>NW_027223759.1:7821149-12621149 GCF_028538775.1 Myotis yumanensis
CTCTAGGAGTTGTTGTTTTTTAAAAAACACCTAACTTACAGAACATCTCTGCTTACAGAACATCTGCCATACGGCCATTCTGTTGCAGAGCTGTTGATAGGTATTCAAATCTGACCAAGTTCCTGAATACAGACAGGTTTTTGCTTCGCCTCATACTAAATGGATAAGAGTAATGATTTGTACAAACAAGAGTGTTCAAGTCTGCACAAAGGTATGCATTGGGTAGACTTACAGTCGCTCTCCACTCGTTAGGTTTATGGAAGTTTTTTCCTTCAGGATTTGCACAGAACATAAATGCAGAAACCAAAGAGGTAAAGTCGTATTTTCTAAGGGACTGAGTCGCTGCAGAGTAGGACGTCGGTGGAGGTGAAACTTTAACACCTCTGTGCCAGCCAGAGAGAAATGGGGGAACAGGGAGGAGACCAATCCCCCTGCTTCTCAGGGGGCCTCAGAAAAACGCCAGGATATGCATCAGCTGTTCTAAGTGTAACCTGCCCAGAGAACTCAGTGTGGGAAAGTCATGTGAGCGTCTCAGGAAAGCACCACTTTTTAGAGGTAAAACACGACTAACATAATCCTATCAAATCTTAAAATAAAATCTAACATAATTACTTCTCTTCCTTGGACCTGTGCTAAATGCTCCGGGGAATTCCGGCATACATCTAGTTCACTCTCTTGCTGGAAGGTATATGCCTCAAGTGATGAATTTATGAAACACGGGAAGCCCTAAGACATTATTAATCCCCTCCCTGATTTTACAGTCTCTTCTAGCGTATAGACACAGGGAGTACATGGAACAGTCCAATGTACGTCTCAGCATTGTAGAGAAACCAATGTCATATTACTTTATTTTCTGCCATATATTGTTCCGTTTGGAGAACATGATCTCCAATATAATAAATGTAGTATTATTTTCCCACTGATGCCAACAATTTGTATCCTAAATGTTTGTATGTTCTTCGATACCATTTTTGGAATATTTAACAATGTATATATGTAGGGTTTATGCCATTTTTCAAAATAATTTTAATAACATTTCACTTTAGAGAATTCAAAACCAGAAGGTACACAAGTGCATGTAGAACTCCCCATGAAATGGGGGCCTGGGCACAGAGCGTTTCAGGAAGTGCTGTGGTGACTCAACGTTTATTTCCTTAGCTACTTAGGATTCTGCCATTTTGACTCCAGATCTTATATATTACGAAGTGCTTTTTCCAAAATGCCTCTTCTTTCAATATAGCCAGACCTCACTTTACAATTATGCATTATCCTGTGGAGGTATATATAAAGCGAAAGTCCCTACCTAGTGAATCATAAATTGCCTTGACTTTATTTTAACCACAGATATGTATTCTCTCACAAAACTATCTTCAACCATAACAGGTCAGCACACAAGTGATATTTAAGAGTTTTTTAAATTATTCAAGATGCATTCTTCCTTAATTGATACACAGTAAATATGCATTTACCTCTCTGACACTATTTGTGCAAAACTTTAAAAATCAAATAAGTATGTCCTACCCACGTCATTAAAAACACACCTGTGTTCAATTCATTCAGTCTGTCCTATTTTAAAATCATACTGATTTCATCAGGTTAGATCTTACAACTTTTCTCTGCTCCTCGTATTCAACAAAATTAACTAGGAAAACCACCCCACAGGGATGTGTCTCTTGAGTAGAAGCAGATAATCAATATGTATCCAGATCATTTCACTAGGTTTTCATGTGTTCATTGGAGACTACAAAAGCACACCATTTAAAATGGTGTAAATCCTAACTGGTTCTTACACATGGAAGTAAAAATTATTATTAAAACATCTTTAGGTAACTATTCAGACCAAAAGAATCATTTTAAAGTAATTTACTTCAATTTTGTAATATCCTTAAATGTTGTCCAGTAAATAGGATTACACTACTCCTTTGGAATCTCAATAATTGACTATCAAAAGCCTCAGATGAGTAGCCATTACAAAGTATTAATTAAGTGCATGCATCATACTCATTAAGCATTATTCTAAGTTTTTTAAATGCATTGCATCATTTAGTCCTACAACCATATGAAGCAAGGACTATTCCTATTCCCATTTTATAGGTGAGAAAATTGAGGTGCTGAGAGGTTAAGTAATTTGCCCAAGGTCATACATGCAATGAGTGAGAGAGCCAAGATTTTAACCCAAGCAGTTTGTCTCCAGAATCAATCATCTTAATTGCTGCATTAACCTATAACCTGTAACCTTAAACTCTGGAGGAGGCCAAGTAGAAGAAAGAAAGTAAACACATTCTTCATTTAATGAGCAAGAAGAGGGAAGATTTCTGTACAGTGCCCACTGACTCTAACTGTACTAGATATTAATTCACTCCACAAAATAACTGGGGACATTCTATGCCAACTTAAGGCAATTTCATTTTTATTTAAAACAACTGAATGCACTTTGGTTCTCAAGGAAAAACCATCTTGCTTTGCTCTTTAAAAGCCAGTATAGCATCAATGTCTAATTCCACCCTCAACTTCTTACGCACACGCACGCCTACCCATGTGCACACGCACAGGCACATGTGCACACGCACATTTCTAAGATGCAAGCTCGATCTAGGTGGTTTGGTGTTTCTGGAGTGAAGAGGCAGCTGACCGATGTGCTCTCTAGTTCTGGGGCTTCCTCGTGAACATCATAGCAGGAGCAGAACCTTTAGTGACTGACCGATGTGGTGGCTCTGTGAGGCTGAGGAGGCAAGAAGGCCGGGTGGGAAGCCTTCCACTCACTGAGTTATAGCTCATGCACTTTCTGTAATTCCTCTGAGCTTCAGGCCCCTTGTTGTCTAAAAAAAATGAGAATGATAACATCTACCTCATAAACTTATTGTATGTGGGACTGGCTGGGACAAGAATACAAATAGAGACCCACATACCATATGTCTAAATATTTAAAAGTTGTAAATCAAGCCAACAGCCTGTTAAATAAAATATGTTCTCCTACCTTGACAAATATACCTTCATAACGACAAAAATCAAAAACAGTATGTGTAAAGCTATGATTTTTATAGGACCAAAAGTTGGCAAATATCAAAGACCAGGCCTTCTGTTGATGGGACAGCAGTTTTGGGATGAATAATAAAATAAAAACTTATAGAATGTAAATTGTGATCCATTTATTCTGTAACATTTTTTGTCTTCATTTTAGCAAAATGATTATGTTATTAAAAAATCGAGATTTTTACATAATGTGTTTTATATCGACTACAATGACTCAAAGATTCTTTAAAATTATAATTAAATATATCTAATCAGACTGCATATTTAAAATAAATATAAAAATCAATGATTTTTTCATGTTTTTTTCATATTTTTAAGTTATTTCCTTTGAACATTTGTTTATCAATTAAAATTAACATCAACAAGAATCAAACTTATAAATCAAAATTATTTAATAGAGATGAACATTTTTGTTTTAAAAATATAATAAAATCTTATTAAATATTTTAATACACTTACTCATAAATTCTAGTGTTCAATCTATCTAATTGCTACTATGAAGAATAAATGTTTCATGTCATGTTACCTCTAGATATATATATGCCTATGTTTATGTGTGTATATATGTATATATACACATGTGTATATATATACACATGTGTATATATACACATGTGTATATATGTATATATACACATGTGTATATATGTATATATACACATGTGTATGTGTGTATATATATACACATATATACATATATACATATATACGTATATATACAAACTTAAAAGTAACATAGATTGTTGGTTTTTTTAAAATATATTTTTATTGATTTCAGAGAGGAAGGGTGAGGGATAGAGAGATAGAAACATCAATGATGACGGAGAATCATTGATCGGCTGCCTCCTGCATGCCCCATACTGGGGATGGAGCCCTCAACCCCGGCATGTGCCCTGACTGGGAATCGAACCATGACCTCCAGGTTCATAGGCGGACACTCAACCACTGAGCCACGCTGGCTGAGCAAAAGTAACATAGACTGTTTTATGACAAAATGTTTCCATGTGCAAGTGCTACAGAATCTGTGCCAATTGATGACTACTGCTGGGACTGCTAATCAGAACACAGAAAAGAAGGAGAAGAAAACTTTTGGAAAGCAATCCTTGTTATGCAAGAATCTTTGTACTTACGCTATGAGAGGAAAATTGCACTAATTAATCAGTGGGTCTTCTCCCTTACCTGAAATCTCCCATTGTTCAAATCCTCCCCATACTCCAAAGCTCTGTTTACTTGTGAAGTTAACAGCAGCACGATCAACGTATCTGCGCAACACTTGGAGGCACCGCCCTTCACTTCAGAGACACAGGGCAAGAGCTGTGGGAAGCATTGCTCTGGGGCCATGAGCGCCGATGCTTATGGCTGAGGATCACATTGTGTCCATGCTGGGTGTCTGTCCTTTAGGAGTTTGCCATCTTATCTTGTCCAATCTAACACTGACGGTATCGAAGAATCTAACAAAGGTACAGTCTGCTCTGTTCTGTTCTGTTTTGGTTTTGTATTTGTGATAGGTAGGGCTCCCTAACACACAGGATGCAAGACCTGGGCCCCTCTTGCCCAGGCCGAAGGGAAGTCCTAGGCATATGGATTAAACATGCAGATAGTAGAGCATGTCAGGTATGTAGTCAGTGTTCACTAAATGGCAGTCATTGTGGTGATGAATTTTAAAGTGTTTGCTCAAACTGAATACTGTCTATGTACAATATTTTGTGGAACTTAAACAGTATTTTAAACGTCCATTGTAGAATTAAGAGATTTCTAGTCATTCATTCACTCATTCAATGAAAATTTACTAGGTGCCTGTTATATGCAAGGAATACTGGTAGTGCAGAGATGTTGCCCCTGTTTTAAAGAGGTTCACAGTCTACAGACATTACTTTTAACCAATTTGGGCAGCCAGGGGATGTTTGGCAATGTCTCAAGACATTTTTTATTGTCACAGCTGCGGAGAAGTTGGGATACGCTACTGGCATCTAGTGTGTAGAGGCCACGGATGCTGCTAAATATCCTACAATCCATAGGACAGCCCACCACCACAACACAGGATTGTCTGGCCCCAAATGTCGATAGCGCCAAGAATGAGACACACTAGTCTACTAAGAGAAATAAATTATGTGTTAAGATCTAATAGATGTATATACAATGTGCATCTAAAGTAAAGTAAAGCTTGCTCTAGGTTTATCACTGCAGAGCTATTCTTAATGGAGAAAATTAGTGAGAAAACAAAATAAAACAGAGATACTAAATTGTTGAATGAATCATTTCAAGTTAAGTTCTTTTATTGTCTATCTTTTTTCTTCCACCCTGCTATTTAAATTCGACTAACTTATGTTATGATTAAAAGCCCCTCATGAAACTTTCTTTGCTATTCATCCCCAACGGAGCTTCTCTTTGAACCTTCTATATTAGGACTTGAGTTTTGAAAACTACATATTTTGGCCATTAATTATATTGTTTTCAAACTACTCCAAATGCTCTTGACAAAAAAAAAATAAAAATTAAGTTCCTGATATAGCTCTCGCATTTTACATTTGTTTCACAAATGTCCCACAAAACCTTTCATAGCTTCAGGCACATGAAAAATACCTTTTGTTTAAAGGGACTATTAGCTAACTGAGCTCAGAGGCTTCTCAATATGTTTATCAAACAGGCTTGGAGATGTAATTCCAATTCAGGTGAAACAGTAACACATATTGACAATACAGAGAAAAATAAAGTGTCTCCAAATCCATTAGTCACATTAAAGCCACCAAAGCAAGCATCAGTACAAATAAGATGGGGTGGGGGGGGGGGGGGGAGAAAAGAAGGGTCCAAATTTCTAGTCCATGTAAAGATGAAAAGCCTGCTAAACGTTATCCCTGGTGGGTGATGGATCAGATGGGGTGTCACTGTACAGGTCCCTCTGCCCTTGGACTACACAAATATCATCAAGGGAAGAGCTGATGATAACCCTTTAAATAATATGGGAGGAGCCCTAACCAGTTTGGCTCAGTGGATGGAGCATCAGCCTGCGGACTGAGGGGTCCCAGGTTCTATTCCGGTCAAGGGCATGTACCTTGGTTGCGGGCACATCCCCAGTGGGGGGTGCGCAGGAGGCAGCTGATCGATGTTACTCTCTCATCAATGTTTCTAACTCTCTATCCCTCTCCCTTCCTCTCTGTAAAAAATCAATAAAATATATTTAAAATAAAAAAATAAAAATAAATAAATAATATGGGAGGACATTCAGAGCACATGCTCTGTGTGTTAGGCGTTATACCACTATAAGCTGCTCTTAAGAGACCCCAGAACCTTGACTATAAACATAACTAGCATGAACACTGATTGATTTAAGACATTTTTACAGCCAACTGATGTTCACCATCTCTAACTGTCTTTTCTCCACAACTCATGCCCACATGAGCACAGTATTGCTCCTCTTAGAAATTTCAACTTGAATCCAGCATAAATGCTAACTTTATACTGTCAACAGAAATAGCAGCCTGGCTGGTGTGCCTCGGTGGTTGAGCATTGATTTATGAACCAGGAGGTCATGGTTCGATTCCCAGTCAAGGCATATGCCTGGGTTGTGAGCTCCATCCCCAGGGTGGGGGCAGGCAGAAGGTAGCCGATCGATGGTTCTCTCTCATTACTGATGTTTCTATCTCTCTCTCCCTCTCCCTTCCTCTCTGAAATCAGTAAAAATATGTATTTTATTAAAAAATAGCATCTGCCTGCACGATCATTAGCACTTCTGGTCTCAGGGCCACACTAACTTAGTTTTTGAGAAGTAAAGAAAGGTGGCCTTAATTGATTTCATCTCATGTGGGGGTGGTAAGTAGGGAATCAAATAAATTACATCTTTAAAAAAAAATTGTATATGTTTTTATTGATTCTGGAGAGAGAGGACAGGAGAGGGAGGGAGAGAAACATCGATTGGGTGCCTCCTCCTGTACACACCCCAGCTGGGTATCAAACCTGCAACCCCGGCATGTGCCTTGACTGGGAATAAAACCAGCAACCTTTTGGTGCATGGATGACACTCAACCAATTGAGCCACATAGGGCCGGGCCATATCTAATCTTTTTATAATCTTTATTTCTTAAAGGGGTTACACGTAAACTTGCAGGGATTTTCAAATCTAATACATATATTTTAATCCATGGGTCTCAGATGCTGTCCTTCCTGTCTCTAATTCCTATCTAAAGTAAGAACTGCATTTTATAGCCTCCAAACTTTGCCAAAAATGATAATGTGCCTTCCCTTTCATTTCTATTTATTCCTAAAAGTCTTCAAAGTACATTTTGTACTCTAGTTGATTTGGTACAGATTTTATGTTTTTACAAAAAAAAATTACTTTGTTAAATTTTTAAGTGGTTCAATTTTGAAAAATTCTGCCAGGTTCCTAAAACAATGTCACATTAAGCATAATGTCACGATGCAACCAAACTCCATAAAAATAAATGAGCCACTAAGTCTCTGGCATTCATTTAGTAATGCGTGAGAGTGTTTGGAAATAATTATCATTGCCCTATATTCTTACCTGGTGTTAACATTGTTCATATACCTATAACCGACTGTCTTCTAAACATGTTAGAAAAAATATGATCTGCTGAAATGTTAATTGCTATCTTGGTCTCTTCATTCTAAGTAAACTCAAACACTGAAAAAAAAAAAAAAAAAAGTTGTCCCTTGCCCTCCATCCTGGAAGAAAAGCCACACTTTCAATTACTATATCCTTAAGTTTTCCCGGTTGCAACTGAATTGGTTTCCCAAATCATAGGCTCATGGACCAGTGACCCAAACTGTCTAAGAAGGTGTGAGGTCCAAGATTTGAGGCAAGAGGCAATTGCCCAACTATAGGGACTAGCAATGTGACATTTTTTTCATTGCAGGGGTCATAGAGCAAATTTACACTTATTACCATAAGATATTCATTCCACCTCCTCTCATATTTACAGCCATCGCTCTATTTCTGGGACACAGCCTGCTATTCTCTCTAAGATGGGTAAGTAAGTGATTCTGGCTACACACATACCAAAAGTCACTGTACTCAAGTTTTCTCCTCTCTGAGTCCTGATTGCAATGAGTGGCTCATGATGTGCTTTCTAAAATAAGTTTACTGACTTCACTGTTCTTTTACAGGAAGAAGTTATTTTCTGAGATACTGCTTTGTCCTTTTTGTCAGTTAACCTTTCAATAGAATACCCAGAGGCAGTCCTCTTCTCACAACCTCCATCCACAATATGAATATCCTGGTTTCCTGCCTGGTATGAATGTTCAAAAACAAAGGACAGGGATGAAGCACATTTGGGTTTTCAGAAATCCCTTACGTGGGTAGAACTACAAGAAAGACAGTTCCTCCAAGGGTTGTATTTCCCAGCATAAGACAATATTCCATAACGCATAATGGTGCGTGCGAGCCCATATAAAAAAAATGAAATATTTGCTTGGAAAAACCACAAATTAGCATTAACCATCTACCTCCTGAGTGAAGCATGTCAGTCACGAAGAACTTAATGAGGACAAAAATAGGGTGCTGAGAAGTGCCCTTTCACAACTATCTACACAACAAACGCCTTTGTGCTGTCCTAATGTCCCCCCTAATGTTTCCTTATTTCCAAATAATGACCAAAAATTGACCTTGATTGCAGTGTTCAAACTGGATGAATTTAATAAGGCAGCCAACTGAATCAATTTTACAAATAACTATATTTGTATTCTCTACATTGTTTCCAGAAAGAAGCCCAAACTTCCCTTGTGTTTCTCGGTTATCTAAACTGCCTCAGTAAAGGCTGGCCTTTGCTAAATGTAAATAGACTCAGATACACAGTGGAGGAATTTTGTTAAACAAAGGCCGTTTATTTTTTAGATTTGAGGCAGCTTCCAGTTAAAAGCTAAAGACCATATCAGCAAAACCAAAGTAATATGGCATTACTTTTCCTTCCAAATGGATCTAATTTATAAATATACTGTATATGACTTTCCTCATAGCTCACAAGCTCTTTAGACAAAACCCATACCACAAATTTTCTCCAAAATAAATGACAACACATGATGATTTATCATATCTCCTCAGGCTACGATGTGTGTGTTTTACATGGTATATGATGTAAAAGTATATAAATTGATTGAGCATAATATCTGAGATCCTCAAATAACCTTATCAGGTCACACTGTTATGTATTTTCAAATAGAGTCTTATTTTATTTTATTTTATTTTATTTTATTTTAAATATATTTTATTGATTTTTTACAGAGAGGAAGGGAGAGAGATAGAGAGTTAGAAACATCGATGAGAGAGAAACATCGACCAGCTGCCTCCTGCACATCTCCTACTGGGGATGTGCCTGCAACCCAGGTACATGCCCTTGACCGGAATCGAACCTGGGACCTTTCAGTCCGCAGGCCGACGCTCTATCCACTGAGCCAAACTGGTTTCGGCTTATTTTATTTTTTAATGTAGAAACTTTAAAGTTAAGAATGCCAAATGACAAAGTTAAATATTCATTTAAAGCATACTTTTTCCATGTTTTCACTCCACCCCCAAAGTGCATGCAGAGAGTACCCATTTTGAGAATTACACAGTGCTAAGCACTTAGAGGTTTTCAATAACTCCAGGAAAATATGTCCCTAACCTCCCTGAGGTACAGTTTTAAATTGCCACCTTATGTATTAATTCAGCATGTTAAAGTCACACAAGAGGATGCCTGATGCCATGCGGAATCTAGAATTTAAAAGTTCTTCATTGACGTTCATAAAATTGCAAACAATACTGAGTCAACAAAGGAGATTTCATGCACTTAATTAAATTGACAGTCAAAAGCTTTCTATATTATGGGGTTGTTATCATATCATTTTTATTTTAAAAGATGCTCTTCCAGCAATAAACTCCAGTATTCTTGAGCACTACTTCACCCTTTCCAATAAGTGAAAGCTATAAAGAAATATGAAGGGTCTATTTGTTGCTAAATATTACAGAGACATTCTATTTAGCAAAAACCCATTATCTTTATGCTTTGTATCCAAGACTGCTTACTTGAATCCTCTCTGAATGGAGAAGTGAACAGCACTTGGCATCTCTTAGCTGATAGTGGGTGCTTAAATAGTATGAATTCATCAGTACCCAATTGTATCAGCTTTTGTCCACTCTCCTCTCCAGGTATAGCTGTCATTAGCCGAAAGTGCAATGTTAAAAAAATTAAAATGGGGACAGATTGGCTGGCAGGGCAAAGGGGAATCCTACTTCCAATGACTTGTATCCTCTGAAAAAAATATATGTATTCATAAGAAAACCAGCCCTTGCATATAGTGTACTTTCAGGAAATTATTCAGTCTTTATTTTATGGGGCATTTTCTCCCTGCCTTCAAGAGGAGGATGAGAGACCGAAGTTGGCTATGTGATATGCCATCACAAAGGAGAAAGACAAATAGGAACTTTGGGTATACCTATTCATTTCCTCAAACAACAACAACAAAACAGGAAAGATGCTTGGTGTAATATCAATCTTCTTAAATTTATTAAGACTTGTTTTGTGGCCTAACATATGATCTCCTCTGTAGAATGTGTACTTGAGAAGAATGTGTGTTTTGCCCAAACCATTTTCAATTTAAAATTACAACATTTTGACCCCATGATCTCACTTGGGACTCCAGTGATTCTTTTTAAAGCCCTCTTCATGTATTTAAACAACAGTATGTTGGAAGATGCTCTTTATTTTTTAAAAGTCAGTTTTCCCAAGAGAAGTACATTAACTTTGGCTTTCTCTTGCCCCCTCAGTGAAGGCTGCTCTCAGGAAAAGTACCCGATCTCCTCTGGAAAGAACTGAATTTTAACCTTAATCATTAACATGCCACTCAATCCAGCTAATGCTCGTTCCGAATTGATAATGAGCACTAAGATGGTTTCTGTATTAACGGATTCCAAAAAACACCCAGAAAATGGAGCGAGGGGAGAACTGTCCTGTATGAACTCCCCTCTAAATCTCTGCTGTTGATTGTATTAAGGAGAGAGGCAAGGGATGAGCTCCCAAGAGCATAGCTGCCCTTGTAGACAATAAAAGGCTTTCCTGGCATTAGTTCCATATGCTGAAGATGGCATCTTCTTTTGCTTCCCTAGAACTAGAAATTGGCAGTTAGCACAGGCATTGTAATCACATCTATTTCTAGAAACCACCATTTCATGGCTAGTTTTTAAACACAGAAATAAAAGTGTGCAGCCTTCACTCAGTGTGAACCAGTGGGCTCCAGCCTCCACCGTCTCCACTGTCTGCAAAAGTTCCCTTTGCCCATTTCAAAAAGCAATGCTTAAGTTTTCTGGTACAAGAGTGCACATCCCCACACTATTAATGCCCTCAACATTTCTCCAGGTTTAAAATGGCTCTCTACCACAGATACAGCCTCATGAATGCACCCTGATAATCCAACATTTCAGTATCTTCAACTACTTCCTAACCTCCTCAGTAGAGATAGAGAGTAAATTACATTCAATAGGATTAGGAGCCAGTGAGAATAGCCAAAAAAGCAGTAGCTGAATTTTTTGTTTTAGAATTTTAAAACTCTTTACCATTGAGCAAACCATTTCCTAGATTATAAAGAGAAATATATGGCTTCCATAAGAACAATTAAAATGCTAAATACATGTAACTCATGTTTCCTATACCATGCCAGCATGGACATGGGAGTGGAAGGATGGGAGCAGTATCAAGAGTCCCAGAGAATAGAGGAATATTTTCTCTGAGCCCAGAAGTGAAATCCCTGTAACCTATCAACCTACAAATTCCTCCCTTTCTCATCTTTAGAATTTCAGAGGCAGTTAAGATCAGAGCCTACAATGGGATCAAATATTAGAACATTCAAGTCTTGTTTCTTACTTGGGCAATTGACTCAGCCTCTCTAAGACTTAAGTACCTTATCTGCCAAATGGAAATATTGATTGCTTTGAGGATTAAAAGAAATAGGACATGTAGCCTAAACACAGCATCTAGTATTTAAATTATCTGAGTTTCTCCACTCTCTTCTCCTTTCCCTCACTCCAGTTTGCCTCTTCCTGTGTTCTCATCAGTTGTTGCATTGCTCCTATTCTTCCTTAGGACCCACATATAGCAAAATGATGCATCCGGATCTGTGGATCCTGAAGACAAAGCCAATGCAAGGCCTGGGAGGAAAGTCGAGATGTAGGTTTCCTGGGAGTCTCAGAAAGCCTCCTTGCCTCGCACCCGTACCAGTGTGGGTCATTGCCTATCCTTCTGACCAACTCCCGTGGTCAGAGGACTAAAATTATTGATGGGCTTAGGTCTACATCACACTTTCAATTCTTGGAGAAATTGGGGATGGTCTACCAAACCACATGGACCAAATAAAGGAAGGAGTAGATCCCCAAATGTCTACTGCCAGAAGTAGGGTGAATGGGTTCAGAGAAGATCCATCCTCCTGTTTCATCCATCTCCCCATGATCACTCCTCTTCAGTGGCTATGTCATGAGTTTGCTAAAGTCTCCCCAAAATTCCATAATGCAAGTAATTACATATATAATCCAACGTGTCTGCTTCCTGGATACTATCAGGTCTTCTAGCCTCTGGGGAACGAATTCCTGTCACAATCAAACTAAATGAACTAAGTTCCCACCCCAAGTTCTTGGGGAAGTCCATAACTCCCCCAAATATTCCACACATTCTCTCATGGGTAGATGGGATCTCCTCAGCCGCTCTCACTTAGGCCATTTTCATCCCTTAGCTTCTCACTTTCTCAGCTGCTTTCTTCTCACCACATCAACTGGACTATTCTTTTACTCCACAAAATAGAATGCAGTTTGTCAATTTTATTAAAACTTTAGGTGGAATGGGAAAGGATCGCAGAAAAAGGTAGATCAGGAAATAATTTAAAGCTGGGTTTAAAAATTTCTAGTCTCAGAAGTTTCTTGGCTATGTGCCAAACTTAATCCCCCCCATGCCCCGCCCACCCCTCGAACTTGATCTCCTGCCAGGCAGCCACCTCTCTAGCTATCTCCCCCTGCTCCACATTTTAGGAGTAACATCCTATCTCACCAACCCATCAGGGAAAAATCTTAAGTATTCACTAGTACTGCATGCAGAACACTTTAGCTCCACATCCCCATTCAAAGGAGTGTGTCTCTCATTCATTTGATAATATAAATTCGGTGTAGTGTAATGACAACATCTCCAATATTTAATTTCCTTATGCTGAATTTAATTCCTTGGCTCTAATATTTAAACTAAACAAAGAAATAAAGACATATTAAACCACATCTTATGGGCTTTTTGAAATTTCAAATTTTAAAATTAAAAGAAGAATACAAACAGCTGGTGCTTGGTCCCGTGATTCTGCAGCCCCAGAAGTAGTCTGTGGAGGGAGGGCGAAGGGTGGGGAAAATGGGAGAGAGGTGTAATACTATCAACTATAAAAACACAGCTACAAAAAAAAAGAAGTAG
Organism: Myotis yumanensis; assembly: GCF_028538775.1. Classification (NCBI taxonomy): domain Eukaryota; kingdom Metazoa; phylum Chordata; class Mammalia; order Chiroptera; family Vespertilionidae; genus Myotis; species Myotis yumanensis. Next base: position 7,834,610 of record NW_027223759.1, read on the forward strand.
TTCGTGGGTTTCTCCTATTGCTTTAATATATAAATTGTGTTTGACAGTAAGGACTAATTCTCCAACTTAAAGTGTCTGTGTATACCTGTTGGAAATTCTGTCCCTATGAACCCCGTAGCCATTGTTCCATTCCTCTTCTTCTGAACTACAAAGTATTACCATCATGTCCAAGAAAGCTAGCATATTCCTTAAAAGCACACCTAGTCCAGTGTTCTGCTTCCACAGGTGAGCTGTTAAGTGTAATATAGTAGTACCACCGTTGACATATGTGTTAACTGAGATTCCGACATACAGTGGCTTATACTGCTGCAGGAGAGAGACCAGAACTTTATCTCCTGATTCCTGGCACTGGGCTTGGACTCTGTAGACTCGGTAGATTCCAGCAAGCATCCCAGTAGATGCAAACAGCGTCTCAGTGCTACTGCTCCCCTCCCAGGTTTCGGTGGTCCTTCATTATTCGCAGACATGTTCCCACCCAGCACTCTCTCCACTCTACTCCCTGAAAGTCACAGTCCCCTTTCCTTGGTTTCTGCTCCCTTAGGCTATGCTAAGCCTGGCATTGTGAGCTTTAAAATAAATTTCAAGCCACTTTCTAGATGTCTTTCCTGGAATCTGGAAGCTGCTAAGAAAAATAGTCAGTGCCTGGTGCCAGGTAAGCTTGGCTGGCTATCCCCCCAAATCCTATGTTGTTGGTCAGTACATGGCTTCATCCCTCAGGGTCTCTCGAGAGTCTAGCAAATGCATTTAGGGGGAAGGGCGGTGCTCTTTACACTGATGTTAGGTTTGTGTTTAATAGTTTGTATAGAATGGTTCTTGTGTTTAAGAACCATTGTATTTGATTGTTATCCTTTTTAAAAAACTTACTTTATTGAGAATATTATAGATGTCCCCCATCCCGCCCCCCTTGGTCCACTTCCACCCATCTCCCACCACACCCCAGGCCTTCACCTAATGTCTGTGTCCATGGGTTATGCATATCCTAAATAGTAAAAGCGTAATATACTAAGTGTCCAACCGATTGGTTGACTCTTTGGTCGACTGCTCGACCAGTTGTTATGACACACACTGGCCACCAAGGGGCAGACACTCCCACTGGTACATTAGCTTGCTGCTGGAGTCTGGCTGATTGGGACTGGGTGAGAGGGCCAGACACACCCTGGAGCCCTCCCATGGTCCTTCCCCAGCTGGCCGGTCCCCATCGGCCCTGATTGCCAGCCAGGCCAAGGGACTCCACCCATGCACGAATTCATGCACTGGGCCTCTAGTATGCTTATAAGTTCTTTGGTTAATCTCCTCTCATCCTTCCCCCGCCTCCCTACTGTTTGAGATCTGTCAGTCTGTTCCATGCTTCTATGTCTCTGGATCTATTTTGTTCATCAGGTTATTTTGTTCATTCGATTGCACATATAAGTGAGATTATGTGATACTTGTCTTTCTCTGCTGGCTTATTTTGCTTAGCATAATACTCTCCAGGTCCCTCCATATTGTCTCAAAGGGTAAGAGGTCCTTCTTTTTTACTGCTGCATAGTATTCCATGGTGTAAATGTACCACACCTTTTTTATCCCCTCATCTACTGATGAGCACTTGGGCTGTTTCCTGATCTTAGCTATTGTAAATAAAAATTAGAGGTCTGGACAGAGAATGGATGGAGGAGAAAGAGAATAAAGTGGAACTGCTCCGAGGCTACTACTATCAGGCGAGAGGTGATGGCTACAGTAGGGATGGGCGGATTCAGATGTGTTTTGGAGACAGAGCTGGCAGACTTGCTTGCAGTGGATGTGAGGGTGGGGAGGAGAGAAAGGTGGCAATCAAAAATAACCCTTGGGCTTGGCTTGAGAAACTATATTGGTGCTTATTAATCGGATTCAGAAGACTTGGAGAGGTGCACATTTGGAGGAGAAAACCAAGTGCTCTTTTATGGCACTTTTATTTTGACAACATGCACTGAAGAAGAGACATTTGTATTTTTCTAACTTGGAAATACTTAAAAACTCATATTTTAGTCTCCTGAAATGTTAGCATTTGGTGAAGCTAATCCTCCTGACTGACCAAAGAGACAATTCCACCTTCCCTTCACTTACTGACTTCTATGTTCCGTTTGCACCTGTCCGACACTGTCACTTTCCCCTAGAGCAGCGGTTCTCAACCTGTGGGTCGCGACCCCTTTGGCGGGTGAACGACCCTTTCACAGGGGTTGCCTAAGACCATCCTGCATATCAGATATTTACATGACGATTCATAACAGTAGCAACATTACAGTTATGAAGTAGCAACGAAAATAATTTTATGGTTGGGTCACAACATGAGGAACTGTTTTAAAGGGCCAGAAGGTTGAGAACCACTGCCCTAGAGCTTGCTACTGGAAGTGTTAGGAAGCGTCAGCTCAAGAGAAACTAAGACTCACGCCTGCTTCCGTGACATGGAACCAAACCCACCGCATGACTTAAAGTGACAGGAGAAAATAGACGTGCTGGAGCTCAGGACGGCAGCAGCCAAACATACCACACAGGGGCTAACAACTCCAGAAGAGTGAGTGTACGGTGTGCGCAATATTTTATACCATTTCTTAAACATCAAATAGCTCTCGTGCCAAACGAGACACTTTTCTTCTATTTTAAGTCTTTGCAGAGAGTACAATCAGTTCTGCTCCTGTTTGGAAGACGGGAGTTTGCTCTGATAAAGCAGGGACAAGCTGAGGACAATGCAAATGTAATGTTTGTGCAGGCACCGTCTCATACATGAGCAGCACTGGATGGATGCAGAAAACTGCACCCAATTGATCTAAACTACGCAGGAATACATGACACACATACACACACACACACACACACACACACACACACACCTCAGACATCTGCACCTCAGTTCACCAGCCTGCTCTGAGCCACGCCCACACACCTCTGGGATGAAACCTTCCCACCTGGTGTCAGAGAACTTCCTGCCACACTTGACAATGATTCAGGAGCTACAACCCCCCCAATGCTCACGAGTGAACTGCAGGTGTGTGGGGAGGTGAAGAGCCGTATTTACTGTAATAGATATGTCCTAACAATTCCATGTTTGCAAAACTGTGCTCCCACTTTCATTAGGTCCCTATGTTGTGTGTCACTGCAAAGTGTCGGAGTGCCTGACCCCTGAGTGCTTCATTCCATAAGCCCTGGAACGCAGAGCAGAACTGGCTGCCTTTGGAGTTCAAACATCTAGAGTCATCAGGGTGATTGGAGAAATCTAATCATATAGTGTCTCTGAATCATAAAACGGGTTTAATGGCAATGCTTAGAATGAGAAAGATTTCGCAAGCTCAAGAAGATCATACTTTTCAATTGGGTGTTGGGTGTTATTTCATTCACAAGTATGCTCATTCTATGTTATTTACGTGTTTAATTTTTCACTCTAATTGTTTTAGCATTTTTTAAATTTCATATTTACAAAAGGAAAAGGAAGTAATGAAGAGTTCTTTTTAGTTTTAAAAGAAATAGTCCATTTTGTGAAGTGTGTATGTGCACTTGCGTATTGGGGATGAAGTTATAAATGTAACCTAAATTCATCCTGACAAAAAGTGCTAATGTTGCTTAATTGTTGGATACTTACAGTGAAGTGAAAACAGAAAGGAAGGGGTGAGGAGGGAATGGGATGGAAGGGGAAGGAGGGCAGAGAAGGTAAGGAGAAGGGAGGGGAAGCCAGCAGAGGGGAGAGGAATAGAGGGAAGAGCAGAGAAGGTGAGGGGAGGGAGGGAGGGAAGGGAAAGGGAAGGGCTGACAAGGGGAAGCGGAGAAAGTTTACTCTTTTTACAGCCTAACAAGAAAATCACTGCTTGAAAAAAAAAAGGTAGAGTAGAAAAGTCTTAGTGTTCACCAAAATACCATGAAGTTCTTCTAAGCTAGACATACATGTGACATCTTTTATGAAAAAAAATAAAAGAGAAGAAAATATTAACACCAAGAGGTTTGAAACCATCCATTCTGAAGCCCTGGAGGCTTCGGGGCGTCCCTCCAGCTGTCCCACCAGCTCAGTGTGGGGGCGTGTACCAGAGAGTCCTGTCCACTAGGGTCTAGACTTCCCCAATAAACTGCTTTTAACTATTGCACGGCAGGTCCTATTTTGCCTATGGATAAAAAGTGTGTTGTTAACCCTGAAATGTATTTCTGATCATAAGAGAGATAATGTTTAAATATCTACCTCAGATCAGTTTAATAGTTTGAAATAAATTGACTCAAAAATGTATATTCACAAAGAGAATGCTGTTTCAGGAAGTTTATATTATGATATTAAAATAGTTTTATCATTGAAACATTTGCTGTTTTCCCCTTTTCACCTCCCAGGTTATGAAGGATAAAGGCTTTATCATGCACTAATGATGCTTCGTCAACATCGAACAATCGCCTAGGCTCAGTGAGCCACTGCTATATAAATGCATTAGGAACAGAACAAAGCTATCAGTGTTTTTAAAATATTTTTTTAATTCACCCAGTTATCAAAGGTTTCTTTCAGTTATTTCTGAATAACGGGATCTGGGAACAGCTTATGTTTTCTGTTTTTGGGTGTGTGTTTTTTTGTTCAGTTTTCTATATAAAGGATGTGAACTCTTATAGTCACAGAGAAAGGTTAATTTTTACATTTAAGTTTCATTTATTAAAATCCCATCAATCCTGCTTTAGCCATACAAAGATGAAGAAGGCAAGAATCCTTTCTCAAGCTCATTGGAGAGACAGGTCAATAAACAAGGCCCTCCCAACACAAGGACCATCCCTTTGGTATAGAACAGGTGTGCACTGGGTCCAAACATGGGCTCTGCTGGGTGACCTCGGGACATTGGTAGCCGCCTTACATTGCTCCACAGTCAGTCACAGGATCGGGTGAAATGATGCATGTAAAGCTTTGATACAGTGCCTGGCTCATACTAAGTGCTCAAAAATGGCATGTTTTTAAAATAGAGCGTAGAGAAGCATGGGGCAGGGCAGTGAGAACACGCCTGGTGATCCAAGTATGACTGCAGGGGAGGCAGGTTCCCTGAGTACCAGGAGTCACCCACGCCGGCTCACTGCCTTGGGACGCTGCAGGCCTATGGGGGGATATACCCATCTGAGAGAAGCCTGCTGCCTTCGGGCAGAGAGCCTATTTTGAAGCTCCACAACCAACAAGATCAGACAACTCTCTCGGGAGGAATGCGCTGGCCAAGTTCTGCCCGAGAAGTTCTCAGAGGCAGGCCTTAGGAAAGGCCCTCCTTCCTCGGAGCCTATCTTTGCAATGTTCCCACTGGAGTCCGATGGGAGTTTTACGGGACTCGAGGATAGCATTAGGTCCTGTGTATTTTTAAAGGGTCATTCAAAAAGGCTAAGTCTAAATGATTTACAGATGGCAGAGCGAGGCCTGATGCAGTTGTCCAGAACGGACCTTTTATGTTTTCCAGAAGCACGTGTTTACGGAAAGAATACTCCACCATACTACCAATGGGGGGAAGTCCTGCGGGCTTACATTGGACAACCGGGTACACATCGCTGCCAAACACAGTTCTAAAAGTCAGTAAGCGTATTTTCCACGCAACCTGCTTTCAACCTTCCCTCAAAAGTTTGCCCTGCAAAACAACAACATGTTTCTGCGTAAAAATGGCATTTTAGGTGCGAATAGGCCTGGGCAAGCGCATACATGTGAAGAACCTCCCCGTTCGCCTTAGTCTCTACTGCACCGCCATGGTGGCAGGCAAGGTGAGGACGACTGATGTGGCCAGGCCTTCTGGTCAGTAATTTCCGAACTGATTTTTACTTCTTAGACCAGTGGTCAGCAAACTCATTAGTCAACAGAGCCAAATATCAACAGTACAACGACTGAAATTTCTTTTGAGAGCCAAATTTTTTAAACTTAAACTATATAGGTAGGTACATTGTTATTAACTTAATTAGGGTACTCCTAGGGCTTAGGAAGAGCCACACTCAAGGGGCCAAAGAGCCGCATGTGGCTCGCGAGCTGCAGTTTGCCGACCACTGTCTTAGAGAATGGAACTCCTTTCAAAATTCCTTCAAAACACAACTCACTTTTCCAAAGAGGAGAAGGGATTTCAGAAACTTCTATGCTCTTTTCAACATTAAGTAACTCTTTTAAAAAACAAAATTTTTAGGAGTTTAATGAAATAAGTTAGAAATACTAAAATCCATCAAACATGGAGGTGAAAAATTAAGGTAAAGGTGGTTTGTCACAATATATATTGGCTTCAATGAATTCAAAAAGTTTGGGGAGGGTGTTCACTTGGGCGGCACACACACTAAAACTGGAATGATTTGAAGATTAGCATGGCCCCTGCCCAAGGCTGACACAAAGATTCATGAAGTGCTTCATACTTCATGTTTTTAAAAACACATGTAAATAGTTTCAAGAATGCTACTTACATCCTACTTGAGAAGAGTTTTGCTTCTTCCCGCCCCGCCCCCCCTAGCCTCACCCCCAGGAATTGAATGTGAAATCCATTCTGTAATGCATTTAGAAAAGTGCCCAGAAACACAAGTGATTGTTATATAGTTGTTCATAAAAATAAAAAATAAATAAATAAAAGTTTAGGGTTAAAGATTGAAATTGTGAACTCAATTAATCATCCCCATAATAGCCATAGTTTAGGACTTCCTTATCTTCTTACATATTAAGTGGGTTTCAAATACTCTTTCAACATGTAGATTTAAAAAAACATTTTGCTCCATAGCTGGTCCCCAGAAAATAAGAAATAACCCCTATTTCTTTCTCGGGAGACAATAGACATAGTAGCTGTGCAATAAGGCAACACTTAAAGTTACCTTGTGTATACAGAATGATTTTGGCATGTAACCTAAATTCTGTTTTCTGTTATGAATTGTAGAAGTCTACACATTTTTAAAAAAACCCAATAAGAATAAATGGGCAAAAAAAGAATAAATGGGGAACTTGAAGTGTAAAATAATACCCACACTTTGGGGAAAGTTTTGGCAGTGTCTTATAAAGTTAAATATACTCCCTTTTTTTTCTCACCCAGCAATTCCACCTCTAGATATTTACCAAAAATAAAAGTAAAAACATATATCCACAAAAACATTTGCACAAGAATGCTACAGAAGCTTTACTCACCAGTGGCAAAACCTGCAAACTCAAATTTCATCAAGAGGAAAATGGGCAAATTTTAGTACATTCATGCAGCAGAATACTACTCAGCAATAAAAAATATTTATATGCACAACATGAATAAAGCTAAGAGACATTATGCTGTGCAAAAATAGTAAAAGCTAAACACAGAGGAGCACACAATTCCACTTAACTATTTAAATATTAGGCAAAACTAAATCATCAGTTTTAGAAGTCAGAGGAATGATTGCAGCTGGGTGACGGAGAGGATTAACTGGGAAGGACAGGAGGGTATTGCTGGGGTGAGGACAGTGTCCTTCGGGGTGGAGGTTACTCTGCTGGCTACCTCATTTGTCAAAAGTCATCAAACCGTACCCTGAGAGTATGTGCACTTCACTGTAGATTATTTCTATCTCAAAAAATAAATGTGTATATATATATTTTTAAATATACATTTTTATTGAATTTAGAGAGGAAGGGCAAAGGAAAGAGAGATAGAAACATCAATGATGAGAGAGAAACATTGATCGGCTGCCTCTTGCACGTCCCCTACTGGGGATTGAGCCTGCAACCGGGGCATGCGTCCTTGACTTGAATTGAACCTGGGACCCTTCAGTCCACAGGCCAAGGCTCTATCCACTGAGCCAAACCAGCTAGGGTGAATAAATGTATCTATTTTTAAAGATTTTTTACATATGTCATGCACATAAACCAAAGGAAGTCTGACTTCTTTTATGCGCCTTCCCATATCGCTACCTATGAACTTGAGTGGTTTTGGAAACCCAGTGAACATATTTAATTTTGCCAGTGTGCCTCATTTTTCTAACTGGTCTATTTTCCAGAAGGCATGAGCTTGTCGTTTTTTTATTTAAATTGTTTGTAATACAGCACATGAATCGCCATTAAACACGGCAATGCCACCAGAGCCTCTAGTCTGGAAAGAACAGGTGGGACCACTTCCATTTTTTTCCTTCTGACTTTGAGAATAAATCTCCCCCAAATGACACCTTTCCCTTTCAAACACTTTAGTTGTATATTTTATAACTTTTACATATGTCATTTTTACATGACAGTCACAGCTCCCACCTGGAGTTTTGCAACACTGTCCGCATGTTACCTTTTTTTTTTTTTTTTTTTAGAATATGCATGTTCTATTCTGAATAATTTTGCATAATAAAAATGAAACTACACATTAACACCAAATATTTTAACAAGCTGAAATGAATCACGAAAGAAAAAAAAAGCTGAAATGTACTTCATGGGCAGTCTCCAAAAGTCATAAAAGTTAAAAAACATTCTCCCAGTTTCACTAATGGAAAGACACGAAGGTCAAAATCTAAATCCCAATACCAAATGTCTAACAATTCATTATCTATTCCCTTCCTGCGGTTGGCAAACTGCGGCTCGCGAGCCACATGCGGCTCTTTGGCCCCTTGAGTGTGGCTCTTCCTAAGCCTTAGGAGTAGCTAATTAAGTTAATAACAATGTACCTACCTATATAGTTTAAGTTTAAAAAATTTGGCTCTCAAAAGAAATTTCAATCGTTGTACTGTTGATATTTGGCTCTGTTGACTAATGAGTTTGCCGACCACTGCCTTAGGCCATTAATATAGATGTTGGTGGTAGACAGATTCAACAAGTGAAGTTTAAAAAATCATGCAAATAGTTTAATCATCACAGAGATTATAACTAACCAGCTGAGAAACTTCAAGAACCTTGAGCTTTCTATTAGACATTTCAAAAAGAACAGACCTTTCTTATTGCTTTGCATACTCATTCACTCATTCATTTGTTCATTTGGTCCACAAGTATTTATTGGTGTACACTGACTATGTACCAGAAGGATGCCAAGAATACACAATGGGGAAAGCATAGTCTCTTCAACAAATGGTGCTGGGGAAAACTGAATACCACATGAAAAAGAATGAAATTTAACCCTCATCTTCTACCATATTCAAAAATCAACTCAAAATGGGTTAAAGACTTAAGCGTAAGACCAAAACTCTAAAACTCCTAGAAGAAAACATACAGGAACAGTCCCATGACATTCGCCTTGGAAATGATTTCTTGGATGTGACACCAAAAGCAACAGGCAACAAGAACAAAAAATTAGTGAGACTACATTAAACTAAAAAGCTTCTGCACAGCAGAGGAGATAATCAACAGAGTACATCTCATTTTAAATGTTGTTTCCACAATAATTTTTTAAATGAGATGCTAATTACACTATTGAATTTTAAGATACGTGATGCTTTGACATATATTCTTTGGACATGTACAGCAGTATCAAATAATTATTTTGTGAAAAAAAACTGTAATTTAAGACCTAGGGTCTGAGATAAGAATGTGTCACTACTTATTGCTAATAATATAGGCGTACTTCTTTGCACTATGAATTCCTGTTAGAATTTGAGACAAAGCACTGATTCAAAACAATATGCTCATTTCAGTGTTATTTACAATAGTTAAGATGTGGAAGCAGCCCAAGTGCCTATCAGTAGATGAGTGGATAAAAAACAACAACAAAAAAATCCATGGTATATTTACATAAAGGAATGCTACTCAGCTATAAAAAAGGAAATTTTACCTTTTGCAACAGCATAGATGGACCTGGAGAGTATTATTCTAAGTGAAATAAACCAGTCAGAGAAAGACAACTATCATATAATTTCACTTATATGTGGAATCTAGTGAACAAAATAAACTGATGAACAAAATAGAAGCAGACTCATGGATATAGAGAATGGACTGACAGATGTCAGAGGAAAGGGGGTTCAGGGGCCTGGGTGGAAAAGGTGAAGGGATTACGCAGTACAAACTGATAGTTTCAGAACAGCCACCGAGATGCGGTGTGCAGCGTGGGAATATAGTCAATAATGTCAAGATAACTGGGTGCGGGGTCAGGCAGGTGCTTGGGGCAGCAGGGGATCAGTCTGTAAAGTCAGAAATTGGTGCAGAATGGTATTCAATATCAGCTGACTTTGAAAAATAAAATAACCACTCAAATAAATAAATACATACATACACACATACATACATAAACAAACAAACAAACAAAACCAAGTAAGCACAAATAATTCAGAAAGGTAAAACTGTACTGAAAATTACAGTTACATTAATGTTAGCCATAATTTTCTATGAATGGCAAGACTGTTATTTTCATCTTTGAGTTTTTCTGAATTCTCCAAAATCCTTATAAGGGGTGGGTGGATATTGCTTTTGTAATAAAATAGAGAAAATATTTCATAAAATAACAATATCAATGAGACCAAAAGGGAGGAAAGGCGTTGAATTGCTAAGTATGACAACAAGTCAACATGAGACCGATGGGACACAGCATTCACTCTTCATACATGCTGACAGCACCCAGCCATCGCTGCGCACAGAGCTGTCAGCGCCCTTCCGTGTGGCCCTCCCCAAAGGCAAACGCGGTTGGTCAGCAAGCTTACCGCAAACAGTCATCAGCTTCAACGCTGGATGTTGACACAATGCGCATCAAGTTCATCTCAACCAGGCACAGATTCTAAGCACCATGCTTATTGGAAACACCACATTGTGGCTCAACAATTCTTAAAGGATATTTTAATCAAACTGACAAAGAATGATTGAAAAAAGCCAAAAAGTGTGTGGAAGGAATGGAGACGTCTGTGGTCAAAAAGACTACATTTAGCTCAACTGCTAACTTTGTATCACTTCCAATGGGATAATGCGATAAAGACAAAAACTTCTGAGGACACATATGTAATACCTTAATCAGTAAAGAAATTAAGAAAAAAAGACAAACTTTTTATTCTAATGGGGAGAAAAAACGGGGAAAAGATTCTGGTAACTACTATAAGGCTGGCTGGCTGAACATTGTATAAGAATATACTTTGCTTTATAGGTCCTTTGTGCGGAACCATTATAATATACTCTGTGACAATTGAACATTAATGAACCTAAATTTGGGGGTTGGGTCTTTTATATCAACAGCAAAACAACGACAATAAAACAAGTCATTAAAAAAAAAAACCTTCCCAAGAATTGATCCTGTTCCAAGACCTATGCAATTATAGGACTCTTAAGAGCTGAGAATGTTTTCAGAAAAAAACAAAACAAACTATTCTACTTCACCCCCAAATTATAGAGCGTCTGAAAAGAGAATTACCAACAACGGGGGAAATGAATAGAACGCACTTGAATGCTAGTGGAGCATTCAACACGTAAGTTACATGGTTCTGTTAAGCTGGATGTGTGGACTCAGATGTGAACCGGTACTTGAATCAGAGGGTGGAAGTCAGCTAGACCATGAAAAGGCCGCTCTCCTCTTCCAGTGAAGGTTGGGTAAATCTCAGGGAGCTCACCCTTCAGGCTTAGTAGGTCTAAGAAATAAAACAAAGGTCACATGCTTATCTGAGTCTTCTGTAGACCAGCTGAGTTTGCAAAACTGAGCATGCGCATCTGCCCAAAACACCAGCTTTCTTGGGGTATTGCTGGTTTCTCCACCTCTCGTCCAGGCAGAACTACCCAAATCTGAGTGTATCCCTTGTAGCAAAGCAAAGCAGGCGACTACGTTCTGGCCAGTGGCAGATTGGCACACCTTGCTCTGCAGGCTCTGGGACTCTCCTTACGGATGGCTATGGAGCAAACTTTGGGTTCCAGAATGTAGACAGGGCTATCTTGGACTCTGGGGATAAAAACCTTTCCTTAGGAATAAACAGAGGTAAACTGGAAAAACGCTGGCTCCCTGAGGATTTATAAAGCAGATCCACCTGGTAAAACTTCCAGAGTTTTCTATGGATATAAAAACACTTCAGCCCAACTGGCATGGTTCAGTGGTTGAGCGTTGATCTATGAACCAGGAGGTCATGGTTCAGTTCCTGGCCGGGGCACATGCTCGAGTTGCAGGCTCCATCCCCAGTGGGGGGAGAGGGGTTCTCTCTCATCATTGATGTTTCTATCTCTCTCCTCCCTTCTCTCTGAAATCAATAAAAAATATATTTTAAAGAAAAACAACACTTCATCACTCTCCATACTGTTTTTGGAACTTGCTAATCATGCTCCTGCCTCAGAGCTATTGTGTTTGCCCTTCCCTATGCCTGGGTCTCCTTCCCCAATATATCCTAATGACTTAGTCCTTCATTTATATGTTGTTACTCACACGTTCCTTCTCAGGAGGTTACCTGGTCACCCCACATAAATCACAAATTCACTTTCATTATTTCCTCTCCTCCTCCCCTGCTTTATTTCTGTTTCAGGACTTACTATCTAACATGCCACATGTTTTTCTTTCTCTTGTTTTCTGTCTGTCTCTCCTATTAAAAGAGATGGCTCAGCAATGGCAAAAAACATGATCTGTTTTGTCTATTCATATCTCCAACACCCAAATCAATAGCTCACACATTCCATTAAATGCTTGCTGAATAGATGAAACCAAAGTCAGAAGTACTGAGACATCAAAATGAAAGTGATTGTATGCTAGGAAGTTTAACTTCATCACAGGAGCTATTCTGATTCATATTACACTAATGCTTTTGAACACTTAATCTGTTCCAAGTGTCAACATGTTATCTTCCTATGTAATGTATCATGTAATCCCGCCCAAATCCTGCCTCAGTAGGTATTACTGTGCCATTTTGACAGATGAGGAACCTGAGGTGTAAAAGAACATTCTGAGCAAGTTGCTGAAGCAAGTTAAGGATTTTCAGAGAGGACAGAGACCAAGCTGGGTCCTCTCTACTTTGTGGAAAGTGATGACGCAGGTGAGAGAGGGGCATCGTCACCAGTGTCTAAATAACAACTAAAGAATGAGACTTGAGTAATAAAGCAGTTGCCTTGGAAGGCCCTCTCCCTCAATACTCAGACTAACCGAGCAAGCTGACTAAAGAAAGTATCCTCAAATGGAAATCTGCATGGTGAACACACAATACAATATACAGATGATGTATTATACTAGTAGAACTGTACACCTGAACCTACATCATCCTATTAACCACTGTCAGCCCAATAGATTCAATAAAATAGTTAATACATGGACTGAATATCATTAAGGGGGGGGGGGGGGGAGTCTACACAATTAAGCCAGTTCTAAGGGAACACAAAGACCATTAGAGGCAAGAGTATCCCCAGACATCAATGTCAGTGAGAAGAATGGAGAAGGGGTATGGGTACAGAAGAAGGAGAACACACACATTTTTAGAAAAGATATGATGAGTAAAAAGGTTTTATAAACTCTAATAAGAAAGAAAGAAAGAAAGAAAGAAAGAAAGAAAGAAAGAAAGAAAGAAAGAAAGAAAGGAAGAAAGAGAGGGAAGGTTTTAAGGTTGTCATAAACAATCCTGCCTTTATCAAGGGGAATATCTTTGCCACATGCATCTACAAACATAGATCCCAACATGTCAAAAAAAACGGTCGGTCAGATGGTTGCTTAGGCTTTTATATATAGATAGATATTATCTTAGTTAATAGTAGCGCTAGATCCATTTTTTTTTAATTGGATTTTGTTGTGTGTGTGTTGTTGTTTTGGCTGCTGAGGTTTTTTTTTTTTTTTAATATGTTCTTATTGATTTCAGAGAGAAGGGAGTGGGAGAGAGAGATAGAAACATCAATGATGAGAAAGAGTAATTGATCGGCTGCCTTCTGCATGCCCCCTGCTAGGGATCAAGCCTGCCACCCAGGCATGTGCCCGACAAGGAATCAAACCCTGACATTCTGGTTCATGGGCCAGGCTAGATAGACCTGCTTTTTGAAAATCACACTCATAGTAGCAGCTGTGCCCTCCCCTGGTTAGCAATCTGCACTGGTTAGCAATCTGCACTGGTTAGCAATATGCTAAGTAAGCATCTTCTCAGTGATAATGAATCAAAGTGAGAAAAAAAAATCAAGTTATTTTTGCATCTTCAGTTACAATAAAACTAAATCATATCCTTTATTTTTACCCAATATTTATAAGTAGTATATTATAAAAACAAACATTTGTTTGTTCTCTCTATATGATTATTGGCAAGTACATGTTAGTAGATTTATACATATCAAAGGAATGAAATGCTGATGGCTTTAAGTCTTCCCTAATCAAATAAATAAAGCAATACCTCAGAACTCATATTATTATTAGCATTTTTTTCCAAATTCTTCTCCTGTTATTTGAAGAGTAGCAGAATATGTTAAGAGACATATTGCAATCAGATGGACGTTGAGCCAAGTATCTGACTCCTAATCTACTAGTAAATATATCCAGGGGCAAATTAATGAATCTCTTTAATCATAGGTCAGTAGTTTCCCTCCCAGCAACATGAGGAAAAGAATATTTAACCTGCAAGCATTACTACATGGAACAGAAATAACAAAATATGTAAAGTAAGTGTCTATATGTGACCGGTCCAGAGCGAATGTTCAACAAATAGTCATCTTCATTATTAAGTTCTGACAAGTTAGCCCATGAAACTTTATCATATCCCTCTCCTTTCCGAGGAGGTCAATTATACTTTCCTTTCCTCCTCCAAATCCTTAGGAAAATAGACAGAAAACTATATATAAGATTCTCCTGATTCATACAACAGGTCAGTTATTAAAACTTATTCTTTATAATGCTTCATTTGGTACAATATTCACACCAAGCCTCCAAAAGTATTAGCCTTTTTTCTTTTGAGCAAAGAATTTAACCAACAAATTTTAATTCTATCAGAAGTTCTACAGAAAAATAAAAGTTGGTGGAAATCTTATGGATTTTGGAATCTTTGAAAGAACTTGATCACAGAAGATGTGAATGTCTCTCCCATAAATATATTTATTCTCTTTCATACTGAATAATGTTCCAGATGTTTTTGGGCAACACTCCTCCAGTGCAGCTGGTGTCTCCAGCAGCGTACCTGGGATGTTCTGACACCTCAGTCATTCTAAGAGATGTGCTAAATAAAATTGCACACAAGATGTTCATCTGGGTTATCAGCAGCTACCCGATCAAAATGAAATGACTACTGGTGAAATTCTGAAATAGCCACTTGAGAAAATGTTCATGGTATATAATAGAATAGTAGTACATATTCATGAGAAACTTGTTTTTGAAGTGCCATTTGTTGTAAGTGCCACCATAATAAACAAACAAAAAAATGAGTTCTAATATAATTAATTAGATGACATTTGTAATTTGGTCTTTTGATAATGTAATCACACTAGGCTGCTCCCCAAGTTTTCCTTCAATGAATGAGTTCAAGGTCAAATGGCCCAAGATTTAGTTCCAAAGAACTAAAGTAGTGAGCTCCAAGATGAAAAAAAAAAAAGTGTCATACAATTAAAATAGAAAAGCTGTGATAATGAACATCACAGTACCTATAAAATATTGAAATTAGAGAGTTGTATTCTAGCTGCCAATTCCTCCACCTGTGTACAAAATCCTTCCCTTTCCTGTCCGAATACATTGATCAATTCCATCTCCTCTAAGTTGTCAACTTTATTATATCTGATGAATTTATTATATCCATCAGCATTTCAGCTGGTTCAAGTCTCTACTCGCTTATTAAAAACAAAACTTTCCTCAAACTTGTGTCCCCACATCCACCTAAAGCCAACGTTTGTCAAAGAAAGGCCTATCCTCACTGTCCCCACTTCTTCAAAACTCTACTTAAAATACCTCGTAACCTAAGTCACCAGAAAACCTTCGCTATCACGAGCCAATGGACACCTCTGACCTCTTGTGTCTCACTGTATTCGTCTGTTCACTTACACTCAGAAATCCACTCTTCACTTGGGTTCCAAGACATGTCCTCCTGGTTTCCAGGTTACCTCCTTGGGTCCTCTTTTTCAGTCTAATTTTCAGGTTTCTCATACTCTGCTTCCTCAGAGTTTGGTCCTTAATACTCTTCCCTACAACCCTTCTTCGCACGTTACCCATCATTCCTGTGGGAACAGTCAGTAATTCCCAGTCTTCATTATCTGCCATCCCACACCTCTGTTCTCCCTGTGTTCCTGTGTCAGGTAACAGCTTCACCCTTCACTGAGCTGCTCAGATGGGAAATATTAGTTGCTTTGATTCCTCCCTCTCCCTCATTGCCCCATATCCAATTCTGTGGATCCTATCTCCTAAGACACCTCTTGAACCAGTAGTTGGCAAACTGCGGCTCGCGAGCCATATGCGGCTCTTTGGCCCCTTGAATATGGCTCTTCCACAAAATACTGACTTCTGCGCATGGGCCACGAAGTTTCAACCGCACCATACGTGCGCGCCCGCACGTTGTATTCTGTGGAAGAGCCACACTCAAGGGGCCAAAGAGCCATATGTGGCTCTCGAGCCGCAGTTTGCCAACCACTGTTGAACCATTTACTTCTTTTTATCTCTTTATCCAGAACTCTACCCTGGCCCTCCTGAATGACTGCAACAGACTAATCTTTCTGTTTCTACTTTTGTTTAATCTCTATTCATTCTTCAAATGGCAATAAGAACAAAAATCTTTCTGAAATACACAATCTATTTGGCATATTTCTCCTAGATTTCTTTTTTTCTCTAAACAATACAAAAACATGAGAACACTAACCCAAATCACCCTTTCCTTATTATCATGCAACTATATAAAAAAACTAGACAGCGTTCTAGTTTTTATTCTTACATTTTTAAACTCTACACAGTAGACATTATTGTTTCTGTTTAATAAAGCCAAATTTTTTTTATTAAATATCTACCATTTTCTCTACTCGCCATTTCTCTCGTGTTCAATTTTTATTATGGGATTATTCTTTTACTTCTGAGTCCACTGATTACTTAACTGAAGATCTATTTAAAATAAATACTCTCAATATTATATTTTGAATTCAAATTATACTTATTTTACTTTCAACACTGAGATATTATTTCACTAGGTAAAGACCTCTGGTTCAATATTTACTTCTCCCATAATTTAAAGATATTACTCCACTGATTTCTAACTTCTGCTGATGCTCTAGCATTTTCTTTTTCTTCTGCCATGCTAATATTGTAATTTTTAAAATTTATTTCAGCATTGTAGTTTTTCTATACCTGACAGGGTTTCTCTGAATGCCAAAGTCATAAAAATGCAGAAATGAATGCTTAAAAGGGTATTTTTAGAGTGGGCACATGGATTTATGCTGATTTAATGGCACTTCTTACCTGTAACACCTTGGAGAGATAACTGACCAGATGTTAAAGGAAAATCTGTGCGTGTGGAACAGAGCTGTTTTCTACAAGTCAATTCACCCACACATTCTCAGCCCCATGGGTGAAGCCTACTATAACTGTGAGTCTCTATAATGTTGTATTAACCCATTCCATTAACCAGTCTGTGCCTTAAATAACAAATCAAAAATGTTTCACATCAGCCCAGCTGGTGTAGCTCATTGGTGGAGTGTTGACTTATAAACCATGAGGTCACAGTTCTATTCTGGGTCAGGGCACAAGCTCATGCTGTGGGATTGGTCCCCAGTAGGGGGCGTGCAGTAGGCAGCCTATCAATGATTCTCTCTCATCGTTGATGTTTCTATCTCTCTCTCTCCCTCTCTGAGATCAATAAAAAATATACTTCAAAAAATGTTTCACATCATAAAAACTTATTACTAATTTTGTTGCAGGACACATTATCAAGACCCTAAAACACAGCAATTATTTAGAGTTTAAACAATTAGAATATTTGCCATATTGAGTACTAATTCTCCGAGGAGAACTTCTCTCACAACCACAAGGAAAGGAAAAGGAGAGACTGCGTTGCTAGGGCAGGTGAAGCAGAAACACAGAAGGTAAACATCTTGGGGACTATTTTCAGAAGGTGATACATTCTTGCAGTGACACCAAGACTGTGGCGGATTATACAACAACTGACTCCTTGGCATAATGTTTGAGATTTTCAATGCATTTTAATTTTTGTTGGAAGCATATTAAGCAGCTATATGACAAGTTTTTTAATTGCATGCTGAACTTTTCATGATGGCTCAGTTCAATAATTTTTAAAACTTTTATTTTTGCTTTATTTGGTTTTAGTTGAAACTCACTTCTCTGAAAATAAATTTGTTCTAGTGAAAGAACGTAAGGAGTAGAGATTGGGATCACATATGTTACATTCAAAGGGGAGTGTTTGCTCTCTATACAAATTTTCTTCAGTATAAGTATTCTTTGATCAAACCAATGTTAAACTCAAGTCATCAATTTTTTTTATTACTCATAGTTTAGCTTAAATGAAACCTTTTTAAAACTCTCTTAGATGCTACACTTTAATATTTGCATAAATGTTTTTTGGTTTTAGAACTCTTTTTAGAAAAAAAGCATTTTAGCAATTGAAATGCAGATACAACGTAAAAAAATATACAGAGTAGTAGAAAATCACAATAAAAATCACTCAGATTTCTACCACCCAAAGACAACATCTGTTGGCAATTGCTTGATTTTCATTTTTATTTATGTGTATTCACTTATTTTAAAATTGTTTAAAAAAATTAAGGTCATGCTACATATATTGCTTTATGTCTAGTTATTTTCACATCAAATTAATTATTAGCACTTTTCTCTCATCCTTACTTTTTCCATGAAAATTAAATATGTTACAGATGTGTTTAATTTTTCACTTATTCTTTATTATTTAGGTTTTCCTTTTTTTGGTTTATAAATTGTGCTGTGATGAAATCCTTAAACTTAATTCTTTGTCTTCATTCATTGCTATTTCCTAAGGTAATTTCTTTGAAGTTTTTTTTTAAATATATTTTATTGATTCTTCACAGAGAGGAAGGGAGAGGGACAGAGAGTCAGAAACATCAATGAGAGAAACATCGATCAGCTGTCTCCTGCACACCTCCTACTGGGAATGTGCCCGCAACCAAGATACATGCCCTTGACCGGAATCGAACCCGGGACCTTCAGTCCACAGGCTGATGCTCCATCCACTGAGCCAAACCGGCTAGGGCTTTGAAGTTTAATAATGGGATCAAAAATACTATTTCCATTAAATATGATTTAAATATGTTAACTTATATACATAAATGTGAATATAAAATTTAATACTGTGTACAAGGATCATTTATTCTCTGATGTATTACCATATTATATGGAATCATGGATGAAATATTTCTTGATTATGTTAAATATTAATAGGCTCTTTATGACTTTTATCATTTTATTTTCCTTTTTCTGTTGTACATTTAGTAAATACCAACAGAGATATCTCCTTGTGGGAAAATTAAAATGGTATTTCTTTTATTTACCAGTCTCAAAACCAAAGCACTTTTCATGATCACTTTTCATCATGTTATGGCAGGAGCTACGCAGTGTAGGTAGGCTATTACCAAATAACTAGTCAATATTAATATATAAAATGCTTGGCTGGCCAGCTCAAACCCAATGATAAAAATACTTGAATTACAAGTGATGTATATGTAAAATGCAAACATAAGATATAACATTGATGATGGTTTTGTCCCAAATAAATGTATATTGCAACTCTTTTTCCTTGAACTTCCCAGATTAATTAGGCAGTGTGGTAACTTTTCTTATTGCAAATCTCGCAATGCCCTCTTCATTTGCTATGTTTTCTGCAGGCACTAGAGAGTGTGCCTACTAACCCAGCACACATGCTGCAGGGGCAAATTATCAGTAAGTCAGAATCGCTCATATACAGAACTCTATTAGCCATTTTATGAAAATGAGCCAGAAAATAAAAAGTGATAAATGCAATCAGAATAGATTTTACCTAATCTCATCTAGACAATTGCATATATTTCATGCAAAGACCTCAGATCCTCACTTTGAGCATATTTACTATTATTTTAGCTAAAATCCTAACTAGGGTAGTATTCTTATTTTCCAGTGAGTTACAGAGTAGATGAGGCAAATTAGAAGAGTCAGGAGAGAATTGGCCTAGAGGTGACTGAGGTCATTCAATGTGTCCAGTGTTGGAGTGAGCATCCCCATGTAGATCTCAGCACGGGCCCACTGACTGAATACAACAGAGTTCACACACTGACTCAGAGTCACCAACAAATTCTAAATCATATTCAGTATTTTTTGTTTTCAGAAGCACTGAAACATGTAATATATCTAAAAAAGAATTTCATCAAGAATGCTTAAAATAATTTAGGCATTTGCATGGATTGAATCATTAACTCACTCTGTATATGTTTTAATTTCTGACCTATAATATCTGTTCTTATATTCTCAACAAAATAGTAAATATTTATTGACATTGAGGAACTCTGGCTACCTAGTCTCCACCTTCACTGCCTTTCATAGATTAGAGTTATTAATGGCTAAATTTCTGTATTCAAAAGTATTGTAATGACCTCAGGAACTAACTTCATTCACTCAAATAGGAATTAAGTTCAATTTTCCAACTCACATTTATTTTCCTAGAGTAACTTTACTCGGTTACGCCAATTAATCTTATTTCATGGAAGAATGTATAGTTAATATTACTATATATAGTCAACATATTTGTCTTTGACAATGTCATGATATTTTAGATTATTCTGTAGAGAATAATAACCATGAATTCTCAATTCAGTCTATACATTGCTTTATATATACATACAGACACTTAAGAACTGTTTTTGATGACTTGACATGAATTTGTAAACATATGACATTGTGTACAGTTTAAGACAGTCATACTTTTGACCAATATGGATTTTTTCTGAAGTCACTGTAGTGACATGGTTATTATAAATCCTCACTGTCAATTCCACCTGAGCCCTACTGTTTCTCAGGTAGGGTTCTATTCATTCCATATGATTCTCCAGATTGGATCCCTAAAGACAAACCTTCATTTTCCTTAGGCTCAATGTG
The DNA here is from genome assembly GCF_028538775.1 of Myotis yumanensis. Taxonomy (NCBI): domain Eukaryota; kingdom Metazoa; phylum Chordata; class Mammalia; order Chiroptera; family Vespertilionidae; genus Myotis; species Myotis yumanensis. The sequence goes on from NW_027223759.1 coordinate 7,855,447, forward strand.
CCCCTACCTTTATCTTCTTTCTTCCTCCACCTCCTCCTAACTTACCTCCTGTTTTGTTTTGTTCGCTTTTTTAAGTTCCAATTGATCTGAATTCCAATAGATTTACCCGATTTTACCACTCAAAACTTCCTCTGAAAATCCTTTCCACTGTCAGGTGCTACTCACGATGCTTCTAAATGCTAAGGCTAATCTGCTGTCAAATACAAGGGGGAAATGCTACTGTGGCTAGTGAGGCTGTACGGAAAAAGAAAAGAAAGACGGAGTTCTCCTTAACTCCCTCTGTGTAGTTTTAATTTTTGACCTACAATAATGATTTATATTTTTCAAAGTGAAGTTGTGTAGTTAAATCCTCAATAAAATGGTAAATTTCATGAACATTTAGCAGCTCTGGCTATCAGCCTCAGTCCTACCTTAACTGTCTTTAATAGATACAAGCGATTATTAGCTCCAATTAGTAGCTCTAGGACGTGTGTTATCACTGCCACCCTAGAATGAGAAATTCAGCATTCCACTTTGGGACACTGGTTTTCTAAATAGTCAGGGTCTTCTTGGACTCATTTCCTCCCACACTGCCACTCGCATCACATTTATAAACGAAGTGCTCTCTTTCTGCAGCTCTTTTTTTATTTTTTGGTAATCCTCATCCAAGGATTTTTTTTTTCATTGATTTTTAGAGAGTGTGGAAGGGAGAGGGAGAGAGAGAGAAACATTGATGTGAGAGAGACGCATTGGTTGCCTCCTGCACACACCCTGACCAGTATGAAGGAACCTGCAACCAAGGTATGTGCCCTTGACCAGAATCAAACCCGGGACCTTTCAGTCCTCGGGCCGATGCTCTATCCACTGAGCCAAACCAGCTAGGGCTATCCAGCTCTTTAATAACATATTGCTCAGTAACAACCTTTTGAGAAGGAAGCAGGATACATAGGATCCTGCCTAATGAAGTTGCTGTACGTAATGCATTTGAGTCAGAGCAGAAACAGGAGGGATGCTGAGAGCAGCATGGGCCAAAGCTAATAGCTTTTCGTGTTCTTTCTGTGGTCTAAGAGTCAGGGAACTCAGCAGAGAGGATAGAAACATTCGCCGCAGTCCTGCAGGGCACATTGTGTGGAAGCCTTTTGGATAAGGGAACTCAAGCTCTGGTTCTCCATTTCTCACTGCCAACATTTCACGAAAATATGGTTTATATTATTTAACTCGATTTCACTTTTTCTTTTAGCCCCATCTGATGTCTTTCATCCACACTGTCCTGTTCCAACAATATTCTCAGAAACTCAGCAGTGGCTTCTTAACAAACTCAGGGGCCTGTTTTTAGTTCTTACGCTCCTTGACTTCTCGACAACATGTTTTGTTGCAAATTTCTTCCTTTCTATTCTTATTTTTTACTTCTACATTGGCATTTTCTAAAGTGTTATTTTCAAACCAGTGGTCCAAGAAGATGAGAGCCAAAAGAATATTTACGGCCAATTAATTTTTGCCAAACACTGCTCCCTTGGATGGTTCATAATCCTTATTAGCACATTAAAGTCCCTGTGAAGTCTGACAGTAAATTTGCCCAACTGTGGTGAATCCAAAGTTTCCAAACTTTTTGGGCTACAGAACCCATTACATCAAAACAGGTATATTACTTCATCATGTCTCAGACAAACATGTTCAGTTTACTTTAACATCTTTGACAGCAGGCAGCATCTAGTAACCAAAGGCATCTTGAAGTCACCACTCCCCAGTAACAGTCACTTTGTTGTCGGCAATGGCCAATTCCTGTGCATACACAAACATGATCATAGCTGTTCATGTTTTTCATCATGAGTGGTGTGTTTTGTTGGTAGTATGCATGCCGATTTTAATTGCCATTTAAAATGTCTTCAAACTTCTGGTCAAGATGGTGGCATACTCACTTCCTCCCGTAACCACATCAAAATTACAACTAAACTACACAGCATCACTTTGAGTTGACATTATTGGCTTTGTTGTTGGGATTGTCCCATACACTGAAGGGCAGCATCCCTGGCATCTGCCCACTAGATGCCAGTGGCAACCCCTGCCCCGAGCATGACAGTCAAAAACGTCTCCAGACATTGCTGCCATGGCTCCTGCCCCATTGGAGACCCCTGTTTTAGACCACTCATAAAAAGTTCTTTTTAAACTTTGTGACATTTATTTTCTACCAACCTCATTTCTTTAAAGGGTGGCATATTGCTCACCACTTATACACATTGAGAGTTTCTAAACAATACTACTTAACCACCCCATGTGTGAAAGCCTCAATATTATTAGTTTTAATATCTACTATTGATTGTTTCACTATCCTCCCTTTGCTTGATGAGATCCTGTGATATTGAAAGAAAGAAGTTTTGATTTAATTACAATTAGTCGTGGAATTCTACCAGGCACTTCTTTAACACCAACATCACTTTCTGAAATCCCAACCTAGAAACGGTGCACCCACCTGAGCAGCCCACGCCAGGCCTGCCAAGGCGGGAGGCATGTGGATTCTATTGCTTCCAAGGAAACTGAAGCCATACAGGCCCCAGAGCTGTGGGGATGAAGAACATCGGAAGTACCGACTCGGAGAAGGAATAAAATGTAAAGACTGGCCAGCAAGTCAGCGTTTTCCCTTTGTCCTCAAGCTGAAATACATGTACTTTCTTCTAGAAACTGTTCAAATCGGTGTTATCTTCCTAAGAACTCTGTTCTTCCTGTGGGCCTGCTACCTTCTGGCTGATCCAAGGTGCTAGCTTCCATAAGGAGCTGAGTCAGCACTTCTCACATTGTTTAAAGGAAGAAGAGAATGCCACGTCCCAAACAACGCATTTGCAAAAGAACTCCCGGAACATAATCTGCTCCTAAACGCAGAGACTTGTATGAATGGGGAACATGGAGGATGGCATTCTTCCCCGGAGTCATCACTCCACTGGCAGGTTCTGTTGCTCGGGGAAACCACAGGGGTGCCTGCAAAGCCAACATCATAGAGAGTTTGACTTTGCCATCCCTTAGGGAAAACAAGACTCATCACACCTCTTAGTATCTTCACTGTAAAAAACATAATATTGTGCGTGATGAACATCATTTTTTCACAGAAAATGGAGATCCAGAGCTCCTCCTAAGCTAAATCAGTAACATCTTGATGGAAATGACTCCTGAGATGGTGCACTTTGTACTTTGCATTCCAAGCTTGGAGGACGGAAAGTAAATTCCATTCACATCCCTTCCCAACAACCTCTCCTTGCCGCAGCTTCTTATCTGTAAAAAGAGACTATTTCTCCTTGTTGGAAGGAATCAATCAAAGCTCACGGCAACTAACACATAGTAGGAATCCAATTAATTTTATTCTTCCTCCCTCTCATCCCATTATCCATGAGATACCATAAGCTTCTGTTTTGTTGGAAAGAGAATGACCAAGAGACAAAGAGAGGGAGAGGGAGAGGGAGAGGGAGGAGGAGAATTTATTTTTTAATGTTGACAAAGATTTCTCAGAAAATAAACTCTCTCTTCAGTGTACCTAAGAATATGTTTTGAAAACTCTAAATGCCACACTTAATTTTCCCTATAAGTCCCTCTGATCATGGTTTTTCAAAATCATTGTAACACCAATACTTGGAAATAAAATCAAACTATGCCATCATCACCAGCCCGATATCGTGTTCCATACTTCCTCACCCTCTGCCTTTTACACTTGCCTTTCTGCCAACGTTGCACAGTTGTAGAATGGTGAGCTTTCAAAATATAAAATATAATAAATTGGAATAATATTAGGCATGACTCATTCACCAGATAAAAGCAAGATTCAATCATTATTAATTAGTGTACTTTTGATTATCAACTTATAATAGACGTAATCCACAGGCTAATCTCATTGATACAGTTGAAATGTTAACCAGGAATGCTGATAACATAAAGGATTTACTTACTTGTAATCTTCACCTAGATTCTTGAGCTCATAAAACTGGCAATATAAATTTATTTCGTCTTCATCTCTATAAAAAAATAAACATAATGTCTAACTCCCTAAAAAAGTCGGCTTATATTTCATGAAAGACTAATATTTGCTTTAATTATGAACTGTATCATTATTTGTCATATTTTTAATAGGCTTATTTTAAATTAAGACTGTATTTTTTCAAGGACAACTTAATATATAGGCATTAAAATAGCTGGAGTTGATATCTTTAATAAGCTATAAACAGATAATCAGGGGCTATAAAGAATTTATTTTTCTCTTATATTATCAAAGAACAGCTGTAAAAGTACAAAATCCACTGTTAAACCTGTGTTTACAGTCCTAGTGGCAGATTTATAAAGTAATGTGCATAGCAACGGTTTCTCTATCATGTTTCTCTTTCTTTTCTTTTCTTTCAAAGAATTTGAAACCCTTTTTCTTTTTTAAGCCCAATATTGAAGATTCCATGGTAACTGCCTTTCTATTGGGTTTTCTCTCTCAGCCTCTGTTGCTCTTTTGCTTTGCTTTTAAGTTGGAAAAATATTTTGCTTAAAAATACAGAACAAGGAAATCAACACGCTAGTCTTCAGTGACTGCCGCCACTCCTAAATCCATTCATTTTTAAGAAAGGATACCGTTCTCTTGGTGTTTTAAATTAGGTAAAGATCCTGAAAAGAATTAAACAGGAGTCATAAGAGTGGAGCAGGATTGAGCAGTTGAAATACTGGATTAAATGAATAATTCAGTGTTCTGTTGTCTATACACTGCTCTCCATTTCTTAGTATCTTCATGTTGTTAATCTACCATCAGTCAGTACAAATTAATTATAGAGGGCATTCCACATGTGAGAATTACCAATCCCTCTTGAATTGTAAAAAAATACCCCACATTCCTAACTTCTATGGCTCTCAGTCATGCTCTCTTTGGAATGGAACTAAGAACTCTTCCTATGTCTTCTCAGTTCAAGAATCTGACTGTTAATGAGCCTGTGTCTGTGAGGCATTGGGAGCTGCTCTTCTTGGTATAAAATAGCAAATCATTAACCCATAGCTCCACCAACTTCTACTTTTTAATTACCCCTTAATTTGAAAAGACACAATCTTTCATTTTTCCTTTTAATATTTGTATATATACTTTTTATTTTAAACCAAAAATACTTAACTTGAAAAAGAGTCACTTTTTGGGGCTGTATTTAATATTCTTGAAAAATGACTTGAGATGTTTTAGGACTTTAACAAAGTGAATATTGGTACGATCTCATTATTTCCTTTTTAATGCTGAATAAAGCAAATACCCATCCAGCTTTAACTAATCTTAACATGTTGTCATATTAGCTTCAAATATTTTTTAAAATCTATTTTTATTGATTTCAGAGAGGAAGGGAGATGGAGAGAGAGGTAGAAATACCAATTATGAGAGAATCATTGGTTGGCTGCTTTCTGCACAACCCATACTGGGGATCGAGTCCACAACCTGGGCATGTGCCTTTGACTGAAATCAACCTGGGACCTGTCAGTTCGCAGGCCGATGCTCTATCCACGGAGCCAAACCAGCCAGGGCAGCTTGAAATATGTTTTAAAGACACATCACCAATGTGTTGAGAGCCTCTTGACTGCTACCTCACCAAGCTCATTCCTTCACCTCCTTTCCCAGAGCAACAACTGTTCTGAGCTGGTATCTGATCATTCCCACATGTGTTTTTCATGCTCTTACTGCATATATGTGTTTCTTTATATATTTACTAGTTATTTATTCATAAGCAATTGCATGTTTTAAAATGTTTTCATTCAAATTATTGGTCTGCTATTTTTCCAAATTGACACATGTGAGCTAATTCATTCATTTAAACTGATAAAATCAAATTTCTTTGTATGGATATAACTATGTTTACTTATCTAGTTTTCTTTTGATGGAAATATTTACAATGTTTTATTATGATTCAAAATCTTCAATGAAGTAACCTTTTCCATGTCTCAAAAAGACAAAAGATTTAAAATTAAAACAGTCCACGAAGATGAGGCTTACTAATACAAATACAATTTGATATAGCCTTTCTGGGGAAAAAATTGGCAATATGTACCAAGAGCCTTAAAAATAGGTACATAGACTCATTAACCTTACACTAAAAATGCACTATTATATCAGTGGTTCTCAAAGTATGGTCCCTGGACCGGCAGCATCAGCACACACATGCCCATTCTCAGGGCCCTACTGCAAACCTCCTCAGGCAGAGCTTTGGGGATGGGAATAAGCAACCTGTGGTTTACCAAACCTGACAGGTGATTCTAACACAAGCTGCAGTTTAAAAAATGACAGCTCTAGAGAACTGATTTGAAAATTTTAAAGATATTCATTGAAAAAAATCATACCCTCATGTCCTACAAAGTGAAATGTTGATATAGATAATGAAACAAATATAGGATGAAAATTTTAATTATATGGGAAAATGGCTTTGGTATTATGCTATAAGAAAATGGCATGATCTAAAGTTGTGCATATAGCAAAATCATAATCTTTTAAAAGATACATACAAAAATATATACCATCTTATTCAAAGGTATTAAGTGAAATAAGAATATTCACAAATATGCACACATACATGTAGTTTGAATGAATGTATTTACATTTAGTTAATATATCACTCAGTTATGCTATCATTTGTGACTTTATTAGTTATATTTATTAATTACAGAAGAAAATAATGCTTATGCTTTTATGAACACAAATAGTTGCTACTGAATGTCTTTAATTCCAAATACCATAATGCTATAAAGTACAAGTAGGTTCCCAACAAAGTAAATTGAGTTTTTAAAAGATTTTGTCTTATATAATAATCTGCTTACCACTGATAGACATTATCTAGATATAAAGTTTAACTATGACATGTATTCACACATATTCTAAAAGCTTATTAATAGAAATTTAGGGGATGTTAAAACTGGATGAAGTGATCCAGTGAAATACAGACATGAATTCTATGTCAAAGAATTTGCAAATCTATAATAATAAAAGCATAATATGCTAATTAGACCGGACAGCCGAATGACCTTCTGGACATCCTTCCTGAAGACCTTCCAGATGAAGCCAGGGCTGTGAGGGCCAAGGCAAGCCACTGCGGCTGCACGGGCTGAGCGCTCGCCCTTGCATGAATTTTGTGCATCGGGCCTCTAGCTGAAAATAATGAGCTTCAAATTCTTTGGCAGTTGAATTTCCCTGTAAAGTTCTTACTATTATCTATGTCTATCAAATGGATCATTATAACCTCAAGAATTTATTTATATAATTAATATGTTATTTATTCTATTATACTAGTATATAAACCCACTTATTTTTAAAATATCTAATATTGTTTTGTTCACATATGATGTATATACCATGATCAAAATTTAATTCCAATTTTCCTGAACTGGAGAATAGGTTTTGTCTGAACTCTGTAGCATTTACATTCAATTTTAACTTGTAATTTTCAATATGTTCCTATTACATTCAGAGAATAATAGGGAGTATGCCTACAGCTAGTCTAATATCTTTAAATTCTTATGGATGACAATGAAATAGCATGTAACCCAGCATGCTTCAGATTTCAAAGGATGTGGGCTGTTAACATTATACTTTTATTAAAATTCCTATTATTTTTTTTGCTGTCAATCTGAATATAAAATCATTTTATCATTTTTCTATAGAATAAAAAGTGAATAAAATATTACTTTATTTCCAATTACTTATCTAGTCAAAAATGGAAAAAGAAATTTAGGAAAAGTCAACTATATCATACCCTAAGAATAGTCAATTTATAAATATGTTAATATTAAAATGACACAATGACACATCTATTCATGTACTGATGTGTTCAACAGAAACTTAGTACTGAGCTTTTCCCACGTGCCAAGAAATTGTGCCACAAACATTTAGAAGCATTCATTCTAGTGGGAGAGAGAGACAATGAGCACATAATAATTCAAGTACTCATAATGTGATTTGGGGGGCGGGGGGGAAGGAAGTGTTTAAATTAACCTCTGGAAAAGTGATCAGAATTAAACATGAAAATTGGATCAGAGCATTCTAAGCATACACCAAAGCCTATACCAAGGCCTTAAGGCGAGAGCTTGCTGGTAAGAAGTGATCCCAGGAGAGAGAGGGGGTTAGAATGCCAGAGAATTGTGAGCAAAATAGAACCAAGTACACAGTGAGTCTGGAATAAAGGCCGAGCCGGATCATCAGGTCTCTGTGAATCAGGACAGAAGACTGGGTTTATCCCAGGAACCCTGGGAAGCCCTGATGTAAGGCAAGGCTCTCCCTGGCTACTGAGGGAGAGAACACCACGAGGGCACAGATTTGCAGTGACCCAGAGGAGAGATGGTGGGAACTTGGACTGAGGTGGTATCATTTCAGATGGAGAGACACAGACCTATCCCCAGTCTGTTGGGACTATCTGTTGGAAACAGAACGTGGATATAGCCTGGGGGTAGCGGTGGCTTGTGGGTGTGAAAGCTGCAGAGCGGACCCTTAGCTGGCTTGTCTGGGACGATCATATCTGTCATTTGCTAAGGTGGAGCACAGGAGGGCACAGGCTTTCGGGGGGTGGTGTGGGCCTCAAGGTGACCTTGACATCCAAGTGAAGATATCAAAAATCGATCTAAATTACTCTGCTGCTCAAGGGGGAGGTCTGGACAAAGAACAACTAAGTGTATCTTTTTATTTACTTTCAATTTATTTACTTTCAATTAAATGCAATGCATGACCCTTGGGGGAGTAAGTATTAAAAACAACCACAGAGTTCTTTTTCTATATGTATATGCACAGAGAGAATTATTATGTATTTACAATTTTAATTATATTATTATTAATCTGATTTTAACTTAACCTATTTTTTCAGAGAAATATTCTTCTGAGATATGTCACCTTACTGAGCAAAAAAAGAAAAAAATATGTGGCTTTCTATAGCTATACTAAAAAGTATTTAACCAATTCTTATTTTTATAAATGGAGGTGGTTTCTAACATTTGCTACAATAAGCAGCACTATAATAAACACTCTTGCATGTCTTTGTTTAGTGAAATTTTTAGTTACTAAGAAATACTATGTAATATATGTGCTTCATGTATACCGGTACAGACAGGATTAAATGAATGCATCGCTTAGAGCCAAGAACTGAGAAATCATGTAGTAAATTTTTGTTTGCAAACAACTACAAATAAAATTTTGGATTTTGATTTTAATCTCACATGTTGAAAGCTGCAAGTGGGAATACAGATATCAATTTCAACATTGGGAATGAAACTTTTCAGTTTTCAGGAAGATACGGCTTCCAAGGAATTAAAAAAGTCTGTCACGTCACATTCCCACCTTTCTTCCCTTTAGTCCACACTGACGGCCTGTCAAGGATGTCGGGGTGATGCTCTCTTTGGCAGCAGATACACTAAAATACAGAAATTCCTGAGGAGGAGGTCACATCCCCTCTTTAATGCTTTTCTCCAGAACAATTCAATAACAACAAAAAGACATGCAGGCAATCTGTCTGCTTGGAGAGTCCGATCACTGCTGCGTGGAGCGTGTGCTCTCTGCACTTAGGAGCAGATGTTACCCACACTTCTCTCCTCCCTTCGCTGCCCCATCCCACCTGCAAACTGGAAATGGAAGAAAGAGGTGTCTCAAAAACATGAAACCCTCTCCTGCCTGGTGGGAGATCTTTATTCCTGAGTAATTTCTCCAAATAACACCCTTGAGTCTCTGAAAATGCAAAAACTGCCTGTGGAGTCAAGGCAAATGAGGGCTGAATCCATTCATTACTTCCCGCCAGACTCTCATTCACCTCTAGCTGCAGGGAGTGTCCCAGCACAGGACTGATGCACCGCCTGTAAACATATTATCCAGACACTCGGGCTGTCGCAGGGAGCTTTTCTGTCCTTGATGTTAAGGTAAGCAAAGCTGCACAGTGAAAACGCCCGGGTGAAAATAAAGCTTTTTCTGCCCAAAAGGTGACATTTCTCATTCTGAAGGATTCTATTCTTTTTCCTTTGAATTGCATGTTAAACGATGATATCTGTTCCTATTTGCCTCCTCTGCGATCCTTCCTATATCTTCATTAGCCATCCAGGATTAAGCACCGTTGAGAAGGAATCCACAGCCCTGATCTTTCATATGGGCTGTCTTTGAATCTCTCAGAATGGTCTAGATTGGGTTTGGGTGGCAAAGTCCAAAGGCTCAGTGGCTGAATACAACTTAAGAGTGCTCAGCACTCAGGGACCCTGGTGGCTAGATCAGCCATCATCTCAAATGTTGCCGGTCAACACGTCCAAGGGGGAGGGAGTGCTGACCAGCCTCATAAGGACAACCCAATGCTCTCTCCCCCAGAGGAGCCTTCTCCAGTCACTTCTACTCACTACTCATTGGCTAGAGCTGAACATGTAGTCCCACCTAGGAGAGGCCAGGAAGTACCATCCTAACAGGTTTCTGAAGGCAAAGAGCCAGAAATAGCTGAGGAACAGCAATTAGGACCAGCCCAGTCTTCTACAAAAATTAATTTTTCTTTCAAAAATGTTGTAGGAAAAATTGAGAAAAGCTAGCTGGATAGCTTAGTACAGGAAAAGCTGCATTTTTTCATTGTTAAGCATCTGCTTATAAAAAAGAATGTTCCACCAGCTGCATGCCCCATTTCTTTGTAAATAACAGCACATGTGAGCTATTACTTTCTTATCTCCAAATGCATATACTTTGGGAATTGTCATTTACACCTCACCTCTTTCCAAAAAGGTTTTGAGGCAGCTTACAAATAAGCAAAATAGAATAGGGAGAAAGGGGGGAAAAGGAGTTTACTAATCACTCATAATTATTTATAATGATTTGGCTGTGCTTGCCAGTATCCCACATCTTTAAGGTCATCCAGAATATGAGTGGAGCAAAGACATAAGATTTCTCTCTCATATGTACCATTCATACAAACCACGGCTCACAGACTGGGCACCAAGACTGCTGATGGAGCCTTCAATTGTTCGTTTACCTCACTCAGTACTCTTCTTAAGCTTGAATTTGAATGTCTTCAATCTAGAATTCACTCTCCAGTTTGGCCATAATTTCTCACCACTCCCTACCGTGATCCAATTTATGTCCTCCATGTAGCCACTGTAAGAATTTGAGTTTGAGACCCTTGGTACAAAATACCGTGTCTCCGTGAAATAAAATGTTTCATAAATTTAGTGTCTAATCCCTCTGTACCAGCTGTTTTGAGGAAGTATAAAACAATAACTCTACTGATGTTTCTCAAACAGCTAAGCCTATTGGGAAAGATAATATAAGACATTGAAAATATGTAGTATTAAAATAGCAATAACTATTCACTATATTTTATGGCTCTTTATATTTTAGAGAGCTATTTCACATTTATTGCTGCTGTGGGCTCTTTTAGGAGTCCCTTGAAACAATCAAAACAAGGACTATAGTTCCCCTTTATCAGATAAAAACACTGAGACCCAACAAGGTAAGTTGTCCTCCCTCAAGTCACGAAGCTAATCATAGATATAACATGAGGTCCACAGAAGGCTATCTTTTATTGTTTCATGTCCTGTACAACACCACATACAGTAGCCCTCTCTTAAACATTTTCTAAATTAACAGGGAAAAAATCTCTGGGTCAACACAAATATTGACTCATAAACATGGAAGTAGAAGAAAGCATATAGACAATGATCAGAATCCACAAGTCACACTATATCATAACCAATATTTGTGGAATATATAAAAACCAGACACTATATATGACCCCAAGATGTGTGTGATATGTTGGAAAGATGAAAAATGCAAGGACAAGGTACCTGAACTTTATACATAAATAGAATAATACCAAATATTCATAAAAGTGATCAGCGGCTACTCTTATAGCTTTAAAAAAAATCGATAGATTTTTTTTAAAGTGGAGAGATCCTAGAGTTTATGGGCTTTAAAAAAATAGAATCTATAATCTTTACAATATTTATAGTATTTGTTGCAATACTATCTATAATAGCAAAACATAGGAAATTATTTTAATGCCCATTGATAGAAGCTAGTTGAGCAAACTATGGTACATTATTACAAAGGAATATTATGCAGCTCCATAAAGGAATAATGAGAGCACCATAATCATGAGACCTAATACCGGTGAGTCTTAGGCTTATAAAGTGAAAAGATCAAGCTATAAACACACACACACACACACACACACACACACACACACACACACATACATATATATATACCAATAAAAGGGTAATATGCTAATTACACCAGGTCGACCGGCCATCTTCCAGACGTCCAACTTCCTTCTGGACAAAGCCATGGTGGTAGGGGCTGAGGCAGAGGCAGTTAGGGGCAATCAGGCTGGCAGGGGAAAGCAGTTGGGGGCAAGATCAGGCTGGCAGGGGAAGGCAGTTAGGGGAGATGAGGCAGGCAGAGGCAGTTAGGGGCGATCTGTCTGGCAGGGGATGGCAGTTAGGGGTGAGATCAGGCCGGCAGGGAAGGGCAGTTTGGGGCAATCAGGCAGGCAGGCAGGTGAGCGGTTAGTAGCCAGAAGTCCCAGATTGCGAGAGGGATGTCCGATTGGAGAGGGTACATGCTGGGCTGAGGGAATCCCCACCCCCCCAATGCACGAATTTCATGCACTGGGCCACTAGTCCTATCTAATAAAAGAGAAACATTGTAATTAGCTGTACGGCCACTACCCTTCCCATTGGCTAATCAGTGAGATATGCAAATTAACTGCCAGCCAAGATGGCGGCCAGCAGCCAGGCAGCTGACGCGAACAGGGAGGTTTGCTTGCTCCAGTGACGGAGGAAGCCAGGTTCCCCACCTGCCTTGCTGGCCTCTGAGCTGCTCTCTAAGAAATATTGTAACAAATATAGAAGCTAAACAAAACCCCAGAAACCTCCTTTCAGTCAGCCAGGCTTCAGCCAGCAGGATCGCAACATTGTTTCAAATACAGAAGGTAAACAAAGGCCAGAAACCTGCTTTCAGTAGCAGAGGTCTCATAGCTGGAGCCGAGCCTCAGAGCTAAAGCTGGCCCAGAATAAAAAAAAAAGGAAAAAAGGACAGGTTGGGAGCTTCAGTCACCCGCCAGCCTGAAAACAGCCCTCAGCCCCTCACCCAGACTGGCCAGGCACCCCAGTGGGGATCCCACCCTGAAGGGGGTGTGACCAGATGCAAACAGCCATCATCCCCTCACCCAGGCTGGCCAGGCTCCCAAGCGGGACCCCCACCCTGATCCAGGACACCCTTCAGGGCAAACCAGCCGGCCCCCACCCGTGCACCAGTCCCCTAACCTATATAGTAAAAGGGTAATATGCCTACCAGCACCGGGATCAGCGGAGCAGCAAGGCCTCCCGGCACCAGGATCAGCGTGACAGGGGGCAGCACCCAAACCCGCTGATCGCCCTGCGGCTCTGTGTGTGACAGGGGGCGGGGCCACAACCTCCCTATCTGCCCTGCTCTGTGTGTGACAGGGGAAGGCGCCCCAACCACCTGATCAGCCCTACTCTGTGCCTGATAGGGAGGAGCTCCCCAACCCCCTGATCGCCCTGCGGCTCTGTGTGTGACAGGGTGCGGCGCCCCAACGCCCCCATGGGCCCTGCTCTGTGTGTGACCAGGTGGAGCCACAATCTCCCCATTGGCTTTGCCCTGAGTGTGACAGAGGCGGTGCCCCAACCCACTGATCGGCCCTGCTCTGTGGGTGACAGGGGGTGGTGCCCCAACCCCCTGATCCGCCCTGCTGTGTGTGTGACAGGGGGCAGTGCCCCAACTCCCCTATCGGCCCCTACTCTGTGAGTGACAGGGGGGAGCTCCCCAACCCCCTGATTGACCCTACTCTGTGCGTGACAGGGTACAGAGCCCCAACCCCCCTGCTGGGCCCTGCTCTGTGAGTGACAGGGGGCAGCGCCCCAACCCCCTCATCGGCCCTGCTCTGTGCGTGACAGGGGGTGGCGCTGCAACCTCCCCATCGACCCTGCCTTGAGTGTGACGGGGCAGCACCCCAACTCCCCAATTGGCCCTGCTCTGAGCCCGACCAGGGGCTGCACCTAGGGATTGGGCCTGCCCTCTGCCACCCGGGAGTGGGCCTAAGCCAGCAGGTCATTATCTCCCGAGGTGTCCCAGACTGTGAGAGGCCACAGGCCGGGCTGAGGGACCCCCCTTTCCCCCCCGAGTGCACAAATTTTTGTGCACCGGGCCTCTAGTATATATATAAACACATAGATATGTATTAAACATACATATATTTAAAACATGTTTGTGTATATATAATATTTGCATGTATACCAATATGTGCATATATATGAGTGTGTATGTACATGGAAGGGATAGATAAAAGTATATACATACACACATATTTCATTACATTTGCAAAAAAAAGGAAAACAGAAAAGTGACAATGTCAGTGTAAACCCAAAACTAATAAAAATGGTAAACTCTAGAGTGCCAGGTGTCACATAGTTTTAATAAAAAGTGAGATTTTATGAATATATTTTGTTAGAGTTTGCAATCATATAAATAATCTATATATCCAAAAAGTTTTTTTCAAATGTAAAAGTAATCTTCAAAAAAGCAAAAACAATTTGAAATGAATGAACCTAATTTTATACCAAATTTGTAACATAAGCACAAAGAGAAAAAGACTCATTTCGAGTGATCTTAGCACAATGCACAGGACTGAGCGTACGTCCTTTGTTGCTTATATTCTAAGAGCAAATCGAGCAGCGTGGTCTCTTGTCATCACAGCCACAGGAAACCAGCTTCCTTCAGGGAACTGATTCAGTCCTGGCAACAAGGGAGCAGGTGGAGGAGGAAGTAGCTGAGCTTAGTGAATAAGAATACTTGGTTAGCATTATGTTTCCAGTGAAAAACTTGAGATAATGAAAACTTCATAAACATGAATGAGTCAGTTTAGGCATTTCTCTCAACAAAGCTGTGTGAGGATCTCGGTATGCCTCCATCGATGAGGTATCTAGCACTCATTTCTTTGATCCAGTTGGAATAGAACTTATAATGAGACTACTTTATAAATAGAATAAGGAGGTTAAAGAAACTGGACTTAACGCACCATTTTCAGAAGCCTAAGAGTGATTGGAATATTATTTTCTAGATATTATTAACCGGTTCATCTTTACTGACAGGAGGAAATGGATTACAGTGGAAGCTGAAAGGAAATTAGATGAGACTAAAGAACACCTTTCAAAAGCAAGGATTAACACTACAGAACTTCTTCCCAAAACAATGGACTCTATTCATTTACCTGAACTTGAAGCCACAGTGAAACCCATCAAGATGTAGTGGAACATAACATTTCTTAAGATAAAATGTCCACAGTAGAGTGGGGGCGGAAATGTTAGCATTTACATAATACAGACTACTGTCACGTTTTGAGCCAAAGTACTCTGTAGTTCTCAAGTTTACTTTACCCAAATTTTGTGACAGGTTTATTTCACAATAAAAAAGCAAACCAGTCTTACAGTTATTAATGCATGCCACTTACCTATAAGTAGGATTAAATATGCTATTATAAAATTATAGAATTTAAAGAAGGTGAAAATATGTTTGGTTCTTTCAATAATAATTCAAAATAAACATGATCAACTAGTTAAACCTGAACATATTTTGATTGGAATTTAAAATTTCCCTAAATACGTTATTTCACGTGTTTGTTTTAGGGAATAAGAGAAGAGTATACAATGGATGAATAATATATAATAATAGTAAATGGACATTCTATGGGAGAATGAGACAGTCTAGTACATCTTTTCTCTACTCTAGTGGTGTGTATGTGGGGGTGTGTGTGTGCAGACTTCAAAATGGAGAACCCATAACATTTAACTATCTAAGGAAAAGTAATGTAGAAGAGATTCAAAGCAAATTCTTCATTTACTTAAGGTAACCAGAAATACACAGTCAATATGTTGATGTAGGAGGTACGGCAAAGGAAAAAGAGTCACGCCGAGAATGAGTCCTAGAAAAAAATGTTGACAAGAGTTCAATTTTTATTTTAATACTAAAGGCCCAGTGCACGAAATTCATGCCCTTGGGGGGCGGGGTGGGGCGGGGTTGGTCCTCAGCCCAGCCTGTGCCCTCTCACAGTCTGGTCACCAGCCATGAGTCCTGCTTCTGGCTGAGCAGCGCTTCCCCTGTGGTAGCGCACTGACCACCAGGGAGCAGCTCCTGGATTGGTCGTCTGCTCCCTGGTGGTCAGTGCATGTCATAGCGATGGTCAGTCCCCAATTGGTCAATTTGCATATTAGCCTCTTATTATATAGGATGGCCTCATTGTAGACATGCTATTAGATAGCCAACAGCAATAGGAACTGTCACACATACTTACTTATTTAATTGATATTCAATTGGCCAAGTCTGCTTAAAGAGAGATGTTCTTTTATCATCTTGTCCTTTATGTTTGAAAGGTCTTTTAAAAATAATTAGCTATGTTTTAAAAAATAACAAGGTTGCTAATAGGCAAACATCAGGAAGTTGCATTTCGATTCAGATAAATTTCAAAGAGATGCAGAATTGTATGCCATTTTCTGTACATCAAAATTTCCTTATTTCTGTAACAGGAATAAGATAGCATTCTCAGTACACTCTTACTTGTTGACTAAGTTTACTTTAGAATGAAGTTGTAGAAACCAATCTTAAATCATGACCTATTGGATTCTGTTGGAATTTTTGATACATATCTAACCTAATCCCAGTTCATCTGACCTCCTTTAATAGTCCTTAATTTAATTAATCTTCTTAAATGTTTGCTTCCTTTACATGTGTAACTTTCATTGAAGGATTCTACATGATACCGCATGGCTACAGATATGTTTTCCTGAATGAACTAGCCTTCCTGCCAGTGTATCTAAATGCCTGCTGTGAAATAATTATGAAACTCATCCTTTGTAATGTAATGTTCAAGTCACAAAGAGAGCTTAATAGCTGCAATAGAGATAAGTCAAAATAGGCTTTATAAAATTTACTTGATAAAGTATCATAAAGTTACATAAGGAAAGAGACAAAATAAATTAAATTCCCCTAATGCACCACAAATATCAAGCACCACACACTACCTACAAACCATATGTTTTTTCCATCTGTTCTGTTATCCTCAACTAAATTTATAGTATTTGGGCTATCAGAAGGATTGTCAAACACGAGCTGGGCATGATTTTAAAGCCTAGGTGTTACTGTCAGTTGCTTTTTTCCCTTTTCTTTCTATTTTTTTAAAAGGAGCTACCCGCATGCATGCCCATCCTACCATTGATGATATTTCTGGGGCTCAGACTAAGATTTCTCCAGTATTTCTGAGGAATGTGAATTAGTCCTCAGGAAGCTTAGATTAGTTCTGGAGCCACTGATTGCCTATTGCTTTCAAGACCGTGAATGATGGCTACCGGACAGGTAAGCTGAGATTTCTAAAAAGAAATATGATTTTTCTCAGTGTAGAATTGCTAGATTTGAGGCCTCTGGTCGGTGAATTATGGAGTGTGGGAGACAAAATTCAAAGATGACCCCCTAATGGCTCAAACTCTGCCTAAACCCCGCTTGTCCGTGGGAGAAAATCCTGCTGATTTCTTCTACCCAATAGGAACCCTTGGCTGGGTCCCATTCTATGACGGGGTGAGGGGCAGTCACTCCTGTGATCGCACTGCATTGTGGAAGACTCCAGTTAACAACTGAAGTGAGGGCTTCCTCTGTGGGCTTTGAAGAGATAAGCTGCTATGATGTGAGGAGGCCTGAGGGGACCCCATGGCAAGGAACTTAGGGGTGCCTGAGAGCTGACAGCAGCCCCAGGCAACAAGACAGCAGGAACCTCAGTCCTGCAACCACGAGAAACTGAATTCCACCAACACTACATGCGTTTGGAAGAGAACCCCAAGCTTCTGAACATAAGTGCAAAGAGAAAAAGACTCGTTTCTAGTCATCTTAGCACAAAGCACCAGACTGGCTGGTACTTTGCAGCCTGGGAGACCCTGAGCAGAAGTCCCCACTAACCTGAGCCTGGATTCCTGATCCATGAAAACTGAGAGATAGTAAGTGTGTATTGTTTTCAATGGCTATATCTATGTTAATTTTTACACAGCAATAGAAAATGAATACACTGCATGTAAAAAGAATTTCAATAGCTTCTTAAATGTGATGAAAGCCAAGCAATGCATGTTCCAAGTCCTCCTTTCTCTCATGGATGAAGGCATGGGTGGGCCTTGAGGAATAAGTCTTTAATTACAAACAGAAATATTCAGCTATACCACTCTCTCTCCAGGATTTGGCCTTTGATACTGTGTATAGCTTTAAATTTTTCAAAATACTAAAAGGCAAATAGCTTAATGATGAGATAGACTCTTGCTACTTTCAAGACATCCTTAAATAACATTCCTATGAAAGGCATTCCAAATCAACCCAAATTTTATTTTTCAAGTTATAAGTATAAATATTAAATGGATCTATCAGTGTTAGGTGTAATGTTTGTGACATACTTTGTGACTTATGTATGTCTTAAGAGCAAAACCATGGGTAGGTGACAAATACCATAAACCCTATAGTCTGTTGGCCAAGATTTCCAGGCAGCAATGGCACATACTCTTCCGTGAACCTGGGACCCAAGATCACTATTTGAAAGACAGGCCATCTATGAAGAGCCGGGAATTCCAAAGTTACCCTAATAATAATCCAAGGAATAGGAATGAGTATACTAATAAAATTCTCAAGTTATAATGAGGAAATAAAGACTACTTATGCTCTGTGGTAGATCAGATTATGGTTTAGCAGACATTCACTCCCTACCCCCATTAGGCAAGTAATTTCCCCCACCACATTGATACTAGGTTCAGCCATAGGACCTGCTTTGGCAAAGGGACTATGGGAGGCAGTGACAGTGTCCCGGCCCTGAAGAGGCCTGGATCATCTCAGCTTTGGTTTAGCCTCAGCTTTTGAGAAAAACTTGCCCCAGGTTTCCCAGTTGGATACATGGAGCAGAGCTAGCCCAGCTGTCTCGCTGGCCCAAGCCTAACACAGCCATCCCCCGGCCTATGGTTATTTGTCACACACGTTATTGCTCTGGATTCACAAAATACCATTTGATGCAAGTTTTATGTTTGTTTGTGGGTTTGTTTGTTTTTTTAGCAATTCTGCTAAGTTATTTATTTGTCTAAAACCCCAAGATAGCATATACTATAAGATCAGACTAAAAAATCATACTCGGCCAGCATGGCTCAGTGGTTGAGTGTTGACCTATGAACCAGGAGTTCATGGTTCGATTCCTGATGAGAGCACATGCCCAGGTTGTGGGCTCAATCCCCAGTTTGGGGTGTTCAGGAGGCAAGCGATCAATGATTCTCTCTCATCATTGATGTTTCTAATGCCCTCTCCCTTCCTCTCTGAAATCAATAAAAATATATATTTTTAAAAATTAGATATACATATTACACTGGACTTGAAAGGAAAACATAGGGTGACTTTCAAATCACTCGGAGGAATCCAGTTAGGAAGTCCCTTCACTCATTGATAACTTAAGGTAAGAAAGTCACAATAATAATAAAAATATCATCTGAAAGTACATTTCTAAATTGTCCTGTCATAAACTTAAAATTTTGTGGAAGACATTTTAAAATATTCTCTAGTCTCAATTATAAGTATTTAAAACATGAACAAAAAGACTTTATTCAACTTTAAAAGGAAAGCTACTATTTAAATGCACCACATGAAGTGTTGAATATACGGCATATGTAAAAAACGAAATATATTTAAGGTAAGATGCTCTAGGGTAGATACATTTTTAATGTGCCCTGAATTCAGATTCATGCACAAACTCTTTTCTCAGAACACATCCACACATAACATCCAATTGGGGAAAGGAGTGAAAACACTAAACTAGGATGGCTTTCATATTCAGGTACAAAATGTGCCTTCAAATACTTCTAGGACCAATATCACACAATTGTATGTTGTTGATGCATAAAAGGCATTAATTACATCATGACAACTTATCATACTAATAGTGGGTCTTACATTATAGACAAATGGCAACTTTAGGACCTGAATTAAATTATCCTTTAATATTTTATCCATTATTTTAGTAGAGGCCCGATGCACAAAATTCGTGCAAGAGTAGGCCTTCCTTCCCCCAGCTGCCAACACTGGCTTCCCTCTGGCACCCGGGACCCGGGCTTCCCTTGCTGCCTCGACTTTGTCTGGAAGGTCATCGGAAGGATGTCTGGTCTAATTAGCATATTATGCTTTTATTATTATAGATATACACATGCCTGTGAATCATGCCTAAAATAATCCTAGGTAAGAATGCATTTAACACTTCCTTTCATTGCCCTGATCAAGAAGAGGAAGATGAGCCAGAGAAGATAAAGATACAATGAGCTATAATTAGAGGCAATGCAAATTCTGTGGGCTAAATATAAATAAAGGACTTCCCAACCTTTTAGTTTTATCAACTATTTTCAAAAATATAATTTTAAAATAAACATGTTAAAATATTTACAAGCATTGAAAAATCATGAATTGCACTTTTTAATTCTGTGGTAAATTATGATTTGAGTAAAACCTAATTAGAGAACTATTTTGTAAGAATAAGTGTTAAAGTCTAAAGGTCTCTCTATTATGGGTGACTTTCCCTGCACTGCTAAGCCATTCCTACTAACATCTGCAAAGTTAAATATATTGAACATATTAAAGGGATGGCCTAGGACCCAGTGCTATGGCAAATTCTTTTCCCCACAAGATGTCATATCTACAGTTATATGTCTTCATTTGTTTACAGCATAAAAATAATGTTCCATTATGTATCAATCTCCAAATTTTTTTTACCATGGCTTCAGAAAAAAAGTTCATACATACAAACACACACATAGTGGGAGTTTAGAAAATGTGAGTGTAAGCATGTGTGTGCATAGTAAGCTTGTACACCCTATTTCCTAAAAATCAATGATTTGTATACCTTTAATTGTTCTTTAGTTCTTAAACTGCTAAATTTCTTTAACTGTAATTCTCTCAGAAGGGAAAACATCTTTGCCAAACTGCAGGACTATGATAACCCAGCACACAGGAGTGAATTCTGTCTGTTGTTTTAAATCAATACCCACATTTATTTTGTATTGCATTTCTCTAATAGAATACCCCTCTTACTTTCTCCTCTGAACATACAAGAGATGGTATATATGCATATATTTATATACATATATATTTAATTGTTCTACATATGTATGCCTATGGAGGGGTGTGTGTGTCTTGAAAGGAATTCTTAAGTCTCCCTTATTGGTATAAACCACTGATACGCATGGTTTGGTTAAATTACCCCTGCCAGCTTTATTATCTCTCTTTTTCCCTGCTGTTAGCATGTGTAATTGTATGGTTTTAAGAACTTGAATGACTCACCATTAAAGCAAGCTGAAAAAATAAGGGACAGATGTGTTTCTATGTATTTTTTGAGGGTTGCTAGGATGGGAACCCTTTCAGCTTATTTCGGAATCTCATCACAGAGGTAGCTGTTGCCTCCTTAGCTTACCTCTCCTCCCCAGTCCTCAACCCCTCAGCCGCCAGGGGTGGAATGCTCGCACTGTAAATGCCACCCACCAACTCGAATGAGGGAGCAAACAATAACACAATGGCCACCCATCAGCAAGAGAAATGATGATTGCAGTCTCCTGCAGCAAGGTTAACTGAAGGGGAGCCTTCCCGTGCACAAAAGATAGAGCAAAGGGACTCCCCCCCCCCCCCCCCCCCCCCCCCCCGCCCAGCGATGATTAATAGAAGACAGCCCACCAGATCATTTGTGGTCAGAGATCATAAACAGGACTAGGATTGTTGATCAGATTTCAAAACTTTGGTCTTGATCTTTTAACTGCATAGAAAAACCCATCCCATGGTTAACCTAACCAGAAGCAGGCAGGAGCCAAAAATTTTAATGAGAGGTCAAACTCACAGCAAAAGAGCTGAACTTCTACAGTTTCAGGGTCAGACAACTTGTCAACAGAGTCCGATTCCCTCTTTAACATCAGCCCCGTAAACTCAACCGGAGTAGATGTCACATAGAAGTGGCTGCTGGCAAAACAGTATGTTATCTTTAAGTAAAAAAACTCTGTAATGGTCTGCTAACCTGTTTAAGCCCTGTCACTACATTTCCGGAGGGAAGTGGCTCTCAGCGGGAGGGTGCAAGGATTCCTTGTCCATCTTTATTTGGGAGCCTTTTGTGATCCTCCTCTCTTGCTTTCATCAGCAGCAAATGGAAAAGAATACTAAGTCCTTCATGGGTTGCAATTAGGTGCTTCTTTAGAAGCTGATGTTAAGCCAGATACAGAACTGCTTCAATAAGGCTCATTTGGAACTGAGGACTGCATTTCCCATCACTGGGGAGACAACAAAAGAAATTGTGGATCTGTCCTCTGTCTTTCATATCACCACCTAAGATCTCCTTGGGGACACACAAGGTGCACACCTAAAGACGATTAGCCATATACAATGTTACCTATCGTAAGTGCAGCGCAAGCCACTGGAGTAATGCAGCAGTTGAAGGACAGCTGCTGGAAGAGGAGTGGGGTCTACTCCCACTCTCGAGGCTTTGGAAAGATCGTGGTCTTGACGGGCAGATTGCCACCTGGCGTAGGGAAGAGTCATTCCAACAAGGCAAAGGGATGTGGGCAAGCAAGGAAAGCCCAAGCAGTTGAACAATGGAGTCAGCCTGGGAAGAGTATGGGCCAAAGATTTCTAGGACCGGGCTCTGTCCCTCACCAGTGGATGGTCCTCGGGGAAGTTAGTCCATCTCCGGAAACATCCATTTCCTCTTTTCAAAACTGGATATTCTTACCTACCTCACAAGGCGGTCTGATTATTAATGGGATTATATGTATAAAAAGGTGCCTCGCCAAATGTAAAAACCTTCTGCTGATATTATGTCTTAATTAGTATAAAAGCAGTAAAAGTACCTAATAAAAGGAAAACAATGCAGAAATAGATAAAGTACACAGTGAAGATTTCTTGTACTCTCATCTCACCAGCCCCAGGATGGGGTGATGGTGAGCAGTTTACAACTTGATTTCTATTTGTTCTGGGGGGGTTTCCTATCCTATATAATAAAAGGGTAATATGCAAATTGACCCTAATGGTGGAACTACTGGGAATGGCCGGTCGTTATGACACGCACTGACCACCAGGGGAAAGAAGCTCAACACAGGAGCTGCGTGGTCAGTGTGTTCCCACAGGGGGAGCTCCGCTTAGCCACAAGCTGGGCTGACAGCTGCGAGTGCAGCGGCGGTGGCAGGAGCCTCTCCCACCTCCTCAGCAGCTGGACATCCCCCCAAGGGTCCTGGACTGCGAGAAGGCACTGGCTGGGCTGAGGGACCCCCCACCCCCAAGTGCACGAATTTTTGTGCACCGGGCCTCTAGTACTTCTGTAAGCAGAGATATGATTATTACACTACAAGAATGGAAACTGTTGCTCTGAACTTGCTTTTTCCCTTAATAATATATCATGACTATATTTCTGGTCATCTCTGAATATTCATTTACATGAACACTCTAATTAGTTTGACCTGTACCCTACTAATCAACTATATATATAAAATTTTATCATTAAGTACATGCCTTAAGTTATAAAGTAAGCATTTTTATGAAGGGATTTCTTTAAGAGAGAATCCTAAAAGTGTAATTACTGGTTAAAAGATATGCAATTTTTAAATTATGATAGTTATTATCTTATGTTCCTTTAAAATGTTAAACCAATATGTTAGCCAAAAAGAAAACAGTGTATGAGAATGCCCTTTTTAATAACACTTATTACTTTGAATGGTTTTTAAATTAAACTTTTTATTTTAAGATAATAATAGATTCACAAGTCCTTATACAAACAATTAGAGAGAGCTCTCCTATACCCTTGCCGGGTTTCCCACAATGTAAAATGTTATAACACTACAGACAATATCACAGCCAGGATACGGACATTGTCACCACACAGAGCATTTCTGTCACCATAAGGATTCCCCATGTTGCCTTCTCCAGCCACACCCATCTCCCTCTGACCTGCCACCCCACATCAACCTCAGGAAACCACTCTTTTCTCTGTCTCTATAATTTTGTGATTTCAAGAAAGATATGTAAATGGAATCATACAGTATGTAACCTTTTGAGAATGGCTTTTCTCACTTAGCGTTAATAGTGTTGTTATGCATCCACGTTGTTACATTAATAGTGAGTTTTTTTCCTTTTTGTTGCTGAATAGTATTCCATGATAGGAATGTATCACCATTTAACCCTTGCCCTGGTTTAGCTGGTTCCAGATTTCGGCTATTTTTAAAAATATATATTTTATTGATTTTTTTTTACAGAGAGGAAGGGAGAGGGATAGAGAGTTAGAAACATCGCTGAGAGAGAAGCATCGATCAGCTGCCTCCTGCACACCCGCTACTGGGTATGTGCCCACAACCAAGGTACATGCCCTTGACCGGAATCGAACCTGGGACCCTTGAGTCTGCAGACAGATGCTGTATCCGCAGAGTCAAACCAGTTAGGGCTCCTTGCCTTGTTCTTATTTCTCTCTTAGAAGGACAGCCTTCATCATTAAGCATAATGTTAGCTGTAGGATTTTTTTGTAACAAGTTGCAGTAATTTCTCTTTATCATTAACTTAGAGTTTTTATCATGATTGAGTTCTGTCAAATGCTTTATTTTGTTGACTTGAGGTGATGAACACACAATACAATATACAGATGATGTATTATAGAATTGTACACCTAACATCTATATAATTTTATTAACCAATGTCACCACCAATACATTCAATTAAAAAGTTTAAAAAATGCTTTCTTTTGCATCAGCTCATATGATCATAAAATTTATCTTCATTAGCCTGTCAACATGGTGGATTATGTTGACTAATTTTCAAATATTGAATTCAACCTTGCATAGCTAAAGAAAATCCTACTTGGTCATGTTGTATAGTTCTTTTTATACATTTTTTTATTCTGTTTGGAAATATTTTGTTAAGTTTTCTGTGTCTAAGTTCATAAGAGATATTCGACTATGGTTTTAATTTGTTGCATTTTCTTTATCTGGTTTGGTATCAGAGTAAACCTGGCCTTACAAAATAAGATGGAAAGAGTTCCCTCCTGTTCTATTTTCTGGATGTTTCTGTGTAAAATTGGTGTTAATTTTTTTAAATGTTGGGTAGAATTCTTCAGGAAAACCACCTGGGCCTATAAATATCTTTTGGGGGAGTTTTTAAATTACAAATTTGATTTCTCTTAGAGTCATAGAGCTATTCAAATTATCCATTACTTAATGGGTAAATTGTGATAGTTTGTGTTTTTCAAGACATCGGTCCATTCCATCTAAGTTGTCAAATGTATGTATATAGAGTTGTCTGTAATATTATTTCCTTATTGTCCTTTTAATGTTTGTAGGATATGCAGCGTTGTTACCTTTTCTATTCCCTTCTCTTTTTTTCTTTGTCAATCTTTCTACAAGTTGGTCAATTTTAATGATCATTTTGAAGAATCAATTCTTTGTTGTATTGATTTTCTCAGTTGCTTTTCTGATTTCATTTTACTGATTTCTGCTTATATATATTATTTCCTTCCTTTTATTTGCTTTATAGTTCATTTTGCTCTTCTTTTTCAGCATTTTTGATAACTTAGTAGGTTGATTTGAGACTTTTCCTCTTTTATGATGTATAGATTTATTGCTATAAATGTTCTCATTCCTGCGTTAGCTTTGTCTTACAAATTTTGATATGTTGTATTTTCAGTTAAATTCGATTTATTTTTTATTTCCCTTGGGACTTTCTATTTGATCTATAATTACTTAGCAATGTGTTAGAAGTGATCCCAAGTGTTTGAAAATTTTTCTGATATCTTTCTATCATTGATTTCTAATTTGATTACATTTTGGTTAGAGAAAACAAAATTTTACTGCTGTTAAATTTGTTAGTATTTGTTTAATGACCCAGAATATCCTTTATCTTGAAATATGTTCCAGATAGCAGTGATTTTAATCTTTACTAAATATATAGGTAAAAATAACTCTTAAATTTAAATTAATATTTTTAAATTATTAGTAAATATACATTTTTCTATAATTAGCCTTTTTTAATTCTTCCACTGATGTCTATGTACTTTATCCATTTTCACTTTGATTGTTTGACTTTTTATTGATATGGAGGGCCCTTATATATTAACAATATCAGGACTTTGTCAATCAAATATTTTCCCTTAAATTTACTTAGTCTTTCAGATTATTTACTGTGATTTTTCCATATACAAATTTCAATCCTTAGTTATTTTAATTGATCAATGTTTCCCTTTACACATATGTTGTCATTTCATGCTTTGAAAGGCCTTCTATATGCTTTCATAAAATTTGTATATTTTTCTATGATTTCTTATCATTTTTAGATTTAAAATTTGGTTCACTCAGAATGTCTTTTACAATAATTTCATCATAACATTTCCAATTAAATAATTTAATACTTAATTTGTGAATAATTCATATCTATATTTGAACAGGACAGTTATTTTTTACCCATTAACTACAAGAAAGAACTACCATTCATTCAATGTGTGCTTTAACTATGTCAGAAATTTTCCGAAACAGTTTATGGTCTTTGATTACATCTCACAACTCTATGAGTTACAGCCGCCCCATTTGATGAAGAAAACAGGCTTCAAGCATTAAGTAATTTGATAGTTGGGGACAGTTGGTATTCAGACCAGGCTTGTCTAACTCCCAAACTGAGATATCTCTACCTCGTTCCTTGGCTTCCACATGGGCATGTAAAGGGCACTGTGAGCAGCATGAAGAGTCACAAAACGTAGGCACTGCCCTCCCAGAGAAATTAATATTTTACATTTTAATTAGGATTTATCATTTAAAGCGCATTGGCCTTCAACCATTTATTGACCACCTCTACCTCCCAGGTGCTGTGATTAAGACACAGAATGCAGTAAGTCACTGGCCCTCTGTGAGCTACACTAGGTATCTTTTTATATTTTTTTCATTGATTTTAGGGGGAGAGAGAGAGAAATATCTATTTGTTGTTCCACTTATTTATGCATTTATTGGTTGCTTTTTATTGTTGTTGTCAATCCTCACCTGACGAATTTTTTTTCCATTGATTTTTAAAAATTCTGTATTGTATATTTTCATGTCCAATTTTGAGAATAGGGCTTTAAACCAGAGGCTACAAGTATGCAGTCCATTTGCCTACATGTGTACAATTTAAAGCTGCCAGAGATCTCTCAAACACAGGTTGTCCTACTTCCACTGGGACCAGCTTCACTCGGGCCTGGCAGGGAGCGGGGGTCTCACCTCACTTTCACACAATCCTGGGAAAAGACACGGGGAAAAGAAATGGGAAGCTGCTGTGGGGCAGCAAACACCTTTCCAGGCTGAGGGAAAAGCAGCCTAAACCCTGCCTGCTCTTCCCTGTGGCCTCAGGGGTTGGGATGATCCGGGATCCTGGCAGTGGTCCTTTCTGGTGCTGTGCCTCCGGCATTGTCAAAGGCAAACACTTTAATTTGCTGATATGCTTAACAGCAATTAAAATCAATTGCAGCTTAAAGCTGACATTTTAACAGCTTTATTGAGATACTAGAGGCCCAATACATGAAATGTGTCCAAGGGGCTCGGCCCTCACAGCCCCAGCTTCGTCCGGAAGGTCGTCCGGAAGGATGTCCAGTCTAATTAGCATATTATGCCTTTATTACTATAGATCATTCAAATCCCTTACAATTCACCCACTTATGATGTAAAATTTATTGGTGTTTAGTATATTCAGTTGTGGAACATCACCACAACCCATTTTATTTATTTATTTATTTATAAATATATTTTTATTGATTTCAGAGAGGAAGGGAGAGGGAGATAGAAACATCAATGATGAGAGAGAATCATCAATGAGCTGCCTCCTGCACGCGCGCCCCCCCCCTCCCCCCCCCACTGCCACTGGGGATCGAGCCCGCAACCCGGCATGTGCCCTTGACCGGAATGGAACCTGGGACCCCTCAGTACACAGGCCAACACTCTATCCACTGAACCAAACCAGCCAGGGCACCACAATCCATTTGAGAAGAACTTTATCAGCCTAAAGTAAAACACTGTACCCCTTAGTTACAACTCCTGTACCTGCCCAGCACAAGGCAACTACTAATGTTTCCGACTTTGTAGTTTTACCTATTGGAGAGATATGGAATCATACAATATGTGGAATAGTTGATGATATTTTAAAGGCAAAATAAGCTATTTTACCTGAAGCCTGATTTCAAAACAAAAACCAAAACACATACAACAATGTAAAAGGTACATGAACATCATAGACAGTGTTAGAACACCTATGATCTTTTAATATCAGAGAATCGTGAAACACACATATAGCAAACACTGTTCACTGCTGGTGAGTATCACTCCGCCTCTGAATGCTTTGTGACTCATGTTCCATATAGGAACATTACAACTTACTTTAATTCTAAGTAAAACCTCTATTTATGTAAATATTCAAACAGGTTTTTTCCCCCTTTAAGCTAAATGCCATATTTTCTCCCATTTCTCCTCTGCTACTGATTCCTCTACCACCCATTCCCACAAGATCTCAATTTGAGGGAATTTGAGACTATATTTGAGACCCCCTTACCCCAATATTGGCTATCATTAGCAACAGGAGCTACCGTGAAGTCAGCAAAGAGCAGTTGAAGACTGTGAACATCCTGTTTATTGAGAGTAAGAGTGCTCAAGCTCTGTTAATAGTTCCTTGATTACTTTCTCAAGATGCCAAAGGATCCCTAAGAAGCAAGTTATCATCCAGATACAGTTGCATGGCTTTAGAATGCGTCCATTTCACACTCTTGGCTAAGGTACCCCGTCCAGACTTTTTAAGGCAAAATATACAATTCACTAAGATTTGAAGGGAATAGAAAAACCCATATGATCAAAACAATCAAGTTACAGATCTTTTCCTTACCCCGGAAAGCTCCTCTGGGCTCACATCCCACCACTCCGCTCCTCCAGTCACCCACTCTTCTGATATCTGCTATTATAGATTAGTTTTGCCTGTTCTTGAGTTTCTATCCACTGAATCATATAATATATACCCTGTGTCGGTCTTCTCCCAGTCAACATAATGCTTTTGAGATTCATCCATGTTGCTATATAAAACAGTAGCTCATTCTTTTTTTTTTATTGCTAATTAGTATCTCGTTGTATAAAAATTCTTGTATGAAATATCTCATACCACTGTGTGAAATATGTAGAAAGATACCTACCTATTCTTCAGTTGATCAACATTTGTAGTTTTTCTCTTGGGGCTATAATGAATACAGCTGCTATGGAGAGAACTGTGCAAGTCTTTCTATGGACACGTGTATTCATTTCTCTTGGATAAATTCCGAAAATGGCTAGTCTTATTGTTTAACTTCATTTAAAAACTTCCTGTTTTCTAAGTGACTATATCATTTTACAATATGACCAGTAAGTTCATTATATATTCCAGACACAAGTCCTCTGTCAGATACTTGCATTTCGAGTGTTTTCTTCCAACATGTAACTTGCCTTTACATTTTCTTAATGAGGTGTTTTGATGAGTTAACGTTCAGGACTTCAGAAGGTGAACTTCAGACACTGAAGCTCATTTTATTGACGTTTGTCTTTGAAGGTAATTGCTTTCTCTGACCTGTGTAAATAGCCTTTGGCTCTCCTTAAGTCACAAAGATATTGTCCTACATTTTCCTCTAAAAGCCTTTTTGTTTTAACTTTTATGCTCACGTCCATTACCCACCTTGAACTAATTTTTGTGTGTTGTGTGAGACAGGGGTCAAAGTCTATTTTTGCTTGTGCATATGCAGTTATTCCAAAATTATTTCTTAAAAACAACAACAACAAAACCTTTCCTTTTCCCATGGAATCACTTTGGCACTTATTTTAAAAACCAATGGACCATTAAAGTGTAGGTCGAATTACAGACTTTCTGTTATGTTCCATTGATGTCTCTGCACATCCCTTCACCAATACCACACTCTCTTGACCATTGTAGATTGGTCACAAGTCTTAAATTCAAGTACTGTGAGTCCTCATACTCAATTATTTTTCAAAAATTTTCAACTATTCTAGATTTTTTTGTTTTTCTCATATCTACTTTATAATCAAATTTTCAAATTCTAAAAGAAATAGCTTTGGGGATTTTTATTGGAATTACATCAAATTTAAGAATCAATTTGAGGAGAATTGACAATTTAACATCCATAAGTTTTAAAATCTATGAACATGGTATACCTTTGTCTTTATTTAGGTTTTCTTTAATTTCTTTCATCAATAATTTTCAGTTTTAAAAGATTTGGATCTCAGTCTTATATTGATCTCACAAAGTGAACTGGGATATATTTCTTCCTTCTTTATTTTCTGATACAGTTTGTATAAAAGTAGTCTTATTCTTTACATGTTTAATAGAATTGATAAGTTAAATTAACTAGATGAAATCTAAATATGCCTGACAAGTTAATCTAATGAATGACAGTATAAGAAAAATTCAGAATTTACAAGATGTATCAAAACGCAACCAATCTCAAGTATCTACAACCAAAACCTCCTTCAAAATACATTATTAGAATAAAGAATAACTTCAGACAGCACTAAGAGATGCTTTAGATGAACATTCTCATCTTCAGGGATGCACAAAACTATTTCTACAAAAACTAAAGAATGGAAAGAAGCAAACACTTATTTTAAAAGTCTAAAATGACATTAAAAAATCAAAATGGTGAAGAAAATCAGATCAAGCGTTGGGGTAAACATTTGGGGTGAAATATTGGGTTGCTGTTCATTGATAGCAAGAACTGGAAACTGGAGGCAAACACTGCATTAGACAACAGAGACTCAGGAGATCAATCCAAAGGAGTTGTGAAAAAAAACACACACTGATTGATACAGATGAGTTAAACTCTTAAGAACTTTTGAAGAAAACAGAAATAAAATGTACATTAAATTAGTTGTGTAAAATAAAATAATTGATATAGTTAATGATTAAAAGTCATCAAACTGAAAGAACTTTGCTGCAGTGAAATAGAAAGGAAGAGCAGTGGTTTTAATTTCTTCTTGAAATGCATCAAGGAAATGAATTTTCACTAAATATCCAACTTAGAAAGAATTTACTATGGAAAAATAGAAGTAAATCTTTTCAAGGAAGATAAAAAGCTCAGCCATGCATGTAAAGAGCTGGACGTCTGTAAAATTCTAGATCCTTTCAGAAAAAGTCAAAAGAATCACTCACTATTATCAAATCCAACGTTGTTATCTGAGAGAAACTTTAACTTAGAAAGGAAAATGCATGCATGAGATAAAATGTTACTGGGGAATAATTTAAATGCCTCAAAATGTATCCTTAACGTGCCTGATGTTCCAAATGGGATACCAGGCGCATGGGGCCTACCAGGTAATCCTCTGGACAACCAGGTCCCGAGGAAGGAGGGAGATCAGGCTGTGGTGGGCTCCAGGGTCCAGTGCCAGGTTTGGACCACATACCATCTTCCCAGGCTCAGGACATCAGGAGCAGGATCCTCCCATCTGGCCAACTTGACCCTGTGGCAGCAACTTCTCTGTAAGACAGAGCTTGTCCCAGCCCTCCTCACACTGCCAGATACTTTGCCCCGCCCCTTGTACACACAAATGCTGGTCCAGAGTCCTCCGCCTCATCCTCTCATCCAAGGAATCCCAGGGGGAAATTTCTGAGAAGGGGAAACTGAGGAGGAACATCTCAGGAGTCACCTCCACTGAGGGACTCCTCTGGCCCAGCACATTCTCCACCAGCAGGACATGGCCCTATAGCAACCATTGATTTTGTTTGGTCTTCTTCCACACAACCAAGAAATTGTGCATCACCCTTGGAGTTGATCTCAGCTGCCAATAAGACTACTTCTGAAAATCCAGAGCCACAGGAAGATGAATTTTTGCCTCTCCACTCAAATAATTTTCATTTATTTCTCTTTTAGTTTTATTGCCAATAGCAATTAAGTGACAATACAATGATTTAACTGTAAGGCATTACAGTTTTTAAGATAATATTTTATGGCTATAGATTATTTAAAACTGAATTTCAAAAGTTAATTGCTTCTATTATATTCTATTTGTAGGTAGTGGAATTAATGTATGACAAGTTTACTGAAATATTCCAGGAATACTCAAAGAATTTTTTGTCTTCTAAAATAGTGTTGAATTTTTCTCTTTGGTTTTATTGCTCTTATTTTAGTGATTATACAACATGTCAAATGGCAATTTGATGAAATTATCATTCTTGGGATTGTGTTTTATAGCTGTATATTATATAAATGTGAATCTCATTAGCAAATTATTTCTATATTATTTGATTTGTAGTGTAAGAATAGTATGTTTGTTATTGCTATTTAATAAATCTCTTCTCTTGATTCAGAAAGCCACACAAAAAAATGTGTCTCTTTTAAAGTATTTTTTAATTTTCTCTTTAGTCTTACTACTGGAGGTACGTAATTATATATTTTTGTGGAAAAATAAAATATCCAACTGATGAATTACCCAATGGAGGAATTTATTACAAAATCAACTGTCAAATATCAATACAAATAAAACCAAATGGAATAATTCAAAACAGCAGAAAAATCTAAAACTATTGTCATTCTAACTTTAGAGTGCTTAGATAATTTTTAGATGTAAATGAGCTCATTAAATTTTCCAGTCTAAATTTGAAGACCTCTTCAGTAGCAGAGCACAATTTGACTATCATGTTGACTTCCAAGGGTCAACAACTACCATGAGTCTGGGGTGGCCTATCCGGGAATGGAGCCTGCTTTTTTCTCTTCTTTCTAAACAGGTCATTAACTTTCTTACATGATTTCTTCCTTCCCACATAACCACATAATAAGGCCCATTCTCCTCATACTTTCTTCCTTTTGCCTCCTCTCCTCCCCTAACCCCGTCACTCCACTGAAGTATTCATTATAATTCATATTCCTTTGACTATATTTCTTTCCCTGGGCTTTGTTTTCTGACTCCATTACCGAGATGATAAATCAAAAGACTTCCGTGTTTCACTTCTTTTATGCACTAAACCATCCTTCATCCTCTCCTCTTATCTGTGAGGAATTCCCCAGGCCAGGAGCCCTGGCCCATCTCTTAGGTTCTTTCTTCCATGTTACAGGATAAAATTCCTTTTAAGGTGCATCAATACATTATAGTAAACCATTCAAATGGATTTAAGTTTAAGTGGACCATTTACATCTCAAGCAAATCTCAGAAGGAAGCCTCTCATCTCGATGTATACCAAGAAAGGTCATTTTCTGACAACAGTAGGCAAACAAAAATGTGCTGGATGGCAGGAGGCAGGCTTATATGTAATGCGTAATTCACTCTCAAGTATTTGAAAGTTTACCATGTTTAGCATTACTTTTATTAAGACATCATCTTTTCTCCCACATTAACATTTTAATATCATGAACCGAAATTCAGGTGCGCTCTTATCTATAAAGCTACTACCCAAGGTTAGAAACTGAAAGCTGTGAAAATAATCCCAAATTGGGTGATGTTGGTTAAGTTGCTGAACCTCACTGAGCCTCTGCTTCCTCATCCGTCAAGTAGAGGTCACAGTGGCCACTCGCTTCCCGGGGTTATCTTGAGGCTCAAAAGTAATAATAATATCCCTCTCATGCACTCTGATCCAGCCACACCAACTCATCTGCCATTCCCAGGGGATTTATCAAACCTCCTAGGCTTTAGAAATACTCTTCTTTTGCCTGAATGCTCCTTCTGCCTCCTCCTTCTGGGCCCAGCAATGTCCTAAATACTTGTGAACTTTCCCTCACTTCCCCCAGGAGCAGTCCTAGCTGCCTTCCCTGACCCTCTTTGCATTGTGTGCAGATCTCACAGTAAAGCCTCCATCACAATATGAGACTCTGTTTCCATAACTGGATCCCTGGCTGGGTTTGTTAATTCCGCAAAAATAAGCAAGTGTCTTAGTTCTCTTTGTATCTACCACCTCTCACAGTCCCAGGGCCTACCACAGTGCTGGATACATATTTGACATTCAATAAATATTTGTTGACTGTTAAAATTGTGTTTTTATTCCAAGCACCAACAGATGTCGGAATCAACCTGACTAATGAAAGCACAGCCCATTGTATAGAAATTAGAGCAACATGGGCGCTAATTCCACCACTGCAGCTTCCACTTGTCGTAGCTATCAGAAAATCAAGATGCTATTTCAGTGGCACAAGGGACTACTTCCAAACCCAGAACTTTTGACAGACCCCACGGTTCCCTGTTGGACTGCGTCAGCTTGCTGTTGACCCATTTGCGTTTCGGCAACTAGATTCTCCCTAATAATTCAGCTATATTAATTTTTCCGTATTCAGGGTAGTGAGTATTCTCTCTCTAACCTCACCATTTGGGGCTTGTGAAATAGGATATTCATATTAAAACCAACAAGAATTTGTGGTTGCATGGTTTTCAGTATACTAGGAATGGAGTTCGCATTTTTAATGTGTCTCAACCCATGTTGTTTGTATACCTCTGCCGGATCACATCTGAAATAATTTTTTCTGAAATCCAGGTATTCTGCATAGATCACAAAGTAAAATGAATTACATTACAATTCATCTCTGGGAATTAAGTAAGCTGAGGATGATGTGTTCCATCTTTTGATGGAATGCAAATTTACCATTAAAAGACAAATTCTTCACTTCCAAAGTTTGAATAGGGTGGTGCTTTAAAAAGCATTCCATCTGGTTAAATTTAGGGTGCTGAAAAAAGCCCACTATAAGAATATTCTCTGGCTCTGGACCCATAACATTTTTACTTGATTATGAACTGGATTCATTTTCATTTACTTGAAGCACATCCACGTCGCTATTTTCTTTTCCTTCTGCAACAGGCAAAGTTGTCACCATCCATGTTGACTTTGGTGATATTGTCTTTTCTGAATAATGCATTTCAGATGCGTTATTGCCAGTAAAAGAAAAGCTTGTCTGTACTGGCTGCCATTTTAAAAGGATGTTTCTAAAGTTTTTACTTGTATATTTTCATTTTACTCATCTATTAGCCCTTTTCTTCTCAGTCAGCTTCTGCTTTTCTTTCCTACTCTGCCCTCCTACCCCTCCAGGTTTTACTTGTCCTATCAAGGTTGCTACCTTCTGCCCCCTGAATCTTGTTCTATCAAGGTTCAGTCAACACCATCTCCTCTATCAGTCACTAGGATGTCTTCGTGACCTACTGCTCAGGACTCGTATACTTGCCATAGATAAAATTAATGAATAGATGACTGAGTCAACATATGAACCAATAGCCCCATACCTTCCACCAGCTGATTGATGTCACTGGCTTGCTTATTTCCTATTGCAAGAGTTTGAAGGGTCTGTAGACAGAACCGTACATATAAAAATGAGGCCAAAGATAAAGTGGTTGAAAACACTTAAAATATCTACCCGACTTCGCCAAAAGTCCTGCCAAGAAATTCAATAAATTCCTGAAGGCCAACCAATTAGACCGTACAAATTTGGGGCTCTCTAATAGGAGAAGAGAAAATGAAGAGCTTTGCTGAAAAAGACAAATGTAATAAACAAATCTGTTGAAATAAAGACAAGTACATTGGGACCTATTGTAGAGCTATGGAAAGGTAAAAAGCTGACTCTGTCCACATGGGCTGGAAGCCTAACGGGATTCAAGCACTGATGTCCATCAGAATCAAGGCAAAATGGAAAGATTTAAGTAGGTTTGCAAATAGTCTGGACGGGACATTAAAATCTTGTATGCCCAAGTTTCAAAAGCCAGCCATGCCTTTTATTACGTACTATAGATAGACTATAAGAATTACTGGAAAAAACACAAAATGATATTTGTGTTAAAGTAGCTGTTCCTATCTTCACCCATTCATCTTGTTTGCTGTGCACTTACTACCGGTATATGCATGCTCTGTGCTCTCTGGTGAGGTTTTGGTAGGGTTATAATGGTGAGCTCAGAAGGCATAGTCCCTGTTCTTATAGAGATAGCCATGTTAAATAGGACTTAGAATGTGTCTGTCACGTGCTAAGTACTTTACATATGTATAACCAAATATTAAATCTGCATAACCCTATGAGAAATAGATACTATTATCTTCCCCATGTTACAGTTAAGGAAACTATATATTCTCTCTAACTTAAGTAGCTTATTTCTCAAAGTCTCAAAACTTAATAACTAAGTTGAACAGGTTAGAAAATCGATTTTAAAAAATAACTCAGAACTGATGTATTACCTATATTACACTTCTGCCTGCTACCTTCCCATTCATTTTGATTCATTTACAGATATGGATGCTTAGAGAAAATACAAGCTAAAGACTTCAGTTTATACCAGGGATTCTCTACTCTTTGAAGACACTAAATAAAATTATCATATCAGGTAAGCCAAGGGGAACCCAAAACCATGTCCCCACATAGAGAGACACTCCGGTGTGAAGAAGAAAACTGGATTGTGGGACCACACAGGCTTGCCACTTTCTAGGCTTATGACCTCAAGCAAGTTCCTCAAATTCTCTTTGCCTTCGTTTCTCGAAAAATAAAATGGAGATATTAAAACCCATCTTAGAGAGTGGCTACAAGAATTAGAAATTATATTTATTGTTTATTTGGAATATGTTAGTTTCTCAATAAATGCCACTATTATTGGGATCAATTCTTAGTTATTTGTTGGCTCTTTGGACCCATCTATTTACCATTTATTTAGTAACTAGAGGCCCCATGAATGAAATTCTTGCAAGATAGGCCTTCGCAGCCTCGGTGGCTGCCTCGATCCCTCCCTTGCAGCCCCGGCTTCGTCCGGAAGGACCTCCGGTCTAATTAGCATATTATGCTTTTATTATTATAGATTTCTTGAGGCTCTACCATGGACCAAGCACTATGCTAGATGCTAAGGATAACTAAATAATACAATGTAGGTGCTGCCTTCAAGAAATATGGTAGAAAGTGATGGTAGTCATTTCCTACTTCCTCTTTTCGAACAAAACCCAAATTTTGTTATGGGAGACAGTAAGAATCATGACAGGTAAGGCAACCATGAGAATCCCATTCCCCTTTGCCAGTGACTGCTGATGTAGACATGTGATTCCATTCCGGTCAATGAGATCTAAGCCAAAGTAGCCTTGAGAGAATTCTAAGAACGATATTCTTCCATGATACAAGAAATGGGAGAAAAGAAAGGCCTCCCTTCCCTTAACCCTGTTTCCTGCTTTAAAACGATGCCTGGAGCTATAACAAGTTGTCTTCAGATTATGGGGGAAGATAGCATTAACTTATTGAGTATGACATAACGGAAGGACTGAAGGAGCCAGATCCTCGCTGATGTTGTTAACCTGCAAAGAAAACCTGAGACTACCAGCTAAAGACTTGTCATTCACTAACAAGTTTTGAACATTGGAGTAGAAGCCTACAGACAGTAGGAACATTGGGAAACAAGTCATAGAAATACTATGCATTCCTTCCTTCATTAATAAGCTTTTATTAATATTTACCAGCCAAACTCCATAGTCTTCAAGAGAATCCACCTTTCTTCTATGGAAAAGAGGTGTAACCCAAAGGGTATAGGAGCAAGCCATGGAACCGCATTGTCTGAGCAAATTCTTCTGTCATTCTACTCATGGCTACCAGTTTGCTCCTTCAACAGGCAAAGAAGTCAAATCCCTATGCTAGCGCAACACTCTCCAGTGCTTCCAGAGAGAAATTAAACTCAGATCTTCAACTAAGA
Source organism: Myotis yumanensis (assembly GCF_028538775.1). Classification (NCBI taxonomy): domain Eukaryota; kingdom Metazoa; phylum Chordata; class Mammalia; order Chiroptera; family Vespertilionidae; genus Myotis; species Myotis yumanensis. Next base: position 7,893,109 of record NW_027223759.1, read on the forward strand.
GCTGCAGTTGGAGAAGGAAACAGGCTGTATACTAGCCAGTATTTTTCCAGCAAAAATTTTTCTCACCACAAAAGAGAGGCCTATGCCCTCAAAACATTACAGAAGGCTCAAGGGTTGGCTACCATAATAAACTCAGTATTATTTACATTCTGCTTCGGGATGTTGCTGGGGCAAAACCATTTGGTGGTTGTACTTGTTTGCTTGTTTTATCCTTAAGTGAAGTGTATGTGCACATCCAATAGAGTTTGACAGTTTCCTTCCACGAACATGCTGTAAAAATTGCAGAATTTCCATAGGAATGTGATTAATGTCAAGCATTGGAGCCAATGGTGTTGCTCTCCCGCTGCCTCTCCACCTGTCCGCTGCCAGGTGAGCATATCCAGCCACCATTCCCCCATCTGACTGCCAGGGGAGGCTCCCTGCTGGCCTGTCCACGTGCGTGGTGCTATCTTCATAAGATCTCACCACCTGCTAAAAACTGACTCCTCAACGCTTTCTTTCAAGTGTATTCTCTAGTTTGGACTTGATTTTTAATAAAGATTCCACAGAAGCATGATGTTCCCAAGGAGTTCAACGGGAGAATTCAGCCCCTATTGAGAAGAGCAATCAATGATGGGCATGATCAAGACTGAATACAGATCTGTTTTATGGCAACAAATTATAATGACTTGCTTTACCAGTTCAACTTCAAAATTCCTATTTAACCCATGTGATAAGCCAAGCAGCTATTATTTTTCTCATTTTCTGATGAATCCTAAATCCTGAAAGCTTAATCAACACGCTTAAGCCTCAAGCTGGCTCAGACGAGAACCTCCGTGTTTCACCTCCCAACCCCATGCCGCATCACGTGACTCCGAGTAAAACAACACAAGAAACTTTGGGCTGGCTTTAGTTTGTTTGTAGAAAAGAAAGGTGTTTGCCACAAGAGAAACTCGGGGTGGTCACAGTGCAGGAACGCACAGATGTCATATATATATATATATATATATAAAGAACAGGCATAAAACACCAGATACGCTGGCCGGGTGTAAGTCCTGGGGTCCAAGTGCTCACCTGAAGTCAAGAGTGAGTTGGATGCTGCCTCTTCCCAACATGAGAACTGCTGCCCTATGCAAATGAGCATTTTGCCAGCCCGCTGAGATGGGGCCCGAAACAACTGGTCTGCAGTCAGCCAGAAAGAAAAACAGCAGCCAAAGGGCAGAGTGCTACTTTTCCCACACCGCATGAAGCATTAACTTCCAAGTCTCTGACCCTTTAAATCCTGTGTGACAATAATTAATGGGAGAAAGATAACTAATATTTAGGTTTGCACCCAAAGCCCCAACTAATAGGACACAGGTTACGTAAGGAGATATGAGAGCCTCACCATTTCTTGCATTTGTTTCCGGCAGGTGAGGCATTAATTTCTTTCTCACTATGCTTGAGCTCCCGCTATTCCAGCAATGCTGTCACATGCGCTGTGGGAGATCTGAGGGAGGGAGGGAAGGAGGGAAGGAGGGAGGGAGGGAGGGAAAAGGTTCCGCTTTGAGGACTTATTATCTGCTTGGGACTCGGGTCTTTGATGGGGTGCAAAATCCCTCAATTGTCCTTATTAATGCTCATGGCTGTTCTGGGCATTTTCCTACCCCTTTGCTTGGAGCACTGGCAACTCTTCAGTCGCTGGATGGCACACTCTTTTTTTTTTTTTTTTTAAATATATTTTATTGATTTTAACAGAGAGGAAGGGAGAGAGATAGATAGTTAGAAACATCGACGGGAGAGAAACATCGATCAGCTGCCTCCTGCACATCTCCCACTGGGGATGTGCCCGCAACCCAGGTACATGCCCTTGACCGGAATCGAACCCGGGACCCCTCAGTCCGCAGGCCGACGCTCTATCCACCGAGCCAAACCGGTTTTGGCTGGATGGCACACTCTTAAAAAAACCACTTCCCTTCTCTTCACTCAAAATTCCTCCTTTGTAAAATCAGTGAGGTTGAACCAAATTGGGGATTTCCACAATCACAATCACCTGCATTGCCCTGGCTAGGTGGTGCAGTTGGTTGGAGCATCATTGTATACACCAAAGGGCTGTGGGTTCAATCCCTGGTCTGGGTGTGTACAAGGACCAATCAATCTCTCTCTCTTTCTCTCTCTCTCTCTCTCTCTCTCTCTCTCTCTCCTTTTCTCTCTCTAAAAAAGCAATAAAAACATATCTTCAGTGAGAATTTTTTTAAAAATCACCTGCATCAGAATTTTTCAAAATATAAACCACCCACCCCCCAGCATCCTTCACCCTAAACTCCCCAATTACTGAATATGGGGGTCTGAGTCATTTTTTAAGAAGTATCACAAGCAAATATGATGCCCAACTCATGTTGAGAACCACTAGATTATTTTATCAGCATTGCTGTTTAACCTAAATTAGACAAACTCGAAGTTTCCAATGATATCTTCATTCAAGAACAGAAACATTGCCTAAAATAAACACCAGAAATGGATATTCTATCACTCCAGATACATATCACAGGAGACATGACTGTGGTTTGGTAGAAAAAAAGTTACAGGAAGATGTGTGAGTAAATTTTCTGGAAGAATATTCTAGGCTCATAAGATACCAAATATCCAACATGTTTAAACTAAATTTGCTGCCCTGACCGGTTTGGGTCAGTGTATAGAGCGTCGGTCTGCAGACTGAGGGGTCCCGGGTTTGATTCTGGTCAGGGGCATGTGCCTTGGTTGCGGGCACATCCCCAGTAAGGAGTGTGCAGAAGGCAGCTGAATCAATGTTTGTCTTTCATCGATGTTTCTAGCTCTCTATCCCTCTCCTTCTCCCCTCCTCTCTGTAAAAAATTAATAAAAAAATATATTAAACTAAATTTGCTGCAACAAATAATGATGGTATTATTCTTTGGCTATTAAAAAATAGTTCTCTCTTTCCCCTCCACCTTCCTGCCCTTGATCTTGTAATAACTTTTCTTTTAGTGCTCTACTTATTCTTTCTTTTGAGAGAGAAATAAAAATGACAGGAATAGTCTTTAAAATCAGTCATGCATTTTCTTACTGTTTCTAACATAGCGCAGCCTAACTTCCTACCCTAACCCTAACTCGGCCAGATCTCCCGTCTGGCTTATCACTCAGCCCCAGTAGGTTCTCCACCTCTATTCCTTGAGTTCCTCGAATCCACTCAATACCAACTGATAGACGGAGGAAGTAAGGTGAAACCGCATTTCTATGAGCTTTTGCTTCACCTTTAAAGATACTGCGTTCCATTCCATGTGACTTCTTCTCCAGACCCTCAAAAATTGAATGTAACCTCTATTTCTCCCAGTGACTTCCAACCAAGTGAAATTTAAAAACCTCACTGGTAGAAGGAAGGACTAGAATTTGTTTCAAGCTCCAAAAAAGGGTTAAGTAAGCAACACAGTAACTGCATTCAACGAGGAGTTCTGGAGCTCCTCCGTGTGCCTGGCACCATGCTAAGTGCTATGGATACAACAGTGAACAAGAAAGTATTTCCAAAAATTTGGCACCACTAAAAGCAGGATTCTTTTACAGAGGGTAGTGATAGCTTACAAAATATCAAAATAGTATCTTACATTTATGTGGGATTTTATAAATACATCACCATTTGATACAATAACCTCTGAGATAGGCAGGGCAGGTATTACTAATTTTGTATTTACTAATGATAATGGTTAATAGGCAATGAGCACTTAAAATAATAGTAATTATTTCCTCTCTAAAGCATTGTGGTAAGCATTTTAGACAATTTGTCTTACATTAACATGATTTTTATCCTCATTTTCTATGTAGAAAATTTAAGTTTAAGAGAAGTCCCATAGTGTGTGATTGGACAGAGGCAGGACTTGAACTCAGGTCTGTGTTTCCAGAGGGCATATGCTTAACCAGTTGGCTAAATTCAAAGAGGTTAAATGATTTGTCCAAAATAATCTGAAAAACTAAGCACTGATGTTGACCCATCATTTCTGTTCCATTTTATAGTTAAATATCTCAAATTATAAATATCTATTGGAGATACTCTATATGGAATAACACAGCCTGAGTAAAGAGAAAAAATCCCATTGCCTTTCATTTCAAATAACTCAGAATGGACTTTAAAAAGAATGCTGCCTGTTAGGGAATAAGTCCAAAGTCCTGCCGCGTCTGTTAATAAGCTATATTAATTATTTGCAAACATGTAAAATGCAAATGATAACTTTCCATTTTCAAAGAATTAGAAGCTCCTTGACTTTCAAGGAGGTGTCCACAGACTCAAGCTTTGCACAAAAGAAAAAAAGCAGAACAAGAGGGAAGCTAATAGAATCCACACATCTGAAAAAAGAAGTATGATGCTGACTTCTATGTCCACTGCAGGCATCAATAGAGAGAGAGAATAACCCAAAATGGAAGTGCTGCCAAGAGCTGCTACCAAGAACCTACGGCCTATAGGGCAGTGTGGTCTTGAAGTAGATTACTTTGGAAATTACAACATCTCTTCTAAGGTTTACAGGGAAAGATCAGTGTCTTATTTAGCACTTATATATTCACAAAATATACTACATCCTAGCTAAGCAATGTCACAGCTCAACCCATCAGAAAGATAGGAAGGAAGGAAGGAAGGAAGGAAGGAAGGAAGGAAGGAAGGAAGGAAGGAAGGGAGGGAGGGGTGGAGAGATGGATGGATAGAGGGAGGGAGGAAAAAAGGAAGGAAGGAACGGGAAAATGAAAAGGGAAGAAAAGCAGATTAGCAATTATTCTCCACGGGATAAATGACTATAAAATAAGTGCACCTCATAAATTATTTGCAGACATGTCTATATTAGAATGAAATAAGATCTTTCAGGGGATAACGCACCTGTGCCATGGATAATTGCCCTCATTCACAAATAAGTGGTCTACCAGATGTTTAGCCCCACACAGACATATGTAAAGCAAAGCAGTAGGAGAGGGTGTCTTAGCTCAGACCAGAGAGGATCTTTTTTATCTTTTACAAGCTCTCATGCTGTGTCAGCAGCTTATTTAGTGAGATAACCAAAATCATAGAGAATTCCAACTGTTAAGTACTAACATTTCATTTCAGTTATTAAATGTACAGGTAGAGAAACCCACAGGGCCATTAGCAACCTGAAGTCTGAATGTGATGCCTACATTTCTCTTGTTTTCTCTTTAGTTTTGACAGATGCAAATGTAATGAAGGTTTTCCTAAATTTCAAAAGTCTCATCAAGATGAAAGGGGTATCACAAAGTTAAATGGAACTTCAATATGTGACTAGAATCAACTTTCTTTATCTAATGAAAGTGACTCCATTTTGGGGAATAAATATTTGAATGAGTCTATAATTATCCTTCTTGTTCTTTGTAATAATCATTGTACCAAAAGACATTATGTAAAATAAGGCTGATCTAGTTATTAAAATACTGTCAAGGAGTACTACTGGTGGGCTATTTGGCGTTCAGCAGCAGCCTGGACAATACAGGTGATGTACATAGAAGATAACTTCACATGTTATTTTGTTGCAAAAGTATACGTTCAAAACAGTTGAAACCTTAAGTTTAAACTGTGTGACACTACTATGAATATTACAATTAGGACACTATTCTGAATACTCTAGTTACTTCCAGAAGATAAATAATAATTATATTCCCAAGCTCTCACATGAAACCCTTGCAAGCAGAGTTATAATAGCATAACATGTTTTTCTAGCCATGCCAGTAGGCCATCAAGTCAGCGAAGCATCTCTCTCATCAATACCAAAGGACATGTGTGAAGATGGCGTTACCTTCCATGATGACAGACTCAGAAGAGCATAACAAACTCAAAATGATTTTGTCAATAGTAATATATCTACAGTATTGACATCAAGCATTCTTCCCTCTCTACTCCCAGCCATACCCTACCCTACCCTACACACACACACACACCTACTGTGGGAACTTCCATCTTCTACATGACCCTTCCGCCAAGGCAGAGGAGTGAACACCTACTCTTAGCTGGACCAATCAGTGTCCTTAAAAGAAAGTCAGCCTCCCTCTTTGGAAGAGCTGTGGGCAAAGGGCTCTAGATGTGAAGGGACCAAGTCTCCAGGGAGACAGTGTGAAATCAGAAGGCCCGGAAAAGCAGCGATGAGAGATGGAGTGGGTCCTGATGCGTGTCTGGTCTCTGGGCCCAGCGGTTCCCATGACTCTGCTGAATCCTTGTCCTCCCACAGGGTAGTTGTGAAAATTATACGTGGATTTCATAAAATAATAATTTACTTTTTTGGCCTAAGCTTATTTGATTTCTCAAGCTTATAATCAAAGAGACCTACCTAATAAAGCATATTAAGCATATGCAGTTTTTAACTGAACTTTTAAGTATTTTCTTTCAAAAGTAAGGTTGGCTCACATACAGTATAAGCAAAGACTCAGAGGAGACACTGAGCAGGGTAATCTGGGGGCAAAAAAGCAACAAGCATCACCACAGTGAACAGATTTTTTCAAGGGAGATGACGAAAGCAGTTCTTTCAAGGGTAAAACAGAAGTAAAGCACAGAGAACACCAGACAGAGTATTGCCAGGGGCAGTAAGTGTTTGCAGCATGCACCTGAGCAGGGGAGTAACACGGTGAGAGCAAGGCTTTGGGAAAATCCCAGGTGAAAGATTGGAGAGAAGAAACGATAGGAGGCCAGTGCAGATCTGTACACAGGACTTGCCATGATGGGACTGACGGGAAAGGGCCCCAGAGAGTTTGTATTTCATAAGAATAATTGACTAGGAGGAGCTGGGGGTGTGGAAGCTAGTTCTTACTGAGCACCCATTATATGTCAGGCATAGCTTTTAATAAACAACTCTCCATTTAAAAGTATATGCCCAATTATACATATACATATAAGTACTCACACACATATTTTAACCTTCACAACCGCCTTATATGGTAATATATAATCTCCCTTTTCACTGAGAAAGCTGAGACTTAGAAATATTACATTAAAATTCCCATCTATATAAATAAAATTAGGAGAGAGAGACAAAGAAGCAAAACTAGGATTCAAATCTAAATTTGTCTAAGGTATTTCCTAATGACTCTCAAGCCTAATTAGATTTAGAAAACAAAGGAATCAACCCACATAAAAATGGACACAGCCTGAAGGCAGTTGGAAATATAATCCAAGTAGTCTTCCTTAAAATAGCATATGATTTCAGACCAACATGGCGTTTGCTTTAAAAATGTGTTCATATCAGAGATAAAGGTGAAAATAACAAATAGGTAACATCACAGAGTGGTTACAGCCATGAGACTAGTAGAAAGAAAAAAATATATGTATGAAAGAAATATATATATGGTATTTGCATAATCCAGTAGTAGAATACAGGGAAATAAATGTATGGCCTTATTTAAGTTTAGTGAGACTAGGAATTATGTCTGTTTTGCTCAGTCCTAAAATCCTAGAATTCAGCAAGTTTCCTGTCACACAATGTTTCAATTAATATTCTTAAATTTTGAATTCTTAATTGGAAAAGACTTTGAAGGGTTTACGTAAATCCAAGAGTTCTTACAGTGGTAGAAGAGAACCTGTTATATTTCAGGATGGTCCCCTCATAGGTCTGGCGTGGACAGGAGAGACCATGGGGGAAGAGAGGAAATCCAAGGGCATGAGAGGCTCAGAGAGGCTCCTTGGTGCTGAAGCGTTCTCCGCATGTTAAAGAAACCCAGCCCTATGCAAAGCTGTAAGACGCAAACACTAAATCCATGGCTTTTTCAAGCTTCTTTCCTGCTTATTCTTCCCATCACATATATGCCTGCTGACCTCAGGTGCTGCCAGTCCCTGGGAAAGTTCTTCTCAGACGCCAGCTTCAGGCAAACAGCAGATGGACAAGCCTTTGTTTATTTTGGTGTGTTTTTTAAGTGAATCATCTTTCCATTCAGGTACCACAATCAGCCACAAATGATAAGCTGATGGCTCAATGGGGTGTATAATGTCAGATGAATACCATTTTCTAGCTGTAGGCTTGGGGAAGTCGATCTTTGCCTCAGAGCCTCAGTTTGCAGGAGATAAAGCAAAGATAGGGAGTTTTCGTTTGTTTTAAAGGGGAATGGACAGTCTTGAATATTTTTTATCTGTGTTGACAAAGGGTTCTAGATTGCTCTGCATTTTTCCTTTCTCAGCTAGACCTGCAGCAAAAGTCACCCCTAAAAATGTGGGAGATATTCTGCTGGACTGAATTCATAAAGTGGTAAATAACATTCAATACACTTAATTGTTCTTAGAATAAAATACTTAGTGGTAACTTTTTCCAAATGAAACTTTATACAACCTGCCCCCGTCCCCCCCATAAAAAGTAATAGGTAAATAATAAAATCAAGCCGCCTAGATCAGTGTGGACTGGAGAAGATGGAAAAGTCAGGCATTGCTGTCTGCGCTCCTCCTCACAGGCCCCAGGGCACCTCCAGGTCCTGCAGGTTCCTGGCACCTTAAATTCTAACTAAAATGTAAAGTTCTTTACCACCTGACAGGACTGGGTCAAAATAGAGTGTTCGCTTGACTATTTGTTCTGGTTCCTTATGATACTACTTAAAACAGTGATTCTTAAACATTGGTGGGCATTAAATTACCTGGAGGGTTTGTTAAAATACAGATTGCCAGGCCCCAGAGCTAACATTTCTGATTCAGTAGACCCCGGGGGCAGCACTTAACAAGGTCCCAGGTGATGTTGACGCTGCTGGTAGAGGGGCCACACTTGGAGATTTAAATGATAATTATTAGCTATTTCTCTGATGAAATCTATGGTAGACAGAATAGTGGCCCCTGAACAGATGTTCACACCCCAATCCCTGAAGCCCATGACTATGTTACATTACAAGGTAGTGGGCAGTTATGGTTACAAAAGGAATTAAGGTTGCTAATCATCTGACCTCAGGAAGGAGATGATCCCGGGTTATCTAGGTGGGTCCAATGTCATCGCACTGGTCCTATGATGGAGCAGAGGGTCAGTGTTAGTTACAACAGGAGGGTTCTCCCAGCCCTCTGCTAAGTCTTATGAACACCTGGGAGGGCTGAGAATAAGATGATATTTATTATTGACACAAGCCAAAACAAGTTTACTTTTAAGGCGCAAGCCCTGTTCAGATCAGCCCCTCCAGACCAATGAAAGATTTGTCAATATATTGGCTCCAAAATTCCCAGGACACCTTAAAGAAATAGTTTCCTGACTAGAGAAGGCACTCTTGAAAACACTGACTTGAAAAACAACAAATTCATGGATTTATCCCAATGACTAATGGTCTATTCTCAAAAAAAAAAAAAAAAAATTTATTCCCTGAAACAGTGTTATTTTTCAAAATAAAATTCATAAAAGCATAGTCAATGATGAAGGGGACTTTGAGCTCTAAAGTGAATAAATAAATACAATATTTTTAAGTGGTGTTTGCAGAGTCAGGTTCATTTAAGATAATAATGATGAAGAACCAAGTTTTAGGGTGAAGGTTAAATATAAAATTCAAGGAAGTCTTATGTGAAAGTTAAAGCAACTTTTTCATTTTCCTTGCCATTTCACATCTTCAGTAGTCACTTTCCAAAACACTGCCTATTAAAAAACTTCTCTGTAAATACTGGGCAGAAACCCACACATGGGAACGGCATGCAGAAGAACTCTTTGAAAATATGCCTAAAAATCCACCCCCTGCTACTCAAACAAGTTGGAGCGGGTTCAGAGAAAATCTGGAAAATGGACGTTAGGAGGGAAACTTAAAGGAGCTGGAATTTTTCCTCCAGGAAGAAATACACGTGAAAAGGGGATGTTAAAAGGGTTTTAATGCAGAGGTTTGTAACTCTGGCACGTCAGCGACTGGCTTGTTCAACGACTCATTACTAGGCCCCATCCCCACAGAGTCTGACTTCGTGGTTCCAGGAATGAGTATTTCTATTAAGCACCCCGATGATGATGCCAGTGCATGTGGTTCTTGGAATACGCTTGTTGAAAAACAAGTTGAGAAACGCTTACTAAATAAGTAGGAGAGGTGCCCACACAGTTGTCCGGAACCTCTGCCATGAGACAAGTGAGAGCCATCTCAACTGCGTGAGACTTGGTTCCAGAAGGAAGAAGTGCTCCCTGACAGTGAGCTCGTTGTTAAAGGTGACACGGCGAAGCACTGGCAGTGACGGAGCCAGGATGACTGACTGAGGGGAGAGAAGCAAGGCTGCTCCTACAGTTTAGAGTCTTAGCATGGTGGTTCTCGAAGCATGAAGATACCTGGGAACTTGTTTAAAATGCAAATTATTGGGCCCTACTCCAGACCTACTTGAATCAGAAACTCTAGAGCTGGGGTCCAAAATCTGTTTTTGTTTGTGGGTCTTTTTTTTGGTTTGTTTTGTTGTTGTTATTAATCCTTACCCTAAGATATTTTCCCATTGATTCTTAGAGAGAGTGGGAGGGAGAGGTAGAGACAGAGAGAAACATCGATGTGAGAGACATATCAATTGGTTGCTTCCCGGATGCACCCCAGTGGGGTCCGGGATCAAGCCTGCAACCAAGGTATGAGCCTTTGACTGGAATCGAACCCGAGACGCTTCAGTCTGTGGGTCGACATTCTAACCACTGAGAAAACCAGCCAGGGCCCCAAATCTGTTTTAACAAGATCCCCAGCCCCCACCCAGGTAATTCTGAAGAATAAAATGTGAAAAACAGAGGTTGGAGGAAAAGACACAATCAACATTAACACAGTTTCACAAGTAAGACAGGTGACGGCGGAAACAGGAGGGCTCTCAGGTCCCTGCTTCCTTGCACAATAGCTGTGTGAGCCTTGAGCAAGTTCCTTAGTCGTGCTGAGCTGCAGTTTCTCATCTGGGTGCTTAGGACTGCTTCACCTACTCCGTCAGAAAAATAATGAGGATCCAATGAGATAAGGTACAGGAAACATCTTACAATCTGAAAGCTCCAAAGACATGTAAGTGATAATAAGTGTATCTCTACACACAGTCTCAGGGAGTGACTGGATTGGATAGAATCATTCAGTCATTTTACAGATATTTAATAGGACACTTACCATCTGCCAATCTTTTTTCCCTCCATGCTAAATACAAAAAGAAACAAATTCTGCCATCCAATAGTCCATTGTTTGGAGTTGATCAAGAAAGACTTTGAGTGGAGGAACAAGAACCAGAATTTTGAAAAAGAGAGTAATTGATTTTGGAAGCGGGAAGTTGTAAGTTCCACTCAACGGAATCTGAGTTCCCAAGGACAGAGGTCTTGTCTCATGCAATACAGCAGTTGACCCTTGAACAGCCCTGGTTTAAACTGCGCAGGCCCACTACTACGGATTTCTTTCCATAAATATAGTCCTACCCATGGTTTTGCATCAGCAGATTCAACTAACTGCAGATCCACCCAAAACAGTATATTTGCATTCCCAACCCCGGTTTCCCAACTGCAGATCCTCAACTACTGATGGAAAAGCCTATTTTCCATCTGGGATTGGGGGACTCCACCAATAAAAAGAGTGACTGTAGAGTCAAAAAGTCATAGAGGAATTTTCAACTGAGGGGGACCAGCACCCCAAACCCTTGCGTTGTATAAGGTAAAAGTCACTAAATATGTGAGGAAGCCAGGGTAAGGGGAAGCCAGGGCCAGAGGCAGCTCAATGCAATCCAGAGGAATGGCTGGCAATTTGAGTGAACAAGCAAGAAAACATTTTTAATAAAAGTAGTAACTCCTCTTGACAGTAACAAAAAAATGAAGATAACTAGGGAAGGGGATTGAAGCACCTAATATGGAGTTTGCTGTGATATTTAAAACATCAACAAGAAAGAGCTAGTGTAAGTTTCTGAGCAGGTATTCTTTTTATTTATTTTTTTTATTTTTTAAATTGAATGTATTGGGTGACATACAGGTTTCAAGGGTTCAACTCCACAAAACATCATCTGCACACTGCCTCCTGCTACCTACGCAGACAGTCTTTTGAAAGGACCTCTTTTAGAGATCCATGAACATAAAACACGGGCCTGTCTGAAGAATACATTACTTGTTGGGGCTCCTTACAAAATTTTAATGCCAAAATTATCTATGCAGTCTTTACTTCATTGATTTCACATTTATTAAGTTATTTAATTAATTGATACCAGTTAGACATCCTGGGTGGGTTTTTGTGGTTTTGTTTTCCTCCGCCTCTGGGATGGCAATGGGCTATTCTGGGCCGCGTCACCCAGCAAAGCGACCATGCATCATCATGAGCAGAAAGCTGTGGGTAACTTTAAAATTCAAAGACAACAAAACAAACAAACAAACAAACCTGCTTTCAATTGCTAACCCAAGTTAGCGGCCCAGATGGAGAGTCTCCAGGACAACTCTTGGTGGCCAGCTTGCCTGCAAATGCGGTGGGTTGAGAATGGCTAACGGAGTGGCACTTGTAAAGTCTCCCTTTTGCGAAAAATGAAGGGTGTCTGTCTCTTGAGCTGATGGCTGAACCCGTTCCTCCCGCCAGTGAGTGATGAGACACACATGTAATTAGTGGTCCACATTCCAAACAGAAGATGAAACTTATTAATAAATCACAAGGCATTGTGAAGTTTTATTTTTTCCACTTCCTCCTACCACCCACATACTGGTGGCAAAAGACGCTCCAGCTATTATTTTTAACACAGAAGAGTGTGTATCTGGAAGATTCCAAAGCCCTTTAAATAAGCAGGCATTGGGACCTCACAAATAAGCCATCATTAATAATGTGAGTTGTGAGGAATAGCTTTTTTTCTCTCCAAAGTGGGACTTTTGGCAAATTTTTAAATAAGTTATTTTAAACAGAATCTATTTTTTAATTTGGCTTAGAAACTCATATTTTATATGCTAAAATTAAGGAGTTAAATAAGAGGTAGAGCTTTACTGAAATGTTTGTCTCAGCACCCAGTGCATTCTGGGATAGCTGCTTAGTGACATCCTCAACATTTTCTCTTTTTTCCTTCCTTCTTTCCTTCCTCCCTTCCTTCCTTCCTTCCTGCCTGCCTGCCTGCCTGCCTGCCTCTGCTTCTCTCTCTCTAGGTTTTTATTGCATTTTTAAAAATCGAGACTATATTTCTGTACCTTTCATTCATAAATTGTGAAGTTTTATTTTAAAAAATGATATAAATTCATGTAGCATATATTTTTTTATTTTTCTTCTAGTTAGCCAATGTGGAAATAAGAGCATGGAGACCTAAAGGACCATCACATGCAGGGCGAAGTAAACTAATAAATGTTTTTCTCACAGAGAGACCCCCCAAGACAACCAAAATAAATAAATAAACTTCATAGCTAAAAATGGTGCTGTGGTGAGGTCCCTTATCAGCTCTGATACTTAGAATTGGCTTCCAAATGATTTCTAAATACAAACATATCATTAAAATTACCAAACTGATATGGCAATTCTGCCCATGTTTACCAGGAAGAGGTTTTTAAGAGCTGATGAAGAAAAGCCATCCTTTCTGAGAAGGGACATTCTTAAATCACCCCAAACTCCTGATAGGAGACTGCCTGGCTTCTCTGAGCAACCTTTTTTCATTTTCAGCACTTCTCATTGTCATAAAATTCTTCCAGATGTTACATAGACCCTGAAGCTTCATGGAAATTCACTTGTAATTGTACTGCCTGTGGGATAAAAAAAACTCTGCTACGAACCCTATATGTGCTTTAACCACCTTATTATTCATTTTTCTCTCTCTTGCCACACTTATTATTTTTCCTGGAAGTCATTAATTTTCCTCACAGATCTAATTGATCAATTGTTAATTAATAACCCTTAGATGCTCTTCTGAATTGTTCCAAGTTTTCTAATTCTTTGCTTGTCAGAGTCTCATTCTTGGTCTTTCCACATGAGGGGCATCTGGGAACTTATTAGAAATGTAATCTCTCAGGCCACCTGCAAATGGTGATTCAAACACATCCGAACTTTGGGAAACACTGGCCTACATGGCATCTAATAACTAGAACTGAGGACTGTTTCACACTTTTGAATAAAGTAGATCCATGAAATGTCTGTTCTTGTTACTATCATTTTGGGGAAAATGTTATGGTGTTGTGGGTTAAACATGAAACCAAAGATTGTTGAGGCAAGATCTATTTAATTCTCACTAAATGTCCTTTCCTTTAGGGTTCTTTTTTAAAAAAAATTTCAATTACAGTTTGTAGTCAATATTATTTTGCATTAGTTTCAGGTATACAGCATAGTGGTTAGACAATTATATACCACTAGAGGCCCGGTGCACGGATTCATGCACAGGTGGGGTCCGGCCGGCCCCACCCCTTAGTTGAACTCCTGGTTGAACTCCCGGTGCAGGGGACAATTTGCATATTAGCCTTTGATTATATAGGATACAAAGTGTCCCCCCTAATATTTCCAGTACCCACCTGGCACCATAAATTGTTATAACATTACTGACTCTATTTTCTATGCTGTACTTTACATTGCCATGACTATTTTGTAATGACCAATGTGTACTTCTCAATCCCTTTACCTTCTTCATCCTTAAGGGTTCTTTTGTTTATTTTTTAGTTTAATTAGCTAGTCTTCTACAATTTGTAACTCACCCACATTTCCAGGATCACACTATCCTAATTGTCACCTATTAAATGAATGTCCGAGGATTTGATGTTTTGGCAAACAATGAAAAATAAGAGGAAATTATTCATCTCTTCAACAGTTTCTCTTTGAGGAACGTCAGCTCAGCTTTTTGTCGTCCATTTTTATTTTATTTGAGATGGGAAAGATATAGTATGAAGAACCTACAGGATTTTTCAAAGCCAGAATATATTGGAAGGATGCCTTAGAGATTGAGTCAAGAGTCATTTCCAGGCCCAGCTGGCATGGTTCAGAGGTTGAGCATGGACCTATGAACCAGGAGGTCACCTTTCAATTCCTGGTCAGGGCACCTGCCTGGATTATGGGCTCGATCCACAGTGTGGGGCGTGCAGGAGGCAGCCGATCAATGGTTCTCTCTCATTGTTGATGTTACTATCTCTCCCTCTCCTTTCCTCTCTGAAGTTAATTAAAAAAATTTTAATGTTTTTAAAAGAATTATTTCCATGTTCACCCACTTTGCTGGTAATGAGGTGGGTTATTTAAGGCTTTTCCAACCTGAAACTGAGCCCTGCTAAACATCTTATTATCCGTCTCTTTCACCCTAAATTTACACCCCGAAATACCTCCCCCACTTACATCCACATATAATCAATAATTGATGCCAAAACATCATTCTTCAAAAAAAAAAGAAGAAGGTTGTCCTGGTGGTTGATTAGAAAACTGACATGAATTTATTTCATACAGATTCCCGCCCCCCCCCCCCCCCCCCCACCTTATAATGCCTTTGTTTGTAGCAGAATTTTACAAACAAGCCATTTGTCAACATAGCTATATTACCTTTTATTTGTTTGGGGTCAGGGATTCACAGATGCAAAATGGTTAATCATTTTGTCAGGATGGACAAATCGTGCATAATAATCCACCAAAATGGTGTGTTGGGGACCCCAGGGTCTGTGTTCACTCATTGGCCTGCACAGGCATCGGAGTGTGTTTCCTTTAAGCTTCACATAGCAGTAACTGTGTGTTTTTTGTTTTTTGTTGTTTTTTGTTGTTGTTTGCTTTCAGCAGTACCTATTGCTGATTTCTCCTGATGTGTGAAAATTTTCACAGCTGTATTCAAGAGACATTCATCTAACTGAAGAGGATTTTAGTCCCTTTAGGACTGAAGTCAGAATAAAGGAAGAAAGCAACTCAATTTACCCTGCTCTTTTGGAACAAGATGGGAACCCCATAGTCTTACTGCCTGTAGCTAGAAAGACCAGGTGATCTAGGTGTCTCTTAGAGTTCCTGCCAAAGCCAACAATTAAAGATGGAAGAAAATAATTACAGAATTATAGTGGTACAGCACTCACGACTTATAACTCTAATTTTTAGAATTATACTTATTAACCAATAAGTAGCATGTTGAAATAGGTGTAATGATGCTAAGCTGATTATTCTATTAGACCAATTTGGTGTACAAAATAATATTAGGTCGCTCCAGAACTTTGGAAGAAATGGTAGGTGAAACTGCGTTTTTCAGAATTTTATAAATAATCATTTTTTCAGGAGTGCCATTTTATAAAATGTGTAATCTGCTGAGCTTTTTTCATATATCAAACGTCCTAGTTAATTAACTACTTAGTTTCACATAAAGTGCTACTCAAACCTTCCAGAATTGTAATCACTCTCACATTCATCTCATAATTCAAGGGTCGATAAGAGCTAATAATGATTTCTATGCACAAACAACAATAGAATACAAATTGTCTGTTAGTGTGCTCATTTGGAAGAATTCCTCAAGACCACTGCTTAGCTGTATGTTTATGACTTCCTATACCCTTGGAGGATGAATCGTCTTATGAGAGCTAGGCTTACCAATGGTATTTCTGAACACCATGGAAATGATCTGTGCTTTGCTGAATGTGTTCATCCTGATGTGAAAGAAATAATTAAATCGCTTATTTACCACCAGTGTTGTGATGCATCGTTTTTCAATATCCCAATAGGTGATGGCTTCCATCTCTTTCCTTTTATGAAGTAGGCATGACAAGATAAAAATCCCACTGTTGAAAACTGGGTTGGTCTGTGAGAGGAGCTTGGCCTAACTGCAGGATGGTGGGAAGCCTTTTAATAGCACCCACTTGGCTGGGATGATGAAAAGGAGAGAGAGGGAGAAAAAATCTGCACTAGTATTAGACATCAAAATGTCTAATAATCATATAAGTATGATCTTTTACAAAATACTTGAAATAAAAAAGTAACACTCTACTTTTTTTTTGATCCACAACAAGTTAGAATTTTAGAAACTGGGTACTAGCAAGCATAGATTGATCCCTAGAAAAACAAACTACTAGAATAAGTTATTGAATAGTTTCTCCAGAGTGTTTGCATTATGATCAATCAATCAATGCATCCCAATACCATTTCATTGCTCACTGTAGATTCTACACAGGAAACTGCTAGACTTAATAAATGAATTTGGCAAGGTAGCAGGATACAAAATCAACACCCAGAAATTGATGGCATTGTTATACACCAATAATGAACTCTCAGAAAGAGAAACTAAAAAAGCAATCCCATGTATCATTGCAACAACAACAAAAATAAGATACCTAGGAGTAAAGTTAAAAAGGAGGTAAAAGACCTGTACTTGGAAAACTATAGGACGTTTTTAAAAGAAATAGAGGAAGATACGAAAAAATATGTGTGTACCATGTTCATGGATTGAAAGAATTAACACCATTAAAATGTCTATAGTACCCAAAACAATCTATAGATTCAACACAATCCCATTAAAATACCAATGGCATACTTCACAGAGCTAGAACAAATACTCCAAAATTTATATTGAACCATAAAAGTCCCTGAATAGCTGCAGCAATCTTGAGAAAGAAGAACAAAGTAAGAGGGATCACAGTACTGGATATCAAACCATACTGCAAAGCTATTATAACCAAAACAACCTTGTACTGGCACAAGAACAGGCATATAGACCAATGGATCGAACAGAGATCCCAGGAATTGACCTACACCATTACGGTCAATTAATATTTGGCAAAGGAGACAAGAACATACAATGGAGTATAGACAATCTCTGCAACAAATAGTGCCGGGGAAACTGGACAGATGAAACTAGAATACAAACTTACACCATACACAAGAATAAACTCAGGATGGATAAAGAACTTAAATGTAAGGCATGAAACCATAAAAATCTTAGAGCACAACATAGGCAGTAAACTCTCAGACATCTCACATAGCAATATGTTTATAGGTACATATCCTAGGGCAAAGGAAACTAAGGAGAAAATAAACAAATGGGACTACATCAAAATAAAAAGTTTCTGCGCAGCAAAAGAAACCACAATCAAAATGAAAAGGGAACCCACTGTATGGGAGAACATGTTTACCAATGATACATCTGATAAGGGGTTATTATCCAAAATACAACTCAACAAAAGGAAGACAAACAATCCAATTAAAAAATGGGCAGAAGACTTAAGTAGAAATTTCTCCAAAGAGGACAAATGGCCAAGAGACATATGAAAAAATGCTCAGTCACTAATCATCAGAGAAATTCAAATTAAAACCACAATGAGATATCACCTAACACCTGTCAGAATGGCTATCATCAAAAAATCAACAAACAGCAAGTGCTGGAGAGGATGTGGAGAAAAGGGAACACTAGTTCACTGCTGGTAGGAATGCAGATTGGTGCAGCCACTATGGAAGACAGTATGGAGTTTCCTCAAATAATTAAAAATGGAACTTCTGTTTGACCCAGTGACCCCACTTCTGCGAATATATACTAACAACCCCAAAACACCAATCAGAAAAACTATATGCTCCCCTATGTTCATAGCAGCATTATTTACAATAGCTAAGATTTGGAAACAGCCCAAGTGCCCATCAGTAGATGAGTGGATAAAAAAGCTGTGGGACATTTACACCATGGAATACTATGCAGTTGTAAAAAAGAGGGATTTCTTACCCTTTGGGACAGCATGGATGGACCTGGAGAATATTATGCTAAGTTAAATAAGCCAAACAGAGAAAGACAAATGTCACATGATCTCACTTATTTATAGAATCTAATGAACAAAATTAATTAACCAACAAAATAAGACCCAAAGGATGGAGACATGGAACAGACTGACATTCCTCAATGTGGAGCTGGGAGGACAAGAAGAGATAAACCAAAGAACTTATATACTTACTAGAGGCCTGGTGCATGAAATTCATGCATGGGTAGGGTCCCTAGTTCTGGCCAGCAATCAGGGCCAATCAGGTTCCCTGCCTCCTCCTTCCCTCACTCCCTCAGCACCCCACCGCCACTGGTAGCCTGCCATGTTCTGTGCTGCCCCCTGTGGTCAGTGCATGTCATAGCGAGCAATTGAATTCCCATTCTCCTGGTTGAACTCCAGAGAGGACACTTTGCATATTAGCCTTTTATATAGAGAAACATGCATAGCCCACGGACACGGGCAATAGGATGGTGAAGACCTGGGGTGGTGGGGTGGGTAGGGGCTGGGAGGAGGAGAGTTGGGGGGTGGGGGAAGAATGGGAGATATCTATAATACTATCAACAATAAAAAAATATATTTAAAAATAAAATAAATGGAACCAAAGGATAGAAGCAGAAGTAGCTCTCCTTAATATCAGTCCTGGTGACCCATTTGGGGAATATCTGTACCTCCACAACTCTGGGCCCTGGAGGTACAGATATGTAGGCTATTTCTACCAGGGTATATTTCAAAAATCTTTAAAAATTTAAGCTATGACTCCCATTCTGTTATGTTCAGCTCCTTGAGGGAGTGACCAGCATTTAAGGAAAGTCACACCATCCTGATAGTAGACACTGGCCATGATTATCAACAGGAGGCAAGTTTACTCATTATATGATGTAGAAAGGATGTGCTTGGCAAACAATTCGTGAGGCCACTCCTGGTGTGCCTCCTCCCAGTTTTCACAGTAAATGAGCAAAAAAGACAGCAGCCATAGTCTGAGAGGAGCAAGGTAACCAGAGGCTGAAGACCTCTCAGGAATGAGGGTATGGATCAATAGGAATCCATGATAAATTGGATATGGTGTGTGAAAAGAGAAGATTTAAGGATAACTGCAAGATTTCTGGCCTAAGTATGTAGAAGAAGGAAATTGTCATTTCCTGGGTTTGGAAGGACATTGAGAGAAGAAGGTTTCAGAGATGAGAAGTGAGTTTTAAACATGTTACTTTTGAGATATCTAGTAGACAATAAAATAGATCTTTCAAGTAGGCAATTGGAATGAGAGGGAGTTCAGAAGTTTGGATGTTGCTTAAAATCTTATTGCAGGCCCAGCTGGCATGGCTCTGTGGTTGAGCATCAACCTATGAATCAGGTTTGATTCTGGTTGGTCACATGCCCAGGTTTGGGGTCAATCCCCAGCCAATTAATGATCCTCTTTTTCTTTCTTTCTTTCTTTCTTTCTTTCTTTCTTTCTTTCTTTCTTTCTTTCTTTCTTTCTTTCTTTCTTTCTTTCTTTTTTCTTTCTTTCTTTCTTTCTTTCTTTCTTTCTTTCTTTCTTTCTTTCTTTCTTTCTTTTTCCTTTCTTTCTTTCCTTCTTCCTTTCTTTCTTTCCTTCTTTCTCTCTTTAAAATATATTTTTATTGATTTCAGAGTGGAAGGGCAAGGGAAAGAGAGATAGAAACATCAATGATGAGAGAGGATCATTGATCAGCTGCCTCCTGCACACCTCCTACTGGGGATCGAGCCTGCAACCCAGGCATGTGCCCTTGACTGGAATGGAACCAGGGACCCCTCAGTCCACAAGCTGATGCTCTATCCACTGAGCAAAACTGGCTAGGGCAATGATTCTCTTTCATCATTGATGTTTCTATCTCTCCCTCTGTGTTCCTCTCTGAAATCAATAATATATATATATATATATTATTTCAGAAAGATGGGGAGACTTTTGAAGTGCTGCTTGGGCTCGCAGAGGGTGTGTCATGTGAGCAGCACAGGGCATGCCATATTTGGGAGGCCAGCACTTGTCCTCATGTGGATCTGCCCTTCTTTGCTACATCTGCACTCAGATCTCCCCCTCACAGCCTCTCCCTTTTCCCTTGCCTCCTACCACCCTTGAATTTTCAAGGGAAATATTACAAAAATTCTTTTAAGCAAGTATTCCTAGCCCGTTTTGGGTGTCTAAGGAGAACTGTGGGGATGGCTGTGAGCCGAGGCATTTTTCTAAGAAATAGAACATGGGCTTTCTTAGGCATGGTGTTATTTAGCACAGGAAGAAGCTTGTTCAGAAACAAAGCAGAACAAAACCCTTCCAATTCTTTCTCTTCATAAAATATCTTCTCTCCCCTTTTTTCTTTCTTACTCACTACTTTACTAAGCTCATGCCATCTCTTGGAAAGTCTGTTGAACCGCTGGGAGGTTTCCAGAGTAAGCCATGGCTACCAGATCTTTGCAGGCCAGTCCATTGGCGACAAGACTGAGACCTGAGCAGGATTTTACATCTCTGAGCTTCAGTTTTTCAGCAGCTATACAATAAGGGATCTGAACCAGATCATTCAGAAGGACCTTTCCAACTCTACAATTCTATTAACTATAACATCATTTAAATGGGTCAAGAAATTTCATTGTTAATTCGAACCAAATGCAAAACTAGGCATAGTTTATATCAAGCTCTCATTATAACTCTCTAAAAACCGGATTAGCAAGCAGGTTCTTGGCACTCCTGGCATCAGCTACAGTGACCTTTTAGCTTTGGCAAGGAAGCTGAGATATAGTCTCGAAAACAATGCGCAAGAAAACATTTACCTACCTCAGGGGAGTCTTTTGAAGATTTTATTTGTTAGTTCTTGTTAAGTGCTTTGACTCAGCAAAGCATGATAGACCATCGGTACTTGGGTTATTATTTAGGTTTAGGAGATTGGGTTTCCAATTGATGTGCAGAATGATTTCTGAGTTTTTATTCTGAAGGGTAGACAAAGAGGCCAAAAACTGCCTGACTCCACACAGAGCTGCCTTTAAAAAAAATTGACATTCTATAAATATCAATCATTGAACCCTCTTTTAAAAATACACTAATTTATTCCAGCAGTGAGTGGAGATTATTTTTATTAATATTAAAATCATTCTTCTCCCATGATAATAACTGTTAATATACTAAGAATAACTTCATGTTTACAGGGTACATGGGAATTTCTGAGAACTATCAAAAAGAGCTACTGGGGAGGGCTAGAAAAAAAAAGAGAATAAATTATTTTGAAAGAGTTTTCCCCTGTAGAGTTAAACTAGGGATTTTTACTTATTTATCTTTATTTTATTAAATGTATTGGTGTGACATTGGCTATAAACTAGGGATCTAAGTAATGCTATTGGAGCTAGAAAACTTGGGGAGAGAGAACAAAAGTTCAAATGAAATTTCCTGGTCATTTATATTGGTCATTTATATAAGTGATCAAAATCTAGTCATCAAATCTAGAAATAACCCAAGAGAATGTATTAGTTAAGTATATCATCTCACACATTAAGATACCTTTTCAAATTACCACATAGATAAAATCACAATTTCAAATAGTTATCTTAAATGAAAAATTATGTAATCAGTAAAAAATTATTCTTGCTATTAATATGTATACTGCCTGCAAAACACTGGTAAAAAGCTTCAGTTGATTGGGAAAAGCATGCTTTCCAACAGAATAAATCTTCCTCATAGTTTTTCTTCTAAGTTTATTGGTATGAGTGTGTCTTTGTGTGGTTTTTAAATACCTGAGCAGGAAGTAAGAGAGAGTGAAATAGCATGCGATAACTACTTTTTTTAAAAAGTAATCATTGATACCTTCCATTTTCTGCTTCTGGATTAGCAAAGAAGAAAAAAATCAATTTCATTACATTTCTTTATAAATAAATTTAAAAGCCAAGTTCTAGACAAGAAAAAAGAGCTTTAGACCAAATGAAAAACCCTCTTTTGGTCATGTGACTGGCCATTTACCTGTCACCTTCTGAATTTCCATTAAATAAATAGGGTGTCATTTTATTAAGAATACATGCATAGATTATATTTATGTAGCAAGGTGTACATTCGACTGTGAAATCAAGACAGAAGTAGCAGATGGTTTTGCTTCAACCCAAGAGACCACTCACTGAGCCAGCTCAGAATGAAAACCTTCTTTATCCAGCACAAAGATATGGTGTTTGAAATTTCTACCCGAGTGCTTATTTAAATACCAAAATAAAATAAAAGAAGAAAGGTGAGTTGGTGCAAATTTACACCCAATCATCAGCATCCCACTAATTGTCCTTTATTTGTGCTTGTTCCCCAACAGGAGCACCGAGATGGTCAGACACATATAAGCCAGAGAAACAGTAATGCATAATGTAAGCACACTTCCCATTTGCTAGAAAGATTCACTTACACCCAAAGTCTCATTCAAACTAGTAGGCTGAAATCTCTTCCATTTATATTTTTGGAATATTGGTGTATCTCTCTCTTAAGGAGGTACTGGCCCTGGCCAGGTAGCTCAGTTGGTTGGAGCATCATCCTGTACACCTAAAGGTTCTGGGTTCAACTCCCATTCAGGGCACATACCTAGGTTGTGGGTTTGATCCCCAGTCGAGGCACTGATGGGAGGCAACTAATGGATGTGTCTCTCTCACATCAATGTTTCTCTCGATCTCTCTAAAATGAAAAAAACATATCCTTAGGTGAGGCTTAAAAAAACACAAGAGGTACTGTCTTCACATTACAAACATGATTTTCACATCACAAAAGAGATCATTTGAATCCAATATTTACAACATAAGAATTTTACTCAAATAGAAATGCCATATTTTTACTGTTTACCAAACACCAACCAATCTAGAGGAGAGCGAGAAGGGCTTGAAGATGTATGCCCAACCCTTCTCTCTAGCTTTCTCAGAGCATTATTTTCATTCAGCAATTCACTGGGCAGCAGATGAGGCTCAATTCCATTCTTAATCTGCCCACAATGATTTCATGTAGGACTCTAATTTCATGCAGACTACTCATTGCAACAAAATTTGACTAAGAAAAAAACTGGTACACACATAAGTTTATTGTAAAGGTAGTCACCTCTAATAATAGAATTGGTGTGGGGAAGATAAATGAAAAGCTGACAAATATAATCTCTCTTCTACGGAAATGCTACCCTAGTTGTACATGAACCTTCTAATAATTCTCATCAGTAGATGACGATGGCAGATGCTGCCAGTGCTCCACCCATATGCCCTCTGATGTCTTTAAAATGCTTCTGCACAATAGCCCACACACAGCCCGAACCTGCATCTCCTTGTGGGAGGGCTGCCCTGGCTGCCAGAACTCTGTTTGTCTCCTTGCACAAAGCGCCAGAAGTGCCAGGATTCATGTCACCTCAGGTGCAGTCCTAGACATTGACTGATTGTGGCAGGAGAGTAGTCCAACTAACTCCCTTGTCCCCAACACAGCACTTTGACCTGTTACCTATACTGTCTTCTGAAGTCCCATGGGTGGGGGGGCATGGCTGAGCCAGTTGACAACTTTGCTTGATAATACACCTTCCTTTGGCCCCCTTTTTTCCCCGGTCACATGTCCCCACTTCCTTATCAGCTTTTCCTAGAAACATTTTCTAGTAAATCTCTTCCACATGGCTCTGCCTTGGTTCTGCTTCTGGAGAATCTAATCTAAGTCTCCTGGTAGCAGATTAGGTCCTAGGTAGTAGACTTTCAATATAGGATTCTGGGGTTGGTGTGCAGATATGGATCTGGCAAATGAATTATTTTTAATACCCATCTATAAGTAATGCTAAAAGCGGTTCTCATGCACTTGGAATAGGCAACAATACACATGATTGTGTCCATGGTCTTATCTCAGGAATACCTTGACTTTCTTACTCACTGATGGGTGATCCTGAAAGACTGTGGTAAGGGGAAAATCCTTCCACCAGGCAGAACTTTGATCGTATGTGGAGAGAAAGAAGTAGCCTAAGGCAAATTATACAGGAGCTCCTAGGAAGTGGCAAATAGATTGGCCAGGAACAAGATTGGAAGGCAGAGGAAAAGAAGTCTGGTAAAAGGAGTGTGGGTATATACATATGCCTGTGGAAGTGGGCACCAGGTATGTGGGTCTTTGTTTTACATATAAATGCCCACCAGAGACATCCACTGTAGGGTAGACACTACACAATGAAGTAGATGGGAAGATTCATCTGTAAGATGCCAGCCAGCCTCTGCCCTGGACCATCCAGGGCTTCAACAGTGACCCACAAGAATGGAATGGAGGGGAGACCAAGATGGCGGCGTAGGTAAACACCGGAGACCACTGCCGCAAACAACCATTTCAAAAATACAACTAAAAGACTGAACGGACATCACCCAGAACCACAGGAAGGCTGGCTGAAGAGAGACTCTACAACTAGAAGGAAAGAGAACAGCAAATCGAGGCTCAGAGGCGGCGCAGTGTGGAAAATACAAAGGTACCGAGGTGCGCGCGCAAAGCGGGCTGGTGGCTGAGGGCGCGGTTGTCGTTTTCTGTCGGGAATGAGTCTCAGACTCTGGGCTCCAGATCCGGGCGAGTCTCTAGGGACCCAGACTCAAACGGGAGAAGCGGGATTATCCGGCATCAGTTGGAACCTGAGGGCAGCTTTCTCTCCGAGGTTTGCAGCGGCTGCCGGGGTTCTGAGAAGCAGAGCCTCTGGGAACGGGACTGAGCGTGGCCATAACTGCTCCCTCCGCCCGCCCTGTTGATCCCGCCCCGCCCAAAGCCTGCGCACAGCCATTTGCCAATCGCCTCAGGCAAAGGCTGGATTAGCGCCTCCCCAGAAGGCAGACGTTTTCCACACAGCTGATTTCCACAGCCAGTCGACCTGGGGGTCAAATCCCTCTAGTGTTAACTACAACAATTAAGGCTTGGCTAGAACAAGACTGCACACAAAGACCACAAGGGGGTGCACCAAGAAAGCATAAAAGATGCGGAGACAAAAAAACATGACAGAAATGGAGGATATGGAGCTAAGAATCGCAATTTTGAGGGCTTGCCATAAATTTGTGCAGAGCCTCACGAAAACTAATGAGACCCTCGATGCTACGATAAAGAAATTAGAAAGTAAGCATACACGGACTGAAATAAAGAATATTATACCCAATAGCAGACCAGAGGAGTACAATAATCAAACCAAAGATTCGACAAAAAACACCCAATTGGAAAAGCAAAATGAAAAAAGAATCCGAAAGTGTGAAGATAGTGTAAGGAGCCTCAGGGACACTTTTAAGCGGTCTAATATCAGAGTCATTGGAGTCCCAGAAGATGAGAGACAGCAAGATATTGAAAACCTATTTCAAGAAATAATGGCAGAAAACTTCCCCCACCTGGTGAAAGAAATGGACTTACAGGTCCAAGAAGCGCAGAGAACCCCAAACAAAAGGAATCCAAAGAGGACCACACCAAGACACATCATCATTAAAATGCCAAGAGCAAAAGACAAAGAGAAAATCTTAAAAGCAGCAAGAGAAAGAGGCTCAATTACCTACAAGGGAATACCCATACGACTGTCAGCTGATTTCTCAACAGAAACTTTGCAGGCCAGAAGGGAATGGCAAGAAATATTCAAAGTGCTGAATACCAAGAACCTACAACCAAGATTACTTTATCCAGCAAAGCTATCATTCAGAATTGAAGGTCAGATAAAGAGCTTCACAGATAAGGAAAAGCTAAAGGAGTTCATCACCGCCAAACCAGTATTATATGAAATGCTGAAAGGTATCCTTTAAGAAGAGGAAGAAGAAGAAAAAGGTAAAGATACAAATTATGAACAACAAACATGCATCTATCAACAAATGAATCTAAGAATCAAGTGAATAAATAACCTGATGTACAGAATGAACTGGTGATTATAATAGAATCAGGGACATAGAAAGGGAATAGACTGACTATTCTTGGGGGAAAAAGGGGTGTGGGAGATGCGGGAAGTGACTGGACAAAAATCATGCACCTATGGATGAACACAGTGGGTGGGGAGTGAGGGTGGAGGGTGGGGTGGGAGCTGGAAGGAGGGGAGTTATGGGGGGAAAAAAGAGGAACAAATGTAATAATCTGAACAATAAAGATTTAATTAAAAAAAAAAACAAAAAAAAAACTAAAGAAATGTATCTGGGAAGTAAAAATCACTCCAAAATAATAACCACTCCATGTGGTGTGACTATTAAGTGCACGCACACACCTGTGTACACACAGTTAAATCCTATGGTATATTCAGATCCTGATCTTGCCTTTTTATTTGACAGTGTATCATAAGATTTCTTCATGTCATTAAATATTCCCAGATATTCTTAACATGTTCATAATATTCTGTTGTACATATTACTGTAATTTATTTAATCCTTTTATTGTTGGATCCAATATTTTTTTCTATTTTAAATAATTCTAATAAATACATCTGTGTTTAAAAAAAAAAAAAAAAGAATGGAATGGAAATAGAACAGCCATAGGGATGGAGACTCTGTATGGACCCAATAACATGGACTCCTACCCCCAAGGCTGACCTAGTTACAACAGGGTTGATCTACCCTGTCAACAGAGATAAATGCTGAGTTTATGATAAGGTAGCATCCCTTGAGGAGACCAACCAGCCTTTTGGTGGCAAATTCATTATAACCAATCACTTCTACTATAGAAAAAAATAACAATACAATAATTTGTTTGAACCCGGATGGACACATGTTCTGGATAGGGATTCGGATTTTCTATCAAAAGAACCTTAGCCAACACCACTATCTAAGGAATCCCAGGATCCCATGTGACATTGCTTCAGACCAAAGGACCCATTTTACAGCAAAACAACAACAACAAAAAAGATGCAACAGTGGACACTTGATAACAGGATCCACTGTCCTACCATATACCATATTATCTCAAAGCTGCTTACTTAGAGACCTGAAGAATGGCTTCTTAAGGATGCAATTAAAGCCCAGGCCCAGGTTAGAAATGATTTCCTGTGGGATTGGAGCTCCATTCTTCAGGTTGACATATCTACTTGAATCATTATGGTGTGTTGTGCCCTCAGTAAGTAGAAGGACCAAGTGGTGAAGTTGCAGTGAGCCCCTCCTCCCATCATCGTGTCCGGTGCCCCATTGGGGAATGTGTGCTTCCATCCTTGTGACTTTAGGTTTAGTGTGTCTAGAGGACATGGTTCCTGCTTGGGAATCAGAAGGAGAACATTCCCACCTAGGGAAACATCAAGGGCTCCACTAAACCTAAAGTTACAACTTTCATTTTGGACCCCTACTGCCAGTGACTGATAGAAATGGAAGATAAAACACATTAGCTCCCTTGCCCCTGATCAGAACATCCTGCAGATATCCCAAGCCAGGACCCCGCAACCACACCACACAACAGAATTTGAAAGAGTTCTTTCTCAATTCTTCCAAAGATGGTGCACAACTGATACCATTCAAGAGGCCAGGGAGAGAAATTAATGCATCACCGACAATGGAAGCCATAGGGAATTAAGACTTAATTCTCTCTCAAAATTGCTGGCGGGGGGGGGGGGGGGGGGGGTGAGGGCGGGGGTGGAGGTTTTCGGAGGTGTTTCCAGACCTCCCCTGAGTAACTGAGCCCAAGTTATTCTCTGTAGAACTTTAGAGAATGCTATGCTCTCCCTCATCCTCCTTCCTTCCTGGTCCCACTGCACTCTCTCACACAAGCCCTCATCTCAAGGTCTGCCTATGGGGACCAAGAGGCATTAATGTTCTGAGCCTCAGTGTGGTGGTTGAAACACTGAGCATGTGTGCCTGGGACCCAGGAATCAGGGTGCATAGAGTGAGGCTGAATAAATATTGATCAGAGCTACAGAACCTAACTGGAACACCAACCAGTTTTCCAAAATAGGCTCCCAATGAACAGCTTGTTCGTCAGAAGTATATTGTATAAAAGTAAAGGTGGCCAGTGCCATATCAGTCTGAATGGCAATGCAGTTAATGATTCCAATAAAAACATTTCCACTGGCAGTTCGAGCACTCGTTTTTAACATTTGTGTTCCTTTCCCCATTAATCCGCTGCATTGTTAATTTTGCAAGTTAACACTCACTAAGAAAAGATTAATAAATAACAGTCCAGGGGTACAAGGAAGGAAACTTGGCTTTCTTTTAACGAGTACTATTAACTCCTGCTTTTCTCCCAGAAGACTCAAAATGCCAACGTTTACCTTTGAAGGAGGAGAGTTTAAACATCGAGGTAATGGTGTTCTGTTCACGGGAAAGATGGTTTCTTCCCCTGGGCCCATTCTACACATTACTCTCAGGCGAGTGTCACATCCAGGCCTGCGTTCTGACATCCACCTGTGCCGAGCCTGGCAGCCAGAGGTCCCTCATAAACGCTTGTTCAATAAATGAAGAGACAATCTAACAGCGAGAAAATGGGGGGCGTGGATCTGACTGTAGCAGGTATGGGTGCCAATCCATGAACCCAGCTGTGCAAGAAACATGATGGTCCTCGTCTGACTGTACATCTTAATCCCTCTTTCCACTCCCCCAGCACGACGGCCCTGGGTTTTTGGAAAGTAAATGTCATTTTAGTTTGGGGCTCTCCCCTCCCCCTGGGGTCATGCTGAGTTCCTGGAGTCTAACGGAGTGCCAATGCGTTGATGGGAGAAGGGAGACAGAGGCCTGTGTCATCCGGCTGCAGGGCATTGGCTGATATCCCTCATCCAAGGGGTCCTGGTTATGAGGCCTTATTTGTATCTGCTCCAGTGACACTCTTACTCCATCCTACACTCTTCTCTCCTGGTGGGGTTCCCTGGGGGTGAGGCTACGGCAGTGCTCCTCCCACGCTACACTGAGGGCAGACGCTCCCTTGAAGAAGCTGTGGTAGGCCCCATCTGCCACACACCAGACAGATGCTGTCCCCCTGAGCCCTTTACCGCCAAGGAGCTTGATCCAAGAAACAAAGGATGATTCCTCTGTGCTTAGGTTCTGCAGGATGGCTTGGCCTTCCCGGAGCTCAGACCAGGAGCACCAGACTCGGGTCTCACGCTTTTTCCTTCCACTTCCCCTGACTTGCCCCTTCATCCTTTCTCTCCATTACTTCCCTCACCCCCCTCTCTGCACAAGGCATTTTGGTGGCAAGTATGTCTAGGGTGGCAGCGTGGTGTTAGGGTTAGGGGGAGGAGGCCACCTTGGGAACCTCTCATTCTTGGAATTTTTTGTTTTTAAGACCTGAGATGTGAAAATCAGACACCGGGAGGACACTCCTTTTCCCCCTTCTTTTTGTTACTACATCCCTTCCCTGAGGTTTGAATGGGTGGTGCCCTGGATCAAAGGGGGAGGGAGGCAAGGAGGTAGGAAGGACATATCAGAAACTCCGATGAATATTGTACAAATGTCAGTCCTATTCGTCCACAGTCCTCAGCCTTTAAAGTCAAGCAGAGATATCACCCTCTGAAGTCTCCTCCCTCTTTTCCTTCCAGGCAAAATTACCTCTGCCCTTCATTTTTGCCTCTTGGGTGACACATGCCCGCCATGCCTCCTGCTGAACCTCTCTGGCCCTGGTCTCTCTATAGACTAGGAACTCTCAGAAAGCAGATCCAGATCTATTGATGAATTCAATTCCCAGGGTCAGTGCATTCAGCTCCTAAGACGAATGGGGCAATAAATAAATGTTGGCAAAAGGAGGGACATAATTTGTCTTTTAACTTAGCAGAAGCATATTGCTTATGAGAGCAGAGAGACTGGGTGGCAAAAGCAAGAGGTGGTGGTCAAGTGCACTGGTGCTAGAGGGAAACCCTGGTTCTTAGTCCTGGCTGTGCCCCTTACTTGGTTAACCTTGGCCAGTCTTCTTGACCTCTTCCTGTCTCGGGTTCCTCATCTGTAAGAGCAGAGACCCAGGAACCAGACATATTGCTTCTCCCACTTATGAGCTGGGACCTTGGCATGTGATTTACCCTCTGGGCACCTCTGATTTGTCATCTGTACAACTGGCAAATTGTGATGCAAATTACATAAGTTTATATTTTACAACAGTGTTTAGAACAGTGCCTGGTGGAGGGAAAGTGCCATTTAAAGTTATTGATACATAAATAAAATAAATTGCTTTTGTTGATATTATTTCAGCTCAATCTACATATTTGGAAATTGACTAGAATAGGAGTTTGTGAGGGTAGAAGAGGCCAAAGACCTCTTTGTTCATTTGCAATCAATCTATTGGGGAAAGGAGGAAATGTATTCTATGTTTTAATGAAGATTCCAGGGGCTAAAAAAAATATGGGTCACTAATATGTTAACTCATAGAAATAAATCATCTATCTTACTACACTCGGCACGTATAGCTTCACAAGCATCAGTTGTCTAACATGCCTATATTGGTGATCTGAGAAATACAAGTCAAGTACTGGTGCTTCACATCGCTCTTAAATCTTGATCTCATCACGGTCCTACACTCTGTTTCTGATCTTCAGCATCCATGCTAGACGATGCCTTAACTTAAAGTGCTAGCCAGAGCCTCTCAGGACGTAAGCACGGGCTAAATGCAAATGTTCGTATCTCCTGTTGTGCTGGGGCCTTAGAAACTGGAAGAAAAGTGCTCACTTTGTTTTACTGAGGAGAAAAAATACAAGCAGCTCTTCCCAGGGAAGAAATCAATGTAGAAATAAGTACGGTGGACTACCTCCAGCAAAATTTAAAAGGAAGAAAAAGAGTGTGAGAGTGAGAGAGTGAGATTGAGACTGAGAAGGAGAAGGGTAGAGAAAAAACACAGCAGAAAGATAATTAGTTGTGATCAGGGGTGGCCATTGGCAGTAAAATGGCCATTTCCATGAAATGAATGAGTTATCGCTATAAGGAGCTATTTAAATCACCCCAACTCTGTTATTGAGCTTCCTTGTTTGTGGGGCTCCACAAGGCAGGCACCTCTTCGCCCTTTCATCTGATCTAACCCCAGCTTTTCATCTCTTGGCAGGAGACTGTTTTAGCACTTAACTAGTCTGATGTACCTTCTTTCTTTAATAGCATGAGCCTTGGATGTTTTTTTCTCACTGCAGAAGACCTCAGTCATGTCACACAAGAAAGCCACATGCTAAGAGGGAAAGGAATTTGGTCCAGGAATCAAAAAACCTTGCTCTAGTCCCAGTTCTGTTATTGACAGACTGTGTGACCTTGAAAAAGTCATTTCAGATCTCTGGGCCTCAGGTTCTTTCCCCGTATAATCTTCATGCTTTCTTCTGCCTTTAAGGGTCTATAATTCCGGCGCAAGGTTATTATGAGAATAATAAGTAATAATAATAATATTGCCATCCGCCATTTTTTCAGCGTGTACCACATGACACTATATCCACTGTACCAAGTGATGTGTACCTAGTAACTCATTCATATTTCCATCAATATGCAGGCCTCTGAGGCCCAGTTTCTGGGAATGACTTGTCCCAGGTCACACTGCTGCTGAGTGGACAAAGAGGAAGTATTCAAACCAGTGTCTGCTGAACTTCAAAGATGGTACTCAGCAGTGCTCTCTGGGACAGAGGGTGATAATGTCAAAGAGAGAGAAAAAGATCATCTGGTTTCAAGAATTATCTTCCTCTCCAGTGGGCTAACAAATTCCAACCTGAGGCCACCAATGAGCAATACTAGGTAAATCATCATCAATCAATCAATTAGCTTATCCGTAACGAGAATTCGGTGATTTACACCATGTGCTAATGAGGTCAAGGTCAGAATGTGTGCATAGCCCACAGAGTCAGAGCCTGTGTTCCTAAGGTGTTCCATTTCAAAATCAGGGAGAATGTGGGTTACCTGGTCCCTACCCTTCAGAGTGCTGGGACCCTCTAAAGGTTTAAGGATAAGCTCCTATACGTGGTTCTCACTCAAACCTAGACACTCTGACAGGTTGCAGGACAGGAGTCCAGATTCTTAAAATGCTGTGATTGTGGGGTTTTTCAATTTAAAAAATGCTTTCAGCCTGGCTGGTGTGTTCAGCGGTTGAGCATCGACCTATGAACCACGGTTTGATTCCGGGTCAGGGCACATGCCGGGGTTGTGGGCGTGATCCCCAGTAAGGAGCATGCAGGAGGCAGCTGATCAATGATTCTCTCTCATCATTGAGGTTTCTCTCTCTCTCTCTCCCTCTCCCTTCCTGTCAGAATTTAATAAAAATATATTTTAAAAAGTGCTTTGATATAACTAGGAGGAGATATATCTGTAACTACAAAGTAGCGTGGCCCTTCAGCAGTGATGACACACCAGTGCAATGAGCAAAACACAGCACATAGTATGGGAACTGGAAGAAGTTATAAAACAAGGGTTTTTGTCCCTTTGTTCATTAGCTTTTAACATAAAAAATACACCGGTAAACATGTAAACATGGGGGGTTGTTTTTCACTCACTGAGTTTGTAATTCGTTCCTGCATCTCTTCCCAGAATTAGCATGGATTGGGTAATAGTTTCATTAACAATGTCCTTATTAGATTTTTGGGGTGCCCCACCCAGAATGTGTAACTGGAGTCTGTGTATCTAAACCAATCTACACAAAGAAGTCAGAAAATTATGAATTTTTTAATGTAATTAATCAGTATTTGAAAATGGCAAGGCATTCATTAGGGAACAATTAAGCTATGATGCAAGAAGATAATTAGTAAATTGGGGACAACACGAGTTCATTCATTACTTTAAAACTTAAATGATGCTGTTTATCTGTTTTCTCATAACAGTCATTTTTAAAATTAACATTGAGATTTAAATAATCACATATTCTCTTTTGTGTATGTCCATATGTAGCTTTCAGTTTTTCTAGGAACAAATGTGGTTGTTTTTATCTCTTCTAGCCATCAACTTCCCCCCAGCTCTTTTCATTGTGTGAGGATGTTTTTTTCTCAGGAAATAGCAGTGTCTTATACAGAGTTGGTACATGTTAAATTGTAGCTTCTACCATGTATTACTTTTACTATTGTTATTTTTGTTGTATTTGAGATGATCAGTTTTCTTTGTTTCAAAGGACTGATCTCAGCCAGGTCTCTTGTCTCCTCTACTATTGTTTGATACATTTTATTTAACTATATAGCACGTGTCTTAAGTCAGAGAAGACTGAAATTTTTGAAATTCCAAAGTCTAGGCCCTGTCAGAAAAAGGCAGACAATTCAATAGACAGTGGGCAAAAGACTTGGACAGAAATTTCAACAGAATATTATCGAAATGGCCACTAAATACAGAAAAAGTTGATTAACTTCACAAGTCATCAGGAAAGTTCCATGCCACTGCACCCCCGGCAGCCAGGCTGTTTGAGAAAAAGAAACAGTACAGCAGATCCTCGGGTTACGTCGGAGATCTGTTCCTACGGGCGACATAACACGATTTTCGCCGTAAGTCGGAACCTACCTACATAAGCACCTACGTCACTCACATGGAGCACACACACAGCAGTAATGAAGTGAAACAGTAAAAAAAAAAAAAAAAAAAAAATAGTAAAAGAAAGAGAACAATTCCTGACCTTTACTTGTAGTAAATAAATAATAAAAAAACATAAAGCACATATGTACAGACGTCAAAATGACAGAACTTTTTTTTTTATAAATAAATGGGAGATGGCAACGTAACCACGAAATGACATACGTCGAGTCCGACGTAACCCGAGAACTGTCTGTACCAGGTGTTGGTGAGAACTAGAGGAACGTGAGCCACTGTATTCTGTTGGTGGTGGTATCTCTTGGTACAGCCACTAGGAAAATTGATGGTAACTACTAACCTGAAGATATATGACCCAGAATTCCAGGCATACATCCCCCTAGAATGTGGACATACGTTTGCCAAAAGGCATGAACAGGAATGTGAACAGCACTATCTGTAATAGCCCAAAACTGGAAACCACGCAAACACCTATTCACAGTGGAAAGGATGTTAGAGCAAACTCAACATCTTCTTCCAGCAACACCTCTTCATCCCACCTCCTCGCCTCACTGCTCTCTGCCCAGTCATGCAATCAGATTACCGCTTATCACCCTAGTCTCTTCAATCTGCCTCCTGCTGAACCCAACACGTTCCTCCCACCCACCGCCATAATTCCGCCCCTGCAGAAGCCAAGAGAGATCTGTGCAGTTAAAATGCAAACAGCCCCGACGGCCATGGCACTGTGAGTAGTAACGCAGCAATCTATCTTCTTCCCCAATTAGCCAGAGACAGCACCGTGGACAATAAAGAACATAAACAAATGGTGCCTGGACACTCAAAAGAATCCTCAAGGGCACAGTCGGACACCAATACCTAAGGACTTCTTCTGTCCCCACTATTTTAGATCTTCACCACAAGGGCAGTAAACTCGTATGGGTCTTGTAATACGTTTTCAAATCAAATTGTTTTATAGACTGGCTCGCTGAACACATCCATGCCTGGGGTCCTGCACAACCTGAAGTAGCCCGAGCCAGCGCATCCAGTACGAGATCTCTATTACAGTTCGCGCCACACTTCACTGCACTGCACTGCACTGCAGCTTCCCACGCCGCTCCTCTCTCCCAGCAGCCAATGACAGTGCCCTGCAGGCAGAGGCTGTTCCAGAACCTCAGTGCCAACCACGTGTGCAGAGCATGGGAACTCCTCCCAATACAGCTGGCACTTCATGAAAAAAATGTGTTAGTACCTTTTCCAACAGAGCGATGCTGACCCATAGCCACGCACACTGAAGTAACGTTCTCATCATAGCTGGTTCATCTGCGCAGGACAAGTCCGCAAGCCCAGGTGCCCTTTGATCTCTTGGTACCTGGCCCACCACAAAGTGCAGCGAAGAAGCTGGAGGAGAAGTCAGCTTTTCTCTCTCTGTTGATTTGTACAAGCGTATTCCTTCACCTGCACCTGGGCGTCTGTGCGATGAAATGTCAGACATCAAAACGGCAAAGAGAGAGGCAGTGGCCTGGGAAGAAGGCAGGGAGAGGAAGGATATTTCACTATGTGTCAATATGTGAATATTGGCACTGCTTTTTGACAGAACAAAGTACTGCCAAGGACTCTTGTCAGAAGTAAAATGTTCTGGCTCCAGCAAAATACACAAAAAGACACAAGAGGCCCATTGATTACTTTTGCCGTAAAACACACTTTTGATTTCCCTGCACCTTTGAAAAAGAGAAGGTTTGTAACACGTCTCTTTCTGTACCATCTGCTCTGGTCCCTCTGATGCGTGAAGCAGCAGCCACTAACAACTAAAGAGGTGATTAGATGGAAACTTCCCAGTCGCGCTTAAGGCAAGAAGAACCCGCCACTTAGCACCAACGTGAGAGGAGAAGATATACGGGTGTGCCCTGGCCTTTTGTCCTTGGTGACTGCCCACAGGCTTAATTTTTCCGAGTTGATGCTCATGGCAAATTTGATTTAGTGATTTTATGTACTCTCCCCTGCTAACGTAATACATATTTTAAATCAACTGTCAGCAGCCTTCACAGCGTCAGGAGCATAAATGAACAGGACTTGATGAAATGCTACGATATGTGTGTGACTGCCCGAAACAACGCCGTTCCCAAAGTATTTGCCTTGAGTTGAACGCGAAGTAGGAAGTAACCCTTAGTACTCATTTTATGAATTTGCCCCTTAAGTGCTTCTGACCAAGAAGAGATAAAACAAGAGTTGGCAAGAGGGAAGGGTGTTCTCCGTTGACTTTTAGATAAACATTTTATGAGTAAAAAGCCGGCACAGAAGCGTGCCTGAGAACGGCCGCAGCCCTCACTTTGATTGATGCAGAGAGCCGTCTTGAATTCCCTGTTGAGTCACCAGGAATGTGTGGCACAAGCCTCCACCTCCATTTCCCCAGAATAATTGCCCGGAGGAGCGAGGTGTTCCAGCCCATCCAGGGGCCTGCCGATTCCTCTAAGCAGCCTTAGGGCCCAAGGGAGGGCCTGTGGAGTGTAAGGATCCAGCAGGAATAGCACTCTGAGCTCTCTGGTAGCCACCCCAGCCCTGCCAGCACCCCAGTCCTCCCTAAGCTGCCGCTGGAGACTCCGCTGTCTCTTGTTCACGTGTGGGGGTTCCAAGTAAGGTTTCCTTCCTACGGATACTTCTGCTTCTAAACACAAATCCTAAAACTGCTCCCATTTGGCTGGAGAATTACCTATTTATTCATTCAATAAGCATGGATTAGGCACCCACTGTGTGCAAAGAGCTCTGCTACTTTCTGAGCATTCAGGACAGTTGTGGGGAAGGGGAGTGACAGTGGCTGGTGGCATCCTTTGGTGGTGGTGGGGGGCAGGGCTGTGTGTTCAAAGAGTAGAAAGACAGCCACCCATGAAAAACTGAACAACAATATGGGACATTAAAGAAGCAAATGAAAAATAATAGTATCCCCACTTCTGTATTTAAGGAAAGGCTTGTGGAGGAGTGGTATTATGTCTTTAAATGTTTGGCAGGATTCACCAGTGAAGCCATCTGGGCCAGGAGCATTCTTTATTAAAAGGTTTTTAACTGTGAATTCAATTTTTAAAATAAATATAGAATTATTTATGTTACCTATCTCTCCTTGAGTAAGCTTTGGAAATTGTGTCTGTTAATAAATTTGTCTATTGCTGCTAGTTTATCCAATGTATGGCCATAGGTTCCTTACAAAATTCCCTTATTCTTCTAATGTCTTCAAGGTCTGCAGGGATGTCCTCTCTCATTTCTGATATTGGTACTTTGGGTCCTTTTTCTTTTTTCATGTTCAGTCTGGTTAGAGATATCAGTTTTGTTCATCTTCTTTAAAACAAGCTCTTTAAGATGAATTGAACCAGGTTGTATTAAAAGAGCGGGTTGGCAAAGGAAGGTTATGCTTTGAAGGAAGAAGTAACAATGGGGAATTTCAGGAGTGATTTGAAGATAGAAATACTATAACTAATATATTTGATATTTGAAACAAATAATTTTGAATGGGATTAATAACTGATTTAACAAAATAAAAGAATACATCAGTAAACTTCAAGAAAAAATAAAGCCCAGAGAGAAAAACAAATGAGGAAAAATTGAACATTGCATCAAAGACAATGAGAAGGTTTCTGGAAGTCTAATACATGTCATTGGAGTCAGAGAAAAAGGTTGAGAGGGAAGTTGGGGGAAAATAAAACAGAAAACTTAATGACTAATTTTTTAAAAATTTGATTCATGAAAAGTATCAACATAAGATTCAAAAAGTTCAAGAAATTCTAAACATGATAAAACTCTAGTTTTAATAATCAAAAAGAAAGAAAGGGAGGGAGGAATATTAGCAATAAAAGATCCACCAGATACTAGAAAGATACTAATTGAATAGTAAACATCATTATGCCAATGAATTCAACAATCTAAATAAAATAGACTATTTCCTTAAAAGATAAAATATCAAAATTGATACAATAACACTAAAATTCTGAATAGTTCTACATCTAATAAAGAAGTCAAACTTATGACTGAAAACCTTTAAATAGAGAAGTATTACCAATGTTATACAAACTCATTCAGAAATGAGAGAATAAGGGACCAGTCTTAAATCATTTTATAAAGGACACCATACTCCTTATACCAAAACCAGACAAGATAGTGGTCCACAACTACGAGAAAAGAAATTATGGACCATTATCTCTTATGAAAATTGATGCAAAAATAATTTTAAAATGTTAGCAAATCAAGTACATTAATATACCCATGTGGGTATGTTTATAGCAGCTTTACTTATAATTACCAAAATTCAGAGGCAACCAAGGTGTCTCTCAGGAAGTGAATGAATAAACTGTAGTCCATTCAGACAATTGACTATTATTCAGCACTAAACTACAATAAGCTACAAAGCCATTAAAAGACATACAGGAATCTTGAATGCATATTGCTAAGTGAGAGAAGCCAGGTTGAAAAGGCTACATACTGTATGATTCCAACTATATGACATTCTGGAAAAGATGAAACTATGGAGACAATAAAAAGATTAGTGGTTTCCAGAGACTGAGGAGGAGGAGGAAGAGATGAATATACAGGGCACAGAAAAAATTTAGGGCAATAAAAATACTCTGTATGATACCATACTGACAAATGCATGCCATTATACATTTGTTCAAGCCCATGAAATGTGTAGCACCAAGCGTGAAGTGTGATGTAAACCATGGACTCTGGGCGATTATGATGTGTCCATGTAGGTTCCTCTGTTTAACTGTCCTACTCTGATGGGGGATAGTGATAATGGGGGAGTCTGTATGTGTGGGAGCAAGTGGTCTACGGGAAATGTCTGTACCTTCTTTCAATTTTGCTGGGAATCATAAATGCTCTAAAAATAGTTTTAATTAAAAAAATCTTAACAGGGTTTTTTTTTAAAGAAATTAACAAGCTGAATTTAAATTTTTATGTTAAAAATGAAAAGGACTAGAATAGTCAAAACAGTCTTGAAAAAGTAAAAGAAAGTTGGAGGACTTACACTAACTAATTTGAAGACTTGCTATAAAGCTGTGATATCGAGTAAGTGTGACATTGAGTTAAGAATAGGCAAATACATAATGGAATAGAAATAGACCTGCCCTTACATGGTGAGTTGTTTTTTCCAAATGTGCCAAACCAATCATTGGGCCAAAAAAGGATAGCTTCTCCATAGTGGTGCTGGAACAGCTAGCCATCTGAAGGGAAACTTCATCTTGCTCCTCCCTCAAAGTACTTGGGAAAATTAATTAGAGATGAACCATTAACCTAACACAAAAGGTAAAACTTAAGGCAGATATGAATTTTTATAGAAGACTAAGACAGTAGGAATCATAACACAAAAAGCTGATAGACTTCATGAAAACCAAAAACTGCTTATCAAAAAAAAACTATTAGTAAAATGAACAGGCCAGCCATGGAGTAGGTAAAAGCATTCAAACATAGGTCTGTAAAGAATTGTATCCATGTTTATAAAAAGTCCCAGTAACTTTTCCTACATATATCAAATTAAAAAAAAAAATCTAGAATTTACTGAACTGATACAGGCCTTTTTCTACAGTTTCAACAGACAGGGGAAGTTAATAGATGATAGAATGCAAACTGCAATTAAATATAAGCAGCAAGACTCAGAAGCACAATTATTATGATTAAGTCCCTCCAAGAAATAACTTGGGCAGAACTAAATAATTCAGCTATATTAAAAAAAGAAGAGAGTGGGATGAGAGTATCAATTAAACAATGGCACTTGTAATCTGGCCATCAGCTTCATTGTTGTTTACATTTCCTGCTTCCTGTATTAATACTGTAGGAAGATTAAGACAAAACAATATGGCTGGATCACCTAAATTTCT
The DNA here is from genome assembly GCF_028538775.1 of Myotis yumanensis. Classification (NCBI taxonomy): domain Eukaryota; kingdom Metazoa; phylum Chordata; class Mammalia; order Chiroptera; family Vespertilionidae; genus Myotis; species Myotis yumanensis. The sequence goes on from NW_027223759.1 coordinate 7,932,803, forward strand.
AGAAGAGCAGTCTGCTGGTGAACTCTAAATGATTTGGCCAGAAGACTACGCTTCTGTAGTTAAATCTGGCCAATCCAAAGGCCCGATTAATTACACTATATATTCCTTGATTTGCATAAACCTGGGTTTATTTACAACCCTTTTGCCCTCTTTCTGGGAGGTAAAGGCCAGGAAATGAAAGGTTATTTTCTGCTTGGAAGGTCTTGTAAGAAGAACTTGATAGTTTCACACAGAGGTGCCCCATTCATAATCACAACACCTAACAATGAACTGGCTGTTCAGAGCTGCTTTAAATTCAAATAGGAAGAGAATGAACATCTCCAAAGCATTCCTAACCCCCAATCTCCTTTTAAAAAAATCAATTGTTTTCAAAACCCCTCCTTATGTTTCTATAGCAAACAGCTGCTGCAAAATAAACAAAGTGAAAAAATCATACAGTATAGATGCTCCAGGCAGAGCCTAGACAAAGAGAGCTGCAAAATTGAAGAATTCTTCCACAAATAATTTCTAACACACAATGCACTACAAAAGGAGATTACACCATGTGTTATACCACAAGGTCTCATGGCTGCACAATACAAATTATTAGAATTTAATTCTGACCCCAGGGTCAAATGGGATTCTGATCTTGTGAATAGCCATTCCACCATAGTACTCAAACTATCCTTGTAATATATACATTCTATACCATGTTCTCTTTGCACATGCCGAGTATATTTATTTTATACCATGACCTCTTTGACTACTCATGCAGAGTATAATATAATAAATTGAAGAAATTTAATTATAATTGGCATAATTTATACTCAATTTCCTAATAAACTCAAATGAAGAGATAATTTTCTGATAGCCTTTCTTTTTAAATCAGCAGTAAGGTTACGATGTATATTTCTAATACATTCTAAATGAGGCATGTCATTACCCCTGAATTATTACAAAAGGCTTCTTTTCATGTAATCACACTGGCTTGAGACAGCAAGGAATCATTCATAAATGCATGGCAATCTCATGTTTTCTTATTTTCTAGATGACTTCATGGATTATTTAATTTTAAATGTCCTCTACACTTAAAGGTGATTGAAAGCCAAATACCACAACCACGGAACAACGCATTCTCTGGCTAATATGTTACGGTCACGTACAGTGAGATGTTTTGAAATATCGGAGGAATCTAGAAAACAGGAAACCTTATTAAAACTACAACTTCTTTAGTTTTGAAACAATCAGGCCACAAACCCCAGTACTATTTGAGGTAGTACTCATAGCCTTCAATTCCCTTCCCATCTCCAGTCATATAATTCCTACTTTTCTTTCTCTTGTCATTTTGTAATTTTCATCTTCCATTTATTTCATTATTTTACTTAGTTTTTAATTCCTTTTTCTCCTTTTTCTGTCTAGGCCTCACGATTGCCTGCCAGAGGATTCCTAAGCATTATGTTCTCCCTTGTGGCCATTTCAGCTAGGGAAGGAGATGAATTTGAAATGTTTTGATCCTCGGCATCCTGACTCATTCATTATTTTGTTCACTCTCTACAACAAAACCCCACCATGAAGTGACAATCACATAAAATATAACTATTATCAGATAAATACAAAGACCTCAATAATCTTACACAACTGGCTGGCTAGAAGGCCCAAAGGGGTGTAGCTCATTGCAGACGGCTGTCTTCTCTGTGTGTCTTCACTTTGTGTTCCTTCTGTGTAGGCTACGTGTGTGACTCAACTTTGCATCCCCATATCCTTCACATGGGGACGAGCACACAGTAGTGGCACACAAATATGCGTTAAATAAGTGGATTTACATTTGTCCGGAATGCTTTACATAGGACAAGCTCAATGAAGTCTACTAATTATTGCATATTCCTCTTTAAACTGTTTTGTCTTTTAATAGAAAAATCTTCAATTTCTTCATTACAATTGTTAGTATGAGCTCCTTTATTCATATCATATATTGACAAGTTAGTATCCACATCTTGCGAAGTTTGATGATGTTTTTAAAACCTTTTCTTTTTTCCTTGTATACAAGTCAAGTCTTTGGGGATATTTACTGGTGCTTTGCTATTCTCTTATTTTAATTGGGTCTATGTTTTCCAATTTTTATAAAAAATGTGAAGATCAGAAACAATGCGTAAATCCTTCTTTTTAGCACATATTGTAAATATTTAGCAGACACTATCTCAATTGAAATTCCTACATGACTTCAATAGCCATTGATATTATAAACCAGGAAAATCATATTGTTCTATGTGGCAGGTTGTTAGAAGGGACCTAAGAGAGCTTTAACTAAGGGGCCAGGGACATTACTATGCATTGTCTATTTAACCTTGATTCAAGCAGTAAGAGCATTGTGAGTATTTCTATGGCAGCTCAACCACTGAACATAAAGCCTAGTAAGATAATAATAAAAATCCTCATCCACCTCTATAAGCCTCTTAACACCTGCCACCCAGTGAAGATTCCTGTGGTACCCAACTCCCTACTCCCTCCTCACATGCTCATTGTTACTTATGCCAAGGTCCATGAACCATTCTGAAGATGCTGTCCACCCTTTAATATCTCATACAACCCTCACTCGTGCACAGCTGAGCCATCGGCAGCTAAGGAAAGGTTCAAAGAATAGCTATTCATGGTGTAGACACAAGATGCAACGTGAAGACCAAAGGGCATCAAAAGAATGAGGACTCATGGAGCAGAATGTTGGAGCGAGGCAGAGAGGCTCTTGAGAGAAAAGGAAACTTTAAGACATGGCACATTTGCGAGGGATTGAGACAAGTGACCCTGCCTATCTACACAGAGGATGGCGTCCTTTAATTAGTTGTCTCATCAGGAAGGCTCTGTGGTTCTGAAGCTATCACAAAGGGCCAATAACAGTCACATACATCTCTGAAATGTCTTGAAAACCTTGCAGCATCCAAATAGAGAAGCGAAAGAAAGAAAGAGAGAGAGAGAGAGAGAGAGAGAGAGGGAAGGAAGGAAGGAAGGAAGGAAGGAAGGAAGGAAGGAAAGAAGGAAGGGAGAGAGGAAGAGAGAGAGAGAGAGAGAGAGAGAGAGAGAGAGAGAGAGAGACACCTTAACAGTGGTCAGAGGTTGACTTTCTGGCTGCCTACATTCACCCAAATGCAGTTTAAGTGAATGTAAGGTGTTTTTCACTATGACCAGTCCTTTTCTATATTGAATTCTATGCAATGTTGTATTTCTGAGGAATATAAAGTAATCGTTTAATTACAATAGTATTAGAATTACACTCTTCCTCCCAAAAATGTACATGCCAGGACAAAACCTGAGTACAGTCAAGCACACATCTAAATACTTATGACTTTATATGCAGGCCACTGGACACACAAACAGCCATTCTAGTGACAATCATAGGAATCCCTTTTAACTTGTTTGCACTGTACAGTTTAGAAAGCACTTTGAGCTGAAGATGAATTTCATTTAAGCAACAGTACGTGAAGAAATTTCACAAAGTCTTACAATGATTATGTCCAATGATAAAACACATTTCTTATAAAAAAAAAAAGTAACATGGAAAATTTTAAAGAAGATAATTAAAAGCACTTTAACACCATGCACTTATATAGAGAGAAACCGACAAAAAAATGTTGCTAAATTTCTTTTTAGGCATGCCTAATAAATAATATAAAATTATATCTTATGTAATAAAACATACAATGTATACTCTGATTATTTAATAATCCATCATATTGGGCATTTAGACTCTTTCTAATTATTGACTATTTAAATAATACTGGAATATCACACATACACACACACACACACATATATATAACATATTCATGCCTTTTAGTTCTCATTTCCACTTCTAGAAATTGCTCCTATAGAAAAAAAAAAATAGGTTATATATACCTTCCCTACATATTTCTTCCCACATATTGCCAAAATAGTTGCCAAGAAATAATGGTACCAATGTATGTTTTGATCAATGGACTATGAGAGTATTTAACATAATAACCTCCTCAATTTTATCAGTTTTTAATTTTTTTTACCAAGGCAAGGACACCCCCTAAAAAAAAAAAAAAAAAGAAAAAAGATAGATTATGGTTTTCTTTGGCCTATCTTTTAAATTTTTCACAGATCTAAAAAATAAATTATATTTATAATTAAATTAGGGGTTTTGATTTTTTAAATCTGTCTTCCCCTCTAGACTATAAGTTCTACGAGGGCAGATAGATTCCTGGCAGACTTAGCAAAGGGCCTGGTAAATAGTGGTCAAAGTTATTCATTGAATAATGATTGATTTTTATTTACAATAGTTTTTGTAGATCAGCATTTTTTTTTTTATTTTAATCCTCACCAAGGATATTTTTCCCATTGATTTTTTTTTTTAGAGAGTGGCAGGGAGGGAGAAGGTGGGGCAGAGAAAGAGAGAGAGAGAAACATCTAAGTGAGAGACACATTGATTGGTTGCCTCCTGCTCACACCCCAACCAGGGCCAGGGATGGAACCTCAAGTGAGGTATGTGCTTTTGACCAGAAATTGAACCCGAGGCCCTCCAGTCCTCAGACCCACACTCTAACCACTGAGCAAAACCGGCCAGGGCTAGATCAGCATATTTGCTTGACTTGAAATGACAAAGATTCTCTCCTTGACCAAACTCTAGACAGGCTCCTCTGAGCGCAGTTCTTGATCAGGCCTCCACCTGGCCAGCGAAACTACAGACTCTCAATACGCATGACGTCATCCATCCCCCTCCCCCACACTGAAAGACTTAAACAAACAGGAACATAGTTCCTAACAGTTCAAGGCCACATCACAGTTCCCCTTAAAGTGCCTGCCTCAGAAAGCTCAAGCTGCCAGAGAATGTACTGTCCGTTCTAGCCAAGGCCTCAGAATAGACCCCTGACCTCTTCATTAGAGCATTTACTAAGAGGGGCTTCTGACTGTAAATCTCCCCTCTGTCCCTTTGAGGTGTATATGCATCCCCTGTAAGTAAGGACCTGAAAGCCACTCCTTTATGAGGTAATCATCAGGCAGGAAAGGGCCTGGATGTCTCAGACTCTGGGAGAATAGAGCCCTCACTTGGATCATTTTGCCCTCGACAGGCACAGTTGACCGTCAGCATTCACACTGACCAACCCTTTGTAATGTCTCATTCCCCTCCTCTGCTGAGCTCAAACTCACCCCCCTCACTACCTCTGCATTCTCTCTTCCAAACTCCCACCACCTCTGTACAAACCGAAGCTCCTTTAGTCCATGCTGGCCCTGCTCCCCAGTTGTAAGAGCATGTTACTGATGAAAATCTTTCCTTCCCACTAGTGTCTGATCTTTCACAGAAGCTTATTCTTGTCTTCTCTACCATTTCAGCTAATATAGGGAAACCAAATATTCTAACAAAATTAGTTATAACATATTTCTGCAGAGAGTTCTATGACAACACTATCAATCAACATGTTTTACACATGGTTAGATACCTTTTTCCCTTGCATCCCACTGGAAGCATTGGGCTTCTTTGTATATGGTTATAATTTCAAAAACGTTAGAAAACCAGTTCCAAGCACAAAAATCCCATAGGTCATTAAAAGCTATAAAGTATTTTAGCATGTGTCTAAAACTTTACTATCAGTCTCTTAATTTGTGACAAAAGGTTTACTTTCTGTTCTAGATGGAATGGTAGCAAATCGCCCTGGCTGGTGTGGCTCAGTTGGTTAGAGCATCATCCTGTGTAGCAGAAGGTCCTAGGTTTGATTCCTGGTCATGGCACATGCCTAGGTTGGGAGTTCACTTCCTGATCAGGGTGCATGCAGGAGGCAACAGATCAATGTGATGTGTCTCTCCCATATCGATGTCTCTCTATCTCTCTCTCTATCTCTCCTCTTTCTCCTCCTCGTCCTCCCCAGAAAGAAGGACAGGTAGCAAATCTCATAACCACCTTTCAGAAGGTTCTCCATACCTTGCATGTTCATTGTTCTCTGTGCCTGCCTCTGGTGTCAGAGGTCCACAGATAAATAGTAATAATGGCCACCATCAGTGAGTGCCAGTAGAGCATCAGATTCTCTTCAAGATACTCCCTGGGCTTCCCCTCAAAACGTACCAGCAACACAGCAAAACCGATATTATTAAAAGTGGGGAAACTGAGGCTCAACGAGGTTCAACCAATTGCCACAATCACAGAGTCTGTAAATAGCAGAGCCGTGATTTGAACAATGGACTGTTCGACTTCAGCGTCTGTGTTCTTTCTATTCCACTTCACAACCTCCGTGCATACAGTCACACTTAGATGTGGGGCTCTTTCATATTTCTCATCCTTCATCACTAACATGCAGTCAAAACAAAAGCGAATGCGAGGGGAAATTAGACTCAGAATAAATACCGTAATTATAAAGAAAAAAGAAGGAGAAGAAAACAGTCAAGCTGTGGCAAAGCAAACTCCAAAGCAATCAAGAGGCTTCCAAGGCTCTAATTTTCTTTAAAGGAGCCATATTCATTCCTCCGAAAACTCTGGCTTTAGCATGAAGGTGGCAACTGTGGGGAGACCGAGGAAATTAAACTTTTTAAAATCTTATTGATTCCTATTTCTTTCATTCCATCTGTCTCCTTGGCATGGTGAAGGGGGGTGACGATCAACGCAGAGAAAGTCGGCTCTGTCAGTCAGAGGATCGGAGCTGACAACCAGACACGGGCTTGGGAAGGCCTTCCGTGTGGGAAGGGCCCTGTGCCAGGTGCCAGGACTCGTGGCGGGGCTGACAAAGTGTCGCAGACAATCAGGACGCGTCTGATCCAGATTTCATAGATAATAAGCAGGCTCGGCTCCGTGTGTATGCGCATAGATTTGAATATTTCTGGTCAAGCGCCTTATTTCGCATAGAACAGGAAGTATATCACAGCAAAAAATAAAAGAAAGGGGGCAAGAAGGAAGGGGGAAAACAAAGGAAAAACAGATAACTACACGTACAGTACAGAAATCTTGAGTATTTTGGATCCATAGAGGATAATATAATGACATGAGGGGAAAATGCTTCAGAAGTTAATATTTCTAATATCACTAGAACACAAATACATTGGGATTTTGGGAGTTTTCTCTTGTTAGAACACTCAGTTGATGTTCCACCATAAAGAGCCTATTTTGTAATTTCCATAAGTTCACCTCCAATACAAACTCTAAAATAGCCATTAAAAATTATGCCTTTTGCACAAGAAAGACTCTGAAGCAGGTCACATGAAGTCTATGAAGAGGTGTAAATTCTGGGTGTCCTCAGTAAGGGCTCCATGCAGAAGGGCCTTCTACTCTGGCAGAAAAAAAGACTAAAATGGAAAAGCAGATCATGGAAGGAAACTCATTGTGTCAGGAGCCAAGACACCCACACATGGCAAGGCTGCAAATGAATCGGTTTTACGCTTTCACTGCTCCCCGCCCCCCTTATGATACCATCATCCACAAAAGGCATCACACTATCTCTTCGCCTGCTTTCTCCTGGACTTGAAGGCTCTCATCAACACAGATGAGAAATGTCAAAAAACTGTAATCCTTTGAAATCACAAGACTATCTTAGAAAATCTCCATGTAAATAATTGGTTCTAAAACACCTTTGATTCAACCTTCATAATTCAGCTGTTATGGGTTGAATTGTATTGAGAGAGAGAGAGAGAGAGAAGAGAGAGAAGAGAGAAGAGAGAAGAGAGAAGAGAGAAGTGAGAAGAGAGAAGAGAGAAGTGAGAGAGAGAGATATTTTGGAGTCGCAACTCCCAGCACCTCAGAATGTGACCTTATTTGGAGATGGGGTTTTTACAGAAGTAGTCAAGTTAAAATGAGATCATTAATGTGGGCCCTAATCCAACATGACCGCTGTCCTTATCCAACACAACTGTTGTCCTTATAAAAAGGGGAAATTTGGACACAGATGGGGTGTCACTTAGAGAGGATGCCATATGAAGAGGTACCAAGAGAACAGGGAGCACTGAGTTATCTATATGCCAAGGAAAGAGGCTTGAAACAGCTCCTCCTTCACAGCCCTGAAGGAGCCAACCCAGCCAACACCTCAACTTCAGATTTCTCACCTTCAAATGTAAGACAATACATTTCTATTGGATAAAACACCCAGGTTGTGGTCCGTGGTTATAGCAGCCCTTGCAAATGAATATTGACTTTGGTATCAGGAAGCAGTGGCTGCTGTAACAAACACCTAAATGTGTGGAAGTGCTTTGGAACTGGGTAATGAGTAGAGGCTGGAAGAGGTTCGAGGTACATGATAGAAAAAGCCTAGACTGCCTTGAAGAGAGTGTGGCTGGAAATGTGAACGTGAAAGGTGCTTTTGGTGAAGTCTCAGGTGGGAACGAGGAAACTGGAGGAGAGGGTCCTTATTACAAAGCTGTGGAGGACTTGGCTGAATCGTGTTCTATGGAATGGAAAGCAGAATTTTAACTGATGAACCTGGATATTTAGTTGAAGAGATTTTTAAGCAACATTTTAAAGGCACAACCTGGCTTCTCTTTGCTGCTTATAATAACATGCAAGAGGAGAGAGATATGTTGAAGAGGTACAACTTGAAGATTTGAAACATAGTCAGCCTACCCATGTTGCAAACAAGGACAGCATGCTCTGGTGAAGACTCCGAGGGTGTGTGTGGACAACCACCTGCTAGAGATGAGCATGTGACCTGTGGATCCAATCAAGTATCTCAGCTGAAACAGTGCCAGCCTGGACCGAAGAGGACAGACCAGGACAGAATGAAAGAATGCTGTCAGACCTTTGGGCGTCTACCAACACAGCTAGTAGCAGTAAACATGAGTGAATGTTATGGAGAGGAAAGAATGGCCCTGGGCTGTCCAGAGGCTGGTGGCCACTGCCATTATGGGCCTGAGGCCAGGGAGTTGGCATCTCCTTCTCAGATCCTGAGGTCAAGGCCACCTCCTCCATTCAACATGGCAGGACACCCTCCTTGCCCTTCTCAGCTCCCCCTCCTCCCTTCTCTGTTTCTATGGTCTCACTTCCAGTAACCAAAGTTCAACATGTCATCAATGACTCCTTTTCATTCACTCCTATTCAATTAGGACCTGGTTCTGTTGATTCTTCTATGCTTCGCAATCACCACTGTTACATTCTTAACCAGTTTTATGACATTGTGCAAGGAACTTTGTGTGGTTTATGTTTTTTTAATTTTTATAATTTTTAATTTTCACTTGGGAAAATGTTCTCCCTTCTCAAGTTCTATCATCTGTAATATTCCATCTAAACCAGCCTCAGGTTTACTATGTAGACCACTGAGACAGAAATCATCACGTTCCCTCCACACTTCCTCTCCCAGAGTTCCATGTCCACCTGCCAACCACTTGCCACTCACTTAAAATCTTAATGCTGCTTTTGACTCCTCACTCTCACGTGATCCGCTGCTAAATGCTATTGTTTGTCCTGCCACTAAAGGTCTCTAGATATACAGCTTTCTCTCTGTAGTCACTCACTATCTCAGTCCTCTTTTATGCTCCTTGGACTTCAGAACAAAAGAGAACTAGCCCTGGATTAAATTTCCACCTCCAATGAGCAAAGACTGACAGGACAAAAGGGCTGAAGGAAGAAAGAAACTCAGGAGAGAGACTCCAATGGCTTATGAGGAAAGATATAGTCCTAGAGAGATGAAGGAGAGAGGAGATAAAATCCATATCAACTGGAGATGGGGAATGAGGAGGATGGTGATGGGAGGTTCTGAAAGCTTGAACATGAGGAATTTGAGGAGAGAAACCAAGAAAGGGGAAAGGTAGCTGGGATCATGAGTCAGATCCCTTTAACTCAGCTTTGAAAGATAAGCAAAGTTTGCCATTCTTTTAAAATTATAGTAATACCCCCTTATCTGTGGGAGACAAGTTCCAAGACCCTCAGTGGGTGCCTGAAACCACTGCTAGTACTGAACCCTATACATACACTATGTTTCTTCCCATACATACACACCTGTGATAAAGCTGAATGTATAAATTAGACACAGTAGGAAGTTAAGAATTATAACTAATAAAATAAAACAATTACAACAACACACTGTAATAAAAGTTATGCCAGCCGCCATGTTAGGCCCTTTACATACATTATTTCACTTAACATTGCTGAGGTATTATCCCTGTAACTGAGACAGCTGAGACTCACAGAAGCTTAGTAACTTGCCTAAGGTCACTTACATAGTCATTGATAGAGCCATGAGCTGAACACAGATCTGAGTCCACAGTCTATGCTCTACTAATCATTAAAATAATGTACCTCCGAAGACTGATGAGAGAAATTAAAGACCTAAATAAAGAATGTGTTCATACATTGGAAGACTCAATATTTTTAACATTCAATTTTCTGTGGGGTTTTTTTTTAACCTTTTTAACCCTCTTTCTTTTCTAGCCCTGCTTGTCTCCAACTGGAATATTCACCCATCTTATCTTCTCACCAGAATGTACATAGCCCTGAAGATAGGAACGATGGCCTACTTATCTTGATCTAGCTGAGTGTCTCACACACAGTAGATATCATACATATTTACCAAAGCAAATGGCATGGGATCCCACGGCCTTCTTGATTTTTGCCCCTATTAGGCAACGAGGTGAGTTGTCCACAAGGCTTTTGCATGGGAAAGCTTCTCATGGAAAATCTTAGCCTCTTTGTTATAGATGAAGCACCAATTAAAAAGCACAAAGTGACACAGTCTGAACCTAGAATATATCCCGGGGCCCAGACCAAAGAAAGAGACAAATTTAAAGTTGTACAAACCAACAGTGGGAGGACCGTCTATACTTAGTGACTCGTCTGTCAGAGTGAAAAACCTCAAGTGGGTTGTAAATATAGGGTTGATTCGCTGGGAGATTTTCCTTCTATTTGCTGATTCAGCTCCTACAATCAAGAGATTTTGTTGTTGTTCAATTTTACTTAAGGCAGACTAAATCAACTGATTCCGTGTTTACTCTGGATTCTTGTTTTCCTTACCTTGGCTAAACTCTGTGTTTTACAAGGCCCTTTTAGTTTTGATGATCAAACATATGCTTTTATCCTTTTTATTTTTTTAAGCCATCTAATTCTTTGCTCATGCCTTCTATTGAAATCCAACTAATTTGTTATAAAACGTGATTTTATTTTAATTTACAGGAATCCACAGGACTCTTGCCTTCTAATAGCCTGGCTGATAATATTGACGGATTTTCTTCCCAGCATTCATTAGGGCCCACTGTGAATTCATGTCTGCTCAACATGTAGATAGCTCACTAGTTGGTACAAATGGTTGTTTAACATTTTGTATTCTCATATATAACAATGTAACTCCTTTCATGATTTTCATTCTCTAGAAATAGAAGGGAATATTGAAGGCATATCTTTCAAGGAACTGCTCATTTCAGACAATCCAGTCTACCCAATGTTTACTTCCGTATGAGGGCCTTAAATAGGGGAATCAGCAAAACAACAATGATTAAAGTTTCCCAAGCCTTGATTGGGCCAAGGTTTTAAAGGCTTTCTCCTAGAGCCACATGATATGGTCATTAGGCATTTAGGGGAATAACTATAAGATTAGCCAAAGTAGAGCAGCACTTCCCGCCACCAAAGTCCTAGGGAAAAAGGAAAGGAAGAAAGAAAGAAAGAAAGAAGGAAAGAAAGAAAGAAAGAAAGAAAGAAAGAAAGAAAGAAAGAAAGGAAGGAAGGAAGGAAGGAAGGAAGGAAGGAAGGAAGGAAGGAAGGAAGGAAGGAAGGGAAAGGAAGGAAGGAAGGAAGGGAAAGGAAGGAAGGAAGGGAAAGGAAGGAAGGAAGGAAGGGAAAGGAAGGAAGGAGAAAGAAAGAAAGAGAAAGGAGGGGAGGGGAGGGGAGGGGAGGGGAGGGGAAGGGAGGGGAGGGGAGGGGAAGGGAAGGGAAGGGAGGGGAAGGGAAGGGAAGGGAAGGGAAGGGAAGGGAAGGGAAGGGAAGGGAAGGGAAGGGAGAGCCCTTTGGGTCCACCATGTCTTAATGACCAGCATACTATGTTCTTCTTGAACAATTGCTTCACCCATATCTCCAAATAACCATTTCCCAAATATAAGACTCTGGCTTTTGACAATTCATACCCATTGCAGGCACCCACATATGATTCCCACAAACGCACACGCCCACACATTTACACACAGAAGTTTTCTTTCATATTTAGATTTGCAGAGGGTCGGAGGAAAAGGAGAGGAAAGACTTAAGCAAAAAACCTCCAGTAAGTTTGATCTAAACAAAATGGTTATTCAAATGGGCCCCCTACTAATTTCACAAAGATGCGTGATAATATCCAACATATGGCTTCAACTATGTTTTTTAATATTAGAAATTGAATGCACATTTTAAAACACACGTTTTGCTGATATGCTCTTGATAATAGAGGAGAACTATTTTCCATTTGTTCCTAATTATCTTAAAGACAGCCTGGGGATCGTTCACCCTGGCTTCAGAGCATGCAGATAAGTCCGCACATGCGACAGGCGGGCATGTGTCAGCTACTGCAGTGGGGCTGTGTGAGGGTGGCTTCACCATGACTATCCTCTTATGATTGAAACCACTAGATACGGTTCCCAAGGTCAACCAGTGCTGAAAAATAAAATCCTTCCTTTGTCAACAGTCTTAGGGTGTGGGCTCTGGAGCCAGACTGCCTGGCTCCACCATGTAACTAGCTGGGTGACCTTGGGCAAGTTAGTTAACCTCTCCTTGCCTCAATGTCCTCATCTGGAAAATGGGGCTGTGCCTGTATTGTTGGGCCATCACAAAGATTAAAATACCCAGAACGATGCCCAAAGCTTAGAAAACACTTAATAATTCATCTGGCCCCAGCGTGGTTCTGCTTAATCTCTCTCTGCCTCCTCACCCCTGAAACTTGCCAGCAAGATTTCTTTCAGGTCTTCCAGCATGCCCTCCCTTACTTCGGGCCTCAGTGCAGACAGCACATGCTCCAGTCTGAGTTAGGTGGTCCTCACCCATGTGTCCACAGCTCCCTGAGTTTCTCCTATTATGCTTTGTATAACACAATATTTTTTAAATGTTTTTATTTATTTCAGAGAGGAAGGGAGAGGGAGAGAGAGAGAGAGATAGAAGCATCAATGATGAGAGAGAATCATTGATCAGCTGCCTTCTGTGTGCCTCATACCGGGGATCAAGCCTGCAACCCGGGCACATGCCCTGATCGGGAATTGAACCATGACCTCCTGGTTCATCGGTCAACTCTCAACCACTGAGCTACGCCTGCTGAGCAACACAACATTTTAATACTGATCAGTCTACCCCGCTGGACTCTAAGATCTGAGGCAGGGATTGAATCTGTTTTAGTCATTGTTGTAATCCTACCTTGTGAAAAAGTGCTTTGCACTGGAACTAACTGGATTATTATTATGTGTGGGTTTGGGGTAGATTTTTGTTGTTGTGTTTTGTTTTTGCAAGGCAGGAAAAATCACCTTCTATCTTCAGTAGGCAAGCACACAGAGGAGGCAGGGGAGAATTATATGCTTACACAGCATTTTTAATTTTAATCCTTTTTGAGATTTGATGAGCCCTGTCAATCTGAAAATTCCATGTTTCATCAGCTCAGGGATTTACCCTCACACATGCACACATGGATGCTCATGTGCATGCCCACTGTCTTTGCTTCCATTTCCTCCTTTATCTCCTGGGTGATGGCTATCATTGGCTTAGACAGTGGTTCTCAACCTTCCTGATGCCGCGACCCTTTACTACAGCTCCTCATGTTGTGGTGACGCCCAATCATAAAATTATTTTCGTTGCTACTTCATAACTGTAATGTTGCTTCTGTTATGAATCGTCATGTAAATATCTGATATGCAGGATGTATTTAGGCGACCCCTGTGAAAGGGTAGTTCGACCCCCAAAGGGGTCGCGACCCACAGGTTGAGAACCACTGTCTTAGTAGGTCTCCTGGGTTTGTCGATTTATTTCTTCTCCCATCTTCACAGCCATGCTGTTCTTGCACTTCATTTCTTGGCTCCGTGTGTGAAACTGCTCCTCCGTTTAACCTTGCAGACCAGTCATTTTCTCCTCAGCGATATGGGCTCTCCTTTCCCTTCTGCCAGTGAATTGTTCCCACTTGAAAATGTTGGCTTGACTGTGCTCCTCTTTCCTGACATGTTGCTAAAGCGTTCGCAGTACGTTTGTTTGTTTGTTTGTTTATTTGTTTTTTAAGTTCCCTCTACTTCTGTCTTTAAGTCTTCCTCCATCCATGGCAGCTTGGCCTGTCTTTTTCAAGTACCTGGGACCCCTTTGCTTGTCCCATGTGGTCCGTGTTCATGTTACAGAGCAGGTCCATTAGCACCGGGCCACTCAGGTTTGGGGGAGTTTGGGGGCTTGGAGGCTGTGACAGGAGGCTTCCTAGGAGACGAGTCCTGCAGTGCCACCAGCAAACGAGGGCCTCTGCGCCGAGAGCGGCCCTCCCAGCAGCCGGGCGCAGAGCCTGCACTGTCTCCCGCTCCCAGAGCAAGGCTCCCCCTCCGATGCCCTGGGAACATGGGTGCTGGGTGCCTGCCGCTCCTCCCAGGGTCCGCACCCAGACCTCCGCGGCTCGGCTTCCTACAACCTGAGTGGATCCCGCAGGTTGCGCAGAGGTGCATGGCGGCCACGGGCACGTGTCCAGGCTGTCATCTCCCTTTTTAAAATTTTATTTAAAAACTATCTGAGGCGATGAGAATAAGGGAAGACTATGACAAAGTCTCTTAAAGACAAAAATGTTATAGTAGAAGTTGAAATGCTTCAAGTTAAAACAATTAGGAGAGATTTCCAATTTTAAAGAGGAAACTACAAAATCAAAACTTCTCTGAAATTTACTAAGATATCCTGTAAGATCCCCACATTCTTATGAGAAAAATTTGCCTCAAAGCTTGATGGATTCTTCGAAGCCTAGCATGGCTGTCCCTGCAACACTCAATATGGAGGCCATGTGGTGTTAACTACACAGCCTGGCCTCAGTTTCATAATCTGTAAGATGGGTTCATAATGATACTCACCTCACAGTTTTGTGAAGGTTCAATGACTCAGTATTTGGAAAGTGCTTAGAATAGTACCTGGTATATAATAAATGCTACAAACATCTTTGTTTTATGAAATAAGTACAATATCAGTATTGAAAGCTGCGAACACCAAAGGAAAATTTTTGATATCCAGATCATTGAATTTTTATCTTTCCCAAATACCTTCACCATCAAAATGGGTTCCTGGCTGCCTATTTAATAATCCTCTGATGGATGCGACAAGGACGGAGGCACAGACAGTCCTGGGATGCCAGGGGTCTCCAGGGAGAGGGAAGACAACGGAGGAAATGGACATTTTTACTTTAAAATGTTTCCTTGATAAATGTCTAATCACCATATTGTACACCCAAAACTAATAATATAGCATTGTATGTCAACTGTAATTGAATAACTTTAAAAATGAAAAAAAATAAAAAAAGTCTACTCGGCTTATGTTTTCATTAGAGGCCGTTTTCAATGTGATGATCGGATAATACAGTATTTCCATCAATTAGACAATTTTAGCAAAAGCCTAAAGTTTCATCTGTTTTAGAGATCTGTACACTCTCAAGCCACAGCAGAGGTATATTTTACACTAAAACGTTGAAACGCTGAAATTTAAAGCAACCAATTCGGAGCAATTTCCAATTTCTGAAAGAAAACAACAGAATTAACGGCAGCCATTGGCGCATTTGCTCAGTGAGAGTCTAACAGGAATGCACGTGCCAATGAGCCCTCTTGCTGTCCCTGCCTCTGCGTCACCAAGGTGACAGGAAGGGGCAACGCCAGCATCCGAACAATGACTGACACACCAGTGGCCGTAATTAAACAATGAATAATAATAAATAGTGAGAGATACCAGTTATTGGAGCATCTTGATAAGCACTTTCCCAGCATTATTTCACTTGATCTTCCATAGCTAGGATTTCATAGTTTACTTCTCTGATTACCCTCAGCTCTTCAGAAGACCTTAGGTTAGCGGGATCGTTCCATTCCTAAAGGCCAGGACACCAAACAAGGAGGTCCATTTCATTCCGTTTAATAATTTTTAACATATTTTTATTTCCTCCGTTTTAGAGAGAGGAAAGGAGAGGGATAGAGAGATAGAAACATCGATGAGAAAGAAACATCATCCATCGGCTGCCTTCTGCACGCCCCCCACCAGGGACCGAGCCTGCAACCCGGGCATGTGCCCTGAACGGGAATTGAACTGGCAGCCTCTTGGTTCCTGGGTCGATGCTCAACCACTGAGCCACACTGGCTGGGCTAGTTTTAATCGTTTTGATGAGCCAAATGCCAGCAGAGGTTTGGGATACAAGGTGTTTTTGATGCATGCAGAGGTGGGATTATTCATTCATCAAGTGGCACCGCATAAACAGTGGACTGTGATCCGCTGAATATGCTTCCATCCGCTGTACAGTTCACACAGAACGTCAGCTTGATCCCGACAACCAAGGACCACGCAGGGTTTCATCCTACTTGATGCCGAGGGGGAGGGCGGCAGCTCGCTCCAGCATTGACCGTCAGCCTTCTCTGCTTCTGAATGCCAGTGGAATCCAGTGCAGAGATCACCTTCTGCCAGCGTATTTTTTAAAGAGCCGCCGAGGCTCAGGCACCGGAGAGAAAACAAATGCATGTGACACGCAGAGCCCGGGAGGAGGTCATGTCCGCTGCAAATTTGGATTCAGATCCCCCACCACTGCCCAGGTCGTGACCCGGCCCGTCTGTCTCCCACCGCGAACAGAAGCAGAGCGTTCTGCCTCAGCGGACACGGGCAGCCACTCTGCCGTGTGAAATCCCCATCAAGGCTGCAGAGGTTTTCTGCCACCACCCTGCGCCAGGTAGGCACTTGTCACGAAGCATTAGAGCTGAGAGAGGCTGACAGCGGAACTGCGGGCGAGCTGGGGGCTCAGCCCGGCCCCGCACCTGCCGCCCGCTCAGAGGGGGTGTCCTCTGTCAGGACACAGCCTGGCGATGGCTTCAGGAGGCACCCGTGTCACTGCCCTTCGCTGTCAGCACGCCGGAGGGCAGCCTGTCTAGCGAGAGCAGGACGGAAACCTAGCCGGCCACCTGCCTGCCCCCATATGGTGACCATTTAAAAACCCGTCACTTTTCTAAGGAAGCTCTCGGATTATTCATTCCTCAAGCGCAGTCTTGACTGGCCCGACTGCCTCGATGCACGAGCACCTGATTTTGTGGTTTGAAGAGCTTTGTTTTGAAAAGGATGGCGTCTGCGTGTTAACTCAGGGAGAGGTTGCTTAAATACACCTGGGTAAGCGAGTCAGGTCCATCCCCGCTCCCGGCGCCCACACCCACCTCCAGCGCCCACGGAGGACTTCCTGGGAGCAGGAGCGCGTGCACATCCCCGGGGACTCCACGCGGCACCCCGGGGCCTCCCACCCAGCCCGCGGAGGGGGCCTCTCACAACTTGTTTCCTCCCTCCCTGGATCCACAGGCAGACAGTTCACGGGGGAAGAGATGGGGGGAGTCAGTTCAGGAACCACAACAAAACACTGAAAGGCACATGGTGTTCGCCCAGAGATCAACAGAGTCCAGACAACTGAGCCACGGAAAGGGCCCGGAAATCCGGGACCACCTGCGTGCACGTCCCATTCCTCCAAGGAGTTTTTTCTTTTAAATCCGCCCCATGAGATGACGCAGGGGTATGGCAACGTTTCACTAGGTTGCTCACATTTACTTCCTGATTTGTCTTCGTGTTTTCTGATAATCTCCCTTCACCATCACGTAAACTCCACGAGACTAACTACTGCACCACTACAACACCGGGGCCTGAAGGGCGCTGGACACGCAGGAGATACTCAGTAAATCTTTAGCGGGAACATTGGACAAATAACTGCAAAAAGGAATGAAATCTAGAATAAAGCGCCCGGTGTCTTACAACAGGGCTTCTCGGTTATTTGGCAGGGGTTGTGATAGAAGAGGTGAGTAAAGTTGAATGATGAGAGTAATATATATACTAGTATATTCATTTTGAATCAGTTTGGTACACTTGGGCTGAAAATGTAAGTGAAAAAACCCTGCAATAATAAGGAATGCACTGACGGGGCACCTGCTAATCGGATGCACTTCGCTGCTGTCTGCATGCGAGGCTCGTGCGCATCCCCACCTCACAGCAGAGAGGGTTGTAAGAAAACAACAGGTGAGGGTTGGCATCCTTTCTCCTAAAAACAGCTGCTAACGACCGGGTCCTTTTCCTTCGGTCTCATCTTGCCTCGCACATCATCTATTCCTCTTTCATCAACTGACGCCTCTGCTCAGCTGATACCTACCCCAAGGCTCCCTTGTGAGACTGAGCTTCTTCCATCAAACTGCTGCTCAGACCACTTGCTCCACTGGTGGGGGGGATCCCCAAAACCCACAAATGCAACTCCCAAACTCCTGCCCATCCTCCTGCAACAGCGCCTCCTCCCCTGTGTCCATCGCAGTGAAGGTGCCAGCGTCACCCAATCCAGCAAGCTGAGGACACCCAGGATCCCTCCCAGAAGCCACTTCCCACACCACAGCCCATGAGTCACCACGTCCAGTGGATTCTGAGTCCTTAATGTCGCTTGCTTCTATCCTCTCCCCACACCCGCCCCCCGCTTACTACAGAAATTCAGTTCAGGCTTTCATGATCCTAACTAGGATGGTGCAACGGCCTCTCACGGGTCGTCTTGCCTCTAGTCTTGCCTGGGTGGTCTTTCTAAAATGAAAACTTTTGTGCTACCTTTCCACCAGCTCAGTGTAAACCCACTCAGTGGCTTCCATTGTCTCGAGGCCTCCGGCTGAGCCTCTGACCTGTGGCCTAGAAGAGCCTGTGGGACCTAGAGCTCGTCTTACCGCTCAACAAGACTTCCTCTGCTTCCTTCCTCTACTCCAGCCATGTGAGCTGCACAGGGTTTCTCAGTGGCTAAGGCTGTTTCATCCTCAAATTGCCACTCGTGCCCCCAACACCAGATGAGTTAGGCCTTGAAAAAGAAAGGTATCCTGGCCAGTTGGCTCAGTGGTTGAGCAGAAACCTATGAACCAGGAGGTCACAGTTCGATTCCCAATTAGGGCACATGCCCAGGTTGTGGGCTCGATCCCCAGTGTGGGGTGTGCAGTAGGCAGCCAATCAATGATTCTCTCTCATCACTGATGTTTCTATCTCTCTCTCCCTTTCCCTTCCTCTCTGAAATCAATGAAAATATATTTTAAAAAAAGAAAAAGGGAGGTAATAGTTGCCTCCCCCAAGGTGCTAGAATGGCAGAGGTAGGTAGCTAAAGAGGGAAACTTGCCAATATTGGTACAGCTTACTAAGAAACCCCACCTGCTGCGTTAGCCCACAGGAGAACTCAGCTATTCCTCTTCAATTTTGGTGCGAGAAAGTATTGGCTGGACCCTCGTGATTTCTTGCCAGGGCCAGAAAAATGCCTTCAGAAGTATCTTCCCTTCGGCCTTCTCCTACTCCATTCTCCATACTGCTGCCAACTCTCTTCCCAAACCTCAAGTAGGTTCGCATCACACTCCTTGAGTCTTCTGTCGCTCCCAGCTTCGCCCCAGTTCTGAGAAGGCCTTCCCACCTCCAGGGCAGCCCACAGCGCACTCAACTCCCACCTCCTGCTGAACAGAAGGGCATTAGTAGCTTCCAGACTGCCCAGGTAAATGTTTAAATTTTAAATGAGAATGGACAGGTTTAGAACAACAGCAGCAGCAAACAGCGCCTGTCAGAGTCCATGTGTTTGGGGTCTGTGGTTGTCGTTGCAAGCCTTGCCTCTTTGCCTTTCCCAAACTGAAGCAGTGGGAAGAGGCTAGAAAACTACAGGCTTTGAGTGGCAAAGATCTGGGTCCAAAGCCTGGCACTACCACCTACGTGTGATCATGTACACGGGTCCTACTCCCTGTGAGCCTCGATCCCTGGTCTGCAGGTGGAGACCATACTCTTATATCACGGTAATTAATTGTGGGGATCAATTGGTGGGTATGCCCCTTTCAAAGGACACCTAACTTACCTTCTCCGGGAACACAATATGTCCACCTATTTGGATTACTTACATCAAAGTTAAAAGGCATATGGTTTCCTTCTATTAAAAACTATTGCTAAAATGAAACAAATAAGCAAAAATAACAACAAAAATGTTTAGCCTAAAGCTGGGGCTAAGATCTTGAGGTTTTGAGGGATAGGTGGGCTGGTTTTTTTTATTTGTTTGTATTTCCTTCTCTCACACAGATGTTGGGTCATGAGAGACAGGCTGCAATGGACACTATAAAGAGGTCATCTGACAGAAGGGGTGGGCTGCAAGGGAAGGAAAACCCTGTTTTCAATTCTTTTAAATCTTTAAGGTCAGCTTCAAACAGGGAGTCGGGCGAGCCTAGCCAAATTGGGAGTGGCTAGGAAGTGACCCAAGCCGGGTAGCATGTTGCTAACAGAACCAAGTCACCTTCCGTGCGACCCCCAGCTGAGCGTCAGGTTTGTCTGCCCGCCACCGACAGCCCGGACCAGAGCCTGTGCTCCTAGGGACCACCTCCCACAGAGGCCGGCTCGGTTCAGGGCTTGGATGGAAGGTGTTTAGATAAACTAATAGTTGCCCAGGGATGTGGTTTGCTCGGGAGAAGACAAGACTGTGTTTAAATGGCTGACATTCCTGGTGTCGCTAATAATTGTAACCTCTGCTTCAATAAAACACACAAATCATGTTTCTGAAACGTTCCTAATCACAAGGTATTATTTTTGGTCTGAAACAGATGCAGCCCTCGGCACTTGAAAGGACATCTGGGTGGATTTACCTCCACTTGAGTGGAAATAAAAATGTTGTAACGCTGGCCAAGCCCCAAATCTGAGAAGCATCTATTGGAGCGGTGGCAGCTGAGCAGCGTGACTGGGGCGCCATTCCCATCTCAACCACTAAGGGCCATATGGGGAGACCCTTATTTAAGGTCCTGGTGGAAGATAAGCCAGTAGGTTGAAGGGATATGAGTTGGCAATTTTGAACACATAATAGTCGTCAGGCTGTATAATATGGATTAATTTCATTTCCATCTCACAGCAAACCCATTTTATAGATGATGAGACTGACACCCAGAAAGTTGTATAATGGACTCATAGACACCTACATAGTAAATGTGGAGCTGGGATTCAAACTCGGGGCTGTCTATACATAAATCCCATGCCCTTTGAATGCTCTCATCCCTGGGGAATTGTAAAGAGCTAACCTCCCCCCACAAGGGGCACCTGGAGTCCAATTGCCAGGGTTCAAATCTGTGCTCCATTTGCTGCTATCTCTGTGACCAAGGATAAGGCGTTTAATCTCTCCGTTCTTTAGTTTCCTCTGAATAAGACAGGAATGAATATAGCATCTACCTCACAGTGCTCTTTGGAGGCACTGCAGATACAAGGCTCAGTGCTAGGCCTCTAGCCTCGTGCCCAGTCCAGACACAGCGACACCAAGCCATCAGACAAGCAAACTGGCTTCTATCTCCAGCCCAGCCTGTTCCATAGGACCCCTGGGTTAGCCCAGAGACCACTCACTCTAATCCAAAAGAGAACCCTACTGCACCCCCCACCCCCCACTAAATACCCTGCAAACAGCCATGACTGCAGGTCAAATGCTTCATCTACCACAGGGCGGTAGGTCATCTCCCAGGTTTTGCACTCAGTTGCCCTCCCAAGACTTCCCTGAAGATACTCCCAAGACGCTGAAAACCCTCAGCCCACTCATAGGAATCCACATGTCCTTACTCGTTCAGGTCGTGCTGGAGTCAGTCCGCCAATAAAGATTTGCCAAGCACATGTGGAAAACATTAGCTGCTCTGTGGATTCAGGCAAAAGGTAGTTAGTATCCAAATAAATCAGATTGATGCTTTATCTAACAACCATTAAAGCAAAACCTGGATTCAATATTTCTGGCTGCAGACAAGGCTTCATATAAAAAGAACAACCACCCCAACTGGAAGGAACGAAAGTCTTTGGGTACAGGAGTGCTTTCTCCTTAGCCAGAAATAGATGCACACCAGTGTTATAGAAGTTAATACCTTGCATGGGACATATTAAACAAAGATAAGGTACACAGCAATTGTAGGGAATTATGAAAAATTAGGCAGTGAGGTAAAATAAATTCTTCCTTTTTCCAGTTAATCATTAACATTTCTCCAGGAAATAAACAACTGAGGCTATTGTCTTATTTCCAAAGGTTGCCCAGGGGTGAGCAGAAAAGCTAATTTCATTAGATGCAATACATAAGCCAAGGGTGGTCACACAGGCATTGCATGCATATGTGCCTGACCATAAAAATACCTCAAGGACTGGGAAGTTTCAAAGTAAATGTAAGAATAGGATACACAACGACATTTCACACAGTGTTTAGACATGTACATGTTTCAATAAAATGCACAAATCACATCTCCATTGTTTAAATACAGCCACTCGGCCATTATTCAATGCAGATCAGGTGCCAGGAAAGCAGAAACTGACTTCCCCTTGAGTCTGATTTCGGGATTTTTAGAACAAGAGGTAGAGAAATTGTGAAAACAATACATCATCCACCGTCATCAAGTCAAGCAGCAGAAAAGGGGAAAAAATCAGAATGCTGAATTTTTAAGTAAACAAGAATTGAAAAAGAGAGATCCTTCTGTATTTATTCTCATAACTACACAGTCAATAAAGCTCTGGATCACACGTTTTTCACCACGAAACATAATGAAATTCCATTAGTCGAACAATTAGCAGTGTGGGGCTCCATAATGTAAGGAAAGCTCTTAGTCCAATGGGAGGCACATGTAAGAACAGGGTTATAAGTTATCAGGAGGTAAGACCTACCTGATAGGTCTTCAGTCTTTCTGTGATTATTATAACTGTTATCCCCTTTTCCTGAAATTTATCCATGGAGGATGTCACATGGTTTTCTGTTCTGAATGTTTCTTCACTGAAAAGTGAGGATTAATGGATGAGAGTTGCCTCCTTGGAATAAATCCTTGAAAAGGAGATTCAAGTCATTTAAGTCCTGGAGATACACTTGACTCAGTTTCAAAGGCTTTGGCCACTCTCATTTCTTAGGCCCCTGATGTAACAGAAATGGCGGAATTACCAAATTTATAGTGAATTCTAAATGTTTACCCTTTCCAAATCTACATTTTAACCCCAAAAATATATAATGACAAGATTTACTTTTAAGGAATTGAAATGTATGGCCCGGTAGTTTGTAGAGACATTGAATTTGTCTGATGCCTGCTATCCTCCCTCAGTTGTCACAAGTCTATGTAGAGCAGTGGTTCTCAACCTTCTGGCCCTTTAAATACAGTTCCTCATGTTGTGACCCAACCATAAAATTATTTTCGTTGCTACTTCATAACTGTAATGTTGCTACTGTGATGAATCGTCATGTAAATATCTGATATGCAGGATGGTCTTAGGCGACCCCTGTGAAAGGGTTGTTCGCCCGCCAAAGGGGTTGAGAACCTCTGATATAGAGTCTCTGAGACTCATCCAGGCTAAGCATGAGGATCCCTGGTGTTATGGGGTAAATTGTGTCCCCCAACAAAAATTATAAAAAATATGCATATATGTTGAAGCTAAGCTATTATTTCGAAATAGGGCCTTTACACAAGTAATCAGGTTAAAATGAAGCCTAATGGGTGGGCCCTTAATCCAGTATGACTGGTGCCCTTATAAAGGGGGAAATTTGGACACACAGACAGATATGCACAGAGGGAATACAATGTGAAGAGACACAGGGATGGTGTATGTGAAGACAGGGGACTGGAGTGATGGATCTATAAGCCAAGAGAGGCCAACATTGCTAGCAAACCACTGGAAGCAAGGAAGAAGCAAGGAAGGGTTCCCCTATCAGTTTCAAAGGGAGTATGGCCCTTGCAACATCTTGATTTGAGATTTCCAGCCTCCAGAACCAGGAGCCAATCTGTGGTCCTAAGCCCCCCAGTTTGTGGTACTTTGTTTGGCTGCCTCTTGCCCCTGCGTCTTACTCCCCAAAGGATCTCTCCCCTTAGACACGAGGCAGCTGGTAAGAATTCCAGGCGACCAACCTGGCTTCTGCAACTTGAATGACATTTGTCTGCAATGTTGTTGGGGTTCCTTTAGATGCGGTGTGTACATGAGGAGAAACAGACGTCTCATGAATATGTTTTTGTACATTACTATTTCCAAAAAGAAAGCAAGGAAAGGAGGCAACAACCTTCTGTTAATATGTTCATCTTAGTGACAGGGTTATAAGTTATCAAGAGGTAGGTCTTCAATCTTTCTGTGATGATGAAACAATTTTCTAAGATGATGGTAGTTTTGGATTTTAAAAAAGGGCACATGGAGAACATGGTCTAGTGTACACAGACTCCTTATCCACATTACAGCCTACGTCAAATTGATAGGTCATGGCAATCAGCTGGATTACATTTGAGTATACGTGCAACTCAGTTTTCTTTTTGGGGGGTAACTTTTACATGTTCTCTTCCCTGAACCTCCTCTTCCCTGGAAAGAGTCCCAGGATATAATAATAATGATGATGATAATGATGATAATAGCTAATATGTGTCATTTGCCACCCACTGTGCCAAATCTTTTATGTGCTTTATTTCATTTAAGTCTCATCATGGTCTTTTGAAGTAGGTGCTTATTGCTTTTGCAGATGAAGAAACAAAATCAGGAAACATAAGTAACTTGCTCAAGAGAAGATGGGAGTGAGGAGCAGGGGCAGAGCTTGAGCACCACGTTGTTGACCCCAAGCCCTACACTCTTAGGCACGGCATGACCCCTCCTCTGCTAGACATCCCACCTGGGGGGTACTTTAGATGAGGCTGGATGCAGTGACAAAGATGCCTGGATGCTTCCTGTCTAGACTGACAGCTCTCATTCTCAACCAGTCAACCTTGAGCTCTGTGGGGTGACCCGTCCGCCTGCATACATATAAATCCAACAAAATCCCAATGATCATTTGGTGTGTTCGTACTCTATTGATTTGAAGTTCTTCATGTTTAAACTCTTCGTGAGCCAATCAGAGGTTATTTTCAACATCATTTGATAATTTATATAGACTTAAGAGCACCCAGAGAGTTGATTTTGACTCCAAGCCAGCTATAGACATTCATCAAACCACCATTTTCCTGCATGATAAAGGACTCAAAATGAACTTTACAACAAATGCGCAGTTGCGCAACAAATACCTGACATTTCTAGGTCTCTGGTGATTCAAGACACCAGGCCAAATCTGGGCCTATCTAGCCGTCGCATAGAAATATTGCATCTATTGGTAGGACAATTTGATGGGAGCTTCTTTAAGTAAGAACCAACAATTTAACAACACAACAGCAACACCTGCCATTGGTTGAGCGCCTATTCCACCAACGTGCCAGACACAATACTGGGCAGTCTGAGCCCAAAACTGATGGTAAGCTCTTCATGACACAGATGAGGAAACTGATGCTCAAAGATGTCAGAATTTGCTGGTGGCCTCACAGCCAGGAGAAGGCAGCACTAGATTTCCAACAGGGGACCGTCTAACTCTTTACTGTTTCACTACCCTGATCCTCTAGCCACATCGTGTGGGCGTTGACCTGGGGGACAGATCAAAGAGTAATTGAGCGACTTGGACAGAGTCTGCATCCTGCCTCCAACTCCATTTAAGTTACATTTTTATCTGTCTGGACATTTTTATCTGGAAACATAATGAAGAGAAGAGTTATCATCAGTTACGCCTGTAATTCTGATTAGATCATCTTGCTTCTGGAGAGTCTATGGGTTTTAAATGCAGGTTATCCAAAAAGACCAGAGAAGCACCCAGTTCTCCTTATTCCTCATCTTCTCCAAAACCAAAAGATCGCTTTGAGATTGGCGCTCATCTCTCAGATGGGGGTATCAAAAGTCATATGTTTATTAGAGACACATTTACTCCAAATGGTCCTCAGTGTAACCAGTGCTCACCAATAATTCCGTAAACACGATGAACTTAGAGTCAGACTCGATTATTCTCCTATTAGCCATGTCACCCTGAAAAAGGCCCTGTTTGTCTCTGTGCCCGGTTTACCAACTGTGGATGTGGTGAAAACAGTATCTGCCCATCCTACACAAGTGCTATCAATACCAAGTGCCACACGAATTCCAGGTGCTAATACTCCACCACTTCCTTTTCCCTTTATCATCATTAGCAGTAACATACCCCCGGTAGTCCACCACTAAATACTAGGGGAGTACTATTTGTGCAAATATTCTCTCATTTGCTTTCATTCCCACCTCAGTTAGAAAAACTCAGCAATTTTTTTCCTGGACCTTCACCCTGAACTTGTTAGCAGCC
Source organism: Myotis yumanensis (assembly GCF_028538775.1). Taxonomy (NCBI): domain Eukaryota; kingdom Metazoa; phylum Chordata; class Mammalia; order Chiroptera; family Vespertilionidae; genus Myotis; species Myotis yumanensis. Next base: position 7,959,016 of record NW_027223759.1, read on the forward strand.
AGCACAGAGCTCCCCACCAGCGATGTGCCCTTCCGACTCCCCACGCTGCCTGTCCACCTGTGATGAATCAGACCTCCCATGATGGCGTGTTCAAACACTGTCCTTCTCGGCTTGCTCAGTGACGTTACAGGGTGGTATTTTAACCCCTCATCTCCACAGCCTCTTCATTTCTCTCATCTAGTATGATGGGTGTACATTCTTACTGAAAAGAAAAACCCAATTGGCACACTTTCAGCTTTATGTGGACTAAGTTGTACGTTAAAGTTGGTTTGATTTTAACTGATAGTGTCAAGTCCCTCTTGAGCCTTCTTTAACTTTCTTTTGCCTTTCAGATGGAAAGGTGAGAAAAACCTGATCAATGACATTCATTCACTCATCCTTCTCTGACAAAGACCAGGGATTTGGGTATTGGCACAATAAGGCTTGGAGGAGGCTTATTAACTAGTTACTCAGAGCACTGGTTCTAACTTAGCTACCCATTGGCCTCACTTGAGGAACTTTAAAAATGCTGCCTGGCTGGCATGGCTCAGTGATTGAGCACCAACCTATGAACTAGGAGGGCATGGCTTGATTTCCGGTCAGGTCATATGCCCGGGTTTCGGGCTTGAACCCCAGTAGGGGGGCGTGCAGAAGGCAGTGGTCAATGATTCTCATCATTGATGTTTCTATCTCTCTCTTCCTCTCCCTTCCTCTCTAAAATCAATAAATATATATTTTTAAAAATAAAAATAAAACAAATAAAAATGCTGATGCCCAGATCTCAGAAATATTGATATAACTGCTCTAAATTGTGGCATGGGCATTGGGATTTTTTAGGTTCCCCCAGTGATTCTGAGTGCAGTCAAGTTTCAAAGCTGCTGATTTCAAACTTGGAGAAGGCTAGTTTGAGTAGATTTAGCAAGTCAGGGAGAAACATTATAATAACAGGGATGAAGCTATCTTGATTTTTCTTTGGGAGAGCACGGACATGAACTGGCAACTCCTAACCTACCCAGCACACACTGGGGCAAAGTTCAGGGACTTAGCTACGCTCCCTCTGCAACTTCTCTAATGGCCTCCTTTCTTTGGGAGTTTACTCTTGGCTTTCTTTGATTTTTATTTAGAGTGAAGATATTTTTTAAAATGCTATTGAAATCAATTCTGCTCTTTGCTTTGCAGCACCACAGCTTTTAATAGAGAAGATCAACTTTCAGACCACGTTGAAACAAACAAACCCGTCTGTTTGAAGCTGCTTGGTAAAAATTCTTCTAAATACCAATCCCAGCAAAGAAAACAGAGAGGCCAACCTAAGAGGCTGGGGATCATTCCTCCCTGAGTAGCGACTCAGTTGCCGACTGTCAGAATGACAAGCCAAGAAATCACCAGGTGAAGAAAGAATCCGGGTGGGTAGCGCCCACATCAGTGCGGTGGACGAGGTGGTGTGGTCTTAAATAGTTGGCCCTAATTTGGAATTTCCTTGTTTTGGTGAATTAAAATCCTTAGCACTAATCTCAGGCGGTTATTTTTGTAGGATTTATTTTCTCTTCCTTTTTGTCATTCAATATTCAAAACAACGTGAAATGCACCTCCCTCCTCACATGGAGAGTGAATTCAGCAACAACTCAAGCACGTAATTCTTCTCTGCATGGGAGGCGCTTCTGGACATCTGCTCACCCCGACCACAGAGCGACCCGGTACCTGACATGGCAAAGCAGCCGAGGAGGGGGTCCCCCGGCAGCTCCTCACAGCACACGCTTCAGGAGAGAAGCACACACACAAGCTTTATTAGAGGAAAAGGACCTGTCAATGCCGCCTTAAAAACCTACCTACTATTTGTCTGTTTGTCTCCTTGAAAATAAACTCTCCAACCTTGTGTGCATAACCTATGGGTGCAGACAGTGGGGTGGTGAGGACCTGGGTTGGAGTAGAGTACTGAAGGGGATCAATGGGGAAAATGGGGGACATATATAATACTTTCAACAATAAAGATTTTAAAAATTAAATAAGTAAATAATAGCCCTGGCCGGTTTGGCTCCGTGGATAGAGCGCCAGCCTGTGGACTGAAGGGTCCCAGGTTCGATTCTGTTCAAGGGCACATGCCTGGGTTTGCAGGCTTGATCCCCAATGGGGGAGAGGGGATGCAGGAAGCAGCCAATTGGTGATCCTCTCTCATCATTGATGTTTCTCTCTCTCTTCCCTCTCCCTTCCTCTCTGTTTTAGCTATTGTGAATAATGCTGCAATGAACCTACAAGTACAGATATCTCTTTGAGATAATTTTAATTCCTTTGGTTATATACCCAGAAGTGGGATTGATGAATCATATGGTAGTTCTATTTTTCATTTTTAAAGAAATCTCCATATTGTTATCCGTAATATCTGCACCAATTTACTTTCCCATAACAGTGTATAAGGATTCCCTTTTTTCCACATCCTTGCTAACATTTGTTATCTTTTTTTAATAATAGCCACCCTAACAAATGTGAGGTGGCATCTTATATGTTTTTAATTTGCACCTTTTCATTTCCCTGTTGGCCATTTGTATGTATTCTTTGGAGAAATGTTGTCTCAGTTTCCTTACCCATTTTTTAAATTGGGTTATTTTTTTATCAAGTTGAAGGAGTTTTGTATATTTTTTGCATATTAACCCTTTATCAAATATATGATTTGCAAATATTTTCTCCCATTCTGTAGGTTGCCTTTATCATTTTGTTAATAGTTTCCTTTGCTCAATTTTATTGATCACTTCTATAATGTTTTTAATTCACTTATTTAGCTCATGCAAATTTAATGGGATTACTGATATACTTGGATTAACTGTTTTCTATTTGTTGTCCTTGTTTGTATCTTTTATCTTACCCTCTTTTTGTCTCCTCTGTTTTTATGGGAGCATTTTATATAATTCCCTTTTAGCATAACAATTATATTTATTTTTTAAAAGTTTAGTTGCTGCCCTAAAATTTGCAATATACATTTACAACTAATCTTAACTTATGTTCAAGTAAAACTGTATGCCTTCACAGAAGCACCTTAGAACAAGATTATTCCCAATTCCTCCCCACCATTCTTGTCGCATCACTATCATTCATTTCATTTATCCACGAGCTATAACCACTCAGTACATTGTTGCTGTTACTACTTTGAACAAACAGATATCTTCAGGAGAGTTTTGGCCAAAAATAAATAAATAAACAACAACCCCTTGATTTCGCATCAGTGTCTTACCCATTGATCTAAAAGTCCTCTATGAGGGATCTATTTACACCAGGAGCTCAGTATTCTAGCATTGCTGTTCATTAGAATTCATTAACAGCTAAAATCAATTTCCCATTCTGCTCATTTTACTGCCCTGAAATCCTCTGCCCAGCATATCTTTCTAACAAGTTTGGTTCAGTTTAATACCTACTATCCCACTTTCTCCACTAACAAAAAGGGTCAACATCCAACCAGCAATGTACTGGTAAATATTTCACAACCAGCTTACAAAAAATAAAATAAAAATACATAGAATCAGAGTGATTTCTAGAATTCAGCTCTGTGGGGTATAAATACTACCACTATAGCCAATTTCTTTTCTTTTTTTTTTTTATCTTTGTTGCTGAAGGTATTACATATGTCCCCTTTTCCCCTCATTGACCTCTCCCAGCCCACCCCTTTACCACCCTATTGTCTGTGTCCATGGGTTATGCAAATATGCATACCAGTTCATTGGTTGATCTCTTCTCATTCACCCACCATCCCCTGCCTTCCTTCTGAGGTTTGACAGTCTATTGGATGCTTCTATGTCTCTGGGTCTATTTTTTTTCGTCAGTTTATGTTGTTCATTAGATTCCACATATGAGTGAGATCATGTGATATTTATCTTTCTCTGACTGGCTTATTTTGCTTAGCATAATGCTCTCCAGGTCCATCCAGGCTGTTGCAAATGGTAAGACTTCTTTCTTTGATACAGCTGTGTAGTATTCCATTGTGTAGATGTATCACAGGTTTTAATCCATTCATCTGCTGATGGGCACTTAGGCTGTTTCCAAATCTTAGCTATGGTAAATTGTGCTGCTATGATCATAGGGGTGCATACATTCTTTCTAGATTGGTGTTTTGGGTTTCTTAGGATATATTACTAGAAGTGGGATCACTGGGTCAAATGGGATTTCCATTTTTAATTTTTTGAGGAAACTCCATACTGTTTTCCACAGTGGCTGCACCAGTCTGCATTCCCACCAGCAGTGCACAAGGGTTCCCTTTTCTCTACATCCTTGCTAGCACTTGTCCTTTGTTGATTTGTTGATGCTAGCCATTCTGACAGGCTTAAGGTGGTACCTCATGGCCTTCTTTTTTAAAATATATTTTTATTGATTTCAGAGAGGAAGGGTGAGGGGAGAGAGAGATGGAAACATCAATGATGAAAGAGAATCATTGATCGGCTGCCTCCTGCATGCCCCCTACTGGGGATCGCGCTGGCAACCCCTAGGAGATGTATCAGTAAACATATTGCTACGAGAGATGTCTGAGATTTTGCTGCCAATGATTGCATTTCTTACATTTAAGTCTTTAATCCATTTTGAGTTTATTTTTGTGTAGGACATAAGTTGGTGGTCTGGTTTCTTTTTTCTTTTTTTTTTTTTTTTGCCTGTATCTGTCCAATTTTCCCAACACCATTTATTGAAGAGACTGTCTTGACTCCATTGTATGCTCTTGCCTCCTTTGTCAAATATTAATTGAGCATAATGGCTTGTGTTGATTTCTGAATTCTCTATTCTATTCCATTGGTCTAAAAATTAAGATACTTAAAAATAAACTTAACCAAGGAGATAAAAGACCTGTACTGAGAAAACTACAGGATGTTGAAAAAAGAGATAGAGAAGAGGAAGAGATACACAAGTGGAAGAATATACCGTGTTCATGGCTTGGTAAAATCAACATCATTAAAATGTCCATACTACCCAAGCAATCTACAGATTCAATGCAATCCCTATTAAAATACCAATGGCATATTTCACAGAACTAGAACAAACTCTCCAAAAATTTATATGGAATAATAAAAAAAACCACCAACAACAAATAACTGCAGCAACGTTGAGAAAGAAGAACAAAGTTGGAAGGATCACAATACCAGATATCAGTTATACCACAAAGCCACCGTACTCAAAACAGCCTCGTTCTGCCCTGTGGCCAAATTCAAGCTCTCCACAGGACCTCACCTGACGGGGAGTGGGAAAGAGACACACAGTAGCATAGGATCATGTCATACTTCCACGGTGGACAATGGAAATAACCTCAAGAGCATCGATAATAGTAAGTTGATGGAAAGTAATTTTGTAGTGATAAGTTTTGAGTATGTATAATATTTCTTTTACTATAATTAATTTTTATTGTAAGCTTATTATAATTTAAATTTTAATAATGTCTGCATTTAGCAATTAGCTCACAGTGTTCCTAGAAACACACTGATCGACACACTGGTTTGAGGGGCTCTCACATGCTCTCGAACGGCACTGTAGTGAAAGGATGCAGCAAGCATCGTAATGAGAAGGGCCCTGGATTTTAGCTCAGAGACTGTGGGTGACCTGCGTAACTTCTCCGGCTTTAGTGGCTCTCAAAATACACCCTATTCAAGCCACAGGGCTCTGATTTCCAGCTTTCCACTGCCACGCCAAAAAAAATCTATTCTGCTGCCCTCCCCACTTTACACATGTAGATTCCTTTCCACCCAAACACATTTACAACATGAATAATCATTTTTCATAACAATAATTGCTAACATGTATTGAACTTATACTATGTGGCAGAAATACATTAATAATAACTTATTAATCCCCCACAGCTCAATGAGACAGATACTCTGATTATGATCATTTCAAAGATGAGTAATAAATACACTAAGAGGATAAACAAATGGCTACCATGGCCTCTTTCACTTAATCATTGCAATCTAAGTAAATAAATAAGGATATTCCACTGTGAAGGGGTCATTTTTAGGACTATTCAGTGTTGTGATATTTCAAAGGGAAACCTGATAAAACAGGAAGTGTGTTTGTGGGAGCAGATATACAGAAGAAATATCCTATTTTACCAGGGTCAATATTTTTTGATGGCTTACTGTAGAGGGCTGCCTGGGAGGCACCTAGGCATTTTCTTATTATTGTCAGCTGAACTCAGAGCATAGGCAGCCACACCCTGGGAACATGCTTCCCCAATAAGGCTGGACATGTTAATCAGGCAGGGGCGGAACTAGATATGTAAATCTAGGCCTTTAAAATAAACCTGCTGTGTGGCTCAGCCGCTTTGCTGCCTCTCCATCAGAGAGGATGGCGCCCACCTGGCCCCAGCTTAAAATCTATTTCTGCATCTTGGTCTTTCTTTAATTTCTTAATCCCCAGCTCCTCCGCTCAAGAACCTGTCGTTTTCCCGTGCGGGTCTCGGGAAACAGAAACAGCCCACCACAGCTTACATTTTAAAAAGGGTCTTTCTGCCCTAGCCGGTTTGGGTCAGTGGGGAGAGCATCAGCCTGTGGACTGAAGGGTCCGGGGTTTGATTCTGGTCAAGGGCACATGCCTGGGTTGTAGGCTCAATTCCCAGTGGAGGGTGTGCAGGAGGCAGCCAATCAATGTTTCTCATCATTGATGTTTCTATCTCCCTCTCCCTTCCTCTCTGAAATCAATAAAAATATATTTAAATAAATAAATAAATAAACAATAAAAAGGCTCCCTCTGCCGGCTCGTATTCTCAGTGGTTTAGCATAGACCCATGAAGCAAGAGGTCACCAGTTCGATTCCCAGGGTTGTGGACTTGATCCCCAATGGGAGGCATGTAGTAGGCAGCCTATGGATGTTTCTCTCATCAATATTTCTATCTCTCTATCCCTCTCTTTTCCTCTCTAAAAATCAATAAAAAGAAGGAAAAGTAGCCCTAGCCGGTTTGGCTCAGTGGATAGAGCGTCGGCCTGCAGACCAAAGGGTCCTGAGTTCGATTCCAGTCAAGGGCACATACCTTGGTTGCAGGCTCCTCCCCAGCTCCCGCTGTGGTTGGGGCTTGAGCAGGAGGCAACCAATGGATGTGTTTCTCTCACATGATGTTTCTCTCTGTCTTTCCCTCTCTCTTCTGCTTTCCCTAAGAATCAATGGGAAAACACCCTCGGGCAGTGCCCTCAGCGTCGGATCTGTCTCCTGCTTCCAGTGTTTGGAGGAAACAGCCCCAGGGACGCCCCTTCTTCCAGCCTCGGCCAGGCTCCAGGTCTTATCCAGTCCCCACCTTCAGAGCCACCTCGGGGACCAGCCAACCCCGCTGTCATTTTCTGCCTTCACTCCTCGTGGCCCCACAACCACGGCTCCAGATTCCTCAGCATTATCTCCCCCCCCCCGCCCCCCCCCCTCCGTGGAGGCTGTGGCCACCGCCCTCCACCTGCCCCGCGGGCCGCCCGCCTACCTGTCTCTGGGCGTCTCTTTCCACCTGACAGTGAGGCCCTGGAGGGCGGGGAGGGAGGCGCGTCTTCCTCGAGTTGGAGAAGCCGAGGGCGCTGAGCCTCTTAAGACGCAAACCCAGCGCGGGGGCCGCTTCTCTCCAGGACGAGCTGGAGCCTCCCCAGGGGAGGGGGTGACACTGGGACCCCGAGGAGACCTGGCCTGGGGAGGAGGTGGCCCAGGCCTTTTCAGAGCCGCAGGCCCTGGTGCTGCCCCTGACCCTCCGCCGTGACCCCTGGGAACCACCTCCGGGTGAGCAGGGCGGCTCATCAGGAAGATGGGCCACACCTGGCCCCTCCGCAGGTGGCGGCCCCGGGCGGGGCTGGCGAGTGTCTCTCCCAAAGGCTCCCCCTCCAGCAGCACCAGGAGCCTGGGAGCCCAGAGGCCTTTGGGGGCCCCTCTGTGTCCCCCTGGGCTTCGGCTCCTGCCTGAGCCTCTGCCCCAAACCACTAGGCATCCTTTTACCACCTGGAGCCTCTCCCAGGCACTGGACTAAATGCACACAATAAAGCTTTTGGAAGGAAGGAAGGAAGGAAGGAAGGAAGGAAGGAAGGAAGGAAGGAAGGAAGGGAGGGAGGGAGGGAGGGAGGGAGGGAGGGAGGAAGGAAGGAAGGAAGGAAGGGAGGGAGGAAGGGAGGAAAGGAGGAAAGGAGGGAGGAAGGAAAAGAGAAAAATATCCTTGAGTGAGGATTAACAAAAAAAAAAAAGAGAAATAATAAAAAGGCTGCTTCCTCTTTAAAAAAATGTAATATCCTATAGTAGGTCCTGACACAGGAAAGAATTCTTCATTAATTTAAAAAAAAATACTGCTTTACTATGCAATGAGCAAGATGGCAGCATACAGTAATACAAACTTATTAGATACAAACAAATGAGATAGTCCCTTACCGCCCCCCCCCCCCCAATAAAATCACACAAGATAGCACTGATTACTGTGATAATTACCTTCATTTTCACCATCTGGTTCTTCTGAATAGCGAGAGTGTGTGCCCATGAGCCTGAGAACAAGACTGAAAACTGTTGTTATCTTGAAACATTACAACATGTGAAAATAATTGCTTTTAGTGTGGCTAATACTCATATCACACACAACACAACTTCAGGGCAAAATTCTTGTCTGTGTTCCATAGAATAGTTTGATTCCTACATTCAACTCTCCTTAATATGCACACAACTGACTAAACATTCAAAGACTGAATACATTTTGCATAGAATTTTCCGAACTAACTCAGTGATGAAAACTCATACACAAGAGTAGGGAGCTCGTTTATTTATTTCCATAATGTGCATGACCAGGTGACTTGAGTTTTTAAAGAAAGATAACATATGTGCACTCTCTGTGCTGGTCATTCTCTGGGTGCCCCTCAATCCTTCCCCCCCTTCCCTGCTCTGTGCCAGGGAGGCTGACCTCTCTCATCGCCTAGACCCCTGGGCCCTCTGGCTTCCCATTGGTTTGGGACAATGGGAGGAATTGACAGGATATTGAAACATGTTGGAAAGAGATGGGGTGAGAGTTTCATGCCCCTGCCTTGCTGTGGTTCTGAAGGACTTCAATATTCTGAGGCCACAGATCCTGTCACACAGGCCCCCTTACCCTTCCACTGGTCCCTTCAGACCTTCACGGGGTAACAGCTGCCACTGTTGCTAACCCCTCAGGTGCCCAACACCCCTTCTGGGTTCCTTTCACACTAACCACACCTCCTTAAGCAGGCCCTGCAATGCCCTCATATAGTTAAACACTGTGTATGTACCATGTCCAGCCATTCATGGAAACACCATGCTTCAGAGAAATGAAATATGCATATCAGAAATATTTTAATGATGAGGTGGATGATTTGTTCTATGTGATAACTTGTCATTGTGTGTGTATGTTTGTGTGCACATAGATACATATTTTCTCTTCTCAATATTCCTTTGAACAAAGAGCAAATCCTGAGCTATTTGGTTCAGGTAAATCGGACTTAAAAGCCGCTTTTCAGGCCCTAACCAGTTTGGCTCAGTGGATAGAGCGTTGGCCTGCAGACTCAAGGGTCCCAGGTTCAATTCTGGTCAAGGGCATGTACCTTGGTTGCGGGCACATACCCAGTAGGGAGTGTGCAGGAGGCAGCTGATTGATGTTTCTAACTCTCTATCCCTCTCCCTTCCTCTCTGTAAAAAATCAATAAAATATATTTAAAAAAAAAAAAAAAAAGCCGCTTTTCAGGAGGTGTACCTGTCGCATACATGGAGGCATCCTGGAAATGCAAGGTGTAGCTGAGTGCCGAAGAAAAGAAAGTAAAGATGCATTTTGGTCTCTGGCCATGGTTTTGGCTACTAAATAGTGAAAGTCAACAGAGTCCAGAAAAATATAAGACCCATTCTATCCCACGTTGTACAACTGGCTTTTACAGTTTTTCATTATCACCTAGAAGAACTTTATTTTGCTGCCTTTTGCACTTTTTATCTATAGACTAGAGGCCTGGTGCATGAAATTCATGCATAGGTAGGGTCCCTAGGCCTGGCTGGCGATCAGGGCTGATTGGGGCCTTCTGGCTGCCTGCTGGGGCCTCCCTACCCTGGCTGCTGGCTGCCCGCTGTGGCCGGGTCCTTCCTTCATTCCGCACCGCCCCCTGGTGATCAGCACATGTCATAGTGAGCGATCGATCTCTCGCTCTCCCGGTTGAACTCCCTAGGGGACACTTTGCATATTAGCCTTTTATGTATATAGATTCCTTTTCAGTCACACACAGATAAAGTGAACTAATAATCATTGTCCAAAGCAATAATACTTGATAATATTTATGAAGCCAAATATTGCATGGGACGTTTGCTGATTCTCTGAAATTCAAATTTAACTAGGTGTCCTGCTTTCTTAAATTTAATTGTGGTTTGGTTTTGCTAAATCTGGAAACTCCACACATGTGTGAGGGACTAGCATCCTGGGCAACAAAGCCATAGAACATTGCCCTCACTGCAGAAAATGCTACTGCAGAGTTCTCTTCCAGATGCTTGTGAGCTCCATTCACATCATGCGCTTCCTGTGCATAGAAACCAACCAAGTGCTCTGCCTCGTCCTCTCGCCCCCTGAAGGGCAACACATTTTTATAAAAACAGACATTTGTGTCATTGAAATCCTGAACACTTATACTGACTGTATTTGTTTGGGGTGAAGTAAATAGAGAGTGAACCTTTTGACCACCAGATTTGAAGTTAACACACTGGGGAGTCGAAGGTCACTTTCCCCAATAATTAACCTTGTGAGATAGCCTTCTTGTCAATATCACATTTTTTTTAATTCTGTAAAAAAATAAAATCTCCATACAGATATGTGTTTAATCCATTACTTGTCTAGTTTCAAAAATAGTCAGAAGTCTTGACATTCCTTCATGATGTGTGGTAGAGGCTGGCTACTCTCATGGGATCATTCTGATTTCTTCCCGTATAGTTCTCTAAATCTGGCCAGAAATAGCTTTCTTATGTTTTAAAGTCCCCTTCCATCAGCACCTGATAAATATGTTGTTAGAATGCTCGATACATTATTTAGAAACTAAAGGAATAGATTGTGTTAAAGGGAGGCATTAAGGAGATTGACCTCTGTCTTTCTAATAAAATTGGGAGAGACGGGATCCTTCCAGCCCAATCAATGCCATTAATTAGTTATTGAAGCAAATGAATGATTCTCTTTACCTGTTCTCCAAATTTAGGAGGAGCTAATCTGGTCAATTAACCTTTGGCATCATGAATCCGAAGCAATTTGGAAAAAGACTATTTTTCATTCCCCGGGGCTATTCTCCTGCCCCATGGACTCTAAGAGAAAATTCTACCCAAGACATTCCAATAAACACGGAAGGAAAAGCCCCGAAGCCCCGATGCAGGAGAGGTGAGAACCCCAGGAGGATGTGGGCCTTGTTTCTGGAGGGAGGCAGCTGGGGCGCTCTCAGCAGGACTAAGAGCATCTTTCTCTTTATGCGGCTTCTCTGATCAGGCCTGCGGATGGGCATCAGTTTACCCGTCGGTAAGTGGAGTTGAATAATATATACTTACCACTCGATAGTAAATGAATATTGAAGATCTTTGGCTAAAGAGGGCCATGAATATGTAAAAGCACTGTGAATACAAATCAAGCATTCATGACTTAGTAAAAGCTCAATATGTTGATAAATCTTGAGTTTTCGCAAATGCTGAGATGTTTCACTTCGATTCAGAATATATAATAGTCAGGGATTGAGGTTTAGCCAGGGAGGCTTTATGCAAAGGACACATATGTAACTACATTCAGCAAAAAGCTGTACATCTGGCATGGAGGGGGAAATTGCAGGGACCAGTCAGTCAAAAGTTCTGACTAACACTTCTTCCCCGCTTTTGATAGCTCTCTTATTTCCAGTCTTGGCCTCGGCACTGAAGCCTGGGGGCTGACGGGGTGGGGAAGAAAGGTGGAGATTTTCCTCAGGCAAAGCTCTGCTTTTCCCCAACTCCGCTGGCTGCAGCAGAGGTAGCCGGCCTCTGCCCCGTGGGAAGCCCAGGAGCCCCTCGAGGGCCCTGCTCAGCAGTCATGCGGAGGTGATGGGAGGAGAGCGCTGAGATGGGGTGCAGACATGCAGATGAGTTTGCAGAGTGAGGCGGAGGCGGCCGGCCCACTCCGCACCTTGCTGCTGGGTCTGAAAGGAGCCTCGTGCCCCGGACAGGAGCAGACCCCACACCACGGGAGGCGACTCGGTGGCCTCTGCCTTCTTCACCTGGACGCAGTGCACCTGTGCCGTGAACAGCTGCACAGTCAGTCACATCAGGGGCCCGAATATGAACTTGGGAGAGGTCTTTGGTCTCTTCAGAAGGATGCATTTGTCTGTGTGAAGACATGTGATTAACTTTCATTTTTTGATGACTTGCTCCTAAAAGCCCTGTGCTCTCCAAACTCAGCTTTTTGGGTACCTGCAGGTGTCACCTCTTTTCCATTTAGGAGTACAGGGTTAATTCAGTAGCTAGGAATACCCATTAGAGTTGACTCTGAGCTTCCTAGCAGCCAGGGCAAAAAGGAAGTTTAACTGTCCTCATGATTGGAAAAAGATGGTAACATACCCCTTCCTCTGGAGAGATCTTTTGTACTTTCCACTCTAGAAGAATTTCTCTAGTGGAATTTCACTTGGGAGCCACTGAGGGATTACAGGCCACAACAGCATCAACAGTCAACAGCGGACTCCGTGGCAAGGCCCCTCGGGCAGTGGTTTCTCCTAACAAACCTGGATACCAGCAAAGCCCAGTTGAGTCAATGCTGAGAAAGCTCAGCTACTTAACTGTGCATCTTTGGTGCTTGATTTAATTTAAAAATACCGTATCTGGGATAGGAAGTCCCCAGCCTGGTCCTCAGAGCAGCGATTCTCAAATGTCATCTGCAATTAACTTCTGGCTCGTGAGAGATTTTTCACTGCCCCTCAGGGAAAGGCGAAAAAGAAGAGCAAGACACGTACATGTCATTGCAAATTGGTTAACGCTCCTCACCTGGGTAGGACCACACCTTATTCTAAGATTCTGTCCTCCCACCTTTGGAAGGGTTAAAGGTTCTCTCTTTGATGTAATGATGGTGGAGCAGATGGTAGTTTTGTATTTTGGGTTGTTTGTTGAATGTATGTATTAGCCGACGTGACCTTAACAACTCTATTCACCCCAAGTCCGAGGGGTGGCTACTACTGGTTCATGAAGCCGGATGGACTCTGTCCCCATGGAACTGCTGAGAGTAGCAGCCAGCTGAAAGTTGCACTTGCCGCTGAGAGCTCAGCCCGAGTGCGCCTGCTCCATGCTGGGGCTGGGGATTGCAATCTCCCCACTGTTGCCCAGTGCAACAGGCTCCCCACTGCCCCAGAGTGGGGCCTCGAGACCGCCTGCAGGAAGCAGCCTGGGGTACGTGTAAGAAGTTTAACACACACCTGATAGAAACCCCATTGTCCCCTGTTTGAGACTGGAGGCTCTCCAAGCAGTGTTCTCTGTCACCTGCCTTGGATGTAGAGAAGGTTCTCTCGTTTTGACCATTCTTCTGATGTTCGTCACCACAAGGCAATGCTTGCCCACCGTAGAGTTAGTTGTAAAACGTGATCCCAGATCATCTAATGCGTGGGAGTGGGCCTGCCATCAGGAAAGGTTAATGCTGTGCAGCTGAATACAAATGAGTGCCTGTGGAGATCTACCCTTGACCAAGTCCACCTGAGTCCTGCTCACAGGATAAGAGATCAGGATGAAGTACAGGGTGAGGTCACACCTCGTTTCTGCTGATACAAGGAGGCAGCCGTACCTTAGCGCACACTGACCTTCCCTTCCCGTCTCCAGGGGATCGAAGTTGTCCCACCTCAGGGTTCACAGGTCACCTAGCCACTGTCATACTTTTCTTGAAGGCAAACACCACGACTCCCACAAACATTCCCATAGTTTAAAAAAGTGAACACTTTGCCATTTGCAGCAACGTGGTGGCCCTAAAGGGCATTATGCTAAGAAAAATAAGTCAGACAGAGAAAGACAAATACTCTTTGATTTCACTTATATGTGGAATCTAAAAAACAACAACAACACAAAACAAACAAACAAACCAGACTTCTAGATACAAGGAAAAGTTGATGTTTGCCAAAGGGCAGGGGGTAGAGGGATGGGAACAAACAATAACAAATAATTGGATGCTTTGCAGCAGGCACCATCCTTGGGAAGGGGTTGTAACTATAATGATGGAAGCAGTGTCGTTTGCAGGCAGGCTCTGTGCTCCAGGTGCTTGAATCATGATCCTCACACACGAAAATAACCACAAGGTAGGCATTGTTTTTCTCCTTTTACAGATGTGGACACTGTGATGCGGGTGAAACTGTAGCCTGAAGTCACAGAAAGCTGAGCAGCCGAGTAGTCAGGATTCAAACCAGCCCCTTCTGATTTCACACCGGGCCCCATGTTGTTTGAAGGGGATGCGGCACCTTTCTGCAAAGAGCTCAGTCTAGTAATCCTGTTGCTGTTGGCGGTCAGGATCCGAGCACCCCTGCCGGTCTCCGAAGCTCGGGGAATTTCCCACCTAGGAGTCTGTATTTCCTGAGACAGAAGACAGAAACTCATGAATCATGAATTTTCTGATCCATGTGTGGGCCTGCAGTCAGGAAATGTTAATGCGGTACAGCCGAATACAAAAGAGTGACTGTGGAGATCTACCCTTGACCAAGTCCACCCTGAGTCCCACTCACAGGATAAGAAGTCAGGACCTAACCCTAGCCCTAACCTTAACCCCTAACCCTAACCCTAACCCTAACCCTAACCCCTAACCCCTAACTTAACCCCTAACCCCTAACCCAACCCCTAACCCCTAACCTAACCCTAACCCTTAAACCTAACCCTAACCCTAACCCTAACCCCTAACCCTAACCCCTAACCCCTAACCTAACCCTAACCCTTAAACCTAACCCTAACCCTAACCCTAACCCTAACCCTAACCCTAACCCTAACTGACCTGTGACTTAGGCTCCTTCAGTCGTGGCATCTGCTTGACACTTTCCTTTGGAAGAGAGGGGAATGAGGAAAATCTGCCCTGGGGATTCCAGTCTGTGAAGGGCAACAGCAGAGCCATCCAGCCTTTGGAGGCAGCAGAGGTAGAAGTTCTCCAGGTGACATCCACACCTGGGATGAAGGGGCCAAGTTTTGATGCTGGTGCCCCATGGACAGCAGGGTGGTCTACACTAGAGTGCACATGGACATGGACCCCAAACGCTACACCGGATTTTCTGACTCTCCCAGAAATTCTCTGAGCACTCTAATGGTTTTTAGTCCACCTGAAAACTTGCTATGAAATGTACCCCACTTACACGTTTATTGGTTAAAAACATAGGCTTTGGACCCTCCGGGTATTTTCATTTGGAGCTAGAAAACTGACAAATAAGCAAAAACATAAAATATAAGGAAATTATAGGTTATGTTGTAAGCTAAGAAAAAAAAGTGGAAGTGGGGTAGAATAAAAGGGACCCAGAAGGCAGGGTGAGGTCTCCTTGCAACTTTGAATAAGGTAGTCTGAGCAGCTCCCACTGAGGAGGTGACCTTTGAGCAGCCTACAGGGAACTGAGGCGTGATCCGTGTGGCTCTCGCGGGGAAGAGCTTTCCCGACTTAGCAAAGAGATAGAAGAGCAGGGGCCTGCAGGCAAGAGTGGGCCTGTCTATGACACATCACCTGTACATTGGACTGTGTGCCCACCACCCAAAGTCAGGTCATCTTCCATCACCATATGTTTGACCCCCTTTCCTCAGAACTACCACCCACCGCCTTCCCTCTGGTAACCACCATCCTACTATCTGTGTCTATGAGGTTTTGTGTGTTTGTTTTACTTGTTTGTTCATTTGTTACTTTCAGCTTTATATCGCACACATGAGAATCAGCGTGACTCTCTAACCAACTGAGCCACCTGGCCAGGGCCACCAAAAAGTTTGAGTAAATAAAAAAGTGACATAAGGAATGGTCAACTCTGACACTTAAAAAAAAGTAGACAGAGCATGCAATTAGAAGCAGCATTTGCTGGATTCCACTAAATAAACAGACTCATTACAGGGGCCAGGGAGAAAAAGAGTGGGCCTATTTACTCCAGGAATCCTGGGGGGCGTGAGAGGGAAGGAGGTGAGAGAAGCTCAAATTGGGTCAGGGAGGATCATGATGGATCTGACCACGCTGTAGCATATCAAAGGGGAGAGGTTGGAAGCTTGTGAACATGTCTCCAAGGTAGAGCTAAAAGGACTTTGCTGACAGATTGAAAAAAAATAAGAGATAAATCTAAGGTTTTAGGCCCGGGCAACTGGAGGGTTGTAGTTGTCATAGCTCGGTTGAACAAACCTGGGAAGAAGATAAGGAGGTCATTTGGGACATTCAAGTGAGGTGTTAACAGGCCTAGAGCTTAACAGTGTGGAGCTGCGGAAAAGGTCCAGGCTGCAGATGGAAACTGGAGTCTTGTCCACACATGGGTACATTTGGTGCCATGATGGAGGTGGAGGAAGGGGTGCATATCCAGGGAAAAGAGGACCAAGGAAGGGCCCTGCAGCACCCTGGGCGCCAAGGTGTTAGAGAGAAAAGAAAGAATCAGCAAAACACACTGAAAAGGAGCAGGAAAAATGTAGGAGAAAAACAAGAGTGTGGTACGATTTGTGTTTAAACATCTAATTTTGAAGACGTCAGAGGGCTGCTAAAACATCCCATTCATTTTCTTTCTTAACCAAAAAGTTCTTATAGCTCTTGACAGGAGGGAATGAGGGAGGGGGGAGGGAAGGAAAGAGATGGTAAAGAAAGAGAAGGCAAGAAAGAGAGGGAGGCAGAAGGACAAAGCAGGAAACAGCACAGTAGCCCTTCAGGCACAAACTCTTCCAATTGTCCGAAACAACTTTCGCAAACATCAGGCTCAATCCTACTTTAAAACTCATCTGAACTGTGTAGGGTCATTTGTAACATGTTATTAGCCTGCTTTCCTTTTTCTCTTGGAAGGAAGGAAGACAGAAAGGGTTGTTCTAGATGCATCTACCTAGTTATTTAATCATAACAACAACTCTGAGATATATGAATTATTACCCCTTTTGTGGATGGGGAAGTTGGGGACTTGTAAAATAATGTAAATTGTGCCTGGGTGGCATGGATCAATGGTTGAAGGATAGACCTATGAACCAGGAGGTCACGGTTCGATTCCCGGTCAGGGCACATGCCCTGGTTGCAGTCTCGATCCCCAGTGTGGGTCATGCAGGAGGCAGCTGATCAGTAATTCTCTCTCATCATTGATGCTTCTCTCTGATGCTACCTTCCTCTCTGAAATCAATAAAAATATATTTTTTAAAAATAACATAAATTGCAAACATGATGAGACATTGATACTAGGATAGCTCTCTGCCTCCTCCCAGTTGACTTAAGGCAGATTCGGGCTCTGCCGGGTTCCCTCCCCTCCTTTCCCTGAAGGTGGAGGCGCGCTCCGGGGGCTGCACAGTTGCCTCCAGGGACTCCCTCAGTCTGTGCTGTTTTGTGTTAAAATGGAATTGTGCTTGTTAATGGGTAGTGAATAAATTATAGCTCCCCCTTTAATTAATCATTGCTCTGCACTATTTATTGCAGCGCTAATGGAATATTTGTGTAATTATTTCTCCATATGTGGAGGTAACACTTTAAACCTTTTAAAATGTCACCGAAGAAGCGACTTGTGGATGCTTCTGGGATAGTTTTGCTAGCAGAGCATGTGTTTTTAAAAATACGTTTTTCCGTCAGAACTAAACTCCATGAGAAATGTCAGTCTCAGACAAGATTATAAAAAAGTGTGTTAAGACAAGTCCCAAGGTCACCTCATATAAAATATGTTGGCCAATAAATTGATGTTCACTTTGGTTCATACAACCTTTCTAGAACATTCTAGGACATGAAAAGAGAGTCATGTAGACCTGCCTTGGATCCTGGCTCTCCTATTTCCTGACAATATTTAATGAGCAGGGTTCCAAATCTCCTGCCCCTCATCGCACCTTCCATGCTTCACTCCTGTCTCTGATTTGATATGCTCATGGTGTTGGCCATACTCATCCAGAAGAAACACTGCCACACCTGTCCCCACAGAGCCCGCATCCCCTCCACCTGCCTGCCCTGTCCCCCAGGCGGGCAAATGCAAAGAAAGACTTCATACCTTGCCACTGAGCATCCACAGCAACCACACGGTGCTGGTTAGTCCTGTGACCGTAGACTAAAACTATGTGAGCATAGGAGGATTTGTAACCACACGGCAGAGCAGACCAGGGAGGGCTTCCTGGAAGAAGTGGTCCTTGGACTAACCCTTACACTTAGCCAGGAAAAGGACTTGGGGTGGGAGGAAGAAGAGCTGCAAGCTCTGAGAGTAGCCGCAGGGTGAATGTGCCTTTTCGCTTATCCTCTTGGTCTCTCTCATTTTCAACATCCTTCTTGCCGCCTTCTCTGGCAGCAGTTGTGTGTTGCCTACCCAATACCCACTTCTCTCTGGGATGAATGGGAAAGGGAAACAGTTGCCAGTCTCCCCGCATCCAGGTGGGGGGCTTGAAGACGTCTCCCCGAGAGAAAGGAAGTACGCCGTTCTTTCCTCCTCTCTCCTTCCTGGGGTCTGGAAGGTGCGTGTGAGGGCCAGAGCGCTAGCAATCCTCTGGGACAGAGGCAGAGGGAACATGGGGGAAGTGCAGGCAGAAGCTGGAAGCTCCTGGGCAATGTCATGAAGCCACTTACCTCAGCGACTTCTTTTATGTAAGGAACAGGTAAACCATCGCCTCATCTGGGTCATTACCAGTTAGCGTTCTTTCTATTATACGCAGCCGTCCCTAAGTGATCCACCTCTCAAGACCAGCCTGGCTCACAAATAATGATCGTTTCCTTCTCTAGATTCATAGCGCTTGTTTGCACCACTCACCGGACAAATAAATCTCCGCCCGGAGACACCGGTTGCGGGGCTATTTCACTTTTCCTGGATTTATATAAACCTCCCCAACCAGCAGCAAGCTTCTGGAGGAAGAACATCAGGCCATATATCTGTGCCTGTCACTCAGTTCCTAGCCAACTCCCTGGCAGCGCATGCATGCTTAATAGCTGCTCACTGTGGGATTATGCCACGATTGTCCTTCAGAAAAAACGTGGGGCTTTTAAATCTTTGTTTCAAACTCTTCAGGAAGGGCAATAACAGTGTACAGGAAAATATCCCCTCTAAGGAGAAAAAAAAAAGACAAAAACTCAACCCCCAGAGTAATGGCTCTGAGATGCCATAATATGACAAGGCATAGCCAAGAAATCACTCGCATTGCTTCCTTGGAAATAGGCGTCGGTAGCCCTCGCCTATTTGGCTCAGTGGATAGAGGGTCAACCTGCAGACTGAAGGCCCAGGGTTTGATTCTCCAGGGCTCCATCCCATGTGGGGCGTGCAAGAGGCAGCTGATCAATGATTCTCGCATCATTGATGTTTCTCTCTCTCTCTCTCCCACCCTTCCTCTCTGAAATCAATAAAAATATTTTTTAAAAAAATAAAAAGAAATAGGCGTTGGTAGCACAGAGACCCCCTTCCAGACAGAAGCCAGCCCCCCTGTGAGCAGAGCCTCGCCTTCTGAGTTTGTCACCGCTAAGATGTCTGACCCTGGAAACACCACCTCACGCACAAGGGAGCTGTTGGTGCTGGAAGTCAGATGGCCCCGCACATGCTCGCCCTCCACGTCTTTCTCCCAAACGCAGCCTTCAGTTCCACTTGCACAAACGCTGTGCTTCCCCCTGTACAGAGTCGCTGGTTTGCCTTCGAAAGCCTTCAGGGCTCTGCTCCGGGGCTGCCTACCTCCCTGCCAGCACTGTGTCTGCAGACCGTCCTTAGCACTTACCCACACAGCCCGTGGGACAAGGCCAGGGAAACTGAGGAAGAAGGGGCGGGCCATCCCATCTGTATATCCACCAAATACAAGACATGAAAAAGAAAAAAACACAGCAAAGACGATGTACAGTATCAAAAGAAAACAAAAATCACTTTCTAATGGGCTTCCTCTTCGCCAGCTCTGAAGCGAGGCACTTGCTTCCTCCTTGTTAACATTTGCCTTTTGAGTAATTTTTTCCACTGTAAGCACTTTCTAAAAAATCGTTTTCACACATTTCTCCGATACATGATTCCTTACAGCATTCCTCCATGCGCACATTCTGGGACCCCGGCTCTAAATAGAAAAGACTTTTATTATGTCCATTAACCATGGACATATGTGCTCCAAAAGTTTCCTGACACGCAGTCATTTGTGGTTTTTAATTATAAACAGAAAATATTCACTAGAAAAATAAAGCAGCAAGCCCATAAATACATCTTTATGCATTTGCTCGCGTACAACAGAGCATTTGGATACACGGCTCTCCCGGCTGCCAGCTCCAGGATGCGAGCACGTGTGCGTTTAGAAACACACAGAGAGGAACATACACTCACATGCACATTCAAGTCCTTGCATCGTACTGGACTCAGGCATCTTTAACTTAGAGTACCGCTGTCAGTTTTTCCTTTTAATTTCAGAGAGGAAGGGAGAGGGAGAGAGAGATAGAAACATCAATGATGAGAGAGAATCACTGATCGGCTGCCTCCTGCACACCCTCTACTGGGGACCAACACCACAACCCGGGCATGTGCCCTGACCAGGAATCCAACCGTGACCTCCTGGTTCATAAGTCGATGCTGAACCACTGAGCCACGCTGGCTGGGCCCACTGTCTTCTTTCTAAAATAAAGAAACGGGTTTTCCTCACCAGCTCTCCCCCTACATGAAGGTGAATTGGCAAAGGCAATGCCCAGTAAAATACTTGACAAACAACGTCATATTTATTGAATGCGTTTTATTTTAACAACCAAAAAATTCTAACAGCCTAACAATGCACATAAGTTAAAAATTAATTATCACTTAGTGATAACAAAGATAGTTGATTTACATGGAAAAAAGAACATTTACAATATGTTAATCCTTATTCACATTGTTGATACCGCAATAAAACACAATTTGTTTTTCATTTCACACACACAAAAAAGGCGGGAAATTGTGCTTTGTCAAGAGGCACTACAAGAGAAAGTTTCTTCTTCCAAATAGATATTATATGACAGATATTGAATAAATAGACATATATGCATTGTAATTCGCAAAGATCTGGCAAGACCACAGGCTAAAATGCCCACAGATTCACTTAGAACCACTGCAAACTTGGCAGTGAAATTAAAAAATAAAAGGCAAGACTTAGCATTGAAAAATACCTAATAAATTTTTGGTTGAAGTGTAAAAGATACCAAATGCGGATGCCATCGATCGATGAACCACCTTGTAAGAGCTTGGCAAATCAGTTTCCGTTACGTGGACAGAGTGACCTTCAGCGACAGTGTAAGAAGACAATTTGGAGAGAGTAACTCGGAGATCAGGGGGCAGCCGCAGCCTTTCTGATGAAAGCCGCAGCACGCTACAGGAGGAGGGGGGCTGGGCCCAGGCTTTAACCGCAAACAACCATCCCTTCGCAAAGGTATGTGATGCTCATGTGGAGATCATCTTTTCAACATCGGTATTGGGAAAAGTACAGGAACATGTCCCTTTAAAAACTCCAGAGGTTACTGAGCAGCTAGAATTAGCTTGTATTGCAACGTCTTCTCCCTGTATAGTGTAAGTTCTGAGTTAATATCTACACATAGAGGTTTGTTTTTTTTTAACTCCTACCTCTTATACCTTTCAAATATATAAATAGTATTAACAGTTATATTACAATGGTTGTGTAGTAAACAGAAAATAACTTTCAAAGTGATATTGCATGAGGTCTTTGACAAGGTTGCATGAGAACACAACTCAATAATAAAAAATAAAAAAAATCCAACGGTGTGGGGCTGTCCGCTGGCCACGAGGAAGCCGGGTCAGGCTCACCAGGCCGGTCCTGAAGGTGAGGTCTCCTCTTGCGATGACGCTAATGGAAGTGGAGTGTTTCTGAGAAGAAGCTAAAGGTTGGGGAGCTGTGGCAGAATGCAGCTCTCCTGCTCATTCCACTCAGCAGCCCATAGGCATTCGTTCTGCGTGAGGACAAGTAACTGCTGCTGTGTAGGGAACTGGGAAAACGTTTCCGATGGCGACAAGCAGGTGACGCCACTGCAATTGTGTCACCTGCTCTATTGCCTGGAGCTGCACAATGACTGGACCTCGGGCTCTGGTGAGGGCTGCCACTCGGGGGCTGCGAGAGCAGGAATGAGAGTGTTTGGTCGGGGAATGGAATGTGCAGGAAGGAGAGGAAGCCCAGAGGGAAACAGGAGTGGGAAATGCCTTTTGGGAGACGGATGCAGATTTATTTGAGAGGGAGCCCCTTGAACTGGGCAGCAACTTCTTTTCTAACTTAACGTTACATTGAACTATTTTCTATTTAAAAACAAAAACAAAAAAAGACAAAAGAAAACAGCAACAAACAACTTTTAAATGAGCAGGCTTATTCATTTTAAGATTTGAAGCCACGAGCAGGTAAATAAATCTCACTACAGAATGTGGCTCATACTATGAATTCCATATGTCCAACGTCAAAACGGCGTTTTATCAAGACCACGCTAATGTCCAAGTTTTCTCTGTACCGAATTTCAGGTTTACTCATCTGGAATTCCACAGAAATACATCTGATCACTAAAGCAACGACAGGTTGAATAACGGAACATATCGAGTCAGTTTAAGTGTGCATTGTGTCTTTAAGAGTAATTGGACTTGTATCATTTAAGGTGCCCTGATTTTTTTTTTTCCCTTTACCTTCTTCTTTCTCTCTCTCACTTTTTTTTTATTTTTTATTTTATTTTTTTGGCAGTGTTGATTTATTTTGTTAAATACATACCTCAAAAATTACCCATCAAGCTGCCAGATAGGAAGCCATAGAATTAAAAAAAAAATCAGGGATAAACACAGAAAATAAATAGGAATTCAAAAATAGTCACCCCACCCTGAGAGCAGGCCGAAGTTTATCAAAAAGCCAAAGCGACTCACTGGGAAGTGGTTTTTTGTTTTTAATACATAAACAAGTCTCTTCTCCAAGAACTCATTTCACAGTCTCTTCTTTCCGGTTGTAAGGTTCTCTGTCCCATGCAATTTTCATATATATATGTAAATATATAGATATGTACATATACATATACACACACGTGTCGCTTCCTTCATGTGTCTTGTCTGTCTTTTCCTCCCGGGACTGGCCCCCTGGCTCTTCGATGAAGTGCAAGAACAGCGAAGGCAGCGTCTCCGGGGCCGGCATGACTGTGCTCCAGTCCATGGTCGAAGTGTAACACTCGAGTGTCTTTGCCAAGGCGACGTCTGATTGGGAAATACTGAACGTATTCACTCTACAGGTGTATCCTGTGCAACAAAGAAATGTCAACAACAAAAAAGGTAAGAAAAACCAAACAGACCAAAAAAAAAAAAAAAAAAAAGGCAAAAATAAAATAAAGCCAAAAAAAATTTTTTTAAAAAAAAAGCAACGAGAACAGAAAATCCTTGGACCGATGTATTGCTGTGCCTGGTGGGGGTTCACATTATCTCTGGTCGCTGTCCGCGGGCGCGGCCTTGCCCTTGTCCGCGCCCTCCTCCTCGGCCTCCACCTTGAACATCTCCTCCGAGCCCTCCTCGCTGTCGTTCTCCTCCGACTCGGTCAGCAGCTCCTCGTCCTTGTACTCGGCCACGTCCACCGCGGCGCCCAGGTGCTCCTTGAGCTTGCCGTGGTGCTTCACGTGGTACCGCTGGTTCTGGAAGAACTTGATGATGGTGTGCTTGGGCAGGTCCAGCTGCGCCGAGAGCGTGTGGATGGCCTCCTGGTCGGGGTACAGGCCCACGTCGTGGATGAAGCTCTGCAGGATCCCCAGGGCTTCCAAGGAGATCTTGGTGCGAGACCGGGGCTTTTTGGCACAACTGTCTTCCGAGGGCGGCGGCGGGGGCGGGGCCTCCTCGCGGGGAGGGGAGCTCTCCTTGGTAGCCTGGGCCTGCTGCCTGTGAAGGACCTGCTGGTTCAAAGGAAAAGGAAGTTAACATGGGACTCGCCATGTGACCTTCGCCGAGGCATCCTCCTCTGCACGATGGGCTGTCCGTGCAGCAGGGGAGCGAGGCTGGGCTCGCCTGGACACTCAGGCCTCCAGAAAACCAAAAAGCACTGCAGGAGATGTAGACTCACATCTACAAGAGGTTAGTAAGAGCCCGGCCCCGGTGGCTCAGTGGTTGAACATCAACCTATGAACCGGGAGGTCATGGTGCGACTCCCGGTCGGTGTACATGCCCGGCTTCCGGGCTCCATCTCGAGCCTGGGGCGTGCAGGAAGCAGCCGATCAAAGGTTCTCTCTCATCATTGATGTTTCTCTCTCTCTCTCTCCCTCTCCCTTCCTCTCTGAAATCCCTAAAAATGTTTTTTAAAAAGAGGTTAGTCATAGTGATGTTGGCAGATATTTACATTCTGAGGCACGAAGACGTTGGTCATGGTGGCCAAGGTCATTTGAATTCAGGCAACCTGGCTCCAGAGTCCTCCTTGCAGTTAGCCAGCATGATGTGCCTGCTGCCTCCCTGAAAGCCGATGGCAAAGAAACCGGACCCAGAGGAACAAGTGGGCTCTGCAATGGCAACCCATGGGTTCAGGTCCAGATGCTTCCGCTTAGCGGGGCGTCCTTAAGGTGCAAGACACTGACCATCGTTAAGCCCTATCTCATCCCCTATAGCAGAAGGATGAGACTATCTTCCCAGGGACGTGGCAACAAGGAGTAAATGGCACAATGTACGTAGGAACAGTGCCTACCGGAAATCAGAGGCTGACAAACGTATCCACTGAAGGGCCAGAGAACAAATATTTTAGTCTCTGTTGAATGACTCAACTCTATCTTACAGCATGAAATCAGCCATAAGTGATATACACACAAACAAACATGGCTACGTGTTAATACCATTTTATTTACAAAAACAGGTGGCAATCTGAACGTGGCCCATGGGCCATAGTTTATCCACTCTGGCTTCGGGCAGACTTCCAGTAAATGACAGCCAGTGCTATCATCAGCCTCACAATCACTCTTAGAGGGAGCGTGGACATTGGAGCCAGAAAACCAATCCTTCATAAAACTGGGAACTTTTCTGTATTTTCTCTTGGCTCTGATGTTGATCCTTAAATATATATTTTTAAATAAAAACTTCCACATGAATTTAAAGGTAAAACTGTTTTGTAAACTATGAATTTTAAATGACTGTTTCATACTCATATAGGTGGACTTTTTCAATGTCACTATAAACTATTAATCCTGTTTTGCACACATTGTCTACTTTCTGTATTTTTACCCTTAATATCAAGGTTTTCTAGTTGTAATTAATTTAAATTTCTGTTTTATCTCTACCTATCCTCCACTTGTTTTTTTTTTAAAAAAAGCTAGTTAGGCAAGCTTTTTTTTTTTAATCCTCACCCAAGGATATGTTTTTTCATTGATTCTAGAGAGAGAGGGAGGGAGAGGGAGAGAAACACCCATGTGAGAGAAAAACATCATCACTTGCCTCCCCTACGTACCCCAACACGGGGACTAAACCCACAACCTGGGTCTGTGCTCTGACTGGGAAGTGAAGCCATGGCCTTTCTGGTGCATGGGATGGGGCTCAGAGCACACCAGCCAGGATGGCAAGTTTATTCTTGATCTTCTTAATGATATCCCTCTGCGTAAAATAATCCCCCCCCCTTAATATTTATTTATGAACTTATTTAATGTGACAAAAAAAGGAAGCAATACAGAGGAAACAGTCAGAACCACTCCCTGCACTCTAGTCATCAGCCCACGTGAGAAGGGTCATATGGGGGGAGGGCTGCCGGGAGAGGGGGAGGGCTTCCGGGAGAGGGGGCAGGGCATGGATCCCAAGGAGGAAGCCCAGCTCTGCTGATGCCTAGCAGTGATGTTGTGGAACGAAGAGGCGCACATGGTAGCCCCACTATTGCAAAGGCAAAGACCACATTTCTCCTACCCAGATCCTGCCTAACTTCCCGGATCTTGCCAAGCCCTTTAAGAACAGTGAGTGTACTTTCTAAAAAATAAACACACGTTTCTCCTCTCACCATTCTCTCCTATTTCATACCATCTTTTTCATGTTAAAGTAACACGTTCAATACTTTCCAGAGTTCAGGGGGAAGTCTGTCTAATCAGTGCTGAAGAAAACATGTCTAGTTACATTAAGGAATCACTTAGTCCCCCCACCCTCACCACCATCACTGTCACCACCACACACTACCCATGTGACCCGTTTTCCTTTTTAGCTATAAAACATCACCATCAAAGCAAGTGTTTAAGAAAAAAAAATCTCTGACATTTATCCTCGTCTTAGGGACCATCTGATGAGAAAATAACTTCTCAGCAATGGGAAAATACCAGTCTGTTACATAGAATTTAACAAATATTGGGGCAGATGAAATTGTCACCTATGATAACGATAAAAGAGGATGAAACTTTTCAAATAGTAATTGATAATCAAGCGACAATCAAGACAACAATCAAAAGGATAATCTAACGCAAATAAGAATATCTCATTCTAAGCTGATTGCCGGGAGTAAAAAGGAATCTGAAACAGAGACCATGAAACAGTGGCTCAGGAGGTCCATGTGATGTTGGCCAATTAAAATGAATGTTCCTGGCGTTTGCTTTATCGCTTTCAACTAAGAGCAAACTCGTGTGGTCTGCCATGGGAAGCTGGCATCAGCAAAAAGTGAGCCCCATTACTTCAACACCCTAATTACAGCAGCAGGAGATGCGGAGTGGCATGGTGGGCCGCACTGCCCACGGCAGCCTTGATGGCAGGAAGACCCTGCCTCGGAGGTCAAAATGTGGGCGGCTGGGCACTGCAATAAATGAACCCCCATGTCAACAGGTGAGGGGTGGGCTTTCTGGTGAGCGAGGGAGACTGGAATTATGTATGGAATATATACATACTCGAAGATCAGACACTCAGGCACGAGTGCCCCCTATTAGAGCAATTGCATTAATTGGAAAACAAAAGAGAATTAAAATGCCCCATTTTCTAAATTATGCTTGCCTTCTGTAGTAAAAGTCAGCACAACGGTTCCATTTAATTAAATCATCAGATTGGTTCTTTAGGGGTTTTCCATTGTGCACTGGTTAGATTTAAAGAGATTTTTCCAAAACTCTACTTGGAAGTTACTGTAATCTTTCCGCATGACAGGGTCTGTCCACCCAGCGGGCCCGCACCACCGCCCTGCTTCATTAGGACACAGCAGTGGCAACACATGCACATGGGAAGCCACACATGAAACAGAAACAGCGGGGATCACAGCTGCCCTTACTGACCGTGTCCTCTGTGCCAGGCAGTGCTGAGAACTGCACATGGACAACGTTTATCACCCTCCCGGTGCAGCAGGGAAGTGCTATTTGGATCAAGAACAACCTGAAAACACGGAGCATCTCGGGAAACCCTTTCCGTTGGAAATGAAGACCACCAGGTGCTGTGGGTCTGAGAAAGCAGGTGTCCCAGGAATAATGCCAGCCCACCACAGGAGAGAAAGATGTTTCTCAGAGAAGTAACAGCAGTAGACATGATCTACAAAGTGGACTCTCTTGTTTCCGGTCAATGTTCTCTAGTGAGTTGGGCAGCATGGCACTGTTCCATGAACAAGGTTAAGTGGTATTTCTAGCATCTTTGAAGAGATAAGGAAAAATAGAGATTGACAAAATGAGTAGCTCTAAGGTCAGACTGTCTTACAAGTCACCAAAAGGGCCTACCTGAGGTTTTGGGGGTTTTATTATTATTGATTTTGTGTTTTTTTTTTAAGAGAGAGACAGAAGAAGGGAGAGGGAGAGAGAAACACTGATGTGAGAGCAAAACATCAATTGGCTGCCATAACTCTATAGTTGACTTTTCAATACGACAATTAGGGTTAATAGCAACGAAATTTCTAATTAGCTTCAATAATAAAAAAATAATAATGATGATGGCGTTAGTAGGTGGTAGCATTCATAGAAAGAGTATCATGAGCTAAAAACTAGCTTAAATGCTGTAAATATATTTTATTTTCACAGTAACCCTGGAGGTAGGTGATTTTTTTACCCCATTTTATGATGAAGAAGCTGGAGTTCAGAGTTCAGACAACTTGTCTGGGGCCACGGAGCTTGTAAGTAGCAGAACTGGGATTCTAAAACTTGTCTGTCTGCTTTTAAATCCAATGCCCTTAAACGTATGTGCTCCTGCCTTCTGTGAGCAAGACTGCATTGGAAACCTGAGCAAAGTCTCTAGAGCAAAGGTGACAGACCATAAACAAAACATCAGGCAGCAATAACTGCTATAAGCAAAAATAGAGCAATAGATGAGGAGAAGTGAGGGGAGGGGACGTTATTTTAGAAACAGTGACTCAAGGAAGCCTCCCTGAGGAGGAAGCATTTGAGCAGAGGCCTGAGGGAGTGAGGACCAAGCCAAGAAGAAGAGCATGGGACACAGGAAACAGCCAGCAGAAGGGCCGGAAGCAGGAAGACACCCAGTGTATTTGAAACATCAAGGAAGATACCACGTTAGAGCTCTGCCATCCAACAGAGCAACCACTAGCCACACTGTCTGTTCACATTTAGAGTTAAATTAATTGAAACTAAAAAAAGAAAAAGCTCAGTTCCTCAGTCACATTAGCCACTTCTCAGGTGCTTGATGACCACACTGTGCAGTACCATCTTGGACAGCACAGACAGGGCTCATTGCCCTCATCACAGGAAGTGGTGGTGGGCAGCCTACACTAGATGGTGCAGAGGTGGCCTTGGCCAGAGCAAAGGACCTTGGCATCTACGGTCAGGGTGATGAACGTCCTCACAATGAACTGCAATCATAATCAGCCCAAAATATAGTGGGACGTGAAACTGCCACTATTACTAGAGAGAAGAGAAATATTCATCTATCCACATGTGAAGTAAGAAAAACTCAGTTTGTAAGATATTACTGGACTTTCAAGGGCCTTCCACAAATAGCAACGCTATCATAAACACAACCAGGAAGATGCACGGGCATTCTCTCCTCAAGAGAATGGTCAATTTACACTTAGCTGACGGCTACTCTCTTCATCAGACATGCTTAGCATGTCTAAAAGAAATTAGGTTTAAAACAATCAACCTTGGGTCAAAAGAGTAAAAAAGGATCCACTCATCAAATATTTATGGAATTTCTATAATAATTGAACCTATTAACTTACAAAGCTTTCTAATAAGGAGTCCTATCTTCAACAATTAGGTGTTGATGAATAGGTTATGGGTAGGACATAAATAGAAAGTTAAAAGTCTACGTTCCTTCTAATTTATTTGCTGAAATCTCCCTGGTCTAAATATGACATACATGTACATAAAAGGACATGAAGATGTGACAAAAAACAAACAAACCATGTTGTAAATATATTCAAAAGGGACATCAGCTGCAGAATGAAACCCAAGCCTCCTTGCCCAGTGATGAAGCGCAGTCAGAATAGGGACAGGCCGTTGTCTGCCCACAAAACTGAACATCTTGAAAACACAGCGACAAAATGGTACCATGACAAAATCTGAGGCAGATAAAGCAGTGCTTCTTAAACCTCTCAGTGTTCAAATACATTTTGAGGGCTTCAATGAAAACCAGCTGGGAGTCATGTGTAAAATATAATGGTTTTTGCCTGCAGGGAAGGAAGTGAGATCTTGAATGATTAAGTTGAGGAAAGTATATAATTCACTGTATCATTATGGGGTGAAATGGATTACTTATAATAAGCCAAGACTTTGTGGTCTTTTTATAGAGAGAAAATGAGAAATGATTAAGGAGGTGACTGCAGAGGGTGGCTGATCCAGGGTGGCAATAGGTTGGAACAAACTTGCCCAGGTGGTCGCTGCCACCTCTCCAGGACAAGTCCCACCCAGAGAGGTGAACCTCCCCGAGCTTCGGGTCCTCAGGGCTGATGCACATCCATGAGATGAGGACACAGACAAGATGGCTTTGTTGCATTTATTTTGAGTTCGTATCAGAATTACTTGGACTGGTTTACTCTTACCGCATTCTATGACGACAGAATGTAAAATAGTTGACCCAAAAGAGGAAAGCATTCTTCCACTAAGAGTCCCGAGAGGAATATATTTAATAGATGATAACAACTGGTTGAAAGACCCTGTGCATAACTCAATTAGACTTTGTTAAATGAATGGATGAATAAATTCTGCTATTTAAAAATACCATATATAAAGAATACCATATAACTTGAGATATTTGTCTTAAATTTCAACAACCCAGTGCTACACCCTAATATTACCCTTTTTTCTAAAGCATCATTTAAGACTATTAATTTTGGCTCAAAAATTCTATGGGGAGAACTTAACATTAATGATTAATGATGAATGTAAATACTGTATATCTATCTCAATGATTGGACTGTGACCTACACACGGGCACGCCATATGCCTGGCACACTGAGTGCTCAGGTCCTCTGTGCTCTGCGGCACTAAATTAACTCCATATCCTCTCTACTTTCAGACCAGTTATTATTCTTGTTCTACGCATCTTACTATTTATTTTTTACAAACTATGTTTTAAAAATAAAGAAACTTTATTCATCATAGAAACTTACATTTACTGTGTATAGGAGAGAAAAAAAAAAATATATATATATATTTACCATTTCTTGTATTTAAAAAAAACAACAACAAAACATTCCGGGGCATGGTATAACCCATAAGACGATTGTTATAGGGCCAGACGGCTTCACAGGGGAGTTCTACCAAACATTCAAGGAAGAACTAAAACATACCCTCCTCAGACTACTACAAAAAATTCAAGAGGAAGGAACACTTCCAAGCTCATTCTATGAAGCCAGCATCACCCTAATACCAAAACCAGGTAAAGACATCACAATGAAAGAGAATTACAGGCCAATATCCCTCATGAACATAGATGCCAAAATCCTCAACAAAATCTTAGCAAATCGGATCCAGCAGTACATCAGAAGGATCATACACCATGACCAAGTAGGATTCATCCCAGAGATGCAAGGATGGTACAACATCCGTAAATCAATAAATGTGATACATCACATAAACAAATTGAAAGAAAAAAACCACATGGTCATATCAATTGATGCAGAAAAAGCATTTGACAAAATCCAACACCCATTTTTGATAAAAACTCTCAGAAAGGTGGGAATAGAAGGATCATACCTCAACATAATAAAAGCCATATATGACAGGCCCACAGCCAACATCATACTCAATGGACAAAAACTAACACCATTTCCCCTAAGAACAGGAACAAGACAGGGATGCCCACTCTCACCACTCCTGTTCAACATAGTACTGGAAGTATTAGCCATTGCAATTAGGCAAGAAGAAGGAATAAAAGGCATCCAAATTGGAAAAGAGGAAGTAAAACTGTCCTTATTTGCAGATGACATGATATTATACATACAAAACCCTAGAGACTCCATCAAAAAGCTACTAGACTTAATACATGAATTTGGCAATGTAGCAGGATACAAAATTAACCCCAAGAAATCTGAGGCATTTCTATACACCAATAGTGAACTTTCAGAAAGGGAGATCAGAAAAACAATCCCATTTACCATCGCACCAAAAAAATTAAGATACCTAGGAATAAACTTAACTAAAGAGGTTAAAAACCTCTACTCAGAAAACTACAGGACGTTGAAAAAAGAGATAGAGGAAGACATAAACAGATGGAAGAACATACCATGTTCTTGGATTGGTAGAATCAACATCATTAAAATGTCCATACTACCCAAAGCAATCTATACATTCAACGCACTTCCCATTAAAATACCAATGGCCTTCTTCACAGATCTAGAACGAACTCTCCAAAAATTCATCTGGAATAAAAAAAGACCCCGAATAGCTGCAACGATCCTGAGAAAGAACAAAGTAGGTGGGATCTCAATGCCAGATATCAAGCTGTATTACAAAGCCACTGTTCTCAAAACTGCCTGGTACTGGCACAAGAACAGGCATATAGATCAGTGGAATAGAATAGAGAGTCCAGAAATTAGCCCGAACCAATATGCTCAATTAATTTTTGACAAAGGAGGCATGAACATACAATGGAGCCAAGATAGTCTCTTCAATAAATGGTGTTGGGAAAATTGGACAGATATATGCAAGAAAATGAAACTAGACCACCAACTTACACCATACACAAGAATAAACTCAAAATGGATAAAGGACTTAAATGTACGACAGGAAACCATAAAAATTCTAGAAGAATACAAAGGCAACAAAATCTCAGACATATGCCAAAGCAATTTCTTCACTGATATAGCTCCTAGGGCAGTTGAAACTAAAGAGAAACTGAACAAATGGGACTACATCAAAATAAAAAGCTTCTGCACAGCAAAAGAAACCATCAACAAAACAACAAGAAAACCCACTTCGTGGGAAAACATATTTACCAACGTCATATCTGATAAGGGCTTAATCTCCAAAATTTATAGGGAACTCATACAACTTAACAAAAAGAAGATAAACAATCCAATCAAAAAATGGGCAAAGGATCTAAATAGACACCTTTCAAAAGAGGACATTCAGAAAGCCAAGAGACATATGAAAACATGCTCAAAGTCACTAATCATCCGAGAGATGCAAATCAAAACAACAATGAGGTACCATCTCACACCTGTCAGAATGGCCATCATCAACAAATCAACAAACGACAAGTGCTGGAGAGGATGTGGAGAAAAAGGAACACTTGTGCACTGCTGGTGGGAATGCAGACTGGTGCAGCCACTATGGAAGGCAGTATGGAGGTTCCTCAAAAAATTGGAAATGGAACTCCCATTTGACCCTGTGATCCCACTCCTAGGAATATATCCCAAGAAACCAGAAACACCAATCAGAAAGGATATATGCACCCAGATGTTCATAGCAGCACAATTCACCATAGCTAAGATCTGGAAACAGCCTAAGTGCCCATCAGTAGATGAATGGATTAGAAAACTGTGGTACATCTACACGATGGAATACTATGCTGCTGTTAAAAAGAAGGAACTCCTACCATTTGCAACATCATGGATGGAACTGGAGAGCATTATGCTAAGTGAAACAAGCCAGTCAATGAAGGAAAAATACCACATGATCTCACTCATTCATGGATAATAAAGACCATTACAAACTTTTGAACAATAATAGATACAGAGGCAGAGCTGCCTCAAACTGATTGTCAAACTTTAGTGGGAAGGCCAGAGAGAGTTGGGGGGCAGGAGGGAGGGGAGTAAGAGATCAACCGAAGGACTTGTATGCATGCATATAAGCATAACTAATGGACATAAGACACTGGGGGGTAAGGGAGGGTAGGGGTTTGCCAAGGGGGGGGGGGGGGAAGGATACTTATGTAATACCCTTTGTAATACTTTAAGCGGAAAAAAAATAAATAAATAAATAAACTGATGAACAAAAAAAAAAAAAAAAAAAAAAAAGACGATTGTTATAGAAGTTGTGAGCAAGAGTTTGGGGGTCACAAAGTTCTGGTTTTGAATCCAGCCTTACTGCCAAAAGCACATCTGTTTACTAGCCTGGTGAGTCTGAGAAAGCCACTTTGCTATTCTGTAACATCTTTCACGTAGTGATATGAGGAATATGCGAGACAGTGCATGTTAAGTTCTTAGCAGAGTTCTTGTCATAAGGTTTTCATAAGTAGTTCCTACCATTAGGAATGAAAAGAGGATTTAAGAATCAGTAGTATACTGCCTCGTGTATTTTTCTAACAATTGTGAGTCATCAACAAATTCAGAGATTTCTTTCCTTTCACACCAAAAATCAACAGATCTGCAAATAGAGGTGTCAACCAATAAGCGCTCTTATTTCTTTTGCACATGCACTACCTCTGCCTTTGATCTTTAACATGCCACCTAGCACTTGGGCGTTGCCTCTTAAGCATCTGCTACATTAAATTATACTTCACAGTCACAGTCCTGTTGGAGGTGACACCTTCTATATACACCGCCTGGGCTCCCCCCGTTAGGAAGACATCTTTTGTCAATGGTTCTCAAAATGTGGTCCAGAGACACCCGGGAGGATCCCAACACCCCATGAAGACGTCCATGACCTCAAAACTATTTTCATGGCAGAACTAAGACAGTATTTGCCTTCTGATCGTGCTGAAATTTATACTGAAGGTACAAAAGCAGTAGTGGGAACACTGCTGGCCTGTTGGCATAAATCAGGTCAGTGGCATCAAGCTGCATCTAACTATATTCTTCACAGCCACACACACAGTAGAAATGCCACTTTCATGTACGAAGGCCCTTGATGATGTAGTAACATATGACGAATTATATTAAGTGCCAATCCTTGAGCATACCTTTTCAAAACACTCTGCAGGAAGAAATGGGACGCACCTCTGAAGTGCAAGAAGGAAGATGGAAGATGGTGGTCATGAGCAAGAGCATCATTGTTATTGGAAGGAACAACTAACAGACAAACTAAGGTTATTCAGAGTCGGGTATTTGGCAGACATTTCCTTAAAAGTAAAGTAAACCTGTTACTTCAAGGAAAATATCTGATAGTATTTGTGGCCAATGATAAAAATGGATCTTTCAAGCAAAAATTCAAATTTTGGAAAACTTGTAGCTGCCATTATAAAATTAATAGCTCCCCACAATCTTAAAACTTTCCTAATGATATTGACGGTGATTTAACAATTCTTTAAGATGTCCTAGAATGGAATATGTCAAAATTTAGATCTACATAACTCAATATTTTCCAAATGACCAATTCATGGTATTGCAACATCATAAATAGGTAAAAGAAACATTCAAAGTGCAAGGCAAACGAATGAGTTACAAAGTTAAAAATATATATATATGAAAAGTTCATCAATATGATTTTAGATTCTAATTGGCAAATATCCTGTAAGAAACCACTTGTAGAGTTTTGCTATAGTATCAAAGAAGAATATTACCTGGGAGGCTATGAATATATTCCTTCCCTTTCTAACTGCATGTCTGTGGGAGGCTTGCTTTTCTGCATTTACTTGAACCAAAACTATATATTGTGTCAGATTGAATGAAAAAGCAATTATGAGGATCCAGTTAAGCCAGATATTTAAAAATATTTACAAAAAATATATAAACCTATGGTACTCTTCTCATTTCTTTGTTTTAGAAATAGTTATTTTTTCATAAAAATATATTATTTTCCCTAACCGGTTTGGCTCAGTGGATAGAGCATTGGCCTGCGGACTCAAGGGTCCCAGGTTCGACTCCGGTCAAGGACATGCACCTTGGTTGCGGGCACATCCCCAGTAGGGGATGCGCAGAGGCAGCTGGTCAGTGTTTCTCTCCCATCGGTGTTTCTAACTCTCTATCCTTCTCCCTTCCTCTCTGTAAAAAAATCAATAAAATATATTTTTAAAAAATATATATTATTTATACATATCACATATTCTTATACTTATTTTAAAATTAAACATTTTTAAAATTTCTCAGAATTAATTTCTACTATGGTAAATACTCACAGTTAAAACACATTATTGGAGTTCTCAAAAGCAAAAGTAAAAAGGGATCTGGATACCAAAAAGTTTGAAAATTTCTGAAATACATGAATCACACTCAACATATAGGCCTGCCGTTTTCCTAATGAAAATCAAGCACTTCACTATAACATTCAAAATGGACCCCACAGTGTAAGACATCCTTATCTGAGCCAAGTCCCCGGGAACATCTTAAGGAATGAATGTAAGAGAAATTGCACATGCATTACAACTGATCTCTTGACTTTATCACTCAAAGACATTTTCACAGGCAAACCATTCTCCAAGAAACACAATTCAGACTATTTCTAAGTCCAAGTGATCTTACTTGAGTTGGCTCTTCTGGTTGTAATTTCACATCCTAACATTATAAGACTTATTAAAAACCATGCTTTAGTTTTTGTTGCTTTTTTTGGATTATACAGTATCCTAAGGTCAAAACTCAGGAAATCTGTTATTAAAAAAAAAAAAAAAGTATCCATGAAGTGATGACAAATTGCAGACTACAGGTGTTAGATTACATTTTGACTCCAGGCAGGTTTAATATAAGTCAGTCTCCTTTTACAATTGCTCTTAGCACATACAGCTATAGGAAGGGGATTGTTTTAAAAATTAAAAAAGGAGAGAGAGAGAGAGAGAATAAGGAAAAAAAAGAGCAGTGCTCAATAAAAGAAGATCATGTCAAGAGAAATCAATACAAACAAGCAAAATGGTAGGAAGTCTGACATGGAAATATGTGTTCAATTTCATCCAGCCTTAGTCTGAGTTTCCTTTAATATTGTAACCAAGATGATATTGGGACATCATGTATGTTTTTAATGCAGTTTAATAATTGCTTCTCAAAATAAACACTTTGGACAAAGATAAAAGCACTGTGACACAATAATCTGTTAGAATAAACTTGGGTGTTGGAAAAAGCCTAGTTCTTAAAACAGCCTTTGGCTTATATCATTTCCTCTTTGGTAACAAACTGAGAACAACTTATGCTAACGACTATGGGATGGTTTGGGTAAAAAAAAAAAAAAAGGGTGGAGTGCAATCACTGATCCGACTATTGGGAGTGGCCAGAGTGTGCAAACACAGAAGAGGTAGCAGCTGGGTAGCGGCTCCCGCACTGTAAGAGATGAGCTGACAGACAGTAAATTAAGCAGAGTCAAGATGAGCAACTATATCTCGATCAAATAGACATCATGCAGCTTAACAAACAACCATTTCTCCTGTTAGAATGTAAAGAGGCCAAGCATGGACATGTCTTGAATCTAAAGGCAATGATACCTTTCCCTTCATCAGCATCACTGGTAGTATGACCAACATTCTATCAACAGGACAGACAGAATCCGTGCAATGACTCAGGAGGAACAGACTCTTCAGAATGGTCCAGGCCACGGACATGTATCCTTCTGCCCAGGAGAAACCATCTCCCATCCCACCCACCCCAGTTCCACTTGCTTGGCACCCACGGGCATTCATATCCTCCCTGCTCCCATGCACCCCCACCTCCTTCATAGCGTCTTCTCAAAACAGAAATATGCACAGAGAAGACCCATCTCTTTAAGGCCAGACTGAAGGTACAGGTACCACTAAAGTGTCTTTAAAGACTTTATATTTGTGTTAAAATGATTAAGGACTAACATGGACATGACGAGGACTGGCAGTTACCTGTGGAATAATGATCTGAAAACAAATGCATGACTTGCTTCCTGGGTAGAACCAAGAAAAAAGTGGCTGTTGCACCATCATGAATGAAAAAAAAAGGTCTAGTTCAAGTTAAAGGTAACCAGGGTGACTAAACAAAGAGGGTAAAAGGTTGGGATCACTTGAACACCAGGAATTCATCATGTATTAAAAAAGCCAATCTGAAAATGCATAATACCACATCAATAGCAAAGGCCAAGAGAGAAAGATGTGGGAAGGGTTTGGGATAAGGATGACCTATTAGAATTCTTAGACGGTGAATCCAGCTGGCTAAAATAATGCTCAAGGTCAGAAGAAGCGTGACCCGAATGAAAACAACAACCAATGCCAGCGATGTGTGACTCGGTGAGCTCTAAATTGTGAATTTTTAAAACATATTCAAAGTAAGATTTAAAAGATAGAATGCAGACACTACTTCAGATCAATACATTGCATCCAGTAAGTTTAACCAGAGCAGGATTTTGGTTCCTGTTATATGAAAACATGTTACATTAAATGGAG
Source organism: Myotis yumanensis (assembly GCF_028538775.1). Classification (NCBI taxonomy): domain Eukaryota; kingdom Metazoa; phylum Chordata; class Mammalia; order Chiroptera; family Vespertilionidae; genus Myotis; species Myotis yumanensis. Next base: position 7,996,599 of record NW_027223759.1, read on the forward strand.
GCAGAGAATACATGCATTTTCCTAAGTACAGATATCATGTAGCCAACCCAAGAACTGTGTCAATGAAGATTTAAAAATGATTCCTAAGATAAAGCTAGAGTCAGAACTCAAACCACTTCCAAATCTCCTACTATTTATAAATCCAGTGACAAAAACAGTAACTTAAAAATACCTCTTTAGTAAAGAATGACCTAAAAATGAGGATAACATGGGGAAAAATAATTATATATTTTAAGTCACAGAATCTCAATAAATCACGTGAGCATCACTGAAAGAAAGCATTACTCTTCTTGATTTACATACTCACTATACAATGTGACTCGGGGGTCAAGTTCCTATAACCATTTAATCATAGAATTAGGACATTATCACAGCATTTACTGTATTTCAAAGTGTAAGTGGGTACTGTTGCATTTATTCTTCAAAGGAGGAAATGAATACATGAAGTTGAGCTCTGGCCCCAAGTCACAAACCCCAGAGCCTAACCTACAACAAACATACTCTTGCTGCTGCTTAGGGCTAGGAAATGAAGAAAAACACAAAAGTATGCTCCATTTCAATTTAAGTTTTGAGCACAATTTCATTTTGGTGTGAATAAATATCTTCCAATTAAAATATAAAAATAACCCTGGAAACCACAGAGGATACTATTCAGTGTTTCAAGTTAGGAATTAAAAGTGAAGACAAAGAAGTCAGAAAAATTGGAATACAGGATGGAGCAGTTCCCCTCCCACATGCTAACCCCACTTTTAAAAAAGCACAGACCTCATTTCATCAAGATGTCCTAGCACCAAAGAGAGAGAGAAGTCCTGACAAAGCCCAGCCAGGACTCGGGTGAGGCCTAACTATCCCTTAACTGTGATGACCCTAGTGACACTGTAGTTTTGTCCTCTCCCAGCTTCTTAAAGAGGAGGATTTATTAAATTACTAAAGGAGAAAGTTCGGATTAGATTGTTTACTTGGGGCAGAAAAAACAAAGAAGGTAACCCATGTGTCCGAGGCCTCACAGGAGGCTCCTGGGAATCCCGGGATGGGCCGCATTTCCTGCATAATTCTTACAGTCGGGGCACGCAGAAGTCAGAACCATCTGACAGCCATGGTTAGTGAAAATATTAGACGTTCGCCAATAAAATACTACCTCAGCGTATTTCTTGCTTTCTGGATGTAACCACTTAATGACAGGACTTAAGAAAACTGCGCCGTGTGGATCAAACATATAAAAGCACAAATATTCCTTTTATAGAAAGCGAGCCTTAGGCAGCGCATTATCACCAACCCCTCTGGTGGAAGACGGAGTAGCCAGCATCACCACACGCTGACATTGTGGTGTATTATCACCTCACGTCCAAACTGGGGAAACAGAGTCAAATGATCAAAGAAGGGCTTTCTCCTTGGCCAGCCGTAAAGTGGAGGCCACTGATCCCCAGGGCGGCAGTGAAGATTCCCGCAGGCTTAGCCGTGAGAAGGTGTCAGAGGAGAGCTTATCAAACTCACCTCATTTCATCAGAAACCGGCTCCCTTGGCATGATTGTCTCTCAAGAGAAAAGGAATATGGAAAGATGAAACGACAGGAGGTAGAACTTCCCGAAGGCTAATTCTGCATCATTCTTTTAAAGTCTAAGCCACTTTTAATTAATGTGCGAGGATGCTGGCTTCACACCCTCCACAGGAATAACCCTACCACATGAACGGAACCAGGGATGGGGAAACTGTGGCTTCTATACTCGGTGGCAAGCGCAGCAGGTGAGATGGAAAGCAGACGGGCCAGGGGGTGGTTTCCTCAAGAAAATGAATGTCCGTCTCCCTCGCAGCGCGCCAAGATGGCCACTGGGAAGGGCAAGGCTCAGCTCCTCGTTCCCTGGGGATTCCTTCCCCACAGGAAGCCCGGGGTCTGCACCTGCAGGTGAGCCATGTGCCTGCGGGCGCGGCCGGCCCAGCTCAGATGCACAGAGCAAGTCCCCTGGTGTCTCTGAGTCTCAGCTTCCTGAGCACACAGGGTGGGGCAACAGAAGGCTCACAGTTGTCTGTATGGAAGAGAATGCCACCGTTCATCAACAATAATACGAGAATACAGTCTGCTTCTCCAGCTCATGGCTGCAAGCCCCCTGCTGCCCACCTGTGTGACCGTCCTCAGGGACCAGAACTACCAGGCATATTATACTTTCAGATGGGAATGTGCATCTGAGTGGATTTAATGGAAGAGCTGAAAATTCTGCACAAAACAAACCTACTTACAGATGCCAGGGGCCGGGAGGTCATCAGGAACGCTGGCTGGTGCTCCAGACCCCGCCCCCGAGGTGCCCCTCACCCAAACCCCCACATGTAGTCAATCCCTGGCTGCTGACCAATCCTAAATTTCAAACACGTCTGGGGTCGTGTCTCCCTCTCCACACTTACTCCATTGCTGTTGCTCAGGCCTTGACCATTGATGGCCTGAATGACTATGACTTCCTCCCAACTGGCCTCCTGCCACGGCCAAGAGAGCATCTTCCCAAAGGCCTTCCATGGCCCTAAGACAGGCAAGGCCTCGGGGCTACCGAGAAGGCTCCTGACCCGGGCCCCGGCCCCCGGCTCCGGCCTTGCTCCTCCACCCCTGCCTCTCGGGCTTCCCTCGGACCCCACAGCTGCGGCCGCCACCCTATGCTGCGGTGCCCCTCCACCTCGGTCCTCTGCCGCCCCTGCACCCGGACAGCTCCTCTATGAGGATTCTGTAAGCGCCCTGGGCGGGCCTCCTCCCGCTGGCTCTCGGGTACATGTGCCCCTGCTTTAAGCTTTTCCTCCTCTGTCCCACTTCCAAGCTGGGGGTTGTAGTCATCTGTCCTGCACCTGTCTCGCCACAAATCTGCGAGCTCCTGGGGAGTGGATGCTGTGTGACATCCACCTCCACACGCTTGGCACTGTGCACAAGTCAAGCACTGCATCTGAGTGACTGAAACTTAACACTTGTCCTCCAAGGTCCAGAATCCTTCTGCACTGGTGACAGAAGTGCCATGCAGACCAAAGTCTTCCTACAATTCAGACCATGTCTTCAGCTCCAAGGGGAGGAAAGCAGTGACAAGGTAGATGGCTGCTCATTGAAAAATACACTTATCACCAAAAAGAGCTGAGTGACAGTCGTTTGTGATACTTATTAAATGCAGACATATGCTTTGAATAGGCTAGTAATATCATACAGTGATTCATGCAGTCCTATACCCCAAAATTATCTCACTGAAAATCACCGACACTCAGAGACATCCATGCAGGGTGTGACTGTCCTCAGGGCTAAAAGCTGACATGTTTATCGGTTTGCCTCACTCCCTCTCCCCGGTCTGCAGGGCTATTTCTACCTCCGGCAGAACTCACAAGGCCTTCAGCAAACAGCTTCTATGATGAGGAAACCGCTGGAGGCAAGACAGCAAGACAACAAAGAACAATGAAAGAATCCACGGAAGACAGAGAAAGGGAACCTTTTAAAAAGGTACAAGAACCAGATGTATTTGCTTAAATGTGGGTCGCGTGGATCACAGTAAGAGCCTGAGACACAGCACTTCTCAGCTGCACGCAGAACGCTGCCTATCTACACGCCTTGGGAAGCACTCAGGTTTTCTCCAAAACACATACGAAATGCCAAATGGTTATTCTTGGAGTCGAATGAATGGCGTGAGCCCATGTGTGGAGGGAGAAAAGTAACGGAGTGACTTCAAAGCATGTATGTTTGCCTCCACTTTGAATCAACCTCTGTAGTTCCTACACCACACAATCCAGAGTGAGTGAGGCGAACGGTTTCAAGTCGGGGCCAGACCCTGCCGTCGGCGCTTCCTGCCGCCTTTGCAACACAGTTAGATCTTATCAAAACGTGTTTTTAGAAGTATTCCACTGAAACCAAATAAACCGTGCAAGTATGGAAAATCTAGATGCTAAATAGAAGCCATCTCCATCACACTGACGGAGACCAAAAAGCATTTTGGTCCCAGAGAACATTTTTGCTCCATGGTGCGGGGCTTCTAAGGTGCTTTATAATTCCCCTCACTGACAGCATAGTCAGCTTTGTCAGGGTCTCTGTTGGAATAATAATTCCAGACTGAGCAAAGAATTCTATCAAAACTCAATTATCGCATTAAAACACTCCGTCATGTGTTCCCTCAAGACTCCCAACTTTCTATTTCTGAAAAGAGAACAGATTTAATGAGATATTTTTCAAAGTGGAGCTGGTGAAGGGAATATTTGTGAAGAGGCACTGCCAAAAAGACAGTTCACTGGGTAGACATAGATAAGGCAAAATTTACCACAGACGCTGGAGCGATGGGTATTAAATAGTCATCTCCGAGTAAATTTTACACATCCACGGGGCCCGGATGGTCTACACCAGTGGTCGGCAAACTCATTAGTCAACAGAGCCAAATATCAACAGTACAATGATTGAAATTTCTTTTGAGAGCCAAATTTTTTAAACTTAAACTATATAGGTAGGTACATTGTTATTAACTTAATTAGGGTACTCCTAAGGCTTAGGAAGAGCCACACTCAAGGGGCCAAAGAGCCGCATGTGGCTCGAGAGCTGCAGTTTGCCGACCACGGGTTGCCAAAGGTGGCATTGCCTAAAGGAAATCTCTAAGGTCAACTCGCAATTAACTGAAAGGTTTTGATTAAAAATGCTATTGACTGCTTTTATATCACACAGCTTCCTGCTTATTATATTTCATGGGCTAAGGAGGTGCCAAGACATTAAACTGTCAATAATCTATTAATACTGGACTGTTACACTCACTCTACCCAAATCCGCAGGCAAAGTTCTTCAAGCCAAGTACCTGCTTGGCTCATGCAAATTCCCCAATATGGGAAAACATCTCTTTATGAGCTCCCAGATTAAATGCCTAGGAGTGTTGACAAAATAGGACAAAAATATGCAGATAATAAATGTGTATTCAGGGGAGTTAAACTAACATTTGTTTTCTTAAGAAACTGCTGAAGGGATGGGGACTGTGTCATGGAATCGGACTTTCTTTCTAAGCCATATTTAACAGTTTCTAAATTGAATGTAATAAACACTTTACGAAGAGAAATGAGAAGTTATTTAAAGGGAGACTCATAGGTCCCTGCCAATCAGCATCTGGAAAGCAGTTATACGTTGGGGCAGGGTGGAGGGGGGGCTTTTAATGAATTTAATAGAGAAAAGCACTTTAATTAAATGCTGTCAAAGCGGATTGTATTAATGACTGCACACAGAGGAATTTCGAGCAGGCCAAGTTTATTTAGCAAAGAGGAACGGGGCTTTCAAAGCCTGCGAGTATTTATGTTTCCGCAGTTGCAGTACATCTAGAAGATGATGGTGGTGCCAAATAAAAGCGTTGAGTTATTAGATATGATTTTATTTATTGTGTATTATTAAAGCCTCAAAGGCCTCAGGGGAATTAATTTCATTTTCAAAATGAAACTCCGCGTCTGATCTGAAAGGGTTAAGGAGAGAGAATATTGGCCCCCAATTTGTCCTTGCCCTGAGTGGCTACTGGGGAAGACCCTGCCCAGGGTCAGCCAGTCGGCATGCACTTCGCTGCATAGCAGTGGCAAAGCAATCGATGACAGTATTTCTTCTAAGACTTTTTCTCCTGGTGTTTTTCTTTCCCAGTGATTTGCCACTAGACATAATTCATTCTATTACACATAGCAATAAGCTGAAAAATGACCAAAGCTCCTAAAAATCTCCATGAAAATTTGGCTGCCATAACTTTCTTAATGGAAAACACGAGCAGCGCAAACTTCGACAAAGGAAAAGGCATGGGGTGTTTGACTCGGGGCAACAGGAAAAGAAGAGAGGTCTTCTTCAGTCCCTTCTCGTCAGAGGGAGACCACAGAACAAGCCTATTATTAATGCTCATATTTTAAAAAATAAACAAAGAAAATATGAGCCTTAATGCATGAAAGCTGTAAAGGATTGAAAAGCTGGTCTGGCTGGAAAATCCTACGTGTGTGTCAAAATGATTTTCTCTACCGTTTGTAAAAACGTAATTATCCACGATATGCCATTATCCACGATATGCCGCAAGGGCGAGGGATTTCACGTGAAGGCACCGCGAGCCGAGGTCTCACGTCCCTGCCTCCGCCATGTCTGTGCGATCACAAACCACGCCATGATTTACCACATCCTTCTCGCAGTTATATATAAACATAGATACACGTCTTCCGTCTGTCTTTAGATTTTAATTCAAAACATGAGGAAGGGGGAGGAGGGAAATGTGAGGATGGAGGAAAAGTGCAACATACAAAGCCCGGCACCTATTTCCCTTCGAGAGCAGGGTAGTGATCGCCAATGGAGACTTTCAACGTCCTAAATAAATAATCTCATTTTTAATACCCCCCCACCCCAGCTATTTATTAGTATCAGATGTCTGATCTGTGTCTTTGTAGTTCTGGGATTTACAAGCAACTCCCCATCTGTGCCAAGATGTTTCAGACCAGTCTTTGAAATGCTGCAAATGCAGATGAATATGACATAAAATAGGAACTGATTCCATGCACATAGGACACAGGACACAGATGACATTGCATGTTCGTAGGGGGTCCTCTATAACTCAGCTCCATGCATGCACATATGTAGAGATCATGGAAGTCAGCTAGCTGACCTGACCGAGGGGCTCAAGGGAGAGTGGTTGGTTTCTTGCAAATAGCATGTTAAGGAAACATCTCCCCTGGTACATCAGTAGCTCTACTATGAAGATGGATCAAAGAATCGTCAGTTGCTAGAACATACCGGTGCATCTGATCCAGATTATGTTTTACAAGCCAAAGAATCTGTCAATTTGCTTCTCTCCTTTCATTACCAAGGCAGTGACTATATTAACTCCCAGCACAGCCTGTTTAACCACTCTAGCTCTAGCTCTTTGGGAGGCTTTTGTTTCACATGAAGCGTAAACTCAAATAAGGATTTCTTTCAAACGTCTACCCCTAAATTATACCGACATACAAATATGTGGCACTTGTCCACCATTATTCCTTCCCACTCTTCTGTTACCACACTCTTTGACGTGAATGGTCATAAAACTGAAATAAGAAAAATGATACTTAAAAAGTACTGGCATGTGGATAGTGCACGTCTACAGTATAGGCCAGGGGTGGGCAAACTTTTTGACTCGAGGGCCACAATGGGTTCTTAAACTGGACCGGAGGGCCGGAACAAAAGCATGGATGGAGTGTTTGTGTGAACTAATATAAATTCAAAGTAAACATCATTACATAAAAGGGTACGGTCTTTTTTTTTAGTTTTATTCATTTCAAACGGGCCGGATCTGGCCCGTGGGCCGTAGTTTGCCCATGGCTGGTATAGGCTCATGTTAGCACATTCTGTTCACTTAGATCACAAGAGGAACAGGAAGACCTTTCCATGTCTACATATATTTATCCTTACGAGGTCACATCATAGATATTAGCTCCCTAAGCTTAGAGTACTTCTTAAAAAATAATTGACTTTCCCTTCTGAAGTGCACTGTCTGGGTTCAGTCTACCGTATTTTTAAAAGTTCTGCTAAAATAACTTGTTTCCCATTTTCTACCTAGAGTCCTCGAATCTCTTGGGTGTTTGGCGCTAGGAAATCACAGACTAGGGACTCATGAGGCTACATGGTTCTGATTCTGCAAAATGAATCTAACCAGACACTCAAGTCAGACGTGTACATCACATATGGGAAGACACACGAAGACAGACTTCCTTGAACATGAAGAAATAAATGTAAAGGAAGGGAAAGCATGGCAGGGGGAAGAGGAGAAACAACTGCCTAAATAAACCATTTTGATACCCAGGTGATCATGTGAGCTGTAACACCATTTGGCCATTCAGCTCTGGGAACACCTAACCTTTCTCTCAGTCAGTGGTTTCCAGCATATTTTCTTTATAAAAAATAAATAAATGGACATGCACAGACCTTCAAAAAAAGTTAAATGGAGTCTATTCAGCGTTGTGCTGCAAATGTCTAACAACTGGCTCTCTGGAGAAAAAAGCCCCAATTCGATCATTTGCCAGTTTCTGTCCTGAGAACAATCCCAGTGTGGCCAGTTGAATTCTACTGACGGTGTAGCACCTCCTTCCCAGATTCCTGACCTGCAACCAGGGGTTCCAGGAACCTGTGTAAACTGACTCCAGCTCACGCATAATCTGCTGTGCAGAGGGAGACCCATTCCTCCTCTGCTTCCAGGCTTGCTCCCTGGGAATCCTTTGCTTGGCCTGATTCACCTGTCATTTCCCCAGCCCCACAGTGATGAGGACAACCCTGATGTGATATATAATTCCAGAAAAGAGTCTATATCTAAGGTGAAGGGTTATATGATTTGCTTTGAATTAGATCTAGAAAACAACCTGTGAAGAAATTGAACTTGTGACCTTAGAACTGTCAAACCTATCTACTTTGCTTCATCCCCCATTTCTAGGGTTAAACCGAGTAATAGGACTTTGGCAGTCTTCCTTTAATCGAAAGTGTGCTTTTCTATCATTACCAGGGGAAGTTCCAGACTTCAGCTTAATAAAAGTCAGCGGTAGTATTCAGCTACATTAGATTTCCACACTAAACAGAAACAGCTGAAGAAGCCACAGTAGGTAGGTTGGGCTACGAGTGTTTAAAACTCAGTGCCTGCCTTTCTCTTGCAATTGTCATAACTATCAGTCATAAGACAATCCACTGGATCTCTCTGAGCCCATATGAGGTGTTCCTTAGCTATTATTTTGCTGCCAATTTCTTTTTCCAAAAATGCATTTAACCTCCCAGGAGCAATGTCATACTACACTCATATTTAAGAAAATCCTAGTCATCTATATTGAATGTGTTTTAAATAATTATAATCAGAAAGATCTGCATTTAAAACACACATTTATGTCGGTGTCTGGCATTCTGCAGGACATCACAATTTTCTCAAAATTAAAATCAAATGGCTATATTTATCACCAGGCCCTTAATCCTACGGCACCCACTCATGGAGCCATGACTTATACATTTGCTGTGAACTGCACTTCAAATGATTGGTTACCATCCATCGCAAAACTTGCAAATGTTTGACTTTTTTCTTTTGTTGTTGGTGGGTTACAGCTGCTTCTATACTCCTTCTATAATGACACTATTCATACATGCTTCCACTCCTCCTGACTTACACTGATGATAGGAAAGGGGGTAGAATTCCAGGTGGTGATGCCAGAAATTGAGTCACGTACAGGATAACCACCCACTGATATTTTCAGTATGGAGGACTCAGTGTGAGTGTCCTAGGATCACAGTGGATTCTGCATCTTTGCTCAACCTACACGACTGAGCCTACTGTGCAAACGTCTATATTCACTTCTCCGGTAGCAACAGCAGCCAGAGACTTTCTCTCCCCGTCTGAGCCCATCGGAGGCCAGTGCAGAGCTGCAGGTGGGTGGGTGCTTGTTTAATGCTGGACTAATGCGATTCAAATACTACATGAGTGAGTGACATTTGGACAACCCCGTGGATTGTAATGTGTTGAGAGGGTCAGCAGAAGTTCTAGAGATGATCCAGAAGCTACGTGGTCTTTTCGATTTTTCAAGCTAAAATTATTTTTTTTAAAGGACCAACCCACTTTTGTCATATCCAATGCATTTTATTATGCCTAACAGGGATTTTATTCAGAGCTCAGAAGAAAAGTTTTCACTTTTAAATAACATATAATGCCTTTTAAAAGAGCTTGGAAATGTAGCAAGATCAAATGAAACTAGACAGCTCTGAATTTTTCAAATCTGACTCCAAACAGCTGCACAACATACAGCCGCTGGAGGCAAGGCACCCTCCCATCTCACTAGGATCCTGCTACCCTTTCTCAGCGCCTTCTGTGCATCCACCTTCTTGTGTAAGCATCAGCCCTGGAAGCTGGGGTTACTGTCACTATTTCCAGAAAGGGGAAGTGGCCTCAGCAAGACCATAGAGCTCCCACTCCAGTGCTGACCCAAACCCAGGTCTTCCGAAGGCCCAGCACTCACTCCTCATTACCCAGACTCCTCCTCGGGCTTCTGGCCAGCTACGGTGCCCATCTACTTGGATCAGCACTTTGATCATTGAATCACTTGTGTTAAAAAGGAAGGAGGTGGGGAGGTCAAAGAGATCTAATCTTCATTTGGATATCGTATTTTCTATTAAGATATTTTTGCCTGGCCGGTGTGGCTCAGTGGTTGAGCGTCAACCTATGAACCAGGAGATCAAGGTTTGATTCCCAGTCAGGGCACATGCCCGGGTTACAGGTTCAATCCCCAGTGTAGGGCCTGCAGGAGGCAACCTATTGATGATTCTCTTTCATCATTGATGTTTCTATCTCTCTTTCCCTCTCCCTTCCTCTGTGAAATCAATAATAATATTAATTTTTTTTAATCTGGCACTCCAAAATTTTATAAAAATGGCTGTACTCATATGGATTTGTGGGCCAGTTTTGTCAGTTGCATCATTTCCAGCACGCAGCCCCATAAATCTCAGAAAAGCAACGAGGACTGAGCGTCCAGAGCTAGCCTCACGCCCTGTTTCAGCTGCGGTCTTCTCTCAGGTTTACGGACTTGGGTGATCAAGCCCGAATCAAAGTCTGTGAAGTTAGCACCCCTGCTCTCAATAGTCAACTGATGAGAACTTCATCCACGTGGGGAAACCCTTCTGTGCAGAGACGGGCAGCTGTTTCTTCCACAGCGACAATGAATAACTCCCAAATCCACAACCACCGATGAGAGAGAAGCGCTCCAGTAGAAAACGTAAGGAGGAAACTTGAAGCAGGCTCCCATGGTCCCAGAACAGTGTGTGCGTTTCTGCCACAACTGCTCCCTTGGAGACGGACCAGTTCACACACCTGACCCTCCGCGGGCCACACATGGCTTTACCAGCACCCGCTCCAGGAGCCAGGTAGTTCGGTTCAAGGGTTTGGTCAAGTACTAACAATAAATTAACCCATAACCCCAGGGCCAAGTAATAAGGTAGCTACTCAGAGAAGTCACCTGGGTGGAGAGAATGAACATGAACAGGATTTGAAAAGCAGTGTTTGTTTGTGTGGCCAGGGAGCAATTAGGGGGTGAAACAGACATACTTATCTGTTTCCCATCAAAACCATCTTTTCAAGTGCCACTCAATCACTAATCTGCATAGGCAATTTTTTTTGAACTATGTGAATCCTCTGGGATTCTTTAGTATAGCCTCAGAATGTTTGTTTGCTTCAAATAGCCATACTTTCTTTCTTTTCTTTTCTTTTTTTTTTTTTAGATAATATCGTCTCTGAGAGGCTCAGTGTGTTTTAAAAATATTACCCACTACCTTCTGGAAACAGAAAAACTGAAGCAAAGAGATTCCACCCAAAGTCAGAATCAGAGAAAGAAACAGAACCTATGGATTCCACTAACTCACAGTGGAATTCTAGATTAAGGCAAGGTAATAAGAGGGAAAATGGAAGCTTGTTTTACAATATAATTCTAAGTGAGTAAAGGGGAAAACTGCTCAAAATATGTGTGAAAGTCTACCTGTTTTATTCACTGCTACACATATGGTGCCCAGAATAATAGGTGGCACACTGAAGGAGCTCAACAAATATTTGTTAAATAAATAAGTAGAGATGTGAGAATAAAAATGGCCAGTCTTCTCAATCACGTCTGTAACTTGAGGCCTGAAAACAGTTTTTCCATCAATATTAATCATCGTTGCCAAAAGCCAGACTTTGCTAGACATCTATACACGTATTCAAAGGAGTGTATTTTGGTTCTCACAGATGAAATGTGACAGGGCCCCACAATTGCCTTAATTTAAGTTCAAGCTTATTTTGTTGTTTCTGTGAGTGGGGGGAAGAAAGGACGCGTTCAAATGTGTATCTTAGTTTCTCTATTCATTCTGCCTCTCTCTTTCCCAACTTGCTCACTAGTGCTCGAATTGAATCAGTTTGCCCCTCACAAAATTTATTAGCCATTACCCTCTGTTTATTCAGGTTTGGGGTTTTTTTTAAGTGTTTCAGATTATTGAAAAGAAAGAAAAAAAGAGCAGGAGTGAGGTAGAGAAGGAAGAAAGGACAAAAGGAAGGGAAGGGGGAGAGAGGAAGGAGGGAAATAAGGAGGGAAGGAAGAAAGGAGGACAACAAAGGTTTATGTTCGAAAGTATTATGTGTACACGTTTGATATTATTTTCCTATCAGAACATCCAGAAAAGGCCAACGTGCTAAAGTTCATCTGTGGCTTCATTTGATGTCAGGAGGAAAAAAGACAAAAAAATGTGTCTGAAGAGTACCCTGCTGTCCCAAAATTTTTTAAACCAGACATAAAACTGATAATTTCTTTGGATGATTTTAGTGATTCCTGAGCCCTGGGCAGTGAAGGAACCTGTACCATTGAGGAGTATTTGAACGATGTCAATGACACAGCCAATCCTGATTCTCGCCTTTGCCTGGAGAGCAGCATTGGCTAAAACACCCTCCATTCTGTTTTAGGTTCTAAAAGCCAATAAATATATCAGTAACCCACAGTGTGAGAGAAAGGGATCATGCTGCACCTCAGAAATGCAAAATATCAAAGTCAGACTATTTTTTAAAGCAACACAGCAATAATGGAAGAGCAAGGTTCTGTGTGTCCCCAAAGGGCAGGACAGATGGGGGAAGGGGAGCCCGGTTGACTGACATTCCATCTCCCGCTCCCAGCCAGCCCTGATGTTTAGTTTGGAGGGTGGTGTGTTGTGAAAGTGCAGGCAGGAGAGCTCAGCTTGGCAAAAACACTGGAACAAATCCACCAAGAATGAGAAGCAGAGAGCTAATTCCAATTACTGACATGATAAGCCTAGTAAAATGTTGACCCCACTTTAAAGAAATAAACAAGCAGACCCAGAACATTACTATAAAATTCTAAGCTTACTTCCTCACAGTACCTACAGCACAAAGCGTGAACACGTGGAAGTACACAATAAATGTTTTTCTCTAAGAATGCAATAAAATAAAAAGGCATAAAACTTTAGATACACGTGAAACTTAAAATCGCCCTGGGGATTGGTTTCCTTCTGCTCGCATGTCCACAGCACTTTACATAAAAAATCATATAAATCTCCCTTAATATGAGAATTTTATATTAGACTTCTCATTCATACCCACAATCATCCACCATGGTAAATGCAGGGTCCTAGAAGCCATGTTCAACGATATGGCCCTACTTTCTGGCCCAAGGGCCGCCCATTAACATGTTACCTACAGGTGGTCTACAGCCACTTAGCTTTCTGCTTCTCATGATATTGTTCCAACATTCTTCCCAACAGAACTCTACCTTTAAAAGGCAGTGCTTTCCAAAGGAAGCATTCATCTGACTGGCTGGAAATTAAAGGTCAAGAAAGTTTCCCTTTGTGGGTTAAGGTGGACCAGTCAATTTCCCTCTGAGTATAAGAATTTAAAGTAGTAAATATAGTTTGGGCAATAGACGCTGGACTTGACAAAGACACAGAGGTAAGTTATCAGGTAGAGCAAAGGTCATGGGTAGCCTAAGGTTTTGAGGAGGCAGAATTATAGTTCAGAGAAACTATGAGTATAAGCAGAAGGTACAAGGTAGACGAGGATTCAGAGTAATTGGGCAATCCGATGACAGTGAGAAGAAAAGCTGGAGTAGAAAGAAGCTGACATGAACTGGAGGTATGTTATGTCTAAGACAGCAAACAAGAGGGTGAACCCATGGCCTACGGCTGCGTAATTGAACCCTAACCATGTTCACAGTCCCACACCCGGATTTTCATGAAGGTCTATCACCCTCAATTCCTTTGACTTTATCTCCAATAATTAAGCTGAAGAGGAGTCTTGGTCAGAGTGTCTGGTAAAAGAGCACCTTTAAAAAACTTTAACTTTCGCTAATGTCTAATCTATTGGCTACCGACTCTAAGGAGGTTCTTCAACTTTCTGGCATCATTACTGAGAGAAACACATCCACCACACTTTGGAAGAAGGTCAACCCAAGACAGAAGCGTCCATTTCCTAGAAAAAAAAAATTGGCTGCGAATGAACTCCAAATCTGCTCTATACTCCCAAATCACAAATGTAAAAGTTTGGACATGTAGAAAAGCTAAATCATAACATAGAAATGAAGAATAAATGCATGTGGTTAACATAATAGTAATGTGAAAGAAGCTAGTGTGGCTCCTCCTTGAAGGTCAGGGACACCCCGAGTTTTCCTAGGTGAGGACCTACTTGTCCCTGATTGCTGGAATGTCATTAGAAATGACAAGTGTCCTTATGCATCTCTCTCCAGGACTCAGCCTTTCCCCATTCAGACAGAAGGCTTTGCAAGAAGGAGCTTGGGATGAATCCAAGGTGGGGGAAATTCTAGTAACCTGGTTAGAGAATTTGCAAACATCCATAACTGACTATTAATTAGCTTACACATTTCTTTTCTTAGAAGTCCTTCTAAAAGGAAGCAAATTCACTAATCAAGATATAGCTACAGCTGGAGTACAGAGGCATGAATGAACTCTCAGGGCTCAAAGATAGATGTAAAGTACCCTTAAATATTAGCAACGAGAGTCATATTCTAAAGCTATCTCAAAAATGTGTGATGCAAAATAAAAAATGTCACCTCTGTTCTTTGACATCACACCCAGGCTATACGTTTCACCGCATTAAGTATCCTGTGAAAAAGGAAGCTCACAAAACTAGATCTGAAAGAATGACTAAAAACTGACCAAGGCCCGGCCGGTTTGGGTCAGTGGTTGAGTGTCGACCTATGAACCAGGAAGTCACAGTTGGATTCCCGGTCAAGGCACATGCCTGGGTTGCGGGCTCGGTCCCCAGTGTGGGGTGTGCAGGAGGCAGCCCATCAATGATTCTCTCTCATCATTGATGTTTTTCTCTCTCCTTCTCCCTTCCTCTCTGAAATCAATAAAAATATAAGACTGACTTACATACCTCAACAGCTTTACATAACACAGGCAGCTGACAGCAAGTGCTCCTGGCTGCCGATGCTGCACGCAGACGTTCTGCCCAGCACCCGGACAGAAGTCAGACACGGAGGCAGACTGATACGGAGTGAGGTCTCCCTTTGAGCAATTTATTTCGCTTCTCTAAGCGTGTTTCTCCCCCTCCCCCTTGGTTTTTCACAAGGTTTGAGGAAAATAAGACGTAGAAGTCTCACACTTTGGAAACCTGGTTCCCCAAAAGGCGAGCTGCTGTGGGACTGAAGACCCATCGTCGTCACCACACTGTTTTTAGTTCTGGAGTTTGTACGGGAAGAACTAGGAATAGGCTGCAGTGGTCACTATGCTTTTTCTCTCACCTTGTTGGCAAGTAACAGTGTGTCCATCCCAGGGTCTGGCCCCAGCACCTGGCATTGGTGGACAGAGAAGTCTCGGTTTGGGGGTAGGGGGGGCTGCCCTGTGTATTGAGGGATATTTGGCCTCACTCCTGGCCTCCACCCAGTAGATACCAGTAGCATCTCCAAGTGATGATAACCCCAAGTGTCTTCAGACTCTGTCACTATCCATGGGGGTCCAAGTCACCCTGGCTGAGGACCCCCGGTTGACAGCAGTGGCAGGGCATGTGGGTTAGGAAATGCTGCGAATCCCCCCCAGCGGGCCGCCATGGGCCGAGCAGGGCACACGCCCGCGGCGGCTGTCCCCACCAGGTCTCACATTCCTCCCCGGTGTACGGCATGGAATTTTAAAACAAGGACTTGTCAGGAAACCACACAGCAGCAAGCCCAGAATTCCTGAGCTTACAAACTAACCCATGGAAACGCTGTGGTGGAAATATAATAAAGCCATAAAGCACGCACTTCACAGACACGGACCGTTTGGCCACGGCTCCCCAGCCAGGCCCACGCAGTGACCTAGTCCTCCGTGAGCCCCGTCCCTGCCTCTCCGGTGCGCGGAGAGTGTGGTCAGAGGAATCAGGATGCCAGCGCCTGCCTTTCCATTCAGCGGCCGATTGGGCCTTCGGGCGAGGCTCACATCTCTGCTCCAGTTTTTCCAATTGAAAAATTCACAGACTGTCCAATCTCCGAGGGAAGGCGGGGTGGGAAGAGATCAACCAAAGACCTTGTATGCATATATGCATAACCCATGGACACAGACAACAGGGGGGTGAAGGCCTGGCGTGGGGGGCAGGGGCGGGCTAGAAGGGAGGGAAATGGGGGGGGGGTGGAGGGAACATATATCATACTTTCAACAATAAAGAGGTTGTGTGTGTTTTTAAATGTAAAAAAAAAAATGCAGTTGATAATAACGGACACTCTGACCTGACTGGTTTCTGATCCTCCGTTCACCACAGGGCCTCAGGTCATAATAACCAGTAGGGAGAAAATCACTACAACCACAAGAAACAATTGTGCCTCCAACTTTTGGCCTGAAAAAGAGAACTTGTTTCATCTTTGCCACGGAATGCCGTAATCTGCCTTCCACGCCGTCTCACTGTGCTGCCCTCCTTTGTGCCACATCTGCATGGACCAGAGCATTCTGCATGTGAGTAGCGCTCGCCCCCCCCCCTTTCCTATCATCCCAGAAGGCGCCTACTGAGGGATGTTTCCCTAATCATCTCTCCTGCTTTGTGACATTTTAATACCAGAGATCTACTGAACAGCTCCCTTTGGAGGCCACGAGCCATTGTAAACGGAAGACTCTTCGTGCTCCCCACAAACCCATTTTCACCCCCTGGGGCAACACTGCCCCCACCCAGGGCCCCCAGTATAGAGGGATCTACCTTGCAATGTGTGCCCAGAGCCGGGAAAGTCCCCTTCTGCTCGGCGGGGCCTTCAACGGGGGCTTCCGGAGGGACCCAGAACACCAGAAAGCAAACGGGAGAAGCCAGACAGTCCCGTTGGACCTCAAGGCTACACACCACCTGAGAGGTCGGCATTCCTGGGGCGGAGCCACCTCCCTCTCCCAGGCCCCCCCAGTCTCTGGGGCCGACAGCACCTCTCGGTGGCCACGCCCAGCTAGACCTCAACCATGGCCACCCTAGCCTCATCTTTGAGGGGAGATCCCTCCAACGGGCATTTCTTGGGAAGCTTTCAAAGGATTCTGTCAGGTGTTAGGATTATAAAAATAAACAGCACAACTAACTACCTGGGGAGAAGCCATGGACACTCATGGACACGTGTGGGTGGCGAGGGCCGTGCAGCGGCGAGATGCGTGCGTGCCCTGCAGAGAGGGACCAGCTCTAGCCAAGCAGCCCAGGGGGTGGATCTCCTGATTTCGTGGCTTTTATGTGAAATCTGGATTTGATGTGAAATCTCCTGGTTTTTAAATGCGGGTTTTAAATTTTAAAACCCTTTGTGGACTTTAAAAAGGAAACACAGCTGTAGGCAACATAAGCCTATCAATCTGTAAGCTATTTGCAAACCAACAGCAGGAAAAATGTCCCCTCGTCCCAGAGGAGAGAGGCCCTGACCCAAGGTGCTTCCCAGTCGCAGAAGGTGCTGACGGGCGAGGGGAGGGGACGCTCCTACAAAGCAATGAGGTGGGGAATTATGCAGGATGTCCCTGCTTCATAGCCTTACTACTGAAGAAACACTGGGAAGGTGTGCCCTGACTGCTTAAAGGAGTGTCAGCGGCATCTTCCTGTGACCACCATGAGGCAGACTTCGTGCATTTTAATCCGCTACATATACCAGAGGCTCTAACCATCACTGATTTCACCGGAGCTAACAATTTAATAATGGTGCCTTTTCTGCCTAATGAGACAATATGTAACATCGTCCAACCAATATTATGCTACACATGAATTTTAAAATTCCCCAAATATGTAAGCAATCCTAGCTCCTTAAACTTTTGCTTGGTATAAGGATACAAGTGAATTCCAGTCCTGAGTTCAATGGCTTCCCTTTTGGACAATTACAGACATTGTTCAGCAGTTTGGGGTCTTTCTGAATACAGTCCCTCCCAAGTCAGAGAGGCTGTGCCGATCACATTCTCTAGGCTCCGGAGTTCCAGCTATTTTTCATATCAAGACTCTAATGAATACTTAACGCAAAACTTTGTATGTTGCTGTTAAAAAAGATGCAGGATTCAAATCAGTGCAACTCAGAGACAGGCACAATGTAAAAGAAAAGGTGATATATTTGAAGAGTTTCAGAGTAGTTATGGGTTCAAAGTGAATGGCTAAGGTTAAGTCAATGTAGAGAAAATTACCCAACTTGTAAACTCTTTAGCTAAGCTCTGAGTGATGAGAATAACCTCTAATACAATAAAAAATGCTCTCAGTGATACCAGAAGTTAATGTTAATAGCCACAAAGTGTTTAAAACTGAATATAAAAAAATTGCAGACAGATTCTTAGCCATTAAGTATTGTTAGCACACTCCAGTTTTGACATACTATCATAAAAGATAATAAAACTCATAAATCAATTGGCTGTCCAATTCTAATATTTACTTTTCTCAAACTGGTTAGTTAAAAGAAAAAAATATCACACTGAATATCCTTTAGCTCCCTAAACATTAGGACCTCATAGAAATGAAAACTTCTGGACAAAAAATGGAGACTGAAATGTATAGGAGCCATCATTCAAATAAAGCAAAGTTCTTAATTATAATGGAGACTAGGTTTTTAGTCTTTTTACCTCAAACTTCTCTAAATTTCCAACCTTAACATAAAAATGGGATTTAAAATGGGATGCTGCCAATGTCTAGAACAAAACAGCTTTTCACTGCTGGATTGAACTAAGATGAACTTGAATGCAGGTTCCTTTAAATTTTTTGTATAAATTTATTTTCCTAAACAAAACAAAATTTTAATTTCTACTAAATCTCAAAATAGGAAAACCCTGCTCTATGTGAGTCAGTGTGTTGATTTAATAGGGAAGTGCTCTGGTGTGTGAATGAGGCCCCAGCCAGGACAGGTCAAGGGGAGGAAAGGGGGTGGGGTGGGTCCTGAAGGGCAAGCCCAGGGGTTCACCTCCGAGGAATGACCCCCAAGCACCATCCCAGAGCCAGGAGTAAGGACTCAGCCACTTATTAGCCCACCTGTATCACCCTCTGACTGAGTGTGCTATGGACGGTATGAGACGGCCTCTACGTGCTTCTAGCTCTATGAAGTCATTGAGTTTAATCTGTGACTTTGGAAATTGACCAATGAGAACAGGAAAGCATTGACTGAGATGTCAATATTTGGATGAAAAGTGATGTAAGCCAGAAGTCACTTCTGACTTCTCCCTCGGGCATGTAAGGGTGGACCAAGGGGAAAGAAGATAGGAAGCGTCAGGGTAGAGCATCTCACTCCATCCTGCACCACCTCTCCTGTGAGTTTTGATCAAGAAACCATTCTTTCTCTCTCCTCATCTCTTTCATTCTCTACACACACACACCCAGCTACGTGCACTCCTGCCTCAACCTTCCTCTTCTTGCTACACAAAGGGAGACTCCGAGGGAGACTGTGGAGGGTCCTCTTTGGTGGCAGCTGGGTTGGTGGTATGGGCAGTAGGACACATCTCATCACCTACCAAAATAATCTGTGGGCAAAACTCGGAGGGGTGTAACCTTGGAACCCCTAGTTGAGATTTCTCCCAGAAGCTAACTGATTTTAGAGTTCAGCAAGAGTCGTAAACTCAATTACTCTTAGAAATATTTCAATGGTAGCAAAAGCGAAGCAACAAAGCATGCAGCCCAAGTGAAGGTAGATTTCTGAAATAGAGGGAACCAAAGATGGCAAAAATGCATCTTAAAATTCCAAGACTCTCTCAATAATTCCTTCCCAGGCTTCGGTTGAGTCCGGGTATTTCCTAGCTCATGGGGATATTTCTTCCCCTCAGCCTCATCACACGCTCCTGGAGGAATTTTGACTCAATTCACGGCCACGTCAGTGTTTTCTCTTTAGAAAATGGACTGATGAGAACTGTGAGTTATGTTTTCTGACGGGGAGATGTCATTCCGCACGAACCTCTTGCTTCCCGATCCCACAGGTAACACGCCCTTAGGACAGACAGGGGCTGCCTCTGGCACTGATGCTCAGTCACGTTTCTCTGTGTGAGCAGGTGTGTGCATGTGTGCGGACACTGTTCCCACTGAGAGAAGGGGGTCCTTGTCCTAGGGACACAGCCTGAGACCCCCACAGCCGCCAGCACCGCCAGCGCTGCTCAGAGTGGAAGGAGGGTGCTGGAAGGGGGTGCTGACCTGCACTGGCTCGGGCGGCAGCTGGACCACGTGCTGCATGCGCTCGCTGTGGTGGTGCCGCGACTCCTCCTCGTAGATCACGTCCCGCTCGTGCTGGGGGAGGTTCAGGAAGCGGCGGATGGTGCACAGGTTCTCCCAGAGCGTGCGGTTCTCCGGGCTGGGGTTCTCCTTCCAGCGGAGCAGCTCGCACAGCCAGCCCTGGGGAGAGAAGGTCACTAGAGGTCACCCGAGGAGCACAGAGCAGAAGCTGCTGGCTGCTGGCTGCAGGCAGCGCCTCCCCCGTGATCACACTCTCCTGCCCACACTGCTCCCACCAACCTGGGGAGGCACGGGGGCAGCCGGCACCTCTACACCCAACCAGTGACCACTGGGCGGGTCACACCAATGCCCGAGAGTCTTCACTCTTGTTCATCATCTTAGCACCTTTCCTATCACAGACATTCTCAGTTCCTTTGTAAAAGATGCTCAAGCAAGGTTAGTTAGCCAGTCCTCAGAAAAAAGCAATTTGTGTTGGTCTACTACAATTTTTAAAATTAGCCAATTGCCTGCAGACTGAAAGGTCCCCGGTTGGATTCCAGTCAAGGGCACATGCCCAGGTGGTGGGCTCGATCCCCAATAGGGGGCGTGCAGGAGGCAGCCCATCAATGATTCTCTCTCATCATTGATGTTTCTATCTCTCTCACCCTCTTCCTTCCTAAAATTAGCCAACTGGATGGTATCCCACCCTAAGAAAAGAGTGAAGATGAACAAATATGTATTACAAGATGGAAAATTCTAAAGAAAAAAAAAAGGTCTAAGTGTGAAGAGCACTGAATTCCCTAGGAAGAAAACAGCCTTACAATCATCAATAATTCCGCCTAACAGAAGCAAGCACCTTAGCTAGAAAGAAAAAAGAAGTGTATATGTGCTCCATCTCTGAATGCCTGCGGCTCCAGGCCCTGTGCCCATCACCTTCCCGCCACAGCCACACCTGCAGGAAGGTAGGCAGCAGGCCGGGTCACACCTGCAAATGTGTGCCTCCCACCTCTGGCATCCGAATGTTCTCGCAACGGCACGAGGAAGAAAATGCAATGCAAATAATGATGGAGTATATGAAAATAATACAGAGGATGCTGTCAACATCGCTCGCTGACTCGTGTCAAAATATTTTCCCCAGTCGCTTTCTAACTCATCATTTCCAAGCTACGTCGCTAATTTTAAAAGCAAGAACTGTCCCACATCGCGCCTCTTGTAAAAGAGTCAGAATTTTTCCAGCAAGGTGCATAAGTAAACACAAATGACTTCGTGAAAAATCAACCCCACACCTCCACAAATCTCTATATCACAACTTGTAAGCCAGTGGGCATTCCCGACACGCATCCTAAAGCCCCCATATCATATCATGAGCCGTTGTTCGTCTGACACTCCACTGTGTCTTCTGCCTTTACTGCCCCCACTCCCCCCCAAAAAAGGCAAGATTTGATTATCTCCGCTGCATCGGCCAAGACAGCAACACCAGCTGTTCGCATTGTGCAGCCTCTTCCTCGCGGCCTCCATGTTAATAACCTGATCATTCCATTTTCTCCTTCAACTGCTGGCTGCGGCACCACGAGGAGACAAAAACCCAGGCCCATCTGCAGCAGCTGTAGGCACTGAACTGTGAAGCCACCGGGGATTTATAAACTAATCTGTAACACAACACTGCCTTGTTTTTACAAGTGAGAGGCCACATTTGCGCAGACCTGATCTTTTCTTGCAATAAACTGGAAGCTGGGGAGAGTTAGAGGGTTAGGAAGAATGAAAACAAGGCATCTAATCATTTGTTTGGAAATGTTTTTCCAAGCATTTCCATAGGTTTTTTTTTCAACTCAACAGAGAGATAGGTAGGTACTAACTAATTTTCAAGGTGCAATGTCTAGGAACATCGGAGATAAAACGTTTATCTCTATCTGAAAATCCATATTTTTTTTTAAAAAAATCTCCCAGTCCCAACGTGTTTCCTCAAGGGTTTCTTGGTACAAAGGAAAGGCTTCTTGAAATGAAAACGAAACCATCTGTGGAAAAAATAAGCTATTTCCCTGTCGTTTCACAGATCTGAATGCGTCTCCAACTGAACTCTTTCAGATCTTTCAAACAGGTATGCTTAACCTCTCCCAGGGGAAGCCACAGCCTGGAGACCGATCATTTAACAGAAAATAGAAACAAAGACCTACATCTGTTAAAGGATGAAGTTCTGAGATGCCCAGACCTTCAGGGGGACGGCACCTGCCGTTCCGCCAGAGGAGTGAACTGCATTGTGGGAAGCCAGCGCTTGAAAGGGGACAGGTGACAGCTGAATGGTACCTCCACTTAGGACCCTTGGAATGTCTCGCACCACAGTCACCGCCGCGTTTGATTTATAGGCGCTGTTGTAATCGGCGCTCATTACAATCACTTAGAACCAACTACGGGCCTGGTCACGGGCCCTGCTGTCTGCCATCAGTCTTTAAGGAGTGTGGTGCTCAATTTGCCCACTGACATGCGAGGTCCCGACCTTGAAGCTATTAGGGAGCAGATTAGACACAAGTGTGATCATGTGTGCAGACATAAGCAAACCAAATTAATTTCTGGCACAGGGAGGGAGCCAACAGGACCCCGTTCCCGGGGCACCAGAGCACTCCCCCCGCCCCCCATCCCTGGTGGAGCTGAGCTAATCGCGTGTTTAAGGGAACCCGGTTTTGAAGATGAAGCACATTCATGGTATTTAGAGGGTTATTAATCTAGTTTCCCCACCAAGTGTTTGCTTGGCTGATCAGATTAAGGGCTGGAGCCTTCCGCAGCGCGCCCCCTCCGCAGCAGGCCCCGAGAAATCTGTGATACTTCACAGCCTTGGACATATTGCACCATGTGTACCCAGCTGCTTCAATAATTAGCTTATGAATGTATCAGCTGGTTCTGCGATTTTTATAAATAATAACTAACCTACGGAGCAGAAAGATGTCAGGAGCCTTACAGCAGCACAAAACGGCAAGGAACTCTCGCTGTAACTGGTTCTACTGAATGCCGGGATTCCCCGCTCACGGAGCTCCCGTGGTGTCACTTATAAGTTATTTATTTTGCATCTGAAGTGGCAATGTATCCTCGTCCATTCGCTTCACGGCAGCCATGATTTGCTTTCTCTTCACTCTCCCTATTTTATGCTCACCTTCCAGAAATCTATTCTCCCACCTCACCTCCCATCTCACCCTCCATCTTTTCATTCACGCCACCCTTCCACCAGGCCATTCGGGAAGCGTATCTCTGTTTTCTCAGTGGGATGTCTCATGAGCTTGTTTGGTGGCTAATGAATGTGTGAGAAAGTACCACGCTCTTGCCTGAACACACATGTATGTAACTGTGAGTGAACCCATCTCAGGAGAGACAGAGTCCCCACTTTGGGATTTTTTTCATCTATATAAATTTTGCATGCCATCCAAGAAAGTTTTGCAGTATCAGGCAAAAAAAAAAAAAAGTGTAAATGTCAAATAAAACAGTGACAGATGACAGTATTCTCTATTGAATAGCACTGTTTCTGCCGTGCATGTTCAATGGGAACTCATGAATTATTAATAAACAAATCTCCTTTTTCTGGTAAAAATCTCAAGTAGGTTTTTTGTTGTTGTTCCCTGTGTGGTATGTGGTGCATTCCAGGAGAATGAGTTCCATTTTGGAAATGCTGATACAGGCGTTCATCTGAGTCTCAGCCCTGGCCAGGTCCATGAGAGGCACCATGAACTTTTAATCTGGTTGTAAGTTTTTTACCAAATGTTGGCTAAATATTCCTATAGTCAGTTGAGCTTTTTTAGTATGGTAAAACTGAGGCTAAGTGTTTGAGCACAGCTGAGAATCACAGAGAGCATTCAACTTGGATCCCAGAGACATAACTGCTAAGTTCCTGCTCCAACATTAAGTAACTGAGTGACTTTCAGGCAAGTGGTTACCCTCTTGGAGCTTCTGGGAAATTAACTGTAAAATATGGTACATTCCATGATTTGTTACCTTGTTATTTGCCAGAAATAGCAGATAATGGTTGACTATTAGGATTAAAGGACAAAGAAGAAATCACCTTGCCCAAGGTGATCAAGGTCAATAGAACCAGCGATGACATGTGGACACCATGAATCCTGTGATGTGATGCACCACGAAGGACACACAGAAAATCTGCAGCAGTCTAGCCCAAAATGCGTAACCTCAAGCGAATCATGACAAACCCACATTGAGAGATGGTCAACAAAGGCCAAAAAAAAAAAAAAAAAAAAAAAAAGTCTAAGGAACAGTCGCCGACTATAGAAAACTAAGGAGAAATAATAAAAAATGCTGTGTGGTTTCTTGAACAGGAACTGGACTTAGTGGAAAACTATTGAAATTAGAGTACATTTTTTAAGTTTAGTTAATTATATTAAAAATGTTGATGTCCTGGTTTTAATTATTGCACTACGGTAATTTTTTTGATGTAACGTGTTAACATCAGAGAAAGTTAGGTGAGAGATATATGGAAACTACTCTTTTGCAACATTTCTGTGAGTCTAAAATTTGTTCAAAAAAAACTAAACATAGGGACTCCAGAGAGGGAATATAGGTTTAAAGGCCGCATCCTTGTAATCGATGGTTAAAGCATTCTCACACATTCAGTGCATATGCAAATAATATCTATTAACATCTCAGTTTAGTCATGTTGTCAGCCTCTTAACCAAATATATTCCCCTCAGTAGAAAAAAACAAGTCTGATTCTCCTTTTCCACTATGAAGGGGAGGCAGCACGCACACCCATCAAAATATAGTTTATTTACAAATCCACGTGTTCCTATAAAGTTGTACATCAATCTAAATTTACAAAGCAAATTATGTTGTCAATATATTAGCAATGCTTACTACTTGAAGACATGTGCCATTATTTCTTTTTGGAAGATGAATAATAACCCCATAGTTTGTCCTTTAGCAAAGTGGTAGTCACTGGTGAGTTACTTAAATGAGACATCTCTCATTCACAGTTCAAAAGCATTAAAAGAGGAAGCAGTAAGAATCACAACTGGCTCCTGGTTTTCCTTCATGGTCTCATCTCCCACCCATTTCTCTATCGACCTCGTGCTCCCGCTGTGAGTTCCTTTCAGTCCCCAAATCTGCTTGGTGAATCCTATCTCCATGCATGAACTGTGGGGTCTGTACCTATGTGTGATTTCTCTTTGAGGATGGTTGTAAGTTTTAACCAAAGGCGGCCTGAATGTTTCCATAGTCAATTAAGCTTTCGTTAGCTAAAACTGAGGCTAAGTGAGTTACAAGTGTTAGATACAGCTCATGTTCCTTGAGTTACTCCCTTGGCTGAAATGTCTCAGACTCAACCCTCGTCCCCCATGAGAAGTTGTGCTTCAAGGCTCAGCCAACATGGTCTATCTGATCTCCTGAAAACTGGTTGCTCAGCCTCGCTTGACCCCAAGGCATTTTGCTTATACTCTTTCACAATTTGATGATGATCATTGTGATGGGTGAGCATGTCTGTGTTCCCACCGCAACCGTCAGCTTTCTGATGGGGCTGGAGGGAAAGGGATGGCTTCTTCCTCATTTCAGCCCTTTCAGCGGAGACTGTGGGTCCTTGCACATAAAAATTGCTCAATAAGTGCTCAGAGGACTGAGCTGAAATTATTAGAGTGTATAGAAATTAGTGTAGAATTTCTCAGCCTCAAACTCGGAGTTATAGTTGGTGTGGAGTACCTTTCTCCCTCTCTTCCTAATTCCCCTCCTTCCTCCCTCCCTTCCTAACAAGTCCTTCGAGAAAACACTAGGATAAAGGTGAGAACACCATGGACTCGCAATGGCCTGGCTGCAGTAAAATACATACTTCATCAGCTTCATTCTCTAGGAGTTTCATTTTAAAAAGTAATGACCTAAAGGCCACACTATATCAATCATTGTTAAAAATCTGTTCTCATCTTTTTAATCATTTTTTCTGTATGTGATGCTGTTGTTGTTCAGATGAAGCATTTTAAAGCTTTCCTGGGTTAAAATGAATGAGGAAAGGCAATATCTATTTCACTAAGAAAAAAATCTTAAAATGTTCAGGTAGCCAATAAATGAGTGATGGCATATTCTCCAAATGACATATCAAAGGCTGAGAATTTTCCAATGACCAATAAGGTCTTTTAACATAGGCCAGCGTCTGAGTTTGAAGTCCATCAGATGTAAGCTTGAATCCTAGCTCCAAAACTTAAGGTTACGTGATGGGGGAGGGGATGCAAGTGGGAAGAATAAGGTTCCTGTCCGTGGTACTGAAATGTCATCGCCTACTAAGGTAATACTTGTTTTCCTACCGCCAGGACACTGGTAATGATTCCAACTTCCCCATGTTTTCTCCTTAAAAATAAATAAACGAATAAATAAATTAATTAATTCCATGTTGGTGACACATTTCCTAGTTTTTATAATATTTCAGAACAAATACAAACCAGGATCTGCTCAGCAACACACACACAGGTTCACAGCGGGCTTCGATCTCCAACAAAAAAACATAAATGGCCATTCCTGTTAAGTAAGGTATTATGAGCCTTGAAGGCAGGGCCTTGTAACAGCTATTCCTGTTCCCCCTGATGTGTCTAGCACAGAGCTGATGGGTGAATTCAATCTTCAGTCAATGGCCCCCACCACCTTTGCCCCGCTGGGAACGCCAATAAATAAGTGGGCAAATGAACAGCTCCGGGAGGATGACTCAAGGATTCCTACACCAGCCATGTAAAAGGCCATTTACTCACCCACATTTCCAATACAGAAAATGTCAGCATATGCACCCAAAAGGAAATGTTTTCTGAGCGTCTCAGAAGGAAATTCAGATTATTAACCACAGACAGTTCGCTTTCTAAATGGAAGCACACGAAGTCCCAAAACAAACTTTTGTAGCTGTGAAAGGATTCTCTTCATCTGGTTGAGACTCTTGTGAAGTGTGAAATGAGCCAGATAATATTCAGCTCTTGTTTCTTAGTCACCGAATTCTCTTTTCATGAATCCAATAAGTGTCTATTAAAATAAATAAACCCCCTAATGATTCAAGATAACCTAATCAGGAAGCTGAAATGGGTAAAAGGCTAATGGCAAGGGAGACTCATCAAGGGCTTCGGCGAAGGCCTGACAGGGGGTCACCTCAGCCTGAACAAAGGTGGGTGCTGGGCATTTGGTTATAGTTCATGGTTAATTATTTTAGGCCTTGCATGTGTGAAGTAAAAATGGCCCGCTTCTGTCTTTATTTTTCAAAATGGTATGCTAAGTTCCAAACTGTATTTTCATGGGGACCAATTTTCAGGTCTCTCGGGGCATGTCCCTCACATGTCTACGGATGTGCTTGTAAAGATTGAGTCTGTAATTGGGAGTAATGAAAATTTTATTTCAGACCAATTCCTTCACCTCTGTTAGAGAGGGCTCAAGTCAAGAGGGGATTTTATAAAATCGTTCTGCCCTCCTTATCCTAGATACATAGGATACACATTGCTACCTAACAGTGTGGAAATTTGGTATGAGTTTATATAAATATGTACACACACATACATGTGTACATAGGAACATGCATCTGAAAAAAGTTGTCCATATCTGTCAAAAAGATGAATGAATTGGAATTGTGTTCTTCTCCACTTAAGTAGTAGAAAGGTCTTACCAGTAAAATGTATTAAAATATGAAGCAGAAAACAACAAAAATATTTCCAGGCCCTGACTTCAGGTCCAAATTCTAGCATACCTATGACACAATACTATATATTGTGCAAAGTGCCTCAAAAACGTGTAAGTGCATGAGGAAAACAACCAAACACATCAGAAAACTGGGAATGGTAGTTGTTTTTAAAGATGGGGGCTGGTTCTAGGGTGAGGCAGGCAAGCGACTAGTGCACAAAATGTAAGGGGTGTGGCTCTGAAAGTGCAGGCCTCCTTATATTGTACATCCTAGGACCTAGTTTGCCTCACCCTACTCTTGGCCCCGTGAAAGGGAGAAGATAAACCGTGTCTACAGGAAAGTGGTAGGAATCATTCATAGGCACCAACATTCTCCAATGTATAACCCTGCTTTAACTCAATGTCCTCTTGAAAAGATTGCTGGGAGTGTTCAGAGACATGGCTTTAATATGCCAACCTGACTTGTTTCAAAGTTGCATGCAAGTGTCCAAAGGCGCTGTGTCATAAACAGGCAAAATCATGCAACTCAAGGTTTCTGCAGTCAAGTTGCGCTTAAAACCAGTACATAAACATTAGCAGTGGGTAAATGCATCTGACATTTTAAGATCTGCATATGAACTCTGTGATTAATCTCTGTTGATAGCTAATTAAGGGCTCCCATAAAAGCTAGTTTTAGGGCATGAAACCTTAACATAACTAATGGTGGGCACAGTAAAAAGATCCCAACTCCTCACTATAAGGTGGATACAGATCTTGAGGGAATTCTGCTTATAAAATCTCACTAGAATCTAATCCTCTAAGATTATGCTGAGAGAAAAGGCAGAGAATCAAAGACAGGTTCAACCCCAACCCAACAATGAAACATCATAGCGTTCATAGCAATGACTGCCTACTTGGTTTGGCATTCAGGAATGTTGAGAAATCTAATTTCTTTACTATGTGGCATCATAATTTTTTCAAATGGTACTTATAGTGTAAACGGCTTAGTTCTTTAGTTGAAGTTGGTGGACAGCCCTGAAATGATGGCATCCATACCTCAGTTGACAAGAGTAGAAAGCCCTCCTTGGTAGGCTATAAAAATGACTGTGTTCCAAAGAAACCTGCCCAGCAACAGGGGGCAGCTGCTCAGGTGAGGCTGCCTGCCTCATTTTAGTCTGCCTTCCACGCTGAATCCAAGATGGCAAAAGCAAAATCATCAAGAGTAAGTCTAAGATCACCAACTCATTTTACATGGGGCATCATATGGTCTGTACTTCCTGTCATGGTTTATACCAAAAAGATGGAGTAAAGATCTGCTTCCATTAGCCTGAGCTAACTCAGCCCCAATAAAGCCATCTCCCAAAAGGAAAATTCATAATATAAGATAAATTGTGCCAAGAGGCAAACCTTTGATCCTTGTATAATATTTTCTAAAGGAAAAGAAAGTAACTATGCCATAACCGGTTTGGCTCAGTGGATGGAGCATCGGCCTGCAGACTGAAGGGTCCCAGGTTCGATTCCGGTCAAGGGCATGTACCTTGGTTGCGGGCACATCCCCAGTAGGAGGTGTGCAGGAAGCAGCTGATCGATGTTTCTCTCTCATCGATGTTTCTAACTCTCTATCCCTCTCCCTTCCTCTCTGTAAAAAATCAATAAAATATATTTTAAAAAAGAAAGTAACTAATGAGACTAAAGATAATATTTTTATGCCCCTACATAAAAAGTTAGCCTTAAAAAAAATGTACTTTTGACTTGTCTTATAATTATGTGTCATACAGTATGATCGTAAACATCCCTGTGCACACCCATACATATATGTACATTAGAAGGAAAGACTCTAAAATGTGAACAGTAACTATCTCTGGGCAGTAGAATCATGAGGGACTCGTGATTTCCTCATTTATACATTTCTTCATTTTCTAAATTTTCTGAAGTGAGGATATTATTACTTTAACATATAATAGAGGTATTTTTTTAAAAAAAATATATGCAACTAAATTGTGCCTGGGACATTTTTTAAAAAGAGATACAAAAGCAAAGATTAATATGGTAACCCAGGACTGAATGAAAAGATTATGTTAGCACATATACTGAATGTGTTATAAACTCCAATAGCAAAGAGCAATAAAAGGAAAACAAACCAAATAATATATCCAGTATTTTTCTTTATGTAAAGTTATCTGTTTCTCCTTAATCTTTTGCCTTATTTTAAAAGGACCTGCCGCTGAGACCTGTATGCAAATGCATCCTGACATAACCCACACACTATGGAATCACACGCACTTCCCAGGAATATATACCACCAAAAGGACCTTAAGCAAAACCTCAAAAGCTTGTCACTCTTTCAGCTCCTTTTCTGAATCCCTCTTCCCATTGTGTCCCTCAACAATTAAGCCCTCAGGGACCATCTGGGCCCAGAACCTGCAATCTCTCTAAAATTTTCCTTCCTTTTTCCTACTTCTCATTCAAAGCTTGCCTCACACACACTGTTAGGTATCATTCTTAATAGCTGAGGACAGCAACTGACACCAAGGAGTGAATGTGGTTTAATGGAGGGTTTATTTCTATTTTGAAAGATAGTTAATATGGAAGGGGAGGGGCCAAGGTGTCTATTTGAACTGGTCCTTCAAGGTTCCATGCCCACTCCCTTTCCCCAAGCTCCTAATGAAAGGTTCCCCTGATTTCACATCCAAGAGAGAATGAAGAAGCCTTGCTACCCAGCAGCCTCCTCCGGCCCTCCAAGGACTCCTGACCCCTCCAAAGAAACATACTGAAGGGAAGAAAGGAAAGCAGGTAAGGCGGGGGGCGGGGGGGGGGGGGACCTTTGCTCTCCATCCTACAGTGCAAGGAGGAGAGTGTGGCCACGTCACACTGCAGCCTGGAGGGGTTAAGTACCGTGGCTGTGCATGCATCCTCTGGGTAGGCACCAAAGACACGTGCAAAGTACCAAATCATGCAGCTGATTTCACTAAAGATGCTTTTTATGAAGCCAAAGCTGGTGCTCACAAAATGGAGTGAATGTCGTCTGTTAAATCACCATTTAAGAAAGCTCAGCATCTGATTTGCCCATCTCGTCAGCTATTTCCAGCAAGGTTCCCCATTCACCAATGAGCACGAGACCACGGTCCCAAAGAAAAACAGAAAAACTTCAAAGTGCCACATCCCCACTTAGGCTCAGTCTCATCCCTCAGCATATGAGTTCCCGGAACTACATTTTCCTCCGGATTCTACAGAACCAGGGCTACCGCGTTCTTCGGAGGCACCACGCATTTGGAGCGCTAACTGTGGGCCTGGCACCCGCGGCTTTCACTCAGCCACCTGAGTTATTTCTGGAGGCTGAGGGCATCACTCTTTCCAGAAGCCACGGTGCCAAGCCAATAGGAAGATCACAGGCATTTTGAATCAAGTTCTCAGACTGTGGTCTTCATTTTTTCTTGAAAGCTTCTTATTAAAAAAAAAAAAAAAAAGGACTGAGTGAAACTTTTATATTTACGTCAAGTCACGACTAAGGGGCAGGTTTGCAAAATCAATTGTGTAGCTTTTATACCCGCTGCACATCTACCACATATGTCCTTTATTACACAGTGGAAAACCATTAAATGCACAGTAGTTTTGCCAAGTGGCATTATGCATTTAACAGCTTTATTCGTTTAACAGCTCCAACTCTCATTATATTTTGCCATGTGGTCCATGGGATTTTATGCATCGAACAGTTCAGGAAGGCTCCATGGTATTTTCTTTTCATGTATTTCATTCTATGGTTGGACATCAAATCTTAGCAAACTGCCTTTCAACAGTTTCACTGATGAGCGATAATAGGAATAATCTGGAAACATTACTACATTAACATTGGAAAGGGAAACAAATATTTCCATCCTCATCAAAGTTCCTTGATCTTCTACTCCTTTCCCTTTATCAACATCTGAAAAATAACTTAAGTCAGGTAACTGCCAAGCGGCAGGTAAAAATGGCTAAGCCCCATAATTAGCCTAAATATAGCACCTAACTCTCTCTCTCTCTCTTAAATTACATATAAAATCTTTTTTGAAACTTGATTTTTATTGAAAACCATCTTGCTTAATAGAAACATAATATTCAGTAACTTCCTTTCTTCATAGCACACAACGGAAGATCTGTTGGGGAGACGATGGATCTTTTTACCACTTACATCGCAGGGATGGAAACATTAGTCATGAAAGGCCACAGAGGAAATCAAGCTCAGAATCAAAGGACTCTCAGAATGATGCTGCAGCCAACTTCGTTCCCTCCACCGTGCATTAGGTCATTGTTCATCTCGGGGACAAAGAAGCAGGCACATCCACCTAGCCCAGTGGTCGGCAAACTGCGGCTCGCAAGCCACATGCGGCTCTTTGGCCCCTTGAGTGTGGCTCTTCCACAAAATACCGACTTCTGCGCATGGGCCACGAAGTTTCAATCACACTGTACATGCGCACCCGCACGTGGTATTTTGTGGAAGAGCCACACTCAAGGGGCCAAAGAGCCGCATGTGGCTTGCGAGCCACAGTTTGCCGACCACTGACCTAGCCCATTCTCGGACAGGGTGGTGGTTGTCCCTTTAAAGGAATGGAAACAGACAGTGGATCCCATCCACAGTTGCTGCTTTCAGAAATAAATTTCCAAAACCCTAAGCATCTGTCTGCGCTGGTCCCCGGAGCATTCCGCCCACCACCCCCGCTCTGCACAGATCTGCACTGGAGATGCTGCCGTGTGTTCCTGTTAGAGCTTTTAGCACACACCCTGGGCCCTCACGTGTGTTTTCTCCTGGAGAAACAACTGTATTCTACACATAAAAGGAACACCTGACTCACAAGGTGTCTCTGGGGCTTGGAAAAGCAGTTATCACACCAATGTCAGCCAGGCCTCTGCTGGGAGTGAGAGGCGATGAGACGTGGCTGAGATGCGGTCTCAGAAAGATGCTGTTTTGTACATATCAAGGTTGGCTCATACACACACAAAAAAGAAAGAGATAGAGAAAGAGAGCAAGGGAAAAAAGAACAGAAGAAAGAAAGAATACATAGCAGTGTTTAGAATTAGAAGAGAAATCATTCGAGGCCAATTCTTTTTTCAACGATTCTTTAACAGACACAAGTCTGGGTTTTGACTTAGTCTCTATATTGAACTCCAATGGGAATAAAAGCAAACTGTGGCGCCAAACTCGGAACACGACGGGTCCCCTCGGGATTCCTGCTGTTGTTATTACTATGGGAACAGATGTATTTTTATGGGAGGGAGGAGGAGCACAGTGGAACCCCGGCGCTCGCCTCTGCTCCTTTAAGCACCGCTCACCTGACTTTTATTTGCAGCCACCTTGGCGAACAGGGCTTGGGACACCTTGGCCCTTTTCATCTCCTGCTGGATCTCGTCGTAAATGGCAGCTGTGATGTTGACGTTGGCGCCGTCCACCTTGATGGGGAGGTCTGCTGTCGGCGTGGAGGTTTTGGCCTACCAAGAGACCGTGAAAACAATCATTCAAAAAGTGCTGCATTCAGCCCAGCCATCTGTGCAGAAATTACCCAAGGATTTCAGTCAGCTGATGCCAAACAGCATTAGCTACAGAGGGACACTTCCTGTCCATTATTCTAATCGGGTTAATTGTGATTGGAAATAATTGCGGTGCATTCCTATAGGACAGGCGGAGCCCTGCACAGCCTGCTCCTTCCCTCACGGAACCCCAGGCGGCTCCCAGGTAGGCCGCGCCCGGGGAACTGAACGCCATCACTTAACTGCTGGCCACGCACGCAGGACACACACAGCTACCTCTTGCTTTCTAAAAATGGCATACCTCGGAGGGCGGGCCAATTCTTCCAGAAAAAAAGAAAATGAGTAAATGGGTAGCGGTCTCTAAATAATAAATTATTACTCAATTGAATGCACTCCCCAGAGTCGCTCTCATTCTTTATTAAAGCTTCACATATGTCATCCGAGTATGTGTGGTTCCCCATCGTTACCATCATTATGCGACCCAGACCGTCACCTAATTTCACCTAGGAAATCAGTGGGAATGAAACAAAATTTCATTTCATGAAACGAGGCTTCGGAATGCCTTTGATGTGGCGTTTTCATTTTCTTAAACTCATATTGTGGTTTTATGTATTCTGCAGCGCTCGTTTTAATTGAATGATTTCCCATCAGCTTCGGAGACAAATGAAGGACAATAGCGAAGGTGTCTGTAATTCTTGGGGTTGTGGGAACCCTGGAACATTTGGTGCCACTTGATCGAAAAGACGGCCAGCACTTGCCCTGCTGTGTGATGCCAGGGGGCTGGGTAGCTTCGTCAGAAGCCCTGGCAGCAGGCATCCGCCCTAATCCTTGGCTTCATGAGCGTAGCTAGCTGATTTGGTCTAGAGTGGGTTGTTTTTCCTTTTGTCCCCACTTACCCTTAATCCCAAACCAAGAGAGTAGCCCCCAAATCACCACTGTCCCTCTGTGGGTGCCCTGAGCTGTCCCCACTGGGCTGAGCATCACAGGTTTGGGGGAAGACAGGGCAGGTAGTCTGGACACTATGGGATCATTCTCAATGACCTCGAAGCCAGAGCGAATGTCCCAAGTTCCCCTGACGGCTTGGATTCCTAAGAGCCATCGGTGACTTTTGTCATTCCCCTTTGACCTCCCTGTCTCATACGATTTTCTAATTATTACCAAAAAATAAGAAGAACTGATGCTGTGCTTTTTATGTACCAGGCCCTCAAGAAAGCATTTTACTTCTGTTATCTCATTTAATTCTTCTAAAAACGCAATGAGATAGACTTTATTTTCATTTTACAGATGAAGACAAGTGATAATGAAAGATGCTACTGGACCTCCTGGAAGACAGGCAAAAGCAAGTGAGACAACCCTATTCTGAATACAATCCTTTCAGGTGTCAAAGCGTGGGCTCAGGGCCACGGTGCGAATCTGCCTCCCAAATCTCCAGGTTACACCAATGCTAGTTTCACAGGAATCTGCTTGCCCTCCAGTTGGGAGTCTGCCTATAACAATCCAATCGTCTGTCACTTTTTGCAAGAAATTCCTTTTCCTTCTCAAAATTTCTAGTGCTCTTCCTGTCGAGTGCATGTTTTAGCACATTATTTCCGCCTTTCTCAACTCGGGTTTCTTATTAGCCTCACTGACTCTCTCACCTGACTGATCAAATCCTCTCTAAAACCCTGGGGGTAAAATGAAAGCCCTTGAAGCACTAAACTATGTTGTTAGGAGCCCAGGACTTGGAATTAGAGCAACCTGAGTTCAAATCGTAGCTCTACCACTCAGCCAATGGGCCTCAGTTTTCTCATCTGTAAAATGGGGATAACAATGCAAAACAGTGAAGATTCAATTCATGCAAAATGCTCACAATACCTGATACACAGTAAGTGCTCAATAAATGATCACTCTTATCCTTGTATTGTTGTTTCGTTATTATTAAGTACATCAAGGGTTACTGGCCAATTGGAGCCTAAAAGGCTGCCTCAGGGGGTATCTAACATGTTTTCTCGTGTGGAAGCTTTACTCGCCATGGACCTTCACTGCTGAAGCATGTCAGTAAGAATTCTGAGTACGTAGGTAATCATGAAATGTTTTAACAACTTCCCCTTTCTCAATGTTTAACCAATAGGAAAACAAGAATGACCCGGAGAATGTGAAATGCTGGTGCCATAGCTGTAGTCTCAAAAATATTCTGAGAAAAACATTTTATATTTATTTTCATAAATCTCAAAACTGTGACATTAAACGATTCATTTCCCTGTTAAACACACACACACAGGCACGCACACGCACACGCACACGCACACGCACACACTATAGCATCTAAGCAAAAAGTCCTTCGATTTCAAAGTACCCATTTTTCTGATTTGTACAAACGTGTATCTGTTGACTATCTTGAGAACTACCACTGAGAGGGAATTTGCAACCATCCTGGCAACAGTGGAATGAGATGGCTGTGTCATCAACCCAGAGAGTAGTGAAGCTTAAGGATCCTAGGTAATAGGCTAGAAATGAGGGGGCTCAGATCTGAATGGAAAATGACTCATGATTGGCTTGACCCTTCAGTGAGGATCTTTGCAGCCCACAGAGTGACTAGCTGCCCGCATCTGCCAGAGGAACTGAGAACAGAATGTGTTACAGTTGTGGAGAGAGGAGGATGGGAAGCTGCGCCCTGGAGGCCCCGGGGGTCACCTGGGAAGCAGAATAATGAAGGCCTACCTTCCCATGACCATGTTCTAAAGGCTCCGTGAATGATCCAGCCATTGTGAGGGGTCCCTGCACATGGGAGCTCCCATCACGCCAGGTCCCTCCCCATTCTGTCTTCCTCAGATCACACAAAGCCGAGCTTGCATCCTCCTGCACCCCCTGCCCCCCGCTACCTCCCCCGACTGGGATAAACACGATGTAAGGAAAAGCAGGGCGCTGGCCACGCACACTCAGCTTCACACAAACCCCTCGCTCCTTCCTTGATGATGAAGCAGCTCTAGGTGGACACAGCCTCCCTCCGCTCCCCCCTCCATCCCCTGCTCTCCTGCCGCGGGAGGAAGGATGGTACTTCTGCTCCTAAAGGGACACCAACGGCACAGGACATAGCAAAGGACAGCCCACTGCAACACGCCCAGTGGACTCAGAACCCTGAATTACGTCTGTTTCCGCGGAAAACTCGCAGTGCCGGCAGCTGCTTCCAGGGCAGAGAGTGAGACGTCCGCGGGGCGCACATCTCACCTGAGGGGTCCGGGAGGAGCTGGGGCTGCTGGAGGCCGAGGACACCATGCTCACGTTGGGGTTCATGCTCCGCTCCCGCTCGTCCTGGTAGATGCGGTCCCGCTCCACCTCGGGGAGGTTGAGGAAATTCTGCATGGCCCGCAGGTTCACCAGGAGGGACTGCGAGGCCGTCCGCGGGTCTTCCTCCTTCCGGAGGATCTCGGACAGCAGGCCCTGATTAGATGGGAAAAGAGGCCGAGTCATATCTGGGAGGGCGTGTTTCTGTCTCCCATACCCACCCCGTTTATTGTTTGGGGAAACCAGTTGGCTGTGATGTCAAGAGCCGCAGTCTAATCCCAAGGCTTCTCCAGCAGGACGATGTGGTGGGAAGGCGCTTGCCTTGCGGGCGGCTGTGGCTTATTTTGGACCGTTCTGTCCTGACACTTTATCATCACTGTAACCAGCGTTGGGGTGCAGAGATGCCAGCTCACCAGGTAGGCGCCGGGGAAGGGATTGTGAAGTGGCAATTACCAGCAGGTGCCTCCTGCGAGGATTGCAGGAAGTGTTAGAACTCTCTGCTTGAAATTGGGAACACTTGGCAGTCCTGCTCCGCTTTAAAAATCTGCCAAGTTTGGTAAATTTAGTTCCGACATTTAAACAGCATGGGAGATTTACATCGACTTAAAAAAAAAAAAAAAAGTTTGGCTGAATTTCTATGTGACCGGCCACTGCTTTCAATATAGATGTTTCTTCTAGGAAAAAAAAAAAAAAAAAGCAAATGGCTATAACTTGTGTTAACCCCAGCGTCTCAATGCACACACATAATAGGTATCGTTATGTATGTACCAGAGAGCACCCACACATTTCTATGAGGCACCCTCCCAGGGGGAGCTCTAAGCCCATCATCAAAGGGATGAAGTGTGGTCACATCCGGTGAGGGGCCAGAGCACAACTGGAGATCGCCATGGTAGACTCAGAGACTTTCTGAATGTGTGACATCCAAATAGACAGCTTTGAAAGGACATTAGTGCTTTATGTGCTCTGATGACAGAATTCACACACACACACACACACACACACACACACACACACACAAAAGGAAAAGGTTGACAAGAGTGGAGACAAGCAGCATGGTTGTCAGAAAAGGGCAGGGACCGAGCTGGGACACTGCACGACCGTGGGCACCAGCAGAGCCACTTACACTCTGCACGCTCGTTAGATTATCACACAGAGGCCTCCCTACACTCCCAGCTACCTCCGCTCTCAGGACACTGTGAGATCAGAGCCTAGGACCAGCCCCCAGGAAGAGCTGAGGTGCTAACCTCTGTAGCTCAGACCAGATGGGGCAACCCCAAATCATGAGAAGCAGATGCCAAGGACATTTCCACCGGGGGGAATATTCATGCAAAGAAAACGTGGTCAGACTTGCACCCTGTGGCTTAACTATACAATGATGCAAGAGGAATATGCCATC
Source organism: Myotis yumanensis (assembly GCF_028538775.1). Lineage (NCBI taxonomy): Eukaryota > Metazoa > Chordata > Mammalia > Chiroptera > Vespertilionidae > Myotis > Myotis yumanensis. Next base: position 8,034,444 of record NW_027223759.1, read on the forward strand.
TCCTGGTTGGCCAGAAATCTTTAGGGTAAGTTAGGTGATCTTGGCAAATAAAGTAATGCATTATAAAACAGCGACACACATGTCACTTACAGGAAGGTGCATCCCACTGTTATCAGTTCTCCAAGAGGGTAATCACCGTTCAGGAGACCAGGTAAGGCAATTTCACTACAAGGAACCCACAAGCACTACACATGCCATCACACAGTTCTGCAACTTGGGTGTCATGTTACTTTGATTGGAAATGTCTTTGCGAACGAGAATGGAATATGCCATGCAATGAAGCCAGAAGAAGTGTTACCCAGTGCGTGTCTGTGGGCATGCGTGATCAAGAACAAGGTAGGATGGGATGGAAAATACCCTACTGGGAAAAAGGTTCTAAGAAAATCCAGATTTCTTGCCATGCTTTTAGAAGCAACAGGTGACACATTTGTCTTCCAGAAAATGTTACACAATCTAAGTACTGATTCTCTTTCTAAAACTGAATCAGTTGTGCCTTAAGTTATTCTACTTCCACTTGTGCTAAACAACCTAAAATATTAATAATAAATTGGTTTCTGAGATAAAATATCTCCAAGAAAGAAGTGAATTTAAAATCAATACTAATCTCCAATGCCAATAAGACACTAAGATTGACCTTTTCTGAGCATTCATAAAGGATAAGTCGGTCTCTTTCTCCTCCTCCTGCTTCTTCTCTTACTCCTCCTCCTCCTCTTCTCTCATAAGTGATTTTAACATTTTATTATATTTCAGACTACCAAATTGGAGGAGGAGTTTCAGGATCAATACCAGTGGTTCCCAACCTTTCTTTGGCCATGCCCCACCTAAGCATCTCTAAAATCCTGGTGCCCCGCCCCCCCCATGACACATAGTTCTTATTATTCAAAAAGTGAGCTCCTGTTCACGTGGAGGAAGCCTAAAAGGCCAGTAACTTGTTCTAAACAAGCTTCCAAAGAACATGGCATCCATGAAAGAGAAAAATAAAAGAACGAAAGGACAACTGAAGTACTGAGGAAGAAATCACTAAGAAGAGATCAACTGAAGGACTTGTATGCATGCATATAAGCATAACCAATGGACATAAGACACTGGGGGGTAGGGAAGGCCGGGGGAATGTCAAGTGGGGGGAAAGAAGGAGACATATGTAATACTCTTTGTAATACTTTAAGCAATAAAAAAATAAAAATAAAATAAATAAATAAATAAAAGAAATTGTTTTAAAATAATAATATGAAGTGATATGAAAAAAATAGCAAAGTTTCAAAACATATCATAGAGAACTGAGATGCATAAATATGTCACAACATGTATTTATATACTGTATTTGAGGCCTCTAGAACCATAAGAAATGGTTTGTAAACGTCTATGAAATTATTTTCACATGCTGTACAGTGTGGCTCAGAATTTGCACACATGATAGTGAAATAACAAAAACTAGTCTTCTAATAGACCAGGTCAAAAATTGCTCATTCTTCATCAATTTAAAAACAAAACAAAAAAAAAACACTCCAAAGCATAGAGTGGTTTTTGTTTGTTTGTTTTCTTGTTTTACTTTCTTTTCCACATTCAATCTGTGGAGCTCTTTCCTCTGCATTTTTCACCTATTGGACAACCTCACAGGGAAGTGAATCCATCTCTAAGAAAAATCAGGCCCACACATTCTTGTAAATGACTGTTCATCAGCATCATTTCTGACACGAGACCCAGTGTCTGTGTTTGAAGGGCTGGTGGCACACAGTGGCCTCTGTTTCACTCGCCTAACTGAAGGTAAAGTCTCAAGCCAACAAGGTGGCCGGCGCCGCCTCCATGCATTGCCCCGGAGAATGAGCAGCCTGTTCCAAACTATTTACTCAAGGTCTCATCCGTGTAGCCAGGGTCCCAAAGCAGATTCTTCTCACCCAGACATTTTCAGTAACAAGTGGCTAATGGGTGGGCCTAGGAAGAGTCTTGGGTGTTTTCTTGAGTCTTTTTCATTTTGGTTACTTATGAGCTTTTAACTACTTGAACTGGGATTTTTTAAAACAGAGTCCAAATTCTGTAGGCTCATAAATGCAAAAGGAGCTTATTTGGGTAGCTGAAAATCATCACTGAGGAGGAAAATTAGAAGAAAATGTATGGCATAACTTAGATACACCACACATTGCCCCATCTAATTATCAAGATAAGTAAATGTTGATCACATGGAAACCATCTTGAATAGAACATAAATTAATAATTTATCACACATAAATATTTCCAAGGCCCTTGTCACTAGACTGTCTGGCATTTTAATAATCAGCCAGCCCAGCGGAAGGTGTCACTTGGACATTCCCATTATGCAGCCTGAGATATAGAGACTGTGGCATGGCACCTGGGCACCGGGAAGGAAAAAAAAAGATGTACTTTTATGAATAGAAGGGTCATGAATATTGAAAATGTGAAAATTGAGGGACATTAATAAATTACCCAGGATATTGCTTATTAAACTTTCATGTCAGTAATCACGTTAAAACCTATTGCGAGCATTGCGCAAAGTGGCCATTAAGTAGTTTCCTCATCGTAGGCAACAGAGCTTTCTCCTGGGAGAGGTTGGAACGGTTCCTCCTCGGAGTGAGGGAGGTTACACACGACCAGGAGACGTGTGGACTGAGAGGAGGAGAAGGAACACCTGCGCGGGGTGGAGAGGCACCAGCACAAATACCTCTTGGGCGACGTCGCTGAAAAATGAAGGGAGTTGGGGAAAAAGGAACCTCAACTTGGCTTTCTCTGTAGCCTTTAACCGGGGACTTTGTGAGCTTCACAGTCTTTCCAGCACCAGCAACGAACAAATGAGGTTGGCAGACAATTCAAAGAGAGCAAAACAATTCAAAACCCCAAATAGGAGCTAATACAATGCCACCTAGCCTGATTGCTAATAGAGGTTATCTTTGCAGACAAAACATTCAGGCTGACTTTTAAAATTAAAAAAAAAAATGATGTACTTATTATGTCTAGTATGTTAAATAATATTTATTTGTAACAAATTAAATGACTTTAATGTTTCTGAATTTGCAGTTTCTGTTGATGGGCTTTTTTATTTAAATGATTATGATTTCCATACTTCTTCAATAATTCACATAGTTTGCCCCAGACTTCTAGCGTGCAAAACACATGCTAATACTCAGAAATGTTTGGGAAACATTGCCGTGAATGGCTCTATAGGATGTACTTGTAAGTTTCTGCACTAGCCCTTGAAGACCTGTCTGGGTAGGTGACAACCTGCCTTATGGCCCTTACCCCTTTAAGAAAACAACAAGGGGCCCCATACCTGGGCCAGGCCTTAGGAACACTGAGCTTAAGCCCCTCAGACACCCCCTCCGCCCAGGCACTCTGGGACCACCACCAACAGTCAAGGTCATTACTGACTCAATGTTAACAGACAGCGTTATTCTTAGCTCTCACATCTTTGGTAATTCTTCAGGATTGAGCTATATCCCCCATAGACTATCTGGAGAACCCCCAAATTCAATATACCTAGTACCAAAGAATGATAGATCAATCCATTAATTAATTTCTTATTTGTGACTTGACACAAGGCTCAGAAAGGAATAAACAGATTCATTAAGACACAGATTCTGATGCCAAGCAGTTTACTCTGTGATGGTTTACAGAAGCGCAATGCTACAGATGACAAGGGACATACATTCCAGATAGAACTACTGCCATTTTGGTGCAAGCGAGGGTGAAAGCATTGCCAACTACAGGACTCAGGGAAAGGGTCTTGGAAGAGGTGGGACTGCACTCGGCTGGGGTTTAAAATATGCAGAGTCCATGGATATAGAGATAATGTGAGACCGGGCCACAGAGGAGATCAGTGAGGGACAGGACAGTGTCAGAACATTTGAAGAGCCCGGCCAGGGTGGCTCAGTGGTTGAGTGTCGATCTGTGAACCAGGAGGTCATGGTTCAATTCCTGGTCAGGGCACATGCCTGGGTTGTGGGCTTGATCCTCAGTGTGGTGTGTACAGGAGGAAGCTGATCAATGATTCTCTCTTATCACTGATGTTTCTATCTCTCTCTCACTCTCCCTTTCTCACTAAAGTCAGTAAAAAAAAATTTTAAAACATTTAAAGAAAAATAAAAAGCATGACTAACCCTGGATACCAAAAGAAGTTCCTATTCATTAAAAGGTACAAAAACTGATAAAGTTGAAGGAGACATTTTGAAGTGAAAATAATACTGCCCGTGTCAGTATCATTCTGAACTACTGGAGTATATACACAGACTAACCAGCAAACATTACCCCCAAAATGAAGTGATATTAGATAATCTGTTCAGCCTTTTTGTCACCTGCAACAAATTAGGCTTTCAATATGCAAAACATCTTCCTTCCAGAAAAACAAATGATCATGATTCCATTTAATTGTAATTTAATGAAGCATAATTTATTTTTTAAAGTGATATACACCAGGTGTGTACTGAGGAAACTGGCCCAGCCAAACCCCAGTGCTTTTTTTTAGAAAAAAAACTTCCAACTAGCAGAGACTGTTTTCATTTCTGTAAACTGTATGTCTGTTTGTGGCGGTTGAAGTCGGAAAGATATAGGATAACTTGTGTTGCGGTGTTCACATATTTATTATAACATATACCTTTAAAGTAACTCAACCTCCTCCCCCCAAAATACTGTTATATAAAGCAACTGGTTTGAAAGTGTTGGGTTCCGATCTAAACAAAGGGAGATATTATTGCAGGGTATGGGGAGTGGGGTGGAAGAGGGCATAGAGGGGAAAATGATGATGGTAAAAATAAAATAAAAAAATATAAACCCCAAAGATAGCTGATGTGATTGCTATGCTAAAAGCAAGGCTGTGTGCTGGACACTTCCTTAGGAACATTTAGAGATAATAAGCCCTATCCCTCATAATATATCTTAATTATTAACTGTTAGATGTATGAACAAAGCATATAAGCTTTTTCATGATGGCCCTCTCCAGAATCAAGTCACATCTCTTTAAAAATGTATGAGTTGAAACATTAATCTGGGAGTCTTCTGTAGCGGTAAATTGAAAATACACTGTTTTAGTTCTAATTTTATATTTTTTAGCAAATGATGTCATAACAGCTAAGCGAGGTTAAAAGGCACACTGATCCCCAATTCGCAGATTAGAATTGCAGCAAGGCCTTGGCGCTCACATGGGCCAACCCTGCCTGCATCCACCTCTGAACATGACCTACCACACACGGCCCTTGAAACACACACACACACACACACACACACACACACTCCCTTCAGAGGCACTCCTCACCTTTCAGTGCCCCTTTTGCATGCTTACTTGTTAGCCTTCATTTTCACACATGTCTGAAATGTCTGGTTCCAGCTGACACGAGAGCCAAAACTGGTCTCCTCCTAAGAAGACCAGGTAACCCCAAATTCTGGGCCGAATCCTACAAAGTGAACTCCTACATTTCAGCAGTCCATGCACAGGTCCCTGGATCTGAGGAGTCAGCGGCATGGCTGCCGAAAGCATTGGCATCCTGCATCCTGAAAGCTGCCCAGAGTCGGCTCTCTCCCACTCTCCAGTCTCATTTCCTTCTAGGTCAGTGGTTCTCAACCTTCCTAATGCCACGACCCTTTAATACAGTTCCTCATGTTGTGGTGACCCCCAATCATGAAATTATTTTCGTTGCTACTTCATAACTGTAATTTTGCTACTGTTATGAATCATAATGTAAATATCTGATATGCGGGATGTATTTAGGCGACCCCTGTGAAAGGGTCGTTCGACCCCCAAAGAGGTCGCGACCCACAGGTTGAGAACCGCTGTTCTAGGTGCTTCGAGAGGGCATTTTCCCCTCTGCTCATGAGCATAAACAGTTTTCCCTGAGCCCCATAGTCATAACCTACACCACCACTACGAACTTGCCCGCTGAAATTCATTGTGTGTTGCCAGAAACACCCCCGCTCCCCTAACCCCTCCCCCAAGAGCACTGCTTAGCCATAAAGCCAGAGTGTGTAGTCTGATTTGAATAAAAGGTTTATAGGGCACAACAATGACAATTTGATTTTTATTATTAAAAATGATGTGTTAAATCCTCAAAGAAAATGTCGTTATTGCATTAGTTTAATAAAACCTCTCTTTTCTTATAATATTTCTTTATTGGGAAAGACAGCCTATGCATGCAGCATTTTTGCAGGATGGGGGTGGATAGCATTGAGCATCTGAAGGGAATTAATGTCTCTGCAAGTATAAACGCACATTCAAGAATAACATTTGCAGATAGATGTTGCTGCTGCAGAGCTGTATCCTACAATGAACTAAAAGACTATGTATTGTGTGTACACACATACACACTGCAGTTGGTGATACTTTCTCCCTCCTTTGAAGGGAAATGGCTCTAGTTCTCTCCCATTTAGGACACTTTTATCTTTTTTTTAAATCCTCACCAAAGGATATTTTTCCCACTGATTTTTTTAGAAAGAGAGTGGAAGGGAGGAGAGAGAGAGAGAGAGAGAGAGAGAGAGAGAGAGAGAGAGAGAGAGAAACATCAGTGGGAGACACATCAACTGGTTGCCTCCCGCATGTGCCCCGACCAGGGCCAAGGATTGAAACGCAACCCAAGTACATGTCCTTGACCGGGACTCAAACCTGTGATCCTCCAGTGGGCTGACTCTCTAACCACTGAGACAAACTGACCAGGACGACACTTTCATCTTTTACACTGTGCTGCTATAGAACTTCTTCCCATGAAACAGGAAACTCCTTAGGAGCACAATCAACACATTTTGTGCTTAGTGGTCAGTTGGGGGATATACAGAAACTTAGGGCACCAAGAACACACTTAATGCATATTTTTTCATTGTCCTGAGAACTGAGTCCTATTTTTGCTGAACAGCCCGCAGCAGGCCCTGATAGACCACATGTTCAAAGATCCCCATTATACGCAAGATCTTTTTGTTCAATCTATTGAAAACAGGAAGATGATGGAAACCGAAATTTTGGGCAATGCAAACTCCACTTTGGAACAAATATGCCATGTCCCCCAAAATACAATAAAACTTTGCTCATGCCACGTGATACATCAAAACACAGAAAGCATGCAACACAATGTGAGTGCCTACAGCCAAATAGCCTGCACGTCTTAAACTTCTACCCCGTCTGAGCCACACCTGAGCAGGTACAATAGAGGAACCGGGCCTCAAACAGATTCCTGGCAACTTGGCTCACATGTACCGACCTAATCTGTGTGTTAACAGATGCCATTAGATGAGCATTTCCATCTCACTTTCCTCCTTACTCCTTCTCTCCTGGGCTTTAGAAAGTCTTAGGTACTGGAATGGGAGGCTACGCACAACCTAAGTCTAAATTTTCTAAGCGCATTGGCACCAAAAAGCAAAAGCAAATGGAGAACTGAATAGGTTCCCTTTGGAAGCACTTCACAGCGGTGCTATGGGCTCCGGGCACCCATGGTTTCTGCTAACACTCGAGTTCCTGGGCCAGGAGCAATGCATTCCCAACGGCCTGGGCCCCTCGTTATTCCATGAGCATTCTCCGAAACAACTGTTGGCAAAATGCCCCAAATTTACTAGTTTTTCCTACTTTTTAAAATCATTGGCAAAGATAGAACTTTCCAAAAATAAAAACAAACCCAAAACATTCATTTATTGAATATTTTTATCTCAAATGTATCAGATGCATTCAGATATAAGAAGAAAAGCAGTTACCCTGACCGGTTTGGCTCAGTGGATAGAGTGTCGGCCTGCGGACTGAAGCGTCCCGGGTTCAATTCCGGTCAAGGGCATGTGCCTTGGTTGCGGGCACATCCCCAGTAGGGGGTGTGCTGGAGGCAGCTGATCGATGTTTCTCTCTCATCGATGTTTCTAACTCTCTATCCCTCTCCCTTCCTCTCTGTAAAAAATCAATAAAATATATTTTTTAAAAAAACAGAAGTAAAGCAGTCTGTTAATAAAGGAGTTGACTCTGTCCTGAAACAGTTATAAAACATTAGTTTTTCCTGCTGAAATATGTCTGCATGAACCTCCATCACCTCCAGGGTCAAGAGCACCTGTTCCCACGAGTCCATGTGCCACGTCACAGAACTTACCCTACCACCGTGGGAGCACAGCTTTGAAAGTCTCTCTACTCCTTGCATTTCACTCCCTGAAGGAGTGACTGTCCTTCCTCTTCCACTCTACGACAGCAGAAATGAGTGAAAACAAAGTGGTTCTGAGTGTGAGTCCTGAGTGTGAGTTCTGCACTCTGAATGGCTGGGTTTCAAACTGGGCTCCGATTGCACATGGATTAATGACTCTTCCTACGGCCCAGTTTCCTCACATGTCAAATTAAGATAATAATGCACTTCCCCCATTGGGATCCCTAGAGAGCTTATAGCTGTACTCAACACATGTTAAATGTTCAATAAATATCAGCTATCATTATAATGCCTAGCATAGTCTCTGAGCGCCTAATAATTATTTGTTAAGTGAATGAATAGATAAATATAGACTTAACATTGAAGTACAGTTCTTACAGTCAAGGCCTTCCAGTTATATTTTGCTAAGCGTTTTCCCGAATACAGTCAAAAGAAAATATGAAGAATAAATTTTAGGAAGTAGGATAATTAAAATTATTGGGGGGTAAAGGAAAATGTAGAGGAAAGTTTAATAAATTATACTAAGTGAAATGAAAATTCAGGATAGCACTTAAACTAAGATATTCACTTTATACTTCAGAAAAGTAAAAACAACTTTTCCTCCCTAAGTAACTTTGTATCATTTAAAATGAGCCTTAGTCTGCATCATTGCTTAAACAGGGACTATAATTATTAGTGAGTGATAAAACTAATTTAGCACATCATAACTAACATCCTTATACTGAAATGCAATTAGGTTAGAAAGTGCTCCGTACATGGTACAGTACTGCTTCATGAAGGTTTTTTTTTATATTTCATAAAGGCTTTGCTTTAGAAATATACACATAAAGATATAAGTGGAAATGAGATCGAGTTCAAGATAGACATACAATATGCAGGTGCGGCCACGTGTGTGCATGTGTGTACCAGCTCCCGTGATAAAAAGTATCTTACAGGGTGTTGCAGTCAGAGCAGTTTGAAATCAAATGCTTGCCCAGCCAGCGTGACTCACTGGTTGAGCATCGACCTGTGAACCAGGTCACGATTCGATTCCCAGTCAGGGCACATGCCCGGGTTGCATGCTCAATTCCCCGTGGGGAGCATGCAGAAGGCAGCCAATCAATGATTCTCTCTCATCATTGATATTTCTATTCTATCTCTCTTTTCCTCTCCCTTTCTCTCTGAAATCAATAAAAATATATTTAAAAAGAAAAGAAAGTCAATGCTGTAGTCTGCACTGAGGCACAAAACTTGTAGATAAAATTTAAGCAACCTTGAAATTTCCACCTGACTTTGAATTGATTCAGTTATATTTTTCTCACAGCATTTCTGGTCTTTAAATTTAATTCACTTTATTTGAACAAACATGCACTTAACCGCAGGCCAAATGGTCACCCTTTCACTCAATGGCCAGGGAAAGAACACTTGTGTATTTATTTTATTACTTTAAATAAGCAATGGCGAAAAGTACATAAATAGTGGGATCTAAAGCTAGTGTTTCTTGGTGTGTCTTCTACAAAAATTCTACTTTAATTATAAACATCACCCTGAATTTGGGGAGAGCAGTTCCATAATAAAACAAGAGGCCTTCACACTGAACATGCACATCTCCACTGAGACACTCACTGGGGGTGAAAGAAAGTCCTGATTGAGCACAAAGACGCCTTATTTGTGTGAAATGAGTCCATCCTTCCTTGTTAGGGAATAGTGACAAAAGTTTATAAAACCATCGCCAAAAGGCAGTCTTTTTTGGTAAAAATGGTGAAACCTGCATTTTCTGTAATTAGCTCATAACTAATTTTATTTTATTTTAATCCTCACCCAAGGATATTTTTCCATTGACATTTTTAGAGAGAGTAGAAGGGAGAGGGAGAGACACAGAGAGAGAAGCATTGATATAAGAGAGACACATCGATTGGTTGCCTCCCACACACACCCTGACTAGGGTCTGGGATTGAGTCTGCAACTGAGGTACGTGCTCTTGACCAGAATTAAACCCGGGATCCTTCAGTCCGTGGGCCAATGCTCTACCCACTGAGCCAAACTGGCTAGGGCTCCTAACTAATTTTAAGAACTTCTCACACTAGTTGGTGAACAGATAGACCATGGGCTATCTTGTGATTCCTTTGGTACAAGTTCTGTGAGGGACAGGGGTGGAGGGGCGGTGAGGGGGACAGTGGGTGGGGAAGAGTCTTCCAATTTTCCTTTATATAAATGTTTCTAGTTCAAGTGGACTGGGGACTGAGGAGAGAGTTGTGTATGTTCAACAGCTTTGCCTCAACCTTCTCGTCACCCAGAGCACTAACAAAGCCAGCATCTTGCCCAGGCTTTTTGGCTGAAATTGCCTAGAAAGTGCTAATTAATGATACTCTTTCTATGTACACACGAGGCACTACAGTAAGACCACTATCTACAGGGCCATCCTCAAGCCATCTAATAACTTGGAGACACTGCTATTCTGCAAGATATTAATATTATTATGATCTTTAAATCTATGAAGTCACGCCAGTGGTTCTGAAATGAAAGATTGCCTGTTTGATGAAGCAAGCAGGGCCATCTTCTCCTACTTTATTAATTTAATGTTGAAATCAAAAGAAGGTATATTATTTGCTTCCCAAGCCAATAACATGTCCGTGCCTGATCCGTGGCATTTCATATTGACAGCTCATCGTTCAGAGGGTGGACTTCCTCTCCTGGCAGGTCCCCCTGTCGTTTTATAACCAGCTCACTGGACCATGGCGCCCAGACCCCCGGGTTTGCATTGTGTGTTATTCCTGTACGGCTTGCGGAGGGCCCTATCTTTACTGGAGACAAGAAAGGCTGATGACTGAGACCAGAGGTCTGCTGAGGATGAATTCTGAATATCTTGGAGGTCAAATTTTCTACCCATATAAACTGGAAGTATAACTAAATCATGCCTATCTTTGGCAAACAATATGTATAAATTAAACACAAGACTTAAAAAAAGAGCTTCTCACCCTCCCCCCCGCAAAAAAAAAAAAAAATGACTGGCAAAGACTGAAGCCAAGACTTCCAAACACCCTCGCCAGCATGGCTCAGTGGTTGAGCATCAACCTATGACCAGGTAAGGGCACATGCCCAGATTGCCTGCCAGTTTGATCCCCAGTGTGGGGCATGCAGGAGGCAGCCAATCAATGATTCTCTCTTATCATGTTTCTATCTCTCTCTCCTCTCTCTTCCTCTCTGAAATCAATAAAAGTATATTTTTTAAGAAATAAAAACTTCCAAATATTTTGGTCGCTAAAATTTTCATCTTGTTATTACACATCTCTACCTAATGCTAAAATTTTCATCTTGTTACTACACATCTCTTCCTAATGGTGCCCCTTCAAAATATCCTGGTCAGCAAGTCCTGCGGCATTTTAACCTTAATAACCTGAGTGTGCATATACCACAAACATGGTGCCAAGAAAGCATGAGAGCAAAATCCATGTCACTTCGCACGAAGGCATTTGTATTTCCAGCCACTGACCTCACTGCCAACTTTCCTGATACATCATTCAATCTAATTTTCCAATCTGCTGAAACATTCTCCGGTTGCTGAGTGACTTCAGAAATTATATTTATAGCCCTGGCCTTCAGTTTCTTCAAATGATGTGGCTCTGATGCGTAAACAGCAGATTTTTGGCAAAGTCTCATAAAAAATAACAAGTAGTCAAATAAGGACGGGTCAACCCAGTGAGTTCCCCGAGGATTTTTTAAATCCTCTCCTCTATCAGATCGGACCAGGACAAGCTTTCTCCAGCCAGGCCTTGGATAAAAAGTTGAGAACCGGGCCACTCGGTGACTTTTTCATGGATCCAAAGAAGAAGCCAGATACCAAATCGGGGGTCTTACGGTTACAGAAGAACCACACCGTCCACAGAACAGACCTGTGCCTCTACTGAAGACGTGTTTCTAAGAACTGGCTCAGGAGAGCCACCTGGGACACAAAATGAGCCTGAACTTTCTGAGACTCGGCAAAAGTCTTGTTTAAAAATGATACAAACGCCTCAGTGCCGATTCTTTGCAGAAGGATGTCAGATAAAATGGCCAGTGGTGCAGAGAGGGGCGAGGACCACAGCTAACTGCCCTTTCCAGGCATTCTAACGCTCCCATCCGCACGTGCGGGCATCCGTGCCAATGGGCTCAGCCTACTTTGGGTCAAAGCGTCCTCTCCTTCATTTAACAGATTTGCTCAGATGGATGGTCTCAGAATAGAAGCGATGTTAGTAAGTGGGGGGGGTTTCTAGACATATGAATAAGTAGGTCATTGGATTTTTAACTAAATTAGAGAATAATTTATCTGTTAAGGAAGACTCACTGTACACATTTTATGAAACTGTGCTACTCACAGGACAGTGGACATCCCACAAGCATTCTTTAGAAATACTAAGTCTTTTAAAATACTGTCATAAGCCTCTGACTAATGTTTTAAGTCCATAAAAGTGAGAAGGGGCAAAAGAATACGTGAGGTTAGGATTCATAATCAAACTGTCAAAAGGGAAAGATGTAAGCACAGTAAGTAGCTAAGCAACTTATTCCATGTGCATAGCTCCAGAAAGCAAAGGTATGCCAGCACTAAAGTAAACTCGGGATATAGGCAATGGGAAATACATATGGAAAAAACACCTGACAGAGCACTGGTCCTACTGCTTCTCGAAATTTTTGGTCCTGCATCCCCGACAGAGCCGTGGAGAAGGGGCAGGCCAAGGAGCACAGTGACTCTGAAACTCACAGAAATCACATAACTCACCATGCAGACTCAGGAAGAATGGCTTTCATTTAAGTCAAATTTGGAAGATCTCATAGGAACTCAAAACTAATGTGTATCTGACTCACATTCTCTCTCTCTCAATTCCCAATATCTAATACCATAAGTAAATCTGACATCAATATCAGTCCACTGAGTTCAAGGGACGAAGTTTAAAATAACAATAACATCTTGCTTTAGATTTGCGAAGGTAGTAGGCTAAAATGGGAGGTAGGTTTCATTCAAACTTCTAACCCATGGCATAACCAAATGTCCACTAGGCTGGCAATGGCATTGATCTATCACCTGGGACTCATTAAGGAAGTGCTCCTGAGGGAAATTGGTGAGGGACTAGGAGGAGCAGGACACAGAAGGGGAGAAACCAAAGCAAGGTCCCAGCATCAGCCGATCCTGCAGAGAGAAAGGGCTCTGGGGTGGGAGTCACTCCTCAGAGTGGCCCTGCGACAGCAGGCACGGGAGCTGGGCTTCATCCTCCTCCACCTACCAGGCCTTGGGTTGGCATTGCCAGCCCCTTGCCGGTGGGAGCAGGCAAAATGCAGTGGCCTGAGCAGGATCCTTTGAGTTTTTCATCTGAGAGTCTTAAACATGAAAAGCTATTCTGATGTATATTCACAAGTCCAGCATCATTTACGAATGCTGTGCATGTGATTTTGTTACACACACACACACACACACACACACACACACACACTAGATTTGTTCTTGGTCTAATCGTCAGGCACAAGTCCAGGTACATAAACTGTGGGCTGAAAAATTGCTTTTCGTTTAATTCGATAATAAATGAATAATGGACATCACCAACTATTTCTGGAAAATACTCAGTGGACTGAGGATACGCTACGTATCAGTAAAGCAACTGAGTGCAGGACTGATACAGCCCTAGGTGTCCATCAAAAACAACGGTTCTGGTTCTGTTTGCTTTGGGGGAGAGGGGAGTTGAGATTCTTTTCTGTCCAGAGAGTAACAATTCTTTTATGTCATCATCTATAAAAGTTAATTTTTATTTGCTTATTATAGCTGGCAAATTATTATATCACCCATAAACGTCTGATTCCACTCAAAAAAAGCCTCCCGCTTGGAAAGTGCATGGTTGGTTTCATAGGGCATCGAACCCCCTATTTTCCACATAACAAGGCTGCTGGGGAAGCCCAGCTGTCCAGCCTCGCTGCTGGTGACTCCGTGCAAACAGCAAAAACAATCTGCCTGCTGACCTCCGGCTTGAGTTCAGACTATGTCATTCTGTCAATACCATCTACCTTGATTAGGTTGGGCTTTATACACAACAGGTTATGATCCCAGAGGGATGAAAAGCTTTCCCAAATTAAAAGCAGAATTTTAAAAGGAAATACTCATACATTCCTAGGCAGTTTCCATTTGATATCCTCAAGGCTGGCCCATGAACCCCAGCTCATGTTGATTGAAAGTGAATGTTCCTTTCTGGGTGTAGCCATCTCACAAATTTAATGGCAGGAGGAAAAAAAGAAAATGTGTTCCATGCTTCAATTAGACCTTTTATAACTTGGCACTTGAAAGATGGCAATGCCAAAGAAAAATCATTAATCCATAAAAATAGACAAAAAGGACCGTGCCGCCGAAGACAGACCTCCCGGAGTCTCGGCCCTGGCGGGGGGTTCCCTCACACCGGCCGGCCTGGCTTTTGTCTAGCCTCATTGTGCGTCTTCTCTCGGGCTTCGTGCTACTTGGACAAAAGGTATACTGTATTTGGTTTTAAATCCGAAGTAATACAACCATGCTTTCAATTGTGTCCTTTGCCAAAGGAGCTGTATATAGAACCAGGCAATAAAATGTTGGCTAACCATGAAATGCCTATTCATGGGCATGAATGATAGATGAAAGAACTCGCGCGCGCGCGCGCGCGCACGCGCACACACACACAGAACTGCACATGCAGACTGAAAGATGCATCTTTCCACTTTGTATTTTGCAGCAGCGCCCAACAGACTCACTCAAAAGGACCAGAGCTTCTCATAATCACAAAGGCTGCCTGAGGACCCGGAGTCACAAGAGAAACGTGATGGAGTGATGTTTGGAACATGCGCAGACCTCTGTGAACGTCAAGACTCACTTTCAAATGATGTAAACAGACTCCATCAATAACAGAATGTATAAATTTGTTAAGAGTCAAGGGAGCAAGAAACTTCACCTCCCTGGGTCTCCTGCCATACTTAATCCGTCAGCACCCAACCTCAAGCAGCCACACGTGTCTCTTCCCTGCTCCCGCTCCTGGAGGAGCGGCATTGCTGAAGACTGAGCAAGCCACAGTGGTTGCTTCTAGCACTAGTGCATGCTGGTGAACTTCAGCCGAGGCCTCCAACTCCCTCACAAATCCTTCTTTCTCACACTGACTTCCTATCCCATTCAAACTGTCAACCTACTTCTGGCCTCCCTTTCAACACCAAATTTTGGAAACAGTAATTTGCAGCCCCTGCTTCTGTATCCTCAACAGTTCATCACTCCTTAACTCCTAAATTCTGGCTCCTACCTTCACCACTCTAATGAAATTATACTTTAAAGTTTGCAAAGATCTCTACCAACCAATCACCCAATTTCATGGCACGGTTTCAAGTTTCTCCCTCCCAGACTTCTTTGGTTTCCACCCACAGTGAACTCTCCTGGAAAACTGACTCACGTCTTCCATCCATCTCACTACCATTTCCCCATTCTTCCATCTCTAACCTAACCCTAGCTCTCCTGGCATTTCTTGTCTCTTCTTCGTAGGAGTGGTGGTGATGGTTTCTTCCCCTCATTCCCCTGACTCTCTAAATCCCAGGCTCTGTAAATAAATTTCAAATCTCATTCTCTAACCCTGACCACTCTTTTTAGCATCAACCTCCTATTTTTAACGACGGTAACACATCTTCACTTAGGAAATCTGCCTGCACCTCCAAGTCAAAACAGCCCAATCCAAAACATCTCTTTCAATATCCTCCTTGATTCTCTAATTACAGCTTTATTCTCAATCACCAGGCTCACCCCTTGGCATTATCTTTAGTTCTTTCCTCTTTACCCAGTCAAGTAGCTGCATTTTCTGTCAATGTTACTTCTGCAATGCTTCTCGACCACTCCAACACCATCAACCTAGTTGAAAACTTCTACTCATTTCAGCTAGACACTATGGCAGCCTTCTAAATGATAGTCCTACCCTCTTGCTGTCATGAGGGAAAAAGAAATCTTCCTAAGTCACCCAATTCTAATTATTGGATCATAGCACATTCCTACATATAATTGTCAATGGCTTCCATGTGCCTATGACTTACCATGTGCCTCGTAAAGACTTACCATGTGCCTATGAAATAAAGTTCAAAGTTCTTAGCATGGCCCAAAGACCTTTTTTGATCAGTTCCCTCCAGATCAAAGTCTTACTATCTAGCTTTGCTATCAAGTACCAACTATTCTTATATTTTTGACTCAACACTTTCCTCATGAATTCCTTTAGCCTGGAATATTCTTCTTCTGCTTCTTTGCCTGTTAAATTTTACCTATCCTTCAAGGTCTAACTCCCCAACATACTCAAGTCAGTTATTTACATATGTGCTGGCCCATGATCTTTTTTATTTGCACAGAGGTTAGATTCCTGCCTAACTTAAGCCCACTGCCCTTGTAAAGACTTAGCATGTTCATTCTACTGTAAGTATTCCTTGCTCCCACCTCCCCACGAACACCCGCTGCAACCACTGCTTCCTCTCTCCTATACTATTCACTGCACTTCGTGTTTTACGTTTGTTATTTGGGCTCAATTTTTTCTCACTACAAGGTCCTTAGTTCCTTGAGATGAACACTTTTTACTTTGTTACTAAAACAAGGGTTAGATTAGTGGCTCTCAAAGGATGGTCCTCAGACCAGCAGCATCAGCATCACCTTACTAGAAATGCAAATGTGTGGGTCCCAAGCCCAGACCTATTGAATCAGCAACTAGGAGGCCACACAATCTGTGTTTTAACAGCATCTGCACACACTGACGGAAAAGAATGTCTTACTTAAAAGCACCCCTCCATAAAGAAGACATATATAAATAAACTGTTTATCTTTTGACCCTTTATAGTTACCTTAGAACATTACAAAATGAATAAATTAGCCATTGCCACTTTATCCACATCTTAAATCTAACTTGTGTATTTTGAAGAGTTTATGAATTAATTAAAGAAATTATAACATAATGATGATACTTTTTTATAAAGTTCAAAACCAAAGTAATAGATTGGGCATGCATTAGTAGTTTTAAAATACTTTTTAAAAAGACAAGGTAATGACAACCACAAAACTCAAGGTCAGGGTTACATCTGAGGAAAAGGTAGATGAGAAGATGAGGGAGGAGAGGAGCACACAGACCAAGTCACTGGTCATATTTGGGGTCCTGAGTTGGTGAGTTCAGTTATGTTCATTGTGTTGCTAAAATTGACTAATTAGTTATAACTATGCATGGACGAATCTCGAAGTAGTTCATAAACTAAGCAATATTCATTCATCTAAATCTATGTGCTCTCAGAGCCATAAAAGTTTTTTAAGAGATAAAAAAGAAAATGCGCCATCCCTAGTATAATTCTTAACCACCACCAGTTACCCTGCTCAGTGCTAATTGTACCTGTGTGCGGTTGAATGCCACTCTTGCAAAGACAGCTTGGGACACGCTGGCCCTCTTCAGCTCATCTCTGACTTGCTGGTAGATATCGGGAGAGACTTCCACAGAAGAGTTGGTTGGCTCTGGCTTAACTGCTCTGGGAATGGGCGGATGGTTCAGGAACTGCTGGTTGATGGCTTGAGGGTGCTGGTGAGCCAGGAGGCGGCTCACAGCAATCTGTTGGTTTATCAGATGGGCCATGGCTATTTGCTGCCTGACAAGCTGTGGACTAAGCTGGGGAGAGAGAAGCCCCGGGCTCATGATGGGCTGTAACGCGGGCACTTGGTTTCGGACTGGAGTGCTGTGGTGGATTTGGCTATGAGGAGACTGTTCGTTGGTTTTCCCCAAGGATGCCAGCTGATTCATATTTGGTAAATGCATTGGACGCTGGCCCAGAACACAATAGTCTGAAAGGTTTTCTCGTTCCACTCTTTCCACTGTTAAGAGATAAAAGTGATAATGATCATGATTTTCATTGGTATAATTTATTGCTAATATATCACATTTTTTGGTAAATTAATGACATAAACAACTTTTAATATGAAACTGGAAACCCTAAAGTAAAAGTAAAAGTAAGTTACTGTTTCCTGCAAAATGTTAGAATAATAGAGTTTTTCATAGGTGATATGAAAGTGATAATATTTGACACTTTAATTTTCTTAAATTCTTAAAAGTAGGCATTTTATTGAATAGCTAAGACAGAAAACACTAACCATTATACTTCTAAATCCTCTCATATATCCAAGCTCTATCATATCCCTTCTCACTCTTCGTTATAAATACACCAGCTGTTCTCATCTTCTGCAGTTCATGGCCAGCAGGAAATGATGAGGACAACATCTTCTGCCAAATGAACTACAACCTCCTAATAAAAATCCACCTAACTATGAAAACCATCAAAGAAATGTCTACCACACAGTATTATCCTTTTATCTACTCACTCGCTATCTTTGCTATAGAAATATTTCTTTAAGAAATTGATATTTTAATGATGGTAATATACAGTAGGATAAGAAGCCTCACAAAATTAATAATACCACCTTGACTTGCCCTTAAATAAGATGCTCCCCCCTCTGGGTTACCTACTTTTTTACATTCTATTGCACTTTAGTGAAACTTTAAGGACCAACCTTGAAAGGGAGAAGAATCATATATGCTCAAACATGAGGCGGATTTTTTTCTCCCCCCTAGAATATTTCTCAAGAAAGAGTGAGTCACCTCATAGTCAAATCCTTATCTAAATCTCTGTATTACTTTATTATGTAAAACAGAGGTTTGCTAGGAGAAAACACATTAGGCTAAAAAACCCCTCCATCATTACTAGTTTTAAATGTCGATAGAAATAATCTACAAAATCTGTTTTTTAAACAAAAATTCCAAACAGATGTAATACCTATTTCGTAAAATTGCAAATGCTGGATATGATTTGCAAAAGCCTATTAAGATAACTGTAAAGAACACTACTGTGGGTGTTGCATGCTGGAGATCAAAAGTACTCACCTAGAGGAAAAGGTTGTTAAGCACCCCCCTATTTTGCTCCGTTATTATGTGTATGTAATTTGGCATACAGTTTACAGTGACTGAATCATATCTGAATCACAAAAAGCACTAAGTCTTGCCCGGCCAGCGTGGCTCAGCAGTTGAGCATTGACCTATGTACCAGGAGGTCATGGTTCGAGTCCCAGTCAAGGCATATGCCCGTTTTGCGAGCTCAATCCCCAGTGTGAGGCGTGCAGGAGGCAAATGACCAGTGATTCTCTCTCATCATTGATGTTTCTATCTCTCTCTCTCTCCCTCTCCCTGAAATCAATAAAAAATTTTAAAAATTTTTAAAAAGCACTGAGTCTCAAAAAAGTTTAGGCAGAAGTGAAATGTGCTGCAACACTGGGTGAGATGACTCAAAAAACATGATGAGTTTGTCTTTACTTTGTTTGTTTTTTTAATATATTTTATTGATTTTTTACAGAGAGGAAAGGAGAAGGGAGAGAGAGTTAGAAACATCGATGAGAGAGAAACATCAATCAGCTGCCTCCTGCACACCCCCTATTGGGGATGTGCCCGCAACCAAGGTACATGCCCTTGACCGGAATCAAACCTGGGACCCTTCAGTCCACAGGCCGATGCTCTATCCACTGAGCCAAACCAGTCAGGGCGAATTTGTCTTTACTTTGATGGAAGATGCTCGTGGTCAATCACATGTGAAGAATTATAATAATTAATTAATGGACTGTAAGGGTGGGGGAAAGTAACATTCCTAAATTAACATTTTACGTAATATGTGATTTTAAAATATATGAGGAGATAAATACATAAAAAATGTAAGCAGACACCTGACCATTTCATCTGCATGTCTAGAGGTTTTATATATTCAAAACTTTTCATTGGGAAAATAGATAAATACTGATATCTTGGATTCATATTATATTCAGACATATACAGCATTTTTTTCTGCTTTTTAAAAAACACACACTGAATGATTGCCTAACTTTCCTATGAACCCCAAATAAGTCAAAAGTTCACCTCAAACTTCTGTAAGTGTTCAATTTTTAACTTAATCCTTTCAATGTAATTCATTTAGTTTGCATTCACCTTTTCCTCATAAGGTCAAGGTGAACAAATTATTTTAATCTTATCCTCTTAAAGGAAAATCCTTTTCAATCACTGTATTAATTAAACTGTAAGGCATACAGTCTTAAAATCAAACCAAGCAAACAGTTAAGAGTCTTCGAGTAAGGTAATCTAACACAGTGTCTGTAAAACAAAAATCACTCTTATGATTTCCTTACTGAAAAGAGAAGTGGAGGCCATAGGCCCTTCCAGAGTCAAGTTGTACTTTAGAGGCGGAAATACTTGGCCTCAGTAGACATTTTATTCACTTTTATTTGTTTGTTTGCTTTTTAATTCAGCCAAAGTAAAAACAAATTCAAATATTAAATTATGTTTTCAGGTACTTAAGCAAACATTTTATCCATTTCTTTTCCTACTTAAAAAAACAGACCCATTCTCTCATAGCATGCGTTCTTTGACCAAATGCTATTTTTCCAAAATTTCAGCATTTTCAGTTTTCAATGACTTAATTACATTTGAGTGAGTTACTTTCTTGAGATATATTTAAATGACATCATCAATTAAAAAAACATTCACAGATCTAGTCAGAGCATGCACACAATTAAGCATGAACATCAGAGTTCTATGTAGCCTGTATGAATTGGTAAAAAGAATCAGAATAATGTCAGCCCATATTCCTTTAAGATGATGCATAATGATTCTCACTTTCCTTATGAGTTCGCAGATCCTTCTAAGTTCATATAGTTAAGAGCAGTGACTGTAGAAGTATCCTTAGAAACATGTGGTACCACCATGAAGTACTAACTACCTAGTGGTGAACCATACGGAGCGAATTGCAAACATTTCCGGGCACAGAGCAGCCAGCAAAGCCAGCTGCAGAGTCACGAAGTGGAGCGTGGAGCGAGGGAAAGCCTTGAATGAATGCACATGGTACATTTCAGATCTCTGTTGTTCCAGCCCCTCTCCTGCATCAGCCAGTTCTTGTCTTCCTGCTATTGTCATTTCTTCAGATTTTTTTTTTCAAGAAAATAAGAAATCTGGATTTTTACATGATCACTCCTAATTTTTTAAGTGTTGGCAACCAATTCCATTTACAAAATGTAATAAAAGCCAAATGAAATATTTCTGAGCCCAGCCAGTGTGGCTCAGTGGTTGGGTGTCAACCAATGCACCAAGAGGTCACAGTTTGATTCCAGGTTGCTGGCTCGATCCCCAGTAGGGGGCGTGCAGGAGTGATGTTTCTCTCATCATCGATGTTGCTCTCTCTTCCTCCTCCCTCTCCCTTCCTATCTCTAAAAATCAATAAAAAACATATTTTTAAAAAAAAATTCTGGAAACCAGATGCTGCCCATGGACAGCCAGCCTTAAATTTGTGCCTAGAAGACTCAGGACACCCCCTATGTTGTTAAAGATAAAAGTATCCATCAACACTTGTCAAAGATGGTAATGCAGACCTTATCAGGACCACTGTGACAGGCAGAGGGGACCCTACAACTGGGTGCACAGAGCAGAGAGAGTTTGGGTTCAACTCCAAATACAGCAGGGGCCAGTGGGAATTCAGAGCCGAGGAGGATGGTGAGGGTCAGTGGATGGAAAATGACCAAGAGGCACTAGCAGCAGTAAGGAGGATTCTGGCTCAACCAACCTAACAAGATTCTTTGCTGAAGACAGGCCAGGTAATCAGACATCACCTGGGGGATCCTGGAGGATGAGATATGGAGGGTGATCAGATACCAAGGGGAGGGGATTCTGGGTAAACTGACTTAGCAGGGTTATTGTTAAAACTGGAATTTACAAGGAAGTGCAAGGATGGTCCTAGGAGAAGGTCAGGAGCCTGTCTACAGGTTGGTCAAGCAAAGAATCTTAGTCAATGTTTTTCAGTCCCTGGCAGCTCTACTAATAAAAGCCAAGTTCTTTACTCCTAAGAATGAAGTGTGGGAAATCATCACCCCAACTTTACTAATGCCTAAAAATCCAATGCTCCAGGACCCCAAAGTCTTCTCAAGTTCACAGTTGATGTTCTAACCAAGAGCAACTTCTGACCACTAGCTATTAAATGCCCATGATTTTGGGCGATGGCAGTCTGTTCATACCTCGGAAGGCTTTACTCCTCCCAAGAGATTTATCCTCATTACAATTAGAAGATATTTGGTTCAAAAATATCATGTTACTGCAAGCAATTTTACAGTACATCCAGGAAGCCAAGTCTTTCTTTTAATTATTGCAAATCCCTGATATATACATATATATATATATATATCAATACTATATATGCACACACACACATAACTTGTCTTATATTCCTATCTGACACTTTTTGGTAATTCCTTTATTGCCATTTTGGGTAAATATCTTTTCATCTGTTGGGAAAGATGTATGATAGGATGATTATAAGCAGAGACTCCTAAGCCAGACTGCTGGGATTTAAATGTCAGTTCTACCACTTGGTAGATGTGTAACCTTGGGCAGGTTACTTAACTTTGCTGTGCTTAGTTTCCGATATATTTATTGTGGGCTAATAACCGTGCCTATGATGAACGATTATTGTGTGGATTAAATGAGCTAATATTTGGTGACACTTAGAACAATACCTGGCACTATGCAATGTTTACCATTACTATCACATTCATCTTGTCCTGTGTGTGTGTGTGTGTGTGTGTGTAGACAGAGATGAATGAATGAGCACTGTATATTTCAGTTGTTTCAGAAATACTCAAAATATGGTCCTTTAACCATTTATATCCATCTCCCCTGAAAGACTGTTAGAAACATAAATTCATGGGCCCAGAATCAGAATCTCTTAGTGTTCTATGTACACTAAGATTCCACGTAAGATTTGTTATATATACTGAAGTTGGAGGATCAATGTTTACATTGCCTTTGCTTTTACTTAGTATCTTTAGAGATTATGTCAGATGCTTATTATTATCTCAGAATTGTAAAATTTACATGATCAGTATCTACATAAAAGCTTTTTGTGAAAGTGCCATTGTAAATTTCAGAAAACTATCTGTATAAATATGACTAAGAGATAAGGCTACTCATTGCAAAATTTCCTGATTAGGGTGTTCTGGCCAATGTCTGCTATCTCCTAAAGGACACCTAAAGAATTGCAATCTTTTCTCTGGTTTCAAGTAACTATGCCATGTTACATCATACCAAACTTAAAGACACATCCCCACAGTTTAAAAGAATTCATTATCAATACAGAATTGCATACTTCATGGTATGTGCAGGAATATGTTGCTATTCCCTTTCTGCCAATGAGGCTTCAGAGTTCATACTCTGACCTATGAATCAGGAGGCAGAATTGATGGAAAAGAAAATGACATTAAAGTCACAGGAGCGTTATACAAATGCAGCTTTAAGTGTCAAAAATTATTATAAATAAAAAATAGGGAAACACAATGAATAGAATATGCTTTAAATGTATGGGCATACCTCGCTTTATTGCGCTTGGCTTTATTGCACTTCTTGACAAACTTTAGGTTTGCGGCACCCTGTGACAAGCAAGTTGATCAGCATCCTGTTTCTACCAGCATTTGCTTACTCCGCATCACATTGTGGTCATTCACACAAAATTTTAAACTTTTTCAGTATTACTATATTTGCTATGGTGATCTGTGATCCATCTGTAGCCACCAACATCAAGGCAGGACCCTCCACCAGCAAAAGATCTTGCTGAAGTCTCAGATGATGGTGAGCAATGAAATGTTTAGCAATGAAATATTTTTAAAGGTATGTACATTTTTGAGACATAATGCTATTGCACACTTAGTAAACTACAGCAGAGTGTAAGCATAACTTTTGTATGCACTGGAAAACAAAACAGTGCATGTGACTTGCTTGACTGCGATTTGCGGTGTCTGGAGCCGAACCCACAGCATCTCTGAGGTGTGCCTGTGTACCTGTTACATTTACCTGAACCAAAAGAAAGGAAAGTGTCCCACAGTACTTTTAAAAGGCAAATGCTTAGTGGCTTGTTTTTATCTTCCAGAGAATGGATAAATATCAACATGTTCTAACTTTTAAAAAATAATTTTTAAAAAACACTTACTCCAGGGACTAAGTGCCCCATAATGTATTTTCTGAGCATTTATAAGCAGCATCTGATAGGCACAGGTGCCTGCCAATCAGAGCAAGATGTTATTGGGTAGGTGGAAAGAAGAGCAAACAGGGACTTTTAAGGCCTGAGTTATAACTTGTTGAGTGTTCGGGGATTACCTGTAAAATGGGGAGGATTACCTATAAACTGGGTTTGAATCAAGCTTCCAGGTTACTTTCCTAATAGCATCTTAAAGAGTCCTGATAGGATTTTTAAACAATTCCCTCTCTCAGAATACATGCTTCTGTTTTTTCATTGTGGCAAGAAGTTAGGACTCTGCTAAGACATCTCTCTTTGTGAAACTCCACGCAGCAACAAGAATATTAGTAGCTTATGTAGTGGTAATAGTGGTAGCTGTAGCATTGCTCTTGGAAGCTTATCTACCAATACTGCCTTAAAAACTGATAATTTTTCCAGAACAATGAACCTAGTATTTCAATGCAAACTTTAACACAGTTCTTTTGGAAAATAACCCCTGGGGTCTGTCCATAATTATAGTAAGTGAAAAGCAATGAACTGAGTAAAAGGTTTTACACTGAGACATTTCTAGAATTTCTGATCTATGGATTTTTCCTTAAACCATTAAGATGCTCATGCAAAGGCATTCACTAGCATGAATGACTACTATAAAAACCCTCGAGTATCCCCCACACAATATCTCCTAAAATCCTGAATGGAAGACTATGAGCCAAGTTAAAAAAAAAAAAAGAAAGAAAGGAAGAAAGACTCTTTTAGTCTCAGAAAGCTCTCTGGAAGTGATCCGGCAAGATAAGACATAGGCTTGCCTTTGGCACTCTTGGTAAAAAAGTTGCCAATGAAAATGAAAATTTCAAATGGATATCCAAACCTTGAGCACATAGAAATGATACGTGAGCACACCATTGCCCTGGATTTCCAAACTTCCATTCCAAGATCCTTGCTACCCCATCATTAGCCCCAAAACCTGGTGTCCATAGTGATCCTACCTAATACCCAGTGAAGTCAGATAACTTGTTCAAGGTCAAATATCTGTCCAAATGTAGATAAATATTTAAGAATAGTCAAAGGATTAGGGCTGGCTCTAGCTTCATAAGCATAATAAACAAAGCACAAGGCCAGGGAAAACCACTTCTTTTCTCTTTCTCTGAATAACTCAAAGTCAAATTCTTAGAGCCTAAATATTTCACAAGTACTTTTTAATGGATTTCCTTTAGAGAAAAATGTTCTTATTGTAAGTGCTGAAATTGTCATAGCATGCTAATATGCCTCTTTTAAAACATGTTGGCACTGCAGGTAACATCAGGCACTGAACTAACCCCTTTACACATTACTGTCAACTAATTCTCACAACAATTGTATTACAGAGATATGATGACGCCCACTTTATTGAAGAAGAAGCTCAGAAAGTCCTGTCACACACTTATCAAAGGAAGAACCAGAATTCAAACCCATGTCTTCAGGACAGTAGCGCCTTTGTGCCACTGATTATTCTAAACTGCCAACTTGGGGCATGTGATAATCATTAATTTTAGGGTGTGAGTCAGGACTAATCAACTTTTCTATGGATAAGTCCTACTTCCTGTTTGTATATGCGTGTGTGCATGCATACATGCGTGTGGCATGTACATGCATAGGTGATATCATGTATGGATGAGTTAACTGAATGGTGAGAGCTCAACCTCATGCCTCCACTAACATCCTGTCACCTTCTTGAGGTGACGGACTGAAGCAGATGGTCAGTTCTAAAAAGTGATGAAGTCACTGATTTAGCTAATCCATAAAACAAGGTCATTCACTTTTGTTTATTGTGTTAATGCATATGATAAATGTTTATTAATCAACAGTTATGTGCTGGGAATGATGTCAGCTCCTAGAGATACAGTACTGAATAATATCAGCTTTATAAAAAAACTCCACCTATGGATTTGTATCTGATAATTGAACTGTTTAGTACACGTAGATGCAACATCTGCCTATGATTTAAAATGCTTTTCTATTTAATCAAACATAACTCCTTTGGATCCCTACCTCGTTTTTTATTATCAATTCATTCCAGTCATCTAAAACAAATTCACACTCGTTATATTTATTTTCATGAATCCTTCTTTCTTTTATTTTTCTTGTGGCCAAAAAAAGTTTTGTCCCAAAATGAGTGTGATCAATATGGGTTCCAGCTGACTGATGAATGACATGACTCACACAATGAAGACCTTTAGCAAGTATTCATCATAAACACTGTAAATATGAAGTGCTTATTAGAACCACATAGCCAACAAAAAGTAAAATGGGTATGCACACTCACATAACATGGTAATAACCCCGGAATCTCCATTACATGAAATGGCTGATATGCAACAGTCTGATCTGCAAAAAATGGCAATTTCATATGGTCCTACCTGATATTTATGTTGACCCTCTCTCTGAACTGTATTACATATTGACGTTAAGCAACCCTACCATTCACGCAAAATCTATCACTGAGTTAAATTCTTTTGAAAGTGTAAATATAACACTAATTTCCCCCAAAACCCAGAATAGCATCCCATCTGCCAATACCCATTATGTCCAATCACAGAAAACACTTCTAATTTAATCTCTCCTATTCAATGACTGCAGGTACAAAGGCAATTTGTTATATGAAAACCAATTTCTGTTAACACGATCAGAGACAGACATGATTTCAAAGAGCTAAAGCTAATATCCCATATATAACAGATATAAATCCCACAGCACTGGATGGGGAAAAAAAAACAAAACTATTACCAGAGAGTTCACTAAATATAATTAAAGAAAATATTAGGCATCTGAAAGGGCTGGGGGCAAAGAAAGAAAAGCTAAGTCTTTGAGGACCACAAAACCTAAAGATGTTTTTCTCTACATTCGTTCAAGAGAATCTGTCTCTCAGTTGAGAACTTGCTTGCAAATCTCTGCCTAGAGCAAGCCATTCAGAGCCAACTTGTTAACTCCTAATAAAACAAGGCTTGGAAGGAAAACACCTCCAGGCCCATAAGTGAGGTGGACCAGCCGGCACTGATAATTCTGTATGACTGGTCTTAGGTGTATTTTCCCCTTATTATCAACTTCCTTTTTCCGTCATATTAAGATCCACAGAAAACACATATATGTCTAACATAAAGCAACTTGAATCTGGACACCTCTGTCTTTTGGCAGTAAAAGCTCATAGGACCCCATTATGTTCCATGGAAAAAATGAGCATTATCCATCCACCTTTACCCATACTGCCTCTGAACATTATTGTCCCTTTGGTTTCAAACAATGCTTTATCATAGTTTGGATAATCATTGATCACTTCAAGTATTCCCATAACTTTACTTATATGTAATAACGTCTTTATTTTTCTTCTTTCTTTTCATCTGAAGCTATCGTTTCAGAGGTGAATTCACACATGAGAGAGAAAAACACATTTCAGGAACTCAGCATCATTGTTTGGGAGCATTCTACCTTTGCCAGTTAGCTTTCTATGTGTATTAATTCCTTAGTTCAAACCTATTAAAGAAAAATCAATCAAGGAAACAATCAACCCATGATTCATTCTTTTTTACTCTGATTTTATAAAACTTAAATGTCTTAGGCCATTTTTTAAAGAAAATACTCAATAAATGAGGTAGAAAAACCTCAAAGGTATGTTTTTCTCAGGCTATATAAACGGTTACTCCATACAGGTGTCTCTTTCAGTGGAAGTGACTATTACTAAATCTTCAGCTCAATAACTAATTAGCAGAAAAAGAGAATAACTCTGATTACTAATTTGCAAAGGACATTTGTAAAATGATTTAAACAACCCAGTATTTTCTTTTTTCTCTCAATTGAAAAATCAGATAATAAATAAGATCAGTCACGATATAATATGTTCAAAAATAAAACTGTTCTAAGTGCACATATGTTCAAATACGCTCATCTACATAATTTAATTCTATTACTATTTACTAAGTACCTACAATGTTCAAGGTCCTACACTCACAGGGCTCTGAGGAAGTCACACAGTGGATGAGTCGCCAGATGTTTCTGAAAGGAACTACTAGTCTAGTGGGGGTTATTCAAGAATCGAGACTACTGGGGAACACAGGACGTAGAAAGGTGAGAGTTGAAAGGCCCAGTGTTAGCACTCATAGCCTCACTTGTATTCCAGATGATTCTAGATTAATGCTCATGCTCTTGGGACTTCAGGACTCCAAGATCAGATAACCTCCAAGTCTTACACAAGTTAAAATGATCGCCCGTCATCAGTCAGGCAAACAGCTGGTTAAACTGTCTACCACGGGCAACTGTCATGCTAGTCCCAGCATCTTACACAGCATTTGTACTTAAGAGCTTTGAGCACATTGCAAACTTAAGTGTTTTTCAGCTTTCAACCTGGTAAATTGTCTGAAGAAAAACAAATGATTTTTGATCAAGAAACCAAGAGAATTCTCTGATTTTAACTAACTGGTCCCCCCTTCTCTCCCCCTCCCCCCGCCCCCCCCCCCGCCCCCCCCCCCCCCCCCCCCGCCAAATTAGAGGACATCACTATAATCATGCCAGATTTTAAATAAGCTGGACATTTTCTGGTCTAAACACCAAAATTCTCTTTCACAACTCTGTAGATTCTTCATCAGTCACCACCAGATATATCTTTGTTTCTGAGTTTTTAATTTTGGTTCAGGGCAGGACAAATGGAAATCTGAAACTATGGGAAATCGAAAGCATGCTGGAGGTACTAATAAATGCTAAGAATTAAAGAGACCTGTTCCACTATGCATCCTGTCAGGTATATAAAGCAGATGCTTAAATTTATTTTTAAATGACAAAACATGCGACAAAAAGTCTACATTCTATAGTCATTATTTCATATATAACACTGAGTTTTTGAAACCAGGCCTTGTGTCTTATACTCCTTTCAAATAGTAAGCATACATGATGGATGGATGGGTGAGTGGATGGATGGATGGATGGATGGATGGAAGGAGGAAGCCAGAAAAGCAGATATTCTATCCTTTTTAAGCATGTATTTTAAATGGCTTATAAATAGTATAAATATAAGCAGATAGCAAATTTGTTTCTTTTAACCTACAAATGACTTGTTGAAAAGCAATTGTTTTACTTCTTAAATATTTATGAATAAACATATTCAGGCTAAAGAAGCAGCTACCTGGAATAAGTAAGGAATGAGCCCACATCTGAGCTAGGGTCCAAGGCATTTTCCGTGCGCCATTCTTCCACATGCCGACTCTCCCAAGAAGCTTCTAGTAGGGAGGCCAGGGAGGGCATGGGGACTGGTGAACAGTCGCCCGTGCTCATCGGGGACCGTCACAGTGAAACTGTGCAAGCTCTCCCAAGTGTTGGAAAACCAGTAAGATAAAAAGTGGTTGACTGTGAAAGTGATGTTTCTATTTCCAGGAATCCAATGTTGGTATGAAACTCAAGGGCCTGATGCTGGCATTACTGTCAGCAAGGTACAGTATAAGCAGAGGACAAACTTCCTTGCCAAGCACCTGGATTTAGATCCAAAGCCGAAAGCACGTTCCTTTCATAACTCGGAGGAAGAACAAGGTAGACAACAGTAAGTGACTTGTACCTCCCCAGAGCCCGGCACCAGCAGGGGCAGAAGTCCCGGCCGCTGATTAAAGGCATTGTCCTGACCACCGACACCACCGTGGCTAAGCGAGGGCCGCCTCACGGAGCCAGGTCAGAGGACACTGATTCCTCTATGCAACTCTAAGGCACCACTTTGTAAATGACACAATCATTTTGGGGTACAAGAGGTGCTTTAAATGTGGTAACATTATATCATTTCAGCTATAATGATCATAATTACTTATTTCTTTTAATCACAACCCACTTAACCACTTTAGTACAGAGGACTAGTTCAAGGAGTTTAATTTCCATTCAACATCTAATCTTTGTGTTTACTGAAACCCTTCCCGGGCTTTGTTTACTGTCTGCGCGCTGGCCTGGACGTTTGATCTTGCAGGACTAGATCAGACAGCGTCAGATAAAATACTGATTACTAGAATAAACCAGGCTTGGGGAAGGAACTCTGATTTTTAACATCCTCGTTGCTCCCAGCTTTTTAATATTTTGCTAAATAAACTCAAATAAACAAAAAGAATTAAGACAACTAGCAATCAGGGGGTTCTTGAGCAATGACTGAGAAGAAGAAAGTGATGGGGATAATTTTGCTTTTTGAACAAACTATGGGGTTTGGTTAGGTCCATGCATTCTAGTGGTATTATTTTATGACACAAATAATTTCACGATATGCACTAGTATCCATGTGAACTTGCGATGACCCCTTAATTCTGTGACATATTGAATACTTGAGCTCGACCTCACCAGAGACAACAGTTCACTTGGTGTTTGGTGCCAAGTGCAAAACACTTTAGATATAAAATTATTTTTTAACTTGTTAATTTTTAATTATGAAAGATTTAAAATACAAGAGCCCTTCTTTGTTGTCACTATCTTATTCTCATAAAATCCCCTGCATGAGTAGACTGCCATAAAAGTATCGTTGCTAATGGTATGGCCCTCATAATTCCACTTAGTTTCATAAAAATGGTGGGGAAAGTTTTTGCCTAAAAGTAAGTAACACAAAAGAAGAATTAGGTTAAAAATAAGTTTTTTATTAAAATGTATAGAACAGCCCTAGCTGGTTTGGCTCAGTGGATAGAGCATTGGCCTGAGGACTGAAGGGTCCTGGGTTCGATTCTGGTCAAGGGATCAGTTGTGGGCTCGATCCCTGGCCCTTGTCAGGGTGGATGCGGGAGGCAACCAATCGATGGGTCTCTTTCGATGTTTCTCTCTCCCCCTCCCTTTCACTCTCTCTAAAAATCAATGGAAAAATACCCTTAGGTGAGGATTAACCAAAAAATAAAATGTATAGAACCTATGAAAGAAAAATTGACAGAGTAAATCCTACATAATCCCAAGAATTCTTGAAAATAACGTGATGGCATGAACATCTTTAGGTCTTTGTGGACTATCCTTGTATCTAACACTAAAACTCCTCCACACTAAACAACTGTTAATATTGCCCTTTTTTGTTCTTTTACACAACATGCACGCTTCTTTCCTTATACTTTGAAGCTTACTGCTCTACATTGTAAAATGTAGGCCAGAAGCAATTATAGTATGAGATGAACAGCAATAAAAAAAAAAAAAAAAAGCTGTCTAAACCAACCTACTACCCCATTCACCCACTTCATTTCTTCATGGGATGTAGGCTCATAGTTCTGGACCTTAAAACCAGAGTATACACACTGTCTTCCCATCCACCATGAATTAACACTAATGTAACTCAAATATGCCTGTGTCAACCATGATTGTCTTTGAAATTAAAAGAAAAAGGTAAACAGAATGTGCTCTGCTATGATCTCTGGGGAAAATAAAGTTAACAAGCTAACCCAAACCAACTTAGGTCTTTTTAAAAAATAAGTGTAAATAGTTTAGCTTTAAGAACAACAAATTCAAAAAATGCACATTAAAATGTTTACTTCAAAATTTAGACCATTCCATTTGTATATAGTTTTTACATCTGTTTTTAATGATATCAAGTTATTGATTGTTCATTTTTCTCATATTTATTTAAGCATTAACTATAGAATTTGCAATCTGATCGTTTTTTTTAATCCTTCCAGTAGACTTTTATTTTTGCCAGGTTTTAGTCATATTTACTTTGATCTTTCCAAGTATATAATTATTTTACTGTTTATTTATTTCTATGAGAAGAGAAAAAAAAATTTGACCTAGGAGATCTATATGTGACAATTTGTAACAGAATCACATGGCTTATGTTTAGGAAATCATGGTTTTGATTAAGAAGCAACCATTTAGTTCCCACTGTTTTATTAAAACAGACATTAGCGGATAATAGGAAACATATTTGACAATGCAGCCGGCCTTCAGTCTGGGACATCAGTGAGTTAGCGTGAGATTTCCTTCCACGCTGACTATCAGCCATGGTAACTGTGGGCTGAAAGCGAGGAGGGAGGGGTTGCAGGGAGGAAGCCCAGAAGGAGGGAGAACTGACTTCTCAGCTCTCAGGAAGAGCCCCGAGGTGGAATTCTGGGTTTGCTACTACTCACTTCCTTCTTTTTATTTATTTATTTATTTTTCATTTTGAAAATGGATGGACACAAACAGAAATCTTACAAACAAAATCATTACTTTCTCGTGAGAACTGGAGTCTATGAGAGAGGATCCCCCACAGCAACGTCTATTCGGAGCATAAAGCTCCTAGCCAATGAACCGTGTCTGTATCAGTCCAACACGTGCTTTTCTCTGGGGGTGGAGAGTTAATAAAACACTCTTCTCGGGGTGTGGATCTTCTGCGCACCCTCCTACCTGCCGCAAATGCTTTGTTTTCCCTCCCACCCCCTGGGCTGATGCATCAACACCACTTGAACTGTTTTACGGCAGCTTGTGTTTACTTCACACATACCTTAACCTTCCCTGTTCTCCTCCTACCGACACACACGCTCGCATACACACGCTTTCCGCAGGAATGACTAGCTCCATCTCCCTGAACAGCATGTGTACACAGCGTCTGGCAGCCTCTTCAGGTGTGTGGATCCTTGACCCCTGATTGAAATCAAGGTCTCAGTCTGCTTTTACGGCACTTAAACAATTTAACTGTGCATTTACTATCTTGAAAAGAAAGAGGGGGAAAAAAAACCTGGACTGCTAAGGAAGACAAGAGAAAAGGAGAAGCCGTAAGGGTTAAGGTGTGTGTGCACAGATTCACACGGACACACGCACTCTCTGTAGTGGCCATCCTGAAACACTAGACTGAAGGGTTTCCAGTCTTTCTGAATCTGGGCTTACACTCCAGACGACTAAAGGAGGACACGCTCTTCCGTTCTCTAGTAACAGCGAGCAAATGGGATTCCACAGTGACCTTGGAGCTGCGAGATTCTGTTGATTTTTAACCGAAGAGGGTATGTTCAAGCACTTGAACCATCTTATGCTAAAAGAAAAACTTGGAGACAGCGCTTACGGAAAAGAAACCCTTCTGAACCATGCAATCATGTCTTGTGGCGAGGAGTTGTTCATCGTATCCTGTACAAGAGTTAATACTAATAATATTCTAAAGCAAGTGCCCGAGCCAGAATCTTGAAGGTCCTAAGAATTTGAGAATAGGTTGAAAAGAAAGAGATCTGAACTCAATCTCCAGTGGATTTCATTTCTTTTGGGAGTTCAACATTTTGACATTTTTATAAGTTGTACATTTAGCATAAAATGCTCTCATTCCTTTATAATCAAAAATGTGCCTCCAAAGGCAACCTGGTAAACTAACTCCCAAATGTTCGACAACCAGCAAGCGCCCCTTCCACACTCTGAACCCCGAGAGGAACCAGCTGTAGTAAAACAAGCAAATCCATCCTTCACTGTTACCTACGACCCACCAACCATGCCATTGGCCCTCAATGGGGCAGTGAATTGACAACGAGGCTACGAGAACCTACAATGAAATGTGATGGATGGTATCATAACTATGCAAAATATGGACTGAAATACCTGTGAACATCAACCTATTGTGTTACCCAAAATTCCCCAAGTGCCCTCAGGGGCCAGCAGCATTTGAATTGAACAGCATTTGAACTGGGGTGAGAACAACGTAATTTTTCCAACATTGACATATGTGCAAAGGCCAAATATCACAAATATATTTAAAGGACTGGATGGTCTAAATCGCATGACATTTATTATATAAGAGAGCTGTATATTCAGGACCAGGCATAATTTCACATGTAAGACATTACTAGTAGTACAACTACTGCTATTAATTATTGTTATAGTAGGAGAGCTACTAATTAAGAGATTGCTTTGTGCTAGTATTGACTGATTAATACTAGCTAGCCAGCAACTTAGATACTTTTATCGCTGCAACTTTCAGATAAGGAAACTGAGTCTTGGTGAAGTTAAGAAATGTGTTTGAGCTCACACAGCTGGCAAATGGAAGATAATGATTTGAACACAAGTCCCTTTGCTTTAACCATGGATGGGTTTAGAATTGTCTCCGAATACACATAACAGCAAAACTCCATTTCTGACTCCAAAATTCCTGGGACCACAACAATCCCTCTACTATGTAATTGCTACTTAAACTACAAGTGCTGATTTAACCTAGAATGACTGCTTTTAAACTTCCATTACTATGTAAGTGGAAATGATTCATTGATTAGCTTTTAAATAAACATGCCTATGTGAAATAAACCATTTCAAAATATTTTGAAAGATCTCAACCCCCACAAGCATCTCTTGTGAAAACTATAAACCTCATATATTATGCTAAGAATTTTACTTTTAGCCCTAGTGGGTTTGGCTCAGTAGATAGACCACTGGCCTGCGAACTGAAGGGTCCTGAGTTTGATTCTGGTCAAGGGCATATACCTCGGTTTCAGGCCCCAATGGGGGAGCATATGGGAGAAAACCAATCGATGTATCTCTCTCACATCAATGTTTCTCTCTCTGTCTCTCCCCCTCCCTTCCACTCTGTTTAAAAACCAATGGAAAAAATATATCCTTGGGTGAGAATTAACAAAACAGAACAACAACAAAAAAGAATTGTACTTTCAGTTCTAATACCATCTTAGTTTTAAGGAAGTCCATTTGGATCTCTTGATGGAAATATTAAGAATATTATCTTTATTAAAAATTACATAAATTTTTATTTTAAAAGTATACCTAAAATTAGCATAAATTCCAAAGACTCAACAACTCATTAGCCTAAGAAACTGAAAACAGGCTTCAAAAATAAAAAGCTTACCTTTAATCTTCTTGTACTTCTTATACCATCGCCCAAACTCCTGGCACTTGGTTGCTGACACGTTGGCATAATATGTGCTATTTACAATGGATGAAATCATACTCTGTAAAGAAGAAAAAAACCACACAGTTATTTTTCATAAACGTGAGGACTCCCTTTTAGGGACAAGAAAGGGCACACGATCGCCAACACCAATCTCCTTTGTCTTTTAAATTGGAAGGGCTCACCCTCCTGAAAACTAAACTATTGAACACTAAATATGATTACCTAGCCCTAGCTGGTGTGGCTCAGTGGATAGAGTGTTGGCCTGCGGACTGAAGGGTCCCAGGTTTGATTCCTTCAAGGGCACAGGCCAGGGTTGTGGGCTCGATCCCCAATAGGGGGCGTGCAGGAGGCAGCCGATCAATGATTCTCTATCATCATTGATGTTTCTGTCTCTCTCTCCCTCTCCCTTCCTTTCTGAGATTAGTAAAAATATATTAACAACAAAAAAAGGCATGATTACCTAAATTTACTACCCCTTTAACTAACACGTGCCAAAGTATAAGGGATAATGTCAAAGATGGATGGGCAGGCCCCGCAGGGCAGATGCCCAGGGAGAGGACAGTTGTGATTTAGGAACCAGAGCACCAGGTGAGACCGGAAGCCGCAGCCTCCGTCACCCAATAATGCCTTTCAGATGCGCCTGTTCCCTCTCCAACTGCAGAGAGCGCACAGAGCCAAGAGCCAGGGAACATCCGTGCTGCACGCTGCAGAACAACGTTTAGGGAAATAAGTTAAATTAATATAATTTATAGAAACGTGTGATTAGCACTGGTGTGAAGATTCACCCAATGAAAAAATTAACAGTGCTATTTTGGAGCCAGGGAAACTAAGCCTAACACTTGTACTATGTTTCAACCAAAAATGAATCCAAGCTAAGCCTTTCTGAGTGCCTCCCGCTGGATTCCTCTCGCCCTTCTCCTCCCCCCCCTCCTCCGCAATTGTGGTAGGAAGAGAAGGGGAACATAACCCATTTACCACTGAGAAACTAAAATGGCGATCTCACACCTTGAATTCTCTACAGCCATGTTTTCAGGCAATATACCATGTCCGGGCTAGCGTTGGTGGCAAATAGTACATCAATGAGTGTGATGGGACAGGCGTGTGTTTTATAAATAGGTTTATTGCTGCAGATTCTGTCTAAAAACAAATGGACATAAACAATGCAGGAGATCTGAAGGTTTTATATCCTGCCTTGGACTCATCTTTCTCTAAAACAGGCCCCCCAGATACAAAGTAGCTGAGCGAAATCTTAGGGCGTCTCATGGCATTGCTACAGAAGAGCCGAGATGAAATGGAGGATGGCACCTTATTCACCAGGAGGCTCCAACCCAGCAGCGGTCCTGCACAGCCGCCCATTGGAAACAACGCCCTCTGCGAGCCCACACGCTCCCTCTTTCCAATCAGTGTGCAGCGCTGGTGGGGGAGGGGCCCTAATTCAATTCCCAGAAACCCCTTTGGCCCTTTCGCCAGAGCAGATGGCCACCCTCCCCCAGTTGCTGATCTCTAAGTGACAGCTCTGCTCTCCAAGGGGAAATAATAAGAACTCTCCACTCAGGATCTGAGCGCAGCCCTCGGAGCGCAAAGAGCCAGGAGCGCCTGAGTGTGTTGCCCAACTTTCGGGCCTCGCCCGCTGTCCTGGAAGATCTGTGGGACCCGAATCTTCCCGAGGAGGGTCTGCTGTGTATACTATTAACAAAGGGGGGAGGAGTCTCGTCCTAACTGGGCCAGTGCCCTCTGGCTGAACTGTTCTCTGTCCTGGTCTGAGATACCCAGACCTGGGATGAAGTGACTGTATCTGTTTCAATTTTTTCTTCCTCCCTCATGTCTACCACAGTGCTGATGTGGAATAGCTGAGTCACTGGAATATAAGAGATGAAAAGGGACAGCGATGAAATTTTAAAATGCCAAAGTGAAATGTCATAATAACGGAAGATTTAACGTGAAAGCCGCCTAGGAGTAGAGGCACCGCCACCCTGGTGGCTGTGAACCGTGGCAAGTGGACTGGTCATCTCCGGAGGCTGTCTGTAGGGATGCTATCCCCCTGAAAGGCCCCGGCTACACAGCCACACAGGAGTCAGCACTAAGCCTTTTGCTGCAAATGATTTCACATCCAGAGCCAAAGTGAGCTCAGAAGCGCCAGCGCCTGTCTTCCCAAAAATGGCTTTCAGATGGGTCCCCTTTCCAGCTGCAATAGAAAGACTGAGGTGGGGAGTGTCTCAGGCCCTGCCCGGAGCTCAACTCCTCCACCCTAGGATGGGCCACAACCCCGGTCACTTGGGCCCCACACCGTCCACATGTCCATGTCCACGTTCCCTGCCTCATGCTTTGTCTTTGCTCCACAGGCACCTTCCCTGACACAGCCCAACACCAGTGTCAACCCAGGTGGAGAGGAGATGAACACCTGGCTTTATATGGCTCTGTCACCAGGTCCTCTGCTGGGGGCACGTTCACACTCTATTAAAAAGGAGGTGGCTACCGAGACTCAGCCAGATCTGTTCTCTTCCCCAGAGCATTATACGTTGGTTTTCATCTTTACTGATCGCAGAACAAAAAATAAACAGGGTGAAGCTATGAACTGAGCCAAGGAACCATGGGTAGTAAATGAAGAGAGCTTCCTAGCTAATGGGAATATTTAGTCACTGGAAAGATCTCTTCCAATTTTGTGGCAAATTTTATTCCTACTAATTCAGAAGAGCCAGCGCCCGTCTTTACACATAGTTGACACTCCACTCGGAGAAGTCTTACTGATATAAGGTTGTATAATTCCCCGGAGAGCTTTAAAGACAGAAGAGGTACATGTTGGGGATGTGTTAGATGCAAGGTCATGCTATGCCCTATTACTTCAGTTTCAAACATGGACATGCCCTAACCCTACATTAGACTGTTACATTCTCATAGCCAGAGTCTGAATTACTAGGCCTCACTAGAATATTCTGGACGCATACACTACCAGGTCAACTTCATGTTAATGTCAACTTATTTTTTAAAAAATCGAAACTTAACTCCTTATAAACAACACTGCAAGGGGCTAAGGCAGACGCAGCACATGCGGCCTTGACAAGGAAGCACGCACTCCAGAGGGCCCAGCACAGGGAATCTGGGTTTGCCACATGTCACCATTCTCCAGCCACATGTTTTAAACACTTTACTGTCCCTGAAACTGGGACGCATCTTACCATCAGTAGCATGTTAGACCTGATGAGATACCGTTGCTGCAGAATGGAATGAGTAATGATTAAAATCTCCCCCACCTACTATCCTGCCAAAAAGATCTAATTTCCATTTACTGCTTTTTCAAAGACGTATATAATTCTGCAGTTTCCGTTGCTCTTTTATGTTTTCCAGTCATTCTCAAGCAACCACAGAACTTTTAGGATCCCTACTCCCTCCCGATAAATGAACAAGATCTTTTCCAATCAAGAAGGCAACCAAACCTTGAGTGTCCATGTCAATATAACGCCATGCTGATACAAATCAAAAAGGTAAGTGTACTGTTATGTGTTGGCTAAACAAAGGGCTGTGCTTTATGGAGGGTTATAGTAAAGTGACTGTGCATATACTGAGCTCATTTCTTCTTTTTTTAAAATATATTTTTATTGATTTGAGAGAGGAAGGGAGATGGAGAGAGAGACGGAAACATCAATGATAAGAGAGAATCATTGATTGGCTGCCTCCTGCACACCCCACACCGGGGGACTTAACCCGCAACCCAAGCATGCGCCCTTGACCGGAATCAAACCTGCGACTCTTCAGTCCGCAGGCCAACGCTCTTCCCACTGAGCCAAACTGGCTAGGGATGAGCTCATTTCATGTTGCATGGTGCAGGCTATAAGAAAGGATGGGAGGACACATACAATGGGAAGTCACAGCCAGGAACTAAGACACTAAGACACTAAGTCACAGCCAGGAACATCACATGGACAGGGATACACCACAGCTACTTTATGGGAAAATATTATGTGTTAAAATAAATAGGAAGGCTTAACATGTCCTGCCAACTACAGAAATGTTCTGGAAGTTCCAGGCCTCTTTGTAATTAATCGTGAGATTATAAATATGAAGACTGTAGATGGGGCGTATAATCAAAGTGTCCTCATTTGCAGTCACTCTGACACATCATTTGCCACTAGTTTTTGCAAGTTTTGGGGTCTGTGGGGTTTTTTTTTTTATATAAAAGGAGGTATTTGAGAAATCGAAATATACCAGAACTAGCTACTCCAAAGTTTACTAGCTCTTTTGAATTTGCTCCACACCAAATTGCAAAAGCATATAATAATACTGCTAATAGTACTTATGAGAGCTAAGTAGACTGCCTTATCTAAAAAGAAATTTTGTTTTAGGTTCCTCAGACAAATGTTAACCACATTCCTGTGTTTTTTTCACTAGTCAGAGAACAGATGTCACCTGTGATTAGAACTAAGGTTCCAATTTTCAAATTGAGGGCACGAAGCTCAGAATGTAGCATCTTGTCCAAAGTCAAAAAGCAATGGGTAGCCCCACAAAGACACACCACTACCAGGCCCCACTGTATCATGGGTCTCTTAAGAAGGGAAGCTAATGAATGAAAGGAAGGACGTATTCCCCATCACCTCCATCTGCCAGCACACGCTCAACACTGGACACTGCAATCAATTCTTTAGACAAAGCAGGAAACAAGGTGACAGAAAGTAAAACAACGGTGTGACCTCAGGCCCCTTCTATGAGCGGATTAAGTTTAGAGTCAGAGAAAATTAAGGAATCAAACTTAGTAGGAAAAGCAAGACAATAACCATGAATTAAGATGATCTGTACAAGACACTTAGAAAGATCTGAGGATCCCCTCTCCCTCCCCCAAAAGAGAAAGATACAAGAATTGTCTATTCTTCACTGACTTCCCCGTGGCTCAGTGAGATTTGTTTGAACAGGAACATTACAATAACAGCAGCCAACCAGCAGACCCATAATACCGTTGCTCTAAAAAAGAACATTTTAAAAGCAAAGTGGATGGTTAGACGTTCTGCCAGTGGAAATGTCCTGTTTAGCAAGAAGAGTGTCAGAGTAAGGGAGAGGCGGCATCTCCGGCCTCCTGGCCCACGCTAACCTGGAGGACAGAGCATGACGCAGGCGATAAATAATGCGTGCGTTCCTTGCTCATTTTCGGCTTCTTCGTGCTGCTCTGTGATATGCTAAATGACATACTGAACATGAGATTATAAGGATACTTCAATTAAGTACTGTGAAAAAACAAAACCTGATGTGGAGGAGTTACTTGGTCATGAAAAACTCACTTGATGCCATTCGGCAGCCTCCCACCATGGCTTTCCAGCCCTTTCTGAGCTACGTGATCCGTGATCCGAGTGGAAAACTGTTACCATCGGCGCTGAAAAAACCACTTCCTCCGGGCTTTGGGGTGTAAGAAGCCTCCATGGGAGAGCTTCCCTCCGAAATAACCACGGAGAGGCTTGCTTATCGAATGGTGGCCCCTCCTCTGGGGGCCTGGGGTGCGGACACCTGCCTCGGAAGGGTGTTAGGATTCGGGGAGATGATGCGTGGAAAAGTGCTAACACAAGATGCGGGATCAATGGATGCCGGCTCTCTCCCCTCCGTGCAATCACTTCACATGGTCCCTCCATCACCCACTCAGGCATTCTTTCAAGCTGCCAGAGCCTCCGTCAACCTGAGCTCATGAGGTTGGGCCTCGAACTAAAACAACTTTGCATGAAAATAACAACTGAGAGCTGGTTACTACAAGATAGGGTGCATCCTCACTTCATACGCGAATTTAAGATTCAATTAGACAATTGGCAACTGGTTAGCACAAGACTGGCCCAGAAATTATCATCTACTTGTCTGTAGGTGAGACACGATCAACTGGTTTTCTTCTCCTGACCCAACCACCGCCCAATTATGTTGGCATATTGTACATGTAAGTTAGTCCTTTAATGATCCCCAAATGGACCGACTTGCTAGGGGTAACAGAAATAGTTATCTTACAGCCTCTTTCTAAAGAAGACTAGCAATGCTATTCCACCATCATACTGGAAATCTAGTCACGTGTTCGCAGTTCAGTAACTTTGGTCAGTCATTTTATTCCATGAATACTTGACAGTAAAAGCACAACTAGGGACATGGGACAGAGCTTTGAAAACATATCTACATGCCTGAAATAAGCCAACACACAAGGACAATTATTCTATGACCTTACTTTTATGAGGTGCCAAAACAAGCACATTCACAGAGACAGGGACTTGAAGAAGGGTCCCAGGGGCTGTGGAGGAGAGGGGACAGGGGGGATTATAACTTCACGGACACAGACTTTCCCTTTGGAATGATGAAAAGTGTGGAAACAGATGGGAGTGATGGTTGCACAACAGTGTGAATGTAATTAATGACACTGAATTGTAAACTTAAAAATGGTTTAAAATATAAACTTCATGTTATATGTATTTTATCACAAAAAAAAAATTTTAAGCATATCTAGAGTCACAGAGAGCATGGTTGGGGAGAGGGGGCGGGCAAAGGGACACTGGAAGGTGCATTCATTCACAAATTGTTCTTTCAATGAAATTTTCATCAATAAGATGGTCTTTTCAGCCATTCCCTTTGGTCATCCTAACCTATGAGGCTGACAAGGCAGAGACTGTGAGCTCTCCTTATTTCAATGAATCAAAACCCTGAGGCCTGGGATTTTATCGTTTAACTCTCCC
The DNA here is from genome assembly GCF_028538775.1 of Myotis yumanensis. Taxonomy (NCBI): domain Eukaryota; kingdom Metazoa; phylum Chordata; class Mammalia; order Chiroptera; family Vespertilionidae; genus Myotis; species Myotis yumanensis. Next base: position 8,076,092 of record NW_027223759.1, read on the forward strand.
TCAATTAATTATAAATAAGCCACAGAAAGATGTGTTCATCTGCCCTTGCATATGGACTTCCCACTCTTCCACTGTCTGGGGTGCTCTTCTGAACTGCAGCCCACTGGGAAGTTCAGGAAAGGATATATTAGCCACTGAGTCATTCCTTTATGCAACTGCCAAATTTGAGTGAGGAAAGATCTAAAATGGTTTGGTTTGGGGGTAATAAGGAAGAATTATTTAAAAACGGGAGGTCACGGTTTGAGTCCCAGTCAGGGCACACATGCCCAGGTTGCGGGCTCGATCTCTCTCTCTCTCTCTCCTTCTCCCTTCCTCTCTGAAATCAATAAAAATATATTTTAAAAAAATAAAAATAAAACTGGACATCTTTTACTCATGAGTGGAGTCTATTTTAAATAGCCCAATAGTCAACCTTTCTCCTTTGAAGCAAGTAGTGCTGCATGCTTCACTCTCCTCTTCCTAGATAGAAGGCTTGGTCCCCATCGTCACCACCATATCCCCAGCCCACTGCAAAGTGCCAGGCATTTACTCGGGGATCCATACGCTGGTGGATTGCACTGCTCAATTACCCTTTCACCTTCTTAGAACAGAAATGCCTTCTTTTTCACGTTCCATGGGTTAAACTTCAAGAAATGAACCCACTGCACCTCTTCTACTGCAACCTCCAACAGAATAAGTGAGGTTGTCTAAATGCAGTCCAGCCATGCGATGCAGGTGAACAATCTGGAACATTTGAGGGTAATACCTGCAGGACTAGGTAGGGGTCCACATTCCATGCCCGTGCTGGCTGAGTACTCCCCCATTGAGACCAAAATCACACAGCAAACCAGAAGCCCAAGTCAAATCCCCCCACAAATCTAAACAGCAGCTGACTGCAGTCACTGTCGCTAGTTCAAGACACTGTAGGGCTGCCAAGGACACTGTCACATTACTAAACCTTTACATCGCACAGCACTTTCCACAACACTTTTCTACTCAACTCTTCATTTATTTATTTATTTACTTGTTTGTTTATCTATTTATTTCAGAGAGGAAGGGAGTGGGAAAGAGAGAGAGAAACATCAATGATGAGAGAGAATCATTAGTCTGCTGCCTCCTACACGGCCCACACTGGGGATCGAGCCCACAACCTGGGCGTGTGCCCCGACTGGGAGTTGAACCATGACTTCCTGGTTCATAGGTCGACACTCAACCATTGAGCCACGCCCACTGGACCATCCTGAACTCTTTACACCATCAGAGCAGTGGTTCTCACGAGAGAGTGACAGTGCTCCCTCACTGGGCACCCGGCAATGTCTGGAGACATTCTGGTTGTCACAACGGAGGTGGGGGAAGGAGGGGGATGCTACTAGCATCTAGTGGGTGGAGGCCAGGGATGCTCTAGACATCCTACAACACAACACGCGGACAGCCCCACCACCAAGACGGGTCCAGCCCAGAAGGTCAATAGGGCTGAGATGGAGAACTCCAGCCTTAGAGCCACAGCTACGGGGAAGAGACACGTTGTGCTGACTAGAGAACATGACGATAAACAAGAGTTGGCGTCTGCGACTGTGGGCAGTTCATCCGTGATGGGACAGGCAGACCCCAGGACAGTGGGCCGGGATCAGCGCTGGGACAGAGGGGTGTGTGGAGGCTACCGAGAGCAGAAGCCATACTTCAAGCAGAGGTCAGAGTCCTGCCCCAGTGCTGACTTTCCGCGGGGATTTGAAAGATTTCATAAGTAGGAGAGAGCAGTGCATGCTGGAGAAAGCACGTGTGAGAGCGAGTGGTGACTCCAGGTCATCGGCAGGTGTGCAAGGGCTGCCAGAGCCAGAGGCCAACCCAGTGCATCTCCCTAAAGGGCCAGTTCCACGAGCATGGGAGACGGTTAGCAATTTTACAGGTAGTGATTTCCAAGGCTTTTTTTTTTTAATATCAAAAACACCGGTATATTGAGCAGAATATAACTTGGTGTGAATTTTTAAAATAACACAAGAACCTGCCCTGGGCGGTGTGGCTCATTTGGTTGAGTGTTGTCTCATGCACCAAAAGGTCACAGGTTCGATTCCCTGCTGGGGCGTGTCCAGGGTTGTGGGCTCGATCCCCAATAAGAGGTATGCAGGAGGCAGCCCATCGATGTTTCTCTCTCACATCAATGTTTCTCTTTCTCTCTCTCCATCTCCCTTCCTCTCTCTCTAAAATCAATAACAACATTTTTTAAAATATACAAGAAGCCCAGCCGGTGTTCTAGGCGGCTAGCGTCGACCCATGAACCAAGAGGTCAGGGCACAAGCCCAGGTTGCGGGCTTGATCTCCAGTAGGGGGCATGCAGGAGGCAACCAAATGATGTTTCTATCTGTCTATCCCTCTACTTGCCTCTCTCCCTAAAAAAAAAAAAAAAAAAATCAATAAAAACATTTTTTTAAAAAATAACACAAGATACTTTGGTAACCTTACAAAGTACAAGGGTACTAGTTAGCTTTCTCCCACTTCAGGAATATTTTGGTGAAGTCTGAACAATGGCCAATGTTCCAAGTAATTAATGCCATGTGTTTGGAGCACAGAGCAGGTGCAGGTAGAGGGGGCAGATGGCTCTGGTGGGAGGTCAGGTGGACAGTCATCCGATGGCTCTCAGAGGCCATGCTAGAGAGTCTGTGCTTCCGACAGACTGGGTGTGGGAAGGGGGCGGAGACGACTGGAGGGTTACATGGGAGGAGATGGCCTGCAGTAGGGCTGGAGCAGCAGGGGGCAGGAGAAAAGTCATGACACATGACAACTTAAAGAATCTCAGATAAGAGGTGAGGGAAGTCTCAACAAGGCCCTGGCACAAAGGAGGACGGTTTTTGACGTGGAGGCAGGGGGACCCACAGGCTCAAACATGAGAGAAGAAACTTTTCAGGTTAGGCGACTAGGTGGACAAGCAATGGGCACAGAAAATGGGGAGAGAGCTCTGTTTACAGCAGGAATAGAGATGATGTCATGTGAACCTCCAGGCAGCCCTGTGAATGATGGAAGATGTGTCCACACGATCATGTCGCATTGGCAGAAGAGTCTGATGGAGGTCGGGGAGCACAGGCCTCGCCAGGATCGCGCATCCGGCATCAAAGAACAGGCCTTGGGGCTCAGGGCTCTCGGCCTCTGATCTGGGTTCTTTCCACTCTTGCCCTCTCTCCAGTCACATGTCATAATTATAATCAGGCCTGATCATCATGATAGATCAGTTCGGGCCAAATTTCCATCGGCCTTAAAAGCCCTGGATAAAACTCTGAGTTGGTGATATTAAATTAGGAGCTTGTCCTCCTCCAGGCAAAGCCCATTCTGACTTCCATGTACATAAATCCAAGAGGCAATTCATTGTGAAATCAGGACAAATGATTGAAAGTTCTTTTCCTAAACTGCTCTTTATTCAGTCCCTGTGTATGATCAGAATAATTCAAAATAATTATTTTTTTATAACTTCATGAGCTATCACATTAGAATAAATCAAATTTCTAGCAACAGCCTTAGCACCTGCATACATCCCTACAGGTAGGCACTGAAATGGCCTGGGTGTGCACTGTAAGCACCAATGCAGGCACAGAACCGGTTTATGATCAGTTCACTTAAAATGCAGTATCGCTTTTTCTACCGATGCACTTCTACCTGGAGTATTCACTATGAAATCCCTACAAATGTGTATGATGCAAAGACCACCTCTCTCCCTGCGAGACAGGGGAAGGGCTCAATAAATACATATAAATAAAGATGGGTCTGACATGGTTGACTCACTTCATTCACCAACCTGTGCAATGATTTCAAGAGCAGATCAAGAAGACTAGTGCCCCTCCCTTTCTGTCTAGCTGTCTACTACTCAGATGCATGCCTCCCTGATATTTTGGGAGCAAAAACATGAATAGTATGATTTGTCTCAGAGGGTCTAAATACTAAAACACACCCCAAGACACACACAAAAAATTGTTCACTCCAACAATATGATGTCTCCATCATAACAGCTGATACTGCTCATAGAACATCATTGCACACCATGTAGCAGGCCAAAATAGTTCTCACTCTATGACTTAGAATTATTTCTATCCTGGTTTTGCTTACAAAGAAATAGGCTCATAAAGGTGAGGTCAGAGAGGCCATAAGCCAAGACATGAATCTAGATCCATCTGCCTCCGGAAGGCGCACTCTTAACCACCAGGCTCCCTGCTTCTCCCCAAGACTCCATCACCCGAGAACACAGCTCCGGTTCTACGGTTCGCATCACCTTCCCGTGAACTTCACAGACAGGTAAGTAACCTGTTGTCTTATACCAAGTGTAGCAACTCACACCAGGAAGTGGATTTCCAGGAGTGGCTTTAACTAATGTCAACCTGAGTTCATGTCGCCACGGTTCCAAGCCACTGCCTCTGGCCATCAACATGTTATCCCATCGTTCAAAAGAGTGGGGCCTTGCCCATGGACACAAATGGACAAGTAGCCCTTTTCTCTGCTGCTTCTCCCTTCGATCCTCTCAGTCTCTTGTATTGGTCCATGACCAGGTCACTAAAACTGCAGCATCACTTTTTCTCCCAGTGCACTTCCACCAGGTGAATTCACTACAAAATCCCGACAAATGTGTATGATGCAAAGATCACCTCTCCCTGCTAGACAATAAATAAATAGAAATAAATTAAGGTGGGTCGGGCGTGGCTAACTCATTCCACTGAGCAGGTAAGGCAGTGATTTGGAACCTGAGCTTCGGCAGGTGATGCTCAGCGTGTCACTTAACCAGCCGACCAAGCTCAGGCAGGTCGAGCGCTTCTCCCTGGATTTCTTCATCTATAAAATGGAGACACTGATACCTACCTTCTAGAATACAAATGAACAGATAAAGATTGTAGATGTAGAAGGCTTTAATACACTCCCACTACATCAAAGCTTTCAGTGACTGGTATCTTCTGTGCTACAACAAAAAGCACTACAATCTCCATAGTTTTCCAACCAAAATGCAGTGCGACTCTATAATTAAAACACAGCTGTCGAAGCCGGTGTGCCCTCCCGCGGGATGGTCCCCCGTGGCGTTCCCCGTTCCCCGGACCCCCCGGGATACTGACCTGGGAGAGAGGGCATTCTTTGGCTAGTGTGCTCTGGTTCATCTCTTTGAGCAGTTCCTTTAAGGCATTGCGGACGGTGGCGTGGTTCCACTGCTCCGCGGGCAGGTCTTCCAACTTCGAGCAACTGGAAAACACAGCGAGAAGGAACAGGCAAACCTTAGTGAAGGGCCTGACTGCAGAGGTATGGGTCCCTCCCGGCCCCATGGCAGCACTAGAAAAACTGCTAAAGGCCCGGCCTGCGTGGCTCAGTGGTTGAGCGTTCACCTATGAATTAGGAGGTCATGGTTCGATCCCTGGTCAGGGCACATGCCCGGGGTGCAGGCTGGATCCTCAGTAGGGGGTGTGCAGGAGAGAGCCAGTCAATGATTCTCTCTCATCATTGATGTCTCTATGTCTCTCTCCCTCTCCCTTCCTCTTTGAAATCAATAAGAATATGTATATTTTTAAAAGTAAAACTGCTAAAGAACAATACCCAGTGTGGGCCCCAAATAGGGAAGGGGAGCAGAAAATGGCTTCTCTGGGCCCTGACAGAGCCCAGCGGTTGCTCACACCAGCCAGAGAAAAAAAGCCCCTTTGGACTTTCACTAATTTTTAAAAATAAGATTTCCCTCATCTGCTGAAGGAAGTGGTGTGGCCACGGGAGTATAAACTTCCAGGACACAAATGGAATTACTGGGCCTCCCTAAGGCTGAATGTCAAGCAATGCTCCATCAGACTTGAAGTTTAAAGGCCCAACCTTCACTCTCACAGAATGATGCGGAGATGTGGCTTTCCTCCCCGAAACAGAACTTTTAAGAGAAGACACCAAAGCTATCCGTGCTCCTGTCAGAGCACAAGTTCTCCGAAAGCGGCAAATCCAAAGCCTTTACACTACAGGACGTGGCTGAAATCACGTGACTCGCAGGCATGCACAGGAGCAGGCTCTGCAGAGTGCCTCTAGAGCAGGGGTTCTCAACCTTGGCTGCACATTAGAATCACCTGGGAATCTTTTTAAAATCCTGATGTCTGGGCCTCATCCTCTGGAAATTCTGTTTGTTACTAATGTTGTGGCCCAACCCCATAACAAAGAAACAGAATTTCCGGAGGATGAGGCCCAGACATCAGGATTTTAAAAAGATGCCCAGGTGATTCTAATGTGCAGCCAAGGTTGAGAACCACTGCTCTAGAGCAGGGGTCCTCAAACTTTTTAAACAGGGGGCCAGTTCACTGTCCCTCAGACCGTTGGAGGGCCGGACTATAGTTTTAAAAAAAAACTATGAACAAATTCCTATGCACACTGCACATATTTTATTTTGAAGTAAAAAAAACAAAATGGGAACAAATACAATATTTGTATTTGCATGTGGCCCGCGGGTCGTAGTTTGAGGACCCCTGCTCTAGAGTCTTTGAAAGAGGCACCATTTGTTCTGGATGCTGTATGGAGGCAGGGGGAGTGGGAGACAGTCACCATTCCCAGAATCTCTGCAGCCCGTCAGAGAGAAGAAGAGGGGAAGAGGCATCCAGTGCCGGTGATGTTTAGTAAGTCTCTCCCACGGCAGAACGCTCACCCCTCAGCACACAAACCTGAGACCGAGGAGGTATTTCATCCTCCAAGCCTACGTGCTGAGCATTTCCCAGGAGGACCCATGGGAGCAGGGAGGCGGGAAACCCCCTTATGAGCCGCAGATCTGTAATGATTTGTCAGCTTCCCTTCCCCCGGGTTACCACTCCGCTGCTTCTGAAAACAAACCCTAACCCGGCTGGAATGTGGAGGATAAGGATGCCTGGGGAAGGCCCCTCCTCGCCTGTTCTCTCTCTCTCTCTCTCTCTTTTTTTTTTGCCCCCATTTCACCCAATGTCTAGACACTCGCACAGACGGACGCGCTGGGCTCCGGGGTGACTCCTTGACGGATGGACGGGACACGAGGGCAGACGTGCAGACCCACCTCTGCAGCTGGATCTTCAGCGTCACGACGTGATAGACATCCTGCAGCATGTCGGCCACCGTGGCGTCGGGGGCATCGGTCACGTAGCTGAGCGGGAGCGGGTTCCACCTCCCCAGCTTGATTATTCCTGCGCAGGGAAGAAAAACATCATAAACACCTAGCTGCCATTTATTAAACCTGCCCGCTGTTTGTTCACGGTTAAGAAGGTCACTCCATAGTCAACAGGCAAGGCCCCACTCGGAGAAATTTTACAACCCAGGGCAATAACCCATTTCGTTCCGGCCGACGGTGGAGTGAGCTAACTCTACGGGGAAGAGGAGAAGAAAGGGATGAGGTTCAATCACGGACAATCGGTTATTTCATGTTTTCCTGTTTCTTAAATTACTTAGCAAACCATAAGGACACTTCCTTCCCCCAAAGTCTCGATTCACACTCTAACTTAAGCCGGATGCTAAATATACCAGACTGCTGATTTCATAGACCAGAAAAGAAAAAAAAAAAAAAAAGCAAGCCTTAAGTAAATAGGAGATCTGGTCTGGAATTGTACAAGAAAATTCCTGCGTGTGGGCTCGGCACAGACACCGTCACATCCTGACTGTGGTGTGAGCCCAGGGTGAGCGGCGCTCGGAGCTGACGGAGCAGTTCGAGTTCATGCCCAGATTGCATTGCCCCAGGCAGAGGGGGTGTTGGCCAACAGCACAGGGACTGACCACAGATCGAAAATAGCAGACGTGCCTTCAACTTCCTTCTTTTCTAATTCCTCAGCTCTTTTTATCTTTTTTTTTAATATTTTTTAAAATATATTTTTATTGATTTCAGAGAGGAAGGGAGAGGGAGAGAGAGATAGAAATATCAATGATGAGAGAGAATCATTGATCCGCTGCCTCCTGCATGCCCCCTACTGGGGATCGAGCCTGCAACCCAGACATGTGCCCTGACCAGGAATGGAACCATGACCTGCTGGTTCATAGGTTGACGCTCAACCACTGAGCCAGCCGGCCAGGCTCCTCAGCTCTTTCTAGAGTGACAATGGTCCCCTTCCCCTGTGGGTTCCCAGGACAGACGGCACACACATGACAACGGAGAGAGAATAAAATCGTGGTCAAGCTCAGGCTTCATAGAGCAGCGATGTTAGGGATACCCTTGTCACAGGAGGACTCACGAGACAGCTTCAGCAGCATGTCCTGAAAATGCTAATTTCCTCTTAAGCTGGACCAATCTTCTCTGGGCACACATAACATTAAAGAGGAAAAAATAAAGAAAAACTCATTTCACAAACAAAGAGTAATGAAAATTTTATTTGTGTGTTATGAAAAATCAAATGGTCCCAGGCCGTTAGAAATTCTCTCTCTCTCTCTCTCTCTCTCTCTCTGTCTCTCTCTCATTAGTGATAGAAGTAACACAGCATTTTTATTTTTAGTTTTGACGATACAGGTAAGTACAACTACACTGTTCTTTTAAAAAATATTGTTATCATCAGAGAGAGAGGACACCTACATACTCAAGTGAATGTTTAAAAGCTTCACAAAATAACGCCTTCTAGCTATGGGGTGAAATCCCAATAATAGGAGGTGAACTCCCTGGTCAGGCCATGTCCTGTCCAAGATGAAGTAAATGAGTGCGCAATGCTTGACATAATGCTTGAAAACAGGGGGTAAACAGAACAAAAATATTAAAATGATGCACTGTTTCAGTATTAAGCTTGAACAATCTGGTGCTGAATATGCTGCAGTATAAATAGTGCCTGGACTCGGTTCCAATAAAGGAACACAGCTCTCATTCATGGTACCGTATGTCTCCAGTGCTGGCTCCTTCAGTCATGTTCCACTTGCCAAGAAAAGCTGTTTTCTTGTGGGGACGGTTGTGCTAACATTCCCTCTCATGACAATGAAAAGTGCACAGCACGCAGCACGCAGTAGCCATGAAATGCGCATCCGGGCCCGCCGGACAGCCACCCACGAGGGGCGGGGGCTGCCTCCGTGCTTCTTCTACTCCTGACACGTGAACATACTAAGGAGATACCATGTCACATGTCTAACATATTTCCTTTTAAAAAAGAACCACTCCACCGCTTTAAATTCCTTTAACAGTCATGACCGTGGTAGCCCTTCGGTTGAGTATAAACTGGCCACGTTCTAACGACATGACGTTTCATTGTCAGAGGTGAGAGGGGGTTGAAAACGAAGCTGGCAATCGTGTACGATGAAAGGCAAGTAGCAGAAGCTGATTCTGTGGGTCACTTTGGTTACTACGGATGCAAAGATAACACGAGGCAAATGAATCCTGCGGAGTGCAATGTACAAGCCTAGAAGAGATGCATCTATGCTGTTGTGTGTGTCCTTGTCCACTCCTTTTTACTGAAGAGGGTTCCACTGTAAGAATAAACCACGCCCGGCCAGCGGGCTCAGTGGTTGAGCATCGACCTATGAACCAGGAGGTCATGGTTCGATTCCTGATCAGGACACATGCCCCGGTTGTAGACTCAATCCCCAGTGTGGGGTATGAGGAGGCAGCCGATCAATGGTTCTCTCTCATCATGGATGTTTCTCTCTCTCTCTCTCTCCCTCTCCATTCCTTTCTGAAATCAATAAAAAATATATCTTTTTTAAAAAGAATAAACAACGATGCAGCTAGAAACAACACACTATTTCTGTATGATTTCATTTAAATAAAATGCAAAACTGGCCAGACTCATCTAAGAGTTCAACCTCAGAAAGTGGTTGCCTGGGTGGCAGGGGCAATTGACTGGGAAGGGACAGAAGAGAATTCTCTTCTTTTGGTTGGTGGTTGCATGGGTATAAAAGTCATCAAATTTCATAAAACCCAACAATATGCATACATTTTATTGTATGTAAATTATACCTCAAAAAAAAGGTGAAGGGGGAGGAAATGATAGACAAATTACTCTACTGAAAATAGTAGCCTCCATTTAGGTAAATTCTCTCCCCACACTGGGAGCCAGAAGGAGACTTGTTTGGGCTGGAATTAGACACACACAGGTGTCCTCACAACATGCAATGCCTCCGCCGAGAGCAGCTGCTACAGGTTGGTCTCTGCCTTAGACGAGAGCTGCTGACGGAAGAGCTATTTTCAGGCAATGGGGAGTGGCGTGTGTGCCCTGCTGACTAACTCCCCAGTCCTGGGAGCCTGTCCTGTGCTCCACTGTGTCCCAGGCTCTGCAGGTGGCGGATCTGCTAGGACAGCCGTGACCAGGAGGCTGTTCCCACAGCCGATGCTAGGCACTCAGACCAACGCAACCCTCTGAAATACATGCCTTAGCTACAGTCTTCCTTCTCTGATATAAAATAGACAAAAATATGATTTGGACTAGGAGTCAAGTGTTAATTGAGGAAATCAAATTGGGATTTTATATAAGTCCAGTCCTCCTCTGTGACTTATAATAATAAAGATGTAAAAATATCCTTGCGTCAATATTTTTTTTAAATAAATGGACTCTGCTTTTTAAGAAGTATCCAAACTTCTTAATAGATGCATCTCTTCTATTGTTCAGTTGTACATTGAACTCTGCAGGATAAGTTCAAAAATCAAGTTGGGAAGCAGGATAGCACAATGACTAAGAACACAAGCTGCCAAGTCTAACTGCCTCCGTTCACATCCAGGCCCCTCCAGCTACTAAATGTGTGGACTCAGCAAGTTACTTAATTTCTCCATGCCTCAACCTTCTCACCTGTAAAACGGAACAATAAAAGTACGGCCCTCCTAGGATTCTAATGCAGAGTAAACGGAAAGCCTTTAGCACAGAGCCTGGATGTAATTAATCTCAACCACTGTTTACAGTCATTATTCAGATGATTTTAATACTTCTTAAAAAGAAGACAGAGTCCACTTATTTAAAAAGATATTGACTCGAGGATATTTTTCCATCTTCGTTACCTTTCCCTTTTTAATCTGGTTTTGTGCCTGTAAAAGGCCTCGTTATTGTAAGTCACAGAGGAGGACTGGACTTCAATCATGTCCCCCCTCTACCCTCACCCTCTTCAATGCCTCCTCCCTTACCCCTCAAGGTCTCCTTTCCTTTCAACCGAGTAGATTCAGATCTCCCTCCTCTAACAACAGCACTTCCACACTCTTTCCCCTCATTGCTGCACCTCCAAGTGTACTGACAGGGCACCTCCAACTTCTCCCTCAGACCTTCGCCACTCGGTATCTAGTTTCAACACTTTCATGGGGAAATGGGAAATTTGAAGGAACAAAGCCCAGATTCCCTTCGATTACCACATGCTTGCTCTCCTCAGTATCCTCTACATCACAGTGGCCCATGTGTGAGGCACACCGGAAGAGAAGACTGGGAGAGAGCGTGGTTCCAGGCCTGCCAGGCCTGCCAGGCCGTGAAGGCCCGGCTCAGCAGCACGCTGCATGGGTCAGAGGTCAGAAGCAGAGCCTGGAGTCAGAGGCACGTGTAGGTCCCACCTCATCTGCTTTCAGCTGTGAGACTTTGAACAGGCTGCTCATCTCACTGAGTCTCAGTTTCCCTCATCTGTAAAATGGGATCATAACGACATCTACCCCCCAGGGCTACCAGGAGGCTTTGGATGAGAATTAGAATTTAGGACTGGGGCTGGCACACAACAAGTGCTCAGTCAACCTCAGGGGAAATGGATCCTTGGAAGTCTGGGGTTTGGGTGTAATTTAGGAAAATGAACCTATACTGGAATGCAGATGGATCGAAAGAGGGATGAATTTTGAGGGAAGAAAAAAAGAGCTGCAGTAATATAGATAGGTGTGTCTAATTATAGCCTCTCCCTGGCTCTCTCTAAGGAGGGAGACCAACCCCAGCAAATGCTACTGCCCACCGGCGGAGGACAAAGAAGAAAGGATCCCCTGTAGATACTGGCTCACAGCCCTGGAAAAATCCCAATAAAAATGGCATAACTATAAATATACAGATACATGTCCAGTGCTCACACTCTATGAATAGATTTTGAAACCCCAATCTGGAAAATGAGAAAAACGAATTATGATTAAATTAGATTGTATTATGTTCACATAGGTGTACACATACACACACACCACACCTTGAGCCCAGCCAGGCACACGGGGAATGCTCAATAGATGCCAATTCCTGTTTCTTCCCGGAATACATATCACACCCTCATTCTGTCTGGAGTATTGATCCCCAATATTCACTGCTAGAAATCAGACACATTCTTCCAATTCTGCCCCGAGGATAATTCTAACCCTGATCAACCCAGCCTAAAGTAATCCTCTCCCTACACAGCAGCACAATAAAAATTCTTGGTTGGTTTGGGTATCTTATAAGAGAATAACTTTGTCACACTCTCCCCTTGTGTTACCTTACAGTTTGCAAGTGTTTGTTTCAACCCATTAGTTCATTCTCATGAGAAGAGTGATGGGGCAGCATTCTAACTGGAAGCCAGCTGAAGGTCACAGAAGAGCCATTTTCAAGGACACCAGTGGGGAATAGTCAGAGTGAGACCCTGGGCTTCATCTCACAAGTTTCCTAACTACAGGACCAACAACACCCTTCCCACTTAGCTCCGCCCGCATACCAATGCCCAAACACATGATGGGCCCTGGGAAGGCTGGGCCATGCACATCCGAGGTCACCTACCAGGCAGGGTCTTGACGTTTAATGTTATACAAAGCAGATGAGAGCAATGAGGAAAGAAGTGATGGGCCCAGAAAAGCCAGCTATACTTGGAACTTCTCTGGAAAACACTGTCTCCCACAACAGTGCCATTTCAGAAATAAACATTGTTTCCAAAATCATCGTTCCTATTTCTAAGGAATTTTTCATCTGCAAGCATTTAGAAAAGGCCTGGTGTTGAGAAAAGGCCTGACTATTACAGATGCAGTTTCAAGGTCTTTGAGTCACAAATTATGGGCCTTTATTTTGGGGCTGAAATTCATACAAATGTTAACATGATTGAATGGAGCTTTATATAAATAAAATTGTTTACACCCAGACAAATCTGTTCACTAAAATACAGAGGACCAATCAACTCTTTGTGCAGAGCCTTTAGACCAAATAACAAAATGCAATTGTAGGTAAATTTCCCATTAGTGCCATAAAATTAGGTTGGCAATGGAGGCAATCTTTGTCTAAAATTAAAAAGATGCAATAATGGAGACCGGTGTCCACTCTCTCGATGCAGTCTTCTGTCACAGTCACAGAGCTGACATTTCATAAAAAGAAATGCCAAGTTGTGCGTGTGTGTTCATGTTTTCCTTATTTTTTTAGTTTGTAATCTATCTCAGAGAAATCAAATACTCTTCTCAGTAGATGCGTCATTCATTATTACTATTATTTACCTCAAATTATGTGAAAACAAGAGTGATAATAATATACATTATAGTTTATCAATATTTAGCTTTTTGGAAAGTTGACCACTTCTGAGAATTAAATAAAATTATATGTCTAATACAACATAATCAATAGGGCATCAGAAGGGTTTGTATTAAGCAGTAATCATTCCTTCGTTCATTCAACAAGTTTTTCTTTTGTGACTCCAGCACAAATGGCAAAGATGCAGAGATAACCCGGTACACGCTCTCCCTACACCATGGAGTAGAGGAGCTTATTATCGCTGAACACGTAGCTAAGTGAAACCACTCCTAAAATAAACCACACGATAGCTTTTATCCCCTGTACTTCAACTATGAGAAACATTTACTTCACGAAGGCCTGCATCAGATACCTTGTGAAGTACACACAGAAATAATTCTCACCGTTTGCAGCAGCATATAGACACTGATAAAATAGGTATCTATTGGGCGTACTGTAGAATAAAATCCACCAACCAAATTGTGAGACAGATATAGGAACCCGCCAAGATATCAGCAGTATGCTGATCATGCAATTCAGTGAATAATGTTCTTTTATTCCAGTTATGTTTTAACATGAATTTTTAAGGCAAAGTGAAAACTCAGCCTGGGGGGAAAAATGAGACATTTGCTTTCATATCCAAAGGCTGGGGTTTATATATCTCATTACTCCCTGAAAAAGATTTCAGCAAAGGAGCATCAATAAAAAAGCCAGCCTCAGAGTAACTAAGCCTGGGGCTTCTGGTTCCTGGTATTATTTCCATACCCACTGGTGACGAGGCCCCTTGTAAAAATAGAAGAACTCCTGACATCGATTGCACCGTGGCCGTGGCTCTATGCGGCAGCATATAATTTTCTGTTGTTCAGCTACGCTTTGTTAAAGAAATGAAAAACTGTCTGCCCTATGTAATGATGCCATAGGGTGATTTATCTGTAAGTCAGTTCATGGGAAATCCCTACCCGGCAGTGTGTCATAACTCAGCTTGTTTCTAACCTGTGCCGACTGTGGTATATCAGCAAATTGTAGCAACACAAAGTCATAAATTGTAGTTATTATTGTTAAACCTGTGGTGGGAAAGACTTTTCCATGAGAAAAGAGGAAAAATGCCGGACAAAAGTGATTCTTGGAGTGCACACATTTCCCTTTGTAATGCATAGCTTAGCCGGACCCCGATACAACTTTCTATAGCTCTTCTTCACCTGCTGCTTTGATTTTAAAGACTACTAGTATGTTTCACATGTCTTGCATTGGGGTAAAAGTACATGGAAAATGAAATAGCATTCTTCTGGCATTTACATTATCCAAGGGCCATGATAACTTCCACAAGTTAATGAAACTCACAACACACTTGTCTGGGAACCTACAATACATTTGATCTTGTCTTTATAACAATACAAAAGAAAGCACCAGGCACAAATAAATAATTCAGTGATTCCCAATAAATGCTGAGGCTATATTGTTAGATAAATTATCTAAAAATCAACATACACACACAGGATGTACTATTTCCTGTCTCCAGACAGCTCCTCTATCTGCATCAACTTGGGTATTATTGACAAACACAAACAAGGTGGCTTTGTACTCTTTAAGAGTCCTAACTGTTATCTTAAAGCATATCTGTATCTTTCAGGGATAATTATCCTCAGGAACACTGTTAGTAGTAAAACACTGAACTATGAAGTTAGAGAGCTTTCTGAATAAACTCTAGGGATGAACAGCCATCTGCCAATCTTTTCTTGAGTTGACTACTCCTTTACGCTACAGAAATGTTCTACTTAAAAAATATTTACAGTACGATTTGGTGCCTTGTAATTCTATACATGGTTTTTACATTTTGCAGCAAAAAGATTTTTGTCTCATGTAATAGATGCAGCTTCACATTTGGGAAACGTTATGTTATAACCCTGACTTTTATTAGATTATTTAATATAAGCACTAAGTAACTAGACTAAATTAATAAAGACCCTATTGAAAAAAACACACAAAATTATTCCACAAATTAAATAAAACTTTCTGAAGTTGGCATTTTAGAAACCTTTATTTAATTTTGAAAATTCCGATTCTTCTGAAAAACAGCCAAAATATTGGTCAGGATATGAAAAAAATATGGTTGCTGTTTAGCTATTTGTTTCGTAAGCGTGCCATTGAAAATCGTTACAATGGAGGAATGGGACAAATGAGAAAGAAAAGGGTTACGAGAAATTATTTGGGATCTGTTCTAAGCTCCGATCACGGGTTAAAAACTATTTCATCTGGTACATATTGTGTTATTGTCCTCAGTTTAATAGCTTAATCATTATCTAAAAGGGTTTGGAATTCAAGGATCAGTTTTGGCAGGTAACCCAAACAAACCTCTCTTTTCTTTTCCTCCTTTCCATTCAGAAATACATTTGCATAAAGAGATTTCCCGCTAGCATTTGTCCCCCTAAAATATCTTCAATAATCCAAGACACAAGGGGAAAGTATACTCTTTTAAACAGACTTTGCTACATCCTAGCAGATGCTGTTCTAGCCCGCGTTTCTGCATCCTCTGGGGTAAGCAGTATCCACTGATGATCTAAAAATACAGTTGCCGCACATGGTTGCCATTCTAATTAGTGACATGTATTCTTTGCAGATGGGGCTGGAAGGACCTAGCCTTCCAGGTGCTCATCTTGGGCCCAACACCTGCAAGATCCCAATTACATATTCCAGAACTGTCCCCCGGGCATCTTCTGCTCCCGATAATTTAAGGTTGCGCAACATGTGACCTCAAGGGCCACACTATATTGGCATGCTGATTATCAAAGAAAATGTTGCCATATAATAGGAAGGGAAAAGTAGACTTACTTATGTTGTACATTTTTACTCATGTTCCCACTAACCTGATTTCACAGTAATTTGTTAAGAAACTATGAGACATGGAAGCAAATATGGCTGTAACTATTACAAAATGGTAACTGCTTTTGGCTTAGAGTTTTGTTTGGCTTTTTGTTTATTTGATTTGATAATTTTTGGGCTCCTTTAAGAACATTTTAATAATTTTCACTTGCAGCACATCTTCCTATCAGATGTTTTACATTCAAAATAATTTCGAAAGTTGTTTAATTTCCATTTTTGGAAAATGTTATATTAAAGGCAGCAAACTCAACCTTTAAATACGGTACTACCATTTTTGTTTTTGTTTTGTTTTGTTTTAATTTTCTTTATTAAGGTATTACATATGTGTCCTTATCCCCTCATTGCCCTCCCCACCCCCTGCTCATGCCCTCACCCCGCTGGTGTCTGTGTCCACTGGTTATGTTTATATGCATGCGTACAAGTCCTTGGGTTGGTCTCCCCTACCTTACCCTGTTAATGGCTATAATTAAGAGGCCCAATACATAGGTGGGGCTCTCCATTGGCAAATGTTTCTTGGCTTGAATCTAAGATAGATCTGTAGCCATTACATAACTTTTTATGAACAATGACAATGGTCTACTTGAGTCCGATAAAATATTCAGCCATGTCAGGAAAATGCCATATAGAATCAATGGGCTACTGAACTGTGATACTTAGCAATTCCTCCTGAAAAGATGCCAGGCTATCCTTGGTAGCTGAGAAGTTAGGGATGATCTGTAGGGCAGAGCAAGGTCAGAAGTTAATTCTTCCCCCCACCCCCAGGAACCTCCCTTTTAGTAAGGGCTGTGCTGCCGAGAGCTGTCACATGGAGTGATCGAGTTCCAAGCTCATCCCCAGTCATGTCTGCGGCCATGCTCTGCCCCAGCCCCACCCCAGCTTCAGAAACCAAAGTGCAAAAGGTAGGTCCCAGGAGACACTGAGGGTGAGCCAGGTGGAGAAGCACTGCCCAGGTGGCCTGCTAATATTCTCATTACTGTCAAGTAGGAAAAGCGAAGAGAAAGGAGAGAGTCAGGGCATGTGAGAAGGAAAATGGGGTTAGGAGTGCATTGTCACTGCGTTACATTTCTTTTTAAGTTTTCAGGATTTGACATGAGCTAAAGAGGAGCAGGCCAAGGAAAACAGTAGATACATAAACTTCCCTTATCCAGACTACGAACTGCCAGAGGGCAGGGTCAGTCAGCCTTGTCACAGCCCATAAGCCTGAGGATGCCTCGGACACAGTGGGCATGTGACAGCCCCATCTCAGGAAAGCCACTTGGAAGCAGCAGCAGCAGCCTGGCATCATGATGTCTAGCTCTGGTCTCGGATGCTGTCGCTCTGCACTTATGGCAACTCAATCTCCCAGGGCCCCTATCTTCCCTTGTACAAAATGGGTATTGGAAAGCAAATCAATGCTCACTGCAGTGTCATCTGCAATAGCCAAGATATGGAAGCAACCCAAGTGCCCATCACTAGACGAGTGGATAAAAAGGAGTTGGTACATATATACAATAGGATATTACTAGGCCATAAAAAAGACTGAAATATTGCCATTCGTTTCATCATGGATGGACCTAGAGGGTACTATGCTAAGTGAAATATGTCAGACAGAAAAAGACACATACCACATTATTTCACTTACATGTAGAATCTGAAGAGCAAAATGAATGAACAAACAAAATAGAAACAGACTCATAGATACAGAGAACAGACTGGTAGCTGCGAGGCGGGGGGCGGGGGGGGGGGGGCAGGGGTTAGGGGACTGGATGAAAAAAGTGATAGGATTAAGACAACAAATGTGTCATCATGAAACAGTCACAGGGATGTAAAGTACAATATGGGAAGTACTGTCATTAATGTTGTAATAACTGAATACGGTGCCAAGTGAGCACTTGAAGCATCGGGGGGACACTTGTAAAGTATATGACTGTCTAACCACTAAGCGGTACTCCTGAAATAATATAGAATAATATTAAATGTAAATGGTAGTTGAAAAATAAAATTTTAAATAAAAATAATAAAAACAAAAACAATAAAAGCAACACCAAAAAAACAAAACAAAACAAAAAACCCTCCTGTCTGACTCACATAATGGAATTACAATAAAATACATAAGCTAAACTGCACTGAAAACTGAAGGTGCAGCATAAACACATACTGGCTTCCATGAATTCTAAGTTAACATGAAAAAGGGAAGCATAACATTTTTTAGAATGTTTCTAAGGGAAAGTTTCCTTAAACAAAAATGTGGATCTTCTAACATGTCATGGCTGACATGGCAAGCCATCTGATGTTGTCAGAGAACCTGGGCCCAGAGTGCCTTCCATCTCATAACTGGGGCAAGCCCCTTCCTCTCTCGGGCCCCCATTTTATCATCTTTAGGAGCTGAAACCTGAGAGGCAGAATCAACAACGGCATTTCACCACCTGCTCCACTGCATCCCAGACCCACTGCGGCTGCAGTGCTCACGGGGTCCATTCCTCACTAGAGCCAAGCTGCACAGGACATGTGCAGATGGCAGAGGCACAGAGATGGATGAATGGATGGATGGATGGATGGATGGATGGGAGGGAGGAAGGAAGGGAAATGGGGAGAGGGAGAGATGGAGGGAGGGAGGGAGGGAGAGAGGGAGGGAGGGAGGGAGGGAAGGAGGGAGGGAGGGAGGGAGGGAGAGAGGGCCACTCTGCCTTGGTCCGTGGGCAGCACTGGCTCACTTTGCAGGTTCACTTGATGTCCCTCCCCAGACTCTGTCCCCAGCCTCCTGCTACCCCCCAATAAGTAGAAAACTGAGCTCCCACATCTTGGCACCCTGGACACCCAGCATAAGACATATTCTAGACCAGTGATGGCGAACCTATGACAAGCGTGTCAGAGGTGACACTCGAACTCATTTGTTTGGTTCATTTTTCTTTGTTAAATGGCATTTAAATATATAAAATAAATATCAAAAATATAAGTCTTTGTTTTACTATGGTTGCAAATATCAAAAAATTTCTATATGTGACACAGCACCAGAGTTAAGTTAGGGTTTTTCAAAATGCTGACACGCTGAGCTCAAAAGGTTCGCCATCACTGCTCTAGATGCTGCTGAAGACACAGAGAACTCTAGGCCTGAAGAGGTGAAACCCTCACACCCAATCTTCTCATGGAACCACACTGCCCAGAGATGGCCGGATCGCCTACCCCTGGATGCTCTGACGCTCTAACGCAAAGCCCTGTCTAAATGCTCTGGGACCCAGCCGCGGAGGTGTTGATTACTGTCATTTTAAAAACACTTAAGCCTGCAAAACTGTGAAAATAAACTCAACATTGAACTGGTAGACTGAGGAAGGAAGGGAGAGAGGGAGGAAAAGTCAAGAACTCAGCATTTTGCTTCTCAGGGAGAGCTCATTTTTAAACTTTCCAAGTAAAGTAAAAAACTTCTAAATTCAGGGTCATTGAAGGTCTGCCAGTTGGTGAGCAAAACAATGGCTTTGGTATCAACCACAAGAGGAAACACGGCTCAATCAGGATTTTATTAACTGAATATCCTCCTGCCAACTGCACTTTTACTAAAAGAGCAAAAGCTGCTGCCTGCAGACTACTGAATGGACCACTACCTGAGCAAATGCAATTGTGTTCATCACTCCTCACATTCAAATCATTAGCCAGAAGTGACTTTCCCTGGGATTCTTTCATGTTAATGAAACACGGTAACACAATTATTAAAACAGGTAAGATACGCACAGATCAATTTTGCATTTCCATCATACCAAACAGAAGACATAAATTGTTTATATGCCTTCCCAAATAAGTAATTTCCTGTCCTTAAAGATGTATTTGTATATAACCAAATAAAGTCCCTAACATAACCCACATAAGTAAATAAATCTAATTCACTCAGGAAGTATGATGCTGAAAATTAAGATCAAGGCACTGAAATCTCAAAATTATCTGATTATAAATACTAAGAAATTCCCTAGGAATCATAGACATATGAGACCCTGGAAATGCAAGCGAGACTTACTTTTATTCAGGGCTTTAAAAAATAAAGACTGGCTAGGAAGATGAGAAGACGGGCGCTATATGAGAGCTAATACTGTACGTTCCTATTGTGTCCCATTAGAAAAAAGACTGGAAAGAAGCCTTGAGGGCTACAGCCTCAGGAGGATTTTATTTTTAATTCAACCAACCCTTAAAATAACTTGCCCTCGCTGGTTTGGCAGTGGCTAGAGCGTCGGCCTGCAGACTGAAGAGTCCCTGGTTCAATTCCTGTCAAGGACACATGCCCGGGGTTGTGGGCTCGATCCCCAGTGGGAGGCATACAGGAGGCAGCCAATCGATGATTCTCTCTCATCATTGATGTTTCTATCTCTCTCTCCCTCTCCCTTCCCCTCTGAAGTCAATAAAAATAAAATAACTTGAGTGGTGTTTTATTTTTATTCTAATATCAAGCCACCATCAACTTCCCACCTCTAAAGAGAGGGAAAAAGACAAATCTCAAAAACTGATTTGGTTCTCTGGTCACTAAGTCAAATGGGGGAAAAAAAGATGAGTTTATTTCACTTTTTTTTTATTTGCTGCTTTAACATATATGTTCTACAACACATGGGAGTGGCACAGAAAACAGTCACTACAAGAAAACTGGCTTTCTTCGTGTTTTTATAGCATGATGAGCTGCATGGCCCTAATAGGCCCAACTTCTCCTCTCAGACTCACTCATCAGTATGTGTAGCATCATATTCACTTTCTAATGATCCATCAAGAAACTGGGCGTTACTCTGATTCTTCTCATGGTATTGCTATGTTACTACACTAGAAGAAAATAGTTAACCAAATTATCTAGTATCACATTAAAAATAGTTCACACCAGAAACAAAGAATAAGTTACTAATTTTTAAATTCTGATGCAATACTTTCTAGTCTGATGCACAGTAAGTTAAACTTATTTATGTTAAAATGCCCATGGAGCCCAGCTGATGTGGCTCAATGGTTGAGCGTCGACCCAGGAACCAAGAGGTCACAGGTTCGATTCCCGGTCAAGGCACATGCCCGGGCTGCGGGCTGGATTCCCAGTGTGGGGCGTGCAGGATGCAGCTGATCGATGATGCTCCTATCTCATCAATGTTTCTATCTTTCGACCTCTCTCTCTTCCTCTCTCTCTAAGAATCAATTAAAAAAAAACATTTTAAAAAAATGTCCATGGATATTTATGTATCAATTTTTGGTTCTTCGAAACTTAAAACATCTCAAAACCAGTTGTAAGCAATCAGGAACTATTCATCTTAGTGTCCTAGCCTAGTGACTGACACTTAGTCCAGGCCTCAAAATAATGCTTGAAAAATACTGAAACATGATTATGTTCTAAGAACTATGAGTCCAAAAATGGCTGCAAATGTGTTTCCCAATCACATCCCTGTAACTTATAACTTTAGCATTTTGTTTATTTTGCCAAGTAAAATAAATAAGAAGCAAGAGCTTATCCATTCTTGCCCCTGCTACCTACCTAGTTATTTGATGACATAAAATATTGGGTCAGGTGGTGCATATAAATAATGCTCATAATAAGCCAGAATAAGGGTTTATTGTGAGTCTTATTAAAACACAAACCTTTTATTCTTCTATAAACCACTCCACATGAAGCAAACCCATGTAAAGGACTAACTATGATATTTGTCACACAGGAACATCTCTCTCTGCTCTATTCATGACGACATAGACTATGTTAATTGTTCAATGTTCTGGCTCCCCCATGGGCAGGAGCTAATTTGGGTTACAAAAGGACTTCACATGAGATATGGCTCATATTAAATAGCCAGCCATTTTCAAGATGAGCTGGACATAGACTTTAGCTGTTTATGCACCCAAACCTGGAGAAAGGGACCCAATTTTGTCTCCTGAACATACAGCCCCTGCTGGGTTCATACAAACTTTTTACCCTTTCCCCATAAAGTGCAATTATTAGTGTCAAAATATTTTCTTAAAACCTGGTCTGATAGAGTCATCAGAGATGCTTGGGATTTCCATACCTGCTGTCTCTATTCTCTTTTTGGAAGATCATTAATGCTTCACCCCAGGGCATTCAAAATAACTGTTGTATTAAAATTGCCCAGAGTGGGTATCCTTATTCAAACATTCATTCTGGACAAGTCAAGGGATTTGCTCTTGCAAATGTAAGGCCTACAGATGTGTTTGACAAAAATGACAATAACATTTGCATTTGGGATGCAGAGGAAAATGGCCTTTCAAGTCGCCCCAGCACAAAGGGAAGTCACAGTCCCCCTAATTTCCGGAAACCCCAAAGTCCTCGGGGAGAAGCCGCGTGAGAGCAGAGGAAATCATGAAGGCCCAGCTAGTGTGTGTCGGCCACACTGAGGAACTGCCCGAGTGTGACCTGACCCATGGCTATTCGTGAACATATCACCTCTGTTGTTAACACGTTCCCAGCAAACACATGCCTGTTTTAATGGAAAAGAAGATCTGGGTTCACACTAATCAGACCCAACGCGAGGCCACATTAGCAACTGGCAGGTGCCCGAGGGCCACACCTAATCTGCATGAAGGGAAGCAGATTGCAGCCGCCCTCATCATTTATATTTTTAAACTGGTTTTTGGAGCCGAGCATACATGAAATCTCAGAGAGAGACAAGGAGGCGGCAGTGCATACATTTCCCTTCATGCCTTTTACTGTCATTCTTTTTGTACAAACCACCTTCCCGAATGACTACTGACTGAAGCAGGGAGAACAGAATGAAGGAAAAGGAGCAGGCAGAGACCGCAAACGAGAAAACAAAGTCTTATCTCTCTTAATAGATCTTTACAATCCTCTACGGTATCATTTTAAATCCGTTTTCACTTGACTTTAGTGTTCTTATATTATTTGGTGAAGACAAAATATTCCCCAAATTTGGAAAACAGGCTGCAGCTAGCAGAGATCCCGAGACCAATAACTATTCGTAAACGATGACCTGTCTCATAGAGAAAAATACTCTATCAAGTGTCACCCTTATCATCTCAATCCTGGCTGATGCTGCTCACAGAATAATTTAAAGTGACAGAACTCTTTAGATCCTAGGAATTGATCATCTAAGTCCGTGGTTGGCAAACTGCAGCTCGCGAGCCACATGCGGCTCTTTGGCCCCTTGAGTGTGGCTCTTCCTAAGCCTTAGGAGTATCCTAATTAAGTTAATAACAATGTACCTACCTATATAGTTTAAGTTTAAAAAATTTGACTCTCAAAAGAAATTTCAATCATTGTACTGTTGATATTTGGCTCTGTTGACTAATGAGTTTGCCGACCACTGATCTAAGTCATTCGATTCAAGCCTGGGTGAGTCTGAAAAATAACTCGGCAAAAATAAAAGTGTGTCAAGAAAGAAACACAAAACCTGGAAAAGAATAAACACAGAGATCATTTTTTAATGGAGGTCACAGAGACATGACAGTCTCAAGACGGCTGTATGAAAAAACCTGGTTGCTGCTGCTTTAGAAGAACAGGGGGTGCCGAGTCAGCAGGGTGCTGGGGGGCACAGGATGTTACACAGAAAATGGTTTCACCTCAAAGAGGCCATATCTTAAGCACATTCCATACCTCGGCAAAAAGGTGAAATTAGGGCCAAGAAATCGGGAAAGCCTTGTGGTTTTGAAAGAGAATGGAAGAGGACCTTGAAGTTGCTTCACGGGCAATGAGAAGCCACTGTAGAGCATCGAGAGGTGACTGAGAAATGCCAAGCTCTACCCATCTCAACTCAAGGCAGGCGCAAGCCTTCCCAGAGCAACAGAGTCTCGGTCAGAAGAGACCGTTGCATAAGACGGCCACATAGAAGCGAAGCAAAGGCTACTGTGGTCTAGAGAGAGAAAGAAGGCGAAAAGATGAATGCGGGCAACCCTGGGAAGAAAACCAGAATCTGAAGAAGGGAAATAGAAAGGCATGTGCGATAGGAAGTGACAAGTACTGGATGGGAGTCAGGAGACCAAGCCACCCCGTTCTCAGTGCCTCCCCACCTCCCGCCTGTGAGCAGATCACAGTGGCCTCCATTGCCAGGCTTGCTGAGAGCATTGAGTGCGGCCCTAGGAATTCAGATTCTCTGGAAAGTCGAAACTGCCAACCAAATGCTTTGTTGTTGCTGTTATAAAGAGTAAACATAATGACAACGAGCTTAACACGATTCGTTTCCGGTTTCGAATTTGAGAAAGAAGGGACGTCATTTTCTCGGCCAGTGGGCGAGAGGGACACTCCTAAGGAGCTGAGTAAGTGTTCCAACAAGCTGAGTCTGAAGTGCCGATGAACTGCCAAACTTTGAACTCTTAAAGACAAAGACACAGATAAGATCGGAACAAGTAAAAGAACTACGGATTCTTGGAGTGGCGGCTGTTTTGTAATTTCCTGTATACAGAGAAGCGGACAGAATTCCAGGTGATTGCAAAATAACGCATTGATACGTCTCTATGAGCCGAACACTTTCTCGGAGTATTCTTTTCACAAAAACCCTTTGGCACAGATATGCGTGTCTCCACTTTAGATCTGGCTAGATAACTCGCCAAGGCCACCAGATACTCACCGGCAGAGGCTGGAGGCAGATTTCCCGACCTCACAGTTCATACCCGTCCCCCATCACGGCACCTCCCACCCCCTGGGCAACTCCAGCTTGGCCTTTGTGGTCCAACTCACACAACACTCCCGAGAAAATAGCACTTTTTCTGTTTCCCCCAATAAAATGAATCTCACTGCACTTGTATGTATTCGTGAGGTAAATGACTACACCGTTCACGTGAAGTTCCCTTCCCCACTAACCTGTAGGGTCCTCAGTATAGCTCCTTCTCCGTCCTCCTGGTAGCACCAGCACTGAGCTGAGCACCCGGCATAGACTCGGTACCCGACTAACAGGTACTGAATGAATCAATGGAATTTAAAGGCTCCAAATTGCCACAAAGTAACTTGATCTCAATTCTTTCCTGCTGTTATTTTTATTAACCACCCTTATTCATTTATTGAAGGTCAACTATGAGCCAGGTAGTGTAGCTGTAGGTATCCTATATCAGTTCACTTTGTATTATTATATTATGTATAACAATTATGTGCAAATTGATGATGAAAGTGTGTCATAAATTATAATACATATAAATTGCATTATGTAATTTAATCCTCAAATTATTCCTGTTAATAAAAATTATCCTAATTTTACAGATTAAGAGTAGCAGAAAAAGACTGAGCAATTTACTACAGGCACACGGCTTCTAATAATAATGATAATAATATAATTTAAATGCCGATTTTGTGGCAAGCAAAGTGTTAGGATTTAATATATATATAATCCCCTTTGATCTCCACAACAAGCGTATGAGATAGATTTTATCACATTTTTTCAGATGAGAACATCAGGGGACAAAAAGGTTAAGTCGTTTCCCAAGATTACACAGTTAACAGGCAACATAACTGCTCTTTAAACTCTGGTTTTTATGACTCCAAAGCCCACATTCTTTCCACTATATCAAGATCCCTTCTGCTATGTCATGCTGCCGAAATCTTTCTATTTTAAATACCTGAGATAAGCACTAGAGATAATAAATCTCTAATGGACTATTTAACCTGAATTGGTCACATTTCATAACTGGCTCAGGCAGAATTAAAAATAACAGATAGGCAGGTCAAAGGGGGAATGAAGGTCTGATACAGCTAACTGCATCAGTTGTATTTTGTTGGACCCAGAAGACCATAAATTGCTTTTGAATATAAAAAGTTGGAATATTACTATTCTCTTCCGAATGCATTTTTTTTTTTTTTTTTTGCTCATTCATTTGTTTCGACATTTACGGAGTTGTTTACCCAAGTACTGGAAGTCCAGGGTGATGAACCAGATAGGCATGGCGCCTACACTCCTGACACTTAGAGTCCACTAGGTCTAACCCATGAGCAAAACATAAATAAAAATGGAACAGACGCTAGCACAAAAGTGATAGGATGCTATCAGCAAGAATAATCAGGTGGTCAGGGAAAATGGCCCAAGGGATGCCCTGATGAGCAAAATTGGGGGAAAGAATGTATGCTGGTCATGAAGAGGGAGAGGCCTGGCCCAGGCTGAGAGGCAGTGTGGCTGGGACAGAAACGGGGATGAGCGGTTAAGGATGAGGACCAGGACAGATCGGACAGAGCTCCGCAGGTCACGGCGAGCATGTGGACTTTACTCCAAATGAAACAGAGAACTGGGCAAGGGTTTAGGCAGCGGAACAGAGCAACGGCGTTACTCAGTTTATGTACTGAAGCCATCGCTCTGGCCTCAGGGGGTCTGAGCTAAGGTGGATCAGGCATGAAAAGCAGAGAGGCCCTTCAGGGGCTGTTCAGTGAGTCAGGGTAGAAGGGACTGCAGACTGACAGGGGGAAGCAAGCAGGGGAAATGGAAACAACGAGATATTTCCAAATCTTCCTCCATGTAGCACCACCGAGCTCTCTAGGGAAAAATAAAATCCACAAGAGGAAAGCATTAAGGAGTTTCAAAGGTATTGGGAATGTTCTATTTTCTAAGCAGAGTAGGCAGTAGCAGGATCTGGTTTTGGTGTGTGTTTTAGTGTTAAATATACATATTGTTGATAGTTGTGTGTAAACATGGCATATTTCATAAGAAAACATTTAGAGGATCAATGCTATGGGTTTTAAATGACTACTAAATTTTAGAATACCCAGGAATAGCCGTTTTGTGATTTCAGGGTGAACTTTCTCAGTTTGACCCATAATCAGGACAATCGGCTCAACTTCTAACGAAACAGGTTATTTCCTAATTCCAGATTAATTGTAATAACAAGAAAACTATAAGTTAAACTTAAAATCTGAACTTTGTCAATGTAACATCTTAGATATCAGTAAAAATAAATCATGAGTTAGTCAACTGGGAATATATCCAAAATTTTAAAAATGATGGCCATAATTCCAATTAACCATAAATACAGAATGATATCCAAATACAAAGATATTCATGAAAGAGTTGTCTACAAAAGCAAAAAACTCTAAACAACCTAAAAGTCCAAAACCATTGGTATGGTTAAATAAATGATGGTATACTCATACTATCAACCATTAGGAAGTCATTAAAAACTAATGCCATGGAAAATGTTTATTATATTAAGCTTTAAAATGTTATATATCCATTGCCTATGAGGAGAGAAGGAAAAAGAGATTATGAGAGATGTGGAAAAGACTTTATCAGTAAATTTTTTAAGACAAGAAATACCTTGGGGATGACGAAGGGGAATGTTACTTTATCCTTCCCACTGCTTTGTATTTTCTTCAAGGGGAGCATTTATTTCTGGACAATTGCTGTGCTTTCCTTGCAAACGATTAAGCAAAGCAAACCACACACAAAAAGGAAGCTACCTGCATTTAGAAATCTCCATTCTTTGATCAATTCTTGACTATTTTCTGATGAGAAACCCTTCCATTTAGAAACCTTTAGCTAGAAACACAAACGGTTACAACGTTGCCTGAAAGAAGATGAAGCAAGAAAGGCTTTAGAATTCCAAGTGACTGGATGATAGGAACACCAACAAATCAATGCCATCTGATCAGTTAGCAGCAATCTCCTATTCTTCACCATTTATTCAGCCAACATCTACCAAGTGCCTTCTGGGAGGGCAGGCTACCGAACCCCAGGGAGACACAGTCTCTGTCCACAAGGGGTTCCTTATCACCTGGCCAGAGAAAGAGCAGGTAAGGCGAGGGCACCCAGGACACATCAGCAGGTTGTAAATGTCCCCTGGTGGATGCCAGGGAAGGCAGAGGGAGGGAGAGAACCACCTGGAACGCTGTGCCCAGAAGCGGAGCTGGGTGGGTCAGACTTCCCCGTCCCAAATACTACAGAGGACTGCCTGCCGAACCGGACCAGTGGCCAATGCTACTCAATGAACGCGACGCTGGCACCAGGACAAAAGAGGAGTAAGAACTTTCACACAGAAACTATCCCCAAAGCTAGCTCCCCGGGCTCCCCCGGCCCTTCCCGGCCTGCCAAAGGCACGATTATCACGTTAACAGATAGCAGACAAAATGTAAGTGGCAGCCCTAACTGATATAACCAATAACTCTCAGTTAACGGTTGCTTACCTTCATTAAAATAGTGCACATTAGGTAAAAGAAAGTTTTAAAATCCCATCGGAAAGAGCAATACAGGATATAAAGTGGCTCAGTATAATTTTGGGTACAACCACAAAAGAAAAATATGTCCTTGAACCCAGAGAGTATGCATTTACCACGTGTACTTAGCATTAAAGAAGGTATATTCATTGTAAAAATATGAACACTGTGAAGATCGGCTTAATGCTGTGTGAGTCACTTCAGGCCCCCTAAATAAATAACATGGATAAAAAACCATTGCTTTAAAGTAAATGACATTTTAAATAAAATCATGCAAATTCCAAACAAATAATTCTTTTAAAGTCATTTGGCATTCTTCCTTTTTGGCCTCCACAGTATTCTATTTCATCGATTAAATGCTGCACGGACCTTCTCTCTTTCCTTTCGGGTATGCCCTGGAAATAACGGTGATGCTCCCAGAGCTCAGAGCTTTCAATGTGTAAATAACCCCTCCCAGAAGCCCAAATCTCCATATCTTAATATCATGAAAGCTGGAGCTGTAAAATAAAATCTGTTAGCAGCTGAAATCTTAATGAGGTTCTACAAAGGAGCGGCTTTTCTGCAATGACTCAATGCATGGAAACAGTTGAGTAATTATAAATGCATGGGCTGAATGTGAGTTGGCAAATATAATACCACAGAATGTACCCAGAACCAGGGTTGTCCCAGTTCAAACGAGCCCTTATTCCTTTACCAGGGCAGGCACCCGACGAACCTGAAATGTCTTTGGCGGGGAGGTAGGTGTGAGCCCATAAAATCGAGTCCCCTGACTCCCACTGACATGGCGACAGTCTGTTCTGGCCTGGCGGCAGCCTGCTCTCCAACCACAAAACACTGCAAGGGAAACATGGCTTAATGTTGGGTTATCTGACATAACACACCAGTGACAACGGGACTGGACAGGGGTTCTCAGAACCTGGGGACCTGAGGCCACACCCATAAAGAACTTATGAAAGTGAAGATTCTGGCATCTGCCACCAAAGGACCCGATGCACTGGGGCAGGAATCTGTACTTATGTGAGCACCCCAGCACCCCACAACCAGGCAGGCCTGGGACAGGGGGATACTAGAATAGGGTGTGTCCCCCTGAGGGAAGTGCAGGAAGGCCAGAGGGAAAATAATATGAATTAGGGATGGGGGTGGGAAGAGGGGATCCACATTCGGGGGAGGAATACTCTACTATCAGCATTTTTTCAGGGAAAAGAAAAGGAATTTCCTCAAAAGTCTTCTCTGAACGTTCACACATACAACTGCAAACTTAGAACATGGCCTAGAAATATTTTAGTACAACTATTCATGGTAAAGAAATCAAACTCCACATGCTTATTTCTAGTTATTCTTAAAAAGGCAAAAATGAATAAAAAAGCTCTCAGGGCCCGATGCTCTCAAATCCATTCTTACTTAGGAATTCCAGAAATTCGGGAATGCTTCATTAGACGAACCCTGCACAGCCCTGGCTAGCGCCACGACTTACCCTCTGCAGGCTGCTTATGAAAACCAGGCAGTGTCTTTAACATGAACACACCTAACGCGAGGTAGGAAGTTCGCACGTAAACACAGTGAAACCCTTTATTTTCGTGATTAGGTTTCCACAATCCTCACCTATTTTTCCCTAAGCCCATTAAATCCCAGGCTCTATATGCTAATAACATGTTTAGCTTTCACAATGTGCGGTTCTTTGTGAGAAAACCCGGGGAAATACAATGCCTCCAGCGGAGGCTGGGCCCCCTCCCCCACCCCCCAAGAACTGAGGTCTCCACAGAGGCTCTGAGAGCTCAGCGTCCTGAGAGGCGTGGGCAGGCCCCTCGGTCACCGGCTTCTGGCACTCACCGTGGGAGACACAGTGAGCACCTTTCTGAAGGTGAACTATGCTGAGCCTAAATGGGAGGAACAGACTCGAGAGGAATGAAGCCATAGGAGTCTCGCAGGCACAGAAGCCCGCTTCTCCTGACGTGTAGAAGAGACAGGTGCTCTATCGTTTAGAAAAGCAGCCATCAAAAAGATGAAAGAAGATATGGGTGTAGTTCTATGAATAAAGTTGTTTCGGAGGAGATGGTCTACAAGAGTTGGGAGGCTGTGAAAAGAGCTGGATGACCACAAACATGGGAAAGAATACGAGTGGACATCACTATGAGAAACAGTCGTCATAAGATTAACATCCATTGAGTGCAATGGACATTTCGGTCATTGACATAGTGTCTCGATCCGTAGACCAGCCCTCGAGTAGCGGGGGGCTCTTACCCATCTCACAGATGGAATGTGGACACGAAGGTCAGATGCCCTAGTAAGGAACGAGGCCAGGATCTGAACACCATGCGTAAAGCCTCCTGGTGGCTGCTGACCAAGTTCTCCCAGGAGCTTGCGTTTTTAGGATTTCATAAAAACCGTGGAAAGCGAGCAGAGAAATAGCAGGGACCTCTAAGAATCTTATTTAACAAAGGGGTCACAGTTCCATTTCAACCACGTTTTTCAGGGAAGTCAGGGACCAAATGATGATCTAGGGAAAGACAAGACGCCTGTTTCAGGGCGATGGTATCCTGTTAACAAGATAAAAAGATGAAAGGCCAACTACCCAACTGCCCACCTGTCTCCATGTCATCTGCTAAAGCAAATGAAGCTTCAAACTGCAATGGAAGAATATCAGGCTGCATAAGGCTGTGGGGAGTGAGTGTGAGTCTCCTGGCCCAGGAATTCACATCCTGGGGCCTTCAGAAATGTGTAGAAGTAACATGTGATGGTAAAATACACACACAAATACACACACACACACACACACACAGCGTGGGGCAAAAGTAGGTTTAAAGTTGTGAGTACATGAAACACAGTTTATTTTTGCGTTATTGCTTATTAATTATTGCATTCTCTTCCATATGAACAACTGTAAACCTACTTTTGCCCCACCGTGTGTGTGTGTGCGCGCGCGCGCGTGTATTCATGAAGAAACAAAAGAATTCCAGAACAAGCCCAATTTTAGCTCAAGGTTCAAAATATTAAAAGCAAAAAAATGCATTCCACAAAGAAAGTGTAACACCAAACCAAAGTCATGTCCTCTGACCCCGGGAGCAGGAGAGGCAGAAATGTTTGAGAAAACCATTCAGGATGCCCTAGTGAACCTGACAGACAGGTAGTCTGCACCTTGCTGAGTCATAACTCGTCTCCAAGCGAGCAGGCAGCCTTCCAGGTGGGGTTCCAGGCTGTTACCCAGCATTCTCTCTGCCCAGTTAACATTTTGCCATTGATTTGGATGAAGATACTTATAGAATCTATAGAGTTCACAAAAGCCAATGTAATTGATAACATAATTTAGATTCAAAATTATCTCAGAGGGCTATTAACACTTGACTAGATAAAACAAAATTAAATTTAACAAGAATGAATACATTAAAGTCAAATATATATATATATATATATAAGCCTAAGCGACCGTTCCACCATTTGACCAGTCACTATGATGCACATTGACCACGAGGGGACAGACCAGACGCTCTGACCAGTAGGTTACCTTGCTGCTGGGGTCTGGCCGATCAGGACTGGGCAAGACAGGCTGGACACGCCCTGGAACCCTCCCTGGCCCCAATTGTGCACCGGTTGGGTCCCTCGGTCTGGACTGCACCCTCTCACAATCCAGGACCCCTGGGGGGATGTGGGAGAGCTGCAGGCCAGGCCGAGGAACCCCACCAGTGCACAAATCCATGCACCAGGTCTCTAGTATATATGTTTTCACACCTTATCTAAATTCATGTGGAGGGAAAACAAACAAAAAACCCAAACTCAATTATAAGATGAGATCCTATGAGCCAGTATTGTGAATATCTGCTAAAAATAATTCCTGCATTTAGAGAATGAAGATCACATGTGAGGTAGTGAGATGCGTTAGTCTCAGGGGGCCATGAACAGCCAGGAGCATCCAGGTACAAGGGCAAGACAGAGTAAAACGATGGACAAGGGACCAAAGGTGCAAATGGCCTTCTGTAGCTGGTAAGTCTCCAAAAAGTCTTGCAGAGAACATGGTCCTTACCTTCCAGATACCTGAGTGCTCTTTCCAAATACACTGTGTCTGAAGACTATTTATAATCCTCAGGAACGGTAAAACTAGACCTACCGGTGACAGACATCTACAGCCTCACAGAGAAATGAGCTCCCCACCCTGGAAGAAGCCAAGTGCAGGCTAGATAATACCCAAGAATTCATGGAGATTCCTGATTATGGTGGGGAGCAGAAAGAGGTGATCTCTAATTATGTTCTACGACTCAACTATAATCCCCATAGCTCATTCCCGTTTTTCTTTTTACAGCCTGTTATTCAATGGTGATCTCCACGGCACTGCAGAGGAGTGAATTTACATTAGATTTATTGATATACAAAAGGCATTAATTAAAATAATAGTTAGGAAGCGGAATTTAGATCATGTGCAAACTTCCAACATTTTACAGAGCAATAGCTGGCTATAAGACATTGCATAGTTAATGTCATCTCCCGGAGGAATCGCTTTTTCCATGGACAAGATGGTGCATTAACACATTCATCATGGCTAAATTAATCTGTGCCCTACAACTGTGCCTACTTTACATTTTCAAAACCTGACTTTAAAAACCAAGACTAGATTTTTCTATGCCATGGTGTCATAACACCACCTGCAACGAATGTCAAGTTTTCAGGAAGGAGGGATTTTGCCCAGAATATGCATGCTGTTTAGCATTGTTTTGTCTTTAAAGATTGGTCACAGTGCAAATGCCCTTTCTCCTGCAGGGGGTAATGTTAAGAAATTCAACTTCAAAAGAGCCCCTAGCTCATCTTCACAGTGTAATGATACTTCTGCTCAGTCTGGATTTAATTACAAGTGTGCAAAGAATGAGGGAGGGAGGGGGGAGGGAGGGAGTTTGCCAGCATGCCATCCCCTTCCGCCCCCCTGCCCCCGTCTCCATTGCTGCCACCTCCCCTATTACTGACTTTTTTTTGTATACACTCTATGGGCCAGACGCAAGCATGTTAAAATCGCAGCCGACGGGCCACACGCCTAAACGAGGCGTGTGGCCTGTCGGCTGCGATTTTGACATGCTTAGGCCAGAGTCATTAATAAGCTGTGCAAACAGACTATTCTAGAGATGATAAGGCTGCCCTCCCCCCATGTGTGTTAACTTAGCAGTTAAGGCTATTTGAGAGATTTTAAAACACTATGGAACAAAGCCTTTGTACAAAAAAAATATATATCAAGAGCATTTTCTTCCTGGCTCCCTGAAACTAAACCAGGACTCCTTGAACTCTGACCTGAAAGGACTCTGGGTCGGCCAGACCTAATCCCGGGCTCTGAGATGAGCTTACTGATACTGAGGCAGCTGAGACCCACCGTGCTGCATGTGGCCGCCACATTGTAAAAAGGAGTCATTGTTCCTGGGGCAGGTACTCTCATCTCAATGGCATTTGAGGGAAGCTGCTATCGCCCATCACCATTCCTCGGGGCAGATAACTTGCCAATCAGCACAGGGAGGTATTAATGCCTCACATGTCAGAACTCCACACGTCCCTGTATCATCTGTATTTTAGCATCTTCCCAAAGAACTGGGCGAAGAATGCTGGGAATTGTCACTGTTACCAATCTCCAGTCCTGCAGTGAGATTAGACGCTGAAACACTGACTTCCCAGCGCAAGTTGGTAGAACTTTAACTGGGGAATATTTTGGGCTGCAGTTCAAGAAGAATGAATGCTCCGTTATTTTAACCGACTGCTCAGGGTGGTCACTCTAGTTTTTAATGCAACGTCCTACACAGGAATGACATCATAAGGCTTCCATAAAAGCAAGTGTTAAAACCTGTGATGAATTTTCCTACTTTAACTAAGCAGTTAATAAGTGTAAAAGTAGATCAAAACATACACTTATGATCTGGTAAAACAAACACAAAAATAAAACGTTCTTTTAAAAGCTATAAAAGTCCTTCTGCCGCTTACTTCTAAAGCTCTATTAGTGATCCTAATGCCTGGAGACTTTTTTTCTAATTAAAAAGCCCAGCCTGGCCGGTGTGGCTCAGTGGTCGAGCACTGACCTATGAACCAGGAGGTCACAGTTAGATTCCAGTCAGAGCACATGTCCAGGTTTGGGGCTCAATCCCCAGTAGGGGGCATGTGGGAGGCAGCCGATCAATGATTCTCATCATTGATGTTTCTATCTCTCTCTCTCCCTCTCCTTTCCTTCCTGAAATCAATAAAAATATGTTTTTAAAGGCCCAAATAGCAATTGCTAATAAGTGGCATTTATTGATCTTGGGTAGTTTCTCTCTTCTTAGCATACAGATCTCATTTGGGCCATATTAACTAAGTACCAAATTCAAATCCCACTGAATGCCTTGCTCTACTGGGCTACACACATGCCCTTTCATTCTCTCGCACAGCTTCCTTGCCACCTGGGAGAGACTTCCTTCTGAGGCAGAAAACCCTTTTTTTGTAGACAGAGAAACTGAGGTTCCAGGAGGTTTACACACTTATCCGCTATCACAAACCAGCCAGTGGAAGAGTCCATCTATGGCCTCCTGTCCTGGGCGCGAAGCCAGTATGGTAGCCATGAGAGTTGTTACACAGCAATATGGCAAGCAGTGGGTGCAGACAGGACATGGGCCCTGGACTGAATAACTCACGGACTGGGGTGGGGTTGTGGGGGGAGGATAAGTAAACAGACAGACTATAATCCATTGTGTTAAATGTTGTTACAAAAATCAGCACTGTGGGAGCACAGAGGAAAAACCACTAAGGCTGATGGTGAAAGGGCAGGGGGGTGGGGGGAGGACCCTCCTGGATGGTAACTCCAGTTACAACTGGGTCTTCATGTTGGAGGACTGGAGAGGGACAAACACTTCAGCAAGTGCGTAAGGACAGAACCCAGGAAAGAATATGGTGCATCGAGGCACAATGAGAAAGGCCCCTCTGAATGAGGGTAGAAGATGCGAGTGGTCCCATGGTCGGAAGGGGATGGAAGGGGAGACTTAGCCATATTGTGGGGCCCTGGATGTGGTCACTAGGAAACCAATGTTGATCTCAGAGAGAAAAGGCGACTTGAGATGGATGGGAGCTAGACTGTGAGGATGGAGTGATGCAAACTTAGAATACATTTTTAAAATTTTTACTTATTAATTTTTAGAGAGAGAGAGAGACAGAGAGAGAGCGAGAGAGAGAGATACCTCAATTTGTTGTTCCACTTACTCATGCATTCATTGGTTGATTCTTGTATGTGGCCTGACCAGGGATGGAACCCACAACCTTGCTCTAATCAACTGAGCTACCCGGCCAGGGCTGAATACATTTAAACAAGGGAAAAAAGAAGGCACGGTGGTGGCTTGGATCAGGGAATACATATTGAGAATCTCTGTTTTAGTGTCGGCTAGGCTCCACTGAGCATTTCTGTAGACCAAAAAGAAAGAGCCAAAGGAGGAAGGAGAAATGGAAGACACCAGAACTCTGGGCACAAAGGATGAAGCAAGGTCCCCAAATAGGTGAGTCAGTGCTGAGTGAGCAAGGAGAGAGGACAGCCCTGGACAGGCCAAAGGACCCCTCGCCTAGGTGCCCGCCCGCCAACGTGAGCAGCATAGAGGTGAGGCCCGCTCCAGCCATTATCTTGTCTTCTGTGCCCTTCTCTTCTCTTCCCAACTAGGTAACAGCTCCCCAGAGGGGACAGGCCAAATTCTGTATTTCTTTGTATCTCCCTCCATCCTTAAAACCACGTGACCACATGTGAGCTAGGGACACGTGCCTTACCCTGGCAGTTGGAGGGAGAAATCAGAGACAGAGCCAAAGAGGCAACACTTCCCCTAATGGGGACAAGTCACGGATAAGAAACGGAAACTGCATCTTCGCTTTGTATGGGGGGAGGTGCCCCAGATGGAACTGTAAAATGCATGGAGAGTGTAATTGAGCTATTTATCAGGAATAAAAAAATTTAAAAAAAAACACGTGTAATAAATTGTCACATTATAAATAATCCTGTTAGAGCAGGGGCTCCGGAGTGAATCTGGTATCTCCCATTTCCCTCGCAGTAACTAAACACAAGTAGAGTTGATAACAGAACACACCAGCACCAAGGACTACAGTGCTGCTTTTTAAATACTTTTTAAAATTAATACATGAAGTACCTTTGCTAGCCCCCTAGTTCCTCAAATTATGAGGAAACAGTTTCACATAACATTCCTATCTTCTCGGAATCTGTATGTTGGTTCTTATGACTCCGTGGTTAATCTGAACCCAGCACTCAAAAGCACCTAGGCCAGCGGTTCTCAACCTGTGGGTCGCGACCCCTTTGGGGGTCGAATGACCCTTTCACAGGGGTCGCCTAAGACCATCGGAAAACACATATTTAATTACATATTGTTTTTGTGATTAATCACTATGCTTTCATTATGTTCAATTTGTAACAATGAAATTGGGGGTCACCACAACATGAGGAACTGTATTAAAGGGTCGCGGCGTTAGGAAGGTTGAGAACCACTGACCTAGGCCATCACTCCTCAATTTTGGTTCCTGTGTCTCCAGGGCCCGCCATGTTACAGAGGAGAAACGTGAGGTGCAGACGTGACTTCTTCAAATGCATGCGTGCCTCACGACAATGCCAGATGGAAAGCCCAGCTTTGCTAACTCATTGTCCCACGGCCTTTCATTCAGCAAGCCCACAATGGACCCGGGACTCTTCGGTTGTTCTCTCTGGATCTAATCAGGAGCCCTTGCTGGCAAGGCCAGCCCTCTGTCTTCTCTGATTTCCCACGACAGCTTCACAAATGGGCTGCGGCCAGCGCTGCTGCTTGTCTAGCAGTGTGCACTCTGCCCTTTCTTCCTACAGAATCCCGGTCTTTTTCTGAGCAGCACTGTGTCATAAAAAACTTGATTTCCCAGGCTCTCTAGACCCGAGACTAAGACAAAGTCTTGGGGGAAGGTGTCCCTTCCAGGATAATACAGACAGAGCTAGCCCAGCCAGTGTAGCTCAGTGGTTGAGCGTCCACCTACGAACCAGGGCACATGCCTGGGTTGTGGGCTCCATCCCCAGTGTGGGGCGTGCAGGAGGCAGCCGATCAGTGATTCTCTCTCATCATGGATGTTTCTTTCTCTTCCTCTCCCTTCCTGTCTGAAATCAACAAAATATATATATATATATTTTTTCTTTCTTTTTTTTTTTTTTTTTTTTTTAAGGACAAAGCTTCATGAGAAGAGGCATCGGGCCCTTGGCCTCTCTCTCCACCCCGTCCTGCCTGGGATCTGAGCTAAAGGTCTGTAGGGGCAGCAGCCACTCTGCTGCCCTCAGGAGAGAAGCCAGGAGGCAGACACACACTGGATGAGCCTGGGTTGGCCGCCTGCATGAGACAAATAAAACCCCTACTTGTCTAAACCACGTTTGTAGAGTGTCTGCCATGTGTAGTCACTTGCAATCTTAACTGATTAATATCTAAACTCACATTGAACTCTGACATATTTTCAACATATCCCTCCCCGGACTCGAACCTTCAGGGGAGGCCAGACACGGGAGGCTGCAGAGTAAACATCCAGGGCCTCAGCCTGATGTCCAGGGCGCTTTACACAGATTCCTGAGGCGGATACCGCCTAAGCTCCCCCTGCACACCAGCCACACAGAATGCCCGCCCGCACGGCCTCTCACCTCCTCTCTGCCCGTCCATGAACTAGTCTTGTCAAGGCCCCGCTCACACTCCGCCTCCCTCTCTGGTCTGAATGGATCCCTCCAACCAGATGAGATTTCTTCCTCTTTTGAAATCTCAAGGCAATGTTGTCTGCCCCTCTCCTGTGCTCCTCCATGATGGGCAGGTGCTCCCAGGCGAGGGGCACCTGAGGGGCACCCTGTCATTCTGTGGTGGGAGTCTCCCCCCCCACCCGGTGCCCAGGGCCTGGGCCCGCACACAGTAGTTGATTAACAGACAAGGCCCCTCTCCTAATGCGCCTCCACTGGGCCAGGAGAGAGTCCCACCAACAGAGACATACAGGGAGCCTGTGTGACAGCAGGATCGCTGAGCACAGCTCTGGCTGCTGTATTGTTTTGACACCAGCACAAGTGATAATGGGCTGTTACTTGGGTGTCAAAGCGCTCACTCAAGCCGCCTGCCAGCCTCCCCTGCCTGTCACAGCCCAGTCTGCAACAGCCTCTCCATCCAGCACCATGTGCCTTCTGCTAAGGAACTCCTGTGGCTGGTCACTCCTCTCCCAGGGGGGTCCCAAATAAAACCAAGCAGGTCCAGGAGAAGCAGGGTCTGCCTGGGGTGCAGGGCACACACCTGTCCCTCCAGAAGTGATCCCTGGAGTGTGGCGGGGGGGGGGGGGGGGGGGGGGGGGGGGGGGAGACACACGCAGGATGCTGTGGCTGGGAAGCAGTGACCAGGGCAGACTGCAGTCCTCTGGTTAAGTAGGGACACTGCCCAACCACCACCACCCCAGCACAGCAATACTGAGGGAGCATGCAATTCACATTCAGTTCAGACTGCAAAAAGCTGGGGATAATAAAAGGAGGAAAAATCCACAGGATGAGAGGAGGTGCAATTTGAATACAATCTAGAAAACAAAATAACTCAAATAGGAATGAGAGCCGTAGCATTTGCATATTAAAATACAGGCTGTCCTTCATCCCAGAGCAGGCCTGTGGCAAGTAGATGCCCCATGACTACAAGTCCACAAGGAAATGCTATCTTCAGTAACAGAATAGTTCTAAGTCTGCCATCAGTCCACTGGCCAAGGGCTCAAGTAGATAATTGCTCAAAATGAGCTCAAACAAAGCAACGGTAACATGTGTAATTAATTGAAATGGAGACTAAATCATCAATATGACTATAAGTCTCTGAGAAGAGTGCTAATCAGTAGCCATCTGAATCACTGAACGCGCTATGTAGTATTGTTTTAACTTAGTAGCTACTATAATTAAAAGTAATATTGCTTTACAAGCATTTGATACTAATGACGTGGGCTGGTTAAAAAATGAATGAGTGAAAGTTAATAAGAAAACATATATGGATATCAAAATTGCATTAAAATCCCATAAATAAGCTATTTAATTTGATAGGAAGGTGAATACTTCATTCATGAGAATTTTGATTAAATGAATGAATCCCTCACACCCACCAACAAGATTGTGTTTGCTGGATGGCCAGAGGCTCAGCACCCTCTGTGGCCTTGCAAACCTTGGTGATTAGAGACTAGACCTGTGGTGCTTGCACTGTGCTCTGAGCTGGTCCAGCTATTATTCTTCTTTTTCTTCCTTTTTTTAAAATATATTTTTAACAATTTCAGAGAGGTAGGGAGAGAAATATAAACATATATATGTCATATATATATATGCAAGTGACTGGAACGACCAGAACAACTGGTCACTGTGAGGCACACTACAGCGGCCAACAGCCTCAATTGGGGCCCCAATCAGCCCCCCTCCAACCTCCTGCAGCCCCTCCCCCTGGCCAGTCTGGCCCCCAATGGGCCCCCCCCACCCAGATTAGGAGCGCGGCCAGCTGGCCAACCTCCCGTGGCCCGGCCCCAGAAAGCTCTGCCCCCGACTGCCCCCCGCATTGGAGGCAGGGCCGGCTGACCTCCAACACCTCACCCCCCAGCTGCCGGGCCCCAATCAGGCCATAATTGGGGGGCAGGGCAGGTGGCCAACCTCCCACGTCCCCTCCCCCAGCTGGCCAGCCGGACCCCACCCATGCACGAATTCGTGCACCAGGCCTCTAGTCAATGATGAGAGAGAATTATTGATCGGCTGCCTCCTGCACACCCCACACTGGGATCAAGCCCACAACCCAGGCATATGCCCTGACCTGGAATCGAATCACGACCTCCTGGTTCCTAGGTCGGCACTCAACCACTGAGCCATGACAGACAGGCTAGCTCTTCTTCTTCTTAACACGATGCTTCATCCTACTCCCCCAGGCCTCTGAGGGAGCCTCCAGCCCCACCTGCCAACAGGTAGCATCCCCACTGCCCCTGCACTGTGAATGGTCACAGCGTAGAGGTGGCTGTCAGATGGCCAGGCCTGGGCAGGGTGAGTCCTTGGGAAAGTTAAAAATAGGACAACTGGACCCAGAAGGGAGTGGGCACCGCAACCTGGCAGCCGTCACACTATAATATTTGGCAGAAGGAACATTCTATTTCTATTTCAGTGGGTTTCAGTTACTTCCATATAGGTGCCGTTATTCTTTTATACCAAACTGGGTTGTTTTGCCTCTGATCTCCTGGATGACCATTTGTGGGGAAATAAATAAATTTTAAAAATACACAATTTTAAAAACACTCCTTTATATACAAACCTATGAATGGGTAATTATCAAATAGACTGTCCACTAATAATTATATTTGACTTCGAGGTACACCATGCAATTTTTGATACCGATTTACCTTCGTAATTATACTTTCCTCAGAGTATTATTAGCTTCCAGTTGGGAATTCTAATATTAAAATAAACACACAAAAAACACAGTGGGACCACACAGGTACTAGCAGGCAAGAACCAGGTCTTCCAATGCTATGTCTTCCCACAGGTAATCCAGGCCTCGTTTTCTTTTTTTAAGGATAGAATATTGCTCAATCAAGGGCAGGGATGGGGAGACAGAACTATTTCAAATACAAAGAGCAGGGAGAGAAAGAGTGAGGATGGAAAAGACTGCAGGGTGAAGGAAAAGAAGTGGATAAATCAGGATCAATTAAAACTGTCACTCTGGAGTTTCCACTCTTTCCTTTCTTATTGCCCTGGTCACAAGCTGACTGCACGATGCGACAACGTAACTGAATATAATATGACATAACATGACCTAATGTCTTTATCTATCAGACTCTTTAGTCACACAGATGTCTCTATTTTACCCTCTCATGGGCCACGATCATTGAGCCCAGGTAAAAGTGCGCAAAGCAACAGGATCTCATGGTGAACCTGCCTCCCGTGAGAGGCACCAGGAAGGAGAGGGAAAAGGAGGGGCCAGGATTCAAAGGTGATAGACATTACATTCAAATTTTCCGGGACACAAATACCTACTGGCCACGTGTCCCCCGAGGGAAAACATTTACATCCCTTCCACTCCACAGTCCCCCACTCTCGGTGAGACAGGTCCACAGAGGGATCGCCTCAGAAGAGAAAAGACAGAAGCAACTATGTCGGAGGGGGAATGGGAGGGAACACAGCCTGGGTTTCAGCCCAGCTGTGAAAGAAGGTGTGCTAACTCAGATGGCTTTGCTGTGGTCCCGTCCGCTCTTGTACGAAAGTAACTGGATATCGAGAACCCACAAGAGGAGAGAGAGGATGGAACGGATGCAAAATAGTTGTCATCTGACTAAAACACTAGCTGCTCATTTGATTGCAAAGCCAGCGGCAAACATTTCCATTTGTCATTAATAAAAACGATGGCATTTTTTTAAAATACACAATTTCAACCAGATAATTTGGGAGGAAAGTTGCATTATAGTGACTTTATAAATAAATAAAATATATAAATATGCGTGAACTGCTTTGGGGGGGACATGGGAAAAGGCGATGTATTACAGAATACTTTGTCCACAAAAAGGGACTTGACTCTTTTCTTTGCCATGGAATAGGATTTTGTTGATCAAAAGACATGAATGTCAGAGGATCTGTTCTTCTTATTACATAAGAAATTAAAGAGATTAAGGAAACAATACTGGCAATTCTCATCCAGTGTTTCAGAATGAGGGATTGGTTTTATTGAAAGCTACAGAAAACAAAAGAAATTAACCTATCTGGCTTCTGCATTGCAAAGTAATAACACTAGTAATTATAATAGTAACCAAGGAGTACCCAGCCTTTACCCTGTATACTACACCTTATATGGCTTGTTTTATCGGCTCTTTCTAACAATCCTGGAAGGTATTATTGTTACCCCTATTATATATTGAGGAAACTGAGGCAGAGAGTCACAGAGCTGGAAAGTCATAGCACCAAATTAAAAGCCCAGCATTCAGCCCTGGCCAGGTAGTTCAATTGGTTAGAGCATCATCCCTGTACACCAAGGTTGTGGGTCCAATCCCGGGTCAAGGCACATACAAGAATCAATCAGTGCATGCATAATCAGGTGGAACAACAAATCAGTGTTTTTCTCTCTCCCTTCTCCCTTTCTCTAAAATCAATCAATAATTTTTTTTAGAAGCCCAGCAGTCAGACTCTTAAGTCCACACACCTAACCACCGCACTCTACTCTCCTGTCCTCAATGAGAAGAAAATTCTAGAAGACACAGAATTGGAGATCGAGCCATTACGCCCCATTAAACAGCTCTCAGCTGATCTGACAGATGAGCTAAGCCAAGACAAT
Organism: Myotis yumanensis; assembly: GCF_028538775.1. Lineage (NCBI taxonomy): Eukaryota > Metazoa > Chordata > Mammalia > Chiroptera > Vespertilionidae > Myotis > Myotis yumanensis. The sequence goes on from NW_027223759.1 coordinate 8,118,628, forward strand.
CAACCGTTCACCAGGAGCCACTCCCAACAGTGCCTTAGAGAAAAGAAACCAGCAAATCAGCACACTTTTAACCATTTGTTTTTGTTATGTTGGGAATTAAATATATATGTTTTTAAAATGCTAATGTACAACTGTGAATCTATCAGTGACCTTTACTTCCAAATTTTAGCTTGGTTTCCTTCTATATCCTCAATGTTGACAATACTACTTGTCATTAGAATTAATAAGTAAATTCTAACTTTTAAACTGGATAATCGTTTTCAACCAACTCGCTGCTGCACAGGACGGAGAGTGGACCTGAGAAGAAAACATCACCTGAAGCATCGAGTACACGTCCTGCTCTCCAGGACGGCCCCTCCTGTGGTCTGAACGGATCAGGCTGGAGTCTGAGGCGAAACAGACCGCTACCTGCCTAATGGAGTTCTGCTTTTCAACTTGACCCAAAGAGACCTGGTCTTCACCCCTGTCCCTCCCCACCCGGCACACATCAGCTGTGGAGGGTCACCCAGGGGACCCGGGGAGGGATTCTGGCAAATTCGGTGAAAAATCTGCCACTGCCCAGAAAAACCAAGGCCACCAGCTACCAACCCATCACCAATCGTCCCTCACACTTCCCCAGAATCCCCAGGGCTGCAAACAGAACTATTTTGGTTCCACATATTCCAAAGCCTTTTTAAAACTCAGGACAAGCACATGACTGTGGCCGCGTGGGGACACAGGTCCTTTCAGAAGCGCTTCCCCTCACCAGGTCCCAATGCTGCGTGCTAGCCTTCCACCCACAGCCCTGCAGCTGGTTTCTGGTCCCGCGGGAAGAACTCGCTCAGTCTTACCATGAATCAGACACCCTCCAGCAAAAGCCAGCACAAGCCTTCCAGGAGACCATTCAATGCCCTGAAGAGAGAATTTCTAAATGCTACGCACCCCCCCACCCCACCCCCTCCGCCCTGCTCCGCCATCACATGAAAATGTCCTTCTTCCCATGGGATTGAACCGCTGATTTCGGAAAAGGACCTGCCTGGGAAAGAAGTCCCGTTAACAGCGATGGCGAACCTATGACACGCGTGTCAGAGGTGACACGCGAACTCATTTTTTTTGGTTGATTTTTCTTTGTTAAATGGCATTTAAATATATAAAATAAATATCAAAAATATAAGTCTTTGTTTTACTATGGTTGCAAAGATCAAAAAATTTCTATATGTGACATGGCACCAGAGTTAAGTTAGGGTTTTTCAAAATGCTGACACGCCGAGCTCAAAAGGTTCGCCATCACTGGATTAGAAGATACATCTGCATCCCACGGCTTCAGAAGTTCCACGGGAGCGGAGCTTTGCGTGACAGCGTGTTTTAAAGGCGTTAGTGCGGGTTGTAACTCACCTGGGGATGCCCTGCGAGCAGCGCCGCCTGGGAGCAGCGTGGGAGCCCGCGTGGGATTGGAGCACGCTCAGCTGCTCCATCCCGCCCACGGCGCCGGTAATGAAAACACCGCCATCCATCTTGATTTGTCAGAGAACAAATCAGTTTTATCTGTTCATTTTGTGGTTTAGTGTCATAGGTACTTTAGAAAGCATAATTTATAATTCCTCATGCAATTATAGATGAAATTAAATCATCTCACTTTTCCACAAGCATCAAAATACTTCAGATTAAGTAGAAGGCCCCTGCAATGTCTTTAAAGTTCTCATCCCCCAACCTACCACCAGAAGAAAATAAAGGAAAAGGAGGAGGGATTGTGTAGCATTTTAATGAGCTGGTCTAGTTCTATTGGGCCAGGCCTTATAGAGGCTTTTATTTATATTCTTAATAATAACCCACTATGATACCTAACCATGCCATAGACATGAAAATACCTAATCATGCCACCGAGGGGCAAAGGGTAGTGATAAGCCACTGCTTCAAAGAAGCAGAATAACTGGGTTTGAACATTTGTATCCTGGCTCCATCATTTCCTTGCTGTATGTCCTTGGGGAACTTCTTTAACCTCTCTGTGCCTCGGTCTCCTCAGCTATACAGTGTGGATTATGGTACCTATGCCACACATGGTTTGTGAGCAATAAATGAGTTAACATCTGTAACCAGTTAGGACAGCGCCGGGCGCCAGGCACGCGGAAAGCTCTGTGCTCGCCAGCATTATAATTGGCAACCATAGATACACCACTCTTTTTCTAAGGATTAAACAGACGTGAAAACAACACTGTATCTTATTGACTAATACCGAGGCATTACAACAGAGATAAGGGCGAAATACACGGCCGATGGGTCCTTGATTGAGTGGTAAATGGGAAATTGTAGTAAACTTCAAGACAATGCGACCAAGATCCCTTACGAAGTACTCAGTGACACTCACTCCCTGGGAGGAGGGGCCGTTCCCACGAGTGTTTTAATCCCCCTGATTTACAACAGAGTTGGGTCTGTTCCTTTTAATTTACCTGGTTAACCTCATACCTGCCTGGAGACTACAACCAATTCATAATCTTACCATTAGCCACAACAGGACACTCCCGCTTGGTAAGACAGAAAAGCAATTGTGGATCCTAATTGCATTCATTTAAACTGCTAAGGGGAACATTTTAATACCCACGGGGGGGGGGGGGGGGGGACGCGGGGGAGGGGGGGCAACAAATAAAAAAGGAACACAGTAGCAAATTGTAACTTAAAATGGTACATGAGATAGCTCTGGTTTGTATACTTGAGAAACCACTGGTTTCATCATTTAAACTCATCTTTCATTATAAATGGATATTTTTGGTGACATGAGTACATTTTAATAGATAACCTGAGTTACATAAATCCTGACCGATTCTTGCTCTGTCTGTTACGAAACCCACCTAAATAGTTATTGAAAGCGGATACTTCTCTCTATCCAAGAGACACCAACATAATCACAGAGGAAAAGGAAGCTCCCTACCTGGGAGCACAGGCGCGGTGTGAGCAGAGGGACTCCCAAAGGCACCCAGAAGGGAGACAAGAGGAATGGTGCCCCGGACACTCCAGGGAAAGGGTGCAGGGTGAGTGGCAAAGACCCCTGAGTTCCAGCAGGCCCACCTCACACCTGCGAAGCTGTGGGGTCAATCTCAGAATTCTAAGATGCAGGAGAGAGACAGAGAGCACGATGGCTCCTCTCTGTCCATGCCCAGGGGATCCAAGGTCAGGTACAAACCAACCACCCAAAGGGATTACAACCCGTCCTCCTTCAAGCTGGGAGCCTTCCTGACTTGCGTTGACAAATTCCCTACCCACTAGTGGGCTGTCCTCCATCAATTTAAACACAGAAAAAAACCTTCCCTAAGTTTCCCCCAATGACTCTCTCTCAAAATCTCCATCCTACTGCACAGAGCAGAAACCAGAGGCTACAGTGCTGTCATCAGCTGTTAACTCCCGGGACATCTTTAACTCAGGGCCCTGGTTGAGAAACCAGCCAGCACTCAGTCACGCACCCGCACAATGCTGTGTGTGTTCTTTAAAAGAGGAGAGAGACCAAAATGTGGGCAAGAACATAACTACTGTAAAAACAAAATATGAAATCAATTAACTAAAGCTTCCTGAATGACACAATGTCCTTCTACTCTTCTCCCACATTAAAGAACTTCACTCTGTACCACAAGGCCAAGTGAGAAAGAAAGCAGGTCAATGCCAAATTAGAAATAATAATAACAATAACTGGCCTTTCACCTGCAATAAACCAAATGGGAAAAAAGAGAGCCTCACATACACGTGGAGGAAGTCACTCTGGTGGTGCAGCATAGGCACAGCCGCAGTACTCACCTCCTCATTTACTGATCCGCCCAAATCTTTCTAGACAGAAAGCTAATGCTTCACATTGGACTTGAACACCAAAAGCTTGCCGGGCAGGCGTGGCTCAGTGGTTGAGCGTTGACCTCTGAACCAGGAGGTCACAGTTCGATTCCCAGTCAGGGCACATGTGCAGATTACAGGCTCCATCCCCAGTGTAGGGCGTGAGGAGGCAGCCAATCAGTGATTCTCTCTCATCACTGATGTTTCTATCTCTCTACCCCTCTCCCCTCCTCTCTGAAATCAATAAAAAATGTAGGGAAAAAAAAAGAAACCCAAAAGCTTCACTACTGTGTATTTAAAAAAATGATAATAAAAACTATGTAAATTACACATTATAACATTAAGTGAAAAAAAATATTGCCTATATATCTATATATCTATATATCTATATATCTATATCTATATCTATATATCTATATATCTATATCTCTATATCTATATCTATATATATATATATATATATACACATATATATCTCCAGAGCTCTAGCTAGAAAAGAATGACTGATAAGGCTGCGGCTGTTATCTCTGGGTGGTTGGACCATGGGGGCAGGAGGGTGTCTTCTTTCCACTTTTTCTGTATATTTTTAGTTTTCTATAACTAAAAGCATTTGTTTTTTATTAAAAATAGATTTTTTAATATGTAAGCTTATAAGGAGTGAGATAAATAAAAACGGGGTCTAATAAAATAAGTTCTTATAAAATGCCATCTCAAACCAGCAAGTTCAATTTTGTTAGTTAAACTTAAAGCAAGCTCCCACTCAGTTTAAGAATCTATATGGTCAGCTACCAATTCCACAATGTCAGCCTTTGCTTTGTGCCTATAAAATCTCGTTACTGTCGGCTGGAACGGTGGACTGAATTGACAGACTGGAACTATGATGCCACTACGCGGGGCCCTGGCTGAGGACACAGTCCGGAGCCAGTGTTTGGTGTCAGAAGGCTGTTTACCTCTCTCAGGCTCAGCTCACTCACTGGTATAATGTGGACAATAAATTTATCTTCTTCAGGGAGTTAATATGGGGACTGAATGTTAAGCACCTAGAACAGGGCCTGCTGTGTCACAAGCACTAAATAAATATTAGTTCTTAATAGAATAAACCCATTCATCATATTAATTTTCTTAAATACAGCCATAGCTTGTCTATCATGCAAAAATTTCAGTGTCCTTTTCAAATTCTAAACCATGGCTTAATACAAGCTAATTCTGACAACGTTACATTTACCCTATCCCAAACATGAGTGAGCCCACATCCGTAAATTTTTCTGAAAACAGAGGTTTAACCTTTTAAGAGCCTATATCATGTGTTTTTAATCCTCAAAACCCATTTGAAACCTTCCCCCATGTTGTTCTGGCTCAGCAGCTACTTATAGAAGCCTCAAGTTGCCAAACTTTGACAAGATGGAGAGAACAGGGCCAGCATCTGCATAAGATGATGCCAGGTCCTACCTACCACTTGTCACATGCTCATGGTTTATTTTCCATGCCCCCACCCCCCACCCCGGCATGTCAGGATCCTGCGGGCAGTGGCACTAGATACTTGGTCCTTTGCTGTGTCCCCAACGCCTAGCACAATGCCTGGCGCACACTAGGCCCTCAATAAATGCTTTGCTAAATGAGTAAATAAAATGATTCTATGTGGCAGAACCAGAGAATTAAGGTGCAATCTTTATATCTTTCTCTGCAGCTTTCTTCTCCAGAAAATGGGGACAATAAAACTCAACTGCATTTCCTCCGGTGGCGCTCCACAGGCTAAATAAAGTGCTTTCTTTCCAAATAACGTTGATATATCTTCTATTGCAGAGTGTCTACACCAGGCCCCCTTTCTACAAATCCTCCCTCCCATCCCAAGGAATCACAGTATTCATAATAATAACACATGACATTTAGAATTGTCCTTTATGACTGTGGCTCTGCAGCATATATTTAAAAACAAAAAACAAAATCCACCATCAGAAGTTGGTGAAACTGTCAGAGCTTTTGACCCAGAACAGACTCCTCCCAACATGGGTGGGGGGGGTAGGGGGTGCGAGGAGGAGTTGGAGGGGACAGCCTTCATCTGGGAGACCATTGGGCTTTGCGGGCCCAGTCATTGAGGGCAGAGGTTTGACTGTGCCGGAGCCTTCCCGCTTGTCGTCCTTCGATTTGTAACCCTGACAGAAGGCCTATGTGTGACGGATCCCCCGCCTAGCTGGCCGGGAGCAGGAGGAACCTAGGGTGCTGCGTGTTTGCGTGGAGCCCGCAGCAATCTTCCCACCCTGAGTCACAAGCTGGTGAAACAGGAGGGCAGATTTGCTGCTCTGTCCTGGGCGATAGATAACGTATTTCTCCAAACTCAAGAGAAGCAGACAGACAGAGGAAAACCTTTGTGTGTTTTTCTCATTGACACACAAATAACGTTGCCAGCCACTGCTTTCGAGCAAGCGAACGGAATGCACTCAGACTCTTCAGAGCTCTCAAAGCTGCCATCCAAAAACAACAAAACACTGCTTTTCAAAGCCCTGGCTCTTTAGATGCTCATCACAGCCATGAGAAATCCATCTGACACCTCAGAGACCAAACCAAGGTGCCCATGAGTGACCAGCTGGCCGCTGAGAGCTGGCCTTCCCCCTGCCTCCCGGCACCTCCTCTGCACGCGCCCTGTGTCACACACACAGAGAAGTGGTCCCCGGCATCTCAGGGTTCCCTCCTGCGCAAGCTCCCTAAATAAGTAATAAACTCCCCACGTACTGATAGGAGGCAGATGAGTGGGTTATTATGGCATTGAGATCCCATAAGAATTTTAAAATTCAATAATCCTGTATCTGAGAAAAGTTGGACGAAGTATAAATGTACGGTGTGCACTAAAATAAAAAAGTGAAAGCGCTACAATTGTGAAACGTCACAAAGAAGTGACTCAAATTGTAAGATTTAGACGATAGAGCTCTTATCCCTATTTTTTTTTAAGCAGGGAGTTTTTAAAAAGCATTTTCATATTACAAAGTGCTCCATGGCCAAGAATTTTTTACTATCATGAATGTCAAAAGAGACTTTATTTAGAGCTGGAATAGGGTGGGGCAGCACCCAGACTGAGGGTTGTATCAATGGAGTGCTTTAATATGAAGGATCTACCTGGAAGATACTAGCTCTCTGCCATAGCATTTGTAAGTGTCTTAATGAATGCACTTTTCACCAAATTAGTTCCCTGAACGGAATCTGTGCTATATCTTCTCAAAACACAGAAAGACCAGGGTCTGCAGCATTTGAATGACTCTAGCCTGCATTTAAAATATGAAAGGCAGTTTGGAAGGGAATGGGATAAAAAAAAAATTTAATCACAATATAAACTGTATCAGAGTATCGCCAATTTTAGGTTGTCAGTTTCCTACTCAAAACTCTACAAAGCTATATATTTGTAATGGGACGCACTCTAAATAGTAAATAAAAGCTGCATATCATTGTGAGTCAATCGGTTTAACCTGGATCATTTCACAGGAATGACAAAACACAGAACTTAAATGATAAGTCCCCTCCAAGTCATAGGCATGAATGCCTAAACTCTGAGAAGGATTTTAAGCAGTTTAAAAAATACTCCAAAGCTAATTACCATCATGGCCATTTTCCCCAAACAAAACAGCTATCTGAAAACATTGCTATACACTTCTCTCATCATGGAAGAAATAATGAGCTAGATTTTTTAAATGAATTATTTCTAATGGTGTGATTTTTTTTTTAAAAAATGCGCAGGTAGAAATCACAAGACCAGAGGTAAAATGAGATGACACCCACCCCCCTTACATCCCTCCCCCCCCCCCCCCCCCACACACACACACTGGCTTTAGCAGTTTTTACCAAATGCTTCCTACTCAACCACTAGGCATCCAACATATCAAGTCAGATAGGGTCTTCCCTTCTGCAAAGTTACACAGACAAAAATACCGTAAGCTGACCCTCATGTGAGCCATAATTACATATCTATATATGTGTAAGAATATAAACAGCCTGGCCTGGCCTGGCCGGCATGGCTCAGTGGTTGAGCATCAGCCTATGAACCAGGAGGTCATGCTGCGATTCCCAGTCAGGACACATGCCCAGGTTGCAGGCTCAATCCCCAGTGTGAGGGGTGCAGAAGGCAGCCCATCAATGATTCTCTCTCATCATTGATGTTTCTCTCTCTCTCTTCCTCTCTAAAATCAATAAAAATATTTTTTTAAAAAGAATATAAACAAATACAAGAAATACAGGACTATAAACATTTGTATTAGATATTTTCTTAAGTATCTATTAGTCAGGGAAGTAAGATAAGCATTATTTTCCCCCCTTGGCAGGAGCAGTGTTTCAGGTTTTGCCGTGTGAATGGACAAACATATGTGCTCACACACATACATGAATATTTCATTGTATGTGGTGAAGGAGGGAAGAGTATAGGGCTTGTTAGAGGTTTGTGTTGGCCCAGCCAGTGTTTCACCTTTTGGCCCGTCCAGCTCTAATGAGGTTCATTGAAGCCTGGTTAGGAGCAATTTGGGGGTCGCTTTTTTAGCTCTCTTTTGAGAGCCACAGAATTTTTTTTATTTTTTTATGCAGCTTGTTTGTTAAAAGTTTGCTCCAAGGCCTAAATTTTCTAAATATGCACCTTTTCCAACATTGCCCTTATAAAGAGAAAACTGCCGAGAGTGTCCCAAACATGAGCATTTAATTAAAGAAGGAAAAGTAGAAAAAAAGAGAGAGAGCCAAAGAAAGAACCCAAAGAAGCAAGGCAAGGCGAGAGAGCATTTTAAATATGTTCAATGGGGAGAGTGTCAACCTTTCAGAGCAGGAGACCTCGGCTCCAGACAACAGAGGACTGTCAGCCATCTTCCCTCAAAAAGAGTGATTCTCTGAATTCCAAGGTTACGATTGAACTTATTGATTGTTTATTTGAGACCATAGCATTTGCAGTAGTTCTAGAGTAAGAACTGCCATTAAGTTTAGCAAAACAAAAATTATTTTGCATTCATTTGCAGCAAACCTAAGTTTTGAAAAACTTTTTATGAGCAAGATTCAAAGACTTCATAGACACATCAACCAAGCACAATAAATACATCGATTTGTGTGGCTCCCGACACAGCAAACACTTAAAAAAAAGTTTATGAAACAATTGTGGAAATTTGAACCTTGACTGAATATTTCAAGATTTTTAAAAATTATCTTTGTTTTTAAGAATCATGCTGGTATTGTGGTTATGTTTTTAAAATAAGCTTTATCTTGCCCTGGCCAGGTCACTCTGTTGTTTAAAGCACCATACCATATACCAAAAAGGTTGTAGGTTCGATTCCAGCTCAGGACACACACCCAGGCAGTGGGTTCGATCCCTGGCTGGGGCAAATACAGGAGGTAACTGATCGATGTTTCTCTTTCACATCAATGTATCCCTCCCTCCCTCTCTCTCCCATCCTTTCTCTCTAAAAAAATCAATAAAAACATCCACGGGTGAGGATAAACATAAATAAATAAACAAAAATAAAATAAGCTTCATCTTCAAGAAATACTTAGTAAAATATTTGTAGTTAAAATATGAGGTCTAGAATGAGCTGTAAAATATTCCAGTGGCGGGGAGGTGAGAAAAGGTTGGAGGCAGCAATAAGCAAGGTTGACCATAAAGTGTCAATTGTGAATCCTCGATAATGAGTTCACAATCCCAGATAATAACTAGTCTCTCTACTTGGCATATTTTGCATGTTTCCATAATAAAACACCTTAAATAATTAATTTAAGAACAGAGCATTTCAAGCGCTGAACAATCTAAACTGAAAGTGTATTCATTTCTAATGGCAAAATGTACTTAGAAAGTAACTTCTGGTAAAGTTCTTGCCAATAAAATGTTGTACAAAGCTAGTCCACTGGAAAGTTTATACTAATAAATATTATATAAAATAATAAATATTAAAAAATTAAGCCATTCCTTTTTTATATAAATATCCTTACTATTTTTGTTTTAAGTCTTATTCTATTTACTTATTGTTTTTGTTTTGTCTTTGTTTATTGATCTTTCAAAGAGAGGAAAGGAGAGGGAGAGGGGGAGAGGGAGAGGGAGAGGGAAAGGGAGAGGGGGAGAGAGAGAGAGAGAGAGAGAGAGAGAGAGAGAGAGAGAAAGAGACATCAGTGTGAGAGAGAAGCACTGATTAGCTTCATCCCGCACACACCCGGATGGGGGATCAAACCTGCAACCTAGGGATGTGTCCTGACCCTTAATCAAACCTGCCACCTTTCAGTGCATGGGGGGACACTCCAACCCACTGAGCCACACTGGCCAGGGCTATTTATTTAATTATAAATTAGCACCAAAATTATAAATAAATTTTGTATGTACTTCTATTCTCTGAACCTCAGTATTTGATATTTCTGAGCTCGGAGGGTCAAAAATCAACTAATAACCTACACTCCACTCTTCGTGTGTAAGTAAACTACCAAATGTAAGCTCCATGAATGCAAGATATTTTTTTTCCAGTTTTTCACCCCCAGAACCTAGAAAAGTGACTGGCACGTGGTAGGCACTTAATATTACTGAATTAATGACTTCTGAAGATCAGAATCACTAAGCAATATGCTTTCTTTTTATATCAGGAATCATCCTGGCCTCATAAGCAAGATTTGTGTATTAAGCACACAACCTTCAATAGACATTAATTCTGTGAGGTTGGTTTTTTTTTATTTACTTATTTGTTTTTAAGGAGGTATGTTTTGCTTACCTTGAAAAAGTATCTCTATGTAGTGCATCATAGAAATGAAATATGCATAATTTAACATTATCTAAGAAATATAAACTAAACTAAACTCCCAGTGACCACGTCTGTCACAGGACAGCCTGGGGGAAGGACCCTGAGTCTGGACGTGGGTCTTCCACCCCCTAGTCCTGTACCACAGGGAACGTTACTGCCCCTGTTCATTTGCCTCAGTTTCCTCATCTGTGGAATGGGAAACATAATTTACTGAAAAGAGCTGTTGTGAAAATTAAATTACTTGGTAAATGTAAATCTCTAGAATAGTGTCTGACATATAGTAATTGCTCAATTAGTGTTACCTAGAACTATGAAGACGCTAAGAAATGCCTTGGTTTATACATCATAGGAGCATGACCTACTGACTGTTAAAATCTTAAACAGAATAAAACAAGAGAAATGCATCTGTACCATGTACAAGTTTCACGTTTACAGATAAGTTAGGGATAACGTGAACTGATGATCAAAATTGGGGAATAAGGTAGAAACTTCCTACTTTTTCAGAGAAGAATTCATGAAGTAGAATTTCATACTTATACATTGTTTTCTGATTAGAAAAAAAAAGATAAAATCCCACTTAATCCACCCTGTTGACATAATGTATTTCCTGTCCTTTTTTTTCTATGCATATATGTGAAATTTTATATAATTAAGACTGTAGTGGGGGAGGGAGGGGAGGGAAGGGAAGGGGCGGGGAGGAAATGGGAGGGGGAGGGAGAAGAATAAATGGAGTGAAGAGTTTAAGTGGGGAAAGAGGATGGGGGTTTCTGCATAGCAGTCCCCTATGTTCACATTCCTCTTCCAAGAGACTTGGATTGAGAGACGCGGACTCATAGCCTACTGTGCCATATGAAATGTCCTTGCTGCTCACTACACCTTAGCCCACCTCTTCTGGGAAAAGCAGAGAGCCTGCCAGCATCAGCGTTTTGCATATGCAAAACAGCAGATCAGATGCATCCTGTAGCTCCCATCCTTGAGACTCACAGCTGCTGGCATGTGTGCTGGGAAGTGCGGGTTTGGGTAAGTTAGGAGCCTAGTGCCCGTGATTTATGACGGCATCCTGTGCCTTTATCTCCCTTGGGTGCCACTATCTGGTCTGAAATAAAGAAGGTTACTATTAAAAAGGGGAAGGGGTGGGAGTTGGAAATCTCTGAATTCCATTTTGGTGGACCTTCTCTCATCCTTTAGAAGTAAATATTCTTTATGAATACAACCTCTGAGAGGGAGGGCCCTCTCCGAAAAGGAAACTGACTATCCGGAAGGGGTGGGAGTGCTGGTGAAGCTGGCGGTGGGCAAAGGGACATCTGTGATCCTGTCGACTTAAAAATAACATCTTAAATAAATCAATAAAACTAGAAAAATAGAAAATAAGAAAAAGAAAATCTACTATCAGGCTCCTTTTATTGTCCCCAACAGCAGTTCCACAAACTTGGACTATATATAGATGCTGGATCACAACCTGAAAACAAGAAAAAGACATTGACTATCCCACACCCCCGGGAGCATGGGTCCAGGCCCTTGTGCTGGGACCTGAGCATCCCTCCAAAATAAGGACCCTGCGGAGACACGTGCTCTTGTAAAGGCACTCGGGATACTAGCCCAACCGATACTGAAACTCTTTTCTGGTCACGTCCACATGAAAATCACACTTCAGGAGCCTCGAGTTTTACAGCAGGTGCCAGGAGTCCGCTCTCCACGCAGCTTAGCTCTGCCCCCAGGAAGAAGGGCTCCGCTTGGTATAGGTACTTCCTAGGCTGCAGATGACTTGCTGGTGCCTCCCCCACCCCTGGGGGGCGTTACCTAAACACTCACAACCCAAACCAACACAAAACAAACCAAAAAATGAGAGACAGGAAACCTCAGGCCTCGAATAAGAGGCCATACTTTGTCCTGCTGCCTCCCCCAGCTTCCTCCCACTCTGCTGCCGGGCCGCACAGGGACCACCTGTCCCATCATGCTCTCTGCTTGCTCCATAACCAACAAGCAGCAAACTGCAGACCCTCGAGGATCTAAATGACAACAAAGACCTAACACATTCATCTCAAAGCAAACAATTCTAAGTTTTCCTATTTACCCACAGCAGAGACCAAGGAGCCTAATTTAAAACCAAGTGAACACACCGTGATTTCTGTTTCCCTCTGCGAGGTTACAGTACAGGGCGCAGTGATGAAACCTCTGCTCACCTACAAAATGAAGTAAACCTGTGATCTCGGGCTCCTTCAGAACAGCGATTCAGCTTTTTTAATAGTGTAATAGTTCGTGTTTTTTAAACCAGGGTTTTCACCCACTTTGGGGAGGCGGAGATTCGCTTTTGACTTGCCCACGGTTTAACTCCCCCGCTGTAGACTAGCATTTCCTACTAGTGCATCGCACTTGGGGGTGCAGGGCTCTCGGTTCACATCGCTGAATGGCACCGTGTGGCTCCCCGGTGCCCATTTCCTGCGCGCCCCTTCCCGGAGCCCGTGCCAAGAATCAAATCTTGGCCACTTAGCGCCGTGCGCTCCACATGTGAGCTCACGGCGCGCTGAGCACCGTGCTAACGGAGATGGATAGCCTGTCAAGCAGGAAGCTGGCACGCCAGGATGCAAGCAGTGGGATACAATGACCTTTACATTCAGGGAGGAATATCCCTAAAATGGCATGAAAAGGGTAGGGGGGGCGGGGGGCGACCCTTTTATTTCATAGCGCGGAATAAAAGCATGCTGCCAGCATGCAATTTGCTCCAGATCACATCTTGAATCCTTCACACCAGAAGGAAAGTCCTGAGAGAAAGGAAGGGAATCATCCTTTACTGAGCTGCTGTGGCAACAGCAGCCGGACACCACGATTCGCTGTAGGCGGTGCGGGACCTCCGAGCGCTCTGGGTGGGGTTCCGAATGCACTTGGGCTCACCAGAAGCCAACATGCTGGACCCCTAGTTTCGGAAGGGCTGTTATTTTGGGAGAACTAAGATAGAATTTAGATACTTCACAACAGCATTTTTTAAGGTACTGATCTGCTCACAAAATCAGAGCCCAGAGCTTGATCACTGAAATCCCATGTCCTTGGTCACCATATTTGTTAGTTTGCATAAATAGCTTAATCTCTCCTGGTTTCCTTATCTGAATAAATAGATGTTCTGACTGATAGCTCCTAGGCATTTTTGGAAGAGGAACGAACTCATACACAAAATAGCCAAGATCCTTGGCACAGCCGCACGTGTGAAGATGGTAATTTATAGGAATATATGTAGGAAATTGGGATATAACACAAACCCCAGAAGTCATAGGTTTCTCTCCTCTAGTTATAACTATTATCGTAAACTATGCAATTCAGTCATTTCAGCTGGAAAACAAGGATAATCATTCCATTGAGTCAAAAACATTTTTTCTATTCTTCAAGGTTTGGGGGCTGTTTGTGTTGTTATTTGTTTTGTCAGTCCTTTGGCAGGAAGAACAATGGGCTCTGCCTAGAAGGCGGCCGCCCAGGCTCACAATGGGCTCCCAGCCGCACAATCACGCTGAAATACTGATGCAACTTTAATATTCAATTAACTAGGTAAGAGGGATTGATCACAATGACACTGAGATTTTCTTTTCTTTTTTTTAATGAATGGATTACATCAAAACTACAGCGCAGTATTCAAAGACACAAAAGTCAGATGCATCCATTTTTTTTCTTACTTAATTAAAAGCCGATTGTAAAGTGTGGAAGTTGCAGTAAATACATTTTTAAAACCGAGCGCTTATAAATCATGTACTAAAGTTTGGCAAGTTAGGAATGAAACACCTCAGCACCAGCTCAAAAACATACCCATCCGGGGACTCAGAGAAAATACCAGGGTTATCAATGGAAAACAAACCATCAAACACACCGTGGGATGATCACTTTGAAATGCAAGGTGGTTTGGGTGGCTCTAGAGGTGCTGGTCCAATCTTTCCTAAAGCAACCAGAAAATAAGACTCCACCCTGCAAGCTTGGCTCAGGGGTTAGGCGTCGACCTATGAAACCAGGAGGCCACGGTTCGATTCCCGGTCAGGGCACATGCCCGGGTTGCAGGCTAGATCCCCAGTGTGGGGCGTGCAGGAGGCAGCTGATCAATGATTCTCTCTCATCATTGATGTTTCTATCTCTCCCTCCCTTTCCCTTCCTCTCTGAAATCAATAAAAACACATTTTTTTTAGAAAAGACTCTGCTCAAAATATTCTGCTGTTCACTGTTTGAGAAAGATGCTCAATTTGACCATTCTCCTCCAACCCGTGTTTGGAGAATCACTTCGGGGAACACAATCTCCCCCACATCACGACAGACAACAGGGAGGCGGAGGGGAGGGGATGATACCTTGGGCCTGGGCGGCGGAGCTGTGGGAGTAGCCCAGGGCCAGCAGCGCCGTCTCCACCAGCTGGCTGAAGAGCACGTCCTTCCGAACCAGCACGAACTCGGCGTGTTCTTCTCTGTTGTCATATTCGAGAGAGCCGTCCAACTGCTCCACCACGCAGAAGACAGGAATCATCAGCCCTGCGGGGACACGAGGCAAGAGCAAAACGCAAACATTACCCAGCGCGTCTCTGTCACCAGGACGAGAAGGGAAGGGACAGTCGTAAAAGTCACTCATCTGTGATCCGTGATGGTTTAGATTAAACAAGCCTCTCAGTCAGATGGGCCTAATGGGAAAGCTGGGGGTCCCCCCTCCTTCATTGCTCTCGGGCCGCGGCCGGACTGCCCCGGGCCCCGGGGGAAGGCCTCCGACTCTAGTCATGAAAAGGGGGGCCGCACCAGTCGATCGGCGGAGTGCTGCCTGCGACCTGAGCTCCCTGGTGGCACATAGGTGAGGTCCAGGCGACCTGCGGGCCCCTCGCACCCTTCCCCTTCGAGTCTACGGTTTTATCATTAACTATCAACCAGGAGGACTATTTTCAGGTCAGAGCTGCTTTGGTCGGAAAGTGCTGTAAATTACCCAGTAGGACGGTAGGCTCGACGTCGGGGCCTGTGCCATTGTGTGACCATGTACCCGAACGTCAAAAGGCGTGTAAGAGACGTTTCTCCTGTGTATTTTATGTTCCTGAATCCTGATAAATAGGTCATCCATGAGCCTGAAATAACCCGTCCATGAACGTCCTAACTGACGGTGAGCTTAGGTCACAATATACATCGAAATAAAAAGACTCTGTCCTCTTTAAAATTATGATTTTTGTCCATCAACACCCGTGACCAGTAGAAGGGGACTGTCCCTTGTGTTTTCAGAGAAAAGAAGTAAACTCCCCCAAAGAATAAAGCAAATTAGTCTCATTGAAAATCTGTTGAAATCTGTTGTCACTGAAATATTTCTCTGCTTTGTATCAAAGTGTGAAAAGCTAGAAAATGCTTAATTTGCCAAAGGTTTTTATAAACTGTTTTTTATTTTTTAAAAAAAAGTTGTACAGGAGTTTATATCTAAACATAGCCAAGGCATAAGAAGATCAAAGTTTCACCAACATACAAGTAATAAACATGGACTCTGTCCCATGCGACCTACACAAATGAGCGTGTTATGGACTAACAATGGGCTCTGGATCTTCTCTCTGTGCAAGAAAAATCGACAGTTGTGAAGGATGGTGGGCAGGTGGAGAGAGGGGGAGGTGGAGGGTTAGTGTCACTGTGAAGGCCCCTCACGCTGAAGGTGACACCTCTGGGCAATGCCGTGCGGAGGGCGTCGGAGCTGTGCGCAAAGCCCCTCCCTGTGGCCGGACCCTGGCAGCCTGACTCACTCTGATCTGGACAGAGAGGGTGGCAGCAGACACTCCGCCAACGACCAGCTCGCAGATTTTTGTTCTGAAGATAATACAAAGGCACAACTGGTTCCCAGGTGCTAATTATTATTATTAAAGATACTAAGTATTGGGTGTCATTATTAAGTGTAATCCTTATTAACAATAATAACACTCATTAGGAACTGTTATCATTAGAGATCGGGGTAATTGTTATTAAGCCGGCACAACACTCTAACAAGTCACACCGTATCATCCCTGGGACGACGACTGACTCAGTGTTCACTCTGGAGAACAGCAAAGCAGCCGTACTGCTTAGAGCAAATGCACCATCGATGGGGCGGATTTATGGGAAACAAGAAATAAGGATGGAGCAGACTGACTGTCCCAGACAAAGAAGAGAATGCAGCCTGGCCACCGGGTGCCTTGCAAAAATACCTTTTTAAAGAAATGCTTATTTATTTATGCCCAGTGTATTCCCAAATGTAAGTAAGACATGTAATGAATAGTAAAAACTAGATGTCCTTCAAATTATCTCATTCATGTATCCAATCTGTATCCCCTGAACACCTACTGTGTGCCACGTATCCCCAGTGAGAGCAAGTCTGATTGGCTGCTGCCCTCAATGCTGTTGCAGGGGCTGTAAAATCTTCTGAAGCAAGAATAACAACATTTTATAGGACCCACTCCTGAGAGGCCCTCCCGGCAAGGAACAGCCCCCTTTCAGACCTTTTAGCTCTCACATCTCTGTCTGAGGAAGCAGGTGGATTTCTATTTTTAAAGATTTCAATGTATGCACACATGGGGCCATGCAGTCAGGGGAGCCATAAGCCACCTCACCACTAATACCTGTATGTACGTGATTCTCGACACTGACAGCCCATGTGCAGTTCCTAATGCCAACACCTGAGTGTCACGCACCTGGGAATCACAGATAAGACCTTCCCATGAATCCAGGGGCTCCAGGAGCTATTACGTAGCCATTACTTAGGAACCATAAATCCTCCTCAAGTGTAGGGTCGATTGAGAAAACTTAAGACCCTATTAATTCTTAAAAATGATATTAATAGTTCAATGAGCTCACTATGAAATACAGCATCAGAGCACAGGGCTCTACTCCATGTAAGGCCTTACATTTTGGAAGTGTCAATGACCGAAATCCTTCCTAAACATTTTAGTTCAGTGACTAAAGGAAGCAATTGCTATCGGACATGATAACCATAACCCCTCCCAGTGAGAGGGCAAACACCCATCCCTCACACGCATCACCTACTTTGTCAGAAAGAAAAAACAAAAACAAGGGATTTGAGGTAATTTGTAAAATAAAACAATATTAACCAGGAGAGGGTGATAATAAGCTTGTTCTGAAGCCCATATGTATGAGATCCCAAAGAAAATCATAAACAGGTTATATTTAATCCCTAGAAAAATGTACCTCTTCCCTAGGATTTCATCATTCTAAACAGTTATGAATTTTTTACACTGAAATACAACCGTTACAAAAGAAGGGGACGACAGGAAAAACAGGCTCAATTTCTAGTGACAATGACAAGAGAGATGAAAAATAGTACAATTGAGGTCAATTGTGGGGAAGAAGAAAATTAACATCCAGGTTCTTAAAGCCTTTAATAGCAACTCCGTGGGGGGTGGGGAGATGACAAAAGAATGTGTAGAAATATATTCCATAAAAAGGTATTTATCCGTTTGGTCCCTCCACTCTCTCCAGGCAAAATGAGAAAAAAAGAAAGAGAAGGAAAAAGTGGCAACAGATGAAAACATAGAGATTGTTTGGAAAGCACTTCAAAAAATAAATTAAGAATGGGAAAAATTAAAAGAGAAGTCCAATAAAAGAACAGCCATGTAAAACTAAAATGCTCTGACAACAAAATTGAGAAATAACCAGGAAGAAACAAGCCACCCTTGCCCTAGCCCTGCATCGAGCGCTCATGGCCTTATTTTCCTGACTGTAGCACAGACCCATTTCCAGAAGATCAAGTGGAGACCTTTGAGCCTTTGGGTCGGAAGCCTCACTAAGCCTTTTACAATCGTGGGAGGGGAGCCGGGAGTTTAATGCAGGGACAGGCACAGAGCCACAGCCATTCGAAAAAATGACACGTGGTTCTGCCGAGTGGGCTAAATGGTGAATCTGTTGTCATAGAGGCAAGATAAGCATGGGACTCCCTCTCTCTCTCCTAGAAAAATGCTTTCCCAACTCTCAGTAGTGGCTCTGCTCAAAGTGCCATTGGCATCGCGACGTGATTCCTGAGGGGTGTGTAATTAGAAAGAGCCACCTGCGCTTCGCCGCCCGGCCATGGGCACAGAGACCTGGAGGGAGGTGGTGGGAGATGGGGTGACTAAGCTCGGAGTCAGGAGGCAGGCAACCTGGAATCTAATCCTGGCACTGTCCCTCCTTCCCTGAGAGAATGACCTGGAATCATGTATTTGACCTCAAGTTCCGCTTAGCAAAACGCAAATGATAATATCCGCATCCCAGAGCTGCTGTGAGGAATAAACAATGCAGCCTAGTTAAATGGTCTGACAACCCTCAAACGGTGGAAGCTATCTGCTTTTCTTTTTTTCAAAATCAGCATTCATACATTTTATGGAGAAAAAAAAAGAGAGAGAGAGAGAGAGAGACCAATAATTTTTTTTCAGGGTCCCATAATCAATACTCAGGATACTTACTAAAAAGCATTTCTTCGTAATAAAAATATTACTGATAATCACTGAGTGGCCAGATTTTATAAGATGCAAATAATAATGGCCTAACAGGTTCAACGTGCCCAATAGCCAAATGGTAACGGTGGTAAGAGCACCTCTCCAATTCAACAGCCACTCGCCACATGCGGCTGCTGAGCACCTGAAATATGGCTAGTCCTGAATTGAGATGCGCTGTAAGTATAAAACACACACTCAATTTCAATGATTTCGTAGCAAAAAATAAATACACCGTGAATAATCAAAATTAACTGGAACAGAAATAATATTCTGAATAAAACATCATTAAATTATTTGCGCTTGTTTCTTTAACTTTTTTAAAGTAAAGCTACTAGAGCCTGGCCAGTGTTGCTTAGTGGTTGAGCTTCAATCTATGAACCAGGTCACGGTTTGATTCCCACTGTGGGGTATCCAGGAGGCAGCTGATCTATGATTCTCTCTCATCATCGATGTTTCCATCTCTCTCTCTCTCCCTCTCCCTTCCTCTCTGAAACCCATATAAATATATTAAAAATAAGTAAATAAAGCTACTAGAATATTTAAAATTACATGTGTATCTCGTTTGTTTGTTTTTTTCTATCAGACAGAGCTGCTCTAAGCAATTTGCCGAACACCAGCACATACAATGGCTTTCTGACACAGGATAAATTCATGAGAAATGGTAACTAGGAAACTGAACGACTGTCATGAGCATTTCTGAATGCTCCTCGGTCATCATGCCTCTGTGTTCCAGGTCGTAGGAGACCTGAGGGCAGGTGTCCTGTTGGTGAAACTCCAAAACCAAGCATGTTGTCTTCTCTGTATCAGCAAGCAAACTGTAGGCTACGGTATTCCTAACTCTATTAATCCAGCTTCTCTAATTAGGGAAAGGCTTTTTTCCCCTTCCTTCATTTTAAAGAACAACAACAGCGTTCCAGAAATGACACGGCACTGCCACGAAAGGGCCTGAGGAGCAAGCACCCTGCAGCGCTTGGGGCCTAGCCTCACTGTGAAAGATGCAAGGTCCAGCAGACGACAGGGTTCCACGCCTTCCACGCCAGTTAGGGTACAAAACCACCGCTCCTTCGCATAGCAGCTCCTAACTCATCAAGCACTCTATCATATCCCCTCCCCACATTTACCCCGTGAGAGGGTTATTCTTAATCTCCTTTAATAAATGAGGTAACTAAAATTGTGAGAAACTGCCCGGCTACTGTGGCCCAGTGGTTGAGGGTCAACCTCCTATGAACCAGGAGGTCACGGTTAGATTCCCAGTCAGGGCACATGCAGGGGTTGTGGGCTCGATCCTCAGTAGGGGACCAATCAATGATTCTCTCCTCATCACTGATGTTTCTATCTCTCTCTCCCTCTCCTTTCCTCTTTGAAATGAGAAACTAAATAACATGCCCAAAGAAACCCAGAGAGGCAAAAGAAGAGCAATTCAGGTTAGCCACCTCTAAACCCCAAGCATTCTGCTTTCTTGGGGGTCAAAAACAGCACTCCCAAACCCACACCCACAGAAAGCTACAGGCGTGGCCTTTTCGTAGAGGACCCTTCACCACTTGCTGTGTCCAGGGGTGACCTGCATTGCTTGTAAGTGAATTCACCTTAGGGCCTACCGCAGGTCAGGCCCTGTGCTGGGCCTAGAGGAGGAACCAAACATGGTCGCCAACCTTCAGTCCGTCACAAAGAAAGGCTCCAATCAAGGGCCACACTCTGATGTGGGTGAGCATGGTCTCCAGCCTCCTACCCAGCCCCTTAGGTCCTGGGTCCACCCGCAGGCTCGGACCTGCCGCCGGCATGACAGGAGCCGGTCTGAGATGACCGGAGGCTAGCCCTTCTCCTCCCCTCTTTCCAAGGGCTCCTGCCACCACCCGTTCGAAGAAGGCAGGCAACGATGGGGCCCGCCCCTTCCGCGTGGCTGCCAGTATATCTGGTTCTATCACCTGAGAAGGTCCCAGGGCTAAGTGAGGACTGCAAAGGCTTCAGGGCGGAGCTTCCCATGCCTGCTCTTTGCACAAAACTGAACCCAGAGAAAAGCACCCCACTCAGCAACCCCCACCATCAATGAATCACAGAACCCCTGAAACACCAGCCAATTCCGCCAAGTAAATCGCATGTGTCGCACAGGGTCTTCCAGGGACTGGCAGAGGAGCGAGTGAGGGTGGCAGCTATCATTTCTTACTGCAAATTTTCTGGAAAAACAAAACAACCACTTACTTGCTATATAAGCCCCCCCCCCTTTCTCTTTCTCTCTCTCTCTCTCTCTCTCTCTCTCTCTCACACACACACACACACACACACACAATCATATTCACACAGTCAAGAGAAATAACTTGCCAATATTAACCTCTACACACTTCCTTCCAATAATGAAAGCAAGTTTGAGCACCAAGAATTGCAACCAAAGACAGAAAGAGAGAATACGGTTGGTGTCCCTCATCTCTCCCCTGGAGTCTCAGCCAACATTTCCAAATGAATCCAATGGATCTGTTCTCTCCCAGATACCCAACCTCTGGAGCCAGCGCAGCCAGAGGCGCCACATTCCATGGTTCCCCCAGGGGCTGAGCTCAAAAGTTCCAGAGATAAAAAATGCTGGACCTCACTGTCTGGCCCCTGAGTCGGGCCTTAATCTCCTTAGATATATCGCCATTGTAAAAGAAACACACTGTATCCCACGTTAACTGCCGATGGAAAGAATTTCAGGTCATGAAATAAAGACATGTTATAGCCAGTCTTGGGATGGGGGAGAGCAACCACTTTAGGGGACAAGGGAGCCACCCACAGGCGGACCAGATGTCCACTTCCCAAGGTTCCTCTGCATCCTCTGCTTGGGAACTACGGATTCAACGGAGGATGCGTTCACTTGTTTGTGCGGTGGTCTTGTTTTTCACTCTTACTGAGGAGGGAGCAGGAGCCGAGGCAGAGGTGGGACAGCTAAAGGCCTGGGTGGCTCCCAGGTGAAGCAACAGGCCATCCTACGATGATGGAGAAGGAGCTTTCTGCCTAACGATCCCTCGAAGGGACAAAAGGAGATGGATGTGCAGAAATTAGACTTCCTGCTCCTCCACACCCCGGTGGCTCGTATCTCAAGAGGAGGCCTCCAACCAAAGCTTCAACAAGAAGGCTCCTTGGTGGTGTTGGGGGCGGCGGGGGTGCAGAGGGGATGTGATCAAGAAATATTTTACTCTCAGAGTTCCCTCTACTGACACCAGAAGCTGCCTTTCAGACCCCGAGGTAGACCCTAACTTTGGAAGATGAGAACAAAAGCAGACCGAGGATTGGGGTTGGCGGGTGAAGTCCGGTCCTCTTCTCACTTGTTACCCCGAAGTCTCAAACTGGGGTAAGGGTGGCAGAGAAGGAAGATGGATTTGGGGTTCCAGAACCAGGACTCCAGGCCCATTCGGGCTGAGATCACCATTCCGCCCGAAGCCAGCTCTGAAGGCTGAGGGTCAACCCCAGGCCTGGCCATCCTCTCCGTGGTGGCAGGGTCCCGGGGGCCTGGCAATCTGCAAAGCGGGATTCCACAGGCGCACGGGAGGCACAGCGTGTACCTGGGCCACCCCTGGGAGCTGGGCCGTAGCAAGCCTGACCAAGGCACTAAGTCCCTGATGACAGACATGCCCCGTTAGCCAATGACAGGGCCGCCTCCCCTCCTCCAACATGGCTGGACTCAGATAAGTCTCCTTCAGTCCCCCCTCTCCCCGCGCCCCTGAGCCGACCTACAGCAGGCCCACAGTAAATGCTGGCTCCGTCACCCAATGCTCATCCAGGGGGACATTCATCGCATCATTCATAGGTGGTGCCAGCGCTGTCTGTTCCCCGTGACTCCCCAGTGGCTGAGCTTGTCCACATCACGTCGGCCCGACGGCACTGCATCGAGCAGCAGCGGACAGGAAATGTCCCAGAAATGACCGCACAGTGGGCTCAGGAGCGCGCCCCACGTTCCGGGGGGACGCACACCAGACCCCGGGCTGTGCACGAGCACTGGTGACGGAACCTGTTGGCTTATCTATCGCCTGGAAGGCCAGGCAGGCAGTCACTGTTGTGAGACCCCAGCGCCCAGCAGCTCTGTACCCGGTGCCTGTGCACACCTGGGAACCGGGGGGCTGACCTGCAGGCCCACCCAAGACTGACTTGGAAGGACGGCAGCATCTATTCTAAGTTTAATAACCAGAGAGAGAGACAAAATGTTTACTGATCCCAGATTTTTTTTTAAAAAAATGTTTTTAAGGAAAAAAGTAGAATATGCAAGTTTGCGAATCACAGAAGAGTTCACACATGTGGCATATTGTTTCGCTAAATTTTGGGGGTTCCTTTCACAGTGGGTTACAGAAGCAGATGTTAATAAGTGTCAAGACTCAATGGCACGTTAAGCGGACTGTACCCTAATTCATCAACCTCGGGGTTCTGTCCTCCATGAAGTAGAATTTTACTATGGAGCTTTCTCAGAGGATAATTTTTTAAAAAATAATATTTAAGTGAAGATGCATTTGCCACTCGCCTCGTTCTCATGATCCTCTCTGGAAAGCAATTTGCAAATCAGAGTCCCGTACATCAAAAAGGAGTCGATAAAATTGTCTTTATGCAATCATTTGCTTCATCACCTCAGGTTCTGGACTCCACCTAAATGTTATTTTATTTCATTTAACAATTAAAAGGAAAAACCCTTGATCAGCTTCTCGAGTGTGATGTTAAGGAAAGGCTGGCTGCGCTGAGGTTCTGCAGCCAGGAATTAATAAAGGAACCAAGCACTCACTGCCAATAAGTCAAGACTACCCAGGTTCCTAGTGGGGATGGTTCATAGCACAGGCGTGTTTTCTTTGGGGAGGTTAACTCACCAAAATTATTAAAAATTGAGCTCAAACACTGGTGCAAAGTCCCAAAGGAAATCATACGAGAGTGGAGAGATTTTTTTTTTTTTTTATCAAATAAAACCCTGAAAAGGTAAAGTTTTTATCATAAAAAATAAAAGGATTTCTCCCTTACAAAAGGAAATCTTACTGGCTGTGCTTAGGGTTCAAGCAGAAAAACAGGCCAGGTATTTAACAGATGTGTCGATTTCATCCCTGGGAGCAGAATGCAGATTGCACATAGCCGAGCGGAGCCGGGAGCCATCGCCACCCTTCCCCAGCCACCAGAAGCCACGCTCACGCGTGCCCCTCACCAATGCCTCCACCGAGATGCAACAGCAGCCAGAGCCCCTGAACGGCTGACACCGGAAGGAGAAAAAGAGAAGAGAGCAAGAAAGTGGAGAGCAGGGTGTCCTGCAGTCCCCTCAGGGCACACGGACCTCGGATGGCAACATGGAGGATATTACTGCTGTGACTGAGATGAAGTTAATAAACCCGCTCATAGGCTGGGGAAACTCGGGTGCCCACCGATGGACTCCAAGATACTTTAGTAAACGTGTACCTGTGTAATCTGTAGCAATTACTTAACTAAGAAAAACAGAGCAGAGAAAGTGAGTGTATTCCTTTTTCCATTTGAAGACACCCACTTTACAATGTCTATAGTTTCCAAAAGGAAATACTAAATTTAGTATTAAAATAACCCAAGAAACCTCTTAAGCCACTGCATATAAATCCAGTGAAAATCGTATATTCGTCCTTGATATTATCCAAAGGAATCCACCCAGCCACAGGAGTGCTATTCCACGTTTAACTCTCTTTGAGAAGTGTCACCAAAGCCCAAAGTGACCTGTCTCCTGAAAAAAAAAAAAAAAAATTTTTTTTTAATCTAAATATTAAGAAAAAAATAAGTTTCGACCTTCCTTAAAGAAAAAAAGAAAAAAGGCCTGGAAAAGTACCCCATCATTTTAAATTGTGGGGTAATCCCAGATATAATGCATCTCAATTTGAAAAAGATTTCACTCCCCTCAGATCCCCTGGATTCATAAATGGTTTTCTATAATAATTTCTGAGCCACAAAATGAGGCATATGAGTGTCATTTCTCCCCTTCCCCCCAAAGGCAACAGTTTCAGAATAGATCTAATCTCCCAAGCTCCACACAAAATAACAGAGAGACAGGGCAAAGACTCCTTTCCAACCCCGCATTAAAGGAGGCGGAGGTGCCTCTGTGGGTAGAACCCGGGGCTCGGGTGTGAACTCAAGGCCTGGTGTGGTACAGGCCTCTCTCTCGTGTCCAGGTGAGAGGGGCTATTCTATCTCAGCACCATCTCAGCCCAGATCCCCATAAAGATGGTAAAAGCAACTCTACCTAACAGTTTCCAGGCATATACATTCATTTCTTTAGTTTGGTAACAGAAGTAGGATCACAAACGGATACGTTTTCAAAGAGCGAGCCTGTGTGTATTGTATATACGAGAGGCGGCCTTCGAGCCAGACAGCCTGGAGGGGTCCTAGGGCAGGAAGAGGGCGCATCTCAGGGGCGCTCCTTGCTCAGAAAGAACCATCGCCCTCAGAGGCGCTTCCCAGCTCTACATCCATCTCCCATATAATTATGTTTGACAGAATATAAGCTCTTGGCAGTGAACTTGTTTACAATAAATGCTTCGTTTGGGTACATGGGCCGTATTTCAGTCTTATAAATATCAAACACAACCCTACAACAGCCCCATTATGAAGCTGAGAATTATTCTGCTATAAATCTTTTTATTGGGGGGCCAAGGGGAATTACTTTGCAGCTTGTATTCCACTAACCACTTGGAATAGTGTGAGAAGAGGTACATTTATACTCTGACCCTGTGCTAATTGGGATTCTGTGGGTTTCCACGGGAGAACGCACAGTATCCACCCTGAGCGCGCAGGTGGGTCCCCAGACAGTCGGGCCACGGCGGCAAAAAAAAATACACGTGCAGCAGAACGGCTCTCCCTGGAGTCGTAGCGTTTGCCTGCAGTTCTTTTTCCTCCTGGAACTCCCTGGGGAACTAATGGCCATTTGTGACGGGATTGGCAGGCTTTCAGTGGTGAGCTCCAGTTTAGGGAGATTTATAAGTTAGCCGTAAAAATGTGCTTAAGGCTCAAACTGACGATATGAATGGGCCTGTAAACAGAGCCAGTTTCTCTGAATGTTACCTGGCGATTCATTTGAAAAGAAAAAAGAAATCAGGATCGCCTTATTTACCCCTGTCAAGTACATTTACTTGGGTCTTAAATGTGTAATAACTTCCCTTTCAGAGAACAATTTGCTCCTCTTATACGTCCTCAATAATAGTAAAGGGGGTTTAGTCTTCTAAGACCATATCTGCCAAACCTATAGGACAAAACCTTGTCTGAATGGAGCGTTGTAAGCTGAAAGCGGGCAAAGCTTGGGGGGGGGGGGGGAGTACCCACGCTTAGCCCCATCCTCCATGGACGCCTTTCTCCAGGAATGTACCCCTCACCAGCATTCCCAACACTTTCTGGTTATCAAGTGATGGTAATTTATCACTGCTGGGCTTCTGCACTGGTTTCTTAATTTCACAATGACATTGTCATCAGATTACTATAGTAATTTAACTTTAACATAACATTGACATCTAGAAAAGATCATTTTAAGAATCCTAATGTAAGTATGTTTTCCAAAATAACTAATACTGGGAAATAGTCACTTTATTAATTAAAAGAAAGATTCCAACTCCTTTCCTTCCAGTCAATGTAAACTAATTTTGTATGTCTCTCAGCTTCTAATGAAGAAGTCAAGCAACTGATTTATAAGTTTCAAGGGTCATGAAATATAATTTTATAAAAAAAAATTTACCACATGACTTTAGTACATGAGAGAGACAGAGAGAGAGAAAGAGAGGAAAAATATTTTCATTGCATTATCAGCCTCACCGATCTCTCTTGTTCATATCAAAAACACTAGTTTGCAATGTGCACTAATGGAAAATTGTTAAATTCACCTAAAATAATCACTCCCTCTTTTGAACTAAATAAGCCCTTTTAAAACCTTTGACTATTTAGCTGCTATTTACTTGGAGGAGGGGAGACATGGAGAAGGTGACTGTATGAAAAAAAAATACTTTTTTTTATTGTAGAACAAAAATTCCCTCCAAGGCAAGAAGACACGATGCCAAGTTCCACCCAGAATTAATGTTTAGGTTTAAATTGTAAGGTCCAGAAAAAACAGAACCACTAAAAGACCCTTAAAGCTCATGGCATTCGTCAACGCTGTTAGGTTATGTAAATGTTAAAACTGAAAAAAACCCTTTGCGGACAAAAGTTTTTAATGAAAGCACTACTAACTAGGCTCTTGGAACTGAATGTTTTAAGCCTTTTGAGCAGTTCCCCTCGGAGGCGGACGATGCTCCGGACCCCGCCGGGAAGGGCTCACTACCTATCTCATCCCTTTCCTCCTGCCACGCTCAGAAAGCTTTGTAAATACAGACCCCGAGACAACTCTTACCACAGAGCACAGACCGCTTCTCCAGTAACTGTCCACAGACTCCAACCCAGGGTTGGACAGGGTAAGACACACAGCCTCGAGGGAAAGGGCACTGGCCACTGGTGTTGGCTGGGGCCACAGGGCCGTCTCCACGTTGCTGAAAGCTCCCCTCCCACTCCGGGCAAGGAGGCTGGAGGCTCAGCGGTGTGGAGGATCCTGGGTTTAAGGGTCCCGGTTAGTGCAGATGGAAGCCAGAGGCCCTGCATCTCCGGTGAGAGCCTGTGTGCCTGAGTGAGTGTCAGGGGATAGTGCACGTGGAAACTCGGGATCCCTCACAACCCCTAGTGTGCCGAGAAGTAATAAGGGTGCTCATTATTCACCTTCACTCTCTCCCTCCCCGTCAGCCTGGTTATGGGGGCCAGAGGAGGAGCAACAGGCCCAGGGACCACACCTCACCTTTCCTGGGCAGGGCTCTATAACAAGAGGGACATTCATTACTTCTGACTTCCATTGACAAAGGTTAAAAAAAAAAAGAGGAGATAGTTACACCTCAGGCAGAATATAAGAAAATGCAATGTATATGAAAACAAAAATCAATGAGCACTGTATATATATATAATGATTGATTTCAGAGCGGAAGGGAGAGTGAAAGAGAACAGAAACATCAATGATGAGAAAGAATCATCAATTGGCTGCCTCCTACACGCCCCACACTGGGGACCGAGCCTGCAAGCTGGGCCTGTGCCCTGACCAGGAATCGAACCGTGACCTCCTGGTTCATAGGCTGGCACTCAACCACTGAGCCACGCTGGGCAATCAACGAGCGCTTTTAATATCTCCCAAGCAACCACCTCCCCAGGGCTCCCTCCTCTCCCAACTTCCCAGGGAGGAGCAAGAACCAAGGGTCCTCCCCCAAACAGCTTTTAGGGCAAAAGCCCAGCGAAGTCCGTGCGAAGCACTCCGGTTATTCTGCATCTTCCTCAGGACTCGGAATGTGTACACTGGGTGACAGGTCCACCTCATTTTTCTTAATGATGTTTTTATTATTCTTTCACTCAATTAAAACAGAAATGGATATTGCCTCTTCCCACTGTATAATTGTTATTGTAATCTGTTTTCGATCACTGCTCGGGAAATGGGTCCAAAACAACATAAACTCTCCCCTGCCTCACAAGGCAAGTCATTTTCTTTTACTACGACACTTAAAGAGGCATTTGTCATGCTGCTCTCTTAGCTTCTTTGGATTATGACAAAGAAAAGTTCTTGTTCTATGAACCCCGCCCCCCCAAAAAATATTTTGAAAACACGGCTATTTGAAGAATTTTGAGATGAATGCATTTCCCTACGAAGCTAGCAATTTTGCCTTCCCTTCCGTGTGTAAATAATTGGAACACATGCAATAAAAGTATCCAATTTTAATATGGGAAAGAAGGAAACTTGAAAATCAATCTTATCCAGTTATATTTAAAAAACAACAACACACATACCCTGATACACTTACTTTCCAGCCAAATACAAAGACAACTTGAAGACACTTTTAAAAGAAAGAAAAAAGATATCTGTGCTCAATATAATGAAATTCAAACTGTTTCTATAGAAAATAGACATCCCCTCTTTGGAAAACACTTGCTTTAACCAGAGTCTCTGTCACTACTTCTCACACCTGTGCAAACCTTCCGCAAAGCCAAGGGAGTCACTAAGCGCTGTGCACGCTTCAGTCACTGTGCCACCCTCCGTGGACGCCCCACGGTCTGACGGGAAATGCACATTTTTCATAAATGGCAGTGTTTCCCCCTTCACTTTTTGATCTTGCTTGTCATGTGAGGCTACCGTTCACGAACCCGCTGTGCTAAGACAGTTCTCCATTCCAAAGATAAGGCAACGTGTTACGGGCAGAACCAAATTTGCCTGACACACCAGCAACTAGTAATAATATCGGAAGCAACTGTACTTGAAATTCAGTACTTCCCGCAGTTGTCTTATCCTACAGTGTCAGAACCACACGTAAAGCTTATTCTTACTACAGGATAAGACTGGCATATTTTGTGGATAACTTTATTTCAAGGTTCAAATTCTTGAAATTTCTATTCATGCTTTTTTCTTTACTTTAAGCATTTGTCACACTAGTAATGATTACGCTCACGAGTTTATACGTGTACACATCACTTATAAAATGGAAAAAATAAATGCTATAAACCCAACTGGCTTAATATGTCTAAGGCACAATTTACTCCACACAAAGTCATTTTTACCTAGATTTTTAAAAAATCTGGAATAAGAACTTTGCAAATGAGGAGCAAAGGACATCAGTTGTCGAAGATCATTTCTGATGCAGCCTTTCACTGCCACTTAGCTATGGTGATTTTGTCACAGTTTTTAAGTGCCTCGCTATTAAACAGCAAAACAGCTCTGTTACTTCAAAACAAAACAAGAATCCTATAGAGCTCCATGATTTTGAGAACTCCACCATGGAGCATTTTTACGTAAACACCGTGCAGCATGAAGTGCTATGGGGCTTGTTTCATGTAAAAGAAGAAAATAAATGTTTGGCTGATCACTGACAATAAGGGCAGCGACGTGCCTTCAGAAACTGGAAAACAGCACAGTGCGGAGGCTGGCGGCCTTTGGGGGAAATCTGTAAGTCCTCAACTGGCTTTCGTTTTAACTCAGACCGCAGTCCCACTCAGGGCCCTCTCCTTTGACTTGAAATATCTATCACTTTGCCCGTAAGCAGTAGGGTGATGAATCCTTTGTATATAAAAACCCCACTTTTAGCACACAGACAATTTTCAAGCCTCCATTGCACTTTTAAGATCAAGGGAACGCACAGCTCTCCTTCCTGGCACCCTGAATTAATGCTGAAGAGCAGTGGGGATTGGAAGTGAGAAAGGCTCCACACAGTCCAAGCCAGCAGAGGGAAAGCACTTATTTCTAAGCTGCTCTAAGGAGAAGAATGAAAACTAAAAGACAAACTCTCTTCTTCATTTTTTTCCAGCTAGGCTTAAAGGTCTCCTACTTGAAACCATTTTTCAGTTTTCCTTCTCTCTCTCTCTCTCTCTCTCTCTCTCTCTCTCTCTCTCTCTTTCTCAAAAAAAAAAAATAAATAACGAGTTAAAATGTATGGGTTAGATCCAACATTTCACTGCTGTTCTTATTCTTGGGGAGCTGGGGGAGGAGGAACTTGCTGCCAAAGCTTCTGAAAAGAGAGTTTTGCTGCTAATTTTCCGTTCACAAAAATCTAAATTTCCCTGATGCATCTCACACAACTCATGAAATAATACGAAACAGTATTATATCACTGCAAATTGAGACATTTTTATCAAAATAAAGAGTGATGATGCCAGCATTTCATTTGTCATTTCCCACTTGTCACTTTTCACTGACAAACTGTTACACATACAACTTTTGTCAAACGCTTCATCTTTAAATGTGTTCCAAAATGCCATTGTATCTTAGCATTCATGTAAGGAAGAGAGTAAAAACTACTATGTTATCATACGTTACTTATATAGGTTTAAAAGAAAAGACTACTTATTAGGTTAAAGAATATAAAGGACTTCTTATTTATTTACATGCTGTGTAGGATAAAGTTGAAATTTCCTGAATTATAACAAACTGTGCACATATTGCATGCACCCAAATGTGAGATTATTAGCTATAAGAAACTTTTTTAATAGTGAGAAAATGGGCCATTTTCATCTCCACACAAACCCAAAATCTCTAAAAAGACCAAAGAAAACACTACAATTTGAAATTCATCTAGCCCGAGTAATCTAATGTCTTTTTGATATATACATATAAACTGTTCCTACACTGAATTCTTTAAAAGAAGAAAGGGAAAAAAAAGAAAGAAGAAAAGGGAGAAGAAGGGTTTTTAATTGTCAAAGTGTAACCACCAAACCTGACTGTTTACCAGATATACCAAATAATTACCAACTAATTACCTGGAATATAACTGATTTCCATATTCTCAAAATAACTCATTCATATTCTTAAAGAGCTAATAAATGATGATCAGTCTGTTTCCTTCCCCACAGATATAGTCAAAAAAAAAAGCAAAGAAGACTTAGCACAGGACTCCTAGGTGTAGAGACTGATTTTGGTCACATCCCTGGGAAAGGGTGATGCTGCTTGCCTTCTATGGGGGTTAAAGAACAGAATGCCTCCGGGCCTCTGTACAGTTCCAACACACACACACACACACACACACACACACACACACACACACACTTCCCTGCAGATGATCTTGAATATATACTGGTCAGTGGGTTTCTGGGGATGGAACATAGGGCTTCCAAAATTACTCGAAACATCAAATTATGCTCAGAACTTTGAGGGGCGGATACCCTATGTTCTGTTTAATGTGTATGTTCCACGGCATAGATTTTTTTTTTTAACCAAGTATATCTTTATTTTAATAACAGGCCACGACTAAAAACACTTTCGAGAAGGGCTATTTTTCTACCTCAGCAAAACTACAGAGGACACGCTCGGTGGCTGGATGACCCCAACACCTAAGTTCATTCTATTTAAAAGATATAAAACCCTTAAAAAAAAAAAAAAAGTGGAGTGGAAGAGGGAAAGACCATCTTTTCTCTTTGGAAGCCATGAGTCCTCCCTACAAGCACACCGGTATCTATGCTTGCTTAAAACGAATGTAACGTTTGCTCTATTTTTCCCGTGTCGACAATATGTTTCTCAGTTTCTAAGTATTTAATGCATTTCAATCCGTCAATATCTATACCCTTTCATATCTGCACTCCCTTCCAACAGGAAGGTGTCTCTTCTCTCTACAGCTGCTAATACGCTGACTGCTCCCAACCTGGGCTGCGTGTCTCTTACTTCCAATGGAAAAGGGATGGTCCCCATGTAGACAATTAGACCATGTTCAGTTCTCAGTGCGGCCCTGCCCAGCAACACCGATCCCATTTGCTCTCCCATGTGAAGGCATCAGTGTGTGGTGAATAATCATTTTTTGTCTCCTTTGCAACAAGACAGTTATATTCTTGAAAGGGCTGCCTGACAGCAAGAACAGGTCTACTTCCGGTCAACTAGTCCTCAGATAGCTTCAACACATGATTCTTTAGCAAAATTAAATTATATTATAAACGAATTCTCTCCCCCTTCCCCCCCAAAAAAGCAAATATCTCTAACAGATATTCCCAGTGTTTAAACATTTCTCCCTAAAATCTAGAACATTGAACCCCAATGAAAGCATCAGAAGTCACAGGAACATGAAAAAAGTCTCAAAAAGATGCCTGATGTTCCATGCCTCCTATCAGCAAATACACCATCTGGTCGACTCCAGCACTGTTCATTCAGTTTAAATAAAGCTGTCTGGAAGTTCTTCCTGAATCCAAACAGTAAAAAATGAAACTGCTTCTGTGGACAATGAATGAAGCACAGTCAATCAGTGCCACTCCCGCCCGGCGGGCCAGTGGCTCTCCGGCCAGGAGGAGGGCGCCTGGCGGGCCCTGGCACTCGGTGGGCATCACTTTCAGTTTACGCTGTAGGTTGCGTGGCTGAAGGGTTACACGTAGCAGAGCACTGCAGGGACTTATGCTAATGGTGGGAGAAAGGATCATCTGATTCTTATTTTTGTCATCTTTTTAAATAACCTTTGCTTTTCCTAAATCTTCAAATAGATCTGTAAGTTTTAATCACCAATTTTACAAATATAAATTTCCCCGCCATTAATCATCCTTTTTCAAAATCCTTACGGAGTGAATTACTAGCTGACAAGGAACGCCAATTCGGGTAAGTGAATGTTACCCAGCAGGGATATAAAGCTGTCAACACCACGGTGCTCTTGCCTGCTCTCAACTCTCTCCCGGCCTTCATATGTTTTTTAAAGAGATATTAGCCTGTTTTTCTCCTTCCTGAGGACCTTCGATAAAAGCTGACTGTCATACACATCTGAGCACGTATATTTTATTACATACGTGCTTTAAAACGCTGCTCAGATAAGAGCAAGTGTTGAAAAGACAAAGTAAAACTGACCCCTTTCTTACAGTCTTCTGAAGCTACCACACTGTAAACAATGCATGAACTCTAAGTCCTCTATTAAAACGCAACCTGGAGGACTGTGAGAGTGTATCTACCACCTCAACTAGTTAAAAGGCAGACACTAAAATAAAGCAAACACCCCCCCCCCTCAAAAAGCAGAATAACAAAAAAATTAAAAAAATTTTACTGTTGCAACCAATGCACTCAGAAACATTTATCCACTCACTGTTTATCAAAGCAGTAAGATAAGCTGCCATTTAATCAATAAACAATTAACAATAATTAACAATAATTTCTGCTATTTTTAGGGGGGAGCTCCCCCTAACATCACTAAAGATTAACAAATACATCCTCCCAATTTGAGCTCTATTTTTAAAACATATTATTATAGTCATTATTATAGCAACCTTTTCAACATCTACAAGACTGTACTATAACCTGAGAATTGTAATAACAATACAGAGGTATCTTTCTGTAGTTGTCTATACTTATTATATTGCTTCATAAAGAAAATTTAAACAAAAGGAGGTAGCGTGATAGAAATATAATCTGGTTTTTATTTACACTATGTTCCAAAATTTAAGTCTTTCAAGTATGAAAACCTGCTAAATAGAAATATATTTTAAGCATTTTTTTAAATTTAGAATGTGCATTTTTAAAAGCTTTGCTTTTCTCCAATCTGTGCGTGATTAAAAGTTACAAGAAAATGAAATTATTAACATTTCAGTGCACATTTGGAAACTACTGTATATAAATGTAAATCCCTAACATAATCATTAACATTCAATAAGAAAACTTTGTATTATTGAAATTTTATGTTCTAGTTGTTACATTTTAAAGCTTTCTAAATTAAAATCTTTCCACCCTATTATGCTATATAGAGTAAAATTTTTCTTTTTTAAAAATCTTTAAAAGTCCACCATGTGTAAACTATTTAAACCACTTTACTATTAAGTATTATAAATGGTAATTGTTGAGACAAAATAATGTCATCTTTATTTTCAGTTTGGGAGCAGCCAGTAAGACCTTTGCTATTACTAAATGAAGCTAAAGCTCAGATAAAGTGACAAAAGTAGTTTGTTGAAACAAATCTATTATGCATCACCAAGACTTAATAATTTTACTTTATATCAAATTTATAATAAGTGGTCAAATGTTAATTATAGTCTCAAAAAACATGAAAAGCAACTACTATAGTACACTAAAGGTAGCCCTGGTTATCAAAATTAGGCTGTGTCTTTCACAGTTCAATATGATATAAATAAAATTTGTTTTAGAAAAGCACAATTGTTAACAATTATATTCAAAAATATTTAGAAACATCTCTCAACTTAGTGACTTTTTCTAGGTCTTCAGAAAGAAACCAAAATTTCAAGTCTATGTTTTTTCTTTATGCATAAGGCCACTTTGAGAACAAATCTCCTCCAAGGATTTCTAAGAGTTTTTTAATCAAACATTATCAGCGCATATCATATCATCCAACATAGTCACTACATATTTTTCTTTCTTACATGCATATACTAAAAAAAGGAGACAAAAAGTCAAAACTTATTGCTCCAGGCTCAAGAGAGAACATTAAGAAATACCACTTTTAAAAGTGGGTCACAGAGCTACCAACTTTTCTTTTGCTTCATTAAAGTATGTCTTCAAGCCCCTAAAATGGAAGATATGTAAGCTACAATCTATAGCCAATTAATTTTTTAAAGCTTTAAAAATTGTGAGAATGAGCGATTCTCAAAGGAGATGATTAATATAAGGACCTAAAGCAAACCATCCTGAATGTCTACCATGAAGACAGTAATAGCAAAATAAAAATAAAACCCTGTTACTTTATAAAACGCCTGTATTTAACTCTTTAAGGGTGAGTGAACA
This sequence comes from Myotis yumanensis, assembly GCF_028538775.1. Taxonomy (NCBI): domain Eukaryota; kingdom Metazoa; phylum Chordata; class Mammalia; order Chiroptera; family Vespertilionidae; genus Myotis; species Myotis yumanensis. The sequence goes on from NW_027223759.1 coordinate 8,153,787, forward strand.
TATTAAATAATTACTTCAAAATACATACTATGGCTATTTAGAACCTGGAGATGGAGCTTATCACTAAGTTTTGCCAGGGTTTTGTAACATTACAACAGGCTAATATAAAGAATTATATTAAATGGGCTACTGCTGAAAATTTTAGGACAAAGAAAAACTTCAGAAGCAAAAAAGTTAAAAGTCACTTATCCCAAACACAATAAAACTGCATACCATGGAGAAATATGCATTTTACTTCTAAAAAAAAACAACTGGCAAATGGCACATAAACCTCAAAATATTTGAGTAATGCATCAATTTCTTGCACATCCTCATTTTATAAAATTACTTTTCCTAACCACTTTAAAAGAAGGTAGCTGTCTAAGTAGTAAAAAAAAAAAAAAACTACAAAAGATTATTTTTAATAATATTGAATTCCTGGAAAGGAAATATGGCTACTATGCTATTTTACCTATTGTGCTCTAATTCCTAACGAAGTTACGAACGCATATGACTTTAAACTCTATAGGAAACAGTAGCATTAAAGCCGCTAAGGGCCTGATGGATGCCTGAGTCTTTATTTCACACTGGAAAGGTGGCAGGGAAGACCCCCAGTTGTTACTCACTGGTCTCCAAGCCCAACTAAGAGGTAACAACCCTCTGACCCTCCCGCTCCGGCCCTGGACGGAGCATGGAACACCAGCCCCCAAGAGCGAACGTACCTGAACTTCATCCCTGCCACCGACACTGGGAGGCCAGGCAACAGAGTGAAATCCCTAAAAAGCTCTCGAGGAAAAGCTAGAAACAGTTAGCTGGCTGTGACATAAACCTGCCAACACCTCAGCGCACAGTGAGTGGCAACATGCCCAAAAAATGCCACCCCCTGGGGAAAGCGCTTTCTGGGCTGAGCTGGAGAGGAAGCTACCAGTCACAGAGGAGAGGCCACGGGGGCCTTATCTGGCGACCTGGCGGCCACTTCCTGTAACCCTACACCGGCAGGAGCCCGGGGCACCTGAACCCCGGCCCCCGGGCCCCCATCCCCGCGCCCGCCGCGCAGCGGGCCGCGCGCCTCCCTCCGCGCCGCGGGCTGTTACCTCCCACGGCCTTGGCCACGGCGCCGTTGGGCCTCCCGCGGGCTCCCATGGGGCTGCCGTTCTGCTCCAGCCGCGCCACCTTCACCGGGGGAGGCCCCTTGACGTCGGGGCTGCCGCTGCGCCGGTCGGGGCTGTCCCGCAGGCACGGGCTCTCGCTCCGCCGCTCCATGCTGCTCCGGCTCGGAGACAGAGTTCCCACCGGCAGGTCGCAATAAAACGCGCAGGGACCTAGGGAGGGGGCGGGGGGGAGGGACGGGGGAGGGAAGAGAAAAAGAGGGAAAACCGCTCACACACGTGATAGACGTTCAGGCCAGTGGCAAAGCGACGCGCGCCACAGCCACACAAACTTCCTCCCACGCGGCCGGGGGGCCCGGGCCGGGAAGCCGGTCCCAGCCTCTCGCCTGAAGGAGCCCCGGGGCTTGAGGGCTGCGACGCTACCCCCCACCCCCCCACCGGCGCTGCTGCCCAGGAAGAGGCCCGCACGGACCCCGTCGGGGCCGCGCCAGGGGCGCCCCGAAGCAGCGGCCCCTTGGAAGGGGTTGGCATCCATTGTCCCGGGTGCCACAGCTCCGCCATCGGGGGTCGGGGTTGTGGGCGAAGTGAACTTCCTAGAAAGGCATCCCACCAACTCGCTGCGGGGTGGGGTGCGCACAGCCTATAAGACACCGAAGGAACCACACGGTGAAGGCGCAGTTCCTGGGCAGGAGCCGAAGGCCTGGCAACAGGAGCCCTGAACCCCTGCGTGTTACCTTCCCCGAGCCGGTCTCGAGGCGCGCACACACTTTGCACAAAATCAACCCTCATTTCACAGTCAGAAGCATCCAGAAACATTTGGAGGTGTTAGTCTGAATAACCCCCAACAACCTTCATCCCCAGGGCGGGGCTACAATTGTTATGTTGGAACTTTCTTATCTTCGAACGATCCCATGTGACTTTTTTAAAAAGCTCTTCAGCATAAAATCCAAAAGCAAAAAAATAAAAATAAAAGCATTTAAATTAATGCAGCCAGGGCGAGCCTTGATCAACCCCATGTTTAAATCTCTCCAAAAAGTTTTCCTCCGGGTCGCTTGACTGGCAGCGCTCTCCTCGGGGAACCCACAGATCTCGGCACCCCTGGATTTTTGGGGGGGGCAGCGGAGGAGGAGGAGGAGACACCTGATGAAATGGCACCACGCTGTCGCGACACCCCGAGAAGCAGGAGCCGAGCACCGCGGAGTGCGCCGGGCATCCTCTCCGGCGCTCCGGCCGCGGGAGCAGCCGCTGCGCCCGGCTCCCCGGGACAAGGCGGGGGCGGCCGCGGGGAGGGGAGAGGGGACCTGCCCGCGCCGCAGGGACGGAGCCCCAGGGCTTCGGTCAGACACTTCGCCCGCACTCCCGGGGCTAGTGCTCCCCGGCCCCGGGGCTGCGCGGCGGCCAGGGAATGGAGCCGGAGCCGGGTCTCCCAACTCCAGACGCGGCGCGGGAGTCCCGGCCACGTACTTACTGCTCACGGTCTGTCTGTAGCTCGGCTGGCTGGGGCTCTGTCCATGGAGCAAAAGTAGAGACTCCAGGGTGGAAAGTTTCTGCTGCTGCGCCTCGCAGTGCGGTCCGGGGCTGCCTTCCTCTCCCTGCTTCCCCTCGCCTCCGCCCCGGGTCCCACCGCGCACGGTCCCGGGTCAGGGTGCCTTCTAGCGCGGAGATGGTAGTTATGATGAGGATGACTGGGGGGAAGGGGAGGGGAGGAGGGAGGGAAGGGAGGCTCCTCCGAAGGGGCACCGAGCGAGCGGGGGAGGGGGCCGCAGAGGAGGGGAGCAGAGACGAGGCAGAGAGAGCCCTTCGCACCTCCGCGGAGGAGACCCGTTCCGGGGAGCAAGGGCTGGGGACCGGGAGGCGGGCCGGGCTTCCGCTCCACCGGGCTGCTAGCTCGCGAGGAGGCGCAGCCGGAGCCCCAGGGCCGGTGCCACCGGGAGCCGAGGCGGCGCAGGGAGCCGGGGCCGCGCACGGGAGAGAGCGCGGCGGCCGCCCGAGCTGTCACCTCCAGCCTCTCCCCTCCGGGCCGCCGCCGCCAGCAGCCGGAGCCAGACTCCCTGACAAGCCGCAGAGAGAGACGCACTGAGAGGGAGATGATTATTAGTTGCGTTGAGTCATCAGGCAAAGTGAGTCCTTTTGGGTTGTCCTCGGTTTCCGATTTCTCCCCCTCCCCCTCCCCGTCCCCAGATCTAGCGCCTTCAAAATAATAATTTGGGGTGGGGGCGGGGGACGTCTCTGGATGATTTCGGGATGGGGGTGGGGGGGGAACGATCTAAACCCAAGCCAGACTGGTCCACCGCAGTGAGCGCGGGGAGTGGGGGGCGGGGAGGAGGGCGGGGGAGGTGGCCGGGGGAGGGGGGCCCCGCCTGGCAGGAAATTAAACATCAATCAATCAATCGCTGGGAGCCGAGCGACCCAACGGCGGCGGGGCTGCGGAGGAGGTAGAAGGACTGGCGAGGGGCGGGTGGGAGGCCGGGAAGAGGGAGGAGGAGGAAGCGGAGAGGCGGCGGTGGGCAAGCCGTGTGGCAGGGACCGCGCGCGCGGGGCGGCGGAGGACCGAGAACCGAGTGCCGCGCGAGCGGCGGGTGCTCCCGGGCGCAGCGGGCGCCGGGGCTCGGGGTCTGCTCCTCCTCCTCCTCCTCGCGGCGAGTCCAGGGTGCGGCTGCCTCTCCCAGCCCCGAGGCGCACTCGTCCCGGCGCGGAGGCGGCAGCGACCAGGCTGGCGCTGGTTGCCTGGTCTCCCCGCCGAGGCGCAGACCGGCGCGCGGGAGGTGGCCACGGCCGCCTGGGCTCCAGGTCCCGCTCGCTGCGCCGAGTACTTTCGACTTCGGAGATAGGAGGGCTATCGCCTCCCCCACCCACCGCCTCCGCCCACCACCCACCGCCTCCGCCCCTCCGAGCAACTTTTCGCGGTGCCTGCGAGCTCCCCCTCGGCGCGGAGCCGGCCGGCCGGGCCCGCCGCGCGCGCGGAGAAGGCCGCTGCGCCCTCAGAGCTGGCACGATCGCGGGTCCAGAACAATGGCCCGGGTGTCCCAAATGGCAGGAGCGCTGGCACTGCCCGCCGAGCCGTGGGTGGCACAGGAGAGGGAGCTGTGTGCGGGGCGCAGAGCCGGGAGCATCCCTGGATGAAGTCCCTGGAGCGCTCGCATCGCCGGCGACATCTCGATCGGTGCAGCCCCGAGCCCCCCGGAGGCCGTGCAGCGGTGGCAGCGAGGGCGACAGGGCCGCCTGACCCCCGGCTGCGGGGCTGGAACTCCGGGGACCTCCAGCGGCGCGGGCCCCGGGCTGCGAGCGCGGGCCGAGCTGGGCGGTGAGGACCTAGCCTCTCGGCTCCCGGGGGGCCGCGCGGGGGCGTCTCCAGCGGGTCCGGCGAAGGCGTCACTCAGCCCCAAACTTTTGCCGCTCGCCTCGGCAGCAGCCGCCCGCAGCCCGGCTCCGGCTCCGGCCGCGGCGCTCATTTAAGGTGGCGCGGGCATTCGCCGAGCCGGCCGGGCTCTGGCCGCGCTTTTGTCCCTGAGGTCCCGCTTGGGCGCGCAACCTCCTTAAAGAAAAGCACGTGGGCAGGAGCCGCGGCCCCCCGCCAGGTGCCTAGGGCGCCGGCTGACACTCGCGGGCCGGATCGGGGGCGGGACGCATGGACGCGACCCCCTGGCCTGGAGGCCAATGAAGACCCCCTCAGCTGGCCGCACTCTTCGTCCCTCCTGCACACCTTGGCTCCCCCTGATCCCCAGGACCCGAGGACTCCCCACACCCAGCTGCCCGAGCCACCGGTCCCCCTTAAGAAGTGCTGACTGTACGGCGGCGCCAGAGGGCCAAACTAAAGTCGGTTTCTGGAAACGCTCTCGGGGGTGATTTGGAAATTGTCTGCACCCGCGCACGCACCGCGGGAAGTCTTGCCAGCCTTGTCCGGGGCCTGGCCGAGGTCCCCTCGTCGCACCCACCACCCGGTGGACAGCGTGCGCACGGCCATCCCCTAAAAAGTAGGGGGAGCCTCTGGAGCAGAAAGGACTGTCGAAGCGAAACCTGCCCCCGGCCGGAGTCTCCGCGCCCGGATCCCCGAGAGCCCCGCACCCAGGCGCCGCCCACCCAGTTTCCAAGAAGCCCGAGGCGACTCCCGGGGCGGCCGGAGCCCTGCCGGGAAGGGAAGCCGGCGGAGCCGCAAACCTGCGGGGAGCCACCCTGGGAGTTTTAGGCAGCGTTTTCTTTTCCCCATTTTTTTATTCCTTAAATCCCACCCCAAACGCACCGGTTAGAGAAAACGCACCCTTCACGTCGGCGAGGAAGAAAAAAAAAAAAAGTGGCTCAAGTAAATCTACTCGTGGTGGTAGCTGGAAGGGTTTGGGGGCTGCAGAGAAGCAAACTGTAAGTTTGATCGGCAGACTTTCTTCTTTATATATCCTATCCCGCCGGAATGGGAAGGGGGTGTTGCAAAAAGCAACGACCGCCGTCCAAGTTTGAGCCTGCTTTCAAAATGGTGAAAGGCGCATTTCCATTCCACATCCCCACGACGACAGTAATGCTGTTTCTTTCCTTACCTGGGTACTGAGCTGCGGGATCCTCCAGGGGATCCGGGTCCAGGAACTTGGAAGAATTGGTGATATTAGGTCCTCAGGACTTCTGGGGAGGGAAGGAAATGCAAGTGGGTTAGCCAGGATCGTTCCTGTCTGATTCGTCACTATTATTATATCTGATGATGCGAATGGTTGGAGCGATTCAATCTTAAGTCATTAATGAGCTATTTTATAAACGCCACTGCTGGAGGATCATTTACATTTTGCGAAGGATCACTTCCCTAACCTCACAGGCTTGTGTCAACAGCATGATTGCAGGACTTCAGTTACACTTTTATGAACAACACAGCCGTGTGGTTAATCGGTTAATATTTTATACAGTGTAAATATTTTATTATGCTTTGAAGGGGAACTATTGATTCTAAATTATTAAACTCCCGAGAAGGGCGATTTAAATAAAGTATACAATTATGTACAATTAAATGTACATTGCGGCTGGTTTGTTTTCAGGTTCCGCACACCCTTTTAAATTCATTGCTTTCTCTTTATTGAAAGCAAATTCACTGCTTTCTCTTGTCCATTTTTTTATATCATTTTGGGGAAAAGAACTCCAACTATTTAAAATTACATTTAGCGTAAAGGGAAATATCCAATAATATGAACTATTACCAGAAATGTGTTTTGAATGTAGACTTATGTTTAGTAACACATTTTACAAATATCTTTCGATTTAAATGAGAATTTTAAGAAGTTTTGTGATATATGTCTGCTGTGTGTTTTATTCCCCCCCTAGAGTTTTGTCCTTAATAAAGGCTTTTATGTTTCAAATTGCATAAGCTTTTATATTGAAACTGCACAGTTTTTGTATTGATCTTATATCATCGAAGTAAGCAATTATTTCCAGCATGTTTAATTTTGACAATAAGAAATTTTAAATGACATTTTTGCTTTTTATTAGGATTTTCTATTTTTTAAAACAGTAAATAAATTATGATGACTCTACAAGTTTTGTTTGGTTTCGTTTCATATTCCTCAAGTGGTTTATTTCCTAACATTTTAAAAACAAAATCATACTCAAGAAAAAAATTTGTTTCAGATAACTTTTCTAAAAAAAAAAATTAATTTGACCCAAAATACACTTCTGTGCATTATCCGATAGTTTGCTGCAGAACTCACAGCCTAGAGTTCCCATGGATGGGGGGCATTGTTATCTCTCCGCTTGCTTCTCACTGACTTTTCCTCGGGAATGTACTCAAATTTTCCCTTCTTCCCCCTACTCCCAATTTTTTTCACATGCCATTTAGTCAAAGGTCGCCTGTCTTTCACAATCACCGAGATTTGTTATTTTAAAAATCAACGGATCTTTTTTGCTGGGCTTAAATATGCATTTTTTTCTTATGTCCATGTTCTCCCCTTTTCTCTCTAGCTCTTCGCAGGCCTTCTCCTTCCTCCTAGGGCCTGCACTTTAATGACAACACTCGATTTCCGTCTCCGGACACAGAGGCTTTGACGCGCTAGCTCGCCACTCACTCGGGCCAACCTTCCTTCCCCGGTGCCCGCTGCCCACGCGGGACGGCGTGGGCCCAACTGCCCGGGAATAGGGCGCCGGTGCCGGCCCGGGAGTCCGCTCCCCGCTGGGCCACGCGGGCCTCCGAGGGTCCAGCATCCGTCCCCAGGCTCCTAGATTTCAAGTCTGGTGCCCAGGCCAAGAGGCCCTGCTGGCCAGGCTTGGCCCCTTGAGAACACAGGCAAGTTGGGCCGCGCTCCCCCCCCCCCCCCCCCCCAATGCCCACAGGCTCTCAGGGGGGAAACTGAGACATCCAAACCCTTGGACGGTTCCTAGGTACCCACGAGGCCTGCCTCTACCCGCCTCCCACCCCCACGCACACACCACCACCACCACCACCACCACCAGCACCTGGCCCTGGGCTCGCTCTGCTGGGGCCAGAAGGGGGCGGGAGGGAAGCCTTCATTCACGTGAAGCCAACACCAGCTCCGCGGCCAATTTCCGCCGCGAACTGTCCGGGAGAGTCGGGCGCCCCCCATGTTCGAGGACCACTTCACTGCGCCGGGGCGGGGTGGGCCAGGGCGCGCGCCAAGTGGACCAGGGCCCGGGGCCAGCGCGCCCCGAGGGGAAGGAGCCTGGACGGCCGGGTCGGTGGTGTCTGGGACTGACCCGAGCGCGGGGGGCGGGGGACACTTACTCTGCTTTCCGCTCGCTTTCCCCGTTGGCATCCGAGCGGGACTAACCCCAGCCCGCGCCCGGCCAAGACAAATGACTCCTGGCTCCCGCTTCGGCTCGGCGGCCGGGCGGGGCGGAGCGGGGAGCAGCCGTCGGGCCGCCTAAGGCAGGGGCGGCGGAGGGCCTCCCATCCGCCCAGGAGCCAGCCCTGCCGACCGGACGGACACCAGTCGCCGGGCGACGGCTAACTGGGGAGGGAGGAGGGCAACTAGTCCGAGTCAGACAAGTGAGCCCAGCACCCCGGAGGCAGCGGCCCGGGGAGGCCGGGGCACAGGCCGGACGGAGGCGCCCAGGGGTCCCAGATGGAGGGGCTGAGCGCGCGCGTCCGGGATGAGCGATGCCCGCGCGAGGGAGGAAGGGAAGGGACGGGTTTCGGGGCCCGGGGAGGCCTCGGGCCTCCGGTGGGGATGCGCCTGCCGGGGCCGCGGACTGGGAGGCCGGGGAGGCGGAGTGCCCGCGGGGCTCTGAGCACCGATCCAGCGGCTCCGACCGCGCCCGCGGGCGCCGGCTCCGTGCGGTCTCTCCACGGACCACAGTGGAATAGCGAGGCCTCCTGCAGCGGCGGCGCCCGAGAGAATGACGGCCCGCTCTCCTAGCTTTTCAAAAGCAGAAATCGGCTTTAAAAGTCCTGGGGATCCAGGCAAAGGGGCCGGCACACGAAACGCCAAAGGAGCGGCCGCGGCCACCGCCCCACCGGGGGGCGAGGGGTGGGAACGGGAGTCACGCTCCAGCCCCGCCGCGTTTTCCGTCGGGAAGCACCGCGCCAGGTGTAGGGGGCCGGTCCCCTCTCCCATCCCCGGGCCCTCGATGGCGGCGAAGATCCCCGAGGCCTGGACTCGTGGTCGCGGCCCCTCACCCCCGAGCGCGGGTCACCGCCGGGGTCCCCGGCTCCGCCGCGGCGTCCGCTCCCGACAGCGCCACCGCGTGGGCTGCGGCCCAGCCCTGCGCTCCGCTCAGCCGCCGCGTCCGGAGCCGAGCTTCCTGCCGCCTGGAGACCTCGGACCCGACGGGGAGGCGGCTGGGCCTGGGCGGGCCCCTGGCCCCGGACGCAGCCCGGCGGTCCCCCCAAAAGTGCGATGCGCGGGGCAGGCCCCACGCCGGCGCCCTCCGCTCGCCCCCGCCCCCCGGAGTGAACAGGACGCCTGGGAGCGCCAGGCCCGCACCGCGCCGGCACCCCAGACTCCGGCCAGGCCCCCCTGCGGGACGCCACCCGCGCCCAACCCTCCAGGGACCGGCGAGCCTGGAGACCCGCGCTGGCCTCGCACCGGAGCCAGACGGAGCCGCCGTCGGTCTGCCTGGCGGCCTGAACCCGAACGCGGTGGCGGGGATCCTAAGGGCTTCCGAGGCTGGCGGATCGCCGGGGCTCTGGTCTCCCGAAGCCCCGCCGCACCGTCTTGTCTCGACCGGTGGAAGCCCGATCCCCGGCTCGGGCCCAGGCGGCGCGACAACCGTGTCCTGGGGCGCAGTCCCGCCCCGCCCGGGCGCCGGCCTCGGGCCCTGCGGCCTCGCTCGGCTGCGCTGGGCATCACCTCCCGCTGTCGGGGCTGCAGAGCTACCCCGTCGGGCTTAGAAGACTCAGTAGGTCGATTGGGGGCTTATTTTAAATAAATTCAACTGTTCACACGGGCGCCCCCCACACACCACACACACTGTCAGCTATTGAAAGGGACAAGGACCCAGAAAGGTGCACGTTCACGGGGTCCAGCCCCACGCGAGCAGCAGCCTCGGGCCCTCGGTGGTCCCCTGCCCGGCGGCCCCACTCAGGCGGGCCCCGGGCTTGTCACCAGCCCGCTGAGTGGGGCGCTCCGCAGCCCCGGGCCTGCTCACCCACGTCCTTGCCCGTGGCGGTGACGCTTCGTCTCCCAATTCTCACATCCACAGGCCGCGCGGAGCCTCCTCCCAGCGGGCCCGGCCGGCAGCCCTGCCCAGCGGCTCACCTCCGCCCGCTGCGCCCGCCTCTGCTCTGGTGCCCAGTCCCGATGGGGCGCGCCTGCACCTCCAGGAGCCTCCAGCGGGTGCCCAGGGCGTCGCCCTGCCAGCCCCGGGGCTGATTTAAATAACTAATAAGCTGGGAGAAATTTTACGAGGGGAACTTTTCCTTTTAGTATCAATAAAGCCTAGTAATTGGGTTTGCCGGTTACCTAAGCTCCAGTTTCCCAGTCTTTCTCTTGCTCCCTCTTCTCTCGCTCCCTCTCTCTCTGTCTCATTCAGAAGCAACATTTTTGAAAAACCGGCCACGGTGTGTGCGGCTGTGTGCCGCGTGCAAGTGTGAGCGTGTGAAAGAAGTTTGTTTCACAAGCCCTCTGGCTGCCGAACAGTCGTCCTTGTCACTCCCAGGGAAGAGTCCTGAAAGGCGGACTGTTGTTATTTCCGTGGGGAAAAATGCTGACAACAATTCCAGTCTCACCATACAAGTATCGTATGAGGGGGTCTGAGGAGTGTTCCCTGCGGGTGTGATAAAGGCATAGGCAGGGTCTCTCGCATAGTTCGCATTGCAATTCCCTTTCACTGCATTTGGGGTTCCCATCCTAGATGGTAGTGATAGTTCTTGGACTCGGGAGACACCCCGATACGGTAACGCATTCTAAATGTTTGCTCTAATTTTCTAATCCTTTTGAAAGCACGTTTTTTTAGTCAGAAAGAATTTTTCCACCTGGGAAATCCTACCTCAATTTAAAAACAGAAAAGGCCATTCATGAATGATGCCTGCAAGTAGCCCATTCGCTAGTGTCTGCAGAATCGGGGCCCAAGCAGAATCTCCGGGATCTAAAGGCAATCTGAGCATCTTTCCCTCAGTCAGAGCGGGCTATACATTGTGGTTTTTTTTCATGTCTGCTGTACGGAAGTAAACAAATCTTTTAAAGGACTTTTCGAAAAGCATTATACGAAAATTCCCTTGAACTTAAATTCTATACGGAATACAACGTAGCTAGTGTTTGCCATTACCAACCTAACGAAATGCAGAGTGTTTCTAAATCGGATTCTTGTTCGGGTCAGCAGCTAATCTATGAAAAGCGATGAGAATGCAATTGTGCGAACCAAGGGGGCCGGAAGGCAGCCGCACGGAAGTTCCCAGGAGCACAGCGGAACCTGGGCGCTCAGATGTGGTGTTTACATATACGGCATGAGAGCTTGTCCTTTAGGCTTTCAGCTAGAGCATTGATGAGCTTTCTTTAGCACCCCTTGTTTTAGCCTGCGAGCCCCAAAGTGAGCTGAGGGCTGCCTGCAGCCAGGTAACTTCCGGAGGCCCAGTGATTCCGGGATAGACCCGGCCCTTTGCCCAGGGCCCGTGGAGAGCCGCGTCCTGCCCTCCTCCTGGTCGCCGCCACTTCCCCAGCCTCGGGCGGCATCTGGGGCTAAGGGTACCAGACAGCCTTTCCCTCCTCTCCCTTCTCCGAGATAGGCTTGCCTGGGTGTTGGCATTTGGCTGCCAAAGGGGGGGACTCCTGAGCTGTGAGTGTACACTCCCCGTCGCCTGCTTTCTCAAAGGCTTACAAACGACCCTCCTTCCCACCTGCTCCGGCCAGGGCTCCTGTCCCACCATCCTCCTCATTCATGCCCTCGCCAGGCTCCTGGCACCCACCGCAGTGGCCACGTGCTGGGCACTCACTGTAGCAACCCCTTGTCCCCTAAAGTGGCTGGGTCAAGGACGTGTGCTCCTGCGCTGCCCTCCCAGGGCCAGGAAGTGGAATACAGTGGCTGAGGAAGATGAAAGGATTGGGAAGAAAAGGGCAGGGCTGGGGACAGCCCAGCGTCTCTGCAATGCACACCTCAGCCTCCCCAAATCGACCAGGACCTGCCTGTCCCTCCCTGACCTTCCGCTGCAGGTCCCATCCTAGCTGTGGTCCCCAAGGAGCTGCCCTGTGAACCCAGGCTGTGCCCCAGCTTGTAGGCACCCCCTGCTCTCTCCTGTTTTGGTTTCGGCTAAGATGTTTTCTGAGGTCTTGGAAACTCCGCTCTTTGCCTCCTTCACACTCCTTTAAAAAGCAAAAAACAAACAGCATCCCGAGCCCGGCCTCCGCCAGGGCCCCTGCATCTCCCAGAGCTCTGTGTGCAAGGGGAGCAGAGATTGGTCTGCTTACAGCCGATTTAATTAAGACAGTTATGTGCCGTGAACTCTTTGGGCCCCCAATCAATGCGATCTGATTTGGAAAGTCAAATAGAATCACATCTTACACTTGTGCAGCCCCTGTTGGCCGGCGGGGCTGGGGACAGATGCTGTTGTCCTCCTGCACCGCCTGGACCTGGCCTGAGAGCGCCCTGCGGAGCAGGTCGCCCTGCTTGTCCCCTGGCGACCTCCGGATGGCCTTCCAGCAAGACCCAGGCCTTGCCGGGCAGGGTGTGAAAGGCTGAAGCCCAGCCCCCAGTGTCCCTAAGCCAGAAGCCAGGCATGGGATCCCGCTTCCCCGAGGCCCACGCGCTGCAGAGCTCCAGGCCCTACTCCCCGTCCACCTGGCCCAAAGGCAGCCGTTTTAGCGGCAGAGAAAGCAGGAGAGCCAGCCTCTCCTTCTCCCCACTTGTGCCCCCAGTAGCGCCCCTCCCCCCAAGGCAGACTCAGGTGCTGGGCTGCAGTGGCGCGTTTGCCTAATTTGTCACATTGGAAGCCTCAGACGATCTGAGTGGAACACTCTCTGGGCTTCCAGGGATATGCTGACAGCAGGCGCTCAGTGGAGGGGGCAGGGGGTCTGAGAGTCAGTGGGGGATAGAGACAGAGGTTCTGACGTGCCCTCCTGGGCTTTCCTCCCCTCACCGCCCCCTCCCACCTTCAGAAGCAACCTCTCCACTTCTTTGCCCTCCAGGAGTAGGGAGAGAGAGTGCCAGGGTCTCCCAGGTTCTTCCCCTCCCCTGGGGTTGTCCTGGGACCCAGGACTCTGAGGCCTGAGCCCAGGGGCTGGCTGGCAGTCCTGGCTGTGTGGTGTGTGGGTGCCTACTACTCCTTCCTGCCCCCGCCTCCAGCCCCGGGGCCACCCTGCCCACTGCGGTCCTGACCCCAGGAAGTCGCAGGCACGCCGCTGACTTCATCACCCATCTAGATGCCCCCCTCGGTTTCCATAGACTTGGGATCCAACAAAAGTGCCTTATTTTCTTTAAGGAATTGGGGCTGTTAAACATTCTGGGCCTGCAGTTGCGGGAGGGGGGTCTTAGAGTTGTCCTCAAAGCTGCTGGGACAGCCGGCCAGCCCACCTTTGCTGTCACCTAGGCCTGGGTAGGGTTGGCTGTGGTGGGCCTTGTGTGCTCCCGCTCCTGCACCCCCCCCCCCAAAAAAGGGCCCCCTGCACCTGGGGAGAGTAAGATGGGGTTGGAGAGTGCCGCTTCCAGGGGGCTTTTTGCATTTTAAAAGAAGTTGTTTATTTCCTTGACGGACTCAGCCCAGCCCTAGAAGGTGCAGCGGCGGCTGCCTGGCCCTCCCCCCTCCCACGTGTGTCTGGCTGCGGCGGTGACGGTTGGCTTAGCTCTGGGAGGTATTGGGGCCCGGCCCTGGCCGAGCGTTGGGCCAGGCGTCTCTCAGAGGCCCAGGCGCCCTGCGTGCGTGCGTGTGCCAATTGCCTGGGGTGTTCGTGCCTGCAAGTGGGGGGCCGGCCTGGTGCTGCACCCACCCTCGCCCCAAGTGTGGACGCAGTGAATGAGCCCACGGATCAGCTCCACGGAGGGGCGGAGGGGCCTGGGGCGGGCAGGGCTGCGTGCAGCTGCGCGGCCGCCCCCTCCCTCCTCCGAGGCCGAGGTGGCCCGGGAGCCCCGCCAGCACGCCCGCCCCGCAGGCGGAGCTGGGCCCGGCGATCCCTGCACTTTGTCATCACGCCCGAGTATTTGACATTCGCAATTATCTGCAAATACCCTGATCGGTTTGTATATGAAACACTTTTTTTCCTGCCTAAAGATTGGAATCTGGTAAGTTTCAGACAAGTGGTTGCGGGGGGAGGTGACCCGGGGGACCGCGGGGTGAACCCGACTCGGCGCGGTGGGCGACAAGAAGGGACGCGTCTGCGGACTGCCCCCTCCTCCCCAGCGGCGCGCAGAGGAACAGCCCGGAGAGGTCAGCAAGGGCCCAGAAGGCGACCCTGGGGTGCCCCTGGGAGAGGAGTGCCCCCTAATCCCTGGGAGGGGGAGCTGCCGGGAGGGGGGAGCCCACCAGAGGCAACCCCAGAGGTTAAGCGTCTTGATCACCGGATAGGGCGCTGCCCGGCCTGGTTGCCATCACTGTCAGTCACCTGCTCTACCCGCCGCAGAATTACCTGCTCCAGGACCATCCCCATCCCGCAGAGCCCTCCGCCCCCGCGCGCCCGGCCGCCGTCTGCGGGAAGTAACCCGCGTCCTCTTGCCAAATAAACGGATGTCCCTTTGACCCTCCTCCGCCCCGAGAAGGTTCCTAAATCCAGGAGGGCCGTGCCGGCCTCCGATCGCTCAACTCCCACGTCGCAGCCTCGGGCTACCTGCCCAGGACGCAGCCCATCAGCAAAGGGAAAAGTGGCGGCGGGGCCAGGGTGGGTGCAAGACCCGGATTGTCTGCTTCTTCTGCGGCCTGGGGAGCCTGCTCCTGGCCCCTGGCTGGGCCGAGGCGCCTGGGGCCCAGGCCCGGGGAGGCCAGACCTGCCCCCGCGAGGTGCACACAGCCTGGGGGCCCACTCTCCGCCCCGCCACCGCCCGTCCCGCTCGGTGTCTCTGTCGCCAACCGGTAGAGCCTCTTCGCAACAGTGTATCCGCAACTTTAGAAGCACCAGCCCTCCTGCGAAGCCCCGGCCCCGAGCACCACGAAGCCTGCAGCTCAGACGCTGGGCTTGGCTGGTTTTCACACATATTACCTTCCGTCGGAGGAGGGCAGGTTAGAGAAAGGTGGGTGCGGGAGTGCACCCTCTCCAAGGAAAACTGCGGGAGGGGGAGGGGGCGTTTGGAAAGTCTGCCTTCATCACAGCCCAACAGCCAAACCACTGGCGCATTCTGCAAAGGACGAGCGGGGAGAAGCGGGCAGGAAAGAACCCCTGCCCCTGCCCCTGCCCCTCACCCTCTCCCAGTGCCCACAGTCGCGCCAACCCTCGGGGAACCCAGAGCTGCTACTGGGAGCGCATCCTCGATCCTGGCTCCGGCTCAGCCCGCGTGGGCAGGACGCGCGGCGGCTCTCGAGGGTCCTCCCAGCCTCCCGGGCGCCCGTGACCCAGGAGAGCCCCACGAGAGCAGAAAGGGCAGCGGAGGCGACCTCACTCAGCAGCTGCAGCCTCTGCCGGGGGCTCCCTTCCTAAGGGGTGGCCCGCATCGCCCGCCCGGGCCGCGGCTCCTGTCCTGGGCTCCTCCAAGCCTGGTCTGCGGTTTGAGTCCCTTTGCGGACACCCGTCCGGGCCCTCGGAGGAGGCCGCGCCTGCGCCGCGGATGCCAAGCGTGGGGACGGAGGCCCTGGCTGCGCCAGGCCGCAGGGTTTCTGTGGGCGTCAGGGTGGGCGTGGGGGGGCGGTCGCGACCTCGGCGGGGCAGGGAGCGGTACGGTGATCCGCGGGGCGCCCTGCACTGCCTCCGGGAAGGCCCTAGGCCTGAGGAGGGGGCGAGGGCACGGGGCCGGGGGCAGGCCGAAGCTCCCCACTTCACTTCCTGTGATTTCCTCACGTCCGTGTCTTGGTTGGATAGACGGATGGCCGCTGGACTCGGGCGGTTTACCCGACAGAAAATGCCCCAAAGACGGGGCAGGGCGCACGCGGCTTCCCTGTGGCCGCTCTTTGGTGTTCTGTACCCACCAACCTCCCCGCACGAGGGCACCAAGGGCAGAGCCCACTTTGCCAAAAGTGATGGCTGCTCGGGCGCAGTGGGGTGCGCCTCGCCCAAGCGTGTGCACCCCAAAACGCACCCTCGCCGGAGCTCCCGCCCAGCACGCCTGGCGTCCCAGGCACGTGCGCGCTTCCTCCCGCTCGGAAGAGCATTCGCCCCGCGTCTTTCGTCCCAAACGGCTTTGCTCTGGGGGCGCTACTCAGACCCAAGTCCCAGGAGGTACGTCCCGAAGACAAGAGCTGGGGGTGCGGGACCCGCTGCTCACCTGGGCTCGGGGCTCTCCAAGGCCCCAGTTAACTAGCGGCTGCATCGGGGCTGGCGGGTGTGCAGTGGCTGCGCCCGGCGAAGGCGCTCGGTGTGGGGGTCCGGGTCTCCGCAGGCATCAGGGGTCGGGGTGGGCGGTGCTGACTACCTGGGCGCGCGGATCCCAGGCTGGGAAAGGGGCGCAGTGTGGCCCGGCTGACCGCGGATCCCAGGCGGGGAAAGGGGGATCCCAGGCGGGGAGAGGGGCGCGGTGTGGATCAGGATCGGCCCTGACTTTGCTGGTAACTTCAGCGCCTCTGAACTCAGGGAGTGCGTGTGGGGCACATCCTCGCTTTCGGGCCTCGCGTCTTTTCTTCCACCTCCTGCCCCCATCTCCCCCCGCCCCCCCCCCCCCCCTCCTGCTGGAGGGCTCGATCGGTTTACAGAGCCGCCGGTTCAGACGTTCAGATGTTTACTCGCAGCCAATTGTTTATGCAGGAAAATGCTCGTTCCCCGGACCGCGAGCTTCCGCCCTGCGCTGGCCACCGCTCCGGCCGCAGCATCGGCTCACGGATTCCACCCACAGGAACCGGCGGCTGGGAGGCTGTGCCACCGGGACCGCCCCGGCGCTGCTCCGCTCGCCCGGCAGGGGGAGCAGGCGCGGCCAGCCGGGTCCAGCCTAGGCCGGCCGGTGCCCGCTGTCACCCCAACGGATGCGCAGCCCTGGGGCCTCCTCACCTGCCCGCCAGGTGCTCCCCGCCAGCAGAGGAGCGCACGCAGGGCCCAGCCTCATTCCCGGGTGTTTCACAGCCAAGAACATGGAGGAGACAGGAGTATATGCGCTTTATGTCTAAATACAGTTAAAACAACGTGTAGGTGAGGTCACCTCCTTTGCCCACACCCAGTGGGAAGGAAAAACAAAACATAGGTGGGTATATAGTGATATATGCACATCTATAAACTTTCCTCCCACACACCTTGCGCCTTATTTAACATTTTCGGTGGTCTAATTCCTTCTCACTGTGTTCCCAAGCAGTTTATTTCCAGGAGCGTTAGCTGGTCCCCGCACAAAACAGGGGCGAGGATGAGGCCTGCGGCAGGTTTTCTTCCTTCTGGCTCCATGTGCTTCATTCAGCAAGAGTGCAGATAGGATAGGACCCATGTTGAGAACAATCTTAATCCGGGGCTGAGGGGGACCCATAGACCCCCCCACCGCGCCCATGTGGCTGCACTCCTGTGCCGAGGGAGCAGAGATGCCTGGCCAATACTCCCACAGCTACCAGCCAGCCAGCTCTCCCACAGAAATCCCTACGGGGCCCACAGCTCTTCAGAGCTGTCCTAAGGCCCAGTCCTCCAACTCTCTCCAGAGAGGAGAACAAAAGCAAAGAATTTCACACTTAGCAGGAAACTTCAAGACCATCTAGTCCAGTGGTTCTCAACCTTCCTAATGCCGCGACCCTTTCATACAGTTCCTCATGTTGTGGTGACCCCCAAGCATAAAATTATTTTCGTTGCTACTTCATCACTGTAATTTTGCTACTGTTATGAATCGTCATGTAAATAGCTGATATGCAGGATGTATTTTCATTGTTACAAATGGAACATAATTAAAGCATAGTGATTAATCACAAAAACAATATGTAATTATATACGTGTTTTCCGATGGTCTTAGGCGACCCCCGTGAAAGGGTCCTTCGACCCCCAAAGGGGTCGCGACCCACAGGTTGAGAACCGCTGATCTAGTCGAACAGTTGTAGTTCACTGGTGAGGAACATGAGCTGGATCAAGGCAGAGAATCACACTCCAGGTGAGAAAGCACCTGAACTGAACTCTCCTCCTGGGACCCCAGTCCAGCAGTTTTGAGGACAGGTATTAGAAATGAATGGTACTGCTGTCATTATCCTTGTAATTCCCACTGTGTTCCCACTGACTTGGGGTTATTTGTAAGGCATACTCCTTTAATAATATTGTACCAACAAATCTGCAAGGTCTGCGTGAAAAGAGTATTACAGTTGGCTCAGGGGAGGATGAGTTTTAGAAATGAAGACACGGTACAGCGTGGGAGCATTTGGAGGGAAGACGAAACAAGAAGAGTTGTATCGTTTTACCGCAGCTTCACAACATCGGATACGTGCACATATAGGAGTGAACGGACAAAACAGAACATACCTGGGATTGTGGTTTTATAACAGCATTCTTCCACACTGTGCACTTTCTCTCAAAAAACCAGAGCTAATTTGGTGTGTGTAAATGTTCATTTATAGATTTTTAAGTATTGGATTCTGGTTTATTTTTAAGGACCAAGGTGAAGGAATATAAACATTTTTGAATTAAATATTAAGGGATAAGAGAACACTCCCCACTGGCTTTGTCATAAATCCTGAGATAGAAATGATATTTTATCATTCTCTCCATAATTATCCTCCTTTTTTATAAGGTCAACACAAACATTACTTGCAAGGGCACTGAGCTATTCCTCTTTATATGTGGTTCACAAAGGCAAAGAGATACATCATCAAATGGACATGTCTGACTCTTTCCGTAACTAATGTCTGATCTTTAGCAAATGGCGCTGTGATGTCATTGAAATGGGTATTGGACAAGGTACCGATTGATTTATTGATTTCCCTTCTTCAAGTCCTTCGGGGGTTGGGGAGAAGAAGGAAAAGCATAGGTTGGCTGAGATATGCAATACTTACTCTATCATCCACATGCAAGAATTATATTTGGCTGATCAAATTGAGAATTCAGAAGCATTACTTACAGAAATTCATAATGGAATGACATTGAAGCCACTCAACTGATCAGCCTGCCTCTCCCCTACCTTGTCATCTTATTTGACCTTCCAACTTGAACCTCTTAGAAGTAAAAAAAACCCACTAAGTTTTCAGTTAACCTACAGACAATGGGAGTAGGAAGAAAAGAGGAGGCTCACCGGGAAGGAGACAGAATAGGTGTGTTTGCTTTCACATGCATAGCCTCAGGGGTCCTGCTGCACAGCCCAGAAGCCGGGTGTGTGTGACTGCCCCTGGCACTTGCGAAGGGTCTCACAAGGGTTCTCTGTGGTCCTCGTGCGGGACTGACTGCCCACCTGGGGGGTCTCAGAGCTTCCTGTGGCCTAAACCTGTGATGGTTCACAGAGACCCGTGGCAATGAAAATAAAATAATAAGGCTGCTCTGATTGTCTTTGGTTTTGTAGGAGAGGATTTCAAAGCCAGGATCCTTTCAGCCTCAATCACTGAACCGTGTTTTTTTTTTTTTGAGGAGAAAGACTTTTAATCCGAGTCCTGTTAAAAATGCCAACTAAACCGCCTGGAGAAACTCTACATTGTAACATCTGCCTAGAAATTACCACACACAACAGTATCTACAGCGAATCTGAAAATATATGAATAAAGGCAAACCTCAGACTTCCTCTCCCTTGGCACGCGGTATGGGTTAGCTGCATTGAATGACAGGGAAGGTTCACTCTCAGGCATTCTCAGCACAACTGCATATTAGCGACTTTCTTTCCTACTCTGAGAGGAATTGAACATCTGAACTTCTAGAACTTTCTATGTATTCAGCTCAATCTTCGGGGGTTAGCACCATCATCTAGGAAGTTCCTACTCACTAAGATGAGTCAACTTCTCTTGTGTGAAAAGTGGGCTGAAGGACATGGCGAAGAGAGCGTCTCCCCCCTGTCCAGGGTGCCCTTCCAGAACCGGTGCTTTATTTGACCCTAGTCATGGGCCCCCTGTTGAGGCTGGCGTGTAGGCATTCACTTCTCCAAGAGAGACTGGGTGGGGATGCCCGTGAATAAAAATCCAAAAATTGCGTGCACCCCTCCCCTCACCCTAAGGCGGGCTAGTAGTGAAGAAGACATTAGGCAGGGAAGCATGATGGAGAGGAAAGGAGAATTGGACCACTTTAAGGAGGTAAGTCAGTGTGTGTTTGGAGCTGGTGCCGGAAAAGGAAAAACACTCTCTTTAAAAAAAAATAATTAATTTATTTAAACAATAGCATCCATCTTCTTGCAATGCTAACTTCGATGACTGTTTAAAGAATTCTTAAAATGTCTGTAAATAGTGAGGGGGAATGAAGCTTTGCGCTTCAGAATTAAAAGCCTCCAGGGTGATTACATTCTGTCTTTACCACCTACCAGCCGGGTAAACCGAGGGAGGCTGACTTACCTCTCTCATTTGTCAAATGGGCATAATACCAACAGCCAGCTCCTAAAATCGCGAGGATGCAATGGAATACTACATGTGAGTTCCTGGAACATAATGAAAACTTAGGAAATGTTCGCTGCATATTATGCCGTGGGAGCTGCTAATCCGCTGGGTTCTTTTTTTAATTCATTATGCAAATCACTGAATGGGAACAAGGACTTAAAGGCTGGATCACATTGTTCTCCTAGATTCATTTTTTTTTTTTTAGACAAAATAATGCAAAGAATCTTATATCACTTCATCACCAATGAAGTTTGTCTGAATTTTTTTAATATGTATTTTTTTATTGATTTCAGAGAGGAATGGAGAGGGAGGGAGAGAGAGAGATAGAAATATCAATGATGAGAGAATCATTGGTTGGCTGCCTCCTGCACGCCCCACACTGGGGATGGAGCCGGCAACTAGGCATGTGCCCTGACTGGGAATCGAACCAATGACCTCCTGTTTCATAGATCGACACTCAACCACTAGCCACGCTGGCTGGGCTGCCTGAATTTTATTAAGCATCTCTCCAGAACCTTTCCCTCAGCTCTTCTGCACTTTCTTCCCTATACCAGAGGCTCCCTAGCTGGTGAGATGGGCAGAGGTTACCAGGACTGTCTGCCAAGAGGTCACTCAGCATCCTCCATGGAGGGCTACGCTCGGGCAGGGGGGATCTTTTTCCCAGGACATTATATTGGCTCAGGGTACAAAGAGAGAGACCCAGACGCTATATCCTCTAGGCTTTGATTCTTGCTACCAAACGGTGAGAAAACCGTAGGCTCACCCCCTGAAACCCCTCTCTCACCCTCTGCACTCAACTTTCCCAGGAACCAATATTGTTTTGTTTGGTGTTGACAAAAACAATAAAACATTGCTCTTTGCCTCTCTCTTACAGCTATTTGATTTTATGAGAGAGAATGGTTATGCCTTGCTGGGTTGGGCAACATTCTCCATCAAGTGTATAAATCCCTGTGCCGTTCTCACCATGGCCAGCATCCCCTCTGGGCTGTGCTCCCGTAGCTGCACGGAGAGGGAGAGGCCCAGCAGCCCCAGGAGGGGCAGCGACCGGGCAGAGCGTCCAGGGGCAGCAGCCACAGCCACTCCAGTCACTTACCGGGAAGACCACGGGCAAAGCCTCGCTGGAGCTGCCTTTTAGCCAAAGCAGAGCAGGCTGTAGGGGTGACCACCAGAGCCCCGCTTCCTCCCTCCTGCGGCTCTGTGTGTGCCTCTTTCCCGGGGAATCTCTTGGAGTCCACATGCTAAGCCAAATCAGCTTTCAGCCGGCCAGCAGTCTCCACACACCTGGCCCACTGCTGCCCTGGATGGAGATGCAGGGCCGTGGGGCCCAGGGAGAGAACGCCAGGAGGGAAACACCCGGGAGGCTGTTCCGTCTGGTTCTCTCTCGGACTCAATGTTTTGTCCTTTGTGAGCTCTGCTGGGATGTTTACATCAGTTAGAAACGTTCATACAATAAAATCTCAATGACCTTCCGGACCATGTTCACGCCCACAAACCAAACACACACTGATTGCTTTTGACCAATCAATGCTCAACTGCAGCTTCAGGGGAGACGCTGCCAGCCAGCTGGGAGCCCTTGTCCCAGGAGGAAAATCCTCTGGTTCTTTGGGGTGGGCTGGTTTATAATAAACAAAAGCAGAACGATGTGGCCCGAGGTACCCACTCTCTCCCTCTTTCCCTTCTCTCCTACAAGACAGCCATTTCTTTTTACTGCCCCTGTGGGTGTCTTCAGTGCTGAGGAGAGAAAGGGGATGGACCTAGATATTAGCCACCAAACTGGATTGCCTGAAAGGCTGGGTTTTCTGCTGATTTCCTGGACCTCCAAACCCGGGTCACAGAAACATTTCAACTCAACAAATCTACCGAGAAGTTATTGGCTCATGGCTTCTATTGTCCAGCTACCTTCTATCTCAAGGACTAATAAAAAACTACCAAGTAAATGCTATGAATGTTAGTAGGTCCTTTATGTGCATTATCTCATTTAATCCTTCAAACAATACTGTGAGTTAGGTACTATTATCATGCACATTTCACTTTCCCAAGTGAGTTTAAAGAGGTTAAATAAATAATAACTGCTAATTAGGAGGTGGGTTTAACTAGCAGACCTAGCAGAGGATTCAGACCTTTTTAAAAATATATATATATTTTTTATTGATTTCAGAGAGGAAGGAAGAGATAGAAACATCAATGATGAGAGTGAATCATTGATTGGCTGCCTCCCGCACGGCCCCTACTGGGAATCGAGTCTGCAACCCAGGCATGTGCCTTTGACCAGAACCGAACCTGGGACCCTTCAGTCTGTAGGCTGACGCTCTATCCACTGAGCCAAACCAGCTACGGCAGAATTCAGACTTTCTATCTGGTTTTGTCATCAACCTAACCATGGGAAGACAAAGATGAGATTTTACGCATGTGACCTTGTGTAAAGGCACGTTTAGCAATCACTTTGAAGTGTGTTTTCAGACCAGGAACTGCCCCAGGCACATTAAAAATACATCACATGCATCCTCTAAGAATTTACCATCTAAGATCAGCTATTGCGTCCTGCCTGACCCCTCAGCATCGCTTCTTTAGAAACCCAGGCTTAGAGGAGGTGCGATCACTGTCTCACGGAGGGCATGTGGGGCCTGCTTCCTGGAGAAAGAGTTCTCTCTGATGCTGATGGAACTGAGTGAGATGGACACCATGGTGGGGAGGAAGCTGGTGTAGACACTGACGTGCCTCATCTACTGAGGACAGAAGAGGGTCTCACCAGCAGGGGTCAGAATAGCCAACAGGAGTCCCATGGAGGGTGACTGTCAAGTCAGGACAAAGGGGACGTTTTCCAAGGCCACACAGTCAGCTTGTTACAACACCCGAGCCCCCCTCCCCAAACCACCACCCCCCCGTTACCTTTTTCATTCCTTTGTATTCATGAGTACTGTCCCTATGAAATCCTCCTTCAAATATTCTGTAGGAAGGGTGACCAGTGGTCTGACACATGTTCATTCCTTCAGCTAAGATGTGAATACCGTTCTCAGAGTATATTGACCAATGGTTTACCTATTATGTGTTCAGAACTATGCTAGATGGCGCAGAGAAAGCAAGGAATTTACAAGCGCACGCCCTTGTCCCCAAAGAGCCAGGACTTCATTTGGGAGGTCAGAGTCACTCGGGAACATAGCTGGCAACAGGGGTGTGGGACAGACTCGAATGAAATGTCCGAGAAGTGATGTATACAGTTAAGAAGTACGATAGTCACAGGAGGTGAAATTTAACTAGATCTAGAAAGATGACTCAGCCTGAAGTGGGCAGGAGGACAGGGTTTGATGGGAGTAGCAGCGGGTCCGTGAGGAAACCGGAACAGCCTGGATGGAGGAATCCAGGGAGAGGATGCCTGGTAGCTAGACTAGCACTACTTACGGAGGCCTCAAATATTGCCCAACAGATACGGACTCGATGAAGAAGCGAGAGCCACAGTAGCTCCCAACTGTCCCCTCCCAACTTTAGACACATTTAGTCTTTTTATTATTACAGAAATCATACCTGCTCATTTGAGCAGAATTTAAAAGTAAGAAAAACTCCAACCCCAGCAACAACAACAAGAAATAGAAAACCACTTCCAAAACTCCTCTTGGCGAATTCTGAAGTAAAGAAGGCTCAGAATGAAAAGCGTTTTGAAGGGTTATCATGGCCACAATAGGCAGGGTGGCTGTGAGGAGAAAAGGTGAGTGGGCTGGTTAGAAGCGTGGCAGGACAAGCCCGTCACAGTCACAGCAGCCTGAGGGCCATGCCTGCAGCAGGAGGAAGGTTGAATCTGAGACCTGGAGGAGCCATGTCAGGCACCCTTCTGAGAACCATGTGGCTCCGGGTCCCCGCAGCCCCTGGAGTTCCAGCCCCAGGGCATGGCTGCTGGGACCCTCGCCTGGATCCTCCCATTCCAACCATTCTCCTCCAGAGCCGGGGTCCCCTGGCACCTCACAAACGGGCCTGACCCCAGTTAGGTGGCCCCAAAGTAGGCTAAGGGGGCGCTGAAGTTCTAGAAATTACTGTCTTCCAGCTTTTAAAAATTTTTATTTTTTTAAAGATTTCTTAAAAATATATTTTTATTGATCTCAGAGAGGAAGGCAGAGGGAGACAGAGATAGAAACATCAATGTGAGAGAGAATCATTGATGGGCTGCCTCCTGCACGCCTCCTACTGGGGATTGAGCCTGCAACCTGGGCATGTGCTCTGACCTGGAATCGAACCATGACCTCCTGGTTCATAGGTCGACGCTCAACCACTGAGAACACCAGCTGGGCATCCCAGCTTTTTAAAGTATTCTTCATGGATTTAGACCTTAGGACTGACCTCCGGGGCCTTCATCAGGCTGCGCAGGTGTGGAGGGACCTCCGGGTGGCCCTGGGCTGGAGCAGCATCTGCTTCCGGGAGGGAATGTCACCCCCAAATGGTCACTGTGCCGCTCAGCACCTCCTCTTCCGTCTCTCCTTCCCGTCAGCAGAACCCTTTGCTCCGTGCTTCCTGGCTCTCCCATTCACTTTCCAGCTCTGTTTACATCAGTGATCCTTCATCACTCTCCCTAGAACCACCAGCAACCTCGCTGCCTCTACATGACTTTTGAATCACAAGCCAAGAACCAAACTGTTTGAAGAGAAGTTACTTTTCTAGGCATGAACTTATTTTTTCTTTTCTGAGAAGCGTGGGGTGGATGGATCTTCAGAAATATCAGCACTTACAGTAACAGCAGCACCTACGGCTCTGCCAGTGAGGAGCCTGTGACGGGCTTCAGGTTTTCATCTCATTTGTTCTTCTCTTCCAGGCACCTGCCTTCCCAGCTGAAGCCTACACTTCACCTCGCAGCTAGGTGTGACCATGTGACCTGCTTTCGGCCAACTAAATGAGATAAACTGTGGGTGCTCCTTCTGGTCTTAATTCTAAAAGGATCAGGCATGCACTTCCTGTCCCCATTTATCTGCATGAGAAAATACAAGAATTGGAAAAGACACTTGGAGCCTCGAAAACAGATACAAATGTTGAGGATGGCAGACTGTCCTACCAGTTACCTCTGGAGATGCACAAAAGGGAAACAAACTCCTATCCTGCTCCAACCACTCTGCTTACCAGTCTTTTGCCTATATCAGCGGGTCTGCAGTCCAGCTGGTTTTATTCTCTTTTACGTGTAGTGAAACATGTGAATAACTTCCTTATGTTATCCATACAATTTCCCATGAAGATGCCAATAAATCGGGAACTGCAGAGGCATGCAAAGAGCTGAGGAAGATTGAAGGAGGCTGCATGGCAAACAGAATGATTTCTGGCCAGGAAGTCAGAAAAGCTGAATTCTAATAACAGTATCAGTTACCGCTTATAGAATGTTTACAATGAGCAGGTACTACGCAAATGCTTCATCCTTATTGTCCCACTATATACCGTTGAGGTAGATACTTTTTAAAATCCTTATTGTACAGACGAGGAAACTAAGATCAGAAAAGTTAAATAACCTGCCCAGAGTCACAAAACAAACGATTGTGAGAGCCCAGGTTCAAAGCCAGATCTGACTCCGTAGCCTGTGTCTGTGCCCGTGAGACTCCACCGGCGCTAGGTCACCATTAGCTCGGTGACATTTGGCAAGGTTTTCCCTCTCTGGGTCGCATTTTCCTTAACTGTAACATGAAGGCTTCGGACAGGACCATTGCTGGGGTTCCCTTTAATCCCATCACTCTGTTGAATGACTAGTTCTAAGTTTGGCTGCGCCATGATTTGCTGGCATCCAGACGAGGAGTTGGACCTATTTTTCCAGCATGTATCATGCCAGTGATCGTAGTGATGTGTAAATAAATCACAGGCGTGCAGTCAAGCCTAACCAAACAGCCCGTGGCACTGACCAGAGATGGTGGCTACTGTGTCCCCAGGCCCCGGGCTCCCTAACTTCTCTGCCTCACAGTTCCTTCAGTGGTTGGCTGCCACCTCACTACTCACTGCCTGATCCCAAACACATGGTGGAAACTGAGGACCTGTTCCAGACCCTCTAACGTTTCCAAACCACCCCAGACCCCCCAGGTGAAATCCTGGCTCCTACAATAGAGTCAGCAGTGTTGTTTTGTCGTCGCTATCATCATCATCATCATCATCATCATCATCATCATCATCACTGTACTGTGAGGAAAGCTCTTAGGTTCCTCCTCTCCCACAGTCCAGCTCTGCAGAGCTGACAGCTCTGGCAGGCCCACCCTGCAGCCATGGGCTCTCAGCACCCTCTGCTGGGCTCTGCCTGCAGCTCAGAGCCTCTCTCCAGGAGGAAGTGGCCGGGCTTTCCCAGAGCTCCCAGGGAGGTCGCCTGGGGGAATGAACCAGGCCCCGACTTCAAAGGCATTCCTGCCAAGTGGAAGGCTGTGCTCCAATTAGGCTCTTTCCCTGGACCCCCAAATGGCAGTTTTCCAAGTCCTGACATCCAGGCCTGGTGAGTTACTTTCCTTAGTTTTGAGGGGGCAAAATGCCTTGGATGGGGAAACTGTAGGCCACTCCTCCCCTGGCCCATCTCAGTGACCCTCCCTACACCAGCAGAAGCCGCCGAAGACCAGAAGCCAAGGTTTCCAATGAGAGTGTCCATGATCCACCCCTAATTCTGTCACTTCACAGCTTTCAAATGTTGGTCAGGACAACCTTTTTTTGTTGTTGTTTCTTAGCTAGGACATATGGATAAAAATCTATACATGCCTTGCCTGCCTCACAAGATGTTGTGACAATAAAAAGTGATAATTTGCTGAAAAGGACATTGAAAACTGTGGACTGCTATGCAAAACCTACTTCTTCCTGGTCTGAGAGCAGTGTCTACGCACTGATCCACGAAGCCACTTTAGGAAAACAATAAAGCAAGTTCTTACAAATGAAGGGTAATACCCGAGATCTGCAAGGCCACAAAATCCATGGAGTCATTAGCCTTCCGAGCCTGACGGGGATATGGAGCTCACACAGCAAACACTGCAGTGACCTGCCCTGCAGATTCCACATGTAGAACCTGGGATCTGAAGGGGCAAGGATGACCGCAGACGCGAATCCCAAGCCAAACCTAGTTCGAGTCCGATGGATCTGCGTCTCATCGGACTCCATACTCCTGCTCGCTTCTCCAGGCAGCAGGAAGGAAGTCAGCGGACAGATTCATGCATTGGGCAGGGAAGATGGGAGTCCCTATGTGCTTCGCCGGGCTGCCGACCAGACACCGGGGGAGTTTCAGTTACTACCCCCTTCCCTCCTCCAGACATCTCTGCCTTTGCAGTCTCATTCCTGTGGCATCTCTGCCCATGCACTGGGTTTCAGCCCCCTTCATGGGGGGGGGGAGGGGGGAGGGCCTGTTCCAGCCACTAGCAGGTGCTATCCAGTAGCAACTATAATGCCAGACATGTCATTTAGGATTTTGTAGTAGTTATCTTTTTAAAAACTAAAAGAAACAGGTAGAATGAATTTTAATAATAGATTTTATTTGGCCCAATATTTTAACACATTTTCATTTCCACATGTAATTACTATTTAAAAATTACTAATAAGATATTTTATGGGTTTTTCCAAATGCTGAGGCTTTGAAAACTGGTGTGTGTTTTACACATCACATTCCCATTGGGACTAGCCGGATTCCAAAGGCTCAAGAGCCACATGTGGCTGGTGGCCCCCGGATTGGACAGTGTGTGGCACTGAAGCACATCATCCAGTACCATTTGGTTTTCTATCCCCAAAGCCAGGTTTCAGGGCTTCCAACTAATAGTGAGAGAGCCTGATGGCAAGTGTCTGGGGCTCAATGGGATTGGGAGGGAATTAGAGGTGCCCAGGCTCCATTCTTCCTGCTCCCTTAATGATCCCCCAGGTCACAAAAAGGTACACCTGTGCATGCACACCTATTCATGCACATCTATATACGCACACCTATATATGCACTCCTGTGCAGGCACACCTATGCATGCACACCTATACATGCACACCTATACACACACACCTATACATGCACTCCTGTGCAGGCACACCTATGCATGCACACCTATGCATGCACACCTATACATGCACACTTATACATGCACTCCTATACATGCACACCTGTGCATGCACACCTATTCATGCACATCTATACATGCACACCTATACATGCACTCCTATGCATTCACACCTATACATGCACACCTTTACATGCACTCCTGTGCAGGCACACCTATGCATGCACACCTATGCATTCACACCTATACATGCACACTTATACATGCACTCCTATACATGCACACCTGTGCATGCACACCTATTCATGCACATCTATACATGCACACCTATACATGCACTCCTATGCATTCACACCTATACATGCACACCTATACATGCACTCCTATGCATACACACCTATACATGCACACCTATACATGCACTCCTATGCATACACACCTATACATGCACACCTGTGCGTGCACACCTATACATGCACATCTATACATGCACACTTGAACCGTGCAGCTCCCTCCCTCTCTTCCTAGTAACCTAGGTATTTGAATGGGAACAGTGGCTACCCCCACCCCTGCAATGTCATTAAGGTGAGATTTCAGGTCAAGTTGTGGGGAGAGGGTGGCAGATGTGCTGGGGGTGCGGGACACCCTTGCAGGGCTCCTCCAAGCAAAAGGTATGGATGGCTACCCCCTCCTTTTGGGTAGGGACAGACCTATTCAGTGTGGTGGCCAAGACAGGACACAGGCCGAAACCGGTTTGGCTCAGTGGATAGAGCGTTGGCCTGCGGACTGAAAGGTCCCAGGTTCCATTCCGGTCAAGGGCATGTACCTGGGTTGCGGGCACATCCCCAGTGGGAGATGTGCAGGAGGCAGCTGATCGATGTTTCTCTCTCATCAATGTTTCTGGCTCTCTATCTCTCTCCCTTCCTCTCTGTAAAAAATCAATAAAATATATTAAAAAAAAAAAAAAAAAAGACGGGACACGGAGGGTCCTGGTGAGTGGAGGACAGCGAGCTTGTGAAGGAATCACCTCCAGGGTTCCCTGGCTCTCCGTGTCCTTCCACAGACACGGTGAGTGCTTGCCACGGACCCTGCCAGACAGAGAGAACCCTGAACATAGGACTACCGCTTCCTCACCTCTGCACGGCCAACGTCCCACCTGGGCAGCTCATACAGTTTCAGTCCAACGCAAAAGATGCGCGATGTTTTCGTTTTCCTGTGCAGCTCTATTTCAGATGAAATCCGCCTGGGGCTTTCCTGGTGTGTGGAGGAGGGTGTGTGTGGGAGGTAACGCCACTGCCAAGGCCACAATTCAGCCTCATTGTCTCATAAGGTGTGAATTGAGGCCCCAGATCTTCAGTATAACCACAGAGATTTTTACAGTTTGGCGATTTTCATGGAGGGAAGCTTCTGGAATTTTAACAGTCCATGCCATCCTTGAAGGCTCAGGCTGGGCTGTAGGACAAAGGCAGACCCAGCAACCCCCGCAGGAGAACCCACTGGGTTTGCAGCCCAAGTGGCCAAGCAGATGCTTGTTTCTTCGTCATGCACCTCACACTCCAGTCCTCACAAACCGCCCAATCCCATGGCTCATTCTGTATCCCACAAACTCACCGGCTTAAGGAAACAATAGGAAATAGCCAGGCCCACCGTCAAATGCCCCTCGCAGTGCTGGTAGCTCACTACAGAGGAACCTGGAACAAAAACCTCCTCGGCCTCCGATTCCGGTGTCTCAGGAAAGCACACGCGGGAAACTCTGGGAAACAGAACCGCCTGGTCATCGCAGCCACAGTCCGTGCGAACGGGGCTCAGTCAGGAGCAGACTGTGCTCCAGAGGTTCCTCTGTAATCCCGCGTGGGAGGCCCACACGCATTTTCCCACGGAAACAGCCATGCTGATCAGGACCCCCGCCTACCCTCAAGGACTGCTCCCCCCCAGCGCTGTGAAATAGGAGACGTTTACCCTGATGAATAGCAGGTGCTATGTCATCGCCACATTAGGAGTGAGCACGAGAGGAAAATAAATGCATCGAGAGAGAGCTAGAGAGTTACAATAAAAGCTGAGGTCACAGGGAGATGCCATCTATCACTTGCCACCCTCATAACAGGGCGTGATGACCAGAGACCCTGCTCCCCAAACCACTGAGGCTTGGACTGTCCCCTCCAGGCCCCCACTGCTTTTCTCATCTGCCGCCCCCCCCCCCCCCGCCCCAGATGGCAGAAGAAAAGCTTCCCCAGGGTTTGACTGTGACAAATGCCATTCCTCCCCAACACTGCCCCCTTGCTGGAGAAAGCACTTTGTGCCAGACTGCTGTCCTGGGAGGCTGGCCTCCCTCCTGAGGAGGAGCACCCAGGACAGGAAGCCCGGAAGCCCTGAGAATCTCTTCCCAGAACATGGTGGGGACCAGTCCACAGGCTGCTGCTGGCCCCTCGGCCTAAGAGTAGAGCAGGTCAGGGAAAGAATCCAGAATTTGGGGTTGTTCAATAACAAGATACTTAGAAATACTAATCAAATACCAATGAAGCCAGCATGTGCTACATTTCAAATTATTTTATAAATCCATGTTAACCTCAATGTTCTAGTTTGCTTTTTCTATATCGAAGGAAACATTTCTTTTCTGATCTCGAGCCTGTCGGCAGCCCCCAGAAACGCCCATGAGCCCTGAGAACCGTGTGTGTGGCCAAGCGCTCCTGGCCTCCGGGACACAGCACAGCCATCCGAGTGACTGGGTGTTCCTGGATGGGTGTGAGCCGTAGTACGGACCATCAAGATATAACTGACGTTACAATCTCAGGATAAATTTCTTGTTTCAGTACCAACAGCTGGAAACAGCTAATAAGACAGAATAGGAAACCCAGCAGCCTGCAGCAACATGACAACGAATTCCTTTAGGACTGTCCACCAATCCCACCTGCAGGAACCCACCGTAGGGACAGGTTCCCAAACGTTTATAAAATAAAGTTTCCACTGATATCCCTGTGGCACTGCTCACAGCCTTGGAAACCTGGAAGCAAGGGAGAACAATCAGGAGGCTCCTGCTGTATTCCACGGGGGAGATGGTGGTGACCTGGACCGGAGGAGGTGAGGAGGGTCTGGAGTAGATACACTGGGGATGGTAGATTCTACGGCAGTGACTGAGGTCTTAGAAAAGAGAGAAGGCAAAGGGAAGTTTAGGTTTTAGGCCCAAGCAACTGAGTGATTGGAAATTAATTTCTTTTTTTTCAATCCTCACCTGAGGATTTGTTTTACTGATCTGAGAGAGAGAGAGAGAGAGAGAGAGAGAGAGAGACAGCGATGTGTGAGAGAAACATCCATCAGTGGCCTCCTGTACACATTCTCACCAGGGTTTGAATCTGCAACCTCTGTGCACAGGATGACGCTCCAACCAAGCCAAAAGGCAGGGCTGTTATTCCATTCCATACACCCTTCTTATGGTGCTTAATATACAGCAGGTTGTCAAGACCTTTCTGTTTAAATCTGGTCTTTAATGCTAAGGTGTCATTGCTTCCATCTCAATAGTTGTATGAATTCAGTCAATAGTTTCTTAGTTGAGTCAGTCTCATGCAGTAACTTTATGAATGCTTTCATCTTGATATGGAACTTGAAGTCAGAGATCTGGTTCTATGACCCACCCTTCAGGGGTGGTGCTCAAGTCCTGAGTGTTAAGCTTTGTGTGTGTGTGTTTATTTCCACAGAAAATGTGGCCAAAAGAAAAGTCAATATTTTAGCCTCAGTTATAAATAGTATTTGGTTTCTTTGCAGTGATCCTGTGTTTTGAAAAGGACTTAAGGAAGGGGTGATGAGGGTGCAAATAGGAATGGAAAAAATTCAGCAGAGCCTCTAAATGACAGATCAGACTGTTTCCCCCCCCCCCGCCCCCCCCACCCCCTGCCACACACACACACACACACACACACACACACACACACACACACATTCCTCTGGGCATTATGCCAGCTGAAATGCCTTACATGTCTTCAGCTCACCTTACATGCAATTCTCTGTCATGCCACATATGTGACAATGTGCTAAATTACTAAGACAGAAACAACAATAATCTGGAAAAAACACTTCCCCGATTTCACCTTGAAGTCAACCTCCATCTTCATCATAGAAGACCCGTTGTACTGCTGCCTCTTTGTGGCAGCTTCTGCTTGAAGAACGAGTGTTGTGGATGTAAGAACGTACTTCTGCATTGGGATCAAGGGGTAAAATAAGAGGCTGGGGTTCTTAAGAAAGCCTAGGTGTCAGCAGAGTCCTGGAACACTCGGTGAAGATCCCCCAGTGAACACCCTTAGAGAAGCACATGCATTCACAAGTGTTTCTGCTGGAATGTGTGTCTGTGGTAGAGTCCTGAAAATGTGGAGTTCCATACATCTGGGCAGGCACTCAAACCAACCAAGTTTGTGAGTTCTATAAATCTTGCACTCAAACCAACAAAGTTTGTGAAGAAAATATAGTTGGTGCAAACCACTCAAAATCAATGGAACTTAACAATTAGGATATGACCTAAATAAATAACACCTTGCACAGTGTATAACGAATATACTCGCATGCTTTAAAAAAGCCTGATACAATCCTAATAAAAATTAAATAGATATGAAATGTAAAAAGTCAAATTATTTGGATGAAAGGGACTTTTGCTAGATAAAAGATGGTTACAAATTTTTCGCTCTTCCTCCCATTGAAAAGTAGAGTCTAGTTCCCTCTCCTCGAATCGGAGCTATCTTAGTGACTTGCTTGGCCAATAGAATACAGCAGGAGTGGGTCTGTAGACATCTGAGGTCAGATCATAGGAACATTGTGAGTTTCCACCACAAGCTCTGGGAGAAGTCAGCTGCTGACCGTCCTACTCACATGACAGAGAGTGAGAGCAAGAGTCTGCACACACACACGCTGGGCTCGTCCTCCCCTCATAAAGGCACCAACACCATCGTGGGGGCTCCGCCCCTATGACCTCAGCCTAAGTGCCTCCCCAAGCCCCATCTCCAAATACCAACAGATGAATGGGGATGGGCACGAATATTCGGTCCATAACAATAAAGTTATATATTTCTCTACTAGACATTATATAGTACAACCTAATGATTTTTATCAATAGGGGTTCTATGTAAGAATTAAGCCAAACACGATTTGACACTTTTTCTGACGTCACTAGGATGTACACCATGTACCCAAGGATGGTACATAGATCTAACTATACTGCATAAGTGACAAGGGAATTCGTTACACATAATGAATGTTCTAGAACTCCAGGGATTGGTGCTCTTGGAACTCGAGGGGGTCAACTGCATAGACACCAGACCTAGACTGTACAGTAGTCCCCGCTTATCCGAGGTTTCGCTTTTGTACTTTCAGTTACGGTTGGTCCACCATGGTCTGAAAATAGTAAGTGAAAAGATGCAGCAATAAACAACTCATCATTTTGAATTGTACACCGTTCTGAGGAGCAGGATGAAATCTCGAGGCCTCTGGCCCGTCTGACCGTTTGTCCAATGTGTCCAACTGTCTATGCTCCTGACATGTTGGTCACTCGGTAGCCATCCAGGTGACCACGCCAACTGTTGTGGTATCGCAGTGCTTGTGTTCACATCACCCTATTTTTCTTACCAAGGGCCCCAACTCTCAAGAGTAGAGGCGCTGGCGATTCGAATATGCTTGTTACTTCAGTACCATCAGAAACTCAGTAACAGCTTAGTGCTCTGTCACCAATGCCTTGTCATTCATCTCACTTCTCCTCACAGAGGCAATATCATCTCACTTCATCCAAGAGGGTGAGTGCAGTACAACACGATAGGTGGAGGTCAAGAGAGAGCCACATTCACGTAACTTTTATCACAGCATGTTGCTATAACTGTTCCATTATTGTTGTTGTTAATCTTTACTGTGCCTAATTGATCAATCAAACTTTATCATAGGTTGGGTGTATAGAAAAAAAATGTGGCATATGTGGGGTTTGGTACTATCAGTGGTTTCAGGCATCCACTGGGGTCTAGGAGCGTGTCTCCCAAGCGTGAGAGGGGCCGACTGTGAAGGTTCAGATCCAGGCCCCTCCGGTGACCTCCCAAACAACCAGGGACAAACCACCTGATCTCTCTGTGCCCTAGTTTCCTCATTCGTAACAGGGGACAGGAACATTACCTACCCTCTTCTTTGAGTTAGGAGGATGAAATGAGTTAATATATATATAAGGCACAAGGTCAGCACATAGTAAATGTTATTTAAATGTGTTCTTTCTGTAAACACGTTAACTATTAAAATGACACATGTTTGGCCCTGACTGGTTTGGCTCAGTGGATAGAGCATCGGCCTGTGGACTGAAGGGTCCTTGGTTCGATTCTGGTCAAGGGCACATGCCTGGGTTGCAGGCTCAATCCCCAGTGTAGGAGGCAGCCGATCAATGAGTCTCTCAGCTTTGATGTTTCTCTCTCTCTCTCTCTCTCTCTCTCTCTCCCTTTCCCTTCCTCTCTGAAATCAATAAAAATATATTTAAAAATAAAAAGAAAATGATACATGTTTGGTAATGTGCCACCTAAAATCACCTTGCATTATTTTAGTGGAATATATGCTCACTAACCCACCTGGATTAGTGACTCCCTTCCCCCCACTGCTAGTCCACTTGATGGAGGTTCTTCAACATGCTCCTAACCCTGACCCTGACCCTGACCCTGACCCGAACCCTGACCCTGACCCTGACCCTGACCCTAACCCTAACCCTAACCCTAACCCTAACCCAACCCTAACCCTTCATTCAACAAGAAGCTGCTTGTACTCAGGAAACCATGCTAACTGCCACCCCCGGCTGCAGGGCTGGGCAGGGGGAATGGAGGGTTCGCCACGTGCAGTGAGGAGGACTGGGAGAGAGTGTTCTCTGGCGCTCAGCCAGAGAAGCAGCAGACAGTGTCTGCCACTCATTTCTCCTCAGCACTGATTCTAGACTTGAAACGAAACAGCAGTTACACTCCACGCTAAACCGACCTTCTACACTTTGCATTGGTAGCACGGGCTCATTCCAAGCTTGAAAAAGATGCTGGCACATTCCTGACAGCCCAGCTTCCGGAGAGCAGCTTATAAACAGGGAGAGTCGGACCCAGGGGCTTATGATAATAACTACCGCACATTATCTGTCATGTAAGAATAATCCCGTGATTGAACTGCTGATGATACATGTTTTGTGGACGAGGGCCAAGTTACAACTGTGTTTGAAAAGAATTTTAAGCTAACCCTACTGTGGGCAGGGCCCTTGGTGGGCACTGGAGTGCTAGTTGGAAGGAAAAGAATGTGTGTAAGAGGCATGTGATGTTTTTGCAGTGGTCTGAGGGCTGGGCTGGGTAATTATACTCCCCGATGCAAAAATCCGATGTGGCATAATGAGAAACACACCTCTGTCCTGCTTCCAAAACCAAGTCCAAGTACAGGACAGCCTTTGCCCAGGCTGGCTGTGCCCATGAGCAGTGCGTTTGCTCCATTCTGTGGCTACGAGGGCACCAGAAGGCGCACGAGAGACCGTGAAATGTGCCGCCTCCTCCCTTTCTCTCCTGTTAACTCTGCCTCCAAGCCACCCTCCTCATCACCCTTTTTGCTCTATCGACTCATTGGACAACAAACACAAAACCAGTCTTGATAGAAGGAAAAGTAGCCATGTCAGTAGCAAATCAACTGTGTAGTTCAAATCATTATTACAATAAAATACCGTTCATTGAGTACCCTGCAGAGTTAGAAAAAGGATAGTTTGTGTCTGGTAGAAATAAAAAGCCAGCAAGGAATTAGAGTTCAATGGGAAAATGCTGTTTTACTACAAAATTCTTACCCAAACCTTCCCTGCAACATTGAACATTTGACTACGGAACTTAAAGCAACCCAAAATTGCCCCATGGATTTTGAAACACATATTATGAACATTCATAACATCTGTCTTCCCTTATCTAATAGAATTTGCTAATGGAAAGGGGAGACATTCTCAGTCCTTTTAGTATAAAAATATCAAGTTCTTCCTTTAGCTGCCTACATAGAGGGTTGATATAAT
The DNA here is from genome assembly GCF_028538775.1 of Myotis yumanensis. Classification (NCBI taxonomy): domain Eukaryota; kingdom Metazoa; phylum Chordata; class Mammalia; order Chiroptera; family Vespertilionidae; genus Myotis; species Myotis yumanensis. The sequence continues at coordinate 8,189,814 of NW_027223759.1, forward strand.
TCACTGTTTATCCTATATAATAAAAACCTAATATGTGGATTCCATGTACTGGTGGGGTCCCTCGGCCTGGCCTGAGGGATTGTGCAGAAACCGGCTTTCCAATATCCCCCAAGGGGTCCCGGATTGCGAGAGGGTGCAGGTCAGACCTAGGGACCCCACCGGTGCACGACTGGGGCCAGGGAGGGACCTCGGGAGGGCTCCAGGGCGTGTCCAGCCCATCTCGTCCAGTCCCAATCGGCCGGACCCCAGCAGCAAGCTAACCTACCAGTCGGAGAATCTGCTCCCTGGTGGTCAGTGCATGTCGTAGTGATTGGTTGAATGGTTGAATGGTTGGACACTTAGCATATTAGGCTTTTATTATATAGGATAATCTATAGAGTAGAGAGTCATAATGAGGGGAGGAATAGAAAGCTTTTCATTGTATGGTATTAAAAAGATGGTATAACATATTTCATTGAATTGTTCGCATATAAAAAAATAATCAAAACTTTCAGGACTCTAAAGAAAATACTTCCTAAACTTTTGAATCCCTGAATAGCACTAGGGGGTGGGAGTGGAAACTCTGAAGACAATCATTTTAAAACAAAAACAAACTAGTCCTTTAATTATAGCATAATTACCCCTATTTCAAACTGTGAATTCCCTTTTGCTTTGGTCTTTTAAATAAATTATGCATGTTTTCCATATGCGGCCCCACACCAAAACTCCTTTCAAATCTGAGAAAAACATTTCCAAAATCCAAGTAAGTATCCAGACTCCGGGATATTAATTTGACTTTGGATTCCTCCATAAACTTTCCATGTTTAGCAATCGTTCTGAACTGTCCCTTGGGGTACACATGTTTGTATTACACATATTCTATGTCTTTTAATAGTAACGTTTAAGAATTCAGTAGGAAAAAAATAATGCTCTTGTAAATTCGATCTCTTTCACAAACATCAGAACATGAAGTGTTCTTTGGCTTACCCCCCACCAGGTTTACATTAATAAAGCATCAATTGTAAGCCCAACCATCCAATTCCAAAGAAACTCCCAACTCCAATATTATATGCTGTTTTATTCTGTTGTGCATTTAACCAAGGATTAAGGCATAATGCATTTTTAATTAACTGAAATATTAATGGCAAAAGTCTTTTAAGAGCAAATTTTTAAAGAATTGCTCATCATAAATGTGGTTTCAATAGAATTTATTTATAAAGCTGGATAGAGAACCGGAGATGGATAATTTAAACTTAAAAAAAAAATGTTTTCCTTTTATATAAAATGGTTAACTTGAGAAACTTGATAGATAACAAAAAATGTGGGAACATTCTTGGGGGCCATGGATTAATTCACAAATGCTGAGATTTTCTTTCACTTTTGTTGAGTTTTTGTGAAACTGCTTGTACTAAACATGTAGAGCCTTGATTATGTGTGTAGACTCCTTAATGGGCCCACACTCCACCGTCATAAAGGCCTTTCTCGGTAGCCACTAACCGGAGCTGAACCAGAGCGCTGATGAATCCAGTGCAGCCTTGCTTTTATCTCCACTGTCCGCGCTACACAAAGCCACGTCAAGATTTTATACTTGGTTCTTGTTAGCGTCTCCACACTGACAGTGAGCTGATTTTCACAGCCTCGAAAATTTTGAAGCCAATTAATCCAATGAAGGTACGTTTGGCTAAATTTAACAAAAACCCACCAACAGGGGATCAGCAATAACATTTTGTTTCTCAAATAAATGTGATGTCCAGGAAAAGGCATCACAAGCATGAAGGAAATCATCCAAGATTCAGGTTCCTTCTAAAGTCTACCGCTCCATCTTCTGTGGCGTTTGATTTTCATGGTTACAAGACAGTGGCTCCCTCGGTAGCCATCCTACCTGCGCTCTGAGCAGGAGGAGGGAGTGCACAGGGCCAGTCTGCCTGCAAGCTGAGTCTGTCTCTTTTCAACAAGGAAAATTGCATTCCTAGAAACCCTGCCAGTAGAAGTCTGCTATATCCCCATGGCCAAACCGTCTCGCATGAGTCACTTCCAGTTGAAAGGGTAGCTTGGGAAATCAAATTCTTTTTTTGTCTGAGTACTTTGCTTCCCTCAGCATAACCAACTCTCCATTGGAAAGGAAGAAAGAAGGAAAACGGATATTGGGTGGACAGACAAGTAGGAGTGGTTGTAACACCTGATGTGGCTTATGGTGACCAAATTAACGATCCATTTTCCACTTTATGTTGTAGAGATACAGCATCAAATATGCCCTCCTGTAATCAGAAGATCCAAAAAGATTTTATATCACAACCACAAATCCTCTCAAATCCCCGATTCTCTCCCACAGGCCTAGCAAGGCCCTCAGGGACATCCCAGGTGTTTCACAAGGAGTTAGCAGTCAGGGCAGAGCATGGCAGAGGGGGGGTCAAAGGATGGTTTGGCCATATTTGTCTTCATCATCCTTTTCACTCATATAAACCGAATCCTATTTCATTTAGGCACAAGGAATCATAGCTGATGACCACACACTCCTAATTTCGGGCCTACTTATGTTTCTGCATTAAATTAGAAAACTCTTCATTTCTCAATATTTCTACATCAGGCAAGTCCACAATACTCATGTGATAATGAATGACCCAGATTAGGAGTCTGCCAACTGAAGCTCACAGTCAAATCTGGCTGGCTGCCTTTTATTTATTTATTTTTTAAATATACTTTTATTGATTTCAGAGAGGAAGGGAGTGGGAGAGAGAGCTAGAAAGATCAACGATGAGGGAGAATTATTCATCTGCTGCCTCCTACACACCCCACACCGGGGATCAAGCCTGTAACCCAGGCATGTGCCCTGACCAGGAATCAAACTGTGACATCCTGGTTCACAGGTCGGTGCTCAACCACTGAGCCACGCCAGCTGGGGATGGTTGCATTTTGAAAATAAAGTTTTTCTTAGAACATGGATGCACCTGTTTCTGTGAGCGGCACTGACTGCTTTCACATCAGCAGAGCCCTGTGGAGTCGGTGCAACAGAGACCACCGGGCCTGCAGAGCCTAAAATTACTCTGTGGCCTTCACAGAAAGTTTGCTGATCCTTGATCCAGAGTCAATATACAAAAAATGAGCAACTATTTGCATTGTGTGAGGATCACTGTTTTCTAAACATGTGAGAAGTACTTTTTTCCCTTGTTTTATCCCGGAGCCACTGCCCAGCAGCAGAAGCAAAGAACTCTGCTGCAGCAATCTTTGAAGGAATTGATAAAAGTCATGGGAAGTGAGGCTCAGGGGTTAGTTAGTTAGAGAGCCTTGAGTGGATGGAGCAACAAAGTGAAGAGCTTTGAAAAGTTGTGGCTACCCATATCACTCACTGGAGTAGTGCTGTTATTGTCCTCATTTATAGGCTAAGAATGTAATTCAGAGTCATGCCATTTTATAAGATAGAAAGATCTAATTTTTCAGGATAATAAGATAAAAATAAAATTCCCCCAAAGAAAAATAATTTCGTTTCCCCCCACAATTCCAAGCAAAATTACATATTTTCTTCATGGGGCCCTAGAATATTTTGGTGGATAGTACTGGAATTGTATGTTTAATAATTAGTTCACTAAGGGAGGCACCGGCTCATTGAGCTTTTCATCTCCATGGCCCATCAGGGTGCCTGGGTCTCAGTAAGTGCTCAAAACATGATTTTAACAGAAGAATCAATGAACCAGCTAGCAATCTTATTTTAGTGATTTATGGATAGTGCAAAAGAGGTCGAATTATCAATAGTTTGCAGTAAAAAACTAACTTTGCCCTAAGAGAGGTTTGGCCTTTGTTTCCTGCTCCTGAGAGGCAATCTGTAAGCCCTTGGAACTTCCTGCTTGAAGAGTGGTTTTGTTTACTCAGGGCCATGGGCCACCCGGTACATCCACGCTAACAGTGTAATTCATGGTGAGTGCCCGTAGCCAGCAGTACCAGCCTGACCTCTGGAGGGGCTGGAGGCTGAGCTCAGCGATGCAGCCAGTCGATCATGGCTCTGAGACTGAGGCCCAATAGAACCTCTGGACAGCAGAGCTCAGGCGCGTTCCCCTGGGGACGACACTGTGCACTGCTGCATGTAGTCGCTAGAAGAAACAGACGTGGTTGTACAACTCCCCAGGGAGAGGACGAATCTTGCACCTGGAACTCTCCCGGACCCTGCCCCATGCACACGTTCTCTAAAGGGACATTCCTCTCAGAGACCAAGGCACTCAATCACTGCTCTTCTTTGTGAAGCCACTTCATGGTCTCTAAGCGGAAGTGGGATGAGAGTTGCTGATGTGGAAAAGAAGGTAAATTTAGCTCTGCCCTTTCAAGAAACCAGTTTGGTTGTAGGGAAATAGTTTCTGCCTCGCTTTCTGCTAGCTTCTGCATAACTGATGCAAGATGAGCAAGAGCATTCTTCTGTCTGCTCAGCAGCCAAAGGTGCTATTCTGATTCACGTGGGACAGAGTGTAAATGCCACTGTGTCTGCCCATTCAGCCCCATTGCACTCTCACGTGTGGAAATTTCATGAAGATTCTGGCATGGGACACACCTTTCCAGTTATATACCTTTGCAATGTGAGTTTTCATAATTTTCTATGTCCCAATGGGTATTTTATTTAATTTTATTTTTTAATATATATTTTTATTGATTTTTTACAGAGAGGAAGGGAGAGGGATAGAGAGTTAGAAGCATCAATGAGAGAGAAACATCGATCAGCTGCTTCCTGCAACACCTCCTATTGGGGATGTGCCCGCAACCAAGGTATATGCCCTTGACCTGAATCGAACCTGGGACCTTTCAGTCCACAGGCCGATGCTCTATCCACTGAGCCAAACCGGTTAGGGCCCAATGGGTATTTTAAATGGGGGAATAGACAGACTGTGAACCATAGGCTATTACGGAGTTATTCTTTTTTCTAGCTTTATTGAGATATAACTGACATGTAACATTATATAAATTTAAGATGTACAACATGAAGATTATATATATATATATATATATATATATATAGAGAGAGAGAGAGAGAGAGAGAGAGAGAGAGAAATGACGACCACAATAGGGTTAATTAACACCTCCATCAGCTCACATAGTTATTTTCATTTCTTTGTAGTGGGAACATTTAAAATTTACTCTTTTAACAACTTTTGGGTCTATAATACAGTGTTGTTACCATAGTTACTACATTAGCTCTCCAGAACTTAATTCATCTTGTAACTGAAAGTTTGTATTCTTTGACCAACGTCTCCCCATTTCCTCTACCCGCGAGCCCCTGGCAACCACCATTCTATTCTGTTTCTATGAGTTTGGCTTTTTTAGATTCTACATATAAGTGAGATAATACAGTAGTTGTCTTTCTGTGTCCGACTTATTTCATTTGGCACAACGCCCTCAAGGTCCATCCATGTCATCACAAGTGGCAGCATTTCCTTCTTTCTCCTGACCGCATACTATTGCATTTTACATATATACATATATATGATATGTACATACACATAATATATACATATATATACATATATACACATATATATACATATACACACACACACACACACACATATATATATATATATATATACACACACATACACATCTTTTTTATCCATTTATCTGTCAATGGGTTTTTAGATCCTACATCAAACCAAAGAGTTTTTGTGCAGCAAAGGAAACAAAGCAAAAGACAACCTACTGAATGAAAGAAGACATTTGCAAACAATGTATCTGCAAAGCAGGGGTGGGAAACCCTTTTCCTGCCAAGGGCCATTTGGATATTTACTCAACATCATTTGTGGGCCATGCAAAATTATCAGCTTAAAAATCAGCCTGCTATGTTCGTTCAGTCAAACATTTAATTAACTCACCCTAGTGCCTTGGCAGGGCCAGACCAAAAGGTTTCATGGGCCTCACATGGCTCACAGGCTGGACATTCCCCACCCCTGTGTTACGGGGTCAATATTCAAAATACATAAGAAACTCATACAACTTTACACCAAAAAACAAAAACAAAACACACACACACACACACACACACACACACACACACACACACACAAAGACATACCCGAATCTGATTAAAAAATGGTCAGAACACCTGAATAGACATTTCTCCAAAGAGGACGTACAGATGGCCAACGGACATATATAAGGATGTTCCCCATGACTAATCACCAGGGAAATGCAAGTAAAAACCACAGTGAGAGGATCCAAGATGGCAGCAGAGTAGGTAGAAGTGAAACTCACCAGATTGGAATTACAATTAAATGATACAACAATCAACCTGAATAACCAACTGAAGACTAGCAGAACAAAGTCCTATGATAAAGGATTTACAGAAGACGCCACATTGGGACTAGTAGAAGGGCAGAGGTGCAAAAAGGGCTGGCTCCTCGCCCCCATGCAGCTTTTGAGAATCTGAAGGAATATCTCAGCTGCAAAGTCCTCCCTGGGGAGTGAGTGGTCTCAACCCCAAGCCAAGCTCTCCAGGGCCAAGAAGAGGAGCCCAGGTAACATCTGACTGAAAACCAGCAGGGATTTTCTGCCAGGGAGAGATGCGGGATCTGCTAGAAACCTAGGTGCCCTCTTAAAGGGCCAGCACACAAAATCTCATTCGTGGTCACTCACCCTGGTCTCTGGCGAAGGAAAGGTGGCTCAGAGCAGACTGGAGTCCTACAGGGGGAGACTGGGTGGCGTGGTTCTGGAGAGAGGGCTGGAGGAACAGCTGCCAATGTCCCTGCGCTGAGTGCATCTCACACTCTATCCACAGATGATATCTTTCCTGGGTTAAGCATTTTTTTTCATATGGCATTAGCCCGAGGGAATGCACTAGCCCCACCCTCCTGGCTCCGTATGGCCCCGCCCTGCCAGGCCCACACCCTCTCAGGAGTCTGCTGGCTGCGGCCAGCCTGGGCCTGTGGTGCACTTTCTTGGAAGGCTCTCCAAGATGTCCAGGCAGATTCGGGAGGCAGAGGCGAACAGGGAGAGACTGCGCTGTGTGGCTCTAAGTTGGGGGCCGTTTTCCCCAGGCATGCTGATAACACCATTGTTCCTGTGCGGAGCCCTCCCTCCACGCAGCCAAATCTTGGTCTCTTCTCGCCTGATGAACTCTGCTGGTCTCACCCTGACAACTCCTGAGACCCGCCCCCCCCCCCCCCCCCCCACAAAGGTTTGCAGGCCCCCAGCAAGTGTGGCTGGCCTTGGTGTACCCTGAGACTTTTGCTGAGCAGCCTCTGACCCAGCAAGGGTACCAACTTTAAATCCATACCAACCCAGGAACACTGTTCATCCCTACCTGGCGGCTCACTCAGAGCCCACCTCATGCAACTCGCTCCAGCCAGAGGCTCTTTCAGTGACTGAGCCTAAAGGGCAGCAGCAGGTGATGGCAGGTCTCAAGGAGCCGTGGGCCTTTTGAAGGCCTGTTCCCGGGCTCAGTGCTCTTGGAAACCTGCCTTGGTATGCAGCTTGGCCCTGCCATGTACACCCAGGTCCAGCAGAGGTAGCTACGCACTGTGCATTGCTATGTAGCTCCAAACAAGTAGCCCAGGGCCAGTCATAAGCAGCACCTGATACTCACCTGCACCACAGTCCCTCCCGAGAGGCCGAGAACCAACACACTGGTGGCAGCCTTCAGACCACATCAGAGCACAGCACATGCAGCTCCACAAGGGACATCTCACCCCAAGGGAAATCTCAGCAGGCACCAGGCCCTGCCGGGGCAAACTCTGCTTCATGAAGGCAGCCTCCACTCAACAATTCGTACACTGCGGTCAGCCAGCCTAAAGGTCAACCCCACCCATGGGTGGGCCAACAGCAATCAAGACTCAACTACGACAGGAAGGCTCACGTAATTCACACAAGAGAAATTCCTGGAGCCCCTGACTCAGGTGATGAGGGAAACGGTGCCACTTAGTCCCACAAGACACCTACTCCATAGGTCACCACACCCAGGCTGGGAGACATAGCTGATCTACCTAATACACAGAAATAAGTACAGAGAGGCAGCCACACATGGGAGACAAACGTGCCCCAAATGAAAGAACAGGAGAAATCCACAGAAAAAAGAACTAAATAAAATGGAGGCAAGAAATCTACCAGACAGAGCTCAAAACAATGGTTATAAGTAAGGATGGATGCTCAAGTAACTTACAAGAGTGGATGAACTCAAGGAGAACTTACACAAAGAGAGTAAGCATACAAAGAGACACAGCAACTATAAATGAAACCAAGAGTTGGTTCTTTTACAAGATAAACAAGATGGATAAACCTTTAACCAGACTAATCAAGAAAAATAGAGAGACAGCCAACATAAAATCTGAAATGAAAGAGATGAAGTAACAACTGACACCACAGAAATACAAAGGATTAAAATAAAATATTAGGAACAAAAAATTGGAAAATCTGGAAGAAATGGATAAATTCCTAGGAACATATAATCTTTCAAAGATGAATCAAGAATAAACGGAGCCCTGGTCAGGTGGCTCAGCTGGTTGCAGCATTGTTCTGTACACCGAAGGTTGCGGGTTCAGTTCCCAGTCACCATGAGTGCAGGTGGCAACTGATTGATGTTTCTCTCTCACAGCAATGCTCCTCTCTCTCTCTCTCTCTCTCTCTCTCTCTCTCTCTCTCTCTCTCTTCTCTGTCTCTCTCTCAAAATTAATAATGGCATATCCTTGGGTGAGAATTAAAAAAGAAAAAAAAGAAACAGAAAATCTAAATAGACTGATTACAACTAACAAAATCAAAGCAGTAATCAAAGAACTTCCAACAAACAAAAGTCCTGGACCAGATGGCTTCACAGGTGAATTTTACCAAACATTCAAAGAAGAATTAACACCTATCCTTCTCAAACTACTTCAAAAAATCCAAGAGGAGGGAATACTCCCAACCTCATTTTACAAGGCCAGCCTTATCCCGATTCCATAACAAGATAAAGATACTACAAAGAAAAAAAAAATATGCCAATATCCCTAATAAACCCAGATGCCAAAATCCTCAACAAAATACTAGCAAACCAAATTCAGCAATACTGTAAAAAGATTCTATACCATGGTCAAGTGGGACTTCTTCCAGGGATAGAAGGTTGGTACAATACCCACAAATCAATAAATGTGATATAGCACATAGACAAAGTGAAGGATAAAAATCACATGATCATATCAATAGCTGCAGAAAAAGAATTGTATTAACAGAAGAATCAATGGATAAGATTTAGCACCCATTCATGATAAAAACTTTCAGCAAAGTGGAAATAAAGGGAACGTACTTCAACTTAATAAAGACCATCTATAACAAACCCACACCCAACCTCATACTCAATGGGCAAAACTAAAATTGTTTCCCTTAATATCGAGAAAAAGACAACAAGATAGGGATGTTTACCTTCACCACTCCTATTCAACATAGTACTGAATGTCCTAGCCACAGCAATCAGACAAGAAGAAGTAAAGGGCATTCAAATTGGGAAGGGTGAAGTAAAACTGTCATTATGTGCAGATGACATGATGTTATATAGAGAGAACCCTAAATATACCACCAAAAAACTACTGGAACTGATAAATAAATTCAAAAAAGTAGTATTTTATACACCAATAATAAATGATCAGAAAAGGAAAAGAAATCAATTTCACTTACAATTACATTAAAAAAATTAAATACCTAAGAATGAATTTAACCAAGAGATAAAAGACATTTAATAAGAAAATTATAAGACACTGAAGAAAAACACTGAAGAAGACACAAAAAGATGGAAGCATATACTGTGCTCATGGATAGGACAAATTCACATCATTACAATATCCATATTACCACCCTGGCCGGTGTGGCTCAGTTGGTTAGAGCATCATCCCTTGCACTGAAGGGTTGTGGGTTTGATTCCTAGTCAGGGCACATGTGTGAGGCAGCTGATCGATGTTTCTCTCCTTCCTCCCTCCCCTTTAAAAAAATATTATTATTGATTTTTAGAGAGAGAGGAAGGGCGACGGAGAGAGAAACATTGGTGCAAGAGCAGAATATAGATTGGCTGCCTCCTGCATGCCCCCTACCAGGGACTGAGTCTGTTATCTGGGCATATGCCCTGACTTGGAATTAAACTGGCAACTTTTTGGTGCATGTGATGACACTCAACCACTGAGCCATACCGGCCAGGGCTTCCCTCCTCCTTCTTTCCTCTCTCTCTGAAATTGGTGAAAAACACATCCTCTAGGTGAGGATTTTTAAAAAATGTCCATACCCAAAGAAATCTATAGATTCAGTGCAATCCCTGTCAAAATACCAATGGCATATTTCACAGAACTAGTACAAATAACCCAAAAATTTATATGGAGCCACATAAAACCCCAAGTAGCCTCAACAATATTGAGGAAGAAGAATAAAGTTGGGGGTATGATACAATCCAATATAAAACTATACTACAAGGCCATACTAATCAAAATGGCATGGTCCTGGCATAAAAATAGACATATAGATCAATGGCACAGAATAGAGAGCCCAGAAATAAACCCATGTCTATATCATCAATTGATATTTGACAAAGGCAGTAAGAAAATACGATGTGGTAAAGACAGTCTATTCAATAAATGGTGCTGGAAAAATTGGACAAATATGTGCAAAAAAATAAATAAATAAAAGTAGACCACCTCCTTACACCTTATACAATAATAAACTCAAAATGGAATAAAGACTTAAATGTAAGACTCAAAACTATAAAAATCCCAGAAGAAAACACAGACACATTTCTTGTAGCAATATTTTCTCTGATATACCTCCTTGGGCAAGGGAAACAAAAGAAAAATAAACAAATGGGATTACACCAAACTAAAATGTTTTTGCACAGCAAAGGAAACCATAAAAACAATAGACAACCTAATAAAAGGGAGAACATATTTACAAATGATGCATCTGATAAGGAGTTAATATCCAAAATTTATAAAGAGCTTATACTACTCAATACCAAAGATAACAATCCAATTCATAAATTGACACTTCTCCAAAGAGGACATGCAGAAGGCCAAAGGACATATGAAAAGTAGTTAAACATTACTACTTGTCAGAGAAATGCAATTAAAACCACAATGAGATATCACCTCACACCTGTCAGAATGGCTATCATCAATTAATCCACAAATGACAAGTATTGGCAAGGATGCGGAGAAAAGGGAACCCTAGTGCATTGTTGGTGGGAATGCAGATTGATGCAGCCACTATGAAAAACACTATGAAGTTTTTCTCAAAAGATTAAAAATGGAACTGCCTTACAACCCAGTGATTCCATTTCTAAAGATTTACCTGAAAACCCCCCAAACACTAATTCAAAAGAATATATGCACCCCTATGTTCCTCACAGCATTATTTACAATAGCCAAGCTATGGAAGCAACCCAAGTGCCTAACAACAGACAAGTAGATAAAAATGTGGTGGTACATACATACAATGGAATATTACTTGGTCATGAAAAAGAATGAAATCTTACCATTTTTGACAGCATAGATGGACCTAGAGGATATTATGCTCAGTGAAATACATCAGTCAGAAAAAGACAAGTACTATATAATTTCACTTATATGTGAATCTAAAGCACGAAATAAACAAACAACACTGAAACAGACTCACAGAAACAGAGAGAGAACTGGTGGGTGCCAGAGGGGAGTGGGGGCTTGGGCACTGGGTGAAAGAGGTGAAGGAACTAAGAAGCACAAATGGTAGTTACAACATAGTCACAGGGAAGTAAACGATAGGAAATATAGTCAGTAATGTTATGATAACTATGTACGGTGCCAGTGGGGGTGCTGGAAATGTCAAGGGGGACCCTATGTAAAGTATATTGTCTAACCACTAAGCTGAACACCTTAAACCAATCTCTCTCTATATATATACATAAAAGCCTAAGCGACCGTTATGACGGTCAACCGAACAACCGGTTGACTGGTCGCTATGACGTGCACTGACCACCAGGGGGAAGACGCTCAATGCAGGAGAAGCCCCCTGGTGGTCAGTGCACTCCCACAGCCAACCTCCTGTGGCCAGCCAACCTCCCACGGTCCCTCCCCCCAGCCAGCCGGCTCTGATTGCCCCGATCAGCCTTGATTGCCAGCGAGGCCGAGGGACCCCACCCATGCACAAATTCGTGCACCAGGCCTCTAGTACATAGTGAAAAACAAACAAACAAATAAATAACCACCTGAATCTCAGTAAGAAAAAAAAGTCCATACTGACCAAAGCAATTTATAGATTCAACACAATTCTTATCACAGAACTATAACAAATAATCCAAAAATTTATACAGAACCACAAAAGACCCTGAATAGCCACAGCGAGCTTGAGAAAGAGTAACAAAGTTGGAGGTGTCATGCTACCTGATATCAAACTATATTATAAGGCTCTATTAATCAAAACAGTGAGATATGGGCATTAAAAACAGATGTGTAGACCAATAAAACAAAATAGAGATCTAAGAAATAAACCCACACTATATGATCAATTAATATTTGACAAAGGAATCAAGAACATAAAATGGGGTAAAGGCAATCTAGTCAATAAAATGATTTTGGAAACACTGGACAGATACATGCAAAAAATTAAACTAGACCATCTTCTTTCACCATATACAAGAATAAACTCAACATGGTTTAAAAGACTTAAATGTAAGACTTAAAACCATGAAGACCTAGAAAAAAAAACACAGGCAGTAAAATCCTGGACATTTCTCATAGCAAAATTTTTTTCCTATATCTCCTCGGGAACAGAAACAAAAGAAAAAATAAACAGATGGGACCACATCAAACTAAAAGCATTTTGCACAGCAAGGGAACCATCAACAAAAAGAAAAAACAACCTACTGAATGGGAAAAGTTATTTGCCAATGATACGTCCGATAAGGACTTAATATCCAAAAGTTATAAAAAAAACTCACAACTCAACACCAAAAACCCCTAAGCAATCCAATTAAAAATGAACTAAAGACCTGAATAGACACTTCTCTAAAGAGGACATACAGATGGCCAGTAGACATATGAAGAGATGCTCAATGTCACTAATCACATTTTGCTGGGATTTAAACTTCATTACTTGTGTCCTAAAGAGTTTCTGAGGTGAACAGAATTATTCTGGCCTCTAAGCAACTAGTTAATTGAATGAGTATATATTCTCTCGTTGAGGGAAATCTAGAGCAAGGACAAGGAATGTGTCTATCGCTTTGAAACTTCCGTTGGCAACTGGGTCAACTTGGTCTAACATGTAAATTCCTCCTTGCAGGGCTGGGCCGTGGCAAGTTGGGAATTAGAGCTGATAGGAACTGACCCGGCAGGGCGGGGGGGGGGGGGGGGGGGGGGGGGGGAGGGGGGGGGAGGGGGGGGGGAGGGGGGTGCCTGGCGGCTGTGCAGTGAGGCCAGGCTGAAGGCCCGAGGCTTCATGTTTACCAAACTTCCTAGGCTGGCGTTTCTTCACCGTGTGACCCTGCAGAGTTTCTCCTTTCTTTCTGCATCCCAGCACTTAAAATATATACATTTGACTGCATTTGAAGTCTTCTGAGATCTCTCCGGAAAATGCTTTAATGGTTCAAAGTTTGGTCGTGGCGTTGACAGCGTCGTGGGTAGGGGAGCATTGCCTAGTTCGAGTTCCTCTTGGCCGCTGTGACGGCGTTCTACTTGCTGCCTTGCCCCCCACTCTCATTCTGTGTCATTCCCCATCTGTTGTCTGAGTTCCGAGGGACAGATTTAATCACACTGCTGTCTTAAGAATATTTATTGCCCCTCTATGGGCCTACAGGATGGAACCTTAATTCCTTAGGAAGATATATAAGGCCCTCCTCCCACTCCTGCCTCTACTCTGTGCTCCAGGCAAACCAGAATCATGGCTGTTTTGCTCACCATTCTCCGCTAGTGAGCGGCAGGTTCCGAGGTGACCAGGCCTCAGGCATGAAGGAGATTGGGCGGGTTGGGGGGGGGGCGTGGCGGGGGGTATGGGGTGAACGGGCAAGCACCTGCCTTTTCAGAGGAGCAGGCATAGGAGCTGCACTCAGCCGTATTTGTTGCCATGTGAGAATGTGGGCCCTGTGTTGCCAGATCTCCTTTTTTTTTTCCAAGAGAAGCCAGAAATCTGGAATTTTATAAGAAATCTTCCAATTTTTAAATCTTGGCAACTAATTCAAAATATTTTTAAAACACTCTATGGGCCAAAAAAAAAAAAGTCTGTCAGCTAAGACTGTGACCTCTTTGGTAAGAGCCAGAAAGTGTCTGCTATCTACCTAGCTTGGTGCCACCCCTCAGGCACACGCCGGGGATTGTGTAGCCCTCTCCAGCACTGATCTCGCTGCCAGAAATGCCCTCCTTCTCCACTTGGAGGCTCCTGTGCATCCTTCAGGATCCAGCCCAGATGTCACCTGAGTGGTGGGGCTCACCTTCGCTGAGGAGGTGTCCCCGGGCTCTGCCCAGCCTCTGCTATGACATGCCCCACGTGTACAACGATCCTTCCAGACCAGGAGGGGCTCTTATGAATCTTCTCTGGCACCCGGAACAGGATCTGGCACATAGTAGGTAGGCTCTCAAAATGTTTGTTGAATGGATGTGTTCCCATCAGCATGAATATATGAGATTTCCCGGGGAAATAAACACTTTTCATTTCCTCTCCTCTTTGCCACGTCGGCAAACCCATCTGTGGATGCTGTGTCCTTTTTCAGTTCTACACCACATGCAGGCTGCACTCTCTGGGAGCGCCCTGTTACCCACTCATTGGCTTAGGGTTAGAGCGTATCTAGGCAGATGGCTAGGCAACTATTGGTATTAAACGGGCGGAATTATTCAGACGGATGTTCAAGGACTTAAGGTGTAGAGGAGTTGCTCCTTAGTGACCTGGGAGTCAGTTTTATGGAAATAAAATTATTACATGCTGGGTCAGGTAATTCCAATTAAAAAATATGCCACTAATTTTGAAAGCTTGACTTCTTTGTGAGAATTTCATTTCTTAAAACTGTTTTGATGTATATTATGAGAATAATGCCAGCTTAAATGATTTCATATGAGAAAAATGAAAGCCACTCCAATCTATCCTTACCTCTGTTGAAGTAAAACCATAAGTGCTGCCAAAGCCGGTTTGGCTCAGTGGATAGAGCGTCGACCTGCGGACTGAAGGGTCCCGGGTTCGATTCCGGTCAAGGGCATGTACGTGGGTTGCGGGCACATCCCCCATGGGAGATGTGCAGGAGGCAGCTGGTCGATGTTTCTCTCTCATCGATGTTTCTAACTATCTATCTCTCTCCCTTCCTCTCTGTAAAAAATCAATAAAATATATTTAAAAAAAAACAAAAAACAAAAAAACCATAAGTGCTTCTAATTCCTAATTTCCTGTATACACCCTATACTTCGCAACAAACAAACCCATCCACATAATTTGACCACATATCCACCCACACACAAAAAGCCCACAGATTCCATACAAACACATGCTTATAAACAGAGAAATATACTAAGCAATTTGCATATAATCATTCTGTTTACACATATAATATTCAAAGGAGACTTCCCCTCTGGAATTTGATGCACTCGAATGTTAATTAAGAAACTATATTTCTCCTGCCTCCATAAACCCATACATTCCCCTGTTTTATTTTTCTGAAAATTTCTACCTATTCTAATATTTATATGTAACTTGTCTGAAAATGCAGGAGGGTTTTGAACAAAGAACAACATGTTTTCCTAAAGTTATCAACAGTAATTTACACTTACTCAGGAGCTGAATGGAGCAGGATCTGAAAGAAGATCTTCCCACCTATTACTATCATTCCTATGAAATGTCAAAGACAGCAAAAATCAGTTTTTTTAAAAAAGACAATAGTCTTTCTTTAATAAGACAGCTCAAATTTAACCAGATCCAAAGGATGACTAAAATGCATGAAGTAGAAAATTCCATATAGCAAAAAATGAAAAGAATAACGCTTCCAAGTAATTTGTTTTCCAAGACAATAAGATATACCATTTTTGCATGATGACTGACGATACATTATTATAATATGAAGTTCACTCTATATGACTACAGCGCAGTCTTTGTTCTTCCCTGTACTATATTTTCTCCTAAAATACACCACTAATAGGATTACTCAGTCAGGCCCTCAGGAACTCCAGAAAAGGGTCAGGGCAACACACAATGCTATGCTTGGCAGGGAAGCCCAACCACAATCCCAATGCCCCTCTGCCCTCACACAAGGCTCCAGAGGCTAAAAGCAGGTCAAGTCATCAGTGTCACCGCTGAGCCAATGGCCTCCGCAGCAGTAGGAACCCAAGTGAATGAGGAACGGGAAGCGCTAGGCAATGAACTCCAAGGTCAGGATTTTGAACTCCAAAGCTGGTGAGACCTTGGTCGCTGGCCAGCATGAAGCATCAACCACCCCTGCCCATTCGTGTGTGTTCTCTCATAGTCCCTATGGATGCAAACACGACTAAGATGTAGGGTCTCAGGGCACGAGGATACTAATCTAAAGCCAGGGAGGTCCAGCCCCCTGGCTTGGGTTTAGGGGGTTCCTGGCTCTCATGGGCTCAGTCCTTCCCTAACCTCCCGTCCAGGCCAGGCCCCTGTCCTAAGGCGCCGTGCCCCATGCATTGCCTTGGCAGCTTCCTTAACCTTTCCGGTTCTTCTTGCTTCCCGTCCACTCATGATAAGACATTTACAGGATCACTATGACGGCAGGAGTATTACAAATGCCTTAGATATCAACTGGAAAGTACACTACTGGCCTGGCTGGAGTGGCTCAGTGGTTGGGCATCGCCCTATGAACCAGGAGGTCATGGTTCGATTCCTGGTCAAGGGCACATGCCAGGTTGTGGGCTCAATCCCCAGGGTGGGGCATGCAGGAGGCAGCTGATCAATGATTTTCTCTCATCACTGATGTTTCTAGCTCTCTTTCCCTCTCCTTCCTCTCTGAACTCAATAAAAAAAAATATACTTTTTTTTTTTATTGCTTAAAGCATTACAAAGGGTATCACATATGTGTCCTTTTTTTTCCCCGCCCTTGACAATACCCCGGCTTACTTTTTTTTTTAAAGAGAAAATACAATACCATACCTGTAAGTCAGAGACAGAAGGGACAAGGGTGTGGTGTGTTAGGATTAAGCATTTAGTGAAAAAGGAAAGTATGTTCACCAGGAACCTCATGCTCTCATTCAATAAGGCCTGTCCATACATTTAATTTTCAGAGACAATAGGGAGATACCAGACAACAAAGGTAGTAAGAATTCCCAGATGGAAAATGATAGCAGGTCATTTTTAGACTAAAAAACCTTGCATCTTTCCTCTTAGGGAGAACAAAAATCCTTTGCTAGGATGCAGTGGTAGACATGGCCTGTTATTAGGTTATACATTTTAAAAACCTTATTAGGCTCCCCAAACCCGGAATATAAAAGTACAGTTTATCCAATGCTCCCCAAAGACATATTTATTGGCATCTACAATGAAAAAAAAAAAAGGCTCTGAGAGTCCCAAATGTATCTAAATGAGCAGTTAAGAATACACAATGGGCATACGCCACATCAAAAGAGGTCTTGTAATTTAAGGACGGCAGGGTAAAAATAAAGCCCAAATCTGCCACAGTGGCATGGAAATGTGTTTAATCCTCTGTCTGGGTTATTTTGTAGGAAACATGACCCCGCCCCAACAAACCTTGACACGGACTTGGGAGGAAGTTAGCCAGGCCGCTGGGCTCCTGCAGGCTCTGTGGTTGGCCAACCCTCATACCCCTCCCAGGGCGACCAGGCTGTAAATAAACTTGTCTGACTTTGAAGGAATGTGATGTAGACAGACAGATTGTTTGTTTGCACTTAGGTTTCTGAAATGGAGATGATTCTACTCATGTAAGTGTCGCAGCAGGAATCTTCACTGCAAAGCAGAGTCCGGGGACTCCCGTCGGTACCTGGGAAGGGACCCCGCAGGCCTCCAGAACGGGTACCTCTTTGTTTGGGCCAAGAGCTGTCTGTCGGACTAGTCAGGAATGCTGGGCCCAGGAGGCTTCCCCATGGTAGTTGGCGGAATTAGGGGCGTTTCCCCCACATTGTATTAGTCATGCTTTGGTGCCAAATGAGTGATTTTTTTTTTAGAACCAATTGCACATGCATATAATGATCATAATGCTAAATAAAAATTATTGACATAGCAATAGAGCTAAAGTTGTTCTTCTCTACGCTTTCCCATGTTCATTAAACATCTACTTCATGGCAGGCCTTGCATTATTCAAACAGAAACGTAGGAAGCTCACGCACCTGGGCCACTACAAATAGGTAACACGCAGAGGGAGCGGAGGCATGTACTCGTGTCTCCATCTCCCCGAAAGTCACAGTGGGTGAGGCTGGGAGGCAGAGACATGGCAAAAATCTCAAAAATGTCACCCTTGATGTCTTTATGAAGGTGTCACATGTCACCCCTCAATAACTCCATTCTATCTTTTAAAAATATTTGTATTGATTTCAGAGAGGAAGGGAGAGGGAGAGAGAGATAGAAACATCAAGGATGAGAGAGAATCATCGATGGGCTGCCTCCCGCACACCCCACACTGGGATTGAGCCCGAAACCCAAGCACGTGCCCTGACCGGGAATAGGTCCATAGGTCCATAGGTCCATAGGTTGATGCTCAACCACTGAGCCACGCGGGCTGGGCAATAACTTCCTTCTAGACAGGCTTTGTCCCCAGCTTCATGGAGAGGGTGCTTCTCCTGTTGAGTACCAGATTAAAAATGTGCCTTCCATCTTGAATTCATGTGTACGTGTGCTGAAACACAGGCACCCTGTTCAGTGTGGTGAGATTTCCGCCCCATGAAAGGCACGGAGAAACTCCCTGTTGAAGGGGAAACAGACACACATCTCCCGTCTCCCTCTCGATTCCAGAACATTCTCTCATTTAGTGAAATCCTGCAGTATTTCAGTACGTAAGTTATAATGTCTCTCCCTCTTAACTCTTCTACTGGGTACTAAGAGTTTGTGTTTAGAAAACTGAAGGGGAGAGTGTGAGCATTACTGCTTGGCCAAGGGTAGTTAAAGGAGTTTAACACACCCAGTCTTGTGGTGTGGAATAGTGAGTGGTAGCTTAGAGGAGGCATATAAGGAAGGGGTATAGAAGACAGGCTTGGGTAGTGTTACAAAGGCTGGTGATAAAGCAGAGGCAATGGAGATGGAAGGGAACGATTTCAGAACAGACATGTAGGTGGTAGAAATGACAGGGGTTAGTGATGACTGAGATAAAAAGGACGAAGCAGGGAAAGGTAGGAGTTTATAATAAGACCGATTTTTGACAAGGTATGCAAAAATTCGATGCTATTCTTATAAACAATTTATAATTTGGTCTGGCAACCCAGAAACACATGTGAAAAACTTGGCATTTATGGTGTGAACTGTGTGATGTTTTCCCCAGCATCTCTGCTGTGAAGGACATATGAATTAGGGTTTACGATTTATTTGCGTGCCAAATTTTTTATGTTGCTATCACGTGAAGCTATGAAGTAATTTGTTAAAAAGCCAGATTTTGATAACAAGGAAATTGAATTGGCACGTGCAGGTACAATGCTGGTGGCCACGCTGTCCTTGGGACTTAACGTGTTTCCCAGCAAAGCCTGACAAATCAGTGATCTATAACACTGCTATC
Source organism: Myotis yumanensis (assembly GCF_028538775.1). Taxonomy (NCBI): domain Eukaryota; kingdom Metazoa; phylum Chordata; class Mammalia; order Chiroptera; family Vespertilionidae; genus Myotis; species Myotis yumanensis. The sequence continues at coordinate 8,209,393 of NW_027223759.1, forward strand.
AGAAGCAGTTAGGGCCAAAGGTTGATCCGTATGTATAATATAGCACTTTTTGTAAAAACAAAAGTGTCAGCCCTGACTCAAATTTAAGGAGACATGCCATTGTAGGGACTTTCTTTTACTGTGGTTTATTTCTAGCGTGATATTGAATCCTTTAAGATTAGGATGCGGCACTGGTTCTGGTGTCTGTGGCATGCGGAAATAAAAAAAACCAACGCAATTCTATCTGAACATTCTGGCTGGTTAAACTGCCTGCTGCCTGTACTCCATCTGCGGAGAACGTGTCCTCATTCCTCCTGGTCCTGCGCCTGTTTAGGAGGGAGTGTGTGAGTGTGTTCATGGCACTGTTCATGACAAAGTGGAATTATGTTTGTTCAACTTAGTTCTTCTAGCTCCTCGGTGAGTTTAGCTAAAGAGACACGGATGACTATAGCTTGCATTAAGCAATGATGCATGTGGCCGTGCTGAGATGTTTAGGTCTTGTCAGATTTTCTTTCACAGGATTTTGTGAAATTTTACATAATTTCATGAAGGTAGAACTGACCATGCATTTCCTCCTCTAGTTGTTATCCTGCTGTGCAGAGACCTACCTTTAAATTCCAAGACATTGTTTCAGACTGAGTAACATTTACTATCAAATCATGTTATAAAAATTTAAAAAAGTAGACACTTCAGCAATAAGATAGTTATGATAAAAGATAACATTACTCCCTAAATTAATCAAAGATGCCTAAATTTTAGGAACAACAACAAAAGAGTTAACCATTGAGAAGTATTAAAAGCTGAAACAGTACGTCTATTGTTGTAACAAATCATATTATTTTCTCTTCAAGAAGGCCTGAATTGCCAAGACCGGTTTGGCTCAGTGGATAGAGCGTCTGCCTGCGGACTCAAGGGTCCCGGGTTCGATTCCGGTCAAGGGCATGTACCTGGGTTGCGGGCACATCCCCAGTGGGAGATGTGCAGAGGGCAGCTGGTCGATGTTTCTCTCTCATCGATGTTTCTAACTCTCTATCTCTCTCCCTTCCTCTCTGTAAAAAAATCAATAAAATATATTAAAAAAAAAAAAAAAAAAAGAAGGCCTGAATATATTGACGCCTATTGAACACAATGGAAAAATTCTCCATTTGGCTATAGAGAATACACTACATTCAAGAAACATTCTCTTGTAATGATTGAAAATGATGTCTTCACTCCAGCATGGATGCCAAACTAAAATATCATATATACACACTGTAGGCATAAGCAATATTGATTTCTACCATTTTAAGAAGAATCTGTCTCAAGCCTGAAGTAAAACTGTCTTGGGGGTGAGGTGCATTCTGGAACAGACAGGTTTGGTGGGAGAGCTGGAGAAACGTCCAGTATCTGCCAGTACTAGCCCCACAACAAGAGGGATCTTAATTTTGACTAAACTCTTAAGAAAATCACCTCCACACGTATGTAAGGAAAGAAACGTGCTAGAAACACATGGACACAACGGAAATCTTTTCCCAGTGCCCCTGGCCTCTGGCGCTGTGACCACGGAGGCACCCAGGAGGGAGCAGGGAGGCCTCCCCAGGACAGGGCACAGGCCCCCTTTCTCCTGAACTCAGCATGTCGTGTATTTTCCCTGAAAATCTGGCCCAGCTCTCGGTTTCCTCCTCGAAGGGTTCCATACGCTAGGTTTCTCTGTAAGGCTACAAGTTGGCCTGCATTTCCGACATTTCCACATTCCTAATTAAGAAGGGCTGCCTTTAGCGGCTGGCAGATGGTGCTGCGGCAGAGTCTGCTCACACCGAGAGGGATTTGTGAGGCCTCCCCCCATCGGAGATTTATCATTTATCAAAAGAAGCAAATGCACTAGGCATACCTCCCATGGCAAGTAACTAGGTACGGGAGGGGGAGGGGGGGGGAGAGAGAGAGAGAGAGAGAGATATCTAGGGGTAGAGACAGAGAGAGGTAGGGTAAAAGGGCTTGTATTACAACTTCAATGTCTTCCCTGCTCCAAGTCCTGCCCTAGTTCTCTGCAGAAGCCAGTAAAGGGTAGTGGTTGATACCAGAGAGCTGAAGTCCGACAGATTGTATCTTGAATCCCTGTTCTGCCATGTATAGATGGGCAAGGCCTTGAATTTCTCTGCACAGCAGTTCCCCGCATAAAATGGGGACAGCACACTCTCCCAGGGGGAGATTACAGGACCCATGAAGTAGTACATATAAGGAGATTATTTTACAACGAACGCTGACACAGCAGGAGGTCCCAATAAATAATTTTATATTATTAAACATTAGCTAGTTGAGTTTATATCTACCCTCGATATTGGAGATATAAGTTAAATTTGTATAGAGTGCTGGCCCAAAATATTACTGGTTTTCTTGGGCTCAGAGATGTAGTTCACCAGATTATGCTGTCAGCATAGCATGAAAACACTGGATTGATTGGTTTCTGTTTGGGGTACAACCTAGTAGCATGTGGAGATTTTGTTTTCAAGAAATCTACTCTGGGTGTTAAATATCAATATCAAGGTTAAGTTCCCTCACAGTTTATCTTCTTTCTGGTTTTATCATACCTCTACAGGCCAAGTAAACATTCTAGGAAAAAAATAAGCTGTAGATGTTGAAGCTCCAGAGTGGCACTCGGCCCAAGAGTGAGAGGATGTGTTCTTCCTCATCCTTGCTCCTCGTATCCTTCCTGCATCTCTCTTTGGAATCCAGGCCAAGTGCTTGCCCGTCAAGGCATCCCGGAACTGTCGATGATGAGGTTAGCTGACAGTCATTCTTTGTTTCTCAACAGAGCACACTTGAAGAGCCCAAGAGCTTGGGAGGCAATAAAAGTCATCTCGGACAGCAACATTTTCGCTAAGTATGTGCCAGGGAGCCTTCCAGAGGCTGCCTTCTTTGGACCCTAATTCTACTACTACAGTCATCTGCCGAAGGCTGGCATCACGGGGCAAATGGGGAATCCGTAGGGAGTGGGGTACGGAGTCTCGCAATCAGCTATAAATATAAAAGAAATTGGGACAAAACCCCTCTTTTTCCCTCTCCCCCAACTCTTCTACACATGGAAGAAAAGCAACTAAATTCATTTCTTAAGAAGAAAGGCATTATTAGTGGCAAGGGTTGTCAAGGAGGTAGAGCAATTGGAGCACTCAGATGCTGGTGGTGGAGATGAAAATTGATATAAACACTTCAGAAAATCATGGGGTGGTTTCCACTAAAGCTAAACGGCACACACCCTGTGACTCAGCAATTCCGCTGCAACAGCAAGGCGCACATGTGCCCACCAAAAACATGGACAAAAATGCTCTTCCCTTTCTGTATCATAGATAAAAACTCCAAGTGTCTCAGTGTCTCAGATGTCCATCAACAGTGGGACGGATAAATTGCAGTATTCACACAATGAAATACTAGATGCCAAAAAATGTACCGCTACACACAACACAATAGGTGAATGCCATAAACATAACTTTGAGTGAAAGAAGTCAGACACCAAAGAGCATACACGATGTGATCCATCTTATCTAAAGTTCAAAACCAGATGAACTGATTTATGGTGTTGGAAGTCAGAACAGTGGCTACTCATAGTGGGAGAGTGACTGGGAAAAGGCACAGAATGGAAGAGGGCTTGGTAACATTTTGTTTCTTGACCTGGGTGTTTGGTTGTATGGCTGTAACTCCTTTGTGAAGATGCATGGAGTGTATCAGGGGTCCTCAAACTACGGCCTGTGGGCCACATGCGGCCCGCCGAAAGCATTTATCCGGCCCGCCGGGTGTTTTTGCCGCCGCTGCCTGTCCTGCTTAGCAGCCGACTCGTCCCGGGCCCGCAGTGCGCATGTGTGGAATGTTTGAGGGACAGTGAACTGGCCCCCTGTTTAAAAAGTTTGAGGACCTTTGGAGTATATGCTTATGATTTGTGCACTTTTAGGTGCATCTATGCTATATTTCAATGAAATCTACCCAAGGAGACAAAACAGCCTCTGGTACCAAGATGGCAAAAGTAGACTACGGTTTGGACAGAGGCTGTGCTGGTTCTGCCACTTGTCTGAGGAAGAAGGTCAAAAGCAAGGGCAGAAGACCTGAGTTCCTCTCGGAGCATTTGGACAAATCGCTGCTCCTCTCTTGGCCTCATTTTCTTCCTCTGAAAGACGGGGAGTCACTAGACTCTAACTTTCCTAATGCCGTGACCCTTTAATACAGTTCCTCATGTTGTGGTGACGGCCCCCCAACCATAAAATTATTTTCGTTGCTACTTCATAACTGTAATTTTGCTACTGTTATGAATCGTAATGTAAATATCTGATATGCAGGATGTATTTTCAGGGGTAGAGACCCACAGGTTGAGAACCGCTGCGCTAGAGGGTCCCGAACAGTTCTTTTGGCTTTTACATAAGCATATTCATCTCAGAACCAACACACAACCACCAAACGTGTCGTCTGCCTGGACTGGACCACGGGCAGTTCACAGTCTCTGAAGTTTTCAGAGGTGAAGCCTGCTTCTTCCTCAGACAGATTCTTGGACAGTCTAGTGGAAAACTACACCAGAACAAACTTTTAGTAAAAAGTTTTCTCTTCTGTTAGACTATATCCTGGGTCTCATTAAACAATAACCCCCTCAAGAGAGTTTATTTTTGATCCTAATAGAAGTGGGAAGGGTTAAACCAAGAACTGAGGTTGAGGCCATCAACCTAAAGACCCTAAGTCAGCTATTTTGAGGGGGGTTATGTTCTTGAGTGGCCACAGGCAGCATTTGGCTTTTTGATTGCCTACCACATCCAACTCCTAATAAACTGGGGTTATCAGTGAGCCTTTGCTAACTGAATTCTTCTTCAAAAAACTATTTTTATTGATTTCAGAGAGGAAGGGAGAGATAAAAACATCAATGATGAGAGAGAATCATTTATCCGCTGCCTCTGCACACCCCACACAGGGATCGAGCCCGCAACGTGGGCTTGTGCTCTGACCGGGAATCGAACTGTGACCTCCTGGTTCACAGGTCAACGCTCAACCATTGAGCCACACCAGCTGGGCTTGCTAACTGAATTCTAATGTGAAGGTCTGAACTGAAATTAAATGCAGTCCGTTTATGTGAGGCTTTCTTCAGTAAGCTAGCCATAGCCATGCCCTTCACTGGGCCAAAAGCTTCTCTAAATTGATATAGTTGTTAAGAGATGGCATTTCCCCTGCCCCTGCGTGGGGAGAGGGAAAGCCCCTTCTCATTAGACCCCTTGCCCCTGACCCTCTCTTCTTACCTTGGAACAATCTAGAAAAGTTATTCGGATGGAAAATATGTTGCTAAATTTTTTTTTTTTTTTTTTTGCCTATCATTTCCGAGAATTTTCCAAAATAGCAAGGGGGGTTGACTTCCCACTAGGACTCAGTAGAGTGTATAGCAGATCACACAGTTTTCCAACGGCATTTTCCTACCACTCATTTAACCACATTTCCCACCCCACTGAGAAGTCTTGTGGCCGCAAGCGGCATTATATATCTGAGATTCTCACATTGAAATAGGTATGTTTTCAAATCTTGGAAGGAGAAAGGAACAGAGAGAAACTCCAGAACAGACGTGTGAGAGGGGGTGGGGTGGGCAGGAAAGGACAGAGGCAGTGTCATCAGGGGAGAAACACATGCACTTACGGTCTGGACTCAGGTGGAGGTGCGGCGGGGACCCCTGGAGCAACCCAGAGGACAGTTTCAGATGCTCTTCCCCATGATCCGCGGGTCTCGTCTAATCAGGGAAATGTTATTTTTCATCATTCCTTGCTGAGCTGTGACACATGAAAATAATTACTGAGGTTAGGGATGGAAAATATTTATTAGGTCAGCTCGACCATCCTTCCTACTATGTAGGCCGGCTCCCTGCTGGGCTGGAGAGACAGAGCGGTGACAACAGCCTGCCATGTCCCTGTCTCCCAGCACCTGAAAAACAGGTTACTGCTCCCTCCTTGATCTTTGCTGGGTCAATGAAGACCAAAGAGGGGAAAAAAGATGTGAACCAGCAACACAGTCCTGCTTCCCGGCCACCGAGCAGCTGTTCCTATGGGACCGGGTCCAGTTTGGCCTCAAGAGGTTGACGTCCAGCCCCCTTGGAAGGCTCCGTGACTGTTTGCTTGTGACAGATGCGCAAGCCCATGGTGAAGGCTGGGAAGGTGGCGCTGATGGGTTGCATCCGGCCCTCATCCCTCATCGCTTTTCCTTGGGCAAGAACGGGCCCCTCAGAAGTGATGCTCCGCGAATCCTCGCCAGGGGCCTGCATGCCCCACTGGTGGTTACTCAGCCGAGGAGGAGGGCGGTCCCCTCTGGGCTGGGGGGCCCAGGCCCTCCCCCTGAGCGCCTTCCTTTCTGTGGTTTCCTCTGCATGGCCTCCAGCTCGCTAACACGGAACCTGTCCTAGGGAGACCGCAGCAGCACGTAGCCGTCCAAAGGTGGTCTCTCCAGAGCGATCGAGACAGGGTTGCCCCTGTGCTAGGCCCCCCAGATAAACGCCCTCCTCAGCCCCCCACCAGCGCCAGTCTATGCGCCCTTGTTTCGTGCGGAAGTCTGGGGCCGGCTTTCTGCGGGACGCAGGGCACAGAGGCGCTGATCTGGGTAAAATAGTGCTGTCTGGCTGCCTCCCTGTCCCATGTGACCAGGGCCCGGGAGGGCTAAAGGGCTTCCATTTCCGCTAGATCGCCTCACACCCCAACAAGCTCAAGGGCCCCACACAGAACCCGTCTCCACAAATAGCCAAAAATAAAAAAATAAAAATAAATTGATTCCAATTCCTACCCGAGCCCCAGAACATCTAAAGGAGAAAATGGAGCAAAACTCACTATAAAATGAAGGAAGTGATTGAGGAGAAGGTCCTGACCATGGAAGATATTCGCACTGAGGGCTGGGGTTGCTTGTACAGGTGGTGCGGGGCGGGGACAAGCTCGCACGGAAAGACAAATGATCCATACAGTCTGCCTGTCCACGGACAAGAAGGGCCTGGACGGGATGTTTTTAAGGTAACTGGACACCGTCCACAATTCTCCGGGGCAGCTTCATCGGACCGGGGAAGTGGAGATCTTTTGCAGGCGCTAGATCGGGGCCTGGTGTTCCCGGGAGCTGTTTACCACCCGGGCCTGGCAGGCCCGAGCCGTGCTGGCTGAGCCCCCGGCTCCGCACTGCGACGCTGTGTGCTGGGGGGAGTTGGGTTTACAGGACAGACCTTCTCCCAGGACTCGAATATGCTGAGTGTTAACTGTGTGTGTCCCTGGCCCCTCACGCCCTTGTCCACACCCCCAGGCAAGCTACTCCGACAGCCTTCTTCCCGCACTTCAGCCGGCCGCACGGCAGCCAGAGAGGGACGCCCTCCCACCGGACCAGGCGCTGCCGTTTAGGGATGTCAGCTTTTCAAAAGTGAGGGAGGCCCTCTCAACTGTTTATAAAAAACCCAGCTTATAATTTTTGCTACACTAATTAGTTATCTGTGGAGGCTTCTCTCCTAAGTGGTTATCAGCTGCTATTACGACTGTGGAGGGACCTGGGAGAAAGGTAAGTATGAATAAGACATCACATGTGATTGGAGACGTGTAATTAAAGGTAACAGTTTTAAAGCAAGGGTTGCTCAGATTCAAAAATAAAAAAAAGAATAAAACATTTAACAGTGTTTCCTCTATGCCAAAGCTGCATTATATCTCTTTTGGTTTCTACCTCTAGTATCTTTTTTTGTTTTTGTTCATTGCTCCATATAACCTGTGGTAGGGGACTTGCTAGCCTCATTTCAATATATTTTTCTTATTCGTTTTAATATCCATAAATACTCCAATTTTCTTCGCTATTCTCCTGGGGGAAAAAAATCCATGCTTCTCACTTTTTCTTTTTTGAAAAGAAATTAACCAAAATGTAATATGATATGGAAGTGCAGAGCGCCACGGATGTTAAATGGTCCACGTGGCGCTCCATTATGGTGTCTGTTTTGTTCCGAGCATCTCTCTAATACAGGCTAACGCGGGTGTTCACACAAATTGCTCTGGTTTTATGGAACAGGAGGCTGCATTCTTTCTGAAACCCAGGGCTCGGGCGCAGTAATAGAAAAAAGAAGCAGCAACAAAATAATGGGCACTGGCAATCAAACCATCATTATAGGTACATTATGTGCGGGGCGCTAAATTGGTAGAGGGCCTTTATTTTTAATTTCTGCTCATCTGTTCACCATTATTAAGCGAGCTCAGACATCAGAGGAGATTTAAGAGTGACAGAGGGTAATTATACACTTTAGGAAAAGATATTTTTCATCATAGGGTTAGAACTGCACAAGAGAAAAACCTCTTTGGAATTTCATACCGGGCTGTGAAGTCCATTTGTGTGTGGCCAGGTACACCATTTTCATTTTGTATTCCAGTTTGAGTTCCACAGAATGCTATTCCCATTTGATTTTTACAGTCTGCTGCCACTGTATGTCATCTCATAGTTGTTTTTAAAGGGCATAATTTAAGTAAGTAATTGCTTTTGCATTCTGCACTTAAAAATAATTCATAATGCAGTTAATTAATTTTCAATTTCCCAATTATGGTTAGTGTCATTGGGATGAAAATGTGAACAGGATAAACATAGTTGCAGCCCAACCGGCGTGGCTCAGTGGTTGAGCATCAACCTATGAACCAGGAGGTCACGGTTTGATTCCTGGTCAGGGCACATGCCAGATTGCGGACTCAATCCCCAGTGTGGGGTGTGTGGGAGGCAGCCGATCAATGATTCTCTCTCATCACTGATGTTTCTATCTTTCTCTCTCTCCCTTCCTCTCTGAAATCAATGAAAAAATATATATATATATATTAAAAAAAAAAAACATAGTTGCAGACTTTGGTTAACTCGAATGATTAAGGGCACAGAGTCATAGAAACTACAAAATTTTTTCAGCAGTTTTATTGCTATATAATTGACATCCCATCAACTGCATATATTTAATTGCACACTTCTATAAGTTTTGAGATATATTTGAATAGATGTGATATATAAATACTCACTAGCGAAATCATTACCATAATCACAAGATAGTGGACATAGTCATGCCCCCTACACTCTTCTTATGCCTTTCCTTTATAATCCCTCCCTCACACCCTTTCCTGTTCTCTGCCCCAGGTAACAATTTATCAGCTGTCATTACGGATTAGCTTGCATTTTCTACAGCTTTACTTAAGTGGAACCATGCGGTATATACTCTTTCTGGCTTCATTCATTCAGCATAGTTATTCTGAGATGCATTCATGTTGTTGCATGTCATGTGTCAATAGCTTATTCCTTTCTGGCTGTTTCATTGTATGAATATATTATAATTTGTGTGTTCATTCACCTATTGATGGGCATTTGGATTGTTTCCAGTTTGGGCTATTACAAATAAAGCTGCTACAGACATTGTACGGATATATCCTTTCTTTCCTTTAGGGGCAAATACTTAGAAATGTCAGAGTTGATTTATATGGTAGGAGGGTGTTTAAATTTTTAAGAAACAGGCAAACTGCTTTCCAATGTGGCTATACCATCTTACATTCCCTCCTCAGTCTATGAGAGTTCACATTGCTCCTCATCCTCACCAGCCCTTGGTATGGTCAGTCTTTTACATTTTAGACATATAGCAACATCTATATGTCTAAATTGTGTATAGCAATACCTTATTCTGATTTTAATGTGCATTTCCCTAATGGCTAAGATGTTGAGCAGATTTTCATGTGATTATTTGACATCCATATATTTTCTTTGGTGAAGTGGCTGTTGAATACTTCTACCGTTTTTTAAAAAAGGGTTGTTTGTGTTCTTATTATTGAGTTTTGAGATAGTTCCTTATTACATATTCTGGATATAAGCCCCTTTAGCAAATGTATACTTTGCAAGTATTTTCTCTCGGTCTAGGGTTTTTCTTTTCATTCTTTTAACAGTATCTTTGAAACAGAAGTTCTTAATTTGGGTGAAGTGCTACTTGGTTATTATTTTATGAGGCCGGACATCTCAAATGATGGGGTTCTGTTTGACAATGGTGTGTATCAGAGCCCTGGAAACTCTTTAGGGACTGCCCCTTTCACAGATAGTAGACAAAAAAGTAGGAATAGTATATATATTCCAATTATTTTTCCAAAAGGCAATACCATGACAGTCAGTTACTATGCTCCCTAACCTATCAGTTAAAAATAGTGCTAGCTGGGATGGTGTGGCTCAGTGGTTGAGCATCAACCTATGAACCAGGAGGTCATGGTTTGATTCCTGGTCAGGGCACATGCCGGGTTGTGGGCTTGATCCCTAGTAGGGGGGCGTGCAGGAGGCAGCCAATCAATGATTTTCTCTCAACATTGATGTTTCTATCTCTTCCTCTCCCTTCTCCCTCTGAAATCAGTAAATGAAAAATAATGAGCTCTGACGTGATTCAGAATAAGTGTCACAAAGAATCACACAACGTTGCTCATCTTGGGAAAGATGGCAGACATTCTAATGTCACCCAATAAACGCTGTGTCCAGTCACCCTGAGGAATGATGAGAGGTGGCGATTCACATAGGTTTGTTAATAGTCACCCTGTTTTTTTTATACTTGTAAACAACTTTCAAAGAATGTGAATTCCAGAAAGTGTACCCCCATTATGATATAGTAAGCATAATTTATCCTTTTACAATTTAAAAGATTTTCCAAGTCTTAACAATGGCTAAATGTCGTTGGAGTGTATAGAAATTCAAAGATATTGTTAGTTACGGGATACTAGATCGAAAGCTTGCTGCCACCCACTTTGTATTAAAGTATTTCCTTGCATTTGTACAATACAATTTACTTAAAATATATAATTATGAAACATATAAGTATATAACATCTTTGAATGGCTAAAATATTGATAAACAAAAACACCTGTGTACCCAATATCAATATTTGAGTGTCCTGTGTACTAGTAGCTTTCCCAAATTATATCCCCTTTCTCTATACTCATGATATTCTGAACTTTGTATATAGGGCTCCCTCAAGTTTTATCATGTGGGCATGTCCCTGGACATTCTATTGCTTGGTTCTCCTGTTTTTGAACTTTCTATAAATTGAATCATTATGCATTTGTTTTAAGTTTGTAACATTTGTCTACGCTGATAGAGTTAGCTGTAGTTCATTCATTTTTTTTTCACTGCTGTAGACTACTTCATTTTTGAATATACCACATCAGTCATTCTAGAAATAAAGACAATTTTTTTAAAATTGATTCATATTTTTATGTTGTGTCCAAGTTAGAATGCCTCAAAAAACCCCAATCATTTCCTTCTTGAGAAACTGAAGGGAATGTGGCTTAAACCCTGGCTTTACCGGCGTCACTTTGGACTGATTACTTAACCCACCTGAGCCTCAGTTTTCCCACCTGTATCTTGGGGATAGCAATAGTACCTATCTCACAGTTGTTAAAATGATTAAATGAGTGAATACATAAAAAAGCGTTTGAGACAGTGCCTGGCTCATATGCTAGTGCTTCCTGAACATTATCCACTGCGAGACAGAGACTTGGAATGAAGTCTAGATGTTTCTGCAGATTTAAGTGTATATGAGAAGGTGTCCTAAGAATTTCCAGTTAATGAGCTACCGAGAAAAGCATTGTCCCTAATACTTCTAGAGAAGAGATGACAAATCTTTCTTCCTTATACCGCCTGAGGCATTAAAGATAGAGCTAAATGGACCAAAAAGAAAACGGAAAAGGGATAAGCTTCAAAATAGATTATATTACTGGGGTCCAGCCCTTAAATAGTGGAGATGAATATCTCTTATCTATATTGTAATTGCAGACTTTATATAGTTAGTCCATTAGGACATAAATTTATGATGTTCTTTAAAGAAAATTTATCATCATGAAAACCTCTAAGTGAATTGAAAGCTCAGTGAGTAATTGGAGATTAAATCATCATCTCATGGAATGAAGCCAATTTACTACTAAAAATCTACAACCGCCTTCACCCTTACCTTGGAGAAGAGCCAGAGGGGAGGGGAGGAGGCAACTTCTGACAACAGGAAACATCCATGTGACATTTGTGCAGGGAAAATGAATATTCCCTACTGTTCACGGATGGGAAGTAAGAGTTGGGGTTTCTAAAGGAGGCTCCTTTATTTATTATTGGTTGTCATTTTATGTGAAATACAGAAATAAACCTCACAAGCAAATATTCACCTTTCCTTTTGCACAATGTTATCCTTGTTTTTAAGATAAAGGTAATAGAATTATAGGAATAGAAGTGATCTCACAGGCTGGGCCTGAGTTAGCATATTGTTCTACCAGCCACTGAGAGACATCATTCCAGATACTGGCCCTAGTGTAGCTCCTGGCGTACAGAGTGCTTAATGCATTGATATATGGATGATGTTCAGGGAATAACATGGAATAAACAAACAAATCCTGTGTCACCTTGAAACAGTAATGGTCTCGATTATTCAACTGGTCTAGCAAAATACATTTTAATGCTTGTCAGTTGATAATTCTTACTGCTAGGAAATTCATGTTTATACCACACTCACACCCCAATTCTATATTCAAAATCCATGGTTCTCGTTAAAAAATAATTTTAAAAACTATTTTTATTGAGAGAGGAAGTGAGAAAGAGATAGAAACGTTGATGAGACAACAACCCGTGCATGTGCCCTGACCGGGAATCGAACCGGTGACCTCTTGGTGCATGGGCCAAAATCAGTGATTCTTAACCTTTTCAAAGACAAAGGCTCACTTTTAATGGTAAACATTCCACACCAGGAAAAGAAAATTATCCTTTTTGTATCTAGTACTTGATAAAATAAATTTGAGGATCCCTTTAAATAATTTAGTGGCAACATCCCTACCTGTCCTTCCCACCAGGTCTGGAATCCACAAATTGGCGATCAAAGTTCTAGATTCTGTCCTTACATCCTGGCCCTGAAGAGAAAGAGAAAATAATTGCCCTGTAGCCTCTATATCAGCGGTTCTCAACCTGTGGGTCGCGACCCCTTTGGCGGTCGAACGACCCTTTCACAGAGGTCGCCTAAGACCATTGGAAAACACATATATAATTATATATTGTTTTTGTGATTAATCACTATGCTTTACTTATGTTCAATTTGTAACAATGAAATTGGGGGTCACCACAACCTGAGGAACTGTATTAAAGGATTGCGGCATTAGGAAGGTTGAGGACCACTGCTCTATATGAAAATCTGTAATGTGATCGCTAATCACAATACCAGTCACTCCTAAGTATTTTTAAACCTTAGCAAAAATAAATCCCTTTAATCTCGCCTCTCAGGCTTTGTTTTTCCAGTACTTTTGTTTTTCCTAGTCTTTTCTGAAACTTCTCCAATGTTTCCACATTTTCAAGTTGCAGAACCCACAAGTGGTCACAGGGTTCTGGTAGTACTCAGCTAGTAAGTGTAACAGAGTGGCAGGCTTCTTCAAGATATGCACTTTTAAACACAGGAAACAGTGAATAAAAATCCAAATCGAGAAAGAAATACCACTGGTCAATTGTAGCCTGTGATGTTTGGTGAAAAAGATATCTCAAGACAATCCATAAAGTTCCTGTGTTTCTTGGACCTTATCTCTCCCAGGCCAGTGTTATTCTGCTGTGTAACGGGATACACAGTCATGTCTCTAACCCATAAAAATGCAGGAATGAGTCCCATATGTACCTTTGCCTACTCTTTATGATGTAGACTCTGATTAGCCTCCGGGCCACACAAGTTGAGTTCACGTGTCTTTCCAAACAATTCTGTTATATTTCATTGCTCATGCTCCTGTTGGCAGGCTGATGAAATGAACAGTTGCTGTTCTCCCGACGTCCTCCATCCAAGGAATCCACTCCAGGATCTTGGAGCTTGTCGCTGAGAACTAAACTGTCGCGTCCTTGCTCAGCCTTTTAAAGGATTAATAAAGCACAGATGACATCGTTTTTTTCAGTGGAGGTGGGATTTATGAGTGAACTAGAGATCGCCCCCCATCCTGAGCCGGCTGCGAGTTGCTGTGGCACTTCGTCTAAGCCCTATGGCCGCTGCGCTGTGGAAGAAGTGGGGGATGTATGTGCTTGGGTTTTTATTGGCGTTAAAGCTGGGAGTCCCTGAGGACAGACATGTGGCTCGTGAGCCAGCAGCTTTCTCAATCTGAATTTTTTTTTCCTACCGATGCTTTCTCTGATTCAATCTGAGTTTAACAGAAAGAGCAACAAACTTGAATCACAAGATGCATCCGTTCCTGGCTTCCCCCCCTTGTCATCTGCGTCGTGTTGGGGAAGTCTCTACGCTGAGCTTGTTTTCTCTTCTCTAATATGGGAATAATGAAATCTGCCATCAGTGCTATTTTGAGGATCAAGTGGGACAATGTTCAAGGATACACTGGATAAACTACCAAGCGGAATAAGACGGTGGGTATGATCGCCATGATCAGCAGCAGCAGCTCCCAGTCCAATGATTTACCTGCGACGTTATCTGCCCAGGATGCCATCGAGGGGTTGGCAAAGTAAGCCCAGTGGGTGAACCCCAACCCATGGCCTGTTTTTGAACAGTCTGTGAGCTGAGGATGGTTTTTACAGCTTTAAAGAGTTGTAAAAACAAGACAAACAAGCAAAAGAAGCACCCGCCGCGACAGAGACCGTATGTCATCCACAAAACCTGAAATAATTTACTATCTGGCCCTTTACCGAAAGTTTGCAAAGAGAGTAGAAATCGCAGTTTATACCCACAATGTCCTTGCCAAATGGTGAGCTTACCGCCCTCTGCTGCTGCCTCATTTCATCCTTTAAAAAAATGTTTTTATTGATTTTTAGGGAGAGAAGAAGGAAGGCAAGAGAGATAAAAACATCTATGAGACAGAATCATTGATCGGCTGCCTCCTGCATGCCCCCTACTGGGGATCGAGCCCGCAACCTGGGCATGAGCCCTGACCAGGAATCAAACTGTGATCTCCTGGTTCATAGGTCAAAGCTCAACCACTGAGCCACACTGGCCAGGTTCATTTCATGCTTTACTTCAAAATCTCCCCCAAATCTACACTGAAGGGCCATGGATGCAAGCAGTCTATTTAGTAGAAATCAAGGTCTTCCATTACATATAAAAGATTTTTTTAAAAAAATTCTCAAATTACATGGTTTGAGAGGCCAGCGAACCTATGTACTCCAATTGAGTTGTGGGCATAAATTATTTTAGAAAAGGCCAAAGGCTATCACATTTCATATTTTTGCCTCCTGCCCCCAATAATCCACTGCAAATAGAAGGATCTAATCTCTCATTTTCTTCTATCACCACAATCTCCAAAAACCCTGAATCCAAACCTATCCTGGTGGCAAGGAGCTTCTGACATAATTAAATCCAACCATCTGGATTCTGGATCAAGATTAAGACACAAATTAAAGCGTTTATGGTGCTGAAATGTCTTATGCCAATTTTCTGCTCAAAAGGAAGATTCAAAAGGTCAGGGATTCTGCAGCACAGACTTAGTGGTATATTAGTTACAGTAATTCAGCCTGGAAATTCCAGCAGAAACAAATATAATGGAATGCCACGAATTACAAGAGACCACAACTTTAATCAGCTCATGGGAAAAGCACAACAGGCATCTGTCTATTGACAGTTGATAAACCGAATCCTGGAGCTTGTTTGGAGACCCAGGAGCACCCAGAGCTCCCCACTGCTGCCAGGATGTTGAACAAACATTCTGAGCTTCCATCCCCCCCGCCCCCCCCGCCGTTGGTTAAGATATAAAGGCACACAGAACAGAACCCTATCTGCATTCTTCTCACAGCTATTCATTATGTTCATTTAGTGGGTGTTCTCTGAGTCAGACAATCCCCCAAAGCATGAAAACCAATATGGTTAGATGATAAGTCACAGAATGACAGAAACTTTATGAATTATTGTACTCTAATTTCAGAGGCAACATTATAAGCCCCAACACAAACTTGTCCATGCTGATATCACAAATCTTATTTACACTCATATATGGTAGAAGACTCACAATTAAGGAAAATACTATGCCAGACATATAAATATTTGTTGAATAAGTTTCACCTCAAGAATCTTACAGAATTCTTGGGCTTTCATTGAAACATGGTATCCAGATTTCATATGAATTTGACCCATAAGAATAATGCCTAAATTGCCAAATCCTTGAGATTCTTACGATGACTGAACAATGCCAACAGATTTTTTTGGTTCCTTAATAAATTGATTCAAAAATTCATATAGAAAACAAATACATGGTAAACAAGAAATTTTCTGAAAAAGAAAAATAATGATGTAAAACAATCTCCTTTCACTCAGTAAAATAAATGGTAAAGCTGTAGCAGTTAATTCCGTGAGGCACCAATACAGGAATAGAGAGAGAGCTCGCTGAAACAGGACAATCTAGAAACACACCCTAAATATGCAGGGATTTGTGGAAAAAGTGGTGTATCAGATCAGTAAATTGTTTGGAGACAAATGGTAGAATTTGGTTAAAAAATGTTTGGCCATATATGAAAATATAGGAACCATATATTTCTCAAACCATATATAAAAATAAATCATGAAAAATAATTTTATTTATTTATTTTAAGTGTAAAAAAATGAGAGTATGTAAGATACATTTTTAAAAATAAGAGTTGAATGGTGTGACCAATGCCAAAAAGCCATGGAGGGAATGATGAAAAACATTTGAGAACATAAAATTTCTAAAACTGTTTTATGGTAAACGTGCCATAAACAAGGCTAAAGGGTCAACAAACAACATTTGACAAAGAGATATTTACTCAAATATATGAAGATCTCTTACAGATCAACCAAAACAAACAAACAAAAGAGAAAAAAATGATGAACACACACACACACACAGACAAGAACATGAACAGGCAAGTCACAAAAGAAAAAGTACAAATAATCTATAAATATATGAAAAGATGCTTATATTTTTCGAAAATTAGAAAAATGTAGACTAGCAACCATGAGATAAAAAAAATTATCTTTCTTAAAGGCAATCAGACAGTATGTGTTAAAATTTGATCCAGAATTTTACTCCTAGAAATTTACCCTAAAGAAATTACTAGACAAATGCACAAGGAAATATGTTTTTAGCTTTGGTTACCTAAACTATACAGCACAATCATTTAAGGGCGACATAGGGAATATATGTGAAATATTTAGAATTCTGTTTGCTTAATATTAACATTTGTTATTTCTATGTGGTACAATTTTTTAAAACTTTCTCCTTTGCCATAATTCAATTAATAGATTAAAACAGTAATGTGTAAGAATCATGTAACAACAAAATAAAATCTATATGTACTCTCATGGAAATATGTCCATGAGTTTTTAAGTGAAAAAACAGTTAACAGATTATGGAAAAAAAGAAAGAAACAGTTTACAGAATAGTATGTGTATTGTGACCCCATTCAAGTAAAATTATGGAAGGATATACTACAAAGAGAGAGAGGAAAAGAGAGAGAGAGAAGAAAAAAGAGGCCAGAAGATATGTAGCGAAGGGTTTGCTGCCGTGGCTGTCATTGAGGGGGGAGATTATAGATGTTTTCTCCTATTTGCTTCTTTTCTTTTTTTTTTTTAATTGGTTTGAAATCTATATTTTCTTGTGATAATAAAAAACAGACACACTTCTTAAATTTAAAAAATGAATATTTTAACCAAATGAAGGCATCTGTCAATATGATGGCATGTAATAGCTCTTCATTAACTGTTTTTGTTCGTTTGTTTAAGCAAGACCCTTAGAAGCCACATGAACTCAAGCTCCCTCCGCCCCCCACACCCACCTCCTTTCTGTGTGCCTCTCACTGGGACCCGGGCGTGGTATTATTAGCTAACCTATCGCACTGCTGTTGAGAACGGGGAAATAAATTTCTATAAGTACAAAGTTTTACCTCGTTTCTCTTTTACATGAATAACAATTGTAGAATTAATAAATGACAACCCTTCTGATTATATACTGCTGCTGTCCAGGGCCTTCCTATAACTCAGGCCAAATTTCCACTCGTCTAAATGGGAAACATCTTCAGAAAAGACTGAAATGCTGGCCTAAGAATGGTTTTTTAACATGTTCCTTCCTGGGTAAATGACTCTGTGAAAGAATTAAGAATTGGCTGCCGGTCTGGGGCCTGGAAGAAGGACAAAGCCTGCAGTGAAAGCGACACTGCTCTGTCTAGGCAGCTAGTACAAGCGGCTGCTTTCTCCAATGGCCCAGCGGGCTCCTCCCATGCCACCCAGGCCACTGTGGCTCGGCAGAAGGCTGCACCAGCCTGTGTGGTTCCTTACAGAACACGGTGAGTTTTTATTTATCTATTTTTTAATATATTTTTATTGATTTCAGAGAAAAAGGGAGAGGGAGAGAGAGGTAGAAACATCAATGATGAGAGAGAATCATTGATCGCCTGCCTCCTGCACGCCCCCCACTGGGGATCGAGCCCACAACCCCGGGGCATGTGCCCTGACTGGGAATGGAACTGTGACCTCCTGGGTCATAGGTACGTGTTCAACCCGTGAGCCACACTTGCTGGGCCCACAGTGAGATTTTAATTGTTACAGAGTGTCATTTAAATTTCTACCCAGGCTATTTAAAAAATGGACCGGTGTCTGAAAGAGAGCAATGCTTCTTCTGTTCTATTGTGTAGCGATGGACAGTGGCACCGCAACCGGGCAGCCAAGCCTCATGCCACATGGTATTCAGAGCCTGGAGGACAGGAACTAAGTCCAGGTGATGGCTCTCCATGGCCGCAAAAACTATAACCGAACCTGACCTCATTGGAAGCCATGACGTTTCTTTTGGTCCAACATCAGAGTACAGTCACCCTCATCAGCAACATGAAATAGTCTCTGGGTGAGGGGCTCTCTTCTGAAGCGCTACCCACTCTCAGATCGGGGAGCTCCCTCCCAGCCTGGACGGCGCATTCTCCTACCGAGACCCTCCCACACGATGTGGGCGCGGGGCCTGGAGGACATGGCCTGTTTCCTGGTTTAGTCACTCAGTTAAGTGTAGGCAACAAGCAACACTGAACCCTTAGGGATCATGGGTGCTGCCCAAGGAAGCAAATGGTGGGGAAAGGAAACCCCAGCTGGGTGGGGACGGAAGGTGGATATGTGGGAGGAATGCAATGGAAAATGAAGGTGAGGAGGAGAATGGGGAGGGGAAGGGGATGACGAAGAAGAAAAGGAGATCTTTTTCTCTTTCCCAGTGGAAAGGTGAAACAACATTTTTCTTTTATGCAGAACCCATGGACACAGACAATGGGGTGGTGTGGGCCTGAGGCAGGTGGGGGGTGGGGGGAGGACAGGAGCGGGCTCGAAGAGGTTAATGGGGGGGGGGGGGGAGAACCTAGGTAATACTTTCAACAATAAAGATTAAAATAAATTAAATTAAATTAATATAATTTTTTCTTTTAAACAGAATGTGCTTTAAAGTCTCTAAGCCAGAAGCACAGCCATCAGTCAACCACGTTTCCTAAACATCCATTGCATGAAGTCCTCAGCCCCAGGTAAGACCAAACACTCTGTCAGGCCCCAGAGTCCGCATGTCAGGAAAGTCTGACATCTCATCACCAAGCACAAGATGACAAATAAAGTTCTGGACAAAAATCAGAGTAGAAAACATGTTTTAAGACTGTTTACCCAGAACTGTTTCCGGAAGCTGAGGAATCACGCATATGTGCTATGCACTAGAGATTCTCAGACTTGTCCCTCTAGGTCTTGGATGCTAGAGACTGGGGGGGGGGGGGGGGCTGTCACTTTAAATTATGCCTTTTAAAATGTACTTTTCTGCTCGGCCAATTCTTTCATTCCTGGATGGAGCCTTGCTGAGTGACAGCCTGGTGTCAGCCAGGGAGATGCAGAGGAACCAGGCGGAGCCCTGGCCTACATGCTCACATTTTAGTGGGAAAACAATTGCATCGATAGGTAAGTCTAACCCTGTGGTCACTGCCGTCAGAGCCTACTGGCTTTTTCAGCCATTTCTTAGACCCTTCAAACAGTTCCCTGACACAGGTGGGATTACTCATCCCCACACCCTTTTTCTCTCCACAGTACCTGACCTTACTTCTAGCATCATGGATAACGAATAACTATATACAGACAGGAATTCTGGGTAGACTGTGAGCAATCTGAGATCAGACAGGGGCCAGGTATCACTTAGTCCGTATTCCAGATGCCTACCATTGGGCATGGCATAGATGCCCAATAGATGCTTCCTACATTGCACTGAATTTCAACGAGTCCTTTACTGTCTGGTGTCTTGGGTCATCCCTTTGATTATAGGTTCCCTCCACAGCAGCCATACACGTTTACAACGGGCCAATAAGCCTGGGAGACCAAAAAAAAATTTGAATCCTTCAGGGGAAAAAAATTACTGTGGTCAACAGTGTGTCAACACATTGCAATTGATGTCATAGCTCTAATATTGTTTCCCTTTGGGCTAATAACGGGTGACTTTCATGGAAGTGAGGGTAAAAACGGGTCATGGGGAATTAAGAGAGCTGGTATTGCCCAGTTATGGTTTTAATAAAATGTAAAAACTCTCTCCACGTGCTTTAGTTTACGATCGTAGGGTTTAGTTTCAATCTTCTTAAAATTATTGTTTTAGAAAAGAATTAATACTTCCAAGTGAAATTCTTTTTTTTTTTAAACAAGGTGGATGTTTTACATAATTCTTTTAAAGGGCAAAACACGTCAAGATTATACTCCTATCAATGCTTGTTTAAGCTATTCCTTCAGAAATAACATCTTACATAGAACAATTGTTAGAAAATAAAGTCTGATAGAAAGTAGCCGGTGACAGCAGCCCATTGTTCATTTGATTCTGGCAGCTCCGTAGCCTCTGGCTTCTACTGTTACCAAGCGAAGCAAAAGTTGGGAGCTCAGCAAAGGTTTCGCCACTTTTATTTTTAGCAAGTAAGGGCATAAGAAGAAAAACCAGCAGCAGTGTTTATTATCACATTATTTCTTAAAAGGGCGGGCTTTGTAACATTCAAAACAGAGGAGGTCTTCATCTCTGAATACAGGCCTTTAAACTGAGTGAGCTTAGCTTCCCAAAACCCCACTGCACACCCTTGCTAATCTCAGGGTGCTGTTGAGTAGTGAACATTTGGGTAGGAACTTGCAGTGCCCACTATTCAGTCCTTGAAGCGTCTGCGCCTCCTCCTTGTCCTTTGCGCATGCTCACTCCATCATCCTGCAAAGCCAGGGGGGCCCTCCCTATGTACTGGGTGCCCTGCTCACAACAGTCACCCTCTGTGTCTGCACAGCGCCATTGAAGCAACCTGCTCCTCATAGACTGGGGTCCAATAAACAATAGTTCTACTGCACGGAAAACAACGGCAGAGATAGCACAAGGAAAGGTATAATTCTAACAAAGATTTCATGAAGAGGAAATTAAGCCCATAGCATTATCAGCTTGTCTAATGTGAAAAAAAAAATGATGGAGGATTTTTATAAAGTCCAAGTTATAGAAATGCCACTGTACATATGTGATAGCAGTGTAGCATTCTAGGAGAATTAAAATAATAGCACATGTCTTACTAAAGAGATTCACTTTTCAAAATCTACGAATGTGAAAGGCAATATCTGTACCCCGCACATGGAAAAGGATGCAGGCAGGACGAGAGAGCATATGGGAAGAGTCTCTCTCCTGAATCCCAGCTTCTCAGGTCCTCTCCCCAGAGATAACTATGGCAACTGTGGTTACCGGATTTGTGTGTACCTTCCCTATGATTATGCAAATACATATATTCTGATTTTTTTTTCTTTTTGCAAAAACAATAGTGCACCATAGATGCTGCTTTCTACCTTGCTTTTGTAAGTTGATAATTTTATCTTGGGGATCGTTTGTATTAGCACCTACAGATTTGCCTCATTCGCAACACTTGTTTAGTATTTCATTGTGTGGTTATAAATGATTTAGTTCACCAATTGCCTCTTAAGGTTTTCTGTCGCCCTTTGCTATTGCACACAGCACTGCAACCAGCATCCTGGTACCCCAGCACGTGTACCCCTGTCTTGCTGTTGCACACAGCACTGCAACAGTAGCCTGGTCCCCGTACACATGGACCCCTGTGGGGTATCTTCCTGGACGTACAGACGCTGAGCTCAAGGGCGTGTCCATTTCTGGTGCTCTCCCTGCCTTTCAATGACAACTCAGCGATTTTAAAAGATCCATCGGATTCATCACCTTTTCATTTGGCTCCTCTCCAGGCTTGCTGATTCTAGTTCCTTTATCCCAGTAATTCTTCACCCTGCTGCCAGTCACCATCACCACGGGGCTTTTAAAATACCCATGCCAACTCGGATTCTGTCTGAGTCCCTGATTCAAGTGCGCGGCTGGTCAGGTCTGCTGCCCAGCCCACTGCTCCTCCCTGGGGCCTCCTTCAGTCTGTCCTGGGCACAGAGTAGCCCAAACAGTGAGGAGAGCACAAGAAATGGTTCTTGAAACCTGAATGAAGAGCTGATGAATCATTTGTAAGAGGGTCAATTATTTATATGATAAACATATAAATCATGTATATGCCTTCAGGGGCAGAAGAGAGGTTCCTCTATCTTGCTCCTCCAAGCTCCCTCTCTCACTGCTTAACTGGTTTACCTTCAGCGTCTGCGGCATGACTGAGTCCTTTATTGCTTTATTAAGTGTGGGCTGAAAACCCAGGACTAGCAGAAGTCAGGGGCAAACTCAGGAACGAGGTAGAAGAGTCCATTCTGAGCTGAACTCCTGACTACCTAAGTTGTTAGGGATCTTTGGTTACGTCTCCCTTTCTGCGTATTTTTCCCCCTTCATTGTTTCTTGCCCTCCTTCTCTCCCCCTTCTCTGTTTCACGCTTCTGCATGGCATTTCTTTAACCTCTAGGGTAGCTCCTCGCTGTAAGGGTCAGATGATGGCTGACAGTGTCCAGCCTGAAGAATGCCTGAATGTTCTGAATGTTTGTGTCCAGTCGGGTGGAGCCACTGTGTGCGTTTTCCTGTGCTTAAGGTTGCGAGCAGCCTATGGCCGTTCTCTGATAAGCACTCAGGCTTAGCAGCCCATCAGCTCCAGAGGAAAGTGCTGAAATCCGTGACCTCTTGCTGTAGCTGCTGGTTTACAGATGCTGGGAGCTCTGGGCGGGGCGGGGCGTCCCTAGAAGGCTGCTTTGTAGCAATTGGGCTGGCTGCAGGGGGAAATTAGTTCCAGCATGTTTTATGGGCAGCTACAATTTTGGTTCAAAGGAAGGAGCGCATCATCTCAGCAATTCCAAAAGGGAAATATCACGGGCAAATTCCGATGCATTTCCATCTCATAACTATTCGAGAAACCACCGACACCTCACATCTGCATGCTTCTCCCTAGGTCATCTGCTAACAGTAGCTCCATCACGGAGGAGCCGGGAGGATGGGGGCGGAGGGCGGGGGTGAGCTGTTCTCTGCTGGCGGGGCAAGGATGTGCCCTTCGCATGATAAGCCGATCCCATCCCATTAAATCACAAATCTGCCTCCTCCCGTGCATCCCCCGTGAACGGCTGGAGGAAGATCGTGGAATTGCTAACACTCGCTGCAGCTGTCAGGAAATGATACTAATTAGTTTAATTTGCAATAACACGAGCACTTAACTCTCCAAATAATCTAAGTTAGTAAGTCGGTTTTTCTATTATGACAATGACATGTTTAAGAGACGCCGAGCACTGCTCTTTTGACCTTTGCCACCCATTTCTGATAAAGGAGCACATCAAAGAGGTGTTGCTCTCCTCCCCTCTATGCTCTCATCTGTTTCACTTTTGCAAATTATTTGATAAATGAGACAGTTGGGTAGTTTTACATAACAGACAAGAAGCTGAAATCGATGTCTTAAAAAGCACGCATTAGCCAAAGGCTTATCTTTGCAAAAAGAAACTATTACTCCGTCACTCGGAACACACCTCTGGGCTCACTAAATCCCCTGGAACTCCTGGGTCCCCACTAGTTCTGTCCATGTCCCTCCTGGGCCGCCCTCAGTGATTGTCAGCTTGGGAGAGGGCTCTGGGCTGGGCAGTTTCACTTTCTCCCCTCCTTCCAGGCTGTTCGCAGGCGCTGCGGCTGCTACTGTTGCTGCTCCTTTCCCTGACAGGCAAGTGTTTAATGTCTCTCTCTCCCCTCCTTTCCCTCTACCTTTGGTATCAACATCCCTTTCAAAGCCTGAGAGAAAATGCTCTCAGAACCCTTCGCAGACACATGACAGGACCTTCCTCCCGGGTCACCCTGGGTCCCGTAGGCGTGGGAGTGCGCAGTGGGACGAGCTTTCTGCTTCTTTCGAGTTGCTCCTTCTTCCGTGTCGTAGCCACTCTCCTTCCACAGGAGATCGGGGGCTTGTGGCTGCCACAAGCGCGTGAACAACCCCGGACCCCGTGGAATCCTCGCTGATTAGCTGCTTCCATGGGGAGGGGGTGCGGGGCCCCATTCCCGCCCCAGGGCCAGGGCTGCAAACACCTTCCCAGAGAGTTCGCTGTTTCCATCAGAGCCTCGGTGTCTCAAGCACCTTTTCGCTTTAAAAAATGTCATTAGGAAGCAAGCGTTATTTAGGCCTGGGAAGCCCGTTCCGAACACCTTGGAAAGAGAGATGGTAGGAATTTCTGTTCTTACTCAAATAGGCGGAGACTTGTCTGGCCTCCTGGAGAGATTTTATTCCTAGCCACCCAGGTCTGCCTCTACCCATTACCCATGCCGCTCACGGGAACTCAGTAGGGACTTGTAAAGGGAGGTTGATTTCAGATTTCCTTTCACCTCCCAATTGTGGTTCAGAGATCAGAGCAAAATGTCACTTCCTTCTGGGAGACTTCATTCTAGAAAGTGAGAGTTAAACTTAAGAGCAAGCATCCAGTGGTGGTGTGGGATACCGCTCTGCTCTGTCTTGCTTTTAAAAATCCATTTACTGAGGGGACAAGAACAAATCTTACAGTTTAAAAATTTCTGCAAAGTTAAGGCCTCACTTTCGGGGGTGTATGAAGTTGATGTTAAATCTAAAAATTCATTCTGCAATAGACGAGACACCCCTGAAGGGCTCGGGGTAGGGTGAGGGGCACGATTCGGGGAAGGGCATTAAAATAGATACGAAATAATGTCAGCGTTTGCTCAAGTTGGAAACCCTACCTCGCGGGCGCATGTCTCGCAGAAACCACGACAGTTAGCATTCTGTCAGTGTTTCCATCATAAATAAGCCTCAGTGTTGAAAGCTTTCTAATTTGCTTATAAAAATTTGCTTTCTACTAAAATTTGACAGGATAAACAAGATCCAATTGTCCCAGGGAAAGATTGTTTTGCAAAACATCAGGAGGAATAAATAAAGAAAGATTAACATATTATGAAATGAGAATCAGAAGTTTTATACCATTTTTTAGTGGTCTAAACAGTGACATATTTAGATAAATCTTGGCCCCAAAGTAAAATTTGAGAAAGAACTCACTTATCCACTGGCAACTGCTGAATAAACATGACTGCCCTCCTCCCGCTCCCCACACTCAGGGGCGTCTTAGGTGGTATTAGCGACTCAGAGACACACAGACCAACACACATGGGCTGTGGAGGAAAGGTGCCAATGCTTTATTTTCCCTCCACTCTAACCTGACCTTACTTTCCATTGCCTATTATTTCCCCAAACTTTTTATTTTTTAGCATTATTATTATTACTACTTTAAAAAATATATTCTTATTGATTTCAGAGAGGAAGGGAGAGGGAGAAAGAGAAAGAAACATCAATGATGAGAGAGAATCATGGATCGGCTGCCTCCTGCCGGCCCCACACTGGGGATCGAGCCCACAACCCGGGCATGTGCCCTGACCGGGAATCGAACTGTGACCTCCTGGTTCAAAGATGGACGCTCAATCACTGAGCCACACTGGCCAGGCTCCCCAGACATTTTAAGTAATTAATACCAAGGACCTAGGTCATTGTCACTCAGCCCAAGAGCAAATCCCATAAGTTCACTAGATTTAATTAAAATAATGTTAGAGCTGAAAGTTTTAAAAACAACAAAGATTGGGCCGAACCAGGGCCCTGCTGCCAACCGCCTGTGTCACCTTAGCTGTGTCATTCAAGCTCTGGAGACGGCAGTGGCCTCAGCTGTACAGTGTGAGTGCTGACAGGGTAGATTTTGGTTCCTCTCAGCACGACGTTCTCATTTTAGGTGGAAAGGGGACGGAGTCTCAGAGTTCCTTCCTAACACTTGGCGAACACTTCCTGTGGAATTGACAGAGCCATGACTTCCATGGTTTGGGGAGGGGCTTTCTTTCACAGGCCCCGCCCCCCAGCTCTATAGGGAATGCTTTGGGTCTCTGCCACATGTATGGCTATAATGATTGGAAAATGACAATCTTATTTTATGAAGCAATTTTGAATAGATAACCTTGTTCAATTCTCACAGACTATCTGGACTATAGGTATTGTCTCCATTGTACAGACAAGAAGACAGATCCTCCAGATGCAGTTACTTGGCCAAAGTGGTGAGTGCCGGGGCATTCTGCAACGGAGTTGGGTCCTCTTTCGGCAACGTTTGTCTCTGCTCCCTAACTTTAATTTCCGTGAGAGATGCTCCTTTAAGAGTCAATGGAAGTTATTTATAAAGATGGACAGGCGTGAGAGGGCGCGTCTCTGTGTGGGCGCGTCTCTGTGTGGGTGTTCACGTGTGAACAGGTGCACTTATTCTTTTCCCGTGGCTACGACAGTCCCCAGAGAGGCAGCAACACATCCCTGTGCTCCACGCCTGTGCCTCAGCCCCAGTCAGTGCTGAGATGTTCGCATTCACGTCTGGCTACAGGCCTAACTCCCGCTGCCAGGAGGCTCGTACGGCCTCTGCAAAGCAGCCTGGACGTCCGGAAGCTCTTGGACTCTTAATGCTGGGTGAGCTTTTTGACATTATCTAGGCCCAAACTCTCCTTTTTCCAGAAGGAGAAACAAAAGCCCCAAAGTCCTGAGAATTCACCCAGCTGATTGGTGGAAGAGCTGGGACTGGGACCTGTTTGGGACCCAGTGCCATCCATTCCCATGACTCCACGGCAGTCTCATCGTCTTCACTCAACGGTCCAGTCGGCCCTCATTGGCCCTCTGTAGAGAGAGCCGTGGAGGCCTGTTTAAATGAGTAGATCAAACTACTCACTTAAGGCCTTGCTGGGCACCCAAGACAGGCAGGTGTGGCTGTGGCTTATGACACAGTCTCTGCTCACGCTCTATTCATTCATCCCTCACAAGCACCCCTCTATTTTCCTGAGCATCAGCCCCTCCATCCCCAAGTTCTACACTTTCCCGTTTCCTTCCGCCCCACTCCCAACGTATCCGTACATGTGACATAATGACCACTCAGCAACATTTGCAAATCGTACTTAGTTCTTTAAGCTTATATACATATAATCTCAATGCTCTGATCTCTAAAGCATGAAAGAAATTTAACCTTTAATTCAAACCAGCTGATTAAGGGTTCTTCGTGTTCGGAACAAACAAAAATAGCTCTTTGTTTTCATCTGTGATGCCCAAACTGACAAAAAAGATGAGTTGCATGACTGGCTCACATTACAGCGGGACAGAGACGGGGATAGAGCAAGGGGAATGGAGGCCGAAGAACCCTCTTTATGGAGTAAAGGAAGCAGCAATACTACCTAGAATAATGCAAGACGGACCTCAATATTTCTATTCAGATATGCCAGACCTTGACTTTAGAGGGAAACAAAAGAGAACAATGCATTCCCTTACCAGAAATATTCAGCAGTTTTGCATCATAAATCAGTTGTTTGAAACCAAAAAAAACTAGCTATTATGCTCTCTTGTTACAACAGCAACCACACTGGTGCAGTGAAACTGACATTTTGGTCTTCTACGGCGGGGACAGGGCCAGACCTGCTGGGAACCGACAGCATTCTGGTTTTGCTCCTGACGTCCATTATTATTCAGAACCTGCTGCCATCCAGATAACACATCTTGTTTCTGAGAGGTGTCTCTGGCCTTTGTGATTTCGTCTACACTTCAATAAACAGAATTCAGAGATTCTGAGGAATTAAAGAAGGTCTTGGGACCAGGCAAGCAAATTGAAGGAAATACGTGAAGTGTTGATTACATAGACATCCCGAACCCGGGGCTGTTAGGCAGCACGCATAAAACATGCGGAATATCCCCTGGACGGAGGCATCAGTATCCCCTCATCCTCCAGTTACCAAGCGCTCTCTGGGAAAACAACATGAAGAGGGTGAATATTAGAAAGAAAGGAATTCTGGCCTTCACTTTAAAATCTAGGCCACTCTCAGGAAATTCACCATAATGGAGGCCCTGGCCAATGGGACCATGTAGCTTATACCCTGACCTTAAGGTCAGGAAAATGCAACAGGAAAATAAGGAAGGGGTGGCTTCTGCTGGCCATGGTAAAACTATGCGATGCGTTTCTATGAGGTGAAAGCTCGGTTTGGGTGTCTCAGTTATTCTCAACAAGTACCCTAGACCTTCTTTAATATTTGCACGTAAGTCACTTCTTGGGCCCCACTTCCTCCAAAGCAGAAGCCACTTTGCACATCGAGGTGCACAGGTGACCTCCATCCGCCACCCTTCCCCCTCCACAGAGACCGGCTTGAAGGCTAAATGTGTTTGTTCCAAATGCTGCCTCCCCTGAAGTCACCAGGGCTGCTCGCTATAACCAGTAATTTAGGAACAATAAGAACACTTTTCAGTAGAATTATAATGCGGTTGTCTGATACCCAGAATGCCCCCTTGTCGAAGCTACACTTATAATCAACATGAGAAATGAAGGGTGAGTTAGTTGGCAGTGGCTTTAGAGAAGGGGGGGAGGGGGAACTTGTGCCACATCAGTGCCTGTCGGATGGAACTCTATATTTTCCCCTTGAGCATATCAATACAGAATTGTGCCACTCTAGGCGCCCCCTGCCCCCCTCCAACTTGGATTGCTGTCACCTTTCCTGGCACAGGGAATCAGCACCAGATGTGCCAGGCCTTGAGTAACAACGCAGAGCTCACCGGGCACTTTGTAATATGTTCGAAACGTATCCTGGAGCTCGCAGACAATTAAATGAAGCCAAGTCGGGAGTCATGCTTCAACAGAATCCAACACATTGGAAAATTCTGTCTCTTGATTTTAATAACTAAAATTTTAAAAAATATCCCTTGTGACAACTCCCAATAGCCAGATTTACTCTGCATCTTGTATTGCTGATTAATGCTCATATTACTGATTAATTGCTGCTTGTTTCAATGGAGTATACATTCAGGTGAGACATAAGCACTCTGATTATTATCTGCAGAGAGCTGAGGTTGTTGGGGTGTGTTTTTTTAATGTGTTTTATTAGAAACACGAAGGGCAACCTTCCTTGGATTGTGAGAGAGCAAGCGCTGGCGGAAGCTGGGAGCTGTCAGCAGGGGTTAGTTACTCATGTACAACAACAGGGCTCATTCCCACCTAGGGTGCTACACGCAGTTCTGGTCACGACATCTCGAGAAATACAAAGCAGACGGTAAGCTTATCCATGGAGGGATATGGAAAATGATCCTGGGTTTTAAGAGGTTTCTCTGCTGAGATTAGACTGTAAAAGTAGCACATTTCTCTCTGGCAAGATGAAAGCTGATCAAAGTTAAATCAGAGAGGTGTCAAGACCCACTTATCTGAGCTCAGATGACCAGATCCGGGAAAGAATAGTTTTAGGTCAAGCAAAAAGTTCAAGTTTCACGGTACTCTTAAAAACCTTGTTACCTCAAATAGTTGAGAAACCAATTTATTTAGAGTTCTGATGGGATCACAGATGTCAATTTCGAATTGGTTGTAAGGGAAGATGGGGCTACCTGGGGAATGTCTCTTTAACTTTCTTATGTGACCTCATGACAGTAGCCCCTGACACGTCTGTCTACTGGAGATACGTGGAAGGTCTGACCCAGGCGGTTGTCCCTTCATTCCTGTGACTGAGGAGAACAGAGGAGCCGTGGAATTCCACTGAGCTTCCAGGCTACCGGAGTAGGGAAACCTCAGCCAGGAGGCGTTGGGGGCTCACTCTTTCTAGCGGGAATAGAAATCATCACCATACGCCATGCATCACGTATTGTTACGATGGCTACTATTATTTCCCTTACAGGAAGGAATGATGGCCAGGGTCACAAAAATCTCGCTAGCAGTAACTTCTATATAAATGCAAGAATTGTAACAAATTGCATTTTTCTAACACAGAAATAGAACCCAACTAAAATAAAAGCTTTGGTGCCATTTCCTTTGCCTTAGTCACTGGAAACCTATGGGTGGTTAGTGTGAATTAAAACCAACAAAGGTTAAAAGTGCAATGTAAGTGCATCTGAGAATAACTCACACCTTGCCCTTGGGAAGACCTTCCGGGTAAGCTGTCAGTGGCCTCTGGGCCCGTCCTGAGAGGATGGAGACAGTGATGCGAGTGTCTCGGAAAGGGCTGCGTGCCCGGCTGCTGCCACTGCCCTGGGGGAGGCTGACAGTGTTGCTGGGGTTCACCTGCCCCTGGGCCCCCCAGCCAGTCCCCGGTTTGACCGTGACCTCCCTTTCTTGAGGTCCCGTTGGCGTGTGACACCAAGATAGAGCCCAGCACTGGTCATTGTCACTGTAGCTGCGCAGTGGCAGCTGTTCAATAGGCTCACAGGCGGAGGCAAAACACGGGGAAGAGAGAACTTTTAAATGACGCGGGGAGTTCCTGAAAGAGCCCGATGCCCCTTCTCCCCACGGGAGAGATGCCCTTTGTGTGTGAAGACCCTGAGTCTGAGGAGGAACGCGGAAAAGCGGTGGGAGACAGGGAAGTGGAGCGATGCGTCTTCTTTCCCCACCACCCATGGGGGCCCGGGAGTGTCACTTCACCAAAGAGGAATTTCACTTTTCGCCTTGGATCAGAGGTTCCTGATGCTCTCATTTGGGGTGCAGGCACCCCTACCCTGGGCGCTGCTGAATTAAGATGTTTGATTTGTGAAGTTACGGGTAGGGGCTCTGACTGTCTTATTTTAGGAAAGTTGTTATAAAACGCGGTTTCACTGGGACAAGGACACTGCGGTCCTTCCGACCCTTGGCCAGTTCACAGGGTCATTCCAGTGGCTGCCTCTCGGTTATGCAGTGGAAACCCAGGCTCTTTTGACAATTTGGGGGCCGTGAGGCTAGTCCATAAAGAGATTATTTTTCCTAAATGTTAACTAAAAGTACCTTATCTCTGCCGCTGCCCTAACTGCCTGGCTAATTTTGGTAGCAAAGTCGTGCTGTTAAGGAAATTGCTGATTTAAACAAAGCGGGAGTCTTTTTAGAACAATAAGAAACCCTATTCACGGGATCTAATTATGCAAACGGAGAACAAGAGCACGCTCGTCTCGCATTAGCTGAGGCTTGACTTCAGCTCTAATTTGCTCTTTTCTCGCAGCAGAAAGCGGCTCCTCTTTGTCGCTGTCCCGCCTTCGCGTGGCTGGGGCAGGTCACCCCAAAGTGTCCGAGTTGCTGCAGGGCCCCGCAGTTAGGGAGCGGGGAGGCTGCATTGTGATGCAGATTGCGGTGGTTCACTGCTGCCTGATTCACGGATATGATTGCAGCTAATTTCAGCAATAAGTAGAGCCGTCTGCTCCTTTGTGTCCGCTGGAGAGCTGTTGGAGGGCATGCCGATGACGGCTGCCCTTGCCTCCTGGAAGGAGAGAGAGGACACCCCACATGGGAGCCGCGACCGTCCTCACTGTGCCCTCAAGTTCAGCACCGCCTTGGTTTTTATAGGAATCCTACTTCTTCTCCCTTTCCTCCGGAGAACAGGGTGTTGGGGAGCGGGGAGTTTGTTTGATTAGATTTTCTCATCTCATCCAAGGGACATTGCTGTTGTTCATTCCCTCCCTCCCTCCTGCGGTTCTGTAACAAGGCTCTCCTGACGGAAGAACAGGGTCTCTAAACCCAAACCCTCGGTGGGAACTCCTGAGGGAACAACTGGGCAGCTCCGCATTTGGTCACCCTCATGAGGCCTGCGGGTAACTAGGGACTTTGCAACTGAGAAATAATCACACTTTTATCAATAAATATATATTGATTTCAGAGAGGAAAAGGAGAGAGATAGAAGAAACATCAATGATGAGAGAGAATCATGGATCAGCTGCCTCCTGCAGGCCCCACACTGGGGATGGAGCCTGCAACCCGGGCCTGTGCCCTGATGGGAAATGGAACTGTGACCTCGTGGTTCATAGGTCAACGCTCAACCACTGAGCCACGCCGGCCAGGCCACACTTTTGATTATTGATCAGATCCGTTTGGGTTGGTGACATTTATCAGTCTGTAGGTTTTTGTTTAATTCTCCAGCTCCCTGGACTCCGGTTCTCAGGGAGGCAGGCAGCTCTCCCAGGGCCGACGAAGCCAGCGCACATGCTCGCCCCAGCTCTGACCACACACAGTCCTCTCCCCTGGATGAAGCCAGCCCCCCAGTTAGAGTCTGCATCCCCCTAATTATGTGCCTTCTTAAATGTTTGTTTTCCGTTGCTCTAACTCTGGTTTTGCATATCGCTCTGAGAAAACCCACAGAAACAAGTTAGCTATACTTTTCATTCCAAACAGAAATTAAGCCTAGGTAACAAAGCCGTTGGCAGGGAGCAGTGGGGCTTCCCGGCGAGAAACATGAACGTGGGGGCCTCGGGAAGCCAGCGGGGTCCCTGGGGGCCCATGCGGCTCCGAGGTCAATGTGAGGGGACAGCCACCAAAGGCCCGCGAGGAAGCGGTCACCATTTAACCCTGACACTGAACCATCCACGACAAACCAATCACAGGCGTGTGTCCTTTCTTGTTGAACACTTAGCAACATTCAAAGCTGCACAGCAGCACACGATTAAGGATGTGGAAGCAGAAGGGAAAGTTTTCAAGCCTGACTCACTCCCCGCAGAGGCTCGCCCCGCTCCCCAGCCGGAGGATTCGGGACGGCAGGCCTCGATCTGACCCACCGTCAGTGCGCATCTGGGCACCGAGGCGCACTCAGAAATGAGGCTGTTACACAACGCCGCCTTCTGGCATCATCTGTAGACATTATCCTGGGTCTGGTCTTTAAAATCTACTTGAGAGACATTACCTTTGGGAGGATGAGAGTATAAGGTAGCACAATTCACGGAAAATGCTACTGCATGTTTGAGGTGCCATTGTTCACGCTGTGAACTCTAAGAGTGTCTGATGCCTGGGTCACCTGGACAACCGCCCCCGCTGACCCTCATGTCGAGCTGCGCTGGAACTCTGGTGACATGTCAGGAGGGACTCGTGCCCAGCACAGTGACATCAGAGAGCCCCCGCCTGCCTCCCGAGTCCGGAGGCCCAGCTCCCTCCGCACCCACACACCAGGGTCCACTGTGGGAGGAGCAGTCCCCTCATTGACCCTAAACTCCAGGTGGGAGAAGCCGCTCATTGGGAATCTTTTCAAAGAACGGAGGATTCGGAATCTTTTCCAAGAACCTCAGAGCAATGATTCCTTTGGTTCCTTTTATATTTCAAAACTAATTATAGTGTTTAAATGTGTTTCTCTTATTCTACTTCAAAGGAAGTCAGTCCAACCTAGAAGTAGGTGGAGAGGTGCAACTCCCACAAAACACCTTCAGCTGCCGTCACTTCGTAGGTCTGCCTAGTTTGAGGCGTAAAGCCAGGAGGAAAGCAGCAGGCCGCGATGTGACAGAGAAACCAGGTTCTGTATTGTGAATCCTTAATTCCATTTTTCAAAATCAGAGGCAATAAGAAAAAAGTAACCTACATGATACCAGGGATGTGGCTTTACTGTAATGCAGAGTCCGAATCAAGGAGGTAGACGGGGCAAGAGGCCAAATCCATAGAAACGACAGTGCCGTCACCTGGGAGCTGGGAAATCGAGGCTCTCTCCTGGCTCGTTTCCCAGGGAAGACCTCAATCACACCATCTGTGAAATGGGTTCTGGTACCACTGTCCTTCACAGAGATGCAAACATTAAGGAGCTTTTCTAAAAGTGCTTTAAAATGTTAGAGTCTCTTAACCTACTGCCCACCACGGGGCCCAGCACACAGCTGGGACTTAAAGTGGAAGCGACAGCAAGGGGGTTCCTGTGAAGCAGCATCCACAGATCCCATGGCAACTTCGGAGCAATGAAAACAACACGGCAACCCGGGGGAGGGCGCGTCCTCACCGACCGGCCATAACACTGTCCGACGGACAAAGGGCCGAAGATGCTCCCTGTGGCAACCTCAGCGGGAGATGGACAGGTGTGTCCCTGCCTCTTTCCTTGCTCCGTTAGGGGCAGCTTCTTATCCCCGGGGCCGGCCTGAGCCTGCGTGCATAGCGCAGTCCCACTGGAGAGAAGTTTTTCCCTCTGTGCACACGGGAGCACGGCCCTACCCTCGGGGAAGACTCGGTCCACCCACAATCTCACCCCTGGGCTGCAAAGCCTCCCTTTTTTTTGGCCACCACATCTCTGTCACCTCCACCTTCTCCCCAAAGGCAGTGGAATGAGAGGGAGAGAGGGACGGGACTATTTGACAAAATGTAGAGTTGGGGGGAAGACAGCACAGAAACAGCAACAGATAAAAGAGGGGCAAACACAGCACAGAGTTGAGCAGTTGGGGGGCTGCCATCGCTTCTGCTTTAGTCTGGGGGCCCCGGGGAGGGAGAAGCCAGGGGCTGCTTGCTTTATCTCCCAGCCTGCTGGCTCCCGGCTCCACCGGGCAGGCGGATGAGTTATACAGTCTACCTCTGCCTTCCCTCCACGGGCTCAGGTGCCAGGAGGACCGGGACAGGGGCCGCTTCTGAGCGGACACCGCCCTGCCTCTCCCTGTGCCTGGCTCCGACCACATGCCAGGACTACTCAGGGAAAGAGAGGAGGACCCGTTGCTGTTTTTGAGTCATAGATGGGCAATTACCAACCTCTTCTGGAAACTCCTGTCTTCTCGGAGCCCTAATGGGGCATTGGATGCCGAGTATTGGGAACATAAATAGCAGTGAGGGCGCCCACATATTTCAAAGGCTGTAGAAATTATATTGCACAACCGAAACCACCACAAGTTAAATGGCTTTCTGAAAGGATACTGCTGGGATATTTTTCATCACTTTTACAGAATTTTTTTCCTTGCTGTCATTTAAAATAGATCCTTGGAAACTTGAAACTTAACTCTGTTTCCTTCCCCACGGTTTTCCTTTCTGTGTGCGCGCACACACATATAACTGCTTTGTTATTTTAGGATCGCTCATGGGCTGGTGGCACTGATTTTTTTTTTAATCGAAAAAACACATAAAAGCTTTCTCCTCGCATATTTTCCCCACACACGCTGCATCTCACAATGGTAAATTAAAGCCACATAGGCAAAAAAAAAAAAAAAAATAAGAGAGATCCTCACTTTCTATATAGAAGCAAGGGTGATGGGCACAGGCCTCATTCCAGATAAGTAGCCATTATTTTTTTTATTTCTTTATAGATTTAATTTTATAAAACAAACACATCAAACAAATAATTGTATTAGGTGCAAGGTTCGTGCAATGTTTATAGCTGGGTCTCATAGCAAAAGCAACCTTCCCACTCTTTGCGTAAGAAAGCCAGCAAGTAAAACTGATTTTCATAATAGCGTAGATTCTCATACATCGTCGGTGAAAGCCTCTGAAAATATGCTTTGTATTAGCTCTGCTAACTTCATATTCAGTGTTTCTTTTAAAAATTTAATTGCATTTCCCATTGTTTCTATTGCATTCTTATAACACAATTTGTGTTCCCTTTGGTAGCTAAAATTACACCTGTAACTGTCCAAAACTATTAGTGAAGTCAGCTTCGCCTATGGGATAAAGTATCTGTCTTGTATTTCAGACAGATTGTGTTCCAACACCACTGTGGTCAGGTTTTTATTAAAAATTCTTCATATTTCTTTTCTCTCGGTGCCAAACAGATCGCTACATTTTCAACACTTAATCATCTTCATCATCTAAAAATATTTCCACATTAAATGAAAACATTTAAACTTCTTTCTGATGCAGCAAAACTTAGGACACGGTACGAAGTCTGGTTTTTATAAAGTTTTGCAGAAGGGCAGTGTGC
Source organism: Myotis yumanensis (assembly GCF_028538775.1). Taxonomy (NCBI): domain Eukaryota; kingdom Metazoa; phylum Chordata; class Mammalia; order Chiroptera; family Vespertilionidae; genus Myotis; species Myotis yumanensis. The sequence goes on from NW_027223759.1 coordinate 8,245,304, forward strand.
GTATAGAAGGGACTCCATTCCACTGCAAATAGCGGTCAAGGCCACTCTGGGAGGAATGGCACGGCCCGCAAAGGGATGGTTCTCTCTGAGAACTCGGGGCGGGGGGGGGGGGGGGGGCGGGGGGGGGGCTGCTTCCGCAGGGCAGGGTGCTCCCTTTTGCTGAGAAATAGCTTTGGAAGTTGGCAATGCTGATGTAACATTGTGCCTTCCCTCATTGGAGATACTTCTTTTCAATGTCAAGGAACCTTTTAAGCCCATTCATGGGAGGGGAACTGCACTAAAATTTGACCTCCTTCCCAAATGGTGCCAGGCGATTCCTTGCTGCTCTAACAGTTAGGGTTCAATCAGTAAAGCCGAAACCTGCCTGAGCATTTAAAGCAAGGAGTTTAATACAGGACGTTGGTTACACTGGTGATGCAAGAGGGCATTGAGCCAATGAGGAATGGCTAGGAAACCCAGAGATGAACAACAGCCAGGCGCCATGGCCTCTCCCAGGTTGAAGGGACAGAGGAGGAGGTGAAGCTAGAGCCAGCCAGGCAGGACACAGTCGCTGGCTGAGACAGAAAGGGAGCAGACAGCGTGGCCTCTAGACCAGAGCTAGAAGGGCCCTCACCTGGGTCTGCACTTGAGCAATTTGCAGCCCCCTGTGGCCTCCTCCAGTTGTGAGCTCCCTTCCCTGGCCATGGAGTGAGGAATGTTTGGGGTTACAGGGAGGTACCTATGGCCTCAAGGTCTGTGCACCTGTTCTGGGCCACGTTGGGACCCTTGGTCACCAAGGCCTGAGCCCACTCCCAGGGACTGTGCAGGCCTTTACACCCCCCTCCCCCGCCCCCACCACAGGGCCACATCTTCAGTGTGACCTCTAGGAGGCCAAGGGCCCAGGGGTGGCCCAGGGCAACTCTTTGGGATAAAGGAGATGGAGCTTGGACATAGGGACATGAGTGTCTACATGTAGGCTAGAAAGTCACAAGAAGCGAATGGCAGGCCAGAGGCCAGGCCAAAGCTGGGTCAAGGGCTGGAGTGGGGATGGGGCTGGGGACTGAGGCCACCCTTCTTGTGCTACTATGTCCAGGCATGGAACCCCTGGAGTCCAAGAATTCTAACTCCAAGTACCCTTCAATGTCAAGGAGCAGGAATAGTTGAGGAGGAGGAGGAGGAGGAAGAGGAGGAGGAGGAGGAGGAGGAAGAAGAAAGGAAGGAAGGAAGGAAGGAAGGAAGGAAGGAAGGAAGGAAGGAAGGGCAGGAGCAGGGCATCTGAAGGAGCAGATAAGGACTGACTCTCCTTCTCTCATCTTCTGTTGCTTTGTGAGAAAAGACAAATGGGGGTGGGGGGTGTGAGAAGAAAATGAGTAGACAACAGCAAACTCAAGAACTCTCAGTGAGGGAATGCAGAGAGAAGGCGAGGCGCGTAACCTCCTGGCATTGCATGTTAATGTCTTCTCCTATTTCTTTGTTTAAAATATATTTTTATTGATTTTTTTCTTTTTTGAGAGAGAGAGGAAGTGAGAGGGATAGAGAGATAGAAACATCAATGAGAGGGAAACATCATCCATTGGCTGCCTCCTGCACACCCCCTACTGGGGAATCAAGTCTGCCACCAGGGCATGTGCCCTGAACTGGACTTCGAACCTGTGACCTCTTGGTTCCTGGGTTGACGCTCAACTGTTGAGCCACACAGGCTGGGCTCCTCCAATTTCTATGTGCTAAAGATAATTACACTATACCGCCATCCCAGTCTGCTCTCCTGAGATTCAGCTACATGCTAAACATTTCCACTCAGATGTCTCAAAGCAAACTCAAACTGAAAATGTTCCACCCTGTGCTAAGCACATGTCCCTCAAACTTGTTCCACCTTCCGTGTTGCTTCGTCTAGGACACCAAAATCCATCCACTTGTCCAAGCCAGAAACACAGGAGCTCTTCTTGAGACTCTACCCACCTTGTCCCCACTGGTTAATTACAGAGGCCACTTGGTTCTATCTTCTAAACATCTTTTGAAATGCTCATGTCTCTCCATCCCTCCTTGGCCTCTAGAATCTCTCCATTGGACCACTGCAAGGCCTCTGACCAATCCTTCACTTTGTTCCTTTTCAGCCCATTCTTCACATTGCTGTCAGAATGATCCATCTAAAAGGGAAAAGGGATTGCCCTGGCTGGTTTGGCTCAGTGGATAGAGCATCAGCCTGAAGGAACACAGGTTCGATTCCCAGTCAGGGCACATGCCTGGGTTTCGGGCTCAATCCCCAGTAGGGGGCGTGCAGGAGGGGGCAGCCAATCAATGATTCTCTCTCATCATTGATGTTTCTCTCTCTCTCTTTCTCCCTCTCCCTTCCTCTCTGAAATCAATAAAAAATATATTTAAAAATAAATAAATAGGAAAAGGGAGCATTCATTTCCTACTTGCTTTGATGGCTTCCCCTTGTCTTAGCCTACAGACCAAACTTCTTTCTTAGTGCCAACAGTTGTTCATCTCTAGCCTCATAAAGCAATTAAAAGTGAAGGCTCTCCTGCCAGACTCCTAGCTCTGTACTCCTACCCGTGTGATCATGGGGCCTTGATTTCTTATCTGTAAAATGGGGAGGATAAGAGTAGTGACTTCTCAGGGTTGTTGTGAGATGTGTGGCCCATATTACACTCACTCAGTGTGAGTGGTTATGTCTCCAGCTTAATTTCTCACCACCTCTCTTTCTACTTTCTCAATTGACCCCTTGTACATACCTACACACCCACTGCTTTCTCCTAAATTTTTATTCTTCATTAAGAGCTTGTGTGGCTTTCCTTCCACCTCCTGGACTAAAAATTCTGCTAGAAGGTCCCCCTTGCCCTCCTAGTACTAGGCCCTTATTAGATAACTACTGGTAGAATGAATGAGTAGCATTTATCATACTTCATAACATTGCTTTTCTCACACATTCCCCCACTGTAGCACAGACTGTACTAGTATATGAAAGTTACCTTGTTCACTGCAGACTCCCTGGTATTTAGTAGAGAAAGTGGCACACAGTAGTACTTAAGTAAATACGTGTTGAAGGGATGAATACATTTGCCATCCCAGATAAGTACAGACTTTCAAAATGTACTTATACTCAAGTGGATCTATCATGAATCATAAAATTCCACAAATCCTGCCAATTTATATTAGAGTTATTTTTTTTTAACTTTTCATGTTCTCTCCAAGTTACTTATTCTTCCAATACTCATCCTTTATTTATCATATGTATCAGATAATTTCGAACTCTAGGGATTTATTTACTTTATGTCATGTGGCAAAATGCTTTTGGTGAACTTTCAACCTTCTCTTTGATTCTGACAATTAGTAGACTCCATCAGGTTTTTGTAGGTACACGAGTCCCCCGGTATCCATAGTTTTGCTTTCCATGGTTTTAGCTACTTGTGGTCAACCGTGTTCTGGAAATGTCAAATGGAAAATTCAAAAATAATCAATTCATCAGTTTTAATTTGCTTGCCCTTGTGAGTAGCATGATGAAATCTTGTGCCGTCTTGCTCCATCCTGCCCAGAGAGAGAATCATCCCTTTGTCCAGCATATCCACACTTTATATGCTAAGCACCTACTAGTCATTTGGTAGCTGGCTCGGTTATTAGAGAGGGACATAGAGAGACCACATTTACATAGCTGTTATTAAAGTATACTATTATACTTGTTCTATTTTATTCATAGTATTGTTGTTAACCTCTCACTGTGCCTAATTTAGAGTTAAACTGTATCATAGGTGTATATAAATAAGAAAAACATAGTAAATATAGGGTTTGGTACTATCTGTGGTTTCAGGCATCTACTGAAGGTCTGAGAACGTATTCCCCTTGGATAAGGGAGGGACTACTGTATGTAAAAAATTACAAAAGCAAGTCAGCAGCCCAACTTCCTTAATATATAATTTCAAGTAAATAAAAATATCTCAATTATTCCCTTGTCCTTCCCTTTCTTTCATTAGTATTAGTGCAACTGCTTTGAAAGTAAAGATCACTGTAACTCTTTCAGACAGCATATCGTTTACAGAATCATAGCAAAACACTGATTAACTGTAATCCAAACTCCCCATTACCTAGGGTTTACTTTTTGCTTCATACTTGAGGAAAAAAAGTCAAGGTCTGTTTTAACTAAAACAACAACAAAGCATTTGCATCATATATTCTGCAGTAAAATGAACATTAGGATTTTTTTATTTGTTGATATATCTTTATTGATTTCAGAGAGGAAGGGAGAGGAAGAGAGAGACAGAAACATCAGTGATGACAGAGAATCATTGGTTAGCTGCCTCCTGCATACCCCCTACAGTGGCTTGAGCTTGCAACCCGGGTGTGTGCCCTGACCAGGAATCAAACTGACCTCCTGGTTCATAGGTCGACGCTCAACCACTGAGCCACATTAGTTGGGCAACATTAGTGTTTGTTTGTTTGTTTGTTTTAAGAATGATGATTTAGCAATACACCAAGTCACCAAATATTTTATTCTTTTTCTCCATTCTGTGTAAAAGGGAGAAGAATGGAATCATCTATTTAGATTTGTCAAAAAGAACTGAGAAAAAAAGGGGGAGGGTTACTGGCTTGATCCTCAGTTAAATAGAAAACTTGCTTTTACTTTAACCTCATGGATTTTGGCGAATTATACTCTTATTATATTTTTTCTATTACTTTGAATGACGTTTTAATGAACAAATGCTTTTGATTTATTCTAAGATACCTCTAACTGAAGAGGCACTCATTACACACTTGAATAAATAAATGAATGAACAAACATTATGTATTAAGTTGGACCCTTTAGTTAAGACATGTGTTTAACTCAACCCAACTCTGTAAATTTCATGAAAGATAGCAAAATAGGTGACGCTAAATCGACTGATTGGGGGGGGGGGGGGGGGGGGAGACTGATGGGGGAGGAAAAATAAGCCAAAGCCCTGAAAATGAAGCTGTTAAATATCACAAGCACAGCCATGCCTCGCTAAACTCATTTTCAGGACAGAAAAGCAGATTGTGGAATTATTCACGCCAAAGTAATCCTTGCTTAATTTAATCGTCGAGCTAGCTTTCCTAATATGGATATTTTCTGAGACTTCAATTTGTTACATAGCTAACGTATTTTCTAATAGACTGTTGGTAATAAGAAAATGAGTTACATGCTCTTGGCAGGGAGAGGACAAGTTAGATCTGAATTTATCCCACACGAGTTTGGTCCCCCCTTTAAATTCAATAAGCTCGAGGTACCTCCGAAAGAGATCAGCTCTTGATACCAATTATGAACAGATGGCACGCCACTGGGCCGGGAGCGCAGCGTCAGGCACAGGCCACACGGTGCTTTACTGGGACTGTCCATGGGCAGCGTCGGGAAGAGCACACGCTCCAGTGAATTTCCAACAAAGGCCACTCAGCTTCCTGTCTTAGGGCCTTCTAAATGCACACACACAGCCCTGGCCGGTTTGGCTCAGTGGATAGAGCGCCGGCCTGCAGACTTCAGAGTCCCGGGTTCGATTCCAGGTCAGGGCACATGGCCCTTTGCAGGCTCGATCCCCAGTCGGGGGTGTGCTGGAGGCAGCCCGTCAATGATTCTCTCTCATCATTGATGCTTGTATCTCTCTCTCCCTCTCCCTTCCTCTCTGAAATCAATAAAAATATTTATTTAAAAAATAAATGCACAAATCCAGCCGGCTCAGCACAAGCAGGACCTAACGCCCCAGTAAACCGAGTACTGATAGAATACTCCCAAGGACAGCGACGCTCACAGCCAACATGTCCCCTGACAGGAAAACAATGAAATAAGGTGTCTGAGCCCTGAGAGACCCCTGCTCCTTCGTTACCCACGGTCTCCACCACGAACCAGGGGAGATTTCCAGCAAGAAAAGCAACAGTGACTGTTTCCACAGGAATGCCTTTCCACGCAGGAAACCTAATGATTCAGAGCGTTAAACACCGGCAGAGTGTCACCCTCCACGCTGGCTGCGGATCGTCCGTCTCACTTGTCAAACACGGGTTCGTTTTGGACACTGATTTCTTAAATTTCCGCTGACTTGGCAATCCGCAGCCACTTCTCGCAAGCGCTGTAATATCTGAAAGACTTCACAGCTAAGCAGTTAGAAAGGATTTGGGGTTTAATTCAGCTCACTGACCTGTTTAAGAGAATAACGGAAATAAAACAATTTTCAGCTCGAGGCCCGAGCAGGCCCCTCTCCTTCTGAAAGGCTCTTTGTATCGGCGCCATGAATCAAGCGGCTTGTCTAAGTGGCGGCCTGCACCACCAGTGAGGCCCGGCAGTGTGGCGGTGAATCACATTTAATAACTTGCGGTTGGCTGTCATGAACACTTAATGTGATGTTGAACACAAACCCTGCCGGGGCCGGGGGGCCGCGAGGGGGGAGCTGGGTGAGGGTGGGGGGCAGAGCGAGTGAAGAGCCGCTGCAGGGACTGCGGCTCCTTCAGGCCCCAGAGGGGGTGAAGGCGGAGGTGGGCTTGGCCCAGGGGTGTTTCTGCTGCTGCTTTTCAGCGAGGCCGGAGGGAGTATTTGCTTTCCTGGGGGTCCCTGTCCCCTGTGCCCTTCCAGCCTGTCGGGGTCCCATCCTCCCCATCGCAGCCCCTCCCCAGTGTGACCGGAGGGCTGTCAGGCTGGCTGCAAGAATTCCAAGCATCAGGGAACCCACAAAAGCTCTCTTGCAGCTCTCGGCAGTCTGGCGGGCAGCAGAAACCCCTCCGTGCCCGCTGCTGATCACCGCTGTCCCTGTGTCCTGGGCGGAATGCGTCACAACGCGCCGCTTCCCACGCAGGCTCCGTGGGCTGGTGGCTCCAGGCCTTTGTATGTGTCGCTCAGGAGAGCAGATGTGTCAGGGATGTGGGAGGACTGAGAGGTGGCCCCAGCCAACTCCCCGAGGGCCTCACCCCACCAGGACCCCCGATAAGCCCCTCGCATTTGGCCCAGGGAGTGGCCAAGACAGAGGGCAGGGCCGGCAATGTGGTCGCTGGGGTTGGGGAGGAGGCCGCCTCCCCGGGGCCCACGGGGTCTGTCCTGGCATTGACATCCCCCGATGGGCCCACAGTGTCCCAGTCTGCATCTCAGAAGCACGTTAGGGACATCATCTCATTAGTCCTCCGTGCGCTCACGACAGCTCTCCCAGCCTGAATTGGCATGAGGACCATTGAAATGCACTTCAAATTCTACTTTGCAGTGACATTACCCAGGAATAAATCCTGGTCATTCCGAACTGGCCTGAGCTCACAGCAACCGCGTCAGAAGAACCTGGCAGAATTTGACTTTTCCCCCCCAAAATCAGTAGGACTGTTTTCAAAGTCTGTTTTCAGGTGGACTGATTTTAAAGCAAAGCAAACCAATATATTTAAATAAACATTAATTAAGCTGTAACACCTCTGAAAGCAAGAGCACCCTTGAGGTGCCAAGAATTTGGAATAATTAGAGAATTTATCTGATTCCCACAGCACTGCCCCTCCACTCACCCCTACCTCGCCCACCACCACACTGGACATGGCCTGGCTCAGCGTAGCTGCTAAATAAACGTGTTGACCAAATTCCTGCAAACTCAGCTGACAAGGCGAATGTGCAAAATAGAAATCTCTACCTTACATATTTTAATTTGTTTTTCTTTATAGCAATGACACAAATCATTTATAGTAAAAAATCCAAATCCATGGAATAAAGTACCAAATCTATAGCTAGCCCATAAAACACACCTAAAAAAAGAGACATTATCCATGAACTAAACACATTCATACACACAAAGCATACACACACACACACACACACACACACACACTCACACATGAAACTCCAGTATCCTATGAATGCAGCAGGTACACTCAAATCAGAATTATGGCACCAAGTTCCTTGAAACAAACTAGTCCTCACAGTAAACTTAAAAAAACAATCTTTGACAAATTAGAAAATTAACATTAAAAGGTGTAATTTGTATGTGTGTTTACTTTAGAAAAGAGTTGAAGCAACAATAAAATTAAAAGATTTTTACAACTGGAAAAGTCCATAATGGGCTCTTCATTGAAAATATTTAGCTGTTTTATTTAAGTAAAAATAACTTTCATTTCATTTAAATTACCTAACAGTTATAACATTATGAGGAAACTGAGGCACGAGGAACATGGCGATATGTACACAGCCCTCTAGCTGGCTGGCGAGACTGGAATTTAACTGCCCGTCTATAAATTCTGCCTTTGCTAACTTTCTCTAGCAACGCGGATGAGAATGGTAATCGTTTATGACAATTTTACAGGGCAAAAATTGAGGCAAACACAGGTAAAAATCACTGAGCAAATTGATAACAGAAAGAGCCAGAGGAGTCTAAATGGCTCACTGTTCCACAAAAAACAATATTTCTTATTTTAAGAAGTGATTTTCTGAAACCATTGAAATTCTCAGAACATTATGGGTAGACCGAAAATATGCAGATAAACACATTAAAATATTTTAAAGCTATTTCCTTACTTACTTTTCAAGACCTGAAGCTGGATTTATGCTTCTCTTGAAAGAATTCCTGAGCTGGCTTTTCCAAGCGGTGGGACCGGGCCTCCTTAGGGCCCTGCGCTTGCAACTGAAGGCGACAGACAGGAGAGGAGCCCAGGATCTGAAGCAGCTCAGAAGGTCCTCCGGACACTCGGCTCGGAGCCCTCAGGATCCGGCCCCCGCACGAAGGCAGCAAGCCCTGGTTCCTGCAGGACCATCATTCCTCCAAGAACACGCCAAGTTTATTAGTTGCGGGGCTGTTAATTTGACACTTGCCTTCTTGGAGTTTCCCTAAAAATAGAGCGTGGGGGGAGGGGCGGGAAGGCAAACCCGAAAAAGTAAAATGTAAAGGATTCTGACTGGGATGTCAAAAATCATGTCATTTATAACATTTCAGTCAACGGGCTTACTGCATGCCACATCTTCATAGAAATCCTATTATCAAAGCCACCAGACACTATATTTGCTCCCTAATTATAGGCCCTGAGCTAACAGTTACTTTTTCTTCCCTATAATAACAACAACACTTTGTATTTATCTAGCGCCTTTCCTCCAACAAGCTCAAAATGCTTTGCAGACATTAACTCCTGCATCCCAGGCCCCTGGCCACGGGCGGCGGTGGTGTCTCTTAGTCCCTACAATTTGTTGTTGGAGAAAACAAGGCACAGAGCAGCCAAGGAAGTAGAGAGGGACCGGGGGAGGGAGGGGAACCCTTGGGCATGGCAGCTAACAACAAAGATACTTCCTCCCTTGTGGGCTTCTACGTGGCCAAGCCCTGCTCCGCACTTGAGACGAACCGGGAGGATTCCCGGGTCTGATGGAGCATCCATTTTGGACACTTTCCTTTCTGCTTTGCTTCCTGATTGCGATGCAAGCAGCAGTTTCTTGAGCCCAACCCTGAGCTCAGCTGTAAGGATCTTAATCACATCAATGGCCCTGTCCTACCACCAGCAGCCCCTGGAGTGCTCAGGGCCCCAAACCAAGAAACAAAACACAGACCTTCACCAAGAAGGTTAGGGGTTGCCTTTTAGACAAATTTAGTTGGGGGCCTGGGATTTTTACCTTACACTGTTACTGAAAGTTTCCAAATGGATTTCCTCAGTGGACTCCTTTAAAACGTAACTAAAAATAAAATATAGGATTGTAGACCCTCGGAGTTAGAAAAAAAAACACACCTCGAGGCCTTCTAGAATTCCCCTTCAATATTGCTGACATATCATCATTCAACTGTTGCCCGAACATTTCCAGTTTTCAAGAAACTCAGACAACAGCCCATCTATTTATGTAATAACTCTCATTGATAGAAGTGTCTTCATTATATGGGGCTGAAGTCATCTGTCCTATAACTTCATCTCATTCCAGCTAGTTTTGCCCTCGAAGGAACCTAGCTCGTACCCATCACTCTTCCACACGACTGTTCTCCAAAAAGTTAAGGAAACAATAATGTTCCCTTTAAGTTTCCTCTTTGCTAGTTAATAACCCCTCACATGACATGTTTTCCAGCCCTTCACCCTGGGAGGTGTCATTCTCTCATTGAGTGCACCTGTCAGTAGTGTCCCTGAAACCTGGCTGTGTTCTGACCAGGACAGATCACTATGGAACCATATCCCAGCTACATGGCCCTCTGTGCTTGTAGTAGCAAGACATAGGGTTTCATCACATTTCACTAGCCATGCCACTCCCCTGGGATCCAGCTACAACCCTGGGTCTTTTCCATCTTAACTAAGAGTAAAGCAGGCCTCCTTCGTTCTGTCCTTGAATCATTGGTCCTCATCAAAACTTACTTGGTTAGTTTCAGGTCTCTATTGGTATCGTTCTGGTTTTTATCTTGTTAGGTTGGAGCTTACTCTCTTCATATTTGAATCCTGACCAATCTGACAAATCTTTTTTTTTATATATATTTTCAGTTGTTCTCTTAATACACAAAGGTCTGCTATGTAGCTGGTCTTATTCAGTTAAGAGGAATACAGAAATAAACAAGATCCTTGTCCTCCAAGCATTCACCATCTAGAGAGACGTAGAGATGGGGAGGGTGAGACATGAAGCTGGAGAGGTAGGTAGTTGGGGTCAGCTTGTGATGGACATCACTGACCCCATTAAGGAGACTGAACTTGGTCCTTAGTGGATTTTCAAGCAAAGGGACTAGATGTCTATGTTAGGAGAACATCTCTGGCAGCAGCGGGGAGGATGGGGAAGAAGAAAGAATGGTGGAGTCTGGGAGGCCAGCTAGGAGGTTATTGGAAAACTTCAGGTGAGAGTTAATAAGTGTAGTAGAGGCAATGGGAGAGGAGGGGAGGGGACAGAACTTTTAGGAGGAGGAGTCAAGATTATGTGACTGATTAAATATAAAGAGTAAGGAAGAGAAAGAAGTCAAGAATGCCACCAGGACACAGTTTCAATAAATGGTGTTATGCACCGAGGTTAGGAAGCTTAAGAGAAGCAGGAGCTACTCTGAGGGGACAGGGCTGGAATTAGAAGCTTAGGTTTGCAATTTCCCTCAATATTTCTCAGTGGCCTGGGATCACAATGAAAGAAAAGGGAAGGCTGAATTGGTGCAAAGGCAGGAGATTGGCAGGTTGGAAGGAACAGAAGGACAAAGGAGTAGGCTGAAGTGTCTGTGACAGCCACCTGGTCAGCAACTCCAGTGGAGGAGGAAGCGATATGTTGTAGGAATAGGGAAGGATGGAGGCCCTGGAAATAGGAAATTTCAGGGATGGGGAAAGGCCAAACTTTAGGACATTGTGGCAGCCATCTAGGTCACTGAAGAAAACAAAGTTCTCAGTGTATTAATAACACAACCATCAGGGTGACATTTCCTCATCTCCTCCACAAGGCAATCGAGTGTGGCCTTCTCAGACGCCTTACTGATAATTCTCATCATGTCGAGAACATGTCATTCAGTAATCCAATAAAAAACTGAAAAGTTCTTTGCCATGAAGATTCTTAGTGATCCTATGTTAGCACCTAGTAATCACTCCATTCTTTTCTAAATTTTTCTCTGATTACCTATTCTTGAAGCAAGGATGGCATTAGCAACCAAATTTACCATTCTACATTTTTCTCATTCCTAAAAATCAAGGACACATTTTTCTAGCTCCGTGGTTCAAGCAATTTCCCCTTTTTTATGATTTCACAAAAACCCACAGGTGTTTATGAGATCACACCATGAAATATTATTTCAAGTTCCGGGCTGGGATTGCCTGGGCCTTGAGATGTGAATGCACTGAAACTGCCAGGATCTGCTCTGGACACATTGCCTGCTTGATTGTCTTGACCAAGCTTGCTCTACTCGTTTCAGTTTGAGGAAATATTTTTCCTTAATAGACCAGATGGCGTCAACACAGGAGTTGAGGAGTTCTGCTTCTTATATGGCACTTTTTACATTATAACATTTCCTAGCTTTTCCTTGTTTCTTTTCCTTTGGCAAACATAGCTTGAATAGTTTTTTGCAAGTCTCAGTTTCTTAAGGATTTTAGCTTTCCCGAAGCCATTACTCTAATTCCTGCTTCTCTAGTGGTGTGTGAGTGTGTGTGTGTGTGTCTGTATGTGTGTGTGTGTGCACGTGAGTGTGTGTGTGATTGAGAAGTGTCTTAGGATAGGTTTTCTCTGAATCAGATCAGACCCTGAGACAAGGATGTGTATGCAAAGAATTTATTAATGAAGTAAACTTGGGACTATCCAGTGAGGGGGTAGAGGATATAAGACAGCAAAGGGAAAGAAGTCAAGCAAGGATGCAATTCAAGTGGAGGCCCAGGCTTAGCCTGACTCTGCAGTGCTTGTCTCCAGTTGAAGCCAGGAAACTGGGCTTTCATAACCCCACACCAGTCACTCACTGGCTAGGGTCTACAGGGCAGGGATGGAGGGGGAATATGGGTGTGTGGGGGCTGTCAACTGTCTACTGCCAGGTCCTCTGGCTCTCTGCCTGGGAGTGGTGTGTATGTGTGTGTGTGTGTGTGTGTGTGTGTGTAAGAGGAGGAGTAGTTCAAAACCAAGTTCAGTAGTTCAAGGGCAATCTTCTGAAGACGGAATCTGGAAATCTGGAAGGTGCTAGCTGGTAGAAGCAAAGGCACAGAAAAACGGAAAAGGGAATCTGAGGGGATCTGTGTTCAATACTGGTGATGTCCATCTATCATCAATAAATGACAAGACTCATATATTCCACATGTCAAATACCCTGCTTTTATTTATTTTTCTATACTTCACTTTGAAATCTGAGGTCATCAAAGACTTCTTTGTGCAATCAGTTTGGTTTCCGAAATGTTTCTCTCTTTCCGTGACAGGATCATTTGTGTCTGCATTGTTTTCCTGAATCGTCTTCTCCTGACAACCCCGTTGCTCACCCCAGAAACTTGGTGTCAGTCCTGAGTGCCCTTCTCCATCAGCTCCTCACCAGCTCCCCGCCCTTACACAGCCACATGTGCTGGAAAACCAGCCATCCTTTCCTTTCTGCCTTGAAAACATGCCTTAAATTCATCTACTTCTTTTTGTTTTCACTGCCTAGTGTGAGTCATCATCACCTCTTGCTCGTGTTCTCACGAAAGCTTCCTAACTGTTCTTTAGACATTCACATCTGTGCCCTCTAATCCCTTTCTACACAGTAGCTGGGATGATCTTAAAACATCAGGCAGGCCATGTCCTCCATGCTTAAACATTGCAAGGCACGGACAACGAAAGCTCACTCCTCCCTATGCTTACAAAGCTGCTGCCTGCAGCTCCAGGTTCATCTCAAGGCCCTGGCTCTCCGCTCTGGCTGCACTTCTGCCCCACGTTACTGTGTTTCTGTCCTTCTGCCTGAATCAGTGCCTCCTCCATGGTGTTTCTCTGTTGGGAACGTTCTCCCTTCCCATCCCTCAGCTCCTTCCTATCAATCCCTCAGATCTCAGTGTCTCTCCCTGGCCTAGGAAAGTCGGTCCTTCACACTGTCATTTGCTCTCATGACATGCCCAGCACAATGGGAAGAGAAGCTGAGGCAAGGCTGCCATTTGCCTGGATGGTACTTAGCACAGTTTGTAATTAAATACTCATTTATGTCTTGCTTCCTTAGTATCTGTCTCCCTCATAAGGGAAAGGAACAAGCCTATTTTATTCTTTGGTGTAAAGCCAATAATAGTTGTTGAATAATAAGTAAGTTCTTATTTTTAAAATGGTTTTGAAATCTGTCTTCTTCTATCAAGGACATAGACATGAATTGCAAAACAGTAGCTTCCATTTACAAAACAGCCATCAGTGTATGAAGAAAAAACTATTATAAGGTGGCAGCTAGACCCTCAGAAAGAAATGAATCCATGTCTTCTTATTTATGGAGTCTCCTGTTGCTACAAAAAAGTTATTCGGACTTAAAAGCCCCCGAGCCCTAGATGGGTTTGCTCAGTGGATAGAGCGTCAGCCTGAGGACTAAAGGGTCCCAGGCTTAATTCCGGTCAAGGGCATGTACCTCAGTTGCAGGCTCGATCCCTGGCCCTGGTTAGGGCACATGTGGGAGGCAACCAATCGATGTGTCTCTCTCTCATCGATGTTTCTCTCTGTCTCTCCCCCTCCCTTCCACTCTTTCTAAAACTCAATGGAAAAATATCCTTGGGTGAGGATTAACAACAACAAAAACAACAACAACAAAAAAGCCCCCTAAAAGCAGTAGCTTTGACCCAGGGTATTATGTACTGAATTGTGTCTCCCCAAAATTCATATGTTGGAGTTCTAATCCCCAGTGCCTCAGAGTATGACTGTATTTAAAGATAACTCAGTAAAAATTAGATCAGTAGGGTGGGTCCTAATCCAATATGGTGTCCTTATAAGAAAAAAGAGACTCAGATTCAGATACACACAGAGGAAAGACCATGTGAAGACACGGGGAGAAGATGGCCATCTCCAAGCCCAGGACAGAGGCCTCAAAAGAAACCAACCCCGCAGGCACATTGATCTCACGCTGCACGCCTTTAGAATGGTTAGAAAATAAATTTCTGTTGCTAAGGCACCCAATCTATGGTACTTTGCTATAGGAGCCCAAACTGCCTGAGCCACTGAGGGAGGAAGTAATATCCAAGTGGAAAAAGCGTTTTGCTTGATGTCACAGAGGACCCACAAATCTGGGTTCACGCCTTGCCTGAGCAGACCAGGAATTCCAGGATCTGCTCCATGCTTGGGGTTGAGGTGAAAGCACAGCCCAAGGGACTCCCTCTTATCTACACCACAGGAAAGGCGGGTTTGGGGCTGAGGTCTTCATTGCAGGTCCACTGAGGGGCAGACACGGAGGTCTCCCACAGGGGTACATACTTCAGTGATTCTGAGTTCTGCTTTAAGAGGTAAAAAGTGTATTTCAACTTCGCATTCACTCTGGCCTCTTCTCACTGTGCCCACTGCAGTAGGTTCATTGCTGAGCATCAGTTCCCATAGGTGGGGGTCTCTGCTTATGATTCACAAGGGGGTTGTCAGTTTTCACTCATCTGAGTAGGCCTTCAATCAACAAGGGAGTGAGTATATCCATAACACTGGCCCCAAGGATTTTCCAGACCTGGGATCCTTTGAGACCCCATCTAATTTAAAGTCCATTTGTCTACTACTTCACAGTGTTGCCCTAAAGATGCATACACGTTGTTTGAGTTAACACATTTTCTGCCTTTTAAGTGCTAAAACTCCTGGGAGGGGTGTGTGTGTGTGTGTGTGTGTGTCTGTGTGTGTTCACCTATATTTAATCAAACATATTGTAATATTTAGTCAGTCATTTTAGGATAAAGCTTCTCTTCTAATCTTTTCAACATACATATATGATTCAGTGAGCTTAATATTTCATAGATTTTGATTGAAGTTCAAGAAAACCTTTGTTAGTGTTTCGTTAGCTCAGAGTTTGGGCTCTATCCAGCTTTTTCTAATCATTCACTAAAATGGTAGCAAAGTTTTACGGGAAAGCCAATTGGGCATGAAAAGGAAAAGGAGAATGAAATTGAGCAAAGGAACATGCAGAACATCTATCAGATGAAAACGGACTAGCAGGAGAACGCTGGGTCACAGTGCACTTTGAACGAGGTGGAATATCAGAGTGCCCTTCTTATTCAAACAAGGTGGGGATTAAAACGGCTTGTTTGCATTTTCTGCATGTTTTAGAAAACAACCATGTTCTTCAATGCTTAGAGAATCTGGGGCAATGGTAGAAACGTATTTTTTTAATTTAATTCCATTTTTTTAAAAACTAGGTTTCTGTAATAAGCACATTTGCACGTATTAAACTGTGTATTAGAGGTGGGTCCCTGTGCACACACAGCAGCTGTGAGCGACCCGGCTCAGCCAGGTGCCTCTGGGGGAGGAACAGGGAAGGCCGCCTGTGCAGAGTGCGTGCAAACACCCAGGCCTGCCCAGCTCTGCACGTCGGCTTTCCCCTGGCAAGGGTGGAAACCAACATGTTGCCCTTAGAGATGAACCCCATGTTAAAAACATGATACTCTTTGGGGGAAATAAGACTTACATTTCCATATTATTATTAATACTGTAGCGTTAAGTTCATCTCAGAAATCCTTCTGCGGGCTTCCCTGTGAGTGCCCTGAAGGGCTGGTGACGCTCAGGTCACTGCTGCGTGTCCAGCATCAAGTCAGGCCCCCCCACCACCACCTACCCCCCCCTTCCCCCCCGCATCCTAGCTGTGGACAGCGGAGGGGGAGGGGAGAGCTCCAAGGGAAAACGGGCAAGAAGCAGGCAGAGGCCCTGGGTGTAGTCAGCCACGGCGCAGGCTTGTCTCCCATGGGCGACTCCAGACCCTCTCTGGGCCGTGCTTTGCCACGTCTCCAACTTGGAGAAAACAGGGTAACTTCCTCAGATGAGGTTCGCAGGGAGACAGCTGAGGGTGGTTATGTCAGCGGGTGGCCCTCAGAAACGCAGAGCGCGAGGGAGGCAGGACTGGGCAGTGGGAGAGTGAATTGATGAGGACTCACAGCAAGCTCACCTGACTCCACGGGGATGTCTCTACAGTGGGGTCTTCAGCTTGTCCTGTGGCGACAAAGGAGCAGGCGTCTGCACCCCACATCAGCCACTCACTGGATGCCCCTCCCACAGAGCAGACACAGCCCTGAACAAGGCAACTCCCTTCACCTGAGACAGCCCTGGGCGGCAGCAGCTGAAGCCTCAGCCAGCACGAAGGCCCACAGCTGGGGGAACAGAGGCTCTGGGGGTGGGGGCAGCACACAACACCCACCGCACACACCCCTTGCACCAGGGGGTGCAGGTACTTCGTACACAAGTACACCCCACCTGGGAACAGCTCCTCCGGATGCTGGTTCGTCTCCCTTCCTGGGAAAACCGACAAGCAGAGGGTTAGTGAATAGACTACAGCCCCACCACTGCACTGGTCCTGAGGCACCGCTGATACCTTCCTGCTCTGCTGCACCTTCCATTCTCCACCCTCAGCCTCTGCTGGTCTGAGACCAGGTCCCTGTGCCCTTCTCTGGCTATTGTTGCACTAGGACCATTTCCAGTCAAAACTGGGCAACTGGATACCAATAGATGACCCAGTGGGTCACGTGGGCACCACAGGAATTCGTCCCTATTGTGTAGCAGCATCCCTATTTTTCCTGATGCTTAATTGTGTCTGCCAGAGGGGCACTCCCTTCTTTACCTTTGGCACATATTCCTACAGTGACCAGGTAGCGGCTGTAGCTGGGAGCTGAAAGGAATTCTCCCTGAAAGCTCAGTGGGAGGCATTTCCCCTCTGGGAACCAGGGCCTCTAGAGCCCAGAGCCTAGCATTGCAGAGATAAGGCCCACAAATGCTGGTACATGCTGCCTGGGTCCTACAGCTCCTTCCGTGTCTAGTCTCTTCCCACCGCTTGCAGGCCCAGCGTATCCTTGGGCGGGTTATGTCACGGCCTGTCCCTAATTACTGGTCAGCAGCCAAGAGGAGTTGGGGGACTCCTAAGGGGGAGGTATTTCCTCACAAGGCAGACCTCGCTGCATCATCTCCAAACAAGGCCGGCCAGCCTTCAGTAGGGAAGCGTGGGCTACATTTGCATGAGCCAAGGTCCAGGGGCCTCTGGGGTTTCAGGGTTCTTTAGTGCCCCCTCCCAGATGTCCCATCCCAGCCCAGAGAGTCCCACTTCTTCTCAACCAGAGCCGCTCCAGTGCTCAGCGACCCTTGTATTAAGTCTGGGATGGGCCTTCGGCATCTTGTGCTCTGTGGCTGCAAGAGATCGTTGTCCTTGAGAAGGCCTCTGAGTCCACACTTCGCCTCAAATTGGTGATGAATCACCCTGACTCTTTCATTGTCTTTCTCCAGTGCACTGATCAGCAAGAGCAACCTACTTTCGTTGTTTTTTTTATTACTTCTCTTCCCGAACCTCTGAAATGCCTGAGCTGTTGTAGCTCTCAGTGATCCCTGTCCTTGTGTACCCCATTCCAGTTCCCCGTTGGTGAAAGCTGTAACAGTTGCACGGCTACAACACGCTAGGGGCTGTCCACACTCCATCTAGTGCCAGGGGTGGGGCCCTCGCTGCCAGCCAGCTGGCAGATGGCCTTCTTCCCAAAGCCCATTTCGGAGATGACTTTCTAGGACTACTCCTGGCATTGACATTGGTTTCCCAGGAAAGCGGACTCTAAGATGGGGATTTGCATACAGGGGTCCCATTCTTGGGATGCATTCTTGAGAACAGTATGTATGGGGAGAGAGTAGGATTGAGCAGAGGGAAAAACTGAACTGCAATGAAGTTGCCGCTCAGCCAGTGTGGGTCAGTGGTTGAGCGTCAACCTATGAACCAGGAGATCATGGTTCAATTCCTTGTCAGGGCATTTGCTTGGGTTGCAGGCTCAGATTCTCGGTGTGGGATGTGAAGGAGGCAGGAGGCAGCTGATCAAAACAAAAAAAGTTGCAACAGAGGCCCAGCTAATTCTTGGGGTGGAGTGGGGGGTGGAGGGGTGGAGATGTCTGGATCTGAGATGGCCCTTCAGAATTGTTTGAATTGAGGTGAGGAGGCCAGGCTTTGTTGTCCCCTCATTGACCAAGATGCCATTGGATATAGGCTGCCCCTGGGGCATTGACTAGACATGTGAGGCAGCTCCCTTCAGCTAAAAGCAATTCCTGGGGAAGGACTCACTCTGAGGCACCAGCAGGCGATAATTCTGGAGGCCGGGAGAATTAGACCTCAGTTCTGAAGGCAGGGGTAGGGAGACAAATCCGGGGTGGACCTTGCCACTACATTTACCAGTGCTGTGCTGAAAATTTAATGAGATCATGAATATAGAAGGGCTTTAAATTTGTTCAACACTTTATAAATCCAAGTTATTTTTATTACTTCACAATTTTGACATGGTTTCACCCAAGCAAAGAATCAACTGCCATAGTCAGTAGGAAAAGATCTCTCTAATGACAGGTCAGACTGTCTCATGTTTTAGTTAAGTCGTTGGCCTTGCAACAATTCATCATCTTATCCTAAGACTCTAAACTCTTGGTAAGTTTTAGAAAAAACACCTCTAACTGAGCAGTTAGAAGAATCCAGGATTTTTCCTTTGGTGAGCAGTTTAGAATATCTGAAGGGTTAAATGCTAGTATCCTTGCAAAGTTGAAACAGAACCATAAGTTTAATATTATTTTAAAGTTAAAACGATTTAACATGACACCAAGCTTGAGTTAACATTCTACATGGTTGTGGAGATATTAGGGTTTAAACAGATGTCAGCAATTTTTTTTTTTTTTTTTACAAAACGGAAATTGAGTTCTACAGATGGTGAAGACTGAGGAGTTCAAAGTGTTGTATAAAAATGTACAGTCAAGTAGAAAGTTATCTTTATATTTCAAGTTTGAAGACACCCGATGGGTGATGAGGATAATTTTCAAGCTGATCAGACAGAAATCTATTTACCTTTCACTTCCATGCCATACTATTTTCCTCTGCTACATTTGTTAATTATGGAAAGTATTTGTGCAGCAACACAGGACTTCTCTCTTTCCCAGATCCCATCTTTATTCTACCTAATTTTTCTGTTAACATAATATTGTTCAACCCTCCTCATCATATTTTCCTTAGCAACAGACAATGGTAGCATAAAAAATTATCTCCTAGATTTTTATTATTTTCTCTATATATAGTTGGACTCCTATTAGAAAGCTGTGATTTTCATGAATTTTTAAAATTGGCTTCAGAGAGAGAAAGGTAGAAGGAGAGAAAGATAAAAACATCAGTGATGAGAATCATTGATTGGCTGCCTCCTACATGCCCCTTACTGGGGATCAAGCCTACAACTTAGACATGTGCCCTAACGAGAAATCCAACCATGACCACCTGGTTCATGGATTGATACTCAGCCGGGCTTTCATGCATTTTTTAAATAGAGATCTTGCCAATTAAGGAAAAGTTTTTAAGGTTGTAAGAAAATTTGTAGGTATGTGAGTTTCACCCATTATCACCAGTTCTTTCAGTTATATCATTTGTACTCAAAGTATAAAATTTTCCATAAGTAATGAATTGGTGATTTTTAAATGTGGGCTTGCAAAAAATACATTATCTACGAAATCATCACTTCCTGTTTTCACCCAAACAACAAGATATTTTTTCCAAGTGTACAATCAATCTTGTGTACTTGAAACACTGATTGATAAAGTCTGAGCAAATGCATCTCAAAATGTCACTCAAACAAGAAGCAGAATTGGGAGACTGGATAGAGGATGAGGAATTTCCTGAAATACACTGTGAGTTACACATGGGATAGAGGACCCCTCCATTCAGATGCATGTTGGTTTCTAGCCTTGGTGCCTAAGACCTCGTGGAAAAGGTTGTTCTAGTGACAAACTATAGATCCTGGAGAATATCTGGTCTATTTTCAACAAGAGGAATTTAAGGTCTGAAAGATCTATGCATAAGAACTGCCACTGACTTCTCAACAACCTTACCTTCAAACACTACCATTCTCATTTACAACTGCCCATTACTATACCCAACCACCCTAGCCAGTCGATTCAGGAAGGACTTTCAGAGTCATGAAAGACTTAAGGTTATCTTTGGTGAATGCCTCTTGCAACCACTCCCAATGGGACCCATCTCACTCTACCAATGTCTACTTAGAGAGTTCTATCATCTTGAATTTTTCTCTCTCTCTTGTTGCCTTATTGCCTTTATAGAATATTATTAGCTGCTTACTTTGGGGTATATATCTCCCTCAACTATGCAGAGCAGCTGACCTTGCTTCCCTCCTCCCACCATCTTTTGAAAATCACCAAAATAGAATCCAATTCTTTAAGAAATGAGGGCTCTATTCTATTCTCCTTTACCATCGGCGTTCCAACAATGACAATGGCCACCTTTTATTTGTCTCACTCTAACATCACTCTTCCTCATACTGACCCTATAAGTTGAGTTTTAACTCAACTTTATGATCAGAAAACCAGAGACCCAGAAATTAAGTAACTTGCTCAATGTCACAAAGCTATGAAAGGACAGCTCTTAGGTTAGACTAGATTTTATACATCTTCCAGCACTACTTTCTTACCACTATAGCATATTTCTTCTAAAATGAAAGGGGGGGTTCTTTTTTTAATATATTTTATTGATTTTTTACAGAGAAGAAGGGAGAGGGATAGAGACTTAGAAACATCGATGAGAGAGAAACATCAATCAGCTGCCTCCTGCTCACCCCCTACTGGGTATGTGCCCACAACCAAGGTACATGCCCTTGACCGGAATCGAACCTGGGACCCCTTAGTCTGCAGGCCGACGCTCTATCCGCTGAGCCAAACTGGTTAGGGTGAAAGGGGGATTCTTATCCACTAAAGTGATAGCTGTCACAAAAGGCTGTGACGGAGGTGGCAGACATTCCTTCCAACCACAGTTCTTACAAAACTCTAAGAACTACATCAGGCAACAACAGGCTAGGTAGGAAGGAGGACAGAATGACTGCAGACCTGTCAAAACAGATATTTCTGAGTAGCTGTGGGAAGAGTAGAATTTCCCAAATCACATTGCTGCTACCAACGCCTCCCAAACCTAGAGCTGTGATTGACCAGATCAGTAAGTAAGCTTACTGAAGATGTTTAGGATGTGTCCCTGGATGGTTGTCAGCCACTTTTGCCTGAAAGAGAAAATGGAATCCATAATCTCTCAATATTCCAGCACTATCTGTCCTAATTACAGTAGGATTGAAAAAAATAATGGATCCTAATGCCTCATCCTTAAGATCTCTGGATTCCTCACACGGTCACCATCAGGTCAGAATTAGCCATTAGGATCTATTATTCCCGCCCCCCCACCCCCCGGTCCTATTGTTACTAAGATCAGCCATGCCTGAACATTGAGAGGTTCTGGAACCCATGCCACTCAGCTCACTAAGTGGGAGATACCTGTGTTTTATCTGAGCTTCTTACTGCTGGGTTGGCCTTTATATTAAACCTGGTTTGAAAGCACAGCCCAAAGCCATTCCTGCCACCGACTTCTCTCTCTTGGCTCTGAACTGAGCACATCAAGAGCTGCTCTGCAGGCTTTGATGCTCCTTGTCAGTGACTTGGGTCCTGCCGCATTGACCACAGGGCCGGGTGCCTGTCTCATGTGGAGATGCGGGCTTGTGGTTGACAAATGCTAGTTCAATAGGGGGAAAGTGAATTGATTCTATTGAGCACGTCTATAACTGTTACTTTTCTCAAAGACAAAAGAGGATAATTTTGGTTTCTTCATCCACTCCACATATACACTGATTTTTAATTACAATCAAACATTATTAAAGGAAATCCAAGTGAAACCAGGGGGAAAATTATAGCGATGGTTTAGTACATAGGATTCCATTTGGTCTGGGGCAGGGAGAGGTTGGCAGGCGCTTTCAAGCTTTGTGATTTGGGCAATATTTGATTATGTATACAATTACTCTAAAGGTATTTTACTCAATGTAATTACATGGAGAATAATATATGGCATACAAGGCACTGCAACCCTTTTCTGAAGTCTGAATGTTGAGAACTGAGATTCCCACAGCCCTCTGCCTAAAAGCTGGTCTGCTTCTATCACAGCTCACTTTCTTATCCCAAAGATTTTTAGCTGAATAACTTTGCCTTTGTAACGCACCATCCTTCTTCCGAGAGAGGCAGTGATTATGTGTGAGGACTGGGAGACAAACAAAACTTCTTTCAAATCAAGGCTTATTACTTAGGTGCCTTATTAGCCTGTGTGGCTAGTCATTTAATCCATTTCAGTTTCCTCGCCTATAAAATGGTCATGAAACAATGTCTTCCTCCTAAGATTATTGGAAGGATCAAATGCAATGCTGAGTACCAAGCGACTGGTGTGCATGAAATAATCAAAGTTAGTTGTCATTATTCCCGGGGTCATAAAAGTTCTTAATGGAACTATGGGGACTGGCCATATATCAGTACATATGCTAGGAGGCTCCTCTGCCACATGAGAAAATTTCCTAAGGATGTGGGCTCTGCTTCTGTAAATGACTTCTGCTTCTTCTGAATGACCAACATGGTTTCCTCCAAGTACCAGCAAGACAAATGGAGGCCATGTTCCTTTGATTGGCTATTATCCTATTAACAAAAGCCTATGTGGTCATCACGCCCTCACACCATGACACCCTCATGCCGCAATGAGCGATCACCAGGAGGCTGCATGCGCAGCGGGTGTGTGTAGGTGGGCGGGGTCTTGACGCTGCAGCTGCATGTGTGGTGCGGAGGCAGGGCCCACGGCTCCACACAGTGAGGCCTGGGGTCCCGCAGCTCCACACAGTGCAGAGGTGGGGACCACGGCTCCACGCAGTGAGGCCTGGGGTTTCTGCGGCTCTTCGTGGCATGGAGGCAGAACCCCTGGCTCTGGCCTACCTCTTTGGGGCAATCCACCGAGAAGCCCCGGATGGGTGGGCGGGGCCTACCTTTTTGGGGTGATCAATCACGGGGCTCCCACACTGTGAGAGGGCACAGGCCAGACTGGGGGACCCCCGCCCCCCAAGTGCACAGATTTCATGCACTGGGCCTCTAGTAAATGAATAAGACACTAGATCGAAACTTTAGTTTGTACAGTATTATTCTTTCTTTGGAGATGATTTAGCCTCCTAGTGGCTCCTAGACTATGGTGATAATAACAGCTGCTTTCAAGAAATGCTTTTGAAAAAATGAAATAATCTTGTGGGTTTGGGGTGCTTGGGAAAGAAGGAGAGGCTGGCTTGAGAACAGGATTTGCAGCTGCCTCAGAGCTGAGCTCTGCTGTTGTTTCTCTATTAATGCTCCTATCATTGATTATTTCATCCAGACCAGTGTTTCTCAGTGGGTGGTCCTCTGAGTCACCTGGGGGAGGAGCTTCTTAAAATGCCGATGCCTGGGCCCCGCCCCAGATTCTCAGGGCCAGAATCTCTGGGAGTGTCTGTATCTTACCCAGATCGCTACGCAATCCTCATGCACACTCAGGGGTGAGAGCCTGTGATACAGAATACAATTGAGCATATTGTCACTACCGACGTTATTTCAACTTGAGCTCATCTCATTCTGTTTCGAGAAGAAAAATAGAAATAAGTAATACTTACAATTGTGTATTCATTCATGGGCTACAGATCTTCTACTTGCACTTTTCCATAAAATGGGAATTATGAGATCTACTGAACTCCTTTTAATGTAAGAATGAAGACATGTTTAGTAAGTGTTTGGGGCTCTCTGTGGAAGGGAGTATAAATGTGCCAAGCATTATTATAGGAGAAATATGTAGGTGGGGTTGATGTATGTATGCCCCAAATCCCCATTTGCCATAATTTAAGAAAATAAGATACCGAAGTGGTGCCAGTGAATCTTACAGCTAAGCTACGGTTTGGGCTCCGTGAAGAGAGGGTGTGCCTACCCCCAGGGAGCGATAAAACTTCAGCTGAGCATGGAAGGAGTTTGGAGTCAAATAGAAACCTGTTCTCTTCTGAAAACATGCACATGTGTGGAATTGCATCGCTATAATCGGGACACAACCAAATTCACAGATGTGCCCAATTTTCTGTTTCCTCTATATTTTACCAGCTTCCCAGCACAGTGACAAATGAGGGAAACACTAAACTGATTTTGCATAAAATCTCAAGGAAGGCACTCACAAATCTCACTGGTGGGAAGGAACCTCACACACGTTAATAGTTGAGTGCTACATCTGTCTAATCCATCTCAGGGATACACTAAGCTCTCTATCATTTTGCATACAGCAAATTGAAGAAATCTCATTATTCTAAGTCAAATTTTTTGCAGATTTTTAATATTTCCTACAACTTTTGTGATATTATACTATGTTAGTACAGTTTTGGCAATATTATATTTAAAATCTTTTTTCTTGAAATGTTAATTTT
This sequence comes from Myotis yumanensis, assembly GCF_028538775.1. Taxonomy (NCBI): domain Eukaryota; kingdom Metazoa; phylum Chordata; class Mammalia; order Chiroptera; family Vespertilionidae; genus Myotis; species Myotis yumanensis. The sequence continues at coordinate 8,270,045 of NW_027223759.1, forward strand.
TATTGCATGTAATATTGTTATATTTAAAATCATTTTTGTTGAAATATTAATGTTTATTGCATGTAATTTTATTATGTTTAAAATCATTTTTCTTGAAATAGTAAAAAACATTTCCTTTAAAAAAAACACCTCCTCTCCCCAATGATTTTCCTTCTTCTATTTTCACATTTTAAGTACATGTAATTGATAATTATAGAATGGAATCAGAAAGAGTATCTGGCTGAGGAAATCTGAAATGGAGAAAGATAAACCCCTACATCTTGTCTCTCCCACTATATGTGCTTCTCACCATTTTTAGCTCCTAAAATACTAGGAGGCTCTTAAAACCTTAAATCTCCTCTACTAACCACTGCCCCCTGCCCCCCCCCCCCCCCCCCCACACACACACACACCAAAGGAAGGTAGGATTCTTTATAGTTTGGAAAACAAATCAAAAATACTGTAGTGGCCAATTGTTTTCTTGTGACCATCAGCACCCCCCGCCCCCCCCCCCCACACACACACACACATAGACACACACACCTTTTTTGTAACAGGACTTCAGTTTCCTTTGAAGGAAATCACCTGATTCCATCAAGTATAGACTTGAAGTTCCGTCAGTTAAGACGCCCCCTCTGTGCCGGCCGATGAGTCAGCACCTGACCCACGCATACAGGAGAGGTGAGTGCTCACTCCTAGTGGCCATGTCTTGCCAAGACTGTCTACTGCGTCCTGCCCACCAGGACCCCAGAGCTGCCCTAACGTCCTGAACTATAGACCTTCAGGCTTATTTCTGCTCCTCTAGCTCCTCTATGTCTTTCCCATACATCCCTCTTTTTCTCAATCTGGCCCAAGTTCTTTACTGCTGTTGCGTGTGACCAGAGGTATCAATGAAAATCCTTGCCAGCCAGCTGACCTGCGGGAGAATTAGTGGACCAACCGGAACAGACCCTTCACCAGAAAGAACGGCTGCTTGTCAGGGTGCCCACCCGTCGGCTACTGGCAAAGAGCTTTCACTAAAGATGTTAGCTCTCTCGGCTCTGCCCATCTAGGAATTAGAGGTATTTCCATCTGAGCTAAGCCATAGGCTACAAATAAAAGATGATGATGTGAACAAGAGAGGGGAGAGAGTTCCTAACGGAGCAAGAACAGGAGAGGGCTGGTGATGGAGACAGATTGGCATGAATGAAAAGGCTGCACAGTGAGGAGGTGTGCACTGGGTGGCTCTCAGACCTGTAGAATCCTAGCGATCCTTCTGTGATTCCCACAAGACACAGAATCCATGGCTTGAGAAAGACGGTCCTGCCGTGGGAACAAGCACTAGAGTTACATGATTTCCTTTACTGAGTTCAATGGGATGGATAGTCCCTCTCTGACTTTTCCATGTACCACAGGAAATTAGAATCAAGTCAACACCTCCCCACGTAGAATAACAGGTGAGTAAAACCGAAGGACCAGCATCTGGTTTACATGGAGAAGGGAGAGCTATATTACATGAAGGTATGATGCTGACACTTAAGGGCAGGTCTAGGTAGAAGGACAGGTAGAGATGCTGGGATGGGCCTGTGCCTACTTCCTCAGGCCCCTCCCAGGACACCATCTCAGCCAGCACTCTCTGGCCCAATCACCCAGAACTACTTTCGATTCTCCCAGTGCCCCTGGCTCCTCATATCTACACAACGAGTCCCTCTACCTGGCAAGCCTTCTCCACCATGTCCACCCGGAATGTCCTCTCGCACAGCCCCTGGCTCGCATGGCATCGCTGTGCCCACGGGAAAGGCACCCCCTGCTCAAGACTTGTAACTTCCCTCTGTCAGAAAACTGCTGACCTGTATTGATTTTGTTGAAACATTGAATCAAAATTTTTTAAAAATTCTTGTTTAAAATAGACTAATCTAGCACGACTACGATGTAAATCATGCCTCTTCGGGCTGAACAGCACGCAATCGTCCTGGGTGGCTCTGATGACAAAGTATCCAGAGAAGCTCACAGAGAAACAGCTCAGGGGCCCTACCACGTGGTTCTCTACGTGTTTGATCACATGCCTGTCACCCCCACAATAAAGGGGACATTCCTTGAGAGGAGAGACTGTTCCTTACTCACCTCTGTAACTCCAGGGACCAGAATTGGTAAATGGCAGATGCTCCGTACATTTTTGTTGAAGAAATGAATGAAGAAATATTCATGCATGGCACCCAATGGAGGGCCTGGCACATAAATAAAGTGTTCTAATTCAATTATAAATTGGAGGTATTGGCACGTTTATCCCCCCCCCCCCCCCCCCAGTTTGGACAGTGTGTGTGTGTGTGTGTGTGTGTGTGTGTGTGTGTGTGTTGAGATATTAATGATAAAATACCAAATCCTAAGTGAGGATATTTTCATCTTTTACTAATGTGCCTTGCTAGTGCCTAACACAGTGTAGATGCCCAATAAACATTTGCTAAACGAGTAAATGTGTGAATTAGAACAAAGAAAGTGTGATTATCGCTCTTCTTTATGGGCCAGAAACACTGAGACTGGTTTTCTTAATGAAGCGTGGGACTGAGAGTAGTTGAGAGTCTATCTGCGTTGTGATGAATGTTGGAGAAAGCATGTTCCCTGATAGAAAAGAAAAATATCTGTCCTATTAAGACGCTGGCAGGAGCGATGCGGAGAAGGGGAGAAGCCGTAATATTAGGTACAGAATAAAGTGCTGCCTGTGGAGTTAAATGACTCCCCCCCCCCCTCCATTTTTTTTCACCCAGATAGTGTTTCAAAAAGACCACTTGCAAACGGCTACACTGATTAAATGTTGCGTTTGGCCTTTATTCTGTGATGTCAGCAGAAACGCTGATTAGGGGAGGTAGCTCGGAACTTTGGCTGCGCTCCTCCGTCACCAACAGAGTCCGGGCTGCAGAATAGTTGAAGGCAGGGATTTGGTTTTTTAAAGAGAAAGTCAATGTCCAGAAACGATTGCTAGGTCGTTCCAAATGTCTACACCCCCAGAGCCCATTCAGTTGTAAGTGACGGCAGCCGTGGATGATTCTCATCATGAAAGACCTCATTTGCTCTGTACACACGGGGCTGAAGGAAACACGCCCTCCAGTTAACCCCGAGACCCCGCACAATGGCTTTGATCAGAAGATTGAAACACCTCAGTCCCTCCAGTCTCCCTGCTTTGAATCGGTACAAGATCAGCAGACTCTACAATAGGATATTTGGTGACAAGAACTTTTCAAAACATTGGCAGTCATTTGATGGGGAAGACTGTGTCTTCCTCTGGGTACAGTCCTCACGAAATGGTGACGAATGAGCATCTGTGCTCTCTGGGACCAAAGGACATTGCCAGGTTGTTGTGTACATTAAGTACTGAAGGCACTGGTATTGGTAAATGGTGACCAGTATCGGCCAATGGTAGATGCTCAGTGCATTTTTGTTGAAGAAATGAATGGGGTCTATGGGATTTCCAAGGACCTAAAGGCTAACTAACTAAAAGCTGAAGTTTTAAAACAAAACAAAACTGTTCATTCAAAAATGCAAAAGGGGCAAACTGAAATTAATAAATGCTTAGTTAAATGTCTCCAAAATGTAACAATATGTCACATTCACCTAGTGTCAAATTTAGAATTCATGAAATATTGATTATATTCTAAAGCAATTTTTAGGCTCCATTGTTAACATTTTGAAGTGATCAAGAGACCATAGTCAACCTTAAATTGTGTTCTTCATAGCCAAGTCATTTTAAACACAAGAGCATAAGCATCTATTTCGTAAAATGTATGGAAATTATAATCTGGGCTGTGGGTGCATTTCCATGTATTTGCTGTCACGTGCACTGGGAGGGAGACTGTTGGGGTCTATGCAGGTGACTCTAACCCACAGTGTGTTGGAAAAGAACCCAGGACACAGTTCCTCATGTTGTGACCCAACCATAAAATTATTTTCGTTGCTACTTCATAACTGTAATGTCGCTACTGTGATGAATTGTAATGTAAATATCTGATATGCAGGATGGTCTTAGGCGACCCCTGTGAAAGGGTCGTTCGACAGCCAAAGGGGTCGAGACCCACAGGTTGAGAACCGCTGTACTAGATGAAACACCCATCTGTAGGGCAAAACAGACCATCAGCAGGGGCCGCCTACTATGTGAAAGCATTTGGCAAAGTGGAAACTACAGGTGTTGACATATGAAATGCCCAAACCTATAGAGTAGCGGTTCTCAACCTGTGGGTCGCGACTTCTTTGGGGTCGAACGACCCTTTCACCGGGGTCGCCTAAGACTATCCTGCATATCAGATATTTACATTGTGATTCATCACAATAGCAACATTACAGTTATGAAGTAGCAACGAAAATAATTTTATGGTTGGGTCACATGAGGAACTGTATTTAAAGGGCCAGAAGGTTGAGAATGACTGCTGTAGAGAATGCTTATGAGTTTATCTGAACCAAACTGACGACAATTGTTGGGAAACAATTTCTTTGGAGAAAATGCTCCAAAGAATGGCGGTTTTACAGCTTATTTTATGCATTGGAATCAAAGGGGGAGGCATAAAGGAGTTACATAAAATCCATTGGTGAGAGATTAAGGGGACAGGAGAAAGCAAAGCAGGGACATCTCAGGGGTTGGGTAAAAAGGCAGAACAGACACACATGCTGCTTTCACATTGATGGGCACAGGCTAGTTAATTAACATTTACAGCCCAGGGACATGCTCTGCTGGCCAGAGATAACAATGAGGGGCTCTCAGTCGCCTGCTCTGTGCTGGAGGCTGCGCCGGAGGGGTCTGGAAAAGGTTACCCTGACATTTCAAAGGTATGTTATCTCAGATGCAAAAAGACAGCAGGCCGGTTCACTTCAGGTAAAAATCTACCTTTTTCAGGGAAGCTATAGGCCTAGTTTGTGACTGCCCCCCGTGTCTCCACTGTAGTTAGGAATTTTTATGTTCAGACCCTCCTATGTGGTGACGTTGGCTTCTGAGTTTGTAAGGCCGCCATGCAGGCCTCCCCTGAGCTTGTCAGGTTTACTGTGTGCCCCCTTTTGCATCCACACAGGGATTAAGACTCAGAGAGAATGGTGAAACGAGGGAAAAGGAGGGAGAAGGGAGATCCTGGCGCATGCCTACATTTACACAGAATAGCAGTGTGCGGTGAGAGCCCAGCGCCGTGGCTCTGAGTTTCCCGCAGCAGAGGCGGCTCTCTGATGCCTGGTCAGCACCCTCTGTGTCAGCAGTTGTGTCCCCTCTCGACATTCCCCAGAGCTGTTATTACGGGGAGGCTTGTGGAGGACCTTTGTGTGTCCCCAAAGCCATAAGACATAGTCCTTTGGCTTCTTGTTCCCCCTCCCTCCCTCCCTCGAAGCAAATGGAGAGGGTGGTGGGGCCTGAGATATACTCTCCCAGGCATGCCCAGCCCTGGAAGCTCGCACTGACTGTGGGGTTCACAGATGCAAGCTTTCCAACAGCCTATAAAATCAGCCTCGCCTCCACCTCTGTGTAAGACTCCACAGCGAGCCAGAGGGTGACTATGAATTTTATATTTATTTTGCCTTGGACAGACTTCCTTCTTGTTGGGGGTTGTAGCTGGTAGAAGCACTGTCTTCCCACTTTAATTTCCCCCTGCCCTCTATTTCCAGATGTCAAGGTACCACTTATAGAAAACCCTAAGGAATCCACAAAAACACTTGGAACTAATAAACAAGTTCAACATGGTTGTACAATCCAAGATTGACATATCAATATCAATGGCATTTCTCTACATTAACAGTAAACACCCAAAAATGAAATTAAGAAAATAATGCCATTTACAATAACAAGAATAAAATACTTTAGTAATAAACTTAATTTTAAAAAAAGACTTATGCACTGAAAACTGTAAAATAGTGTTGAAAGAAAATGGAAATAAATGAAGACACCCATGTTCATGGATGGAGGCCAGCTTGGCTTTAAGAAATAGACTTGGGGAACCCTGAATGGGGAAGAGGCTCCTTTGCTCATGAGGAGGAAGCTGAGTCCCTTATCTTGCTGGAATGATTACAGGTAAAGGATTAGCCATCCTATATAATAAAGAGGGAATATGCCAATTGACCATCATGCCCTCACAAGATGGCGGCACCCACAGCCACAAGATGGCGGCGCTCAGTCCCCTCAGCCCCGCCAGCAGTGAATTTTCATGTGACCATTACCTTTTTAAAAAATCCTTACCCAAGGATATGATTATTTCTTTTAGATCTTCTGTTCTCGGGGAGAAGGCCTAAGCCAGCAGGTGGGTATCCCCCAAGGGTCCCAGACTGTGAGAGGGCACAGGCTGGGCTGAGGGAACCCCCATGTGCATGAACTTTCATGCACTGGGCTTCTAGTTTTTAGATAAAAGGCCCAGAGGTTATCACAAGAAGCTGTTCAATTGGCTGTTTGAAAAGAGGAACCTTGAGAGTAAAGCTCCTCCCAGCCACACTTTCCTTCTTCACTTTAGAAACATCCTCCCACTTTCAGCTTTGGTTGGTTGGGAAGGGGGTGGATGGTCGTGGGAGGGTCAGGGAACTTTCCAGAAGGTTTCTAGACTTTCTCAGAATCCTCTGGCTTCACACTCCCTGGGTTATGGGAAAGGAAAAGGAGAACAAAAAAGAAAAGAAAAAAAAAGGAAGGGTAAAGGCCAGCCAACTCTGCCATCTCCTCACACCCCCTTAGTTGTGGCTCCCGGCTGTGGAGGGTCGCCTGGGAGGGATTCCCGAGAGGCACGGGCTATGACCACCCGGCTATAGATTGATTCTTTCCTCCTATAAAGTTGGGCCTCGGTACTTAATGAGGGAGAAATAGGATGTGATTTTTTCCCTTCAGAGTCACTCCAGTCTGATCTGCGGGATGATTAGCGTGGCTCAGCCTCAGTTGGGATATTATGGCTTAAATTATTCCTATTAGTTTCCAGCTGACCCTGGAACACAAACATTACATCTGATTTCAATGAAACTCTAGACGTTGTTGTTCTCAGGCAACTAATGAAACAGCTGAACCTTCCCATGACTTGCGGTAATTATAATAAAGGGTGAGTATTATCACGAATAAGGCAAACCGATTTACAAGATGGCAAGGCCGTACCCTGGGCCTTGTGCACAGAGATCCCGACGACGTGAATGAGGAAAAATGCTGTGCCATCCCAAAGGTCGTGCACCGCTGCCCCAACACAGCCTCCCCCGGCAGCGCTGCTTTTGTACCGTGAGTTTTGGCCCGACGGACTGGTTACCAGAAACATGATGTTAACAGGAAAAGCCACTTGAAAAGTCTGTTTGATGCTTAAAGCTCTCAAGTACACTCTAAACGTTTAAACCAATACTCCAAACTGATTAAAGCATTTATGGAAAATAAAAGTGTTTTGCTAGAGGGGCAAAGATGAGGGATCTTGGTTGTTGCTGTTTGTATGTTTGGCTTTACTGAGGTGTAGAACACAAACCCCAAATTTGACAGATTTCCCAGTTCTAATTTAGTTTTAAAAGTTTGAGTGTCTGCCACCCCAAACAATTTATCCAAACTCAATGGGTTTTCGAATCAAATATAATGACCCTCTGCCCTGGGAGAGGAACGGTGTCCTCTTCATGGCTCCATTCTTACTTTGCTGGATGTAGGGCCTGGTACATAGCAGATGCTTCATAAATGGATAATGAAACGCGGTGCCTAAAAACCAGGGACTCGGCCTCATAACTCGCTTCGGAGCACTCCATCATCACCTCATATTTATTTATTTTAAAAAACATTTTTTTAAAATTGATTTCAGAGAGGAAGGGAGAGGGAGAGAGACATAGAAACATCAATGATGAGAGCGAATCATTGATGGGCTGCCTCCTGCCTACTGGGGATCAAGCCCACAATGTGCTCTGACCCGGAATCAAACTGTGACCTCCTTGTTGATGCTCAACCACTGAACCTGGCTGGCTGGGCATCACCTCATATCTGAACGGGTATTTCGCTGATGTTTTGAACGTGCTGTGTTTTGGACTAGAGTCCCATCTCAGTCCAAAACGAACTCCTCTTCATTCTCCAAATCCCGTTCTCTGAAGACTCCCAGGCCTGTCATGCCCAAGGCTCTGGAGCCAGACAACCTGGGTTTGATTTCTGGCTCTGCCACTTGATAAGGGACTCTTTGTGCCTCAGTTTCCCCATAGGTAAAGTGGGTTTGGGGAGGATTAAGTGGGTTAATGTGTATCATAGGATGACCACTCAGTGCATGTCCATTCTCGGTGCCTTGAGTTACGTGTCCAGCTGTCCTGCGATGATCTGTTTGCTGGTATTCCCTTCACTCAATGGCAACCCATCCAGAGGAGGACTTCTGTCTTAGTCTTTTCTTCGTACTCACGGTTACAAAGCATGGCTCTGAACCTGGTAGGTAAGCATACATGTTTGCTGGTTTGAATACAACAAACCTAATCCGTTCCCTGGGAAGGCCCCATTCCCTGCGAGGCTGGTGAGGCCAGTTTCTCTCCTCCTTCTTAGGGAAGTTCTTCACATGGAGATTGGTGGGGTTAATGACCTATACATTCCACACTCCATGACTCACCTTGCTGGGGATGAATTAGAGTCATTTAATCGTCACCAAGAATTCTGAAATAGCCTGTGTTTCCCTTTGCCCAAGGTTCCGCTGAGGGACATACAGATGGACTTGTAGTGTGATGTTGCCTTTAAGAAATGTTTCCCCCTTTCCTTGTTATTATTTTGAGCCAATTCACATCATTCTTATTGCCTTTCGTTTTCTGAATGAAAGTTACCTCTCCCTCGCTGTCACGGCCAGGGTTGGGGAGAGGAGAGGTTTGGGGTCTACCACTTTCTTCCAAAGCTATCATTGATTGGAAGAATCTGGTTTCCCCACACCCCCAACTTTTAACCACATTTTTAAAACTTGCACAAAGTGTTTCCCAGTTTCTGTTCTGAGTGATATCATTCCCCAAGAACCTACGTAGTCAAAGAAAGATCATAATAAAAAAATGCATGTTGCGGCCACAAAAACACACAGCATAAAACTGAAGCCATCTTGTTGTTTCTAGAAAAATAATTGCTTACACGCTGAACACTTGGGGTTCAGCTCTCGCATTAGGTTAAAAAATATAGATGTATTTAGAGAAAAATGTCACAGGAATAGGAATAAAGCTGGTACTTGCATCAGACAAAAACTCTGACAGTGGCAAATGAAGAGCTAAGCGCTGAGAAGCCCTGGGTCAGCGAATGCTCCCGAGGCGCCCCATCCGTTCCGGGAGAAGCGGAGGAGCATTAATATTTTTAATTACTGGAATGTATTTTTTAGTACCAGCCTGTCTGTTCCTTCCAGTGTCTGCCTTGGGAAACAGGGCCACACTGAGTTGTATTTGGAGGTCCTGAGACTGCGCCCCCATGGCTGCCTTTGCACGGCCAGGAGCCAGCAGGCGGGTCCCAGGCGCAGCAGAGTAGCTCGGACTCCTCCTGGCCCTTATGCAACAGTCTCTTCTCTCAGCCGAGGGCTTCCAGGCCCAGCTGACCGTTTTCTGGCTAATTATTTGTATTTTCCTGTTGGGGAAATAACCACTGAGTTGCCCTCACTAAACCGGTTTGTCATCGACCCAGAAGGGAATTACCATCCAAGGAGCTCTCTCAGGCTACTGGATCCACCGCCTCCAGCATGGGACCCTCCTACTTCCCACAGAGTTATTTCCAGTTCTTTGTCCATCCAGTTCTCTGTGTCCCAGTACCTCCTTCGAACCACTGCTATGTCCATTGGCAGTGTCACTTGTAGAAAAGTTACCCTTGACCGTCTAGCTATTGCTTCCTTGTAGAGAGTCGTTCATCTGCATTCCCCGTGGTGAGGTATGTGTGCCCCGTGCATTTCCCCCTCTTAGCACACCTACTGTGTCGACCTGGCACCAGCCCTGCGATCAGGCTAGCGAGATGAAGCAGAGGAAGATCCAGGTCCTAAGTCGCTAGGCCGCCACACAACGAGTTCTTTTTACTTTTTCTTCTCTTGCCAACCTCCTGCTGCTCTTGACTTCTTCTTAGGAGAAGAAGTCAAGACCAGCACTAGGCCCAGTTGGGTGATAGTGGCCAACTGCTTCCTCTCCCAGCTCCTCCTCAGGCACCCACTGCTCCCCAGGCTCCCCTGCAGGCCCCACACAGGCTCACCCCTTTGACTTTTTTCATCCCTATCTCTACATCCTCATTTTCTCACCATTTATCTTCTTTTCTACAATCATAATAAAATATTTTGTGCTTATACATGAGTGCTTAGGAAAATTAATATGTAACATATAATGGCTATGTATATAATTATATATAATTTTAATGTAGACATACCCAGACATGTGTACATATTATAAATACATATTATATATACTTTTATAGTTTTGTAGCTTCCTTTACTGTTTTCCTCTGTTTCTTGATTTCCATTTATTTCTATTGTTGCATTAATATTTTTAATTACTGGAAGGTATTTTTTAGTATCATATGACCTTGAATTAAGGAGGGCTTTTGCTTGTTTTATTTTTGTCCAAAACAATCCCACAGGGGAGAGGGAGTTGTCAAATGTTTGAGTCCTACAAATTCTTTCATATCACAGACACTTGCTCAAGTATTTTGCCTAATAACACTGTAGTTTAGGCATTTGGCCTTCTTGTAGCTTGGAGGTCTCCTTTTATTCAGCATATAAAGAAATTTTCCAGAAAGAATTAGTGGATAATGTGCTTTCTGACTTCCTACATGTCTTCCCGTTTCATTAATAGTGAGGTTGTGGGAGTAGAGTGCAAGGCAATCATTTAGGGTTTGTTGTTGTTGTCTTTTAATAATTCTTCATTGTCATCTAGCACACAGTGTTGATGAGGAAAAGTCTGTTGTGTATCTGATCCTTATTCCTTTGTCAGTAACAAAGCAGTCATGAGTCTAGTAAGTATTTTGAGTGTTTTTCACTTCCCAGCAAGGGGTAAGGTTGCACTTCTTGGTCCCCTTGAGCACGAATAGGGTCATGTGACTAATTCTGGCCAATGAGCTATGAACAGAAGGATATGTGTCATCCCCAGGCCAGAGTATTCATTCTGAGAACCTCTAGCTTTCTCCTTTCTCTCTGCCATTAAAATGACAGTGTTCCTTGTCATGGACCCATCACTGAGGACCCAGAGTGAAGACGGTCATGGCCCCGGAGCACAGCCTCCCCATATCTGTTGTATATTCTGGAGATACTCAACCTCTCCCATGGTCCTTTCTCAGCTCCCCAAACCCTCACTACAAAATCCTAGGCACACATCACATGCTTCCTTTGTAATGCTATATTCTGGCTTTAGCCTAAGCACCAAAGACCCTGCTGCCAGCACTTACAGCTGGAGCTCAGGGATTAGCCTGGTAACTGGTCCACTCTGCCCTTTGCATTTAGTGACTCTGACCTGGGAGCTTTTCTGGGGCTCCTGAGGATGTTCCTTGTTTACTTCTGGTGTCTGAGGCTATGGTGTCCTCTGTTTTCACTCTGTCTATTCTGATCACATATGTTTTCTGTATTAGAAGAATCCTTTCATATTTTTGACTGACAGATGGTTTCCAGCATTGTTCTGCTTTTATTAAAAGAAACACAACTGAAGCCCTGGCTGGGTGGCTCAGTTGGTTGGAGCACGTCCCATACACCAAAGATTGTGGGTTCAATCCCCGGTCAGGGTATATATGGGAGTCAATCAACCAATGCCTCTCTCTCTCTCTTTCTCTCTCTCTCTCTTTCTCTCTCTCTCTTTCTCTCTCTCTCTCTCTCTCTCTCTCTCTCTCTCTCTCTCTCTCTCCCCTCCCTGTCGTCCCTCTCTAAAAATCAATAAAAACATATCCTCAGGTGAGGATTAGAAAATAACTGTACTATCATTTCAAAGGGATGTTTGGAGAAAAGGGGAGGTGAGTATTTCTGCTCAGTCTGCCTTTTTAACTGGAAATTAAATTTCAAACAATTTTCTTTTCAATGGAAAACATTCATACTGATTCTGAGTTGTCTAAGTAAAAGGGAAATCAGTACATGAGAGCCTTAAAACCATGGGCCATCGCCTTCTTCTGGAGCCCTTAATAAACAATTGGAAGCACAACTTTAGAAAGACAAAGAAGGGTTAAAGAGGCCTAAAAGGATGTAATAAAGATGATTTGAGGCTTGGGTAATAGGGTATTTGAGGAGAAGTACATGGAATTAGGACTATTTGTTTTAGCCAAATAAAAGTTCAGATTGTCCTAATATAGCAATGCATAAAGTGCTAATGTGCAGATCAAATTTTCTGTATCTCTATTAAGGCCAAAATAACTAGAAACTGACTTAAATTCCACCAAAAGAGCTTTAGGTGAAAAATAGAAAAAGAATTCCTGAATGTTGAGGTTTCTAAGAACACCTAAGGAAGGTACAGAAACCAGTTCTCCAATTCGTAGGGAAGTGGGAGGGCGTGGCTTATTGGCAGGGCTGCCTGAGGACAGGAGCCTGCACTGGACTCCGTCCCTAAGGCACTGTGGGTCCCTGAGAGACAAAGCTGTGGTAAGTCCTGGGCACAATGAGATAGATCATGCGGCTGGCAAAGCTGTGAGCAAGCATGCCTTCCATCATCCTTGAAACATGACATAATTCATGAGAAACCTGAAATAGTAATGTGTCATGGTGGAGTACTGTTGCCAACTATTAAAAACTCATATTTAACTTTTCCATTATGAACTTGAGCCTTCTTTGGAAGTTGCCTTCTTCCCATAAAGTTCTTCCAGATAATGTTTCCCAGCAACATTCGACCAGACAGCCTAACTACTTAGTTATAAACCCTAAATTGCTTATTATTCTCTCATAAGTTATCTCTAACAGTACAGTCCCCATCCCCCCTCATTCATTGTTTTTCTAGAATTCTCTACATGAGAAAGCAGAAGAAGAGAAAAATAGTTTTTAGTAAGGAGTATATATTTTAACCAAACAAGATTTCAGGTTGCCCTAAAGGTTTCAAATGCATAAAGTGTTACTGTACAGATCAGATTTTCTTTGCACAAAAAAGATATAGATGAAAAAGAAAAAAGACTTTTTGAATGTTAGCGTTTTTAACTGCCAAGGAGATACTAAAAAAAAAAAAAAAAGGAGCAGAAACTAGTTATCCATTTTTTTTTTTTTTTAAATAATGGGATAGATGGTTTAGTCATAAAATCTGTCAGTATTACAATGATAGATTTTTTTTTCAAATTTCTGTGAACAGGAAGTTGTTGTACCCCTGGGAATGTCATGAGGGTCTTGCAAATTATGGGTAAGTTCCAGAGTTAACTCTCTGGTGGGAAGTCCCAATGTTTTTTTGGGGTTGCAAATCTGCCTTCATTGACTGCCTATGAGAGGTGGAGGTGGAGTAAGTGGAATAACACTTCCGTCTTATCCAGGTGCCTCGGTAAGAGAAGCCATGAGTTGGGTTTATCTGGAGGCACAGAAATTAAAAGGGCCCTGAGGACTTCATTCATTCACTCATTCATGTATTCACCTACTTAATTCAACATTAATGTTTATCACTAGGCTGGAGTTGAGCAAAGAAATGCAGGATATAGATCTTGATTCTTATCCTAAGGGCACAGTGGTTGACGTAAAGATACCAGGAGATACAGTCAAAGAACAAAGTGTCTTTAATGTCCATAAAAAACACAAGAACTTAACTACTTTAAGACACCCACTCCCTGCCACTGCATTCAGCTGACAAGGGTACTGGTCCTTTTGGGTCCTTCAAGAAGTTCCCTTTGCCATTTTCAGGAAGATTTAACCTCTAGCCCCATCCAGCTGTCCTGGAGGCTCTGGCTCGAGGACCGGGTGCAAGTAACCGAGAAGCACTTCGGCACCTACTGCTCAAGGTCTCGGGGAGGAACGTGTGAGAAATGCAGAATCGCTGGCCTTACCCCAGACCAGTGGTCAGCAAACTCATTAGTCAACAGAGCCAAATATCAACAGTACAGTGATTGAAATTTCTTTTGAGAGCCAATTTTTTTAAACTTAAACTATATAGGTAGGTACATTGTTATTAACTTAATTAGGGTACTCCTAAGCTGGCCTTTGCTAAAAACGTCCTCAATCTGATTGAGGTACGTTCGTTGAGGTCGACTCCTTCCAAATCTCCCATCCACACTCGTCTTGTATACTTGTTTCATCTATCTCCTTTCTGAAAACCGACTTCTGTGCATGGGCCACGAAGTTTCAATCGCACTGTACGTGTGCGCCTGCACCTGGTATTTTGTGGAAGAGCCACACTCAAGGGGCCAAAGAGCTACATGTGGCTCGCGAGCCGTGGTTTGCAGACCACTGCCCCAGACCTACTGAGTCAGACCTTTGCTTTTTAACAAGATCCCCAGGAGATTTATTTGCACATGACAGGTTACAAGTAACACATGTCTACATTCTTACAGGGAACATGAGTGAATTGAAGTCACATTCCCCATCGGACCTCCAACCACACCCCAGGCAGGACCGTGCTGACATGTCTGCTGGACGTTCATTTGGTCAGTCCTTATTCAAGAAGTGATATGATCTTGTAAGGAAGTAAGACTTGCCAAAAGCAACCCAGTGACAAGGCTACTGATCAAATAACAAACACGTGATCACATGTTCACATGAAAAACAGAAAACAGGGTCCCAGAAGTGTGAAGCAGAGGCCTAAGCTCCTAGGTGGAAGCCGACATGGGTGAGAGAGTCCTTTCTCAAAACCTGGAGCTCAATTCAGGCTCCAAGGCAGAGGTTCTAACTGGAGCATCACCTGGGGGACTTGTTCAGATGTGGTCCTGGGCCCCACCCCAGGGGTTCTTATCCAGCAAGTCTAGGATGGTGCAGATCCTCTGCATTTATACCATGGCCTTCCTCCCCCTCTACCTGCTATGCTGATGCTTTCAGTCCTAGAACCACGCACAGTGCCTCTCTCACATCGATGTTTCTCTCTGTCTCTCCCTCTCCCTTCCACTCCCTCTAAAAATCAATGGAAAAATATCCTCCAGTGCGGATTACCAAAAAATAATAAATAAATAAATAAATAAATAAATAAATAATAGACTTAGGTATATGTAAAATGTTTGGGTTACCAGAGAGCAAAATTAAGCCTATAAAATGACTTACTAATAAAGTACAAGTAAAATTAAATGGAATAAAGCATTTCAAAATGACTTTCTTCATGTTTTAAATATACTCTATTGTGTTGAATGGATCTTTAAACATAAAACCAAGTGCATGGGAAGTTCTGAGGGTGTCAGCTAGGTCTTCACTTCTGAGTCTGCTGCTGAGTTGTTACACAAAACTGCCTACAACATTTTTCATTTTAGACTTCACGAAATTGTACAAATTCTATCTTCAGTTTTGTGTGGCCAAACATGAGCCCAATGAGGAAGATCTCTCTTTAAATAAAGAACAATTTACTAAAAAATAATTATCAAAAAAACATTTCAAAACTATAGAAGAAAAAGGATAAGTCAACAACAAAAACAAACTCTTATGTTCTAAAGATTAGCCTCAAAGAATAAGATATTGTTACCATCTTGTGACAATAAATCTTATCATTCTCTCAGATGCATCACGAGTAGAATGCTGTGTCTGATGGTATCACCCCCCGCCCCAGGGTTGGAGACTTTTAACACCAAGAAGAAGTTCTTGTTTCCTTGTATTTTCGTGACAAAATAGCATTCTTGCTAAATGGATTAGATTACACAAAACAGGAAGAAGGAAGAAAAATTTCATGCAGAATTCCAGGTCTCAGTAGGTCCTAGTGACGGAAATCTGTCCATTCCTCGGTGGAGATTTGGCTTCCATGATGTGTATTGCAGATCCCTGTGGTTACACAGATTGTACTGAGTCATTACTCAGATCAACTCAACCCTTAGAATTAGAAAGTGCTGCCAATTTGATCAGAAATCTGTGATTTTTAAGATTTTGGAGAAAATCATTTTTCTGTTCTTCAAGTTGGACAAGGAGATCCATTGAGAAACCAAGTTCTTCCATTCATCCAGAAGAATGTTATCTCTCAGGCTTTGGCTACCTGGTTCTGAATTATATAGAATCATGAAACTCAGGGCTTGTCCTCTTTCAAAGCTCTTCCATCACAGTAGCATGATTTACCCGGAAAGTTGTTCACCATGTCTCACATCTTCGAAGACCAGATCCCCTCTATTTCTCCACCACAAAGGCCTCCTTGGACTTTTCATTACAGCAGGATGAATTCATGCTGGTTGTTACTCTAGGAGAGATCAACCTGAACCCCCATAGAGGTCCCAGCAGCAGGAATCTCACAGGGAGCAAGAGACACTGTGATGTGCTCCTCAGTGACTGATGGGCCATTCTGTCTAGTTTTGTTGTTTTTAATCCTCACCCGAGGATATTTTCCCTTGATTTCTAGAGAGAGTAGAAGGGAGGGGGGAGAGAGAGAGAGAGAGAGAGAGAGAGAGAAAGAGAGACATCGATTGGTTGCCTTCCCACACAAGCCCCTGACCAGGGCTGGGGATCGAGCCTGCAACTGAGGAACGTGCCCTTGACCGGAATCAAACCCAGGACCCTTCAGTCCACAGGCTGACGCTCTATCCACTGAGCCAAACCAGCTAATGCATTTCTATTATTATTTTTTAAAGTAGCACGGGTGGAGGTGGAAGAGGGCATCGAGGGGATAAATGATGATGGGGAAAAAAAAGAAATAAAATTTAAATTAAAAAATAATAAAGTACAATTAAAATTTTGAAAAATGGTAGCAAAACTTAACAAGCCCCCAGGGCATGGAGCAAACTGTGAAAATAAATACAAAGAGAATAACTAACAAATTCTTAAACACATAATCAATAAGGATGGGTGATTATGGCAGCATTTTGAGATTAAAATTGCATTTTCGACTATTTTAAAAATGTTTCCCATTTGGCAGAACCCCAAATGGGCTTTGCCAAGCATTTTTTCTTCTTAATTTTTAAGTACGTATGTATTTCAAGGAAAACTTAATCCATATGTTCCTCTCTCATTTACACGATTTATCAAAATGTTGCTTTGAATGAGCCATTTAATGTCCAAGAAAGCTGAAGAGCACTTCTTTCTTCTCCCAGTACAAATTTTTGCCCCCCCCCCAAATTAAGTATATGTTCATACTACACAAAAAGCTAATTAAAAATATTCAATTGTGTTTTAGTATCAGAATCAAAGAAAGGCTGATAAAATTCAAAATCGCAGAAAAGCAGACATTCCCCATGTAGTACTGTATTTTCTAGTTTCTAGAGCCTTCTTTCATTCACGTGGTGCCTATAAATCAAAGAATGTTAGAAGTAAAAGACACCTTAGAAATGACAAGTTTTTTCTCTCACTTTAAAAACGAGGAAACTGAGTCCTAGGGAAGTTAAAGAATCTGCCAAAACCACAAAATTAATTAGTGGCAGAGCCAAGGCATGTGTCTGTCATTAGAGTGACTTCTTTGGTTTTTCTGATTTTAATTGGGATTTTATATGTAACATATAAAAGTGTTGACCTACTACTAGACCATGAGAAAACAGTGTTCATTTCTGCATGAAATGTGCCAGCTTGCTTCCAACAGACCAACACCTGGACAACTGATTGTCAGGGAATCAAAAGTCCAACATCTGGAGTTGCCCCTGAAAGCATCAATAGTTCAATTCAACATGTGATCCTAATTGTATCTTTCCTTCTCTACCCTCACCAGGGTAAACAATAGACCTGTTTAAAAGAAAAATTAAGTCCGGGTACTAGCAACTCTTACAGTAAGATGCTACAACAAAACAAGCTGATTATGCTTTAACTGATAAGGATTTTTTAAAATAGATATGTATTTTTTATTGATTTCAGAGAGGAAGGGAGAGGAAGACAGAGATAGAAACATCAATGATGAGGGAGAATCATTGATCAGCTGCCTCCTGCACGCCCCACACTGGGAATCAAACCTGAAACCCAGGCATGTGCCCTGACTGGGAATTGAACCGTGACCTCCTGGTTCATAGGTCAATGCTCAACCACTGAGCCACACCGGCCTGGCTGATAAGGATGTTTCTTCCTCTTCTCCTCCTCTTCCTTCTTCTTTCCCCAAAGGGGAGCATTCTGGGCTACACAGAAACCTGGTGCTGGGCGTACCATGAAGTCCGGAGGATCTCAGTGAAGACCTCAGCCCAAGGGATAGGGTCAAGGTACACCTTTGGTTCAGCCTCTATTGCCAGTGTCTTCAGGCACCCGTTTCTTCAGGCAAGATAAAAGGCACAGGTGAGCGGACACTGCCATCCCCGGGGAAATAAGGAACAGACCTTTGGGGCTTCCATTTGTCATGTCAGAGGCAGTCATAAACTGCAGACCACAGATCACAATCAAAAGAACTTTGTAAGATTCTGGAACATACCAGTGTTTATGTTACTTTCTGTTTGTTTTGCAGCAGTAACTCCCAGCAAAACCCTGTTTTTAAAAATGTGATGGGAGGGGCATATAATATGTGTGTGGCTTTGGGGAGAGAACTGGGAGACCTTTCTTGGAGGGAGAAACCAAAATCATATAGTGAGAACAGCTCAACTACCTACTTTAACCTTGGAAATGTTTCTTAACCTTTGTGTCTCAGTTTCCTCATCTATAAAATGGGAGCAATAACTTCTACCTACTTCCTAAGGATTAGTAAACAATACATGTAAGGCACTTAGAACAGTATTTGCATATAATAAGACACCAGTACGATAATTGTGATTGCACTATAATTTTTTTATACTGAAATAGGAGAACGGTCTGATGACTAGGTCTTGTGACAAACAGAAAAACAAAACACAAGGAAGATTATTTAAGACTGATAAGGAGCTCTTTCTGAGTCTAAGCAAGCAACAAACTATCACGGATTTACTGAACTGTGATTCCAAACCCAACTATATACCCAAAATGCAAAACAAGGACTCAGTTGATGCTTCTATAGCAAGTGCCCATATCACTGGTATATAGACTGTAGCCCTTCCTTCTTCCATCTTGACCTCCAGCTGTCAGAAACATCAGGATTCAAGGACTGGACAACCACTGCAAAACCACTGGGCAATCCAATGCCAAACACAAGTGTCCCCAGAAACAGTGGCTTGAGAAAAGGGGATTGCTAGGTCAACTCAGACTTCCCCTTGGTTGTTAATTTGGTTGTCTCAGTCAGTTCCCTATGACGATTACCAATAAAAATCTCTAAAAAAACCTTTTAAAGTAACGTGTGTTCCAGAGTAGTGGGGGGAGACTGCTTCATACTAGCCAAACTAGAATGTAGGGAGAGAAATCACAAGGATGGGGGGAAGCAGCCATGGAAGAGCAGAGGGAGCAGGCTGAGTCCCAGAGGCCTCTGAGGAAGACGGGAGATCTGGGCAGAGAAGGAATTCTCGGATTCCAGACACAGTGTAGGATCAAGCAAGGAAACGGCTGTCTCTCAGTTTCTAATAATGCAATGTTTTGGGGTTTTATTTCCAGGCTTACAATCTACTTAAAAATCTATACTCTAGTAAGTAATAATTTTTTTCTTACAACTTTTTACAGTGGCTTTCTGAATGAATTTATTTCCTGGGTTTGGGGAATGCTGAGAAGTCCAGCTCACTAGGAAATAAATTCAACCTGATTACTTAACCAAACTTCCTGAATGGCCAATATATGAATTTATCTCCAATTTGAGAATGAACAGAGCATTGTCTTACCAAATCTCATCGTTTCCTGCCTTTGAGACGGGAGTAAAAAGACTTGTGCTGAACCAGTTCAGAGACTGTTAGATAGGTCGTCAGCCGAAACCTGGAAATCAAAGCAAAAGAGGATAAAAATAAATAAATAAAAACAAAATCTGTGAGCTTTGGGAAATGGGTGGTTTGGGGGGAAAGCTAATTTCAAAGGCCTCCTTCCGCCCATGGCCACTCCCTTCTCTAAGACCTTTCCGCCTTCTTCATTTCAGTTTTGAGTTAGGAATACTGGAACTGATCACTTTTCAGCTTCAATAAGTCCTTGCTAATTATTATAACATTTCAGGTTCAGGAAACCCAAGCCCAGTGTTTGTTAAGTGCTCTTTGCCTTGATTTGTATGCCCTCTTATATTTCAAGGGAAGTTGGGTCCATGTGTTTCTGATTCCTTTTTACTTAACTCATCAAGACATTGTTTCATGGAGGCCATTTGATGTCCAAAGATTCTGCTGAATCTTTTGTTCATTAACCCATGATGCCAGGGGAGTAATAGGCAGTTTATGACAAAAGAACAGAATTAGGAGACCCAGGAACTAACTATCCTACCTCTGTCCCTGATGTGCTTTCACATGATGGTGGGACACTTTTCTATGTATCTATGTTATTTGGGTAGAGAGAACAATGTTTTAGGTAGGGTTTAGAGATTTTTATAATAAAATATTATTTTGGAGAGTCTTTGTGACTAGGAAGGCATGTTATAAACCAATACCAAAATAGCTCTTGAGTTGAAAGAGTTTTTGCCTCATTCTGAGGTGGTTACAGTCATTTTCCTGGCCAAGTACTACAACTCAAAATTAAAATGTCAAATGGTGATTAGACAAAATGCAATGTGCCCACCTGACATCATAATCTTAACACAGATTTATATACTGGGAAAGTACTGTATTTCCTACTGGTTTCCTACTTGAGCGAACAATCAAACCTCCAATCTGTTGAACAATTTGCAGAAAGTGTGGATATTTGCCATGGACAGACCTTTCTGTTTCTGACTCGAAGGCAGAGATTCTCCTAGTATTTTACTTTGGAGCATGGGTTACTGTAGCCAAAGTTCCTCGACATGGAGTAGCAACAGAACTAGCAGGAATCAACAATGAAATGTTGTTTTTTTATTCATTCATTTCAGCTTTACACCAGGTTCATTATCCTGCTGTCCCTGGCTGGCCTATGGGCTCTCAGGTGGCAACCTGATCATTTACCAAGCCTCCAGGAGCATCAGAGGATTCAAGAATCCGTTCTGACTGGGGCCAACAGCGGAAATCAGGGGAACTCTCATCAAAACAACAGGGAAGTTGCAGAAAACAGGTTCAGGTAAACTAGTAGGATCTGCCTCTGGCTTTTTGCGTTATGGTCATGGGCTGATAGAGACCTTTGAAAATTAGCTTTCCTTCCCCCAAAACCACTTGTTTCCAAAAGCTCACAAATTTTGTATTTTTTTATCTTCTCTTGATCACTTTACCTCCAAGCAGTGGCCTAGTGTCAGGTAAAGGGTTCTGTAAGCACACCCAGAACAGACTGAGATGAACAGGCAGAGTCAGTAGACAGGTAGCCCATTCTCTCAGCATCTCAAGAGGAGGAGTGGTTGCCCAGGGCATGGTCAGGTGCACCATACGTGTGCTGCAGGAGAGGGACCCAGCCCTTCTTGGGGTTCCCAGGAAAGCAGCCTTGTAATAAGGGGGGCAAAAATGTAAGTTTTGTTACTAGCTGCTCAGGGGCAGTGCATACGAGTGCTGGGTAGACCAGCTGCCCGGCACCAATATCCCTTGGAGACCTTGTAACATGTTGAGGCTGACCACTGACTCTCCTGCTGAGGAGCCAGATAGTATCTGATCCCAGCTGGCTCTTACCAGGCAACCTAGAGAAATTCACTGTACAAGCCTCTTTGTCTCTCTACAAAGGTGAGCTACTTACATCCATTAGGAGAGCACAAACTGACTTACATGCCCAGGGAGTGGGATGAGGAAAATGGGAAAGATCTAATATCTGTATCTGACCCATGGAGAGAGGAAAAAACAACTAGGGAACAGCCATCTAGGAGTTCACAGTCTACTGAATGAGGCCAGAAGATGAACAACCACCACACAGCATGGCAAATGACGTTATAGAGGTATGAGAATCATCAGTGATATCACAAACAAGGTGGTGGCCAACCTTGGAGGCAAGTGGGAGGGTTCTTGGAGACCTTCCCAGGTAGTGTATGCTTATGATGAGAAGGCAGTGTGTGGGTACAAGCTGAGGGAAGGGCATTTGAGGCAGAGGGAACCATAGACAGGCAGGAACCCTAACTACAATCAAGCCGAAGAGAGTTTGAAAGAACCCTGCTCCCCACCCCACCAATTTACATGTTCTGGAAGAATCAGGTCATCAGAAAAGACCCTGAAGTCCAACAGTGTATAACAGTTTCCTCAAACTCCACCGACAAGGAAGCAATGCCAGGTCCATTTAAAAAGTGAAGCTTCCCCCAGAACCCTCTGAAGTCATGAACTCCCCTCAAATGTCCACTGTCCCCTTTTAGCTGAGTAGCCTGGTCCGTGTCCTCTACCAGCTGGTTACTGAGTGGGGCAATCTTTGGCCAAATCGTCCTTGCTCGTTGGCGTTCCTCTCTTTAGGCCAGGGCTCATCTTTGTCTGTCCAGAGTACTCACGGACTCAGGCACCTTAGACATCTTAAAAGAGGGAGAATTCCTTCTGTTCAGGACAAAGAACACAGCTCCTGGAGCTAAACTCAAACCTCTGAAAATAAGGGACTCCAGACCTTTTCATTTTCTGGGTCACAGGAAAGCCAATACAGTATTTCCTTGAAAGGCTGACATGGCTTTGCCCTAAAAACTTCTCGTCTAGGAATAAGCTACTGAGAAGTCATTGGGCCCACCTCCATGCATCCAACAGATCTCAGCCAGCCCAAATCTATCCTACTGTTTCCAAGATAGCACGTTGGGAACAAGAGAGTCACCAAGGAGACAAAGGACTGGTAGTCAGAGAGTTAGGGGAGTAAAGAGGAAAAGAAGAAGCAAGACAGTACTGTGTCTTGAGAGCCCAAGAGGGAAGAGTTTTCACAAGAAGGGGGAGACAATCCTGTGAATAGACTACGCAGGCCAAGGAGAATGCAGGCTGGGATTGGTGCTGTACGAATCACAAGGCCGTGCAAGGGGTCACTGGTGATCTTCACATCACAGCTGACCAAGTGGCAGAGATGCAGCTCAGCGTGTCCTCGAGGCCCAGCATTCTGTTACCAGACACATGGCTCCACAGTGCTGTCCGATGGCTCAGTGCAACTCAGCAACCATGCATCTGAGCATCTACTGTGTTTCTGGCTTCGTTAAGGGGCTCCCCACTCCCCACTGAAGAAATGAATTCACTAGCCCAGTAATAATTGCTTTCCAATATGAGTTAGCCTGGTTTCTCAATGACTGTGCTCTCATTTTGTCCAAATAGAATTATGCTGAAAGATCTCATGCCCAAGTTTTTATTTCTCTTTTGCTGCCAGGGAAGAGGTCCTAAGAGGCTAAAGATTCACTATTGGTAGGGTTGTGTTAGAGAAAGAGAGAATGTTTACATAAAAATTTTATGCAGAATTTAGGAAAACATTCTTGTCTTGTTAAAGAATATTAGCTGAGGGGTTGAGGAACTGATTTCTCAGAAAAGCTCTTAATTGCATTAAAGTGTATAAGAAAATTGCTTAAGCATTTATCAGGAATGCTAATTTCTTTCCAGAAGACAGTTGGTCATGAACTGTCCCACACACAAAAAATTTCATTCCAGGACAAGTTTAAGACAGTTTTGTCTCCCATGTAATTACCCTTCCTCATGAACACTACGTGCTTTCTCAGCATCAGAGCAGGTTTTATGCGCCCTTCCCCACCCCATCCCTGCCACTTCTTCTTCCTACAGGCCAAGATCAAATGTTCCCTCCTCCTGATAATGCTTTTTTCTAGAGTTCTTTTATTGTACCCCTCTTACTTTTTATTGTTTATATTCATATCTCCTAGTTTAACTATAAGAAATTGAATCTTTCTTTCCGTATACAGTCATTAATAGACAACAAAGGTGGAAAAATAAGTACATATAACTAACTCCATACTATAAATGATGTTTTGTATTTCAATCTTCAATATGTTGTACTTCAAGGAAGTATTTCACAAGCTAAATTAATGATTGCATTAGTCAGATTAGATTCACTGGTGAACTACTGAAAACCCACAAAACCGTGCTTTACACAAGATGAAAGTTCATTTCCGTCTCTTATGACAATCTGGAGGCCAGCGGCCCAGAGCTGACAGAGTGACTCCTTGGTCCCTCTATCTTATTGCTCCACTATCCTCAGTGAGCGGCTTCTTCCTTGTAGTTCGGGATGGATGCTTGGTCTCCAGCCATCACATCCTTACTCCTGCCAGCAGAAAGGAGGGGATGGCGAGCCCCTTCTTTGTAAGGACACGTTTCAGAAGTTGCATACAAAATTGTCAGAATCGTTAATGTACTGATAATCCCAGTCATATCTGATTATATCCCAGTAGCCATAACTCAGTTACAAGCAGCACCAGGAGTAAGGGACACCTCGGATGCACGATTTGAAAACCATGGGTCCCACTACTAAGGAGGAACAGAGCATAGACTGAGGGAGAGCTACAAGTCTCCCTTCTATATCCTGACGTTTAGCACACCTCCCTGGTCAGGAAATCCCCATTTTAACTTGTTTTTCCACACTTCGGCATATTTATTCCTCTTGAGTTCTCAGTAAATACTAAGAGACTCCACCTTTTAATGTAGCCAAATGTCAGTTGCAAACTCTGGGAGAATCTATATATGTTTTTTACTATATACTGGTATGCATGTACCTGATAAAATCTGGAGGGTCACTTTTATATAAAATATCATGGCTCCCAACTTTTTGTGATCATGCATCATAGTCAATACATTTTAACCGCCACAATATATTTACACTTATCTAGTAATATACTTTATAAATGCACTACTGACTATATACATTACAAAATGTTCACCAAAATTAAAATGTAAGCGATAAGAAAAGAATATAAATCAAAGTTCTAATACTTTCTTCCTCCACACCAGTGGGCTTTCTTAAGCAAGCACCACCCTATCAGCTGTTAAATACATTGACTTTTGCCCTTCAGCTATCATGTCCATGATCACGTCAACTAATAATTCAACCAAAACCTGACAGAGAAGGCTAGGACAAAAGGCTAAGAATACAAATTGTTATATTGTTATGTCCCACATGGGAAAGAAACAACAATTGTTGAAACTCCTGCATTTGGGGTCTGACACACAAATTAAGTGTCTCGACAACATGTCTGCATTGAAAAACCCATTTGGGCTTCTTCACAACAGAGCTGAATTTGTGAAAGCGTTGAATGTCCTCTTGTTTATGAAGTTTTCATTTTACTACTATTGGGTTACCCAGATGGAATAAACACGGAACACCGCTGCTGTGCTCATTGTGGTGGTGAATTACAGGGCAGGAGAAGCATGGCGAGGCATTCGGAGTGTCGATTTCAATGTGCTGTGTGTGTCCTGTGTAGCTTCTATGTAGGGTGCATGTAGACTCAAAAGTTTTTCAAATGAAGCGATATCTGAAGCCGCCGGTCCAGTCATGTTGCATTTCTCTAAGGCTCAAGCCCCAGCTCTCACTGGGTGATAGAAAATAAAACTTGGCAAGCAGACCCTGCCACAGAGCTCCTCGCTGGTATCAATTCCTTAGCCCAATCATCTTGACAAAGTGTCCTACTCACTGACATCTTTCAATTTGTGGAAACATAAAAGCAATAGGGACAGCAGGGAAAGGGATCGGTGCCATCTTGGAAGTGCTAATACTGAAGGTGTAGACTTTTGATTAGAGGTACCCATCATCTGAAGAATAAAACAACTTGAAAAGTCGCTTAGAGAAAGTTCAAAGGTGGCTCTAGGAGGGGAGATGGAAAGAGCACACGGCTTCAGAGAGCGGGGTCTCTGATAAGGATGAAACGCTGACCAGTGAATGCAGGCAGAGATAGAGACATCAGTAAGACTGCCCAGGAGCCCTCTGATGAGTTTAGACTTTGAAAGGGTACATTTGGAAAGGCAGGAAAGGTCATATAACCAAGAACACAAATTATGAAATGTATAAGAAAATTGTCAGAATCGTTAATGTGCTGATAAGCCAAAGCTTACAAAAATGACAAAGGCAATAAAGCCTATCATTTCAACTGTTTCGGTCACAGATGTGAATAAGACGGGAAAATGTAGAATGACAGAGAGGACGGCATAATGCTAGTAGATGAGAGAAGCATTTCCATCAAGGGGAATTACCTTCCAAACTTAGAAAATCCAGCATCGGGTCAAAGGGTACACAACTTCCAGAAAGAATGAGCTGTTGAAACGAGTCCCACACTCCATTTCCAGAGGACTGCACCCCCGGGAACTTGTGGGCATGATTGTGAGGTGACTTGGGGTGATCACTGAATCAAGGAGACCCTGGGATAGGTCAGGAGACGGGGACAAAACAGACTCACTCTGGATTTCCAGAAGGTGGACGACACAGGGTTTGGGAGCAGATTCTAGAAACAGTAAATAACCAGGCATGATGTCGTTATCTTGCAAAATTCCAGAGCGGGACCATTAAACAGGTGGCCTGTTGACATTGCAAAACAACATGCCCCATCGGTAGGATCTAGTGTGTATTCCCCTAGGGCAAAGCCCCAATGACAGCTCTCACTGTGTGTTACAGAGTAAAACTGGGGACCAGGACCAAGCAGACCCTGCCATGAAATCCATCCAAATGAGCTCCATCGCGTACACTGAGGAATGACATTCTGACCACATTACAATGGATGGATGCAGAGATAAAGGTGTCAGTAAGACTGCCCAGGAACACTCTGACGAGTTTAGATTTCAACAGGTTACGTAGAGAAAGGCAAGGAAGGTCATAAAATCAAGGACACAAAGGAAAAATGTATCATTTTTCTTGTCAATTATTATGTGGTTTCTATTATCAAAGATATTAACCATTTTCTGCTCTAGTGCTATAACGTTTTATGTTTTGCATTAAACAGTGTGTCATTTTGTTTTAAATCTGCCTGTTCTTTTCTTAAGCCCAAACTAGAGAATGTATGCTTCTTCGTCAGGTAAGCAGACAAGCGGGCAATGGACACGGAACCATGAACACGGCACAGAGGAACTCCTAGGCAGCCTCTTCCAACGCCAGTGTGAGCAGCCGCCTTGGAAGGTGGGCCACAGACGTCCTCCTTTTAAAAAATGACTCATTTCCTCATGATATAAGCAGCATTTTTAAAAGCATGTGCACACACAGTGTTTCCTTGTCTCCAAAATGTAATTCATTCATTGTGTGAAAATGCATTAATTTAAAAACAGTTTTGGGGGTTGAGAAAGAAATTCTATTAAATGCACAATTTATCCTAATCTAAGAAGCACTAAAATATGAAAAGAGTTACCTTAGAATTGATAAAAATACACAGATATACATTTATGGCAATCAAATCATACATTTCATTCACTTGGCATTTGATTATAATCTTTGGCCCCCATGTCATTAAAAGTGCTATAAACATAATTTCTAGTGAATCAGTAGCACATTATAATTTATTTAATTATTACTCGAATATTCTGAAAAATTTTGTAATTTATTGTTCACAAAAATGCTATTTGCATTTCTGATTATTCCCTTACGGTACATTTCAAAACTGAAATTACTGAGTAAAAACATGCTTTAAAGTTTCTTGCTACATACACAGTACCAAACTAGGTTACATCAATTTACATTACCACCAGCAGTGGTTTGAGAAAGAACGCATCTTACCACCATTCAAAATGGTCTTCTCTTTTCAAATTTTTTGTGGCTTTGGTAGGCAAACAAACAAACTAATCTCAAATTTTCTTTTAATTTTGTTTGAATTTCATTGACTGCAGTGACATTGAATATTTTTCCGTATACATATTTCTATTTGTGCTTCTTCTGTGAATTGTCTGTTCTTGTCTTCTATTCGTTTATCTAATGGAAATTTATTATTTTTCTTGTCAATTATTATGTGGTTTCTATTATCAAAGATATTAACCGTTTTCTGTTCTATTGCTATAATGTTTTATGTTTTGCATTAAACATTTGTGTCATTTTGTGTTAAATCGGCCCGTTCTTTTCTTAAGCTCATCCTAGAGAATGTATGCTTTTTCATTGGAAAGTTTACAAAATTTACTTCAATTGTTATATCTGATATTCGACCTTACCTCCAGTGCTCTGTTTATTCCTTTGTTTGGGGGTAACGTCTCGCTGTTTATTTTGGGTGTGCCTGTGTTTGGCTCTATGATTGGTGTTTTGATTGCTTTTATCTTCCATAGTGATTTGGAACATAGATATCCTATTTTTTTTAATTTTACTTGTGATTGCTGCTAAGTTTTTCAAATTATATGTGACCCTATATTTCAAAAAATATCAAATTCATGAGTGAAACAAAAACCTTTGATTCTCATTATGGGATCTTAGAATTTGGTATGTTTATATTGTCCCTACAACTTCCCCCATTTACTTTCTGGCCTTTATTGATATAATCTGGGATTTAGACCTAGATCATTACTACTAAATAATTACTTTTACATTTTATAACTTTTAAAATATTTTTATATTTCCTTTCAAAGGAAATATTTTATTTTTGCATTCAATTTTATATGAATGAAGACTATTTTGATCTAAATGTATGTTTATTTTGGTTTCAATGCTCACACCCACCAGCAGGCCATTTCTGTTAGAACTTTAATGTTTCTGGGTCCTCGATATTTTATGTGCATCTTGGACAGCTAGATTCCGGAGGCCAGAACAAAAACCGATCAGATGACACTTAAGAATGAAGATGGAAAAGTAAGGATGGAGGGCTCCTTGTCGGTAATAATCTCGGAGTTGCTATAATCTCAATATGAGCAAAGCATGGCATGTGGCAGTGAAGGAAGCTAATGCAAATACAACTGTCATGCTGACAAGACGAAGGCATAGGACGAGTAATTCCACTTTACTAGCTACAAACCAGACAGACTGTGGCTGCAGTCCTCGGGTCAATTCCGAGCCATCTTAACACTGAAAATCTAGTAGGCATCCAGAAGGGCAACTAAGAAAGAGCAGAGTCTAAAAGCCATGTCATATAAAGACTGATGGAGAGAACTGAGGGTTTAAACCAGAAAAAATGAGACAGGGAGCTGGTGGTAGTCCTGTACTTGAAGGGCCATGACAGATAACAAAGACTCGTTGCCCCTGGAGGCAGACGTGGAGAATGAGTGAAGTTTCAGAGGACACAGAGGATTCTGACACATCAAGAGGAAATGTCTCAGAGTTAGAGCTCTGCTGCTCACACACGACCATGCTTCCATCCCCCTGAGTGGACCGCATCTGCTGGAGACGGTACAAGGCCTGTACTATCCTGGCCAAGAAACAGTGAATTAGAAATGCACTTGGGACAAATGTATTACTGTGTGCAATTTCCCAGCTTTCTCCTCGTTACACAACTGCCTCCCCCCTCCCCGACCTGCAGAACCTCTTCGAACGAGAACTTAGCTTTCGCCTGCTCACCCTCTCCCTCGTTCCCCTTTCTGGAGAGTTCTGCTTGTGCAGGGCGAGTTCCTGGTATGTTGTGTGGAGACAGGGGGTCCGGAGGAGTGAAGGAAAATGGGAAACACTCAGACTTTCTGCCTCGGTATCTAGCATCACTTGGCTACTGAGAATATAGGAAAAGTGTGATGAATAGTTTTTTAAAGGGTTGGGTGGCTTGACACTTTAAAAAAGTGAATGGGATGGAATGCTGTGGGGAAAGAGAGAAAGAAAAGCAAGATTTTTCTGTGGGTGGCTGCAGAGTTTGGAATGGGAGAAGCTCTGAATATCTACCGAAGCAGAAATGGAAAACGAACAGTTTTCAAAAGTATTCGCAGGCCACTATCCTGAAATAAAGAGGATGTTCCCCATCATGGGACAAGAGTCTCGTGGAGCAAACAAAGGATAAGGAGAATCCAGAACAACTCCTGGGTCCTGTTTACATGAGCAAAAGTTGCAAGATTCTTAGTGACAAAGAACCAAAATCTTAAATCAGATCCCTTTCTCCCACTTTAAAGATCATGCAAATGTTTACATATACCGGTGCCAGTAGTACTCAAGTGGTAAAACGTGTAGAGTAGGGTTGTCACTGCAGAGAGTGGGTTTGCTCATTCTCTATGAACCATTCCCTGTTTTCACAAAGTCTAACTGAACTGCTTGTGAGCGTGTGTGTGTGTGTGTGTGTGTGTGTGTGTGTGTATGTGTGACTTCGCTATTCCAAGCAACATTTTATATCGCAAAGAGGACAAAATGGGGAAAGCAACAGCCCTTCCAAATGCTGTTGTTGGGTCTCACGATGGTTAATTTCATGTGTCCACTCAGCTGGGACATGGTGCCCAGGTGTGTGGTCA
The DNA here is from genome assembly GCF_028538775.1 of Myotis yumanensis. Classification (NCBI taxonomy): domain Eukaryota; kingdom Metazoa; phylum Chordata; class Mammalia; order Chiroptera; family Vespertilionidae; genus Myotis; species Myotis yumanensis. Next base: position 8,300,094 of record NW_027223759.1, read on the forward strand.
GACATTATTCTGGGTGGCTCTCTGAGAGGGTGCTCTCTGACGAGATGGACATTGAAATCGGTGGACTTGGATGAAACTTACTGTGCTTCTCAATGTAGATCGGCCTCATCCACTCAGCTGAAGGCCTCAATGGAGCAACAAACTACCCGCCCCCGCCTCCCCCACCCCCCACCACCCACAGCAGGAGGGAACCCTGCCAGCATTCAGCCTTCAGACCTGAACTGTAACATCAACTCTAACCTGGTCTCCGGCCTGCTGGCCCACCTGGCTGATTTGGGATTGGCAGCCTTCATCACCACGTGAGCCAATTCTTTAAAATAAACCTCTTTCTGTGCACGTCACATCCTGTCGGTTCAGTTACTGTGCAGAACCTTGACTAACACAGGTTTGCTACACCTTATAGGTATAAAAACACACTCTGCATTTGAAAGGCGATCAGACTACACTAACCGCAAACTCTGGTCCTGCTCTATGATTTTGCATATAAGCTTCTACTCTATGATTGAATATGCTTCTAACAGGCTCTACATTCCATAGAGAATTAATTAGACTCTATTGTTTAACATGCTATGTTTGTATGGGCAGAGTTGTAACTCACCAAAACTTTCAAAATATCTTAATCTATTTTAAAATTTTGCAACTAGGCAAAAATATACAGGGAGATATTATTTAATTGAGTGATGATAATCAGGACATATGTATTATGTGTATTAGCAAAAAAATAGTGAATAAATTATTCAGAAAAGGAAAATACCAGGTGGCATATAATGGATTACTCATCGTCCGGCGCAAACTTTTCACTAAGAGAACACCCATGTCATCAAACGCTGCAGTGAGAATTCTCCTGTGGGAAGCATTTTGCACAGTTTTCCGAACATAGAGAGGATAATCTGTCCTCCAGGAACTCATAGTCAAAATACATTATTTGGCAAATGATCATTCGGGTACCCCATTATGAAACTGTAAGGAGGGGACACATTTTTTCAAAGATACAAGTGCCTTCATTTCTCCTCCCACTACACCACTCCATTTAGGTCCGAAGTTTTGCATCCAAAACTACTGGTATAGGAGCTTCTAACTTAGATCTGATTCATCATAATCATTTCCCAGAAGAATGGTCTTTCCATTTCTTCCACATTAATAGAGTGCCATTCCATGAAAAACACGACGACATTATATAAATTAGAAATAATATATTAAAATAGAGTGGGTATTTGAATGAAGTTGCCAAGAACAAATGACCGTGATCGGCCACGATGTATAGGAAAGGGCTTTGGCTTACTGCTGACACACGCTAGAACAGTGGTTCTCAACCTTCCTAATGCTGCGACCCTTTAATACTGTTCCTCATGTTGTGGTGACCCCCAACCATAAAATTATTTTCGTTGCTACTTCATAACTGTAATTTTGCTACTGTTATGAATCGTCATGTAAATATCTGATATGCAGGATGTATTTTCATTGTTACAAGTTGAACACAATTAAAGCATAGTGATTAATCAAAAAAGCAATATGTAATTATATATGTGTTTTCCGGTGGTCTTAGGCGACCCCTGTGAAAGGGTCGTTCGACCCACAGATTGAGAACCGCTGCGCTAGAAGGCCACCAAATGTCAGAGCACTTCCTTGGGGCTGAAATATTCACATTCCAAGTACATCCAGTTTCAGATCCAGCGTGTCACTAGAGGTATATTAACACTTAGGTTTCCTACAGCTTCAATGGGCTTGTTTTTAATATTGCCAGGGACAGTCTCAGCTGACTGAGACTTGCGTAGAAGTGAGAACTTGGCCAGCTGGCCTGAAGGATCCCAGCCAGATCTGACATTCTTGAGTCTGAAATTGCCTGGTGGAAGGATAGAAGGGCCTCTTCTCATTCTCGACAGTATTTCCTTTTGATCCTAAATGTACTTTTGCATCCAAAAACCATAGGGTGATACCTGGCTGAGGCATTAAGACCTTTAGTTCCCAGTGGGAATCATAATCCTCCATCTTTTTTCAAAATCTATTTTCTCTTTATATGGTTTTCTTTCTTTCTTAGAATTAAAAAAAAAATTATTCTCATCCCTTTCCCTTTTGACATCCATCAACTTGTGCTCTATATATAGGAATCTGTTTCTATTTTGTTTTGTTTATTTGTTTATTTTGTTTTGTTTAGATTCCATATGTAAGTGAAATCATATGGTATTTTTCTTTCTCTGTCGGACTTATTTCACTTTGCATAATACCCTCTAGGTCCATCCATGTTGGTGCAAATGGCAAGATTTCATTCTTTTTTATCACTGAATAATATTTCATTATATATATCACATCTTCTTTATTTATTCATCTATTCATCTAGATTGCTTCCATATCTTGGCTATTACTATTAATGCTGCAATGAACATAGGGGTGCATGTATCTTTTCAAATTAATGTTTTTGTTTTCTTTGGGTAAATACCCCAAAGTGGAATTATTGGATCATACAGCAGCTCTATTTTTAGTTTTTTGAGAAATATCCATATGGCTTTTCATGGCAGCTGCACTAACTTACAATCCCACCAACAGTGCATGAGGGCTTCTTTTTCTCTACTAGTATATCCCCACCAGTACTTATTGTCTGCTGATTTAATAATGATGACCATTCTGACAGGTGTGAGATGATAACTCATTGTGGTTTGAATTTGCATTTCCCTGATGACTGGTGATATTGAGCATCTTTTTATAAGTCTGTTAGTCATCTGTATGTCCTTTTTGGAGAAATGTCTGTTCAGGTCCTCTGCCCATTTTAATGAGATTGTTATTTTGGCATAAGGTTGTATAAATGCCTTATATATTTTGGATATTAACTCCTCACAGATGTATCATTTGTAAATATCTCTTCCCATTCAGTAGGTTTTCTTTTTGTTTTGTTAATGGTTCCCTTTGCTGTGCAAAAACTTTTTAGTTTGCGGTATTCCCATTTGTTTATTTTTTCTTGTGTTTTCCTTTCCTGAGGAGACATATCCAAGAAGATGTTGCTAAGAGTGATGTCAGAGAGTTTACTGCCTGTATTTTATTCTGGGAATTTTATGGTTTGAGGTCTTACATTTAGGTCTTTACCCATTCTGAGTTTACTTTTGTGTAAAAAAGTGGTCCAATTTCATTTTTCTTTTTTCAGTATCTGTCCTGTTTCATCCTAGAGCACGTTGTCTACAGTGATTTGCCCAGGAATATGTGGGAGCAAGCAAAGTCATGATGTTTGAAAACCAGGAGGACTGAGAAATGTTCAGTGTGTGCATCTGATGATCTGTATCTGTCCTCTCTTACAGGTGCCTGGAGGACAAGGTCATGCCCACTCCAGTTGTACAATCCACACTCCAAGGCTTGTGGTCAGTGGGTGCTTAATAAACAGTATCAGGCAATTAGAGTGACGATTGGTAACTGTCTCTGATGTCGTTACTACTTTCCAAAGAATTAAACTACATTTAGACTCTAAGCAATTATCTCCCATGCCAAATTGTTCCCATATGGACCCAAACATTGCTGTTTTAGGCTGGATTCACACGATAGCAGTGATTACTTAATTATTCTACGGTGAGCAGAGCCCAGTTTCCAAAAGAAACAACTTTCACAATTCATTAGACACATCCTTGGTCTGTGTAGGTATGGTTACCCAGCGAGGTGAGGATGGAGGTGGAGGTGGGGTGCAGAAATTGTTACTGAAGACAGACAGCACTGCCGCTATCTTACTTGTCAGAGCGATGGACTTAAAGTTCCACATGTTTGATAAAGCAGTAAAATTTAAACTCCCCTCAAGTGTGTCACCTTAAGTAAGGCATATACACACAGACATGACATCAACAGCATTTTTAAATATTCTACACAACTTTACAGAAAGAACCTGGAGGTGTTGCTTGGGGTACAGCTTCTACAGGTCTGCCACAGACGGCGTGCCCAGCTGAACACGGCTCTCCTGTCCTCTCCTTGGTTCTCCTGTCCTCTCCTTGGTTAACACCGGCAATTTCCAAATCCCCTGGATCAATTACCCACAATGCTGAGCAAGAACATCATTACTGAGTCTCAGGTTAGGTATCCATTTAGTGGGCAGGCGGAGGGACAGTGGGGGAGGGCAGTTTTTATAGGATAGCAAAGTCACTTACCAACTCTAAGCAACATTAGCTTCTATGCCTAAGGATATATAATATCTTTTTAAAATTTATTAATTCAGTGAAGGAGAATTTTTGAGAAAATGTCTATACTTTTTAAAATTGTGGTAAGAAGACAGGTGGCATACCTAGGAATAGGCTTAAACTGTAGAAGGTGGTTGGACTGAAGCTTCTTCACCATCAGACCAAGGATCTCTGCTTTCTTTTTTCCCATCCGATGTGTAACCTTCTGTGATGATCATTTCCCTCAAACACACCGCATGCGGACTCGTACTTCCTTGGTGGGGCTGGTGCTCCCTTCATCCGGTTGCTGTTTCTTTCCTTCCCTCTCGACTGATCTTGATTGGACTGAACCCATGTGGAGTCTAAACAGTAGCCCAGTGCTAGAGCCATGGCTGTTCTTCTCCTCTGCATTGGAAGGACTGCTTATCCTCTTAAATGTATTCATGAAGTCAGCACATTATAAATCAATCAATCAATAAACAATAGCCTAAAAATGTAATATGATATAATTAGCTTCAGTAACCTACAGTGGAAATACTAACACAAGGAGAAGCACCAACCTCCAGGCCTGTCAGAGGAAGTATTCAGCCAACATTGATCACCATTTTTGTATCTTTGACAAGAATCTAACTCAGGTGACAGGGCTTTGGAAATAGCCCTGGGTTGGACAAAAGTGCCTTTATCCAAATGCTGTACCACCTCAAGAGCCACCCAAGACCCACGCCTACACATGCAAACATCATCTTTCTATCTCTAGTTCAGGCCACCTGTCCATCTATCTTCGTTCATTTAACTACACAGGTTTTCCTGAGCTAAGAGTCTTCCAGAATTGCCACGCAGCTCCATTCTCACTGTGCAGCTGATCAGGGTAAGGTTGTCGCTATAACTGTCGTGTGCTCGTGCATGCACACACATGTAAGGGGGAAATGAAAGCAGATCTTTACGTAATCTAGACACATCGCAATCTATTAACATGATTCAGTTCATAAGTGTTTCAAAATACCATGTTCCTAATCCAGGAGTACAGAATCTAATTTCTCCACCCGAGAGCTCTTCATAAACCAGGCACAAAATACAAGCTCACAAACGCAAAAGTGACAACAACACAACTTACAGTAAAACATAGTTTTGGCCCTAGCTGATTTGGCTCAGTGGATAGAGCATCGCATGAGGACTGAAGGGTCCCAGGTCTGTTTCTGGTCAAGGGCATGTGCCTCAGTTGCAGACTCGATCCCCGGCCCTGGTTGGGGCATGTGTGGGGGGCAACTGCTCTATGTGTCTCTCTCACATCCATGTTTCTCTCTCAGTGTCTCTCCCCCTCCCTTCCACTCTTTCGGAAAAAAAAAAATCAATGGAAAAATACCCTTGGGTGAGGATTAATAACAACAACAACAAAACCAAAACACAGTGTTGTAGAGTTGAGGGGAAGGAGACCAGCACCTGAGAGGTGATCCACCTGACACAGTTGGCCCTTTCACTGCGGTGCTCATGGGCCCGTCCTCACTGTTTATGTGAGAAGAGGTCTTTGTGTGGAGCATGAATAGTTATGGAACCAAAACTCCACGTTATATTTAGTAGACCATTGGGAAGATTTTAGTTAAAAACTGAAAATGAATGTGGGGTGTGCCGGAGTAGCCAGAGAAGTCCCCCAAACATACGACAGGCCCCAGGAGGAAGCCAGGGGCTGCCCCACGTCCATCATGAGTGGGAGCAGATGTCTGATCACTGGTGGTGAAAATCCACTGGTTTTCTAAAAGGAAACCTCTGGGAGTCCAATTTATTTATCTTTGTCCTGCGCTCCGAATAGAAGGATACACACCCCGCGGCAGTTTAAATCATTTCCTGGAACGCAGTCAGCTTTGGAACCCAGAGATCCCAACTTTAACTCACTCCGGTGGGGGGGGCGGGGGAGGGTGGGCAAGGAGCTGGCACTACACAGTGAAGCGTTTCATCACCTAAGCCCTCACCCCCCAGAAAACCCTCTTTATACTCTAGGTACAAAAATGCCATCACTTTAGCCCGAGATGGAGTTGCATCATTCTATAGGCTCAGTTACCACGCTCCAAGCGAAAGGATCCACATGGACATTTGATACGCTATCTACCGTGCATCAAGCTGACGACAGCCAAGTAGGAGAATGTATTCTGATATGATTGACAGGTTTTAACAATAGCAATTTTTTACCTGCCAGGATGCAAGGCATGCTTTTGATATACAGAAGTGAAATAATATTGGAATTAAACTCAGTCTAAGTTAAACCAGGAGTTATACTATTGCAAACAGACCCCAGATGAGTAGGAAAAGCATATTTTTCTGGGCCATAACAATTAGATAAGTGATGCGTGGTTATTACATAGATGACAAGCTGCAATGCAGTATAGCCTGTAAGTGCTCCTTGCCCTCTTCAGATAAAAGCCAGCGTGGAACTCAGTCCCTTGGATGGAATAGAAATGTGAAATTTGTACAGGGTTAGAGAGCAATATGTGGCAAAGTTGGGTAATTCGTATTAAGGATATGACTTATTTCCTGTAAGTCCTGGCTTTACCTGAGTTGCAGACCCAGACATCAGAGGCGATGGGTTAGAACTGGTTCACTGGGGTTCAATGATTGATATTTTTAACATGTGAAACCTGTTATTTTGTAGCTGAGGTTTACCCTGCTTCCCTATAGCTCCACAAACTTTCCATTTTAAATTACAGAACTTCGAAACTAATGCTAAACTTTTATCTTTAAAAGTGGTGCTGCCTTTTAATCATTGGCTGTAGTTGTTTTTTCCCAAAACCTTATAGAAGATGGCACTGGTCTTAATTCTGACCAAGGAGGAGTTTACTCATCTAGCAACAGCAGCTCCAGGCCTCATTAATACGCCGCGAGTTCTTGATCAAGGCAGAACTTAATGCAAAGCAAAATGTTTCAAAACAAGGATTTATACTTGCAACATGCAATAAATGTTTATCTAAGGCTAGCCAAGGAAATAAAAGTGCTTATTTTTTCCTTACCTGTGGAATATTTTGAGTGTCATTTCTCTCTTTTATCAAAATTAGTCACCCAAGTTGGCTCAGGTAATGAGTAAAGCGCTGGTCAGCTCGTGGGGGAGCCAGATGGCATTTTTCTCTTCTCTCCACTCACTGGCTGTGCTCTGAACTTGAACATCTGTGCCCCTGGAGGTGGAGGGTAGAGTGGTAAGTGCAAATCCATCTCTAAATAGTCCCAAACTGCTAACTACACATGGTACGGGGATGGCTGTGCAGTAGACTTAACCTTGAGTGATAAAGAAACACAAGAATTGGCCGGGCCATGGGAGATGCCATCATCTTTGGTCACTAAAGTGCCAGTAAATGTAAATAATAGTGACATAACTAGGACTGACGTAGTGGTCATGAGGGCCAGGCAGCATACTACGTACTTCTTCCCCCTGCACAGCGTGTTGCCATCTACATTTTGTAGAAGCTCACAGAGTTCATGTCAATGATGCAGTAAGAAAATCATAGTTGGGGTCACTCATTACCATTTTAGCAAATATTATAGCTTTGTATGTTATCAAATCTCTCTTTCTGTACACCACACATGGTCATAAATGTATGAGGTTTGTATTTAATAGACAGTTGCCTTCTAACTTCAAAAGAGCAAACTATTAACCAATCAATAGCTGAGCAAGAGACACAAAAGGTTTTGCTAAAAGGATTCACGGAAATCACATACATACTGGGCTGACTCAAAAATGTCTCCACTCATGTATCTGTATTCTCCAAACAGCTTCCATCCTATATAATAAAAGCCTAATATGCTAACTGTCTGGTCACCCGGTCATCCGTTCAACCAATCAAAGAGTAATATGCTAATGATATGCTAAGGCCACTCAACCGCTCGCTATGATGTGCACCAGGGGGCAGATGCTCTGACAGGTAGGTTAGCTTGCTGCTGGGGTCCAGCCAATCAGGCTTGAGCAAGACTGAGTGAGATAGTCCAGACATGCCCTGGAGCCCTCCCGCAGTCCCTCTCCAGCTGGCCAACTTCCTGTGTCCCTCCTTGGCCCCAGTCATGCACTGATGGGGTCCCTGAGCCTGGCCTGCACCCTCTCAGGGGATGTCGGAGAGCCGGTTTCGGCCCAATCTCACAGGCCAGGCTAAGGGACCCCACTGGTGCACAAATTCATACACCAAGCCTCTAGTTGAAATATAACAACACCTGTGAAGTACAGTCTATACTATTCCCTTAAGATCTACACCAAAGTAGTGAGGGCATAAGAATAAATAAAATGTGTGAGACCAAGAATAGCAAAGGTGACATTTTATCCAGATGATTTATTTATTTATTTTTTTTTATGTAACATAGATCATGCTCGCTTCATTCTTCTAAGGCAGCGGTTCTCAACCTGTGGGTCGCGACCCCTTTGGCGGTCGAACGACCCTTTCACAGGGGTCGCCTAAGACCATTGGAAAACACATATATAATTACATATTGTTTTTGTAATTAATCACTATGCTTTAATTATGTTCAATTTGTAACAATGAAATTGGGGGTCACCACAACATGAGCAACTGTATTAAAGGGTCGCGGCATTAGGAAGGTTGAGAACCACTCTTCTAAGGCCTCAGTGACACTCTACCAGGCATTAATTTGAAAGCCTCAAGCCACCTTGAGTCACTGCATAGAAACAAAAATCTAGGCAGGGGGCAGAGAAGACTAGCAATTTAAAAAAAAAAAAGAAGAAAAGAAATGCAACTGGAGAAAATAAGATGTATTTTGTTCCACGAGAAATATGACTCTTCACTTTCCCAGGCTAACCAGGGCTCGTTCTTGTCATATGAATAATAGAGCTGTAACTCATCGGAATTGTCTGCGTTTTAATTTGAAAAATAGTTCCTAGGTTAATCTTTAATAGCCTGTCTTCTGGACCCACAGAAAGAGTTACAAAAGAAATCGTTTACAGTACGTAATTAAGGCCTAGGAGAAGCGCATTTAGCAATGCGGGGCTGTTCTCCTTTTCATCCAGTGGCCTCGCTGGTGTGTAGATCCACCATTTGATCAGTGCCTCTGGCCCCAGGGGCTTCATGGTCTGCAAGCCACAACCTACTAATAAGCACCCTCCAGCTTGTTTGCTAAACAGATCGGTGCTGGCAGGCGCCCAAAACTCCAGTCCTTGAAACTTGGAGCTCTTTAACTTGCGCGGCCTATTGTGTGGCAAGCAAAGGGATAAACTATGTGCCTCATAAATGCAGAGCAATTATGGATCAGTTAGTAATACAGCTGTGGCTCAAAAGATTGCTTACCTAAACCCAATCGAAGTCTAATTTATTTTTGTATTGTCTCTGCTGAAAACCAAACAAACAGCTCTACAGGGCTTGTGTACACAGAGAGGAAAATGGCTGCGTTTTCCTTGTAAACAAGATAGCAACTATTGGCAAAAAGACGTCGTCCTCGGTAGCTGAGGGTTTCTGTTCAGAACCAAGCCGTTGCTTGTTGTAGATCCTGAGGTTGTTTAAGGAAACACAGCAGAATGCTTTCTTTAACAGAAATCCAATGTGTTGGGGCCGGCGGGGCTGTGTGGTGCTGTTTTTGTTAGACACACCAGATAAGATGCCATCAACTTCAAGCATCAGCATGTGAAAATGAAGTGGTCTTCATTTACAAAGCAACAGTAAAGCAGCCTGAGTTCGTGTGCATTCATCTGCCAACGACCATTACACGTACAGGTAGACCTCTTTGGGGAACCACTGCTATCATCAAATTAATACTTGCCAATTGATGAATCTAGATGATACGATAACAAAACAAACAAAGATTCATTAGATTCGTGGAGCCATTGGCGTTAACCTACCTGAAAATGGCTTAGTTTACCAACAGCATATATGTTTTACTCTCCACAGCTAATGTTTTTCCAGCTCTTTGAGCATCTACACTGTGATACGTGCATTAAGTGGCAAACCTTAAACCGTTGAGAAAGTGTTGTGAGAAGACTTGGCCATCTTCATCTGAGGAAGCCTATAACTTTGAAAATGTCTACACAGATACGAATAGATAATACAAACAGTAAGGCTGGTTCGAAGGAGATGGCATCTAGACCTGGCTCCATTATTTATTAACCAGGTGACCTCAAGCAAGTAGCACACCTTCCTGAACTTCAGTCTATTCATCCGTAAAATGGGATAACCCATTCTGCCTACTTCACAGGGCTGTTGAGCAGAAGTTAACAGTGTGAGTACTTACACTCTGCAGACACCTACGGATGGAAACTCTTCCTTTTGTTGCTAAATAGAAACACACTTGGAGAACTAGCAAGCCACCTTCCTGCTCCTGCTGCTCCGAGTCTCCAGGGAGAAGGGCAGTCTGGGGAAGACTGCAGGGAAGAGAGAAGAGGGCAAAGGCCCTGGACTGACCTAAAATCAGAGAGAGAAAGTCTGCTCTGCATGCAACAACGCCCGAAAGGAGTCCTGGTAGATCCGAGCAGAATCAGGGAAGAGACTTAACACGTGTGTGAAGAACTCGAGGCAACATCTTGGCAAAGCAACTATTTCCAGAAAAGTCGTGTATGGGGTGGGGGTGGGGTAAATAGGAAGGGAGAAGGGCCTATAGAAAGCTGCAGTGAAGGGGGGGGGGGGGCAGGCAAGAGTGAGCAAGTTAGGATCCTTAAAGACAAAATAATTTTTTAAAAATCAAAGCATGCACAAGCCTTCCTCCCAACAATGCCGTCAACACACACAGAGATAAATTCACACACAGAAACATACACAGAGCCAACCAGTTAAAAAAAAAAAAAAAAAAAAAATCCATACTTTGCTACACTGACAGCAGAGGGAGCTCTTGAACTGGGAATCTTGCAAACCACCCAAATCCCCATCCCTATCCAATGAAAGGCAGATATTTAAGCAAAAATTGCCATAAAATGAAGATTAAAATAATCCTGCTGATGAAGATGACTACCTCCACCCACCCTACTGCTTCCCACCGCCCCTGGCCACAGAGAATTCAGGTGCCTGGGAGGGCTTCCATTTCCATCAGGAGGCGGACTGTTCTGCTGGGACACCCTGCTCAGATGACTGCCTAGGAGGTCATGGCCACAGAAACAACAAATGGAAGCACGGAGCCCAGTTAGAGGATCAGGACAGGGAGATGGTCATTGGTTGCCCTAGGAAAGGTGATGAAAGTAGCAGGGTTCAAGATAGATTTAAAAAGCAGCACCAGAATTCTTGAGTGGCTGGATGTGAGGTGAGGAGGGGGGAAATGTAGACTATCTTCTAGACCAGCGGTTCTCAACCCGTGGGTCGCGACCCCTTTGGGGGTCGAACAACCCTTTCACAGGGGTCGTCTAAGACCATCGGAAAACACACATATAATTACATATTGTTTTTGTGATTTATCACTGTGCTTTAATTATGTTCAATTTGTAACAATGAAATTGGGGGTCACCACAACATAAGGAACTGTATTAAAGGGTCGCAGCATTAGGAAGGTTGAGAACCACTGTTCTAGAGCTTCAGTCTGGACAACTGGGCAAATGTTAAGTACTATGGACTGAGATAGCACTGGGGGAAGTGAGTGAAAACCAAGGATTTTGCCATGTTAAGTTTCAAGTGGCTTCTAAATACACATTTATGAATTTCATGGCTTCGATACCACTACAAGTGATATTATTTTAATTGCAAATGCCAGTTGCTTAGTTCTAGAACTCATGACTATATTTTATGTTTGTACATTGACCTTATATCCTGCTTCCTTGCTAAAGTTATGTGCTGGTAGAGAGTGATACGGAGGACAGAGCAAAGGGTTAAGCCGTGGGCATTCTCATATTTAGAGACTGGGGTGAGCAGAGGGATGTCTCTCACGGAGACAGAGGACGGGTGCTCATGCCGTAGGAGAGAACCAGGAGAGCAGGTTATATTCCAGGGAGAGAGAGGAAGATGTTTCAAGTGACCCAGTGGTGTCAGAAGTGATGGAACATAAAGGCTGAGAGTTGGACCCTGGATTAGGCAAAATGGAGGGAATCAGTAATCTAGCAAGAGCATTTCCGTGAAACGGAGAGGAAAGTGAGAAGGGAAGCAGACAGGTTTTCATGAAGAGAAGACACCTGAACAAGAATAAAGGACGTAGAACAAAACAATTGTTAAGTACAGATGTTATTTACAGAGAAATCCTATTGGTTTCTACAATAAAATGCTTCAATGTTGTAGCAATACCTCTTCTGTGCTCTTAGTCTGTCCTATCCCGATTCATTCATCGGCTTTTCCATGTGTACAGCTGATCCTCATTATTTGTGGATTTCACATTTTCAAATTCACCTACTCACTAAAATGTAGTTGAAACCCGGAAATCAATACGCATGGCACTTAGTGAGCAGCCCCCGGGAAGTGCAAAGGGGTGGAAGTATGAACAGCCCAACACGCACATCCCCAGCTCAGGTGAACGTGGCCACACTGCCTCCTGGCTCAGGGCTGACACTGTGTGAGCAAGCTTCCTTCCCACGGTCCATGTAGCACCACGTTTCCCTCAACTTTGTGCTTTCTGTGGGCGAGGTCCCCGCTGAAAACGTCCCCACAGGGCAGTGCTGCGGTGCTGGCTGGTGCTCCTCGGAGAAAGAAGGCGGTGAGGTGCTTGTGGAGAAAGCACGGTGTTAGATAAGCTTCCTCAGGCAGGAGCTATAGTTCTGTTGGCCGTGCGTTCAATGTTAATGAACCAACAATGGACATCGCATAGAACATTTTCAAACAGGAACACAGAGAACAAGGTTCTATCTTGACTGGTTGACAAAAATGCTGGGGCCAGAGGCTCACTGGACCCTAACCCTGCGTTCCCCTGAGGAGGAGTGGTTCAGTAGTTGCTAATCCAGCTTCCCCAGGGACCTCAGAGAACATTACTATTGCAAATTCATGAGAATGGACTGTATACGTTTTTTCTTCAAAAGAAAGTATAGTGTAGTACAGAAAGCACTAGACCAGGAATCCTGAGGTCTTAGTTCTAGTTCTAGTTCTTCTAATAACTAGTTATGCATTCTTTAGCAAGGACTCTGGCCTCCCTCGGTTTCTTTTTATTTTTTATTTTTTTTATTGATTTCAGAGAGGAAGGGAGAGGGAGAGAGAGATAGAAACATCAATGATGAGAGAGAATCACTGACTGGCTGCCTCCTGCATGCCCCATACCAGGGGTCGAGCCCACAACCCGGGCATGTGCCCTTACTGGGAATCGAACCGTGACCTCCTGGTTCATAGGTCAACACTCAACCACCGAGCCACGCTGTCCAGGCTTCCTTGGTTTCTTGATCTATGATTAGAACTCTTTAATTAGGTTATTGCACAGACCCCTAAAGCACTCACATTCTGTGACCTTGAATCACCAGTAAGGGAAATTCCCAATAGTAGTCTCTTCCCATGGAAATCCTCTTTGCTTTAGATGGAACCACCCCACTCAGTGAAGGGGGTAAGGGCGGGAATAATGACCTTCCCGCACGACAAGTAAGCACCATGCTCTAGACCGCGCCGCGTGGATGGAATAAAGTACACCGATCTCTAAAAGTCTGGGAAGTGTTCCCAGGAAGAGTTGCTTATGACTTTGGAAGTCAAACCAGAATAACCCCCACATGTTAGCAGTACATGTCACATTAAGAAACAGATATTAATGAGGGGTTTTAAAAGAAAACAGCCCCGTAGGTTTAAGCAGGGTGCAGCCTTCCGATGACAGCTTTGAACACAGGGTGCCAAGCTGCAGCCAGACTGAGCGAGGTATGGGCGCATTACTAAAAATACCGGGAACACAGAGAGTACGGCCAGGTGGCAACCTGCATTCATACTCCGACGCAAGGAAGTCATTTGCGACTCCTTGCGAGAGGATGCGCTCTGCTAAGTGTTCAGAAGACAGGCCCATATGTGTAATGACAGAAGGCGAGTGTCATCTGGGGGGTGTGAGGGGGCAAGGAGGGGATTGAAAAGTGAAATGAATTCTCTGCATAACTTGGCTTTTTTTATTTATTTATTAGGAAAACATTTGTTAATAGTAACTTGAAAATCAGGAGTAGACTTTTTTTAAAAATAGTTTTTCCCCGGGGGGATAAATAGTGATGGAAAACACACAATACAATATATAGATGACGTGTTATAGAATTGTATGCCTGAAACCTATATAATTCTATTAATCAGTGTCATCCCATCCCAATACATTCAATAAAACTTTTTAAAAGATAGTTTTACCCTGAAATGTCTTTGAAGCTTCGTATAGACTTGGATGTTGGGTTGTTGAGGCTCCACATCTCATCGTGGGTCTTTGGTTGAACAGGAACATGCTGTTTTGCAACACTGGAAGCAGGTTTTTAAAAAATATATATTTTTATTAATTTCAGAGAGGAATGGAGATGGGGAGAGAGAACCATTAATGACTAGAGAGAAATACTGATCGGCTGCCTCCTGCACGCCCCACACTGGGGATCTAGCCTGCAACCCAGGCATGTGCCCTGACTGGGAATCGAACCGTGACCTCGTAGGTCGATGCTCAACCACTGAGCCACACCACCCAGGCTGAAAATGAGTTTTACCACCTGGTCTGTGCCAGTCAGAATCCTGGCAGGAAATCAATAGCAAAAAGTCAAATTAGGATAATCCCAGGAGGGTTTTCTTAAGGGACTGTTAAAAAAAAAAGCATGGGGAAACCATAGCGTAGTCCCCTAGGACTAGAACCAGTGGAGATGTTTCCACCCGTGTCTGGAAGGGACCAGAGAAGGGGTGAGGCCTCAGATCTTGGGTTTTCTGACCTTGAAATCGGAGAGTTGTGTTGAGAAGGTCACCTTGAGAAGAGCAATGACAACTGGCCAATCATCAGGCAGCCCAAGAGGAGTCTACAGGAAGGGAAGTAAAGGATAAGTACCCCCATCACACCGGCCTCCCCTCGGGTGGCGGCCTGTGCCCCCCACTGCCCAGCCTGAAGCCAGAGTGAGGGCCTGGTGCCACAGCCGCAGCCCGGACAGCAGGGAAGATTCCAGGCAGAGTCAGCAGGTGGCCTTCAAAGAGGGGGCACTCTGAGTACATGTTTCGGTAAAAATGAATTTAAATTTACAGAAGACCAAAAATAAAAATCAAGCCAAAGTTAAAAATCATCATCATTTAATGAACATGAGGGATGCAAGGATACATCTGAAATTTTATTTAAAACTGTTTAATTTTTAAACATTTTATTAGTCAAATTTTAATAAGGCCAGAGAAACAGTTTTTGGAACTGTCAGCTCTGAACTCACTCCTGCTGTCATCGCACCATTTGGGGTATTAATCCGACATTCCCTTCAACTGGCACTCTGAATAACATCCCTAGTCTTTTTAAAAATATATATTTTATTGGTTTTTTACAGAGAGGAAGGGAGAGGGATAGAGAGCTAGAAACACCGATGAGAGAGAAACATCAATCAGCTGCCTCCTGCACACTCCCCACTGGGGATGTGCCTGCAACCAAGGTACATACCCTTGACTGGAATTGAACCTGGGACCCTTGAGTCTATAGGCTGATGCTCTATCCGCTGAGCAAAACCGGTTAGGGTATATCCCTAGTCTTTTGTATGCAAAAATATATACAGTTCAGAAGACTGTTTGAGTATCATGTTTTCTAGAATAAATTTTATACCTAGAATGTACTGTTATCTTTTTATTTTCAAATACTTAAAAATGGTTAGCAGCACTAACCGGTTTGGCTCAGTGGATAGAGTGTCAGCCTGCGGCCTGAAGGATCCCAGGTTCGATTCAGGTCAAGGGCATGTACCTTGGTTGTGGGCACATCCCCAGTAGGGGGTGTGCAGGAGGCAGCTGATCGATGTTTCTCTCTCATCCATGTTTCTAACTCTCTATTCCTCTTCCTTCCTCTCTGTAAAAAAATCAATAAAATATATTTTTAAAAAATGGTTAGCAAACGATAATCATTTCAATAACTTTTTTAAAAAAATGCATAGCCTCTATATGAGATTCCCAGGGCTGCCATCGCAAAGGACCACAGACTAGGAGACCTAAAACAACACAGCTATTTTCTCTACAGTTGGGGGGTGGAAATCTGAGACAAGGTGCTGGTGGGCGTGCTCTCTCTGGGTGTCCGGGCAGATCCCACCCTCCCCTCTTCTGAGCGCCTGGTGGTGGCTGTCCCCCTTGGCACTCCTTGGCTGGCAGATCTGTCCCTCCAATCTCTGCCTCTGTTGGCCCATGGCATTCTCCCCTCCTGTGTCTCTGTATTTTCACATTGTCTTCCTTTTATCTTCATCTTTATTGTTGAAAGTATTACATATGTCCCCCTCTTTTCCCCTTTGACTCCCTTCGGCCCTCCCCCCGCCCCCCAGGCCTTCTCCACCCTATTGTCTGTGACAATGGATTATGCATATACGCACACAAGTTCTTTGGTTGATCTTTTCCCACCCACCCACCTCCCCTGCCTTCCCTCTGAGGTTCCACAGTCTGTTCCATGCTTCTATGTCTCTGGATCTATTTTTGTTCATCAGTTTATTTTGTTCATTAGATTCCACAAATGAGTGACATCATGTGATACTTGTCTTTCTCTGACTGGCTTATCTCACTTAGCGTAATACTCTCCAGGCCCATCCATGCTGTTGCAAATGGTAAGAGTTCTTTCTTTTTTACATCATCCTCTTATAAGGACACCGGTCCTAAGGGACTAAGGGCTCACCCTACAGCCGTATGACATCACCTTAACTAATGACATCTCCAACATGCAATTTCAAAATAAGGTCGCATTCTGAGGAACTGGGTTAGGATTCAAAATATCTTTTGGGAGAGACACAATTTAACTCATAATCATGTCCACAGACTCAAAAAATCAGGAATCGCTTCTTAAAGCATTCTTTAATGTAGTTTTGAAGTACAGTGAGAACAAACGTGTTAAAGTTCCTTGTTCTTCTCTACTTTTATTTTTATTTTCACCACATTCTTTTTTCCCCCTCTAGTATGTCTAGATCTTGAAGTCACATTGCCATGGGCACTATTCTGTGTGCTTTGGAGATTTTCCTTCGTGTAAGAATTTAAGTTTATAGTATTTTCACCTCTGGTCAAGATGGAATTCCAGGGACCACATTTATCCTTCTGCTTGAAACACCCAAAACACCAGACAAAACATAGAAAACGTTTTTCAAGACACTGACACAAAGAACAATGGTCCTTGAGAGATGGGAAGCCAACGAGGTGAGCCTTAGAATTGATCTAGCTGAGAGCATGGGGAGTTTCGAGAACACAGCACAGGGAGAGAGAGGCCAGGCAGAAGGAGGGAGGAGCGTGACGGAGGGAGGGAGAGAAGCCAGGCGAAGAAGGCTCCCTGCGGTGGGGGAGACGGGGCTGGGAGTTTCCAGCTCACACATCCTCCCTGAATAGTCATATTAACTCTCATTGTATTCTCCTTTTTATTGAAATATTTGAGTTTTTAATAATTGCTTTTGACCTATAAAACTGATAGTCTTACCATCACTGTCAATCACTAGTGTGCCATTTTAGTGTTATAATAATAATTGCTCATTTATGTTTCAATGGATAGAATTTCAAAATGCAAGGACTTTTTTTTTCTTACTAAAAGTTAGACCTAACATGCTTACCCATATTTGAAAGTAAGGACCTAGATATTAGCATGCCTTGCTTGTATACGGGATGCCAGAAACGACACTGAAGCCTCTCACCTACTGCAGTTGCTAAGACCAAAATGTGACTGTGGAGTTGGGCCAAATTCCAAGACTAAACCAAAGGATGGCGTATCCTAACGAGGGAATGGCAGTCAGAGTGGCTCATAGCAGAAAAATTGGGTTCTAGAAGTCCATGGAGCCATGCTTTCAAAGTCTGAAGGAAAGCTGAATTTAGAATTAAATCCAGTCTAGTAGCTGAGGACAAAAATAATGATACGCTCATGTCGGCACTGACTCAGATGGTCTACCTCTCATGCTCAAGTAATGCAAAGAAGGAATCAAAAGAGGTGAACTAAAGCCACTGACAGTCAAGAAAGTGTAACAACAGGAAGGTTCAATAGAAAAATAACCCCGAGACTTCCACTGTGTGTCTGGCCCCCAAAAATAACATGACCAAAATTAACCATCAATAATACCTGTCTTTTTTACTATCAGACAGAAACAAATATTAAAGACGATTAAAATAACAAAATAAAATGTAAATGTTACAAATTATGGCAAGGAAAACGGAATGGAATAACAAGGACGTTAGGGGAAGAGAACAGAGGGCGCAGAGGAGAGATGAAGACAGGTCTGGGAGGCCAATTTCCTAAGAAAATTATAACAGATTCAAATTTGATAGTTCGAGAAAGAGGCTTAAGTACTTCATTTAAAATGGTAAGATCACTAACAGAAGAACCACAACATTAAATTAGCAGTCACTGAAAGGCAGGGGGAAGCGAGGGTCTAAGAAAGACCAAGTTCTCCGATTTCAGAGCTGCAAAGCAATGGATGTGGCTAAAGTTGATAAAGAAAAAATAACAATAGACACACTTCTCTTTAAATTATGGAGGTAACAACTGGAAAGATGAGAAAAGAAAAGAAAATGTTAAAAAGGTACTTCTCTGAGGGTTGAACTGTAGGCTGGGGGTACAAGGAGACATGTTTGTTTTTCATTTTACAGATTGCAATCCTGTTGGAATTTGTGTGCTCACGTGGATGTTTTACTTTTCTCAGAGTTTTCAAAGGCGGAATTTTCTAAATGTCTTTATAAGAAAACTAGAGGCCCGGTGCACAAAATCGTGCACTGGGGCGGGCGGGGGGTCCCTCAACCTGGCCCTCGCCCTCTCCCAGTCCAGGAGCCCTTGGGGAATGTCTGATGGCTTAGTGCTGCCGCAGCAGCAGGAGAGACTCCTGCCACCACCTGTGCGCTTGCTAGCCATGAGCCCGGCTTCTGGCTTCTGGCTGAGCGGTGCTCCCCCTGTGGGAGCGCACTGACCACCAGGGGGCAGCTCCTGCATCGAGCGTCTGGCCCCTGGTGGTTAGTGCGCTTCATAGCGACCAGTTATTCCGCCGTTTGTTCGATTTGCATATTAGGGTTTTATTATATAGGATATGCTGTGTAACATATATGACTATACGTGCAACCAAGTTTATTAACACAAAGTATAAATATTTGTTTTTTGAGATTTTCTTTATTATCCACTTTCCAATAATATTACATTATATTTACAATCAGAAGAGGAAAACTATTTTGAAAATTCGCTGTTTTCTCTGACTACAGCCTGGAAGTGTGGCACCTGGTCCCCAGGCTGTGGAGGGCCCTTAGCACCCCTGTCCTCCCTCCTGGCACCATAACCTGGAGATGGGCCAGAGACTAACAGCAAAGATCATCTGCAGTGACAGCAAAGGCCTCCCCGCCCCCTGCCTCCCTCCCCTCCCCCCCCCCTCGGGGGGGGGCCTGAAAGGCTCAGGGACCAGATCATGTCCAAATTCTTCACTTTCATCAGCAAACATCTATTTAGTTCAAATATTTTTGGGTCCAGCTTCCCCTCAAAATTCCTGAGTTGTTTCAACCTATACTTCTGATGTAATATTTTTAAATGCTAAATAACTTCAAGTAGGCACGTAATTATTACAAATAAATGTGCTCTCCTTCCCAGACCTCACATTTCCCAGATGAAAATGAAAACAGCAGCCACTAAACATGCCCATGTTACCACGTAGATTGTGGGAAAGATTTTAAAAGTCGCCTGAATACCACACTTTCGTGTCCTTTACTCTAATCTCAACTTTCCGAATACTTGGTGCTACATCTCTAAAATCGAGGTCATTTGTGGAAGTGACATTAGTAAGTAGTCTGGTGTCATGGGAGGCATCCTTTATGTGGAAGGGGCAGGAAAGATCCTCTCTCCCCAGAACACGTCCAGGATCGAGTCCCAGATCTCACTGTGGGAGCAGCGTTCTTGTGAACTGAGCAATAAAGAGACAAACCGGATAGGCCGTCCACTACCTGTATCTGCCTGTAAATGAAATTCTCCTTCCTTCCAAATGGCGATTCAGGAGGACAGAGGACACGCCCTGAGAAAGAAGGCGTGGCTGCGATCGCTGGCAGCCAAGAGGCTCAGGGTCACCGCAGGGTTGGGAGGCGCGACCCTCGGAGGACAGGAAGGGCCGCAGACACGGGGTTGGCAGGCTCTGCTCGTGCAGGGACAGCGGGACAGAAACAGATGCCTGGGTCCCCCCAAAGCGGCCGCACCAGCCCTGATGCCTGCCTTCTAAGTGAGAAAGACATTTCTACCTCGTCGGAATCCCTGTTTTTTTTGTATCACACAGGCAGCCAAACCTAATCCTGTATGAGCCACAAGGAAGAACCTCATGTAATCATCCCAGCAACTCTCTGGGGTGCATAAAAATGAGGAAACTGAGGCACAGAGAAGCTAAGTTATTTGTCCAGAGTAACAGCTGGTAAGAGGGATTGCCAACCGTGTAGGGATAATGGGAAAGAGTAGAAAAGGGCCGGCGACATGGCTCTCAGAGTAAGGGTGCCAGAAAGGGCTCTAAACCAGCCTCTAATTCTTGCCCCAAACACGTCAGCTCTACTTCACATTTCTCCCGAGGAAATATTAGTCCTGAATTCTCTGAAGTCTTTGGAACTTCTACCACATGTAAAATGGGATCCTTTACTAAAACACACGTGCACGCACACACACACACACACACACACACACACACACACACCAGATTTGTAGAGCGGAAAACCAGCAGCCATGGGTCATCTGGGTAACTGACAGTTCCCTTTTAATTCCAAATTGAGCAGAAATGCTCTCTGTTTTCACTCTCCTTTCAAAAACATACCTCTTAGTGTCCGTCCTTTGCTAAGTAGAATGGAGATAGTGGGACTTTTACTTGACAAATGATGATCTGGAAATTGGTCCATGCCCTCCCGCCAGGTTGAAACAGTCAATTGGTCACAGGCCTGTGCTCTGGGTCCCTCTCAGCCCCTGACGAGGTCAGGAATTTAGACACTGCAGTTGGCATCTGGCTGCCTGGGCCCTCCCTGTCAGGAAAGACAGCGGTCACTTTGCAAGTCATGTAAGTGCCTAACCCCCGTCCTGCACACCCGAAGCTAATAGAGTCTTGGATGCCAACTGTAATGGAAACAACGAAAAACGAAAGATGGTTGAACTAGATCACATGTTTCTCAAGCTAAATGTTTTCATTGAAGCATAACACAGAGAGAGAGAAGTACAAAAGTCATAAATGACCCCTCCGGGCATTATCACAGTGAGCCCCTCGCTCGTGTGAGCCCTCCCAGGTCGAGGCCCAGACTGGATGCCCCTGTGCCCTGCCAGCAGATCCCATTGTCACAGGCCTCCTCACCTCTAACGCTCCATGAGGCTGAAGGTGACCGTGTCCTGCATAAGTGAAGGAGACGTAGCAGGCGTCCTGGCAGGGTTTCTTCTCTTTGTAACCCTGAGGGAGCTGCTTAGTGAACTCCATCACCCTGCCCCCTGCCCCCTACGTCAGCCCGAACAGTAAAAACACCTCACACTGACGGAGGCTCCTGAGCAGTAGGAGCTGCTCGCACAGGACTTCACTGTAATACTATTTATCACCAGGACTGAGAAAATTGGCGGGCTAGATTTACAGCCCTAATAATTTGCCTGTACTGATTTAACCTGAAATAACAGGCTGAAAGGGCAAATAAAATGAGCAGTTTCCTGGATAATTCTTGGATCAATGTAAGTATGGAATCCTGTTGAGGGGGAAAAAGTAACACGTTGGTAGCTATGGTTCCAGGCGGCAGAGGAGGGAAATGGCGAGGGTTGCTCCGGCCCTAATTAAGGGCTTGGCACGGTTCTCACTCCCGTGGTTTGCTGCCTTCCTCCTCCCTCTCTTGCAGCGCGAGGTGTCAGAGTGACAAATGTCTTTCTTCGTGGGCAATCTCCCTCATGTGGAACTTTGCCAGGAAGCCAGAAATAAGCCAAGAGAAAAGAAAAATAAAAAACCTTTTAGAAGCCCAAAGTATGACGGAGAATATGAACTTAGCTGTTTCCTTAATACCGTCTCATTCACTCGTTCATTCATTCAATCAATCACTCATTCATTCACTCATTCATTCATCCACTCGTTCAAGTGCCTCCTTTTCGGCAGCATTTTTCCTGGGGCTATGGGACACAAAACAATCTAGCAGCCATGAAAACATGGCTATTTCAGGCATCAAAAACCCCACGACAGTCTGTATCATGGATATCAGTGAGTATATAGAGAAGATAACTTAATTGATCCTTTTAAAGGACAGGGGTCTGACTCATGAGTATGTATTTCTAGGTTTAAACCTGCATTCAAAGTCCATTCCTGGCTCAGTTATGATATCCTGTTGCTGATGGGATTGTAACCCAAATGAAGATGAAAGAATGAAATGGCGGACTTGAATGACTGACCTACCTGAGAGAATTTATTTCCAGAGAACGGTGGTTAAACGGTGAAGAAAATGGGGTAAGAAACAATGAAGTTCAATAGATGGCTTGAACCCTCACACTTCACCCATTCATTAACATAAGAACAGTGCCCCCTAGGAATTTTTAGTTTGCTGAACCAGTTGCAATGGCACACGCTAAGGCCTCACTGATAATTGTGAGTTACTAAGTTATTCATCAGAAAAAAATCCATGAAGAGTCATCTGCTCCAGCTCCTGGCTATTAGGTAAGAATACTGTTCTGTCTTCCTGGAGAGGAGACACAAATTTGCTCCTCAAAGTCTCGGGGGGGACTGCTAGTTTTCTTTAACGCTAGGATTTTAAGCGTTTCTCATTTACAGTTTTACACACGGGGCGGGGAATCCACAATTGTCCTGGGTCTGCCCATCCTCCAGCTAAACCAGCTCACCACGTTTGCAGCCCTCTCCTTCTACTTCTGTCTTTGTAGAGAGAGAACAGTGATCTTCATAGAAGACTATTACCAAGTTCACGCTCAGCTTCACCTCAGCCTTTACTCCCGGCCCTTATTTTCAACCTCCCTAATCTTCCTGAACCTCCTCGGACCTGTCCTCTATGTTCTCCACATTCCCACCCGAATACGAAGCCCACGTGGAAACTCCAGGAGATTTCGTCAGGCTGCTCAAGTGCTTATCACTACTTGTCTCTTCAACCAACAGTTAAAAAGTCAAAGGAATTTGGTCTACTCCACAAATATGCATGAAGTACTCACATGGGCAAGGCACCATGCTAGAGTCTGGAAAAGAGAGACACAGATATTTGTAGTAACAAGAAGGAGAAATGATCCTCATGTGCAGAGTTATGTGACCTCTGCTGCGTTATTCCTGGAGCGCCAGCAGGCAGCTCGCTGCCAGGGGAGGCAGATCTGTGGGTACTGACAAGGTTGTGTCTCCAAGGCAGACTGCTGGGTGAAAAGGACAAGTTGCAGAACAAAAGAAACAATCGCTACCACGCAGATAGGTCTTGACATGCGCACACACAATAAAGCTGTTTCAACGGTCATTTATGTAAACACTACAGGCCCAGTGCATAAAATTCATGCACTAGGGGGGTCCCTCAGCCTGGCCTGCACCCTCTCACAGTCCGGGAGCCCTTGGGGGATGTCTGACTGCCAGCTTAGGCCACCATGGGGAGCAGGCCTAAGCCTGCAGTCGGACATCTTTAGCTCTGTTGCGGAGGCAGGAGAGGCTCCTGCCACCACTGCTGCGCTCGCTAGCCATGAGCCCGGCTCAGGGCTTCTGGCTGAGCGGTGCTCCCCCTGTGGGAGTGCATTTACCACCGGGAGCAGCTCCTGTGTTAAGCGTCTGCCCCTTGGTGGTCAGTGTACATCACAGTGACTGGTTGTTCCACCCTTCGGTCTATTTGCATATTAACCTTTTATTATATAGGATGTAAAAAAGGAGAAAAGGGGTCTCAAATATATACCCCAAACAATCAAACTCATGATCAAGGATACCCAAGACACTGAGACTAGGAGAAGGAGTCAAGGGAAATTTAACTTTCTCCATGTTGCTTGATCTTTTTTTTTTTAATGGCAAAGGGAATATATATTACTCAGTGCTTAATATTTTTTCAGTGAAAGATTAGTAAGGTGTGGCCCCTCACTTCAAATTGCCCATAACTGAATGGAGGTGGGGATAGGGAAGGCAGAGGGAAGTGGTTCTCTCTAGTCCACAGCCGTGCTGGGGGGGGACAGTGCCTGCCAGGGAGGGGTGCAGGGAGGACAGAGCACGCCCCCCAACAAAGGCTTCGGGAAGATGATGTGAGCTGGGGAAGAATGGCAAGGAGGCGAATGCCGGGACACTGGGGCTGGGGGCCATCCTTTACGAAGAGGATAGCGTGAGGAGGCCAAGGGCGAGATGGAGGAAGACAGGCAGTTTCATTTCACAGGCAAGAGGGAGCCCTGGAAGATCAGTGAGCAAGGGGTTGATCTAATCAGGGGTGCAGCTGAGGAATGTTACTTTACCCACCATGTGAAGGGTACCTCAGCCTGGACAGGGGCTGGTCCTGGCTTGAGCAAGAAGACCTTCACTGAAGGGTAGCAACAGGAAGAGAGGGAAGAAAGATGTCTGAGAAGTAAAAGTTATGAGATCTAGGTGCCGAAACCGGTTTGGCTCAATGGATAGAGCGTCGGCCTGCGGACTGAAAGGTCCCAGGTTCAATTCCAGTCAAGGGCATGTACCTGGGTTGTGGGCACCTCCCCAGTAGGAGATGTGCAGGAGGCAGCTGATCGATGTTTCTCTCTCATCGATGTTTCTAACTCTCTATCTCTCTCCCTTCCTCTCTCTGAAAAATCAATAAAATATATTAAAAAAAAAAGTTATGGGATCTAGGTAAGGGAAATGGCAGAATCCAAGGTGATGCCCAGGCATGAAGCCCAACAGAGCATCAGTGAAAATGTAAATGTGAAAGACTCAGAAATATGTCTCATAAGTAGAGCTACTGTATCTAGAGAAAGGAGAAGGAGAAGGAGAAGGAGAGAGAGAGAGAGAGAGAGAGAGAGCAGTTCTGAACCACAACATGACATGAAGTAGGAACCATCGCTGTCAGGTGCTGTAGGACAATAACAGGTCATTGCTCCTCCTGCTCCACCTGCCAGACACAGCTCCACAGCGTGTGGTCCATGGACCAGCCCGGGTCCACAAGCTGTGTTACCCCCCATGTGATGAGTAGGACGTGACATTAAGAGAAAGCATTTAGAAACTTTTATACCAATGTAATTAACAGTGATTGTATGTTTACTGGGTCTAATAATCCTTAAAATTGCACTATTTTTGTATGTATTTTTATTGCATTTCCCTAGCAATTCATTTTAACTGTATTTTATAAAAGTTTCAATCCATAATTGAAGACGGGAGGGGGGGGGCGGGGGGGGGGGGGATTAACTAGTTTGAGAAGTACCATTGTAGAAATGCTTCTCATTTACAGATTTTAAAGTACTGTTTTATTTATTATTTAGTGTTATCCTGGAAGATATATTCAAATAAGTAGTGCAAGCCTAGTTTCTCCAGTTTTACACACGGGAAGACCCAAAACTAGAGGGCTATTATAAAGTATTCCCAAATCACACAAAAATGCGGGGGCAGGGGGGATCGGGTCTGGAAAGCTGGGATTTTGATTCCGAGCCAAAGAATTTCCAGTAGCTCACATGGGTGCACGCCGACACTGCTCTCCAGGAGCCGGATCAGCGCTTGGCTTTGTGCAGCATGCCATGTGGGCGGCAGAGTGCGCAGCAGCAGCTGACAGCACCTTCAGGAGGAGGCCCGAAGCGCCCAGCTTCTTGTTTTCTTTAACGCTAGGATTTTAAGCGTCTCTCAAATGACATCAGTGAGGCTGGCATCAGCCAATATTGTCAATCCATTAGTAATGATTACATAGTAGGCAGAATATCGGGAAATTATCAAGCTTCCCCAAATATCCCATTTTCAGGAAATCTTCTTTAAGAACCGATGCCTTGCCTTCAAAGTTATGTTATCTTTCAATGCAATTATTTCACTTCTTTTTACTCTGGGCCCAAGAACTGGGGACGACACGCTATAACCAAAAGCTGTGAATACATGAGTGTTTCAAACAGCACCAGTATGGCTGGCTGCTGAGGATACAGAATTATAAAGTTTAAGGTTTGTTTCTTCTCAGACACTGCGGCAGGTGGAGAGTTTGCTGGAGTATTCACCGCGCCCCCAAGGCAATGAGGAGCCCCACAAAATAACAGTCTGATGAGTTGAGTGTTAATGAACAGATTAAATTTCTTTGGAAACACACATAGATTTTAAAAATCAGGTGGGAAAGGGCTTGGCAAAATGTGCTAAAAGAATTTGCCAAATCCCAAATGTTTGACAGACAGTTGGAAATATGAGGCCAATAAAAAAAAAAAATCTGCTCCCTCATTCATTCCCTCCAGGTACAACCACAGAGGTGCCTGAAAATCCCACCCAGGCTACAGGAAACTAGAATGTGCATCTGCCCCTTCAATAGTCAAACAAACAAAACCACTAACTTTTGAGAAACTGGTTATTTCTCAGGGAAATCAGTCCTAAATATGAGGTGAATTCTAGTGATCAGCAACACACACACTCTAAGAAAGGCTCAAATTTTAAAGGGCAATTGGCTCTAAGGCTGAAAAACGTAGTCCTAACTTTGGCTATTCAGTCGATCAAATGTTGGCCAAGTTACGGAGGAAAACTTCATGTGCCCGTCGTCTAGGTGGTGCGTGGGCGCCAGTGTGCCAGTGTTCGTGAACCAGACGAAATGCTTGGCTACGGGATCCACTGAACATGAGAGCATGTGACAGAGTAAAAGGCCGGTTTGACTTATCCAGTTGTGTAGATCACTGCGTGTGTGTGTGTGTGTGTGTGTGTGTGTGTGTAACGAAGTTTACAGATTAAGTCATTCGGGCTCCTACGCCATATGTGCTTTGTTTTTTCTCGGACATGTCTGCACCGTCAGTGATGGGCAGGGAGCCATGCCTCTGCCCCTCAGGTAAGAGCTGTTCATAGGAATGGGCAAAGGAAACAGACCATCTCCAAGTGGGCCGCTCTCGTTTGGCAGTGGACGTGTAGCGTCCAGAGGCTGCATCTGTGTGTTCTTCTCCTGCTAAAATCCTCGCTGTTTGAAGGCAGCCTCCTTGCCTGCCCCGTTCATAGCTCTATTGCAATTCCTAGCACAGCTCTGGACAGAAAGAAGGTTCTGAATAAATACCTGCTGAATTCTTACGAATGAATAAAGCAGACCCAGAATACCTAGCATCTAGTTTTCTCTGAAACAGAGACGCACTCAGGACAGTGGACTAATCTATCGTTTGACTATATTCCCTACTGTCTGGGAGCCTTTCTTTCCACAGCTCGGGATTCCTGCAGAATGCTCCAAGACGCCCTGCCCAGCATCCTTAGCTCTTGGGAAATGTGTGGGGCCCAGGGCATTTTCATCCTCCCTCCAGCGCCAGGGTTAACTGCCTTTTCAAAAGTGCCCCCTGATAAGGAAAGCTCCCCAAGTCCCCAGGCACTTCAGCATGGTCTGTCAATAGTTCACAGCGATGAAGAGATAGAGATGCAGGCCGGCTGCCCTGCAGGCCTCAGAGCAAAAAGACCATCCACCTGACTCTTCCAAACATTCCTGGTCTTCAATCTCCTGCCTTTCATCTCCTCCCCCAGCCTGGGGATCAGCCTGGGGATCATTCACGTGCCTCACTCAACCTTAAACAAATACGGTTTGCCCTCTGGCCTCCAGCTTGTTCTTCCAGAACTGGGGTGGGTGGGGGGAGTGGAGGGAGGGGGACCGGACATGCTCACAGGGGTGAAGACTCACAAAGGTGGGCGCTAACCTTGACTTTCTGGGTGGAAGGAAAGTCTTCTCAGGATGATCAGCAGCCTTCTCCTTCGCAGGGAGAAATGACTGTGCCGTTCCTGCCGCGTGTTGCCTCTGCCTCCGTGCTGTGGATTTGCTCCACTGTTTAAGCCATTTAGCTGCCTCCACGGGGGAACAGCCACATTTTAACTCACTCAGACCCAAGGGGAGGAGAAGCGGATGTCCTGTCCCAGAGGCACGCCTGGTGATGCTGATCTCTCCAGGAGCAACCTGACCGGTGTCCCTCAGCAGCTCGGCCGGGGCGTCCACAATGGAAGGCTGTGTCTACAACAGCCCGTCACTCGGAGCAGACAGCCAACCAACCCAATGAAATAAACAGCCTTGAGACTGGTGATCTGACTGAGCGGGACGGTTGTCTGACTAAACGGAGGAGTCCTGTTCAAGGCCGTCATCCCGGGGCCCCGCGCTGCTCGCCTGTCCCAGGTGACGTGCGTGCTGACCACCATGGACACACAAAACATAGGACTGACCCCCAGCACCTGGACATCATGGACTAAGCCTCCAAACCAGCAGCTTGGCCCCACGCAGTCTCCACCCTCTCTCGGAGCGGGGATGTGAAGGGGCAGGCTGGGATCTCTGGGAACAAGGCCAGCTGGGAGGAGGTCACAGCTCCGGCCCTCACTGTCCACTGTCCTGGTGACCTGAGTGAGTCACCGAACTGCTCTCTGCCTCCTTCCTATAATTTGGACATAATACTACCTCCCTTAAAGGCTTAGTGGATTCATGGGTTGTGCATATAAAGCACTTAGCAAACACTCAATTAATGTTTGCCATTTTTTGTGATTATTACCTAACAAATAGAAAGAAAGTTCATAGCATGACTAGGACCTCCCAGTGCTGCTTTTCAATGTGAAGTACTGTATCTCCCAGCAAAGACATTTTCATGTGTCAACAAAGATTGTATGTTTCCAGAGTTCTCCAAACACTCGTAGCTTATAACGACATCAACATAAAGGTTATACGGAGTCATCCTGATTGAACACTCTATATTGGCTCCAGAATAGGCAGCGCTCTTCCTATGTTGACTAAAATGTATCATCATTTAGGGAGGGGAAGCAGGTAGGAAAAACAAGCTTGGAGTGGAGGGCGGGGCCCCATCTCCCAGGCACAGAGGTGCAACCTGTGCAGACTCAGGAGCCCACGCGCAGAAGTCCCACACGTGGTTTGAAGCTCCGCTGTCAGCATCTCGAAGTCCCTGATCACTTGTGAACAAAGGGCCCCCATTTTCATTCTGCAGGGGCCTCCAGAAATGATTGAGCCGGTCCAGCCGGGGTGTGATGTATGACTGGTAGCTGGGATCCCGGAGTCAGGCACATTCCACACAACGGAGCCTTCCTGTTGAAAGATTTTAATAAAACATCGAGGAGCTCAGCTGGCATGATACTTGTCGCCGCTGCATAAGTTTTCTTGTGGGCGGGGAGGTCGGTGAGCAAGCGATGAGAGTATTCCCTCATCTGTGATTCCACTGATGTCAGCTCCTCATTCAAAAACGCTTTCTGAATCCTCCCAGGAGCCTCCCAGTGTCTTGATGCCAAACAGAGAGGAAGATTAGGCTCTCATGCCCTCCATCCCAGCTTCTGTAGTTGACATCTCCTTCTTAGGCTCTCAACACGATCTCTGCATTGTCTTTCCACGGCGTGAAGTAGAAGCCACCGTTTTAGTTGCTGGGGTTTTACTGTGTGATTAGTCCAGGCGTGATAGGGACACACGCACGTAAAGCATTCCTTTACTTGAAAGCCAGAAGCACATAATGTTTATTAATAAAGAGCCTGCTTTACATAGATTTTATTATTATGGAGCATAAAATGGTTTATATTACAAGCAAGGGTGAAATTACCAACTAATTAGCCTGTGAAGATGGTGTTTAATGGATATATAAATCGAGGGTGTTGCTTTTTGTGCAAACCTTAAGGGTCTGATTCACTAAACATGTACATATTCAGCCTTTATGCTGGAACAGGGGATTGTGACACGCAACTCAAGGGCAAATGACGCAGTTTGTTTTTCTCAACGTCCAAAATCCAGGTCTTTAAATTCCTTAACTCTCAGGGAAGTCTGTTTCGATACACGGCCGCCTTAGTGTGAACAGTGAGTCCAAGTATCAATGATGATAAGTGGGAAAAGTAAGAGTGAAGAATTGAAGGGCTAAATCCTCCCTCTCCCTCTCTCTTTGGGTGCTAGCCCTTAAGATCCACTTAACTCTTCCAAAGGAACTCTGCTTCTGCTAACTTAGAGGATTGCACAACCTTTGCAAACACGTCATCCTCACATATTTCTGTTAAATTTTGTAATAGCACCATAAACTGCATCAGGCGCTGCAATAAACTGTCAGTCACAGGAAGCCCAGGCTGGATGGGGAAGTTACTAGAAACCATGTCTTGGAAGAAAAAGTGAAATTCTTCAAGAACGTGGGGAAAATAAGAATCCTAAATGTTTCCTTAAATTGTGTGTTTCTCGTTTTAATAAAAATGAAGACCTGGTGTTTGAAGTAAGACTTCATTGTTGGAAGCAGTGTGGCCACTTGACTCCTGACCTCACCCACATTCCTGAATGCTCCTTCCTGTGGCCACTGGGAAGCAGACCTTTCCTCCTTCCCCAGGCCTATCTCTCAGAATCTGGGGGTCAGGGGGTTGTATAACAGGGGGCAGAGGCTAAGGAGACACGCACGAATGCATGTTGGACAATTTTTACTTTCAGAAGAGTCTTTATGGGTTTATTGTATATTAGACAGTTGGTTCACTTGACCTGCAACATATCCTGATTCGTTCAAAGTCCAAGTCACCATAGGTCAGTGGTTCTCAGCCTTCCTAATGCTGTGACCCTTTAATATAGTTCCTCATGTTGTGGTGACCCCCAATTTCATTGTTACAAATTGAACATAAAGCATCGTGATTAATCACAAAAACAATATGTAATTATATATGTGTTTTCTGATGGTCTTAGGTGACCCCTGTGAAAGGGTCGTTCGACCCCCAAAGGGGTCGCGATCCACAGGTTGAGAACCGCTGTCATAGGTGAACAGCTCACTTCTGTTGGGGAAGCTAGAAGAGGCTATTTTCTAAAAAAATATATTTTTTTTATTGATTTCAGAAAGAAAGGGAGAGGGAGAGATAGAAACATTAATGAGAGAGAATCATTGACTGGCTGCCTCCTGCACAACCCTACTGGGGCCCAATCCCACAACCTGGGCATGTGCCCTGACTGGGAATTGAGCTACGATCTCCTGGTTCATAGGTCAATGTTCAACCACTGAGCCACGCCTGCTGGGATAGAAGATGCTACTGACAGAATGAAGAGGCCCCCGTTGCGGGGTGGGGCCTACTGCATGTAGCAAATTGTTTCCTCTGTCTTTGCGTGTTTGATGCTTCAGGATGATGAACCAAAGCAAGCCCCTCGCTCAGCTGCTCTGACAAGACGAGTGGTTTCCAGGGGCTGTGCCACCATCCCCACGACCCCAGGGAGCAAAACATTATTCTCGATGGTGATAACGCCGCAGGTTGCCACAAAGTCTCCGGCGTCCCGTGCGACGGGTGCTTTTGTTTTAATGCCGGAACTCAGAGCAAGTCTAGGCTTCCCAACCCGTCAGGCTTTTATCCAGGAAATCCGTGCTCGGGAAGAGCCTCGGATGTTCGCTCTGCAGGGCCAGGGATTCTCAGCTCCGTGATGGGTTCTGTGAGCACCGCCTGCCTGGCGCCAGCATTTACAGATGAACACTGCCCCCTGCTGGGCAGAGGGTGGAAAACCACTGCTGTGCAACCGGGAAATCAATGCTGATTCTGTCATCTTTCCTCTACTCTTCGCTTCACAACCAAGTCCAGGAGATTCATAAATTCCAGAAAACACGATTGCGCTTTAAGGCAGCTGGGTTTGTGCTATCGCTGTCACTCGGCTCATTGGTGTGAACTATCACCCCTGACAGTTTCCACCTAAATGAAAAGATAAAAGCAACAGAGGCAGCCGATGTGGAGACCAGGGCTTCGAGGTGGAGCCAGCACAGAAAAGGGAGAGAATCTGCCATCGGCGCTCAGAGGTCATGGATCCAACACCAGAAGCTGGGGGGCCTCGCGCTGAGGGACAGCCCCCCGAGCTGCAAGGCAGCTGACTCCTGAGCTCCTGCCCCACCTTTTCTCTTCCACTAAGCACCGCACACGGCTGCCCGCACACGGCTGCCCCGCACACGGCTGCCCCGCACACGGCTGTCCGCACAAGGCTGCCCCGCACACGGCTGCCCCGCACTCGGCTGCCCGCACACGGCTGCCCCGAACACGGTTAACCGCACACGGCTACACCGCACACGGCTGCCCCGCACACGGCTGCCCCGCACACGGCTACACCGCACACGGCTACACCGCACACGGCTGCCCCGCACACGGCTGCCCCGCACACGGCTACACCGCACACGGCTACACCGCACACGGCTGCCCCGCACTCGGCTGCACCGCACACGGCTGTCCCGCACTCGGCTACACCGCACACGGCTGCACCGCACACGGCTGTCCGCACACGGCTACACCGCACACGGCTGCACCGCACACGGCTGTCCGCACACGGCTACACCGCACACGGCTGCACCGCACACGGCTGTCCGCACACGGCTACACCGCACTCGGCTACACCGCACACGGCTGTCCGCACACGGCTACACCGCACACGGCTGCCCGCACACGGCTGTCCGCACACGGCTACACCGCACACGGCTGTCCGCACACGGCTACACCGCACACGGCTGCCCGCACACGGCTGTCCGCACACGGCTACACCGCACACGGCTGCCCCGCACACGGCTGCCCCGCACACGGCTGTCCGCACACGGCTGCCCCGCACACGGCTGCCCCGCACACGGCTACACCGCACACGGCTGCCCCGCACACGGCTGTCCGCACACGGCTACACCGCACACGGCTGCCCCGCACACGGCTGTCCGCACACGGCTGCCCCGCACACGGCTGTCCACACACGGCTGTCCGCACACGGCTGCCCCGCACACGGCTGCCCCGCACACGGCTGCCTGCACACGGCTGCCCCGCACACGGCTGCCCCGCACACGGCTGTCCGCACACGGCTGCCCCGCACACGGCTGCCCCGCACACGGCTACACCGCACACGGCTGCCCCGCACACGGCTGTCCGCACACGGCTACACCGCACACGGCTGCCCCGCACACGGCTGTCCGCACACGGCTGCCCCGCACACGGCTGTCCACACACGGCTGTCCGCACACGGCTGCCCCGCACACGGCTGCCCCGCACACGGCTGCCCGCACACGGCTGCCCCGCACACGGCTGCCCCGCACACGGCTGTCCGCACACGGCTACACCGCACACGGCTGTCCGCACACGGCTGCCCCGCACACGGCTGTCCGCACACGGCTGCCCCGCACACGGCTGTCCGCACACGGCTGCCCCGCACACGGCTGCCCCGCACACGGCTGCCTGCACACGGCTGCCCCGGCCAGGGGTGGCACCCAGGGCCCACGCAGCCCCAGGGCGGGGCAGACCGGACCAAGACCCTCCACGTGGGACCCCTTCCCGGTCAAGGTGAGCCGCCGCGGGGGACACCGCCCTGGAAATGGGTGCTGCCTGCTCCCAACACCGCAGGCAGAGCCTCTGTTTCCGGAGCCCCGGAAGCCCTGTTAGGAGAGGACTCCTGGGCAGGTTGCCGATGGCGCAAGCCCGGCCCCCACTCATCCCGCGGAGCTGACGGTCCGATGCTGAAAGTCCACGTGTGCGCGGAGCCACAGCCCTTCGCTCATGCGGCCCGAAGACCACGCACGACCCGCTGTCACTGATGGGCCAGCGGATGTTGCTGGGTGCCCGGGCGGGCCAGCTTCCACGGGGTGGGGGGTGGGTCGGGGGATGGCTATTCATTTAAGGAATCCTGCAGAGACGCCATCCCATCAGCACAGCTCCGGGGGCAGGAATCAGCGCCCCTTCACAAGTTGGGAAACGTGGGATTAGAAAGAGTGAATGGCCTGCTCATGGTCGCAGTTAGTGGGGGAGCTGGGGAGTGGACATGCAGCTCTGCACCCGTTTCCCTGTGCACCTGTGTAAGCACCTACAGCGCTGAGCTACACTGGATATAAGAATTCTAGTGAACATTAGCCCAGCTCACTGAGATTCCCCTGCAGGAAGCAGCACTGGCCGCAGAAGCACCACCTTGCTTTGTAACGAAGAACTAACTCAGTGTTTTAATTTCTAACGAGCAATCCCTTTGGATTAGGTGACATATTTTTATTGCCCAATTTCAGAATAACCATTATACTCATAAAACAAATATATCTTTCAAATATATCTTTCCCCTCCTTGACACTAACCCTAAATTAATATGATCATATGTTACTCCTCTCCTCAAAATTCCTCATTGTTCTCTGGAACTGGATGTTAATAGTCGATCAATATAAACATTACTTTAAAATCAATTCCCTTTTGAGAAAGTAATATATCCCTCTCTTGGTATACCAATAGTTCTGAAAAATCCTACAGTAAGAAAAACTATTTCATTTTGTTGTGCCCAACATTTCTCAAAGTTGTCAAGCTTCAGCATTTTATCAACGGAACACCAATTAGCATAGCAAGGAACACAGTGTAGGCAATACCGGCTTTCATGATAAAATCGATACTCTAATTGTCAGAGCCCTTTATAAACCGGTGCCTGCCTACCAGCTCCAGCTCCATTTCCTGCCACACCCCATGTGCCCTACCGTTTGCTGCCTTCTGACACTATGTGGTTCTCTCACGCCTGCATGTCCTAAACATGCCAGTCCTTCTGCCCAGAGCACCCTTGGACCTGCTCATCCACCCAGCCACCTCCTCACCAGGCTTTCGGGCCTCAGATTAGCTCTTCCTCCTTCCTTAACTTCCCCGAAGAGACACTGCTCTCTCCATATCTGGGCCCTTCTGGGTACCTCCCTCCATTTACCACATCATTATGGGTTTCTCCCCTGTTTCCCCATTAGCTTCTCCAGGAACCCAAAGTATTCTTATTCCCCAGGACTTACCATCATGCCTGGAACATTATCGATCAATGACTGGGTAATCTGTGCTGAGATCTCCTTCTTTATTCAAAGTCGTCCTACACAAAATAATTTTATTTCCTCCTAAAAGTCTTGATGCTATGGATAATGGTAATAATGGCTGATATGTATTCAGTGCTTACTATGTGTCGGTCTCCACACCACTTAGTTCTCACGGACCAGCTTGGTCAAGGACCACAATCACAGGATATGAATATATGATTATCTCCATTTCACAGATAAGGAAGTCAAAGCCCGTGGACGATAAGTAATTTGCTCAAGTTCTCACGACAGGTGGACACAGAGCTAGGATTCATACCCCAAGACCCTCTTAGCTCCTATATTATAACCTGCGTATGTGTCTGTTCAAACGTGGAAACGGTTCATTACGAAAGAAGTAGAGAAACAAGGTTTGAGTTTTCCTCCAATTCACCAAAGAGGAGGGAGAAGAATGAGATATTTATGGTGCAGTGAGCGAGGGTCACGGAAGAACGACACCCAGGTCTTGCAAACATCCAGTCAGGAGCCTCCTAAAGAAGGTGGGAAAGGATGCTCATTCCATAAAAATGCAGGGCCCACTGGAGGCTCATCTCTGAGTGCCGTCACTGGAAGAGGTGGGGACATGTAGTGGGACAACAATAGCCACAACAACCACCCCAGCGGCTCACATGTCTCTGTCCCTATCCCTACACTCTCCCCTTTACAGATGGGGAAACTGAGGCTCGGAAAGCCCAGTGACTGCTCACCTAGTTAGCACCAAAGTTGAGCTCAAGTCCAGATCTGACCCCAGAGCCCCTCGAAAGACTCTGGGAAAACCAAGCCGTCTTTACAAGCCCACTGGGAGTTTAGCTGCTTCTGTGAAATTGTATTTGTTCTCGTATTTTTCTTTTTTCTTAAATTTTAGTCATCCAAAACCAGACTGGGTATCTCTTGAGACAAAATGTTACGATCTTGTCTATTGCCGTTGAGCATAAAGTACATATTCATTGAACGCTTATTTGCTGATTGATTAAATGAGGCCCAAGAGCAAATGTGTAGGTCAAAGTCAGCCCAAGAGGGGGCTCCAGGCATTTTTACAAGACCGTCTGGAACCCGAGATCCCCCTCCTCCCGTTCCCCGCCCCTGCCGCCTTTGCCTCAGACTCACTGCAAGACATTCACCAAGTCTCATGGCTTCGCCGGGTCTGTGGTGCCTCGTTAATAAGATGAGAACATCGATTTCTCTGAGGGTCCTTCTGGCTCTAAATTTTGAGAGTGAGATTTTCAACATTGAAAGGAATAAACATTCCCTCAAAAGTGCTGACGTTACTGGTAAATGATTTGCATTTTCAGTGGTTTGCATAAGAATTTGAAAATCTAAGTACTGTTTCCAGTATATAACTTGCCTTTAAAAATAAGTGAAATAAAGAAATAGATGGGCTGTCTTCTTAACGAATATGTCTTCTGCCTCAGCTTTCCAACCATAAAGCAGGCCGCAGCCTTTACGTATACCCATGGCATGACCAAGTCGTTACAGTGCTTTAAATGGGGGGCAGTGAGCATGCCGCACCCTGTACCACCTGGCCCATGAGGAGTCCTGCATTTCTAATGGCTGTTACTGCTTCAGGAAAACTCCTGCTGGATGGACCTCAGAGATGCCCTGAGTGCTGGCATCTCCACTGCAACCTGTGAATGGACTGTTTAACCACCTGCTCTGTACTCAATTATGCCCCTCCATATCCTATATAATAAAAGGCTATTATGCAAATTGACCAAACAGCAGAACAATCAGTCACTATGATGCACACTGACCCCCAAGGGGCAGACACTCAATGCAGAAGCTGCCCCCTGGTGGTCTGTGCGCTCCCACAGGAGGAGCACTGCTCAGCCAGAAGCCGGGCTCATGGCTGGCGAGCACAGTGGCGGTGGTGGGAGCCTCTCCTGCCTCCTTGGCAGCACTAAGGATGTCCGACTGACGGCTTAGGAGTGGGCCTAAGCTGTCAGTTGGACATCCCCCGAGGGCTCCCAGACTGCAAGAGGGCACAGGCTGGGCTGAGGGACCCCCCGAGTGCATGAATTTTGTGCACCTGGCCTCTACTGCAGTGATGGCGAACCTTTTGAGCTTGGCATGTCAGCATTTTGAAAAACCCTAACTTAACTCTGGTGCCGTGTCACATATAGAAATTTTTTGATATTTGCAACCATAGTAAAACAAAGACTTATATTTTTTATATTTATTTTATATATTTAAATGCCATTTAACAAAGAAAAATCAACCAAAAAAAATGAGTTGGCGTGTCACCTCTGACACGCATGTCATAGGTTTGCCATCAATGCTCTAGTGTGTGTGTGTGTGTGTGTGTACACACACACACATACACACACAATAAAGCCCTAAATTCTAATGTGACTGTATTTGAGATAGGGCTTTGAAGGAGATCATTAAGGTTAAATGAGGACATAGGGGTGGGGCTCTCATTCAATGAAACTAGTATCCTTTTAAGAAGAGGAAGACACATGATTAGATCTTTCTCTCTCTCTCTCTCTCTCTCTCTCTCTCTCTCTCTCTCTCTCTCTCTCTCCCCTTCTCAGGACACACAGCTCCGTGGCTGTCTACCCATCTCCGTGTCCCCACCTGTCCATCACTGCTCTGTCTGAGAAGGAAGAAAGAAGGCAGGCAGGCGGGCACTCCCTTGCTGGGCCTAGTTTCCTGATAGTCATCCATGCATCCTGCCATTCAACAGATCTTTACTGAATGCCTACGATGTGCCAGGACCTATTTCAGGGACTTGAGATATTGCAGTGAACAAAATAAGCATGAAGCCCCATCTCCATGAAGCTTCCGTTCTAACGTCAGTCCTTCTGATGAAATAACTTAATAGGGAGGAAGAATTTTCCTTATTTCACCATATTTTCGCACTGCTGTTTATTTTTCACACCATGCCTTTTCTCACTATGTAACAGGTTTCTGTCTTTAAGCATTTTTTTTAAATCTGAAAGTGAGTACCACTTAGTCCATTTTACCAATAGGAACCTTGAAGGACAAAAAGTAACCGCATCTACTTTCTCCCAAAGCACTCCCACGCCTGGTATCAATCCGAGTGTTGGAAACTAGGATTTCTGAAGTCTGGAGTACAGATTAACCATCAGCAAGCAAAGCACAATGCTTCATATTCGTAGTTTCCACTTAAGCCCTGTCCTGGCAGTAAAAAGGCAAACAAAATTCCCCGTAACTTCTCCATGGGACCCCTACTTGGCTGCTTTCTCATAACTCCATTGCACCGGTTCAGACAAAATCAGCCAAGGTCACGACGGTGAAATGAATATTGCACGCTGATCGCAGAGCCTGGCCGGGAGTTACAAGCATGAACGCAAAGCCAGAACACCGAATCTGCCCTGTAATTATTTTATTTTTGACTGCAGCAAGTCTCAATCAAATTTCTATCCTGGGTTCAAAGCACTGTTTTCTGAAAACATCTAAAAGCCAACTTATACTTATGTGTAAAATGTACGTATGAAATATAAATAATTCGGCAACGTGGGTCAGTTTGTACATGGTGTAAAAATCCTGTTTTTAAGTCAACCAACTCAGAAATTACCTTGATCATATTTGTAAATGTTGAAAAATAATTTTTTTCCTTTACCCGTGTCAGTAGACAACAATCAGTGTTCCAAGGCCACGTTCTGCGAGTTTGACATGCTTGCTAGGATGTGGTTCACGATGCTTTGCATCTTGCCTTATTTTCTTTTATATTTTAATCCTCACCCGAGGATACTTCTCCACTGATTTTTGGAGAGAGTGAAAGGAGAGGGAGAGAGAGAGAGAGAGAGAGAGAGAGAGAGAGAGAGAGAGAGAGAAACATTGATGTGAGAGAAACACATCGATTGATTGCCTTTCACATGTGCCCAGATCAGGGCCGGGAGCCTAAAACTGAGGTATGTGCCCTTGACGGGAATCAAACCCAGGACCCTTCAGTCCACAGGCTGAGGCTCTATCCACTGAGCCAAACTGCTAGAGAGCTTGTCTTTTAATCTTAATTCTTCTGACAGTTTTGCCATATAGGAAGCTCACCCCCACCAAAACAAAGACAGTGGCAACAACACTAGTGGGGGGGGGGGGGGGCTCCAAAAGTAGGTGTTTGGGTCAAAACAGAGTGGATTTATCCCAAAGATCTTTCTTCAAGGAGCTGGCCTTCTGCTGTGAGGGGCGAGTTAGAATCAGCTCTGAGGACGGAGTGGACAGGCAAGCCAGTCTGACCAGGAGGGCAAAGCTCAATGTCTGGGCCCCAGATGCCAGTTGCCAGAGAAGGCTGAGTCCTTGCCCCCGGACAGCTATGTGGAGGCCAGCAGCTCATGTGCAGATGAAGCCTGGCCCGAGGCATTAAAAAGAATAAGCTGTGTTGCCCGGCCGGCGTGGCTCAGTGGTTGAGCGTCGACTTATGAACCAGGAGGTCCTGGTTCGATTCCCAGTCAGGCCACATGGCCAGTGTGAGGCGTGCAGGAGGCAGCTGATCAATGATCCTCTCTCATCACTGATGTTTCCATCTCTCTCTCTCCCTCTCCCTTCCTCTCTGAAATCAATAAAAATATATTTAAAAAGAGAAGCAGCTATGTTAAGAACTGCTGGTGTTTGGCCTCCTTACATAAAGCTGGTTTGGAAAATCAATTACAACCTTTCTACTCGGGGCTCAGATCCCCCTGAAAAGCACAGAAGCCCCAAACCCTCGTGCCGAGACCATGGAAAACCCCCTCCGTGAGGAGCCCACGCAGATGCCGAGGCCTCCCGTGGACAAGGCGTGAGCTGCGCTTATTTTTCTCTGCGACATTAAAAGGCTGCGTTCCCGGCACCCAAGCAAAGACGCGAAACTGCTCCCTGTGCTCTGCTGGCCACGTCTCTCACCTCCGCTCCCCGGCCTCACCTCCAGCTGCCTGAACCTGGCGGGTCCCAAGGTCAGGCTCCGATGGACGCTCTTCTGCCTGCTGTTCAGGGTCATTGTTGGCATGAACAGCATCCTGTTTCAAATAAGAAGGTTTATATAAAAAAAAATACCCGAAACCCTCATAAAGCTCTTGGACATCAAATGACTCTTACAAAACAACAATTTGATGAATTAAGTGTAAATGAATCAGAAACATGTGGATTAAATTTCCTTCAGAATTCGCTTGGGTTTAAATATTCAAAGGGAAAGTGCTTGGGAAAATGTATTCCGAATTTTCCTGAATGCAAAATGTTTGAAAAATAAATGCAAACTTCCTTGACAGCTTCCCCACCCCAAGTCGGCCGGTGATAAATGCTGGTGTCTGGGCACAGGGCTTGGTCACAGAGGCCCTCCCAGCAGACACCCGGGGCCATGACGATGGTATATGGGGTGTGCCGTGAAGAGAGGCTGCGGGGCCTCGGGCTTGTCTGCGTTCCCACTCACACAAGGGTTTGTTTGTGTTTGGTTTTTCATAGGAGAGAAGAACGTCATCTGATTTCCACCACCACTCGCTCACCCCCTCCCCATCCTTT
Organism: Myotis yumanensis; assembly: GCF_028538775.1. Taxonomy (NCBI): domain Eukaryota; kingdom Metazoa; phylum Chordata; class Mammalia; order Chiroptera; family Vespertilionidae; genus Myotis; species Myotis yumanensis. The sequence goes on from NW_027223759.1 coordinate 8,340,488, forward strand.
TCTTCCCATCGCTGAACCCCTCGGGGAGAATCTACTGTGTGTGACAAAGAAATATGCCTTTTCTCTGTGTTACAGACCTTGGCTCGCAGCCAGGCCCCTCTCCCCGGAGGCCAGCTCTCATGTTTATGATTTGCATGTCATTGCCATAGACTGAACCCGGGAAAAGTCGTCTGAACCGGCAGAATGGGGAGAGCTAAAAGTAGCAAGCCTCCCTCTCCAGCACGCCGTGCGCCGCGTCTGCACTGCCAGGAACCCAAAGCCAAATTTGAGTTCAGATTTATACCAGCAGAGAACACCAACACGAGTACACACAGGCTCTCTTCGCCTCCCCTTGCCCAAGACCCTTCCTGGCCCGGGCACCTCTGTCTTCTGTTACATTTAATGTGGGCTTGTTAATTACGTATTGTCATTTTCTCTTCTCCCCTGACCTTACTTGATCTTATCATTTACTTTCAACACTATCCTTATTTTCTTAAGCCCTCGTGACCCATGAATCTTCAACGTGGAGAACGGAATAAAGTCAACTTCTGGAATGGGGGCAATGTGCTCTGAGAGGAAGAAGCAGGCTCAAGAGGAGATGTCGCACTCTGGCCCGGGTGGCTCAGTTGGCTGGAGTATCGTTCGTGCACAAAGAGGTGGTGGGTTTGATCATCGGTCAGGACACATACCCAGGTTTCAGGTTCTGTCCCCAGTTAGGGCACGTGCAGGAGGCAACTGTCTCTCTCTCTCTTTCTTTCTCTCTCTCTCTCTCTCTCTCTCTCTCTCTCCTTCCCTCCCTCCCTCTCTAAAATCAATTTTAGAAAAAGAGAAGAGTAGTCAAATATTTAGAGGGAAAATTCAATTGAAAAGGTATTAAAATATGTAGGATCTACTCTACGTAGGGAAAGAAAATCCACGCATCCCATCCTGTACATCATCGTCCTTATAAATGCTAATGAAAGAGTTTATAGAAAAGAGTTATTTTTTTAAAAGGAAGTTATCTCTGATATTTAGACAGATTGCTAGGACTATGGAACAAGCCTATGCATTTGAAGACAGAACACTCTCCAAAACCACACCTCCATCTTTCTGGACTACTATTGAAACGCCTCCCGGGAAGTCCCACCAGTGCCTCAGCATAAAGGGTCAACTGCTTCCTCTCCTGCTTCCTGCCTTTGCTACGAGTAAGGGAGGGAGCCACCTCCTTCCTCCCCAGTGGCCCAGAAGCACCATCATTCTCTGAATGCCTCCTACTTAGCTCACACCTGAGCCCGCCCGCCCCGCTTTGTACTACCGGGTGCTGACCTGCCCTTGACCTGTGTCAGTCCACCATTCAGTCCCAACACTGGTGAGAGCACTGAGAGGCATCCCGGTGCGGGTGGGTGCCTGCCCTACAGACACCCTTTCCCTTCCGGGACTTCCAGTGCGGGGAGGGGGAGTCTCAGGGGCCAAAGGGTGGAGGGAAGAGAATTTACTCAAATCTCTCCCAGAAACTTTTATACCTGCCACCATTTCTACAATAACTGCCCTTCCTCCCTCCTGCCTGGGACATGGTGTGGGAAGGGAGTTGGAGAGGTCTCTGGCTTATCCTGAGCTAGTTTCTCTCCCCTCCCTGCTCCCCTCCCTGTCCTCCTAAACCCTTTGGCCTAGGGCAGTGGTCAGCAAACTGCGGCTCTCGAGCCACATGCGGCTCTTTGGCCCATTGAGCGTGGCTCTTCCACAAAATACCAACTTCTGCACATGGGCCACGAAGTTTCAATCGCACTGTACATGCACGCCCGCACGTGGTATTTTGTGGAAGAGCCATGCTCAAGGGGCCAAAGAGCCACATGTAGCTCGCGAGCCACGGTTTGCCGACCACTGGCCTAGGGGATGAAGTCCAAACTCCCCCAGCACAGGAGGCCTTGCAGGAGACGGGCCTGGCAGTCTTCCCACCCTCTGTCCTGTGCACACCCACTGCAGTCACCCCCAGCTCCTTGCCCATCCAACATGTGTAGTTTCTACTAGAAAGAGTAAAGCAATATTTCCCAAAGTAGAACCATCCTGAAGCGATCCTCAGCTTCCATCTTACACTCAGATCAAAGACTTACAAATCCCCGTTGCTCTGCAGTTAAATCCTGTCACTCCTCTGATCAATTTATTCAGGACGCCTAACACCAAAACCAGGGGAAAGGCTGTCTGCACTGTGACGGAACTGATTCTGCCCCCTTCCCCTATAAAACGGGTTCTGAGGTGACCTTGACTTAACCATTTCCTGGAGAGCATTAAGCATGGGTGCTCTGTACCTCCAAGGACACTGGGTTTCAGAAATGGCCCCGGAAATGTGAACCGGGCGGCGAGTGGACACAGGGGAGGCAGAGAGGGCCCCGAGGACTCTGCGGTGGACGGTGCTTCTGGTGCTGAAGGTCCACACAGCTTGCTCTCCCTCCACATTCTGAACTGTTGAATACTTGACAATATTCTGCATATACAAGACAGCAAATCAAGCTTAAAATAGGTAAAAACAAACAAACAAAAAAACCAACATATTTGTACCATGCCATCTTTTGCTGTGTCCTTTTGTAATCTGGTGTCATAATTACTATAAAATAGCATGAAAATTAAATCAATAATGGTTCCTCTTTCACAAAAGGTAGGAGGCTTTGACTTCCATCCTCACCTCCACAGTCTTATCCACTTCCCAGAGACCTTGGTTGAGCCTTCTTGTCTACCAGGAGACCCTATGCCCTGTGGACATGAGATTGAATTCTATACCAGCTCCTCAGTGGAAGGTGAACCGTGTTACGTCTCTTTACCGTTATCGCTCAATCTGCAAAACTCCGAGACAGCGTGGGCCACCTGCTGCCCTACAGGATAGTGGGGAGAATTAAATAACACCCCAGTGCCCATCAGGAGAGGAGTGGATAGGAAAGCTGTGGTACATTTATACCATGAAATACCACACAGCTGTAAAAAAAGAAGGATCCCTTACCCTTTGAGACAGCATGGAGGGACCTGGAGAGCATTATGCTAAGCAAAATAAGCCAATCAGAGAAAGACAAGTATCACATGATCTCACTCATATGTGGAATCTAATGAACAAAATAAATTGATGGACAAAATAGATCCAGGGACATAGAAGCATGAAACAGACTGTCAAATCTCAGAGGGAAGGCGAGGGAAGACCAGGGAAGGGTGGGTGGGTGGGAAGAGATCAACCAAAGAACTTGTATGCATATATGCATAACCCATGGACACAGACAATAGGGGGGTGAAGGGCTGGGGCAGGATGTGGGTGCTGGGACAGGTGAGAAGGGGTCAGTGGGGGGGCATATTAATACTTTCAACAATAAAGATTTAAAATAAAAGTAAATACGTACATACATACGTACATACATAAAGGGAAAGGAATAAAGTAATTGTTGATGGGGGGAAAGAACATTAGGCCAATGCTGTTGGCTGTCTGAAGAGTGGGGGGGGTTTGGAAGGAGAGACCCTGCCTGGCTCTCGGAGGCCTCTGGGCCGTGCACACGTCCTCAGGGCCAGGGCACAGGAGCACCAGCTTTGCTATTTGTGGTTTGAACCGGTGCCCAGAGGAGAAGAGGACAAGCAGGACTGCAGGGGATAATGGAGACAACCCTTCTGGTGAGTGCCCATTCAACATCTGTCCGAGGGGAGGCCAGGAGGCCTCCGATTGCCAAGTCCATTATCATTAGCGCATTATTTGTACTGAATGCTCGGGAAACGACAGGTCGAGCCACAGATGTCTTTGTGAAATGTGGAGATCCCTCCCTCACACACACACACCCTGTTCCAGGCCGTTGCAAAGTGAGCTGTTGGGTGCCTTGCTCCCCTCTCTACCTGCCTCCCCAACACCCCCTCCTGGGCCCCCCACCCTCATTTCAGAGTTCACAAACTGTTCCTGCCAGTTCAAGCAAAAACTGTTCCAGGAGGTACCAGGGGCTGGCAATTAATTTTGCTCCTGGACTGGAAGGTGAAAAGCTTTTTATTATGTAAATTATAAATGTCCTGAAGGGAAACTTTATCTCCCTCACCAATGAGCCCATCAGGCTGCCTGAATCAGGGTTTTTTTTTTATGTTTATTAGTCTAGGGGGGCCAGTTAGGATGTTTCATGGCTTCTAAGTGCTGACATTTATCTATTGCTTCCAAATAAGCCTAGTGGTAGGGAGCCTCCAGCGGGTCAGTAAATAAGGGGGGAGGGTGGGTGTCCACAGACAGGCCGAGAGCAAAGGGAGAGACCTGGGCAGAAGGCAAAGGCAGGTGGGAGATGAGGGGTGTCTCTCCCTGGTATCCCTGCATCGTCCTCCCTGCGATCCTCTCACCGTCTCCTCTCTGCCTGGATCGATGACACCCTGGACCTCTGGGCACAGGGGACCCCTCCCCCCGCCCCTCCCGCCCCAGGGCTGCAGATGCCCTGCTCCTCCCTCCACATCACCAGCATCCCAGCCTTAGGGCTTCGGCTCTTTGACTGGGGACCATTTATACTCTCAAAAGAACACCGCAACTCTATATTCCCCCAGAGGGAGGAACAAGTTTACACACGATAATGGCACATTTTATAGGTCGCCTTGGCTGGGCCACGGTGCCCAGATATGTGGTAAACGTTATTCTGGGTGTGTCTGTGAGAGAGCTTTTGGATGAGATTAACCTTTAAACTGTGGACTTTGAGTAAAGCAAAGTGCCCCCCACAGTGCAGGTGGGCCTCGTCCAAGCAGATGCAGGCCTGCACAGAACAAAAGCCTGGCCTCCCCTGAGTGGGACTCTGTGGCAGCAGCCTCCTGACCTGGCCTGGGCACCCGCTCTCCTCTGGGGCCCCAGCCCCCTGACCTGGCCTGGGCACCCGCTCTCCTCTGGGGCCCCAGCCTCCTGACCTGGCCTGGGCACCAGCTCTTCTCTGGGGCCCCACCTGCTGGCCCAGTTGCAGCCTCCATAATCACATGAGCCAATTCCTCAGACTCTCTCTCTAGAGAGAGATAAATATAGATAAATGCAGATATATAATAGATATGGTAGATATAAATGCTGATGTAAATGCAGACATAGACATAGAAATAGATAAATATAGATACATAGTAGATATAGATGTAGAAGTAGAAACAGACTCAGACTCAGACGCAGACACAGATGCAGACGCAGACACATATGCACCAGCCCTTCTCCCCATCTCCACGGGCTCACCTCTGGGCTCGGTGGCGAGCCACAGAGTGACAGATAGGGCAGGTACCAGGGCAGTGCAACTGAAGACGGGAGGCGGGGCCTTAGACACCCTAAAGCCGCCAACCCCCCAGGCCATGATCGTTAATGCCCAACTCTATGTAAGAAAGAAATAACTCCTATCTCACTTAAGCCACTATCTAAAACTGTATCCTCAATAACACAGGTTGTTCCCTACAGAGCCCCCAGCACCTTCCAATTCCCCCATCCCCACCTGCCCTAGAGGCGCGGGGGTAGAAGAACAAAGGTAGCGTCTTCCCACAGCCCTGCCCCCAGGCTGGTGGACCTGGGAGGCTAGTGCCTGTGCCCTCAAGTTCAGATACGCAGTGATTCCCACAGTGAGCCCGTGTCCTTCGCAACCACTTCTTAGCTGCCATCAATTAAAAATTAAAACACACATGCAACCTTCAAATAGGTTCCGTCCAGGGTGTCTGGCTAGAAAACAGTTTCAGCATGGTCAGCGGCAGGAGTTGCACTCGGGCTCCGGGGATCTCTGCAAAAGACATTCCCGCATGGCCAACGCTGCGAAACCCATCACAGGGAACACGCTCTCTGCGAGAAAGGACCGGGTTTTACTGCCAGCCCCACGAGTGACATCACGGCGAGGCCGCTGGAGTGCTCTAATGCTCTGCACCCCTAGGTCACACTTCAAAAAGAGCAGCTCTCCGGGAGAAATATTGTGGGGATTACAGCATCACAGAGGCTTAGGGTGAAAAAGACATCAGCGGGCACCTGGGCCAGGCAACCAGCCAACCGTTTCCCCTCCACCACCTCCCGGATGCACGGATCCGACGCTGCCTCCATCCTGCGCAGAGGCTTGTCTCCAGGTGAAAGGCCCTCGCTGTTACTCACGGTGGCCTGTGTGGTATATGAAGCAGCAAACATTCGCTAAGCACGGCTTCTTCACTCTGTCACCCTGCCTTTCTGTAGAGAGGCCGTGAACAGAAGCTGCCCCGTGGCCAGGAGAAGGGAGGACTGACGCCGAAGTCAGACAGACCTGGCCTTGAACTGCAGGTTCACCTTCATGTGACTTTGCACAAATCACCCAATGTCATGGAGCCTCCACGCCCAAGGTTACTGTAATACGTACTTTAGGGATCACAGGTCAGCATAAGGATACATAGCACCTTCACTTACTTCACTTGATCGCCATTACACGGTTGTTGCTGCTGCCCTGTTACTTTAGTCATCATCAATCATTCAGCCACTGTCAGTCAATCAGTCACTTGAGGGACAGTGTAGCTAGACCGGCTGGGCACAAATCCCAGCTTTGCCACTCACTTACTGTGTGACCTGGGACAAGTTACTGAACTGTTTGTTCTGTGCCTCCGTGTTCTCTTCTGTAAATGAGGAGTCATAATAACACACCACACGTTCGCACCTGAACAGAGTGTAACAGTAAGCACTGCGTAAACGTCAGCTTCGGCTATTATTGAGGAGTAATCACTCACAAAATAGGAAGGGCTGCTAGCCAGGAAGTGCGCAGACCCGTCATGTGTCCTAAAATACAGTGAGACAGGGCGGATTTAGAAAAACATGGCACAGCCAGGCCTTCGCTGTGTGGTCCAGTGAAGGGAAGCGGGGAGGCAGGTGTCCTGGGACAGGGCCCAAAAGGAAAGCCTCTTGCTCCTGTGCTGGACAGTAGCTTCGCTTCTCTGAACACGCCTCTCTCACTGGTGACATGAGCCACCCTCCACAGAAAGCAGTAGTGTAGGGGATGGGAGACCATCTGGGGTGTAATGGGCGTTTCATGGGTTTAAGGTTTTCAGAAATATTTCACATAAAATGGTAGAAAATGTGTATTTAAGGATCTTCTCTGGTCTTTTCCCGATGCTAAGTGGGCTGAGAACCTCAGGAGAAGGCATGATTGACAGCATGGGAGTGGGAGCTGGGCCATGGCCTCCCACCAACCAGGAGCCTAACTTAGTGTCTCTGGACATCTCTGAGCCCGTTTCCTTCTGCGCAGATGCGAGGGCTTGATGAGAAGAACTCTCAGACCCCTGCGGTTTCTCACATCCCAAGATCCCATGTTAACCTGGCCCCCTGCACATCAGCAGGCAAGCACTGCCTGCTTGTAGGGATAACTGTCTAGATTTCTTATTCCATGTCCTACTCAGTGATCTCAACATGTTGTCTGATTGCAGAGATCTACAAGTGAAAGGACACTGTATTTAGTCACAGTAGGTTTGGTGGTGCTGCAGTAACAAGTAGCCCCAAATCTCTCAGCGGTTCTGAAGAAGGCGGCTCTGTTTCACTAGCACGACATGTCCCCCAGGGTCGCCTGCTGCTCAGCTCCATGTCTCATTCCAGCACCTGGGCGGCGGGCGCAGCCTCCACCCGAGCATCACGTTTCTTCTGGTGCAGGGAAGAGCAGCATCCCAAACAGCAATGGAATATTTGGCAGCCCTGGCACGCTCCACCACAGATGTCCACGAAGAATTTATCTTCTGAACTGGAAAACCACTTGCTCCTCAAAGGAAGGAAGAGCCAGACCAGGTGCTTAGTGGTTGAGCGTCGACCTATAAGCCTGCAAGTCAGGGCACATGCCTGAGGTGCGGGTGCGGTCCCCAGGGTGGGGCGGGCAGGAGGCAGCTGAGCAATGGTTCTCTCTCAGCACTGAGGTTTCTGTCTCTTTCTCCCTCTCCCGTCCTCTCTGAAATCAATACAAAACACAAATGCTTAAAAAATGAAAGGAGGGGAGGAGAACCCCCTCTGTGCTGAGGGGAAGCAGCCTTACAGGAGGGCCTGCGGCCCAGTGCACACATATAAGAGCACTTCCATGAAAACACTGGCCGCGGAAGCAGTGTCTTTTTGCTATTTTTGTAGGAAACAAATGCCAAACAAATAAGGAAACAAGGGAAGGGGCGCCATTAGGGGTGGGAGAGAGATCAGGAGCTGGGGAAGCCTCGCCTGGAGCGCCGACACCATTTCCCCGGCGCCAGGCGGTGCTGCGCCCGGGGATGCCAGCGAGTCCATAAAAGGCAGAGGGAGAAGGATCAACATGCGGAGCTGCCACTTCCAGGGCGGGGATGGGGTCCCACAGCCTCCCACAGTGGACGCCCGGAGCAGCAGCAAACACAAGCCGCGCGCGGGGAGGAGCGGGGCCGTGCTCCCCGCACACCCTCCCGCGGGCCTGGCGGCGGCCCAGCCCAGCCGCTCGGAGCGGCGCTGGCAGCGGCTCCCTCTTGGCACCGGGCGCGCGCGCGGCAGCTGGACGGCTTGTAGTCGGTGCCGTTCTGCAGCTGGTGGCGGGAGGACTTGGCAGACACGGACTGTCCAGATGGGCATTAAATTTTCCTTAATGTTTATAATATGTCAGAGGAGAAGGATTCTGTGTCAGAGCGGCTTAGACGGGCTCTTACTCAGGAGCTTCCAGAAATTTCTCTGTGACAAGACGGAGGATGCTGCGCTTCGGCTCCGAATGTGAGTCTTAGTCCCTGACCGGCCGGGCACTCCTCCCCCGTGATGCTCCTTGGGCTAACAGGGTTGGGGGGGGTGGTCTCCAGCCTGTTCCCTCCCTAAGGTTCCCCACAATTTGCTGGTCACCAGCCACCACTGCGCAGTGTGGTCACAGGAATTGGACTGAGGGGCCAAGAGGATAGTCACGTTTTATTCTGGAATCGTCATGACCCTCCGAGGGACCGGTGCCGTCCAGGCAACGTTACAAAATCAGGAGTAAAGTCATTACTGTGCTGTGTAGAAGAGCCAGCACCAGGGGGAAAATCTTCAAACATACAAAACAGGGAAGGGATCAAGGCCCAAAATATATTTTTTTAAATTGCTAAAATTCCATGAGAAAAACAAACCAACAACATACCTTAGAAATGTGCACAGGACACTGGTGGGTGTGGCTCAGGGGGTTGGATGCCCTCCTGTGCACAGAGAGGGGACAGGCCGGGGTTTCAGGCTCGATCCCCGGGAGGAGGCCTGCAGGAGGCAGCCGACTGAAGTCTCGCTCTCTCACATCAAAGTTTCCCTCTCTCTCTCGCTCGCCCTTCCTCTCTCTCTCTAAAACGCAATAAAAAAACATTTTTTAAATGTGCTTAGGACATAATATCCAGTTCATAGAAGAGGAGACGCAGATGGCCTGTGCATTACGAACGGCCAACCTCGCCAGTGACCGAGGTAAAGCAGGTGCCATCCTCACCCAGCACAGTGGGGACCGACTAAAGACTGTCAGCATCAGGCGGCGAGCCTGTGAGAAACACGTGCCCTCACGCTTAAACACGGCTGCGGGGAATCGCTAAACACACAAAGCAACATGGCCACTTCCGAGGACGATTTCTCAGCATCTTTAAACTAAAACACAAGCCCTGTGACCCGGCAAAGCCTCTTCAAATCCACCTCCTCCTCCGGCCCCCACACAAGAACCTCTCGAACGCACCAGAGACCGATGCACTGATATTCATTCCAGCCGTGCGGCCTGAAGCATGCTCCTGGGACCACAGCCTGAGCATCCTGAGAGCTCGTGAGAGATGCTAGGGACACGGGTGGTCAGCCCATGCCAGGGCTACTGGATCGGGGGCTGTGTGTTGGGGGCCAGGACTGTGTTCTAACAAGCCCCTCTGGTGGTGCTGATGTGCGCTAGAGAAGGACTGTGTCCAGCCCTGTTTCTAATGGAGGGAAAGTAGAAACCATCTAATGCCCGTCCTATGTTGGGCTTATTTATATTTTGGGGAATCAGCCGGCAATTTGCAAGAATGGGGTACATATGTGCTGATCCAGAAAAATATCCAAGATAAACATTTGCAAAACCAAATCTACAGTATAATCATATCTGGTTTTTCTTTAAATTACAGAACAATGTCATCTATTTCCATGCACACATTTTTCTACATACAGGTATGTGCGTGCATATGTGGAAGCAGTAAACAGTGTGTGGAGGACACATATCGACTGAGAGCAGCGGTTACTCTGGGAAGGATATGAGGGTGGGGACAGCAGTCCCGGAAGGCAGCCTTTGTCACCTGGATCTCTGCAATCAGAGCTTGTCGGGAACTGTTTGTGAGACTCCGTTTTGAGCCGGAGATCTGGGTTCCAGCTCCCGCCCGGTCAGCACCCACCTGTGTCACAGTGAGAACGTGCCAACCCCGTGGCCCTCTGGTTCCTCACCTGCCACAGAGGAATCCGGCCGCTGAGCCCGAGTCCTGCTGCTCAGCTTTGCCAGGTTATGATTCTTGCCAGAGTTACCCGAGTGCGAGAATCAGGCCGCTGAATAAATCTGGCTGAAGAGATAAAAGGCAGGCCTACCTCTGTCTCTGCAGGAGCTCGTTAATATGACACCCACGTGGCACCTTAGGACAAGCGGCTTGCCTGGGCTTTACTGTGTTTACATATCACTGGGGGCATGAAAAGCTCTTTATTTTTTATTTTAAAAAATATTTTTATTGATTTTTAGAGAGAGAGGAAAAGAGAGAGAGAAACATTGATGTGAGAGTGACGCATAGATCGACTGCCTCCTGCACACCTGCTACAGGGAATCGAGCTGGAACCCGGGCATGTGCCCTGACCAGGAATCGAACCAGCGACCTTTCGGTGCACGAGACGATGCCCAACCAACCGAGACATCAGCCCACTGAGGTGCTCCGTCCCCATCACTGGGTCTCCTCATTCTGTGTCTTGATCCATTTGTTTTTCTTTCTGCTTACAGATGCACATACACACACACACACACACACATGCCACAGATACACACGTGTGTGCACACATGCACAACACACACACCACATGCCCACACACACGTAAGTCAAAATAGCTTCTCTCTCTGTGCAATTCCCCTCACGCCCTGATTCCCATCGCGCAACAAAGTACAGACAACCCGGGCAGGGCTACAGGAAACCCTCCTTAAAATGCCGAGTAGCTGGAGGTGCTGTTAGTGCAAGGAGCTAGCATTATAAGGGCAAAGTTAAATTGAATACTGCATGCAGTAAAAAATGCGTGATTTTGAAACAGCACAATTTTAACAATATTAAGAGCTTCACTTTATGCCTGAATTTTAAAACAATGTGTAGCCCTCCCGCAAATAGACATTTGTAAAGATGATGTAACTTCAAACTGACAGGCTGAATTAATTGTAAACTGAATTAAGCCATTGCCATGGCCTTCCCACATCAGCCCATGGCCAGAAGCATCCAGCATCCTTTGGCATGAACTGTGGCATGGAATCCCATTAGGGCTGCAGGGTGTAACTTTTGGTTAAACGACTGGACTGCTGTTATGCTTTAGTTATTTTGCTCCTGCTATCTAATTTAGGTATCATCACTATGCAGATCATCACAACATACTAAATTGCAATTTTAGTATGAAATTTAGCATTTCATTTCCTATTTAAAGTGTTAAATATTTTCCAAAAAAAGATAATATATCATGTATAAAACAGCGCTTTTTCAGCATTCGTGGCCCTGAACGCAAGCGCTGACTTCATGGTTAATGATGCGTCTGCTAAGTGTGCAGATCGTAAAGAAAGTACTTTCTATTACTCAATAATATGTCCTATTTAATTGCTCTATTATTGAATAAAAATCCCCAAAGAATTTTTACTTCCAGCAATGGTTTCTGACTTCCTTTTGGTGTCTAGACAAATAATGATTTACTGAAATGTGTGGGGAGCAACATAAAAAAAAAGTCTTTAAAATATTTAATATTTGTAGTTATTGAAATAGGGGGAGAGAAGCGGGAAAAAAGCCAATATTGCAAGTGGCTACTAAGTTTCCAGATCAATACAATTTTGATATACAGTATATAGGATTTAATGATTAAAAAAAAACAACATAAAATAGTTATATTTGATTGAGATGACAACGCTAGGGTCAGAGGTGAGAAGTTTGTAAAGTTAAAAATGATTTTCTACAAAAATGTTAAAGTGCCACATAATCTTTAAGAAACAATAAGTTCTAGAAGAGTAGATGCTTTTCCACCCTGGGTACCATAAGGTGTCTAGGAACTCAGGGTTCAGAAGCTGTGGAGCCTGATCCTCTCATTCAGCACCTCAATCTTCTCAGATCCTCACCACCACCCAGCGAGTCGGCCTCTGTGTGAACCGCCCCCCCCCCCCCCCCCATACAACCCTGCGCATTTGAGAGAGCCTGGTGTGACTCTAATCCTGTAGGACAATGAAAGAACTGTATTCCTTAACCTGTGCACCATCTAACTTTTAAAAGCTCCAGGTAAGTACTGCCCACATTTTATTTTGATGAACTAAAAGGACACTTTCAAACTACAGAATTTCTCAATGAATTGACAACTAATTGAGTTCTGTTTAACCTGGAACGTGTGTGTGTGTGTGTGTGTGTGTGTGTGTGTGTGTGTGTGTGACATTTGGCCATTTTCTGGGCTTGGTAAGCAAGGTGTGATGCATGCACAGCGCAGGGAGTCATGTGTTTCCCGCTGTCTATTCACAACAGACTTAACCTCTGAAGGGATGGAAGGAAGTTGTAAAACATGAGAATGAAACGTGTTGATTCCAGGATATATTCTGAAAGTTGTGAATTAGCATAAACAAACAAGAATTCCATATAAAAGACTGCATTGTTATTTTGGTTCATATATTTTCATGCCTAAAAATTCCTCACACCAAGTCCTTACTCTGCCGCAAGAATACCATACACCCCACAGATGATCAGGTTTAAAGGGGCAGCAGAGTAAAGAGGACTTCAAATCCAGCGTGGCCAGTACAATGGAAAATGCACTGCACTTGGGTCCCATGCCGACTGCGTGCCTGGCGCTCAATAAAAATCTTCCTTGTAAACTGACAAACCCCGGCTAGCCTCACTAAGGAAAAATGGGAAAGACCCATATACACAAGATGAGAAAGGAGAGAGAAGTCATCACAGACACCTCAGCTATACAAAGGATCATACTAGAATATTATGGAAGACTATATGCCACCAAATTCAACAACCTAGAAGAAATGGATAAGTTCCTAGAATTATATATAACCTTCCTAGACTAAATCATGAAGAACTGGAAAATCTAAATAGTAGTGAGGAAATTGAAAGAACCATTAAAAACCTCTCAAAGAACAAAGTCCAGAACCAGATGGCTTCACCAGTGAATTCTACTAAACATTCAAAGATTTAAAACCTCTCCTCAAACTCTTCCAAAAAACTGAAGAAGAGGCAGTACTTCCTAACATATTCTATGAGGCCAATATAACCCTGATACCAAAACCTGGCAAAGATAACACATAGAAAGAAAGTTAGAGACCAATATCTCTGATGAATACAGGTGCAAAAATCCTAAACAAAATACTAGCAAATCGAATACAAAAGTACACCCAAAAAATAATACATCACGATCAAGTGGGATTCACTCCAGGGTTCAACATATGCAAATCAATCAATGCAATACCTCACATCAACAAAAGAAAGGATAAAAATCACATGATCTTATCAATAAAGGCAGAAAATGCATTTGATAAGATATAACATTCATTTATGATTAAAACACTCAATAACATAGGAATGGAAGGAAAGTACCTCAACATGATAAAGGCCATACCAGGTACATGACGAACCTCAGCTAATATCATACTCACTGGTGAACAACTGGAAGTGTTTCCTCTAAGATCAGGAACATGACAAGGCTGTCCCCTCTCACCACTCTTATCCCACAAGGCTCTGGGACACACAGCAGTGCAGTGGTCGCCAGAGGGCGGGGGTGGGGAGAAGGGGGCCTCAGGATATGGCGACAGGAGAAGATTTGACTTTGGGTGGGGAGCTCATGGTACAATATGGTAACATAGAAAGCCACACCTGAAACCTATATGTTCATGTTGACCAGTGTTACCCAATAAATTTAATTGGAAAACAACAACGTATTTTCTTCTTTTTTTTAAAAAAGGGGAGGGGGGGGCTTCCTTGGGCTGCAGAGGCCACTCCCCTGAGAGGAAGCATGAGTGCACACACCCGTCAGCAGCATGGCCCAGGACCATGGGTGCAGTAGGAAGGAAATTAGGAGGTAATCTGGCCCAATCTCCCTGCTGTGGTGACGAGAAAACTGAGGCTTAGAGGAACAATGGCCCAACGTCTCAGTGCTTTGGTGGCAAAGCTGAGGCCCAAAGCCAGACATTTTTAAGAACATTCTGTGCTGTTACTGATACTAGTTTTTTGTGTCTTCATGCCTGATTAGCAAAACAGTCACCTCTTCATGCCTGGATTCTTAGTATATTCCTTCCCTTTCAAGAACAGCATATCTTTTCTCCTCCTCGTGAAATTTCCCGAGCTCCCCAGAGCTGTTACCTATTCATGCGCTATCCCTGCGCCTACCACTTTAAAAACTCACCACCCAGACAAAGACTGAATTCCTTTCTTCTCTGCATATCTGCCGCTCTTCTCCTCAATATTGTCAGATACGTTCAGGCGAACACAAAGGGTATCCTGGCCATTGGCTGCTGCTTCACTCACGGCTACATGCTGAGTAGGAAAGGGACCACATTTAAAATATTCGTAATTAGTCCAGCTGAGGTGGCTCAGTGGTTGAGCGTCAACCTATGAACCGGGGGGTCATGGTTCGATTCCCGGTCAGGGCACATGCCCAGGTTGTGGGCTCGATCCCCAGTGTGGGTCGTGCAGGAGGTAGCTGATCAATGATTCTCTCTCATCATTGATGCTTCTATCCCTCTCTCCCTCTCCCTTCCTCTCTCTGAAATCAATAAAATATACATTTTAAAAATTAAAGTATTCATGATTACACAGTCTGTCCTACAAGGAGTACCCGGCAGCCGGCCATGCACACACAGGGAAACCTCACAGGGCCGTGGTTCTCTCTGTGAATCAGTGACCTGAAGTTTAAGGGACACGAATGTCAAGATTTGCACTTGACACTATTCAGGTTAGTCTCAGGAGTCAGCTTCAGGACAACAGAGAATCTGAAGACGACGGAGCACCGTGGCCCACAGCGCGACCCGGGACACCGCAGTGTGTGTGTCAGACAGTGAGCGACCCACCCCTTCCTGCACCAGACACCCCACTGAGTGCCACGCTGCTAGCACGTTAAGGGGATCCACATAAGAACATCGCAGCAGCCCACCGACTCGTGGAACTGCGAACTGTGCATTCCCCGCCAATTTAAATTAATTTCGCTTCATGAACCATGAAATATAGTTCTTTGAACAAGAATTCGTAAAAAATACACATGTGTAAAAGGCCTTTAATCACAATTATTTTAAATACATAAAACGCCGGGTTAAGACGCTCAGCCTCATTAATTTCTTACGGTATAAAAGAACAAAAACAAATGCTGAATGAGAAAAGCGTACGTTATAATTTAAATGTATTATGCATGGGCCTTTAGCTCATTCAAGGAAAAGCTTCTTGGAGAATTCTGGGCTAGAACATCTCCGCACTTCCCAAGGACAGGGAGCAGTGTCACAGTATGCGGGCAGGGAACCAATGTTTTACACCATTCGGATCTTAAAAGAATCCCACCAATCTAAGTAACAAAATAAAGCGATGAACAAAGTGGATCCAGAGACATGGGAGCGGAATCTCGGAGGGAAGGCGGGGGAGGGTGAGTGGGTGGGAGGTGATCAACCAAAGACCTTGTCTGCATGTATGCATGGCCCGTTGACACAGACAATAGGGTGCTGAAGACCTGGGAGGGGGGGCAGGGGTAGGCTGGAGGGGGTCAATGGGGGAAATGGGGGACATATGTAATACTTTCAACAATAAAGATTTATTTTTTTTTAAATTGCCCCCAAGATTCAGATAGGCATGATTTCCATGTAATCAGCCCAATAATCACATGAAAACCACTGAATAATTTATGTATGTGCACAGCATTTATGTATGTGCACAGCATTTTTACATCATTCATTGTGAACTTAAATGTAGTGTGTAAATGCATCTAATCAAATAGAATGGCAAGCACATTACATATATCTCCTAAAGTCTGTATTGAGTTAAAAGCACCAAATAGTCTCACCATTTTGAAAAATGAACTCATTAAGAATTCTAAAAAGAAAGAAGCATACTACCTACAATTAAAACAGAATTAGAATAATGAGAACATCTTACACCACCATGGAATTCCCTTTTTAGAGCGCTCCACTCTTCGTTGTTCCTGCAGAGTCACATTTTCAAGGCATGGCACATAGTAGGGTTTACAAAAATATCAATGAATAAACGGCCATAGGTCCCTTCAGGAAAAGACAGGCGAGCCATTGCCATAAACACTTGCAATGTGTCCTTACTCCTAGAGACTGCACCTCTGTTTTCCAGGTTTGAGAGCTGCCTCATGTCTCCACACTCGTAAGGGATTGTGGGTATTTTTTGGGGGGGAGGATTGGCAGGGGCAGGGAACGCCTGCCCTCAGCTTCCTTGATTCCTTTTCATTGAGATGAAGAGAATCCTTTGCTGAGATTAGCTTGCTGTGTTCGAGTAACCGTCTTCATGGCTCTAAGGGGGGTGACATTCTGCTGACGGCCGCTACAACCTTGCAACCTGCAAGGTGGGCCGGCCGGCTGGAGGCCTGGGGAGAAGTGGTTGCTGCAGATCACGTCTGAGGGTGGTCTGCTGGCAGGATTCCTTTTTCAAGGAGGTCAGTCTTTTTCTATTAAAGCCTTCAACTGATTGGACAAGGCCCACCCACCCACATTATGGAAGGTGGTCCAATGTACTCAAAGTCTACTGACTTACATTTTAACTTAATTTGTAAAATGCCCTTATAAACCATTTTGGATAATTTTGGCAAATGATCTGGATACTGTGGCCTAGCCAAGTTGACACAAAAAATTAACTGTCGCACTCGCATGATGAAGCTCTCTGGAGAGAGAACGGCGGCTCCAAAGCGGATCCAAACTTGGCGTAAGGGTAAGGGTGTTTGGAAAAGGGACCGGCTTGGAGTTTTACAGGGCGAGGGGCTGGGGCAGGGTGAGGGTTCCCACACACCTGCAGGGCTTTGCATGGTTTGAACCTCCCTCCAGCACCAGAGAACTTCCTTTCTTTTCTTTTTTTTCTTTTTTTTAAAAGATATTTTATTGATTTTTTTACAGAGAGGAAGGGAGAGGGATAGTTAGAAACATCGATGAGAGAGAAACATCCATCAGCTGCCTCCTGCACACCTCCCACTGGGGATGTGCCCGCAACCAAGGTACATGCCCTTGACCGGAATCGAACCTGGGACCTCTCAGTCCACAGGCCGACACTCTATCCACTGAGCCAAACTGGTCAGGGCGAGAACTTCCTTTCTTATCCTGGGTGCCTAGATGTGGGGTGCGAGGGGAAGCGGGGGGGGCGGGGGAGCTTAAAAGATGACAGCAGTTTTACATCAAAGAACCAGTTAGGTTCTGTTATGGAGGAGATGCAGATTTTACTCAGTTTAACGGTTAAGAAAATGTAATGATAGAGGCAGTGAACCAAGAGGAAGAAATATTAACTGAAGCAGGTTGAAATCCTACTGGATTCAAACTGCAGGCATTCGCTGCTTAAACAGGAAGTCCACTGAAGTCCTCAGCACACACAGTGGAGAGGAACTGGGTCACCAGCCACAGGGGGCAGGGGCAGGGGCGGGGGCAGCCAGCACATCTCTAGGCTTAGTGAGGAGTGAGGCCTTGTCTCCCCAACACCAGGGTGATTCTCATTCTCTCCACATGGAGCACGCATTTGAAGGAGCCGCCAGCTCAGAGCCAGTGTGTGTCGAGGTGGGGAGAACTCAATAAACACAGTAGAAACGCAGAAAAATAACCTCCACCCAGTGCGATTACCCAGAAAATGCCACACAGTCTCTCACTTTGCAGAGAACCTTTTTGTACTAGATTTTACTGGAAAAATACCAGTGTCAAATGTCGGTTGTCAAATGTCAGTGCCCTCCCTCCCCGGGGCCTGAGGGCACCTTGAGAGCACCGGAGGCCCCTTTAAGCCCTTCCCAGACATTAATTCCGCCTCCAGGGAGCCAGAGGGCGGTGAACTCAACAAGCCTATAAATTAAGGCTTGAGTCTTATTTTCCCAGCAAAGCCAGTTCAGAATGTACCATGTAATTCTCCAGGCTTGACGCACCTCCATTAAAGGGGACGCCCAGTGGGTGTGGGTTTACAAACAGAAATTATACATTTTCTAATAAATGCTTCAAACTGCCAAGAAAATCTGGTTCTCAGGATATTTTTTTTCCCTTTGTGGCTGAAAAGAAACATGCTCGTTGCTTTATAGTTTCCTGGAATGATGGCATCCCGGTGTAATTGCAAATCTGTGGGACAGCCCAGCGATTTCTCCGGGCTGCGCTGACGCAGGATGCGCATTTATGGTGGCTCAGGGCGGCCCCGGCCAGGGGACCCGAGGGGTCCTCACGGGGTTTTCTTCGCTGAGAAGGAGCATGTGGGCGTGGGCTTCTCTCTCGGGTACAACGGGAACCTCTGCTCAGTCTTAGATGGAACCTCCTCACGTTCATGACGCAGACACTGACAGGAAGACAAAGACTTACTCAGCACCGCGCTGCCTTCTTCTTATTTCAGTAGAGGGAAGGCCAATGAAACATACACCACCATGTTCAAGCCATGGCTAGAGAGAGGGACACCGTTTGCAAGCTGGCCAAATCACCCGAGCAAGAGACGTTCACGTTCCAAGACTAGAACCATAGAGTTGAAGTGAGGCACGTCCGAGAAGAGAGACTGGTGGGCCGAGGGATCGAACCTTCCCAACCCCCCCCCCCCCCCCCCCCCCCCCGACGGTGATAAAAGTGTTCTCAGCCAACCGTCTAGGCCCGGAGCAGCCATTTCACACAGGACATCCATCCGTCACCCGCATCCGCTCTCTCTCATAATTCCAACCCGTGTGTCTCCCTGGGCCCTCGCAGACGCTGGAGCCCTGGGCCCTGCTCCGTAAGCAGGACCACTGCTGGAGCCTGTTCGCCGAGCCCTGTGCACCCTTAGGACACAGCTCCTCTCCTCCTGCGGCCACCCAGCGCTGCACGCGCCTGGCCGCGCTGCCAACCACCGGGTCACTGGCCGGGCAGCCTGCGGGCAGGCGGGTTCCTTCTGAGCTGAGTGAAGAAGACGTTGCATCCTGTTCATTCTCAAAGGCAGCGCCATCCTCACAGGGAGGAGGGGTCGCCTCTGCAGGTCCCTGAGGCTCAGGTGAGCCTGGGAACTCAAGGTCACCGAGCGCATCTTCCCATGTGTCCCCATTCCAAGTCTCGGGGTCCCACTCTTTCCCAATCGGGGCCCTCACCTCAATGTGGCCAACCTCTCGGGGTTGAGCCCTGAATCGGTGTTGAGGCTCCACTGCCTTTATAAGAAGTTTGGGGAGTACTTCATCTAGTTTATTTCACTTATCCATTCAGTTTTATCTATGCAAATGAGTAACATATGATTAAAGTCTACGTCTAAAAGCAATCTTTAAGTACAAAATAAAAACTCTAAGAATTAAGAAGCATTGAATCATGGAGCTATGTAACTGGCAGACATTTTTCTTTCTGAACGGTAAAAAGGAAAAAAAAAAGAACACAGCCTAGAGTCAGTGGCATCTTAGATTGGCTAAAACACAGGACATTTCATAGACAGTCAATTTAAACATTTTCATATTTAAATAAAAATATAAACTATATAAATATATGAACACGTATATTTTCTCCAAGGATCTAATTTTATCTTGCATCACTGTGGTGATAGTGCCATTACCACTAAATGCAAAATTGAATTTGTAAGCACTGCATACTTTTATTCTATGCAAGGAACTGATTTCTGCCTTAAAGAATAATGGCCTTGAAAAGGTAATGTGAACACGAGCTTACAGCTGAGGCTCGTGAATGTAAGGGCTAAGATGCTACCTGTAACAAGAACAGAAACCGTGTCCTGAAGCAGAGAGCAGCTCATTTTGCTTTCACAGATTAGCAAGAGGTCCTGGCAGAGATGTGGCTTTTTCCATGTAGTTGTTCAGGGACCAGGTTCTTTCCAGCTTGTTGCTCAGCCCTCCCCAGGGATGACTCTGCTTTGGGTGAGAGACAGAGGCTGGTGTATCTGCATTCTAGCTGAAGGGGGGGGGGGGGGGGGGGGAGAGAAATTCTCGGGAAAGGGATTTTTTAAAGTGAAAATTGAAATAGAGCTTATTCTGTGATCACAATGTAATAAAATTAAAACTAAAAGGATGACCAAACATATCTTAACAACTTGGAAACCTAAAAATTACTCTCTTAAATAAACCCTGCAGATGGAAAACAGAAACTAAACCAATGAGATACAGCAAGGTCTTTGCAGAAGAAAATTTATAGCCTTAAATTATTTGTTATTACAGAAAAAAAGGCTAAAAATTAAAGAATCAAGTGATCCTTATCAAAAGCAACTGGGAAAATAACCACAAAATAAACCTAAAGAAACAAGGAATTACGAGAATACTATATGTAACTTCATAGAAAACAAATTTGAAAACCTAGAGGAAATGGATGCGTCCCTAACTAAATATAAATCACCAAAATCTACCTGAGAAGTGAAACTTGAATGTGGAAGTACCACAGAAGAGAGCAATCATTTTTATTTTTTAAAAAATATATTTTATTGATTTTTCACAGAGAGAAAGGGAGAGGGATAGAGAATTAGAAACATCGATGAGAGAGAAACATCGACCAGCTGCCTCCTGCACACTCCCCACTGGGGATGTGCCCGCAACCCAGGTACATGCCCTTGGACGGAATAGAACCTGGGACCCTTCAGTCCACAGGCCAACGCTCTATCCACTGAGCCAAACCGGTTAGGGCAGCAATCATTTTTAAAAGTCACCAGGGCAATATGGTTTTTACCCAATCTTTAAACAATTATAGTTGCAAACCTATTTAAATTATTCCAGACTATAGCAAAAGATGGAGCGTGCTTGAATTTATTGCATAACGAGGTATAACCTTAATAATATAACCTACTAAAGATAGTAATACAACTTCTTAAACTATGTGCCAATTTCACTATGAATACAGGTACAATCCCAAATACAATATTACAAAATTAGCAAAAACCGAATCAATGAGCCAAAGGAGTAGTTAATATGACTGAGGGTGATTTATTCAAGGAATGCAAGGTGGTTTAATAGTAGTAATCCTATCACCTTAAAGGACAGTCATTTTAAAACATATATTAATAAATGCCACATACTATTTGATATGATTTAGCAGGCATCGCCAATTATAAAAACTGTAAGAATAACAGCAATAAAAGAAACTTATAATACAGAATGTTTATTTAAAAAACCACACTAAGAGCATATATTATTCTAAATGGTAAAACACTGCAACCATCTGAATTAAAATTAGGAACTTAGCAGATATGCCTAGTATCTTCATTATTATTTAATGCTATCTTGAGGAAGTCTGAAGAAAATAAAACAGCTGGCATAAAAAAATGGAAAAGAAGATACTGTACAGAACAATGTATTTTGTTGATAATATGAATGCATGACCAGGAAGCTTATGAGAAATGCAAGTGAGAAACATAACCTTTACAATGAACAAAATTGGCAAGATGGCTGGATAGAAGATAAATATCTAAATAGCAATCCATTTTCTCCATTTAGGTGCCTAGAAATGAAAAAATGTTATATTTACAATAGCAATGATAAGATACTTAGAATAAAATTTCTAAGAAAGACACAGGAGGACCACAAGACCACTGACAGATTTCAAATAAGGTCTGATGAGGGGAAGAACATACCAGGTTCTTGTATTTAACCTCATTAAAATGTCAAGTATCCTATATAATAAAAGCCTAATATGCTAAGTGTCTGACCATTTGTTTGACCATTCGACCAGTCACTATGACATGCACTGATCACCAGGAGGCAGATGCTCCAACCTGTAGGTCAGCTTGCTGCTGGGGTCTGGCCGATCAGGACTGGGCGAGATGAGCCGGACACGCCCTGGCTGGCCAACCTCCCACGGTCCCTCCCTGGCTGGCCAACCTCCTGTGGTCCCTCTCCAGCCCCGATTGTGCACCAGTGGGGTCCCTCAGCCTGGCCTGCACCCTCTCACAATCCAGGACCGCTCCGGGGATGTCCGCAGGCCAGGCCAAGGGACCCCACCAGTGCACGAATCTGTGCACTGGGCCTCTAGTATAAATATATTGCCATTCCAATCAGAATTTCAAAGGGCTTTGTTTGCAGGAGGTGGGAACGGGATTAAATAATTTTATGTTTAAATATTTCTATATGGATATAGAAAAAACATTCACATCAGATATAATATACAAAGGGGAATATTTGTAATATACAAAGAGAGCTCACAATGTGATTTAAAAAGTTAAAATCTAATAAATGGATAAGAATATAAATAGGCAATTTTTAAATAAATACGATTTTTTAAATAAACATATTCTTTAAACTCATCCAAACTGTCAACCAACAAATTCACTAATAGTCACAAAAATGCAAATTAAAGTAAAAATGAAATTTTACTTTTAAAAAACTAGAGAATTACACTACTTATTGAATACAGGGGCATGCATAAAAGACACTCACAAATACTGGTAGGTATAAATGTAATGTGGTACAGTCCTTTTGGAAAGTATCATGGTAACTTCTATGAAATTTTAAAATATATAACATTTTCTGACCCCGAAATCCCAGCTTCTTGGAAACTGTCCTATAGAAATAAAATGACTACCAGGAAGTGAGGGCATATGTACAATGATGTTTATCGAAGCACTGTTCATAGTAGAAAACATAGAAACAAGGTGGTTAAATTAATTATGGCCCATTCGCAACATGAAATATTAAGTAGCCATTAAAAAGACAAAATAATTGAAAACTACCATATATCAATTTGGAAGGGATTCCATGAAATCCTGCTTTGTTCTTGTACATGCATACATAAGCCTGTATATAATTGTATGAAAAAGGGGGGAAATGAAAGGCTACAGTCCATTTGTTAACATACTTTATCGGGATGGGTTGGAAGAAGAGGAGAGAAGGGATGGGGGAACGCAGCAAAGAGAGAAAGAGAAAAAGAAGATTTTAAGAACGTGTAATATTACCAAAGTATGCATTTACGTAAAGTTATAAAACTACATGTGAGGGTACAACTTTTTTTTACAGAGGAAAATTTAAACGTCACCTATTAGGTTATGATTGAAAAACCATGCAACTGAATTGAGACCCAGGGGAAAGGCTTCATAAAGCACCACCGTTCGATTACTATGGCAACTTGCAAAGTATTTCTGCAGAGCAGTTCTCACAGCTCCCACACGTACCATCAAAACAAATATGCTAAACACTAAAATTTAAAGAGAATTGGTCACTTTGTGTGTTGTATTAACACATTTAATAGTGTCATTGTACATAATACGAAATTTACGTTAAATCCATATAATCTTATATGGTCAAGTCCATCTACTTTTGTTTATTTTGATGACTGTGGTTTTCAAAGGACTAATAATATAAAGAAAAACATTTGATGCTATAGTACAAGATAGAGAGATTTCAAGCAAATATAAGGTGTCCTTTTCAAACAAATACATACACATATGTACATACATATACTTATTTTATATACTATGTTATACTATATCTATATATATACTACCAGCTTTTATCACTTATGTCAGCTAATTTCAATAGTAGTACTAAAAGAATGAGCTATAAAGATAATAATATATAGATAAAATTGTGAAGTGTTTTCCAATTATGAATTTTGCCTTTTTTCTTGATATAATTTTATGTATAAAAAAATACTTCACTATGAATTTTGTTGAAAAAAGAAAAAGCTAAAAATGGTGGAAGATGGAATTTGGGAAGAATTATAATTGTCATACTTGATGATTATTACCAATACTCACAAATATTTGAAATATGAAGTCCCAAAGCAGTTGTGCAACAAGGTCTCACAACGTAGCGCACCGTTTAGTAAATTTAGGAATAACTGGTACATACGAGGTTTTAAAGTACATTGAAGATCACTTCCCACCAGAGACTTCTTCCATCCAACTAAACCTGGTGTTCCCTCCATCTCAGAGCCCCTGTCTTACTCTTCAAATTTGACCTCCTCCGTCAGGAAGGTTTCCCTGACTTCCTCTAGCAGGGGATGTTTTACTCTCCGGTCCTTTACCACCAGTGCTGTAATGGGTGGGGGTGGCGCGGGGGGGGGGGGGGGGGGGGCGTGTATATTCTTTTCCCTACTCGGCTGTGAGCTCCTGGGGGCCGAGACCAAGGCCTGGCCCTTTCTGTACCTCAGTGTCACCTACATACTTGCTTCTCAATAGGCCACCGAGGTGTCGCTCTTTCCCACTTCTGCGCTCTGGCTCGTGTTATCTCATTCTCAACTCTCCTCACCCTTCTCGGCACTCTGCTTCTTGCATCACTCACGGTGTTCCCCTCTGATAAGCTCCCATCTCTGCAGCCCACTATGCCCAGCAAGCACATGTACCTCCCTCTCGTGTCCACGCATTGCTCCAAATTGCTCTCTAATTGCTCCATATGTGCACACTTCGGATCCAAAGCAAGATCCTAAACAGAAACCGGGGGACTATTTCCTGAATTTTCAAATCTCCTAGTACCAAGTGTAAGTAACGGAATCACCAATTCTGGTTAAATTAAGGAACACGTCTTTTCTCTCTCTCTGGATTCTCACTGTGCTCTCCAATGTTATTACATCGATAATTTTCTGATTTGTATTTAACGATGATGAGGGAGCGCACACACGAAGACAATGACTTCAAAACGCTTCTGGAATCACACAGCGGCAGAGACCGCCCCTGGCCCTAACGGCCACACTCACTATGCACTCAACACCTGCAACTGCCTGCGAGTGTCCCACTGTCCAGAGCTCCCTTAGAAACCCAGCGAGGCTGTGGGAAAGGGAGGGAGTACATGACGCTGAAAAATAACAAATTAGGTGAGAAGTGAGTAAAGGGCAAATAACTCAAGGCATCGTCCTTGACTAGTCTCCCAGAGAACCCTCTGAGAGTTACTGCAAGTTGTCTGGGGATAGACGGAGAAGGGGGAGATGTACTTGAAAAGCAACTGACAGAAACACATATGAATGTTTATCATCAATACAAAAAAAAACCACACACAATAAAATTACCACAAACTAGAGAACAGAGGGGATGCAAGTATTCTGAAGTTTGGTTCAGTGCACTTATTCAGCCATTTGCCCTTGTGAATCTTCCCCACAAAATTGTATCCATTCTTCAGAGCTAATCATGATTTGATTAAAACGACAATTAAAACGCTAAGCTAATTTTTCTATATAAACAGTTTCATTTAAAAGATGTAGGGTCCACTATTAAAATACAAGTCGCACCCATGAATGAAGGGAGGGCCTATATGACTAATGGGTTGATAGCCCGTCCTGAACATGTGGCATTGACATCAAGAACTCACACGCACTCAGGCCAAGACCTACAGCCAGCTGCAAAGTGCATCCGCGAAAGCAGCAGAGAAAATTCCTGTGCTGCGTGCGACTTCGGTTTCTGTCCAGAGCTAGTGTTTTACCAGATACTCGTTATAGGTGCGCTGCGCTTCGTTATCACTTCTTTCTCTGCAAGGTTGGTTCAAGGTGTAGGACCAAAACCCAGCGGAAAGGAGCGACGTAAAGAGCAGCATCTGCATCTCTACTTAGCCCGGCTCAGATCACTTCTCCATGCACTGATGTTGGAACCAACCAGTGCCCTGGCTGATCCGCCTGCGAGGGACAGAAATCGCTAAGCTTCAATTCATCATGGAAAATACAGATGCCCTAAAAAACGTGCAATTCCAGATGAATGGGAACGAATGTTGATCTTATTAGTGTTCTCTACTTGAGTACGGACTGATAGAAAAGTTGGGAGCTGGAAAATTATTAATGTTTCCAAGGCTGTTCACAGGAACTGGGTGAATTTTACTCACAATAGCGGGCCGGTTGTATCTGCACGACAGAACCAACATTCTAAAGTACATACAAGTTTGAAAAAAATAAAAAAGGGAGCATGTGGCCAAAGCAAATGTTTCTCATTGAAGAAGAGAAAGGAGTCACGGATCCCATGGATCAGGGGCCCAAAGAGCCCAGCCATCCATGACAATAGCCACACTGCTACTTCTCTGCAGTGGAAAATCTTCCTGTCTCCTATGATGCCAACGACCTCCATGCCCCCCGAGGGCAGGGACCTGTGCCATTCACGCCTCTCTACCTCAGATCTCCGCAGGACACAGTAGAGCCTCCTAAGTAGTTACTGAACAAATGCTTTCCTGAGGAGGAGAAGCTGCCTCCTGCAGGGAATTGCCTGGAAGCAGTGGGAGACGGCACCTCTCCCATGTCCCTGCTGTGTCTCCTTCAAGGAGACCTCTGTGCTCACCGCAGGCTGAAAACGACTTACCAGAGTCTGAGAAGTGTTTGTCCTCTGATCTGTTCAGAGACTGTCTATATCACCGTATCACTCATCCTTCTTTCGCTTGTTTGGGTGTCATCTCTCCTAATTTCACATTTTTAGGAAAAAGCACTATATCCACACAGTTTTCTACCACTGCTAACTTTCATGTACTGACTTGTGTGTTGTGGGAAACATCAGCCCTCTTCATTTTGGATTAAAAATAATGTTTCCCTTTTTTGTTTTACTGCCATTTTAAAAATATTGTGGACGTTTGTCATGGTGACAATAAAAACTAGGAATATAACAGGATAATTCTGAAAAAGCAGAATTTTACCTACATTATTTAGAACAGTTGCTCCAAATTACTACCTTCCTAGGTATCTACCTATAATAATAAAAGCATAATATGCTAATTAGACCAGACATCCTTCCGTCCTTCCGGATGAAGCCAGGGCTGAGCGGGAAGCCTGGGTCCCGGGTGCCAGAGGGAAGCTGGTGCCAGCAGCCAGGGGAAGGAAGGCCTACTCTTGCACGAATTTTGTGCATCAGGCCTCTAGTTAAATAATAAACTTTAAAATGTCAAGAGGAATCAAAATATACTCATTCAATGGACTTATCCTCCACTGAAGGTCTGTACAGCAAATAGTACCATCGCTGAATTTAAAGTACATAGACTGTATTTATAACACTTGCAAATTGTATACTACTTGCCACGGACTTCATTGAATTACAATTAAGAGACTATTGACCTTCTGATGTTGAGTGCACTTGGTTTTAACTTAAACAATCCACTCGAGGTCTGTCATTTCTCCACGTCGATGTCCAGATTTTAATGGATAATTGAAGATTTCAGATCACATACCCATAAGCTGATTAATTATGATTGACACAATCCCTGCTGCTAAAGTCTGAATCAATGGCAAATTTACTCATATTCCAGAATGTGTTCATGCAGCAGTTTCCTTTTGTTAAGTATTGTCCTTAAAAAAAAAAATCAGCTTACACCAAAATGCCTTTTCTGGCTCAGAAAACAAGCAGTAAATATTTAATAGCCTTTGAAATGGCTAATCCTTTACCAAGTAAATTGTGTTAAACTGCAAGAGTATATGTTTTAAGCTCTCACTGACCAGCACTACCCTGTGGGATCTAAATGTTGGCAGGAACACTCTCTCCTTTGCAACTTCTCAAAAGCTGACCATTAAAAGTTCCAGAAAAACGTAAAGAGGCGAAACCTACATTTTATTTTATTAAATATCAGAATCATAACCACAACTATAGCAACAGAGCGTTATTGACATGTAGTATGTATCCTCATGGACAACAGCAATCATTTCTAATGAGAAATATAATATTGAATAGTTATAAAAGACATACTTTTAATTTCATTTTCAATCTATGCTCATTAGCAGTAGCAAAGACCAAATCTTATTTAAGCAGAAATGAATTGCAGTATGCAAAATGAAGGAATCAATAAGACTGCAGGGAAATTACACGAGATAGGCACGTATTTACCCAAAGTAAGTACGAAGCTACATATTTCACCATCTGAGTAGGAATACCTGAAATTTCATGCTTTTGAGTGCTTTAATTCCTTTTTTTATTTACAAAAAAAGCCACACACCCAAAATGCTATTTTAAAATCAAAGAAATCTGTTCTGAATCTCATTTTACTATTTAATAGAGCAGCTGAAAAATGACTTAGAGATGTGGCCATATGGCGTGAAACTCCAGAGTCAAGGAAAGAATGAGACACTGTAAACATGTAAGACGCACTAAAAGGAGGCAGCTCTGAGCTCCGTTACTGAAAGCTGGTGATGGAGACGGTCTCTTCTTGATGACATTTGAGGACACTGACTCACTGGTGTTTTCCAAAATAGGAATTCTGCATTTCGAGTGTCTGAGAGCTTTAGCGGAGTCTCTTCCCTCAGCCTGCGATCATCTGTACAGAAAGACTCCATAGAATAAATTACTGAACTTCCCAGCACAGCTCAATTAACTGAATAAAACAACGAAAGAAAAGCTCCAATCTGATAGCCACAGAAAGAACCTGGCATCATTTTTCTTGAAGAGTTTGCAAGTGGATCGCGGAGCATTTAACGGACAGCCTGAATCTGAGAGTAAAGACAGTAGGGGAGTTGGTTTGGCTCAGTGGATAAAGCGTCAGCCTGCAGACTGAAGGGTCCCGAGTTCGATTCCAATTGAGGGCACATACCTGGGCTGCGGGCTCAAGCCCCAGTAGGGGGCGTGCAGGAGGCAGCCAATCAATGATCTCTCACTCCCTCTCCCTTCCTCTCTGAAATCAATAAATATATATATTTTTAAAAAAGACAGTAGGGAGAGGGGTAAGGCTCTCAGACGCACACTTTGTCCCCTGCTGACATTGCCGTAGGAAGTCAGGGGTCAGGTGTTCGCCTTCTGGAGCCAGTCTCTTACCGATCTTTAGGAAGAATTATGGTGTCTCTGTCCCATTTCCCCAGCCTCACCACAGGCCGAGCCAAAGCTTCTGTTCCCTCAGAGTTCCAAACAGCCCCTCCATTTAAAGGCACCTTCTCGATGGAACTCAGTGGCATCAGCACAGCCTCAGGTCAGTGGACAAATGATTAAATATCTGCCTAGTAGTCCTGACCCAACACCAGGGCTCTGACCTCAGTTATTTGGACATGAGTTGATTCAGCAAAGAGTTCCAGACAACAGGCATTGGGATTACCAAGGTGAGTAAAACAGTCTCTGTTCTCCATGAGCTTGTAGTCCAGCAGCAAAAATACCATTGCAAACGAAACTTATCATAAACTAGAGGCCTAGCGCACGAAATTCGTGCACAGGTACGGTCCATAGGCCTGGCCTGCGATCAAGGCCATCTTCCATGACTGCCCACAGCCGGCCCCGCCCCCCCACCGCCACCCACCCCCAGTTCCCCTTTCACCATCGGGTGATTGGTGCCTGGCGGCCAGGGGAAGGGACTGAGAGGTCAGCTGTTCCCGCCCCTGCAGCAGGTCGCCTTCTGTGTGGGGTGACAGGTGGGGCGGGGGCCTTGGCCTGGCACTGCCCACAACCCCTGCCACCCACTCCCGGTTCCCCTCCCCGTTCACCATCAGGTAATCAGAGCCTGCTGGCCAGGGAAAGGGACCGAGAGGTGGTCAGTGTGTCTCATAGTGACTGGTGCAGCGGTTGTTCTGGTCGTTCCGCCTTTAGGGTCAATTTGCATATTACCCTTTTATTATATATGATTAGTCAAGTGCTCCAGTCCAGGTACAGAGAGTTTCAGAAGGGACCTGCAATTGGGCAAGGGCTACAGGTCCTGCTGAGTTACAGTCTACCCAGGTCCGAAGAGCAGCTTCAGATGGAGCATCGCAGGAAACACACACATGCTTTAAAGGCCTCTGAGACCGCTCTGAAAAGTGAAGGGTGACCCTTGCCACCCAGCCCTTCCTCTGTGGCTGGTGGAGAGAGCGCACAGAGGGGGCGGCTGGGAGGTTGACTTGCAGAACAAGAACTTGGGCTCTGCTCCTCGTTCCTCCCAAACCACTTGGTGACAAGACAGCAATAGAGGAGGAACAATGCTAACAACCCCCGTTTGCTTACACATTAACACTGGCTGCTGCCCTCAGCCACCCACGATCCCACAGTCAAACAAAGTCGGTAGCTGTGGAAGTCGGGAAAACCACAACTCAAAGGCTGGGGAGCCCCACACTGTACCCACGGCATTTTCCTACAAATAGATGACGTCCTCACCGGTAGCAAGTGCTGAAAGCACGACGAATGACTGGAAGCTAGCAGGGCCGGGCACGCGAGAAAGGAAGGAGATGTTGGCGATGGCTGAGAGGGAATCCTGGCACCCCAACCTGACACCCCCCCTCCGGGTGGCTGGGCCCCTGGTCAGCCCAGCGCCCCCCTCCTGCCCAGGGAACCTGGCCTCATGCCAATGGCACTGTCCTCATGTGCTACATTGAAAATAAAACAAAGGGTACCATTCATCATATTTTTCAACAACTGGTTTCTTTTCTTAGTTTGGAAGAAAAACTTGGCAACCATAAAGCTAAGTTTTTAAAAAAATTTTATATATTTTCTTCTTAGTGTCAAAATAAACTGGAAAAAGAAAAAAATGCCCAGTGGTAAGAAAAGAAAAATACACAAAACCCTTCAAAGCGCAGCGGGCCACACACTGCTGTTCGACGGACACCGAGCCGTGGAATGCGAGGCTCTCGAGTTCTCCCAGCCGAGCGAGCGCCTGCCCTGCTCCTGGGACATGTGGCTACTTAGGGAAACTCAAATCGGCTCCCAGCGTCAACCATGCTGCGTATTTACTTTAATCACGGTGACATTTGCCAGATGGTGTCATCCAGAAAACCTCATCTGAAACGAGCAGTACAAGAGAGCTCGGTGGTACATTCCAGAGAAAATTGGACACAGGTGTTCCCCCGTTTTAAGATGACTCAGTTTACGAAAATACGCCACTCTGAGACACACCTTTATGGCATGAATGGCCACCACCTTCACCCCCTGGATGTGGATACCTGGCACCTAGAATGGGTACCCAGCTTCCATGTGAAGGTATGAATGGATGATCATGTCTCTCCATTATCAGCTGCACAAACCTGACCCTCTCAGGGTGTTAATTCTGAGCCTGGTTTGTAGTTCCCAGACCCTCCTCCTGCCTGGGAGGGAGAAAGTTGGGAAAGAGTGTGAAGCCAGAAGCTGCTCTAAGGAGCCTCTGCAAATTAGTAGACCTAAAAGAACAGACTCAGCGACAATATGTACTGACCGCTCCGCTGTAAATAAAACAGCTTCCTCCACCGAGGTTGAAGCATCATTACAACATTCACTTGAGCAATTCAGTCACTGTGATACGGACTGTGAGAGGAAGGACAGACATGATGAAGTATCCAATCCAACCTGGTGGTCTTAGAAGGCTTTTCCGAGGAATGGATGCGCTGCTCCGGAAACTACAGAGCAACGGGTAAGAGCGCGGACTTCAGACAGCACAGACCCGGACAGAAACCTGCACCTGCAGCTGACCAGCTGCATGACCTCAAGGAAGTGACTTATCTGAGCCCCGGCTTCTGCACCGGGAAAGCTGGAATAACAGCGATCTCAGTTAAGTGCTGGGAGGATTAAAGAAAATGATGCACATGTCGAGTGCTCACCTGTGTTCAGCTCATGCTTCTGTGAGGCCTGAAGCTTATGAAAATTTCAGGACCATCTTTAAGAAAAGCAATCATATGGTGATGAATGTTAGCTGGACTGCCTGTGGTGATTATTTTGCAACATATACAAATATTGAATCATTACATTGTACACCAGAAACTGATACATTGTTAGGTCACTTATGCCTCAATTAAAAATAAACAAACATAGATAGAACAATAATTTTAACAAATAAGCTCATAAATGAATTCAGAATGAAAAAATAAATCACAACACATTTTTTAAAAGTAGAGAAATACTGTCACTATTGCAAATTCCTGAAAAAATAACATGACATTTTTATTATTAATTATCTCTGTAATACTTTTCTACGTGTTTTCCACATTTTTATGGCTGCATACTCTTTGATCACCTACTCAAATGACAACGATTGGTCATTTTTTTATAAAGTGAATACAGAGCTAAATCATTCTTCTTTCTAGAATGGTTGATATACATTTTAATTATTAACGTGTAGCATGCACCTTCCCAACATGCAACTTCACTCACAGATATACATGCTCTTTGTGGTTCTATCAGCAATTCATTCCCTAAAAACATGTTTTGATCAATTCTATTTCATATTATTATCATGACAAAAAGATAATCTGGTGTATGTGTAATCGTATATGCTACGTCAATGCACACATTCCCCAGGCCTGAGGTTCCGTTCCGGGTGGACACCATGAAGAACTACACCCTTGGTGTACAGTGTTGTGCTACTGATAATTGGAAGGTTTCCCACAGCCTCCACGCCTCCTGCACCTTGATCTCTCCCTCCCTGGAGTGTTTCTGGGGCCGGGCACCAGGGACACATTCCTCTGTGATACTCCTCTGGCCCGGCCCTGTGTGGCGCACACAGTGGGTGAGAGGAGCATTCCCAGAAGCCCTCCGACACTGGAGGAACAGTGTTTTATAATATTAGGTTCCTCAGAGGAACCTAACTGCACATGGAAGTCACTGAGAACCACATAAATATGTCCCACTAAATCCTAATTATACCCAACTCAATGCTCCCTTCAACTGCGTCCAAAACGCCCATAGTCGTTCCCAGAACCAGCTACATCATCATCTGTGGGGCCCAATGGAAATGAAAATGGGGATCTGGCTCTTTACACGCATCCAGTGTTTCAGCGATAGCCGGGGACTGAACCAAGTATAGGATCTGTGCTACGGCCCAGGCTGTGAGCTCAGGAGGCTGATCCTGGCCACTCCGGTCCCACCAGTCATGAAGGGAAGTATAATAGCAAGTATAAGTGGGAAGAGACAGTAGTTTCAACAAACTGTGGCTAAAATAGCTTACATTTGCAAGTTTCACAAATCATACGGCCTCACAAGGGTTTCATGCAAGTGAAGGAACCTGCAGCTGAAGTTTCATTAGCATCATTGTAATCTGTACCACTGAAATACAGTAGGTGCTAAATAAATACTGTGAATAAAGCTCTATCCTCAGGGACTTTACAGTCTAGCCAGCAAGACTGTAAAGAAGAGATGGATAAAACCCTGCCACGACTCAATGTGTCAAGTCCAAGAAACATAATTGCATAAAATGTGGGGATGTGGATGCAAAATGAAAGAAATAACCCAAGTGACTCTACAGAGTCCACCAGCCAGAAGTTCTGGAATATTGGCTTGCATAAGCCAAATCTCTCCTGGTCCTGTCTGCAGTTTTGGCACCACCTGGTGGCAATTTCCCTGCTGACTTCAATGCCGATGGGGACCATTCTAGGTCCTATGGCTGAGTTGGCTCTTTCAAGACAGCGGGAGTGATTCCAGGAGTCTGCCAATTAGTTGCCGCCAAGTTCTGTGGCTCACCCCAGGAAAATTCAGCTGGGAGAAGTCTGGGTGTGTGGCGATTCATCCTCCACCTCCTCACTTAATGATGCAGGGTTGTGTCTAATGGGACAGGAGACACTGTCCCTCAGAGGAGGCACTGATAGTCCAGGGCGGGAAGCTATGACACTGGAAGCTGATGGATATTCCAGGTATGTGAACGAATAAATGGGAAAAAACTCAGTAGATGACAAACCGTGTAAAAGACAGATCTGGGAGATGTTTTAAGGGAAGAATGCAGAAGTACTGGAGGGGTCTAAGGTCTGAAAGGAGTTCCAGGATTCTTAGGTGAGCCATCCTCCATAGAAGGGGAGGGTTGACCAGGTGGCTGTGCAATTTCTAACTGAATTACAAGAAACTAGAGACAAAAGCCAACGGAGCCTCAGAGGAGAGGCCTGGAGTCCTGAGGATGCGGCTCCAGGGTGCTATTTAGGGTTATGGCAGTGTAGAAACCCACAGGATATGGGATATGCTGGTAGGAAGCTCCTGGTTGACCCAGTGACTAACCGAACTTGGGAAATTTTATTACTTTACAGTCATCTACTCTAGAGGGTTGTTGTGAAAATCATGAACTAGGACCTAACACTTAGTTGGAATTCAATAAGAAATGGCTACAGTTAACGATGCTAAAAGGGTTCAGGGAAAACTTCTTTTCTTGTATCTTGCTATACTTTATCTTTCTTTTATCCTTGTAAAATATTGGAGTAGGTATCAAGAAGGAAGATAAGACACTTGTGGGAACCCTAATCAATCAGTGTACGCCAGGTATTCAAGGCCACTCTGAGTGTGAGAATCCTAATCAGGATGTTCAAAGCCAAGTTGCCATTAGCAGGTACGAGGACACAGCAGTTTCACTGTATGCATTGAACAAGCGTGCCCTCCTATGACCCGAAAGATTGAGGTCACTATTTGGCAAGAAGCTTCTTTTGTCTGAATGAGTATAAAGTATGTTACTGACCAGCCAGCGAGAAGGCTGCTGTTATGTGAGGCTGTTTTACTAGGATGTTCTCCTGGGTTTGCTACTGTATTAGCAAGAACTGCTTTACTGAATTTTGTCTAATGGCTCCCTAGTAGCAATGGCTACTTGGGCTACAATAAAGATTCTCTTATATACCTACAACTTCTCATGTCTTCTCCATTGAATACCTGGCATCCAAGAAGGTCCAGTCCCTGGCAGAGGGGCTCAGACTCCAACAGCTGGCACAGTGAAGCAGGATGAAGGACCTATGCACTGGACAAACAGTACAGAGAGCAGGGTTTGAGGAGTACGTACTCCCCAGCAGCACCAAACATAATTTGGGGGTAGACAGAGAATAATACTTATCGATGGCCAACAATTATTTACACTTACCAGAAACCTCAGAGTTTTATTACAAGGAGTCTGCTAGACAACGCAGTTTGGCCTCCATGAAGATACAGGTATCTAAGAAGTTAGGAGACAACGACTGGCTGCAGGTGGGACTTCCTAAGATACAGTTAACAGGATGATACACAAGAGCTTTGGAAGGAAGGTCTGGGTGGCACCAGCTGAGAAGCATCATCTCACCGGCAGGTGAAGAGGGGTACAAAAGGAAAGACAAGGAACTATTACAAGACTGAAAAGACTGCAATTCTTTTACTTTTACCATGATATTGGTCTACATTTCAAAGCCATTCACTGGAAAACTCTACCCATTGATTTACCATACTTGCCAACCTGGCCTCAAGTGAGCACTGAGACTCCTTATTGGCTGAAAGAATAGCGAGCCTGTGAGAGGGAACACAGACTGGAGCTTGACCAGAAGAAAACAGTGAAATTAAGAGAACAAAATGCGAATGCGCAGCAAAGGCGAGTGGTCGTCAACGAGCTGTTTCCATTGGTGACGCCACCCACTGCGGAACAGGCTCTGCCTCGTTCCCGTGCCCTCCCGTCGGGTCCGCCGGTGGGTTTCCTTCTGACAGGATCCAGCAGGGAGAACCACAAAGAATTTCGAAAGAGATAACATTAGAGAAAGAAACTGGCCCACAGCTGTTGGAGAACGAAAAGGGCAAGAGAGGCCATGCTGCCCAGAGACATACCCAGGAGGCCCCGCCCCCCGCCCCCAGGCAGAGGAAACAAGGGGAGGAGGCTGGGTTCTCTGGCCCACAAGCTTCGAGGGGAGCCTGGCAGAGGGGGGCCCAGATCTCGGAGGTGATGAGCCTGCCAAGGCGGGTGCTTCTGTGGGGCACGAGGAGGCTGATGTAAAAAAAAGAAAAAAAACCCAACCAGCATGGCTCAGTGGTTGAGCATTGACCTATGAACCAGGAGGTCACGGTTTGATTCCCGGTCAGGGCACATGCCCGGGGTTGCAGGCTCATCCCCAGTGTGGGGCATGCAGGAGGCAGCCGATCAATGATGCTCTCTCATCATTGATGTTTCTCTCTCTCTCTCTCTCTCTCTCTCTCTCTCTCTCCTTTTCCCTTCCTCTCTGAAATCAATAAAAATATCTCAATCAGAAAAAAAAAGCTGGAGCCTGGAACGAAGAGTGCCCCCCCCCGTGCCTCCATCAGGTTGAGATCCATGGCTGAGGTGAGGCTGCCAGAAGCAGGCAGCCCACAAGAGGGAGCAAGCCCCTCCGCCCAGCACCCTGCATGGCAGAGCCCCATGGGAAACCAGCTGGCAAAGAAGGAACACCGTTTGCAGAATCCCAGGGGCAGAAGCAGCGTGTAGAAGGGGGTGCGGGGCTGGGAGACAGTGGCTGGACAGCACGCACTGCACATTTACCAAGAGAAGCTCGCCCCATGTTTAGGTCTCCGGCTCCCATCTTAATTCGCAACAAACTAAACTGCCTCCAAATATGTCCAGTGGGGACAGAGGAGATGGCAGGGCAATCCAGCATCAGGCTGCGTCCCACCAGAGCCACACGCAGCGGGACCTCTGCTTCCAGCTCAGAGGAGCCTTCGAGGGGCCCGGGGTTCGCGTCTGCACTGCTCTCTCCTATGAAAAATGGGCTCCCGGAGGCCGTGTGCGGGCCTGCTTAAAACAATAAGCTTTCCTAACCCCCGAGCGCGACATGCTCCGGGAGCGTGGTCTGGATGCTTATCAAACGCGTTCCCGGGCCACTCTCTGAAGTTGCTGGGCAAGTACAAACAACAGAGTCAAACCCATGCCTCTTAAAAGCGAGGCTGTGGAGCACGTACCCTGTCAGGGAGACCCTCGGATCCCCACAGAGTAAACAGTAACATGAGAATATTTATACGAAACAAAACTGTGTATCAGCCTGCGTTGGCTCAGCCAGAGGGAATGATAAATTCCTTGCAGATCTCTCACAGAGCGGTCCTTTGTGGGCCGCGGACGCCACCTCCGAGACAGTACAAGCCAGTTACCGAGCAAGGCTTCTCATTATGTCGAGAAATGAAAATACTGCCCCCCCCATTCGGTTTTATTTTGCGGTTTTATCTTACGTAGCCCGCCCCACTCCCTCAGGTTGAAGTCGTTTTAATTTATTGTTGAGTCAAGCCCAAATTCATGTTGGAAGCAAATGATACCCCTCCCTCCCACCCCCCAAGAAAAGCAACAAAAGCTCCAGCATCCTCAGGTCCTAGCGCAGCCGTGGGCAAACTGTCCAGTTTAAGAACCCATTGTGGCCCTTGAGTCAAAAAGTTTGCCCACCCCTTTCCTAGAGTCTTGTTTTCCTTGTCCCTCTTCTAAGAGACAAAAAGCTAAAGTTTAAAGTTGGGGAGAGCAGAAACATGGAAAAGTTGATAAGATGTCAACTCTATTTGCCCACATCCATTTTGCCCTATTCACAACCTGCCCAAGTCCCGGGCAGTCATCTGGCAGGAGACGAGGTTAAACGAGCCACGTTCCATACAGTGCCCACTTTGTAGTCCCATAGAACAAAATGCCGCAGAAACGTTTGCACAAACTGTCAGTTTGCTTCTAAGAGGCCAGTATGAGAAAAGGTTGATATGGGTCAGGATATCTGTCAGTGCATTTTGCCAGATGTTCTCAACCCAATATGGTAATCCTTCGATGTTATAGACCTATCCCAGCTACTTCTGTCAGCTAAGGCTTAGAAAATGCTGATGATACGGTAGCTGTCTGCCAGTTAAATCTACGGCAACTTACTGCTGGTTCAGATTTTCTAGAGAACCATGGTGGAGCAAGGGAGGAGGGGAAGAGAGAAAGACAATAGGAAAGAACAGGGGAACTAGAATATGAACAAGAAGTAAGATGTGATTGTACTGGATTCGAAAATTCTTTATAAAAAAATCGTAAGATAGCTAAGATTTGGAAACAGCCTAAGTGCCCATCAGCAGATGAGTGGATTAGAAAGCTGTGGTACATCTACACAATGGAATACTATGCTGCTGTAAAAAGGAACTCTTACCATTTGCAACAGCATGGATGGATCTGGAGAGCATTATGCTAAGCAAAATAAGCCAGTCAGAGAAAGATAAATATCACATGATCTCACTCATTTGTGGAATATAATAAATAACATAAACTGATGAACAAAAATAAAATCAGAGTCATAGACGCGTCAAACAGACTGTCCAACCTATGATGGAAGGCAGTGGGTGAGAGGGTAAGATATCAACCAAAGGACTTGTATGCTTGCATATGAGCATAACCAATGGACACAGACGGTAGGGGGGTGAGGGCATGTGCTGGGGGATGGGGGAAGCCGGGGAGAGGTCAATGGGGGTGGGGGAAGGAGACTTATGTAATACTTTAAACAATGAAGATTTTTTAAATCATAAATTATTATTTTTCGATCAAAGGCCAAATTTAATCAACTTTATTTTAAAACATTAACTAACCCTCATATGTAGTGCCAAAGTCCATCATAACTTTATTTAATAAGTATGGGCTTAGTGAAATTATCTTACTCAGATGTCTGTTTTTTTTAAACTTTTGTGGAATCAATATATACTTTTTAATGATTAGTTGTGAATATATATATATATATATATATATATATATATATATATATATAAAATTTACCATTTTAACTGCTTTTACGTATATAGGTCAATGGCATTAAGTATTCACATTGCTGGGCAACCATCATCACCATCATCTCCAGAATGTTTTTTATCTTCCACAACGGGAACCGTACCCATGAACTAGATGTTTGGTTTGAGACAGGCCTTGTGCAAAGCCAGCAGCCTGGGATGCGGCGGCAGCACCCGGAGAGGTTCACTCAGGTGCCTGGCAAACGAAGCAAATCCTCCTACAGCCCCAGACAACTCAGTGGCAGCAGGTGCTTTTTCCCTCTCTCCCCTGCTCACTATTGATGCCCAGGACTGAAGCAAAGTCTAGAATGGGTCTGGGAAGAGTACTAGAAGTCCGTGTCATTTTCACATTTCAGCTTACAAAGTCCCATCTAGTTCCCCAGGACACAGCCCTTGGTCAAGATGAGAACTCTTCTCCCCCTTTTATAGGTGATGGAACTCCAGCTCCATGGGAGGTAAGCCCACGCCCTCCAACCCGCTGCCCAGTGCTCGGTCACCAGGCTGCATGGCCTGTGCCAAGGCAATAGAAGGACTAGGCGCTGCTGCTTCTCAGCTCTCACCATTGGAGAAACAGACACATCGGGTCTAACTGGACAGCACTGGCTCTCTTCACCACAGCAACCAAGTGTCCTTGTGCCTGAAAACCAAACGAGTCCATCATTTTCCCAACTTTTGGGCATTTATATTGACAGCAAAACTGCCCAAAGAAGCATAATTCTGGAACAAAATTAACACAACCAGATTCAAGAGTCAAATGTCAGGGGGAAAAAAAAAAAAAAAAAAAAAAAAAAAAAATATATATATATATATATATATATATATATATATATATATAAAACTGGATCCTATAAAAAGGTTGAATTCAATCTATTTTTTATTTTTAATTCCATAAAATAAATTCACAATATGTGCTCCTATTTGGAAAGACCATAATCTTTCTTGTTAAACAAAATCAACAGAAAAATACATTTCTTTGTGCTTTATGGATAGAAAGGACCCTGTGCTAAAGCAATATAAATACTAAAGATTTACATAAAATTGCCAGAATCAACAAGTGGCTTCTTTTAGTTCACAAAATGACTACATATTTTGATTTCTTTCAAATAAATTCCTTCCACTGATACTCTTCTCTGTGCTCAAAAGCAATATATTCCCTAAATCTTTAGACTTCCCATTTAAATTCCAAAAAGGATAAACACAATTCCTTGAAGTCATGCCCAACACCACCATTCCATCTCCCTATATAAACATTAAAAAATTAGGCAAATCGGGTTTTTGGAGTTATCTCTGCAATAAACAACAGGTTATCCTAAAAGTGGGAAGACAAAAAAGAACAACCAGGCTTTGAAAGAGCAATTTTATTTTATAATTCTCCCCACTTTTTAGTCACTAAGTACTTGATTTTTTTTAACATACACATTTAAAAAAAAATCATTTGAAAAATGAAAGTTGAATACAGACCTTGGAAATAATGAGTTAGGGAAAACCAAGGAAATCAAATCCATCTTTGGTTTTGCTCTCAACAATTAAGCCTATTGACATGGTTCGGCAGCCATGGCCACTCCACTCAGTGGATTCGGGAGGTCTTCTAACGCACAAAGTGCATAAACGTGGTGCAGAGAGGTTCTCGTGAAGTTTCAACGAGGACTAGAACTATCTAGGGGCGATTATGAACAATCCATAAAGACTGGCTGTTGAGCAAAGAATGCTTCCAATTTTTCAAGCTCTTTGTATCTTCCCCTCATCATCACTGGCCAAACAAAACTTCGTAATGATTGATAATTTTCCTTAAAATTTCCATGAATTCTTAAACTGGATCACATGAAAATACCTCCCCGTATCTTCCAGAATTCCCCGATATTTTCTTTTATAGCATATTCAGCACAGTTCTTGCACTCTTGGGGTGTAAATCCAATTAATGCTCTCCCTATAGTACCAATTCCCCGATCACCCGCCAGCTTTTTAACTTGAGTTTCTATGTAATGAGGAGATATGTAAGAAAAATGGTCCCCAAGAACATTATAAGACATGTATCGGGACTCTTCTGAGGTTTCTGTAGCTTCTTGGTCTTCAAAACTCTCCACGTTGCAAGCTATCTCAATTTTCCCTTCATGGGGAAAAGCCATCGCTTGGACGCCCTTCAGTCCACTTGCATTTGAGCCCCGAATGGCACCAGCAATCTCTTTTCCCAAGGCCAAGTCTTGAGAGTCTATGGTAACATTGCAGTTCATCACATACGGGCTGGCGCCGACGCCTAAATCATTGGAAAAGCATGTTAATCAAGCAAAGCAAAACCCTCCTTCTGAATGTTCTATTCTTTAGCCAATTTTAATCCAAGGAGCTACCTTTACGTGGTTGTACTTTAAAATAATACAAATATCATTATCAACTCCAGAACTTTGTAAAATATATATGTATATAAAACAGAGCTATTTAAGCTAAAAGCAGAAACGTTTATCTACTCTGAAAGTATCTGAAGGTTGTCTTTTCTAGAATAGTTAAGGGTCCAGAATTTCCCAAAGATCAACAGAAAAGGGGCAGCGCACTTTAGTATTAAATATCAACAGCAGCAAAAAGTCGGCTTTTCATTCATTTCCAAGGACATCTCCACAAGGGTTGGGCCTAAGGCTCTGGGAGACACGAATAAATCATACTCTGTACCCATCCCTTCCCCCCCAAACACACCCGTTATCACCGAGTTAGGTTAACACCCAATTCAAGGGAACTTCAACAACAGTCTTGGTTAGGGAAGGTGGTCACTAAAAAGTGACAAAAAGCCTTGGAACTGGGAAGAGAAAAAACACTTGCGTCTCATGAGAATGTGGGTTTGGCAGGGTTTGGAGCACTATGTATACCTACTGAGGTACAACCCATTGGAGGCACCTGTCCCACCCCCAGCGTCCCCAGGACCTGGGATGGCCAAGGCCTCTCTGAGCCCCGTTACTTTAGAGCCGGGGGCAAATGTCCCTTTTTTTCTTGCCTCAGGAATGGTGCAGTTCATGTTACATAAATAACCCTGCTCTAATTATAGTTTACATTTTAAGATGGACAACTTGGTTAAATTAGCATTGGCATAAAAAGCTTAGGTTTGCAGTTTCTTCACTTTGGGGGAACCTTATATTTCTGAAAGCAAGGTTGATGAGGGACTGACGGAGGATAGAAGGCTGACCTCATCTCCAGCAGATGACAATTCCTTAGCTACTATTTCAACATCATTTTACTGGCATAGCTTTTTCTTGCTA
Organism: Myotis yumanensis; assembly: GCF_028538775.1. NCBI lineage: Eukaryota > Metazoa > Chordata > Mammalia > Chiroptera > Vespertilionidae > Myotis > Myotis yumanensis. Next base: position 8,382,178 of record NW_027223759.1, read on the forward strand.
CTTTCAAACATATTGCTCAGGATGTCAGTATCCATCAGAGATGTCCTCTGGGTTCACTTTCCCTGGACGGCCATGGTTTGGGGGCTTTACTGCCTTAGCCTGGGTACGCTCATACTAATAGACGCCTCACAGAAAATCAGCACACGGAAACCACATTTCGCCTTTTTCCCACATGTGTACACATAATAAAACATTTCAACTCCTGAGGTTGGGCCTCCCTACTGGGAATTCTGCAGAAATGAATCAGATTACAGTAGTTCTCCATCATGCTGATTTCACAAAAATTAAATTTCCTAACAGTCAATACATCTCTCTCTCTCATAATCTCATACACCAATCGCTTACTCTAAATATCTTTGAGAAGTATATCAGTTTCAACATTTCACAGAGCACACTGGAATTTTTTTTTTTTTGGTCAATGCTAATGCCGTTCATTAATAGAAAATATCCAAGCATGGCTTCTCTCTCTCCTCCACCCAACAGGTAACGATTTTCTCCAATCTGATATACATTCCCTATTCTGACTCAAGAACTGGTCTCATCTTCACCATCACTCCAATGATCTCACTCATTTTTGCTGAAGAGTCTATTTCTATACACACTCTGCCACAGTAAGCACAACTATTCAAGACACATATTGGGCCTATTGTGCTTAGCTATTTCAAAATGTTGATGTGTCCAATCAGCATTCAGATATCCACATGCAATGTGTCAGCTTGAGGGAGTCCCTGAGATGGACCCAGGGCCCTCGTGCCCACGCTGCAGTGGCTGGGACAGTCCCTCCTACAGCCACAGAATCCAGAAGATTCCAAGGCACCTTTTACCACCACATGCCCAAGAACTGCCCCCTTTTAGTAACATTTCCAAAGGTGATCATTCTTGTTAACAAATGAATTCATTGCCTAAGGTAAGTTATTGAAGATAGAAAACATTTAGATTTCCAGCCCAGAGCACAAGAATTTGATAAAGAATATACTTGTCCCAAGACTGGTTTACTTAATTTTTAAAAACCCACTATTTTAAAAACACCTTTAAAAGCATACGTAAAAGAAAGGCATATGTAAAAGTGAATTGTTTCTTAAAAAAATAAAAATAAACATCAGAAGTAACTTTTATATTCTCTTTTAAATAAAATAAGAGGGAACCACTTAGCACAGAATGATCATTTTTTCCTGTATCCCATTGCTATGTGTTATTTTAAATTCTTCTATTAAACTTTAATTACACAATAATTTGTTTTATCACTACAGCTTCAGCAGCGAATAAACAAAGACGATCCAATGAGTCCTGAGAAGTTTCTGACCTTATCGGGTAGGGGTTCCCTTTCGGCGGGGTTGGGAGGCCATGACCCATTTCTCCCGTGGAAGGGGAGGGAGTGCAGAGAGAGGAAGGAGGAGAGAGGAAGAGAGGGAAAGAAAACCACTTTCTGCCCAAATGCATGCTTTCCCAACTTCCTCCAAGTCCAACACCATCACGGTGCACTAATTCTAACGAATCCAGCAGTTCCACTGACTTTGTTCAAATGCTGAATTTGACTCTTTATGCTCATTAAACTTCGCAAGAATTCTTAAATAAGGAAAGTAATTAATCCCAGCAACTCGTATTTCAGGTGACACGTCAAATAATTAAAGTGATTCCACTTTTTGCTCTAAAATTAGAAAGCTGATGTGAGTTTGTTTGTTTGTTTGTGGTTCGCCCAGCCCCTACCTCCACAGATTGGCAGGCTGCTCTGCGAATCTCCCCACTCGAAGCTCAAATCCCAGTTCTATTCCAATGCAACTGTCACAATGCCCCCAAGCAGGCTAAAAACAGGGAAAATCTCTGCTATGATTTCACTTTCCATGTGTTCTATTCTTTAATAAAAAATTTGTCATTCTAAATATTGGTGTTTACTCCTAGTTAAATACTTTTTTTTTTATCAAAAAGAAAAAGAAACTGAGATTCAGTTGCTATTATTTCCCAAGGAAATCTAACAGGCCTGATGTTTTCCTGACAATCCTGCTATTTTCTTGTGTGGAAACACTGTATTTATCATATACTGCACGGCTGGTGATTTAGATATTGTAGAGACCTTATGGTGAACTGATAGAGATGTAAATTCTTTCTGCCAGATTGTTTAAGCAAAAAAAAAAAACAAAACAAAAAAAAAACCCAAATGCACTTAATTAACATCTGATGTGTAGCTTTTGCAAACACGAATGCGATATTTGTGTTTGAGCACTGGCAGTAATGACTGTGAACTACGCTATTAATGTCTGGTTTAAAGATGCTTGTGGTAGGACCACGTCTGGAAGAACACAAATAAAATTCTGCACTCAGACAAAACAATAGTGAAGAGGCCATTAGAACAATGAGAAGGCAGCACTCAGAGGAGACACGCGTCCTTCTTCCCCCTTAGATCAAAACTATCCTCAAAAATAGTTCTCAGTGGCACCGCCATCAATCAATTTTCAGGTCAAAGGATTCTCCACATTTTCCTGCACAGGAAGTTTCAGTTCGGCGGCTCAGAAGTTGCTTAGGGGTGTCTTAGGCGTCCTACCCGTTAGACTGCGCTCCTCCTCGGCTGCCAGTAGGCACACATGTGCGAGGAGAGAGCTGGGGTGGTGTTCTGGGGTACTTGGCATTTTCATATCTGAAGAGAGAACGTCACCTGTGTGGATTCCTGTGCAAAGTGAATGAACAGAGATTCTCATGGACCAACACGCAACTCCCTCAGTGAGTATGTTTTCCTGAAAACCTGCTGCGTGCCAGGAGCCTTGAGTCGCTGGGCACAAAAACAGGAAGAAGGTGAAAATAAGATAAAGCCCAGCCTAGAGGTGGTCTTCGCTTCACAGTAACAGAGAGAGCAGGCACCCGACCTGGAACTCAGTCCCACAACACAAACAGTCACTACCCCGAGCGAACAGGCGCCGTTACATGCGGGTGCTTTAACTTTTTTAGAACGTGTACTAAAGGGAAACCACAGCTGAGACAGGACGTTTGGTGACCAAAGCCATAAAACTCACACATAACTGCTCAGCCCTGTGCGCCCATGGCAGGGAGCACGCAGGGCTCTGAGGCATGTGGCCAGATCTACGGAAAAGAAAGCTAAGCGAGGAGCACGTGGGCAGAGCTGGGAGTGGCACCCCAGGGATCGGGATTCAAGTTCCACCTCCTCAGGACACTGCCTTTGCTCAGCTGTTTTTCTGCAAAATGCGTATGATATTTTCCTGCTCTGCAAGGAATGGCGAACCTCAATTTCTCAGCTTTGAATCTTTCAGAATAGCGAGAATTCAGAGAGGAAATTACAGCAGTAGGTGCACGTTAACGTCGTCATGGGATGAAGCCAGCCCGGGTGAGGCCAGGCTCAGGTGACTTGCTTGTTCCCGAATTTTCCATAGTGGAGTGGTGCCCTTCATCCATCCAACACCCAAGTCCTTCATGCGCCCATTACAGGTTCCACGTTTAATTACACATCGAGATTTTCGCCTCCCATCATCCAAAGTGGATGTATAATCAAACAGAGAATCATGGAAATTGGTTCCTTAAAACTTAACAGACTCCTTCTAACACAGGAAAGTGATTTTTCAGAGACTAAGTAAAAGGTTTGATGTGGAGTAAATCGCATTACTCAATGTCAAGAAAAGTGGCTGGTGATGCTACGCCTCTGATTTACAGGGAGAGAAGTAGCAGGGGCAGCTCTCAGGAACCCATTTAAATAGCTAAACAGAAGTCCCTGCCTCCAAGATGTGCCGATTACCTCCATCCATGATTCCCAAAACAGCATATGAAACTGTGTAGTTCAAAGAATCGTCCCTGTATTTTTAAACAATGATGCATATAGTATATGCAGGCCATTCATATAACATATCAGCCAGCAGTGTTTAAATTATCCCATAAATGTTTAGGGTTTTTAAATATATATGTATAAAGTATTTATTTATAGATCTAAAAGTATCAACTATTATTGCTTTGCCCTAATTTATGTTCCCCACGAGCTGGCCAACTACAAACTTTTAAAAGGAATTTGGCTAAAAGATTTTGTCTGTTTGGCACTGACGAGGAGTGCTAGTCATTTCTGAGCTCACTTTTTTCCTCCTCTGTTTATAATATTCTTAGGGAACTTCAAAACAGAAACCTGCTCCCTCATAGATCTGCTTCCTCTGGGGGACTGCGCAGATTAATTTGTCACTGGAAAGTTAACTGTAAGTGTTCAGTTGATAGCACCAATCATCCTATTTAATTCTTTTTTTAGGAAAAGAAATAAACAGCAACAATGTGTTGAGGCTTTTCTGTTTTGATGGGAGAAGTGGAAAGATTTGTTGAAAAACACTGACATAACTAAAGAAAGTTAGAAAAATATATAAAGCCATTAAATTTTAAAATAAGGGAAATCACCACCACTGTTGAGAACTAAATGCACTGAAAAATTAGATGAGTAACATGTATACCCTAATGACCAAAGTATTGTAAATTCTACTTCAATATACAGGGCTTTAAAAAATGAAAGCATTTTATTCCTTCCTACATAAATGGTTTTTTAAGGGAGAATTTGTGCAAGGAAGGTATCCTGAGATTTGGGCTGATCATGTGTCTTAATTTTGAATTCCAATCTGGTCTGCAAATTACTAGAAACGAATTGCTTATCCACATCCCTTACTCTTCCACCTTGAAACAGACACGATGTTTTTCTGCAGGCACCTGCTTTGAGCCTATTAAATGAAGGGCCTGTGCTTGGACAAGGTCGCCTAAACTTAGCTACTCTTGTAACTCTCATGTCTTTTTTCACAAATTAAGGCTTCTGCCACTTGTCAGGAGATATTAGCAAAATAGACATTGGGGGGAAGTTGTGCTACTTTTTCTTTCTTATCTTGAATCTTCCATCAGACCCCATCTAATTGAACACATTGAAACCCAGCTTTTATAAAAACTGACCATTGATAAACCTCATGAAAGATAATGGAAAATAATCACAAGATCGATTTAGAGAAATTAAGAAAATGAAAATAAGTTGGAGCATTATAAATTTAAAAATGTGTAAAATTTGAGGTAAATAAGATGCACGTATGTTTCCCAATATTCAGGCCATCTATTTGTGCTACTTTGTATCCTCCGGTCTTGACCCTGGCCAGTCCCTCCACCCGAGACGCCTGTTCACACCTCCAGTGGCTACCGGCCTCCCCTGGTCTTTGCTCCAAAGCTGCATCACAGTGAGGCTGACTCTGGATTATCCCATTGAAATTCACAACTCACCCCACCCCAGGGCTCATGGTGGTGGTGTTGTTGTTTTGTTGTTGTTGTTTTTTGGTTTTTTGGTGTTTTGTTTTGTTTTTTGGCTATAGCACTTATCATTTTCTAACATGCTGTAGAATTCATTATTAATTAAGCTTGTTATTTATTGTCTGTCTTCTCATCCCTACCTCCTGGAATAGAAATTCTTTGAGGGCATATCAATTCTGTTTTGCCCACTGATGACAGTGTCTGGTGGATACTAAGTACTTAACAAATTCCTTGTTGCATTTATTATCTACAAATTCTCTCTACAATGTATTGTATTTTCCATGTCTCTAAAAATTCTTCCGCAACCTCATGCCTAATTGCTTGCATAATAGTCCTTCACTTAGGCATGCCACAGTTTATTTAATTCTCAAATACTGAACATGTATCATGTGTCCAGCACTTGCTATTGTAAGTGATGCTCTGATAAATATACTTGTACATAAGGACATGCACCTTTTACTATCTCCTTCGGGTTTATCACCAGGAACAGGACTCTGCCAGGCGGCCATATACACCTTTGAAGCTCCTGATGCATACCCTGAACTCACTTCCAAAGCTTGAACCAACTGATAGTACCTTTAGCAGTACGGGGCCTGTGACAACATCCTTACCGGTATCAAAACTGCCTTCAAAATACCATCTTTAAACCTCTTTGTGCCAGTTTTGAACATTTGGTCTTTAACTCAGACATGCTTTTCAAATCAGGTTAGAGTTCTTCCCAAGTACGAACCCATTCATTCTCACAGCACTGCAAAAATGAGAACTGGGTTTTCCAAGGTTTGCCTACCTAACGCTAAAGCCAGCTCTGCTGTATTCTAACACCAGGAGCCCGTCTCCAGTGCCTGCCCACTAGCTGCAATCGCACCACCTGGCCCTGGGCGGACTGGTTCGTGGTGCAATCCCTTCAGGCTCCAATGAGGCTCGAATTAGAAACCAGGAACTAGACTTCTGAGAATTTAGTCACAGAACTTACACTTCTACACTTGCGAGACAACTCGTGGGAAAATATGTGAGGTTCAAATTGGCAGGGAGCGATCAGTTTCTTCCTTTTCCGTAACTACAGACGGAAACACACTTATCATCACTTTTTATATACCTCCTCTCTGCAGGGAAGGGGGGAAAGGCCCTTAGTATTGCATTTGGTACTTAGCACACATTATTTCAACTTCACGGACTTATGAGGGAGGTGCAAGGATTGTGTCCATTTCATAGATATGGGAACTGAGGCTTACGGAACTCTCAGAGGTCACACGGCCAGTAAACAGCAGGGGCAGGATTCGAGCTCAGCCTCAAAGCCGTGATTTTTCCGCTGCATCGACTACAAACAGCCTTCGTTTGAGAGAATTCTGCGCCAGGGGACCGTATGCAGAGGCCTCTGTGTGACTGCGCAGAGCTGTGCCGTGAGGAGATGTGTTTCTTACACCTGCCCACCTCTTGGGTAGCCAATATTTTTGTAACGGCTAAGGTATTAATTGACTACCAAAACGTTACCTAACATGGTTGAATTTGTGACCCCTTCAGAAGATATTTGAGAATAAAAGAATTAAGATTCAAGTAAATGGCAGCAGGATGGTGAAGTGCAGGGAACAGGGATGGAATGGGGTGGGGGGCGCTTTCCTTTTCCTAGATAAGCCCTACACACAGGGCAGGGCTGGAGCAGCAGACAGTCAAGAACCAGTGAGACCCCCCAGGAAGGGAGAACACCATGCCTGTTCCCGGTGCCTGCTCGCTCTTCCAGAAGCCTGGTGTCTAGAGAAGGCTCCCCAGCTGCCACAGAACTGATCTCCAGCTGCACGCATCAGCCCGGCCACACTGGCTGGTCAGGTTCAGAGACGCTTTCCTACCAGCAACAAGTAACATGGACCAGGTCCCTACCCCCCAGTGCCGCCCGCCCCCCCCCCCCCCCCCCCCCCGCCCGCCTCCCGGGCACAGCACCAGGCCTCCAGGTCCCTACCCCAGAGGCGGGAGTGACACCATTCTTGTCACTGTGGCCAGGCGGCAGGGCTCATCATGGATCTTCGAATCTCCCTCTAAGGGACTGTCACCAAGTATCCGAGGAGGGCTGCTAGCCTCTCTGGTCAGCTTATGGAGAGACGGGTGAGAGCAAGAGCAGAGAGCCCCTGACCCAACTCACTAGGGCCTCACTGGGACCGACACGATGCGACAAGTCGAGGGCATCTCAGGAGTCTACTGTCAAGTTTAAAAACAACAGCAGAACAAGACCAAACGGCGAACCTGTTAAGCCACATCTTCGGGCAGGTGCGGCTCCCAGGTCGGGTTCCAGGGCACTGAGATCCCTCCTCGAGAACCAGCCCAGCTGCTTCCTTCTCTGGACCAGGGGGCGCTTCTCGGGCAGATCGGCCTCGCCGAAGAGAAACACGCTGCTGCCGGGGACGCGCAGGACGAGGGTCTCGGCCAGGCCTGTGGGGGTGGGAGGCGTCAACAAAAGTACATTAAAATCGGGCCCAACGGAGGAAAACCAAGCTTACAATTGTCTTATTGTGGTAACGTGCATTTAACACAAAATGTACCAGTGCAACCATTTCTCAGGGTAAAAATCAGTGGCATTAAGTACATTCCCATCACTGTGTAACCATCACCATGAAAGCCTATAGTTCATACTCATTCTTAAAATCACAGTTTGAACATAATTTATTTTTCCGTGAAGGAGGAGTCTAGTAATAAACGTTTGTCTTTGTACAAGGAGGCTAGAATGTCTAAGCCATTACAAATATTCATCACTAAGATGAATGAAATTGGTGCCTTCAGTTTTTTAACCATTTTCTGACAGCCCCAAATTGTGCATGTTGTTAGGAGAGATTAAAAGATCGCCAGGGCCAGATTTGCACTGTCCAATATGGTAACCCCTACCTACGTGTGCTATTAAGTTTTAATTTTAATCAATTAAAATAAAATACAATTAGCCTGGCCGGCGAGGCTCAGTGGTTGAGCGTCAACCTATGAACCAGGAGATCACAGTTTCGATTCCCGGTCAGGGCTCGATCCCCAGTGGGAGGCGTGCAGGAGGCAGCCGATCCATGATTCTCTCTTATCAATGATGTGCCTATCTCTCTCTCCCTTCCTCTCTGAAATCAATAAAAGTACATTTAAAAAAATGAAATGCAATTAAAAATTAAGTTTTTCAGCTGCACTAGCCACATGTCAAGGGCTCGATAACCACACACAGCAAGCGGTCTCCTTATGGAACCTCGCAGATATCAAACATTTCCATCATCACAGGAAGTTCTGTTGGACAGCACCGGGCCAGATGTTCCCTAAAAAAGCCCAATATTTCAGCATAACTTTATGGAGGGGACTCTACACGACAACATTTTTGCATCCTCTCTGTCCCTTCTTTATACCTAGATCCTGTCTCTGACCTCGTCTTTTCAAGGCAGATTACAGAACTATCCTGTTTATTCTAGAGAACTGCTACCGAGAGCCTGTTTGCAGCCAACAGCACGTTCACACGGGGCTAATTACAATCCCAAAGGACCATGAGGGCACGCATTCTCGTCTGGTGTATGAAATGGAGGGAATTCTGGAGGTGGCCTGGGACAGCAGGAATGTGGGCCTTCTTTACTGGAGGTGCATCATGGGACATCAGGGGCCAGGACAGGGCCTCCTGCCACATAAGCATAGGAAACCTCTCCAACTGCAATTTTAGGGTCTGTAATTTGTTTCTAATGTGGACTGCCACGTTGATAGGAGGGGTGAAATGTGGAGGTGGCCAACAAAGATTTCATATTTCTGGGTTGTATGAAGTCTTAGGAAATGTTCTTTCTCCGAGTCAGGAGCCCGCGATGTTATAGACCAAGAAGCCAAGACAATCTCCCAAGTTCACTAAGGCATCTCTGCTTCTTTAGACCACTCTAAGATGTGAAAGGACCACTGCTCCTGCGGGAGGGAGGGCACAGATGCCAGGACACATACGGTCAGAGGTTTCAGGATTGTAAAATACTGTCTAGACCAGTGGTTCTCAACCTTCTGGCCCTTTAAATACAGTTCCTCATGTTGTGACCCAACCATAAAATTATTTTCGTTGCTACTTCATAACTGTAATGTTGCTACTGTTATGAATCGTAATGTAAATATCTGATATGCAGGATGGTCTTAGGTGACCCCTGTGAAAGGGTCGTTCGACCGCAAAAAGGGATCGCGACCCACAGGTTGAGAACCGCTGCTCTAGGCAGTTAGGTAACTTCTCAAGTCTGGACTGAGCGGGAGGGGGCAGAAGGGGAGAACATTTTGGAGAGTTGTCAGAGGTTAAGATGCCTTAACACCCCAAATCTCCTAGTTGCTCAGATCACTGATATCTGCTCCAACCATAACTTTGGCTCACACTTTGGCTGCTACAGCTTAATATACAAACTGTGATGCCCAAATAATATGATCTGGAACTTGCTTTAAAATACTTTAGTAAAACCAAAGGAAAATAGCGGAAGATAAAAAGAGAGAAAAGGAGAGAAAAATAAAGGAAGAAACAGAAAAATGGAGAAGAAACTACCCCATAGAATAGATGGAGAGACTGCAATGAGATGAGCCACGGAGAGCATCCAGCACGCCTGGTGCACATGCTCAGTAAATGCCGGCCTCTCCCGCTGGCAGGCCTGCTCCGAGGGTCTGAATCCTGACAAGCTGGAGCCACCTTCCTGGGCCGCCGTGTCCCTGCGACTAGAAATCCCTGTCTTCTCCACAAACTCACGGTGGAAGGAATCAACCTTAATTTCTGTTCTCTAACGAAGAGAATAAAGTATTTCATTACTCTCATGCAACAAAAAGACAACCAACACCAAACTGGTATTCAGTAATGGAGGCAGTGCACTATACTCTTCAGGTTCAGGGAGAGAGCATTTACGTCTCCAGTGACTGCAACCCGGGGGCCTGGCAGGGAGGTGCTCGCAATTTTGCTGGAAGGAAAATGTAGATTGCCCGCATTTCAAAGAAATGTCTCAAATTTAGTCAGAATACTTACCAACAAGCTATTTTGTCTGTCATAGGTTCCATGTTCGGAAGAGCTCGTTTCAATGTTATCACTTTATTTTCACAATTAATCTATGCGATAATCATTCCATGTAATTGCAAACGCTCACACCAAGCAAACAAATAGGCCTCCTAAAGGAGATCAACATTCTGAACACTCCACGCTCAAGCCTGTGGGAAACTGAGTCCAGTCAGCCTTCAGGTCAGCGGCACCGCTGTTGAAGGCCACGGCCCTGCGTGCATCTCCCCTAAAGCCATTCCTCCCTCCTCCGGTGGAGCCCGGCATCTCCAGGGCAGGGACTTGGAGCATTTACAATGACCAGCAAGAAGCCAGAACGACTGAACTCATCCCTGCTTCCTCACCCTGCTCCCCTCCACTGAGATTCATTTCTCCCTCCGTCGTGCTCCCGTAGCATTTTACAGCTCTTGTTGGCTGGAACATCAGATCTAATCCACTGGCATCACAAAGTTAATTGCGGACTTTTGCTTCTACATCTAGGTTTCGAGCTCCCTGAACAATTAAGGTTTGTTAAGCTGAATGAATGGAATCTGGGTCCTGAGCACCTTGCGGATGTTGGACACTGCAAACCTGAAATAGCCGTGTCGTCCCCCTCTCCCCACCTCGCCCCAACTTACAAATGAGAGGAAGGGGTCAGCTAACAAAACTCGAACCGGGTTGAACACCAGGGGGAGTACAATGTGCCCGTGGCGACTGAACCCTGGGATCAGTCTTCCACGGTTGGCATCACGTCTTACGAGCTGTCCTCAGAACGGAAGTCCCCTCCGCAGCCGGCAAAGCCACCTGATGGGGGCAACCTGAGCCTGGCAGTACTGTCAGACACGACAAAAGTCCGAATCGCCGGGTGATGGAGGAGCCGGATGCCATCAAGCACTTGAAACAGGCAAAGCAGAACCCGCCAGCTGCCTAAATGGCTCTTTATTAAAAGAACAATCTTTTTTAGTTTTCCTTCCATTTTTTGACAAGTTTTCCCCACCACCATAATTAATACTTCTGATCTTCCCATTTTCACTAGACATATGCCGAAAAGGCTGATTTGATGATAGTACTTTTTAAAAATATTTTTATTGATTTGAGAGAAAAAGAGAGGAGGAGAAAGAGACAGAAAATCAATGATGGGAGAGAATCATTGATTGGCTGTCTCCTGCATGCCCCCTACTGGGGATCAAGCCTGCAACCCGGGCATGTGCCCTGGCCAGGAATCGAACCATGACCTCCTGGTTCACAGTCCACTGAGCCACACGGGCCAGACTGATGATAGTATTTTAAAAACATATTTTAACCTTCATGATTGGCTGGCCTTATTTACTCAAAAATGATTTTTAGCCATTTCTTTACAGGTATACTGGTATTTATCACTCTCTGTCTTATCTTTAGAGACTTCTCTGAGCTTGGTTATCCCGCTTTGCAAAAGGAGGACTAATGCACCGAGACGTTTCTCTATGTGATAAGAAGGTTAAGCTTCATTCTGTTAACAAATGTTTCCTCTGAGTCTATAACGGACGTAAGTGTGACCAAGATGTAGGATTTTACTGAGGATATACAATAGTTAGAGCAGTTCGTTAAGAAGTATTGAAGAATCTGCTGAGTTAAATGTATGTGCCACATACCTCATGTCTATAGTGGTATTTAATACCCCTTTCCCTTCTGCTTTTGTTCTTTTGGGAGCAACGTAGGATTACTGGTATAAATGGAGTTGCAATTTAACTGTTAAACAGAACTGCATTTCAGCAGCTCAAGGAACGTAACGGAGAAGCTAACTTTTGTTACATTTTTCCACGGCAGCCAAAATGCACAACTAGGAAAAAACCATCAGATCTGTCGCTCCCTTTCCTCTGGAACAGAAAAAGTCTCTTTCCTCTTGCCCACACACGACATAAGTGTGTGGCTTATTTATTTTAAAGCAGAACTCTAATAATACTCAAAAGAGTATCAAATCTTTTCCTAAGTGCATAGCAATGAAAACAGTCTTTTCCAACCCGTCACCTCAGACTCATAATAAGTAGAGGTAAAAAAGCACAGAATCTAAAAATTAGCCTGGTGCTAGACTTGGAATCTTGCAAGCATCCTCTAATTTTAGTAGAGCTCTCTTAATATAGCCAAGTTTTCTGTTTAGCTGATTTTTTATTTAGTATTTTTTTAATGAGAGGGGGAGAAAAAGATTCTCTCCCAGAAGCCACACAGCTCTCTCAGATGGTAAAACAGATAGCCCTAGAAGCTTTTGCCTAAATTCACACACGTCCCTAAAATAAAACTGGCTTCTTAATCTCGCTACAGTACTTTGAAAATACAGCGCAGCGCTGTGATGCGGGCCTGCCTCTCATTAAGTGCAGACTGGGGAACATTATTCTTAGTTTAGTCTATGGAAGGGGGCGGTGGAAATGCCTCCCTTTGCAATTCAAAATTATTTTAGAGACAGAGCCTTTCTTTTCCAGTGTCTTCATTGAACAGAGCTGTTGAGAACTGTCTCCCTACCGTCCCAGAGAGCAAAAAAGCTACCCAGTATTCACCCCATATGCTCGGCTTTGAAGTGTGAAGCTGTGACCGTCCCGCTAGTCTCCTAAGCCACCATCAAAGCCATCTCATTACGCCCAGCGCTGCGAGTTAAAGCGCAGGGCCTAACCGCTCCAACACAAACACTGCATTAGCAAAGCAACCGCAATGTTCCTCCCCCACGTGGCTGCAGCTTGAAGCAATCTTTACCATATGCACACATGCACGAGATACGAAAATGTATTGTGCTAGAACATCGAGAAGGACGTGAAACATGCTGACGAGAACTGGATGTTATTCTAAGGGACAGGGCCGGGGGGGCGGGTAAAACGCAGCTGATCTTTATGATGAAAGAACAGAAACACTGGGCTGAAAGACGAGATCAAGTGCAATTCCTAAATTGCATTTCTACCAACACATTCTGGGGCCTGTTCCTTCTTGAGATAGCAGAAAACAATTTAAGGGGGGAAACCAAACTCCACAGCCCATCCCTGGATGCTACTGTTTACTCTGTCACGTTTCATTCTTAAAGGACAAATAAGCTTACAAATGATGATACGCTGACAACAGCATCTATGACTCAAAATAACAGGACTCGCTAAGGAAAGCAATTTCGCTTGTGTCGCTGAATTGTCAATTTATCATCGCCATAGCGGTAAAAAACAAAACGCCAAGAAAAAAACCTGTTATGTGTCATGAAAACAAGGTCATGAGCAAATGAGGACAAGGACTAGATTAATCTTCATGGAAAAAGTAATCTGTGAAAAACAGTTGCAAATACTGGGACCTAATGATCCCATTCCTTTCTTTGGGCTCTAGAGAAATTCTTGCAGATGTGCACAAAAAAGGTTATTCAAGAAAGTCCACTGCTGCATTCGTTGTAGTGGGAAAAAGGAGGGACGATCTGACTGTCCACAGAGAGGGGACTAGATAAAAGGTAGTAGGTCCACACTTTGAAACTACAGGGATGAACTAGAACCACATGCAATACCTTGGACAGATTTCCGAGATAGCTTGCTGAATTAAAAAGTTACAGTATGGCCCTGACCGGTTTGGCTCAGTGGATAGAGCGTTGGCCTGCGGACTCAAGGGTCCCAGGTTTGATTCCGGCCAAGGGCATGTACCTTGGTTGCGGGCACATCCCCAGTAGGAGGTGTGCAGAAGGCAGCTGATGGATGTTTCTCTCTCATCAATGTTTCTAACTCTCTATCCCTCTCTGTAAAAATCAATAAAATATTAAAAAAAAATAAAATAAAATAAAAAGTTACAGTATGATAGCATTTATATTATAAACACGAACAAGCAGTCCTACAATGGATTTGTCAACATAAACATATTCATACACATATAAATAAAAGCATGGGAAAAATTCTAAATTCAGTGTGAGCCTACTATACTCATAGCATAACTTGGCAGGGGTCGGTTCAGGAAACCATGAATGGGGGAGGTGGTAGAAGCAAACTTTATCCTTTCCTATAATTCTTGAAATTTTAAAGAAGAGAATTAATAAAGAGTCCCAGCCTGGCTGGTGTGGCTCAGTGGTTGAGCATCAGCCTATGAAACAGGAGGCAAGGTATAATAAATAAACAATGGTGAGAATTCTTTGTTCTACTGCTGTCTTAATGAAAAACTATGAGTAAGTTTCTTGATGTTTCTAGGTCCTTTTTCCAGCTACCAAATGAAAAAATTCACTGTAGAAGTATATGATGATCCTCTTATCATCATATAAATATAAGAATTTTGTGCCCCTAAATTCTTTTTTCTTTATCCTCACCTGAGGATATTTTTCCACTGATTTTTAGAGAGAGTGGAAGAGAGAGGGAAAGACAGAGAGAAATGTCAATGTGAGAGAAACACATCGATTGGATGCCTCCTGCACAGGCCCCGACCAGGGCCCAGGCCGGGGAGGAGCCTGCAACCAAGGTATATGCCCTTGACTGGAATCAAACCCCAGACCCTTTGGTCCACAGGCCAACGCTCTATCCATTGAGCCAAATGAGCTAGTGGGGCCTAAATTTTATTGTAATGTACTATGTACATTCATGTAGATATAGGAATGCACGAAAATACATAGTAAATAGTAATATGGGGCACATTATGTGCATTTATTTATTTTGACATTTAATTTACATATGTGTATGTATATTTAAAACCTTTATTAATGTTATCACACACTCTGGGTTTCCTGAAGAAGCACACCCTGACCATGGAGACCAGGTTGATGGGCTGGTGGGGGCCTGAGGGTGTGGAGAGACTTGGGTTGATGCACCAAGTCTTACGGGTCCATCTAGCGTCACTATGTCATCTCTTCAGAATTTTCTAACCCTAGTGGCCTTCATACTGGAAATCACAGCAAGTACTAGGAAGCAGGGATAAAAAGAAAGGGATTCATGAAAAGCATGGCCAAGGTCAGGGCCTGGGCTGGAGAAGTGAACATGGTATCAATCACCTGTTACAAATCCCTTATTAGGTCCACATTCTCTAAAACACCATCAGTACTCACACAAGATCAATTTCTTGGGGCTGTGGATAATGACTCAAAATCAGAAAACCTATAGCCCCTATCCTGAGTGCCCTCAAGGCTCCCTTGGCTAGTAAGGGGTGAATGTCAATTAATGTCCCCCGCAATAATCCCTGGCTCAATCCCAAGAATTCTAAGAGGCCCTTTCCCCAAGGTGAAGTGGCAGTGGGGAGATGGGCCTCCCAGTTTCTAACTCTAAACCTTGTGACTTCTAAACTAGGAAAGAATTACAAGAAGGAAGCAGGCAGCAAGACCCATGCACTTTACTTATTCATTCCAATTAGAAGATTCTTAGAGTGCATTTATTCTTGTCAATATTTTCCATACACCCTATTCAACATACATCAACAGTGAAAAGGGGACGGAGGGGAAGCTAACACAAGGGTGTGTAGTCAAGCTGGTCGCTGTTGTGAGCAACTGGGGCTTGATCTTGCTGGAATGGGCCTTAGAATCATCCATCTCAGGGACAAAAGAGCAGGGAGCCTTTACCTACCAGCTCTGCTTGGACTTCAGACTGCTGCAGAGCCGACACAGGAGAGAAGAGTGCAGCTTCCCAAGGACGTGGGGTTCACCTGGAACTGCCAGGAGGACAGCAGGTGTGTTCCAGATCTCCCACTGGGCCTTTCCTTCCTCACTGGCACCTCTGTTTTACTGTGGTTGATGTAACCCTGTTCATTTATTAAGCCTCTAGCAATATGCACTTATGAACATCCTGGTAACTCTCCTTCATAGACAAAATGGACTATAAAGTCTCAAGAAATCTATCTAAATATTTTTTAAAATATACTTTTATTGATTTCAGAGAGGAAGGGAGATGAAGAGAGAGATGGAAAGATCAATGATGAGAGAGAATCATCGAATGGCTGCCTCCTGCATGACCCACACTGGGGATCGAGCCCGCAACCCAGGCATGTGCCCTGACAGGAATCGAACTACGATCTCCTGGTTCATAGGTCGATGGTCAACCACTAAGCCACGCCGGCTGGGCTATCTTAATATTTTAAGTACTCTCCCAATGCACCATCCCTTGTTTTTTCAGCTTTGTATATGGTGGCAGTATTATAAAATTCTTAAACTAAATGCTACGTCCTACAGCTATGTTAACATGTGCTTGCAAAACCAACCATTGTGTTTATGCTATGGCAATGAGGGCAGCGCTGAGGGTCGAGACAACTATCTCAGAACCCAGCATCTAAATTGACTAATCTCAACCACACCCAGGCTGTTTTATGAGAAAATCTCCATAGCAACTGGAGAATCAGAGTAAAAAATTCTTCAAGTGAAAAGTTGTTCCTGATTTGCCAGATCAGCCCATATTTTGACAATCTGTAATAAAGTAATCAAAGGGTCTCATGACTACCACACAAGTGTTGACGTCGTGTGAATCTGTCATGGCACATATCCTCCAAGTCATAAAAATACTCAAGAAAACATCAAACAAGGCTGATAATTCTAATCAAATTCATTAATGCTTATATATTTTAAGATAAAATATTTTTAAAAATCAATCATGCAGGAGCTATTTCTTTATACATATAACTAACTTAGCTAACACTTTATCTTTCTAAATATTATCAATTTAAATAGTATTGTAGCCCTAGCCGGTTTGGCTCAGTGGATAGAGTGTTGGCCTGTGGACCAAACGGTCCTGGGTTCGATTCTGGTCAAGGGCACGTACCTTGGTTGCAGGCTCCTCCCTGGTGTGGGCCCTGGTCGGGGCCTGTGCAGGAGGCAACCAATCAATGTGTTTCTCTCACTTTGATGTTTCTCTCTGTCTTTCCCTCTCTCTTCCACTCTCCCTAAAAATCAATGGAAAAATATCCTCGGGTGAGGATTAACAAAAGTAAGTAAAGAAATAGTACTATACAAACATTATTTCATTTAATGACATAAAACAAAAAGCAAGTTTCCATATCAGTGACAAAATTCATAGCAATGGTCCAGACTTTTAAAGCTGCATACTATGAACTTCCATGTTAGGTAAGCACATTTTCATGGGTAATTCATTGGGAGAATTTGTAGGCACCTTCTTCCCTGACCCCCCACTCCATTTTCACTCTATCCTTCTCCTGAAGGTTTGCATGTAAATGTGAAACAGGGTCATGTTCAGAGACACTGGCTCCTGCCTGGGAAAACACTAGTAAGGAAGAAGTGGAGAACATACAGGAAGCACTATGACCACAGGAATCCTTCAGAAAAGCTGTTGAAAAAAAACTTGTACAAGTCCAGGAAATGAGGCTAAATATCTTCAATATTGGGTTGGATGTCAGACAAAAGGATAATGTTCCTGTAAATTTACCACTGACACCAAATTAGGTGAATTCATTGTTCTTGAAGGATCCAAGATAATTAAAAATCATAAAGAACTAGAGAAGTGGGGACTTCCCAGCAGATGGGAGTGTGGATCCCTACATTTACTTTCCTCCTCCTGAGAACCCCAGGAAAAGGATGGTAAAGAGATATTTTTTAAAGCCTTCATTCATTCAAACAAATGGAAAAGGAAGAGTATTGGAATGTGAAGAGCAGATATAGGCATGGTGGTTACTCAATAGCCTCAAGGCAGCAAGAGAAACAACAGCAACCTCACTTATACCACAGGCACCTGAAACTGGCAACCTAGCTTTGGGAGGTAAAGGCAAATATCAAAACAGGGACACTGGTGGAAAGCCTGCTTAAAGAGCAGTGGAACTCCCCTTCCCCTGTCTTCTAATTAGAACAGGTCAGAGAGTTCTAGAAGACATTTCTTCAAGAAGATGAAATTAATAGAATACTCAACACATGAGATGTTGTATCTGAATACATGGAGAAATGTTATTAACAGAGAGTTTGGGCTCATACCAGTGATAAATAAATTTTAAAATAAAGTAATCAATCAAAAAGATAATGATCAACTCTAGCAAAAAAAAAGAAATATTTACAGAAAGGCCAAAATAACAATCTATATATATAAAAGCCAAGCAACCGGAACGACCAGAATGACTGGTCGCTATGATGTGTACTGCAACTGTCTAACTGGCCCTATTGGGGGCGGGGCTGGCCGGCCAACCACCCACTGCCCCTCCCCCCAGCCGACCTGGCCCCAATCAGCCCCGATCAAGGTGGGCTGGCGGTACCCCACCTGTGCACAAATTCATGCACCGGGCTTCTAGTATATTAAATAAGTCATTGTGAATAATACTTATCCTATCTAATAAAGAGGGAATATGCTAATTGACCCTCATGCCATCACAAAGATGGCGGCGCCCACAGCCAATAAAGAGGGAATATGCTAAATGACTGCCACACCCTCAAAGATGCCAGTGCCCACAGCCAATAAGGACGGAATATGCTAATTGACTGCCACACCCTCAAAAATGGTGGTGCCCACAGCCACAAGATGGCCAGCATGGGAGGGCAGTTGTGGGCGATCAGGCCAGCAGGGGAGGGCAGTTGGGGGTGACCAGGCTGGCAGGGGAGGGCAGTTGTGGGGGACCAGGCTGGCAGGGGAGGGCAGTTGTGGGGAACCAGGCCGGCAGGGGAGTGCAGTTGGGGGCGATCAACTGGCAGGGGTGCAGTTAGGCATTGATCAGGCTGGCAGGGGAGTGGTTAGTAGTTAGGTTGGCAGGCAGAAGCGGTTAGGGGCAATTGGCAGGCAGGCAGGCGAGCGGTTGGGAGCCAGCAGTCCTGGATTGTGAGAGGGTTGTCCGACTGCTGGACATCCCCCAAGGGGTCCCAGGTTGAAGAGGGTGCAGGCTGGACTGAGGGACACCCCCCCGCCCAGTGCACGAATTACATGCACCGGGCCTCTAGTATAGTCATAATAATGTAACCACTAAGTATTTATCCAAATTTTGATATTGAGAGAAGGAAAAATTGGAAAGTAAGAGTGTGAGAAGGTGTGTGTGTGTTGGGGATGAGGGACGGTGAGAGGAAGCTAAATTCTCATCTTCTGCAATAAGAAGTCAATAGACAATGCCTAAAATTGAAAAACTAAGAAGTACCATTGATATTTAGGTATCTTGGGTTGATCTTAATAAAATAAAGGAGTTGAAAGCACTTGGCTCAGGGAAGAAGGAAATTGAAGTTTGTGTATGGTGAGGGGGGAAGGTGGGTTGTGTAGGTGCTTAAAGTTTGGGGAATAAAGCCTGTAGAATATCTGACTTTTAGCTCCATGCATCTATCATTTTGACAACAACAAAAAGAAGGTAAGGAAGGATGAAAGAAGGGAGAGAGGGAAGAATGGAGGGAGGAAGCGGAAAAAGGAGAGGAAAAATCTAGAGACATATCAGAGATAAAAATGAGATATAGCCTAACTGATTAAATGTGGTTTTTATAGAAAGTAAAAGTCAGAGAGAAAGGAAGATGGCGGCATAGGTAAACACCAATATGCACTGCCTCCCACAAATACATCAAAATTACAACCAAACTACAGAACAACCATCATCCAGAACCACTGGAAAGTTGGCTGAATGGAAGTACTACAAGTAGAGAAGTAAATAAGGAAGCATACTGAGACTGGTAGGAGGTGCAGAGGTGGGGGATGGGCTGGTCTGGCACCCATGTGGGCGGTTTTTTTTAATTGGGAGGGAGATCCTCTCTGCAGTGGCTTCGGGGAGGAGTAAGAGGTCCCAGCCCCACACTGAACCCCTAGCCCAGGGTCCCAGAGCTGGAAAAATAAGTCCTTACAGGCAGTAAGAACTATAGGCTGTAAAAACCAGGGCGGATTGGTGTTCAGTGATACAGAGGCTGCTGGAAACCCAGCTGTTTCTCTTAAAAGGCCAGCACCACAAACTGACCTTACAAGGTTCCATTTCCTCTGAGCTCCAGCACCAGGGCGAAGCTCTGGGGAACACAGACACATACAAGGAGAAACTGGATTGTCTGGCCTCAGGGCAGGAATTCGGGGGGCAGCTTTCTCCCAGACAGAGGTGCTTGAAGGGATCCTTGTTCCTATGCTGGGACCTCCCTGGTTGCAAGGCTAACTGGCAGCCATTTCTGTTTGCTCTACCCAGGTGATTCTGAGACCTCACCCCATCCAATTTGCAGCCCCACGCAACCAGTGTGCAGAGGCTTTTGCATATGAATGGCCTGTTCCTTGCTCAGGCTAAAATCAAACAAGCTATAGCTGGGTCAGGGAGCCCCAAACCTATTAATAAGTGGCCCAAGACCTGGCACCAGCACCAGCCTGCCTTGCTTCATAGCTGGACCTCATCTGGGAACTTCCAAACCCAATACAAAGAGGAGGAATCTACAGATCTCTCTGTAGCTCCTGCTGGGTGGCCTCAGGCAGTGGCTGACTGTGCACCTCCCTGGAGACCCAAGAGCCAGTGCACCCAGTGGTCAGTGTCAGATCATACCAGATTACAACTCTACACATCCAGAAGCGACACACTCAAGGGGCAGACTCAGTGAGCACCAAAACCCCACTGAAGAAAGTCCTGCTCCATAGGGGTGTCTCCTGCACAGCAGCTCTCCCATGGCAGCAAATACATACCTATCAACAATTGAATCTAAAAATCAAAATAAATGAGTAAGAAATCTAATGAACAGAATAAACTGGTGAATAAAACAGAATCAGAGGCATGGAAATGAAACAGACTGATGATTCTCAGAGGGAAGAGGGATGGGTAGGGGCAGGAAGAGATTAAACAAAGATCTTACATGCATATATGCATTACCTATGGACACAGACAATAGGGTGGTGAAGGCTAGGGGTGAGGGGGGAACTGGGTAGAAGGAGACAATGGGGGGAAAGAGGGACATTTGTAATAATCTCAACAATAAAGATTAAAAAATAATAAAAAAAATAAAAATAAAAGTCCAAGACATTTTTTAAAAAACACGGTAAGCCTTAAATACAGAGTAGGCCTATGTGTCTCCTAGCTGTCAACTGAGGTATATTCAACTGCCAATAGCAGCTCATGAAAAACACACTCATGCTCTCTCCCCCAAACCTCCTTCCTGCCATCATTTGTAAGTGATGACACTTCCATGCCACCGTTTTGTTCCCCACCCCCAACATCCTATGGAGTCTCTCCATTATCTATTACCTTCGGCCCCCTTCAACTTTCCAAACTGATCCGCCTGCATTCTGTTAGTCTCTTTCATGCAAGCATAGAGTGATCTTTCCAGAGTTCAAAGCCAATCAGACCACTTTCTTGCTTAAAACTCTTCAATGGTTCCCATCCTTTTACAATAAGGTTTGAGCTCCTTCACCGGCACATAATACTCCATGATATGACCTCCAAGCATCACTTGAGCTTCTATCTTAACATTCCCAGGAATGCCTTTCCCATCTCATCCACCTCTAAGTGCTGGCCACACACTCAAGTCCCTCGCAGGCCCCAAATCCCAGGCTGCCCTCACCTCTGAACCTCTGCACTGCTGTGCCCTTTATTCTAAAAGTTCTTAAACCAAAATGATTTGTGAAGTTATGCGCGAGAGTATGTATCTCTGTATGTATACAAGAAAGCACAGGCATAAAAATTTGCATGTGACTTTGACAGTATTTATAAGTCTCCTCAACACCAATTTCATGCCCCACTTTAACCCCTTCCTTAAGGTATAGGCAAGCTTACAGCTGATATCAAAAAGTTCTGAAATTTATTATTCAATGAGTTTCTGCACACAAAAGCATATATGAATTATCAATATTAATAACCAGTATCAACTATATTATGAAACTGGACTGTTCTCCACTGCCCTTCTTCCCAAAGAAAGTTAGTTCAATTATTAACTTCAAGTTGGTTTCCCTGAGAAGGGGTTACCCTAGTGGAAAACATCCCTTCACCGTTTGGAGAACAGCCAGTCCTTAGAATTTGAATACTTTTGCCTTATAAGAATGTCTGAGCATGTTGTTAAAAAAAAAAATTGGATGATATTAGATGAACAGCTGTGCAGAAAGGGGAATGTAAAAATAAAAACTGCATGTTGGAGCATCAAAATAGTAACCATGTACAGTATCTGACTGTTTTTAATCAGATGAAGATTGAAGCTATTACATTTCAAATCAAATGTTATAAATTAGTTCAAGAATGCAGCTGAGCTCTCATTTAATTAGAAATGTCCATGTTTAAATCATGAGGTACAGTAGCTGCCAATGAAGCAAAAGGGCAGGGGAAGGGAGAGATCTCGTGTCCAGACCCTCCGATTGTTGACTGTCTCCTTTGCAGGACGCACATCTGGGCAGACTCGTCCTGATGTAATGAAGAACTTCGTGTACTAGCTAATTTGAGATTTAATGTAATTGAACATAATTGTTTGGAAGACAATTAAAATCATTATTCTGCCCTGGACAACTATGAACTCTTCTTTTTTGTGTGAAACATATTTTTCCCCCATGTTAAATTTTAACTCTTTCTTGGATAAAAAGTAAAGCACATTTCGGGCCAAGATTTCCCTGCGAAGCAATCCTTCGACTGTCAGGTCATATTAAAGTGCAGTACAACAGTGAGCTCTCCTTTAGAAACAAGTCTCATTTCCTATTCCTGGTGCCTGATGCCGCTCAGCCAGGGTCCAGACCTACATCCCAAATGTGAGACGATTCACTATTAAATAAAAATGAGGGACTTCTGAGGTCATACAGAGAAGAATGCAATTATCCGAAGGCGGCCTTTTCCCCACAGGTTATGAGCCTCTGTGTGCCGTAATTAACCGTGGCACAGCTAGACAGTCCAGGCAAAGGGTCTTTCTTTTCTCCCAATTTGCCTAATTCCAAAACACCTCAAGTGACATAGCTCAAATTTTCCAAATTAAACTCACCCCTGGGGCTGAAATCAAGCATGTGACAGTTCAGTTCTAAAGAAAATCTTAAAGAGAGTCGTGCACAGGGAGAGAAAAAAGTCAGGGTAAAAGGGGGTAGGAGTTAACATTTAAGTGGTTTTCAACCTCATCATTACCGCTGCTCAACAAAATAAGACACAGATGGGCAAAACACAGCATCGTCCTGCCCCAAAGAGTCTAAGGAGCTCATTAGAAACTACTGTTGCTTCCTCGTGGTCCACCATGAACTCGGAAGGGACAAGTGATTGATGTGCTGCATCCCACAGCAGTTAGCGCTCCCACGCCCCGGCGTGGACACTGGAAGGATGCCACAGAGACACGATGGGCCACTGCAACCCAGGAAAGCTTACTGTTCAGACACGTCCTTAAGGTAGACCTTTCCCGGGGAGCTGAGGAGCGATGACATTGTCAGGAGCTGTTCTGCTTTGTAAAAATGGTTTCCGTTAGAAATAACACACAGCCCCAAGCTTTCTCTTACTTCTGGCCACAGCTCCACACTCTTCCACTCCCACGCCGGCGAGCGGGTAAATGGGGATCAGGTCCACGGCTCCTAAACACGGGTGGATCCCCTCTTGAGCCTCCATGTCGATAGACCGGAAGGCCTCCACACAGGCAGCCAGGACAGCGTGGTCTTAAAAGGTAAAATTGTACAAAACAATCATTAAACTTTCAAACACAGTAAAGAAGCAGCTATATTTTATTGTCCCACTAGTTGTTTTTATTTTTCGTAATCTGTATAGAAGATGATTTTCACCCAAAATAAAGTAAAAGATCCAACATTTCCCCTTGCCCTAACTCCCAATCATCATAAAGGTTCACATTTCTTCACATTTATCCCCCAAAGTAGAGGAGTTATGCAATATTTATGATTCTTAAACACCTGTGTATGTGTGTGTTTTATTGATTTCAGAGAGTAAGGGAGAGGGGGAGATAGAAACATCAATGATGAGAGAGAATCATTGATTAGCTGCCTCCTACATGACCCCTACTGGGGATCAAGCCCGCAATCCGGGCATGTGCCCTTGACCAGAATCGAACCTGGGAAACTTCAATTCGCAGGCCAATGCTCTATCCACTGAACCAAACCGGCTAGGGCACCTCTGTGTTTTTTTTTTTAACAACTGGTTACTTTAAATGTTTTCAACTTTATCAAATTAATCTGATGAAACTTTGTATTTTCAGAATGCTTTATGAATTTTTATTAAAATATATACACAAAGTTTTAAAAGCATAAGTATTTATTTTAGTTTTCCTCTTCTCTAGTAATTAGATTTTGCATTCAAAAGATTTTACTTCATCTAACTACATATGATAGATACCTAAGAGTTATGTTATTACTCTGAGTTTTCATTAGCAGTACAGTACGACCATTTCAACAAGAAAGATAAACAACAAAGAAGCAAATTTAACATCTTATGATTAACATTCAAGATAATTTGTCCTGTTTGCTGGGAGCTACCAGCCAGCGCTTAGTTCTTCAAACAAACATACCTTTTGAAAAAAGACAATCTGAGTCGAAATAAAGTCTATTTAAAAATATTTTGAGCCCTTTGTAAGCAATATTAGATAATACAAGTTTTTGTTCAAACAGTTATGATCCTTCAAATTCAACTTGTCCCACTAAAACTTACAACATGAGATATTTCATTTCAATCCGTGAACCAACTCAAGATTTCAGGCTCCCAACCCAAAACACAACTGCTTAGCATGTTTCATTCTATGCCAACTTATCACTGAGATCAAGGCTGACTTCAACACTATGACTCCACAGGTTAAAACTTAAAGATTGTCTTTCTTATCCATAAATGATATGCGACCATCTTCAGGGGGAAAAAGGTATTAACTCTTGGACCCAAGATTCATTGTAACGAAGAGGAAATGGGAAATGTTTGAGATGTGTATGTTCAGAAAAATGATGAAATGCATTTTTGAGGTAGACTCTCCAGGTAATGGACTATTCCTATGGCACAGGAAATCACCGAGTAGAGAGCATGCAGGCCTACCTGAAGCTACCCTTCATCATATATATATATATATATATATATATATATATATATATAGAGAGAGAGAGAGAGAGAGAGAGAGAGAGAGAGAGAGAACTGCGGTCTCACTTAATTCATCAACAGAAGCTGCTATGGTAATGACTGATCTGTTGTAGTCTTGATCAGAAAATATATTGAGCACTGATACTTCAGGACGTTTCTTCCCTGTAAAGGAAAAAAAAAATATGAAGGCAAGAATTATTTTTCTCTGCTGAAGCCTTAATACTTTACTTCTTCTGATGCAATTATATTTGTTCAACAGAGAAATTTCGGGGTTGTGACCTTTGAGGTGACACTGGCTAATCATGACATTCCTGGGTAGTAACGCCCACTCCTTACGGCGTCTTCCTATATCGCTGGACGGCTCAGCTCGGACACTAGGCTTTGGCGTCTCTCCACTCAAAGATGGCAGCCTCTTCTTTCAATTGCCACGCTGTGTCACTCCAAACCCGGTTCCTTCTCAGCCGCGTCTTTCAGGCCTTATCAATTTTTCCTTCCTAAACCCAGAAATCAACCTGTCTGGATGAAAATCTGCCATCTGGAAAAACTAGGATGGGCCAATTAGTGCCTGAAGCAGAGGTTTCTGGGATGCATGCACCTGTCTGTTGGAGACGCTCGGACTCCAACACCTCCTCAGAGGCCACCCACAGCCCTCAGATGTTAATGGCTTCCAGCCTCCCATGGCCTGTGACTCCGGGACCGCGTAACCCGGAGGAGAAAGCTGCCCTGCCCTGCCCGGCCCTGCCCTGCCCGGCACAGCAGCCACACATAACCCCACATTATTTCTGAAGTTTACAAGCCTGGTCCAGGCCCCTTAAAAGTCCCCCTCAAGCTTGCAAAAGCAAATTCAAAGAGAAGGACAAAAGTTTTCAGGCGGTAATTAGATCGTTCGCCATGCCATTATACCTTTGTCCACCCCCCGCCCCCCAATCCCCTGGCAGCTTAACAATTAATCTTTTCAGAAGAGAGGAGAAATAAGTTGCATGCAGGCACGACAGAGCTTATAGCAGCCCTATGCCATTAACTTTAATAACTTTAAAAGATAAACTTACAGTATGTCACTTGCTCTTAGCCAAATGAGCATCTTATACAGCCCTGCCCTGGTGTAGGTCTAAAGTTTATAACTCAAGTTTCTTTACCTTAGACCTTTTAGGCCATTTAAATGTTTTAACATTACTTAGTTGGGAAAATTATAGGTGTTACGGTTTATTCCACTTGCTGAAAAATAAATGCCTCTAAAGTATTTGTAAAACAATAGGTCATTTTCTTAGCTAGTGCTACTTCCTTGCATTTTCATAACTATAAAAGATGAAGCAAGAACCAGACCATACAATCTCCTTTTTAATGTGATTTTATTTTTCCATCCTAAATCTTCTTCTGAAAAGCTTTTATTCTCAGTTTCATCTGACTCAATTGAATCAAATGCTGAGAGAATGGAACACTTTCTCCTGCAATCTCTTCAGCATGCATATAGAAAAAAATGGACTGCTGGCAGGAGGAGCTGCCGGGCTGCCTCTCAGCAGAAGTAAATTGTTTGGTGTCTGTAATGGAGTATAATAGCTATAATTCCATTTGAGCTGCTGCCACTAATAAGCTGATAAAAACTGTGAGTGAGACAAGGCATCCATCAGTGTGTGGCTTCCCCAAATGTCTCCGGCACATTCATTTAATCACAGAGACAGGTAACCTGATCCCATTAGATGTACTTGTCTGACAATGAGGGGCCCGAATGGGCTATTCCCTTCCCACAAAGAGAATGCAAGAGCACAGCTGGCTGACTCCAGAGGTTTCTTTCTTATCAGCAATTATCAGGAATTTTCGTAGACATTTCCAGCTCCTGTGCAGTTGCAAGACAGTAATTTAAATGCGCTCGTCGTTAGAAATGGGCTGAAGGAAACACTTGTTTCTCATGAAAAGCAGGAACGAAACAAAAAATGACAATCAGAAATTACAATACACTGTCTGAAATGCGTCAGGGCTAGGGTCCTAATGCCCGCCTGTTGCCAAAAAAACTTCATTTAATAACAAAGTTTTCTATTTGAACAACTGTGTGTAAACTCACTGTGTTGTCTGTGTGTATGTGTGTGTGTGCATGTATGTGTGTGTAAAAACAAATGATGCCTAGAACTATGTCATCACATGAACATTTCAACAAGAGTAAAAAATAAAAATAAAAAAGGAGAGTAATATCTCTCATTGTAATCACTGGCCCAGGGAGCAAGGAGGCTTGGGCTCCAGTCTCCTGAATCACTAAGTGATCTTACGCACATCACTTAAATGCAATTGCCTAAAAGCCTTTCTTTACAGGGAAAATATGTAATAGAAATAATAGTGCTGTAATGATAGCAAGGGCTTTGCTGGCAGGAGTGCTTTGAAAAGTGGTTGGTATTTGGCAAGTTTATTTTTTATGTAACCTGCTGAATAAAAAGCAAAATGCCCAATTATGCTCATTCTATTAATGACCAAATAAATGGCCTGTGAGGGGGACATTTAACCTTTGTGTAACTATACCCTCCTCTCACTCTCCGCTATCCCTAACTGCACGGCTGAGCGCAGGCAGGCGTCTGGAAAAGACCACATGTGCACATCTGCCTAACTGCTCTACCTCAGTATCCTGGAGGCCTGCTACAGCCCAGGAACGGGGCGGTGGTGGTGGTGGTGGTGGGGGAGCCCACAAAGAAAGAAGAGTGTTCCATAGATACTGTCTGCAGAGCACAAAAATTACCGTATTACCAAAACACTACATATCCACTTCAATTGTCTGTTGTTCCTACCATTTTCCCCAAGAAGAGCTGCTTTTGCAATGTTCTCAACAACGTGTTTCCTCCTGGCTTCTGAGATGTTTAGTAAACAGGCAGCCAAACGGAGCCCCAATCTGGAGGAAGACATGCTGGTTTTTCCTAGAATGGGAGAAAAAGGAGTCTTCATTTCCGCCTCTACAGTTCATTCATATGTTCATGTTTATTAACCATTAAAAAAAATCATAGCTCTTTGGAAACCAGTTAGTCATAATATTAACACGTCTCTCTTTCGCTCCTTAGGGAACACCTGAATAATAAAACCCTCAGGGAGACTCCTCAGGAGACGGTGTATGTGGCCACGCACAGATGAACACAGTAGCAACACTAGAACACTAGCATATCCTTCAAGTTATTCAGCCTGGATTCCGTCGTGCAAGTGAAACTTCCATTAAAGTATATTATTCCCTTTTAAGCACAGTCCTCCTCCGCTTTTCCCTGTTTTCTGGGTCTTCTTTGTGTAACCAGTAAGCATGATCCTGTTGTTAAATGAGACTTACCAAAAAAAGAGGAATGAAGGAGATTATTTAATATGCTGATGCCTACAAAAACGATTCCTCTAGCAAAAAGAAATAAGGGGGCTCACTTAGGGGCTTTACCTGACAGCTATCTGACTCTGTTCCTCTGGCACTTTGATCTCCAAAGTTTCTAAATCAGTTGCAAACCTTTTCACAGGACTTTGGACCTTGAACTGTGAAAGCTGACATGTGCTCTGGTATGTCACCCAGTAATGCCGAGAAAGTGAGTGATTCTTTCACTGAAAATGGATTAATTACACACGTTTTAGAAGTTGCTTTGATGCTCTTTAGTACTCCAGAAAGGCATTTTTCAACCCATTATCTTTCCATACCTCAGATGATATGACGTGAGGACATTTCAATAACTCAAAATAGTAAGAACCCCCCTTTTCGAGGCCAGGCCATCCTATTCTGGCCTTTTAACAGATCATATCGAAAACTGAATGCAGCCCTCATGACCTCATGCAACAACTACTTGACAAAGGTCACTTGGTGTCAGGCAATGTTCTCCGTGTGGGGGATGCTTCAGGAAATGGTGGTCTCCTCGGAGACAAACATTAAGCTTACGAGTTTAAGCTAAAAGTGCTGGGTGCCAATTAGCGCTCTCCACGCATAAATCCACTGGCGTCCGGGACACTAGGATTGGTGGCCTAATCATCCCAGTCTAAAGGGAGTGCAGAGCTCATGGATAGTTCAGGCTTTTAGTGACCATCATCGCATCGAAAATTCATGAAAAATACGGTCATTAGGTTCTTCTAGACTAGACACTAATAACATCGCTGTATTAGAGCAGCTCAGACCTCTGGTTCTCATGTAAACAAAAAATTGCTTTACACAAGGGGCGTGGGCGTCTTCTGGCTTTCATTTGTTTTCGGTGTGTTTATGTAGCTTAATTGTCTCATCAGGCACTTTCCCAACCTAATTATGCTTCTTAACAAATGGTGTTTATGGCAACCCCTAACAGTGCAAGGGAAAGGATTAGTTTCATCTTCTCATTCCACATTTGATTCCCTGTGGACAGCTAAATCACACAAAGATGGTGCTGGGAAAACCTGCCTTCCCAGCACGCGCTGGAATGAGCGGCTGCACCAGGCTTTTGGAGAGCGGTCAGGCTTGTTAGTCAAGGGTAAGCATTGCTCCCTCCTCCTCTAACCGAGGGACACAGAGCGAGCCCTCCCCACCCTGGGGGAGAGGGGAGCCCAGACCGCCCACCCTTTCAATCCCCGTGCGGTTCAGTGACAGACCAGACCCTGGCTCGCCGGGAGGTGCTGGCAGGGCCGGTGCGGAGCGGAGCAGCTGGCGAGGGTCCCGCCAAAGCACCGGCACGCACCGCCCCGCACCTCCGGGAGCACTTTCAGGGTCGCAGAGGGAGCCGCGGGCCGGGCGGCAGCGGGTGCTGGGGCTGGAACTGCCGCTGGGACCCCCACGCGGCCCCGCCCCGGGTCCTGCGTGGAGCGTCCCAGGGCCACGCGGGCCCGAGAGTAACGCAGGGGCTCGGCAAGACTCCCGGCCGCCCCCGCGAGGTCCTCCGGGAGCCCGGTCTGTGGTCTGCGAGCGGCCCAGCCCGAACCCGTGGCCGCGAAGCCGCCCTGCGGTTTGGGAGGGAACCGACCTGCGCGCGGAGGGTCGGGCGGCACAGCCTTAATCGCCGCAGTCGCCGCGCGTGGCCGCTGCTTCCGCCGCCAGCCCCGCCTCCCGCCCCGGCGCGCTCCTGCCTGCGTTCCCTCCGTGGCCATGACCGTGACCCCGGCCCGGCCTCGCCCCGCGCGCCCGCGGCCGGGAGAGCTGAACGTCCTTGCTGGCACTGCCCGCCGCCGCTCCCGCTCCGTGGGGAGTCTGCACAGTTCCCTCCGGGAAATGACTGCCTCGCTCAGAGGGCAGCGGGATCCAAAGGCGAGGCCATTCCCCTGGACCAGGCACCTGCGGGGGCTCTTCCCGGGCACGGGCGCACCAGCACCCCGGCCCAGTTCCCCTGCCGCGCGCACCCGTGGGAAGGAACGGACCCGCCCTCGGACCAAGCAGTGCTTGCACCTGACCGGTTAGCCCAAGTTTCAACCACTGTGAACCAAGCACTAGGCGTTCCCTTTTTTCTAGGCCAGTGAACTTGGGAGAACACATCTCTCTTCCAAAAATTCAGGACCTGTGGTGTTGTTTTTTTTTTAATGCAGCAACCATTAAATGTCACCATTTTGATCCAATTTCGTTTCTAAACTGCAATAATCACTAAATAACTACTTTGACAGAATAAATTAATTTTTAAATCTATTTTTTATTTTCTAATTATACTTTTTAAATACAGATTTGAGGAAATTAACATTTATGTGGACATTTGGTTTCTAGCCTAATGTGGCATAAAAATAAGTAACATAATGAGTGCTAAAAAAAATCAGGTTCACGACGCTTCTCACATCATCATCATTGTACTCAGATGTCACAACAGTATTATGTGCGATTGTGTCAGATCCTGCCTTCCCCATCTCAGAGTGTTGGCAGGTAGGAGGGTTGTTGGCAAGAGGCGGGGTGTTAACCTCAGGATCCTGGATCCATTCCAAGGCTGGTAATTACATTCTGCCAGCCAAAATTCATCCCATAATTTTAATTGGATAAATCCTTTCTGGCCTAAGCTACTGCTATGCCTGTCAAACTGTTGCCACATTTCACCCCAGAGGTGTCTGTGTTTTAGTAGCAAGAATCAGTCCCTTTGAGGTTGGCTTATCAGTTTAAATCCTCAAGTGCTTTGGGATCCTATGGAATTAAGTATATATTTAAGCATTTTCCCTACTGAATCTGCATAGAAATGTATAAAATAGACAGTCGTGTTAATACCTAAAACCCAATACCCATCTAATGTCAGCAGATAATTTTGAGAGCTTTTTAATCAGACCCATGTCCCTAACTTTCTCTTCTTTCCTTTTCAGAGCTTTTATTACCTAGAGCTTTCGCTTCCAATTTCCAAAAAGTGTCCAAAGTTGACTTCCATGGAGGACGACGGAACGGCAGCCTGTGTACCTTGTGTTTGCAGACAATCCTATGATGAGACTACTTGCTAAGATGAAAGACAGAGCAGTCCCATTATATTTGGTCTTTGTGTCTCCTCCCAGAGGAAAGTGTGACCACTAGGGCCTCATGGTTCTGGCTGTAGGGAATGCCGGAAGTCAGGCTTCTCCCCACTTCTAATCCTGTGAGTCTCTCTCTCTCCAGGGCTCCCGGGCTTGAGTAAGCTCGAACACCCGGGAGTTAGTCAACCTCAGTCCCTTTCTCCACTCTACTCCCATCAAACACAAATGGAGAGAAAGCAGGCCTCCACGTTCTTTATGGAGGGGCAGCCACTGGCCCTGCCTAAGGACTGTCAGCCTGTCTTTTGGGACGAGACAGAAGACAGAGACCAGCAAGTCTGACGAGAGGTTCAGCAATAAGATGGAAAGTGCCATTTCGTTCTCTTCAAGAACAGAGAGGTGCCCTCGGCGTTAGTTGAGCTCTACCACGCGTGACCCTGCCCATTCCGTGATTTAAAGAGTTGTGTGTCAGATTTCCGGTATCTGTACACCAAGCCTCTCATTTTTATATACCTTAGCATGCTCTGCAGGGGTTCTTTATGCTTTTGGGGTGAGTGTGTAACTCTTCTCGTTTCTCCTGCTAAATCCACGCTGAGGGCATGAATGCCTGTGTCACTATGGTTCCTGTCCACACACAGAAGCCACAGCCAGTGTCAACAGCTATGAGAGCTGTTACCTGACACTCCCAGTGGTTCCCCGGGAGACCAAGAGGATGCTTGTCTGCACCCTGCCCCCCATGTGTGCAAGCAGGAGCCGTGGTTCCTGTGGGAGCCCTTCCCTGGCCCGTCAGAGCTGAGGCGGTGGGAGCGAAGGCTGTGCTCCAGTGGGGCTCCAGGTTCCGCTGGGACCCAGAGCCCCAGTGCCGGAGCAGAGCTGGGACTAGGGTGAGGGAGGGAGTGAGATACATTTTGGGAGCCAAATTTAAGTGGGGGCCAAAAAACTCAGTCATGCAATACCTTAAAAACCAACATGAATGCAAAGTTAGAAATCCACGGTGAGCACAATAGCAGAATTTTAAATAAAGACTGGCTCATACCCTGCAGTTGCCAACTTCGTCTCCTCGCCTCACCCTGATCCCTGCCCAGTGGTTGCGGTCCCCCTTGTGCCAGCCCGTTTCTGATTGATTGTAGGGTTGAGAGGACACTGAGCCGCTCGGCTCTGCCTGCATCCTATCTTTGGGCCCCCAAATGGGCAACAAAACCAGAAATGTCAAGGGTGGAAATTTCCAGGCCAATGGATACATATAATTTATAGTCTGTTCAAGGAGTTCCATATATATTCGAATTGGCCAACTTATCTTACAAGAAGGCAAACCCTTATTAAAATGAGCAAAATAACTCTACCCACCTAATACATTTCATTACCTATTTACCTGAAACAATTCAGAATATGAGTAATTAGGAAGTTTCCTATCGTGCGCTGCAATTTTGAAACAATGTTTTAAAGAACATTTTAATTCATGTTATGGCTGTTTTCTATTTTCATATTCTAGCATCTACATGTGTTCCCGGATAACACAACTAGAGAGTTCCCCTTAGAAAGACAGAGTCTAGTTCCTAATGCAATTGTTCTCACTGAAGATTTCCCTTTCACCTTCTTGCACTGTGTCAGATTCAATGCTACTTCCTTCCCTCCTTATGGAGCATGGAAAGATGTTATCTTTTTCATGTAAATGTGGCCTGGAAATGAAAGATTTTTAAAAGCAACTCTGCCATTTTAGAATAACTGCAGAAGTGGTTTTAATCACGTATATTAAGTTATTTGAATCACATGATATTATGAAATATAGGTTTTATTAGTCATTTTCTAAAATAGCAAATGGGTTCCACTGCTGCCATTTTTAGTTTGGAGTGGGGGAAGCTATAGCATTCATTTACTTTGAAGAAAAGAAGCTTGATGGCTGCCCCCTCCCCCCAAAAAAGTTACAGCAACTAATAGAAATACCCCCATTGCCCATTCATCTTGGCCTGAATGATGAGAAATGATCTCAAGCAATTTTTGTCTTAATGAAGGAGGAAAAAAGCACAAAATCTCCAGGATTAACCTTTTTTTTACCTTAAAATTTGGGAAATGTCTTTCCCTTTACACAGCATAAACTGGACTCTTCCTCTGTGGTCAGCTGACCTCTTTACCATGAAAAACCAGCTGCCTAGAATGTAAGCATAGATGGTAGCTTAAATTGAAATCACTTATTATGCTTCTATTCATTCGCCCTTGAAAGATCTCATGTAACTAGCCAAAAGTTAAAAGTCTATGATCTACCCACCCCTTAATCCATTCCTTGACTTTTCACACCTTCCACGTGGTCATACAGTGTGGGTGCCTTTATTCTTGGACGTAGGCACTGAATGAATGAGGGGTCACTGAGAGCCCCTCTCCAAAGCTGGGTTTTTTTTATAGCTATTAATCATATTGCAGATGAAAAGCAATTCCTAAAACTAACTTAGAATCTTTGCTGAAAATTTAACTTATAGGACTACATTAAGATAATTTCTAAAACTATTGCAAGTCACAAAAATGTATCATGTCCAGAAAAAATGTTGGGAATGTTTAGAAACATTTTCCCCTTAGGAACATAAATTTTCATTGGCTCATGAGGTTTTTATCAATAAAATATTTACTTGAAAAATTGTAACCAGTGGATAAGAACTGCCAAATTGCAGTAAGAACAAGGGCAGGTATTATGACGGTGCACGTGTAGGCACTTCTGGACTGTGGTTACTTCATGTCCTATGTATATGCAAGAGACTGTCAGCTCTTAATTGACAGGGAGAGGGTCACCCCTTATATGAACAGGAGTCGGAGACCCTGAAGAGAAGCTCCCTGTGGCTGCATGGCCTCACTCACCTTGTTCCCAGCCGTCCTGGCCTTGAACAGCCCCCTTCCTAAGAACTACTTCTGCTCTTGGGCGGGTCTCCAAGCTCGGTCTCTGCAGGACATTCAAATGGAAGGTTTGAGTGAAGGTTTTCCTGTTGGTTTGTTTGTCTTTTACTAACTATCTCAGGGTTTGAAGGGATTTAACTTTTTAAATTTATTTTAATTACACTTAAATAGAAAATGTCTAATTTCTTAGGAAGAGGTGGGCAAGTTTAATTTTTGGGTGCTGTTGTTTTTAATGTTTTCTTTACCCTACTTTGTGCCTCAGTTATTACGCAATCTTTTTAGCTTGAAGTTCTGCGTTTTTGGAAAGAATCTGAAAGTAAAAATGTATAGAAGCTCAGCTCAGAAGGGATCTTAGAGATCATCTGGTGCCTTCTCAGGGCCTTTGCTAGTGTGTGACCTGGAACAGACGGGCTAGAGGTGGAGGCAGAGCTTGGGAGAAAGCAGTGTAACCCCCCGCCCCCCACCCGCTACTGCTTCTTCTGTGGCCCCTCTGGGAACCCTGAGGTGCCTTTGCAAACCACTGACTCGTTCAACCCCTCTTCTGGTGCCTGTTACCCTTTTTATAACATCGTGCAAGGTCATCATCTTTTGAAGATGAACTCTCTATCCTGACACGAGTCCATGATGCCGTTTCAAAATGCAAGCACTGTGGGAAATCCACACTACTTTTCAATCACTGGGTGGGTTTTGACAATAATTTTTGTGAAGGAAAGTAAGTATGGATGGTTATTCATATCTGAAAGAATCCATCCGAGGCTTTAATTAATACCTGAGGGAATATGGTGCAGAAACAGAAGGATAACAATTTGGGGGAAGGAGAAACAAGGATTCAAACAGATGCAATTAAATACAGCAGACAGACAGTCAGACAACAGGCAAGGATGAAAGTGGTCAGTTAATGCCACTCTCCAGTTCAGGAGACTGTAATACGGCCTGCTCTTCTCAGTGCCTCTGTCACTTTTAACATCAGTATTTTCATTTCTCTATTCAGGGCAAGAGGACGGCCATTTTCCTCAAAGGAGATTTCTGTGTTTTAATTTAGATATGGAGCCCATTTTTCTTTTCTGCAACCCTCAACCCCCATCTAATTTTTTTTTTTTTAAATCTTAGACCATTTTATCTCTGGGCTCAAATTCTGAATGACAACTGAACTGGTTTATAGCAGTGGTTTCAGCTACCGATATTTTAAAGCTGAATTTAAATTATAAGTATAAACATACTAAATGAAAAATATATATAAGAATATATTTTATAAATCACAATCAAATTATATCAAATATTCACTTGATAGTTACTAATTTTACTCAAGTAAAATCCAAACAGTTGTTAATTATGGGGTTTTCTTCATTTATTAATGTAAAACATAACTACTTCATTGTTTTATTTCCCTGAAATCTAATATTTTTAAAGTAATTATTCAAATTATAAAACATATGTTAAACCACTTAGATCATCTGAAAGGTATTGATAAAAGTACATATAGTAGAGAAGGTTGAGAAAAAAATTCAAAAATTTGTCCTGGGTGTAACCTAAAGTACTTATTGACATAGGAATAAACCAATTGGAAGACTGTATATTCTGCAGAATAACTTGATCTTTTTAAGTATTTCCAGCCTTAGAAGGAACACAAAGTATATTAATAGGGACATATTACATTTGATTCATTATAATGAAAGTAAATACCTGGGACAACACAATTTTTGTGTATAAAAAGGTGTTTTCTTTATCGATATTATGATCTTTATTGATAGTTGTAATATAAATTTAAGAATATACAGTATTTAATATTTCTAATAGGTTGATTTTATAGTTTTAAAAGGAAACCTGAAAGTATCTCACCAAATTCTTTAATGGTGTGAAACTCAGGCCTCAAGAGGTTAAGTGAGTACCACATGGCTAACATCTTCTATTTTTAATTTTAAATGCCTGGAGAATGAAGTCCAAGGCCCTAACCATGGGTGGTGGCCCCATTCTACTTTTTAAAGATTTTCTCTTTTTCTTTTCCCACTCTTCCTCCTCACTCTAATCTCATACCATAACAGTACACTGCTCACCAAACACACTTTGGACTACTCTGTCTCAGGCTCTGTTTGTGCTTTGCTCAAGATTTCATTCTATGACCCCCCTGCACCCACTCACCCAATAAATACCCCCACCTCTATGAAGCCTTCCTGAATTCTGTCACATTCTTCAGAATTCATCACACCCTTTGTGTGTTCTTGTGACATCTCACACTTACCACTGAAACACTGAGCACATTTGATGGCAATATCCTATATAATAAAAGCGTAATATGCAAATAGACCAAACGGCGGAATGATCGGTCGCTATTATGCGCGCTGACCACCAGGGGGCAGATGCTCAATGCAGGAGCTGCCCCCAGCCTACAGGTCACAGGCTGGCCAAGGTGGGTGCCAGTGCCCCCCCCCCCCCCATTGCCCCACCAGTCGCTCCACAGATTGGCCCTGATTGCCGGCCAGGCCTAGGGACCTACTCATGCATGAATTTCATGCACCGGGCCTCTATTTCATAAGTGTCTCGCTCCCCAGTTAGATTGAACAAGAATAGGATAAGTCTTGTCTTTGCAATCCCTAGAGCTTAGTCCAGTCTTAAGTCATAGTAGACAGTTTATAAAAATCTTTTGAAGGAATTAATTAATTGGCTGATGGATAGATAGTACATAAATAAAGGAATGTGTGGACTAATTAATAAATGAACAGACAAACCAAAAAAGGAGTGAATACATAGGTCACTGATACCTTGGGCAGGAGAATTCTTTAATGTGGAGATCGTCCTGTGCATTAGCAGCATTCCTGACCTCTACCCACTAGATGCCAGTAACGATCGCCCCTACCACACTACCAGTTGTGACCATCAAAATGTCTTCAGACTCTGCTAAACGGCCCCCTGGGCAAAGTGTCCTTGAGAGCAGCTGCATGTGGCAATTCAGGTGGAGCTTAGAGATCAGAACTCGGGTCTCTGTTTTAGTCCTGCACTTTTTACATTATGACTTAGACCTGCTAAGATCCAAGTTCAAGTCCCAGTCTTCTCAGAAAATACCCTTAAAACCTCATCTCAATAACAGAGTTAACAGAAGTGTAATTTATGGGGTAAAGTATTTTTTAACAGCAACACTAGGAGTAAAGGTAGGCCTTCCTTAAATCAACTGATCTGGTTTACACGGTTGTTGTTTTTTAAAAAGCATTTATCTGTAGTCAATGTTATTAAATGGTATTAATTTGGCCCTGCCTAAAAATAGCTCCTAGAAGGCATATGGTTTTTAAGAAATTTTTAAACACCACTTCATAGCACCATCTTGTGGATTCTAGAGGAATTCATTGATTTCAGTTTAAAATGTCTAATTATTTCTCCGGAAAAGGAGAAATGAGAATATAGAAACTATAAAAAATTAGGATATTCTTTACTTATTTAAATGTTCTATGAGTCTCTGAATTGGGCCTTAGTGAGCTTTGGCTTTGAAGTATGTGGTCAAGCTTTCTATTTGGCTTCAACTACAGATGCCAAATCAAATAGCCACACACCTACGTTATCATTTTGATGTCTGCATCACATACAGTCAGCAAAGCAGGAACATAATGCCAACAAGGAAGGCCAATGAACCAGTTAATATTTAAATGTTCAATTTGAATACACAGATATAACTTGGAATCAAAATTTCCTTATGTGCTATAAGTACTAGAAGAGCAAAGTGATGCAAAATTAGGGAAGCTTGTGAAAGTTGATAATCTTATATAAAAATGTACACTTTATTGTACACTTTTACAATTAAAAAATCTCAGTAATTAAACATTTTAAAGTTTGATATCATGGTACAGGAACAAATACTCAGACTGTGATTAATCCCCCTATTTCTCTTCTTGGATATTCACAATGGCCATTATAATTTTAATGATTATAAAAATTATAAAATCCATTTTTATCTTATTTTCTGATTTTTTTGTTTTAATTTAGTTGATTTTGGTTTGGTTAATCTGGCAGGATTTGGGGGTTTGCGGTGGGGTGGGGTGATATCACTTCGGGAAATGGCCTTATCTTTCTAAATCTATCATTTTAACTGACGGACACAGAAGCCATTCTGGGAAGGTGTCATGCTTCCCGGGAGCTTTTCCAGCTCCTTTGTTTTTATTGTATTTAATTTCTTCCTAGAAACAAGTAAGAACCTCTGACCTTTCTCTTTAACATAAGGATGGGCACTTAGCAGATAAGTGAACTACCTTAGTTCAATAGTTAGGTCTCCTCAGTGATTCAGGTATCTCCTTCTTTCATTACTGTACCTGTCATTTCAGTATTAGATAGGGTTAACTCAAAGGTAAACTAAAAACATTTGTGACTACTTTCGTGGGTTCCTTTGTGAGACCTTGGTCAAACATGGTAACTTAAAGTCCATGTTCAATATTCACTGGAATCAGAAGCACCTGAGTGTGAGAATTACAGAGAGAGAGAGAGAGAGAGAGAGAGAGAGAGAGAGAGAGAGAGAGAGAGAGAGAGAGAGAGAGAATGAGAATATTAACTATTTACAAGAACTGAGAAGATCAGTATAAGAACCTGGAACCTGCAGCAAGCAGTAAGAAATAAGAGGGGATAACATTTCTACTTAATGAGAACTTCTTACCCCCACACCAACCTCTCATCTACTGAAATAATACACTAACTTCGTAAAACCAGAATCATGACGTGTCTTTTGTTGGACACTAGGCAATCATTGTGGCAAAGGTGATGAGTCAGTTCATCTCAAACATGATTTTAAATTTAAGCTATAGACACACCATAAAAAATAGTGTTTAGGATAACCAACATAAATTACTTATTGGCATGAAATATATATTATCAAATATTCTGCTAAAATAATCATTCAAATTGTTTTTGTTAAATACATTTCATTAATTTCTATATTTTAATGTCATAATATGGACCTTCATATCTTAGTATTTTATAGCATTTGCTGGTGAAAACTTTGTTTCTATTTACTATTTAAAGATATTCATATTGTATTTTTCTCTTAAAAGTTATCTTATACACATTCATGTTATTTTTATCTTATTTACAAATTAAGCACATTTAAATTATGAATATACTTTTAAATCTTAAATGAGAAATACTTTTTTAAAAAGGCAACAGGAATTAGAAATCGAGTGTCAAAAATATTGAAAACATAACCCCTTTAAAAATATCTACCATCTCTTTCCTCCCTCTCCTTCTAATTGAAACTAGTTAGTGACTTTTGAACATGTCTTTTGCCAATGTTCCTGCAAACTATTTTTGTTTGAAAATTTCAGGGTGGAGTAGTCTGTTAGATGAAGGAAACTGTATTTGCAATTACAGCTTATAAAGTAAAGAAAACCAAAAACTCTATTTAGCATCAGTTTGACTCAAGGTCAAAATTAGATTTTCTCTTCCTATAATATTTGAATTATAAACTTCTCTTCTTGTAAGTAGATTTGAGGGGTTGTCTGGAAACTGCAATATAATGTATGAACACCAGATTTAAGGTACAATTTGAAGCGACCAGCTCACTTAAATTTTGACCTTGTTCTGTTACAGTAATGATTTTCCAGTCTTGGTACTGGTGCCAGTGTATACTTTCTTAATTCGGTAACAAGACTGGTTTTTAACGTTTCAGATGAACACTATTAAAGATTGGAGTCATTTATTTTCATGCCAGGCTGTGAGGTGACAGATGGTAATAGTTGCAAAGAAAGGTATTGGGGTCTACTGTGCAACATAATTATACAGTATTAGGTGCTATGAGAAAATGAAAAAGGTACTGTGGAGAGCTAATTCGTGACCTGTAGAGCCCTGTAATATATAGATTTTTAAACTTAAGCTTCCATGCCAAACATTCACAAATCAATGTTAGAGAAAATATCCTCCGAGTAGGAAAGCGTGGGAAATTGGGCAGGAACAATCACCTCCATCAACTCTTATCTGAACGCATCACATCACTCATGATGGCTCCTAAAGATAAATGGAGACATCAGACTTATTGTGCTTTAATTACTATATATTAGACTGTTTATGAAATCACAAATCACTGAGCTGAAAAGACCTGAAAAAATCCTCTGAAGAGGCAGGGATTGAATACATGTATCCCTTGTTAAGGAATTCGACTTTAAAAGAAGTGGAAAATCATTAAAGGTTTGCTACGGTCGAATGCTTGTGTCACCCCAAAATTCATTTGTTGAAAACTTAATGCCCAAGGTGATTAGGAGGTGGGGGCTCTGGGAGATGATTAGGTCCTGAGGGTGGAGCCCTCATGAATGGGATTAGTGCCCTTATAAAAGAGACCCCAAGGTCCTGTATAAAAGGATACAGAAATAAGTCTGCAATCTGTAACTGAGAAGAGGGCCTTC
This sequence comes from Myotis yumanensis, assembly GCF_028538775.1. Taxonomy (NCBI): domain Eukaryota; kingdom Metazoa; phylum Chordata; class Mammalia; order Chiroptera; family Vespertilionidae; genus Myotis; species Myotis yumanensis. The sequence continues at coordinate 8,422,882 of NW_027223759.1, forward strand.
ACCAGAACCCAACCGCACTGGCATTCTGCTCTTGGACTTGCAGCCTCCAGGACTGTAAAAATAACTTTCTGTTGTTTATAAGCTACCCAGTCTATGGTATTTTTTTAAAGCAGCTGAATGGACTAAGATGGCTGTTAGGCCAGAATCTAAGATTTGGTAAATAAATCTGGCTCATGACCAAGCAATGAGAATCCCATAAAAGCACTGTAAAGTAATACAGCACTGTAAAGCACTTGATGAGAGGGCTACCCCTAGGTTTTTTCTGCAGATGACCAGAAGTAGGTGGGTTACCAAGGTTACCTTGGTTTTTCAGTAACCTTTTCAATAACCTCCCCAACTTCCTTGGTCATCCTTCAAGTGAGTATGAAGATGCACTGAGGACAACTTGGGCATTGGATAAAGGTAAGTCTAGGCATATCTCCTCAGCTTTTCTCTAAGATTATGAAAGCCTGATATCAGTGATATGGAACTGATTTTTATCATAATTTGTTGCATCTAGAGCCAAAAGTAATTTTTTGTCATGAAGACAATTTTTTTAATTTCTTTATATATTGTAAGAAGGGCTCTCTAAGATTAGACTGATATCTACATATCAAGCAGTATGTACATTTACTATGTCAGGCTCTTAAGAAGAGGGGTATGTGTTTGCTGAATTTTATATAAAATTTCAAACACAAGCATGGAGAAGAGTATAATGGCTCTCAGGTCATGTACCTAGCCTCAACAATTATCAATGTGTAGCAATTTTTTTTCATCTATACCCCATCTATTTTTCCTGTTTCCTTCAACCTTCCCCTCAAAGTATGATTTAAAAGGAAAGCCCAGTTATAATATGTCATCCATAACTTGCCTTTGGAAAAGTTCGGGTTACCCAAGTGCTGTTTGCCCTCAAGAATCCCTGATCCCATGGTTCTGTTCTCTCAAATAACTTCCATGTGTATACTTGCTATACCAGTAGGATTACCTAGGATGATGATGTTAATTTGGCAACTTGATTTAAAAGGTGTCCAAAAGAATCACGAGTCATTCATTCACTCATTTATTCGTTCAACAGATATTTGCTGTTCTAGACACCAGAGGCCCAGAATTGACAAATTAGTCAGAGAACCTGCTCTCCACGCTTATTTTCTAGGATTTTGACAAAGAGCAACCACTACTTGGAAGACTGCCTCCTTGTATGGCACTGATGTTCCTGATTCCACTCTACTTTCCCTCCGGGAGACTCGTTAGATCCTCACCAAAAGCCGATGTTCACATATGAGGTTTAACAAGTTTTACACGTGTCTACTGCCACCCTACTCGCCCAGCTCCCACCCCTGCCCCGAAGACTGCTCCAGGAAAGTCTGCGGAAAATATGAATGACCATATTTTCATGTCAAAATAAGGTACTAATAGAAAAAAAAGTAATCTGTGTCCTAAATTCATGGTTTTGAGAATAAAATTTCTAAATAATTACATGACAGCATTCAGAAAATATGTTTCTATACAAAATTGCTGTATAATTTAGCAACTATGCTGTATTATTCTAAAAAGATTATGCAAAATTAGTTCCTTTCTATATCAATCTCTAATTTAAAAAACTGATGTTTAGAGCTATAGAGGTTATCATTGTTTTTGCAACATTAAATGCTAATTTGAACTCCTTTAGAAAACCATTTGTAGTACTTTGAATTTTTGCTGTTCCAAAACTGACCTTCTCTCTTGAAAGGTAGTTGGTTGAGAAAAAAATCAATATTTAAGCACACAAAATATACCTTTCATGAAAAAAAGTATAACAATAAACAGTCACATAAAAGTTTCCTCCCTTTTACAATGTAAACTGGTTTTAGCTGTTTATTTTTATTTCCTCAATTAAAAATTTAATTGTAATAAGCTATAATATAAGGCATTTTCTGCCATTGCTTCTTTGGAGATTGAGAATAGAAATGGTTTCTAATTTTAAAGATTGAAAAGATTTAATAACTGGATGAATTATATTTTTAAATCCCCATTAATTTATTTTCAAATGAGGAAAACCCACAACTTCGAGAAACTGATTATTATGGGGGAAAAGGCCTTGATTTGTAATTGTACCCAAATATGAAAGCCTACATTTTGTAAGCATAAAGATTACATTCTCTTCAAAAGATTTTCAAATTCTCATAGGCACATAACTTAGAGAATGAAAAGATTGTAATTTGAAAAATTACAGATTTCATTGTTTTTTTGATGTGTGAAACCTATAAACAAATATCAAGAGATTGTATTGCAAGACTAAAAATCCCTTGTTTAGTTTGTAAGGGACAGTGCCCTATGTGGCTTGCAACCCTGACTTAAGAGAAAAATGCAGAGTAATGCAAAAGACACTCTAATCACTGCATCTAATTACAAAGAAGAATAACTCAGTAAAAAATTTAAGTATCCTTGGGCAGGCGTGTGGTCTGGTGGTCAGAGCATGGGGTTTCAAGTCAGTAGTCTAAATTTCTATTTTAAATACCACTTCTAAAATTTTCCATGACTTTGGGTATGACATTAACTTTATTTTTAAATATGAATTTGAGATTCATGCTTGATAATTACAAAGTAGCCTTTTAATCCTCTATTAGAGGTATAAATCGAATACCATAAAAGTTAACAGAGGGGCAGGTGTTTTCTTGACCTCTTGATGGTAAACAACAACAAAAAAACACTTGATAAAAAAGGTCAGGTAAATGTAAATGAATTTAGAATTTTTTCTCTACCATTTGCTAGTAGCATAGCTATACCCATGTGTTATTTCAAAGTCAGTTCAGGGCATTATTTAACAATCAGTTCCAATAGCTTTCCTCTAAATTGCTCATTTGCTTTTAGGAAATGGTAGTCCTCAGTGGAGCCAACGTTGCTCTTTTTATACTAATTGTTATTGTCACTCGAAGGAACTTGTGCTCCACAGCGATGTGCCTGCTTTGTATTTTGTTTATGTGCAGTGCTTTTTAAGTGTTCCTCCAAGTGTAATAAGTACAGACAAATTACCATGTAAGTTTTCTTTAAACTACGGCTAGATTTCTAGGGATGAATGTAGGTAAGTGATTCAAATTCTAACATACCTCTAGAAATCAATTACCAAGGTAATTTTCACCGGGAATAATTAACATTTGAATTCAAGGAATGTGACCTGACTTATAGGACTGTTCTATTTCTTTCTTTCTCTCTTTTTAAACAGTTTCAGTACTCAATGGATCTTTCTAAGTATGGTGATTTTTTTGTATGCTTTTTAGTCCTTAGTTTAGCTAAGGAGTGTGCTTTGTTTTTTGGAGAATCCAGCCAGTCTAATTTGCTAAAACAGCCAGTATACAGCTCTACTGGTGTGGCTCAGTGGATAGAGGGTAGGCCTGCGGACTGAAGGATCCCAGGTTTGATTCTGGTCGGGCGCACATGCCTGGATTGTGGACTCGATCCCAGCAGGGGGCGTGCAGGAGGCAGCCAACCAATGATTCTCATCATTGATGTTTCCATCTCTCTCCTTCTCCCTTTTCTGAAATCAAAAAAAAATATTTTTAAAAAATAAAAATAAACAAACAGCCAGTATACAAATTAGAAACAAAGAGTAAAATCAGGAATATTGTGGGGTATTAATACAGCATGCAGGAGGTTATACAACATGTGGCCAAAACCCCAACCCCAGAAAGAGCCTTCAGTGCCTGATCTATTGCACACTCTTCAGGCAAGAAGTGATCTTTAAAAACAGCAATTTATCAAGATAATGCCTCATGAAAGGAAATGGAGCTCATTATAAGGAAAAGTAAAACAGCTTAAGGACAGGTCTTGTTTTATGTTTCCCTGATTAGAAATGCAGTGGAAGAGAAAGTACTTAAAGCACTATTAAACAGTCCACCTATCAGGTTGGAAATCACGGAGTTGAAGGAGCAAATGCCTGTGGGATCAGTCTGGTCTCCGGGCATTAGATAGGAGGAAACTGGGAATTGTCCTCTGGGGGCGATCTTAAAATGGAACCCTTGTGAGATGGTATGCAGTAGCTCTAACAGCTTAAGAAAGTGCCTCGAGATTCCCAAGTGCATGTATGTGAAATAAAAAAGGGGTGAAATCCAACTTATTAAGTTTATAAAATTAAAGTTATATTTATTCTTTTCAAAACCTTGAACATTTAGGAAAATAGTAGTAATACCTATTATAAAATGCAGAAATCCAATCCTGCCTTAAGTTCACCTTTCAGTTTCCTGCTTGGGCCTGTTCAATGCATCATGCAGTCAACAACAATAACAAGAGAGCAATTTCTTAAAATTTGTTGCCTTAGTTATGAAACATTAAATCTCCCTTTTAAAATCAAACTCGGATTCTTCATGTTCTCTATAGGTTCCCAAATCCAAGCCTACTTTACCTCCCTAGCCCCTAAACACACAATGGAGATAAATGAAAACAATACTTCCTACACGTGATGCTATCCATCTGAGAAGGGCAAGGTGAAAGAGCAAACAAACATGGGACTAAATTCTGCTTAACAGAATGATTACAATGGATCCACTTGTAGAATAGGGAATGCAGGCATTTCATTTTTATTCATCAGAAGACATTTTTCTAAGTACTAACTGTAATGATAAATTATAATTCCTTGACTAATTTAGTAGATACTTGAACTATCTCCAAAAGTTCATATTTCCTGCCATTAGCCCCAGTTTTATACATTTTACAGCATAAAGTTTGCATTGCAATCCTAAGTCTGCTGGAGTACTTTGTACGGACATGGGACATTTGGCCTGGTGCCGCAGAGCTAGAAAGCTGGTTGGAAACTTTGGGAAAAGAGTCCCTTTGTTGGCTCCATGTATTATTCATCCTATGAAATGCAAATTTTATTTTTGACATAGCAAAGCTGTCTCTACTTTTGACATAGCAAAGGTTACTGTGGAATCAGAAATAATTATTTTAAGAGTAGATTTCTGTAATTTTATTTCAAATCTTGAATTTATTTCAAATTTAAAGTGTGCTACAAACAATTTTTATGTTGGATTGCCAACAAAAATTTTTTTTTTCAATAACTAACTTAGAAGCTATAAAAATGACAATGTGTATTGATTGTATTAAAGTACGACATTCTCATTATTGACTGAGGTTTTGAAATGGCTTTATTAACTCTCATAATGATTAATATTTATCATGATAAAACCTTACATAACAGAAGTAATTACTGTTAGGATTAGGTTCAACTGTGAGAGACAGAAAACACCAAGTAACGGTGTTTAAATAGGAGAGAAGTTTTTTCTCATGTAAAATCCAGAAAGAGAGTCAGGACTGGTATTATGGGCACACATTCAGAATCAGGTTTTCTGACCATCCTCAATGTTCAGTTTCTAATTTGTGATTCAAGGTGGCTACTCTACCTCCAACCACTGAATTCATGGTCCAGGTAGCAGAAAGAAAAAAATGGAGCATGTCCCACCCAGAATACTTCATTGTAATTTTTATGACTAACATGTGCTTATGATTCTATAACATAGAATCTACATAATTTTCAATTCTTTTGTCATTACATTATCTTTTTTAAGATATATTTTTATTGATTTCACAGAGGAAAGAAGAGGGGGGGAGAGATAGAAACATCAATGATGAGAGAGAATCATTGATTGGCTGCCTCCTGCACGCCCCACACAGGGCATGTGCCCTGACCAGGAATCGAACAGTCACTTCCTGGTTCACAGGTCGACACTCAACCATTGAGCCTTGCCAGCAAGGCTGTATTGTCTTTTAACACAATGTTTGTTTATACATTATCTATGTTAAAAGATAATATCAGGAAAAGATAAAATCATGGTTCTCATGCCAAAGCAATCTTGAGAAAGAAGGCATCGCACTTCCTAATTCAAAGAAGTATGGTACTACCATAAAAACAGACACATAGATCAATGTGTCTCAGAAATAAACTCACGAATATAAATTTTAAATTATTTTAAGACAAAGGAACCAAGAAAGTACAATGGGGAAATAAACAGTCTCTTCAATAAATAGTGTTCGGAAAACTGGACAGCCACATAAAACTGGATCACTATCTTACACCAGACATAAAAAATTAACACAAAATGGATTAAAAACTTTAATGTAAGACCTGAACCATAAAACTCCTAGAAGAAAATATAGGTGATAAGCTCCTTGACATCAGTCTTGACAATAATTTTGTGGGCTTGACACCCAAAGCAAAGGTAACAACATCAAAAATAAACAAATGGTACGACATCAAACTAAAAAGCTTCTGCACAGCCAAAAAAGCCATCAACAAAATAGAAAGGCATCTTACTAAATCAGAGAAAATATTTGCAAGTCATATGTCTAATAAGGGCTAATATAAAAATATGTAAAGAACTCATACAACTCAAGAGCAAAACAACAACAAACCAACAACAACAACAGAAACCCCCAAACAATCCAATTTTAAAACAGGCAGAGGATCTTCAGAGACATTGAAGAAATTGTCATAGATGGCCAAAGTATACATGAACAGGTGCTCAACATCACTAATCATAAGGGAAATGTAAATCAAAACCATAATGAAATATCACCTTACATCTGTTATCAAAAAGATAAGAAATAGCCCGGCCAGTGTGGCTCAGTGGTTGAGCATTGACCTGTGAACCAGGAGGTCACAGTTCCATTCCTGGTCAGGGCACATGCCCAGGTTTCGGGCTCAGCCCTTCAGTGTGGGGCTTGCAGGAAGCAGCTGGTCAATGATTCTCTCTCATCATTAATGTTTCCATCTCTCCCTCTCCCTTCTTCTCTGACATCAATAAAAATATGTTAAAACAAAGAAATAAGTGTTGGTGAGGATGTGGCAGGAAGGGAACCCTGTGTAGTGTTGGTGGGAATGTACATTAGTGCAACCCCCATGAAAACAATATAGAGGCTCCTGAAGAAACTAAAACTACAACTATTGTATTATCCAGCAATTCCACATTTCTGGGTATTTATCCAAAGGAAATGAAAACACTAACTTGAAAAAAATATCTGCATCCCCATGTTCAGTGCAGCAGTATTTACAGAAGCCAAGGAAGCAATCTAAGTATTTACGGATAGATGAATGGGTAAAGAAAATGTGGATACACACACACACACACACACACACACACACACGGCAATATTATTCAGCTATAAGGACAGAAGAAAATCCTGCAATTTGCAGCAACATGGATGGACTTTGAGGGCATTATGCTAAGTGAAATAGGTAAGAGAAAGACAAATACCTCACTTATATATAGAATCTAAAAAAAAAATTTTTTTTAAATCAAGCTCCAAGATATACAGGACAGATTAGTGGTCACCAGAAATGATAGGCTGGGGTGGGTGACATGGGTGAAGTTGGTCACAAGGTACAAACTGCCAGCTACAAAATGCATAAAGAAGCTCTGGGTATGCCTGGGTTGCCATGCACAGCATGGTGACAATGGTTAACACTGTAGTGCATATTTGAAAGGTGCTAAGACAGTAGATCTTAAAATTTCTAATCACACAAAAAATTGTAACCATGTATGATGATGGATGTTAACTAGATTTATTATGGTGAACATTTCACGATATATAAAATATTGAACCATTATGTTGTCAACCTGAAACTAATATAATGTTGTATGTCAATCATATCTCAATTAAAAAAACACACTTGAATGAGTTTGATAAATGAAGCTGTATTACAGATTACAGTACAGTATGAGATTAAAATAACCCCGTATGTATGGTAACATTTACTAGCTCTTCGTGGTAAATTTAAAACATGTGCCATGCCATAGTTCTCATAATCCAGGCTAAAGAAGTCAGAGGTGGTCTCTTCCAGACCAGCTCACTGACCCCGGGCAGTTTCCTAACTCAAACCTCAGTTTCTCTGCCACAAAATGGATATAAGAAAACTTAGCTCAGTGAGCTTTTATAGAATGAAATCAACAATACCAAACACACATTATGTGCACAAAAAGGATTAGTGCCTTCACTATCTTAGGAAGCTGTGGCTTTTTAAAAACTTCACTGTGCCTAATAATGACCATGGGAGCTGTTTAAAATGGAGAGTATGGCCCTAGCTGGTTTGGCTGAATGGATAGAGCATCAGACTTTGGACTGAAGGGTCCCAGGTTCGATTCCAGCCAAGGGCACATGCCTGGGTTGTGGGCTCGATCCCCAGTAGGGGTCGTGCAGGAGGCAGCCAATCAATGATTCTCTCTCATCATTGATGTTTCTATCTCTCTCTCCTTCTCCCTTCCTCTCTGAAATCAATAAAATATATTTTAAAATAAAATAAAATAAAATGGAGACTATGTCCTGGGTCTGTGATCCTGGGGCTGGGAACAGAAAAGCACCAAGCATGACTTCAGTGTGGATGGTCCCTCGATCCCCTCTGCGAAAGAGTGTCCTGGGTGTGAGGGGCACCAGGTGGAGGGAGCAGTTGTTCGCTGGTCTGGTTGGCCTCTCCAAAAGACTTAACATAGGGCTGAAGGCAAGGGGTTTTCCTTTCTACGCCTCCTTAGCCATCTGTACAATGTGGATAAGAACCACTTCTTCGTTATCATAAAATACTCAATGAGGATTCAGAAATCAAATCCATTGTTTTTGTCCCAAGTGAGACTTTTATAAAAAAATGACCAAGAAAAGGAGAGTTAAAGTTGAAAAAGGAATAAAAACAAAAGGAAATATGTTTGGTAAAAGGCATAAAATTATGTTTGGAATGAGGTGGGCTATGAACACACAGAGTGAAAAGGGACTGAAGACACAGGGACTGAAGCAAAGCAAAGATGCAGCAGATACAAGAGGTGTTAGCCACCGGGTCCTCACTCCCATGTTCACTTGGAGAGTTCAGGAATGAACAGGGACACATTCAGAAAAGGGAAGGAGTTAAAAGGAACAGTAGCAAAAGGGACAGGGAGGAAAGGAATGAATCCAGGGGCGAGGAAAAACTGCAAGAAAAGGAAGGCAAAGAGGTTCTGGAATTTGTATCTTGCTCAATTCCCTTAAGACCCACGAGAAAAGAAAATTCTGCTGAAGGAAAAGAACCAAGCAGAATTTCTGAAGGGAAGTGCACAGAACCCAGAACCTAAAGAGCAATTTGTAGTTGGAAGATTTTTCTTCTAAGTCAGCAAATACCCACACAAGGATTTCATTGAAGGAAATCTGATTATAAAATCACTAGGGATAATTTAAGGCTCTCTCATTGACAGATGCCAGGATGAAAGACTGAATTTCAGAAATAGACCAATTTAGAACAAATATGGAGGGGGGAAATTGAGAGGAGAGAAAAACATCTGGCTATTAATGCTATTAAAATTAGATGCTAAGGGCCTGGCTGGTGTGGCTCAGTAGTTGAGCTTCAACCTATGAACCAGGAGGTCACAGTTCAATTCCGGTCAGCGCACATGCCTGGGTTGTGGGCTCGATCCCCAGTAGGGGGGCGTGCAGGAGGCAGCCAATCAATGATTCTCTCTCATCATTGATGTTTCTATCTTTCTCTCCCTCTCCCTTCCTTTCTCTCTAAAATCATTAAAAACATATTTAAAGAATAAGATACAAAGGTTTTTTATGATTTTTAAATGAACATGTTATTTATAATAAACTGATAGGAAGAGATCATAGAAATGGTAAAACTCCTGAAAAAATTAAAAATGAAAGAAAAATTATAAAAGTGTGATAAAGCATGTACAGCAAGGTCATTTGTGTTTCTAGTTTGTGTCTTTCCTCCCCATTTCTCTCTTTTCCTCTCCCTGCACTTCAAGCTGGCAGCCATGCTCTGGAGTCCCTTTGTCGGGGAACTTTTGTAGCTGGTAAAAGTACAAGTTGCATATACTCAAACTATTGCTATTTTTTGTAAAAGCCAAAATTCACCAATGATATACGATAGGAACCCACTGGGGACGGGAGAAGGAAGCAGGAAGAGAGGCATGGACTGTGCCAGCTTTGTTTTGAAATGTTCTAAAGCAGTGGTTCTCAACCTTGGCTGCACATCAGAATCATCTGGGAATCTTTTTTTAAATCCTGATGTCTGGGCCTCATCCTCCGGAAATTCTGTTTCTTTGTTACTAATGTTGTGGCCCCACCCCATAACAAAGAAACAGAATTTCCGGAGGATGAGGCCCAGAAATCAGGATTTTAAAAAGATTCCCAGGTGATTCTGATGTGCAGCCAAGGTTGAGAACCACTGCTCTAAAGGCTTTTACCTTTTATGGGTGAAAAGGACGGTAGTACTTAACAACTGCTGTGCTTTTAATAGCATCCAATTTACTCAAGCTGTTTATATATAAAAACTGGTTGTTCTTAAGCCTTGAAACACAACTTGGAAATCTAATAGATTATTTTACTTTATTGTGGACTAGTAGCCCTGAGCACGAATCGGTATGCCAGTAGGTCTCCACCCGCTGCCCCTGTAGCTCCCTTTGCCCCCCCATAGCTTGCTGCCCTGCCCCCTCCTGTAGCTCTCTGCCACCGCTGCAGCTAACTACCCCACCCACTGCTGATCCGTGATCCGGTCATTACACGGTCAGTCGTTACGTAACAACCATTTGCATATTACAACTTTATTATATAGGATATTTAAAATTACTAAATACTTCATGCTTACAAAAATGTATATATACACATATATACAATGGTACACAAAAATAGTATGTTCAAAGAATAATAGAAGACACATCCATGTAGTCACTGCCCCGTTTAAGAAAATGAACATGACCTTTCAAGGCCTCCAGGATGAGCACACCCTCCTCCCCACCACCTCTTCCAGAAGTAACTGCCTCTTGTAGTCTTTCAGTTCCCTTGCTCCCCATAACAGTGTTAATCTACAAGTGAGTGTGTATTCACACTGGTCTCAGCTGGAGCTTTAATACTATTTGCCAGTCCTCTTACTATCCTTTGGTGAAGCACCCTCTCACCCCACCTACCATCCCAGTAGCTATTAATATACTTCTACCACTATCCTCAAGGCCTCTGCTCTCACATACGCAACTGATGGCCTTGTTTCCTTCTTCTCAAAGAGCTTCTCCATTTTCTCTCTCTCTGCCTCCCAAACATAGCTATGTCCACGTGCACTCTTCCCTCCAGGGTCAGAGGGCCTGAGAGCTGAGGCAGCTTCCAGTTAATGCAAGGAACCATTTAGATAACAGGTTGAGGCTGTAGGGCAGTTTGCTGATCACAAAGTAATTAGAGGTAATTTTAAGTTCTCCCTTTTGCTTATCTTTATTTTCTAAATCTGCTATAATAGAAATGGATTATTTGTGTTAAAATATATCAATGTGTTTAAAAAACCATGCCATGCTATATGGTGTATCTAAAATACCTTGCAAAATAAATTCATTATGAGTGAACTTGTCAAAGACAGACTTTGAATTAGAAATGGCTGTTGTCCGAGGCTCTCAGTTTTCCCATCTGTGAAACGGAGTAATTAATATTAATCAGTCATTATACTGTATAGCTTGATACTTGCAAAATTCTAATAATTGTGAGTTGCGTATGCTCCCGCTGGGTAGTCTGTTATTTAAGTTGTACTTTTGTTCCCTGCTCTTGAAGCAGATATAATGCACAGCTGTTTCTTCACCTATTCAGTTTTCTGTAAAGGAACACCTGCTTAGAATGTACCTAAGGAGTTATTTCTTTGTTTTTTGATAATTAAAGCACTGCTCTGGTGATGGCTGACATCTGGACTCACTTTTAAAGACTTTGCTGCGTTTTCCTGGCTCCTGGGAGATTCATGAGCTATAATGCATGAGATGGAAATGTGGTGATGCGCTTTCTTTTGCAACAGCAGTTTTACTCTGGCTTTGTTATTTCCCCATCGCAATGAGTGAGAGCTGCCACTCTGTTACTGCTGCTAAGAGATTAGGGGAACTGAGTTGAGGTCCAGAAATTTAATATGCCATATAATGCCTGATTTATTTTGATTCTGGATTTGATTTGAACTGATAAACACACTTGGGACTGCTCTGCAGAATCAATATCCAGGGATTCAAAATTTTTTATAAACTGGTTCTGAAATAACTTCTATTTGGGGAGCATGAAAGCCTAAGCTCACTCAAGTATTCCCACTAGTAATAGAGAAAGAGAAAGTTGGAAAAAGCATTCTAATATTTATATATAATCCTCAGAACTATAATCCTCAAACTCCGCTTGATGGTAGCTCAATAAACTTTTATAGGATTTACTTTCTAGAATTATTACATTATTACTGCCTCTTCCTTAACATTCTTCTTGGCCTGTTACTCACAGGTCAAAATACCAATGAAGAACCATACATCAGTTAGGGCTCACAGTTGTGGCTATTTTAGTAGTAAGCAGAATGAGCCAATAACTTAAGTCCAGGTGTCTTGAGGGGCCTCTATAGCACTGGCCTTTGTACAATTAGGAGAGGAGGAGGTTAGGGAGCCCCAAAATGCATTAGTCTCCAGCTGCCACTCCATGTCCAGCGAGGCCCCTTCTGCACTAGGAGGTTAACCTTTCAAGCACTGCCATCCCCAAATGGCAGATGCCTTTCTTAGCAAATTGGTTTTCAAGCAGAATCTTTCCTTCCTCAAGCCAGTAACTTCCACATCTACATCTCACGCAGGTGTGCTGAGTGTTGCAGCCTGGTCACCTGTGTGCACTAGCTGTGAGTCTGGAGGTTTTGTTTTCAGAGGTCACCTTGGGAAACAGCACTTACTGTAGATTACAATTGGAAATGCCCTAAAGTAACATTGCAAAATGTTCACATCCTGGGCAGCCAGAAAATAAGAAAACGTTTACAACGAGAGAGAATCAGTATTTGTTGAGTGTATGTGCTAAGTGCCAGGTACTTTAAATATTATTTAACATGCAACAAAAGAGAGATTTTGCCCTATTTTAATAGAAAAACTGAGGTTCAAATAAATTGTTCTGACCCCAGATCGTGTTGTTGGTAAAATGGAGGACATAGATTCACATCCAACCGGTTTTTTTCCTTGCGAATTCTTCCTTGTCTCAGAAGGTGAGTCTCAATTTCCATTTTGTGAGTTCTGGTTGGAATGTGAGCAGAGGTGTGCCGAGCAGTGGGGTGGAGGGAGAGAGGAAGCACAGCTCTAGGAGCAGGCAGAAATGGGTAACGAGCTACAGGAAAATTTAAAGACATAAATGAAACAGACTAAAAATATGTCCACCATATTATTATTACTATCATCAACACCATTGTCATGTGACAGCAATTCTAGAGAATGTCAGCAATAAAATATTCCTTCTTGCTGGGGCATCCCCACTTCTTGGTACACGAGTACATGTAAGAAGCCGTCAACTTAATTTTCAAGTTTTTTTTTTTTAAAGAGCAGGTTGTTTAGAACTTGTAATCAAAGTGCCACAAAGTTTTATGGCCTAGGATAGATCATACTTAAGGACATGATGTATCAAAATCCTTATCTTTTAACATTATTTCTAAGAAAATATGAGTTCTAATATTTATTTCAGAAGTACATCTCTCCCAAGTTGGGCAGTGCGTGCAGGATCTTTTATCTTCTGGCAGCAGCAGAGGCTCTGGTGGTGAGAGCCCTTTTGGTAGTAGGGGCTGTCTGGCAAGGTGGCTGTTAATGATGAAGAGGAAAGAGATAGATACCAGAAATTTATACAGTGGGAGAGGGAAGAGTATCTCTTTAAATTAACATGGGAAAGTTACTGTTCAGATGAATCCCCAAGTGTAGAGAATATGAGATCTTAAAGAATTACTTTACCCCATCACCAAGTCTTATAAATTCTATCTCCTAAATATCTCTCAAATATGTTCTCTTTTCTCCTTGGCTGTTCAGACCCTAATACTATTTTATTAGACTACTGTAACATCCTGCTAGCTGGCCTTCCTTCCTGTCATTAGTCTCAGCTAATTCCACTTCATGATCGCTCCAGCTGGTCAGAGTGACCCACCTAAGCATGAGATCCCAATGTCAGACTTCCCTTGCTTAAAGATTTCCTTTGACTTTCATGCCCACAGGATAACAATGCAAACTCCCTTGCAAGACTCATAAACTTCTTTAAGATATACCCCTTCTGCCTGGCCAGCATGCCTCAGTGGTTGAGAGTCAACCTACGAACCAGGAGGTCACAATTTAATTCCCAGGTCAGGGTACATGCCCGGGATGTGGGCTCGATCCCCAGTGTGGGGCATGCAGGAGGCAACCGGTCAATGATTCTCTCTCATCATTAATGTTTCTATCTCTCTCTCTCTCTCTTACTCTCTGAAATAAATAAAATATATTTTAAAAAAGATATTCCCCTTCCCTACGTTTCTTTCATCCTTTGCCATTTTTTAACTCAGATATTGTAGTAGAGCTAATCTGAACTACTTGCCCTCCAAATGTGTGATGCTCTTTCAGGCTTTTGCATATATTTTCAGTTCAGGGGACATAACTTCTATGTGTTTTCCTCTGATAAATCTCTCTTTCCCAAACTCAAACTGCATTAAGTACTCCATACTCTCTGCTCTGTCCCATAATACTAGAGGGTGTACATTCATATTAGAACTTAAATTACATAAAAGAAATTGCATTCTGCTCTGGCTTCTCCAACTAGACTATAAGCTTTTTGAATGCAGTGGCTATGTCTTTTATCTTTGCCACTCCAGCATTTAGTGATGTTTTGGTTCAGATATTATGTGCTTGATAATTTTTTAAATGAATGCCAGGTTCCACACAGCATACAAGATATCAAGAAGGTGACAGTCTAGTGGTAATGACAAGTCAAATTCACATAATTGAAAGCAAGGCATAAGTTGTGTCACAATTGAGGGTGAAATGAAATGCTTTGGTTATTTTAAGAAGTAAGATCTCAATTCCAGTTTTAGGGTGATGTGGGGATACACAATTGAGAAAGCTGAGGGAGAAGATGACCTTTGAGATGACTCTGTCCCCAAATATTCAATGCTTGAGATGCAGCAAGTATAAGGAACAGGTTGGGTCACATGCTGATATAGTAAATGGTGGGAGCAATAGACAATCACAGAGTAGTCACACTGAGATATAAGAGAGTATTGCGAAAAAGATGGAGATGTTAGGCTTTAAATGTGGAGAAGGAGTCAGAATTAAATTTAGAAGACAACTACAGTGTAACTACTGGCCCGGTGCACAGATTCATGCACATTGAAAGGAAATTAATTAGAAGAAATATTTTAATATTGCTATTCACCCTTTCTCTATAATAGAAGTGTCAACCAAATTCATGATTGACAATGACAGATGGAAACACACACGTGCGATTGGCGCCAGCGAGAGCTCTATATGTATTGCACATGCGCGAGTCAACTTAGATTTTTATATACATAGAATAAACTTGCTTAATTAGACCTGATTTCTAACTTAGCTAAACTTTTTCCAGGCCAGTGAAGCACCTGAACTTCTCTTTCAGGTAACTGTCAGCAACACAGCAGTAAATTGTCAACACGAAGCAGATTATTATTATAGATCATGCAGGGAGAACAAAGGGTAAAATATTTAACTGCAGCCGTGTTTGACTATATTCTGCACAGTGAGAAAACCTGAAGTCATTTTCAAGGTCCACCATTTCTTACTACTTTTCAGTCAGGTCAAGTTTCTAAACTTTATAAATCTCCATTTTCTGGCTAATGAAAAGAAAATAGGATTCAACTGAGTCTCCTATCTACCTACTCCAGGACTTCTGTGATGATCAAATGAGATGAGGCACAGGAAAACACTTCACAGACATTTGGTTAAAGTGTAAAATGTTTGCGCCTGGGTACAAAGCAAGTTGTGTTCCTGGGCTGAAGAAAATGCAAGGAGGCTAGTCCCTAGGGAGAGGAAGCCGGGCGTCGCTACATGATGTCATTACCCGGCGCCCACAGTGACTGTTTCTGGGCTGGGCTGGGCTGTGGGCCACATTTTGTGCCATGGAGTCTCAGCAGTGTTGGCTGGGATTTGGTGGGCTGTCGCTCCAGGGTGGTGGCGGGGCCTGTGTCCCACTTGGGGGAAGCCCAGTGTTGCTTTCTTGGCACCAGGTCCATGGTGCCATTTCTTTGTAAATGGCCAGTGTGCATTATGGCAGCTCCTGCATTGAGTGTCTGCCCCCTGGTGGTCAGTGCATGTCATAGCAACCGGTCAGACAGTTGGAGAGACACTTAGCACATATATATTAGAGGCGATTATTGGCAGAAGATGGACTATTAGAGCAACTGTAATAGTTTGATTAAGGATGAGCAAGGCCATAGTTGACAGGTAGTATAGTATAGATAGGCAGATAGACCTGGGTCACTTAGTGATATGATCTTGGACATTTTATTTAAACTTGAAAACCCAATTTTTCTCATTTATATCAAAAGACTGTTGTGACTGAATTTATGTAAAGAGATTAGCACAGTGCTTGGCATGTACCAACTGCTTGAATTAATCAGTGATATTTCAGTTGCAAGCAAAATTCAACTTAAATCAGCATAAGCAAATAAGGGGAAATTATTAAAAGGCTACTGACAAAACAAATGCAACACAATAGAGAGCCCAAAAATGGAACCGTACTAATATAGTCAAATGATCTTAGTCTTTTCAACAAATGGTGCTGGAACAACTGTACATCCATATGCAAAAAAATAAATAACTCTAGACACAGATCTTATACCCTACACAAAAATTATCTCAAACACTATCATAGGCATACATATAAAATGCAAAACTCTAAAACTCCTAGAGGAGAGCATATGAGAAAATCTAAGTGACCTCAGGTTTAATGATGATTTTAAAATATTTTTATTGATTTTTAGAGAGAAACATTGATCAGCTGCCTCCTGCATATCCCCCAATGGGATCAAGCCTGAAAAACAAACATGTGCCCTGACAAGGAGTTGAACCAGCAACCCCTCAGTGCGCAGGATGATGCCCAACAACTGAGCCACACCGGCCAGGGCAGTGATGACTTTTAAATATAACACCCAAGGCATAATTCACAAAAGAAAAAATTGATAAGTTGGACTTCATTAAAATGAAAAGTTTCTGCTTTGTGAAGGGCACTGTTACGAGAATGAAAAGACTGTCCAGACTGAGAGAAAACTTTTCAAAACACATATCTGGTAAAAGACTGGTATCCAAAATCTATATAGAACGCTTATAACTCAGCAATAAGGAAACAAACATCCCAATTTAAAAATGGGCAAAAGAGGCATCAAGAAAGATGGCAGTGAGGGTAAACACCTGTACTTGCTGCCTCCTACAACTACATCAAAATTACAACTAAAACACAGAACAACCATCATCCAGAACTGCTGGAAAGCTGGCTGAATGGAAGGGAGCACACTGAGGCTGGTAGGAGACGCAGACGCTCAGAACTGGCTGGTCTGGCACCCATGTGGGCCACTGTTTTAATAGGGAGGGAGATCGACTCTACAGAGGCCGCCATGGGGGAGGAAGGGGTCCCAGACCCACACCAGACACCCAGACCAGGGTCCCAGAGCTGGGAAAAGAAGTCCCTACAGGCAGTAAGAACTATGAACTGTAAAAACCAGTGCAGACTGGGGCTCAGTGATAGAGGCTGCTGGAGACCCAGCTATTCCTCTTAAAAGGCCAGCACCATAAACTGAACTTACAAAGTTCTGCTTCCTCTGAGCTCCAGAACCAGGGTGAGGCTCTGGGGTACACAGACACATATGTGGAGGAACTGGATTGTCTGGCATCAGGGCAGGAACTCTGGGATGGCTTTCTCCCAGACAGAGGACCTCTCTGGTTGCAGGGCTGACTGGCAGCCATTTCTGTTTGCTCTGTCCTGGTGATTCCTTAAGACCCTGCCTCATCCAATTTACAACCCCATCCAAGCTGTGGGCAGCAGCTTTTGCATATGAATGGCCTGTCCTCGCTCAGACTAAAATCTCAAACAAGCTGCAGCTGGGTTAGGGAGCCGAAAACATATCAAAAAAAGGCCCAAGACCTAGCACCTGCCTTGCTTCACAGCTGGACCTCATCTGGGCACTTCCAAACCCAATACAAAGAGGAGGAATCTGCAGATCTCTCTGTAGCTCCTGCTGGGTGGCCCCAAGCAGTGGCTGACTTTGCACCTCCCTGGAGACCCAAGAGCCAGTGTACCCAGTGGTCAGTGTCAGACCATACCCGATTACAAATCGACACATCCAGAAGTGACACACTGAAGGGGCAGACTGGAATTGTGATAGGGATGGCATTGAATCTATAGATCCATTTGGAGAAAGCTGCCATTTTAACAATATTAAGTCTTCTGATCTACAAATATGAGATGTCCTTCATTTATTTAGGAATTTATTTAATTTCATTCAACAGTGTTTTGTAGCTTTCAGTATACAAGTTCTTCACTTCTCTCATTAAATTTATTCAAAAGTACTTTATTTTTTTGATGCTATTGTAAACAGGACCTATGAGAAGGAATTACAATTCCTATGACTTACCATAAGTCAACTGATGAATTGAGAGCTGTTAATTTCTCTGAAAGCAGCTCCTGTAGGGTTGCATAAATCCTTGCCAGTGGGCGGAAAACTTCTGCTTACTTCAGTCTGTATCTCCACTCTGTCCTTTAAATCTTTATTTGTATTTCTTAATGACCTCACTATTATTAGAGATACTGAGATAACTTTGTAGTATGTATCTTTACTAAGATTAATTTTCTTTCTAAAATTCAAGAACTCCCCATCTGATTCAATAGTGATAGATTCAGTTAAAAGGTCAACCGAAAAACAAGACTACAAAAGTCAAAAGCTGCATTTGAAATACTTGTACATATTTGGGCTTTTGGATTACGTTTCAGTAATTCTGTACTAACAAGAGAGAAAGTAACATGTATGGGATGTGCAAAATAGAGTAAAGGCTGGTTGCCTGCATATGGTTATGGATCCATTACTGTATAATTAGCCTCTGCTTTTTAACCAGCCATTTTTAGAAAGCAGATCTACTTTAGTAATATCAATTAAATAATTTCTGTTTGGTTACACTATTATGATGGCAGCTGGAATTCAATAATTTAGACCATATTAGGATGGCATATTATGCCTCTATGATGTCACTAAATATATACACTGGGCGGCCAGATTATTATGACCACCTGACATTTGTAGGCAAATTAGCTATAATTTCACGCTGAAGTTGCTAGAGGACCAGACCATTATAAATAGGGGAGCAGGCTGTTTACCACGACGGAAGTGATTTTTTTTTTCTGAAGATGTAGGTAAACAACTCGATTTAACAGCCTTTGATTGTGGGATATATATATATGTATGTATATATATACAGACACACATATAAGTATATATCTAAATTACATTTTATCATTTGTGCTCTTACTTCAAAGCTACTGTTAATATTTGATATGTGGAGCAAAGAAAACTCGCTTAAACGCACACATATATAGACTCAGGACAGTTAATATATGAAACTAGAGGCCGGATACACGAAATTTGTGCAAGAGAAGGCCTTCGCAGCCCCGGCTTCACCCGGAAGGTTCCGCTGTTCAGCTGTTCGGTCGATTTGCATGTTATGCTTTTATTACTATAGATGCTTAATTTGACTCCTGGCCTATAGAAGGTCTCAATAAATATTGGCCACAACTTTTATAATTCTCCCTAATATTCTCTCCCACAAGGTTCTTCACAGTGTCTTGCCTCGCAAGCACTTGAGTTTAGCACAGTGGTTCTCAACCTTGGCTGTACATCAGAATCACCTGGGAATTTTGTTAAAATCCTGATTTCTGGGCCTCATCCTCCGGAAATTCTGTTTCTTTGTTACTAATGTTGTGGCCCCACCCCATAACAAAGAAACAGAATTTCCGGGGGATGAGGCCCAGAAATCAGGATTTTAACAAGATTCCCAGGTGATTCTAATGTGCAGCCGAGGTTGAGGACCACTGGGTTAGAACCGTCCCGCTTCCGTCTGCCGGCAGCACGCGCTCAGCCGAGCCTTACCCTGCACACCTGGCCTCCGCACACCTGGCGCTGTGGGCACCTGATTTTCCCACTGTGCAAACTGGCTGTGAAAGCCCTAAAACAGCACAGGACAGACAATGTGGAATAAGTAACGTCTTGCCCCCATTGTTCCTGTCCCAATCCATGTGCCCTGCTCCCTGCTGCCAATAAGGGATGCATTAGACTCCATCTCAAACCCTAAATTCGTAGGTACCTAGAAACCTACGTGTATCTGCGAAGAACACTCCAGCGTGCGAGAAGAGGGAGACCCCCTTACCCAGGGCACACAGAGGCTTCAGCACAGATTTCTCTACAGGGCGGAATTGTTCCCCTTACACCTTTGGGGCTGTGTCCCTTTGAAAGCTCAAAGGTCCAGAAACGCTCACCTGACAGGCGAGCCTCCGGAACCCGCCCAGCGTGCACTCAACACCCCGTTCCCGCCACCGGACAGCGGCCGCGCATGCGCCACACCTGCCGCGCGCCTGCGCAGTCTGGGGCTCATTCTTTCTTTGCGGTCCTCCGGCTCTGTCCCAGACTTCCGTTCGAACTTCCCGGCTGTGGCAGAAGCCACCAATCAAAAACGTCCTGCCGCAGGCCACGCCCCTCCACCCTCTCCTCCGGGAACCGGAGTCGGATTTCACGCACACCCCGCCTTCCGGACGCACGCAGCGCGCAGACGTAAGCCTCGGACGCCGTCATCGCCCCCGCGCCGGCTCTAGCCGGGCGCTCCCTGCAGACCGTTGGGCGGCCCGTCGGAGCCCCTCCCGCCAACCGTCCCTGCGGCGGCGACTCATGTGGGGGTTCGGGCTCCTGCGGTCGCCGCCGCCGCTGCTGCTCCTGCTGCCGCAGCTCGGGCTCGGGCTCGCCGCCTCCCGCTCTCAGGCCGGAACCATGGACTTGGGCGGCTGCGGCTCTGCGCGGAGCTGCCCCGCGGCCGAGGGGCGCCCCCGGTGCCTGCGGCTGTCCGCGGTGCCGGGCTCCGACCCGCAGCGCAGCAACGAGCTGCTCCTGCTGGCGGCGGAGGGGCCGGAACGGCGGGATCTCTCGGGGGACCGGGCGCAGGAGGAGCCGCCGCCGCCGCCCCAGCATCACGTCGTCTACTTCCCCGGGGATGTGCAGGTAACCGGGCCCGCTGGCACCTGCCCTTCCTTCCCCTGGGCTCCCTCCTCGCGGCCGGTTCCGGCTCCTCCGCCGCCTGAACGCGGGGTGGCTCTGCATTTACCCCACGAAGTCCCCGACCCCCTCCTCTTGCAGCCCCGGGGGAAGGTGTCCTTGGAGAGCTGCGGCCTCCGGGGAGCCGGCAGTCAGTCCAGGGTGCCGCTGGCCGTTACTAAAAAGCAGACAAGTCAACAGCAAGAATAAACGTCAAGCGTGTGCCACTCAGTAACCATGAAAGGGGGTGGGGGGGTGGGTGGAGGAAAGGGACGGTCCCTGCTAAGCGTGTCAGTATTTTGACGCTCACCCACACCCTGTGCTTTCCTTTTGTGTGGGATTGTATCTTTATTACTAATTTTATAGCTGCAGGCAGATAACCGTGGATAAGTTGTCCTGGAAAGCTGGCTGTCAAAACCTAGACCTTCATCTAGCACCGTGTTGTCTAATGCGGCAGCCGTTAGCTGTATGTGGCCATTTAAGTTCATTTAAACAGGTGTCAGGCACCCCTTTCCGCGGTCACCCCAGCAGCATTTCAGGTGCTCGGGTGCAGCTAAAGGTTGTGTGCGCTGCACAGTGAGTAAGGCAAACAGAAGGGCCCCGTCATCACAGAGCGTTCTACTGGATGCTGTCGGGGTGGACAGGGAAAGCTGGAATATGCCTCGGTGTGTTTCTCATACCATGGAAACAGTATGAATGTATTGTTTTTGAAATTGACGCTTTAAAATGAGAGAGTAGCAAACTTTGTGCCCCCAGTCAAAGGGTGATGAAGGTGTCTGTAGGTTTTTTCTCTTGTCCTCAAAGTAATCAACTGATCTAGTTGACTGCTAATAAACACTATGAAAAAAAAACACCTAATATTTAGATTGAAGAGAAGTTTAACTTAATCAATCAATGCTCTATTGCTCAGTTTAGGAACACAGCATGGCATTGCTAACAGAGACCTCCAGATTGTGGACCAGCTGTAGTGGTCCATCTTCTCTAATGATGATGATGATAATATAACCTTTATTGAACACCTACTAAGTGTTTTTAAAGTGTGCCAGCCAGAATATAGTACAAATCTTCAGGTGAGGTCTAAAAAATGCTAAATGCAGGTGGAGTAAGACCTCCTTTGCTTTGACACCATTTGAGCAGACAGGTGTGTCATGATTTTACTTACTTTTTTTTTTTTTTTATGTAGCCTGAGATTCCATTAGATTTTTGGACGGGGATAAACTGTTGATTTATTCAGACTATGAAGTGCTCTGAAAATCCAGGTCTTTTAGAGAAGAAATAGAGGATAAAGCATCAAAAGACTTTAGGCCAGATTTTCTAGATTTGAACCCTGATTCTGCAATTTTTAACTATTAAATCTCTGACCAATTGCAGCTACCTCAACCATAAAATAGGAATAATAATTTATAGGATATCAATGAGAATTAAATGTGAATACATAATGAATTACAGTGTCTTCTCATCTTGCTGATGACCTCTGTAATCATGGGGGTACCCTTGTACTCAGTTCTTGGGCTTTTTCTCTGTGTACCTTTATCCCTTAGTGATCTCTTTCAGTCCTGTGGCTTTACATACTACCTGTACTTTGACAACCTTCAACATTTGTGTATATAACCTGGACATATACCGCAAACTTTAGACTTAACAATTGCATGCATAATTTCATTTTGGATATTAATAGTTATTACAAACCTAAAATCTCTGGATCTTTGCCCCTAAGCCTGTTCTTCCTACTGTCTTCGTCATCTCAGTTAATGAAAACTTCGTTTTTAGTTGCTCAAGTTAGATATCTTGAAGTTACCCTTTAGTCCCCTCTTTCACACCTCCTATGTTAATCTATCAACAAAGTGACTTCACATTCATGTATCTAAAAGTGATCAGAATAATCATTGAAAAATGTAAGCCAAATCATGACACACCTGTCTGCCCAAAACTCCGATAGTTTCCCATCTCACTCAGAGTAAAAGCCAGAGGGCCTCAGACCCTCACTATCTTCACCTTTTCCACCTTGTTGCTTTTCTGCCTATCTCCTTTTTCTCGTGTTCTCGGCTCCAGCCACACCAGCCTTCTTCAAATTGCTCATGGTAGGCAACTTCACCTCCAAAGCTCTGAAGGTACTGCCTTGGAGGAACAGTCTTCATGCAGATATTTGTAGGATTTATTACCTCACCTGTTTCAAGTCTTTGCTCAAAAGTTGCCTTTACAATGAAGCCTTTTCTGACCATCTTGTTTAATAATCAAACATATTAGTTATTCATTTTGGTTTTTATCTGTCTTCCACCACTTCAGGTCCTTCTCAACTATCACCTTATTAAAAAACTAGAGGTTCAGCGCACAAAATTCATGCACAGGTAGGGTTCCTAGCCGCTGCCAGCCGGGGCCTTCCTTCGTTCCGTGCGGTGCCGCCCCCCCCCCCCCCCGGTGGTCAGCACATGACATAGTGAGCAATCAAACTCCCAGTCCATCAAATTCATGAGGGGACACTTTGCACATTAGGCTTTTATATATATGGATAATAATAATCAGTTTTTTAAAAAATAATCTTCCACTCTCTCGAAAACCTTATATTCCTTTTTACCTGCTTCGTTTATTATACTCCTTTGCACTTATCACTAATTTTTGTTTTGTTTTAAATGTTTTTATTGATTACTTTGAGAGAGAGAGGAAAGGAGAGGGAGAGATAGAAACATCGATGAGAAAGAAACATCGATCAGCTGCCTCCTGCAAGCCCCCCACTGCACTGGGGATCCAGCCTGCAACCCAGGCATATGCCCTGTCTGGGAATTGAACCGGCCACCTCTTGGGGCATGGGACAGTGCTCAATCACGGAGCCACACCTGCTGGGCCCATCTAATGTTTTGTGCTGTCAAGCCAGCCACTAACCACTTGTGTCTGTTGACTGCTTGAAATGTTGTCTAATCAAGGAAATTGATTTTTAATTGCATTTAACTTTAAATCTAAAAACTGATACTCAAGTCAGTTCCTGGAAAATATTTAAGTATATTTGAACAACTGGGTATGTGAATCTACTTTTTCACCTGTAAATTTTATGAAATCTAAATTCAGATTAAGTATTTCCAATGAAAATTTAGCATCCAAATTGAGATGTGCTGTAAGTGTATAAAATACACACTGGACTGCAAAGACTTAGTAAGAAAAATGTAATAATATCAGTTTTTTATATGAATTACATGTTGAAACAGTTATATTTTGGCTATATCATGCTGAAATGTATTATTAAAAATAATTTTCCCCTGTTAACTTTTTAATGTAGTTACGAGAAAATTTTGTGTAGCTCATATTACATTTTTGTTGGGCAATGTTGCTCTACTTACTGAGTTGTGTGTTGTGTATCTCAGTACTTAGAATGGGAGCTCCATATGGACAGGGGTCTGTTCCGACCCATACCCAATCATTAGCTATCCAATATATTTTATAGAATAAATGAATACATTTGAATGAATTTCCCTTTAAAAACAACAATTACGAATGAAAATTAAGAGGAAAACAAAATTTACCTGCGTGTCCTAGAACCTAAACAGTTATTAATACATATTGAATGCTTATAAAGAAACAAGATCCAATTTTAAAAGGGCAAAAGATACAAACTTGCAGAAGTAGAAATCCAGATGCCTAATAAATATGAACAAAAAGTTCAACTTTCCAATAAACCCAAACTAGAATATCATTCCTGTGCCTATGAAATTTAACAAAGATAAAAGGAAAGGTAAGCTCTGGAAAATAGTATTGTAATCTAAACAAACCTTAAATTATGAATATTCTTTGATCTAGTTTTTTTATAGCTAGGAATTTATTTTTAAGGATGTAATCACAGATCTTTAAAAAGATTTTTCTACAATGTTCATTGCAGCTTTATAAAACAAAAATTGAAATCAAACATAGCATTCAGGTTGCTAGAGTAATCCATATGGGAAGGGGTTCAGGATAGTAGCTTTAATAGGAAAATATTTTTAAATTCTGTGGTCAAAAACTGTTTAATAAACCAAATTTTTATTTTCAGTTAATGTGTTATGAATAATAGATTGTATGTATATGAAATAAAATTTACTAAAGATATCTATAATCCTTCTGGAGTTTATTATTATTTAAACTCCTACCCTGCTATTTAGCTATTATGTCTTATAAACTTGTCTTAGGGATTTGAGGCTTAAACTGAGGAAGTAATTTGTTCAAAATTTTATGACCAGAAAGTGACAGATTTATAGATTTCATTTATAGTATATTAACCATAGGTCATAACATCTCAACTTCCTCTACAATAAAAATAGGGAACTATTTTGTGGAAACAGTTTTGTATAAATGTGTATTTAATGCTTGTTTCATCTTTCTTACTTTTCAGAATTATCATGAAATTATGACTCACCATCCTGAGAATTATCAGTGGGAAAACTGGAGTCTAGAAAATGTCGCCACCATTTTAGCCCACCGATTCCCCAATAGTTACATCTGGGTGATAAAATGTTCCCGAATGCATTTGCACAAATTCAGCTGCTATGACAATTTTGTGAAAAGTAATATGTTTGGTGCTCCAGAACACAGTACTGACTTTGGAGCTTTTAAGCACCTTTATACATTATTAGTTAATGCTTTTAACTTATGTCGGAACAGTTTGCTATCAAAGAAGAATGTGAAAGACTTGAATAAGGATTCCAAAGCATCTAATTGTAGATCCAGTTCTTCTCATACTAATGGTTGCCAGGGAGAAAAAGAGAACCCCTGTGAAAACTTTGATGAGTCTGCCCTGAGTTTTTATCCACCATCATTAAATGGTGCTTCTTTTACTTTGATTGGATTCAGCAAAGGTTGTGTTGTTTTGAATCAGTTGCTTTTTGAATTGAAAGAAGCTAAGAAAGACAAGAACATAGAAGCTTTTATCAACAGCATAAGAACAATGTATTGGCTGGATGGTGGACATTCTGGAGGAAGTAATACTTGGATTACTTACCCAGAAGTCTTGAAAGAATTTGCACAAACAGGGATTATTGTTCACACCCATGTAACACCTTACCAAGTACGTGATCCAATGAGATCTTGGATTGGAAAGGAGCACAAGAAATTTGTTCAGATACTTGGAGATTTTGGTATGCAGGTGACTAGCCAAATTCATTTCGTAAAGGAAGCTCCTTCCATAGAGAATCACTTCAGGGTTCATGAAGTATTTTGAGACTACAAGAATATTAATGTAATACTTGCTCAGTGGAAGAGAAAAAGCACTTTGAGTTTTAGAAATTAAGATAATGAGATGTAATTCATAGATAATACATCCATTTTTAGGGAGGGAACATACATTCCTAAAATAGGCGTATAATGTGCAATAGTATTTCTTGCCTCTGAATGTGAAGTTTTTAATTTGAACTGGATCAGAATTAGTTTGAAATTTAAAAGATGGTTTGTGATAATCCTAAGAGGAGATATATAAAACCTTTAATGATGAAAGTTACAATATAGTCCTTATAAAAGGTAATTAAAATTGTTATTGTTGGAAATAGTTTGTTTTCTGGGCAATGTTTAAAACTGATTTTGGTGGCATTTTAACAGTAGCTGGCGATTTTGGCACTGAACACTTTTGAGTAGAAACACTCCATTTCTCTTCAAACAAAGCCAAAGTACATGGATATTTTCCATCATTTTGGAGTAACTACCCTGCCTTTTTGTTTTGTAAATTCATGGAATCATTCTTCAGTGTGCCGCCAACTGTTTTTTCTTGACTCAAAATATATTTGTTTCCAAATAACCAAGAATGTGCAGTAGTATAAAGTTTGGTTTTTAAAAACATTACACTTAGGCATTGTGGCTAAATTTTTAATTGACAACTTTTGGCTAAAACATTTTGGAGTTTTTTAAATCTTGGCTGCAAACTAGTTCTTTGGGGAAAATTGTTTTAAAATGAACATAATTCTGTATATTGGGTAAAAATATGTTACAGATTGAAATTTTTTTCACATTAGTCTTTTGAGAGAGATCAACTTAGGTAAAATAAATATATAACACTATTTGTTGGTGTTCGGTTGACAAGGGGATGGGTTCTGTGGATCTAAGTTAGTGTTTCTCCAGAAGCATGATTTTACCTGCCAAAAGAAAGCAGCTCTCTTTGGCCAGAATGCAAAAATTATATTGCTATAAGAAAAGTTACAAGGGAAAGTTTGAAGACACAGTTTAATTTTGGCTCAAAAAGTGAATTTGCTTAACACTGCTACATAATTTGGGTGAGGTTTCCTTCTTCCTGTTTCTCTTGACCTAGATAAATACATTTTGAGAAACCAAGATCTAATTAATAACAACCAACATTAAAACATAGCTGTGATTAAAATAAAAGGTGAGTGGTCACTTTATTTATAATTAGCATTTCAGGGAATGAAATAAAGCAGGGAAGTAACACTGCTTTCAGACTGGAAAAAAAAGACTGAAGCTTAATATCTTAATTTATAAAACAATATAGTGAAAATGTTAATATTTTTTGTTTTTCCCCCAGAATTGTATTTTAATGATTATAAACACATTCCAAATATTCAGGGACTTATTTATCAGAAAGGATTCTTACCAAATGTGTAAAAATAACATTCTTTAATTCTATAAATTACAAAATGGTATCAAGGTGGTTTTTTGTTTTTTAAGGACAAAATAGTTTTATATTGCTTCAATTTCTTTAAATACCTGCTGTTTCTTTTGAGACCAAAAATTTATAACAAGGAAATGAGTCAGCCTGATTCCAGCATTTTATTACCTTAAAGCACCATAATTGGCTTCCTTTAATGTGTCCTAATCCTTGGTTAAGTTCATGTGTATCTGATGTAAACTAGCTAAGTTACTGAATGCTCTAATGAGGGGAAAGAAAGGCATTTCTATGATTAAAGTGGAAAAAGTAGGACTTTCAGCAGGATTCATTACAAAAAGCTGAGATATTTAAAAATATGGGTTCTTTAGCTATCCAGTCATGTGAATGTTTGTTACATGTTCAATGGACATTAAAAATAAGTCACTGGACACCTGGGACTACCATCACATCAAAATGAAAGTGTTGAAAAGTAGAATATTTTTTGAATTAAAATATATTCAAGTTGATCCATATTCAAGTATTTTAACATTTCAAATTTGTTCTTTCCACATCTGTTTAAAACTATTGTTAAATGTTAGTATATTCTTTTGGATTGTGCCTTTGTGTTTGTGTCATGAGTCAACTGAGAAAAGTAGTCATAAAAATAATGTGAAAGTTGCTGCCACAGCATGAATGTACAATTATATTAAATTTAATCCACAGAAGTCTGTTTTGATGTGCTTTATGTTATTAGATTTGTTAAAACTTCAGATCATTATTTCTCTCCACTTTGCCAGTTTGGGTTTGTACATATTTTCATTAACCCCCATGGTTTTTTGAACATTTCCTATAAAAGTATTTCTTCTTTATATTGCTCTATAAAAAGTTGCATAATTTCCATTTCTTCTGTTGGATTTCCTAGAGAACAAAAATAAGTTCTTCCTTTTCTGTACTAATTGTCTCAGATATCTGTATTCCTTTTACTGTCAAGAGACTTGATTAGGATATGGTAATTTTTTTTTTCATTTAATTCATGTATTATCCAAGCACCCACACAAAGACCAGGAAAGTCTAAGCACTAAGGATATAGTACAGACAAAACAGTCCTAGCATGTGCGTACAGCAATGTATAAAGTCTACGAGGTAAAATATGAAACAAAAGGTAATATTCTTAAAATAACCATTGTGTTACATTATATTTTAAGAGCCTTTAAGAGAAACATACTGTAGACAGGTTAAGATACACATGTAGATTGACCTCATATGTAAATTTAGATTGCTTTTTAAAAAGGCAAGAGATCTAGTAGCTTTAATAGAGTCAGGCATAATTTAGGTGGTCATTTTAGTATCATTGAATGGAACTTTAAAAAACAGAATACAACTTAGGTGCATTTAAGACATCCAAACACTTCATGGCCTGTATGCTTAAAATAAGACTTGAAGGTAACACCGTATCTGTGGCTGACTGCCCATCTATGTTAGTTCCTCCTGACTACATCTGTTTTTCAGCACAGAGGAGTCAGACCAGTACAGTTCCAATTCCATCCAGACCTGCATTCCAGCTTCCTGCTTTTTATTTTATTTTTTTTGTCAAATTCAGCTCAGATATCTCTTGGCAACTTTAGATAGGTGAGAGAAAAGTCTTGTTAGTAAAGTCTTTCCAAATCTTCACATAACTGCTATTCAAAAGAACAGAAAAGGTACAAAATAAGCCTGGTTGATTTTGTTTCCCTTGTTTTGTCCATGGAAGTGACCAAGTTTGAAACCAATTACTGAATATAGAATTCCAGTGTAATTATGTACCAAGACAAATACAGTTACTATTCATGAAAAGCTAATAATTACAATCTAAGTAACTTCAACATCTCAAAGATGCCTAGGAAGTTCAGGTAATTCTTTATATACTTTTTCTTCCCTATTATAATTTGCTTTTTATACCTGAAATGAATCCAACTGTAAACACAGGATATGAGTAGATGAATTATTTTTCAATAGTGAAAATTATTTTCTCCATAATTAAGATGCATCAAATTTATATACTCAGATTGCTTTAGATGGGCACATTTGTGTTCAGTAAGTATATTGTCAATGACAGTGCAAATAATTACTAGGTCCAAAACAAAGAATGGCACAGATCTACATACAATGGCTCATTGTCTCTAAAGAGGACATTATTGGGATCTCTCATGTATTTGTTCTTAATTCTTTTTTAAAATAAGGAATAGGTGGAAAAGCATTTAGTGGGGAAAATTTTAGGTGAAACTTTAGCCTAAATTAAAACTGATTTATGACATTTAAAAACAGAAAAGGGGCAGGCCTGACTTACACTGGGTGCTAAGAAAAACCAGGATCAGATTAAACATTTGTTTGGGGTGAATTACAAAACTATTCAAATTATTTAATATCTTGTTCTCAATCCTGATTATGCATCAAACCCCAAACAAACTGATTCCAAGTCTATAAAGTTGGGATCTGGGCTTCTGTTTTTAAAAGCTCAAAAGATGAATGTAGTAGACATTGTTGGTTGCCCACCTTTTTCTCTTTCTTACCAGAATCCTGATTTAAACAATTATCCATTCCTCAGAGGACGAGAATTCTATTTCCAGCTCCAGCAAACTAGGCTGGCTTATGGGTCCTTTCAGGATAGGTCTAAGCTATTTTAGATCAATAAGACCCAAGGATTTGGTGGCAAATTTGGGGAAAGCTTTTTTATATTAAGGAAGGGCTGCTGGAATACAGCCTGACTCCTCCACTGCATGTAAATGAAAGTGTCATACACGGCCTGAACTGCTATTGGCAACCATTCCATGAAGGTAGCCAGCCTTAGGATGATGCCAATGCTGCAGTTGAAAACAGGAGGAAAAACCCAAGAGGTTCCTAATGACACTACTGAATCACTGGATCAAAAACACTGAAGCCCGCCCTAGCTGGTTTGGCTCAGTAGATAGAGCACTGGCCTGTGGACTGAAGGATCCTGGGTTCAATTCCAGTCAAGGGCATATACCGTATTTTTCCGTGTATAAGATGCCCCTCACTTTTCTAACCCAAAATTAAGAAAATATTTTAAACATTTTGCTGGTTTTCCTCTAAGGGCCTTCTTTTTTGGATCTTAAGGAGTTGTTCCTGTTTTCTCCACTGTCTGATCATATACTCAGTGGGAAGAGGTCCAAATTGTGTCTCTGCAGCTCTATTTCCATGCTCTCTTGCATAGCTGATTACATTCAGTTTGAATTTTGCAGAGTAAGACAATCGCTTACTGGTATTTATCTTATGTTTTGACACCTTTATGGGCTCAGAAAGCTCCGGTTCTGGTTGCACCTGTGCACTCTCCACTTCCACCTCCAATTAGGGCATCAGTTGATGTAACAATAAGCTTGTGATTGGAGGAAGCCTGTTTGACAAGGTATGGGCAGCTATGCACCCACACAGCTCCCTCCTCAGTTGACTTCCATGTATAAGATGCCCCTCGATTTTCAGTCTAATGATTTTAGGAAAAAATTGCATCTTATGGACGGAAAAATACGGTACGTAGGTTGCAGGCTGGATCCCTGGCCCTGGTCAGGAAGCATGCAAGAGGCAACCAATCCATGTGTCTCTCACATTGATATTTTTTCTCTGTCTCTCCCCCTCCCTTCTCTCTCTAAAAATCAATGGTTAATTTCCTCGGGTGAGGATTAAAAACAAAAAATACCGAAGCCCAATGTATCAATACATTTTGTCATTTTAAGTTAAAATTTTAGTTATTTGAATCTGAAAGCAAGAGGGATCCCAGAACAGCATTCTTTGAACCATAACGATCTGTATAAAAACCACACAAACACTCCTTTGTACTTATTTAATATGCAAACCTGAAACTGATTTACCTTTCCTCTTTTAACAAAAAATCTAAAATATAATTTGTCTTGTTATATTTTTCTAATATTTGAGCTGAACTGTATTTAAAAGTTTATATTCATTGCATTCAATTCATTATTTACTCAAAGTTTTTGCTATAGGCTTTGTCTTGAATGTGTAAGACCATTCGCCGTGCATAGAAGTCCCTGTATTCCTCTGGTAATTCAGCCAATGTTTTTAAGGCTCTGTCCAAAATTTGTGCAGCTCTTGATGCTGCTGTGAGATCTTTGTTTCCATAGGTATCTGTTTTATCATAGCATTCAGACGGAAGGTGTTTCCAAAAGACATTCACTCCCACACCAAACTCTTCAGAAATTACATTATGGAACCATAAAGCTGAAGAAAAATTTTTAAAAAGTTAAAAATACAACCTACAGTTAAAAAGAACCAAACCACCAAAATGTCAGTGAAATATCACAAATTGCATATAACCAATGTAAGAAATAATTCTTGTAACTAGACCCCTTCGTTAGCACACTCCCAGCTTTTAACAGAATCATTTTAACTTTTATGAATTGCCAACCAATTTAAAGTGTCAATAGCACAAACCTACATTTAAAACCTTTTCAAATAGCAATTTTTCCTTTTTAACTTGAAAGACATAATAAAGTTATATTTGTTTTACAGATACGTAATTTGGAGCTGTATTTTGTGTTACTTGTTTACACTTCCTGAGCCACACAACCACATCAAAAGTATGTTTTGTACACAGAACATTTCAATTATTTGAGGAGTATATTTGACCTTTTCTGACTTAGCACAATACCTTTGTTCTCAAAGACTTCCTGTTCAAGCTGCATTTGCTTTCTAACTTGCTTAAATTTGCATTCATTTAATTTCAGTTTTATATTTCTAATGCAATCATAATCGTATTTTTAAGCTCCTTTACAATCTATCTACATATATATATATATATATATATATATATATATATGTCTAAGTGACCGTTATGAACAGTCGACTGAACAACCAGTTGCTATGACCTGCACTGACCACCAGGGGGCAGATGCTCAATGCAGGAGCTGCCCCCTCGTGGTCAGTGCGCTCCCACAGCCAACCTCCCGTGGTCCCTCCCCCTGGTGGGCCGGCCCTGATCGGCCCCTATCAACCCTGATCGACGGCCAGGCCAAGGGACCCCACCCGTGCATGAATTCGTGCACTGGGCCTCTAGTAAGTATATAAAACTAAAGCAAATACAGAGGTGGGCAAAAGTAGGTTTACAGTTGTGAGTATGCAAGTTTATTTTTGTGTTATTTATTTATTACTAGTGGCCCAGTGCACGAATCTGTGCACATTGAAAGGAAATTAATTAGAAGAAATATTTTAATAGCGCTACTCGCCTTTTCTCTATAGAAGTGTCAACCAAATTCACAATTGACAATGACAGATCAAAACATGCATGCAATTGGCGCCAGCAAGAGCTTTATATGTATTGCCATGTGCGAGTCAACTTAGCCTTTTATATATAGAAAATAACCTTGCTTAATTAGACCTGCTTTCTGATTTAACTAAACTTTTTCCAGCCCAGTGAAGCACCCCAACTTCTCTTTCAGGTAATTGTCAGCAACACAGCAGTAAATTATCAACACGAAGCAGATTATTATTGTAGACTAGAGGCCAGATGCATGAAATTCGTGCAAGAGTAGACCTTCCTTCACTCGGCTGCCGGCACTGGCTTCCCTCCGACACCCAGGACCCAGACTTCCCTTCGGCCGCTGGCAGGCACCCGGGACCTGGGCTTCCCTCGCAGCCCAGGCTTTGTTTGGAAGGTCATTCAGAAACACATCCGGTCTAATTAGCATATTACGCTTTTATTATTATAGATCATGCAGGGAGAACAAAGGGTAAAATATTTAACTGCAGCAGTGTTTGACTATATTCTGCGCAGTGAAAAACCTAAAGTCATTTTCAAGGTCCACCATTTCTTCTTTTCAGCCAAGTCAAGTTTCTAAACTTTCTAAATCTCCATTTTCCGGCTAATGAAAAGAAAATAGGATTCCACTGAGTCTCCCATCTACCTACTCCAGGACTTCTGTGAGGATCAAATGAGATGAGGCACGGGAAAATGCTTCACAGACATTTGGTTACAGTGTAAAATGTTTGCACCTGGCTATAAAGCAAGTTGGGTTCCTGGGCTGAAGAAATTGCAAGGCTAGTCGCTAGAGAGAGGAAGCCGGGCACTGCTACGTGACATCATTACCCAGCACCCACAGCCACCATTTCCAGACTGGGCTGAGCTGGCTGTGGGCCGCATTTTGTGCCATGGGTCTCAGCAGCATCACCTGCGATTTGGGGGGCTGTTCCTCTGGGGTGGTGGTGGGGCCTGTGTCCCCTTGGGTGAAGTCGAGTGTTGCTTTGTGGGCACCAGGTCCATGGTGCCGTTTCTTTGTAAATGGCCAATGCATGTCATGACAACTCCAGCACTGAGCGTCAGCTCCTAGGTGGTCAGTGCACGTCATAGCGACCGTCGGCTGGTCAGACACTTAGCATATTAGCCTTTTATAGATATAGATTGTATTACAACTGTAAACCTCCTTTTGCCCACTCCTGTATTTTAGTGGAGTGATCTTTTTCATATACATATAGCTGATTACTTTACTTTCACTAGAAGGTTTACATCTTTGTCTTCAATTGAGTAAACATTTCAAAATATAGGTGCTACAAGAATATTAAAGCAATACCACAGTATAACAAAAATGAAATAACTAATCACATCCAAAAATGTCTCAGTTAGTGAAAGGGTGAAAGGAAGATATTTAAGATGTTAAATTTAAAAACAAACTCAACAAATGCCCATAGAAAAAACAAAACCTTAAAGTGTTTTGATTTGCAAAACTAGTTTTTAAACATGGGTTTAATATTAGCCACTCTTTCTTTCAGAACCTTTTTTTCTTTATTCAATATAACAGGAAAAATTATAACCATTCTGTTAATTTAAATCCAAAGGTGGGGCTTTGCTTTATTTCAAAATATGTGCAAATGTTTAGTATTTCTGGACATTTTTTTCCTTTTTAAAAAGGTTGTACACAGAATAAGGGAAAATTACACAGCCCTTAATCATGCTCTAAAGATAAAAAAAAAATTAAATAATGGCAATAGACTTAAAGACTACTGTGCTGGTTGATCAATAAATATAAGAATCAGAAGTCAATGTATCAAACTTTATAGACAATCAATTATGTGAAGGATATTGTATCAAGCCACTTGGGGAATACAAAGATTAACAAAACATGGTTCCCTGTCTTCAAGGAATTTATAATCTATCTGCAAATGAGATCAGCATATTTTTAGTAATACTTTACTTAATTCTATCATTAGAGAGGTATTAATGATTTTAAAAATATTAACTTAGAAATGGGAAAATTATATAGAGAATTTGTTAATACAACTATTTAATCTGAATTATGATTTTTATAAATTTCAGGTATTTACTTCAGAATAATCCTATATAATAAAAGGCTAATATGCAAATTGTCTCCTCAGGGGTTCTACCAACTGGGAGTTTGACTGCTCGCTATGACATGTGCTGACCACTGGGGGAGAGGTGCAGAACAAAGGAAGGCGCTGGCTGGCAGCTAGGGGAAAGAAGGCCCCGATAGGCCCTGATCGCCAGCCAGGCCTAGGGAACCCTAACCGTGCATGAATTTCATGCACCGGGCCTCTAATAATTATAGATGTTAATTATATCACTGGTTAGCAGCAACAACTAATGCCTATTTACAAAGAAATTAAGTAATACATTAAAACTGTAGAAAATAATGAACACAAGATATCACAGGTGTTAAAGATTATAACATTTTGATATTTAATAAAATCTCTAATCTATTTTGGCTATGAAATACATTTACCATTTCTTGGTAAATACTGAAATGACAGTTCTAAAATACATAAATATTTTAAAAATAAAATGATTAAAAAGAACCAGATAGAATCTTTTCCCAGATATAAATCATCTTCCTTGATGTCATTTAATAAAGTATAATAATATATTTATATGTTGCCTTCAAAAAATAAGATTTAATTTTATAAGAATTTGCCAAAGCATACTTTAAAACACATACACACAATTGTATATAAAAATCATTTTTTATAGGCCAGCATACATATAATAAATATATTTTTGGACTAAAAAATCATATAATGGGTAAGCAATAGAGTACAGATTTTATAAATAGCAAATTACAGAGGTCCAGAAATCTTACCAGGAATGAATAATACATCTCCAGCATTAAGGGAACATTCATACCTTCTAGCCTTGGAAAACAGTGGATATTTAGCTAAGTCTGGGTCATCTATATTCAGTACTTCTGATTTAGTACCTGAAATGTCCCAAAAAAGAATAATACATATTGAGCAAAGTTAGCCTTTTTATAAAAGTAATTACAAATATAAATTTGAAAATTTATTTTTTTCTGTATGACTTTCTATACCCTCACTGTGAAAACAATTACCATTCTCCTGAAACCTAATACATTTTCCAGTGACTCATCCTTTATGTATGACCACTGCCATTCATGTAATACAATTAAGAAAATCTATAAATCTCATTCTTCATATAGCCTATCATTACATGTATACACATACACAATGGAACACAATACATTTTAATTAGGAAGAAGCCCTAACATGTTTTTCTATGAGAAGAGAGAGATGTCTCAAAAAAGAGTACTAAATAAATCAATCTTTAAAAACAAAAACTTAAAAGAAAATACCTGATAAATATAAATACTGGGCATCTCGAGGACTGAACAGTACAACACGCTTTTTTCCTGTCACTTGTATTAGGAAATTATCCATTACCTGGAAAGCAGTAAGAACTTATGAATAAACAGTATCTAAAATTCACATAAACAAAACCAATGGTATTCCAAACAGTGAACTGTAAATCCTATTCTTTAATAAGACTTGGCTCACATTATGTAAAATCTTAAGAGTAATGTTCTAATGTAACAATGAAAACATTTGTATTAAAAACACCACTGTTCATTTATGGAAGATATTTCTGTAGCACTGCCTTAACATGGAAAGGATTGGCAAGCCATTAGGAAATCTGTAGTTGCCTCACCATTATTACAGGGAGGGTAGTGACACCTATTTGAGGCTTCCCGTTTTGGTTTTATTACTTATCTGTCCAGGAATGCTAGAAGGCCAGTACTCAACAACAAATTAAAAGCACCTAGAAATATTATGTGTTGGAAAAATACAAGGTACTGTGGCAACCACTGCTCTTTCAATGACTTAGTCTATGGCCATAATTTGTTTATAGCAGCGGTCGCCTACCAGTGGTCTGCAGACCACTGATGGTCCACGAGGTCTGAAAGGTTGGCAACCACTGGTTTCAGGAAACCTTTGGAGCAGCAATCACCAACCGGTGGTCCGTGAGGTCCAAAAAGTTGGCAACTGCTGGTTTATAGGCATCTTAATTTTAATATTTCTATAGGACTATAACCTTGCAAATTTTCTTGACTGGAGCAATACTTATTACTGGAGCAATCATAACTCTTCCTGTGTATGCAAGGGTGCACTTTGTTGGTAGAGATTGTGAAAAATGTTAAAAGCCAGAGTGACATAATTCTCAACTAAACAATTAAAATAATACAAACAAGATATATTCATGATTATTTACATACTAGAGCAGTGATGGCGAACCTATGACACACGGGTCAGAGGTGACACGCGAACTCATTTTTTTGGTTGATTTTTCTTTGTTAAATGGCATTTAAATATATAAAATAAATATAAAAAATATAAATCTTTGTTTTACTACGGTTGCAAATATCAAAAAATTTTTCTATGTGACACGGCACCAGAGTTAAGTTAGGGTTTTTCAAAATGCTGACACACCAAGCTCAAAAGGTTCGCCATCACTGTACTAGAGGCCTGGTGCACGAATTCGTGGACGGGTGGGGTTTCTCAGCCTGGCTGGCAATTGGGACCGATTGGCTGGCTGCGGGGAGGGAGCGCTGGAGGTTGGCTGTGAGAGCGCACTGACCACCAGGGGGCAGCTTCTGCCCCCTGGTGGTCAGTGCGCATCATAGTGACCGGCTTTTATATATATAAATAGATCATTTCTACGTAAGCATTTTTCCTTTTACCCACCTTATAAACCTTAACTATATAATAACCAAAGGGTGTCCCAAAAATTGTATACACACTTTAACAGCTGATAATTTTGAAAATGAACTGTATGTTAATAAATATTGACTTTATAATCATTCAACGCCTGTATAGCAGTTAGTAGCTCACTTAATTTTGAAAATAATCTGTATGTTAATAAACACTGACTTTATAACCATTCAAAGTG
Organism: Myotis yumanensis; assembly: GCF_028538775.1. NCBI lineage: Eukaryota > Metazoa > Chordata > Mammalia > Chiroptera > Vespertilionidae > Myotis > Myotis yumanensis. Next base: position 8,460,628 of record NW_027223759.1, read on the forward strand.
TGTATAATTTTGGGGGGGACACCCTGTATACTACTACTATTCCTTTGACTTATTTTTAATTTAAGAAAAGCTTTATGATATTCCATAACTCAATATAAAAAGGATACTACTTAAAGTTAAAAATATAACCTGAGAATTCAGTTAAAATGTATTTGAGTTATCACATCATTTTCTCACCATATCATTTACATAAGACCTTTAAAAAACAATATGCTAGGATTCTGTCTATCTCACTTAATTATAAAGTTACTACGTTAAAATCCTCTCAAGAGATCTTCAGCTGAATTATAAAACATACTTATAAAAATTAATATAGTTGGACTCAGAACTTTTTAAAAAAAGAATTCCTTTATCTTTATAAACATATTAGGTATTAGCTTATTTCTCCACCCAACACCAAACCATACACAATACCAGATTTTTAAAGTTTGTAAAACATTTCTATCCATTAAGCAAATAAAATTACAACACCACAAAATAAATTATCAAGATCAATAATCTATACATCTTGCTACTCAACAAATAGATATCTGACACTCTCAGGGGATATATACCTAAGACCTTCTGATGAGTGAAAATGGCTGTCCACAAGCTTCTGACTCATACCGCAACCTTACTACTTTTTCTACTTCCACCATTTTCCTCCTCATCTAGTGGCCACTTCTCACGTGTTAACAAAACAAAAACACCTAATAAAACGTTATATATGACTAGAGGCCCGGTGCACGAATTTGTGCACATTGAAAGGACATTAACTAGGTGGTGGCTGGTGGGGAGGGACTGGGCGAGATGGGCGGGATATGCCCTGGAGCCAACCTCTCACGGTCTTTCCCTGGCCAGCTGCACCTGGGGCAGCGCTGGGGCTCGAAGGGCATCTAGAGTGAGTGGGGTCCCTCAGTCTGGCCTGTGGGGATTGGGCCAAAACTGGCAGTCCAACATCCCCCAAGAAGTCCTGGAGTTCAAGGGCACTCTGCAAAGTTGCTGTGGCTCCACAGCTCCTGCGTTGTCTGCCCCCTGGTGGTCAGTATGCATCATAGCCACTGACCAGCCCATCGACTGGTCACTTAGCCTTTTATATATATAGTTGATGAATCAATAACAAGACCACTGAGAATGCAAATGTGATAAACTAGGCTTTGGTGTTAGCTAACAATTCATTTCCATATCACCGCCTTGCAGAGCATCTGTTTTCAACCTCATGTTTTAGCAAATTACATGTCGAAGATACTTAGGGTAGCCCACAGAGCTGAAACTGTGACTGTTAAATCTATCAATGCTAAACATCTACAGTAGCCTAGATTTCTCATCTGTGTAGCATACATCATAGTGGGTCCAAAGTTGTAATCCCGGTGAGCTAATTCGAAAAACACTGGAAAAGAACTGCTCCTCTTTGAAAAATTTTGGAAACTTAATATCTTCTTCCAATAAAGGAAACTGCTTTCTGATATCTGCAACATCCTGCATTGAGAGGAACACAATAAGAATTTTAACAAAACAACACTGGCACAATGCTTATTTTATCTAAGACTGCCATCAGAATCCATGATACAAAAGAGAAATGGAGTGAAACTCTGTTCACTGCTTTAAAATACTAGGACATGACCATAGCCACCAATGAGTAATACACACTGTGTAACAAGACTGCAGATTTAACACTGTTTAGCTTAATATACTTCATTTATAGAAAGGTTCTTCCTACTTTAAGCAAGATTCATACAGTTGTTACATAACATTAAGTATTTTAAGTTTAGGAGTCATCAACTTGAATGTTATCAACTATGTAAACCTGTGGTCTGAGGAAGGAGAATGAAGGCAAAGAACTAATGTAATCTTACTTAATTATTTTAGGGATACTCTTCAGCACTACAGCCATATAAATTAGACTCTGAATGCATGTCAAAGCTTATATAATGAGTTATTCAGAATTTTTATAATTATTTAAGTTTATATTTTATTAGGTGAATTGCAATCTGTAAAATACAAAATAGAAAGAATTTCTTAATTACGTACAGATTACCAGATGACTTTAAACACTAAGATTCTATGGTCCTACTTGAAAAACTAAGTTATCAACTTTTAATAATCATACTTATTCGAATCATTAAGGAAAGAATGAAAAACGATAAAACAGATCATATGACAGGCAGCAAGTATAAACATTATAGTGCCAGTTTATATATGTACATCCATTTAAGCTTGAAGCAATTGTTTTATATTCAGAATTCTTACCTTTCTAGGGTCTTCCCCAAGTGAGCGTAAGTAGTACTTTTCATCCTTAAATGTCCCAGAGAAAAATAACATCAATACTCACTTAGAAATATTAGAAAGTAAAAATGAAAGGAAGCAAGTATTAAAATCTAACCCAGTGAAGTCGTTTTCCAAAAAGTTACATCTTCTTACCCTTTCTACTAATGCTCTCTGGTGGCCGTATGAAGAAAAGTCTTTACATGCTGCTTGTAATAATGACTGAATCCATAAAATATAAGTAAAATAAGTTCTAAAAGCAATACACACGTACCACATCTAAAGCCACATTGTTCAATTTAGACTTTATACTCCAAATTCTTTAGTCTCAACAATGTCTTAAGACTTCAAAGAATTCCCATATGTACAACACACATGATCTCAAAGTATTGTGAGTGCCAACAAAAAAGTTCTTATTTAATGTAATACAAATGTACAATAGGGGACAAATAAAATATACTTTTAATAATTTTTTAAAATTCTGAATTGTACTTTATCAAGCTAAGCCTATCCCTGATTATATAAATTCTCAAGCCAAATTCTTAAGAGTCAGTTCATGTATGTGAATTAGAAATGTCGTTTTATAGCAGTAAGTTTGATACAATACCAAAAATCACCAATTGTACTGCACTGAGTAGCTATAATAAGGAATTGTTTGAATTAGAAAACATTTCTGTTGCCTGCATTTCCTATGAGAATTAGAAAACTGAGATATACTGGGTCAAGCACAGGGGCATTCTCCCGTTTTTATACCTACATTGACTGTTAACACAAACTTCATTTACTTTATTAAACTTCATTTGCTTTTATAAATCCACTAGAGGCCCTATGCACGAAATTCGTGCAAGGGGCTCGGCCCTCACAGCCCCAACCTCATCCAGAAGGACATCGGTCTAATTAGCATATTATGCTTTTATTATAGACTAGAGGCCTGGTGCACAAAAATTTGTGCACTCGAGGGGGGAGAGGGGGTCCCTCAGCCCATCCTGTGCTCTCTCGCAGTCTGGGACCCCTCAGGAGATAATGACCTGCTGGCTTAGGCCTGCTCCCGGATGGCAGAGGGGAGGCCCAATTCCTAGGTGCAGCCCCTGGTCGGGCTCAGGGCAGGGCTGATTGGGGAGTTGGGACGCTGCCCCCTGTCATGCACAGAGCAGGGCGGATTGGGAGGTTGCGATGCCACCCCTAGTCACGCTCAGGGTAGGGCTGATGGGGGGTTGGGGCACCGCCCCCTGTCACACTCAAGGCAGGGTTGATAGGGAAGTTGCGGCGCCACCCCGTCACGCACAGAGCAGGGCCGATCAGGGGGTTGGGGCGTTGCCCCCTGTCATGCACAGAGCAGGGCCCATCGGGGGGTTGAGGAGCTCCCCCCTGTCACGCACAGAGCAGGGCCGATCAGGGGGTTGAAGAGCTCCCCCGTCACTCACAGAGTAGGGCCGATAGGGGAGTTGGGGCACCGCCCCCTGTCACACACAGAGCAGGGCGGATCAGGGGGTTGGGGCGCTGCCCCCTGTCATGCACAGAGCAGGGCCCATCAGGGGGGTTGGGGCTCCATACCCTGTCACACACAGAGCAGGGCTGATCAGGGGGTTGAGGAGCTCCCCCCTGTCACACACAGAGCAGGGCTGATCAGGGGGTTGGGGCACCGCACCCTGTCACACACAGAGCTGCAGGGCGATCAGGGGGTTGGGGAGCTCCCCCCTATCAGCACAGAGCAGGGCTGATCAGGGGGTTGGGGCGCCTTCCCCTGTCACGAACAGAGCAGGGCAGATAGGGATGTTGTGGCCCTGCCCCCTGTCACACACAGAGCCGCAGGGCGATCAGGGGGTTTGGGTGCTGCCCCCTGTCACGCTGATCCCGGTGCCAGGAGGCATATTACCCTTTTACTATATAGGATAGAAGCATGGTGGACAGGTGGGGGCTGGCTGGTTTGCCATGAAGGGTGTCCTGGATCAGGGTGGGGGTCCCCACTGGGGTGCCTGGCCAGTCTGGCTGAGGGGCTGAGGGCCATTTTCAGGCTGGCGGGTGACTGAAGCTCCCAACCGCTCCTTTTCTTTTCTTTTTTTTTATTCTGGGCCAGCTTTAGCTCTGAGGCCTCGGCTGCTGAAAGCAGGATTCTGGCCTTTGTTTACCTTCTGTATTTGATACAAGTTGCGGTCCGGCTGGCTGAAGCCCGGCTGACTAACGCAGGTTTCTGGGGTTTTGTTTAGCTTCTATATTTGCAACATAGTTGCTTAGAGTTGCAGCTGAGAGGCCAGCAAGTCAGGCAGGGAACGTTGGAATCCGCCGTCACTGGAGCAAGCAAGCCTCCCTGTTCACTTCAGTGCATGGCTGCCGGCCGCCATCTTGGCTGGCAGTTAATTTGCATATCGCCCTGATTAGCCAATGGGAAGGGTAGCGGTCGTACGGCTAATTACCATGTTTCTCTTTTATTAGATAGGATGATCAGAAATGTAAACTTTCAGATTGTTTTTATATTATTAGATAGTACCATATCAAGTAAATTCTATGAATTTATTACTGGCTAGACAGGTTTCAAAATATGTTCTCAAAATTCTAAGAGTTTTCTACCAGTTCTACTATTTCAACATTTAAATAAATTCATGTGGCAGATACAGAGACTCACTTCTCAGACCCCCTTCAAAAGTGTGAGGACTTCCAGCTGCCAGCTGTTAGCTCCCTCAGGTCCATCTCACTTTTTGAACCAACGTCCTGCTCTTCTTGGAGTTCCCCCAACTAATGACTGAGCAAAACGGTAAAAGCCTAGACACTGCTACCCCACAAGGACTCCTCTACAGGCAGGGTTGCTCAGGAGTTCCATGATATTTAAAGTGAATTAAAGGTGGATTATAATGTAAATAAGTAGACTTCTTCTGAATAAATGTTAAAGCAAATTAAAAAAAGTAATCACACTGATAGTAACTAATAATAAAATAAATAAATAGTTCTCCATTAGCATTTGAACTTGGTATATCAAACCAAAGCATTTTCAATGGAAGTAATACTAATAGCTAACATTTAGTGAGTAGTTTCTAGTCAGGCACTGGGCTAATAATTCCTCTACAAATTAGATTTAGTGAATTGTACTGTTATGATTCATATTTTATAGCTGAGTACACTGAGGCACAGAAAAATAATCTGGCCAAGATTTACAACCTAATAAATAGAACTAATATCTACGGCATATACAACCAAGCCATAAGAGTGGCTATTAGAGAAGGATACAGCTCTTGTATATAAAATATTCTCTTATAAGAAAATTGATTTAATATATAGATATTAATGTTTTCTAAAAAGAAATGTTAGAACCAATTACCTCTGAAATAAAGAATTCTTTATGCTTTTCTTCAGCTGCCCTCTGAACCAACTTGTCAAAAGGTAAAGTTCTGAAATAAACACAAGAGAATCCTTGGCCTTAATAATAAATCAATTAATAATACTCTAATCATTATATATTATAGGGGTTTGTTGAAGTTGGATATGACCTTTTACAATATCCATAATTTTTATTATAACCTATTATGTGGAATTGTAAATTTTCAAAATTCATTTAGCACTGTCCTTACTTGACATAGGTTGTCTGATATTCCTATTTTAAAAATTAAAGATTTTTTAAAATATATTTTATTGATTTTTTACAGAGAGGAAGGGAGAGGGACAGAGAGTTAGAAACATCAATGAGAGAGAAACATCGACCAGCCGCCTCCCGCACACCTCCCACTGGGGATGTGCCCATAACCAAGGCACATGCCCTTGACCGGAATCGAACCTGGGACCTTTCAGTCCACAGGCCGATGCTCTATTCACTGAGCCAAACCGGTTTGGCAAAATTAAAGATTTTTAAATCTATGGTACAGATGGATCCTTCTCATATGCCAATATCCTCTTATTCCAAGTTTTTGTTAGAAAAAGGTTCCTATGATGTTTGGTTACCTTTGGAAATACACACTTTCAAGCTCTTGTGATGATGGGGCAACTACTAATAATGCTCCTTTGGAAGAGACAGTAAGCAAAGGGTCGATGAAGGTCAAGTCCCCCCACCCTCAACTGGCCTTCCTGCCTTCTGGCGTCAGCAGAGAACACAAGCATGTAACACTACTCTCATCCTCCTGAACCATGCTCTGTCATTTTAAGGCTTCTGAGGAATATCTCGAGAATTCCAGTGAAGTGACAATGTTTTATTCTTCAATATTTCTACCCAAATGCCTGGCTCCTTCCACCTGGTTGAAAAGGCTGAATATTGTAAAAGCAAAGTGTGTTTCCTTCACCTCACATTCTTGAGCCTTGAAAGTTATTTTTTCTCCAGGTCCCATCCTATCCCTTCAAGAATCAAAAGTACTGCCCCTACATAAAGATGATCCCTTATCAGTAACATTAAGACAATCAAGTCCTCAAAAGCATCAAGGTCAAAAGCCTCTCCCCTCCTCCAGCAATGAACTGCAGCCTCCAAACCTCTGATTAAAAGTTATCATCTTTTCACTTTTACTTCCCCCTGAAATCTGTACTGGGAAGATGGGGAGAAAGGATTGGCCCTACTTTCTCCTAGCAATGTTTTCCTACAAACATACTGGTTAAGATAAATGTGGAATGTCAACTGTGACATCAGGTAATACTGTTTATTGGTGAACTATGCCTGGCTAGAGAGCTGGTGGTGGACTATAAATACTGTTAGGAAGCAGGGGATTTGGCATCCTTATGTGTAGTGTAACTCTTTTTTTTTTTTTAAATATATTTTATTGATTTTTTACAGAGAGGAAGGGAGAGGGATAGAGAGTTAGAAACATCGATGAGAGAGAAACATCGATCAGCTGCCTCCTGCACATCCCCTACTGGGGATGTGCCCGCAACCAAGGTACATGCCCTTGACCGGAATCGAACCTGGGACCCTTCAGTCCGTAGGTCGATGCTCTATCCACTGAGCCAAATCGGTTAGGGCTGTAGTGTAACTCTTGCAACTGAGTATGCCCTTAGAGAAACCTGCGTCAGTTCATGGGTTGTTTGTGCTACTGGTGTCTAAGCTAGGGCTCACTTTTGGTCTTGCTCCCTTACAACAAAGCTGTTATATTTGGTGAGCCAAAAATGGCTCCCGGATTGGCATAAGGACTCCTACTGATACTATCCTGCTAGAATGCTTTTTTTGGCAAATCCAAGTGAATCTGATGCCAGATTATAGACTAGTGGATCCTGTGAACATGAATGTCAACTGAACTCGAGGCCTCTGCTGGTACTGTAGAATGAGCACTGTGAGGGAAAAGGAGCCTGCCATCTACTCAGACCAATCTTCTACTATAGTTTCTGCCTAATATTATAAACAAATTTACTTATCATCCTCCTATTCAGTTTTTCCATCTCTGACCTCACCATATACCCTTCATTCCTACCAAAGCATCTTTGAAGAGTCTGGGAGCAATGGGGAAGCCTCTCTGTCCCAGAGCCACCTCTGTAATTGGTGCGGTTGCCCAGGCTTAGATTGTTACTAAAGAGAACCCAGAAGTGTTTCAAGACCTTTACAAGAAGAGGGCAGATAGAGTGGTTCAGTCCAGAGAAGAACAGGGCTGCCCCAGCACCTTTCTCCCTTAGGTACTGGTACCTGTCAGAAGTTCTGCAGAAGCAAAGCTGAGAGAGGGGGATATGAAGTATATGAACTGGCAAGTTCCTTGGCCTTGACATCTTATCTACCTCATGCATGTTTCAAAAAAAACACACAAAAAACCCCCACAAAACACCTGCTACTAAAGTTCCATTTGTCTGGACTAACATATAGACTAGTAAGGGAGGTAGTATCAAAAAGGGGGTAGGATCAGGGTTCTGTGGAGTCAAGCACATCTGGTATAAGTCCTGGTTCCATCATGTCAAGCTACATGATCTTGGGTAAGTTACTTAACATTTTTAAACCTCCATTAGCTCATCTGTATAAATATTATTAAAGTGAAGTGATAATACTGATAAATGGATGAGAGTTTCTTACTTTCTAGTCTGTCTGTGGCTGAGATGCCTTCCTTCTTTCCTACTCCCAATTAACTGCCAAAAATAATCTATTTTTTTCTTGCACTAAGAAAATATTCTTGTAGCTTTTTAGTAGCTCTAGTGAAAGGTTTGGAGGAAGCTGGGATAAGAACTATTACATAATGTATGTACTTCAAAAACAAGTTTTGAAAAGCTTATAGGACATGACAAAACATCAAGGCAATTCAAGAAGTTTCAATAACCACTTGCTATGGCATTGGACTCTCTGGAAAATAAACATTAACTGCAGGCTGAAAAATGCTTATCATTCCAGCACTTTCTCCCACTTTCTTTATTTAATAAAAAATGAAAGTTCTTAGACTTGGGAAAACTCATGGCAATTAAATTCAATTCATGGTCTATTAAAAACCAAAACTATAATGGTGAATATTCAAAGGATAAAAAAACTGAGAAATGCTTTGGCAAGCTGTTATATGAGCTTGGAAAACTGAGAAAGGGATGGCCCTGGAAATTAGAAGCTGTTTAACTCATCTCTACTCTGGAAGAAACAGCTAACTCCCTTTAAAAGTCAGGTTATTGTGAACTACACGTTTTTAATAGACTGAATTTGTTGGGAACTGCACATGCTCAGAATGTGAAAGTTGTTTGTTTTTTAATGTAACATTTTTAACAAAACTCATGGGAATAAATAGTATATTAAAACTATGAGATTACAGTATTTCAAGCTTTCAAATTTAGAAATCCAGAAGCTTTTAACAATTTCTTATTTGCTCCTAAGAGAGAGATAGTAAAACATAAAATTACAACCATGAGGAAAAAAAAGTATTAAGGTTATTTTTTAAAAAGAGAAAATTAAGCATGATTTTTTTGTTACCTGAGTTGATGAAAGCTTATACCAAACATAGCAACTACTTGCCCTACATTTCTGGAGAGGGCAGAAAAACAATGGGCTTATACTTACCAAAAAACAATCTGATTTAGAAAAATTTCCAAAACTAGGGCATTAAAAATCAAAATAGATCATGAAAGGAAACTTTAGAATTTATTACTCTGGACAATAATCACTAATTATTAGTAGGATCAGTTAATTAACGAAGCATTCAGATGTAACCTCTCTAGTTATGACAATTCTCTGTTCCTTCCATGATTCAGAAGGCATCAGGTATACACCCTATGTAGAAAATGGTGTTTGGAAATGTCTTTGTATTATTATGTGAAATCAGAATTCTTGTCTTTTGTCTTATAAAAGCCATTCTTTAAAAATTAGTACGCTATTCCATGATTATATCAAACTAGCCAAAATATGATGTGCCATATGGATTTTGTATAAATATCTTAAAGGTTTAAAACAAGTTATTTGAATCCCAAGAGTAAACCTGAGAAGAAAATACCTATATACAAAGTTCTTACTAATGAAGTCCATCTGGGCAACAGCAGCAACATGAATCTTCACTTCTTTCCTCCCTCCAACTTGACTTAGGTACTCCACCGTCCATTTGCTTGTGCATGTCCCCAAATCAATTCCTTCCAACACTACAGGTTTCCTCTACAAAGGGGAATAGTATAAAAACAGGATCCAACAATATATCAGGAGTTGTATTTGACAATAGAGGGATAAAAAGAAATGATTCTTTATCCCAAGATGCTCAAACTCAAACCTTTCGACAATTCATGCTGTAACTAAAATAGGAAAAGGACCCATCCAATATACTTAGAACAAAATTTTAACATTAGGAGAACAAAAACAAACAAAACAGTGACATCATGAATAGCTAAGAGATTAAAAAAAAATCTAGATAATCTAAATATTATTTAAAGCATTTTCAGGAGTGTTACTTATGACTAAATGACTAAAATGTGTATTTATAGTCAAATATGCTTGTAACTTTTTATTTTGATACCATTTCAAACTTATGGAAAAGTTCGAAGAACTGCCATTTACCATCTACTCTGATTCCCCAATTGCTTCCTGTACCATTTGCTCTCATTCTAATTGTGTATAGAGAACAAGATAATTATTCTCTGAACTATTCAGGGTAAGCTGCTGATATCATGCTCCTTTATCGCTAAAAACTTGAGTGTGTTTCCTGAGAACAAAGCCATTACTTTTTCTCTGAGTTTTCTTTTAAAGAACTAAGGTTCGAATTACACACGAGATTCCAATGTTTGAACTAGAACCCGGATTAGTTAGCATCCAAGACCAAAAGCAGTGGCGGTTTCCTGAGGGAATTCCCACCGATTCCCTTTGGCTCCGTACAGTGAAAAACTGCTCCTTGAAATCCCGTAAAGCGGACTGACAGGCGCCATTCACGCCAACAGGGGAGCCTGGAAACCTCTAAAATGTAAGAAACCCAAAGGAAGACAGCAAGGCAGGCGGGGTGATGAAAGCGAAAGCGCCCTTCGTTGCCAAGGTAACGGCAGAAGGCTTCCGGTCGGGGCTCCGGCAAGGCCGCTCTTCGCAGCGAGCGCAGCTCTCATTAGGCAAAAACGGTTCCCGCACGCAGCTCCCCGGAAACGCGGAGCTGTTCTCTCCGGAATGGATGAGCCGGCGACATCCCCGTGCGCCCACTCCCCCGGCCGCAGAGCCCACCGCCCTTTGTGACGCCCGCCCCTTCTCCCCACTCCCCGGGTCGCGAGAAACACGTTGGGAGCCAGCTGGGAGGCAGGGACGGTACCCCGGCTCCCTCGGTCCGGCCCCGCGCGGGGCCTCACCTGTGGGTAGAGGTGCTGCATGAAGTGCTCCTGCGAAACACCCGGGAGCCGGGGGACCGGGAGGTGCTGCCCGGCCATCGCCGCTCGCGCCCGTCCACTTCCGCGTCTCGGGACCTAGGCCTACAACACGTCCTCCACAACCGACCCGCCCGGAAACTCGACCCCGCGAGAAAAGGCCCGCGAGGCCGCTGAACTCGCGAGAGCGGCGGGTTTCCGGCGGGGCTGCGGCCCCTGTGCGTTGTCTGCTGCAGGGAGAGCGGGGAGGCGGCGGGCTCCCCCACGGTGGCAGCCACGGGCCAGCTTCCCTCGCCAGTCCCGCTCGCGAGCCCAGCTGAGGGGTGGTTTCCCGCCGGCGTCCGTTCGCTGCAGCACCGGCCGGCGCCGGGGTGAAAGGTCACAAGATGGCGCTGGCGGCTCGCCTTTTCCCCCGCTGGCTTTTGTCCGGGCCTCTGTCCGGAGGAGCCGCCAGACCCCGGCCCCCCGGCCGAGCCGAGGGGAGGCCGCCCTTGGCTGGACTCTGCTGCCTCTGCCGCCGCCACCTGGGCTGGACAACGGCCCCATGTCCTCCAGCTTCTTGGGCCTCGGCGGCCTCGGCGCTGCCTGCCCGGGACCCCCGGCGTCCCCTGCTGCTCCCCGCCGCCCTGCCCGCGCTCCCCGCCGGCCCCCGGCGCAGCTACAGCACCGAGGAGCAGCCCCAGCAGCGCCAGAAAACCAAGATGCTCATCCTGGGCCTCTCCAACCCCGTCAACTGGGTGCGGACGAGGATCCTCGCCTTCCTCATCTGGGCCTATTTCGACAAGGAGTTCAGCATCAAGGAATTCTCCGAGGGGGCGAAGCAGGTTTGTGCATTGCCCCGGGGGGACCCATGCGCCTTCGGGCCGGCAGCCTGGGCACGTCCCGGTGTTGAGCGGAGACCTGTCCCCACGGGCCCCCGGTCACCGGGGGAGCGGCCCTGCGCGCAGCCCTCCGGCCGCTTCTCGACGGTGAACTGCGCTTCCGCTTCTGGGCGGTGGCCGCGAGGTCCTCGGTGCCATGGAGACACCGGCGCGAAGCCCCCGGTCACCTCTTCCACTCTCCGCAGGCTTTGAATCAGGAATGGACTCAGAGCCCATTTCGGCCACTTGAAGGTCACATCGCTCGCTTTTCTGAGCGTGGTTTTCCGCAAAATGAGAAAGGCAAGGTCTGTCCATTGATAGGTCTATGTGACATCATACCTTCCCTAATGCTGCTGCCATCACATCACATGAACCGTATACTGTGTTTTTCCCGGTATCTTGCCCATTTTAGCCTTCTCTATGAAAAAGAGGGCTATTTCCTCGAAGACTCTTCAGGTGAGATAATCCTTATCAGACCCCTGACGGCAGTTCTGGCACCAACTCCCCGGCTCCCTGCATTGAATGCCGAGTCCACAGGTTAGGGCCTGTTCCCGCAAGACTGCCTCCACTTCACACACCCACCCACACTTCTGATCTACTAGCTGTGAATCGGGGGTTCCCACATCACTCAGTAATTGGCTAAATGGCTCACAGAACTCAGGGAAGCACATCACTTGCTCTTTCCAGTTTATTTGAAAGGAGCGGCCTAATGAAGGAGATGCACATGGCAGAGTATGGGGGGGGGGGGGGGGGCATGTCCATGCCCTCTCCAGTGCACCACATCTCCCGCATCTCCGAGGGTCACCCGCCCGGAAGCTCCTAATCCTCCCTTTAGGGTTTTATTGAGCTTCCATTGCATAGGTGTGATGGATTAAGACGTTGCCCTTGATGATTAACTCAATCCCCAGCACTTGTATCCTCCTTGAAAGTCTGGAGGTGGGGCTGAAAGTTCCAAACCTCTAATCCCAGAGTTGATTCCTCTGACAACCAACCCCCATAATAATTAGGTAACGTCATCTCTCTGACATGCCTGTGCATCCTCTCTCCTCCCGTTCTTCAGATTTCACCCCGGATGGTACTTGCTGCAGGAAGGCCTCCCGGGCCTCCCAGAGTGGCTTCGGTGGCTCTTCTGTTTGCTCCCACAGCATCCAGTCCTTACCCGTCGTCATGCTTGCACTTGTCAGTTTACTTGCCTTCCTCCTTCCTTGAAGACAGGTCGAGTTTTCTGCACAGCTTCACTTCTCACCGCTAGGATGTGGAGGACTGCAGTTTGCTCTCCCCACTTTAAAATGGGACCTCATACTTCAGAGTGGAAATCTACTGTCTTAGACTGCAAACTCGTTATCTTTCCTGCCACTTTCCCAAACCTGCTTACCTAGCTTAATGGCTCAGACTACAACCCAGATCTTTGGACTCTCAGATACAATTTAGATTTTACTGCTTCTCAGCTGCTGTTTATGTTTGATTAAGCGGGAGGTGGGGGGAGTCGTGTAACACTCAGAATGGATGATTACTCCATCATTATTTTAAAAGGAAATATGTAGGAGGATTTTTATTCAGGTCCTAGTGTGCACACCACGCACAGTCTTTTCCCGGGTCCTGAGAGTGGATACATAGTTAGCAATCTGCCTACTTCCTACTATGTATGTGGGAAGGCTCTATGAGAAAAGAAAAGCCAACCAACTGGAAGGAGTTGTGCCTGACATTGGTATATTAGTGCTTGATGTTGTTTATCACCTTTATCATAAAACAGTCTGTCACACTTGGCCATTTAAATGTGAGCATTGAAATAATCACCACCCTCCCTCCACTATTTTTTTTTTTTTTTTTGAAGGCTTTTGCTCATGTGTCCAGATTGCTGTCACAGTGTAAATTTGATCTGCTGGAAGAACTTGTGACCAAAGAGGTAAAGTATACTTTTAATTTTCCTATAAAAATAAATGTATTATTTTCTTGCAACCAAATAATATATATAGTACATTATCCTTATATATGCTTAAAATTAGTGTGTGACATCAGCCAAAGCAGAGTCCCTGTATCATTCCTTTTGGATAAAAGCATTGAATGACTTGCTACTAAGGCATAAGTAAGTAAATGTGACATCCCTTGATTGTTCTTATATAGAATGTTCTGTTATAAATTACCTAGTTCAGTGGTCGGCAAACTCATTAGTCAACAGAGCCAAATATCAACAGTACAACGATGGAAATTTCTTTTGAGAGCCAAATTTTTTAAACTTAAACTATATAGGTAGGTACATTGTTATTAACTTAATTAGGGTACTCCTAAGGCTTAGGAAGAGCCACACTCAAGGGGCCAAAAAGCCGCATGTGGCTCTCGAGTCGCAGTTTGCCGACCATGGACCTAGTTGAATGATAAGATGCTTTTTAGCCTTGCTTTTGAAGCTGAGTAAATATGGTAGTAAATTTAAAAATAGGAATAGAAAAATTCATTCCATGAACAGTTTATTGAGTTTCTTGAAAAGCTTTCGAAAATTTGAGAGGTGAATTACAGGTTGCTTTTTCCAAACTTAGCTGCTGCTTGTGTTGAAAGAAAAGGTTACTTCACTACCTGACAGCCACAAAGATGCCCTTGCTGCTGACATAGATGAGATTGTGTACACCTCCACAGGAGACATCTCCATTTACTACGACGACAAAGGTAATGCTAGAGCGTAGGCGGCTTTAAGTGACCCACGGTTGTCCAGGTAAACTAAACTACTGGATGAAAGATCATGACATAGTGGGAGTTTGTTGGTACAAATGGATACTCATGGGACTTCAGATAAAATAGTGTGTTCATTCTTTAAAGACCTAGCTCTGGAAGAGCTGCGATATGTTAGTAGTTTCTTATGCCTTTTATCTGGAACTTTGCCTACCACTATTTAATTCACAGGCGAGAGCATCGTCACGTTGATGAAAATAGTCTGTCTGGGACAGTGATGGCGAAGCTATGACACGCGTGTCAGAGGTGACATGCAAACTCATTTTTTTGGTTGATTTTTCTTTGTTAAATGGCATTTAAATATATAAAATAAATATCAAAAATATAAGTCTTTGTTTTACTATGGTTGCCAAGATCAAAAAATTTCTATATGTGACACGGCACCAGAGTTAAGTTAGGGTTTTTCAAAATGCTGACACGCCGAGCTCAACAGGTTCGCCATTACTGGTCTAGGACAAGCTGCTCCCATATCGCAATTAAAAATATTTGTATGTCAGATTTCCTAACTCGAAGAAAACAATTAAGCATTTTAAATGTCCAGCTATATGTTACATAGAAGGAGTAAGGAGTAAAAGAAAAAGTAAATAATATCAGCTAAAGACTTTTGAAAGTAAGATCAAATGTAGAACTCCCAAATTGGAGACAATGAAAAACATTGAAAGGAACGTTGGTGGTTATCTGGCTCATCATCTTGTCCAATGCATACTTTTTCCTTATAGCATTTCTGAAAATTTATTGACTTATTTATTCCTGCTACAAACCTTTGCATATGTATTATGTGCCAGGCACGTAGGAGATCTAGCCTTTGCTTACACACTTCCCAAGGCAGTTCTGATTTGGACTCTTAATATAAGTTAAGATTTTTTCATTTTCATACACATGTTAATTTGAAACATTTGTAAAGGTACTTTTACATGTTTTTCATAAATATTTTTTCTTCCCTAATATTTCAGATTGCATCTCAGCACAGTAGTCACTACCTGATTTTTACACAAGTCGTTGTCATAATCACTAGGCATAGCAAAGTGAATTAGGGTGGAATAGCAGTCTTCTTTCTGGCATTTGGGGTTAATTACTTAGTAGCAAGAAGTGTTTTCCCCCCTTATCTTTTGGTTTGACAACAGATATCTGTTACAGTTTTAGATGATGCCACAAATTGAAAACAATCTATATAGTATACTTAGTAAATAGTACATGCTCAGTAAATAGTAGCTATTATTATTACAATGCAAGAAGAGGGCAAAACCGACATTACCCTAAGAAAATAAAAAGGTAGCAATATAGGTACGTTAAGTTAGACTAGAAGAAGCGCAAAATTTGATCTGTAACAACTGTGTAACTACTGCCAATTTCTATTTCATTTTGGATATGTGGATGATAGACTATTGTGATTTGTATTTGTGTGTGTATGTGTATGTTTTTTCCCTAAGGAAGGAAGTTTGTTAACATCCTGATGTGCTTTTGGTATCTAACCAGTGCCAACATCCCCAGTGAAACTTTAAGCGGAGCTGGTGTGTTCCAGGTTAAGTTGGGGAATCAGAACGTGGAAACTAAACAGCTTCTTAGTGCAAGCTATGAGTAAGTCTGTCACATGCCATACTATGATCAGAAAACTAACAGAGCTTTAGGAAGAAAGGGTTGAAATTTGACAAGTTATTTATAAAGAGAAAAAGACATAATGACTACTGGCCATGACACGGCAATGTTCGGAAGGGGGAAAGGCGGTAATATTTCTGAACGTAATTGCACAGTGTTTCAGCTTCCATGGCTGCATTGCAAACCACTCCAAAACGCAGTAGCTTCCAGCAGCCCTTTGCTGTTGCCTGCTGTTTCACCGTCAGGAGTTTGGACAGGCTGAGCTATGGGGATTCTCTGCTTCTCCTGGGCCTGGCCTCCGCTGGGTGATGGGGGCTGGAGGACTCATTTCCGCAGTGGCTTCTTCACTGACGGGCGTCACCTTGGTGCTCCTTGGCCGCTCCAATAATGTCGAGTTCTCCCAGGCCTTTCTGCGTGGCTTGGGCTTGTGGTGGTCTCAGGCTAGTCACGTGTTTTATGGTGGTTGGGATTCAAGAGGCAGAAGTCAGAAGATCTAAACCAGTAGAGGGCTATGCCCAGGATTGGGACCACATCATTTCCACCGTAGTCCACTTGTCAAAGCAGTCACAGGACCTGCACAGGTAAAAGCACCTGGGGAGACCACCTCCTTATGGGGCACCTGCAAAGCCACCCTGCAGAAGAGCCTGTTGGGTGGGAGAAAAGGTTATGGCCCTTGTTGGAAAATAAAATCTGCCGTAATTGGCAAATGGACTCTCCACTCACTAGACGTTTATTGACCATCTCCCATTTGCAAGTACTCTGGTATGGGTTCAAATGCAAAGTTAAAGGGTTCTTGCCCTTAAGGAGCACTGTCTAGGTTAGCAAATTACTTAAAAGAGACACTATTGTTCATTTTTTTGCTAATAAAATTGGGAGCAGTGAACAAGTCAAGCAAGTCAATGGAGACATAATTATATATTTAAATACTTATTTAATTGAAATCTGAATTTTTCTCTTTTAAGATATCATTTATAATTAAAGAACACTATAATCAATACTGATCTTTGGTTCTTCTGATCTTCCCTTCCGAGACCCTGGGCAGCTCATTAAACACTGTTATTTTAAAGATTGATCTAATGTATATAAGCCAGATAACACTAAAGTGCTGTATTCAGCAACATAGTCCAATTTATTTCCCCTCATATTAGGCATATGTTATAGCTAGTGTTTAATGACAATAATACCCCAGTTTCTCCAGGATTGGCAGATGTTGGAGTGGAGATCCTTCCATTAAAAATACTCATTTTAGTTGAGAATGTACTTCTGATTTTGTGGGGATATTTTTGTGATTGAATTGGTAAAATTATTTTATTTTGATTTTTATTTACCATTGACTGTTAGCTTATTGCTAAAAACTGCCTCCTACACTTGCAAATTAGTTATCTGAGAAGATTTGGACTGGTGTTTGCACTTCTTCCCTAGGTTTCAGAGGGAGTTTACACAGGGAGTGAAGCCCAACTGGATCATTGCACGGATAGATCATGCCAAGTTACTAGAATAATCTTTCTTGGGAAAATCAGCTTATTTGAACTTTCAGCAAATGCTGTGAAAAACTAAGGAAGAATTTGGATCAGTTGATCTTCACTTAGTCAAGTCTGTGGATGACTTCTGCATTATTCCGAAATACCCCTTGCAGTATACTGACATGACATAATAAAGCATTTCCACAGATCGTTGCCATGAGAGAGGTCAACAGCCCATTGTTGGTGTCACATCCACTATCATCTCTAACGTTACACATATGTGTATATATACACAAACTAATTTTATAGACAATAAAGAAGTATTGAAAAAAACTACACATTTCTAACTTAATTCTTAAGTATTTTATTTATGGTTAATACATTTAAACCAGTAATTCAGGAATGTGTAAGGTTTATTTTTTAAGATCAGTGCTGCTATTTGATTACCTCTGGTCACTAGCTAGATGAGGAATGGATGGAATTATGGCTTGGTCACTGCACAGTGAATTTGAAGCTTTCTAAAACACAAAGAGAAGCCCTGACCTGTTTGGCTCAGTGGATAGAGCGTCGGCCTGCGGACTGGGGGGTCCCAGGTTCAATTCCAGTCAAGGGCATGAACCTTGGTTGCGGGCACATCCCCAGTAGGAGGTGTGCAGGAGGCAGCTGATTGATGTTTCTCATCGATGTTTCTAACTCTCTATCCCTCTCCCTTCCTCTCTGTAAAAAATCAATAAAATATATCATAAATAAATAAATAAAACAGAAAGAGAAGAAACCCCACATAGAACAGTCTGTCAGCCACCTGTGAGGTTATATCAAGTATTTTAACATACCTGTACTTGGAGTTCTAGAAGTTGGGGTAGGGAAGATAAATATATACATAAGAAATAATGTCAAAATTTTCTTAATTGATGAGAACTATAAATACATATCCAAGAAATTCAGCAAGCAGGATAACAAAGCCTCATTGAGTACATCATAAAGTGTTGAAAACCAGAAAGAATTGTAAGAGCAGCTGGAGAAGTGAAAAGCATATTCTATACAGAGAATGACTGCATTTTTCTTCTCTCAAACTGCAAGTTAGAGACCTTGGCATGATACCTTTCAAATGCTGAAAGAAAACCTATTGACCTACAATTCTATATTCAGCAAAAATATCCTTCAGAAAAAGTGTGAGAAAAGAATTTTTCAGACAGGGAAAAGATGAATTTGTTGCCAGTAAACCTGTTTTATAAGAAATGTTAAGGACCAGTGGGCAGAACTGTTTCGAAAAAGACCCATACATATTGGGCCAGTGGTTATTTACTTTAAGGAATTGGCTCACAAGATGGTGGAGGCTAGTATGTCCAAAATCTGCAGAAGAGCCAGCAGGTTGGAGACCCAGGGAAGACTTGACGTGCAGTTCAAGTCTGAAGCAAGTCTAGAGAATTCCTTCTGGGGAAATTAGTCTTTTTCTATTAAGACCATCAACTGATTTATGAGGCGCACTCACAAGATGGAGGGTAATCTGCTTTACTCAAAGTTGGCTGACTCAAATGTTAATCTGCTGGAACGTATCTTCACAGAAACAGCTAACGTTATGTTAACGTTTGACCAAATAGCTCAGTACTGTGACCTAGTCAAGTTGCCAGATAAAATTAACTGCCATAGCTATGATACATGACTATATACTCTCCCCTTAGATTCAACAAAGGTTAATGTTCTGCCATATTGTTTCATCTCTACATACACACACAGATTAATCTGGTACTAGATTCTAGAGCAGTGGTTCTCAACTTTCTGGTCCTTTAAATACAGTTCCTCATGTTGTGACCCAACCATAAAATTATTTTCGTTGCTACTTCATAACTGTAATGTTGCTACTGTTATGAATCGTAATGTAAATATCTGATATGCAGGATGGTCTTAGGCGACCCCTGTGAAAGGGTCGTTTGACTGCCGAAGGGGTCGCAACCCACAGATTGAGAACCGATGTTCTAGAGTGTGTGTTGGGGAGGGGTTCCCCCCAAATGTCAAGCAATTCTGGGACAACACCTGAGTGCCCTACAATTCAACTCAATTCTGGCACTATCGGAGATGGCATCAGATTCACTGGTTAAGGGTTCAGTCCTACAAGATTCTCCCCTCCCTTCAGATGCCAATCACAAGTCCAGCCTATCACCTGGCCTTCTGACAACTGGCTATAGACTGGAGGTTGCAATGACCCCTTCCTGGGGTTTCATTAATTTGCTAGAGCAGCTCATAGAACTCAGAACATTTTACTTATAGATTACCAATTTATATAAAAGGATATAACTCAGGAACAGCCAGATGGAATGAATGCATCAGGCAAAGTATGTGGGAAGGGGTGTGGGGCTTCCATGCCCTCTCTGAACAGGCCACATCCCACATCTGCAAGTGTTCACCCTGGGAGCTCTCTGAACCTCATCCTTCTGGGGTTTTATGGGGAAGTCATTACATAGGTGAGTGATTTCATCATTGGCTGTTGGCTGTTGATTTAACCACCAACTCCACTCTCCCCCTGAGAGGTCAGGGAGGTGGGACTGAAAGTCCCAACCCTCTAATCACATGGTTAGTTCTGGGAGCTAGCTGCCCATCCTTAGGTACTTTTCAAAATTCACCTCATGACTATAAGCTGAGGTCTGGTTGAAAAGGGTTTGTTATGAATAGCAAGACACCTTTATTGCTCTTATCACTTAAGACGTTCCAAGGGTTTTAGAAGTTCTGTGCTGGAAACTGGGATAAGGAGCAAATATATAAAGTCACATATGCACCCAGTTTTTAAGCCATTTGAAAATAAGTTTCAGATGTATGTGGCTGTTTTAAGCCACTAAGTTTGTAGTAATTTCTTACATCGGCAACAGGAAATTAATATACAACATGATCCTTACATAATAGTTGGAAAAAATGATGATCCTCTAATTCTATATCTTCTACTGGCATTCTTCTATAAAACAGTGATATTTAAAAATATTACTGCAACTGCATGGCTTTTAATCATGCAATGTGGTATTAATAATATTCTTTTTGGTGCTTAAATAGCCCCCTTTTTGGCAGTGGGAGCCCTTTGACAGGTTAAAGATGAGCAAGACCTCATTGTTAGTCTTTGAGTTTTTTGCACTTTCTGGCATAATATTTTCTAGGATCTTTTGTCCATTTTCTGCCTCAGCTGAAAAAACAGTGTTTTCTCCAAGGAGTCATGATTTTTTTACTCAGGGCAATGGCTCTACACTGAATGTTTGTGTCCACCTTCTCTCCCCCCACCTCCCCACCACGAATTCATTTGTTGAAATCCTACCCTGCAATGTGATGGGAGGTGGGGCCTTTGGGAGGGATTAAGTGATGAGGGTGGAGCCCTCATGAGTGGGATTAGTGCCCTATTGAAAAACAAAACAGCTTCCTCACTGCTTCTACCAAGTGATGACCCCGTGAGAAGATGGCTAACAAGACCTAGTATCTGAGCCCTCACCAGATACTGAATCTGCTGGCACATTGATCATGGACTTCCCAGCCTCTAGAACTGTGAGAAATAAATGTTTGTTGTTTAAGCTTCCCAGTCTGTGATGTATTTTGTTATATAGCAGCCTGTATGAACTAAATGAGAATGATGTTTAGAAACCCAAGATTTGGGCATGTTGAAGTGTTTTGACACTATGTCTGCAAAGGAATGTTCATATTTATACATATTTGAGATTTTGGATCATTTATCTAAAGGAACATTGGGAGAACTAAATGTGGACTGCTTGCCTTTATTTCTGCCAACCTTGTTTAAAACATCCTTCCCCCATCACTCTCTGTGCCCTGACCCAGATCTGTTTTGGTTTATAGCACTTATCACATCTGGCATTGTTATATGTATTACTATGTTGATTTCTCCTGTTACCTGGCTTTCCAACTAAGGCAGTAACTTCTTCTGTCTTAGTCCTGGAACAATATCTGGTACGTAGTACAGCTCAGTAAACAGCTGAATGAATAAATAAAAGGGTGACCCTCACTCCTGAGTGTCCTGACTCACATTTCAGGGTCATTTTCCTTCTCGCTTGTGATTTGATGCCCTAGCAAAGCTAAATGTGCTTTCTTTCGTCAGGTACAGTCCCCCTCTCAAGAGGGTGCAGCATTGTTGGATACATGGCCCTGCTTTCCTACAGTAGATGTCATTTACCTAAACACCACACGGTGGAGCTGATTGTGTACGGATCTAAATGCGGGAATCAGCAGTGAGTTTGCTAAGGTCTGAAGTCGCTGAGCAATGGGAGGGTTGCTTTGCTTACTGACTGATTTTTGTAGATATAGGAAAATGCTAAAAAAAAAAAAAAAATTAGAAACAAAAGTTATTGATATTAAATGGGTTGAGGCATGGGTCAAATCAGAGGGAACTTGTTCCTACATCTCTTCTCTGATTGTTGGAATCATAGGTTACATCATTCAGTTCCTCTGATTTCTCCCACCCTCAGAAGGCTGTTTTCTGGATGGTGTGTGTACTACTCAGGATAATGTAGATTATGCTGCAGTAACAATAAAAATCTCCAAATCTCAATGGATCTAGGCTAAATAAATAAATAAATAAATAGTATGTGTTCTGTTCACGTTGCATGCCCAATAAGAGGCACCTGGGGACTCAGCGGGTGGGGTCATCACCTCCCTCCTGGACACAGCTGATGGGCAGCCACTCCCTGATCCTGTGGCAAATATAAAACAGCTCCGAAGGGTCTCACATGAGCGAGTACACGCTAAACTTGGAAGTGATACAACTCACAGGCCAGAACATGGGCCTACTCAGCCAGAGACCCAGGGGCACGGTTCTGTCATGAGGCCGGAAGGCGGAGAGGGAGAAGCACTCGGTGAGCAGCGATAACGATGGCCACGTGCAGCCAGGAGCAATTTCTCTAGTTCTAACCCGAGGAATGGCTGTCTTAGAGCCACTCCGTGCTCACTACTGCGTCCGTGTAGGGTGCTCAGGGGAAAGAGGGTTCCTAGATCGCTTGGTGATGTTTTCTTAGCTGAGGATGATGGGCTCCTCTGCCGTGGGCGCCTGGAGATGAGGGTGTCTCTGCCTGTAAACCAATGACTGCAGCTGTCGTAAACCTTTTTACATGAAAAAGGCCACAGAACACCTGAATCCCATTCTCTTCATTTAAGGGGGGCTGCCGAGGTGCATTAAACCCCCCTGGGACTAATGAGGGTGCCATATGAAACAAAAAGTGCTCAGCTAAGACCTCACATACTGTTAATTTTATTATAAAGTATTTATTGCTTCAAAATAGTAATGTTAAGAAAGATAAGACTTTATGAGAGTACTTAAGTCATTTAATCTCACAATGTGGATAGATTATGCGAATGGTTAGGTGTCATTTAGGATTAGTTCTGAATGCATGAAGCAGAAACTTTTAAAATCTGAGTTTAGCAGGGCCCCCCGCCCCCGCCCCCTGTCCTGCTTTATGGATCCTCAGGACGTGCACTGCCACACTGCATCCCACTCAGGGCTGCTGAAAAGCTCCCAAGGAGTGAAGGGGGACCCTGGTCTGGTCTCCTGCCTTGTGACTTCCTTCTTACAGTGCAGCATGGGATAGCCCCGTGCTGCAGGGAACAGAAGACATAATGTGGCTATGAAACCGGAAGTAGCCAAACACAATAACTGACTTCATTGAATGCAGTAATTCATTGCTAGAAAAGAGACTTTCTAATATTGCTTCCTAAAGGAAAATAAAAACACACAAACTTTTACAACCAACTTAAAATCCATAGCACATAACTGTGGAGAGTGGCTACAGTGTTTGGACAGGTTCAAGCCTCGGACTAATGAGAGGGCACAGTCCTCTCATGGCCACGTGAAGGCCCAGCTTGGCGGGCAGAGCCCTCCCAGCACAATTATAGCCAACAGCTATGGTTGTAAGCTTGAACCTATGGTCTGAACACGTGGCCCCACGTGCCTGAGTGATGTGGGCTTGATAGAGTTCAGGTGCATGTAGTTGAGTAGGATCGAAACCCACGAGAATGCTGTAAACATCTTGACCACGCCCTTACTTTGCCTCATGGAATCTGGCTATACAATAAAGACACGGCTTGTAGCCCGTGGTGCTGTCTCTCCATCAGAGAGGGCAGCATCCCACTCAGACCCAGCTTTTATTCTCTTGTCTGTCTTTTCTAATTCTTCACTGCCCCTTCTCAGGGTCACTGAACCTGGCTGAGCTGGCTCGGCACATAAGGCGCCTGGGGCTGAGTATGCCATGGCCGTGCCGGCTCGCCACACATAACAAATTGTATATTTTAGTAGTCAAGCACTTGGAGGCAATACCTTTTTCTAGGGAGTAAAGGAAGAAGTAGCATCGCCCAAAGGATGCCATTCTATGGGGCCTTATTTGACTCCTCATCTCCACTCCCACCACGAGCCGCTAAGCTCCCATTCTTTCCGCTCCTCGGTCGCATCAAGCTTGCCCTGGCCATGGCACTTGGGCAGAAGCTGTCTCTCTGCCAGCGATGCTCTTTGCTCTGACCTGCAGTGGCTCATCCCTTGTCATTCCAGCTCCACTTTCAATGCCAACTCCTCTAAGGACACTTCCTCGCCATCCAATCTGAGGCAGCTCGACCCCATCACTCCCTATCCACCACCATGTTTCACTTATTTATATTTATTATTATTACTTAAAATATGTTTTTATTGGTTTCAGAGAGGTAGGGAGAGGAGAGAGAGAGAAAGAGAGAGAGACAGAGAGAGAAACATCAATGATGAGAGAGGATCATTGATCAGCTGCCTCCTGCACACACACCCCCGCCCCGCCCCCCCCCCCCCCCCCCCCCCACACACACACACACAGGGGATCAAGCCTACAACCTGGGCATGTGCCCTGACTGGGAATCAAACCATGACTTCCTGGTTCATAGATCCACCCTCAACCACTGAGCCACACCAGCTGGGCCACCATGTTTTATTTTTATCACAGCATTTATTGTCATCTAATAGTTTCTTATTGCTTGCTTATCTGGCTTCCCTCTATTGGGATGGGGACTTGCAGTTTCAAAATAGCACCTCATCATATCTGGTGAGATATTCTCCCCCTCACTGGTGTTCAGTGCAGGCTAGAATTTCTCAACTTGGGCACGACTGACATGTGGGGCCACAATCCTTTGCGGTGGGGAGCGGTCCTGTGCACTGCAGGCTGTCTGACAATATCTCTGGCCTCTACCCATTGGGTGCCCCCTAGTTGTGACCATCAAACATGTCTCCAGGCATTGACAGAGACCCCGGGGAGGAACCCCCAGCAGCACTGGCTGAGGGGATTGGCTGCCTTGCTGCAGCTTTGGTACCTAGGAGGCAATGGCATCTGGGAGTAATAGTAGCTACATTTATGGAGTGCCCAGGTATTAGGTGTTTCATTCAACCTTTACAACAACCTTACAGCAGGGACTAGTTATCCTCATTTTACAGGTAGGGAAACTGAGGACACAGAATGCTTGACCAACTCGTCCAACGTTACACGGCTAGTGAGTGGTGAGGTCAGGGTTCAAACCGGACAACAGGCTGCAGGTCTGCTGTGCGAACCTCACTGGGGCCTCTGCGGGCAGAGACTGCGCATCCGGTGGGCTCCTCACCCCCAGCCCCAGTCATTCATTCAGAGTGACCACGGGCCAGTGACAACCGCTCTCCAGCCCTCCGCTGCCTCTGTCAGTAACGACGACAACCATCCTAGCAATCATAATAACTTCCGGCAGAGCTGCTGTAGGAATTGACTGCAATAGTGAGTGTGGAAATACTTAGCCAGCTTCTGGCACGTAGTCAGTCCTGAATTCGTTTCTCCTCTCCTTCCTCTTCCATGGCTCCGAGCTCCAAGCTCCCAAAGCAGCTTCTAAGGCACCTTGGGCAGGGGAGCCCCTGGGAGAATCTAACCTTGAAGTCATCTGCAGGGTGTTTGTTTCGTTGACCAGGAGGAGGAAGAGGGGCAGGGGCCCTGTAGAAACAGCCGGCCGCTGGCATCGTCCTGCTAATGCCCACAGCCCAAGCCTTCAGCACTTCCCCATGACCCCAATCGGGGCTCTGAAATCTGGGCTGATTGCATATCCCGGGGCCTGGCTGACAGCCTTCCGCTTCATTTCTTGATGTGAGCTGGAGCTTTAATTGCTGGACCTATGGTTTTCTAACGCGGCCCATTAAAGGAGGTTTTGGTTGAAGAGCATGAGCCTTTTGGCCAGCAGGGGGCCTCCTTTGCTAACAAAACTGACTTGGTGCTCAAGCTGGCCCTCAGAGCCCCACAAAAAACAGGGTCCTTCCTGAAAAGTTTGCTTGGAACAGGGGTTCTAAATTTGGGGGCCACCACGCTCCGTGGATAGAGCTCTGTGAACTTCGATGGGGAATAAACTGCTTATTTTCAGTAGCCTCCAACTGAAATGTTGCATTTTCTTCCATGATGAATGCAGGCAGGAAATCACAGGTGTTTGTGGATCCCACAATGGCTGCTGCAGAGATCTTGAAATATTGTTTATATGGTTCATAGCTTCAAAATTACAGTAGCTAGAGGACCTGCTGCTGGATCTTGTTATTTAAGAAGCGCGTATGGACCATATCGCAAATTTGTTATTTAATGATTGGTACTTTTAAAAGATCTTTTATTGATTTTTAGAGAGAGAGAGGCAGGGAGAGGGAGAGAGATTGGGAGGGAGAGAGAGAGAGAGAGAGAGAGAGAGAGAGACAGAGAGAGAAACATCCATGTGAGAGAGAAACATCAATCAGCTGCCTCCTACATGTGCCCTCACCAGGGATCGAGCCCGAAACCTGGGCATGTGCCCTGACCTGGAATCGAACCAGCAACCCCTGGGTGCACCGGACCACACCCAACCACCTGAGCCACACTGGCCAGGGCCTAACTATTGGAATTTTAGTAACTGTCATCTGATCACCAGCATGCTTTGTAATCTTATGGATTTCATTTAGTTTAAAACATCATTCTGAGAAGGGGCCGGCGGACTTCACCAGGCTGTCAGTGTTCATGGTGCAAAAAAAGGGTTAAGAAAGCCGGGCTGAGTAGCTGTGAGGCTGGTCTCCAGAGAAAAGACGCTACATCGTCAAGGGAATCATATGCTCAACAACTTTGAGTCATCACTCACCTTTTGCCCTGCCATCTCCTCTGGTGACATAAAGATGTGTCACACTCACATCCGAGCCGTTAGCCGCAGGCTTGGTAGCGTACAACGGCATCAGAGTGAGGCTTCTGACTGTGCACTCAGAGTTGTGTGGGCTACATTTTAGGTAGAGCATCTATGACGCCTGTCATCCTGGCCCGCGGGGAAGGGCCTAGCTTTCCCAGCGGCCTCTGACCTCACATGGCTGCCATGCGGGTTAATTTCCAGGGCTCGGGAACCTTCTGTAGGGACAGGGACTTCTCTCCAGTCGGCACCGGGCAGCGTGATCAGTTACTTTCCAGGGAGAGGCCGGAGCCCTGTGGGAGTGTTGCTTCCTGAATCGATTCTTCTCTCACTCCCACAAGGAAAATCTGAAACACCTGCCCCTGCAGAGGAGGGTGTAGGCACGTAAGGGGTTTCCCTCCCAGATTCTTCTGTGCCCTCTGCCCCCGCAGGAAAGTCCGGCCACGCTGGGAGATGGCCCAGCAGGCCAACCTCAGGTGTCCAGTCTCCTGACTGATGCTGGTAGCTTATCCCTGTGTGTGACTGCAGAAGCTTCATTTCTTTAACACGACCTTTGCTCCCCTTCTTTCCTTTTGATGCAAACTGGCTAATCCAGCCCCTGCCTCGCCCACCTCCTCCGCCCTTGCGCGTCTACGCTCTTAATCGTGAAAGCCCTCAGGACGAGAAGGTTCTGGTCAGCATTACACAATCTCAGGAACGAAGCCTCAGGTCTGTTGACCACAGAGACAGAATGTCTTTCGAACTAGAGATAACATCTAGGCCTCAGTTGTGTTTCAGCTCCAGGTCTGGAAAAGCGGCAAACCCCGATGAAAGGGGGCCATGGCCGACATCGGACCAGGTGCACCGACCACTCAGAGAGCCCACAACCCTGACCAGGGTGCTACCGCCCTCAGGCTCCATGATTAAGGATTCTCCTCCTATACCATCCCCAGGAAGCCAAGAGGGAGCCCAGTCTTTCAGCAAGAGTGCACCTGTGACTCCAGGCATCATGCCACTTTTTCAACGAATAATCCCTGACTTTCTTGCCCTGGCCCATGTGGCCCAGTGGTTAGAGTGTCGGCCTGTGCACCGGAAGGTCGAGGGTTTGATTCTCGGTCAAGGGCATATACCAGGATTGCATGCTCAATCCCCAGCCCTGGTCGGGGTGTGTGCGGTAGGCAATCAATGGATGTGTCTCTTTCACATTGATCTCTCTCTCTCTCTCTCTCTCTCTCTTCCTCCCCCCACTTTCCACCCTCCCTAAAAATCAATGGAAAAGACATTAACATAAAGAAAGAAGGAAACTCTTACTTTCTTTGCTGCAAGCTGTTGTGTGTGTCTTCTTGGGCTTTGACGCACGTAGGAAAACAAACCCCTTTAGTCTGAAGCCAGGTACTGGCATCTGAGGGCACAGGCACCAAGCAAGCCCAGCAGCTGGCTGTCCCCTAACACTCTCTCCTCCCCTTTATGACCCCCTACTTTTGCAGCACTGCCCCTTCCCCTGCTACTCCTCAGGCCTGCCCTTTCATCCCCAAACCAAACCTTTTTCCTCATTCCCTAGGAAAATGACAATGACTCCTGCACAAGCAATAACAACAACAAAATCACCCCCTCTTTATTAAAGACCATAACATGGAACTATTGCATGAGGCACTGCCCGTCTGAGCCTCTCACCAGCTCTCATGGGTTGATAGTGCTGCTCCCCCAAATCCATACCCATCAGAACCTTAGACGTGTATGTTATTTAGAAATAGGGTCTTCGCAGAGGTAATTAGTGGAGAAGTGAGATTGGATAATCCTGGGTCAGGGTTGACTCTAAATCTAATGACTGAGGTCCCTATAAGAAAGGGAGAGAACACGGAGACGGAGAGAAGATGGACATGTGGAGACGAGGCACAGATTGGAGTGAGGCTGCCATAAACCGAGGACCATCGGGGCCCACAGAAGCTGGGCGAGGTAAGGAAGGATCCTTTCTTCCCTAGAGCCATAGAGGTAGTATTGCCCTGCTCGCACCTTGACTCCAGTCTTCCAGCCTCCAGAACTAGAAGAGAAAAGTTTCTGTCATTGTAAACCATCTACTTCAGGGGTCCTCAAACTACGGCCCGCAGGCCACATGCAGATACAAATATTGTATTTGTTCCCGTTTTGTTTTTTTACTTCAAAATAAGATATGTGCAGTGTGCATAGGAATTTGTTCATAGGGTTTTTTTTTAAACTATAGTCCGGCCCTCCAACGGTCTGAGGGACAGTGAACAGGCCCCTGTTTAAAAAGTTTGAGGACCCCTGATCTAGTTTATGGTGCTTTGTCACTGCAGCCCTAGGAAATGAGTTCACCAGCCAATGACACAGGGATTATTACCCCATCTGTCAAATTAGGAAACCCTGTGTTACTGGGACCCCAAGGTTTGAGTCCGTCTGCCTGTGCACAATGGCCCAAAGAAGTGCCCGTGCAGGAGTTGGCAGTAGAGAAAGAAAAATAGTCTAATATAGAATTGGCCAGTCCAGAGAATGGAGAGCGAACGCTCTCAAGACCCAGTGCCCTGATGGTGTGTAGGTCACAGATTACAGAGGGCAAAATCACAAGACACTGTGGATGAAGGGGCTTGGGGTCACGCTGGGAGGTGATGGGTCAGAGGTGAGTTAAGTGTAATAAACCAGCCTGGCTGGTGTGGCTCAGTGGGGTTGAGCATCAACCTATGAACCAGGAGGTCAGGGTTCGATTCCTTGTCAGGGCACATGCCCGGGTTTTGGGCTTGCTCCCCTGTGTGGGGGCGTGCAGTAGGCAGCCGATCAATTCAATGATTCTCATTATTGATGTTTCTATCTCTCTCCCTCTCCCTTCCTCTCGGAAATCAATAAAAATATATATTTTAAAATAGTAATAAACCATTTCTCAGGCCTTGAGGTCAGTTCCAAGATCATCCCTCTGTCTGGTCTCATGAAAGAGGAGCCAGGGAGTCACTCCACTTTAGGGCTCAGGAGCTGAAACATAACTTAGGTCACGATGTTATCTGTACCTCAGCGGCATCCACTGGTGAAAGCTGTGGCCATCAGAGGTCTCTCCCTGCCCCTACCTAGGTGGGGCCTTCATGGTTTCTACTCTGAGCTCCCAGGAGTGGGCATCAGGGGACATTTGGGAAGGGGCAGACCCCAGGGGAAAGCAAAGGGCTTCTCAGGGAACCCCCACACTCTCTTACTGAAGTATCCCACCAGGATGGTCCCATGGCCAGAACCCCTTAGCAGCCCCTCACCCTTGAGCCCCCTTCAAATCAAAGAGGCTTGGGGTCTGACTTCGTGAACAGCTAGTGTCCTGGGTGGTATGTCAGGGCTGAGGCCCACCCTTTGCTCCTCTGCGTCCCTCTCCCCCAGGTCTAAGGCTGGGGACCAAAACTCCCTTCCCTACCACAGTCCCCTCCCCCCGCCCCCCCTCAAAGCCCCCTTTGGAGAGTTAATTGTCTGTGTGAGGTGCTTAACCTATTAGCCCCAAGAACACAAAGCAATAATCTTTGTTACTGAGATGCACAGCTGTTGAGTTGTTGTTTTGTTGTTGTTGTGTTTAATGTTTCCTAATAAAAGAGAAGCTGCAATTAATATATACTAATATATATATTTATGTTATCTTTAGTCTGCCAGAGGCCAGACCTTGTGACTACCAGTCAGGTCACATTTAATTGGTTGTTGACTTTGATAGTTTTAAAGTACAGTCATGTGCCTCTTCTCAACAGAGATACATTATGAGAAATGTGTCATAGGCTATTTCATCATTGTGAGAACATCATAGAGCACTTACACAAACCTAGATGGTGTAGCCCATGACTCACCTAGGCTATACCGTTCCGTGGGGGAGGAAAAATAATTTCCCCTCTGCCCTTCTGGGTTCTTTGCTGAGACATCCCTGTAATAAAAGACAGATTAGCAGGAGAAAAACAAACAAAAGTTTAATAACATGTCTACCTTCTGTATACATGGGAGAGACCCAGGGAAATAAGGCTTTGAAATGACCCAAGTTATCACTTCTCCAGCTAAAGACAAAAGAATATATTGGGAGGAGGGGAGGGAGGAGCCAGTTATGAGAGGCATCAGGAAACGCACAGTAAACAAGGGTAAGGTTGTTATGCAGATTTAAGTCTTTGTCTTAGGCATTGATAAGAGTTTCTAGAGATAATGTCATTTCCCTTTCCTGGTACAAGGAGGGAGACAAATGGAGAATTCCCTTACAAATGTAAATGTTTTTGACAAAGGGTAACTTCTACTTGGTTTTCAGAGCTATCCCATGCCTGCTGTTTCTTAAAATTAGCCAGCCTAAAATAATCCTTTTGCAATGAGACATATTTTGGGTGTCAAATTCTGTTCCCCTACAACTCACAGGTATGCTACATACCTGTGATCTGTCGTAATACCCCAGTTATTAATTAACTGGAAAGGAGCAAAGGAAAGATCAAATTTTATAGGCATGTCACTTGTCCAGCTTTGCCAGGAAACTGCAAAGCCACTGGTCTGTCCCCCGACTGGGGGACGGGACTGGACAGGGGGAGAATGGACGCATGCCCAGTACAGTCTGCGGGATATCCAGAAGGTACTTGTCTGTCCGTCACACCTGGAAACAGGTCATTGGCCAGAATAGACATGACCACGGCACGTGTGGGAAGACTTCATATTTAAACTCCAGAACGAAGGAGTCCCCTCTCGTCTGACCCCTGGCTTTCAGCGCCCTCGCGCTCTGCGTTTGTCCTCACGACCACAGCCGTGTGGACCACCCACACAGTGGCCTGGTGGACTGGAACTAGTCTGAGGCTGTGCCAGACCCAGCTCTCCATGGAGCAGAAACGCTGGGCACTGGCTTTGCTTCTAGCTCTGCTGAATCCCCAGCTGCACATCTTCCCGGATGGTTTGAGGGAAATGGGACTTTGGAAACCTAGGGACATAATTCCACACAAATAAAGCTTCCACCACATCTCACCCTCCCACGGGGCCTCTAGAAGTGCTTATTCCAGCGGCACCCCGGGAACCCTGCTCTCATCAGCGAAGGAGAAGGGCAATCCACGCAACTCTCCGATAACACCTGTCTGTCAGGGTTGCCGAAGGAGGGACGCACGAGGCCAAAAGGGGTGAAGAATTATGCATTTATTAGGTCATCTGGATACCCAGATGGGCTGAGCCCCCAAATGGCGCCAGCACCCAAAGACGGGGAGTCTGAGGTCTTTAAAGGACTCTAGGTGGCTTTTTCGGGGTGCAGGAAGCTGCCCATTGTCTTCACTAGCAGAGAAGTGCAAACAAGGATCCCGGAACGCTGGTGAACCTTGAACCCATGGCAAGGGCCAGAGTTATGCACCGATTGTCTAGTCCAGGCAATGGGGGCTCAAGCTATTTCCTGACCAAATAGTCTCAGAGTAAATCCTTCTAATATTTACTGGCCTTTAAGATAGTCTGTCTGCTACCGCAATTACCTGCCTAAGAACTCGATGTGTATCCAAAGTTGAATAAAAGGTTGGCACGGCCTGGGCACCAGTGAAAGTCCTTCCCCTTGAGTTGGGCTTGCCCGCCTGGCCCCCAATATTTCCAAATTATCTCTTGTCTTGTCTCTTTCATTTGCCTGCGGCCCCTCTTCCAGATACTGAACCCTGAACCTCGCGGGACGTAGGGGAACATTCACATCTGGGGCTGAGAAAAAAGTTCCATTTGTTTTTTTTGTTTTTTTTTTTTTTTTATTTTTATTTTTTGTAGCTTTATTATGAGAATAGAGTACAGAATACATATAACATACAAAATCCGTGTTAATTGACTTAATCAGTAAGTCTTCTGATCAACAGTGGGCTATCAGTTAAGTTTTTGAGGAGTCAAAAGTTACACACTGACTTTTGACTGACGGAGGACAGGTTCTGGGGCTTGGGGACAGGCCTGGGTCTGGACTTCTTCGTACCTTTCTGCAGCTCTGTCTGCCCAGAAACCTGCATTTTGCCAAGAAGAGAGAATGGCTGCTGGGTGCCTGCTCCCCTGGCCCCAGGTGAGTGGAAACTTCCTCCTACCCTAAAAGGCACCCAGTGTGTCTGCAGAGAACATACACTGAGTGGCCAGATTATTATGACCACCTGACATTTGTAGGCAAATTAGCTATAATTTCGCGCTGAAGTTGCTAGAGGGCCAGACCATTATAAATAGGGAAGCAGGTTGTTTTCCACGACAGTAGAAGTGATTTTTTTCTGAAGATATGGGTAAACAAAGCGATTTAACAGCCTTTGAACGTGGGATATATTTGAACGTGAGTGGTCAGATTATTATGACTACCCCATCAGTACTTCGTTGGGCCACCTAAAAAAGTTCCATTTGATATATGCTGTGAAGTGGCCTCGAGGAGGAAAATGTCTCTTTCCCGGTACAGGCTGAGATGGTTCTCCATCATTATGTGCAACGTGCCATCAAATTCACTTTCCACAGTTCTGACAATTAGTCCATTGTCCAACACTGCTCAAGGCCCTCTCCCACCTCAAACCCCCCCAAACTCTTCTTTCAGTGTGTGCGCGCGCACACACACGCACGCACGCTCACACATACACACATGCACACACATACACACACGTGCGCGAGCGCACATACACGCACGCACACGAACACACTAGGAAATTTTTACTTTTTTATTCACCTGAACTTGCAGACGCCGGCCTTACATTCACAGTCAGACAGCCCTATTGCATTATCCTCTGCATCCCCTTCAGATTTTTCCTTAATATCTCAATGAAATTCTCTCATAAATCCCGTCTTTGCTGACCAAGAGCTGTGCGGCTGCTGATTTTGCAAGATACGTGCTAATGTAAAGTATGTCTCCTTTGAGTCTCTTTATCACCTGGCTGCTCTGGGCTCCACCTCCTCCATATTTATGTCCTTATCAGAGCTGCACACAGTCTTCAGAGGAGCCTCAGTGCTCCCGGAGCCAGGCCCGAATATGGACTGTAATCCGATAGCCTATCTCCAAATTGGCTTGGGGGATTCTTTTTTCCACTGCGGTTAAACCTGCTCGCCTTGTAAAGGCCGGAAGACATTTTTTTGCAGATTAGGGTTTTTACAAAGAATGGTGTCAGATGCTTTCCGGAAAGGTGTGAGAAGATTTGGAGAGGCTGCGTCAGCCGTGCACATGTTCCGTTGCCCGTTACCCTGGCGGGTGTGCAGGCCAGTCTCCCCTGGAAAGCGTGTGCCGGTTCCTTTGTAATTAAACAGGACGTGCTTAGCGAATCTTGCCCTCATGCTGCGGTTTCCATGCTCAGAGCACGTTCCTCCTGCTGTTGGATTCATGAAGTCCATGCGCTCCCAGATGCTTGCTGAAGGCCTCTCCTGGCAGAGGGGCAGCCTTCACAGCGCCTGTCCTTTTCCGCTATGGTCACCGATTGTTTCAAAGACCTTCCCAGACTCGGCTCAGCACTGGCCGCTGAGTGTTTGGGGGTGCCTTCGTGACCCCACGTCTCCTTTCGAGTTGCCACTGGCGTGGAGGGGCGCCTGTGGAGGAGGCCTGTGCTCTCCCAGGGCGGCTGCCTGTGTTCCTTGGGAAGCTGTGCACTAGGGTTGCTTTTCCATCCCCAGTTCCTGCCAGGCTGCTCCTCTTCGCTGTTCAGATGCCTCTCTGGGCCTCGTTTGCATTTCTGCAGTACAGTTCTGGCGTCCATGTCACACGGGTGATGGCTAGAGCACATTTCACTGCTGTCTCAGCCCCATCGTTTCTCGCTCCTCAGTTTATCTGCGCACATGCCGCATCCTGCCAGCCCCAAGACCTGAGACCTCGCTGTTGCTTTTCTAGAGCTGGGACGGGTGTCAAGATGATTTATAAAGCACTCTCGTGCCACTGCCATGGGCGAATGATAGCATCCGTGTTGCGGCTTCGCAGAGGCTTCCCTGGGCTTGCCTGTTGATGAAGGGCACTTCCAGCCGTAGCTCATTCCACCTGTTCCGCCCAGCAGGCCCCGGCGCACCAGCCAGTCATTGGTGAGGAGCATCATTTCAGTCATCGTTGCACGACGCGCCTTTGGCACTTTTTTGATTCACATTCATAGGCCGCAGTCACCCTTAATTAAATCCTGTCACTGTTGCATGAATTATTGTATCTAGTCATATTTAATTCACCTCTTCTTCTTTTGGAAATCTCCAGGGAGCTTTAGGCCTCATCCTGGGGATCTTTTGTCTATTTCTGAAGCCAGAGCTAGATTGATTACACATTCTGGCCTTCGAATACTTTGTGCTGGTCCTCATGCCAGAAATAAAAAGTGATCTATTATCAATCTAGTTTTCTTTCTTAAAAAAATAAATGTTTTTATTGAAGGGAGAAGGAGAGAGAGATAGAAACATCAATGATGAGAGAGAATCATGGATCGGCTGCCTCCTGCATGCCCCCTACTAGGGATTGAGCCTGCAACCCAGGAATTGAACCGTGATCTCCTGGTTCATAGGTTGACTCTCAAACACTGAGCCATACCAGCCGGGCTAGTTTTCTCCTCTCTTTCGTGAGATCCAAGGTTTTGCAGATCACTGCAATCCACTGGAAGGTGGTAGGTGTCCCTCTAGATCAGTGGTTCTCAACAGAAATGACTTTTTCCCTGGGCACATTGGGCAATTTCTGGAGACACTTTTGCAGGAGTTGGGTGGAGGGAGTCCATGGGGGGGACTGGAAAGTGGGACATCTGTAATACTTTCAACAATAAAGATACATTTTAAAAAATAAAATAAATAAAAAAGCCTGGGGCAGGGGAAGGGAACCTACTTTAATCGCAGAGCTGAGCTCTGGGGAGTCAGCTGTTATGTCCCTTTGGTAATCTAGACATGACTTTTCCAAATGTTTTCATCCAGAGAAAATGGTTTCAATCTCTTTCTCCAGAGGAACCTGGTTCTTTTATTATCTTCTTTATTGTTTCTGAGATGTGTAAGGTTTCCTATGTGCTCAAAGTGGTTCCTTGGAAATCAAGCCAGACCACTCCCACTGTTGTTCCACACTTTACCCTCACAGGAGGATTCTTCTTTCTTGGCTCCAATATTCACTGGGATGTGTAAATGTCTTTAGACCCGTTCTGCAGCTCACGCTCTCAGGCTCGGTTACCTGGTCTACCTGAGCCAGGTGTAATAGGTATCTGTGTGAAGGGGTGGGGGTGGGGAGGCTGCAGACTCAATCAAGAGGAAACTTTGCTTAGATTTCAAAGGCATGACTCCTTGAGAACCAACTCCACTGGATACCCGCTTAGCCACAGGAGTTCTTTGGAAAACAACCAAAACAATTTCCCCAAATAACTCTATCTCCATCTTTCTATATATCACTAATAATGTAGGCACATATGGCAATATGCTTTTCTTAATTGGTACACAGAACATGTAGGAAATGTGGAGTAAAAAAAGTGCTTTTTAAAACTGCAACACCCAGAAGCTGCTCTACTTCTAGGGCAGTGGTTCTCAACCTTCCTGATGCCAGGACCCTTTAATACAGTTCCTCATGTTGTGGTGACCCCCAACTTCATTGTTACAAATTGAACATAATTAAAGCATAGTGATTAATCCCCAAAACAATATGTAATTATATATGTGTTTTCCGATGGTCTTAGGCGACCCCTGTGAAAGGGTCGTTCGACCCCAAAGGGGTCGCGACCCATAGGTTGAGAACCGCTGTTCTAGGATTCAACTCTTGGGAGTAGATTCTCTCTGCTTATTTGAAAGCTAAGTATTCCTCTTCTCCTCCCATGCCGTCCCCTCCCACCATCCCTCTGCTTTGAAAGAACAGGAAGAGAGCACTATGCTGCTCTCCAAAGGAAGTGAGGGGGAAAGCAAGGCACAGGAGAAGAGGGCCGAGAGATGTCACAGGAGGAAAACCGCCCATGGCAGGGTGGTGGTGGTGGTGGTGGTGGTGGTGGTGGCTGAAGGACTTTTAAGGACAAGGATGGTTGACATTGAAATGAAAGCTGTTGGTTTCTTAGTGCTGTAGTGTCAACACTCTGTTGCTTCCCTGGCCGCCTCTTCTCCATCCCGACCAAGGCTCCAGCACTTCAAGAAAGTCTGCTCCATCCGCAAATGCCTGTGAGGGTGGTGCTCGAGGCAAATGAGAAGGAGAAAGCCCAGTTTCTCAGCTGGGCCATGTTGGAGCAGAAAGCTAAGAACAGATGCATGAGAAGAGAGAGAAGTGAGATGAAGCCTTTAAAGGAGCAGCAAATTAAACCCAGAAGCGCTCTTGAGAACATAAGACACCAGGAATTCACAAATTACCCCGAGGAAGGCACTGGACTTTTGCAAGAAAGGGAGTTCCTCTCACCTCTATGTAAAGCTGAAAGAATGGGTACCTCGGCTGATATCTGAGTTAGCATGCAAATGGTTTTGAAAGTAGGACCAGGTATCAGATGAAGCCCATCTGAGAAATTCACTCATTATTCCATCAATAGAGAGAAGTGCGTCAGTGGGCCCATATAAAGGTAAGGACAGACATGGCCCATGACTTTATGGAGTTTACAGTAGTGTGGGAGGAGTGGGGGGAAAGGTGGGCAGAGGTGAGAAACACTTAAACAAACACATGGTCAAAACAATGACAGCTTCTATTCAATGTTAACAATGGGAGTGCTGTAACAGAAAATACCACGGTGGGCTACTTTAGGTAGTCAACGAGGTCCCTTGAGAAAGTAACATTTAAGCTGAAACCTAAGGGTTAAGAAAAACCCTCCATGCAAAGAGCAAAGGGAAGGACACTCTAGGCAAAAGGAGGAGTGAGTGCAAAGCCCTGAGGTGGAAAGATTCCCCTGTGTTGTCCTCGTGGAGATCATCGGAGGTCTTGGGAGCAGAGAGAAGGGAAAGGAAGCCAGACTGGATTGTGCTGTGGAGGGGACAGGAGTGAGGGAGTGGACGCAGAGTGCTGACAATCCTTCCAAGAGGTTCTGAGAAGTGGGGCTGTGGTTGGAGGGTGACACAGGGCGAGACGAGGGCCTCTGTTTTGTTTTGTGTGTTTGTTAAAGGGAAGATGATTAAACATGTTTGTGTGGTTCTGGGAATGATCCGGGCCAGAAGGAAGCTCTGATCATGAAAAGGGAAGAGGGGATAGTGGAAGAAAACAGAACCAGACCTGGGATCTGAGCCCGAGCAGAGGGCTGGCTGTACGGCACTCCTGACGCTGTGACAGGAGAAGGAAGCAGATATGATGGATGCAGTGCCCACCGAGTCCGTCTTATCGAGGAAACGAGCCAGGATCAGGAGCACGTTCTTTTATTTCTACTCTGAGGCCTCAATTGTTAACTGCACCCCGTGTGGCCAGGATCCTCCAGCCACTGCTAATGTTTACTGGCCAAGAAGAAGATGGGGAGAGAATAAGGGGGTGGGTTGAACGGCAACCAGATGCAGCAGCCAAGTAGGAAAGTTCTGGGGTCCGGTCTCTCCATGTAGTCCCACATTCTGCACTGATCCAAGGGAAGAGTTTAGTCACTGTTGCTGAGGGCCCTGGGAATCAAGGACTAGTCAGCTGCAAGGACGGCCTGTTTTCACAGCTGTGGGTTTTCACACCCGGGACGGGCCAGCCCCAGGTCTTCTGGGCTGCGGCAGCGCTTAGCCAACCAGCCGTTTTCCGTGGCAGGAGAACTGGAAGGCTTCCGCTGTAAGTCTCTCCGGGGCAGGGAGAACTCGCTGGGCGCCAGGCAGCTGTTGAGAAAGGACATTCTGTGACTGGTGAGAAAAGAGTTGGATGAGGCTAGGGTTCCCCCTGAGAGTCCGGAATAGCAACAGGAGGGGATTCGTTTTGGGGAGCCCTGGGGGTTGGGCAAGGAATATTAGCTACAGCAGGTTGTCCTGGGACGGTCCTCCCTGTGCCTCAGTGTTCCCAGTAGGGAGAAAGGAAGATGGAAGGACATTATAGCTCATGTGCCTGAATGGGCCGAGCTGACCTAGGGTTTCATGCCTGCTATCTCACTGAAGCCTCACCGCAATCCTGTGAGGTGTCTCCCCTTCCCTTCATTTTACAGGTAGGTCCATCGAGGCTCAGGGAGTTGCTGTGTTTAAACTCCTTACCTAGCAAACAGCAGCTCTGGGATTTTAAGCTGGAAACACGTGGCTCCAAACCCCACACACATGCCAGAATGGTGCTCTGTGGTCCTGAGTCTCTGGGGAGTGGTAGCTGGTGGGAAGGACAGATGAATGAGAGAGCCGCTCTGGTGAAGAGTTACCGAGTGAGTCAAGCCAATGCGAGGAGTCAGCCGCCAAGGAACTTGCTTCACCACCTTCTCTTCCTGACGCTGCTGGGTGACGTCATCCGGAAGTCGTTCCTCAGTGGGCTCCTTGGAAGTTGTTGACTTTGAGGAATCAGGAAGGTATGAAAAATAGACCCTGTGCTCCTGACTTTTTTTCTTCTTTCTGCATTTTTAAAAAATCCTCACCTGAGGATATTTTTCCATTGATTTTTAGAGAGTGTGGAAGAGAGAGGGAAAGACAGAGAGAAATATCGATGTGAGAGAAACACATTAATTGGTTGCCTCCTGCAGGAGCCCTGACCAGAGTCCAGGCCAGGGAGGAGCCTGCAACCAACGTACATGCCTTTGACCGGAATCGAACCTGGAACCCTTCAGTCTGCAGGCTGATGCTCTATCCACTGAGCCAAACCGGCCAGGCCCCTCTTTCCGCATTTCAACACCCTCTCCTTCCCCAACTCTGCGATGTTGGGCTGATAGGATTCAGAATGCGCCTCCCCCACGGGCTGGGTTAAAGCCCTCCGGGACCCATTAAGCCAACCACACTCCCTGGCGTTGCCCATGCCGAGCACATCCTCAGTGTTTACTTGTTGAATAGTTTATGATTTGCTCTACATCTGATCAGGCAGAGTCAACTACCAAAACTGCTGATGCGTGGAAACTTTCCGGGCATGATAATGGCTACAGCTCCAGCTCATTCAAAGGGAGAAATAGCCTTTGATGAGCAGTGCAAGGACGAATTAAGATGTGACTCTCACCCAGTATCAAGACAGTTGCCTGCTGCTGCCGGTTTTACTTGAAAAGAAATGGGGCTGGGGATTTGGGGAGGCTGCCCCCCCCCCCAACAGCAGCAGGAATGCCAGGACAGAAAAGTGGGTACATTTCGAGGGCTTGTCAGTCTATCAGAAGTGGAGAGCAGCTGTTGCTAAGGCAACTCTTTCTGTTATCTCTTCTCTTTCGACCTGTGGCAGAGTGTGCTCATTGTTCCTAAGTTTCCATTACCTACTTCCTTTAGTAACAGGGTCCCAAACTTTTAGGGTGCAGGGGGTCCTATTTGATGGAATACATTTTATATTCCTAGCCTTTTGCACGATGGATTTGGCTGTGTGTCTACTATGTTCTGGACAAGGAGATGAAAGAACTTCCCAGTATAACTTCTAAGAAATATCCTTAAAGCAAGAGGTATATAGTTTATTTGCCTTCTTTCCTACTGACTGGAACATGGTTGTGATGATTGCAGTTTGAGCAACTACCTGGAACTACGAGGTGCAAACCATTATTCGGAATGACAGAAAGAAGGAGCCTGGGCCCCTAAAGACTGTGGCATCAAGATTGCAGCCTGGCCCGGCCAGTGTGGCTCAGTGGTTGAACATCAACCCATGAACCAGAAGGTCACCGGTTCAATACCTGGGGTGTCGGGCTCCATCCCCAGTAGGAGGTGTGCAGGAAGCAAATGACCAATGATTCTCTCTCATCATTGATGTTTCTCTCTCTCCCTTCCTCTCTCTGAAAAAAAAAAAAGTTTGCAGCCTGGACTGCCACTCTATAAACCATTGATCTTTTTGACACTTGTATTCTAACCTAACCTATTTCAGGTCACCTTTTAGTGGCCCTAATGGCCCCTGGAAAGCAACAGCATAGCCTTCCCAGGAGGGGAGGTGCAGCCACCTTGCCTCGTCGGGAGCAGTGGTTTCCGGGGCCCGTGAAGCCCGCTCTAACAACCTTAACCTTCTCTGATCGGTCAGCCATTGAGGGAAACCCCACATAGTTTCCTTTCCTTCGTGATGTTCAAATTTCTGCTTGAATTTCTTTGATCAAACTTTACATCCACATTTTTAAAGTCCTGCAGGACGTGGGTTTCTTACCAGCTCCTCCTACGAGACACATCCAAAACCAAACTTCTTCATTCTCTCTTCGAACAGCCCTCAGACGTGGGAGAGAGAGAAGCTCCCACGCTGGACCTCAGGCTGCAGGGGGCCGCATCCCCACCCTTTCCCCAGCTCACCTACTAGTAAAGCCCACGTCCCCCTTGTTTAGACTACATCCACCTGGGTATCCAGGACCCCGGAACCCCCTGTCCAGGTGGCCCAGGCCTGCTTCCGGAGCCTGTGCAGGCAGCTTCGACAGGTTGGCCATTCCACCTGGTGAAGGGACAATGTTCTCAGGGAGTGTGGGTGGAATTTGGGCGTGAGCCTGAGATGTTTACACATGTCCTTGCAAGATCCCCTCCCCCATGTGGAGCAAAGGTAAGAAAGCAAAAAGGTTGTGTGGCAGGTTGGGGCCAGGGATTGGGGAGGGGACTAAGTCTCACCTGCCTTCGAGTTTTAGGATAAAACTGTGAGAAGGCCAATAAATTAAATTTTCAATCTGGACTTCAAGGACACAATGAAAGTATATTTGCCAAGGTTGGAGAATAGAATATGTTTAATTTAGCAATTGGTTGGCTTAATGTATAACCTTAAAACATTTAGACATACTGTAAATGGACCTCCATTGGTACTTTCAGCTAGGGCTCGGGTACCCCAGGTGACACTGCCTGGCACATAAGGGCTTGTTGCCCCAGGGAGGGCATCAAGATTCCCAATTGCTCTAGCGGTGGGTGATGACTGGTCAGATGTTCCAACTGGGTAAGCAAGAGGGAGTTCCCGTGCTCAGGGCAACGTGGGGCCAGGAATAGCTGCTTCTGGAAGCGAGGAGCAGAAAGAGCGAACCAGGTGAGACGACCATGGGGGGGGATGGGGGGGAGGGAAGAAAGGAGAGGAGATGCGGGATCCAGAAATTCGAGGTTGGAGGGTGGGATGAAAAGGAGCTTCTGGTCACAAAGGCTGAAGCCAGGGACTATCAAGGCTGGACACAGGGAGGGCAGAGGGCAGAAGTACAGGACCCTGCTTGAACCGAAGTCTTGCTCCTCTTGCCCTGTGTTTGCATCTTGTCTGTCTCAATAGAGCTGGCTCCACAGCTGCCCAGCGCCTCAAACATGAAGGAGAAGAATAACTCCTGACGAGCTCAGGGGCACCCGGGCTAGCGGGTGGATGCAGGCAGCAGTTCTGACCACAGTCAGACGGGTAGGTAGCTTTACTTCCTGAGGCAGCCAGCACCTGGGGGAAGGAGCAGGGACACACTTGGCAGGGTGTCAAGGGCACTGGGGGTCAGGGAAGGATTCCTGTCCAACAAGCTGACTGAGGCAGAGCATCCATTGCATGGACTTGGCCAGTGTCACAGAGGAAGGGAAACGCCAAGGATAACGATCAGAGAGAGAACAATGCTAGTTCCAGGCAGGACCACAGCCAGAGCAATTGCTCATTGCCTGGGTCTTTTGTTACCAGTAGAATGGTCGGATGATTGGATGGTATCCATGCCATATTCATTTTACATCTTTTAACGTCATCCCTGGTTGCCAATACAGTCTCTTCTCAGGCCATAGCTTGTTTTTGGAAGATGGAAGGAGGGAGGTGTTGCATGTGAG
Source organism: Myotis yumanensis (assembly GCF_028538775.1). Lineage (NCBI taxonomy): Eukaryota > Metazoa > Chordata > Mammalia > Chiroptera > Vespertilionidae > Myotis > Myotis yumanensis. The sequence continues at coordinate 8,502,971 of NW_027223759.1, forward strand.
AGCAAAAGGCCTCAGAGATTCCAATAACTAAAGGCTGAGGAGTCTGCAGGACCAAGGGGATATGGAGTCCATGCCTCCCCTTCTTGACCACATGCTAGGTGTCCAGACCCTGAAAGTCCCGCCCAAGTGGCCTGTGCAAACCGCTGCCTGTGTCTGTTTATGTGCGTGTGGATCGCTCTCTCCCAGTGCATGCCTCAGCCTGACCAGGGGCCACAAAGGCCATCATCTTTGGGGAATGTGGATGGAGCTCGGCCATGAGGACCAAGGTGTCCACATGGGATCCTGAGGCCCTTCACAGTGCAGGATGGAAGAGGAAGGGTGGGCCTGGAGGCCCCGTGTCCCTGGAAGGAACTCTGAGAAGTCTGAGGGATCCTGGATTTGCAACTAGCCTTCAAGGTCAGTGTCCTTTTTAAAAAAAATATATATATATTTTTATTGATTTCAGAGAGGAAGGGAGAAGGAGAGAGAGATAGAAACAGAAACATCAATGATGAGAGAGAATCATTGAACGGCTGCCTCCTGCATGCCCCACACTGGGGATCAAGCCCTCAACCCAGGCATGTTCCCTGACTGGGAATCAAACCTGGGACCCCTCCGTCCTCAGGCCGACGCTCTATCTACTGAGTCAAACCAGATAGGGCAAGGTCGATGTTCTTAAAAATAGATAAAGGGAACCTCGTTTAAAATGGAATCGGGAACCCTGAAGGCGAGCTCTCTCACAATGCCACCCAGACCTTAAGCAGGAGGACATGCCACAGCAGGACGAAGGCATCTCTCCTGGCCCAGCAGAACACCCGGATCCGGATCCGCACCTGAGCCTCCTCTGGGGGTTGCCTACAGGTTTGGGCTCCTGGTTACAGCCCAGCCAGTGAGAAACTGCCACACTCAGCCAATGAGAAGCTATCGCCATGCTGAATTTTTGAAGCAGCCTTTCCCAATTCCTTCTTCCCTATAAGAGCAAGCTCCTCCCTGTTCTTCGGACATGCTTATGGTTCTCCGCAGGTGGCTTGTCCCAGATTGCAATTCCTCTGCTATTCCTGAATAAGCCCATTTTGCTGGTAAATAACCTGCTCTTTATTAGCTTCACTGGTCCTTTGAACGTGTTTACACATAAGGTGTGTGGATTTTCATTTGCCCGCTTGCCTCTGGGTGTTTATAAAAGGAGCGTGGAAGCCTTTTTTGGTAGAAGTGCATCCTGCAGGCAGAGAAGTGGTCTTATGATCCAGTCTAATGAATCTATGCGGTGCATGCTGGAAGGATTCGCACAGCGAGGAGAGGCGAGGCGAGAGGGAAGTTCCAGACGAAGGAGGAGGAGACGCCCCAGCGAGGCCGGCCCACCTTCCCAGCAGCCAGTGCTGCAGGCGGCTCTGACGGTGCGTTTCTGATCGCGTCCTCTTCTCTCTGTACGCCCTGCAGTAGGACCTCGCCGACATGTTACTGTGTGCAGGTGAAGCTGTATCATCAGAGGAAACATGTAAAAGCACGGCCTCCCTGCCAACACCTGATAACAGGTACGTGTGTAGACCATCTTACAATTTTCAAAACCCCTCCCAAAGCATCGCCTTGTTTATTCCTCACACCTGCCCTGTGAGGGTAGGCCGGGCAGGTGTCATTCCCATTAGCAGATGGCAAAACTGAGGTTTGGTGAGGTTAATTACCAGTAACTCCAAGATCTCACAGCCAATAGAAGAAAGGCCTAGACAGGAAGCCAAGCCTTTTAGCTCTGAATCTAGTACCCTTTGACCCCACACAGTCCCAATGTAACTGAGAAACAGAAACGCCAAAAGGAAACCAGCATTTTTTTTCTGAAAGAGTCTGTGAACTGTATTTGGTCAAAGGTTGTCATGTCTATTTATGAGACTCCGTTAGTTCTGTTTGGTTAATGATATTTAATCACATGTACCTTTCAGTAAGCCAGGATAATTGAGAGAAATTCATAGGGATGAACTAACAACAGGAAATCTGATAAAATCCCAAAGCTTATAGGGAGCACACTGATCCATTAGATAATCCTATATAATAAAAGCCTAATATGCTGTGTCCAACTTGTTTGACCATTCAACCAATTGCTCTGATGCACACTGACCACCAGGGGGCAGACATTCCAGTAGGTAGGATAGCTTGCTACTGGGGTCCAGCCGATCGGGACTGGGTGAGATGGGCCCTGGAGCCCTCCTGTGGTTTCAGTCAGCTCATGGATGGGCTGGATGGCCATGGCCTTTTTTCACATCTTCTCACCCTTAGGGAGCGAGTTCAAGCTTACTTACATGGTTTCCAAGCAACAATTCTGAACCCCAATGTGCAAGCACTTTGCAAGCTTCTCCTTGCATCACGTTTGCTAATGTCCCATTGGCAAAAGCAGGTCCCAGGACCAAGTGTTAATGCGAGGAAGTTCAAAGAAACTGTGACTCTTTTTTGCAAATCTACTATAGACTTCACAGACCCCTTACTTCTCGTGCCATCAGACTTGAAGCCCAGGGTATCATTACTGAAATCAGGCCCAACTGCAGATGAGGTGCTTCGTATATACTCCAATGCAGCTCCTCTTGATCTGGAGACTTAGGAACTAAAAATGCAGTTATCTGCCCAGCCGGATGGCTCAGTGGTTGACATTGACCTATGAGCCAGGCGGTCACAGTTTGATTCTTGATCAGGGCATGTGCCCAGGTTGAGGGCTTGATCCTCAGTGGGGGGGAGGGGGGGGGGCGCGCAGGAGGCGTGCAGGAGGCAGCCGATCAATGATTCTCTATCATTGATGTATCTATCTCCCTGTCCCTTCCTCTCTGAAATCAATAAAAAAAATGTTTTTAAAATAAAAGTGCAGTTATCTCCACCCCCTTCTTCTACACACACACACTCTACATCAGTGGTGAGATAGGGAAAGGACACACCAAACACTAGTTTATAAAGGGAAAGAATGGGAGGAACAGCAATCACTGGTCATGGCAATTCCAAAGTCCAGTTGGGCATATGCTGCCTGGTCTCCTTCTCTGGAGACAGCAAATGTTCCTGTTGAGGCCCAAGTCCTGCTCCTGGGAGTGGTTCTTCCCATCCATTTTTCTCCCCTGCTCCCTAGAAATACTCACCAATCTGTCGTCTTATACCCGTTTCTGTGAGGAAACCAGATGCATTATGAAAGATCCGTGCCCTGAAAGGCTTAACACTCAGATTATACAAGCCACAGATGGTTAATAGTGAAGGTTTAACCTGCCGGTGCAAGGTGGTGTAGAAGGGCAGAAGCACTGATTAGGGTCTGAGGCCAAGTGAGTGATCTCTCAGGTAGATGAAGCAACCTAAATAAGTGGGCATTCTCTACCCTGGCCTTTTGTTAAAACCTGGCAGGTTCGGCCTGCATAGAGTGCTGCTCTGGCCCTGAACCTGGCTTGCCTCCAATCCTGGCCGACTTCTCGTTTCCTGGGTCTGACTCACATTTTGGTCATATCAACTGGACTGATGTGAACCTTCACCAAGTTACAGTCTCCTCCTGGGCCTTTTGGGGCCCCCTACTCCCAAAACAGAAACTTGAATAAACCCTCAAAGGAGACTGATGGTCTGTGATATCTGTAATTTAGACAAAAAGTAGAAATTTGTTTATTTCTTATTCCCAGAATCACTTTTTTTTTTCCTTCTTAATTTGTGCACATGAATCTCAAGCAACCTGGATTCCCAGACACCTCCCTAGATGGACCAGATTCGATCCTGATGAATGGTGATCCCCATCCCCCCAAATAGAAAGAAGTTGGTCAATCTGCTTACCCAACCCGTTTTCATCACTGCGAATCCAACAGGAACATTTCATTCTGTTCTGCTTCAAGACTTGCCGAGGTCTAGCAAAGCTGTTAATCTTTTGTAGACAGTAAATCAGCTATTTTACTTTTTTTTGACACCTTCCTTTTCCATCTCCGCAGCACTGATAGAAGCCATAAACTAACTGGCTGGCATTTAAAAACAGCCCTTCTTTCTTCTCCCCTAAATTACATCTTGTGGAAGGCGGATGTATCTTACTTGGCCATGGAAGTTTTTTTTTTTCAAAATGTGGTCTGTCACACTCACTAGGTACACTGTAATCTGCTGCTAGCTTTGCACTCTCTATACCATGTCAAGGTGACCCAACAATGTTTTTCAAGCCATGGAAACATTTGGGCCTAAAGAATGTGCCATGGTGGGGAGGGTTGTTGGGAGGGGTTAGGAGAAGGGTTGGGAGACCATACTCCCAGTCACTGTTGTAAGCATCATGGCCAAGTATCGGAGAAATGCTTGCCAGGAGTGATTCTATTCAAAGCAATAGACAAAGAGGGGTTCCTGAGCTTCAAATGCCTCTTGGTTTCCCCCTTGGAGTTCACGGCCACTTTCCCTTTTCTGGAGGGGAACTACTCCAGATAGACAGGGAGGGGTTAGCCATGTTACACCAAGTAGCCTTCCCCTCTGGCTATAGCTGACCAACACAGCAGTGGGCGCCAGGCCTCTGCTCAGCAAATCAGATTCTCTCTAGAATCTCCAACTTAGGATTCAGAGATGGGGGCTGGGAGCTGACTCAGGTCAATGGCAGCCCCTAGAAAGAAGGTCCACAGATTCCTGCTGCTCCGGGTTCAGCCACCAGGCTTGCCTGTTTACTTCATCCTTGGGTTTGGGGAGCGGCCTCAGCATCCCTTCAATAAATTACCTAACTTAGCCAGAGACTGTTTCTCTCACTTGCAGCCAGGAGAATGTTAGCTGTCCTTCAGACTATGGCAGAGAAGGCCAGTGTAGCCAATGTCAGCCACACTGGACGGCAAAGGAATAGAGATGGACGCCCTGTCCAAAACAAGGCTGTATTCTCACTGTGGGCCTACTGGTCACCTTGGTTTCCAAATTAAAAAGGAGGAAGCATGACCTGACTGGTGTGAGTGTGCTTATGGAGAAAACAGAACAACGTATTTGCAGGCAGAAGTGTCTAGAAATATGTAGAATGTTTGATTAGTACCGAGTATCTAAATGTATATACAGGACAAAGGAAAACTACAGGGCACAGGGAGGAGGGGAATAAGAGAGGATTGACAAGCCACTCTGACATTAAATTTTAAAAATCCACGTTGCTTCCCCCGCGGATGGCCCTGCTTTCCCCTGCTAACCCCAAATTCAACTTTCTCTCAGGAGGAACACAGGAGCAGCATATTAATGAGAGCTCAACTTCACATTCTTATGATCGGTGAGAACAGCCCAATAGTCTCTCGATCACAGGGGTCACCTTCCTGCCCGGTGTGTTTGTTTGAAATGCAGCAGACGCACTGCGTTGCCCACAGCTCCGGAGGTCACCGGCGCCAGGGGAGGAAGGACAGGGACCCTGAAAAAGACTCTGTGTCGTGTCTCATTTGGAAGAGTGCTTTTTCGGATGTGGCGGGCAGCGTGGCTTCCTAAACCTGAAGATATGGAGCCGGCTCTCGGAGAACACAGCTGCCTCACTCCTGGTCCCCTGAAAGAGTTAACCTTTCTCCCAAGCCCTGACTCAAAACAACAGAGTAGGATGCCACAGCAGTATTTATGATGTGCCAGGTGATCCATTTGGCTTTGTAAGTTTAATGTTTCCAGTTCGATAGGTGATAACTCTGATTGGATTTATGCATCCAATAATCAACTGGGAAATATTTCTGATTCAATAAGATACATTACACGGCTGCAGCCATTTCAGTAAATAATGTCTCTGGATTACAGTACACTCCCAGAGAACGCATCACATTTTTTTTCCAAGAGGGCTAGATCAGATTTTTAGGACAGAATATTTATCTCGGAACAAAGACAAACCATTGCCAGTGACATAAGCTAGCGAAGTTAATCTAGTTTGCAGTAATGCAGTTATGTTGAAGGCTAATTCATGGATACCGGTGGTAAAATTGGAAGCAAAATGAAGATGTTCATAGTCTTTGATCAAATGAAGGATGAGCCAATAAGAGCAAAGGCACTATTCAATATTCCACGAGTAGTCCACCTAGTGCAAGTTCATGTAATTTGGAGACAAGCAAACACAGTAACAGCCCCTCTTAATGGGAGGTTCAACTTACAATTGGTGTGGGAAGAAACGTTTTCAACCTCAGTAGCTCTTTACCACCCAACATAGTAAAACCTTAACTAGAATTCACAGCCTTTGGTTCCCTGCCAACAGCCACATCAAGTTCAGAACTGTGTCTTCTCTGAATGGAAACCATCATGACCCGATTCCCACAAAAGTGCCAATGACATTTTCAGAGAAGCACCTGGGCAGATTCAGGTTTTCAAAGGTCTATGTATCATTTTTCTACTTGGATGTGTTAAAATTTGCACAATAATGAGTCTATGCATGAGGATTCACTTTAGCATTCCTTTTTGCTTTTCTAAAAAAGAACCATAAGATTCGAACATTCTCAAGCACTTCTCTTAGGCCAAGCACTTTTCTAGGAGGGTTGCATGTATTAAGTCATTGAATCCTGACAGTGGTCCCATAAGTGAGTGCTGGTATCACCATCACCATCTGCAGCTGAGAGGTGAACCAACGTGCCTAGGGGCTCATCCATGGGGGCAGAGCTGGGGCCTGAACCGTCCATGTGAGATGAGGACTGTACTCCAAAGTGCAGCACTAGGCTTCATTGCAGGCTTTGTCCTCAAACTATTCCTGTCAATAAGCACGAAAAGGTGTGGACTTTTCCTGCCTGAATTTCATGGTGGGTATCTATTACCCGGCTCTCTAGGCAAAGCAGACGTGTCAGGACCCTTGAAATTGAACAACAAGCTAGCACATACATACATGTTTCCTCTGATTGTCCCTCACCTTTGCTCTCCTGTTTTACTGACTCTGTCTTACTACTGTTGTTTGCATGGAGATATATATATATATATATATATATATATATATATATTCAAATATTTTCACTTTCTCCTCACAGTAAAGTATACAGATATCAACTGTACAGTTTGATGAATTTTGACAAATGAATGCACGTACTTGTAAACCAATGTCCCAATCAAGTTATAAAACATTGCCATCACTCTAGAAAATTCTCTTCAATGTCTACAACCCCTCCTCTCAGACAACCACTGCTCTAATTTCTATCTCCATATATTAATTTTGACTGTGATTGAACGCACAGTATGTAGTTTAAGGGCCTAGCTTCTTTCACAACAGAGTCTTTTAGAGAATCATTCACATCATTACATGTGTCTGTTGTAGTTTTTTTCCTTTTCTTTGCTAAGTATTATTCCATTGACGATGCCATAACTGGTTTATTCATTTTTTTGTTGATGGACAATTTAGTTATTTCTAACTTCATGCTATAATAATGATGCTGTCATGAATATTCATGTTTAAATCTTTTTGTGGACATGTGTGTTTTTTTCCTTTGGAGTAAATATCTAAGTGGATTTACTAGATCATAAGGCTAGGTATGTTGTGAACTTTATAAAAACCTGTCAAATAATTTTTCAAAGTGATTGTATCCTTTAACCACTCTATTAGCCACGTTTGAAAGATCGAGTTGCTCCACATAATCTCCACACTCAATAAAGGAAAATCATTTAAAATATCTTGACCACTTCTGTCTCCCTATTGTGGTCATACTTTAGAGTAGGCTAGATCTATTCTAGGCCGTGTAAAAGTGACATTCACCCACTGCTTCCCTAAAGTGATTTGAGATACAAACCAATAGCAAGGTAACTGCATTTCTGATGTCAGCTTTGCTTGCTCCTCTCTAAACTCCTGGCAGGAAAATGTAAGTTATTACCATCTTTAGAAGTCATGAATATTAACACAGTGGTTGAACAATCTCTTATGCATAGTTGCAAGAAGAAACTCACTTAAGCTGGGCTCATTAAAGAGAGTTTTATTGTCAGGATACAGAAGCATCTCAAGGTGCCCAATTTTAGAAAGTATAGACAAATGTTATAGAACCAGAAAGTTACCAGTATTTTCTGACTCTTCCCCCGCCCCCCACTCCCACTCTGTTTCTCTCCCTGTCCCTCTGGCCCCATGTCCCCAGTCTCTGCTGTACCCGTTTCATGCTTTATGTCCTTAAAATAGCAGTTCCCATCTCTGATTGCAAATAGCATTCTTGTCTGCACATCTGAAACCAGGAGAGAGAATGTGGTGGCCTCAGGATTGGTAGAACTCAACCTTACTCCAATCAGTTCACACTGTCCGAGGATCAGGACTCATGGCTCTCGTGTTTATTCCCGTCATGGCCAGACATCCTCTCTAGGAAGAGGGAGTGAGCAGCAGGAAAGTGGTAGGTGGGTGGAATGACAGTCATCTCCAATATAAGGTTTTGACAAGCTGGCATTTATTTAATTTCTTCATTGCTATTACTAAGCATCAATAGCTATCTTATCTTTAGCCTTGTAGATTGGAACAGATTCACCAAAGAATTGACTACTCACCTATTCCTACCTGTCAGTGAAATGTTATTGTATAGTATACACATTGTTTGTACTTCCTTCTAAATTGTTATGTTTTATAAATGTTATAGGAAAATATATAAATAGCTCATATCCTTTAATTATAATTATATCCATCTTTTAGAAAATATATCTTTTTATTGATTTCAGAGAGGAAGGGAGAGAGAGAAAGATAGAAACATCAATGATGAAAGAGAATCATTCATTGGCTGCCTCCTGCACACCCCACACTGGGGATCAAGCCTTAACTGGGAGTTGAACTGTGACCTCCTGGATCATAGGTCAACACTCAACCACTGAGCCATGCCAGCCAGGCATTATCTTTATCTTAATAAGGTTCTCTCAGTGCCTCACAATGGTGCTTGATGAAACCAGAAAGATAATGATCTCTTTTTTTTGCCATTGCTAATGTGTGAGGCTTTGATAAAAATTCTAATTCTTAATAAAACCAAGTTGAAAAGTGATGCCTCATTTTTAATATGTATGTTCTCTTCCTGGTATGCAACATTAAAATCATTTACTTAAAGATCATTGAACTTTTTTTCTTTAAGAATAAAAATCTCACATTTTCAAAATTAGAAAACGACTAAAGAGTTACTTTAATTCCTAAAAGCAAGACCTTAGTAATTCCCTTTTAGTGCTAGAGGATTACCATAAAATTCTTCTCAATTGCTCCCTGCCCCCCGCCCCCCCCCCCCCGCCCCTGCCCACACACAATCACAGATATCATAGAAATTTCTCAGTTGGCTCCTAACAAAAAATTATGGATTTAAGAATTCTCAATTATCTAGCTGTGAATTACCCATTTGTAATTATCTGTGGCAAATGGCTAATCCCAGGCTGATGCCCCATTGCCAACCAGCAGACCTGGGCCATTCCTCCCTTTATAAATCAGTGTGTGGTCAGGGATGGCAAATGACTTTGAACATTAACCTAGGGAATATGCAATTAGAAAGACTCGGCTGCAAGGAAAGAAAGTAATGGATTGCGCTCCCAAACCAAGGAGCAAGGTGTTTTGGAACTATCTTCTGTTGGGATTATCTCCACTGAGGCAGATGATTGGTGGGAGGGCAATTCTGACAACATTTCCTAAAACCAGGGAACCCGTTCTCTAGGGCCTGCTCTGTGCATATCCTAACCATGCTAGAGTCCAGTATTATATTTCCTTAAAAATGTAGGTAACAAAAAATGTCTTAAATTTATAAAACTGATTTAGTATGCTAAAAAGAAAGCTTCTCCCACAGGAGAAAATGTCCTTCTAACCTTTCCAAAGTTATCTTAGCTTAACTCTCCTGCATGTAGAGTGGGTACCAGGCAAAGAAAGGGGAGGAAAAGCAGATATGCTTGGACGGCCTCCGTAATTGCTTATATTCTGGCTTTTCTTGGATTCTTGGTGAAAGAATTCACTTTGATCAAATTCTTCAGAGCTCCCAATTACCTACCAGATAAGGATTATGGATACCAATTTAGATTGATCATAATTTAGAGACTTTAAGTATTTAAAGATAACACTATAAAATAAATGAGAATAATTGATATTAATATTACATATTTATAGCACTTCAATTTTCAGAGTGATTTTATATACATTATTAAATTCAATTTTCAAACACCTCTTTGTGGTAGTGTGAGACCATATGGATAATAGGAAAATGTACTACTGATTTACCAATATAAATATGTACTGTTTTTGCCAATACTCCTAATGATTCACGATGGTAAGCATTTTTATGTGCTTACATAATTATTTATTTTATTAATTCCTCTTGGCTTTCTCCCCTTCTAGAACTCCAATTAGATGAATGTTGGATCTCCTGTAACTGTCTTCCTGTCTCTTAATTTTGTACCTCTTTTCACCCCATTATTTTTACTACATTGCGGGAGAGTTCCTTGGCCAGCTATTTTAATTTACTAAGTTTACCTTCTGCTATGTAAATTCTGTTATTTGGGCCATCTGCTGTTTATTTTGGTGATCATATTTTTAATTTCCAAGGATTCTGATAGATGATTTTTTCAGAACCATCTGTTCTTCTTTTCAATGTGACATGCTCTTGATTCTCTTGTTTCTTCTATTAACTCTGTTTCTTCAGGAATTAGTTCTTCCACTACTTGAGTTAGGTTCCTGTCTTTCATGCTATTCTTTTCTCTCTCTCTCTCTCTCTCTCTCTCTCTCTCTCTCTCTCATGATTGGTGATTGTTTACTGTATATTTCCATTTATTAATGGTTTATATTGACCTGGATTGGTAGCTGGAGTGCATTTCCTCAGCGCAAGTGAAAAATCCCTGCTTCTCTGGAAGGGACAAGTTCTGAATATACCAACCTTTCTTTTGGCAATTGATGAGGGAAGCGATGGGAAGGATGTGCACATTGTTTGTTTGTTTTCACTGGGCATCACAGAGTGATTATATATTGCCCAGAGAGCTCCCTGCTCTTCTGGTTCCAACAACCACTCTGGGAATGCTCTGTATCAGATTATTTTACTTATTTGGCTCATGGAAAACTGTATCCTGGGGCAAATAACAGAACCAGCCATTCTGAAAGCAGGGGACGGGGGCAGCTCTTCCATGGGCCTTTAATCACTCACCCAGCCTACCAGCCCACAGCCAGCTCCTTCTTTTAATTCCCACTGTCCTTGACTTTAGGATTCCAGGATTCTTCTGGAAAATTAACGTATGTCTTTCCCTCCTTTCTTTCTTTTCTTTTTAAAATTTATTTCTCTCTATTTTCTCTTTTTGTTTCTTCTGAGGAAGGGTACTCCTCTCAACCACAATAAGATTCCAGGTTCTTCAGCTTTGGGGGAGATTTCCATTTGCTTTATAACTTCCAGGAATTCTTTACTTGCCTGAAGGTACCTCTCTCCATGTTTCAGTACTACAGTGGGTTTGTTCTTCTTTTGATGTTACTTATGACATTTTGATGGGATTTAAGAAAGAGAAAAATACATGTAATCAGTTAGGAAAATTTAGTCTGAACTTTTCAGTTTAAACTTCATCCCTAATATTTTAAAATCACAGTAATGAGATCAAGTCATAGTCTTTCTCCAAAAACCCTTCCTTATCACTTGGGCCCACAATCTTCCCTCCCTTATGGGCCAGCACAGAGCAGTTATAACAGAAAGAAAAATGTTATTTAAAATTCAAACTAAGTATAATCATTTCTGCTCACATTCTTAGCACTCAAGGTTGGGTGTCAAGATTAATATTCCTGGAAAAAGATATCTATACTGGCCCAGGTCTCTAGTAGAGACCAATGAGAAAGTAGATGACCCATTGTCTAACAAGGAGAGAGTCTTTAGATGTGTCAAGGGAGGCCTGGGGCTGAATTAAGGAGAGCTGAACTGCTATGCAGAATAACATGAGACAATTACCGGCAGGGCCTGAGAGTAGGAGAAGGCTAAAATCCATAACAGGCCTGAATTATTGGAAATAGCTAAAGGACTTTTAAAGATATAGAAATTGAATACTTTACCATCTCATCTTTGGTGTGAGTCCCCTTCTTTTCTCCAAAATTTGAGTAAAGTGTGTTATACTCAAATATGCTCTTGTAAAAGGGCGATATTGTTGGTTTGGCACAGAGCAGAGAAAGGGGAGCAATTGGGACATAAATAAACATGAAAAGAAGATTTCAGGGGTAGCAGATCCTAAGGTTCAAAACTGACCTTCAGTATGGAAGCTTCTGGGAGTCTTCAGGAAACTTTGGGAGGAAAAGGAATGTGAAGTTTCTGCTGACATCTGGGTTACATATTTATCATTTGAGCTTTCACTTAATTGTGTGTGCATATATTCATTATAAACTCCTTACATGTAGGAAGTTGAACTTTTCTGTGCAGCTAAATTTTTCCTGACAAGGAGTCTAGCACTGCAGTGTGCATGTTATATGCTTTCATTTAATAGTTTAAAACTCACTCAACATATTGAATTTCCACTGATCCATTCATACCCCTACTTATTCTTTGTGAACAAAAAGAAAAAAAAAGACCCTTTCTGACTGGGTAAGAAGTACAACTTTAAGGCAGATTAGCCTGTTTGAGGATTAAATCCATAACAAATCTATTCTACAACTAGATGTTGAGGCATTGAAAAGGATTCATTTTCATGAAATGAGAAAAATATATACACAAATAGAAATATACACGGTAGAATGCACAATCAATGAGTGGTTGAAAATTAGATTTACCTCTTATGTTTAATAATCATTGATTTTCTAATTCGTATAAAGTAATGAAATATCTCTAGAAATAAACACCTGTTTGTTTTTATTTCTGCCTCCCCAGAATCCCTTCCTCTTTCTTTGGATAAATAGTCATTTGATTTTTTTTTTTTTTTTTGAGAAACCATCCCTCACCTGTTGCAGATCTGATGATATTTTATATATATACACACACACACACATTTATATATATGTATATGTATATATTGATTTCAGAGAGGAAGGGAGAGGGAGAAAGAGAGAGAGAAACATCAATGATGAGAGAGAATCATTGATCAGTTGCCTCCTACATGCCCTCCAATGGGGATGGAGCCTGCAACCTGGGCATGTGACCTTGACCAGAATCAAACCCCGAACCCTTCAGTCTGCAGGCCAACGCTCTACCCACTGAGCCAAACCAGCTAAGGAGATCTGATGATATTTTCAATCAACGTGTTTCCTTTCTCTTGGCCAAGACCTAAGTTTGTTATAGTCTTCCTGGAATTTGGATGCAAAGCCATAATTGAAGGATTAGAGCTAATGCTAACCTTAATGTAGTGTCCATTTGTTTCTGCTACCAAGATCCCCAGAGCTGCCCTAATTATCATCCTTTCTGATTGGGTTGTTTAAGCCCCACCCCCACTCCCCACCCTAAACTACTTAATCCCAGTCCAATAAATTCCTTCTTTGCTAAAGTCATCCAGAGTCAGTTTCTGTTGCCTGCATCCAAAGAACTCTAACTGATACAGCTCCTATAAAATTTTCACTATTTAGAGCCTCTATAAATATTTGATAAATTAATGAAAAAATTGGATGACAATGTCTTTTCAAATAAAAATAGACTTTCTCAAGCAATTATACTAAGTGTCCCATTATTTTTTTTTTGATTTTCAAAAAGGGCAGCATATTTTCCAAGCCTTCATGAGGCATATAGAAGGGGAGTACCAGTCATGTTTCTTTACTTCTAGAGCACGTAAATTGAGGAGGAAGGCCATATATAAATAGTTCCTTCTCTATTTTTGTTTGTTCCATTAGTGACTTGTCCTACTGTGGAATAAAGACTAAAACTAAGGCCCGATATTATGTATGCCTTGACATCTGAGGAAAACCAGGAAGGTCTCGAATGGTCTAGCCACAATTTCACCTCCTGACTCTGTTCCTGTGCATAAGATCTTCTAGCCCAAAGCCCCCCTTTTTAAAATTATTATTATTATTATTATTATTATTATTATGGGGACTAGGCATGGTGCCTGCTTATCTTTGAATAGCAGGCTTAGTTCTCTGCCAGCCCAAGGAATTACTCAAAAAAGCTAATCACATCCTCCCATGGAAATCAGGGGGCACCTCACTCTCTTAATGCTACAAAGCCTGTCTCTCACAGCCCCTGGTTGGTTGCTCTGTTTTCCATTCAGCCCCTGTGTGGCCAAGTGTGAGGTATGGTTTCTACCTCTCCTGGGCTATGAGAATATATGACTAACGAATTGCAATCAACCTCTCATGTGCAGTGTTGGGGGTCATGTGATTGGCCATCTCCCTAATCTAGGTAGGAATCCCTTCACCAGTGGGGTAACTAGGAGGCAATTCAACATCAACCTGTAGAGGGGCTCAAAGCTTTTTCCCACAGGCCCAGAGGAATGCACATGGGCAGGAGACAAGGACACGCTTTGGCCAAAGTCACTCACTGTGCATCCTTTCTTTCATGTAGGACATAATTCCAAGGACTGGAGCAACAACTGCAATGGGAGAAGCAAAAGCTGAAAGCTCTCATTTTCAGCAGAGAGCCAGGAGAGCCTCGTTTGTAACAGGGGAATGAAAAGACCCAGGACTGCCACCTGCATGGCTGTTCTTAGAAGGCCAAGTGGAAGCCAAGGCTCGCAGTGACCCATCCCTCTCACCAGGAGACCAGATTGGGCTTTGAGACTCAACACTAGCCTCGTAATAAGAAAGGTACGTTTGTTTAGAATGCTACCTGCACATGTCCACCTCTAACCTAAGGAGATAAGGGTTCAGAATCCAGGCCATCTTTCTGTTGATCACAACTGTTGTGTGCCACTTACAACCACACAAAATGGGGCAAGGCGTTGGTGACTCATCTTCCTTCCCATAACTGTGTCTTATGCCAAAGAAATGGCTTTCTAATGGTAAAATTCACTACTTTCCCACCTCCAGGCCAATCCAACCTCATTTTATGTACTGACTACTAGGATGTGTAAGAGGTATGAGTTCCCTTTCTGTTCCCCTTTGAAAGCTGTTTTAATCTTAAGTGTTTCATTTCTAAGATATTTATCTTGTAGTTCATTTACTTCATCTTGTAGTGGCTAAACAATGGAGGTTGGAGTCTGGGAGATCTGCGCTTGAACGCTGGCTTGGTCCCTTATTAAGCAAGACTGTAGATAGGTTCTGCATGTGGATTTCCTTGTATGTAAAAGGGTGGGCTGCTGTGAATATTTAACGAGACCACATATGTCAATTCCTGGCACGGTGCCTAGTGCATAACAGATCCTTAACTCTTGTTAGTTTCCACTCCTTTCCATCCCTTTCATTTGCAAATGGGTTTCTTGATCATCAAAGGTTACTGGATATAAACAGAGGCAAGAAGACAGAATCTATGTGGAGTATAAGATCCAAAGTAGACAAAAGGATATGTGAGGTCTAGGAGGAGTGCATTGCTGCCTTCCAGAAGTATCAATAGACTGAATTACAGCATAAACGCATAGGCAGTGTATAGGGTCAGTCCTGTGTGGGTGTGAATGCCTTTCACAGGTAGAAGAATAAAAGTGAGCTTGCTCTAAAACTGTCTCTTTAGGCAGGCGTGTGAGCAGTCATAGGGACTCTGGTTATAGCCTTCTGTACAGCCCCAGAGCCTCTCACTGCCCTCCTTTAGTCTTCCTATGCTCATTCCCCTTTGTTTCCTTGAAACGCTACCTCCCAGTTTGTTATCAAGTTATAAAGGATTTGAAGAACTCGTTGACACTGGAGTCGGTGATGACACCATCAAAAGGGACTGTGTCTTATGCCACAGAAATGACTTTCTAACAGCAAAATTTGTGAGAAAAGAGCTGAGGGTACATTTCATAACTTGGGAGAGGAGTATTTTCAAGTTGGACTGTGCAATTAGACATGCCCATATTTGAATCCTGGATCCATCACATAATAGCTATTAGATCTTACACACGTTACCCTCTCTAAGCCTCAGTTTCCTTATCTGTATAATAGGGATAATAATACCTCATGGGATGATCGTGAAGACTCAAGGAAATAATTTAGACTCATACTGACACTCAGTAAACGTTAGTTGTTATTGTCATTATTGTTTTTATTATTTACATGACATCCTGTCTCAATGGCAATGATCAATTCTTTTCAAATGTAAGGCTAACCCAGTACCCAGGAAAGATGGAAGATTCATTTCATCAGAATTCGTTGTAGAAAGTGGCATATTCAGGTCGTTTGGATCCCTGCCCACCCTGGTCTGAATTCACAGCTCTCACATTTCTTGTCTTTTCCAGGCAGAGAGTAGAAGCTGCATGTTTCATTGCTGATGAGTTTAATTCTAAGATAAATTATGCTACCTGCTTAGCATATTGTTAAATTAGGCTGGCTCCCTATCTTCTTAAATGCACATTTTGGGATGGATGGATTTAGAATTAAAATTTTTATTTTAAAGCTTTGCTGACCATAGGTTTAAGTCATTACCGTTTTCCTCTTCTTTTACATGGATAAACATTGACAAAAATATAATCAGCGAGTGGCTCATTTGAATAAAGTGAAACAGTAAAGGAAGATGTACTGAAGCTTAGGGTTTGGTGGTTCTTGGTTTGCAGTTGTACTTTTTGAAGCAGGAGCCAGTTGGAGGTTGGGGATGCTAACTTTGCCCTTTGTGAATGAAGAGACGAATGACTTGTCTTTCCGTTTGGCCAGGCCTTGATCTCCCGAGTTAAAGGGGAGTGTAAGTCATTCCTCCTTTGGAACAACGCTTTTCAGGGACAGCTGTTTTCCAGCTTATGGGGAGGAAGAATGTGAGGCTGCGAGCCAGCCTCGGCTGAGGGGTGTGCAGACTTCCTGCCCCCCCCCCCCCCCCCGCCCCCGCCCCGTTGTCGCTAATGCATTCCGCATTGTCTGCGGTCGCTGGACTGCTCTCTACATTAAGAGGATAGAAATAAGGATCAATTTCCAAAATCACAGACCTCTAAATTTGTGCAGAATTTTAGACATAGGCACTTGAACTAAGATGAAAAATCTCAGAGGTAGCAGGTAATAAATGCCATGTTTCAAGATACGGAGAAAACTTCCCTTCCAAAAAGACTGCTATGGAGACTAAACTGAGAAAGAATTCCCACTTCCAAGTTTACATCTGGAGTAAGTCTGGTGGGTCATTTTGATAATTCTAGGTTCTCCATCTCTAACACCAGTACCATCTTTCGAGCCATACTCACAGGCTGGTTATAAGAACTATACATGGTTCTTATGCATGGTTTCATCCTATTACGTTTTTATTTTTGGAGGTTAAAAAAAAATTCTGGGCATTTATCCCAGAGAAATGAAAACTTAACATGCACACAAAAACATGTACACAAATGTTCATAGCAGCTTTATTTGTAACAGCCAAACACTAAAAACAACCCAAATATCCTTCAGTGGGTGAATGGATAAACAAACTATGGTCCATACACACACATGGAATGCTACTCGGCATAGACAGGAGCTGATATCTGCACCGACTCGAGTGGATCTCAAGTGAATTATGATGAGTTTAAAAAGCCAGTCTGAGAAGGTGACATACTGTGTGATTCTTCCATTTATGGGACAGTCTTGAAATGACAAAATTTTAGAGACGGAGAACAGATTAGTGGTTGCCAGGGGATAGAGAGATGGGGGAGTAGAATGGGGACTGTGGCCATAAAAAGGCAAGACAAGGGGTCCTACGGTGATGGATCTCTTCTGTATCCAGGCGGTAGAGGTGATCACATGAATCCATACATGCAATATAAACTTGCATAGAATCAAATACACGTGCAAATAAGTGCATGTGGAACTCATGAAATATGAAGAAGGCCAGTGGATTGTATCAAGGTCAGTTGTCCAGTTGTGACATGGCACTAGAATTATGCAATTTGTTATCGTTGGGGGAAACTGTAGAAAGTTTCCAAAGGATCTCTCCACATTATTTCTTTTAACTACATATGAATCTACAATTATCTCAAAATAATTAACTGTTTAAAAATACTAGGCCATGACTGGCCTAGTAAGATATTATTCTTTCACGTCAGTTGAATTTCATGGTACTGTTTTTCTGCATTTCTGTATTTTATCCATGTATTTATCCATATATGTGTTTGGAGCAAAGTGAGTTTTCAAAGAATAATTCGTGCCGCCATATTAGCCCAGCAGACCTTGCTTTGACGAATGATAGAGCCATTCAAAACAGTTCTAAGGCTATACTCAGAGTCAGTGCTGGGCAGCAGTTCCATTCAGACAGTCCTCCCATGGGGTTAACAACTTCCTGCTAATTTGAAGTGTTCACAATATTACTAGCTTCTTTACAACAGTTTTATTAAGTTATACAAGTAATTTGTCTTCTCTGTCGGAAGTGTAAAAATGCCAATGAGCAAGAGAAAAAAGTAAAAAAATCAAAGAACCCAACTAATTTCTAATCTGATTTTGGAAAGTAAACTTGTCACCTGAGGATAAACCCCCAAACCATTGTGCTGCTAAGTGGGACTTTTAGTAAAGCATGTGTTAATTCAGAATGTAGCATTTTATTAAACAGAACTCAATCGACAGTCAGTCATTTGCCTCTTCCTCTTTCTTTTTACTCCCCACCTCTCCAAAGAAGTGACGGAGAGACAGAATTCCAAACATCCAAATAAAAATCTGTGCTCTCTTAGGAGATAACGGGAGAAATGGTAGCATTCAATGTAAGCAATAAGGCAAAACTTCATAACGTGGTGCTTCATAAGCTTTTGGGGAAATGTAAAATAAATCAGATAATTCAGCGGAGATAGTCAGAAAGCTAGTGCTTAAATGTTTGGGCATCGGTGGTATGGGACAGGTGTTGGGCTTAATGAACATAATCGCAGGATGATAGTTTCATGAGGAAGTTGCATGTTGATATCTATAAAAAGAGGTGGAGGACTGTTACAGATTCAAACGAGGTCATCGCTCCTTACTAAGTTCTAAGGCGATACCATTAGGCCATCAGAAAAGAATTTGATAAGCAACTGTCAGGTCTCCAAAATAGTCCCTAGTGTTTGTATTATAAGCAATCAAGCATGTGTCCCAACCCCACTGTTGTGATGGAAACAGCTTACAGTCTTGGCTCAAGAACAGCTCATCCAATGATAATGACATGGGGGTTAATGCTAATGCTGTATCTATTTGGAAGCATCAGCAGGTGCTTTGGAACGGGCTTATCTGTGGTCAAATGCTGGTCTCCGAAGAAAGCAAAGACCTGACTGGGCTCCCTGTTGTCTGAGCGGCTAGTGGAGACGCTCCACTGGTTTTGGAGGTGTGATGGCCCAAAAGTCATTGCTGGCAAATGCTAATGTCATTAGCATACAATTCTGGAAAGTGTCTCCCAAAGGGTACTTCCAGTTCTGACCTTGGCCCAGGTACAAACAGTTGTCTTGACTCTTTAGAAAGGATAGACTATCCCTGATCGAGACAACTTGTCATAGATGCATCTGCTTCCAGGGAGGCACACAGCTAATTCGAGTAACTGGAAAGGTGTGCACGGGACTCCAGGTGTCTGGTCAAGGACTCCAGGCCTGGCCTGGGTACCCGACTAAGTTCAAAGCAGTGATTGTCATCGGGAAGGCAGGTGGGGGTAGAAGGGGTAAATATTTGAATCACTTGGAGAATCTTTTCAAAACACAAATTTCTCTACTCTGGACCTATCGAGTCAGAATTTCTGATAATGAGATTGAGAACGAGCGTGGGAACATAAACAATGCAATACGCCCAGCCTACTCCCTTCCTTACTGTTGTGGAGACCTAGTATCATGTGCCATTATCCAAGGAGAAGGAGAAGGGAGAGAGTAGATTCACACGCAAAACATCAAATCATGTCAACAAGGGAGGAAGTCTATATGTATGTTATAAACATAATCTCCAAAGAGTATCTTCCTATACAAACATATATACACCAGAAGCAGTTTTCCTTTACTCCCCCGCTCCCTTTAGTTGGATACAATATATTAGGTGAATGAATATATCTATTCACTATTTTTTCTAATTAGTCTTAAAATCAAACAGGTACTATTATCTCAAATGTACAGACAAGGAAACTAACAGATGTGAAAGAATAAGGTGTTCATGTTCATCTAGCCCAGTGGTTCTCAACCTTCCTAATGCCGCGACCCTTTAATACAGTTCCTCATGTTGTGGTGACCTCCAACCATAAAATTATTTTCGTTGCTACTTCATAACTGTAATTTTGCTACTGTTATGAATCGTCATGTAAATATCTAATATGCAGGATGTATTTTCATTATTACAAATTGAACATAATTAAAGCATAGTAATTAATCACAAAAACAATATGTAATTATATATGTGTTTTCCGATGGTCTTAGGGGACCCCTGTGAAAGGGTTGTTCGACCCCCAAAGGGGTCTCGACCCACAGGTGGAGAACCGCTGGTCTAGCCAGTACGTGGTGGAATGTGCTTTCCACATACCCCTGCTTGTTAAGACCCTGTAACATAAATATGAGCATAGGTGAGTAACTCTGGGAAAATATTAAAAAGAAGAGATTACTGAGATTAAAACAATATTCAGAGAAAAGTGAACTCGAATGGCCCCCACATGTCTGCAGAATGAGGAGGTAAGTGAGGGTCAGGACGTTGCAGGGGGAGAGGGGGAATATTCAGTCACGTCAGTAAGGGGTGGGATAGGGAGGAACAGACAGGAGCCACAGAGACTGGGATTCCAGAGGAGAGGGGAGGCAGGAGGGCAGGGACCCAGGTGGCCGGAAAGGGAAGAAGAGGAGCAGGGCTGCACCCCCAGAGGAAAGAGGCCAGAAAAGTTGTGGATGTAGAAGCAGGAGGGAGCCCTGCCCCCCAAGCTGGTGTCAGAGAGAGAGGCGAGGGCTCTGAGAGGTGCAAGCACTTCTGAGCCTCCACAGCTGTGAGTGGCTGATCCAGGCTGCACACCGGAGTCCCGAGTGCCTGTGCTTTGTCTGACTCCAGCCATGGCTTCCCTCGCTTGCCTTTGTGCACCATTATCTAAGCAAACCCTGATATGACTTCTTTCTAGTTAAGTGCCCTCCTTGAAAAGTAATTTTGTCACAATTAACTTGACGGATGCTCCAGACAAGGCAGCTTTTCACATTAAATTGTTTCCACTTCTCCACAGTCCTCCCTTTGCCTCCAAACCACACTCCCCCAAGTCCCCGGTTAGTTAGGATCTGTGGTCTTTGTCGCCCAATGGGAACTATGATTGGGGAGGAACCCCTCACTTTCTTGGTAACTATGTACGATTGCCATCCATCTGGGTCTGTCCCCCTCCCCCTCAATTATCTTTCTAAAGAGAGCGCTCGTTTTTTCCTTCTGGGGTTTTCAGCTGCTGACTGATTGAGAAAGAGCACACACTAGGAAAAACGGATTTTTTTATTCCGACCAATTGAAGCCTTCTGTAAACCCAGTGCAGAGCCCAGCCTCCCTTCCTCGGGGCAGCGGGAGTTCATAGTCCCAGAAAACGCCCTGGGCCGCTGATCGCGGGCTCCTGGTGCCCACCCAGTCGTTCTCCACATGCCATCTGTATGCCAACCGCAGCGCTTTCCCTGCTACGACCCCATCACGGAGACGCCATGCAAACACCCTACCGTAAGAGCCCACAGATGTTCAGGAAAACACACAATAATCCGTGGCTGATTAATTTAATATCCTTCGGAGACATTCTATAGATCACGGGGCTGCTGTGCTGTTCTGGGAGCCATAAGCTCCGCCACTCCCGCTCGGTAATGCTTCATTTTGATTCATCTCAGGGCGAGGCAGATGATCCCCAAACGAGTGAACCAAGGGGCTGGCACATACATCATCGCCTCCCTGATAAGAATATCAGTGCCTGGAAGAGAAGCCTTCAGCAGCAAGGTTGAAAGGATACATGAAAGGACAAATGATGTGGGGGACGTGGAAGCCATTTCACATCTTGCCAAATGGCTCTGTGTGTTAGTAATTTTTTTTAAGAGTACAACTTTTTTTTTTTTATTTCTATGTTATGTGCTTTCTATGGTATTTGCCTAGGAAATAAATCATGCTTTAGCATCCCATAAAGTAAACAAAAGAAACAAGTATCTATCTAAAATCCGGCAAAAATGTACTTATTATGCAGATTTTTTCTGTTGCTGTTACCACATCCAAGTAAGCATGTCTATAGCGAAGGTTGACACACTTTTTTTCCGTAAAGGGAGCCAAAGAATGAATATTTTAGGCTTCTCGGGCTGTATATTTTCTGTTGCGACTAGTCAACTCTGCCATTGTAACATGAAAGCAGCACGGGTAACATGTAAGTGACGACTGTGTTCCAATAAAACTTTATTTACACAAATAGGCAGTGGGCCAGGTTTAACATATAGGCTGTAGTTTGCTGGCCCCTAGAACAGTGGTTCTCAACGTGTGGGTCGCAACCCCTTTGGCGGTCAAACGACCCTTTCACAGGGGTGGTCTAAGACCATCCTGCATATCAGATATTTACATGAAGATTCATAACAGTAGCAACATTACAGTTATGAAGTAGCAACGAAAATAATCTTATGGTTGGGTCACAAGATGAGGAACTGTATTTAAAGGACCAGAAGTTTGAGAACCACTGCCCTAGAATGTAAGCTACATAAGGACAAGTGAGTATGCAAAGTTGGCTGATGATTGATGGGGGGAAGTAGCTACCGTTACTGAGAACTAATTTTGTGCCAGGCATTGTGCTCAGGGTATATAAACATTGTCCAATGAGGTGGGTGTTTCGACCCAGTTTATAGATTGAGAAACTGAGGTCAGGAAGCTGCGTAGCTTACCGAAGATCACCTGGCTGAGTGGTGGAGTCCTCTGGCCTGCCTTTCTGTTGGTGAGGCTGTGGCATGATGAGTGCAGTGAGCACTTGAACGCACAAAGCTGGGGTCCGTGTCACACCACTTATGAAATACTTGGGCTCAGGAACCCCAGAATTGTACTCTCAATTTCACCTAAAAGCTGAGCTGCTAAGCAGTCTTGGAACAAGAATTGTCCCTGGTGTCACGTTGTCTAGGGAAGTGGTGAGGGGTGTGTGTGCCCCGGAGCCCGAGTGCCCAGGTCCAGCTCTCGGTCCTGCTGTTCCCCGGTGTGACTGTGCCGGTTGGTTTATGTCTCGGCACGTCAGCGTCCTCGTCTGCTGACTGGGATAGTGGCGTTGCTGCGCAGGAGGGCTGTTGAGTGGATTAAAGGAATCGATACATGTGAGATGCTTAACACGGTGCATGATGAGTGTTGCTATTTTAACACCAAATATAGGTCATGGCAAAAAGAGGCTGTTTGCCATGTGACTGGCTGACAAGACTTGTGATCGGTGGGCAGCCAAAGGAGAGAAGGAAGGAAAAGAAAAACCATGGGCAAGATGAAGAAGGGAGAGAAAAAGTAGTGGGAATGTGTAGACGGATGGCATGCGTGGGCTAGGAGCAGTTGTTGGGAAAATGGCATTCAGTGCGAGCCGTGATCATATCTGCAGCTTGCAAAAAAAAAAAAAAAAAGACTATTCGCAGAACCCCTGGTGCCTCTAGGTATATTTGGTATATATCCTTCCAGAATTTTATATCTATGTGTCCCAGAGAAATGTCCTATGTGTTTCCGACTTTCTTTTAATATTAAAATAGTGATCCTTAGAGCTGCACTCGAGGTGAATGAAGGCGGGCCCGCCCCTTCTGAAATGTGTCTGCCTGGGGAAGGACCGCACGTTCCACCAGCCCGCCCTGGTCGCTCTCCCCACCTCTTGCTCTGACAGCTGGGCCGGGCTTCCCTTTCAGCGTCTGTGAGTGCTCTGCTGGGCTTCTGCTGCTCACTTAAGCCTGCTTTGCTGCAAAGCGTGGGGACCAGCCCCTCCCGTTATTCCCCATAGCCCAGCCAGCACAAGGCAGTCATGTCTAACAGCCTTTAAATGTCTTGAGGATCACACAAGGGAATTCTAGTGCAGGGAAGGAAACTTACAGCTGAGTATTGACATTGCTGTGTCCAGCATCTGGTAACCACGCATATCCCACTGGTCATCTCTTTCTTAAACCCTGACTTTCTTTCTTTCTTTCTTTTTTTAAAATATATTTTTATTGATTTCAGAGAGGAAGGGAGAGGGAGAGATAGAAACATCAATGATGAGAGAGTATCATTGATCGGCTGCCTCCTGTATGCCCCTACTGGGGATCGTGCCCACAACCCGAGCATGTGCCCTTGACTGGAATTGAACCCGGGACCTTCCAGTCCCCAGTCCAGTGCTCTATCCACTGAGTCAAACCAGCTAGGACTTAAACCCTGACTTTGATACTACTGAGAAAAAAGTATCAGTAGACAGCATAATGAGGATGACTGATGAGACTGTACGCCCTAGGAAGGTGGGAGCTACCAGTATGTGTCTGTTGCTTACTAACTGTCTCCCTGCACTTAGCACAGCGCTTTGACACATAGTGGGGGCTCCGTAAAACGTGCTGTTTGAACACATGGAGGAGCTCCGTGGAGGTCCCCACGGCCCATGATGAAGGCAGACTTTGGTGATATTAAACAGAATTTTTCTTTCGCAGTTAGATTTGGCTTGTTCTGCTGGTTCAGAGCTTCCCCAACGACAGTGACCTTAGCACAGACATCTCCCTGCCCCGTAACCCCTGACAAATACCAATTTCAGCTTCTCTACTGGAATTGAGAATCTGCTGAAGTATTAAAAATAGCATTATTTTTTATCCCCCCAAATATGTTGAATATATTATTTGACAGAGTCAAGATCATTGTTCTGTATCATATTTTCTTCACTCCCCTCTGCCTATGAAAGCATATGTCAGCATGATTTTTAACGACTGCATGAATGTCCCATAGACTGTGGTAGATGTACATAATTTTCTTAATCATTCTTCTTTCACTGTACATGTTGCTATTATAAAGCCAGTTGGTCCTCGAACAATAAGGGTTTGAACTGTGTGGGTCCACTGATAGGTGTATTTTTTTCAATAACTATCAGGACTGTCTTCAATCTATGATTGGGAATCCACTAACGGGGAGGGCCAATTGTATGCATTGGGCTGTGCCATTTATATAGGGGACTAGAGTACCCATGAGTCTTGGTATCCACAGGGGGTCCTAGAACTAATCTCCTGAAAATGCTGAGGGACAACTAAGGTTTTGAGGAGTCAAAAATTACGCATGCATTTTTGACTGCACAGGTCGGCACCCCTAAGCAACATGTTGGTCAAGAGTCCACGGTAGTGTGACAGTGAACATTCTTATACTTAAATCTTTGTCTGCGGCTTATACTGTTTCCTTAAGATAGATGGCTGGGAATGAAATGTTGGGATCAAAATGTATGAATATTGTTATGGCCCTTGTACTTCTGCCAAATCGCTCTCCAGAAAGATGATCCCAATTTATACTCTCACCATAAGGTATGAAAGTGCTTATTTCATCAAATTCTTCCCAGTATTATATCATTTAAAAAATCTCCTTTAGTCTGATAGGTAAAAAAAAAAAAAGGAAAAAAAAGATTGTTAGTGTTATTTTACACTGTGTGCCTTTGATTACTAGTGAGTTGGAAGACAGTTTTAGGAGCCAGGTTAGCGTTTAAGGTGCCCAGCCATACCGGACACTACAGCCACAACCATGACTGTGCGAGCTTCCTGCATGTGATTGCCTTTAAGACCAGTGCCCCTGCTGCTGAGCAGAAGGCCAGGATGGGCTGGGCAGCCCTGTTTCCGCCATATGTTTGGTGCTTATTATTAAGCCCAACTACTGAGCAAAGGAAGACATAATTAGCCATTTTGGGAATTATTTTAAGCCTTCCGCAGTAAAAGGCCTAAACTTGATTTACTTCCCAGAATTCTATTTGTATTTGATGCCTTTTTAAGTCAAGTCAGATCACATGACCGGACAGGCATGGTTTCAGCCTGCAGTCAAGGAGTCTCTCCAGGTCTAGGAGATGGTCCAGAATAATGGCCTCGGCGCCTTTGCCGTCTCTAAGATGCCATTTGAAGGCAAAAGAGTGGGTCATGTGACAGGAGGTAGCACCACTGAGGCACCACCAGGGACAGCACACGTGGGATTGATCTCTCATTACCGGTGGCTGACAGGGAGGCACTGAGCCCTGGGTAAGAGCCATGAGCTCAGCCGAGGGGAACTTGGCCTCTGCTTCTAAGGTGGGAATTAGGAGAAGGCGTTCTCTGTGATAAAGGCATGTTCTTTCATGGGACTGACTTCACCGAGAAAGCTGCTTGTGCCAGGAACTCTCCCAGGCCAGACCTGACTGTGTTCTTCCAAACAAAAGCCGTTTGCTTCGAAAGCCGGCCCCACAGCGTTGTGCTTCCAAGGACTGCAGTGTTTTGCGATGAGGAGAGCGGATTTTCACCCCCAGGGAACTTGGAAACGCGGTGTAATTCCCATCCTTCCTGTCCACCCACATGGCTGTCTCGATGATTTTGCTCCTTTGGGCCGTTGCTCATCGATAGCACATTTGGAAACAAAACCCGGAGGCTGACACGGGCCTGCACGCGTTCGCACGGTCCTCTGAAGCCAAGGCGATCGGCACTGCAGATGTCCCGCAGGCAGCGGCCGCCCGCCTCGGCAGCCCCGCACGCACAGGACGGAACTCGTGGGCTCTGGAAGCAGACACTGCAGCTCGGGTTCGCGGCCTTCTCTTCATGAACCAGTTAGGGGCCAAGGTGGATTAAAACCAAAAGTCTGTGACTTTTGAAGATAACAGAAGGATAACCAAGTCCAAAATGTTCCCCATTCTTGGAACGGCAGCCTGTTGGAGGAAACCAGAAGAGAGAATATAAAAATCTGCCGGGTGGAGCGCGGTGCCAGAGGCCAGGCCTGTTGTCTGCCATGCACATATTTACTGGGCAGACGCGGTGTGTTTTGAATGAACAGTTGGATGTATGTACACAGGAATGAATGACGGGAATCACTTCCCTCCTCGGTGCTGCCCGTGAGGGGCAGCGATGCTGGCTGCTTTGCACTGGGGATCCTGAGGGGCTTAGCCGTGTGCTGAGTGCCTCCCTGCCTCTTCTCGTGCCTTCGCCACCGCCCACTGCAAGGCAGGGATGGCTATTTCTGTCTCAAACACGTGAAGACTGAGGCTTAAGGAGGAAGATGGCAAGTGTCAGGACCAGCATCCCAAGTCTGCTGGATTCCAAAGCCCTTGCTCTTAACCCACACCTGAGACTGCTGCTCACTCAACAGGAGGTCACGTTCAGCGAAAGGTCACCATCTTTTTGTGGCTCCATTAGGGTTTCCCGAGCCACTGAAACTGATGTCACCAGGCTGGGAGGGCTCCTGAGAGGTCACTGGGCCCGGGCTCCCCCATCTTGTCGGGGGAGAATCCGAGGTGCTGTGGTCACCGAGCTGACATCGGAGGGAAGGTCAAAATGGGAATCGTGTGAACTAAAATAATAAATTTGGACCATGCATATTGTCTACAAATCACTTAAACCAACACCATGGTAGAACCATGCTTGCGTACATAACTCCTACAATAAAAATAAACGTGAAGAGGGCAGATATGTGAGAAGTGGTTTCATTTAAAAACATCATTAAAATGGTGAGAACAGGATGGACGTACTGACTGTGAAATATCTTCAGCAAGTATTTGAACATCGCCTTTGAAATAATCAGTGTGTGTGCTGCTTCTATGTTCTTGACAGGGGAAGGAACGGACATGTCACCAGTTAAACAATATCAGCCACCAACGCCTGCTGGTTTAACAGTGGAGTGTTGTCTAAACAGGTCTCCTTTGCCCCCCGTTCCTCCCGGGTCTGCTTTCATTATTCTAACTGAACCCTCAGCATCCCTCAGCGGGACCAATGTGACCGCCTCCGGTCAGACGACTCCCCTCTGGTCCTGTCCCTCCGGGTCTCTAAGCCCCGTGTTTGTCTAAATGCAGCCTGAACATGTCCACTCCTCTGTGGGAACATGAGCGGGCTCCTCACTGCTCAAAGCGCCTTTGCACGGCTTCCCAGCCTCCTCCCCTGCCTCTCCTGCCTCTCTCCTTGTGCATCAGCCACATTTATAGCCGGAAAAGACTCCCCATGCAGAAATGACCCTACATGAAAAGCCACTGTCCCCCAAAGTTACACATCACATGAGGGGGTCAGCCAGGACCTCCCTGCAGTGCTGTCTTCTGTGACTGGGCTACAACTCACAGCTCACAGCCACCAACATGCTTCAAGCGCTGAAACTCCACGTGTTTATGAAAGAGGCACATTAGCTTTAAGAAACACTAAGAAAGAATTTCTCAGGAAGGATGAAAACATATAGTGAATGCTCTCCACCCTTCATGCTGGTCCAGATTCCTGCGATGGCAGCGCTGCCCGTCTGCTCGTGACTCTGCTCACACGAGAAAGAACATGAGGGCAGGGTCTTGGAGAAACTGTGGAGTAAACTGTGGTGGTTATTAATTTTGCCTGTTTAGAAAACTCTCCCACCTGGAGTTGCCAGGTTAAATCTAGGATGTGTTTTTTTGCTAAGTCTAGCGACCCTACTCATCACCCACCCCACTTTTCGGCTCATAGATGCCACCTCCCTGGCTCAGGAGTAAATATGTGCCCAACTCTCATTCCAACAGAGGTCAGCCCAGTCGTGTACACGTAACCCAATGAGGGCCAGACTCATTTCTTGGGATGGAAATATGCCCTTTGGCTATGATCGTTAACTCGGGGTTTCTGGCAGCCATGCCTCCTGTTACAAAACCAGTGAGACCAAAAATGCCAAGAGACGAGGAGATTGGCAGTGAGCAGAATGGACACAGAGAAAGAACGCTAGTGGCTTTGATTCCCCAGTTAGTTTCTGAGACCCTGGTTCCTGTAGCTTTTCGTTTGGGGCTCTGTGCTCCCCATTCCAGTTACCAGAACTGATAAATCCTGTTGTACTCCATCAACCATTCTGAGTGTGGTTTCTATTGTTCCTGAAAGAGCTCCGCACTCATATATAGGGAATCCTGGTACCCGGCTCATCTTTTCCTTAAGTAGCACATGAGAAATAGAGAAGGGCATATGGAATAGAGATGGGCGGTGCCATGAGCAGAGTTCGCCTTTTATTTTTTATTTTTATTGATTTCAGAGAGAGAGAGAGAGAGAGAGAGAGAGAAACATCAATGATGACAGAGAATCATTGATCGGCTGCCTCCTGCACGCCCCCTACTGGGGATTGAGCCCACAACCCAGGCATGTGCCCTTGACTGGAATCAAACCTGGGACCCTTCAGTTCACAGGCCGATGCTCTATCCACTGAGCCAAACCAGCTAGGGTGCAGAGTTCATCTTTTATTATACCCTTGTAGATTTAGGAATCATTTGTAGCAAAATCTGAAACCCACACTCCTTTCTCTCTCTATTTTTTTGGATTGTTTGCTTTCCATTCTCCATGTCATAAAACCAAAGACCTCATTTTACACATGAAGAATATTAAACTAGTTGAAGTTAAATAAGCTTGTGTTAGATCAGCGGTTCTCAACCTGTGGGTCGAGACCCCTTTGGGGGTCGAACAACCCTTTCACAGAGGTCCCCTAAGACCATCGGAAAACACATATATAATTACATATTGTTTTTGTGATTAATCACTATGCTTTAATTATGTTCAATTTGTAACAATGAAAATACATCCTGCATATCAGATATTTACATTGCGATTCATAACAGTAGCAAAATTACAGTTATGAAGTAGCAACAAAAATAATTTTATGGTTGGGGGTCACCACAGCATGAGGACTGTATTAAAGGGTCATGGCATTAGGAAGGTTGAGAATCACTGTGTTAGATCAAATGGCAAGACCCAGGTTTCAATCCATGATTGTGTGTTCCAGGTTATGAAAATTAATTTTAATATGAACCTAAGACAATAAAAACTGAGAAAGACAACTTGTATGTCTAAAAGTCTACTGTAGTCAATAGGGAAATGTAAATGCTTGTATTGCTTTTATGATCATTGATTGTAAGAAATCACTAACCGGAAGGACTGATTGTTAGTGATTCTTTTGGCAGTTGTGTCTATTCATCGTCATGGACACTGTTAGGATTAATTCTTAGATTGTTTAACGAAGATCACCCTCTTGTATTTGCTATCAGATCCTGCCACTTTGGCAACTGGGGTGGGAGCATGACCTAATCCTGGACAGTCACAGAACTCAATCCTCTGCCACAGGATGGGTCTGGGAGGGGGTCATTGCCCGAGAAAGATGTAACCAGTGACTAAAAGGTAGTACAATTGAGCTCCTACCATGAGATTTGTTTTTTATTAGAGGTGATGGGGGGCACGTTTCCCTTTCTGGTTCTTGAACAGGGTGAATGTGTGCCTGGAATGCTCTGCACCCATTTCTCCTATCATCTGGGGAAAATCTCTCTGCAGTTGGAGAGAAAAAATAACACAAAAGAAAGAAGCAGAAACAAGTAGAAGACTTGGTCTTTATGACTTTCAAATCGCCAACTCTACCCGTTCCTGAGGATGGATTTATCCCTGCCCCTTCTCTCTTCATGAGAGCCAAAAGATATCTTGTTTTACCACAATTATTTTGATAAAAATTTCTGACACTTGAAATAAAAGTGGTTTTATTTCATTTGTGACACTACTTTTCTTTGTGGGCACAGATTATTAAAAGTGCCTGTTTGTGATTTTCTAAATTAATAACAATCTGGTAAGAGCTAACAGAAATTCTAAGGGTAAATTTAAATTCAACATGCATTTTTGGGGGGGAAAGTTATACTAACCTCATACAATACTCAAAAATAAATTTTAGCTTTAGGCTGTAATGTAAGAACAAACTTTAAGAAGAAAATATATAATACATTATATAAATAATATAAATATAAAACATTTTAGAATATATCTTAGGGTAGGGAAGGCCTTTACACACAAATGGAAAACCTAAAAGCCATAAAGAAAAATACTGGCAGATTTGATTGGGAAGATATTTAAAATGGTTAGAATATAAAAGTTGTTATTAACTATATTAAAAGACAAGTGACAGAATGGAGGATGTATTTGCAAAATACATAATTTATGATGAGTTAACATCCATACTATATAAAAAGGTTTTACAAGTCGGTCTTGAACATAACCCACGAGGAGAATAGACAAAAGTTATAAACAAGCAATTTCCAGAAGGAAAGAGAGGAATGGCTGGCTTCAATGTATCAGTGCAAGAAACACAAAGAGGACGTAAACCATAACATTGAAAAAGAGTAGAAAACACAGCCTTTCCTTGAGGAAAGCCATTTCTCCCTCAGGGCCCTTCGTTCCTTTGCTGCCTGGGGACTCGTTTGCATGTTCCTGTCTCAGATCCATGCAGAATCCATCGAGATCTCCTTGTTCCTCCAGTATACCGTGGGCACACATCTCTTACGACCCTCAGTCAGTGCATTCAGTGCTTGCTTACAGGTTTGCTTTCCTTCACGACTAAGGCCTGCGCCCATCACTTTGTCTCGGTAACTAAGACTTAGCCTCTTTGACTTCATGATGCCTTATCTGATATGTGTCAGTAGAATAAACTCTGTAAATGTGTGGTAATGAATAAATAACAAATGGTGCATCGTCATGGACACTGTTAGGATTAATTCTTAGATTCTTTAACAAAGTGCCTAACTTATTTTTAAAATACGTTTTTGTTGATTTCAGAGAGGAAGGGAGAAGGAGAAAGATAGAAACATCAATGATGAGAGAGTCATTGATTGGCTGCCTCTTGTATGTCCCACACTGGGGATCAAGCCCACAACCTGGTCATGTGCCCTGACTGGGAATCGGACCGTAACCTCCTGGTTCGTAGGTTGACACTCAACCACTGAGCCACGCTGGCAGGGCCAAAGTGCCTAACTTTTAATTTCATTTTGACTCTAGATATTGACACATCTTGTCTTATTCATGTGGGCAGGGAGAGTGCCAAGAAAAAAAAATCTGTATTCAATCAATTCTAATTTAGCAATTCTTGGTGTCATTGCTGTGCCTATGCCAACTGGATTATCATTCCTGATGATGTGACAAAACGAAGGCAATTCCTTGATGTTTCAGTGAACAAATAATTCAATGGTCATTTGAAAAAGAACTACTCATCCTGGCTGTTGAATGAAAACCATCTGTTCTCATCACTTGGTGAGATCCAGGAAGGACCCGCATGAAAGCTTACAGAAAGAGCGTCAGTGGCTCAAAACATGATCCAGAATCTCTAGCCCTCTTGGTGCCCGGAGCGTACTGTGTGCAAAAACACAGCCGTCAGCAATTATGAGTTAACCGGCAATTCAGGGAGTCAGACTCGGAATGTGAAGATGGTTAGAAATACCTTGACCAATTTTTTTCACTAGTATAATATTCATGCACAAGAGTGCTAGATAATACAACCTCTGCCACCATCTAAAAGGATTGTCTCAATAATTGTAAAATAAAAATTCTAAGTAATGAAAAAGCAAAAAAGCATTACATCATAGCTGTATCATTGAACTGGCAATGTTATTCTTTTTTCTTTGGGAGTGGTATATTCTATAATGGTGCATCTTGCAATCACCAACATATTAGATCTGGTGAAATATGGTAATAATAACACCTAACATATTGAGCCCTTATTTTTCCAAGGCATCATCCAAGGCACTTTACACGCAATATCTCACTTAATTGTTTTAACAACTCTATAGGCAGACTATGACTATCCTAGCGTTATAGCTAATGAAACTGAGATTTAGAGAGGTTCATTACCGACAGGATTTTTGAGTGACTCGGAGCATGTGCCGTTACTCATTCATGAAGGAAGCAGCAACAGTGATTTCTTAGGACACATACATTTTTGCAGGGCTCAGGTTTGGGGGAAATAATACAATGTAGTGCCTGCCTTGTGAAACTTATGATAAAGATAAATAAGTGTGAGCATGCATTCATGCTTATAAATAATAACTATGAATGTCTGCAGTAAACATGATGTTGTCAAGTGCAAATATTTGTTGTACAATGGGAGCTGTGTTTGCAGAGCTATACACA
Organism: Myotis yumanensis; assembly: GCF_028538775.1. Classification (NCBI taxonomy): domain Eukaryota; kingdom Metazoa; phylum Chordata; class Mammalia; order Chiroptera; family Vespertilionidae; genus Myotis; species Myotis yumanensis. The sequence goes on from NW_027223759.1 coordinate 8,535,731, forward strand.
CACCAACCAGTACAACTGTGACAAAGCATGCCCTGATGTGACAAACTCAGTCAATCTTGTCCCAGTGAGGGTGGCAGAGTATAGCTCACCACCTCTCCCCCCATGGTAAAGCACCTAAACCTAAGCCGCCATCTGACATTTCAGTGGCAGCTCTGCTCTCCTTTATAATCTACTAGTAGCCCTGCGCGCGAATCCATGTGCAAGTACTTGCTGCCGCTTGCCTCAGCTGGCTACCCTGCCCACTGCTGCTGGTAGCTCTCTGCCCCGCCCTCTGCCCTCCTGTAGCTCTCTGCCACTTGTAGATCTGTTGTGACGTAATGGCATCCTGGCTAATTTGCATATTCCTCTATTATTATATTAGATACCCACAGTACCAGCTCTCGAAATCAATTTAGCAGTAAATAAGTCAACTTAACAGAGCCTCCCAATAATAAGTATAAATGTCAAGTCAAAAATGCTGCACATGAGAATCATCTACCGAACTTGTATACATATAAACCATCTGGAATGAACCCGTAATCTGAGCTCAAAGTGAATTAACTTTTAGAACGTCTCTCCAACCTCCTAGCAGACAGTCCATTAAGCCTTGACTTGGCCTTATTAGAAAATCATTTGGAAAACTGCTTTATTAGCTACAGAATATCTTCCCAGATGCTCAAAGCCAATACAGAAATCGATTTTAAGGCTTTTCATAACTGCCAGGAAAAGCTGTTTGTCTACACTCTCACTCATCGAGTGTTCTGTTTGGTGAGCATCTTTGTCTCTTGAACTGATACAATGAGAGCTTCTTCTGCAGCGTGACCAGCTCGGGAGTGAGCACATGCTGATGGAAAGGCATTCTCCATCACGTTTTAAAAGGATATTGCTTATTTTTCCTCATTTTATCCAGTCTGCATCTCCTCCGAGATCATCCATTTTGAGGTGGAGACACGAGTTTGTATCTTTTTTTCCCTTCTTCCCATAATTTTTCTGCTGGTGGGTTGCTAGTGTCAGTAGCAGCCATCGTCAAATTCTGAAGGGACAGTGAGATTAGTGGCTGCGACCTGGAGGCAGGTTTTTAGTGCTTCCTATTTCAAATTCCGTCAATGCCTAACCATCTGTGTCATCCAGAGGTGGGTATTTATTACAGTTCCTGTTGTTAGGGGAGGAATGTTAGATCTTGGCCAAGGGCCTTTGCAAACAACGGCCAGTGGCATTTTGTAGCAGAGGGCATGAGGAACCTCGCTGGGCTGGGCGTGCTTTCCTGGGGTATTTGAACTTGGTCAGCAGTACACTGGACGTGTGTCTACTGTTCTGTGGCACTTGCCCCCAACCCCTGGCCCGCCCCCCACTCTCCCCCCACATACTTTTTGGTGAGGCAAGGAGAGAGGTAAGGGATTTCCTATCAAGAAGGAATTTTCCTCATCTCTGCTTTGTAAATATAAATCTGGGTTAGTTACTAGGGTGTCACACAGGCCAGAGAGTTTAATCTATAACAGGTCTAGGTATAATCCTATCAAATGGTCTTCAGTGTGCTTTGAAATGTTGATTAGCTTGCAAACTGCCCGTGTTGAGAGCCATACAGTCTTGCCTGGAAGGAATTATGCCCCTAGTTACAGTTGGCCAGTAGAATCAAGTGTTTTTGTTTTGGGAGGTTTGTTTGTTTATGTGTTTGTTTGATGAACCCTACCCTCGGTCATTTCTCTTCACCCACTATTCTTCCCTATTTAATAGGTTAAAAAAAAACACTTCGTGGCAAGTGAAAAGGCTGTGTGAGTAAATATGAGAATAAATCAATTAGCTCTGTATCAGACTAAGAAGGCAATCAATCTTTTCATTGCTTTTCTGTGGAGCAAATACTTCATAGTCAGGGACGTTGTTTGTCTTGTTGATAACTAAATTCCCACTTTCTAGAACAGCAGCTGGCATATCGCAGGCACTTAATAAATATTTGCTGAATGAATGAATGAATGACAGCTATTTGGCTAACCTTCAAACATTAACTTGTAATGTGCTAAAGATGATTGCTTATTTTCTTTATTATGATCATATGCGTACGAACAGGCTAGCATAAATGTCTTTCAAGCCATCAAAGTATTAGAATGCCATTTCACTATTATAAGCAAACAGCTCCATCCCTGTGGGAATACCATATCCAGATTTGGTAAAGCCAAATTGCATGATAAAGGGAAATAATCCACATAGAAGTCCATCTTCACGTTGCTTCTAAATTGACCAAAAAAAATTTTTTTTTTTGCATCGTCCCACTGCTCTGCTATTTATTAACACAAAGGGGAGTCACCAAGCATCCCTTGTTTCCTGCAGTTGAGCTAGGGATCATTATCACGTCTGCTGCCTCAAGTTAGTCTCTTAATGTCCCTGCTACACGCTTTTCATTCTGACTTCAAAGTCAAATGATAAAGAATTGAGCAGCATTTGATTCTGTGCTGCCGAACACGAGTTTCCCCAACAATAAAGAGGCTTCGGATAAAGATGGTGAAGTAAGAGCTCCTGTCTGCAAGGCCACTTGGGAGGAAGGGTGACAAGCTGGATGCTTCCCACTTTTTAGTAGCGCCTTCCTTCATTTTTATTTTCCTTTCCATCTTTTACTTGGTCTCATTTTTATGTCCTTCACAGCTTTTCTTTCTTTGACCTTTTTTCTTCTCAGATTCTTTTCTCTTTTTTAAAAATATAATTCTATAAAGAACTTTATTAGCTGAGTGGTTCTTTAGCCAGTGGTATTTATCTCTTTTTTTTTTCTACTTATAAAGACCTTTAAAAAATGTTCCTGTCCTAAATACCGAGTTCAAAACATTTTTGTCAACTAAATTTCACTTAACATTCCTTCCTTCCTTGGGGCTTCTGACTGGCATGACATAGTCAGTGTTGATGTGGATATTCTATCCAAAGTAGAGGAATGTGAAAGTTGGTCTTTTGGGTTAGGTCTGAAGCCTGAATCTAGGTGACCTTGCTGACTCCCCAGGCAATGACAAGTTATTCCTCGTTGGTTTTACTGTTATCCCATACAGAATGAACAAAAAGAAAGAAAATAAAACAGATTCATATTACTATATTAAAATTAGCATAATTATCTCATTTTGTTGTAAATTTGATGCTACCCAGTGATCTTACATATTTGATGCTAACAAAGGGATGATGGCATTTTTCCCCTTAGGAAATTAAAAAAAAAAACACCAGACAAATAAAATGCACTAATAACTTGTTCTATACAGACCCTATTGGAAACTTTTAGAAGCTTGTAGATGCTGAATTAATAAAGACTTGAGAATGATGAATCATCTTTCCTTTGTATCTTTTGTATTAAGTCGATGTATTGCAATGCTTACTATATAGGTTTATAAACACTGGAGAACTTTTCCGAATTCAGTTATAGAGCTAGAATGTATTTCTGAGGAGTTAAAACCATTAATTTATGTCTAAAAATATTTACAATAAGCTGTTAGTGGCAAACAAAGTGTATTAAATACAAGAGTTGAATATACCTGTGTGTCTTTCCCATTTTGCTAGCAACACCACTGAGAGGCTAATTGACCTTATAAAGAACCTTACATTTTCCACCAAATTTAGCAGCTAATAGGTGAGTAATTCTTACCTATCTTGCACAAAAGTGATAGGGGGAGAATTATGTGCATGAAGCAATTCCAAACAGACCTATATTAATTGAGTAGACTTGTTATTCTAGCTTACTTAAATCCAAAGGATAGTGCTAGGCAAGGTGCTGGATATAACCCAATACATTCTATTCGTCTGTCATATTAGTTTGACTCTTTAAGACTGGGAGAAAGAGACAGGCACCGATTACTCTCAGTAATGAGAGTTCATGATCAGGACACAAGAAAATAACTCTTCCCAGCCAGCCAGATCCTCCCTGTTCCAGACCTTCCAGAACAGAAAAAGGCACCAACACCAACCGGGAACTTCCACTTCATCTGGAAATATGGCCTAGCCACCTGACCTACCTTGTTTTCAGCATCCACTTTCCCCCAAAGAAAAGACATGTTGCCCCTACTCTGTATGGGACAGAGGTCATTGTCCTCTCTCCGGAGAGCCTATGCACTAATCCATGGTTGTATTGTTGTGGGCAGGATGGCGGGGCTAGCTTCACTCAACATATAAGACACTAGGGACAGGAGCTCAAACACAGGCAAATACCTCCTAATTCTGTATTGTTTCCCCAGCAAGAAAGAGTGATAACAGATGATCACTTGGAAACTTCATGGGTTATATGATACATGTGTGGGCTGCGAGAAGGCTGGATAATTTTCCTCCATTATCTGGAGGAATCAGGCGAAGTTGTTGATACTTAATTTCCAAAATGGAGATAATTATAGCTCAATGGACTGCTTTAGAAAGACAAAAGTCTCGAATTATTTTCAAAATGATTATCAGTAGACTTATCTATCCTGTTTGAATTGTAAAAGCAGATTAAAATACGGCTCACTTAGCAAACAACTAAGGAATATACTTTAATATACTTTAATAGGAATATACTTTCCTTCTCAGTGCCCCTCCGTTTCCTTATCTGCAAAATGAAGATAGTAATCGTACCTACTCAGCAGGTTGTTGTGTGAATTAAATGAGTTAATACAGATGCCATACTTAGAACAGCCCCTGGCATGTGCTAAGCACTTAATAAACATTAGATATTATATTGTTATTAATAATTGAAAATACTAAACAACATTGTACACTAACAGAAAAATGAAGGTTCTGAAGACGGAGGCATTCTGAATCTACTAGGTCAGTGGTCGGCAAACTGCGGCTCACGAGCCACATGCGGCTCTTTGGCCCCTGTGAGTGCGGGGAATTGCTCCTGGTTGGGAGGAACTTACCACATAGGAGGGAATCAGTTGTGGTGGGATGTGCACACAAACACACACACCTGCATACACCACACTGATGGCTCCCTGAGGAACTGACATGGAGGGAAACCTTTTCTTTCTGCGGTGTCTAGTTTTGGGGTGTATGCAGACATTTTTAGTGAAGAAAGACAGGACTGATGTACGTGAGACCTGGCAGTAAGTCTCCTTTCTCAGCCTCAAGCCCCTTAACTATAGAATGAGCTAAAATCCCTCCCAGGGCTGAAAATACAGTGTGTTGTTCTTAAAAATATAGTAGGTGATTTATTTTATGTTTTTTCATACTAGTTAATTTTAAAAATTTATACTCTGCCTTGTTTCAGAATGGATTTAAGGGGACTTATAAGGATACATAAAAAAGCAAGATAGCATAAATTAGAAAGATGTGGAAAACAAGAGGACCAAGCAAGCAGGGGGCAGGAAGTGGAGCCAGGCGTGGCCCCCACATCCGGGCACCCCTTAAAGTCGTGTCTTCTCGCTCCAGGACAATGTTCCAGATGCTCTGACACCCAGATAAGGAGGGTCCCCACTCTCTCAATGAGTGAGGCAGACATGGAGCACACCTGCAGCGTGTGGGGGGTCTGCCCGCCTCAAAGGACCACTGCCGAAACTCCACCAAGGACTCCGTGTAAGTCCAAGGCAACTCCACTCATTGTTATTATTTACAAAATTTTGGAGAGTGATAGATATGATCGTTCTATACATTTCTTTTATTTAAATAAACTTATTGTTGATGGTATTATAGATGTTTCCCCTTTTCCTCCCCTTTACCTCCACCCTCCCAGCCCCTACCCACCCTCTCCCCCCACCCCCAGGTCTTCACCACCCTATTGCCCGTGTTCATGGGCTATGCCTATAAGTATATAAGTTCTTTGGTTTATCTCTTCTCATCCCCCCAACCCCACATCGAGGTATGTCAGTCTGGTCCATGTCTCCCTGCTTCAGGTCTTCTTTTGTTGGTCAATTCATTCTGCTCATTAGAGTCCACAAATAAGTGAGATCATGTGATATTTGTCTTTCTCACTTTGGCATTTTTCACTGAGCATAATATTTTCCAGGTCCATCCCTGCTGTCCCAAAGGGTAAGAGATCCCTCTTTTTTTTACAACTGCATAGTATTCCATTGTATAAATGTTCCACAGCTTTTTTATCCACTCATCTACCGATGGGCACTTATATATTTCTTTTAAATTAAAAGCAGATTCCTTATATATATATAATATCATTTAAGGGAGGGGGAAATGGGAGAGGGTGGAGGTGGGCAAAGGGGGGCAATAATGTCAACATGAAAATTTTTAATAAAAAACATTCAATAATATGTAGGAAGCAACCTATTCCAGTTCCCTAGCGCAGTCAGTCAAAAGGGGGCAGAACTCAGGAGGGCAAGACACTGTCACAGAGACGGACACAGCGCTGCCCTGAGGAGCTGGGAGGTTCACGGGTTTGGATTCTAACTGAATGAGAGACTGATTCTAACACAAGAGAGGTGGGAAAGTGGTGCCTGAAAAGGCTTTTGACTCTAGACCAGTTCTAATGACTCATCTGTCCACTGGGTAGGGTTGGTGTTGGGTTGGAAGGGTGATTCATCAATGGACAAAATCCACAGACATCAACCAGATAGGACCCAAGTTGGGATTTCTAGCCTCGTCTGTCTTTTACCACCTTCAGACTTCTAGACACTTGCCCCCCCCCCCCATATATACTAACACTCATGCACACCCCATATACACACTCACACACATACACACACGGCTTTGCCCATTGCAGAAGCACCCAGGCTGGCTGTCACCTGTCGTTCAGCATAAGCTGAACCCCCATTGGCAGAGTTCTCTCATGTTCCATCCCTATGGCCCTCACGTTCCCCCGCAAACCCCACGTGTTCTCTGTCAGCCATCTTACATGTGGCTTCCTCCCAGAGCTTTCTCTTCGAATCCCAGACTGGCCGCTTCCCTTAAACAACAGCTGTCACAATGACAGCAGCACAGGGAAGCAATGCCACAACCGCCGCCGGAAACGACTGGAGGCAAACGACTGGGGACATCTGCTGAGTCAGAGAAGACGTGCTGGGCCCGCCGCTGCCCCTGGCCTCCTGAGAATTCCCTCACTTCGAGCCCACAGAAAGCTAGAGAGATGAGAAACCCTGACAGAGCAACAGATGGGATACTTACTTGTTTTAACTGCTTTTTGCTGGGAGAGCCCCACGAGGTGTGTATCTTATTTCCAGAGGAGTCTCACGGGAAACAGCTGTGGTGCAGTCTCCTTCCAGAACTCTAGTGCAGTGCAAACCCTGTAACGGAGGACAGACAGCCTACCCAGCAGACCACAGAGCCACCTCAGCTGCGGTTCATCTGACCTCGTGCTTCTTAGCCTGAGGTGTGATGGTCCCCAAAATGACACAGTGCAGTCTGGTGGGCATAGCTCAAGGGTTGAGCATCGACCTATGGGCCAGGAGGTCATAGGTCGATTCCCGGCCAAGGCATATGCCAGGGTGGCTCACTCAATCCCCAGTAGGAGTTGTGCAGGAGGCAGCCCCATCAATGATTCCCTCTCATCATTGATGCTTCTCTCTATCCCTTTCCCTTCATCTCTGAAATCAATAAAAAAATTTTTCTTTTTTTTCTTCCTTTACCTTGACCACCTGGGGACCACCTGTAATCAACCACCCTGAACATCTGGGGACCCCTGTAGTCCACCACCCTGAACTCCTGGGGCCTCACCTCTAACCCACAATGCTGAACATCTGGCCCCACCTTGTAATCTAAGACACTAAACACCTGGAACCTCCCCTCTAATCCACCACCCTGACCACCTGGGGCCTCCCCTCTAATCCACCCCCCTGAACACCTGGGGCCTCCCCTCTAATCCACCCCCTGACCACCTGGGGCCCACCTGTAATCCACCCCCCTGAACACCTGGGGCCTCCCCTGTAATCAACCACAATGATCACCTAGCCCCACCCTGTAATCCACCACTTTGAACACCTGGGGCCTCCCCTCTGATCCACCACCCTGACCACCTGGGGCCTCTCTTGTAATCTACCACCCTGACCACCTGGGGCCTCTCTTGTAATCTACCACCCTGACCACCTGGGGCCTTTCTTGTAATCTACCACCCTGAATACTTGTAATCCACCCAATAAAAATATATTTTCATAAACAACAATTGAACAATGCAGCGACCCTTGGGTATTAAAGCAATTTCCACACTCCAGGACTGTGAACAAAATATTCTGATCCAAAGTGCTTAAAAAAATTTACTGGTTCTTTGAAACAACTAATTATCCCTGCATAACCTCAGGTAAACTACTGCAGATTTTAATTTCTGCCGCCCTCCGCGAGAAGGCAAAGAGCAACATAAATGTGTAGGGCTCACCTGTCTGCTGAATTCCTGTTCTTCTCTCTGAGCCACACTTAGAGCATGTCATACTCTTGCAATATACTCAGTATGCCCAGCATCTTGCAATGATACCAGGCGTCTGTGATCCTGACTTTTGTTCCTCGTGTCCCATAGTGGGAGTTGCGGTTCCCCCTTTACAAGCCCATTCATCTTGTTACAAGTTCATTCAACAATGTGTTTTCTTTTAAATTTTTTATTGAATTTATTGGGGTAACATTGATTTATAAAGTTATATAGGCTTCAAGTGTGCAATTCTATAATACATCATCTGTATATTGTATTGTGTATTCACCATCTAAAGTCAAGTCTCCTTTCATCACCATTTATCCCTCCGTTATGCTCTCTACTACCCTCCCCCCTTTACCTCTGGTAATTACCATACTGTAGTCTGTCTATAGTTATTGTTTTGTTGTTGTTGTTTTGTTTAATCCCTTCATCCTTTTTACCCAGCCCCCCACTCTCCTCCCCTCTGACAGCTGTCAGCCTATTCTCTGTATCTATGAGTCTGTTTCTATTTTGTTTGTTAGTTCATTTTGTTCATTAGATTCCACATACAAGTGAAATCAAATGGTATTTGCTTTCTCTGACTGGCTTATTTCACTTAGTATAATATTCTCCAGGTCATGCTGTCACAGAAGTTAAAATTTCTTTCTTTTTTATGGCCAAGAAATATTTCATTGTGTAGGCGTACCACAGCTTTTTTATCCACTCATCTACTGATGGGTAATTGGGCTGCTTCCAAATTTGGCTATCTATATATATAAAAGCCTAAGCGACCATTATGACCAAATGACCGGACCAACCAAAACAACCAGTTGACCAGTCACTATGATGCACACTGACCACCAGGGGGCAGATGCTTAATGCAGGAGCTGCCCCCTGGTGGTTAGTGTGTTCCCACAGGGGGTGCGCCGCTCAACCCTAAGCCAGGCTCTTGGCTGGCGAGTGCAGCCATGGTGGTGGAAGCCTCTCCTGACTCTGTGGCAGCGCTACCAAGTGGTGTTAGCAGGCACAGTGGGCCGGGATGAGAACGAGCAGCATAGCACCAGCTCGGGCTCCTCTCTGGCCGCCTGCCACTTGGCACACTGCTACATCCCTCAGGGGATGTCCGACTGCCGGTTTAGGCCTTATCCCCTGCCTGGCCTATGGGGGATTGGGCCTAAACTGGCAGTCGGACATCCCCCGAGGGGTCCCGGATTGTGAGAGGGTGCAGCAGGCCAGGCTGAGGGACCCTCCTCCCATGCACGAATCTGTAAATAACACTGCAATTAATATAGTAGTGCATATGTTCTTTCGAATTAGTGTTTTTGGTTTCTTCAGATATAGTCCCAGAAGTGTAATCACTGGGACATAAGGCAGTTCCAGTTTTAATTTTTTGAGGATCCTCCATACTGTGGCTGGACCAAATCTGCCTTCCCACCAGCAGTGCATGAGGGTTCCCTATTCTCCACATCTGCTGCCATCTTGGATCTGCCCACATGTACTGTCTTAACCAGAATGAAAATAAACAGGGCTATGAGAGTTTTATCATTGGAAACAAAAAAAATAGATACCCAGGACTGTGTGTAATGTTTTTAAAGCATTATATCTATACATTTAATGAATTAATTATTTGGCTACGTGGGCTCTATTTCCCTTTTTTTCGACAACAGCACCCTGTTGTCCTTTTGGTGAGTTACCCTTCTTCCTTCTAGGGGCCCTTGGGAGAACCATCAATCAGGGCATGCAGCCTTCCTCCAGCCAAAGCACGAGCCCATACGGTAGCTTAGACAAATTTCAAGTTAACTGATAGGAAACTAAATTGGTTGGCACTGACTCATTCCCAGGCTGAGACCCTGATGAATTGAAGTCTAATTAAAGGCTATAGATTAGTTCCCGCTACCTCACCCTCCAGATCGAGGCTGCTCCCTACCCCATCTGGGTTTCCAGCCGTCTCTTTAACTCTGTGAGCTGTGAGTACCTTTCTAATAATTCTTTTTTTTTCTGCCTAGTAAAACAGACGAAGTGTCTGGTGCTTAGAGCCAAAGGATCTTTATTATGAAAACATTTACCACCAGATGTGATATTGAGGATAAAGATAAAGAGAGACAATAGCTCAGCGAGGAACCATAAAAGGATAGTTAGCTAGAATCATGGTCAAAATCATGCCACAGACTCAGTCTGGGGAGAGGACACCTCCTTCTTATCAGAGAGGAAAGCTGGCCCTCTGGAAACCCCACAGGCTTCCTCTTACATCTCATTGCCAGAGCTGAGTTATATTGTCTAACCCTGGGTTAGTGGCTTGGTTCACCTACACAAAGTAGAGATTTTGTGAGCAGAGAAAAATGGAAGACTGACTGTTACCAACCTCTGCCACAGACACAGATTGTTGTGGCGATGCTTGGATCCAAGCCATGTCTTATAACTTCAATGCCAGTTCGCTTGCCACTACACAAAACTACATAGAACCATCTAGCACTGTCCCAGATGAAATACAAACAACGGTGAAAATCCTCATTCCCTGACCTCAAGAATCTGCAGTTCACTGAGAAGATAGAAAGCAGTTATAGAAACAAAAATTAAAATACTATTTGAAATATAACACAGTGGACATCTATATCTCTGTCTATACCCATATCCATATCTATACTATATCTACATCCATATTCATGTCTATGCTATATAGTTATATCTAGGCGTTTACCACAGAGTGTTGACCAACAGGGAGTGCAGAGAGAACAGTATGTTCAAAGGCACAGAGGAGTAAACAAGTATTTTCAAAGGTTATCCTATCTAATAAAAGGGTAATATGCAAATTAACCATCACTCCATCACAAAGATGGCGGTGCCCATAGCCATAAGATGGCGGCGCCCTGCTGGAGTCCCCCAGTCCCGGGGAGAGCGGGTGGCCACTGAGAGCAGGCAGTGTCAGTGGCCTGGCGGAATGCTTGCTTCATCGCCGCAGCGATGAGGCAAGCATTCTGCGCCCATCCACCAATGGGCCTCTGGGCCACAGAGTGCCTCTGGGCAATGGGTGCAGAGCAGCCAGGCCCCGCAGAGAGCTACTGGCACACAGATTCGTGCACAGGGCTACTACTTGCCTTATAAATTTGAAGCTTAAAATGCAAGTGGTGATAGAACTACAGAAACTGAGGCTAGACAGGTAGCTGCATATATTCTGTAGGTGATGAGAAACAAAATAAAAGCCTACTTGACCAGAACATGTCCAGATCAGATTTGTGAAAGATGATGAGAAAGGTCATGGTAAGGTTTTTAGTTAAAAGACGAATCTCCTGTCTCCGCAGAAAGTAACCGAGTTGACAGCTGAGGTCATTCTATCCTTTGATCATTAAATGAGTTTAGCATCATCCTTAGGCTGTTTGGGTGCTCTGGGAAGTTCAATGCTTACCCTAAGATTTTGGCACATTTCCCAGAGCTAGTGCTCGTTTCCTGGGACTGTGGTACCACATTTCTAATAAACTGGGTGGCTTAAAACAACAGAAATCTATCTTCTCACAGTTTTATAGCCCAGAAGTCGGAACTCAAGGTGTCAGCAGGGCCATCCTCCCTCTGCAGGCTCCAGGGAAGAGTCCTTCCTGGCCTCTCTGGTTCTGGTGGCCCCAGGCCTTCCTTGGTTTACAGCACTCTGTCTCCACCTTCTCGGCACCTTCTCGCTGTGCCTGTCTGTCTTCTCTTTTTCTTATTAGGGCACCAGTCATTGAATTTAGAGCTCACTCTAAACCCAGGCTCATTTCCTCTGGCGATACTTAATCACATCTGTAAAGTTCCTGTTTTCAAATAATGTCCTGTTCTGAGCTTTCTCGTGGACATGAATTTTTGGGGGGGACCCTGGTCAACCTGCTACAGGAGCTCAGAGTCTCATGGTTAGTCCCTGCTCTCAATTTCTACTCATTTTAAAATCTTAATCTCATGTACTATTTTATTTCCTGCACACCAGCCCAGCTGCAGAGCTCAGCCCCTTTCCTGATGTGCCCTAAATCCAATCCCCCGAGGTATTGATGAGCACGGAAGACTTTATTGAAGTTTGGGAGTAATGGATGATGCACACACGTCAGCAACACATCCATCAAGTTAGAATAGTAGGAATTTGGGCTCTTAAACATCATTTGGGTTAACCCACCCCTGAAATTTCTCATTCATAATCTTTTATCAGAAGCCAGAATTCTGCTCAATGCCTATTCCCCCTCAGGCTTCTTCCTACCTGCCCCGTTTTTCCTCCCTCTCTGGAATCTTCTCTTCTGCCCTTCCTCCAGTTCCGATGAATTCCTTACGAGGTTTGTTAATATGGTTTGTTTCACTGTCCTTGTACACTCTACCCTAAAGAGGTCATCTTCCACGCACATCAGAGAGTTCTGCTACATGCAAACAGCTCCATCTAAAAGGCAGTGAGGGCCATCTGCTAAGGTAGGAGTTGCTTCACCCTAGTACAGGCAGAAGAATGATAACCGGCACCTAATTTGGAAGCTTCTATACACAGATTATAAGATCTACTCTTTGATGGGTTGACATGTTTATTTCAAGGAAGTTCCACTATAATACACTTGGGAGGCTCATTTAAGTAATGACTTAATGAACTAAGGCATTGATTAAGATAGATGTGTTTATTGCAGCCTCACTAATAGAAGCAAACAGAAATGTTGATATTCATGTGCGTGTGTGACATTTGTCTGAGATGTATATGTATATACATGCATGTGTGTGTAGAATGTATTAAGCACTTTGCCAATTGATACACATCGGGTGCCTCATCTAGTCCTCACAATTAGGAGGTAGCTATGTTATCTCCTCCATTGTACAGAGAAGGAATTGAGGCTCTGAGATGTGAGAGGCTTCCCCCAAAGTTGCTAGTTGGTGAGAGGCCTGTCTTCAGCAGCATCCTTGCTCTTAGCCCGGTGATCTATTGCTGCCTGAGGACATACACTAAAATGCTAGTGGGTGTGTGTGGGGGGAGGATAACAGCTGATTAAAACGTACCTTTCCAGAGCTGCTAAATTCTCTACAATGGACATATATTACATCCATAATAGGAAGAGTGCTCCCCCAGCACCCATAAATGTTACACAGAGACAACCACACCAGTTTCATAATTGACTGAAAATGCAGTGCTGTTGTAATAAAAGTCAACATTAAGCCGGAATAACATAATATTAATGCTTAATATTTTGTATAATGCTTTATAAAATACAATTATGTTCACATGTATTACCTCACTTAATTATTGCAATAACTCTGTGGGTTATAAAGGGTAAATATGATGAAGTATTGTTACCCCCCCTTATGAAGGTCAGAGAATACTAGTAAAAGACTTTTTTCTAAAGTCATTAAGGAGGAGGTGGCCTGCAGGCTCCCTGAGGACCAGGGCCATGTCTGAAACATTCCCACAGCCATATCCACAGCCCCTGGCGTGTGAGACACAGAACGTATCACACAGTAGATGCTGAAACAAGATTCACTGATGAATGAATCAAATCTAGTGCCTTATTCTTCGTCCTGTCTTCTACCCGTGGAGTTCTGTCTCTAAGATGTAATCTTTTTATTGAATTCCCCAGTCAGGTCTCTAGGAGTTTATCATCTTAATCACTCTGGTTGCACGTAAAAATGGAAGGGCTTCAGAGAACTGTTTAAACATGTTGTGTCTGTGTGTGTGTGTGTGTGTGTTTGTGTGTGTGTGTGTAAACATGCCTAACATAAAACTCCTGATTCTGACCATTTTAAAGTGTAGAATTCTGTGGCATTTAGTACATTCACAATTATGCAACTGGTACTACTATCTAATTCCACAAGTTTTATCCTCCTCAAAAAGACCATTGCCCCCTTAAGCAGCCACTCCCCATCCCCTTGGCCCCTAGCCCCAGTCTCTATAGATTTCCCTATTCTGGATATTTCATCTCAGTGGGCTCATATGCTATGTGACCTTTTGTGGCTCCTTTCGCTTAGCACAGTGTGTTTGAGGTGCACCACATAGTGGCATGTATAAACACCTCACTCCTTTCGGTGGGAAGAATAGTCAATCGTATGAACATGCCTGTTAAGCATTTTTTAAGGGTCAAGAACAGGTCTGATGGGACGAGAGATTGGGTTGGAGAACAGGAAGCTGAAGCACGCGTTACTTCTACTTGCAGTTGAAGAAGAAATTATTTAGAAAGATGCTGGGAAGTTGTTGTGCATGTTTGCTGAGGACAGAGTCACAAGAAACCAGCAAGGGAAGAGCACAGAGAGCTGCAGGGAGAACATCACTTGGCCATCAGCCCAGTGAAAATGAGGAGGCACCGTTGGGGGGAGCCACGGAGTCGGACTCTCTGCGCTTCAGAAGGAGAGGGCCCAGCACCTCACTCCAGGTGGATGTTTGTGGGGCACTCACCACCCAAAAGCCTGGGACTAGGCCAGGTGATATTTCAAAGTTATCCTCGCATTGTAACTTTAGGGCCAAGAGACGGAAAACTCAAAGGACAGCAAAGTAAATCATGGAGAGTTTATGAAGATACAAAATTGACCATGTAGGTAACTGCACAAGTAGCTTAAAATTATGTAAATTAGCTATAATATTAGGAAGGGGCCGGTGACATTTTTGACAGAAAAACAAATTAATTAATGGAATAGAGCGGCAATGAATGGCCTTGATTGTAATTTATGGTGCAAAGAAAAAGGTCAACTCATCTTCTGGATTGTATTTGAGTTGGAGATAATTATGTTTAGGTAAAAAGAAATGAAACTCCTAATTGCAAGATAATGTCAGTTCTTTAGAGAACATCTTGCATAGCCCTGCCCCCAAAAGAGGAAAGAAAGCACAGTTATTATTGCCTTGATTTCAAACTCAAGTTGAATATAAATTACCTGGGAGGAAAAATTACCAATGAAGATTAAAAACTATTGTAAACTCTCAAATCATTAGACTTAGATGCTTTAAGAAAAACACCCACCAGGGCTTCCAAACCAGTTTTAAGCCCTGATCCCTTGCATGCTCAAATAACCCCGCACACACACAGGCAGTGTATGAGGCAGGCTCGGCTCCGAGAGAGGAAAGATTACGTTTCTGTGTTTAGACAAGAGCCTGCTCAGACACATTCCATTCAGCCCTGACACACAGAAATTAGACTTTTAGAAACTGGAAAGGGAGCTTTATGTCTTTAAACACACAGACTGAATGTGGTGTGTATTTTACTGATATCACGAGAAGTTCCTCTCTCCCACCTTTTACTGAGCCATCAAAGAGGCGATTGTGTGAACAAAATAACACAGTGACATGTCACATTCCATACACATCGATCTATCAAATCCGGGAAGAAGCCTGTGTGCTTCTTGGACTAGTGAACAGCTCTGGGCCCACATAAAAATCAGAGGCATGGAGAGCGTTCCAGAAAAATACACATCAAAAATAAGCACCCCAAATCTTTTTTGTGTCTACTTTTACCTTCATTTCCTTAGACTCCAAAAAATTAGTCCAGGGCCTACTATGGCTTTTGGGGATTCTAGGAATCTTTGTCTTCTTGAGCCCCTTCCTGCATAAAAAAAATATTCAAAATTACATTTCGTGACTGTGTGTTGGTATAGAGATGCATATAATCCAGGCTGAATGCATTAATATATATTTATTATTTTTATATTCTGTTTTCCTTCTGATTTTATTTATTTTATATATTATTGATTTCAGAGAGAAAGGGAGAGGGAGAGAGAGATTGAAACATCAATGATGATGAGAGAATCATTGATAGGCTGCCTCCTGCACGCTCCCTATTGGGGATCGAGGCCATAACCTGGGCATGTGGCCTGACTGGAAGCAAACCTGGGACCCTTTAGTCCGCAGGCTGATGCTCTATCCCTGAGCCAAACCAGCTAGGGCTCCTTCTGAGTTTAAAAGAAATGAAAATTAAACCATATTCAAGGCCCCTTAAAGTTCAGGGGCCATATGACTGTGCTTGCTGTGCTCAATGGCCATCATCCCTGAGTCAGTGGCCCTTTCCTAAATAAATATTGAGCCCATCTGGAGAGCAGAGCTCTGGGATGGGCGCTGGACGGACAGGAGACATGTAAGATGTAACTTACAGGGGTGGTAGGTTGAGAGGACTTTCGCTCACAGAGGGAGAAGAAGCTAAGAATGAGTATGGGGCGGGCGGGAGGACAAGGGAGAGGTGAGGGTAAAGACAGTGAAGATGGGTATCCGGGAGGAGGTTGCTGCATCCAAATGATTGTTCTAGGGCCCGAGTCAGCTTGATGACAGGGAAAACAGACTATGGAGAGAAAGGCCAGAGAGAGCAGGAAGGGTGGGAGTCACTGCCCATGCGTGGTGTTTGATGGCATCTTATCCCACCATTCGTAAAGGTTTTATGTCACATTAGTATGATTTTCCTGTGTGCTGGCCTTCAATATTTCATCTAAAATGTTCTCTCTCTATTTCCTCTTCCCACAGAAAGACAGAGCCAGACTTATACGTATAATTAAAAGGCGACTTCAGTGGAGCTGGGCGAACACGTTTCCATCTTGCTCTTAACAGCCAGCTCATTTCCCCCCCAACAGCTCACACTTGTAAAATAAAATAAATACGGGGAAGTGTAATTTAAAAGGAGATTGGTTCAGATTTATGTTCTGGTCCTTTCCAATGGTAGCAGCCAGCCGGTCGGAATGTCCTTGCCACCCACCACAGCCTGGGCAGTTCCCTAGTAACAGATACCAAATAAATGACCTATTTGAGTGGAAATTGAAGTCAGCATTTTAATACTATTTTAAGTTTGGTTTGAAACCATGTGCTCCTTCCTCTAAAACTGGCACCGATCACAGGCTTTTGGGGATGGTAGGCACCTTGAGATCACCTTCCAGATCTGTTCAGGGTTTTCTCCGTGAAAACACCAATGTTCTGAAAAAGGAAGACAGGAGTGCAAACCCCAGGTCCGGGAGATGCTCGGAGCTATGGTGCAATAGGATTAATTATTTAGGAACTCATTTCCCAGGCCTGTGCTAGGAAATTCATATACGATGAGGGTGGTGCTTGTCATCAGAGAGTTCACAGTCCCTGGAGGAGAAAAACAAGCAAACCAGACGATGACGATGTGATGTAATATGTATTCCTGCAGACACGTGCCCGGGTGCAACAGGCAAACAGAGTGAGTTTGCCTCATAGCTGGGGGACAGGAAGAAAGTGACTCAGCAAGGCTCACAAGAGAAGGTGGTATTTAGTCAAACATTGCTAGTTGCCTACTCAATATCGGCTCCCTTCCTTATCAGCCTAGTGCCAATTTTTATGCAGCATGGCCATATGTTCAGTTGAAAGATTACATTTCTCAGTTTTCCTAATGATCATGTGACTAAATTCTGACTCATGAGATGCAAATGGACATTTTGATCAGTTTGTCAGGAAGACTCCTTTAGAGGGGAGGACAACCTGGCTGATGTGGCTCAGTGGTTGAGCATTGACCTATGAACCAGGAGGTCATGGTTCAATTCCAGGTCAGGGCACATGGCCGGGGTTGTGGGCTCAATCTCCAGTGTGGGGTGTGCAGGAGGCAGCCAATCAGTGATTCTCTCTCATCATTGATGTTTCTCTCTCTCTTTCTTTCTCCCTCTGCTCTGAAATAAAATATATATATATATTAGAGGCCCAGTGCATGAAATTCATGCAGGGGTAGAGTCCTAGGCCTGGCTGGTGGGTGATCAGGGGCGATCTGCTGGGTGACCAGTGGGGCAATCAGGGGGCCCCTGCTGGACCTGTCTTGGCTGGCCTGGGGCCTGTAGGCTGGACGCATCTCCTGCATTGAGCATCTGCCCCCTGGTGGTCAGTGAGCATCATAGCAACTGGTTGTTCCACCAGTCATTCTGCCATTCTGTAGATTTGCATATTAGGCTTTTATTATATAGGATATATAAGAAGGGAAGACAGATAGCTAGAACTTGTCTTTTTTTGCTTTCTCTCCTTTTTCCTTCCTGTCTGGATTGTGGATGTGTTAGCTGGATCTTCAGCAGCCATTTTGTAATGTTAGGTAAACTTGTAATAGAATCCAAGGATTAAGAATGGCAGAGCAGAAAAATATAAGAATCTGAGTCTCTAACGATCAGAATGCCCACCATACAACTCTAGACTGTCTATCTTCCGACTCCCTTCTGACAGCTCATGTATCTTAGCTATTATTATTTTGAGTTGTCTTAATTCTAATCTATATTGTGCCCATGGAGCTAAGTTTTGAAGGATTCATAGGAATCATCAAGGTGGACAAGAGGCAGAGGGTTTCCAGGCAGAGAGAGAAACACGTTGGCAAAGCCAGGGGAGCATGAAGGCACCGGAGAGCAGAGGGAACCACTCCCAGGTGGTTCTGCTTGGCTGCAGGGACAGGCGAAAAAGTTAGGAGTAGAGCAGCTACTGTCTTCCAGGCCGGCTACCTCACCTCACAATACCTCCAGTCCTTAATCTTAAAGGTGCAGCCACGCTAGAGAAGGGCCATGTACTTGACGGCCCCAGAACACAGGTGGGGCTTTGTCCTCAGTGAGGCAGGGAGGGCGCCTTCACAGTCACAGGAGGGAAAGAGTAAGCCAGCAGATGCCAGGAACGGTGTGTGTTCAGGACCTTCAGCTCTGGGAGGTTGATGGTGTCTGTTTTCTCCATGAAGGAGGGGAGAGTGAGCCTGGAAGACAAAGGGTTTGAGAAGAGAGGAGGTGGTTTGAAACAGCTGCAGCTCATCATGCCTTTGTGTTCTTGTTTATGTAATTTCCCCTAACTGACATAATCTCATGGCTTTGCTCCTGCTTCTCTCCACCTGATCCAGAACTTGTTTGATTCCCTCCTATCCAGTCCCCACGGCAGAGATCCCCCGAATGCTGCTGGGGTCCCCCTTCTCTGACCTCGTTTAGTCCATTAAAAAAAGAAAAAGAAAAGAGAGAGTTTTAGAATTAGCTAGACCTATGACCTTGGATATCAACTTCACTAAGAATTAGTTTTCTTTGATTGCAAAATGAGGAGAAAATCACTGTCTTGAAGAGTTGTTATGAAGATTCAGAGAGTTCCTATAAAGCACTATGTCTTGTGTGTAATGGACATTTAATAAGAGGCAGCTCTTACCATTATTTCTGCAACACATAGTGTGCACTTAGTAATCACTCTTGACTAAGGTGGATCCAGTCCCCAGGTCCTTGACTCAGCTGTCTGTCATTTAGAAACTTCTTTCTATGGCCCTCCTGCCTCCTCAGTGACCATATCACCTAATCATGGAAGGGTCCTACTGTTTCTTTCGGTTTGGGACTGAGGATCCCAAGGTCTGAGATGTAGCATGGACGCTCCATGAGGGTAGGCACTGAGTCTGCCCTTCACTTCAGGGCCCAGTACAGCAAGGAACGTACAGCAGCTGCTCAAGGCATATTCATTTATTGAATGAATGAAGCAAAGGAAGAAGGAATGACTCTGAGGCAGCAGGACCCCTCACTGGGAAAAGGCCGTCGCCTGTCTCTTTATTTCTGCTTGGATTACTGAAATAGCCCTGTCCCCTCAAAAATGAGCACTTGCACATTCTTGGCTCTTTATCGATGCAACTTAACTCCTCATTTCTTTATTTTTGTCAATTTTGTTTTGACAGGACAGGTAATAAGAAAGCAAAGAAAGATCTTTGGGGGGGAAATCGCAACTCTTAAAACCTTTTCGGAAAAGGGTTGGGAGCTGGCCTGGTGTCCGCCCAGCACCTACCTGTGCTCAGGCAGCATCGGCGACACAAAAGCAGGGTCTGTGTTCCTGCGCCACGAAGCACCTGATGCGTGAGACAGCCTTGCAGGAATTTAATCGGCGGAGGCATGTGCAAGGCTTTAGCGCTTCAGGTGTCATTGACCATCAGGGGGGGAGCGGGAGGGGAGGGGCCTCACAGATGTTTGATTCAGCCTCGTTCCTGCCTAACAGGCCGGTGCACACATCCCTTTTCTGTGTGGGTGGCTCTTGGGTAAATCTTGTTAATGATATTTCATTCTCTCAGGAGCTGGCTTAGCACGCACCCAGTTTAAAGCGGATAGAAATGCACCTTCTGCCAGGGAGGAGAAACAAGCTGATGTTTTTGTAGAAAAATCTGATTTTTCAGGATTGCTTTTGTAAAGTCATTATTGCAACACATGGAGGTGACTGTGGATTCGTGAGTGGCGTGAACGTGAATCTATAGTTTCCAAGAGGGACGCCGAGGTTGGCCTGTGAGGGAACTGCGGGTTTTGGATTCGGGCTCTAAGTGTTTGATGGCTCTGCCTCCCTTTAAATCAGACCAGCACCTGGCTTCAGCGGCCCGCCATCGGGGCGGCTCCGGGCCTGGGCCAGCCTCGGGGGCCGAGCGCCGCCAGAGTGGCCCTGAGCTGGACGCCAGCTGGTTGGAATGAACAGCATTTGCTGCCCTTTCACCAAAATGAAAACTGCCTTTTCCCCTGTGAAAAGGCCCCTGGCTTCCAGGGGGTCACGGCAATAAGCGAAGCAGGAGTGTCGCGGCGTCTGATTTATCTTTATCTTCCTCCGGCTCCTGTGTGCAGCCTCTTTGTCAGTGTCTATTCCAAGTTCGTTCTGTTGTTAACATCTCAGGAGACTGGCCTTTGGGTGATAGAATTAGAAAAGGGAGGGAAAGATGCACACCACGTAGACTCCCTTAGACTTCCACGCGTAGGCTCCAACCGACTTCTGAGAAATTCTAAAGAGCAAGTTCCTAGAACATTTTTTTCCTCTGGAAATGTTAGCTTACTGCTGTCCTGCAGTTGATTGCCGCCAAGCCTAAATGACACTCTTCCACAGCACAATGCCAGCCGCTCGCAAGATGAAAAGAGGAAATCAGCGAGGCAGACTCCTTGATTTCTGGACCTCTACACCCCCAACCCGTAGAAATGAACTTCCTGCCACCATCGTCAAGGTCACTCTATGCTCTTTTCTAAGTCTGACCATTCTCACATAGCAGTGGGTTGACAGGAAGGGCAGTGCATCCCAAGAATAAAAAGGTTTTCTAATATTTGGCTGACACAAAATATTTGGGATAGTTAGATGTGTTTCTTCCGTAGCCTTTCCCCTTTCAACTTCTTTTGAAAAATACACTGAGTTCTCATATTTATATATATATATGTATATATATATATACATATATATATATATATATATTGATTTCAGAGAAGGAGGGAGAGGGATAGAAAGATAGAAGAAGGGAGAGGGATAGAGAGAGAATCAGTGATCAGCTGCCTTCTACACACCCCCTCCTGGGGATGGAGCCCACAACCCAGGCATGTGCCCTGACTGGGAATTGAACTGTGACCTTCTGGTTCCTAGGTTGACGCTCAACCCCTGAGCCATGCCGGCCAGGCCCATTGAGTACCTTTTGAAATTTTGTACTCATTCAACCAACAACTCTCAGTTGAGTGCCTGCTGTGTCAGGCTCCAGAGATCTAAGGGCGAATAAGACCCAATCCTGCGTTCACAGGGAGGCCTGCAAGCATTGGCACGGGAGAGGGAGCGAGCTGGGCTGCACGGGACACGTCACAGAGAGTTGTCGGGATTCGAGTCGCCCCTACAGCGGCGTTGGTTGTGTATGGACGGGGGTGCTCAGGCGAAGGGCTTTGCCGGAGCCTGAAAATGCCTCCAACTGGCCGAGGGGGCCTTTCCCTACACCTCCCACAGGCCTGGCGTGTGAGCAGTGAGCCAGTCAGGACACACACACTCTCCAGGAACCACCTTTTCAGGTAATTCCATTTCCTATCTTTGCCCCAAAATGTTAAAAATCTTCAGATTTCTATAGTCTGCTAATTCAGTTCAATATCCTGGGACAAAGGAGCACAGCTCTTACAGAGTTGCAGACAGGTCAGTGGGCTTAGCTGGTACACGGAGGACGAGGACGCTGTGTGTGTCCCGCGCTCTCACTGCTGCAGGCGGATGGAGAACAGCACCGGCGGCCCCACCCCCAAAAACTGTCAGAAAAAGCCAGTGGGCGAGGCTACGCTGGCCATTTTCTCAGTCTTTCAAAGAGAAAACAAAGCCAAAGCCAGTTCAAAACACTTTACATTTTAAGTCAATAGAGGCAGGCTTAAACTTTTTAAAGAACATGGACTTAAGAGGATAAACCTTTAGGCAAACTATCTCTCTATAGACATGTTTTCATACTAATGTTTACTGAACAATTGAAGAAGATTCAAGATAAATGTACCTATGGAGACAGTTTTAAATATCAAAATCAGGGTTTTGCTTGTTGTTGGTTGTTTTTTTCCAGTTTAAAGAAAATATTTAGCACCATTCTTTAATTTGTTTGTTTGCTTTTCCACAAATCCCTCTATGGTCTAGGACAGTGATGGCGAACCTTTTGAGCTCGGCGTGTCAGCATTTTGAAAAACCCTAACTTAACTCTGGTGCCGTGTCACATATAGAAATTTTTTGATATTTGCAACCATAGTAAAACAAAGACTTATATTTTTGATATTTATTTTAGATATTTAAATGCTATTTAACAAAGAAAAATCAACCAAAAAAAATGAGTTCGCGTGTCATCTCTGACGCGTGTGTCATAGGTTCGCCATCGCTGGTCTAGGAGGTGTGGCAGACCCCCCAGGTTGCCATCCACAGTATGTGTCAGGAACGGAGCCCCGTGCTTAACAAGGAATCACCATATTCTACATCATGGAGGCTCCCAGACCCCGCTGCTCATTCATCTTCTAAGTGATTTCAGTAAATTGTTGGAATGTTAGCTGGAAGGCAAGTCCCATGGCTGTTGCTATGCAAAGGAATGTTCTGGACCTGCTCTGCTGGAAGAGGTGGGACTGCTTTGAACAACCGTAGCCCGTGGGCTGGCTGATTTCTCACAAAGGCAAGACATACACAGGGCAGGAGTCCACGCGTCAGGCCCACCTCTCCTGCTCACGCCGTGAACAGGGCTGGGCCACTGAGGGACCATCACTCCCTGAAGGACTAGGATTGCTCTTTCCACTCAGCCCATAGGCTTCTGGCCTCTCTTCCTCCCTGGTGATGGGGTAGCGTGATGTAGCAACATTGAAAGGGATCACATTCTAGAAATGCAGTGATTACAGCCCAAGAAAAACATCACATGATGTTTATATGATAAATCCCAAGAGGAAAACTTCACATGCCCAGAAAATGAACCATTAGTCACATGTTTCTACACACTCTGGGGAAGACATGCATGTTGGTCATCATCCCCAAAGCACAGAGACAGGGAGCCACGGATGCGAACACCCAGGGGCCACAGCATGCCTGACGCGGCCTCATGGGTACACCTGTGACCCATGTCAGGGGCTGGTGGGAGGGAACTGTGGAAGCCAAAAGGTGTGTATTGTTTTAGTACAAACCCACCCCAATAACAGTGTTGTTCTCTCCTATTTGTGGTAAGAGATAGGAATATGAGCCCAGACCTGCACATTAGACAATAAAGAACATGACAAGATGGTTCCTGGACTTGAACAAGGAAAGACGGCGTCTGGACACCAAGAAGAATCTGATTGGACCTAAACAGGCACGTGCCTCTCCTCCATCCATTATTCAAAACCTTTACCACTAAATTACTGTACCTTATGTGGGCCCATGAGTTTTGCAAACATTTTTATAATCAAATTGTTTATATAGACAGGGCTCCCATAAAAATATTTACCTGGGCCCTGCACAGTCTCAGGGCAGCCCTGCCTCTGGCTCAGGTGGCTGGGGGCACATTTTTGTCTTTAATCTCCCCAAGTGGTTTGGTGTCCTGTCTCGGGGCTCCCCTCCGGGCCCCTGAGATCCTGCTACCTGACAAGGGCAGGGGCTCTGTCCCCACTTTCAGGGGCTCCTTGGCGCCACTGGGTACAGCCTTGACCCGGGAAAACCAGGGCTCGAAGGTCATCCCAGCTGAGGCGTTTGGGGAAAGGCTGCTGGCAGGCTGGGATCCTTTGACAAATAACTTTCCTCTTAGCATCCCGGGCTCACACTTCCACAGCCGTGTGTGGGAAGGCCGCTGCACAGGGCAAGGGCAGAGTGTTTTCCCTGTGCCTTCCCTTGGACCATCTGAATGATTACCCCACTGCATCCTGACCCTCAGCTCCTCCTCATTTCCCGGGAACACACGTGGGGGCCAGACATGTGCCAAGTGCTGTCCAGTCCGTGGGCTGAGGCCTCCCTCCACCCCACATCCACTGTCACCTACCAGAGAATCATTATTCTGTGTGTGTTTCTGCTGCTAAGGTCATTGCATGCACACCCACTCCTGAGAGCACTCCTATAACATTTTTAAAATATATTTTTATTGATTTCAGAAAGGAAAGGAGAGGGAGAGAAATGTTTCATCATAGAAACATCAATGATGAGAGAGAATCATTGATTGGCTGCCTCCTGCACACCCCACACTGGGGACTGAGCCCACAACCTGGGCATGTGCCCTGACCAGGAATCGAACTGTGACCTCCAGGTTCAGAGGTCAACGCTCCACCACTGAACCAGGTCCGTTGGGTTCCTTTAACGTTTTTATATGCTTAAAACTAGTATAAATGTTGTGCATAATAATTATAGGAAGCCTGGAATAATGAGTTCTTCTTTAAAAAAAAATTGTGTGGAGAGCGGCTACAGCGTTTGGACAGGTTCAAGCCTGGGACTAATGAGAGGGCACGATCTTCTCGTGGCAAAGCCACGTGCAAGTCCCAGCACAATTATAGCCAAAGGCTATGGTTATAAGCTTGACCTTATGGTCCGAACCTGTGGTCCCAAATGGCTGAGTGATATGGGCTGTGGGAGGTGCAGCAAGTAAACAAAGCTTGATCAGGTGCATGTAATTAAGTAAATTTGAAACCCATGAGAATGTTGTAAACATCTTGACCACGCCCTTACTTTGCCTCCTGGAATCTGGCTATAACAGAAAGACTGGGCTTGCAGGCCGTGGTGCTGTCTCTCCACCAGAGAGGGCAGCGTCCCACCCAGACCCAGCTTTCTTGTCTTGTCTGTCTTTTCTTAATCCTTCACGGTCCCCTCTCAGGCTCACCGAACCTGGCTGTGCTGGCGTGGCACAGAATTGTACAAAGTAGGGGAAGAGATTTTTGCTCTGGTTTTGCTGGGTCCTGCATCCTGAGATGGAGTGCTCAGTGGGAGGAAAGACAGCAGAGGTGGAGCACAGTGGCTTCGAGGCGCAGCCATCTCTCCTGGGGTCTGGCCGGGCACCCGGCATTGCTCCCATCATCCACTGAATCGTTACACCTAAAACTACCAGCTAAGTGCTTCTCAGAGGGGATTGTGGAATCTGCTGTGGCCCTCCTTAAGGAAGGACATGTGTGTGTCTCCAGGATGGCGTCCTTAGCTCAGCAGAGGTAGGCCTGTGACTCAGTGACCTCGCAAGGTCTTGGCGGCCCCTGGGGTCCATGTTTCGTTTCCTCCGCGAAGCAAACCTCTTTGCGTTCCTTCGACTTTTCCACGCTGTCCTCCTCCGTGGCTTCAGAGTGTACTGGTTCCCATGGAAACGGCAATGTCCTTGCTGTGGACAGAACTTAATCACAGTCAAAAGGGTGAAGTAAAGTACATTTTTATCTTGAATTGAAATTTGTATCGTGATTCGTGGAATGGAAAGGCGAAAGTAGAAGAGAGGCAGGAGAGTAAGAAGGACAGGGGAGGAGGGGCGGGAAGCAGGAGCAGAAGGGAGGGTACAGGGGGTGAGCGAGATTCCAGGTTGGAGACGGGGCTATCGGTTGAAATGAACTGTGTCCCTCACTACAGGCCAGGCCCGCTCTCTCAGGCGCTGCAGAGCCAGAGCTGTGGCTGGCCCTGCAGGCTGCTCGCTCCCTGTGATCTGAGAGGCACCTGCCCCAGGATGCCTCCTTCACCTCCTGCCACCACGCCTGAAATTCCACCATGAGCAGTGAAGTCCCTTACCAGTCCCACTAATGAAGTCACAGTTTAAGCCACAATCAGTTCATATTTTTTATAGCAATTGGTAGAGGGCCAGGTGCTCTGGCACTTAGTAAACAAGAACATCACAGCGTCCTGAGAGGGCCCTACCTCCTCTTCTGCTTCCACGCCTCTGTCCTGCTCACCTTATCAGCTGCTTCCCACCATCTGACACCTACTCTGTGCATCCGCCTACATGCAGACCCAGCTTGTGGAGTTTGATGAGTATAGGATTTTGCATCCTCTTTAAGAAAACGGATGCAAAGTTATAAAGTTAGGTACAAGGTCTTAAAAGGGGCCTATGCAAAAGAGGGACTTAACCTTCATTATCTTCAAGGTAATTCACCTCTGCATGTGTTACCTAATTTCATGTTTAGAACAACACCTGAGGTTCATATCTCTTCACAGGTAAGAAAACGAAGGCTATATGAGAGTCACCAAAATTTACTAAAAACTCACTAAACCCATGGGTTCAATGGGACTCCGTGGGAATGATCATTAGGAATAGACCACCGGGGGATATCTCCATAACTAGTATTTTGCAGAAGCATCCGTCCTCACATGCAGAATCAATCCCACTCTTCCAAAATGTGACTTTCATTTCCTCTCTAAATCCAAGCCAGCTGATGGCATTGGATTTCAGCCGAGGGTGGGAGTGCCAGAGATGGTATCGTGTATCTCACTTGCAAATAATTGATCTGCTTCCTGCAATGCATTACGTGCTGTTGCCACAGAACAGAGATGGAAACTGAGACCGTCCGCTGGATGGCTGGTTAATGTCCACAGGCAATGTGCCTCCGTGTCCCAGGGCTGCAGACACCGGGACCAGCCTGCAGAGCAGCTGGGCAGGGCTGTTTCCAGAGTCTTCCTGGGCGCATTGAGTTACATGGACACCCTCAGATGCACAATGGAACCGCCTCTTTTCTTTTTGTTATTAGTATTAGCAATATTTTTCTTTTTTTTTTTTTTTAATATATTTTATTGATTTTTTACAGAGAGGAAGGGAGAGAGATAGAGAGTTAGAAACATCGATGGGAGAGAAACATTGATCAGCCGCCTCCTGCACATCTCCTACTGGGGATGTGCCCGCAACCCAGGTACATGCCCTTGACCGGAATCGAACCTGGGACCTTTCAGTCCGCAGGCCAACGCTCTATCCACTGAGCCAAACCGGTTTCGGCAGTATTAGCAATATTATCCAGTGTTCCATTTATACCTGGTTAACTGAAAATAAACCCTGGTCGGTTTGGCTCAGTGGATAGAGCATCGGCCTTCAGACTGAAGGGTTTGGGGTTCAATTCCCGGCATGTACCTCAGTTGTAGGCTCGATCTCCAGTAGGGGCTGTGCAGGAAGAGTTAATCAATGATGTTCCTCTCTCATCGATATTTCTATCTCTATCTCTCTCCCTTCCTCTCTCTCTAGAAATCAATAAAAACATCAAAAAATATATATTAAAAATAAAGATATGCCAAACATCCTCGCATGCAAAGTTGCTAAGTGTAGCTCCTCTGATGTTGCCTTGGAAATGGTAGAAACTCAACTTAGTTTGAACACTCTCCCACCTCATCCCCCTCAAAGCCCAGAGTGAGCATCGGAGGAGAGCTGCTTAGCACATTCCTCATTCAGGCCAGCAACCTTCCCGAGTGAGTCCCCGCAGATCCGTCCAGCGGATCCACCCAGGATAAGTCACTGAGACAGGGTGGAGAGAGGAGACACCCTCCCCCACAGAGGCAGCAGAGGTGGGAGAGAGAGTTGGGACCCCTGCCCAGAGTCCAAATTTGCATCCGAGGAATGAAACCTCCAACCAAAATCTTTCCCAAGGGTTTTTGTACGCAACACACTGTTCCCAGCCCCATAATGATAGCACAAGTTTATTGAGAGATTCCCAAGTATTTTTATATCTGTGGGAGAATTTGATCACTCATCTAATTTATCCTCATAGCACCAGGAGGAAGGAACAATGGTTCCTCATTTTTACAGATGAGAAAAGGGAGGTTCCATGAGATTAAGCAATTACCTCACGGTCACCAAGCTAGTTAATGACAGAGTCAAGGTTCAAATCTAGTCCTATTTGACCCTGGAATGGTGCTTCAAATCTTGATGACATTCGTGGAGTGATGTCCATGTGCCAATCCCCAGGCTAGCAATCTACAGAGAGCCTGTTATTTGATCTCCACGATGATCGGTGAGGTATTTTATTCCTATCTTCGATGACTCTCTAATTTAGTCTGGGGAAGGGAGTGAGGAAAATGGGAATGAGAGATGCATTTTTAAAACTCTAATTCAAATCAGAGTAAAATAAGTGCAAAAGAAAGATGAAGAGTTGGCCAAGTCAATGGTTCTGGGATGAATTGGAGAAACAGGGGATTCCCCAGGGAAGGAGCCAAATGATCAAAGACAGGGCATGTGTGAGAAATGGTGTGTCTAGTGATTGCGGTGTGACTGAAGCACAGGTTGTGTTAAGGGACATTCAGCCGGGGGTGGGGAGAATGGACCAGCATTGATTATGAGGTTTTGAAAATTGACAGTTAATCTGGAGCAGTGGTCGGCAAACTCATTAGTTAACAGAGCCAAATATCAACAGTACAACGATTGAAATTTCTTTTGAGAGCCAAATTTTTTAAACTTAAACTATATAGGTAGGTACATTGTTATTAACTTAATTAGGGTACTCCTAAGGCTTAGGAAGAGCCACACTCAAGGGGCCAAAGAGCCGCATGTGGCTCAAGAGCTGCAGTTTGCTGACCACGGATCTGGAGCACAGTGGAAGAAAGATGATCAGGTCAGAGCTTAACTTTAAAAAAAGAAAATGCCACTGCATCTGTAGACCAGACCAATGCAATCATTTGAACCATAGGAAACAAAGATCTGAATTTGGGTGGGAATAGGAAAGATGGAGGGAAGGGCTATGTAAGAGACATGTCTGAAACATCGGCTCTCGTATTCCCACCCACAGGGAAAAGGCCTACCAGAATTCTATTTACTCTGCCAGGGTCCTCAACTGAGCAGGATCCCCACAGGGAGCCGGAGAGTGTCGCTGGGAGATTGTTTCTCCCAAAGATGTCGATTGCCTGGAGATGCCTGAAGCCAGCCATAGGGGTGACCATCTTCGGTGCTGACTGTCTTTTCCGCACCTGTAGGCCTGGCATCTCGAGATCAGGGAAGAGAATGGAAGCGCAAAGAGCTTGAGAACTGGTTTGTGGGTCTGGCAGAAATGTTGGCTGCCATAGGGCACAAAACCTATATTTTATAAACATAATTGTTATACAACTTTTTATATTTTCTTTGTAGTTTTCCTTTTTTCATTCTCACTTTTCATTTTCTTTGGTGGTGCTTTTCCAAATAAAGTTCCTTCTGAAAATTACGACCTGTCTCAGCTGTGCTGAAAGCAAATAAGAAAAAGGGATTCATTTCCACTCGGATCTGCATGTTCGAGGTGCAGGAAGGTGAAGGCTCGGGTGCAGGAGCAGGTGGGAAACCCAGTAGAGCTTAGGGAGGAGGCAGGAGAGACTTGAGCAGCTGTTCTTCCTGGCCCCGCGTCTCCTTCCAGCCCTTTCTCCTGGCGTGTTTGGATTTCCTTTAATTACTGGCGGGGAGGGGGGTCCCCCTACTTCTGAATACACCACCGACTCTTGGTGATTCATTTGTAGAGGGACCAAGATTGAAGTGACTCTGAAGGACAAGACAAGCTCCAGTGTGACTCCAGTGTCTTCCTGCCCAGCCCGTCATGCACAGAGCTGCCGGAGTGAGCAATCTAAAAAGTAAGCAGTATCCATTACCCAGAATAAAATATCCATGCTAATCACCTTGATCGGTTCCCAATGACCTTTGGGCTCATTTGCCCTATAGTTTATCTCCTAGCAATGCTGAACTGCTGGGTTTTCTTATCCTTCCTCCTCTCGAATCTCCGAAACACAGACATACTAGTACATACAGGAGTGCATGGCTTGTGCTTGTGTTAATGGACGGGAGAGGGCCTCACCTCCCCTGGTTGCTGCTTGGGGGTGGGGTTCAACCTCTGGAATAAGAATTACTGGAGGCCCCCATGGGAGGATGAGTATAGTAGAAAGCTTTATTTCTGTGGAGTAACATCCCTGGGTTTCCAAAGTCCCATTTCCCATAGTCCAGTCATCCAAGTGTGGTTGGGCATCAGCAGAGCTAAAATCAGTCAGTGTCCAGAGTTTCCTTGCCATGTTTGCACAGCACAGTCCAGCATTAGCCTAGCTGTAGTCCATCAGCTCATTGTGTGTGGGGTCCTCAGGGCCGTGGGCCACAGGAACAAATGCAAGGAAGCAGGAACAACAAAACCCCAGAAGCCAAGAGTCAAGCACGGCAAGAGAGAGAATGCTTTTGTGTAGGGCATGGAAATTCCCAAATTTTCATGTGTCTGTAGTGGCCACGCCCATTCTGGTCAACCATTTCTGCCCCAGGTTTGATTGACAGGCAGGCACCTTCCCTGTGTCACCCCATTTTACTGGGCATGTGTCTATCTTTTGTTGGGTTGCTTCCCCCAGTGTTTTTCAGGGAATGGGCTGTGTTCCTGGGGGTGGAGGTGGGGGTGGGCGTGGGGGGTGGGAGGGTGGAGTGTGAAATTGCAGCTTCCTGTGAAGCTGCCCAAATGACATGCCTATAATGTCTGACCTTCCCTTTGCTTCTTTTCTATTATTAATAACTAGCTAATCTCAACAGTATCACACACACCTGGCATTTCTAGACTGGAGTGTGACCTCTCCTACTTAGAATGACCAAATCGTTCTCATCTCGTACAGTTCAGGAAGCTTCTCTGACTTAATTCTGGCAGACTCAAATGCCCAATTTCTGTAATGCATCACTACAATCACATTTACCAATTTTGTATCATAATAATTTGTTTATAAGTGTGTTTTCTGAACCAGACCCTAGGCCATGGGTTCCTTGAATATAAAACTGAGTCTTTTTTATGTTGGCATCACTGTGTCCAATAGTCACTTGTAGGTGCTCAATGAATGAAGAACGATCGAATCCTGAAAACTGTGTCATGTAGTCCCAACTTTTCTTTAGTGTAGAGATGTGTTAATCCTCTGTATGAGGAGAAATAACATTCATGTGGCGGGACTCTGTACTCATTCTTAAGCAAATAAAGGTGAAAAACATTGATTGGGTAAGCCTGGGCTTCATGCGAACCTCTGGGTCAGGAGCTCTGAGCCCATTGGAATTTCTGTTTATTTAGACATGGCAAAATCTGCCTTCCTGTTTTGAGAGCAAACGTTTCTCACAAAGCTTTATTAAAATATTCAAACAGTCTCGCAGACTTCAGTCGCTCTCCCAACACACTCTTTAGTGTAAACAGTCAGAAATGCAAGGATTAAGTTCCCCTTCGCGCGCATGTGGGCTTAAGAAGAAAGAGCAGCCATGCTTGGCAAAATAAGCTCTGAGCTTTGAGGAGCTTCCTTTCAGATGGCAGCTTGAGGCTGCCAGTCACCCAGGGACACGTGCGGGGCCCAGCACGCTGACTGCGGGAACCAGAGAGGGAGATGAGTCGAGACAACCTTTATCTTTGTCTCCTTTACTGGAAGAGGAAAAAGCTTGAGTAGATGCCATGAGTACAACAGGCGGGCTAAGGGTCATTTTTATTTTTCAAACAAATAGGCCTAAAAAGCCAGCCCTCCTGGTTCCCAGGATATAATCCCCATTGACATGGCGCGGGGCGAGCAGCTATTTTGTTTGTTGTTGTTTGACTTTTAAGTAAACGATGGTCTGGGAGCCTGAAATTGGGCACAGTCAGGAGAAGACAAGGACACGTGCTCTCTCAGACATGCACACCGAGGGCTCTGCTTGTCACCCTTGCAAGGCTGCTGTCAGTTGCCTCAACGGGAGCGACTGGGAAGCAAACCATTGGGAAACTGGAAGATGGCTTTTCTCTCCTTCTGAGAGTCTAGACCGCCCTTGTGCATGTGCACAATAGAGTCCCTAACCAAAAAATGCCTGAAAGCCCAGCACGGAGGCTCTGGTGCCCGTGCACAGTCTGAGAGCCCCGTGGGCTTCTCCCACATTCTAGCTTCCCCCCGGAAGCCGAGGCTGTCATTAAGTAAAGGGAAAAGGCTGCTTCCAAGCACAAGGCCTTTCTCACAGACTTCATTAAAATAAGACAAGCCTCGTTGCTGTTAGTGAAAGGCAGTGGGGGAGGGGGGGGATTCTAACTCCCCCTCCTGTGCTGAAGACCAGGAAGGATGGTGCCATTCCTGCCGTGGGAAAGGCGGGAGGCAACACATCCATGCTAAGGATAAACGCGATGAAGTGTGAGGATGGGCCTGGAGACAGACCAGCCCAGAGACTCCCAATGGCTCAACAGCAGAAGCGTGAAGAGAATGATGCTTTCTGATGCTGAGGCCTGCGCTCTGCCCCCAGGGCTTCCAGAAGATGTTACCCAAATCAAAGGTACAATAATTGGACTCATGTATTTCAAGGGAAGTTCTCTTTCTAGATACCTGAAATATATCACAATATATCACAATATCAATCTCTATAACTCGTCTCCCCCCCCCCCCACAAGTGTGACAATATATTTGAAATAATTTGTGTGTCCTCTTTTAATGTTTGAATATTTTTGATTCATCAATAAATATAAAAATCTCGGTGTACCTACCATCCAGCTTAAGAAACAAGACATTGGAAATATAAGCGAAGCCCCCCAGGTACCTCTCTCTTCCCGCTGAGTAAACCACTCTCTGGAATTTGTTTACCATTTGTGTTTATTTAACAGATGCAGGCTCTCTGACAGGCCTTGTTCTAAGTGCTTTACAAATATTGACTCATTCTTCATCCCCAGAACAACCCAATGCGTTGGATACTACAATTATCCCTATTTAACAAACTAGTGGCCCAGTGCACGGGTTCGTGCACATCGAAAGGAAATTAATTAGAAGAAATATTTTAATATCGCTATTTGTCCTTTCTCTACAATGGAAGTGTCAGATATGAAAAAAAATTAGTAAAATGTATATGAAAATAATATATAAATTGATTAATAAATAAACAATGACAACATGATATAACAACAAAGACATGATATAACAACAACAAAGACATATGAAAACAACAAAAACATATAAAAACAGCATTGATAAAAACAATGACTGATGAATTGATTAAACTTATTCTAATATCTCCCTGTATACCACATCAAGAATAAAAACACTTTCAGAGTGCTTGACTAATTTCTCTTGTGATGAAGTATTTACAACTTTAACTGCAACGTCAAATGCTCTTCGAACTCGAGAGAAAACAACATATAACTGACCATGTGTGAAAACATAACATGCCCCAGCAACAACGTAACCCACAGCCAAAGGTGGAATCAAGCAGCCCTGCGAGGAATTGGGCTTCCTCCTCTCTGGTGCCAAGATGCGTCACCCAAGAACTGCTGCTGCCAAGTCACAGCAGCTCGGCAGCTCCTGTGTTGAGCATCTGCCCCCCTGGTGGTCAGTGCGCATCATATGTACCGGCTGGTCAGATGGTCGGAGGGTCAGACAGTTACTTAGCCTTTTATATATATAGAAGGCAAACCTATGGCACAGAGAATTACATAACTTGCCCAAAGTATCACAGCTACCAAATTACAGTGCTAAGATACAAATCCAGGAATTGGGAGCTAGAGTCTGTGCTGTTATTAACTACCACACTATGCTACCTCTCATCTATCAATCTTCTATCTATCTATCTATCTATCTATCTATCTATCATCTATCTACCTATGTCTCTATGCCTAAACAAAATATACTATTTCAGCATTATCATAGTGCTAGCATTATACAGCATGTATTCTTTTGCAATTTGCTTTTGTCCTCTCAATATAATATTTATGAAAGTCATCCACATTGCTGCAGGTAATTCTAGTTCACTCATTTTCATTGCTGGTTATCACATCATGGGGTGAAGTACAGAATTATCCATTTTAATATCAATGAACGCTTAGATGTTTCCAGGATGTTTTACAGACACTGTTGTTATGAACATCCCTTCATGGTTCCTGCGCACACATGCATTACTTTTTCTCAAGGATACGTGCCTACGAGGAGAGTTGTGGATCAAAGGCTATGCTTATCTTCAGGCAGGACACATATTGCCAAATTGCTCTCCACAGGGTTGTATTCATTTACATTCCCTCAGCAGGTGAGTCCCATTTTCCACATTATTGTTTTAAACATTTAGGTATTAGATATTTTAATATTCTTTCCACCTTGTTTTAATTCCCTTGATTATATGCTAGGTAAAAGAGCTTTTTAAGTAGGCTTTTGTGAACACTGCTCATTCATATATTTTACCACTTTTCTCTTGATTAGTCTTTTTCTTATTCGTTGGTAGGACTTCTTTGTGTATTCTTCCAAGTAACCCATGTCTATTAGGTTCATTAGAAATATTTTTCCCCAACATGTTTTTGTAATGCATATAAAGGGTGTGGGTGCTGAAGAGGCTACTCAACAAGACAGATAAACAACTAAACTGGAATTTCTAGGTCATAAAGTAGGTTTATGTTTACCTTTGTAAGAAACTCCCAGACAGATTTCCAAATTGGTTGTAATATTTTAAATTCCTGCCAGAAATGTGTAAGAATTCTAGTTGTTCCACATTCTTCTCAACAGTGGGTGTGGTCGATCTTTTTAACACCAGCCGCTCTAGTGGGTATTGAGGGGCATGTTATTGTATTTTCATTTGAAATTCCCTAAGCGTGTTGAGCAATTTTCATTTGCTTCTTGGCCACCATGCATCTTCCTTGTGGAATGCCAGTTCAGATCTTTTTCCCATTTTTAAAAATTAAATTGTTTGCATTTTTATTGCCGAGTTGTAGTTATCTCTGTGTTCTAGATCTGAGTCCTTTGTGAGATCTATGTATCATGGATATTTTGTCAACCCAATCATAGCTCCACTGGCATTTCTCTCTTCCCTGGGGATTCTCTTTGGCGCAGGCTTGCGGAGTCTCGCTCTGCATATGCACAGCTTAGCATTTGGCCAAAGAGTCAGAGAACCTCCTGTCTGGGCCACTTTTTTCTGTGCAGCAGCCTCGTCTTTGGGATTCTGCTCTGCAGACGCCAACCACCTCGGGAACCCTGAGCTCTCATCTCTACCTCCTTGATTCAGCAAGACCACCATGCTCTGCCTGGGCTCCGGCTTCCCCATCACAGTCCGCAGAGTTCTTCCAGGCAGGCATCCTGGTGAGCATGGGGCTCATCTCATTTCCTCCTCTTCTCTCGGGAACCGGAGTCATGTGACCCTTTTGTAATATTTGAAAACGGGCATCACTACAGTTCACCTACTTTGAAATGAAAGAGCTAATCTGGTGCTAATTACTTTGTCACGGCCCAAGAGTTTTTAGTTTTTAATCATAAATGTGTTTTAAATTTTATTGGATGCATTTTTTTTCACCTATGAAGATTGTCTTGTGGCTTTTCTTCCATTTGTTACGGTGGTGAATTACTTTAATGACTTTTCTAATAATAAAATGTCCTCATATGCCTAGGATAAACCCAACTTGGTAAGGATGTGGTTTTGTTTGTTTGTTTGTTTTAATTCTTGCTAGGTTTATTTGTCTTGGCAATGTTTTCTTTAGAATGAATGCACCTATCTTCAAGAATGAAATCAGCCTATGTATTTTTCTTTCTCATACTGTCTTAAATATTGATATCAAGATTATGCTAATCTTTTAAGAGATAGAGGGGCTGTGTTCATTTTCTTTTGCTCCTATAAAAATGTACTATAAACTCGGTGACTTAAAACAATACAAATGTATTACCTTGCAGGTCTAGAGGTCAGCAGTCCAAAAAGCGTCTCCCTGGATCAAGATTAAGGTGTCAGTGGGGCCACACTCATTCTTGAGGCTCCAGGAGAAAATCAGTTTGACTGCCTTTCCCACCTTCTGGAAGTTACCTGCTTTCCTTGCCCTTCTGGAAGTTACCTGGTCTCCTTCCCGCCAGAAGTCACATCGCTCTGACCCCTACTCTGCTGTCACATCTCCTTATCCCACTCGGCCTTTCCCACCTTCCGTGTTCATTTACAAGAACACGCACGATTACATTGGACCCCTCTGCACAGCCCAGAATAATATCTCTAAGATTCTTAATGTTCTTAATTAAGACATGGATATCTTTTGGGGGCGGAGAGGGGGCATTATTCTGTCTACCACAGAGGAGAGAACATTCTTAAATTTTCTTTTCTTTGAAAGACGTTATATAAGATTGGAATCCTCTGTTCCCTGAATATTTGATAAAACTTACCTGTCAAATGTGATCATATGTATTTCCCATGAAAGATGGCCTGGTGAACATACTGCTCTAAATCTTACTCTTCTCACTTTTTAAAAAACGACTGATATATTCTGGAAAGGAGACCATCACTATGCAGAGACCACCCTTAGGATCTTTTATAACTTCATAGTGTTCCTCGTTTGCACTCACCATAATTTTTTCAGTTTCTTATGTTTAGACATTTGGATTGTTTTTAGTCTTTTTCTAATAGTACAGCGTTTCTTTTTTTCTTTTAATCTTTATTATTGAAAATATTACATATGTGCTCCTTTTCCCCACATAGACTCCTTCTAGCCCAAACTTGACCCCCACCCCAGGCCTTAACCACATAATAATACAGTGTTTCAATGAATAGAATTTTACATATATCATTTTATATTTTTGCTAGCATATTTTTAGTAGAGCTCCTAGAATTGGAAATGATTTTACAAAGAGCGAATACTTTTCTAGTCATCCACAGACTCATCACAGAATATCTTGTCACTCTTTTAGATTATTGCCAACATGATAGGTAAGAAATGGTATCTCATTGTACTTTTAATTTGTATCTTTCATATTATGAATGAGGTTGATCATCTTCCCCTATGTTTAAGGGCCATATACCTTTCTGTGAATTATCTAACATATATAATTATATATATATATTTATTGGACTATTGGCATTTTTCCTTAGTTTTTAGGTATTATATATCACCTTTTGTGACATATATTGCTAATATTTAAAAGTTTGTCATTTGACTTTTCTTGTGATGTGAGGTTTTTCATTATTGGTTTTACCTTGTCATGCAAAGCATTTTTACATATGTCTATTTATTTATTTTTTTATGTGCTCAAATTCATTGGCCTTTTTTCCTTATTGATTCTAGTGTTTGAGTCATGCTTAGGAAAATTTTTCTCCACTCCCAAGTTATAAAAGAATTTATATGTGTTTTCATTGAGTGTGTTTATGGTTTTATTGTTTAGACAAATCTCTGATCCATTTGGAATTTATGCTGGGTTTAGTATGAGGCATGGATCCAGTTTTACTTTTTTCAATGTAGTTATTTAGCATAGCACCTCCTCTTATTAAGACTCCTATCTCTTCTTCACTGACTTTACATGTTGACTTCATCATATACAAAATTGCCATATGCCCTGAGTCTATTATAGGGTTCTCTAACAGTTCATTGGTACATCTACCTACCATGAGCAAATATTACACAATTAAGCAGGAAAACACTGCAATCTTTTGTAAAGTCACACATTATTTAATTTGGTAGAGATAGCCTTCTCTTGTCATTGCTTTTCTTTCTGAAGGTTTTTCTAACTATTTTGTTGTTCTTCTTCCAAATGTACATCATAACCAACTGGTCCCGGTTCCAGAAAAGAAAAGAAAAAAACTCGTGGCACTGTTCTCTTTACATGGAGTGTATCCAATTTATAAACTAAGTAAAGAGAAAATTACATCTTTATGATTTTGAGTCTTCCTATCCAAGAATGTGTTATGTGTTTCTGTTTGTTTATGTCTATATTTCAGTCTCTAAGGAATTTGTTATAGTTTTCCTCATGTATGCATTAGATAGTCCTTGTTATCTATGCTTATTTTCATTTTGTTTTATTTTCTTTTGCTCTTGTGAAATGGACTCATCTCTCCTTATACCCTTTAACTAGTTATTGTTTGTGTAGATGAGGAATATTGATTTATGTTTGTTGGTTTTTATAATTTGTGACTTTACTAAATTCCCTTATTGTTTGTAATAGTTTTCTCATTGATTTTTTTTTGAGTTTTCTAGGGAGATAATCACATCGTCAACATACAGAGGTAGTTTCAGCCCATCCTTTCCAATTCTTATGCCATTAATTGCTTTGCTTGTCTAATTGCATTGTTTGTACATCTTAATTTTACTATTTTCCATTACCTATGAATGTAGAACCGAATGGCTTATCCAGTGAATTTCTAAATGAGATTATAGATTGTAATTAAAAATATTATCTTTATTTCAATTCTGTTAGAATAGAGTCTTGATCTTATCACTAGTGTCAACACTTCCATGCCTATATTTCCTCTCATTTTAATTAAATAATAAGTGCAAATGTGATGAACTATTCCTGCAGCACCACAATAACTGCTAAGGAGACAAATAGTGCCCATATTGGGCAGCAGGTAGCACCCCCATGACGGGTTTCCTGTGGGACCTCATATGCACAGGCAGATTCTCAAGTAGGAGAGGACTTCATGAATATTTAACATAATGCAGGTAAGTGCAAGTGGGGCAAGAGTTCGAATTTTCACAAGTTCAAGGCTAGCCACACTTCTTTTACACCTGAAAGGTATCTGGGACAATTCTCTCTATTAAGATACAAATTTTTACAAATTATTAATGTGGATACCCACATTTTTTCCTATTAAATGCTTCACATTTAGTACTTGCCCATCCTCCCTCTATCAAAGACCTGTTTTTCCTCCCCTGTCCAGAATAGAGAGGATGAAATAGTTTTCCCCTCAAAACACTAGTCAGGCCCATCAAGTGGACATTCAAGAGCAAGGGACAGGTTTCCTGGGACCTGAAGCCCTCGCAACCCCCATGAGTGTAAAGAGCAAGGTCGGAGCAAAAAAAGACATGAAGTCCAGGGTGTCTGTGATGCAAGCAACTTTCTCACCTTGACCTTTCCAGGTCGGCTTCAGGACAGAAGAAATGATGCTCACAGTGCCCATCCTGGAGGGAAGAGAGTCACGTGCTGTGAGGGTCTGAGTCCCTCTGACTCTGAAATGGTGACCAGCCCCTTCTCAGGATAGATGTCAGCTGGGCTGGCAGGTTTGTCCAACACATTTTTGGGGCTGGGAGCAGTGAGGACCGAGGGCCGAGTACTTTGTTTCCTTCAAATTCTAGACTCTGAGAGGCCCAGCTCTCTTCCTGTTTCTGCCTTGAGCTTTGCAGGATTGCACATTGTACATCTCTTCATCGCTGCCCCCTTCTGAGAATGACCTTGAAAGCCGCTGTCTGTTGCTTGCCATCAAACACCGTGGAGCCCTTCACCTCCCAGCATGGGAGCCAATGCCCCGGCTCTTTGGCGCTGTTGGTTTGTGGAGGATGGATCCCCAAACAGCTGCAGGGCAACCACAGCCTCTTAGCAGGCTGCCTAGCACCTAGCAAATTTGTTAAACTAAATTACTCAAACAAGGCAGGCAGAAGGATTGCATTCAAAACACCCCGGAGCATATGTTCCCACAAGACGCTGAAACTGCAGGCTTCTAGCGAACAGCAGCAGCCAACATCTCAACAATCAGAAAGGAAGATAAGATGTTGAGGGGACCTGGAGGTCACACAACAGAGTCCCATACGAGTCTTGCCAACTGCAGAGTTGTGAGTCAGAAGGAAGTTAGTCTATTAAAACGCCAACATGCAAGTTAGTCTTTCCAGACACGCCCCCGAGTCCTGGCGTTTCAGAACTGACAAGAATGTGGCTATCCCCCTCTCCCCCCCACCTCCCGCCCCCCAGCGCGCACAGGTCTTCCCCTGAGCCCATAACCAGCTTCAGAATCCTTCTCATCACAGTGTTCAGGGAGCCACCACAGGTCAAAAGGTTGGCAGTTGAGGTCAAACTCACTTGCCATCCTGACATAACACCCCCCTCTCATTTCAAAGGTGAGGACACGGCGACAGTGATGGTCACTGGGTTTTCCATACCATTCAGCTGTTTATAAACTGTTCAAAGTGGCCCGTAGCTCGTTGACTCCTTGCTCAGTGCTCTTTCTAGTAACTACCTTGGAGCCTTGAAATGCCCGTTTTCAGTGACAGTGGCTTGGAAACTGAAGAGCTTCCCGGCATTTATGGTTCAGGTGAGGCCTTAGGAAAGGCCGTTATCCAGCCCTGGAGGCCCGGAGTGCCTCTCACCTCAGGAGTGGATTTAACGTCGGAGTGACTACCGCAGGTGAGACGTAAACCTGGCCGTAATTCTCTCGGTCTCTAGTTCCTGTCTCCCGCCTCTCATCATTCCTCCAGAGGAGGCTAGCCACGGAGCCCCAGTGAACATACAAATGGTAGATGACGAGCCGAGATAAATGCTGCAGCAAAACGGCAATGTGTTTTGGCGTTTTATGATTGATCTCTGTTTTCTCGAGCTTTCTGCTCTGTAACAAAAGCATCTTCTGTGTGTATTTTGCACTCTTTGATTGTTCATCTTCTCATAAGGGAAAAAACTCTTAATAAATCCTTTGTTTTGAACCCCATAGATTAAATTTTTTTTTTACTATGCTATTATACTATATTTCTGAAAGAAGATAATTACGTGGTGAAATTAAGACATTCTGCAATTAGATCTTGTAATATCATTAATTTCCAGATGAACACAAATTACACCCACCTCAAGAAGAATAGTAATTTCCTTTGTTTCACTCACAAAAGCAGGTAATAACAATCATTCTCCTGCAATTATTTTAGAAAAATTTTCCAATTTGTTATCTTAGACCTCTCAGAGCAGTAATGATACACTGTCTCAGGTTTCAAGTTTTACTTTTATCACTGTATCGCTAATGATCTTTTAGATTGAAAATGTTGTTTTGTTTTTGAAAATGCATTGACATTCATTGTCATATCTCTCCAGTCTCTTCGTAATCTTAGGAGAGAAATCATTAATGGTAATGAATGAACAGGCTTATCGAAAATGTTATGCTATGGATAATATGCCCCGTCTATACTAACACAAGAACTATTTCATGCAAGACATATATAGAAAAAAATTAATGGCTCAGAACAAAGAAGCTTAAAGAAGCGTACCCGTGAGCAGCTTATAAAGTAAGTTATTCCAATCTTCATTAGAATTTTGTATTCATACCAAATCAAAAAATATTATTGAGCCTATATTCTATGCAAAACACTATGTCAGGGATAAAACTGCCATTGGACCCCCTAAGAGCCCAGTGAGGGGGACAAGAATGAAAGACTCAATATGGCAGAATGAATAGCAATATAGAGTAAGGATGCATTAGTAATTAAAGGCTAATTATCAGGTGAACCTTAAAGAAAGGAGTCCTGTGGGTGGAGAGGGAAGAGAGCTCATGGGGTTTGGGAGGTGTGGGAAGAGTTCCCCGAACAGAAAAGACATAAACTGAACTGATTACGAGAGGAAAGACCCCATGGCCAAAGCCGAACTTCATCAAGTAGGCTTTCTCCACGAACCCATCTCTCATTCTCACAGCCACCTATTCACGCCTCACCAAGACTCGCCTCGTCTGGCCTCCCTTTGTTTCTCATTTCTGTTTCCTCTTTGCAATACCACTAACTCTTGTGGGTTCACTACAACATGTCTGAAATCTGAGTTCCCAGCAACTCGGGGCCTCTCCACTTGGGCTCTGAATCCCACTGTGCCCTCTGCCTGCACGATGCCTTTCCTTTCATACCTGTGTGAACAAATCTCTTCTCTCCACTCAAGCCAGTTAAATGCCACCTCCAGGGAGCTTTCTGTTGGCCCCTCATTGGATGGCCTCTGTCTCTCCCTTGAAGTCTTGTAGCATCTTTTCATATCTCTGCCACGAACAACCCTCATCACTTGTTAAAACCCCGGACCTGAGTAATTTCCCATCATGCCTTCAGCCTTAAGCATCTTTGTTCTATGCCACATCTGAGAACCAGATCTGCCACCAACAGAGGTAGATTCAGAAGCCTTATTTGTACTACACGAGCTCACCCCCTGACCATGGCTGACTGGGTCTAAGGTGGACATCAGCCTCTGGTGGGGCAAAGTCAACTTTCCTTCCCAGCAATAGGAAGCAAATGAGTTTCTGCTAGTTCTGAATTAATAAGATGGTTAGAATCAAAGGACATGATCAAGAAAATGAAAAGTTAACCCACAGAATGGGGAAAAAATGGTTGCAAATCATATAGGATCTAGAATGCATAATATATAACGAACACCTACAATTCAGCAACAGAAAGACAAACAGCCCAATTAAAAATTGGGCAAAGAATTTGAACAGACATTTCTCCAAAGAAGATATGCCAATGGCCAAAAAGCACATGTATAGATGCTCAAACGTCATTAGCAACTAGAAAATGCAAATCAAAACCACAATGAGATACCACTTCACACCCATTAGAATGGCCATCATAAAAAAAAAAAAAAGAAAGAAAATGGTAAGTGTTGGCAAGGATCTGGAGACATTGGACCCCTCATGCATTGCTGGTGGCCATGTAAAATGGTGCAGGTGCTGTGGGAAAAGTTTGGTAGTTCTTCAAGTTAAATATGGAATTAAAATATGAACCAACAATTCCACTCCTAGGTACACATCCAAAAGAATTCAAAATGGGTATTTAAACGAAAACTTGTCCCTGAATATTCCTAACAACATTATTAATAATAGGCAAAAAGGGGACACAACCCAAATATCCATCCACTGATCGATAAACAAAATGTGGTATATCTACACTATAAAAAATGAAGGATTGATTCACGTTACCACAAGGATGAACGTCAACATTACGCTTAGTGAAAAAAGTCAGACATAAAAGGCCAAATATTGTGTGAGTCCCTCTCTATAAAATATCCCAAATAGAAAAATCCACAGACACAGTAAGTAAGACTTATGGTTCCCAAGGGCTTGGGAGTAGAGGGGACTGGGAGAGACTGATTTAACAGGTGGGGAGTTTCTGTTTGAGGTGATAACAAAGTTCTGGACCTAAACAATGACAATGGGTTGCCTAACTTTGCAAATATAATTAATGCCTCCAAATTGTACATCTTAATGTGATTAAAACAATAATTTTGTGTTATGTGTAAATTACCACACTAATGAAAAAAAGGCTTTCAGAGCACTGGGGTGAACTTTTCCCTTCATATTCATGGAGAATCAGAAAAAAAAGCCAATCCATGCAAAATGAATGATGGAGCAACAGAGCAGAGAGAAGCATAAAGTCTGAGAGCAGGAACCAAGGTTTCTCCTGTCCTTCAAGATCTGGCCACAGCCTTCACAAGGCTCACAGGTCCTTACACATGGGCAGCCTAGACGGGTCCACTCACATTAAATCCCCTCTTCCCAGTTCAGCAACGCGGGTGTGTTACTGCCCCCCAAGAGCCCTAAGGCACCCCCCCTCCGCCTACACACACACACACACACACACACACACACACACACACTGAGCTCCTTAAGGTCATGGTCTATAGGAGAATTCAACCCCATGTTTTGCCCCACAGGGCCCACCCAGCCTAATACCCGACGTTTAAGTGACACACACAGCATATGCACATTTTTTAAAAAGGAAGGAAAATAGATTCAAAATCAACACAGGCAAAAAACACTTTTTGACCTAAGTAAAAACAGGCCTAATGGAAGAATTTGCTCTCATTTCTCATAATAATTTAAATCAAGTTGCTTAGTAACCACCTTCCTTAAAATGGTACATTTATAACAAATAGTGTTTTTATAAGAAGCTGTGGATTTCCAAGCCAGGTTTTATAACCTCCTGCAGGCCCACATGTCTTTTTTCCAGGCTAAATTCCAACTGCCTTGCGGAGGAGTATGCAGGCCCAAGCGCAATCCTGAGAGCACTGGGGGTCAGGTCGATAGGGGAGGAAGGATTTCATCGGAGCAATAATATCAAAAGGGTGCCTCACCATGAAAAAGGATTCTGGTCGTTGTGCTGTCTGTGTATTGACTTTCCTGGAAGGAAAGCTATTGGGTAATATTGGCAGGGGGTGTCCTGCCCATGACTCTATGGTGTGCTGTTTTTGCAAAGAGGTGTCCAAAGAAGGGGAAAAGGAACTCACACTCATTAAGATTTAATATGAAAACTCCAAATTTCTGAGAAAAATGTAACCTGGGAGAGGCAATAATGTGTGTAATT
The DNA here is from genome assembly GCF_028538775.1 of Myotis yumanensis. Lineage (NCBI taxonomy): Eukaryota > Metazoa > Chordata > Mammalia > Chiroptera > Vespertilionidae > Myotis > Myotis yumanensis. Next base: position 8,579,916 of record NW_027223759.1, read on the forward strand.
TTAATGTAATTTTGGTATCCATTCTCAATTAGAATCCTAATACACACATTATTATTTAATGGTATATTAGTACGACATTTGTATGTTTCTCATCAGGTTTTATTGATCACCTCCTAGAACAGGATGCCTTGAATCAAATAATGAATCTGTATAATAGCGTTTGTTTAAAAAAAAAAAAAGTATCCACACCAATTTTTCGGTTCCCTTGGGGCAAGAAGTGCATCTCATTACGCTGTTTCTGGGTTTTGGCTTTTTTCCTTTTGATGCAGGATGGAGGCAGGGACTGGAAGGAAGACGTTCCGTCTGGAAACATTGTAAATCAGCACCTCAAAAAGTCAGGTGGGCAGCGCTCACTGGAGTGATGAGCAGAAGAGTCCATGCACCGTGGAAGAGCCAGCAGGTAGCCTGAGCCACATCTTGCCGATCGCACAGTTTAAATGCACTCATCGCATGATATGCTATGGCAGCTCAAGAGCCCCAGGCATTTCCTAGGTTGGCTGTCCCCTGGGTTCCTGTTCAGTCACTTTCCCTGGGGTGAAGATGGCGGGGTCATACCTCTTTGGAAACAGCGTGAAGTGCAGTAAGACCATAAAAGAGCATGTTTGGGTTCGGCTGGACTTGAGTCTGTCAGTTAAATAATTCAGACAGCTTCTTCTTTTTGGTTGACATCTCTCTAATTATGTGACAAGGACGGACATGTCATAGAAACTGACAGGTAGCATTCTGTGTTATGCATCCCTGGTCCCAGTTTCCAGCTAAGGTGATCTTTCCTTTTGTGTCATCACACTTTTGTGTGTGTGTGTGTGTGTGTGTGTGTGTGCGCGCGCGCATGCGCAATTAGGTCACCTGCAAGGTAGAGTTACACTAGGAAGCTCCGGGGGCCACTTCAGCGAGGGGGGCTCAGCATGGCACCTCGCCATGGCCACCATCCTCCCTCCAGCAGCCAGAAGTGGCAGCAGGGGTCTCCGGAGAGGGAAGGAACCTTTGATGGCCCGATAACACCAGAGCCACTTCCAGGAGCTACCACAGCCTGGCCCAGAGCGCCCAGCCGCCATTCACACAAATGCTTTCAGAAGAGCGGCTACCTGTCCAGCAGGGAGCCAGGTGCGCTGGGGGGTTCTGAGCCTTGCAGTTTATGGCTCCTATTCTCATGTCATTTGCCAGCAGTAGCCACACCCATATCTCTCTGAATTCTTTTGCTGTACACTGTATCCTTCCAGACGAAAACTACCCTGCCCGCCGCCGATAACACCCCTCTCCGGAGATGCACTGGGGAGATAGGGGTGGCAACCTCAGCTTTAACTAGCTGTGCGCCTTCGCTCATGCTAACTTCTCTGGGCCTCTGGTTCCTTCTTTGTGAAATGACACACATTCATCCCGTGATCTCTAAGTTCCCTTCCAGTTCAAAATTCAGTGTGAACGGAGTTGAAGCCACTAATACTTCAGCGGGGCTACAGAGTGATAAAGAGCTACGCTTAGATTTTTAGGGCTCGGATTCTTCGACTCAATACTTTATACAGTACATGTGCATTTCAGTCGAAACTCAGCTTCAGGTCCACCGAGAATTTAAACATCTGAGTATCTTGTGAGTCTTTCCATTTGTGACATTCAACCAATATTTATTCAGTGCCCCCTCTGAGACAGGTCCTGTTAGCACAGGAGAGCTGGAGAGACATGGAGAACGAGGCATGACCCTGTCCTCAGAGAGCTCACACCCCAAGCTTATGTGGCTCTGTACATGCGTGAGAGCCGCTGAAGGTCCAGAGATGCTGTGGGGAAGTCACATGAACCCCCACGTGAAAGCACTAACTGATAATAGCGTGGAATTCATCCCAAATGCCGATTCCCCAGCTTTTGGGTTGAGTCCAACTATCTTCGTGGAGCTTTCTCTCCCGCACATGAAATTCACACCCGTTCTTCATTTCACAAAGCGCTGAAGGAACAAAGGATTCGGGGGCTTGCCAAGGGGTTCGCCCTGCACTGTCTTATCCCACAGGAAAGGGAAGAAAGTGTGAGATTCTCCTGTGTTTCAGTGACTCAGGGCTGACCCCTTTGAAGCGTGTAGCAAGGAATGAAAAAGGAACGGACAAGTAGAAATCAATACTGCTCGGCTATTATCTATCCGTCCGGGGAAACCAATCCCAAATGTACATTTCTTTCACTGCTGCAGTCGCTTGTAAATATCACACACTAAAATATCGAGGCTCGGGACAAGTTTTTGTGTATTATGACATCATCTAAGAAACGTTGTAATATTTAAAATGCCTTTGTATTGTGCTTGATTTTTAAGGAATGAACTTTGCTAAAATTGTAGCCGGTAAAATAAGTTCGTCGGTGGATGGTCATTTGTTTCAAAATGATTCTCTATTTTACAAAAAAAATTCATTGATTGCACACAATCTTTCTCACAGCTCTCGCACTGCATTGTGTAATTGGGTTCCATGCCACCTAAAAAAAGATGTGATCGCAACCTCTTAGGACCTATCTGTTGCATAAAGTGAGAACCATTTAGACACTCATTTGATCACCGATTCAAAACAAAGCCCTTTTAAAAAATTATCCGGAAATTATCCCATCACTTTCCGCTGTGGAATCTAAAACCAGTTTGTGCTGTCACCAAAGAAAAAGAAATAAGACGGCCAAGCCAGTAGTCAAGCAGATCTCCCCGGTCTTTTCAAGAGGTCAAATTCAAACCAGACTTCTTAATTGCAATCAAAATGGGAACAAGGGCTAGAGCAACAGGTTAAAGGGATCACTTTTCTAAGTTATAGCAAGTGTGGACATTTAAGTTTATAATCTGCTTAAACTATCTGGCAGATTGGGGCTATTTTATAGCTCTGACAGTCCGTGTGAACAAAGACAGCAACGTTTACTCAACTTTTCAATTTAAGCAGCTATTCCACTGAGCTTTTCATCTGAGCTACTTTGTTTAATCTGGCTCCTTCAAAACCATCCACAAAAGCCAGCAGCAAAGCCAGTGGCGTCCTCGCCTGAACACCGAGCAGAAGGACACAGCGGCGAAAGGCCTTGCACAGATTTCATCATCGAGTGATGAATTTCCTTCGCCCTCTGAATCCAGTTCCCCTGTCTACAAGATGGAGATAATTGTCAGGACCTGCCTCCTAAGGCTGTTGTGAGAATGAACTAACATGACATCCAGAAAGCTTTCAGCACGTGGCTGGACTCAAAAAAGAACGGCGCTATTGTTATTTTTTGAGCCGGGCGTTAGGGAACTCGGGTCTGTGACAACCAGCTGCGTGGCCTTGGCAAGGTTGCCCCTCGCCTCCCGCAGGCCCTGACTTCCTCGCTGCGAAGTGGAGCTCTGACCACCAAGCCACCAACACAATGCCATCCGAGGCCAGGCCGGGATGCCCGCGACCTACACCCGATAGGAGACAACTGAACGGATGGAGGCTGTCATGAACTTCGCAGTTCTTCCCGCCTCGGGGCATTCACAGGCTAAACTTGTTAAACACACCCAGCCCCGCAAACCAAACACACGCAGGTCTGACTCTGTCAGTGAGGGTCCATGGGCAGCGTCTGGGGCACACGCGGGGACATTCTTCTCAGCGCTGGCTTCTCTTACCCTTCGTCTCCCTGGTCTTCCTCTTCCTCAAATCTACCCTCAGTGGATTCACAGTGGGCCTGCCAGAGGGATGGATGGTTTGGGACATTACCCCTGGAGTCTACGCTGCCCTCGCCCCCAGCCCCCCATTTTCCTCCTCCACAAACTGTATGTAACCCTCCCCAGCTCGGGTGGCACGCCCTGAAACTACCACGCGGAGTGTGTATTGTACACGAACGGGTCACATACACAGCTCTCCGCCTCGCTGCTTTTCCTGGGTGAGGGTCTGAGGAGGGAGACATGTGTTACAGGTCCTTCTCAGGGCTCAGCACTCTGTGGACGTGTAAATTTAACGATGAAAAAAGTGCCAGTACAAGCTCCCATAGAAATGCCTCCCATCTCAGGCGTCTAGATTTTTCTTAGTTCCCTAAGCAAGCGGCGCAGCCACAGTGCCTCGTGCGTCTGCCGAGTAAATAAGACACGCTCCAAAGTGTGGGTTGTTTCCCCTCCTTGTGCCTCCCATTCGAGCCTAGCAGCTGCACAACAATTACTTAAAGCTGTCTTTTTCTTCACGGATTATCCACAAACTACAAACGACACATAGATGCAACATGGTGGGGCTCAGAGCACACCCAGAATATCCTGTGCCTACAGAAAAGAGTAAGACACAAAGAATAAAGAGACTACCTGCTTCTTTCAGGGCTTATTCCTTGAGAAAAATCCTTTTCATATCCCTTTCATTACCTCGGCAAGGGAGCCCGGGCTTTAAGAAGGGTCATAGGATACTTTGAAAGGCCTTTTGCCTCCGTGTGGTTATTAAACCCCTGGGAAACAATGGGCTGCTCGTAAAGTATATGGAACAGCCGTGCCCCCGGAGGCCCGCGTGGCTCCGAATGAAATACACCGGCTCCTCTAGAGAGCGAAACGTGATTGATTGCGGCTTAGAACCCGCGGTGTCCGGGCCTCTCACCTCTGGCTCCGACTCATTCTGTAGTGCAACAGAATTCAGGTTGAGTCTTTCAAAAGCTCGCTGCCTTCCGGCTCTAATGCAGCACATGGTAAAATGAGCTCAGCACAGAGTTATGTTTTTCTTTTCTTAATCCTCCCAGTCAGACGAAATTCCAGGAGTGGGATTGCAAAAGGAGGCCGTCAGCAGAGAAATACCAGCAGGCCGTGGGAGTGCAAGCTACCATGCAGCTTTGAGACGGAAGAATCAGGAGAAATACGTGTAAGTAAGAAACAACCTGAAAGCCAGGACAGTTCCTTCCCAAGCGGTGTGCACTCCTCGCCCAATCCCGAGACCTTCGGGCAATCTACCTATTTGCTTAAATGCATGTAAGTGCACACGGTTTATAGGTCCATGTGGGGCGCGGTTACGGTGTTTTGGCCAGGTTCAACCTCGGACTAATGAAAGGACAGGGTCCTCTCATTACCACGTGCAAGTCCCAGCTGGAAGGCAGGGCCCTCCCAGCACAATCATAGCCAACGGCTGTTATTGTAAGCTTGAACCTATGGTCCAAACACGTAGCCACACGTGCCTTGTGCTAGAGTTCAGGTGCATATAGTTGAGTGAGGTTGGAGCTCACGAGAATGCTGTAAACAACGTGATCACGCCCCTACTTTGCCTCGTGGCATCTGCTATAAAATAAAGACATGGCTTGTGGGTGTTGGCTCCTCATCAGGGAGCAGCGTCCCCCCACCGAGACCCAGCTTTCATTCTCTTGTCTGTCTTTTCCTTAATCCTTTCATCCCCCCACTCGGGATCACCCTTGCTTGTGATGCCACAGGTCCGGGGGGGAGTACTCACAGGGCTGTCCTAACCCAACCCAGGGACTTATCTGAAACCTGATTCAGCTCTCTTCTTTCCCAGCTTACTCTTCAATGCTGTTCTCTTTTTCTGTAAGACATTCTACAAGTCAGGCCTGTGCTAGGAAAGGCCTGGAATAATTCTCCCTTCCCCAGTCAGCTGGACAGGCTGTTCAGGGAGTGGGGTTCCAAAGACGCTCTGGCCAAAACATCAAGGGTTCCCCTCTCTCATGGCAGGCTGGGACCCCGGAGATCTGGCCAGGAGGCAAGAGAGGGGAGAATAAACAATATACAAGAGCCGCTGATAATTTGGGGAAAGAGGGCAGTAGAATAGAGGAAGCAGAAAGTTAGATAGTCGGACCTGTGAAGGGGAGGAGCAGCATGTCCCAGTCCAGGGCTCCAGCCACATCACGAAGCTTCAGTACTTCCTGGGCCGGGTCCTGGGTGCAGATACCGAGAGCTTCCGACCCACAGTGGAGCCTCAGCATTCAGGCTTGAGCTCAGGAAGTGAAACCAGTAGGCAGCACAGAAGGATTGGCCACTTTTGAGGGCTACAGAAGAGAGGCCCTTGAGCCTATACATTTATTGTTTCTTGACGCTGGATACATATTTGTTGATGTCTCACAATTGCAGTTAGTTGTAATATTTTTAATAAAGGACTCAGTTTTGACTTTTAAAAATCAGTATTGCCCGGCCGACGTGGTGCAGTGGTTGAGCGTCGACCTATGAACCAGGAAATCACGATTTAACTCCCGGTCAGGGCACATGCCCAGGCTGAGGGCTCGATCCCCAGTGTGGGGCGTGCAGGATGCAGCTGATCAATGATTCTCTCTCATCACTGATGTTTCTATCTCTCTCTCCCTCTCCCTTCCTCTCTGAAATTATATATATAATTTCATATATATAATTCCATGAAGCCATGGAATCATGGCTTCAGGATAAATATTCTGGAATGAGATAACTGGACTAAAAGATAGGAATGCCTTTATGGCTCCTTGAGTTCTTACCACCAGACTACATCCCAAGAGGATAACAGCAAAGATGCCAGCTGCTGGCTGTGAGTGGACCCATTTCTCTATGACTTTGTCAGCACCAGATTCTTGTGTCACTTTTTTAAGGATAAAAAGGAATTTCAAGCCGAAACCGGTTTGGCTCAGTGGATAGAGCATCGGCCTGCGGACTGAAAGGTCCCGGGTTCGATTCCGGTCAAGGGCATGTACCTGGGTTGCGGGCACATCCCAGTAGGAGATGTGCAGGAGGCAGCTGATCGATGTTTCTCTCTCATCGATGTTTCTAGCTCTCTATCTCTCTCCCTTCCTCTCTGTAAAAAATCAATAAAGTATATTTAAAAAAAAAAAAAAGGAATTTCAAAGTGGATGCACTTGCACTGCATCGCCAAGCAGTTTTAAAGTAGTTTTATCTCGTTAATTTATACCAATAAGAAGGAGTTGGGCTCCTTCATAACAGCAGTTTCCTTTCAAGATAGAATTTTCTGTGCTTGTGTAGTCAGTTCTAAATGAGGCTGTGGGTTTTAAAGGGAAGCTAGTGTTGAGGCAATTAGGCTTCTACTCTCTGCTCTATTTTAGGAACAACAAAAAAGCGCCTTTACTAGAATCAGTGATAACACTCCTGCTACCAGGAGAACTGGTGACAAGTTCTAAGTGTTTCACTAGTCAGCTGGTTTAGCATGGACAAGGACTAAACCTCTCAGGTTCATCTTCTGAAAAATAGGCATACTATTTGCCCTATTATAGTCACAGAATTGTTTTAAGTATTGGGATAATAATTATAAGAGTGCTTTAACAATATCTGTTCAAAACATTATAGTAAGAAACAAAAGAATAATAAATAACAATAACCCAAATATTTAATATTTGGCAATATTAAAGTTACTATGTGGAAGAGGCCCAGATCCAAGAACTTAAAATTCCTAGTAGAAAAAGAAATCATAAACAAAGCAACAATTCCATTATTTCTCACCCTCTTTTAATTTTCTAAGAAGACATGCTCTTTTAAACTAGATTTACATAAGGTGTCAATACTCCAAAGAAGAGCAAATAACTATAAATCAGATATAATGTTTATCAATAAAATAATAATAAAATAACATAATTAACATACCTATACATGATGCATTGACAGATGAGGTCCGCAAATCCTCCCAAAACAGAAGTGCATTGGGAAAGCAGTGTCTGCTGGGGTGACATATAATAAGCCATTGGTGTTGGGTTTTCTGATGCTACTGTAAATTGTATTTTTTATTTCATTTTCCAATTATTGCTAAAAACTACAAAATATTGAGAAGAAAAATTAAAGAAGACAAATAAATGGAGAGATTTTCTAAGTTTATAGTTTGGACATCTCAAGATTGTTAAGATGCCAATTCTCCCCCAAACTGATCTATAGATTCACTGCAATCACAATTATAATCTTACCAGTGTGTGTGTGTGTGTGTGTGTGCGTGCGCGTGCACGCGCACGCATGTGCATATGTATATAAATTGACAAGTTGATTCTAAAATGTATATGAAAATGTAAAAAGCCTAGAAAAGACAAGACAATTTGAAGAAGAAAAGTTGGAAGTCTTGTACTACAAGATTATAAGACATGATGGTATTGGTATAAGAATAGACAAATAGATCAATGGAACAGAGAGTTCAGAAATAAATCCACATGTGTACAGTAACCTGATTAATGACAAGGACAATATAGAAATTCAATGAAGTAAGAATATACATTTAAATAAATGGTGCTGGAGAAACTGGATACCCATATGGAAAAAAAGTGAAGTTGGACCTCTACCTCACACCATATGCTAAAATTAATTCAAGATGGATCATAAACCTAATTGTGAAAACTAAAATAATCAAGCTTTTTGAAGAAAGATAGGAGAAATATGTTTATAAACTTGTACTAGTAATAGTCAAAGGTTTCTCAAACAGGACACAAAAAGCACTAATGATTAAAAAGGAATTGATAAATTGGACTTTAGTAAAATTAATAGGTACTATTCATGATATTTGTAATTTATAAATATATAATAAGTATATGTTATATTGATATACATATTTAATTATATACATATATGCATTATAATATATACAATTATACATAATTAATACAAATTAGCATATATTAATGACAGATATTCACATCCAGAATAAAAATCTTTTACAAATCCATAATAAAAAGAAAAAACAAAACAACTCAATTTAAAGTGGGAAAATGAGTTGAATAGACATTTCTTCTCCCCCTTCTAAAAAGAATGTCCAAATAGCTAATAGGCATGAGAAAAGATCATCATAATGACTATATCCCAATTCATTTATCCATTCTCACACTGAAGAACTTTTGAGTTGTTAGAACTTTTAGCTATCATGAGTAAAGCTACTATGGGTATTCCTGTGTGTACCTTTTTGTAGACATTTTCATGCATTTTTCCCTTTTGGGCTTGCATCTAGGAGTGGAATTGTTGATTCACAGTGCTTTAGACATGTGTACTGTCAAATGTTTTCCAAAGTGGTCCCGCCAACTTACATTCCTGTACATAATGTATGAGAGTCCCAATTGTTCCACAGCCTTTCCAAAGCTGTTACTGTCAGTCTTTTTATCATTAGCCATTCTGGAGGCCTGGATGTTATAGGGTCTTGCCTACGGCCAATAACAAATTAGTAACAGAGTAAGGATCAGGCTGCAAGACTCCTGATACCCCTCCAGAGGTCTTTCCCTCACTTTGCTTCCCTAGAGCACCCATGAGAATGAGGCTGGCACCCAAGTCAATCCCTGTGTCCTAACAAAATGTCTGTGGAACTTTGTTCATGCATCTCCTCTACTTGAATTCTCTTTCTTAGTTTGTTTTTTTTCTACCACATCTCTACCAACTTATCTCTCAAGACTCTACTCAAGCCTCCCTCACTTTATAGGGGGCTTTCTGTAACCCTTTCCTCAGTAGAATTGATCCCTCTCTGTATCCATGATAGTAACATTTATTCTTTTTTACCAATATTTACTGGGCATCTACTATGTGCAAGGTACTGTTGTAGATTCTTGGGACTCAGCAGTTAAGACAAAGTTCCTGTTTCTATGGAACTAACATTCTGGTGGGAGAGGAATAAAGTTAGGAAATGACAAGAGGCCATAAGGAATAGGGTCAAGAGACTGTAACAGAACGTGCTCTGTAAACCAGCTTGTCAGTAAATGTTTCTTTGATGAGGTGACATTTGAGCAAAAAACTGTCAAAATTGATGCCAGAGACCTTAGCCAAGATAGAGATGGGGAGGACCTGAAGGAGGAACTCTCACACCCTATGTTGGTCACAAAATCCTCACAGGAAGAACTCTGTGGTTATGACAGCCCCTTCCTTTACTTTCTCTTCTCCTCACTAAAGATCTTCCCTCTCTTTGTCTCGGGCAACTTGCACATGGCTCCCCATGGCTGCAGGTACCAGATGAAGTCTTTCCTTTTTCCCGTATAAATGCTTTTTGCTGACAGAATATCTGGTAGGCTCTTTGTTTATGGTTGACACCTGAAGGAATGAGAGGCTGAGTCTATCCAGAGACTGAGACTCCTCAATGCGTCTGTTTACATGTCTTTTTTCTTCATGAAAGAATCTGACTGACTAGAGGGCAGAAAGAGTAACTTAACTCACCTTTTTTATTTTGGATCAGTGTAGGGAAGCAAAAAAAAAAAATTGGAAAAAATAAATAAATGGCACAAGCAACAATAGGAACTATAGATAAATTGAACGTAATTAGAATTTTGAGCTTCTGTGTTTCAAAGGACAATCAAGAAAGTGGAAAGAAAATCCATAGGATAGAAAAAATAGTTACAAATAATATTTATTGTAAGGTATCTAGAACATACCTATATATTTAGGATATTTAGAGAATTCCTACAACTTAGCAATAAAAGACAAATAACCAAATTAAAAATGAATAAAAGATATAAATATACATTTCTCCAAAGAAGATATGGAAATGGCCATTAAGCACATGAAAATACACATTAGTCATTAAGAAGATAAAAAACAAAGTCATAATGAAATACCACTTACCACTCCCTAGAATGACTACCGTAAAAAAGACAGATAATAACAAGTGTTGACAAGAATGTGGAGAAGTTGGAACTGCCATATATTACTGATAAAAATGTAAAACGGTACAGCCATTTTGGAAAGTAGTTTTGTAGTTCCTTAAAGTGTTAGAAATGGGGTTACCATATAAGCAACAATTCCGCTCCTAGATGGATGCCCAAGAGATTTGAAAACATTAACTCACATAAAACTTTCACATGAATGTTTATGTTCATAATAGCCAAAAAAGAGGAAACAATCCAAATGTCTATCAACTAATGAATGGGTAAAGAAAATGTGGTGTAAACATATAATCAAATATTATTTAGTCATAAAAAAAGAAAGTATTGATACATGCTACAACAAGGATGAGCCTTAAAAACATTATGGTTAAATGAAAGAATCTATACACAAAAAGAATATTGTATGATTCTATTTATAAGAAATGTCTGGAATAGGCAAATGCATACAGACAGAACGTAGATAAACAATTGCCAGGAGTGAGGAGGTGGGGGAATGGAGAGTGACTGCCAATGGGTGTGGGTTTCTTAATGGAGTGATTTAAATATTCTGGAATTAGATAGTGGTGATAGTTGTACAACTTTATGAATAAACTAAAAACCACTGGACTGAAAACTTTAAAAGAGTAAAAATTTTAGTATGCAAATTTTATCTTAATTTACAAAAAGAATAAATGAGTGAATGAATGAATATATAAATAAATACCTAGGAGACAACTCAGGCTTGTAACAAATGTGAGTTCTCTAAAAGCTTTATTCACTGTGAAATAGCAGAATTCTACTATTTGGTTCCCACAGTTTTTCCTGCCCTTGGTGACTAGGATGCCAGCTGCACCATCACCAAACACAGAATCCAGCCCATCAATAATTGAAGCAATGAACCCAAACCAGTGCTCTGGCCACTAAGTCAGCAGCCAGTGCCAAGAACTCATGAGAACATCTGGACAATGTCATTGCCAATTCAGACTTCACCCACACATCATCTGATCACATGATTACACTTCCTTATAGTCCACAAATTCTACAGGGGAAAAATTTGTTCAGAACAAACGATGGAAGGGTGATTTCATCCTATAACAAATCAATCAAAGGCAAGTAAAACAAAGGAGGCATAGCATAGAGGGCTCTCAGAGAAAAACAGCAAGCTCTTTTGATCCAGTTGTTTATGTCAGAAATCAATAGAGATGTTTTCTTTCACTTTGGAGAGTGAGAATTGGAATTTGCTGAAATTGGATCTTGAGGCACTTAGATTTTTTTCCCCCCTTGGCACTGGAACAATAGCACACACATTCTGTTTACCAGGAAACTGACCACTGGGGCAAAAATTGTAGCAGTTGTAGTAATTCTATACTTAGCTTTTAGTTTTCAGGGTTGAATAAAACAGACTCAGAGATGTTAATGGGCAGTCCATGAAGAAAGCCCTTAAGATACTTTTGGAATGATGTGAAACATTCTACTTTATTGAATGCTTTTTTTCTGGAAATATCATCAGACTATGATGTCACCTGGTAGATGGAAGAGAGAGAACACCATTATAAACTTTTCTGAGTGCAAATTACATCTCAGAAACAGGAAATGATTATGCTAAATGAATGCTCTCAAGATAAAGCAGTTTTGTGCAACAAACCAAAATGAGGGTGGCAGTGCATGGTCGCTAGCTTTATGACTTTGTTTTAATTACAGCCTGATTACCGCAGCTGCTACTTGTTTACCTAATAGCAGAGCTTTAGTGTTTCAAGAGTAGAGAACCCCAGAGCGGGAATTGTGGTGCCTGAATGAGAGAGCGAGCGTGTCATGGTAACTTCCAATGTGCAGATTATGAATTGCTGTAGGATTTGCCTAAAGCCCCATGAAATTCATGGCAAATAGAGTATCGTGTTGAGCTATGGAATAAAAAGCAGCTGTTCAATAATGCCTTCAGAAAGGCCAGAGTGGGCCTTCTGCATACCACTGTTGTGACTCAGAAAATTCTTCATCAAAATCCCCCTTGCTTTGTAGGTCTCTAAGAGATTTCCTGTGGCCCCTAGAGCAAATACTGCGATCCAGTCAAAATGAGGACATTCAGAATTACCTTTCCTCCTGTACAGTGAAAGTTCATTTCTGTGTCCTTTTATACAGTGGACATGAGATCTGTAATAGGATTTTCGGGGTTGATAGGCCCTTTAGGCTGATCTGTAAGGCGGTGCAAGACTGGGCCAGCGCTGCAAAAACAGGAAGCATAATTTGTTGTGTGTAGCACGAGAAAAGTCCTGTCTAATGGAACTATTCATGCCAGCCAATCCTCAACATGCCTACATTTTTCTCTCCTATCCTATCTAACCCTTCCCCCTAGGCCTTCCTAATGCCTAAATCCCCATCTGTGCACAGGTGTGCTGCCCCAGGTCAGGCAAGGATTTTGATAAAGCCAAATGAAACATTTCAAGAGGAATCCTTCTGGTTTCAGAGCAGATGACATTGGACTCAAATAGTGCTTGCTGCTGAGAGTGTCCTGTACCTGTCCCACTCCGAGCTCCGAGGCAGCTCTTCCTCCCTGAGTTGCCATGTGTGTGTTATTTGACCCCGATTTCTTGTCTAAAGCTCGTTGGGCTAGAGGCCAGTAGCTTGGCCAAAATCAACCATAAGTAATGAGTATCTGGGAAGACAACCTCAATTTTTTTTTTTTTAGCCTGAAAAACTGCTAGTTTGATTATCTTCAGACAACTTCTACATCTAGGGTAGAGGATTCTCAATGATGAGGTACCATTGTTCAATTTCTTAACGAGACAGCTTTCCATGGCTATTGATTTTTCCATGTTTCCTAAAATTTTCTGCATCTTCACAATAAACCCAGAGTCTTAAAAATCTGATTTTTTACTAGTATCTAAAAGAGCCTATCTCTATTCTTTGTGACCCGATAGAGCCTAAACCAAGGAGCTTGAAAAATGCCATGTTCACCACTGTAAATTCAAGGCCTAGACTCGAGTAGAGAGCTCAATGAACATGTTAGACTCATGGAATGCAACCCCATTAAAAATTTCTACTGTTAATCATGGATTTAGGACAGTGATGACAAACCTTTTGATCTTGGCGTGTCAGCATTTTGAAAAACCCTAACTTAACTCTGGTGCCGTGTCACATAGAGAAATTTTTTGATATTTGCAACCATAGTAAAACAAAGACTTATATTTTTGATATTTATTTTAGATATTTAAATGCCATTTAACAAAGAAAAATCAACCAAAAAAATGAGTTCGAGTTGTCACCTCTGACACGCGTGTCATAGGTTCGCCATCACTGATTTAGGATGTGGGAATATATGTTAATCTAGGTCAGTGGTTCTCAACCTTGGCTGCACATTAGAATCACCTGGGAATCTTTTGAAAATCCTGATTTCTGGGCCTCATCCTCCGGAAATTCTGTTTCTTTGTTACTAATATTGTGGCCCCACCCCACAACAAAGAAACAGAATTTCCGGAGGATGAGGCCCAGAAATCAGGATTTTTAAAAGATTCCCAGGTGATTCTAATGTGCAGCCAAGGTTGAGAACCACTGATCTAGGTGAAGGATCCTAAATTCTGAATATTGTCAACATAGCTAAATTAGCCTGTCTGAAAAGATAATTTCAGGTCAAAATGAAAAGCTATTCAATTGAAGTTCAGCTGATAATTGGGAAGAATTAATTGGAGTTAGTAAAGGAGAAGTCTTACTTAATGAGTTTCATCAATAAGGTATAGTATTTTCTTTGCCTTATTAATTGGTGTGGACAAGAAACTGGGTGGTTTCATTTAGGGAACATTTAGGCCTCCTGTGAATGCACCAATAGGTCTGGGGCTCAGAGCTCTTCAGCATGGGAGTGAGGGCCCTGAGGCCTATAGGGCATAGTTCTCAAACTCAGCTTGCACCTGTGTCACATGGAGGGCTTTCTAAAATTCAGATTACTCCAGAATTTCTGAATCAGAATTTCTCCGGAGAAACAGAACCCATAGGAGGCTGAGAAGTCCCACCAGCTGCTGTCTGCAAGCTGGAGACCTAAGAAAGGACCTAGTTCCAGCTCAAGGCCAAAGGCCTGAGATCCTTAGGAGAACTGATGGTAGAAGTTGTAGTCCAAGTCTAAAGGCCTGAGAACTAGAGGGGTGATGGTGCAAGTCCTAGGGCAGGAGACCACTGTCCTAGTTCAACAGTCAGGCAGAGAAGGAGCATTCTCCCTTCCTCCTCCTTCTTGTTCTATTCAGTTCTTCAGTGGATTGGATGGGGCCCACCCATTCAAATGCTAATCTCTTCTGGAAACACTCTCACAGACAGACCCAGAAGTAATGTTTAGCCAGATATCTGGGCACCCTTTGCCCAGTCAAGTTAACACATAAAATTAACCATCACAAATTCATCCTTTGTCAAGTTGGCAACCATAAACATCTCCTTAAACCATATTTAATCTCCAAATAAAGTTGATAATAATGTCACCTAACATGAAACAACTACCCTGCAGAGATAGAAACCGTGAGTGATGTTTACTCTTCTCCTTGATAGCCCAGAGCTTAAATACTATCATGTAAATGTGATATAAAATCAACACATCTTATGTTACATGCTAAGGAAATGAAAAAAGAAAGAAAAAGGTATACACACAGATGTATTCAGAACAAAATACGGAGAAAATATTTATGACAATTACATGGAATTGCTGTCATCATTTTTCTATAATTGGTCATGAGGTCATATCTGCTCTTTGAAACTACCCTTTTCTACTATTCATTCTGTATTCTCTTTGCCTTAAGCAAGAGCTCAGCTGGTCTTGGTTCTTTACCTGGGGGGAGGGGGGTGATCATCACTGAAAGGTGTGGGCCATTAGTAGTTCTGCCTGGATTGGGTTGTTGTAGTTTTCCATTGACTTAAATCACAGGGCTTAATAATACTAAGAGCTACTCTAAGGGTCTCCTATATTCCAGACACATTCTTCCTTATCACCAGTGTGGAGTAGCAGTCCAATTTCTCCTTATAGTCAGAATCAGTCACTCCAGCCAACACCATAGCTCCCATCTTTGCCTTTTGATTGAGAGTCATGAGGAGCCCAAAGTGGCTGTGGCCATCTTAACTCCCTGTTCAAAATTTTTGTAGTGACTGGGGGTCTTCCTCAAGGGGGTTTGGCCTCCTCTTCATTCACGGGTCCTAAGTTTATAAACTGGCTCAAGTCTGGGAATTAATTGAGGGGCTGTGACTCAGATTTTATGATTCAAGTTAAACTTTTGTTCACGTCTCCGAGAACTTTCCTGCTTATACAGATTAAGTCAGAATTTAGTTAGCTTCTTATCTATTTCAGTTCTAGGAACATCACAATCAAATAGCCGATGCCATAGGTCTGTGCGAGTCAGCATATTCTGATTGCTGCTCTTTCCATTACAGTCAATGTTCCACCTTGCCCTTGGAAGCTAAGTGAGGCCACTGGGCCCCTGCCACGCTGGGATCCAATTACTCCCATTCATTTCGGTTTCTCAGTTCAGTGACTGCAGTTCCCGCTGCAAGGTCTGGACTACAGAGAAGGGCAATCACAGAGCTCTTATCTCCCACGATCAGGGTGAAAGGTGTGTCTTTTGGACCCTCCCAGGGTGAGTGAGTAGGTCTTAAATGATAAATCCACTGCAACACTGCAGTCTCCCTAAACCTTTGAATTCCTTCCTCTACATTAAACCAAGGCAGGTCTGGCATTTCCCATTCACTCACAGTGGGCCATCTTTTGGTTCATGTTTCAGCAACCAACCAAACTGTTAGAGCCTCTTCTAACTCTCCAAGCCGCCACATTAAATGCAGAATCTCTGCCTGGTGGGCCCATATCAGTAAATTCAGCGTTATCCATTATCCCACACCCTGAATATCCATTTGACAACTGTTCCCCAGATTTTTGTCTGTACAAATTAGAAAGCTCAAGCAGTTCTCTTAGAGTGCAATTCAAAATCCGGAGCTCACCTAGACAGGGGCTGGCGAGGCACCCAGAGAACAGCAGCAGGAGGAAGCCACTCCCGCTCACGGACATCGGACAGCAGGACGAGGTGATGGGGAAACTGAAACCAGAGTGGGCCCTGTCTGGGGAGCTGGAGCGAGGAGGAGAGTCAGTCGCTGCCGCAGCTGTTGCTCTGGGCAGGCAGAAGAAGGATGGCTAGAACCCAGGGGTGTAGAGAACGGCTACAACAGTGGTTCTCAACCTTGGCTGCACATTAGAATCACCTGGGAATCTTTTGAAAATCCTGATCTCTGGGCCTCATCCTCCGGAAATTCTGTTTCTTCGTTACTAATGTTGTGGCCCCACCCCATAACAAAGAAACAGAATTTCCAGAGGATGAGGCCCAGAGATCAGGATTTTCAAAAGATTCCCAGGTGATTCTAATGTGCAGGCAAGGTTGAGAACCACTGAGCTACAGCGTTTGGACAGGTTCAAGCCTGGGCCTAATGAGAGGGCACGATCCTCTCGTGGCAAAGCCACGTGCAAGTCCCAGCACAATTATAGCCAAAGGCTATAGTTGTAAGCTTGACCTTATGGTCAGAACCTGTGGTCCGAAGTGGCTGAGTGATATGGGCTGCGGGAGGTGAAGCAAGTAAACAAAGCTTGGTCAGGTGCATGTAACTGAGTAGATTTGAAACCCAGGAGAATGTTGTAAACATCTTGACCACGCCCTTACTTTGCCTCCTGGAATCTGGCTATAACATAAAAACTGGGCTTGCAGGCTATGGTGCTGTCTCTCCACCAGAGAGGGCAGCGTCCCACCCAGACCCAGCTTTCTTCTCTTGTCTGTCTTTTCTCCATCCTTCACCGCCCCCTCTCAGGTTCACCCATGGCAGTGCTGGCGAGGCACACCCTGGTATCTGCACCCATCTCACACCCTCTGTACGTATGCAGGCACATGTGCGTACACACACACACACACACACCAAAGAATGGATCTGAGGGCATACAGACACAGGGCCTTATCAGAGGGTCAACCACATTACCATGGTGGCTGAGACAGACATGGGCCCTGCCTTCATTGACCTTACAGTCTAGCAAATAGATTGTATGGAGCCTAGGAGGTCTGTAGAGTGGTGGGGCCCATCAGGCCTTCTGCTCTCTAGAGGAGTGTTATGCACTGAATGTGTGTGTGCCTCTAAATTTCATATGTTGCCACCTAATTTCTAATGTGATGGTATTTGAAGGTGAGGCCTTAATGGGTAATTAGGTAATGAGGCGGACCCTCACAACTGTGCTTTTCACCCTTAGAAGGAGAGACCAGGGAGCTTACCTGTTCTCTTTCTGTCACTTGTGGGCATAACAAGAAGTTGGCTTTCTACATCCCGGAAGAGGCTCTCACTGGTACCTGACCGTGCTGGTAGCCAGATGGCAGACTTCCAGCCTCCAGAACTGTGAGGATTACACGTCTGCTGTTGACAAGCCACTCAGTGCATATTTCATTAGAGCAGCCCAACTAAGACAAGAAGTACAAGTAAGTCAATGGTGTCACTTTATAAAGATATAAAATCCAAATGTATCTATGAGAGAAGCTGGGCTTAAAATTATTCAGATTACAATTATAACACAATACATTTTTTCCTTGTCTGTTTAGGCAAAAAGTTAGAAAAAGAAGTAATTTTTTTCTTTTGCCCAAATGACCATACTTTGCATAAAGCTAATGTTTGGAAGTGGAAAAGCTCTGGAAGTGGCAGCGGTTGTCCTTTGAATTTATGAATATTGTTACTATCACATGTTACATTAAAATTAATAGGAGCTGAGGATGTGTATTGAGGGGGAGAGAAATGGATCCCTCACTGGGCTTTTGTTGGGGACTGCAGTTGTGCTGAGAAATGGAATTTGAGGTCTGGTGCATAATCAAGCATGAATTAATAGCATGGCAGAGTGAGATCTACAATAAAAACACGCGGCTGTCGTTCACAGCTCAAGTGCTCTGCTCTGCTCTGTTCCACATCCTGGAATTGAGCACTTAAATCAGATATCTGTAAGTTCTTGCCAGAAAGCCCTGTATTTCTCTTGTAAGCCTGAATTTTTTGGAGGGGGAGGAAGTGGGTGGCGTAGTACAGAGCCGTTCCTTTGAATGCTGCTCCTCTGGAATGCGTTGGGACAGCGTTGGCATTTGGGGGAGAGATTCTGTGAAGATA
The DNA here is from genome assembly GCF_028538775.1 of Myotis yumanensis. Lineage (NCBI taxonomy): Eukaryota > Metazoa > Chordata > Mammalia > Chiroptera > Vespertilionidae > Myotis > Myotis yumanensis. The sequence goes on from NW_027223759.1 coordinate 8,598,495, forward strand.
GGAGATGCCTCCAGAACTGTTTGCTAGCTGCAGTCATATGGTAATGGCATCAGCTCTGCCTGGGGAAAATGACAGCATAGAGTTCGGCTGATTTGCCTAGACAAAATTACATGAAATTGCATGTATTTGTCTAGCGCATTCTAATAATAGCATTAGAGGGATGGATTTTTCTTGGAGAGCAAATAATTTGGAGGCAGAGTTCATACCCAGTTTATCATTGCAGCAATAAGCTAGTGTCAGAACGCGTCTTGTCTCTTTTTAGGATTAGATGTTGCTGAGTTTCAGCTTATTTAGCGCGGTGGCATATTTTCTTCACAATCTCAAATTTTAGGTGAAATATTTACATATCTTACTTTAAGGTCATCGACTTCCTTTATCTTATCTTTGTGGGAAATAACAGAGTAGTGCCTATTAGGAAAGGCACATTTTCTTTTTCTCCTGACAAGATCAAATCAGTCTAGTAGGCACACACAGATGTGCCTCATGCAATGGGATACCTGCATTTCTAAAAGGTTGTGTGTGAATTGAGCCATTTCCCTATTGGCTTATATTATCTTGTCAAAGACGTTATGTCTCCCTTCCAGAGTGAACGCCAATGAACTTCTAACACTTTCAGTTTCTCCTTATTCCTGCACTCTTTCTAAAAAGTGTTTCATATTAATCTTGATAATCTTAAAAACACAAACATATGCAGGAAACTTCACAACTTGGAGGATGATTTTATTTGGATAAATAATGTACCCTTTTTTTTTTTTTTTGCTTGAAGGAAGGCATTCCTGAAAATGATAAACATGGTTACCTCTTATTGGTGAAATGAAATCCTGTGAATGTGTATTGAACATACAACGTTGGCTGTGCTGGTTGTGGCTGGATTGTCACACATACTCACACACACACACACACACACACACACACTCACACCCTCCTCCCCACACACTCATACACACAAACTCACACCCTCCATACTCACACACACACACACACACACACACACACTCACACCCTCCCACACACACACTCATACACACAAACTCACACCCTCCACACACACACTCACACACACATTCACACACACGGCCCACCCCGAAGAATGGATCTGAGGGCCACAGGTCCAGGCCCCTCTCAGAGGGTCAAGGTGGAGTCCCGGGCATCTCAGCCACCACCACTCTCCAAGAATCACTATTTCTGGCTGCTAAGAAAAGCTCAATAGTCCGATACTTTGTATGATTCTGCTTCCCTTCTTTCTGGAAAAATAATAAGGGAAACTATATGGAACACATTTATGTGCAAAATCTTATACTCTGTTCACATCTACCATCTGATCAAACATAGAAGCGCCTACCTGAATCCTGCTCTTCAGTTCTCAGCAATTCTATCTCTGACATTTACTAGCCCTATGATCTGTCTGCTCAATTTTCCTTATCTTTATAATGGACGTGGCAAGGATTGCCTTTAGCAAAGATTAATCATAATATATATTAAATACCCAGCACAGTGCATGGCGCATAAATGATACACAGCAAAGGGAAGTTCCCCTCCTCCTCCTCCTCCTCCTCCTCCTCCTCCTCCTTCTCCTCCTTCTCCTCCTCCTCCTGGAATTAGTTGCTGATAGTGCTTTCTTACCTGTAACTTCAGGAGCTAGTACAGTGCCAGGCCTAGCAGGTGCTCAGTAATTATTTACTGAAAGAATCATAGGTAAAATTGTGCATGTTCATTATATGCATGAACTCTAGATTCCTCATGCCCCCACCAGCCAACAGATACAAAATAATCCCTTTTGCTGAGTCACACCTGTTCACATAGCCTCCTAGTCTCCTGACATATGCTTCTTGAGTGTGTTTGTGAGTCTGCAGGTTAGTCTCAGATACGCATAGAAAGAACCTGGGTCTATTCTTATTCATCGCTGGGGGCGGGGGTGGGGGAGGGGTCAAGCGGGGGGGGGGAAAAAGGAGACATATGTAATATTTTAGACAATTGATCAATCAATCAATAAGTGAACCTGGGTCCCAGGGGGCTCCTCCCCTGCCCCCAGGTGATGCGCCAGAGCCTGAAGGGACCAAGCATGGGAGTGGACAGCAAAACCTTATGAGGGCATTTCTCTCCATTTGGTATTAAATCCACTACAGGGGCTCCCAAACAGTACTGCCTGGGAACCCATGTAATTGACACAGACCTGCGGCTCTGGGAATGGGCACAGGATGGAGGAGAGACAGCACTGGCCGTGTCGCAATCAGCCTTATTCTGGCCGAGGCTCTGTGCATCAGATCTAGAGCCTGGCTCCCTCCTCTTGAGGAGGAGTGATCTCCAGGAGGCAGCCCGGCCCTCAGGGAAATAGGTGTCGCTGGGGTCAGCCCCAGGCTCACAAGACAGGCTGCGCCACAGCTGAACTCTGCAAGGTCCCAACATTGGTTCCAGTTGCAACTCCTGCCACGGACCTACATGCTGGTGGGAAAATCAATGTGTTACCTTCATCTGCGATGACAACCCAGACTTCTAGCAAAGGGTGCATTCATATACTGTTTTCTTCCCACAGTAATAGCTGTCCTATGGGAGGACTGGCTTCCCTTTAGGAGGCTGTGTGTGGAGGGCTCAGCTCCACTGCTGAGATGACACAGCACAGAACAGCACAGCACGGCACAACGGCAACACAAAGTCCAAAACACGTCACTTGTCACAGGGCTCCAGGGACTGTCCAAGGCCCTGGTTTCAGAGTCCCTTCTAGGAGTTTGCAGGCAAAGCAGACCCAGTTCTGGCACAAGCTTGGCACCAGGGCCACAGGGCTAAGCCTCTGTCATCAGGCATGGGGAGCCAGGTGGCAAGACAGGCACCGACTGGGACTCGCCTCTTTACCAGAATGCAGTGTCCGTGGATTCCTGGAGTTCTCCGTGTCCTGGAGAACCGCAAGGCCTGGAGGGATGTGCAGCTGCTCCGGGGAAGAGGCCGGAAGACCCGCCGGTCTCCAGCTCCAGCTCCGTCCAGGCCGCATGTGAGGGGAGTCTGGTCCGTGGCTAGAAGGAGAGCCTCAGCTTAGAGGAAGCGCATTTACCTGCGAAGGACTGCTGAGCACCTTGTGGTTGTCAGGTTCAGGGATGAATAATAATGGAGGGGCTTAGAGAGGCTAATGACTAATGGCCCCTCAACTTCCTGCTGAGGCTGGCAGTTCTGTGTCATTTTGTTTTTCTGTTAAGTTATGCACCAGGATTGGAATGTAGCATTATGTGGTCATTTAATTTAATTGAAGCATGGAACTTCACGGGCCCCCTTTTACATGTCTCTTATAGATTTCAGTGACTTTATCTTTAGCATTTAATTCCCCCAGCCCTCCCGCCCCCCTCCCGCCCCAGATCACCATTCCTAATGGCAATAGTCATACATTTACATTTGCACGGCGCTTTTCCTTTCTGGGAGCTCCAAGCATGGCATGGCCCATTACCCCACGAGCGCTCTGCAAGGCAAATGCCAGAGAGCGTTGTGAGCCCTTCCTTGGGTTTAACATACACGAAAAGGCTCCGCCTTCATCATAGGGATCAGTTCCCAGCCGTTTAAATGACTCTGGACGCGATGAGAGGCTTTGCTCTGGCAGGAGGCCTCCGCTGTGCTGTGCTTTTGATACGCAGAAACCCGTGACCTTCCAGAGGGCGTGCAACTTATTAGAGAGTTTGCAGCGAACACCCCATCGCCTGCTCTTAAAGATGCAGTGTTCGTGCCACCCGGCCGGGGAAGACTGCCCAGGGCCAGGGAAGAGCCGGTTGAGCGGTGGGGGAGAGAACACAGGGTCAGTGAGCTCCCTGTAAAAGCCACAAGCTTTGCTCGGCCCATGTGGTTCGGCGGCAGAGTGTGACCCAGGAACCAAGAGGTCTCTGGTTCGGTTCCGGTCAGGGCATCAGCCAGGGCTGTGAGCATGACCCCCCAGCATGGGGCGTGCAGGAAGCAGAGAATGGATGACGTTCCTCTCTTTCATCGATGTTTCCATTTCTCGATGCCTCTCCCTGCCTCTCTCTAAAAATCAACAGAAACCTACTTAAAAAGTAAATACAAACCACCAGCTTTTGATGGACCCGAGGACTGAGAGCCACAGACACGCTGGACCTGTCCAGGCTCACTCTGAAGAGCCATGCAAGCATCCACATGGAGATGTCAGCATTCGACACTCATTCTCCCAGAGGCCAAAACAAGGCAAATGTGGTCGTGAATTCGTGAATTCGGCTGAGACGTTGGTAGGGAAGGAGCAGAGCACAAGCCCCAATGGAGGACGCCCTCCCCCGAGTCTGGTGTCGGGGGTGGGGGGGGGGATCCCCTTCCCTGGGCAGGTTCTTTTGGCTGGTCCAGTAATGAACTCTACCTGAGCGAGATTAGATTAGCATGGGGAAGTGAGCAAATTTAATTACAAACAGATGTACAGGAACCCCACATACACGAGAGAGTCAGAGACCCAGCACATGCGAGAGGTTCAGAGACAGAAAGGGAAAACGGGGTAGATAGGACATTCTGAGCTAAGGGTGAGGTTTAGTGTCTTGGGACTTCAGAGGAGAGCGAGGTCCTTCACAGGATGATGGGAAGGGCAGATGTTCCGTAATGAGAAGTTTGCCCTGCCCCATAGCTGGCCCACAGAAAGTTATCTCTGGTGCCCTAACTGGTTTGGCTCAGTGGATAGAGCGTTGGCCTGTGGACTGAAGGGTTCCAGGTTCGATTCTGGTCAAGGGCATGTACCTTGGTTGCGGGCACATCCCCAGGAGGGGGTGTGCAGGAGGCAGCTGATGGATGTTTCAAACTCTCCCTCTCCCTTCCTCTCTGTAAAAAATCAATAAAATATATATTTTTTAAAAAATTATCTCTGGTGATAAACTCTTATTATGGGCAAGCCCCCTAATTTACATTTTTTAAGGGACAGGTAAAAGTTTCTCATGAGCCACATGGTCTTCACCGCCTTCAGCTCAAAATAATTTATGCACCAAGGTGGCACATCGTGGGGAGGCCTGTTCTGAACCCCTTCACTAAACTCAGAGGCCATGCGAAGGGAAAAATCAAGAGGTTTACACTCACCATCCCCTAGGGGTCAGCAGAGTGGCTGGGGCATTTCTGTTACTAGAACATCAGGGAGAACACTGCCTGGCTCAGGCCCTCGGGGCGTGGCAGGATCCTGTGAGAACAGCCGGGTGGTGTCTATGGCAGAGGAGGGGGGACAGCAGAGGTGGGGTCCCCGGGCGAGAGCCAGGGACCTGCTCACAAAAACTGTCACTGTAGTTAAATCATATCAAATCTGACTCAGCAATCCCATCTACTGACTGGTAGGGAATTTCATTCTTGATTATTCATGGGCCTTTTCCTCACTCCTCAGCCCAGGGTCATTACAACAAAATATCTGGGGAGTCGTCCCATCTCTGCTCCTTACTAGTCCTGTGGATAAGTACATTGTCAGGGGCCACGCGAGCCCTTCAACCCTAGGGCTTTATTAGGGGAACGCAAATTAAAACCACTGAGAGATGCCACTACACACCTATTACAATGGCCATAATAAAAAGTGCTGACACACTCTGATGCTGATGAAGATGCAGAACAATTGGAACTCATACCGTGTTGGAGTTATTACATGGTACCCCTACTGTGGGAAACAGTGCAGTAGTTTCTTATAAAGTTAAGCATATTCTCATCATAGGACCCAGAAATCCCACTCCGGGGTATTTACCCTGGAGAGAGGAAATCGTATGTTTCTATAAAAATCTGTACATGAATGTTCATAGCAGCTTTATTTGTGATAGCCAAAAGCTGAACACAACCCAAATGTTCTTCAACATTTGTGAAAGAATTAACAGACTGTGGTCCATCCATCCTATGGAATACTACTAAGCAGTACAATGAAACAGACTATTGATACAAACAAAGGCATGGATGAATCCCAAAGATACTGTGCTGAGTGAGAGAAGCCAGTCTCAGAAGGATACAGACTGTATAATTCCACTTATCTGACGATGTCAAAAAGACAAAACTAGATGATGGGAAACAACTCCGTGGTTTCCAGGGGCTATGGGTGGGGGGAAAGCACAGTGGAGTTTTGGAGGTGATGAAACTGCTCTATATCCTGATGACATGCATCTATATATGTGCTAAAATTAATAGAGCTGTACCACGAAAGAAAAAAGCTGATTTTACTGCGTGATGATTTTAATAGCACAATTTCTAAAGAATCGGTCCAAAGGCTTTGTTCCTCCCATGCCATGTTTGGGTGCAACATTTTACAGATCCTGGGACTCCAGTGCCTGGAATCCAGTCTCCCTAGCCCAGAGAACACCCCCCTTGAAGAATTTGCCGCCTTCCCCTGGGAATTATAAGAGAGATGTGGACACTTCCTGGCTTTACAAATTGTTGATCCTCTCTCTGACATTTTCGACCTACTCCTCTTCATTCGTTTCCCTGTGGGGGCACATTCTCACTTAGAATTCAAGAAAGAGAGATTGTTTGCAGCACCTTCTGCTTTCTGCTCGCCAAATACCCCTGAGGCAAGAAGTACAAAGGCCTTGACCCCTTCCAGGAAAGAGATGGGGAAAAGAAAGAGCAGAAAACCCCAATGGCACTCGTTCTTGCTGAATTTCTTAGAAGCAAAAACAAAACCCAAGTAAAGTCCTCAGTAAAATCTTGCCTAGACCCCTGTTGTTCTGGCTGCTGTAAGCAACACCATCTAAAGTCCAGGAAAGCTCAGTCAAAAGCAGTATGCACAGCCCACAAATGTGTGCTTGTGTGAATTAACAAAGGGAACAGGAGGCAACCAAAGGGGAGTCAGGCGGGGACCGTGACCAGGAGCCCTGGTCCTGACTGTGTAAAGGTGACGTGTCACTCACCGGCTGGGAGGTGAGTGGCATCAGAAAGAGAACATCAGGCCTCCTGAGAGCAGAGCCTAAATCCACATCTCTGACCTTGCGGTAGGCAGGGGGCCAGCAAGTGCTCTGGGCAGACCCAGGCCAAGGCCTCCCAAGACTGAAGGCATGCACGGTGGAAAGTGGCCCCAGAGATGAAGCGGGAAGTTGAGCCAGGGCTGTGGGCGGGTTGTGCCCTACACAGAGGTCTCAGATGGGAGGCACCAGTGAGACTGAAGCCCAGCCCACCCTCCGCTCCACACCACAAGTCTCATGAGACTGGCCTATACCGAGACTTTGATATTAAAGTATTAAAATTTAGAAACAATTTTTTAAAATTACATATATTCTCATCAAATTAGAATAATTAAGCACTAAACTTAGCCCTGAACTTTCTGAAAACCAAAGGGAATAGTAGAAAATTTCATTGAAATCTTCACCTCCTAATTATTTCAATACAAAGAAATCGTTAAGTTATTTTATAGAAGTAAGTTTTAGGCTAGAAATACATATTACTGGATCCTATTAAGGGCTTTGAGGAACATGGTAGGAAAAGTTGTCAATTACGGTTTTTGCAAAGTATGCAGAGGCATTCTTCAGAACATTTCCTGCATGGATCCTATAAAAAGCCAACATGAGGAACTAAGATAAGATGATCCGAATATATCACTTTCTGATTTTTTGAATTAATAATAAGATAAAATACAGAAGGTTCAACACTCAATGGGCCTCTAACATGTGGAAATTGCGAAGCGTTCAGAAATCTATATGCGCACTAAGCGCTGTCTGTGGCTCAAATGAATAAAATGAAAATGTGGATCATGTGGGAGTCAGCAAATCGTTTTTCCACTTTAAGAAAGAAATCCCAGCACAATATCATGTATATAGTATTCTCGCCCAGCCAAGAATGCATAACCTGAATCCAATTAGACAAACTAAAAAAAAAAAAAAAAAAAAAAAAAAAAAACAGTTTATGAAAAATGGATTAGGGACACTATTCTTCAAAAGTGTTAATGTCATAAAATACACATAAAGGCTGTGAAATGTCCAAAAGTAAAGAAGGCTAAAGGACATAACAACTAAATATAATTCCTTACCCTAGCTAGGACCTTATATTGGAAGGGGGAAACAAGTTAAAAAAATACATTATTGGGTCAATTAAGTATGGGTAGAGACAAAACTCGAATATGGATATAGATTAGACAAAAGTATTGCATTGATGTTAAATATTCTGAAGCTGACCATTGTATTGTGGTAATGTAAGAGAATCTCCACTCTTCTTAGAAAATACCCAATAAATATTTAAGAAGGAAGGGTCATGATGTACATAATTTATATTTAATGGCTCATAAAAATATTACATTGAGAAAGCAAAAGAGAACAAATGACAGAGTAAATGAGGTAAAAATATTCATAATGAATGAATTTGGGTAACAAGTACAGTAAGTCTTCACTTAATGTCATCAGTAGGTTCTTGGAGCTGCAGCAAAATGACATGTAACAAACCCAACTTTTACCTCAGGCTGAACGATATAAACGAGAGCTAAGTTCCTACATTTCATCAACATTATAACAAACCCACATTATTTGAGGATCTGCTGCATAGTTCATTTTCTTTTTATTCTTGCAACTTTTCTGTGCTTAAAAATATTTTTTAAAAGATTTTTTAAAATCTTTTTTAAAAACTCCTCTCTGTATGATGCTATGGTGGTGGATATACATCATTATAAATGTTTTCAAACCCATAGACATCAAGAGTAAATCCTATTGTAAACTATGGACTTTGGGTGATAATGACACGCCAATATAAGTTCATCAATTATAACAAATGTACCATTCTGGTGGGGGTGTTGGTAAGGGGGGAGGCTATGCATGTGTGGGAGCAAGTGGTACACAGGAAATCTCTTTGGAATTACTGTGAACTGATGAAAACAAGAAAGTCGATTTTAAAAAAGAGAGCTAGAGAGTCCTAATGCTTAAAAAGGTTAGGAACCGCAAACCTAAGAGAATAAGTAGTGAGTATACGTACTCCCAATGGCAGCCTATTGCAAGTGAGATGACAGTAAATATATGGTTAAATTCTGAAAAGTGACTGAAGAGATCATGGTTTTCACTATTGATTCGAAAGTGACCCACACTATATAGCTAGCAGACAGTTGGGTGGCATTCAGTTATGAAAATTTGGAGCCTTCCATTTTCAAATCATCAAGTTTTTAATGAGGTGGGTCCCTAGAATACCTAGGGACATGGTGCTTCAACCACAGAATTTAGGGTTTTTTATGTTCTCCATTTCAGAGGAAAATCTAAGCTGCTTATAAGCATAGAACCGTCAAAGGAAATCCGTCTTTTCCCCCGTGAGTTTTTCTTAAGCCATGACTCTGGGTGACTCTTCAAAGAGTCCACGATCCATTCTGATGGACAGAGAATATTAATGAGAGTGTCAAGAAGGTGGGTCTGACAATTTGATAGATTGAAAATGGTACCACCAGGTATCAAACTCAGAGCAAACGAGGGGTCATTAAAGTTGGGGTGCTGGGTTCCTATGCAGCTGTGACACTGGACAGCTGGCTTCTCACTCATCAATGCTGTTCCTTGGCCTCCAAACACTAAAGGGATATTAAAATTGGGTTAAGAAATGTCAAAGATATGTCCGGAGGTGAGACCCTTACACTGGAATAGCATTGTAAACTATGACTGGCCTTTCATCACACCTTCAGAATCATAAATCTTGTCCCTAGCTAAATCTGGATCCCCCCAAAGGAGTAGGTGGACTAGAGGAGGAGATTCGGTATTATATTACTCCCTGAGAATTCTCTTTCATTAATCTCTGCTCCGAAGGTGCCTTTGAATGGCTCTTGGTGCAATGAATAACGTTCTCACACAATCTTTCCTGTCAAACATGTTACTCACTCCAGAGCCTGACGACAGTTTGGGAGCAGTGTCTTTTGCTATTATGCTTTCCAATTGGCTTTCTATTGTCACTTTGAGAAGTGTGGAAACACCTGATTTATGAGAGCCCGGCTGAAGAAGTGTCGTTTCCATAGGTTCCTTAGTAACCGCCTCCAATAAGCAGAGGAGGGCAATTTGGCTCAAACTCGCTTTGAGAAGCTTGAAGTTTAATTTACACATTGGGTAGAGCTTTCCAACTCGTTGCAATTCTACTTAATTCATCCTCCCAAAACACCTGGAAGACATGGCAAGTGAAGCTGCAGTAGGCATGACCCTACAGTTAAGGCAACAGCTGTGTGTGTGTGTGTGTGTGTGTGTGTGTGTGTGAATAGTCTCAAAGCAGATCTTGTTTTGCTCTCCTCCTTACCCTGTCAGAACATATGAAAACCAGAACTTCAATGAACTCAGAAACGATACATCAGTTAATAACTGGGCCTGTTTCTCGAAGGTGCTTTAATCTTCTTATTTCCTTAAGTGCCTGTCTGTAGTTTGTGTATGTTCCTCCTGATATATTTTCTTCACTAACCTCATTTGTGGGGCACGGCTTGGAAGTCAGCAGCAAAGAAGTGACAGTTTGTGAAAAGAGGAGGTTTAATTGAATATGTGCAGGCACAGGAGTCTCTTAGAAGATGATTGGTGCCAAGAAATTTGGAAGGTCATTATGTGGAATATCTGTAGCTCAGTATCTTTTGAACCTTTTTAATGGGTGAGGAGGAACACTTATGCATAATGATATGGGACTGACTGTACCCTTGTCCTCAGAGCTGTCAGTCACAGGCAGGGCTGAGATCGGTTTTGCAAACGCAGGATCACAGCAAGCTGAACAAGCAGTTTGGAAGCACCTCTCAGCCTCAAGTGGGGAGAGTTCCTCAGAGACGGCTTTTCAAACTTCAATATGCAGGCGAATCACTTGGGGGGGGGGCGTTAAAATGCAGGGTCTGATCCCAAAGGTCTGGGGCAGAACCTGGAATTCTGCATTCCTGGCATGACCCCAAGTGATTCGGATGCTTCTGGTCCATTATTTACACTCTGCGTAGCAAGGGCTTCGAGGACAGTGCTTCCCAAGCCTCCTCTGCTGTGTAGACTAAGGACTGGCATATTGGGGTTCATACAGTTCTCCTGCTGTGATGGTGGATGCCCTTCAGCTGCTTCTTCCATACTTCTTATTCTTCTGTCAAATATGAAAGGCCTCCCTTTAAAGAGCGAAAAAAAAAAAAAAACAAGCCAGAATTCAAAGGACTAATTTGAATTACTGAGATAATGGTCTTATGCTTTACTTTGGTCTTAGAAACCTAATTTTTTGGGGGGGAAGCGGGGAGGGAGGCTGGGGATAAAATCGCAGACAAATAGTAATTTAGAGAGGTAAAAGCAATAAAACTGGCATACACAGGTGACTTTTCTGTGATGTATTATTTGGTTCTCAAATGAATAAATGAGGCCAATGTGGGATTGCCAGGTTTTGCCATAATCTGCATATCTGTTTCCAAGTGTGGAAGTTGAGTTAGGATTCTCTAGTCACTGTGTGGACACTTTCATGTTGGCCAGGATAACACCACATGGATATGTTAGGGATATTAATTAAAAACAACTCAGACTTTCTAGATTTGAGTTCTGAGTGTTCCTTTCTAGCCATCTCAAGGATGTTCCATCCACTCTATTGATGGAGGGGACAGGTCCTTGTCTCCCCCAGTTGCTAGTGGGGGTGGATTTCTTGTGATATTTCCCAAAAAAATAATTTTCTGAGACTTACATGGGAGAATAAGATGTCATAGAAGGCTTTATTTCTGTGGAATCAAATTCCTGAGTTTTCAAGGTCCCCTCTCCTTCAGTCCCACCATAGAAGAAGGATAGCTGGGCTATCAGGAGAGCTAAAATCAGAGCCAGTGTCTAGAGTTTCTGTTCCATGTCAGGGCATGGTCCTCTTTAGCATCAAGCTAGTTTAGTTTGTGTTTCTCATTGCAGCCCACCAGTCCACTGGGTGTGGGGTCCGCATGGCTGTGTGCCATACGGGCAAATGCAAGGAAGCAGGAACAGGAGAGCCTCATGAGTCAAGCGTCATGAGAGAGCAACAAGAGAAAGAACTTCTTTGTTTAGGAGATTATGTATTCCCAAATGTTCATGTGCTGCCACACCCATTCTGGCCAATGATCTTTGTTCCCAGGTGTGACTGACAGATAGGTACTTTTCCCTCTGTCACCTCAACTTTACTGGGCATGAGTCTCTCTTCTCTTTGTTGGATTCCTTCCCACAATGTTCTGCAGAGACTAGCCTGGTGGTTCCCTGGGGAGTGCAAAGTTTCAGCTTCCTGGTGAAGTTGCCCAAATGGCATGTCTATAATGTCTGGCTTCCCCCTTTGCTCTTTTCCTATTATTAATAACTAGCTAATTACAATGGTATCAACTCCGTTTGGAGTATAGAACTTTTCTGATCATTCCCACCAGTCAACCTGCTGATTCAAAGTGGATGTGCATGTTAGAGATGGGGTTGGTGGAGCATAGGGGTGGTCAAGGTCTGGGACGGTGGAACTCCAGAGGGTCAACATCGAACTCACAATGTCATGGTAACAAACCAACACTGACTTATATCTGCCTAATATTTTGCCATTTAAAAAGATCTTTATTGAGTGTTTTGATCTGGAGAGTAAAATACAAAGGTTAAAAATGGCAGCCCACTTTTTCTGGTTCAATTCTAGTATGGCAAAGGATGTTTGGTGTTACTGGAATAAATCCCTGCAGCTACAGAAAATGCTCATTACAGCTAAACCAGTTAAACTTACTCTCATAAAGATCAGCTTATTATGCTCTCACTTGTGTAACACGGATTTACCTTGGGCCAGTACAAAAGCCTTCTCTTCTCCCCAGATATTGATGAATAGTGATCACAGCTAACATTCATTGAAAACTTCCTTTGAATCAGGCACTGTGCAGGTTCAATATAATCCAATCCTTACACCACCCTATGTGGTAGATATTATGCTTAGCTCCGTTTCACAGATGAGGAATTTGAGACTTAAGCCACGCAGTCAGCTACTAACTGGTGACGTCAAGATTCAAATATAGGCAAAGTATCCCCAGAGGCTGCATTCATTCCAAGCAGGGTGCTAAAGTAGTTTCACTTTGGAAGGAAGTTTGAGACTTATGTAATTGTCAATAAGCAAAGGGTATGCCTTAGTCTTGCTTAGGACTTGGTCATTTTCACTCTTGCCTCACCTCCTGTGGGCTCTGAACCCTTGGGATACCGTTGGGTCTAGAGCTCAGCTTGACAACATCTGAATGTACTTAGCTGATGCTTGCCCCGCTTCAGAGTCCTTTTTCTTGTGTTTTGATACAAAGAGGAAAGACACTGGGGATGGAGGGAGATTCAGACCCTGGGTTTTAATGAGCTACACAGGGTTTGGGCACTGCTATTCATTTAGCGTTTAATTGAACTGTCCCACAGCCATGCTCAGAGTTCTGTTTCCATAGCATCCCATGCTATTTCTCCAGACAGTACGCAAGTAAAGATGGTTTGTCTTTAAAGTTTGAAGTTCCTGATTCTTTCAAGCCAGATGTATGGAAATGTGTGTGTGTGTGTGTGTGTGTGTGTGTGTGTGTGTTTAGACACTGATCCATATGCTTGCCCAGATGTGAATTCTGTGACCTTCTGTTCTTTCTTTTACTTGATGACTTGTATACACAGCCTCATAAGGCAAATCTCATAATTAAGTTGGATCTGTTTCAGCCATGAATTTTTCAAAGGATCATAATCATCATGGTTTCTATGTCCGTTTAAGAAACAATGTAATCACATATGTCCACAAATGAACTGTCCTTATCAATTTGGTTTTGGAACATGGGCCAAATTTGACTTATTTATATTCACTTCGAATGTAATGGCTTAGCCTGCTACTAAACATCACATTGAGAGCAGAACTCAAAACAAAATAAAAGGAATAGAAGCAAATACTCTTTTCTGTGTTAACTAGAATTACAGGATACAGGAGGAAAGGAGCAAAGAGTAGTTAAGAGCTTCAGTTCCTCTTTAAGGCTCAGTTTTCTCAGCTGTGAAATGGGAACATTAAAAGTTTCCTTGGCAAATTACTAGACTTCTATAAACTTGAATTCTTCTATAAAATTGAGATGATCATAAAAATACCTTACAGGGAGTTGGGAGGGTGAAGTTCATTTCACGTGTAAAATGTTTCTTGTAACCCCTCGTGCTCAGTAAACATTCAATAAATTTTAACCCATTATTAGTACCTACTCGTAGCGTTAAGTAAAACATTTGCGTTTACATTAATGAATGGGTAGCTATTACTTTTGCAAGGAGAAAGGACTCCTCTAGTTGAAAGACTAAAGGATCCATTAGCATAGCGTGATTTCAGAAGCACTAAGAATGTTCTGCTTCCCCTTAGAAAGGTCTCTTCCACTGTAAAATGAAGCCTGCTGCTTCTCCAATAAAGCTTAGTTGTCTGACTTAAGGTGTTAAAACAAAATTACTCCTGGAAGAAATATTGCTTTGAGCATCGTTAGCTATTTACACTTTAGAATGAGTGAGTTTTAGGTCCTGTTTTGAGAAATGTCCCCAGGAGTAGAGAGGAACAACATGAGACACTGGCAGCCAGGAGAACCACGTCTCCTGCTCCGCAATTACACGCCACGTCTGTGAACACCAACCTTAGTGACATGCGTAATGTTTTGGTCTCAGTGCATAGCCCACAACTGCCTCCTAATACCCGATAGAGTCATCAGGCCTCAGAGATATTACAAGCATAGACAAAAGCTCCTTTTATTAACCTTCATTGGGCATTAAAATTATGTTGTTAATGCTAAATACTTTTCAAAGGAGAGAAGTTCCCGGAGAGCATTTACTTGTGGTAAATTTCATGACTGGGACTGAAGCTTAGATAAAAATGTAGACGTCGTTCCTTGCTCCTGTTTCTCCCTCTCTCCTGGCCTTGCCAGGCCCCCGAGAGCCAACCACCTCTCCCACAGGCGCCCCAGCCAAGCGTGGACCTGCCAATAGCTTTACTGGCGGAAGCAGAAGCGCTGCACAAACGCCACCTGGTCCAATTGAGCAGATTGTCCATCGAGGAGGCAGTGAGCATCTCACACAGCTGGGCAGGACCGAGGCTCCGGTCCCAGCTCTTTCACAAACCTGGCAAGTCGCTGCCATCCTCTTGGCCTTGGATCCTTCTCAGTGAAACGACGATTGGGTGACATCATGTGTAAGACAAATCCTCTGGTTCTATGATCCTATGATGACCTCTTGACCGTTTTGTGCTTAAGTGACTGCCAGATGCCCTTCGTGACACCCATGCCCAGCTGGAGTGTGAGCAGGACACTGGCTCCTGGGACAACCTGTTTGTGCTACACAGCCAAGATGGGGACGTTGGTCCCCAGCGGCTCCATCCTCTGCTCTTCTCCCCCAGAATCATGCAGGTGGACAAGTCTAGAAGCCCCAGCCTCCTTGGACAAGTGATCTAAATTCTCTGGGCAGTAATGTCTTCTTTTAGAAAATGGAAACAATAATGCCCACCTCACTGGTGCGAATCAGTTATGTGATGTACGTGACTCACCAAGCACAGTGCCTCACACATAGAGGCAATGGTCTCTCCCCTTCTACTTCACTGCCCTGTGCTTTTAAAATTCTCATTCTCACTCCACATGAAGAGAGATGATTTGGTGAGGCTGGAGTTCATTTATATGTATGATTCCCCCGCCCCCCGCCAGCCTCCGAGGGGTTCAGCCTTTTATCCCTAACTGTGGAAGCCTCTGACTAGCCTAAAAGGGACCCCGAGCATCTGGGGTGCAGGTGAGCGGCAAGGTTCTCTTGCTAAGTGGGGGCTGCTCTCTGATTCTGAACTCAAACCTCCTCACAGTCAGTTCCTCTGTCCACTTGGGTCTTTTCCTAAGAAGCCAGAGAGCTAGGTAAGCCCGAGTCAGAGGCCTGGCAACCCTCCACCAGCTCCCTTCACCGTGAGCCAGAAACCACAACTGTCTGGGCTCCCTGGGGAAGCGGGGCAGCTGCTGGAGGTCCTTGCCCGGGAGCCAGTGGTGCGGAAGCTGGAGCGCTGGCACTGAGGCTGTGTGCACTCATTCCCGCACCCCCTCCGCTGGCCACGGAGTCCGGGTGGGGAACAGGTGGAGGGAAGAGAAGGAAGGGCCAGGAGCAGCTGGACGCTTGCAAGGATCCCACAGGAAAGGCGGTTCCAAGATCTGAGCACTTGGGCCTCATGAGGGGGAACTAGCTCTGGGGCCTGGCATGGGCCCCACCCCCTGGTGCCTACAGAGGGTCCTCCTAACGCCCTTTCCTGGGCTCCAGGCCCCCCCCACCCAGCATAGCTGCTGCCCAGCTTCACCCCCCACAGCGGCTCTCGCCATCTCCTGGGCAGCCTCCTGGTCTCCAGGCCCCTGGGTCTGGAAGGCCTTTCTTTCCTTGAAAACTCGGCCAGAGTCTCAGAGACCCGTCTCTGTCACCCCTTCCTTGTGAAGCCTCTCAGCCTGTGCCCACAGCATGTCTGCCCCTGCCCTGCCCTTCCACATGGCTATGGCACGCCCACCTATTGTCCATGGCTCCTTTCTCCCCCAGGATGTGAGCTGCGTGGGAGCAGGGACCTCCACCCGAGCCCGGGCTGGCACGGGGTGGGTGCTCAATAAACATCTCTTAAAGGAGTATGAGCCCCAGTTGCGAAAGAATCACAAAAAGGGACCTCGGACCTGCCCCTGTGGCCGTGAGTGTGGCGAAGAGGCCCAGGCGGGCACAGGATCCGGAGCTCAGTCCACGCTGACCCTGACCAGAGTCTGCCAGGCGATTAACCAAAAGCCAAAACTAGAAATTTGCCTCAACTGCTCAAAAATAATACTCACGTTAGTCACTTTCTTCCACATTTTTTTGGCAAGAAAAGTATTTTCCTGTCCTTTTCAAAAATCCCCCCATTGTGGTAGTGGAATGGCGTCCTCAGCTCCCAAGGAGCCTCCTGGTGCACGTCTCCCCTCCCCACACCCGTAGATGGAGGAGCAGGGACAGGAGAGCATTGCCACCACCGAGACTCAGAACTCCGTCGCCACGTGGGCATCGGAGCAGCCCGCCGGGGGTCCTTCTTCTTTAAGAAAAAACTGCACTATAGGAAACGTGCAATGGCATTTTCTAGGTTCTCTGTCCATTTCCTCCACCCATGGAGGGACTCCAAATCTAATTATAGGCATTTATGGGAACGGCTTCCATCTATGCCTAATTGCCATGTACTACAATAGCTATTACCACACCACTGTGTGCTGTACATTTTATTGGATGATCACATTCAGCTCCACAAAGGCACTCCGTCCACGTAGGCAGGTCTGTCCACTCTGCGTGGCTGGCCGCTTGTAGGGGACAGTGATTGACTCACATCTTAGAAAAAATGGGCAAAGAGGTGGTGAGCTTTGCAAGACCCCCGCCCCCCGCCCCAGGATCTGGCAGGACGATCCAACGCATTTTTAAAAGGGACTTTTGAATCATTGTCTAAAGAGAAATGTGCTTTTAACGCTGTTACCGTTGGGCCTTTCAGGCACCGCTAAGCTAACAACTCTGCCATTAGCAGCTGAGGTCTAAGGTGGGAACAAATTTTACCTGAAGCCAGTTTCCCACAACACGAGCTGAAGGGCAGAGGGAGGGGGGTGGGGTGCTGGGAGGAGAGAGAAGATGGCAGGCAGCCCCAGTTCTGTCACCGCTGGGATTTGGGGCACGTTCCCTCTGGGCTTTCGCTCTGTGAAGCGCGTGGTGAGCCCAGAGCTGCCTGTCTCCCGGGAGAGCAGTGAGCCGACGTGGATGTGAATGTCCCTTTAGATCAGTGGTTCTCGACCTTGGCTGCACATTAGAATCACCTGGGAATCTTTTGAAAATCCTGATTTCTGGGCCTCATCCTCCGGAAATTCTGTTTCTTCGTTACTAATGTTGTGGTCCCACCCCACAACAAAGAAACAGAATTTCCGGAGGATGAGGCCCAGAAATCAGGATTTTAAAAAGATTCCCAGGTGATTCTAATGTGCAGCCAAGGTCGAGAACCACTGTGTTAGAGGTTAGAGGCGCTGGGAGGAGGGGGGTGGGGGGAGGCTGGGCGCTGGCGCAGCATTAGTGTTCGCATGCAGCCGGCCCACGGGGTGAGGAGCAGGGGTTTGCAGAGGAGGGAGAGCTGCGGCCCAGCCCTACAGGCCCAGGGAAGATTCTCTGATCTGAAGTTCTCCCCACATGTTTGCCAAGCAGTGTTGCCTGTCCTGCTCCCCGCAGCTCTTGTGGGGCTACCCGGTCCTCTCCCGAGTGACCCCTTCTTGATTTGTGCTGCCTTCTGGCAACTTGTGACATCGCTTCGGTGTGGGTAGGCTTGGGAGACGGGTGGGAGCAGCTCAGAGGGGCTGATGGGTTAGATAGTCCTGGGGTGGCTAGTGGGCGTGGAAGCCCAGCCACACAGAGGACGCTTCCTGAAAGCACCCTGGCAACTGGAAACTAGTGACTGGAGGAACCACATCTGCGGACCTGATTCCCCTCCGAGTGACAACCCGCCAGGCAGGCCAGGAGCTGACGCCTCTGACTGAGCGGCAGTGAGACCAGGGCGGCCACCACTGCCCATGGCCAGCCTCCTCCCGGCTGGGCCAGCCACACTTTCCCAGAGCCGCCCTGCAGCCAGACCTTCCCTGCCCGCAGTCCTCCCTCTCCCCCGCCTCCTCACTTCCCACTCCCCTTTCTCCTTCTACAGGCCTTTCCCCAAAGTCACTCCCACTTCTAATTCTGTTTTGATGTCCACTTCCCAGAGGACCTCACTGACCGCAGGTAAATGCCCAAGCCGGGAGAAATGTAATTTATCTTTAAAAGGTTATTTGGTCTCAAAACACAGGACCATAATATTTTATTCACCATTTAAAATCCAAAAATTCTCTGAAAATGCCAAAACTTAATCTGACCTTCTATGAGGCTATTTGCAATCTGCAGTTATTCTACTTGAGTCATACATTTTATTCCGGAATTATTAAGGTGCTTGGTTATCAGGTGCTGCCCTAAATTCGGCTGGAGATGTGTTATGATATACAATCCATGCATTATATTAAGTCCTTAAAGTCTAAAAAAAATCTGAATTATGAGACATTTGACTCCAAGAGTTTGAATAAGAGGTTGAAGACTGTGGAGAGCGGCTACAGTGTTTGGACAGGTTCAAGCCTTGGACTAATGAGAGGGCACAGTTCTCTCATGGCCACATGCAAGTCCCAGCTTGAAGGGCAGAGCCCTCCCAGCACAATTATAGCCAACAGCTATGGTTGTGAGCTTGAATCTATGGTCTGAACACGTGGCCCCACGTGCCTGAGTGATGTGGGCTTGATAGAGTTTAGGTGCATGTAATTGAGCAGGATTGAAACCCACGAGAATGTTGTAAACATCTTGACCACGCCCTTACTTTGCCTCGTGGAATCTGGCTATAAAATAAAGACACAGCTTGAATCCCATGGTGCTATCTCTCCATCAGAGAGGGCAGCGTCCCACTCAGACCCAGCTTTATTCTCTTGTCTGTCTTTTCTAATTCTTCACCGCCCCCTCTCAGGGTCACCCTTGGCCATGCTAGTGTGGCACAGAAGACATGTGCTGCACAAAAATTAAAGTCTGCACCAAG
This sequence comes from Myotis yumanensis, assembly GCF_028538775.1. Lineage (NCBI taxonomy): Eukaryota > Metazoa > Chordata > Mammalia > Chiroptera > Vespertilionidae > Myotis > Myotis yumanensis. The sequence goes on from NW_027223759.1 coordinate 8,617,914, forward strand.
TGACCAGTATCTAAATGAAGCTTCCAAGGAACCACACTTCCCCATCTTCATGCACTGGACGAGTGGACGAGGCAGAGAGCACATCCTAACCATCTTTATCTCCTCATCACCCTGCAGGACACTTAGCCCATAGATGGTAACATCAATGAGCCAAACAGACAGATGACCATAGGGCAATTGTGGCCTCCACTTGGTGCAGCTCCCTGCGGCATTTAATGGAGCAAGTGACCGATGACAGTCTCAAGTCCTGCTTGTAGCTTTCCAGGTGCTCCCGGTTGTTGATGGTTGGCACGGGCACGTGTGGGAGCTGAAATGTTGATTACCTTTGGGCTTGGGAGACAATAAATAACTTCTTCCAGTCAGCTGAGAGCTGAGACATAAGATGAAAGCATTAATATTCAAATGTTAGCTTCATTATAGTGAACACCAATGGGAAGACATGACTTTAATTGGGTGGCCAGGCTGGGCCCCCCAGGGGAGAATTTGGGTTTGCAGAACCAACCATTCATTAGGGTTGCTGCCTCCCTTTGAAGCAGAAAGAGAAGGGCCCCTCAGTGTTTGCCATGTGTAAGTAGTTCCCGGAGTGTGACCAATAGATGCTAATTCATTGCAAGTCCGATCGATCACATAACCACCCCTCCTCTCCTGTGGGAAAGCAAGAAGGGGCTCAGGGGAGAGAGCAGAAGTGTTATTTAGGGGAAGGCCCTTCCTGCAAACACAAAACCAGGAACATGTTTGTACATTATGCGGAAGGACACACAGAAATCGGGAGCCCGGGGGCTCAGGGAGGTGGTGATAAGTCCCCAGAGAAACACCAATGTGCTGGCTTCTTTGATAACCTAAGGAACAACCAAAATACCCAGAGAAACAGCTATCAAAAATGCCTATATGGTGGTTGAAAACACTGATTAGGAATTTAAAGACCATGCATTTTACCCACTTAAGCAATCATATTTATGGCATGTAGAATAACAGGCCTCTTTGCTAATATAGCCAATGACATTTCTGAAACATGAACAATTATAGTGTTCTTCAGTTTCCTTGGCTTGTGATAATTTCTTGGCTTTAATGGAAAATGCTGAAATGTTATGTTACAGTGTTCAGGCTGAAATAAATGAGTTTTTTAAAAAATACTGTTTAGAAAACTCCAGGGGGAAATGCAACCCTGGCTCACTTCCTATTAGAGATTCAGACAGGGCGTGTAGTTGACTGATTTTTCACATTTCGGGCTCAACTTTGTTCTGAGGTTGTAAATGGAAGAGAAAGTTGAGGTATATTTTTTAAATGGCTCCAGAGCCCTGAATTTAAGTGCCAATATGGTCAAGTCATTTAATTTCCCTGGAACTCACTCCCCTCATCCCCATCTATAAAATAGGGATATAATAGTTACATTTCTGGATTGAAATAAGCATTAAATGGGACAAAGTGCATAGAAATCTGCAGGCCAATGCCAGGCACTGAACTAGGTGCTTGGTAACTGTTTTCAAAGTGGCCAGCAAGGCCTCCCTTGATGAGTGTAACGTGAACACACCCCCGGCAGCCAGGGGACACTGGGGGAATCTGATCTCACGCTGCTGGAGTTCTCACCAGGTTGAATCCCAGTGAACACACCACAACTGCTAGTGCTGAATTACGGAAACACCAAGGTTGACTCTTGGAAAGAGTAGAGAATAAACAAAAACTTCAGGGGACTTTCTCTGAGCCCTGTGCTAAGGGCACGGAGACTGGAACTGTCTGGGAGTCCTCAGGACGTAGGGACAAAGGGATGATGGGTACTTGAGGAGGGAAGTCTTTTCCTATGGTGCGTATGCAGTTGGCAATTCGCTACACCAGGTAAGAAGTCATTCACTCCAGCCTGAACACTCGACATTTCTATTAAATATTCAAGCATGCATATTCAAGTATGCTAAGAGCTACACGTGAAACGCGGTCTGTGGACTCTGTGCATCACAGACCAAGTGATGAGAATACCAGGCAGAAAGAGCAGATGGGAAGAAATAGTTGTTGCCCACCTGAAGTTTTCTGTAACCATGTGCTTGCTATTCAGCCTTCCCCCAGTTGGAGCTGTGGACAATGAACAGAGAGAGAACAACGAGATAGCACGACGGACTCACATTTCCCTAGCGAGTTACTGTGGTGCTTGTATCAGAGCACAGTGAACATGATGCACACAAGGTTTTATTTCAAGAAACAGGTACATTGTTACCTGTCTTCAAAGTGACATTGAAATTTTTAATTTCCAAATTTGAATATGCAAATATAGGGCTTCCCTAATGAACTTGATCACAAGTATTATTAAGACTATATACAACATTCTTTTCTTTACCCATCCCCCCACCTGCCTCCCCTCTGGCAACCATCAGCTCTTTCTCTGTATCTTATAGGTCTATTTCTATTTAGTTTATTCATTTGGGTTTTTTTTTGTGTGTGTTTATTTTAAATTTTCACATATAAGTGAAATCATATGGTATTTGTCTTTCTCTGTCTGACTTATTTCACTTAGCATAATACCCTCTAGGTCCATCCATATTGTCACAAATGGCAAGATTTCATTCTTTTTTATTACTGAGTAAGATTCCATTATATATATATATATATATATATGACATCTTAATCTATTCATCTATCAATGGCCACCGAGGTTGCTTCCATATCTTGGCTGCTATTATTAATGCTACAATGAACATAGGTATGCATATATGTTTTTGAATTATTGTTTCTGTTTTCTTCAGATAAATGCCCAGAAGTGGTATTACTGGCTTGTATGGCAGCTCTATTTTTAATTTTTGAGGAATCTCGACACTGTTTTCCATGGTGACTGCACCATTCACAATCCCACTAACAGTACAAGAGTTCCCTTTTCACCACATCCTCGCCAGTACTAGTCATTTGTTACTTTTTTGAACATTTTTTTAACTAAAGAGAGCAAGTTTGGTAACATGTTTATTTAGTTAGTCATTGAAAATCTATAGAACAACCATTTCCTTAGTAATGTATACTGTACAAAGAATGAAAAAAGAAATGTGATGTCTGCCTTCAGGAAATATATGATTTGGTTAAAGAGACTAATAAACTTTAAAAATTATATACAAGATTTTAAGTTCCTTGAGAGCAGGAATTCTAATGTTTAACCGTTGCACCCTCTTTAGCACCTACCTACAATGGCCTAGTAGAACCTCAACACACATTAAATTAACATGAATGAATTCAAATAGGCTTTTAAGCATAAGAGATGCAAATTGTTTTGCATGCTTTTCTGCATCCTATAAAATGACATGAGATGTACGAACACACATAGCATTAGGAACACCTTAGTTCCTTTTTTAATACAGTGTAATTTCTAAACACTATTCCTCCTATACAGTTGCTTCTTGAGCGTGAGTTTGTTATGAGGGGCTCTAGCTGCTGCAGGTCACCGGAGTACTGTTTCATATGCTGTAGGAGAGGTAAAATGTCACTGTACGGTCCCCAATACCCAAGCCCTGCTATGCTTGGGGATTAACCACTCCCCCAGCCTTTCTCTTGCTTTCCTAAATATGGCAAGGATTTATTTTTTACTGTAGCGTAAATATTTGGTTTCTCCATTAGAAAGGACAACGCAGCTCATAAAAAGTAATCAAAATATTACCTCAAGTGAAACAATTTTAGATGAAAAAAAGAAAGCACCAATAACTTTTCATCTTCCCCGGCCCTCAAAAGTGTCAGAAAGAAAGACCGTTATTCTTACAGGCCAAAGGGCAGATGCTCCATTCTACCAGTAGTGCAGGGTCTACTGTCTAACACCACCAAAGGGAATAATTATACCTTGTTTTTTTCCCCAATAGATTGACACCAGAGCTACACAGCTCGACCATGGAAAACTCTGAAGAGAGCAGTATGGGAAGTGGATCAGCTGGCTTCAGGAGTGGGGCCGAGATGTTTTACGGAAAGTTCAGTATTCTTCTGTTTCATTTCCTCCAGGATTTATGAAGGCAGAGCCACCATAAAGTATTTTATTTCCCAGGACATTCTCTGAAGCTCCAGGCACCAGGGCTGCGGGAATTGCCTCTAGGTTTTGTTTCTTGCAGCTTCAACTGGAACTCTCTTCTTTGGCTGTGGTTCCGTGCCAGCGCCTTGCTCCTAAGTCACAATGACCCAAAGTTGGAGATTGATGGCCTGAACTTGACTGAGACAACACAAACAGTTCCCCAAAGAAATGTGCGTGTGTATTCAGAGAAATGAATAACTCCTTTGAAGCGTGTGTCTCGGAAGCCTCTGAATGATTTCCATGAGACCCAGACAACAGGAGACGATTCAAGAAGAGAGTAGGAGACAAGTAGATAGGATCAACTCAGAACAGCTCAAATGAGACTGAGAACAATGCGGGGCTTTGATTGATAAGGTGATTGAAAAATTAAAAGAGGGGAGTCTATCTGTGAGCAGAATGTCAGTCAACAGAGATTGATGGAGGCATACGTCTTCTTCTCTTTGTGGTATCTTTCAGATAAAGATGTATTTTCTTTCCGAGAGATCTTTATAAGACAATTGCTTGAGTAGGAGTGAGTGTGTGTGTGTGTGTGTGTGTGTGCACTGCAGCATTTCAGAGCAGGGCTCTATACCTAGAATGCAAGGCTACTCCATAGCTGTGCAGACTGTCTGCACTTCCCATGGCTTGTGCATGGATAACGTACTTTAAAACCTCCCTCCTGGATGAGCCTTCATTTCCAATTGTGCCTGTGCACCACGTGGCAGCCAGCACAGTGAGGGGAAAGGCGATTGTGTGAACTGCACATCCATCTGTCATGTCTTTGGCATTGAAGAGCCACGCTGAAAAATTAGCCTCCTCCTTCCCCCAACGTGTGTTTTCCCATCCTCAACACAATGCTGGAAGCTCTCGGCTCTGAGGGAAGGGAACAAAGGGGCAAGGAATTCAATAAAAAAGAGATCCAAGTCGAAATGAAATATTGTCTCCCTGTCTGTATTGCTTTCTTTCTCTCCAATCCTCCAGAGCGTTAACCACTTCTCTGCTGCACCGGGAAGCAGCCTCATTGCTAGGATTTGCCTGCCAAAGACAGGAGTCTCTGAAGCACCAGCGATGTCCAGGGTGATGAGTAGCTGAACATCAGAGGCAAAACTGGACATAAAAATGTCAGCCAATGGTGAAAAAAGACTCAGATTTCCCACTGCTTTGGAATTTTTCTAGTGCACTTGCTTATTTAACTGCATATACAGGCTCAAAGGCTTATTGGGTTTTTATATTCTCTGTATGCATTTGAGGACTTCCTAAAATTGCATACAACGTTTTATTTCCCTGTGCACGTGTGCATTTTTCTGGGGAGAGACTCCATAGCAACCTTCAGTTTCTTTAAAGTGTCCATGATGCACAATGTTAAAATTCACTGCAAAAAGGTACTTACTGCTTGGGGTGTTTGCTCAATCATAGTGAGTGCACTTCCCATCACCGGGGGTTAGGAGTTGGGGAGACAAGTTCTATCTGTGAAATACTTGGACAAAGAACAGACCACAAAGGAAACACAAGTAAACTAAACAACAGATGCTGAATCAGAAGATGAAAGAGGATGAGGGGAAGATTTATAAAACTTTTATTTTCTCATTTCACAACTGCAATTCAGACTCAGTCAAAACACATAAAATAGAGAATGTGTGGATTTTTGTTTATTTTTTGAATTATTGTTTTAAATTTCCTTTTTCAGTTGTTGAGAGGAAGGGATGTTGAATACTTGGACTAATGAACTCATTTGAAATTTCCTCAGTTAATATTAGATCTAAAGAAAGTTAATTAAAAAGAGAAAATTGCAGAGTGGCAATGGTGTTTCAGGTTAGGGGCTTTTGATGGAAGGAATCATTAACATAGCTTGCTGTGAGCAAACTGGCTAGCAGTCAATTAAATTTTGAATCTGTGTACAATCATCTTAACTTGAATATTTTCTAAAAGTTTTTAAAAACAGAGTTCATAGATATATTTTAGAATAGAGTATTTTAGCTACAATTGCTCTTTTAGGCAAAAGTGATACCCCCAAAATTAGGATTAAAGGGGAGAAGATCTTTCATCAAGAACTGAAGTATAACAATAATTACTAATTTGAGTATGCAAAATAATCTTAAAGAGACCAAAAACATCCTTCATGATCAAAATACTCAATAGCTAGAAACTCCCCAAACTGACTAGTCATCTATGAAGCAAAGCTAACCTCATACTTAATGTGAAAGACTGAAAGCTTTTTCCCTAAGAACAAAACAATGATGTCCAATCTTTCCACTCTTATTTAATTTAACATTGTGTCGGAGGTTCTGGCTAGGCCAATAAGTCAGAAAAAGAAACAAAAATCATCCTGATTGAAAAGGAAAATGCAAAAATATTTCTATTCACATATAATCTGAAAATCCTGAGTAATTCACATAAACACACACACACACACACACACACACACACACACACATTCTACTGGAGCCAATAAATGAGTTTAGCCAATGGTAGTATACAAGATTGATATTTACAAAAGTCGATTGTATTTCTATACAATAGCCAAACCAAAAATGAAGTTAAGAAAACAATTTTATTTACAATAGCATAAAAAAAGATAAAATACTTAGGCATAAATTTAATCAAAGCAATGCAAGGCTTGTACTCTGAAAACTAAAAAACATTGTCAAAAGAAATTAAAGACAAATGTATGGACATACATCCCATGTTCAGAAGACATAATATTCTTTACATGGCAATATTCTCCAATCTGAACTTCAGATTCAATGCAATCCCTATTAACACCCCAGTTGGCTTTTTTTGGTATTTATTTATTTATTTATTTGTTTGTTTATTTATTTATTTTTGGCAGGAATTCACAACCTAATTCTGAAACTAACATGGAAAATAAAAAGGACTCAGAATAGTAAAAATTACCTTGATAAAGACGACTAACATTGAGAGACTCATACTGCCTGACCTCAAAACTTTCTATAAAGCTACAGTAATCCAAACAGTGCGGCATTATCATAACAATGAACATATAGGTAATAAGGAAAAGAATCGTCTTTTCAACAAATGGTGTAGGGGACAACTGGAAATCCACATGCAAAAGAATGATTGGGACCTACTTAACAACATATACAAAATTTACTCAAAATAGGTCATAGATCCAAATATAAGAGCCAAAACTAAAACTCTTAGCAGAATAATAGGTGGAAATCTTCATGACCTTGGATTAAGTGCTGACCATGCTACAACATGAATGAACCTTGAGAACATGTTGCTAATTGAAAGAAACTGGTCACAGAAGATCACACACTGTATGATTCCACTGGCATGAAATGTCCAGGAGAGGCAAGTCCATAGAGACAGAAAGGGAACAGGGAACTGCAGAGTGACAGCTAACGTGTGTTGGGTTTCTTTTGGGGTGATGATATTGTTCTGAAATTAGATTTGTTGATGGTTGCACAACTTTCTGAATATTTTAAAAGCCTCTTGACTGAAGAAAAAAAAAGAAAGAAAAGGAGAGACCAAAAGTTTTTAAGTAAATATACTGCAATCCAATCGAACATGTTAAAGTTTTAACATATTTAATGAATAAATGTATCAGTTATGAAAGTCAGCATGTTAATCAGAAAAGTCTATTGATTAGCCATCTGTGGTAGATTGGATTATATGTACTAATTTTTCATTTCCTTGGATAATAATAATATAAGGTAGAACTAAATATAATTGCCATTTTTGGTAAAGTACAAAATGGTGTAATTAATATCAGCAATTTCATGTGGTTTAACCTAATACACCCCTGTCTTTTGCCATGTAATTTGCAGTGTTCTCCCAACAAGGGGTAAAATATTCTGCATCATCTCACTGATGTTGGGTTTGGCCATGTGACTTGCTTTGATTAGTGAAATGTTTGTGAACAGAGACTTTAAATGTGTTAACTTTGTACACCAACTCTTCACTGTGAGAGGAACATCCTGTAGGTAGTCACTGATCCAAGGTGGATGAGATACAGAGGAGGCAGACCTGGAGTCAACCCACAGCCTGGAGCTGAGCCCAGGAGACTTGCAGCTGGAGCAGAGCCTCCCAGCCAAGAGCAACTGAACCACAATGTACTTGTAGACTCACGTGAGAATAATGGTTTTTGTTGTAAGCCATCAAGTTTTGGGGGTTGTTTGCTACATAGCATTACTGTGGCTATAACTAGTAGGTCATGTAAACCATGGACAAGGGGGAGCAACTGAAAAGTAGACAGTGTCTGTCCAAGCAGTAGCTGAAGGAAATGTAGTCTTGCTGGACAGACTTCAACTGCTGAGGTTCCCAGAGGCTGAGGAGAGAAGAGGTATGGGCAGAAGATAGCACTGACAGCTGGCACCACCCCCCCCGCCCCTCGCCCCCCGCCCCCCGCAGTGGACCGCAACCTGAAGACAGGCCTTGGGTAGTTGATTGAGTATTACACTGGAGGGGGAAAATGATAAATATCAAATTTAACACTTCTCAGTTTTGACCAAGGTCTGTGTTATAGCCAAGGCTTTAATCGGAATTCTCATAAATAGGGGAGAACTCAAGGAAAGAAAGTTTGATTACAAGCCAAGGGCGTTCTATTAGTTAAGGTTGTAATACCCTAAGGAGCCAACACAGGGATTCTATGTTGTTTTCGTTTGCTCTAAATGTTATGCTACATAATTTTCACTTGTGCAAGTCCAGGAGTTGAGAACAGAGTCTCAGAAATGAAACCACAATTAACTGAAGTTGCTGAAAAAAATGTACCATCAAGGGCACTTGCATTTATTTATGTCAATAATTCCAAAGAAAATTGCTATTAAGTCTTACCAACTGTCATCCACTTGTCCTCTTTCATATCCTGGGTTAAATTATTACCATAATATCCTCGGGTCTCCCAATCATAACAGTGGCTGCTGTTTATTAAATGCTTATTACCATGTACCAAGAACTCTGCTAGGCACTTTCCAAATGTTAAACCTAATTTTCACAATACACTTGAAAGACGAGTACTATTATCCCCATTTTAGATGCAAGGTAACTATGACTCAGAAAGATTAACTTCACCAATAATAATAAAAAAATCACATAACTAGTAAGGGGAGGAGCTGAAATTTGAACCCAAGTCTAACAATGATCTTACTTAATGGTGAGCAAACATAATTCTAAGCTAGAGTTTTTGTTGTTGAAATAAAAATGTTCAATCCATAAAGATTTAGCTACTGGCATAGAAAAAGAATCTTATGATAAGGTGGTCTCAGTTAACCTTTATCTATCTATCTATCTATCTATCTATCTATCTATCTATCATGATCTACCTACCTATCGAAATCTATCAAAAAGTTACCAGAAAGTGCCAGTTTGAACATTTAATTCATTTTCACTTCAGTTAATTCCTGTGTCCTTATAACATGTTGGTCATGGACCTTTGGCTCAGTCCAGAATGAAGTTGTTTTTGAGGAAGCATAATCTAAATAAGAATTCCAATCTTTCCCCATGTTCCTGAAAAATACCATCTGAGATATGAGTACAACCTCAGAAAAATTCTCTCTCTCCTTTTCTCCCAACCCTCTCCTTCTCAGCCTATGAGGCCTGGGCCCTGCCACCCACCCCCCTCCCCCAAACAATCTCTCCTCCCCCCACTTTTCCACACTGGTCTCCAGTCACGGCTGACACTTACCCTACCCAGCCTCAAGGTGAACTTAGTGCCTCTTTCTTTATAACAGTCTTTAGGCAAGAACCTTCTCGGAGGCTCTGGTCCCTTCTAACTCTCCTTCTTTCCTCTCTCATTCCTCACAAAGGTCCAAAAAACCAAACTGACCCAGGATGCTCTTCAGAAAAGTAAGGAGTAGCTATGTGGGCAAGCCAAGAATTCCCCATCTTTAGGAAACAGTATGGGAGAGAAAAATATTAAAAGGCTGCGACCTTCCTAATCCCTCACATGAATGTTCTTTGCCCATCACATGGTATGTTGGTTTCTTATGGCTGCTGTAACAATTACCACACAGTTAGTGGTTTACAAGAAGATGTATTATCTTACCGCTCTAGAGGTCAGAAGTCCAACATGGATTTTACCGGACTGAAATCAAAGTGTCAAAAAGCTGCAGTCCTTTTGGGAGGCTCCAGAGGAGAATTTATTTCCTTGCTTATTTGTGTTACGGGCAGAACACAGAAATGGGGACTCGAAAATAAGGACATTTTCTTGCTGGCTGTCAGTGGAGTAGCGTTCCCTACTTCTGAACCCACCCACATTTCTTGGCTTGTGGTCCCTTTCTTCCATCTTCAAAGTTAGCAACTGGTAGGTTGAGTCCCTCTCATGCTACGAATCCTTCCTTCTTCTTACATCTCATCCCTTCAACCCATCCAGCAAAGTTTCCCTGCTTTTAAGGACCCCTGTGATTAGATTGGGCCACCAAATAATCCAGGGTGCTCCCCCCATCTCCAGGGCCATGCCCTTAACCACACCTACAAAGTCCCTTGGGTCACATAAGTTCACGTATCCACTGGTTCCTGGGATTAGGGCGTGGATATTTTTAGGGGATGGTATCCTGCCTTACATGTGTAGTAAGTTTCATTGTTATTTTATAGGTGGAAAAGCTGAGGTCACAAGGCATTATATTGAACTGGAAGTCCCACTGTAATATGATCTGAACCAAGGTTTGTTAACCTCAGTCCTATACCTCTTGACCTCGCCTATATCCTTAACTCATCCATGATCCTTATAGGGAAATTAAATAATCACCTTTGAAAGTCATATAACTACTTTTGTTGACCTGTCCTCCAAATGTTTTTATTAAGCTGCATGTATTTATAATTTTTTCAGTTGTAGCATAAGGAAAGATATACATTAGAAAATGTATAGTCTTAGAAAAAACAACTTAAACAAAGTATCCGTGGTCAAACAAAAAGAAAGCTTACTTACTATCTTTATGAGGCCGCCTTTCTGTATGATTTGGTCATGTTTTTGCTAAAAGTTCTCCTCCACACAATGGTTTTCCAAGAAAAATCACATTTTCCTACAACATCCTCACTACATGTCCTGAGCTGTCTAGGTCAAGATAATTCAGAATTCCCCAGTCACCATCACACCAAACATCAGAGTTTTGCTTTATCTCCTCTGCTGAAGCTGCTGAAGACAAGATGTCTTAAAATATACAGCTAAATGGAAGGCTTGTCAAGAGGAAGTGGGGTAGGGCACATCCGTGTTTATTCTTACTGTTCAGAGTAGCTACTGCTGATGCTTTGCGCTCTCTAGGAAAATTAGAAGCCCAGATTACATCGTAATTGCAACATGCATAGACCAAGCAGGATACACACACAGAGGCTGCCAGAAACAGCTATGATTAAATGATCAGCGATGAACAAATCAAAAGAAAAAGCAGAAAGCCAACTGGGACACCAGAACTGAACGGGAGCTCATCACAGCAAAAGCTAATAAGCAGGAAAGCACATGGGAATGGGAGAGGTTGTCTGAAGATAAGACAAGAAGCTTTACATGTTGTGGGACAGTCTGGGGGTCTCTCTGAGACCTTCATCAACACAGACGGTGTCTCCGAAGGCTTGGCCGCAGATAGAATGGACGGAGGGCCGCAGTGCATGCCGGTTATGGGGACGCGCACAGGAGAGGGCTTTGTGTTGTGTCCTTTGTTGTGCATCTTTATCCCACCTGCCAGAACGTTCTATTTATGCTGCCTCTTTTTATTTCAGCAAAGAGCAGGACAGTCGTGATGGGCAGTTGATAAAAATGTGGGGCTGAATTTACATAGTCTTTCAGGGACTGTCATGCTCCTGATGCCTGTGGTGTGTAATTAAGAGAACCTCTAATTTGAATCGAAATCTGTTCTTTTAGTTTCGTGTCATCTACAATATCACTACCAGCTCATCTACATAGCCTATTATAATGCACACTTTTATACCACGATAGCCTTCGCCTAATCAGTCCTCTACGAGCTAATCAGCTCAAAGACTGTCACAAGTGGCATAATGCATGCAATTATCCTTAATTCAACTTCCAAACATGGAGGTGAAAGATCACATTTCTGACAAACAGGCTTCTCAGGAATTCATGAATTGATAATCATGATTAATGGGAAATCACAGTGCAAAACTTGTTTTAATTTACCTGTTCATGTAACTTGTGTTATAGAGAAATGAGAACCTTCCTCCAGAGCAAACAAAGACTGTCTAGAGACGATCGAATGAATCGTAACCCCCGTGTAAGAAATGTGCCGTCACTCCTTCCGGATCATCTTAAATGACAGAGATCAGGGTGGCTAAATCAGGATGATAGCTTTGACAATATCCTGACCTTGACTCACTGGAGAAAAAGGAAAAAAATAAAAAAGAAACTACTCAGAAATGGAATCTCTAGTTATCACCGATACATGTTTGAAGGAGGGATTTACTTTAATGGGATGAATTGAACCGCTTGTCACTGTAGATCCTCGGATTTCTACAGAGCTGTGCTATTTTTGGAAGGTGGTCTTTGACAATAACTGCATTAGGGTTTGTGTTCCCCTAAATGTTGACATAAGCAGCTCAGAATACTGCCACTCACTCATTTATTGAAATAATATTTATTGAGCAAATATTACATGGCAGAACCTATGCTGAGTATTGGGGGTAAAAATGATCAGTAACAGAAGCCTCATCCTTGAGAAACATACAGTCCAGTGTGGAAGATAACACGAGGAAACTGAAATAACTGACATACCAGGGTGAGGCATTGACAAAAATGCTGATGGGGGTCTCACTTTGTAACTGTTGCGCTACAATAGGTTCACCAGGGAAGAGTGAAGTATATACCAGCACATTGCCTGTGTCATGTCTCTGAAAGGTTAGGACTTCCCTTCTCTCGGAGAATAAAATCTTTCCAGTTCCTGGCACAAAGGTGTTAAACCAGATTATGCCAGCGGTGGAAGGGTTGGGGCTGGTGTTCTGAGTTATTGTGGGGGCTTGGCTTAACCCCAGGAGGTAGCTTCCCCAAAGCTAAAAGGGAATGGTGGCTTGGAGATTCTCAGGAGAGGCAGAGATGTCCCCTGCTTATATGTATACCAGAGGCCTGGTGCATGAAATTCGTGCATTCGGGGTGGGGAGTGTCCTCTCAGCCCAGCCTGTGCACTCCCCAGTCCAGGAGCCCTCGGGGGATGTCCAACTGACCCTGTGGGGAGCGGGCCTAAGCCATCAGTCGGACATCCTTAGCGCTGCTGTGGAGACGGAAGAGGCTCCCACCACCGCCGCTGCACTCGCCAGCCATGAGCTTGGGTCCTGGCTGAGCAGCGCTCCCCCTGTGGGAGTGCACTAACCATCAGGGGGCAGCTCCTGCATTGAGCGTCTGCCCCCTGTTGGTCAGTGCATGTCATAGCGACTGGTCTTTCTGCCATTCAATTTGTATATTAGCCTTTTATTCTATAGGATAGGCCCCTGGAGGGAGTGATAGTCTACAGGTGAGATGACTGTGACATGCTTATGGAAACTGGAAATCTACTAGTAAGTGCTGTGGCCAGGATCTCTGTGTCTGAGTTTTTAGTCCATGGAGAGGGCCCCAAGAGGCACATCTCTGCCCCCCCCCCCAACACACACACACACACAGGATGGCAGCAGGGCACATATGTAGCAGAGGAGGGCAACAATGATAATGTTGACCCCATTCTCTGCGAACCACCCCAGCACAAAAATCCTATGCATTCCTGTGCATGTCTGAGGACTCCACAAACATGGCTGAGATTGAATGTCTTGCCTGAGGAATCTACTGTTGGGGAGCAAATCCATACCTGGTGTTGCAAACTCAATGCTTATAGGAACTACTGGGGTAACTAAGGAAACAAGTGAACCAGACTTGCTGCCTTGTGATATGCACCTATGCACATACAGCCTTGAAATAGGAAGCAGGGTTGGGAAGTTCTCAACTCCCCTTCTCTTGATTCTAAAATGCCAAGATCAGACATAAAACTTGGTATTCTATCCCAGGAGGACTGGGAAACACATTTCTTTAAAAACTAGCATATGTGGCCCTAACTGGTTTGGCTCAGTGGATAGAGCGTCGGCCTGCAGACTGAAAGGTCCCAGGTTCGATTCCCGTCAAGGGCATGTACCTTTGGTTGCGGGCACATACATCCCCAATAGGAGGTGTGCAGGAGGCAGCTGATTGATGTTTCTCTCTCATTGATGTTTCTAGCTCTCTATCCCTCTCCCTTCCTCTCTGTAAAAAATCAATGAAAAGTATATATTGTTTAAAACTAGCATATGTGACAATTACAGCTGCACCCCACTGTTACCACCATTGCCACCCCCACACATACATGTGGGTGGTGCTGGTGGGTACAGCATCCATCAATCCTCCATGGCTGCCAGATGGTGAGAAAGGACCATCGCCCCCCACTCCCTCCTCTGCTTCCTGATGCCCTACATCCGGGTGCAGATTTGCCTCTTAGCATCCCGTTGATGTGCACAGACTGCAAACTCTTCCCTGCCCCACAGTCAGTTACCCTTCAGTGCGAGAGCTTTGTCTGAGCTCAGCGTTTCATGGCTAGAGTCACAGATAACAGGGGGAGAGAAGAGAGAGTTAAAAGTGGATGTAACGCTTTGCCTGCTGTTGGAGACCAGTGGGTTCGTTTGTAGTTACAGAACAGTCCGACTGAACGATACAGACTCTGGGACTTAATCTGAACTGTGACTCACTCCTGAATTAGAACAGATATTCATAACACATTGCAGTGTCTTCAAGATAATAGAATTTTGCTTGTTTTTTAAAGTAAGTACAGATATTGTCCTTATTATAGTATTTTTCATAAAGTGGGGTTTCTTTGAGATCTCTTAAAGGACTCCAGCTGTATAGAAATATCTCTTTAGTGATAAAAACAAAGCAAGTGTTTCCTGCTTTGTTGACTCAGACAATGGAGGATCCTCCCGCACCGATGCCTGGTTGCTTACAGTAGCCTGTGCGGGCTGGGTGTTTTGTTCCCATTCTCTAAGCATTTCCCTCCTCCTAGCATTTCTGCAGGTGCTTGAATTTTCTTCCAAAGTCACAAAGTATAATATGAGTTGAACATCTGGCTCATAAAAGTCCTTTTGAAGGCAGAGCAGAATGCCTCTCTGGTCAACGAAAGTTGTAGAAGAAAGCCATATGGGAGGATTCTGACCACAGGGCTTGAGGCTCATGTTGTTCATTGCGCTGTAAGGTTGTTGCCCTTCCTGGACACTTTCTGCCTGGTGTTATGCTCAGGAAGTGCTCACCCGCTAAGCATTCACACAAAGAAAAGAAGGACTAATATCCCGGTGCCCTAAGCCCGCAGTCAGTCCAGAGAGATGTGGCAAGGATTGCATGCAAACTGGAGAGCTGGGTGTCCTTGAAGTTGCTGTTCACACAACCACAAAAGATGAAAGTGCTGCCCTAATCTTTGGCCTGCAGACTGAAGGGTCCTGGGTTCGATTACGGAGAAGGGCATGTACCTTGGCTGTGTGCTCTATCCCCAGTAGGGGGCGTGCAGGAGGCAGCTGATCAGTATTTCTCTCACATCTATGTTTCTCTCTATTCCTCTCCCTTCCTCTCTGTAAAAAATCAATATAAATACATTAAAAAATAAAATAAAAGATGAAAGTGGTTTATGGCAAAAAGTATAAAGTTCAGGAAGCAAAAAGAGAAATGTTAAAGCCCCTCATGCAGAAGAATGATGACAATCTGTACTTGATAAACCCTGTCTGACCTGTTGAACTTGAGCCTAAGATGCAATCATTTGAGGCAGCGGATTTTGCTCGGCCATCTGAGTGCCGGCGACAGGGAAGCCCCCTGAGGGAGGACCCCTGTCTATCTTGATCTTTGGTCTGATACGGGCCTTGTGCCAATTGGGCCCTAAATAATTTTTCAGTGCTTTACACACCAAATTACCTAGCTTAAACCATTCTGTAAAATGCTAAATTTATAGAATGCTCGCCAAAATCACATATTTTATTCAATGGATTTTTTCCCCCAGCTTCGTCCATATTTACTTCCCAGATCTTTGGTTCCAACAGGAAATAAACAAAAATAGATTTTCCCTTAAGTCAGATCTTCCAGAAGATGTGCTGCCTCCAGAATTGCTCAGTAAATATCTAGTCTGGTGGGTTCAAACCCTGAACACCCAGTTTAGTCAGGAGAGAAAAACTACTGTCTCAATAATTAAAAGAAAAAACTAACAAGCAGACAAAAAAAGGCCAGGCCCCTATTGCCCAATAAGCCTGCAAACAGTATGACAAACGGGTATCGAACAAGCACAGAGCCTGAGAGAAATCCAATAGCTTCCACCTCCAGAATGCGGGTCTCAGGGGCAGACAACCACCAGGTGACCAGCGCTTGCCTCTCGGTTCTTTAGTGCAATCAAGTTCAAAGGCACCTCTGAGACCCCTGCTGCTCCCACTGGCTCACCCAGAGCCTTCGACTGTGCCCTCTGCAATTGGCAGAGGCACCAACATTCAGAGGCACCAACATCGCTCACTCTACTTTAGAAACTCACAAAGATTCCTTCCTTCCTTTCCTCCCCACTCCCCATCCCCTTCCTTTTTTCTTTTCATTTTGATCGTTCAAGGGCCAAAACAATGCAGGATACAGAAGAAATATAAGGGGGAAAAGAAGACAATTTGCCAAGAGTTTAATAAAGTGGCTGGTAAAAGGAGTAGCAAAAGCACAAGGAGTAGTAAGGCACTCAGGGCCCAGGCAGGACTCGCCCCCTGGGCCTGTGGCGGGGGGGGGGGGGGGGGGGGGGGGGGGGGAATTAGTGAGAAGGGTGGACTGTGTGGAGAGGGCCTCCTGACAGGAGCTCAGGCCTCCATCCACTTTCAGGGACCCCTCAAGGAGGGAGCCAGCAGAATAAATACCTGCATCCCCTGGACTCCTTCCAGCCCTTCCTACTAACCTGACCCAACTGGAAGCCAGAGGGCAAAGGGACAGGTTAGACTCCGAGGCGCTGAGGATGGATGTGAAAGGCAAACAGACACTTCAAAGATCTAGAGTTTGCTCGCTCTCTCTCTCTTCTCTCTCTCTCACACACACACACACACACACACACACACGCACACGTTTCCTGTAGCCTACACTAAAAGAGTAGAAACTGAAATCTGCAGTCAGAAGCCAGACGGAAATGCTCGTTCTCTTAGAAGTTAACCACACAATCCACTTTGTGCTAAAATTCATCCAGAGCGGCTTACCCTCTTTATGTAACAGGGGCTTGAATCTGGGACGATGCATGGAATTCAAACTCGTAAACCATAAAGAACATTGTGCTTGCAACTTTTTTTTTACACTGGCCGCCTCTCTTCCCGGCTCCAGTTCCACCACGTGGGCAGTGATTCTGGGCGCCGCATCTCACCCTCCTCTGGCCACAATAACATTCCGCCCCGTTCGGGTTCCTAGGAAAACCATCCGCTGATGCTATCCAGCCAGAGAACCACAAGAAGTGGTTCTGAGCACAAAATTGCTTCAAGTCACACATGGCTCGTTTTTTTTTTTCCAAGCATGCATCCGCTTAGATGAGTGGATTTGCAATCCAAACAGCACGCGCCTCGGGCTGGCTATGTTGGAGCCCCTATTTTCCAAGTGGAAAAGTAATCATGGTTGCTCAAGCCACCTGCCGGGCGCACCTCCCAGCACCCCACAGCCAAGCCCGCCCCTGACTGAAGGCAGACGCCAGTGGACGCCTCCAGACAAGGGAACGTAAATGCACGGAGAGATTGGAAGAGCAGACGCTTGACATTATCTCTTTACTCGTTCCACACATCTGTACTCGAACCAGATTTTCTTCAAAGTAATTTAAGAATTATCTAGTCCACAATAATACCAAGGAAGATGAGTTGCTGGCTCTTCAACACAGATATCTATCTATCTATCTATCTATCTATCTATCTATCTATCTATCTATCTATATCTGCCTACCTATCTACCTCCCTAACTATCTATCTATCATCTATCTATCTCTATACCTATCACTCTATATCTATCTACAGTATCTATCATCTAACTCTATATCTATCTCTATCTCTACCTATCTAGCTATTTGCTAGCTATCTCTATCTCCATCTATTTATCAGTCTCTCTATATCTATCTGCCTATCTATATCTATCTATCTATCTCTATCTATCTCTATATCTATCTATCTCTATCTGACTATCTATCTATCTATCTATCTATCCATCCTACTGCAGACTCCAGTTACTTGGAGGTAAAGCTAGTTTATTTTATTTTATTTTATTTTTATTTTTGGCAGGAAGCTTTGTAAATATTTTATTTTTTATTGATTAAGGTATTACATATGTGTCCTTATCCCTCCCCCATTGCCCTGACACACACCCCCGCCCAACTCATGTCCTCACCCCCCTGGTGTCTGTATCCATTGCATGCATATAAGCCTAACCAATGGATAAAGCTAGTTTAGACATCTCCATGTTTGGTCAAGAACATCTCTATGGCAACAATTCTAAATATCTCCTATGATTATACTTTGCTGTTGAATTGTATATGTTGTTAAACATTCCTTGGCATCTACTCTTGCTCATGGTCAAAAGCAATATGATTCTGACCTGCTAATACACTGGCTTAATTGTCAAGGTATTTTTTTTCTTCGTCTATTCATTTGATCCTTGGGGAGGGTGCCTGGCAAGAACCCTTTAGTCCAGAGAAGCAGCCAGCCTTGGAGACCTCACATGGAGGGAGCTAATGAAATGAATCCCGACCTCACGTTCCTCCCTCCCTCTACTTGGCTTGAATCCCATTTTCTCCACTGACCAGTTATGTGGTCTTGGGCAACTTCATTAGCCTCTCTTAACCTTGAATTTTATTTTATGTTATTTTTTGCAAATTTGGCAAAGTGATAAAAACCTATTCCACTGGGTTGCTGCTGTAATTAAATGAAAATGTAAATCGCAGGATGCCACCTGTAATACTTATGAAATAAACAATAGCTCCTATGCTCTTCCTGCCCTTACCCACCTCATGGAGCAAGGTCATAGCAGCTCTTGTTTATAACACCCTGGGAGTCACAGAGTTTCCTCCTTCAAAAGGCCATAGAGGACACATCTTCTCTCTCCCAAACAGGAACACTCTTTCCATCACCCCACCATTGCTTGTCAGACACAGAACTCATTTTTTAAATATCTCCAGTATCTTCTTACTCACACAACTGATATTATAGTTATTAATTACATCTTGTCCTCCCTACCGGACTGCAAGCTCTTTGAGAGCAAGGATGTGTCTAACTTTGCTTGGTATCCTCCGGTGTGTCTAGAGAAGAGCACACAGTAGGTGCTAACGTTTTGAATAAATGAATGAGCTAAGTGAGTTGGCTACATGTGGGATGAGGTCTTTCACTCAAAATGTAAGCCAGGCAAGATGGCGTTGTAAGTTTGGTTTGCTGCCTACCACCTCTACTCCAGGCGTACAGCAATGAGAGGTATTATATCAGGAGAATATTTAAAAGATGTAGCTCAAAACCAAACACAAAAATTTTCTTGATTAAAAAAATGAAACAATAATTTAGAGCAGTAAGCCAGGAGCCAAGCTGTGGATGCACCATCAGCCAGAGGCAGCCCGGGGTCCGCCCGGCACTGTAATGGGGCTAAGAGGGTCCCGGCAGGCAGAGACAGCTAGGGTTCATTTCAGGTATTGCAGCATAAAAAGCCACCCCAAAACTTAGCGGTGTACAGCAACAACCATTCTATCATGCCCTGGGTTCTGTGGGCTGGGCATCAGGAAGGGCTGAGATAGCTCTTCTCTGCTCCACAGCATCTGGGGCCTCAGCTGGGAAAACTCACGGGACAGGGAATGGCTGCGGAGGAGGAGCTGGGGCTGGAGATCTATTTCCAAGGTGACTTCTTGACTCGCATATCTAGAGCCCGGCCCTCGATAACTGTGAGACAGGCTCAGCTGGGACTCTACGCCTCACTAGAAAGGAGGGCAACCCAAGAGAAATAAGAAAAGGTTTGCAAAATAAAAGTATTAGTAAGGGCATGGGAAAATGGAATGTACCACTGACAAAAGAGTACATTTGTCCAAACCCTTGGAATTCAGGAATTTTGGAATATCTAGTGCAACTGAAAATGTGCATCCCTTGTGACCCAGCAATTTCATTTTTAGATAAAAGTCTTAGAACTTTTCTTTCATTTACAAGGATCTTGATTGTGTTATCAGATGTTGTTGCATAACAAACACCGCATCTCAATGGCATTCCAGAAGAAACTTTTACTGAGCTCCTGCACCTGTAGGTTGGCTGGAGGTAGGTGGCTCTGTTGGTGGCAGCTGGGGTGGTTCACCCCCACCTGGGAGTCAGCTGATACAGGCTGTACTCAGCCAGGCGGCCCAGCTCTGCCCCGTGTGGATTACCCACCTCCTAGGTTAGTGAGTAGCCCAGGCATGCTCTAATCACAGTAATGGCAGAAACCCAAGAGCACCAAACCAATTATACAGATACTTTCCAAGTCTTTGGGGAGCTCATGCCTGCTAACATCCCACTGGCCACAGCAAGTCATGCAGCCAAACAGAAAAATATACTCCAATGGGAGCAACTGCAAAGTCACCCGACAAGGGGTATGATCACAGGGATCCGTGAAGTGTTGAGTCTATGAATGCAATCGACCACATTCCCTGCAAAATTGTTTATAGTAAGACAAAGGACCCAAATGTTCATCAAGAAGGAGAGTGGGTAAGTACACCATGGTGTTTCCTCCATCAGAGCTCTACCTAGAAGTGAAAATGAGTTGGCGAGGGCTACCTGCATCAACATGTATAAAAATCAAAAACAGGGACTGTTGATTGGGGGAAAAAAGCAAGTTGCAGAATGAAGTATGACAGCTCTTAAAACGTTCAAGACTACAACACATATTTTATGGACGTATCCATATATAGTGAAAGTGTAAAATGTGGATAAGAATGATACGCCCAAGCCTCAGGAGAGTGATTACTTCCGGAGGAAAAGAGAGAAAATGGGGCTGTGGAGGGAGAGAAAGTGGGCTTCAGCCATACCTGTGACATTGTTTTTCCTAATACAAAAGATATAAAGCAAACATGGGAAAATATTAGCATCTGTTAAATCTGAGTGTTGAATGATATGTTTCTTTCTTTTTAAGATGTTTTTATTGATTTTTAGAGGGAGAGGAGGGGAGGGGGATAGAGAGATAGAAACACCGATGAGAGAGGACCATCATCATTGATCGGTCGGTGATATGCCCTGATCAGGCCTCGAACTGGTGACCTCTTGGTTCCTGGGTCGACATTCAACTGCTGAGCCACAGCGGCCGGGCTGTTATGATGTTTCTTATATGTGCTAGTCTGGAGGTCTGGTGAGGAGAGGGTTACAAAGAGCCCAAGCAAATGCTTTGTGGGCCATGGAAGAGAAGCAACTGCCTGCCACACAGCTCCAGGAGATTCTGCCTGTTCCCCCTGCTGCCTCACTCCCTGCCAACATTCTGAAACTGCTCCAGATGCAAAGGGATGCAGAGCAAATTAGACCAAAAAATTAGCAGAGTGAGCAAACTCCATTCATCTCATTCTGATCTCTCGTGTGGGCTTTGGTTTGAAAGCCCAGACACACAAGCTGCTGCTTGTTTCTGCGACATGTCTGGCTGCCTCCGCAGTCAGCCAATCCAGTTGCTCGGCCGCAGCACCCAGGTGCCGCTGTGGGGAGGACACAGCAGCTCGAAGGGAATGATCTCACTCCTCCTTTTTTTTTTTTTTCAATCGAACTTTTATCAGAACACCTCGGAGTCCTTTTCCGTCCCCAGGGGAATAAAACAGTCTGTTCTGGAAAGAAATGACACCCCAATTTTGTTAGCAAATATTAGGAAAATTTTAAGTCATGGCAAGAACTGCCAGATGGCCTGGAAGGACAGAGGGTGTGGGTGTGGGGGTTGGGAGGTGGGCCGACTGACTGCAAAGCTCTTTACTTTAAACACAGGAATCAAGCAGGAGCCAGAGAAAGAGCATTGACTTTTAAGTAATATAAGGTTTGGTACATTTTCCCCCAGCAGTGTGAAATCGACTGTCCTCTATTTTCACTGTGATGCTTCGCTCTGAAGATGGTGGTTTGGAATTGACATGTATGTGCATATGAAAAAAAATATAAAACCCTACACATCTAATGCCGCCTTTCCAATGGTCTTTGCTGCATTAGCACGAACCGTGTTGATGGTAAGCAGATGACACGTCTTCAAAATAGCTGCTTCATTGAAGAGAATAGGGCTGTCGGATGCAAGGCCACAGAGAGCGGGCCAGCATTTCCCCAGAGGCACTCAGCCCAAAGTGAAATGAATGTCCTTGGCAATTTGCAATGTTACAGTCAACATGACTCTGAATGGTTTTTCAATGGAATAATTTTAGCGTTCCTAGCTGGGATTTTGAAGTTGCTTACAGTGGTTTTTAATAAAGGGGAAAAAATCTCTCATCCTTCCTCTGAGGCTCCTTTAGAGTTACTTATATGGTTCTACACCCAAAGCACACCTTGAATTTTTCTACTTCTCTCCACCCCGACTATCACCACTCTCCCACCCTCATCCAAGCCACCATGCTCTCTCACGTGACCATCTGGTCTCCCCGTAGCCACTGGGGCCTCCTCTTTCTATCTGTGCTCCATACAGATAGGAAACAGCAAGAGGAAACTTGCTCAAATGTAAATCTGGTCTCACCCTTCCCCTTTGAAAAGTCTTCCCTGCACTTGCTTCCTCCTATTGCCTTTAAAATCCTTTCTCTGGTCTCCCACCTCCCTGCTAATGACTCCAGACCCTACTCACACCACTCCCTGCTCCCTCCTGATACACCTGCCACTGCTTAGTGTTTATTTCCCATCCGGTTATAAAACCCTTAGAGAGGAAAGTCAAAAATTCTGTTATATCCCCAACTAAGGAAATGTCACAACCCACCCACTCACCCAGCCCACGCAGTTTCCATGTCCCCAAGGGCAATCGCTTGCAACTATTTCAGCTGATTCTTTGGGATTTTGCCCCCCCCCCCCCCCCGCCCCCATCTCTAGACACCATGTTTTTAAGGGTTCTTTTATTTTTGTTCTAAGCATATTCTATTGAGGGCTCTCTAGGGAAGATGAGAATGAGTTCTTTTATACCACTGGCCAGCCCCTCCCCCAACACCACCCTTCCTGTCCCCTTGTCTACCCAACTAGTTACCTGGTAACAGTGGTTAGGTCAGTACCCTCCAGCTAAGTTTAGAAGTCACACAGCCTAACTTCTGTCCTATCCTCCTGGTTACAAGCAAGTGACAGGTTAGCCACATTTAAGGCGAAAGAATGACCACATGATGAATCTTGGGAACCACAATCCATTGGCGGTGATCTTTCGGATACAACCACCACAGGCCTTGATTTTAGAAGGTGAGTGGCAATGGGAAAAGGTACTTGGTGAGAGACCAGACAATAGTAGTAAAACCCACTCACTTTGCTTAAATATATATTCATGTGTGTGACCATGTGTTCGATTCATTCTGGCAAGGTCGGGGGAGGGGTGGTAAACTTTTTCTGTGAAAGGCCAGATAGTAAATATCTGAGACTTTGCAATCCATGCGGTTTCTGTCAGTTACTCAGCTCTGCTCTTCCCAGGGAAAAGCAGCCAGAAATAACATGTGATTGACTCGGTGTGGCTGGGCAAAGTAAAACTTTATGCACACCGAATTTGAATTCCTGATCATTTTCATGTATCACATAATATTGTATTTCCTTTGATTATTTTTCAAGCACTTACAAATATAAATCTATCCTTAGCTTGAAGACAGAACAGGAGACAACAGGCCAGATTTGGCTCATGGGCTATCATTTGCCAACCCCGGGTCTAGACGAAGGCAGGGACTGGACTGTGTCTGCCTTACCCACTCTTTTATAAGCCCTGTATTTCATACATCATAGCTGTGCTTAATACATTTATTGGGTGAGTGCATAGTTGATTTGTAAACAAATTATAAAACCCTGAAATAAAAATTACTCTGCAAAGCCTTCAGTGCTCACCTAGACATCAGTCTCCTCCATTTAAAACCGAGGTCAAAAATTACATTTGCAGGTTTATTGATGTTTTTCTGGAAATATAGCAGTATTAGAACACCCAGGTCTCACTTTCCCATGCTAAATGAGCCCAGAGTATCTTGAATAATCTGAGATTTCAATACTAAGAGTGATGGAGGCTCATTGCTTTCTCAGCTTCTCAGAGACGCAAGCACAGGCCATGAATCAGTGGCATCATCACTCCTGAGCCACGCATTGCTATTCAAGTGCTAGCAATATGACCATAGTTGTCCTGGAGACTCTTGGTCACATCCCCTCATTTCCAGCCATGCTGCTGGACATTGTTGACCCGGATGCCCCAACCACAAGACATGGTGCCAAACCCCATGGTCTTCCCTTTATACATTCCAACCGGCTCCTCCTCCTGACTTCCTTGTTTCTATTAAGGGCACCATCTATCTTCAATTCCTGAGGCTTAAAACTTTGGAATTGCCTTTTTCCTCTCCCCTTTTCTCATTATTCCATCTTCTCATTGCCGCAGGCCCAGTTTAGATCCTATTAATTCTTGCTTATACTCCAGTCTAATGCCAACCTCTTAATCATTCTCTCCTCACCACCACCTTTTTTCTCTCCCTCCTCCAACACAGCCTATAGATTCTAAACCAGGAGTAACTCTCAAATGACACTTAATAGCAATTGCCTTGTTTTATAATCCCTTGAGTGGCAAATTTTTAAAGTAGAAATCTGACCATATCCCTTGCCTGCTCCAAAACCTTGGCTGGTTGTCCATTGCCAACCAAATTGAACAACCTCCTTGACGTCGTAGCATTCAAGGGCTTTTAACCCTAACTCTCTAGTCTCATTTCGTGCCTCCATTTTTGGCAACATGGGAGTGGAAGAGACTGTTTGTGTCCCAGAATTTATTTTTGGATTTCTTTCTTAGACATAGCTCACTCGATTTTTATATGCATACAGGCCCATTACATTTCCCAGCTTGCCTGGCAGATAGGAATATCCTTTTGGCCAAGCTCTGACAAATAAGATGTAAACAGAAATGGGTACATCTGGTGGGAAGTATCTTTAAATAGTAGAGGATTGCCCCTTTTTATTCCTTCCATCCAGTTAGGCAGAATGTGGATATGATGACTGGAACTAGGTTGCCACCTTGGACTTGGAAGTCATACATTGAGGATGGCAGCACAACGCAACAGAATGGGCCTGGGTCCTTGATGCTCAGAGTCATCCTAACGACCCTGAACGCTCAACCTCAGAACTCCCTTATGTGACAGAAAAATTAACTTTTATCTTCCTAAAGCTACTTTTTTAAAACTTGCTTGTTCTTTTCACCTAATTTTGAGTGATGCAGGGGAGGGGGGGGGAACTATGCCTCATTTTCTCAGAACATGGCGTTATTGCCTCAGGCTCTCTCTGTATGCAGTGTTCTCTCTGCCCACTGCACAACCCCTTTTTGCCCCCATTTCCTTCTGTTATGCATATCTTGGCAGTCTACCCATTATCAAGGCCCATCGCAATGTCTTCTCCATCATGCCGTTCCTAACCTTCCAATCACTAGGTTCTCCCGCTCCTTAGATTTCTCTAGCACTTTCAATCCCCCTTTCTATACCTTCTCTCACACTGGTCATCTCTGAACTAATTTTACCCCAATGCCCTCTCTTCTATGTGAGGGCAGATAGTCACGCTGTGGTTTATGGATAGCAAGTGTTCACTGAGACACATTTTGGGTGTTGTCCAGCTCAGAGAGACTCTCCTTCCCTTGGGAAGTGCCACTGCCCCACACCCACTCCCACCACCACCACCATGTTTCAGTAAATGACTGCCATGGCCTGGGCTGACTGGGACACCTTTTGCCAGCTGACCTGGCAGACTCTCTCCTCTGAGAAACGGATGCAGAATTCTGAGGCAGCATCTAAACCTGAGAGCTGTGGGGAGCTCGAGGGCTGGAGGAGTGGTGAAAGTCAGTCTGTGGTAGGAGAACAAAGGGTAAGAGAAGGAGAGAGGTTCTGTTGACTCCCAGCTTCTCAGCCCAATTGTTCTAAAGGTCAGGATGCGGTCCTGCACTTGGGTTCTATGAGACACCTTAGATTCTTCTTCTTATAAGTGTCCACTTTTAAGCTCATTCTAGTGAGCGTTAGTGACTTAAAATCAAAAGGTCAACATATATCTGTGGAATTTATTCAACTGACCTGCTGGAGGGCCACAGATTGTTCAGTGGCAAAGTAAGGGAGCCCTTTGGCTATTTCAATCTGGGTGAATAGCCACATGGGTCAAGAATGTCACACCCTTCTTTTTCTTTCTCCTTTTAATTTATTGGAAGTTTAACTAGCCAGGGTTCTTCATCTTTAGAGTCAAGGTATAATCTGAAACTGAACATGTTACAGTCTGGCTTACATTTGCTCCGGTGGCATTTGTCATCTGTGACACTCATAAAGCATTTACCCTTTACTCCCTCATTTGGTCAGTGTCCACACTAACTCTTAAACCACATGGGGCATGTTTCCATCTCACTTGTCCTCCTGTCCCCAAAAGCTCAATAAATCCATCAGTATGTTAGTTTGTTCCCAATGTATTTACACTGGGAGTAACCTGAACCATCACAGGCCAATAGTGGTTCCTAATTAGATTAATTCAAGATTGAGTTTATTTGTAACTCAATTTCGTAGAAAACTGAAGTCCACTGGGAAGAGAGAGAGTAAAATGCTGTATTTCTTTACCACCTAAAAATCCGGACTGAAGAGAGAAGCAAAAGCCAGAAGTGAGACTGACGAAGAAAAATAAGCTTAAGTAAGTGAATAGCTTAAGGCTTTCACGTGAAATTCACTCTGAAGTGTGCTGTGCAAGGGAACATGTCGTCTTCTGTTGTCTGTGTTCAGCAGACAGCTGGAATCCCACACAGGATGCCAAAACTATGTGACCTACATTCGCAGCTAGACGGCATTTGCTAAAATGAAATCTAAGATTCAGAATCCTTTTGTTTACATTTCTTTGGGAGTATTATGTGGACTGGATAATGGGGTGACCGATGCATTCTTTTTCTTGCTTCCAGGTATTTAAAACCATGTTAACCTGACTCTCTAGTCTTTAAGAAAAACATAATACAAACAAAAATCACAAAAACTCCCTTCAGAGTACGGCTTTTTCCAGGTATAAAATATTAGTCTATTGAAAGTTTAATTACCCACATTTCTTCATCTTCGGTATGAAGGTAAAATCTGAAACAGAATTGTTACAATCTGGCTTACATTTGTTTCTTGATAGTGTGGTTTTAAGAAAGAAAGAAAAAAACCCTACATGATTCACGTGCAGTCAGATTCGTTTTCTCTTCATGCAAATAGCCTGAGTACACTTTCAGAAGTCAGAAGCAAACGTTTTAAGGGGAACTGCACCTTCCCACAGGATTCCCTGAACAAGCCAACTCAGATTTAGCAACTAGCTCCTTCAAGTGGTTCGTTTGTTTTGGTGATTGTGGTAACCATGGTGGTGGGTGGGAAGGTGTCTTTCTCAGAGGCCTGGTCAGGGAGGGATTTCCCTTAAAAACCAAACTCTTTTCTCAACTGCAGTGTCCACACTCTCTCTCAATCCCCGGACTGAGCAAAGGCAGCCTAAGCCTCAAGTGACCACATGGCCTTGATGTCAACTCACTGAAAGCCTTTTATTTTTCCAAATTTCCAGGGAAATTAATAAGCAATTTCCACATGTTCATGGCTTTCACTTCTGTCTGGAAGGTTTTTCCTACTTCCTTTATTATCCAGCTCCTGGGAGGGGATCTGTCTCAGAGGTCATTTCTTTGGAAATCATTACCAACCCACCAAAATGAATCGTTCTCCCCTCAGTGCTACCCACAGCTCTGCTGTCATATCTCAGCTCTTGCAAATCACACTGGTAAGTGATTCTGTCCCCTTTCCCAGTGGACTGTCCCTCCACTCTCCCCCTCTTCCAATATATGAACTCCCTTCGGGATGTGGTCCTATTTTACTGGTCCTTGCACCCTCAGCAGCTAGACCAGTCAGAGTTGAACAGAGATGCAGAATAAAGGTGAGTGAGTTGCTTTGCTGCATCAATCGTGTACTTTCTTCTGTAGCCCACCTGGCTTTTCCCCCTGCCTGTAAAAGTGCTCAAGTACCTTTAAAAACTACCCATAGTAAATGATTTTAACTCTTTGA
Source organism: Myotis yumanensis (assembly GCF_028538775.1). Lineage (NCBI taxonomy): Eukaryota > Metazoa > Chordata > Mammalia > Chiroptera > Vespertilionidae > Myotis > Myotis yumanensis. The sequence goes on from NW_027223759.1 coordinate 8,646,033, forward strand.
ATGCGTAAGAATCCATGAGTTCACAATGACATGAATGAAGAAACAATTAAATGGAGGAGGGAAAGCTCTTCCTTATACTGTGAAGCAAATGAATAAATATAGAAAGAATAATGGATTTAGAAAATTACTATTTTGCAACTAGTGTAATGCTAAGGGAGTCAGGCAAGAATCATCAACAGATGCAATAGCTAGGGGTGAAAATTTGAAGAGCCATTTACATAGTCTCAAAATACCTCCCATAAGATTCTTATTAGTTGCAATGAGAAAAATAGTACACTTACAGTGGTGAAATCTAGCAAATACTATCACATTGACCAAATTATGAAAATGACTAGCACTGGGCCCCTGACCAGATGGCTCAGTTGGTTAGAGCGCCGTCCCAATACACCAAGGTTGCAGGTTCAATCCCCAGTCAGAGCACATACAGGAATCAACCAATGAAAGCATAAAGAAATGCGACAAATAGATATTTCTCTCTTTCCCTTCCTCTCTCTCTTTAAAATCAATAAAAAAATTTTAATGACTAGCACTGGGACAAATCAACATCACGTGCCTCCTGATATGATGCTTAAGAAAGACACATCACTTCTGTAGTATTGCTGTCATAAATGTATTGCCAGAACGTAATCAGGAGGAAACATCAGACTAACCAAAATCAAGGGATATCCTACAAAATGATTAGCCTGTTCTCTTCTAGTATGCTAATACTTCATGAAGTATGAATGAACAAAGACTGACCTATCGAGATTAAAGGAGACTAGCTGATATGACAATTGAACTCGACACCTAATCTGGGATTTTCTTTTGTAATAAAGGACATTACTGGAACAACTGGTGAAATCTAGATAAGATCTGTAGACTAGGTAATAGTGCTGTATCAGCATTAATTTTCTGAATTGATCACTGTGTTATGATCATATAAGAGAATATCTTTGTTTTTCAGGAAATACACTGAAATGTGAAGTATAAAGTAGCATCATATCTGTGACTTACTCCCAACCAGTTCAGGAAAAAAATAATGGTGGGGGAAGGAGGCTGTTGGAGAGAGAAGCAAGTGCAGAAAATGTGATAAAATATTAACATTTAGGAAATACAGATAAGAGGTATATAGGAATTATTTGCATTATTGGAAATTCTCTAAAGTCCAAAATTCTGTCAAAATGTAAAATTTAAAAAAAACAAAACAAGTCAATCACACCTCCTTTGCTTCCTCCTCCTCCAGCCAAGGTTTCAGGAGACATCTGTCAGTCTCCGCACTTCCCATGGACTCTCACCCACCGAGATCCATTACTCTCATCCATTACCCAACTGAAATGATCTTGATTTAATCTCCAGTGACCTCAGCACTGCCAAATCCAATAAGATTTTTCTGTTCTCCTCTGCTGTTTGACTCCATAGCATTTGACACTGTCTTCACTTTGTTTTTGAAAGTTCAAATCCTTAAGCCCAAGCACTGCTCACGACCTCTCCCTCTCCTATCTTTGTAGCTTCCCTCTCCAGCATTCCCAACAAGGGTCCTCCTGACTGCTATTTGCAGTGAATGCTATTGATGTGGGACTCTTCTCACGCATTCCCTTTCCTTAAGTTACTCTAATCTTTGATGAACAAAATCAAACTCACCCACCAGTTGGCAGCTGATATATCACCTCCTTTGAGAAGCTTCTCTGAATGGCATGCCAATATTTTTGTGTGGGTTTTTTTGTGGTTGGTTTTTTTGGGGGCCGGGGGGGCTATTAAAATCACTTTATATTTCACGTATCCTTTTATTTCAGAGCATTAGCAGGTAGTTCCAAAACTACAGTTTTGAATGGATCCTCCAATCTGGGTTTTACAAATGAAACAGACATTACTGAAACCTTTTTTTTTTTCTTTTGGTCACTTTTTTGTTCCTTGTCGATAAGCCTGGCTGTGACTTAGGGGTGGCCGCACACCCCCTCCCGGGCTGGCCTCTGCTCCCTCACGCCACTGCCACTGCCCTTTGTTACACTCACCTCTCCCCAGAGGACTGGTCCCTCTGAGCGCAGGTTGTCCACGTGGTCTGTGATCTGGGTGTGAGCACTGGTTCTCCGTAGGGGACTGTCTCTGAAGTTCCCAAAGCTGCAGGTCCCGTGGGTTCCTGTCCCAAGCTACCTCTACCAGCCCCGCCTCTCCAGCAAGACTTCCTGTGCGCCTCCTCCCATCTGCTCTTCAAGGTTCTGTAGCTCCGCAAATTGATGGCCATGAAATTCACCTGCCTGGGATGAGCCCCTGCCAGTACTTGACCAATTTTATGTTTCAATATGGATTTTTGTCATGGTAGGATGCCCATGTGTATTAAACGACTTTTACCTAAAAGGGCAACATTTGATTTGATTTGAGCACAGAGAAGAAACACGGGTTTTTCTTTTCAAATTAAGCAACTTTTTAAAGCACCATTTTATTTAAAAAATAATCTATGCCGCACTTTAAGAAACAACTATAGGGTGTTGTATATTATAAACTGGTGACATTCTATTAAATTATGTACAACATGCTTATTTGTATGTTTCTTGAGGTGGTAATGAGAAAAAGTTTTTTTTTAAAGCGTTCCTTAATGTATTTCTTATACCATTTATTGAAAAGCTGCTTTCATGGTAAAGTTAGGTTGGTTTGAAAGGAGGAAGTAGCGAAGTTAACATGTGTAAATAATTTCTGTATATATGTATAATCAAGTACCAACCTTGATGTATAATGACAGTATAAAAGCTGTCATGTTTGTGATGTCTAGTGATGGGGAAAATATAAGTCTTATATCCATTAGATCACATGGTGATTAAAATTGGCATAATAAACATAGGTTACTAGGGGAAAAGGAAAATTAGTGATCTCTTCCACCTCTGTGTTTACCAAATTATTGCATCTGGTTATGGAAAAAATATTACATATAGTAGCTTCCAAAATATCTATATTGCATCAGAGGGTTGAAATCACTTCAATTAAAACAGTGGTTCTCAACCTTCTGGCCCTTTAAATACAGTTCTTCATGTTGTGACCCAACCATAAAATTATTTTCGTTGCTACTTCATAACTGTAATGTTGCTACTGTTGTGAATTGTAATGTAAATATCTGATATGCAGGATGGTCTTAGGCGACCCCTGTGAAAGGGTCGTTCGCCCGACAAAGGGGTCGCGACCCACAGGTTGAGAACCGCTGAATTAAAAACTACACATGAAACCTTCCCAGTTTTCAAAACCTTTCCAATCACTATAAAGATCTTGGAAACCAAATGATTTCATGCTAGTTTCCCTAAACCAGTAAAATATATATCCAAGATTTTTTATTTCTACTTATCATTAACTAGAGGCCCAGTGCACAAAATTCATGCACAGGTAGGGTCCCTGGGCCTGGCCGGCGATCAGGGACAATTGGGGCCTTCCGGCTGCTGGCCGGGGCCTCCCTTCCCTGGCTGCCAGCTGCTGGCTGCTGGCCAGGGCCTTCCTCTGTTCCACACTGTCTTCTGGTGGTCCGCGAACCTCATAGTGAGCAATCAAACTCCCAGTCTCCCGGTCAAACTCCCGAGGGGACACTTTGCATATTAGCCTTTTTTTATATATAGATTGTTTTAATGTTGGATCTCAGAATACTTAGTGCACTTATACTTATTTTATGTTATCATTTTTATTGAATTTATTTGAGTGATATTTGTTAATAAAAGTATACAGATTTCAGGTGTACAATTCTATAATACTTCACCTGCATATTGCATTGTGTGTATTGACTTATACCCTGTCATTCCTCTCCATAGTACTTAGCACCATATACTACAGTTGTTCTTTACTTATCTGTCCCTCCCCCTATAAAATCCAGAGACCATCACTTATTCATCTTAATATTCTCAACACCTAACATAGTTCCTGACACAAACTAGGCACTCAATGTACAGAGGATAAATAACTGATGGACAGAAGTGACATGTTAAATCTGAAAAGAGAAGCTGGCGTTTCCTATTCCTAGACCTCAAAGAACAAAATTCTATTCACAAGCAGAAAGTTGCAGTTGAAAGAAGGCATTAGTTGTGTTTTCCTTTAAGTAGGTGTATTTCATAGTTATGGCTATTTAGTGCCCTGGAGCTATGACACCACTTGTGGAACTACAGTCTGGCTGCCAGAATGACAAACCAGAATGAGAGAGTGACGCCGTCCACGCACTGGCCTTGATGTTCAGGTGTTCCCATGCTCGATGCCAGGGATAGTCCTCTTTACAGTCGTTGCTAGTGGTTTCCATTTTGCAGAGAATGTGAATTTTGGCACGGGGCATAAATGTGTTCATTAACTTTACAGCAGCTTCAAGGTGATGCTTAAATAATGGCTTCATTTTTTCTGAAAAAAATATTTTGTCAAATTGATGAAACAAAATAAAATCCTGGAAGAATTCCACAAGAGGAACCCATTATTTTTGTCCCCTATAAGGTTTCATCCCAGAGACCAACATTCCTAAGATTTTCTCCCAAGTATAAAACCGAGATGTAGTTTACATCTAAAACCATCAAGTCGAAGTGGAGATGACACTTTAAGCCCTTGAAATCAATCATTATTTTTTTGTTTCGGAAGGTTACGAGGAAAGGCGAGTTCAGAGCTAACATTGGCCTGCAGCCTGGCCTCCCTGGTTGGAGTTAGTGCCCTTTCACTTCCTCTGTTACCTTAAGGAAAACACAGCTTCAGCTCAGTGTGGTTTTGCGGGGTTAGGATTCGGATAGGCATTCTGCATGGGCAATAAACTATGAAAACACATAAAAATCTCAGCAAACTAGGAGGGAGGAGGATCGCTAAGAATTTGAGGGTTTTTCTCAAACACTCCTTTTTCACACACCCAGAATTTAAACTCAGATGTCGCTCTTGTGGGATGCGCTGCACACAGATTCAATATTTAACGACAGTGATGATGTAGAGCAGACACAGATCCCAGGATATAAAACTGGAAATGTAGCAGAGTAATCTTTCTTGTGCCGCAAGGGGACAAGAAAAAAGAAAAGGTGAGAGCAGAACCATGTGGAAAATTAAGTATTTGAAAACTAACTTTCAGAAGAGAGTACAGAAACATGGGAGAAGGTCTTTGTGTCCTTGGAGTAGGCAACATTTCTTAAACAGGACACAAAAGTAGTGCTAAGCATAAAAGAAAGATGTGTAAATTAGGCTATAGTAAAATTCAGAATTTCTTTTTATAAATATAAATATAAATATAAATATACCATCCATGCAATGAAAATGTACCCCCTGAACATGGAAGGTAATATTATTAAGACAAAGGACTTGAATCTAGAACATTTAAAAGAGAAAAATTTTTTTAAAAGAAAACTCAATAGAAAAACTGGCTATTGATTTGACACTTTACAAAGATGTCCAAATGGCCAATAAACATATGAAATGGTGTTTAACCTCATTAATCATCAGAGAATTAAAAAAATTAGTTCAACTTCAAAGATAAGTGAGTGTTTCTGTGTTTGCTTGTGTGTGTAACCAAGTCTTTGAAGATGTGGTAGAACCTTCTTTTACTATTTTTATTTTACTTCAATCTGAATTTCATAGAGAAGAAAAAAATGGGTTCCCAGGTGCGAAGGCTCTGACATGAAACCAAAGGATCAGTCTTGAGAACAGAGTCCAGACAGTCATCAACAGACCTGGCTTTCACTGAGAAGTAGACCTTCGTGTGTGGCCTCTCTTTGACATGCGTTAGTTTTAAAATTGCCACATCTCAACCACATCAAACACCTAGATGAACATAACTGTCTCTTTAAAGTGAAAAGCAAAAAAATAAATAAAAGCAAATCTTTGAAGCCTGGAACGAGAAATGATTTACCCAAATTCCAGTAACAAATAAGAAACTTTAGAGTTTAATTATTCGATTTTTATTTGACCCTTGATTCAAATAAACAGTCGTTTGACTATGCCAGGGATAAGGGATATAAATGTGTGTGCAGGTGTGATATTTTCAAGTCATTAACTCCAATGAGCACAAATACAAGTTTATTTACTAACTGGAATCAGCTTTGTCTGCCTAATGCCTAGTCCTTAATTTAGTCATTTCCAAATGAAAATCAGGTGTTTCAAGGTCCAATTTCAGGTTTTTCCTTTCCCTCCTTTTTTTCTCCAGATTATGGGGTGCTGAGTTCTGTGGGTTAACATAGAAGTAATAGTGGGGCTGGCTGGCTTGTGTCAGTGGTTGAGCGTCATCCTATGAAGTAGGAGGTCACTGTTCGATTCCCAGTCAGGGCACATGCCTGGGTTGTGGGCTTGACCCCCAGTGTGCAGGAGGCAGCCCATCAATGATTCTCTCTCATCATTGATATTTCTATCTCTCTCTCCCTCTCCCTTCCTCTCTGGAATTAATAAAAATACAATTTTTAAAAGTAAGTAGTAGTGGGAAGAGGAGGAGGGATTTGATTGGCAGCCACTCTCTGCCTGTGCTGGGATCTGCCAAGGTGACTAATCAGTTGCTGGGGTTCCCATGGCCCCCAATCCACTTGGCATTACTCAGTCAAGTCCCGTCTTCAATCCACACTCGCTGTTTCCTCTCCATCCAGGTATCACACGCCTGCTGTTCGCCGTTTGCATGACCCTCACGGAGCAGAGAACCTTTCAGGAGCTCTCTGATGCCTTTGGGGACATTTTCAACCCTCTCAGCCAACACATACCATGACAAACACGTCTACTTCATTTGTGTTAGACTATGGCAGGTTAAATTGTTTTCCCAGGTGCTCTTTACCGCCCCTTGGCTGTGGTGGGCCCATGTTTGGTGCCTTGACTAGAGGAGGATCAAGATTAAAGTGAAGAAAGTCAGTGAAGTCCCTAATAGGGTGGAAACGCCTTTATTATTAAATTAAAATAGTAATCCAGTGAATGTCCTCAAAGAACATACAGTCTCCTAGGAGAGAGAGACACTCACCAATAAGCAAGAGAAAAGCTTTAGGGTCTGTATAAGATATTCACCGGAATTCCAAGGAGAAAAAAAAAGGCAATTTCTGTCTGGAGAGAGAAGTGAATGAACAGTTTCTTGAAGAATATGATTCTAAAATAAAATTTAACAGGCGATCATGATTTCCATGGATGATAAGTTAGGATAAAGCCAATTTGGGCAGAAGAAAGCAACAGCTGAAGGGTTTGTCTTAGGAATCTCAGTTCTGAAAGAGAAGTTTTGACTTGTGTCCAGATCACTAAAGCAGAACTAGAGAGGCTTGAGTGGCATTTCCCAGATTGTTAGGTTTTTGCTATTTAATTAATTTGTCCATCAGCGTAGTGTACATTATATAACTCACATGTTGTCGTTATATTTCACATGAACTTTAAGATTTATTAATGTGGACACTAAGGAATAAGAAACTTAAGAAATAGCCCCAGCTGGTTTGACAGTGTATAGAGCATTGGCCTGCAGACTGAAGGGTCCCAGGTTAGATTCCCGTTGGGTTGTGGGTTCTATCCCAAGTAGGGGGCATGCAGGAGGCAGCCCATCAGTGATTCTCTCTCATCATTGATGTTTCTAGCTCTCTTTCCCTCTCCCTTTCTCTTAAATGTTTAAAAGAAACTTAAGAAATGAACAAAAGTATTTTTTCACCTTTTAAAATTTATTTTGGATACACTGGTATGAGATATCTGCCATCAATAAAGCTCTGATGGGCAATAAATAAATAAATAAATAAAGGTTTTGAAATCGCCTAGTACAGTTTTTATTAACTTCTCCTTGCCTTCCCACTAGATTTTGCTTTATGTATTTATAGGTTGTTTGGTGCATATGAGTTTATAGGTATTATAGCTTCTTCATAGATTAGGCCTTTTATCATTGCTTCTTTGTCCTAGCACTTTTAATCTTAAATTCCAGTTTGTCTAATAGTAATATTATTCTCCTGATTTCTTTTTTTACCTTTTCTGGGGTTTTTGCTTGTTTGGTTGGTTTGGTTTGGTTTGGTTTTGCAATTGCCCGGCATCTCTTTCCTCTATTCCTTTGATTTTCTCTTCATTTTAAGTGATTCTCTTTTAATCAGTATAAATTGAGTTTTGTTTTTTAATTCTAATTTGATAGTCTCTGTCTTTTATGGAAGAATTAGGTTTGCTCCCATGTACTACCATTACTAATGTAATTGATTTTATTCCTTCTGCCTTTATTTTATACAGGTATCCCCCCCCCCCAAAAAAAATGTGTTATTGCATCTGATTATGGAAAAATGTGTGTTATTGCATCTGGTTATGGAAATTAAAGCCCAATGGATTAAATATGAAAAGAAAGAAACATTGAAATTAATAATTATTCAAAGTGTGCATACATTTTTTGGGGACACCCTATATTTTCATTTCTTTTTTTCTCCCGTTTTTATTGATGTGATAAGATTGCTTTTCATTCCATTTTTCCCCTGATGAGTTCACGATATTTTTCTGTTCTATTAAATTTCTAGTCCTTTTACCCTCTTCTGGTCATTACTCACCTACTTCTCCTTTACTATTTGAAAAAAAAAAATACTATTTTACCAATATGATACCCTATTTCCCATTGTTAGGCTCTTTTCTCTCTGTGTCTCTCCTGCCTCAGAAAAATGTGACCTTTACTAGTAGAACACATTTACTTCCCTCCATGCCCTTCTACCCTAGTTCCTAGGCGTTTGTCAGACAACTTAGCACTTTAAATTTTGGATTGCTTTTGAATTTCACCTGAAGAGTGTCCTCGAAGAGTTTTAAACATGAGATTGATATTGTGACATGTGTAGGTTAAAAGAGCACCCTAGCTTCAGTGAAGAAACTCAGATAAGAGACAGATACCCTTTACAGCTCACATATTCAGATCATCCATATGCAGAGTAAACACAATATTTCACGATGCGAGCATGAATGCATCATGTACAAAAGTGTGTACATTGTTACCAGTGACAGACAGTTTCTTATATTTTTGTTTAACAACTAGTCTCTCATAAACCCAAAAAAGAATTATGATAAACTAGAAGCAACTGCTAGAAATTCAGATGGAGATGGGTCATAAACTGAGGAACTTAATTTTCTGATCTTTATCTTGAACTCTAGAATGCCATCAGCTTAACTCTGCAGTGAAGATAAATTAGAGAAGTCGGGGGAGGGGGAGAGAAGCATTAGTCTATAGGTTAAGAATACCAAAGAGATTTAGATGAAATGCTTGATTCTACTTCTGTTTCCTATGATTTTTTGCTTGTTTTCATGTTACCTATACTATCTACACTAATAAAAGAGAAACATGGTAATTGGCGTACGACCGCTACCCTTCCGATTGGCTAATCAGCGTATCCTTATGCAAATTAACTGTCAGCCAAGATGGCGGCCGGCAGCCAGGCAGCTGGAAGCGAACATGAGGCTTGCTTGCTCCAGGGACTGCAGACTCCAACGTTCCCCGCCTGACTTGCCGGACTCTGAGCTGGCAGTTTGAAACATTCTAACAAATATAGCCGGCTGGGATCTCAGAGCTGAAGTTATACATTGTTTCAATTATAGAACCGAAACAAACCAGATACCTGCTCTCAGAGCTAGAGCCAGAGCTAAAGCTGGCCCAGAAGAAAAAAAAAAAAAGAAAAAAAGGAGTGGTTGGGAGCTTCAGTCAAAACCCCTAGCCTGAAAGCAGTCCTCAGCCCCTCACCCAGACTGGCCAGGCACCCCAGTGGGGACCCCCACCCTGAAGGATGTGTGACCAGCTGCAAACAGCCATCATCCCCTCATCCAGGTTGGCCAGGCACCCCAGTGGGGACCCCCACCCTGATCCAGGACACCCTTCAGGGCAAACCAGCCGGCCCCCAGGCCTCTATCCTGTATAGTAAAAGGGTAATATGCCTCCCAGCACCGGGATCAGCGTGACAGGGGGCAGCGCCCAAACCCCCTGATCTCCCTGCAGCTCTGTGTGTGACAGTGTGTGGCGTCCCAACCCCCTGATCGGCCCTGCTCTGTGTGTGACAGGGGGTGGTGCCCCAACCCCCCCCCCCCCCCTCCATGGGCCCTGCTCTGTGTGTGACGGGGTAGAGCCATAACCTCCCCATCGGCCCTGCCCTGAGTGTGACAGTGGTGGCGCCCCAACCCCCTGATTGGCCCTTCTCTGTGGGTGACAGGGGGCGGTGCCCTAACTCCCCTATCGGCCCTACTCGCACTACTCTGTGCGTGACAGGGGGGAGCTCCCCAACCCCCTGATGGGCCCTGCTCTGTGCGTGACAGGGGGGAGCTCCCCAACCCCCTGATGGGCCCTGCTCTGTGAGTGACAGGGGGCAGTGCCCCAACCCCCTGATGGGCCCTGCTCTGTGAGTGACAGGGGGCAGCGCCCCAACCCCCTGATTGGCCCTGCTCTGTGCATCACAGGGGGTGGCGCCGCAACCTCCCCATTGAACCTGCCTTGAGTGTGACAGGGGGCGGTGCCCCAACCCCCCAATCAGCCCTACCCTGAGCGTGACTGAGGGTGGCATCGCAACCTCCCAATCCGCCCTGCTCTGTGCATGACAGGGGGCGGCGCCCCAACTCCCCAATCAGCCCTGCTCTGAGCCTGACCAGGGGCTGCACCTAGGGATTGGGCTTGCCCTCTGCCACTCAGGAGCAGGCCTAAGCCAGCAGGTCGTTATCTCCCGAGGGGTCCCAGACTGCGAGGGGCACAGGCCGGGCTGAGGGACCCCCTCTTCCCCCCCCGCCCCAGTGCACAAATTTTTGTGCACCGGGCCTCTAGTATATATATAATGCTATATTTAGAGGAAACATAGGATTATTTTTATAAAAATGTGGCATTCCTTTAACATTGTACTAGTATAACTCAAGAAGAGACAAGATAATTCCCTTCAGAGAATTTACTTACAATCAATGATGAGCAAGTTTACTGATGTGCCTGGCATGATATTAGGTGCTGTGGATGGGGGCAACAGAGGTACGAGATCCCTGTTAGTCCAATAGTGAGCTTTTAATTTGCCCTTTCATTTTTAATCCATGTGGTTCTTAAGAAAGAAATTTATTTGAAATTGATTTGAAATTTTGTTCAATAAAAAAATTAGCTCTCTCTGGGCGGCAGCTTTAAGCTCATCATCAGTGACTGTATTGAGTGACTATGAAGGACGTAAAATTCTGCTACCTGTCATTAAGCATCTTCCTTCTGCAAAGTGGGGGAAAGACGCCCATGCATGGGGGCGAGTGAAACGCTTCTAGAATCGAATGAACTCTTCAGAAGGCTTGCCTGAGCTCAATAATGAGGAAAATAAATGATAAGGCTACTTTGAGAAGAATGGCTAAAAACGGGTAAAATTTTTGGTCTGAGCCATAACCACCCTTTCCTATTTTATTTGGTATTTCTTTCCTTTCTAAGATCTCTCCAGGACCTCCAATTTCTATGCAATAAGTGAGATCCAATTAATCTTTCCTAAGTCATTTAAGTAACTTGTTCAAATACTATGACATTTCTTCAAGAAAACCCATTCATTTATTCAACAAACATGTATCCCTCACCTTCAGTGTCACATTCAAAGAGGTAACGTACAAAGCACACATAGTTACCTGCTCTATAAATGTTTATTACATGAGAAGACAGCCATCATGATGATGATATTTTCCAGGCACCGTGCTAACGGCAAGGCATACATTTGCAAACAAAAAAGATATGATCCCGGCCTCTTTCTGCCTGGGCAAGACAGAAAATACACCAAAAAAATTGCAAGATAGTAATGGCGTGATAAGTGCTATGAAGGAAACTGGGTGTTTTGATGGAAAAATGGGGAAAGCGATATTGACAGAACCGAGTCTTGTGTAAAGTTTGAACCAATGGGTCTAGGGTTACTTCCTCTTGTTAAAATGCCCTGCCTTTAAAAAAAAGTATTGTTTGAGATGAAATCTCTTAACTTAAGACATTTATTTAGAGCCATTGAGAATATCAGGTCCTATCCCTTTCTTCCTTCACATTAGCTACCTATGGTTGGCTCTATCTTCACTAACTTTATTTACCGGAAGTAGAATGTAATCTGTAGAATTACCTGTGAGGAGGGAAGGACACAAGAATCACTCTCCCCTAGTGGAGAAACGCAGATATCAGAAATAACAAACTCTAAATCAAATCTGTCCCTCCAAGTCCTTCTTAAAATTAGTCATTGGATTCATTTTTCTCCCTTTTTTTTTCCTGAGAGTAATCCAATTACTAAATGGTTTAGAAGAAATCTTAATGAAGTAAGCGTTCTGGCTAAAGGGGAAGGAAAATTAGACTTTGAAGTACAACCCCGAAGACTGGTCTTGTGTGTGTGCCTCTCTGCAAGCATGATGTTTTTGCGTAACTTAATTGGCTCATTTCTCATTTTTTGTCATCTCTCGCTTGTTTCCTGGCCCAGGGGCAGGCCGCTGCACTGTGTACCATTGTTTTAACCTCTATCAAAGGCCTTATTATGCATACCCCATCATCAGTAATATCAAAATCCATAAGCCTTACCTTCAACTGAGTTAAATATAATTGGACTTAAAACAACCAATTATGTCCTCAATGCAGCTGGTGAGCAAGGTGAGGAATGCAATTTCCCTGGAGGAAATGGGAACACCCTCCCTCCGTACAATACTTGTAAAGGAATTTTATAATCGTTCCTGTTCTCTGCCAGGCCTGTGCGCAGATTCCATTCGTGCATGTTCCCCACTGTTCCCCAAGCACCCCACATTCTCCCTGCAGTGCCCTTGTTCCTCCCTCTGTAGGGAATGCCTCTCCCCTCCCTGCAGTTCCCCGCCTAAGTCCCACTCATCCTCCGAGCCACCTCCGATGTGACCTCCTTCTTAAAACCGCCCTCATCCCCAGAATTATCCCCACCACCCCACCACCCCGTTCTTGTGCTTGTACCGTCTAATATCTCTCCTCACAGTGTGCCTGACTTTATAGGTATCTGTGGTCTCTTTTGCTTCACTTTCTAATTTGTAAATTCTTTAAGGCCAGGAATTTGGAAGCTTCTGTTTGTATCCCATGAGCCCCGCCCATGTTGCCTTTGACCTAGGATAAATTGTATTTTGAGAATAAATAAGCAACCAGACCGCATGTTATATCCAAAACAGTGCTCTTACATTCAGCATCCTTGTTGAATGGGATATGTTTTTTCTCCCCCCAAAAAACAGTTACTATTAAGACTTTTTCCTGCTCACATCCATAGAAAATTATAAAGCCTGATACAGGGGGAGTGGGAGAAGGAAGAGCGAATGCTGGCACTTTTGTTCCTGTAGATATCGCGTGTGTGGAAAACCATTTCGTCTCATCACCGCAGTGAATGTGGAATGAGCTCTGTAAACACTGTCTGCTGAGAGCCTTTCCCGGTGCAGGCGGCTCCCAGGCCGCAGGGTTTTCATGCTGGGGCCGTGTCAGCATGTATGAGATGGTTTCAGAGTTGCAGTCTTGTCCACCTCTTTAATTATTCACTGTGAAGGCAATTCATTATGCTGATTAGATTGGCAATTTCTTTAAATTCAAGTAGGAGGCTCTCACAGGATGCCCCGCCCACATGGACTCACAGTCTCCAAAATGGGAATGTTGTGGATGTTCAAGTCATTAAATCAGAGAATGCTCCTCTCCTTCCCTAATGCTGGGAAGAAACTTTTCGTGCGCACACACCACACACACACACACACACACACACACACACACACACTGATTTGCAGACCATTTCATCAGTTGAGTTCATCCAAACTCAGAGCAGAACTTTCGGTGTTGGCATGTCTTGGGCTGGTCATGAACCGAGATTAGCTCTGCAACGAAAGGCGTGTTTCCCTGGGAGCCCGTGTGAGAGAGATGTCCCGGTTGTACTCAGGTGCCCTAACTCCGAGCTGTGGCTGTCCGTCCCGACCCTCCGACTCTCCCTGCAGCTGGGCGACCTCCAACTCCAGCTCTGCAAGTTTCAGCCGAGCTCCAGGCCATGCGCTCCAGGATGGCTCCACTGACTATCCCGGTTCTCCCTCGCCAGATGTGGCCGAAAAGGAAACCGGGCCCAGCCGGCTCCAGCTCCCTCCCAAGAGGCCCGTCTCTGGCTTGTGCACCTCTGGGCTCGGGACCCAGCAGAGCGCTGCAGACTTTTCCCGAGAGCCTGGCATCTCACTGCATCCAAAAACAACTAGACAGGCCAGGCTTGGGTCTAGGTAACGTTTTAGCTCATACATGTATTTAATCATGGAAACGCTGCTCTGAGATTTCCTACAGAAACCTTTGCTTTGGAAATGGTTTCCTTTACACACAGCTACAAAAATACCATTTTTGAAATAGTTAGGTGGGTGCTGTCTTTAATCTTTGTGTGATTTCTGGAAAAGTCCTCTCGGCCAGTAAAATCAAAAGCTCCTGTTTCCGCAGCAGCCTCCTCTAGAAGTGGCACCAAGACTACAAAGAAGAGCAAGTAACACAAGGCCTGTCTCATTGGATGCTTCACTGATAAGAACTTTTTCCCCCCAGAAAATATGGATGCATTTTGTTCTGTGTTACGCTGTTCTATATTTAAACATGCAAAAATGGCAGTGGATAGTTTTGATTTCATTTAATGCTTAACAGTGCCGAGTACTGGTATGTTGTCATTATTTGGCTTAAAACATATGCTGTAAGTCTAAGAGAGTTTTGAATTCCCTGGAAAACCTTGCAAAATGCTTAAATCTCATTAAACGCCCCAAAATTACTCTATTTACTCAGCAGAACGGGCACCACTCCATCCTTCACTTTCTAACACAACCTTACTTGACTCAGGTCCCAGGTCTGCTGTCACTGCTCCATTGCTGGGTGGAAAAAATAAAATAAAAATGGAGGCATCTTCCTGCAGCAAAGGCAACAGGGGTGTGAGACCAACCAGGGCAGTAGATCTTCATTACGTCCCAGGTTGACGCTGAAAATACAGCTGCAAAAAAATCCAGTCTCTCGCGACCTCAGCGGAGAAAAGGATGAGAGCTTTACAGTTGTGGCATTGAGGTGCTGGATCTGCTACTCTGGGTACAAACTTGACTCAATTTCACAAAGCCTTTATTTTCTCATCTGTAAAATGGAGCAATCCATTCTTGTTGGCAGAATCAAGTGATGTAGATTATTTCTAAACTATGAAGGATCCCAGAAACACAAAATATTACTTTGAAAGAGAGAAATAAAGTAAGCTATTTTAAAACTAAACCTATGCCTAGCCTGTGTGGCTCAGGGGTTGAGTGTTGAGCTATGAACCAGGAGGTCCCTGTTCAATTCCAGGTCAGGGCTCATGCCCAAGTTGCAGGCTCGGTCCCCATCAATGATTCTCTCTCATCATTGATGTTTCTATCTCTCTCTTCCTCTCTGAAATCAATAAAAATATATTTTTAAAAAACCCTAAACCTACTATGATTTCCTTTAGAAAATAAAATGTTATCTTTTATCTTCCTAATTGCTATTAAGAGGCTGTCGCAGCGAAGAGGGCTATTCTGTCTATCATCCATCCTTTGGACAGTTAGGCGAGGAAACTAATTGGAGTCCAGAAAGTTTGGGTCAAAAGGATTGAACGTCAAAACTGTGGAACGCAGGCTCTATCATCCCTTCCATCTGTGCCAAGCACATGGAACTGTGCCGGTAATTCCGTGCCTCCAGCTGCGGAGGGGTCGCTGGATCAGGGAGGGTAGCGCTCTGTTGTGGCAAGCAGACCCCCAACATGTACAATATAAAGGCCCTAACACAACAGAAATTTACTTCTTGCTCATGTGAAAACCAAAACAGGTGTCCCAGGAAGGCGAGGGCTGCGCTTCAGGCAGCTTTTAAAGCACCAGGCTGTTTTCATCTTCTGGCTCCACCATCTTCAACACAGCGTTCCCAAGGTCAATATATTTGTCTATATTGATCCTGCAGAAAAGGAAGAAGAGCGTGAGAACACTCCCAGGCCCCTTAACCACGCCAGTGGGGAAGTGACACGTACATACCACGCTGCTATACTCCATCGGCAGGAGCTAGTCACGTGGGCCCACCTTGTTAGACCAGGAGCTAGGAAGGATAGTTGCTGGGTACACAGCACGACTTTATGATATAAAGAAGAGCTTTCATTTTGATTGACAATTGGTTTGCAGTCTCTGCCATGAAGTCATTTGCACAACAGACCGATTAAGGGTATCACAGCTGGAGGGCACCTGGAAGTCATCTCTCTCAGCATTTCTCAAACTGTTTGGCTGTGACCTACAGAACTAACTTTACATCCTAACCCAGTACACTGCACATGTGTGAGAAACCAGTTACATAAATACTATTTTTTTCTCTGGTGTATGATGCACAGGTATTTTTCACTCTTTAACCCCATTCTACTTAACCCGTTATTTTTATCGCTAGTTTATTTCACAGCTTACTGCTGGGTTGTGACTCACTAGGTATAGCTCATCACTTTAGAAATGATGCATATGAGGTGCCAATGACGTACCTGAGGCCACAAATCATCGGCACCAGCTTTGGACCCATACCTCTGAGCACAGCCATAAGCCAAAAATGAGTTTTTAAAAAACAATATACATCTTCTGGTTTAAACTTTAGAAATAAGTATCTTTGCTGAAAATTTTTAAATGTATTCGATGTAGGCAAGTGCTGACCTACTAGTGATTACTGAATAATTTATTATTCTCTAAATCTATGTATTTTTGAAATTTAAAGAGAAATACCAACTGTAAGCTATAAATATGTAGGGCATTTGAATCTTGAATAAGTTGAAAGACAAAGATTCAAATTTTCCCCATTACTGCATCTAACTGTCTTATTACTAAACTCAAAATTCTATTTTAAAAGATTTAAGTTCTATAAACTTCTTGCCTCAGAAATTCTAAATTTACTTTTACATCTTTACCCTTAAAGAAGACGTTCTACACACACAGATATGCAAAACTGTACAATGATATGTGTGCTTCTTTCCTTTCTCACAATGTTATTGTGGAGTCAGAGAGTAACTTGAACGTCACTTGGAAACAGAATATAGCACCATCCTCATCAGAAACATGGCCATCTGGCCTTGAAGGAAGATCGATCATTAAGAAGCAAAAACATCTCTGAAATGAACACATCCTCTTTCCGTTCAATTGTATTTTCCTTTTTCTTACATTCTATGCAAGGCTAATGATGTCCTTATGATCTCTCGCCAACTCTTTTGATTAGCAAGATTGTGAGGGGAAAAATGCTTTTTTGAGCACACATCATACATTTTCGTGAAAGAACTGTACTGCACAGGGTAATTAACGTTATAAATAGTGAGTGTTTATTTCTGCGAGGAAGCTGCTGGTTGCGGGTTCCAGCTGGCTAGGTGAGTGTTTACTCAACCGAGAAATCCATACGGCCGCCACAATAGCATCATTATGCTCCCTGGGTGGCATGGGAGAGGAGATGTGGGAAACTCCTCTAGGAGGAAATATTCCCATTATTTTCTCCCGGTTGCCAGGAATTGGCTCAGGATCCTGGAATTCGACTTCACCTTCTGGTAGCTTCAGTGTGGTATCCAGGAGTAGAAGTGTGAGCTTTTGGCTCAAACTGCTTTCAAGTCCTGACTCTTCCTCTTACTAGGTAGGTGAGTTTGAGCAATTTGCACAGCCTCTCCAAACTCTAAATGAATTCTATAAAACAGGAGTACCTATGTTACAGGATTTTATGAGGAGGATTAAATGAGAGAGAACGCATGTAAAGTACTTGGGGAAATGTCTGGCCTATGGAACACGTACAAGGATTGCTATTACTAAATTAAATTTGAAGACTCAAAAAGGAGCTTCACAAGTAACTATGAGGCTTAATTTTTTTTTAAATCACTCATAAGCAGATCCCCTTTGGATTAGACAAGTTTTATTAATTGTTATAAAAACCCAGGTTTATGTAGAAAGGCCTCTCTAGGCCGAATTTGCTTCTGTCTGAAATTTAATAGAAAGGCCCTTAACTGGCATTATGTGGCCAAATAATACAGCGGATTAATATAGAGAGAGAAAAAGATGTGTCATCAATCCGATGTAGCCAGGTGTAAATCACATTCCAGAGTGTCATTCACTTAAATGAGCCTCCTGTTGCTCTCCGTTGATCATTTGCTTGCCCAGAATCCAACAGGAGAAACGCTCTACATGGTTTAACTAGATATCAGAACCACATACCTCCACAGGCTCACAGTCCCTGGGTTGGTGATTTGCTGCAGTTAAAGGTAAATCTCTCTACCTTGTTGAAGAATCCAGAGAAGTAAACAGCATTTCATAAGTTTCATGTATTATAGCTTATCTCTCAGGTCATCTTTATTCTCTAAGTGAGACCATTATCTAGATAATTTACAATCACACTGTCTCCAGGAAGAAATCATGGCTTTTCTCATCACGTTGCCTGGCAGGTGAAATCCAGGTTCTTTTCCTGACTCTTCAGCCATTTAAGTCTTAAAGACAGGAATTTATGAAATTTAAAAATTATTTTCTATTTACATGCATTACTTATTTTGAGAGATTTCATCTTTTGCACTCCTGTCATTAATTGTGATCCTTCTGCCTTTGGGGGAACTTTTGTTTCCAAGTTTTACTGAAAAATAATTGGCATACATTACTGTATAAGTTGAAGGTATACACGATGATACATTTACACAATGGAATACTATGCAGCAATTAAAAAAAGAACTCTTACCATTTGCAACAGCATGGATGGACCTGGAGAGTATTATGCTGAGCAAAATAGGCCAGTCAGAGAAAGATAAGTATCACATGAACTCACTCATATGTGGAATCTAATGAACCAAATAAACTGATGATCAAAAATAGACCCAGAATCATAGAAGCATAAACACAGTTGAGCCTCAGAGGGAAAACAGGGGAGGGTGGTTGGGAAGAGATCAACCAATGAACTTGTATGCATTTTTGCATAACCCATGGACATAGACAAAGGGGTGGTGAGGGCCTGAGGGGGAGGGGAGGATGGGAGCAGGTTGGAAGAGGTTCATGGGGGAAAAGGAGGACCTATGTAATGCTTTCAACAGTAAAGATCTTTTTAAAAATGTATATGCATGTGATCCTTGCCATGTAAGAAAAATATTAACAGAATAAAATCTGAAAGAGCATGTACCGCCCCCAACCCCCAAAAAAGAGTTTAAGGTATACAGCATGATGGTGTGATTTACGTATTTTGTGACATGATTCCACAATAGGTTTATTGTTATTAGCTATATGCATCTTCTCTTATGGATACAATAAAAAGAAAGGGGGGGGGGGGAGGAAGAAAATGCTCCTCCTGATCAGGACTTTTAGGACTTACTCTCTTAGCAATCCTGTATCCCATAGATCAGTGTTTTTTCCAGGCATCATGCTGTATATTATACCCCTGGTACTTCTTTAGCTTATAAGTGGAAGTTTGAGTCTTCTGACCACCTTCCTCCATTTCCCCTGCCCCCACCCTCCACCTCTGGTAGCCACAAGTCTGATCCCTTTTTCTATGAGTTTGGTTTTTGGTTTTTATTGCTGTTGTTGTTGTTGTTTCAGATTCCACATATAAGTGAGATCATACAGTATTTGTTGTTCTCTGCCTCACTTAATTCACTTAGCAAAATGGTAGGACTTCCTCATTTCTAAAGGCTGAATAATATCCCGTTGTACATATATACCACATCTTCTTTATCCACTCACCCATCCATGGACACTTAGGGACTTTTCCATGTCTTGGCTATTGTAAATAATGCTACTATGAACATGGGAATGCAGATATCTCTTTGAAATAGTGATTTCATTTCCTTTAGATATATTCCCAGAAGTGGAAATGCTGGATCATATGGTGCTGGGGTCCAACCCCAGCGGGTCCAGGGGTCCCCAAAGGTGTGGACGGAGTCGGCGAAGAAGGAATGAAACGGAGACAGGGTTCAGTTCATCAGCATAGCGAGGTTCTCCAGCCAGGATCTAGCCCGGATCTGTTGCCATGTTCTGTCGCCAGGTTCTAGTCAGGTTCTCTTGCCATGTTTTCTTGGTAGGTTCTGTCTCTAGGTTCTGTGTAGGATCTCCAGCCAAGTCCTGTCTCTTGGTTCTCTCTCTAGGTTCTCTCTAGGATCTCCAGCGAAGTTCTGGTCTCCAGAGAAGTTCTGGTTAGGAACTGATGAGGAACTGATGAGGATCTGATGTTTATTGTCTTGT
Organism: Myotis yumanensis; assembly: GCF_028538775.1. Taxonomy (NCBI): domain Eukaryota; kingdom Metazoa; phylum Chordata; class Mammalia; order Chiroptera; family Vespertilionidae; genus Myotis; species Myotis yumanensis. The sequence goes on from NW_027223759.1 coordinate 8,666,073, forward strand.
TACATCCGTATTTATACCAGCCGATTTTAATCCTGTCAATTTCTATTACAAAGGTTAGGGTGTTTCTTATCTCCATTCCGGGGAGTAAAGATTATGTAGCTTAACTACCCGCCTGGCACTTAATTAAGGGGTTGTATCCCCTCCCTAACCTCAGGGAAAGATCCCCACCTTGGGAAACAACCTTTTTCAGAGAGGTGACCTTGGTTAAAACACATGGCACTAAGGAGAGCAAACATATTAAGAACAATATGCTATATATGCCAGGTCCCTTGAAACATATGCTGTGCAGATGTTTCTTTCCTGCAGCGACTGTGTCAAGCAGCAAGGATGGACCGGCTTCCGGCAATATGGTAGTTCTATTTTTAATGTTTTGAGGATCCTCCACAGTTTTCCTTAGTGACTGCACCAATTTACATTTCCCACCAACAAGGCACAGGGTTCGTTTTTTATCACATTCACGCCAGCGTTTGTTATCTCTTGCCTTTTGATGACGGCCCTGTCAACGGGTGTGAGGTGGTAGCTCATGGCTTTAATGTGTCTTTCCCTAATGATACTGAACAATTTTTATTTTATCTGTAAGTCTTTTGTCTATCTTCTGTGGATAGCTGTCTACTCAGATCCTTTACCTATTTTTTGTAATTGAGTTACTTGTGGGGTTTTTTCCTTATTGTGCTGAGTTCTTTATATATTGTAGATGTGAACACCTTATCAGATATGTGGTTTGCAAATATTTTCCCCATTCTGTAGGTTGTCTTTTCACTTTGTTCGTGGTTTCCTTTGCTGGGCAGGAGCTTTTCAGTTTGATGTAGTCCCACTTGTTTATGTGTTTATTTTGTTGCTTGTGTTTTAGGTGTCATATCCAAAAAAATCACTGCCAAGACCCATGTCAAGGAGCTTTATTCCTGTTTTCTTCTAGGAGTTTCATGGTTTCAGGTCAAACATTTAAGTATCTTATCCATTTTGTGTTAATTTTTTGAATGGTATAGAGTTTTCCTCTTTTACATGTGAATATCCAATGATCCCAGCACCATTTATTGAGGAGACTGTCTTTTCTCCATTGGGTATGCTTGGCTCCCTGGTCAAACATTAGTTGACGGGATAAGCTTGGGCTTATTTCTGGGCTCTGGATTCTGGATAACTTACTCTGGGGACAAAATAATAGCAATTCTGTATCTGTTGATAACTTTCAATTTCTGCATCATATAACATTATATTACCCCCATGCAAATACTTTACTTCAAAGGCAATATCACAGGAAATGCTAGTATAACTCTGGGAATTACTACATGACAGTTTGAATGATTCTGTTGATTGCTGAAGTCCAGAGCCTAGAACTGTGCCTGGCACATAAGTGGTACAAAATAAATATTAGTTGAATATAAAAATTCATTTAAATCAATATCAGATATGTAAGTGTATCAACAACTATAGTTTTAAAATAAAACTTCCTACAAGATCATCTGAAGTAAAAGTAGGAATATTAATTATTACTTATAAAAAAGAGACTATTAGAATATCTTTACCTATTGTCTCACATTTTTCCATCGTCAGGAGTGTACAACTGAACAGAATCATCAGCCATATTCCTTTATACAAATAAATCTTTGATTCTTAAAGTTCAAAGTAAAAGCCATCAGGCACTACAAAGTCTTTTGATCAGCTGAAACTACTCCTCTCCTCCAGGAACTGCTCCAGTGAGCAGAATTTTCTTATTTGCAATTTTCAGCTGGCAGATGAGAAACGCATGAAGCTTTATCCAAATGGAAAACTCAGTCATTCTTGGTAGAGGGGGAAAAACCTGTCAGCTCTAAGAATTGGTCCGTGGGAACTATATTAAGGTGATGCAACTTATTTCTTTGAACCGGAGCAGGCATAGACTGAGTAGCTTCTCATTCTCACAAGTAACTGGACTCTCACCACAATTATGTTCCCTGCCCATATAGTCCACTCCCCTGCCACACACATATAAGCATATACACTCATATGGGTATATGCTCCTTGAAAAGGATGGGCATATGATTCTTGGTGGGATTGTAAGGGTAGCAAAAGGCAGAGAGGTTCTCTCCTCCCCACCACTATAGCAAGTCCTCTGGGCCTAGGACCCAGGAGGAGAGGGGAGGCAAGGGTGGCTCTGGTTTCACTCCTCCTGGGCCAGCTCCCCCTTCCTGCTCCCTTCATGGGAAAGTGCATATTGCTAATGACTGCAGAAGCCCTCCTGGGAGGAAAAGCCATGTTTACACAATTATTACTGAGCTGCATTCCAAAGTCTTTGTTGTTTTAGTTGTCTGTTTTAAATCACAGAGAATGGTAGGAAGTACTTGGAGAACCAACTGAAAAAGAGGAGTGGCATGGCCTCATGCAGTGGTTCCCAGACGGTTGGGTTTCCTGGACCAGTAATATGGCAAAGATAAGTTGGGGAACTCAGAGACAGTTACCAGCTTTTATTTTGTCAAGTAAGACAGTAAAGCAACAATACCAAGTCCTATTATTCACTATCATCAGATCTTCATGAAAGGAGCAACATGGAAATACCAATTAAAGCAGGAAGAACATACTCTTGGAATGAAGGACTGTTCTTCCAGAGAAAGGAGCATTGGCAACCCTAAAGAGAGAGAGATTAAAGAATGTTTTGCTAATAAGGATATTAAAAGACATATTTATGGGTGTTTTTTCTTTTCCTGTATTTATCAGAACAGATGTAATGCGTGACATAAATTCTTGTTATATTAGCATAAAAATGAAAAGTAACCACAGGAAATGATTACAGTATAAGTATGCTTATAAATTTAATATTTTCTTTGTAAAAGATGAAGGGCATGATTTTTAGTGGGGGGAAAAACATGTTTATTTTATATCTGAAAATGGACTTTTTTAGTATAAAAAAGGACAAAATGTCATATTGGAAAATGGACAACTTTTTTTGGTATAAAAAGGAAAAATATACCCAGGACACTCAATGTGATTAATAGAATTACAATTAGTCAGAACAACTCTCCCTACTGCTCTGAAGCGCTCGCCAACATGTAACAGAAATGCCATGACTGATGGGCTGTAAATGAGAATAGCCCTGCCCTGCCACGGGGTTGTTCTGGAAGATAAAATGAGCCTGTAGCATGTGCAACAGAAGTCCAACCTACACCAGCTCAGGGCTTTTCTTTCCATTGATCTCAGCCCTCTGGCTGTCAAGGCCCAATACCAATACCACCTGTCTGTAGGATAAGGGGTACAAGGGTCTTGGGTCATTGAAAAGGACGGGCATACACACATCAGAGTTTGGATGGAGGTTAGCTGACTCTCAGAGATGTGCCAGCTTTCTGCCAATGGGCAATCGAAGGCACTGTGCAGGCAACTGTGGATGGAAGAAAGATAGCCCACAAGAAAATGAATTTGTAAAAAGAAAGAAACAGCCCAAGGGCTTGAGGCAACAGCTCACATGAGTCCTACCCGTGGCTGACAAGACCAAAAATGTGAGAGGAGGGAGAGAGGAGAACTAAAGGCCAGGGCCAAGGGGGCTGGGCCTTGGAGAAGGGAGCTGGTGAGAAAGTGAGGAGGAAGAGTTGAAAGAATGACTTTCTCCAACACTTGGTGCTTGAGGAAGCTAGAGAGGAAGAGAGGCCATCAGGAGGTTTCTAAGGGCTGTAAACTAGATCTTAAAATAAAACCGTACAATGACCAGAAGGTAAAAGTTCTTTCAGAAGCACAATTAAAGATGTGAGTGGCTCTTTAATTACTTGTGGGTGCTAGACTGAGTCTTTTGGATGATCTATTGAGTAACATGGAAGCTGTGGTGTTTATTCAGGTGCTTATTCAGGTAGCCATAGTACCTCTTGCTGGCATATATATTGTCTGCATAATAACATATCACTGACAAAACTCAGATGATAGATCTAGTGAGATTTTAGTAATGAGACCTACCTCATGTACCTCAAAAAATTCTTGAAACAACAACTAGAAACTCTTTCAGATTCACACCATGATGTAGAAAGCAAACAGTTCTGTTTTCCACATGAAGTGAGTGTTTCTCAGGAGGTGGTATGTTCTAGTAGAAATTCATGTGAGTTGTGAGTCTTACTATCTAGTTCCAGTGAAACCACAGACTTTTTTTTTTTTTACTTTAGCTAAGTCATCCTCTCTGACTCTTTATAACTTCCCCCAAAAAATATAGTCAAGAGAATAAATCAGATTATCATTTGTATCTCTATCATTTGTGTCCTATTGAACATTTCAACAAAATGAACAATATAATCACAAGACTGGTATCTTAGTCAACGTTCTGGGCACCCCATAGCCCAGTCAAGTTGACAAAAGGAACCATTCCAGCTGGGTTTTTAAAATTAGAAATAAAGCCATGTTTTCAGGGGAAAGAGGACATACGTAATACTTTCAACAATGAAGATTAAAATGAATAAAACCATGCTTTCATCTGATAGAATGTAGTGTGAGATTGTCTCTACTTCTTTGCCTGAGAAGGAGCCAGGAATTCATCGCTTTGGCCAAGGGCCTGTCTGACGTTAAGGGATTCCCATCACAGATGTTTTCCTACTTTGAGCATCGCCCCTGAAGGGTCAGCCTTCCCATGGGTTGAAGTGAATGGAAAGCAAATGCAGAGTCAGCAGCAGGCTGGGAGCAGGATGAGCAAGGAGGCCAGTTAGCTCCTAGAGCGGATCCTGTCTGACATTCCCAGACCTCACACCGCCTCACCAGAGACCTAAGAGCTGGACCACCCTTTGGGGACATACAGCTAAAGGAAGATGAGTTCACTCCAGGAGAAAACAGAGGGAGCTCTTGGCTGGTTGTTGAGCTCACGGGTCAGCCCCTGAGAGCCGATTTCTCGACTTTATTTTGTCTCTCAGAGTTCATTTTGTTTTGCAACCGGTCTTACATTTCAGCTTAAAACCATATCTGAGTGGCCCCTCCCTCTCCCCAAGCCTTAATCAGGCAGTGCGTGCCTTGCATCCAGATGAGGAATCCTCAGTGAGTATCATTCTGGAGTAATAGCCTCTTTGTAATAATAACTTACAACTAACTCATTACCTTCTCACCAGCCAAAACTGTGCACTTCTCCAGGGCATATATATCCACATGACAGTGAGTAAATGTGGGAGCAAAGAAACAATCGCTTTCCATGAAAATCTGCACTGATTTCTCTTCATGGAAATTGGCTTGACATACTGATAGTTCTGGCCTGACTCTTCAACAGATAAGTGTTCTCAGTTGATTCATTCTCATAACCAACAAGACCCTGGCATACTAGCTCGTTGCCCAGTCCTTAAGCTAGAACTAATTTCTCCTTGTTTCCCCTCAGCATATAGTTGCACATCTCTTTTGTGGTGTAATTATTTAGGTATACATTTTGTCTTTCCTACTGTGTTATAAGCTCCTTAATCTTTCTGTGATCCCTCTTTACACCTTGCACAACACTTAGCACAGTACTTTGCTGTTGGTATGTTCTCTATGAATGTAATCCACATAATAAAAATGTGTATTTGCCATGCCAAAGCCAGTTATTACTTACTGAGCAGCTAGTAAGTAACCAGTATGGTGCTATCCCTATGAAAGGAATGATCTCTAACACGGAGGATTTAAAATCACAGTGGTGGATCCCAGATGACATGGCTCAGTGGTTGAGCATTGAGTTGAACCAGGAGGTCACAATTGGATTTCCAGTCAGGGTTTGATCCCCAGTTCCTATAACTGTTGATAGTGTATCCTCTGGGCATTACATGAAACATCATAATCTTCTGTTGGACCTTCACGCTTACTTCACTAAGCTTTTTAATTGCTTCCTCCATTGTCTGCCATGGCAGTCTGGGCATTTCAACTTTATATAGACCATCACTTTTTCCACATTTCTGGGAGCCACACTAATAACAAGCTTGAACTGTCTCCAGAGGTCCCTTCCATCCTGTTACTCCTGTATCTTGGGAGAGTGATCTCAAATCAATAAAATCTGCCCTATATAATCTTACGTTCCTACCTCCTTTATCAAGTTCACCCATAATCTTTTGTTGGACCTTCATGCTTATTTCACTAAACTTTTTAATTGCTTCCTCTCATCCCAGGCAAATGCTCCTTGCTCAGACTGGTATATGTTTGCTAGCTCTTGCAGCTCCTTTAGGGCATGGTCTAATTGTTTCCCCGATCAGTTCCCTAAAGTTCTCTAGTTGGTTAATATTATGACTTCACACCAGTTATAGGCTGAGTGGTCATGAGAGAGGGTTAGGGACAGGTCCTGAGGAGGCACATGTTCTCATGTGGGGGAGAGGCACTAAATTGTCTCAAGGACAGGGGAGTGTGTTAGTTCTTAATAGAGAGGAATGGGTGATTTGAGAAAACTCAAAGGGTTCAGGAATCTGTGACTCAAATTTTAATGGGTGACTCATCCAGATGTCTTTATACCAAAAGTGAGACCCCACTTTTCTCCAAATCGGGCCTGACCTTGACATAGCGTACCTGTCTTGGTTGGATGTTTAACCTTCTCTGGAGCTTGGTCACTTGATTAATTCTTGGGCCTGGGGTTAGTCTTCAGCTTTCTCTGCCCCTCTGCTATGGGAAATGAGAGCCCCTTTGTAAGTTATCAGGGAAGACCTCTGTTTTCCATGCCTCACTTTTCAATTGCCGGTTCATCACTTACAGCTTTCCATAATCTTTTTTTAGGGCATAAACAGTATTTAGCAAAAGCCATATAATCTCACTGCCCTTAGAGTTTCTATCCCCCCCCCCGCCCCCCCCCCTCCCACACACACACACACTTCTCAATTGTTTACTCACACCACTAATACTTCTGGTGAGAATGTTAACCACTGGAGTGCCACCTTGGGTCAGGAACTCCTCCTACCAACAGTGATGGGGATCTCATTACCAAAAGGGAGGTATGTGACCCAGCTCATCTTTATCACCCATTTCCTCTGACAATCCTTGTACTAATTGTCTCAGATTGGGTTACCTCTGCAGGAGAAATGGGGGTGATAAAGGGGAAGAGCAAATAGATTTATGGAAATGACCAGCTAATGCTCCTGTTCTTGAGTTGGGTGGCAGACTCGTTATTTATTGTATTATCTGGTAATTTACACATAATCTCTTGGCTATATATACCAATATTTTTTAAAGACTAGAAGGCAAAAAATAAATTGTTTATTAATTATTTATCTTGCGCAACATCTTATGCTACTATAATTAGAAAATTATGAAAAAGCATTACTACATTTAAATTTTTTCTTCTATGCTTGTAAATACTTTAAAACAATACATGTTATTTTGCTGTTTAAAGTATATAGTGTAATCTGTTGGATTTAACTAATAGTAGTGATAGTTCATTATCTTTGTTACTTTTTGTTTTAATCTTGGAAATTATTTTGAATATAAACATGGCTCATTTAACTTTTAATGAATATAGTATGCTTTAGCTTTTAACCAAGTAATGCTTTAAGTCTCCATTTTGAGGTATAGGTTATATATCTCTATAAGAAATCAGAGTTTTAACAAGGCTCTGAGGTAACACTCTCAATGTAATAAAGGATAGTCTCCTAGGTCAAGTTCTACTAAATTGTTTGTGTTGATCTTGCCTCATTAAGTTTCATCTTTCAATTAACCTTGTTGTAATATTAATGTAATGATTCTCAATTCTGTGCATGATAGAATCCTTAAATATTGACAAGATTTGGCATGGAGCAGAGTTATGAGTAATCAACAAAAGTCTTGGATGACTGTTTTTTGTTTTTTAAGCAAGGTAGTAAATGATCATATCTGTGTTTTAAAAAAATATATCTTGATGTTCTTAGACTAGTTAATGGGAGAAAAAAGTGTAGAAAAGGCAGGAAAGTGGCCACTGAGGACTCTTACCAAAGTCCAGGTGACAAAGAGTAAGTATCTGAATCAATGGAAGTGATAACGGAGAGGAAGAATGGAACCACAAGAGACCTTTGGGATGTATCCTAGGGATGAACTTGGTACTCAATCTGATATAGAGATGAAGGGCAAGAACTAGTCAAGGGTGATTCAAGTTTCTAATTGAGTGGACTTCGTGGAGATCTTGCCATCAGCACAGTTTGATAATCAATGAGGAATTGATAGGTTTGGCAAGGAAAGGATTAACCCACGTTTTAGCCATAGTGACCTGAGAAGTCAATTGGGCAGAGTGGTAGAGCTGCATAGAGGTACAGCTGCCAAAGGAACACTTCGTAAGATTTTTAAAAATATTTTAAAAACTTCTCTGCCATTTACCTCAGCCTTTTCTTTTTTTTAAATTTAATTTATTGAGGTGACATTGGTTCACCAAACCATACATGTTTCAAGTGCACAACTCAATAAAACATCATCTGCACACTGCATCATGCGCCCATCACTCCAAACAAAATCTCTTTCAGGCCCCATTTCCCCCACCTTGGCCCACCTCTACCTCCCCCAACTCCCCTTTCCCTCAGGCCAACACCACACTGCTGTCTGTGTCAATGTGTTATGTATATATGTCTTTGGCTGTCAGTTATGTCTTTTCTGTTTTCCTAGAGGAAACCAGACGCAGCTCCTGAACCTGTGGGAAGGAAGAAAAGACAGCCACACAGAAGCAGCCCCAGGCCAATCCCAGTGCCCAGTGCCATAGAGGCCTAATATGGAACTGAGAGTTTCTCCATATTACTTTAGATTTTTTTCTTTTTAACATCACAGTACAAAATATTTTCGAAACTGTGTAAAGTCCAATTCTTTATAAGTTTGGAACATATAGCCCATGTTAAAAATGAATGATAGAAAAAACATGTTGAAAAAAAATGAATGACGATATACTGACAACCACAGGATCCATAATTCCCAGTGGGAACAACACAGAAATAATGGACATATGACAACAGGCCTACCAAATATCAATATGCAGCAATAAGCCAACCAGTTCTTTTATAAACGGGATATATAAGGCTTTAGCAGCAAGCCCACTTTGGGCTTTTATTTTTAATTCCGCATAGCTGACCTTTAAATAGATTTGCATTGGGAGAAATGTAAAACTTCCTCAAATATCATACTACTTAATTCAACATAAGCCGTGGGGTGAGGGTGGAGGATTCTATCTCTGGAGAGACTTTTTATATCATAGTAACTATAAAATAAAGGTTAAATATTAAGCTATTTCTCTGAATTTTTCAGATTTTAGTGAAGTTTATAAATATGTCTTTGGCGTCGGCCTGCAGACTGAAGGGTCCCAGGTTCGATTCCCATCAAGGGCATGTACCTTGGTTGCGGGCACATCCCCAGTAGGGGGTGTGCAGGAGGCAGCTGATCGATGTTTCTCTCTCATCGATGTTTCTCTCTATCCCTCTCCCTTCCTCTCTGTAAAAAATCAATAAAATATATTTTAAAAAATAAAATAAAAATACATATGTCTTTGGGCTTAATAACAATGCCACTGAGTGGTGTGACCCCCTCAAATCTGGGCCTGGGTTTTTGGCATCTACCCTCAGGGTGATTGTTGTCTCACTCTGAGAGCTATTTCTTCAATTTTGTTATGATGCCACCAGAGGGTGATAATAAATATACTGAGATCAAACTGTAGAGGCTGCACCCCAACGATGCAAGACGGGCAGGCAACTAAAGGATTAATGGACACCTCTTTTCCACCCATGATTTTAGCTTTTGTAATCACAATAGTACAAATACAGGGTTGTGAGTAAGTCTTAAGTGAATGAATTTGTTTTCTGAAACCTCAACTTCCCCTTCGAGCCCTTTACTAGCCCAGGCATTTCTTCCAACTTCTTGCCCAGTATCAGTACCTGTCTCTGCTTTCAATGGCAACCCCAATATCTGTCTCTTTATTAGGCATCAAGTTTTTAAAATATTATGTCAGTTATTCCTCATGTCAATCTGTGAGTAGAAATTAATATTATTCTTTCACTGAGTATAGTAACACCAGGGGAAACTACGGATCCAAGCGATTAAATAATTTGCGTGTGGCAACCCAACATATTGAAAATGTTATTAAACACTGGAAAATTTAGAACCAGGCCTAACTTTAAAACCTCAGAAATTCTACTAGCTGACCTCATATGTTATCTGCCTGGCTCTACCTAGGTCATTAGCGGAAGGGAATCCTTTTGGTGGGGAAAAGGAATTTCCGGTATGAAAGAGTTTAGGGGAACTGGAAGATCTCAGAGGATGGAGATTTTTTTAGCTGTTTTCCTACTAAGCCCCAGATGACATCTTGGCCTACTTGATTCAATTCAACCAAAATTGATTTAAGGCCTCTGTGTGCTAGTAAGTGCTCAGTGTTATAGCAGAAACAAAGATAAATGAAGCCAAGTGCTACCTCCCAGGAAGCTTATGTTTCTCTCCATCTTTGTCTACCGCATCACTGGATGGCATGCTATCCTCACAGAATTTGTCTTAATCCAGGCAGCAACAACCTAAGGTTTATCAGGTATAGATTAGTACATAGCCCAGGACTTATTTGGACCCATCCCAAGTCCATACATTCCACATAGTATCAAGGAACACATTGAGTAACAGAGGAAGAGCATGAATGGAGGAGTCATTGTTAATCTCCTACTTATGTTTAACACCGTAAAAGTTTTATGGACCATTTATATGTTGCAGTGTGCATCCTTTTATTTATCATCATCCCTTCCTTGGAAAATCTACCCCTTCCGTGCGTGGTTAGATCCTGACAGAGCTATTAATCACACAGCCCTGCCTCCATTGGCCATAGGAGTGGGCACATGAGCCTCAGATTATTCAATGGTGTCCCTTAAGGCATTGTGATTGGTCCAGAGGTGTACATGTGCTTCAAGGATAACCAATCAGAATTCTCTTTGGAGATTTATATGTGGACACTAGAAGAAGCTCTTTTTCCCCACTGTGATTTCTAACCATGGACCATGTGAAACTCGCCCACCATGTGGAAAGAGACTGCAGCTGGAATAAAGCCAAGAGATGGAGAGAGTCGCAGCTCCTGATGACATCATTTGAACTCTTGGATACATTTCTTAGACTTTCAGTTGTATAACACACACACACACACACACACACACACACACACACACACAAGCAAAACATTTTTTCCGTGTCCATTTGGGAGGGGGTGTTTGTTTGTTGGATGTACCTGAACGTTTAAGCAGCAGTAGGAGAAGTTAGGTTGAAAGTATAAGAAGTTCGATTGACTACCCGTTGCCTAGAACCAGGAATCCTGACCATAAAGAGAAAAAACATAATTTGTAATTCCCTTAAACCTGGCAGTTAGTGGAGCTGCATCCTTAAATCTCTGAGGGTAATGAGACGCAAAGCCAAGGGCCTGCAGACAACCTGCTCTTCATCGGCTGTGCCCACGCACAGCTCTCTTGGGCATGAGTTCACTGTGTTTCTGAGGACTCTTCCAGAAGGCTTTGGAGCGATCTGTCACTCTCGTCAGTATCAAGGATGTCGCCGAAAGCAGCATCTTGAATCCTAAGTATCCAAGGCAGCCTTCACCCCATGTCAGCGATGTGGGCAGCCCGTCATCAGGTCTTGGGTCTTGACCCTTCTTTGCTCTGACTCTGCAAATGCTCTGACTCTGACCTGAGGTCCCTGATCTAAGGTCTCGACCTCCACAAAGAGAAATATTTCAGCTCATTCCTCCTAGTGATGAACAAAGGGGCTTCCGGCTATGAATAATCTGAAAACAAGCATTACGAGGGCTCTCGGTGGCCACTATTAAATGGGTAAGTCATTAATCAATTTCAGTTACCTGGCACGACAGGGGGATGAGGTCTGGAAATGGATATTCGGTCTATAGTGCCCTGGTCTGGGAAATTGGCTACCAAAAACATATGCAAAAAGTAGCTGAGGTTTCAGCCTCACAAGCTCTGATAATTTACCACTAAAAATAAACATGTGCTCAAGAGATGACTACTATGTAAACAGTCTCAGAAAGATTTCCTCAGCATCTGCCTGCAGAAGCTGCCATCCAATAGCCAAGGACGCCGAGGGCACCGCTCACAAAGAATGCTTTCTCTTTGGGGGAGCTGGCATCTGCCGAGCAGGAGGGAAAGGCAGGACAAAGAGTCACTTCTCCAGTCCAGGCGGGGAAACCAAACGCGATTCATTGTCTGTCTTAAGCAGTTGCCTGTTTGTGGTTCCATAACTGGGCTGAATATTGGAGTCTGCGTTTCATTAGACACACAGTGCCTGTCCTTGGCCTTGGTGTTGAGCAACCCGATACTTATTGGGAAGCTGAGATGACAGTCCGCCTTGTTCTCACTGGGTACCCTGCGGTGTGTCCAGCATGCTACCTGGCACTTAGTAGGCGCTTCATAATTTGTATTTCTTGCCCACCTTTCCATTACCGCCTACTTTAGGCGAATACAATTTGTGAAACTCAGGTCTATGAGGCAGCTAAACTAGAACACAAAACCCATAAGATCAAAAGACTCCTTTACCTCACAGTGATTTTAACGGAAAGTTCCCTCCCTCAGGGTGCATTTAAAATGCACAATTTATATACAACTTTTCAGGGACATTTTAAAGCGTAAGAAGCAGGGCCCACATTTGTGCTTGCCTGTTTGCCTCCATCAGGGTTTGCAAAGCAAAGGCTAGAGGAAGAATTGGCCAAAAGAACAGCTGTTTTGGGAGGCAGGAAGTCAAAATTTTAAAAGCTTTTGCATTGAAATGAGGTTTGGGGATTATCTGAGTCCTTTAAATATGCATACGATTTGTATTCTTCACTTTCCCTGGGTAGAGGAGAGGCCGTGCAGTGCTTGGGAATTTACTGCCCGGCACTGTGGCAGGAAACTCCACAATCATTAATTCACGGATTTCTGGGGTTTGAATATGAATTTCTGCCATGGATCACACACTCCTCGGGATGCGGAGTTGCTTTGGATGAGCTGAGTGAGAAGCAGAAAATGCTGCCAAGGTGAGGAGGGGTGGGGAACGACACCTGGATGGGAAGGAGCTGCCTGCTACTTGATATGCTGCTTTCTCAGCTTTTCTGTAAGTCTGAACGCTACACCTGCCCCAGCACACATCAGTCTTCCCGGAACACACTAGCCTCCCCGCTGAGCCTGGTGCCTGCCAACCCGCCCCCACCCCCTCCCCCCACCTGGTGGGTAGTCACATCTGCACTGGACTTTGCAGTGAAACCCTCACTCCGCCTAAACTTGAGGGTCTCTCCAGATGTCTCTACAGTTATGCTGATGGTTTAGTTTCTTTTCTCTCATTTTGAGTTTGTTTCTGATTTTGTGGTTTTATATAGTTACACGTAACGTTATCTAGGCAGGATTGGGGTTTTTGATGATTCCTGGCGACTTGGGGCCTGATTCTGGCTTTCAGCATTTGCTGAATGATGGCTAACATTTCTGACTCCCAGCCAACTCCTTTCCATTCCTGTTCCTCACGTTAGAATTTATAAAAACACATCACCAAATTCTCGTGCTCAGGAAATCTCTCACGGGGACTCAAGGTCAGAAGCCCAGAATTTTAGAAACAACCCAGTGACTAATGATGGACTCTATAGGCTTGAACAAGTTCTGGACTCCGAGACCCTGGTGATGGTCAATTTATGTGTCACCTTGGCTGGGTCACAGTGCCCAGATATGTGGTCCAATGTTATTCTGGATGTTTCTGTGAGGGTGCTTTTGGATCACTAAACTTTGTGGAAAGCAGATTGTCCTCCATAGTGTAGATGGGCCTCATCCAATCAGTTGAAGACTTTAATAGAACAAAAAGATCAGTCATTTCAATAATATTCTTTTGGTTTCAAATTTCTGCCAGTGATCTAAACATTGTTAAAGAAGCCCTTTTGATTTTATTTTAAATATGAATTCCTTTTGACTTGATTATCTGTGGCCCCTGGCTTTACTCTGAATTGAATTCTGTGTGCATTTGTAATGCCTGAAAGTAGTAGTTAAAAATATAAGCATCAACAACATACATGCAACTATGATCAAGTTAAAATGCTTATTATTTATGCATGTGATTATGTAATATTTTAAACACATAAGTCCTGACCTGTGTGGCTCAGTGGGTTGGGTGTCATCCTATGCACTGAAATGTTGCTGGTTCAATTCCCAGGTAGGGGGCGTGCATGTTTCTCTCTCTCTCTCCCTCTCCCTTCCTCTCTCTCTCAAAACCAATTTAAAATAATAACACTAATAAATATTTTAAGCACTTAAAATTTTTTTGTCTTCACATAGCTCTAATTTCCCCTGGAGTTTTAATTTCATTTTCAAGCATATTTACACACTGTTTTAAAAATGGCTAAAAAAAAAAAAAAAACCTACATAAATATGTGACTGGAAATGTAATGTCTCCTTAAGTTTATTATACAACAGGGAAAGAAAGAAAACTAACATTAATTATGTGCATATGTGCTAATTCGTATGCTAGGTTCTCTCATTTAATTATAGACAAAAAGCTTATAGTAAAACAAAGGAAAAGTGTAAATGAATTTTAAGGATTTTGCAGAAATATGATGATTTTACTGAATTCATGAGGATTTTTTCAATGTCTACTTTAAGTTCAAGTTGAATAATGACTATTTGAACTCCCTAAGAAGATCATCTCTAGTGGATAATTAAAATGAAACCTTCTGGGCTCGCTCACCTTGATACTAAAAATGTGTTCAGCAATCTGACCCTTCTATTCCTCCTATACTGTCATGTTAGTGTAATATTAAAATTACATTTTACTTAGTCCCCCTTTGTTCAGCTTATTTTCTAAGAAGTCTGAGAACAGATTTGCATTAGGTGTGATAGGGTCTTCATTGAGTGCTGTAAAAATGGGTTTCATTTGTATCTAAGAGACTTCATTGACATAAATTAAAGTAAAACATGTTTAGGTTACCTCTAATTCAAGTTTTGGATTGTTCATGAGTCCTTAGCAAAAATAGCAATTAAAAAATAGCACGTAAATAGACCCATTTGTAATGCCGCGACCCTTTAATACAGTTCCTCATGTTGTGGTGACCCCCAATTTCATTGTTACAAATTGAACATAATTAAAGCATAGTGATTCATCACAAAAAATATGTAATTATATATGTGTTTTCCGATAGTCTTAGGCGACCCCTGTGAAAGGGTCGTTCGACCCCCAAAGGGGTCACGACCCACAGGTTGAGAACCGCTGCTCTAAAGTATAGTGATATTGTCCTAGCATGTTATTGTGAAATGGAAATTATTGGAGAGATAAACCCTCTTTTATCCTGATTAGCAATGAATAGTCACTGAGATAGGAGATTTGAAAAATTCATCCTTAGTGCGAAATGTATGTGTTCCAAGAGAAGGAGTGGGAGCAAAAGAGGCAAAGAGGAGAGACACAGTATGTTGTGTTTTTTTGACCATTGAGGTTTTGGAATTTCCCAGATCTGGAAATACCATCGTAGCCTGTCTCGTCAAGCTAATTTGGGGTCAGAAGTTACCTAAGGAGAAAAAGCTGAGATCAGCTTGGAATAGCTGTTTGTGTTCCCCTTGAAATTCATATGTTGAAACCTAACTCCCAAAGTGATGGTTGTTGGAGGTGGGGCCTTTGGGAGGTGCTTCAGTCATGAGGGTGGAGCCCCGGTCATGGAATTAGAAGAGACTAGAGAGATTAACCCCTCCTTCCCTGTGAGAACACGGCAAAAAGATGGCCCTCTGTGAACCAGAAAGCAGACTCTCACCAGACGCCAAATCTGCTTGCACTTTGAGCTAGACTTCCAGCCTCCAGAACTGTGAGAAATGAATTTCCGTCGTTTTTAAGCCACCCCAGTCCATGGTGTTCTGTTACAGCAGCCCAAACAGACTAAGACACCCAGGACCTGGGGGAAATTGCAGTTCATGTAGTACCATTTGGGATCCAGAGAACAAGGGCATCACCAAGTTGGGGAGATCGTCCAACCCATTTCTGCCCAGGACACTCATGACTTTGTTGGCACAGGCCCCTTGAGGCTTTAGGACATAGTCTGAAGGTGCCATCACCAAGGACACCAGCAGCGGAAGCCCTGAAAAGCTGCCTTTTCCAAGGGGTTGGCAAATAACTGCTTTTCTCATAAACCTCAGAAAGGCAAGATCCTAAGAACTGAGCCACCTTGAGATACCACCTGGTGACTCCCAACAGAGAGGGGGTGGGCATGGAGAGCGGCCACAGTGTTTGGACAGGTTCAAGCCTCGGACTAATGAGAGGGCACAGCCCTCTCATGGCAAAGCCACCTGCAAGTTCCAGCTTGGAGGGCAAAGCCCTCCCAGCACAATTATTGCCAAAGGCTATAGTTGTAAGCTTGAACCTATGGTCCTAACACGTGGTCCCACGTGGCTGAGTGATGTGGGCTTGATAGAGTTCAGGTGCATGTAGTTGAGTAGGATCGAAACCCACAAGAATGTTGTAAACATCTTGACCACGCCCTTACGTTGCCTCATGGAATCTGGCTATAAAATAAAGACAGGGCTTTCAGGCTGTGGTGCTGTTGCTAGCTCTCCATCAGAGAGGACAGCATCCCACCCGGTTAAGCTGGCTCGGCACATATGGCACCCAATGTGGGGCTGAGTATGCCATGGCCATGCCGGCTTGCCACGGCAGGGAGGGGAGGACGGGGGGAGAAGAAAACTCAGGGCGATTTCAATGGGGAATGGGGCTGAAATCTGGGAGTAGTACAGGTGGGAATATAAATCTTGCCAAATATTATTAATAAACATAACCTCTTCATGCTCACAGGCTGGTGAGTGCTGAGGACGTTCAAAGGAAAGAAATTTTTAAAATGACAGCAATCTTAAGAATACAGATTGCAAGCACTCCGTCTTGTGGTGGGAATAACTTTGTTATTTTACTATTAGTCACACACCATGAGTAATTCTAATTGACCTCAGCTGCTTGCAAACGGCCACTTCAACCACCACTTCTGTTACCAGGTGTGGACCTCCAATGGGAACCCACGGCTCTGGGAGTGTGAAGCATCAGGTGAGCGGGTTTTGCTGAGCTCAGGTTCACTGAGGAGGGGCCATCCTCTCCTCCTCCAAGCAGCTCCTCCTCGGCCCATAACGTCCACCTCTTTGGTAGTAATGGGGAGACTGTCCTCATTCCACTTCACTCCCCTTCTTTAAGGAGACAGAAGTGGTGTCTATAACTGATGAACTTGGAGAAAGGAAGTGAATTGTTCCTAGCTTAGTTCTTTCTGCTTCTTTTTCTTAATAGATTTTTTTTCCAGAGAGGAAGGAAAAGGGGGAGAGAGAGAGAGAGAAAGAGAGAGAGAGAGAGAGAAACATCAATGATGAGAGAGAATCATTGATCAGCTGCCCCCCTACTGGGGGTTGAGCCCACAACCTGGGATTGTGCCCTTGTCTGGTATCAAATTCAGGACCCCTCAGTCTGCAGGTCGATGCTCTGTCCATTGAGCCAAACCAGCCAGGGCAGTTCTTTCTGCTTTTGATATGGCCAGTCCTCAGGAAAAAACTTCTCCTCTGCTAAGAAGGGGTTTGCCCTCCCCAGGGAACATGTTGTATGGTTGTAGTTGGGTGGGTAACAGAGTTCAAAACCAGTTAGCTGCTGTTTCAAAACACATGATCCCATCAGGGTCCCAATGGAACAAATTTATATTAGGGTAATTTGAGGAGCGTATATTCACAAAGGAACAGTTTACAAAGATGGGAGCAGAGTACAGGAAAAGCTCAAGAGATTGAACCAGGATAGAGCTCCCCGATGTGGATGGCCATCATCCAATCCAGGGAGGACCTCAATGGCACAAAAAGACAAGAAAGGTTGAATTTGCTCTCTGCCTGGCTGCATGGGCTGCACAATGAGCCTCGGGGGCTTTTAACCAGGAGCTCTTGTAACTCTTTGCCTCATGGATTTCTCAGGCCAATAGGATCTACTTGACCTGCACACAGAACAGCTGATAGTTGCTTCTGAGAGCACCACTCAACCAATAACTGATGGGAGTTGGAGGATATCTACCTCAGGCCCTTGTTCAACAATTTTGAGGTATGTCCTACACTATCTTCCAGAGTTTACCAGTAGGTCAAGGCCAAGGGTCCAGTGGCAATATGCTTGGTACTATACCCTCTATTGGGCTTCCTGCCCTTCCCTGTCTCATTTCCCCATGTCCTACCTGTGCTTCTAAGGATTATCTCCTAAAAAAACTATTTTACTCACGTCCTTAATTCAGGGTCTATTCTGAGCACACCCAAACTTCAATAGTAGTGCACCCAGCTGCAAGAAAATGAGATAATTATCCCAGAAAGCATTTCAATAGACGGAGCTCCAAATAACTCTACAAATCTCGACCAGACCCCTCAAGTCTAGATAAAGTTAAGAGAGCTGAACTGAGATTTAAACCTCCATCTAAGAATCAGAGTTTGAAATCTGAGTGTAACCAAGTCAATTGCACACTGTCTTGGACAGCATCTATGGTGCCTAAGAGACCCCCTTCTGAGAGACCTCAGAGTGATATCTACACTCACAGGCTACTGCTGAACATGTCCTTACCCCTCCTCACCATGCTTTTTATCACTGCGTCTTAGCATCTGCCAGGGTGGAGGGGACCATGCACATATCTGTCTGTTTGCCAGTGACTGAAAGAGATTTTGGAATTGAAACTGATTGACCAAACCAAAATTTGAGCGTGAGATACCATAGACGAGTCAGGTAACTGGTAGCAATTGGAGCAGAAAGCAGCTAATGCACCAATATAGTAGAGCACTAGAATAGGGTTAGATACCAATTTCTGAGGCAATTTTAAAAAATTGGGGTTTTGAAAAGCTCAATTTGAACCAATTTTCAAGGGACTTTCTGAGGCTTTGTGGTATATCCTCATAAACCTGAGGATATGTGGTATATCCTCATAAACCTGAACAGACCTCAGTTCCTCCCAACCTTCAAATACCCAGTCTCATCTTCCTTTCAGTTAAGTGACAGGCATGAAAGGGAAAAGAAACTCATTGCCTCACACAACTGAACAGCCTTGAAGCGTCAAGGGAAGTTGATCTAGCAGTTCAGTTCCATCACCGAGGACTTACTTTCTCATTGACCAGCCCTTCTGCCATCTACCGTGTTGGCTTCATTTCCAGGTTTCAAATAGAAGCTCTCTTCTCATGGTGGCAGCAATTTCAGCCTTTACAATTTTTTAATCCAGTGCTTGGCGAAGAAATGTCTGATGGTTCCTGCACACGTCTAACGATTCACTCTCATTGAATCAACAACTCATGTCATATTCCCATGCTTGAACCAATCTCAAGAGCCAGGGGCAGTGAGAGCTTATTAGTCCATGTTCCATACCTGAAGTTAGAGGTGGGCTCAGCTTTTAGGAAACTACATGACTTCCCAAAGATTTGGGAGGCTATGGAAAATGGGATAAAAGAAAATGGATGCGTGGAAGCAACATATATCTACATATGTCCACTATGGAGCCTAACATGGCCGTCAAAGATAGCCATTGACTCCTTGAGCCCGGACATTCCACTCTTATAAAGTTTTTTGGTTAAGCCTTGTTCTTCCCCTCGTGGGCAAGTATCCCTGTTAGTACATTCAGACGTAATCATCAATCCTGGGCAGGTTTAGATTTGAGGAAGGGAAAGGGCAATTGAAGCCCAAGAGCCTTGGATACTTAGAAAGGAGAAGAAACTACCAGAAGGGGAATTGGAGAAAAGACAGTTAGGATGCCATTACAAATTGTGTCTCGTTTAAAAAGTGGATACCTTTTTAATGGTTAAAAAAGAGAGGCTACTTCCCAATACCAGCAGTAAGATGCCTCTCGGCTGCACTGAGCAGGCTGAGCAGGCCCATGTGTCACCTCAGACCTGAGAATGGCTTTAGGGCTTCACAGGCCACTCCAGACATTTGAGACATTTTTTTATCAAACTCTGGTGGGCCACTCCAAAAGGGGAAGACGGGCCTTTTCTCTCTACTAAACTGAAATAAACAAGATCTGTAATTAACGATCCCCTTTCTGCCTCCTATAAAAATACACAGACACACACACATACTGTTAAAGATATTCCACTCCTGCAAGGGTCAAAATCCACACAGAAAAGATGCTTCATGCAATAACACTGGAGGTTCCCTAATGTGCCAGTTCAGAGTTAGGAGGATTTTAATGAGGTATCAGTTAGGCATATTTGCCCCTGGTTCATACCTACCCTGCTTCCCATTATTCCTCTTGCACTTGGTAAGGCCCCGGAGCTCTCTGGATTAAAGCAAGCTTATAGAACTCAAACTTTATAAACTGAGAAACCAATGGGACATGAGACAGGAATAATGTTGAATGATTCCTTTACTATAAAAATAAAAAAGTTAATGTGACACCTCAAAAATTGGTTAAGTAGAGAATAGATTTACATAACTCTCATTACAGTATATTGTTATAATTATCCTATTTTATTATTATTTATTGTTGTTAATCTCATACTGTGACTAATCTGTAAGTTAACTTTATTATAGGTTTATATGTATAGGAAAAATATAGTATATACTAGTATAGGGTTCAGTACTATCCACGATTTCAGGCATCCACGAGGGATCTTGGAACACATCTCCCAAGGATAAGGCGGGACTGCTGTGTAGAGGGAGGACAGGACACTGGGAGCGCCAACATTTAAGAGACAGGAGAAGGAAGACACGCCAATGTGAGACTGAAAAGAGGCAATCCAAGGGTTTGGATGAGAAGTCAGAGGGTAGCACAGAGGAATAGAGCATTCTCAAAAGGATAACAGAGTCCAATAATTCAAGGAGGGCATGGAAGATAGGGAGTGAAGAGTGTCAACTGAATGTGGCAAATAAGAGGTCTCCAGTGACTTTGGTGAGAGCAGTTTGCATGTCACTGTAGATAGGAAGCCAGACACCAATGTGTTCATATTCTTGCCTTGCACGTTCATTATTGTAAAGGAAGCAGAAGAGAAGCAGTTGGACATTTGAATCATTCCTTCTCAGACAAGACTCCCAGCTCACTGGAACAATCAAAAAATGGCATTTGTGTATTTAGACTTCTAGCTTTCACTTATTTGCTCCCTTCCTAATATTGATCAGAATTCATGGCAGTCATCACTTCATCGTTCCTTTTCCCCGTCACTTAAACTTCTCTGCCCCTTATTTCTTTCTAATTCCATCTCTCTCCTTCAAGCCGCTGGAAAGAGTGGTCCATGCCCACCATCTCCACTTCCTCACACCCCCTCCTCTCCTACCATGTTTAGGCACCAGAATCCAGTCCTGATATGATGGGGGTTTGTAATGCTAGATAAAGGGGAGCCTAGAGAGTTTGACCACCAGACTTTAAGACGCCAAATGTGATGTACTTTCCAGATGAGAACCATACTGACATGTCTGAAATCTTCAGTCCCAGGGCTGTTCACTCTTTAGTGTAATGCCTGTCTGGTTCCTACCCTGAGATGGCCCTTTTCTGCTCCAGCTCTTGACTGCTGTCTATAGACCGTCTGCTATCCTACCTGTGGCTCAGTGGCAAAGGGAATGCTTGGTGGGGGGCTTTGGGGTTTGGATTTAAGTTGTTCTTTCTTTCAGAGTAGTGTGGCTAGTTTGGCTTTTATCTGATGTCCTAGTCTTATTAGCTATCCATCTTCCTTCTCCCCCCCACCTGTACTAGAATTCTTAGAACAAAATTCCCGTCTCTGTCTCCTATCCCTTAGCACCTGGCTTGTTAGTTGGTGATATCAGATGAGAATTTCAGTTGGTACCGAAACAGGGAATAACAGTGGCTTCAGCAAGATAAAAGCTTAATTTTCTCTCATGTAGAAACATCCAGAGGTAGCCAGTCCATGACTGCCATGATGGCTCTTCTTTGGTGAGGGACCAAGATTCTGGCTTTCTTTCTGGAACAATTTCCTTAGCACTTTTTCTATTTTCAAAGTTGTCATGTGGCCCAAATTGTCTGTTGAAACCAGCCATCATTGCTGTCTTTCAAAGAAAAAGCTGGAGACCAAGGGAACATGGTGGATTTGGGGTAGAAGACGAGCAGTCTCTGAGCTAACTGCTCAGCTTAGAAATGTTTGCCATTTGCGTTCTATCCTCCCTCTTCCCCTGTACCAGTGTCCCACCTTATCTCTCTGACCCTAATATCTGCTGATGGACTTCTATGAACCCAACTGCTTACTGATTACCCACCTGAGTCTCCAAATACTGCCTGCTTCCACAGTTTCTATAGCTATGCTGTGTCGACATTCTGGTTTAAATGACTGGATCACCCCAACGGGCCTTCCATGCTGACACTAGGCTCAGACTCTCCATAAATTCCTGGTGAATGGTACTTTCCAATATTGCCAAACATGCTTGGAGGTCCTTAAGGAGAGAACGATGAGCGCATTGCACAAGGGGCAAGGGTTTCGAATGATCGTGTGGGAGAGAAACACATCTGGTCTGAGGCCAGCAGCTCCGCCCTGTGAACGGCAGCATCTTCCCCTTCTCCTTCCTCTCCTCCTCTAATCAGCCATCATCTCTGGGCTATGCCCCTGCATCCAAGGCTCTCATTCCCGGTTAGTAACTAGATGGCTTCCTTCTGAGATGTTTTTTCTCTGTGTCTTCCTTGGCTCAGAATCATTTTTCTGGCTACAAGTCTTCAGTTTTAAGACTTCATCTTAGAAATTAGGTTTTCTTGACTACTGTCCCCTTCCCCTGTGCAGGCTGACACTCATTCTCACTAACAGCATCTCTAGGCTCTCCCCCGAGACTGCAGGCAAACAGTTTGTTGGTTTATTGCCAAGAGTTTGCTGGAGCAGGCTCACTCTGGCTTGAAAGAGACAATTGTTAAATATAAAAATATATTAAAAACAATATAAATACAAATATAGAACCTCTTGTTGAACTGTTGGTAGCTTGAAATTGGGCATGGTAGAAGTACTTATAGCATGGAAATTAGCAGATGCTACAAATCAGGAACTTGTTTCCCTGAAAGGTGGTTTACTAGCACACAATTGTTTATTTCCCCCCATAATTACCCTCTGTGCACATGCGTGCACGCACACACACACTACACACGCACAATGCACGCACAGTACAATTCCAACACCAAGTCCTCCTCTCTCCATCCACCTTAGCTTCTGGCTGCAGATAACCCTTTCACACTCACCTGTTCCAGTGAATTGACACTTTGACTCCTACCTTAACATTCATTTTTAACATTTGATAATTTGAAAATACATTCTGGACCCTAAGTAGACATATCCGAAAAATAGCTGACCACATGTTCTGAGAACTGCTAATTAGCCCCTTTAACTTCTGTGAACTTAATATTTGGAGGAAGAGAGCCAATTAATTGCTATAGATAGTTCAGAAAACCTGGTGCAAACTGCAGTGATAAAGCTGCATGAGCCACCAAAATTATCAAGTTGCTTTGCTTTTGACAAGAATCATTCCGATGCAGATCATGCTGTTACCTTATGTTGATTGGGAGCTGTTACATATGTCTTTAAGAAAAATGAAAAATGAATTAATTATTGCTTATTGCTGTATTTTAGCAAATAAAACCATTCAAAACATGGAAGGAAAAAATATAAAAGACTAGAGGCCTGGTGCATGAAATTTGTGCACGGGTAGGGTCCCTAGGACTGGCCGGCAATCAGGACTGATCTGTGAGGCAACCAGTGGGGGGACCGGGGCCCCCGCTGGCACCCGCCTTGACTGGCCTGGGGCCTATGGGCTGGGGGCAGCTCCTGCGTTGAGTGTCTGCCCCCTGGTGGTCAGTGCACGTCATAGTGACCGGTTGTTCTGCCGTTCAGTTGATTTGCATATTAGGCTTTTATTATCTAGGATAATGAAAGGCTAAGAATCACCAGACTATGAATTTCTAAAGAACATGCCAATTTCTTTTATTTTAAAGAGTTAATGTTTAGAAACATGTAGAGGTTATTAATATAGTGACTAGAAGCACAGGCTCTGGAGACAGACCACGTGGGTTTGTGCGAGAGCTTTGCCCTCAAGTTACTTACTGCCTCCATGCCTCAGTTTTGTCACCTGTGAAATGGAAATAAAAGCCTCTATCTTACATGAATGCTATGAAACCAAAATAAAATAGCACATAAAGTGCTTAGAATGGTGTCTGGCATATAGTAAGTAATAAAGAAATATTGGCCATCGTTTTCATTATTAATGCTCTTTTTGGAGTGCATATAATGGACCAGGAACTGTGCTTCAGGCTTCTCTTCCAATCTCCTGTCACCCTCTGAAGTAAAAATTAAGCCTTTATGGGTAAGGAAATAGCCCCTCCCTGAAATGATGCAACTTTTCCAAGGCCTTGTAGCTGGTAAGTGGAAGAGCTTGGCTCAATCGAGTTTGGGAGTTTTAATTTCACGGAGAGAAGATGCAAGACCACGGCTTGTCCTGGAATCCAAGCGGCCCCGATATTTGGTATTCCACTGGGAAACCCTTCCTTCGCAGCCGGCCGGCCCTTGCATGCTGCAGCATAAACTGCCCTTGTTCTGTCTCCAGCGGCGACAGGAAAGCTCATCAACATGCCTGCGTTTCCACTTGAAGACTCTTATTACGTTGCCCTCCTGACGTGTCTTCGCCCGGTTTCAAACACGCACAACTCCCACAGGTCTTCTCATGAGCTCCACTTATTAACCATAGAATGAGCTCCACAGATGTAGTTCCACTTTGTCTAACTCTACTTTTTAAATTAGACTCTAAATCTAAGGCTCGTTATTCCTGTAAGTAGGCCACAGTAGCCTTTGGCTGAACTTGCTTCGTTTCTAAAGCAGCTGAATATCAGGGTGCTTTTCCCTGGTTGGACTTTCCTCACTCCACCTTCCCATGGAGGGGCTGCTGCCCACAATGTGCCGCAATGAACCCTGTAAGGATTGCTCCAGTTTTCAGATGTGCTTGTCATCTTGTTCGCAGGGGTGAGTCTTCTATTTGGTTGTGCAATCTGGAAGACAAATGGCAGTGTGGACCGGCATCCTTTCAAAGATGAACCTTGTATCGTTGTCCATCATCCATTCGTTCCCCTTGTCTGGACCAGGCACTGTACTAGGCATCAGAATCAAGGACACTGTCCCTGCTCACAGGGAGTGCAGAAGTCTCCTCGGGGAGATAGGTGCACAATTACCTAATCATGGTGATAGGACAGGGACAGGAACGTTCAGGAAACACAGCAACATAGGAGAGGAGTCAGGGAAGGCACCCTGGAATGCAGCTCTGATAAAAAAATCCTGGATAGCCAGCCAGAGACCCAGGCTCGAACCCCACTTTTATTATTATTAACCTCGTCATTATGGTTGAATTGTGTCCCCTCCAAAAAAATCTGTTGGAGCCCTAGCACCCCCGTACCTCAGAATGTGGCCTTATGTGAAGATAAGGTCAGTAAAACGAGCTCACTAGACTGGACCCTAATCCAATGTGGTTGGTGTCCTTATAAAAAGGAGGAATTTGGACATGAAGACAGATGCATGCAAAGGGAAGACACCATGAAGAGATGCAGGGAGAAGGCAGCTGTCTGCAAAGCAAGGAGAGAGGCTGGGACAGACCCTCCCCTCACAGCCCTCTGGAGGAGCCAACCCTGCTGACCCCTAGGTCTCCGACGTCTAGCCCCCAGGACAGTGATACAATACATTCCCCCTGAAGCCACCCACTCGCCTGCCATACTTCACTATGACAGTCCAAACAAACAAATACTTCATTTCACTGTCATAAGCATATCTCCCATCTCTGCTTCCTCCCCAGGCAAGACCACGCCCACCTATGGGAAAACTTGGGCAAAAGCACTCAGGGCACAACCAATGAGAAAAAAGTGCTTGGAGCTGCCTTTGACTCATTCATATGCTATGACCCAGAGGAATCTTGAGGTTTTTTAAAATAGTGAGTTTAGGTACAGAACAAGATTCCTTTATCCTCGCTAGTGTGGTATCCAAAAGCAACACAGGAAGCCTTTATTTATAAGGTAAATAATACACAATAATATGGGGAATTTTAGAGTACAAGCTATACCCAATAGATAAAACAAAGCTCTCTGTTAAGTAACTGATCAACATGGCACTACTTAAAATAAATGGTTAATAAACACACGAGACGATGTTCTATCTCACTAGAAATCAGATTTGTGATCAACAGAAGATGTTAATACACACCAGAGAGCAGCTGAACACACGCATCCTGAATGCACGATAGCCTATTCACCTAGAACACACACTACTGCCATTTGTCTTCCTGTTGGCACAAGTAAGGTTGAATGAACCTGGAATTATCTTCCTAGAACACACAGTGACATGTAATCTTTAAAACAAAACAAAAAAACAAACCGAACCAAAAAACAAAAACAAAAACAAACCCAACTTCCATGAGGTACAGATCACTTCAGGCACCAGATTCTGAGAAGGTTGTAACCTAAAACAATCGGAGGCAGTGATATTTAGTTCCTGTAGAGACGAAGCAAGTTCAGCCAAAGGACATTCATTTGGTTTTTTTGTTTCCAACATGTTTGCCCTCAGGCCAGCAAGGTTGTCCTTTCTCTTCTCACCCCAAGCCTTCCTCTTTTCTGGAAAATGTCCAAGCAGAACCCTGGTTCCAGTTCATAACAACTCCATCCGCTGCCATTGGAACACTGAGACAGTGACTCAGTCCTTTGGATGTGTCTCAGCAAGTCTTCAGCCAGTCTTTGTTCCTCAGGCCATTCATTCCTCAGCCCCCGGCATTGGCCAGTGTCCACAATGGGCTTTTCTTTCCGTCTCTCTTGACTTCTGTTTTGTTTTCAAATTATAACAATAAAGATGATAGAAAAGGGGGAAAAGTGTACAAAGTTAAAAATGGAAGTCCCTCACCCCAAGGGTTATTCGTGTCAACGGTGTACATTCCCACAAGACACAAAGACTTCTGCCCTCCGATCCCACCCCCTTTTAGAGCACACACTGTATATATTATTCTCACTTGCTCTTATCACTGAAAATATATCATTAACACTCTTCCATGCCAACAAGCACATCTCTCTCTCATTTTTAAACAGCTGTTATTATTCCAGTGTATATTTAGCAAATGTATTTAACCATTTCTCTATTCATAACTGTTGAGCTGTGGTCCAATTTTTTTGGGGGGTGGCTCCTACAAATAATACTACAATTGACATACCTGTAAATATATTTTGGCACACTTAGTATTTCAGTTGGATAGATGACTTATAGTGGAAATGCATGGTCAGAGCATATATGCATTCTTAATATTTACAGATACTGCAAATTGCTTTCCTGAAATGTTTATCAATTCTTACTCCAGTCAGTTCAGTATGAAAGTCATTTTTTATACACATTCACAAAGAGTTGTTATTAAAACACTTTTTTCCCAATCCGACTAGAGGCCTGGTGCATGAAATTTGTGCACTTGGCGGGAGGGTTGGGGGTGCCTCAGCCTGGCCTGCGCCCTCTCATAGTCCGGGAGCCCTGGGGGGATGTCCGACTGATGGCTTAGTGGGTCTAAGCCGTCAGTTGGACACCCTTAGCATTGCCACGGAGGTGGGAGAGGCTCCCACCACTGCCACTGTGCTCACCAGCAGTGAGCCCAGCTTCTGGCTGAATGGCGCTCCCCCTGTGGGAGCACACTGACCACCAGCATATATTCTTTCTTTTGAGAATTACCTCTTCCTATCCTGTGTTCATTTTCTTATTTTACTGCTTCTCTTTTTTTATCTTCATTTCTAGAAGCTATTTGTTATTTTGCATATTAAACCCTTCCTATTGTGTATGTATGTTGTATATATTTTCTCCCATTAAATAACATTGTTTATCATACACTTCACTGTATAGAAATTTCTTGGATGGTAGTTTGTTTGTTTTTTTAGTCAAACATGTTTAATCTTTCCTGTTATAGTTTCTAGAATTTTAATCGTGATATTTCTAACTAGTATTAGAATGATAACCAATATTATAATAGAATCTCATATTTTCTTTTAGTCTTTTATAGTTTTCTTTGTTTAGATTGTTAATCCCTCTGGAATTTTTCCCTGGAATATGGACTAAGATAGTGTATTAGTTATACTCAGCTCAACAGGTTTTTTGTTTGTTTGGTTTTTTATTAAGAAAACATTTCAACATGGGTGTTCAGCAAGAGGACACCACCCAGTTACTCAGAGACTCAGGCCCCTTCCATCCTGTGTGTCTACCCTCCTCTAGGTAAGGAGTCAACATATTACTGTACTCAGAGCACAAACCCACTACCCATTTTTGTAAATAAAGTTTTATTAGAACACAACTATGTTCATTTGTCTATGTCCTTTACAGTGTCTATGACTGCTTTCCTGTAAAACAGCATAGTTGAGTGGTTGTGATAGAGACCGATGACCCAGAAAGCCTAAAATATTTACTATATATATAGTCCTTTAAATAAGAAGTTTGATGTCTCAGAGACCTTAATTTCCACGTGGCTGATGGAGAAGAGAGATCCCATAGGAGGCTTTCCGTGGGTGAGGACTGGAAGTGGAGTACAAAGCTTTCGTCTACATTTCATTGGTCAGAATTGAGTCACTTGGCCTCACCTGATGACACAGGAGGCTGGGAAACGTGAATTCGTTGTGCATCGAGGGAAAAAGAGAAACAGTTCTGTAGAATTATTAGCCGTTCTCGGCCACAGGGTGCCCAGCAATTCTTTCTTGCTTGCTTGCTGCCTATTTTTAATTAGAATAGGCTAGATTATGCTGCAGAAACAAACAACCCCTACATCTCAGCAGGTGAGAACAACAGAGGGTTATGTCTTGTTCATACTGCATGTCCCTAAGGGCCAGCAGGGGCAGCACTGCTCATGGTTGTCATTGACCCAGTCCAGTGAGCATCCAACACCAGGCGCACCTGGTGGGCTGCAGTTCCCGAGGGAAGAGAGAAGGGGGTGAGCTGCGCCAGGGCTTAACTTCTACCCTCCTTTCGCAGGCTGACACAAGTCGCACACTGTGCATCATGTGCTTCAAAGGAAGCAGAGCTGGAATATCCGGGAACAGTCCTAATGAACACCGCACTCGCACACGGAGACCACATCTTTCTCCTCCCTCAGGGAGGTCCCCCAGATTCCCACACAGTCACAGCACGACTCTCAACGGGAGACGCCACAGGTCTGAAGAGTGGTCTGGAGCCTAGCAAGTCACTTTCTGTCCCCACCGAGGATTCAGATGCCAAAATTCTAATTCAGATCCCGGCCTAACACAGGCTTCTGAGGTCTGAGCTACTCCCAAGGATGTGAGCCCCGCTCGGAATGACCACATCTACAGACTCAGAAGCATGGCACAGCCTAGGGGTGGAAAGTAGAGAGTAAGGAAGGCATTTTGCTGAGATTGGGATGGCAGGAACTAGCCTCACTGGAGGATATGTCATGGTTCCCCCATGCTCACAATGCAACACAATGAATTGCGACTGTTGGCGACAATATAGAGGAAAGCAGCAGACACAGATTAAACATACCTATATGGAGACCCTGGAAGGGTAGCTCAGTTGACTAAAGTGTCCTCCTGACACGCCAAGGTAGTGAGTTCAATCCCTCGTCAGGGCACATAAAAGAACCAACTAATGAATGCATAAATAATTGGAACAATGAATCGATGTTTCTCTCTCTCCTTTGTTTCTCTCTAAAAAAAAAATCGATCAATAAAATAATACCTATATAGAAATATTAAAATATATAAATTAATATTTTGTTTTCTTAAAAAGACCCTCACTTTTCTATTTAGTTTTGAAAAGAGTAAAAAGAGATTTGTGGATTATAATAATAGAGAATCATTTTGAACAATAGAATCACACTACCATTAAACAGATAGCCTCCTGATCAAAATTTCAAGTAATGTAAGTTTTCAAATAAATGTTCAATATCTGATGCCAACAACAATACATACCCTCTCCCTCAGAAACAGAAATTTTCATTTTTTTCCAGAGTAAATTAAACAAAAAAAGATTTGTTTGATTTGAAACTCACTGTCTATAAAACTATCAAAAGTCTGATTTTTTTGTTTTTTTTTTCTGGCTAGGTCCCTTAGCTAACTCTTGAAAGCTATAATGATTTCTTTTAGTAACTTTGTAATTGTCCTTGCATGGGGTAGGCCTCCATTCCTAATAGAGAATTAGTTTTAGTCCAGTTTGTGGGACAATGGTTACTACTACATCCCTATTCTCTCTATTTTTTCATCAATGGAATGCTTTAACATTTTTGCTCTCAACACACATACCAGTTATTCTTATGTATAGTACCCACTAACTGGGAAATAGCCTTCAGATATAAAAGCCACATGTGTGAGTTCCAGAAAACTCTTTCTTCCTTGTGGTCATGTTTCTTTCAGACTTGACGAAGAAGCCAGTTAGATTTGGAGTCCTGGGAAGATTGTGAAGTTGTAGAAGAAAGAAATGAAAACTGAGTTCAATGTTATTTCCAAAAGCCTTCTTAGGAAAGCAATAATTTATTCTTTATTTTGGAATTCTAACTATGGAGCGAGCCCAAAAAAGCTAAAATTATTTTGCCAGAGAACCTAAAAAGCATATCAAATTTTAAGTCAAATTGTTGCAAATTACCTTTTCCACCTAAACTTAATAAGCAATAGGATGGTGTTTATCCTTTATATTTATATGTTACATTGCTTCTAGAAAGCACATTTTCCTATCTGCAGCCTCAGCAGAGCTAGACATGTAGGTTCAAATCCTCCCTCCACCATTTACTAGCTGTTATTTAACCTCTTCATGCCTCCGTTTCTTTATCTATGGAAACGAACAACAACAACAAAAAGGATTGTTTGAAGTATTAAATCAAGTTAGTACTTATAAAGCACTTACAAATGCTCGTGAAATAAATCATAGGACCCATATACCCATCCAAGTATAACAAGAACCACCAGCACAAGTCACGTAAGAAAATCTATTCCTTGCCTTTCAGCCTCTCTCTTTCTTATTATGGCTGTGCTTTGCTAACTGGGGCACATTATGTTAGCAGATCTGAACTTTGCCAGAAAGGTGTTTGTATTTTATTTCAAATTATGATTCTCGCACATCTGGTGATATATAGACCATTCCGCCGTGCTGCTCAGGAGCCCCTCAGAGTCCGGGGCGTGAGACGCATAACCAACTCTGGTCTGATATTTGCAAGGGGCTTTGACGTCCAAAGAGCCGCCGAGACACCGTTATTGGTATTCCGGAAAAGGGAGGCAACGAAGCCATCCTTTCAATAAAAATAAACTGAACTGGAGAGCTGCCTGGGAAGAGTGCGTTATCCAAAGTACTTCCATCATGAGTAACGATTGAGAAACGGCCTCTCCGCTCCCAACTGCTTCCTCCCAGGCAGCACCCCACCCGATGCCCAGGTGCCAATCGGGACCTCGGTGATCGCACACGGTCAGAGCCACCACTTTCCAGAAGCTCGGCGTGCACTGGCAGCGAAAGAGGGGGGGCCGGGACGCCCCGGGCTGGCGGGGTTTCTAAGGTGGGACCCCAGCCCAGGACTTTCCCGCGCCTGGTTCTTCGGGTCCCTTCGGAACCCGCTCTCTTTGTTTACGTTTGGCGCCTGGCTCAGCACCGGAGAGCATTGCAACCTCCCCAAAGGGGCAGCATCTCGCCTCTGTCCACGGGGCGGGGGGCAAAGTTCGCGCTCCCGGGTGTGGGGGTGCCTCTCCTGCAACACGTGTCGGCGGTGACCGAATCACTAACAGAGGCGGCGGCCGGGGGGACGGCGAGCTGGCTGGTGCGGGGCAAGCGAGCAAAGTGTGGCAGCGATCCTTCTGGAAAGTGGGTGGGAGAGGAGCTGGGAGGGCGCGGGAGGGACGGGATCGGTGTCAGAACGTGCGTGCGAACGGATGCAAACCCGAGAGGCGTGAGCGGCGCCGGGTGCGAGCCGAGCGGGGGGCGCCGCGGGGGAGTGCGCGCCGGGTGAGTGACACGGGGCGGGCGGGCCGGGGGCGGGGGCGCCGGCGGGGGGCGGAGAGCCGGGCGCGGCGGGCCGGCCGAGTGGTGTAGCGAAGGCATCCGCCGGGGCCGAGCAGGCTGCGCCCTCCGCCGCGAGCGCCGGCAGCTGGGCGAGCTCGGGACAGCGCGCGGCCCAGCCAGCGGCTCCCTCCCGCCCGCCCTCCTCCCGCGCCGCAGGGGCCGCCACCTCCACGGAGCCACCCCCGCGACCGCGTCCCCGATCCCGGTCCCGGGTTCCTGGTCCGGGACGGAGTGCCCGGCGATCGGCAGAGAGGTAAGCGCGGGGCGCCTGGCCACCGCCTCCGGGATTCCCTCCCCACCCGCCGGGCCCGAGCCCGGATGCGGGACGGAGGACGGGCGCGGCGGGGCCTGCGCGGCGGGACGGGGGCTCGGTCCGGGTCGCACGTTCGGCAGCCCGAGCCGCCCGGCTCCCGCCGCCTCCGGGGCGCTGGGTGTGGCCCTGCTCGGCGCCGACGCCGGCGGGCGGCGCGGACCGGACGCGGAGGTCGCCGTCCTTCCTTTCTCCCGCCCCGCACGGCGCGATCTAGCGGGCGAGGAGAGGAGCCGGGCGCCCCGCACCCCTGCGCGCCCTGGGAGAGCTGGTGGCCGCCGCGCTCCGACGTGGACCCGCCCGCCCCGGATCTGAATCGGCCGCGGTCCCCGCTCTGCCCGCCCCGCGCGAGCGCCCCCTGCCACTGGCCGAGCGGAGTGCCACCCATCCCGGCCCCGCTCGCTGCCAGCCAGGAGCTGCCCGCCCCCGGGGACCACCCTGCCCGCGACCGGGGCCCCGCGCCCCTGGACACCGGTGGGAGCGGGATGTGGCGGCCCCCGTGCCCGCGGACTCGCCGCGTTTGCAGGCGGGGGGACAGAGGGGGCGCCGAGCGCCCGGCCGCGGGACGAAGCGGTGGTGCCGCGGTGTCCGGGCGGGTGGACCGGAGTCCGCAGGCGGCGGCCGAGCTCGGGACTGTGCAGAGGACGCAGTCCCGGGACAGCGGCCGTTTCCCGGGGCAGGAGGGTCCGCCCCGCTCTCCGCACCCTCCTGCCCGCTCGCGCTCCGCTCGGTGTTAGTCTCACTGCACCCGCAGGAGAGGACGGGCTGAGCCTGGACCGGGATGCGACCGAAGCCTTGCATCTTCCCGAGCGGAGGTCCCTGTTCTTGGGGGCTGGTGTGTGTGTGTGTTCGTGAACTTCCCAAGCTTTCAGCTCCCAGCATTGCTGGTGTCAGTGGCTGCGAGGGCTTGGGGACCTGACCCTGTCCTGATTCTTTATGTACAGTATTTCCTTTGAGGAGATGACAGACTCTGTGGCTTGAGAACTGGTGAACTTCAAACACAGCCCATCTCCACATAAAATGTTGTGGAACCGCTCCGCTTGCTTACTTGCAATGTTAAAAAGTGTATTAGAAACTTTTACTCGTCCCTTCGCAAGTAAGAAAAAAAAAACGGCTCTGAAATTGTAGAACCAATGCAGAGGGAGAGGCTGGGTGCCAGCATTTGAAAGAGGAAGGTCGTGTCACCTTTACGACAGCGTTTTAGTTCGTCTTACAGGAATGATTCATTGCCGTTCTGATGGATTATGTTTTCTAGACAGAAAGCTGATTGCAATATGGCAGGAGGGAAAAAAAGGATAGGAAGTCAGAAATTGCTTCATTAAGAAAAAGAATAAGTAACAAATTCGGTTATTTTGAAAGATGCACTGAAAATAAAGACTTAAGTTGCTTTTTGGGTAACGTATGTCATTGGCCTTAGACAGTTGTATTACTTCACCAGCCAGCAGTGTGTTGTGTGGATGGGGGCAGTTTTAGCAAGTGACTGCAGTGTTTAAAAATACCTGTGTCTGATCATATTTGTTGGATCTTTAACTGGGGGGAAAAATCAACTTTGGGAATGATTTTCTATTTGGATAAGGCATTCATTGCCGCAGTCTCTAATTAGAGTTTTGGATTAAACTCAAGCTTTGTTAAAACCTATTTTATGGAGCAGCAGAACAGAAAGCATGTAAAATTCTGTATCTTTGTGGCTTTAAACACACACACACACACACACACACACACACACACACACACACAAACTAGACTAGCCCCAAAGATAATTTGCATAAAACATGCAATCACTTGAATGCAGAGAATATTTAAGAGGATAGTAAAAACTCAACATCTGGGAAAGGAGCATATTAATTGCCAATTTTCTTTCTTTCTGTAATCCTTGCCTCTGAAAATATTAAATGATTTTCTAGGAATCAACTTCGTTTCATATACTTACTTGGACAGGCAGAGGGATCAAGACTCCTTTTGTATTCATTTTGTTTAAGGGGGGCCCCTAATAGAAGTCCTGTAATCGGTCTGTGAGCCCACTGATTTTCAGGTGGCCATTGTGGGTATAGTATCCCTGGGCTCGGGAGCTGCTTTGCCATCTCTGTAATGGTCAGGGAAGGAAAATGCTTGGGCCACATCACTGCAGTCTTTGAAGCACTGCCAATCACAAGCAGCTCATAGGTCACTTTTGCTGTGCAAATAGGAATACTTCTCCGTCAGAAGTTAATCTTGAGATATGGCTCATTTTGGGTGCTAAGTGTTATCAGTATCTCAGTTTCTGATCATAGAATTGTGCTGTGATTAGCCATGAATATTCATGGATGGCTTTTTGTGTTGAAGGCGCGCGCGTAGGTGGTCTTCATTCTACTACCTTTGCACAATTTTAATCAGCATCTTAGGAGGTGAGCCGGGGCAGGAACTTCTGGTTTTGTTTGATAAAATGGGAGACCCTGAGATTGCTTATGGTAAGATCTGAGCTATCACCACCTGTCTCGCCGAATAAGAATGGGGTGGGTTCTGTGCACATTAAACAGATTCTGCCTGCTCGCTGTTCCATAGTACTTCTTTCCTGCTCATCTTCTGTAGACCTGCTACTATTATTTGACTGTGACAACTGCATCATAAGACTGCTGTAATTTTTGTACGCAGAACAGTCGCTTTTATAAACATGACACAGGACCTGAGGGCAGAAACATAATGTGACAGAGTGATGGAGTCTGTTTATTGATCTCTACATGATTGTGCGTAATTCAGCTAATCAATTCCTGCCATCACTGTTCTGCCTTGCCGTGTAATCACACAATTAAAATAGGATTTTCATGATACAAACAGTTAATGACCCAGTACACATAATGATAGAAGAAAAACAAACCTTTCTTTCTCTTCCCCTTTTGGAAGTAGTCTGCTGTGAAGGTGTTAGTTCCTTGACACATCAAAATGGCTATTTTGGAGTTGCGATGCTTGTTATGTAAATAGGCCATATGTTGAATTGCTACAGAACTTAATGCGTTCAGTGTTGTGGCACTGGACAGGATCCACTAAGTACCACATCTAAGAAAAATAATCGATTTCTCTCTCTTTATATCATTCCCATTACCTTTGTTTAATAGTATCTATACTAATAAAAGCCTTGGGGCGATCAGCCAGCAGGGGAGGGCAGTTGGGGGTGATCAGGCCAGCAGGGGAGCAGATAGGCATCAATCAGGCTGGCAGGGGAGCAGTTAGGAGCCAGTGGTCCCGGATTGTGAGAGTGATGTCTGGCTGCCGATTCAGGGATCAGGCCTAAACCGGCAGTCAGACATCCCTTGAGGGGTCCCAGATTGGAGAGGGTGCAGGCCGGGCTGAGGGACAGCCCCCCCCCCCCCCGCATGAATTTCGTGCACCAGGCCACTAGTTTCTAATAAGAAATTCTTAATTGTGATGGTGTCATCTGCCTTTGCATCATACAAATCTTTAGTGCTGACACAACTACTATCCGTGTTCATTTATGCGCCCATTTAACAGACTTTTCCTAAGTGGATGCCCTGCTGTCAGGTTAAAGGCCTCCTGCCTGATAACAAACTGTTCATGTTCTTTGCTAAACCTTTTCCTTGCACAGCGAAAAGACTTTCCTTTTCTTGATAGTCTTAGCATTCTCTTCATCACCCAGACTGGAGACCTAGGAACCACCCTGACTGCACTCTCCGGTTCCCTCAGTAAAACGCTGCATCAGGTCCTGTTAACTCTTCCTTTGTAACGCTTCCATGGAGCCAGCCCCCCCCCCCGCCCCCCCCGCCCCCCCCCGCCCCCCCCCGCCCCCCCCCCCGCCCCCCCCCCGCCCCCCCCCCCCCCCCCCCCCCCCCCCCCCCCCGTCCTCTGTATTCTCACCTTCCCCGGATAGCCAGGCCCTCAGCACCCCTGTGCTCTCGGGTGATTGTAGTCTCTCTGTAATTGAGTCTGCTCCCTTCTGCACACTTCCGTCACATGGACCTCCCTGAAACTCTTCTCTAAGAATTGTCTCATAGGAAGGCTGTGTTGAAGTCAGGTTTTTCTGATTCTAAAGTGCTCTTTCTATAGTTAAAATCTTTCCATGCCCTGCCCCCTAAGTTGCCTTTGACGTAAAGTCTAATCCCTCAACCTGTTTTAATGTGCCTCATGGTCTTGCCCAAATTTAACTTACTTCTCTCCAACATGAACCTTTACTCCTACTAACTGGATATCACTGGCCTTCAAAGGTGACTTTGTACCCTTTTGTTCATGATCTACATTTTGGGGGTTTTTTTGTTTATTGATTTGAGAGAG
Source organism: Myotis yumanensis (assembly GCF_028538775.1). Taxonomy (NCBI): domain Eukaryota; kingdom Metazoa; phylum Chordata; class Mammalia; order Chiroptera; family Vespertilionidae; genus Myotis; species Myotis yumanensis. Next base: position 8,702,442 of record NW_027223759.1, read on the forward strand.
AGGAGGGAGGGAGGGAAAGAGAGAGAGAGAGAGAGAGAGAGAGACTAGTTGTCCCACTTATTTATGCATTCATTGGTTGATTCTTGTATGTGCCCTGACTGGAGATGGAACTCAAAACCATGGTGCATTGGGATGATGCTCTAACCAACTGATCTACCTGGTACAGTCCATGATTTACCTTTTAGAATGTCTTTCCTTTTTCCTTTGACCTAACCACAGTCTTTAAATTCAAGTCCACCTGTCCATGTTACCCTCATCTGTTTCTTTCTCTTCTGCCCTTTTGTCTGCATCGTTCCTTTAGACCAGTGGTTCTCAACCTTCTGGCCCTTTAAATTCCGTTCCTCATGTAGTGACCCAACCATAAAATTATTTTCGTTGCTACTTCATAACTGTAGTGTTGCTACTGTTGTGAATCGTAATGTAAATATCTGATATGCAGGATGGCCTTAGGCGACCCCTGTGAAAGGGTCGTTCGACCGCCAAAGGGGTCGCGACCCACAGGTTGAGAACCGCTGCTTTAGACCATCAGGCCCTCTCTTATACTATTGTGTTCGTGATTTTTTCTTTCCTAACTAGATTGCAAGTTCCTTGAGGGCACTGATGTACCTTGTGCGCTATCCTTGAATCGTTTACAGGCCCTTTGGCATAGCACTGGACAACCAGAAGGGGATTTTTTTTTATGATGGGATTTAATATTGTGTACTGCTCCCAATTGTGTCCCCAGAGCCTACGGAACACCTAGCTTGACACCTAGTCCTGACCTTCATAAATATTTGTTAACATAGAAATTAATGTTGACATTGGGTCACAGGGACAGACAGGCATTTGAAGGAGGCATTTGTCAAGGAGATTTTCCCATTTTTCTTCAGTGGTTCTAATCAGCCTCTTTACTCGTCAGCTGTGAGGATTCAGAGGCCTGGCATTTTCCAGAGTGGAGATGATGATGGAGGCTGGCAGGTGTGAGTTAGGATTAAGGAGGTTATCATTATTTTAAGGTGAGTGATGGGTCCCATTAGTGAGCAAAAATAAAGGCATGCAGGCTGTGCCAGTATTTTATACATAAAACAATTTAGACTAGAGTTATCAATTGTATAAAAGTTCAGCTAATCGGCCCTAAAATCCTAGACTTTATCAACTGGGTTGCCCAATCTTTTCATTTAAAAGCTGCCTTGTAACGTTAAAAATAAATTTATCTGGGGATCCATCTGGGGATGAAAGTTGAGGTAGGGAAGAGATGCCACACCCCTGCTATTGTGTTGAGGACAAAACCCAAATCTTTAAACTTTTAATAAGACTTACGTAACTGTTTCTGCCAGGAAGGAGTTTGTAGTCAAGAAGGAGAAAAAACATGTACCCTAGAAACAAGGGTCTAAGAGAGCTCCGAAGGGAAAAGTTCCTCCTTCTGGTGGGGGGCAGGAGCCTGCTAAAGTGTCATCATTGTTTGAGCTGATTATTAAAGGGGTTGGGGTAAGACTTCATAGCTGTTATTGGAAATACAGGGGCATGGGAATGGGGGAGGGGGGACAGTGCCGGGCAGGCATTGCAGGGTTTTTAACTCTACCCTAGGTCGTATGCCAGGGCTCTCCTGGGCGTTGGTGGTCTGCGGGGTTCGATAATGAAACTTGAAGGATATAGTGACACCTGCAATAACTACTTCCGGTGCCAAGTGCTGAACTGACCGTGACATAAAGCGCAAAATAAGTCTTGTAAGCAGTGTAAGCAGTGCATTCCTGGGTTGCATCCAACTTGCTTATAATGCTCAGAAAGGCGTCCTGCATTATAGAAACACCACTGAAGGCTGAACTCTCCAGGTGATGTAAAGAGGGAATGTCTGCCCGATTGTGCTCCCAAGTGGACAGCCATATAGACACTGCCCAGTGCACCTAGCAGAGCTCAGTAAATGGGCAAACATAGTGTTATATATAGAACCCTAGTGAGTCGGTAGAACTACCCCCATGGATTGTGAAACGAGGACCGATGGTATGTTTCAGAGAGACAGATTTGGGGTCAGTGGAAGGGAAGTAGTCCTGTGATGGACTGCACTATCTCATTAGATGGTAAGCCTGCCATGACTGAGTGCATTCAAGCATAGGCTAAACCACAGGCAGTGTCTCCTTTAAATGCATGCATGACCTCCTTTCTTCCTCAAAGTAGTGCTTTGAAGTACTTATGCTGATTACTCCCGGCTCGCTGAAGAGCAATACTGAAGCCTAGGAGGTTGAGGAAGTTGTAGAGCAGGTGCCAAGCCCAGGCAGTCTGAGGGCAGGGGCTGAGTAGGTACTGGATGAAGAAAGGATGCAAACATCGAATGGCCGGTAGGATTTTCAAGGGCCCTTCCTAACAGGATTGATTCTGAAGTTCTTATGGATCCAGGCGCTAATTGTTGCAAAGCCCGCATTCATGATCCACACACCCAATTCCTGCAAATCAGAACATAGTGCCTACAATTATCATCATCTAGTTCACACTTATTGGTCATCTCATTTAAACCTCACATGATCTTGCAAGGTAGGGATTATGTGCCTTTTTAAGAAGAGCACACAAGCTCAGGGAAGTCACGTGGCTTGATCGAATCAGCAGAGCTGAGAAGTGGCAGATGAACCTGTTTGGTGTCTGACCCCCACCCCCAGCTTTCTTCTTACCCTACCCTGTGAGGTAATGCTTGGTGACATTGAGAATATTTACCCATCAGTTCAGCACTGGACACCAACCAATCAGAGAGGCCACTCGCTATAAACAACCATGGTGGCTCTCCGGGGTGATGACTGTCACCTGAGGTGACGTTTAGGTGAAGTCAGTCCAAAGGTGTGTGAAAGGCTTGGTAATATTCCAAGAACTATTAAAGAAAAAGCATGCCTTCATGTGCAATTATATTTCATCTATATTTCTACACAAGGAAAATTTTGCAATGTTAATGTTATATCTTCCTTAGAAATGACCAGATCTTCCCCACTCCTTTTCTTTCCTGTACCTTCTTCCAACCTGGGGCTGGTCTCTCTGGACGCCATCCCCTCTTGCTTCCTCAGGGATCTGGCTTCTTTATCTTCCTTGTCTTCAGGGTCTCAACCAACCCTTTCTCTCAGTGCATGAGCATGTGTAAGTCCTCATTTTTCTCAAAACAGAAGACAAGACAAACAAAATCCCCTTGGCTCCTTCTCTGTCTGCATGGTTATGTTCCATCCCATTCCTGGCCTCAGAAGGCAGCTCCTTGAAAGATAAGTCCTCATGCAATACCGGCTCCTCCCACCTACTCATTCTCTCCAACCCTCCACAATCCTGCCCTTTCATAATGGCCAACTCTGTCCTTCAAACCGCCAGATCTGTCGTCCAGGATTCTCCTCTAATTCTTGACCTGTGCTGGTGTTAATGACCTCTCTCTGCCCCTTGGAACTTTGCCCATCTGTTTTCTGAGACATTCCTCTCTCTTTGTTTTTCCCTGTTGCCCAGTGTTCTGTATCAGTGCTCTGTGGGTTCCTTTCCTCCTCCCAAACCTCAGCATCCTCTAGAGCAGTGATGGCGAACCTATGAACTCATTTTTTTGGTTGATTTTTCTTTGTTAAATGGCATTTAAATATATAAAGTAAATATAAAAAATATAAGTCTTTGTTTTACTATGGTTGCAAATATCAAAAAATTTCTATATGTGACACGGCACCAGAGTTAAGTTAGGGTTTTTCAAAATGCTGACACGCCCCTTCAGCCCTCTGTTCGCTCTCCACATTTGCCTTGGGGCAACTCACCTGTTTCCTTCTGCTACCACCTATATGCCATTGATTCCTTAATCAACCTTGAACTCTTCTGACCTCTGCTCCAGGTTCAAAACTCCACTTCCACAAGCAGCATATTTTTTGTGTTCTCTTAATCAATGAAACCTACTTCACCAAGTTTAAAATCTGGGAGTTGCCCTAGATTCCTTGTGCTTCCTCAATCCCTACGTTTTACTGATCCCCAAACCCCGTGGAAGCTATCTTTTCTAACTGTCTTGCACCTGCCCTCGCCTCTCTAGAGCATTGCCACCATCACTGCTGTGGCTCATGCCCTCGTCACTCCTCTTGCGGATCACTGCAGTTGCCTGGGAGCTGGTCTCTCTGCCTTCTGCCTGGCCTGCCTCCACTCCACTCCCCACACCGCTGCCTTTCTAAAAGGCAAATGTAATCACGACTCTGCTGCTTGAAACCCTCCAGCAGAGTCAGTGCTGCTCCGGGATAAAATCAGAGCTCTCCAGCCTGGAACAAAAGCTCCTTGTGATCTGGGCTCTCCCTCCAGGTGTGTATTACAGTCTCCTCTGATGGTCCTGGTCCCCACTGTCGGCCCCTGCCTATGTCATCCCCACTACAGAGCAGGAGTCATTCCAGGGGAGAAATGAGAGGAGGGGTGGGAGCATGGGACTGACCAGTACCACAGCCACCAGCTGGATCTGGCCAGTGAGCCCTTGAAGTACGTCTAGTCCACATCGAGATAGGCTGCAAACGTCAGATGCACCATCGGTTCAAAGACTTCATAGAAAAAAGAGAATGTAACATCTCACTAACAAATTTTAATATAGATTAAAGGTTGAAACCGTAATATCTTGGATAGAGTGAGTTAAATAAAATGCATTATCAGAATTAACTTCACATGTTTCTTTTACCTTTTTAACGTGACTGCTAGGATATTATAAATTGCCTGTGTGGCTCACACTCAAGCCCCACTGGACAGCATCGCTATAGGACATCTCCTCATTCTCAGGAGAGGCTTCCTGCGAGAGCCAGCCCAGGAGCCCTCTGGGGTCAGCCCTACAGGCATAGAGAGGCAGCAGTCACCCCGTCTCTTCAATCCAGAGGTACAAAGTGCTTCAGAGCAGATTCAGAATCGGAGAGACGGATTGTGCCAGCGCCAGGCAGGAGAATTACAGGCAACGCTCACAGTGCTGAAGTCGCGATGAAAGCACAACTGTCTCCCAGCCACTGTCAGGAGTGGGAAGCAGGGATCCTCGTGTGCTAGAGGGAGCATTTGAGACCGACAGGAGGAGCAGGGAAGGACAAGTGGAGTCACAGCCCATGGGAGCTTCCCAACCCTGAGGCACCAGGCGGGATGCTGAGAGCCACGCCTGTGTCTCCGAGCCCTCCAGCCTGCCATTGACCCTTCCCAGTGGCTAAGTCCCGGCTCCCCCGCTGTCCAGCTGTAGGATCCTGAGCAAGCCAATGAATCGATGGGTCTTAAGCCTCAATAATATGCACATCCCATGGCCACTGTGTGTCAAACAAAACGCCATGCCCAACATCTGGCCCATGCCCTACAGAAGCGCAGCATGCCTCCAGATCTTGAGGACGGCAATCTGGCAGCCGTGAGCCCCTGAGGCTTTGAGGACAGGCGTATGGGCCTTCAGAAAGGCCCTGAAGCTCTGCCTACAAGATACGCAGAGTTTCAGGTTTTCACAGTGGAAAAGCCGACCGGTGATCGGGAAGCAGAGCTTAGCGTTTGGAGCAGGAGCCAGGAACGTGGCAGTGAGGGGAAGAAGCCATGACCATCAGGAGAGAGGCTGACAGGATCAGGTTCCAGGGAAGGCGCTCTCCTGAGAGTTTGCACGCTGTGTCCTGTTGAACCCTTCGCTTCTGAGTGGTTTTGTTTCTTTGCTTTTACCTACTAGGCATTAGTAAGAGATTCTGTTAAGGGGAAAGATTCTGTGCTCAAAATAAAAGGATGAAAGTCACCCATCTATAGAAACGGCCTGCGAAAGTGGGGGCCACCCTGCTGGGATTATTTCTCCCCCACTTGCAGGATCTGGGAGCGGTTTAGGCCCTATTCAGGTGCCTCACAGCTTCCTTAGTGACTGTCCATCCTGCTGACCGTGCAGCTTGCCTGGCCAGACAATTGACCTAGGAAGCCATAGCAGCCTCATCCTCGGGTAACCAAATCTTCCCTTTGTCTCCCACATTCCCAAGTCCCTGCTTCGAGTTCTTGCATAGCAATCCCAAATGGCTTGGGGTGAGTGTGCCATCACGTATCTCCACGCCTCCCTGGACGGTAGTCTTGCCTCTGAGCTGCAAGGCCTGCCCCTCCCTGCTACTCCCTGCCAGGCTTCTTTAGGATCCTTCAGGCCTCCAGCAACGGGCAGGAAACTCTGTTCGTTTAATCATTGGTTTCATAGCTTGCCTGGATGCTGGCTGGTCCCTGGTTCCAGGTCCCTAACACCAAACACTGCTCACTAATTGGCACCTCTGTCGGTCTGGAGGTCCCATTTGTACCATATGTGCAGCTTGGGAAGAAAAGGGAAGGCACAGGTAGGGCTGGGTTTTTCTAAATTGTGATACAGCTGCTGCTTTGTCTCCTGTGGGCAGGCCAGTCTTCCGTGTGCATAAGAAAGGCAGCTGCCTCGACGAGGTGATTTCAGAATCTGCACCACTCAAAAGGGCGCTTCAGATGTCAGCGCTTCCACTTTCCTGCTCTCTGATATGGGAAAGCGTATATTATGACAACCCCGGGCTTTTTCCTAAGACCAGTACGGTTTAGAAGAAAAGGAAGACACATTTGGTCCTTGAATGCCCTGGTTTTGATTCATGTAATTGGCTGGCTCGATGAACTTGAGCAAATGATTTAATTAAGAAACCTCAGTTTTTTCATGTATGGCGTGGGACTGATACCTATTTGTTTTGTTATGGTTTTATGACTAAATAAAACAGGATAGAAAGTGCCCAGCAGCAGGGCCTAAACTGCAAATGCTATAAAAGTGGTAACTTAGGTCCTTGGAATGAATAATTGTAGATCCTTCCCTGCGACTGGGAAGGAAGAAAAGAAGAAATCTGGGTCGACAGGCCCAGGTTTTACCCATCCAAGGGCACAAAAGGAGCAGAAGGAAGTTGCCTTCACATTTTGCTTGAGGCCAGCCTTGCCTGGTGGTTTGCATTTGTGGAAATATTCACCTGGGATTGTGAATACAGCAGGAAGCCATGGAAAAAAAGGCATGTTTACATCTTCTGCCAGGAAAATGTAAGAATAAACAAAGCAACTTTTTGAATCTCTGAATAGTCAGGTACACCGGCCATCAAAATAAACTTTTATTTCTATGCTTTGCTGACAAATGACAAATAAAGGACGGCACTCAAATACCCTGAAAGGAAGACTCAGACACAAATTAGGTACCAGGGACAGATTTCACACTTATTTTGCCGGAGCCATTCTTTCTGTAACTGGGTGTTTGGGAAGTTCTTTTGTTGTAGCTTTTGTTGCTTACAGGAGGGGGGAGAAAGCTGTAGTGTACTGAGGAAGAATGGTTTTGATTGGAGGCAATATTGTTCTCAGTGTGGGCTGACTTTCATATATTACAGTGATTGCTAATACATAACTGAGAAAACCCATTTATTGAAGTGCCATTCAGTGGTGAGATGGTCGGATCTGCCACTCTGCCACTGCTGATCAACGAGGGTTTTTTATGGAAATGTGGGCTGTGTCGTTGAATTTGTAAAGGGGAAAGTGGAGGCTGTTATGCTGGCTACGTGACTGCCAGTGTCCTGGCCTAGAGGGTCTTTGTCCTTCCTCAGGCGTTCCCTCTGGGAAGGGTGAGTGGTGGCCTGGATTCAGTACATGGGTTGACTCCCCCACTGTGATACCATGGCCTTAGCGTAGTGCCATATTGAAATTGTGAGCACGCAAGGAGAAAGTGTAAATCTCCTGCCTCCAAAATTAAAAATAAAAGCTTATTTAGTGCCGGTTTGTGGCATTGAATATATAAACTCAGTTATTGTTCTGGTAGTCCCAGAGCAAGAACTCTTTCAGCTATAATGGATGATATCAACTAAAGTTACCATGACAACATGAATTTATCATTTCTAAACTTTGGTAGAATTTGACTCCTGGTCTCCTCTGGATTGCATTTAAATGTAGTTATTTCTCCTTTATTAAGGCCAGGCATATTTAGATATTGCTAACATAAATGTACTGGGAAGTACATAAACCTTCAGGGAAGTTTCTGATGTGAAGTTAGAAGCATAGACTGTGGGCATTGGACAAGGGTAGTGGATGCTGGGGGTCTAAGATTCCCCCAAATGCAGTGTCCAAGTCAGCCAGCTGCCATTTGTTTTTTGTTTGTTTGTTTTTATCTTTATTGTTGAGAGAATTACAAATGTCTCCCCCCCTTTTCCCCTTTGCCCCCAGCCAGGTGCCATTTGAAGCGTGCCAGGGACGAGGAGTTCACGATCTTGTGATGCCAAGGAATTTTGCTGACAGAGCCTGCAGGGCTCCTAGACCTTAAGCCCCTTTAGATATGGTTGGGCCAATACTCACTAACAAGCACAGGAAGACAATAATATTGACACCTGCCTCCCTGAGCTCCCCCACTTGTCTCCCGTCACCCTTTGGGGTGCCACAGAATAGACACGGACCTTCTGTGTGGCGGCTCTTCACATATTCCATCATAGCTATGGTATTTCCTACCATATGTGGCCCCAGGTCTTTCCACAGGTTCCCTAGCCTGTTAACACTCCTCCGGGCCCCCGCCATTCTGCCTGTGCCATTTACAAATGAGGCAGCTTGCCCAGACGGCGTGGCTCAGTGATTGAGCATCAACCTGTGAACCAGAAGATCCCTGGTCACTGCACATGCCTGGGTTGCGGGCTCATTCCCCAGTAGGGGCGTGCAGGAGGCAGCTGATCAATGATTCGCTCTCATCATTGATATTTCTATCTCTCTCCCTCTCCCTTCCTCACTGAAATCAATAAAAATATATTCTAAAAGATAAATAAAAGTGAGGCCGCTCGAACAGAACACCCTACTCCTGAGTTCCCCGAGGGGTAGAAACGCAGAGCTGCTGTTGACTGCCTTGTGCAGGCCCCCTTCTTTGTTAAAATATATTTTATTGATTTTTTACAGAGAGGAAGGGAGAGAGATAGAGAGTCAGAAACATCGATGAGAGAGAAATATCGACCAGCTGCCTCCTGCACATCTCCTACTGGGGATGTGCCCACAACCCAGGTACATGCCCTTGACCGGAATCGAACCTGGGACCTTTCAGTCCGCAGGCCAACGCTCTATCCACTGAGCCAAACCGGTTCTGGCTAGGCCCCCTTCTTTTATTAATCTAGTCAAGTACTGTGTTGGCCTCCGTTCTAAATCAGGGAGAGTTCATTGTTAGTTTATATCTATAAAGTCAAATAAAACCTCCCAAGTCTTTTTCCTACCAACTGCTGCAAAGCCAAGTGTTCCTTCTCCTGTCCGTGTGCAGTTACTGCGTGAACCTTATCCTTGTTCCATTTTTGTCTCTTTTTGTAGAATTTTTAAATTCTCATTAAAAAATCCAACCCGTTAGTGGTACTTCTTTCACTTGTCAATTACACCTTTGAGAATGGTACTTTCTCTGTCATTGACAAAATGTTGGTCACAACACAAGCCAAAGATAGATAGAGGGAGAGCCCTTTGACCTTCTGGAGACCCCTGACACCCACCTGTGGATTTTGGTAGCTTTTTAACTAGCTGGGTCATCTTTGACTTGTGCTTATTTTCCTGCCCCAGGTTGCCTAAGAGTCAGGAAAGAGTTAGTCAGATGCTTAGTAAAGCTGTCATTGTTGATCCACTTATTGCCAGTCTCGACCCTCGCCTATGAAGTGAAATGAGATTCATTTGGAGCCACTGTTAGAATGCATTCATTTTTCTTTTGACAAATTTACTAAAAAGCTTATCCAAACAACCTTATTTTCAATTTATGTAAAAATAATTTGATGAAATAAATTCATACCTTGCCTATCATTCCAGTTCCTATGAACTTGTTTGGTTCAAAGGAACTGCCTTTTGGCCCATCATTCCGTTCTTTGTGGAGTCATTGCTGTGAAATGACTCGGTGGTGTGACAGGAGATCACTCCTCAGGTGTCACTCCGGCACATCATTATCTTCAAACTCCTGGGAGCGACTGCCTGCGATCAAGCAGAGGCAGGTCCAGACAGTGCGCAGGTCTCTGCAAACAGCTCTGACAGCATCGCTACATGGTCATGACGGAGCATGCGCTGAGGGCAGTGTCCCTGATGGTGCGTACTCTCTCTACATGGAGACTTATATGTTACTTGAGAAGGGTTATTTTCCCCCTTCACACAAACACTTTGGCTTTTTATGTTAATACTAGGAGCCCAGTGCACAAAATTCGTGCATGGGTAGGGTCCCTAGCGGCTGCCGGCTGGGGCCTTCCTTTGTTCCGTGCCGCCCCCTGGTGGTTAGCGCATCATAGCAAGCAATCGAACTCCCAGTCGGTCGAACTCCTCAGGGGACACTTTGCATATTAGGCGCATATATATATATATCAAATGTCTGTCAGATATCCATATGGTGGTGTCTGTACTTATTCATGTACAAATTAGTCTTTTTTTTTTTTTTTACTTTGGACTCAATGGAAAAAATAACTTAAAGGAATAATAGCACTGAGAAACCCAAATCTACCATAAATCAAAGGATAAACTGTCACAAGTACTCTCTCACATTTCCTTTTTTGAAAAACATTTTTTCTAGTTGTGAAAACAATGCACACTCATTGAATTTGGAAAATATACTGAAATGGATAAAAATTATTAAAAATTAGCTAAAATTTCACCACCCAGAGACTGTCATTGTTGGCCTCTGTCATTTATTACTTCCAGATATGCATGTGTGTGTTGTAGGTATGCGTGTATGTGTACATTTGCGTGTGTTTAAATAGCCTTATGGTGGACCCAGATGTCTGTACTGAAGAGTCCATGTCACGTAGTAGTTAAACATGCTTTGTAATCAGACACTCTGAGATTCCAGTCCTGGCTGTGCTACTTATGCAGTGACTGTAAATCGCGATGATGAAGACTTCAGTTTCTATTTCTGTAAAATGGGGATAATAATATGCATCTAATAAGTTTGTTGTAAGAATTAGTAAGATAATGCATGCAAAGTATCTAGCATGCTGCATAGCTCATAGTAAATGCTCAGCAAATGTGAGCTGTTATTATTATATAGGTTTTCTTGTCTGTTTTCCTCACTTAAACTTTAGGGTAGCAATTTCCCTTGTCATAAAATACATTTGAAAAATATTCGGAATGACTGCATATAGTTCAATATATGAATATACCTTAATGTAATCATTTCTCTATGCTTAGACCATTTCCAATTCCTTGCTATCATAAAGAGCACCACCGCTAATATCCTCTACATTATTTGGGTGCACAGACAACAGATTCAAAATGAAATACTAATAGCATTTCATAGAGAGGCAGAAAAAGAATAACAATTCTTTAGTGTCTACTAATGTACCAGGGTACACGGCAGGTTTCTTTACAGCAGAATTCTCACTGGACTCTTCCATGGCTCTGCTTAGGTGCATCTGTTACCCCCATTTTTCAGATGAAAAGCTCTGAGGGGCGATAAGTAGCTTGCCAGGGTCATGGAGATAACAGTGGTGGAAATGGTATTTGACCAGCTGTCTGATTTCAAAGCTTACGCGTTTCCATGCTGGCATGCAGTCCATGCCTATCTTTTTCAAGGCTGGAGGAATGAATAGTGACCATTGTGCATTTTACAAAATGTCACTCGGTGCCACGTAAAAGATAGGACACTTGGCTGGAACTCTTGGCTTGCTCCGTTAGTACCTTTTGTGTGCGTATGTTCTTATATGTTTTGGAATCGAGCCTCATTAACATAAGGTGTTAACCAAAGGAAATAAAACATGATGAAAGCAAACCTCAGGGAAGAAAATATTTATTTATTCAATCATACAAAGTCATCTTTGTTTAGTTGTATGGACTAAGCCAGAATTACTTACCTCACTAGGAATAGAGAATTTCACATAGATCAATGTAGGAATTAAACAGTAATGAGAGCCGGAGTACATTAAGGCGGTCAAAAGGAATTCTAAGTTTCACTACTTGCATGTGAGGGTTGAAAGGGAAAATCTTTAGTCTTGGCTATCAGATGATACACCAGCGAAGAGCTGTAATAATTGCTATAGGTCTAAGTATAGGTATAGGGAAGACATAAAGTGTACGGGGAGGAACCCCTAAAGAATTACTTGGTGAACTGTCAGGTTGTCTTTAAAAAGTCAGCCGTTTGAAACATTTATCTTGGCAGCTCTCAAGGCTGGTAATGTGGCAATCAATTTTGTAGGAAAAATGCATAATTAACATGAAGATGATGGTATAGGTATTGCCAGTCAGTAGCTAACAGTTTCTCAGAACAAAGGAACGATTGAAGGTGTCTTTTAATAGGGTAATCCTGGTTTGTCATTTTGTAGGTCTCAGTTCTTAGTAAAAATAAAAGAGAAAAAAAAACCTAATGTGTAAGATTTCAGATCCAAGAGGTACTAACCAACCGCTGTCTCATCAAGAAAGCTATCTTTGGTTTTTGAGTTCTTGAATTTTTATAGCCCTTGAGCTTACCCATTCTTGTCTTTGGATTGTTCTCGTTTTCTTCCGTTATTTTAGTTCTTGCCAGGGAGGGACAGTGTCATTCGAGCCTTCCTAAGAAGGCGTGGGATCTTGATAGAACATGACGGCCACCTGGACCTGTGGAGGGTATGTCCCGCCAACTTTTGCAGGTGGGAAGGACACACCAAGTTCCATTCGGGCTGTCTGTACAACTCGTGCGTAGCTAGACCTGTGAGCAGAGACTTGGATATGAACCTGCAGACTGGATTCAAGACGTGGCTCCGTGCTTAGTCTAATGCTGGGCAGTGCTGTGCTATCTCTGAGCCTGGCTCCCTCAGCCCTCACATGGAGATAATGATGAATGCAGTCAAAGGTCATATGGGGGATTAAATGTAGTGAGCAAACTACTTGGCTAACTCAGAAGTGCTCTTATGATTAGTTTCCCAGTTATTAATTAACTAGAGGCCCAGTGCACGAAATTCGTGCACTGGTAGGGTCCCTAGCGGTTACCTGCTGACTGCAGGTCGAGTACTCCCTCTCTTCCCCTGGCCACCTGCTGCCACCACAGCTGGCCAGGGCCTCTCTCCCTTCCCCCGGCCGGTTCCACCCCCTAGTCAAACTCCCAGATGAACTTTCGGTCGAGGGGACAATTTGCATACTATGCTTTTATTATATAGGATGGTCACTGGTTATCCCTCTTGAGGAGAAGCGATTTACCATTTAAAATATTTTCAAATGAATAATGGGGATATTAGTAAAATATACACTGAGTTGCCAGATTATTATGACCACCCCATCAGTACTTCATTGGGCCCCCTTATGCCTTCAATACTGCGGCGATTCTTCTTGGCATTGACTCCACGAGATGTTGAAAGGTGATGTGAGGAATCTGACACCATGCCTGATGAATAGCACTGTCCAGTTCTGTGAGATCTGATGGTTGTGGAACCAGCTGCCTGATGGTTCTTTTAACTTTGTCCCACAAATGCTCAATTGGATTGAGATCTGGTGATTGTGGGGGCCACCTAAGCAAGGTAAAGTCTCCCTCATGTTCTTGAAACCACTCCTGCACAATATGAGCACTGTGGCATGGTGCATTGTCTTGTTGGAAGAAGCCATCTCCATTGGGATATGCCATCAACATGATAGGATGAACTTGATCAGCAACAATACTTAGGTATGTTGTGCTATTCAGATGTTGTTCCACATGAATTAAAGGGCTCAAATCATGCTAGGAAAACATGCCCCAAACCATAACACTGCCCCTACCTGCTTGAAGGGTTGTACTCATGCATGTGGGGTGCATGCTTTCATGCTGTTTCCGCCAAATTCTCACTCTGCCATCTACATGATGCAACTGGAAACGTGATTCATCGGACCACATGATTTTTTTCCAATGCTCGACTGTCCAATCCTTGTGTTCCTGTGCGAATTGGAGACATTTTATCTTGGTAACTGCAGACAGCAAAGGTGTTCGAACAGGCCTTCGGCTTCCATATCCCATATGATGCAGTGTATGGCTAATTTGCCTACAAATGTCAGGTGGTCATAATAATCTGGCCACTTAGTGTGTATGTGTATAAATAAATAAAGGAGAACATTACATACCTTTGTTAGAAAGCAAGATATGTTTCTAGAGTTGGGAGAAGGGAGATGTTAAGTATGTAGTGATTTTTGTCTTTTGCTGCACATTTTACAATAAATTGTACTACATAAAATCTATACCAATATTCATTTATGTAGCAAATCTCTTCATAAAGAAAATTCCCGTTAATCTGTGATTTGGGCAACATCATTAGAACACAATTCCAATACAGAAGACTGGACAATCCCTTGGAGTGAGCTAAATGAGATTTGACCTATATATCAAGCTTTTCATGGTTTTGATATTTTTCATTTCCACATGTCAACAAATACCTGGCTTGATATTAAAGCCAGGTAAATCAATATTTCTTGCTGTAATCAAGGTACAGCAACCAATATCCAAGGGCAACATATCCCCCACAGCCATATTCTGTTGAGTACAGAGATTTATCACAAACCTCACTGATTGAACTACCCTTGGATGAGTAGGATGAAAATATCAACATAGCCACCATGAAAAAAGAAAAGCCAGAGAATCTATAATCTTGTCCTCCCCCCTCATTTAAGCAATATCATAATTTATTCTGCCCACTTTAATCATAAGGAATGACGATATGGAAAAGATCTTGATTGTGGTAGCTGTGGGTCTGCTTTAACCCTTCTCCCAACTCCCATCCAACCAGAAGATGTCTGAATATAGAGCAGTATAGTAGCAGGTACCAGTGAATCCAAGTGTCTCAGACTGTAGGAATATAATAATTGTGATGACTAGGAGAATGGGATGGAGCAAATTACTTCTTACTCTTTTTCTGAACTTTTAACTCTTAGAAGATTTTTGTTAAAAACTCATTCGCTTCTATAAACAAATGGCCTGAAGCATCTATATATATAAAAGCCTAAGCAACCGAACGACTGGTCGACCGGTTGCTATGACACGCACTGACCACTGTGGAGCAGATGCTCAATGCAGGAGCTGCCTCCTGGTGGTCAGTGCACTCCCACAGTGTAAGCACTGCTCAGCTGACCAATGGGTGCCAGATGCAGTGCTCACAGCTGGTGGTGTGAGCCTCTTACAATCTGGACTGACTGGGTGTGAGCCTGCAGCAGGTGCAGCAGGGCTGGAATGAGTGGGAGCGGCAGGCAGGAGCAGCAGTCCAGCATCCCCTGAGGAGGTCCTTGATTACGAAAGGGTGCAGGTCAGGCTGAGGGACCTCACTGGTGCATGAATCCATGCACCGGGCCTCTAGTCAATTTGTAAACACCAATGAATTTATTTACTGTTATCAAAGAAGCCTAACTTCTCTTCCCCGTGTACTATGAATAGAAGAGTGATTGTCATTTATTGGGCCCCTACTCTGTGCTAAGCACTAACAGTATCTCATCTGTAATAGGTGAAATGTTGCTTCAAGGGATGCGTCATTATTTCCCTTTCATGTGCAACCCAGGCTGCTGAGCAACTTATGTGACATAAGTTGCTAGAAAGGGTACAGGCTGGGATTTGAGCCCAAGCTTGTCTGATTCCAGCGCCTTTTCACTTTTTACATCAGGTGATTTTCCATAATATATCATAAGATTGAAAAAGCAATTGTTTCAAATTGTTAAAGTAGCACATGATTATTATAGGAAGTTAGGGAAGCAGATAAAATTATAAAGAAGAAAAGGATCACCCATAATTTTTCACCCCAAAGATCATCACTATTAAAATTTTGATTATTTTCTTTCTAGGCGTAAGCAAGCTATGATTTATATATCCAAGGAGTATTGTTCCTCAGATTTGTCATCTTTGAAGTTTATGCATGTGCTCCAATAATGTTGCCATTGCTTAAAACATTTTTGGAATTCCTTTCAGAGTAATTTAGGAACCAAATTTTCTATAGACTCCTATCCACAGGGTGCTTCGATAGAGACATTATGTCCATTACCTGATTACCTATCAAAATAATACATTTTTATATCTTCTACCACTTTGTGCCTTCTAAAGTTATATGCTGCCAATATTTAACCATCTGTAAAGAATATCATCATTGCCTCTCTAAGAGCATAAACATACTGTGCTGATTTTTATTGTGTTAGCAGATGCCACTTTCTCCCATGTCAA
This sequence comes from Myotis yumanensis, assembly GCF_028538775.1. NCBI lineage: Eukaryota > Metazoa > Chordata > Mammalia > Chiroptera > Vespertilionidae > Myotis > Myotis yumanensis. The sequence continues at coordinate 8,718,472 of NW_027223759.1, forward strand.
AGATTGATGGACATTTTGGGATATGTTGAAAAGTCTTTATTAAAAATTAAATCTATACATGTTTAATATCTCATCTGACAACTTGTGTGTTATTTATGACATTGCCAACACAATATTTGCCTTTTGTAGTTCATAATATCAGAAAATTTTGTTTTTCAAAAGTTTGAAAAGCATATTTTAAAATCAATTTCTCGTTAATGGAAGTATTATACTCACTGAATTAGTCTCCTCTAAGGAGTATCTATGGAAGCAAATATATCTAAGTGTGATGAATTGATCTTTAAATAAAGTTAGTAGCATCTTGTGTTGAAGTAAATGTTTCTCAAAGGGGCAGTATGTGTGTACTCACACATACATGAAGAGAGATTGCTATCAAAATAGCCAGTGGCATACTTCATTAAGGTTGAGAAAATCAACTAGTTATCTGCCAGCTGAGTTCTCATCTCTGAGTTGTTGAATACAACACTGTTACTTTAGAAAACAAATCCAGCCCTCTACCCAAGCATCTCACCGGTTGTCTGTTTCTGGCTTGTTTTCCACATTCTTTTTTTAAAAAACATTTATTGTTGAGATTATTACAGATGTCCCTCTTTTTTCCCACCATAGCTCCCCTCCACCCAGCTCCTGCCCTGCCGCAGGCCCTCTCCACCCTATTGTCTGTGTCCATAGGTAATGCATACATGCATATAAGATCTTTGTCTAGTCTCTTCCCACACCCTCTTCCCTCTGAGAATCATCAGTCTGTTCCATTTTCATGCCTCTGATTCTATTCCATTCACCAGTTTATTCCATTCATCAGATTTTTTATTCGTTTGATTTTTAGATTCAGTTGATGATAAATATGTATTTGTTGCAACTTTGTTGTTCATATTTTTTTATCTTTATCTTTTTCTTCTTCCTCCTCTTCTTAAATAATACCCTTCAACATTTCATATAATACTGTTTTGGTGACTTCAGCTTTTTCTTGTCTGTAAAGCTCTTTATCTGACTTTAAATTTTTAATCATAGCTTTGCTGGGTAGAGTAATCTTGGTTATAGGTCCTTGCTGTTCATCACTTTGAATATTTCTTGCCACTCCCTTCTGGCCTGCATAGTTTCCGTTGAGAAATCAGCTGACAGTCGAATGGGCATTCCCTTGTAGGTAACTAATTGCTTTTTTCTTGCTGCTTTTAAGATTCTGTCTTTGTCTTTAGCCCTTGGCATTTTAATGATGATGTGTCTTGATGTGGTCCTCTTTGGGTTCCTCTTGTTTGGGATTCTCTGAACTTCCTGGACTTGTAAGTCTATTTCTTTCACCAGGTAGGGGAAGTTTTCTGTCATTATTTCTTCAAATAGGTGTTCAATATCTTGCTTTCTCTCTTCTTCTGGCACCCCCATAATTTGGATGTTGGTACACTTGGAGTTGTCCCAGAGGCTCCTTACACTATCTTCATATTTTTGGATCCTACTCTACTGTTGAATCCCTATATATTATTCTTTATTTCAGTCAGTGTATTCTTAATGTCTGATTGGTTCTTTTTCTTTTCTTTCTTTCTTTTTTTTTTTTTTTTTTTTTTTTGCATTCTCACTAAGATCCTCAAAAGTCTCACTAAGTCCCTTGGAGGTTTCTAGAAGATTCTTGAGTAACCTTATAACTGTGGTTTTGAACTCTATATCCAATAGTTTGCTTTCTTCCATTTCTTTCATTTGTGACATGTTTCTTTGTCTCCACATTTTGGCTGCTTTCCTGGGTTTGTTTCTATGTATTGGGTAGAGCTGCTGAGTCTCCTTGAGTTGATAGAGTGGTCTTGTGTAGTAGGTGTTCTGTAGGGCCCAGTGGCTCAGTCTCCCCAATCACCTGAGGTGGACACTCTAGGTGCACCCCTTTGTGGGCTGTGTGCACAGTTTTGTTGCAGTTGAGCCTTGATCCTGTTGGTGTCACTGGGAGGAATTGGCTATGAGGGCCAGCTGCACCTACAGTGGAAGAGCTGCTGTGCAGGAGACACCCCTATGGAGCAGGACTTGCTTCAGTGGGGCTTTGGTGCTCACTGAGTCTCTGCCTCTTGAGTGTGTCGCTTATGGAGGTATAGAGTTGTAATCTGGTATGGTCTGACACTGACCACTGGGTACACTGGCTCTTGGGTCTCCAGGGAGGTGCAAAATCAGCCACTGCCTGCGGCCAGCCAGCAGGAGCTACAGAGATCTGCAGATTCCTCCTTTTGTATTGCGTTTGGAAGAGGCCCAGCTATGAAGCAAGGCAGGCTGGTGCTGGTGTCTTGGGCCTTTTATTGATTGGTTTGGGGCTCCCTGACCCAGCTGCAGCTTGTTTGACAGGCCCTTCATATGCAAAAGCCACTGCTCACAGCTTGGATGGAGTTGTAAATTGGATGGGGCGGGTCTTAGGGAATCACCAGGGTGGAGCAAACAGAAATGGCTGCTAGTCAGCCCTGGGACTGGGGAGGTCCCAGTGTAGGAACAATGATCCCTGCGAGCACCTCCGTCTGGAAGAAAGCCGCCCCTGAGTTCCTGCCCCATGCCAGACAACCCAGTTTCTCCTCATTTGTGTCTGTGTTCCCCAGAGCCTCGCCCTGGTGCGGGAGCTCAGACGAAGCAGGACCTTGTAAGTTCAGTTTGTGGTGCCGGCCTTTTAAGAGGAACAGCTGGGTCTCCAGCAGCCTCTATGTCACTGAGCCCCAATTGCACTGGTGGTTTTTACAGCCTGTAGTTCTTACTGCTCATAGGGACTTCTTTTCCCAGCTCTGGGACCCTGGTCTGGGGGTCTGGTGTGGACTGGGGCCCTTTGCTCCTCTGGGGGACCTCCGCAGAGATGATCTCCCTCCCAATCCAGTCTCTGGGGCGAGATGGTCACAAGTAGAATCCCTGGTCCACCACTTGCCCTGTATGGTTTGATGAGACAGGTGATTTGACTCTTTGATGTCTCATTTTCTCCATCTGCAGAATGCCAGCGTAGTCGTGCCTACCTCAGAGTGTTGAAGAGTCAGCCTATTTGAAGCTCTAGAACAGTGGTTCTCAACCTTGGCTGCACATTAGAATCACCTGGGAGTCTTTTTAAAATCCTGATTTCTGGGCCTGGAATGATTTTTAAAAGACTCCCAGGTGATTCTAATGTGCAGCCAAGGTTGAGAACCACTGCTCTAGAATAATGCCAGGCACTTTCTAAGCAAGCAACAGATGTTAGCTATCGCTATCATTATCGTGTGCTCAATTCGTTGCACGACTTCTTTAATATCCAGTCTTCACAACAACTCTGCTAGGGATGTACTATTACCTTCCACTGTACTATTGAGTAAACTGAGTCCCAGAGAGGCTGCTCTGCCCACACAGCTATTGTCACGAATAAGGGCAAATTCCAGGTCTGTCTGACTCCAGAACCTGCAGCTGGGTGTGGGTAGGATGGAAGTGGGTGGTGTGGCTGCTAAATGTAAGATCTGACCTCCCAAATTTCCTTTTCCCTAGAGCACTCCAGAACCCAGGCTGCATCAGGAACACCTCTGTGGCTTCCCGGGTAAGTAGCAACGGTCCTTCCCTTCTCCATATCCTCCTCCCGTGCACATGGCCAGCTGTCCTTGCACCTGCGGCTGACTCCCAGGGGCCTTGTCACAGCCTGGTCAGCCTTTCAGGGTCTCAGCGCCAGAGTTCCTGCTTATAGGTGTGTAGACTGAAGTCACTTGTAGTGGAGTGTGGGGGAGGGGCAGTGGACCCAAGGCAAGTCTGCCTCATTTACATTCCCCTTCTCCACCCACATTTACATTTCTGTGGGTTTTCCAGGGGGGTGTTATGCATGTCAAATACTTCAAAGTCCCAAAAGAAAGTATTTTACAGATGTCCCTGTGCTGTAGAAAGGAATTATGGTTAAGTGTGGCGGGCTCTGGGGCTGGACTGCTTGGCTCTCCCTCCTCGGTGATCGCCAGGTTTGCTGTTGTTGACGTTGTCGAAGGTCTTGCTCCAGTGACTCTAGGAGTAGGACTTGCGTCTTCAGGGCTCACTTGGCGTTGGGTGGGAATGGAAGGACATAGGCATTTGAGCAAGATGACGGGGCTGGCTTTGCCTCCTGCTTCTGCTGCCTAGAAATCGTGCGGTCTTGCGTGTCACCTGCTTCTCTGAGCCTCCGTTTCCTCCTCTCTAAGACGGGGATAATCACACCCATCTTGCGGAGTGGTTGGGATGTTTCTAGCCCTGGTGCATAAAGGGGCCTGTGTGACATAGACTCTCAGTTAAAGGGTATTCACTGTTGTCAGTTACTAGTATTTGAAGGGGCTCATCAGATGTATTTGCTGGGCAGAAAGCATGGTCTTTCTGGTTCATCATATTGTCCTTGGACTAAACTATTTGTATTCCCACCCCACCCCCCAGGAGTTTTGCTTGTTTAATTTACTTAGCAAGCCATATATTTATTGTGAAAAGATCATCTCTGGTTCAGGCCCTGTCAAATGATTATAAATTCCAAATTGAGGTAGTCCAAATTAATGGGGCCTCATGGCACCTGGATATTTCCATGAATGTTTAATCTAAACTTGATTCTTTTTCCATAACCTTGAAATTTTACTGGTACGATGACTAACTTTGAAACCATTAATGTTGGTGGGAGCTGGTTTTTTTCCATGAATGGAATAGAATATTTGACTTCCTCATATCTGAATTGTGAATCACCATGAAAACACTTTATTGTTGTTCAAAGAGAATTATTACAGAAACTCCTGGTCAACCCCTCCTCTCTCTCTCTCTCGCTCGCTCATGCGTGTGCACACACACACACACGCATACACACTGCTTCGTTTTTCTTTCTGTTAGGCAACTGAAGAGTTACTATGTACATTCTGGCAGCCTTCTGCCCATCAGACACGCAAGGGCACAATCAATTCCTGTTTTCTCGGAATGTACCAAATAATCAGAATCTCTGATTATTCTGCTGGAAGGCAACAAACAGCTTGATGGAAAGATGTACCAATTGAAACCAATTCTGATCATATTTCTGTCGGGAGAAGGAGAGGCCTCCAGCTGTCTGTCACTAATCATATTAGAGGTGGGAGGCGGGAATGTTGTGGCCTGCAACAGATTGCTCTAATCGCGTGTCGGAACACGACTTCTACTGACTGCTTCTCCCAGAGCAGGGACAGGGGACGGCCGTTCTGTAACTCCTCTTGCCAGTGGGTGGTAGCCTCCAACATATGTCCTGTGAGCACACTTAAGGAATTTTCTAATTACAGTTCAAAGGCTTTTCTTTTATATTTTTATACTCACTCCGCAGACATCCCTGACTGCAGTGTTTTCTCCCTCGGCACAACCCTGGTGCCAGCTCTTACAAAAGAGTGATGAGATGGCAGATGAAACTCACAATAACTGAAGAGGTGTCCGAATTTAATTAGGAGGAGGCCTCTCCCGTGTGGACGCCTGAACCATATAAATCCGTTTTAATCGTGAGCTGTGGTGCTTATCTGGTCATGTTTATTTTGGATACAAGTGCCAGAGCTGGATTTAGACCAGAACTCCACATCTTTGAGCCCTAATGACTAATTTGGGTATCCGTTGAATCCCTTAATTCATTTCTTAATTAGTTCTCTCAGAGTTAGAGCTGCTTGGTTACAACCATTTCCACAAAATGTTCATAAATGAAAACAAATGTACACAGGTTCCCCCCACCATGGCTCGTACATTTTTGCTCTGGTCTTAAAAGAGCTATTCTTATTATTATCAAAATAATAACAACAATGACAATAGCAAAAACGAATGGGTTGCCAGGCAGTGCAGTGGGGTCTGAACTGAGACACCAAGAAGTTTGGTTCCGATTTCCAACGCGACTACTTACAGCCGTGGGATCTTGGTCCAGTTACTTTCCCTATCTGTGCCTCAGTTTCCTTTTGAAAATGGGAAAAATAATCATACCTTCCTCATAGGGCTTTTCTGAGGATTAAAACAGCGTTCCAACATGAGCTAATATCCAGAAAGCTCTATAGTAAATGTTAGTTATTAAGTTTGCTATCAATGAGACAATGGGTGACAACTGAAGAGTTTCACTGGTGCCACCATATTGTCGCCTAAGCGTGTCCCATCTCTGTAGTCCGTTTGCAGATCACTCATGACTATAATGAAATATCAGGAACTCTGACGTTGGAATTATCTTTGTCATTTGTATTTGTACTCAGTTTGGCTACAGGATTAACATGTTTGGCTTTTCATGTTTGATCAATCTGAGTGTTAACTGGAAGCTTTTTTGCTGCAAAATGGCTTTAAATTTTGAATGGACATTTTATTCTCTCAGCAGACATGTATTGGCCCTCATTAAAAGGAAAAACTGTTCTTACAATGTAAAAAATAAATATGTGGGGGAGGAGATTCGGGGCAGTTGGCTTCAATAAATTCGTTGGAAATTCTCAAAGTATTTTTTAACATAGTTAATATCATAGTTCAAATTTAATGAATGTGCCAGGCATGGAAGTCTAGGGATAAATCTAGTAATTTAATGAGCTCATGGCTACATAAGAGTTAGTTAATGTGAAAATTGATTGCTGAGAGTCAAACTAAGTTAGATGGGACCCGTCAATTCCATTCACCCACACTCGCGTGCGTGCGTGTGTGTGTGTGTGTGTGTGTGTATACATTTTAGAGAAACGTATACTCATGTGCGTCCATAAATAGGTGTGCAGTGTTCTTAGCAGCGTTATTTGCATTCACCTCAAATTAGAAACATCCACAATGCCTATCAGTAGTAGAATGGCTGAATAAATGGTAGTGTTATCATAGGATGGAATACTAGACAGTGATGAAAAAAGAATACACTAAAGCTACCCATAACACAGATGTATCTTAGAGATATAATGTTGAAAGGAAGATACAAAGGAATACATAACAAAATTTTTCTATTTATATAAAGTGCAAAAACATTAAAAACTAAACTCTGTTGCTGAGGGGTGCATACATAAGTGGCTAAAACTATAAAGAAAAGCAAGACATGTATTACCAGAGGAATTAAGATAATGGTTACCTCTTAAGGGAGGGTGTGCTGGGAAAGAGAAGGGACCTGGAGGGCTTCTGAGGGTGCTGGCACTGTTCCGTGTTTTGACTGGGCTGCTAGTTACATGGGCAATATATGGTCTATTACAGCCAACATTAATGTTTTATGTGCTTTTCTGGTTGTGAGTTATTGTTTAAAATTTTTAACGTTTTTTTTTTAAAAAATGCACTGTCACTGTCTTTTCAGCCAGGGTTGGTTTGTTTTTGTCCTGCATAGTTTTAGGCCTAGAGATTCCTGTGGTTGTAATTGGCTCCAGAATTGAGCTACTGCCTTGCTGCACAGCAGAGTGGCCTCCAAGGAGGCATGTGCACCCCTAGGAGCTCCTGAGACTGACTTGGGGGGAAAGAAATGGATTAGACCTTGCATTTCCGTTCACTTTATCATGAAGCATTGTGATAACTGGTGTTATCATGACAGTCAACAGTGACTCCTGACACTGGCATTGTCCCAGGGTCCACATGCCAGGTGGCCGGGTGTCATCACCTGGAGGGAGGGAGGTGAGGCCTCCCCTTCACCACGACTTCCCCTCCGGTTCCTCTGCTTTGGTGTGGAATAGATCGTGCCTGGGTAGCTGGATTTACAAATTCTCAATTTTAGTTTTAGCAAATCCTCACAAACTAGCAGTTGCTTAAAAAGATTCTGCAAAGAATGCCCATAAATTAAAGGTAACTTTAATATTGCAATCTGCAAGAAAATGGCAAAAATTTAGTGTGAACTCTTTGTCAGCCACATTATGAGGTAATGACAGTGACCATTAAATCAGATCTGGCAAGAAGCTGGCCATGAAACTCTAAATTATCTGGATGACATATGGATTTATAGCCACTGTGGTTAATTAGTCATGAACCTCATCCCGTGTGTATTTGCCTTGAAATAATCATGATTAGCAAAACATTACATCAATTCCTTTATTCTGTTCCATTTTGTGCATGCCTTTAAAGGTATAAAAACATGTATATTGATTATAAACAAAAAAACAAACATATTTGAGGACACATGCTCAAGACATGTACGGTGGAAACATTTTGGGGCACCACTGGCATGCAGTTCAAAGGCCACTCCTTGCTAATAGGTAAAATGTGCCGAAGCTGGCGAACTCGCTCTTCATATCGAAAGGAGGCGCCTCTCAGTCCTAATTTCTCTTATTAGCAAATGTCAACATGATGGCAATAATTTACATGTTGCACTTTATTAAAACTTCTCCAAGCCGCTGAGTTGGAGTTGGCCAGTAAGAGATAGCAAGTCCTAAATAGAGTATTGTCCCCTTTGGATTATTCATTATAAAGCTATAAAGATTGCGGAAATTCTTTGTTTTTCAAGCATGTACACATATGAAGTCACCGCATTCTATATTGTTAATAAAAAAAAAAAGAAATGTCTTAGAGCAGGTGTACCACGGAAGAAAGAGATATGGGAATAGCAATCATTTGTTGCTTAGCCTCTGTTTTCCAAAGTGCTGAGTTATAACATCATCTATGGTTCATACTTTTGTACCAACTCTCAATACATTAACAACCCAGCGCCTCACCCTGGTTACAAGGATGATTTATTATTCGTTAGATTTTAAGTGCTGACTCATGGAATGCTAAACTTATATTGGCAGCTGTTGTCCAAAGGTTTGCAGATGTCCCGACTAATGCTTTGAAAGACCAGCATTAGCAATAAATCACTGCATGCATAACTTTTCAATAAAGTAATGGAAAGGATTTTGTATTCTGGGTCCTGTAAGCCTTAGCATTTGGAAGTTACTGCACATAGAAAATTCAAGTAAAGGGGTAAAATCTTTTCAGGCTTTAACCCTTGACCTTTGGGCCAGCCATAGTCAATAGCAAAAGCATCTTGGTAGCTTTGTTCTAACCCTGAGCTCCCTTGGCTCTGAAATCTGACACAATGCCAAGTACAGGCCTAATTGCATTCCTTGTTACTGAGAAAAGAGAATCTCAAAAGAATTTTCCTTTTATTTCAAGGGGTACCTTGAGCATTAACATTTTCTGGAATAGCAAAATTGTTTACAAGCTTTTGCAAAGCTTTCTGAAAAGAGAGTGTGAAGAGGGCTCCGGCGGCCAATTAAGAGGCATGTGTTGCTTACCTAGAGCAGCAAAGTGTGGGGGAGATGAATCAAAGGAGTAGGAGAGATGTGGCTTTGTACTCTGCGAGCTTGATTTCTGACTAATGAGCTGATGTCCTCTTTTCTTCTTTCTTGATGGTCTGCCCAAACATTTAGCAAGATAGTACAGGATATATTCTGCTAGCCCCATAACAGACCACTGACTGTCTGAATGCAAGTTCTGCTCAGCCGTAGCCCCACCCCCTGTGTTATGCCCATTGCCTGGTATAGAAGAGATGTCCAGTTAGGACCTGCTGAATGAAGGGATATATTCAGGCAGATCTTTCTGTGATCTATACATTAGTGAATTATATATTGGACCAGATATACTCTGGGCCAGACTAACTCTGATCAAAGAATCAGCATCAGACTCTGGGATCTTCCAATACAGGAGCCAATACTCTGGTCGGGGAGCCAGACAATGAAGAAACAAGTAACCAGGTGAGTAAACACAGTAAGTATAGCTAAGTGATAAGGGCGCCAAAAGACCTCAGCGGGCTGCGTGCTGCGATGCGGACCACAGGATTGGAGAAACCACAGCCCAGAACAGCGTGGGAACTCAACGGTGTAGAAGGAATTGGTATTACCTCCCAGGGGGCTTCATTTACCCCGGAAGCTAGCGGACCCAGTAGAAATGTTCAGCGTATCGCAGCTTTTCCTCATGTACACAGGCTGGCAGAGTTCTGACCACACCGGCCGTACCAGTCTCGACTTGATAGGAGTCTGCTTCTCACACATCAGTTGGCTGGTGCCTCGTGCCAAGGCCAAGGGTGAGCTTTCTGCTTCCCTTCCCTTCTCCAGGCTGCAACTTCTCTCCCCAAGCTAGACAGCTGTCTCCCAAGTGCCTGCTGTCTGTCATAGAGGAGGCAGAGGACCCAAAGGGAGGAGCTCAGCACAAATCTATCATCAAAGCTGAAAGGGGGAAAAGAACCTCAGAGTCAGCGCCCCGCTGACTGTGGGTCAGAGTTATGTCTTTGTGTCTCCAGGACAGAACGTTTAGTGAAGATCTGACACGAAGGGCACCTCCCCCTCCAGGCCTGCAGAGCTGTGTCCACCGGAAGGCTGTTCCTTAGGCAAAGAGTCCATAGGACACGTACTTGCCTAATGACACAGCAGTTCATTTCAGCTCAGCAAGCTGGAAGCAAGGTTAGCCTGCTTCCTTTCCGCCATGCTTTGCGGGAATGGGCCACAGTAATTTTGCTTCACTCTTCTTCATCACCTTCTAGCATGCTTCCTGTTGATGCTATTAAGAGCTGTTTTTAAAGACCCCTTAAGGGATATCCTTTAATGCACTCTTTTTAAAATAATTATTCATCTATAGTTCCCACTCAGAATGTCTGAGAGTTTAGGAATATAGAATCTTCTTAAAGAGAGATGCTTAATGGTCTATGCAGAGTATTGTCAATCTCACACCTAGTTCAGTTCATGCAAATTATATTTAATCAGCCATTCTGGAAAAGTAGTAGATATTTTAGTATAGATTCAGAGCTGAAAACTCACCATTTTACATTTATGTATAGTATTTATAGATAAACTTCTAGGAGTAGTATTTATAGATGCAAAAAAACATTTGCAGTAAGAAAGTCACTTCTCAGGGACTCAATAATATGAACAGCGTGTCTTGTTGGGGCCTGAGAAATATTCATGCGGGACAGAAGATCCCTGTGATAAAAACTCTTTCTCGCCTTCAGAGTGTGGCACAGGTGCAATCTGTTCGTTGTGTCCACACCAGGGCCTGCAGCGCTGGGCTGACAGCAGTCTGTCACTTGAGTTTCAATGGTGAGCATGCTCCTGTTCCAAGTGAGATTTCTTCTTTCCCATGTAACTCCTGTGTCCTACCCAAAGCTCCCCACGTGGGTTCCTTCCCACTGCACCCGACTTGAACTCTCCCATCTATGCTGTGCCACTGAAAGCAGCTTCCATGATGCTCTAGAACAGCGGTTCTCAACCTGTGGGTCGAGACCCCTTTGGGGGTCGAATGACCCTTTCACAGGGGTCGCCTAAGACCATCGGAAAACACACATATAATTACATATTGTTTTTGTGATTAATCACTATGCTTTAATTATGTTCAATTTGTAACAATGAAAATATATCTTGCATCTCAGATATTTACATTATGATTCATAACAGTAGCAAAATTACAGTTATGAAGTAGCAACGAAAATAATTTTATGGTTGGGGGTCGCCACAACATGAGGAACTGGATTAAAGGGTCGTGGCATTAGGAAGGTTGAGAACCACTGCTCCAGAAGGAGGTTTCATTTCTAGAAGGAACCTCAGCCCGCATCACATCTGAGCTCCATGGATGCGCCAGGAGCCATGGCCAGGCCAGCTCCCAGTCCCCTGCGTGTCCTGCTTCACGTGTGTGGTCCTCTGTCGCACCTGCTGTCCCACGGCTCCTGTGGCGTGACGCTCTCTTTGCTGCCTTGGTATCTTCCGCAGGCTGGCCCTTTTTGTGTAGTTATTCCAGCCACCGGTGGCTTTCTGCTCATCCCTAACCTCCCAACACCACATTCTCTGCGCATTAGCCTCCTTTTTTGCTCCCACAGCCACACACGAAAACTAGAAATGTTAACAAGCGCCCAGTTACTTCCTCTGCAGATTTCCCACCGCCCAGTCCTGTGGGTGACACTGGTTTTCCCACAGCACTCCACGGGCCCCCCAGCTCTCTTCTCTCCTCATAGGAGGCGCACGTGGAGGGGGAGGGAGGGCTTGGGGGGGAAGGGCGGTTGCTGGCCCAGAGAAGTGCTTCGCTGTCCACATGGAGGACCAGGCCACGAACAGCAGACTCCCCCCCTCCCCCCCCCCGCCCCCCCGGCCAGTCGCCATAAGCTGCACAAATATTATTGCCATTTAGCTTCATCTTCCATTGTGCTCTGAAATAACTGAAAATACTTAAATCACGTGCAGTATTTTTCTGGAAGCAAAAAGAAATGGGGTCCTTTTAAGAAGCCACCCTTGAACTTTTGCCCTTTTCTGACTTTTTGAGTCATTATATCCAGTTCAGGGTTTCCTTTTGTGAGAAATAGCTAATTTCTCTGCTGATAAAATGAATCATAGGAGCGCTGTAATTGTTGGAGATTAGGATGCCTCCCCCCGGCTGGCTTTCAAGCACTTGGCTCTGGGAACTGAGTCTTGCAAACATTTCTGAAGTGTTTACTGTGTGCCAGGCTCTGGCCGGCTGACTTCCTAATTCTTTAACTGATCTAATGTATTCACTAGTCCTCACAGCAGCCCTGGGAGGTGGGTAGTATCGTCCCTTGTTCCTGCTTTATGATGTAGACACACTGAGGCAGAGTGAAGTAACCGGCCCAAGGTCACCGAATGACCAGTGGTCAGGGCCTGGACTTGAACCTCGGTGCCCGCTTCCATGCCCACGTTCTCATCACCCGGCAAGCTGCCTGACTGACTCAGGTGCGCCTTGGACCCTCGGGGAGCCTCTGCTTTCTCATCTCCAAAGTGACACGATAGCACTTACCTTCCTAAGTTGTGGTGAGGATCCAATAAAATCGTTATTCGAAAGGGCTCGGTAGACTGTGAAGCACAGAAACGTCGGGCGGCCTGTCCGCATGCTATTTCCTGTTAGCCAGGCGGGCCTTCCTGCTGAGCGTGGCCCTTGCTCCTGCACACGCTGCCAGTTCAGATGGAAAACCGTGAGCTTTTCTCGTCATTTCAGAAAACCTTGGGTTTCACAGTGGAAATGGGCATGTGTGAGTATGTAGAACATGGGCGGGTCTCAGCATCGAACTTGTAATGTGCCAAGCACATTAATGACATTCACCCCCATTAATGTAGCACTTAACACCCCTCCCTTTCCCTCTAGATCACAAAAGATTGCTTTCCGCCAAGTGTCTGCTCACACATACTGAGGACTTGGCCTGAAGGGCCCTTCAGTGTGTCATATGGGGTCTGGGACCATGTCTTTTCAGCATGCGACCCCGAAGCAGAAATGATATCGAGCAAGATTTTGACCAATGGAATTGAGGTGGAGAAGAGTCCAAAGATGAGGATTTAGAAAGGCCACGCACTAAAGAGCCATGCTTCCAAATGCGGGATAGGAGACCAAGCCGGCCCTCTGCGGTGTGGTAGGCGATGCGGGCAGGAGGAAGCCTGGGAAGGAGGAGCAAGAGTTGACTGAGAAGGCCCAGTGGCTGGAGGGAAGTCCAGGGTTTCATTGCAGTGGATCTAGTGAGAGGCACTTCCCCTCCCCCTCTGATGCTGGGCCTGCTTTCCCTGTTGCTGGGTCCTGGCACATGCTCTCAAGTCAGAATGTGGGAGATCTGAGTTCTTGCAGTCCCTCAGGGGAGGTGAACAGCCCAAAGGCTGGCTTTTGGGGATTCTTTGGAGCTTTTTAAATGCATCCTAGAAATTGAGTTCTTCCTGGCTTTTTATGGGGCTGGTATTGCATCCCCAGGGGCACTCTGCTGGGGGGTCTTCCAGGCAGGATTCGTGATCACAATGAGCTATTTTTCCCTCTTTTCTGGATGAGAACAATATCCTGCCATTCAGTGTCCAAATATAGCAGGCAGTTATGATAGAAGAATATCCTTATGTTAGGAAAGAAGTTGGCAGCCTCAATGATGTGAAAATGTCCAATTTAGAAAACACATTTAAAAAGAAAAGCTCCTTAAAGTCGTCCTTTTTTTGGAGTCAGGTGGAATAAATAAAAGGCTGAAACGGAAATGTGTGGTCTGACAACACAGTCCACTTCCTGTCCTGGGTCCTGCAGGTACTTGTTGATTTTGCCTGAACTTCAGATGTTGTTTCTGTCGTTTCACTAAAATGTCAAACTGCAAGCTGGTTCTGGCATCTGATCGGGAGCATAATTCGCAGGATAGATTTTCTAGCTGGTGCATGTAATCGAAGCACTGGAAGCATGTTACCAGGGACTGACCATCTAGACTCCTTTTGAGCATATTGTTAAGACTGCATAATTCAGAGGAGGGCAAAAAGGCATCAGATCCCAGAGAAAGAGTCCAGATGGGATGTATTAGTCGGTTACGGTTGGCAGTGTATAATTAGGGAGATCCTAGTGAGCCGGGGTGTTTTCCCTGAGCAGGATGCAAGGGTGATTTCTTTCCCGGGTTCTTGTCCAAATGAATTCGAAGAAGGAAGCCATGGACAAAAGGTGGTAGAGGAAAGAGTGGAAATTTATTGGAAGCAAGTACAGACTCCCCCATAGTGAGGTGGTCCCCAGCGGGTAACCCCCCAAGCTCTTTTTTGCTGATGTTTATAAAAGCTGCAGTCCTTTGTCTCTTCATACTGACTTCTAATTGGTAGAATTTCAGCTTCAAAGCCCAAACTCCACATGGTTCCCCCCTCTTCCTCTCCCCTTCAGTGATAGAATTCTCTGTCTCCTGTGAAGATCTGTTTTCCTCTTTCTCCCATTCCTCGGCATTTCTCTATCCTCTGTGAGTTTGTTTTCTCTTTCTCCCCGTGCCCTGTGGCTTGTCCCTATCTTCTGTGAGTGGATGTCTTCCTCTCCCCTTATCCTGTGGCACCCTTTTTTTTCCTCGGTGAATGTATGCCCTTTGGCAGCTCCAAGCCCTCACCTCTGTCTTCCTCACCCATGGACACTCTTTATTTCTAAAACTCCCTAAACCTGCCTATTTTATCCCTAAAACTCCTTTCACTAGTATAAAATCATTTAGTTGATTAAGGTGTCTATAGTTAACATTCATCAGAATTGTAAACGTAAGCATGTCTGTCACACTTGGCCAACCCCAGTGCACCTCACGAGTTTCTCTTCATGGAGTCCTGAACTGACCAATACAAGTGATGTACAACCCAAGCAAATTGAACTCTATGATTCCCATGTAGAGGGTAGTTTGGCAATGTGTTTTTTTAATCCTTTAAAATGAGATCACTGTTCTGTCACAGGAATTTTATTTATAGGAATTTATGTTAAGGAAGTAATTAAGGATGTGTCAAAGGTTTTAGTCATAACGTTATCAACCACATTGTTTATAAAGGGGTAACTAGGAAATTGCTTACATGTACAATAGCAGCTTAGTTAAATATATTATGTTACAGTCAAATATGAAATACTATCCAGCTATTATAGGTGATGTAGATAAACATTGATAATGAAAAGATGTTCACTATATATTGTTAAATGATAAAATCATGTTTAAAAACCACACAAGTATGCACAGTACGCTCACATTTTTGTTAATCTATAGGTGTATTTCTAGAAATTGACCTGGAAATATATTTCAGGTTTTTAAGGTGGTTCTCTGGCTTGTAAAATCATGGGTATTTAAAATGCTCTCCTTTTTTGTTTATCTCTGTCTTTACTTTTCCTGCTCTAAGCAGATACTGCTTTTATATATAAGAAAGAACCCACCAAGTTTCTTTTTATTAGAAAGGAAAACGAGCCGGACCATCTGAACGTGAGTGATTCTGATAACCTCACGTGATGCTTCTCAGCTGCGCACATTTGTAAGCAGATTTCAGCTGGCATGCCCTGCCTTCAGAGCAGTAACCGCTCTTTCATCCCTGATGTAGCAGAGATGATTCGCTTTCTCCCTAATCTCTGCAAAATGCAGGAACTCCACTTATCAGACCATCCCTGGGGTTTCTTCCTACTCCCAAACCCCAGGTCCACACTTTCTGGATTTCCCTAGAGGAACTGCTGAGTGGGTATGTCCTGCAGGTCTCATACTCACAAGCGGCCAAGTGACGCATGTATATGAAGAAGAACCCATCTTATTATTTGTATTGCACTCACACTAGCCACTCTGCAAGGTTATCCTTGATTCTGTCTTCTGCTACTTCCAAGAGAGGCCTTTATATGATCTCGTTTTTCCATCACTTGTCGAGTACCCTAGTTTTGAACTTTGGGGGAGAGCTTATGGCGAGGGCGGCACGTGGCTGAGAAGTCCGTGTTTCAGGGGAAGGTCAGCAGTAGGTGGGAAGCACTTGAAACAGTGACAAGGAATTCACTTCCTTTCGAAGGAAAGGTCCCACCAGCTGTTAAAGCCTGGCAACCTCTTAGCCCCTTCCTCCCGTACCAAGGAGGCCTCTGTTGTTACAGAAGAGCAAAGAAAAATCAAGCACGCTTCCTAGAGAAAGGAAAGGACCCATTTATTAACACTAGTGACTAGTGGACTCCGGGAATAATTTCCAAATCAGAGTGAAGTAATATACAGAGGCTTTGCTTTTTATAATCTTTTGGGGTCTTTGTCTTGCAGATATGGTTCCGCCCCATTGTGGGCTTACAAGAAGACCCCCAGGTGTTGGGGTTCCCAGGTCATATCAGATGATCTGTCTAGGGGCCAGCGATAACGACCTTCCCCGTCGTCCCCCCCCCCCCCCCCCCCCCCCAGCCCAGGGCAGTGCATTGTTCAGTTTTTATGGCCTGACACGCCTTGCAAGACCAGTTTCCTCCTCACTGTCTGTCTGTCCACACTCCCTGGGCCCGTTTAGTTCAGTGAAGCGAGATACATGTTTTTCCTCATTAATCACTCTTGGCACATGTCATAGTATTACTGTTAATTTCTCCTACCTTTGAAAATACAATTTTAGGAAGAATTTACAGTCAACACAGAAGCGAATCACAATACACATCTGGTAGACCAACTTCCTCATTCTGTGACTTTGGAATGGAAATTAGTGGACAGAGAGTTGGGAAACCTGTATTTTGATTCTGATTCTGCCATGAACTTGTAGAACGTTAGAGAGGTGACCTACCGTTTAGGTCCGAATTTCTCCTCTGCAAAGGGACAGGGTCAAATTCAGTGATTTTTCAAGCTTCCTTCCAGCTCTGAAATTGTGTGAAAATTATCCACAAAGGATAATGTTATTGTTGCCTACATCACCCAGGGCTGGAGGCAGAGCCCTGTGAATATCCCAGCCCTGTGGCCCCCCTGCTTATCTCTCTTGGTCCAGTCAGCCACTGTTTTCTGGTTTATCTTCCTCTTCTCATGCCACACTAAGTAATTTCGGAGAGAATCTCATTTTGGCATTCTCGATATCCTCTAACGAATGATGTGTCTTTGTGACTAGTGAAAAAAAATCTTAAAAGCAGCCATTTCCATTAATCCCCAACTTTTAAAGCTATCCCCTGGGAACTAAATGTCAATTCGAAGATACCTACATTTATAACCATTTCCAGCCTAACCTGGAGAAGCCGAAGGCATAATTCGAAGCAAAAGATTCCTGCCCTGAGACAGTGGACTCATAAATATGGAGTGTGATTTATCTCTATAATTTAGGAAGGAATTAGGATATTTAGCATTTTTAGCAACATTTTTTTTCAGTCTCTACATTGAGTATGCCAAATTGGGCTGCTGCACGTGCTTGCCAATCCCGCATTTTTAATTGTAGATACCATATTTTAAAATTGAATAATAATTTCAAATGAATCTACACTAATAAAAGAGAAACATGGTAATTAGTGTACGACCGCTACCCTTCCCATTGGCTAATCAGCATATCCTTATGCAAATTAACTATCAGCCAAGATGGCAGCCAGCAGCCAGGCAGCTGGAAGCAAACATGAGGCTTGCTTGCTCCAGTGACTGCAGACTGCAACGTTCCCCGCCTGACTTGCCAGCCTCTGAACTGGAAGTTTGAAACATTCTAACTAATATAGGCCGGGATCTCAGAGCTGGAGTTATACATTGTTTCGATTATAGAACCGAAACAAACCAGGTACCTGCTCTCAGAGCTAGAGCCAGAGCTAAACCTGGCCCAGAATAAAATAAAAAAAGGAGCGGTTGGGAGCTTCAGTCAACAACCGCCAGCCTGAAAGCAGCCTTCAGCCCCTCACCCAGACTGGACCCCCACCATGAAGGGTGTGTGATCAGCTGCAAACAGCCATCATCCCCTCATCCAGGCTGGCCAGGCACCCCAGTGGGGACCCCCACCCTGAAGGGTGTGTGACCAGCTCTACACAGCCATCATCCCCTCATCCAGGCTGGCCAGGCACCCCAGTGGGGACCCCCACCCTGATCCAGGACACCCTTCAGGGCAAACCAGCCGGCCCCAGACCTCTATCCTATATAGTAAAAGGGTAATATGCCTCCCAGCACTGGGATCAGCGGAGCCGCAAGGCCTCCTGGCACCGAATCAGCGTGACAGGGGGCAGCGCCCAAACCCTCTGATCGCCCTGTGGCTCTGTGTGTGACAGGGTGCGGCGTCCCAACCCCCTGATCAGCCTGCCCTGAGTGTGACAGTGGCGGCGCCCCAACCCCCTGATCGGCCCTGCTCTGTGGTTGATAGAGGGCGGTGCCCTAACTCCCCTATCAGCCCTACTCTGTGCGTGACAGGGGGGAACTCCCCAACCCTCTGATGGGCCCTGTTCTGTGCATGACAAGGGGGAGCTCCCCAACCCCTTCATGGGCCCTGCTCTGTGCATGACAGGGGGCAGCACCCAACCCCCTGATTGGCCCTGCTCTGTGCGTGACAGGGTACGGAGCCCCAACTCCCCTGATTGGCCCTGCTCTGTGCGTGACAGGGGGTGGCGCTGCAACCTCCCCATCGACCCTGCCTTGAATGTGATAGGGGGCGGTGCCCCAATCAGCCATACCCTGAGTGTGACTGAGGGTGGCATCGCAACCTCCCAATCCGCCCTGCTCTGTGCATGACAGGGGGTGGCGCCCCAACTCCCCAATCGGCCCTGCTCTGAGCCCGACCAGGGGCTGCACCTAGGGATTGGGCCTGCCCTCTGCCACCCAGGAGCAGGCCTAAGCCAGCAGGTCGTTATCTCCCAAAGGGTCCCAGACTGCGAGAGGGCACAGGCCGGGCTGGGGGACCCCTCTCCCCCCCCCCCCCCCCCCCCAGTGCACAAATTTTTGTGCACTGGGCCTCTAGTTTATTATAAAAGAAAAATCAGATTACCTTAATGAAAGATTTTACAAATCAAATACTTGTGTGTGTTAGCTTGGTCTCATACTGTATTTATAGATCCTGAAATATGTAATAACTCTCTTACGGAACCTAACCCAAACAGGTCACAAAAGAGACTATTAATTGCCCATCCAATACCCATTCTTTCCTCTTCCTTCGTAACACACTCTGATTTTATTCAGGGAGGCAACCTGACCAGCCAAAAGACTGCATTTCCCATCCTCCCTTGCAGCAAGGGGCCAACAGAGAAATGGTTGATGGGACTTCCGGGAACCCTCCTTGGTGGGAGTAGACTGGGTTGTGCATTTCTTGACTGCTTCCTCTGGTTCCTCTAGGTTGGCCCTTTCCCAGCTCCACATGTTCACAAGAAGGCTGAGGCAGCGTTAGTCCCTCCATCCCCTTCATTCAAGCCTAGTAAAGAGAAAGTCCAGTTTCCTCGTAGTCAAATAAAGCCCCAGACTTGCTTCTCCTTGGCCTGCCAGCCCGTTTTGAGCAGCAGCGAACCCATCACCGAGACACATGGGATGACGTGCTGGTGGTGCATCCTGGTCACTCGCCCCACCCTGAGGCCCATCCTGGAGGTGGCTTCTCTGGGCACTCCCAAGCAAAATAGAGCTTTCGTGGCCAAGGGAAGTGGAGGTGAATAGATACTGGAAGATCAAACCACAAACATCCATCACCCACCAAGTTTGCCAGTTTATTCTTCAAGTCATTATAGTCCCTAGTCACGAGGTAAATAATCATTGGGTTTGCAAAGTTATACTGAACGATGACTTGGTCATTGGATTTATTTCTGGTAAGTGAAATCTAAGTCCCAAGCCCACACCATTAATTCAGGTTAGATATCAAAATATATATCTTTTCATTTTCCAAACTAATTCTTGTAGTAAACCATATAACTTCTCTTCCTCATTACCACACTGTATATGGCTGTCTGAAAGGGTGGAATAAAAGTTGGCCAACAATTTTTTAAAACCCCAACCAACTGGATTCTCCAATCTAGCTTGTTGATGCTGCAGAGGATATTGTTTCTAAACATTCAGTTGTGTAACAAGTTAGAGCTAGATGAAATTTAGGATGACTTACAGTAAACACTGGAAAAGCGGTACTTTAAAATAATAATGTCAGCAAGCCACCTGTTAGGTAGCCACAGTGCCAAGTGCCCTGAGTTTAGACGGAGGAGCTACCGGGCAATGACAAAAAGTATTGTGTGGTGTTCTGTTTTGTATGGTGAGCATGGAGAAGTGATTTGGAAGTGATTTACTGCAGGAGCATGTTGGGACATGCTATGCAACAAGATAGATGATTATGGTCACAGTTCTGAAAATGTTCAGATGGCTTTCAATTAGCTTTGGGCAAGGCTGCTTCTTGCAGGAGCCAATATTGATTTTTGAGATTGCATCTTAGCTTTCCAGCAGAAGGGCCAATCATGTCAGTCCTTGGAAGCCACAAGAAAGGTCATTGGAGGATGGACTGCAGAAAGCTTTCTGGCTGAGGCCGGGGGACTGGCTGTCTGAGCGCAGGCTCTGCAGTTAGAGTGAGATCTAGGTCTGCCGCTGGCCACTCCATGGGTACCAGTAGATCACGTAAGCTCTTGGCACCCCATTTCCTCATTTGTGAAATGGGGGTACATGAGAATCTGATGAAGAAAGATGTAAAACTTCTGGCCCAGTGCCTCGGGCCTACCTTAAGTGTTCAGTAAATGTTAACGATTATTCTGTTTTCAACGTTGACCTTAAAAAGAGAGAAGAGTGTTGAGTTTTTCACTCCTTTCTTTTCCTCCTGAGTTTCATTAAGAAAATAATAATGTGTGCAGGTAAGAAGTTGGGTTGGCTCTACCTGGGAATGCTTCCACTTTGTTATGTGGGGAAATGGAGAGTTGATGGGGGTGTATCGTAGGTGCCTCGGGTGCTGTCCTATGCTTGGGGTGGAGGACTGTTGCAAACAGCCTTTGTGGAAGAATGGCGTCATGGCATCGCATCTAAGAATGGCAGCCACCTGCTGTGGAAGCAGCCAGGACGCCCAAGAGGTCAGCGAAGCCTCAGGCTACAGATGGTACCATGTCAAAGACCTCAGACACTCTGCCTGTCGTTTTAGACCTGCTGGGAAGAGTGAGCATCTCAGAATAACACGACCCTAGGACCGTTACCCTTCATTTTACAAATGCGGAAACGGAAACCTAGAGAGGAAAAGTAACCCAGAGGCCACGTGAAGGGTCAGTGACACAAGCAGGGCCTACACCCAGGTTCCTGATGCCCACCCAGGTCAGGGAAGCAATGACTGCAGCCACTGGCCTGCTGGTCATCCTCCAACCTCTCCTCTGGTCTGTTCATCGCCTATCTCATCAGCCACTGATAGACAGGAAGTCGTTCCTGTGAGCAAATCAAACTTACCCCTCCCCAGATGTCAGCACATACAGGTCTTCCTAGTGTGGCCTCCAAGTTCCCCATCAACTGAACCCACACCTCCTGCGTGGCCACCAGCTAAGCTGTTGGACGGGGGAAGGGCTGGAGGCTGCCCTGTCAGTGCCCAGGCTCCCTGCTACATCCCTTGTTCCCAGCCTGGCACCCACACTGTTCCTGATGCCTGACTTCACCAGCCTCTTGGGGTCAGCTTTTCTAGAGAATAAGCCACCCACGTCCCACAGGCCTGGCTGCTCGGAGGGGGTGGATCTGCCGCCTCCTGATCTTCCCGGGGTTTGGGGTGGGCCAACCCGCTGGCTTCCCCTTTGTATTCTTGTCTGTGGGCCCTAAGTCTCCATCTGTTTACTTTTGCTCTTGAAGAATCATTGTGCCGTGTCTCAGCCATTTTTGTCTCCTCTCCCATGTGTTGTCTTTTGGGCTTATACCTTTTCATTTCTTTCTCACCATCCTAGTGGGTTTGGGAAGGAAACTGAGATGAGTTTATCTGTTAACTACTGTCCCTCCCTCCAGAATGTTAATAGCCTTTCCCCCCACCTTCACCTCTCTTAATACAAGGTCCTAATGGACCCACAGTCTAAGGCAGTGATGGCAAACCTATGACACGCGTGTCAGAGGTGACACTCGAACTCATTTTTTTGGTTGATTTTTCTTTGTTAAATGGCATTTAAATATCTAAAATAAATATCAAAAATATAAGTCTTTAATTTACTATGGTTGCAAATATAAAAAAACTTCTACATGTGACATGGCACCAGAGTTAAGTTAGGGTTTTTCAAAATGCCGACACGCTGAGCTCAAAAGGTTCGCCATCACTGGTCTAAGGAGTAATGCCTGACCAGGGCTGAGCGCAGTGAATTTTATTTATTTATCTAATTATTGGGGGTGGGGGAGTCTTGAAGACCTTGGCCTGGGGTAACACAGAGAATGGGTTCAGGGAATCTCCGTTCTCATGGGTGAGGAGTTACCCTCCACAAAGAACACACCATGTGCCCAGTCTCTGCCAAGGACCTTCTGAGAGACAAGTCTCAGGTTTGTGTTGTCTCCAAAAGTTAGCCTCAGGCGTAGCTCACACTCACGGTGATGAAAGGGTTTTAAACGTGAAACCCTCCGCTGTGAAATCATGGGTGGAAATCCGCGAGAGCTCCAGGGACAGGCAGGAAGTGTGTTTCTTCAGCAGCAGGGCACTTGCAGGGAGGAAGTGCCAAGCATCGCTCTGTGTGTTTGTGTTCCTAGATGCGCTGAGCAGCGTAGACACTTTCCTCCCGGTGTGTACGTGCGGAATGCGGAGGAATAAATGTTTGCTAAGTAAATAAACTTAAAGCATGGTGGGGGATTTCTGACTGCAGCAACGTGTTTGCAGTACAAACATTTGAAGGCAAGATGCTTGTCAAAATCCCGGGAAATAAAAATTCAATGAATGGCCCATATTTTATTTTCTCAAGACTAAAATTTTCCCTTAAAGAAATAAATATATTAGCCCATCAGTAAGTTTTCTCCAACACCTGACATATTTTCGTTAATACTGCATTATTCCTGGTGTTGACAGGCATAATTGTTACCAAAGGGATTCACGGATACTGTTTTCGGAATTGATGGCTGACTTACACAGCCTTAAGATGAAGGATGGCGCATTAAAAGTTTTGTACTCACTTCCCCCAGTCCCTCCAGTGAGGGATTATGAACTGAGCTTTTACTTTGATGCAACTACAGTTCAGCCTTGTGAAAACGTAGCTAACAATAATGCAGCCCTTAGTATAAGGTGGTCCTGTGGCCTTTATCCAGGAAGTAGTGGATTCTAGAAATAGCTGGGGAGTTGGGTTATAAATCCCTGCCCCTGGACATAGTTCTTGAAGGGGGTGGACCTCATTCAGTATCATCCTTCTAATGGTTGCTTTCTATTGCCTTTAACGCAGTGGTTCTCAACCTGTGGGTCGCGACCCCTTTGGGGGTCGAACGACCCTTTCACAGAGGTCGCCTAAGACCATCGGAAAACACATACATAATTACATATTGTTTTTGTGCTTAATCACTATGCTTTAATTATGTTCAATTTGTAACAATGAAATTGGGGGTCACTACAACATGAGGAACTGTATTAAAGGGTCGCGGCATTAGGAAGGTTGAGAACCACTGCTTTAATGGATTCTGAGAATGTTATTACATCTCTTCTCCCATCTATTTGCCTACCTTTCTGGTTTAGGGAGTTTCCCATTTCGGTGTCCATCTCAGTTTCGTGTTCATGTGCTTGAAGAAAGAACCAGAGACCGAAGCGGTTCTGTGTCCCACGCTTTTTGTTAATGGCCAGACCACGTGACGATGCTCCGTGGTTTACAACCCAGTGCATGCTGCCTTTGTGTCCTGAGTTGGCCTTCTCTCGTGTAAGCAAAACTGATGGTTTAAGGACCATAGGGAAGGGCCTACCCTTGAAGACATAAAAAGCGTTTGGCAAGCTCTCTATAAAATAGAAAACATTTTGCTTTGAAGCCAGTGTGTAACCAGCAGACGTTAAGATAATAAAGGCAAAGGCAAAGGGGCCATCTTTCTCTCCCACACCATGCCAGATAACTGGTTGGACTAGTCTCCGCTGCATTGAATGCTCTGCAAACCTGAGCCCTTCTTTTCTTTCCTAAGCCCCCGGCTTTAGAACGGCTGCATTTCATGGCAGGGGGCTCAGCCTCTGTCCCAAAGGCCTTTCCCTCCCACTCCCCTGGAGAGGGAGGCAGGATTCATTTCCCCCCTTCCCTTTTGACTATAGGGAAAGCCGGCTGCACCGTAATTCAGCGCCAGCGCACCTGAACTGAGGGGCAGCTCCCCGACAATCGCACTCTTGTTCCTTAGTCTTCCCGGTCTGGGGAACGGTGAGGGCGAAAGGGTAATGAATTCTTCTGGGTGGTGATAAGAGCCACATTCCAAGAGGATTAGCAGCACAAAAAGACCTGCTTCTAGAAGGAAAAAGAAACACTGAAAAATCGGGGGAGGGGGAACACCCACATAGACACGCACACAGCCGCACAGTGAGCTTCTGAGGGTGTGCTCAAAGCCACATTCCACCTTTAGCCCCTGGACCAGCATCTACATGCTGCACATGGCAGGAGCGGTCTAAGGCGGGGAACGCCTTGTGCAGAGGAAGGGCAGGTGGGCTGCGGCCTCTGCCTCGCTGTAAGGATGCCATCTGGCCTCTATCAAGTACTTCCCGGATCAAGACCCAGCAGCATTTTCAGAATACCTGGGTTTCAGACTTTGCAACCGAGAGGAGCAGAGAAGAGGGGATGAAAAAATCCATTGTAATCTGTTAGCCACATCTGAGAACAGCTCTGCAAATAGAAATCTGGCTCCATTTAAACTTTCCTAAAACAGCATGAGCACCGCATTGAAATGTGGGATCTTGATTGTGCAACTCAAGTGGAGGTCCCTCTGTGATTCGATGGATATATTTGGTGAGACGTAAAGGCAGTATCATTCCTGGCTGCTAATCAAGGGCCAGAATCAACCCACACACATCTGCTTAGCTCTGCCTCACTGCCTGTTATGAAAATAACCTCTCCTTCTGCAGAGAAGTCACTACCCTCCCAGGGGAAAACGAGAGCACATGGATGTGGTCCCCGTATCTTCTCACCTCCTTCCAGCCCTTTACCACCCTCAGCCCAATGGCTGTGCTCCCCCAGGCTCCCAGGCTTGACATCTAAACATCCTTTGTCTTGCCACGTCCCTTTTTTAGCTAAACCCTAAAAAATAATTCTGAAGGTGTTTCCCACTCGGACACATTGTTCTTGAGAAATAAACACATCATCATCTCTTGCTGAAACAGTGACTTTTACAAGTTCTGTGCTACAGCCTAAAAAAGAAAATTGCCACCCTGTTGTAGGAAACTACAGCTTTGACATTTTCTTGGCCAAAGTCTGGTTTTCTTTTTAGCCAGAAGAGAACATTCCACAGATTTCGAAGTGGGCCTTCGGCAGAGACCCTGGTCCACAATCCATGGCTGAGTCCATCGCAAAGCCACCCTCTCGATGACAGACAGGCTTACTGACGTTAATCATTTGCCCAGGGAGTTTGTTTTTGAGAGGAGTCGCTTTGGGAAAGGCAGGTTGGAGCAAACCTTTGCTTAGCTAACCATGAGTAATTATTTGCCTATGTCCATAATTTTAACAATGTGAATTATTAGCTCAGACCCTCCCTTTGATCCCAAATTGGAAAAGATCCATTGGCCAAGACCATGAATTTGAGTGAAGGCTCTTTGCTCTTAAGAGAAAAGGATGTTGATGGTCTCTGTGCAACGAGATGACTTTAGCTTCAGCGTCTGTGACCCCGGACATGGAGCCACCAGTCTTGTGCAGTGTAACCAGCTCTTGTAGAAAAGGGGGACATCTGTAATATTCTCAACAATAAAGATAACTAAAAATAATAAATAATAAAAATAAATAAATGGATTAAATTTTAAAAGTCCCGTGGGTCCACCTCCACCCGGCGTACCTGCTTCAGTCCCGTGCCTCTGAAGCCCTCGCCAATGGAGGAGGCCCGTCATTGCCAAGGATTCTTGTTGCGGTCCTTCCTTCCCATTTGGAGAGGCGTGGGCTGCTTGTAGAAAATCCAAGTCGCTTTTGACTGTCCGTGGATGGATTTTAAAGTGCTTTCTGGGATACGCGAGAAAATGCTTTTCAATTTACGAGAAAATAGCCTCGAGTTTGTTAGCTATTTGCTGTGACCAAACAAACCCGGTTTTAGCAACAAAGGCAGTACCTTGACGTCTTGCCAGGGTTGTGTTTCGTAGCTAAACATGACATTTAGGAAATGTCAACTGTGAATGACTTTTTAAAAAATCGTAATAACGTGGGGTTGGGTGTGCGTACAACCCCTGACTTACAAGAACTTGACAAACAAGTCTCCAGTGGACATAAAAGGCTGCCCTTCCTCCATCCGTCCTTTTCAGGATCCCTCTCATGTCTCCTCGTGGGCCTTCCATCCCCCCTCCCACCCTCTGCGGTGCCAGAGCAGTTAGGCAGCGCTATGGAAACTGCCGGTGGAAAACCGTGGCTCTTCTGGGAAAGCTGGTTTCCAAGGCAGGAGAGGACGCTGTGTACAACAGGCACAGTTGCCCCTGACCCCAGAGATGGCTCCTGAACTGCACCAGCTGGACTCCCCAATATTTCCTCTAATGCGACATGATTCTTTCTAACTTGGTTTACTTTTATTCGTTTAGACTTAAAAGTCTTTTCTTTTTTTTTTGAAGAGCCCATGTCTGTGAGAAAGATGGGAAAACAACCCTTGTTCATTTACATGTGCATGTGAATGGGGTGAGCTATGGTGACCACATGCACACACACAACCCTCCTGTATGTTTAGTCTTTATATCTCACTGTTTACATAGGCATCCACACACACTTACTCTTCATTCACCTTTACCAGTGGTGCATCTGGGACTCAGAGAACTTGAAATGTCTGAGCTGCTGGAAGCAGGACTAGAAACTGAACATTTCATTCTGGATTGAGTTCTCCTGTTATTCCATATTACATTGTGTGTGCATAATTTTATATGTGTGAGTGTGTTTGTATGTACACAAAAATGCTCACATCTCCGCCTTTTTAAAAAGTGAAGCAAAAGCATTTGCAGATGATGAGCAAAGAGTGTAATTCAGAGGGTCTCAGACCATCTCTGACTTCAATATCCTGCTATTCAAGACCTGTAAACCTGGAAGGTGAAGATTAGATGACTGGATCTTGTTGCATAAGCTTTAGAGATTGAGGGTTCTATGTGTGCAACTATACAACACACTTAGAAACCTGAATGGTAAGATATTACTACTTGACTGAGAAATATCTATGTAGTGGTTGATTAAATGATTAATAAGATTCATGAATTATATTTCTGTTGATAGGCCTAATCCCAACACTAGTAGCATATTTCCATCTGTGGTTTGGACTTACTAATAGTAGTCAGTCCATTCTTGGTAAATGGGTATTATCTGTATCTACAAAGTATATTTGAATCTCATACCAAAAAGCTTATTTAATATCATTCGATCTTTTCGTGTGATAACCTTTCGGATCAAAGCCTAAATAACACAATTCTGCAAGTGAACATGATAAACATGTACATAAGCACATTTCACAGCTCTATTTATAGTAATAATATTGATGGCTCTAGACAGATTGCTCACTGGCAGTGAACACACAGTGGGAACGTCGTACAAGATGAACTGGTGCCATTTGCTGAGATAGAAAATTCTCACATTTTACAGAAAGCCTAAAGTTAAAATGGTTCCAAGAAAAAAAAAATGTGTTAAGAATTATAAGTGTTTAGCTTAACAAGAAGGAAAAGAATTGGGTTATCACAAACATTGCTTTTTTTTTTGCTCCCAAAGTATAGAAACAGTTTCCATCCTCTGATTCCATGATGTCATGCTCTGAATAAGAAATGGTGAGGGAAATGGAATTATGCAAATGAATGACAAACTTGGTACCAATTAGACTTAATAGCAAATTAAAATTTGAAACAAGTTGGTAAATATTTAATAATGCCTTAAGGAGCATAGAATTATTGTTTGCTAGAATCTTGTTTATGATTAAAATTGTATCAAGTTCTACCTGCAGATGTTCTCAAAAACAGTAACATCATCTTCCAGCCTTCTCCACAGATGTTGAATGTTGGTCCATTCACGTTTTTCTTATGGCCAGAGTTTTCGGACATGTATGTACCCTGCTAATCTGCCTCGTTGGGATGGGCTAGCACTATTCCTGAGGGCCATCTCATTGGCAGTATCTATGGAATGCTGCTTTGGGCTCTGCTGCAGCCCTTAGCATTGCTGGCTAAGAGAGGCCCCTTAGACAAGAAGCCAAACCCATAGTTCACAGACTCCAACACTCCGCTCAGCCTTTCGCTGTCTCTGGGGACAGGTAGGCAGTTACAGAGATCAGCAATTCCTGACTTTTGAGAAACTAGGAAAGGGGAAAAGAAACTATGAACTGATGTGACTTTTTAAAAAAAGATTAAATGCCTCTTTTCTTAGTTTAAACAGGATGTGAAAAGCCAATCCATGCCATGCTACTTTTTCCACACTTTAGTACACCCTGGCTAAATTTTATTTTATTTTGTATTTCATTTTACTTATCCCAAGAATGCAAGGATGACTTATTTTCAAGATTGACAAATAAGTCAATATGATACACTACATTAATTTAACAAAGGATAAAATTACATGCTTATTCAGTAGATATGGTAAAAACACATTTGATGGAAGTCAGCATCTGTCATAATAAAAACAGCAAAATAGGAAAAGAAGAAATAAACATCATCATCACCCTGGCTAAATTTTACAGCATAGGATGGATTTTATATAATGAGAATAGGGGAATGTTATTCCCATTTTTCATGGGACTTGGCTTAGGTCCGTTTACATTCAAGCAGACCATGATAATGTCGACCGTGGCCTAGCACTGGGTGTTAAAGTTTTTGTAGTTAGTTTTAGAGCATCGGTATATGTACAAGAGCAGTCCTCGTCCCAAGTGCATTGCAGATGTCGTCTTTGAGAGATGACAAGGATAATTGGTTTGACTTCATAGCTGAAAGCACTCAAGCATGCAGACTCTGGGAGAAACTTGCTTAGCCACTGAGACCGGGAAACTGCCCTCGTGTCACGCAGCTAATGTTCTGTCACTTGCCAGACATTTCTGCTACAGGTTCATGTTCTGATAGTTTCATGAACCAGCTAGATGAACAAACTGTGTGGTCTGGATTAAATAATATCTGCCTGAAGGAAGGAAGTGAAAGTTCGCCAGAAGGCCAGATGGCAGCTGCATTTTCTACACAACTCCATTTGGAAAGTGAGCTTTATGTAATTTTTGGTCATTTCTTACCATCTTGGGAGACCATTTTCAGAATAAGTCATTGAGCACACAGGTTTCAAAAAATGAACTGCACAGACATAGATACATCATATATTCTGCCCACGGAATTACAGTATAGTTATATGATAAAAATGCTTGGGTTTCTTTTTCTTCCAGCATTGTTATAACTGACTTCTCTAGTCTATCTTTATTATTTTTCAGCTGACTCAATTATCCCAGAGCTAACCTTCATAGCTTATAAGACCATGGAATTCACATGGAGGAACAACGTGGCTGAAAAGGTCATGAACTTATTACTCATCCTCAACTTGTGGTTGACTAGATTGTTCACCTACAGAAAACCAGAAATTGTGAACTGCATACACAGAAATACCATGTTTCCTTTCTTTCCAAGGCAGTGCCATTTCTAAACTGCATCTTCCGGCAAAGTAAGCAAGTCATAGCTGGGACTCCTGAAGAGTTAGTTAGTCCATGGTCATGTTTAAGTTAGAGGCTGAGCCCCAAGCTTTTAAATAAGAGTAGAGAAACACCATCTCACACTGAGGTTACTTACCTTGGCAGATCAAGAGAGAGGATCATTTCAAAAAGTCAGTTAAGGTTGTTCATTTCCCAAGTGGTGGCATATTTGGTTTCTTCTCCTTCTCCCTCCATATCATATTGGTTACCAAGGGTTAATCGTATTCCTTCTAATTGACTTTTACTTTCAGACTTTCTCCTCCATTATCACCTCCATCACTCCAGTCAGATTCCCACGGTCTCCTTCCAGACTCCTCAGAGCTGCTCAAACCCAGTTGAAATATCATTCCATCCAATACACATCCTACTCCCAGTCTAATCTTCATCAAACATTGATACCATGATGGTGTTTATATCTTAAAACTTTCAATCGTTCCATATTTTGTTCTACAGCAAATCAGATCCAGACACCTCTGCCTAGATTTCATGGCCCAGGAAAAACCGCCACCTTCTCTCTTCTCTCTCTCCTCCAACAACCAACTTCATTTCCTGCTGCTCTGCAGTATGTTGGTGCTCAAGTCAGTGTCTGATGAAAGCCACTCTCTCCCCCAATTCTGTGATGTCTGTCCTTGGAATAAGAGATTCCCAGATAAGGCTCTCTTGGAGTCCCTCTCCCTTTTCCTTCTAGCTCGATAAACACACCTTCATCCACAGTTGACTCAGTTCTCACCTTCTCTTTCCAATCAAGTCAACACACACTGAGTACCTGCCATAACATTGAAAGGCACCTTCCAGGGTGTGGTGAGGAGTGCAAAATTGTGCGAAGCAGTGTCCCTGCTGTAGTGCTGAGTTGTCTGGATTGTTCCGGACCTCCAGGTCCTTTTCTTCTAAGTGTCTTCAGCATTTAAAGTCTAGACCAGTGATTCCCAAAGTGGGCGCTACCGCCCCCTGGTGGGCGCTGCAGCGATCCAGGGGGCGGTGATGGCCACAGGTGCATTTGTTTTAACTTTTTTTGTATTACCTTTCTATTCTGAGTTCAATAAATAGTTTCATAATTTCAAACTTCAATGTTTCTAATTTACACCTTTCTTTACTATATTTTACGAAAAAGGTAGAAACATTAATACATATATCTTTCTGTTTAATTGCTATTAAAATTTTTAAAAAATTAATTTCCAGGGGGCGCTGAGTAATATTTTTTCTGGAAAGGGGGCGGTAGGCCAAATAAGTTTGGGAACCACTGGTCTAGACCAGTGGGTTACAGCGCGGAGTGCTCAAAATAACACACTGGGTGCAGGAGGAGCATATTGGAATTTCTAGTTATAGTTTTTGTAATTTTTTCAAATTTATTTTAGAGTATTTTTATAAGGTATATAATATGTTAGTACAAAGGTACATGTTTAACATTTACAAATACATAATATACTAGTACATGTATTGGAGGTACATGTGCAAGCATTTTTACTAATGGAGTGAATGATCAAAAAATATAGACAGCCTCAAATTCAAAACAATTTCATCAGGGCTTTAGGTCAGCAAACTGATGCAGCCAGTCTATGCATCTTTCATTGATTTTCATTGATAACTTGTTTACAAATACCAGAGAGTTGAAGTTGAAGCTTGACCACAAGAATGTCTTTTGCTACCGTACAGCTGAATTAAAATAGATTTCTAGGTGAAGTTTCCAGACCAAGTAGGTTCACTATAAACCAAGATCACGCCTGGCTGGAGTGGCTCAATGGTTGAGCGTCAACATATGAACCAGGAGATCGTGGTTTGATTCCTGGTCGGGGGCACATTCCTGGGTTATGGGCTCAATCCCCGGAGGCAGCCAATCAATGATTCTCTCTCATCATTGATGTTTGGATCTCTCTCTCCCTCTTCCTTCTTCTCTGAAATCAATATAAACATATTAAAACACACACACACACACACACACACACACACACAAGATCACAACTGTGCTGGTATTTCAGGATACAGAAGTCATGCTCCCTCATTGCCCCTTGATCTATTAGTCTAAGGCAGTGTTTCTCAACTTTCCTAATGCCGCAACCTTTTAATCCAGTTCTTCATGTTGTGGTGACCCCCAACCATAAAATTATTTTCGTTGCTACTTCATAACTGTAATGTTGCTACTGTTATGAATCGTCATGTAAATATCTGATATGCAGGATGTATTTTCATTGTTACAAATTGAACATAATTAAAGCATAGTGATTAATCACAAAAACAATATGTAATTATATGTGTGTTTTCCGATGGTCTTAGGCGACCCCTGTGAAGGGTCGTTCGACCCCCAAAGGGGTCGTGACCCACAGGTTGAGAACTGCTATAAGGTTTGCTACACTTTTCTGGAAAAGGCAGTGATGTATATTTGGAGCTTGTAATGATAAAAATAAAACTTTTTAAATGCTAGTGAATGAAAATTTTAAGTTTAATAAAATTGTACTTCTGCTATCTTACAAGATCTGCATCACTTTAAGAATGTTCTAGGAAAATAACCATAAAAGACACGTTGCTGATTCCGGCGTTACCCATACTCCATCGGGGACTCGAATGCTGTATTTGTTTACTTGATTAGCCAGGCGCTTTTTCCTGTTAGTGTCCACATTCATCTTTTTCAACTATAACCCTGGTTTTCATCTCAGCCTGACAAAACCAACCTGGATTTTGACAGTCACACTGATGTTTATCTATTTAAACTGCTAGGAGCAAAATCTGATTTTGTGCCTGGCTTTTGTTATTGAAAAAAAGTAATAAAAAAAAAACCCAAGGCAGAATTAGATCAGGGACATCCTTTATTTTAACCAGGAACAAAAATAAATAAATATATAGCTCTACCTGAATATTGGATTAATTTAACTGTACAGGGGATGCAGAAAAATTGCGTTTGAAATTTATCTCTCAGCTGATCATTTATTTCATAGACAAATTTAACATTTCTATTGCCTATTGTGGAAACATTAATATAATAATGATGAAAACTCTCATTTGTTGAACGGTCAGTACGTATCTTTCTTGCACTGACTTCTGTGGTCAAAGCTTCTGCCTCGACTCAGTCCCACCCACCCTGGAAGGCTGCTACACACCAGAGGAAGGAAAATTGCGGAAGATAAACAATAGGTTCTACTTCAGTAGTGTTATTCCCATTTGAATAGAATGTGCATTCTCAACAGGGCATATTGCACCCAGATTGAAAATTGGTTTTTGGAGAGCGAAAAAATCAGATCTTCTGGCTGACGTCCGAGGGAGAGGGAGATGTGACTGTGGGAGACTGGTCGGGGGGATGCTGCATTGCTGGCTTTGAAGGTGGAGGGAGGAGCACCAGGGAAGGAATGCGGACAGAATCCAGATCTGAGGGGATGTGGAGAGACTTCAGAATCTGAAAAAGGCAAGGAAACAGACCCTCCTCTGGAGCTTTCAGAAAGGAAAGCAGCCCCCAACACCGTGATTGTAGGCCCATGAAGTCTACGTTGTATTCTTTGAAGGCAGCAATAGAAAACAAATGCACTCAGTTACCTCTCCTCTTTCATGAGAAGAATAGAAGGATCTGCACCACAGGTGTTTTGTAAGCATTACGGTAAATAATCTGCGAGGAGAAGGTAGGGAGCACAGTGACGTGCCCTGGCCTTGCCGGTGTTCAGGTGGACAAGGTTTGCCCTCCGAGTCCACATTGCTCATGTTTAAGTTGCTGATAGACTTCTTTCTTTATGTCAGAAGTGATAACAGTCAAGTTTTACGCTGGCCCTGTCACGTTAAGGGGACTTTATCAATTTTCCCGCAGGTTCATCGTGTATTGATTTTATATTTCAATTGCGGGAGGTTCCTTTTAGTACCTTCCACGTACCAACTCTTAGCTCCTCTCCCAAATCTATTCTCCCCTTATGGTCTTGCCTGTCTTCTGCCCTGTCTGAGAAATGCCTGTAGCCTTGGCTAGGGGGGCGGGGGTTGTGGAAAGGTGGGGATCCAGGGAGCAGAAAGGAGAGAAGGGCCAGCTGCCAACGCCCCAGTGGGGGAGTGGGAGCCCCCGTGGGGCTGCCATTCCATTGAGAGGCATTGCAATTAGAGCCGCCCTGGGCTGGGAAGAAGGAGCTCCGGGTATTGTTTTATTTTCAACTTAGGCAAAGTGTGTGTGTGTTTCTGTTCTGGTTTTCTTAACACGTTGCGTACCGCTCAGGAGTTTTCTCGTGTTTCGCGCGCCATCTGTTAAGGACCGCTCACGAGTGTTCTCGTTTTTCACGCCCATGGAAAAAGGAGCGAATCTAGATACTTATGTAAATTTTGTTTGGTCCCTTTTCATAGAGGAGAATGTTTTACGCAGTACCATACGTTAAAAAAGTACTAGGAACTTTAATTGTTTAAGTAAATAAAAATGTTATAATTATTGAAAAACAACACCTAAAGTGCATTATGATGATTTAAATAACGTGCAGTTTGCCCAAAAACATGCGGTCCCTGGCGTATGTCTTAGAGATTTCTATGCTGTACGCAATGTGTTAAGTGACTAAGAACATGTCTCCAGAAATGAGAGTCTCACAATGTCCCGTCGCTGACTTGCTCCATGAAGTCAGTTGGGTTGAGCCTGGTGCAAATGCAGTGAGAGCCACCGGTTTTTCTCTTCTCTGTTGTCAGTTATTTTCACAGAGAACAGCTTCTGCATGGTCACAGGAAAAGAAACCAACAGAATCATGTTCCTACTACCCGAGTGCTAAAATATGTGCGCTTACATATGTTACCTTTTAATCCTCCCAGCGTGGCTGTGAAATAGATATGATTACTCTCATTTCCTGCTGAGGCAGGGAGTACCCTCCCAATATCACTATGAATAGATTAAGAGATAGTATTACCCCCACTTACAGCGGAGGACCCCCGGCTCAGGGAGTGTGGCAGCTGCACTGGGTTGGCTGGGGACTGCAGGGTGGCCGCTGACTGGGCTGCTGTAGCTGGTTGCCTAGGCAGGCAGGACTTCTTGTTTGAGGCAACAGTCCATACAAAACTTTCAGTCCCCAAGGCCCATGCATTGGACTTTTCCTGTGAGCTCAGAGACACTCAGACTCTACAGTGCTGTATTGAGCTAACAATGTATTTATGTGGATGGTGGATAAATCACAAAGTTTATTTCTTGATTTTGACTTCCCAAGGGCCAGGACATCCCCTTTCCTATATTAACTGTGTGGAATATTTGATATGAAAATAAAAGGGAAAAAGGAAACCACTAACATGTGTGAATGTCAAATGGAAGCCATTGCAATAGCTCACACATCATGTCCACTAGGCTAACTCCATGGTGAAGGAATCCATGTCAAACTGCAAGACTGTATTTGAGCACCTACATTATGAAAGTTGCTTCCTTCTACACATTCCTAAGGCTTGTTATCATAGGAATCATACCCTTGACCATGTCTCGGGTACTCCTGCTAGTAAATGAAACATGTTCAGATATTTCATTAATATATGTAATCATCTAAAGTAGTATTTTACTAAGACATTCTATAGGTGTTAGTAATTTCTTCTAAAATTTGCTCTACATTTCCTGGTAATTGTGACTAATTCAAAATTTGAAGATAGACTGAAAAAAATTTTCACTAATTACTTCTTAACCTTACTGCAAAGTCTTGATCAATATTATTGAAATGATGCACCTAATGGGAAAAAATATTAGTATTGGAAGTAAACTCACTACAAATGATTTTAATTCCCACTTCTTAATTGAAAGTTTTCTGGCCAATGCCAAATTTCTTTTATCTTTAGACAAAACTGTATTTGGCCTAGTTTGTAGGCTAATTAGCATTAGGGTTTGTGTTTTTTCTCTCCATCACTTTCATGTGTTATTGCTTACTTAGTAATCCATGATGATCTCTGACCTCCTGACTCAGCAAAGCTCCCTTCTAGGTCAGATGTCCATGACCTTGTGTGGATAGAGCATAGTCTGTTAGCAGCACATAAGGAAAACACCAAAGACAAATGGATGTGTTGTTTCTCTTCTGACAAGTTACTGTGAGCTCAAATCATGGCCAATGAAAATGATTTGATGACTCAAATAATTGCTACAGAAATT
Organism: Myotis yumanensis; assembly: GCF_028538775.1. Lineage (NCBI taxonomy): Eukaryota > Metazoa > Chordata > Mammalia > Chiroptera > Vespertilionidae > Myotis > Myotis yumanensis. The sequence continues at coordinate 8,754,231 of NW_027223759.1, forward strand.
TTGATAAAAATCCATACTTTTCAAGAAAATAAGAGTATCTATTTCATATGGAAAATAAATTATGGTTTATTTGGGGACAGCTTTTGCATTTGATTATAGATTACTTAAATTACTTTGCAAAAAGTAGATTAAAGAAATTAAGAAAGGAATGCTTATATTTATATGTGTCTTAGTATTGAAAGTGCATTCTAAATTTCATGCTACATATGGGGTATATAGACATCTAAATTAAAGTCCAAATCCTATTTGGTTGATCATCAACTCTGCATGTTGATGACCAATTGAATAATGATATAAATTTGGCTATATTCTTTAAAAATGTTAATTATTTCCATCAAGATCAGTGATTCTTAGTGGTGGGTGGAAAGGAATGTAGTTTATAACAATAAAATACTTTATCTCATAGCTCTGATTTTTTAAGTTGCTGGTCTTAATTTGACATTTCAAAAAACAGTATAGGAAAATAAGGAAGTTTTTATTACCAAAAGACTGAGAAACCCTGTTTTAGCTAATCTGCAGTTACAGAAAAGGTTGGTCAGTGGCAGAATTTTTGACAGAGAAGAAATAGAAGAAAATGGGTTATTCCGGTAAAGCAGGAATCGAGACATTCCAGGATGCAGAAGTGTGGGTATCCAAAAACCCGAGAGAGGCACACTCTTGGTGATGTTAAAAGGAGGAAGAAAAAAATACAGTGCCCAGAATAGTTCCTTGCACATGGTAGGTAGTCAATAGATAGTTTGGAGTGAATAAATGAACTCAGACCACCCAACATATCAAGCATTGATCTAATTTGCTTCTGATATAGCATACCAAGTGACACGAAGTCATTAGTAGGTCTTATGAGACACTTAAGCTATGTGGGCCTCTGCTAGATATTTTTGTTCATATCTAAATGAAGATAGGATCTCAGATACCGGTCTACCTTGCTGACATTCATCTCTAAGAAGCTAAAGGAAATTAAGGGAACTGTTATTTTGGATCTAATTTTAACCAAAAAGAGATTGGTTAGTGAAATAGAGGTGGAAGGAGATTTATCCTTTTATTCAATAAGTATTTTTGAATGTCTGCTATGTGCCAAGCACTTGGAAGATTGTGCCATATCATCATAGCTTTTGTGATACTATGATGGATAGTAGGAGCAGATGATGGATACGGCCAGATATGTATTACAGCCTTCTGGAGGAAAATTTCAACTATTCAGAGAAGTAGATGTGATTCTATCGACTGAGACTCTAAAAGAAGATGACTAAAGAAATGAGAAGCCCAGCCCTTTAGTTCAGATTAGGGCCGTTTCTCTGTGTCCCCAGAGCTCCTCAAACCTCCCTTCTCAAATCCGATATCTTATGGGATCATAAGTGCCTTTGTACTCATCTCAATTTATACTGAAACTTTAAGCTTCAAGAGGGCAGTGCTGCATCTATCATGTTTATCTTTGTGTCCCAGCAAATAAGACAATACTTAGCACATAACTGATATATACAATAAATTACACACACACACACACACACACACACACACACAAAACACACACATGTCTAAGAGACCACAATTTTTTGAATGATTAGAATTAAAGGTTTGAAAGTTCTAAAAAATGAAGAAAACAGAGAGTTGTCATTACAAAGGGCATGTTCAAATTAACTAAAAATATAAAAGACCATTTAAAGAAGAATGCAAGGAGAGGCACATAACAAATACCAGAGAAAGAGATAATCCCATTAGAATGATGTCCGGAAGCCTAGAGTCCAGAGTGAGCTGAAGTATGTGAAAAATGCTGAAAACAACAAAAAGGGACTTAAAAGCTGGCAAGGAACAATCCTCCAGAAAATGAAATTCTGCAGGAATGAATAAGCCGGACGGCGAAAACTGGAAAGCTCATGGAGGTCAAGCATATCGTCCCATTTTTTTGGATAATGACATAGTTATAATTTTTGTCAAGACTGAAATACTATTTTTATAGTGTTTTTTATTGTAGAATTTATTTATTTATTTATTTATTTACTTTTGTAGAAAATAAGAAACAGGAAAGGGATAGGACCTGTGATGGGAAAAAAACAAAGGACTTTTCATCTCTTCTTATTCTCTCCTTGTAATCAAGGACCATGATCTCCCACCTGGGAAGTGAACAAAATGTGAATCTTAGGGAATTGTGGCCCACAGAGGCATAATGCTGGATCCTTAGCCCTTCGTCATGGGTAGGGCTGCCTGGCCCAGATTGTATCCACAGGCCTGGAAACCTCACACCTGTAGCTCTCCCAATTCAGCCAGCCATCTGGAAATTTCAGCAAATGGAGAAATCCCCCAAACCTGACAAAAAAGAAAAACCATGAAATCCCAGTAACATTCTAGAATTTATTTGGAAACTTTTGAGAACACTTAGAAATAAAAAAGCGATAATCATTAGGCAACAATAAGAAGTCAAGTTGGACCAAATGATTTTCCTTTTCAATAAAGTAACTGAAATAGAAGACAAAAATATGGTAGAGATGATGCATATGAGTTTCATCAAGGCAGTTTTCACAGTATCTCAAGATTTCATTGTGGATTTGATGGGAAAATTGGGACTGAATAACTGAAGAGTTAAGTGGATTCACAACTAGGTTTGCATAACCAAACCCAGAGTGCTAAAGAATGGGTCCATGTGATCACAGAGGGCGATCTCTAGACGTCTACTTGTGTCTTATTCTAGATTCTTCTTTATCAATGACTTGAACGATGATGAATTTGATGAAAATAATAGAAATAATAGACACCTGGAAAGCTCATGAGGTCAAGTGTATTGGTCCCATTTTTTTGGTTAATGACATAGTTCTAATTTTTGTCAAGACTGAAAAGACTGAAGGCGATTAACTCCATTTTATCCAGAATTTACTCACAATTGCTCTTGTGCAAAAGAAGCCACATTGGGAACTCTTATGTGTCAAACCCTTATATTACTCCATATGTATTTAATTCTTACAGCCATTCTATGCAGTTGCCACTTCTATCTCTACTTTGTAAATGAATAAACTGCCGGAAGAGGGTTTAAATAACTTCCTCAAGATCACAGTTCTTAGGTGGCAGAGCTGAGATTCAAGCCCAGACTGTTCACTTAATGGCATAAGTTATATGAATGATATCCATCGATTTGTGAATGACCAAGTGAAATGTACAGCTAAAGTGGAAAGTTATAGATTTGGTATTAAGAGAACTAATAGACTGGAAAATTCAGCCAAATTAATGAGGCAAAATTAATTGAGGCAGATATAAACTCATGCACTTAAGTTCCAAAAAAATGTCAGTTGTAAACAGAAAGATTGGGGAAATAGGACTTACTTATAGGTCAAATGAGGAAGTCTTAAGGAGTTCCTTTACTATAGGCTTTATATGGCTAATGTATAGTGTGATCTGATTGTCAACAAATGCAGCCTTAGGCCATAGAATGAATATATATATGTATATATGTGTGTATATATACATATCTACACACATATATGGACTTATGTAGGGTGAGAAGACTCAACACTTTGTATATGAGGAATGAGTGGACTCTCAAAAATAAAAAGTTCTGAAGGCCTGACAATACAAAATGAATGTCTTATCCACGAAATAGCGTAGGGATCTATGAAATCCTTTTGTGCTCTGACGTCCTGTGGTTCAGTGAATGATTTTGCACTAGAACAGAGAAAGCATACTTAGGGCAGATCTGTTTGGCAAGAGTGGTTAGATTCCTGGCGTGTCTGGAGGCAGAACTAAGAGCATTGCATGGGAAGTTGCAGGACAGCGATTGACTCCATTCTATCTAGAATTTACTCACAATTGCTCTTGTGCAGAAGAAGCCTCATTAGGAGGCAACGTGCCTCCACCACGGAATTTGTTCGAGCAGAAGCTGGATGGCCACTCAGTGAGGATGTTGGAGAGGAGATGCGCTCATAGGTCAGGAAGGTGGGGACCTCTGAGTCCTTTTGTAACTCCACGGTTCCAGAAGAGTGGAAAGTCACTAGACTCTCTCCGAAGCGAGCAGCGAGGGGGGACGTGGAATTGTGTCAAAGCTGCACCAGCTTATAGGATGTGGGCACGTTGAGGCCTCGAGATGCTTTCCATGGGAGGTAGATTGAGTTCTAAACCAAAGCAAACACAAAAAAGCTCAGTTATAAGGTACTGGTGTGCGCCTTCCTACTGACAGTTTCTTTAGATTTTGCCTCAAATGTTCGGTCACAACAAAGCCATCCATTCATCAGGAGACCTTTCCGGCCCCACCTACACACAAGCTCTTCCGGGACTCTCTCAGATTCCTAGGCACAGAAGCCCCAAGGGGATAACTCACGTCTGGGAGTCTGCCAGACATCAGCAAGACCGCACGTGGTTTGTTTCCATTTCAAACTTTCAGACAAGGCATGACTCAGACAGAAGGAGAGCACTAGATGCTCCATGGGGGACTCACACACTGAGGGAAACGACACACCTCATTGTCTCCCTTCTGGAGTCCTGGAGTTAGGAGGATTGTAAGTGAGTCCCCGCTCCACTACCCCATCCAACTTCCGCCTGAACAAATTCTGTGACTCGCTGCTCCTAAGACAGCTCCTGCTGCCTAGAGACACCAGACGTAACGGGAAGCAAGGGAGGGGAACACATCATTCCATTCCTCAAAAAGCTGGAAATGGAACTCCATTACACTTGACCTCATGAGCTTTCCAGGTGTCTATTATTTTCATCAATTCATCATCGTTCAAGTCATTGATAAAGAGGAATCTAGAATAAGACACCAGACGTAACGGGAAGCAAGGGAGGGGAACATGGGAGCGCAGGCAAAGGGAAGGGTGAACAAGAATACGGAAATGGTCTGAGGATGTGTGTTCCACAGTGACTGTCCTCACTGGGAAGATGAGAGGAACATTTAAAACACTGACATAACATTCTCCTTCTTCCCATTGATAATGTTCCTGCCCCACGGGGCTCTCTGCCAAGCCATCTTTCCATTTCTGATTCTAATTCTCATGAATGCTAAGATTGCTCAATTGGAATGAACCCACTAAATAGTTTTTAGGTGATTGCCTTTATTAGTGTTGAACCTAAATGGTGGCAGCAGACTAGTGGTATGGCATAGCTTGGGAGTCAGTTTCAGAGGTTTGAGCCCCTGCCTTGCCGTTGTCTGGCGCTGGGACCCTGGGCTTGGCCTCAACTTCTGTCCTCCTAGTTCCCTCATCTATACAATAGAGATAGTAATACCTACCTTGTGAGGACTCAGTGAGACAGGCAGACAGACAGAGATACAATCACCCAGCATAGTCCTGAGGGGATTTTGTTTTGCTTACTGTTGTATCTCCAAAACCTAGGACAGTGGAGCTGCTTTATTTATTTTTTTTTAATATATTTTATTGATTTTTTACAGGGAGGAAGGGAGAGGGATAGAGAGTTAGAAACATCGACCAGCTGCCTCCTGCACACCCCCTACTGGGAATGTGCCCGCAACCAAGGTACATGCCCTTGACCAGAATTGAACCTGGAACCCTTGAGTCCGCAGGCCGATGCTCTATCCACTGAGCTAAACCGGTTAGGGCAGTGGAGCTGCTTTAGGCATTGGTTAAATTAACACTGAATGAATGAATGAATGAATGAATGAATGAATATGCTCAATATATCATAGCTCTTGCTAAAGGGATGGTAGTGTTATCAGATATGAGACTCTTTGTAAAACAATAGGCTGATTATTCAGAGGCTTGAAGGAGAATACTTTGTCCTAGCTACATTCCCGCCCCCACCCCCAGCCCTCACCCCCTGCCATCAAGTAGCGTAGCTTTAGGATTTTTAAAAAGCTAAACTAAAATAGTGACCATTATGGAGTCTTTGTATTGTTTCCTCAGTCCTTACCCTGTGTTTCCCAGGAGGTATCTAGCATGGTCTCATTTTGTCTAGCCGTATTGTTTGAAAGTTTGAAATGAAAAAATAGTGAAATAAACCAGTCAGAGAAAGGTAAGTACCACATGGTCTCACTCATATATGGATTCTAATGAACAAAATGAACTGATGAATAAAATTGAACTAGAGACATAGAAGCATGGAACAGACTGTGGAATCTGAGGGAAGGTGGGAGTGGAGGGTGGGAGGGGAGTGATTAATCAGAGAACTTCTGTGCACATATGCATAACCCATGGATACAGACCATAGCGTGGTGAAGGCCTGGGAGGGGCAGTTACAGGATTAAGGGGGTGAATAGGAAAAAAATTCACAAAGGGGACATCTGTAATATTTTAAAAATAAAGATAAATATAAAAAAAGAAAAACAAGTTAGCCATTCAGAAATAGATTTTTTAAGTAGATTAATTTTCAAAGACATTTTCCCTCACTAATACTTCCTCATATTTTTTTAAAGGAGCATTTAGTAAAACAACAAGAGTATCTTTTCAGTTTCTGGTTGTCTCTATTTCAAGACTGAGTTTGGTAATTGTGTAATATTAGCTGTTGGTCAATGCCCAGGACATAAAACCAGGTAAAAATAAAACCAAATGAAAACTTCAGTGTAATTTATGAGTTGCTTTCCTAGAGCTCAATGAAACTCAGGTACTTGGTTTTATTTGTTTTGGAGCCTCTGATATCAGTCAGATTATAGCATGTTTATGCAAAACTAAAAGGACAAAGAATCAAGTTGCATCAAGTTGAAATGGTTAAAAAAAAGATCCAGTTTTTGATTCAGCATTTCAAGAATAACAGAGAAAGTAAGGTCTAGTTTCAGAGCCTTGTAAGCAGCAATGAGAGTGGCTAAGCAACAACTGGGGTGTGGTGGGGGTGAGAAGGAACTCCCCCACTGCTAAAAGGAAAACGAAACAAGGGCGTTATCTCTTTGCTTCATTGCGAACAGGACAAGCGTATAATTGAAACCACACCATGTAACACCTTTCACATACTGCCTTCTGATGTCAGCTAACTGCTTACTGCCTGCTAATCTTATCTCCCGTCGATCTTGTACTGCATTATAATTAGCTGCACACACTGCATGGAGCCAGGACACACAGTGCACACCCAATAAATATTTCCTGACTGACTGTGCATGATGCAGGTAGGTTTTCTTCCTGGCCTCACACGTGAGTTGTTTCTGCCAGAGAGGTTTCAGCTTTGCTCTTCCTCTTCCCTGGAATGCCATTCCCATCACTGCCTCAGAGCAACGGAAAAGGGCACTTCCTCTCAGAACCCACCCCGATTAAAACCATCTCCCCTCTCTAGAAGCTCCTTTTATAGACATGGTCGGAGTCATTTCATCATGATTTGTTTAAGATTCAGTCACTGGCATTCTTATTTCTCTTGGTTCTGACACACCCCATGCCCACAATATACACTCCTAAGAATAGGCATCTATACAATGGAATGTTACTTGGCCATAAAAAGGAATGAAATCTTACCACTGGGGACAGCGTGGATGAACCGAGAGGGTATTATGCTAAGTGAAATAAGCCAGACAAAGACAAGCACCATATAATTTCACTTACACGTGGAATCTAAAAAACAAAATGTATGGACAAACAAAGCAAACAAACCCCAACCTGCCACATGGCTCAACATCCAGAGAACATTTCGATGGTTGCCAGAGGGGAGAGGGGCTGGGTGGCTGGGTGAGAGAGGGGGAGGGATTAAGAAGCACGATAAGGATGTAAAGGACAGCATAGTGACTCAGTAACATTGTAGTCCTTCCGCATGGAGTCAGATGGGCACTGGACTTACCATGGGAGATCACTTCTTAAGTTACATCAATGTCTAACCCCTGTGTGGTACACCCGAAACTAACATAATATTGTATGTCAACTTTAATTGAAAAAAATTTTTTAATTATGAAAAAAATTAATTAAAAGAAAGACAGAATAGGCATTGAGTTTTACTTCCCGTAGGGACACATACACGGATGTCCCTCTGCATGCGGTGTCCGGCCCACGGGGAGCACGCTGACTCACAGGCGTGTTCTGCAGCAGGATGACGAGATGAGATGTTCAGCATTCGTAAACAGTCAGATAGCACTGCTGGCTTGTCTCTTATCAGCCTGCCAAGAACGGTATTCATGGGATCAAGGCTGTGAGAGATGGATCTTTTATATCAACAAGTGATCAAAACCTAATACATTTACACCTCAGAACTGCTTCCAGGTAAATTGGGGGCCTAACAGAAAGTCTTCCAGAGGGAAGTAATCTATGGCGTTATATTTATTTGAGAGGCCTGTGCAATATTGGTAGGGAAATAGTTTTGATTTATTCCATCTTTGGAGGAGATTAAACTTCATATCGCTAAGGCTTATAGGCCATCCTGAGCATTTGATACTTTCCGAACGTCCCGCAGTGTGAGTGGAGCCATAGGCAGGTTGGAGCTCAGTGCAAAGTAGAGGCTGAGGTGTCTGCTCCTGGGCCTTTGCTGCTGTAAACCAAGGAGAAGGCAGCCAGGCCAGGAGAAGGCTGACTGAGAACCCATCGCACGCACATGTCGTCCACAGCAATAAAGATCCATATAAAGGCGAGATTAGTGTTTAAATATGTTTAGCATCGGGTTGGAAAACAATTATTTTTTGTTTTCTCATACTCCATGGAAAAGGTTAAATTTCAGTCTTTTCTGTTTTGAACAGAGCATAGGCTAGTCCAGTGATTGGGTTCTCCTTAATGCAATGAAGGCTCTGCATTAAGAAATAAAATAAGTAGAAGAAGTTGGGGTAGTTACCTGGTTAAAGATAAGGGTACATGGGGCCTAACGCAGGAAGATGTGGGGGGCTTCGGGGCTCGTGATTAGACCTTGACTCTGAGAATGACTAAACCTTGCAGGGCTGGAGACACAGGGGAGGGGGAGAAGGAGGGTTGGAGTGGGTGTAGACCCGTGGCTAGGACAGCATTTGACAGTGCTGGTTATAAATGGTGGCATTTAGAGTGGGACCCCAAGTACTAGGTGTTGAAAACAGGAGAATAAATTATTAAAGACTCGTTGCAACCAAGAAAGGAAAAATAAAATGAGAGGACATTTATTCCTCTTTTCCCAGATGTCTTTATTGAACATTTAATTGCCAAAGGGATTCTACTAGGTGCTTTGGAAAAGAGAAAGAAGCAGTGGAATTTATCAGAGACAGGCTTTTGGAAAGAAAGGAATTATTTTTGTAATTTAGTAAATCTATTAATATCTTGTATATTTGAAGCATTTTAAAGCATTTCTTCATTTCCCCCTAAACAGCATATTTCAGATGGCAAATTTCATTTTGTATTACAGTGAGAAATTGAAATGAAATTCACTTAAGATAGTAAATATGACCTCTCGAATTTTGAACATGTCATAAAATGGTCGAAATGAGTTTTTATTATCTGTGATTGCATTAGAATAAACTCAAGGACATGAGAGTCATATTAATTCTCTCTACCCGTCTTGATCTCATTACTTGAAATTAGAATGTGTGAAGAGACTTTGTCGTTTGTAGGTGGTTCTCTTAGTAGCTGCAGAACGTCCTTTGAGCTTTGCTCTTTCTATGTGGTAACTGTGAATTGTCTCCCAAAGGCCAGCACCTTCGCTATGAAGTGGGTCACTACGGCACTGATCACATCCGGGAGCCACAGGCAGGAACCCGGGACCTGGCATGGGTTTCCGAGCCGGTCTGCAGGGAAAAGGGGTCATGGTTTTGCATGGACTTTACTTGCGCCCGATAAGTTTTAAGACCACGGGGAACCAATGACCCTGTGGACACAGGGCCCTGAGAGTGTCTACCCGCCTGGCAACGCCGCAGTCGGGTGTGGCGGTGGGGAGGGAAGAGCACAGCCGTCGGAGGGATACCTGTGCTCAGGGTTTCGTGTCCAGGTCCACCTCCATCACTGCCCAGGCACAGGACCGTCAGTCCCAAGGCTTAGTTCCCCAGCTACAGTATGAGGATGGTGGGCAAGCAGCCGCACAGGCTGTGGAGAATCTAAGGAGAATGGTTACCTGATTCTGTTGCAGCACTTTCTGCGTGTCAAGCACTGTATGAATCGCTTTGCAGGTGTGAACTCATGTCATCCTTACCACCACCCGATGCAGTGGCGAACTGTGGTTGCTCTGATTTTACTGATGAGGAAACGAAGGCATGGAAGGGTTGAGTAACTTGCTCAAATCCCCAAAGAAGTAAGAGGCCAAGTTGGGATTTAAAGTTGGTTAGATTGTACTTGCTTATTTTCTATCATATAAGATAAGGGGGATCTAAATAGCAGAAAATAGGCAGTGTTTCCTTTTTGCCATCATGTAAGGGCCCACGATACTATGGCTTTTGAAAGAGGCACCTTAGTTAAAACAGATACTATAGGGACTTCCTGGCTGACTTTGCCCATGAGTGGTTAGTGAGATGAGAACCAAGCAAGCCTTACCTTACAGAGAAATACCGCCTAAGAACATGTTGAACAAACTCACAACCGGTTTGGCTCAGTGAATAGAGCGTCGGCCTGCGGACTCAAGGGTCCCAGGTTCGATTCCAGTCGAGGGCATGTACCTTGGTTTCGGGCACATCTCCAGTAGGGAGTGTGCAGGAGGCAGCTGATCAATGTTTCTCTCTCATCGATGTTTCTAACTCTCTATCCCTCTCCCTTCCTCTCTGTAAAAAAACAATAAAATATATATTTTTTAAAAACACAAAACAAAACAGAATACAAATGACATATATAGGACTAACTTGCCGACAGGTAGAGGAGGCATAAGAAAACCTTCTCCATTCTGCCCCTCAATAGTTATCCCACCCCCATGCTCCTCACACTAGCTGTCAGTGGCAGAAACTGGACATTTCACCGTGAGAACTTCATTCCTTTGAGTGACAGCATGATCCCGAACACAATGTATATACCCCTGGACGTGGTAGGACATTATCCATTTAGTGCAAAACCAGCCAGCGGATACTTGCAGGGAAGTCCAGACAGGAACAGGTTTCGGAAGAGCGAGCCTCGGGGTGCCGTGCTCGGAATGTTTGCTAATTGATTGCGATGCCTGTGCTGGTGTCACCGGAAGATGACAGGCCCTCAGCCAAGACCACACTCAGAGAGTGACCTTTGGAATGGTGACTGCAGTCCCAGCCTGCACTATCTCAGCCTCTGGGGCAGTCGATGTAAAGGTTGCAAACTCATTCTTAAAACCGTGTCTTTCCCAAGAGAAGAAGAAGAGCTGGGCATTCACTGACGGGCCTGCAGACAGAAGCCCTGGCGGTTTGACAAAAAGGTTTCCCTGAAGGTGAGCCCCTGAGCCTCAGGTGGCTGAGGCCAGCAGCTGGTTGCTCAGCCACACCCAGGATCCTGCCACCGATCCAGGTGCCCGACTCCGTCTGCGTCACTTCTGAGATGACTGACTGGTCACAGGACGTGCAAGTTGATAAAGGAGGCCAGCTGGGGAGCAAGGCGGATTTGCCTGTTGGGAAAGCCAGTAGCCGGGCCGTGCACTGGGAACCCTGACTTGAAGCTCCCGGAAACCTGAAACAGTGAGTTGAGGTTAATTTTGTTGGAAAAATCTTAGGCGGCGCAGTAGGGGGTGGGCAAGAGGCAGGCGGGGGCTGGCTGCAGAGCTCTCTGTCGCTGGATGCCCCGGCTCTGCCTCATCCCCTAGCATTCTCCTCGTGTGAATTAGTACATCATAGGCTGTTTGCAGTCAGCAGCGCCCGTGGCATTTCAAGGAAGCAGGAAGGACCCGGCCGCTCTGCTGCTTTGAGAAAATCATTAAATGTTTTCCAGGAGACTCCCGGCTTCATGACTCAGGAATGCCGGGAGCTTGTTGAAGCCAGAATGTGCTCTGACGAGATGAGGGCTTCCTCTAGCTCGTGTTTATTCCGTAACAAATGAGCCACCTTCCCCAGAGCTGGCTCTGGACGTGGCGCCTCTGTCTGCCAGGTTTTCTCAGGATGGTTCCTGGCCAGTCCAGAGAGTCATTGCAGAACCACAATGCATGTTCTCGTTGGAGATGAATGTGCAGCGCTATCCTTAAAAAGAAGCTACAAAAAGTTTTTTAAAGCAGACAACTCCTCCCCCGCCCCACGCCCCCACCACCTCGAGCCTGCCTCTAGCCCTGGGCTGTACCAGGTCTCTGAGATGAGACTTGCAAGTTGGGCAAATCACAGCCCCAGTGTTGCTCTGCCCAGAACCTTGAGCCGGGTCCATTCCAACTCTCGTTTCCTCAGCCCCTTCTGTGTTTTCCTGTACATGTCTGTCTCCATCCGACCATATGAGCTCCTTTGGGGGCAAGAGCTCTGGACCAGAAGGTCCAGCTCAGCCCTCAGCTTAGCATCTTTCTAGCTGTGGGACTTGGGTAAGTACTTAGCTATCTGTGTTTCCATTTCTTTTTCTATAAAATGAGGATAATGAACTTCCTAGGGTGATAAGGAGAATTAAATGAGTTATTACATGGAAAGGGCTTCGAGCAGTGCGGGTATACAGTAAGAGTTCAGTAAGTGTTATTTTGTAACCATTGCCAGAATTCCCCAGAGAGCCTGGCCCGTGGTGGCTGTTCAGTAACTGAATGTCACATCAGAGGAAAAAGCATTGCCCTTTCTGTAGGAATTGCCTAGAGCTAGCTGGGAGGTGGGGGAGGGAAAGAAGGAAGGGGTAGGCATAATATTCCCTTTTCAGCGTCTGGGGACTGTGTGGTGAGATGCAAGGAGAACTGTGCTTGGTCTTTTGTCTGGACCCCTCTGGGACTTGGGATTTGCTCAGCGGGTGGGGGTGGGGGTGGGGGTGGGGGTCTGCCAGCCTGTTACGGTGTGCTTGGAGGGGGTGGGATTTATTCTCCCGAACCTCACAACGTGGCCACTTCACCTTTCCCGAGACATGTCTAAGGATGGCTCTGTTTTAGAGACTTGAGCTGACATCATAGCATCTTCAGAGAACCCAGCATAATTGAATTGCTGATACAAGTGGCTATTTGCCCCAGGCCCGGGTCGCCCCCATCTCTATGGAAACACATGTTTGCTTAAAAGCCCGGCCATCAGAAGCAGAGTCAGTGTCGGGTCACTTAAAAAAAAAAAAAAAAGACACTTGTTTATATTCTCAAACCGTCAGAGACCTACAAAATAAGATAATTTCAAATTAAATAGAAAAATCATGCCGTGGATGAATGCGAATGGAGCCTCCACGGGCCCTCCCCTCTGCGCGCGGGGTGAGATCCATGCATTTATTTTCGCTGTCCTTTGCTCTTTCGCTCCCATTTGCATTCTGCTGCCGTGGGGAGCTGGTTTGTCATTTTATGCAAAAATGGTTAATCTTCATTCATACGCATTTGGCAGCACTAAGATGGAAAATTCAAAGCGGGCCTGCCCTGGTGTGCTCCGTGCTGCTCTCGGCCTCCCTGTGCGGCACACACAAGGGCGTGCAATCCGAGGGCCATGCCTCCCGCGCCGCACTTAGAGCTGTTAGTGAAGACTGGCTCCCAGGAAGGTCTGAAGCTGCATCAGCACATCTTGCCCTAGATGTGCTCCAGTGATATTCTTAGTGATTGCAGAGCTTTTATCTGGCCCTGGAAGCAGGCCTTTTCAAAAGAGTATTGACTGCTAATGACCTGTTTAAATAAAACATTCCATTTTCTTTCTCCCCCCACAAAGGACTTAGTAGGCAGTGACATTTCCAATCCAAAAGCTAACCCTGCTTTTCTAAAGAGGCAGAGCCAGGGCTTTCAAATGTGAAATTTTTGTCTGACATTTGCCCTTAAAATGCTTTTCAGTGAAGTTGTTCTAACAGTGGGTTTGGTGCATTGAATCGTCTTTGAATAAATATGCAACCTTGAGATTTCCCTCCCCAACTAAACAAAAAAGTTTAGGTAAATATCTTCACATGAAAACCATATTGCAGTCATCATTCCGTGTTTCATTGCTTATATGTCCTCATTCCTAATAATGAAAGCAACTTCCCTCTGAGGAGCAGGCACTGCTCAGGAACTTTATTGAACCGGGAATTCAGCCCCAGAAGAGAGAGCTAGAGCACTTGGAATATGAGACCTCAGTACTTAAGACCAGATAAGGAACAGCAAAGGAGTAGAGGGAAAGGGCAAAGGGGATCAAAGAGGAGAGAGATTAGGCAATGAAAAAGTTAAGCAGCAGAAAACCTACATAATGGTAAATTTAGACAAAGTCCCGAGTTTATAGAAGGACACTCTCTCTCAGCTGGCATGCCAGCACCCATGGTGGTGCTAGGGGACAGGGCACTTCGTCCTTGGCCCGTTTCAAGGTGATCCTACAGATGTCAACATAAAAAAACAGCCAGACCTGAAGAGAATTTGTATGAGTTTATTTGAGCCAAACTGACAACAATTGCCAGGAAGCAAAATCTCAAGGGCTTGAAGAAATGCTCCATCCAGAGAAAGGCAGTTTTACTGCTTCCTTTCTACATTAGAATCAAAGGAAGAGGCGTAAGGAGGGAGGGTTACATGAAATCCTTTGGTGGTGGACTGGGGAGGTGGGAGAAAGCAAAGCATGGAAATCTTCAGGAGTGGATGAAGAGGAAACCCGGGAGACACACTCCTTTCACATTGGTGGCTGCAGGACAGTTAGCGATTAACCTTTACAGCACATAGAGATGGAATTCGGGAATGAGATAACAGTGAGGTCTCAGGCTCTGGGTGCAGTAGGTGTGCCCTGAGGGGTCTGGAACAGGGATTACTAGGGCATTCCAATGGTGATTATCTTAGATGCCGGAAGACCATAGGCAGGCTCACTTAATGTAAACCTTGGCCTTTGTCAGGGAAGCTACAAGCCTAGGACGTGACCACGCACCATGACCCGCTTTTGGTTAGGAATGTCGTGTTCAGGCCAGCCTATGCGGTAACCTTTGGTCTCCGAGTTTGTAAGGCTCACCAGGCTGCCCCCCCCACCCCCACCCCCCAAGCCTGTCAGGTTTAGTATGTGGCCTCTTTTTTGTCCACACAGAGAAACAGCCTAGTACATTGGAGACACCATCCACATCTTTTATTTTTTTAAGTTGAATTTTCAGCCTTTTGCTGCCCTAGTTGCCTGGCACATTATAAGTACTGCATACGTGTGGCAATTGTTATTTTAAAATGTCTTCTTGTGTATTTCCTCTGGTTTCACAATTCAATTCAAGTAAAGTGATGTCATACCTGAGAACACGAAAGTGAATCTAAGAGCAGTAATAGTTTCCAGAGAAATAAAAGTGAAACTTTATCGCCACCTGCATAATAAAACACGAGGAAAAACAGTCATTGGGAAGTCATCAAGCAATTTGGCATTTCAGTACATTGTTTTAACTTTTTTATATTTAAATGATTGCAAGAAGAATATCATTTATATCTTTTTTAAACTGTTAATCAGATTGTCATATATATAACACTTCACTGAATTGTATTCATTAGAAATGGTGAAATAAACATATTTGCCAGAATTGGTATTATTCAGTTTTAGTTTTTATAAAGAATATTTATCTTTGTCATAGACTAAATAGATTTTATGACTGGCATTAATGCATATTAAGTAAAATATTTGCATAATGAGTAGCTCAGTTTGCATAACTTTGAGCATGAAGTGATTGGTGGCAACCGTATTTGTGGTGTATTAATTTTCCACTGGAGAAGTGTATAGATGATATATCGGTGATAAATGGTGAAATTCTTTTCTTTGGAATTTTTTTCCTAATATGTTTTTGATGATGGAAGATATATATCTAGAAAGAAGAGATTAATCTGTTATTTCATAAATAAAATTTCAGTCAATTTTCTTGATCTTTATTTTTCTCTAGGAATAATATATATATATATATTATATATATATATAATATATATATATATAATATATATATATCTTAGATGACAGCTATATATGTTGGTAATGTTATTACCGAAAAATAAAGTATAATTTAGAGGAAAAATATTTCAAATAATACCTAAGCTACTGAAATGTTGCATGAGTATCAGAACTTACATTTCTGATTATTTATATGCCTGGAACATGTATCGTGGATTTGAATAGCTGGGCCTCAGTGATTGGTTGGTTCCAAGCACAGTTTTAAGTGATAATAGGGATTAGAAACCACATTCTTTCCCAAGAAGCCAGAAGTCCCTTCTTGTGGACCTGCAGTTCTTGCGATCAAGCTCTGTTGGGATATGGGCATCACTCATGTCCAGGAGTGATACACTGTCACCTGTGGTGAACCAAGCATGATGGGAGGGAAGTAGGACTTCTGTTGGGCCCGAACATCTGTCACTCACAGCGTTACAGGTGTCTCGGGTTAACCCAGCGTCTGCGACTCTGAGGACTGGGGTTTGAAGTTGCTGAACTTTGGGCCTGTCAGTGGGGAAGGTGACAATATGTTTCCTAAAGGCAGAGTTCCTTAACTGTCTAAAGGTTAAGATTCAGACTGAGTTGCTCCGACTGTCCCGATATAGTTCATAGTAGACAACAGAATCCCAAGAGTAGGGGCACAGCACAGGTTCACAAACGGGTTCATTGTCACGGGGAGAGGCTCCAGAGACGTAAGGGGCACGCAGCGCTGTGCCGGTCGAGGGGCGCTTTTGAGTATTCTTGAGGGGCTGGCGCCCACACAGGGCCACAGACCCCAGCAAGCCCCTTTGGCATATTGCAGATCAACCCCTCCTGTGCCATAGTGTCCCTAGCATTTGTCCTGACTAGTAGCACCCAATTGGACTGTCTGTCACTTAACTTCCTAATTCTTTAAGGCAAACCCAATGTACTTTTTTTTTTTTACATTAAAATCCTTCATCTAGTGTCCACAGCTGGGGCGGATTTCCCAGGCCTCTGTGTCCCCGCTTGCAGGAAGCCTGGACTGCAGAGGCCATTGGAGGTCACGGGGAGGTGGGGCCTGGAGAAGCAGCCCTCCACGCAGAAGAACATTTAAGGGAGTAAAATGAGCAAAGAACAGCTCCCTATAATAATTTTTTATCTTATCTTCCCTGTAATAGCCTCATCCTACCCTCATAGCCAGCATTTTCCTTCCACAAAAAAATAATGTTGTAATTAATCTTACTGGCATCAGTGCCAAAAAAGAGCTTGCCCTGAGTCAGACTTTGAGGTTAAAGAGAAAGGGAATTGCCAAGGAAACATATGTATATTCCTATGGATTATATACGTATACGCACATTGTTTTGCCCTATGAATATAGCTCACCATTCAGTCCCTCCACTTCCTCAGATCTCAGAAATTCCTCCCTGATTCCTCTGTGGATTAAAACGCTCTAGCTTTAGAAAACGCCGCACACCCAAATCCTAGACATCAAAGCAAAAAAAAAAAAAAACCAACAACCAAAAACCACAAAACTTCTCTCAGTTTTCACCTATAAAGGCAAGATTAGATGTCTTCAAAAGATTTAGCTAACCTAGTCTAATGAAAGGAAGGTGGCTCACAGATCCGTCCTAAGAAATAGCGCCAAATCCCGTCATCACCTTCAAACCTTTATAGTTCATAGGTTTAACCTGTATCTCTCTCTTTCATCTGTTCCCTTCCTCCTTCCATCCCTCTCTCTCTTCCTCCCCCATCTTTATTCTCTTGCACACCCACATATACTATAATACACAGAAAAACACCAAAAATATAAACTGTATACATGATGCCTAAACTCCCATGTGAAGAAGAAAATCAACCACCCACAAGTCATCGAACAGCACGACTGGAGGCCGACTTGTGGGCAGTGTGATGACTGACCAGAGGTTTTGCCTCTCCTGTGTGGCTTCTAAACAGAAACACCTGGTTACTTGTCCCTGGGCCTCATGTCATCTCTGTTCACTGATACAGATAATCAGGAAATAATCCTGTTGGCTTTTACTAGTAACTCTCAGGGGCAGGAATAAATGAGGATGAAGTTCCGCTATTCCCTGCCAGCTCGTGTTATTTACTTTCTCCCATATGTCAAGTCAGAGGATATGAAATGTACCATTGGGGAGTTATTTACGAGGGAGGTGTGTTTAATGGGATGGGCACCCTTAGCAGAGCGTATGGGAAGGAGCTGCCTTCATGGGGATCGGGTATGCGAGTCTCTCCTGCCACCGTGCCCACGTGTATGTCTGTCAGTGGCTCTATCATGTGGAAAGTTATAAAAAGAAAATCTTTCTGCTTCTAATAGTTGGTAATATATAATAGTATATCTATAAGGATTCCTATTTGAGTGTTACTAGCGTTAAGATGATATATTGCCAAGCTTTCGTCCTAAAATCAACAAAAGGTAATGAATTGAAATTTATAGTTTATTTAAGATCTAGTTTTAAAAGAAAATGATGAGGCCCTGGCCAGTGTGGCTCAATTGGTTGGAGCGCCATCTGTGCACCAAAAGGCCGCCAGTTTGATTCCTGGTCAGGGTACATGCCCAGGTTGTGGGTTCAGTCCGCGGATGGGATGCAACCGATTGATGTTTCTCTTTCACATGGATGTTTCTCTCTCTCCTTTCTTCTCTCTAAAATCAATAAATATGTCCTCGGGTGAGGATTAGAAAGGAAGGAAGGGATAGGGAGAAATTCAAGAATTTTTGCAAGTTATCCCTAAAATGTATCAACTCTAGATACACTCTTTGTCAAAAGACAAAAAAGAATATAGGAAAGCATTTCTGTGGTTCTTGATTTACAAAAAGCATAAGTATGCAAGTAGGTGGTATATTGATATCTTAGTCTGTCTAGCTGCTAATCTGAACCAATGTGTTCACTCATTTTAAGTCATTTATATGCTATTTCAAAAAGAGATCGAAACTGTTAAAGACTTAAGATCTAGCTTCCATCATAACAGTGAACGACTTAGAGCAGATGAGAGGAGAACACCTGAGCTCAATGTTAAGAATAGACATCTCAGCACCGGCCACTTCCCAGAGAAGATTGGACACCCAAGTCAGGAAACTAAGAGTTAGGGAAACAGAAGGATTATGGGCAATTGTAAGGGTCCATTTGAAACTCAGGAGCATGAATCTATGGTCATTAAAAATATGGTTGCCCTAGCCAGTTTGGCTTAGTGGATAGAGTGTTGACCTGCAGACTGAAGGGTCCCAGGTTTGATTCCGGCCAAGGGCACATGCTTGGGTTGCGGGCTCGATCCCCAGTGGGGGCCATGCAGGAGGCAGCCAATCAATGATTCTCTCTCATCATTGATGTTTCTATCTCTCTCTCTCCCTCTCCCTTCCTTTCTGAAATCAATAAAAATATATTTTTAAAAAAATATGGTAAAGGTATGGATGTTCATGATATGTTGGTAAGTGAAAAAGCAGGTTTTAACTCCATTATATGTAGTGTTTCTTATATTTAAATCTGGAATCATTTCTCCTATTTCTTCCTTAAGTGCATGATACAAATATACCTGGTATGCAGGAAAGACTCACTAAATATTTGTTATATTACCTGTCCGCTGATAAAAGCTTTGGGACAGTAAGGATTGTAAGACAATGTGTAGTTAATGTAGGTACACTTTTCCTCCTCTCACTGCTCTGACCACCTTTCTTTTGCGTAATAAGAAGAAACTCAGTTTGGGTGCATAACCACCTGTCTTTGTCATTTTTCATGTCAATTCAGTATGAATAAAATATTGTGCGTTGTCTTCTAGAGTTATCGTAACTTGCTTTTAGAACATATATAAGACAAGTGCTTTGCTTGAAAGTATTTTTACATTCCACAACGGTATTTATGATTATGTCAGAGTGAAATTGTTTACTAGGTTGGAAGAGAGCATAAAAATAACACATTGGGAAATCAATTTTAAAACTTTAAAGTTAATCTTTTTCCCCCTTCTTTACAGGGCTCATTCCACTAGAACCAAGATGGCTGAACTCAATCCTCATGTGAATGTCAAGGAGAAGGTAAGATCAAGTTGCAGAAGCTCCACACTGGATGACATAGTCTCTAGCTGGTGCAACTTGCAATGGAAGAAGGGAAAAATGGTTTGGGGGGATATTTAGTAAGTTTGACACACTAGGAAACCATTCAATGGAATCATAAGTCCCATTTACTGAATTTTTAGTAAGCATATTAATTCATTTTCTCATTTAAGCTTGACCATAACCCCATAAAGTTAATACTGTTATTATTCTCATTTCACAGAGGAGGGGCTGAGACACAGAGAAGTAATTTGTCTAAATTCACATAGGTAGGCATCGCCAGACCTGGGATTTGAACCCAGGTGGTGCCGCTCCACAGTCCATTCTCTTAACCATCATGCTGTTGCCTCTAAAGACAGTGGTTCTCAACCTGTGGGTCGCGACCCCTTCGGCGGTTGAACAACCCTTTCACAGGGGTCGCCTAAGACCATCCTGCATATCAGATATTTATATTACGATTCATAACAGTAGCAACATGACAGTTATGAAGTAGCAACAAAAATAATTTTATGGTTGGGTCACAACATGAGGAACTGTATTTAAAGGGCCAGAAGGTTGAGAACCACTGTCGAAGAGCTGGAGTATTATGCTGCATCTTCAGAAATGGTCTCGTGTAGAGATATCCGAAGCCTCGCCTAGGGGTCGTGCTGTGTAGCCTGTAAAGTTGTTCAACTCTGAGAGTTCATGGCCAGCAGTCCCCCTCCTTATTGGTTGGAGGCTGATTACATTTCAGAGTCCCACCAAGCCTTGTCCTCCTCTTGAACTGTCCTCTACTTAGGGTCACCAGTCACAACCCCTCACTTGCCACGTAGGCTACTGTGCACTGTTAGCTCTTAATGATCATCAACCATAGACCATATAAGACCATGGAGAACCCATTCATCAGGGGACGGAGGCCCCAGAAGAGATTTGCCCCTGGTCATGCAGCAGAGAGAGAGAGTACGGGCGGGAACTCTCTCTACCTTCCAGGTGGCCACTTCCCGCCTCCAGTAGTCTGTAAACTACTTAAGGGCTGGAGTTTGTCTTTCGTCTCTTTGTGCCCCAACAGCACCTGAAACACACAGTGAAGGATGAGAGGAGTGACATTTGTGGGGTTCTTACTTTTTTTCCTTTCACTTAGCAAAGATGCATCAGACCCCTACTTTGTGCCAGACACCGTCCTAGATGCTGGGACATGGCACTGAGCATGGAGAGGAGTCCCTGCTCCCGTGGAGTTCGCTTTTTACGGAGGGAAACAGAGAATAAGCACAAGAACATGTATGAACACAGTCATTTCCCATAGTGACAGCTACCATGAGGAAAGCAGGGTGGTGGGCAGGGGGGAGGGGCAGCCACTTTAGATGCTGTTGGTCGGGCAGCCCTCTTGGAGGAGGTGACATTTGAGCTGAGATAATGACAACAGGAAAGAAACCATGCACAGATCCACGGGCAGAGCGTCCCAGAGGGAAGAACCAAAGCAGATAGGCAGGTGGACTAAATAAGCTAATGTGTTTGAAGAGCAAGTGGTTGATGTGGACACCGTATGGCAGGCAGAAGGGATGGTGAGATGAGATGAGATGAGTGAGGCAGGAGCCAGTGCTGGGAGAATATTGGCGCCTTACCTGTGCTCCTGTACCTCTAATGGATCCGTGGGTGGAATTCAGGTTCTGTGAACTTGGATGGGAAAAAATACATTTTCTTCTTCACTAACACCTGAATGAAATGTAGCATTTCCTTCCGTCAGGAACGTAGGCAAAGGGAAAAAATATCCCCAGTAGTAGCAGGAGTCCCCGTGACTCTCACAGCTGGAAATCAGAGGTATCTTCACGTCCAGTTACATTTGCAGCACATCTCCTGCGGATTGTTAGTGCATCACTACTTCACCGTCGCTGTGGTTATGGGGCCTGCACTTCACCGTGTTGTTGAATGTGGACATATTACCGCAGCATGAATGTGTTTGTTCGTTAATATTTTAACTTTACCTCAGCAGGGGGAGGTTTCCTTTGTAATTGGATGTGCTTTATTTCGTGAATTTTAAGGCATTATTCTTAGAAGGACTCGCGGGCTTCACTGAGTTCAGAGCCTGAGACACAGCCACAAAGGGCTTTATTCAAAGGGCAGAAGCAGCTGTTGAAAGGTTGCAAGTAGAAGCATGAGTCAGAGTGATATTTCCTAAAAGCTCACCCTGGCTCAGCTGAACGCTCACCGTGGCTTGTCGGCAGCTATGCTACATGTTTTCTAAATCTTCACAATAAGTGGGCTTCCTGTTTGGTGAGGTCACAGAGGCTTGAGGCGAAGCTCAAAGTCAGAACACACTGGTCACCCCAAATCTCTGCGGACACGATCAAAACCAACTTCCGCCAACATACAATTTCTTTGCAGTTGTACGTGTTACCGCAAAAATGGGTGCATGTGTTTTAGCCATTGTATCCCATACTACGCTCCACGTTTT
Source organism: Myotis yumanensis (assembly GCF_028538775.1). NCBI lineage: Eukaryota > Metazoa > Chordata > Mammalia > Chiroptera > Vespertilionidae > Myotis > Myotis yumanensis. Next base: position 8,776,401 of record NW_027223759.1, read on the forward strand.
TACTGAGCGCGCAGTAGCAGAAAGATGCGCCCCTTTTATAGCATGGCTTCAGATTCTCCCTGACCGACAGTCACACACTCAGGGGAAAACTGGGCCCAGCACCAGGCGCTGACCGAAGACCCCCTTTCCCTAATGCCTGCTGACCGATGGGGGGAGCAGCTCCTGCAGGTGGGCTGTGGGGAGGAAACGCACTTTACACATCAGGGTCTCAGCAATCGATTCCCTGCAAATTACAACTACTGGGCAGACCAGGATGGTCGTCTCGGCAGTCAGAGAGAGTCTGGCTCGGAACAAAGGTGGCGCCCAGCCAGTGAGGGGAACGTGGCTGGTCTGTGGCGCGCACCTCCGAGGCTCAGTGTAAACACTCGTGTGTTGCTTTCGGCACCCCCTTATCTTCCTGCTGTGCTCCATGTCCCATACACACAGGAAGATGAGCAGTCAGTGGTGTTCCCGCCATCCCACTTCAGAAACTGATGGAAAGCTTGGCATTATTTTGAAAGAGGATGATATTTAAGTTGTAAATATTATCAATCCGCATGACAATGGCAGCAGAGCCCCGCCAGCTCCATTAGTAAAGAGCCCCGCCAGCTCCATTAGTAAAGTCCGTCTTCCTGGGTCAAAAGGTTAATAGATTTCTCAGCTCAATAAAATAAATCATCATAAACAACTGAAGATTCTGATCACTTATAATTTTACATTGATTTATTTTCAGTACGTTTATTTCCTTTAGTTATTAGCTTTTATGGCCCTTTTATGATTACTTTGTTTCTCAATCTGTCACACAGAGCAGTGATATTTTAGTTCTGAAAATTAAGAATAATAACAACTGTTATGTCTTAAGTCCTAAAGTATAAGCTTTGAGAGGTCTGAGAACAGATCCATGTAGAGCTCTTATACGATGTCCAGCCAAGCGCTGTGGGAAATGAAATACTCAATAAAGGCCTTGCAATGGAATGCGCCCACACTTATGCCTGGTGGACCCACTATCAGATGAGTTGGAAAGGAGTAGGTGCTTCGATGAGGAAATAATTTCTGTCCTCAGGCAGCTTTTCATTCAAAGGAGAAACTAATAACTCAAGGTTTCATATCCAAGACAGCTGAAATTTACAATTGATACTCTGTTTCATTTTAAAATATCTTGATATTATTGGATGGTAACTGTAAGGATTTAAATTGGAAATATTGTTGGGGTCAAAGTTCAGTCTCCTTGGTGTGACGTGGGTGATCAGTCTCCTGTGTGACCCAAACCCCATTACTTTACACCTTTATCTATTGCCTCTTCTCCACACCCTGCAGCAGCTCCCGGCCTCCAGCACTTGGCAAAGGCAGTTTTCTCTCTCGGGGCAGGGGGGGGGGGGGGGGGCAACCCTCACTCCCTCCGTTTCCTGAGCCTTTCAGATCCCTCCTTTCGCCTTCCCTCCGCTTCACCTGGATCATCTGCACTTCCGCCCTTCTTTTGGCTTCGGTGGGGTTTTCTGGATTCCGCCTGCAGACAGCACTCCTTGCACTGTGAGTGTTAGCTGTCTCCTCTGGGAAGATGATGTGCTCCGGGGCAGGAACGGGGCCATTCACCTGGGTGACCCCCAATTAGAAGCAGTGAGATGCATGGGTAACAAATGAACGGACATGCCTGCTTGAGTAGCTAAGTTCTTTAGAGATGCATGTCTCACTCGCACTATTTGCGAAATCGCAAGCCTTCTTGAAAAGGAGATACAGGTTAATGGTTAATGGCAATGTCATCTCATTTTAGTCCTCTCTTTGCTATTAAGTAAAGCAAGTTTTAAATTGCTTCTAGAATCAGAAACTAGGGTTACCTAGGTGATTCTGTCAAAAAAGCAGCGTGTTTACGAGAGGCTTACCAAATGCAGTTGTTCTCACGTAGGTTTCATGATAACAAGCGATGTCTTTTGGTGTGTAACTAGTCATATCCCACTATGACAAAAAAAAAATTAAAGAAAAAACTGGGAGGGAGGGAGGGAGGGAGGAAGGAAGGGAGGGAGGGAGGGAGGGAGGAAGGGATCCTCATGTGTCATTTTGTTAAGGAGAGATACCAGAACCAAATATTTGGGCTAATGAGGGATCTTATATTTAGGGCATGCTCACTTACAGCTCTTTTCTAAATGACATATTTTTAATGAAATTCAACATTGGAAAATCATAGAGAAGCTAAGAATAGGACTCAGTCACTATTTCATTACTTCTCATATGAAACACTAGGGTACCAAGCCAAACTGATTTATAAAATTTTAGGTGTAATTCTCAACTGAGTATGAAAGGATTACTGGAACTAGAATGAACAAAATAAAAATTTTAGTTAGGTATTTTCAAGCGTTATTATAAATCAGTTTAAATAGAACACAACTCAGCAATAAGATTTGGTGATGGAAAGTAAAGGGCTCCTCGTGTGTAAAATGGGGTTAATATTCCTGGGTGTCCAGCTTTGGACTGAGAACTAAACCCTAAATCACCCTAGAGAACCCAGAACACTTGGGAAGTAAGCTCCAGGGAGGACAAGTCGTGGGGAAAGTGTGCAGGTTGGAGACAGAAGCAGAGATATTAGCTCCCCGATTATTAGCTGAGCAGCCTGGAACAAGTCACTTACCTTGTACGGGCCTCAGTTTTCTCCTCTGTAGATTGGGTATAATAATAATAACACCTACTCAACAAACTCATCAAATGCAGTAATAAACGTGGAGCTGCTTTATGAGCTCCCAATCGTATAAACTACGCAGGATCCGGGGGAGCTCATCTGTTTATTTTACAATTTAAAAATGGAAAAGCAGCTCTAGTTAGCATTTTTGTGTAGAACTCAAAATATAGATTCACATGGAACTGAGATTAGAAAGAAAACAAAATTTAAAAACCCCAGTAAGAAAAAGAACCATGAACACAGACAACAGCATAGTGAAGGTTTGGGGTGGGGTGGGAGCCGGTGGAGGGGGGCAGGGAGGTGAAACAAAAAGAAAAAGAACATGAAACTGGACTGGACTCTCTCAGACTTTCTCAAACTATTGCTGAGCCTCGGACTAGAAAACATGCTATGGGAATGAGGAATAGCTCGGTCGAGAATATCCTCACAGAGCTGGGCCCCTTCCTGTGAACAGCTTTTATAGCTGTTCACGTTACAGAGGTAAATGGGGCTGTGAACAGTAATCACATGGAGTCATTAAAATAATGGAGGAGGAAGCGCAAAGGCAGGAGAGCCTCTTGTCCACAGTGGGAGCAGGGAGGGGTCATCTCAGCATTTCTGCCGGTGACTGGACAGGCTGTGTCCCCCTCTGTCCACAAAAGGGGAGCCTATGTCCCATTTCTCTTTTCCTGGAACCGCCTCGGTCTATTTCACAAAGCACCGAATATAGTTCAAGTCTTCCTGGGGCGGGGTCTGGTCAGGAAAACCCAAGCATTTGATTAAAGAGATTTCAGCAGCATCAGAGAAAGTACAGAAGAGACCCGCCATCCTGTCATCGCCAGCTTTGAAGTACTAACTCCATTGAACAGAGAATTCGTTTTGTGGGACTCGGGACAAGTTTTAATGATACGCAGTTGTTTTAGAAGACCAGATGTGCAAGCTTTGGGGGCACATGTTAACGTCATGAGTTTTTAAGGGTGTTTAAGTCAATGTCGCCCAGGCCTGGAGTTCCAACAGCAAGACCACCAAGCCACACGCAGCTTTCCGGTTTCCCGCCGGCAGGTTCTTGTCACCATCTTCTCATAGGAAGGGCCATTACGCTCCCGTTTCAAAGAAAGGAGAGATGTTTGACAACAGTCGTTGCCTGATGCTTATGTACAGAGCTTGCTGTTTTTGTTGCTTGGCAACTGGAAGAGAAAGAGATTTGACAAGGAGTCTAAAGGAACTGAATGAATAAGTGGAAATGCCAGCATCCCTTTCAGGGGATGAGAAGGAATCCACTATTGTGGGACTAGCATGGCCTGGCTTTTTTGCAGCCAGACGATGAGAATTCAGTGTTTCTATCCTGCTTCTCCTGCTCTCTCTCCTTCCAGCCTTTCCCTGTAGCCTTTCTGCACTATGTATATATACATAGGCTGAGATGTATATATACCATAGATGATTAATGCTAAAGAATACAAGAGCGCAACCAAAATTGAAACCTTGGCGGCAGGAAGAAGTTCCCTCTGTTGGCCATCCCTTGGAATTTATGGGTATTTCACCAACATTCTAGTTATCTCTCATGATGATCCTTCACATTAAATTATCCAATTTTTACAGATGAAAATATGAGACGACCGCAATGGTTTCTTCCTTTCTGACCCTGAGCACTAAAATCCTATCGAGATAGATTAGATCAGTAGACAGCTGAACGGATGAATGCGGCACTCGAAAGTATACTGCGAGTGGTATTATTATTGAAAACACTTTTTCTCTGTGAGCGCTTTCTCCACAACTTGATTACACGCTCCTTGTAAAACAAATGGACTTTTTAATTTATTTGTGTACTTCATAACTCCTGTAACAGTAATATCATAGACTTCATGTCCCCAAATACTTATAACTCAGCGTGTAGGTAAATGACTGAGCCAAGATTGTATACTGGTGGCTCTCAGCTATTAGGACAACAGGAAGAGGGAGTGGGGCGTGCGTTAAGATGGCTTGGGACAAGCACATTTGTGGAAGAAGCATATCTGTGTTCATTTGAGTCCTCCAAGACGCCAAGATCAGGCTAGATGAGGAACAGATTTGGGGGCAGGGGGAGCAGGTGAGTGCTTACAAAAGAAAACCGAGAGGAAGGAAGCACAGGCAGGTAGGGTGAGACCTCCATGAGGGTCTTACATCTTTGCAGGAAGAGGGAGAAGAAAGGAAAGTTGGGGAGGCAGTCTCAACCGGCAGCGTGGTTCTAGGAAAGTTTCTGCAGGCTGCTGGGGAGTCCTTGGGCCGGAGCTGCCCTCATTCCCCAGACAGGAGGTTTCCCCAGCACCGCAGCACCCCAGGTGTTGGCTGGGGCGTCCTTGAGGGGGAGAGGGGTGGTGTGGATACCGAGGCACCAGTGGACCCATGGGGTGACAGCGGGACTGTCGGTCCCTGGGCTTTCCGTAGTGGGAGGCTTCCATAGCCACACAACATGAAGGGGCAACGAAATATTTTATTTAGAAAGGGAATTGAAATACCTATTTGGGAATTTAAACATATAAGTGATATATGTTTATTGAAAGGCATTAATAAAAAGTTTGAGAACCACTGTTCTAAAGTAATTAGTAAATTAAATACAAACTCTAGACTTTCCTTTCCCTTAATAAGCTGAGCCATGCTGCCACTGGTAGAGGGGAGTCTTCTCAACTTTCAGGGCAAGGAAGTTAGGAATCTCATTTTTTAAAATATATATTTTTTTAATGATTCCAGAGAGGCAGGGAGAGAGAGAGAGAGAGAGAGAGAGAGAGAGAGAGAATCATTGATTGGCTGCCTCCTGCATGTCCCCACTGGGACCAAACCCGAAACCAGGACATGTGCCCTGACCAGGAATCGAACCATGACCTCCTGGTTCCTAGGTGGACGCTCAACCACTGAGCCATGCCGGCCGGGCTAGCATGCCTTTTTTTAATTGGTAAATCCTATTAAAATAAAATAAAAAAGATATGTGGGTGAACAAATACACTTCTCCCAAAAAAAGAGTGTGTTCCTAGTCTCCATGGTGTTCAAAGGGTCCCCTTCCTGCATGCCACGGTGAGGAAATAGCCAAGGTTGAGGTAATTGGGAGATTAACTTAACTCCTTCATTCTGGCATCGACTAAAGGGTAATTAACTCCTTTACTCTTGCATTGATTAGCGGGTATTAGTGACTTACACTTTCATGGGGCTGTTGATCTGAAAAGTCCTGTGAATGGATGAGGCAAAACAGCCACAGGGAGAGTGGGCGTCGATAATTACCCTCCCCCCAGCCAAGCAGAGGCCTTAAATTCCAAAGAAGAGGTTTTTACTGAATAGTCTTAAGTTAGAAGCGGAAGATAAATTAAAGCTCTCTTTTCCATTCTGATTAAAATACCAGAAACAAATGTCTTGTAAGAAGAATGTCGCCTTTTGTGTCTTCACTAATAAATTCAAATATGGATTTCATCAGAGAAGGTATTTACCGAGGTCCTAAACTGTGTGGGTGTAGCAGGCTGGCTGGAAACAGACTTCCCGTGGCCCCAGGGGCTCACGCTGCCCTAAATTATGTGCAAGTCTAACTAGTGGTTCTGGGGAAACAGGGAGAATCAAGCACAATTATAGAAAACAGGCAGGATTGCGTGCGTGCGTGCCAGATGGGCGAGATGAAATGTGTATGAAGCCCGTTGCTTGTTTCAATAGAGATTAGAGGGGCAACGGCTACTAATAGCAACCTTTTGAGATATATACACGTGTGTGTGTGTGTGTGTGTGTGTGTGTCCTGCAAGTGTCAGATTAAAGGTAAGAATTCTGCTATGAAAAATGTATCATAGACAAATCTTCAATTATAAGATTGAAGATACTTTGGTTATCAGACTTCAATTTTGTGTTGTTTTTAGATAGGAGAAAAGCCCATCTGAGTATGTATCTCTTGCTTGACACATCAAGTTTTTAGGAATTAAAGACGTTATATGGCTTTTTGATGCTATCGATTTTCATTTAGTGTTATAACAACTGTTAAATTATTTTTCTCTCTCAAAAGTTTAGTGAATTGACAAAGTCTAGACCAGCGGTTCTCAACCTGGGTGTCGCGACCCCTTTGGCGGTCGAACGACCCTTTCACAGGGGTCGCCTAAGACCATCCTGCATATCAGATATTTACATTACGAATCATAACAGTAGCAACATGACAGTTATGAAGTAGCAACGAAAATAATTTTATGGTTGGGTCACAACATGAGGAACTGTATTTAAAGGGTCAGAAGGTTGAGAACCACTGGTCTAGACCCAGAGTTGATGGGAAGAAATCTAGGTGGTGGTTGTTTTGAACCCTTTGAGGCAGATTGTATTCTCCAGTGGCCACAGCAGCATCCCCATCGACAGGTGGGGGTATGCCCCTTCCCTCGATTGGGAGCGGGGCGGGCTTTTGGAACCAGGCGGCCAGGATAGCAGGAGGGAGGTGGCCCTGTGTGGCTTATGCAGCCAGATGACTCGGCGTCTTCCTCACTGGTTGGGACGGTGGCTGCAGCTCTGGGCTGCCCGGTGCACAATCTGCTCTAAGGCCGCCATGCTGTGAGGAAGCCCAGACCAGCCCATAAGGAGAGGCCACCCGGACATGGAGAGAGAAGCCCAGCCGGTCCCCAGCTGCACCAGCATCCCTCTCCCCATCCTTACCAGCCCCTCCACCTGCCCGGGTGAGAGACCCCAAGGCAGAGCCACTCAGCAAACTCCTCTCGAATTCCTGACCCACAGAAACATTGAAGACCAGGAGAGGGATTGCTGTGTTAAAGCCACAAAGGGGTGGGGTGACTTGTTACTCAGCAGTAGATCACTAGGCTAACCTCTCGCAAGGTAAAACTGTTGTAAACGAGAACCGATATTTTTGAAGTCATGCATAAATAATGAAAGATGTGGATGAGCAGGTGGTGCGCTCAGGTAAATTAGTTGGTGGCGAGTGGTTATAACGAGAAAGAGGTCTGTCCCATCCACCTCTCTTCCTTCCACACTGCCCCTCGCCTGTCTGTGACTTCCCTCATGTCTCTCCCTCGTGGTTCTCAATTCTGATGCACATTAGAAGCACTAGGAACACTTAAAAGATAATCAGTGTCCAGGCCCAGATTTAATTGTTTGAGGCAGGACCAGGTCGGGGTATATTTTTAAAACTCACCGGGTTACTCCGATTTGCAGCCAGGGCTGAGAACCACTGTTTGACACCCAAACCTGTGTCCCTGGCTCAGGTCGTGCTTGGAGCTCAGATTTCGAGATCCGATGGCTGCCTAGATACCTGGACATGCACGCCTCCCTTCGTGCGTGGTGCTCATTACTCCTTTTCTCTGGAAATGGCACCACTGTCCAGGTAAACAGATGTTCCTGCGACAAACCTGGGAGCCATCCAGAGTCCCTGTCTTCCTCCGTCCTCACCTCTAGTTAAACACAAGTCATTCACTTCCTCCCCAGTAATTTGTAAGTCATTCTCCACCCGGCCCCATCTTGGTCCGCCTTCTCCTCCGGAATCTGCTCTAGAATCCTAGCTCTATCCGTTTGCTCTCCTCCAAGTCATCCACATAGAAGCCACAGTGCCCTTCTCAAATGCGTGAATGTCACACTGCTCTGAGGAAAACCCTTCAGTGGCTCGCCCTTAGCATAAGGCTCAAGGTTGTAGGATGGCCAGCAGGGCCTTGCCCACTTTTGCACCGTGCTTCATTGATCCAACTGCATCTGACATCTCCTTCCTTGTAAGATTCCATGATGCTCCATCGAGCCTGGCGCTTCATTCCTTTGAACGTGCTTCTAGTCCCTCGGTCCTGTCCATCATAGATGTGTGTACCCTTCCCGGGACCCTCCACCTCCTCTCCAGTCCCCTTCTCCTGTCTCAGCCTTGCCTACCCCTCATCCTCAGTCCTCAGTTTAAATGAGCCCCAGGCCTGGGAGGGGACTTCCCTGACTGTCCAGATTAGGTCAGGTCCCCCTGTCACAGCACCCAGACCATCTTTACTTCCCTTCTGGAACGCTCACCAAGCATCAGTCTTTCTAGACCAGGGGTGGGGAACGTCCGGCCCACGGGCCATGTAAGGCCCAAGAAATCATTTGGTCTGGCCCTGTCAGGGTAACCACAAATGAGACTCCAAATTCAATAAATCTAAGAGCCTTTTTTTATAGCAGCATACATTTATATTAGGTGAATTATATTAAGCAAATGATGTTATAAATATCCAGATGGCCCTCCCTTGGCAGAAGTAAAAGGTTCCCCGCCCCTGCTCGCGACTGTCAGGTCTAAAGCAGGTCAGGATTGTATCTGCCGCCGCCTACAGCTCAGCTTCAAGCAGAGTCTGCACATTCTAGTCCCTGCACAAGTGAGAGACAGGGTGCACTTGTCACCGGAACAACTCGGGGCGTGTTAGCCGGAAAGGAAGCTCCCTGGGAGGCAGTAACTGACATGGCTCCCAGAGGTGCTCATGCCAGCTCAGGCTCCTCTCATGGATGTGCGGGGTCCAGCCCAGGCAGGCGGCCCCACGGTCCTCTGCTCCGACCGGCCACCTCCGCTGCACCGCCTCATGCGCAGGACCGCGCTCAGCAGGACTCGCGCAGAGGGGCTGGACCCGGGGAAGCCTGGGAGGCACAGCTTATGGGAAACTGCCAAAGAGCCAGTGTCTCCTGCATACAACACGGAATTCTGGGGCAAACTTTATTACCATCCCCCCCCACCCCTGGTCTCCCGCCCACCATCCCCCATCCCTGGTCTCCCGCCCACCATCCCCCCGACCCCTGGTCTCCCACCCACCATCCCCCCCTACCCCTGGTCTCCCGCCCACCATCCCCCCCACCCCTGGTCTCCCGCCCACCATCCCTGGTCTTCTGCCCACCATCCCCCCCCACCCCTGGTCTCCCACCCACCATCCCCCCCACCCCTGGTCTCCCGCCCACCATCCCCCCCCCCGACCCCTGGTCTCCCACCCACCATCCCCCATCCCTGGTCTCCCACCCACCATCCCCCCCACCCCTGGTCTTCTGCCCACCATCCCCCCCACCCCTGGTCTCCCACCCACCATCCCCCCCCACCCCTGGTCTTCTGCCCACCATCCCCCCCACCCCTGGTCTCCCACCCACCATCCCCCCCCACCCCTGGTCTCCCGCCCACCATCCCCCATCCCTGGTCTCCCACCCACCATCCCCCCCACCCCTGGTCTCCCGCCCACCATCCCCTGTCACAGACCACAGGTGCCTTGAGTGGCCACCTGGATGACTCTCAGCCCCCCTGTCCCTGAGCCTTGGGCTCCACCACTGTGATTCTCATGTTGTAACCTCGGGTCCTTCCTTTCCATTGCTCCTGCTCCTCGCTTACTGAGAATTGCTAGGGAAAGCCATGCCAACTGGCTCCGTGACAGCCCTGTGCTATCAGCGCTAGTGGGCCTTCGTCCTGCTCAGCGTCCTTCCATTCATCCAGGCCATTTCCTACCACATCCCAGAGAGCAGCTCTAAACCTTTTCCCACTGTTATAGCCCTAAGCAAAATCTACAAACGCTCACACAGACGAAATAGTTGGCTTAAAATTCCTCTCCACAATCTCAAAATGTTATTGTATATTCATTCTTCCTTTTTCTCTTCTCCTTTCTCAGAATTCTGAGAACCATCCCCCATCTCCTCCTCCTTTCCAAAGCTTGCTTTCCACGTGGACTTTGGTGTCTTTTTCTCTTTTTTTTTCCTCTTTTCTTTTCTTTTCTTTTCTTTTCTTTTCTTTTCTTTTCTTTGCATTTCCTCTGGAACTTCGTTGCATAATTTATCTCCTGTCTTCCCTTCCCTGTCTCCACATTCTTCCTCATGGCTGGCCCCTTCTCTCGGTTAGTGAGCGAGCCTAGTACTTCGGGGAGATTAATTGTGCCGTGATTGTTTGAGATGGTTGCAGAGCAGGCTTTTTTCCAGGTGAAGGGCGAAGGGAATCCGCACTGAAAGGATGGAGAACCGGTGAGGTTCAGAGGGATTTTGTTGTCAGAGTGACTCTTGAGTTAGTTGTTATTTATGTCTCTGCCTTCTTCTCCTACTGTTCTGTCAGCTCCTTGGGGCAGAGGCTGTCAGATTTATCTCACTTTCCGGCAGAAATATCTGGCTTGAATGAACAGAATTCCTGCAAAACGTGTGTGTATGGGGAGAGAGAGCTGCTCTCTAAAGGTGTAATTTTTAAAAAAACAGGAGAGTTGATGGGAGAGAGAAAGACATCTTTCTGTTAGGAGGACAAAAGGGGTCAACCGTTCTTCCACGTGTGGTCCATTGTGTTAGGTTCCTGTCGCTGCCACAAATCGCCACAAACATAATGGCTTCGAACAACACAAGTTTATTCTCTAACAGCTCTGGAGTTCTGGACGGGTCTGACTGGGCTGAAATCTGGTATCGGCAAGGCTACCTTCCTTGCTGGCGGCTCTGAGGGAGAATTGGGTTTTTTTTGCTTTTCCCAGCTTCTAGGAGCTGTCTGCATTCCTTGGCTCGGGGTCGCCTTTCATCTCCAGACCCAGTCATGGCGGGTCAAGTCTTTGTCGCGTGGCATCGCTCTGACCCTCTCTCCTCCCTCCTTCCAGTTATAAGGCCCCTTGTGGTTGTCTTAGGCCCACTGAGAGCTTCCCGGGTTACCTCCCCATCGCCAGGTCACCTGACCAGCAACCTCCTTAATTCTCTCCCCAACCTTAACCTGCCATGTTACCTAACGTCCTCACAGGTTCCCGGAGGTTAGGGCATGGACGTCTTTGGGGAGCATCCCTCTGCCTGCCACCGCTTTGAACAAACAGCATGGGAGCTTGTTAGAGATGCAGAATCCTGGGCCCCACCCAAGCTTCTGACGCAGAATCTGCATTCTAATCAGTCCCCAGGTGACTGGAATGTACTTTCTAGTTTGAGAAGCCACAACTAGATTATCGCAAAGCCCCACTTTAAACTTCCCACGATTCTATGAAAACTGCATTTCCCCCCACCTTCCAATCTTCATTTTTCCTTCTTATCCTGGTTTCCTGCCAAAAAAAAAAAAGTTAATTTTGATTTGTACCCATGGTGTTAATTCCCCAAAAGTCAGCCAAGTAGAACATGACAACAACTCATGCATATATTTTGCAGGCAGACAGTAGATGCTGGGAAAGGCAATTAAATTATAGAATCATCCATGATGCGGAGGTACTGGTCTGCAAAGAGTATTTTCTTCCCCAAGAAGATTCACCGGAGAACTGCCTTCATTAGTGAGAAGATGACGTTAGTGGCCCAGCAAGCGAAGCAAAGTGAGCTGTTTCTAAGGCATCTTTGAGTGGCTCAGCCTTTGAGAAATGTGACCAAAGCTGATTAGAAAATTCCTTTCAAAGTTGCAGGAACGGCAAACCCATAAATAACTCTGGTTCTCATTGGCGGGAAAGGAGGCTGCTGGCTGTGTGGTTGCTGTCCTTCTGGCAGGAACAGGACTGAGCTCACCTCCCAGACGACAAGCTGCTCAAGGCTAGGACCAGCCATAGGCCGTGCCTGGGACCTGGGAGCCCGCCATACATTCTGGGCTTGAGCACTTTCTAATACTGAGTGATACTTTATGCTGAATCCAGAGATTCACCTTGTTCCTAGACACAGCGTGAGCACACACACTTCCCGGCACAGACGGCCTGGCTCCACACCGCCCTGGGGGGGGGGGGGGGGGGGAGGGGGGGGGGGGGGGGGAGGGGGGGGGTGCTGAGTCTGCTTCCTCTTCGTGTCCTCAGCACCTGTCACTTACTGGGAGCTCACCCACTATCTGTCTGCTGGGCTGAGCTGCGGAAGGATAGGTAGTTACGCTGCTATTTCATATTTTTTAAATACATTTTTATTGATTTCAGAGAGAAGGGAGAGGGAGAGAGAGATAGAAACATCAATGATGAGAGAGAATCATGGATCAGCTGACTCCTACATGCCCCACACTGGGGATCGAGCCTGCAACCCGAGCATGTGCCCGGACCGGGAATCGAACAGTGACCTCCTGGCTCATAGGTCGACGCTCAACCACTGAGCCATGCCAGCCGGGATCATTTTATACTTTTAAAACTCCACAAAATACCATGAGTACATTCTAAAGAAAGTAAAATTATCGAGTCTTATAAATATTTTTCCCTCTCCATTACTGAAATTTAAGAAACATATGTGTATTCTTCCTGCCCATGTAATGTTTAGTTACATCGCAGTCAACAGAGACTCACCCTCTGTTACTGTGGTAAAAATACTGGTGAGTCAAGGCAGCAGCCTGGTATACCTACACATTGGCATCCTCTCCTTCCAGTGGGCGTGGGATTATGCACAAATGTCTGGGAGGAGGATTCTGCGCCCTCTGCCTGGAAGACACAGTGTGTACACAAACACTCGATGTGAAGTAACAGGTGCTAAGTGTTAAGAGAGACCTACTGCTTCCCGGCGGTGTGACTCAGTGGTTGAGCGTCGACCTATGAACTAAGAGGTCACGGTTTGATTCCCATCGGGGCACATGGCTGGGTTGTGGGCTCAGTCCTCAGTAGGGGGTGTGCAGGAGGCAGCTGATCCATGATTCTCTCTCATCATTGATGTTTCTATCTCTCCCTTTAAAAAGAGAGAGAGAGAGAGAGAGAGAGAGAAACCTACTGCTCAGGGCTATGGGAATTGAAAGGCAGCAGGGATGCCCTCTGGCAGGGATGGGGAGGACTTCATGGGACACAGGGCATTTCAGCTAGAATGTAAGATTCAGACAAACGCACACAGCTCAGGTCAAAGGCAAACCACACAGAGGTGGGGGTGGGGGTGGGGGTGGGAGGCCAGCACTGGGCTGTGCTTGTCCGTAAAGGGCAGAGCAGGAGGGGCGCTTGCAAAGCAGGTTGGAGCCTGTTGCCGATGGCCCCGAGAGCCAGTGGTAGAGCTCACTTTGTTCTCAGGAAGGAAGGTGGTAAATGGCCACTATTCCGCTTCAGGCAGAGCAGTCTGGCAGCGGAGGGAATGGATTTTCGGGGGAGAGCCTGGAGCAGAGGGAGCGGGGATTTTATGTTTATTTGACAATACTGGGTCTTTACTGATCACACAGCTGTGTAGGGGGACTGGACACCGGTCAGGACCATTTCTGAAACTTGGGCACAGGCTAAATGACTCATGGCTGAGGCTACAAGGATTTCTAAGGAGTCATCACAGACAGGCTCAAACAATGCACAGTGCGAAGGAGGGAGCCTGCTAGCAGCTCTAAAACCGGGCCAGGCGGTCCAGAGGAGGGGGAGGGAGGTTAATGCAGGAAGCAGCAGTCAAAAGGCTTGTGGAAGGCAGGGCCTCGCTGCTCAGTGAGGGCGACATGCCAGCAGGCGGGCCTGTGGCAGAATGGGACAAAACCTGCCCAGCCAGATAGGAAGCCCCAGAGAGAGGAGGGGAGGGGAGATTAAAACGCTGAAGGCGAAATCACAACCACTTTTGAGGTGCAAAAGGCAAATTTCTAAAGCAGGGGAACATGATTTGGGGAAAGGCAAAGCAGTTGCTAAGTGAACTGCTAACAAGGGCTCCCGATTGTCAGCCTGCAGCCTGGCCCACTGCTGGCCCACTGGGTTTATGGCATCGGATCCGTACCTAGAGGGATGCAGTGGAGCGCAGCTCCGAGCAGCGGGCCTGGGTGTGAAGCTGCTGCAGCAGGCACATCAGGGTTGTGGGGTGCAGGACGCACTGTGTACCAGGCAGCGCCAGAAACAGCCTCTGCGGGACAGAGCAGTCCCTGCACGCGTGGGTTTTCTGACTTCCCCGGAGGCAAACTACCCTTCCTCACCTCACGCACTGATTGATCCACTCCTCCAGGAGCTTCGTTTCCAGATGCAAAGGCTGCCTGCAACCCAACCTCGCTGCAGCACTGCCCTGTGACCCCCTCCTGACAGTTAAAGCAACTGGTCAGGAGGTCTTTTTCAGAGTTAAATGTTCAGAGCCCTTAGGACTGGGGCTGCATCTTGGATTGTGACACCGTGGGGTTCCTGTATTTTTATGCGGATACGTGCGTGCACACGATTTCATCATCTTTCTCGCAGACGTTTTCGCAGGAAAATAAGTGTAGTGACTATGAATAAGAAGGTGGTGGAGCAATACTACGCCCTTCATATCAGCAGAGTTCAGTGATAAAAGCAGAAACAGTGTGGCCCAGAAATTCACTAGAATTCAACATCACTACGGAATATCTAAGAATAAGCAGAAGCTATTTTTTCCCCTCTTTCTCTTATTTTTTTTTTTTTATTTTTATTTTTTATTTTTTTATTTTTCGCTTAAAGTATTACAAAGGGTATTACATAAGTGTCCTTTTTTCCCCCCCCACCCTTGACAAACCCCTACCCTCCCTTACCCCCCAGTGTCTTATGTCCATTAGTTATGCTTATATGCATGCATACAAGTCCTTCGGTTGATCTCTTACTCCCCTCCCTCCTGCCCCCCAACTCTCTCTGGCCTTCCCACTGCAGTTTGACAATCAGTTTGAGGCAGCTCTGCCTCTGTATCTATTATTGTTCAAAAGTTTGTAATGGTCTTTATTATCCATGAATGAGTGAGATCATGTGGTATTTTTCCTTCATTGACTGGCTTGTTTCACTTAGCATAATGCTCTCCAGTTCCATCCATGATGTTGCAAATGGTAGGAGTTCCTTCTTTTTAACAGCAGCATAGTATTCCATCGTGTAGATGTACCACAGTTTTCTAATCCATTCATCTACTGATGGGCACTTAGGCTGTTTCCAGATCTTAGCTATGGTGAATTGTGCTGCTATGAACATCTGGGTGCATATATCCTTTCTGATTGGTGTTTCTGGTTTCTTGGGATATATTCCTAGAAGTGGGATCACAGGGTCAAATGGGAGTTCCATTTCCAATTTTTTGAGGAACCTCCATACTGCCTTCCATAGTGGCTGCACCAGTCTGCATTCCCACCAGCAGTGCACAAGTGTTCCTTTTTCTCCACATCCTCTCCAGCACTTGTCGTTTGTTGATTTGTTGATGATGGCCATTCTGACAGGTGTGAGATGGTACCTCATTGTTGTTTTGATTTGCATCTCTCAGATGATTAGTGACTTTGAGCATGTTTTCATATGTCTCTTGGCTTTCTGAATGTCCTCTTTTGAAAGGTGTCTATTTAGATCCTTTGCCCATTTTTTGATTGGATTGTTTATCTTCTTTTTGTTAAGTTGTATGAGTTCCCTATAAATTTTGGAGATTAAGCCCTTATCAGATATGACGTTGGCAAATATGTTTTCCCACGAGGTGGGTTTTCTTGTTGTTTTGTTGATGGTTTCTTTTGCTGTGCAGAAGCTTTTTATTTTGATGTAGTCCCATTTGTTCATTTTCTCTTTAGTTTCAACTGCCCTAGGAGCTGTATCAGTGAAGAAATTGTTTTGGCATATGTCTGAGATTTTGTTGCCTTTGTATTCTTCTAGAATTTTTATGGTTTCCTGTCGTACATTTAAGTCCTTTATCCATTTTGAGTTTATTCTTGTGTATGGTGTAAGTTGGTGGTCTAGTTTCATTTTCTTGCATATGTCTGTCCAATTTTCCCAACACCATTTATTGAAGAGACTATCTTGGCTCCATTGTATGTTCATGCCTCCTTTGTCAAAAATTAATTGAGCATATTGGTTCGGGCTAATTTCTGGACTCTCTATTCTATTCCACTGATCTATATGTCTGTTCTTGTGCCAGTACCAGGCAGTTTTGAGAACAGTGGCTTTGTAATACAGCTTGATATCTGGCATTGAGATCCCACCTACTTTGTTCTTTCTCAGGATCGTTGCAGCTATTCGGGGTCTTTTTTTATTCCAGATGAATTTTTGGAGAGTTCGTTCTAGATCTTTGAAGAAGGCCATTGGTATTTTAATGGGAAGTGCGTTGAATGTATAGATTGCTTTGGGTAGTATGGACATTTTAATGATGTTGATTCTACCAATCCAAGAACATGGTATGTTCTTCCATCTGTTTATGTCTTCCTCTATCTCTTTTTTCAACGTCCTGTAGTTTTCTGAGTAGAGGTCTTTAACCTCTTTAGTTAAGTTTATTCCTAGGTATCTTAATTTTTTTGGTGCGATGGTAAATGGGATTGTTTTTCTGATCTCCCTTTCTGAAAGTTCACTATTGGTGTATAGAAATGCCTCAGATTTCTTGGGGTTAATTTTGTATCCTGCTACATTGCCAAATTCATGTATTAAGTCTAGTAGCTTTTTGATGGAGTCTCTAGGGTTTTGTATGTATAATATCATGTCATCTGCAAATAAGGACAGTTTTACTTCCTCTTTTCCAATTTGGATGCCTTTTATTTCTTCTTCTTGCCTAATTGCAATGGCTAATACTTCCAGTACTATGTTGAACAGGAGTGGTGAGAGTGGGCATCCCTGTCTTGTTCCTGTTCTTAGGGGAAATGGTGTTAGTTTTTGTCCATTGAGTATGATGTTGGCTGTGGGCCTGTCATATATGGCTTTTATTATGTTGAGGTATGATCCTTCTATTCCCACCTTTCTGAGAGTTTTTATCAAAAATGGGTGTTGGATTTTGTCGAATGCTTTTTCTGCATCAATTGATATGACCATGTGGTTTTTTTCTTTCAATTTGTTTATGTGATGTATCACATTTATTGATTTACGGATGTTGTACCATCCTTGCATCTCTGGGATAAATCCTACTTGGTCATGGTGTATGATCCTTCTGATGTACTGCTGGATCCGATTTGCTAAGATTTTGTTGAGGATTTTGGCATCTATGTTCATGAGGGATATTGGCCTGTAATTCTCTTTCATTGTGATGTCTTTACCTGGTTTTGGTATTAGGGTGATGCTGGCTTCATAGAATGAGCTTGGAAGCGTTCCTTCCTCTTGAATTTTTTGTAGTAGTCTGAGGAGGGTAGGTTTTAGTTCTTCCTTGAATGTTTGGTAGAACTCCCCTGTGAAGCCGTCTGGCCCTGGGCTTTTGTTTGCTGGAAGCTTTCTGATGACTGCTTCAATTTCTTCCATAGTTATTGGCCTATTGAGGTTTTTAGATTCTTCCTGATTGAGTTTTGGAATGTTGTATTTTTCTAGGAATTTGTCCATTTCCTCCAGGTTGTCTAGTTTGTTGGAGTAGAGTTGCCCGTAGTATTGTTTAACAATCATTTGTATTTCTTTGGGGTCTGTTGTTATTTCGCCTCTATCATTTCTGATTTGGTTTATTTGGGACCTCTCTCTTTGCTTCTTGGTGAGCCTGGCTAGGGGTTTGTCAATCTTGTTTATCCTTTCAAAGAACCAGCTCTTGGTTTCATTGATTTTCTGTATTGTTTTTTTGGTCTCTATGTCATTGATTTCTGCTCTAATCTTTATTATCTCCTTCCTTCTGCTCACTCTGGGGTTTTCTTGTTGCTCTCTTTCTAATTCTTTGAGTTGTAGAGTTAGATGATTGACTACCATTTTTTCTTGTTTTTTGAGATAGGCCTGTAGAGCTATAAACTTCCCTCTCAGGACTGCTTTCATTGTGTCCCAGAGGTTTTGGATTGTTGTGTTTTCATTGTCATTAGTGTCCAGGATGTTTTTAATTTCTTCTTTGATGTCATCGGTAACCCAATCAATATTTAATAACATGCTATTCAGCTTCCAAGTGTTTGAGTATTTTGGGTTGTTTTTATTGTAGTTTATTTCTAACATTATACCATCGTGGTCTGCGAAGAAGCTTTTTATGATTTCAATCTTCTTGAATTTGTGGAGACTTTGCTTGTGACCCAATATGTGGTCTATTTTTGAATATGTCCCATGAGCACCTGAGAGGAATGTATATTCCGCAGCTGTGGGGTGAAGTGTTCTGAAGATGTCAATTAAGTCCATCTGATCTAGTGAGTCATTTAGGATTGCTGTTTCTTTGCTGAGTTTTTGTCTAGCGGATTTATCCAGTGATGTCAGTGGTGTATTAAAGTCCCCTACTATGATTGTATTGTTGTCGATCTCTCCCCTGATATCTTCCAGAAGTTTTCTTACGTATGTGGGTGCTCCTGCATTGGGTGCATATATGTTTACCAGGGTTATATCTTCTTGTTGTATTGATCCCTTTAGTATTATAAAGTGGCCTTCCTTATCTCTGGTTATGGCCTTCACTTTGAGATGTATTTTGTCAGATATAAGTATTGCTACCCCAGCTTTCTTTTCCTTTCCATTTGCGTGAAAGATATTTTTCCATCCCTTCACTTTCAGTCTGTGTGAGTCCCTTCTAATGAGGTGGGTCTCTTGTAGACAGCAGATGTATGGGTCATGTTTTTTTATCCATTCAGCCACTCGATGTCTTTTGGTTGGAGCATTTAGTCCATTTACATTTAAAGTTATTATTGAGAGGTACTTGTTTGTAGCCATTTCTTTTTTTGTGTGTGTGTGTGGCTGTTTTCTTTCTGAGCTTGATATTTCTTCTTTTTACACCAGTCCCTTTAGCATTTCTTGCATGGCTGGCTTGGTGGTGATAAACTCCCTTAGCCCTTTTTTGTCTGTGAAGCTTCTTATTTCCCCTTCAATTTTGAATGATAGCCTTGCTGGATAGAGTATTCTTGGATTCAGTCCTTTGCTTTGTATCACTTTGTAGATTTCCGTCCATTCTTTTCTGGCCTGATGTGTTTCTGTTGAGAAATCATTTGATAATCTAATGGGAGATCCCTTGTATGTTACTTTCCGTCTCTCTCTTGCAGCCTGTAAGATTCTCTCTTTATCCTGAACATTTGCCATGGTAATTATGATGTGTCTTGGTGTGGGTCTTTTCGGGTTCACCTTGTTTGGGACTCTCTGGGCTTGTGTGACTTTTTTCTTCCCCACCTCAGGGAAGTTTTCTGATATTATTTCTTCGAATAGGTTTTCTAATCCATGTTCATCTTTCTGTTGTTCTGGCACCCCTATTATTCGTATGTTGTTTCGTTTCATGTTGTCCCAAAGCTCCCTTAGGCTCTCCTCCTGTCTTTTAATTTTTTTCTCCATTTGCCGTACAGTTTGAGTGTGTTTTGCTTCCTTGTCTTCTAATTCACTAATTCGGTCCTCTGCTTCTCCCAGTCTACTGTTGATACTTTCAATGGAGTTTTTTATTGAAGCTATGTCACTCTTCATTTCTTCTTGGGACTTACTTAAGTTGTTGATTTTTTCATCTGTTTCTTCTAGCTTCTTGCATAAGTAGTTGAGTTTTTCATCTGTTTCTTCTTGCTTCTTGAACATCTGGTGCATGTACTCTAGGAACCTTATTCTGAATTCTTTTTCCGTCATGTTGCATATCTCTGTCTCACTTAGCTGCTTTTCTGGCGAGTCCTCCTTTTCTTTCCTTTGGGGGTTTCTTTGCCTACCCATGTTTGATCTCGCTGACATATGTAGATGTTGAGATGTTCAGTGGCTGCTCCCTGGGTGGCAGGGGCTCCTTGGGTTGTGGTTGCTGCTCAGACGGTTGCGGTAGCAGCTGCTTTCCAGTTGGCAGCAGCTCCTCTGGTGGGTGTTGTTCACAGCTGTGTTGGCTCTTCTGGCTGGTGGGGGGAGGCTTCACGTACACCTGCGGTCTGAGAAACGCTCCTCTCTTACCAGCACTGCATGGTCTGGGAAACGCTCCTCTCTTATGGGCACTGCATGGTCTGATCAGTTCCTCAGGATGCCCCCTTTAGTCTCAGTTCTCCGCAATCACAAAATCCAAATCTCAAATCTCCTGGCGCCAGCAAACCCGCGGAACTCCTTACCCTGGTCAGGGTCTGTGTCTGTCCCAAGAGACGCGGCTGTCTGCCATGCGGTCTCCCTCCGACCCTCTGGGCTCAGGTCTGGCAAACTTTCCTGCCCAGATCCCTGGTTTTTAACCTTTCCAGGGGAGGTCTGCCCTTCCCGGCTGCAAACCGTCTCCTTATTTTTTTTTTTAAAACTTGATATTCCTGTCTTGGTTAAGTGTCTTCCTCTGGGAATCATATGCAATATTCACAGTTAGATTTGATGTCAGAATTCTGTTGTTGACAATGTTTTAAGGATACGTTCAGAGCTAGGATGTCTAAGATGACAAGGATGGATGTTTTCTATATCTGACCATGGTTGTTGTATAAACATCTAAAAAGGAAGTGTCTGTAAGCCATGGTTTATACTGTGTTTTGCTTTAACCTGATACAGTGCATTATGTTCTGCAGAGGAGAGACTGGAAACAGGTAGAACCGTTAGTTATGCTTATTCCATAATTGTGGGTCTTTACTGATCACACAACTGTGTAGGGGGGTTGAGAACTCCGGTCTAATGTAACTACAGATGACCCTGGAACCACACGAGGGTGGGGGGTTACCGGCACGCCCCTCCCTCTTTCCCGCACAGTCAAGAATTTGAGTGTAACTTTTGACTCCCCAAAAACGCAACTACTAATAAGCCTACTGTTGACCGAAAGCCAATGACATACACAATAGCACATTTTTGTATGTTACATGTATTATTCTGTATTCTTATACTAAAGTAAACTAGAGAAAAGAAAATGTTATCAAGAAAGTCATATGGAAGAAAAAATACATTTACAATATTTATTTAGAAAAATCCAAGTCTAAGTGGACCTGCACAGTTCAAACCCAGGGATAATGTAGTTAATGTCATTAATAACTAAGCATTATATTATTTAGAGGAGCATGGCTGATGTGGTAATAATAATGGTGATTATTAAGAAATTCTGTGTAATACTAACCAACTAGAGTGGGTTGAAATGCTAGAATTTTATTTTAAAGAACTACGTTAGAAGGGTCGCACGTAATGTCTATACATCCAGTGCACTGGTAAATACCAGGTCACTGTAGTTATTGTTGGGCACACACTGATAATGACTTCCCTGGGTTGGATGTAGGTGGTTTTGTTCTTGTTTTTCTCGCCATCTTAACTTCTTTTAAAAAGAGGGGGAAATGGGAAGATATTGGTCAAGGGGTACAAACTTCCAGTTATAAGATTTAACAAGGTCTGGGGATCTCATGTACAGCATGGTGATTGTATCTAATAATACTGTACTTTGTATCTGAAAGTTGAAAGTAGATCTTAAATGTTCTCACCACAAAAATAAATGGTAATTATGTGATGAGATGGAGATGGTAACTAATACTATAGTGGTAATCGTTTTGTAGTATATAAGTGCATAAAATCAACACCTTAACTTGCATTTAGATACACATACACACACACACACACACAGAGAGAGAGAGAGAGAGAGAGAGAGAGAGAGCGCTTTTTTAACACAATGAATAAGAACAACTTAACAGAAGTTCTTGTGAGCATCCTTGAGGGATACTCAGAAGACCTGAATCCTTTGCACAGCCCCATGGGCCCTGCATGATCTGGTCCCTGCCGTCTCTGGCCTGTCTTACCCTCTAAAAGCCCCACCCTCTGCCTCCCTCCTAACTCACCTCCGGCCACTCTCTCCTCATCATGCCTTGCTTCTCATTCATGCTGGTCCTTTTGCCTAAAATGCCTTTCCCCTTACCTCCCACTCATCCCTTCTCACTTCAGATCTCAGCATACCTACATAAAGGCATGCATGTCTCCCTGCCATAAGATTTTATAGATTTTATCAGTGTACATGTTTGTGTGGTCATTTGATCAACATGTACATTTCTCTCTAGTCTGTAAGTTCCAGGAAGTTGGATGCCTTGTCACACAATAGACATTCAAAAAATAATCACTGAATGGATTTAAAAAAAAAAAAAAAAAACTTAGATTTGAAGAAGTTACTGTTTTTTTAATATGGAGGCTAGAAAAACTAAGAACCATAAAATGTGAGAATAGAAAAAAACACACAGAGAAATCTTGAGTCACATATACAAATACATATATTGTATGAGTTCTCAGTAAACACCACAGAGTTGACATTGTTGAGTGTTAAGATTCAAAACCAGCTCTCTGATCTATAGTGTCAGAAACTCTACAAGTCATTTACCCATCGCGTATACTGTTTGCTCATCATAATCTAAATACTCATCTATACAGTTCTATATGGAGAAGGCTACCTTTTTCCTAACGTAATTGGGAGAGAGACTATCCTGTTTAATTAAATGTTCTAGTCAATCGAGTCACACTCCATCCATACCCGTATAATCCATAAGCCACGACTCTGATTACAATAAACTGCAGGCAACTCACAAACTCAGCTGGTCATACATCACCATTGCTGTAAACCCTGAAGATCGTGCAGGGATCACCCTGTGATGCCACTTACCTGGGCACCAGGCGGCACCCTCGTATTTGTCAGGAGCTGCTGCAGTAATCTTGACAGGAAGCTGGTGAGCCAGGCTTTGCTAACGTGGATCGAGCACACCATAGCAATTGCAAGGGCGGTAAAGATCAGTTCTGTTGAGCCAGACGAAAGAACACGTGCTAAATTTGACTAAGAAATACGTACAGGCCATTAAAAATTGACTATCAGCCTAATCTATTGCAATCCTTTGCTCTCACATACGTATTTGCTGTGTTTGAAATGCTTGGTTTTCAGACGTGTGTTGAGGAACATTTTCTGTCCTGTGGCTAAGTCTGCCACGTCCCACAATGCAATGCCCGCGTTTTCCTGTCTCTGTAAACATCCGTGGAGGGTCACAGCACACTGGGAGCCTCGGATGACGGGTTCCACTGTGCGGAGCGGAGACGCTGAGGCACGAGGCCGCATCTGCACGTTCCCCAGAGATCCCCCTGAGCCAGTGCAGGGGGAGCCCGAGACAGAACACATCTGTGTCCTCCCTGCAGCACATCTGTGTGCACCTGGAGTCTCGGGGAGGGTTAGTTGGCTTTTCACACGCGCCGTTAGAGTCCGAACAAGGGACCTTTGTAAGACCTATGTGTGCAGCACGGGGGTGTCCAGGTGGTTGCAGGGTGCATCCCGCTGGCCTGAAATGCCTGAGAATGCGGAGGGCAAGAGGCTTCCCAACGCCTTTCCCGAGGTTAGAATTCCGTCCGGTGAGAGACCCCTGGGTGGGAAACGTTTAAAGCGTTTCCCCTCCTTTTCCCTTGTCCCCCTTACAGATCTATGCGGTCCGCTCTGTCGTTCCCAACAAAAGCAACAACGAGATCGTCCTGGTGCTGCAGCAGTTCGACTTCAACGTGGACAAGGCAGTGCAGGCCTTCGTGGATGGTGAGTGCAGGCCCTGAACCGAGGGTGTCAGAGCTGAGTGTGCCCTGTGCTTCCGTACGGTTCTCCTTAAATGCATCGAATACCAATGCGTTACTAATGCTTTCTCATAAGAACAGGCATTTTGGAAAACACACACACATACTCAATAAAAACACAATTTAACGTTTTTTCCATCATTACTAGTAAAAAACAAACAAACAAACAAAAAACAGTATAGATGTTTTCTAAGTATTTTCTAAAGGATTCCTATAGTAATGCTACTGCTTCCATTGCTACCAGTCATTCACGTGTGTTACTAAACACGAGCTTCATTTGACGGTGTCCTCTGCCCGGAGGGGGAAGGACTCGCTCCGACCTGGGAAGTTGTCGCTCTACTTGGCTCTACGACTGGAGTCCTTGAATGTGATGCTTTAATATCCAAGGGGACTGGTTTGTTCTTTGATATCCTTGCTTTTTTATTTTGAATTTGCCTAATTAATTGGAATATCAGTTCATCTCATCTACTTCTAGAACAGTGGTTCTCAACCTTCCTAATGCCGTGACCCTTTAATACAGTTCCTCATGTTGTGGTGACCCCCAATTTCATTGTTACAAATTGAACATAATTAAAGCATAGTGATTAATCACAAAAACAATATGTAATTATATATGTGTTTTCCGATGGTCTTAGGCGACCCCTGTGAAAAGGTCATTCGACCCCCAAAGGGGTCACGACCCACAGGTTGAGAACCGCTGTTCTAGAACCTTTTTGCTTTTTTTTTTCTTACTTGTTTTTTAGAAAGCCCATTGCCAGCGATGTTATAGAACCTCAAGTCTCGAAATGTTTTTATCCTGTAAATGTATAACCTACTGCTTTAGATTCCCTGTAAACTAGGAAATCCTCTTCTCCTAATCACATTAAATACGTTTCCTTGATGGACAGAGATCACATGCCCGCCCTTGGGTATCATAATGCCTCTGGTCCCGTGTCAGCGTCTGTTTTGTAAATATGGACTGGCTCGCCCTTATCTGACGGATGAGGTCAGGGAAGACTTAGCGCATCTCTCAACCACATCCTATTTACACCGTATTTGTTAAGGGTAGTGTGACCTGCTCATTTTCCGAGGAATAGAATAATCGTCCGACGTTCCTACCAGCATATTTGCCTTTCAGACAAGGTCTCGGAACCAGGCAACAGGCTCGCATTCTGATGTCTGCAGCCAAGGTCTAAGGCCCTAATTGAATTTAAAAATGATTATCATTCAAAATAGACCTGCAAGCAAACCCGCAGTGCACAGCTTCCCTGCTCTTCCCTGAATCATGGACCAGCAGATAATCTGTAGTTATCAACAACCAATAGTAGAGAGAGCCATATTAACCAGGCATTGCGGCTTCCCGGACAACGTGTCTCAAGAAGAAAATGTTGGGCCCTGGCCAGTTTGGCGCAGTGGATAGAGCATCGGCCTGTGGACTGAAGGGTCCTGGGTTCTGTTCTGGTCAAGGGCACATGCCCGGGTTGCCAGGCTCGATCCCCAGTAGGGGGCGTGCAGGAGGCAACCTTCAATGATTCTCTCTCATCATTGATGCTTCTATCTCTCCTTCCCTCTCCCTTCCTCTCTGAAATCAATATATATATATGCGCAGGACCTATTTAAATGCATCGAACCTATGCGCCTATTTAAATATATTAAAAAGAAAATGTTGGAGCCACACACATCCTGGCTCAGACACACTGCTCAGGTTTCCCCTGCCAGCGTCGCTCGCATGGAAACGGAGCTTCAGGAAAGGGTGAGGGGGACGGTACCCACCCCCGCTGGCTTGTGGCCCCACATCGAAAGTTCCATTACAGAGTGACCCTGAGGAAGTGATGGACGCCCAGTAACTGATCACTGTCGGAGGTCCGGGTGTGTTTAAATAGAGCACCTTGCTTGTCCTTCCTGAAGTGCTCGCCTTGTCAGCGTCGAGGTCTCATTAAATAAAACCCTCATCGATCGCTGAGGAGCCTCGTGCCGTTGTGGCTGGGCACCAATCACACGGCTTGTTTAAAAGCCACTGAGAATCAAAAATATGTGTCAGCAACCAACTACGTGGCATACAGCGCTCCTTCCGAGTGGCCCAGGAAACCCCCAGCATTTTCAGGAGAATTAAACTTGAACAGTAACAGTTTCACAATTCTCTGCAAACATGGTTATTACTTCTTCAGAATTACTCTCCAGAAGCTCATTTTTTAAAAATTGCAAGTAGAATTTATGTCAAAATATGGAAACCAGAGGAATAAATGAGTATTGCCACTGAAAGCTGGAAGCAGTTCACCTCCTTCCCCTGCTTAAAAAGGACAGTATTTTGACATTTTTAAAGATAGTACTTAGAAAACTGACGCTTATCTATGAGTGAGGACCACCCTCATGATTAGTAGCCGCTGCTGTGACTTACCCCGAAACCTGATGAAAGTGACTTCCTCCAGTTCTAAAGAGAAATACTGTGAAGCATTAATTCTTTGGGAAAATTAGAGGAAGGCCGGGCCTGTTAATAGAAAGTCTGAACTACAGTGCACTTTTAAGTGCAGTGTTATTATTTCAAGTACATGTAACTCAAAAAGCCTGCGAGGGGCGCTGAATCGGAAACTTCGAGTAGACAGGAATAATTAGCCCGTCTAAGCATTAGTCACAGCAACGCCGCCTCTGCTTACCCAACAGTGACAGCAGACTCCATAATTGGGACCCGGCTAATTTGAAATTTCTCACAAAGGCCAGGCTCAAGTTTATCTTTGTTTGGCCAACACACTCCTTGCAGGGAACTATTACAGTGCAATGAGATTGTGTGCGAATGCTTACTCTTTGAGAAGTAACTACTTAATATGAAAAAAGCTAACGTACTCATTACCAATAAGTTATTGTTGAAATTACCCCCTCCCCCCTCACCCCGCTCAGGTGGAATGAGTGAAAGAACTTTGTTAGAACAGGTAGAAACATTTACTTGAGCAAAAGATAGATACAAGCATTCGTATATACATACATACATACATACAAAACAACAATGTTGTGTAACATACCAGGGTAGGCTTTTCCTCTGAGTCTGTGTGATTCCTCATGTGTGAGTGGTATTGACAGAACCTGGCACTGTTGTCATTTGATGAACTTTTTT
Organism: Myotis yumanensis; assembly: GCF_028538775.1. Lineage (NCBI taxonomy): Eukaryota > Metazoa > Chordata > Mammalia > Chiroptera > Vespertilionidae > Myotis > Myotis yumanensis. Next base: position 8,803,183 of record NW_027223759.1, read on the forward strand.
TTTTTTTTTAATATATTTATTGACTTTTTACAGAGAGGAAGGGAGAGAGATACAGAGTTAGAAACGTCGATGAGAGAGAAACATCAATCAGCTGCCTCCTGCACATCTCCCACTGGGGATGTGCCCGAAACCCAGGTACATGCCCTTGACCGGAATCGAACCTGGGACCCTTCAGTCCGCAGGCCTACGCTCTATCCACTGAGCCAAACCGGTTTCGGCTTGATGAACTTTTGTTTCAAAGTGGGCGCCTGGCAAAGACCACCCCCCACCTTTCCCCCAGTGATGAGAGCAATGCTTTCGTCAGCTCATCTGGCCTCCTTATCACCCTGCAAGCCGTGAACACAATAGAGGCAGGAAAAAGAGTAGGAATGGCCAGACAAAAACCTATGATTCACATGGTTAATAATATTCAAAACCCCACCTTTGGTCCAGAAGATTAGAGGTATTTTGATTCATCTATCCAACAGAACAATTTTAATTCTACTTACGGCAACAAAGCTAGCAGAAAATTCTCAAGATATATTTCATTTTCTCTAAGACAACATAATGACCAAAAAAAGCAAGCTTCATGTAGTAGGGCTTAATGTTTTGATAAAACCAAGATCATGCAGTGAATTAAATGAAAATCTGGAAGTAAAACACGAAACTGGCATTTTTATTAAGGCAGGATGTATCAAAACAAATGAAAAAGCCGGGGGGGAAAATTGCTACCAAGATGAAAAGACCGAGATGAATTTTGTGTGGTGTTTTATTATGTGAATACGCATTAAAGATCCTTTGTCTTTGTCTAGGCAGTGCAATTCAAGTTCTAAAAGAATGGAATATGACAGGAAAAAAGAAGGTAAGATTAATATTGATTGTAAATTAGTAGCATCTTCAATCAAAACTTTTATTGTTGTTATCATTTTTTTAACAAGGCTGCCAATGTTACGCTTCTTTCAAATATGATAATATGTGCACCCACAAAGCTTGTAAATCCATGGCTCTCTTCAGTTCCCAGCCGCCCTCCCCACGAAGGCCCTTGTTTTCTGCTCGGTGTTCCAACCACCAGGTGTGCTTCAGAAGTGCCCGGGTTTTTCTTTTTAAGGATTAAGGGGAGCCTCGCCTGAGAACTCAAAGGATTCAAGACATTAACATGCCTGAACAGATCCTGTGGCACAGGGAAGATTAGGAGTGTTTCAAAGACACTTGGAAACGCTCTAAATATATTTTCACATGTTTTTCCAACTGCAAGAATCTATCCAAAGCTGCGCTGAGATACCTTTTTGCTGAGTTCTAAGCTAGGTTTTCTTAAGAGAGAGAGAAAATACTTTAAAATCAGAGTAAGGGACCTGTTTTTTTCTTTTTGAGAACTCTGGCAGACTCCTCCTTGAAAACAGAGGGGAGATTTTAAAAGGCCCCTTTAACATTACTTTGCCTTCTTGTCTAGTCCGCAAGAGTGACTTGTGGACACGCGTGAGGTGTGCGTGCACACACGGGCCTCTGTCTCCAGCTCGCCTTCCTCATCTTGTGAGCATGCTCACTCGCTCCTGGTCCTGCGCCTATAACCTGCTTCATGGCCTTTACAAAAAGTCTGCTCTTTTCTTTTTTTAAAATAAATCTTTATTATTAAAAGTATTATATCTGTCCCCTTTTTTCCTCCGTTGATCCCTTCTAGCCTGCCCCACCCCCCACCCCCACCCCCACTCCCACCCCAGGCCTTCATCACCCTATTGTCTGTGTCCCTGGGTTATGCATATATGCATATAAGTTCTTTGGTTGATCACAAGTCTGCTCTTTTCAAAGTCACTGCCCTGCCATTGCCACTGTTTGCCAGCGGGGCCTGAGTCCTGGGCATCCCAGGAGATAAACCCCAGTCTGTCCTGCTCCCTGAGGGGCAGTCACAGGCCTGCAAGCCAGGTTTTCACCAAAACAAACGAGCAAGCAGCATTACTTCCATACAATCCCGAGATCGGGACCATTATCCTGGCCCCTTTTTGTCTTCCTAGTTTCATGTAGAATAGGAAGAATTATGAGCTTTTTTCCTAGTCTTTGTGAGCCACCATCTTTGACAGTCTCCGCTTGTCTTTAATCATAGCTCCCTGGGCATTTGTGGGAGATGAAGATGATTCACAAGCGACTGAAAGGCGGTATTTACTCTTACATGGAAATTTTCAGAAGTGTGGTTTGGGTATGAATTTCTCTGATGTGAGAAAAGGAGCAGACAGCAGCTGCAGACCCAACTCATTACCAAGTCTCCCTCTTAGTGGTTGGGTGGGACCGTGGGAAAATGGTCTGCCCGGCCTACTAGCTGTGGGGCTCCTGTGGGAACTGGGACCTGGTGCTGCTGGCCTTGGCCGCCACCCAGTGAATGAATGAATCTGCCCCCTCGTTTCTCTAGGGGAGAACTTTCTCAGGGGCATGGTCGTGGTTTCAAAGGAAAAGAACGGGAGTAGGGAGGAGAATTCAGGAGAGAAAGCTGTTCTTTTTATTCCTTTTCCAAATGTGTAGAAGAACAAAGCCAGCTGAGGTTCAGCTGGTACCCACTGATGCTGCAGGCAGACAGGCCGGGTCCTGATGGGTCGGCATCCATTCTGATTGGCTGAGGCCTGTACCACACTGAAGGTTAAGAACAGTGAATATTCCTCGGTACAAAACCAAAGCAGTAAAGCATACAACATAATTAGGCACAACGTCTCAGTATGCTGACCATTAGGACATTTTAGGAGAGACAGGAAAACTCCCATATTGTAATAATTCAGGCCTGAAAGATTTCTGTTGTCTGAAGTGCAGGGTAGGGGAGCCTTGTAAAGTCGGTCAGCTACAGCTACAGCCAAGCGGTCAGGGGGCCCACTGCTCAGTCCAAACCCAGATGGACTGGGTCCATTTGGCCTTACTTTGTAGCCATGGTCTGCTCCAGCTTAAATATTCGTGGGGATGATTTGGGGTCCCGGGGCTGCCTGGAACCTCCCAGCAGGGGTAGCAAACAGGACAGGACCTCTGGTGGGCTGGCCGGTGCCTATTTCACAGACCCAAGGGGGGCTTTGGGGATCTGCCGTTCACATCCTCATCTTGCAAGGACTTGCCTGCCTTTTTCGTGTCAGTCCTTCCCTCAACATCCTCTCCTCCCCGGAGGATCAAACCTTCGTGTCCTCCTCGCCTCCCACCTTCATTGCCTCTGTAAGAAAGGAGAGCCATTCTCCAGGGCGCCATGGCCGATTCCAGTTCTCTCAGGGCACAGTCACAGGTTCCCTGTTACCGCGTGTGGTGTCTCGGTTCGCTCAAGCCTGCCGGTGTCTAAGCCATCCCTGCCATGGTTCCCTTTCAGAGGAAGCTTTCTGTTTACAATGTTTATGAAATGAAGGTTGATACAACTTATTGTGAGAAAGAAGATATTTACTTACATTAAGTTGGGTGGTTAATAAAGATGTGTTTTCACCCATTCTATTAGAAGAGACAGGAAATTATATATATTTAATAAATAATAAGACAAGAATAAACTCTGTGTGTTTCACATACAACTGTAAACCTACTTTTGCCCCACCTTGTGTTTATGTGTGTATGTATATATATTTGTGTGTGTGTGTATGTATACACACACACATATATATATGTATGTATCATCTTATATAAAACTAAAGGCCCGATGCACGAAATTCGCGTCTCTGTCTTGGCCCCCACCCGCTGTGGCTGTGTCCAGAAGGAAGGATGTCAGGAAGGACGTCTGGTCTAATTAGCATATTATGCTTTTATTATTATAGATATCTTATTTTGGTCTCTCGGGCTCATCTTATAATTCAAGGATCTGAGCTAAAATCATATTTCTTCTCATTCTAGAACAATAAACGAAAAAGAAGCAAGTCCAAGCAGCATCAAGGCAACAAAGATGCTAAAGACAAGGCCGAGAGGCCGGAAGCAGGGCCGCCACTCCCACCACAGGCCCAGAACGGCCACAGCGGCAACTGCGAGAAGGATAGCTCGTCCACCGACTCGGCCAGCGAGAAGCCAGCCCTCCTCCCTCGGGAGAAGAAGATCTCGATACTCGAGGAGCCCCCCAAGGCTCTCCGTGGGGTCTCAGGTCAGTCATTGTTAAGTCAAGTTGCTGAGGAAGATGTGGAAGGAAGGGATGCAGAGGGAACCAACTGGCCCAGTCGTGGCTGCTGTTGGCGGGGAAAGGATGGGCTCGGTGCACATGGTTCAGGCTTCCTGAGAAGGGGAGGGTGCGGAGGACTGTCAGGGACCAAAGAACAAATGCTCAGTCCAGTCCTGCACTGAATCAAAGGATTATCTTTTCTCAAAAACCCCAATCTTGTCTGTATTAGGATCATTAGGAAAGTGGAAATTCCAAGTTTAAAGACATTTTCTCTCTTGACACTTTTGCTGGGATAAAGGAGGGATAATTGGTGACAAAAGAAAATGTTATTTAAAGGTAGTATTTTCCATGATGTGATAGAACGTTATCTTCCAGGGTGTTAGATTCTGGAATGTTAATTATTTGGGCTAAAGCTATATGTTAACTAATCTACAAAGGCTACTTCTCAATCAGCTGCATGGCCTTGGGAAACATCATTTCATCTCTGCTCTCCCATTTCCTTGCTGTCTCTACTAGAATGTACTAGATCACTGGTCTTCAATACTACCTGACCCAATGCTTCATTTTTACAACAAATCCTAAGACTAAACTTCATACGTAATGTAATCTACCTAGAATTTCAATAAAGTAACACATATAAGAGTTCAGGGACAACTAAAATAGAGGCCTAAGAAAATGGCCAGATGTTCACACCTGCTGATAATGAATCACTTTGCCCTAAAAGAAGCGAGACATGGCTGGATATTGTGGACACTGTTTCTCTGTATTTGACATGTGAATTGAGAGCTAAGTAAGTGTTTTTGTAGGCAGACCTGGAAGTGAATGCAGCCGCTATAAATACAGTTGTCAATTCAAATACCGCGACTGCTGGTGTAGTTGGCCATGTGATTTTCTAAACGGTGAGATTCTCCTGGTAAAGTTCTGAACACCATAAAGTACAATCTTTTCTTAATTGACACCGCAGCTGAAGCCTGGGAATCCAAGTAAAACAGTGCAAAAAAAGACCTTGGGTTTATGTGTAAAGTGACTAGAAGGACATGAGAAAGTTCAGGACACAAGGCAATTCTTTGTTGTGCAAGACTGTTGTGATTGTAAGTCGACCTGTATCCTCCTTCCCCTCCCCAACCCCCCAGACATCACTTTTTTAAGTTTTAAAAATGCCGTCACTTTTTCAAAATGCCTCCTAAGAGGTGGTAGATCCCTTAGTGAGATCCAGGACACTAATTTATTCCCAAAGTCCTTCTAGTTATAAAACCCTGAGTGTATTGCATCAGCAACTTTTTAAGCTCCTCTTACATGCAAAGAAGTGCGCTGGGAAGGGTGTGGTGTGGTCCAGGCCCTGGGGGAACCCCACTCTGATCTCTTTAAAGAGAAGGTCATGCGAACACTGATGAGTTGATGGTTTGGGAAGAGAAGAGCCACATCCGACTGAGCGATGCAGGGGATGTCGTGGGAGCAGTGGGTACTGAGGCGGCAGAAAGGACTCGGAGGGTCAGGAAACAGTAGGGAGAACTTGACTCAACACCCACCTGCTATATTCGATGCTGCACTGTCCTCTGATAAACCCAAGATGAATTGGACAGGGGCCCAGCCCAGGAAGCCTTCAGTCCGGCAGAAGAGCCACGTGCCACGCTGGGGGTGCAGTGAGGCAGCATGAAGTAACCGACACGCTCTACAGCACACTAGCAAGTGTTCCGATGGTCACTAAGCTCTACTTTTCTCCCATAAACACATTACCTAACAACTCTGTTCCTAGGGCTGGAGTTGGGGTAATCCTGACCACACCATGATTTCTGAAAGCCAGCCAAACAGCAGCAAAGACAACCTATTTCCATTTAGAATCCGGATTTTCCAGGAATTTTATAAATTCCGTTGTTAACGATGCCTACCCTTTTGAGAATGTTTTGATTTATAGTCAGGGCAGGAGAAAGAAATTAAATAATCGAGTGGCAGATTCCCAACTTTGCTTGTTATTGCTTTCACATGAATTACTTTCAAAATCTAATTACTCAAGTTGCTGCTTCGATATCAATCATAGACTAAAAGCCTAGCACATACATTTGTTCATTTACTGATAATTTATACCTTCTCCCTAAAACAATTTCGGTAACTCTATCAAGTATACAACGTTAGAGCAAATGCAATATTGAAGAGCTCCCTTCACCGTGGAGAGCTGCCTTGAAAGTTAAGTGCCCACTGGAGTTCTCTGTCCAAGGGATTCCGTAAACCTGCCGGGAACTTCCTGTGAAGAAGTCTTTCCTGCACAAAGAACCATCCCCAGTGTCCCTTCAATTGTGTGAGTTTAGTGCGAAGGCATTGGGGCATGTCAGCATTATATATTTTTTTAAATATATTTTTATTGATTTCAGAGAAGAAGGGAGAAGGAGAGATAGAAACATCAATGGTGAGATAGAATCATTGATACGCTGCCTCCTGCACACCGCACACTGGGGATCAAGCCCACAACCCGGGCATGTGCCTTGACCGGGAATGGAACCATGACCTCCTGGTTCATAGGGCTATTTTAATGTTATTGGTTCATTACAAATCTATGTCTCATGTAAATTTTTCTGTTAAACAATAAGCAATGGTAATGGACGGTTATTAGATGTTTTTACAAAAGGACGTGACCCCTGGTTGACCATTCACTTCATTAGTAACTCACTTACTAAGACCATACATTTTTAAATGAGTTTGTAATTAGTTTTTTAAATGGGTGTGTAATTAGATTTTTCTTCCCCAAAATAATGAAGATTCTCGGAAATTGATGCCAAGTCTGTCAGATGACTTGAAAATGTTTGTCCAATCTGCTGGCAATCCACAGGCCTCGAACCGCTATTTCACAAGCGAGTGTTAGGTCCTGGACATTCTGCCCTCTATTTTCAGTAGACCCTTGGAACCAGAAAGGATGGGAGGGATCCTTTAATCTCGCGCCCTCATTTTATAGCTCAGGAAACCGAGGCCCCCCAAGTTAAGAAGCTGAGATGATAACCTTGGGTTACCCTGGCGTAACTCTCTTTAGTGTGCAAACACCTAACACAAACTCATATACTTTTATGCATGCATTGGAGAGCTATTGCGAAAGCCTGGGCTTCCTAACTCCTAAATGATGTATAATTGGAAAATGATATTGTGTGTTCACCACCCCAAGTCAATTTTCCTTTGCCCTCTTTACTCTCTTCTATCTTCCCCCACCCGCCTAACCCTCTGTGTCATTGAGGTATTTTTTCCTTAATCCCTTCACCCTTTTCACACAGTCCCCCAACTCCCTCTCCTCTGACAGCGGTCAGTCTGTTCTCTGTACCTATTAGTCTGTTTCTATTTTGTTAGTTTATTTTCTTCATTAGATTCCACATGTAAGTGAAATCATATGGATCTTGTCCTTCTCTGACGGACTTCTTTCACTTAGCATAATGCTCTCCAGGTCTATGCACGCTGTCGCAAAATAAGTGATGGTGGGAGAAGACTTGACTTGGGGTGGTGAACGCACAATACAATATACAGATGATGTGTTATAGAATTGTACACCTGAAACCTATGTAATTTTATTAACTACTGTCACCCCCAATAAATTCAATAAATAAAAAGGAAGGAAGGAAGGGAGGGAAGGAAGGAAGGAAGGAAGGGAGGGAGGGAGGGAGGGAGGGAGGGAGGAAGGAAGGAAGGAAGGAAGGAAGGAAAGAAGGAAAGAAGGAAGGTAGGAAGGAAGGAAGGACAAGTAGGGGGAAAGTCATCACAACAAAGCCGTATAATGATAGTCTGCACTTGAGTGGTTTCGAAGTATAAGCCTAAAAGAAATCTCCATTCTGCTAGCGGGGAGCATTTCTCAAGCTTTCCATTAATGAAACTGGCTCAATCCCACCTGACCGGGGGCCCAGCTGGGCAACAGGCTGTGAACATGCACAGCAGGTGTTTTATCTTTTTATAACACCTTGACATTCAAGATCTCTCTTTTTAAAAGTTTTCAACAGAATTGTTTTCTGGGAGGTGGAGTCAGCTTTAAGAGATATACAGGTGGCTGGGGGGTGTTAGTGTGACTTCCTACGTAGAAAATACCACCCAGAGCATCATCATTCAGGCTGTAAATATAGCGCTGTCGAGTGGGACAGCGCTGCCCATCAGCAGATAGCTCAGGCGTTTGGGAGTTTGGTTTAAACTTAGTACAGAATGACTTCTTTAAGCCTTGGAGTACTTTTTTCTGGGCTTCAGAATTTTTAATAACAGCACAACTGAGATCTTTTACATAATGCAATCAAGATTCTTCCTGCATCCAAGTACAAAGTCGGACAAAGGGCAGATCAAGATTTTTTCTTACCAAAAGCAATGCCAAGGATCATTTTTATTCCTAAGGCCCCATTTAAAGCACATGATGGCGTTAGGGTCCAATTTTCCCAAATGTTCTTCCTGGTCTATTTTCCTTAAGGCTTAGATTCTTCACTTGTTTGTGGGGTGGTTTGATTTATATACTACATTATCAAACGAAGTGCTTTGCTGAAATTATGTGTATGGGAGGCTATGAAAGCATTTTAACACAATTGGTTAAAATAATTATTTTAGAAGTACTTTATATTCAATACATTTCTTAAGGTTAGATTCGAATTTTATGTATACTTCTTTCAGTCTACTTAGAAGTACATAAAGCTTTCACTAGAAAGTAAAAACTAAAGAGAAAATAAGTGTTTACAGAAACTTTAAAATCTGAACACATACATGGCTGTACATATATTACGAAAATCTTTGAATCCAAGTTCATATATTTCTCCCAAGAGGAATATTTGTTTTCTTTGGTGATGTTAACAAAAAACAACAGCCACCATTTACGTTTTGCTGTGTAAAATAAATCAAGTTAAGAACAAATTAAATTACACAAGTTTTAGTAACTAGAAAATTGAAAGTCCTCAGTATTGAAGAGCTAATTCTGAGAACAATTGCATGCATGTACAGCTGAGTGTAAATGGGTACCAATTGACTGGAAAATAATTCAGCAATGCATATCAATAACTTTTTTAAGAAAATAAAAGCATGAATTTATATCTTCTTCATCACAAACTGCACTGACTTTTTGGATGTAGAAATCTATAATAGTGAAGAAAAAAGGAAAGGTGGGCCCGGGTTAATAGAAGAGGACAAGGAGATGGAAGAGGATTGACAAATGAAGCTACACACAGAATTATGAGGGAGCTTGGGCAGGGAGGAGTATGACTGTCCAGCAGAAAATGGAGAAGCTCTAGATTGAGAGTCAGCAGATAGGATGGAGGGCCAGCTTGAGCAGAGGTATAAAACAGGGCAATTGAAGGGATTTTAAGAAACAATCCACTATCTCCATACAATCTCTTCTACTCCAGCTTGTTCTATAAAATGCCTAATATTTACCTTCAAGGCAAAAAAAAAAATCAGGGGGAAGAGAGTGGAACATGACCCAGTATTTTAATGACCTATTAGAACAAAATCAAACTATCTTGAGGAAAGTAACAAAATCCAACATTTCTCAATGTGTCATCCACAATGTTCAATACCCAGTTTTAAAAATTACTATTCATGGGCCCTGGCTGGTGTGGCTCAGCTGGTTAGAGTGTCATCTTGTTCACCAAAAGGTGGGGGGTTTGATCCCCAGTCAGGGTACATGCAGAAGCATCCAATTGATGTTCCTCTCACATCAATGTTTCTCTCTCTTCCTTCCTCTTGCTAAAAGTCAATAATTTTTTTTAAAAAAAATTACTATATGTGGGAAGAAGCAAGAAAATTTGACTTGTAATAAAGAGAAAAGTTAATCACAGAAGCAGATCCGTAGATAACCCAGCTATTTTAGTCAGACAAATTTTATAAATATGCCAAAAAAATTATAGAAAAAAAGGAGATGGATATAAAGGGTGAAGAGAAGGAGACTTTCAGGAGAGAAAGAAATATTGAAATGGAAATCCTAGAACTAAAAAGTACAATATTGAGCCCTGGCTGATTTGGCTCAGGGGATAGAGTGTCGGCCTTCGGGCTGAAGGGTCCCAGGTTTGCTTCCGGTCAAGGGTACATGTTCAGGTTGTGAGCTTGATACCCAGTAGGGGGCATGCAGGAGGCAGCCAGTCAATGATTCTCTCTCATTATTGATGTTTCTATTTCTTTCTCCCTCTCCCTTCTGCTCTGAAATCAATAAAGATAAGTTTAAAAAAAAGTACAATATCTGAAAAAAAATCTTTTAAGTCATCAGATGTACTTGACAGCAATTTAGACAATGAAGAAGAAAGGAGCAGTGAACTTTAGGACAGGTCAAAAGAAGCTATCCAAACTGAAGAACAGAGAGAAAAGATTTTTAAAAGAGAGAAACCAGAAGAATGGAATACTTCTCAACTCATTTAATGAGGCCAACATAACCTTATCAAAACCTGGCAAAGTCATTACAAGAAAAATTACAGAATGATATTGGTCATGAATAAAGAAGCAAAATTCTCAACAAAATATTAGCAAATTGAAGTACGATTTTATATTTATATTTATTATATTTATATTTATAGTACATCATGAACAAGTGTGCTTTTTCTCAAGGATGTAACATTGACTTAACATTTAAAAACCAATCAATGTGTCTTACTATATTATCAAAATAAAGGAGAACAAAATAAAATCACTTGACAAAATAAAAACTCCCAGCACATTACAAATATAAGAGAACTTACTGATAAAAGTGAAAAATCTACAGCTAATATCATACTTAATAATAAAATATTGAATGCAATTTTCCTAAGATCAAAATCAATGCAAGGATGATGATTCTACATTGTACTAGCATTCTTAGCCAGTCCAACAGGGCAAGATTGGGAAGAAAGAAGTCAAACTTCATTTGCGGATGTCATTATTGCCTATCTAGAAAATTTTAAGACAAATACAAAAAAATAGAAATACTAGTATCTACATTTAAAAAATAAAAAGAAACAGGTGAATTAAATTGGATAACATATTTTGTCTAACTTAATATACCCAAAATATTATCATTTTGACATGTGATCGGTTTTTTTAAGTTATCAAAGGTGTTTTTCTGTACTGAGTCTTCAAGTTTTAGTGCGTATTTTACACTTAATAGCACATCTCAGTTCAGACCAGCCATAATTTATGTGTTCAACAGTCGCCTGTGCTGGTGGCTATTTTATTAGACAGTATTATGAATCAGCTCTGAATCAGCTACAGTCTATTGAAATTTGCAAGTGGATTCCAGAAAGTCAGAGAATTGGTGCTACTTCTGGCCTGTAATGTTAGAGGACAACCTCTACATCCAGGAGAGAACTCCCATTTATCCTAATTGTTAGAAATATCAGGATTTGTGGTCAAGATGCACCTAATTCTGTTTTAGCTGAATAAGTCTCTACCAGTTTTCATCTGAAAGAACTTCATTACTACATTTGGAAACAGACCTGTATAGCCAATGTGCAAGCAGTACTATATTCCAGTAGTACTGAGTATCTGAGAACTTCAGATCCTCCCAGTGTTCAGTGATCCCACCAATACTGAGACAGTTTTCCAGGACCCTCCTCCAAAAAAAAAATACTGCTACTCAAATTTCTCAATAAATGTATGTTGGGTGGATGGTGAAATGAGCCATTGTCCACATATCAGTTCTCTGATACACAAACATAGTATTTTCAGCTCTAGGTTAATGAGCCTGTGCTCATTTGCAAGCTTGTCTTCAGCTTAAAATCTTTTGCATTCAACTGAATAATTTTTTTCCCTTCGGTTGTTATTTCCATCAGGCTATCATATAAACGCCCTTATTTTTAAGAACAAGACTAGTTTACTATACTATTCACACTAGGATATATATTAGGTTCTCAATTTATAATATTTCTTTGAGGCCGAATCTTCTCTATGATTTAGAGAGGAAGGAGTTGGAACCAGCCTGTACTTAATCCCCGTGTTAACAAAACAGTTACAGGCTCATCAAAAAATTAGCTTTTTTAAAAAAAATTAGTTTTTCATCTTTCAGAGCAGATTTCCTCCAGGTGGGTGGTGCCACCCATCTTCACCCCAACAGAATCACCTGCGGGTAGAATCCCGGGCCCCTGCTGAATCGGAACCTCTGGGGTTCTCATGAACACGCAAGTGTGACAAGCACTGCCTGCAGTGAGCTTCCACTTCAGTGTAACTGCGGCCCCCTCGGGACCCTCCCGGGTGAGAAAGCTATCGCAGGCGACTACCTGATTGATAGTCAGTGTCTTGCCCAGGGTCACCCTGCAAGTGATTCCCAGAGCAAAACACCCACCCAGGTCCTTCTAAAGTACGAATTTCTTTCCATTTCTGGTACATCCTCTAATCTTCTGGGGATGCCAGTAAATGTTTCATTGCTGGAGGAAATGCTGTCTTCAGTACTTAATTACTATGTTTACTAGCTTTGTTGCACGTTTCCTTGTGAACTGTAATTTCCCTTTAGGTCCATTTTAAAGAGTACTCACTATTCAGCCCATCGAGCATACGTTGTGCTTTCTTGATATGGAAGTTATGAATGATGGATTCAACTTCACACGTCTCATAAGTGGGCTAATGTCTAAAGCCAAGCGGACTAGGACCCAGATCAGATTCTTTTGCACTTTCCGATGCTGCCTCTGTAATGTTTGTGACAGTGTCAGGAAACTTGGTTTTTATTTTTTGGTGTTTTTTTTTTCTTTTTCCTATGAAATCATTTAATTCAGTCACAGTTTTACAGATAGCTATTGAGCCAGACACAAGTACTGGGGCTTCAAAAATGTGTCATATTTTAGTATTTGCCTTCAAGGAAGTCACAGCCTTTTTAAGGCAAAGGCAAGGGCAGACATGTAAGTATTGTGTTCAAACATCGCACGCTAAGTTTTTACGAGGCCCTGGGGGAGTCGAGAAGGGAGGCAGGCGGGGTGACTATCTGAAAGGGGTTGGGCTTCGTTGAGATGATGATGTTTTCTGTGTGAGTGTGAACCCTAGTTGGCCAGAAAAGTGAGGTCCTTCCTACAGGGTCATCGGGCCCTAGGGAAGATCAGAACATGGGTCTCGGGGATCCCAACCTGCACTCTCCCCACAACACCCAGCTCTCCCCAAGAACCTGGCCTTCAAAAGCACACTGGCTCCCCCTTTTTCCACCCCCAGAGCTCTCTCTGGATGTAAGATGTTAAGGGTGATCCATTTCCTTTTCAGGCCACTAAGGTGCCGTTTAATTCACTCCAGCAATAACTAAATGGGAGCCTACCTTTAAAAGATGCCAAAAGCAACGTGCTGCTAATTTATGGCAGCAACTATCAGAGCTCCAGAGAGCATCGGACGCCCTGGCTTTTAAATATAGTTGAGATATTATGATGATGTTTCCTGATTTAATCCCCCCGTAAATTAGATGAAATGATTGTAATACCTGTTGTCACTTCATTCTTGCCCTCTCTCCAATCACTCTCCCGCCTTCATTAATTCAGAATAAAATACCACGAGACATTGATGTAGCTCTTAGCGATAGGAGGACTGCATTTTATAGCCTCGATATGAAATCATAACTCAGAGACATCTAAGCCTTTCCTGAATGAGAAAAACAAACAAACAACCACCCGATCTTCTCATGGATCCATGGGAGCCTCCTCATAACTTTTCTGGGTGAGGAAACTAAGGCTTCAGAGATGGTAAGTGGCTGCCCAGGGTCACCCTGCGAGTAATTACCAGAGCCAACACGCCCCCCCGGGGCTTCTGACTCCAAGTACAACGTTCTTTCTATTCCTAGTATATTCTCTAACCTTCTGGGGACTCTGCCAAAACAGTCTCTTGACTGTTTGCAATGAAAGGCATTGTTGTCCGCATGGAAACAAACCACAAATAAATCGTGGCCTCCCCCGCATCACCTTATCATCCATGTTTCCCGTTGATCCCGCCACAGTCATTATTTGGTGTTTTCTTACAGAAGGCAACAGACCACTGCAACAGAAACTGTCCTTAGATGGGAACCCCAGACCTATCCCCGGGACACCCGAGAGGTCAGATGGCCTGCAGTGGTCAGCTGAGCAGCCTTGTAGCCCAAGCAAGCCTCATGCCAAAACTTCTCCTGTTAATTCCAGTGCCCCCGCAGCTCATCTTGAAATAAAGCCAGATGAGCTGGCAAAGAAAAGAGGTAAAGTGGTTTCTTTTGCACCAATGATTCACCGTCTTTGACACACAGAGAAAAGTGCCAGGGTGACAGGACGGTCCCAAAGACGCTGCTTCGTGGAAGGGAGATGCACCTGAAATTGCGTTTCTTTCGGTGACACACACACACTGCGAGGCAGATGTGATTCCGCCCATGTCAGCCGAAGGGCGTAAATGGAATGACATCCCTCTTCTCTGCATCCCTGGGACCATCCCTCTCTTTGTGGTTATGGATAAATTTGCAGATACTTTCTACCCTGCTGTCTCATGAAGCAAATGTTAGTGCCAGATCCTTTACACTTAACTGGTATTCAAAATGAAAGGGGCTAAATCACTTCCTTCTGACTCCCAGAAGATTAAATAATATTCTTCTCATCCAGCCTCAGTTATATCTGATTTCCTTGGCTTTGGTTTGATGTGCTTTCTCACTTTTCTTGAGGGAGATTGCTTTCTTCCAAGAAACATGCCCTTGTTGGGATACGTACAATTTGCCGGTTTGTTTTGCACTCTCTGTCAGCCCTGGTGACGGTTTCAGGAAATCGGGCAAGATTGGCACCCACGGAGCCGCTTAAGTGCTGCTGTAATTACAGGCCTGGCCCGCACTGATGGGGCCCGGGCCAGCGTGCCTGGCACCGCCGCTCTGGCCTCTCTCGCTGTTTGTACCTCTCCCAACCTCTAAGACTTCATTTCCTCCTGAAAAGCCCGCAGGCTGAGAATCGGAACCTGAAAGCGGCACAGACAGTCTCTAGACCAGCGGTTCTCAACCTGTGGGTCGCAACCCCTTTGGGGGTCGAACGACCCTTTCACAGGGGTCGCCTAAGACCATCGGAAAACACATATATAATTACATATTGTTTTTGTGATTAATCACTATGCTTTAATTATGTTCAATTTGTAACAATGAAATTGGGGGTCACCACAACATGAGGAACTGTATTAAAGGGTCGCGGCATTAGGAAGGTTGAGAACCACTGCTCTAGACACATCCCACTCCAAGAAACTGCCATGTGTAATGGAACATACATGATCAGGACATTTCCAAAGAGCAGAGGAGACACGTGTGCCCAGAATGGCCCAGTCAGAGGACCCACTAGTGGAATCTTAGCAGTCTCCCTACAAACCACCCACTCTCGGTTTTTAAATCCCCAGGTTACAAACAACCTCTTCGCAGAACTTTTTTATTTTTTTTCATTGAAAAACAAAAAAATATCTTTTCGTTGGTGGGGGGGTGGTGTTGGTGGTACGTTAGTTCGATTTTGTTGTTATTGTTCAGCTCACAAAGATAAAGTGCTCAAATTAAAAAAACAAACATTTTTTTCCTTGACATTCATTTTAGGCCCAAATATTGAGAAGTCGGTGAAGGACTTGCAACGCTGCACCGTGTCTCTAACCAGGTACCGCGTCATGATCAAGGAGGAGGTGGACAGCTCGGTGAAGAAGATCAAGGCCGCCTTTGCTGAGCTGCACAACTGGTGAGTCAGCGGCTGGGAATCTGCACCCGGAGCTGTTTCTATAGGGAAAGCCCCGGAAGGAGAACACTGTTTATCTAATATATAAACAGCGCAGGGCAACTCTTCAGCAGGTTGTTGTTTTTTTAAGCCCTGCAGGCAGAGGCATGTATCTTGGGAATGAAAAGAAGAGAACGTGTTTGAATAAAAAGAAACCTGAGGCACCTAATTCATTGGCGTTTGAGGTTGGCCCCAAAGTGCGTGGATGAGGTAGAGCACAACAAAGAACAAAACCTCAACCAGTGGCATTTTTGACAATTCTCTGGAAAGCCAGTAGCACGCATGCTGCTAAGAAAAGTCTTTCCCAGCCTCGTCCTTATAAAAGGACAACTCTCTTAACAAAACTCGGAAGCATCCTATGCAAACCTAGTGAGAGGCCCGTCCTAGGGGCTCTGAGACTGGACTTAAATGGGGCGCCGTGCGGGGTTGGCCATGCCTGGCTCTGCAGCTGGTCTGATGGGAGACACTGCTTTGTGTCCTGCACCGTTGCTCGTGTCTGTCTACAGGTGGAAGGAAGTATCTGTTAGGAAAGGTTGGGTTTTTATCAGGAAGGAAATGTTCTCAGTGGATCAGCCAGAACCCTTTCAGTTTTGAGTGACAGAAACCCAAGTCACACTAGTTAAAGACAAATAGAATTTATTGGCCAATGCACATGAAAACACCAGGAGGTTCCTTTAGGCCAGTGGTCGGCAAACTGCGGCTCTCGAGCCACATGCGGCTCTTTGGCCCCTTGAGTGTGGCTCTTCCACAAAATACCGACTTCTGCGCATGGGCCACGAAGTTTCAATCGCACTGTACGTGCGCACCCGCACGTGGTATTTTGTGGAAGAGCCACACTCAAGGGGCCAAAGAGCCGCATGTGGCTTGAAAGCCGCAGTTTGCCGACCACTGCTTTAGGCAAATTTGGTTCTAAACCCAAATCATGTTGTTTCTGTCTGTACCCCTCCCTCCCTCTTCTTCTCCCTCTGCCCCTCCTTTCCTCTCTTGCTGTCTCCCACAATCTCCTGGTTCTGCTTATTCTTGGCTTCCCTCTCAGGCATGATCTCTCCATGGAGCAGCTTCTGGTCACATCTTCTGCATATTTTTTCTATTCCAAGTCCTTTTTTTGGCCTCTGATGTGCTTTTTAGCTAACGGTTGAGTTGTGTAAAACTAAGGATTACACTTAACACTAACCTAATAAATCCTTGAATTTTAAACCATCAGCTACATATAATACAAGATCCCAAGGGAATCTATAAGAATAAAAGGATAATATGCTAATTAGACCAGACGTCATTACGGACATCCTTCCAGACGGAGCCGGGGCCAGAGGAAGCCCAGGTCCTGGGTGCCTGCCTGCAGCCAGGGGAAGGAAGGCCTACTCTTGCACAAATTTCATGCATCGGGCCTCTAGTACTAGTATAAGAACCCTTCAAAGACACCCACGCCCTTGGATTGTCCTTCAATGAGGAACCCTTTCCCTTCCCCCAGTCTCGGCATCTGGAGCCTCAAGGACCACTGCTCTGTTTGATCAGATTATAACCTACTTGTTCTAGGCAAATTCCAAGAATATGCTTGAAACCATTAGAGAAGATAGGGGCTCTCAAGTGAAAGATGTTACGCTTATTATTGTTGGCTCTTACATTTTCCAATCTATCCTTAAGTTACCCCGATATTTAAAGCACACTCAACTTCCAGGCCTGTTCTCTCGAGCCCAAGTCAGCAAACTTTATCTGTGAAGGGCCAGCTAGTAAGCGTTCTAAGCTTTATGGGCTGTAACATCTCGGTGTTGTGGCATGAAGCAGCTGGAGGGGATGCAGAAAGGCTGTGGGCCTAGTGGCCCAGGGGCGGGGGGAGGGGGGGGGTGGAGGGGGCCGGGGTGGGCTCGGGCTGGGGCTCAGACTCGGAGCTGGCCCTCCGCTGTCTGGGGGCATTAGCCGGCTGCTCAGAGAAACCCTCTGTCTTCTCCTTTTGTGCGGCATTTTAGAGTAAACTCTCCCTCTGAGGCTCCTGTTATACCTTCCCTCTGAGTGACTCACACACTAATTGACAAAGTGTAGCAATGACCTCGAATTACCTCTCTCCTCCAGCTGCTCGGTGTACTTTTATTTTTATTGTTTTACTTTATTTCCTTAGTAAAATGAACATCACATGGGTCACGGGACATCCTGAGATTTATAACGTCTTGAGATTCTTGGAGTGTTTCTCGCCTCACGAGCTAAAAGCTTGGGGCCTGGGAAGTCAGCCCCAGGGGAAGTTGTATATCTTTTCTCTGCTTGTAACTCACATTGTGTTTTAAACTGGAGGGGGGGGGGGTGGGGGGGGCTCCCTTCTGAGTGAGCTCCGCCAAGCAGTGCTGCCGTTTAAAAGTCACCTACGGGACAAAACAGCACTTTTCCTCCAAACTGGAGAGGAAGGAATGTAGAGCACCCATTTTCTGTATGCTGGTGCTACAGGGTGAGTAAACGCCCGCTTATTTTCTGATCTAACCTTAAAAAAAACGGTCCCAAAACATAACGTAAATGTAAAGTAAAACCAAAGTGGTTTTTAATCAACCACTTTCATGCATTTCTGCCAAATGGAAAGACGTTGGCTCTGGTCCAGGCCAGCCCGCAGCGGAGATGTGCCTGAACGAAGCCTGCCTCTCCTTTCCTGAGGGATGGATTTTAGGGATTGTGGTGCTTTTGAAAAATAGCAGGTCACAGGACTGAAGAAGGCAGTTTAAATGTTCTTTAAAAATTAAGCTTTTCTGTTGGTGATGAAATCATGAACAATAGGCACGAGCAAGAAATTTGAATGCGGCCCCATTCGTTTAACACAATTGAAACCTCGGGATTTCTGTGGGGCAGGTCCTCTGGAGGGTTCTGGAAAGTTTCTGAGACAGACAGCAGCTCACCTGGTGCACGAGGGACGTGGAGCCAGCGCCTCGGCTCGCCATGGCTCTCAGCAGCGCTGTGTCTGGTTTAGAAACAAATTCTAGACATTCACTTTGTTACCAAAGTGCCAGCTTCAGGGGTGCATCCTGCCTGACTAAATCCCCCTGAATTCTGCTGGAAGCCTTGGGAAAGGTGGTGATGTGAGGCTGGGAGAAGCCACTGTCGGCACATGCTCAGGGCCAAGTGACCACACAGCTGAGTCAAATGGACTCAATGCTTATCTTTCCCAGTCTGCTTGTGAACAATACTTCATTCAATACCGTCAGGGGAGAAATCCATTGAGTTGCTGGATTCTGATATCAGAGTTGGCCTTGAACCCGGACACAGTTGCATAGGGACCTTGCACGGATCACTGCTACTCCCCCAGGAGGAACTGGGGACGTGAGAGGGGAACAGGGATGCCTAGAGCTCTCACAACTCCTCTTGACAGGAAGTGAATGTTGCAGCAGGAGCCTCTGTGTGAGAAGTCCCATCGGGAACTAACATGAAACAGCTGGTTTCTTGTCTGTACGCTGGGCCCCCTACCACAACTGGAAAATATTCATTCTTCGGAATTATAGCTGCCAGATTTAATCGCTCTGTGTGCGAATGAGTCCAGCTTCTCGTGGCAAATCTGTGTGTGTGTGTGTGTGTGCACGTCCACGTGGATGGCGAAGGCTTAAAATGAGCCATAAAACACTGAATTCACAAAGCACCGAGGAAGGAGAGCGATGCTGATCACTGCCGTGTGCTGGGGGAGGCAGCATTCCAAGGCAGAGCTGTAGACGTCTGATCAACAGCAAGGGGTGGAGTGTGTGCTGGGTGGGGAAGGGTGGAGAGTGGGAGCTGGAGGGGCCACAGCTGAGGCTGCCTCGGGCTCAGATAGGAAGGGGCCGTGGCAACAGGCCTTCTGTGCACAGGGGCAGAACTCCCTCTGTGCGCACGTTGGCTTTTTCCTGAAGCAGCGCCCGGTCTGCTCAAGGAGAAGTGGAAGTGGATCCGGAGTCTCCACTCCCCTGGGCCCGGGCCCTGCCCACTCCCCCTTCTCCCATCTTGGAGTTTCCTCCCTCGGCGAGGTGGGCGGGGAGGGGGGGGGGGGGGCAACCTCCCGCTGCTCCTGCAGGCCAGGGCTCCTCGCCCCACACCAAGCACTCCAGGGCAGGAACTCCCATGGGGCCCGTTCCCCTTCTCTTCTCTTTTTCACCCTTAACTCTCATTTTTGAGTCACTGATAACTTCATCCTTTCGGTGCCCAGGTGTCGCCCCTCAAAGTGACATATTTGCATGTTAACAAATGTTAACCAAATCTGCTGAGGCTCACCACCAAGCAAACGAATAACTCTGAGCATGAGGCTGCAGGAAAGGCCATATTGAGCTACATCCATCTTTTTCGGCCTCCCTCACGCCTCATCTGCCGGGGAGCCCCGGCCGGAGCCCAGCAAATGCACACACAGCCTGCCCTGGTGGTCGGAGGACCAGTGTCACCACTGTGACACCCAACTGTTTGTCCTCTTTCTGGGCTGGGAGCTTGGGAAGTCTCCCCACCCCAAGGGGACAAGCTCTGCAGCCCTCTGACCCGCATTCCCGGGCCCTGCTCCTGGTCCCCAAATACTGTCAAACCCTTGGTGGACACAGCCTGGGAACGACTTTCCTCGTTGGTTGTCTCCCTTTGCCCCCCCGCCCCAACACACACACACACACACACACACACACACACACCACGTCCCGCAAACTCCTAGCTGCTGCTTGGAGAATGCCTGGCTCTCCACTCAGGGCTGGAAGCCCAGCCCGGGTTTTCTGTGCCCTGCGGGTTTTTCTTTTCTCTCTTTGTGACTAACTTAACAGCGACTGGAAGATGGTGCCTATGAATTAATATGGACTTCTCTCCACACCAGAGCCTGTGTGTGCGCTATAGTTAAGAACTCCTGGAGCTCTGTGGTCACCCTTGGCTCCGGGACGCTGAGTCACTGGTCTGAAGTGGACCCAGAAGTCGGTGTGTGTGTGTTTGAGAGCTCCAGGTGATTCTTTTGTGCATCTGTGGCTGAAACTCGGGCTGAGAGGCCGGCAAAGGGACCGGTATGTCTGGGGCCAAGCAGTGTTCTCCGAGGGATGGATTCTTCCCAGGAGACAGCCTGTCTGGGAGTACTTTGGGTTGTCACCATTGGCATCTAGGAGGTAGAGGTGACGCATGCTGTAGATATTCTAGAATGCACAGGACAGCCTCCCCCCGCTCCCCCCCCTCCGCCCCGCCCCAGTATTACAAAGGATTATCCTTCCCTTGACATCCTCGATGCCCAAGAAGCCTGCACCCGGGAAAGTGAGAGGACTGTGTCTTCTGGCACCTTCTCCTCGCCCGCCCAGCTGCAGGTTCTGCCGTAGCTGGAGGCCTGGAGGCGGAGGTTACTCCCCCTCCCCCAGCTGCCCTCCCGGTGCACCGCTGGAGACAGAAGAGGGGAAAGGTCCTCTCCAGTCATTCACACGCCCAAACAACATAACCACGGCGCCTCGTCTTCTCCGATCAGTGAGGGAGGAATTTTATTTTCCATATTGCCTGAAATGTAAGCCTTCTAGCTACGCATTTTAAAGGTCAAATTACATTTTTGTCGTCTTAAGACCAGAAAACCAATTGTATTGAAGTGGAGAAAATTGAGGGCTTTGCTTTTGGGTCTATTTTTCATTATAGAATTCAACTCAGTCCTTAGGAAAAAATGGAGATGTTAAGAACGGACGCTGGTAGCTAATGAGGGACAGTCACTTTCATCAGCCGTTCTGTCTCGACCGGAGTCTTTTTCTCATTTTGCAATAAGACCACACAGCGCAGTGGGGCCGGGGATTAGGGGAAGGATCTGAGGCCTGTGACAATGAATTCAGCAGCGAGTGCTTCTCTCCAGCGGTGGTTCTTTCCCTTCGGCCTCAGCCAGGCAGCAGTGTTGCTCAGTGCACCTGGGCACACGTGGCATCTGTCCAGCCACCCTCATGCCGGCCACAGTGGCATCCTCAGGTGTGCCAGCCTTTGTGCTCCCCAGCGTGAATGAAAACAGGCCTTTCTGTGTATCTTATGCTTCAGTGGTAGTTGAACACATACTTGCTCTCCGTTTAATTAGCCTCCCTTCATTAGGAGAGTCATTGAACTGTGGCACTGTATGTACTTCGATAGATAAATGGAGAGGAAATGAGTATTGGGTGAAACAGATCTGTGTCACAGAGAAGACGCTGTGACAACAGGCAAACGTGGCGAGTGTTGACAGGAGCACGGATAATGAGTAAACACTCCATTTTAAAACCGTGTGGCTAAGCCCTGCTGGTGTGGCTCAGTGGTTGAGGATGGACCTATGAGCCAGGAGGTCACTGTTCAATTCCCAGTCAGGGCTCAGTCCCCAGCAGGAGGTGTGCAGGAGGCAGCCAATCAACGATTCTCTCTCATCATTGATGTTTCTATCTCACTCTCTCCCTCCCTTTCTCTCTCTGAAATCAATTTAAAAAAATTTTTTTTAAAGATATAAAATGATGCGACTGACATATAAGTATTCCTAGTGTCCCCACCAGTATCAGAGTGGTGTGTGTCCTGCAGGAAAGTAATGCTTTTCTCTGCCCTATTCAACAAGGGGTGTTGGTCGTGGGTTACAGCAGAAGGGCTGAGGTTAGGGAGCTTTTAGCCACGTAGATTGTTATGTAATAATTTGACATCGCAGTGTGTGACATGATTGCTACATTTTGCCAGCACCTTAAACCAAGCATGTGATGGAGACAAAATCAAGAGTTTACATTATATTTTTATGGAATTTTTTGAAGACATTGAATGAAAAGTCTCTATGTCCTTTTGCTCTGAACATGAATACAATCTTCCCATTGATCAAAACCTGTATAAACCAGACTTTCCTTCTCATATAATGACCTTCCTAAGTGCACACCTGCCTGTGACCTGTACCAAGTACTGCGCAACGGAAACTATCCAGGCCCGTGCCTCCTCCCCACACCCAGGATTCGCGATTTGCCCACATCTTAGAAGAACACACCGAATGGACCTGAACATACTCCTGTAAAGGATATCAAGAGGCAGTAGCAGAAGAGGCTAATAAATATATTTATGCCTCAGGAGGGCCGTATGCCCGGTTTTTTGTTGCTGTCCTCCCTGACAAATTGCCCCAAATAGCTCCATTGCCTCGCTCTGCACCCGTCCCGTAAACAGAAGCGGGCTCCAGGCCACGCCGAAGCTGTGGGAAGGGTAAGTCACGCCACGCAGGAGCTCAAGGTGCCTGTGACTTTGCGACGAGGCGAGCCCCTGAGGTGCCGTGCATTTCAAATCTTGCCTCGTGTGTGAATGTGTCGCTCTAAATAGGTGGCGCTCGCTTCTGGGAGGTAAAAGCTTCTCTTTTCCTATTTCCTTTCCTCCCCGAGGTTTTTCTCTGGGTTAGATGTTTCCCCGGGGCACTGCCAGGGCTCAGTGAATCACTCAGCAGGAGGGAAGAGCAGGTTGATAAATACAAAAAACTCCGGAACCAGCCTTTTCAGTCTCGGCCTCGTCTCCAGGAAACCAGCCTGAATAGCACCTCGTAGTAAGAGCCTTGCTGAGCCTCGCGTGTGATTACCGCCAGACGTTATGCCGCTGCACACTTAGGCTGCGAAGTCGCTTCCCGTTCAGCGCAGCCTTCCTTGCAGAATAATAGCCCCCCACCCCCACCCCCCAGAGCTGGAGAGCACGCGGTTGGCTCTAATTTCAGCTTGAAATCTGAAAAGATTTCTGAACCTTTTCAGCACATGAAGGCTACCGATCAAACCAGCTGGGTAACATGCTCCTTGAATAAGAATTGTTAGTTTCATTATAGAATGGGAATATGAAAGGGAATTAAGCAAATTGTTCTATCTTCACAATCCCAGAGTATGTATTATTTGTGTCTTTTTAATTTTATAGTATAATCCATTGTCACTGGAAAATAAGACAAATTTGTTCTTATATGTTAGTGTAAATACAAAATACATTATAATTTCACAATTTCTGAATGGACCTTGGAGCTTATTTCTGTTTATTAGATGGGTACAGAGTGAGACCAAGGCATTGTTTTGGGCAATTTGTAGCCAGGCAGCAGCAACTCATATAAAAGAATATATAAAACACCCAGAGTTACTCTAATAAAATTCCTTGTGAGTATGTTATGTTATTTTTCCTGTGACTGTAAATCTTTGGTTCTCAGTAGGCCAGTGGACTCTAACAAAAGTCACATGTTCACCCTGACTGGTTTGGCTCAGTGGATAGAGTGTCGGCCTGTGGACTGAAGGGCCCCAGGTTCGATTCCGGTCAAGGGCATGTACCTTGGTTGTGGGCACATCCCCAGTGGGGAGTGTACAGGAGGCAGCTAATCTATGTTTCTCTCTCATCAATGTTTCTAACTCTCTATCCCTCTCTCTTCCTCTCTGTAAAAATCAATAAAATATGTATTTTTAAAGAAAGTCACATGTTCAAGGCTTATCAACCACTTACCTGGAGGCATGAGATGTAGAATTACAACAGCATTTAAATCCCATCTCCACATTTTCTAGCTCTGAAGATGGTTGAGTTTCTTAACTTCTACTCAGCTACAAAACAGGCTTGCCGCTGTCACTTTCTAGAGCTTTTGTGAAGATTCAGGTACAAGATACGCATTTCTTAGATTATTCCAGAAAATCTCTAGCCTGCGCCTGAGAGAAGTCCCATCTATTGTCGGTTTCTTCGCTTCCAGATAAGCATTTAATGAATTTCTTTCCCTCTAACCCGGGACACTGGGAAGGCCGTCTCCTTCTCCTCTCTCTGTTTATTCAGCGTGCTGTGGGTCCCAGCCTGAGATACGGATGTGTCATCACCACTCTTTGCTGTTTACTGCTCGGTGAAGAGAGAAGTAAGGCAAAGGGACCCGGGTTCCGAGTGGCCACTGCTGCCACCAGCCCAGCCCTCCTTCCCCTGGCCTGTCTCCCATGCCTTCTCTCTGCCTCCTCTTCCCCTTCCTTCACTCGTCCATCCAGTAGGTAGATGAATGTGTGACCAGCTGGTGCCTCTCAGAGGTTGGCATCACAGGGAGCCTCAGAGCCCCATTCATTCCCAGCGTCCCCCGTCTGTGGGTGCGGGGCCCAGGGCTATGCATTCAGAAAGCACAGTGGGGACCATTACCTGGAGAACATTGCTAAGGGATGAGAGAGATCTCCTTCCCAAAAAACATACCAGGTCCCATGGGAGCAGACAAGCAGGCTGTGGAGCGTGTGGGTGGGAGGGGCCCAGCAGCCCCGGCTGTTACCTCGGGCCCTGAGTGACCATGTCCTCGTGCCGAGAGACCCCTGCAGAGAGAAGTTTGCTTTCTCTCCCATAGAAGTCATTTTAGGTTTGTTTGTTTTTCTGAAGGGGGTGGTGGTAACTCGTACCATTTTTGTAGCTATAGAAACTGAGACCAGTTAAGTGGCTTTCCTTGAATAGTGATCACCATGGAAAGAAACGAAACTAAGAAGTAATTAGCAAAGCTGAGAAATCCTAGTAAGCACAATCACATGTAAAATTCTAAACAGAGGTGTATGTAAGGACTACAGATTTTCCTGTTGAACATGTGGAATTCATAGAAGTTGCAGGATTTTGCAACTCTTAGAAATTTTAAGGAGAAAGAGGAATCCCTGTGTTTGTTTTTCAATCAGCTGTGTCTGATTTGAGGGACTCCCGTGTTTCCTACATGTTGGGAGTTGGTCCTGGTGCGCCATCTGCGTGTGTCTCATCCCAGAAACACACCTCAGACAGCGTGATGAAATGTTCATTAGCTGTGCTGCGATCATCGTAGGATTCCAACAAAAAGCATGTGGACGGGGAGGTGCTAACATTAACAGAGGATATTACCTCCGATAAAAAATAATAGAAGTAAAACAGC
The DNA here is from genome assembly GCF_028538775.1 of Myotis yumanensis. Taxonomy (NCBI): domain Eukaryota; kingdom Metazoa; phylum Chordata; class Mammalia; order Chiroptera; family Vespertilionidae; genus Myotis; species Myotis yumanensis. The sequence goes on from NW_027223759.1 coordinate 8,828,651, forward strand.
CCGGCCTGGTTGGCAGCTGAGTGCATTGGAGAGCACCGGGCGCAGGCACCTGTCGTAGGTGTTGGGCTGCCCTCCTCCTGCCTGGGAATAGAGAAGCTCAGTGTTGCTGCGTCTGGGCCCGGGGAATGGGTAAGCTGAACCCCCACTGGCTTGGCTCTGGGCCCTAGAACGTGTGGTAATACCTGAGGAGATGGCCTGGACATGGCACCCTGGCACTGTGCACCCCCAGTGTGTACGGGGAGCTTGTCTGCCCCCCCGCCGGGAGGGGAAGTCCTGTCACTCCGGGGAGGGGACCTGGGTGCCTGAACCTGTGGGCAGTGTAGGCGGGCTCTTCCCTTGTGCTCCCTCCTGAGCCCCAGCCCCCCCCCCAACACACACACACACACACACACACACACACACGGCGGCCCCTGGGCTCTGCAAGGTGCCAGGAGCCCAGCAGGCGTTCCTCGGGCGCTCACAGTGCTCACCGCTGGTGCAGTGGTGAGGAGGGAGCCCCCGTGGGGGGATGTGTGCAGTGTGAGAGAAATAGAAGTTCTTTACACGGGAATCCTTGCATTAGAGTGTCGCTCACTTGTGTGCTGTGTGTAGAATGCGGGGGCCAGGCGGCGGAGGCAGCATCAGCATCCCCCAGCCCCCTCGCCCAGCAGCGAACGCAGCCTCTTCCCTCGATGGCGGACAGGAGGCCTTCCTCGGCCTGCGGGGCTCTGGGCTCCTCGCTGTCTCCTTCCAGAAGCTCTGCTTGCTTCGCTCCGCTTGGCAGCTGAGGGTTAAGGCAGCTCCAGCCCGAAGCACTTCCTCCACAAGGAGGTTCTGAAGCAGAACTGTGGCGATGAGATGGGCCAGGCCATTTCTCCACTGCAGGCCCGAGGCAGACCCCCCGAGGCCCATGCCCCGAGGTGGGAGGGGCCCCTCTGAACCCCAGCATCTACCTCCTGCTGCTGCTGCACATGGATGCCTTCACATGCCCTTTGAGATTCTGCGTTTGTGCCTCAGTATCCCCAGCTGGTTCTGCTCAGCAGCTCAGCAGCGTGTGGCTGCTCCTGTCCCAGCACCTTCGTCTGGGAAGAGCCGAGACCTGACCTGGCCCATCCCGCTGCCAGCCGAAGCAGCCGGTCCCTCAGGCCTCGGGCCGGCTTACAGAAGAGTCCTCCACGGAGCAGGGACAGGTCGCTCCATCCTGCTGAAGTGCCTTTCCGATTCTTTTTATTGTTGTTATTATGAGTCCTCTACAGAAAGGAATCGAGACAGTGGGGACGTTCTTATAAAATGACACTTTATCTCCGTGATTAACTATATAATAAACCGTAAAGGCTCCGCCATGGTAATCTCCTTCTCCTCACACCTTATTGCTTTGATAATAAACGCTTTTTTATGGCAACAGAATAAAACTTTACTGTCCGGAGAGTTTGGGTGAAACGAGGAGGTGTGTTTTGGAAGGGAAAGGGCGCATCTGAAGCCCATGAGGTCAGCGTGGGTTTATGTGAGCTCAGGGCAGGTGGCACGTGGTCACGTGGCTGAAGTCGGTGACCTCGGGACCGTACCCGACCACGGAGAAGCCGCGCAGTGGCCGGCGGTCAGCCGTGGCAGCGTTCTGTGTGCCAGTCCGGTTCCGGCAACCGCTGCGGAAAGCAGAAATGTTCAAAACTTAGAGTTGCAGGTGATTAGCGGAGGGAGAGCACAGATTTCAATAATTTATCGCCGTCTCAATTTGAGAACAGAATCATTAACTACCTGTTTTGATTCGAAGCCAAACCCTGTGTGGTTTGGTGAATATCGGTGCACTTTTATTCATCAGTTTGTGTCTCAAGTGATTAGATTCCGTCAGAGACAAACATGATATAAATTGTTGCATAAGCGTGATTTATGTGCAAGCACCACAATATACCAATTAAGGAGAAGTTTCATTATTGATGCCACAGGAAAATGAATATGCTTTCTTCCCTTACATTCATCACGATCAAGCAATTTTTGTGGAGCAACTCACAATAGTCTAAGATCACACAGCTTTTAAACACTCGGCGTTTCCCTGAAGATGCGATGATTAAACAGAGGCCTGAAGGGATGCTCGGACTTAATGAGAGGAAGAAGCGTTGCCTTCCAGCCGAGGCAAGGGCATGTGCCACGCCCTGTGGCGAGTAGCGAGCAGAGCTCCTGCCCTCCGGGAAGCTTACATGAGATCCCCCAGCAAGGCCTTGGCGCTCTGTTCAACGTGCCTGGGACGCAGCAAGCTGCCGGGATGTGCTAGCCAAGATCAGCCTCATTTTGAGGTAACTGAGGGCGGACATGGCCACACGGGTGTACCTGGAAAGCAAGCAGGTGACCTCTTTGCCTCCCTGTGGGCATGTGGTTGGCGACACTGTCTGTGACTTTTCTGTGACTCGTCAGCTCTCAGCTGGCATTCCTCTCAAGGCTCTCCCTCCAGCCTCCATAGCTGGTAACTCCATCTCAGGGTTTCACCCAGCATCTGGCCTGGTCCCGCCCGCGGAGCTGTCTGTCACCAGGCGGCACTGCAGTGTCTCTCTGTCCGCTGCCTCTAAGATTCAATAGGACGTGTGAACCGCACTGATGAAATTCCTCGTGCAGCCGATGCCACACCACCAGGCCCCGTGGGCACCTGGGAGGCTCAGACAGGCTTTCCTCTTGGCCCTTCCTGTGGTCTGGCGCTCAGCTTGGTGCAGCAGCCGCTAGAGGACGGGCTGGCCTCCACGGCCCGGCCCCTGCACCCACCTCCCACGGCTGCTCTTCTCTCCAGGCCTGCGGCCTTGAAAGCAGAGCCCAAGGAAAGGCTCGGGCGCCCCTCGTGCAGTGCCTGAGGGAGGTTCACTGGGAGCTGTCGGGCCGGGTGTGCCTTCAGATCCTCGGTTCCGACGAGAGACCTGACTCAGCAGATTCCCGGCTGCCTGTATCCACGGGCGTTTTGAACGCAGTCGCACAGAGCAGCACCTGAATTACTAAGACTCTGAGGACAGTGTTTTGTTGAAATACCAGAGGAACAGAAGCCTGGTTTGGTGCCAACTCCACGGGCTTTCTCACATCCTCACATAGGCATGAAGCAGATTAACAGTGTGTTGTGCGTAGCCTCCATTCCTCCAGTGGGGGGCCCGGGAGGCCGAACTCACCATTGTGTGAGTGCCCAGCTTTGTGTCCTATGCATCAGACCTCGGGGGGAGGGTGTATTGTGCCCCAGATGTCCATTGTCCATCTCCTAAACCCTCTGGGTACATAATGATATTAACAGATTTAATCAGATTTATTGATGCCAAAGGAAAATGAATATGCAAAAACTGGCCACGGTTTTGGAGCTGGCAAAAAATTTGCAGCAGCCTTTCCTACACTCTTCTCCTCACCCAACACACACAAGCTGCAGGGCCTGTGGCCTGGGGGGGGTCAGAGGGGGTGGGGATTTGGTGAGGCTGTCTGGATACACCCAGGCTTGTACCCATGGATGCATTTCCTATGTGGCATACTCTGCGAGCTCTCAAAACCTGGAGACCAGTTAGAAGCCTTCTGTTTGGTTGAGGGTCGGGGAGCCCTAATTTCTTCTTCTTGCCATCACCATTTTCTTCCCTCTTCTGGTTCTCATTATTTCCCAGTAATTTCAGCAGATCCTCTCACCTCTCCCCAAAGAATGTAGGCTCCCCAAGGATGGTAGTAATTTTTTTTTTCATTCACAGCGGTATTCCCAGCCTCACCACCCTTGCCTAGTACATGGCAGACACTCGGCAAATATTTGTTCCACGGATGAAGGTTTTGCCAGTCTCCCCCTGTTTCTAGTGCTGTCTATGGCATATTCCTATGCAGCCATCCCAAACCCAGGCCACCCGCTGCACACCACTGAGGAAGAGGAGGGAGGCAAGTTACCTGCCAGTCTCCCGTGACCTGCCACCCAGTAGTCCGCTGGCCTCTTCCCGAGCCCTAAGGCCCAAAGCGGTTGTCCGGGACTCCTGTTCCGTGCCCAATGGAGCAATGTTCATTGGAAGATGCTTGAAACGCTTTCCCGGGGGAATGAGGAGGCAGAGACTCATGTGATAGAGCATGTGGGGGATTGACCAGCCGCATTTCTCAAAGTAAATGGCTTCCCCCTCCCCACCCCTCCCTCCCCCCAGCCCACAGCCAGAGTCTGGGAGAGTGAAGCACAGAGACCCTAGAGAACTTAACCAGCCTCCGTGACCCATGCACCAGTTTTTAAAATATGTATTATATTGTTGTGGAACTTGGGAACTCGTAGGGCAAAAATACTCCCAAATTCAAATTCAAAGCGGTGCCATCCTGCAAGTCTGAAAGGCTTTTTTCTAGACTTGCTGACAGTGATTTAATCAGCAGCTGCCACCGTGTCATCCTGGGGCACGTCCCTCCACGTCGCCTCATTTCGGAAAAGCAGAGTGTGCGGCTGGCATTGCCACAGGGAAATAGTTATGGTGATTTCCGTTTTGTTTAATGAAAATAATCTTTCTTTTACTTCCAGGGCTTATTACAAGTTCGTCTTTGATTAACTTTTTTGTTTTTGTTTTGTTTCCCCTCAGCATCATTGACAAAGAAGTTTCCTTGATGGCAGAAATGGACCAAGTCAAAGAAGAAGCCAGTAAGTACAGCCCTGGTGGCCGGGCCAGGGGCCTCCCCCGTCGGAAGCTGTCTGTAGGTCAGACTGACCGTGATATGGATTCCGAGTTGGGTCCTAAAATCCACACGGTTTTCTGGCTCTTGAGCTCCGTCACCTTGGGCAGTACGTCACTTAGCCCCCGGGGACCTCCGTGACCTCGTGTGTGAAGACTGGGCCCTCGCAAGTCCCAGGTGTCCCAGGAGCTATTTCAAGTCCAGAGGGACTTTGGTGCGTATACTGGGCTACTTCCAGTAGTTGGATTTAAAAATGACATTAATTTTCGTATTAAACTTTAAAACATAACGTTTAAGCCTTTACAACTCACAAATCTCGCTCTACAACTCGCACAGTCCTCTTCACTTGGTCCTTTTTTAGGTTCAACTAACTGAATCCAACCAAATTTAATTTCCTAAAAAAATAAGTCCCATTTGAAACTTAAATTCCTCTTCACATTTTAAAGAACATTTATGAATTTAATATGTCTGGTCTTTATTTTTTTAGCACGTCAGGCGTCTGACCAGGCAAACTCACAAACCTAATGGGCAAAGCACCCTAAGCTTGTCAGCAGCTCTGCTAAGATGAGCAGCTCAGACTTAGAGATGCACTCAGTGACGTTTTCCTGACCCGCTCCAGTTCCGTTCACAGACTTAGGCGCATTGGCTGACACCTGCCAGCTTGACGCCTCAAAAGAAGATGAATTGCATGTTTTAAATTGAAATCACAAGTGAGATTGCCCAATGTACCAGACACTGAACAATGAACACACTCAGACCATCTTGATCATTGCAAAACTTTTCCTAGTTTTAACACCAAGTATTTATTCCCTGGGTTTGATTTATTTTGTTATCTTCAAACTCGTCTCTAAACCTTTCCACTGCTTCGAGGTTCCACGGCAGCAGGTCGGGCAGATTTGCCGTCTCAAATGGGCCGAGGCTCATGGGTTGGAAATTCCAGCCGAGACAAGATTGCACAATCAGATCCAACACCAGCCCAAGTGGACACGCGGGAGCCCTCTCTCAGCACTGACTTCAGCCTGCTCTGGTCACGGGAACCCTGAGACCATGTTTTTAAGCTGGGATTTACTTTTATAATTCCTATCCCCTGAGCGTTTTAAATTCTCCATCTTTACCGAAATTTCATCGCGTGAATTAGACAGATGGCAGTCTGCAGCCCCAGCCGGGTTTCAGCTAAATGCCTTCACTTTGACGGCACTGCATCTCTGTTACCGGAATGAAGGCTCGGGCCAGATTCTGCATTCTCTTCACATTCTTCTCGCCTGGCCCGTGTCCATACGTCAGTAGTCCCTTCGTGGGAAATAGCTATTGTTATTTTTTTTACCCAGCTTTTCTAAATAATTACAAGCTAATTTCCAGGATCTAAAAGAGGGCAGGTTTGATGAAATAAAACTAAATGTGGCCCAGGGTCCAGCTGTGGGATAGTGAGGCCATCGCGCAGTCCCTTCGATAGAGACATTGTTTTATGCTTCTGCAGTTGGTTGGTTTCTGAGGTAAAAGTGATTTCCACCTGGGGGGATGTTTCCTGTGTCTCGGGTAAAGCTGATCTTCCCTTTTCCGTTTCATGCCCTATTGGTAACAGCAGTAAGAGCCGACACAGGCACAAATGCTCCCCTGGCACCCAAGCGGAAAGCTGCTGGCACATCACTGTCTGAGAGGTTAACACAACACCCGCGATTTCGTGCGCTCATTCTTCTTCTCGGGACAATGCTCGGTGCCAGGACCTAAGGAACTCGGAGCCTCTCGGGAGGGCACCCCGTTTCCACAGCTCACTCGGTCGGGAAACATGACCGTGTGCTGCCCTGTGTCAGAGCATGTTAGAGCCTGGGACAGCCACGGGGAGGCCTGTGGGAGCTCTCCGGCCGCTGCCCAGAGCCGGGGAAGCAGAACCCAGTTCAAGTCCAAGTTCCACCCATTTACTGGCTGTGTGACCTTGAACCATTTTGTGAATGTCTCAAACTCTGTGGTTGCACATCAGAAAAAGGGGAATAAGACTAGTCTCGAGGCCCAGCCTGCATGGCTCAGTGGTTGAGTGTCAACCTGTGAACCAGGAGGTCACCGTCAGGGCACATGGCCAGGTTTTTGGCTCGGTCTCCAGTGTGGGGCATGCAGGAAGCTGCCGGTCAATGATTCTTTCTCATCATTGATGTTTCTGTCTCTCTCTCCCTCTCCCTTCCTCTCTGAAATCAATAAAGATATATTAAAAAGAATAGTATCTATCTCAAATAGCTATTGTAAAGGTGAAATGAGAAAATCCGTGCCAGGCACTTAGCTCTGTTAGCAAAGGGCAGCCCAAACCCCTCCTGGACAGTCACACGGTGCAGGTCAGGGGCCATGCGGCATCTCAGGTGACAGGCCTGTGTCAGCCGTGTCATCTCCACACACAGAAGCTGGGAGACTCTCTCCCCACAAGGTAATGAACCGTCTGTACAGCCACCACCTTGAGCTTGCTTGTCTACTGCCTCACGAGTACTTTTCATTTCCTGCACACGGTAGAAACCATATTTCCTCAATTATAACATAAGCTCCTACTATCCCTCATGGCACCTAACACAATACTGAGAAGGCTGTAGGTACTTCCTAATATTTGTTAAACAAACCATTGTAATTAATTCAGTGTCTATAGGCTGCGGGACCCAATATCGGTGAACGTTAAGGTAATTACAAACAGAGAAAGTATATTCTAGATCAGTGGTTCTCAACCTGTGGGTCCCGACCCCTTTGGGGGTCGAACGACCCTTTCACAGGGGTCGCCTAAGACCATCGGAAAACACATATATAATTCTATATTGTTTTTGTGATGAATCACTATGCTTTATGTTCAATTTGTAACAATGAAAACACATCCTGCATATCAGATATTTACATTACGATTCATAACAGCAGCAAAATTACAGTTATGAAGTAGCAACGAAAATAATTTTATGGTTGGGGGTCACCACTACATGAGGAACTGTATTAAAGGGTCGCGGCCTTAGGAAGGTTGAGAACCACTGTTCTAGATGAATACATCTCACTTTATTAATAATATTCGTAGTGAGCTTTTCTGGAATGTACGGTACTAACCACTTCTCATAGTTACTGCATGTAGCTTCACAGTGGCCTCGCGAGGCGTGGGGCTATCACACTGTGCAGATGCGGGGACCAGGCTGCCGTCGTGCGGCGGCCCCAGACTTTGTCCGGGTACCAGGGAGGGGAAGGCCCACATGGGCAGGTTCCTGGAGAGCCAAGTTGGCCAGAAATGTGGGAAGAAAACATTACTTTACATTAATAGGAACACAGACACATTGTGAAATAAAATGCAGGATTCACAAGAATTTTTTCAGGAATAAAAAGGATTTCAAAGAAACTTTGTGCCTGAAGAGCTACTTCTGCCCCAGCTCCCTGCGTCCCAGGGTTTCAAGGACTCTCCCCCGCGATGGAGTTCTATTTACGAAGCCCTCAACATTGTCCAAGGCCCAGGCAATAGGAGCAAGCTCCCAGTGTGTTTCAGGAACTTGAAGGAATGTCTAATTCCTGTTGAGAAAACGGCTTTCAGCACGCCAGATGCTGTTCACAAAAGTGCCTAAATAATCTGAACTGAGTCCTGCGAGCAGCGGAAGCCTAACGCTGCGTGAACTGTTCCCTCCACAGAGGTATCAAAGGAGGGTGCTTTCACAACACACTTGTTATTCTATTTTAAATTTTAGGATCAATGAATTTTAGGATCCAATCTGGTTTTGTTTTTTGCTTTTTACTTCTGTGATTGATGTTTTTGAGGTGAAATAAATGCCTCTCCCCAAAGCATGTAGCTTTAGATCTCAAGTTTTAAGGCTTTCTCATCATGAACGGCTTTGAAATGTTAATGAGACTATATGTAAAACTCATCCAACACTTGCTGATGCAACATCTGCATTCCCTTGCATATCTACAAGAGTGTAAACTAAGGCTTTATTGGTGACCTTGCACCTGCATTCCTATTTTAGGGCCCGTTTATCTCTATTTCTATAAAATCTTTTGTTTGGTGTGAATGCCCAAGTTCTACCTAATCAAAAAGAACAGTTGCCCCTAATTGTCACCAGTCCCATAAATGATCCGTTAAGAAACGTCAGATCTGCTTAACTGTGTCCTCACTCAGGGTCCGCTGACCCCTGTGCTAGCTGTTGTCAAGTCTGGGCCTTCAGAATTTTTTAAGACTTTGCACAAAGAAAGTACTTTCTTTCATCTTCTTACTCAAAAATAATTTTTCCATGCTCCAGACATTAGTCCCGTCCATAGGTTGAATATACTGGCAAACAAATATTCAAAGGTACGAGTCCTAGACGTTGTTAAGTGGCCGCCGTGGAAAAGGAACTTCTGTCCTCTCTGCATATTCCTTTTAAGTAGCGGATTGGTTCATTTATTCAGTCCATTCAGCCAACATGTGTGCCAGCCCCGAGGTGTTATGGACGCAAATAACCGCATGTGCAGTCTCTGCTGTGATGGGAGATGCCTGTTGCAGAAGCCGGGCAGGTGACATTCATCAGCTGACAGGGCAGGGAGGGACCGGGCCCGGGGAGCGCCGAGCTCTGCCTGAAAAGGGCAGCAAGTTCTCAGCCCCAGCCAGCTGTTGTCACAGGGAAATGCTCGCCAACCATGGCCAGAAATTCGAGTTATCTGAAGAGAAGCCAGAGTCCAGCTCTCACACGGACTCCCCTTATTTTCAAATGTGGGCAGTTAATTTCAAAAATTAACTTGTCATGTGCAGACCAAACAAAACATATGCGCTCTGTAGCCAAAGGTGAAAGTGGGTCACCTTCTCGTGTCCTCTGGTCTCACTGGGTAACCTGGGACATGGTGCGGTGACACGCTGTCTATGGTCAGATGGGAATTCCCTGTATTCCGCAAGGCCGCCAGGCCTAGACCGGCCTCTGCCCAGCTACCTGGTGTACGTGGGAGGCGGGGAGTCCCGGTGAATAGCTAGAGCATGATTAGAGCAGTTTGGCAGATGGTAAGGCTTTACTTGTAGATTTCTTATTTTATTGACATCTCAGCATAAACAGATAATGTTTCTCTGTCTGTCTGAAGAATGGTTTCTGATGTGCAGGAAGTCTTCTTAACTCTGGACTGCCTCTGAACTTCTTGGGGGGTTTTAAGGTGACTGTTTTTGACATTTACGAAGTAAGAACTCTCACAGTGAGAAGTCACATTGTTTGGCTCTGCGTGTGTGCTGCGAATCAGGTCTAAGGAAGCAGTTGACCTTCGTTCAACCTAGAACAGGATGTGTTGTGTGCATAGTATCTTAGTTAGATGGGCCTCTCCTTTCTTATAACTCAAAATATTTGTCCAGAGGAATGAAGGCATATCCTGTGTGGCTTGAATTAGAGAGCTTCAAGTCTGTCTGTTGAAAGATCAGACTTCATATTAAATCTCACCCCATAGGTTTGTGCTCATTGCTTTTGAGTTTCATGATCTTTTGGGAAACACACACATGTACACACACGCACGCGAACACACAGATTAACTTGTGGGTTACTACATCTACGTGAGCCTTAGTCCATCTGGCAGATGTGTGAAATGTGGTACCAGCGAGCTCCCTGGTGTCTTCGCTGTGTGTGCAGATGCTAAGGAGTGCCCACGAATCCAGCTCAAAGGGGCTTTGACTTGCCCTTGAGATGTCTCCATGGAGACACTAAAAACAAAGCCAGGACACTCTGGTCTGGAACCTCCATCTGAATGCAGAATGGAAACATATCTGCAGAGTGTCAAAAGAAAAGGCATTTTTAGCTCACAGAGATCAATCAAGTGAACCCTTTATGTCATACTCCAGTAACACAGCTGGTTGCCCCGAGTGTGTGTAAAGGTTCAGGAAGCTTGATGCTGTTAGAATTTAGCAGGACAGCACACAGAAGAATGAGTTTGGCTTAATGGACTCCTATCTTTGTAATACCATTCAGATAGGATTTTAATACGTGTCCTTTTTTTGAAATAGCTGTTCTGAGTAACGCACACATTTAAAAGTCCAGATTAAGTCAGTGAGACCAGATGCCAGTGAGGAAAATGAAGAAGACTGTGTGTGGGTGTGCAGTGAATCAGAGGGATCGTGTTTGTTGGGATGGGTGGGCGAGGACATCCAGAAATGGGTGGTTGGTGATGAGCACCAACTCGAACCCACCTCGATGACCAACTCAGAAAGCAGCCATGGTCCAGCTGAGTGACCACTCCACAGAAGGAGAACTGACTCCAAGGAGAAGTGACTACACAGGTTACTTCCTATGTTTACATCGCTGGCCCTAACGTATTCCCTCTCACTTGGCAGTGGAGATCCTGACTGCTCGTCAGAAGAAGGCAGAAGAACTGAAGAGGCTCACTGACCTGGCCAGTCAGATGGCAGAGATGCAGCTGGCCGAACTCAGGGCAGAGATCAAGGTCAGTTTCCAGCGACCGCAGCCTGGGTCCCCGAGCCCTGAGCCCGAGACCCGACCCCATCACGTGTGTGTGGCACCCATAGAGCTGCTCTCTGAGGACCCAGCGTCTCACACCCAGCTCCCTTTCGCAAAGCTGAAATTGAGAACAGGAGGCTGAAGAGCCTTCTAATCGCTATATTTCCGTATATATGGTTTGAACGGGCATTAATAGGGAGGGTGGTACAAGCTATTTTCTTAGGCAGTGGGGACTGACCTAAATACAATGCATTCAAACATGAATTACAGCTGAGATGGGATGTTATTTTCACCTCATGTAACTTATGTGTGTGTATATAAACATACCATGTGAACACACTAAGTCTGAACGTAGTGGAACAGTAAGGATTCTAGAGAATACACCGTATGTGGAGACCTCTTCCCTACGTCCTTGCCTAGCTTAGTTCCCCTTTTGTTAAGGGTACCACCCACAAGTACGTGTCCACTAGATTTCAGGGGTGAGCAGCAGAAACTGACCCTGGCTAACCTCCAGAACAAGTTAAATGTGAAAGAGCATGGGTGTAGCTCACCAACGCAGAGTGGGATCTGAAGACTCCGACTGCTATTAGGCAGAAGCCTGGGGGGCTTGGGTGACTAGGCAGCAGTAATTACCAGACGCTCCTCGGGGCACCATCAGCCATTGTGCCCCATTCGATTCAAGTCCCAGAGAGAGACTCTGACCGGCCTCTACTGGGTCACAACCACCATTGAGCCCAAGAGTTCTGATTGACAGACCACCCCCCCCCAAGACTGTGGGTCTTTGAAACCATGTTGGGGTACAGTTACCAGAAGGAGAAATGGTTACCAGAAAGCAAAAACAAGTATCTACAATAAAATAGGAAGTTGCAACTTATAAGTTTCCCCTTTTCTCTTCTTCCCCAGTATACTAAGCACACACACACGTGCACACCAGCCTCTGACCTACTTCTTGGGAACTAGAGTACTTAGAAGCAACAGGCTTTATAAGTAGGATTGTCTGCCCATCTGGGCATGAAACTGGTTAGGCAAATGACTCCCAGTCTCCTTGCTTTGGTTGGGCATGGAAAGGAGCAGGAAATAAGGACCCCAAGAGTCCTGGGAGACTATCGGTCTCTTCTTTCTCACCTTCTCTTCTGACCTTGGTTGCTTCCCACCCACTCAGTTGCCATGGCCTCCTAATTCATCTTTGTGCCTCCACCTTCGCCCTCCAGCCTGGCCATCCACCCTCACACGGGAGGTGCAGCCCCAGAGCAAGGTCTGAATTTCCCTCAGAGCAAACTCCACAGCTGGGCTCCAGTGTCTACACATCCAACTTCTCTCTCCCTCTTATTAGAACACTAAAGGCCCAGTGCACGAATTCGTGCACAGGTGGGGTCCGGCTGGCGACACCCCCCCACCCCCACCCCCGGTCAAACTCTCCATAGAGAGGACAATTTGCATATCAGCCTTTTATTATATAGGATGAAGTGAGGAGTATGAGGTTGCCAGCTTCCTCGTCTGTTGAAACTATTCATCTGCCAAGTTTTGTTTCTGCTTGTCAGAATCCCTCTGAACATAATATGGTTAATAACATGGGCTTTGGGCTGTAGCAGACTAACTCCTGTAACCTCGGATAAGCTACAGATTCTTAGAGCCTTAAGTCCCCTCTCTGTAAAACAGGGATAATAATAGTACTGACTTCATAGCACTGTGACCAGATGAAAATGAGATTATCTGTTAAGAATTTGGCCCATTTTTTTTAATGTTCCAGCTCACATGCTTTCCTTACATAACTCCCCTGCCCCTCAGTGGGAAATAATTTCTTCCTTTTATTGTTTTATTTTTATTTTTTTCTTCTTCTTCCTCTTTTATATTCCTGAAGCATATCCACAGTCACCCGGTGTTGTAGTTGATGGTATCTGTTTCCCTTGCCACGTGGTAAACTCTCTGGTAAACTCCAGGAGGAACTGAGTCATAGCTATTTCTGCATTTCTCACTCTGTCCTCTGCACATAAATCTTCATTTCAAATGAATTGAAAGATAATCTTTTTCCCACTTCCTCTAACAGCACTTGGAATTCTACCAAGACAGGGTTTTCCAGTTACTGAAAGCTACTCAGACTTCCTGGTCCCCTAAGAACACAGAGAAGGGTGGCTCGACTGGTGTGGCTCAGGGGTTGAACATCAACCTAGGAACCAGAAGGTCACTGGTTCAATTCCTGGTCAGAGCACATGCGTGGGTTGTGGGCTTGATCCTCAGAGTGGGGCGTGCCGGAGGTAGCCAATCAATGATTCTCTCTCATCATTGATGTTTCTATCTCTCTCTCCCTCTCCCTTCCTCTCTGAAATCAATAAAAATGTATTTTTTTTTAAAAAAAAGAGAGAGGAGTGTCTAGGGAAGAATGACATGTCTTCTGTTGAGGCGTAGTAATGCCTGAGCAGGCCATCAGCCAAATCAGGAAGATGGGCTCGACCCAAAAACTTACAACAGGACATAAAACACTGCAAAGAGGGTGAGGGGTGCTACAAGGTTCAGGAGATGAGTCCGGACGCTCACTTTGCCTGGATCACCGTTTTGTCTACGCCCAGGCCGGGGAAAGCCGGGACCCACACGTGTCCCCAGGACAGGAAGGTGATCGTGCTCCAGGCCGATCAGAGCCAGGTCTGACGCGGGGTCCTGGCAGCCGGCTCACCCCCACCTGGCTAACACCGGCCACGGCAGCGGCTGAGCAGAGAGGCGCCTGCGTGAGCCCTCTCTGTCGTGTGGCGCTAACTCCTGCTCTCCTCTCTTGCCTCCAGCACTTTGTCAGCGAACGTAAATATGATGAAGAGCTCGGGAAATCGGCCCGATTCTCCTGCGACATTGAACAGCTCAAGGCCCAGATCATGCTCTGCGGGGAAAGTGAGTTGTGCGCGCCGGCTCAGTGACCCTGTGCCAGTGAGCCCAGCGCTACTTGGAGTTGGTGTGTCAGGCGAGGTCCCCAGGGGGCTAAAGCGAGGCCCAACGAGATTTAATGATCTAAGGGCATGACACAAGTCACTGGAAATGTCAAGATCTGAACTCAGAGTCTCCCGATGCCACTGCCCATCAGTAAATCCTCAGGATTCACTGAGCAGAACGGAACAGGGCAACTAGTTTAGACCTTTTGCAAACTTTCCTTAAGCAGAGCCAGATACACTGCCTCTCCCATCCCAACAGCCTGCTCCGAGATAGAGACCTGGTCGCCAGGAGCGTCTTCCTGATAAGTCAGGCACAGCAGCCACTGTCCTGAGGGCCCGGCTGGGGGTGCGCTGCTCCGAGTGCCCAAGCCTGTCCCTCGGTTCTGCACTGAGTGAAGTCTGCAGATAATGAAAGCCTTCAGTGCAGCCATTAGCGTTCATCTTGTTCACTATCAAGGCTTAATTAGAGCAGTTAATGTGCAGACAAACTGGCTGATCCTTTCCCATCCTGCAGCCGCCCACCGGGGTGGGGGTAAGAGCACCAAGGGCAGCCACAGGAGGACAGAGGACCGTGAGGGACGCGGAGTAGCCACAGCCTCAGAGTCAGCAGAGAAATGGGGATTTGGCTGCACTTTTTTTTTTTTTTTTTTTTGTCAAAGTGAAAATTGCTGTTTTTTTCCCTCAGCATACAAAATATAAGCTTGATCTAAAAGTCACAGGCCCCCTCTTGGAGAGACTAGTTCTCCAAGGCCCCTCCTTCTCAGCTGGGTTGAGAGCCCACAGCTACTGAACCAGCACTGGTCTCCTCTGCGGGGAGTTAGGGCTTCCCTGACACTGAAGCTGGTCAGCACTGAAGTCCCCTGGCTGTTGGCACAGCCCCCACCATGCCACCGCCCCTCTGCTCTGAAACCAACGGACCAGAGCTACATCCCTGTCCTTTCCACTCCTCGTGTCCTCTGATCCCCACGAGTCCCCCCTGACCCTCTAGAACATCGGTTCTCAACCTGTGGGTCGTGACCCCTTTGGCAGTCGAACGACCCTTTCACAGGGGTCGCCTAAGACCATCCTGCATATCAGATATTTACATTATGCTTCATAACAGTAGCAACATTACAGTTATGAAGTAGCAACGAAAATAATTTTATGGTTGGGTCACAACATGAGGAACTGTATTTAAAGGGCCAGAAGGTTGAGAACCACTGCTCTAGAAGAACCCGAGGATCAAGTCTGAGCCAGCACAGGTAGCAGAGAAACCTGCTTCTAAAAGTTGGGGACAATTTTAAGATTCAGGGGTCTCGCTTTCCAGCCTGGCAGGCAAATTCTGGTGACCTGTGCAAGGGCCTCGAGCCGTCACCCTTAGATCGCTTCCCTTGGCCTCGAGCCAGGTCATCACCGAGAAACCATCCCTGATCGGCCTGCTTGGACTTGAGTGTTGGGCTTGGTGCAGCCTCGCAGCGGGGCTGGAGCAAAGGGGGTGATAAAAGGCCAGATCACGCAGCTCTGATGGAGTATAAGATGCCTTGGGGCCTCTTTCGATCTAGCCCCAGGGTCGGGGGATGTGTACAATCCAAGTGACAAAATTCCCGACATTACGGCGCTGATGGGCCATGTGTCCCTGACCGCCCTCCCTGTCTTCTGCGTCTGAGACCAACTGGCCAGGGGTCTGAGGACAGCGAGAGTGGGGTTGGCCATGGGAACCAGGAGGCAGGCACAGCTATGGACAGGCCACGTGGGCACTTCAGGACTTCATTACCCACCTTCCCGTGGTGCTCTTGACCTAAGGAATATTAAAGTTGTGCAGAGAGGTCTTATTTCCTGCCCACGTCTCCCAGCTCGGATGATCCTGCTGTAACTGCAGTTCAGTGATTCTCACAGAAGGAACTTGGTGGTCCCCGGCCACCAAGGTGCCCTTTCGAATGACCTCTTTACAAATAAAAGCATTTCTTAGTGTTTTTATGAAGCTCCAGGTCCTCGTGGGTTTCCAAGGCAGCCGTGGCCGTGGCCGTGGCCCAACCCTTAATGCCGCTTGCTTTCTCGTTGCAGTTACACATCCAAAGAACAACTATTCGTCCAGAGCCCCCTGCAGCTCCCTGCTGCCGCTGCTGACCGCGCACGCGGCCTCTGGGAAACAGAGCAACTTCGCCAGGAAGTCCACTCACAAGCCCTCCGAGGGCAAAGCCGCAAACCCCAAAACGGCCAGCAACCTGCCCAGCACCACGGACAGCGCTCACCAGGCCACACCGCCCAACAAGCAGGTACGGGGTCAGGGTGAGGGGGCTCCTGCACTGCCTCGGGTCCCACAGACCCTGGTCCTTGCGGCCAGGAAGAAACCACTCATCCTTAGAGGAAGAAAACAGCAACTGCTGGACACAGAGCTTCCTGGGCCCCAACAGGCCCTCCCACCCCCAGCAGCTCGGCGTGGCCCCAGGGCCTCCACCCTCCTGGCTGGCTCCGAGGCGTCCCCTGGTGCATGCAGTCCGGGTGCCGTAGGGCCTTCCGTGTGGAGGAAGTGCCTGTACACGCCTGACACGTCAGCGAAGAGCCTACGGGAGACGGCTCCCCTGCTCCCTGAGTGCCTCCACCCCTGTCCCCGGGACTGGCCCGCAGGTGGAAGGGACTCCCACAGATGCAGGGACAAGACTCGGAGTCTGGCTTCTGACACCATGGGGGAGGAAATCCGGCATTTGTTTTTTCAGATTCTTTAATTCCCGCTTATGTTTATCAGTAAGAGGCCAAAGTTAGTTCAAACTTCTCTCTCTTCTCTTGGGCCTTCAGTAAAGAGAATGCACTTCAAGTGGCATCATTCACTCTTATCTAGTGTGTCCCCTGAAAACACAGTGTCCAAAGGGCAGTCTTCCTTCTGCTTCTGCGTGTCCTTGAGAAGCGATCGCCTCTTATCACTAGAGAAGGAACGAGAAATGGGACTGGATGGCACAGACGCCGGGCATGCTCTAAAGACATTGAACACTTCCAGAATGCTGGTTTTCTGACCGGGGCCCTGCTGGGTTCGTGGTCTCAGTCTTTTAGAATTCTCATCAATGAGAATTTCTCTGGCTCTGAATGTCTTCGTGAACTTGAACATCGGGCTGGAGCAGGGAGCCTTTCACATACGCACAGCTGTGCGATCACGATCACATCTGTTTTCCTTATTGTCTAATACACCTTCCCAGCTTTTGTGCTTTACTCATTATTAAACCCCCTACGAGAAGTTAAAATGTAGTCTGCATTTCCCTTCCACAGTTTCTTTAGAAAGAGGCCGGGTTAAATGCTATCCACATAGATACTTTTCAGCTCACTGTTCTTAATGTTTTCAGCAAAACATTGCAGGTGATGGCTCGTTTAAGTTGAAATGTGCTTACATATCTAAGCTAGAACACTGTCTATATATATGGGGCAAGAAGGTCCCGTGTTTTAGAGCAACCCTTCCTGGTCCTTCCCCAGCTGTGGCCCTCCCTACAGAGCGAGACCAAGGAGATGTGCCTACCCAAAACCTGTACCCTCTCTACTGAAAAGTGCTCCAGCTACTTGAGATCCTGGAATTCTCGTCCCACGTGGCCCCGAGCCTGCCTTCCCCATTTGGACCATTTCCCTGGATACATCACCTTGAGACCAGACCCCACTACAGTCTGCATACCCCCAGGTCCAAGGGTGGTTATCTGTGAGGGCGGAGACGAGGCTGAGGTGCAGGCTGGAGGGCCCCCCCAGTTGTGGGTGCAGGGCCCCTCACAATGAGTGGTGGAGCCAGAGGTAGGAAGACCCAACGTACAGGCAGGTGGGGTGGGGCTGCCTTTGTGCTCTTGCCCGGAGCCCAGAATTATCGGGGGTGGGTCTGCCCTAACCCTCCACCACCCAGTCGCACTGCACCAGTTCAGAACTTTGTGTACATTTGTATCTCATAAAGGTACACATTTCAATAATAGAAGTTTGATTTTCAGTAAAAGTCTGCGTTCGTGTAGCAGCCTATCTGTGACTCTTATCAGGAGAGGGTCCGGGAAGTAGGAATGGCTTCGCCATTTTCTAACCGAAGACCTGGGCAAGCCCCTTAAATGTACCTCCCTCCTCAATAAAGTGAACAAGTAACAGCAACTGCCTTCCAGGGTGGCTGTGACGATCAATGAGATGGGACCGGCGCACTGAGCTCTTCCTGGCCTCCAGGAATTCCAGTATCTTTCTGTTCATCAGGCACAGACACGCTGGCCCTGCTTCCTCTCTGCTCACCCCTGTGTTCTCATCTGCCCGTTGGTCGAATGTGGCGTTTTTCACTGTGGTCCTCCAAAACTTGTTGGCTGACAACTGTAGCATTTAGGAAAAGAACAATTACCTCTGTAAAAATACACATCACCATCCCACCAGGATCTACCAGATACACCTCATCCCTGTGTTCACCCAAGATAACATTTCAGAACTAGGGTATTTATTTTGAAATAAAATGAAAAGAACTGTTTTGGAGTAGAGAAATTACAAATAGAATTTTCCATTTTTCTTCATAAATGTAGTGAAAATTCATATATGTAGTCTCCTCAGCCTGTCCTCAAAATTTCCATCACAGAGGATCATCATTGCCCTGCTTCTGTGTGGCCTGTGCTTCTGCCCTGTTTCAAGTTGACTTGGTGTGGCCTGGTTCTTGAATTGCCCATCTTGTACTTTTGTAACCTCTCTCTCTCCATCGGTCATTTCCTTGGAGTTCCATTTGCAAACAGCGGGTGTTCTCTACGCTCGGGGGTCTTACCAGCTGGACTCAGTTGCATGTTGTCCTGTTCTGGGTGTAAAACAGCTGCCCTGGGGCTTACAGACGGTTTCCCTGGTCTCTGCCGCTGTCCTCATTGTTTGCTGGCATCTAACACCTACCTCTTTTCTTTTCCTTTTTTTATTGCAGACTACGTCTAATAGCCAAAGACGAAGGTTTAATCCACAGTATCACAACCGGCTCAACGCGTCTGCCAAGCCGCAGGGCGGTGGCAATGAAGCTGACCCAGCAGTGAAGGGCAGCAGCCGCCACGAACACAGGAGACAGCCGCACAACGGCTTCCGCCCCAAAAACAAAGGCGGCGGTGCCAAGAACCCCGAGGCCCCTCTGGGGACAAAGGCCCCGGAGGCCCCTGCCCATCCGGAAAAGCCCCGGCGGAGGCAGCACGCGGCAGACAGCGCGGAGGCCCGGCCTTTCCGGGGCGGCGTCCCCCGGGTGTCGCAGTGCAACCTCTGCCCCACGAGAATAGAAGTCTCCACGGAGGCCGCGGTCCTCTCGGTCCCCGCCGTGACCTTGGTGGCCTGAACGGGGAGACAGGAAAGCTCTTCTCCCTCCCTTCTGGCTCCCGGCCCGAGGTGCTGACCCAGTTCGCTGCCAAAAGAGAATCAATCAGAATAGACAGACCCTGTGGGGTGGTGTCGTCTTCTCGTAATCGTTTTTACTAATCCTCATAATCAGCTCTAGCTTGCTTCATCCCTCCCATGGCTTTGCTTGCCCCGTTGATGCTTTTTCTCATGGAGACGCTGCAGCAGCCCAGCCGGGTGCTCCCTCCTTGGTTAGGAAGGTGGGCCGGTGGCTACGGGGCTCGCGAGCGATCAGGGCCCGGCAGCAGCCGGCCTAGTAGCAGTGGTGTCATCCGTCCGTTGGTCGTGGTTAGAGAGTCGCTGTTGAAACCAGTCTTACCGATCAGACAAACATGATCTGCTGAGGACACATGTGCTTTTGTAGAATTTAACATCTGGTGTTTTTCTGAAATATATACATATATATATACATATATTGCTTTATTTGAAACAAATTAAAATATGCTGCATTTGACCCCCGGCTGGTTTCTGTTCTTGATGCCCACGTCCTTCTTGAATGTACGTGTAGTGCTTGCGAGAAAACCTGAGAGGCTGGAGGCTGTGGCACAGAGCTCGGAGCAACACTGCTCCTCTTGGGACAAGTGTCCTGAAGGAAACACCATGCCTGGCAGTGGCCCCCGCCAGCACCTTGCACACACACAAACGGAGCTGCACCCCATCCCCTGAGGTTCTTTTTTTTGTTTGTTTTAATATACTTTATTGGTTTTTTACAGAGAGGAAGGGAGAGAGATGAGAGTCAGAAACATCGATGAGAGAGAAACATCGACCAGCTGCCTCCTGCACATCTCCCACCGGGGATGTGCCCGCAACCCAGGCACATGCCCCTGACCGGAATCGAACCCGGGACCCTTCAGTCCACAGGCCGACGCTCCATCCACTGAGCCAAACCGGCTTTGGCCATCCCCTGAGGTTCTGTGCGGCCATTTGGAACCTTGGTTGCAAGTCACATAAACCTCAGCTCAGCCCAGCTCCGTAAACATTGGTCCAGTGACTGAGAAGTCCAGGGTTCAAGGACGTTTGGGGTCCCGTTTGACCAGGGCTTTCTCTTGATGATCTCAGGTCTCCTTTCCTCCAGCGGCTGACATTGTATTCAGAGTGGCAGCAAATGGCCACTTTGCTTCTAAAACTCAAGTCCATCCACAGCGTCCACATGGAGCAAGTGCCTTCCACATTAGCCCCCACAAAGGCCTTGCATGTCATTGGCCCTAGATGGCTGGCAGGCTTTTCCCTAAACCAGTCACCAAGGTGGGGAGAGTGGGGGAGGGGGCAGCAAATGAGACCTGCTCATTAGCACATGCTATTCAGCTCCTCCTCCTGGAGTGGGGTGTAGCCAGCTCCCCAGATGCACATGGGGCTGTGCAGGGAAGAGCTACTGTGACCCCAGGCAGGAAGAATGGATTCCGGGGGGATGGGTGGGGGGGACAAACCCCAAGTCCCTGTCTTTGGCTGCAGGGCAGCTCAGTTTAAAGTGCTTCCCAGCAAACTTCCATGTGTCCTACAGATTTGTTGGCCTCTTTCAAGTGCAAATGCTTGTTTTTCGGCTCTAACATTTTTCTGATTCTCTTCCACGGATCGGCTGAGCCTGCACACCACGCAAGCATCCGTCTCTTCCTTTGCCGAGTGCAGGAGGATGTCTGCGCTGTCTGTAGAGGGCTTGCTGAGGTCTGGGTGCACCCAGAGATTTCATAGGAATTTTAAATGTTAAGTCACATTCCAGGAAGGAAGGAAGAGCTGTTTGTTCAAATAAGAAAGATAAATATCCAGGGCTGCCTTCCCGTTTATTCCATCTGAGGCCCTGAATTTAAATTTTTCAAGACAGAAGGACTTTTGCACAGAGTTTGTGTATCAGGATTCGGCTCGCCACTGACACATGTCAGTTTAATGCGCCGGCTCTAAGGATGACTCAAATCATTCTTGCAGCAGAAAGACAAGGGGTTTGCCAGGCCAGGAGTGCACACCTGCCTTGGGCAGGGTCGGACCCAGCCACCCCAAGCCTTGACTCACTCGCTCAGGTTGCCCTTGGGGTTAAAGAAGTTCAAGCACATTCCTAAACACATAGCAAATGCTCCCAGTTTGCCGCAAAGGAGCAACAACAGCAGAAATGCAAAAAGCGTTCCGACCTAGGTTTTCTCCTAGATCAGTGATGGCGAACCTTTTGAGCTCGGCGTGTCAGCATTTTGAAAAACCCTAACTTAACTCTGGTGCCATGTCACATATAGAAATTTTTTTATAGTTGCAACCATAGTAAAACAAAGATTTATATTTTTTATATTTACTTTATATATTGAAATGCCATTTAACAAAGAAAAATCAACCAAAAAAATGAGTTTGCGTGTCACCTTTGACACGCGTGTCATAGGTTCGCCATCACTGTCCTAGATTTTGCCTTTCTTGTAGATCCCGTGAACATTTAGTAGTTTGCATTTTGAAACCGTAATCTCAGTTCTTTGGTGCCAATGTCAGCCATTGAAATACTATATCAATAAGTAGTAATCTGTTCTAGTCCGGCTGGAGTGGCTCTGTGGTTGAGCACTGACCTATGATCCAGGAGGTCACAGTTCAATTCCCATTCAGGGCACGTGCCTGGGTTTCCAGATCAATCCCCAGTAGGGAGCGTGCAGGGGGCAGCTAATGGATGTTTCTCTCATTGATGTTTATCTCTCTCCCTTCCTCTCTAAAAATCAACAAAAACATATTTTGAAATGTTTTGAACTCCTTTAAAAAATCCACAGGCTGCGCGCACTCTAGTCTCTCTACTTAAGGCACAATAGCCAGAAGAATCCACTCCTCTCTCTTGAACATATTTCCTCGCAGAGATTGAGACATTTCATTCCCATGAAGATGGAATCACTTCAGAATTCACCTGTGTTGCACCAAGACTCCATTTGTGAAATCCAAAGCTCCCTGTTGGGTTCCCAGTTACATTCCACGTTTACATTTCATTTGAGAACCTGCGTACCCCAGCTCTGTGCTGTAGAGACTCCCAGGGGGCTGAAGGCTGCGCGGCTCAGAAAGTTAAGCACCAATCAGTACACAACTGAGCCTCCGTCAAGGCCAAACAAGAGTTGGGGGGAAGAAACCAGAAACACACCACCTCCCTCCAACTTGAAGCACAGTTCACGAGCAGTTCAGTTCTGCCAGCGTCGGAAAAAGAGGTTCTGATTAGACATTCTTTGGGAAGCGACATCCAATGAGGCAACTGGGAGAAGTTGCTGGACTAAGACTGACCTACATATTTTTTGCCAAAGGAAGAGATTTGGGAATTTTTAATCTGAGAGCTTAGATTTGAGCCTCAATCTTGATCTAACCGAGAGGGAGAATCCGGGGCCTGGACAGTTCTTTCCCTGGGGCAACTGAGGAGAAAGGGAACAGAAGGGAGCTAGCAGCTAGACCGGAAGGTGCCTGAATGCAACTCCCCCTACACTTCCTCCTTCCCGCCCTCCCTCCTGCTGGCTTACAGTACCGCTGTGGAGAGTGCCCTCTTGTGTCCACAGATGGTCAGACTATTCTCCCAGCAGACATTCTCTGACAGCGCCCATGAAATGCCTAATGGCACCTTTTTACCACCACACTTGCTTCGGAGGCCGTACCTAAAATTCGGGCACAGGTGGGCTAGGAGTCCAGATTGCTCCCAGGCACCAAACGCGAAGCAAAAGAGGAAGAGCCCGTCGCTTGCTCCCAGATTTCCTAAGGAAACGATGAAATAGCAAAGACGATGATTAATAATAACAATAACTTGATTGGCTAATACATTGCCCCAGCATTTTTCTGAAAGTACTGAGCTAATGTAACGGCTCTAATCTTACGAGAAGAAAATAGGAAGTCACTAAATCCCAGGGATTCTCTTGTTACCTCACAATTTGAAGCGCGATTTTCATACTTTTCATTGCCAGCGATTACCAAGGAATTTTGTTTGCCCTTTTGCTTTTTACAAGCTTTTAAGTCCTACAGAAGTTTTTTTGTCTAGTGTTAGTTTCCCCAATCCGGGAGGCAGGCCCACAAAACCAGCGTTCAATGTCACTACAGCAGCCCCTCCAGCACAGGCCTGGGCCCAGTCGCCATCTGAGCAGTGCACTCGCACCTCACGGGGTCCTTAGAAAGAACTTCTGGCGACTGACTTTGGAAGCCCCCTTGTTTGTGAGCTCTGCTCCCTGCAGCTCAGCGGGGCTTTTGATGCTACCATGAGGTTCAAGTTTCACAGGGAAACCGGCCACACACACAGTGTTTAGAGAATAAATACATTCTAAAGCAAATGTGTTTGTCTGAGAAAGTATGTACATTTCTGGCGCACGCGCACACACACACACACACACAAACACACACACACAATGTATTTCAGAGCCATGGCTGCAGCAATAACAAAACAAAACAAAAATTCCTACAGAAATAAGTGCAAAAAGGCTTCTTGTCAAACACAGAAAGCTATCCTATTTTTAACGTCAGATATGTCAGTTGGAATTCTATTTACCTATTCCTAGTCTTTGAGAGAACACACTTTCTGGAAATTGCCATCATTATGTAGCAAGCCGGCCAAGAATGTCATTACCCCCGGACAATGCCTGACACACAGTAGGTACTCAATAACTACAGGGAAGAGAGCAGATATGAACGAGTGATCCACTCCAAGGCCCCTAGAAAAGTCTGGAGTCTAAATGACTCGTGCAGAGGAATCCAGAGAAGACGGGCAGCGCGCAGAGCCGCTAAAGCTGCATCCGGGAGCCACTGGCCTCGCGTTCAGGCCCCTCCTCCCCCTGGCTGTCCAAGCGCTTCTAACCATCGGTTACCTGGCTTTCTCTGCGGGTACACGGGGCTAGTCACCATACCTCCCCTGGAGTTGTCACAGGGTTGAGGAAGTTAATATTTGCAAAGCACTTGGAATAACGCCTGGCACTTTGCTTGCATCAGGTTCCAATCAGGAGTCAGTAACCAACCACAGAGCAATGGGGAAGCTTTATAAATTTATATGGGGGAGCTTTATGTCCATATAAATGTATATGTACATATATATAAAAATTTTATATATGTACATTTATATATTTATGTACATGAAGTAATCATTAGTAACAGGGGATTAGCTACTGAAGTGTACAGGAGTAACAGATACAGGGACAGCTGAGCCTGTGCCCAGAGCCCAGGCAGAGTTCCCAAGGAGGGGAAGAGTTTGGGAGAGCCTCCCCTCCCCCACTCCTGCCCCCAAGGCTGAGATTCTGCCCTTGTAGGGAGGATGTGGCTGTGTCCCACGAGAGGACAAGCAGCCGGTGAGCAAGAAGCCACCCCAGAGGAGCCGGCCCACGCTGGGCCCAGCTGCAGGATGCCACTGGCCGCACTGAGTTCAGCTGGCACCTGCAAAACTGGCCAGCAAACCACCTGCAGGGGCATGTGGAATTATCTGGGGAGCCAGCAGGGGGGCCCTTGAGACCAGAAGCTGCCACTGAAAGCTGCTGGGGTAAGGGCCTCTGGGGGTCCCACACCCCAACCACATGCTGCAGGAGCAACAACACAGGGACGGACTAAACCAGGAAGAAGCCCCTTGCTCCTGAGTGTCCCTCAGTGAAGGTGGATTTGGAACCAAGAAGAAGGCATTGATAACTGGCACACTGTTAGAAAGCGCATAGGAATGTTTGATAAATGAATGAACTCTATGCCGCCTATAGGAGACTCTGCGGCCTGTCTTGCTCATCTGGGAATGGCGTGAGCCCTGTGAGGAGGCCTACATGGTGTCCAAGGGCCTGGACTCAGGAAGGTGCATGCGTTTCAGTTTTTGCCTCATTCTCCCCCACTTACCAAGCACCTCTGTGCTTCAGTGAATGAGGATCATAATGCCCGGCTGGTGTGGCTCAGTGACTGAGCATCAACCCATGAACCAAGAGGTCATCAGTTCAATTCCTAGTCAGGGCACCTGCCCAGGATGCGGGCTTGATCTCCAGTGGGGGGCATGCAGGAGGCAACTTGATAGATGTTTCTCTCTCATCGATGTTTCTATCTCTCCCTCGCCCTTCCTCTCTCTAAAGTCAATAAAATATATTTTTTTTAAATGGGGATAATAATAACACATCTACCTAATGGAGTTGGTGTATTAAATAAGTTAATACATATAAGGCTGACATGAGTACATCTTAGTTTTTTGTTTTTGTTTTTTAAATATATTTTATTGATTTTTTACAGAGAGGAAGGGAGAGAGATAGAGAGTTAGAAACATCGATGAGAGAGAAACATCGATCAGCTGCCTCCTGCACATCTCCCACTGGGGATGTGCCCGCAACCCAGGCACATGCCCTTGACCGGAATCGAACCTAAGACCCTTCAGTCCGCAGGCCGACGCTCTATCCACTGAGCCAAACCGGTTTCGGCGAGTACATCTTAGTTTTTATGAGGCAGATGCTTAGAACAGCAAACAAAAACCATTGCTAATATTACACTGAACCCAGACATGTAAGTGGGAGTTAATAGGGTAGATTGTTTAAATGGCAGGCCGGAGACAGCCTTCTTTTGTTATCATCCTCTGTCAATTCTGTGGCTCATTCCCGCCTGTGACTGGCAGCTCCTATGTACTCCTCTTCATCCACAGCACCAATTAGGAGAGGCAGTGATGTTGCTCAGATTAAACCACCCAATAAAGCAACGGTTCTTGGCTGAGGGTAATAGATTTTGTGCCCACCCCTTATCCCCCCCCCCCCCCCCCCCGCACCCCCCGGTGACATTTGGAAAAGTCTGGAGACATGTTGCCACAACTGGGGCGGGGGGTCCTGGTCAGGGATGCTGCTCAACATCCTCCAGTGCACAGCACTACCCAGTCCCAGATGTGAGTGGTGTCGCTGCTGAAACCCTGACCTGCAGGGAGCAAGGGGAGTGGAGAAAGGGAGCAGCGGGTGGGCGAACAGGGACACGTGGCCTTTCCCCAACAATGCTCGTTCTTGGTGGGTTCAGCTCAGGTTACCAGATCCAGACTGTCAGACCCACAGTGAGAGTCTAAACCAAGGTGGGGAACCCTTTTTCTGCCAGGGGCCATTTGGATATGTACTAGTATAACACCATTTTCGGGCCATGCAAAATTATCAGTATGGGGCGTGGCTACAGTGTTTTGGCCAGGTCCAAGCCTCGGACTAATGAAAGGACAGGGTCCTCTCATTGCCACGTGGAAGTCCCAGCTGGAGGGCAGGGCCCTCCCAGCACAATTATAGCCAACGGCTGTGGTTGTAAGCTTGAACCTATGGTCCGAACACGTGGCCCCACGTGCCTTGTGATAGAGATCAGGTGCATGTAGTTGAGTAGGGTTGAAACTCATGAGAATGCTGTGAACAACTTGATCACACCCCTACTTTGCCTCGTGGCATCTGCTATAAAATAAAGACATGGCTTGTGGGCGCCGGCGCTGTCTCCTCATCAGGGAGCAGCGTCCCACCGAGACCCAGCTTTCATTCTCTTGTCTGTCTTTTATCAATCCTTTCACCCTCCGATTCAGGATCACCTTTGGCCGTAACATATCAGCTTAGGAATTAGCCTGCTATGTTTGGTCAAACATTTCATTAACTCACCCCAAATGCCTTGGCAGGGCCGACCCGTGATTTCTCAGGCCTCACTGGGCCCTCGGGCAGGACGGTCCCCACTGCTGGTCTAAGAGACAGTCTCTCCTGTCCCTGGGCTCTTAGCGCCATCCCCATAGAAGCTGAGCTCCCACTCCCTCCAACCTGAGGAACTAGGGGCTGAGTTCCTGAAAGAGCTGTTCTGGAAACAGAACGTCCAAGGTTTTAAGAAATCTGGGCAGAAAGAAGCAATGCTTGCCTTTTTCCCACATTAGCAAATACACGACCTGTTCCTTTCCATAATGTGCTCTCTGTTTAAAACGAGTTTCTCTTCTGAGCGCCAGGCCCCCACATTCATTCCTGTAACTGGGCAACATGTTTCTAAGGTAAGGAGGGCTTTGGGGTAAAATAAGGGAAAGTCTGAGAAGCAACGTAAGATGGAAAATTGTTCAGTAAATAAGTAGGGCAGAATGCTGACACGACTCCATTTGTCTCAGCCACGGCCACCAGACACAGCGCAGCCAGCAGACTGAGTGCACATGGCTTGTTATCCATTCCTCAGGCGTTGCAAATGAAATGCTATGCTTTTCTTATTTTACTGTGGTGTTTTACTTTTTGGTTGTACCGAAGTTGTGTATTAAATATAATCATGTTCTTTTTAGTATTATTATTGTTTTTATTTTTAAGGTGTACAGCTACCTGGGGCCGCAACATGCGAACAATGGGAAAGCAGTTTTTCTGTAACAAAGCGAACCGTTTGTCTCTCTCGTGACACTGACGAGACTCAGGTGGAACCCGCCCCTCTGAGCCTGCCCTACCAACCAGATTCCGTGAATATGAAATTCCGACAACAGCTGGACACCGATTCCTTTCTGTGAGCTCTTGGTGACGGTTCCTTTTTTGGCTGTGCTACACGCTTCAAATCCTGCACACTCACTGGGCCCTCAACAGAGATGCACTCAGCCACCCTTCACTGCCGTGTCAGCGACTTGCTGACGGTTTTCAGGGAGAGTTCTGGCATCCGGAGGAATGACTGTATTTTCCACGTTAGAAAGTCCCTAGTTAACGTGGGAATACACACATGTAAATCATTTGAAAAAACTTTCCGTTGGCCATAGAAGCTCTTTCCCTTCACTTTGTTAGGTTCATACTTTCTACTTGGTATCTAACCAACCTCCTACCAAATGCAGACTAGACTTATTCAAAGGGATCGCAGGCATCACCATCCTTCGCAAGGCAACCTTACATTCATATGAATGTCAGCATCCTCCCCTTTACGGGACAATCTGAGCATATTCAACACGGTATTTAAATCAAAATGTTTTCTATGAACAACGTCTCAGGTAAAGCCAATGGGACTGTATGTTCAAAGTCAAGGTATAGCTGGGTAATAATTGTACTGTGTTGAACCATAGACTAGAAAGTGAATCAACGATTTTTTCCATGTTAGCACTTGCTGAGAAAGCAATAGGTTCCGGTCTGTGAATGAAAAAAAAAAATGCATCAGCAATCCTGGCGTGGGAGATGCCAGACTTCTGCTTCCTTCTCAGAAGTCAGGGAGTACCGGCCAGCGACCTCTCTAGGATCTTGTGGTCCACATCTCTGACTTACTTTACATAACATGACAAGCTATGTAACGGCTCTCGCCACTACTAATAGTGACTGTGGTCACCGAGCTATGATCACAGTACTAAGGAGGCCCACTTGGTTCTGAGAGTATAAAGTCCGCCAGGTTCCCACCCTGAAGACGGCTACCAGATACATTTTCTGCAATGACCGGGGGTGGGGTGGGGTGCCCTAACTGTTCAGTTTATCAAAGGCCTACTATTTACCAGGTTCAGGGAGACAGAGTCCCTGTGTATTAAATATAATCATGTTTTTAGTGTTACTATTATTAGGAGGAGACAGACATGTCATCCAATACTTACTACTTTTTGCTCAAAAACTTTAAATATTAAACAAATTCACATTTTTACCTCCACTTCCTCCCTCTAGCTTATCCTATTGTCAGCGATGCTGTGTCATCCTGCAGAAATCAGATTATGGGGCTAAAACGTGGGGAAGGGGGGTCCAGGTGGAGATTGGAGGGTGGGGGCTGTCGTTATTGTACAGCCTTAAGGTTGCTAAAGCTCGTTGTCTTGATCTTTAAGGACTTGAAAGGAGAGCTGCAGTATGTTGTTGTCTGAAACTAAAAAGCATAATGGACACGAGGAAATGAAATATATGAAAATACTTAAACTTACTCCCCCCACAGTAATGATACTGAATCACTCTTTATAAAGCATGCTATTATTAATCTTTATTTTTCCCAGAAAGAACAATGGGTTATGATGAGTTACTAACTCTTTCGTATTTATAGGGCCTGGTATTAGGAAAAATGTGTTTTCATGTGAAATTACCCTAAACCCCAGGGAACCACGTCCAAATAAAGTATGGTTCGTGTTTCTCCAACATTCTGACATTGACTTTGACTGCTGATGAACACAATGAAATAAAAAATATGAAAATACTTTATAAACTGCAACATCAGGCAATATCAAAACAAAAACATTTAAAAATATACCCTTAAGGGACTATTTGTTCCTTCCCACCTCAGCTGCACCACAGCCCAGTAATTATTCCAAAAACTTTCTTTCTAGAAAGGCTAGATGGGCTAAATAGACTATCCCTGAAACTACCTGATACCAAGAAATGAAGGTGTTGACTGAATCACCCACGATTAATCTTCAAGATGTTTCCTTTCCAGATAAATGTTTATTAGGTATAAAATAAGCATTACATGTTTATTAGTAGTATCATATTTCTTATATGAATCAGCGATTCAAAATGTCCTAGCTCAAGCAGTACTAATAAAGCCCTCACTGGAAGTTTCAAAATTCCCTGTGGTCTTTGATTTTCGGGATGCCTGGATTCTCTATAATAGTATTTTTTCAAAAGGAACTGCGTATTTTATATATTCTACAAGGGGATGTCACCCATGACTCTTCAGTTAAATATTCATTGTTGTCAACCAAATAAACCACCTATTTCAAAAGGCTGCCTGTAATTGGTTTCATTATTTCATACATTACCTACACAGGAAAGCAATTTTGTAAGCAGAAATAGATAACCTACACAAACTGGCAAGCTTTCAAACTACAAAAGGGCGGCAAGGCTTAAGAATAAGTATAGTAATAGAAAACGTTACTTTTTATGGAAAAGTTTTACTTTATTTTGTAAAAAATAATGTTTTGAATAGTTACTTTACTCTTTCAAAACAATGCAACCACAAGAAGCACTGAGGAGAAAGTACCCTGCTTTTATGAACTTGTTAACACACCGATGGCAGGCACACTGCTCACTGAAGCAGCCATATGTGACCCAATTGCAAGACACAACATGTAGGAGTAAACACACAAGACTGAACAGCTGTGAAAAATAGAGGATTAATCAAAAGATTCTGCTTAAAAACATTAAATTCAAGTTATGTAGATCTTTTATGCATAAAGATCATACTGTGTCATCAGAATGACTCTTCAATGGTCAGTTCTGGAAAACAAAACTTAACTTTAGTTAGAAAGTTAAACTGTTAACTTCTCTTTTTCAAAGCATTTTCAAAAACTATGCTATGTAGTTTTTATTCCAAGAAGCCTTCTTGTGATGTACAAATACATCTGCTAATGGAAAAAAGTAAAAAAAGGCAACCTAGGTCCTGGCTGGGTAGCTAGGTTGGTTAGAGCGTTGTCCCTATACGTCAAGGTTGCGGGTTTGATCCCATCAGAGCACATACAGGAATAACTAATGAATGCATAGATAAGTGGAACAACGAATTTAACGTGTGTGTGTGTGTGTGTGTGTGTGTCTAAATTAAAAAAGGAAATAAATAAAAAGAAAAGCCAATCTGGAAAAGAAAACAGTTTAATTAAATGAACGTCAAAGTGTGGTCTCTATCTTCTGCCCCTCATCTTTCTTCTCATGTCGCCTTTGAGACTGAGAGTAACGTGGGGCAAGTTCCCCTGATCTGCGTTCTCTCCGCCTCTCTGGGCTGTGCTACCACCAGGGAGCCCTGCAGCACCCTCGCTGGTCCAAGGCCGGAGGACCTCAGCCAGACTCACTCCTACCCCTGGGCTGCTATGACAAACATTACAAAGTGCCTACAGCCTACAATTATTTCAGCAACAAAGTAAACTTCTCTAGTGATGATGCTGTACTGGTTTGTCGCCCTAATACCAACCAACCTTTAAAAAAAAATTAAAAACCGGAAATTCAAACTGTCTGTAGACAAGTAATCATTTAAAAGTTGGGAAAATGAGAAGGAACTGTAGTCCCAACCACCTAAAGTCTCCCCTCCTCCACTCTTATGTCGCAATTTCCTTTCCCCGTAATTATCCTGAATGCAAACGTGACGCTGTCACCTCTACTGCATCGACAGTGTCACTTGTGTGCATCACCGGGTGGCAGCCCTGGGAGGCCAACAGGGCGTCTGGAGCCCAGCGCTCCCTTCAATCGGTCTTGTCCTGCCTGTTCTCAGTCCGCACATCCAAGGTGGGCGCTTGGGGTGGCGGGGCCCCCGCGGGGCTCGCTGCTGGGCAGGTGGGCGGGGGAGGCCCCGTGGCACACAGTGGAGTCCGCTTCAGCTTTATCACCCGGGGTGGGGTGGCCTTCTTGTCGCACAGCAGAACCTTGGCTGGAGGGGGCGATGTGGCCCCATTTTCAGGACCCCCGGGCCCATGCGATGGGGAGTGCCCAGGCACCTCCGTGCCCACCAGGGACAGGGCCTTAGACAGTGCAGAGTGCTGAACTGGCATTCCGCCTGGAGACGGGGACACCCGGACTGAAGCCGAGTTCTTGACCTTGATTTGGGTGCTGGTGGAAGGGCCCGAAAACCTGACAGGTTTAGGACCAGCCTTACAGTTCACGCCTTCCTCCCCTTCATCCAACGCCATCAGCCTCCTGCAAACACAGAAGCATGCCCGTCAGCACTTACATGGTCAGCAGCTAATGAAACCAGCTCCAAAATTCGCCTCTAAGGTGAACAAAAAGGTTTCCATCAAGAATGTGAGCCAAGAGATCGATGCGTATCAATCGACCCCATTTCTCATCTCCCGCCATGGTCAGTACGTACATCGGCAAGTTTATGAGAGATTGTTTCACCTTGAATAGGAACCCTTTTAAAATCACATACAATATGAACAAGCTAAAATGTGGAAAGAGATGTTATGTGAGAATTACACAACATACCGCTCTGTTCCCAAGAACCCTGATGCGATCCAGGGGCAACCAGAAACATCCTGAATTGTTTTTCCCAGGTTACTGAGGAAGAGCGCTTCCAGGCCACTAGACTCCAGACCAAGGTTTCTCAGTCTTGGCACTATTGTCACTTTGGGCCGGATAGTTCTTTGCTATGGGGGCTGCCCCATGCATTCTAGAACATTTAATGGCAACCCTGGCTTCTACCCACTCGATGACAGTAGCATTCCCCACTCCACAGTGTGGCAACCCAAAATGTCTCCACACATTGCCTAACACCTGGGGACAAAATGACTCCCAGCTGAGAACCGCTGCTCACACTGAAATGATGTTTGCTAACTATAGGTTCAATGGGCAACACAAATAATGATAACAAAACGAGAGCCTTTAGGAAAGTAATCTGTTTTAACAAGAGATCATTAATTACTAAACACTGAATAAACTCGGCATTTCTGAGAAGGATCCAGAGGGCACAAGTCAGAGAGCATCTGGAATCCCACAGGAGCTTTGAATCAAGTTCTAGAGCAGAAATCCAGAAATCAGAACTTCCGAAAGCCATGAATAATTCCCAGACGATGAAAAAGAAAAATGGTTTTTAAATGCATTTAAAGCACAGTGAACGACACAGATGTGGAGTGAGTTTAATGTTAATAATTTTAAAGAACACAAGAAAGTACCACTAACTTAAAATGCTATTTGTGGCATTGAGAAGGAGAAAGGAATTCAGAATAAGTCACAGGAAATTCCAAATATTAAATCTAATAAATACATTTTTTGACTATTACCAATAAAGCCTGGATTTCACTTCTGTGCAGAAAACTACTTACCACAGCATTCCCACTGTCTCCACTAGTATCATTAAAATCACACTCTCCCCAAAAGAACATACTCTAACTCCGTTTTAGAGAATTATTTGCACCTTTTACATAGTTTTGGTAAATTTGCATTTATCCAGATTTATATTTTGGTGGTAAGGCAGAATATTCGTCTATGTGATTAATAGGCTTTTATTTTAGTAAGGTCAAGAACTGTTATTTATTTCCCCAATAAAGTCAGAAAAACTATAGGTCACAGATTAAAAAACAAACATCAACAAACATCAACAGAGCAGAGTTCACCTCTTCCGAATCGGGGCCATGTGGCGCAGGCTCCCCAGCAAAGGCCGCTCCTCCAGGGTCCAGCATTCTATCAGCTCGTGCGGCACCCGCCAGTAGCTGACGCCTGGGAGAGAAAGGCATCATTAAGAGAACCTCTGTCCACTGCACACGGGGCAGGAGCACTGTCGCCTAGAAGAAGAGCCAGGGAGAGCGTCCGAGCTTCATGCCCCATTTCTTTCCCTCCTAAGAAATCAATTATTTGCTTAAATTTCCTTTTAGTTTACTATAGTTTCATTTTTCATTCATAAATCTACCTGGGCTTATTTTGATAAATGATGTGAGGTCAAAGATGTTTGTTTCTCAAACATACTTGTCAATTACATGTTAAATAACCTATCATTTTTTTCATTGATATTTAGTCAGTCAACTCTGTGACTTTCTTATTACATAATATTTGTATTCTTATAACTTTATTGGGGTTTACTCTTGCTCTCTGCATCTATTCTTATACCAGGAACACATGGTTTTTTTATTATTATCTACAGCATGTTTTGTTTTTGCTTTTTTAAATATGTTTTTATTGATTTCTGAGAGAAGGGAGAGGGAGAGATGGAAACATCAATGATGAGAAAGAATCATCGATCAGCTGCCTCCTGCACGCCCCCCACTGGGACTGAGCCCACAACCTGGGCATGTGCCCAGACCAGGAATCAAACTGGGGACCTCTTGATTCATGGATCAACATTCAACTGCTGAGCCACACCAGCTGGGCTACAGCTTGTTTTAGTATCAAACAGAGTTAGACTCATCCCTCTAATAACCTCTACTTCCCAAAATGTTCTTGGCTATTCTTCGTTTATTCTTTCAAAGGAATTTTAGAATCATTTCAAGATTCCCAAAGAGTCCTATCGATATTTTGGTAGAAACTGTACCAAACTTACCATATAATCTCAGAAGAACTGACATCTTTATAATATTCAGATTTCCCTTTCAGGACCATGGCATGTCTCACCATAGCCTTCATGTCTTCATTTATATGGATGGATGGATGGATGGATGGATGGATGGCTAAATACATTTTAGCAGTTTTCTTCAAAAAACACTCAAGCATTTCTTGGTAGGGCAGTCCTAGTTATTTTTGTTTTATTTATTGCTATAGTGAATGGGATTTCCCCTATAATTTCTAATTAATTTATCATAAATGAGCTGCTCTTTGTTAACATATATGTATACAGCTAATAATATATTGTACACAACATATAAAATAGGACTACTAAACTCATCATTTAAAATACCATTAGTAGATTCTTCTGAGTTTTCTAGAAATACATATTGTTCACAAATAACCATAAATGTCTTCTTCCTTCCAACTGGCCTTTCTCTTACTTCTGCTTCCTGCTTAGGGCTTTCCACAGACCTTCTAGAACTTTTTAAATAACAGTGATGCTCTCCTACACACTTTCTAAAAAGTTAAAGCAGTTGCACGCTTTGTTAAAGTCAGGGATCGCAGCTCTCTGCTCCAGCTTCCTAAGTCAGCAGAGAGCCTCCTGGGCAGCCCGCCGGTCCAGGGCACAGAAGGAGACAGGACGCCATGGGTTTGTTCTCAATTATAAGTCCAAGTGTCTCAAAGTCAGTTAAATCGACAAGAATAAGCTAAAAGAGAATAGCACTCCTTTCATTCTACTTTATCCTATCTGCTAGAGGGGTATGAAAAGAAAAGAAAAAGGAGGGAAAGTGAGGGAGGCAAAGATGAGGAAAGAAGAGGTTGGTATTGGCACCCCACCTAAAGGAGGAACAGCTGATGTAGTTTTTATTTATTTTTATTTTTATTTTTAAAATATATTTTATTGATTTTTTTACAGAGAGGAAGGGAGAGGGATAGAGACTTAGAAACATCCATGAGAGAGAAACATCGATCAACTGCCTCCTGCACACCCCCTACTGGGGATGTGCCCGCAACCAAGGTACATGCCCTTGGCCGGAATCGAACCTGGGACTCTTCAGTCCACAGGCCGATGCTCTAGCCACTGAGCCAAACTGGTCAGGGCTGATGTAGTTTTTAAAAGCCTCTTCCACTCTTTTTATTCCATTTTTAAAAAAATATATTTTATTGATTTTTTACAGAGAGGAAGGGAGAGAGATAGAGAGTTAGAAACATCGATGAGAGAGAAACATCAATCAGCTGCCTCCTGCACATCTCCCACGGGGGATGTGCCTGCAACCCCGGCACATGCCCTTGACCGGAATCGAACCTGGGACCCCTCAGTCCACAGGCCGACGCTCTATCCACTGAGCCAAACCGGTTTTGGCCTTTTTATTCCATTTTATAATGACCTGCAATCTCTGTTTCTATCCGCTTTTAAGATCATTTGAGGACTAAGATGTGTGCTATTTATCTTTGGACCCATTTTTAGGATTTAGTATAATGGTTGCACTTCACACTCAATAAATGCTTACTAATTAAGGGGGGGAACATCTTGGGCATAGAACAGTTAATCATCTGTGATCCTTAAGCAAGTGGCATGGCCTCTCTGAGATTCAGGTTCCTCACCAATAAAATGATAAAGAGCATAGGACGTTGTTTTAGGATTAAATAGCATGATTATTATCAATCCTATATAATAAAGGGGTAATACGCAAATTGACCCTAACAGCGGAAGAACCGCTCCGCCAGTCACTATGAGGTACACTGACCACCTCTTGCTCCCTTTCCCTGGCCGGCAGGCTCCCATCGCCCAATGGCAAATGGGGACCTGAGGGTGGGTGGCAGGGGACACGGACGGCACCGGACCAAGGCCCCGCCCTGACAGTCGCCCCACACACAGAGGGCGACCTGTGGCAGGGGTGGGGCCAACGGGCAGGAGGGAATGGCTGACCTCTTGGTCCCTCCCCCTGGCCAGCAGGCTCCGATTGCCCGATGAGGAATGGGGAACCGGGGGTGGGTGATGGCAGGGGGCGGGGCTGGCTGTGGGAAACCGGGGAAAATGGCCCTGATCACAGGCCAGGCCTAGGGACCGTACCTACGCAGGAATTTCATGTGCCGGGTCTTTAGTTCTCATATAAGCTTGGTAAAAATGGCCAAATTTCAAAGTGTGTATTTAAAGATTATTTTAATTGTTTGATAAGGGCTCTTTAGACATCTTACCAGCATTATTTTCATTTCCTCTGTCTCTTTTTTTTTATTATACATTTTATGCTTAACTTAGAGATGTACTTCCTAGGACAATGCTAGGTACATAGTAGGTGCTAAGTAACCTCTTGTTTAATTGAACTAAATAAGCATAATTAACAGAAGCATATTTAAGGTTACTGAATTATAAACTATTAATCATATCTAGCAACTCACGAGGTTTAAAGATTTGCAAGTAAATTATCTCAATGTTACCATGAAATGACAAATACCTGGACCCACACAAAAAATACTTTCTCAAAAAAAGAAATGCATCTCAGCTCACTTTGTCTTACTAAGGACACGCCTCCTTCTGCCATGAAATAAAAGAACTGGACTGTACCTTTTCCTTCCCAGGCATCAAAGGCATCCATCATTTTCTTCAGTTCTGCTGCTGAGTAATAGCTCCAGATGTACTGAACATTATTGCCCGCCTCTCTAGAAAGATTGCAAAAGGTAATGAAAATATACCACCTAGGTATGAATGTGTGTGTGTGTGTGTGTGTACAGCTAACAGACAGTAAGTGCTTGTTCGTTAAGGAAAAGGTTTGTTTTGTGACCGTTAAGCACACATATAATTCTATATACTATATGAGTATTATATACTATATGAATATACTAACCTACATTTGATCTCTTTTTACAGTAGTAAAATATTTGTTAATTTTACTATATATAGACCGTGCAGACAAATCAACAAGTCTTTAAAATAGCTTTTCTAAAAATCACCAACTCCAGTAACGTTAGAAAAGACTCAACTTTGACCAAAACTTTATTAAATAACAGTGATGCTCCACTACATGCTTTCTAAAAAGTTAAGAGCAGTTGCACGCTTTGGACTTGCCTAGCCTTTGCCAGGCAGTTATAAGTCTCCTATAGTAACATCTCTGCCCGTAAAGAATTCAGAAAATGGTGACATGTTTAACCATCTAAAAACAAACTCATGTGGTCATGCATTTGTCACTAATATGTGCCCTAATTCAATATCCCAGAGAACTTTTTCTAAAAATTGCTAAGTGGATTGACCACTTAGCAATAAGATTACAGGGAAAATAGTAAGAGAATAACCCTTAGTAATTGAACATATTCAAGTCATACAATTTTGAGGCTGGGAGGGACCAGGAAAGTCTCTCATCATTTCTCAGGGCAGGACACCAATGCACAGGCCAGTCTGGGCCACTCAGTGGGCCTACCGGCTCCTTAGCCAGGGCTTCTGCCCCCAGGCTATGGTTGAGACACCCAGGCTCGTGGCTTTGCTTTTCTTTCTTCCTTTTCTTTTTTAATAAAGTCTCACAGGGAATTCTGATGTCCACTTCCAGTTGAGAACCACAGTAATAGACCACATAGATAGCCCATAGCTTCTTTGTGAAACGGTCTTAATTATAACTTCTGTCTCAGCAGCCCAGAAGGCTCACTCTGCCTGTTGAGAGGGGCTGATGTTCTTTTCTGGTCAACCACATATTCCATTCAGTAACACCTCTTAGAAAAGATCAAGACTTAATTTTGTTCCGTTTTCATTTTTAAATGTGGACATACCTTTTAAAAATGCTCTTACTGTGAATTCTTCCTCCGAGCTGCTTATCAATAGCATCTGTTCCGTCCGTTTTTGTGGCATATACACCAATAATTCTACTCTCACAGCTTGCACCGGATGTGTTAAGATAGTGGAGAACCCAAACTGTTGGTTTGTTGCAAACTAAACCATATGAATCACAGAAGTCTGTTAAAGCCTGGAGAAAAAAAAAAGAAAATTTGAATTTAATTCTGGAAAATAATTTTTTAATTTAAAAAATTAATTTGTTGTTACTTTCATGTAAGGCTGCAATTTCAGTTGGTCATAAGGAAAAAAAAAAAAAGAAGATATTCCTAGTCTTTATGCCTTTAAGAACCAAACATGCATGGGTTGAACTTGGAGTGAGGGGCAAATCACCAAAAAAAGCATCACTCAAAAACCCAACAGCTTCCCATCTAGAGAACCCTTTTCCTGATGGAAATTACATTTTATTCCTCCTTCTTTAACCTCACTACCAGCATCACTTTTAATTTTTAAATCTTCACATAATAACTAAAACTAGACCTCTTTACTTCTCCCTTTAATTTCCCCCAAACTTTCCACTTGACTCAATCTTCCTTTTATCTCCTACTGACTCTCCCATGATTGATGCTTATTTTTAAATCCAAATCCAATCATGGATTAAGTGGATTTTAACTTGCTCCTTTGCACTGAAAGGTACGAATATATGAACTCAAAAACAGACTGTCTGAACTCACTTGGCACTTACCCACCTGTTCATTCATTCGCTAGAATATTAAGTAGCTACTATGTGCTGAGCACTGTCTAAGGTCCTGGAGATATAATGTTGAGCAAGACAGGGTCCTAGCCCTCCTAGAGTTTATGGCTGATGCAGAAGACAGACATTAAATAAGCCAGCAGCGCACAATGTGGTAAGTGCCACTAGGTGAGCCTAGGCGGTGCTGAAGGGCACAGAGCAGGAAGGCTTCGCCCAATCGGGTGGCAAGGGCCTTCCCGGGGAGAAACGGCATCATTATTGCTGTGAGCGCCCTGAGGACAAGCACTTTTATATGCTATATGACAAGTGCCTGAAACACTGCCTGACACAAAGGAGATGCTTAATATGTACTGACTCAGTGAATGAAAATAGGACCCTGACATGTCTTGCATTTCCATTTAATATTGCTATCTAACTCCTGGTATTGGTTTTTAACTTTACTTGCACATCTATGAGAATTCCCAACTATATTATAAACTGTTCAAGGGCAAGCACCAAATGTTGTATTTCTTTCTGTCCCACACAATCTCTAGAACAGTGCTCCCTATGCCTAAAACATTTGAAATAAATGTGTTGGTGAGCAGAATGAATGTATGCATACTATGTCCTTTTTGCATACAAACCAGGAACAAAAGACTACAGAGTTGGGACTTCAAAAATGAATGTTAACCCACCCCAACCTTCTAGTCAAGTTTTTTTAGGCCCATTCTGCAAATGTGTCAAAAAGCATCAAAAGACTATCTAACAACTCAATTTATAAAGAATTTCAGTAGCAGAACCCACACAATCATGCAAAATCCTGAAGAGGGTCTGGAACCAAATGAATGTTCTCTATGCTGCCCTCCTTATAGCCATAGCATCAGATTGCTGTCGATATCCAAACCAAAGACTTCATACTAACTCAAATCCATTTTCACTATTAACAATTATCTAGGTAAAAGACCTTTCTTAGATGTCCAAATGTGCTAATTAATAGAAACATAATATTTATCAATAAAGCAAAAACAGATAATTAAGTAATAAAGATCTTTAAAATGTGATTTAAAATAGAAGCATCTTTTAAAAAATTTACTGATCTCAAAGTGAATTAATCAAACTGATGTTCTAACTTAGTAACAAACTTTATATTCACTAAATCGGGTAAGAAATTTTATACAATCTTTTATATATTATGACCATTTTTTAAAAGACAACATTTCAGAAAACAAAATAATACCACCATACCCTCACTACTACAGTATTGCTCTTAATTCAAAAAGACCTTCAAGAGAAGAAGAGTTCTATAAAATAGCCATCAAAAAGTGCTACATCTTCAATGAAAAATAAAAGCCCCACAAACCTTTGAGTGATGTAATGCACTTTCCTAAAATAGAATTTTGGCCTTAAAAAATGACTAGTAGTCATTAAGAAATGTGTCTTCAAAATTATAAAAAAGTAAAACAGCCTCATGTTGGGTTTATGTGACAGCACAGGCTATGCAAAACAACACACATCGCTTTGTGCAGAATAAATAGAGATATGTATATATATGTGTGTGTACATATATATATGTTAAAACTTAAGAAAATGCCAAGACCTTTTTAAGTTCTATATTTGACCTTAAAGAATATGTCTCCATTTCATTGGCCAAGTGGTCAGACAGGCTGTATGGATAAGGGATGCCAAAGTAATCCGCCTCTTCCTGTAGAGCGACTCGGGTTTGCTCGTCTGTGGGGATGTGAACTTCTCCATGGAGATAATCCAAAAGGTATTTAAACAGATGTCCATCGCGGTCAATAACACAAGCCCCTAGAAAAGATTCAGTTCCAAAGTCATTGCACAGATACATATGACCATGGACAACATTTCCACATGTCAAACCAAGGTCAGATGGAGGTAGACACGTCTCTCACAAGAAAGTTCCCGTCTGGTGTTCAAATAGGGTTAGCCAAATGTGGTGATCCTCTGCACTCTCTCCCTCCAAGTAGGAAAATGCATGCTCTGAGCTCCATTTGGAATCTTGGGTGCAATGACCATAATCCTACTGAAGCCCCTGCAAAAGCTGTGGAAACCTCAGACTGCTGGCAGAAAGGGAAACTTACCCCTAACTTCAGGCCACTTGACTCAATCTTCCGGAAAGGCCTGTGAGTTTCTCTCTGATGAGGGCTGGCAGGGGCCTGTTACTATGTCTAGTGTTTGTATTGATCTGCAGTGCTGACATATAAACCCAGGGTTCCCAGCTCCAGCCTTCCATGTGTTTGGATTTATCAGATTAGTCCCTTTGTACTGTGAAAATCTAAACTTTAAAAAGCGAATGTGCCCGGCTGGCATGGCTCAGGAGTTGAACGTCAACCTATGAACCAGGAGATCACAGTTCGTTCCCTATCAGCACACATGCCCAGGTTGTGGGTTCAATCCCCAGGACGGGGCATGCAGGAGGCTGCTGATCAATGATTCTCATCATGATGCTTCTATCATTGATGCTCTCTCTCCCTCTCCCTTCCTCTCTGAAATCAATAAAATAAAATAAAAAAATAAAATAAAAAAACAAATGCTATGCTGGTACTACTTTATGATAAAAGGCTTTTCTTGGGCAATTAGCAGAATTTTTTAAAAAACAACAGTTCTGTGAGTTACTCAGTAATTCCTTTTCTCCCTTGATTAGTTTAGAAAAGAAGGGATTAAGAAGGTAAAACTTGGGGACAGAAAAAAAACTCAATCTCTGCTTATCATCTTCCACCAGCAACCATTCTGTCCAGATGGACGTCAAGCCCTGGGCCATTGGTGACTCTCCCAGGCTTTCCACTGCCATTCCGCTGGCAAAGCTATCTCTCCGACCCAGGGGTGACTCACAGCCCCCCATGCCCAAGACCCCACAAGCCCTCTCTTCTAGCAAAGAAGAATGGGTACCAGGAGCCCCGGAACCTCTAAGACATGCAAATTCCAGCTGTACCAGGTGACAAGCTTAACATTAACTCTGCACTAACAATGACGGCCCTGTCAGCTATGAGGGCAACTGCTTTTTCCAGAAATACATATTTTCTAACTTGAAAAACACAGAGAGAAGCTAATATTTTTAATCGGCCTCAATACCTTTACCCATGGAGTTTCATGAACGTAACAACTTCCAAAATATAATCCCCGTAAATCACACACTGATTTGCCTTCACACACTCTCACTGTTTTGTCAACTTTCAGCGAAAGCATCACAGATCCTAGAGACTGGTGTTTAATTTCTCCAAGTATTTAATAAGTCTCCATACAGTCCTAATGAGCTCATTAATTAGTAAACTAATCTAATCTATTTCATTGTAATTAGGAAAATCAAAGGGAATTTAAGCTAGACTCCTATTTTAATGAATATGCATGATCATGCTTACAGATTGTAGATATTTACCTGACTCATCTGTTTTTAGAGGAAAACGACCACTGAACATGGAAGCCAACATGGAGTCTTTAAATCGGCACAAGGACTCTCGCCTGGCTGTGTAAATACAGCCACCCACGTTCAGTCGGAGAATGTCTAACATCTCTTCTTCCTTGTGATCTTCCATTGCTCCCGCCGACACCT
Organism: Myotis yumanensis; assembly: GCF_028538775.1. Classification (NCBI taxonomy): domain Eukaryota; kingdom Metazoa; phylum Chordata; class Mammalia; order Chiroptera; family Vespertilionidae; genus Myotis; species Myotis yumanensis. The sequence continues at coordinate 8,870,777 of NW_027223759.1, forward strand.
GAATTTGTGCCTTGAAATACTTCCAGAAACTGCAAACAATGGTGGTCCCGGTCCCCTCTGTAAAAACAAAGGACAATCACCACTGACATTTTCAACAATAGATAATAAGATAAATACATTTTACTGTGATTTCAAATAAATTCCTCAGCACTGGCAATACTGAATTGAAGGACTTTATACACTATGAAAAAAGTCTGACATATGCTGAGAATCTGGAAAACTCGGGCTCAAAGGACCTGTAAGTAATAATAAACTATGACCAATGGAATCATAGCTGTGGAGGTGACTGTTTAAAGAATTAAACAGCATAATGCATTGTGTGTCATATAGAAAACAAGGGCGAGGTGTGCTTCTGAGCCTCAATATTCACGTATCTTTTTAAAGTACAGTAAGTCTGAGGGGGCTGTCTGGACTGCAGAGGACGCAGTGGGCATGGGATGAGCCTGCAAGGATCTACCGTGCACTAGCTCGGGGGCCTCAGGCAATACTGGTCGTCCCCTGCCTGTGTCCTCATCTATAGAACGGAGGTAGGGACGGTGCCTACCTCAAAGGATTATCAGAGGTATAAGTGACAAAACATATGAAAAGCATATAGAACAGTCTCTGGCTCAATGTTAGTACTTAATAAATGATAAATATTACCTATGATGATATACATTTTACCATAAGGGGTATACTAGGGACTTGATGTTGGCTCTGCAGACTTAAGGAAACAAAAGGACAGAAATGATTAACAATAGTAATTGTAATTCTTAAATTGCGTAACTAAGGAAGATATAATTTGTCAACTGAGATTGGAATTCCATGTCTGCCAGTAGCTAGACTGGTCCAGAAGAACAAACAGCATCTCCAAATCATCTGACTTCTGCCTGGTTGGCATGGCTCAGTGGTTGAGCATCAACCTATGAACCAGAGGTCACGGTTCCATCCCGGCCAGGGCCTATGCCCGGGTTGCAGGCTCCATCTCCAGTGTGGGGCATGCAGGAGGCAACCGATCAATGAGTCTTGCTCATCATTGATGTTTCTCTCTCTCTCTCCCTCTCCCTTCTTCTCTGAAATCAATAAAAATATATTTAAAAAAATAAATCACCTAACTTCTGCACTCTGAAATGGCTGAAGCTTTATGCACGTGCCATGGCAAGGGTAACATGGCTGTCCAGAGGCTTGGCTACATCCATGGCAATTCACTTTACCACGTGCTCAACTAAGACCCTTTCGTGGATGTTCCAGTGTATCCACTCTCCCATGAAAGGGGGACAGGAGACAACCACAACCATGTGTGTCGAACACGGTCAGTGACAGAAGCTATCACGGACCAATGGTCCAGCCTTCAAAATCCACCCATGGATGTGACTTCTTGCACTACCTACAGGTCCTGGGAGCAGCCCCCAATGATCCCGGTGAGAGAACCACCTGGGAGGCCTGGGATGGAGCTGGTTCTTGCTGCCGGTTACCAGCTCCCTGGAAGCCCATCTCTTCTTCAAAGCCCCAGGCAAACCTCACTGCCTGCACTACCTTCCCAATCACCCCCAAGTGAGAGCCGGTGCACAGTTCTCCAGATGAACTGTGCTCCTCTGTCTCCATTTCACCTCGCTTGCTTAATCCCTAGTTTGGGGGCCTCTGCGCCCCTAGAAGGCAGGGCCTGTGTCGCTCTTACTAATTCCCTTTTACTGAGTGCGTACTGTGTGCCAGCCCCTGAGGGCGCCGCCGGCAGACCCGACCTAATGCACACGAGAGCCCTCCTGGATGCGGCTCCCTGTGCCCAGGGACAGATGAGGGCCCTGGGGTCCACACCCAGGCTGCCCTGTGTGTGGTAAGCGGTGGGGACCGCTCGCATCCAGGTCGCAGGACCGACCCCCCAGTTCTGCCTGCTGCACCCACACTGCCGCCTCAGTACAGCTTCGGCCCAGGCACTGCGCTCTGTGCACCCCGGGAGCACAGCAGCACCCTGAGTGCAAGGAGGAGACTCCCCGGCCCCGGCCCCGGCCCGGCTCTCCTAAGGCAGAGGGCCACCACATTGCAAGTCCAGCCGCGGTGCCCGCCCTCAAGTGCACCCACTAGGCTGCCTACTGTGGCGGAAGTGCCCTGCCCTCCGGAGAAGCGTCCCCGAAGTGCGGGCCTGGGACCACCTGTATCTAAGCCGCCGGCATTGCCTGCAGCAGGCGGATTCCCGGGCCGCGGCACGGAGTGCGGACCAGAGTCCGCGGCGGGGGTGGGAGTCCGCCCGCGGACCCACTTTGAGAAGCGCTGCTCCGGGGACTCGCACTTCTCCCTCCAGGTGGGAAGGAGGGAAGGGGCCGGGACACCAGGAAGCCCGCAGGAGTCTCCCCGAGGCCCGGCTATCACAGATTCCGCTCCCAGCCCGAGCCCACGGCCCAGGCCTCCCGTGTGATCCGCGCGGCCGGGCCCTTTCTCGGGGCGCCCCGCCGCCTCCCGGGCCCGCGGCCCACCCGAAGCCCAGATCCTCCGCTCGGGCGAGGCCGGGTAGGCGGCCTCCCCGACTGACCTGCGGCCCGCGCGGCCCTCGGCGCCGCCGCGGGACACTGCGGGGCCCCACTGGGAAGGGAGAGCCTCCTCCGATGCTCCGCAACTCCCGGAGCAGCGCGGCCCTAGTGGCGCCCTCGTGCGGCCCCGCCCGGCAGCGATGCCCGGGACACCCCCACCCCGCCCCGCCCCCGGACTGGTCTCGCCCAGCCAGCGCCCCGCCCCCGAGCTGGTCCCGCCCAGCCAGCGCCCCGCCCCCGGATTGGTCCCGCCCAGCCAGCGCCCCGCCCCCGGATTGGTCCCGCCCAGCCAGCGCCCCGCCCCTGGATTGGTCCCGCCCAGCCAGCGCCCCGCCCCCGGATTGGTCCCGCCCAGCCAGCGCCCCGCCCCCGGATTGGTCCCGCCCAGCCAGCGCCCCGCCCCGCCCCGGGACTGGTCCCCCCCGCTGGCTCTGGGCGAGGGGAAGGCGCGAATCAGGGTCTTGGTACAACTTCAGGGAAAGGAAAGGCCGGCAGAGACACGGGCTGGACGTCGAGGGACGGTCTTGTCCGTCAGCTGCTGCTTTTAAATATGAAGAAAACACCGAAAGTGCTAATAGTTATAATGAGTTAGGTTTTCGCTCCCCTACATGAGGGCCCGTCCCTCCAAACTGGGCTGCTCAATGCCAAGATTTGTAAACATATTGCACTTAGATACGCCCATTTGGTAGTATTTGGAGTTTGCGAAGCTTTTCCACAGAGAGCATTCTTGCTTCATATGTGAGGCAGCCCTATATTTTTATTCCCGTTACAGCCAGCAAAATTGAGGCAGGAGCAACACTAATTGAGCATTTCTGTACACCTGACATTCCTCCAAGCCTTTGTGTGTACTATTTCATTTTCTCTTTCATTTCCCAGCTTCATCATGCATTATGCAAAAGACTGCTAGGTATTACAAGAAGAATAAAACACAGTACTGTTTTCAAGGTGCTTCCCCAGAGTCCGTAATAATTGGTTCCTAATTCCTCTGGGTCTTAGAAGGGAATGAGCCAATGAGCGGTACACCCATCTACCCCTCAGATATTAATAGTCGGGTGAGAGATGGAAGGTTTATCCAACCTATAATTATTGACCACTAGCTATGGACTAAGCACTGGGAGTGAAGGACTGACTATGACAATGTCCCTGACCCATGACATGGTTTAATATTATAATTCACAATGATTATACAATAGTTATAAATTCTATTCACCAAATAATTCAGCAACACGTGTATAAAGCAAAAAAAAAATCATAGGACATTTAAAGAAACATTGATAGAAATACACTAGTAGTGGGAAAGTTTAATATGTCACTTTTGGTACACCAGACTAGTCAATAAGATAGATCTTACGGATATACATACTTTATACCCTGAAAATAGAGAATACGATAGTAACAACGAAGATAAAATGTTGTTTCAGAATGAAGTTTTCAAGAAATGTGCAAACCTTATATGAGAAAAACGTGAAAGCACCCTTGAACAAATGGGCTTGAACAAATGGAAAGATATTCCATAACATAAACATATCCATTTCCTCTAAGGTAATTTATAAATTTAACAAATACCAATAAAAATACCAACAAGATTTTTATAGAGCTAGACAAGTTGACATTAAAATTCATATGGAAAAATAAAAACGCAAAAATAGCCAGGAAAACAGGAAAAAGAAAAGTTTATGAGGGGAAGCTAGCCCTACCCGTCATTAAAATACACTATAAATCTGGCTTGTTTCCTACTCATGGCAACTGGTGAGCGAATAGGCCAATAGACCAGTGGAATAAAATAGAAAGTCCCAGAAATACTATATACCTAAATGCATATGAAAATGTAATATGTGATAAACATAGTATCTCGAATTACTTGGGAAAAGAAGGGCAATTTAATAAGCATTGGTAAGGCAACTGGCTTGCATTTGGAGAAAGATAAAATTAGAACCAAGTTTCACGCTGTAATCAGGAATAAACTCCAACTGGGCCATGGATATAACTGTCAAAGATGAAGCCATGTGAGTACTAGAAGAAAGTATGTATGATTTTCTCTTTAGTCCGCTGTAGGAAAAGACTTTCTAACTATGACTAAAAATTCAGATCCAACAAACAATAAAGTTGCTGAATTTGACTATGTCTTAAAAAAAACCTTTTAAACAACAAAAAATAAGCAAAGATCAATTACTAACCCGAAAACACTTTCCCCTTCACACACATACATTTCTCACACATTTCTCAAAAATATGAAAAGATGTTCAAATTCACTTACAAGTGAAATGCACATTAAATCTACTCTGATAATACACCTCCAAAAGTACGACAAAGTTAGACATTGTGTTATGGGTGGAAGTGGAGCTCTTGGGGTGCTGTGGGGAAAACAGTTTCCTGAGGTCCCCACCGTGGATGTGTTTTTGTGGAAAGCTTTATAATGTAAAATTAAGGGGGTTGCCCTTCGAGGTCCCATCTCTGTCCATCCCACCATGGAAATAGTCCAATCTTGTCTGCAGCAGGCCAAACTAAAAACCAATCTCCAGAGTTTCTGCTCCATATTAAAGTATGTCCAGTCCAGCATCCTGCCTGTGGAGTCCGCATGGCCACGGCTCACGCAGCTGCTTAAGGCCACATGGGGGGGGGGGGGCGGCCAGTGCGGGTCACAGAGCAAGAGAGCATAAGAGCAAGCAAGCAGGCAAGACAGGCTGAACTCTTTATTTGGAGATTTTAACCTTCCAAGAGTTCATGTTCTTGCCAATGATCTTTTTCCCAGGCTAGACTGACAGCCAAGCACCATCCCTACGTCACCCAACTTCGCTTGCACATGTGCCCATCTCCCCCTTGGTTCCATCCCTTCCCCAGTGATCTGCAGGGAGTGGACCCGTAGTTCCCTGGGGGTGTGAACTGTAGTTTCCCAGTGAAGCTGTCCAGATGGCCATGCTTATAATGTCTGGCCTTCCCCCTTTGCTCTCTTCCTGTTGTTAATATTGATAAGCTAGCTAATTGCCATGATAACTGTTAGGGTCAGTGAAGGAGGAACACATGAGGCCAAAAGGGGTAAAGAATTATACATTTACTAGAGGCCCAGTGCACAAAATTTGTGCACTGGGGGAGGGTGGTCCCTCGGCCCAGCCTGTGCCCTCTCGCAATCCAGGACCCATCTGGGGATGTCTGCCTGTAGGCCTGCTCCCTGCAATCGGACATCCCTCTTGCAGTCCGGGAGCCCTCACCCCTTACCACCTTGGTAGCTGCTCCTTAGCGCTACCATGGAGGCAGGAGAGGCTCCCGCCACCGCCACTGTGCTAGCCAACCATGAGACTGGCTTCTGCCTGAGCGGCGCTCCCAATGTGGGAGCACACTAACCACCAGGGGGCAGCTCCTGTGTTGAGCATCTGCCCCCTGGTGGTCAGTTCACATCATAGCAACCAGTCGTTCTGGTCTTTCCGCCATAATAGTCACTTAGACTTTTATTATATAGGTTAAGTAATCTGGGAAACCAAATGGGCTGAGCCCCAAAATGGCACCAGCACCAGGAATGGGGAGGCAGGGGTTTTAAAGGACTCTAGGTGGGCTTTTTCTGGGCGGAGAATTCTCTAGGTGGGTCCGGATCCTGGAAAGGTCTGGAGGGGAAGGATAATGAATGGTCTTAGCAAGTGGAATGTGGTCTAAGCAAAAGGGAATGTCGGTTGTGAAGTGGTCTAAAGTACAGGCCCAGAGGAGGGGGTATCGATTCAATATTTGATCAGACCTAATAATAACAATTGTAGTATTGTTTGCAATTGCAAAATATCAGAGGGAAAAAAATAAATTTCTATAAATAGGAGAGTATGTGAATAAACGATGACACAGACATAGAATGGAGTATTATGAATCCGTAAAAAAGAATGAGGTCATTTTCTATGAATTAATGTAAAGTGATTTCTAGGATACTTTTCAAATGACCAGTGGGAAGTTTCTGTCACTGGTGCATCTGGGGGTGGAGAGGTGGTGTCAGTTTCAAGCCAGGCAGCTACAGTGACAGCCTGAGTCGGATGGAGTGGAGGTCCTGTCGGACTCTGAGCACGACCCATGATAACAGCCAAGCTCCAGGGTCGAACTGTCCGATCTCTGAGTTCTCATGGCCCAAGAGAGACAGCGGTCCCACTCATGTGAGCGTCCAGACTTGGGTTTTGGGCATTCCGGGCCCCTCCCAAGGGCTTTCCCATTACACGCACTATCTCAGTCTTGGGCAATATTGCCATTTACAATACAGGTAAATGTCATGGCTGACAGTGACTCCATATCAGATTGGAAAAGTCTGCTCTGCTCTTGCTCTATACACAGGCTGCACTGGTAGCATGACTGTGGCTCAGTCCTTCTCCGCTGCCAAGGCCCCCTCATTCTTGCTTGTTTTATTAAAGCCTATATTTCGATCCTCTCCAGAAATGCTTTAAACTACCCATGGTCCTTTTCTGTGTCTATCGGTGCAATTCAACCTGCCAGAGCAATACAGATGATCAGATCAGATGGTTTAATGAAATGTAAGTCCACTATTTCTACTTTATTAGTTTATTGATTTGCAGTGTGTCTTCTATTTGGCTCCTATTCAGGGAAGACATTTCTTGGATGATTTTTGTTTTAGTAATGCTGAGATGTTAAAGGAGATTTTTGCTGTTGTGCTGTTTGGCAGTAGCCTTTCTCTTTCCTCCCCTCTACTCCTTTATTAGTGTGGGGAGTGTGGGTCAGGATAATCAAATTTTAATGGACCAGACTCTACCTTTAGATAGAGGAAATCAGGCAACTAATGAGTGTAAGAATAAAGGAAAATGAAGGGAGAAAAGCAAATCAGTTCCTTGTGTCAGAGAGTATCACCACAGAACTGTGAGCTCATTTCATTTCATTGGTTTATTTTATAGGTAAGGAGGTTGCGACTAAGAAGATATCGATAATGTGTATTCAAGATATGAATAACTGCATCTTCACACTCCAAGTCCAGGGCTCTTGCCTCTGTCCGTTATACCAAGACCCAAGTGACCTGAAAGCAAGCTGAGATCAGGTTAAATTAAGTAGCCTAATTAATTATACTTTTTAAGTTTATGGTTGTACATGATAAGAATTCACATTTTCAAGAGTTTTTGTAATTTAAAAAGCTCTTGGTTCATGAAATTCTCTCAACTGCTTTGGGATAAGATAATGAGCACTTTTTTAAAAAGCCATGTTGGTATTCATGTCTTGATAAAACTTTTAACAACTCTCCTACCTCTGACTGCTCTGTCTCCCTTTTTCTATTTGTTTTGCTGTTGGAGTTGTAGCTACAAAATGAGTCAGGAAGAAAGCAATCTACAGTAATTTATAATAATAGAGGCATAATATGCTAATCAGGCCAGGCAGGCGAATGACCTTCCGGATGTCCTTCCGGACGAAGCCGGGGCTGTGAGGGCCGAGCCCCTTGACGAATTTCGTGCATTGGGCCTCTAGTATTAATATATTTGAACAAAAGGGTCTGTTGGCCAGGCCGCTGTGGTTTGCTGGTTGAGCATCAACCTATGAACCAGGAGGTCAAGGTTCAGTTCCTAGTCAGGGATCCCCAGTAGTGGGCTGCAGGAGGCAGCTGATCAATGACTCTCATCATTGATGTTTCTCTCTCCCTCTCCCTTCCTCTCTAAAATCAATAAAAAATATATATATTTTTGAAGGGTCTGTTGATTAGAACCACCATAAAAATATATTAGATGCTGTTATTAACCTCCATTTTACAGATAAGGAAACCTCATATATATAAAACATATATAACATATGCAATATATAACATATGGAATATGTTATATACATATATTATGCATATATAACACATGTGACATATATTACATACATATGTAGTTTGTGTATAATGGCAAATGCCATTCTTGTATCGTTAGCTAAAACAGACCATTAGTACAAGACCTAAATATTGATGCGATCCGGGATTTACAACGAAATGTCACTGCCGCTTTTCGTCAAAAAGTTAGAAGGAAAATGGGGGGAGCTTTTAAGGGAAAAGCAACGGAGCCGGCCTCACAGGGCAAAGCAGCACAAGAAATGCTAAGATGGGGTGGGCGGTCTCCCGGCCGCGTCAGAGGCGACAAGAACTTCCCGCTGACTTTAGGCGGCTGTCAAGCCGTCGGACACCGGCCGATGGAGGTAATTTTGTCAAAAGATCGCCTCCTTCCCGCACCAGACGCCAGCGCCAGGGACCCACGCAGCCCACGGGTTGGCCCTTCCCCCAGGCCGGTCCGCAGGCGCTCCCGACCACGCCCCCGACCACGCCCCCTCCCGGCCCGCGCGAGGTCCCGCCCCTTCCGCCTCCCACTTCCGGGCCCGGCGCTCTTTCGCGTCGGCTTCTCGGGACCTGGTTGGCTGATGGGGCAACCGCCAACGGCCGCGGGGTTTGAACCGGAGCTTCGGCCGCGGCGCGCAGCTCCGGGAGCGGGCTGGCGCCCCGCACTCTGAAGGAGCGGTAAGTCGGCGGCCGGTGGCTTTCGGGACGGCCGTCCATTGTGGCGGGATCCGCGTCTTTCCCGGGCGGAACCACCCGGCCTGGTCCTCCGGCGTCTTGGGTCCGCCGAGCCCCGCGACCCGCGCTCATCACGCCCACCCTCCGCCCTGGCTTTCAGAGCCGCAGCCCCTGCACCCCTCGTCCGGCTTGTTGTTAGGGGGCAGGGGGCGAGGACCTAGTTTGCATCTAAATCGCGGCCTCTGGTCCCCGGGATTTGAACGCCCGGCGGGGGCGGGGGCGGGGGGCGAGCCGCCAGGTAGGAGGTCAGCTCCCTGCAGGAGGGGATCTCTCTCTAGGCGGCCGCTCCGCTCCGTGGTGGTGGGAGGGTCTCGCCGTGGAGCCCCCTCCTTGGGGCGCCGTGGAGAAGGGAGGCTAGTGCAGGCGGAGGGAGGGAGCCTGGGAGCACCTAGGGCTGGAACTGAGGCTTGAGGCACAGGGAGTGGTTCGGCAGGGAACGGGGCGAGGACTTCTGTATGCGGGATCCCATTCGGGGAAGCTGGATGTGGAGAGGAGCGTTCCTGATTGAGGGGTCAGCTGAGATGCTGGCCAGACAAGAGCCGCAGAGGAACCACCATTAGGTGATGTCCAGGCAAGAGACTGAGGCTAGAGGTTTTGATGGGTTGCGAGTTCCAGAGGACTCTGCGGGTTGGACAAGGGTGAGGTAGGGGGACTACTGTTCATTCCCCGTGACTGCTGTAAAGCACCACCACCGACTGGGTGGCCTAAAACAAGAGAAATGTATGTTCTCGCAGTTCTGGAGGCCAGCAGTCCAAACACTGAGGGTCACGGAGCTGAACGCAGGCTGTCTGCAGGGCTGCGCCCCTCTGGAGGCCCTAAGGGAGGCATTCCTCACCTCTCCCGGGGTCTGGTCACCTCACTCCAGCCTCTGCCCCTCTCCTGTGCGGATACTCACGATGGCACCCGGGGGGCCTGCCTGGATAATCCGGGGCCGTCTCCCATCACAAGATCCGCAGTGACCCTGTAAAGACCCCTGTTCCACATTGGGTTCAGAATGACGTGGATGAGGACCTGATCGCTTTGGGGGACCCTTTTTCACCCCACCGCAGGACCAAATGAGGGACGTGCGGACTAGGGTGAGGGGATGAGGGTGGCCTGGGAGTCGGGATTCTTGTGGTGGCTGACGGGCAGGGCATAGTGAGGTTAGTCCTGTGGACTCGGTAGGTAGGTAGGTAGTGGTGGACAGGCTGAGTATTGGGGGTTAGGCAGGTGGGGGTGGCAGGGTGTCTTCCAGGTCTCTGCAGGTGGAGAGGAGGAGGCTTGGGGAAGGGGAGGGGGACTTGGGAGGTTGGCCTTGTCCAAGTAGGTGGCTGAACTTCAACTGTATTTTCTAAGTAAAACCTTTTCAGATCCTTTTCCCTGGACCAGGCAGAGTTAATCACTTTCTGTGCCATTGTGTATTATAGCCATCATTCTTGTCATGATGTGAATATCTTTTTGTTAATCAAATAGGCCATAACTCTAACAGACAAGTTTAAATTTCCTGCCTACTCCTCCCCCAAATACGATTAGGCATATCTCTTCTGTGCACATCTCTAAGGTTACACTACATACATTGTAAAGGGTGTCCCAAAATTCACGCAAGAAGTAATTTTGATAGAAAACACAGGTTTATAATTAAAAATTATAAATTTTTTATTGATTCATACAGTATACGGTATAGGGTTATGTATGGAATAGCATACATAAAAACTGGATTATCATGTCGCGATAGCGAGCATCATTAACTGTTATTGCCTCAGCAGTCGCATTTTTTTAAAATATATATTTTATTGATTTTTTACAGAGAGGAAGGAAGAGGGCTAGAGAGTTAGAAACATTGATGAGAGAGAAACATCGATCAGCTGCCTCCTGCACACCCCCTACCCGGGATGTGCCTGCAACCAAGGTACATGCCCTTGGCCGGAATCGAACCTGGGACCATTCAGTCCACAGGCCGATGCTCTATCCACTGAGCCAAACCGGTTAGGACAGCAGTCGCATTTTTGAAGAAGAGTGGTCCGATGATGCCTCCAGCCCAAAATCCGCACCAAACAGTGACATGTTGTGGATGCATTTGTTTCTCAATCACTCGTGGATTTTCTGAACCCCAAATGTGACAATTTCGTTGATTAACCAAGCCATCAAGATGAAAATGAGCCTCATCGAAATTCAGCCACATTTATGCAAAACAGTCATGGAAAATTTCAACAAAAGAGTGCCTATGTGCCAGCAAAGCCGTGGAGGCCATTTACCCGATATGCTATTCCATACATAACCCTATACTGTATACTTTATGAATCAATAAAAAATTTACAATTTTTAATTATAAACCTGTGTTTTCTATCAAAATTACTTCTTGCATGAATTTTGGGACACCCTTTACTAGTATCAAAGAGTGCCTATACCCACATTAGATTATGCATTCCATATTATACATTCTTATACAGCCATGTCCTGTTTTCTGTCTCCAGCCTAGCCTGGCTCCTGGCATGACGATAAAATAATACAGGTTTAAATGAAAAACAGTCGCTTATCTTTTTTTTTGGATTCTACTTTAAACCACTTTTAATTACATTCATACTTTCCGGTTTTATTCAAGGGGTTTTATTGATACGTATGTACAGACAAATTATATCATTTGTCATGATTGTTACTTTTTAGAATATATCAGTTACTCAGATCTTTTATTAATCAATACTATGATTTCCTTCCTTTTCTTTTTTGTTTCAGTGATGGATTATCAAGTAACGGAAATGGGATCACTTTTCCCCTCAGGAATTAAGAGGCATGTGAAAGACAAAAGAATGTCAAAGTCTGCTAAGTTGAATGTTTCTCTTGCCTCCAAAATCAAAACAAAAATAATAAGTAAGTACCATTGGTTGTACATATACTCACGTTTTTACTTTTCCCTGGAGAATTGATGAGTTTTTTTTATTTTATTAAGTATAGAAAATGACTATTTTTGTTAACTGATGCTTTCCTTTCCTTTCAGTCCTTTCTGTTTCCTTCAACTCCTACTAGTTGAATGGTTGTGATGATTTTCCCCCAGTGGTGACAGCTGAATTTTCAGCAGTGAGCTTGGTGCAGCCTAAGGCAGCTACCTCCTACATGGCAAGGAAAATACCAATGTGCCATTCCTGGAAAATATCTTAAAAAGTGGTAGATCGTTATGGTGTGCTGTAGCAGTTGGCTGATGGGTCACCTAGAGGGGTTGGCCCACATGGGCTGCTGTAGTGGGTGATCTTATATAGCCAAAGCTCATTAGGAGGGCACTGAACCCTTTAGAGTTGGGTCTCATGGATTCTGGAATTAGGGTGTCAGAAGGGCAAAAAAGAAAAAAAAAGAAAGAAATGGGGAAACTCCCCAAGATAAATTTTCAATGCTCTTGAAAATTGTCTCAATGGATCATACCCACCTTAGCGGGAGTGGGGAAGCCACTGCCGAGGGTAACTGTGCCTGGGAAAGAGCCAAACCTTCTGAGTATCTTCCAGTCATAATGTTGCTCCTACCCAGGTGTCTTGGGCCATGTGTTGTGTTAGACCACCGCCTCTAGAGGCTATTTCCTGCTCTCTGGCAGGACCGTTGCACATCTGCTGCTAAGAAGGAACGTACTGACTTTGAGGCCTCCAACAGGAAAAGGTTATTATCCTTTAGCTGTGGCGTCCCACTGGTTCTAGTGTGTTTCCGTGGCTGTGTCAGAGGCGGCTGTTGAAACTGCTTTCTCTGTGCCAAAGATAAAGTACTTCTTTGGACTCTGTTTTTTAGATTCCCAGACTTTCCCTGAGTATTTTTAAAATATTATTTTAAACATTTTTACATATATACATTTTTATTCAGTGGCATGTAAATCAAAATTATGAAGATAAGAGTATGCTCTAAGTGTACACAGGGAGCACACTATATTTAAGGTGAGATTTACCAAGGGATTCATAATTAAATTTCTTTCCTTACAACGGGAAAGCATTTCTGACTTAAATTATGTTTACACAGTGCTTGTAAAGAGAGGGGTCCGGTTTAGATTGTAGTAGATGCCCGCATATACGAGGGAGGATATTTGGGATGGAGGTAGACTATCCCATAGGGTTTAGAGATGATCTATCCAACACTGTAGTAAGTATCCCACAAGGTTAGGTGATCTATCCAACATTGTAGTAAGTATGCTCCCTTTCACTCAAGGTTTTGAAAAATGGACTTTGGGAGCATTAATTAATGTGCTCCATTCTGCAGCCGCAGAAACTGGCTTTAAATTTTTCGCAGACTGGCCACCCTAATTTCTATGGGACATCTCCAGTTAGAGCTGCAGGATCAGCTTCTCCATTCTACCTCCTAGTCAAAGGCAAAAGGAAGGTAGGGCAGCAGGTATCAAGATTCAGTGTTTGTGGCTGATCTCATTATCTAGAATGCTGTGTCTGTAGAAGAGCCCTCTGTTTCCTAACTCTGTATCCGCAGACATTCTGCCTTTCTCATGCCTTTTATTCATCACCTAGACGGCTTTTATTTCTTCAGTTCCAAACTCTAAGTACATTTTTTTTCAAAACTACATCTGTATTGTCAGTCTCTTCTTTTCCAACCTTCAGTTAAAACTTATAAAGTGAAATGCATTTTGTCTAAAAGAATTTTATTAAGGAATGTGAAAAATTGTTAAGGTATATGTTCAATATTAATTATTAAAAATTTTTTTACAGATAATTCTTCTATTTTCAAAATATCTTTAAAGCACAACAACAGGGCATTAGCTCAGGCTCTTAGTAGAGAAAAAGAGAATTCTCGAAGAATGGCAACTGAAAAGATGTTATTACAAAAAGAAGTGGAAAAATTGAATTTTGAGAACTCATTTCTTCGCCTAAAGCTAAATAATTTGGTATGGAAACTATATTATGTTTGAATTCTAAATTATAACAAAATCTTAACTATATTACTATAGAAGCTCTAGATATGTTTTTCAAACCTCCAATTATTATGAAAAATTATTGAAAGAGCATACATTGCTCATGGGCAAACTAATAAAATTGGTGTCTTAAGTCTGCATTCTAAATATTTACTTGTGGCTCTGCACACCAGCATAACACCTTGATTAACCTTTGATTGCTTATCATAAGCAAAGCTTTGTGCATTACTAATTCCTCCAGTGAATGGAAAGGAGGGGAGTTCACAGAGTATTAGTATTCTCCTCTAGCCCCAGTGTTTCCCTGACTTTAAGCCAAATAGAATGAATATTGTAGTCGTTGCTTTTCCTTCCAATTGGCAACTCTGTCCATAGACAGGGTAGTAAGTTCCAATGATTAGCTAGGCTGCAACTATAGATCTAACTATAAAATAAGTAGAAATTAATTTAAAAATGGAAAAATTACCTACTACAGTTTAGGGTTAAATTCCTGTGACTGACCAACTATGTTTACTTGCCATATAATGTATTATAAGAAGATAGAAAAATGTTTGTAGAAAAATTTATGATTGGATAGTTCAAAAGCATTCAAAATGTGTGTCTATTTGAACTATACAGTTTAGTACCTTTTTAGCTCAATGTAATCTCAATTTTTAGTCCAATGTTATCTCTGTTATTTTTTAAGTCTTCTCAGCTGATTGTATTCATAAATGTATGATTTAATAAACTCCAAATCTTAATTGTTTAAAAGGGGTCTTTTTTTTTTTACTTATACAGAATAAGAAGCTTATAGAAATAGAAGCACACTTGAACAATAGTTTGATAACCGCAATTGAAATGAGCAATTTTTCTGAGGTAAGTAGAATTGTGTGTAAGTGGTGCAGTTTTTTAGCATTACTGAGAATAGTTGAGGTTAGTTAAGTAGCATCAAGATTAGAGATTCATATCCTAAACTTTGTGCAAAGGAACGATGATATTAATGGGTTAACAGAACATTATCATTTGGTATAATTGGTTATTGTAATTTTTACATAAAATTTAGTTTTGATTAAAAGTAACACAGGATTGGATAGCTCAGTGGAACCTAATAGCCCTTAAACACACTAAAAAGCATGAAAGACAATAGTAGAAAGGTAGTATTTCAAACTAGGAAAGAATTTGTGTTATTAAAAAAAGATGGCCCTAACTGGTTTGGCTCAGTGGATAGAGCGTCGGCCTGCGGACTGAAAGGTCCCAGGTTCGATTCCGGTCAGGGGCATATACCTTGATTGCGGGCACATCCCCAGTAGGGGTTGTGCAAGAGGCAGCTGATGGATGTTTCTCTCTCATCGATGTTTGTAACTCTCTATCCCTTTCCCTTCCTCTCTGTAAAAAATCAATAAAATATATTAAAAAAAAAAAAAGATGGACAGGTGGCTCTCCTCTCAGGAGCATACCTGAGCCTTTTCCTTCCCCCTCCTTCTCCCCAGGCCATTACTTTTACCCTTCTCTCTCCTAAGCTCCCAGGGCCCATCCTTCACCTCTGTAACTTGTTTCCTGAGGCCTCGCAGCCCTACTGGCTCTTCTACCTCTGTAACTTCCTAAATAAACTTTCTCTAAGATTTGGAAAATTAAAAGATAGACATAATTAAAAAACAATAGGAGAAAAAAGAGGAAGATTCTACTCCATACCATTCTCTAAAATAAATTCTAGATGGACTTAAATGTAAAAAAAGGAAGTCATATAAAATGAGAAGAAATTACAAATGAATTCACATAGGTAGGATAGGCCTTTCTATACCTAAAACAGATAGAAACCATAAAGGAAGTTATTAATGGACTTTCTAAAAAAACAAACAAACAAAAAAAACAAAAACAAAACTTAGAAACCTAAAAATCATAAAAATAAAAGGTAAATTACAGACTAGGAAAATTAAACATATGGCAGAAAAGCTCTAATGTAAATAGTTTAAAATCTTTTATAATCTAGCACAAGGAAAATAAAATAATTTCAGGAAGGGAGTGAAATTTACTTAATTATCTAAATAGGAAAAATAACTTTTGAAGGGATAACTAATGATAAGGCAAAATATATATGGTACGGAACCTGAAGAAAGGTCAGTGAAGCCCCAAGTGTAGGCAAATTTCTTACTAGCTTCTGCAGGCAGGTTAGTGCTTCAGGGGGTGGCGTTTTAAATGGGATTGCCAATATTTAGATTCCAGCTCTGCTACTTCCTGATTCTGTGACCTTGGCCTTACAGTCTTTGCACCCCAGTGTCCTCATCTACATGGTATGAATAATGGGGAGTTAGTGTAAGAATTAAATGTGCCTAGCATGTATTCTTTCAATAGGATGAGTGCAATAAATGTTAGCTATCATTACTTTTTAATTTTCTGCAAATCTGTCCTTTAAAAACTGTTAAAGTCATTTAGAAATCTCTTAAGTGCATTGTCTTTGCGGTAAGAAGATATGAACTCTTTCAACCTATGTGGTCAATGTGTAGCTCCTTTGTCAGAATCTTTTATAAAAGCTAGCCAAAGAATAGGTACTTTATTGGCTAATGTAATCCACATTTGGATGCAGAAAGGATTTGTTCTTAACAAATGAGAGTGGAAGTCCAAAGTCCCCATGTGTCCTTCACTGATATTGCTGCGGGGGAGGAGGTCTGCACTCATTGCCACCAGATGTCCCAGCTCTCCCCTTGGCCTTTTCTGATAGTACCTCTGGTTTGGAGAAAAGTTGCCTTAGTATATAGCCTGGTGAGTGTGGAAGTCTAGACTCCCCATTTGGCTTTTGCACCTTGTCCAAAATTAATTGACCAAATATATGTGTATCTATTTCTGAACTCTGTTCTATTTCATTGACCTATTTGTCTGTTTTGTATTTTGTATTTAAGTATATTTGTCTGTTTTTATGCTAATACTATATTGTCTCAATTACCATAGCCCTTCGACTTTGTTCTTTTTTAAAGTTGTTTTAGCTATTGTAGGTCCTTTGCATTTCCATGTGAATTTTGAAATTAGGTTGTCAGTTTGCCCATACCCATTTATATTGCAGGTTAGCACTGTACTAAGAAAACATGTTTGTATGTTGCCTAATTTTATGGTCTTTATCAAATAATTAAAACATGTCCAGAAAACGTGAAAATTTAGCAAATAGAGAGAAGCAAAAATTTAAAAGCTACATTAAAATCACCCAGGCTTTGAATTTTAAAGGACCATTTAAAAATATCCTCCTATATAATAAAAGGTTAATATGTAAATTGACTGAAGGGTGGAATGACCGGTCACTATGATGTGCACTGATCACCAGGGGGCAGACGCTCAACACAGAAGCTGTCCCCTGGTGGTCAGTGCGCTCCCACGGGGGAGCGCCACTCATCCAGAAGCCGGGCTCACAGCTGGTGAGCGCAGTGGCGGTGGCGGGAGCCTCTCTAAGTTGTTAGTCGGACATCCCCCGAGGCTCCCAGACTGCAAGAGGGCGCAGGCTGGGCTGAGGGACCCTCCAAGTGCACAAATTTCATGCAACGGCCCTCTAGTATATTATATCCAATAATACATTACTTAATACATATGTAGACATAAGCATATTTCTTATACAGTTGACCTCTGAACAATGTGGAGTTAAGGATGCCAACCCCCACATAGTCAAAATCCACATATCAGTTAAGTTGGCTCTTTACCCAACCACGAATCCAAAACTATGTATATGTAAAGACATCATATTTGTGTGGCTATGCACTATGTATTTGTATGTATAGAAGAAAGTTTGGGAAGTTATATGCCAAAATGTTAGTAGTGATTCTCTTTGGATGACATGATTATGGATGAACTGTGTTTAACCTTATCACATTATTCTCATTGAACTATTAAAGACTAATGCAAGAATTGTTCCATTAGTATTGGTATTCTTGCATAATTTGATGTTTTAATAACAAACATGATTTAATGAGATTAGAAATTTTGTGTGTTTTTTATTTTATGTATTTTTTCCCCAAAATAGTTCCATCAGAGTCCCTTTCTACTGCCAGCCAGCAAGAATAAACGGGTTAGTAAACAGTGCATGTCGATGCGTCTTCCATTTGCAAGGTAATTGCTTCAAAACTTGGTTAAATATTAGCCTGCACACCTCTAACTGGACTTTGAAAGTTTTATTTGGTTCACTTCCTTGAAACATAGAAAAACATTTAAAAATTAATAATGAAATACTTGTTAAAATTATACCAGCAAAAGAAATTGAAGACATAATATAATAGAATTTAGTTTTATATTTTGAAATAATATTCAGCTTTCCCATAGATTCTAGAGAAGAAAGAGGCACAGATGGACCTTTAGTTACATGAGTTTAAAGTACATTGACTCAGAGTACTTAGATTTGTATATAACACAATAATTTTGTATGTGTTATATAATGTTTGAGTTTTATTAACCTATGGTTGCCTACTGAGGTAGGAAAGAGATGGTCTGTGAGTCTTGCTCAGATTGTGTCTTCAGGGCTCTGAAGAAACTTACCCTTATTCAGTAACTAAGTTGTATTTATTAACCCCCCTTTCCCTATGGTTACTACTTTCCGTGTCCTTTTAAGAAACTCTTTTCTAATTGGAAGGTCATGATGTGTTCTGTTTTTTTTTAAGCTCTATTATTTCCCTTTCACATTTAGATCTTCAGTCTACCTAGAATTTGAGGTATAATGAAGGAAGAGTCATAGTTTATTTTTTCATGTGGAAATCCTACTGACCTACACCATTTATTTAGAAAAGACCGTCTTTTTCCCACCTCATTGCAATATCATCTGTTTCATAAGTCAGGTGACTTGATGTGTATGCATCTGTTTCTGAACTCACTATTCTAAGCCTTGGTATTTGATAATATGAATCTCCATTTCATTTATGTTTTTGATCATGAATATTCTCTTGGCTGTTCTTGGCCCTTTGCATTTCCATGTGCATTTTAGAATCAACTTGTCAATTTACATAATGCATGTATACACATACATATCTGATTGGGATTAAAAAATTCATCACATTAATAGGAAAAAAAGAGAAAGGTATCTTTTCAATAGTGACAGAAAAGGCATTTGATAAAATTCAATAGCCATTTATGAAAAACCTTTCAGCAGACCAGGAGTACAAGGAAACTTCTTTAATCCTACCAGACCTGAGGCCCTGAACCTAACTGTCCCCTATACCTGGGCTCCTGAGCATTAAAGAGAAAAAACCAACATGATATAGAAAAATGTTAGTTACATGCAAACAAGTGGTTAGAATAAGATAGAACTTGGAGACATTGTAGAAAATAGGTCTACCTTTCATCTACCTTTCATCTAGCGCCAATATTCCACCTTTGTGTGGAAATTACCAAAAAATCGGTACAGCGGTCTGGTAGGGTTAAGCTGATAAGGAAAATCTACAAACCTGCTCTTCACACCATGCTTAACTCAAGAGCAAGCATGTTAAATAATTGGAACACAATAAGAATGTTCTTTCTCCTAAAGCCACAAACTATATGTAAACCCAGGGCTTCTACTAGGTACATATCCAATAGAAATGTGTGTATACATTTCAAAAGGCATATAAATAGCAGCACTCTTTATAATAGACCAAAACTAGGTAATATCACTTATTCGGGTTCATTTGCTGGCCCCCCTCCCACTTTCTTTGATGTTACTCTTCATTCTTTTAATTCAAGAAGGTCACTTTAACAATATATTTCTGTGGATTTCTGTGTCCCTTCCACTCCCATAGATTTAAGTACTGTAGAATATGGCTTCAGTTTACATGGATGTTTTTGGAAATAACGACCTTCATCTCACACATAACTTTTTATACAATTGTACTTGTTTGAAACCAGAGGAAGAGTTTTGGGTATTCCATATAATTTAAGGAAAACTATAAATATTATATACAAGTGTTTAAAAGTATGCCTGGACTTTATTTATTTCATTATTATTACCTTAATAGCCTAACCAGTGATTATATCAGTTATCTCCTTTTGGGGCCACTGGGGTTATGAAGATAAGCATTCTTGTTTTACTCCCAGTTCTATACTATTAGATACTACCTACTTCCTACCTATACTTGTCTTCATTGAACACAAAAAGGTACCCAGAGGGGTGGGCGGAGGTTGTGGTTGGTTCTTAAATAAATAGATTATAGAAAGAAATGTCTATGTCATTTTCTAATTTTTATAAAATGCAAAATTTTTCATTCATTCCCACTTGCCTTTAGAGTTCCATTAACTTCAAATGATGATGATGATGATGAAGATAAAGAGAAAATGCAACATGACAACAATTTTATATCAAAGATATCGTCTGATGTTCCTACTTTGGTATCAACAAGACAATCTTTATCAGCTCAGTATAATTTGGAGTCATGTCTTAAAGAAAATAATCAAAATGTGTGTTGCTTAGATGATTCAGAACAGATTTCTTCTATTATTGATATACTTCCTAAAGGTGAGATTTTTTTTAAATTCTCATTTTGAGTATCAGTATTAAATAGTACACTCATAACATTTTCTTCTTGATAGCCATGGTATGTAAACTGTTAATAAGTTAAATCTCTAATGTTACAGATTTGCTAACTTCTACCATTTTAAAATGCAATGAAAATTTTCATTTAAAAGTCAGTATGCTGACAAATGTCAGCTCCACATTGGCCTGATACTGTTTCTCTGGAAACAATATTTAGAAATGTGCTGGCCTAAAGAGCTTTTCTTGACATCTTAGCTTATGAATAGAAAGATACCATATTAGTTTCACACATTTTCATTTTCTCCTGTTCATAAATATGAAAATTGGGGGCCTTGATAGGAGTAGTGACTTTTACAAAATCATAACCAATTAATAGTAAAGCAAAAACTTGAGCGTGCATAATGGTTGAGCAAGAGAAAATGATGACACATTTTATTTAGATGATATTTCAAAATAATTGTGTGGTGTAGTCTGGTTTATGTATTTGCCATAGATTTTCCAATTGATATGTTGAATTTAGACCTTAGAATTATTTTTTCTTTCTAAAAATTTATATTTGTAGCCCTGACTGGTTTGGCTCAGTGGATAGAGCGTTGGCCTGTGGACTGAAGAGTCCCAGATTCGATTCCGGTCAAGGGCATGAACCTTGGTTGCGGGCACATCCCCAGTAGCAGGTGTGCAGGAGGCAGCTGATCGATGCTTCTCTCTCATTGATGTTTCTAACTCTCTATCCCTCTCCCTTCCTCTCTGTAAAGAAATCAATAAAATGTATTAAATAAATAGAGTAAAACTTTAAAAAAAATTTATATTTGTACATTCCATATATAATTTATAGGAACTAGCTTTCTGCTGATAGTTTTCTGATAGTAGTTCTTATTAGAGTTACCATTGTTATTTGGGGTCATTTGCTGGTCCCCTCCACTTTAGAAATATATATATTAATGGCTCTACTATTGGGGCCAAGGCAGAGTGAATTCTCAATATCTATTTTCCATTGATA
Source organism: Myotis yumanensis (assembly GCF_028538775.1). NCBI lineage: Eukaryota > Metazoa > Chordata > Mammalia > Chiroptera > Vespertilionidae > Myotis > Myotis yumanensis. The sequence continues at coordinate 8,892,113 of NW_027223759.1, forward strand.
CATATGTAAAATGTGACTTAGGACTACTCTCATCATTTCTACTTTATTTTTTTATCAGCATAGATTCTTTATAAATAGTTGAACAGAACACATGGTTAGAAATCCTCTGTAAAACAGCTTGATTTCTAACCTAATTTGTTTAAAATTATAAACCTGTCATTACTTATTTCTGAATTTTGTTTCCCTTTATTCTATAGAGAACTGTTCCCACTATGAACAAAGTTCCGAGAGTTCTCTAATGAGTGAAATGAAAAATTCCCAGCCTATCAGTCACAAAAAGGAGATACCATCTTTTAATAACATAACTAAAAGGAAAAAGCTTGCATCATTTCTGGAATCAAATAATCCTTGTCCAGACAATCCTTGTATGACAGATTTAAATCAAGAAGGGATTTTAAGCCCAGAATTAAATGGGAATAATAACATAAATGATCATACTAATGAAAGAAATATTAAAATGCAAAGAAACATACAGTGCCTTCCAGACTCATCTGAGCCTGCAAGTGAACCTGCTACAGAATGCATAAATCAAGTTCAGGGTAATGATGACTTTCAGGAGCAGAAAACTGTGTATGATACTGACATGGATTTAACTGCTAGTGAAGTAGTAAGCCAAATTGTTACAGTTTCAAAAGGCACTAAAAATAAAAGAAATAATAAACCAAATGACTGTGCAACCAAAACTTTCAGGAAAGTGAAAGATTCAAGCTCTGAAAAAAAGAGGGAAAGATCAAAGAGACAAATTAAAAATACTTCAGAAATGAATGTTGAGGAAAAGATTGAAAATGAACCAGAAAAAAGACCTGTTGGCCTGAATGACAGTGGGGATTCAGAAGATCCAAATTCTATCTTCAGTACTGAACAGCTGACTCAGTTGAACAAACTGAAGACAATAACCCTTCATAATGACTTTGATCAAGATGACAGACAAAGTACAGAGAAGGGGAAGAAAAAGAAGAAGAAGAAAAGAATACATGTTACAAATGAGCAAGAAGAAACATACTCTTTCTCCCAAAATTCTGATAAATTCCAGCAGGAGAGTAAACTTGACATGGATCTGACATCTCTAGCTTATGATAAAAATAAAGCTTCTAGACAGACATTTGTGATTCATAAGTTAGAAAAAGGTCACTTATTCCTAAATCAAAAGGATCAAGAAACCATTTCTGAAAACCTAGAAATCACAAATGAATTTCAAACAGCTGACCTTGCCACCAAACATAATGGAAATTTATGTGATTATGAGACACAAAATACGTTGGATTTGAAAAAGCATGTGACCGATGCACAATCTGCTCAGCAACATGAATTAAAAGTAATTAAGAAGCTTAGGCAGAAAGTAAATCGGAAGACAGAAATAATTTCTGAAATGAACCAAATACATGGGGATAATGATCAAGATGTGCATTGTCCAGAAAAGGGTAACTTTTCCATCCACACCCAAGCGGATAAAGAAATCATCTCTGGAAACCTAGAAGTTTCAAATGAGTTTCAAAAACCTGCTCTTCACACCAGCAATAATGGGAGCCTATTCGATTGTGAGCCCCAGAATGTGTTGGATTTACAAAAGCTGGTCACCGAAGCGTTTCCTGTTCAGCAAAATAAATCAAAAGCTAGTAATCTTAGGCAGAGAGTAAACCGGAAGACAGTAGTAATTTCTGAAGTGAATCATTTATGTAAGGACAAAAATGTGTATTGCCCAGAAAATGGTAACCCTTTCTGCCTAACCCAGAAGGATAAAGAAATCATCCCTGAAAACCTAGATGACGCAAGTGAGTTTCAGACACCTGCCCTTTCTACCAAAGTTGATAGAAACCTGTCTGATTGTGAGACTCAAAATATTTTGGAAGTGAAAAAGCATGCCAATGATACGCAAACTGCTGGTCAAAAGGAATCAAAAATAGACAAGCTTAGGAAAAAGGTATGTCGGAAGACAGAAATAATTTCAGAAAACCTAGTACATGAGAATGATGACAAAGATACACACGACCCAGAAAAGGGTAACCTATTTTCTCTAACCCAGAAAGAAAACAAAATAATTCCTGAAAACCTGGAGGACTCAAATGATTTTCAGATAGTTGATCCTTCTCCCAGAGGTAATAGGAACCTCTGTTATGAGACTGGAAACCTTTACTGTGAGAAAAAGCAGGCTACTAAGATGCTACCTGCAAAGCCAAATGGATCCAAAATAAATAAGAGGCTTAGGGATAAAGGAAGTCGGAAGACAGAAATAATTTTAGAAACGAACCAAATAAGTGAGTTTAATAAAGGCGTGCATGACCCAGAAAATGGTAACTTCTTTTCCCCAACCCAAAGGGATAAAGAAACTATTTCTGTAAACCCAGAAGTCACAAATGAATTTCAACCAGCTTATCTTTCTACCAAAGATAATGGAAATTTATATGATTATGAGAACCCGAATATGTTGGATTTGAAAAGGTATGTAACTGATACACAACCTGCTCAACAAAATGTTTCAAAAATAAATAAGCAGAAAGTGAATCGGAAGACAGAAATCATTTCGGAAGCATACCAGATATATAGGGATAATGATAAAGATGTGCATGGCCAAGAAGGCTGTACAAAAGATCTTGATTTTAAAGTACATGAATCTAAACAGAGACTTGAATGCCAAGGTATTATCAGTGGATATTGTATGGAAATCAATAGTAATGAAAAGGAAAATTGTGAGCAAATTTCAAATCCTTACAAACAAAAAAAGCACGGGAAAGAATCATCAGGCAAGACAAAGAATATTTTGGCAAAAAATAAATCTATTTTTCAGTTAACAGATTCTTCACAGACATCTGTCTCCTTAGAATCAGATTTAAAACAAGTTGCTAATGAAGCAGATTCTAGTAACCAAATGGGATCACATAAGAATCCGAAGCAAAGCACTACAACTTTTAATAAAAAAAGTGATATCCCCTTTGCAGAAGTGATGAAAGGAGAGTGCCAGATCAAAAGAAGAAGTAAAATGACATCCAAATCAAAGAAAAGGAAGACTTTAATAGATCCTTCTCCAGATAGCCATGAAGTAATGCACATAATATCAGACACCAGTCAGAGAATGCCAGTTGGATCTGAACAAGCTGATGAACAAATTTTGGAAAATGAGAAAACTAAGCCAGACTTTTATACAAAGATATTTAATTCTTTATCTCAGATATATTCACCTAACGTACAAGATTCTTCTCATAACAGTGTTCATGAGGGTTCAAGACCTTTGCATAGTTCTAGTAAAAATCTGATAAAAAAAAATGTCACCCTGGAGAGCTCACCAGTCTGTGCAGTAAGTGATGATGTGCAGGAGGAGATGGCAGGGATGACGTTTCAAGTCACCCAGAGAACACAAAGATCAGGAGCAGGTAGGTCAATGCCTAAAGTGATCAATTTTAAAAGCGTATTTTTTTCCCCACTTAACTGGTAAAGTATTTCTAGTTACTTTTATGGAATTTAAAAACTAGCTTGACCCAAGAATTTAAAGAGAGCTTAGTACTTTGGAAAGATATTGGTGAGAATGTCTTGGACTTTATAACCTAAAAAACAGATTGGCTTTTCCCACAGAGTTGTCTGGTAATACCATTAGGCAGGTAATTTCCTGTTTCATATGTTTGAAGGAAATTGTGTGTTTTACATATATATTATAAGGAATTGTGCTGGATTGATTTTATCAATGACAATTGCAAGTTTGTTTAGCATGGGACTTTGATAACAGTATATATTTGTGATGAAAGCATTATTCTATGTGTTTTAGAGAAATAAAAATAAACTACCAACTCCCTTTCCTCAGAATAAATATATGTAAAAGTTACAAATGCAATGGTAAATGCTTTACTAGACGCACACATATTATGCTAAGGGATATAATGGGGAGTACTTTTGACTAAAGGAACTGGCAAAGACATATGAAATAGGTAGCATTTTAGGCCCTAAAGGATAGGTAGGATTTTTACCTTAAGGTTTACTTTTAATTTTCTCCCAGTTATTAAAATAACACTGCAGAAAATTGAAAGTAGAGAATCAGAAAATAGTAGGAAAAACAATCACCTAGAACTGCAGTCAACATTTTGGCATATGCATGCAGACTTGAATCTATGGGTTTTTTCTTAAAATCATATTCTATAAAACATTACTTATCTCACATTTCCCCCTTAACATTGAATTCTACGGATGTTCCTTTATTATTAGAAATTTTGTAACATTAGACATTCCCATATCAATTAAAATTTTCTAGTGGGAGCCTAAAATTTTACTACATGTGTGTGGAGCACAGGGATTTTTTCCAATTTTATTAAGAAACAATTGACATATATCACTATAAGTTTAAAGTGTACAGCATGATTTATACATGTTGTGAAATGGTTACCACAGATGTAGCTAACATCCATCTTCTCAGAGATACATTGAAAAGAAAGAAAAAAAATTTTTTTCTCCTTGTTATGAGAACTCTGAGGGTTTACTCACTTAACTTTCTTATATATCATACAGCAGTGTTAACTATAGTTACCATATTGTACATTACACCCCTAGTACTTATTTATCTGATAACTAGAAGTTTGATCATCTAATGCCAATTTTCCATCCTCCCTACCTCTCCGCTGCCTCCTAACCACAAGTCTGACCTCTTTCTATGAGTCTGGGTTTTGTTTTTAAGATTCCACATACAAGTAAGATCATACAATATTTGTTTTTCTCTGTTTGACTTATTCCACTTAGCATAATGTCTTTAAGGCCCATCTGTGTTGTCACAATGGTAGGATTTCCTATTTTTCTATCTGGCTGAATAATACTGCGTTTTATTTGTGGACCACAATTCTATCCATTCATCTATCCATGGACAGTGAGGTTGTTTCATGTCTATTGTAAATAATGCTGTTATGAACATGAGGGTGAGGACACTAGGATTTGATGGATGAGGTTATTCCAGGTAAAAGGAACACTGAAGCAAAGGTGTAGAGTTACAGGACATGTTAGAGGACGAGAGCCATCTTTCATCTCTGTCTTCTTCATGGTGCCTTTCACAGAGTGGCCAATGAATGACAAATGTTGAATGAATGCAGTAATTTGTGGGATTCTATGAATAGTTGGACCATGAAGAATTTTTCTCAGCCTATAAGTGATTTCTGAATTAAAATGTTGTGGACTACAACATTAAGGCTGGAGAAAAACTGATTTACAAATAATTGTAGTGCTACTATTATAATTAAAATTACAACTTGATTATTGTTAAGTTTAAAAATTTGCTATCAGTGATTTTTGCAAACCACTAAATAGCCCATTTCTATTTCCATATTTCTAAATGTTTATAAATATTTGTGAAAATAATATTCTTTTCAGGTGGTAGAACACTACAGGACTTGACAAATACCAATTTTGTTTCAAATAACACTGCTACATCTGAGAACAAGTCAGAAGATCTTATTTTAGGGCTGCCAAAACGAAGAAGGTGCACTCCTCTCAATTTGAAAGAGCCAAGTCTCAAAGAGTAAGTGTTTCAGTGAGGTTCGAGTGATTTCAGTGTGATATTATCAAATATACACTCTTTCAAAAATCCCTTCCTGAATTAGTATTTGAACACTTCTGAATATCAATGAAGTATATATTATTGACGTGTAACAACCACAGTATAATCTGAGTAAGATGTGAAGAAATGTCTCCTTTTATTCTTTGAACAGTTTTTATAAAAGATGTTGCCTATAATTTATAAAGCACAGTTTACATGTTTGTTACTCCCCTTAATTTATTTTCTACCTTGTTCCCTAGAAGTGGTTTTCAAAGTGGTTTATGTGTCCTTTGGCCTCAAAGAATAATACTCTTTTTTTCCCCCTTTTTTAAACTTCAAACATATCTCAGCGAACAGAAATAGTACTTCCCCCATTTACCCATCCCTGAGGTTCACCAGTTATTAATACTTTACCATATTTACTTCATCTGTCTTTTTTGTTATGTATTTTTCAAGCAAATAAAGATATATATACTTGTGAGTATATCTCTAAAAAGTAAGAACTTCTTAAAGTTTTTAACAAAACTTGACAAAAATGATCACATCTAACAAAATTATCAATAATTCCTGTTATCTAATAGATAATTTTTATTCAAATTTTCTTGATTATCTCAAAACGGTTCAAATGCCTTTAATATGTGTTTTATTCAACATTTCATTTTTAAAAAGGATTAATGAAGTAGCCTGTTGTATAGAACCTGATGATATTTAGGATATATTTTCAGAAGGAAGAGAAAAATATCCTTAAATTTTTCTTTCTTTACACTTTTATTTTTATGTATTTGTTTTTATTTATTTCAGAGAGGAAGGGAGAGGGAGAGAGCAATAGAAACATCAACAATGAGAGAGAATCATTGATCGGCTGCCTCCTGCATGTTGCACACTGGGATCAAATCTACAACCTGGGCATGTGCCCCAACTGGGAATTGAACCATGACCTCCTGGTTCATAGGTCAACATTCAACCACTGAGCCACTCAGGCCAGGCTCTGTACAATCTTAGTGCTTGCTTCTTTTATGAAATGAAAAACATGATGGCTTTGATAGGTATTTTAAAACAATAACCAGCACATGATCAATACAACATCCCCATGACAGCTCTTTTGAAAGAATTAATTAGGTTCTATCTAATTACCCAAAATAAGGGTATCTTATTGGCTCTGAAGAGGAGTACAGAGGAGGGAAAGAAACCTTCCTTTTACCCGTTATGCCTTCTAATTTGGGACCATGTGTTACGTATTTCATCCAAAAAACATAAATAAATAATATAACTCCACTTCTTGCAGCATTATATACTAGGTTAATAGATCAACCCTCTAAAGTAGAATTACTGGACAAAATATTAAAACAAACAAGCAAAATACTCCTTGAATGTATCTATTAGAGAAGTGAGAAAGCTCGGATTAGAGACGAAGCCAGGAAGGTAAGTGGAGCCAGAAACTGGCTTTTGCTTGAAGACGTTTTGCCTAAGCATTGGATTCACAGCCTTATGGGCCTGGGGACAGAAGGCAGACTCTAGGATTTAGCTAAAATTAAGAGTCTAATAGTGGATCTCCCTTAGTAAAGTTGAGCTACTCTCAAATAGAAGAACAAACTAAAAATAACCTTCCCACCAGCTTTTTTTAAGCTCTAGGAAATAACTCTGGTACTGAATTGAGGAGTAAAAAATGTTCTAAGAATTCTTAACCAAAACCAAACCCTCATGTATAGCAGCTGTAATTCACAATATCTGGAAGTCACAAAAAAACATCAAGCTGAGGATTTAGTATTAGCCCCTGAGCTTTAGTGCCCCCTGTTGTCTATTAGAAGCAAATGCAAATATTTTCTAGAGGAGCCCTTCTTCATCTCAGTCCACCGGACATTTTCCACAGATTAAGCTGCAAGGGAAATGAAACAGCAGCTCACAGCAAAGAACAACACACAAGGGAACGAGAGATTAGCAAAAGCAACTGATAGCAGAATCAGATACAGAATATACAATAAGAATGTTTAATGCTTCAGTAAAGGAGACGCTTGAAAATGAGTCAAGGTATTTAGTGATAAAAAATTATAGAAAATCACCTACAGAATGATATAAAGATCACACATAGATTAAAGCCAAATAATATACATTTTAGGAGTGTAATATACAGATGGTAAAAAGTGTAAAGAAAAGCAAGGGAAAGGTTAACACAATATAGGTTAGCGGTTACTTTGTGAGGGATTAGCGGGCTGTGATCAGAAAGGGACACACTGGAGGAGTCTGGGTATGGTAATACTAGAAACAGGAGGTACGTATATCAGCGTGTATTTAATTGTTTTAAAGTTATACATTTGCATATATGCTAAAGTTTGTAGTTAAAAGGAACTTATAGTAAAACATGTATAAAATCTGTTCATTAATATTTCTTAATTGTTATTTATAATTCCCACTATCGCAGAGAGTTTCAGAAATATGGCAAAGCTTAACATACCACTAGTATGACACAGCAATTTTCTCCATGCTTCACAGCAAAAGCATTTGTTTTGTGTTGTTACTAATTTTCCCTTTTTTTCTACTTTGCAGCAAAATGAGAAGATGAGGTGAATTTATGAATTCTGGCTTTTCTGAATTCCGAAACCATAATGAGTCAAAACAGGGATATAATTAGAAGAGGAAATACATGAAGTTTTTTTTATTTTCTACCTTTTCATGGAGTATTGATTTATCCATTTTTATGTTTATATATGTGCATAAAACAGCTATTTTGTAATATTAAATTGTATTACAAAATTTAAAATCTTTTTGGTTATCCTATAACTTATATTCCTGCTCATTCAACTTTTTCAATGTAGTAGATTTAACTAAACAATAGTTGTTAACCTTTTAACCAATAAAATGTATAATAAATACTTTTGCAGTGTTATCTTGCTGTATATCAAGCTAACTTATTTAGTTTTGTTTTCAAATCATTTAATATATGTGAACACCTTTAAGATTGTAAAAGTCTCCTGCGCTGGTCAGTTTTCTCACCATTCTTTCATACTTTCAGAATACTTGATCCGTAATTACTTAGGTGTCAGGTTCTGTATTCTGTTTTGTGTAATCTGATGACTTGGCTGAGGGGTTAGGTTAACCTTTCAGGCTCTCTTGATTTTGGTTTTTATAACTGTATTTTAAAGATCACTTACTAGTGTAGTAAAAGTAATAAATCCTATTCATATCTGAGATCAATGAACATAGCTTATTGTATATTCAAATCACTAGTCCAATTCTACTCTGCCTAGATGGGAAAGTAGAGTATTTGACAAGTGACAGGGTGGGCCCAGAAGTCTGCATTTTTAGCAAACATTTTACATAATTCTGGGTCAGATGTCCTAGTACCAAACTTTGAGAAAAACTGCTGTAGGAGTGCAGAGTCCCACAGAACTTACTCATAATGTCAACAATGTGGGTTGAATGGGGGCCAGAGGCTTTTTTTAAGGAACCGTTGGCACAGTGGTTAAGAGCTTGGTACCTTGGCAATCTTTGTTCCCTTTCCTATACTCCTGTTACTTATTACTCAGCCTTTGGACCTCCCAGTCATTCTCTGGGATTATATTTTTGTACCTATTCCTTATTTCTTTTATTTTTTTAATACATTTTTTAAAGTATTACACATGTCTCCTTTTTCCCCCATTGACCTCTCCCCAGCCGTTCCCACCCTCCCAGCACATGCTCTCACCCCCACCCCCGACTGTCTGTGTTTTTGGGTTATGCTCTCATGCAAGCATACAAGTCCTTTGGTTGATCTCTTACTCCTCACCTCCTGCCTTCCCTTGTAAGTTGGACAGTCTGGTGCTTCTATGTCTCTGGTTCTATTTTTGTTCATCAGTTTATGTTGTTGATTATATTCCACAAATGAGTGAGATCATGTGATATTTATCTTTCTCCAACTGGCTTATTTCACTTAGCATAATGCTCTCCAGGTCCATCCATGCTGTTGCAAATGGTAAGAGTACCTTTTTTAAAGCAGTGTAGTATTCCATTGTGTAGATGTACCACAGTTTTTTAATTCGCACATCTACTGATGGGCATTTAGGCTGTTTCCAAATCTTAGCTATTGTAAATTGTGCTGCTATGAACAGAGGAGTGCATATATCCTTTCTGATTGGTATTTCTGATTTCTTGGGATATATTCCTGGAAGTGGGATCACTGGGTCAAATGGGAGTTCCATTTTTAATTTTTTGAGGAAACTCCATACTGTTTTCCACAGTGGCTGCACCAGTCTGCATTCCCACCAGCAGTGCATGAGGGTTTCTTTTTCTCCACATCCTCGCCAGCACTTGTCCTTTGTTGATGATAGCCATTCTGGCAGGTGTGAGATGGTACCTCATTGTTGTTTTGATTTGCATTTCTTGGATGATTAGTGACTTTGAGCATGTTTCCATATGTCTCTTGGCTTTCTGAATGTCCTCTTTTGAAAAGTGTCTATTTAGGTCCTTTGCCCATTTTTTGATTGGATTGTTTATCTTCCTTTTGTTAAGTTGTATGAGTTCCCTATAAATTTTGGAGATTAAACCCTTATCAGATATAACATTGGCAAATATGTTCTCCCATGCTGTGGGCTCTCGTTTTGTTGATGGTTTCTTTTGCTGTGCAGAAACTTTTCATTTTGATGTCCCATTTGTTTATTTTCTACTTAGTTTCCATTGTCCTATGTGCTGTATCGGTAGTTATTGCTACGATATATATCTGATACTTTGCTGCCTATAGATTCTTCTAAGATTTTTATGGTTTCCTGTCTTATGTTTAAGTCCTTTAATCCATTTTGAGTTTATTTTGTTTATGGTGTAAGTTGGTCTAGTTTCATTTTTTTGCATGTATCTGTCCAATTTTCCCAACACCATTTACTGAAGAAACTTTCTTAACTCCATTGTATGCTCTTGCCTCCTTTGCCAGATATTAATTGAGCATAATGTTTTGGGTCGATTTCTGGGTTCTCTGTTCTGTTCCATTGGTCTGTATATCTGTTCTTGTGCCAGCACCAAGCTGTTTTGAGAACAGTGGCTTTGTAATACAGCTTGATATCTGGTATTGTGATCCCTCCTACTTTGTTCTTCTTTCTCAGGAATGCTGTACCTATTCTGGCTCTTTTTTTATTCCATATGAATTTTTGGAGAGTTTGTTCTAAGTCTGTGAAATATGCCATTGGTATTTTAATGGGGATTGCATTGAATCTATAGGTTGCTTTGGGTAGTATGGACATTTTTATGATGTTGATTCTACCAATCCATGAACACGGTATGTTCTTCCATCTGTTTATGTCTTCCTCTATCTCTTTTTTCAGTGTCTTGTAGTTTTCCGAGTACAGGTCATTTACCTCCTTAATTAAGTTTGTTCCTAGGTATCTTAATTTTTTTTTGGTGCAATGGTAAATAGGATTATTTTTTTAGTTTCTCTTTCTGTGAGTTCATTATTGGTGTATAAAAAGGCTATAGATTTCTGGGTGTAAATTTTGTATCCTGCTACATTGCCGAATTCATTTATTAAGTCCAATAGTTTTTTGATGGAGTCTTTACTATGTACAGTATCATCCTATTCCTTATTTCTATTTTTCCTCTTTCTGTGAGTTTGTCTTCTTTTCTCTTTCCTATGCAAATTATTTCCCATCTTACGTAGTCAGATTTAGCAAACTTTATCTTGTTGCTGATGGATTTGGTCACAGTAAGAACTATTTTCCTGTTCCCAGATTATAAACACATTTCCCTGTGGTTTCATTTTGTTTTTATATTTACATTCCTGATTCACATATATTTTGTTGTATGGTGTGAAGTATAATGGTATGGTCTGCGGTTTAATCTTTTTCAAACTGACTTCCCATTAATTAAAAAGTCCATGTTCTCCACTACTGATTTGAAATGCCACCTTTTTAAATGTTGTATTCCCATGTGCACTTAAATTTATTTCTCAATTTTCTGTCTAGTCTGTCTTTCTGTGCCCCACTACCATCTCTTTAAGTTACAGAGACTTTAGGGGAATTTCAAAGTTTCCCTCATAGAGGTTTTATACATTTGTTGATAGATTTATGCCTAGGTATTTTAGTTTTTTCTTGCTAATACCTACAGGATCTTCTCTTTGATTCTTCTAATTGATTATTGTTTTCATATATGAAAACTGTTGATTTTTGTATGTTAATTATTATGTATAGTCTGTAGTATCTTCCAGACCTGTCTCCTGAAACTCAAGTTAGCTTTTCCTCTTCCTTTCCCTCAATTCTTATGCTGCTCTTTGCATTCTCTTGTCTAATTGGGTAGCTGTTGCCTTGAGTAAATATTAAATAGTAGGAATAGTGGTTTTCATGTCTGTTGTTCCTGATTTTCATGGGAATGTCTCTGGTTTTACCCCATTGAATAAAACGCCAGGTTTTGAGCTGATGTATATTTATAATCACATAAAGTATTTATTCTTGTTACTTTATTGCGCACTTTTTAAAAAATCATGAATAATTGTTGAATTTTGCCAAGTGACTTCTGACCTTGACTGAGATTGTGTTAGGGTCCCGCCAAGGGAAGAAAAGACAATTATTTTATAAGTTGCTAACCAAATACTAGAGAACTGACAAGAACTGAAGAGGCAAAAGGGACCAGCGGAATATCTAGGAGCAAGAGAAACGGATGGGATTGAAACCAAAAGCCTCGGAGGCTGAGCTCCAGGACCGGGGAAGGCGTGCCACTGGCCGGTGCTGTCTCCCTGAAGGGCTATGGCAATTGTGGTGGAGACTGTGAAAAAGCTGCGACCCGGAGCCAGCGGTTGCTCCTGAAGCAGTTGCTCCTCCAGTGATGCAGCAGGAATCAGAAGCAATCAAGGTTGGAAATGTCGCCCTCCTCCTCCATGCTTTCAGGATGCAGTACCTAAACTAGTCTGGAAAAGAACCAGTTTTGCTTGATTTGAATTTTTAAGAGGTGTCATAGCACAGATTTCAAAAATGTAGAGATAGACCCACAAAGTTAACTGCGGTAAATTCTAACTTGTAGGCAGGCTTATGAGTGATTTTTATTTTTATGCTTTTCAACACTTTCCATGTTTTTTAAAAGTTCTCCAAATGTTTTACACCTCTTGATATTTACTAGGTGAACTTTGTGGTTATTTACTAGATAAACCGTGAATAGTGATAAAACTTTTTAAAAAGTTTATATTAAGGTAGCTGTTGATTTTGAAAATAAACTTGGGTACTTATTTATAAAACTGAGCTAAAGTTGCAAAACCATTCGTACAGTTGGAACAAATGTGATTGTTTATTAACTGAAGGGCACCCGCGGGCGGGTGGGAGGGAGGGAAAGTACAAAGAAACCTGCTGCTCCCGGCCTGGGCGTCCAGCTGGCAGCCACTCAGAATATGTCATCACACTGGACCTGCCAGGGGCAGGAGGGGGCACAGAGCTGAGCACCAGCCAGGCCAGGAGGTGACGGGCTCCGCCCATTATTTCAGGCCAGAGTCCAGCGCCAGTGACGTGCCAGCATCTCGGGGAAGTTGATCTGGAAGGCGCTCGCACAACTTTTGGATCTTAATCTGGACTTTCTGCATCCGTCTTGGCCGGACTTCCGGCTGCAGCTGTCCCGTCTCACTCTCCAGGTCAGCGTCGCAGGGTCCCAGGTGCCAGCGACCCCCCTCGGAGCCCTCAGACCCGAGCCTCCGCCATGGACGGGGCGTCCGAGCTGCTCTTCTACGTGAACGGCCGCAAGGTGAGCTCGCCGCGGGACTGGGCACCGGGCCCTGGGTACCGCAGGGAGGGCTCCTGCCGGTTTGCAAGTGGATTTGCCCGAGCGCCCCCACCCCTGCCCCAGGGGCAGGGAGAGCCTGAGTGTGTGGGGACAGCACCTTCCAGAAGTTCCTTTCCCCTCTCAGTCCAGGACGCACAGGCCATTACCCCCCTCACCCCATAAACAAGAAGAGAAATAGCTATTCTTACTCATGGAGGTCAGCACCCCCAACTCTTCCCTCCCTGAAACCCCTGGGAAAAATGTCTTTCAATAGACTGAAAACGGTCTATCAGGGCTGAGCCTCAGCTGGGGAGGAGGTGGAGGGGGGGGGGGGGGGGAGGCGGGAGAGAGGTGGATGAGCAGGGAGCAATTTAGAGTTGGGACAGCGCCATGGAGTTGAACTAGTTCAGACCACTCCCGACATTCCTCAGATAAGGAAATTCTAGTTCTGAAGTCACAGACAGTTCCTGGCAGAGCTGAGTCCCTGCTGGGCTCTGAGGATTGGTCTTCAGGGGGTTCACAGCTGGTGTGGCATCTGTCCCCTCAGAGCCCAGCTCACCCTGCAGAACCCCGGCGGTTCCAGGCAGTGTCAAAGCCCCAGGGCACCCTTTAAAACACTTGCCCAAGCTCTGACACACAGACCATGGCCTGTCACTCTTAATGTTATCCCAGCATCTTGGCATCGTTTTGCAAGGGGGAAACTGAGGCAGGAAGGGTAAGGGACTACCTGAAGAGCTGACCACCAAGCCGTGCTACTTGCATTCCCACGTGCCAGCGCCTTCAGAGCCACCTGCCACCCCTGCTTCTGCTCACAGATGCCACAGCACTTCCCCCACTGGTGCGAGGGACCCCCCAGGAAGCGGAGGGGGGTCAGGACCAGGGCCCTGAGCCTTTGTAGTTCTGTGTTACTTTCCTTAAAGAGGACTGCTCCCCGCGTTCAAAGGCACAGGTTGTAGAGGCCGGCACAGGTTGAAGCCGGCCTCTGCCCCGCTGTCTGATTTCCCACGAGATAAGATGAGCTTGCTGTTCCCAATCTGTAGAGTAACATATGGCAATGGGAGGAAGTATTATGTCACTCTTTCTTCTTTGGCATAACTGAATGGTATATTAAGGACAACTGGCCTTTTTATTTAAACAAGTAAGGGTTTGCCCTAGCTGGTTTGGCTCAGTGGATAGAGCATTGGCCTTCAGACTGAAGGGTCCCGGGTTCGATTCTGGTCAAGGGCACATGCCTGGGTTGCTGGCTCCATCCCGAGTAGGAGGCATGCAGCAGGCAGCCAATCAATGATTCTCTCTCATCATTGGTGTTTCTAATCTTTCTTTCCCTCTCCCTTCCTCTCTGACATCAACAAAAATATATTTAAAAAACAAAAACAGACTTGCCAGTGAAAGGAAGCTTAGAAGCCAATTAGGAGATTCTCAGTGATGTGATTGGCCTCTGGTCTGTGATTTTTGAGAAATCCCCCAAGATTCCAAAAGGTGTGGTTGAGCAGGGTCTAAGACCATTGCCATTGGTCTTAGTTGAGATTTAGTTGCAGAGAGATGTCTGAAGACTGCCTTGCTCTACCAGGGCCCCCAGAACAGGCATCCAATTAACATGGAGTTTAAGGGGCAAGAGCCCATGAGTGGATCATACCCTAAATGCCAGTCTCCAATACAACTCTGGGGATAGACACTGTGGAACTTGCCTAGAAGATTTAGTGTCACCTTCTTTCTTTTTCCTCTGCTGCTGTTAATATGTTGCCTCATGGTCTAAAAGGGCTGCTGGAGTTCTAGCCATTTCATCCCTATTCCAGGCAGCAGGAAGGAAGAAAGGGAGAATGCATGCTGGGTAGACAACCAACAGTTTCTGCCACCATTATTGGCACTTCTCTACTTGTCTTTCTTCTGTCCAGATGTTCCAGCCTGTGAAAAATCACCCCTTCCTCCTCAGAGTTCTCCTAGCAAATTGTATATATCATGTTCAAGTGACTCATTTAAATTTATTAGCATTTATTATATCACCAACACCTAGCTCAGTGTTTGGCACAAAGAAGAATAGCAGAAGGTGGTTTCTCTCAGGGATCAAGAAAGACTTATACATTGCAAGTAATTGTGATGCAGGTAAAACATTCTGTGAGAGGTGTGTGGACATTCCCACGGGAGCACAGAAGAGGATGGCTCCCTGAGCAGAGTGGGGAGGGGGTAGTAGACAGCAGCACCCCAAAAAGGAGAGAGTATTTGAGCAGGGATTTGAATGGCATACAGAATTCTGTCGAGTTAGAAGAATCAGAGGACTTCTGGGACAGAAGGAATTCTATCAGCACCTGTAGTGAAGGGTAAAGGTCTGTGCACTGCTGGGATTGGCCGGCTCTTCCACGTGATTGGACTTCAAGATACTTCAAGATGGGTTGAGTGGCTGGAGATGATGGGCAGTGTATCAAAGAGGCCTTTTAGGCTATTCTGAGAAGTTTGAGCCTCTTGTATTCCAGGTTGTTGTTTTTTTATATTTTTTTTATTGCTTTAAGAGAGGAAGGAAAAGGGAGAGAAAGATAGAAACATCAGTGATGAGAGAGAATCATTGATCGGCTGCCTCCTGCATGTGCCACACTGGGGATCGAGCCTGAAATCCAGGCATGTGCCCTGATTGGGAATTGAACTGTGACCTCCTGGTTTATAGGTTGATGCTCAACCACTGAGTCACACCAGCCACGCATATCCAGGTACTCTTGAATGTAAATTCACCCAATACCCACTCAGTGTGCTCATTATAGATGCACATTTTCTGGTTCCCTCTCCCAGAAAGTCTGATTCCATAAGGTTTCATTTTAACAAGTACCGTGAGTGACTGAGGAATTCACAGCATGGCAGTTTGGCAGCTGGGGGTGTGTGTTGAATTTAGGCAGATACAGGAGATGATCAGACTTGGATTTTAGGGAGGACACTCTGGCAGTGGTATAGAGGGTGACATCGCGGGTGCCAAGAATGGAGGCAGGAGGCCTGTTAGGGAACTGTTGTAATTGTTCAGGCAGTCGGTAATAAGGGCTGATTTCGAGGAATGGCTGTAGAAGTGAAAGGTGTTCAGAGAATCATTTTGGAAGTATACGTGGCAGGACTTGGCAACCCTGATTATGGCAGATCAAAAGAAAGGAAAAGTTTAAAATAGCTAAAAATTCTAATCTTAGATGACCTAGCAGATGGTGAGGCCATTAAATGAATTGGGGAAAGTAAGCAAAATAAAGTTTTCCATTTGAGGGTCAATTTAGTTTGGCTTGCTTAGGGTGCTCCTCTGTATTACAGTATGTGTACACACACACACACACACACGCACACACCACATCTTCCTTACTGTATACAGACTCTCTAGGACCTATATCTAACCTTGGCAATTGGCACATGTCTTTCTTTGCTGGGTGTATGGCCACTTAAAATTAAGGGTAAGGAGGCATCCATAGAATAAGCATTGTCGTTTCCTCATCTACTTCCTGGAAGGGAACATTAGTGAAACAAGATGGAAGGGGAACTCTACTTCTGACTTGTGGAGTAAGCCATGCTTTTATTTGTGAATCTGAGAGAAATCCAATTCTTTAATCAAAAGAGAGAGAACTTGATCACTTTGGAAAACATAACCAATGGTGACATTTCAATCATGCCACATCTGTGTGCTCCGTCCTACTGCTGTGCTGCTCACAGCCTTGCTTCCCAGGGTGTCTTTGCTTTCCCATCTTTGTATCACTTGGCACACGCATTTTTAAAAAATATATTTCTTTATTGATTTCAGAGAGGAAGGGAGAGGGAGAGAGAGATAGAAACATCAGTGATGAGAGAGAATCATTGATCGGCTGCCTTCTTCACACCCTCAACTGGGGATCGAGCCCACAATCCAGGCATGTGCCCTTGGCCGGAATCGAACCTGAGACCCTTCAGCCTGCAGACCAACGATCTATCCACTGAGCTAAACCAGCTAGTGCGGCACACACATTTTATCTTCTTCTTTGTTTTTGTTTTATTTGTGGGCAATGGTTGATTGTGATCTCCTTTTGGAAACTTGTTCTTTGAACATGATAAGCAAGTGGGTCTTAAAAAAACTATCAATTTCTCAGAAGCTATTCTATTCCAACAGCTTCTCTCTCTTTCTCTCTCTCTCTCTCTCTCTCTCTCTCTCTCTCTCTCTCTCTCTCTCTCTCTCTCCATTCTTTTATACTAATATATTATCCGTTTTAGACTTTCTAGCAGAAGCTGAACAGAAGTCACTAGTGTTCCTACTAATAGAACCAACCACTGCCTTGGAGAACAGTGTATAGTGATGATTCAGCACCAAGGACAGTGACGAAGTGGTGATGGGGCCCAAGATTCAGACCTTACACTTAAGAGAGTTAATTAATATGTGTTTCCATCAAATTAACATAAGCCTGCTATAACAAAAATGACACAAGCTCTCTCAAATGTGTGTGCCTAACTCTTATTTTCCTTCCGGTGCAGGTGATAGAAAAAAATGTTGATCCTGAAACAATGCTGTTACCATATCTGAGAAAGAAGCGTATCCTTTCCTTTGCTTTGTGCTTGTGTGTGTTTGGAGGTAGGGGTAGGGATGGGGGGTTCTGACAGCCTCATCAGGTGATATTTAAAATATCTTTTATAAAAAATATTTTTATTGATTTCAGAGAGGAAGACAGAGAGAGATAGAAACATCAATGATGAGAGACAATCATTGATTGGCCACCTCCTGCACACCCCCCACTGGGGACAGAGCCCACAACACGGGCATGTGCCCTGACCCTCCTGGTACATAGGTCGATGCTCAACCACTGAGCCATGCTGGCTGGGCTCAAATATCTTTTTAAAGCCATACTGAGTCATATATTCTCTACTATTGCAGTTTTATGTTCTTTGAGAAAGTCTTACATTGTAGTTTTGTAGGCAGTGCACAGTTGAGACTGTCAGAAGAACCAGCTTCTTTCCCATCTGTTTTGGCACTTACTATACTGTATAGGTGGAGAAGCTAGCGATGGGAATGAAAACAATGGATGCTGAAAGGCTTAATTAAGCATCCTTTAGAATCAAGAGTCACAATATTGACATTCTGTCTTTGAGGACTAATCATCATGCCCATCAGAAAAAGAGAGCACAGAAATCTCCTGAAACAAAAGGAAAAGAACAATGGAGAAATCAAGCCTGAGAATGGTACCTTAGAAAAACTTTCTAAAAAGTCATCTAAGGAATGGATTCTTAGCCTTCTAGGCATGAACTACAGTGTGCTCCCAGAGTTCTGTAGACCCCATTAAATTATATACAAAATTATGTGACAGTGGGAGTTGGTACATTTCTCTCTCCTGGAGAGAGTGAAATTCCCCAAAGAGTAGACAACTCAAAAAGCATCAATAATTATCCTCTGGAAGTCATTTAAGATCTTGGGATGTAAAAACAATGAACACTGATTTCTTGGTTATCCATGGTATTAATGTGTAATATTTCATATTCAGTTCATTTGTGAGTGACAGAAAATCCCCAATAGCAATAAACAAGATAGAAAATAGACATTTATTCCTTTCTCATTGTATTAGTTCAGGTCCTCCGGGAAGCAGAGACTAAAAAAATGGGATTAAATGTGCAAGAGTCTTATTAAATGAAATGCCAGAGTGAAAGGAAATGGGGAGGGAGCCAGTGACAACTGGAGGGTAGATTTCAGAGTGTGGCTGCTGGGCCTCTTGGTCAGTACCCTCCCTGTTGAAGTAGGTGTGTGAGGCACATTCTCATGGCTATCCTACTCCCATAGAGGCATCCCAAATGTAGGTATATCAGGCCTAGTAAAGCAGTGTCACAACGTAATCAGGGAACCAAGCTCCTTATATCTTGCCGTTCCCCCTCTCCCACCTCAGCATGCAGCTTTCTCCTCCTGGTCAGAGATGACTATTGAGGCCCAGCCATCATATCTGAATTCCAGCAAATAGAAAGAAGTAAGGGATGAAGAAACAGGCACCCTTCTCCTTTTGAAAGGACATTTTCCTTCTGGAAGTCATATTGGCCACCATTGTTGATAACTCTATCTAGCTGCAGAGGAAGCTTGCAAAAATATTTTTTTTTATCCTGGGAAACCATGTGTGTAGCTAAAAATTGAGGATTTTATAACCGAGGAAGAAAGATATTGGGGAACAACCAATAGTTTCTGCCACCAAGAAGCAGAGAAATATGGCCAACATGGATAATGTGATAGAAATATTTCAAGAATTATTTACACGTTGACATTTTACTTTGTATGCCATCAGAGACACAGATGAGGTTGAGAACAAATGTACAATATACTCATACTTTCAAATATTTAAGCCCTTATGTATATAGACTCTTCCTTTTCTTAGTTTGGCCCAATTTTTGGCAACCTGAGGCCCAGTTGTTTTTGAAAAGGAGGAAACTAGATATAATGCACAAATGAAAATTAAGAATTTACATCATTCTAAATAATAGCATCCATACAGCCATCATTTGGTAATTATGTATTAATTTAACTATATATATAAGTCTTTGGTAGTGTTGTCTCCTAAGATCAGTTCTATCTGGAAAGAGAATTATGAAAAACACGTTATCCTTAACTGTGCTTTTCCCAGTTCGACTCACAGGAACTAAGTATGGCTGTGGAGGGGGAGGCTGTGGTGCCTGCACAGTGATGATATCACGATATAACCCCGTTACCAAGAGGATAAGGTACCTGTCAGCAAAGTGCAGATATGGTTGATTTTTTGTAGTTTTGAACTTTGTTTTATTCCTTTAGTTGGTAAATATGCACTGAGCACCTACTATGTGACAGGAACTATGTTAGATACTGGAGACACAGTGACAAGACAAACATTATCCCAGGAATATGAATGGATTATTAAAAATGTGCCATCAATGAGGATAACATGTAGCCAAAGAATCCCCCATTGAAAGTTAAAAGGCTGTCTGACACCCTGTGCTGTCTGGGAGGAAAGGAGGGCTCAAATGGCAGGGGAGAATAATGCCATCATCACACTCTTATATCACTATTACGGCCTACTAATGATCCCCTTGCTCCCACCCTTGCCCCAATATATAGTACCTTCTTCATACATCACTCAGAGAGATGTGTTTCAAGTATAAATCAGATCACAACACTCTCATACTTCAAAATCACCAATGGCTTACCATTACATTTAACATCTCTTTCTTGTTTGCCAAGTTTCTTGGATTTGTGGGTTGATGTCTTCTATCAGCTTTGGAAACTTCCCAAGTCATTATCTCTTCAAATATTTATTTTCTCTCTCCCTTCCCCTGCATCTCTAATTATGCACATATTACAGCATTTTACATCATTCCATAGATCTCAGATGAGGGCAAAGGATCTGAGCACTGGTGAGACTTCAGAGATCTGTCTGTGTTCCACAGCCAAGCCAACTTATCTGTATACATAGGTATTGTCTATCTTCCCTCCACTAAACTATACACTCTACAAGAGAAGGGGTTTTATCCAATGAATCCTAGCATCTGGAACTGCCTGACACATGGTAGGCACTCAGAAGCATACTGCATATACTGTTTAGAAATCTGTACATTCTCATGAATATCTTTTGAAAGTAATAAATATAATTTTAATGGTTAGGTATGTTCCATTGCTGAGTGCACCAAAATCAATCCCCAAATACTAATCACTTAGATTGTTTTCAGTTCTTTATTATTATAGGCAATGTGTCAATGATATATACATATATCTGTGACAGTCCATAGAGATGGAATTTCAGAGTAAAAGAGTGTGTATGTATCTGAAAAGTTTTTATGCCTTCCAGTGAAATGTCTCCCAGGAGAGCTCTATCAATTTACATTGTTATTCAACAGTACATGAGTCTCTTTTTTCCAAATTTTTGCTAATGATGCATATTACACTTTTGAAAAATATTTGTCATTTTCCTTGATTTAAAAAATGGTGTTTCTCATTGCTTAATTTGAATTTCTCTTGGTTATTTTGAAGTTGAACATATATTTCATGTGCTTATTGGCCATTTGTAATTCTGTTTGGTGAATGAGAACATTTTAGTTGTCATTTTTGAGTTGGACATTTCCAAGCAGTAGGTTTTATGGGATTGAGGAGTTCCGTATCGCACACCCTATTTCTTCTGAAGCACAATTTCAAATTCACTGTATTCCCCAACCAACCCCTGGCTCAGCACCTGCCCAGAAGATGGAATATGCTCTAGCTCAGTGGTTCTCAACCTGTGGGTCGCGACCCCTTTGGCAGTCAAATGACCCTTTCATAAGGGTCGCCTAAGACCATCCTGCATATCAGATATTTACATTACGATTCATAACAGTAGCAACATTACAGTTATGAAGTAGCAACAAAAATAATTTTATGGTTGGATCACAACATGAGGAACTGTATTTAAAGGGCCAGAAGGTTGAGAACCACTGCTCTAGCTGATTAATCGCAGGTGACTACAGAGGAGAATGTCAGCCCCTCATCCATGAGAAAAACAACAAAAGTGAGTGGGTCCTGTTCTGGAGTCAGAATTTGGACGTCTAATGAATCCTGTCTCTGATGCTCCAGTTGTGTCCCCAAGCAAGCCACTCTGACCCTCAGATTCTACTTTTGTAAAATGAACGTGAGCTAAGGATAAAATGTATATGCAAACAAAGCCTGGAACATTCTTCCAAACTTTCCACATTGGAGGTGCTCAGTGAATGTTCAGTCCCCTTCCCCATTGGCTATGATTAATCTGTGCTTTTCTTTTGCATTCTGAAGACATTACCCAGCCAACGCCTGTCTGATGCCCATCTGTTCTGTGTACGGCGCTGCTGTCACCACAGTGGAAGGCATAGGCAGCACCAGGACCAGGATTCACCCAGTTCAGGTGAGAGTGGGCCTCTTCAGGGGATTCCTGGGCTTTGAAAACCATTAATGTCATGATGAGCCCCTGAGATTAATATAGTCGAGCAGCCTGGGTCCTCCTGCTTGGTCAGCCGACAGATGAAATCCAGCTGGGGACCAGGAGGGGAACCTGGGCCACATGGATGTTTTGTGCCTGATGTTTTCCGAAGACTAGAGGACTTGGTTAAAAACAAACAGACACTGACCTCACTGGGTTTTTTTTTTTTTTTTAAAGATTTATTTATTTATTTTAAAATTATCTTTATTGTTGAAAGTATTACAGATGTCCTCCTTTTTCCCCCATTGACACCTTCTAGCCCGCACCACCACCCCAAGGCCTTCACCACCCTATCAAATATGTCCATGGGTTATGCATATATGCATACAAGTTCTTTGGTTAATCGTTTCCCACCCACCCACCCACCCTCCCCACCTTCCCTCTGAGACTCATCAGTCTGTTTTCTATGTTCTAATTAAATGGCACCTATCCACTATCCGCTTTGCATCTTCCAACCTTACAAAGAAACGAGAGCTCTGTGCATTGAGGAATATAATTTTATTGTTTTTTTATAAAGTGGAAAACAACATGATTTTAAAGCTGAATGACCATCTCAGCTACCAAAAAGATTTAAGTGTAGGACTTGTTCAGAAGACAGGTAATAGGAATTGTTGATGAATTTGGAGGTTTTTTTCTCCTAAGGCAGCACCTTCTTAGAACTTTGCCTCAAGTGAAAGGGCACCTCTGACTCCTGAGTCTTTTCGTTATTTATGCATTTGCCACAAAAATGCTGGTACTACATGTTTTTCTCTAAGTTGATAAGGGTCACTTATGAGGAGAGGGCTGAAGAGGGGAAAGATTGAGGTGACAAAGAAAATGGCCAAACTTCAAACTCTCAGGATTTGAAGGAATCGTGGGTTCTGTTTATGTTCTATGAAACCCCACTACCTAGAGGGTGTGAATTCTGCCTGGACACCCTGGTGAGACTTCCCTATTCACAGGCATGACAACACTTTCATTTAGTCACTGCTGTTCCTCTCCTGGTTACAATGTAGCCAGAAGACAGCTTCCAAAAGGAGGTTGCAACTTTGACGTTAGATTCCAAGGAGAACATGCTGGGGGCGGGAAAGGGTTGGAAGGAAAATAAAAGCAATACTTCCTTCTTGATTGCTTTCAGGATCAATAATGGTGCTTTGTAAACAAACTTCTCTGTGCCAAAGTATTAGGGCAGTAGTGGGCAGGAAATACTTGGAGGTTTGTTTGTTGTTTGTTTTCCCCCCTCAACTTGGGTATAATTCGGTTCATTTTCTGAAAGACTTCCAGGGAGTAACCTTGGAATCACTTTATCTCAGTGATTCCCATTCGGGACTACAAATTGAAACCACCTGGGAATCTTTATTATTATTATTATTAAATATATTCTTATTGATTTTAGAGAGGAATGGAGAGGGAGAGATAGAAACATTAATGATGAGAGAGAATCATTGATTGACTGCCTCCTACACGACCCCTACTGGGGATGGAGCCCACAACCCAAGCATGTGCCCTGACTGGGAATCAAACCATGATCTCCTGGTTCATAGGTCGATGCTCAACCACTGAGCCACACCAGACGGGCAACCTGGGAAGCTTTATATGTCTGTGTCACACCCCTGGGGATTCTCAGTCAGTTGATCTTGGGTGTGCTGCTTTTGGACATGTTTAAACTCCCCTGTTGATTCTGAAAGCTGAGAACCTTGAATGAAGCTCAAAAGCTGGTGAGGACGAGTATGCCTGGCCACTTAGCCTAAGAAAGTGAGACCCCTAGGATGAGAAGGATCTCCTGGGGCCTCTTCTCCAACCCCAATGTGCGTACGATTCGCCTGGGGCTCCTGTCAAAAGGCAGGTGTGATTCAGTAGGTCTGGGGTGGGGCCCCAGATTCTGCATGTCCATACCTCCTGTGCCTCCAGGAGAGGATCGCCAGGTGCCACGGCACGCAGTGTGGCTTCTGCACCCCTGGGATGGTGATGTCCATCTACACGCTGCTGAGGAACCACCTGGATCCCACCCTGGACCAGTTAACTGATGCCCTGGGTGGTAGGTTATATGTATGTGTGCTTCCGTTTTTGAATGATGATGATGATGATGAACACTAATGTTGGACACCTGCCGTGTGCCACACGCTGTATTAAATGCTATGTAAAGATGATCTCATTTGCTCTTTGCAGTAACTTTATATATCAACCAAATATCCCAAGTTGCTGATAAAAAACTCTGACTTTGTAGATTAGGTGCACTGAAATGTCAAATAGACTTTTTTCTAGGATGGGGGCCTTACTGCCATCATGATTGGCAGTCTGTGCCTCTCTTTAGGTTCCTTGATTGACAGAGCTGGGTGTTTCTCCTTCAGGTAACCTGTGCCGTTGCACTGGATACAGGCCCATCATTGATGCATGCAAGACTTTCTGTAACGTGAGTAGAAAGGAACATATTAGTAAGTGTATTTTTTCCCAATGAAACAGAACAGTAGGGTTGTGAGGTGTGACTTGGGGAATAGCCATTTGTACTGATTCAGGGCTACTTTTTATCTCAAAGCCTATAACGGTGTTATCTGATCTTGGGCACGGTGCTTACCCTCGTTCACTGGCCTGGCCCTGCTACTCACGTAGTGAGCACTAAGCACTTTGATGTTGGCTGTGGTCATTGTTCCTGACCTGTTTGCCTGACTCGGATACCCCGCCATGGTGCTCCTGCAGCCCCCTGTGCGTGCCCCTGTCACAGCGTTGGTCACATGATGGGGCAGTTGCCCATTTGCTCTTCTGCCTGTTCATCAGACTTTGGTCTGCCTGACAGTAGAGGCCATGTGTCTCCAAACTGGACACCATTCCCCGAGTGAGTGACCACTCAATCATTGTTTGTTGAATGAATAAATGAACAAATGACCTTGAAATGAGGGACATAAGATTGCCCTTTGGAAGTTAAACTATGACATCAGTACATCATAAATAAGGTCAGAGTGATAATAATGCTTGTTAACATTTTTATTAATAAAATAAAAAATATTACTATGAAAAACCATTGTTAATATTTATTGCTATGTGCCAGACTTTGTTATACGATCTTTTTTTTTTTTAATATATTTTATTGATTTTTTACAGAGAGGAGGGGAGAGGGATAGAGAGTTAGAAACATCAATGAGAGAGAAACATCAATCAGCTGCCTCTTGCACGCCCCCTACTGGGGATGTGCCCGCAACCAAGGTACATGCCCTTGACCGGAATCGAACCTGGGACCCTTGAGTCCTCAGGCAGACGCTCTATCCGCTGAGCCAAACCGGTTAGGGCTGTTATACGATCTTTAAATTATGGTGACAATAGTTAATAATACTGTGTTGTGTGTTTGAGATTTGCTAAGAGACTTGACCTTAAGTGTTCTCACCACACACACACAATGGTAATTATGTGTGATAATAAGTGTGTTAATTAACTGACTGTGATAATCATTTAACAAAATATACATATATCAAATCATCACACTGTACACTTTAAATGTATACAATTTTATTTATTAATTATACATCAAGAAAGCTGAAAAAATTCTTAGTAGAATCAGCAATAAATTCTCCGTTATTTATTTTTCACCCCCTAGACTTCTGGCTGCTGCCAAAGTAAGGAGAATGGGGTTTGCTGTCTGAATCAAGGGCTAAACGGATTCCCAGAACTTGAGGAAGGAAATAAGGTCAGTGACATGTGCATTTTTTATAAGGGTTTCTCAGGACCTGGTCAGAGACCAGCTGACTTTTAGGAAGGATAAACAGCTGCCTGAGTTAAATTAATTGGAGGTGTGTCAGCATGTCCCCCTCTCCCATTCTCACTCTGTCTCTGCCATGTGCACACACAAATCTATCCTGACAACTGCATTCCTCATCCCAGATGTTACTCTCATTCAAAGCATAGCGATCTGTAGGAGAGAAAGCACATTGATATCTCAGTGTTTCTTAGTCTTTTTTTAAAAAAAGATATTTTTATTGATTTCAGAGAGGAAGGGAGAGGGAGAGAAGGATAGAAACATCAATGATGAGAGAGAATCATTGATCGGCTGCCTCTTGCACGTTCCCCACTGGGGATTGAGCCCACAACCCAGGCATGTACCCTGACTGGGAATCGAGCTGTGACCTCCACACCAGCCAGGCTCTTTCTTAGTCTTAAAAAAGCCTCCTTCAAGTCTTTTTTCAAGAATGAGAAGCATAGTGGAGATGTCAGGGTGATGAAAGAATAGGTGGCGATTCAGGGAGATATTCTTGGTCTCAGCTGTGACCTCTGCTTCCCCGAACTCCAGGTGAACACGCAGCAGGTGCAGGGCCTGGGGGCTCCCCACCACCCACGCTGATTGCTAAGGACCAGGTCTGTGTCAGAGCCCTTGACTCAGAGCCCAGGGTCTGTGGCTGGCCAGCTGCTTTCTGGTGTGTGTGTGCTGTGTGTCTGTTTTCTTCTGAGCTCATTCCACAAAGGATTGAAAGTACTGTTGTTCGAGTTGATGGATGACAGTTACTTATTGTACTTTCTCTTTTTAAGACAAGTTCAAAACTCTTCTCAGAAGAGGAGTTTCTGCCACTGGATCCAACTCAGGAATTGATTTTTCCTCCCGAGCTAATGGTAAGTGAAGGCAGCGCTGGCTTCGTCCTAGAGGAGTTCATGGTGAAATGGCAGGAAGGGTGTTTGCTGATGGATCCTCTCAAAGCTGATCGGCAACCAGGTAATATCCATCTGTCGTCCTCCACTCAAGGTCTAAAGAGCGTGGGACTGATGCAGAGAGGGGGGAGCAAGGAGGGGATCACCTGGAGGAGACAGTGACTGTAAGAAGCAGCAGTTAGTGTCCATAAAAAATGCTATGAAATGACATCACAACATTTGTGGACGTAGACATGTTTTCTACTTCCAGCAGAAAACCGAGTTTATTCCTCCATAGAATGTTGTGACAAAATTAAGCATGATGAAACCTCTGTGAACATTGAAATGAATTCCTTTAAGATATAAAAGCACCAAAAGGAGACACTGGAACAGATTCCAGAAGGAGTAAAATATTGCCCATTTTTATTCTGATTCCTAGTGAGGCTGTACTTTTAGGTCGTTTTTATTTATTTATTTTTTAATCTCCATTTTCTTTCCCTGTTTATACAAAGATGGAGCAAACCCAGGTGGAAACATGGTCATAAAGTAACCTCAAATCCCTACTGGTTTTTCACCAGATAATGGCTGAGAAACAACCACTGAGGACCAGGGTTTTTGCTGGCGAGAGAATGACGTGGATTTCCCCAGTGACCCTGAAGGAACTTCTGGAGGCTAAAGCCAAGTACCCCCAGGCCCCTGTCATCATGGGGAACACCTCTACAGGTATGCAGAACCCCATACCTCGGGGACTTCTTACAGGGAAACCAAGGGAAAGTGCTTTGGGGAAAAGAACCTCAGACATGCGCGTCTCAGGAGAAGCAGCCGGATTGAGTCTTGGCTTCCCCGGCATTGCTCACAAGACTCTCACAGCTTCCTGACATAAGTGATTCCTATTGTCCCTGTTGGGAGCCGTGTACAGAGCTGCACCAAGTTGTGGGGGGCGGCGGGGAGGGCTGCTTCCTAGCAAAGCAGGAGCAGCAGTTCCAGGGACGGCCGTCCTGTCCTTGTTCCCTGTGGAGGCCGATCTGGGCTCGTGTCTGAAATGGCTCTGCTTCCTCTCAGAGGTGTCTCAGTGGGTATCCGCTGCAGTTACGGGGTCCTCCTACTGTCCGCTCTGTAAACTCAGCTTGACCGCCTGCTTCTTTGAGGAGGCTCCCAGGGTCCTCCCAAGGGATTTTTAAAAATATACTTTTATTGATTTCAGAGAGGAAAGGGGAGAGAGAGAGATAGAAACATCAATGATGAGCCTGGCTGGTATGGTTCAGTGGTTGAGCATTGACCTATGAACCTGGAGATCACGGTTTGTTTCCGGTCAGAGCACATGCCCGGATTGCGGGCTCAATCCCAAGTAAGGGGGTATGCAGGAGGCAGCAGATCAATGATTCTCTCTCATCATTGATGTTTCTATCTCTTTCCCTCTCCCTTCCTCTCTGAAATCGATAAAAATATCTTAAGAAAAGAAACATCAAAGATGAGAGAGAATCATTGATCTGCTGCCTCCTACACACTCTACACCGGGAATCGACCCCACAACCCAGGCTTGTGCCCTGACCAGAAACAAAAACTGTGACCTCCCGGTCCATAGGTCAGTGCTCAACCACTGAGCAACACTGGCTGGGCCCAAAGGGAATTTTGAGTTGCCACACGTTGTCTTGGATTCATCAGCCAACTTTTCAGGCTGACAATGCAAAGGGTCCCCCATGCAGTGAAGATTCAGCTGGCTGTTCTCTGTGTGTGTGTGACTTGGCCATGAACAGACCAGTAGGAGGATATGTAGTTTTTATATATTTAAAGTCATCAGTTTGAATCCCAATTTCAAAATTAACAAGGCGGTTACCCCTTTATCCTAGTCTTCCTCTTTTTTTCTTTTTAATCCTGTAGGGCCAGAAGTGAAATTTAAAGGTGTCTTTCACCCAGTTATCATTTCTCCCGATAGAATTGAAGAACTGAATGTTGTAAATTCTGCAAATAATGGTGAGTTCTAAAGGTCCCTGTTTTCTTAGTTAAAATGAATGAATCAATTTATTTGCTTTGCCCAGCAGATAACGAGAAAAAGAATTACTCCAAAATATAACAGACAGAGAGATTCTTTTCTTATAAGAAGGTTAACATTCTGGAGGAGGCTCAGGGAAGAATTCTCTGTAATTTTATGAGCTACTAATAGTCTGAATAGTCAGCTTTTCTGAGGAACTTTCTGTGTGTGCCATATCGGAGAAACGTAACGACTCTTCCACAAAGGGCGCTGTGTAAGTGCTGGGCAGAAGACAGAGATGAGTGAACACAGTCTTTGCCTCCAGAAGCACAGGAGTAAGCAGAGCAAGTTTATGCATTAAGCAGCTGACAGATTCTTTTCATTCTGATATAGGAAATTGATTTAATGGCAAGGGTATAAATGAGAATTTGAAGCCTGGCTGTGGAGTCTAATTCTTGACTATCTATATCTATAATAATAAAAGCGTAATATGCAAATCGACCGAACAGCCGTCCGGATGACCTTCTGGACGAAGCCGGGGCTGCAGCTGTAGGATTGAGGCAGCTGCCGCGGCTGCAAAGGCCTACTCTTGCATGAATTTCATGCATCAGGCCTCTAGTGTCATATGTTAGCTGTAAAAAACTAGTCAAGTTCTTAACTGAGTCTCAGTTTCTTGGTCTGTGAAATAGGGCTAATGACATCTCAAAGCCTTGGGTGCAAGGCGATTCTGTGGAGCATTCAGTGGAGCACTTGACACAGCAAGTGCACAAAATGTTTAGCCGCCTTCACAGCCATCATCACCAACACCACTTCTGTCACCATCACAGGGCAGGGCAGCACGATGCAGCATGAAGGTCCTGTATCCGTAACCTGAAATCGAATGGACATCCCCGGCCAGCAGCGATCACACTGCATGACTTACAAATGGTTTCATTTCAGGGCTGACCTTAGGTGCCGGCCTCAGCCTGGCTCAGGTGAAGGA
Organism: Myotis yumanensis; assembly: GCF_028538775.1. Lineage (NCBI taxonomy): Eukaryota > Metazoa > Chordata > Mammalia > Chiroptera > Vespertilionidae > Myotis > Myotis yumanensis. The sequence continues at coordinate 8,921,776 of NW_027223759.1, forward strand.
CACCCTGGCTGCTGTGGTCCTGAAGCTCCCCGAGGAGAGGACACAAACATACCGCGCTCTCCTGAAGCAGCTGGGAACTCTGGCTGGAGCCCAGATCCGGAACATGGCTGTATGTATGCGGTGACAGTAAACTGGTGTGTGCCCCTTGCATGGCTGTCCCCACCCGACAAATCAGAACATTGTCACTCTTGTGGGACAGGCCGAAAGAATAGTTCTCCAAAGCCTTGCTTGATTCTTATTTGATCACTTGTGTTTCGATGATTGTACAACTGGCGTGAGAATGACTCATTGTTTTAAACAGTCTCTAGGGGGCCACATCGTGAGCAGGCATGTAGATTCCGATCTAAACCCCCTCCTGGCTGTGGGCGGCTGCACCCTCAACTTGCTATCGAAAGGTAGGTGACAGCTCCTTCGGAGGGTGATGAAATCGGCTCCTTCTACCCTTTGTTTCTCTGGGTGCAGGAAGCCCAGTTTTGAAAGTGACTCCCCTTTAGACTATTAATAATTCTCTCTGCCTTTCTGGAGGCTGGAAAGGTGGCCAGTCTGGTCCTAATTCTATGCACTTCCTGTGTCTCCCTCACTTTCTTTTTGGGGACTAGTGCTAGATATTTTCCCATCCTGGTCACCGGCACTGGCCACACCTGGTGGTGTCCGGATGTGACCCGAGCGTGGAGAGACTACAGGCTGTTGAGAACGACTGTTGAAGATTTCCCCCAGGGGTTCAGGAGCTGGTGGCTCCCACATCATGCGGGGGGCTCATACTTAATTTGTCGTGAATGGAAGCCTCCGGACCTTTTTCTGTTGAACGATGGTTTGGCTTAATTCTGTATTTATTTACTTGACTTTTGGTTTTGAAACTAAGTTCAGGACTTTTAATTTATTTCTCTTATGCTAACATAGTCAACAATTATTGAGAAGTTCCAATTGGTCCTCTATAAATCTCTTTTTAAAATTTAAAAATATGGACTAGTTTTCTATTATCTTCGTTGTCAAAGAACTACTCTTCATATCACTAAAACCACAAAATTATCCTAAGGAGGAAGATTTGCATTCAGAATTATCAATTTATGTAACATCCCTTTTAAAAAATTATATAGTGAGAAAAAGATTTGTGATGTGAATATAAAAATCAGAAGCTTCTTAGCTTTCATCCCAGCAACATATTTCATTATAGCTTTAAACAGCTTCTCCCTCAAATATATTGATTAAAAAACAGGAGTTTCTTTAGGTGCTGGAAAAAGATATAAACAAAAAGAATATAAGATCACTAATATCAGAATTCATTGAAGGCAATTTATTTATTGACTACTGAACCTACTAGGGGTCCCAATGATAAACAATAAATGTTTGTTGAATAACTTGATTGGAATATCAAAAGGGGCATTAATATCCATTCCCTATTTACAAAGCCCAAAATGGATTATGCTGTTCAGGAAGGGGACCAAGGTCCTGTTCTTCCTGACCTCTGGGCTATTCTGCTAGATATTTTTATTTATAAGCCAAGGAAAGAAGAAAGGAAGGAAGGAAGGGAGGGAGGGAGGGAGGGAGGGAGGAAGGGAAGGAAAGAAAGGAAGAAAGGAAAGAAAGGAAGGAAGGAAGAAAAGGTGGAATCTAGATTCAAAGAAATGTTGCAAAATGCCATTATAAGTGAAAGATTTGTTCATGGTAAGAAGATCACTCCTTTTCCCAGTTTCCTCAGATATTTGGTAGAACTGTTGCCTAAGTTTTGGGAGTTTGATCGTTTAATAGTACAGATTCCAGGGAAAGTGTCATTTCTTTCACAGAAGGGGCACGACAGATTCCTGTAAACGAGCAGTTTCTCAGGAAGTGCCCGAGTGCGGACCTCAAGCCTGAAGAAATCTTGATCTCCGTGAACATCCCCTACTCCAGGAAGGTGAGGCTGCCCTTCTGTTCCCCGGTTTTCCTGTGAGCCCGAAGCTGTTAACTCTGACGCGCAGTGGGTTAGGGGGAGGTGTGCAGTGTTTACAGGTGAGATTATGAGGACTTGTGCACACAGTAGTCTCCCCTTATCTACGGGGTCACTTCCGCAGTTTTAGTTACCCATAGTCAACTGTGGTCCGAAAATATTAAATGGAAAATTCCAGACATGAACAATCGCAAGTTGTAAATTGCACGTTGTTCTGAGTAGCATGATGAAATCTTGAGCCATCTCACTCTGTCCTGCCCAGGTGGCGAGTCAGCCCTTTGTCCAGCGTCTCCACACTGGATATGCTCCCCGCCTGTTAGTCACTTAGTGGCCATTTGGTTATCTGATCGCCTGTTGTGGTGTCACAGTGCTTGTGTTCAAGTCGCCCTTATTTTACTTTATACTGGGCCCAAAGCCCAACAGTGGTGATGCTGGCACTGTGGATATGCCAAAGAAGCCATGCGGTGCTTCTTTTAAGTGAAAAGGTAGAAGTTCTTGACTTAAGGGAAGAAAAATAAAATCCTATGCTGAGGCCCTAGCCGGTTTGGCTCAGTGGATAGAGTGTAGGCCTGCGAACTGAAAGGTCCCAAGTTTGATTTGGTCAAGGGCACATGCCCAGATTGTGGGCTCGATCCCCAGTGGGGGACTTGCGGGAAGCAGCTGATCCATGATTCTCTCTCATCATAGATGTTTCTCTCTCTCTCTCCCTCTTCCTTCCTCTCTGAAATCAATAAAGATATATTAAAAAAAAATCCTATGCTGAGGTAGCTAAAATCTCCAGTGACTACTGTAGTTGCTTTTTATTTGTGTTATGCAATCGTCTGTCACTCCTGAAATCAGACCTTTGTCTCTGTCCCTCTCTCTAACTTTCCCGCTACCCCAAACTCTAAAGTTACTTTCTTACTAATTTTTTAAAAAAAATATTTGTGCCAGGAGGGTTTTCCCTCAATAAAGCTTGAAAATAAATCTCTACCTAAATCTGGGGGTTTGGAGGAGGCTTAAAAATTACACTTGCAATAGAACATAGGGGGGAAGGTCTTTGGAGTTAGACTCAAGTAGAATCCTCTTTAAGAGCTGCTGTGACCCTGAACTGATTGCAGACTCACTCCGAGCCTTAGAGTCCCTATAAAAAGGGAATAACTGAGCCTGTCCTGGAGGGTGTGTTAGTCTGCTTGGGCTGCCATCACATAGCACCACAGACTGGCTGCCTTAAGCAACAGGCATTTATTCTCACACGGCTTTGGAGGCTAGAAATGTGAGGTCAAGGTGTCAGCAGGGCTAGTTTCTTCTGAGCCATCTCACTCTGTCCTGGCTTGTAGATGGCCATCTTCTCCTGCGTCTTCACATGGTCTTTCCTTTGTCGTGTGTGCGTCCAAATTTTCTTTTCTGATGAGGACACCACCCTGTTGGGTTAGTGTTCACCCTACTTGCCTCATTTTAACCGAGTTGCCTCTTTAAAGATCCTGTCTCCAAATGTAGTCACGTTCCAGGTCCTGGGAGCGAGGACTTAAATGCCTCAACTCAGGGAGGACACAGTTCAGTCTAACAGAGTGTGGCAAGGATATGTGAGGCAAAACTGCCTAGAAACTCAGTGTGTTTCTACATACACCACTTCACTTTGGCTTCCAGTGGGAATTTGTGTCGGCCTTCCGACAAGCCCAGCGGCCGCAGAACGCGCTCGCAATAGTCAACTCAGGAATGAGAGTCTTTTTTGGAGAAGGGGACGGCATCATCAGAGAGTTATCCATCTCGTATGGAGGCGTCGGCCCAACCACCATCTGCGCACAGAATTCCTGCCAGAAACTCATTGGAAGGTACGGCATCATGTCCCTAGACCCCAAGTAACAGAGCAGCTCTTTTTTTGATAACATGAAATTGTAAGAAGCAACATGCTTACTACGTTTTTATTTAGTGGTATAGAATCCCAATGCGATTTTATAATTATTTCCATAGTTCTTGATTTTAGTGAATTCTGAAGTGAGAATCATGTAGTCTGTGTGTGTGTGTGTGTGTGTGTGTGTGTGTGTGAGAGAGAAAGAGAGACCATATCCCAGTAGCACATAGATTCAGTAAGCAAAATGAGTACATTATTCTTTATTGAGAGAATAATTTACTATGATGAAAAACAGATTATGGCAGTTTGTTTTATAAAAATTGCTAAATGCATTTGCTTACCTGACTTTTTATATCTTTAGGTGATACTAGTAGCCAATATTTCTTGAATACTTCCAGTATCAATTATAATTTCCTAATAGTTAAAAACATGAGCTCGATTGAGCCAAATTGCCTGGGTCCAAATCTCAGTTCACCCCCTATTAATTATGTGATCACAATCAGTTTACTTAACATTACGATACCTCAATTTCCCTATGTCAAAGGCAACAATCACCCCCACCACACAGGACACTTGAGGGGATTAAATGCATGACTACATATAAGATGCTTAAAACCAAAACCTGTCTTGCAGTCAACATTCTAGTGATACAGGAGTGTGTTGCTCCTGGGCTGAGGACTTAACACAGGTTGTCATTTCTTCCTCGTGACCATTCCACGAGGTGGATCCTACTATTATTTCCCTATTACAGACGACGAAGAGGGGGCCTGGGCCAGACGCCTTGGGAGTGGTGCGCTGTGGTTTGAATGTGGGTTGCCCGACTTCGAAGCTTGTACTCTTGTTCCCTGCACTAGATTGTGGCTATTTGTCTCGCACAATAGCTGAGCCTGTGAGATAAGGAGTCCTTTTTCTGACCCTCACAGGCCCTGGAATGAAGAGATGCTGGACGCAGCTTGCAGGCTGGTCCTGGATGAAGTCTCCCTCCCAGGCTCAGCTCCGGGCGGGAAGGTGGAGTTCAAGAGGACTCTCATCATCAGCTTCCTCTTCAAGTTCTACCTGGAAGTGTCGCAGCTTCTAAGGAGGATGGTAAATGAACTGACCATGTATTTCCCAGCTTTAGGGGCCATGGGGATACCCAAAGTGGAGGCAGCAACCCCCTGACCAATGGCTGTAGAACAGGAAAGACAACCCAGATTAGAAACGTGTGGGCTCGCTGGGCCTGCTCCAGGCTGCCTATTAATGGCTTGTAGTTTGGGGAAGAGTTGCAAGTAGAGCACAGAGTTGTGCAGGATTGTGTTTAACACCACTGGGTTCTTTTGTTTCCGAGCCATTGTTTATCTAGGTGGTGTGCAGAAAACTCGTTTATGACTTAAATATACTTTCCCTCAGTAAAGCACTTCTTCCCCCGGTTGGGGGTTACCTTCATGCGTTTGGCCTTCTTCTCTGGTTCACCTTCATTTCTCTCACCTGTAATCTGATGATGGCAGCCATTCCATAAGGTCATTGTGAAATGGGCCATCATAGGAACAGGGCTGACTATAGTCCCTATTCAGCCCAGGGCTTTAGAGGAACATGATGAAGACTGCCTAGTACTAGTCTCAATAAGAGCAGTAATCATCTAGGCATTTTTTGCCTGGTCTCCCTTTTGACAGACTTTTAGTTAAAAGATTGTTGGCAAGGGAGGGCACAACTAAAAGAATTTCTCTGAATGAATTTGCTGGGCCCAAAGGGAACTTGAGCCATATTGGCCTCATTAATCCCACACTACAACCAACTGACCAGAAGCCAAGCACATCCTTTCTGTGGTATAGAAATTAGTATGAGCACATTAAGTGAGAGGCACAATGTTCTCTCTTCTCATTGCTTCTGGGGATATCTTCTCATTATATAGAGGAACAACTAAGAACCAAAACAATTGTATCAAATTTTTGAGAACAAAAGTTTGAAATCATAGATAAGTGACATATTACCACCAGGTAATCACAAGAGAAAAAAAATAAAGCCAATTGTAGACTCCTCCTGCCTTATAGTCTCATACTTTCAATTCAACTTCTCTATTCAGTATTCCTCTACTATTAAAAATAATAGTCTACTATTTAAAAAACGAATGTGAAAAATAACCATTAGGTGTATTGTTCAAAGCCTTAGATAATGACCCAAATGACCCATTTCCCTTGGTTTTAAGGAACGTTCCTCCTGGGACCCTGCAATGCTTCCTCAGTGGGGCAACAGCTGCGTGGGCCTCTGTGTTGTCCTTTCTCTCGGAGAGTTGGCGAGTTGGCTGGCGGTGCAGAGTTTTAAGCACATTGCTGTGGAGTGCTTTGACTCTTGCTCCTGGATTAAGCATTCTACCCCTGTCCGTTGTATTTATTTAGCTTTTATCTTCCTGCGCTCTTGGTGCCTGAGGACCAAACCTGTGAGAGAGCCATAGGAGACAGAGCTGTTGGAAGGCAGTGGCCTACTAGGTCCACTTGGCTCTTCAGTATGGACCGTCCAGGACGTGTGGCCTGGAGGCCAGGAGCTGCTGTATTTCCAGGGCTCTGATGGGCGAGCCCTCTGCAAACGTTAGACTTCAGATTAGAGCTGCTGGTTAAGGACCACGCTAGCCTCCCTTCCGAGGCCACTCGGGCACATATTACATATCCACGCTGGTTCTACTTTTCAGGACCCTGTTCACTATCCTAGCCTTGCAGACAAGCATGAGAGTGCTCTAGAAGACTTTCATCCTAGGCATCGCCAGAGTGCACTGAAGTACCAGGTAAGTGGCTTTTTTTTTTTTTTTTTTTTTTTTTTTTAATTCTAAGGGCCTGGCTGTAATTCCTTCACGCAGACCCACTGAACAAGCCCAGTAAGCCAAGCTCCCCTCTGGTGAATTCACAGCCTTCTTTCCTGTTCATTAAAGTTTCAAAATCAATGAAGAATTGTGACTGAAAACCAAGCTACCAATGGCCATTGTTTTTTAAATGTCTGCTTTGATCTTGAAGGCGGTGTGTTTGGCTCTGCGGCCTTGTGCTGCCATGTGCGTGAGCTGCTGGCTCGCCACATGCTTCTGCCCTTGGCAGCGTGGAAGTCGGAGCCCCACAGCCTCATTCCATGTCAGGGCCCTGGGGCCGCTTTGCTTTGATTTCCAGAGGAGCAGAACACACAGGCCCTGGGCGTTGATGACACGCAGTATTGCTTTTTAAAAGAGCTGCTGATTTATTTTGTTTCGATGTGAATCTACTTTGCTCCCCATCCCCATTCACCCAGTGGGTTTTCTGTGAGTTACGTTTTAGAGTTGGATCAAACGTAAGTTCTAAGGGCTGTTTCTAGCTCCCCTACTGAAAGCTGACTATCAGGGAGAACAGAGTCCCTCAGACATTTCAAATGGTATTTTCTGCCACAACATCATAAAAATGTCACCTGCAGTCATCCCATTGGTAAACTTGATAAGACTCCATGTGTTTTTCCTTGGAATTATTATTAAGAAACTTCACCTGGAAGGTTTTATTAAGTCAAGAGCATTGAATATGTTGTTGGATTTAGTTATAAAAGCTTACAGTATGTTGCAATGTATATTGAAGTTGGTGTATACCCTTCAGGGTTTAAGTTTAATATGTTCAAAAATTCAAATACACCATACTCCATTGAAAGTGATTATTTTGACTGTTAAAAACAGCTGCCCCCCCCCCAAAAAAAATAAAAATAAAAAAGAAAGGAAGGAAGGAAGTGAGGGAGGAAGAGCTTCCAGCCCAGCTGGGTGGTTCAGTTGGTTGGAGCATCATCCCACACACCAAAAGGTTTCAGGTTCAATTCCCAGTAAGGGCACATACCTAGGTGGCAGATTTGATTCCCGGTGGGGGCAAGTACAGGAGGCAACTGGTTGATGTTTCTCTCGCACATCAATGTTTCTCTCTCTCCCTGTTTCTCTCTTCCTCTCAACTCAATAAAAACATACCCTTGAGTGAGGATTAAAAAAAAGAAAACAGCTGCCACCTTCCTTTGTAGTCAGCAAAATCTGATAGCTACAACCTTTAGCTTATAAATACCTAACCGCGACAATGGAGTAAACTTTAGGAAGAAACCACAACAAATTAATGGGTATTCAAATCACTCAAAGAAAAGTGATCATCTTCATGTAGTTGACAACCTTAAAAGGGAGTTTGCTGTCATGGATTGCAAGTCAAGGCTTGGAAGCAGTGTACTTCCCACAGATGCATGTTGTTTCTACTTCTCCTGTGGTTTTTCTCACACAGAGACACCCTCATTGCTAGAACAGCTTCCACGCTCATGACGGGCATTGTCTCCCTGTCGGTTCTTTTGCTTTGAAAGCATTTGTCACAGCTTCCGGAGACCAGCAGTTTGTGGGACAGCATTCTTTCTTCCATCAGATCGATAACCACAGAACAAATAGAAGCAAGCATCAAACACAACCTCTTTCACCAGGAGATTCATCACAGCTGACTACCAAACATCAAGTGTCTTCAGCTAAAATAAGCCAGTTCGTATTTGATTATAGAATAGGACAAAGATAGCCTTTGGGACTTTTCTTCAATCTCTTGACAGGATTCTTTACTCAAAATAGACATGTCCTCAGCATTTCTTATAAACATAGTCACGATGTCATTGTGCTCTTCTGCAGAATATATGTGCTGTGCTTCGATACAAACAGTAAAAATATTTTGATAGTAAAATTTAAAGAAATCCATGAGTATTAGCAAAAAGAGATAATTTTACATCACCAAGAAGGGTTATATGCATTTACTTATACAAATGGGATTTGTATTAGAGATGTTTGTGGTCTACTAGTCTATTAAAAAAAATGAGAAAAAAGATAAGAACAACATCATGGCTAGGCATCCATCCCAGGCTCCCGATTGAACTATTGAAATAGGCTTATTGTCCTGGTATTATTGTTGATAGTGGTAGTTTTTGTTTTCAAAAGTGTTCTGGTTTAGATGTTAATTATATAGCTACCATCTTATGGGAGATGTGTATAATATGATTATAAAACTGATATGCTGATTATTGATTAAACAGAAGGTAGACCCAAAGCAATCTCCTCAAGACCCAGTCGGCCATCCCATCATGCACCTGTCTGGTATTAAGCATGCCACGGGAGAAGCCATCTACTGTGACGACATGCCTGCCATGGACGGGGAACTTTTCTTGGCTTTTGTAACAAGTTCAAGAGCTCATGCTAAGATTGTGTAAGTGATAAAGTTTTTACCTGGTAGACGTGAACGCTGTCTCATCTAAGTCACATTGGTGACAAGTAATGGTGTGAGGAGGGCAAGCTACTGGTTGGTGATATTCAATGAAGATTAGAGGTGAGGTGGGATCCATATGTAGGATTTACTAGTTTGTCCCTCCATTGAATGGTTTCATTGTCCCAGGGATTTCCCCGATCACCTGGCAGAGAACTACTGGAGTGGTTTTGACTTATCATGCTTCTCTCATATCTTGTTCCCCAATTGAGCCCGTCCCCTTTGGTCCCCGGGCTGCGGGGCTCTCTGAGGAGCCTGCTCTGTGTCCTCATCCAGGTCCATTGATGTGTCAGAAGCCCTCAGCCTGCCAGGCGTGGTGGACGTCCTGGCCGAGGAGCACCTTCAAGGAGTGAACTCCTTCTGCTTTCTGGGCCAACCTGAGAAGCTGCTGGAGTCAGAGATGGTACTGAATTTTTTGCTTTCTGTTTTAATAATAACTTCCTCCACCGTGGCAGGTCGATTTTCTCAAAGATAGCATAGCATTTGGCACATGGCAAAGGATTCCTATATATTTTAATGCTTATTATAAAACACTATATTCTAATGCTGAATGGCTTCACATATATTCATTTTCCACATAAGAAAAGAAGCTGAGTAGTTATATAAAAGGCACATGATTGTTTGACATTTTCTAGTAGTGAGATAGTGTGCTGCCAACAAGTATAGAAGAGCAAATGAGGGAAGAGTGGTCATTTTCATTTGCTAATCTCTCTCCTGAGAATCTCTTGCCATGGCCCCAGTCAGTGTGTCCAAAGTCCAAGTCCAAGTTCAAGCGGTGTCTCCCCCATGAAGCCTTTCATTGTCCTTTAGTCCAGGAGTTCTCTCTCCCTGTCTGAACTCACCTTGACTCATCCACTCATACTGCCAGGTATTGGACAGGCTTTTTTTCCTTTGTACATTGGATTGGTTATATATGCCCTTGTGTGTGGAACTGACACTGTGAAAAATAAGCTAAACAAATATGCCCCCTGCCCTCAGAAATGCACACGTATGAAAAGAAACAGATATACACACTTTCCCAGAATCCACACGTTGGCAAAGCACAAACCAAGAACACATTGATCAAATATTTACAAGACACGTAAGCATTACAGTTAACAATTTTCATGTTGGGGCTCACTGACATCTAAGTGGGAACGTAGAAGTAGTAGAAAGTCAATAGAGCCTTAATAATCAGTAACCTTTGTGAGCAAATGTATCGGTCGCTTTAATAGATTTATCATATATAAAATCTCTTGAGAAAACTGAACTAAGTATATCTGTGTATAGTTATAACTAATAGTTATATTTTGAAAGCAAAGAGACACACCCTAGCCAGTTTGGCTCAGTGGATAGAGCATCAGCCTGTGGACTGAAGGGGCCAAGGGCATGTAACTCAGTTGCAGGCTCCTGCCTGGCCTAGGCCCTGGTCAGGGCACTTGTAGGAGGCAACCAATTGATGTGTTTCTCTCACATCGATGTTTCTCTCTGTCTTTCCCTCTCTCTTCCACTCTCTCTAAAAATCAATGGAAAAATATCCTCAGGTGAGGATTAAAAAATAAATAAAACAAAATAAAATAAATAAAAGAGACAGGGGTTCCTTGGAGACCCCAGAACAGTTGGTGCTCACATGCCTTGTAGTTATTGATTGTTGGTCTAACATCAGGCAACATTCTGTCACCATCTCGGTGTGCCTGGTGCCCTTACTAGTATGTGCAGGGAACTTTGCAGTAACTGCCAGTCACTCCTTTTGTGTTCTTCCCTCGCTCTCTACATCCTGGGGTGGCCTTTAGTTACCCCCCACTGACATTTACTAGGGTTCAGCTTTGTCTTGGCCCCCTCATTCTCATTTTGGGGAGCGGGGGTGGGAGAATAGATGCATTCTGTGGCACAAGCAATAAGATGCAACCCTGAAGTCACTGAGCCTGACTTTTCTCCCTGTTTGCTCTGGCAGACACAGGGAACTAGAGCTGGTCTCCTGTGCCAGGGGACTACAAACCCTTTTGTCCACAGAGGACAATGTACCCATGCAGCCTCAGGTCTGGAGAGCAGGAGGTTTGCGTGGGACTGGAGTCCAACTTTCCTTTGTTCATTCACTTGGGAATTGATTCCTCCTTCAAGTTTAAGCTCAAGGTCAACAGGCATTTTTTAACTGAGTACCTACTGTGGCTGCTCACTGTAGCGGAACAAGACCTGTGCGGTCCTTGCCCTCATAGAGCTTAAAGTCTGGAGGAGAAAGCAAAGTGGACGTTTCATGAACTTTCTACCTTGGATTAAGCTTATTTATTTATTTCCATGCCTTAGATACAGGGCATGCCCCCAAAATGTATACACACTTTAACTGACAGCTCAGTTTTGAACATGAAATGTACTTTAATAAACACTGCCTATAATTATTCAAAGTGTGTGTATACATTTTGGGAGGGCACCCTATATTTTCCCCTGGGCTGGTGAATCCTTGAATGAGGCCGTACATCTGATTCATCTGTATATTCCACACACCACTTTCCATGTAGCAGGGTCAATGAGTAGAGAAATAATGCTGTTTGAAAGTTTCAAATGATTAAAACTTTTCCTACCATATCTTCAGTCATCAGAAAATGCAGTAAAGGCATTTCAGCAGCTTTTGTGCAGAACTCAGGCTTCTCAGTTCAGTGTTTACCCAAAAGAGCTTCATCATTTGGGGCAGCCCCTGCCTCTGGCTCTTGCCAGCAGATTCGGTTAATAAAGACGAAAGTTTGGTGACTGAGAGTTTCAAGTCAAGGTTGAAACTCCCCCAAGAGAGTGACTTTGGCAGAAGAAAATGAGAATTGTGGTCTTTGCATCGATGTTTCCTAAACAAGCAAAGCCATTCCTGTCTGCACGATAGTTCCTGCTCTCTGAGGTGTGGCTATGTTGATTGTGAGCCTCTGGGGGCCAGGTCTGTGTGCCAGGTCACAGAGGCAAAACCAGGCGTTTGTGGAGAGCAGGGAACAGAGCCACTGTAAAGGATTGCCTTTGTTAGTTCAATTCCTTTTCCAAGATTTGTCTATAGCATGTTATGCCTTTTAAAATTCTCTCATTGCAGAAAATGGAAACATGCACAAAAATAGAGATTCAACATTTGTCGAATCTTGTTTCATTTATCACCCCACTGGCCCCACCTACGCAAACCCAACAAACATGCTGTGTGTGTGTGTGTGTGTGTGTGTGTGCGCGTGCGCGCGTGCGTATGTCCTGGATTTAACTTGCTTTACTACCATGTTTTTCTTGATGATAAAACTACTATACGTTCCCTGTAGAAAAGACCTAATAGTCTAATGTAGATTTTAAAAATAAATGATTAAGTTTTTATTGCGATCATGGCATAAGATGGGAGAGAGAACAAAACGGTCCTGGTGACTTTTTCAGTCCTGAGTATTTTACCTTTCTGGAGCCTTGATTTGGTTTTGTTTTCCATCAACTTTGTGCCTGGTCCCTGTGTAAACTCCCTAGGCCACCTACCCACCTGCGGGTGACATGATCAGCGTTCTGTGCTTGGTCACACGGTAGCTAGTCCAGTCTCATGTCTGGATAAATGAAAAGCTTGTACTCCTCCACAGTTTGGGGCAGAGATTTGCTCACCAGCAGTGTTGCATCATCCCCCTCTCTTCTTCCTCTCTGGATGAGATAGGCTGTACCTCCTGGTCCTCCCTGTCTGGGAAGGCAAAAGCTACCTCTCAGAATGGCCCTGCTCTTGGGATGGCAACCACAGGCCCTTCCCTGAGCCTGGCTCTCCTGGGCCAGCTGGCCCTTGGGCAGCTCTGTGGGCTTGACCTGGACAGAGCCTGAGTCTGCTGTACGGGAGGCAGCATCGCTCTCAATCTCTTCGGCCACCACTGCCAGTGATGCAGCAAAAAGACTCAAACTTCCCCAGTGCCTGGGGCAGCAGACTCACTCTGACAAGTGCACTGTCGTACCAAAGCTGTTGTTCACATGGCACCGTGTTTGACAAGTGAGGGGTCCTTGACTGTGTGTCTAGCTCTGTGCTAGGTGGAAGGAGAAGAATGAACCAGAAGAGAGCACCTGATGCCTGCCCGTCTGGAACACAAACGTATTTTCTGTGTTGCAGGTGTTTTGCGTGGGTCAGCTTGTCTGTGCCGTGATTGCGGATTCTGAGATTCAGGCAAGAAGAGCTGCGAAGCGAGTGAAGATTGTCTACCAAGATTTGGAGCCAGTGATCCTAACCATTGAGGTAATGAGTTCAAGGGTGGGGCCAAACGAGCGAATTTTAGTGGTGTATCAGTAAAAATGTTGGTTACAGTAACAGGAAACAAAATTTGATAAAAAAGTGGGGGCTTCATTGGCTCCAACTATATCAGTGTTAGTGAGAAGCCTGACCTTCCAACTCTTCTCCCTGCTGCCCACAGTAGGAGCATTATCCCCTGTGGTCATAGGATGGCAGCCAGGAGCTCCCAGAAGCAAGAGAGAACAGTGTTGTCCCAGCATTCCATGAGTCCCCAAATCCGGCCTCATCAGGCCCCTTAGTCACATATCCATCTCTGGGTTAATGACTGACCAGGGGAATGGAGGATCTGTTCGTTACTTCTGGGAGGTCAGATTTCTTTGATGGATAAGGACTGGATGGAGGAATGGTGGAGACCTGAGCAGAAATCTGAGCATCGTTTGGAAGGGGACAGGTGAGAAGAATGCTGGATGGACAACCAACAATGTCCCCAAGAGGAGACACACCCCATAACTCCGTAGAGCAGGTCCTTGAATAACATTGGTTCATTCAACATTGTGTCGTGATAATGTTGATGAGATGCCTTAAGAACTTAACTCTTGTTTCTATCATCAGGTAGCCTATAGTAAACTTGATTTTGTTATAAGACATTTTGCCATAGTTACAAGAGCCTATGCATGTTGAGTGAGGACTTACTGCATTCACCTTCAACCAGACTCACCCAGAGACTCTCCACCCAGGCACAGTGAGAACCAACAAGATGATCGAGGGAGCAAGTATTGGAGACAATATTTTTAGATCCTTTCATGTGTATCTTAAATGAGTATGAGAAACAGATCCTATGATACCTACAGGTATTTCAGCAACTTAAATTGCATTTCCTATCCTATATTTTAGAAAGGAGTTTGAAATTTATAAAGGTTTTAAGACTCATCTCCATGTAATGATAAATGATAAATTCGTTGGTTCTTATAATTCACTGAGTAATCAAAACATGAAAGTTGGAAAAGCAGCGAGAACAGATTAGATTCAGCACATACCGACTCCATATGCTCTTGGAATGCAATATTATCTTCCCAGCATAATGGACACCTTGCTGTCCAGGCACTAACATGCCCTGAGGCAGAAAATGGAAATGACTTGACCAAGATTAGTGTCTCCAGGAAAAGTTAGCCTATCCTCCTGCTTTGTGCCTAGGAGCTCAGAGTTCATTTCTAGACAGTGTCCTCTGAGTTTTAAAATTAAAATAAAATCATGTGAAGAAAACAAAAATATGGAAGTTTAATTGGAATCAAAGAGGGATTAGTTCTTCTAAATTTTCCTGGCCAGTTTCAAGTTCAAACATGTTGTTCACTTCTCAGACCCTTTTCAATCATATCTTGCCTGCTCTGCTTCCTTACTTTACTCTATTTCTTCCCCAACATTCTATTTTAGAATTAGAATGACTTCTCCATAAGAAATTATTTACATAACTAGAGGCCCAGTGCACAAAATTTGTGCACTCGGGGGGCGGGGGAGGGTGCGGGTCTCTCAGCCCAGCCTGTGTCCTTTTGCAGTCCTGGAGCCCACAGGGGATGTCCGACTGACAGCTTAAACCCTCTCCCCACTTCTGGCTAAGCAGTGCTCCCCCTATGGGAGCACACTGATCATCCGGGGCAGCCCCTGTGTTGAGTGTCTGCCCCTGGGTGGTCAGTGCCCATCATAGCAACCAGTCGATTTGCATATTAGTCTTTTATTATATAGGATGCTTCATCAAAAATTTTGTTTGTAATCCTTTGCCCAATACCAGTGGCTATATTCTCTTCTTTCCCTCTCCCTTCCAGCTAAATTCAATTCTAAATAAGCAAATAGATAAGACTCTCTTTCTGTCCTCCCCAACTCCAGTCAGCAGACCTCTGTCGCCTGCCAAAGAAGACCAGCATCAAATAAGAAACTTGGCCATTGTGGAGTAGAGCCACCTTGTGTTTCTATTAGTGATTAAGCTCTCCAAGGTCTATCAAATAGATTAGAGTGGATTTAGTAATCAAAGTCATTTATAGCAGGGAAATATGCCCAGCTCTCTAGATATTAAAGTTATCTTTATCACTTTCCTGACCAGAAATTTTTCAGGAAATTGGCTCAACGTTGCTCAAAGAGCAAGCAGCAAGTGAAGTGGAAAGAGATTAAAATTTTAAAAATAGGATTTGTAGAACTTAACTTCCGTTTCCGACCTGGAATAGCTGAGTCTTAGATTAATAAGAAAATCACATAAATTGATTCCAGTAGAAAAGTGTGGTATCAGTCAAAATAGGATAAAAAAATGTGTCTCTGTCACTAATCGCTAAGGTTTCACCTAGCTTGTGCTTTTTAGAGTTTTTAATAGTAGTTTGAATGGGCAAACCCTTGGCTCAAAGGGTCAGGCCAATGACCCTGGTGAGAAAAAATAGGCCCTTGACCAGAATCTCCCATCAGTCATCATGATCAACAACACTAGCTAATTCCTACACAGAGCTCGCTATGCAGTTATATAGTGCTAAGCTGCTTTCCTACATTTACTCACTACATTCTCACAACAATCCCATGAGATTAAAAACTGTTATTATCCCCGTGCTGGCGAGGAAACTAAATGACAGGGTTGCCCCCCAAGGCACACAGCTGGTCAGTCATAGGAGCAGTCAATAAACACTCTATCAAAGAATCTGCCCCACAGAAGTAAAAACAAATCAATCCCTTTTCCAGTGTAGGAAATGGCGGGATCCCAATAGGACATCCCTGTAAGGTATTGCTAGAAGCCTACTGGTGTGGCTAACGGGAACCAGCAATAGGAGAATCCCCAGTTGCCAGCAGGCAGGAATCCCAGGGATGGGCAGTAATCATGGGAGATGTTGCTGCAGGAGCTGGCGTGTGGCATTGCCCAGTTGGCACAGGGATTACAGTGAGATAAATTCCTAAGGATAGGCAAGAAAACCAACCTAGATTATTATCGCTGCACCCCAGGTTATGTGTCCCCACTACTGTTCCCCTTCATCGGGCACCCAGGGGAAGCCAATAAGAACCAGTGTATAATTTGTGGTACCCATGCTGGGATTGTAATGGAATCTTACCTCCAGGACTGGAGGTTCCAGGTGTCCTACTGCCCTGTGCAAACCTGTGCTCATCTCCCCAGACTCGGACGATGCCCCTGTGTGTGGCTCCTTCGTGGGGCTGGATAGCATGCCCAGGCAGCCTCACTTTTCTGTTCTCTTTCTAGGAAGCTATACAACACAAGTCCTTCTTTGAGCCAGAAAGGAAACTGGAATATGGAAATGTTGATGAAGCTTTTAAAGTGGTTGATCACATTGTTGAAGGTAAAACTATCTGGCAAAAAAATGATGAGAAGGGGAAGCTACCCCGAAAGCCTTCCAAGTGCGTCTTATCTAACATTGCTCCTGGGAATAGGCAACTCACTCATAAATGCGGTCCCCTCTGTGGGGTGTGTGTGTGTGTGTGTGTGTGTGTGTGCATGTGAATGTGTGTGTGTAGCACAGCAGGGAGGCACAGTGGGAGGCCTTAGCCATGCCAGCCCCATGCAGTGACCACTTACCCTGAAAGAAAATTGGAATATGAAAATATCGATGAAGCATTTTAAAGTGGTAGATCAGCCCAGCTGGCGTGGCTCAGTGGTTGAGCAGTGACCTATGAACCAGGAGGTCACCAGGAGGTCTAGGAGGTCACAGTTCGATTCCCTGTCAGGGCACATGCCTGGGTTGCAGGCTCGATCCCCAGGGTGGGGCATGCAGGGGACAGCTGATTAATGATTATCTCTCATCATTGATGTTTCTATCTCTCTATCCCTCTCCCTTCCTCTCTGAAATCAATAAAAATATATTTTAAAAATAAATAAGTAAAAAAAATAAAGTGGTTGATCAAATGCCTGATGGTAAAACTACCTGGAAAAAAAATGATGAAGGGGAATCCGTTGTGGCCATAGTTGTTACGTTTCTGTTCACAGCCATCTTGCAGGCTGGGATTTGAAGCTCAGAGTGGTTAAGGGGCATGACCTCATACAACAGCTACTAAGTGACAAAGTTGGTCTGGAATTGATAGCTTTTCTTCTCTTTCTTTCTTTTTCTTTCTTTCTTTCTCTTTCTTTCTTTCTTTCTTTCTTTCTTTCTTTCTTTCTTTCTTTCTTTCTTCCTTCCTTCCTTCCTTCCTTCCTTCCTTCCTTCCTTCCTTCCTTCCTTCCTTCCTTTCTTTCTTTCTTTCTTTCTTTCTTTCTTTCTTTCTTTCTTTCTTTCTTTTTTTAATGATTTCCCAAGCCCATAGTTCTTTCTCTTTCATCCTTTCTCTGATTTTGCCAACATTCCTTCCTGCTGTCTCCCTCCCTTTCTCTTTCCTTCCCTTCCTCCCAGGGCATACACAGGCCTCAGGGATATTGTGAGTCTAGTTCCAGACCACTGCAATAAAGTGAGTTGTAATCTTTTGGCTGGTGGAAGGTCTCCCCTTCAATTTGTAAAAGGAAGAAGAAGAAGAAGAAGAAGAAGAAGAAGAAGAAGAAGGAGGAGGAGGAGGAGGAGGAGGAGGAGGAGGAGGAGGAGGAGGAGAAAAAGAAGAGGAAGGAGAAACATCTGTTAAGCACAATAAAGCAAAACGCAATAAAGTGAAATATGCCTCTATATGGATAAAATAATACTGATCTCAAAGATCCATTGTGAAAAGTGTAAGAGGGAATACATGTGTGCTTGGCACAGAGTAAGAGACCGTAACTGTGAGCGACAATTATTATTAGTTAGGATGTTTTTGTTGTTCTTCCCTAGAAAAGGTTGCTATTGTTGAGCTCTCACGCTGGCCGGCATGCACTTATCAAACCCATTGCTTCCCAGTTTTTCTCACTAGAAGACGATCATGAAACCAGCCTGGAGATTCCCGGGCCCCTTTCTTGGGATTCTAGAGTCGGAGGACCCAGGGGCACCCGACTGTTTTCTGACCAGTCTTACCAGTGCTCCGGGTGATTTTTGGGATTAATAAAGTGGCCAACGCTCCGAGGCTGAGTTTGTTTTAGGGGAGAAGAGGGAGCATGTTTAGCATAGAGAGTCCATGGTGTGAACATCTTAGAAATGTCAATATTTAGGGGTTTCTTCCACTTGTGCCACAATATGTTTTTATGGAAGGTCCTGGCATCTTATTTATTTATTTATTTCAGTTAGGTAATGTGTTCATTCTGTCTCTTTCTTGAATTTTAACTTGCTACCTGCATCACACCCTGTAAATAGGTATAAAAATGATACAGGAAGGTCAAAAGGGGACTTTTAAGTTTTCACTCCCTTAACTCACTAAGTTTGTTTGTTTTTCTCACTCTGCAACTGTCATTTGGGTGAAGATGTTTTGACTACTTGTTTCAATGTGAGATAATTGGAGGTAATTGTCACAACAGCCCTTGATCTGCCCCTTAGGAAAATTGGTGCTCCAAGAACAAAGAATATTTACAAGATAAAATACAGGCATTATATCAAGTCTTACACTGTGTTGTGGAAGGGGGTGATATTATTGTTTGCCTTTGCTGGCTGTGAAGATAGATTTCAGCCCTCCTTAACCCCGGGGTCACAGGCATTAAAGAGCACCACGCACAAATGAGCCAGCGGAGGCCAGAGAGGCGTGTGATCCAGCAGGAATCAAACCTAAGTTCTCCAATTCTGAAGTTAGCACGTTCTCTCCTCTGCATTAAGCCGCTTCCCATTTATCTCTTTACAATTTCCATCGCTGGGACCGGCTTTCCACTGGAGAGGGAGATGGCAATCTCTGCAGCAAGATTTGCGAGGCCTGAAGCCCAGGCGAGATTACCTCCCCGCAGCCGGTCCTGCTGGGCACAGCACAGATAAACTTCCTATCTGGATGGCTTTGCCTTCCTTAAGGGCCGCTATTAAAATGTAAATATGCCTGGAGGAATCACTATTAAACCCATACTGGGATGAAATCTTATCTCAGGGATTAGTTGAACAAATTGGTTTCCAGCCTAGAGAGTTGAGAGCAAGGCCCCAGGGTGAAGGAGGGTACCGTGGTGTGGGGCAATAGAGGTGGGCAGCACAACATAACAGGGCCCTGGAAATGGCTCTTGTCTAGTATTTTTTTTTTTTTTTAGTTCTGTGTATTTTTAAATGAAGTGCATATTTAATAAGATTAATTTTGAGTGGATAGGTGTGATCATTAATATTGCAAACCATGAACTGGAGCCTACTGATAAGTGGGGTTTTCAATGTACAGTCCCTGATAAAAGCTTACATTACAACCAAGATCTGAGTTCTTGACATTTTAATTTTTGTGTTTTATAAATGAAGCAGAATCTGTCCATTCTTTTTTACTCTTTCTTTACTCAGATTGTGGATGAGCTAGGAAGTCCAGACTCCAATACAAAAGATTTCCTTGGGAATCTTTCTCAAACAATTTACAAATCACTATTATTGGGTATATTTTTAACTTTTAAAAGTTCTGCCTGCCATAGCTGGTTTGGCTCAGTAGTTGAAGCATTGGCCCTTGGACTAAAGGGTTGTGGGTTCAATTCCTATTAAGGGTATGTTCCTCAGTTTCAGGCTCGATCTCTGGTCCTGATTGGGGTGCATGCGGGAGGCAACCAATTGATGTGTCTCTCTCACATCGATGTTTTTCTCTCTCTCTCTGTCTCCCCCTTCCACTCTCTCTAAAAAATCAATGGAAAAAAATATCCTTGGGTGAGGATTAGCAAAAAAAAGTCTGCCTCCCACCTAGCTTGATGACTGTCATAGTTGTGCTCTGTTTTGTTTGTTTGTTTTTAAGCTTTGTTTTTTAATTTTTTTTCCCCGGTCCTCCAATGAGTTTCTTAAACGTTTTTTAGAATTCCATTTTGATTTATCACTAGTGTTGTTTTTGTTTTATAACTTTATTTGACAATCAGTGATCAGTTCTCATCCATGTAAACTGTTTGTAGATTTTTGGAAGTGGTGACAAGTACATAGGTAACTAATATGTAGGATGAAGTGGTGAATCTTCGTCTTCATTACATTTACTGGACAACCACTCCTGGATAGGGTATGGGACATTCCTTACTCCTTTGGCCCCGATATACTCTCCCTCATTTACAATATAATTGTCTTTAAAATGTTCTCTACATACATTGAGAACCACATGAGGCAATGTTGTAATTCTGCTTCAAATACCAGTTAGAAAACTCAAGAGGAAAGGAAAGTCTATTGGGCTTACCTGTACCTTTATTCTTCCCATTGCTCTCGCCTTCCTGATGTTCCAAGATATTTTTCAATCATTTTCTGTCTGTTTTAAGAACTTACCTGAGCCATTTGTTATTTTAGGATAGGTCTGTTGAAGACAAACTCTCTTAGTTTTTCTTCATCTGAGAATGTCTTTATTTCCTTTTTATTCTTGAAGGCTATTTTCACTGGATATAGAATTCAAAACTGAGAGATCTTTTAGCACTTGCAGAAAAATGTTTTACCAGTTCCTCTGGCCTTCATGGTTACTGATCTGCTGTCTTTTGAAGTATCTTTCTCTAATAGATGAGGTAATGTTTTTCTCTCTCTGCTTTCAAGGTATTTTCTTTGTGTTTAGTTTTCAGAAGTTTGACTGTGATGTCTTGGCATGGATTTCTTTGGTTTATCCCTTTGGGATTTACTCTGCTTCTTGAATCTGTAGGTTTGTGTCTTTTACCATGTTTGGGAAATTTTCAGCGATTACTTCTTCACATGCTTGACTTCAATGACACAAATTTTTTATCTTTTATTTCAGTCAGAGTTCCCTTAGGCTCTGTTCATTTTCTTTTCAGTCCGTCTTCTCTCGGTTGTTCAGGTTGGAAAGTTTCTCTTGTTCTATATTTTTTGTTCATTGATAATTTCCTCTGTTCTCTCTATTCTGTTATTGAGCTCAGCCATTGAGCCTCTTATATTTTGGTTGTTGCAGTTCTAACATTTCTAGTTGTATATTTTGTTCCTTTGTTGAGATTTTCTTTAAGTGTTCATGTCAATACTCATTGAAGCATTTTTTTTGATGGCTGCTTTAAAATCCTTGTCAGAACATTTCACGGCCTGTGTCCTCTCAGTGGTAGCATTTGTTGATTGTCTTTTCTTATTCAAGTTGAATTCTTGTTCTCATGAGTGATTTTTTATTGTACCCTGGTCACTTTGGGTATTATGTTAAAAGACTCTGGATCTTATTTAAACCTTCTGTTTTATCAGAATGCCTCTGGCCCTGTGTTGGTGCGGAAAGGGGTGGCGATGCCCTTTTATTGCCAGGTAGAGGGTGGAAATCTAGGTTCCCATATGGTCTCTATGATACCATCCAGCAGAGGGTCTTCAGTACCTCATTACAACCTGATAACGGTAGAAGACTAGGCTCTCCATTCAACTTTTGCAGACAAAGAGAGGTCCACAGTTTTTTCTGTAGTATTAGACTGGAGTAGAGTGGTTTTTGTATAAAAGCTTTCTGGCTTGCTAGGCTTCTCCTTTCGTGGTTCTTCATCCAGAGAAAGGCTTTCCTTGGGACTTTTTTTCTGTCTTTGCCTGGTAGTGTTTTTGGATTTCTGACTCCTCTGGTACCAAGTATAGGCTATAAGAAGCAAACAACAGCAGCATAACCCATAGAACTCACCATTGTATCTTCCCTTGGGTCCCAAAGTCCCTAGCTGGTGCCTTGCCCTCTCTATCTTTGAGAGTCTTCTTATGTTCCTTTTATATATAACTAGAGGCCTGGTGCATGACATTTTTGCACTGGGAGGGGGGAGCGACCCTCAGCCTGGCCTGTGCCCTCTCGCTGTCTGGGTCCCTTTGGGGGATGTCCAACTGCCATCTTAGGCCCGTTCCCTGTGGCAGTCGGACATCCCCCAAGGGATACTTAGCGCTGCTGCAGAGGCGGGAGAGGCTCCTGCCACTGCTGCTGCACTCACCAGCCATGAGCCTGGCTTCTAGCTGAGCGGCACTCCCCCTGTGGGAGTGCACTGACCACCAGGGGGCAGCTCCTGCATTGAGCATCTGCCCCCTGGTGGTTGGTGTGCATTATAGCGACTGGTCGTTCCACTGTTCGGTCAATTTGCATATTAGGGTTTTATTATATAGGATTTCCAGGCTGTTAGCAGAAGGAACAGGGAGATGTGTATCTACACCATCTTGTCTTAGAACTAGAAATCTCCTTGTCATACTATTTCTACTCTAAACACCTTTCCTTAGGACTGTGTGATCTACTGTATTGGCAGATATGACAGATTCCTCTACAGAATTGTACTTCAAATCTGCAGGTATAATGACAGCTAAAGATTATTGTCTGTGACCCTGTCAGCAGAATCACTGGCAGTGGACTGTCTTCATAATGGGAAAACAGCTGGGGGATGCTACCTGTCTGACCTGATGGCCTTCTTGATTCTGGTGTCTTTTCCTCTTACAGGTGAAATACATTTGGGAGGTCAAGAACATTTTTATATGGAAACCCAAAGCATGCTTGCTGTTCCCAAAGGGGAGGATCAAGAAATGGATGTCTACGTGTCCACACAACATCCCAAAGGCATACAGGTAACATAGGGCCATTGTGGAGAGGACATAGTTAAATGGTTTCTACCAGCAAAGTATACCAAGAGCAATTACAAACAAAAATGTCATTTCAGAAACTGAATATCCATTTGGGTATTAATAACCATACAATTTTAAATCTTTTAAGTTAGTATTATAAGAGTAGAGGCCTTCTGATTGGCCAGTGTGGCTCAGGGGTTGAGCCTCCACCTATGAGCCAGGAGGTCACAGTTCGATTCCCGGTCAGGGCACATGCCTGGGTTGTAGGCTCAATCCCCAGTGTGGGGTGTACAGGAGGCAGCCAATCAATGATTCTCTCTCATAATTGATATTTCTGATGTTTCTATCTCTCTATCCCTCTCCCTTCCTTTCTGAAATCAATTAAAATATATATATATATTTTTTAAAAAAGAGTAGAGGCCTTCTGTTTGTGGATCTGTAACTGTAAAATGATAGGGAATCTGCAGGTCTCTTTTGCTATACTCTTTTTTTTTTTAATCCTCACCCAAGGGTATTTTTCCATTGATATTCAGAGAGTGGAAGAGAGAGGAAAAGACAGAGAAATATCGATGTGAGAGAAACCTATTGATTGGTTGCCTCCTGCATATGCCCCTACCAGGACCCAGCTTCTGCAACTGGGGTAGGTGCCCTTGACCCTTGACTGGAATCAAACAGGGACCTTTGGTCCGAAGGCTGATGCTCTATCCACTGAGCAAAACCAGCCAGGGCTCTTTTGCTATACTCTTGACACTGTTAAGAATACAAAAGAAGTGATGACTATCACTTAAACTGTTGAATGATAATGTAGGAAAGTTGTTAATAGAGTAAATCCTAAGAGTTATCCTCCTGAGGAGAATTTTTTTTTCCTATTGTATCTATGAGATGATGAATGTTAATTAAACCTGTTTGGTAATCATTTTACAGTATATGTAAATCAAGCCATCATGCTTTCACCTTAAACTTACATAGTGATATACATTAATAATTTTTCAATAAAACTAGAAAAAAGGAAAAAGAAGAGGGCCTGCCCTCCAAAGCCACATGAAGTAGTTAGGAAAGCGTGTTGAGGAGAATGCAACCTGATGTAAATCTTCATATTAGTATGTGGAAGAACTAAGGGAAACGGGGCTGCTTAGAGCTGGAATCATCCAGAAAGTCCCCTGGAGGTGAAGTCTTAAATTTGGATTTATATTGAGAATAAGGTTTATCTAGATCTGGGGTGGGGAACCTTTTTTTTTTCTGCCAAGATCCATTTGGATATTTATTACATCATTCTCAGGCCATACAAAATTATCAACTTAAAAATTAGCCTGCTGTATTTAGTCAAACATTTCATTAACTCACCCCTAATGCCTTGGCAGGACCAGACTGGACTGCAGGCCAAACACTCCCCACTCTTGGTCTAGATGGTGAGAAGAGATGCCATTTCCAGGCAATTTCACACCAAGATCAAATACCACTCATCCATCCATCCATTCATCCATCTATCCATCCATCCATCCATCCATCCATCCATTCATCCATCCATCCATCCATCCATCCATCCATCCATTCGCTCACCTGCCCCTTCTGTAAACACTTATTGCCTATATATCAGACAGCATGCATATAAAACAGGAGGGTTAATACAAGGACCGGCCACGCTGGGATGGAGGATGCCCCTTAGAGGTGGCTAGTCTAAGCATCATGGTGAAAGTAAGGGGAACAAAGCAGAGGGGTCCTGATTCAGTAGGGTTGTTACCAGAGCAGTGTTGTTACAGAGCAAGTGGAATGTGGGAATGTGGAGAAGGAGGCCTGTAGAAGGTGGAACACTAAGAAGGGTCAAGCAAACTCCATTCTAGTCCTGTTCTGCTTCCCACGTCCTGTGTGACGTTGGGCCCCTCACTTCATCCCTTTTGGGCTCCCTAGTTATAAAAATGAGTTGTGAAGACCTCTAAACATTAGGATGTAAAAAAGAGCAAGACCTGCATCCAGAGAAGACCTACTGGCCAACTACAGCAGTAATCCAAACAGGAGGTGAGAAGAGAGCACTTCCCAGAGGAAAGGGGTAGAATACATGGGAAGACCTACCTGAACGAGGTTTGGAAGGCCGAAAACCTCACTGCTTCGGGAACCATATCCCCAGGGATCAGTGTGAAAGGATACTTTGAGTATAGTTCATGGGGAAAATTGGTAAAATATTATCAGCACAGAAATATCTCATTGCTACTGAATGGACTACTCAATATTAATGATAGTTTTGGCAATGTCACTGTAGCCAAATCCCACTAAGATGAGCATGGATGCATGCCTAGGTCATTGGAAAGTGTCCTGTTACTTAGTATAACCACACAGTTCGTGTATCATATACAAGATTATAGAATCAAAACGTGGAAGGGCGTCCCACCTCCCTTGCTACTGATGGATTAGATTAATGAGAACTGTCATCATTCCCAGGACATCGTTGCTTCGGTCTTGAAGCTGCCGGCGAACAAGGTCATGTGTCATGTAAAGCGTGTTGGCGGAGCATTCGGGGGGAAGGCGTTTAAGACTGGCGTCATGGCAGCCATCACCGCATTTGCAGCAAACAAGTAAGTGGAACAAATCTGCTAAATAGGCTAAAAATTAAATGAGGCTGTGCTGAATATTAGCAATATCAGAATTATAGAGAAAGAACCAGGGTGAAGATTATTTAAAATCACAGACACTACCAGTTATTACAACTTTTTTATCCTATATTGTCAAACTACATACTAAAAGAACCAAAATGAGAATCAATTACTGAAAAAAATAAAAACCACAGTGGACATACTAAAGTGTTTACCTGGAGAGCAGACAGAAACAGGTCCTGAAAGGGTGGAGCTTACTTATCCTTAGCATGTGTGTGTGTGTGTGTGTGTGTGTGTGTGTGTTCCCTTGACTTAAATGGAGGTTCTGCTTTTGTTATGCTTACCTTTGTTTAAATTACCATTTTCCTTCAAGAATCTCAAAATATTTCCCTAGGAATTGTCTTTGAACAGGTTCTCCTAGAAGGCTCCCTTTCTGTGCTGAGAGCATAGGTCAGGTCCTCTATCCCATGACACAAAAAGGCCTTGATTCCAGACCTGTCTTCTTGGGGAGCCCTTGGCAATCACACCACCTGAGTGTCTCCATTGGGAACTGGTCTTTGGACTCTTTGCCTCTGGCGGAGGTTGTTGGCACAGGGTGAAGTACTCCCAGAGCAATACTGTGGAGCACCCCAGAGCCCCCCTCCCATAAGCAGTGAATGCCAGCCATGGTGCCCTGACCGACTGTGTACACTTGAGATGGGCACAGCCTGGGCTCAGGGAGTAGCTCTGCTCTGTCAGCTTGGATGCCACTCAAGCTGTCACAAGGGGTTACATAAACCCTGGGTGATACTTATGTGGTATCTACCTCTCTCGATTTTTTCTGTGTTAGACATGGCCGTGCAGTCCGCTGCATCCTGGAGCGGGGAGAAGACATGTTAATAACCGCGGGCCGCCACCCTTACCTTGGGAAGTACAAAGTGAGTAGAAGAAGTGAGAGAGGATTCGTGTTGTATGTTTACTCATGTTGTAACGTTCCCTAAGTGCAGAGGCAGCACCTGGCTACTCTGTAATGGGGCATAACAACGAGCAAACTACTAGTAACTGGGCTTCTGTTTAACTTTCTATTTCTTGTGCTAATTGCTTGGTTACTGGCTGGTAGGATTGGGACTTTGCTGCTTAGCCCATAGATGACAATTTGTGAAAAGTGCTGGCTGGTACTGGCTGATCCAGAGGAAATAACTGGAAAACATATGAGTATATAAGTCCATGAAAGTAGATCTGATAAGCATACTATTCTCACCTATAAAAAAGAGATAAAAATAGAATGATTCCTATAACAACAGTGTTACATGAAATTATAATGATTTGCCAGCAGGTTCTTCATTTTTAGGTATATCAGGGTATTTTTGTAGAACTGTCCCAGAAAATTTTCCATAGCAGAAAATAATTATGATTTTGCTTTATAAGGAAGAAGTTTATTTGTCCATTTTTTAATCAGGTTGTTTGTTGTTTTGCTGTTGTGTTGAATTCGTTCTTTATACATCCTGAATGTTAACCCTTTAACTGATATACGATTGACAAATATTTTATCCCACTCTCTGGGTTGTCTTTTCACCCTGTTGATTGTGTCCTTTGATATATAGAATTTTTAAATTTTGATGTCATCCAGTTTATCCATTTTTTCTTTTGCTGACTCTGCTTTTGGCATCATATCCAAGAAATCATTACTGAATCCAATGTCATGAAGCTTTCACAAGTGACAGAGCACACTTAGACTCGGCCCCCCACACGTGTGTCAGAGGCCAATTCTCTTTCCGCAGGCGGGGTTCATGAAGGACGGCAGGATCCTGGCCCTGGACATGGAGCACTATGGCAATGGAGGCGCCTCCCTGGACGAGTCATTATTTGTAAGTTTTAAGGAGCAAGTTCACATTCTGGAAAGTGTTATATAAAATGGTTTAATCTAGAAAATTTCCAATAGCCACATATATTTCATTATGAAAGCAGAAAGACCCTCATTGCAGGGATAGCCACATGATATTGGTGCCCCACTGTGAGCCCGAAGATATTGGCTAAGTCTGCACCTGTGTGCCATCTCCATGTTTCCTGTACTCCCAGCTCTTTCCCCAGGTGCAAGCATTAGACCTCAGCCCTACTGACACCTGGGACTGGACAATTCTTTGTGGTGGGGCCTGTCCTGTGCATTGTAGGATGTTTAGCGGTATTTTGGCCTCTACCCAGCAGATTTCAGTGGCACAGCTACCCTCCAGTCCTAGCAACCAAAGCTGTCTCCAGACACGGCCAAGTGTCCCAGGGGTAAAGAGGGCCAAATTGCCCCTCATTGAGAACCAATGCGTTCAACCAAATGCCCAAACATTTTTTTTCCTGTTTTCTAGGATTTATACTCAGTACATTCTATGGATTCAGTGGTTAGGGCCTATGCATGCTTCACAGACTTTTGAAATGTTTGAAACCTGGAAAAAAAAATGCATCTGCTCTACTAGTAAAATATGAAGATAAAAAATGATTTCAAAAGAAAAATTATCCCAATCCCTAAATATTATCTTGCAGCAAAGATGAATTTAAGTTGAGCTCTGCGTCTGTTTGAACATGTTTGATGTGAGGGAGAGGTGGCTGGACATTTCTGGCCTGCTCTTGGTCTGAGCTCTCAGGATGGTACAACAGGGACAGAGGACAAGGTCTCATCACATCAACTCTGGGTTTTCCCAGGTGCTGGAAATGGGACTCCTGAAGTTGGATAATGCTTACAAGTTCCCCAACCTGCGTTGCCGAGGGTGGGTGTGCAGAACCAACCTGCCACCCAACACGGCTTTGCGTGGGTTCGGCTTCCCGCAGGCAGGGCTGATCACCGAAGCCTGCATCACCGATGTGGCAGCCAAGTGTGGCTTGTCCCCTGAGAAGGTAAGACTAAATTAGTCCCACGTACAAAGATACCGACTTTTCAAGGTAGGAGGGCCACTGGAGGCCATTCATGCTGAGGAGTACGAGGCCTGTTGGTGCTAAGTGATTTGCCCTGGGTAACCCAACTCACCAGGGACCCCAAGTTCAGTGATCCCTGTTTCACTCAGGGTGCTTCTCAAAAATCCTGGGCACAGGGCAAAGGGGGTAGAGAATGGGAGACATCTGTAATACTGTCAACAATAAATAAAAATTTATAAAAAGATCTATTAAAAATTTATAAAAAGATTTATTAAAAAATTTATAAAAATCCTGTACTCATTTTTCTTGGTTATAAAATGGGGAATTCAGAAGGTTAATCACTACTGTATCTTCCAGGCATATGGCCCAAAATTCTATCAGAAGTTTTAATACAACAAGGAAATCTCCTTTAAAACATATCATGTTTCTGATGTATTATTGCAACCATTTTCTAACCAAGAGCATAAAATAAACCCTGGGGCCCAGGAGATACTGAAGAGTGAGCATTGGATTCCAACTCATTTAGTGAGAAATCTCCATTGGTTGGGGTGTAATTGCTACCGACAGGTTCTGTCACCCCTTCTTTCCTCACTCCTTCAGCGTCTCAGGCAGCTGTCACCGAGTTCCAGTCCCTTCATCCACAATGGTCTCCTTTCAGTTCTTCAAGTCTCAGTCTCAACTCTGTCATTAACAGCTCTGTTCCCTTCCCTGCAACTCTTGCCCCCAGGGTCCTGGCGTGGAGTTAGGTGGGGGACTCGGTGCTCTCTGCCCCTTCTCCCTGTGTCTTATGCTGCAGTGTTGGGGCAGGAGGAAGGGAGGACCAGGAAAACAGGCAGCATCTGCCCGTGGGACTGCTCCCTGTGAGCTCTCTGTCCTCTCCTTGGTTAGATGCAGCCACTTCTCAAGTGTCTTGTATCTGGGCTCCATTTCTGCCAGTTCTCTTGAAAATTGACAGTCCTCTGTGATGGGGAGTTTAATCTCACCTGCCCTTTAACTGGCCCCTCAGGCGGCATCCCCTGATGCCCATCCCCTGTGCCCTATGCTGCAGCCATCCTTAGAAAGCCCCTAACTTCTTTCCCCCGCAGCCTGAGAACCTGTGACCATAGGCAGGAGCCATCTTCATGTCTCTTGAACTTGTGGGGGACCCTTCCTGGCCATCAGACGACAGCCTCTCTCCCCAATGCTCTGTCACACTTGGTAGTGCCAGGGAAGAACATCAGATAATGCCCGCCTTTCATCCCCTGGGGAAGTTGAGGGAAAGAATGGCCACCCTTACAAACAGTGCCTTAGCCCTAGTTGGTTTGGTTCAGTAGACAGAGCGTCAGCCTGCAGACTGAAGGGTCCTGGGTTTGATTCCGGTCAAGGGCATATCCCTGGGTTTTGGGCTCAATCCCCAGTATGGGGCCTACAGGAGGCAGCCAATCAATGATTCTCTCTCATTATTGATGTTTCTATCTCTCTCTCCCTCTCCCTTCCTCTCTGAAATCAATACAAATATATTTAAAAAACAAAAACCACTGCCTTGCACAAAATGGCACAGCTCACTAACTTCCAGTGATCTTTTTTTTAATTATTATTTATTTATTTATTTTATTGCTTAAAGTATTACAAAGGGTATTACATATGTGTCCTTTTTTTCCCCCCGCCCTTGACAATACCCCGGCTTCCCCTACCAGTGATCTTTTTATGATGATCCGGGAATTTTTTAGGAGGATGGGGAGACTAGATGTGTGTAATGGCCCTTGTCAGCTTTGAGGCCTCAGCTGCCAAGTTTTCTCAACTGAGAATGTGATCTACTTGACTTTTCATTCTCAGCTGTCGGTCTGTCTTCAATTCTGGGAGTTCAGGAAGAATTCTACTCGGTGCTTCAGACAGGCTGGGGTCGAACATTTTCACTGGTTTTTCACCACAGTTATGGATTCTATGTAAACAAACTTTCACATTTTCCTTTTGGAAGGAAGTGATCTTAACTTGCCACGGCATCTCTATCATCTGAATCATGCAGATCATGTAGCCTGGAAATTAAATTCGGGATTATCCTTCAGCAATTATTCATCCAGTATTAAGAGTCCACAGTGTACCTGCACTGGGTTAGTTCTGTGAGAAGCACAAGGAAAGGATGCCTTCCCTTAACTTACATAAGAGCAGCATGGGCAGCATGGAAGTGGTAACATTTGACAGAGGCTCCGAGTAAAAGAGACTGTTATACGTTGGGAAAGGCTTCAACGAGGCGTACATTGAACTCAGTTTGGGCCTTACTGGAGGAGCAGATTTTGACTAGGAGGACAGTGGATGGAAGAGTCTATCTGCCAAGTCTCCTCACCCCCATTTTTTTTTCATCTCCTTCCCTTTTATAGGTCCGAATGATAAACATGTACAAGGAAATTGATCAAACACACTACAAACAAAAGATTAATGCCAAGAACCTGATCCAGTGTTGGAGAGAATGTATGGCCATGTCTTCCTACACCCTGAGGAAAGCAGCTGTGGAAAAATTCAACTCGGAGAATTCCTGGAAGAAGAAGGGGCTGGCCATGGTCCCCGTGAAGTTTCCTATTGGCCTTGGATCCCGGGCTGCTGGCCAGGTCAGTTCTCCAAACAGACAAATGAAAAGGTGTTCAGGAAGCTTTCCATGGAGGTGAATTAGCCATATGGCTGCAATATCTGCTTGCTAAATGTCACCAAAGTTGGGCTCAAGCACACTGGCTTTTCTCTAGAGGAGACCAGAGCCTCTTTGCCCACATCCCCAGGTTGGTGACAAGCATCCCTCCTGGGAAATTGGGAGACCCAGTTTCTACTCCTGGCCCTAGTATGAAGCAGCTGAGCCAACTCACTTGGCCCCAGATTGCTCCAATATAAAATCAAAGGTGGGACCAATGACTGCCAAGACTCTTCTTTCAGCTCCTCTGTGCTTCAGTGTCTCTGGGCTGTGAAGTAGAAACAGGCAGCTGCAAGGCTGAGGGGTAAATTAAACGATAAGTAGATCATTTAAAGAATTCTTAGAACACAATTTTAGGAATTTATTCACTTCATAGCCATTGAAAGTGTGAAGAGGAAGACTAAAAATCTATTCTTATAGTTTAATTTCTTTTATTGATTAAATAAACTCCCTGCTTGGTTGCTAAATCCCACTTATTATTACCATGTCTTCCTTCTTGAATGCAACTTACTGAAGAAGGACTGGTCTCTCCTTGCTCATTGTATAGCTGTGATGTGGGACCCTATTATATATATTGGGCCTAAACTGGCAGTTGGACATCCCCCAAAGGGGTTCCAGATTGGAGAGAGTGCAGGCTGGGCTGAGGCCTCCCCCTCCCCCAGTGCACAAATTTCATGCACTGGACCTCTAGTGTGTGTGTGTGTGTGTGTGTGTGTACTCTCTCCAATCTGGAACCCCTTTGGGGGATGTCCAACTGCCAGTTTAGGCCCGATCCCGGGGATCAGGCCTAAACTGGCAGTCGGGCATCCCTCTCACAATCTGGGACTGCTGGCTCCTAACTGCTCACCTGCCTGCCAGCCTGATCACCTCTAACCGCCCCTCCTGCCAGCCTGGTCACCCCACGCAGCCTGCTGTTCAGTCATCTGGTCGTCCCTCACTAACCCCCTTGCCGGCCTTGTCACCCCATGCAGCCTGTTGTTCAGTCGTTACTGCTAATGTGATGGTGTCCCAGAAAATTTGCATTTTCCTCTATTATTAGCATATATATATATATATATATATATTTTTATATATGAATATCATGGCAGAGCCTCAATATGATTGTCACCCCTTTGCATTATTCACACCTTTGGCTGAGGCCTGATGAAGATGTGGCAGATGTGCTGACAGAATACTGATAAATGGGGGTGGGGCTGTGAGGGACACTAGTGTGTAGGCTGGGAGTCGAGGGAGTAGAGGAGGCCAAGAGAAGTGGGAAGGTCCTTCCCTCATCCCCATAGCCATCCGTTCACCTGCCCATCCAGATTCAGCTTTGGTGTAATCATTAGAACATTTCATGCAGTTTTGATTGTAGCTGGATTCACCCAGAGGAGCAATGTGACATGACAAGGGGTGATCTTATTACAGTCGAACCATCTCTTGTCTGTTTGTGATGACAAAAACCAACACAGAGTCGTTTAGTCATCTGCACCCCATTTACCCAGATGAGTGGGACAGTCAAAACGCTGGGGTTGAGGAATAAAGACAAAAACAAGGTTATTCAAAAGAAAGGAAAGGGGGAAAGTGCCACTAGAAAAGGAGTAGTGAGCGGGGAGTCTTGGTACACAGTTTTGGGGAAACTGATTTGCCGGTAGCTGGCAGCCAGTCTGGACTGCTGTCCTGGTGCAGGCTGGCTGGGGTCCCAGGACAACAGCCGCCTCGTTTGTGGGTTGTAGGAAGAGCCGTGAGCTGTAGGCTGTGGTAGGCATGGCAGCTGTCTCTGCTTAATGGCTGCCATCACTTAACATCTGGCCTCTGGGGGACCAGGTCTGTCTCATTTTCCTCATCAGGAATTTCTCAAAAAATTAGATTTAAAAAATAATGAGGATGGCTAAGCTCCCATTACGTTTATAAGTACTTTTAGCTTTTATTGCATTCAACCCTCAGATCAACCTATAAGATTTGTAGCCTTGTCTCGGGGATGAGAAATGGAGGCTCCAGAGCTTAAACGACTTGTACGAGTCCCATAGCTGCTGAGAGGCGGGCTCGGGGCCAGAAGCAGGGCATTCTCAGCCTTTTCGTGGAAACTGAGGTGGGATTCAACTCAGCTGGGAAGAAACCAGACAGCAGCCACCAGTACAACTTCATTCTCAAAGACCACTGAGAAGTGGGCCCAGCCACCAGGCCTTCCCCCACCCGCCGGAAACTAACCAGCGCCCATGTTTAAAACATCAGCTTAGGGCTGACTCACAGCATCGGGAGCAGCCAAGCTGCTTCCCGTGCCAGATGCTGAAAGGCTACTCTGACGCCAACCAAGCAGGAGGGAACTAGAAGTGATGTTCGAGCCCCTTCTGTGTGTAAGGCCCGAGGCTGAATGATTTGTAATTTCCCACTTGACTGAGCCCCTGTCTGTTGGGTAGGTGTGATCGTATTTTATAAACTGCGTCCATCGAGGTTCGCTCTCTGGCCCAAGGACATGCAGCCAGTGAGTGACAGAGCAGGGATCGGACTTCAGGACTGGGGGAGGGGGGACACAGGGATGCCTTTATCATTCCACGCCGCCTCCCTGAGCAGAAGTTGCCCTGTGCTCCCCACAGCGGAGGGGCCAAGCACACCTCACCTGCATCATATTTCATTCCTAACCGTGAACACGGAAGGACACACGGTAGTTAAGTAACCTCTGTCTTCCCAGTGTCCTGGGATGGAGTCTAGAGCAGAGCAGGAACGCACATGTTTGAATGGCTCAGACATTTGGGGATCTGTGGGACCAAAGCAAGCGTCTCACCAACACCGGCAGTCACTGCTCGAAGATTTAAATGTCACCGACGCAGTCCCCAGTTTATCCCTCAGAGCCGTCTGTTCTAGCTCTCCAGTTGTGCCGATTGCGTGGGTGAAGCTCCGTGGGATTGTCTTTTGTGGGGCTCACAGTGAACCATCCGGTGGTGCCATTTCACGGAACCAAATGTGACATTTGAAACGGCTCCAGGAGACGGCAGTGGTACATGGAACCAGGAACTTGGCAGCCCCTGATAGGAACGCTGCCCTGGGCCCGTGGGCAGAGCACCGCTGCCAGCAGGCCACACAGTGTGAGAGAGGCGCCACCCACTGCCATTGTCCCTCAGCCTCAGGCGCCAGCTGCGAACTTCACTCGCCACATCTGACATGCCAGCGGAGCCAAGGACACCAAACACGGAGCCCACAAGCTCAAGAAGCAGAGAGAATGGCCGTGTTGTTGCAAATTCACTTATCAAACCTTTATCGAGCGCTCGCTGGGCGTGAGAGGCTGTGCTGCATTCCAAGGGATGCCCCAGGTTCTTCTTTCAGGGGCTCACGTTCTAGCAGAGCACAGGGAGGTGCCATAGAAGGGAGCCCGGAGCAGCCACTGCCGCAGCACCAGCTGGCATCCCAAGCACGCCCCCAGGGCAGCCAGCTCTGGGCTCTCTGTAGAGGAAGCCACGCTTTGTCTTTATTATTTTGAGAATAAGTGGCCAGGAGCAGAAGACAGTGTTTCCAGGAACGGTGTGTCAACAGACAGTACAGTGCACTCTGCTGCATCTTCCCAAGGCCCGGGCTGGTTATTATGGCACCATGCCTTCCCGAAGGCGCTGAAATTCTCCCCTGGGCTGGGAAGGTATGTGCCTTTGTCCTCAGAGAAGGGGTAACCCAGGTCCCTATTTCCCCATACTTCCCTAGTTTGCACTGGGACCAGGTGACTAGAGTGTCTTATTTGGAATAGTAGAGGCTTCTGCTTGCCATTCGCTGGAGTAATGCGGGCCTTTGGGCACCAATAAAGAGGCAGTTCTCCACATGTGGCCTGTGGCTGGCAGATGGCTAAGGAGGCCCTCCCGGGGCAGAGAATGGGCCCAGGAATGCAGTCCTTTCCTTGGAATGTATCTGGTGATTGACATGTGAGTCCGTCGACTTTGGTTTAGGACCAGGGTTGTTTAGAAGTCATCTCAGTGAGTCATAAAGCCTTACTCAGATTTTAGCTTTATTAGATGGAAATTAGCTTGTTACAGAATTTTCTGAAGGCTCCGCCTTTACAAATCCTAGATAACTGTGCCACTCTGACCGAAGCTTAGAGGCTAAGACACCTGGCCAATAGAGCTCTGTGTGACCCCGGCAGCTGCAGCCCACACCAGTGGAGCTGCTGCACGGGGTGCCTCGCAGGCCTTGCTGAAGCACAGCGCTAGGGGCCTTTCTTAAAACCGTGCGCGTTAATATTGCTCTTACACTGGAGACGCAGCCTGAGAATGCTGCCCTGTTTAATGCAGTTTCCTGCGCTGTCTCCATACTCCCTGGTTTAGCACGGGCGGACTTGCAAGACGGCATATTCTAGTTAATTGTAAAACATGTTTAGCTTAGAGTTGGGATGTTTCCGATCACAGCCGCCTTTAATTCTGTGAGCAGTTTGGTTCCTTCTGGATCGCTGCGGGGAGCTGTACAGCTAGATAAGATCACTTCCAGGTTCCCTTTCAACTGAAGCTCCGAAATGCTGTGCCAAGATGAGTGAGAGTGGGCTTAGCTCACTTTGCAGTGAGAAAATTATCTGTTTCATCTTACTTGGATTTTCATGTTTGCTTCTCTATAGCAACCTACAACTGTGGGACTATGTGTTCACATTAAGTAATTCTTCTCCCTCTTCCTCTATCTACATTTATCTTTGCTTGTTAAAACCGACAACCCCTCCCCCAAACCTATATCGTCACCCCACCCATGTTGGGGGATCCTTAAAAGGTACCAGGCAGTAACCTCAGATGTCCCACTGAGGACATAGTAGCTCAAAGAGCAGGGTCCTGACCCAGACTCGAAGCTACCCAGCAACACTCTGGCCTCTCGTGGGTGACCATGGGGGGCCCCAGCATTGCCCTGGCTTTGCTCAGTGCTCTCAGGGTGACGCGAAAAGTGTCCAGGAAAAGTGTCTATGTATATTTTGGCCGGTGATGGAAGGGAAGGGATCATTTCCAGGGAAAATGTTTTCATTGACAAGACATATGATAATATCAGTCAAAAGATCATGGAAGCTGTTTGTATCTCTTTTGCTTAGGCTGCTGCCCTGGTTCACATTTATCTAGACGGGTCCGTGCTGGTGACTCACGGAGGAATTGAAATGGGGCAAGGGGTCCACACGAAAATGATTCAGGTAAGGACGCAGATCATTGGGTGAAGTGGGGTGTGCCTGAGAGAGAAACCGCGGGTGCACATTCTCGGTTCCAAAGTCAAAAGGAGAGGGGACTTTAGCTTTGTCCACTTCCGAGATGAAGCTACAAGCAGAAACTGGGTTAACCATCCAGTTTGTAACGGACCCTCTTACAAGGAGGTGGCAGAAGAGTCTTGAGTTGTCTCATTGCTGAACAAGGCTCTGTGGTAATTGGCCGCTTTCCTTTGGACATAAGAACAAATGAGTTGTCTTTTTTAAACCTTTGCTGGAAAAATAGAAAGATGTGTAAATTCTGATGTGCTGCACTATTTCTGGCTTTTTCATAGTAAGGACTCTTAAAAAACGGATACTATAAATTACATGTGATATTACTAATCAAACTTTACCAGTTTTCTCATGGCTCCTTTACTTTAGATTAATTTTTAGGTACTGTTTCTATTTTGCTAATCATACCAGTAATAACAGAGGTTGAAAGACATTTGTAAGAGGCAAATAATTCTTTTTTAGAAGATCCTACACAATTCCATCATTTAGCAATAATTACTGTTTTTGAGCCCTTTCCCATCTTGATTTTTTTAAAATATATTTTTCATTGATTTCAGAAAGGAAGGGAAAGGGAGAGAGAGAAACATTAATGAGGAGAGAAAATAATTGATCGGCTGCTTCCTGCACACCCCACACTGGGGCTTCAGCCCACAACCTGGACATGTGGCCCGACCAGGAATTGAACTGTGACCTCCTGGTTCATAGGTCGACACTCAACCACTGAGCCACGCCGGCTGGGCTTGACTTTTCTCTTTTTCCAAAAATTGCCAACATGCTGTGTATAGGCTTTTGTACCCTGGTTTTTCACCTGTCCTTCCACAGAGTGAGCCCTGCTTCCTGGCACTAGAAGCCTTTGCCCTCATGACTTGTAATTGCTGCACGGGGTTGTCTATATAATTTATTGAACCTTCCCTGATGGGTGAACATTTCCGTGAATATTTTTACAGAAGCCTGTGATCAAGTTAGTGACTGTTTTCTTAGAACAGGTTCTCAGAAATGGAATTACTAGTCACAGAGTGTGCCTTAAATCATTGGGCACATATTACTAACTTGTTTTCCAGAATGTAGCCATCTCATTACACCACTAACCAACGTTATATGCTATGGGCTGTTTTAAAATTGTAGATAAATTGATAGGTGAATGATTGTACCTCATTATTGCTTTAATTTGCATTTTTTTCTGAGTAGAGAAATGTTGACTATACATTTTCTCTCATATAATCAGTCACTTGAGAACTGTCTGGTCATAACTTTGCCCATTTGGGAGGTGAGACTTTGGTGTTTTCTTCAATGGGCCATCAGAACTTTATGTCTGAACTGATGCACTTCATGTAGACAATCTTCTGAAAGTCAGTGGTATAGCAGGACTCCCTATGACCATGGCCTTGTCACAGCTATGAGCAAATTCTATTCAGCTATCCTGCTTGCAGGAAAGAGGAGAATTTTGAATGCGCTGCAGTTAGTAATATGATTTTGCCTCCGAGCACTAGAAACAAAGGAAGAACACAGCGGCCAGCTAAGTCCTGTGCAGGCCAGCGGCCCTGGCACCGTCTCCTTTGAGATGGTGTTGGTGCTGCTGCTTTAACGAGGCCACTGTTCCTTCTCAGAAGTGCTCTTTCCTGCAGCCCCTCCGGGAATGCGGGGAGGGCATCGCCACTCTGAGAAGGTCAGCTCGCCTACAGTTTTACAGAGTGCAGCGCCGGAGAGGCCTCAACGGTGTTGATTTCATGATGACAAAGACATAAAGCACTTCTTCCTGCCGAGGCTTTGCTTCCTCTTCCTGACGCCATTGCACATAAGACAGTCAGAGACAAAGAACATGTGCTCAGCACTTGGGATCCAGACTAGCCACGGGTTTTTATTCGGAGGAACTTTGTGCGGCTGGAAGAATTTGTGCTTCTGCCCACCGGTCCCCAGTGGGCGAATCAGGGCTTCCTGCCGGTGCTACCTGTGGGCACGTGCATGGGCCTGTGACTCCCCAAAGTATCTGGAGAAAAACAAAACAACTCTCTTCTAAAATCCAGGTGGCCAGTCGTGAGTTAAGGATGCCACTGTCCAATGTCCACCTGCGTGGGACAAGCACAGAAACCGTCCCCAATGCGAACGTCTCCGGGGGCTCCGTGGTGGCGGATCTCAACGGGCTGGCAGTAAAGGTAAGGTCATTGCTGTGCCAGCCAGATCGTTAGCTCCATCAGGACCAACACGCGGGTGGCACTCGGAAGATGTTGGGAATTAATCCAGCTCTTAGCCCCTCCCCACACCCTCTCGGTGGAAAGTCCTTCCCCGGCTCAGTGGTGCAGCACCAGGCGCTCTGAGCTGGAAACGCCACCTCTTCTCCTCGCTCACTCCTGACATCTCACTGGTGTTCAGGTCATTTCCATTCTTCGCAAAAACATCTCTGTGGAGACATCTCTACCGCCCTGATTTGCTAACACGGCTGCTGGGTTCAGACCACAGCCCCTGCCCCGGCCACTGCGGGCTCTTTCTGCGCCCCAGTTACATTGCCTTCCACCTGGTTTCATGCTTCCACAGAGTAAACCTGACCAGGCTGTGCTTAAAAACAGTGGTGGGTGGTTCGCCAGCAGTTTTTGTGTGAAGTCCTGACTTCGCGTGGCTCCCAGCCTAGGCTGTCACCCGTCAGCCCACCCCTGGGAGACCTGTCACATCACCTCTTACAAGATGGGTCTCTTCCTTCTCTGTGTTCCTTGGGCCTCTTAAACAAGCCTGTGTAAGGGCACACGTCATGCGGTGTTGGTATTGGTGTTTGCGTGGAATTATGATTATAATTTTAACTAAAAAATAATCCCCAGGACGCTTGCCAAACTCTCCTAAAGCGCCTGGAACCCATCATCAGCAAGAATCCTCGAGGCACTTGGAAGGACTGGGTGAGAATCACTTTGTGTTTTATGTTAGAATGAAAGAGGGAGAGTGAAAGGGCTATGTATGAACTGGACATCAGTAGAAAGAGCATTTTAAGAGGTGCTGTAGTTACGTAAGGGTAAACAGAGGCCCTTGGGCTCTTGGCACGGGGAAATCATATCACAGGATGATGGAAGCACTTACATCTGAGAAAATCCTCTATCAGAGAAAAAGATGGTTTTTGTCTAGAACTCTTTTAAAATGCTTTAATATGTTTATTATTTTTATTTTAAATATCTTTACTGGGGTATAATTGACCTACAATAAACTGCACACATTTAAAGTGTACAACTTGATAAGTTTTGATATATGTGTACATATATGTAACTATCACCACAGTTAAGAGTGAACATACCCATCACCCCCAAAAGATGGGCAGTGTTCGTTTGTGCTCCATTCTCACTTATCCCTTCCTCCCATGCCCACCCCACCATCCCCAAACATATTGATCTGCTTTTTGTCACTAGAGATCAATTTGCTTTGTCTACAGTTTTATAAAAATTAAATCATATAGTATAAACTTTTTTTACAGCATAATGATTTGACTTTTATATAACTTACAAAGTGATTATCCTGATAAATTTAGTACTCATCTGACACCACACATAGTGATTACAATATTACTGATGGTACTTCCTATCAGAACTCCTACTTTAAGCAAGAACTAAGGTGTTTTCTAGATAATAGCTGTAAATCTGTTTGTTCTCCTTCTTTGGGTTCCACTGTTCCTACAATGGGAAGAAAACAGTTCCCAGTTCTCCTTCTATAAAACTAAAAACCATGTGAACACTTATTTAGAAATAGGAAAGCAAGCCATTGGCTATATATTCAACCAATAGTTGAAATGGAATGGAAATATTTAACTGCTTCCTTTGATCTACGTGTGATGTAGTTGGAAGAGAAAACACTCATTCAACCAGCAAATTTTTCAGAGTAATAGGTTCTAAAGCACCAGATGACATGGAATGGATATCAATAAAGGCTGGGAGCGTGTGCCATGATGACAGCTCTGGCATGTCACATTAGAAGCATGGGTCTGGAGGAAATAACATTTGGGAAGTCTTACTTAGAAATGGTTTCTTCTATTCCATAGAGTTAGGACTCGCTCTATAATTCATATTTATGGGAGCACTCAGTCCCTTTGGGGAATATTTATTCTGCCCTCTTGCCTGTGCTGCCTGGGCCCTGGAGGCTGAGGAGTCTGGTTGGAGAAACGCCAACGCACTGCGGTGAGATGCAGGGCAAGAGGCTCAGTCCTCCACCATTGGGCAGTGCTGCCATTCAGCCCACTTTCTGCTGTACAGTTGCACTTCTCCTATTTTCTTTCTCAGACTTGGGGACTTGGACCTAACCCCCATTTTCCCATCTATTAGTCATCTGTGTGTGCTGCAAAGTCAGGAGAACGTTTGCTTCAAATGGTACAATTTAGCACAAGATTACCTCTCTCCTATGACTGTTACGGATATATGGTGTTAAAATGAAACATGCAACCACTCATTGTTTCCTGAAATGTTTCATGTTAACAGGCTTAGTCTTTACAGATGACTGATCGAGAGTCTTTATGAGCAGAATATGTGCTGCCCAGCACAGTCCAGGCTGTCCGTGTAGCATGCCGTGGCATCACTGATGACAGTGACATACATTGAACAGGTGCTGGGACCACAACCAGTGAACCACACATACCGGCGGAGGTGGAGGATGCCGACAGGAATAAATTAATGTTGGTTCTTCCTAGTTGTGACCCCTGTGAGCTTTATGTAGCATACTGCAGTTAAAATGGAAGTTTCCAGTGATTCTGATTGAAACACCCTTATTGTGTCCCGACCCCCTCTTTCACAGGCGCAGGCGGCTTTCGACGAAAGCATCAGCCTCTCGGCCACCGGGTACTTCAGGTAACACGTCCTTTCTGTCTCGGCTCTGGGAAGCGGCAGGGGCATCTGGAGGAAGCATTTTGCTTCTGCTTGCAGCTGTGGCACCAACTGTACCTTCTAGTGACCCACTGTAATCAAAAACATTTAGCTGCCACTTAATCCAAATGTCCAGAAAGGTTGTTGTTGGGGGAAATAGGCCCACAAATAAAATGGGCCTATTATGAATCGATGGTTCGGATCCTACTGGGTAGTTCTAGAGGGTTCTCTGGGGCTAGTGAAGGGCACTGACAGGAACCTACAGCAGTGGCTGACCTTTTGTTGAAAACTCAGTATATTCCTTAACAAAGGTGGAAAAAAATGCAATAAAATCCATAATAAGATAAACAGCATTAACACTTTCCAGCTTGGCAAAAGATCAGAAATGTGACAATAACTATGTGTTATCAAGATGTGGAAAAAGTGGAACTCACGTGCTTTGGTAAACAATTTATCTGATTATTCAAATGGAGAGTGGAAGCCATCAGAGAGAGGCTGACCTGATTTGGGCACCTTGCCAGTTGTCCTGGGAGTCCCAGGCACTGTCTGGCTATGGAGAACAAGCACTGGAAGCATTTTTAATGGCCACCTCCAGGTTGGGGAAGCAGGAGAAAGGGGTAGGGAGTCCTGGAAAGCTGCTGGCTCTTCTCTTTTACCAGACATTCACTTGGTGTCCTTAAAGATGGGTTGATGGTGAACATGCATGTGGTGTCCTAGAAGATGGGTGGAAGGGGGACATGCATTTGGTGTCCTTAAAGATGAGTTGATGGTGGGAGTTTGGAGTATTCTCAAAGCAAGAGAGAGATAGCCTAGGTGCCTTATCCCTCACACAGGAGGCTAAATCCTGGGGCCAGAAAGACAAATAAACAGGTCAGTGTGAACCTTTGAAGTAGTGTGTTGTGTAAGAAGCAGGTGGAATTCCCCAATCTGATGACAGTAGGATTATCTGAGCCAATATTAGCTCAAAGCAATGGGGTAGATAACCATACAGTCAGCAGTTAACTTCCAGGCTTGTGGAGTCATTGGTAGGGAACAATTGGATGTTTTTATCAGGAAAAACAAATTTAATTAGGAAGAAGTAAATACTGATTTATGCAACATATTTATTGCAGGTATGTGCAAGCACATCATTGCACATGTCTACTCATCTGGTTTGCAGGACATACAAATCGAGCTCAGCTCTAATAACAACACTCCTCAAGCATTCTCTTTCCTCCAGGGGTTACGAGTCAAACATGAACTGGGAAACAGGCGAAGGCCATCCCTTCGAATACTTTGTTTACGGAGCTGCCTGTTCCGAGGTTGAAATAGACTGCCTGACAGGTGCTCATAAGGTCAGTACCGATGGGGAGGGTCTCCAGGCTGCACGCTGGATGCACCTCAACCCCACATACCCCTCTACTGAGCACCACGGAAGCACCAGGAATTTGGCCTAAAGACAATTCTCTGTATTATCAGAGGAAAATAGAAGCCCAGCAGTTCCCTTGGTGCTATGATTGCTCCCATGGAAAACAACCAGTGGCCTCTCTTCTTTACTTCCCTGGCCCTTTAATGGAATAAGGAAAGAAGCCACTTCAAGGAAGAAACACAGCCTACAGGGGGCTTCCATGTAGACTGTGGGGACCACTTTGGTGAAATGCCATCATATGGGTGCCAAGTCATAAGC
Source organism: Myotis yumanensis (assembly GCF_028538775.1). NCBI lineage: Eukaryota > Metazoa > Chordata > Mammalia > Chiroptera > Vespertilionidae > Myotis > Myotis yumanensis. The sequence goes on from NW_027223759.1 coordinate 8,964,270, forward strand.
ACCCATACTCTGCCAACAAGACAGAAGCCACAGTCTTTAATAGCCTGATATTGGGGTGACATACGATTACTTCTGCCATATCCTATTGGTCACATAAACCAATCCTGGTAAAATGTCGGAAGGAACCACAAGAAGGCTTCATCCTTATGATACCAAGGTGTGGGGGTCATTTAGGGCCATCTTGAAGGCTGGCAGCCACAACCTAAAGCCACTCTCTCCAGCCCTGTAAGTCCTGTAACTCCACAGCTTTGAAAGTAAAAGCTTCACTCACACTGCAGACTTGAGAGCACCTCCCCTCCCCTCCGATGGGGGCCACTGGTCTCATGGACCCTTACTGCCTGATGTCAAAGAGAACTTTACACTTCATTATGTCTTTAAATAAGAGAGATGAGGGCCTGATGTTTTATTATAGTGGAACATTCCAGATCACTGATTTTCATAAGAAAAATGTCAGATGAAAGTCCCTCTTCAAAGAAGGACACTCTTGGGTTTCCTTCGTCCCATTAATAGTTATGAGTAGAATCTGTTTGCCATCGCCATTATGAAACCACTATGTCCCATCAGAGGTGGTGCAGGCTCGCCGGAGAGCCCAGGTGCTCCAGTAGCCCGGCTCCTCCTTGGTAGGTTACTGGAGAATTTTTAGTCACCAAGTTTCAATGTTAGATTTACTGTCTCTTCAGCTCTAAAAATGAAAAATCTAGAACAGCAGATAATCACTGAAAGACTTTTTTTGCTGATGCACCCTGAGTTCTGTGATTCGGGAAACGGCAAGCGGCCAGTTGGGTGTTGGGTTGTATAGTCACCACAAAGTTTCGCAATGAGGACCACGAGGGCCATAGAGGTTTTCTGTTTTCTGTGTCGTGTCTCATGTCATGCACTGGATTGAACTCAGTATGTTACATCACTCAGCTGGAATCAAAGCCAAGTCAATATTTTCCTCTCCTGTTGTTTCCAATAAAAATATTCAGTGTTTAAGCGGGTGGAGAGTATTTGTAGAACTCGGAAATTCATACATAATACACGTGGTAACATACAATGTTGCCTCTTTCTTCTGAAGTATAATGTGGCCCAAAGAAAGGTTCTATAGCCACGCCACCCTGACAGGACTATCTCTCAGCATTCCCTCCCTGTGCTGTGTTCGTCACAGTAAACATTCTAACTTTTTTTTTAATGACTAGAACATCAGGACAGACATCGTCATGGATGTTGGCTGCAGTATAAATCCAGCCCTTGACATAGGCCAGGTATGTGTGGGATTGACTTGCCTAACTTCCTGTGTGTAAAAGCCAAGGCTGCTATGGGATCTTCAGGGGAAACATCCCACCTAACTTATTCCTCATCTCCCTTTTCTACCCCGGAGTCAGAATCTTTCTATTCAGACCAGCCACACAACTCACATCTCTTACTGTTTAAAAAGGGAAGGAAACAAAGGAGTTTTAGTTCATGTTTGAAGAAACATGCAGCCTGGGACTGGGCAGCTTGAACGAGGGAGGGCTAAGCTTGGAGGGGACAGAACGAGCCCCACATTGGGGGTGGAGGTAAAGGAGGGTGCTCAGTGCTGAGCCTCGGCCTGCAACAGGCTTGAGCTTCGAGGAGTTTGGAGCTGGGCCGAGATAACAAATGTCACATAACTGCAGCAGTAGTGACGGAGAGGCAGCCTATGTTGCCCCCAGATGTTTTTAATTTAAATTTACAGTAACTGACAAGATTGAAAAATCACAAGATGTTTTCCATCAATATTGAAATGTCTGGCACATCTAAGAGCTTGAAGAACACAGTTCAAACCCTTGATGGTACAAGTGGGGAAACTGAGTCCAGGGGAGTCAGGCTGGCCAGCTCGTGAGCAAGAATGTTAGGAGGGGTGATTTGGTTCCAGAGGCCCGAGAGCCTTTCCTACTGGGCTGGGACCTGTGGACATGTCAGTCAGAGTTTCATCTGGAAGAAAACACGAGAGAGTTGAACCTCCAGGCTTCCTGAGGCTTCTTCCAGGGCCCTTGACAGGCTAACGTCAGGCTGAGATTTGAACTCAAGGCCTTTGACATTGAACTTAGGGCTCATAAGGTGTTTAAAAGGCTTTTAGGCAAACTTTTATGTAAACTTCATAGACGTTTTCCAAGACATACTGAATACCCCCTCTTGCACTGTATTTTAAAAATTCAGACAAACAGCATGAAGTTGAAATGTTACTGTTGACTGCATTTTCTCATACATGGAAATTCTACTTTTTATTTTATTTTTTTGGCCTCAGATCGAAGGTGCATTTATTCAAGGCATGGGACTCTACACAATCGAGGAACTGAATTATTCTCCTCAGGGTGTCCTGTACACTCGAGGTCCAGACCAATACAAAATCCCCACCATCTGTGACATCCCCACAGAGTTTCACGTTTCCTTTTTGCCTCCATCTCAAGACTCAAATACCCTGTATTCATCTAAGGTAAGTTATCCTCCATGAATAAATGCATGCTGATGAGATACTCGTGCAGGGAGGGAAGGGCTGCATTCATCTTTTGGTTATTTGGAGTTCTTACCAAGAAAAAAGGCTTATTAAGCATTTTAATTATAAAATAATTTAACATAATTCTTTTTAAATACTCCAAATCTTGGAGCCTAACGCAAACTACTGGTGTCATCAGGTTGCATCTGAATTTTCACGTTGTGATCATCATCTTCATGCCCATATCTCCTTTCTCCATTTGGGATCATTTCCTTAGACTGGAATCCTAAGAATGGGAATATCAGGATTAAATAGTAAATTGCTTTTTTTTAAAGGAAAAAGTTACAGATTTAATATTTTATACGTGCACACATGTACTGTAGACAGAGAGAAAGAGAGAAAGAGAAGAGAGAGAGAGAGAGAGAGAGAGAGAGAGAGAGAGAGAGAGAATCTAGTTCACTTGTCCCCTTGCAGGGCCTGGGAGAGTCTGGCATATTCCTGGGCTGCTCAGTGTTCTTCGCCATCCATGACGCGGTGAGTGCAGCGCGACAGGAGAGAGGCCTGCGTGGACCATTGAAACTCAATAGCCCACTGACCCCAGAGAAGATTCGAATGGCCTGTGAAGATAAGTTCACAAAAATGGTATGCTTTGCTCATCAAATTCTGAATTTTTGTCCCCTGTCCTGTGGTTGAGTGTTATTAGCCCACCATGGCGGTTTTCCGTGGAAGAAAAGGTGACAAGAATCCCAAGGGCACTTGAACAGGAGAAGAGCAGCATGGCCTTGAAGTGCATTTTCCATCAGCCTGGCCCTGTTACTAGGAAGGGGACCCAGCCCTGAGCGGGACTGCCTGGGGCCAGCTGCTGGTGTGTGGGTTCTTGAGTTCGTGCAGGAAAGATTTCATAGCACGAGTCCTGAGGCTCAGTTCTGCACTTCTTGAAAAAAAGGAGGTTTCTTTTTTATCATCAGTTATATTCCTCCCTTCTTTTGTTTTTTCCCAGGACACATTGGTCCAGGATAGAAGTTTAGGCGCTGTGCCCTGAGCCTCAGAACCGAGGCCAAGACTCTGGGCCACTCCAGCAGCCAGTCTATCTCAGTCCACCCCACCCAGGCAACTGGGCATGTACAATCTGAGTTGCACACACTCAACGGGCCCTTTCTCAGCCCCCAGTAGCAGGAATCCTGCCTACATCCACACTCCTGCTGAGCAAACATCTGAGCTCTCCTTGGTCATTTTCAGTGATGGGATTTTTAATTGTGGGAGGAATTCCCAGTGACCTCTCTGACTATAAACACGTTATTCCTTGTTTATCCCTATATTGATGGGAGAGCCCCCATATCTCTGCACATGCTGGCTCTTTGTGGCACCCCTTACTGGTACAGCTCTTCCTGACCCCATGAGTCACCTCTTCTCTCTGGAGAAACACAGACTGATTCCACTTTTCATTTGTCCCTCTTCAAAATGGGATGAAAACTCCCGTAGCTGCTCTATCCCCCCCCCCCCCCCCCCCCCCACCGACCCTGAGTCCTCTCCTGGATTCCTCCACATTTCTCACACTGCCATTGCCAGACCTCTCATTGTCCTGGTCGCCCTCGGGTGGTCTTTATCCTATTTTATATGCTGCTGTATTTCACCTGTCACAAATGTTTTCCAAATGCAAACGTGCACATTTGTCCTTTTATTCTAGATTCCAAGAGACAAACCTGGATCCTATGTTCCTTGGAATATACCCATATGATCAAGTACAGAATTTGGGAGAAAATCGGGTGATTCTTCCAATATAGCAATCTACCCAGTTTCTATGCTCTAGGATGCTCGGTCTGAAAGACAAATCACCGTTCAGAAGTCATTTCACAGAGTATTGCTTTTATATGATGCCGACTTTAAACGTTCCATTTAGATTTTGATAGATATGCTTAAGCAATTTAGAAATCATATTTTAAATGGTGTAAACACTAGCTGGCTTCCTCTAAGATATTCCCCATCACTCTGCCCCTTAAGCCTTCCGGCTGAATGGAATAGAAGGTGATGACTTGTATGTAATTCACATCTGGCTTGTATGCAACCGAAATTATACTGTCTAGTGAAAGGAAGTTTTCTAAATGATTTTATTAGTAGTATACACTGTAAAGGATATTCACTTTTTACTTTATACGCTTTGTATGTTTTAGTTTCTAAAAATATGCTTTAGTTTTGTCATTTAAAGCAAATTAATAAATAGACCCATTTAACACCTAGAAACAGCACCTGAATGCATTACGTCTCCATGGTTTAGTTCCATTTCATTGACTAAAGGTCTTTGTTGCTGACTGCAGGAAATTTTATTCCAGGGGGTCGCCTCAGGGCAGGGAGAAGTGTGCATTGTGTAAGAATGAGGTTGAGATTGAAATTTCAAATTGGTTGAAGAGGGGAGGAAACTGGAGTTAGCAGAGGAAGGTGGGGACATGAGAGGGTTGAGAGCATAGAGGCAGGATGTGACTGGAGGAACACATGCAGAGAACAAGCCAAAATCACCCCCCACCTGGGGGGCTGCCTCAACCAGCTGTCCCTCCTCCTGGGAGATCTCAGCTAGTCTCTCAGGTGGACACAGCAACAGTGCTTTCTATAGGACAACTGTCGGCCAATTGTTATAGCAGAACGTGTAGTCTAAGAAGTCAAATGAAGTTGTTTTCTTTGTGAATGGAAGAATGGTAAATTTTCCACATTGTTATTTCTACATTTATGTAGAGAAAAAAACCACAGTAGAAAGTAGGTGTCCAAGTGACCAGTGTGTGAGCTGGGAATTTGCTCTGATTGTGATAAACCTGTATCAATTTGTATTTATAGTTCTCTGGGAGAAAAGAGAGAGAGAAGAAAGACCGAGAATGAGAGAGCAAGAGAACGGATACAGGAGAGAGAATCTACTCGTGAAAGGTATTAGGATTCCTCATGGAAAGCACTTGGTTATGTTGAGCCTTCAGACTACATTTTGTAATTGCGTTTGTATTCATCTAAGTGTTAGGCATCACCTTCTCCTTATTATGATTTTCTTCATCTCTCTCTTCTCCCCCATTACCTTCCTCCCCTCTGACTCCTTGAACCACTATCAACACCACACACAAACACACATGAGTATAAAACCTTCAGGTTATTTGCAAATAATTATAAAATTTTGACCAGCAAGAATAGAAGGGAAATCATACCGGAAAGCTAGAAATACATTTCATAGTTAGTTCACATTTTTATATGTTGCTCCTTTAAGCAGAGATTCTTAAATTACTTAACAGAATGGACAAAATAATTTTCTGGTCCTACCTTTGTTTTGAGTTCATGAATGGAATGTGCTCCTGCTTTTCACTGTCCTTGAACCTGCACCTGAAGAGCAACCCTGTATCAGTGTTTTCAGCTCCACAACCAAGGGGAAGAGTTAGTTACGGTTGAAACCGAGCCCACGCCCCCGCCAGGCTGTGCAAAGAAATGGAAGCTCCACGTATATAATGTACCCAAGATCACTCAGCATTAGAAAGACTCTGCTTTTCATCTGTCTGCTCCCCAGGTTGCATTCTTTCCTCTGTGACATGTGTCCTCTCCTAAGGAGGTAGCGAGTCTTCTAGAATCCTTTCACTAACAGGAAGAGGGGTGGGTGGTGCCAGTGTGTTCCTGTGGGTGCTGAAATAACGCCATTTACCTACGGCTGCCAACGTCTTGTTTTCTTAACTTTGCAAATATGAGTCAAGAACAAAGAACATGTTTTGCAGGTAGCGGTGAGAATTAAAACTCTTTTATTCAACTGTGTGAACTCAAGATTTTTTAAGTTTATAACTATTCAATATTTCACAACCTTTTATGATTTACCCAAAACCAGTGCTGTATTAGAATATAAATTCTTGCTGATTTATCTTCTGAAACAAAGCCAAACATTTGTCCTGCTGAAATAAAACAAAATACAATACAGTATTACATCATTTTATAATTGCAAAGAGTGATGTTTGATCAACTCAGGCAAACAAGATCAGCAAACATATCTTCAATGACTCTTAGTTATTCATAAAGAACGGGCTATATAAAAACTGCCTCAATCGATAGGATCATTTCCTCTGCACAAATCATTGAGAAGAATTCAGGCCCTGAAATATATTTATTATTCTACCTGCAGGAAAACTATATCCTTTTGTTTGTTTAGGAAAGCAAAGCAAATAATAAACTCTGGAAACTTTGCAATCTTTCTGGCATTTGCACAACTTTTTCTCTGTCACACTTCATTGCAAAGATTTTGATTTAGCTCCTGTGCACAAAGACACGAAAAGGGGACAATTCACATTTATCTTGGTTCCTATAATAAAATGAGAAAAGCAAGGCTGCATTGTCTGTGTTTGGTCTGTGTAAATGAGCATACTGCTAATTCTAGCCAGAAAAAAATACTTTTTTGATGTGGCTATTTTGGTGTGTTAAGTCTTTAATCAAGACTGTCTATGTTGAATATACCCCATACTAAGTTATAAACACTTTTTGGGTAAGGATTGTGTCTTGTTCTAAAAATACCTCCACACCAGAGGAATTGGTGTGCCATAAAGGTTGCTGGCAGACCACTGGGCCAGAGGCGGTGGGCGGAGGGGGAGGCGGGGAGGCAGTAACATCATAGGCCTATGTGTCCTTTTGTCCATGAAGCCTCTCATACCATCAGATGCACGCAGCTGGGCATGTTAGACTCAGGATTGAGTTTGTATAGGATTTTTTTTAACTCATGGACTAAAGATGCACAAGTTAAAAATGTCCCAAAGTGAAGGAAACTACTGCTAACGCTCCTCATTAGAACGGGAAAAGAGAAGTAGAAAAGCTGGAGCTTTCTTGGTGGACAGAAGACTTTTCAATAAATCCCTACAATTCAAATCCTCTCCCTCCTCTCCCTCCCTCTCAAGTGGCAGCAGCATGAGGGAGAGAACAAAGTAAAAGCAGGTGATCTCATTGTGGTCTTGGTTGAATCTAAGCTGTGCCCTTCAATTCAAGCCCTGGATCAACTGTGAGCACTTCCTCTCCCAAATACCTCAATGCAATCTCTTCCCAGAAAGCTTCCCTTGGCATCGTCAATGGAAACCAATCACAGCACTTCCCACTGAGACCTGACAGGCCTGTGCTCCCTTTAGCTGCACCAATCAGAAGCCTCCATTCATTTCTGAGAGCTTCCTACCCCTCAGTTTTCAGGCCGGGTCCTCTGTGTTCTTTGCTTTTAGGAAAGGATTGCTGAAGGCTGCATCTCCCAGTGCAGGTCCTGCATCCCAGGTGTGGTGATGAGCATCTACACTCTCCTAGGAAACCAGAGAGCAGTTCATGGGAAGCTTGGGGGGTGAGTCATGAACCTCTTACTCTGTGGAGTGAGGATTGTCTTTAACAAGAGGAGAGGGATACTTGAATATTTCCCTCCAAGGAATTAAGCCAAAGGGCTTGACAAACATTGATTTGTGGATCTTTCTGGTCTATGCCAGCAGTGTTGGCAAGTATTATCCAACCCTATGTAGTGGGAGGGGAAACTGAGGCAGCCACCCAGAAAATAAAGTGAATTTTCCATATGACTGTTACATTCTTGGCACCACGCAATTGTTTGTAATCATCATAGTGAAAACGTATGTGAGGGTAGCAGATGCTTATGGAAACAGTCATTGCGTGGGTGTCTTGATGCAATTGCAATGCTATTGGAATGATGTTTGGAAATATTAGGGCTTTAAAACATCTTTTAATTATGTACTTAGCCAAAAGAAGCAATGGCCTTTTGGTTTGTTTATATTTTTTGTTGTGGCTGTTGCTGCTACAGTACTATTAATGCTCATGAAATCATAGACTCTTAGAAATGGGGGGAAAGTCACTTATGACTCATACATTTGCAGTCATTTGAAACGCCTTAAGACTTTTAAAGTGATGTTTTCCCTTCTTGTCCTTTTAGAAAATTTTAACTTCATACTAAATTTTACAATGCATTCTATCCTTTCAAGATACTGTTTAACTTTTATTCTATTATTTGAAAGTCTGATTAAACATTGCCTTCTCTCTGTAGGTCATTGATTAAAATGTTGAGTAGGATAAGCCAAGTGGAGAACTATGAGCAAATGAATCAATACCGTTAACATCAAGCTGTTGTTCAGTCAAGCACCAGCTCTTCTGTGGTATCAGACTTTTACCTTCTCCATTCCCTTCACAGAGGGAGTACAGACACTGTCAAGTGCCTTGTGAAATCCCCGCCTACTGTATCACTGACACTGATTAGTGTCTCAGTACAGAAATCTTTTCTCAAAAAGAAAAGGGGGTTGGTTTTCTTGAGTACCCAGACTCCTCTTAGGGACCAGTGCTCTACGCCCTCTCATCAATAATTGATTGCAGAATAGATCCAGAAAGTTGCCTGAGAACAGAGTTGACCTCATCTGAGTCCACCTTTTTGAAAATTGGGATCAGTGGTTGCCTGTCTTCAGTATTCTAGCACGGCTCTGGTTTTCTGCGATGTCTCAAAAAGATGACTGATCATGGCTTCACGATCTCATCTACAAATTATTTCAAGGTCATGGGACATAAAGCACCACGATCGATCTGACCACGTGAACAAATCTAAAAAGGCTACATGTTCTCTTAGAAATCTCCCAGTATCTTGGCCTTCAGGTCTTTCTGGTGCTTTTAGTGTACCGAGCACACCTTTAGTGAGAAATATGGAAGCAAAAATTAGGATAAGATGGTTCTGCCTTCTCTCTGGCCTTTGTTAGTATTACTCTACGGCCACTGAGCAGTATGTTTGTTCTCTTTCTGATACATCTTATGGTTATAGTATTTTCCACAAAATACATCTCTCTCCGGTGCTTTAGCCAACTTTACACTGCTCCGTGCGCCACGTCTGCCTTCAACAGTTTGTTGCATTGCTTCCATCATTTGTTCATATCCTTTATCTTTGCTGATCAGAGAGCAATCTACTTACAGCCCCCCAACTCCTTCTTTCTTCTGTATTTATATTTACATTCTCCAAATTTCATTTCTGTGCACCTTTTTACAGTTTCTGGGAAGTGGGAGAGGGTCAATTATTGCTCTGTGCTTTCTGAAATTGGCTGTTCATAAGACTAAAGCCCTAAATAAATAAATAAATAATCCAGCATTTTCCTCCTTTTCTTGTTATGAATTTAAAGTTGTTCTCCCCAAACATTCCATGACTTCCATATCGCAGACTTTGCGTGTAGCTTGACAGCCATTCCCCTCATTTATTCCTCTCACTTGTGAGCCATGCAGGAACTTTTAAGCCCCTGTTCTTTAGAATCTCTCAAGCCTAGGTGACCAAAGCATCCCTTCCCAGCTATGTCCTTTCCTGTTCCAGGTTTGTAATTAGCTTTAGGGAAGCCCCATCCATACCTGTTGTGGGACCAAGTGACCTGTGTTGTTGAAACCCCCATAGACACTAAATGTTGGTTAAACTGGTAGGGTGGGAATGGCCGTATGAAGACATCCCATATTGAGGCTGCAGAGGATGCTGTAAGTGGTGTTCAGAGGAACACTGGATTCAAGAGCCAGAAATAGAAGTCTTAGCATTTTGCCCAAAACTGAGGAGCTAAAGGCAGATATCAAAAGCCAAGTAAGGCCAAGGATCAAAGGTCAGGTAAAAAAAAAAAAAAAAAAAGCACAAACACAGACACAGTAATTGAGAAAAGCAGTGAATCTGGACAGTTATCTTCAGCAAGCACCGTGGCGCATGGTGTGATGTATGAGAGAGTCATGGGTAAACTTCTGTTTGTTTCTCTTTAAGCTTTCACTCAAATGGCCTCTACCCCCTTCTTTCCTGCGAGGTTCCTGGACTTCCACTCAAGTTTATATTTTAGGCTCATATGGTCTCTGCCTCCTTTGTTAGTTTGCTCTTCAGCATTGTCAGATGTGAGACCCCTTAGTGGGTCTCATCCCTTTGGTTTTTGGTGGTCTCTATTAGACAATAGTAGCATCACTGCACCAAAATTGCAAGTCCTCTTTATCACCCACAGTCTGTGCTTTAATATCTAGGCATTGCCATAACAGCCAACTGTCGCTATGTACGAGGCACTATATACTGTGGTAGGTACTCTGTACCAATTGTGCAGATGACGAAACTGAAGTACAAAGTGATTAGGTTACTGCCTAAGATCACATCACTAGCAAGTGGAAGAGTCAGGATTTGAACCCAGATCATCTGTTGCAGAACCCATGTTCTTAGCCATCTTGGCTGAATCTGTTTATTTTCTTGAGATCACGTACATTGTTATTTTTCTTAGAGAATTATCAGGACCTCTTTTATTATTATCACACACACACACACACACACAATTGTCTTTCATTGCATATTTTGGAGTATTATCCATGTAAGAGTCAGTCTTCTAATTTACTTATTCATTTCTCAAGTTCATTCCTGAGCCCTGCTATAAGTGTTAGTTGAGTGTCAGTGTGTTATGAGCAGTATGACTATGGTTCTTACCCTTAGGGCAAATCAGTCCAAACCAGGGGTTCAAATTTAGGGCCAATTAATGCCTGTAAGGGGCCCACAAATATTTACATGTGATTTTGAGTGTATACTCAGAATTGTCAGTTCTCAAAGAGTTTATGACTCCTTCTTATAAAGCTGAGAATCACTGGTCTGAAGAGACACAGAAATAATTATAACAGAGTGACATTCTGAACAGATCAAGGAGCCATGCCCCCAAGCATCCTCTCTCACCCTTTTTGAGAGATAATCCCTCTGTGTCAGTCCTTCCAATGTTATGAGATTTTTTTAATACCGTGTAATGATTGTCAAGAACTGTAAAGAGTCTGAGATTCATCCTACTTACAAGCAAACATGTTAGCCTGACACAATTTGATGGATGCTAACAGAAGACATAAGACACTTGGGTCAGATACAAAAAAACATTATTGTTTACAGCAATAACGTGGCTAGTGTGATAGAATTTATGGCAGCTTCTCGAGCCCCAGTTCCCACGAGGCTATGAGCAGAGGGGCCAGTAGACACCTGGTTGTGTAATGGGTTGTGCTGCAGGAGAGTCATCCTAAGATCAGGGAACTCGAATCTTTTATAATGGGTGGCAAGCCTCCCCTTTGACATTATCTTTATTATATTCGACAGTAAAAATTCTTCATCATTCTTCCACAAGGTGGCACTGTTTTCATCTTCCAAGGCTGGTCTCTATACCAACATCCTTGTCAAGATCTTCTGGAACTAGAGCAGTCAGTGGCTCTGCTCATAAGATGCGCTCATCTCCGGCCCATGGCTTGTTCCTCCTGTAGGGTTTCCTCTGTCCTTTGTCCTTTCTCTGCCCTGACTTCTTGTTCTGCACCCTTCCCCAGAGTGCACCCCAGAAATCTTCTCTAAATGTCTTCTCAAGACACCAACTCAATCTAGAAAAGCAACTGGATTTTGTCTATGATTCTTTTTTGGAGGAGAAAGGAGAGAGACATGCCAAGGGCAGAAGGGTCCTGTGGGTTGAGACACTGTATGTATGTCAACCCGGGTTCTGTACGCGGCCATGCTGAGTACAGGCCCATTGTGGAGAGTAGGGGAAGTCTCAGTCCCGGGAATATGAAACCACTGACAGCTGCTGAGCCAGCAACTTCGGGATTAAACAGCAAAGCCTCACACCCATTATGTGCAATTGGTTTTCAAGGCAAGCCCAATATTGTGCGGTACAGACTCAGAGGTTTACTGCTTTGCCCATCTCAATGAGGGTAAGCAGATATTTTTCTCAGAAATACAGACAGGTAGCACCTTAATGGCTTCTTTGAAGGTGAAGGTTACAGAACAGCATATTCTAAGTGAAAATGGATTGGGTCATCTTCCTAACCTCAAGCTTTGCGGTAGGGAAATTCAGAGAAGAGACTATTTCTCACACTGTCATTTCAGCAGCACATTTGCGGAGTCGCCGCCAAAGTGAAACATTTTGTGAAACAAATGCCTATGTCCTCTCTGAATGTGATTCCATCTTTGATCAGTACTAATGGTCTATGGGGAAGCGAGGGGAAGCCATTTCCATCTCTCATGTTGTGTGGAATCAATAGCTTCTAAGCAATCTGTAACACCCATAGAGCATTGCTTTCAGACTCTCTTCTTCACACTGTGTCCAATAACCACCCCCCAAATAAAACCTATGGCAAGTAGGTAAGAAAGAATATATGGAGTCATTGATTCCAAAAAAGACAATCTTTTTCCCGCAAAGATATGACTTATGAACTGCTGAAGTTATATACCCAGAGAGGTTTGGATCCCTAAATTATTAAAAAGAATGTGGAAAAGTGAGAGTTTAGATGATTTTGAAAGGGGGTGTGCAAGGAAATATGTCTAAAAGAAAGATTAAAGAATAGAGACTAGAGAGCTTTGTAAATAAAGTTGACATGAATAATCCATCTAAAACATTTGTTTTGGTACCTGTTTGGTACCTAATATTTGGTACCTAAATATTAGTATTACTATTTACCTGAGCTGGAGAAGTAAGACAAATTGCAATAAGATTTACTTATTTATTTGTTCATTCACTTTTAAATGCATTCATTATTTATTCGAAAGCATGTGTTTTATAGAATCTAGGTACCTTCCGTTGTCACCTATAATTCATTTTCAGTTTACTCATGAATTTAAAGGCTATGTAATCAGCTAGAACACCTGGTCAAATAAGCACTGAGAAAAGGCCTGAGCCAGATTCCCAGACTGTGATGAACCGAGGGGGGGTGGGGGGAGGTTGGTGTCAGAGATTCAACAGGAGGGAGAATCCTCCCAGGGAGCCAATCCCCGAGTCTCAGGGGCAGCCGGGTGGGTATTGCTCTAACTCAGGAGGCTTCAGGGCCTCCAGGGCCCCCAGGCCTTTCAGTCCTCACTGGGCAGCCTGCTCTCTACTCCTCTCTCTGGAGGGTTGTTTGCGGGATTAAGTGCCTTAATGAATGGGAAGCCCTGGATTCTGGTGGACAATCAGGAAACTGTAGTTGTAGTTAATGATTAGAGGCCATGCAAAGCTGTGTTTTACAAGCACAGCCTCCACTATCCGAGTGCATGTCTTCAGATTCTGACTCTGCTCTTCTTTAGCTATATAATTTGATAAATTACTTAACTTTTCTAAGCTTCTGTTTCCTTATCTGTAAAAGAATACTATGATCATGAGGATTAAATTAGGTCATGTTTATAGAGTAGAAAACATCAGGCCACGCATACACTGAGTGCTCAATAAAACCTCTACTGCAGTTAACACAGCCACTGCCCCTCGTGCTGCCACTGCTGCCGTCGGTATTAATATTACTAGAGGCCCAGTGTACAAATTTGTGCACCACTGGGGTCCCTCCGCCTGGCCTGCAGGATCGGGCCGAAACCAGCTCTCTGACATCCCCTGAGGAGTCCTGGATTGTGAGAGGGCACAGGCCAGGCTGAGGGACCCCACCAGGGCACCATCGGGGCGGGGAGGGACTAAGGGAGGGCTCCAGGGTTTGTCCGGCCCATCTCGCTCAGTCCCGATTAGCCAGACCCCAGCAGCAAGCTAACCTACTGATCAGAGCATCTGCCCCCTTGTGGTCAGTGCACGTTATAGTGAGCAATTGAGCGGCCTTAGCATATCATTCACATATTATGCTTTGATTGGTTGAACAGTCAACCAGACGACCAGACACTTAGCATATTAGGCTTTTATTATATAGGATTATTATCCTTTTTATTACCTCTCATGGCATTTTACAACTCCAGAATTCTCTAATTTTGCCATCCTATACTCTCCCCTAGAGTCCATCTTGTTGCCAAATGAATAGGGCAGGGAAATGTTGCTTGGATCAAGAAGAAAACAAGCCTGACTTCCAAACTAGTGCAAGTCTTCCCTTTCTCTCCTCTCTTATCTGCAGCTTTTCATATTTGGTCTCAGTGCATCCTGTTGATTATCCTGATGGACCTGACCAACAGAGTTGGGACCCAGAGCAGAGTCCCAGTGACCTGAGGCCTAAGACAGAGTTGGGAGTATATCCCTGCAAACCACATTTGATGCTTCTGACATCAGCAGAAATATAACCAAGAATGAGCTCTAGGATGGCAGTTTGAATGCATAAAAAATAATGTTGCAGAAGATCTAATTAAGTGCTCAATCTAACCATTTCTCATTCTTCAGCCATAGTTATCCCTGTACCTCCTCCCTGCAGAGTGCCAACTAATCAAGTTTAGTTCGTGTTAGAACTGGAGACTCAGTGGTGAATCTCCCTGGAACTGTAACAGCCAAGAGATAGAGTTGGATTCCGCAGTTCTTTGGGCCAGCTCTGTCTTAGCCATTTTTTATTTGATCTGAGATCTGCTTTCCTGTAATTCTCATATATATGGGCTAATACTGGGCAAGTCTATGCCTCATCGATGAGACAGCCTTTCTCACAGGTGCAGCCAGCTCTCATCCCCACTCACCCTCCTTTCTAACTAAGTTATTCTCATGAGCGTTCTTCACTTCATGTCTTACTCATTCCCGAGATTCCAGGTAAGCTCTCCATCAATGATGCCCTAACCTTTTCTACTTCTGCTCTCTCTTGACACTTTCTTCCTTCACACACCTGATCCTGAGTCCACTGTAACCCCACTCTTACTCCACTGAACCAGTCTCTCTCCTGACTTCCATATGTATGGTATTGGTAGCACCACCTTTTGTTTTTCCTCCCCCATAACCAGGGCCTGAGAATTGTAACATGCACCAGCCCTCATGCTCATTGACTGCTTTTCCTCTGCACTCACACTGCGCTGGTCCAGTCCATCTATTTTCCACACTGAGATGTTGGCAACAAGGTCTTTTTCCTCTAACACCTCCCCACACAACCCAACCATGGCAGGGTTCCCCAATTTCCCAGAAGGCAGCAACCAAGATGGGAGACCTAATGGTGCCTCAAATCTGTCTTGCTCACTGTACTAGGTTAAGGGTTTTGAGTGGTTGGGATGCATGTATGTGGAAATGCTGGCAGAGTGAGTTTTAATTGGAGGACATTGGAACTTGGGCATTTATGGTAAGGGGTGTCAGCACTGAATCTTCCTGGACAACAGACCCTTCACTTCTGGTTATGTTCCAGTCCTTTAGTTGGGGGGGGGGGGGGGGGGGGGGAGGGGAGATTTTGGTTGTGTGTGTGTGTGTGTGTGTGTGTGACTTTGGTTCCATTCCAGGAACAACTGGAGGTCAAAGTTCTGTCCTCTGCATATGCTGGGGCTGTATGACATCCCATTTTGGTCTGTTGTCTCCAAGGAGTAACACAGTATCTTATTAAACAGGACAGGTTCATTTTCAGCTGATTCTGTGGTTGCACAATGTGAAATGATTTATTGGAAATTTCACCAAAAGTTCCGCCCTTTGAATGGCTCCCACAAAGAACAAAATAGTGTTCCATATAATATTTTTACAAGGGCATAATAAAATTTAATTTCAAACAAATTAAACAATTCAGTTTCCTTGAGAAATGGTTCTCTTATTTATTATTAACCAGCAGAAGTTGCTTAAACCATGCTTTTCCCAGATGCATGAGCCATTTCGGGCTGAGAGGACTCTGGGCAGGGAGCCTGGTGCTCCCAGGTCCACGGTCTTGTTTACATTAACTATCTGTATCATCATGACCAGGTCACTTCCCCTCTTTGGGCCTTATTATTTTCTTCTATAAAACAAGACCATTCCCTGCACTGAGAGGTCACCGGTTCGATTCCAAGTCAGAACAACATGCCCAGGTTGCAGGCTAAATCCCCAGTGGGGGGCGTGCAGAAGTCAGCCAATCAATGTTCCTCTTTCTCCTTCTCCCTTCCTCTCTCTCTAAAATCAATAAAAACATAATAAAAACAAAAAACAAAACCAGATTTACTCATGTGAAGAAGCAATGAGAAGTCAATAATCAGAGATACCACATTCTTTGGGGAACACTATAGGATAGTGGCAAATTTCGTTAAAATGGAAGAAAGAGGAACAATATGACTACGTTATAAGATCCCTGCACGAGGTTAAAAATGGGAGCACAGAAGTCCATGAAAAAAAGAGAGAAAGGTCACCCAATTAAGCATAGTCAACTATTTGCAAATTATCCTCATAAATATGTACTTAATACTTGTTCATTCCATCTTAGGGTCGGCCATCACTTGTGCCACTAGTTTTAGACAAATGGATGGGAGGAAAACTTTAATGAAATACTGCCCATTAACTACTTCTGCTAGGGAGAAAAGTCCAATTTTCAATTGTGGAACCCCTGTGAAACCCCTCAACCTTGCTTGAGAAACAACAATGGTCTGTGAGAAGGAGGTCCCCACTGGCTCTTAAAAGTCTCACATTCTATGCTTTTACCATATTTCTGTGGTTCAGGAAAACAGCCAGCCTTACCTCACAGAAATATGGCCTTAGAGCCAAAGGGACTTCTGGTCAAATCCCTAATTTGCAGATGAAGTCAGGCCTAGAGAGGTTCTGAGTTTTCCTAAATTCACCTGGCTTCTCAGTGACCAGACTGGGCTTAGAACCTGGGCCTCTTGCTCCCTGGTGTACTAACTCAGTGTTTTTCTGCTCTGTAATCTTGCCCAACAATAAATAGCAGACACACCCCAGTGCACATATAGTTAATTCTCTGTCAGTGTTCTATCATCATTTGTAACTTAGCCAACAATTATTTCTCCACTTGAGAAATTTCATCCCTGGCACGTAAGATCTTGTTTGTTTATGAGTTCAGATTTAATTAAAAGCTACTTCATTGTTGTTGTTAAGTTAGAAGAGGAGGAAAAATAACTGTGCCGAGCAGTGAATTTAATTGTGAATTGATGAGGCCACTGTTCTATAAGTATCTCTCTTTGTTTTGTTATCCGTGGTGTGTTCCACTCAACGCCACTCAGTTTGTGAGCTTTAATGAAGCCCACAGTTTTTGTCACTGACTTCAGTTTTAAGTTTGCATTTATCTAGTGCAGAGAATGGTGGAAGATCCCCAAAACAAATTTCTGATTTTTCATAGAGAGAGAACTACCTGGATCACCCTAAGAACCCTAAATGACCTCTGGGACTGAAAATGAAGGACCCCAAAGCTCCTCTTGCAGTGGGGAGCACTTGTGTTGATGACAGCAAAAAGGTCACGGTTCCTACTTCCTATATTGAAAATGGAAATCAGTGAAAGCAGACGTCATAGCATACACTCACAAATCAAAGTACAGACCTGGCGATTCAAACTCACCCTTCGCCCAACTCGCCGCCAACTTGCTACATCATTAATATCTCTGGCTCCTAAAGACCCACGTAGCCTCTTATTGCAACTCTAGAATGAAGTTGACAACAAGCCTCACTTATCATAGTTTTATTTCACTTTGCTTATTAGGCCAGTAATAATCACTTCCAGGTATCATGTTAGTTGCAACACAAAATCTAGCTGCCTGCTTTCCTATTGATGATCATTCTTATAAATAATTCCAAAGTTTAACGAAGTTTCCTATCCAATTACTTACCTCTCCTGCAAGGATTTTGAATTATTTATAGTGATGAACACGAAAGAAGGCCTATTCTCCTTCACCATGACAAGGTCCCTATGTTGCAGATGGTTCTGCTAAAGAGAATTAAGACTCTCTGACACTAAGCAAATCCCCTAATTGTGAGGATAGAGGAAATCTATTTTGCAATGTAATGTGAATCCCATCTGATCTTCTGAAAAGGTATTTCGTAAGTTCAGAAAATCCTGGTAAAGATTGTACATCCTTTCTTGAGACTCAATTTTTTTTCGCATAGCTGGGGCTCAACAAATATTTGTTGATTTATCCAGAAATTTATTCATCTATCTCTAACCACCATCATTCACGGAGGACTTAGTCTGCTTCTTGCCTCCAGCTTCCGATGAGAGCAGCTCCCACATTCTCAGTTAAATAGCTCTCGGCATTTTCAGAGGCCTGAGCTGTCACCAGGGATTCCTTCAGTTTTCTTTTCTCCAACCCAGCAGAACCAACTTCAGTGGCTGTCCCAAAGGCACCCAACAAGGAGAGGTATGACTTATTTTTTTCCCCCCAAGTTTTTCTATCAACATTACTCTGAAAAGTACAGGTGAAATAAAATCATTTAAAACACCCATTTGTTTATTAATTTGATAATCATTAAGCCTTGATCATGTATCAGGTACTGAGCTATATGCTGGTAAATCAAGCCTGCTGAAAAATACATGATTTCTTCCCTAGGAACTGCATTGTGGAAAATGTCGTTGTATACAAAGGTAATTACAGAGTGATATGGTATGTGCTATGTGACATTAATATTTTCCTTTATCAGTGGAATCTGCCTTCACAATCTAAGGTATGTTTTCAAAATTATACTGTTTTTGGATTATCCCAGTTATAGTGATATTTGTTAGGTCGCCGAAGGAGGAACGAGGCCAGAGTGGTAAGGGATTACGAATTTATTCAATCATCTGCACACAAGGTGGCTGAGCCTAGTTGGGAGTCAGCGGTGTCTAAAGGACTTTTGGTGGCTTTTTTCTGGGCGGAGACTTCTTTATGCATACCTGGAGGTGAGATAATGGAACGAGGTCACCACAAGTGAAATGTGATCTCAGCAAAGGGAATGTCCATAATGAAATGACCTAAAAAGCCAGTTCCCAGGGGAAAGGCATTGATTCAATTGCTTGGTCAAAGCTAACAATATTTACATTTTAGTTAAGGAGGGTTTGGGGATTTTTAAGGAAGGAAAAGATAAAACTACCCATTTAAGATGCTGCACATGTCAGTTGTAAAATTGTAAACACTGAGTAAAGTAAATGTTACTTATGTTCTTAACATTATTTCCCTGTATTTTCTATATACAAATCTGTTTGACTTTAATGGTAAGAAAATAATCATTTTGTAATTGTTGTTTGATAAGAGCAGGAGCAATGTCCACCTCTTCTGTCATTCCAGCAGCCCTTCATGTAACTCAAAAATTGCAGTTCACAAAACCTCTTCTGTTGGGGTTGCCGATTTCACCTAAGATTTGTTTCTTTTCTATTAATTTGGTTTTTAAAATCTTTATTTTTGAGAGTTTTACAGCTGTCTTTCCCCTTTTTTCCCCATTTCCCCCTCCACCCAGTTCCCACCTCACCCCAGGCCTTCACCACTCTATTGTTTGTGTCCATGGGGGCAATGCATGTATGCATGTAAGTTCTTTGGTTAATCTCTCCCCCACCCCAACTTCCCTCTGTTCCATGTTTCTATGCCTCTGGTTCTATTTTTTTTTTAATATATTTTATTGATTTTTTACAGAGAGGAAGGGAGAGAGATAGAGAGTTAGAAACATCGATGAGAGAGAAACATCGATCAGCCGCCTCCTGCACATCTCCCACTGGGGATGTGCCCGCAACCCAGGTACATGCCCTTGACCGGAATCGAACCTGGGACCTTTCAGTCCGCAGGCCGACGCTCTATCCACTGAGCCAAACCGGTTTTGGCTCTGGTTCTATTTTATTTGTCAGTTTATTTTGTTCATTGGATTCCACATGTAAGTGAGATCACGTGATATTTGTCTTTCTCTGACTCGCTTATGGTTTCAATGCTGCTAACTCAACTTCATGGTTCTGGCTCTTTATCTGAGAGATTAATTAATTCTTTCAATCTTTATTTATATTGCCTTTGAACTTAGATTATGTCATAGTAAACATCCTTTGAAATCTTACATAAATATCTGTTTCATAAGCTCAAAGGGCAGAGACCTCTATCCCCAAGTGTTCAATGTCAAATCATAGTTGTATTAAAACAGGTCAGATACATTTACTAGTATGTTCTAAGCTCACAGTACAATGTAAAAATCCACCAGAGGTGGATGTGTAAACAGTTATCTTCTTTATAAATAAATCTGTAGACTACTGAGCTGGGATACCTGCTCTAAATTAGCCTATTTGGTAAGCAAAACAGAACCTTATTGAAGAAAATTCTGCCCCAAATTGAATTCATCAGTCACATCTATTTAAGCAGATTAAAATGAACCTAGTCCGATTGTTTTAGTTCCAAGGAGTACTAAAAGGAAACCTTATTTAAAATGAGAATTGCATAGTTTTTTTCAGATTCTTTTCACAAGGGCCTTAATTTTCTGTCCAACTTCTCAAAATTAAACCATGAGCTCCCTCTGCTGAGTGAATTAATGTGTCGCAATGACACAGAATCCAAAACATTTGCACATTGCTTATTTTGCCATTATGTTCTTAGAAATGTAAGCAATTATGAACTACAAAAAAATACTTTCTTTTTTAACAACTCATGACCATAATATGGGGTGGAATGGAAAGGTAGGTAAAAAAAAATAATAATTTATTGCCCTAACCGGTTTGGCTCAGTGGATAGAGCATCAGCCTGCAGACTCAAGAGTCCCAGGTTCGATTCCAGTCAAGAGCATGTACCTTAGTTGCGGGCACATCTCCAGTAGGGGGAGTGCAAGAGGCAGCTGATCAATGTTTCTCTCTCATTGATGTTTCTAACTCTCTATCCCTCTCCCCTCCTCTCTGTAAAAAATCAATAAAATATATTTTAAAAAATAATTTATAAGGTAAAGATTCTTATAAAAGTAAGATTCATCTCACATATGATTTTTTTAAAAAGTTCATCTACTTACATCAGTGGTTCTCAACCTTCCTAATGTCATGACCCTTTAATACAGTTCCTCATGTTGTGGTGAACCCCAATCATAAAATTATTTTCGTTGCTACTTCATAACTGTAATTTTGCTACTGTTATGAATCGTCATGTAAATATCTGATATGCAGGATGTATTTTCATTGTTACAAATTGAACATAATTAAAGCATAGTGATTAATCACAGAAACAATATGTAATTATATATGTGTTTTCCGATGGTCTTAGGTGACCCCTGTGAAAGGGTCATTCAACCCCCAAAGGGGTCGTGACCCACAGGTTGAGAACCGCTGACTTACATGGTTCACAAAAGTCTTTCCAGTTGTTACAGCCTCAGACAGACCTATGGACCACACCCTCATGAAACCAAACAGAACAATGCCATGGCTTACCTCAGGACCTGATACAATGATGAACTGCTCCCTACTCTGGCCCCAAACAAGAGTAGAGCCCAAGACCCCAACTCCTTTAGCCACCATTGTTGAAGAAGACCGAAGAAACCCAAGCAGCACTTAGAGAAATGGAGTTACACAGCTTTATTACGCCGGCAGTCTCAGAGGAGGTGAATCCAAAGTCTGAGCAAACCAATATGGTGGAAGCTCTTTTTTTATCCCCTTTTGGCTTCTTTTGTCCCACAAATATGGATGGCACGGTGGTTGAGCATCGCCCTATGAACCAGGAGGGCACAAGTTCCATTCCAGGTCAGGGCACATCCCTGTGTGGGGCATGCAGGAGGCAGCAGATAACGATTCTCTCTCATCGTTGATGTTTCTCTCTCTCCCTCTCCCTTCCTCTCCGAAATCAATACAAAGCTATTAAAAGAAGAAAAGGTAAAAAGAAAAAGGTGTGGTCCTCCCTGAAAACGAATCTGCGATGCTGAATGAGCACAGGTTAAATTTGATAAAATCCACTCCCACCTTCAGTTGAGCTGGCGTAGGACTGACTTCTCTAGTGGGAGCTGAAGACCAGTGCCTGAATGAACCCCCTTCACTGGTGGAAACGGGATAAAAATCCTGAATCGAATAGCATTCTTAAGATTTCTAAAAAATATTTAGGGTTGGTGTGAACCCACCAGCAGGGGGCAGCAGAGGCCTCTGACTGCCTCCATGTATTTTATGCTCCAGTTTTACGAAGGCAGCTTTTTCTCTAACCAGTTTCCGAGGTCTCAGAGGGCAGCAGGAAGACAGATATGTTATCTGTGCTTGTCATCTCCTTGGTCACAATGAGTCATGAGGGTTGGCTAGTGAGGTGGTACCTCAGGGGCCTTCTCTCTAGGCCAGTTCTTGCTGTGCCACCCATCAGAGCCCAGTGGGAGACAGGCTCCGTTCCTAGGTTGTTACTGAGTTGGGCAGACCTCTACACAAGAAGCTGGCATTTAAAGCACTGGCGCTCGCATCTGGGTTTTTTCTTTTTTTCTTCTTTTAAAATATTTTTTTTTATTAAAAACTCTCAGCAAGGTGGGAATAGAAGGATCATACCTCAACATAATAAAAGCCATATATGACAAACCCACAGCCAATATCATAATCAAGGGGCAAAAACTAAAACCATTTCCCCTAAGAACAGGAACAAGACAGGGATGCCCCCTCTCACCACTCCTGTTCAACATAGTCCTGGAAGTACTAGCCATTACGATCAGACAAGAAGAAGAAATAAAAGGCATCCAAATTGGAAAAGAAGAAGTAAACTGTCCTTATTTGCAGATGACATGATACTGTACATAGAAAACCCTAAAGACTCCATCAATAAATTATTAGACATAATGAATTCGGCAGTATAGCAGGATACAAAATTAATGCCAAGAAATCTAAGGCATTTCTTTACACCAATAGTGAACTTATAGAAAGGGAGACTAGAAAAGCAATTCCATTTACCATCGCACCAAAAAAAAATTAAGATACCTAGGAATAAACTTAACTAAGGAGGTAAAAGACTTATATGTGAAAAACTACAGGACACTGAAAAAAGAGATAGAGGAAGACATAAACAGATGGAAGAACATAATGTGTTCATGGATTGGTAGAATCAACATCATCAAAATGTCCATACTACCCAAAGCAATCTATAGATTCAATGCAATCCCCATTAAATTACCAACAGCATATTTCACAGATCTAGAACAAACATTTCAAAAATTCATCTGGAATAAAAAAAGACCTCGAATAGCTGCAGCAATCCTGAGAAAGAAAAACAAAGTAGGTGGGATCTCAATACCAGATACCAAGTTGTGTTACAAAGCCACTGTTCTTAAAACAGCTCGGTACTGGCACAAGAACAGACATATAGATCAATGGGATAGAATAGAGAACCCAGAAATCGACCCAGACCTCTATGCCCAATTAATATTCAACAAAGGAGGCAAGAGCATACAATGGAGTCAAGACAGTCTCTTCAATAAATGGTGTTGGGAAAATTGGACAGATACATGCAAAAAGATAAAACTAGACCAACAACTCACACCATACACAAAAATAAACTCAAAATGGATAAAGGACTTAAACGTAAAACGGGAAACCATCAAAATATTAGAGGAATCCACAGGCAACGAAATCGCAAACACATGCTGAAGGAATTTCTTCTCTGATACTGTTCCTAGGGCAATGGAAACTAAAGAGAAAATAAACAAATGGGACTACATCAAAATAAAAAGCTTCTGCACAGCAAAGGAAACCATCAACAAAACAACAAGAAAGCCCACTGCATGGGAGAACATATTTGCCAATGATATCACCGATAAGGGTTTAATCTCCAACATTTACAGGGAACTCATGCAACTTAACAATAGAAAGATAAACAATCCAATCAAAAAATGGGCAAAGGACCTAAATAGACACTTTTCAAAAGAGGACATACAGAAGGCCAAGAGACATATGAGAACATGCTCAAAGTCACTAGTCACCCGAGAGATGCAAATCAAAACAACAATGAGGTACCACCTCACACCTGTCAGAATGGCTATCAGCAACAAATCAACAAACGACAAGTGCTGGAGAGGATGTGGTGAAAAAGGAATCCTTCTGCACTGCTGGTGGGAATGCAGACTGGTGCAGCCACTGTGGAGAACAGTATGGAGTTTCCTCAAAAAACTAAAAATGGAACTCCCATTTGACCCAGTGATTCCACTTCTAGGAATATATCCCAAGAAGCCAGAAACACCAATCAGAAAGGATATATGCACCCCTATGTTCGTAGCAGCACAATTCACCATAGCTAAGATTTGGAAACAGCCTAAGTGTCCATCAGCAGATGAGTGGATTAGAAAACTGTGGTACATCTACACAATGGAATACTATGCTGCTGTAAAAAAGAAGGAATTATTGCCATTTGCAACAGCATGGATGGAACTGGAGAGCATTATGCCAAGTGAAATAAGCCAGCCAGAGAAAGATAAATACCACATGATCTCACTCATTTGTGGAATATAGAGAACAACATAGACTGATGAACAGGGACAGATCCAAAGACAGAGAAACAGCGATCAGACTATCAATCCTTAGAGGGAAAGTAGGGGAGGGAGGGGGTAAGGGGGAGAGATCAACCAAAGGACTTATATGCATGCATATAAGCCAAACCAATGGACACGGACAACAGGGGGATAAGAGCATGAGTGGGCGGGGGGAAGGTTGGGGGTTAATGGGAAATGAGGACACATTTGTAATACTTTAACCAATAAAGAAATTTTAATTAATAAATAAATAAAATATTTTTTTAATTGATTTCAGAGAGGAAGGGAGATAGAAACATCAACAATGAAAGAGAATCATTGATCAGCTGCCTCCTGCACATCCCCCACTGGGGATTGGGCTGCAACCCGGGCATGTGCCCTGGCTGGGAATCAAACTGTGACTGCCTGGTTCATAAGGCGATGCTGAGCCACACTGGCTGGGCTGGACTTTTCACTGAACATATTTTTTAAGAGTCAATAAATTAGGCAAAGGAGAGGAACGAAACTAGGGAACTGCCAGAAGTTCTCAGTTGCATTCATCAGCAACAATCGTGTTATCTGCATGGCTTTGGGTTTGGAAATGACGAGAAGGTGGGAGGGGAATATGAAAGATCAAATCAGAGGCTGAGTATAGAGGCCATCAGCTCCCTTCCCTGCCCATCAGGGACACTGGTCTCCTGCCCACTCCCACACCAGCTGGCTGCCTCCAGGTTCTTTCTCATGCTGCACTTCTTTGTTTTCACGGCCCTCTCACCCTCCTTTGGGTCACATCTTTCAGACCTTCCTGCCTTTCTTAGTCAACCGCTGAGCCACACCGGCTGAGCGAAAGAGGGTTTCTTTCCTTTTCATTTTTAATATATTTGTATTGATTTCAGAGAGGAAGGGAGAGGAAGAGAGAGATAGAACCATCACTGATGAGAAAGAATCATGGATTGGCTGCCTCCTGCATACCCCCCATTGGGGATGGAGCCAACAACCCGGACATGTGCCCTGATTGGGAATCAAACCGTGACCTCCTGGTTTATAGGTCAATGCTCAACCAGTGAGCCACACTGGCCGGGCTGAAGGTGATTTCTAAAGTCCCTTTTCATCATGAGATTTTTTGAACACACAAAGGCAATTTTGATTGATGATGAGACTTCTATAGAACTTGGGTGCAATCTACTCATCTTCATTCTTGTCATGGACATTAGTGAAGAGATAAACCATCCAGAACATCAGACTCAGAGAGGAGAGGAGGGTTTTACGAAGGACCTTGGTACCTTGGCCAAAAAATAAGTACTAGTACCATAGGCCGGTGACTTCCAACCACTGTCCCATGGCCACGGGCTGAACATGGCCACTGTAGACCATGAAGACATTTGAGAGTCTGAATAGGAAGGTGAGATGAGCACAGGCTCCCATGGGTGAACCTGGCGGTACAGTGTGGATTGAAGTGGGAAGAGAGTGTTCCCTGGAAATCAGGTTGACAGTCACTACAGTCTGCCAGGGTCACACCTGAAGTGCACGCTTCCAGGTGCTCTGCAAAGTCAGCCCTGGCCCTAGGCGGTTTCATTATAGAAGCAGATTCGCTCTCAGGTAAGAACATCTCATGCTTTGCTCTTATCTGATGGAGTTGCTGCTATGTCAGTAATAACCAGTAGCCAGTTCTTGGGAGTGTGGGCAGGTAGGGAAATGGAGCCAAAGGTGACAGAGCTTTATCTTACTTGCACACAGTTAATTATCACGTGGGCAGCAGTAACCACCTGTGGAAAGTGTGTCACGTTATCATTCCTCTTGAAACTCACTATCCCCATGATCTGGAAGAAACTACTAGCGACACCTAGTAAAACACAGTACATTCTTGTTTTGAATATATTTAAATTAAGTTCCTCTAAAAATAAGACTTTCCTGCTTGCTGTGCTTAACAGGGAAGTGCACTTTGGAGAAGAGAAACATTAAGGGGTAACGCAAGGCAAAGGATTTTAGAAAAGGACATATATGTGTCAAGCCAAGAGGCAGCATTTACACAGGTAATTCCTTTCCAGTCCTGACTTTGGTACATGTCGATGCATTTCTAAATGAGATGTCTTTTTTTTCTTTTCTTTTTTAGTAGCTGTGGAACCCAGATATGACAGAGAATGTTTCATCAAAGGCTGAACATCAAGATAGAGGCGCAGGTCAAGGGCTGTACCTTGGTTGTGGGCTTGATCCCCAGTAGGGGATGTGCAGGAGGTGGCTGATCAATGTTTCTTTCTCATCGATGTTTCCAACTCTCTATCCCTCTCCCTTCCTCTCTGTAAAATCAATAATATATATTTTTTTAAAGATAGAGGTGTAGCCCAGTCCCAATTTTTACCAGTGTTCCCCAAAGGTCCTCCCCCTTCCTCTCAGATAATAACTGCCTCCTATTTCATAAATAATAATATTATTAATAATAATAATTGAGGCCATCCATTAGCAATTGCTCCAAACACCATCTCTACCCCTCACCCCCACCACATGCACAATTTCAGAAGGTGAGGGCTCCTCCCTCCATGCCAGGGCCAGTCTTTGCACCTGCTCCTTTGGTTCTACTTGCTCTCTACAAGTGTCCCTTCTGTGCTCCATACCTTTAACTTGCATCTCTTTACCACCTCATTCTGATCAGTCCATAAACTCAAGTCTGTCCCACCCATAACAAGAGACCCTCCCTGGATTCTGCTTCCTCCTCTAGCTGTTGCTTCTCCCTCCTTTCCCCTCTGAGACAAGTCTTTCTAATTGCCTACCCTCTCTGCCTCCTTACTTCCCATTGATGCCTCAACTATCTGCTTCTGCCCAAGTGACCAGGGGCCTCTGTTTCTCTAATCTGAGAGACACTTTTCTGACCTCTCTGGATGACCCTGCTGCTGTCCACACTGCAGACCACTTGGCCCTTGCAGCCTGACTCCCCTGGCCTCTGACACTGCTCTCGAGTTTGTCCTTATGCCTCCTTGCACCTTCTTCAATGCCCCTCTAGGCGCCTCCATCTCTGCCTGGTTCTATTATTCTTTTGAGAGTCAAAAGGTGTGGACCGTTCTTCCAGGTAAAAAGGGCACACATCCTGTATAAACTGTACTGCCAGCTGCCACAACAACCCTGAGGTCTTAGTGGATTAGCACAACCACAGTCGATTTCTTCCTCTTGTTCTTTTTTAAAATATATTTTTATTGATTTCAGAGAGGAAGGGAGATAGAAACATCAATGATGTGGAGATCGAGCCCACAACCCAGACATGTGCCCTGTGCAGGAATTGAACCGTGACCTCCTAGTTCATAGGTCGACACTCAACCACTAGGCCGCAAACCAGCTAGGGCCAGGGTCAATTTCTTTATTGGACAAAGTGCAGTGCGGCTGTTCTCCTAGGCCTCTCTCTTCTCGAGTTACTCAGGGACCCACCTTCTGCCCGGCTGTGCTCAGACAACACCGTACATATCTGTTTCCAGTGTTTATTACACACACAGCTCTGTGGACATCATGCCCGACCCAGGCCCCTTCTGCTCTGCCTAGATGACTCTCACTTCTTACAGACACCATCTATGTATCATCGTGTCTCCACAGAAGTTGCTCCCACCACCCCTCACTGGGAGGAACACCTCCAGCTCTCCCTGCCTCAGATCCACGCGTGACTCGGCTGCAGCATCCTGGCTCGTCGGCCCTAGTCTGCCCAGGGAAGCGGCAGGCATCTCGTCCTGATTGATGTCTCAGTGAAACGCGGACCCTGGGCTGAGCAGAAACGGACAACATAGAAAGAAGAGGTGACTCCTTGCTTTACAGTTTCTCTCCTCCTGCCATCGCCACCTCTCACCGGCCCCCCTGGGCCATTTCCAGCCTCCCTCCCCCACCAGCTGCTGCTCCTAGTCCTGCCCCCACCTTCCCAGGTCAGCCTCAGACCCAGGCTTATCTTCATGGCACATGGGCGGCTGTGCTCAGCCTTGCCCCTGACTCAGGATCGTGTTTATTGTTTCCCTTGGGCTGGCTTCATGAGCGATGGGAAACTCAACGCAGCAGCCACTGAATGTCACACCCATGGAGGCCGCACACCAGATGATTCTGAACTGGCAGCTGACTACAAAAACGGCTGCTTCCGGTGCTTTGTGGTGATAATGCAAGGTTGGTTTCTTCTCAGCAGGCCCGTTGCGTGCAACAACCCTCGCCCACTTTGCATGGGATGTCAGCCATGATAAGGGATGACTCAAATGGCCTCCGGGTGGCCACCACCCTCTGCCAGTGAGGCAGGAGGACCAGCTGGGCTGCTCTGCGGCTTGGAGGGCAACCCAGCCCTCACTTTCCCTTTGCTACACTCTAGTCATGGTGGGCCCCTTTGACAAATGCTTTGGGTCTCCCCAAAAAGAACTTCTACATGTCCTAGCCAGTTTGGCTCAGTGGACTGAAGGGTCAGCCTGCAAACTGAAGGGTCCCAGGTTCCATTCCAATCAAGGGCAAATGCCCGGGTTGCAGGCTTGATCCTGTAGTAGGGGGCATGCAGGAGGCAGCCTATCAATGATTCTCTCTCATCATTTCTCTCTCTCTCCCTTCCTCTCTGAAGTCAATAAAAAATGTATTTTTTTTTTAAATAAAAAAATGTCTACAGACTTCAATCACCCTTTCTCTCTTCCCTCCCAGCTCTCCCACCCTAGGCAAGGCCAGCAGGGATCTGAGCAGGACCCCCTTGGTGTCTGGGAGGAGGCGGAGGTTTGAACCTGTCCCAAGCAAATCAATCTCTCCCCTGCTTACGCCAGGAGAGCCATTCACCTGCCCACTTCCAGCATCTCCTCTCCTGCCCGGAACCTGGACCCCATCCTCGGGCCTTGTCCAGGCCCAGTGGCCTTGCAGTGTTTCATGTTCCAAATTCACAGTGAGTCACTCCCACATCCCCTTTCACTCACCGTCTGATCTCCTGACAGTAGCGATGAGGACATCACTGGCCTGTTTGACTTTTCCCCACTCTCCCCAGCTCTGCCTATTCTAGAAGCTTCCGAACACATCCTTTTTCTACTTGCTCATCTCATCCGAGGAAGCCCCAGCTGTTATCTTTGCTTCCTAATGAGCCCATGATGAAACCCACAGCCCACTCCACTCACAGGTGGAATGTTCAGGACCCTTGCCCAGTTTTCTGACACACAGTTATTTCTTTTAATTCTCAAAACAAATGTATTCAGATTTAATAACAAATATGTGTGCTAGCGCCTTGGAAGAGGAGGTTCTGTTCTGACACCCAGAAGACAGTCATTTGTCTGAACTCCACAAAAGGTTGGGAATGACCACACCCATCTCCTCCACCTGTGTCAAACTTGCTCTTCTTGATAAATATTAAAATGGAGCCCAGTATTTAGCAGATGCAACTATAACCTGATGATCTTGACTGGTAAGTTCAACCCACTGCTTGGAAGAAATCAACATGCAATTAACCAAATAGCATGTAAAAGCAATGGCTAATCTTCTCAAAACAGAGCTTGGGGTGTGAATCCCATCTCTACTTGTTGCAAGGAAAGAAAACGGCTTAATGACAACCACATCTCCTATTTGAAGAGAGCATGCCAAGCAGCCATCCTCGTGAGTTCAGCAACATTCCCACCGAGGCCTTGAGCTTGGGAAAGGGAGGATTAAATTGCCCAAACTGGCCATGTGTCTGTCTCAGCAATTCCACTTTGTCACTCAGTGATTTCAAAACATAATCCTAACTTTATACAGATAACTAGAGGCAGGGTACATGAGATTTGTGTACTGGGGGAGGTGTGTGTGTCCCTCAGCCTGACCTGTGCAATGCAGTCCAGGACCCCTTGGGGGATGTCCAACTGCCGGCTTAGGCCCACTGCCATGGATGCAGGAGAGGTTCTCACCACCACCGCTGCATTTGCCAGCCATGAGCCCGGCTACTGGCTGAGCGGCACTCCCCCTGGGGAGTGCACTGACCACCAGGGGGCAGCTCCTGCATTGAACATCTGCCCCCTGGTGGTCAGTGCACATCATAGCAACCGGTCATTCTGCCATTTGGTCGCTTTGCATATTAGGCTTGTATTATATAGGATTCCTTCAGAAGTTTAACTACCCACACTCAAAATTGTGGTTGAAAGTAACCATTAAGCTCTGGGAAGACAATGACTACTTTAGATGTTTGGTGTGTTTTTTCAAATTTATATACAGGGTAGGAAAAAAGAAGGGTTACAATTGTGAGTACGTGAAACACGGAGTTTATTCTTGTATTATTAACTATTGTATTATTTTCCACATGAGCAACTGTAAACCTACATTTGCCCCACCCTGTATATGTGTATTTATTAACATGCCCAAAGTTGCCTAACTCTGATCTGCCCTTTAGTCACACCTATCTTCCAGAATGTTCTTCTCTACCCCTCACAAAATTTACCCAACTAGAATTCTACTTGCTCAAGACATTCTCCCCTCTGCTCTTGAGAAAAGGTAACCTGAGGTTATGTATTAATGATAGCACCTACCTGGTCAAATAAACGTTTTACTGAAGGATTCCTGAATATCCATGTTTCCCAGTTCAGGAACCTGTGACACCACTCATAGGACACATGCTTAGATAAGGGGACCCCAAACACCCTTAATACCTGACCATATACATAGACAGCTATTTAGTATAGCTGTCTTTCAAAGAAAAGTTAAAATATATATGTAGCCAATATTTTGTCCCAATGAAAATATCTTTATTGCTTTTTTGTGATTATATAAATAATATATGCTAATAGTTCTTGTTTAAAAACTTATTACATTGATATAATTTTCTATATTTCTCTATGTATATGTACATGTCTATATAACTTTACACACTTGGGATCTCTTTGTACTTGCTCCATTTAGTTGTAGACACACTTTAGAAGGCTTTTCCTTTGTCATTTTGCTTTGTTTTTATGGGGGAGGGAATATTGCCTTCCCCACCCCCAGGTAACCAATGTATGGTGTGCATCCCTTCCATTTCTTTCCCCATGTTCATATATGCATAAGTAAACATTCATACATATACATGGAGTTTTGTGTACAGTATCTTACTGTTCTTGTTTAAGAGTGTTCCTCTCACCCTGACCAATTGGTTGAGTGCCGTTCCATGCACCAAGAGGTGGCTGGTTTGATTCCCAGTCTGGGCACATGCCTGGGTTTCCAGCTCGATCCCCAGTGGAGGGTGCATGCAGGAGACAGCCAACAGACCCATGTCTCTTGCTCGTCGGTGTTTCTCTTTCTCCCTCTCCCATCCCTTCTCTCTGGGAACAATGGAAACATATTTTTTTAAAAAAAGAACGGTCCTCTCATCTATCACTTACTATCATTCTTCACCAAATTGAAAGCAACTTAGTATTAATTTGGGTGAAAAAGTAGTAGTTTCAAGAGAACTGTAATGAGGTAGGGGGTTGGGGGTGGCGTTGTAAAGCCTGTCTGTCTCTCCTGGACTCCATTTAGCACATTCTCTCTCTAGACCCCTCAGTCATCTCATCTGAATCAAGAAAGATAAAACCTGAGGCCGGTCAGGCTTCACTAGGCTTCTACTGTGGGACTGACTGATGACGTCATCAAGCAACGGGACCACAAACAAGGGACTTGCTGTTGGAAGGTCTGAGCTTGCATACTGGTTCTGTACATTTAATGTCTATGTGACCCTGACAACTGTCCAAGTCTCATCTCAGTTTTCTCATCTGCAAAATGGGAATATTATAATACATCTCACAGAATTGTCATGAGGACTAAACAAGATAATACATGTGAAAGCATTTTCAAGCTATATAGTGTATTCATGTGGGAAATATAAAGTACAAAGTAATTCTTTTTAAAAAATATATTTTTATTGATTTCAGAGAGGAAGGGAGAGGAAGAGAGAGATAGAAACATCAATGATGAGAGAAAATTATGATCGGCTGCCTCCTGCACCCCCCCCAACTCAGGATCTAGCCTGCAACCCGGGCATGTGCCCTTGACTGGAATCAAACCTGGGACCCTTCAGTCTACAGTCTGATGCTCTATCCACTGAGCCAAACCAGCTAGGGCCAAAGTAATTCTTATGTAAGGGACTAAATTTAATCCAAATTGGTAAGATTAACACAGGGTGTTTCAGTCCTGGGGCAGTCGGTGGTTAAAGGGTAGGGCCATATACTCTCATGACCAAGGCCAGTAATTCCTCTCTTTCCAAGGCCAGATAAGAGTTGTGCCCCACACAGACTGTACCAGCTTCATCCTATTGGTAGAGTAACACCCTCCCATCTCCTGATCCATGAAAGAATCAAAGGGGAGGCCCTTAGCACCTGTAAACATGTTACTAACATATACTCAGACCTATCACTTTCACTGCTAGGAATTTTTTAACAGCTTTACTGAGATATAATTCACAAATCATAAAATTCACCCATTTAAAGTGTACAATTCCATGGTTTGTAGTATACTCATAAACTTTGACAACCTCACTACAGTCTAATCTTAGAACATTTTTATCACACTCCCCCCACCAAGAAAAACCCTAAATCCACTATCACTTTTAGGAATTTAACCAATGGACATCCAAAAAATTTCTTTTTGCCAAAATATATATGCAAAGATGTTTACTGTGGGAAGATATTTATATAAAAATGAAAAAATATTTACACAAGGTGTTCCTTATTTCGGAGTTTTAATAAAGTGTGATGCATCTATATGATGGCCTACTAGGCAGTTGTTAAAATGAATGAGGTATACTATATCTATATATGATGACATGGAAAAATATTAGAAACTGCATAGTTCTATGTGAAATAGGTCACAGGAGCTCTAGACTAGATAAAACCCTAATGGAATTCTAGCAACAGGTGGCCAGGCAGGACTGTCAGATATCCTGTAGGCCTGTGAAGGTAACCTACGATCTCACTCTACCTCCTCCAAAAGTTTACAAGAGGAACAGCTAGGTACCTATTTCCAATCCTAGAAATAAGAGTATAAGTGGTAGGAGAATTTCCTTTCCAATGATTCTGACCTTTTGAAACTCTGGGATTATCAGTTGGCAGAAACTTGGGAACGTGTCACCTTGTACAGTTTCAGAACCGCACTGGGTAAAGGCCATACTGATGCATCCAATTCTCTTTCAGTGGTTTGCTTCTTTAAGGTAGGCATTTTGCAATTAAGACATATGTAGGTTACAAGAACATCTTGATCCAGCGCAACATACACCATTCTCTCCCAGTTTCCTCCTCCTTCTCCTCCTCACCCAACACTACACCCAGTTAGGCCATAAAACAGAGTAGAGTGGGAGGAACCTCATTAAAGATTTGAGATTATCGACTTGTCCTGTAGCCCCTGCCTTTTGCCCTAGGGGCATTGTGTCTATTCTCTGAGAGTTCTCCATCTCTTGGGACTCTTCATTCATATGCGCCATGAGACAGGGCTTCATGACCTGTCTCCAGTGTTGGGCTTCTCTCATAGTCCAGCATATAATGATACAAATAACTAAATTATATAGTTGCTACATGCCAACCAGGAGAAAGGTGACATCCAGCTAATGGGTAAGATCTAGATTAGTACAGGCTTTCCATAACAGCACAAAATGAAGTTTCTAGAAAGACATTAATAACTAAGACTTGGTATAAAAATCAAAACATTGAGCAAACCTGATGTATACTTGTGATAGTGTTAGAGATGTAAACATAAATTGAGCAGGCAAATAATTACATAGGCCCTACTTTTTCTATGTTTGAAATGACTGCAAGGATAAACCACTAAGGTCCAGAGTGTTCACAGTCCTGGGATTTTAGTTCTGTATGAAATTAAACATACACAAGTATTGTGCTGGGTATTTTGGCACCTAATCTTTCTAAATCTCTTATATATTGATATGATTCTGGCATGAGAATAGATTTAAAGACATAACTCAATCTTGCATGAATTCAGGAATTTTCATTTGGTACAAATGATAAACACATTTGAAATGCTGAACAGTAAGAATCTTTTTAAAAAAAAAATAGGTTGATCATAACTAAACATAGAGGTTGCAATTCTGTCAAGCTTATTGAAAACTACTTTTCAACACTCCTAAGGAAGCCTCATTGGACTTATTCACCAACTCAACATGTTGGCTAATTGTATTACGAATTAGATCCTATCTCAAATTCCACTCCCATGGCAATGGCATCACTGAATGCTACAGCTGTTTTTATGGCCACAGGAGTCTTTGGAATGCAGCTGCCTTTTAGGGCGGTACTTCTCCAAATAGAGAAGTTGCTTGCTGTTCAAAGCTCCACGCTGATTTTGTCTTATGAATGTACTGAATCTTCATATTTTATTCCATCTTTGATTAACGCTGGGGCAACAAGCACCAGCACTCTCCCAAGGCCTGCAACACAATGTATGGCAATACAGCCACCAGGTTCTGCAGGAAACGTACTTTTTACAAGACTTAACCAGTCATCAACAATCTGGTTGGATGGTGCTGCACCATCATCAAAAGGCCAGTCAAAGCATGGCTGCCTTCTTTCTCCACAAGAGTAGTGTCCTTATCCATTGATGCAGAAAAAGCATTTAACAAAATCCAACCCTTTCTTGATAAAAACTCTCTGCAAGGTGGGAATAGAAGGATCATACCTTAACATAATAAAAGCCTTATATGACAAACCCACAGCCAACATCATACTCAATGGACAAAAACTAAAACCATTTCCCCTAAGAACAGGAACAAGACAGGGATGCCCACTCTTACCACTCCTGTTTGACATAGTATTGGCAGTATTAGCCATTGCAATCAGACAAGAAGAAGAAATAAAAGGCATCCAAATTGGAAAAGAAGAAGTAAAACTGTCATTTGCAGATGACATCATGTTGTACATAGAAAACCCCAAAGACTCCATCAAAAACCTACTAGACTTAATACATGAATTTGGCAATGTAGCAGGATACAAAATTAACACCCAGAAGTCTATGGCTTTTCTATATACCAATAATGAACTCGCAGAAAGAGAAATTAAAAAAGCAATCCCATTTACCATTGCAACAACAAAAAATAAGATACCTAGCAATAAACTTAACCAAGGAGATAAAGGACCTGTATTCAGAAAATTTCAGAACATTGAAAAAAGAGATAGAGGAAGACATGAACAAATGAAAGAATATACCATGTTCATGGATTGGTAGAATCAACATCATTAAAATGCCCATACTACCCAAAGCAATCTATAAATTCACACAATCCCCATTAAAATACCAATGGCATACTTCAAAGACCTAGAACAAATTCTCCAAAAATTCATCTGTAATTAAAAAAAAAAAGACCCAGACTAGCTGCAGCAATCTTGAGAAAGAAGAACAATGTTGGAGGGATCACAATACCAGATATCAAGCTATATTACAAAGCCATTGTTCTCAAAACTGCCTGGTACTGGCACAAGAACAGACAAACAGACCAGTGAAACAGAACAGAGAACCCAGAAATCAACACAAGCCATTATGCTCCATTAATATTTGACAAAGGAGGCAAGAGCATACAATGGAGTCAAGACAGTCTCTTCAATAAATGATGTTGGGAAAACTGGACAGATATTTGCAAAAAAATGAAACTAGACCACCCACTTATACCATAAACAAAAATAAACTTAAAATGGATAAAGGACTTAAACGTAAGATGGGAAACCATAAAAATCTTAAAAGAAGCCATAGGCAGCAAAATAGCAGGCATTTGTTGTAGCAATATCTTTACTGATACAGCTCCTAGGACAATGGACTAAGGAGAAAATAAACAAATGGGACTACATCAAAATATAAAACGCTTCTGCACAGCAAAAGAAACCATCAACAAAACAACAAGAAAGCCCAGTGCATGGGAGAACATATTTACCAATGTTATCTCTGGTAAGTGGTTAATCTCCAAAATTTACAGTGAACTCATACAACTTAACAAAAGGAAGATAAACAATCCAACCAAAAAATGGGCAAAGGACCTAAATAGACACTTTTCGAAAGAGGACATTCAGAAAGCCAAGAGGCATATGAAAACATGCTCAAAGTCACTAATCATCCAAGAGATGCAAATCAAAACAACAATGAGGTACCACCTCACACCTCTAAAAATTGCTATCATCAACAAGTCAACCAATGACAAGTGCTGGAGAGGATTCAGAGAAAAAGGAACCCTTGTGCACTGCTGGTGGGAATGCAGACTGGTGCAGCCACTGTGGACAACAGTATGGTGTTTTCTCAAAAAATTAAAAATGGAACTGCCATTTGACCCAGTAATACCACTTCTAGGAATATATCCCAAGAAGCCAGAAACACCAATCAGAAAGGATATATGCACCCCTATGTTCATTGCAGCACAATTTACCATAGCTAAGATTTGGAAACAGCCTAAATGCCCATCAGCAGATGTGTGGATTAGAAAACTGTGGTACATCTACACAATGGTATACTACGCTGCTATAAAAAAGAAGGAATTCTTACTATTTGGAACAGCATGGATGGAACTGGAGAGTATTATGGGAAGTGAAATAAGCCAGTCAGTAAAAGAAAAATGCCACATGATCTCACTTATTTATGGATAATAAAGAACATTATAAACTGATGAACGAAAATAGATACAGAGGCAGAGAAGCATCGAACAGACTGTCAAACTATAGCGGGAAGGCTGGGAAAGGTTGGGGAGGGAGGTAAGAGATCAACCAAAGGACTTGTACTAGTATGCATGCATATAAGCATAACCAATGGACATAAGACACTGGAGGAGGAGGGAGAGGGCATGTGCTGGGGGGTAGGGGAGGCTGGGGGAAGGTCAATGGGGCGGGGGGGAAGGAGACATATGTACTACTATTTGTAATACTTTAAACAATAAAATTAAAATAATAAAATAAAAAACTTTAGTATAAAAACAAACAAAAAAAAAACGAGTAGTGTCCTAAGTTGCTTCACATACTCTTACTATTGTGGTAACTCCATTCTTCTTAAGTTCTGCTTTGAATTTGTTTGAAGTCACAGTGGTTGGGTTGTGTGTAATAAGAAATCTCATGTTCTTGTATGTGACTTCCACAGGAGCTGGGCAGTTCATGCGAGCCATGATCATTTAGTCAAAAAACACTCAATAGGGTGATGAAAATATATTTTTTTTATATATATTTTATTGATTTTTTACAGAGAGGAAGGGAGAGGGATAGAGAGTTAGAAACAGCGATGAGAGAGAAACATCGACCAGCTGCCTCCTGCACATCTCCTACTGGGAGTGTGCCCGCAACCAACGTACATGCCCTTGACCGGAATCGAACCCGGGACCTTTCAGTCCGCAGGCCGACGCTCTATCCACTGAGCCAAACCGGTTTCGGCATGAAAATATTTTAAAATTGAATACAGAAATGATGCACAGAAACTGAGCCCAATTCAAGCCTCCTCCGCTGGACGTCCTCGGTGCTGCGAGTGCAGCTGGGAGTAATGGAAAACGAGATGAGCCTCCTAATGAGCAGCAGCAGTTCCTCGACCTGGTCATACTGAGGCCATAGGAAGGAAGGGCACCGAGGGCCCCCATCCAGGCCTGAACTCGCATAAAATGCTTCGCAGATGCCAGTCAACACTTCTATGTCCAGGGGAACCACTCACATGGGGGCTTCTTGGTGGAGCAGTAATGGATTCCTACAGTCCACTCACCTGCACAGGGGCGTGCTGTGCCTGGCAATAATCTCCTCTGCCCTCCAGAAACTCCACAAATGTGTGACTACAGGTAAGAACACTACAGAAAGAACCACTGAAGGTTGTGGCCTAGTCACACAACCGGTCCTGGCAGCGGTGGTGGAAGCAGCCGCAGGGCAGGGAGAGGCAGTGTGTGTGCGTGGGTGGCGGGGGGAGGGGGACAGGGGGCGGTGGCAGCTTTGCAGAAGGCAGCAGGGGCACCAGACTCTTGAGAAACAGAGCATGGAAGGAGAAGCCAGGGAATGAATGCAAAGGAGAGAAGAAGTAAAGATGAGCTCCAGTAGGGGGTCGACAAACTTTTTCTATAAAAGACCCAGAGAGTATAAATACCTTAAGTCCTTGCGGACCATAAGATCTCGACTGCAACCACTCAGCCCTGCTGTGGCAGCTGGAAACCAGCCAGAATCAATACCTAAATGAATGTTTGTGACTGGGTTCCAATAAAACTTTAAGGACACTGGGGAAAGTTTCATGAGTTTTAATAGTATACTATTTTATTGATTGATGGTTTGGTTAGTTTAAAAATAACAATAGCCTATTTAAAACTTGATTTTTTAAAAATATATTTTATTGATGTTTTTACAGAGAGGAAGGGAGAGGGATAGAAAGTTAGAAACATGGATGAGAGAGAAACATCAATCAGCTGCCTCCTGTACACCCCCTACTGGGTATGTGCCCGCATCCAATGTACATGCCCTTGACTGGAATCGAACCTGGGACCCTTGAGTCTGCAGGCTGACGCTCTATCCACTGAGCTAAACCGGTCAGGGCTAAAACTTGATTTTTTAAAAATATATATTTTATTGATTTTATAAGAGAGGAAGAAAGAGGGAGAGTGAGATAGAAACATCAATGATGAGAATCACTGATTAGCTGCCTCCTGCATGCCCCACACTGGGGATCAAGCCCACAACCCGGGCATGTGCCCTAATTGGGAATCGAACCGTGACCTCCGGATTCATAGGTAGATGCTCAACCACTGAGCCACGCCAGTCAGGCAAAACTCAATTTTTATTTATTAGTCCCCGGCTTTGTAGAAAGCCATTTTCGTAGAAAGCCATTCTGGGCTTCAAAGGGGAGGGGCAAGGATGCTGAGTTGGCTCACTCCTGGCAAAGAAGGAGACAGGGTGCTGCCAAGAGCCCTTGGAAGTGCTTGCGGACGGGGAGGGCAGGCAGCCCTGGTTGGTGCTCCTGTCTGCTGACGTGTGGTTATAAATCACCTGCTGAAGCTTGGGCTTTTCCAAGACGGATAGGCATCCGGGTGTTTGCTCTCTGACCTGCTCTACTGGAAGAAAAACCTCCTCCTGGGGCCCTGCTTTCTGGCACGATGCCTTCTCTCCCCAGTTCTGATGAGCTGATTTTCTTTGTGAATGGAAGAAAGGTAAGTTTACACAATGATTATATGAATTTTTGCACACCAGAGACAAAAGCCAAGCTAGTTTTTTTTCACTGCGATACCACTCCTTAATTAACTTCTGCCTTCTGTCTTTGTCAAGTCATATGTACTGGTCTGAACTTGAGCATGGGTCATTCATTCAAGGTTTAGTGCAAAATTATGAAAGCATGGGGGCTTTTGCTTGCTCTGAACTTTTCTTTTGGACAATAAGGAGCTCCCATTTGTATTTGTTGGATTACAATGGGAGTGAATTCTGACCCAGGTTATGAAAAACTATATGAGCTCTACTGGAGTTCACCGATGTTATTGCAACAGAAGGTACATATGACATTAAGGATGCTAACAGCAAAGAATAATTTTGTTTTGCCTTCATACATCCACTCAGCTGGTCAATTAGCACAGAAACTGAAGCAGCTCTCCTGAGCCATGGGACAGGGAGGCTGTGTCCACTGGGGAAGAGGTACGGCAACTCGAATCTCAGTTGTCCTCAAGCCTGTGCTTGAATGAGCAAAATGAATAAATAAAATGTTTGAGGTGCTTTGGGACAATTAGGTGGGAAAAAACTTATGAAATATTAAAATAGAAAATTGTTTTGAAAAGTCATTTGGTGTTAATGATTTTGCTTCCCACGCCTCGTTGTGCTGCATTACTGATGTTCTTCCCTAAAAGGGGAGATACAGCTTTAATCATGGCAAGCATTCTTGGAAGTGTTGCCTGTCAAATAGCAGGGAAACAACATTTTTAGGAAACCCATGAACTAAAGAACAAAGAGTGAAAGAGAAAGCAAAGAACCAAGAAAAAATCTGGGTTTAGCAATACTGCTTACCAATTGGTCAGGATCTTGCATGACCTGAAGCCAACTGGCATGTCAGAAGAATAATTGCTGAGTGGACAATTCACAGGAATTCAAAAGCTAAGAACTTTTCTGAGTTCAAGGAAAATGGGGCTTTGTTGCTTTGCCTTTGCTGGTAAATAAAACCATGTATCCTCTAATAACACATTAGAATGAGTATTCCCTCTCCAGGTCTCCCAATCTTTTGACTTCCTAGCTGATAGTTTGGTATTTTTCCCTTTCTCTGTTTTACAAATTTCTAAGACAAGTTATAGATGGCAAATAAAAGGGGGGAAATATATGCAACTCTTTGAAGAAATTGGGTTTGCTGTTATTTCTGTGGTTGGTCTTCTTCCCTTTAGACCCAGGAGCGCAGAGTTGAGCAAAGCACATTCCTCCACCAATGGCACATCCTCATCACAGTCTGGACAAGGCTCTTCATTTGCTTTATATTATTGTCTTTTTTCTTCTTATTTCTTATCTTCTCTTTATTTCCTTCTCCCAGATGCATCCACTCTTGTGCATTATAAACATACATCTTTGTCATATACTTTCAATATAGTCATTTAGAAAGATAGATGTATCCT
The DNA here is from genome assembly GCF_028538775.1 of Myotis yumanensis. Lineage (NCBI taxonomy): Eukaryota > Metazoa > Chordata > Mammalia > Chiroptera > Vespertilionidae > Myotis > Myotis yumanensis. The sequence goes on from NW_027223759.1 coordinate 9,005,155, forward strand.
TAAAATAATATGCAGTTGATCCTTGAACAATACAGGTTTGTACTGCGCTGGTCCACCTATATGTGCTTTTTTTTTCCAATGTATTTTCCTTATGATTTTCTTAATCACATTTTCTCTAGCTTACTTTATTGTTAGAATACAATAGAAATATATATTCCTATATAATAAAGAGGTAATATGCAAATTAACCCTCATGCCTTCACAAGATGGCTGCCTACAAACAGGCCAGCAGGGGGGTTAATGAGGGATGACCAAATGACTGAACAAGCAGGCTGTGTGGGGTGACCAGGCTGGCAGGGGGGGCAGTTGAGGGTGACCAGGCCAGCGGGGGGGGGGGGGGGCAGTTAGGGGTGACCAGGCTGGTGGCAGGTGCAGTTGGGGGCGATTAGGCCGGCAGGGGGGCCAGTTAGGGGAGACCAGGCTAGCAGAGGGGGGCAGTTGCGGGTGACCAGGCTGGCAAGTGGGGTAGTAAGGGGTGACCAGGCCAACAGGGAGGAGGCAGTAAGGGGTGACCAGGCCAGCAGGGAGGGGGCAGTTGGGGGCAACCTGGCCAGCAGCAGGGGGCAGTTAGGGCTGACCAGACCAGCATGGGGGAAGTTAGGGGCGATCAGGCCAGCACACAGAGGCAGTGAGGGGCAATCAGGCTGGCAGGGGGGGGGCAGTTAGGGGCAACCAGGGAGGCAGGCAGGTGAGCGATTAGGAGCCAGCAATCCAGGACTGTGAGGGGGATGTCCGACGGCCAGTTTAGGCCTAAACTGGCCATTGGACATCCCCTGAGGGGTCCCAGATTGGGGAGGGTGCAGGCTGGCCTGAGGGAACGCACCCCCCTGCATGAATTTCATGCACCAGGCCTCTAGTGTATATATAACATACAAACTATGTGTTAATTGACTGCTTATGTTATTGGTAAGGCTTCTAGTCAACAGTAGCTTATTAATAGTTAAGTTTTGGAGGAGTCAGAAGTTATATATGAATTTTCAACTGTGCAGGGGGATCAGTCCCCTAATCCCACATTGTTCAAGGTTCAACTGTACAGTGTTTGGCTTTGCATGAGTGTATTTATATTCTTACGTTACCCAAGTGAAATTATGATTTACTTCACAAGATGTATACGTCTCCTTCTATTTCTTTTGTGACTCAAAAGAGATCTATCCATGTTGCTCTTTGAACACCTGGCTCATTATTTCTGCATGTAGAGTTCTCCAGGCTGTGGAAATCCTGCTTATCCAGTCCCCCAGTGATAGACACATGGAATGCTTCCAATTCCCCACTACATGCAGTGAACACCCTACCGTGTATTTCCTTACCAACACCGGCAGGAAAATCGCTAAGTAAAATTAAGGCATGCCAATGTCTCAGGTTCTGCCAGGTGGCTTTCCAGGAATCTTGCACAAGTTACATTTTCCCACAGTTCATTGCATGACAAAGCTGCCTTCTTACCAATATAAATATACGATTTGCTAATCTATGATGTGCCAAGACTTGATACAATCAAACTTGCTAAAGTGTGTTAATCTGATGGGTGTAAAATGTTCTTTCATTGCAGTTCTCCCTTGCTTATCTCTAGATCTTGGTATAGTTGGTCCTTTATTCATATACTTAGTAAAAAGAAATCATTTCCTATGTGTCTATAAAGTACCAGAGGAGACAGAAGGTACGAGTACAATTTTTTAAATTAAATCTTTATTGTTCAGATTATTACAGTTGTTCCTCTTTTTTCCCCCCCATAACTCCCCTCCACCCGGTTCCCACCCCACCCTCTGCCCTTACCCCCCTCCCACTGTCCTCATCCATAGGTGTACGATTTTTTTCCAGTCTCTTCCTGCACCCCTCACACCCTTTTCCCCCCGAGAATTGTCAGTCCACTCCCTTTCTATGCTCCTGATTCTATTGTATTCACCAGTTTATTCTGTTCATCAGATTATTTATTCAGTTGATTTTTAGATTCATTTGTTGATAGATATGTATTTACGAGTATAATTTTATGAGTGCAACTTACGGTATGACCAGAATTTTTCATATGATTATGAAAATATTTATTTATTTTTAAAATATATTCTTATTGATTTCAGAGAGGGAGAGGGAGAGAGAAAGAGAGAGAGAAACATCAATAATGAGAGAAAATCATTGATTGGCTGCTTCCTGCACTCCCCCTACTGGGGATGGAGCCTACAACCCAGGCATGTGCCCTGACCAGAATGGAGCCGTGACCTCCTGGTTCATAGGTCAATACTCAACCACTGAGCCACTATGGCAGGGCTGAAATATTTATTTTAAATGACTGGGAGTGCTATGTACTTGAGATGTCAGAATTGCAATTAGCATCCTTTCATTAAATTCCCAACGTCTAATCTTGTTTTCTCCTACTTCATTTGGGCTTTGATCCTCCCCTGTCATAATGGGTGCTGAGCTTATCTCTGGCTCTTCAGATCCTCTGAGGACACAGAAGGAAGCTTGGAAATATGAGGCATTTATTAAAAATAATGTGGTTTGTTGTTGTTTTCCTAGGGTGATAAAAATACAAACACTTTTAGTAGAATAATGTCCTTAGTGCTACCTTTCCAGATGCCTTTCTCTCCAGTTCTCACTAATGTTGCCTGACTGTACCTAACTAGGGAGCTGCTTGGGCAGGGAGGGCAGACAGCTTTCATCGCATGTGTCAACTTTGACCTATTGGCGGTAACAGCTTGGAATGCAACGTGAGAGACAGAACAGAGATTGATGCTCCCTCTGCTTTTCCCTGCATTTCACTGAGGAAGGATGGAGAAGACAGGGGTGTCTCCCTTAAAGACACTCCCTTATGATCTTATGACTCCCTTAGAAAATCTTCTCCAGCTAACCTGTTTTGTGGCTTTCTGTAGCCACTAGTTAACTTGATCAATTTTGGAACCTATGTATCCATTACCCCAGATAATTCTAAGGAAAAACAACCCAGAATTTATACTTGTCATATGTATTACAAAATTCAGAGGCATTAAAATAATGCTCCATCATTTTTTCAAAATTCTGGTTCCAAGTATTGTGTTTCCTTTGCTGTTGTTTAGTCTTTGGACGTCATCACCTATCAGAAACATGCCCCTAAACAGCAGGTAGACTTGCCATACGTTCTGGTGTTCTCTCCCTAAAGTCCTCCTCTCCTTCCACACTGTAGGTCGTAGAGAAGAGCGCCGATCCTGAAATGAACCTGCTGTTCTACCTGAGGAAAGTCCGTATCCTTATGTTTTGCTGTAATCTGTCTGGATTGGGTGGTAAACAGTGAGCATGTTAAGACTTCTGAAGAAAGTCGCCCTGTATTTGTTCTGGGTCAATAACCTGGTGTCTAATTTGTAGCGTCTAGTTGGAGTTCAGAGAATGCATCCAGAGGTGATAGATGTGTACTTTACTTGTTGTATTTTTCATCTGAGCACACAACCAAAAGACCCCTCCAGGGAACCACAAGGGTCCACTGGGAACAGCTTTGGAAAATAATTTCATGACTTCTGAGGCCCATGGTCACCCAGATGGCGGCTTCATGTTCAGGAGTGTGAAGGTGAAAACGCCCGGTCAATTGCTCAGTGCAGCATGTCCCTGACAATGGTTTCCCACAAGCACATCTCATTGACTTGTCGCTTATGCCTTTTCGTAAACCTTATTGAAGAAAACAAGGTTTTATAAACATTCCAAAATTCCAAAGTCTAGCTGATGCCCTCCCAGATCTCCACCTGGATCTAGAGCTTCCTTCACCTCTCACTCCTCCCAGGCCTCCAGTAGAACTTCGATAAAGATTCAAAAAGCAGTTCTTGGTCTGGGGGGCAACTATAAAGGGGGTAGCAGGAGGGCATGATGATGGCCCTATATCTGTCTGTCTGCCTCCCAACATACACACCTCAATACACAACTTTATTTCTCCCTGTTCTTCCCTTGCCAAAGTTATCTAATAAATGATGTGTGCTGGATGCCACCTTTTCTTTTTCTTTTTGTTTAAAGGATATTTTTTAAAATATATTTTTTAATGATTTTTCACAGAGAGGAAGGGAGAAGGATAGAGAGTTAGAAACATTGATGAGAGAGAAACATCGATAAGCTGCCTCCTGCACACTCCCTACTGGGGATGTGCCCTCAATCCAGGTACATGCCCTGACCGGAATCGAACCTGGGACCCTTGAGTCCTCAGGCCAACGCTCTATCCACTGAGCCAAACCAGTTAAGGCCCACCTTTTCTATTGAACCCCTTGCAATATAGTTTCCTACCCCATCATTTTACTCCTCTCGTCAATATAATCTGTCCCTATTCCACTCACTATTCCAGGAACTGTACAGGTGACAGGACTATCACCCCCAAGCCTCCCATTTGCCCAGCAAACTCCTATTCAACCCTTGTCTCTTCCTTCCCTCCCAAGCCCGACATGAGTACCCTATGACACTTGCTGTCACCCCTTCACTGGCTGCCTCCCTAACTAGGCTGAGGGCAGAGGCTGTGTCTTCCATCTTGCCCCTGAACACCTTGTGCTTGGTAAAATTTGTGAGCTGCAAGAATGGCAGGAAGTGTTAGGGCTTCCGTGGTGGGACAGTGAACACATCTCATTTTCCTGTTGTGCCCTACAGCCAGGATCTCATGGAGCTCAAGCTGCCTTAAAATGGCACACTCTCCTCGCCCCAAGTAGCTGTGGGCCATTCACTCTCCTGGTGCATTACCTGGCCTTGCAGATTAGGTTGCTTTGAACCAGGCCAGGAGGTGTGGAGGGAAAAGACAAACAAGAGATCCAAGAACTCACCCCAGCAGATGTGGGCTGGGCAGCTGGGATGAACGGGATCACTCCGTGGGAGGCTGTGACCTTGGGAAGGAGTGAAATAGTGAAAGAAAGATGGGGATGGCTCCCCCACATTTGGTTTCTTGTGTGGCTGGGTCCTATTCTGGCAATGACACCTAAGTCAGGCCCCGAGGTAGCAGCAAATTGGGGTTTTGTGGGAGCCTGAAGTTTTTATAATATTGGAGACCTGCCTTCAGGGAAAAAATATAAAATTAGCAATGTAAATTAGGTACAGGGCCTCGGGAGTCCTGTGAAACGTGCAGTAGGCCAGTGCTAATGTAGGCACATGGGGTGCTGACTCTGGCAGAAAATCCAATATTTGTGGTTATCCATGAATATTCATGCAAATCACCCACTTGAGAAACAAGTTAAAAATAAACCTCTGGCCCGGTGGGTGTGGCTCAGTGGTTGAGCATCTACCCAGGAGCCAAGAGGTCACCTGTAGATTCCCGGTCAGGGCACATGCCCATTTGGGGGCTCAATCCCCAGTAGGGGGCATGCAGGAGGCAGCTGATCAATGATTTTCATCACTGATGTTTCTTGTTCTCTCTCCCTCTCCTTTTCTCTCTCTCTAAAAATCAATAATAACATATTTTTAAAATAATAAGCCTCTGCCTCCATCCCAGAAATATTGGCTCTGTAATCAGAGGTTGGGGCCTGGAAGTCTCAGGTGAAACACATTTACTTGGAATGACTTCTTTATGCCGTTAGGCACCAGGAAGAATGAACAGAAGAGGACACTGGGGAGATGGGAATGGGAGGCTGGGGTAATTCTGCCTAGAGCAGCTTCCGGCCATGTTTCCTTGGGAGTCCATGCATTTTCAGCTTGCTCCTAATATAGATGAATTTCTTCATTATTGAGGTCTAGAGAAAGCCCAGAGAAGTCTGTAGTGAATTTAGAAGTGATACAAAGGGAAGTGGTAGGGTGTGCTGACCAACAGTGAAATTTTGATGCTGCATAAATGGGAGATAGCAGAGCCAGTGAGGGAGGATTTGGCCTGTTGTTTGCTTTTATGTGTTTTTTTTCCTGGAATAATGAGTGGCATAGGGGCAGATATATTGGCTAGACGAAAATCATACAACAATTAATAAATAATGATACAAGAATAAGCTCTGTGTTTCATGTACTCACCACTGTAGGCCTGCTTTTGCCCACCCCCTGTATTTCATCTGGCAACCTACTTAATGATGAGCTTTAGGATGAACTGACAACCTATGGAAGGAACTGTTTGAGGCAGGCACCTCTGGTGGGGATGGAAGAAGAAAGCATCAAACTAGCTGTTTGGTGACCGAAGGACAAAGCAGCTGGTTGCACCAACTTTTTGCTTTTTCACTCAAGGCAATGTTAACACATGCATCACAAAGCTGTTTCACTCCCGGGGTGTACTGACCCAGCCCAGTATTCTATCTCTTTGTGCAGCCGCCTCTAAGATGAAGTTAGTCTCTACCTCTACCCAAGCCACGTATGATCTCCACCCATGAAATCCTTCTTAAACCTCAACCAGAAAAGGTCCCAAGCCAATTCTAGCAGATTCTTACCGAAAATAACGCAGGGGGTTTACGTAAGTTATTTGCTCTCCCTCTGGGGAAATATGCAAATGTTTTACAGAGGAGAAGTACACAGTGGTTGTTGACATGACTAGCTCAGGAACCATGGTTATTAAATTAATAGTCCCTAATCCTTAAGAAGGTAAAAGCATTGCATTGCTGAGTCAGAGAAAGGCAAGTTTCCCAGGGGTATTTTTCTAAGTTTTGCATACACACCACCTCCACAGCAATAACGTAACCTGAGTCCAGAGTCCATTGTCCACAACTCTGGATTTAACAGGCTTTTCCCTTCCTCATTTGGACACACACCCCGACCTAACAGGCACAAGGCTCTCTGTAGTCTTCATGTATCCAGATGGTGTGCTATAAAAATGGCTATGTGTTGAGTTGCAAAGTGTTGCCCTAGTCCCTTTGGGAGTGCCATCTTATTATCTTCCAAAATATGAAAAAAATTGCATTTAGAAATGCATCTGAGAAAGAAAGAAAACTCCTTCTCACCTTTATCAATGAGCTCCTTTACATGCAAAAGTGGAACTCTGAGCAAGGAACTCAAGAGAACATGTTTCTTGACGGCATCTGAGGAAAAAGAGTGTAAAAAGCAAAAGGGCTCAGCCTGTGGGGCTCAGTGTTTGAGTGTTGATTCATGAACCAGGAGATTACGGTTCGATTCCCAGTCAGTGCACATGCCTGGGTTTCAGGCTCAATCCCCCACAGAGGGCGAGCAGGAGGATCAATGATTTTCTCTCATTGTTTACGCTTCTGTCTCTCTCTCCCTCTCCCTTCCTCTATCTGGAATCAATAAAAACATATTAAAAAAACAAAAGCAAGGGGGCATGGGCCCCTCTTTTCCTTGACTCACTTCTTTCCAGTCCACCTCACAGGCACCAAGTACGGCTGTGGGAGTGGAGGCTGTGGCTCCTGCACTGTCATGGTGTCAAGATACGACCCCAAGACCAAGAAGATTCAGTATCCTTTGTGTTGGCCAGGGCCATGCTTGGGTACATCTGGGAAGGATGTGGAGACTCCCACTTTGCTGTCCATATTCACTCCTCTCCTCTCCACAGGTGTCTATGGCACTCACACAGCTCTGGGCCTGCTCTCCCTGCAGCTTCCTAAGTTCCAGATCTTTCCCATGGACTTTCTTCCCATCAGATTATATTTAATCGGGCTAGTGTGCAACCAGAATATTTGTATTTTCAAAAGCTTTGCATGGCTGGGAATCACTGGGCTTAACTAACCCAGGGTGGTTTATATAAGTCAATATGTCATCTTATGATCAGTAAAAAGTTTTTTTTTCCCTAGAATGAAGGGAAAAAAATAGAGAATTGAGGGTCTCTGGGAGACCCTACACAAAACAGTTCCTTATTCTATTTTTCCATTTCTTTTTAATTTCCTACACCAGCCACATGTAGGTTCTTTCTTGAACACTTCCAGAAATTTATGGTTTTATATCTAGAGTTCTCTGTATTCTCACGAAAATACAGTTTCATGATTCTCCTGGACTGACATTGCTCCCTGAATTATGCTACCCATCCCTATGATTCCTAGGTGTTCTCTTTACACAATTCTATCACAGTCATTATCCAGTTACCGCGTGCCTGGTGCCCATCTGTTCTCTGTATGGGGTTGCTGTCACCACGGTAGAAGGTATAGGAAGCATCAAAACCAGGATTCACCCCGTGCAGGTAAGAGTGTACTCTGATTGGGACCAGGTGTTGGTATAGGTACCCCACATAGTCCCATATACTCTAAATAGGTCACCAACTGTGAAATCCTTTGTGTTTTTAAATTCGCATTTTGTTAGATTTTATGCTTCGTAGCTAGGGATCTTTTCAAAGATTGGTGTATAAACCAAGATTTCTTCATTAATTTTAATACATCTTACTTAGCTTCTCAGCCCCATCTTTGCCCTAAACTAAAACAAGGACAGTTCAGTCTCATGAGAAAAGAAAATTAGAAAATCAGAAGTTTCTAGAAGATAACTGGTTGTCTACCACATTCAAAATACTGAACTCTGAATGAGAGGCTAATTTGTGTACAAATACTCCCCACACTCACCAAATGTCTCAGGAGAAACTGAGCAGCCAGGTGGCAATAAAACACAGCTAAAATGACAACGTGTTTACTAAAGTTTACAGGACTTTTTGAAGAAATGGCAATGCTATTTTCATATACTAGCATAGGAACTGCTTCAGAAGTTGTCTTAAAAGCAGTGTATAGAAAGAAAATTATAAATAGCCATATTTTCCCTTGACATTCTTTCTCTTCGAAAACTGGGCTTGGAGCATAGAGGCTAAGAGTGTCCTCTGACAGTGTGTTACCATTGATGGGTATTTGGTTATAGTGCATGTCTTTCAAACATAATCTTGATGACTTTTTGATCTTATTAAGATCCTACCTCATACCTGACTCATCACCTTAACAGTTATGGAAGCACCTAATGCTACAGCCTATCAGATTTCTTTCTCTCCAGTCATCTTTCAATATTACACTTGACATTCAATATCACATTAGTTTCAGGTGTAAAACATAGTGGTTTGACATTAATATAACTTATGAAGTGATCCCCCTGGTAAGTCTAGTACCAGCTGGCACCATACAGTTATTATAATGTTATTGACTATATTCCCTATGATGTACTTTACATCCCCAAGGCTATTTTGTACCTGCCAGTTTGTACTTCTTAATTCCTTCCCCTTTTTCACCCAGTCCCCCAACCCCCACTCCCATCTGGCAACTATCAGTTTGTTCTCTGTATCCATGAGTCGTCTTCTGTTTTGTTTGTTTGTTTATTTTGTTCTGTAGATTTTACATAGAAGTGAGATCATATGGTATATGTCTTTCTCTGCCTGACTTATTTCACTTAGCATAATACCCTCTACATTCATCTATTGTCCAAATGGTAAGATTGTATCTTTTTTAAGGCCAAGTAATATTCCACTGTACCATGGCCTTTTAAAAAATTTTTAAATCTTTATTGTTGAGATTATTACAGATGTCCTTCTTCCCCACCCCCCCCAAGGCCCCTCCACCTGGTTCCCATCTGCCACAGGCCTTCACCATCCTATTGTCTGTGTCCATAGGTGATGCATATATGCATATAAGATCTTTGTTTAATCACTTCCTACCCCCTACTCCCCTTCCCTCTGAGAATCGTCAGTCTGTTATATTTTCATGCCTCTGATTCTATTTTATTCACCAGTTTATTCTGTTCATTAGATTTCTTATTCGTTTATTTTGATTTTTAAATTCAATTGTTGATAGGTATGTATTTATTGCCATTTTCTTGTTCATATTTTTTATCTTTTTCTTTTTCTTCTTCTTCCTCTTCCTAAAGAATACCCTTCAACATTTCATATAATACTGCTTTGATGGTGATGAACTCCTTTAGCTTTTTCTTGTCTGTGAAGCTCTTTATCTGACCTTCAATTTTAAATGATATCTTTGCTGGGTAGAGTAATCTTGGTTGTAGGTCCTTGCTATTCATCACTTTGAATATTTCTTGCCACTCCCTCTGGCCTGCATAGTTTCTGTTGTAAAATCAGCTGACGGTCATATGGACGTTCCCTTGAAGGTAACTAAATGTTTTTTCTTGCTGCTTTTAAAATTCTTTCTTTGTCTTTAGCCCTTGGCATTTTAATGATGATGTGTCTTGGAGTGGTCCTCTTTGGGTGCTTCTTGTCTGGTACTCTCTGTGCTTCCTGGACTTGTAAGTCTATTTCTTTCACCAGGTAGGGGAAGTTTTCTGTCATTATTTCTTCAAGTAGGTTTTCAATATCTTGCTTTCTCTCTTCTTCTAGCACCCCCATAATGTGAATGTTAGTACGCTTGAAGTTGTCCCAGAGGCTCCTTACATTATCTTTATATTTGCGGTTTCCTTTTTTTTTTTTTTTTTTTTTTGCTCTTCTTGTTGAGTGTTTTGTGCTTCCTCATATTTCAAATCGTTGGTTTGATTCTCAGACTCCTCTACTCTACTGTTGAATCCCTATATATTATTCTTTATTTCAGTCAGTGTATGCTTAATTTCTGACTGGTCCTTTTCCATTTTTTTTTTTTTTTACTTAGCATATTAGACTTTTATTATATAGAATTTTTACTTCCTATAAGGATCCTTTTCCATTTTTTTTTTTTTTTTTTTGGCATTCTCATTAAGATCCTTGAAAGTCTCACTAAGTCTCTTGGAGGTTTCTAAAAGATTCTTGAGTAACCTAATAACCATGGTTTTGAACTTTATATCCAGTAGTTTGTTTCTTCCATGACTTTCATTTGTGACATCTTTCTTTGTCTCCACATTTTGGCTGTTTCCCTGTGTTTGTTTCTATGTATTGGGTAGAGCTGCTATGTCTCCTTGAGTTGGTAGAGTGAGTGACCTTGTGTAGCAAGTGCTCTATAGGGCCCAGTGGCTCGGCCTCCCCGGTCACCTGAGCTGGGATATCTAGGTGCAGTTTCATTGTAGTTGAGACTTGATTGCTGTTGGTGTCACTGGGAGGAATTCACCTCCAGGCCAATTGGCTGTGAGGATCAGCTGCAACTGCAGTGGGAGAGTTGCTATTCAGGAGACACCCTTTGGAGCAGGACTTGCTGCAGTGGGGCTTTGGTGCTCACTGAATCTGCCCTTGAGTGTGTTGCTTATGGATGTGTAAAGCTGTAATCTAGTATAGGCTGACACTGACTACTGGGTACACTGGCTCTTGGGTCTCCGGGGGGGGGGGGGGGGGGGAGGGGCAAAGTCAGCCACTGTCTGTGGCCACCCAGCAGGAGCTACAGAGATATATGCAGATTTCTCCTCTTTGTATCGGATTTGGAAGTGCCCAGACAAGGCCCAGCTGTGAAGCAAGGCAGGCTGGTGCTGGTGCCAGGTTTTGGGCCTTTTATTGATAGGTTTGGGGCTTCCTGACCCAGCTGCAGTTTGTTTGAGATTTTAACTGAGCAAGGACAGGCCATTCATATGCAAAAGCTGCTGCTTGCAGTGTGAGTGGGGTTGTAAATTGGATAAGGTCGGGTCTTCGGGAATCACCAGGGTGGAGCAAAGAGAAATGGCTGCCAGTCAATCCTGACTCAGAGGTCCTAGCATAGGAACAAGGATCCCTGCAGCACCTCCATATGGGAGAAAGCCGTCCTGAGTTCCTGTCCTGATACCAGACAATCCAGTTCCTCCTGGTATGTGTCTGTGTTCCCCAGAGCCTCGCCCTGGTGCTGGAGCTCAGAGGAAGCAAGGCCTTGTAAGTTCAGTTTGTGGTGCTGGCCTTTTAAGAGGATCAGCTGGGTCTCCAGCAGCCTCTGTGTCACTGAGCCCCAATCCGCACTGGTTTTTACAGCCTGTAATTTTTACTGACTGTAGGGATTTCTCTGCCCAATTCTGGAATCCTGGGCTGGGGGACTGGTGTGGGGCTGGGACCCCTTGCTCCTCCGGGCAGCCTCTGCAGAGACGATTAAAAAAGTGGCCCATGTGGGTGCCAGACCAGCTCATTCTGCGCCTCTGCACCTCCTACCAGTCTCAGTGTGCTTTCTTCTTTACTTCTCTAGTTGTAGGACTTCCATTCAGCCAGCTTTCCAGCGGTTCTGGATAATAGTTATTCTGTATTTTAGTTGTAATTTTGATGTGGTTGTGGAAGGCGATGAGTATAGGCGTTTACCTAAGGCCACTATCTTCCTACTTTGCATATATTGGTTCTGTACAACTTTTTATGCACTAGTTCATTGATGGACACTTACGTTGTTTCCATATCTTGGCTATTGTAAATACTGCTGCAATGAACATAGGGCTGCATATATTTTTTTTCAAATTAGCATGTCATGTTAACAAATGCAGTCTTCATTTCAGTAATTGTATTTTTAACTGATTCTTTTTTTATGTTTTCTGATTGTCATTCTTATGTTTCTTATCTCTTTGTTAAAGTTCTCACTAAATTCATCCACTCTTCCCCTAAGTTCATAGAACATCCTTATAACCAGTGTTTTTAAGCTCTGCTTCTGGTAGATTACTTGTCTCCATTTGTTGAGCGCTTTTTCTGAAGTTTTGTCCCATTCTTACATTTGGGACATTGTTCTTCGTTTCCCCAGCCTTTTGGCTGCTTCTTTGTGTTTGTTTCTGTTTTAGGTGAATCTGTTACACCTCCTGGTCTTGGCAGAGTTAGGTGTCCTGTGGGTCCCAGCAAGGCATTCTCCTTCATCACCAGAGTGGGTTGTATGTGCCCTCCTATTATAGTTGAGCTTTCATTGCTGTGGCAATGTCAGTGGGACAAATTGACCCCAAGTTAACTGGCTGTGAGGAGTGTCTGTGACTACAGCAGACAAGCTGTTTTTCAGGGGCTGATTCCATGGAGTGGTTTTGCTTTAGCAAGATTCTAGTGCCTGCACTGGCCACCTTTTGGGTCTGTTGTTTGTGGAGCTAATTGGTTGGTGTTCCAGTGTGGTCTAAAACCATGTATGATGGTTCTGGGACCTCTTGGGAGGAACTCTGGTGCAGACCAAGTCACTTGCTGTGCCTGGCCCAAGGCCACCAGGTAGAAGCTACAAAGTGATCTGCAGATGGTTGCCACCTGTGCTGGACCTGGAGGTGCCTGGGAAAGGCTAGGCTGCAAACCGAGGCCAGCTGCCACTTGTGACAGAGGTATGAGGCATGCTGGGGCCAGATGCTACTTGTCTAGAGTTCATGTATCTCTAAGATATTTTAGGAAAGTCCACAGGGTAGGCCGAGACCTGACACTTTAAAGAGGTTTCAGGCTTGTGCATGGTTGGGTAGGGCAGGTTCTTAGTAAATCACTAGGGTGGGGTGAACAGTGTTAGTCAAATTAATTGGAGACTCAGATTTGGCACTACCTGTACTAGCAGGCCGGGCAGGAGAAGGGCTGAATATAGGAACAATGGTGTCCACCAGATGGCTATGTGGGGGGAGAGCTCAACCAAGGAATAGTGGTGTGCACTCTGGGGTTTCTGTCCAAGAGAGAACCTCCCTTCCAGCCCTCACCTAAAGCCAGATAATTCAGGTGCCCTTATGTCCCCGGCATTTTTCAAGCTGCTGTTCCTTTGCTGGAACTTGGGGCAAATGTTTGTGGGTAAGTAAATCTGTGCTCGGCACTTTAAGAGGATGCCTGGGTCTCCAGCACTTCTCTGTCTCACTCAGACAGAACTCCTGCTAATTTTCACAGCCAAGTATTGTAAGGACTCCTTTTCCTGGCAACTGGTGCTCTGGATATGAGGCTGGGATCCCTTGCTTCCTCCACAGCCGAGGTACCCCACCCTGTTCTTAACCATCATAGGTGGGTGTGGGATCAGCCTGTTTTGTGTCTTTGCCTCTCCTACTAGTCACTATGTAGCCTCTTCTTTAAATCCTAAGTTGTAGGAATTCCATTCAGCTAGTCTTCAGTGGTTTCCGGTGATGGTTGTTTTATAATTTGATTGTAATTTTGATGGGGTCATGGGAGAAGCCAAGCACAGCATTTACCTACTCCACCATCTTGACCAGAGGTCTCTCTCAATATGCTAGATTTGTTCAGTAGTGCCCTGGACTAGCCTCATATTGGCTTGTGAGAGCTGACTGTTAAATTTTGGGGAATTTTGTGAGCCATTCTTTAAACACAGCCATTATTAACAATGAAACTATACAAACTTAAAATTAAATAAGTAATGATAAGAACAAAGTTAATAAATATCATCACTCATCATCTGCTAATTATTTTACTACATTTTACTGTTGGCTATACCCCTAAGATTATTTGTCTATTATATCTACTTGGTGGAAATGCCATAGAATGATGTGCCACTATACATCTCTCCCCAGATCCACATTCAATGACATCACACTGGAAGCATGACACCAGCCCTATTGGAAATATTTGTACAACTAAAATTGGTAGAAACTACAAATCAGGGCTTTTTTCCCCAGAGACCCAGTTGTTAAGATTGACCACCACATTTACAGCCAGTTGATATGCCACATCTGAAACCACACAGCCACATTTCCTGTTAGCATTACAACAATGTCTGTCCTTTTTTTTTAATGGTTACATATGCCATTGTTGCATTAACATAATTATTTTTTTCAATTACACTTGATATTCAATAGTCTATCAGTTTCGGGTGTACAGCATAGTGGTTAGACATTTATTTAACTTCCAAGGTTGCCCCCAAGATGATGAAGTAAGTAAATATTATGCTTGACTTCTCCCTAATAAGTCTAGTACCCACCTAATACCATATATAATTATTAAAATATTATCGAATATCTGTCCTTTAAGTTTAGCCATAGTTGAACTATGTGGCTTTCATCTCAGGGGGCGTGCTGTTTGAAAAATGTCGAGCCAGTTGGTTGAGCACCATGCAAGAGACACTTGGGACAAAGTCACACAGAGGAACCCAGAGTCATGTCTCCCGTCTACATCTTCATGGCATAGGTTCTTTGTATAGAGTGGATGAAGTAAATTGTTATTTCTCACTCTCTTTTATTTCCTGTCCAGGATAAGGAAACCAAAGGCTTAATGCATAAATAATGTACCCTTTCTTCCCAGGAAAGACTTGCCAAGTGTCATGGCACACAGTGTGGCTTCTGCAGCCCAGGGATGGCGATGTCCATCTACACGCTGCTGAGGAACCACCCAGAGCCGACCCCTGAGCAAATAATGGAAGCTCTTGGAGGTGAGCCTTCCTGGCCTTCTGCAGGCAAGACCTGAGATAGGAATTGGCCAAGTAACTAGAGAAGGAGGTCTCAGCCATGGAGAGAAGTTGTGGCACAGCTTTGGGCTTCCTCTTTACTACCTCTCTTTACCCAAGTCCTTTCCAGGCAGTGCTGCCTTCATTTTGTCATTCAAGAGGCCAAGAATTGGGGCTATATTGGTTTTATCACAAAACTTTCTCCCTTAATAGAGCCCATTGTCCTTCTGCAAAGCCATTCAGATGGCCTTTTATAGTACTTTCAATAGAATCTTTTCTAAAAGTGGAAATCTGGGTAGTATGGAAGAACAATATTTTGTTGTTTATTTTTAAATTAATCTGTTAGGATCATTCATGAATTATTCTTATATTAATTATACAAAGAGAATAGGCTTTCAGATACTTTATAGTTTTATGTTCTGGTTGGGTTCATTATAAGATCAAAGAGGTCATAGATAGCAATTACTTATCATAATAAAGTTGATGATGAATTCAATTTTCTATAACAAATAGCTGTCAAGTTTAAGTGAACAAACACAATTTTCTACAAAAAAAAAGAGAGCAGTCATGTCATCAAATGTAGTCTTCTGTAACAAACATACCTAGTTTCAAAGTAACTGGTCACTAGTTCTTAGGAGAAAGCTGTAGGAGCAAATCTCTGAATATTATAAGAAAGCTCTTGGTCCCTTTCAATAAAAAGACCTAGACAGAAATTCAGTTTTATGATGAAAAGATGTAGACTAAAACAAAGTAAAAATTCAACATAAATGTTATGGTAACTGATATGGAAATATCCTCTAGTTACTAGAGTCTAGTAGTTTTCCTTGTCTCTCAACAACTTCTTTACTCAAAATGTTTCAGTTTCTCACTAAGTTCTAAAACTTTGGCCTATGGTTTCAATAATAATTTTAACCAAACCTGAATAGATTTGAACAATAGATAATCTTTGTTCAATGAAATAACACACACTAATGAAGTATATAGAGTTTTGAAAATTCATATATTTTGTGGTTTTTCTTGCTTTTTAAAAAAAATATACACAGTTTTATAGCAATGAATTACTTCCTCCCAAATTCTATGCCTGTAATTCACATAGTGACCACTATGAGTCTATGTTGTAAAGTCTGGTACAAGATCTATTTTTGAAGAACATCTCTGTTCCAAAGAGCAATTTTGCTTGTTTGGGAAGCAAAACAGAATTTAATTTCTATTATAACTTTCCACTGAAAACATGAAGTACAAATATGCAGTATATTTCTATATCGTTTGTTAAACATTGATCTCTTCTTAATCAGGTAATTTGTGTCGCTGTACTGGATACCGACCAATTATAGAAAGTGGAAATACTTTCTGCGTGGTAAGTTAAAATAAAGAATATGTATAAAATTTTTTTCAGCTGATTTAATTGTTTCTTAATCTATATTTCATTTTCTTCAATAGAGTTTGCATCTATTGAAAAGAAAACTTATTAAAAGCTCAGTATATCCTCTATGCCATGTATATAAGCTTTGAAGGAACATGTATGAAAGAGAATTAGTGAACAGGAAGGGACGACACAGAGGAGGCTTAAGAAAACTAAGCCTGGAAAGACATGATGAGTGCATGGAGTTGCAGTAACTGACCAGCGCAGTAACCGATGATCCTAAAGAGGAGACATACTTCCGACGAGGTCTCAGTGAGGTGTTTTTCTGGCACCCATTTTTTATGGCAAAAATTAATTATATAAAATTTCTATTGACCAAAACAACTCAAGGTATACAAGTTAATTCCAAATTCCAAATTTTTTTTAAAAGAAACTACTTTTAGGCCAGTAATGAAGAATTCAAAAAGCTTTTACAAACTACAGCTTAGCTTATTTTAAATCCTGAGTAAAGTACTATTTAAGTTGAACCATATCATTTGCCAATATTCCACCATTCTTGACCCATGAAAACAACAACTTCATATGATTCAACCCAATGCTGTGTAATTATTTCCCTGGAGATGAAATCTATAGAAAGACAGGCATTTGGTTTTACTCATTCTGGGTCCCCACATTCAGGCATTCACAGTTAGTTCCTTTATTGTGCATAGCGTTGTCACAAAATCCAAATCCCTTCTTAACTCCGTAGGAAATTACCTTGCTCAAGTCCTCCCCCGAGACTTGAGTGAAAATATAAGCCACCACTTTAGCTCTTCCTAGTGTCAAAAACTGTGTGCACCTATTGCATATTTAATCTAACAAACCTCTTTGGAACATGTTTTATTTTCCGAACTTAACAAACTCAACCCAGCTAGCATGTGCTAAAGCAGGAGCTAGAACCCAGGCCTCCTAGTCTCCATGTATGAAGGCAAACTAGTGGCCTGTGACAAGGGCAGACAGGAATGAAATGATTCACCTGAGAGATGCAGTACCTGACCAGTGGACTCAGGCCCAAGACACTCGTTTGGTTCTGCACAAAAGGTCCTGAAAATTAAGGTCAAATGGTCTGGGACTGAAATTATCCAAATAATTCAGTATAGCTACACTAACATGCAGATAAACTCAGGTGTTCCATTTCTTTAGATGTGTGTGTAGCAGGTCTTCAAGGCAGTCTGCCTTCCCATGAGTTCATTAAAGGTCCACGCTGTCTGACCCTTACAAGGAAAAAGAGCCTTTTTGTTTTGTTTTGTTTTAAGTTACCACCTTACAACTACACTCCATTTACCTCACGTTTTAGTGGGAAGCCTTAACTGCTGACCAAGCACTCCTCTAACTCTCTCCATCCTCCCCTGAGACTTCAATGAGACCATTAATGAGACCCTATCATGAGCGTGGTACACGTTCCTGCCATTTCTCTAGCTGTTCAGTGAATGAATACCTTGATCCCCACCCCAGCCCATTACAGAGTCCTTGAGGGCAAGGACACACTCTATGACCTCCTCCTGTGGGGCCTGGACACTGCCTGGTACTCAGGTTAGAATTTAAAGAATCAACCAATGATTTTGTTTTAAACTGCGTTCCTTCCGAAGGCATCAAATGTTTGTCAGATGAAAGGATCGGGAAAATGTTGCATGGATCAAGAGGAAGGGTCTTTTGTGAGTAGACAGGAAAAGGTAAGTATGTTCTGCTGCAGTTGGATTTGACTGAAAAATACCCACGTAAATCCAAATGTATTCACGTTACCTACTCTTTGGGGCATAAACAACCTTCAAAAGTCCCCCAAATGGGCAGGCCCCTGATTTTCATGAGGCCAGTCACCCCAAAAGGCTGTCCTCTGTCAAAAGCATTGCAACTTTCTGTGCTAATCTGGGTTTACCCACCCCCTCACCCCCAATCAGGCGACGTAAGCAGTGGTGCATCTTTATGCTCATGGCAAATACGTATCTGCAAATAACACTTGAGACCCAGTCAGAAACTTAAAACCCAACTCCTGACACCCAAAGAGCCAGTCCGGAGCTCAGTAAAGCTTCCAGGGGCACCATCATGGTCCTCCGAAGGTGGGGAGAATCCCACTGGGGACACCCTGGGCCCTGGCACCCACCTTTAGTGTCTGAGGTGTCAGAGGATCAGGCCCTAACTCTGAAGTCCCACAGTTAGAGACTCCTCTGCATCTCCCAGTAACTCTGAAGTTCCACTTGCGTTTTATTTTGTTTTGTCGAGATATGTACCAAACTGTATAATGAAGACGAATTCCAGCCCTTGGATCCATCCCAGGAACCTATATTCCCTCCCGAACTGATAGTAAGACACTTTACTTTTGTTATTTCATAACATAATGTGCTATAGTAAGCCTCTTTGTATTATCCTGTGGAATTACCGAGCTTTAGACAGTAGAAGTTGGAATTGTGTCCACTATAATAACCCCTTTCCAGGAACTTGTTCAGCTCCACTGTAAATAATTTGAAGCAGATAGTTTAGAGGCATGGGGCTGCCAGGACCTCAGAGGTGCTTTGGTCCCACCCCTTCGTTGAAGAGTCTGAGCTCAGAGCTTGTAGGTGACGTGCCCAATGTCATACAGCTACTCTGTGAGATACGTTTAAGGCATTTTGTACAACCGGTCCAGTAAAATTCAAGTGATACTTATTATGATGGAATTAAGTTATTCTTACAGTTAACCTCTGTGATTTCAACTCAGGTGGGAGAGAGAGCGAATAATATAAACAGTGTGATAGGCCCATCATTCTACTCCATGACTATGCCCTGGAGAGAGCGTGAGATGAGGGATATGATTCTACCGGCTTTTCAGAGTCTCAGTCCCTGCACACCCCTTAGAGTGTGAGAACTTGGACACGCCTTGTATTTAAAGACTATATGCATACATATTGATATAGATATACACATGTGTATATATACATTATAACAACATCCACATACACTATACCTGGTGGATGATTTAAGGGATGTTTTTCAAGGATAACTTTGCCTATAAGCCATTTTTATCCTACCAAAAAAACCCTAATCCCAAAGATGAGGCCCCTCTGAGTCACTCTTGGGACAGAACTAGAGTGAGAAGCAGGGCCCTTTAGACACTCATCACACCATGCGGCCTCCTGTTCACACACTTACTTCACAAACAGAGTCTGCTCTACTCTATATGCAGGCATTGACGGACAGACAATCTATTATGATGTTTAATGCAGTGGTGCCCACACAAAACTTACAAATCTGGTCCTAAACAAAGCCACCCTTTCCTGTTCCCTAGAAGTTAGGTCTCATCAGAAAACTAAAATGGCCAGCGGGCCATTTGGACACCCAGAACAGTGTATATACTCATGGCATGCAGCCCAGCAGCCTTACCTGAAAGTCTGTGGGCTTTGCTTCTCTGTAGAGGATGGCGGAAGATCCAAGCAAGAGAAGGCTGATGTTTCAAGGGGAAAGGACCACCTGGATTACCCCTGTGACCCTGAACGACCTCCTGGAGCTGAAAGCCAAGTACCCCAGGGCCCCCCTTGTCATGGGGAACACTGCAGTGGGTGGGTGTTTTAAAGCCTGTTCTTTAGGCAACGCAAACACTGTGTCTCTCTTTAAACTCCTCATAAATGCAATTCATCTTTACTAGTGGATGCCTCTGCCTTTAGAATGCTTTGTTGCTTTCTTTTGCAAATGTCTTTTTTGTCACCATTTTCCCTCTTGATTTTCTGTAAGCAACATCTATTAGCACTCATTGACTTCCTTTCCTAATTGCTTTAAATGCTTTTCTCCTTGAGGACCCGGCATTAAATTCAAAGATGAATTCCATCCAGTTTTCATATCTCCATTTGGGCTTCCAGAACTGTATTTTGTGGACAGCACGGACAATGGTATGCACCTTCTTTTTCAAATAATATGTAATGATTGGCTGTTGGTGGACTGTTCATTATATACAACTAGACGCCTGGTGCACAAAAATTTGTGCACTCAGGGGGTAGTGGGGGTCCCTCAGCCCGGCCTGTGCCCTCTCGCAGTCTGGGACCCCTCAGGGGATGACCACCTGCTGGCTTAGGCCTGCTCCCCAGGGGATTGGGCCTAAGATGGCAATCAGACATCCCTCTGGCAGCCCAGCAGCCCTCAGGGGATGTCCACTTGCCAGCAGGGAGCAGACCTAAACTGCAGTCGGACATCCTTAGCGCTGCTGAGGAGGCAGGAGAGGCTCCCACCACCACCGCTGTACTGGCAGCCATCAGCCTGGCTTGTGGCTGAGCAGAGTTCCTCCCATGTAAGAGCACCCTGACCACCAGAGGTCAGCTCCTGCATTGAGTGTCTGCCCCCTGGTGGTCAGTGTATGTCATAGTGACTAGTCATTCGCAGTCCTTCTGCTGTTAGGGTCAGTTTGCATATTACCCTTTTACTATATAGGATAGAGGCCTGGTGCATGGGAGGGGGCCAGCTGGTTTGCCCTGAAGGGTGTCCCGGATCAGGGTGGGGGTCCCACTTGGGTGCCTGGCCAGCCTAGATGAGGGGATGATGGCTGTTTGCAGCTGGTCACACCCCCTTCAGGGTGGGGGTCCCCACTGGGGTGCCTGGTCAGTCTGGGTGAGGGGCTGAGGGCCGTTTTCAGGCTGGCGGGTGACTGAAGCTCCCAGCCTCTTTTTTTCTTCTTTTTTTTTCTTCTGGGATTTATTTACCTTCTATGGCTGTCACTGGAGCTGAGAGCTGGCTCCAGCTCTGAGGCTGTGGTTGGCTGAAAGCAGGTTTCTGGAGTTTGTTTAGCTTCTATAATTGCAACATTGTTGCATCCAGAGCTCAGAGCTGGGCTACAGCAGGAGGGGAACCTTGGCTTTCTCCGTCACTGGAGCAAGCAAGCCTCATGTTCGCTTCAGCTGCGTGGCTGCCGGCCACCATCTTGACTGGCAGTTAATTTGCATATCTCACTGATTAGCCAATGGGAAGGGTAGCGATGTCACGGTTAATTACCATGTTTCTCTATTATTAGATAGGATGGGCTGATTTGAGCACTTCATAGAATATCTGACCTCATTTATTCATTCAAAAAAATGTTTATTGAGCATCTACTCTGTGTTTTCTGTGAGCTTTTTCAAACTAACCCACCCCACTCAGCTGTGTCACTGAGGACTGCATTGTCATGGGAGCCGTAATGGGGGGAAGGTGCCCCGTAGTTCAGCCAGGTATGGGAAGAGTGACTGAATAAGAAGACTTAAGACATTGGCTGGCCGGTAGGAAAGCGTCTTGCTAGACATCATTTTTTTTCTTTCTTTTTTTTTTTCCTTCACCCGAAGATATGTTTTTATTTTATTTTTTAAATATTCTTATATCTTTTTATTTATTTCAGAGAGAGAAAGGGAGAGGGAAATATAGAAACATCAATGAGACAGGATCATTAATTAGCTGCCTCCTGCATGCCCCCTAATGGGGATCGAACCTGCAACCCAAGCATGTGAATCAAACCATGATCTCCTGGTTCATAGATCGACACTCAGCCCTGAGCCACACTACTGGGCTGTTTTTATTTATTTTAGAGAGAGGGAGAAGCACTCGCCCAGACAGGGAATCTAACCCAAAACTTAGCTATATGCCCTGACCAGGATTCAAACCCACAACCTGTTGGTGTACGGGACAATGCTCTAACCCATGGTCTGCAAACCGTGGCTCGCGAGCCACGTGCGGCTCTTTGGCCCCTTGAGTGTGGCTCTTCCATAAATACCACATGTGGACGCGCACGCATAGTACAATTGAAACTTTGTGGCCCATGCACAGAAGTCAGTATTTTGTGGAAGAGCCATACTCAAGGGGCCAAAGAGCCGCATGTGGCTCGCGAGTTGCGGTTTGCCAAGCCGCGGTTTGCCGAGCTGCAGTTTGCCAACCACTGCTAACCAACTGAGCTCACTAGACATTACTTTCTGATTCACAAATTTGTTTAAGGCTCTTCTACACCCATACACACATACTCACACACACACACACACACACACACACACACACACACACAAACTAGACTACAAAATTTGAACGTTTAGCTGTGAACAATAACCTTATTTATTTTACGTTCTTTTAACAATTTAGCAAGTGCTTTCATACCTCATTTCTCTTTATCCTCACTACAACCCCAGGAGGTATACATAGCAGGCAGCCTTGGTATCTCTGTTCTCCTAAAGGATTTGTAGAGTTAAAGGCTGAAATAACTTGCCAACTTCGCACAGCTATCAATCGGTTAAGTCGGGACTACATCCCATGTCTCCTTACTCTTAGTCAAGTACTCCTTTGCATGATGCACCAAATAAGGCTGCCTGAGAAACATATTCCACCATCCACTACCAAAACTCAGCATCTGAATGGAGAACACGCTACAGGAGCTAAAAATGCTACATCAAATAGGGTTCTCCCCAGTGAGTAAACAGCAATCAAACGGAAAATTGTCTGCTTCCCTTCTGACCTGCTAATCTGAAGGCAGTCTGCCCATTAATTCTTTTCACCTTTTACACTCCCAAGAAGAGGTGGAGCAGGGGGAAGCCAGGCTGGTGTAGGGGGGGTGGGGGTTTGGAAGGAAGATTATGGAAGTACTTGGTGGGGGGGGAGCAAGGAATGGGGAGGTAGAGCTTACAGAATCAAAGCCAATGTTTCTCAATCTCTTTATTGCTGCTTCTCAGAGGGGCAATAGAATTTTTTTCTCTAATCATCTCTCCATGAAATTTCAAAACCACAAAGAGACAATGTATCTTTTTATGTACAATATGTATATCAGAGCTTTATACATAAAAAGGAAAAGTTTTTTTTCACCCCCTTGAGGGCAGTATTGCACCCCTTAAGAATACATAAACTAGCCCTGACTGATTTGGCTCAGTGGATTGAGCTTCGGCCTGAGGACTCAAGGGTCCCAGGTTCGATTCCAGTCAAGGACATGTACCTTCGTTGAGGGCACATCCTCAGTAGGGAATGTGCAGGAGGCAACTGAATCGATGTTTCTCTCATTGATGTTTCTAACTCTCTATCCCTCTCCCTTCCTCTCTGTAAAAAAATCAATAAAATATATATTTTTTAAAAAAGAATACATAAACTAGATGACATCACTACTCAAAGCATCCCCTGTGAGTTCACCTGCATGAGACCGACCCGAGGCACAGGTGGGTGTCTATTCTCCTTCTGATAAGGGAACAGTTGGAAGCAACAGCTCTGGAAGGAAGGCAAGCGGGCAACGCGAACGTGCAGGTCAAGTCCCACTCGGGCTTACTGAGCTTTTAAGAACCTTATAAAATCTTGGCTGCAGATCTTATATTTGATCAATACCTTCCAGAAAACACTAAATTAGAAATAAACTAATAAATTTCAAATATCTGTGGTTGAAATATATTAGCGTATATGCATATATGACCGTACACGTGACTGAGAAAAAGAATTTGGTACCTAATATCTGGGAATAATGCAAATTGCCAGAAATGAGCTTGATCTTTGGTTCCTGTCATTCTCAGTTAATGAGAAAAGGGAAGATCTATTCGAAAGGTGGCTTCCATGCAGCCCAGGTGTCTTTTTCCTTTAAGGTTTCATGCCAGTGTTTTACTTTCAGGGGTGACAATCGGGGCAGGCTACAGCCTCTCCCAGCTGAATGATGCCTTAGCTTTTATTGTTTCGGAGCAACCAAAGGAGAAGACTAAGACCTACCGTGCCCTCCGGACGCACCTGAGGACGCTTGCCGGAGTCCAGATCAGGAGTATGGCGGTAGGTTCTCTAGTGTCATAGGAAATGGGCCATAGGTACAGTCAGCCATACAGTTCTGTTCAGTTGAGCAAACATCACTCTGAAGAGGAAACCCAATAAGTCAGTGTTGAATAAATCTCTGCAACATGAGTGTGAGTGTGTGTGTATGTATGTGCACGCACGTGCGTGCACCCAAAGTGAGAGGGCTCACATTGTGTGCATGTGTGTGCCCAGAGTGAGAAGCAGCATATTATATAACAAGACTATGCTCCTGGAATCTAAGGGGCCCAAATTCTAATCTCAGCCTGTCACCTGTGAGTGGCATGATCCTGGAGAAACCACTTTAAACCACTGTTTCTCCATTGTAAACATTAAGCCCGGCCAGCATGGCTCAGTGGTTGAGCATCAACCTATGAACCAGGAGGTCACAGTTCGATTCCTGGTCAGAGCACATGCCTGGGTTTTGGGCTTGATCCTCAGTAGGCAGATGGCAGCTGATTAATGATTCTCTCTCATCATTGATGTTTCTATTCCTTTCTCTCTCTTCCTTCCTCTCTGAAGTTAAAAATAAAAATTAAGGTTCAACCCAATGGACTGTCTCTAAGATCCTGTCTGGTTCTAACAGTCTGTGAAAGGTGTCTTACCCAAGGTTTAGTAAACAAGAGCCTGCCTTTCTGAAATACTCTTTAATGGATGGTTCTCCTCTTAGAGCTTTGCGATGAGGTCAGTTTCCAAACATGTGTATCCCAAATGTCAATTCTTGGACATCCCCAGTTATCTAGTTTATCAAGGTTTCCTATTATCTAAGATTTAAGAGAAATTTGGTTCAAACCACTACCCATTCCACACATGGTGAGTAGTTCAGTGGGGCTGGGTGGGGGGACACATTTTTCCTAGTTGTCTCTGGCTCTATTTCTGTTGATTCTCAAAATCCACCATATGTCTTCACCTTGGGCATCTTCTATCCCTTTTTCTGGACCATGTCTTCCTCTCACCGTCTTGCCTTCTTAGCTCCCTTCAAATGTCCTCCTTATTGACAGTTTGGGCACAGCAGCACCACAAACGTTTAGAAAATGAGTTCCATTTCCCGGTTCTTTAGAGTTTCCTCAGGCTGCAGTCTCCATCTTCCCCTGTGTTACAGAACACTCACTCTAGGGCCAGTTCTCAGAGACAGCTGTCTCCTCGTTACACATGGGAAAGGCTTATTTTCTCAGACAATGAGTCTGAATCGAGTCAGGGGTGGGAACCTGGCCCCGTATGTTGTCTGAATCTACTTCACTGCCCCAAAGCTCTGCCAGATCTTTCTACAAAGCAGAGAATTAAAAGCTTACACAAGATCCCTGCATGCATAACTGCTTATCTGTTAAATAGCTAAGAGTAGCTAAAAAAGAAATGTCTCCTTTATTTATTTAGACTTTAGGAGGACATGTGGTGAGCAGGCCGAATTTTTCTGACCTAAATCCGATTTTAGCAGCAGGAAATGCTACCATCAATCTGATATCTAAAGGTAAGAGACCAATTTTTAAGCATTCTGTTTTATAATTATCACTGTCAGGTAGCTCCTTCCATGAGCTATGACCTGGGAACCCAAGTATATCCAACTTAGACTTACCAAATACATATAGGTGATAGCTACATTCCCTCAAACATAAGGATGAAGCTGAGATCAATTATCCTGTTCTCTAGATAATCTGTATCTCATAGATAAGTTACTGCACCAGATAATTTTTGTTAACTGTTTGGTCACATTCATCACAGTCCAAAAGCAGTTATCAAAAAATGTCTGAGGTGCATCTCTGTGGTTTCAACATTTTATGGCATATTCGATTTCAGAGTTTCATAAAGGTGGAATTTTTCTTCTAGGACTTTTCATTTTAAACAAAATCAACTTTGTGGGGCACATGACTCATTACTTCTCTCTTTATTCACAACCGGTTTAATCCTTGCCAAGGGAAAATGATTGTACTTAAGGAAATAAAAGCAGTGCATATTATTCATAGAACTATTGTTATAACCCTGTCTTTGATTAAAATCACACTTAAAAAATATGGTGGATCAAATAAGAAAGCAGGGCAAACTGCTTAAAGAAAAGAAGCTATATCTGAGGCACCCCACCTCTGCCACTAGTCCCACCTCCAGCACTTTGGACAGGTCATCTAACCTCTCTGGACCTCTGCACCTCAGGTTTCCCATGTGTGAAATACATTCTCCCCATTTCCCATTTGTGAAACTGGGTTGTTTCTCTATAGCCTTTCAGCTTATCTGGCCCAACACTTTCATTCCAACAATGAGGAACAAGAAGCCCCAAAGGTTCTGGGACTTCCCTAAGGAGACACAGCGTGGAGCCTGGAGCTAGAACCCACATTGTCTGGCCCCCAGCCTGCACTCTCTCTTTCACCGGATACATCACCTCTGCCCTTGGCTGGATATTCTCCAATTGAATATGTGCATTCTAATCAAGGTCATTTCTCTGACAGATGGAGAACGGCAGATTCCTTTAGACGGCCATTTCCTTGAGAGATCGCCTGAAGCTGACCTTAAGTCAGAAGAGATTGTGTTATCTGTTTATATTCCCCACTCTACACAGGTAAGGACTCCTGACCCGCTGCCCACCCAGGAGCACCCTGAACCCTGTGCAGGAGCCATAGACAGACTCCCAGGGATAGTGCCTTCTCCTTTCCCAACCAGCAGCTGCAGGGAGACGATTGGGCTGTGCTCAGGAAGGGCCAGATTCTCAATGACCATTTCATTTGCTTTCCTATCAAGCCCTCTTGAGCTTTTGTGGACCTTGGACATTTTTGCCTTCATGGGTCTCTGTTCATAAAAAATCAAATCAATGACCATCCTATATAATAAAAGCATAATATGCTAATTAGACTGGATGTCCTTCCAGACGACCGTCCGGACAAAGCCAGGGCTGCAAGGGAAGCCCGGGTCCCAGGTGCCAGAGGAAAGCTGGTGCCGGCAGCCGGGGGAAGGAAGGCTTACTCTTGTGCGAATTTCATGCATTGGGCCTCTAGTGTTATTACAAAGATGAATATAACTCAGTGTTATATATTCATTGTTACTATATTCATTTTTTTCTTTTGTTTTTAAAAGAAATTAAAAGAAAAACATTTCTGTGGGCCTTCTCTCTGCAAAAAGGAGAGCCTTTTTTGTGAGCAGCTGAATTTTTAGTTTCAGATAAATATGCATTTTAGCCAAGACTGAGGCAAACTATTGCCAATATCACCTCCCATAAGTTCCTGGTGAACTGAAAGTTCATTCCCTTAAAATACTTCCAAGTCAACCAACATTTATTAACTAAATACTTTAAATAAAATTTAAAGTCAGGCATGGGGCTAAATCCAGGACACACCACACTGATGTGTAAGACACAGTGTCCTGTCTTCCAAGGTCTGTAAATCTCAAAGGAAGGGCTTGAGATAGGAAACAGGAAATGAGTGGACAAAAAGCTGGGGTGGTTCCTGTGATGGGGAGAGTCCTCCCCTGTGTTGTTCAAAAGGGAAGGGAAGCATAGGTCAGTGGAGAGAAGAGGGTGGTCATTTCAGGTGAGAGAACAGCATGAGGATGGGGGTTGGGGTGAATGGCAGCTGGAGGAGCCCCATGAAATGAGACTGGATGGGAGCTGGGGCCCCATATCTATTGCTTTATCAGGAGTTGGTACATGTTCTAGAAGACAACCATTTCAGAAGCAAGGTAAAATCTTAATGAAAGTGGTATTTTAAGACTATCAATCCACTGGAAAGATAGAGGAAAAATTGGCTGGAGGGTAGACTGAAGGTTGAATGAATAGTTAGGAGGCTAATGCAACAATTCAGGTGGGAGAAGGTAATGAGGGTGGTGGCAGCAGGAATGGAAAGTCCCCCCAGTCAGTACATAGAGTAAATGTGACGAGTGTCTCCAGCACTTCTTGATCACCTTTGCTTTCCAAATCAAAAATGTTTTATCCTTGACAGGGTCCGTGGTGGTAGGGTTAGCTTCTCCCCCACCCCCACCAAGATACTGGCCACACAAAGAGATGTTCTCCCATTTTGTCACTCTAATATTTAACACTAATCATGAAATTTAACCTAAAATGACAAATTTAAACCTGAAGAACACTCCATTTAGTGCTGTAGTTTTCAAGTTTGTTTGTTTGTTTAACAGTAGAATTCTTTCTGCAAATGAAATTTACATAGAACACCAAACTAGTTAAAGTGAAGGTTTGGTAGTTTGCTCTGAGAGACACCCCACCAACCTCTGGATCCTCCCCTCATCCTTTGAGGCACCATCTGATCAAACCCAACCTTCTCCTTTTAAAGAAAATTAAGACCCAATCAGTTTAAGTCGTTTGCCCGAAGCCAGGTGAGGTGATTTGGAGTTGAAAGTAGATCAGCATAGACTCTGAAGCCAGGCGGCTTGGGTTTGAACCCCAGCTCTGCCACTTACTGTGTGACCTTGTGTAAGTTACTTAACCTCTCAGTTCCCTCATCAGTAAATTGGAAATGAGTACAGTTACTGTGAGGATTAAATATTAACATACTAGTAGGTAAAACACACGGGCCAGTGCTCACATACCATCAGCTCTACAGTTAATAACAGTGAGAATTCCAGACCATTCGCAGGGTCCTTTTTATTATTAATAATCACCTAAGTGCCCTGTTTGTCACACAGTAGAGACAAGCACAAACCTTTCTGAGTGTTCTTTTTTTTCTTTATTGATTAAGGTATTACATATGTGTCCTTATTCCTCCAGTGGCACTTTGTGTCGGGACTGCGGCTGGCCCAACGCCAGGAGAATGCCTTTGCCATTGTCAATGCCGGGATGAGTGTGAAGTTTGAAGATGGCACAGACACAATCAAGGACCTTAAAATATTCTATGGGCGTGTTGGCCCCACTGTGGTCTCTGCAAACCAAACCTGCAAGCAGCTCATCGGGAGGTAGGTCACAGCATGTCCGGAACATAGAACCCAGGCCTTCCTATTTTAATATTTTAATGAAAATAGCACTTAGGATTTTTCTCTGATTATAAAATATAGCTATATATTCATTTTAAAAATTTAATTGCTGCCAAAAAAACAGGATAACGAAAATAAAAGTCACCCCAAAACCAACATATTTCAAGGTACAGTAATTCTTTTTTTGTCGTTTCTGTAATAAGATTACTGCACAAATTAATAAAAGTAGATATAGCCTTCAAATTTTCACTTTTAATTAACCTACACAGTAAGTAAACATTTCCAATACTGTGTCCTAAGATATCTGAACATTTCCTTAAACCACATAAAGAAGATAAAATATTCTAAAAGGTTAAATGGCTTTCCTCTCGTCACTCTCAATACAGAGAACATCTTTTTTTTTTTAATTAAATCTTTATTGTTCAGATTATGACATTTGTTCCTCTTTTTTCCCCCCATAACTCCTCTCCTTCCAGCTCCCACCCCACCCTCCGCCCTCACTCCCCACCCACTATGTTCATCCATAGGTGCACGATTTTTGTCCAGTCTCTTCCCGAATCTCCCACACCCCCTTTCCCCCTAAGAATAGTCAGCCCATTCCCTTTCTATGTCCCTGATTCTATTATAATCACCAGTTCATTCTGTACATCAGGTTATTTATTCACTTGATTCTTAGATTCATTTGTTGATAGATGCATATTTATTGTTCATAGTTTGTATCTTTACCTTTTTCTTCTTCTTCCTCTTCTTAAAGGATACCTTTCAGCATTTCATATTATACTGGTTTGGTGGTGATGAACTCCTTTAGCTTTTCCTGATCTGTGAAGCTCTTTATCTGACCTTCAATTCTGAATGATAGCTTTGCTGGATAAAGTAATCTTGGTTGTAGGTTCTTGCTATTCATCACTTTGAATATTTCTTGCCACTCCCTTCTGGCCTGCAAAGTTTCTGTTGAGAAATCAGCTGACAGTCGTATGGGTATTCCCTTGTAAGTAACTGAGTTTCTTTCTCTTGCTGCTTTTAAGATTCTCTCTTTGTCTTTTGCTCTTGGCATTTTAATTATGATGTGTCTTGGTGTGGTCCTCTTTGGATTCCTTTTGTTTGGGGTTCTCTGCGCTTCCTGGACTTGGAAGTCCATTTCTTTCACCAGGTGGGGGAAGTTTTCTGTCATTATTTCTTCAAATATGTTTTCAATATCTTGCTCTCTCTCATCTTCTGGTACCCCTATAATTCTGATGTTGGTACGTTTGAAGCTGTCCCAGAGGCTCCTTACACTATCTTTGTATTTTTGGGTTCTTTTTTCATTTTGCTTTTCCAGTTGGGTGTTTCTCGCTTCTTCGCATTTCAAATCTTTGACTTGATTCTTGCGCTCCTCTGGTTTGCTGTTGGGAGTCTGTATAATATTCTTTATTTCAGTCAGTGTATGCTTACTTTCTAGATGGTCCTTTATCACATCATCAAGGGTCTCATTAGATTTCCTGTACATCTCATCAAGTTTATCGACAGACTCTAGAAGCCTCTTGAGAGACCTCAAAAGTGTGGTTCTGAACTCAATATCCTCCCTTGATAGTTTTGTCCTGTTTCTTTGTCTCCGAATTTTTTATGCTTTCTTGGTACACCCCCTAGTGGTCTTTGTGCGCAGTCGTAGTTAAGCCTTGATTGTTATGGTTAATACTAGAGGGATTTGACCTCCAGGCCGACTGGCTGTGATAATCAGCTGTGTTTGCAGTGGAAGAACTTGTGTCCTCTAGGGAGGTGCTAATCTAGCCTTTGCCTGAGGTTATCCGGCAAACGCCTCTGTGCAGGGCTTGGGCGGGGCGGGTCCCACGGGATCAACAGGGCGGAGGAGGGAGCAGTTATGGCTGCTCTCAGTCCGTCCCCAGGGGCTCTGCCTCTCTGTCCCAGCAACAGCTGCAAACCTCGGAGGGACCGTAGCCAGACAGTCCTGCTTCTCCCCTTTGAGTCTGGGTCCCTAGAGACTCGCCCGGATCTAGAGCTCTGAGTCTGAGGCTCCCTCCGGATTGAAAACGACAACCGTGCCCTCAGCCACCAGCCCACGCCGCGCGCACTCCGCACCTTAGTATTTTACTTCAGCACTGCACCTCCTCTGATTCTCGGTTCCTCCTAGTTGTAGAACTTCCATTCAGTCAGCCTTCCTGTGGTTCTGGATGATGTCCGTTCCGTCTTTTAGTTGTATTTTTGAAGTGGTTGTTCGAGGCAGCAAACTCCAGCGTTAACCTATGCCGCCATCTTGGTTTCTCTTCCAGAGAACATCTTGATGGTTGCACCTGGGGTAGGGGGGGAGAGAAGGTGGGAACAAATGGAAGAAGGGGGATGAAAAGTACAAACTTCCAGCTATAAAATGAATAATTCACGGGAATTTAATGTATAGCATGGTGAATATCCTATATAATAAAAGCCTAGTATGCTAAGTGTCCCATCGTCCGGTCGTCCATTCAACCTATCAAAGCCTAATATGCTAATGATATGCTAAGGCCACTCAACCGCTCTCTATGACGTCCACTGGCCACCAGGGGGCAGACAGTTGTCTGGTAGACCAGTTGCTATGACATGCACTGGCCACCAGAGGGCAGACACTCCAACCAGTAGGTTAGCTTGCTGCTGGGGTCCAGCTGATTGGGACTGAGCAAGATAGGCCAGACACACCCTGGAGCCTTCCCACAGTCCCTACCCTCCTGGCCAACTTCCTGAATCCCTCCCTGGCCCCAATCATGCACCAGTGGACTCCCTTGGCCTGGCCTGTGCCCTCTTGCAATCCGGGACCCCTCAGGGGATGTCAGAGAGCCAGTTTCAGCCTGATCCCGCAGGCCAGGCCGAGGGACCACACTAGTTAATAATGCTGTATTTTGTATTTAAAAGTTGTTAAGAGAGTAGATATTTAAAATTCTCATCACACTCTGGCCTGGTGGCTCGGTTGGTTGAAGCATCATCCCATACACCAAAAGGCTGTGGGCTCGATACCCGGTCAGGGTACATACCTAGATTGTGGGTTCGATCCCCAGTTGGGGCACATTCAGGAGGCAACAGATCGATGTTTCATTCACTGCATCAGATTCTAAATAAAGCAGGTGAAATATTTAAGGATATTTGTGTCGACTTCAAAGATGGGTACAGATTGCTCCCCATCTTCCCTTGTTCTATCAGTTTAGTATGTCTTCGCCTCATCTGTGGAATGTTTGCATTCTTCCCTACTAGGCAATGGGATGACCACATGCTGAGCGATGCGTGCCGATTGGTCCTGGATGAGATTTACATTCCGCCAGGAGCTGAGGGTGGCATGGTAGAATATAAGCGAACCCTCATGATCAGCTTACTCTTCAAATTCTACCTCAAAGTGAGGCGAGGACTGAATAAAATGGTAAACGACTTCTCTGAGTCTCTGGGTGCCTTGACATTCTGAGTGGGAGTCTGCACATGAAGGACTTTCCCTGCATGGTTTTGATACCCATCAAGGGTACTGAGTATGGGGCCTTCTCACTCTTCTTTGTTCCTCTCCTTCCCTTCTCCTTCACTACTGGGCTGAGAAGGGGACAATCTTGGTATTCTATTTGCCCTATAATTTGTATAACAAATACTAATATGCATGCAAGTTGACCTGCTGTCACAAAAAACCTTCAGTAAGTACATCATAACATCTTTCCCTATTTTAAGAAAAAAAATTTTAATAACCCAACTTTAATATTTAGAAAATGTGAATAAGCCAGAAAAGAGGAAAAAGCATTTGTAATCCTATCACTGTAGCTAGTCACTATTAATATTTTGGTATGTATCCTTCTAAAACCTTCTTTATGGATGTGTATGTATATATGCCACATATATACACCAATAGAACTGGTTGCTTATTTCACTTTGTAATATAAACATCTCTCAGTGTCATTAAATATTTTTCAGTGACATTATGGCATAAGTTTGCATGTCATGTTTATGTACCATTATTTGGTCTATTCCTTATTTTAAAGATGTACCATTATTTGGTCTCTTCTTTGTTTTTAGACATTTAGATTGTTTCTAATTTTTTATTAACTTTTTTTCCCTTTTCTAGCCTAGTTTAAAATGACTTCCACAGCAGTTTCTCAAAATATGGCCCATAACTGAGTGTCCTCTTAATAACTCATGAACTGACTAAAAAATGGCAGATACATGACTATACCCACATTTCTTTGCTGCCTGAGAATTTTACTCTCTTAGTTCAGCTATCCTTTTTATTATTATTTTATTAACATTATTTATTATTAGTATTATCATATTCTATTATGTTTTATTATATACCCTATTATGTGTTATATCATATTTCAGTATATTAATATGTAATCAGTATATATCTAATATATTATTGTATGTAATCTATTAAATATATGTTTTTATTTTATATCTCTATATATTATCATATATTCTCTAAAATATTACATGTTCTATTATGTTATATATTCTATCATAGAAGAATTCAAAATGCAGAGAAGCAAAATTTTAAAAAAACAACTCTAATCCAGTAATCCTACAATTAACATATGAATACATACTTTTATATTTTTAAATTGAAAAAATGGAATCATACTGTACACAAGTTTTTTCACTTAATTGTATTTCATGAGCATTTTTCAATGTCAATAAGTACACTTCTACAAAATTATTTTTAATGACTGCAGAATATTGTATCTTATGGATATACCATAATTTGTGTAGCCATTTCCTTGTTGTTGGGTGTTTAGTTTAATTCTAGTTTCTTCACTGGCACAAATGGTCTGTAATTGGGCACCCTTGTAGATAACTCACAAGTCATCCTTGCCTACTCCCTCAGTTGTTTCTTTGAGGTCCATGCCCAGGAAGTTGGCTTGGATTTGAAAGCACAGATCCATTTAGAAGTATATACATACTTCCACTCATTAAAAAGGAGACCTGGTCATGAAGGGAGTTCTTCCCTTCCTGGAAAAAGCATTCACTTTTCTGTGCACATAAGTAGATGCAGTTATTCTTCAAATAACTGCTGCCAGCCTAGGGAACTTGAAGCTCAGGGCTCTCCCCGCAGAACTGGCATCTAATATCTGAAATACTTCTACATGTGTTTCCAAGCTAGTCACTCAGATTGTAAAATTGAATATCAAGTAATCTTTTTTCTAGGATCCCCAGAAGTTTCCTGATATCCCAGAAAATTTCATGAGTGCTGTAGACAATTTCCCCATAGGAACACCCCAAGGACTTCAGATGTTCCAGGTTGGTGTGTAGGGTTTTTGCTTTCTAATAGGCTTAGTCATTCAGATGTATGCATTACTCATGTGTTTCCCCCTTTTCAATAGCCATATTTTGTGTTACATGTAAAGATAAAATCTACTGAAACCAGCTGATGTGACCCATTGTCACCCACACACAACTTGCTTGGTTTAGCGTTTATGTTTTTACTCAAGATTACACAAGGAATTTGATTTTGAATCTCCCTTCTTTACTATTTCCAGCTTTTTTACTTAAAATTTCCTCCTTTCCTTGGCCACTGTTGGACCTTTTTTTAAAACCTCACTCAACATTTACTGCTTCTAGGAAGTCCTCCCTGCTTTATAGAGCCACCCCGAATCTCCGAGGAAACTGTGTGTTTTCCTAACACCATATTAGCTGTGTAAATTATACTTTATTACTCTATGAAATTGATCACATTATATTAATGTATGTGTTCTGATTCCTTAACAAGGTTGTAGAATCCTTGAGGGCAGGAACAATGTCATCTTGTGTGTGGGAGGGGTGCAGGGGAGGAGTTGGTTAAAGCCTGTAACCAAGAATATATTCCTTACCATAATACTCAATGGATATGTATTAACTCTGACTCATAGCTAGAGATACCCAGTTGCCCATTGTTTTTCTTGACTTGTAAGTAATCCAAATATAACTGACCCAATGTTCAGTGCATGAGAATGTCTGGCAGTAAAATAACAGGCTTTTCTCATGAACAGTGTGTGAATCCCCACCAACCTCCTCAAGATCCAGTCGGCCACCCCATGATGCACCAGTCAGCCATTAAACATGCCACTGGGGAAGCTGTGTACGTTGATGACATGCCCCCTGTCGCCCAAGAACTCTTCCTGGCGGTAGTTACCAGCACCAGAGCTCATGCAAAGATTATGTAAGGAAATAAAAGCTGTTCCTATAAAAGTTACTGAAATGCATTAATAATTTTATACTTAAACTGAGAGCTTACTGTATATGTAAGTCAATTAAAAGTATTTCCTCTTCTGGATGGGAATCATTCATTTTTAAAGCATAGTTATGAAAATACCTATGGCCAAGAGTCAGAATACCAACGTATTGTCCATGATGTAGTTATGAGGCCCATTGCACTTTTCCCCAGTGTTGGTGGAATCATGCATAGCGTACCCTGAACTTACCCCTGCAACTCTAACGTGTACTTTTACATGTTCTCTCCTAGAGCAATTGATGTTTCAGAAGCCCTGGCACTTCCCGGTGTTGTTGATGTGATAACAGCAGAGGATGTTCCGGGAGATAATAACCATAATGGAGAGGTTCTCTATGCACAGAACAAGGTGTGTGATTTGTATGTGGCTTAGGGTTCAAATACTTTGTGGAAAATGCCATATCACAAAGACTTTCAGAGAACCAAGGACTCCACCTCATTTTCAATTGTGGACTCTTTTGAGATTCTCATAAAAACCATAATCGTGCTTAAGGAAGACTTCTAAAAAAAATTCATAGAAGTCCCAGAAGCAATAAAAGCATCGGCCATTAAGAGAACCAACAGAACTTCAGGAATTTCAGGATGGCTGGATCCCCGGGAGGGATTTCAGAACAGTGAGCAGTGCAGCTGAAGACAGTCCTAGGCCAGACATAATCAAGTTCCGCATCCAATTCTGAACCCCCTCAGTCCCACCCAAGCCATTGTTTTAAATGTATTCTCATAGGCAGGAAATAATCTTGCTTTTGTTCACAAGAACCCAGGGGGTAAATGTAAGAACCTGGGAACAGTAAATCCTTTTTAGTGATTCTACGTTTCAACCAATTACATTGAACATGTGACTTTTCTGCAGGTAATTTGCGTGGGTCAGATCGTCTGCACCGTGGCCGCTGATACCTATGCCCATGCGAAAGACGCCGCTAAGAAAGTGAAGATCACTTATGAAGACATAGAACCCCGGATTATCACAATAGAGGTATTCGAGCTGCTTTGTTTCTCCTGAAATGACTAGGGTGATGTACTTGTGGCAGAATCCAATCCTCAGAGTCACAAAATAGTACAACCTGGGCTTCATCTATGCTTTACTCAGTGTCATCTCCAAGTTGAGACATGATACTGAGAATTTTCCTGGCTGGAGCCCCGTTCCTTCCTGTGTCCACGTCTCCTCGAAAGGCCTCTCGCCAATGCCGGGCCTGAGTATATAGACAAGCAACACCAGAGGAAGGTCCTTACACCTTCACATACAAAACGAGTCCGTGAGAAAGCCCAGAGCACTGTGACACTCAGAGCAGGTTACCACTGACTGAGTGACAGCTTGGGTCCTCTTGACCTCCGTGGCTACTTCCTACTTTAAGCACAAGTTCTGGAGATAGAAAACTCAGATTCATATTCTGACTCTGCCATTTAACAGGCTGTTAAATGGAAGCGTTGACAAGTTCCTTAAATGCATCGTATCTCAACCTCTTCCTCTGTGAAATGGGAACTATGAAAGTTCCTACATGAAAAGGTCATCTGAAGCTTAAATGAGAGAATCCACATAAAGTGCTTTAAAAAAGCACCTGGGGCATGGGGTGCTTTGAATACATGTTAGCGGTGATTTTATTTCAGTTGTTGTTGTTAATGAGGGCAAGAACATGTTCATGGTGCTTATATCCCTGGTGCCCAGCCAAGCCCTAAACCCATAGTAGGTACTCAATGAATGTGTGTGATGGAGGGGTAGATGCACAAGCAATATGAAACCCGGCCAGTAGGGGACAGTGTTCATCATCCTCTTTGATTCTCCCCTGTTTTTCCAAACAGATGCCAAGTTCAAGTATTTTCCAGTTGTCTTTTAAATGCCTCTTAGATGTGCCCCTTTTTTTCTCTTCTCACTTTCACCCCTTCCCACCCTCCAGCCCAGTCCTCACCACCTTATTGTCAGATTTACTACAATAACCACTTTATCTCAAAATATCTACCTACCGTGTTAATTTTCTAAGCCACAGAGTTCATCAGATCACTTTTTCTTACAAAAACAAAAAAACACAATGTCCCCTTAGATAAGGTTCTTAGTATAAAACTTAAGGTCTTTCATAGTCCAACCTCACTCTATCTTCCAAGTTCATCCAACTGCTTATTTATCTATCTATTTGTTTATTTTTATAGAGAAAGAGAGAGAAAAAACAAAGAGACATTGATTTGTTGTTCCACTTATCTATGCATTAGTTGTTTGATTCTTGTATGTGCCTTGAATGGGGACTGAACCAGAAACCAATGCTCTAACCAACTGAGCTACCTGGCCATGGCAGAACTGCTTCTTTTTTTTTTTTTTTTTTTTTTTTTTTTTCGCTAAAAGTATTACAAAGGGTATTACATAAGTGTCCTTTTTTTCCCCCCCGCCCTTGACAGGCCCCTGCCCTCCCTTACCCCCCAGTGTCTTATGTCCATTAGTTATGGTTATATGGATGCATACAAGTCCTTCGGTTGATCTCTTAATCCCCTCTCTCCTCCCCCCCAACCCTCCCTGGCCTTCCCACTGCAGTTTGACAATCAGTTTGAGGCAGCTCTGCCTCTGTATCTATTATTGTTCAAAAGTTTGTAATGGTCTTTATTATCCATGAATGAGTGAGTTCATGTGGTATTTTTCCTTCATTGACTGGCTTGTTTCACTTAGCATAATGCTCTCCAGTTCCATCCATGCTGTTGCAAATGGTAGGAGTTCCTTCTTTTTTACAGCAGCATAGTATTCCATCGTGTAGATGTACCACAGCTTTCTAATCCATTCATCTACTGATGGGCACTTAGGCTGTTTCCAGATCTTAGCTATGGTGAATTGTGCTGCTATGAACATCGGGGTGCATATATCCTTTCTGATTGGTGTTTCTGGTTTCTTGGGATATATTCCTAGAAGTGGGATCACAGGGTCAAATGGGAGTTCCATTTCCAATTTTTTGAGGAACCTCCATACTGCCTTCCATAGTGGCTGCACCAGTCTGCATTCCCACCAGCAGTGCACAAGTGTTCCTTTTTCTCCACAACCTCTCCAGCACTTGTCGTTTGTTGATTTGTTGATGATGGCCATTCTGACAGGTGTGAGATGGTACCTCATTGTTGTTTTGATTTGCATCTCTCGGATGATTAGTGACTTTGAGCATGTTTTCATATGTCTCTTGGCTTTCTGAATGTCCTCTTTTGAAAGGCATCTATTTAGATCCTTTGCCCATTTTTTGATTGGATTGTTTATCTTCTTTTTGTTAAGTTGTATGAGTTCCCTATAAATTTTGGAGATTAAGCCCTTATCAGATATGACGTTGGCAAATATGTTTTCCCACGAAGTGGGTTTTCTTGTTGTTTTGTTGATGGTTTCTTTTGCTGTGCAGAAGCTTTTTATTTTGATGTAGTCCCATTTGTTCATTTTCTCTTTAGTTTCAACTGCCCTAGGAGCTGTATCAGTGAAGAAATTGCTTTGGCATATGTCTGAGATTTTGTTGCCTTTGTATTCTTCTAGAATTTTTATGGTTTCCTGTCGTACATTTAAGTCCTTTATCCATTTTGAGTTTATTCTTGTGTATGGTGTAAGTTGGTGGTCTAGTTT
The DNA here is from genome assembly GCF_028538775.1 of Myotis yumanensis. Classification (NCBI taxonomy): domain Eukaryota; kingdom Metazoa; phylum Chordata; class Mammalia; order Chiroptera; family Vespertilionidae; genus Myotis; species Myotis yumanensis. The sequence goes on from NW_027223759.1 coordinate 9,043,947, forward strand.
CATTTTCTTGCATATGTCTGTCCAATTTTCCCAACACCATTTATTGAAGAGACTATCTTGGCTCCATTGTATGTTCATGCCTCCTTTGTCAAAAATTAATTGAGCATATTGGTTCGGGCTAATTTCTGGACTCTCTATTCTATTCCACTGATCTAGATGTCTGTTCTTGTGCCAGTACCAGGCAGTTTTGAGAACAGTGGCTTTGTAATACAGCTTGATATCTGGCATTGAGATCCCACCTACTTTGTTTTTTCTCAGGATCGCTGCAGTTATTCTGGGTCTTTTTTTATTCCAGATGAATTTTTGGAGAGTTTGTTCTAGATCCTTGAAGAAGGCCATTGGTATTTTAATGGGAAGTGCGTTGAATTTATAGATTGCTTTGGGTAGTATGGACATTTTAATGATGTTGATTCTAACAATCCAAGAACATGGTATGTTCTTCCATCTGTTTATGTCTTCCTCTATCTCTTTTTTCAACGTCCTGTAGTTTTCTGAGTAGAGGTCTTTTACCTCTTTAGTTAAGTTTATTCCTAGGTATCTTAATATTTTTGGTGCGATGGTAAATGGGATTGTTTTTATAATCTCTCTTTCTGAAAGTTCACTATTGGTATATAGAAATGCCTCGGATTTCTTGGGGTTAATTTTGTATCCTGCTACATTGCCAAATTCATGTATTAAGTCTAGTAGTTTTTTGATGGAGTCTCTAGGGTTTTGTATGTATAATATCATGTCGTCTGCAAATAAGGACAGTTTTACTTCCTCTTTTCCAATTTGGATGCCTTTTATTTCTTCTTCTTGTCTAATTGCAATGGCTAATACTTCCAGGACTATGTTGAACAGGAGTGGAGAGAGTGGGCATCCCTGTCTTGTTCCTGTTCTTAGGGGAAATGGTGTTAGTTTTTGTCCATTAAGTATGATGTTGGCTGTGGGTTTGTCATATATGGCTTTTATTATGTTGAGGTATGATCCTTCTATTCCCACCTTGCTGAGAGTTTTTATCAAAAATGGGTGTTGGATTTTGTCAAATGCTTTTTCTGCATCAATTGATATGACCATGTGGTTTTTTTCTTTCAATTTGTTTATGTGATGTATCACGTTTATTGATTTACGGATGTTGTACCATCCTTGCATCCCTGGGATAAATCCTACTTGGTCATGGTGTATGATCCTTCTGATGTACTGCTGGATCCGATTTGCTAAGATTTTGTTGAGGATTTTGGCATCTATGTTCATGAGGGATATTGGCCTGTAATTCTCTTTCATTGTGTTGTCTTTACCTGGTTTTGGTATTAGGGTGATGCTAGCTTCATAAAATGTGTTTGGAAGTGTTCCATCCTCTTGAACTTTTTGTAGTAATCTGAGGAGGATAGGTTTTAGTTCTTCCTTGAAAGTTTGGTAAAACTCCCCTGAGAAGCCGTCTGGTCCTGGGCTTTTGTTTGCTGGAAGCTTTTTGATGACTGCTTCAATTTCTTCCATAGTTATTGGCCTATTGAGATTTTTAGATTCTTCCTGATTGAGTTTTGGAATGTTGTATTTTTCTAGGAATTTGTCCATTTCCTCCAGGTTGTCTAGTTTGTTGGAGTAGAGTTGTCCGTAGTATTGTTTAACAATCATTTGTATTTCTTTGGGGTCTGTTGTTATTTCGCCTCTATCATTTCTGATTTGGTTTATTTGGGACCTCTCTCTTTGCTTCTTGGTGAGCTTGGCTAGGGGTTTGTCAATCTTGTTTATCCTTTCAAAGAACCAGCTCTTGGTTTCATTGATTTTCTGTATTGTTTTTTTGGTCTCTATTTCATTGATTTCTGCTCTAATCTTTATTATCTCCTTCCTTCTGCTCACTCTGGGGTTTTCTTGTTGCTCTCTTTCTAATTCTTTGAGTTGTAGAGTTAGATGATTAACTACCATTTTTTCTTGTTTTTTGAGATAGGCCTGTAGAGCTATAAACTTCCCTCTCAGGACTGCTTTCATTGTGTCCCATAGGTTTTGGATTGTTGTGTTTTCATTGTCATTAGTGTCTAGGATGTTTTTAATTTCTTCTTTGATCTCATCGGTAACCCAATCAATATTTAATAACATGCTATTCAGCTTCCAAGTGTTTGAGTATTTTGGGTTGTTTTTATTGTAGTTTATTTCTAACATTATGCCATCGTGGTCTGAGAAGATGCTTTTTATGATTTCAATCTTCTTGAATTTGTGGAGACTTTGCTTGTGACCCAATATGTGGTCTATTTTTGAATATGTCCCATGAGCACCTGAGAGAAATGTATATTCCGCAGCTGTGGGGTGAAGTGTTCTGAAGATGTCAATTAAGTCCATCTGATCTAGTGAGTCATTTAGGATTGCTGTTTCTTTGCTGAGTTTTTGTCTAGCGGATTTATCCAGTGATGTTAGTGGTGTATTAAAGTCCCCTACTATGATTGTATTGTTGTCGATCTCTCCCCTGATACCTTCCAGGAGTTTTCTTATGTATGTGGGTGCTCCTGCATTGGGTGCATATATGTTTATCAGGGTTATATCCTCTTGTTGTATTGATCCCTTTAGTATTATGAAGTGGCCTTCCTTATCTCTTGTTATGGCCTTCACTTTGAGGTCTATTTTGTCGGATATAAGTATTGCTACCCCAGCTTTTTTTTCATTTCCATTTGCCTGAAAGATATTTTTCCATCCCTTCACTTTCAGTCTGTGTGAGTCCCTTCTAATGAGGTGGGTCTCTTGTAGACAGCAAATGTATGGGTCATGTTTTTTTATCCATTCAGCCACTCGATATCTTTTGATTGGACCATTTAGTCCATTTACATTTAAAAGTTATTATTGAAAGGTACTTGTTTGTAGCCATTTCTATTTTTTTGTGGCTGCTTTCTTTCTGGGCTTTTTATTTCTTCTTTTTACACCAGTCCCTTTAGCATTTCTTGCATTGCTGGCTTGGTGGTGATGAACTCCCTTAGCCTTTTTTTGTCTGTGAAGCTTCTTATTTCCCCTTCAATTTTGAATGATAGCCTTGCTGGATAGAGTATTCTTGGATTCAGTCCTTTGCTTTGCATCACTTTGTAAATTTCCGTCCATTCTTTTCTGGCCTGATGTGTTTCTGTTGAGAAATCGTTTGATAATCTGATGGGGGACCCTTTGTAGGTAACTCTCTGTTTCTCTCTTGCAGCCTTTAAGATTCTCTCTTTGTCTTGTACATTTGCCATCGTTATTATGACGTGTCTTGGTGTCGGTCTTTTGGGGTTCATCTTGCCTGGGACTCTCTGTATTTGTGTAACTTTTTTCTTCCCCATATCTGAGAAGTTTTCTGTCATTATTTCTTCAAATAGATTTTCTAATCCTTGCTGCTCTTCTTGTCCTTCTTGCAGCCCTATTATGCGTATGTTACTTCGTTTCATGTTGTCCTGAAGCTCCCTTAGGCTCTCCTCCTGTTTTTTAATTTTTTTCTCCAGTTGCTGTTCAGATTGAGCTTGTTTCTCTGCCTTATCTTCTAACTCACTAATTCGGTCTTCTGCTTCTTCTAGTCTGCTGTTGAAACTTTCCATGGTGTTTTTGATTGTAGCTATATCACTTTTCATTTCTTCCTGATTCTTGCATAGGTTGTTGATTTTCTCATCCATCCGGTGAATGAATTGTACAACCATTATTCTGAATTCTTTTTCTGTCATGTTGCACGCTTCAGCTTCATTAATTTCCTTTCTTGGTGATTCTTCATTGTCTTTCCTCTGGGTGTTGTGTCGTCTCTTCATTCTGATTATCTCCTGATGGTTCAAAGGTCGAGTTGCGTGGGCCTGGGCCGTGCGCAGTGGGAGGCTCCCACCACCCTAGTGTCACTGAAGAGCTCTGACACTAAGATGTGTGGTTGTTGTTGGTTGGTGGGAACCAGGCTCGCTCTGTGTCAGTGTTGCCAACACTCAATGTGGCCTCGCACGTGTCCTTAGAATTAGGGACCCTGCCTGCACTGTGCTGAAATAGAGGCCCCCCTGGAGCGTGTTTAAAACCAGAGCAGAGCCCCCTAGCTTGCGCCAGGAGTCAGAGTTCCCCAAGAGTTCAGTATCAGAGTCTCTGTTGCTTCGCGCAACCTCACCTTGAGAATCAGGGTCCCTGTGTGCCCTTGCACCAGGAATTGGATTCACTGGCTCTTAGTATGAATGCACAGGAAATCAGGATCTCAGGCGCAGGTGATAAGAAACACAGTCAAGTCACTGGTGCTTGGTGCTGCCTCCTGCCCTGAGAAACCGGGTCCCTGGGCCTGTGCTAGGCAGACAAACTCCCGTTCGCGTGATTGCTCCCAGCCCAGGGCTCCAAAGCCAGCAGTGCGTGCAGGATTAGTTCCTGGTGCTGTGCTCGTTTTTGCTCCCAGCCCAGGGCTCCGAAGCCCGCAGTGCGAGTAGGATCAGTTCCAAGGTGCTCGCGCACTTTCAGGCCAAAGTTTCTGCAGCGCTGAGGCCCCGGCAAGGGGTAGGTCTATCAGTTAGTTACTCTGGCACTGCCCGCGATCCTGGGGGAAGGGGGGATGGGCTCTGTTACTCACGGATCTGCAGCAGGGATTTCTGAACTTTCTGTGTCTGCAGGTCTGTAGCTGTGGTCACAGGTCTCTGTCCCCAGTGGCTGCAGGGTCCTGGTATGCTTCTGAGATCAGACTGGGTGGTGCTGAGGCCAGGATCCTAGTCTCAAGCAGCTCTGTTTCCCAAGATGGCGTGGTCGCTGTGCCTTTGCTGGCCGCCCAGGAGTGTCTGCGCCAGGAGCGGGACTCCGCCGCCTAAGACTGCCGGGTTTAGCAGCCCCTTAGAAGACTTGCAGAGTCTAACTGTCCCTAGCTCATACACACTCACCACACACGTCCACACACTCCTCTATCACTTCCTTGCACTCTCACACTCTCTCCCTCCCTACCTTCCTGCTGGTCGCCATTTTTCCAACCTGCTTCTTTTTTTTTAAAGAAATATGTTTTTATTGATGAGAGAGAGAGAGAGAGAGAGAGAGAAAGAGAGAGAGAAACATCGATTGGCTGCCTCCTGCATGCCCCCTAATGGGGATTGACCATGCAACCCCAGGCATGTGCCCTGACAGGGAATCGTACCGGTAACCTATCAGTGCACTAGACGACACTCAACCAACTGAGCCACACTGACCAGGGCTCAGCTACTTCTTGATAGAAAACTCCCCAGCCAATCTAGCCTTGTTCTCATTTTGGTCCCACAGCTGGATTTTAACCTCTGTTGCTTTATGAGATGCTCTTGATTTCAAATGATTTGCAGTCTCTTCTCTGTCTGCCCTAATCCTATCCAATTCAGCACCTGAGGTCACCTACACAGGCCATCCCTGAGCATTCCCAGCCCCAGCAGGCTCCTCCTCCTGACCTCTCTTTGATCTATTATCTTCCCCCTCATCACAAAGTTGGCCCCTAACACCAAACTGCCTACTATCAGCAAACCAGAGGGTAGGATTGTGTTTTATATATCCTTCTTACCCCCAGCTCTTCCTCCCAGTGCTGAACAGAACTACTAGTAAGTAGTCACCAATGCCTGCAATCCATTGTAACTCAATTGTCTTGGTGTGTGAAGAGCTGATAGAGCAGGAGCATGGGATTTTGCTGGGGTTTGAATGGCTTATTAGAATGTAAAAAAATAAATAAAAACAAGAATCTTATTTTTTGTTGTTGTTATTTCTTTTTCCCCTGCAGCAAGCCCTAGAGCACAATTCATTTCTTTCTGATGAGAGGAAAATTGAGCAAGGAAATGTAGAGCAAGCCTTTAAACATGTTGATCAAATCATTGAAGGTAAGTGGTCTTGGCCAGAAAAGTGAAGCTTCTAAAGATAAAGACTACATCAGCCATTGGTTTGAGAAATACTGAAATTCTAAGGCAGAGCTTCTCAACCCTAATGTGATACTTAAACTGCAATTTAAAATGCACAAATAAGTCCCGGCCAGTGTTGCTCAGTGGTTGAGCGCCGACCTATGAACCAGGAGGTTATGGTTCAATTCTCAGTCAGAGCACGTGCCCCGGTTGCAGGCTCAATCCCCAATATGGGGTGTACAGGAGGCAGCCCTTCAATGATTCTCTCATCATTGATGTTTCTATCTCTCTCTCCCCCTGCCTTCCTTTCTGAAATCAATAAAAATATATTTAAAATAAATAAAATGCACAAATCATCTTACAGTCTGATGAAGTTTTACATATGCAGCAATCTGTGTAAATACTACCCACAGTGAGATATAGAGCCTTTCCAGCGCCCCAGAAAGCTTCCTTGTGCCCCGCCCCCTCCAGGTCAGCAACCTTCTGAAAGGTCTTTTTCTAACTGTGGTCACTGTAGGTGAGTTTAACTGTTTTGCACTTCATATAAACGGAAACTAGAGTGTAACTTTTTCTGTGTTTACCTCTTTTCATCAACATTATGTGTGGGAGGTTCACTGTGTTGGTGCATAGATCAGTAGTTCTTTTTCATTGTTCGGGAGCATTCTATTGTATAGATATTCCACAATTTATGTTTCTGTTCTACTGTTCATGGACAGTTCAGTTGGTTTCAACTTGGGACTATTATGAATAATGTTTCTAAATACACTATTGTGGTCCAAAAGGAGATGCCATAACAAGTGTAACCAAAAGTAACCTCACAGGGTGATCTGATCATAAATTCCTCACATGGTGAGTAGTTACAGTCCAGGCATATAACTTCCTTAGGAAAAAGTGTTATCTTTGCCTTAAGCAAGCCCTATTCTTTATTTCTGTGCATCTAGAACAGCGGTTCTCAATCTGTGGGTCACGACCCTTTTGAGAGTCGAACGACCCTTTCACACTGACCAGGGCTCAGCTGCTAATCTAGCCTAAGACCATCGGAAAACAAATATATAATTACATATTGTTTTTGTGATTAATCACTATGCTTTAATTATGTTCAATTTGTAACAATGAAATTGGGTGTCATCACAACATGAGGAACTGTATTAAAGGGTCGGGGCATTAGGAAGGTTGAGAACCACTGATCTAGATAAACACAAACTACGGCAACACCATGCTAAGCATATCACATGTATTATATTATTTAATAATGACAAAAACCCTGAGAAATGAGTATTCTAAAACCTATTTTAAGCTCCTACCTATTTTCTGCTTACGATTTAATATTCTCTGAGAAGGAACATATATTGGTAGCTCCATTTTACAGATAAAGAAACTGAGGCTTAGAAAAGTTAGGTAATTGATTGAGACCTCACATTCAGTTTATAATAGAGACAGGACTGGAGCCCAAGACTAGATGACCCACAGGTCCTTGCTCTTAATCACAGTAATAAATTTTCTTTTCATTTTTATACTCACCCTAAGAGCAATGGAGTCACAAGATGCTAGCCCTTTGTCATTTAGGATTTTGGCCATTATGGGAGTCCAAATTTTAGCACAAATGGAAAATTTGAAATACGAAAGGAATTTGGAATTTGGGTGGAAATGACTAAGAATTACAGAGTATGCCAACATAGAGAAAGGGTGCAATTAGAATGTGGATCCTAGAGTCAGATTGCCTGGGCTTGCATCTCACCTCTGTTATTTACCGGCTTTGTGGCCTTGGGCAACTTACTCAAATTTTTCGTATCTCAGTTTTCTCATAATACCTGCTTCACAGGATTGGTATGATGATTAAAGGAATTCATTATCTGTAATTTGCTATGCCTGAGAACAATACCTAGCATATGTGAAAATGATGTTGTTGTTTGAATTTAGATGAAAGTCAGTATATGGTATGCTAAAAACAAAGGTTTTGGGGGAGGGCTTTTTGGGAGGACTCACATTCTATTGTCCCAAGAAATAATTTCCAAAAATTCTTTGACTCCTGGAATAGCAATTCACTTATTTTAACTACACAGGAATCTTTTGGCTGGTTTTAAAGTAAATTTTAGCTAGAGCCAACTGCCTCTCTTGGCACAGCCTACAACAAGGATGTTTTAACCAAGCCAACCATCTCAGATAAACCAGTAAGAACAGGCCGTAAAACTGGTGGGAACAGGTCTGCCACTTTATTTATTTATGTACTAGAGGCCCCATGCATGAAATTCTTGCACGGGGCTCTGAGGTCCGGGGCAGCAGCCGGGCTTCATCCGGAAGGATGTCCAGTCTAATTAGCATATTACACTTTTCTTATTATAGATTTACTTATTTATTTATTTATTTTAAAATATATTTTTATTTATTTCAGAGAGGAAGGGAGAGGGAGAGATAGAAACATCAATGATGAGAGAGACTCATTGATCAGCTGCCTCCTGCACACCCCCCTACTGGGGATCAAGCCCGCAACCCAGGCATGTGCCTTTGATTGGAATCAAACATGGGACCCTTCAGTCCACAGGCCGACGCTCTATCCACTGAGCCAAACCAGCTAGAATCAGTTCTACCACTTTAAACCTTTGTGTCCTTTGCCAAGCTGCTTATCCTCAGTGTGACTCAATTATTCTAATGTTACCTAATTGAGGTGGGTATTATTACCCACACTTTACAGGTAAAGAACTGAGGCTTTAATAACATGGCCAAACTCACTGAGCAAAGAGATGACAGAGACTGAATATGTGGCCAGGTTGGGCTGTGCACTCAAGTCCAACACATCATGGATCTCACCACCCACTAGACAGATGAGGAAACCGAGCCCAAGAGAAGGGGACTGAATTACCCCTGGTCACCCAGCTGGCTGGGCACAGTGAAGATAAATGAGGAAAAGTGGTTTAACCAAATGTATAAAGTCCAGTTCTCCATAAGCTGAAGCGACCTGCCCTTTACAAACCAACCCCACTGAGAGCCTCCAGGGAGGGACTTTCAGGCAAACACTGTCCTGTGTTCATGCTTCACAGGTGAGATCCACGTGGAAGGACAGGAGCATTTTTACATGGAAACGCAAACTATCCTGGCTATCCCAAAAGAAGAAGATAAAGAAATGGTGTTACACCTTGGAACGCAGTTTCCCACCGAGGTGCAGGTAACAGGATATCTTTGGAAATTGAGACTCCAGATGATTGTGGCGTGAGGCCCATACAACCAGGCATTCCTCTTTGGAGGCCTTTTGATTGTTCCCACTCCCCGTCTCAGACTCCCTGCACACTTGACGCTAGCTAACGTCCATATGGAGGAGGTGGGCAGATATTTCCCTAAATGGGCAGACCTTTTAAGAGATCAGAAACGTTTGCTCCCTTCCAAACTATAGGGCAAAGTTCCCCTTTCCCTAATAACAATTGATGGTGTAAAATGTATATGTGTATTTACATTTTCCTCGTGGTTGATGGGTGCTGGTTCTCTCTCTCTAAACGTTCTTGCGTCTTTGTGGTGCAGATGTACATTGATCGCATTTCCAAGACATTTCAGCCCAGCCCAGTGGCATGTGAATTCCAGTCCTGCTCTGGCGGCTGAGTTATACAGCATGGCCACCCGCACATGCAAGCAAAGAAAATCCCCTGACCTTCCCTTCTTCTGAAATGCAGAGTTGTAGGTCCCAGCACAGTGCTAGGCACAGGGGAATACTTAAATAATGACACGGGGAGGAGCAATTACAAGCATCCCTGAAAGGAAAAGCTGGGGGCTTCCTGGTAGAGACCACAGTGAGTTGGTATCTTGGGGTCTTAAAGGGATGGGTAGGCTCAATGGGAGGAGGAAGCTACCAAATGCCATTCGAGGCAAAGTGAAAGGGCAGGGGATTGAAGCTGGGCTGGGGTGTGCCGCAGCGTCCAGAGGTGCACATGTGGAACTGGGAAGAAGAGTGTGGAGATGTGTGCTTTGCCCCTAAGCAGCTATGTGACCTCCCACAAGTCACTGGGCATCAATATCTTTTTGTGTAAATTGAGGAAGGTGACAAAGATGACCTCTGAGGTCTCTTTTTGTAGACAGTATGTGTCTCTGGGCTCTGAATGTATAACATGTATGTCCTACGTTCACTATTAATGTTATTATTTTTTATATTTTTTAATTCATTTCAGAGAGGAAGTGAAAGGGAGAGAGATAGAAATATCGATGAGAATTATTGATTGGCTGCCTCCTGCACAGCCCCCATTATCGATCGAGCCTGCAATCCGGGCATGTGTCCTTGACCGGAATTGAACCTGAGACCCTTCAGTCCACAGGCCAATACTCTATCCACTGAGCCACACCAGCTAGGGCGGTCACCATTCATATCTACCTGGGATACAGTGAGTCGGCTCCATAACAGCAGGCATTTCCCAGGGCACTAGTACTCACAGCTCACCACCCAGAACCTGGGGCAGTATCAAGAGCAGGCTCAGCAAGGACTTGGACGGACATTTCTCCAAAGGAAGTCTATGAATGACTAATAAACACTTGAAAAGCTGTTCAGCATCATTAGTAGGAAATTCAATTCAAAACCCACAGCGATACCACATCACATCCCCTAGAACAGCTATACTCAAAAGTGTTAGCGAGGCTGCAGGAAATTAGAACCTTCATCCATTGCTGGTGGCCATGAGAAATGGCACTTTGGAAAACAGCTTGGCGGTCTCTCAGGATGTTAAAAATAGGGTGACCACATAGCCCAGCAGTTCCACGATTAGGTATCTACCCAAGAGAAATGAAAACACATGTCCACACAAAAACTTATACATGAATGTTCATAGCAGCATTTTCACAGTAGCCAAAAGTAGAAACAATGCCGTAGCCTGTCAACTAATAAAGAGATAAAATATGTGATATATCAATACAATAGAAGATTATTCAGCCATAAAAAAAGGATGGAGTTGCCCTGGCTAGGTCGCTCAGTAGGTTGGAGCATCGTTCCATTTACTGAAAAGGTTGCCGGTTTGATTCCGGTTTTGGCATGTATGGGAGGCAACTGATGGATGTTTCTCTCTCTCGTCAATGTTTCTCTCTCTCTTTCTCTCCCTTCCTCTTTCTCTAAAATCAATAAAAGCATATTGGGTGAAAATTTTTTTAAAAAAGAATGGAGTACTGGTACATGCTACAACATGGATGAACCTTGGAAACATAATGTTAAGTGAAAGAAGCCAGTCACAAAAGGCCACCCTTGTGTTATTCCACGTATAAGAAATGTTCTAAACAGGCAAATCTGTAGAGACAGAAGGCAGATTAGTAGTTGCCTAGTGGCGGGGCACTCGAGGGAGTTGAGGTTAGGGGGAGCTCAGAAGTGGCTGCTTAATAGATACAAGGTTTCTTTGGGGATACTTAAAATACTCTAAAATTGGATTGTGGTGGTGGTTTCACAGTTCTGTAAATACTGTACTTGTTGAATTACTGATTGTCTTTTCCTATGCAGAGGGGAAGTGTATGGATGAGGAAATGTCCTATTAAATTGCACTTTGTGACGTCAGGGGTTTATCTCTTTCAGGAATTTGTGGCTGCAGCACTTAACATCCCAAAGAATAGAGTCGCCTGCCACATGAAAAGAACCGGAGGAGCATTTGGGGGGAAAATAAGCAAGCCCGCCCAGCTGGGAGCTGTCAGTGCTGTGGCCGCCAACAAGTAAGAGTCGCAGTGCCAGCTATGAATGTCAGAACTCCTAGCGGGACAGGTGCCACCCACGTCCTTCCAGCCCTGCACCCACTCCAGGGTTCATTCCATTGGTCACAGGCTGTCACTTACAAGGAGGTGTGGTTAGCATGAGGGTGAAGGGACACTACTCTACCCACTCTCCAGCCGTCAGGGTCACCATAGGCAAGGGGCCTCAGTGTCCTCCCAGTAAAGTGAAGAAAGTAGTATCTACCTGGTTCACAAGATAGTTGTGTGGAATAAATGCAATCACTATAGATGTTGACTGGTTGCCCAGACATAACTATATATTACTTCTTCATGAACTCCATTGACTTTCAATCTTTAAATGTTTGTTTTAAATTGTTAAAATAGCCCTAGCTGGTTTGGTTCAGTGAATAGAGCATGGGCCTGCAGACCAAAGAGTCCTGGGTTCAATTCTGATCAAGAGCACGTACCTCGGTTGCAGGCTCTTCCCTGGCCCCAGACCCTGGTCCTGGCACGTGCAGGAGGCAACTAGTCGATGTGTTTCTCTCACATTGATATTTCTCTCTGTCTTTCCTTCTCTTATCCACTCTCTCTAAAAAAAATCAATGGAAAATATCTTCAGGTGAGGATTTTAAAAATATAAATATAATGTAATGTAATGTAATATAATATAATATAATATAATATAATATAATATAATACAATATAATATAATATAATATATTGTTAAAATAAATCAAGCTAAGGTGGCTGAATGGAGGGCAGGTCAAAGCCCCAACCTTACAAGGGACACATTTTGTGATGAAACACAGCAGGGTTGGCTGGTGCCTGGGAATGTTCTCTTAGCCCAAGATCATCCAGATGGGATAACCAGACACATTAGGAGTGGGAATAGCCACGACTTTTTGCGAACCTCTTACATATCAGAGTTCAATAAGTATGTTCAGGACAAACGTAACTTACCCCAGGCTATCATTGCGAAGAGAAACACTGAACATCACAGTTCACTGGCACTTTCAAAGCATAGCAAAGCCTGTCCTGTGAGCAGAGGTGCAGGCACGGGGAGCATCCCCTCTGAAGCCAGCGGGGTCCTCCACGGGCACCTGATGACGGGGAGTCTGCATGAAAGGGGGGCAGAACTCAACGGAGTATTGATTGGTTCTCAATCCTTTCAGCCTCAGCATTCCCCTTTAGCAAGTGTTTTAATGCCCCTTTTAATATCCAAAGTGAATATCATCATAATATAACCTACTAATTCACACAATTGCAAAATCCTCATACAATGCCTTAATGTCATATAAAAAAAGAAATAAAAGGAAAGTAACAGAAGTAAATAATGTATTATTTCAACATCAAAATTCTCAGACATGACTAAATCAGGATAACATTAATAGGGTTTTTATTTTTGTGTTTGTTACGTTTTAATGTCCCCACAAACTTCCAAAATGTTGTTTAAGGTATGTTACAACCCCCATGGAAAACCACTAAGTTAGGTTATGTCCAGTCCCCTTTCACCAGCTCCATGTCTCTACACCTTTATGAAGCACCCAGCATATTAACAGAGTCATTTCCTATAGGACTGGCCGCCCAATCCGATTTGTTCTAGAACGTGGTGATGACATGCTGATAACTGCTGGCCGCCACCCACTCCTCGGAAAATACAAAGTAAGTGAGAGAAAAATTTTAGGAGACTGCTGAAAATATTGTCCAGGGACAACCAATCAATCGTAAAACAAGTACTAAATCCATGCTGACTGCAAGGGGTATTTGGATGCTACCCAAAACCAATCAGAACTTTCTGTTGGGATCCCATGGTTGCCCTGGGCACCAACCTCAGGGTTCCTCTGATGACTGTCACATGCAATCATGTTCATAAGCTGGGTATGGACTGACACATGCGGTCGGATGTGTTTGTGTACAGCAGGATCTGGTTGTAAAGAACTGCTGAGAAAATGGTTTTGTCCTATCACTTTGCAGATTGGATTCATGAACAACGGTGTGATCAAAGCTGCCGACGTTCAATATTATATCAATGGTGGATGCACCCCTGATGACTCTGAGTTGGTAAATAAGGACTGACTATGCCCTCCCAGTATGTTACCCGTTGAGTTGTGTGTGCTACACTTTATTTGCATGGATGTTTGTCATACAAATTAGACAAAATTCTGTGAAGGGTTTGTGTTAGAGATAGAATTTGATAACCAATTTTGAATGTTTGATAGATGTGAAGTTCAGTTTTGTTTTCATTCAGGTGATAGAGTTCGTTGTGCTGAAATCTGAAAATGCATATCATATTCCTAACTACCGGTGCCGGGGTAGGGCTTGCAAAACAAACTTGCCATCCAACACTTCCTTTCGCGGATTTGGCTTTCCCGAGGCTTCAGTGGTAGTTGAAGCTTACATAACTGCTGTGGCATCTCAATGTAACTTACTCCCTGAAGAGGTAGGTAATCAGTCAGAATCCCCTTACAAAACTCTGCCATCAATGGTTCAAATATATATTGAGCACCTACATACAGCATTACATTAGCTTGTAAGATTCAATCAAAGTATATAGTTTATGTATCAGTAAGCTTTTCCTGTGCAACAAGTTAATCAAAACTTAGTGGATTAAGCCCTAGTTGCTTTGGCTCAGTGGAGAGAGTGTCCACCTGTGGACTGAAGGGTCCCAGGTCCGATTCCGGCCAAGGACACATGCCTGGGTTGCAGTCTCGATCCCCAGTGGGGGGCATGCAAGAAACAGCTAATCAATGATTCTCTCTCATCATTGATGTTTCTATCTCTCGCTTCCTCTCTGAAATCAATAAACATATATATCTTTTTTAAAACTTAGTGGATTAAGACAACAAATAGTATTTCTTCTGATTCTGTGGGTCAGCTGCTAGGTAGCTCTAATGGTCTGGCTCAGTTTAACTGGAGTTTTATGGTCCAAGATAGATTCACTTCCTCATCTTGTGGTCATTGACTGATGAGTCTAAATATCGCAGCTGGGAAGGCTCGTCTCTGCTCCACAGGGTCTCTCATCCTCCAGGAGGTTAGCCCAGATTAGTTCTCATCATGGTTCATAGATTTTCCAGGAGAAGTAAGAACATGATGCAAGCACTTTTCAAGTCTCTGCCTGCATTACATATGTGTTGTCCCGCTGTCCAAAGCGGCCAATCCCAGTCAGTGTGAAACCACCCAACAGCATGACTAGGGAGATTGGCATCATTACAGCCATTTGTGCAAACATCCTACCATATTTCAGATTTTGAGGAGCGAATTTGAGAACAGTTAAGAATAAAGAAACATTGTGTAGAAGTAAAAGAATTTTGAGTCAGGAGAAATTTGTCTCACCACTAACGAAACTTGTCATAGGACTCATAATACACCTGCTATTTCTCAGGGTTATTGTAAAGTTGTTGAGATCATATACTTAGTCTGCAGCCTGGAAGATATGATGTGTTCAACAGTAGTTTCTATTGTTATTATTATTATTGTTATTATCATTATGTTTATATGTTTACATTTGTGTTTACATATTTATATCCATTTAAATAGTTGTTTCTTTTTTAGAAAGACTTTCTTCATGTCAGGTATATAACAAAAACACATGTTTCACAAATGGAATAGCATGTATGCTTGAAATGCTTTTTTCTTGTCTTTCAGGTTAAAGAAATAAACATGTACAAGGGAATTAGCAAAACAGCCTTTAAACAGAGATTTAATCCAGAGCCCTTGCGAAGATGCTGGAAAGAGTGTCTGGAGAAATCTTCATTTTATGCTAGGAAAAAGGATGCTGAGGAATTTAACAAAAATAATTATTGGAAGAAAAGGGGGCTTGCTGTGGTCCCCATGAAATATACCATTGCCATGCCTCAGGCCTACTACAATCAGGTGAGGTTGGGAGAAATGAGTCTTGAGGTATAGGGTCAAACTTCAAGTCCATGTAAGAATTGGAGGGATCAGACTCTGATTTGGAAATTATTTCCCGGAGTCCACTAGTCACTAGTGTTAATAAAAGGGTTCTTCCCTTTCTCTAGGAAGCGTGCTTGGTATTTCTTTGCTCTTCTGTAACATTTGGTTCCCTGAATCGGGAAGCTATTGTGTTTTGGCTTTGTTTAGCCTATGGTGAGTGGATGGGGTTTGAGGCCCAGGGGCACAGGACAGGCCTCCAGAAGGCGCCCGCTGCTGATTTTAGCAGAATTGAACCTGGGGGATCTCCAGGCGCTCCCGGACCTCAGCCCAGGACCCGGCCGGCATCTGGAGAAAGTGGATGGACACCTCTGAGCCTGTCAACAGAATCTGTAAGGTAGGGGTCCCAGTCCGTCAGGCCTACTCCAAGTTAGTAGAAGGGGGAGCTTGATCACCTCCCCAGAAGTCATAGGACTTCGTCAGGTAATCAGGAATCAGGACTCCGGAGGTGAGTGCATTCAGATTCTATTAAGGAATTATGGGTTCACTCTTCTGTTTCTTTGCTTGTGTGGGACTAGCCAATTTGCTACCGAGAAGGGGGGGCTGGACGCAGCCTTAACTCCTCCGGTAGGCTCTCACCGAGACGTCAATCGAGAATTCTGGTCTGGGGCGTGGGTGCCAGGAGAGTGCCCCCATGCCAATCTGGGGAGTTGGTCATTATCTGCTCAACTGCAGTCTGGGCTAGTCTATTGAGAGAGTGTGAGTATGGATGTTTGTCTTGGTATAATTATCTGTGATTAACTGGTCTGTGTGAAAGCAAAAGCTACTCTGATTTTCTGTTTGCTCATCTGGTTAAAACATTTGATTTGCTGAGGGCTGAAATCGTGATGGTCTGCAAAGGTCTCGGGCAGCACTGTTGAGTTGGTTTTCTCGGAGACATTTGCTCTCTGTCACGAGAGGAATCAACCCACTTAGTGAGGATTTCTGTCTATGTTTGTGTATTAGGTACTTGTCCTGTATCTGAAGGTATGGTTTCTAGATGGTATTCGCCATCTCTGGGACTTCCGGGAGGGAAGTCAAAACTCAGAGTGGCAAAGGGTTCGAGACTGGCCTGACTTTTAAAAAAAGGTAGAAGAGAAGCGTTCCTAGACAGTTTTCTACTGCCTCTGTTCAGGGACTTGTTCTGTATCTCTGCATAATTGAAACTGATTTGGTGGTATTTTGTGGTATAAATGTAGTACGCGCCGGTGTAAAAGTGTTTTTATCTTTGTTTCTGTTTTGTTTTGTTTTCTTTAAAAAAAAACAACCTTCTAAAACTCTCTTGAGTTTCTGTGGTGATTCAAAATTTTAATTGTGAATGTTATCTGTCTTTATTGTTTAAATATGTGTCTTTGTTGTTTAAAATTGTTTAGCTGCCGTAACCGGTTTGGCTCAGTGAATAGAGTGTTGGCCTGCGGACTGAAAGGTCCCAGGTTCGATTCTGGTCAAGGGCATGTACCTTGGTTGCGGGCACATCCCCAGTAGGAGGTGTGCAGGAGGCAGCTGATTGATGTTTCTCTCTCATTGATGTTTCTAACTCTCTATCTCTCTCCCTTCCTCTCTGTAAAAAAAAAATCAATAAAATATATTTTTTTAAATAAATAAATAAAATTGTTTAGCTAGTGAAATTTCTGTTTGTGTCTCTTAAAAAATATATGAATGTATTGCTAATCTGAGGTATGTTAATTATTTACATGTCACCTAAAAATTAAGGCTAAGAGTTTTAACTAACTGGAAAGTATGGCTTTGGTGTAATGGAGGAAGGTTAAGAGAAATGTTGAAAGAAAGTTGAATAGATGACAGGCCAGAATAGGGAAACTGAGCAGAAATTCTGTCTTCCCTAAATCCTTAAATCCTGCCTTCCCTAAACCAAGGACACTTGGGAGGAAATGATTTGCCTTTGCCTCTCTAAACAGAGGTTAAATAGTTTACGTCAATCTGATTAGTGTCATTTGCTGTCCACACCCAAGGACAAATGAAGTTAGACCTAAATGACTCAGTAGATCAGATGGACTTAATTGACATCTTCAGAACATTTCACCCCAAAGCCACGGAATATACGTTCTTCTCAAGTGCACATGGGACATTTTCAAAAATAGACCACATATTGGGTCACAAGCAAGGTCTCCCCAAATTCAAGAAGATTGAAATCATACCAAGCATCTTCTCAGACCACAATGGCATAATATTAGAAATAAACTACAATAAAAACAACCCAAAATACTCAAACACTTGGAAGCTGAATAGCATGTTATTAAATATTGATTGGGTTACCAATGAGATCAAAGAAGAAATTAAAAACATCCTGGAAACTAATGACAATGAAAACACAACAATCCAAAACCTATGAGACACAATGAAAGCAGTCCTGAGAGAGAAGTTTATAGCTCTACAGGCCTACCTCAAAAAACAAGAAAAAATGGTAGTAAATCATCTAACTCTACATCTGAAAGAATTAGAAAGAAAGCAACAAGAAAAACCCAGAGTGAGCAGAAGGAAGGAGATAATAAAGATTAGAGCAGAAATAAATGACATAGAGACCAAAAAAACAATACAGAAAATCAATGAAACCAAGAGCTGGTTCTTTGAAAGGATAAACAAGATTGATGAACCTCTTGCCAGGATCACCAAGAAGCAAAGAGAGAGGACCCAAATCAACAAAATCAGAAATGATAGAGGCAAAATAACAACAGACCCCACAGAAATACAAATGATTGTTAAAAAAATACTATGAACAACTCTACTCCAACAAACTAGACAACCTGGAGGAAATGGACATATTCCTAGAAAAATAAAACATTCCAAAACTTAATCAGGAAGAATCTAAAAATATCAATAGGCCAATAACTATGGAAGAAATTGAAGCAGTCATCAAAAAGCTTCCAGCAAAAAAAAGCCCAGGGCCAGACGGCTTCACAGGGGAGTTTTACCAAACATTCAAGGAAGACCTAAAACCTATCCTCCTCAGACTATTCCAAAAAATTCAAGAGGAAGGAATACTTCCAAGCTCATTCTATGAAGCCAGCATCACCCTAATACCAAAACCAGGTAAAGACAACACAATGAAAGAGAATTACAGGCCAATATCCCTCATGAACATAGATGCCTAAATCCTCAACAAAATCTTAGCAAATCGGATCCAGCAGTACATCAGAAAGATCATACACCATGACCAAGTAGGATTTATCCCAGGGATGCAAGGATGGTACAATATCCACAAATCAATAAACGTGATACATCACATAAACAAATTGAAAGAAAAAAACCACATAGTCATATCAATTGATGCAGAAAAAGCATTTGACAAAATCCAACGCCCATTCTTGATAAAAACTCTCAGCAAGGTGGGAATATAAGGATCATACCTCAACATAATAAAAGCCATATATGACAAACCCACAGCCAACATCATACTCAATGGACAAAAACTAACACCATTTCCCCTAAGAACAGGAACATGACAGGGATGCCCACTCTCACCACTCCTGTTCGACATAGTACTGGAAGTATTAGCCATTGCAATTAGACAAGAAGAAGAAATAAAAGGCATCCAAATTGGAAAAGAAGAAGGAAAACTGTCCTTATTTGCAGATGACATGATATTGTACATAAAAAAAACCCTAACGGCTCCATCAAAAAATTATTAGACTTAATAAGTGAATTTGTCCATGTAGCAGGATACAAAATTAACGCCAAGAAATCTATGGCATTTCTATACACCTAGTGAACTTACAGAAAGAGAGACTAAAAAAGCAATGCCATTTACCATCAAACCAAAAAAATTAAGATACTTAGGAATAAACTTAACTAAAGAGGTAAAAGACCTCTACTCAGAAAACTACAGGACATTGAAAAAAGAGATAGAGGAAGACATAAACAGATGGAAGAACATACCATGTTCTTGGATTGGTAGAATCAACATCATTAAAATGTCCATACTACCCAAAGCAATCTATAAATTCAACACACTTCCCATTAAAATACCAATGGCATATTTCACAGACCTAGAATGAACTCTCCAAAAATTCATCTGGAATAAAAAAAAGACCCCAAATAGCTGCAGCAATTCTGAGAAAGAACAACGTAGGTGGCATCTCAATACCAGATATCAAGCTGTTTTACAAAGCCAATGTTCTCAAAACTGCCTGGTACTGGCAGAAGAACAGACATATAGATCAATGGAATAGAATAGAGAGCCCAGAAATCGACCCGAACCAATATGCTCAATTAATATTTGACAAAGGAGACAAGAACATACAATGGAGTCAAGATAATCTCTTCAATAAATGGTGTTGGGAAAATTGGACAGATACATGCAAAAAAATGAAACTAGACCACCAACTTACACCATACACAAAAATAAACTCAAAATGGATAAAGGACTTAAAAGGATGATGGGAAACCATAAAAATACTAGAAGCATCCAAAGGCAACAAAATTCCAGACATATGCCGAAGCAATTTCTTCACCGATACAGCTCCTAGGGCATTGGAAACTAAAGAGAAAATAAACAAATGGGACTACATAAAAATAAAAAGCTTCTGCACAGCAAAAGAAACCATCAACAAAACAACAAGAAAGCCCACTGCATGGGAAAACATATTTGCCAATGTTATCACCAATAAGGGTTTAATCTCCAACATTTATAAGGAACTCATACAACTTAACAAAAGGAAGATAAACAATCCAATCAAAAAATGGGCAAAGGACCTACATAGACACTTTTCAAAAGAGGACATTCAGAAAGCCAAGAGACATATGAAAACATGCTCAAAGTCACTAATCATCTGAGAAATGCAAATCAAAACAACAATGAGGTACCATCTAACACCTGTCAGAATGGCTATCATCAACAAATCAACAAACGACAAGTGCTGGAGAGGATGTGGAGAAAAAGGAACACTCATGCACTGCTGGTGGGAATGCAGACTGGTGCAACCACTGTGAAGAACAGTATGGAGTTTCCTCAAAAAACTAAAAATGGAACTCCCATTTGACCCCGTGATCCCACTTCTAGGAATATATCCCAAGAAAACAGAAACACCAATCAGAAAGGATATATGCACCCCTATGTTCATAGCAGCACAATTCACCATAGCTAAGATCTGGAAACAGCCTAAGTGCCCATCAGCAGATGAATGGATTAGAAAACTGTGGCACATCTACACGATGGAATACTATGCTGCTGTAAAAAAGAAGGAATTCTTACCATTTGCAACAGCATGGATGGAATTGGAGAGCATTATGCTGAGTGAAATAAGCCAGTCAATGAAGGAAAAATACCACATGAACTCACTCATTTATAGATAATAAAGACCATTATAAACTTATGAACAAAAATAGATACAGAGGCAGAGCAGACTCGAACACACTATCAAACTACAGTGGGAAGGCCGAGGAGGGTTGGGGGACAGGCGGGGGCGCAGGTAAGAGATCAACCGAAGGACTTGTATGCATGCATATAAGCATAACCAATGGACATAAGACACTGGGGGGTAGGGGAGGCCAGGGGATTGTTAAGGGCGGGTAAAAAGGAGACATATATAATACTCTTTGTAATACTTTAAGCAATAAAACAATTTAAAAAAATAGAAATAATGGAACACTTAAAAAAGAATATTGTATAGGTGGTGCTTTGGAGAGGTCGCTTCCAAGACAGCCACACAAGGCCTCCAACAGGCCCGCAGATGGTGAGCGTGGAGATGAGCCACCATTCATTGCTCTACAGTAAGCATGTCAAACTCAAAGGCTAACACTGGCCAAATAAGGTTTAAGTTTATGTGGGCCACAAAAAAACAAAAGCTTCAATTTTCATAGGTTTGTTTCAATAGAGACATGCTGAATACAAAGGGCTGAAATAAATGAGTAGTCGTTAACATAAAACAATAGAACATTTTAATAAAAATTAGTATTTTTCTTGAATATTGACTTAATAGACACTGAATAACTGTACAGATTAATAAGCATAACACGAGTAAACCTCTTTTTCTTGTTCTCCAAAAACAAAATATTTCCTGTTGTGCACACCAAACAAGTCAGTCCAAGACTAATGACTTGGCCATTGCCGCTAGTATTAGTGGAGAGAAATGGTGTGCCTGCATGGAAGACACATAAGGGAAATGAATGCAACGTGATTATAGTAATCAGTCAGCGGACGTTGTAGTTCGTTATTAATAATTATATGTAACAGGATATTGTAAAAATTAAGTTACGAAATTTTTATTAGAATGTTTCTTACATACCGTTATATTGGCTGGGCCGCAAAAATATTCGTTGTGGGCCACATGTGGCCTGCGCGCTGCAAGTTTGACATGCTTTCTAAGTTTGGAGGGTGTTAGAGGGGTTGTCTGTAGCCACCAATAATAGCTTTCTTCTCCAGTATAAACAATGATAGATTGACTCAATGAAGCAGACTGTTCATCTGGTAACCTCAACTAAACTCAGGCAACATTTGGTTTTTCAAAATGGTATTATAATTATTCCCCGACAGGCCGCCGCTCTCGTCCACATCTACACCGATGGCTCTGTCTTGGTGGCTCATGGTGGCTGTGAAATTGGACAAGGCCTTTACACCAAAATGATCCAGGTGAGATAAGTATCCATGTTTTCCACTGTGGAAGACTATCACACCGTACAGGCAGTTTAACAACTTCTTTCTTGTTGAGCAAGAGAAATACCATCACACTACATGCACAGGTCAATTGTAACGTTCATTTTGGTATCAGGAACACATGAATGCAGGAGACTGATGGAAGTGGGAATTACAATTGAGAAAAGATGTAATACTATTCTTCCTGCATGCTAAAGAACCAGGTCCCATCAAGGTCTTCTGAAAAATGTGATTCCAGTTTTCAAAGATAAAGTATTTTTCGGCTTTAAGGCAACTGGTCAAAGCTACATTGTGTTAATGCAAATCTTCATTAGAAATGAATGTGTTTAATAAGATGAGAAATTATGTTCTTATTATTCACAATGTACTTAGCAACAACAATGATGTCAGCCATTATGTGTGCTAATTCAAAGCAATCTTTCTAATACTATTGTTGAAAGAGGAAGAGATTATTTTCAATAGGAAATTTTTCCTTTTTAAAATATTAAATAAGATTTTGTTGAATATGAAATTTGAATAAACAATGTGAGTAGCCGATCAGTGTGACTCAGTGGTTGAGTGTCCACCCATGAACCAGGAGGTCTCAGTTCAATTCTTGGTTGGGGCACATGCCCAGGTATCGGGCTAGATTCCCAGTAGGGGGAGAAAAAAGACCAGTCAATTGATGATTCTCTCTCATCATTGATGTTTCTATCTCTTTCTTCCTCTCCCTTCCTCTCTCTGAAATCAATTAAAAAAACATATGAAAACAATGTGAGTGGATGGGGGCAATGCTTTTATCTTTTTTAAAAATATATATTTTTTATTGATTTCAGAAAAGAAAGGAGAAGGAGAGATAGGAACATCAATGATGAAAGAGAAGCATTGATCGACTGCCCCCTACTGGGGATGGAGCCTGCAACCCAGGCATGAGCCCTGACTGAGAATTGAACCAGGGACCCTTCAGTCCTCAGGCCAACGCTCTATCCACTGAACCAAATCGGCGAGGGCCAAAGCTTTTCTCTTAATGAGAAATAGAAGATATTTTCTTTAAGGAAATACTATTACTTAATAGTGTGCTTGGAATTAGAAAATCACAAAAATCCACAGAGCCTTCTTTGAACATATCTTGCTTCTTTAAAACAAAACCCTTACACCTACAAAATGTCCGTGGGACAAACACAATCTGCTAAATGCATGTAAGCCACGAGGAGAAGATGAAGGTAAAACAATAAGACAGAGACCACAGTCTGGCCTGTGTGAGTCCTACTGAACTGATGTCTTAGAATGACCATATGCCACATGGCTTCTATGAAACCAGTATAAAAGAAAGCACGTGGTATGGATCTTTTGCAGTGTCATTGAAAGTCTTCAAACTCAGAATCTACATGTCAGACCCAAGATGCTATCTTAAATATTTGTCCCTAAAGGATTGCCAGATTTTATACTCAGTTCAAAAAATAATTAGCCCGGCTGGCATTGCTCCATGGTTGAGCATTGACCTATGAACCAGGAGGTCACAGGCACATGCCCGGGGTTGCAGGCTCGATCCCCAGTGCAGGGCATGCAGGAGGCAATCAATCAGTGTTTCTCTCTCATCATTGATGTTTCTATCTCTTTCTCCCTCTTCCTTCCCCTATGAAATCAATAAATAAATAAATATACATACATATATATATATATATTTTTTAATTAAAATCTCTTAATTTGGGTGGAGGGATGCTTAGAGTCAATGATATCAATAATGTTTTTCATTTGCTTCTGGCAGGTGGCTAGCCGGGAACTGAACATCCCTGTCTCCTATATCCACCTGTCGGAAACAAGCACAGTCACCGTGCCCAATGCCTCCTTCACAGGAGGGTCCATGGGGACAGACATCAACGGGAGAGCGGTGCAGGTGACTTTTCTTTCATTTCTCAGTCACCCAATGACAGTGCTGGAAATAACCTTGCCCCATCCCCTCTTTTATGGGAACTGAAATTGAAGCCTAAAAGGTCAACCAGCTGGTTTTAGGCACTCCGCTAAGAGGTTGCGAGATTTTGAGTGGTTGAAGCTTCCTCTGTGGGCCTCTTCTTCCCTCCCCTTGAGGGAAATCTACCTATAATTTTTCTAATCAACCTAAGATCATTAAAAACTCATCGATCACTTTTATTTGCATAAACCATCTCATTCAATAATTAAAATGTTCAGTCCAAAATTCCAAAATGTGCTTCAAATTGCAGTGTCTCTACTACTTAACAGCTTGGGCCTACAGGGAGAAAAGGGGTGGGGCTGGCTTCTCTGATGTCCCTCCCTGCACCTCCGCCCCCCATAAGCTTCCTAGCCTACATTTCAGACCCTTGTAAAGTCCAAGAAAGAGAGGGCACAGAGGATAGAGGCAGGACACTCTAGGCTGGCCTTGGTGTGACCTGGCCTTGTTATACCTGACTCCTTCCCTTGTGGATGCCATTGGGAGCTCCTTAGAGAGTCCCTTCTGCAGCGATAACAAGGTCAGTGCCTCATCTATGGTTTTAGCCACTTGTGACCTGCTCCAGCCCCACCCTAAGCCCCAGGCCTCCTCCAGCCTTTTTCTGCTGAGGCACCTTATGCCTTGTAGGAAGCCCTTACAGATGGGGTTCTTTTAAAAAGTGGCGATTAGAGAGTGCCAAGAGTCAGGAGGAGGAGCAAATGGGGAGTTATTGCTTCATGGTTATAGAGTTTCTGTTTGGAGTGATGAAAAAATATTGGAAATAGTAGTGATAGTTGCATGCACAAAAAAAAAAAAAAATACATCTATACTAATAAAAGGGTACTATGCTAATTAGACCGAACATCTTCCAGATGACCCTCTGGATGTCCTTCCAGACAAAGCCATGGTGGTGGAGCCAAGGCAGAGGTGGTTAGGGGTGATCAGGCAGGCAGGGGAGAGTAGTAGGGGGATCAGGCCAGTAGGCAGGTGAGTGGTTAGGAGCCAGTGGTCTCAGATTGCAAGAAGGATGTCCAACTGCTGGTTTAGGCCCGATCCTGGGATCAGGCCTAAACCAGCAGTCAGACATCCCCCAAGGGATCCTGGCTTGGAGAAGGTGCGGGAGGGACTGAGGGACCCCCTCACCATGCATGAATTTCATGCACCAAGCCTCTAGTATAAGAATAACATTGTTTTAAAGTCCATGGGTAAAGTTCAGCTGACAACAGAAACCTTCTTCTAGGACTATGTAAATATTGCCAGGCACATTTGAGACAAAATAAAGTTCTTTATCTGAAGTCTAAATATATAGGAAGTCTAGAAGGGAGCCTTTCCACACACTGGCTTCCATTGTCTAGTTTGGGCAGAGTGGTGACCAGCAAATGCAGAGAGCACTCCTTTGAAGGCCAGGAGTGGCAACTTGTCACCTGGTCACCCTTCAGACCGCCTGCAGCTCTTCAATGGGCTCCCTGGTGGGTTGATTACCAAGAGTTTTGGAGGCTCACTAAGGCTTCTCGAGGCTCTAGGTCCTCTGTCAACAATCACTTTAGACTTTCAGAGGAAACATATGGCAAAAGCTGAGGCCCCATTGGCTGCAAAGACAACAGTGGCTCCAACCTTAATGTAAATAGACTGCCCATCGTGAGGAAGATGAATCAGTTCATTTCAGGACCCCAGAATTCTTTTTAAATCCCAAGTCATTTCTATGGGAGTAAAGTGTAGGAAAGAAAAAAGTGTAGAAAAGAAAAAAGTGTAGAAAAGAAAAAAGACTTGTAGAAAAAATCTTGAATAATTCTAAGTTAAATGCAACACTTAATGGATTAAGTAAATCAATAAGCATTAGTACATTTATGTCTACAGAAATAGAGATAAGCTACCTATTAAATGCCACAAAGCAAAGAAAGCAGCAAGTAGGGAAAACTGATTCCATTTTGGTTTTATCTTCATCATGCTTTCTTAAACTGAAATGGTTAAATATAGAAAATTCAATAAAATTGAAAAAACTTACCCCAGGCAGCACCCACAGGACAGGTCCCCTCCCCCCCATGCATGTCCCTTTGAAGGCCATGCAGGGAGTCGGAGTTCAGCATCTCCCCCAGAGATGGCCCAGGACTTCCCGGGGCTGCGGCGAGCTGCCTTTCACCCATAGTCTTGTGTGCAGCAGTAGAGAAGGGTCGGTAGGCCCCCAAATCTCGAGGGCACACATCAAGCTCTCTGAGTGGCTGTGGAGTGTCTCTTGCTGGGTTTGCGATGGAGAAAGCCCTTTCTGCCACTCCATCCTGGGAAGATGGAGATCCCAGCACACCAACCTGCTGCAGCGCAATCCTCTCCCTCACTCCAACCTTCCAGCCTCTTCAGCTCCAACCCTGTGATACCTCTGAGGCAGGTGAGGAACAGTTTGTGACCACTTTCTCTGCAAGACCTGCTTAGGAGGCAGAGCACTCCCATTTGGATTAAGGGACTATTTGTCAGCTATTGTGCCTTTTGAGTCCTTAGCCTAAAATTAGTCAGATAATGAATAACAAACTATTAGGTATAATAAATAAAGAAAAAAGAATAAAAAGAAGGAAACATAATGGCAGGTGTCATGAATTGAAATAAAGGAAGTTATAGAAAGAGAAAGTGCAAGTGTCAGGGCGGCCTTGGGCAGCCAGGAAACTAGGCTGGGCACTGGTTGGTGACCCTTGAGCCTGGTCCGAAGGCAGCAGGGACAGGAGCCTTCCGTGTAGGGACTTGGAGCTCCCTCTGCTCATTTACTGTGCTTGAGGAGCTGCAAGGAGTCAGGATGGCTTGAGCAGAGGGAGCCAAGGGGAAGAAGGTGGATGAAAATGTTAGGTCGCTGGGGTGAGGTTGGGGTATAAATGCTCATTGTTAAAGCCGGGTAAGTGGTCTAAGAGGAAATATTGTACTATTCTCTCCACTTTTGTGTGTTTTGAAATCTTCTCTAATGCAAAGAAAGCCAGAAAAAATCGTATCTGGCACTTTGAGCTCCAATAGGGGGAGGTGACTCTACTAAGAAATATACGGTAAACAAATTCTCCAAGCACAAAAAGGAGTTCAGATGTCACAAAAGAATGGCAAAGGGTCTCTGCTACACCTCAGTCTGTTAAAGGGAAAACTTACGTTAGCGGAGCATTGGACTGTTGGGCATGAAGTTATGCACAAGAGTGTATGGTCAGGTCACAAGAAGAAGGCCATCTGATAGTTGGACAGGCAGGAACTGTGCGACTTGGGTTTGCCTTGGGTGTGTTACTCTTTTGGAAGGCATGCATTTGTAATGAGGTCAGTGATTGAAGACTGAATGAACCAGCAAAGATAGATGAATGAATGCAGGGATCTCCTGGATGCATAAGAAGCCAGACACCATTTCCCAGAGAGGGGATGAGAGAACAGAAGGAACAGAAACCAACAGAGGGCCTGAGGGCTATTCTGAGTCTGAGAAGAATAAGTTAAAGGCACATGTGTAAGCAGATTTGTATTTGAATTAAGAGAGGAACCCAAGCCCAGCCCATATGGCTCCTGGTTGAGCATCGGTCTATGAACTAGAGCAAGCATGTCAAACTCGCAGCCCGCGAAGTACGAGTGCTATAGTGGTTGAGACTCTTTCCACCTTCCAAGCAGCAATTCAGCTTCAGGAAAACGTTATCCATCAACTAAATTAATGTTATTTCAAATTCTATTGGTATATAGATTAGTCTGCATACTTTGTCATTTTGGTTTTTGCTTTGTAGACATAAAGGAGCTATAACCCTAAGGCGGCTCTACCTAGCTTTATGTTGGCATGTATTTAAACAACATTATAGTAAAAAATAATTTTAACACTGCAGGACCCACAAGAATATTTGTTTCTTTCAAAGGGGTTCCATACATTGTTCAAGTTTGAGAAACTGCCTAGAGGACTCAGAAGCAGGTTTACCAACTGACATCCTCATTTGAATTGATTTGAATATTGAATATTTTGCTACTCCCTGTGCCTTTCATTTCCCATGACATTTCAAATACTTATTTTTAGAACGCTTGCCAAATTCTTATGGCCCGTCTCCAGCCCGTCATCAGGAAAAATCCCAAGGGAAGCTGGGAGGACTGGGTGAGTGGTCCACATTGTCCTGCCCAGAGAAGGCAAATGCATCCGGATAGGTAGGTAAAGCCCTCAGAGCGTGTCTGGTTGGCGGTGCCCACTCAGGAACAAAGCATTTATTAGCACTCACTTCTGCTTTTCTGAGAGTGAGAGAGAGTCTGTGTTCATCCAATGGCTTCACTGAAGAGCCTTGTTTCTCACTGCTCTACCATAGAACACACCTGACAACGGCCTAGCACTACTGTAGAACACACCTGACAACGGCCTAGCACTACCATAGAACACACCTGACAACGGCCTAGCACTACCGTAGAACACACCTGACAATGGCCTAGCGCTACCGTAGAACACACCTGACAATGTCACCGCCTCTCTGGGCACAGGCTCCCCCTCCCAGCCTCAGGGCCTGGGTTTTCCCACCAGAGCAATGGAGATCACGGCAGTCTTAATAGCAAAAGGTTACTCTGTTTTTAATAATAATTATTACAATTCTCATCATTACTATTATTTCCAGCTATACCCAGTTTACTCCAGCGGGAAAGCTGATGTAATAATATACTGAGACAGCCAATCAAATAACGTGGGGAAAAGCGCGGTAAAAATACATACACACATACATACTACATACATACATACACACACACTTGTGTACACATGTGTTTGTATATGTGTATGTACACCTACCTGTGTACACACCTATTGCATAAGTACATGAATATGGCCTAGTCTCTCCCTCTCTCTAATTTAAAAAGCCAAAAAGGGTGAAAAAATAATAAACTTCACACTGTGCAACTCTAAAGGGTCCCAGGGCACAGCTAGCAGCTGCCCGTAGGCACTGCCCGTGGGAAGCCCGGCCTGTGCTCATTATACATCACGTCAGTCTCGCTGTGGGTGAAGGCACAGAGGGTGCTGCAAACAGGAGGCGGCAAGCCCAGTAGGGAATTTTCACTGCTGTCCCCACACTTACATTTCTTCGTATCAATCATCTCTCTCAGATTGCAAAAGCCTACGAAGAATCCATCAGCCTGTCCACCACGGGGTATTTCAGGTAAAGGACACTTTTACGTTGGTTGGGATTACACGTGGGCAGGGATGGCGTGGGCGCATCATGAACAGATACCTGCTGAGCACTGGCGCAGCCATGGGCGGTGTCAGCCTTCAGTCATGGGCCTGGGGAGGCGGGAGGAGACCTAGGCGAGGCCAGGGACCCTTGGAGCCACCGCCCTTTCTCAGCCAGAGGGACACCCCCTGTGACTGGCACAGTCACTGCCTGATGGAAAGGAGGGCTCAGACACCCATGGGCCTTCTTCCCGTGTCTGTGCAGGACCGTGTAGGAGAAGGTCAGAGAGGCCTTCGGTCCTGGGTGGCGCTCTGTTCATCCCCGGGACCCAGAGCGCCACCCGGGATCAGACCATGAGGTGGGAAGGAGCCTTTCTCACCCTCGGGTTTCTCTTCGCAGAGACTACCAGACCTATATGGACTGGGAGAAGGGAGAAGGGGAGCCTTTCCCATATTATGTTTACGGAGCAGCCTGTTCTGAGGTGGAAGTCGACTGTCTGACTGGGGCTCACAAGGTAGAGAGGGGGATGGGTGCTCCCACCTTCACAGAGTGAACGTTTCTATGGACGCATTTTCTGTGTGTGGATGCTAATCACCCTGACCCTGCCAGTGGGGAACCGGGGACGGGGAGGCAGTTGTAGTGAAGATCTATTTTTAAATAACATTTTCCATCCTGTATGTTCTCGTGGTGCAGCTCCTTAGGACAGACATCTTCATGGACGCGGCTTTCAGCATCAACCCAGCCCTGGACATTGGGCAGGTGCGTGGTACCAGACCGCCCCGCGGGGACTTTTGGTCGATTCCATTCAGCACAGTATTTCCCAGAGTTCTCCAATTGCTTATACCTGCTGCAAGCACTCTGCAATATATGTCATATATTACACACACACAAATAGATAAAACATTGAAAGAAAATTCAAGAAAAAGTTAGCAGTGGTTGTCGTTATGTGGCAGAAATATGTGTGATTTATCCTGCTTTGTAATTCTCCAGGCCTTCTAATCTTTCTTCAGCAAACATTAATATTTATAATTAGGGAATATTATATAAGTGCATAATAATAAAGCCCCATTTGTATTCATATGCATATTGAATTTAAGTAAACTGAACAATTTAGAGAAATAAAAGGGGAAAAGAAACACTTAAAAACAATTTTTCTCTGGCGGAATTTCTGATTTATATCTCCCAAGTAAGTAAATTAACACACCCAAAATCTTTTTCAGCTTTAAGTTAAAGCCTTTCCTGCTGTTGGTGTAGCTTTGTTTCCCCTCACCCCAACCCCATAGCCTTGTTACTCAAAGTGGGGCCAACAGGCCAGCCATGTCAGC
The DNA here is from genome assembly GCF_028538775.1 of Myotis yumanensis. NCBI lineage: Eukaryota > Metazoa > Chordata > Mammalia > Chiroptera > Vespertilionidae > Myotis > Myotis yumanensis. The sequence goes on from NW_027223759.1 coordinate 9,074,324, forward strand.
CCACCCCCGACCTGCCAACCAGGCCCCCGCCTAAACCTGAGTAGCAGGTTGAGCAACTTGGCTTCAAACCCAACAGACAGACCTGTGGTTTCATCTGCCAACAGCTCCCTGTCTTCCTGAATCCTAAGGAGCTGGCTGACTGAGATTGGCCAATGGGCTTTCTGAGGGACAATTTAATTGGTCCCTCAGTGTTTCTCAAAGTGCGGTCCTCCAACTCGACAACAAAAGCACCTACAGTGTTTATTGGAAATGTGGGTCCCTGTGCCCACCAGGCCCACTTCTCCAACAAACGTTTGCTGGGTGGGGACGTATAATCTACCCATTTAACCTGCACCTGAAATTCATCCCAAGTCTGTAAAGTTTGACAACCACAGCTGGCCTCAGGTCCCACCTCTCCTTCATCTTCCTATCCGATCCTACCAGCTTATTCCTGCCTCTTTATTGCTTAAGCAAAGGCCAAAATGGAAATGTTATGATCAGAAAAACCCTACCTTTTCCCATTGGGAAAGGGAAGAAAAAACCAAAAATGTGTTAGACTGGAACTCTTGGACTTTAATCTTTTCCTTTAGGGACAAGCATTTGGAAATATCCAAATTTAGCCATTTACATTTGTTTACTTCATTCTGTAATTTTACAATTCAATAGCATGCAACATGTAACTCTCCTTCAATTTTTTAACCTTGAGGCAGAAACCCCTTTAAAGGGGACTATGAACCTTTTTTTCTCAGAGTATAATAGTTTGTAGATAAGCAGAACTCAAATGGCTTTTAATAAAACATATTTAATTTAATAAAATATATTTCTTTAAACCCTCCTTGTTTAAGTTTGATCTACTCTCCATCATAATTTATAAAAGGAAGCAAAAAATCCAGATAGTATAATAAATACTGTGCCCCAGTTCCATTTACTTAGTTTACATTCCTTTAATGTTAGCTCTTTTCATATAGTTCAACAAACATTTTTTGAGAATGTATGTACCGGGTACTATGCTAAGAACAGAACAGAAGAAGGCCAGACCTCATAATGCTTAAAAACCAGTGAGAGCTAGAGTGGAGAGAGAGAGAGAGAAAGAGAGAGAGAGAGAGAGAGAGAGAGAGAGAGAGAGAGAGAAATGAGAGTTTGCCAAGTGGACAGGCTGAGGTGGGGAGCAGTAAAGAGAGAAACTGCCCTTACAAAGAATTGGAGGGTTGAACGAATCTGGTGGGCTTGGAGAATCCCCCAGACCTTCACAAGTGTTGAGTCCCTGGAATGTGAGGTACCTGGGCAAGAAGAGCTAAGGCTGGGGCCAGGCAGGATGCCAAGCACCAGATGCTGAAAGACTCTTTGTAAGTTCACTGCAATGCTTTCAAGAATGACTTACTATGGTCCAGAGATCCATTTGCAATCACATTGGGATATATTTTCAACCAACGTCATGTACTTATAAACTGTGACATTTTTGCCTGTAGATTGAAGGAGCGTTTATCCAAGGCATGGGATTATATACCATAGAAGAACTGAAATATTCCCCAGAAGGTGTGCTTTATTCTCGGGGTCCTGATGACTACAAAATCCCCACTGTCACAGAAATACCAGAGGAGTTCTATGTGACTTTGGTGCGGTCCCGAAATCCCATAGCCATCTACTCATCCAAGGTAAGAACTCAACACCTCTATTTGTTTGCTAGCACTGCCGTAACAAAATACCAGTTGGGGTGGTTTAAACAACAGAGATATATTTACTCACGGTTCTGGAGGCTGGAAGTGTGAGATCAAGGCTTGATTTATTTGGAGACTTCTCTTTGGCTTGCAGATGGCCATTCTCATTGTGTCCTCACATGATCATCTTTCTATATGGCACATGTCAGATGTCTCTCTCTCTCTCTCTCTCTCTCTCTCCCTCTCTCATCCTAATTTCTTTTTCTTATAAGCACATCCTAAAGACCTCGTTTTAACTAAATTACCTCTCTAAAGACCTTATCTCCAATTACAGTCACATACTGAGTACTAGCAGTTAAGGCCTTCAACATATAAATTGGAGGGGAGCACAGTTCAGCCCATAATAACCTGCTCCTTCAAGAAATAATGAGAGTCCCCTGAATTTGCTTTCTTCTTGGAATTGCAGGTTCCAAAGGGAGATGGGGGAGAGGAGGGCAAACTCATGGCAGAGTGGCACTCACTGCCTTCAGAACCCCAAGTGGAGTCTTCACTCTTGAGAGAGATCATGAAATATATTTAAATAAAACAAGAAGTCAAACATCTTGGTTCATGAGGCTAAGTGCTACCGGGGGGTAAAGCTGAAGTTGTAGGCCAATTTCCCCAGCCCAGAGCCTTCTTTTCTGCACCCTTCCCACATGTCCTTCAGACTCAGTTCTTTCTTGTTCGCACTGCCTCTGCCCACCCTCTCCCCAGGTCAGAAAAGGCTTTCAAACAAGTTTCTCACTGAGGGCGATTTGCTCTGAGGTGTTAATAGCCACTGATGTAAGATGTGTTGACGCACACGCTCCATGGCTGTGGGGTCCAACTGGCCCATGTAGACTTGCAGCAAAGATTCTCAAACACATGAACAAAAGCACAACTTCTCCAACTTAAGTGCCATTCTGAGCCCACAACTGGCCAGACTCATGGCAACTTTAACCTCGGGTTTTCAGGAAACTACCTCTGTTTCTTAGGAGTAGGTCAGAGTTGGGAGGAAGGTGAGACTTTCGATATGAATAGCCCCTCTCTCCACTTCTGCACCAGACTTTGGCCAGGGCTGTCTCTAAAGACTGTCCTGACACAACCCTGCCTCTTGGGGTCTAGCCCCCTCCCTGCCAGTTGTGCTCCAAATAGGGCACAGGACCTCTCTGCTCTCGCCCCTTCCTCCTCACCTCACAGGAAAGCCCTTCTTCTGCCAGCTTCACCTCTTCCTCCACATTTGCCTCAGAGTAAAAGCCACAGCCTGGGGTAGTCTTTATCTGCTTTGGGCCCTTTGTCCCATCTCTCTACTAAGGCCCTGGACACAGACCAAGGACCAGACTCCTTTGAAGAAAGAAAGAAGGAAAACCAGAACAAGAAGCATTGGAGGGTTATTCAAAATATAATGTTCATTCACACTGTTCATTCAAGAGCATCCAGCACTCGCCAGGGAAGTGCGCACAAAGAAGGCTTCAACGTCCACTCTTCAGAGGCAACACCTCGCTGTCTTTCAAGCTCAGCTACAAAGATTGTGGTTCTTTTGCTGTGGGTTTGAATTAAACACGCATGGCTTAGAGCAGCGATTTTCAGCCATGGCACACCGGGTGAACATCGCAGGTCTAGAGGCCAAATTGAAGGACTCCAGAGGGCACCATGGGCTTTGGTCTTCTTGCCCTGGGCAGGGGAACAGGTGTTTATAGCTGCCCTGCTATCCTGATGTCCTGGGGCATTTTCATTATCTACTCCCCCCCACACCAATCGGCGTGGGGGGATGGGTTCTGGCAATTCAGATGCACCCCCCTCTGAGGGTTATAAAGCCAGAGGAGGTGAGTGTGCGCGAGAGTGTGCGAGTGCACGTGCGTGTCAACACAGACTAGCAGCCCTGAAGGAGCCATGCCTTTCTGACGGCCTCCTGCCCTCCTTCTCAGGGACTGGGTGAGGCTGCAATGTTCATGGGAAACTCCGTGCTCTTCGCCATACATGATGCAGTGGCTGCTGCCCGAAGAGAGAGGGGCTTGACCAACACCTTCATCCTAAACAGCCCAGGGACGCCTGAGGAGATTCGGATGGCTTGTGTGGATCAGTTCACCGACATGGTAAGGGTGGCGAGGAGGGGCCCCTGCTGGGATCCCTCTTCCACGGCTTTCAGGTTCTGGGATGAACGTGGTCTCTGTGACAGAATTCTAGGGCAGGTTCGTCTTTGCCAATGAAAATTCTCTTTTTTCCTCCACTTGCTACTTCCTATATGCTCCAAAGCAGCTGCCTGCAAAGTGAGTGAACCTCCCAAAATGGTGTTTCACTGTTTCCAACCCCAAAGAAAAGCACACTCAACTGAGTCAGTGCTGATAGCAAGTGGTATATATTTCTGTTTGTTTCCAGGAGCCTTTATATTTCCTCCTTGATTTCAAAAAAAAAGGGGGGGGGGGAGAGACATCTGTAATACCTTCAACAATAAATTTTTTAAAAATAGCAAATGGGCATGGTAGGTTATTTCTTTAAACATTTGGTCAAAATGCAGTTGATGTGGTATTTGAATTACCTCAATAACCAAATTAGATTTAATAGATATCTGATCTGGTCAATTATTCGGAAAGTATCTTTCAAGCAAACTAATAACAAGAATTTAAATGAAAATATCAAGTCACTGGGCACATGTTAAAAGAACACAGTTTCATTTTTCAGCTGCTGAAAATACATCTAGAACTATCAGAGACTGTTTCTATATACAACTGCTCACTGCAGCCCTACATGAGTCTGGTATAAAATTAGACTGCGGTTTAGGCCTTTGACATTACAGGGCTTCTGGGTTTAAGATGCATTTTATCCCCAAGCATTATGAGAATGAGGGGATTTATGACTCAAGGTTAGAAAGAAATGTGAAAATTATAAAATTTTGGTAAGAATAAAATGAACACAGACTTGTTCTTTTTTTAAAAAAGTAAATAATATTTCTTTTGAATTACAACATTTTTCATATAACAGCATTTTTTAAAACAGAACAGAGATTGCTTTTTCTGAAACAAAAGGAAGTTCTGGAGCCCAGGGCAGTCCAGTGATGCCATCAGGACCTAGGCTGCTTCCATAGTCCTGCTTCCCTACCCCCTCCAGGTCCTGAGAGGGTGGCTTTCCGTCTCCTGGTTATGGATGCTGGCTGCTCCCCAGGAGTCGTGACTGTTCCATGATAGGGGGACAGAGACAAAGGCTAGGTGGACACGCCAGCAGAATTCTGACCTCTTTTTTATTTTTGTGGCTCTGCATTTCAGCTTTTATTTTACTGCAGAGATTAAACAGATTTTCTTCTTTGACCCATTTAAAAAGTTTTTTGTTTTGTTTTTTACTTTTCAATTACAGTTGACATTCAATATTATATTAGTTTCAGGTGTACTGTTTAGTGGTGAGACATTTAAATAACTTATGAAGTGATCCCCCCATACCTCTCATACCCAACTGATGCCATACATCAGTTATTATAATATTATTGACTATACTCCCTATATTGTACTTTACATCCCCATGACTATTTTGTAACTGTCAATTTATACTTCTTAATCCCTTCACCTTTTTCACCCAGCCCCCAGGGCTCCTTTCACCTGACAGTCATCAGTTTGTTCTCCGTTTCTGTTTGTTCAGTATAACAACATTGTATTAATAACCATCTACCTTTATTTTATCTTTTTCAGATCCCCAGAGATGACCCTTCGACATTTACACCTTGGTCCATCCGTGTGTCTTAATCTTATCTTTTCTTTAGAAAATGAAAGAGTTGACGATTGCCCTTAAAATTCTCCAACCAGAGCAATATATCTGGTATTTCCCAAATGTCAATGATAATTTTAGCTTTTTTATTTTTTAATCCTCACCCGAGGATATGTTTTGTTGATTTTTAGAAAGAGGGGGAAGGGAGAGAGAGATAGAGAAATATTGATGTGAGAAAGAAATATTGAACAGTTTCCTCCCATACATGCCCCAACTGGGAATTGAACCCACAACCTTTTTGATGTATGGGACAACGCTTCAGTCAGCTTAGCCACCCGGCCAGGGCAATTTTGGCATTTTTTAATTACTCTCTATAGTTTTGGTCACTGCATGATCATGTTTTAGGATGCAAATTTTCACTAAAAGGTATAATAAAGAATCAAAAATCTTCTTTTCGTTTGCATTATCCTGAAGATATACAGCATCATGGGGGTTCTATCTTAGTCCATGTCTTGTCCTAACAGAATACCATAAACTGGGTGATTTATAAAAAAAACAAATATTTGTTTCTCACGGTTCTAAAGACCAGGAAGTCCAAGATCAAGGTGCCAGCAGATTTGGTGTCTGGTGAGCTCCTGCTTCCTGGTTCACAGACTGCTATCTTCTCACTGTGTCCTAATTTGGAAGAAGGGACACGGGTGCTAATCCCATAGATGAGGGCTTTGTCCTCATTATCTAGTCGCCTCCCAAAGGCCCCACCTCCTAATACCATCACCTTGGGGATTAGGAGGTAGCATATGAATTTGGGGAGGACACAAACATTCGGTCCGCAGCATTCCATGCCTACCCACCCCACCCCACAAATTCATGTTCTCGTATGCAAGCAAATTGCTCTCCAACTGTGAACGTGTGATATCAAACATGTTACGTGCTTCCTAAATGTATGGTGGGACAGGCATGAGATACACAGTCCCATTCCCAAGGAGAAATAGGAGTTTCATTCCCAAGGAGAAATAGGAGAGAGGAAAGGGATGGCAGGCCCCAGGGATGTTCCACTTCTGAAGACTTGAAAATACTCCCCTTTGGCCAAATGGTCTACCCTCCAGGCCTGGTCCTCATACTCTCCCAGACTCAGGGCAGGAAGGAGTTAGGTGACTCATGTGGCACTCCTGACTCTGCACACCAATGTCAAACTTTCTCCATCCCCAGTCACACCCCGAAGGACCAACCTCTCCTCCAGATTCCAGGCACTGGAGAGGACACCCCCACACACAGCCTGAGGCCTCACTGGTCCCTAGCTTCTCATAAGCCCAGCTGCCACCTGGCTCAGCAGAGACTGAACGGTTGGAGCTGGGAAGGGAGGGAAGAGGCCTCGTAGTCGATAAGGTTGAGAATGGAGGGTCTGGACCATGGGCATTTAATGACCCATCAAGGGTCCTAAAAAGTGTCCCACTCCTGGTCACCTGTGCTCCATCTTCGGCTTTTGAAGAGCTCACAGCAGAGGGCAACACACCAGGGACACGGGAGTGTGGCTAGTACTTTTCCATTGGCATCAGCAAGCGGGATGTGTTACCGTGTTTTTTTCCAGAAATAGGTTTGTTTTGGTTGTGGGGGAGGGCAGTGTCCTTTCCAATATTAATTCCGTCATTGGTAAAAGGGTTCTTTGATGTAACCAATTCATGAGACCTTTCTTACAACAAATATACAAACGCCTGAGTCAGGAGGTGGGAGTTTCTCTCACCCACCAGAACAATCCATTTAAAGGTGAAGAAATTCGGTCTTACCTTTTCACGAAAGAAAAAAAAAAATCAGTGGTTGTTTTTTTCCATTGTCTGACATAAGATCAGAGGGGAACCCTTGGCAGAGACAGCAGCCTGTCTTCCCACTGCGGTCAGCCCTTGGGTCGCTCTTCACTATGTGATTTTTAGACGGAGTTCCCAGAGCCCTGGGGTTTCTGAAGGAGAGAAAGCCACAGGACTTCAGCCTCACCCCCAGCCAGCTCAACTAGCCTTGATGTTGAATTTGTTCACACCGCATAAGGTTTCATGCAAACAAGTTCCCCTGGTTGAAACAAGTTTGAAAACACTCTTGATAAATCAGTCAAGGTCAGTTTTCAGTCTCCCAGAAAGTAGCATATCTGGTTCCCTTAATCCGAAGCGCTTTCATACTTGATAACTCTAATCCCATAATCCGATTCTACATTACCCGCTTGCATTTTCTGTTGGCGCTGGAGGATTCCTCCCTATAAATACTGGGACACACCATGAACTGTGGTTTTGTTGGCAGCATCCCTACTCCTGTAAGTGGGAAGCGTGTGCTCTCTACGTTCACTGCTTCCCTCTTGTAAGGGGCAGAGTGAGATGGTGAAGAGATTGTGGACCCTTAAAACAATGCCTGGGTCACTTGTCCCTGAAGTGCAAGCAGCCATAGGAAGGGCCTTTGCCTCCACTCCCTCCTTCCCCAGCCTGCCCCGCCTCCATTCCCAATTCCCACAAAATCAACTCCTACTCATCTTTCAGGCCTAGGGGTCCCTTCCTCAGGCCTTCCCTGATCCCTTTCCCCAAAACAAAGCTCCTCTCCCTGGTCTATGCTCTCACAATGGTAAATATTCTATCCCAGGTTAATTTTCTCTCTCTTATTAACCATTAACTCCTTGGAGGAAGAACACTTGTTGAACTTGTTTTTCACTGTGCCTCTACCACTTAGCATACTGCATGGCGCAAGCTGGATGCTCAGTATCTACTGGGTAAATGAATGAGTGAATGAACGATGCCTTCTTCATTTAAAGTATTTTTAGATAATCAGCCAAGCATTTATTAACTCCTGCAAAGAGCAAGCTGTCATTCCTGCCGGCCATTGTGGGGGATACAAGTAGCTCTTCTAACCTCCAGAAGCATATTACTCAATTGGGGAAATGAGACACAAACATTGAAAAGATAACCAACTATTAGTGGCAGATAAGAGACTGGTTTCCTGGTTCCTGGTTTATTAAATGAAGAGTAAAGAAGTGATTGTTTGGATCTGCAAGTGTTTTTGGAATTGACAAAAGGGTAGAGGGAGGTTTGCTGCTTTTGGGTGGTAGGTTAAAAGGGAGGGAGGAGGGGGGGAGGGCAATCACAGCAGGACAGGAACAGGCTTGTTACCTTTGCAGACAGGGAAGAGCCTCTCAGACACTCAACCAATACTTATTGGGCATTTGCTCTATGGTCGGCACCATTCTAGGCCCAGGGATACAGTGACGTCCCTGCCCTTGCGGCGCTCACATTCCAGCAGAGAAGGCAAATGAGGGGGACAAAACTCCAGGTCAGGTAGTGATGAGAGCTCTGGAGAAAATGAAGTGGGTGGTAGAAGAGAGCAGGACGGAGTGAGACTTCAGACTGGAAGATCAAGAAAGGGCTCAGACCCAAATAACAAGAAGGCACCAGCCACGCCAAAGTCTGAGAAAACAGAAGTCAAGGCAGAAAATATAACTTGCACCAAGGCCTTGGAACAGGAAAGAAATGAGCACATTCAGGAAGCAGGGAAAGGGCCAGTGTGGCCGAGATTATGAACAAGAGAGACAGTGGTTGAAGATGTGCTCAGAGAAGGGAGTGGGGCCCGTCCCGAGGGGCCTCCATGGAGAGCTTAAGGGGTTTTGTGTGTTGGGAGGCCAGTGGAAGGTTTCAAGTAGAAGAATGGTTGAGGCAGAAGAATGATGAGAAGAGTAGTAGTTTTTGAAGAGCAAAAGAGCCTGAGGCCAGCAATAGGGACAGGTCTTGGAGGGCTTTGCACACTGGGCCTAGGAATTTGGTCCTCATGTTCTAGGCCTCAGAGAGGTACTGAGCTATTTGTAGCAGAAGTAGCATGATCAAAAAATCTGACCTGCGGCCCTACCTTATTCACATTGTCACCTCCAACTTCTCTCATTACCCTCTTGTGGATTTATTCAGCAACTGTATAACACATATGAAACACCCACATACGCACACACAAACACGTGCACATGTGCGTAAACACTCATCTCCACAGGTGCACGAAGATGGGAAGGCCTTGGACCTAGACATTGAATGATAAAGAAAGTTGGCAGCTTCCAAGTGCATTTGGTTAGGGATGTTTCTGGACTAGCTCTGCGGTGGGAAGGATTCTGAAGCCACATCTCTACCAAGTGGGAAGGAGGATCTTCCCTAGTTAGCCAGGTCAAGAGGATGCCAGGTATTTGTTGTCTCTGGCCTGAGGCACTGTCACAGTGAGTTCGCCTTAAGACAAAGGGTTGACTCTAACCATGGCATGCCAGGGCTCCACACACTCATGAAGGGAGTGGGCAGGGGGACAGAGAGGTCTTGCCTCCTCTCCTGAAACTAGACCACTTGAGCAGCTACCTGCATCACCCACATGTGAGGCCAAGTCCTGGGCATGGCTTCCATTGAAAGAATAAGAATTGCTTGATTTTAGCTCCAAACATCTAACTGGAGATACTCAGAAAGATCAAAATGACATTGTTCTGTTGATCAAGAAAGGAATCTGTCTATACGCTCACAGGTATTTAAATCCAGGAGATCTTGGTTATAGTTCCCACTTTGCCACTTATGTTCTGCATGGTCCAGAGCTACTGGTCTTACCTATCTGAGCCTCTGTTTACTTATCTGTAAAGTGGTTGCCTTGACTACATCACTATTTTCCAGTGGACCAATCCTGTGGCTGGGGAGGAAGTAGGAAGGGTAAAGAGGGGCTGGGTGAATGCAGCACCCCACACTCCACTTTAGGGCACAGACTGGAATTGTCCATATGACTTCCTACAAGGCGACACTTGTGCAATTAGAATGAGATCAGAGTTGGGAAAAGTGGGAGGTCCACTTCTCTCTCTTTGAGAAGAAGGAACCCATCCAGGGGCTGAGGCAGTGTACAACGTGGGTTTAAGCTTAAATGGTTGTGTATGGTTTTCACACTGAGGCCCTCCAACCTCAGAGTAAGCAAGAAGGGATGTGGGCCATGCACAGAGCAAGCTTTGAAGCCAGGATTGGTGGGAGGCAGAGTGAGGCACAAGGTAAGAGGCGGGACCACACAGGTGCTCTAGACTTAAAAGGCCTCGAGGCCAAGGAGTCTGCTCTCTGGACTCCAACTGCCAACTTCCACACAAGGAAGGATTTCAGTGCTTGGACCTGAATCCTTTGTGCTCAGTCCCGTTGCTGGTGCCAAAGAGCACACCCACCTAGAATTGTAAGGTGAAACCTGTTTACAGGTGTGATGCTTGGCCTGCCGCAATCCGATGAGTTGGTTTTCTTTGTGAACGGGAGGAAGGTAAGTGTTGGGTGTTACGACCAGTGCTTGAGACCACAGGAAACTACTAGCTGGAGGGGAGCCTTTGTGGCCCATTTGGGTTGAGACTCCTCCAGAAAGGGAGAAGAAGCCAGGGACTGGAACCCATACTAATTTGGCCTGTTCCCCATTTAGTCATGGCTCTGCCTCCGGGATGTGGGTGACAGTAAAGCATTGGGGTTAATTGCATGTGCCTCGGTATCAGTCTCGGGTCCAATCCAGCTCTGCCATTTACTGTATAAACTTATGCAAGTTACTTCTCCTCCCTGGGCCTCGGAGTACCCTTCTCAGAACCCACTTCCTGTGGCGGTTGTCAAGATTAAAAGAGAGGTGCTTCTTTCACTGATTAGGAATCCCCTCAAACTTGTAAATCACCGAGTACTGAGCCTGATATACTGGAAGCACTTTATCTAGTAGGCTATGTTGATCCTCAAAATCAGGAGGAGAAACAGAGCTTTCTTTATTTTTCTCTTTATCAATTTATTTTTTCTGTTGAGTCTCCATTATACAGAACTGGGTAAAATGTAATTGCAGTCCATATTGGGTCCCTTCTTTCCCTGGGCTGTGGCTAAGTTCCAGGAGGAACCTATATGACAAGGAGAGAGGGTCTCCCTTTGTCAGTCTCCCTGGCATCCCTCCCTCCAGTCCTCACCATCCATCCACACAGTCAACCCTCAGTGCCCTCTGCCAGGCCCCCTCCTCTCCTGAGTCCCTCGCTGATCCTTAATGGGACCATTACGCCACCTCCCAAGGCAGGTGGCTTCTCTTGGGTCTCACCACCTGTCCTTTAGGACCCCTCAGCTCTCTAGTCCCATAAACCTAATTGGGATTTGGCCATGTTCACCCACTGCCCACCCCAGGGCTTGGATCAAGAAAGGAGATAGAACATAGAACCTCTACGTTCTCGTCATTTCCCTTCTAACTCTCCATCCTGTGTCCAATCTCCCCAGCCAGCAACCACCAGACATTCTTCCAAAGCTATCTCTTATGAGCTGAGTCCTTACTCGCTTGTTCCACTGCCCTAGACTTCAGAGGCTCTTTCCTCTGTTTTCTGTTCCACATCCTCTGTGAGTCATGAGCCCCAAACAAAGTGGCTGCAACTAGAACAGGGAGTAAGTTGAGAGTTGGAGGAAATACAGATGTGTGTGGTGGGGATTGGAGTCAGCTAGATAATAAAAACATTATCCAACTGCATTCTCAGTAGATGTTTTTGAAGGACCTGGGGTGGGAAGAAAGTGCAGAGGAAGGCTTCTTCTTTTGTTGACCAGGAGCCCGCTAGAGCTCCAGAAAGCAGTTGAATTTAGTTATATATATTTCAGAGAGGGAGGGAGAGAGAGAAACATCAATGATGAGAGAGAATCATTGATCGGCCACCTCCTGCATGCTCCCCACTGGGAATCGGGCCCGCAACCCAGGTATGTGCCCTTGACCCTTCAGTCCGCAGGCCACCGCTCTGTCCACTGAGCCAAACCAGCTAGGGCAAGAAAGCAGGTGAATTTCAATATCTCCGCTTGGAAGCATCTTCCTGCGCTATTTTTATTCCTGGAGGTCTACACTAGGTCATGTTTTTCTTCCAGGGAGAATGGAAGATCCTAACATGATTAGCTGAATCTGTCTTTTCTCTGATGCAAGAGAATGGCTGGAGGTGTTTGCAGGACAGTCAAAGGAAATATCCTCAAATAAGAAAATGAGAGAGAAGCACCAAACAAGGTTCCTTCATGGCTTTTAGGGATGAATCCCCCACTTTTTAAGGTGAGGGAGGGAGAGATGCTAGGGTTCCACCAAAGCCACCTGGGGTCCTGAGCTGGGGCAACAAGACTCCACCATCACCACTCACCACACTGGCATGCACTAGGGCCTCTCCTGATGACAGCAGCCCTCTCTGCCTCCCCTTCCTGCCACCAACTCTTAAGATCCCTGATGTTACTACATGGACTCCCCACTAGAAGTGTCTCAGAGGTACCGGAATAGAAACTCTTCCTACCCAGCTTTCTTCCCTCCTGGATCCTTCATTAAACACACACACACACACATACACACACATGCATGCATACATAAACATACATGCATGCACATACACAGCATCCAAGTCTCTCCCAGGTTAAAATATTTCAAGAGTAGAAAAGACTTGGTTGGAAAATTCCACAAAAACAGATAGTGGATCGAACAGGGAGAACACCGCCCCAGGGCCCCTTGCACAGCAGCGGTTCCAGCTGTCATCACCTCACAGAGCATAGTCGCCACACTTGCTTGGTGAGTCTCCTGCTCTGTAAATATACGTGAAGGTCGTTTGCCGCCAGATCACTAAAAAGCAGGGGCAGATGAAACCAGGCCTAGTATTTTACCCCAATTGCTGAATCCAGCTGGCCACGACAGACGTTCCACTATCCGTGGTCGGCAAACTGCGGCTCGCAAGCCACATGCGGCTCTTTGGCCCCTTGAGTGTGGCTCTTCCTAAGCCTTAGGAGTACCCTAATTAAGTTAATAACAATGTACCTACCTATATAGTTTAAGTTTAAAAAATTTGACTCTTGCCCTGACCGGTTTGGCTCAGTGGATAGAGCGTCGGCCTGCAGACCGAAGGGTCCCAGGTTCGATTCCAGTCAAGGGCATGTACCTTGGTTGCAGGCATATCCCCAGTGGGGGGAGTGCAGGAGGCAGCTGATCGATGTTCCTCTCTCATCGATGTTTCTAACTCTCTATCCCTCTCCCTTCCTCACTGTAAAAAATCAATAAAATATATTTTTTTAAAAATTTTGGCTCTCAAAAGAAATTTCAATGGTTGTACTGTTGATATTTGGCTCTGTTGACTAATGAGTTTGCCGACCATTAGGTCATTGATTCAGTCCCCATAATAATCTCTTTTCTGGTTTCACCACAGGTGATAGAGAGAAATGCGGACCCAGAAGTCACTCTGCTGACCTTCCTACGAAAGAACTGGACCCTTTTGACCAAAGTCTTGGCCATGTCTGTGTTTACCTTAAAAGTCAGGCCTGCTGTGATTATGAGAACTAATCAAACTCTCCTTCCCCAAACAGTCAGCCCCTTGGCCCTTGCTCTCTCTTTGCTTTGGCAATGGTTTTAAGGATATTAAGTTAACTGGGCTATTTACAGAGGATGAAGTTTCCCCAGAATTTCTCATGTCTTGATCTCACAGCAGTGAAATAGAAGCTAAGCTCTTTACTTCAGCACCAATTACTCCCTTAAGGGCCTTCCGGTCCTGGGAGGGCGGTTATGTAATAGAGGCTTGTGTTTCAGGCACCCTGCCCTGGAAAGAAACCAAGTTTTCCAGATTCAGGAAGAACATGTGTCATAGAAAAAGATCTACATCTGTTTCCCTACAGCCGATTTTCCCTCACCATTTTATATTCTGAAATTTAGGCCATCACCATGGCAAACATATTTTAACAGATAAGTCTGATAGGTCACTCAGGGAAGCCAAAAAAAAAAAAAAAAGGCAGAAATTGTAAATTGAGGGAATCAGCCCCTAAACTAGTGTTGGTTAAAAGCTCACATGGATTTAATTAGTTGTCAATGTTTGAAAATTAGGAAATCCCATGGTTTTAAAAAAACAGGATTTTTAGCTTCTCATGAAAAATGGGAAGCTAGTCATTCCTGTGTGGCTACAGTCTGGCGTAGAGGTGAGTGGGGACTGCCCCAGGCCCCTATGGAAAGTGGGACGTGAGCTCTCCAGGTACACCCGACCCACTCCACTGGTTCACACAACCTCCCTTAAAAGCATTTAAGGTTATGACAGTTTAAATGAATAAACCCTATGACTTAAAAAAAATAAAAGTCAGTGACTCTAAACTCTTCTTAGCCCGTAGTTAAGTATATCCAATCCCCTAAATTTTGTGGAAATGAGCCACCATTAGGGAGAAGGCTGACGAAAGAGAGGGAGCAGAGGCTGAGTCTAGACCTGGACTTGAACCTGGACCAAGCAGGAGCAGGACACTCAAGGTAGTTTATGAAAATAAAGGCAGGGGTCTTCTCCAAAGGCTCGGTCACTGGCATTCAAATGCAATACAAACTACTGGGCAAAACTAGCGATACATTGAACTGCTAACAATAAGTTCTCTCCCAATGACGTGATTAGAACCCAGAAGAGTACTTATAATGAAACAGACTTTTTCAAAGGGCTTTCACTTTTATATCCACTCTCCTCCAAACTGCTTATGGTGAGCAGGTGAAGGTAACGTGGGTATCGCTTCCCCTCTTTGCAAATGAGAAAGCAGGCAGGGAGCGGTTAATAGAATGTCCCACAGCTGACATGGTACGGAGTGGACCTTACTGAGACCAGGAGGCGAGTGACTTCTCAGACGTGCATCCCTGTCTTTCCTTGCTGGCGACACCCTAGGGAGGCAGCTATCATGGCGGCCACAGGTCCACCTGGGCATCTTTTCCTTGACCACCTCCCTCCAGTAGGCCTCACAGGAACCAAGTACGCCTGCGGCAGAGGGAGCTGCGGCGCCTGTACCGTGATGGTGTCTAAGTGTGACCCTGTGTCCAAGAAGATAAGGTATCCTGCCCAGAAACCCAGAGCTAGGGGAGGGTTTTGTTTCTTTGCCAGGCTTCTAGTCTCATCTCGCAGCTAAGGAAGATCTCCACGGACCTCCCAGCCTCGAGATTTCACTGTCTCTGGATCTCAGGCCCTTCCAAAAATCTGGTAACAGCTGTGAACTGTCTTCTCGGAAAATGCATTCATTAATTACATTTTGCACACACTTTCAGGGAGATCATGGGATTTCCCATGGCCCATGTGTGCATCCCAAGTTAAGAAACCCCAATTTAGGTCAACCACTCATCTTACAGATGAGGAAACTAAGGCTCAACAATATGTAGTGACTTGTTTAAGGTCATGCAACTAGTACGTCATAGGACTTGAACCCACCCGCTTTGGCTGACACTAATGCCATTCCTACTCTTGGGCTGGACCAACCCTGCAGAGCAGGGACCTGGGCCATAATTCCATCCTTAAATTAAGGACTAGATTCCAGAACTTTGGCTGTTCCCAAATCCACTGGCCTAAAAAATGCCTTCAGAACAAAACCATCCAACATTGTTGAGCGACCTTATACAGGGAAGTTAAAATTAACAAGCAAAATAAATTCATGAATATGGGTAAAAGGCACAGGTGTGCCTCTTGCCTGTTATGGGGTCAATGTCCTAAGGAATACCTATTGAGGTCCAATACCACTCCTGGTGACACAAGTCCATTCCCATTGAGGCCAGACCCAGGTAGTCTGTTCTGGGCTTGGGAAGTTTTCTGAAGTTCAGAATGCCCATCTTTCCCTGGAGGATCCCCTCTTCTTGAAGATAGCACCGAGTCAGCAGAGGGGACTCTAATTCTTCCACCTGTCCCCCGTCCAGTCCCCCATCTCCCAGGCTGAATGATAGGCCTCTGGTTGGGGGGTGGAGGGGTTCCTGCTGCCCTTATTGGTCCCAGGGTTCCCCAGGAGGCAGGACCATGTTATTCCCCTTGATTTTCCTTGTATTTCTCATTCAAAGACACTTCTCCATCACCGCATGCCTGGTGCCCATCTGCTCTCTCTATGGAGCTGCTGTCACCACTGTGGAAGGTGTGGGAAGCATCAAAACCAAGCTTCACCCTGTGCAGGTAAGAGCATATGTTAACATTCTCACTTCTTGATCTTTTTAATGCTGAATTGACTGTGCTGCCTGGGAAAACTCTTCTCACTCTGGCAAGGAAGGCTGCATGCTGCTAATTCCCAATGAGAAAGATCTGGGCATTTGAGCTTGAGAAATGATTGTAGTGATAGCAAATGGCTTCTGGGTCGCTTCTTCCTGGAGCAGAGTAGGAGAGGGGACACTGGCCACCTCTGATGGAGGGGAGGAGTGCACTGCTTAGGGAATGAGCTCTTCCTCTCAAGGGAGATGCAGGATCTGGAGCCTGGTGAGAGGTGGTGGCAGCAAGAAGGCAGGGCCTGTGTATGTGTCCTTGTAGGAGAGGATTGCCAAGAGCCATGGCACCCAGTGTGGATTCTGTACCCCTGGGATGGTGATGTCCATGTACACACTGCTCAGGAACCACCCGCAGCCCTCAGAGGAGCAGCTCATGGAAGCCCTGGGAGGTAGGTTTGACATGGAGAATACTCACCACCCCCAAATCCAGGTGGGAAGTGTGCCTCTACCTGCTCCACCCCGTCCACAATGTCACCCCAGCCCCACTTGAGAACCCCCTTGGTTGTTTCTAAAGTAGCTGCAGTTCACCCCGGAGAGAAGAATGGATCTATTTTAGCTTTCCAAAGAAACCAGTAAAAAAAAAGCCTACTGATACTCACGCCCCTTATTTTATCAGGCAATCTGTGCCGCTGCACTGGGTACCGGCCAATTCTCGAGAGTGGAAAGACCTTCTGCAGGGTGAGTAGTGGCCATGGGGACACCTTTCAGAGTAAGAATGACAGTGACCGCTGGTCAAGGCTGGGAATTTAGGAGTTGACTTTTTAAAACCATCTAAACAGACTATAAGGGAGAAAAGTGAGTTAGCTCCAGCTGACTCAAGGGAGTTTTAGCTATTTGTTGAGGACAAGGTAAACCTTACTCCTCCTTTGATGTCCCATGTCACACCACAGAGAGAAGCCAGGTGATCTAACCAGACATCTCCCATGATAGTTAAGCAAAGCATTAGAGCAGGACAGGTCGGAGGGCTGCAGCGAGCCCAAAGCGACAACAAGCAAGGGCATGGAGTTGGCTTTAGGGAGGCCAGCTTTAGTCCAAGAATCCAGACCAGCTGAGAGTGTGAGCAAATAAAGAAGCCAAATATGCAGAGCAGAATCCAAAATTCACCCCAGGTACAAAAGCACAGGGAGCTTCCTCAACAAAATGAGGATACCTCCCTGGGCTGCTATGAAGATCAGGTGAGAAATCATGGCCAAGCACGTAGCAAAGTCTTGTTTGGCACTTAAAAGAGCTCAACAAATAGTTACTACTGTTATTGCTGCCACTGTGAATAGAGATTGACGGGGAGACCAGCCAGGCACATCCAATGGCCCTCTCCTGAGGGCAGGATTGATGTGGGCAGTACCACCCTTCGACCCAAGCAAGGAGGACCCCACACTTTGAAGGGCCCCTCACTGGTCCTCCTTCAGCCACTCTCAGGAAGCCCTGGGTCCAAGGTGACTTGTTCACCTGAAGCCTTCACCTCTTTTCTAGACCATGATCCAGGTTTGGTCTTGACCACATTCCCAGGCCTGACACAGCCTCTTTTCAAGTCCACCTTCCTAGAGCAGATCATAGCAGCCAGTGTGTGCACCTAGGCTGAAGGATGGCCAATGACTGGTGTTTTTGGAGAGAATAGACAGAGCGTGGACAGTCAGGCTGGGTGCTCACACGGTGTTTGAGGCCCCTCGCTGCAGAACCAAGCCAGGCTGGGCAGAGAAAGGTGCAGGGGCCTCTGTTTGTTCTCTTGCTGCTGCAGCTCCACAAACAGTAGTTGTGGGCCTGGCAGTATGTCCCAGTCCCCAGAGCCAGGCCAGTCCCCCTTGCACACCTGTCCTAGACTTTTGCCACATGGAGAGCCAAAGATGACAAGCTGAGAAAATCAATAGCTTATAAACTCATCAAACTGCTGGTGTAAATGGAAAAGCATGTGTGAAACACAAATACAGTAAAGCAGGTTAAAGGAAACCTCTCTCCCTATGGGGATGAAGGCAAAAGTGTAGTCAGAGACCCGCCTTGCAGCCAGCAGGCCCCAGAAATTCTAAGGGGTGAAAGGGCCCTAGCCAACTTGGCTCAGCGGATGAAGCATCAGCCTGCGGACTGAGGGGTCCCAGGTTTGATTCCGGCCAAGGGCACATGCCTGGGTTGCAGGCTCGATCCCCAGTAGGGGCGTGCAGGAGGCAGCCAATCAATGGTTCTCTCTCATCATTGATGTTTCCATCTCTCTCTCCTTCTCCCTTCCTCTCTGAAATCAATAAATAAATATATAAAAAAATGTTTTGTTTTTTAAAAAGAGGGGGTGAAAGGAACAGAGCCCTAGTGGGGCTACTTGAGGTTCCTAGCTAATAGGCCAGGAAGACTGACTTGTTCTGTCATCATTGACCCATGGCCCCTCCTGGGAGCTGTCAGAGGCCTGAGTAAATGAGGGAGCATCGTGAACAGAATCAGGAAGCTGGCAGCCTGAGACAGTTGAGCAGAGACAGAGAACTGGGGTATCTGGAAGTATTTCCTTAAATACTTAGGGAAAATTATCTAAGGAAGAGGATACAAGAGGTGAGTTAGGGGAAAATGGGAAATAAAGAGCCGGCAAATGGAAACCTGCTTTAAAATCCATTGACTGTTGCCGGAACCGGTTTGGCTCAGTGGATAGAGCGTCGGCCTGTGGACTGAAGGGTTCCAGGTTCGATTCCGGTCAAGGGCATGTACCTGGGTTGCGGGCACATCCCCAGTAGGAGATGTGCAGGAGGCAGCTGATCGATGTTTCTAACTCTCTATCTCTCTCCCTTCCTCTCTGTAAAAAATCAATAAAATATTTTTTACAAAAATAAAAAAAAAATAAAATCCATTGACTGTCCATTTATTCCCATGAGCCCCATGCAGATCCCAAATGCCTGGTTACCAGAGCGGTTTTCTTTACCCATCTTTCTTCATGTTTTTCTTTTCTTTTTTTAAGGTCCTTATATAAATGATAGCATTCAATGTTGTTGAGTCTTATATATGCTAGAGAATGGACAGTTATTGCCCTGAAAGACATCTTACCAATTAACTCTAGCACTAGGATTTCATCTAAGAAAAAATTCAGAGATGTACACAAAATTGTACAAGCAATAGACAGAAATGTTTATTATAATGTTATTTGTAATTAGAAAATGTAGGCAAAACCTAAGTATATGTCAATAGCAAATTTTACAAGTATAAATCCAGAAGATTGATTATTATGCAATCAGCAAAATTATATTTTAATGACATGGAAAATTACTCTAATGAACAAATAGGTAAGTAAATAAACAAAACAATAGGCAAAAAGATTAACAAAAAGACAAAATAAAAAGTATGTTGTATTTAAATATAGTACCATTATATATTATGTAAAAATATTGCCAGTGAAATAGGGTAATAATAGTTTACTTCTTTTATGCTTCTCTATAGTCTATATTATTGTTTTATACTATAACTAGAAGCCCGGTGCACAGATTCATGCACCAGTGGGGTCCCTCGGCCTGGCCTACGGGGATAGGGCCAAAACCGGCTCTCTCATGTCCCCTGAGGGGTCCCAGATTGCGAGAGGGCGGTTCTTGGGTGATGCACCCCAGAATGGGGCTCCCTCCTCTCTGGTTCCGGGTACATCACCCGAGAACCGCAGCTGCCAAGTCACCTCAGCTCAACAGCTCCTGCATTGAGCGTCTGCCCCCTGATGGTCAGTGCATGTCATAGCTACTGGTTGAAGTGTCTGCCCCCTGGTGGTCATTGTGTGTCATAGCTACTGGTCGGATGGTCAGACGGTTGGACGGTCACTTAGCCTTTTATGTATATAGATTAGATACTTTGTATATCTTACATATAAGTTTTATATATTCCATATGTATCATTTTACTTTAAAAATAAAGCAGAAAGAAGAAAGATCTTGTGATGATGCCTTTTCCAATAGAAATCACCAAAAGTGACGAACAATGTTGTCTCATTTAAATTGGCAAACCTCTCAAGGCACACGCCCATTTACCTATAAAAGAAAGTTTCTCATCTCAAGGCATTTCACCTTCTTAGGAGTCGAATGGCTGTCAGCAGAAGGGAGCAGGAGAATGCTGCTTGGCTCAGGGAGAAGAGGATTCTTCCTCACTCGGCAGGAGCAGCGACGTGAGTCCCTGTGTTTGATTTGTTCTCTCCCTGAGAGCACTACTCCACGCCGGCCCAGTGTTGACACTGTGCTCATTAGTTCTGGTGCTCATTCTCTGCTTTGTCCCAAATGTCCCAAGTGCCTGCACAAATAAAGCACTTGTCATTTGGGAGGCAGGTTAGGGGGTGATTCAAAGTCTGTGATCTGACTATCCTCTTGGCTCTCGGGGAGCCTGAAACTAAACAAACACCCGCTCAGGCCAGAGAAGACAGACCCGCCCCAACAATGACCTCAGTGATGAGTCCCACTGGGGGGAGGTGGGTCTCTGTGCCTGGTTTTTGGCTTGCAGTAGTCCTCTATCGCTGTGTCCCCTCCTTTGTATGGAGGGCACTGCAGCCTCTGGGAAGGGGAAGGAGCCCATCCGGAGTCATGGTGAGTGAGGTCATGGCGCCAGGGCTGGAAGGCCAGCCTGAGTATCCCAGTCCCTGGTTTTGCTCTCTCAGAGATACTGGTTTCCAAAAAGACTCACTGCCAAGTCCTTAAATGAATTATTTAGAGAAGCCGGAATACAGGCTAGAGTTGGCTCCTGTAGATGAGGAAATCCAAGAGAACAGAGTCAGCCTCAGAGGAAACTGAGTCCCACGGACCTACCTTATTCCCATTCTTGGCCTCCCACTGTCCCTGCATTTTGGTCTGAAGAAGGCGTGCAATGAACAGAAGGGTGTTGCAAAGGAAAATGGCTGCACCCCGCCCCCAACCCCATGAGCATTTCACAGAGAATTAGTCCCTTGCTGGGATCAGTACATTCGAAAGTCTGATTCTCCATCTGGTGGCCTTGGGAATTCAACCTGGGCTCTGGAAACCACCTGACTTACTTTAACCAACTGAAAAGAACATGGTGGGCCCTGATGTTCTGTTATAAAGAGAAACACAGATATGAAGTAGACCTTATGACCACTGAGCCCCATGTCCCTTCCCTACAGAAAGCACACACAGGGAGCCACAATTTGAGAGGCTTGCTTGGTGAGCTGGGGTGCAGAGCAGTTGAATCATCATCAGGGTCACATTATAGAAGACCCCCTCTTCCACCAGGGTAGACCAGACGTCTGCACAGACCCGCTCTTCTCTGGGAACTGTTAATATCTTCCACTGAGTAACTGTTCGGTCTTGGCCCAGCACCTGTGAGGGGGACCTTTTAATTCTTCCTTATGTTTGTTTTACACTTTAATTCTCAGATGCAGTCTTATTTCTAGGTTTTAGAGATACACCACATCATTGCTCCTACGTACTGCCTGCACTTCTAATCCCAACTAACACAAAAACTGATCCTTCAGATGCTGGCCTGTAATGCTTCAATCTGGGTCCTACTCAGAACCTTTACAAGGAACAATGGCATGTTTTCTTTCTAGATCCTGCGAAGACCTCAGAGACAGAAAAAAAAAAATGGACAGTGTGAGATAAATGTCAGGCCATTTTACCTAAGTGTCACAATTACCCTTCAAAATATGCATTATTTCCATTTAGCCTTTAAAAGGAAGAACCTTTCCAGAGGGAGGGTGGGAGTCATGGCAGAGCTGAGAATGAACCCAGCACTGTTTGCCCCCAACTTCGCTCCATGCTCTACCGTATTACTCAGACCTCTAGCCCTGCACCCACAATACTTCCCCAATTCCCCTCACCTCCTCAGGAATGTTTTCTGGGAATAACTGTTTCCAAAGCTAAAACATTTTTTATTTAGACAAGATTGCAGTTTGGGTAACTTTTCGTTGAGGTTTTGTTTCCTAATTGTTAAAATGGAGATGATAATTTACCTTCTTTGCACAGTTGTTGGGAGGATTAAATAAATGACTAACATGTAAGGCACTTGGGAAAAAAGCACTCCAACAATTTTAACTATTATTGTTAAAATGAGTGGGGTGTGCGTGTGTGTTTACACAGGGGCATGTAGGTGTAGAGTCATTTTTTCTTAAGCTTCAGGACTTCTTGGAGCTTTTAGCATTTTGAATCCTGACTTGACAGGTGAGAGGATAGTGGTTTGAATCCCAAACTACTTAACCTCTGATAGTTTTTCATAGACTCTGTTGATGTTCCACAGGGTACTGTTTGAAGTATCTCACAGAATACCCTTTTCTTCAGTATCCTACTAGTGGCAAATCCAAATTTCTCGCTTAGAATAAAATTCTTACTTAACACAAATTGGTTCGAACCATTTCCCTGTATAAGAAGGGTAGGAAAGTTATTACTAAGTTCATATTGCCTGATTGATGTAAATCATTGGGGTGCTGTTTCCGGTTGAGCTGGGCTGACCGAGCCGTCTTCTTCTGCCCTTTATAAAGATTTCCACAGAGTTATTTGCGAAAGACGAGTTCCAGCCCTTGGACCCTACTCAGGAGCTCATATTCCCCCCAGAACTCTTGGTAAGATGAACTGGGTGTTCTATGTGCTTGTTTAAATGTCACTGGTTATAAACTCACTTGCTCAAACTACCCTTTTCTTCCTGTGAAATTTGTCAAATCATGGGAATGTTTGATCAGATCAACATGCTTGTCCCTGCTCAGCTCACCAAGCCCTGCTGTTGCCCTGGACACACTCCCCAAAGCCTCAGCTGAGGCTATTTTTTAAGTGACATCATCATATGTGTCCCTGTTGACTGTCCCAAGCCATACAGCTTTGCTCAACCTCTCACTTGGTCTTTCTGGCCCTTCCAGTACGTTAACCCTAAGAATCACTTTCAGCCACCCACACCCTTTCCTCATCCTCTAGCACAGCGGTTCTCAACCTGTGGGTCGCGACCCCTTTGGTGGTCGAACGACCCTTTCACAGGGGTCACCTAAGACCATCCTGCATATCAGATATTTACATTACGATTCATCACAGTAGCAACATTACAGTTATGAAGTAGCAACGAAAATAATTTTATGGTTGGGTCACAGCATGAGGAACTGTATTTAAAGGCCCAGAAGGTTGAGAACCACTGCTCTAGAGGAACATGCCTCCACCCGGGATCTTGCCTAACCCAGGAAGACAGGTGTGCGCACACATTGTCATTTGCATGTAGAGACTGGCAGAGAACCCAGAAGAAAGAACCCTGACCTTTCGTGGAGAAAGGGTTACCTGGATCTCCCCTGGGACCCTCAAAGATCTCCTGGAGCTGAAAGTGAAGCACCCGGAAGCGCCTCTCGTCCTGGGCAACACCTCACTGGGTGAGCAAGCGCCATGGTTCTCATGCTGCCATTAATGCCAAGCTGCACTTACACCCCTACTCTGCTCTCATCTATAGGCACTGCCTTTTTAGGAGAAAAGCCTCATCCTTTAAAATAAAAATATTATATGTTAATAATATATCACAAAGTATACTATACCATTATATATAAATAATGTAATACTTACATATGATTATTCATATCTATAATAATAAAAGCACAATATGCTAATTAGACTGGACGACCTTCCAGACGAAGCTAAGGCTGTGAGGGAAGCCGGAGTCCCAGGTGCCAGAGGGAAGTCAGTGCTGGCAGCTGGGAGAAGGAAGGCCTACTCTTGCACGAATTTCGTGCACTGGGCCTCTAGTAATTATATATAAATTATACATATATGAACTATATATATTATAGCAATAATATAAAAGTATCATACAAACATATCATATCATATCATAATGGTCCCCAAAGTTGAAGGCTCTAGGAGTATACAGGGTAACCCCTTGAGGTGTGCGGGGAAAAGTATTAGTGTTTTGAGGTTGTTGTTTTTTTATCATTTACTCTATTTTGTTCTTTTTTATATTATTTTTGCAAATAGTCAGTAGATATAGCAGAATTTTATTAAGCATGTATGGGTATATTAACAATGTGCACCCAGTTATCATCCACACCCAGTTTAAGAACAAGAACTTGACCATGAACTTTTAAGACCCTGTGGGCCCTCCCTAACCTCTCCCCTCCCCTCCCTTCTCTCCCCTCCCCTCCCCTCCCCTTCTCTTCTTCCCTCCCCTTCCCTTCCCTTCCCTTCCCTTCCCTTCCCTTCCCTTCCCTTCCCTTCCCTCTCCTCTGAGGTACGCATCAGCGGGAATGTGGTGCTGGTCAGTCCCTTCCATGTTTTTACAGGTTTACCACATAAACTTCAATCCCTAAGCAAGACGTCATTTGGTTTTATGTACTTTTTGAACTTCACATAATTACATTGACACGGTATTAAGCTTCTGCAGTTTGCTTTGTTCATCGAACATTCTTGAGCTGAGATTCGCCCACATTGCTGCGTGTAACTGTGCTAGATTTCATGGTATGACTGTGGCACAATTGACTCATTCATTCTATTGTTGAAGATCATGGAGTGCTTTCCAACAATAGCTTTGAATATTACAGATATTCTAATATATGTCTCCTGGTGCCCACATGCAAGAGTTTTCTAAAAACCTCTCATCCATTTTACTTCCCATTTTTATATAACCCTGCAGTGAGTGTATAAATAAAAACATATACTGAGAGCATATGTGCTATAAATTTACTTGGCTGGGTATATGCCCACTGCTTTCACATCTACATACATGTATTGTCAATTTTTAAATTAGTGTCTGAACATTTTTATGAAAAACTTCCAATGCCCAAAAAAAGGCATTTTCTCTTTCCTAACGCTCTCTGTAATACATATATTTACTTTTCAGGACCTGCAGTGAAATCTCAAGGACATGTTCACCCAATTCTCCTCTCTCCTGCGAGGATTTCAGAGCTGAGTATGGTGTCTACAACAAGTGAGGGTGAGTTCCTGGTGTTCTTATAAAACATCAGTGATCCAATCCCTGCACTAAACTTCCACTTGCCAAATAGTTTGGAAACTCCTCATACATTGTCTTGTCTGGCCTATTTCCAACTCTTCATCATTTTTCTGGTGTGCTGTACATCCCACCATGAAACTTTACTATCAAAACCTTTGCACAGACTATGAGGTATTCAGATGACATCATTCAATACCTTGTAGTCCCCTGCAGAACTGTTGCCTATTCGATGCCAGGGTGACCTAGAGACAATACATTTGCAGTGTCACTTGGATGGGAGAACGGCTGTTACCCATCAGTTGTTTGAATGGTCAGTTCCAGGGACTGGGAATATTTGCAGAGTGAAAGCAGGAGAAATGTTGTCTGGCACTCAAATGCTATTTTGTCTCCTGGGGACAATGGCAAGAGGCCAAGTGGGACAAAGACCCTCCTGGGCACGCATCGTGGTCCCTAAAATATCCTTAAGAGCCCACTATGTGCAGATATCATCAGGCAAGGTGGCTCTCACAGCGTAGGAAGGAAACATGCGAGACATTGCCATCAAGATGCATAGCAATCCTTTGACAAAAGGAACTTTATTTTACTCTTTTCTGCATCCCCCCCCCCCCCCAAGAGGTTCTAGCCTATACGTACATGCATCTGAATACTGTCCATGCATATAAGTGCTCAGTCATTGACTTAATGGGGGGAAAACACACACACAAATGAATGAGTTGGTCAGGAACTTGAATTTGGGATGCAGAGGAAATGATAACTTCCTGAACTTCAGCACAAGGAGGTTGGCTGAACTGAAAGCAGGCCACTGTGTGTTTGTGGGGGTCAGTGGTGAGCGGTGGAGGGGACCTGCCTTGGCTGTATTATCTCCATCCAGGAGGCCTAGCTTCCTGGTCTCTAACTGTCGTCAGTCAAGCTTAGACTGTGCTGCAGGCCAGCAAGCCTACCATCCCCAGCCTCACCCCAACCATGTGCAAGGGAAGGGACCCTTCCTGGTTTTGCTCAGCACCGGGGCTTCCCAGCGTCAGCCTCAGACGACCCAGGCAGCACGCCTGCATGCCACTCGGAAAGGGAGAGGAAGGGAACCAGTCGCCACCCTGACGCTGGCTTTGTTTTTTTTTCCGGATATTGGTTTTAAGCTGTTTATTAAGAAATCAGACTCAGAGGGAACCTTGGACCCACCCCCATTTCCTGCCCAAAAGATTCAGACAGAGAAAGGAGAGCTTAGGAGGTCGCCTTGGCCTGAATTAACTGTGGTAAATAGAGGTCTTCAGACAGGGGCCTGGTAGCCAGATACCTGCTGTGTCCATTTTTTTCTGAGTCGCCTAGCAAGAATTCTTCTGCCATGTGTGTTCAGCTCTCCCTCAACCACCTGTAAACCGCCCATTCTCATTTCTGAAATCTAACACCTCATTCTCCTCCTTTTCTCCTTCGTCCACATGTCTTATATACCCATGGAGCCTCGCCATCTTTGGAATTTCTTGCCTATGTGAATTCTCCCTATGCATATATTAAAACTTGATTTTCTCCTGTTAATCTGTTAATTTAATTATTAGCCCAGCCTAGGGAAAGTTAGAAGATGGGAGGAAAAGTTTGTTTGTTTGTTTGTTTGTTTTTTGTGTTTTTGTTTTTGTTTTGTTTTTTTTTTTAGCTTTAACAGAGAGTGGAAGAAGAGAAAATAGTAAAATGGGTGGATTGGGAGTTTGACAACTAATTTAAGCACAAGGTTCAGATGGAAAGCCCTTTCCTAATGTTCACCCCCGGCACCCACATTTTCCCAACTGCTCTTTAGCACCACAACCCTGACCCCAAACAGATCTTAGAATAAGTACCTGAAAAGAAGCTGCTGTTTGCAAAAGGGAGAAGCTTTCCGCATCCTTCCTATCTCCGAGCCCCTTATACCTGCCCCTGAGGGGGCTCTTCAGGGCACAACTCGCAATCCTCAGTGTAACTCCAGGCCCTCGGTTGATAGATGAGGAAAGTGCACTTGACCAAGGCCTCTAAACTGGCTGGTGGCCAAGCCACAGTCTCCTGCTTCCAAATCAGAGCTCCTTTGTTCCTGCCGTTCTCCTCCCTCAAGGCCCACCCCCAGGCCTGTGCGGTTGGCTATTGGAACGGACCGGACTACTCAGTTTGGATCCTGTCCGTAAATTAGAACCAGATTCTGCAATCTGAGAAACAAATTCACGCCTTCCTAGGGGCCTCTTAAAATTAAAGTGTGAGCGCCCTCTGGTGGCCTCCAGGGATGTTTCCCAGGATTCTCAACCTTTTCCTAAGGCCCAAGAGTGAAGGACACTGGTGGGGGGCAGGAGTAGTCTGGAGCCACATGTGTACCGCCGCCCCCACCACCACCACCACCAGCATCCCAGAAAATAAATTCCTGTGATGGCATATGTTTGTTCCAATGTTGCATGCTAACCTATATCATGTGCATGTTTTGCTCACTATACCTTTCCCCCCTCAAAGTTTTAGCACAGTAAGTGCTCCAGAAAGTCACCGCATCTTTATCCCATAGACGCAGGAACTCCGAGAAGCATGAGTTAAAACAAAACCCACACCCTAAGACTCAAGCCAAGTTAAATCTCTTCAACTCCACTGAAATACAAGCTAGTTTTTGTGTCCAAAGATGGAATGCAACATGAATATAAGTACAGTAAAGAGAATTCTCTCCATATAGTGGTGTCTTGCTTAGCACGAAGTAGGGGGTGATGTGAGCAATGGAAATGGCCAAACAAAAAGTCCCTGTGGATTGTCTGGCCCTGCAATGCCACCAGATGTATCCCCCTTAATTACAAAACATCTTTCTGTAGCTTCACTGTGGTTACTCAGGAGGAGGTCATGGAGAGCTCTAGTAGGGTCTGCTACCTGCTAGATGTTCCCGTCATTCCTTCTCTAGCTTCTAGTCCCTTGCATTTGTTCAAACAAGAATGTAGACCAGCCGAAACCGGTTTGGCTCAGTGGCTAGAGCGTCGGCCTGCAGACTGAAGGGTCCTGGGCTCTATTCCAGTCAAGGGCACAGGCCCTGGTTGCCAGCTCGATCCCCAGTAGGGGGCGTGCAGGAGGCAGCCAATCAATGATTCTCTCTCATCCATGTTTCTCTCTCTCTCTCCCTCCCTTCCTCTCTGAAATAAGTAAAAATATTTTTTTTTAAAAAAAAAAGGATATACACCAGCTCAGATGTCCTAACCCTGGTGCACAGGAGAAGTACCTCAGAGCCTTTGAAATAGCCCCAGGCCCAGAGGTTCTAATTAAGTTGCTCTAGAAGGGGCCTCTGTGCTGTTTTCGAGTTCCCGGTGATTCTCTGTGCAGCCAGCGTGGAGAGCCATGTGCTAGACGAGCGCTCAGGCCCTGGCGTCATGCTGACCATTCAGCGGCTCCTCCCAGGTCCCCTGTGAAAACAACTTGCTTTCCAGGACTCACCATAGGCGCCGGCTGCAGCCTGGCCCAGGTGAAGGACATCTTGGCTGAGAGGGTGTCCGAGCTCCCAGAGGAGAAAACGCAGACCTACCGAGCCCTCCTGAAGCACCTGAAGAGCCTGGCGGGCCAGCAGATCCGGAACATGGCGGTAAGTCCTCCGGCCCCGCCATCGGGCACACGGCACCTCTGCTCAATCCCACTGAAATGCTGAAATCGGCGTTGGCAGAACCTGTCTGCAGAAGGGTCTCAGCAGGCGAAATGACAGGCGCGATGAACAGATATGTGACAATTAACAAACATTCCTTAATAACATGTAAAGGATTGTTCTAAGTCAGGTTGAGTCAAATAGCCTAGTTGCACGGTGGGTAGGAAAAGGGTTTCGTGGTTTTGCTGATTTTATGAGAAGACTGTCAAAGAACCCAATTTCACCTAAGGCTGCATTAGCGGAAGGATGGTGCCTAAAATAAGGAGGGCGGCCTGCTCTGCTCCAGATTGTTAGACCACAGCTGGAGCTCAGACCTGGGAAACACAGTTTAAGGTCAGGTTCTTTATGACCTCAGGAGAAAGCAATGCATGCTCCCTCTCCTACATCCCCCAACGGTGTGTCAGAAACCCTCGAGGCATAGAGAATTGGGGAAGGAGCACCTGTTTCCTTTGAAAAAGCTCTTCCAGTGATTTCGAAATCCCAGTCAAGAACCCTGACGCTCTGGAGCCTGGCGAGGAGATGGTACAGGAGAGAGAGGGGCTGGCCATCGCATCAGGAAGAGGATGGTGGGGGTGGGACCGTCGGAGGGACCATCAGAGCTGCTTTCAAATATGTATGGGCTCCAGAGGGCGATGGGTTCACTTCCTTTGATCAAGAGGATAGAAGTGTGACTGACAGGAGGCCAATTTCAACTCAGTGGAAGCGAAAACTTGAAAATCAAGCTGTCCACAGAGGAATTGGGGTTCCCTGCCCTCACCAGCGTTACCGCCCAAACCGCAGCCATTCGGGTGGCCACTGTGGACTCCGTCACTAGGAGGGCCGGAGGGTACTGAGTTGAATGGCCAGTCAGTGCCCTCCCAAGTTCTGTGACGCTACAGGCTCAACCCACTCTGCGTGGAGTCTTCCAAAAGGGGGGAAAGGCACCCACTCTCGGTGGTATGGGTGCCCCGCACCTGGGCATGCTCGCGTGAATTCTGCAAGGTGGCCGCGGCTGGGTTGGGTGGGGGAGTGGGGGAGGGTTCAGAACTGGCCACTGAGCCTCGCTGCTGGGGTCTGAGTTCCACTCCGGCCCCTTTGAGCTGGGAGACCTCGGTCAGATGTCCTAAGTTCTCTGTGCCCAGTGTCTTCATCTGTAGAATGGATCTGTAGGAACGACATCCATCTCACTGGACTGTTGTGAGGACGAGTAGATGTGTGTGGAAAGGAGGACAGCAGGTGGCCACACCAAAAGCTCTGGGAGTGTGGGTTACCATCTATTCCTCTCCGGGAGGCATGGACTCCCAGGCAGTGTGAACGGAGCCCCCCGACCCCCCGGGCCCTTTCGCATAAGCAGGTGCCTGCGGGCAGAGGGCATGGGGGTGGACTGGCCCAGGCTGTGACTCTCTCTCCTCAGTCCTTAGGGGGACATATCATCAGTCGGCACTGCTATTCGGATCTGAACCCAATCCTGGCTGTGGGCAACGCTACCCTCAATCTGATATCCACAGGTGAGCTACCCCAGAGCACTCCCAACTGCACCTAAGGGTCCTCTGTCCTTTTGTAAAGGCTCCTCTTTAAGTTGGAGCCCGTGTCCTGGCTCTCAGTGCAGCACAGGAAGCGCAGGCTCCTGCAGGAAGGCCCTACCCCACATGCACAGACACCCGCCCTGGAACCCAGCCTGTCTGATTGCCAAACAGGTGCACTCGCCTCTTCTCCCTCAGCCGGCTCCCCAGGGCCTCTACGTCCCCCTCCCATCCCTTCTCCCCTCCTTCACGCACAGCCCATCACATCCCCACTCCGGCTGTCCACCCCGCTCAGCCCGTCCATTATTTACCCCTCCGTGGGCTGACACGGGCCCAGGCGCTGGGGGTCAGGGGGAGCAGTCACAGCTGCCCCATGTGAACTTCAGGGGTGTGTCCGACCAGGAGTTCTATCCCAGGCCCCATCCCTGGTCGGTGGGAACCCAGAGTGTAGGGAGAGCCTTGGGGGCAGGGGAACAGCTCTCGGGTCCCCATCAGCTTTGCATGGGGCCCACGGAGGGGCTTCACCCCTGACAGCCCTCGGCCCTTTGGCTGAGTCCTCCGGCCTGTGGTCCAGGACGACCCCAGTTGACCCCCAAAGGCCAGGAGAGAAGAGACAAGACTCCGGGGCGTCAGGATAGAAA
This sequence comes from Myotis yumanensis, assembly GCF_028538775.1. Classification (NCBI taxonomy): domain Eukaryota; kingdom Metazoa; phylum Chordata; class Mammalia; order Chiroptera; family Vespertilionidae; genus Myotis; species Myotis yumanensis. The sequence goes on from NW_027223759.1 coordinate 9,105,293, forward strand.
GGACAGCTGGGCCCGCAGCAGCCGGCCTCCTGCACCAGCCGCAGGAGTGGAAGGGTAACTTCCCCTGGGCTGTTGCTTGGCCGTTACCCCGGCTTCAGGTCTCTGTCCTCCCAGCTCTGCGAAGCAGCAGCCCTGGAGCACAGCCCAGCTCCAGAAGCCAGGCCTTGGGCTCGCTGACCAGCCCCCAGAGGGCCAGAGCTCAGCGGGGATCCTGGGTGCTCCTGCCTCCTCCCCACACCTGTTCCAGCTGGCATGGTGCTGCTTGTGCCAGGAACATGACCCCGTCAGGGTCTCTAGGCTGCAGAGTGATCTCCTCCATGCGCCTCCTATGGCTCCACAAACCCCTTTTTAAAGCCAGAGGGGAGCGGGACCGTCCAGTGATAGCAATGGGGCTGAAAGGAGGTTTTGTGCATTAAAAGCGTAGGTATCCGGCTTAGGAGCCCAGAGCAGCAGCAAGAACAACAGGCAGAGCCAGGGGTTTGAGCTCTGTTCACCGTGCAAACAAACCCTGTCCCGGCATAGGTTGCTCCCTTCCCTTGATCACAGAGAGTTAACCGGCCTCTGCTGGACAGTGAAAACCCGCACAGGCCCGGCCGGGAGGAGACCGGGCTGCGATGGGTAAATGTCCTGAAGCTGCCACCACCACCCCATCCCCCCTCCCCGTTGGAGGCACAGGGGAGTCCTGACTGTCACATGCTCTGCCCCTCATCACTTGGCGCTGAGCGAGGTGACCCCCTCTTTGGGGCTGACAGTGAAGCGCACAGAACGCCTTGCGCTCCCTGTTGCCTGTGCAGAAACGTCATCTTCTTCAGCAGGAGGCGCCCGGCAGGTTCCGCTAAGCGAGCACTTTCTTGCCGGGTTGGCGAGTGCAGACCTCAGGCCGGAGGAGGTTCTGGAATCTGTGCACATCCCTCACTCTCAAAAGGTAAGACGCGCCCGGCTGCTCCTGGGAGCTGCTTCTCACTCTTCAGCACCGAGCGTCTTTACTCTGAAGCAGAGGAGAGAGGATGTCTGCCAGAGTCATGACTTCCTGTTCCCTAGACGGCAGCTCCAGGCCTCAGCCCCCTTGGCAGGCAGCCCGGGGTGGGTGTAGGGTGTTGTTTCAGCTGTGGGTGCAGCTGCTGAGGCCTGCGGTCAGTCCTGCTTCCTCCTGCTCTCTGACCGACTCTGGGAGGGGAACCTCCCTGGCTGGGAATGAGCTTCTCTGTCGGACCCACAGGGACATGGAGGCTTGGCGGGCCTCCAACTCCCGCTCCAGCCAACCCCACAGTTCACAGTAGGTGAGGCCTCCAGACACCTGCCAGCACAGCACCCTGGGGTTGATGCGGCCACCCCCCAGCTATGGCGGGGCCTCTGTCCTCACTCTTTGTCCCCTGTGCCTCTCCCCACAACTGTGTCTGAATCCCAGAGGACAGTCTTCCCAGAGAGAGGCAAAACCACACACACATACACTCACACACACACATTCACACACACTCACACACACTCACTGATCAGAAGCCAGGTGTCTGCTGGGTTGTGCAGGAAGTCTTAGAGTAAGGCATGCTGTCAGCCATGCATGACCTCCATTTATGTTTCCTGTGGAATGAACTCTGAAATGTGTTCCCAGTCAAATGTGCCTCTGTGTAAAGGCCCCAGGGAGAAAACCTCGCAGATCAACACCGCACCCTCGGGGCCACAGAGCTGGAAACACACTGGGGACTCAGGCCACCTCTAGTGACCCCACGTCAGCGCACCAGGGTCCCGGTGCCGAGAGGTCAGCGGGGCAGCATCACCCTCCTGACTTGCCCCTGACACAGGGTTCCCTAGCCCACCGTGGGAAAGTTCATTTCGACTCTCATATGAGCCCTGCACAATGGAAGGTGATGGTTTCTGCAAACCAAGAAATGCGGTCGAGCTCTTTTGCATGTTGGGCAGATCATATCGAAAAGTACTGGTGTTGAGCCCGACCCACATGGCTCAGTGGTTGAGCTTCGACCTATGAACCAGGAGGTCATGGTTCCATTCCCAGTCAGGGCACATGTCTGGCTTGCAGGCTCTGTCCCCAGTTGGGGGCATGCAGGAGGCAGCCGATCCATGATTCTCTCTCATCATTGGTGTTTCTGTCTCTTTCCCTCTTCCTTCCTCTCTGAAATCAATAAAAAGTAAAGTGTGTGTGTGTGTGTGTGTGTGTGTGTGTGTGTATACATATATATTAAAAGAGGGTCCTCCATCCTCGCAGGGGACACGGGGCCTGAAGACTCCAGGGCAGGGCACCTGGAAAGATGACACATGGAAAGGAGACAGCCATTCTGTCCTGGCCTCAGAGGAAAAGGGTGCAGTGACCCCTTTCCTGGAGGGGACCGGGCGGCGGGGTGGCGGGGGGGGGGGGGGCGGGGGAGCCTTGCACAGGACACTCCTCAGTTTGAACGAGAAGGCAGCCAAGTTGCCCTCAAATGGTGCCAAGTGTCCTTTGTGTCCCTTTCCGTTGGGTCCAAGAGATTAATCAGTGGCGCCGAGAAGCAGAAACCGTGCTCTGAGGTTGACACATGGAGCAGCTCCCGGCGGCATTTGCCTCCGCAGGGGGAGTTGGTGTCGGCCTTCCGACAGGCGCAGTGCCAGCACAATGCCTGGGCCCACGTGAACGCGGGCATGCGGGTCCTCCTCAAGGAGGGCACCGACACCATCGAGGACCTGAGCATCGCCTTCGGGGGGCTCGGGGCGGCCACCGTCAGCGCCCGCCAATCCTGCCAGCACCTCCGAGGGAGGTAAGCAGTGAGCCCTGTGCCCCAGGGTGGATCGACGTCAAAAAAAAAAAAAAAAAAGGTGGAAATTTGGCTCAGGCGAGTGTTGGTAAAGCCTGAGAAAATGGAAACTCCTCTGTGTGGAGGCACTGCTTGTTCTTTCCATAGTTTTGCTAAATGAATCAGACCTTTCTTGACAATGATTAAGTAGGTGGCACTTTTTGGGCGAGGAATACAACAACTGAAATGGCGAGGACTCCTCCAGCCCAGTCTCTTGTGACACCAATACTCCAGCAAACGCACACCCGGCAGCGTCCGCGTGGCACCTGCACCCTCTGCTCGGGTGCCAGCTGCCTCTTCCTCGGTGAAAGCCACGTCCGAGTCTGAGTCTTGTCCAGTTCACCGTGGAACTGGCCCTCGTGGTCTGTTTACTGAATGCCAGGTTCCAGCCTGCTGTGGCCCTCAGCCCACTCCTTGCCTCGGTTCTCCTGAAGGGCTTGTTAGGCGATTTCTACACTCCCTTCCAGCTCGATAAAGCCCTGGCCCGTTTTCTCGGTGGTTAGAGCATGAGCCCACACTGAAGGGTTGCCGGTTCCATTCCAGGTCAAGGGCATGTACCTGGGTTGCAGGTTGGATCCCTGGCCAGATTGGGGTACCTGCAGGAGGCAACCAATTGATGTGTCTCTCTCACTTCAATGTTTCTCTTTCTTTCTTTCTTTCTTTCTCTCTCTCTCTCTTTCTCTCCTGCTTCTTCTTTTTTCTTTCTTTCTATCTCCCTCTCTTCTACTGTCTCTAAAAAAATCAATGGAAAAAGTATCCCCAGCCTAGCCAGTGTGGCTCAGTGGTTGACCATCGACCTATGAACCAGAACTAGGTGGTCACGGTTCGATTCCCGGTCAGGGCACAACCCGGGATTGCAGGCTCAATCCTCCCACCCCCCCAGTGGGGGGCCTGCAGGAGGCAGCTGGTTAATGATCCTCTCTCATCATTGATATTTCAATCTCTCTCTCCCTCTCCTTTCCTCTCTGAAATTATATATATATATATATATATATATCCATCCCCAGGTGAGGATTAACAAAAAATAATAATAAATAAATAAATAGGACTCCGGAGTCTCTAAGTGATCACCAAGCAACATCGAGCACCTGTCATGTGCTCTGACTGGTCCCCTGCTGCCTCCATCCCACCAGGCGCTGGAACGAGCTGATGCTGGACGAGGCCTGCCGGCTGCTCCTGGACGAAGTCTCCCTCCCAGGCTCAGCTCCGGGGGGGAGGGTGGAGTTCAAGAGGACTCTGGTGGTCAGCTTCCTCTTCAAGTTCTACCTGCAAGTGCTGCAGACACTGAAGCCGCTGGCAGAGCGGCCCTCTGCGCCTGTAAGTGCTCGCGCGTGCCCGGGCTCCTCGCAGCCTTTAGCTCCCAGCGTGCCCACTACTTCTGCCAACTGTCCTGTGGGGCCTGGGCCATTGCCTGCCACCTGTTCTGGGTCCCAGCCAGTCATTCCCCAGCCATCCCGCCTCCCAGATTCCTTGGGCTCTGGGCGCCAGGCTGCCTTCAAGCCACAGATGCTGACCGCGTGCCCTGCGCAGTGAAAGGTTATGGTGCCCCTGCCTCGGTGTGCGATTATTTTTCTTTCAATATCACTTTGGAAAGTATAATCACAGGTAATGAAATGCACCTGTTTAAATACAGTGCGTTTTGACCAATGTGTAAACCCACGGAGCCACCACCTCAAGCAAGATATAGGGCATTTCCATTTCCCCAAAATGTGCCCTTTTGTCCCCTTACTGTCAACCCTCCCACCCCTGCCCTCAGGCAGCCAAATTCCAACTCCAATATGGAGTGTAAAATAAAATTTTATTTTTCTAAAACACTAAAATTTATTTACATGCTATAATATTGAAGTAACTTCTTGCTAGATTTTCTGATTGTAAATTTCTGGAGTAATTAAGCAAAACAAAACATTCTCTCCCTCCCTCCCTTCCTCCCTCTCTCCTCTCCTGTCTATGCTCACAACGCTCTGCCTACCTTATACCCCCTACCCCCCAACTCCACCCCAGCAGCTCAGCATTCCTAAAGTGTCCGATTATCATTTACTCAGACCCTCACCAGCCACATTCCCCAGGAATTTAATTTCTGAATTAAGATACTTGATGAGTTTAGTGACACACAGAGGACCTCCCGTTTTACTTCTCTCCCAGAAAGCCGAGTAGCTGAGAAAAGCAATAGGCTATGGGCTCTGGTGTGTACAGTGAACGCCAGCTCCTTCTGGATGGCTTACGTAGCCCCAGTTTTCCTGCTTCTCCCTCTGCAGGCCAGCTCACCGACAGGCCTCTCTTCCTTCTCAGGGTGACCTGATGATCAGCTTCAAACCAGTCAGTCCAGTTCCTCCTTACAAGGAAAGAGAGGGAGGGCAAAAAGCTTTCATCAAAACTAAAATCCTGGAGGCGATGGGATTTGGGTTACCTCCCTACACTGACTGTGCAGTTTTGTGGGTACTGTAGCCAAGTCATGTTTGCATAAACCAAAGCCCAGCTTAAACACGGACTAATCAGTTTATCGGGATTGTTTTGAATCTTCGCCCAGGACGGCCTTCGATATCCTGACGTCTCAGACCCCTTCCTTAGTGCGCTGGAAGATTTCTCGGTCACAGTGCCCCAGGGAGTCCAGAGGTACCAGGTCAGTGAGTTTAATTTAACAGAAACTTAGACACCAAGAGATAAGCTGTAGCCGTGCGAACAAGCAAGCCGTTCAGAGTGGCGATTTTAGTCCTGACGCTGTGTTTTGCTGCACACTGGCCCTTTGTTTAGGCCGAGTCAGGGAGAGGCTGGATCTGAGCTCAGGCCTGAGCCACCAAATCAATGCAGATCAATTGGTTTGTCTGGGGCCGAACCGACCCGGGACAGTTTGACCATCTAATAGCTGACGATCTCGTCACACTGCCCAATGACCTCCTTTGGGCATTGGTTTGAAGAGCGGCTGAGCCTGGTGTGGGGGAAGGACAGCACAGGAGAGGAGCAAGGTTCAGCCTCCGGCCCTGATTGCAAAACAAGAGCCCTGCAAGCAACTGAACCCTCCCTCCTCACAGGACAACTTGGAAAATGTCTACAATTATCTAGAGCACAACCCCTCCCCCAACCCCGTCTCCACACACCACACACCGCTCTTCCTGGAGAAGAGTTCCAGAGCGAACATTTGCTCCATTGCCTTACACGCCCAGGGATGTTTCTATGCCCCTTGGAGGGCAGCCAAGGCACTTAGTCTGGATCTGGGTGGGCCCCACGGCCATTTGCTACCCTCTCCCCCACCAGAGGTCCTGCTTTGGGCATAGATTTTGGTCCCTTACCCTCAGGAATTACATCACTTTAGCCTTCATCATCATGATCCTTTACATGTGAACAGGTTGATTACTGGGAAAGTCAGAAAGCAGGACAGGGAGACAGACCCCTGAATTCCAGAAGAAAGGGGTACAGGGGTACTGCTTAGAAAAAGAAGATGCCAAAATGAGAAATGAGGGTGCCCCTTCACCTGTTTCACAATTTTGCCAAAAAGTTGGCCCTGTCAAAGGTATTGCCACATAACTGAAATGACCGTTTCCCAGTGTAGTTACATCATTGCGTTGTCATGCTCTCTATCGGACCCACTCCAGGGTTTGTGGCCCAAGGGTGACTGTGTGTTCTCAATCCTGATTCAGGCGAGTTGAGAATTGTCCAGGCCACTTCTGAAGGTTGAGCTTTTCCAGGGCATCTCTTGTCTTCCTCTGTAGAGTGTGGACTCTCGCCAACCCCTCCAAGATCCGGTGGGACGTCCCATCATGCACCTATCAGGTCTCAAACATGCCACAGGTGAAGCCATGTTTTGTGATGACATCCCCAGGGTGGAAAAGGAACTTTTCATGGCCTTGGTGACCAGTACCAGAGCCCATGCAAAAATTATGTAAGTGAAAAGCTTTCAAAAAGCCTTTTAAACACACACGATGAGTTTTAGTGACACACACAGACCCTTCCCATTTTACTGCTCTCCCAGAAGAGCCAAGGAACTGAGGATTTCCTCGGAGAAATGTGCCAATTCTTCTGCAATGTCCTAAACCCAAAGGACCTAAAATAGAAAGAGTAAAGTAAAGATCACACACAAAAAAAGAAAAAGAAAAGCTCACCAGCCCCCAGAGGAGGAAGGGGAAGTATCTGGAAATGACCACATGGAAAAGACAAAAATTATAGCTATGGGTTTCTCGATTCCATTCTAACCTCACAGTGCCCCATCTCCCTGCTGCAGCCCCAGGCAGGGCTCAAATAAATAAGTATAGCTGATATTCAACTGGTGATAAAATACTGAAATACTACATTACTGAATGGTAAATGGCCATATCCTACGCTTCCTAAGGAGGCCCCTTGCAACAGGCACACTGGCCCATCTGACAGCTCCCCTCCCAGCAGCGAAAATGTTACCCCCGGCCCAGCAGGGGGCGTCCTGACCAGGGCCTAAGCTGGACCAGTTGTTCTATATTTTTATTTCCAACCATGCTCTATCCCTCCTTCAGGTTTGGGACCCTCAAAGCTTGCTGATTTCTATCTCTTAAATATTTCCTTTTTTTTTCAGATCAATTGATTTGTCCAAGGCCCTTGAATTGCCCGGGGTGGTTGATGTAATAACAGCTGAAGACATTCCAGGCACCAATGGTACTGAAGATGAAAAATTGTTGGCTGTAGATGAGGTACAGAATATGCCTTTCCATGAGTTGTGCAGATAATCACCAAGGCACCCTCTGCAAGCCAACTTCCCATGGCCTCCCTGCCCTCTCTGCCAATGGGGGTAGAGGTGCCAGTTCTCCCAGCTTCTTTCTACCCCTAACATCTTTATTCAGACAGACCTACACTTCTGGAGTCAGGAAATAACATGATAAAAAGTAAAGTAAAGTCATTATGGAAAAATAGTTCCCCCCCCCCCCACCCCCAACTGGCGTGCTCTTGAGTCAATTTATCCTCTTCTGGAAAATGCAGGAACTGACCTGTGTCAGGATAGAATAGAAAAATGTAGAAAGGAGAGTACAAAAAACACAGCCACTCCCTGTTATTTACACTGAACTCCCTCCTTTCCTGGATCAACCCCACCCGCTCCACCTTCTACTTACCTCACACGCTCCAGTTTTTAAAAAGTTGCTCTTGCCATCTTTGACCTTTAACCAATTCAACAATCATTCACTGAGCTCTTGTGTCTGGAGCCAGACTACCTTGGTTCATGTCCCAGCTCTACCTCTCACTCGCTGTGTGTCCTTGGGTGGCATCAGCTGTAAGATGAGAATAGTCATAGCCCCCGCCTCACGGTGTTGCTGTGAAATTTACACGAGTTAATACATGTGAAGTGCTTACAACAGTGCTTGGCACGTGAAGGATCTCAGTGTTAGCTGTTATTGCCACATCTCAGTGAGTCCCATACAGACTGTGTCTCCTGCAGCCTTGGCATGAATCACTGTTCTTTTGGCTGAACTCCAGATGAAGTTGGCTGTCACTGAGGACCTGTATTATCTATTAGGGCTGACATACAAAATGCTATAGACTGAGTGGCTTCAAAAAACAGAAATTTATTTTCTCACAGTTCTGGAGGCTGAAAGTCCATGTTCAAGGTGTTGGCAGGTTTGTTTCCCCTGAGGCTCTCTTCCTGGCTTGTGATAGTCATCTTCTCCCAGCATCCTCACATGGCCTTTTGTTGTGCATGAGCCTCCCTGGCTTCTCCTCCTCTTCTTGTAGGGACATCAGTCCTATTGGTTTAGAGCTCCACCCTTATGACCTCATTTAACCTTAATTATCTCTTTAAAGGCCCTGTCTCCCATACACTCATACTGAGGGGTTACGGCTTCAACACATGAATGAGGGTGGAGTGCCATGTTCTACAAAAAAAATACTGTCCTTATCTTTAAACTCTAAAATGACACCACAAAGGCGATACATATGACCCTAACTTGACAGGACAGAGCAGATTCAGGTCACAGCCAATCTCACATTCACTCTGGAGCTTACATGCATTGAGTAAAATGGCCAATGGAAACATCTGTATTATTTAAATTATTTTTTAATTCAAAAAAATTTTAATGTGTTAACCAAGCACATACAGTTGAATGTGACTTCAAAGTGGTTATTATTTCTCAATGATGACAACTAAGATGCCACTGGTAAAGTTGAGCTTAAACCTACTCCTACCCAGAATTTTCTACCTGCTTCATGCATGTACCTTCCACAGGTACTTTGTGTGGGTCAAATCATCTGTGCTGTGGCTGCAGAGACAGATGTACAGGCGAAACGTGCAATTGAAGAGATAAAGATCACCTATGAAGATCTGGAGCCCGTAATCGTCACCATCGAGGTAAGCTGACTGGTCTCTCCCATAAGGTTACAGATTAAAAGTACTTTTGTAAATATCTTAATATCACCCTTAGCAAAAAAAGGCAATAGCTTTAAAGCTATGGAAGAGTAAGAATGCAGAAGACAGGTGCCTTCTGAAGTATGGAAAACGACCTTGGGTCTGACAGAACCTCAGAATGGCTCCCAGTCTTCTTGTGTGAGTTCGTTCATGTTATTATCAGAAAGAAAACAAAGAACTAGAGAAGCCCTGTGAGATATGTCAAATCTCAAAGAAATGAAAAAACTTCCTACAACATCTATTGGGCTTTCTTACCCAGAACTGCATTAGGACTTGAGTCTTCTCCCTCAACACGGCCTGTTCTTTCAGATCTCTGAGTTAGAGGTTCTTGTACATGAGCTACCTAAGTCGTACACCAGTGTTTTTCTTCATGGAAAAGGTAAAAATGGAAGACCCAGAACCTCACCCATACTGCATGTAGACCTATCACCTGTTCCCTGGAGATCCACATTGAAAATGAGAAATGAGTAGTGATCATCCTGGACCATCAAAGTGCCTCCAGATCTCAATTCTTTTTTTTTTTTTATTCTTTTTTTAAAAAAAATTATAATAAGTATTACAAAGGGTATTACATATGTGTCCTTCCCCCACCCCCCTCCCTTGACAATCCCCTGCCCTCCCTTACCCCCCAGTGTCTTATGTCCATTAGTTATGCTTATATGCATGCATACAAGTCCTTCGGTTGATCTCTTACTCCCCTCCCTTCTGCCCCCCAACCCTCTCTGGCCTTCCCAATGCAGTTTGACAATCAGTTTGAGGCAGCTCTGCCTCTGTATCTATTATTGTTCAAAAGTTTGTAATGGTCTTTATTATCCATGAATGAGTGAGCAGATCTCAATTCTTAACGTTTCTCTAACCCTTATTGGTTTCCTCTGCAATCTAGAAGACAGTCTCTCCAACATCCCATCTCTGCAGCACGTCCACTGCTCTAGTACTTCCCTCCTTGCAGGACTCCTTTGATGTGTCCTAGCAGATGGCAATTTGGGGAGTTTACTGGCTTTTTATTAAGAAAAACACTGCCAGTGGAAGAAACTTACAAAGAATTGGCTTTGTGTTTTTCTCCTGTCACTTAGGATGCCATAAAACACAACTCATTCCTATGCCCTGAGAAGAAACTTGAACAAGGAAACATTGAGGAAGCATTTGAAAAAGTCGATCAAATTGTTGAAGGTAAGAGACTCAGGATATTTGATGGGATCTTTGGGGAATTCTACTCTGAAGCAGACATTGACAGCCTGTGATTTCCTCTTGGTGCTTTGCCAAATTTCTCTTAGATCTCTTCTTTCCAAATAGTGTGTGTGTGTGTGTGTGTGTGTGTGTGTGTGTGTGTGTGTGTGTTGGTTTTGAGGGTGGGAAGTAGGGAGCAGCAGAATAAATAGAAGAAAAACTCCTAAGATTTTGATGCGTCAAGGGCAGAGTGAGGAATGGAACCAGACACGTTCTACTTGTTATCCAGAACTGTAATCTCTGAAACAGATTGCTCTCAGTTGACACAGGACAAATGCCTAACCCATCAGTTCCTCGGTCAGGACAAATCCAGGCTGGCCAGTCCACCACATCTTGCTTGCTTTTGAATTCGCCAACATGACCATTTCCAACCAGCCTGCACCTTCAGGAATTTCCCTGTGCTTGCACCTAACAGGAGAGGTCCATGTTGGAGGACAGGAACACTTTTACATGGAAACACAAAGAGTGCTTGTTATTCCAAAGACAGAGGACAACGAACTGGACATCTATGTGTCAACACAGGATCCAGCCCACGTGCAGGTGAGGGCCAGGACCGCCCCCACCTCTGCAACTTCCTAAGTCTATCAAGGCCTCACCCCCCTCTGCCTCGGAGTTGGCAGGCATTTACTTAGAATACAAGCATTGGACAGCAATGGAGAGCTAAGACCCCAGAACCCTTTTTTTCCTGGTCTTGTGAAGTCATTCATTGTATTATTTAGATTTAGAGAAGACATTCAGTGGCAGTATGCTTAAATGAACTTTGTGATTGGATGACAACACTAAGTTATATCTATACTTGATTTTTCTCTAAGATAATTATTACAGTTAACCTGTGGAGTAAACCCTTCACGTTATAGCACATTTTCATTTCCCCAGCCATAAAGTACTCAGCAAGTTTTAGCTGCAAATACTTCTTCTTGTTCAGGAGGATGTCTAGAGTTTGCTGTTTCTCACCTTGTTGGGACATTGAGTTAAGGCATTTGTCTCAGAGTTCAGCTTCTGAAAGGAACCCAGAACGGTTTCTTCTGAGTTTCCCTTCTGGAAAATGCCATTTTTCTGCTGGAAAGACTGTGTTCTGTGGCAAATGGCCCATGTTTATGACCTCAATGGGGCTACACAAGACACATTCAGACTGTCAGTCTTTTTTTTTACACAGTAGATGTGGATGGATTTTGCAGTGATGTTGTGTTTCAGGAAATCAAAGTCCTCCTTGCCATTTCATTCTTGTAAAACTTTCCCAATATCTAACTTTTACAGAAAACAGTGTCTTCTACTTTAAACATCCCAAGCAACAGGATCACCTGTCATGTGAAACGAGTGGGTGGAGGTTTTGGCGGGAAAGTGGGAAAATCAGCTGTGTTCGGAGCTATTGCAGCTGTGGGTGCCATCAAGTAAGTGCACTTGGGGGTACAGAAGGGTGTAAAATGTCAGAGCTGAGGGCCGATCAGTGGCCTGAGAGGCACTTGGGCTGCTGTCATAACCACCTGCCATCCTTGGGCAACTCAGCCTCCTGTCTCTTTTTCCTTTTAATTGCAGATATAATGCCCACCCTCCTGGAGTTATTAGAAAAGTCATATGTAGATAGGACTTTGACTATGCTCATTTCCTATAAAAAGGAAAAGTGGTATTACTAGTTGAACACCTCCAGGGCCAGGGTTGTCCTGACCCTGAGCTTCAGAGAAGGTGACCCATTTAGGGGTGGGGCAAGTAACTACCCAAGTAGAGTGCCAAGTGGAAGAATGCGCCCTCGCTTTTCCTTCCTACTCTCAGCTGCAGACAGGGCAGGTGAGGGAGGAAAGACCCCACCCTTTGCCTCCTCCCTGCACCTGGGGAGAGCTGGCTTTTCAGTGTGTGTTCAGTGGACAGATGACATCCTCAAAGAGAGCTCCCGGGCTCACCTCAATGGAAGGCTCGCTGTTCATGCTGTGCATGGTGTTGGCTTTTCTAGTCCTTGTTCTTTTTTTCTTTTTTCTTTTTTGTACTTTGTCAGAGCTCCAATCAGCCTGTAAATGTCCTTTGGCAGCTTCTGTATAGTTCAGAGCTAGGAACCAAGACACTCAGTATGTGTCTCCTCCCGTGATGAGAGGTAGGAAAAAACAGGATCTGAATCTCACCTCCAGTTTTTTTCATAATGAACCTCTCTCTATTCACATCCACCAGGGACCCAGCAAGGGAGAATCAATTTGTTGTATTCCCACCAGGCTTTGTGCCTTTAAGGCTTCTCAGGCATAATTGCACATTAGACTCATCTTGGGAATATTTAAATCCATTTGCCTAGGATGCCCCATACTGACCCAACCATTATTATATATATTTTTTAAACTTTCCTCCCTGGCCAGGTGGTTCAGTTGATTGGAGCATTGTCCCATACACCAAAAGGTTGTGGGTTCAATTCCTGGTCACGGCACATACTCAGGTTACAGGTTTAATCCCAGAGGTCAGGGTGCATATGGGAAGCAAGCCATTGATGTCTCTCTCTCTCTCTATCTCTATCTCTCTCTCTCTCTCTCGTCAATAAAAACATTTTTTGAAAGCCTTCCCAGTGGTTCTACTGCCAAGTGTGGGAAACACTATCTTAAACAACCCTGCCTTAGCATATTCCTGCCTTGTGTTAAGTGGTCCCCAGAGGAGTGCTCCCAAATTGCTGGTAATAAGATTTTCCTCAGCTCATAGCAATTTCTGCCTCCCTATCCCAGACCCACAGAATCAAAATCACCAGGAATTGAACCCAGAAACTGAACATTTAACTGATGCTCCACGTGGTCCTCACCATTAAAGAAGACAAGGAAACCCTACACTAGAATTATGGTTTTCAACATGTACCTAAAGACACTGCATCAAAATCGCTGAGGGAAATGCAGATTCTAGGGCCCCTCCCCAACCTATTGCTAAAGTGCGAAGGCTCAGGAATCTGCATTTCACCAGCACTCCAGAGGATTCTTCTGCACCCCAAAATCTGGGAGCCTCTGCCCCTGAGACACAGAAAGGCTGAAGCTCCTAGCTACCCAAAGGTCCAACTTGGCCAACATCAGGGCAGTCTCAGTGAAAATGAAGATCCAGCCCTAGCTGGTTTGGCTCAGTGGCTAGAGCGTCAGCCTGTGGACTGAAGGGTCCCAAGTTTGATTCCAGCCAAGGGCACATGCCTGGGTTGCTGGCTTTATCCCCAGGGGGGGGGATGTACAGGAGGCAGCCAATCAATGATTCTCTCTCATCATTGATGTTTCTATCTCTCTTTCCCTCTTCCTTCCTCTCTGAAATCAATAAAGATATATTTTAAAAAAAAGAAAGAAAGAAAGAAAATGAAGATCCAAATCCTGACACATCCTAAGACAAGTGTTGGTCTTTGCTTGCAGTCGTGTTGTTAAGTTTGCATTTATCTGTTCACACTCTTTCTCCTTTGTTACTAGTGGCGGGGATATGCAAAAATGACTGGATGTGGATGATTGTCAAATTTAAAGCCATAACAACACAAGTGAACAGCCATGTGACATTAATCACTTTAGCTAGATCTTAATTATAGACCACGGAGACAATAGTAATTTAGTTGTACATTAGATCAATGCTTCACACAGTGTATGCACTCAATGAATATATATGGAATGGATGGATGGTTAAATAATGATTGGATAAGATGGATTGGAGAGCAGGTAGAGGATGGGTGGGTAGAAAGGTAGACAGATGGATGGGTGGGTAGATAGTTAAACGAGGGTAGATAGTTAAATGGATAAATAGGTGGATGGATACTAGGTGAGTAGATAGTGGATGGATGGGTGGGATGCAGACTGTGACGAAGATTTGTTGTCCTTAGAACTGGTCACCCTGTTCGTCTTGTTCTTGATCGTGAAGATGACATGTTAATAACTGGGGGAAGACACCCATTATTTGGAAAATATAAAGTGAGTATTAAAGATGAAATTATTAAAATACCTCATTCTATTTGAATGGTTTTATTCTCTTCTATTGTTTTGATTTTGTTGAATTCTAAAAACAATAATCTTAGCATCTAAAATATTAAGTGAGGATGCTGTGTATTTGAATACTCATAACATTTTTGTGAGGAACTTTTAATAAATCTAGTGTAGAATTATGAAGTTGAATAATAAAAATACATGATTAAAAATGCTAATGTTTCCTCAGTGACAAAAACCTGAAAGAAGCTACAAACATTGTTATACTAAACTTCACTTTACAAGTGTTTCCAGTAAGTGGTTATAAAAATGTCATAAAAATGATTTGCAAATAGAAAAAAATAATTCACTAACAAGTGAAATAATTTTAAATTGTTTCAAACCACATTCATTGCATTTTTATGAAACTGTAGCATAAACACTATTAAAAATACTTATTAACATCAATACTACTTTTCAAATTTGTGCTTGAGTTCTTTGGACATTTCTAATGTAATATTTCCCTATCAAATATGCTTTATTTGGCAATTGCTCATAGCGTACATATAGTTAAATTTCATATCTAATTTTGTCATTGCCTGAGATTACTACATTGTTATATTTTTTTGTCATTACTAAAACAATGGCTTTTCACAATTTTATCTCTTCCATTGGCATTAATAACTTATATAATTAGAGAGAAATAAACCATAGTTGGCAGTTAAACCTTGTATTTGCCTTCAAATGAACAGAAATTAATACAGATATTATTATCTTCAAGTACCAAGAGCAATGTAGAGACACATTCTGGGATTGTGGCAATTAGTATTATGGTAGTTGCTGAGTCCTTTGGTTTTGGCCTGGATTATAAATCAGAATTTATTTCTATTAGTTGTGAGACACTTTTAGTACTAGTGCCTATTAAGAGGATTTAGACAGCAAATATTTTCGCATTTATAATAATATAAAACATAATATAAAAGAGGGAGATCATTAGACTATTTTAAAAATCCAAATTTTATTTTATTTTTAAAGAAATATAATTGTACTTCCAATATAATAATATGTGTGTATGTATATACATGTATGTATATATCCTCCTTAAACTTAGATAACAAAGGTTTGCTTGTTTACTTGGAACTACTAGTAAATTAGTAGAGCAGATACTTATGTGTGAGGGATTCTTCCAAAATTCTTCAAAAGTTTATCTTAAACAGCTGAAGAATTCTCTCTGCTATCTTTGCTTGGCAATGCTTTCTTCAGGAAAAGTTAAAGGTACGCTGCAGCCTAGCCTTTGTCAAAATTGCCATAAATTCTGAATTGGCGGATTTTCCCACATGTCCTAACCGCTCTGGTTTATTATCCAACACTTCCCTTGGAGTGGATGATAATAACCAGATAGTTGTACGGTTTCATCACTTGTATTTGTCCCCGTCTTCAGAAGACAGACACCAACCAGACCCAGTCTTTTTGGTAGAACTACAGCAGGGCGTGGGAATTTCTCTTTTCAATCTGGGCTCTACAGACAGACTGGTCCCGTGGTGGGAGGGGAGTGGTGACTTCAGGAAAACACCAGGTGCCTCTGTGAGTCCCACCCGGGAAGCACAGCAGCACGAGCTCACGTTTGTTACGTAACCAGTTGCAAAGCGCTCCACAGCTCAGCACAACCAGAGCCGTCAGGCCAGGGGCCATTTCCAGCCCTGGCTTCTGACGCTTTCCTGCGACGCGATGCACTGCCACTCATCCCATTGAACTCTGAAATTCCAGAGACTTTTCCACGGGGCGGAAACCACGGGCTAAATTAGAAGGAATGCCAGTAAAAAGTGAAGGAGAATCTTCCAAGAATAAGGAAGAAGAGGGTAGCAATTACATGTCTGGAGATCAGCAGGAACTTTAGAATTCTATGATGACGGGTGAAGCCAGAAAATTGCAGGTTGGAAGGAAAGGGCTCAGCAAAATTCAGGTCAGAGGAGGCCTTTGTCAGCCAAGTGCTGAAAGCCAGGGGAATAGCCAGGCGGGACACCACAGAGCAAACGCGAGCAGAGTCTGTCTTCAGTCCTGCCCAACAGTGGAGCTGGGCTGTGGCTCCAAGTTGGCACGGACATTAATCATGTAAAATGTCCATCATTTGCTGACAGGTGGGATTCATGAACAACGGGCGGATCAAAGCTCTAGACATTGAGTGCTTCATTAACGGAGGGTGTACACTGGACGACTCGGAGCAGGTGCGTGCATCACTCACCAGGGACCTTGGTCGTGAATAGAACCCAGAACTTCTAGCTGAGTCTTTACTGAACGCGCTTCCTCAAGTACTTAACCCGGTCCCACAGCAGCTCGACTCTGTGTTCTTGGCTTTTAGAGAAAAGAGGAAAATGTTATCCAATATATGTGAATACCTTCTATTATTTTAGGTAACAGAATTCCTTGTACTAAAGCTGGAAAATGCATATAAAATCCGAAACCTCAGGTTCCGGGGCCGTGCCTGTATGACCAACTTACCATCCAACACGGCCTTTCGCGGATACGGCTTCCCACAAGGAACCCTGGTAACAGAATCTTGCATCACAGCTGTGGCAGCCAAATGTGGCCTTCTGCCAGAGAAGGTAAGGTTGTAATCAAGGTCACAGCCAAGGTGGCTGAAGAATCAGATGAGGAGGGAACCAGCTACCTAGGGAAATACCCTAGAACCACTCAAATTAACTCTGGCTCAAAATTCAAAATATATTCAGGGCTACCTAAAAGAATTCACCTCCCTCTTCTTATCTTCCACCCTTCTTGTACAAAGATTTCTCTTTTTCCTTCTTGTTAAAACTTGTGCAAAGATAATTACTCTTCTTAACCTTTAAACCCCACTGAAGTCATTAAAGTAAAAAGTGAACGTACCCTTTTTTATCCCTCCATCCCTATTGGTTAAGGGTAACCATGGTCAGCATTTCCATATTTATTGTCCTAGCTCTTTCTCTATGGGTATCTACCCATCTGTATTCATACATACATACATCATCATTGCCATGTGTTTATACATGCACATATACAGTGATTTACCAAAATGGGGCCATAATAAACACATTATTCTGCACTCTGCTTTTTTCTACTTGAAAATAGGCCATGGCCATCTTCCTGTGGCAATAGAATGACCTACTTCCTTCTTTTTCAAGACTGAATAGTGCTATGTAACACGGATGTGCCGTCATTTGCTTAGCCATTCCACTACTGGTGCACGTTCAGCTTGTTACCCATCTTTGGCTATTAAAATGCTGTTGCTATACACATCTTGGTGCAGATGTCTCAGGGGTATATCTTTGCCCTCCTAGGTAGAGGGTAAATTTACAGAAGTGAAATTGCCAGCGCACTTGAAAACTCTTGAGAGATACCGCCAAAAGGATGCGCTCCGAAAACATTATTTTGCACAATATCCTAGAAGGTGCACAGTATATACAACATGGTAGTCAGACAGGGGCAGCTCCTGGCAGTTGAGGTCAGAGTTGATAATACTTTCTGCTCTTCATATACCCCATCAGACCCCAGCCTGCTTTTTACATTTCAATCTCGTTTCCTCAATATATGCTGTAGTCAGTTTCCGACTTGCCATAACTACCGATTCCATTTTCCTCCCACGTCAGGTTAGGGAGAAAAACATGTACAAAACTGTGGATAAAACCATCTACAAACAAGCCTTCAGCCCCGAGAACCTGATACGATGTTGGGACGAATGTCTGGACAAGTCTTCCTTTGGCAGCAGAAGAAAGCAAGTGGAAGCATTTAATAAGAAGAATTACTGGAAGAAGAAAGGACTTGCCATTATCCCCATGAAGTTTTCAGTCGGCTTTGGTGCCACTAGCTACCACCAGGTAAGGTCCTACCTGTGTCAGACACACTCCTGGCCCAATCGATCAGCTTGTGCTGACTTTGCCAGAGTGTCACCTTTCCCAGGGTGCTGAGCCCCTCGCCTGAGCAGCACCCATCTGCAAGCACTTGCTCCACAGTGCAGTAGAGAAGTGCCTCCATGGCAGACAGCGGCAGCAGCAAGCATGAGACCTGCAGCTGGGGGACTGCCAAGATGGAGTCCTGACTGCCCCACTGAACCCCTATTCAAAAAGGGAGCAGGAGCCCACGGGGCCTGTGGGGCTGTGCTTTCTAAGCTCAAGGGTCACAGGCTTGGGCAGGAATGGGGCTGCTCCTGGCAACCATCCTGCCTCCCCCACCCCAGCTAGATAGGTTGCCCCCCAAGACTCATCTCATTAGCAGACAAAGCACAGCAAATTCCATGGGTTTTAGGAACTGTGTCAAAAACCAGGGGCAATGACCACATATTTGTTTGTATTATACCACAGCTCCCCTCACCTTTATGGCTGCCCCTCACCTAAACCACAGCCTAATTTCTGCCAACTTCTCATCTCACCACTAAAGAAATGCTTTAAATCCAGCAAAGTGTCTCTTTGCAAGACCTTCAGCTTCCCCACAGAGTTCCAGATTGATGTGCTCAGGGCACACCAGGATAGGAGCTGAGTGTGTTATTCCAGGTCAGCTGATGACTCAGAAAGCTGGACACCTACTCCCTAAACCAGGCAGGAGTAGCATGTCCTCGCAGGGGGTCAGGAGGCCACGCTGAAGAAATACTATTATTAGAACCTACAAGCCTCAGTGCCTGGAATCCCTCCAAGCCATGAGGGGCCCAGGCATCTCCAGACAGAATAGATAGAAGTCCTACTTCCTCCTCCTTCTCCCCCCCCCTCCCCCTCCTGCTCCCTCTTCTCCTCAAAGGAAAAATACCACATCGCCATCCATCCAGTTTAACAAACACTTTTTTAGTGTCTCTCTGACTCAGATCTACTCAGAGTTCCCTTCAGGACACAAAGATGAAGAAGACTAGGTGCCCCTCCTCGCTGAGACTGCCTGTCACCCCGGTATTCGTTTCCTGTGGCCTCAGTAACAAAGTACCGCAAACTGCGTGGCTTCAAACAACACACGCATTCTCTCACGGTTCTGGAGGCTAGATGTTAAAAATCCAGATGTTGGCAGAGCCATGCTCCTTCGAGGCCCCGGGGAAGAAGGCTGCCGTGCCTCATCTCAACTAATTGCATCTGCAAAGACTACTTACAAATAAGGTTGCTTTCTGGTGTCCTAGAGGGACAGGGATTTACAGGGGACGCTAGTCAACTCAGTACACCCCTGAAAGAGTAGGTGCAGAGAAGCGGGTAACGGATCCTTCCCAGAGGGGAATGAGGAGTGTTCACAGAAGTTCTAACAGAATAGAGACCACGGGAGTTGGGGGTGTTGAAGGCTGGGGAGCAAGCCAGGGAGAGAACAGTGCAGGTCAGGCAGGAACAGGGGTAATGCCAGGCTTAGAGGAAAGGTAGGAAAAGACAGGGAAGAAGTGGGAAAAGCATCAGAGACTGAATCCCAAAGGGCCTCATATAATAACAAGGAGCAGGTGCAGGGCTCTCCCTTGCAGACAATGGGGAGTTTTTGCCCACCTTGCCCAAGGGGCAAACTGTTCTCCCTTTCATGATTCCATTCAGTGTCACTTTGGGGAACCCTTCCTGGCTCTGCAGAAGCAGCTGGGTCTGTCCTCCCAGGTCTCCGGGGCACCAAGGCACACCATTTATCTCACAACTCATTCTGCATTCTAATGACCTGCTTTCCAGCCTACCTCCCACTGCACTGAGCTACCTGAGGAAGAAGTACATCTTATTCATGGTTATATATCTAGAGCAAGCACATAACACGTGGGTGTACTTACAAATGTTTAATTCGCCAGTTGAGTGGTTTGCCAGAGAGTTTAAGCAGGATAGTGACTTTCAAACAGTAGCAACCAATGCCCACAACTCCTGAGTATCCCAAGGGGCTCCTACTAAAACCAGGTTCCTAACTAAGACTGTCTTTCCAGGTGACTTTTGCACAAAACAGAACTAAGCCTCAGAACCCCACCAGCAGAGCTTGCCTCTGACCCTCCCCACTCCTCGAGACTGGCATTTCTCTACCCCGTTTCTTCTATTGAACCTCACTAAACTGGCCCTGAGCTGTGTCTTTGGGTTGTTTTTCTAGGCAGCTGCACTGGTTCATATCTACACAGACGGGTCTGTATTGGTCACACACGGAGGCAACGAACTGGGACAAGGTATTCACACCAAAATGCTACAGGTAAGATCAATAAAATGAAGTCATTGATCTCACTCATTGTTGATATGACTGACATTTGGCACTAATTTTAGGGTAAGGAACAACTCCCTGAACTCAAACCCTAAGATCTTGACTATTTAATTGAAAAACTTCTTACATATCAAATAAAATGGCTGAGGTGGTGGAAATCACACACACACATGCATACACACACACACACACACACGTGCAAAAACTCCTGAAGCTTGGTCAGGGCTCATGGATGGAGGCATGAGCCCCTGGAGCGTCGCGCTGGGTGTGCCATGCAGGCTTCATAGAGTAGGAGTTTCTTGCTTTTCCTATTTGAGACCAGCATGCATAAGTTTTAAAGTTTGGACAATATTAGGGTATTATTTTGACAAGTAAGGATGACTATTTCATCAATGTCATTCTCCTATCATTTTTAAAGAATACTTTAACACACACATACCTACATACAAAATAGGAAGATGTGACCACAGGAGAAAAAAATAATTCTTTAAATAAATTTAACTTTATGACAAATGCATTAGATTGTTGTAGTGCATATCTGCAGCTTTTGACTATCCATCCCCTTAGCTACTTTGGAATATACCTCCCACATTCTGTGTAGTTCTGAAGGACTCCTCAATTCTGGTGGCTTTCAGCCTCATCCCCTTCCTGTTACTGGTACAAGGTGCATGTGCCAGGATGTTTCAAAAGAAAAAGTCAATAGTCAGAACATCAGAGTTTTAAGTAAAGAAATGTGTATTGATCGAGAAGGCCCTGCTCAAGAAGATGGGGGTGCCTTACAGCTTCTGCAAATCTGTCTCTTTTTTTCTTTTCCTTTTTTTTTTTCTTCTTCTGCAAATTCATCTTAAGAGAGCCCAGAATTCAGGCATCTTTTTGTCATCAAGGGAAGGGAGGAGAAGTGAGGCAAGATGTGGGTGAGGGCCATGAACAGTGAGGCCCTGACAGGGTTCCAAGGAAGAGCTGCAATTTCTAAGTCTTGTTCCCGGTTAGTGGTTGGTCAGTTGACACCCACTGACCTGAGTGTGGTCTGGAGGCTCCTTTAAATCCTCCCATTCGAAACCATATTGTATTCTCTCCCTTATTATTATTACCTTTCAGGTACGTCAAGACGGGCAGTCACAACGTAGTTCGGCCCCCCCATTGCTGCCTCTCGTGATACTGGCTGCCTCTTGAGATAATGCCTGGCCGGGTGGCTACCTCTCATGTTATTGTCCAGCCCAGCAGTTGCCTGTCCTATTGCTGTCCAGCCCTGTAGCCACATGTCATGAGATTTATGCTTTAAAGGATATCATGAACATATTAAAAATAGTCATTTTTATTAAGAAAAATGATGACTCAAATCTTCATAGAACTCCTTGCTGAACTTGAAAATATGTCTTTTTCTCATAGGTGGCCAGCCGTGAATTAAAAATACCCATGTCTTACATGCACATCTGTGAGACAAGTACAGCTACGGTACCTAATACAATTGCTACAGCTGCCTCCATCGGTTCAGATGTCAATGGCAGAGCCGTGCAGGTGCTTGCTGCTGTCTTCTGTCTGTCCATCTGTCTGACTGTCTGTCTTTCCTTGGGTACTTGTACCACATCTCCAGTTTTCTTAGCTGGATACAGGCACAAGTGGCTGGCTTCAGAGAAGCCATCTGTGTCACTAAACTCAGGCTCAGGATAACCAAAGTGTCAGAAAGTGTGTTAGTTGAGTAGGCTAAATGGAGGTGACAGATAGACCCAGAACATAATGGCTGAAACATAACTACGTCCCTTTCTTGTACACTGAAGAGTCAGGGGGTGTGTTCACTCATTCAAGCACCCAGATTGATGGCAATTCCTCCATCTCCAGCGTGTGACTTTCAAGGCTGCCCTGAGCGTCATCAGCCAATGAGCCAGGGAGGGAGAACATGGAGGCCAGATCTGGAAGCCCTGCAAGTCACTTCCACTCGCCATCCATTAGCAGGGTCTCAGGCCACAGCTCCCTGCAGAGGAGGTAGGAGAAGGTGGAGCAGTGGGAAACCACATGCCCAGCAACTATGGAAGAAGGGGAGCCTGGGTTCTGGTGCAGAGGCAATCTCTGTCCCTCGAAGACACAGAAAGAAGAAATCTGGGAACCAAGTCGTGCGGAGCTGTGCACGTTTCCCCTGGCACCAATAAGGTCTTGTAGGCAGGGAGGCAGACAGGACTCCAGCCAGGTAGACAGGGTACAATTAAAGCGTCTACATCAGTAGAGTCCTAACCAGAGTACTCATCCTTTTTGTTTGTACTTGTTTTATAACAGGTGTTTAATTTTTGCTTTTTCTGAATAGAACCATGACTTCACACTCCTTCATTCAAATATCTGGTTGCCTGTCCTTCTGTCATGTTTCTGTTATAAACTGTCCCCTTTTTCTATTGGAATGTTGTGGGAAGACATATTCCCTCAGTGCCAGGACACTGCACTTAAGCTACCAAGATGAACCACTTTTCAATCCATTTTATCTTTGTGAGGACACCCTTAGAGGGGCTCAAAAACCAGAGATTTTTACTCAGAACAAATGTGTGGGAAACCTCAAATTCATGAGATCCAATTTTGGGTAGAATCAAACACAAAGTAGGAATAGCTCAATGTGTATGGAAGTTGTCGGCCTAAACTAAGTGTTAATTCATCTAGGACAGCGATTTTCAACTGCTGGCCGCAAGATTTCTAAAAACATGAAATACCTGACTATTTAGAAACACCGACCTCTTTTCCCTTAGCTTGTCAAATTAAAAAAATGACAACACAACAATAGCCATCTGGTGTGAATGAATCAAAATTATACCTATTGTTTTTGTCATTGCAGAAAAAAAAAAATTGGAGGTGTACTGCAGAATTTTAGTAATTAGTGTATGT
Organism: Myotis yumanensis; assembly: GCF_028538775.1. NCBI lineage: Eukaryota > Metazoa > Chordata > Mammalia > Chiroptera > Vespertilionidae > Myotis > Myotis yumanensis. The sequence continues at coordinate 9,128,566 of NW_027223759.1, forward strand.
GTACCAGGAGATAAAATAGGGTGAAAATCACTGTTCTAGGACACTGAGTTTTAGGTTTCAGTTCTGAGTATCAGAAACTTTGTAGATCAGATTATTATAAAAAACAAGCTCAATTATTTTTTCACTTCACACCCAAAGCAAAGGCCGCCATTGCAGTACTTTGATGTGGATGGGTGATCAGCCAGAGGAATGGACCGAGAGTTGAATAATGTTTCAGACCCAGACGGATATTGGCATGTCATTGTTGGAGATTGGAAAGCACAAATTTGAATGAAAATAAGATGTTTTGTTTCGTTTATTTTAATGGCTAGAAGATACAAAAGAAGGTACAAGTCAAAAATGTAGAAAAAGAGAAGAAGGAATTAAGCACATGAGTATATTTAGAAAGGGGACCTGAGAGGAGAAGTTCAGCTGAGCCTGTGTTCTCACAGGAAGTGAAGCAGGAAGGGAAAGGCCCTCCAGTAACGGACGCTCCGCTCAAGGTCAGGGGCTGTGTTGTTATCGGCTCTGTGTCCCCAATGTGCCCGTATCAGGCACTCTATAGTATTCACTGACCTAATCAGTTATCCATTCTTCTTCTTCGATGCAAGTCCTGACCCCTGGGCTCTTCTCTAATGGGAATGCCCTTCTTTACTCCTCCAAGAACCTCTAATGGGAATGCCCTTCTTTACTCCTCCAAGAACGCTTGTCAGATCCTTCTGAAACGCCTTGAGCCCATCATTAAGAAAAATCCAGAAGGTTCCTGGGAAGACTGGGTAAGTGTTCCACTCCATTACTACAAATGAGGAAACCCACACCAGTGCCCAGAGCACCATGACAGCACACAGCTGGAGCTTATAGTGACAGTTCTTCCGAGACTTGGTTCATACCCAAAGGCAAGAGCCCCAAAGGCAGAGATGGCTGTTCTGTGATGTTTACCAGGTATGTATGGAGAGAGCGCCCGGGGAACAGCATCCCTGAGAAGAGGAATAGAAGTGCATGAAGAGTACCCAGAAGGCCTGACCCAGACTGAGCCTTCCTCAGACACACATGCACACACACACACACACACACACACACACACACACACACACCCCAGGTGTGGAGTATTGTTATTGAATAAGTCTCAAGGGAAATGATTTGTTTAATCCAACTTTACAATACCCTATATACTGTTTCTTTAGCACAATTATCTCACATTTGCACATACGCTACTAGAGTGCTGACATTTAGATATGAAGCACTAATACCTTGTAAACTAAGCCTGTACATCATGGATGGGCAGCAGGATTCCATTTTATTTCTTTAATTCAGACCTCTGAACTCAAATCAGAAGGAAATTGTTAGTGTACCAGCTGAGAGGAAAAAATATAAATTATGACGAGTTAGTCCTTTTATTGGTAACAAAGCACCAACAATGATCATATGTCAATTTTGACACATAGTTTTATTTTGAATATTTTTATTTTCACCTATTAGATGGTATATTTATTTTATTTTAACTGATTGTGCTCATCCTGCAGATAGAAGCTGCTTTTGAACAAAGAATCAGTCTCTCAGCCACAGGATACTTCAGGTAAAAATGGCAACGGTAACAGCTTGACTTAGCCAAGAAAATGGGAGGCAACACACACTCAGGGCCTCCATCCCTCGTTTGTAAAACAAGTTTTCATCGTGTGATCTCTGAGGTCCCTCCTGGGCCCCAAATTCTACGACTTCACATAGGCTTTTGAGCTATGTCCAAAGAAATATTAAATAACAAAAATACCCCTATTGGATTAAAAAAAAAGTTAAACATGACTTATAACAGCTAATCATTATTTACTTTTCTTTATTGTGGAAAAGACAGAATAATAATATTCTTTAGTGTGAATTGTAAAAAGAAGTAACTTGCATATCAAGTTTACAAATCTCCCTCCCGATACCATAAAATCTCTCTGTGCGGAAGCCCCTTGGTAGACGGGGGAGATGGACGGGAGGTCACCAGTCATCACTGGTGCAGGACCCCTCCGTGGAAGCCCTCGGAAAAGGCGGGTTGATTGAAGGAAGCACAGAGAGGAGAGCTGATTGTCAAATTCTGGAAGTGCATGACATTAGTGTAACAATCTAATGAAGCAAACCACCAAACGAGAAGGAGAGAGAGAGAGAGAGAGAGAGAGAGAGAGAGAGAGAGAGAGACCTCATTAAGAAAGAAAAAAGGAGGGAATAGCCATGCCCTGTACACTGTGAATTCTAAATTCCTGCGTTCAGTTACCAAGGAAGAGAGCGAATCAGCCTCCAGCTGGGTACTTTTCCATTATAAGTTAATGCATAGAAGTGCTGGCCCTCTTTTTACCGGCTACTGTGGCCCTTTGGGGATGCCGGTAAAATCAGCTGAAGTTCTCAATGTGCAGAGCTAAACCACAAGCCTAAGCCATCAAAATACAGACCTGGAGAGCCGAACCGAAATGGTCCATTGGCTTCTCTCCGTTTCTGACCTCCTGACTGCAGCACAGAGCATCCTCTTTAAAGTGGAGGCGAAGATCCGTGTTGCCACAACCAGCGAGGATGTGAATACAGGCTGCAGTTTAAATGAGTGGAAAAGGGCAGTGGAAATAAACAGCAGTCAAATTAAATGCTATCATAACTTTAGTAACTTTTTAAATGAATCAACATTCTTGTACACACACGCACACAGACACACACACACATGCATGCACACACATGCACACCCCAAGCTAAAGGGCTTTATTTCTCCCATCAGGGGCTACAAGGCCTTCATGGACTGGGAGAAGGGAGAGGGAGACCCGTTTCCTTACTATGTCTATGGAGCTGCCTGCTCTGAGGTGGAAATCGACTGCCTGACAGGAGCCCACAAGGTAATACAACTTTCTTCTTGGTGAGTTAACACAAGAACAAAATTGCGTTGCACATGAACAGCCCTGAGTTCTCTGTGTAACATTTGTATACAGTAGAAAGAAGATCCTTTCAATCCCGTGGGAACGTCCATAGATCCAGCTTTATCATGAATTTGCACTTAGAAAGAAGTAGTCAGGAGGCATTGCTCATGACAGCCTAATATGCATTGTTTCTTATTCTAATTCAGACATCAAAATCACTTTCCAAAGTTGTGTGGAAACCAAGGGGGGAGGGGTGTTCTGTTTCTAAAGAAAGATCAAGTTATCTCATCTGGAGGAATAGGTAATTTAGCAAATCATCCTGAGTAAGCATTCTGAAAGCACACAGCGATGTGATACTGTTTCTTCAGAGTGGGTTATCCCAAGGTGCTCCTGCCTCTAAAGAAATAGATTGGGGTTGGCAGAGAAGGGGAGGGCTGTGACAATAACTTTGTGTTTGCCGTCTCATTGAGTCAAAGCCATGAATGCAAAAGACCTTCTGGGGCCATTGGTAGTCTCCGCACTAAATCTAAAGAGTTAGCAGATGTCTTACCCCCTCTAATGTTGACGGAGTTCAATGCCGTCTTAATTAACTAGCAGGAGTTTGGGAATCATTTGGGACCAAGTGAATAAATCTTTAAGTACTATTTTTAATTCAGGTTTTCACACTGAGGTCATTTTAATTTTTGGCAGAAAATCAGAACAGACATTGTCATGGATGCGTGTTGCAGCCTGAACCCAGCCATTGATATCGGGCAGGTAGGTCCTGGCCCACTTAGCTGGGTGCTGCTTCCTGGGAGCCATGGTGGGTAGGTAAAGGCCTTCTGAAAAGCACACAGTCTCACAGAGCTCGGCATTTCCCCGCTTCAGGTCGAAGGTGCGTTTATCCAGGGCATGGGCCTTTACACCACTGAAGAGCTGAAATATTCCCCGGAAGGTGCCCTGTACTCGCGAGGCCCAGATGACTACAAAATTCCAACCATCACGGACGTCCCAGAGGAGTTCAATGTCTCCTTGTTGCCGGCATCCCAAACCCCACTAACCATCTATTCCTCCAAGGTAAGCACCCCCACCAGCCACTGTGCCGTGTGCTGGTCAGGCATAATAAACGAAAGCAGGTGGGCAAAATAAAAAATAGATGTCAACCCTCATCAAGACCAAATCAAGACAGACTGTTAGAATTTGGAGATGAATCACCTCGAGCAAAGGGAAATTCAGGGAAGACAAATGATCCACCCGGTGGCCATCCTGGGCCAAGGATTCGATTTATTAAATCCTCTTCCCGCGAGACTCTAATGTTCAGCCAAAGCTTTGATTGGATAGAATAACATTTTCACTTAAGAACCTGAAGACTAAAATATTAAATGGGAATGGGAATAAGATTTCAATGCTACTGAAACCTTAAAAACCAGCGGCAGCGTGAACAGAACCCTGGACCAGGCCTCAGGAAACCTGCGTTCCTGCCCGAGCTGAACTCTGTGATATTAGGCAAGTCACTCACTCAGTTCCGAGGGGCTCAGGGGCCTCATCCCTCCCCAGAAATAATCTAAAGCAACGTTTCTCAATGGGACAGGAAGCGGGGGTCGCCCCTCAGGGAACATTTGGCAGTGCCTGGAGACGTTTCTGGTTGTCACAACCATGGAGGAAATGCTGCTTCTAGTGGGTAGAGGCCAGGCATGCTGCTAAACAGCCTTCAGTGCACAAGACAGCCGTCCACGGCAACGAATCACCGGGCCCCGATGTCAGCTGTGTCAGGAAGCAAAGACACCAACCCTCAGCAATTGCTAACTTCTTGAAATTGCAAATTAAAATAAAGGTCAGCGTGTGTGTGCATTGCTGTGTGCAGGTTCCAGGAGAGCCACCCTCGCAGTTGAAACTCCCTTTAGGTTTGAGATGCAGTATTAAAAATGTCTTTAAACTCTTTTGGGAGACTTCTCATGAGAGGTGGCAAAGTGGTACCAAAATCAGTAAGTACAGGAGTCCATATCCATCTGCTGGAATTGCATCATTTCCAAAATGGAGCCCTCTTGCTGCCCAGGAGCTTTCTGGGGACATAGGGTGATGGGGGGTGGAAGCGGGGGGGGGGGGGGGGGGGGGGGGGGGAACGGCAAGGGGGAGGGGCAATTTTGAAAGGAAGGCCAATCAACAGGTCTTTGGATTCTCTTTGGGCTGGAGATCACTCTGAGGGGGAAAGGCAAAAGGATGCTCAGAGCTCACAGAGAGCAGCTCTCAGGGCAAGCAGGACCCTTGGTTCCTGTGGTTGTGGCCAGCCCCGCACAGGCAGACCTGCAGGGCAGTGATGGGTTTGCGCGTGTGCCGGGAAGTGTACTAACGGCAGGGACCTACCAGGTACCAGGTGCTGTGCTTTTGTGCTACCTGAATGTACCACACCCTGAGAAGTACGTGTCATTGCCTGCATCTCACTGATAAAGGGAAAGGGACTCAGATTCAGTTTCTCTAGCTCAGGGGTTGCAAACAGGGCCATTGGCCAAATCTAGCCTGCAGATGTGTTTTCCTTGTCCTACACAGTGCTTTTTAAAGTCAGGAAATTTTATTTATTTTTAATGTATTTTTATTGATTTCAGAGAGGAAGGGAGAGGGAGAGAGAGATAGAAACATCAATGATGACTGGCTGCCTCCTGCACACCCTACACAGGGCATCGAGCTCGCAACCCGGGCATGTGCTCTGACCAGGAATCTAACCATGACCTCCCAGTTCATAGGTCGACACTCAACCACTGAGCCACGCTGGCTGGGCAAGTCAGGGAATTTTACATGAAAATACAAATATCGAAATTATCTTGAAAAATGGGATGATCTGATCATTTGGGCTGCATTTCTGGAAGGCAGCAGTTAGCTAGAACTGAAGAACAGGAGCCTCCTTTAGACAGGACATGGGTATCTCTATTTCCCCATAATCCCCCCTGACTTTTATCGACGTATAGTTCGGTGTAGAAGCTTCTAAAACAAATGTGCTCTCTTGCAGGGCCTGGGGGAGTCCGGAATGTTCCTGGGGTCATCTGTATTCTTTGCCATCACTGATGCTGTGGCCGCCGCACGCAGAGAGAGAGACCTAGCCGAAGACTTCACAGTGAAGAGCCCAGCAACCCCTGAGTGGGTCCGGATGGCCTGTGCAGACCAGTTCACAGAGATGGTAGGAGTTGTTGTTTACTTTCCTAGGAGGGGACTTTCTTTTCCTCCTTCTCATAACTCTTAGGTAAATGTGTAATCTAATCTGTATCTAATCAAATTAAAAGATGAAAGTTAAAATCAGTCACAATCCCACTAACCAGAAATCACCATCTCTCTCTCTCTCTCTCTCTCTCTCTCTCTCTCTCACACACACACACACACACACACACACACACACACATTTTCAACCGTCTTTCCTTTGGATAAATTATTTACATAAAGATACACAATCTTACACTGGATCTGTCACCAGTCTGACCACCCTCCCTCCACCCATCTTTTAATTCATCTATGTTTACACATAAAATAGACCTTATTTATATAAAATCAGGGCATCCCTGACATGAACATTTGAAAAGGTCTGAGCAGTGTAATTGGGAGTGACTCGGCGAGCCTTCACTCACATCTGGATTGAGAAGATACTTTTTCCCATGAAAGATCACTCAAAAACTAGTTGCTTAAACCTATAAAGAAAATAACTGACCAAACTCATGTATCCCACAAACTCATTGTCTTTATTTAGAGCCACTGGCCCAGGTTTTAGAGATGAGGGCAGGGCAGAATGTCTAGCTTCGCAATAACAAGCCCCTTGTTATTGAGGCTGCTTAGACCATGTTGAGAGCAACCATTTACCCCTCATCTTATCCTGACCCGCAATCTTCCTCGCAGTCCACTGACCTCATATAGGAGATAAAAACCCTTCAAGTCCTTGGGAGCTTCGGAGGTTCAAGAGTTCCTCTCCTCTGGCCTCCAGACCACTCCCTCCGCTGGACACCAGCAAGAGGGTGAGCAGAAGCCACCTTGAGTGGAGCCTCCTGAGGGAGGCGGAAAGGAAGCCCTGACTGTTGTTTAAAATATATATATATATATATATATATATATAGAGAGAGAGAGAGAGAGAGAGAGAGAGAGAGACTGTAGAAGGAAGGGAGAGGAAGAGAGAGATAGAAACATCAATGATGAGAGAGAATCATTGATCGGCTGCCTCCTGCACGCCCCCTACTGGGGATGGAGTCCACAACCTGGGCATGTGCCCCAACTGGGAATCAAACCCTGACCTCCCGGTTCATAGGTTGACACTCAACCACTGAGCAACACTGGCTGGGTTGACTCTTGGTTTAACAGAGAACCAAAGACACACAAAATACAGATGCTTCTGCTACTTCCTGTCACGGGAAATGGCAATACTCCTCCATCCAGGTAGTAACACAAAACCAGAAACCTAGGAGCTGGCCTGACATTTCTCCCTTTCTCTCTCCGTAGCCAGTCCCTCACCATGTCCTGTTCATTTCAACCCCTAGCAACCTCCTGCACCACTCTGTTCCTCCATCCAGCCACTCTTAAACAAACGTTTGTTGAGAAACGAATAGGTGCCAGGCATGCTGGGTGCTGGCAATGAACGAGATCTGTCTCCACTTACTCTCTAGAGACTCTCAGTCCAACCCCCATCCCTCTAGTCTGGGTCAGAGCAGCCGCCTAACAGTCTCCCGACACCCCCCGCAGCCAGAGATCTGTGGTGTGACAGATATGATCCCCATTGCTCTTGGGTTAAAGATAAAACTTTTCTATTTTCCCTGCCACATCCAGAAACCTGTAAAATCCAGTGTGGCAGACCCTCGCCCCCCGCCTCTATAGCCACACGTGGTCCCCACCCTGCCTTCTCTCTCCATCCCAGCCACACTCGCTTCTTCAGGCTGATCCTTGTATCAAGGACAGAGGCCCCCGTCGTGCTCCTCCCTCTGCTAGGAACCATCTTCTTTCCTTTCCTCACCTGGCTAACTCCTACTCACCTTTCATATTTTAATCATATTCAAGAGATGAATTGGGGACTTTGTTCTTGCATAGTGTGAGGTAGCAGGCGTGTAGTGGTGAACTGGATGCAGGTCCCCGCTCTCAAGGAGTTGACGGTGGAGCAAAGGAGAAAGACAAACCCTGCTGTCAGTTACAAGTGCTCGGCTGACTCTGGGTTATCCCTGTGAGTCAATGGAGCAAACTTTTCTAACTTAGCCCTAACCGTTTCTTAAAGTCAAAGGAGGTATGGGTGTGGCTCCAGCTTTAATCACTCATCGTGTAATCATTCATTCATCACCTATTCAGCCCCTTCCATGTGCCAGACACCAGGGGGGAACTAAAGAAATAGTGAGCCGGTGAATCTTCACCCGCATGGAGTTTACGTTTTACTGGGGAAACCAGATAGTAAACAAACACACAATATAATTTCAGATGAGGCAAAATAGAAGAGTAAGGGGCTAGAATACAATGGAGAGAGTTATTATAGAAGTTTATTGAGAAGTTTTCTCTGGGTGTTCACATTTAAACTGAGGCCTAAATGAAGGGAAGGAGCAAACATAAAGCTGGTGATGGCATGGTCAAGGCAGAGAACAGCTAGTGCAAAGGCCCTGGGGCAGTTGTAATGGATTTAAAGTAGATTGGGACTAAGGAGCCCTCGAAAATAAATAATCTTCTCAAGCCTCTGATCTTGCTTCTCGGATGGAAAAATGTGTAGCTGAAAGGCTATAATTGTTCTCATGGCAGAGAGATGAAAGAAACCGAAGTCGGTGGCTGCACCCCTTATCTTCGCATCAGCAGGGTGAAGCCTGGACAGTCCTTCCAGTCCACAGATTTCCTGGCAACTTGCCTCTGTCACCATCCAGCTCTGTTCTTCAGATCTTTAGAAATATGTTCGCTCCTGGCATTCTAACAGCCTGGCCCCCTTACAGACAAGTCTCCTTAAGGCACCTTGGAACACATCTGAGCCTGCATCAGAACTTACATTTGATCCAGCTACATCATGGTTCATAAGTTGAAATATATAATGATTCTCACTGCCATACAATATCGTACTATACCAAAAAAATGTTTTAAAGAAGCATAGACATTAACATTCTTTGCATTTGGCCTTTGAATGCTGTTGTCAAAACACAGTTTGATCTGCCCAGCCAGGATGGCTCAGTGGTTGAGTGTTGACCTAGGAACCAAGAGGTCACAGTTCAATTCCCAGTCAGGGCACACGCCTGGGTTGTGGGCTCAATCCCCAGTGTGGGGTGTGCAGGAGGCAGGCAATGAAGGATTCTCTCTCATCATACATGTTTCTCTCTCTCTCTCTCTCTCTCTCTCCCCCTTCATCTCTGAAATCAATAAAAATATAACTTTTAAAAAACACAGTTTGTTCTGACAGGTGAGAAGATGAGAGGGTCAGAATGTCTGTGACTAGAACATGAGCACTGGAAAGTCCTCTTTTAATAAGCTCCTTATGACCGTTAGGTAAATAACAGTCTATTTCTTAAATAGAAATGACGGTCTGACACAGTAGTTACTTTTCCTCTGGGAATTAAATAACATATGCACTTAAATGCACGTAAAAACACTGTGAATACAAGTCACTGTACATATTAGAGAGAAGTCTCCATCAAGGACTCGTCACTGTCAAAGACCTTCTTCCAGATGCGCCCCTCCCCAAGGCTGAAGAGCGTCCACATTCAATCAGGTGGACCTGGCCAGGGCAGAAAACATAGCTCAAGATGAGGATAATTAGCTTCAAGCTTCAGCAAAAAGCAGGCGTTAGTAAGAAGGCCGGAGCGTTTTTGTTTGAAAGTGCCACCTGTTTACTTTGGTATTGGCAGCCCTTCCTGCCAGATGTGGATGAGGCTGTTCCCGGGGCAGGCAGCCTGCTCCCCTGCGCTCCCCCTGCCCCCTGCACAGCCCGCTCCCCCCCCCCCCCCCCGCCCCCCCATGCACAGCCTCCGTTCTCTGAGAGGGAGAGGCGAGCAGCCTGTCCCAGGGACTGCTCCCATTTCCTGTGGTTCTGGGACCAACCCCACGGCACGTGGAAACGTGGAAACGCGCAGTCTCCCGGCTGCTCTGCTGAAGGCTACGCCTTCCAGCGGCACAAACACGCCGGCCACGTGGACTCGGGGAGACGGAATGACTCAGGGGCCGCTCAGAGCGGGGACGCCCACGGTGCCTCCCTTCCTCCGGTGCTGCGCCCACGCCCTTCCAGTGCACACACACAAACTCTCTCTCTCTCTCTCTCTCTCTCTCTCTCTCTCTCTCCCTCCCTCCACACTCTCCCCTGCCTCTCGCGCTGTCCTGGCGGAGGTCACCTGCGCTCTCACGGGCTGTGAAACTGGTGCCACGTGGAGCATGCCTGTCCCAGGAGGCAGGGACTGACTGCTCCCCTCCATGCTCGGACCCAACTCCTCCCTGCAGGGGCCTTTCTGACCACCGAGGGTGGCTTATCGGATACTGTCATTAAATGTATATGTTTGCATCTAAAAGCTCTCCTACCTGGTCCCTGGAAGGTTACTCCTTCAGGCGGGAGAATCAGAAGAGAGAGGGGGGGAGAAGGCAAAGCTGAATTCCCAGAGATTAAGAGAGGGAGGGAGGAAGGCAGGATGTGAGAGAGAAAGAGGTCTTACCTGGGGAGGGAAAGGCGTAACAGGCACTGCTTGAACTCAGTGAGGACACGGCCTGGAGCCGGAGGACAGCCTGGCATCTCAGCTCTCCCTTTCGGGATTTACTTACTCTTCTGATCACTCTGTGTCCTCATCTATAAAATGGGGGAGGAGGCGTGTGGAGAGGATCATTATAATTCCTTCACAGGGTTGTTGTAAGGTTTAAGTAGATAATATGTGAAAAGCATTTAGCAAGTGACCATACTTAGGAAGTGGTCAATGTACGTTGATGATGATGGTGATGATGGTGATGATGATGATGATGATGATGATGATGATGATGGAGTCTGAAGTCCCCAAGAGCACCGTCAGCTTCAGAGACTTGCTAGATGGACTCACCGGACTTAGAACGCTGTTGTAGTCGTGGTTTGGGTTTCTTCCAGGGAGAGGATACAGATTAACGTCCGCCAACGGCAAGGCAGATAGGGCGAAGTCCAGGAGAGACTGGGTAGGAGCTTCCAGCAGCCCCTCCCGGTGGAGCTACACTGACAGCACTGCATTCTCCCAGCAACAAGGTGGGAGAAGGAACACAAAGTGTCCACCACCTGGGAAGCTCACCTGAGTCTGGCGTTCTGGGCTCTCACTAGGGATCAGTGACGTAGCACAGGGCACCTGCATCGCTGACCTGAGTTACTCAGTGTCCAGGCCTTCCCGAGGCCAGGTGATGCCCCCTGGCTCAACGCCTCAGGGAGACAGACACTCTAATCAGGCAGAATCCTTCAAGGGTTTATTTAGGTGTTATCTCCCCGGGGCTGGTCAAGGGCTCTTTCTTTGGAATGTGCAGAGGCTAGACAACCCAAGCCTGCTGAGTTAATCCTTTACTACACAATAATGATGATGAAGATGATGATGAGGAATTCTGGATTGATGGCAGCTACCACTGACACTAGGCCTTGACACCAATGAGACCGGATACAGACCTATCTCAGAAGCTGAGATTTAACTAAAAGTGGCCATCTTGATGGCCATTGTGAACATATTGCCTTCATTCTAGCTATCAAGAACCACCCAGGGAGGAAGAGGAGGAGGGAGGAAGGGGTCGATGGCACCAAACAAGAGAGAAGATAAAGGGAAGGTCACCAAAGGCCAAGGAAGAGCAGCTTAAGTCCCAGGTCTGGGTCTCTGAAACCAAAAAAAAAAAAAGAAAGTTATGTCCTCATTCAAGAAGCTAGGGAGGAGGTAAGACCCAAGAAGGCCGAGGTAGCAAGATAATGAGTGTTGATCTGGGCCCCAAAGCCAAGGGTACTCCAGGAACCCAGGTCTGGTGGAAAGAACAGGAGGCAGGTTTTGGAAGAGACTAAAAATTGCCATCACCTTTAGCAGGAGAGTTGACCTGAATCGACCTCAGACTGACTGAGGAGCTCTGTCCAGCGTCCAGCCCGCCCAGCGCAGGTGCAACGCTGATTGTAAATAAGATACCCGTCGCAGCGGCTAAGTAGAGAATCAGGGACGTCTCTTTGCCGTCCATTCATATTTCATTACAGATTAAGAGCAAACAGGAAGAGTAGAATTTGTTAAGTTATCCTGATAGGAGTTGGGTGGTTGTTTTGTGGGGGTTTTTTTGTCTTCTTTTTGTACTTTTATGAAATAAATATTAGGAGGAAAGCTTTTTGGAACCCTCTTAACTTTTCGTTATTTATGGGAGGTTTGTGCTTTTACACCTGTGTAACTAAAAGTCAACTCTTTGGGCAAAAAAGCCTAACAGCAGAGGCAAGGAATGTAATTTCTGCTTTTTTGGCCAAACCTAAGGGAGAGCATTCCCAGCAGAGGAAACAGGAATTGAGGACCACAAGAAGGAAGGATTCACAAGTCAAGTTCTTGGGGCTTGAAGGCCAGGATAGGGAAATGAGCCTAGGTTTTAACTGGCAAGGGTTCTGAACAAAAACCATTTGGCTGAAGGTGTAGACAGAGCTGCTCTCAAATCACGGCACAGGAGTCCTGGTCCCTAGCTCCAACACAAACAACTCTCAACCTAACCACTCCCCTTTCCACCCTCCCTAACCCTGCAAATGTGTTCATAGGAAATATAATTCTCTGTGAGATTCACATCTTGGAAGTAAAAAGGATAGATAACTAATAGAGTGTCTTCTTACTTTACAACGAGAAGAGCAGCAGATATCACAATACCAGACCCCCTGTCTCTTCAGAGTTGACCCTGGAAAGAAAGGGTATTCCCCAGGAAAAGCTACCTCCTCCCATCAGAAAAATTTCCCCAAACCTACAGATTTGATATACTTTTCCTGGTAAAATATTGCAAAACTTATGATATTAAGTTTTGAATTTGCTTTCTTTCTTAGATCCCAAGAGATGACCCTAAGACATTTAGACCTTGGTCTATCCCTATAGCATAGCACTGCTGTCATTTTTCTAAAAGGTAAGATCAATAAGCTGGAAGATAATTACTCAGAAAAACTAATTCAGTCCTTTGTGTTCTATGGAAATTTATGATGACACAAGTGTGTAAGTCCAGTTTCTTTTTTTTTGTTTGTTTAAAATATGTTTTTATTGATTTCAGAGAGAGAAAAGGAAAGGGGGAGAGAGAGAAACATTGATTTGTTGTTCCATTTATTTATGCATTTGTTGGTTGATACTTGTATATGCCCTGACTGGGGATAGAACCTGCAACCGTGGTGTATCGGGACCATGCTCTAACCAACTGAGCTACCCGGCCAGGGCTCATCTAGCTTCTTATTTTATAAATGAAGATGTGGGGGCCAAGGGAGAAAAAATAACTACCTCAATGTATTTATTCATAGCCATAAAGTTTACCAGCTCAATTTTTCAACTATTTATTGTTCTTCTCTCACACAAAGTCAAGGGATTTACACACTTTTGTAATTATTCTCTTTTCTTTTTTTTTCAGGTGCTTCAGTTTTCTACAAGTGAAAAGATGGCTTGTTAATCCTAACTGGACTCCACACTGATATTCTTATACTGATGTGAAGAAGAAAAAAATGACACAAAACTTAGAAACATTATTCAAGTCTGATTACCTTGACAAGATGAATCATTATTTACGAATCATTAATTTAGACTTTCTAGCCTAGAGGCCACCAGACAACCACTGGGATAGTCACAGCAATCAAGTTTAATGCTAAGTTGTTTCTGTCAACATCATGTCAATATTGCTGTAAAAGCAAATCTTTCCTTTGTGTTTATCCAGTATCATTGGACTGTAATGCAGGCTACAATCCTAGAATGAAAGACACTTTGCAGTAGATAAGCATGTGCTTACTTTCCCCAGGGATGTGTTTGATTCAGTGGCCACAGGTAGGGACACCACAGAGTTCTACAAGGTTTGATTTTATTTTGTTTTCACTGTGGATTAGCTATGGGTCCGTGTATGTGCATTTGACAGCAAAGCAGTTGTATTTTCCTCATTGTAGATGAGCTATTCAACTGGTTGATATTCTTTTGGAATTTGGAGGGCAAAAGCATTGTAAAAATCGTTTTCAGTGTAGTATCATAAAACCCTTTTACTTCTTAAATCTGTTTATAAAAAAACACCTGATCTGGTATCAGAGTTTCAGGAAAACTTCATTGCTCCATTTCCCATATATTGAAGTGGGTAACACAGAGCAAAAAAAATTCTAAATTATAATCACTCCTATGTTGAAGTTGGAAACATGCAGGGTCCACCAAATCTTATTCCTCGATTTTAGGGGCCTTCAGAGAAGGAGAAACCAGCAAATGAATTATTCCATATTTGACCAGAAAGCCAGGGAGTAAACTGACACTCTGTCAACCAGAATTCATATGATCAGGCTCACCAAGCCTTCCACTACAGTGACTCCTTGAAGCGAATGGAGGATAGGCCAAGCTGAGCGAGTTTGGTGGTTGGTGAGAGAAGGTAAACATTAGACATGCCTTACAGCCTGGAGGAGGTTGAAGGTCACGGGAGGCACTGAGCCCAAGTGATTGAAGGGACTGGGACACAGCTGTTCACAGGCCCATCCGCTGACTTTGGAGGCTCCACTAGGACACAGGAGTCCAAGGGAGAAAGTGGGACAGGAGCACAAGGAGAAAGGAGACAGGAGCAGAGGGGTCATGGGCAGGACAAAATTTACGAATGATTTCTGAACACAGGAGCAGAAGAGTTGGGGAACTTAGTGGGAGCAGCCGGGGTAAAATAAGTTGAAATAAAAAGATGTTTTAGCCCTGGCCACGGTGGCTCAGTTGGTTGAGCATCATCCCGTGCACCAAAAGTTCACTGGATTTATTCCCGGACAGGGCACATACCTCCAGTTTATGGGTTAAATTCCCGGTTGGGACATGTAGAAGGCAATTAGTGTTTCTCTCTCTTTCCCTCTCTCTCTAAAATAAATAAAAATCATATTTTAAAAAGATTTACTTCTTTTTTTTATATATATATATATTTTATTGATTTTTCACAGAGAGGAAGGGAGAGAGATAGAGAGCTAGAAACATCGATGAGAGAGAAACATCGATCAGCTGCCTCCTGCACATCTCCCACCGGGGATGCGCCCGCAACCCAGGTACATGCCCTTGACCGGAATCGAACCCGGGACCCTTCAGTCCGCAGGCCGACGCTCTATCCACTGAGCTAAGCCGGTTTCGGCGAGATTTACTTCTTTTTTAAAAGATGTTTTAAAAACGTAAGTGAAGCCTTGGCTGGGTTGCTCAGTGGGTTGGAACACTTTAGCCCACACAGCTACTACAGAGAGAGCACACAGGAGTGAATGCGCAAACAAAAGCATGCTACCAAGACAGCTCTTTGTTACGATTTGGTTTTACAACTTTGGACTTGGGAGAGAGCTGGCTTTCTTTCAAACTAACCAGTCTCTCTCCTATCTCCTGTGGGCTTGTGCTGCATCCTCCCCCTGTCCGCTCCAATCGTTCCCCCAGGTTTTCCAGGCTAGACTCCACCCCTTTAAGTTGCCACATGCACCCAGCAAAGGAACTGCCACTGCTGTTTTTATTCCTCCCTTGGTAATCACAGCTAATGACTGGAGCTGATTCTTCCTGCCCACTTCTGGAATGAAGTCCCCTGGGTGGAGAAGGCACTGTCCCCTGGAAAGCCTGTGAATGCGTGGCTTCCTAGTGAATCAGGTTTAATGTCCAATTCCATTGACTCCCTTCTTAACTAGCTACTTATGCTAACATGCACATGTGTGTATGAGTGTGTGTGTGTGTGTGTGTATGTATATATGTGTGTATATTTTTTTTTTTTAAGCCAGGTTCATAAGGTGTTCTACAATCATTAATCCAAAACATAGGAACATAAATACTTTTCCCAGATCATTTTCCAAGGGAAGCATTGTGCTTTTCAAAACAGACCCTTGGCATCTTCCTAGTTGCTGGAAGAAAGACCTATTGCTACTTGCCCTTGAAAAGGAAACATTTATCTATTTCCACCACCAAAGTTAAAAATAGTAACAAGTTCACATGCAGCACCTAGCAGCTTTCAACTAAATAGGTTGAAATTTGCCAGGCTGGCGTGACTCAGTGGTTGAGCATCGATCTATGAAACGGAGGTCACGGTTCAATTCCCAGTCAGGGCACATGCCCGGGTTGCGGCCTTGATCCCCAGTGTGGGGCTTGCAGGAGGCAGCTGATCAGTGATTCTCTTTCATCATTGATGTTTCAATCTCTCTCCCTTCCTCTCTGAAATTAATAAATATATATGTTTTAAAAATAAATAAATAGGTTGAAATTTTACATCTAAAAGTTACATGGGGAACTTGCAGCAATGGCAAAGTGATGAGGTCAGCAAATCTGTCTCCAAAAATACTATAAACCTGGGCAAGTGTCCCAAACCACTATTTCAGGACTCCAAATATCAAGCAAAAGCCAACAAATAGAGAAGTGTTTATGAAAAACTGCTAAACTTTAGGTAAAAACAGGGGTCTATGGCAATCTTTTCAGGAAGGAAATAATAAAGATTGGAGTGGACCGACCCACTCACTCTGCAGACGCCCTTCGAGCCCCAGCACCACCCCAGGTGCGGCTGGCCAGGGAGCAGGAGGTTGGCTCCAGGGCGTGCCTGGCCCTGTCTGGCCCAGTCCCACCCCAACTGCCACCTTCTAATTAATTTCCTTTCAATGTGCACGAATCCATGCACCGAGCCTCTAGTTAATATATTAAGTGCTTAGAAGAATGCATGACATATGTGCCTGCTATATAAAAATAGCTAATATCTTTATTAGTGAAACATTGTATCTTTAACAGACTGTGGAAGTGAGAAATACAGTTTGGGGAGAAGAGTAATCAATAGTACTAAGAGTTTTTATAGTTTGGTGTTCAGAGGAGATACCAGATAAGGTGGATTGGGAGTTTGGGAAAAACGCTAGACATAGAGACCTGACTCTTGCCACTTCCCTCTGCTTCTCACATCCATCTCATCTCCCATCTGTCTCATCTGTCACACTAGCCTCCTTTGGTTTAACAGGTCAGGCCCTTCACACTGCTGTTTACTCAGCCTGGATGGGCACAGAGTCTGGACTCAGTAAATATTTAATAATTCGATATTTGAATTTGGAACTCTTTTAAATGGAGATAAAACTAAATACCTGGAAATGTATGAGGCTGCCAGGTGTGCTGGGTAGTCATGGCCCAAGCCTATAACTTCTTTAGTAAAAGGTTAAGCCAGCCCTACTCATTGTTCTTGTGCATCTAGGTTAACACACCTTGAAATGCCAGAAGTAATCCTCTTTTCCAGGCCCCTCAAGGAGAAACCATCCTCAAGAAAGCACATTATTTTGTTAACTTTCCTGTAACCCAACCCCCACCTCTTTTTCCTACTTTCATGTCATCTTCCTGTCATTCCCTCCTTAATTCCAAATGTATAAAAGAAACTTTAAAACTGTCAGAGGAAAGGTGGGGGGAGGGAGAGAATTACCAAAGAACTTGCATGCTTATATGCATAACATGGACATAGACAATAGGGTGGTGAAGGCCTGGGGCGGCAGGGTCAGGCTAGAAATGGTCAATGGGGGGAAAGGGTGGACATATGTAATACTTTCAACAGTAAAGGTGAAAATAATAAGATAATGAAATGCAAAGAAAAAAAGAAGATAATGTGTTAGGTTAAAAAAAAAAAACAGCTGTCATTCTCTGGAGCATTTGAGATCTTGCTTCCCAACATATGGCATCAGTTTGGCTCACATCAACCCTTATAAAAATTCTCTGAAGGTTTGGGCATTTCTTATGTCCTGTTAACGTAAAAAAAAACCCATTGAAACCTGTAAAGAATTTTTGGGGGACGTAGGTGGTTACATGAAATTCATTGGTGATAGATTAAGCGAAGCGGGGAAACCCCTGGGATTGGATAAAAAGTAAAATGATGGACACATACTTAGGTGGGTGCAGGATCAATTAACATGATAATGAAGGAATTTGTAGTATCTGTCCTGGTGCCCAGCACAGTTGGTGGTGACCCAGAGGCTCCAAAAAAAGGGAAGTTACAAGTTACCCAGACATTTCAAGGGTATGTTATCATAGATGCAAAAAGACAGATAGGCTCAGTTAAGGTAAAGGTTGACCTTGTCAGTGAAGATACCGGCCTAGGACGTAACTGCCCATCATAATGGCTTTTAAAGTTTAATTTCAGACCATCCTTTGTGGTTACTTTAGGTCTCTGAGTTTGCAAGACCGCCATGCAGGCCTCTCCTGAGCTTGTCAGGTCAGCGTGTGGCCCCTTTCGTCCACAGTCCATTGCACATGTAAGAAAGCATGACACAAAATAAAAGGCGTGCATACAGAAAAGAGGAGCCCAGCAAATACAAAGTATTGGGGGAGGTAACAAGGACAGTGGAGTGACATTTTAAGGCCATGGGTAACAACGCCTTAGATGCTCCGAGGAGGCCCAAAGGGGAGTACTGAAGGAGTGACTGGGTTTGGCAATCACTTCTGGAAAGAACTCAGAAATGTTCCCTGACGTTGGGAGGGGCAGGGAGAGCAGAGGGTACTGAGTTAAGGAAGCCAAGTTATATAGACTAATTTACCAAAATGTTTGATGAAGAAGAGAAGATCCAGAGAAGGTGATTTCAGGGACAAACCCTGCTTTGGGGGTTTCTCTGATAGGAGAGTAAGGAAGCAACTACGGTACAAACGGAGGTACAAACGGAACGGAAAGGTGAGGTGAGGCCCTGGAGGCCCCGTGCATTCCTGCTTGCACTGTGTTATGACGCCTGCACTGCTGCTCACACGCACCGCACCATCTCCTCGCCCCGGGCTCTGACCACACACCCTCGAGTCCAGTGATGGTGAACCTATGACACGCACGAGAACTCATTTTTTTGGTTGATTTTTCTTTGTTAAATGGCATTTAAATATATAAAATATCAAAAATATAAGTCTTTGTTTTACTATGGTTGCAAATATCAAAACATTTCTATATGTGACACGGCCCCAGAGTTAAGTTAGGGTTTTTCAAAATGCTGACACGCCGAGCTCAAAAGGTTCGCCATCACGGGCTCTCAGAAGTGTGGCCCCCGTCAGCAGCCCCGGGAACTTGCTGGACAGGCACGGTCCTGAGTCCCACGCCAGGTCTCCTCGGGGAGGCCGACACCTGTGCTTTTTAACGTCCTCCGGGGCTGGATGCTCTCCCTCCGTCCCCACCCCGACCGCTCCCGGGAGGAAACGCAGAGACCTCTGCCCCGGGCGGTGACGACAGTCCCGGGGCCGGGCTTCCTCCTGGACCCTCAGCGGGGCCTCCTCGCTCCCCGCCCCCCCCCCCCAGCACCCCCGGGGCTGGGGACCCAGCACAGCCCGAGCGGAAGCCAGGCCGAGCAGGTCCCCCTAACCAACCTCAGCGCCCACCCGTTAAGGGCCCCGACCCCCCGCCTCGGCCCGCCCTCTCGCTTCGACTTCCGGTGAGAGGAGCTGGTCGAGGAGGAAGGGACGCGGGCGCCGGAGCCCAACTGCCTCGAGCCTGTCGGGGGGGATGGGGGACCTTTTGTTCCTCCAACCCCTCCAGGTGCTAAGAGGCCGGATAGCGACGCGGTGGGAGAACGACAGGCTAGTCCAGGGTGAGTGTCCGGGAAACCCGGAACTCAAAGACAAAGTTAAAAAATGGCTTGGAAACCCTCCATTCTCCCCTCTCCTCTTCTCCCATCCCGAGCCCCCGGATGTGGAAAAGGCGTGGGCTCCTCGCAAGAGAGGGGCGGGGCGAGGCGCGCGACGAAATCTCGCGACAGGAGAGCGGTGGGCGGGGCGGCGCCGCTCCCTCCTCCTCCTCCTCCTCGCGTTAGTTCCGGTCGCCGAGCAGAGACCGCCGGACCGCCGCAGTTGTCGCCACCTCTGGAGTTTCTGGCCCTTTTCTCTTCGCCTTAAATTCGGTGAGGCTCGGCGCCCTCCCGCCCCGGGTCGAGTGGAGGCCCCTGGGCGGCGGGTAGAGAGCGAGGGCGGCGGCGGGCGCCATGCGGCCCGGCTCGGAGGGGCCCGGGCGGAGGCCGCCACATGAGGCCGGGCGGGAGCCAGTGTTCAAGGGCCCGGGCCGCCGTCTCACCGGGGAGGCCGAGGGCCGGCCGGGCCGGAACGGGGACCCCGGGGAGGGCGTCGCGGCGCCCGAGGCGGAGGCCGGGGCTGGGACAGCCCCCTCGGCCCGGCCCGGCCTGGGTAACAAAGCCGCCGCGGCCTCTGTTGGGTGATGTACGCGTGGGGGGTTCCGGCGGGCAGGGCGGAGGCGCCGCCACCACCACTGCGGCCGCCTCCCCCGCAGCTGCTTTCGCTGGAGGGCGGGCGGATGTACGGGGCGGCGGGGCCCCCGGCGCGAAGCGCCTCGGCGCCTGCGGTCCGCTCGTCGCGGCGGCCGTCCGCGCCGGCGACGGGGTCAGTGGAGACTGGGCGGCGGGACGCGGAGCGGCCCCGACGGCGCCCCGCCGAGACCCCGGGCACCCTGGGCGGGGTGGCGGGTCGTGGTTGGCGCGGGAAGGGCGTGGGCGGGAGACACGTGCCCTCGAGGAGGCTGGGATCGGGGATCGTGGGGCGGGGGCGCGGGCGGCTCGGCCCGCTGTCAGTTAGTCTTGCGGCGGCGGGAGCGCTGCGGTCGCTGGTACGGCGGGAGGGCGGGAGGGCAGGCCCCCCGCCGGGAGTCGCCCCTTGACCGGGTCCTGCGCGTTGACTGACCAGTTGGGCACCTGTTAGTTAGCGGGAGGTGTCGGCGGGTTTAGAGGAGCGAGGACGACACCAAAGCGTTGTGTCTGGGGGTGACTTGCCACCAATCACCGCGCTGTCGTCTCCTGGAAGTGCTCGCTGCAGCCTTCAAGGGCTTCTTGCGGGGAGAAGGGCACGTTTTGAGGTTTTAGGTACTTAAAGCGAAGGTAATTATTGATCAGGTATGTTGTCAAGACCGAAAGTGAGGGCTCCATTTGTTTTACTTGAGACTAGACCTCGGTTTAGTGCTTTGTTTTCAAAGTGGATGTTATGGCACTGATTTTTACGGCCTTATTTTTCTTCTCCTAGGGTGTCTTTTATGAATAATCAAAAGCAGCAAAAGCCAACGCTATCAGGCCAGCGTTTTAAAACCAGAAAAAGAGGTAAATAATGTGTGTTTTAGAAGTATCTTTCTTCAGGCCTCCAGAATAACTTCTTTGGTTCCTCTGGGTGACAGTTGGCTCAGTACTAAAACCATAAGAGAAAATAAAGAAAGGAACGTGAATTTCTAGTTGACTATTTCAGATACCCTTAATGTTTCTAAGTAGTTTATTTATTTATTTTTTTTTAGAAAAGTATGGGCTGCATTTTTAATGGTAAATTTCATTTAAGCACATTTTTGTTTGAGGGAAAAGGTTCATTTATAAAAAGAGAACTCCTGCTGTGATCACTAATTTCACCCAAAGGTTGTGAAGATTGGTGAGAGCAAAATCAGACTTGGCCCATGGAAGTTAATTATGGAAGTTATTAACATTGTAATTTTTTTTAACATTGTAAATTCTTTTTGAAATTAAATATTTCTCACAGACTTACTAAGAAATTACTAAAATTATACAAACTACTTCTTTATATTAGTGGGCACTTAGATGAATATTGAATTTTGTAGCAAAACATTGTTATATACTGCTGATGCAAAGTTAAATGAGATGTGATCTCAGGTATATTTTATACTGGGCTTAGTATTTCCCCCCCAAACTTTTCATTATTGCTCAAAAGCACATGTCAACCTTATTTTATAGTACATTTTGAGAAAAGGGAGAACTGGGTCAACTACTGGTTAATAATTGTTTTTCTACTCTAAATAGAGACACTTTGAGATACAGATTCTGAATGTTTTGTAAATCTGTAGTTATAGTTTGTCCCCTTGTATTGGGGAGATCAAAGAGTGATTTGATTCTAGTCTTTGCCGATTCATTTACATTTAAGTCAGTAGATTTTCTCAAGAGGAGGAACAGAAGTTGGAAACCAGAGCAATTTAGCAATAATAGGGAAGAGTATGTGGATTACTGGCATTCACCTTTATATAAATAATTTCATTGGTAACAGGAAGAGATGTCACTTCCCGCTTACAGATTGAGAGCCCTGGTGCTCTCCTAATTCTTAATGATTGGATCTTGGGCAAACAAGGAGTTGGTCACCCTCATGCTGTGTGAAAGTTAAGGTAGCTTCTAACCTAGACAGAGATCAAATCCTATCATGGAGTGTGTGATAACAATTCAATGAAAGCTAGGTATGTACCCAGGGCACTGTTCTGGGTGCTTTCTATCTTAATATTTAATATTCACAACAACTTTTTGAGATAGGCACTACTCTTAATTACTTTTTGCAATAGGAAAATTTACACATAAAGGATGAGACTAGTTGCTCAGACAGTTAAATGATGGTCAGGATTTGTATCAGGCAGTTTGACTCGAGTCCTTGCTCTTAGCTACTGGCCTTTAATTTCTCTGGGCTTTAGTTGTCCTTCTGAATAGTTGGAACAAAAAAGATCTTCCTCACAAGGTTGTTGTAAGGATGAAGCAAGGGAGCTAGTGTAGTTTCTGTCATACATTGGATCTTAAGTACCAAAGGAGTGTGTTTTTAAAAAAGCATACAAAGTATTATGGGCATTTAAAGAAAAGAATTAACAGCTCCAATGTTTGGACAAAACTTCACTCAGGAAATTTTTAGAGGATGCCCTAAGTTTCAGAAAGGCCCAGGGGCAATGGAGGAACATCTCAGATAGAAGTTGTTCCCTGGCAGTAGAAACACACTACCTTATTTAGCTTACTTACTGCGACTCATGTGAAAAATAGTGGAAGAAAAGCTACACAGTTCTGTGCCTAGGCACCTGCCTTGGACTAGCAGAGGGGAAACTTGCACAGGATGTGTGTTCAGTCTGTTTATTTGCTAGCGTTCCAGGTCTTGGGTAATCCAGCTTACCTTAGTTTTTTTTCCAGCTGTTGAAATAAATGACATAGTGATGAATGTGATTAACTTATTCAGTGGTTATAACTCCCTAAGGTGGTGATTTCATGGCATTTTGATAAGCCTTTTAAAGCTAAATGGGGTTTTCTTTCTCCTTAGATGAAAAAGAGAGGTTTGACCCTACTCAGTTTCAAGACTGTATTATTCAAGGCTTAAGTGAAACTGGTACTGATTTGGAAGCAGTAGCAAAGTTTCTTGATGCTTCTGGAGCAAAACTTGATTACCGCCGATATGCAGAAACACTCTTCGACATTCTGGTGGCCGGGGGAATGCTGGGTAAGAGTCTGGGTTTTGTGGGAAGTGTGCTGTATGGAGAAGTTTGTTAGAATCCAGACTATAAACCGTTTGACAAGCCCATGAAATTGGGTTGGCTTTGGTTTTTTTAACCCCCTTAGGATTTTTCCACTTTTAACCCCCAGACCATAGCAAGTTAGCAGATTGCCTTGCTCTATCTAGCTTTACAGAATTATAACATTTGGGGATAACTTTTCTGATAATCCAAACCCCTACAAGACCTCCCAATGAGTGATTCTCTCCTCCCTCCCCCATATGTGCTTGAACAGGTTGGAAAACCCTTCCCTCTTGTTCTAGCTTATGAAATACTTCTATATTTAAAAGCCTCTAGTCCTGTATGCTTCAGTATATTAGCTACAAAGTATATGTGGCTTGTCCAAAGTGAGATGTGCTGAAAGTGTAAAATAGGCATTGGATTTTAAAGGCTTAGATTTCAACAATAATTTGAATACTGGGATGTTCAAAACTATTTTGACATGCTGGGTTAAAGTGTATTAAAGTTAATTTCACGCTTTTTAATATAGCTAGTAGAAGATGTGAAATTACATTATGTGGCTCACATATTTTTGTTGCACAGTGCTGCTTTAACTTCTACATCCACCCTCAACAGCTCAGGGTACCTTAACAGATTGTGCAACTGAATTACATATCTTCAAATGATGATGGTGATTTCATTTCATAGCTCTTTAATGTATTTCAAAATGTTTTCACGGTAATAACTGTATTGACCCTCAGGGCCAAGCTGACAGAATCAGAACTCCATTTGTATACATGCAGAATGGATGCTTAGAAAGGCTTCAGTGACTTACATGCAGTCACACAATTGCTCAGTGATGGAACAGAAACTTAACATTAATATTTTCTCGTGCCTAGTCAAATGAATATTTCTTTCATTGTATTACCAGCTTGTAGTAAGAAATATGAAATACATCTATTTACCATTCATAATATTGCTATCAAGAAGCCTGTTTATAGAATTATTTTTAAAACATGTACCAAGAAAATTTCCAAACATATCCCAGAGAGAATAGTATGAACTTCTAATTCAGTAATTATTAACAGTCTTACTCGGTTTATGCCAATTTCATCCCTCCTCCCCCATATTTTTAAGTATACAGACATCATTTTATCCACAAATACTTACAAATGTATCTAAAAAATAAAGTTTCTAACTTGTGAATTTATGTAAAATTACATATCTAAACCACCTTTGAACATCTCCGCTTAGAGTGACAGATTTGGCTCTATTGATTAATGCAGTGGGTTTCATTGAGTTCCTAAAGTGGGCTATTTCTGTAAACTGCTTCACTTTATTCACACATATTGAACCAACTTAGCCATGTTCCTGCTGAGAAATTGACTTGCTTTTAAATCATGTTAGAACTTTTATTATTTTATTTTATAACTAGTGGCCCGGTGCACAGATTTGTGCACACTGAAAGGAAATTAATTAGAAGAAATATTTCTTTAAAAAATATATTTTACTGATTTTTTACAGAGAGGAAGGGCGAGGGATAGGAAGTTAGAAACATTGATGAGAGAGAAACATCGATCAGCTGCCTCCTGCACACTCCCCACTGGGGATGTGCCCGCAACCAAGGTACATGCCCTTGACTGGACTCGAACCCGGGACCCTTGAGTTTGCAGGCTGAAGCTCTATCCACTGAGCCAAACCGGTTAGGGCTAGAAGAAATATTTTAATATTGCTATTCGCCCTTTCTCTATAATAGAAGTGTAAGAGATGAAAGAAAATTAGTAAAATATATATGAAAATAATATATAAATTGATTAATAAAATAACAACAAAGACATATAAAAACAACAAAAACATTGATAAAAACAATGACTGATAAACGGATTAAACTTACTCTAACATCTCCCTGTATACCACATAAGAGTAAGAACACTTCCAGAATGCTTGACTAATTTCCTTTATAATGAAGTATTTACAACTTTAACTTTAATGTCACATGCTCTTCAAACTCAGGAGAAAGCAACATATAACTGACCATGTCCAAAACGGGTTCAGGTAGGAATATTCCTACTCTGTCTAGAGTTTGTCCTTGTGATTTATTAATAGTCATTGTGGCATCGTGGGAAACTGTCTTCAAATTAATTTAAATGGGAGGCCAGTGTCAGATGGGGACAAATCAATTCTTGGAATCAGAACAACCTCTCCTTCCCCAGATCCTGTTAATATTTCAGCTTCAATTATGTTAGGTCTCAATCTTTTGATAATAAATCTAGTACCATTACAAAGGCCCCATTTGCTATTAAGATTTCTCAGTAGCATGATGATTGCACCTACTTGCGATTTTATTTTTATGACATGGCATTCCCGAAGGAGTACTATTAAAGAAATTCAATGGGAAAATTTTCGTTTTCGGCATCATCCACTGAATCAATGGAATCATCACTCAAATAGGTCTGAAAATCTCCGAGTATATCCAAAATTTCTTCATTTAATTTATGAACGTGCTCATTTTTAGGACAAAGAATCGCATGTTTAGATATAATCTATAGATATACTATTTCCAAAGGTAGCTTCAATAATAGATTGTTACAAATCATTTCATGGGGGATTTTAATAATATCCATTCTGAGAGCTTTACACGTATCGTGCATGCTCATGCTCAAGTTGACGTTTATTTTTAAATTGCCAGTGTGTGTCATATGTACCGGCTGGTAGGACGGACGTATGGCTGGTCACTTAGCCTTTTATGTATAGAGATGAGAATCCTCACAAAAAGTAAAATTGAAATGGTACTCATTTTAAATGAAGGTCACTGCAAATTTTTTGTTCCTTAGCCCCAGGTGGTACACTGGCAGATGACATGATGCGTACAGATGTCTGTGTGTTTGCAGCACAAGAAGACCTAGAGACCATGCAAGCATTTGCTCAGGTAAATAAAACTTTACATAATAATTGTGGTTACCTACCAATATCTATATGACTAATGTTTAAGGAACCATCTACTTTTAAGAGGTTGCAGTAGATTGAAGGAATTTGAATTGAAGGTTTAAAGTGAATGTTCTTGTGAAATATGATGAATTAGAAACTTCAAAATGTGTTGAGGCAAACAAAGTAGAAAAAGATTGAATTAGCCCTTCTTTTCCTGTTTGTCCCTCTGAAATGAATCCATTTTTTAAGAAAAAATGTGAAAATGAAATGTGAAAATGTTCCCTGTCATGATTTCTATCATTGCGTTATTCTGTGTATGAGTTTTTAAAAAGTGAATGAGTTACAGGCAGATTAGCTTAACAATCAAAATCTCATTTGAATGTTTCATACATAGTTATGCTTGCATTACTATAAGCCAAGAATTCAAGTGTAACCGATTTTGTTATCTGTGTCATTAGGAAAGTAGAACTATTTAGTATATCCTACAAATAGGTAAATGACATATATGAGCAACAGTTAGTCTTTGCTTTAATATTTGGCAATAAAGATTTATTGTGGGTTGCTGTTAAAGTGTTAACAGCGGTGCATTGGAACATTGCAGTGTTTGGGAGTTGACAGACTCTTCCCAAGCAGGTTTAAACAGCTTATAAACATATCTAGTGGACGGTTCACTTCTTTGCTGTTCTAGAGATACTATCACTGAGATCTCAGGTGCCCTGACCTAGATCTTTTTGGGAACCTGGCATCTGTATATATGAATTTATCATTGAACTTAATTTATTTCTTTACTATTCTTAATAGGTTTTTAACAAGTTAATCAGGCGCTACAAATACCTGGAGAAAGGTTTTGAAGATGAAGTGAAAAAGGTATGAAGAGCAATATGTTTTGTGGGAAAGACGGTTGAGGTAAAAAAGGGGAGTGTTAAGTCCTAATTCAGCCACAGGTTTCAGATCATTTTAAATGTAACTGTCATTTGTACTTGTTAATTACTTCCCCTTTTTCACCAGTCCCCATTCCATCTGGTGACTATCAGTTTGTTCTCTTTGAATTTATTTCTGTTCTGTTTGTTCATTTTTATTTTTATTTTTTTAGATTTCCCTATATAAGTGAAATCATATGCCATATGCCTTTCTCTGTCTGACTTATTTCATTTAGCATAATATCCTAGATCCATCTATATTAAGGTTTTGTTCTTTTTCATGGTCAAATATATATGTACCAGTTTTTTGTTGTTAATCCTCACTCGAGGACATTTTTCCATTCATTTTTTCTTTTTTTTAGAGGGAGAGTGGAAGGTAGGAGGGAGAGACAGAAAGAGAGGAATATCGATGTGAGAAAGACACATCGATTGGTTGCCTCCCATATGCGTCCTGACTGGGGCCAGGGATGGAGCCTGTACTGAGGAGCCTAGACCAGAATCGAACCTGACCATGGGCCGATGCTCTATCCACAGCTTTTTTTATCCACTTGTCTGTTGATGGGCATTTGGGTTGGTTCCATACCTTGGTTACTGTAAATAAATAATGCTGCAGTGAACATAGGAATGCATATATCTTTTTGAATTAGTGTTTTGGGTTTCTTAAGGTAAATACCAGAAGTGGGATTGCTGGATCATATGATAGTTCTGTATTTAATTTTATTTTATTTTTTGTATTTAATTTTTTTTGGAAACTCCTTACTGTTTAGATTTGAGATAATTTTAGATATTTAGGTAGATTGTTTCTGAAATGTAGTTTGGGGGTAAATCATTTAGTTTAATTTGCTATACACTGTTCCTTAGCTCTGTGTCCAAATAAGTGGCAGAAGACTAAAAATCAAAGTGGAGTTTGTTCAAAAGATAGACAATAGAGGATTAGAACTAAATACATTGAAAAAGGGAAATTTAGCTTACTTGCTATTTGAGTCTTGGCTATACAATATGTATAGGTGCACAGAATATATGGTAATAATGTTTTTGGTAACATTTACCAAGTATCTGACACTATTCTAATTAAACTCATTTAATATTTGCAAAAACCCTATGAACAAGTTTAATCCACATTTTACATATGAAGAAACTGAGGCAACAAAAGTTAACTTGCCTACAATCACTCAGCTAATCCTATATAATAAAAGCATAATATGCAAATCGAATGAACAGTGGAACAATCAGTAGCTATGACACACACTGACCACCAGGGGGCAGGTGCTCAATGCAGGAGCTGTCCTCTGGTGGTCAGTGCGCTTGCACAGAGGGAACACTGCTCAGCCAGAAGCTGGGCTGGCAAGTGTAGCAGTGGTGGCGGGCGGTAAGTAGCAAGGGCTCCCCGGCTGCAAGAGAGATGTGTGACTGCTGGCTTGCGGGCATGCCCCAGGGGTCCTGGACTGCGAGAAGGCACAGGCCAAGCTGAGGGACACACACACACTGCACGAATCTGGTGCACCGGGCCTCTGGTGTGTATTATAACTGACGTGGACGGTACTCCAGAGCCCATACTTGTAACCAGTATAGTATGCTTTACTGCTTCTCTTTAAATAGTTGCTCTTTTAACCTATAACTATTTATTTTTACAGCTGCTGCTGTTCTTAAAGGGTTTTTCAGAGTCGGAGAGGAACAAGCTGGCTATGTTGACTGGTGTTCTTCTGGCTAATGGAACACTTAATGCATCCATTCTTAATAGCCTTTATAATGAGAATTTGGTTAAAGAAGGTAATTAACCTTTAGTAAAGGTTAGTTTTTAGTTGGCTGAGGGTAGGGTAGATAAGAGCATGAAAGATGGACTGATATAAAACTTAGAGTTTATTTAGATTTCACTTGTGTAATTGTCTTTTTAACTGTCCCTAAATTTAATAAGTTGATTCAGATTCATTAGACATTTATTATATACTTTTGGCATCCAGGGTTAATGGTTTAATTTAGGTATATAGCAAATATCCAGGGTCCAGATGCAATGTGATTATAAAATAAAAGAATTTTAATTCCATGGTAACCCATAAGGAGATTAATTCCAATTG
Source organism: Myotis yumanensis (assembly GCF_028538775.1). Taxonomy (NCBI): domain Eukaryota; kingdom Metazoa; phylum Chordata; class Mammalia; order Chiroptera; family Vespertilionidae; genus Myotis; species Myotis yumanensis. The sequence goes on from NW_027223759.1 coordinate 9,157,621, forward strand.
GGAGACTTGGGATCATCTTTAATAGTGAAAATGCTATTGGGGGAAATGTCAAGCTGAAAAGGAAAATAAGTCCCTATATTGATCTCCATAGGTAAATTATTTTTTATAGTAACAAAGATAACTTTTCTTTACAAATACTATTTTTTATTTTTTATTTAATCTTCACCCAAGGATATTTTTCTATCAATTTTAGGGAGAGGGGGAGAGAAAGAAACATTTGTCATTTGCCTTTCATATGTGCCCTGATGGGGAATCAAACCCACAACCTTTTCGTGTATGGGATGATGCTACAACCAACTGAGCCACATTGGCCAGAGTACTCTGTGTTTAACATGCCTTATTTTAATTTTCACAACAACCCTGTCAATTGTAAGAACTGTTTACCCTCATTTTACACATTAGAAAACAGTTTCACTTGAGTAAGAATATATAATCAGCAAATGATAGACTAGAGAAATTGGAGTTAAATGGTAAGCAGTAGCAGAGGGAAGTTCAGGAGTAAGTGGGAATAAAGGGAGTAGTCCTGTGTGGCTTACCTATGGAGGGAGGAAATGGGGAGGTTGAATCCAGAAAGGCGGTTCTGCTAAGTGCGCTCTTTTCTACAGGGGTTTCAGCAGCTTTTGCTGTAAAGCTCTTTAAATCATGGATAAATGAAAAAGACATCAATGCAGTAGCTTCAAGTCTTCGGAGAGTCAGCATGGATAACAGACTGATGGTTTGTAGCTTCTTTATTGATTTTAAGAGGAAAGGAGAGAGAGAGAGAGAGAGAAGCATCTATGATAAGAATCATTGATCGGGTGCCTTCTGCATGCCTCCTACTGGGGATCAGGTTCACAACCAGGACATGTGCCCTGATCAGGAATCAAACCATGATCTCCTGGTTCGTAGGTTGATGCTCAACCACTGAACCACACCAGCTGGGGTATCTTCTTTCATTCTCTTTTGCCATTCTTGCCAGGAAAGTGTAATAAGGAACTTGTCATTTGTAATCTGTTAAGAGTTGTTCTAACTAGATTAACTTCTCCTTTCAGGAACTTTTTCCTGCCAATAAACAAAGTGTTGAACACTTCACTAAGTATTTCACTGAGGCAGGCTTAAAAGAGCTTTCAGAATATGTTCGGAATCAGCAAACCATAGGAGCTCGTAAAGAACTCCAGAAAGAGCTTCAAGAACAGATGTCCCGTGGTGATCCATTTAAGGATGTAAGATATTTTTTGTTTAAACTGTCTTTATCTGGCTAAAGTATTTCACTAGAGTGGGCTTTAGTTAATAACTATAGAATATTATGCTGGGGCTTTGCCTGTCTTTTTTATATTTAGTGCCTTCTTGGGCCCAGAAATTATAACACTTCGGGGAGTATGTATGGAGTATGTACATACATATCATTTATGTTAACTAAATTTGGATTCTTTTGCAGATAATTTTGTATGTCAAGGAGGAGATGAAAAAAAACAACATCCCAGAACCAGTTGTTATTGGATTAATCTGGTCCAGTGTAATGAGCACCGTGGAATGGAACAAAAAAGAGGAGCTTGTAGCAGAGCAAGCCATCAAGCACTTGAAGGTATTAGATCTGTGCCTTGACAAAACATTCTGCTTTTAAATTTGGAAAAGTGAACTGTTACTGTATTTTTCTTTTTTTTTTTTAATATATTTTATTGATTTTTTTACAGAGAGGAAGGGAGAAGGGATAGAGAGTTAGAAACATCGATGAGAGAGAAACATCGATCAGCTGCCTCCTGCACACCCCCCAGAGGGGATGTGCCTGCAACCCAGGTACATGCCCTTGACCGGAATCGAACCTGGGACCTTTCAGTCCACAGGCCAAACCGGGTAGGGCTGTATTTTTCTAAGAGTGTTTATCACAACTAGTTCGTGGGGATAATTCAACCAGTAAATAGACAGATATTATTGATGTAACTTTTTTGAAAGCCTAGCTTGGGTTTTGTTTGGTTCACAGGTTAAAAACGAGTATTTAAAAGTAGTTTATGCCTGCAATTTGGTGTTTAGTTTTTATGGAATTTTGGAAATTTTCTTTAATTTCCACTAAAGAGAATATAATTCACAGTGATTGTAAAAGATAGTTATGTTCTGTATTTTAGGAATTTTATAATGGATAGTTAGCAGAATAAATAACTAAATCTTTTCTCCCTTCCCTTCAAAAGCAATACAGCCCTCTCCTTGCTGCCTTTACTACTCAAGGTCAGTCTGAGCTGACTCTGTTACTGAAGATTCAGGAGTATTGCTATGATAACATTCATTTCATGAAAGCCTTCCAGAAAATAGTGGTGCTTTTTTACAAAGGTAATTTAAAATTTCTCAAAAAACTTATTTTTTTTTTTAAATAAAAAGGTGGCCCTGGCTGGGTAGTTGGGTCTTTTATGTTTTTCTTTAAAAATTACTTGTTGAAGATACCAATTAAGAATGTTTTGAATACAGGTTTGTTTGTTTTTCCTTTCAATAGGATCTTTTTTGCACCTTAGGTAGGTTCTAATGCTGCGTCAGAGACATGTTTGAAAACTTCCCGAATATAATGCTCACTCTCTTCTTTACAGCTGAAGTCCTGAGTGAGGAACCCATTCTGAAGTGGTACAAAGATGCACATGTTGCAAAGGGGAAAAGTGTCTTCCTTGAACAAATGAAAAAGTTTGTGGAGTGGCTCAAAAATGCTGAAGAAGGTAAGTCTTTTGTGGCAGAAGCCTAAGAACTGGTTAAGTGTGGCTATAGAACATCTGCACATGCTGCCTCTTTCTTTCAGATACCATTTTGTACCTAGAGTACAGATTTCTGTTCATTTATTAACTCTAAGGCAGCTAAGGAAAATTAGACTTTATTAAAATATTCTGATGACCCTAGTACTACTTTCTTAGGAGGAAATTTGAAAATTTTGAGAATGTCTAATACGAATTTTGAGATTTATAAATGAATACTCTTTAATATCCCTCATATAAGTAGGACATTATTAAAGCCTTCACAGTTATAAAAGGGAACTTTTGCTTTCTGATGTATAATGCTTTGCTCCATTTTCCCTCTTTTCTAGAATCTGAGTCTGAAGCTGAAGAAGGTGACTGAATTTTGAAACTACACCCTCAGTAAAGCAAACAGGAGTTGTAGATAAAATGTCATGTCTCATGTGTCCTGGTTCTCGCATCTTCCTACCTCCCTATATCAAGCATGATATAAGGGCTTTCATGGCAAATTTTATTTTAACTGTTTCTATGGTTACTGGAAATGTTGGGTTTAGTTTCTAAAACCATGTTTTAAGTAGCTACAGGAGCTGTAGATTTGGATCTAATGTTGCATTAGTCTTTTCAGTTATCTTCTACCTCCTGTATTTTCTACTGTAATAATGTAATTTAAGGCCTTCCACAATGAACAGTTCACTTTTTTCCTGGGTTTTCTATATAAACAGTTTTCAAGATATGATTTGGTTAAAAATAATTTGTTATAAAAATTCTGTTTGCAAATTAAACTGTAAAAGTATCCAAAGTCTCAAAAAGCAATGATTTGTGTGATAATTCGGTATGCCCAAAGCCCTCCTCCTCTGTAAAAATCTCATATGCAGTAATTGAATTCATTAACATAGAATCTTGATTATTTGGACCATTGCTCACATGTTAATATTTTCTTGAATTTTAGCTCCAGATGTGTTTGAGCTCAGTTGTTTGCTCTGATTTTCATTCCTTGGAGAAAAGCTTGAAAGTGAGGTCTTTGGGAAACTGTACTGTGGCAGAGGTGGTGGGAAGAAGAAAGTTGAGCTTTTTCCTATTGAGAAACTTCTAAATTCAGTTTCTGTCTTTCCAAGCAGAACATATGGGGTATTCTTGTCATACCATTTACAACTGTACCTTAGAAAAGTCTTGTCACATAATGAATTTAACACTTAGAATGTTAGGAAAGGACTCATGAAATAGTGTAATGAAACGACTGTACTAAACCCAGTAAATTGTTGAAAATGTTAAGTGCCAGCATGTTCTAATTGGGACTCTAAATATAACTCGTTTCCTATTGGCTTAGAGTATTTGATGTAAAGAATGGAGTGTAATGACAGGACCAGCCTCATTCTCCTAACAAATATTCACTAATTAATGATTCAAGCATTTGGCTATTAGCATACCCTAGTTGCCTTTTTAAATTTTTCAATTGCCATGAGCCAAAAATCTTTTCTATACAATTCAGTTATTTTAATTTCCGTCTTTTCTTGCTGCCACCCATCTACATATGTAGTCAGCAGAAAACAAAATGTGACAACACCTTTTGGTTGGAAAGACTTCACCTTAAAAGTGAAGATTTTGGAAGTTTTGATTATTGAAAGAAATTAGCTTGGAATAATGCCACCAGAGACTGAGTGGAAATTGCCCCTTTCAAAGGTGCCATTTTTATGAGCCAAGAATTTGGTGTTTAACAATTCATCTGGAGGGAATAATACCTAGTATAATTTGAAATGAAGGTGTATAGTTACCTTAAGAAGAGCATTATTATTGATACCATTGTGAATGGGGTGAAATTGTAAATGAATAACTTTGATAAAATTTTCATGCACAGGCAAAATGTATTCACTAGGTTTCTACGTAGTGATTTGCTTTTGCTTTGTAATTTGTAGTCCTTAAAAGACTTAAAAAAAAAATAAAGTCCATCCTTATTAGGTTATATAGGTCAATCTTTTATTTTTTTTGTAAATTCCATGCTAATGTCCAGTGGTAACTGTATGTTATACATTCAGGCATTTCTACTATGTAAGCATTAAATAATTGCTCTTTCACCCTTATAGCTCCCAAACTATAAACACCTACAAAGAACTCTGATGTAGCAGAAACATTTCAACAACCAAATTATTGCATGTTACTGCCATTCAAAGTGTACCCTGTTTTATTATATACTGTGTATAGTGAATGTGTAGTCTTCCAGAACTACATTATGATCTTTGTCTGATCACAGTTTTTTTCTTCATAATGACAAAGTAGTGTTTACTTACAATATTATAGTAACTGGGTATCACCTGTGACAGTATAAAAAAAAGGAAATGCTTTCTGAAAGGACTGCAGATTTTCTTTTAGAATTCTAAGTGGTAATTTTGGAACTCAGTTGCCAGTGCCAACCTATGGCCTCAAATATGTAATTCTTAATATAGATGTTAAAACTGTACTTGTATGAGTGGATAAGTGTTGATTTTCCTAACTTGGTTTCCGTTTCAGAGGGTAAGTCTCTTAGATGCCATAATTAAATGTGTTTAGAGCTGATCATAAGTTTCTTAATCTGAATTATTCTGGAGTATTGTCCTAGAGATATTATGCTGTTCTTATGAAAATTCCAAATACCAAAAACACCAAGGATATTTTGTCACAGCATAATGATGGTGGTAAGAGGAAATGCATGTGACTGAGATACTGACTTCTAATTCAGTGTTTCTCAAAGCTCATCACTCTCCTCCAGGAAGCCTTTTTAGAGTTTTCTTATAGCACCCCAATAAATTTTATTACAGATAAGCTTGTATGTGTATTGTATCTGCTTTATACATTAAAAGAATACGGGAGGTTTTTTTGTCCCATTTGGGGGTGATATCGCCCCCACTGAGAATGTGGACCTAATATGTCTTATTTTAAAGTAGGAGAGGACCTAGAGATAGACATTTGCATTGCCAGACATATCTTCATGCAGATCCATATCCTGAAGCAGTATTTTTTTCTTCAAGGGTTATTAGGAAATAGAGAAAATTTGTTTTCTGCCAGTCACCATTTTTTTTTAACAGTAGCTCACACAGGCATTAGACAAGTTATTTCCCATTGACTTTGGTGGTCTTAAGATATTCTTTCTTGATTGTAAATGTATGGGAGAGCTATTTGGGTTCCTTCTAATCTATAAATCAATTAAAATTCTAGATGAGTGATTTTAAGTTGTTGGGCAGAACACTTTGATAAATGGTATTAAAATTTTAACTGATGCGTCTGCTGTCACACAGGTTGCTTGCAGGAACTAGCACAACTACTGGGCTTTAAATGTAACATGAGTATCAGTTTAAGTGTACATTATTGCTTAGACTACTAAATTGCCTTTATAAAAATTTCCCTCAGGTGCCATGTAAAATAAGTTAATCATTTCTGTGAGAATTATGCTAAGTGCCTTGCTATGATTTTTCATACAAGGTATTTCCCTAGTATATGTAAGTTAACCTATTCATTCTACTGAGTCCTAAAGGTTTAAGTTGTTCAGTAGGCTTTAAGTGGGCTCTAGAAGATACAATCAGTACTTTTGACTTCAAAGTAGCTTATAATTGGCTTCTGTCTAAAATCTTGAATTGCAGTGAATTTGTACCTGAACATAACCCTATGCATAAGTGTGTGAAACTTGGTTGGATCAGAAAGGCTTCCAAACTCCCTTTCTCCTCCACCCCTCTTCCCATTTTACTGGGTAATTAGGAGTCATATCAAGTCCAATCATCTAGATTTTCCAGTGCACTTAGAATGAATTTTAAAAAGGATCCATCACTGTCACCTTAGTAACTCTTACTAAGAACCCTAGTTGACCTGGCCCATGTGGCTCCGTTAGGCATCATCCAGGCACCACGAGGTTGCAGGTTCAATTCCCAATCAGCATGTGCCAGTATTGTAGGCTTGGTCTCCTTAGGGGGCGTTCAGGAGGCAGCAGGTTGATGTTTTGCTCACAATGTTTCTCTCCCTATAAAAATCAATTAAAAAAAAACAAACCCTGCCCTAATCGGTTTGGCTCAGTGGATAGAGCGTCTGCCTGCGGACTCAAAGGGTCCCAGGTTCGAGTCCGGTCAAGGGCATGTACCTTGGTTGCGGCACATCCCCAGTAGGAGGCAGCTGATTGATGTTTCTCTCCATAGATGTTTCTAACTATCCCTCTCCCTCTCTGTAAAAAATCAATAAAATATATTTTAAAATAAAAAACTTAAGCCCTGGTCAGGGTCAGTTTGGCTCAGTGGTTAGAGTGTCAGCATGTGGACTGAAGGGTCCCAGGTTTGATTCCGATCAAGGGCACATGCTGGGTTGTGGGCTCGATCCCTAGTAGGGGGCATGCAGGAGGCAGCCTATCTGATTCTCATTGATTTTTCTATCCTTCCTCTCTGAAATCAATAAAAATATTTTTTTTTAAAAACTTTTAAGGCCTGGGTCATGTAGCTTGGTGGTTGAGTGTAGATCTATAAGCCAGGTAATTATGGCTTAATTCAAGATCAGGGCACAGCCCCAATGCAGGGTGTGCAGAAGGCAGCCGATCAGTGGCTCAATGATCTCATTGATGTTTGTCTCTGAAACAAAAAAAATCAGCTGCTTTTGGTACCTTCTTTAGCTCTAGAGGAGACAGTGGTTAAAAAAATCTGAATCCTTTGCAGACTTATCTGGAGGGACCAGTAAGTATCTCCATGAACCGCTATTAGAATGTTTATTGTATTGGTGCAGCTTTGGGAGTTCTGCATAAAATGTATAGAATGAATATATGCTACAGAGTTCTCAAAATATAATTGAGCTGATTCATTTCAGGGAATTTTCAGTCAGTATAACCATTTAAAAAGAAGAAAATTGCATTAAACCATTTTTTAAAAGCTGAAATCCTGAAGACTTAAAAGTTAACTTAGGTAAACCTATTGGGGGAATAAGAAACCCCATTTATAGACTGAAACCTCTATTTCAAAAAGATGTTCTACATTCTCTGGCCATCTTAAGAATAAAATATTTTCTCAGTAAATACACCTCATTTTCATTATAGTTAGGAGCACTGGATCTTGGCATGGCAAAAGTCTGAACGGAGAAAACTGGATAGCTGATAATCCAGGTAGTTCTTGGCATTCTGAACAACCTTGAGTAGACATCCAAGCCAGTAATTATATTGCTATATTACTTTTAACGAAAATTCGCTTTTTGTCTGTATCCTTAAGATTGAATAAAATCTCATGAGACTTCCTGTTCATTGTTGCATTGGTGATAATTATATGCTAATTCTTAAGTGCTTGAGTTTGTTAAAGCTAAATCCTGTAGTACCATCAAAGGGTCTGCCCAGAAATTTTTTTCTCCAGACCAGTTTTGCTTGGTTGGCTCATATGTACTTCAAACACATAACCAAACATGTACATGTTCAGAAAATGCCAATATTTCACTTCATAGAATAGTAATGCCATCTATCCTCCAAGGAGCTTCAGGTCCCTTCCCTTTCAGCCTTCACATGTAACAGGTCAAGTCCTGCCCATTCTAAACTCCAAAATAACTTCTCCAGTACCACTACCCTAGTTCAGGGGACCAGTACCAGCTAATTTTACATGCAAGGATAACAGTATGTCATGAAATACACCCTCTCTAGCCAATGTGACGCAATTAATGGAAAGCTCTTTTAAAAAAATTTTTTGCAAAAAACAATGAACCTTTATTGATCCATCACCCAGTTTCAACTGTTACCTTATGGCCAATCTTATTTTGTCTATCCCTGTCGCCTCTGCTCCCTCCAACCTCCTGGAGGCTTTTTTTCCCCTTTTAAATATATTTTATTGATTTACAGAGAGGAAGGGAGAGGGATAGAGAGAAACATCGATCACCTGCCTCCTGCACACCCACTACTGGGGATGTGCATGCAACCAAGGTATATGCCCTTGATCAGAATCGAATCTGGGACCCTTCAGTCTGTAGGCCGATGCTCTATCCACTGAGCCAAACTGATTAGGGCCTCCTGGAGGCTTTTGAAGCAAAACCAAGATAGACCTTAACTTCCAGGAATCCTCTGACTGGAAAAAGGCGGTTTTCTATTGGAACCAGGGCCTGCAAGCAACCATTCTTGCCACCATGTGGAAACTTCTAGGAACTTCCTATCTCATGCAAAACAAAATCTATGATCTGCAAAACCCTATATAATCTGGACCCTGGCTCACTCTCTAACCTCATCTAATAGTCTCCTACACCCATGCAACTTCAACCACACTGGTCTTGCTGTTGAATTACTGACTTTGCCTTGGGCAGTTAACTGCTCCCTCTAACTGTGAAGTCTTTCCTGGGTGTTGAGGTCCAGCCCCAGCAGGTCCAGGGGTTCCCAAAGGTGTGGATGGAGTCGGCGAAGAAGAAAGGACACGGAGACAGTGTTCAGTTGATCAGCACAGCGAGGTTCTCTATCTAGGCTCTCCCGCCAGGTTCTCTAGCTAGGTTCTGTCTTTATTCTCCAGTTACATCTGTATTTATACCACTTGATTTTAATCCTATCCATTCTATTCCAAAGGTTAGGGCGTTTGTTATCTCCATTCCAAGGTCACTACTCTATTGTTCTGTTAAGCTACAAGGAAGTAACTGAAAGAGATTATCCTAAATAAAGATTATGTAGCTTAACCGTGATTGTTCGTAGTTAAAATGATTAACTAGCTGTCTGGCACTTAGTTAAGGGGTTTTACTGATTTATTCCCTTCCTTAGTCCTGTTAATCCCTAACTCCAGGGAAAAATCCCCACCTGGGGAAACAACCTTCTTGGAGAGGTGACCTTGGTTAAAACACATAGCGCTAAGAAGGGAAGCAAACATATTAAGAACAGTATGCCATATACCCCAGGTCCCTTGAAACATATGCTGTGCAGATGTTTCTTCCCTGCGGCGACTGTGTCAAGCAGCACGGATGGACCGGCTTCCGGCACCTGGGTTTTCTATATGGATCTCTCCCTCAGAGCTCTGCTCCAAAAAAGTCATCCACCAAATATTTACTGAGCAGCAGAGTTGCATAAAAAGTTCTTATAGAAAAAACGAAGGGGCACAGGCATAGTGTTGGCAAGAGGGATTGCGGCAATTTTAAGTAGTCATAGCCAAGGAAGGCCTTGCTGAAATTAGCAAACATCTGAAGGAGGAGAAAGCGAGATGTGCTATTCAAATACAAAACATGCAATACCTGGCTAGTCAGGCAGTTACCTCTTTTCCCTTAGATTGTAAAAAACTGACAGCCCACACAATAGCCCTCTGGTGTGAATGAATCAAAATATCTTTTTTCAGATAAGCAAAAAATATTTTTGTGTGTACCACAGAATTTTAGTAAACTATACTAATAAAAGAGAAACATGTAAATTGACCATCCCTCTGTTCCGCCCACCAGCTAATCAGAGCAAGTATGCAAAATAACCCAACAAAGATGTTGGTTAATTTGCATACACAGGCATGGAGCGAAGACTGCAGACAGCATAGAAGGGAGTGAAGTGCTACAGAAAGGAGCAAAGCGGCAGAGAAGGGAGCGAAGCCCGCCTCGGTGGGCTTTGCTCCCTTCTCTGCTTCACTCCAGCTCCAGGAAGCCCTATTCTTGCAGGAATCTTACTGCAATGGGCCTCTAGTCTACACTAATAAAAGACAAAGATGCTAATTGACCGTACCTTCGCTACGCCCACCAGGCAATCAAAAGACTATGCAAATTAACCCAACAAAGATGGCCTTTAAATTTGCATACTGCAGGTGGGGCGGGCAGTGCTAGATGCTGCCCTTGGAATCCGGGCTGCAGATCGGGGACCGGGAAGGCGGGGTGGGCAGTGCCAGACCCCACCCGGGAAGGCGGAGCAGCGATCGCCCCGGCCAGAAGCCTGAGGCCTGGGTAGGGACGGAGCCGGTGATCGCACAGGGCTGGGGGTCCCCTGCCCAGGGCTAACGCCCCAGCCAGAGGCTTGGGAAGGGGCGGAGCTGGCAATTGCCAGGGGCTGGGGGTCCCCTGCCCAGGCCTAATGCCCAGAAAGAGGCCTTAGGCCTGGGCAAGGGCCGAGCCAGGGATCAGTGTGAACTACAGAGGAAACACCTTTTCTGACTGCTCATTGGCTAAGCTCTCTGTATGCCACTGGTAAAATATTCTTAGTAACTTGGGTAATAAGAATCCAAGAAGGTGATGTAGGGTTTTTCCACCTCACTCCTGCCTGGAGAAAAAAAACAAAGGTCTGCTGCTGGAAGGGCTAAGAAATATCATATCCTAAGAAATGTCATATCCTATGAAAGACACATCTTGAAAATGCCTAAAGAAAGTTGTCATTTTTTCATGAAGGGACTGGAGTCCATGGTGGCTGCAGTGGCTGCAGCAGTGGAGTGATGGGGCTGGTGCCTTCCTCTGATCAGCCCGGTCGCCTCCCACAAAGGGAGGCCAGACTGCGGCTTAGGCCCGCTCCCCAACGGGAGCAGGGAGCAGGCCTAAGCCATCAGCAGGACATCCCCTGAGGGCTGCCAGTATGTGAGAAGGGGCAGGCTGGGCTGAGGGACCCCCGTAGTGCACGAATTTCGTGCACTGGGCCCCTAGTATATGTATAAAAGCCCAGCAACTGAAGGGTGGAACAACCAGAATCACCGACCAGTCAATATGACGTGCACTGACCACCAGGAGGCAGACGCTCAATGCAGGAGCTGCCCCCTGGTGGTCCCACTGTGCACTCCCACAGTTGGAGCACTGCTTGGCTGACTGGGATGAGCAGCTGCTCCTGTTGTGGGAGCAGCACTAGCAGGCCCAGGGTGAGGCCAAGTCTCTGCAGCTATCAAATACCTGAGACAATCCAGACTCTGGCCTGACCCCACCAGCTGATGCAGGCCCTCTAAGGTGCATTCTAGAAAGAGCGCAGGGAGCTGGCATAGGCGAATGGCAAGAGGGGACGTGACTGTGGACTCTGTCCTGCTGGCTGAGGATCCTGGAACACGGCTGCCCTGAACATCCCCGATGGTGTCACCAACCTGGCATCACACATCAAGGACATTCACCAAGTGGCTTTGGGGTGCAAAGCTCTCCACCAGGTTCCCCCAGGACACAGAACATGACTTTACCCAAGACATTACCCCAAAATATCAGCTCAGACTAATTTCCTCATTCAGCAGCTACTCAGAGGGTGGGTCCATAGCCACTTGGCTAAGCAGGATCAGTGGGGCTCCCACAGCTGGTGATACCTGCAGGCCATGCCCCCACCAGTGCACAAATCTGTGCACCAGACCTCTAAAGTTTATATGTGCCATTAGATGAAAAGGGCTGAAAATTGCTGATTTAAATGGGCATTTAAAGTTCAACTCTTCATAGCTGTATAGCTATTTTATTGATGAGAATCACTGATTGGCTACTTCCTCTGCACACCCACCCTCTTACTAGGGATCGAGCCTACAACCTGGGCATGTGACTGGGAATTAAACTGTGATCTCCTGGTTCAGAAGTCAAAGCTCAAGCAGAGGCACAACAGCCAGGCAGGTATTGCATGTTTTAAAAATTCTTGCCACATGCACACTGGTTGAAAAACGCTTTAAGTGAAAGCCCGTCTGAAAAGGCTATGTACTTTGTGATTCCAACTTCATGACATTTTGGAAAAGGCAAAACTAGACAACAGTAAAAAAGATTAGTTATTGCAAGTTGAGGGCTGGAGGGAGGGATGAACAGCATATTTTTACAGCAGTGAACATACTGTGTTCTATGACGGATGCATCACCACACATTACAGTGCCTTGAAACCTATCTGCAAGCAGAACTACCTAAACAAATATAATGGAACAACAGCAAAAATAAGCCAAGAAGGTAGGCTTTGGGTGATTATGTCAACATAGGCTCATCTATTACAGCAAATAAACCCTCTGGTGATGGATGGTGATAACAGACAAAAATCTGACTTACTATAGTGACCTGATAATTCAGACTTGGCTGTAAAGGATCTGGAAACTTCTGTTATGTCCTGAAGGAGCACATGACCTTAAACCATTTGCAAAATCCCATTCAGGGGTAGACAGGAAAGCAGCAATATTAAATCTGAACAGGAATATAAGGGAGAACAAATTCTTCTTGGCTTATCTTTAGATCTTTATATCCTGTAATTATTATTATTTTTTTTAAATATATTTTATTGATTTTCCACAGAGAGGAAGGGAGAGAGATAGAGAGCTAGAAACATCGATGAGAGAGAAACATCGATCAGCTGCCTCCTGCACATCCCTTACTGGGGACGTGCCTGCAACCCAGGTACATGCCCTTGACCGGAATCGAACCTGGGACCCTTCAGTCCGCAGGCCAACGCTCTATCCACTGAGCCAAACCGGTTTCGGCTCCTGTAATTATTTTTACTTTTTTATTGAACTTATGGGGATGATCTTGGTTAAGAAAATTATATAATTCTATAATACAGCATCTATATTATATAATGTGTTCAACACCCCATGTAATTTGATTTAGAAAAGGTGTAAGTCCCAATGCTGGCATTCACTAAAATAAAAACAAAGCTAAATATTTCCAATACTGAAGGAAACCTCCTAATAGAAGAAACATGTCCATTCTTTAAAGTGACAAGAAACAGAGGGGAGAGACCAAGATGGCGGCATAGCTAAACACCGAAGATTGCTGCTGCAAACCACTTCAAAAATACAACTAAAGATGGAACGGACATCACCCAGAACCACAGGAAGGCTGGCTGAGGAGAGACTCTTCAACTAGAAGGAAAGAGAACACCATACCGAGGCTCAGAGGAGGCGCAGTGTGGAAAATACAAAGGTGCGTGCGCAAAGCGGGCTGGTGGCTGAGGGCGCAGTTGTCGTTTTCAATCAGGAGGGAGTCTCAGACTCTGAGCTCCAGATCCGGGCGAGTTTCTAGGGACTCAGACTCAAACGGGAGAGGCGGGATTGTCTGGTATCAGTTGGAACATGACGGCAGCTTTCTCTCCATGGTTTGCAGCGGTTGCTGGGGTTCTGAGAAGCAGAGCCTCTGGGAACAGGACTGAGAGCAGCCATAACTGCTCCCTCCGCCCGCCCTGTTCATCCCCTGCTACCCGCCCTACCCAAGCCCTGCACAGAGCCATTTGCCGGATAGCCTCAGGCAAAGGCTAGGTTAGCACCTCTCCAGAGGACAGTTGTTTTCCCACTGCAGATATAGGTGATTCTCACAGCCAGTTGGCCTGGTGGTCAAATCCCTCTAGTATTAACAACAACAATCAAGGCTTAACTAGAACAAGACTGCGCACAAAAACCACTAGGGGGTGCACCAAGAAAGGATAAAAAATGCGGAGACAAAAAAACATGACAGAAATGGAGGATATAGAGCTAAAAAACGCAATTTTGAGGGCTTGCAATAATGTGCTAGAAGCTGCCAATAAACTTGATGAGAGCCTCACGAAGTCTAATGAGACCCTTGATGCTGTGATAAAGAACCAACTAGAAATTAAGCATACACTGACTGAAATAAAGAATATTATACAGACACCCAATAGCAGACCAGAGGAGTGCAAGAATCAAGTCAAAGATTTGAAATTCGAAGAAGCAAAAAACACCCAACCGGAAAAGCAAAATGAAAAAGAATCCGAAAATACGAAGATAGTGTAAGGAGCCTCTGGGACAGTTTCAAACGCACCAACATCAGAATTATAGGGGTACCAGAAGATATTGAAAACCTATTTGAAGAAATAATGACAGAAAACTTCCCCCACCTGGTGAAAGAAATGGACTTACAGGTCCAAGAAGCGCAGAGAACCCCAAACAAAAGGAATCCAAAGAGGACCACACCAAGACACATCATAATCAAAATGCCAAGAGCAAAAGACAAAGAGAGAATCTTAAAAGCAGCAAGAGAAAGAGACTCAATTACCTACAAGGGAATACCCATACGACTGTCAGCTGATTTCTCAACAGAAACTTTGCAGGCCAGAAGGGAATGGCAAGAAATATTCAAAGTGCTGAATACCAAGAACCTACAACCAAGATTACTTTATCCAGCAAAGCTATCATTCAGAATTGAAGGTCAGATAAAGAGCTTCACAGATAAGGAAAAGCTAAAGGAGTTCATCACCACTAAACCAGTAATAGACGAAATGCTGAAAGGTATCCTTTGAGGAAGAAGAAAAAGATAAAGATACAAATTATGAACAACAAACATGCATCTATCAACAAGTGAATCTAAGAATCAAGTGAATAAATAATCTGATGTACAGAATGAACTGGTGATTATAATGAATCAGGGACATAGAAAGGGAATGGACTGACTATTCTTGGGGGGAAAGGGGAGTGGGAGATGCGGGAAGAGACTGGACAAAAATCGTGCACCTATGGATGAGGACAGTGGGTGGTGAGTGAGGGTGGATGGTGGGGCGGGAACTGGGAGGAGGGGAGTTATGGGGAGGGGGGAAAAAGAGGAACAAAGGTAATCTGAACAATAAAGATTTAATTTTAAAAAAGGGGAGCATGAAGAAAAAAAAAAAGTGACAAGAAACAAAATGGTGGTAAAAACCAAATTGTCCAGATTCATATAAACTTCATAAACACAAAAAAATTTATTCTGAATAGATCATTTTATACAGAAATCATTGAAAAAGATGTTCATTACTTAGCTATGGACTTAACAAATCAAACTATCCAAACAAAATAAACAAGGCAATATAAAAGTTTAAGAAATTTACAAAAGCTGTACAAAATAACTTAATTAGACTGATACAGTCTATAAAATCTCTTCTTTCGCTGTACAATTAGAGATCTATGTAGTTTTTTTTAAGGGATGAAAGAAAGGATGTTTTAAGGCTTCTTTGAGAGTAATCCTTTTAGTTGGCTCATACTCCAACATTTTCTGAATGAGGTCAAAGAGAAGCTCATGTTCAGCATCCTGAGAAAGCATAAATTCCTAAAAGGAAAAGAAACAGTCAACAGCTTTTTCTACTACCACTTGTACTTTTTTTCTCCACCATAAAAAGGGAAAACTCAAGGATCATTTAAGCAACGACCCAGGCTTACCTTTAGAGGTTTACAACGCCTTGAAACATATCTGCCAGCAGAACTGTGTTCATCCCAGTCCAATCGATCATGATGGAAATATTTACGTTTCCTAAGAGTAAGTCAATATCCATGTTTATGTTGACAATGAAAATTTAAACATCTACTAATAGTGATTGGTTTAATCATTTATTATGTGTTTATAGATCAGACTAGTATTTTCCAGATTTCAAAAGACAGCCTAGTGAGATCGTTACTGGCTTCCCGCAAAATAATCATCAGCTACTTAAGTGAAAAAGCATTACTGTTTTATAGTTCTAATCAGGACAGGTGACCAACTGGTATTAAGGAAGGCATCTACTCTCAAAACATACCTGGTTTTCTGTATCATATGTTTTGGTAAAGGTCCAAGAATCCTTTCCATCATTGCTAGGTGCTCCTTACTATCATGTGTCTAAAATAATAAAGAAAACTTGTTAACTACCTGAATTTGCACATTATGCTTTGTTCTCATTTAACATAGCTGCTACATTTCTAGTCCCTACATGGTTTAGACACAAGGAAGGATGTGATCACTGACAAAGGCCTACTTTTAGCAAGTTACAGCTAAAAAAAAAAAACCCCCAAAAAACATAAGCCTTACAGATCACCAAAGATTCCTCTAATTCAGCAAGTTTATTTAATGGATTAAAAAATATTTTAAATAAAATCATAAATTATGAAATGCCCAACAGAATCACAATACCGTAATTTTTATTTCTTTATATTTATCTACAACTAATAGTCTATGATAGGGTGCGGGGTACAGCTACGGAAATATATTATGAGTTAGTGTTCATTCATATAAACAGGCACGTATACAAAGAAAGCACTTACTGGAAACACTGTAAAGCCAAGGTAATATTCAATAAGAATACATCCTATACTCCAGACATCACATGGTTGGGACCATCCTAAGGCTGTAAGATAAAGCAAACTGTTAGTGGGGAAAATCCTCAATGTTTCTTAAAAACGTTTTTTTAAATGTGCATAAGTTGATGTTTGAGATAGAAAAGATCCTAAAGCAATCACTTAGTCCAAGATTAAATATAATAGGACAGTATGTAAGAGTTAGGATTCTGGAGATACTAGTTTCAAGCCTTAAGTCAGGCTCTTGAGGCTAGTGATTGGGGAGAGAGGGGAATTTTTTTTTTCTTCTGAGCCTCAATTTCTTAACCTGTAAAATGGGCACACTATGCCACATAAAGACTGTACATGCGAAGTATCTGGGACATAACAGGAATTAAATGATTATGTTTTCAAACTATAAGTAAAATTTAAAATCAGCTTCAGTAAGATAAAGGTTCCCAAAGCACAATTAAATACTTACCTAAAATAACTTCAGGAGCCCTATAATGTCTGGTAGATACCAATGTACTGTGATGTTCATCATCATATGTTGCACTTCCAAAGTCTACAACTTTAATATCTGGATTTATTAAGGTACGTTCATCACGTTTCTAAAAACCATAAATGATGGTTAAGAAGGTATTAAGAAGACATTAAACATTCATTTAGAACTATGAAGTTAATACATGAAAGACTTACCATTTTGGGATTATATGCCTCTGTGTAGTCAGACTGCACAAATAAAATGTTTTCAGGCTTTAAGTCGGTATGAGTCAACTTATTACTGTGCAGAACTGAGAATGAAACATAAAGAGTAGCTGTACTCTACAAATCAAAACCCAAAGTCCCTACCAACAAAAAACACACCTCTCTGATGTCTTTGCCACAAGCCTGAAGAAGTGGCCAACATTCAATTAGTCTGCTAGACAACCACCCGGGACTGAAACCCACTACCCTCCTTAAAAAATTAGCACACCAACAACTAACATTTCATAAAAAGTACTTACAATTCACAGACTTGCATATCTGATATGCCATCTTCCTGATATGATCCAGTCGAAATGGCAGAAAACCATTCTCCTTAATAAAATCATAAGTACTAAGTCCTAGTAATTCAAATACAATGCAAATGTGACCACGATGCTCAAACCATTCCAACATCTGGACACAGCGGCTACAAATACATGAAAAATAACTTAGTACAGGTTCTTATAATCGTCTTAAAATCTAGCTAGAGCCATTTTCTAAGTTCTATTTTGATACTTACAATGTACTATTGGGGTCTGTTGTATTTAAGTGTTCCAGCACTTGTATTTCTGAGCGGGCAGCTTCACAGTATCTATCCACATTTTTAACTATTTTTACTGCTACATGTCTACCTCCCCTGTTAGAAAAAAATCCAAGTTATAAATAAAGAAAAATCAAGATATTTTAATGCATTTTTCTATCACTCTCTTCAAACTGTACACACTTCTACTTTGATTATATGTATTATCTTTTAATTGCAACTTAATGTAAGCAACTAGAATGACCTTTAAAAAACAGATGGCCACAGTTGGGCCTCCTGAGACAAGAAAATACTGTTTTCCTTAAATAAAATCTGTTCTCAGGTTAAAACTGAAATTACAAGCTGCATATACTATTAATTACTACTACTTAAAAATAAAAACAGCTCTAGCTGGTTTGGCTCAGTGGATAAGAGCGTCAACCTACGGACTGAAGGGTCCCAGGTTTGGTTCTGGTCAAGGGCACATGCCTGGGTTGTGGGCTCGATCCCAGTAGGGGGCGTACAGGAGGCAGCCGATCGATGATTCTCTCATCATTGATGTTTCTAACTCTCTCCCCTTTCCTCTCTGAAATCAACAAATATATATTTTAAAAATAAATAAAAAGATATATAAAAATAAAAACAGCTAGTATCTTTTACTGGGAGTTTCCTACAGACAAGTAAAAAACCCAAGGTAAAGGGTAAAGATGTATCTAACTAATGGTCAGACCATATTCTAAAGCTATATGTTTTCTTTTAAAAGGTATGTTGAATCAGCTGCATCCTGCATGCCCCCCTACTGGGGATCAAGCCCAAAACCTGGGCATGTGCCCTGACTGGGAATTGAATCTGTGACCTCTTGGTACATGGGCTGATGCTCAACCAACTGAGCAACACTGCCCAAGGCTAAATATATTTTCTATACCGATCACTACAAGTACAATGCCAGGATAGGAAACTTACACTTTATGATCAATGCACTCCACGACTTTTCCAAAAGCTCCTTCACCTAAAGTATCAACAATTTCATCTAAAAGAGAAAAATAAATCTCAGTCAAATCAAGAAGTGAAAACATTTTGCTTATCATAATGCTATAAATGCAGATTATTCTAGTTGATGCTAAATTCCCTTATCACTATTTTATTGGTCAACACTGTCAAAAAACATGTAACTATTTTTATGTCTAATTTCAGTCTTAAAGCTAATTTCATTTAACTTGATTTACTGTTTTGGAAGTTCTACATAACAAACATTAAATTTCTAAAGAAAGCAAAAATACAATCCCCCCCACCACCAAAAGAAAGGGAAAAAAAACAAACAAAACAAAAAAACAGAAAGAGAGAAAAGATTTCCAAATCCCTGAAATCTTAATCTATATATAGATATGTTATCTGAAAAGTTAATAAGTGTTGAAAAATATTCTATACATCTTGCACTTAGTACGTCTCCACTCTGACAGATCAGGTGACCCTCCTCATCATCCTCTACACTCCTGGATCTTTTCCTTCGGTGACTCTTCTGGAAACGTCAAGTGGGCGGCACCAAGATCATCCAGCCAATCAATATACCCGAGTGAATTCAGGGCAGAATACGAAATTCATTCAGCGGGGAGATATTCAGGCATTCAGATACACGCCAGGCCACAAACGGTTGGCAGGAGCAATTTCAAATTCAGTCCCCAGAAATTCACAGGGCACATAGTTTATGTTAACAGGAGAAAAACATGGCAAGGAACAGATTTTCAGATAAGATACTCAAAGTGGCAAGGCAACAAAACATAACACAATTGTTTTCTTTAAAAAAATGCTTAGTTGTAGCATTCACTGAAACATAATTTTAAGTTTCTAGTGTCCCAATTTACTGTTGCAAAATCATAGGATGTAATATTTACTTGTCAAAGTAGACTGTGGCCAAATTAAGATTTCCTAACTAATCTAAGAAAACAAAATATTAAGATAGCAAATAAAACTGAAGTCCCAATTTGGGGAAGAAAAAATTTTTTTTGGTATACACGAATAACACCATGACACTTTAAACGCCATCTGAGCTGATCTCCAAATTAATACACATTCCATAATGTTCAAATCTGTTAAATGGTGGGCTTAGTGAAAAAAAAAAAAATTTAGAGAGAATGCATTGCTAGAACAAAGTTACATCTAATCCTCATCATTCAAATATAAAAGGCCTAGTCTACTTTTGTGGTAAGGCTTCAATTTATCAAAAATCAGATTTCTTGAAGTACCATGAAAAATCTGTCAGACTATACTGCTATCATTGCAATAAACTAACCTAAATTAAATCTCCTCCACTATTTCACGGAAATGACAGTTGCCAACTAGTAACAAAACCTATTAAGTAACTAAATATATACTGTACTTGGGGCATTTCCTATCCAATGCACAAATAGAAAGGATCCTGAAAGTTAAAATTGAGATAACTTCATCTTAAACAGAACTTTCTCAAATGGTCAAACACAAATTAAAGTTTCTTGTTCCAAGGGGAAATAAAATCTCCAAACGTTTTAAAAGCGCTCCTACCGCGTGTGATCGGTGATGGGTGGTGCTGTGGTGAGTCCGGTGCTTGCTTTTATAGCTACTCCGTCCGCTCCGGCCAGAGGACTTGCTGCTGTGGTTCTGGTATCTGCCTTCGTGGTCCCTGTGGCGATGCCCGGGCTCACACCCTTGACTGTAGTCATTTCTATATTCATCAACGTAGCGCCGGCTATAATAATCTCTCTCATTTAGGGACCTGCTTTCCAAATAATGACTAGAAAAACAAAAACAAACACTTCCTCAGTGCTTCAGGCTAATACCGAGTATCCTCAACTTCTCAGTAAATCTAAGACAATAAATACCCTAAGATTTTGTTTTCTCCCACCAACCAAGACACACACACACACAGTTTCACAGGCAGCACAGGCCACACCGCACACAGGAGGCGGCGCCCCCAGTCCGCGCGCCCCCTGCTCACCTGTCCGAGGTTTTCGGGGGGTCGTACTGGCAGCGCTTGCTCTCGCGGGCGCTGCTGGGGGACCGCCGCGCCCTCTTGCGGCTGCTGCTGCTCCTCCACTTGGCGGACTCCCAGTCCTTCTCGTCCCAATCGGCGCAGTAACTTCTCTTCGAGTGCCTCATCTGCGGAAAACACAAGTTCCCCAGCTTTACAGGCCGCCGCGCGTCAGCCATGAACCGTTTGGTAAAACCCTCCTCTGCAAACCCGCTCTGGCCGTGACCCTGCGGATCGATTCCTGCAGCGGAGACTTAACCCAAGTTCACAGGCAGCAATTCTCCCCTCCGAACGTGCCTCCAACACTAGCCTCCGACTCACCCGCAACCGTCCAAGTTCTCGAGACAGAATCATTTATTGTCGAAAACTCCTGTAAAGGAGGTAAAGCGACCGAACTGGCCAGGCCTTCAGCCAGCGATGGCATTAAAAGCGACACGACACGATCCCGTCGCTGAGCGCCACTCCCCAGCACGCCCTGCATCCAGCGTCTCCTCAGGGCCCTCTCACACCACCGGGTGAGGAGGGGGACGCCATCTTCCTCCCGTCAATGTTTCCAACGAAAAGCCCTCACTTGACTCCCCCCGTCTCCGCGCTCAAACGGCCCCGAGTGGGGCGCAGACATTCCACACACAAGATGCCCGACCACACACGCCTGCAAATACTCTATCGTTTCTCTCCTCGGGATCGCAGACCACCCCGAGGGGGCATTCCAGTCCTGCGAGAAGCGACTGGACGTGAAGGGATAGCGCCTTGTACCCGGGCCGCGCCTTCCGTCTTTGTCGGCACAGTTCCTCACAGAAGCGTCATTGACAAGGAACCACGGTAAACACCGGCCGCGACGGGCGCCCCGCCGCCGCCATCTTACAGCGCGGGCGGCGGCGGCCGCTGCAGACAAGATGGCGCCCGGGCGCGGCCCGCCCCACCCCCGCCGCGCAAACACGGTCACTCTCCTCCGCCAGCGTCTGGGGCGTCGAGGTTGCAGCAGAAACTCGCGGCGACAGGCTGGACAGAGCCGGATGGGGCGAGGGAAAGGGCTCGCCGTGCAGGAGACCGCGGGCGGCGTCCTACGGGCCCGGGTAGGGCGGCATCACCGGGCGCTTGCGGGGCGCAGACACGGGGCCCTGACACCAGCCCGCCTCCCCCCGCGCTTACCGTCCTGGCCAGAGAGTCGAAGCCGAAGGAGACAAAGCTAACGCGACAGCGGAGAAGGCCCTGCAGGCTGGACGGGCTCCGACCGCAAAATGGAGCTGACAGCCGCTGCGTCAGGGCTCTTCTGAAAAACACCGGTGACGCTGCAGCGAGGCTCCGCCCCCGGGCGGGGCGTGCGCGGGGTGCAGGGGCGCATGCGCAGAAGGGGAGGCCGGGCGCGTGGCCCCGTGTGCGCAGGCGCCGGGGGGCGAGAGGCTGTACTGAAGGTGACGGGGAAGCTGCGACGGCGGCCATGTTGGCCAGGGTCAGAGTTGGACAATGGGGAAGCACTGAAAGTGTTAGAACAGTCTCGTCTGTGCTCACTGAAGATTGTATTTGTGAACCTGGAGACGAGGAAAAGTGTGTTCTTTAGCGCACGTTATGTGTGGGCTGAGTGTTTGGGGAGTGTGTTCCCAATTAATAATTTTACTAATATCAGCCACTATCTCACAGGTGACTGTAAACAGGACCTTTACAGAGGCAGTTACGGTTCAATGAGGTCGCTAGGGTGGGACCTAATCCAATGGGACTGGTGTCTTTCCTGATAAAGAGACTAGAGGCCCAATGCACAAAATTCGTGCAAGAGTAGGCCTTCCCCCGGCTGCTGGCTTAACTCTGGCACTGGAGACACAGGCTTCCCTCAGCCCTGGCTTCATCCAGAAGGTCGTCCTCCTGGACATCAGGTCTAATTAGCATATTACGCTTTTATTATCATAGAGTGGACACAGGCACACACAGAAAGTCCACGTGAAGACGGAACAGGGTCACCTACAAGCCAGAGGTGCCAGTGCACCCCCCTCCCCCCGAACCCCACACACACCTGGATCTCTCATCTCTCAGTCCAGGTCAAGGCTGGCAATTTCCCTAAAGGGCCAGACATGGTCTCTGTCACTACCAAGCGGCATTGCTGTTGTAGCACAAACCAGCCAGACAATACATGACGGAATGGGACTGCGTTCCAAGAAGGCGTTATTTACAAGAACAGATGGGCAGTCTGTCTCACCAACCTCTGATTTAGATATTCCTCTCCTTTTAAAGAGAATTTTGGTTGGTCAGCTGTTGGGGTCCAACCCCAAGAGGTCCAGGGGTCCCCAAAGGTGTGGCAGAGTCGGCGAAGAAGGAATGACACGGAGACAGCGTTCAGTTGATCAGCAGCCTAGCCAAGTTCTGTCTAGGTTCTCCAGCCAGGTTCTGGTCAGGATCTCCAGCCAAGTTCTGGTTAGGATCTGATGTTTATTGTCTTGTTACATCTGTATTTATACCAGTCGATTTTAATCCTGTCAATTTCTATTGCAAAGGTTAGGGCGTTTCTTATCTCCATTCCAGGGAGTAAAGATTATGTAGCTTAAGCGTGATTGTTTGTAGTTAAAGTGATTAACTACCCGCCTGGCACTTAATTAAGGGGTTGTATCCCCTCCTTAACCTCAGGGAAAAATCCCCACCTGGGAAACAACCTTTCTCAGAGAGGTGACCTTGGTTAAAACACATGGTGCTAAGGAGAGCAAACATATTAAGAACAATATGCTATATATGCCAGGTCCCTTGAAACATATGCTGTGCAGATGTTTCTTTCCTGCAGCGACTGTGTCAAGCAGCAAGGATGGACCAGCTTCTGGCAAATTCCCCCTTTTTTATTTTTTAAATGATAACGCATGCAAATCAGTGGCCACCTCTCAGATTGGGCTGTTTAAGACTCGGAAGAAGACTGGCAAGCAATGACAATAAGCATAGCTATAAACATAGTGGATGAAGCGCACAAGGAGCCCCGTTCCTTAGGAGGTTGCCGGCCTCTTCAGTCAAGAGATTTCAGCTGTCCTCAAGTTGTTGGTTTGATTGTCTTTGTTGGTCTGGCTAGCAGGCGGCGTCACTGGCGACGGGCTTCCCGAAGTGTCAGCGAGTTGAAGGGCTGCATCAAAAGGTCCATCAGGGCCGTGCTTGATGGTGGTGTCGGTGTCCAAGGAGGAGTAAGCTGTGTCCTCTGGGTCAGCTGTTATGGAGGATGGAGGGTAGTAGAGAGAAAAAGAAAAGAAAGCAAAAGAACTACAAGGCATGGAAGTGTTTAGAAAAAAGAAGAAAGAGAAGGCAGCATCCTGACACAGCCCTTTCCTTCAGCTGCCCCTTTCCCTGTGGTCCAAGGTAGAAATGGAAAACAAGTCCTGTTGCAGTGAGAGGGCAGCTGCTGTCAGCCAGTCTCTGTCTTTACCTGGGTCCCGATCTGAGCTGGGCGTGGGAAGCGGGAAGCAGCCATGGGGGCAAGAGACCTCCCTCAGAAGGGGCGAGTGTTGAAGAATATTATAGTTGTCTTTGTAGTGTAATACATGGAACATCCGTCCCTCAAACGCTAACGTGATCAGTGTGAAACGGAACTCAGTGGGAGTGGACAGAAGTCATTATTCTGGATCTTGCCCTCAAGGTGGGCAGCCAGGATACCGCCCTACCTATTCGGCTATAACTGAGCTGACTTTATAAGAAGGACCCCAAAAGTGACCATAGTGGCACTACTTTAAAAAATGGCAGCGTTTAAAATAAAAATTGAGGGAATGCCAGTGAGTACCAAAACATCCTGACAATGAGTAAAAGCCTCTTAAAAGTGATGACAAAAATTCAATGACATGTTTGGAGAAAAAGAGATCAGGAATAAGAAGTGTAAAACAAACTCTGGCCAAAAAGGGCCTTTCATACTAATTCTAGAAACCTAAATGGTTAAAAGGCTGAAACAAAAATGTGAGAACATTAGTATAATTGGTGCCTCAGTTTAGTGGAAGGTATAGATGGTAACCAGAGGACAGCTACAAGCTTAACTCCCAAACTGTAATTAAGAAAGAACCAGCCGAAACCGGTTTGGCTCAGTGGATAGAACGTCGGCCTGCGGACTGAAAGGTCCCAGGTTAGATTCCAGTCAAGGGCATGTACCTGGGTTGCGGGCACATCCCCAGTGGGAGATGTGCAAGAGGCAGCTGATCGATGTTTCTCTCTCATCGATGTTTCTAACTCTCTATCTCTCTCCCTTTCTCTCTGTAAAAAATCAATAAAATATATTAAAAAATAAAATAAAATAAATAAAGAACCAAAACATTTCATCAGCCATCTGCAAAAATAATACAAACCAAAAAATGCTTAGTTTTAGGAATACCCAAAATCTAATCAAGGAAGTGGAAAACATTCTTGATAAAATCAACAGCAGAGTCTGATAAATGACCTGGTTAGGTAAGAGTGCTCTAGTGGAGATAAATAGGAGAACAGCTTCCATTACTTAATACAGAACATGACATGCCAGAAGCTTTACAAACATAATTTCTTTTAATCCTCACCATAGTCTATGAGGGAATATTATTTATGAATGAGAAAACTAAAGCTTGGTAAGTTAATTTGCCTAAAGTTACTAGCAGGGAACAGAGCTGTGATTCAAACACAGACAGGACTCTACAACTGGTGTTCTTAACCAACCAATTGCATTTTTCAAATGGATCATCTGTCGAACTTTATCCTGCCATATTTTAAAAGATATGTTTTTAAAAAATGTTCCATGGGCAAATCGGTTGGGAAATTTTGAGTGTTTACTGGACTCTAGGATATCTCTGAGCCCCTATTATAAATCTAAAGACAAAAGAAAATAGCAGATGTATTGGCTGGCCTTTCAATATACCTCTTCATCTTGTCTTTCTTCTTTGTAACCTCACAAAATGAACAATTAATGGAAAATAATACTTCCACAATGTGGACTAGATATAGTATAAGTTTATAATTAGGCTGCTCAAAAATGACTGATTTGAACCTCAGCATTTAAAAATGTTTTTATGTAACAAAAGGTAAACATTTTTTTAAAAAAATTAAACTTAAATACATTGGATATAGTTATAGTAAAGAATATATGCTCAATCATAGAGTATAAGTTATTTGGTTCCCCTTGGTACCACAGACTCACAAGATCTTAGTTGTAAACAAGCAGGATGATACAATCTCTGACATAATTCAAGCTGGGTAAACCGCAATAGGTGTGTTCCTCAAATAGTCTGCCAAGTATTTGTCCATGCCTATTATAACTATTGAGCAAATGGGTTGGCATGAATAGTTATATCCTTAATGTGTACATCATTAAGAGGTCGGTATGTCTTCTCATTTACTGGTAACTTCTCCAATTCATCTAGAGTCTCCAGACCATCTATTACCCTGAAAGAGAAATAATATAATGGATGAAAATTTTCTGATTGAAACACAATATCCATATATGTATAGCAATTACAGTATCCTTAAGAGAAAAGGACCGTCCCAGTCCATCTTGTTTAAGCCACTGTTTTTCAGATCTGTTAGTTGCTGCAAAATGCTATCTCAATGAAAAGACACATTACTGTTAATTTGTATAATGGACCAGAAAAAACATATTAACCTGTCTTTGAGAAAATCAGGAAATAGGCTGAGAGAGGTTATAATTTCCCAAGGTCACAGGGCAGGTTAAGTGGTGGGTTTACATTTCAGGTAAGTTTAACTCTCAGACTGCACTTTCCATATTAGTTATGCTACTATCACAGCCACTCATATGCATCATTTGCAATGAAATTCCAAAGAAGAATATCATAACCAGGATACTCACTTTCCAAATACTGTGTATTTCATGTCCAAATGTGGCTGCTTGCCATAGGTGATGAAAAACTGAGATCCATTGGTATTTGGGCCATTATTAGCCATAGATACAACACCTCTAACGTTGTGCTGCAAAAGACAGACCAAAGTATTAATTTATCTATGTTTTTAAATAAATGTTCCAAATACAGGACTAAAATAAGACATGCACTCTTTAACCTCCCAATATTTAAGGAACCAAGAAAACATTTAATCAGCTTCAACTTGGGCAAACCCAAATATTCAGTTGCTATATTATCTGTATCACTGACAATTTATATTGTTTATATATTAAATCATATCCCCCAATTAATTTCATTTTCACTTTGGAGACATATAGCCACAAACACTTTAAGTAGTACCAATGTATAATAGAAATAATCCTTACATTTATGTTATGCTGGAATGAAATGATCAGGCAGACAATAAAACCAAAATCCCCATAATCTCTTCACACACACACTGGACTCTGGCTAGTTTATCTGTAAAACAAGGGAGTTTGGACTAGTTCTGGGTTTACTCATAATTCAAATGCTCACAAAGGTCAGCAGATAATAAGTTGATGAGTGGGCAGAATGTAAACATTAGGGAGTGGTGGAATCTGGCTAAAGGAATAATATATCTCTTGCCCAATGTCTTTAAAAATTTTTTTTAACCAATGGCCATACAGAATGCATCTATAGGTCTTCACCCATTGGTAGTCAGTTCATAACCCCAGGACTAGGTGATCTAGGCTATTGTAGGAATTAACAGGGAACCTTAAAATATAATCAAGGTCCTGATTGGTCCTACTGATGATTTTTCTCTATATTTGGGAGAGGGGGAGAAGGAGGTACGGTCCTACTTTTTTATTCTATTTTATATCTTCTTATTGATTTCAGAGAGGAAGGGAGAGGGAGAGAGAGAATATCAATGATGAGAGAGAATCACTGATCGGCTGCCTCCTGCATGTCTCCTACTGGGGATTGAGCCTGCAACCCAGGCATGTGCCCTTGAACAGAATCAAATTCGGGACCCTTCAGTCCCCAGGCCAATACTTTATCCACTGAGCAAAACCAGTTAGGGCTACTTTTTATATTTTTAAAACTTCCACTAGTGAGTCTGTAACAGCAGCCAACGCTGAAAACCACTGGTTTAGGATTACAGATCAGTGTTATGAAAACTGCCATTAATTAATGTCTAAAAGGTTGTTTTGCTTCTAATTCAGGAAAGGATGATTTTTAAAATAATGTATCGCTTCCTAACCTCAACTCCTATAACAAGGGTAGTATTTCTTAATGACAGAAAAGCAAAAAGATAAAATAAATTACTCCTAGTCTAACTATCCAGAGGTAAATACTGCAATTAATTTTTTTCCAGAAAATCCACGGTATATTCTAATGTAACTGAAATATAATATACTAAATTGCATATTCTGATTGAGGGGAATTTGTCTCTCTTGTTTATTTGTCTCTCTTTTTTAAATTATGAAGTTATCATTCTGTGCAGATACAAAGTTTAAAAGACCACATAATAAACTGTTAATTGATGTCATCTCTGGGAAGTGGTTTTATTTTTTGTTTTAGAGAGCAAAAGGGGGAGGGTGAGGGGAGAAACATCAACCGGCTGTTTCCCACATACACCCCGACAGGAGATCGAGCCCACCACCTGGGCGTGTCCTTGACCAGGAATCAAACCAGTGACCTTTTAGTGCAAGGGTCGACACTCAACCAACTGAGCCACATGGCCAGGGCTGATTTTTTAAAATAGGTATGCATCAGATTTTTTTTGTTGTTTTTCTTTTATATATATTTTTATTGAGTTTTCAAAGAGAGGAAGGGAGAAGGAAAGAGAGTCAGAAACATCAATGAGAGAGAAACATCGATCAGCCGCCTCCTGCACACCCCCCACTAGGGACGTGTCCGCAACCAAGGCACATGCCCTCGACCGGAATCGAACCCGGGACCCTTCAGTCCGCAGGCCGACGCTCTATGCACCGAGCCAAACCAGTCAGGGTGGTTTTTTAATTTTAGAAAAAAAAAATCTTTAGAAAGTTTTAGAAATAATATGATAAAGATAATTAAAATCCCTAATTTTACATGCTAACGATATATTTACATGCACTTCTCTTTTAACCTTGCTGAAATCTACCTCAGGCATTAAGTAACATTAACATAGAGATATTTAAACATCTAATAGATGATAAAAGTTGGATATTGATAATGGCAATATTGCAACCAGGAGGTCTCCCCACTCTCAAAAAAGGCCAATGGTTCATGTCATTCAACATGAATCTTATAGTGAGACATGTAAGCCCCTTTGGTATGTTACTGATTAAACATTTCAGGCTGGACCCAAAGATGAGCTCACTTAATATCAACATCCATGTGATGGTGAGATTCCAGTATATATTTTAGGCTAGAACTGCCATTTATATTTTCTGCCTGATATCATTTATCAAGTGTGCAGAAACTACAAAAAGAGTGGGTATATATATTTACTTGTGATATTAACTTGTGTTACTACAACATATGTATCAAAGTTTCCAAGTGTATACATGGCATGAAAAAATAATTTTGAAGCTTGGGGACATACCTTAAGATATTCACTGTATTCATCCTCAAATTTCTTGCCCCAGATACTGTTACCTCCTCTTCCAGTACCTATATTACAAGACAAGTAAAAGAAGTATCTAATTAGAGAAAGGCTTTATTTTCTAAAACTTAAGGGCTTTTTGTAACTCTTTAAGTACAAATAAAATTTGATATGTCCTCTCTTACATCCCCAAATTTCACTTTATAAACCAGAAAAATAAAATATCTCTACAAAAAAAAAAAACAAAAAAAAACTCTCCTTATCAATATTCATCTTTTAGAGCTTGGTGCTAATAGCTTCAGCTTAAATACTGCTTGCTATTGTAAGGTAGCCCAATTATAAATACTCCATTGTGCTTTTATTTTTCTATCCATTGTCTATCCCCCTGCCCTCTTCATATTATATACCATTAATTCTCTAGATATTAATGGGATAACGTACCTGAGGGGTCTCCTGTTTGAACCATGAAACCCTTGATATTTCTATGAAATATACAGCCATTGTAGTAATTACTGGCACAAAGAGCCAAGAAATTCTGAAGAGAGTAAAAAACAATGATTGAGAAATCATGTAGCAGAAACACTTAAGGTAAAGAACTAAGTGTATTTACTAAAAACACTATAACAGCATATTTAAACTATGTCCTTTAGGCATTACTTTGGATGATGTTGCTTCCCTGCCTAAAGCACTTTTATGGCTTCCTCCGGGTTTTGGAATAAGATACAAACTCCTAAGCAGGGCCTACCTCTACATCTCTTGATAATGACCCCTCCCCTGTGGCTCACTATGTTAACCCCATCAGCCTTCTGAAAATTCATCCCACAGACGCAGGCTCTCCTACCTTGAGGCCTTTGTACCTACCATCTCTATACCTGGAATGTTCTTTTTATATCTTTTCATGGAGATGCCTTCATTACCTTTCCCACTCAGTTTAAGTAGTATCCCTTTCTTGGCTAGGCCTGCCCTCACCTTCTTTTAAATAATTCCTTCCCCATTATTCTCTATCTCAACATTTTATTTCCTTCAAGGCATTATCACTCTCTAGAATTAGTTTCTTTTCTAGAATCAATTCCCTCCCCCCCTATCTGTCTCCCCACCTAGAATATTAGCTCCACAAGGGCAAGGAATGTGTCCTGTTCATCACCGTGTTCCCAAACACTGTCAAGATAGCCTTTCATGAGTAACTACTGAATGAGTAAACATGCATAGCTGACTTTTCTTCCTTCTATCCTTGTCATTTAAACAAGTGAAATAATGTAACATACAGTTCTCTTACCTGATATCTAATGATTACTTATGTTTCCTAAGGAAAATGAGCCAAAAGGAAAAGATGCCAGCCACCCTATCTGCCCTTCAATATCAGGAAAGGTAAGTGGAAATCAGGCCAGAAATGATGATGGCTGGTTTTTCCTGACAGTGGTTTCATACAGAAGTGTTTCAGGTTTTTTGGGACATTGTTGGCTTTTTAGATCAGTCAATTTCAAAATGGTTATCCTGCTGCATTAACTCATTTTTTGTTTGATTATAATGGTACTCACTTCACATGCTTTGGGTGTCCTCTCGCAGAAGATTTCTATTTTAATATCACCTACATCTGTATGCAGTGTCACCGACTAAAAAGGAGACAGAAGGTGAGAACAAATGAGATTTCTTCAGGTGACTTTATGCACTGTATGACTTCCCTAACTAGATATTAAAGACATTAAAGACAATGTAAATAAAAACAGAAATACTATTTCAGAGATGACCTGTCCACAGAGCAGCTCTGAGAGAAGTTGTAATCCTTCAAAATTTACTTCAGCAGGAGAAAAAAAGCTCCAGGAAATAAATATATAAGTTAGGGTAAAATGGTGTCTATGCTAAAAAATTGCGGAGCAAATATTTTGATTGAAATAATTATTTTAAGTTTGAATTTTTCATCAATAAAAACAAAAACAATTGTAATGTTAGAATTACTTATTTAAATGGCATTCACCTTCGTTCATAGTTATTGAAAAAAGGTATGAGAATGACTTTCAAAACATTGTTTCCACCCTTTCCCTTACGTAATTCAATTATGAGGGACAAGGTTAAAAATTCCTTTCTCGACCAAAGGCAGGACATAAGAAGCATCAGTGTTTCTAGATTCTAACTGGGCAGAGGTAACCACAGTCCTTTTTTTCATAGTACTCTATTTTTGTTTTTTGTTTGTTTTATCTGATACTCCTTTTGTTATTCCATTCCCAAAAGAAGGAAAATTATTATTCTGGGGCTTCCTTGTTCATTTTAGGTTAGTATCTAGCAGTCAGAGAGCATGGCCAGGTTGGGGATAGAAAGCAGGGGTGTGTGTTGGGGAGAGGGATGTGGGTCATGGCTCATTGCTGTTTTCCACTTCAAGCTCTGGTTGCCCCCCTTAAATACAGAGCAAAGAGTTCCAATTAAAATTATACCACGGCTATACCCTTCTGCTCTGCCTACTCTCCCTTTTCATCTCTATCTACCTTGTAGTCAATCTCTTTCTATAAAAAGTAAATTCTCTGAAAACATAACTTAAAAAGTAATGTTGCTTATTTCTGGTTTTGTTTAGAACCATTTTTCACTGCCTTGCCATTGATATTTCCATGCAGTTTTCTTTCCCTTGACTGAATTTCTAAAAATTACTTACAATGAAAAAAAAAAAATACAAAAAAAAATAAATAAAAAAAAATAAAAATAAAAATAAAAAAATTACTTACAATGAAAGACATTCATAAGAATTCTATAAAACTTACCATTTTTCTTCTTGATGGTTACTGTTACTTAATTCCTCAGTCTTATCGAGAAAAGTTCAAAAACGAATCTCCATTCCCAAAAGAAAAAAAAAATTAAGTTCATTTTTTTCTCTTCTCACATGCTTATGTTTACTCATACTTAAACGAAAAAGTCTCGAAGAACACCCCCCACCCTCCAGTAATAAAAATCGGGTGACGGAAGGGGTGAAGAGACCCTCCCGATTTGAGCGCCAACCCCCCCGCACCCCCACCCCCACCCCCGTAGCCCGGCCCCTCTCCCAGCGCCGCCGGACGAGCCCTCCCCGAGCCGGTGCGCGCCCGCCCCCTGGGCCCCGGCGTTCCCTCCGCGCGGCCGGCCCTCTCGGACCCTGCAGGGCGTGGCCCTCCCCTCCAAGGCGCAGCTCAAAACTCTGCTCAAAACGCCCTAATCGCAGTGCCTTCTCTGCTTCCTTTCCCCAGCACTTGTCCTGCTACACCATGTGCTTTCCTACTTTATTCGATCTGCTGTTTCCGCAGCAGCCTCTCCACCCGGAACGCTCACTCGAACGAGAACACACGCTCTGCAAGTATCTGAATAAACCAGCGAAAAATGAGCGCGTCACCCCATACCTACCACTTCGGGGAGCACAGCTGCGGCCAAGACAGAAAAGATGCGATGGCAGGTGCCCCCCGACCCCAGGTCTGAAGATTTCAAATTCGTTTCGTGAGCCCACCGGAAGCCGAGCAGCGGACCCGTCCGAGAGAACGCCCCTCGCGGGCCCGCCTCCTCCGCCCCGTCCCTATCGCAAACCAAAGCGACTAGCACTAGGGAGACGGTGTCAGGTACGCCCACCTGGACCACTGCTGACACTGAAAGGAACTCTTCATCACACTAGGGCAGGAATCCACCCCGGAACTACTCTGGACAGCCTCTGGCAGTGCCTGGCTCTCAGCGGTAGAATGGGAGGGACCACTTCCGCCCGGCGCCTGCCCCAGCCAGTTTTCACGCCGCGAGGATCCCGCCCGGGGCCGGAAGTGACGCGCGAGGAGCGTTCTCGGGACCGGTGAGCCTCGGGCCATTTAAATCTCGGCGGACTAAGCTGCGGACTTCGGGTTTGTGCGGGCCTCGGCCGTTCTCTGAGGGCTGCTGCAGAAGGGGGCAGAGGAGGAGGGAGGGACAGACACGGGGCTGCCGCGGGAGAGCCTGGGGCGCCCGTGGGCTGGCCACCGGCTCTTCACCATGCTGGCCGTGGCCTGGATGTAGACGAGGTAACCTAGAAGGTGCAGTTTTGCAGGCTGTAAAGTGGGACCTACTAATGTTATTCAATAAACACCGTGCTGACTCGAGGTCAGGTATGGTCACCAGCTTTACGTTTCAGTATTGCGGCCAACTATGAGCTGGGCACTTCCTTCTTCAGAGTTGGAAATCGCAGCGGCTAAGTAACTGGTTACGCAGCTGTGACTCGGGGTGGGGAGAGGTCAGTTATGGCGTTAGAGCCTGCTCTTGTCCAGCATGCTATGCTGCCTCCCATCCTGAATTCTGGCATCAAGCTAGGCAGCTTTGCTGTCGCCTGATCTGTGAGATGAGGGGTGTTCCGATATTTCCAAAGGCAATTTCAAATGTAACTTCACTGCCCCGCTTGCCAGATTTAGAAGAGCCTGGAGAGTGGAGTGCTGTCAGGACGAGGACTCTGGAGGGTGGAAGAGGTATAAGGACATGGAAAGATCTTCCAGGACCATAGGCTGGAGTGGTTAACAGAGGCTCCTCATCACTTCAAATCATATATTGAATAAATACTCACATCTCATCTGTATATATAAAAGCCTAATATGCATAGTGTCCCCTCAGGAGTTCGATTGCTCACTGTGACATGCGCTGACCACCAGGGGGTAGCGTGGAACCAAGGAAGGCCCTGGCTGCCAGCCGGCAGCTGCTAGGGACCCTACCTGTGCGTGAATTTTGTGCACTGGGCCTCTAGTATTAAATATTTTTGCTGTAGAAATG
This sequence comes from Myotis yumanensis, assembly GCF_028538775.1. Lineage (NCBI taxonomy): Eukaryota > Metazoa > Chordata > Mammalia > Chiroptera > Vespertilionidae > Myotis > Myotis yumanensis. The sequence goes on from NW_027223759.1 coordinate 9,191,554, forward strand.
TCTTAAAAATTGCTTTTGAAATCATTGGGTTGTGAATCTTTTAATTAAATTTACTCTTGGCTACGCTTTCTTGTTAATTATTGTGCAGACTATGAAATGCTTCAACAATTGAAGAATGGAGTTGGCAATGTCATTTTTTGTATTGGATATAGCTGTCTAGAACAGCAATTTTCAATTGGTGCCACAAGAGTTTTTAAAACATGCAAGACCTGATTAGTCAGGAGCACTGACCTCTTTTTCCATAGATTGTTGAATAAAAATAACAATAGCCAACACAGCAATAGCTGTTGGGGTGAATGAATCAACATTATACAGTACCTATGTTTTTTGTCAGATAGGCAAAAAATATATTTTTTGGTGTGCCGCAGAATTTTAGTAATTAGTTTATGAGTGCCATGAGATGAAACAGCTTGAAAATTGCTGCTCCCTTAGGCTTACAGGCTCTGAGCACTCCCACCTCTTGAGCCTAGCCTTCCTGTAGCAGGTGTGGGCTCAGGGACAGCAGCCCTGCGTTTTCCTGTCTGGACTCTGCTCATTTGGAGTGACTCATCTGTGCATCTTATTAAATATATATATATATATATATATACACACACATATATATATATGTAATTTTTTTAACAAATTAGTTTTTAATATACCACCCTAGGGTGGGGACAGTGTCGGTCTGCAGTAAGCGTTTCGTGCTGGCCTGTGTTGGTGATACTGAGATATGTAAAAGATAGTTCCTGATTCCCAGTAGCATTAGCATACTGGGGAGACAGACATACAGGAATCTAATATGAGAATACTAGAGCGGAATGGGGCAGGGCAGGAGAGAGACACCGAAAAGGAAGATTTGTCAAGAAAAGCCTTTATTTTAGGAAGTTGAAGGAGACTTGGAAAGAAGGGTAATATTTAGAGAAATGGAGAAGGCAGGAGGGGGGCTGAAGCAGGGAGGGGGAGAACTAGAGCAAGGGTGAGGTACTCTGGGGCGGAGGGGGTGAGCATCTGTGTAGCATGTACCAGGCTTGCGCCGGGTGACTTACACACGGGAATGCACTTGCTCCTCTCGACGGCCTGTGAGGTGGGTTTTATAGATGAGGAACAAGCTCAGAAAGGTTAAATAACTTACCTAAGGAAACGCTGGTGAGTGGCAGGGGCAGTGCCTGCACCCAGGTATGTACGACTGCAGCTCCTTTGCTCCTGTTTTGCAAAGGTGCGGGCCTAAAGTGTGCATGTGTACCATTTTTTGTGTTTTTACTTCAGATATCCGGTTCTTCCCGGTTTCTGTATGTTGTCATCTCACCTACGCCTGGTCCCCACGAGAGTCCAGCTTGTTCGTTCCCTGGTCCGCAATCCTTCCTCTTCCCTCATGGACCTGAAGGCTCTCCTTTCCTCCTTGAATGACTTTGCACCCCTCTCCTTTGCTGAGAGTTGGGACAATGTTGGATTACTGGTGGAACCAAGCCCACCACACACGGTGAACACACTCTTCCTGACCAACGATTTGACCGAAGAAGTGATGGAGGAGGCACTGCAGAAGAAGGCTGATTTCATTCTCTCCTACCATCCGCCCATTTTCCGGCCCATGAAGCGCATAACCTGGAAAACCTGGAAGGAGCGCCTGGTGATCCGCGCTCTGGAGAACAGAATCGCCATTTACTCTCCCCACACGGCCTATGATGCCGCCCCCCAGGGGGTCAACAACTGGCTCGCTAAAGGGCTCGGTGAGAAGCCTTTTGTTCTCTCATGTTTTGTATTCTCCCTATAAATGCTTTGAAATTTTAGAACGTCTTTTCAGTAGAGTTTTCGCTGCTCTAGGGTGGGATCGTTATTGTGTATGCAAAATATATTTTAAAATAATGTTGCTGAAATCTGGCAACCAAATGACATTTGAAAAATAGCATTTTTATGACTAATGAACAGGCGAGCCTGGGAAATCTTCATGCCAGTCTGAGCTTTGTGATTCCTCACTCAGGTGGCATAGTCCCTGCCACCCGGCCACTCCAGAAATGCTTGTTAAATTGAACTGAAAGCTTGGGCCTTTCTGGCACATACTTAATATGTCACTCATATAGAGCAGAGTTTTAACGAGGGAATTCAGCACATGTGTTTTAGCTTTACTTTTAGTAAGTCTTTTTATAGTTTACTTGTTTTGGGCTGAAGCTTTTATGAGGCTATAAGCTGGATTGATGTGGTCAAGTAGCTGTGAGGATTTATACACTGAATCATGTTGTACATGGGTAAATTTAATAAGCAGCACAATTGCACGTATCATCTAAAACTGCATCAGTCTTTCTTGTCCAAATTTTTGTGGTATTTAAGAATACTGGAAAATAATTCTAAAAATAAATTTGATTTTGTATGTCTGTATTAAATCCCTCATTGTTGGGTAATGTTGGTTGTATAGGAAAAGGATATGTGTATATGTGTAGGGTATATAAGCATCTGAGAATGAATTTAAAAAATACTAATTTCTTGTAAGTTTTGGCCATAATAGTTTATCTTTTTAATTAAAAAAAAACCAAAACACAAAAACTCCCATTTTCCTACCATTTTTTTCTAGGCGTTTGCACATCCAGGCCTATACATCCTTCCAAAGCACCCAACTACCCCACAGAGGGAACACACAGGGTAGAATTTAATGTTAACCACACCCAAGACCTGGACAAAGTCATGTCTACAGTGAAAGGAATTTCGGATGTTTCTGTCACTTCCTTTTCTGCTAGGTACAGTATATTTTTCTCTTTTCTCGGTGGGTACTTATTTGTAAAGATCTTCCTTACAAATTCTGTAATTCTGACATTTAGGTTTGAAACATGGTTTTCCCTGGGATGTGTTTACAAAACAGCCTGCTTCTCATTTGGGTCCTCAAAGGAAGAGAACCATGGGAGCTTTTCAAAGCAATAAAGATGATAAGTAACACTATTTCCTCTGTGGAAGGGACTATACTACACATTTTACATGCAGTGTTTCTCATCCTCCTGGTAATGGTGAAAGGTAGTTGCTTTTACTTTAGGGCACAAGCATACCTCAGAGATATTGTGGATTTGGTTTCAGACAAGCATAGTAAAGCAAGTATAGTTAATAAAGCGAGTTGTAATATTTTTGCTGGTGGAGGGTCTTGTCTTCAGTTTATAAAAAAAGACAATACTCGTGTAGCTCAGTAAAATGAGGTATGGCTGTTACTCAGTCCCAGTATCTTCAACTCAAGTCTTTTTCCTTCCTTTCAGAGAAGTGAGTATCTTTCCAAACACATATAGAGACATAAAGAAATGTATAGTTTTATTTGTTGTTCTCTTAATTAAGTGGTATTTGCCATATTACCAACAAGATGTTTAGAGATCTTCCCATGTAGATATATAAGATCTCTTTATTTTTTTTAAATATATTTTATTGATTTTTTTACAGTGGGAAGGGAGAGGGATAGAGAGTTAGAAACATTGGTGAGAGAGAAACATCGATCAGCTGCCTCCTGCACACTCCCTGCTGGGGATGTGCCCGCAACCAAGGTACATGCCCTTGACCGGAATGGAACCTGGGACCCTTGAGTCCGCAGGCCGATGCTCTATCCACTGAGCCAAACCGGTTAGGGCTATAAGATCTCTTTTTAACTGCTGCGTAATGTTTCTTATTATGGATGTACTGTAGATTCTTTATTTTCTTTTTTGTTGTGTTTTATTTATTGTAGATTCTTTAAGCATTCCTCTTCCTACCTGATGTCCCCCCCCCACCCCCGCCCTCCGTTTTTACCTGATGCACATTTAGTTTGGTTCTAGTTTGACCACATCACAGTTAATATCTGGGTTTGACCATTAGTCAGGGCCCACGCATTGTTTTTGCTTTTTCTTTTCAGAGCTCCGCAGATGACTCCAATATTGACAACACTTCCAGATTATATTTTAAGGTGCCTTTAGTTCTAGAGTTCTATACTTGGAGTTTATGGCTAAATTGCAAAACTTTCTTGATGCCAGCCTTTGTAGAGAGGCTCTAGGGCCCTGTTCGGCAAACTGTGGCTCGCGAGCCACATGCGGCTCTTTGGCCCCTTGAGTGTGGCTCTTCCACAAAATACCGACTTCTGCACATGGGCCACGAAATTTCAATCGCACTGTACGTGCGCACCCGCACGTGGTGTTTTGTGGAAGAGCCACACTCAAGGGGCCAAAGAGCCGCATGTGGCTGGCGAGCTGCATTTTGCCGACCACTGCTCTAGGGCATTGCTTTTCAAAGGGCGATAAGGACTCCCTGCCCTCATGAATGGGGTACTTATGAAAAATGCAGATTTTTTGCTTCATCCTAGATCTGTGTAATTAGAATGGGGTTTGCCTGAGAATCTGTCCAGGAAATTCTTGTATGCAGTGTTGTTTGAAAATTAACTTCTCTAGGGCTTTAAGAAGAATTCAGTTTGCCCCAGCCCATTCACAGATGCTGTTTCACCGGATCTGTAAAAGGGTCCAGCAGCTGTCATTTTAGGAAGCGATGCACGACTGGATTAAGAGCCATTAGAACCATGGTTTCAAGGTGAGGTCCTTGGACCAACAGCATCAGCATCGCTGGGAACTTGTTTGAAAAGTAAATTCTCAACACGGCGGGGTAGGGGAGGCTGGGGGAATGTCAAGGAGGAGGGAAGGAGACACATGTAATACTCTTTGTAATACTTTAAGCAATAATAATAAAAAAGCAACCAATGAATGAATAAATAAGTGGCACAACAACAACAAAAAAAAGAAAATTCTCAGACCCCCACTGAGACCTACTGAAACAGAAACTGGGGTGTGGGGCCCATCCATCTATGATTTAAATAGTCCACAAGGTGATTTCGATGCATTTTAAAGTTTGAGTAACACTGTTCTAGAAAATCATTTGGTTTGGGATTGAATCCTAAATGTCATATAACTCTAATCTATTATAGGAATTTGTAAATTGTAGATTATTTAAAATACATTTTGATTATATTTATCCTGAACCAGTGAGTGACTTTTCTTTTTACTCTTTTTCTAGGACTGATGATGAGGAACAGACGCGGGTCAGTCTGAACTGTAGTCAGCAGGCTTTGATGCAGGTGGTGGCTTTCCTTTCCCAGAACAGACAGCTTTATCAGAAGACTGAAATTCTGTCACTGGAGAAGGTAATAAAAATACCTTACATTGCCGAGCATTGTCTGGCAAATTCATTTGTAAATTGTTAGATCAGTAGGCCTTCCCAGAAGACTGAGCTCCTCCAAGTCAGAGAGTGTTTTTGTCAGATTTGTATCCCCTGGACACAAACGTTGGCCTCGAGCTGTGAGCTCACAGTGTGCATGTTATATTGATCTCAGCATTTGCTCTTTGTTCTAGGTTTGTTTTCTAGGACTGATGATGGACAGTTTCTCTAACTTGTGTTTTTCAGCCTCTGCTGCTGCACACTGGAATGGGACGGTTATGCACCCTGGGTGACTCTGTCTCCTTGGCAACCTTGATTGAGCGAATCAAAAGGCACCTAAAACTGTCTCATGTTCGCCTTGCTCTTGGGGCAGGGAGGACCTTAGGTAAATATGTCTCCTTTATTTGTCCAGTATGCCTACTGTTAACACCGGAGAAAAGTTGGAACTCTTCATTGTATTGTAAGTGAAAGAAAGCCTGTAAGTAGTTATGGGAGATGCCTGACTGGTTTACGCTATCGATCAGGTGGTCTAGGTTGTGCTGTGGTGAACATCTCATTGGCTTCCACAAGATTTATTTCCCCAGTCTGTTTATCTCAAGTCGGCAGGGCAAGTCTGCCCACTGTAGGTGGTCACTGTTGCAAAGGGAGAGTCGTAAACTGTCAGGTAAACATTCTAGCCTAGAAATGAACTTCTGTTTAACTCATAGTCCAGAGTTGGTCACATTGCCCGATCCAACCCAAGTTGGACATGAAGTACCATCCTACCACGTGCTTGGGAGAGAGCTGGGAAGTGGGACTGCTCCAGTTTCCATGCAGATCTTGGTGTTTTACAATCCTGGTGATGTTTTATGGGGAGGTGCTACTAAGTGAAGTGACCACTGCAGTTTCTGAGTCTTGTAGTCACTGTCTTTTCTACCAGCTCTTCCCAGTACTTTCGGGAAAAGGAACCAACAGAGCATTTGTTGACCCCTGCAGTTTGCCCTAGCAGTGTCATGAGTACGTTAAGTATGCGAGTTCCCACTGCAAAGGGGCCTAGAGGTTGTGGATTCCGAGTGTCTTGGGTAAAATTTATCTACTTGCTGCATGACTTTGACAGGTTATTTAACCTTTTTGTGTCCAGGTAGCCACATCTGTGAAAACTGTGGTGGTAATAAAACATAACTCATCAAAGTAGATGCACAGTCCACGTGGCAGGGCAGTGGCAGGGCACAGTAAGTGCAGTAAGTGCTGGCCTTAGCTCCGTGGTAGGTGTTAGAGTTCCCATTGTGTTGGTGAAAACACACAGGTTCAGAGATACTTATCCAGAAGGCTACAGTTGGATCAAATGACTCATGGGCGTTAATTTCCAAACAAAATAGATGGCAGAGATGGGATTTGACTTCCAATCCAACTCCAAAGCCCCTTTTCAAATAGCACTATTGCGTGACCACTAACGAAGTGTTTATTCTCCAAACCTAAGTGCTAAATACTTGTTGGATTTCGGCTTGACAGTTTATTTCACTCTTCAGAGGATGCTCCTTTATTTTAGTTATTTATTTTTGTTAATCCTCACTCAAGGATATATTTCCATTGATTTTTAGAGAGATGGGAGAGGGAGAGAAACACTGTTGTGAGAGAGACACATCGATTGGTTGCCTCCCACAAGAGCCCGACCAAGCTGGGGATCGAGCCTGCAACCGATGTATTAGTATATGCCTTTGACCGGAATCGAACCCAGAATCCTTCATTCTATCCACCAAGCCAAACCAGCCAAGGGCCAGAGGGTGCTCTTTTAAAGTAAATATGGTGCCCAACTGATTTGGCTCAGTGAATAGAGCGTTGGCCTGTGGACTGAAGGGTCCCAGATTCAATTCCGGTCAAGGGCATGTACCTTGCTTGTGGGCACATCCCCAGTAAAGGGTGTGCAGGAAGCAGCTGATGGATGTTTCTCGCTCACCGATGTTTCTAACTCTCTATCCCTCTCCCTTCCTCTCTGTAAAATATAAATAAAAATATTTTTTAAAGTAAATAAAATAAATACGATATTTAAAAATGTGTCAGATCCATTTGTAGCATTCCTCTAACTAGCCCTTTCAGTTCCTCTGCTTCCTCACCTGAGAAAAGAGATAGTACCTGCCTAACTCTCCCTGTTGCCTGGGGACCCAGGTAGGTTACTTCTCATAGTAGCACTACAGTACAGCCGAGAACTGTACTCTTTAACATTATTCAGTGGTGCCTTATACGGGCTTGTGCAGCCATGTATGTCTAAGGAATAGTAACCCTGCCTTGGGTTAGCTATGGTATGCAATACCAAAGAATAATCTGTCTGCTATATGAGGACATTTTTTATTATTTTTTAAAGTTTAGTAAGCAAAATTTATATACTGGCGATGAGGGCAAGTGTGAAATCTGCATTCCATTTAGGATTTTGGGTGCAAATTGTAAAATTAAAATGAAGGGGACTTGTAAAGTACTGGTCTCTTGCTTCCTTTATCTTGCAGAGTCCCAAGTCAAAGTGGTGGCTCTGTGTGCTGGCTCTGGGAGCAGTGTTCTGCAGGGGGCAGAGGCCGACCTCTACCTCACAGGTAGGGCAGCCTTTGATTTCTCTTCTCCCCTTTTGTGTGTGTGTGTTCTTTCCCAACCGTGGTTTATCTTTTACAAGTTAAAAAGGCAATTTTAGGACCGCCCCTGACATATAGATGGAGCTAATAAACTTTTTTGAACCTGAACTAAATAGGAACTACACCAAAATTGGAGACATACCTTATTCTTTGTGGAGAGAGAAAAAAATCATTTAACAGTTTATTATCAGATTATTTAAAAATACTAATGTTTAGCATTTCTTTAACCTATCTTCTTTTTGTTTGTTTTTTTAATTGTTTTATTGCTTAAAATATTACAAAGAGTATTATATATGTCTCCTTTTTTTTTTCTCCCCTTGACCTTCCCGTAGTCTCCCATACCCCCCAGTGTCTTGTGTCAATTGGTTATGCTTATATGCATGCATACAAGTCCTTCGGTTGATCTCTTACCCATCCCCCCTCCCAACCCTCCCCGCTGTAGTTTGACAGTCTGTTCGATGTTGCTCTGCCTCTGTATCTATTTTTGTTCATCAGTTTATAATGGTCTTAATTATCCATAAATGAATGAGATCATGTGGTATTTTTCTTTCATTGACTGGCTTATTTCACTTAGCATAATGTTCTCCAGTTAACCTATCTTCTTCCTGAACATGCCTTCTCTCAGATTTCATGTCACTTTCTATGTGTTGCCTTAGCTAGAAAATAGTTCTTCTTACTCAGCCCTAGAGTCAACCATCAGTTCATATCAGTTCTAGCTCCAAAATCTTTCTAGAACCTTCCCCTTATCTCTACCCAGGCATCATCATCTACCCAAAGAATATCTTCAAGCCTCTAATCTTTTATTTTAAAATCCTCACCCAAGGTAGCAATACTTATATCGGACAAAATAGACCTCAAAGTGAAGGCCATAACAAGAGATAAGGAAGGCCACTTCATAATACTAAAGGGATCGATACAACAAGAGGATATAACCCTGATAAACATATATGCACCCAGTGCAGGAGCACCCAAATACATAAAAAAACTCCTGGAAGGTATCAAGGGAGAGATCGACAACAATACAATCATAGTAGGGGACTTTAATACACCACTGACATCACTGGATAAATCCTCTAGACAAAAAATCAGCAAAGAAAACAGCAATCCTAAATGACTCACTAGATCAAATGGACTTAACTGACATCTTCAGAACATTTCACCCCAAAGCCACGGAATATACGTTCTTCTCAAGTGCACATGGGACATTTTCAAAAATAGACCACATATTGGGTCACAAGCAAAGTCTCCCCAAATTCAAGAAGATTGAAATCATATCAAGCCTTTTCTCAGACCACAATGGCATAATATTAGAAATAAACTACAATAACAACAATCCCAAAAATTCAAACACTTGGAAGCTGAAAAGCATGCTATTAAATAATGATTGGGTTAACAAAGAGATCAAAGAAGAAATTTAAAACATCCTGGAAACTAATGACAATAAAAACAACAATCCAAAATCTATGGGACACAATGAAAGCAGTCCTGAGAGGGAAGTTTATAGCTCTACAGGCCTATCTCAAAAAACAAGAAAAAATGGTAATAAATCATCTAACTCTACAACTCAAAGAATTAGCAAGAAAAGCCCACAGTATCCAGAAGGAAGGAGATAATAAAGATCAGAGCAGAAATAAATGACATAGAGACCAAAAAAACAACACAGAAGATCAATAAACCAAGAGCTGGTTCTTTGAAAAGATAAACAAGATTGATGAACCTCTAGCCAGGCTTACCAAGAAGCAAAGAGAGAAGGACCCAAATAAACAAAATCAGAAATAAAAGAGGCGAAATATCAACAGACCCCACAGAAATACAAAGGATTGTTTAAAAATACTATGGACAACTCTATTCTAACAAACTAGACATCCTGGAGGAAATGGACATATTCCTAGAAAAATACAACCTTCCAAAACTCAATCAGGAAGAATCTAAAAATCTCAGTAGGCCAATAACTATGGAAGAAATTGAAGCAGTCATCAAAAAGCTTCCAGCAAACAAAAGCACAGGGCCAGACGGCTTCACAGGGGAGTTTTACCAAACATTCAAGGAAGAACTAAAACCTATCCTCCTCAGCTATTCCAAAAAATTCAAGAGGAAGGAACACTTCCAAGCTCATTCTATGAAGCCAGCATCACCCTCATACCAAAACCAGTTAAAGACAACACAATGAAAGAGAATTACAGGCCAATATCCTTCATGAACATAGATGCCAAAATCCTCAACAAAATTCTAGCAAATCGGATCCAGCAGTACATCAGAAAGATCATACATCATGACCAAGTAGGATTTATCCCAGGGATGCAAGTATGGTACAATATTTGCAAATCAATAAACGTGATACATCACATTAACAAATTGAGAGATAAAAATCACATAGTCGTATCAATTGACACAGAAAAAGCATTTGACAAACCCAGCACCCTTTCTTGATAAAAACTCTCAGCAAGGTGGGAATAGAAGGATCATACCTAAACATAATAAAAGCCACATATGACAAACCCACAGCCAACATCATACTCAATGGGCAAAAACACACCATTTCCCCTAAGAACAGGAACAAGACAGGAATGCCCACTCTCATCACTCCTGTTCGACATAGTACTGGAAGTCCTAGCCATTGCGATCAGACAAGAAGAAATAAAAGGCATCCAAATTGGAAAAGAAATAAAACTGTCCTTATTCGCAGATGACATGATACTGTACATAGAAAACCCTAAAGACTCCATCAAAAAAATTATTAGACTTAATAAATGAATTTGGCAATGTAGCAGCTTACAAAATTAATGCCAAGTAATCTATGGCATTTCTATACAGGAATAATGAACTTACAGAAAGAGAGACCAAAAAAGCAATCCCATTTACCATCGCACCAAAAAAATTAAGATACCTAGGAATAAACTTGACTAAGGAGGTAAAAGACCTGTATACGGAAAACTTCAGGACACTGAAATAGGAGATAGAGGAAGACATAAACAGATGGAAGAACATTCCGTGTTCATGGATTGGTAGAATCAACATCATCAAGATGTCCATACTACCCAAAGCAATCTATAGATTCAGTGCACTCCCCATTAAAATACCAATGGCATATTTCACAGATCTAGAACGAACTTTCCAAAAATTCATCTGGAATAAAAAAAGACCTCAAATAGCTGCAGCAATCTTGAGAAAGAAGAACAAAGTAGGAGGGATCTCAGTACCAGATCCAAGCTGCATTACAAAGCCACTGTTCTCAAAACAGCCTGGTACTGGCACAAGAACAGACATATAGATCAATGGAATAGAATAGAGAACCCAGAAATCGACCCGAACCAATATGCTCAATTAATATTCGACAAAGGAGGCATGAACATACAATGGAGTCAAGACAGCCTCTTCAATAAATGGTGTTGGGAAAATTGGACAGATACATGCAAAAAAAAAAAATGAAACTAGACCACCAACTTGCACTTTACACAAAAATAAACTCAAAATGGATAAAGGACTTAAACATAAGACAAGAAACCATAAAAATACTAGAGGAATCCACAGGCAGCAAAATCTCAGACATATGCTGAAGCAATTTCTTCACTGATACTGCTTCTAGGGCAATGGAAGTTAAAGAGAAAATAAACACATGGGACTACATCAAAATAATAAGCTTTTGCACAGCAAAGGAAACCATCAACAAAACAACAAGAAAGCCCACTGCATGGGAGAACATATTTGCAAATGTTATCACTGATAAGGGTTTAATCTGCAACATTTACAGGGAACCCATACAACTTAATAAAAGGAAGATAAACAACCCAATCAAAAAATGGGCAACAGACCTAAATAGATACTTTTCGAAAGAAGACAGAAGAAAGGCCAAGAGACATATGAAAACATGCTCAAAGTCACTAATCATCTGAAAGATGTAAATCAAAACAATAATGCGGTACCATCTCACACCTGTCAGAATGGCTATCATCAACAAATGACAAGTGCTGGAGAGGATGCGGAGAAAAGGGAACACTCCTTCACTGCTGGTGGGAATGCAGACTGGTGCAACCACTGTGGAGAACAGTATGGAGTTTCCTCAAAAAACTAAAAATGGAACTCCCATTTGACCCAGTGATACCACTTCTAGGAATATATCCCAAGAAACTAGAAACACCAATTAGAAAGGATATATGCACCCCTGTGTTCATAGCAGCACAATTCACCATAGCTAAGATTTGGAAACAGCCTAAGTGCCCAACAGTAGATGAATGGATTAGAAAACTGTGGTACATCTACATAATGGAATACTATGCTGCGGTAAAAAAAGGAGTTCTTATCATTTGCAACACCATGGATGGACCTGGAGAGCATTATGCTAAGTAAAATAAGCCAGTCAGAGAAAGATAAATACCACATGATCTCACTCATTTATGGACTATAATGAACAACATAAACTGATGAACAAAAACAGATCCAGAGACAGAGAAGCATTGATAAGACTCAAACCACAGAGGGAATGTAGGGGAGGGTGGGGGTAGAGGGGGGAGATCAACCAAAGGACTTATATGCAAGCATGTAGGCCTAACCAATGGACACAGACAACAGGGGGGTGAGGGCATGAGTGGGGGTATGGGGATAATGTGGGGATAAGGACACATATGTAATAACTTAATCAGTAAAGAAATTTAAAAAATAAAATCCTCAATGATATGTTTTTATTGATTTTAGAGAGAGGAAGTGAGAGAGAGAGAGAGAAATATTGATCAGTTGCCACCATGTAAGTCCCAACTGGGGATTGAACCTGCAACCTGGATATGTGCTCTGAGTGAGAAATATCTTCTTACCTGGCTGACTTTAGATGTCTATGATCTATGAAGCATCACTTTGGCTATAACTTCAGGGATGAGAAGCATCAGTCAAAAGACCAAACAACAGGCCTCTGCTTCCACTTGTCAACCTTCCTTTGAGCTTGACATGGAATTGGGTGAAGGGAAATATATCCTAGACAGAGCTGCAGGTGAGGAGCTTGCTCCTTGCAGATCATTTGCCTTTTCTTTCCCACAGCTGCCAACCTGTGCCAGGCTTTTCTTTCCCTTGCTTTCAGCTATTATTGTAGGGTCACCAAGAATTTCCCCACTTTCATGCCTCCTCCAGCCAGTGCTTTTATAACCTGGGCAGCCAGACTAGTTCCTAAAGCATGGCTTCTAACTGGGCCACGTTAGTATCTTTTTCTCCTTTTTATCTTTACTATTATAGATTAAGATGTTTTAATAAGTGCTTGAAGAAAAAATATTTCTTATAATGAAATGACACGTACAAGGGGTAGAAATGTGGGCAATTAAACATTCCTGGGGGAGGAGGGTAACTCATTTTCTAAGAACCTTTTTTTCCTTATATTTTATGCCTTTATATTCCTATATACATTTCAAAATTATACTTCATATAGAAGCAAATGGAGTCTTTCTGCTGTTGTGGTTCAGCATTGCAGACTCTGAGTCTAATGTTTAAGTATCTGCTCTTTCCTTTGCTGGCAGGTGAGATGTCCCATCATGATGTTTTAGATGCTGCTTCCCAAGGAATAAATGTCATCCTCTGTGAACACAGCAACACTGAACGAGGCTTTCTTTCCGATCTTCGAGATGCACTGAGTGTTCACTTGGAGAATAAGATTAATATTATCCTGTCAGAAGCAGACAGGGACCCTCTTCAGGTGGTGTGATGCATACGGCACAGAGTGACATCTACTTTACAAATCGTTTCCCTCCTCCTCAAACGCACATGATCAGTGGAGTCTGTATCCTTCTGGAAGAATGTTTAGAATGTACATTGTCATTTCTGGTTTGTTAATCTGCTTCACCAAATGTTCTATAGTTTTTAGGGTAAACACTATAATGTAACTATTATTAAAGAACAGATATTTAGCCCTGGCTGGGTCGCTTAGTTTTGAAGAACTTCAATATGTTTTTACTGAAAAAAACAATACTATAAATAAAAGTGATTCTATCCAAATTGGAATTTTATTAATAATAAAGACTGTTGACATATTCTTCTTGCAAATAGTATAGTCACAAAAATTATAAAAATAAACTAGTGGATATTTAAGGGCAAATGTAAAGTTTACACATTAGATCATTAAAGATTTTGTGTACTTTTTTATACTGCAAGTTATAAACTAGATAATTTAAAAAAAAGTGCAAGCCAGTAAGTATATGCTATCATTTCTGTTTTTAAAAGGAAAACAAATAGACAAAAACCCTTATCTGTGCATAGACTACCTCTGGAAGGTTAGGCTATGAATGGTTGCCTAAGGCAGTGGTCAGCAAACTGCAGCTCGTGAGCTACATGTGGCTCTTTGGCCCCTTGAGTGTGGCTCTTCCACAAAATACCGACTTCTGCCAGAACCGGTTTGGCTCAGTGGATAGAGCGTCGGCCTGCGGACTCAAGGGTCCCGGGTTCGATTCCGGACAAGGGCATGTGCCTTGGTTGCGGGCACATCCCCAGTGGGAGGTGTGCAGGAGGCGGCTGATCGGTGTTTCTATCTCATCGATGTTTCTAACTTTCTATCCCTCTCCCTTCCTCTCTAGAAAATCAATAAAACATATTTAAAAAAAAAAAAAATACCGACTTCTGCACATGGGCCACAAAGTTTCAATCACACTGTATGTGCGCGCCCGCACGTGGTATTTTGTGGAAGAGCCACACTCAAGGGGCCAAAGAGCCGCATGTGGCTGGCGAGCTGCACTTTGCCGACCACTGGCCTAAGGAATTGGATCAAGGAGTAGAAAAAAACTGCTTTTCATTAGCCTTTGGCACAATTAAAAGAAGTTTTAGCCCTAACAGATTTGGCTCAGTGGATAGAGCATCGGCCTGTGGACTCAAGGGTCCCAGGTTCCATTCCGGTCAAGGGCATGTACCTTGGCTGCGGGCACATCCCCAGTTAGGGGTGTGCAGGAGGCAGCTGATTAATGTTTCTCACTCATGGATGTTTCTAACTCTCTATCCCTCTCCCTTCCTCTCTGTAAAAAATCAATAAAATATATATATTTTTTAAAAAATTAAAAAGAAAAGTTTTAGAGTTAGTAATGTACAAATTCTTAAATATTTTAATAGTAATTGTCTTTAAGATAAAACCCTTAATTGATGGATTTAATATAAAATTGATTAATTATATGCCACAAAGAAATGATTTAAAAATTCTGAGCATTTTGGGAAATATTTTCACAAAAGGCATTTACAAAATAAAAAATGCTGATGTGATATATACTTTATTACAGTGATATTAATGATGATTTTCATTTCCAAGTATGAAATATTTCAGGGAATATGTGAAAACTATAAGCTGAGTACAGTGACCATGGTTAGCCTTTTTTTCTTCAGAAAAAGGCTCGTGTAAATATTTAGAAGGCTTGAAATTGTCACTAAGAAAAAGACTGAAATGCCTTACAGTGAGTTTTAGATGTACTTGATAGAGAAATCAATTAATGTAAAGCCAGCCCGGCCCGTGTGGCTCTGGTTGAGCATCGATCTATGAACCAGGAGGTCCTGGTTTGATTCCCAGTCAGGGCACATGCCTGGGTGTGGGCTCGATCCAGGGGCATGTGCGGCATGTGGGAGGCAGCCAATCCATGATTCTCTCGCATTACTGATGTTTCTATTTCTCTCTCCCTCTCCCTTCTTCTCTGAAACCAATAAAAAATATTTAAAATTTAATTTAAAGCCAGCTATTAATATGCTACTCACCTGCATGTTATTCAAGAAAAGAAATAGATCAATATACAAGAATACTTAAATTTTTATTTTCTGTTGTCTTGAAGATAGTGACTAAAAAATTCAAAAGTATTTCTCTAGCCTGGCTTCTTACTTGTATCATGAAGGTGATGGCACAAACATTAAGTGTTTCATATTTTTCATGTGCTTTCTAGGCTGGGTATACACCCTATATACTTGTTATGCTTTTCCCACTATCCCAACTGAATAGTGTCATGCACCCCCCGCCTCCACCCAGTATGTAGTTTAAATCCTAAAGGAGAAAGCTGGATCGCCTAGTTTTCCCCAATTTTATTCCTTTCGTTAAGCCAGTTCAGAAACAGTAAGTCTTCTCCATTTCACTTATCAGCTCTGACACAGAGCAGATCTGTGTGATGCCAATGTCTTCGTACTTCTGCACGCTGGAACAAGTAGCCCCAGGAGTGTTAAAAGGCCCTCAAAGAATCAGGAGTAGTATCACCTCTAATATAAAAGAATTAAAAACATCTAGTTCCAAACAGTCCCTGAGCACACTATTCACTCCAGCAAGAATCTCCAGAGAGGTAATGAATGAAAGGCACAGTTTCTCCAACTTGAGGACCACTGAATAGCATAGTACTAGAGCTGGTAATTAACTAGCCAGGCTAATCAAGGTTCTAATTCATGACATCCCCCTCCCACTTTTAAATCTTGTACAATGGAAAGAGTCTGGTGCTGGATGTAAACACAGTTTAGACTGCAGGAGAGGCAGCCGGAGTACAACCTTCCACAGAATATTCAGGAGTAAAGGAGAGCTTCAGGACTCCTCTTCCTCTTTTTCCAGGAACTCCGACAACGTCCCATTATCAATAGGAATGAGTAAGTATTCCACTCCATCAGTTCCCTAAAAGACGAAAGAATACCCTGGATGTTAGTCATTTGTAAGATAAATTTGAATCCTATCATAGTTTAAAAAATGCATTTAATATTTTATATAAATTTAGCAGTATAAAAGGGGAAAGGGCACACATACACACACAGATACACACATATATACATATATATATATTTAAAATACACTGAGTTTTTAGGCCACTTTCTAGTGGAAAAGAAGTCTAGCGGGTAAGTGGATTATTTTCTTCATCCTCCTTTATACAATCTTATACTATTGATTTTTTTGTGCTTTAATTTCCCATTCAACTGGATCCATTCCATTGGTTTTAAAATACATTTAGTATCTCCCATTAAGTAACCTCGTTCTCTTCCATCTATCACCAGCCTCGGCACCTTTTCAGAGAGTTGTCTAACAATGGTGGTCTCCTCACCTCTCCCTCAGCCCAGTCCAACCGAGCTACTGCCACTATTATGTCACCAAAAGAGCTTCTGTTTAGATCGGTGATTTTCAACCTTTTTCATCTCATGGCACACATAAACCACTAAAATTCTGTGACACACCCAAAAACATTTTTTTGCCAATCTTACAAAAATAGGTATAATTTTGATTCATTCACTGGATAGCTATTGTATTGGCTGTTGTCATTATTTTATTTGACAATCTCAGGGAAAAGAGGTCAGTGCCCCTGACTAAACAGTCAGGTATTACATGTTTTAAACATTCTTGGGGCACACAGTGTGTCGTGACACACCGGCTAAAAATTGCTGGCTTATACCAAGAGATTCCATATTCCTAAACCTAATCATCTGTTTAGTCCTCCTCTTCTGGCCGCTCAGCAGCACCTGACTGTACTTCCACACTGAACAAGCGTATTTGCAAACAACTGGCTCCAGGAGCGTTAAAAGGCCCATTCTGCAGACGGTTCTTTTTTTCTTAAAACATGCTTTTCTTGGCTTCTGTAACATCATGTCCTGGTTTTCTTCCTCATTCTGGCTGTTTCTCTCACCTTGCAGGCTTATCTTTTACTTGGCCATTAACTGTCACACTTCTAGGCTTAGTTCCTGGCCCTCTAATCTCACTACCTTATCTCTGTACAGAGCTCAAATGGCCCACTGCCTAAATGGATCCTTGACCACTATGGAGCCTCAGTAACACAATTGGATCTCGGTCAGAGGCACCCTTGTCCTTAAGTAAACAAGCAATGCTCTTCCTGGAATATAAAGCTGCAACAGCAAAGTCTCACCTTCTTGGTTCTTATAAGCTTGTGGTCCCTAAATTCAGTTAACTGGGCCCGAAGTGTCAGATCACTATTGACAAGGAATGCCTCCCGACACTGCTGGTAAAAATCTTGAAAAGCAAGTCCTGGAGAGTTGAAAAGCAGATGTGAACATAAGTCAGCATTTCAGATAGAACCCCATATATGGATACCCACATCAAAGAGCACAGAGATAAAGTGCTGTGGCCACAGTATTGCAAAGCAGTCATTAAGTGTTGATTTAAAACCAAGGTAAGTGCCTCTGGAAGAAGCAAAACTAGAGAATACTGTGGCTTATATTTTTTAAACAAAAATAATTGGTTGAAAATAGGCAACTGTGACCAAGTGTTATATAACCCTACAGGCAGTTTTAAATAGTGTGAATAAAGTTGACTATTAAAGTGGGAATAAGTAAGTCATGAGAGCTGAACGATTATTAAAATGTTTAACACATTATTTTTACTCAATCAGAAGAAAATCTCCCAAGATGCCCAATGTATGAAATGTATGTAATTGGTAGACACACATCCATAGTTAGCACACGAAATTCAAAAAGCAAGCGGGGTTTGCCTCTCAATAGGGTTGTGAGGATAATTTGCTATGTGGCAGACAACAGGATCACAGAGCAAACCATTTATTCACTGCTGTGAAAAACTGCAGTGCTATTAGATTCCAGAAAAAGGAATTTATGGGGTGAAACAAAAGTGACACAATTTAATATAAATATTGAATACCTAGGTAAGAAGGGTTATCCTGGTTATCCAGCTGATACTTTATTAGTAGCCTGAAAATCCCCCTATGGAGAAAAACACACAGGAGCTTAAATCCAGAATGTTAACATCAAAAGATAACAGCTAATAGTAAAGTACATGAAGGGAATGTGGAATACTTGGCTTGTCTATGTTAGCTTCTGTTCCTTTCTCCAAGGAATATTACATACTGGCCTCATCATTGATGTTTCTATCTCTCTCCCTTCCTCTCTGAAATCAATAAAAATTAAAAAAATGAAAGAGACCTGGGTTCTAGCCCCAGCTCTACTACCAAGTAAGTAAGTAAATAGATAAAAGAAACTATAGTTTTCATTCTTACCTTGCATTAGGGGTAAGGCTTCGTAAGACATGAGTTAGGGAACTAAGTGGTAGTGATCCAGACTGTTTAACAAGAAGAGAATTCTCATAGGAGGTTTCTTCAGTATAAGGACTATACGTAGTGGTTTCATACCAGAGCCAGTTATAAAGACTCTGCTTTACATGATCCCACACTAAAGCACAAAATCAAAGAAATAAAAACAATTACTAATTATTCTCATATTGTCCTGTTACTAAATTCTACTCCAGGAAAGAATGAGAAAACATTAAATAAAAAAATGAATCCTATAAACTTTTGTTTTTGCCATTTCCCCATCCAAATCAGTACCTGACAATCTCATGATCAATCAGCATTTGAACCTTCATTGGTATGTTAAATACAAGTTAAAATATATTAGTGCTACCACAGCATTCTTTTAAAAAGCTTGAATATTTTTTTAAAATATATTTTATTGATTTTTTACAGAGAGGAAGGGAGAGGGATAGAGAGTCAGAAACATCGATGAGAGAGAAACACCGATCAGCTGCCTCCTGCACACCCCCCAGTGGGGATGTGCCCGCAACCAAGGTACATGCCCCTGACCAGAATCAAACCTGGGACCCTTGAGTCCTCATGCCGATGCTCTATCCACTGAGCCAAACCGGTTAGGGCAAGCTTGAATAATTTAACATTTTGTTCAATAAGATTATCACAGTCTCTAAACTAAACTGCATAAAATAAATGTTGCAATACGTCAGAGTAGAAAAAGACCAAAATAACAGTTGGGTCTCCTCTCTTTCGAGGTTTAGGTGTAAAACACTTACTTTAGAACCTGAATTTTTATTTCCAATAATTATGTTCTAAGTCAGATTGAGGACACCTAGATTCTTGGCTACCTGTGTCTTTAAAAATGCAACAAAAATAAAACTGTACTAAAAATTAAAAATGCTGTGACAACATTAAGAAAATTAATCTTGTAAGACTGATATCTCAAGAAAGAAAAATAGTTATATTTAACTTACTGAGAGGAGCATTGAGGTGATCAATAGATGCTATAAGATATACGTTACGTAAAGATGACAACTGTGCAATAATTTGCTGGCTTTTGTCTCCTCTCAACATTTGGCTATCCAAATTGTGGATAAGAAGGAAGAGTTCTAAAGAAGAATCTAAAAAGAAAAATAATTCAATTATTATTTGCAATGAGTATTTGTGAAATCCCCACCACATAAAATATGGATTAAAGAATATATGAAAGGACAAAGTTACTATTGCTTAGGAATATACAATTCATTTGAAAATATGTCAGTCATTCATAAAATAGGCAAGACATCATTAAACTCTTTAAAAAAATAAAATTAATTGAAAATCAATAGGGAGTAGAGTAATTAGACTTAACTGGAATGGTTAGCACTTGAATCAGACCTTAAAAAAAAAGCCATTTTAATAAGGTATAGGTAATAAGGCAAGATGCATATAGATTGGAGGTGAATCTGAGCATGATGAATTGCAAGGTTGGAGTGGAGGGGAAAGACACACAAAAAAGAAGAGAGAGAGAGTTCTCGTTAACCATTAAGATTTAATATAGAAAAGCCTTATTATCACAACAGCCGAAGGAGATAATAAAAGAGAGGGGGAGGCTTAGGATATTATTGCTCAAGGAATCAGGAAAGTGAGAGAAGTAAAATATAAGTCAATGAAGAATTTGGAGGATGAAGCTCTCAACACCATCCAATACTGCAGATCAAGATAAAGGATGAGCCAAGGCCAATGTTTAGTAAAAAGGAAATTACAGGTGACCTTCAGGTATACAGCTTAAGTAACACAGAAGAAATTAAGAAGGAAAGAGGTAAAGAGCAGAAGGCAGATGTGTCTTCAAAAACTCTAAAATCATATTGAAATAGGAAAGTAAAATAGCATGGAAGGGTAGTAGAATCAGGTAATTTTTTCCCTAGGATTTCTGGAAGAAGTCCTATACATATTTTTTAAAGCTGTTTGTAAGTCTCTCAGGAGTTGATAAGAAATGGGCATTTGGTAGTTATGATGAAGGATGAGCCCTTTAGAGAGAGTAAGTACATTGCTCTTGCCCTGGGGATAGAGGGACAAGAGAGACAATATAATGACAAAAATTCTGAGATGACACATTTTAAAAGACTAGGGTTCCTTGAATGCAAGAAGCCATCAGTCAAAAATTTTAAATTATACATCAATAAATATAAATTATACATAAATAACATATACTATATTTACAATTGTAATTACATATAATTATATAACAAATATACACTGAGTGGCCAGATTATTATGACCACCTGACGTTTTTAGGCAAATTAGCTATAATTTCACGCTGAAGTTGCTAGAGGGCCAGACCATTATAAATAGGGAAGCAGATTGTTTACCACGACAGTAGAAGTGATTTTTTTCTGAAGATATGGGTAAACAATGCGATTTAACAGCCTTTGAATGTGGGATATATATATACACTGAGTGACCAGATTATTAGGACCACCCCATCAGTACTTCGTTGGGCCACCTTTTTTGTCTTCAATACTGCGGAGATTCTTCTTGGCATTGACTCCACGAGATGTTGAAAGGTGATGCGAGGAATCTGACACCATGCCTGATGAATAGCATTGTCCAGTTCTGTGAGATTTGATGGTTGTGGAACCAGCTGCCTGATGGCTCTTTTCACTTTGTCCCACAAATGCTCAATTGGATTGAGATCTGGTGATTGTGGGGGCCACCTAAGCAAGGTAAAGTCTCCCTCACGTTCTTGAAACCACTCCTGCACAATATGAGCACCGTGGCATGGCGCATTGTCTTGTTGGAAGAAGCCATCTCCATTGGGATATGCCATCAACATGATAGGATGAACTTGATCAGCAACGATACTTAGGTATGTTGTGCTATTCAGACATTGTTCCACACGAATTAAAGGGCCCAAATCATGCCAGGAAAACATGCCCCAAACCATAACACTGCCCCCACCAGCCTGAAGGGTTGTACTTATGCATGTGGGGTGCATGCTTTCATGCTGTTTCCACCAAATTCTCTCTCTGCCATCTGCATGATGCAACAGGAAATGTGATTCATCGGACCACATGACTTTTTTCCAATGCTTGACTGTCCAATCCTTGTGTTCCTGTGCGAACTGGAGACGTTTTATCTTGGTAACTGCAGACAGCAAAGGTGTTCGAACAGGCCTTCGGCTTCCATATCCCATATGATGCAGTGTACGGCTAATTTGCCTACAAACGTCAGGTGGTCATAATCTGGCCACTCACGTTTAAATATATCCCACATTCAAAGGCTGTTAAATCACGTTGTCTACCCACATCTTCAGAAAAAAATCACTTCTACTGTCGTGGTAAACAACCTGCTTCCCTATTTATAATGGTCTGGCCCTCTAGCAACTTCAGCGTGAAATTATAGCTAATTTGCCTATAAACGTCAGGTGGTCATAATAATCTGGCCACTCAGTGTATATCACATATAACATGTATTATATATATAATACGTATCTAGTACACATATGCATATATATAAAACGACTTTGGCATCTATTTTAATGAGCATAAAAACGATACCAAAATTACCCATCAAATCAAGCATAACAAATTACTCCTTCTAATTCTTAAGCAATGACTGACTGACAATTGTTAAAGCCTAAATAATTTTATTTCTAATTTTCTGAAATGCTCACATAACCAGAAAATTCACACCAAAGAATAACAAAAGTTTTTTTTCCATTCCATATTTTAGTATATGAAATTACTGAAATGCAATATTTACTCAGAATAAATAAGAATTTTTAATAAAAATATTAAATATAAGAGTATCACATAAAATGTACCAATTGACTGGAGGCACTTTACAATCACCAATGAAACCTGAAAATTATTCTGAAATAAGAGGCTTTGGCTAGCCCTAACCCGTTTGGCTCAGTGGATAGAGCGTTGGCCTGGGGACTGAAGGGTCCCAGGTTCAATTCTGGTCAGGGGCATGTACCTTGGTTGCAGGCACATCCCCAATAGGAGGTGTGCAGGAGGCAGCTGATCGATGTTTCTAACTCTCTATCCCTCTCTCTTCCTCTCTGTAAAAAATCAATAAAATATATTTTTTTAAAAAAGAGGCTTTGGCCCTAGCCGGCTTGGCTCAGTGAATAGAGCGTCGGCCTGCGGACTGAAGGGTCCCAGGTTCGATTCTGGCCAAGGGCACATGCCTGGGTTGCGGGCTTGATCCCCAGTAGGGGTTGTGCAGGAGGCAGCCAATCAATGATTCTCTGTCATCATTGATGTTTCTATCTCTCTCTCCTTCTCCCTTCCTCTCTGAAATCAATAAAAAAATATATTTTTAAAAAAAAAAAAAAAAAAAAAAAAAAAAAAAGAGGCTTTGGCTTATAAAAAAAATCAAAGTAGTAGGAATAATTTTTTCTTGTTAGGTAACTAGTGAAGTTCATAGAAAAAGAAAACACAATTATTTTAGAGTAATCTAAATCAGCATTGAGAAAAGTAAAAATAATCCTCATTTGTGTGTATACTAATACATGAATAAGTAAGTGTATGCTTAGTTTTACCCTAAAACTAGAGCATCTACTTCATGTTACCTTCTTTAAATTTGTTTATTATCCAGTCTAGTTGATCCAGTACATTTCGGAAAGTACCCATATGATCGAGGACTTCTTCTGTTATAGAATTGAGGATCTGTATCATAGAAGTGCAAGAGGTACATAAATTATAACTTATTCTGCATAAAAGATAAATACAATTAGCAAATCAATCCTTTTTTATAAATTAAAAATGAATATAGATTTCCCTCCAAGTATGAAAAAAATTACTTTTTAAAAAATGCTACTGGGCCTTGGCCAGTGTTACTCAGTGGTTAGAGCATTGGCCCTCAAGGGTTCGATTCCTGGTCAAGGGCATGTACCTGGATTGCAGGTTCCATCCCCGGCCTCAGTCAGGGAGACAACCAAGCGATGTGTCTCTCTCAAATCAATGTTTCTCTCTCTCCTTTCTCTCTCCTTCCCCCCTCCCTTCCACTCTCTCTGAAAATCAGGTGAGGGTTAGCAAAACAAGAAAGTTTCCTGGTACTTAAGTATATCTATCTTCATAAATATATATACTGCAGAAGTTAGAGCTAAAAGGAAGAAAACATGGAATAGCAAGGACGTAAAGATAATAAGAGGGATGCAACAAACCCTACCCCCCAAAAAATACCCCCAACAATATGAGAAACATTAGAAAACTATTGATTTATCAAAGGAAACAGAACAGAAACACTGACATTTTTAAAAAGGCATACTACATCAGTTAATATCCAGCACCCAAAAGGTTCATATTAATTTTCAAATGATGAAGAAATATGAACATTTGGAGTAAAAATTACCTATAAATTATTATAAAACTAAAGTATTACTTATATTTTTATTAGAGTACCAAAGTGACATAAAAGCCTAATAAAAATTGAGGTCCCACATAATCCTGTCCTTCAGAGAAATATTATTAGTATTTGGTACAGTACACAAAGCTAACTTTTCTCTAAGATTTAATACATTATCAGTTAAGAAGTAGGAAATTCAAAGATGGGGATTCAAAGCTAGAACCTTCTGAGTCTAAGCTCATCTTAATTAAGCAGTATGCAATCCTACTAGTAGGAAGTCTAAAAACAAAAACTGAATACTCCAGAATGAGTAGTAGCAACCTCATTAATGTGGAGGTATAGACTGGCAGGAGTTATGATGTGGTTCCTTTTAACATTTTTGAAACTTACAGATTTCACACTGATTCCAGGAAAGAAACCATTGATGACAATATGAATGGAATCTTGCAGCATGGTGGCTCGAAACCTTTCTAGTAAATCTCTCTTAGAACCCAAACCATAAAGCACAATGTTGAACCCCAGGCTGTTAGGAAAGATAGCATTCATAAAATTAAAGTTCAGTACCTGTTATTGCCAATTTTATAATCAACCAGTTTCCTTATTTAAAGCTTATAAAAAAATACAGAAGAACTGGGATGGCTAAATAACTATAATGATTCCCAAATTGTACAGATAAAAGCACAATTTTATTATTAGTACACAAAACTTAAGCGTTCCAATTTTAGTAGCTCTCTCTCCAGCTCATACTACTTTCAACCTGCAGATGCTGGGGGTAAAAGGACATGGGAGGTGCAGCAGCCTTTTAATTGGTAGATTAAACTGGAAAGGTAAGCAGGGGCTAGGTCACAAAGGTCTTGGTAAGTCAACTGACATTAATTAGATTTTATTCCCAGGACTATGAGCATTTACTAGGAACCTAGTCAGTTGGTAACTGAAAGGTTTTAAGAAGGAAAGTAACATGTTCTTTTTAAAAGATCACACGGGCTAATGGGAGGAATAGATGAGGAGGGACAAAACTGGCTTGAATTAGGTGTCAAGGAGAAAAATGTAAGGTGTCAAAAGCTATATAGGTGAAATCAATAGGATTTGGAGAGTAATTGGCATAGACAACTTTACATGTATGGGGTGGACAGGAACTGTGCCAGGCAGCAGGGGCAGGTGGGAATGATGGATTTAAAATGAGTTAAATTTTATGTACGTTGAATTATTTACAGGGACATCCACATGGAAATCTCTAATATTCAGATATCTGTGTCTACTGCTGAAGATTGTGATCTGAGCTGGGTTGGGCTGGAGATAGAGTTATGAGAGTTATTCACATACAAAAAGCAACTGAGGCCAAGAGAGTGAATGAGATGACCCAGAACACCACGCACTAGGGGTCAAGCTAAAGTTGTTTATGGAGGTCAGTCAGAAACAATATTATGTGATGCTCTGTGGCAATGCAGGATAGCCTAGAAATAAACAGAAGAGAGATAAATCCAAAGGTAGAGATTAGCAAGGTAGAAATGGCAGAAAAAAAAGAAGGGAATTCAGAGAGGTAGCAAATACTCAAGTAGTTAACTACGAGGTGTAGGCTGGGAAGCAAAGCAAATCAAGTTACTGAAGTTGACATACTAGAAGAAAGAAGAAGGGGGGTTGGGGAAGGAGATCAGAGTGAAGAGCTGCTTTGTACATTTATAATGACAGATCATAAAGCATTACTGAGAGGAGCTGAGGGCCCACCAGGGAGGATAATCATTCTCTTACTAGCATAACCCTTTGACCTGTTATTGGCAAATTAAATTAAATTTAGAAAAGACAAATTTCTAGAGAACTAGAATTTCTGAGCAGAGCCATACAATCATGACAGTCCACATTTGCATCATAAAATTGAAAACACACCTATTTTTTCAAATTTTTATATATAACTAAAAATATATATCAAGCTTGTTACAAAAAGAAAATTAAATAAATTAAATTACTTTGATTTTAACACAGGCTTATATAAATATACATTATTCCTTATTTTACAAGGGTTTGCAATGATGATAGTACTTACTGTAACTGCAACATCCATTTATGAAACAATTGTTCATATTGTTGATTTAGTTGTTTAAGTTCAGCAGAAAAGGAAGGAGAAACCTTGCTCAATAAGTTACGCAGAGTTTGCTTTAAAAAAAAGGAAGAGAGGGAAGAAAATCACTTTCAAACCACAGACATCAAATTAATCCAAACTAAAAATATTTTCTTACGGGTAGAGGTTAGGAGAGGAGACATTCATTTGGTAATGAGTGCATGAACTGAGTATACATAATATCTCAGATATGATTTAAAAATCCTATCTAATAACAGACAAAGATGCAAATTGACTGTACCTTCGCTATGCCCACCATTGACTAATCAGAGTGATATGCAAATTAACCGCCAACAGAGATGGCAGCTAATTTGCATATACTGGCTGGGAGCAAAGACTGAAGACTCCGTAGAAGGAAGCCAAGCAACGGAGCCGAGGTAGTAGAGACGGGCGGGGTAGGAGCGGCAGAGAAGGGCGGGGTAGGAGCGGCAGAGAAGGGCAGGGTAGGAGCGGCAGAGAGGGGAGCGAAGCCCTATTCTTGCAGGAATCTTCCTGCAACGGGCTTCTAGTTTGTTTATAATATTCTTTTGGGTACAAATATGTGATAGCAGTAAAGAATTTGCTAAGTTTTTCCCCAGAACCATTTACATGATTATAAGCAGATATTAATACCATCTCTTCCTTGGAACAGTTTGGCTTCTTTTTTTTTTTTTCCTTTTTGTTATGCCCAGATTTCAGGATCCCCAAGAAACCACATCAGGG
Source organism: Myotis yumanensis (assembly GCF_028538775.1). NCBI lineage: Eukaryota > Metazoa > Chordata > Mammalia > Chiroptera > Vespertilionidae > Myotis > Myotis yumanensis. The sequence continues at coordinate 9,218,385 of NW_027223759.1, forward strand.
AGCCAGCCATGTCCGATGCAAAAGCATAAGAGTCTTTATTCGAGCTAGCTCGGCTCCCCCACCTTGCCGACACAGCAGCAGGAAGCAGAGAGAGAGATAACTCTGTGTGGAGACGTGTTTTATAGTGGGGGTTGGAGTAAGGGGTGGAGAAAGGACTGTGCTCTGCCGATTGGCCAGGAGCAAGTCGGTGTCTTGTTCCTGGGTGTGGCTAGCAGAGGCTTAGACTTCCGGGAAGAAGCTCCTTGCCAAGCATGTGGCCAAGGTAAGATGGAGCACTTACCCTGGGGCAAGATGGAGGGCGTAGCCCTTACCCTGGGACAAGGTGGAGGGTGTAGCCCTTACCCTGGGGCAAGGTGGAGGGCCTAGCCCTCGCCCTTTCACTTTTCATTGAACTAATCGGGTGACACTGGTTAACAAAATTATAAAGGTTTCACAACCTTTGCACAATTCCACAACACATCATCTACACACTGTAATGTTTGTTCACCACCCCAAATTAAGTATCTGTCTATCACCATTTATCCCCCCTCTATCCTCCTCCAGCTTCCCTCACTCCCCTATTTGTCTTCTTGATATATGTTTTCAGCTACTTTCAGATTTGATGTCTGTCCTTCTTATATACCAATACACCAGGTCACAAAACATAAATAACCACACAGCATTATGTCATCCAGGTCACAGAGACTTACCCTATATTTTCCTCTTTTCTGTAGGTTGAAAACTCTTGTTAAAAACCCTGAACACCTTAGAAAATTGCACTAAAATCTAGCTTGCAGAGAATAATAAATCTTGATACTCTCTGAACTAATAACCACTTCTTTCTTCTTAGATTATCAACCCCACTTTCTACTGAAAGATTCTCTCTCGAATGGTTCTGTCTCCTCTCTAAGGGAGGCATCAATAGCTATGTGTTATTTCTCGTAACATGAGGTGCTGGAACATAGTATATAGAACTTGTTACTGTATTGCACTAAGCAGGTTTTCCATAATATCAAGAAGCAAGATATCCTCTGCTTTTTGCAAGGTTTGTAACTGAGAGAGTCAGGTCAATTGTTTTATGAACAGTGTGAGGTTTAATAAATATGTGGCTTAAGTGAATAACCAAGATTAATGGTACATGGATATCAAATAAACCATGACTCTGATTATTATAGATCCTGAAGAAATGATAAGAGAAAAAATGTGTAATTATAGTCTGCCAACTAGAATTCTAACCCAGTGAAACATCTATATATATAAAAGCCTAAGCAACTATCCGACCATTCGACTGTTCGCTATGATGCGCAATGACCACCAGGGGGCAGATGCTCAATGCACAGGCATGGAAACATGGAACAGACTGATGAATCTCAGAGGGAAGTGGGGAGAGGGGTGGATGGGAAGAGATTAAACAAAGATCTTATATACATACAAGAGGCCTGCGGAGATCGGACCGAAACCGTGCACTGGGCCTCCAACATCCCCTGAGGGATCTCAGATTGCAAGAGGGCACAGGCCAGGCCTAGGGATCCCACTGGTGCATGAATCCGTGCACCGGGCCTCTAGTTTAGTATATAATAAAATATGTAAGAGTTACATCACGTTAATTTGTGTTTCATTTGATCTGGACAATAATTCTGCTTATGTATACTTAACTCTTCAAATCAGCTTGCAATAAGAAAAATTTAGAAGTAACATTTTTTGCAACATACCTGATCCAGTTTAGCTTTCTTTAGTTTCTGCAGTGTTCTATCAGAGGTTAAAACTTTTGAACTGCTGTGAGCTTCAAAATATTCTTCTACTAAGTCACTCTGAAAATGCAAAGTAATTTCTTAGTTTCAGATATTTGTTTTATATCAGAACCAGACTGTAATAGTAGCGTAAAATAGCATATGTGAAATTCTTTATTTGGCATTCAGTATATTCTATTCAAAGCAACATAGATTTTGGACCAAGCAAACTTAACTGCAGTGATAACACTGAGTAACTTTTAGGACCATAAAAGTTAAAGAAATGACTAGACTAAAGTAGTCTATTCCCCAAAATAATTCTTAAGTCTCCACATATAATTTCCACTTAAACTTTAAAAAGGGGGGGTTTACATATCAGAACCTTTGTCTTGCCTCACAGAGTCTGAGCAAATCCTTTAATATTACTGCAGTTGAAGCACTGTGAAAATGAGGAAGACATCAACAGCAAGGTCAAAAGACTTGCCTACTATTATTACAGTAAGATAGAATAAAACTTGTTCTACTGATTTAGAGCAGGGCTAACCTCCATGGTGGCTATGGGATAAGAAGCCATCAAGCAGTGGGCTTCCTGACTGCTCTGAATCTTTACACAAAATAACAGGTTAATTAGCCTTTGCTCAAGCCATGATGTCTATGGTTTTCTTCCAAACAGCTCAGCCTGGATCCATAGCCACATTACTTATTACCTACATTTACTTGAATACATCAAAAATGTTACAAAAAATAAAACTATATAAGAAGGTATACATTGAGAAATCTTGCCCCCAGTTATCCAATCTATATTTTTAATTAAAAGCTCATTTTTATACAACTGACTTGATATGTCATTTTTAGCATACATTACGGTATATATAATAATAAAAATGTAATATGCTAATTAGACCGGACGTCCTTCTGGACAAAGCCGGGGCTGCGAGGTAAGCCCAGGTCCCAAGTGCCTGCTGGTGGCTGGAGGGAAGCCCGGGTCCCAGGTGCCTGTCAGCGGCCAGAGGGAAGCCCAGGTCCCGGGTGCCAGAGGGAAGCCGGTGTTGGCAGCCGGGGGAAGGAAGGCCTATTCTTGCACAAATTTCATGCATCGGGCCTCTAGTTATTAGATAAACAGGCCAACACAGAAAGTCCAGAAATAGATAAAGATACATGGGAATTTATGTGAAAGGCTGACAAAATATAGAGAAGTGAAGAAAAAAAGTATGCTGATTCCCCCATTTGGATCTCTTCTCTTAGGGTAGCATATCTTTGCAAATTACACAATTTTTCTTGAAGGTTTAAGTCTCTCTCTTCACTTACTGTTTTATTTCTTTTCATTTTCTTAGAAGGTGTTTCTTTGTAAACAGGAGCTGAAACTACTCTATTCTGAGCTTGAGTCTTCGGGCTCAATAGGACTTTATTAGCGTCCTCTTCAAATTCTTGTGCAACCTCTTCATCGTCCTCTGAGTTGGAAGCAGAATATTCACTTTCGCTGTCAGAATGAGACCTTGGGGCTGTGGGGGTAAAAAGCAATTGGGAAAATTTGACAGTTTGACAAGAGAGGTGTGGGGTAACAGGAAGAATGTGGGCTTTGAAGTAAGAGAATCTGACTTCTGGTTTTGCCATTACTTGCTGGTGATTTCACCAGAACTAGTTATATTAAGTTTTTGGACCAGTTTCCTAAATTATCAAATGAGACTAACAGTGCCTAATTTAATAGAGCATTGTGAAGATTACAGTGAAATGTATGTAAAGCAACTAACAATGCCTGACACATAGAATCTGTGGCAGAAACTGTCAGTCATACCTACTACCAGTTTGGCTCAGTGAAGGGTCCCAGGTTTGATTCCGGTCAAGGGCATGTGCCTTGGTTGCGGGGACATCCCCAGTAGGGGGTGTGCAGGAGGCAGCTGATCAATGTTTCTCTCTCATTGATATTTCTAACTCTCTATCCCTCTCCCTTCCTCTCTGTAAAAAAAAAAAAAAAAAAATCAATGAAATATATTAAAAAAAAAAAAACCTCAGTGGAAAATAAAATACAGCCCTAGACAGTTTGGCTCAGTGGATAGAGCATCAGCCTGCGGACTGAAGGGTCCTGGGTTTGATTCTGGTCAAGGGCACATAATGGGTTGCAGGCTTGATCCCCACTAGGGGGCATGCAGGAGGCAGTGGACCAATGATTCACATCATTGATGTTTCTATCTCTCCCTCTCCCTTCCTCTAAGAAATCAATAAAAATATATATTTTAAAAAAAGGAATACATACCTATTAATCTTTTCCTTAGAACACGAGTTGCTGTTGACAGAAATTCACTTTTATCATTGTTCTGTTTAAAAATAAAGAAACAATATAGTTTAAATAGTCAAATAATAATGATGAAATGGGAATTAATGATGGATCTGAGTGAAAGAGGCTAGAAAATAAAAATATTTTGTTTTCAATAGACTAATTAAAACTAGATGAACCTAGTTCCTAGAACTAGAAGATAATGACAAATGAATTTGTTGGGGGGGGGATGGGAGACACACACAACAAAAATGATACAACAATTCCAAGATTCCTAGAGTGATTCTAGCAGTTGTATTCTAGATATCTGTAAAGTATATATGTACTTTTTTATTATTATATAAAGAAAAAACATAAGTATATCAGCCTTTTGAAATATTTTTCAGATTAGCAGAATTTATTTTTTGTTAAAAAGTATTTATGTCCGTTGATGATGAGTAAACAAGGAAATAGGCATTCCTATGCATATAGCAATGGGACTTTTATTATTTTTATAGTATTTTTAAATTTTATTTTTTATTTTTTGGATGTGAAGGCGATCTGGCTGCGACATCTGTCACCCCATTGATCGCCAGGGTTGATTCGGCTGTTCTGGCTGGCTAGGCGGGTGTCTCCCTCCTTCACCGATCCATGTGCGTCCCTCCCAAAGCTGTGTGCTCGGTCGAAGAGGACGACCTCCGCCCCCCCCCCCCCCCCCCCCCCCCCCCAGAGGACAGGTCTTTGGTCAAGGGTATACGAGTAGCTGCACTCCCCTGCTGGAACCTCCAAACAAGCTCTCAAGGAAAGAAGCACTATTAAAGATAAAGGAGACTCTGACATGTCTAATCCCACACCTAGACTGCCTAACTAGGACATTTCTGCATAAGCCATAACCATGGCCCTGAATACTCACATTCTTATAAAGGGCATGAATTTAGCCTATATATAGTCTAGGACAGCCGTGGGCAAACTACGGCCCGCGGGCCGGATCTGGCCTGTTTGAAATGAAGAAAACTAAAAAAAAAAAAAGACCGTACCCTTTTATGTAATGATGTTTACTTTGAATTTATATTAGTTCACACAAACACTCCATCCATGCTTTTGTTCCGGCCCTCCGGTCCAGTTCAAGAACCCATTGTGGCCCTCGAGTCAAAAAGTTTGCCCACCCCTGGTCTAGGATGTCCAAATCAAAAACCACCCAAACCTGGACACACTCACCACTCACTCATTATCATGGATTTGCCTTGCCCATCTGGGCTTGCCCACATCCAGCCACGGCCACTTAACAAGGCATAATGAGAAAACAAAAGCACAAAAACATAGAGGAGAGCATAACAATTCTCAAATCCTTTCAGCTAACCTGGAATGTAGTTTCCAAATGTAAATCCTAAAAAGGTAGACTAATGGACTTCATGGATCTTGGGTCCAATCCCCCAAGAAACAACAGAATATTATCTATAAAAGCAAAGCAAAACCAAACCATAAAAGTTCCAGGCCAGGTCTACTAAGTTGGAAACACCAGGGATAATTCTAACACAAAAAAGGCATGCAGTAGGGTCCAAAAGACCTGGCTTCACTTCCCAACTTTCCTCCTTCTTACCTAAGTGAACTTAGACAAGTCACTTCACCTCTCTGAACCTCAGATTCTTCGTTTATAAGTTAGGTATTTAATTGGCAAATACCTGTCAGTTATAAAGCACTATACAAATCAAGAGACGAAAGCTCTATTTTTCAACTTGTTTTACTTTGTAACACTAAGGTTTTTGCTAGTTTTTTAGTCAATTGCTTACCTTCAACTGAACGTCATCTGAAGTCGAATGCCCTAGAGAAAGAAACAAAAAGCCATTACTTACTATAAATACTTCACTTTTCATCACAATCTAGCTTCATTAAAAGCAAAGTTGCAGTTTCTACCCAGAAGCCATCACATATTATTGAATTTTCAATTAATTGCATCTCCACTAGAGGCTGAATTATTGTTATTAATTATGTGATCACTCTGATTAGTGACAGCTGTGTCTTGCACTTCTGTAGCATTCATATAGCAAGAAAAAATGGAGCCCTTTTCATTATTCATTATTTTAAAAGGACACAGTTCAACCTAGTTCAAATGGGTCACTCAAAAACAACTGCTGCACAATTCTCCACAAATTATAAGTGTTATTTCAAATAATATTTGCCAAAGCAAATCTTCTGTGAACAATTGGCTACCTCAAGCAAATGACAACAGAATTTTTTTTTTTAACAACAGGATTTTACAACTGTTTCTAGTTGGCCCTATCAATCTGCACAACTTCAACCAGCACAGATCTTTATTGATAGCTAAACATGGGTATACTAAGGCACACAGGTTGTTGAATGAATTTTCAGAATAGAAAATAAAATACGTAAATATGTACTCATGACAAGGAAAAAAAGTAAATACTATAACTTGAAGCAACTAAGAAAACCCTCTTCAAATAACAGGTAAAATCTTACCCTTGCTACATTGAGGAATGTTTGTCACAATTTCAGAATCATTCTTCAAACTGAATGACACATTTTTTCTTGGTGTTTTTGCTAGTTCTGAAGCTATAAACAGAACAAAGATATAAAATACCTTTTAACAGACAATAGATGTAGAGGGGAAATAGCTTTATTTCACTTACATAAAGTCTTAAAAAAAAAAAGAAAAAAAGCCTGCCTGCTACTATTACCTTCCGCTTAAAAAAAAAAAGGGGGGGGGGGGGTCGTCTTAAATTTTGTAAATTAAAGCCACTTTATTGACTCAAACTCTTTCTAACCTATTTCACACAGTTTTATGCCCCAATCTTGAAACTGACCCAAGAGAGTCATGAGAGTCCCCACAAATGCACTGGCTTCTTCTTTTTCTTACCCTCCTTGGTTCTCTGTATCACTCATTAGAGATTTTCAATCTTTCTTTGAAGTTACCCTTTTATTTGGGTTCAATAACATTATCCTGGTCCCTGGCTACTCTTTTTCACTGTCCTCGTCCTCCCCAACAGCCTACCTGTACGTTTACCTGAGGCTCAGGCGTTGGCCTTCTCATTGTGCCTGAACAATATGCCATTTTTGGATAAAAGACTGATCCACAGGATAGGAGAAAAACTTCACAACAAAAAGCCACATACAAAGTAACTTAGCTAACTGGGATCATTTTGGTTTTACATTGAAACAAAATTATTCTATCTGCTTTTAAATAATTATTAAACTACAAAAGGATTAAGGGGGGAAAAAGGAAGAGTTCAAAAGGAAAAAGAATGAGTCACCCATGTATGGTTACTTACTCTAATAATAAAAAAAATAGGGCATATATGCATGTTTTTTTATTTTCATTTTTCCTAACAATTCATTTGCATTGTACTTTACACACCTGGTCTGCAACATATTGGAAATTTTAAAGTAAAATTCCTCTTTGCCTAATGATAGCTTCTCATCAGGTTATTTATTATCTGATCCTATGTAACCAACCTATTTTCCATTTCCCTAAAGTCATCTTTCTGCAAGTTGGTTGAACTCCCCCCCATCCTTTCTACTTGGCTCTTTTGTTTGCATTTATCTACTCATCCTGGACAGGTTTTCTGTATTTTACAAAGCCTTCCAATCTAATCCCTAGTCTACTTCTAGCCCTACATCATGTTTAGCTCAATTTTATTTAATCATCATTTATACTCAGGTAATAGATTATTTTCTGACAGATCATAAGTTATTTAAAAATATGAAGGCGTTCTATTTATTGGTATATTTAAATGTAAACACAATTAGCAATAATGCTTATAAGTAAAAGAAGCTCTTTAAAGAGCATCACAACAAACAGAGGTCCTAACTAAACATAGATGTTGGAAAACATAATTAGTCTCAAATTATCCAGAAAACTATCTTTTCATGACATGACGGAAATGCACAACATAATATTTAAGATTCCTGCAGCGCCGAAACCGGTTTGGCTCAGTGGATAGAGCGTCGTCGGCCTGTGGACTGAAAGGTCCCAGGTTCGATTCCGGTCAAGGGCATGTACCTGGGTTGCGGGCACATCCCCAGTGGGAGATGTGCAGGAGGCAGCTGATCGATGTTTCTCTCCCATCGATGTTTCTAACTATCTATCTCTCTCCCTTCCTCTCTGTAAAAAATCAATAAAATATATTTAAAAAAAAAAAAAAAAAAAAAGAAAAGTTACAGTAACAAAAAAAAAAAAAAAAAAAGATTCCTGCAGCACATACACATATCTTATGGCCATGGGCATGTTGATGATCTGCTTGGGGAACTTCTACTTGACTGCTTCCCTAGGGTTGCACTATTAGTTAGTTCTCCTTTTTCTCCAATGGTCTTTGTCCTGCTTCATTGCCCTAGGGTAGGGGTGGGGTATGTAGGGCCGCCACAGCCACATAAGGCTCCAGAAATCTTTTGGTCTGGCCCTGCCAAGACATTAGGGGGGAGTTCATTAAATGTTTGACCAAATATAGCAGGTTAATTTTTAAGCTGATAATTTTGTATGGCCCACGAATGATGTTATAAATATCCAAATGGCCTTTGGCAAAAAAAGGTTCCCCACCCCTAACCCAGGGCTTCATTTTGATCTTGGTGTCTATCTGATCCTCTCTCTAACAACTACATTAGCATTTTTCTGGTTTCTCAGACACTCTACAGCAGCAGTTCTCAACCTGTGGGTCGCGACCCCTTTGGGGGTCGAACAACCCTTTCACAGGGGTCGCCTAAGACCATCGGAAAACACATATATAATTACATATTGTTCACAGTAGCAGAATTACAGTTATGAAGAAGCAACGAAAATAATTTTATAGTTGGGGGTCACCACAACATGAGGAACTGTATTAAAGGGTCGCAGCATCAGGAAGGTTGAGAACCACTGCTCTACAGAATTCAGTCATTTTTCACAGCTCTAAAAACTTTTACTTTCTTAATGTATATAAACACAGCAATTAATATAAATTACTGTATGTACGTTAGGTTAAAAATTAATGATGTATTTAACATTACACCTTTCAGAAAAACTGAATTTTACAAATGAATGAATCATATTATTTTCAGAAATAGGTCTTTTTTTTTTTTTAAACCCTTATCAAAGGATTAAAGAGAGGGAGAGGGAGAAAGAGAAATATCGATCAGAACGTGCCCCAACTGGGACCGAATCTGCAACCCAGGCCTGTGCCTTGACTGAGAATTGAACTGGCAACCTTTCAGTACACAGGATGATGTTCAACCAACTCAGCCACTCCAGTCGGGCCAGGAACAGGTCTTATTACTTCTTATATGTTCCTCATTAGTGTCAATACCTAACAAGAGTGCTTTTCACTTGACCTTGAACATTTACATGGTCATTGGCATAAAAATATACCACTTAAGCAATATACGTTGGTGCTTTATGATAGATTATAAACCCTCTTATACAATCATTAAAGGCCCAGTGCACGAATTCATGCATGGGTGGGGTCCCTCGGCCTGGCCTGCGATCAGGGCCTATCGGGCGGCCAGGGGGAGGGACTGAGGGAGGTTGGCTGGCAGCGAGAGGTTGGTTGTGGGAGCGCACTGACCACCAGGGGGAAGCTCCTGCATTGAGCGTCTGCCCCCTGGTGGTCAGTGCGCATCATAGTGACTGGTCACAGTCACTTAGGCTTTTATATATATAGGATACATTTTACCAGGAAAACCTCACTATAATGAACTAATTTTCAGGCAAGGGGTGTCTGTTAAAGCCGAAAATCGGTTATACAATAAATAAAGGAGGTTTTCCAAATGTGCATGTTAAAAAATTGACAAATTGGTTAGTTCACCCGTTTTTACTTATGTAGACACATATGTGTAATTAAAATTAAGTACATATGAAGTTTAATGTCACAGAAAAGTTTTCTATATATATTACTACAATTTTAAATTTATATTGAATAGGTCTATTAAATGCATGTGTGATTCACCAGTCGCTGCAAATAAACAAATGTACACGGCTGGGGCTGGGGCTGTTTAATGCATGTGGGAACATCTGCAGCCAGTTAAAACTGCTGCAGAAAGTAATGTCTGGGACAACAGAATCAATTACCGCAGCGGTGTGATCACGTGCAAATCATTTGCTGAACACTGTTTATGAACAGTGATTTTTGGATTTCAATATGTAGACAATAGTTGTAGATAAATAGTATTTATTTATGTCAGCAAAATTACTACAGTGTCTTCTCCAACATATGACCTATTCGCTAAAATTTGTTAAAAAAAAACAGTGAAATAATAACAAAAAATATAACCTGTTTATTATAAGCAAATCTTGGTTAAAAGCATTTTAAAACTAACAGGGTGTTAATTTTCATATATGAGATATAGACTGGAAATTTTGTTCACTAAATCTGAAGTCTGTTAAATTGAGGTCCGCAAAATCAAGGGTTTACTGTCTTCCTAGAATTTCATATGCTTATGGACCACCTTAATTTTCAAAGTGCTTTCACATGTTATTTTCTTTGACAGTTTAATTTTAATGTTTTATTCTCTGAAAATCAGTAATTCATGTGTAATTCATATAAATGGTAACCTGGGTAAAAAAATGTTAGAAGAGCACATTCCCAACACTTTCATATACATAGTTTTCTATATATATGTAACAAATTGAGAATATGCCTCACTTACTGAACAAAACCTTGTTATGAACCTATGCTAGAGGTTGTGGGAAGAAAAGGAAGACAGGGTTTCTACTATTAGAAGCTTATAATCTAGCTGAGAACAGAAGACATCTGAACACACAAAAACAAAAACTAATAACTTTAAGTATGCTCAATAACATACAATGACATCCCTCATCATTCTTTTAGGGAATGCAATGGGGAATGTGGTTAAACACACCTTCTTAGAAAAGGTGAATAGTGATTACAAAAATCAACATACCTAATTTAGCCATCTTTTCAGGGTGTTTCCTATTCTGAAAAGAATAAACTTTATTCCCACCAACGGTAGCAGAGCCATTTTTCAAAGATTCTGAAAGAAAACACAAAATGTATTTGGAAAAACTGAATTTAATTAACAGAAAAAAAAGACAAAGTTTTAACTAAAAACTTAAATTTGTACCCATCACTACATAAACCTTACATAAAGGTTTAACAATATACATAAAATATTTTAAAATAAAAAATACACAACAGACTATGATACTGTTTTTACAAATTTTATTTTTTTTAACTTTTTTATTTTTATTGATTTCAGAGAGGAAGGGACAGGGACAGAGAGATAGAAACATCAGTGATGAGAGAGAATCATTGGTCGACTGCCTCCTGCACGCACCCTACTGGGGGCCACGCCTGCAACTTGGGCCCTGCCTGACTGGGAATCCAAGTGTGACCTCCTGGTTCATAGGTCGACACTCAACCACTGAGCCAGGCTCCATTGATTTTTAGAGAGAGTGGAAGGGAGGGAGGAAGAGAGGAAGAGAGAGAAACATGGATGTGAGAGAGACACATGATTGGCTGCCTCCTGCACGCACCCTGCAAACCAAGTATGTGCCCTTAACTAGGAATCGAACCCATGATCCTTCAATCCCTGGTTGGGGCGTGTGTGAGAAGCAACTGACTGATGTTTCTCTTTCTCTCTCACCCCCTTACTCTCTCTAAAAATCAATTAAAAAAAAAAAAACTGTGGAGAAAATACCTATAATAGAAACTCAGTACTTCCCACCTTTTCAACTACAGAGAAAAAACCTGAAGCAATGCATTTCTCATGAGAAATATATTAATATAGCACCCACATGAAAAGAGTTCTGGAGATGGATGGTGGTGATTGTAGCACAACATTTTGAATGTATTTAATACAACTGAACTGTACTCTTAAAAATAGTACAGATGGCAAATTTTATGTTATGTGTATTTATAGTAAAAAAAAAATTTTTTTTGGAAAAAAATAATATGGCACACCATTGCCTAGCCTGCCAAACTATTTTATTGTATCCTGCAAAGCAATTTTGGCTATTTGTAAGTATACATTCCCCTCTTTCCCCAAGTACCTTGAACATCTCGTCCTAAAACTTCCACATAGTTCTTATCTTTTAAGACTTCCAGGCCATCTTCCTCCAAATCATATTCCGGCTTCTTTATTATTTTTTTTGTGTTGACCAGAAGTTGAGGTCGCTCCTTTTTTAATTTAGCTCCTATAAGAACATCCAAGGAATCAGAACAGGACAGGTACAAATTCTGTCTAAACATTACATTTAAATAAGTAAAACCATTATACTACTTATATTGTCATTACTAAAAGGATAGGAATAAATTCAGTATTTTTCTCTTTAATTAAAGAAGATCAAGGTAACAGTGAAGTGACTTGCTTTATGAAATTATTTCAAATTAGTTAAAAATATAATCTGACCACTCTTCCACTTATATAACTAAGTTTAAAAAAAATAAAACCTTGAAAGGGTACTATCACCACTACTGATCATTTCATATTAGATACGGCTTATTTTTAATTTTCAATAAAGTTTGAAAGGAGTAAACTAAAAAGTAAAGTAGTTTTTTACAATCTTACTAGATTAAATACTTTGTGCTATAGTTTCAAAATAGAGTGCTCTATTTTAAAAAGTGAAATAATCTATAACCATTACTTATTACCTCCTTCTCTATCAAGAATGTGATTAAGAACATCATCATCTCCCACAAACCGAACCTCCAGCACTTTGTCTTCCTTTAATTCCAATTTATTCATCATTGCCAACCTAAACAAAAGCAATAGAGCACTCAAAAGAGATGAAAAATTCTGATCAACAAACCAAAGAAATTAAACACTAACATAATGAATACATGTATATGTATAACATTTTGAAAAGTCTTTACGTATGAGAAATATATTATGCATTATTGCATTATTATTATGTTTTCGATAATAGGTAATTCAATGCTTCATCTGAAAGATAAAAGAGGAAGTGGTTCCCGGGATTTGGAAAGAGCTAAATCCAATCAAGACAACTAAAATGTAGTAGCAGGAAAACAATTCTGCCTATAAAGAAAGCTATAATCAACATACAGAATAGCATTAGCAGAAAGGGAATGGTTAACACATGAGTTTAGAAAATGTGCAACCAAAGAATACAGATTGGTGGATTTTAATTTCTGCTCTCTAGGAATTAATATAGTCCCTTCAGAGAAGTCTGTACATTTCACTGGTGAGCCAAGCCTGAACCAAATAACCCTCAAGACCTCCTTTTATTATTACTGCATTCTTACCAAACAACTTTACAAATATAAATACGGCTTTCTAGGTATCTTGGTAACTAAATAGTAACCATAAATCTTTCCAATATTTTACAGTCAGTTCTTCATTGAACAAACATGAGTTTGGCAGACAAAAGATTAATCAACTCTAGCTACTCTGACAAAAGTTAGCTTCATAACTTCTAAGACCAATAGCCTGACATTAATTAATGATTCCAATGAACTGCAAGCTAATCAGTTTACCCCCAAAATGATTTTCCCCCTCTCGTATAAATACTACTTTTACCTTTTCTCCTGACAAGAGGAACTACTGACTGTGCCCCTCATGAGTCAGTTATTTGCATGGAGACAGACAACTTACTAAATGTTGCAACTAGCACTTAAACGACTTGCCTTAATCTTCATTTACCTGTAAAGGCACTACACATTCTGCAGCTGGAAAATTCAGGTGCAGTCACCAGTAATTGAAACAAGAACTCAGCCAGCGTCAGCTAATAGGAAAACAAAAGCAACCAAACAAGGTGATGGGCTTTAACAAACAAGTTAAACAGATAAATGCAGTTCTTACAAAGTCAGTTATAATGACAGCAGAGTGAAGGGTAAAATGACCATTACCATTTTGGCCAGGAAACCTTAGTCACTGAGACCTGGATCGGGGGTGGATACAGGGAAGAGGCCGGATTTTGAGCACATACTGCGCTAGGCACAGTTTTGAATATTCTCTGTGTATTCTCATTTAATCCTCACAGCAACTCAATTAGGTTTATGCTTTGTGCATAAAGACAATACTTCATCTATGATTCAGTGAACACTGCCAGTCGACATCCGTTTGGTCCATCTTTCTACCTATGATATTGCTTATGATGAGAACATAGGTGTATAGAAAGTTTAACGCATCTACGTGACATCTGTATAAACTAAACTTACAATTTCTTTATATCTGTATAAAGCTTTTGTGAGGGGCTATTTGCCAGGCACTGTTTTAGGCACTTTTTTGCATACTGGATCATTAAGTCCATTGAGGTTAAAAAAAAATATGTATATCATTCCCCCCTTATTTACAGATGAGTAAACTGAGTTAAATAAATGTTAGGCACCAATTTTAATATCAGATAAACCCAGGTTCTGACCTTCACTCCCCACTTCGTAACTGTGTGGCTCTGGACAACGTTGGGGTTAGTAAATGAAATCACGTGCCCGGCGTATGAAAATGCCCATTAAACGCTCCCTGGTGTGGGTATTTTCACTCTAAACTCCCACTTGACCATGCAGATCTCTTGGACGGCAGGAAGGTGCCGCACAGAGGAGGACGGGGTGCTGTGCCAGGACCGCGCTCCCCACCTGCAGGTTAAGGGGGGACAGCTGTGCTGGTTCCCCTAGGAGTTCAGCTGTGATGGTTCCCTTAGGTCCAGTGGTTCTCAACCTTCTGGCCCTTTAAATACAGTTCTTCATGTTGTGATCCAACCATAAAATTATCTTCGTTGCTACTTCATCACTGTCATGTTGCTACTGTGATGAACCGTCATGTAACTATCTGATGTGCAGGATGGTCTTAGGCGACCCCTGTGAAAGGGTCGTTCGACCGCCAAGGGGTCGCGACCCACAGGTTGAGAACCGCTGCCTTAGGAGTTCAGCTGTGATGGTTCCACACGTCATGCGTCCACATCCGTTCCCTGCAAAAGCCCTACCCAAGGGCCCGGCTTATCACCCCTGCACGGCCGCGCGCTGACCCACTGGCTTCACTCCGCGCTTCCGGGCTGGGGCGCCCCAAGGGGGTTCGCTGCAGGGCGGTCCCGGGACGCAACCTCGGTCCCGCAGGCCTCCCGGGGCCGCTCCTCCGCCCGGACACCACTCCGCTCATGACGGATACCACTGCGTGCAGCCCTCCCTTTACCATCGCAGGCACGTGGGTCGCAGCGGCCCTGGCGCAGGAGGCCTGTCACAGCTGGACAGACAGACGAACGGTCTTCCTACAGGGAGCCCATCACCCCAACACGAGTTGACGGACCTCGGCCCGGGCCTCGCGCCGCCGACCCGTTGGCTGCGCTCCGCCAGCGGGGGTCCCGGGGGCCGCGGGCTGGGACAGTCTGGGAGAGAAACGGGGGAGACGCAGCGGCCCCGGCGCGTGTGCCACGGGGAGACCGGGGACCCGCGCCCCACGTCCGACGCATCAGGACTCACCCCACCAGCAGGGAGCTCAGCGGGAGGAAGGCGGGCTGCGCGGCGCCCACCACGCACCGCTGTCTCCGCCGGCGCGGCTCGGCCGCCTCGCGCCCACCGGACGCTGCCCCGCGGCAGGGTCGCGGCGGTGAAGGCGGCTTCGGCCGAGGGGGAGGCAGAATTCGGGTACGAGGAGCCGGAGCCGGGTCGCAGAGTCCAGACCAAACCCCCAGACCTTGGAGGGGGAGGGAGCGCCGCTGGGACACACCGAATCTCCCGCCCTGCTCCGGGGGCGGGGCTCCAGGGAACCAATAGGAAGCGGGGCCGGCCGAGAGCGACGGCTCTGCTGGCCACCCGGCGCCGACCTGGGGGCCCCGCCCACCAAGGAACCTAATGGAAACTAATCCGCAAGCGCGAGGCGGGGGCCTTTCCTTCATTCTTCCGTTTCCGGGGGAGGGAGCGGGAGGAGGTGGGAGTGCAGGCTGGATCCCTGGAGGTCCGCGGAGGTGTAGCGGCTTTAGCGGTTTCTCTGTCCGGAGAGAATATGAAAAGTGTTCATTGGTTTCTCTAGATACGGTGTTGTTTTTTAGGAAAAATATAGTAAGAATGAATTCCCATTTTTTTAAAAAACGAATGTGTTTTTGTTTCTCGTGTGGATTTTTGTGTTTTTTGGTGTTACTCCTCGCCCGAGGATTATCTTTTCCCCCATTGATTTTTAGAAAGTGGAAGGGAGGGAAGGAGAGATGCATGGATCTGTTGCCCCGTACACGCCCCAACCATGGGCTGGGAATGGAACCTGCGACCCTTCCGTGCACTGGTGACGCTCCAACCAAGCACTGGCCAGGGTTATTCACTATGTTATTACATTTTAATGATGTTTTCTTTTGTACTTTATATTTCCTGAGGTTTTCAAGATGAGCAAGTATAACATCTCTATATATAAGAGGCTAAATGACCATCCCACTGGCCGATTGGCCAGTACCTGACCACACACTGACCACCAGGGGGCAGACGCTCAATGCAAAAGCTCCCGAGCTGCGGTGACTGGGCAGTGGCAGTTCTCTGGTGACGCACCCAGGAACCAGAGAGGAGGGAGCCCAATTCCTTGCAGGGCCATGCGATCCCACCTTCAGCCGTTGGTTGTGTTATTGCTGGGGCACTGTCAGCCCTGATTCTGGTTAACTTACTGCACACTTGTTTGCATTCTACACGCTGTACAACAGCAACTTTGCAGAGTGCCCTCTCGCACACCGGAACCGCTCAGGGGATGTGGGAGAGCCGGTTTTGGCCTCACCCCTGCAGGCCAGGCCAAGGGACCCCACCTGCCAGAGGGACAGGCTCACTCTGCAGATGCCCTTCGAGCCATGGCACTGCCCTAGGTGTGGCCGGCCAAGGAGGGACTGAGGAAGGTTGGCTCCAGGGTGTGTCCAACCTTTCGCAGTCCCTCCTTGGCCGGCCCATCTTGCCCAGTCCCGTCCAGCCGGCCAACTTCTAATTAATTTCCTTTCAATGTGCACGAATCCGTGCACCAGGTCACTAGTTTTGAATAAAAGGAAACAACTGAAACTGTCGGTGACTCTCATCTTTCCTAACTAATGCAGATCCTGAGCCGAGAAAGGAAAACATAAGGCTCATGAGTTGCATTATACCTTCCTCTTCTGGAACTGCTAGCCCATAAGTGGTTTTGGATTAAGGCAGTGGTTCTCAACCTTCTGGCCCTTTAAATACAGTTCCTCATGTTGTGACCCAACCATAAAATTATTTTCGTTGCTACTTCATAACTGTAATGTTGCTACTGTTATAGATCGTAATGTAAATATTTGATATGCAGGATGGTCTTAGGCGACCCCTGTGAAAGGGTCGTTCGACCGCCAAAGGGGTCGCGACCCACAGGTTGAGAACCGCTGGATTAAGGCATAATAAAGAAATGTCATGTGCTTTGTATTGTTGGATCTGAATAAACGAGAAAACAGAGTCTTGATCTGATAAGTAAGGACTAATAGCCACAGGGGGGGAAAGCACAGAAGAAATTTTCCTAGGAAGTGGATGAAAGGGAAAAGAAAAAGAGGGCCTGGGCGCAGCCCTTCATTAAATCAACTTTCCAAGGAAAAGCTAAAGCATATTTTAGAAAATGCAAGGTGGGGAAGATGAAGTTTAATAACTAGAGAAAACCAACTGCAGGTAAGAGTGTGAGGAAACACACTTTCAAAATTCACCGCTGAAGGGAGTGTAAGTGATCCCATATAATAAAAGCCTATGTCTGGCCATCTGTTCAACTAATCAAAGTGTAATATGCTAATGATACGCTAAGACCACTCAACCGCTCCCTATGATGTGCACTGACCACCAGGGGGCAGACGGTCAACCAGTTGCTATGACGGGCACCGACCACCTGGGGGCAGATGCTCCAACTAGTAGGTTAGCTTGCTGCTGTGGTCCCTCTGATCTATACTGAGATGGGCCAGACATCCCCTGGAGCCCTCCTGCGGTCCCTCTCCAGCTGGCCAACCTCCTGTGTCTCTCCCCGCCCCGATTGTGCACTGGTGGGGTCCTTTGGCCTGGCCTGTGCCTTCTTGCAATCTGGGACTCCTCAGGGGATGTCGGAGAGCCGGTTTCGGCCCAATCCCACAGGCCAGGCCGAGGGACCCCACTGGTGCATGAATTTGTGCACCAGGCCTCTAGTACTAAAACAACGGCTCTTTATAAGGACCCACGAAAGGAAACTTTCTGACATTTCACTACTAGAAACAGTGTGCTTCATCTGAGAAACTGATTTTTTTTAAGGATACCAAAAATCACATAATCTTACTTCTCTCTGCTCAGAGATAAACTTTTACCTCAACAGTAACATACATGTATTAATTTTACTTCTGCTTTCATGTTCATTCTTATTTTATGGTGCTGTATGTAGTTTTATATATTGCCTTAATTTCATAAACTGCCTTAATTTAATAGGGTGTCATAAAAGGTTCAAGCATACAATAAAACAATGCAATGAAAGATCATTTTAAGGTATGAAATTTAGGTAAGATATAAAATTAACTCAGAGAAATCCAGTCTAAAGCCAAATAAAGCTGTATTTTTACTGTACAAAAGAAAATTTACATTCTTAATGTAACTAGATACAACTAGGGAAAAATTACACATCTCTTAAGAAACACAATATTTAACATCTTACATGTTTCTGCATTGCAGACTAATAATGAATTTTATACATCTTTATTTACAATACCTTAAAATATTTTTTCATCTCTGGCAGATATTTACAGGTCAACAGTGTCTACATTTCACATTTCAACAATCAACAATATTAACCGGTTCAGTAAGACAGTTAAGATAATGGCTTACATGCACCAATAAATATGATCTTAAATGTGCAGGGTTGTTTTTTTTTTTTTTCAGCTCTGAAAAAAAAATGAAGGATTTCACTAGTCCTAGGTTGAAAGAACATCAGTCAGTAGAGATCATATTTTCTTCATGCCTATCCTATTTAAATTTTCACCAGCACTACTTATTCTCTGAATACTTGGGAAGTTTATACCAAGCCATAGGTTGATGCTGGGTTAAAAAAAAGAAAAGGGGGTGCCGGGAGAAGAGCTGATCTGTATGTACATTCCATAACCTTTTATGAAGCTAACATGTGAAAGTGGGATATTTTCTTTTTACTTGTCCATTTTGACAGAGATCAGACTACATAATGCTCAAGTAGGAAAACCTTGAGAAACTGTAGCTCAGGAGAGCAAATTATGGGGAAAATCATCTGCCATAAATACCGTTTCACTTAACCACTTAAACTGACTGTAAAGCCAGTATAATTTTTAGAATAAAAGATTCATTATAAAGCAGTTGATGTACTTATTACAAATATTTTAAAACACATGGAGCATTGAACATTATCTCTCAATTCAGTTTGGATGATAAAACCCACAAACCTATATTAATAATTCTTAGAAAGCCAACTTCCTCTTTTCCAGATAGCTGGAAAGGAGTAATACATTCATTACTTTTAACTACCACCTGATATGAAAAATTAAAATACATAGAACCTGTTTGGAACATCAGTTAATATACAATTACATTTCATATTTTCCACAAAAAGATCACTCTTTAATAGTTTAAGTAAATCTTTTAGTTATTGGTCTATACATTTTTTAAAAAAAAGTATTTTAGCTTTTCATAACCCAATCATGTTTTTCTGCAAAGAAAAAAATATACCCAGTGATCATGTACATAAATTATGTAAACTTGCCAATTTAACCCATATTATACTTAGTAAAAATAATTGCCATTGCCCATTTGAAAGGTGCATTTCCATAATTTTCCCCTCCATTTTATTTTTTAAAAGTCACAATATCATACAATATACTAATTTTAAGAACCTGCCCCCTTTTTTATTCAATATTGAGGAAACAGAATCCTTTATTTGAGTTAAGGAGACATGAAAATGTGCCACAGCAATATTTGGACTTAACCTGTAACTGGTACTTTTGCTGGAAGTGTAAATGTTGACATTTTACTAACAATAAGAAAACCTCAAGTGGAATCTTGCAGATACTACTGTATATCTATGTTCCAGATGAAAGAATAATTTAATATCTATTTCTCCCAGAGCTAGAAAGCAGTCCTTCATGTTAAAGTAGCCTCATTCCTTAACAGGTACTTTAAAAATTATATTTGGCTGACACATTTTCTTTGGTAAATTTTGTAACCAATGAAGACATAAAGAATTTCATCTCATATAATTAACACTAAGCTGTGGACACTCAAATACAACAAACCAGATTGATATCAATTATGAAGTTGGGGATGGACTACCCAATTAAGTTCATTTCGCTTTGAAAATAAAATTTTTTAAAGAAATGATTTACTTAACTTACTTCCAGATACACGATTATTTTTTAAAAGATTCATTTATACTTTAGGCCACACCTAATTCTAATGATTTGGGTAAAATCTATATTAAACATAATAGCATAATAGCAGACATCTGAATGTGCCTTAATTTGTAAACATTTTCTCAAAAATCCAAAAGGAAAACATAGAACTTACATTTCTGTACTGTGCTGCCAGGTTATTTCACATCATTCCTAGCTTCCTGCTAACATCTGTCCTGAACTGTCTGCTCTTGTATAAACCTGTCATGTGACCAATGGCTACGCCTACACAAATACTGGAGATTGGAGTTAGCAAAATTTTGTGGTTTTATGGTCAGATTTAGAAGAAATGTGCCTATAAGGCAGGGTAAGTTTTGGTGATGATGACTCCTCTAATTCTCATGGCTTAGGATCACCACACAAATTTCTGGCACCATCAAAAATCTAGTATAATTTAAATACACATTGGATGATTCTATGAATATGATTTTCTAAGTATGTTCAGTGCCAATATGATATACCCATTAGGTATATAACACAGGTAATACTAAAATGTATGTCTTACATTAATAAACATGAACACATTGGCAATGGAAAAGTGTATCAATCTAGTAACTCATTATGATTTTACTTGCACTGTTAACAATTTTATACTGCATCTCATCTTCTTATAATCTGGCAAATATGCTAATATTTAGAGTTTCAGTTATTAATAATGTCTAGTTTTTCAAACAACTTATTTCTGAAAAAGCACTTTAGAAAAAATTAAAGTATTACAAATAAGGGTCACAACCAACTTGGTGGTTTAAAACATGACAATAATCATTCAACTTGAAAGATAAAGAGTATCATGTTCAGACTATTTAACATAGCCATAGTATAGAAAAGTTGATCTAAAATTCGTATAGGTTTTCCAACCATTGGCATGACCTATTCAACATTTTTAAACTGAAAAATAAATACTTAAGTGAAATACTGATTAAAAAAACAACAACATAATGTCCTAACCGGTTTGGCTCAGTGGATAGAGCGTCGACCTGCAGACTGAAGGGTCCCAGGTTCGATTCCGGTCAAGGGTATGTACCTTGGTTGCGGGCACATCCCCAGAACTGGGTGTGCAGGAGGCAGCTGATCGATGTTCCTAACTATCTCTCTCCCTTCCTCTCTGTAAAAAATCAATAAAATATATTAAAAAAAACAAAACAACATAAAACAAAATTTACTTTGCAATCCAAAATCAGAAACACAAAAAGAAAAAATCAGAAACAGAGGGATCTCCTTGCCAGTGTTTGTACAAATAGTGTGCTATCCCCTAAAGACACATACTAATTTTTTTTTTAATTTACAAATGAACATGCAGATAATTAAATGAGACAACTGATTGTCAACAACTAAAGTACTCAAAAATGGACCCATAACACACCTCAAAAAGTGAGGTAGGAAAAACACCCCAATTGATTAAAATATTCACAAATATAGTGCAAACTAACCAATCTGAAAAAAGTTATTTTCAGTATTCCAGTGTCTAATAAATAATTATAATTAATTTAAAGCTACTAAGTGGAATGTTAGAATATAGGTTGAAAATATTGAGCTTATATAGCTGAGACTACCACATTTAAAACATTTTACATTGTATATACACTTTGAATTAACATGACGGTCACCATTCCATTATGAATACAAACCTTTTTTAGTCACATAAGCAAATGTTGCTTTTATCTATCAGCTTTAAGCACAAAGGAAGGTTCAATCTCTTTTGACATTAGAAATTAATGGGATTAAATTTAATCTTTACTTTTCAATCCTCCATTGTGCAATACAATTAACCTGCTACCTAGGTGACTATGAAAGCTGGCTGATTCAAAAATTACTTTAAAATAGCTAGAAACACTGATCGAAGCCATTTCGTTGGGTTTATTTTTGCATTTAAATAAATCCCCAGCAATATAATCAACTATAAAATGGCAGCATTTACTGTTATGTGGCAGAAAATAGTAAGGCAGAAATTAGAATGAGAAAAATGTATCTATCTTTATACCTGTGGTATAGATACCTACATTTCCAACACTTCCCCATCTATATTTATTACTCTGTATTTTTCTGGATTTAATACTTTTCTTAATGTGCTGTATTCACCAACTACTAGTCCAAAACTACAGAAACTACAGAAATAGAGTGTTACACAACACATTTACCATAGTACGAGTAAAGGGTGGCAGTAGGGCATTTTGATGGGAGACAGTTTTATTCTGGCTCTGCTTCTTAGTTATGTGACCTTGATCATGTCACAACCTTTTTGAGCCTCAGTTTCCTGAGGATAGATGGGGGAGGGGAGTGTTGTTAGGAGACTAGCAAGATTATCTCTAGGGTCTCTGCTAATATAAAATTCTATAATAAATAGGCACAGAAGAGTAATTAGGAGGGTAGGGGTCAGGATTTCAAATTACAACCAACCCCCAGCCAGCTTCTAAAAAGTTTATTTAAAAATCTTACTTCTGGCCCTGGCTGGTTTGGCTCAGTGGATAGAGCATCATCCTGCAGACTGAAGGGTCCCAGGTTTGATTCCAGTCAAGGGCACATGCCCGGATTGTGGGCTTGATCCCCGGCGGGTGGGGGTTGGGGGTGGCGTGCAGGAGGCAGTCAATCAATGATTCTTTCTCTTCATTGATGTTTCTATCTCTCTCTCCCTCTCCCTGCTTCTCTGAAATCAATAAAAATATATTTTAAAAATATCTTACTTCTGAGTTAGCTTTTCACTTTCCATTTTAGTTTGCTTTCTAGTAACATGATTTTAATTACTGCCATAGAGAAGAGTTCCGCAAGCCTTCAGAGTTTTCTTAATCCAGCCTGGTATAGATGGCATCAAATTGTTTTATTATAGAAAACAAGTATTTTCTCCCTAACTGGCTGTTCCAAAGATAAAAGGACTGTCCCTTTTAAATGAACATTAGGAAGTATAAACTAAAAGGATGTTAAAGGATATTGCTGGCATATATTTTAACAACTATTGTACATCTAAGACATATTTTAATTAAATCCAATAAATAATGTAGATGAATATAAAAAAATCTCTTACAAAATTTGACTTATGGTTAAACTAACTCATTCCATTTAAACTATACCTTGCAGAGGACATAAATCCTGAACTAAATAAAATGTGGTGTTTTTTTTTCCATTAGGGCCAAACCACATCACTTAAAAGAATGAAACATAAATGTTATGGTTTATGCAACATTAATGGGTTATGTATACATACAAAATATATATGTAGACATACACATAAATGAAATCCTCTAAGTTGGAGTTTTTAAAACCAAGTTTTCAGGTATAAGATTTCTAACAAACCAAAGGGAGATCTTATAATATTTGTTAGAGTTTTGCTATAATTTGATATTATTTGGTATTTTTTGTGTGCTTTAACTAAAATCATATTAGAGTTAGATGCCAATAAATGTACAATTCGTTGAATTAAAAACAGCCTCCTAAGTCAACTGGGTATTTCTGCCATAAAAGTAAATGACCTTCAGCCATGGCTAAGATCTCTCGCCCTGGTTAAGTATAATGCTCTTTTCCTTTTATACCTAAACTTTGCTTTCCTTACTATGTTACAAATCTTTACACTTCATTTATTTTGGCTAATTTTTAATTCATTTATCTGATATCTCTTAGTTAAATTAGAAAGTAAGGGATACCTAAAATATGTCTTTGTAATATATACATATACACACCATATATATATATACACATACGTACACACACACACATATACAAATCAATAAATCTCTATCAACTTTTAGCTTTATCCTAGACTTTGGCAATTTCATAGATACTAGTTCAGGTTCTAGTTTTCCATTTTAATATGAGATGAAAAATGTTACAGACCACCAAATTCAAACAAGCATCTAATTGCTTTATAAAGATTATAACAGAAAATCCATTTAAGAACAAACAAAACAAACAAAAAACCTCTTACAATTAAAAAAAAAGGAGGGGGGAGAATTATAGGTATGAAAAGAATAAGAGGCATTTTTCCAGTTATTTTATTTATCAAAATGTATTATAGTTTTAATTGGTAGAGGTAAATTTTAAACTTCGTTAATTATGAGAATACTTGCTTTCTATAAATTCAGTATATTTTTCTTTCACAAAAATAAAATAAAATGTCTAAATATACAAAGCACTAATAGTTCTGATGTATTCTGTGGAAGGATAACACATAGCAGTTCAAGTCACAATATACTGATTTTCAAAAACCAACATATTCTCTTCTATTTAATCAAACATTAGAGCCTGAAACCCAGAAGAGGTCATAATGAAATTTTAACCAACCAAATGATTTTTTTTTTAACCAGTAATGCATTTTTGTAGCATAGTTACCAAATGCTACTTTACATACATTCAACATTTAGCTTACTGGCATGATTTCAAAGTTTTATAAAAATGAGAAACTTTTGCAGCTATATGATAGAAGGTACACAAATTGCATTACATCAAACACAAAGGCAGTGTGGTCCTTGTAGGAGAAATCAAGTCAGTACCCCCTTG
Source organism: Myotis yumanensis (assembly GCF_028538775.1). Classification (NCBI taxonomy): domain Eukaryota; kingdom Metazoa; phylum Chordata; class Mammalia; order Chiroptera; family Vespertilionidae; genus Myotis; species Myotis yumanensis. Next base: position 9,243,127 of record NW_027223759.1, read on the forward strand.
TAGAAATGTTCCATAAAAATGTGTCACATTGAAGTGTCAGTGTTTTCAGCCAATTATCTGTCCCTGATGTATTTCCTTGGAGTATATATCAGGACTTCAGGTTTCTTAATCCAAAACATCTGACTGAATTTAGGTACATCTAGAAAGCAGCTGAAAGGGTTTCTCCAATAGTTTGACATCACAGAAAGTACTTGAGAAATCCCTCTCTTTACCTGAAGACGTACTTGTTCTACTTCAGTCATAAGCTCACAAAGAAAGAAAACCAATCAAAACTTCCCCTCACACACACAATCCCACATAAGCTAAACAAAGACCTCCCCTCCCTCCACAAAACCCCAGCACCAAAGTGTCAGTCATTCCTGGGAAAAAACATGCCCCTTGGATTCTCTGATTTGTTAGTTGTTCAAACTTTAAGGACAGAAATAACCTTATGTCCTTGTGGGGAGGAGGGAAGACATGTTAATAATGACTATAAGCCATTGAGAAAGTGCATTATCAATTATTACACAATCAACTGCCCTCTAGTGGAGTTGGCCACACTTAATTCAAATGCCTCGGTAACTAAACATTCATATCCTCGAGATAAAGGAGATGGGAGAAAAAGAGACACTCGTTTTAATAAAAAAGTGCAGAGTCTACCACCTTTCCCCATGCTTCTCAAGAAAATGATTGCACAGACTCAGAGAAGTCCAAAGTCATAGCAGAATCTCTGAGGCACTCCTGGTTGAGAGAAAAAAAATATGACCCAGTATTCATAGTTTATAGATTATGAGAACAAACCCGTTTTTTTGTGTGTGTTTTTAAAAGAAAGCCAAAGAATCATTTCATAGGGATCATATACACCATTTCCTCTAACATATCCTCAGTCTCACAGTGTTGAAATGGGACCGATCAGCCTACGACGGATTGCACATCACCCAAGGAGAAAGGAAGGCATGGAAAATGCAAACATTTTATACTGCTTCACAAACACATTCACAAGGAATAGGTAAAGAGAAGATATAGGAAGGAGGAGAAAGAAAACATTATTGCTGTTTCCATACAAAATACAGTATGAACATACCTAAACTAAATCAACTCTGATTACCATGACCAATATTTTCACAATGTGGGATGAAATTTCTTCTTCACAATGAAATGAAAGACGAGAGAGGATGTCAAAACTACACCTGGGATATTAGCTGCATATTGAAACTTGGGGATCGAGACTGCTTGGTTAAGGGGGCGCCTGGGCTGAGGAGCTCTTTACCTTCTCCAGCTTGACCTAGCCGGTCTTCCTGTAGACTGATAGTCGAGTATCGATTAGCATTACTAGTTGCTAAATTAGTAACTCCCTCAGTACCAACCCCAAAGCTGGTACCTGCTTGACTGCCATTTACATAGTCAAATGATTTACTTGAGGAAGCACTGGCTGTCCGGATTAGACTTAAACTATTGGTTTTTGGCACCACCTGGCCAGCAGGCAGACTCAGGTGTTTCTTCATCGGTGTCAGCTCAACTGAATCTAGACTAAGATCAGTAGGTTGCTGTACATACTGCCTGCGAACTACTGAATCTCGAGGGCTTTCACTGGATTTGATGGGAGAAGCTGTTTCTTTTTCCTTGACTGAATGCCCAGCTGCTACTTTCCTTAAGCTTCCCCTCTGAGAAGAGGAGGATGGTTTGGTCCCAATTGGCTGATTGCTGAGGGAAGCCCCTGATGAAAATCCTTCATCTGCATCATTTAGGTTTACCGACTCCTCTTCTCCATTTACCCCCTCAGCACCTAAGAAACAAATCAGAAAGACTCAGCAATAGCCAAATTAAATAAGAAGTAACTGTGAATAACAACTCGACTGACTTTATCTCTTGGGTAATGTTTGATATAGGTTAGCAATGGCTTTGTTATCAACACTGCCCCTAAATAATTTACGGGAAGAAACCTTAATCTACACAGAATTCTAACTTTATTCATTCTGTTTATTTAGCTTTAATAGTCCAACTTTTGTAAAATTACCCACAAATTCTGATAGTATGCTATCAGAATTTAGGATTATAAAACAATTTTAGGTAAAATACAACATTTTGTCATCATAAATCACTGTAATACATCCTTATCAATTTGAGGTGATCATATCTATTTAAATAAACACAATTTTTCCTATCTTCCTTAACCCACCATAAAATAGATCCCTTTCTAATTTCAGTCAACCAGAATAATGCAAAAAAAAATTTATCTGTAAAAAGCCAAACCCTTTTTAACAATAAAAATTTATATTTCTTCAACAGTTCACTGCTGCTAAATGGCTTTAAAACCTTTTTGATGGACATAGTAAATTTTCTAATTCTAAAAAAAACCTTACATTGCTCCAATTGTATTCCTTATTGTATTTTGTCTTATGGACATATTTAATCACTGGTTTCCATATTTTCTTGATCAATTAATGTGAAGAAAATACTTGATTATCAGAGGGCAAGCTAGGAAACCAGCAGGAATATTTTAAAAGGATTTTTACTTCATATATTATGTATTCTGTAAAATTTAAGATTTTTAGCTTGAGAAGTATTATGTTCGTAATCCCAAAATACTATAATGCCCGATTATGTTTCATGCAGAAACTGCAGTTAACAAAAGAATCCTTTTCTTTGGATTTTGTAAGAAGGGAAGAAACATATATATTTAGCTTGGGGTTTCCAGAAAGCCCAATTGTCTTACTGAAAGTATGAAAAACATTCTCTTAGAAAATAATACACTTGCTTCTTTCAAAAACTGATAGTGGTTTGCTACATCATTAAGTATGTTTACCAGACTTCGAGAACTTTAACCTGAATCTACATGCAGATAGCAATATTATAGTTAAGGTAAAATGTTAGGAAGGAAATCTAGACAAGTATTACCTTGTGATAGGGTTACCTAAGTAAACTATATATGAAATATTTAAACACAATCTTTATTTAACATAGTACCTGAAAAAATAAAAATATTTTCTTAGTTATATTTTCTCATAGGGATTAGTTATTTCCTTCCTTCAAAAGAAGAATGAAATAAGCTATCCTTAAAGCAAAAAGCACCTTGTCATTTTTATCCAGCAGTTTAATAATCTTTAATCATCATGCAAAGCCATATGAAAATGCAGCTGACACCACTTCTCTCAACCCCTTGTTCAAAAGAATAGGATACAATGTATCTCAAATAAAAACTTTAAATTATATGCACATGATATCATCTTAGCAATTTCCTTCAGTTAGTATAAACAACTACAAAATGCCCAAGAAGGGTTACTGATTCAGAATTGATATCAGTAATATAAAACCAGGAAAGAACAGAAATGTATTATTGGAGATTATATATATATATATATATATATATATATATATATATATATATGAAATTAGGAAAGGAGACTGAGAGACTTAGTGCTAGCTTCTGAATCCTGCCACATGCAGATCTGGTGCCCAAGCAATATGGCCATAAAGAGATGATGATAACATAAAAGCTACCATGCAAGAGAACCTACTGATGTTTTATATACTAAAAATGCTGTTTCAGTATAGTGGAACACTGACTATAATCACAGGCATCCTCAATTTAGTAATAATTTAAAATCAAGCTTTAAAAAAATCACAAATAAAACATTACTTGACAATCAGAATAAAGGTAGGTAATGGGCTCATAGTCTCGATTTCAACATACAATAAATACAGTTTTAATTGTAAAACTATTTAAAACCACATACAAAAAAATGTTTTCTTTTTTTTTTTAAGGTCAATTATCTACATTTATCCAAAAGCTCCAGCAGACTTCAGAATTACCAGAACTTTACATAGGTTTTGGTGCCTAACCAGTTTGGCTCAGTGGATAGAGCGTCAGCCTGCGGACTCAAGGGTCCCAGGTTTGATTCCAGTCAAGGGCAGGTTTTGGTAATTTCCTTCCTTTAGTTTAAAAAAATCTCAAGGAACAAAAGGTCACTGTGTGGTGCTCTCCCTCTCCTGGGCTCGCCTGCACCTCTCCATTCCCCTCCTCTTTGCCCCCGGTCCCGTTACCTTCACCCGTCTCTCTCCTAAGCTCCAAGGGCCTTTTCCTTCACCTCTGTAACTTATTTCCTGAGCCCATTTCTTCTACTGCTCATTTCTTCCACCTCTGTGACTTTCTAAATAAACTTTCATATACACATATATAAAGTAACTGTACCTTAGAACATGTTCCTTTCCAATATTCTCCCTGAGTGATAACAATACTATTGATGATCCAAAGAAGAAACAACCAAAAAGAATTTTTTAACCAAAAAGGATTTTTAACAAACTTTTCCATTATGCCTGCCTTTCCTTATAAATTTAGTTTCTACTAATACTGACTTAAAACTATAATTTAATCTAGATTAAAAGACAAAATAATTTTTGAGAAATTTCAAACACACTGAAATTTTAGACTCAATGAGAATGGCTATACTCTACCCTCACAAACTGAAATTTTCTGCTAGTGATACTACTATTTTGGTTCCTTTTTCAAAGTGTCTGACTGATCAATTGGAAAAAATGTTCCAACCTTATCCCACACTTTCTAGAATATCATCAAGTGTTAACATAGTACAACTACATTTAGCACAAATACTCTAACAATGGTAGGAGATACACATCAAGTGGCTCATTTAGTCATCTAGAATGTTAAGGAACACCTAAAATCTAATTAATTTTATTAAACAATGTCATCCAATAAATTCAATTAAAAAAGGAAAACAAAAAGGAATATTAAGAAATATGATGTTGTTCCATTTATATCAACTTTGGATTCAACATCTATTCACATATTTATTTTTATGCCTTTATACAAGATAAAACTGACTCCCAGGGATAAAAGATACAGAAAAAATGAAAAGGGAAGGTTGCGTTTTTCACAGGATCTCTGTAAAACAGCACCAAGTCTTTGGGTCCCTAGATCATGCACATGCAACACTGGTCAAGGAAGTAAGGTTAATCTGAGCAAATGGACAGAGAGTAGATTTAAATTCTTACTGAGCATGCTCAAATTTTTAATGCACCAAAGAGCAAGAGACTTCCTTAAGGTGGAAGTAACTGCTTCATGTATGTTTGATCTTTAAAATAAGTAAAAATATGTACCCTAGTCTAAAACTACTTGCTATGTTTCATAAATTAATGAAAAGGCTCCACAGTAGCAATTCATTAAATAATAAAAAAAAAAGTTAGGCTACAAGTTCCCTCTTTCACAAAGCCAACTCCTATGGCGTCACATGGAAAGCAGCAAATAAACACTTTCCTATCAGGGAAAAGTGTTCTTTTCCAGGTGGTGGTGGTGGTGATGGTGGTACCAGGGCAATGGGGATTTTTGGAAGAGGGGGGATGATTCTCATTTTGAGATACCTACATTGTAGAAACAAGATCTACAGGATACCTGACTTCTAAATAATACATTTCAATTCTGTTTGGAAGGTACATAAGATAATCATTATTTACAATAAATGATAAAATGTAGTGTGCACCAGGGTAGTACATTTATAGAGAAAAGATGTCAATGGTTCACTGGTTAGACCCAGGCAACCTGACCCAAAGATTATAAAAAGCCAATCAATACCAGTTTACTCTGTTAAAGAGGTAAGAAATTCTTATTATTGACTACCCTGGGATTACAGATTAAATTGCCGGCTCCACTTTAGTCCAATTTCTTAAAGATAATGTATTAAAGTTTTAAAATTCTCTGCATATATTTTTTAAAGAATAAATTATTATATGAATAAACTCACATTGACTAATAAGGCTCATGTCCATTGTGTGCATTTTCCCTCTCCTAATGTTAGAATAAACATGCTCAGTAATGAAAAATTCCAAGCATTTGCAGACCTTTTGGAGACAGGCCTCTGCTTTGTTAGTAGCCATGCCAAGCTGTTCTTTGATTACACAGGGATGCAGACTCCAGGCCAGCACAAATGGTAACTAAAGATTGTACTTGACCTGAAACTGGGCATAAGGGGGTTTGTGCTTTGCAAGGAGGAGCTAATACGCTCGGGGGTAGTGGAAACACACACTAGAATGGAAAATGTTCTGCTTGGGGTTAGAGAGCCAGGATCCTTCTCCAGCAACTGCCTCACTGACTTCTGTCTCCTCATCTCTGTCCTACCCTCTGTTGTGGCTGCTGCTGAGTTGGGCTCCGGTGAGCCGTGCTCAGGGGTCCTGCGCACCAGCACCTCCCCCTCTTGCACACGTTTGATCCCTAGGTCAGTGGAGCCGTGTTGGATCGGGGAGCCAGGAATACTCGAGTCAGCCTCGTTTGAGAAGTCAAAGCCATCTGGGATTCAACATATAACATTTTAGTGCTTTTTGTGCTCCTCTATTCTTTCTGAGCATTTTGACCCAGGCAGATAAGAGAATGTATATATGGATATGATATAAACACAAACACTATTTATATAGTTACATGTGTGTGCACAGCATACACACACATAAGGCAGCAGATGAACAATGTGAGGTTTGCGAATGAATAGAATAGAAAAATAGGAATCATTAAAATGGCAGTTAATTTCTCTTAGCCAAGACAGCTTGACTATTCAAATACCATATGACTATGAAATACTGCTGGATTCAGCACTTACTAAAAAAGGAAAAGCAGATAAAAATCTAAAAAAAACAATAATCATTCCTTTTATGGATAGCTTGTATTACACCATTAGTTTGGCCAGTTATAATTTTCTCCCACAATGCTCATACATGCACCTTTTTTCCCCCAATTTGGTAAGAAGCTTAAAGAAACTTCTTTCCTATTGTTATTCCTCGTTCAAAAAAGATAAAAATTAACTTGATCTTATTTTCTGTTTCAACATTCATAAGGAATTCTAAATAACATCTATTTTATTAAAAAATATTAAAATACATTTAAGTATGTAAACCATTTTAGTGCTTTTAGAAACTGAACCATTTTACTTTAATTATAGAGTACTGTAATATCATGTGCTAATATAGTCTATAAAAACAGTGATAAATTTAACTGAATCCATGAGTGCGCTATAGGGACTTTGTCCTCACCTTCTCTCCTCCATCTATGGCGACGGATGGAAGCTGTTGTGATTGCAGTCCGAGAAATCCTCGGCACTGTCGGAGTGACTTCCACTTTAAGTACTTTCTGGCCTTCTTGTGAAGAATCAGGAGCATCAAACGGCAATGAATTTTTCATGGCATTAGCAACCTAAAATGATAATGTAAGTCTAGACATATTTACACCCTATATACAATTTATACTTATTCTACACTTACTCATTTCCATAATTTCTGAATATGTATTTAAAATGCGTACTATAAAATATAAAAGTAGAATGTGTCAGAAATATTTGTATTTCTGTTGTTCTGTATTGTTCTAGGCAGGTTTTTAAAATGAGTTTATTTTTTTTTAATGTCAGTCACCTTACCATTTCTTGAAGTTATTGACTTTCAAAGAAGAAATACATTCCATAGAAGGAAAAATTGTTTAACATTTGAACCCTGACATAAGAAAAATTAGAGTAAGTTTCTGATCTTTCAGGAAATACATAACATGCAAAATTTAATCTCTGGTTAAAATAATTAGCCTTTTCTCCACTCCTTTGTTTCATAAGAAATTTTTCCCAACATGTCTGATATTTTGTCCCAACACTTTCTGCCCTCCGTAGAGGAGAGTAAAATATCTGGCTCACGAGTAATTGCTGTTGTTTGATTCATGTTTCTTTTAGAGAGCCAGGATACTTCTCCAGCAACTGCCTCACTGACTTCTTTTTATTTACTTTTTTTTTTATTGGTCTGTTTTCATTAATTTTTAGAGAGAGAAGGAAGAGGGACAGACAGAAATATCCATGAAAAAGTGACATCATCAATTGGCTGCTTCCTGCAGGCCCCTTACCAGGGATGGAGCCAGCAAGCCAGGCATGTGGCCTGACCGACAGGGAATCGAACCAGCGACCTCTTGGTTCATAGCTTGACACTCAAACACTGTCACAGTCGCCAGGTGGGTTTATGTTCCTTAATGGGGTAGTGCTCATCTGGCAAAGATCTTGAGATAGAGGATTGTCATTCTCCCTCCCTCTCCACTTGGACAAGGACAAGTGGAGTGTAGCAACCTAGATAAGTGTGCCTTCTCTACCAACCCAAACATTCTCTGCAGAGGGAGTCGGGGGCCTGCTTCAAGGTCTGTTGAGGGTTGGGGAGTTAAGTCTTTCAGTTTAGCCTTTATCAGTGCTAGAGATAATGCCTTATTTTTCTATTTGCCAACTATTTTATCTACTTATCATCTGCTCTAGATTTGAATAGAGAAAAGGAGTGTTATTTATTGGGCCCCTCAGAGATCCCCAATAATAACTATTCCAGGACTAGAGATTACTAATCTCTTTAACTATATTGCCTTGAAAGTGCCCCTCTACTTAATTTTTAAAATTGTTACAAAGATAAAAGCATGAATTTAAAGAGTCTCTCAAATGCAAAGTATTATTACTGTAATATAATTTTTTAAAAATCTTGTTATTCATTCATTTTCATGTAAATGTTAGAGTAAAATCAGGGGTGATGACATTAGAAAAAAATGAGAATTTAAAGTACAAAAAAAAGAAAAGAAAATGGCTTTAAAAATTGTACTTTTAAAACACTGTAAGTAAAAGTACATAAATAATTTTTAAAATACCATTATAAAAATACTGTAAAAAGTTTAGAAAACAAAAAATTGCAAAGAAATACAAATCATCCACAGTCAAATCACCTAGACAACTATTAGCATTTTGTATGTTTCTTTTTTTTTTTTTTACATCCTCATCCGAGGATATTTTTCCATTGATTTTTAGAGAGAGTGGGAGAGGAGAGACAGAAAGAAACATCAATGTGAGAGAGACACGTGGATTGGTTGCCTCCCTCACGTGCCAGGGATTGAGCCTGCAACCAAGGTACATGCCCTTGACCAGAATCGAACCTGGGACCCTTCAGTCCGTAGGCCTTCACTCTATCCACTGAGCCAAAATGGCTAGAGCAGCATTTTGTTTGTTTCATCTGTCCTATCTAGATTAAAAAAAAACAGTTGTATAATGTTTTACCACTTAACATAAGCTAGCATCTTTCTTTAATATAAATTTCCAAATACATAATTTCACCAAGCAAATATCGTATAATAACCATTCTCTGCTGTGGAACATTTAAACTGTTTTCATTCCTTTGAAATTAAAAATAACATTAATGCTGTGCTTACAACACATGATTAAAAAAAATTAAAGTAGTTTTCTGGGATACATTGCTAGACATGGAATAGTGGATCAAACAAAACGAATACACCCTCTGCTGAGGGGTGGTTAGAGTTGTGTTCTACTTCTACTGGTAACATAAAAAATGCCTTCCATAGCCCACTATTGGATGTTTACATTTGTTTTTATTATTATTTTTTTTAATCCTCACTCGAGAATATGATTTTTTATTGATTTTAGAGAAAGAGGAGGAGAGGGGGAGGGAAGGTGAGAGGAGGAGAGAGGAAGGGGGGGAGGAGAGAGAGAGAGAGAGAGAGATATCGATTGATTGCCTCTCATATGCGCCCTGACTGGGAATCAAACCTGAAACCTTTTGGTGTACAAGACTATGCTCCAACCAACTGAGCCACCCAGCCAGGGTGAATGTTTACATTTGCTTTTCGGTTAATCATTTATCTTTTGGAGATATATTTATTTCGTGCAAAGCATATTAATTTTGTTTTTAAGATACCAATGGTTTAGCAATTTTGTTTTTTAAAATACATTTTTCAGAAAGAAGAAGGGAGAGGAAGAGATAGAAACATCAATGATGAGAGAAAATCATTGATTGGCTGTCTCCTGCACTCCTGCACTACTGGGGATCGAGACCTGACCAGGAATCAAACCAGGACCTCCTGGTTCATGGGTGGACGCTCAACCACTAAGCCACACCAGCAGGAAGACACTGATGGTTTAGAATTTAGATGTTTAGGTGGTCAAAAAAATCATCAACCATTTTTTAGTGACTTGTCATATCATTTAAGTTTCAAAAGTCCTTCCTGCAGAAATTTGAGTTTTTTATTTTTTTAAATACCATTTTAAAAAATATTTTATTGATTTTTTACAGAGAGGAAGGGAGAAGGATATAGTTAGAAACATCGATCAGCTGCCTCCTGCACACCCCCTTCTGGAGATGTGTCCGCAACCAAGGTACATGCCCTTGACCGAAATCAAACCTGGGACCCTTCAGTCCACAGGCTGACGCTCTATCCACTGAGCCAAACCGGTTAGGGCAGAAATTTGAGTATTTATAACCTATACCCCTCTCTTTTCTTAAGGGCTTCAATTCTTTAAACTTTATTTGAATTGTATTTTGATACATGGTAGGAGGAGAAGGTCTAAACCAATTTTGTTTTCTTTCCAATAGTTAACCAACTGCTATTATGGAATAAACCCTTTTCCTCAATAATTTGGATTGCCTCAGATTTTGCATACTAATTTCTTATATCCTCGACAGGCACAGGTATATTTAATAAAAAGTAAATATTTCCACTTACCAATAGTGGTTGAGAAAAGAGTTCTAGCTGAGCTCTATAAATGATGTCATCAAGGACTTCCTGGCCAAGGTCCCACTGTCCATTATACCTAAGGAGAAGCAGGTAGTTTACTATCTTGAGCAAATATCTTTAATATTCAACAACAACCTTGTTATTGTTCCAAGTCCTACTATTTTGATTCTTAAACAAGATTTTCACATCAATTTTGCATCATTCCACCTCTAAACAATCCCACGTTTGGTTACAAGAACAAAATGAAGATTTCAGATATAAAAGTTTAGAATAGTCTATAGATGTCTCTTCACATAAATTGTTTTTTATCAGGTATTGATATTTAGGGTAACCTATTTAATGCATTCATGAAAACCTGGGTTATAAACTACATGGAGAGACAGTTTTCCGTTATGTTCATAGCAGTGTTATTTATAATAGCTAAGACCTGGAAACTCATTGCCAATACTGATGATGTAAAAGGATCTTCCTGCCTATAGTTTCTTTTAGAAGTTTCATGGTTTTAGGAAACACATTCAACTCTTTAATCCATTTTAAGATGATATTTGTGTAAGGCATAAGATAGTGGTTCAGTTTCATTCTTTTGCATATGGCTGTTCAGTTTTCTCAGGACCATTTACTGAAGAGACTATTCTTTCCCTATTGTATATTTGAACATTGGTAAGAGTATAAGTCTTAAAAGTTCTCATCTAAAGAAGGAAGTTTATAACTATGTGTGGTAATGAATGTTAAGTAAACTTACTGTGGTAGTCATTTTACAATATAAAATGCCTAATCATTATGCTGTAGACCTAAAACTGAAACCTTACATGTGGTTTGAATTCAATAGTTGTTATATTGTTTTCAAGTTTAAAATGTACATTAATTTAAAAAAGTACTAAGAAGAGTTCATGTTAAAAAAACAAGATAATGGGTCCATCATGAAACAAAAGATTTAGTGTTGTATGATAAAGAAAAAAAGAGAAATATTAAGTTTCCAAACATTAGGAAAAATTCACCCAATTCCAAAGTCCACCTACTTACATGGCATAATAAACTCCTGTGAGAAGTTGCACCATAAATTCGGGATCCAATACTATTCGACCACAGAGTTCTTTCCAGTGTTTTTCTTGTTGCCGTGGAAACCCACTCACACAAACCCTAGGAAATACAGTATTTATCATGAGTGATTTCTGATGTCATTGAATCAAATATTTTGCTTTTATAAATTCATTTATTCAGTTATTTGTTACTCAAACATTTATTAAATACAGTCACTACTTACCAGTCACTGTCCTGAGCCTAGGTATACAGTTGTGAACAGGTAAAAATAAATAAAAATAAAACCTGTGCCCTCATAAAACATACATCCTAGTGGACCATATTGATAAAAACAATTTTACTCAGATAGCCAGGTCTTTCAAATTCATCCTTCTCTCTCTTCACAAAATAAATGCATAACTTTCTCATATTCCAAATTTTATCAGGATGAATTAGAGATACAGAAATCTCAAAGCAAATAAGGGGACATTTCAAACTACTGATGTCTGTGAGACCATTTTTAATCAAAGTACCATAAACAGTCCTCTACCTGCCATCTCCTTAGAAGATGCTTCCAGGAAATGATGCTTAATAATTATCAAAAACTGTAACGTACCTATGTTCTTTTAATGAATTAATTTATTGGAATAATTATCATGGTGAGTTAAGAGAAATATTTTCATTTTTAGTACATCATAGTATCAGGAATTTTTTTCAAATTTCAGTTTACATATACATATTTTTGTAGCAGAGACATATAATTAGGTGATCAATAAAAGACTTTAAAGTATAAAATAGCATTATATTAGTATAAAATATGTAGGTAAAATATAATGACATTCAATTTCACAAAGAAAAATGAAAAATACAGGTTGGGGCAAAAGTAGGTTTACAGTTGCTCATATGGAAAATAATACAATAATTAATTAATAATAGTACAAGAATAAACGGTGTTTCACATACAAACAGCTGTAAATCTACTTTTGCCCCACCCTGTATAACGTCAGTCTATTAAAGAAAAGATTGTTCATTTATTCCTCAAATGGGTGATGATGGGTATCAGGTCACTGCAGTATTTACATTATATACATTTAATACACTGCCTGGCCTGTGAATCACAGACTTTCAGTTTTAAAAGATGGCTCAGTGGTTGAGCATTGACCTATAAACCAGAGATCATGGTTCAATCCAGGTCAGGGCACATGCCTGAGTTATAGGTTCGATCACCAGTAGGGGGCTTACAGGAGGCAGTTGATCAATGATTCTCATCATTGATGTTTCTATCTCTCTCTCCCTTTCCCTTCCTCTCTGAAATCAATAAAAATATATTTTTTTAAAAATTGATCCAACCTCTACTAGTCTTATTATGCAAAATTTACTGAAAATAATATTTGCTATTATTTAAAATAGAATGAAAAATTATAAATAAATATTAACTTAAAAAACCAAAATAGTCATTTATAAACAAACTAGAGGCCGAGTGCATGAAATTCGTGCATGGGTAGGGTCCCTAGTAGCTGCTGGCTGCTGGCCAGGGCCTCCCTTCCTCTGGCTGCCTGCATGCCGCCACCGGCCGGGGCCTCCCTTCCCCTCACACCGCCTCCCGGTGATCAGCGCACATCTAACTCCCAGTCGGTCAAACTCCTGCCTGTGGGGACAATTTGCATATTAGCCTTTTCTTATATAGGACTTATCTGTAGATAGGCAATAAGTGCTTAAACAATGTATTCTCTTGATAACAGTATCTAGGTTAGAGACAAGAACTTCGTTAGTCATTAATTATGTTATTACAGGTAAATGAAAATAACAAACTTATTTTAAGATCATCTATAAAATCAAACTTACAATTAACTTGGATTGGTCTCCCTCTTTGTGAGTGTGGGTGAGACCTGTGATTTGTTTCTAATCAACAGAACGTGGCAAAGGTGATGGGATTTCCATGATTGTGTTATTTAAGAATGTAGTGCAGGTCTCCTTTCACTCTTCTACTTTGAAGAAATAAGCTGTCATGTTAAAGGCAGCCTATGTTGAGAGGCCCACAGGGCAAAGAACTAAGACTGGTCCTTGGCAGAGTCAACAAGAAATTGAAGCCCTCAGTCCTACAACTACAGGCACTAAATTCTGCCAACAAAAGTATATAATTCCTCATCCGAGCTTCAGATAAGACTGAAAATCCAGTCAACATCGTAACTGCAGTTTTGTAAGACCCTAAGCACCCAGCTAAGCCATGCCTAGACCCCTGACACACTGAAACTACAAAATAATGTGTGCTGTTTTCAGTGCTACGTTTGTAGTAATTTGTTATGAGGCAACAGAAAACTAATACAGCATTTAAACCCTTTGGGAGGCTCAGTTTCCTCAAGTAAAAATCAGTTGAGCCATGGCTGGGTATCTCAGAGGGTTAGAATGTCGTCCCAATATACCAAGGTTGTGGGTTCAATCTCCAGTCAGGTAACAGACAAGAAACAGCCAATGAATGCATAAGTAAGTGGAACAATAATTAGATGTTTCTTTCTCTCTCTCTCTCTCTCTCTCTCTCTCTCTCACCTCCTCCCTCCCTAGATACCTCCCTCTTTTTATAAAAATCAATAAATAAAAAAGAAGAAAAAGATCAGTTGAACAGGATGAACTCATGGTTCCTTCTATAGCTGAAATTCTGTGACTCTAAATGTCCTCTATCTCCAAACTGATTTTTATTACTTAAACTTCCTTTCTATAGTAAATATTTAAATTTCAACCCAGGTCTGTCCAAATTATTAGAAATTCTGATTTAGTAAAGATTAAAGAACACAAATATAAATGAGACATATAATTGGTACTATTACTAATTTTCTTATACAAAGCAGAGATAATAATTTGTGAAATATATAAAGAAAAGGATTCACATTCCTTAAGACTTTCTTCACCCATGGGACTATTTATTCAAAGCTCTCAAAGTGATTAGGTATATCAATAAACCACCCTAAGATTAAGACATCTTTGCTTTTCTTGTTCAGATAAAAAATACTTTTTTGATGCTGAAATATTTTCAAGAAGACAAGATGCTTGAGAGATAAGGATTCCTACAGGAATATAAGCTCCATGAGTTTTATTTACTGCTATATCATCATAAGTTAAAATAGTACCTACCATAAAGAATATGCTCAGTTAAGTATTTGTCAAATAAATAAGGTTATAATAATAATGGTAATTATTATTCTCACCTGGAGCCCATCCGACAAAGAGATTGATAAGATGAAGCAGGCATATACACAATAGCAGAATTGTAACACAACATAAGAAAACTCAGGACTTCAAACCTACGAAAAACAAAAAAGTGGAAAGGATTATAAACAATCACTTCTATTAGACACTGTGGTAAATGATTTCTTCATTAGATGGTTATAACAACAATGCCTTGACATTACTTTCACGATTTCTCAATCAGATTACTATAGTCTCTTCATCAATGTTCCCCATATCCATTCCTAATGTAGATGACTGCCCTATCTACATTAGCCCACTGTTCCTACTGACTGCATGATAAAATCCAAACTCATCATGGCACACAGGTCCTTTAAAATCCACCCTCAACCATCCTCTCTAACCTTACCCTACCTCCACTGCCTACCACATACACTGTCTACATCAGTGATGGCGAACCTTTCGAGCTCGGCGTGTCAGCATTTTGAAAAACCCTAACTTAACTCTGGTGCCGTGTCACATATAGAAATTTTTTGATATTTGCAACCACAGTAAAACAAAGACTTATATTTTTGATATTTATTTTATATATTTAAATGCCATTTAACAAAGAAAAATCAACCAAAAAAATGAGTTCGCGTGTCACCTCTGACACACGTGTCATAGGTTCACCATCACTGGTCTACATCAATATTCTCACCACTCCATGAATATGCCATAACCTTTCATAACAACTTGCTTTTATACATACTGCTCTTCTTTACTAGAACATCCTTAGAAAACTCATGCTAAGGTTTCAAGTCCTAGCTCAAATTTTTACCTTAGACATAAAGCTGTTCTTAATTCTCCCAACTGAAGGAAACTATTCCCTTATCTGTGTAGCGCTAATATAGCATTTATCCCATTGAATCATCATTCTCCATCTTTTCTCTGTTTCACCCATTTGGTAATAACTTTAGACCCTGATATATTCACCTCTACCTCTAGTGTACAACACAGTGTCTAACACATCTACACTAATAAAAGAGAAACATGGTAATTGGCGTACGACCGCTACCCTTCCCATTGGCTAATCAGCGTATCCTTATGCAAATTAACTGTCAGCCAAGATGGCGGCCGGCAGCCATGCACTGAAGGGAGCAGGGAGGTTTGCTTCCTCCAGGGACTGCAGACTCCAACGTTCCCCGCCTCACTTCCTGGCCTCTCAACTGCAACTCTAGGCAACTATTACTATGTTGCAAATAAGAAGCTAAACAAAACCCGCTTTCAGTCAGCCCCGGACCGAAACACTGTATCCATGTTTTCAGCAGCGAGGCCTCAGAGCTAAAGCTGGCCCAGAATAAAAAAAAAAAAGAAACGAAAACAAGGAGCGGTTGGGAGCTTTTAGTCAACTGCCAGCGGGAAAACAGCCCTCAGCCCCTCAGCCAGACTGGCCAGGCACCCCAGTGGGGACCCCCACCCTGATCCAGGACACCCTTCAGGGCAAACCAGCCAGCCCCTACCCGTGCACCAGGCCTCTATTCTATATAGTAAAAGGGTAATATGCCTCCTGGCACCGGGATCAGCGTGACAAGGGGCAGCGCCCAAACCCCCTGATCAGCCCTGCTCTGTGCCTGATAGGGGGGAGCTCCCCAATCCCCCTATTGCCCTGCGGCTCTGTGTGTGACAGGGTGCGGCGCCCCAATCCCCCGCCCCCACGGGCCCTGCTCTGTGAGTGACAGGGTAGAACCATAACCTCTCCATCGGCCCTGCCCTGAGTGTGACAGTGGCGGTGCCCCAACCCCCTGATCGGCCCTGCTCTGTGGGTGATAGAGGGTGGTGCCCCAACCCCCCTCCACGGGCCTTGCTCTGTGTGTGACAGGGTAGAGCCATAACCTCCCCATTGGCCCTGCCCTGAGTGTGACAGGGTGCAGCGCCCCAACCCCTTGATCTGCCCTGCTCTGTGTGTGACAGGGAGTGGTGCCCCAACTCCCCTATCGGCCCTACTCTGAGTGACAGCGGGGAGCTCCTCAACCCCCTGATGGGCCCTGCTCTGTGAGTGACAGGGGGCAGCACCCCAACCCCCTAATGGGCCCTGCTCTGTGCGTGACAGGTGGCAGCGCCACAACCCCCTGATCGGCCCTGCTCTGTGCGTGACAGGGGGTGGCGCCGCAATCTCCCCATCGACCCTGCCTTGAGTGTGACAGGGGGCGGTCCCCAACCCCCCAATCGACCCTACCCTGAGCGTGACTGAGGGTGGCATTGCAACCTCCCGATCCGCCCTGCTCTGTGCATGACGGGGCAGCACCCCAACTCCCCAATCGGCCCTGCTCTGAGCCTGACCAGGGGCTGCACCTAGGGATTGGGCGTGCCCTCTGCCACCCAGGAGCAGGCCTAAGCCAGCAGGTCATTATCTCCCGAGGGGTCCCAGACTGCAAGAGGGCACAGGCCGGGCTGGGGGACCCCCCCCCCCCCCAGTGCACAAATTTTTGTGCACCGGGCCTCTAGTTAATACTATAATAAACATTTATTAAAGGGATAAAGAATGCTTTCCTAATCTTTACAATGTCTAAGAAAGTGGCTCCTAAACCTGGAACAGATTATAGTTATTTAAGGACCTTTTGAAAAAATATATTCCTGTATGTCAACCCAGATAACCAACAAGAGTCTCTAGGGCAAGACCCGAGGGAATTTGTACTTCTAAAAAGCTTCCCATTGATGGTGAAATTCTTTGTACCATTTTTACAACATTTTTTGTAAGTCTGAAATTATTTCAAAATGAAAAGCTAAAAACTGAGTTGTAAGTCTGACTCAGAAGCAGTCAAATGTTCAGATCTTTTCTTCTCTATGTTACCTGGTTTATTGAAGGTTTCTTTTCTGAAATTTAAGATTTCTTTTCTCAAAGAAGAAAAAGGATATTTCTACCGAGAAAGCACCAGGCACAACTGTGGTTTAGGGTGGGGGTTGGAAGGGGAAGACACCATACTGAACACAGGAACATTAAGTGAAACAAACCTTACTGGAAATCAAGACCTCAAGCTCTCCTTCCCCACTTGGCCACCAGAATGCTAGCAGCTAGCCCTCTATTTACATACTAGACTTTTCTCTAGGGAACCTGACCCTAAGAAGAAAGACTTAAAGATATGAACTTAGAAAGTTCCCCAACTGAACAGCCCAGTGAGAAGTTGTGAAGTTCCTGGTCAACTAGCCCTATTAATGTGGTTAAAGCTTCTCAATTTTATTCTCCTACTCTTAAATATATGGGAGAGAAAAGACATCTGAGGAATTCCACTAACAAAAAATGAGACCAAAAAACAGAAAAAAAGTACAATTTAAAGGAAACAGAATACACAAAAAGAAAAAAAAAACTTTGAATAAGGCAAATTATAATTAATATTCTCAAAAATATAAAAGATGTTTCAAAAAAACTCCAAACACACCACTTAAACAAAATCAGTATTTTAAAGACCATTCAGAAAGCAAGAAAAACTTTTAGATATACAAAATATAATTGCAGACATTAAAAACTCAAAAAAAGGACTGACAAATGAAGTTAAGGATATAAGTAAAGTAAAGCAAAATAAAAAAGATATGGCCAACACGAGAGAAAAGAAGACTATTCCAGGAGAATTATTACTGTCCACAGTTTTTACAATTACCGATTTTGTGCAGTGAATGTTTCCCTCTGAGGATGAAGATCACTATAAACAACCCTGATGAGGTCATGCTGACACAATGCCCCTTCAGTCAAAGCCATGGATCCAATTGTTGAGGGCTATAAAAATAAGGTAAAGTATGAGACTGTGTCTCTAAAATGAAGTAAAAATCTGTATCACATAAAGATATTTGTTTCAAAAAAGGGCAGTTTCACACCATTTCTTCTCTTTCAAAACCCTTTCCATTTTTCAATTATACACATTCTATGGCTCTTTTTGAAAATTATATACATATACATATATATATATATATATATATACACACACACACACATACATATATAATGTATAAAAATTAAAAAAGTTGCTGAAAAGACTAAAGGTTACAAATATGTCCATTTCAATTTGTTTGTACTCTACAACATGAGCAGTCTTGGGGACTGTGCATTCATACTAAGTACTCTCATTAATCCCATTCTACAATGGAGACAGCAAGGTGTAGAGTGCTATAATTATAAAACACAAACAATATTGAAGGCTATGATCAAATGTCTCTTTAATAGTGACATAATTGATTTCATGTTTCTATAGTTAGAACCATCCATTCATAAATGTTTCACTATCCTCCATTTTATTTCATAATATGATTCACAGAACTTAATTAAAATTAAATTACTCAGAAATATTCTAAGCTCAAATGAGTCCTGGGCTAAATAGCAGGCATTCTATTTCCAACACAAAACAAAGTCCCAGAGGACATCATTTTTTTTTTTTTTTTTTTTTTTTTTTTTTTTTTATAGAGAGCAAGAGAGAGGGATAGAGAGCTAGAAACATCCATGAGAGAGAAACATCGATCAGCCGCCTCCTGCACATCTCCCACTGGGGATGTGCCCGCAACCCAGGTACATGCCCTTGACCGGAATCGAACCCAGGACCCTTCAGTCCGCAGGCCGACGCTCTATCCACTGAGCCAAACCAGTTTCGGCGCAGAGGACATCATTAAGAAAAAAAAAGCTATGAGACAACAGGATACTGAGTGTTGATAAGAAAATGGAATATAATTTTTAGACTACTGGTAAAGCTTCTTTAAATGCTTTCCTCACGACTTTATGTACTAAAAGCCACCTTAGGTCAGAAGCTTGATTCAGAACACATATCCTTAAAGAGAGGAGGCAGAAGGAGTTCAGCTCAACAGAAGACATCTACCTGTATAATAAGCATTGTTCTCACATTGTTCAACCAAATAAATATATGCAAAAATCAGAAGTGGAATGTTAGTGAACAGCTGGAATGCATCAACTAGAATTCTTTAAATGGAAATATAATCATTACAGTGGTAATATTCTTCTAAGTAGCCATTTTCCTAAAAAATAACCCCCCAAAAATAAATGAAAAAATAAAACCCAATCAAACATAGATGATTTCTAATTACTCCTGAAGACTTAAAGAAATTAAAGAATATGGTATATCAAATTTAATTGAAAAATAAAAATGATTTAAAGAATATTTTTGAAAACTCATAAAAAAAGATTTAAAATGATACTGGTGAAGAATACAAAGAAACAAGAACTAGAAGAAAATTACCCATTAATTATTTTCTGCCTCTCTTGACAACAGCTCAACTTTTGTATCACTAATTGGAGGCCTGGTTTCATGCACTGATGGGGTCCCTCAGCCTGGCCTGCGGGGATCAGGCCGAAACCAGCTCTCCGACATCCCCAAGGGGTCCTGGATTGTGAGAGGGCAGTTCTCGGGTGATGCACCCCGGAATCGGGCTCCCTCCTCTTTGGTTACAGGGTGCATCACCCGAGAACCGCCACTGCCAAGTCACCACAGCTTGGCAGCTCCTGGATTGAGCGTCTGCCCCTTGGTGGTCAGTGCGCATCATTACTACCGGTCAGAAAGTCACTTAGCCTTTATATATATAGATAACAAACATCTACTTTTAATAAGTAAATCAATAAAGATGTGTTAGGAATATTTACCTCTGGTAAGAGGCTGACTTTATATCTTTATTCAGTATACCAGGGGTCCTCAAACTACGACCCGCGGGCCACATGCAAATACAAATATTGTATTTGTTCCCGTTTTGTTTTTTTACTTCAAAATAAGGTATGTGCAGTGTGCATAGGAATTTGTTCATAGTTTTTTTTTTTAAACTATAGTCCAGCCCTCCAACAGTCTGAGGGACAGTGAATTGGCCCCTTGTTTAAAAAGTTTGAGGACCCCTGCAGTATACTTTTAAATAATTCTACCTTTCCAATTTTACTTACCTCATGGTATATTGAAGGCTTAGATAAAGAAGGGATAGTAAAAGACAGAACTTTGTTGTTTCCATCTTTATCAGCAATTTCCTAGTTAAAAAAAAATACAAAGATAATGAAATAATCACAGGACTATTAGAAATAATAATTACTTTCTTAATTTACCAAACATATCATTGGTAACTGAGGAAGATGTTTAGAAATAGTAATATAAATAAAAAAAACTGCCTGGCCGGCATGGCTTAGTGGTTGAGTGGCCATCTATGAACCAAGAGGTCACGGTTTGATTCCTGGTCAAGGCACATGCCCAGGTTGCAGGCTCGATCCCAGTAGGGGCTGCGCAGGAGGCAGCCGATCAATGATTCTCTCTCATCACTGATGTTTCGCTCTCTTTCCCTCTCCCTTCCTCTCTGAAATCACTAAAAATATATTTAAAAAAATAAAAAAATTAAAATTAAAAATAAATTACTACCCTAATTTATCTTTGCTAAATTAGCAAATTTGTACACTTTGGTGGTTGAATTATCCTTTGAGAGATTTTAGTGCAATACTAAGTAAATCAAATACAACATGACAGCAAAGACATGAAAGAAGCAGGCACACGAATCAATTTTCATGTTCAATTTATACACAGGGCAAGGAGATTACAAGTGATTAGATCTTTAAATAGAAACATTAGTTCTTTGAGTCAAACAAATTAAAGGCCTTAGGCAAGAGCTCCGTATTTATTAAAATAAGAAAAACACACTATTCTAACACAGAATGAATCCTGACTAAAAGAAACTCTTAAAATTCTTCAGCAATAAACTAATGACTTCAAATAAGCTACATATTAACATAATTATTAGTCTAAGTAATTAAAAATAAGTTCATATTTAGGTCATTCTTACTGAACTGCAAGAAAATTCTTGTGAATTTTAAAAGCATTTTATCTTTCAATGAAAAGGACAATGTACCCATCATCTTTACATCCAATCTTCTATAGGTATCTATAAAAATCTGCCTACAGTAGCCAGGGGTGAAATGCTCTTCCTGCATCACTCCCTTTCTCTACTGCCTCATTTGTCTATGTTTCCTTTACACTTCATATTAGTATACATAACAGACATAATCATAGAGAAGACTGAACTTGTTAGACCTGGGAAGGTGGTCAGAGAGAGACTAAGTAGTTAAACAATATGAAAGGAAGAAACAACTATAAAAATAACTACCATCACCAAAACACAAACCCAGAACATCCCTATGGGGCTCATTTCTGAGTTTTATGTCATAGGATAGTACCAATTATATGTGAACAATGGTCCTACCTATAATTTTGGCAGGAAAAGGGGTTTAAAAATTCCTTAGAGAGCCAGGCTGGTGTGGCTGTGTTTGAGTGACGACCTATGAACTGGGAGGTAGCAGTTAAATTCCTGGCCTGGGTTGTGGGCTCGGTCCCCAGTGGGGGGCCATGTGGGAGGCATCTGATCGGTGATTCTCTCTCATCGATGTTCCTGTCTCTCTCTCCCTCTCCCTTCCTTTGTGAAATCAATAAAATATGTATATTTTAAAAATTCCCTAGAGAGATCATTTATCTACTTTGTAGTCAAACTAGTTACCACTACATCTGGGCCACTGTGCCTCAGAGAGAAAGTTTATGCTAGCTAAGATGAATAGACATGATTTAAGTTAGGCAATAAAATTTTAATTTTTATACCTAAATTTTAAATTAAGCCAAATACTTTTGATCTACATTTGTGAGTATTTGTGGAGAAGTGTGTTCTGAAATTTGTTTAAGCTGAGGGCAATATAAAACTATTCTCGTGGCTATCTTAAACAAGAGAGAAGTGCTAGGGAAGGAAAGAAAAAAGAGAAATACGTATATAAAGAAAAACCAGTGCGGTAAGAAGAAATGAGAACCACAGAGAAGAGAGAGCATATATCAAGGGAATTAAAAGACAGAAGCCTGAGGTTGCATTTCTGCATAGAATTGAGCAATATTTTTATAGTACACTATTTTTGAGATGCCAAAATTAAACCACAGCATCAACTATTGTCAAGAACTTGTCAAGCATTCTGATATACAAAATATTTGCTTCATTTGTCCCACTACTAAATTTTATTACACTAATCAAATTAATAAAAGTAACAGCATAATGTTAAACCTAATCTAATACACCAAATTCAATTACTAAATCATGAAACACTTTCTAAGTACCTGTACAAATCAACAGAGGAGACACAATGATATATGACACAAATTTCCTACTTTAAAAAAACGGTATCAGGCAAATTAGCAAGAGAATTTTATACCAAGACCAGCTTTTCATTTTAAAAACTCATCTTAAATTATGATACAGCTAATAATCATAATAATTAAAACACCACAGGCATCATGCTGGATTTTTCTACTTGTTTTTAATCCTATAATACTGTTCTATTTCTGTTTTACAGATGAGACAACTGAAGTCAAGATATTAAGTAACTTGCCCAAATTTAAAGCAGCCAACAAGTGGCAGGGCCTGGTTTTAAACAAAATATAAGTGGCTCCAAAGGCCATGCATGCACCATCCTTCAGATATATGTTCTAGTGATGTAAATGTTTTCTAATGATTTTTGAAGGGGTAACACTTAGAGCAGCAAGCACTGGTTCACAAGAATATTATTTATTGTGAGGTGCAGTGAACTGGTGTTTCCTCTTCTCCGCATCCTCGCCAACACTTGTTGATTTTTTGATGATAGCCATTCTGACAAGTGTGAGGTGATATCTCATTGTCATTTAAATTTGCATTTCTCTGATGATTAGTGACTTTGAGCATATTTTCATATGTCTCTTGGTCATTTGTATGTCCTCTTTGGAGAAATGTCTATTCAGGTCTTCTGCCCATTTATTTAATTGGATTATTTTTGTTGCGTTGTATGAGTACTTTATATATTTTGAGTATTAACCCCTTATATATGTATCATTAGCAAATATGGTCTCCCATATAGTGGGTTCCCTTTTCATTTTGATGGTGAGTTCTTTTGCTGTGCAGAAGCTTTTTATTTTGATGTAGTCCCATTTGCTTATTTTCTTAGTTTCCTTTGCCCTAGGAGATATATTGGCAAAAATTCCACTACTGCCTGTTTTCTCCTAAGATTTTTATGGTTTCATGCCTTACATTTAACTCTTTTATCCATTTTGAGTTTATTCTTATGTATGGTGTAAGTTGGTGGTCTAGTTTCATCTTTTTGCATGTGTCTCTCCAGTTCTCCCAACACCATTTGTTGAAAAGACTGTCTTTACTCCTTTGTATGATCTTGCCTCCTTGGTCATATATTAATTGAGCATAATAGTGTGGGTCAATTTCTGAGGTCTCTGTTACAATCCATTGTCTATATGCCTATTCTTCTGCCAGTACCAGGTTGTTTTACTGATAATGACTTTGTAGCATAGTTTGATATCCAACTTTGTTCTTCTTGCTCAAGATTCTGCAGCTATTTGGGGTCTTTTTATGGTTCCATATAAATTTTTGGAGTATTTTTTTCTAGTTATGTGAAGTATGCTGTTGGTATTTAATAGGGATTGTGTTGACTTTATAGATTACTTGGGTAGTATAGACATTTTAATGACATTAATGCTTCCAATCCATGAACATGGTATACATTTCCATTTGTTTGTCTTCCTCTATTTCTTTTTCAATGTCCTATAGTTTTCCTAATCCAGGTCTTTTACCTCCTTGGTTAAGTTTATTCCTAAGTATCTTTTTGTTGTTGTTGCAATGGTAAATGGGATTTTTTTTGTTTGTTTGTTTCCCTTGTGCTCAATTTAATTAACTCAAATTTTTCAACAGACATTTCAATTTTCTTCTAAATATTCTTTAAGTATAATTTCAAAAGGACTTTAAAAAATACTTAAAATTTCCCAAACTATCACTTTCAACTTACCAAGTTATAAATTCCTAACAGAAGTGCTTCAATGCAACCATTACTCTGTCTGTCTCGGCTAACTGTAAGCCGTAAATAAACCCACATCAATTCTGGCAAGAACTGCAGCGTGAACCTCTTAAGTCGAACTTCAGAGCTACGATAGAGCTCAAACAGCTGGTGGCAGACAGGTTCCAGGAGCTAAAAGGAAAATAAAGTGCATTAGTTATTTCCATTATTTTGGATATAACTGATTTTTTTAAAGGCACGTATACTTATATCTTATTTTTAAACTAAATTCTTAACATAATTCTTGCATATTTTGAATCAATGCAACCAAAATTTTAATCTCTATGTAGAGAGATTACATATTAAACTGACCAATATACTAACTATAAGTAGTACTTTGTGGCCCTGTAATGTCAACATAACTTTTAATTCACTGTACTACTTAATTTAGTTCAGTGGTTCTCAACCTGTGGGTCGCGACTCCTTTGGCGGTTGAACAACCCTTTCACAGGGGTCGCTTAAGACCATCCTACTTATCAGATATTTACATTACGATTCATAACAGTAGCAACATTACAGTTATGAAGTAGCAACGAAAATAATTTTATGGTTGGGTCACAACATGAGGAACTGTATTTAAAGAGCCAGAAGGTTAAGAACCACTGATTTAGTTCTTTAACCAATGTACCAACTTATATTTAACAAGTTTCCTTTTCTGTTCTTAACAACTCTTAGTATCCTCCATTTTAAAAAAGTTTCTATTGAAAGAAAATAATCTCAAATGATCTTGCTGAAAGTTAAATATTAATTTAAGACTATGATTTAAATAAATTATATACCACTCAGTAGAGAAAGGGATTTTGCAATATGTAATATTTGGACATCCAAAATGCTAATATTTTAAATTAATGCTAGCTAATACGAGGCTGATAAATTCTACTAATTATATTTATTTGAAATATTTTGAAAAGGAGGAAATTCTGCAGAAATAGCTTTTCCAATATTTAATTGGATAATTCCTCATAAGATATCACACAATCTGACTTACAAGGAACTTTATGACCTTGAAAACTGAAGAAAATGAGCAGTTTAAATAAATCTTCCCCTTTTCCCTAAGCATGTACTGCCAATTTAGAATGTTTTCTTTGGAATAACTGCAGACTAAACAAAAACTATGATTTTAAAATGCAGACAAACACTGACAGGAAACTATAATGTTTAAAACTTAACACTAGTTTAATCAAACATTCTAGAATAAAGCCACTATTTTCACAATGTAAATTAAAAGTCAACTTATCCTATGTTGATTGTACACATAACATATTTAGATGAGTTAAACTTAGCTCTTAAGGAACAACTAAAGCTAAAAAAATTTATACACACACATCCTAGTCTAGTAAGCCCTTTATGTGAAATCACTATCATTGTATTCGAAATCTTAAAAACCATTCCAACTTTCTCCTTATACTGAAGTCTAGATCAAACAATTTGCCCAAGGACACAGAATTTAGTGGTGTAGGAAGACTCTAGAATTCAGGTCTTCTGACACCAGGCTGATGTTCCCATTATACCACATTCCTTATATTACAGCAAAGATGGAGTAGGAGGTGTGAGTTGCTTAATTACAAATAATATATTCCACATAGTGCCAATACTTTTGAAAACAGTCAATTGTTGGCATCTTTTAAAAATGCTAACAATAATATTTAGGTCTTTCGGGAAATTAAAGATTGTTGCTCTTATAAATTTATTACACACACACACACACACACAAGGTTTTTATTTTTATAAGTTTATTTGAACCAAACTGATGACATCTGCTGGGGAGCAAGATCTTAAATACTCCCTAAATATCCTATATAATAAAAGCCTAATATGCTAAGTGTCTGGTCATCCGGTTGTCCGTTCAACCAATCAAAGTGTAATATGCTAATGATATACTAAAGTCGCTCAATCTCTCGCTATGACATGCACTGACCACCAGGGGGCAGACAGTTGATTGGTTGACCAGTTGCTATGACGTGCACTGACCACCAGGGGGCAGACTCCTCAACCAGTAAGTTATCTTGCTGCTGGGGTCTGGGTGATTGGGATTGAAACGGGCTGGACATGCCCTGGAGCCCTCCTGCAGCCCCTCCTTGGCTGGCCAACCTCTCACATTCCTCCCCGGCCCTGACAGTGCACCAGTGGGGTACCTGGCCTGCACCCTCTCGCAATCCAGACTGAGGGACCTGCCCCTCCGCCATATATATATATATATATATATATATATATATATATATATATATATATATATATATATGAAATTTGTGCACTCGGGCAGGGGGGGGATCCCTCAGCCCGCCTGCACCCTCTTGCAGTCCAGGACCCCTCAGGGGACATCCACCTGGGATTGGGCCTAAGCCAGCAGTTGGACATCCTTCTCGAAATCCAGGATCTCTTGCTCCTTACCGCCCACCTGCGCACTCCTTACCGCTTGGCTCGCTGCTTCTTAGCGCTGCCGCAGAGGCAGGAGAGGCAAGCCCGGCTTCTGATTGAGTGGCCGCTCCCCCTGTGGGAGCACACTGACCACCAGGGGGGAGCTCCTGTGTTGAGCGTCTGCCCCTGGTGGTCAGTGCACATCATAGCAACTGGTCGTTCTGGTGATTCCGCCATAACGGTCGCTTAGGCTTTTATTACATAGACATCTTTTAAATCTACTTTCCTCCTTAGTAAAGATCCTAAAATTACCTTCTCTAAATGTTACTGTCCATGGAACAATATTATGATTTATTTTAGAAAGATCTTAACTTCCTTCCTCAGTAGCAAAAACTACATATAGGAGACTATATTTTAATTAAGCATTACAAAGAAATACAGACTAAGGGAAATTATTATTCTGGTTTTTTTTTAAAGTCGGAGGAAGAGTGGCTGGAAATCCAGTAACTTTTAATCAGATACCACTGCAAAATAAGACTGTTAAAAACTTGCCAATGCTATCTGTTAAAAATCTTTAATTCCAAGTATATGTATTAGGCCATTGTGTTCTCAGTTTCTCAGTATTATACATGACTCTGACCTTTCCTAAATGAAACTATCACCCACATCAAAAGGTGTTAAAAGTCATTTTCTTCTGGTTAAAAAAAATAAAGCTTAAGAATAACTGACACATTCCCCAAATTTAGCTAACAGTTTGATAAAATAGTTACTAAGAGACATGCTCTCTGATGAACACACTGAGACAATCTGGCTGGAATAATGGACACTGAAGCCCAATTTGGGTTAAAGAGAGAATGTGAGGTGAGGAAAAGGGGTCAAATAGAAAGAAGTTATAGTTAAGGTTCATCTGTGAAAAGAGACAACAAAATGGGGTAGGTAATAAAGAAGCTAGTCAAATAAGGTTTTTAAAAAATAGAATATGATTCTTTCTTTGCCATACTCCATTCATCAGGAAAGAGAAGAGATCATTAAAAGGAGCAATCTTTGAGATGGCTAGGGAAGATGGGATCCAGGCCTAAGTGAAAGAGATGGCCTTTGATACACTAGGATACTTCATCTACTGAATAGCAGAAAAGGCAGGAGAGGATGGGCAGAGATGCTGGTATATTTGAATGGGAAAATAAGAGAGCTCCCAACTACTTTCCTATTCTTTTTTAATGACATAAAAAGCAAGCTGAAAATATGAAGGAGGGTAAGAATATGAGAAAAGAAGTGTAAAATGAACAGTTAAACAGTGTACCAAGAAGTAAGACTATAAGAGATTTTTAGTTTTGGATTTAAAGTGCAGAAAGATGGAGGTCTCCGCGAAGTAGAAGAACCGCAAGAGTGACTAAGGTATCTGGAAGGAGGGAAATGAGAAAAGTAAAGCAATATGTTGGTGTAGAGATTAATGTTGTATATATTAATGATTCTACAGAGCTTACTGTTCTGTTTTTCTTAAGTATGAACACATAGTTAGAACCTTATGACCTGACAGGAGAAAAGAATGGACAGACCTGCTCTGTCAACTGGTTGATTAAGCTGACAGCTGGGCCTTGATCTTAAATCTCTAAAGTTATAATTTTTCCATTTCTAGCCATGACAAAGTCTGACACGTTAATAGTTTGAAGTATTACAACATAAAATAATATGAATAACTTTTTAAAAAATATATACTTTATTGATTTTTTACAGAGAGGAAGGGAGAGGGAGAGGGATACAAAGTTAGAAACATCGATGAGAGAGAAACATCGATTTAGCTGCCTCTTGCACGCACCCCACTGGGGATGTGCCCGCAACCCAGGTACATGCCCTTGACTGGAATCGAACCCCGGACCCTTCAGTCCACAGGCCGACGCTCTATCCGCTGAGCCAAACCGGTTAGGGCATGAATAACTTTTTTAATGTCATAGCTTCCACCTATAACTGAATCAAGGAAACTGATACTTTTTTTTTTTTTTAATCCTCACCCGACGATGTGATTTTATTGATTTTGGTTTAGACTCTAAAATTTAGAGAGAGGAAGGGGGGGGGGGGGGAGAAAGAGGGAGAGAGAGAGAGAAAAAAAAACATTGACCAGTTACCTCCCATCTGAGCCCCTACCAGGAATCAAACCCCAAACCTAGGCATGTGCCCTGACCAGGAATCAAGCCTGCCACCTATTTGGTATAGGGGACAGTGCTCTAACCAGAGAATGGAGTCCCAATAAAAAGGACAGCATTTTAGAATCTCATTTTGTATTTCACTGTTCTTCTAATTAATATTTATTAAGTGTTCATTATGTACATGATAAAATACTAGATTCTATGAAGTAACAAATATAGAATATATGACTACTGCCCATGAAGAGCTTACAATCTAAAGAGAAAGCATAAAACAAATTTTAATAAGCAAAGCTTAAATGTTAAGACAGTGCAAAACAGAGGGTGGGGAATACACACATTCATTATTCAAACAGAATTTTGAAAATGCCTGACCAAGGATATGCATATATGTACATTACCACACCTGAAATTATAAAACATTCATAAATACACAGCAAGAGAAAAAGAAGCAAATGAATCCTGTACCTGCTGCTATACAAGGTAACAGATGCAAGTCTAACTGAGAGCCAATCCAAGTTTAGGAGATAGGAAAGAAAGAGGTCAATAAGCAAGCTTTTAGTGATTGGACAAAAATGAAGATGCACTTTAGTTAAGCTGCTGGTTAGGAGATGATTACCTGAACTTCTTCAAACTCACTCCAGTACACAGCAGAGGCACTCGTGGAGGCTGTATCTGGGAAGATAAGAAGCTACTTTCCTGTGTGTTCCTTTCATTTTCACTTCAAAACATACATGAGTCCCGTGGTGATAAAACTGTATGTCATAACTACTGTGTTAATGAAAAGATAATGTGTGTATTTTGCATAAATTAACAAATAGATTCAATAGCTGAATTTTTTTCCTTTTATGACAAACTGAATAAAAGAAAACTCTAATTCTAAGTTTATTAATCTTGACTATGTAGGCTAAAAAGTGCTTTCTCTGATAATTTTCAAACTAAATTTACTAGCAGTATCATTTTATGTTACCAGTCTAAGTTCACTGATTAGGGTGATTATACATAGTTCTATATTGTCAATAAAATAACTGCGAAGAATACTTAAAATAAAATAAATAAATCTCAATCCGTGTATGGTTAAAATTTGGCTTCCAGAAAAGGAAACATTCCAGAAAAGGAAGCAAAGGAAAGTTTCAAATTAAATAAATAATCTGCAAAAACAATGGTCACTCAAATGAAGAATCAAAATATACTGTCCTCAGGCAGTAACCAATTTGATCAAAACATTTAAAAATATGGAGAAAGAGAGCATGAGGAAAGCCAAAGCAACTATCAGAATGAAAAATAGCAGAAAAAGTTTTCCAGTCTCTAAGAAGAATTAAAAAAAAAAAAAAAAAAAAAGAGTAGGGAAAACTACAAAACTTAAATATGTGTGCTTTAGTACACATATTTAATTTTATTATGTTGAAATTATTTTTCTTATAAACTCTCCTACCTCATTATTTGAATCTTGAATAACTTTGTAGAGGGCTGGTACCAATGTTTTTTTCCGGTGTAAAGTTGCTGCATAATTGGTGATCTGAGTGTCAGGTAATGCCTAAAAAAAAAATTTAAAGGAAAACAAAAGTGAACTTAATATTTGGGAAGTCAGAAACTTTATTTTGAAGGAGCTCCTCTTGAAAATATTTGTTTCAATTAAGAAAAGAAATTAATATAAGAACTAACCATGAATGTTAATAAAACAAACAGTTATATACAGGGTGAGGCAAAAGAAGGTTTACAGTTGTGAGTACTCAAAACACAGTTTATTCTTGTATTGTTAATTAATGATTGTATTATTTATTTTCATTACAACTGTAAAAACAACTTTTGCCCCACCCTGTATAATTCTAACCATCCTATATAATAAAGAGGGAACATGCAAATTGACCGTCATTCCGCCACAAAGACGACAGTGCCCACAGCAGGGGGGGGGGGTGTTGTTTCCATAACACAAGATTGTTGCGCCCACAGCGGAGGCTGAGTTCCTGTAACGAGCCTTAACGAGCAATCAGCAGGGACCTGAGGCTGCGCCCCACCCCCCCCAGTTCCCCTCCCCTGTTGGGCTTGACAGGGGACCTCAGGCCGCGCCCCTCACCCAGCAAGGCTTGACGGGGGACCTCAGGCTGTGCCCCCCGTCCCGGCGCCAGGTCAGGGAACCTCAGGCCACTCCTCCCACCCAGCGTGGCTTGACGGGGGACCTCAGGACACACCCCTCGCCCAGTAGGGCTTGACAGGGGACCTCAGGCCACGCCCCCGGCACTGGGCCAGGGGACCTGAGGCCACAACCTCTCCCTGGGGCCAGGGGAACTGAGGCCATGTCCCCCACCTGGCGGGGCTTCACAGGGGACCTCAGACCATGACCCCGCCTGGCAGGATTGATGGGGGGACCTCAAGGTGCGCCCCCCGCCCTAGTGCCGGGCCAGGGGACCTCAGGCCATGCCCCCCACCTGGCACTGGGCCAGGGGACCTGAGGCTGCAACCCCGCCCGGCAGGGCTTGACAAGGGTGGGACCGGCCAGATCTGGATCTAGCCCAATGGGGGTGGGGCCGGCTGGGTCTGGGTCTTGCGTGATTTCGAGGCGCACATGGGTGGGCAGGGACTTGACTCTGGTTCCTGTGGCATGCCCCAGACTCTGACTGGAGGAAGATTTTCATATACATTTTACTAATTTTCTTTCATCTCTGACACTTCTATTATAGAGAAAGGGCAAATAGCAATATTAAAATATTTCCTTTAATTCAGCGGTTCTCAACCTGTGGGTCGCGAACAATGAAAATACAGCCTGCATATCAGATATTTACATTACAATTCATAACAGGAGCAAAATTACAGTAATGAAGTAGCAACGAAAATAATTTTATGGTTGGGGGTCACCACAACATGAGGAACTGTATTAAAGGGTTGTGGCATTAGGAAGGTTGAGAACCACTGCTTAATTAATCCCCTTTTAATGTGCATGAATTTCATGCACCAGGCCACTAGTTAAACCATAAAAGTGATTAGAAATCACATATTATAACCAAGATTTGCTGAAATGGGTCATCTTAAACTAATCTAGTCTTAAAAAGTAGTTAAGGATATATTTTAATATGTTTTTATTGTTTAGAGAGAAAGGAAGGGAGGAAAGTAGAGAAATAGAAACATCTATCGGCTTCCTCCTGCACACCCCTTACTGGAGATCAAGCTTGCAACCTAGGCATGTGCCCTGATCGGGAATCAAACCAGTGATCTCTTGGTTCCTGAGCCACACTGGCCAAGCAGTTTAGATAGATTTTAATTCTTGCATTTTATGTTTATAAAACACTTATTTCCATAATGTTAGTAATTATAGTTTTCACTCAAATCAATGAATGATTTTAAATTACAGGAAATAAAACATAAGGCAAAAATCCTATTTCTATGCCTTATTAAAAAGGTTTCCCCTCTTTGAGTGGAATATTTTAAAATTTATATATCCCCTCATCAATCCTAACAAACTATTTTCATTTTTACATATTATCTTCTAGCCATTATTCACATCAGTGCCTTTTACAGAGTTGCAATTACAGAAACATTATTTCATATTTTGCACTACTTCATATCATAATATTTCAGTTTCTCCAAAGAACAGATTTTTACTGCTTGAATTACTGACATATAGAATCATTATGACATATTCTTATCCCTAATCCAATTTACCTTGAATTCTGATAACCATTCTTCCACAACACCACGTTCAGATCCCAGCATCTTCCTCTACCTTCTGTTACTCTTATCTCTGAAAGAAAAAAAGCACTGAGTTGAGGATAGCATTACTATTTACAGAAACTACCAAAAGTAAATAATGAGTGCCTTTCACTAAAGGAGACATTCATCTAGTATATATTTTAGATAAGAAGGCTTAGTTTTAGAACAGAACTCAAACTAAAATTTTTTAAAGAAAGAAGTTTTATTTATTTTAATATATTTTTATTGCTTTCAGAGAGGAAGGGGAAGGAAGAGAGAGATAGAAACATCAATGAGATAGAGAACTATTGATTGGGTGCCTCCTGCACACCCCCTACTGGAGATAGAGCCTGAAACCCAGGAATTGAACTGTGACCGCCTGGTTCATAAGTCAATGCTCAACCATTAAGCTACACCAGCCACGCTGTCTTTTTTTAAAGATTAAATCAGTTAACATATCAGTAAGCAAGACTAACTATGATAACTGCTCTTAAGGGCTTCTGATAGACCAAAATTATTAGATAAACAAAGCTACACAAGTTGCCGAAACCGGTTTGGCTCAGTGGATAGAGCGTCGGCCTGCAGACTGAAAGGTCCCAGGTTCGATTCCGGTCAAGGGCATGTACCTGGGTTGCGGGCACATCCCCAGTGGGAGATGTGCAGGAGGCAGCTGATTGATGTTTCTCTCTCATTGATGTTTCTGACTCTCTATCTCTCTCCCTTCCTCTCTGTAAAAAATCAATAAAATATATTTTAAAAAAAAGCTACACAAGTATTAGGACAACATATGAGATAGTAAAAAATGAGTTTTGCTACAGCAAATTTTCAGGCTGTTTAGATTAAGTCTGAAACTTAAGCATGTAAAATGTGCTGTTATTGTAAATACCAAGTTCCCTAAGGAAAAACCTAGAGCTATACTATCCAATACAGTAGCCACTAGCTACAAGTGGCTATTAAAATAAAATAAAATTTAAAGATTCAATTCCTTAGTTGCACTATTTAGTACTTAGTAGCTAAATATGGCTTGTGTCTTCCATACTGGACAGCACAGATATAGAACACAGACATCATCATAGAAATTCTATTGGACAGCACTGATCTAGATGTAGTTAAATAATACAGTTATACTAAGTAAATTTGATAGGTCAGTAACTGTAAAGGTTAGACAACAAAAAAGCTAAAAGAACTATTAAATAGAAAACACTTTTAAAAGTAAATTTCAAAGACATTAAGATGTGATTCTTTCAAGTCTCCTAGGTAAAATTGCCTAATAAATAGAAGCTATCCACCAAGGATTACCAAGAAGTCTAATATGTCTAACTGTATGGGAAATTCACTTTATCCTTTAAAAAGTTAAATTCTCTAATTTTTACCTCTAAGATCAGTTTTCTAAAGGAGGAGGTGGCACAGGAATGCGGCAGAGTTCAAGTGTGGAATTCATTTGTTGAGACTTAAATATTTTCCAACTCTACAAAAAAATGAAAATAGAAAACTGTAAAATATTGAGAAGAATGTAATACAAAGAGGTAAGAACAATTTTGGTAAGACAGTTATAATATAGTTTACCTAATTTAAGAAATAATTAGAGACTCAAAAATTTCTATAGTAACTAACATTTACTGGTGTACCATTACCAAACCTAATTTTTAAAAAAATTAGAAAGTCTGAGTTTTAGTTTCAAATATTCATTCATTATCGGCAAAACCTTGAGTAGGCTATTTAAATTTTCTGTAGCTGGAGCCTCACTTGAATAATCTATAAAATTAAGATTTCCATACAATAATTCTATTAATCCAATAGTACAGTGATACCATACACACACACACATGCAATCATTAAACTTTATTATTCAGTATAAAACCAAGCTTAAATAATAAGTATTAATGATGAGTTTCACAGAACTGAAAATTTTATCATTTTAAAAAAGAACACAGAAAATACTATTACTTGAATTTTTGTCACAAAAATACGTTAAAGGTTTTTGATCGGAGAAAATCATTTCCAAATTGCTAAAGTTATACTTTTCTCACAAATTGATAATTCTTTTCATATAGTTGCTTATCACATTATGTTCTATCTCTTTGATTCAAATCTGTATTACCATTTTAAATCTAAAACACTAAAAGAAAATTAACATTTTATAATATGTTAACAAAATGTTATTTTAAATACAAAAAATACATCAATAAATATCTCTTGGAATTTAATTACATTATCATTATAATTCAATGTTTTTCAAACTACATACGTGTCAAGACCTCTCTACTCCAACCACAACAGCTGACTTAATCTCTTATATGAGATTTTTACTTCATGAGATGTTCAGCAGTGAGGGAAAGTCTTGAAAAGGACCAAGAATATCTCCGAAAAGATATACAAGAAACTCGTAACTAGTGACCCTTTGGGAAGGGGCACTTTATGTCAAGGAGACTCGATCTTTTAGTGCCTTGGGAATTATGAACCACAAGGCAACTGGCAGTTTGAAGCAGTGCAGCAGATTTGAACCTCTGTAGAGATGGGTCTCTAAGGATACAGATACTAACTAGGCTCTCAATTTAAAAAAAAAAAAACAAAGCAAGAAAATCCAACATGGCAAATGATAGGAAAACTGAGTTTTATTAAATTTTAACACAGCTTTAAAACAGCTCAATCCCTGATTAATTGGAGGTAATTAGCCTCTTCACCGATTTGAGCCACAGGAAGAAATGGGAACCCTATCTGGAAGGTAATGTTGTCTCTGAATCTTTCATACAAAAAGTCTGGCACACAATAAAAAAAAATCACTAAATATCCATAGTGACAAAAATATAACCAAAAATTAAGAGAAAAAAAGACAAAAACAGCATACACATTCCTCTGAAGTGCACATGGGCTATTTTCCAAGATAGACAATATGTAGGCTACAAATCAAGACTCAACAGATTTAAGAAGATAGGTATTACACAGAGTATCTTCCATGACAACAACGGGATGAAGACAGAAATCAAAAGAAGGAAAACTGGGAAAATTCGCAAGGTTGTGGAAATTAAACCACACACAAGGGAAATTAGAAAATACTTAGAGCAAAACAATAATAAAAACACAGTATTTCAAAACCTCTGGGATGCTGTTAAAGTGGTGTTAAGGGGGAAATGTATGGCTATAAATGCTTACATTAAAAAACAAGAAAGCTCTCAAATCAACAACCTAACTTTATTTTTTTATTTTATTTTATTTTATTTTATTTTTTTTATTGCTTAAAGCATTACAAAGGGTATTACATATGTGTCCTTTTTCCCCCCCCCACCCTTGACAAGCCCCTGCCCTCCCTTACCCCCCAGTGTCTTATGTCCATTAGTTATGGTTATATGGATGCATACAAGTCCTTCGGTTGATCTCTTACTCCCCTCCCTCCTGTCCCCCAACCCTCCCTGGCCTTACCACTGAAGTCCGACAATCGGTTTGAGGCAGCTCTGCCACTGTATTTATTATTGTTCAAAAGTTTGTAATGGTCTTAATTATCCATGAAAGAATGAGATCATGTGGTATTTTTCCTTCATTGACTGGCTTGTTTCACTTAGCATAATGCTCTCCAGTTCCATCCATGCTGTTACAAATGGTAAGAGTTCCTTCTTTTTAACAGCAGCATAGTATTCCATCGTGTAGATGTACCACAGTTTTCTAATCCATTCATCTACTGATGGGCACTTAGGCTGTTTCCAGATCTTAGCTATGGTGAATTGTGCTGCTATGAACATCTGGGTGCATATATCCTTTCTGATTGGTGTTTCTGGTTTCTTGGGATATATTCCTAGAAGTGGGATCACAGGGTCAAATGGGAGTTCCATTTCCAATTTTTTGAGGAACCTCCATACTGCCTTCCATAGTGGCTGCACCAGTCTGCATTCCCACCAGCAGTGCACAAGTGAACAACCTAACTTTACAACCTAAGGAACTAGAAAAAGAATAAACTAAACCCAAGGCTAGCAGAAGGATGAAAATAATAAGGGTTACAGCAGAGATAAATGAAATAGAGAATAGAAAACAATAGACAAAATTTAAAAACCCAAAACTGGTTCTTTAAGAGAAAACACAAATTCCTAAAATCAGAAATGAAAGAGGGGACATTACTACTGATTCCACATAAATAGAAAGGGTTATAAAGAGAATATTGTGAACAACTGTACACCAACAAATTGGATAATCAAATTCCCAGAAACACAAAACTTACCAAGATTAAATCAGGAAAAAATAGAAAATCTGCACCCCGATAAATTCAATAAAAAATAAAGTAGCCCAGCTGGTGTGGCTCAGTGGGTGAGCATCATCCCATGAACCAGGAGGACATGATTCGATTCCCAGTCAGGGCACATGCCTGGGTTTTAGGCTCAATCCCCAGTAGGGGAAATGCAGGAGGCAGCCAATCGATGATGTTTTTCTCTCATCGATGTTTCTATCTCTCTATCCCTCTCCTTTCCTCTCTCTCTAAAAAGCAATGAAAACATTTAAAAAAAAAAAAAAACCTCAATTATTTTTTTTAATCTATTGTTCATCAGATTAGATGTGCTTTTCTTTAACTTATTCTTTAAAATGTCTTAACAAGGAAATCTTATTAAAAGAGAACTCAGCCAGGTGGATGAACCCATGCAGTGATTGGTGGTGCAGAGTGGACTGAAGGCAAAAGGAAGTTCCTTTTCCAGAGGAGAATCCAGAATGGGGGACAACAGAAAGGGGGCTCAGGAAGCATTGAGTGGGTTCAGTGGTAAATTTGATTCTAACATTTTCATGGAGTTCAGTGTTTTACAAATAGACCAAAATAACTCTTTTGTAACCGATGCTTTGCCATTCAATAAATTGGTGCCATTTATCATATTTTATGACTACTTTTTTTTTATGACTACTTTTCTGGCAGTTATATTTCAAACCTAGAAAGAACTATCCTATATAATCCTATCTAATAAAAGAGAAACATGGTAATTAGCCGTACGGCCGCTACCCTTCCCATTGGCTAATCAGGGAGATATGCAAATTAACTGCCAGCCAAGATGGCGGCCAGCAGCCAGGCAGCTTGAAGCGGAACATGAGGCTTCCTTGCTTCAGTGACGGAGGAAGCCAAGCTTCCCCTCCTGCCTTGCCGGCCTCTGAGCCACAACTCTAAGAAACACTGTAACAAATATAGAAGCTAAACAAACCCCCAGAAACCTGCTTTAGTCAGCCAGGCTTCAGCCAGCCGGACCGCAACATTGTTTCAAATACAGAAGGTAAACAAAGGCCAGAAACCTGCTTTCAGCAGCAGAGGCCTCATAGCTGGAGCTGAGCCTCAGAGCTAAAGCTGGCCCAGAATAAAAAAAAAAGGAAAAAAGGACAGGTTGGGAGCTTCAGTCACCCGCCAGCCTGAAAACGGCCCTCAGCCCCTCACCCAGACTGGCCAGGAACCCCAGTGGGGACCCCCACCCTGAAGGGGGTGTGACCAGATGCAAACAGCCATCATCCCCTCATCCAGGCTGGCCAGGCACCCCAGTGGGGACCCCCACCCTGATCCAGGACACCCTTCAGGGCAAACCAGCCGGCCCCCACCCGTGCACCAGGCCTCTATCCTATATAGTAAAAGGGTAATATGCCTCCCAGCACCGGGATCAGCAGAGCCATGAGGCCTCCCAGCACCGGGATCAGCGTAACAGGGGGTAGCGACAAAACTCCCTGGTCGCCCTACGGCTCTGTGTGTGACAGGGGGCGGGGCCACAACCTCCCTATCCGCCCTGCTCTGTTCGTGACAGGGGAAGGCACCCCAATCCCCGGATCAGCCCCCAACCCCCTGATCGCCCTGCGGCTCTGTGTGTGACAGGGTGTGGCACCCCAAACCCCTGATCCGCCCTGCTCTGTGGGTGACAGAGGGCGGTGCCCCAACTCCCCTATCGGCCCTGCTCTGTGACGGGGGGAGCGCCTCAACCCCCTGATGGGCCCTGCTCTGTGCGTGACAGGGGGAGCTCCCCAACCCCCTGATCGTCCTGCAGCTCTGTGTATGACAGGGTACGGAGCCCCAACCCCCCTGATGGGCCCTGCTCTGTGCGTAACAGGGGACAGCGTCCCAACCCCCTGATGGGCCCTGCTCTGTGCGTGACAGGGGGTGGCACCGCAACCTCCCTATCAACCCTGCCTTGAGTGTGACAGGGGGCGGTGCCCCTATCCCCCAATCGGCCCTACCCTGAGCGTGACTAGGGGTGGCATCGCAACCTCCCAATCCGCCCTGCTCTGTGCATGACAGGGGGCGGCGCCCCAACTCCCCAATCGGCCCTGCTCTGAGCCCAACCAGGGGCTGCACCTAGGGATTGGGCCTGCCCTCTGCCACCCGGGAGCAGGCCTAAGCCAGCAGGTCATTATCTCCTGAGGGGTCCCAGACTGCAAGAGGGCACAGGCCAGGCTGAGGGACCCCCTCTCCCCCCCAGTGCACAAATTTTTGTGCACCTGGCCTCTAGTCCTATATAATAAAAGCCTAATATGCAAATTGTCCCCTCAACTGGAAGTTTGACTGCATGCTATGAGGTACGCTGACCACCAGGGGGTGGCGCGGAACATGGCGGGCGTCGGCGACGTGGCACTGGCAGCAGGCAGCAATGGAAATGCTGCCAGCCCCAATGGGCCCTGATGAGCAGGACCACGGTGGGATGGTGGAGCAGGTGAATGGGCGGCACTGGCCAAGGTGGGTGCAAGCAGGGGCCGATGCCCCATCGATTACCCTGCAGACTGCGACCAGCAGCAGCAGTGGGGGGCAGGGCCACAGTCCAGCTCCCAGGCGCTGAGGGAGTTGAGCGGGGGCCTGATGACTCAGGCAGAGGGGGGTGTGCGGGGGCCCGGGAGCCCAGGTGCTTCCTAGGGCCCAGAGGTCAGCTGGGACCTGCCCTTCCACGCCAGACAAGTGCACTTCAATCGCCGGCCAGGCCTAGGGACCACACCTGTGCACAAATTTCATGCACCAGGCCTCCAGTAATTCTATAACTAATCAAAGTCACGCATCTTAATATATTACATAACTGAGTTTTTACTCCTTTCTCCAAAATTAAAGCTGACTCATTTACTTTTTCTAGTACTTGTCTTCATGACAAATAGATACCCAAACAGAAAGTCTAGAATTCACAAAGATGCACCAGGAATTTCTAAACAGGATCTGTGTCAAAATCAACACATTCACAATTCCAAGTTTTACTATATATTATAGAGTGTTTACGCAAAAGCTAAACGTATCATAGCAATATTGCAAAAAGACCTTTAATCAAGAAAACTTACAATTCTTATTTTCCAACTGTAGTTTGATTCTAGAATTAGATAGCTTCCAGATACATTGAGAGAACAAGATATAAGTAAATATCTGTGCAAATTAACACAGGTCTGAATCATGAAAGCAATTACCTTGGTTTATGGAAAGCAGCTAAGTGCCAAGTAAAAACTAATCCAAACCAAAACATTCAGCACAATTTTTATTTCTGGCAACTTTAGCTCCTGGCTAGAAAGTCTATCCCAGCTATGACATTAAATGGTGAAAATGTATTGAGCTATAAAAATATTGGTAGATTTGACAGCCCTTTCTCTCAAGCAAAAACTATGATTACTGGTTCATATCACAAGTAAGAGAGCCTTGAATTAGATTAATGATTTGTAAGTGGAAGCCAGCAGTGAACCATATCTGGGGAATTTTTTTCTTCAAAATATGTATATCTACCTTCCTTCACATTCACCCTACCACTAAGATTCTGAAGGAAAGTAGAGATGATATAATATGTATGTGCCTTTTAAAAAAAACACCTCTTAGATTATTCTGTGTGTGTGTATATATATATATAAAACTGTCCACTTTCATGGAGATTTTCTGAATTAGGTCTAATTCTTTTTTTAACACTGTATCAATAGCAGGCAAAAGGAGGCGAGCTACAGAGTGACAAGAACTCGGTGGAAGGCTCTGCAGGTAGGGGGCTGTCCTCACACCAGCTGTAAGCAACCTTCAGAGCTTTCTGTGCCAGCTCCCTCCAAAATCCACTGCATCACATTTTAGACAATGACAAATGTTCAACTCATCTTCCTGAGAAAAGAATATAGTCTCCTTACCAGACAAAAATGTAAAAAGAAGCTATTTTGGACATCAAAAGAAACTAAGAAGTCAGACACTGAAACAAAAAATTCCTCTGTTCTTGCATTAAAAGAATAACAACAAAATACTATTTTGTGCAGCTAATAACTTGTTTGGAGACTTTCTGCTCACATATTTTATCATTCTAGTTTTTTTGTGTTTTGTGTGGAGTTTTTTTGTTGTTGTTTTTTATTTCAGAGATTAAGGAAGAGGGAGAGAGTGAAACATCAATGATGAGAGAGAATTATTGATCAGCTGCCTCCTGCATGCTCCCCACCGGGGATTGAGACCGAAACCTGGGCATGTGCCCTGACCAGGGATCAAACCTGGGACCCTTTAGTCCACAGGCTGATGCTCTATCCAGTGAGCCAAACCAGCTAGGGCTGTGGTTTTTTTTTTTTTTTTTTTTTATGTAGCATGGGTTTTTCTATTATAAAGCTCAGTCAAGCTGAAAATTTTAATCATTCTAGAACTTAATAAACTACTATAAGGTGCCAAAACTGTGTATTAAAAACAAACAAACTAAATCTATTGCATGTGAAGATGGCTTGAGAGTTGGATTTAAAAACAAGCTTTCAAGGTGCAATTTAGAGCAAATGACTGTACTTCTTTACAGCCATTGTTTCAAATTCCTTATAAACAGCTCCAATACAGAAATGTGTCAGAAAAGTAGACTTCTAATGATATTCAACTTTATTGTATTCTACAATGAAACCTACTGGCCATTAAAAATCAGCCATTGACAGCTCTAGTAGGCTCATTACATAATAAGAAACACACACACACACACACACACACACACACACACCCCTACATAAAAGCAGATTTGTTCACAGGTACTCACACTACAGAACTGCAACTAGAAGTAGAAATATTCTTTGTGACTGAGATAGTATTATTCATGCAAAAAGTAAAAATACAATGAAACACCAAGTGTTAAAATTTTTATCTGGGGCATTGATAAATATCTTAGTACTCCACTTCAGAACTAACAAAATCTAATGAACCACCTCTCCTTACCAAGTGATGAATTTTTGGTTTAGGCTCTGGGACATATTAATATAAATTAGTAATGGAAAAAGGGAAATTATAGTACACTTGCTAATACTATATTAGTTCTTCTCTTCTAAGTTAAAGGCAACATTTTCAATCAGCTTACATTTTGGCAATTTATAATGCTTCTTTTAAAACTGTTTTCCAGTGAGCTACAAAACCAAGTTTTTAGAAAATAAATATTATATATATATACACACACATATATATATATATATATATATATATATTTTTTTTTAAATTGATTTCAGAGAGGAAAGGAGAGAGAGAGACAGAAACATCAATGATGAGAGAGAATCACTGATCGGCTGCCTCCTGCACACCCCCTACTGGGGATGGAGCCGAAACCCAGACAAGTGCTCTGACCAGGAATCAAAACAGTGACCTCTGACCTCCAGGTTCATAGGTCGAGGCTCAACCATGGAGGCACAATGGCGGGAAAAACCAAGTTTTTAATGTAGTCTGTCCTTCCATAACATATACTTAATAAAATCCCTATGTTAATCGTACATTTCATTGTGCAAACATGGCAATTCAGTTATTTATGTCTGCAAATACATTTTACCTCGGTCAGAGGGGTTCAAAAAGTACACTTTTTAAACCTAAGAAATAATCCATAACTAGTCTCTCAGACCCACAGAGCAAATTACTTAAAAGATGACTTTTGCATTCCCTTTCCCCATTCAGACCACCACGTTATTTTCAGTCTTTAACATCCACAATATCTAGGGATATATATACACATACACATACACATACACATATATACATACGTACACACAGTGGGGCCTTGACTTACGAGTTTAATTCGTTCCGAGACCGAGCTCATTAAGGAGCTCGTTAACTCAAATTACTCTATCAACTCAATGCAAAAAATCTGCCGAGAGACAGCTGGTATCTCAAAAAACTCGTTAGTCGGGACACTCGTAAGTCAAGGACCCACTGTGTGTGTGTGTGTGTGTGTGTGTGTGTGTGTATAGCAATGAGATTTCTAGTCATTTTCCAATTTGCACTTACCTCCCACTATAGATTTTTGAGGCTCCCCACTTTCCCGAAGATTAGAAATAAAGAAGTACGTGTAATCAGCTTCGACCCTCAAAACAAATAAATTCCTAAACTGCAAGCTAACGACTCTCTCAACCCAAACCCGTATTTGGGAGAAGGTCTTCGTGACTAGCCTTCATGCTTCCACAGCCTGCAGGGGTGACGAGCACTCAAACCAACGGAAAAAAACACACACAACTATTCCGACACATCAACGGGCCGCCAGACCTCCTCTTCCAGGAGGGACAGCCTGGTTGTGGGGGTAAATAGCAGCCACGGGTTACATAACCGACGGTGAGAAAGAGTTTCAAGGATCTGCCCGCCAGTAAATATCGGTCTTCTCCGCTCCCCGCTCCCACCCCGACCAACAGCCCTGAAGAAGCGCAAGCCCTCGGGTTCCTCGCAGGCGCCTGCAATGCCGCGTCCTTTTCTCTGTCCGCGCTTCGTGCCAGGACCCCCTCCGGCCCTCGGGACTCGGCCCGGCGCCCGCCCGTCCTCTCTGCAGGTGCCACCGCAGCCCCCGCGCCCTAGGCCCCGCGTCGCCGCACCGGGCTCAGCCTCCACCCGCCTCAGCTGCCCGCTCCTCGCGACCTCCCAGCGGCTACCTGGGCTACGAAACGTCCCGGAACCACCGACAGCGCGGCTGCCACCTTCCCAGACCGTCCCCGTCAGGCCCCCGAGAGAGCTCCTGCAGCCGGAGGTGAACACCCCTTCTCGGGAGCCCTCGCGCCCCGCAAAGACAGCGCGGCTGCTCGCTTACCTGTCACCCCGCTGCCTCCGGCTTCTTACCGCCACCGCCTCCCGCAGCAGCCTGCCAACTGCAGCGCAACAAGCAGCCCTCCCACTGGCCGAGTCCACGTTGAACAACAGCCTCACTTATTGGCTGCAGGAGGTCCAAGGCCCGCCCCTCGGTGCAGCGTCTAAGGGATTCCGGTCTGCGAACAAGGAAAACGTCGCCTCTGCCCCGCCCTTCTGTCCTCCACAATGGCACCGATCGTCGTTAGACGACGGATGCACAGATGTGCGGGGAAAAAATGTCGACTGTCAGCCTCCTTCGCGTCATCTCCACCTGGTCCGTAAGTCTG
This sequence comes from Myotis yumanensis, assembly GCF_028538775.1. Taxonomy (NCBI): domain Eukaryota; kingdom Metazoa; phylum Chordata; class Mammalia; order Chiroptera; family Vespertilionidae; genus Myotis; species Myotis yumanensis. Next base: position 9,287,162 of record NW_027223759.1, read on the forward strand.
TGACCCCGTCCCGGAACGTTACATGGCTTCTCGGCTTTCCTGCCGGGAGGAAGTCCAGGTGACAACTTCCGCTTCGGGTCGGCACCGGCTGGAGGGTTGACTATTGAGTGTCCTGAGAGGTCAGATTGCTGTCAGGTAAATTAGAGAGTTGGTGGGAGATCTCTTGACTGGAACTAGGAATGAGATATCTATTCTGGGGAATTTAGAAAGGGAGAGACAAAATAAAGCAGGATGATGCGGGTGTGTGGCTCCAGACGGAAGGAGATCGAAGAACTAGCGGGGGAGAACTGTGAAGTCGTGGGGTGGTGGGGGTGGTTGTACAAGGATACAGTGGGAATGACGGGTTATTCAGTCCACATGCTTTTTTCCTGCTCTGCCACCAGCAGCACCCCGTCCCGTGTTTTTTGTTTGTTTGTTTTTTGTTTACCTTTGAGTTGAATAAAGCAGAACAGCCCCCAAATAAAAAATTTGTGGAGGGCCCTAGCCAGTTTAGCTCAGTGGGAAGAGCGTCAGCCTTCGGACTGAAGGGTCCCAGGTTCGATTCCGGTCAAGGGCACAATCCCCAGTGTGGGGGGTTGCAGGAGGCAGCCAATCAATGATTCTCTCTCATCAGTGATGTTTCTATCTCCCTCTCCCTCTCCCTCTCCATTCCTCTCTGACATCAATAAAAATATATATTTTTAAGAAAAATTATGGAGGAATAATTTTAATGCCTGCCTCAAATATGTATAGTTTTAAGTGAGATTTTTTTTCTGCTATGAATGTTTTGGACACGATGTTAAAGTGAAAAAAGCAGGGTACAAAGTCACATCCATTTTTAGAGCGATTTACTCTAAAATGTTTACTATTTTAAAATTGCATGTACATCGGTACAGGGACTGGAAAGGACACTAAGAATTCATTCGTCTTTTATTTTCTAATGTTCTTAAGAGTATCCACAATTTTAAAAATGAGAGGAAATTGGGGTGTATGCTTGAACGTCTTTGGTAAACCGTAAAATTGCGTGTGTTGTAAATGGTATTATCCTCTTATTTCCTTCTTAGGGATTCCAGCCCCTTTTAGTGGAGGTTGATATTACAGGTTCACTCCAAACATAGGTAGATAGCTTTTTAAATTTTCATGATTACATGGGTTTTCTTTGTAGAACTAACTTCCTTGCTATTCTTGTTGGAACAGCTCTGAACTGGAAATAATAGCCTGTTGTTGAGTCCTTGGCATAATTTGTCACTTTATCTAATTTTCCCTTTTACTGTGAAGTATACATAACAGACGGGTGTATAAAACATGAGTACTTTTTAAAGAATTATAATTATGCCAAAACCGGTTTGGCTCCGTGGATAGAGCGTCGGCCTGCGGACTGAAGGGTCCTAGGTTCGATTCCGGTCAAGGGCATGTACCTGGGTTGCGGGCACATCCCCAGTAGGAGATGTGCAGGAGGCAGCTGATCGATGTCTCTCTCTCATCGATGTTTCTAACTATCTATCTCTCTCCCTTCCTCTCTGTAAAAAAATCAATAAAATATATATTTTTTAAAAGAATTATAATTAAGCTAGGCCGCAGGGAAAAGGAGCTCAGGGGGACCCTTTCCCCCTCCCCACGTGGGAGTTTGCACTTGTTCTCCAATAAATCTCCACCTTTGCTGCAAAAAAAAAAAAAAGAATTATAATTAAGCAAACACTTGTGTACCCACCCTTCAGGTTAGGAAGTAAAGCATGGCCAATACCTTAGAACATTCATTCTCAGCACAAGTGATAGGCCTTCAGGCAGATGAAAATTGGTTCTGAGGGGATGGAACAGTGTGTGAAAAAATCATAGGTACTACTGTGGTGTGTGGCCCTCCCAAGAGCCACAGTACATACACATGTATATAATATATCCGTAGTATTGAAATTTCATTGGAGGAGGGGAGCGAGAATGTGATAAGGAAAACAACTGTCGAAAAAAGCTCCTTTGGCGTACAAGAATTAAGAATAGGTTGAAAAACAGTGCCTTAGAAGCTCTGATTTTATGTCCTCCACCAAGGGGTGACTACTGTCCTGACTTGTGATAAGCATTCACTTGTTTCAAGCATTCATTTCATTTTCCATCTATAATGCATTCCTAAAAAACGAATTGTTGGGTTCTTCAATTTATATTAATGGGATCAAAGTATATGTATTATGATTCACCCCGTTCTCATCGTATTTGTAAGATTCATTCACACTGTTGCATGTTGTTTTTTGTTGTGTAATATTCCATAGGTTTCTATTTCTTAATCAATCCATTGTTGGATATTTGGGTTGTTTATAATTTGGGGCTAGCATCAATGATGTGGCTAAAAAGGTTCTTATAAAATATATCTATTGTTATATACATGCAAGAGTTTCTCTAGAGCAGTGTGTTGTCCAATAAAAATATAATGCGAGCCCTAACCGGTTTGGCTCAGTGGATAGAGCGTCGGCCTGCGGACTGAAAGGTCCCAGGTTCGATTCCGGCCAAGGGCATGTGCCTTGGTTGCCGGCACATCCCCAGTAGGAGGTGTGCAGGAGGCAGCTGATCAATGTTTCTCTCTCATTGATGTTTCTGACTCTCTATCCCTCTCCCTTCCTCTCTGTGAAAAATCAATAAAATATATTTAAAAATATATATATATATAATGCGAGCCATATATGTAATTTAAAATGTCTTAGTAACCATATTAAAAAGGTAAAAAGAAACATAAAATTAATTTAATATAATCAGTGTTAAAAATTATTAATGAAATATTTTGTTTTCTTCATACTGTCTTCAAGATGTATGTATTTTACACTTGTAGAATATGTTCGTATGCTGTTTTCATAAACACTTGATCTATGTTTATATTTTATCAAATTTACTGTTGATAAAGTAAATCTGTATACCCAAATTGTTCGAAATGCACTCTAAATTTTCCAATAATTAACTTGAGAATCAATTTTGAAATTTAAATTAATTAAAATTAAATAGAAAGTCTAGTTCTTCTCCAGTTGCACTAACCTCATTCCAGTGCTAGTGGCTAACATATTGGGCAATGCAGATCTAGAGTATATAAACTTAGGAATAGAATTGCTAGGCCATAAGATATTCAAATGTTCAGCTTTTCTAGGTCATGCCAGTTTTTCAGAGTGGTTGTGCTAAGTCACATTCTTGCCCCCTCGGTGTGAAAGTGGAAGGCACATCGCAGTGAGCTGAAGTTTATTTTTATGTTATGTATAAAAATAATACCAGTAAAACTGAAGTCTTTATGTTACTATTGAGGGCATATTTTATTTAAGGAAACAAACATCAATTAAAAAGGGGTCCTTTTTAAAAAAATTTTTAAAATTAATTTCAGGGAGAAAGGGAGAGGGAGAGAGATAGAAACATCAATGATGAGAGAGAATCATTGGTCTGCTGCCTCCTGCACACCCCCTACTGGGGACCGAGCCCACAACCTAGGCATGTGCCCTGACCGGGAATTGAACCATGACTTCCTGGTTCATAGGTCGACACTCAACCACTGAGCCAAATAGATGATGGATAGATAAATAGATAAGGTCACATGCTCAGGTTTCGGGTTCCATCCCCTGTGGGGTGCATACGTGTGTCTCTGTCTCCCACCCTCCCCCCCTTCACCCCCCTTCTTTTTCCCTTTCTCTCTCTTTAAAAAATCAATTTAAAAGAACATGTTATTTTAAAAAATTCAACCCATTGTCTGTTTTGTGTGCAGGCCATCAGTTAATAATGTTTTTTTTACAGACAATCATGTACAATCAGTTTGATATTAAGGAACACTAAACTTTAAGCCCTAGTGAAGCAAAATGTTATCCCCCCCAAAATTCCATTTTCCTCATTAGTAGACCTGTATTACAAAAAAATATGCTCTGTTATTGTTATGTTTTGAATGTTATCAACAAAATATTCGTGGAAAGTTGTTTTCTCTTGCTTTATAAGTACCCACATAGTCTAAAATATTTACTATCCGGCTCTTTACAGAAAAAGTTCGTGTGATCATGTATATGTTTAAACACAATAATGCTGCATTTTAATAGGATCATCTAAAGAAAGTAATAAATCAGTATGTAAAACATCTTCATTATGCATATCTATGCACAATGAAAGGACTAGAAGAAAGGGAACGGTATTGCTTAGAAATTAGGAACAAGGGCTCTGAAACCAAACTGCAAGGTTCAAAACCCAGTTGTACCATTTATTATTGTTGTTACCTTCAGAAAGTTACCTTCATGCACCCTCATTGTCTTCATCTATAAAATGAAGATAATAATTGTAATTTAAGTTCAAATAGTTGCTTTGGAAGTAACAGAGTTAATACATGTAAAGTACTTTAGGGTACGTGGCACTGCCATTATTTTAATGGAGAAAGGAATAAACAAAATAAATGACCATCTCTGAGTGATGGGATTATTGATTATTTTATATGTGTGTGTTTCCTAACTGTGAACATACACTGGTTATGTAATAACATGCTGTTTTATTAATTCTCTCTTTAAAACATTAATTTTAAATGTTTTACCTTAAACATTAATAGTAAACTTGGTTATTGTGCATATTTCTCTCTTACTTTAATCTTTTCCTATAGACATGGCCCATGGACATGAACATGAGCATGGACATGGTCATGGTAAAATGGAACTTCCAGATTATAGAAAATGGAAGATAGAAGGGACACCATTAGAAACTGTGCAGGAGAAGCTGGCGGCCCGGGGGCTCAAGGATCCGTGGGGCCGGTAAGAATCATTAAATAATTTAGATAGAATTTATCATAGAGAATCATTATCTGTTTCTTTTTCATGTATTTCCCTTTTAAAAAAATCATTGAGAATGGCTTTTTACATTAAAGTTTTAAAATCCGTTTTGTTGAAGTACCATTTACATACAGTAAAATTCACCCATTCTAAGTGTTTCATTCCATGAGTTTTGATAAATGTATACAATTATGTAACCACCACAGTCATGATGTAAACGATTTCTGTCACCCCAAAAGTTCTCCCGTGCCCCTTTCACGCCCAGTGTCATCCTACCCCTGGCTCCTGGCAGCCATTGATCTGCTTTTTGTCTCTCCAGTTTTCGCTTTCCTGGCCACTTTCACTTGGTGTGCTGCTTTGGAGACTTAGGCGCATTGTTAGCTTGTATCCCTAGTTCCTTCCTTATTGACTGCTGAGCAGTATCCACTGTGTGCACAGACCTCATTTTGTTTGCAGTTCACCAGTTAATTGCCTTTTGTGTTGTTTCCAGTTTTTAACCGTTCCATTATGAGTAAAAATGCTATAACCAATCAAGTACAAATCTGAGTGAACATGATGTTTTCATTTCTCTAAGAGTAGGATTTCTGGATCATAGAATTAGTGTGTGTTTATTTTCATAGGAAAACTGCCAAACTGTTTTTTCAGAGTAGCTGTACCATTTTGCATCCCACCAGCAATGTATGAGAATTTCAGTTGTTCAATGTCCTCCTCATCAATCCCTGTTATTATTGGTCTTTTAATTTTAGCCATTTTAGTGAATGTTGTGCCTCTTTGTGATTTTAATTTGCATTTCCATGGTTCCATGACGACATGATGATAGCATTCTTTTCCAGTGCTTATTTGTCATTAGTGCTTTCTCCCTGCCCCCTTTGATGCAGTGGCTATTCACATATTTTGCCCGTTTACTTATCAGGTGTTTGTCTTCTTTTACTGAATTACTAAAGACCCGGTGCATGAAATTCATGCATGGGTAGAGACCCTAGGCCTGGCCAGTGATCAGGGCCAATTGGGGCCTTCTGGCTGCTGGCTGGGGCCTTCCTTCCCCTGCTGCCGGCTGCCAGCCAAGGCCTTCCTTTGTTCCACGCCGCCCTCTGGTGGTCAGCACATGTCATAGCGAGCAATTGAACTCCTGGTCTCCTGGTTGAACTCCCAAGGGGACACTTCACATATTAGCCTTTTATATACATAGATGGGAGTTCTCTCTATGTTTTTAAAATTTAAGTCCTTTATCAGATATATATTTTACAAATGTTTTCTGGGTTTTTTTTTATATTTCTTTTTTTAAATGTATTTTTATTGATTTCAGAGAGGATGAGAGAGAGAGAGGGAGAGAAAGGGTGGGAGAAACATCAGTGATGAGAGAGAATCATTGATTGGCTGCCTCTTGCACACCCCTACTGGGAATCGAGCCTGAAACCCGGGTATATGCCTGGACCGGACTGTCAGGGCCAGCCTGACAGGTTGAGCCGGGCTGAGGCAGGAAGGTGAGAATTGAGAAAAGAAAGAAAGACAGGAAAGTGGGATCAGGAGGACTACAGCTCTCGAGGAACTGAAGCAAGTTTATTAGCCACACAATCCTATTTATATACAAGACATTGAATAGGAGGTCTGTCAAGAGGAATATATTCTTTGTTCCTCTTAATCTCTAAGGGAGAGACACAGCAGAAAGACAAGTTCTCAGTACAGCATATCTCAGTAAATAGTTACAGACTTCTTGGTAAGCCATGAAAGACTGTTCTCATTCTACTGATAATCGCCATCCAAACAAGTCTGGGAAAACTGTGTGGGTAAGGGTCCCAGCCTTGCTAACCCCTTCAGGTGCAAGGACCTTGCCAGCTTACATCTGGCCCCCAACACCGGACCAGGAATCAAACCATGACTTCCTGGTTCATAGGTTGATGCTCAACCACTGAGCCATTCCGGCTGGGCTACAAATGTTTTTTTCCTAAGAGTGTGGCTTATTTTTTCATTTTTTTAAATAATGTCTTTCAAAGAGTTTAAAATTTTTTTTTTTAAATATATTTTATTGATTTTTTACAGAGAGGAAGGGAGAGAGATAGAGAGTTAGAAACATCAATGAGAGAGAAACATCGATCAGCTGCCTCCTGCACATCTCCCACTGGGGATGTGCTCGCAACCAAGGCACATGCCCTTCACCGGAATCGAACCTGGGACCCTTCAGTCCGCAGGCCGACGCTCTATCCACTGAGCCAAACCGGTTTTGGCAAGAGTTTTAAATTTTGATGAAGTCCCAATCTGGCACTTTTCTATTATGGTTTGTGCTTTTTGCACCCTAAATTGTCTCCTATGGTTTCTCTTAGAAGTTTTTATAGTGTTACTTTTATATCATGTGAGGTGAGGATGAAAGTATTTTTGCATTTGGACATCCAGTTGTTCCAGCACCATTTGCTAAGACTGTCTTTCCCATATTGATTTACCTTATGCCTTTGTAAAAAATCAATTGACAATATCTGTGTGGTCTATTTCTGGATTCTATTCTGTTATCCTGATCAATATGTCCACTCTATGACAATACTTCACTGTCTTCAAATCAGGTAGCATAAGATCTCCATTTTTTAAAAAAGCTATTTTAGGTTCTTTGCATTTACATTTAAAATTTAGATTGAATGTTTCAGTTTCTATAAAAAGCCTTCTTAGATTTTAATTGGGATTTCACTGAATCTATAGCTCAATTGAGGATAATCGATATCTTAACACTATAGAATCTTCTAGTCCATGAACAATTTAGATCCTCTTTAATTCCTCAGCAGTGTTTTATTGCTTTATATATAGGTCTTTACATATTTTATTAAATTTATCCTGAGTTTTTCCATATTTTAATAGTATTGTAAATGGTATTTTAAACTTTAATTTTCAGTTTTTTGCTAATATATAAAAATATAATTGGGGTTTATATGTTGACTTTGTATCATGTTCCCTTGCTAAATTCACTTTTTAGTTCCAAAATTTTTTTTACAGATTGTTTAGACTGTACTTCATAAGTGATCACTTTGTGTACACTTGTTTTATTTCTTCCTTTTCAATCTATAAACTTTTAATTTCTATTTTCTTTGCATTATTGTACTGGCTAACACTCCTAGTATAATGTTGAATAAAAGTGGTATAAATGGACATTCTTGCCTGTTCTGCATCTATTGAGATGCTCACATAGTTCTTTTTTTAAAAAATATATTTTATTGATTATTTTACAGAGAGGAAGGGAGAGGGATAGAGAGTTAGAAACATCGATGAGAGAGAAACATCAATCAGCTGCCTCCTGCACGCTCCCTACTGGGGATGTGCCCGCAACCAAGGTACATGCCCTTGACCGGAATTGAACCTGGGACCCTTGAGTCCGCAGGCTGATGCTCTATCCACTGAGCCAAACTGGTTAGGGCTCGCATAGTTCTTTTATTCTGTTAATATGATGAATTACTCTTATTGGTTTTTCAAAGATTAAACCAATCTTGAATTCCTAAGATAAGTTCTATTTCATCATGATATATTATCCTTTATATATATTGCTGGATTCAATTTTCTAAAATATTGTTAGGAATATTTGCATCTGCCCTAGCTGGTTTGGCTCAGTGGATAGAGTGTCGGCCTGCGGACTGAAGGGTCCCAGGTTCGGTTCCAGCCAAGGGCACATGCCTGGGTTGCAGGCTTTGTCCCCAGTGGGGGATGTGCAGGAGGCAGCCAATCGGTGATTCTCTCTCATCATTGATGTTTCTATCTCTCCCTCTCCCTTCCTCTCTGAAATCAATAAAGATATATTAAAAAAAAAAAAAAAAAGAATATTTGCATCTGCCATTAAAAAAAAAAAAAAAAGAATATTTGCATCTGCCCTAACCGGTTTGGCTCAGTGGATAGAGCGTCAGCCTGTGGACTGAAGGGTCCCAGGTTTGATTCTGGTCAAGGGCATGTACCTTGGTTTCGGGCACATCCCCAGTCAGGGATGGGGAGGGGGGGTGCAGGAGGCAGCTGATTGATGTTTCTCTCTCGTCGATGTTTCTCTCTATCCCTCTCCCTTCCTCTCTGTAAAAAAATCAATAAAATGTATTTTTTTAAAAGAATATTTGCATCTAAAATAAATAAAAATTAAAAATAAAAAAAGAATATTTGCATCTGTGTTCATGAGGGATATTACTCTATAGTTTTCTTCTAATGTCTTTGTCTAACTTTGGTTATCTAAATTGTATTTGCTTAGCTTATATTTTCTAATAAGTCAGATTTTTACTTAAGTGGTTTTTGTTCTTCATAACATGATTTTTTTTCCCACTCACTTATCGCTGCCTGTGAGAGAAGACTGTTTTCAGGAGAGGTCTCAGACTTCTGTTTACACCTCTGTTTAGGGTGCTCAGAAGAGTGATTGCCAGAGCAGGAAATCAGTCTTCTAAACTTCAGGCTGCTGTGACAGAGAAATGTATTAGTAGTAAGAATAATGTCAAATGTTACATACTCTCTGTGCCAAAATGTATCACACATCACCCTGTTTATTCTTTATAACAACACTATAAGGTAGACAGTCATCACTGAGTAGGAGAGGAAGCAGGCCCTGACAGGTTAAGTAACTTGCCCATCCTAAAAGGTTGTGAATCTAGTGTAAGTGGCAGAGCAAAGGTTAATACTCTAACTACCTCTGTCCACGATGCTGTAATGACTAGTATAGGCAAAGCCACACGGCTGACCTGTGATGGATAGGGCCAAAGAAAGTCTTGCATTTGAGGATTTTGTAAAAATCCTGAGTATTATGATTGTGAATATGAAATCAAGTGTTTTTTCTTCTACTTTATATGTGAAACGCGGGCATATAGACCTAATCATCCTATGTCACAGAGAGATACCTATTGTGGTCCATTTAGATGGTCTTATATAAGGTTGCATCTACATCTGTTAAAAAGATGAAAATTAAATGTATTGTCCTCAGTGAATGTGCATGTATGTGATTATAACCTTTGCCTTTTTTTTTTCTAGCAATGAAGCTTGGAGATACATGGGTGGCTTTGCAGAAAATGTTACCTTTGTTGGTGCAATGTTAAAAGGATTCAAATGGGGATTTGCTGCATTTGTGGTAGCTGTAGGGGTTGAATATTTCCTGGAGTCCCAGAATAAAGATAAGAAGCATCACTGAAGATATTACCTGGAAGTATCTTAGTGGTTCTTAACTCTGTTATTAAAATAAGATTTCTTTACTGTAGCCTCCTCATCTGTGTGTCCCTTAAAGATACTAGTAAGATTTAATAAAGAATACATGTTCCAGTCTGGTTTTGTCATTCTTAAAAAAAAGGTGTTTCAAACCATATTAGATTTGCTTTAGAACATGTGGTGGTTGAGGTTCACATAGCAGTGCATTCTCTACAGAGCAGCCAGCCAGCATATATTTCAACAAATGTGTATGTTTTAAATGGACAGGGTATTAAAAAAAATTAAATAGTGATAAAATTTCCCATCTTAACTATTTTTTAGTGTACAGTTGCTGGTATTAAATACATTCATAATTTGCAACCTTCACCATCATCCATCTCCATAGCTCTTCATTTTTTAAAATTAAAAGTCTATGCCCATGTATAATAACTAAAGGGTAATATGCTAATTAGACCTGACGTCCTTCCGGACGAAGCCAGGGCTGGAGGGAAGCCCAGGTCCCGGGAAGCTGATGCTGGCAGCTGGGGGGAGGAAGGCCTATTGCACAAATTTCGTGCATCGGGTCTCTAGTTATACAATAATTCCCTACTCCCCCTTACATCAACACCTGGCAACCACCATTCTACTTTCTGTCTCTATGATTTTGACTTCTCTAAGCACCTCATGTACTAGGAAGTGGAATTATACACTCTTTGTTACTGGCTTATCTCACTTAGCCTGATGTCCCCACGTTTCATCCATGTTGTAGCATCAAAATTTCCTTTCTTTTTAAAGCTGAATAATATTACATTGTATGTATATGTCATAATTTGCTTATCCATTCATTGATGGACTCTTGGGTTACTTCCACATTTTAGCTATTATAAATAATGCGGCTATGAACATGGTGTATGAACAGGTTTGTAAATGGTGGTTGGCCTTGCTGCTTTTACTATCTCCTGCAGGTGGTTAGAGAGACCTCTACAGTATTATACTATTAGATTAGATATTTCCTGCCCAGTTCTGATTGACTATGTATCATGTTCATTTTGCTTTATTGTGATATTTTCTACTCTTGATTTAGTCCTCTTTCCCATGTTGTGAAAAGTGACATTTTTTCTAACAATACACTAGACATTTTTCCCACATTGAATTTTAAAAATTTAATTAAATCTCTAAAGTTGAGACAACTCAGATTGTTGAAAAGAGATATTTTTTGCTTTAATAACAAAGCTAAGCCCTAGCCACTTTGGCTCAGTGGATAGAGCATCAGCCTGTGTACTGACGGGTCCCCAGTTCGATTCTGGCCACATACCTGGGTTGCAGGCTTCTCCCCTGGTCAAGGCATGTGTAGGAGGGAACCAATCGATGTGTTTCTCTCACATTGATATTTCTCTCTAGGTTTACCTCTCTCTTCCACTCTAAAAATCAAGGAAAAATATCCTCGGGTGAGGATTAAAAAAAAAAAAGCTAAACCAGTGGTTCTCAACCTTCCTAATGCCACGACCCTTTAATACAGTACCTCATGTTGTGGTGACCCCCAACTTCATTGTTACAAATTGAACATAATTAAAGCATAGTGATTAATCACAAAAACAGTATGTAATTACATATGTGTTTTCCGATGGTCTTAGGCGACCCCTGTGAAAGGGTTGTTCGAACCCCAAAGGGGTCGTGACCCACAGGTTGAGAACCGCTGAGCTAAATAAAACGCGTGATTTTTTTTTCTTTGTAAATTTTAATTTGTAAATATAAGCTTGAGAAATTACTAAACAAGACCGCCAGTCGGCCTGGTTGTCAAATCCCTCTAGTGTTAACTACAACAATTAAGGCTTGGCTAGAACAAGACTGCGCACAGAGACCACAAGGGGGTGCACCAAGAAAGCATAAAAGTTGCGGAGACAAAAAAACATGACAGAAATGGAGGATATGGAGCTAAGAATCGCAATTTTGAGGGCTTGCCATAAATTTGTGCAGAGCCTCACGAAAACTAATGAGACCCTCGATGCTACGATAAAGAAATTAGAAAGTAAGCATACACAGACTGAAATAAAGAATATTATACCCAATAGCAGACCAGAGGAGCACAAGAATCAAAGCAAAGATTCGACAAAAAACACCCAATTGGAAAAGCATAATGAAAAAAGAATCCGAAAGTGTGAAGATAGGGTAAGGAGCCTCTGGGACAGCTTTAAGCGGACTAATATCAGAGTCATTGGAGTGCCAGAAGATGAGAGACAGCAAGATATTGAAAACCTATTTCAAGAAATAATGGCAGAAAACTTCCCCCACCTGGAGAAAGAAATGGACTTACAGGTCCAAGAAGCGCAGAGAACCCCAAACAAAAGGAATCCAAAGAGGACCACACCAAGACACATCATCATTAAAATGCCAAGAGCAAAAGACAAAGAGAAAATCTTAAAAGCAGCAAGAGAAAGAGGCTCAATTACCTACAAGGGAATACCCATACGACTGTCAGCTGATTTCTCAACAGAAACTTTGCAGGCCAGAAGGGAATGGCAAGAAATATTCAAAGTGCTGAATACCAAGAACCTACAACCAAGATTACTTTATCCAGCAAAGCTATCATTCAGAATTGAAGGTCAGATAAAGAGCTTCACAGATAAGGAAAAACTAAAGGAGTTCATCACCGCCAAACCAGTATTATATGAAATGCTGAAAGGTATCCTTTAAGAAGAGGAAGAAGAAGAAAAAGGTAAAGATAAAAATTATGAACAACAAATACATATCTATCAACAAGTGGATCTAAAAATCAAGTGAATAAATAACCTGATGTACAGAATGAAAAAAAAAAAATTACTAAACAAATGAGAGGAATTTCTAATAAGCTGATAGTAGTAAATGGAATATGGTAGAATGGAATAAAAGAAGATAAATAAGATAAGGGAAGAGTTTAACAAGGAATAAAGAGAAGGAACAAAAAGCAATAGAACAAGTAAAAATAGCAAGGTGGAAGATTTAAACTTAATTATATTAATTATAGCAAATGGTCTAAAATTTAAACTAAAGCATTCCAATTAAAAGACATCGTCTTGCCCTGTCTGTTGTTAAGATGTTGTCCCACGACACCAAGGTTGTGGGTTCAGTCCCTGTTTAGAGCACATACAAGAATCAACCACTGAATGCATAAAGAAGTGGAACAACAAATCGATGTTTCTCCCTTTCTCTAATCAATTTTTTAAAAAATGTATGGACCTACTGCCTGGATTCCATAGGAGCTACAAAGCACACAAACCACTGTCATTTTAGCTGTTGCCATCACTTGGACTAGGGCCAACTAATGAGAGATTTGTTCTTAAGATGTAAGGCCATGGAAAAATGCTAATTATGTGTTTGCTAGTCTCAAAATAAGCACTGTGGATGATTATATGTAAAAGTAGTGGCCCCATTTTGTATGTAGGGCAAGTCTCTAGTAAAGTAACAAAGCCTAAGATGGCATAGCTACTAAGTTCCAGAGTTAGATTTTGAATCCAGGGTTGACTCCACAGCCCATAGTAAACGCTACATTACACTATCATGTCATATGTGATACATACTATAAGATGCTATAAAATTATTCTTTGAATTTTCTATTTGTTTTCTTGGTATGGGAAAAGTTGTATTTACAGCTCTTCTTTGTAACAATAATCTGGTATGAGATAGTTATACAATACAGAATAGACCAATCGAACACATTTTGTACACTGAACACTCATAAAGCTGAGTATGAAGATTATGGAAAAACACTAAAGCCAAAGGAGCAATGGTCATAAAACTGGTTAAATATAACATCTGTTATATCAGCAAGACAAAGAAAAAGCTACTCTATATCCACAATCCTTATGTGTGCCAATGAAAAGCGATAGAGCTTAAAGAAATGAAGGACTGGACTTCAGGAGCTATAGGTTTAATTCCTAGTTCTGTTACTAACCCCCAGGAATATTTCCTCGTCTATTAAAGTGAATCTTTGTGGGTTCTTAGTGTGTTATAGGGGGAGATCAGAGGACCTTGATGAGTGCACCAGCTAGAATCTTACGAGCTCAAATACATTGCAACCTAAAGTATTATTATGAAATCTTTAAGAGATGATTCCTGGTTTTCCTTAGTTCCTTTTCTACAAAATGGTACAATTAGTTGTAACGAACCATTGTCCTTTAAAAAATCTAAGGTATGGCATGTAATGTTTCATTAAAAGAGACAATAATGAATACAGTAATTTTACTGTACAACTATACTTTGAAGGTAACTGTGTTTTGACATACCTAAAAAATGATACATTTTTTTATAGTGACATAAAAGATGTGTACAAAGCCGGGCTGGCGTGGCTCAGTGGTTGACCATCGACCTATGAACCATGAAGGCACAGTTCGATTCTCGGTCAGGGCACATGCCCAGGTTGCAGGCTTAAACCCTAGTGTGGAGTATGCGAGGGGCAGCCAATCAATGATTCTCATCATTAATGTTTCTATCTCTCCCTCTCCCTTCCTCTCTGAAATCAATAAAAATACATATTTTTAAAAATGTGTACCAAGACAAAGGCATGGAAAGAATAGGAATTTATGCATGTGGAAAGTTAATATGGTGGAAGAAACACATTAGGAGAAAATGAAAACGGTAAAAAAGGGATTACAGGATATGGGTATAATGGAAATAGTAGAAACAAGCAGAACTTGGTATACAGTAGGGTGTATTTATAGTCATCCACTTGCTGCTTCAATCAAATGTAGACCTTAATGAAACTGTGGAAAGGAAAATGCTTTATATTAGGGTTTTTTAAAATATATTTTAAAATCGCAGGGGCGAACAAAGGGACTTTTCAGCAAATTTTTACAGACTGTACTTGATGTGTGTTCATGGAATTTAATATCTATGTTTAACGAAACTAACCTTCTTGAAGTAGATAAGTAGCTTAAGAAGATTGTTACAAAGAAACTGCTAATGCAAGAATAAGCAAACAAGAAGAAAATAACAGTTATGAACTCTTCGTCAAGAACATTATCAGACACATACAATGACCTAATCACGAAAGAGAAGTCAAGCAAAAATAATAACCACCATCATCATCATCAAGAAGACCAAAGTATGAACTTGGACTCACTATCAGTAGTACAGTGAACCTTGCCCTGAGAGTGTATTGATATATTAACTAATGATAGGATATAGTCATCATGTTTAGCAAAATATTTTTTTAAAATGTTTCACCTTTGTCTTCTTTAACTTCTATATTTGTTTATTCTTAGTGTACATAGATGATAATATATACATAATACATATAGAATGTTAAGACAAAGATTGGGATTTAATGTGATTTCTCCTCACAGTATTCAGTGTCGTTAAAAAATAGCATTTAAGGAATTCATCAGATTTTTAAAGTATTTTTAAAATATATATTTTATTGATTTTTCACAGAGAGGAAGGGAGAGGGATAGAGAGTCAGAAATACTGATGAGAGAGAAACATCAATCAGCTGCCTCCTGCACACTCCCTACTGGGTGTGTGCCCGCAACCAAGGTACATGCCCTTGGCCAGAATCAAACCTGGGACCCTTGAGTCCGCAGGCCGACGCTCTACCCACTGAGCCAAACTGGCTAGGGCTAAAGTATTTTTTTTTAATGTATAGTTTACTATATAACACCCAGGTAGGTTATCAAGAAAAATTAAATGTTATTTTATATGGCCTCTCACTCAGTTGTCAACATTAGTTACAAAGTTTCATAATAAAATCCTCATGTGTTATCGGAATCTCTCGAGTTGCAAAATATTCAAATTCAAATAGATGTGCTAATAAGAATGGAATCTTCCAGTTGAGTCCTGGTTTACCTTCAGTATCAGTTTTCAGAGAGGGAGATGTAGTGCACAGGATTGTTTTGAGTTTTTTTTGCTTTTGTTTTTATTTTTGTTTTGGGTCAGAACATCAGCTTCAGAGACTAAAACACTCCATGGAAATTGCATTTAGCTGCCAATAATTCTATCAGAAAGAATTTACTGCAAAGAGGAGTTTTATTTAATTTTTTGTATTATGTTAAATATAAAATATGTCCTGTATTTTATTTTATATAGTGTTATGTTATTATATGTTATAAACATTATATATAATTTAACTATTCAATTGTGCACCTGAAACCTATATAATTTTGTTAACCAGTGTAACCCCAATAAATTCAATAAAAATATAATAAAAAATAAAAACTATTCAAAATGCGAACTCATATAAAGATTAAATTTCATATTGTACTTTATTGAATTACCTTTGATACATATAAACAATTTAAAACATGGCTTTAGCCATTAGAAAATGACAAAATCTTTTGTCTCAAGGTCTGTACACTTTTCTGTTTAATCTCACAGGCCAAAAGATGAAGTAACTCTTGAAATGTCATCACATATTACAAAACTAACTGGAAAGAATTTTGGTTGTTGCTAAAGACATGTTTCTGAGAATCGTTACAAAATAAGAAAATTATCTACAGCTCAGATGTAAGTCAGAAGATTCTGTGGCATTTTGAAATGTCATATGTTTCATTTTCTGTTTTAAAACGGAAAAGATCATTATTAATAATGCTCCAATGCTCTTTAAAGCACATTATGGTTAAAAAGAAGTATTTTGCTTTTAGATTTTTACCAATCATAGGATTTGTAAGCTACTAATTAAATCTCATTTAATAAAGCACTTAGTACTCCCCTGCAAATGTCCCGCCTACTCTAATTTTAATTACTCAATTCCTAAACTGAATTTGGAAATAATAGCACCCAACTTACATTTTTCTGCTAACTTGGTAATTAACCAAACATCTTTCTAAATTTACTTATTTTAAATACATTGATCATTTTTACCTTGTTGAGTAGCTAAGATTTTTTAAAAGTCTTTGCAATAAATGAAATTCACAATTAAGTGAATGTTTTGTGATTCTAGCTCTTCTAGTGCTGTATGTATGAAGTATTTTATTTCATTTATTCTCTTGCTACAAAATTTCCATGAGAAATACTAACTGCTCAGGGACACAATACTGAAGGCCAATGCTGTGGCTCACAGTAACCATAGCAATAACTGTCCTAAAAATAAAGAGGGCCTGTATCAGCACAGATGGGATCCTCTTACTGAGGAAGAATCAGGTTCACAAGCAGTGGTATCACCTGAACTTAGGAATCCCACTAGATAGTAACATAATATGAGAACATGAGGGCTTAATACAGATATAAAGGCATATATTTAGACCAGACTTCCTAGTGAAACATAATTAAAAACTAAAACAATAGCTGTAGATGCTAGGTAAGTTCCAACAAGGAGACATGGCATGAACAGGTAGTATTTCTCATGTCACAACTCATATATTGAACAACACAGGGAATTAAACTCAGGGCATTTAGTCCTTAACTCATGACCCACAAGTGCTTCCTTATATTTAATCTGGTTTTATCAGCAATTATGATTCTAATATATAAATTTGTACATTTATAAGTAAACTAGAGGCTCGGTGCATGAAATTCATGCATGGGTAGGGTCCCTAGGCCTGGCCAGTGATCAGGGCTTATAGGGGCCTTCTGGCTGCCGGCTAGGGCCTTCCTTCTGGCTTCCAGCCAGGGTGTCCCTTTCCTGGCTGCCAGCTGCTGGCTGGGACCACCCTTCCCCAGTTGCCGGCTGCTGGCCAGGGCCTTCCTTTGTTCCGCACCGCCCCCTGGTGGTCAGCGCACGTCATAGTGAGTGATGGAACTCCTGGTCTCCCAGTCAAACTACTGAGGGGACACTTTGCATATTAGCCTTTTATATACATAGATGAAAGAAAAAGTGTTACAGCTGGAAGACCTATATACATTTCTATTATAGCACTTATCATAATGCATCATAATTATTCATTTACTTGTTTGACTTCCTCATCAAATTATGGCCTCCTTGAAAACAGGGACCGTGCCTGTGTATCTGTGTAACAGGTAAGTACCTATTTAGGATGTCTCTGACGAATGAATTCATCATTAGAGATCTAAAGATACAAGTGAGGCAAGAGATGATTTGTCACAGATTAATACCTCTTCTAGGAATCCATAAAGGTTTAGTGGGAATGGAGGATTGGAAAGACACATATTTTCCCACGTCTACGAGGCTTCATGCATTCCAATTGCTTATTAGAAAATGGAGGCCAGTTACAAAAGACCCATGATGGTGACCTGGAAACATATTCCTAGATTAGAAGGCGCTCCCCTCTTTTCCAAGGCAAGAATATTAGAACGGAGCTAGGCCTAAGCTTTCTGACACATGCTCTGTAACCTTCTCTACTTATAGATGAGTTGGTGATAAAAATACTAACCATCAAAGGTCCAGACCAACTTCTGCTAAAAGCAACCAATTATACTATAGTCATTGCATACAGTTAACATTTCTCCTTTAGCACAATAGTGATTTTTTTTTTTGTTCTATTTTGTCAAAATTACAAGGAACAGAACCCTTGAATGCAACTAATAGGGCATGCTTGCCCAACCTACCTCCAACGTCCAAGTCAAGCAGCTGCAAAGAGTTGCAACTAGAACAGAGGCAGACAACTCAACTTGTTCTTCAAATTCTATTCATTCATTTAAATATTTATTGAGCACTTCCTTTGGTTTTTGTTTTTGTTGTTGTTTTTTAAAATGTTTTGATTTTTAGAGAGAGAGGAAGGGAGAGGGGATAGAGAGAAAATCGATGGGAAACATCATTAGTCTGCTGCCTCCTGCACTATAAAGGCCAGCCACTCCTTTATAACAGGGATCTTCATGGCTCTACGGATACATCAATGAGCAAAACAAAGTTCTCTCCTCTTCGTACTTACATACTTGATACTTACATGTGGTATATCTTCCCAACCATACAATTTTTTTCATGGGAGCATATATCTGAAATTGTAGCTTGAATCAGTGAGATTTGATTCTTGGTAATAATCTTTTTCATCTATAAATTGCACAGAACTTGGGGGGTTGGGGGTGGCCCTGGCGTGGGGGCTGTGGAGGTGCGCAGGGACCCGGTGCGGTGGCTGCGGTGGCTGCGGTGGCTGTGGGACTGACGAGAAACTACTAAACTTCCTGTGCAAGCGAAGTAGAATTTCAAAAGAACATAATGGATGGAGAAGAGAAAACCTTTGGTGGTTGTGAAGGCCCTGATGCCATGTATGTCAAATTGATATCTTCAGATGGTCATGAATTTATTGTAAAAAGAGAACATGCATTAACATCAGGAACAATAAAAGCCATGTCGAGTGGCCCAGGTCAATTTGCTGAGAATGAAACTAATGAAGTCAATTTTAGAGAGATCCCTTCACACGTGCTATCAAAAGTGTGCATGTATTTTACTTACAACTAACAGCTCCACGGAAATTCCTGAATTCCCAATTGCACCTGAAATTGCACTGGAACTGCTGATGGCTGCGAACTTCCTAGATTGTTAAATAAAATAAATTATAATAAACTGTTAACTTTTTCCAGTATTTAAAAAAAAAAAAATTGCACAGAACTTTGTACCTTCCTAATAAAGCATATCTTGCCTTATCTTATAACTTAGGTATTTTTATACTTGCCTTATTCTTCTCTAGAAGGTTATAAATTCTTGAAAACCTTGCTTTATTTATCATCTTTTCTCTTACACAGTGCCTTACACATGGTAAATGTTCAACAGATATTTAAGTTGGACTTAGGTCTGTTCTTAAGTGAAGACACTATCAACATTTTTAGAATGAATATAAATTCTCATTTAAACTACTTACACACAATTACACTATTTTTTCCACAGTGTTTTGAGGAAAGGAAACCCTCATAAATATTTACTGAAGTGTATTGAAAATGTTGAAAGTAAGTTTACTTTTAAAAAATTTTTGAATCAGTTTTTGTGAGGGCTGTACATTTCCCTTTTGTTTGACCACCTACAATCAATCTTTTAAAAAGGAAAGAAAGAAAAGAGTAAGAAAATAAAAACAACCATCAGATGTTGAAAGAGCTTTAAAATACGTCTTTTTGAAAAAAATAAAATAAAATATGTCACTTTTTTATTTCATGTATATCACTCTTCTATTTTAAATCAGAAATCTCCATCTTTACCAAACTAGGTAATTTTATTCAATTTATGCATTGATCACCTCTTTTTTAATCTACTTAAAAACATTTATTATACTTGGTTCATATATTAAATAATTCATTTTCCCTTTTTGCTATCTTTTAAGGTCAATTTATTATTCTTACTAATGATAATAAAAAGCATAATAAAGTGTATAATTTCAAAAAAAAGTGACAAAATCTAAACTAAGTGGCTTGCACATGCAACCTCTGAGGAGAAATATAGGGGTTTGTGTGGTTCCCTGGACAACTTGAGAGGTGGCCTGAGTATGTTCATGATAGAGTGAAGCTGACCTGACAGTATAGATTAACTGAAAGCATTCTTCTCAGGATCCAACAGTTTTCAAAGGCCACAGGAAATACTGAGACACCTTTTCACTAAGCCACAAATCACATAGATTTAGCTTCAGTGCCATCAGAATTTCAAAACTCAGCATCAGCAGCTGGTTGAAACCCAGACTATTTTCCCTGATTTCCCACATTCCCTTTCACTCCCTGTCTTATTTAGTCCAACTGAATTCCTGCCACAAACATAATAAATTTCATCTCTTCAAGCCCTCAGCCTGATGCTTGTACTTAATTTACCTCATTCAACTTTGCTTAACTCTTGTCTTGCCTCTAGATTATGAATTCCTTGAGACTAAAACCATTTTTAATTTTCTCATTCCTTCCTGGTTGCCCCACTGTGGATCCAAATGCTCACCCATCTACACTAATAAAAGACAAAGATGCTAATCGACTGTACCTTTGCTACGCCCATCAGCCAATCAGAAGAGTATGCAAATTAACCCAACAAAGATGGCCATTAAATTTGCATACTGCAGGCGGGGCGGGGCAGCGCAATCCACTGCCCGCCCTCTGCCATCCGGGCCTGCCATCTGCCACCCAGCGCGGGATCTGGGCCTGCCATCTGCGACCCAGGGAGCAGGCCTAAGCCAGCAGGTGGTTATCTCCTGAGGGGTCCCAGACTGTGAGAGGGCACAGGTCAGACTGAGGGACACCCCCCCCCCCCCGCCAGTGCACAAATTTTTGTGCACCGGGCCTCTAGTCTATATTATAAAAGGCCAGTGGCTGTAACGCCATAATGCCAGAATGACCAAATGACCAGTCACCAGGAGGTGCATGGAGCACCTCTCGGTCCCTCCCCCTGGCCCGCAAGCCGCTTGTGGTGGCGGGGCTCACAGCTCAAGGCTGGCGGCTGGCAGGGCAGCGGGTGGGTGGGTGGGTGAGGCTGCAAGCACGGCGGGGCGGCGCACACACGGGGAGGTGCATGTGGGTGGGTGGGGCAGCGCAATTTCACACTCTGAGCCTCTAGCATAAAAATAAAGCTGTGTTCCAGAACTGCTTTGGTCTTACTTAGCCTCTGTTGGGATTACCAAAGCTGTACCAAACATTCTGACTTATGGTAAAGTTGTACACATAAGCCACACATGGCTCTACATAGACATTTAAGTATTTTTTAATACAGCAGAAGTGTGTCCGAGTGTCTTTAATAAAGATCAGTATGATCAGGAACCCATGTTTGTGGAAGGCTAATTTTTTAATGACCACTGTAGAATCAAGCAATTAAAAAGATTAATGTTTGCAGTAATACAAAAGATGTCCCAAAATATTTTATTCAACTTTATTTATACAAAAGTGCTTTGCTGTAGAATTGGTATTTGTATCAATAGTACTACTAGTTATTGCTCAATTAAAAAAATTTTTAACATATTTTTGTTGATTTCAAAGAGGAAGGGAGAGGGAGAGAAAGATAGATATATCAATGATGAGAGAGAATCATTGATCGGCTGCCTCCTGCATATCCCCTACTGGGGATCTTGCCTGCAAACCCAGTGTGTGCCCTGACCAAGAATGGAACCCTGACCTCCTGGTTCATAGGTCGATGCTCAACCACTGAGCCACACCAGCTGGGTGTTATTGCTCAATTTTGATTGAGACAGCAAGAAGACAAGTATTTCTGATAAGGCATATTTGATGTGAAAACATATTTCAATTCAACCTTCAGATTTACGTAACAAAGGCAATTGAAATTCTCAACTTTCAACTTGATACAATTTTCATAGCACTGAGGTGGATTCCAACATTGCCTAGAATCTGGCCACATGGCCAGAAAGTTTAACTTCTTTCTAGAAATTTTTGTTTATTGTGATGTAATTGTATTTATTTTAGGTGTATAACCTAATCAATTTGATATATGTATGTATTGCAAAATGATTACTAGAATAAGTTTAGTTAACATTCTTCACTTCACCTAGTTACAACTATTTTTTCTTGTGCTGACAACTTTTAAGATCTACTCTTATAATTTCCTGGAAAATTTTCACGAGAAAACTGGTAGGAAAGGTGGTTGCCCTCTCTGGGGTAAGTCCTGAGTTCGGACAGAGGACATTACCAAATCAGGTCTGGAGAGAACACTGGGAACTAAAGCCAGAAAATCCTGCTCAAATAGATTGTGTAAGTAAAAAGGACGTGAGCATAGATTAAAATTCAAGAAGATTGCCAGGCCAGGCAGGCAAAGAAAATAAATGGAACAGTTTTGGATAGTAAATGGCAGGTTGTTCAGATGAAATCTGGTGATAGCTCCTGCTACCTGAGACTGGATCTCCCGTTTTAAGGCTGATCAAATTCATTTAGAGTCTGGAATGGGACAGACACTGAATTTCATATTCTGCAACGTTCCAGGGATACTGTGTCTTTACCTCAGTCAGTTTCTGTCCAAAGGGGATGTGGTGGGGCAGATTAAACAGGTCATTTATATTCATATCACCATTTTTAAACAATTTATCATGTTATGTGGTATAGTTTTATTCGTGTGTCTTATACTTGGTTGTTGTTGTTGTTTTAGTTTCTTTGATCTATATGGGTTTACAATTTTTATCTAATTTGTAGTTTTCAGCCATTATTTCTCCAAGTAGTTTTTCTGTCTTCTGCACTGTCCTTCAGTTTTCACTGACATGTATATTAGGGTGCTTGAACTTATATTGCAACATCCCTAATATCTAATATCGATGTTTTTTTCCCCCCAGTCTTTTTTTTTTTTCATGGATAGTTTCTATTGCTCTGTCTTCAGATGCACTAATCTTTTATTCTTCAGTAGCTAATCTGTTGCTAACTTATATTGACATTTCTGGGTTTAATTCTATTGATTGATTGTAGTCATCATATGGCTGTATTTTCCCAGTTCTGTGCATTTTTGTAATTTTTAAAAATTAAATGCCAGACATTGTGAACTTTGTTGGGTGCTCGATATGTTTTGTTTTCCTATTAAATATTTTTGAACTTTGTTCTGAGATAAAGGTAAGTTATTTATAAACAGTCTAATCCTTTTGAGACTTACTCTTAGCTTTGTTATATGGGACCAGAGTAGCCTTTAGTATAGGACTAATATCCCCCCACTACTCAGTGATCCATTTACTTTGTGTTGGGAAAAGGTTCCTTGCTGTGGAGTAACATCATGCAAGTAGGCATCACAAGTAAGGAACAGCAGCAGTAAGACACAGGAATGCCACATCTGAACCCAGGCTTCGTCTCCATCTGTGTCAGCCTCTCCCTCCAGGCTTGGAACATTGCTGAAACAGCTAGTGGCCTTTGAGCTCTGATGATTTTTCTCACCTCTGACCTTGACTATTTCTCTGTGTCACATTCTGTACTCAGCACATGCCTTTAGTACTTCATGAAGGCGGACAACAGATACACAGAACTCCAACAGACCCTGGGAGAAATCAGATGGACAGGGAAACTAGAGAACCACAGTAGAGAGATGTCTGACCACTAAAAGAAGATAATTAAATCCTGCTTGTCCAAAAGAAGAGGTCAAGGAAGAGGTTAAGGGACAAGAAAACAAACAAACAAAAAGCTAAATGATAAAGGAGGTCTATAAAGAGACTGAGAGAAATATAATCAGATATGTGGGAGGTAAAACTAGAGAGAGTTGGGTTCTAAAAACAAAAGAATGGGGCAGGTCAAGAGTGTCCAACTAAGCCCTAACTGGTCTGGCTCAGTGGATAGAGCATCAGCCTGCGGACTGAAGGGTCCCAGGTTCGATTCCGGTCAAGGGCATGTACCTGGGTAGCAGGCACATCCCCAGTAGGGAGTGTGCAGGAGGCAACTGATTGATATTTCTCGCTCATAGATGTTTCAAGCTCTCTGTCCCTCTACCTTCCTCTCTGTAAAAAAAAATCAATAAAATATATATTTAAAAAAAAAGAGTGTTCAACTAAGATGAGTGTACCTATAGGGTTAGGGAACCTCATCAATCATTTCCCACCCTACTTTGGGAGTCCTGGCAACCAGGTTCTTACTCTGCAGGTAGAAGATTAGAAGAGTCATCTCTGCTAAATCTGACCAAGTTAAAAGAAAAGTTTTGAAAATACTGACAATAGAAGTTCCCCAAGTTAATAGCTCAGCTAGATCATCCACTGAGATGCTTAAGATGGATTAGATCTACTTAGGAGCTCAGAGCTTCCAATTCACTTTTGCTTGTCTGTTTATTTTACAATCAGCTTTATCAATGTATAATTTGCATAATGTGCATAAATACACTCATTTTACATGTACAATTCAGTGAGTTTGACAAATGTATACTCCCATGTAACTACCATCCAATCAATATGGATAACTGACCAAAGAGTCTAGGGTCAAATTACTTAGAAAACCAAGCAAAACAAGATAATTATTAACTCCAGGGAAAATCAAAAGTTGCACAGGAAAAGACAGGTGACCATAGTTTGGTACATGGCTTGGCTGTGACTGTTGCTTGCAGTAGTTACTTAGTAGTATAAGTAACAGATTAGATACTGAAGAATAAAAGATTAGTGTATCTGAAGACAGAGCAATACAAACTACCCAGGAAAAAAAGATGTTGTTTGCATGATTATAGTAATACTAGAGGCCCAGTGCACGGATTTGTGCACGGGTGGGGTCCCTCAGCCTGGTCAATGATCAGGGCAATTGGGGAGGGATCATGGGAGGTTGGCCAGATGTGGGAGGTTGGCTGTGGGAACGCACTGACCATCAGGGGGCAGCTCCTGCATTGAGCGTCTGCCCCCTGGTGGTCAGTGTGCGTCATAGCTACAGGTCAACCAGTCATTTGGTTGTAATGGTCGCTTCGGCTTTTATAAATATAGATAAGTTCTGAGATTGAGCTAATCAAAATCAGACAAGAACTACTTGGGAAGATAAAAAGGTTGCGGTGAACATGGAGTGAAGATTTGGGAAAAAGAGTGCTATAGTCTCATCTTGCATAATATGAAGTCAGTAGGAAATACCTAAACCTAAAATAATCAAGTAGTAACAATGTAGGCATATCATTTAGAAAAATCCTATATAATAAAAGCCTAATATGCTAAGGCCACTCAACTGCTTGCTATGATATGCACTGACCACTGGGCAGACAGTCATCTGATCAACCAGTCACTATGACGTTCACTGACCACTAGGGGGCAGATGCTCCAACCAGTAGGTTAGCTTGCTGCTGGGGTCCGGCTGATCAGGACTGAGGGAGAAGGGCCAGACACACACTGGAGCCCTCCCACAGTCCCTCTCCAGCTGGCCAACCTCCTGCATCCCTCCCTAGCCCTGATTGTGCACTGGTGGGGTCCCCCAGCCTGGCCTGCGCCCTCTCCCAATCTGGGACCCCTTGAGGGATGTCGGAGAGCTGGTTTTGGCCCCATCCAGCAGGCCAAGTTGAGGGATCCCACTGGTGCATGAATTCGTGCACCAGGCCTCTAGTAAATAAAATAATCATCTAAAAGAAGTGTTAGGTAGAAAAAAAATAATAAAATAAAAAATAAGCCCAGCCAGCATGGCTCCGTGATTGAATGTCAACCTATGACCCCAGTCATGGTTCGATTCCTGGTCAGGGCATATGCCCTGGTTGTGGGCTTGATCCCCAGTAGGGGGCGCGCAGGAGGCGGCCGATCAATGATTCTCTCTCCTCATTGATGTTTCTATCTCTCTCTTCCTCTCCCTTCCTCTCTTGAAATCAATAATATATATATATATATATGTGTGTGTGTGTGTATATATATATATATATATATTTAAAAAAAATGAATGAATGAATAAATAAAAGAAGTGATAGGTTGTCTCTGGGGAGGGGTTAACTAAGTGCAGAAAAAACACTTTGTTAAATTCAGAGTTCATTCATGATTTTCTTTTTCCCTTCCCCACCCCTTCCTAATAATCCAGCCCTAAAGCCACGATGTGGGGCAGGGCGGAATAGGCACCCAAGCAGATGGCTGTTTGGGGTGAGCTATCCGGCCTGAGCAGATCTTGCTTCATATAGGCTTTTACAGTTATAAGTTTCCTTCCAAGCACTGCTTTAGTAGCACCCCACAGGACTGGACATGCTGCCCTGGATTTCCATTCATCTCAAAGTATTTTTAGATTTTTCTTTTGACTTCTTTGACCCACTGGTTACTTAGGAGTGTGCTGTTTAATTTGAACATATCTGTGAATTTTACCAATTTTTCCTGTTATTGACTTCGATTTCATTCCATTACCATAGTCAGAGAACATATTTTATATTATTTCTACCCCTTTAAATGCATCGAGGTTTGTTTTATAACCTAGCAGATGGTCTCTCCTTGAATGTATACTCATGTATATTGGTACCATATTCTGTTGTGTGGAGTGTTCTCTGGCTGTGAGTTAAGTCTAATTGGTTTATGGTGTTGCTCAAGCCTTCTATTTCCTTGTGGATTGTTCATTTGTTCTATCCATTATTGAAAGTAGAATAGCTAAATTTCCTTCCCCTTTAAATTTCTAATGTTATTCTTGTAGTCTGAGTAGGGCTTTCTTCTTATTTCCTGACCA
Source organism: Myotis yumanensis (assembly GCF_028538775.1). Classification (NCBI taxonomy): domain Eukaryota; kingdom Metazoa; phylum Chordata; class Mammalia; order Chiroptera; family Vespertilionidae; genus Myotis; species Myotis yumanensis. Next base: position 9,313,921 of record NW_027223759.1, read on the forward strand.
CAACCAGTGTGGGTGGGAACCATACCAGAGTTGTTGGAGAGCCAAGGCAACTTAGAGTATGAATGCCCTTGTTGACAGTACGACAGAAGGCCAAGGCCTCTCTGAACATGGGAATCTTAATTGGAATGTTCAAGGCTAAGATACCATAGGCAGGTGCAAGGTCAACAATTGCAGTATACTGCCCACGCCTGCCCTTCTATAACCCAAATGATTGATGTCACTGTTGGCAACTGGCCTCTTTTGTAAAGTGGTATAATACATGTTACAGACCAGCTAGTGGACTGGAGAGGTGGTTACTATGTGGGGCTACATGCAGGAGAGAGAGGGGAGAGGCCAGAGAGGCTGGAGAGGCTCCTGAGGCTATAGCTCTCCTAAGGGAAAGCTCAGGTGCTGCTGTGATGTAAGGGGGGAAAGGCGGAGACAGGAGAGAGGCTGGGGAGAAAGGGCAGGCTCAAAGGATGTGCTGAGAGAGACTGGTGCTGCTGCGACGTGAAGCGGGAGAGGCCTGGAGAGGCTACTGAGGAAGAGAGCTCAGGTGCAGCTCCTCTGTGAGGCGGTGAGTCTGGGGCAGTGTGTGGCTGCTCGGATAATAGCTGTGGGTGCAGAGGCTACTGCTTATTTGTAGGAAAACTGGTTTATCAGCCGGTGTGCGGCTGCCTGTATAGGACTTTGCTGTGAAGGACTGTTTTGTCTGATGGCTATATGGCCACTGGCTTCCACAGTAAAGGCTTTCTTATATACACCCACAGCTTCTCATGGCTTCTCTGTCTACCAACCAGCATTCAAGAAGGTCCAGCCCCTGGCAGAGAGCCGGCCCCAACAGTGAGTGCAATGGCCAGGGTTTGAGAAGGAACCTGCCCTGACCGTTGGCGTAGTCATTAGCAGAATTCAGAAGAATATACGGACTCAGAGCAGCAGTGCTCTGTGCTGCTCCCACGACCAGCTGTTCAGTTTCACCAATTTGTTGGCTGATGGCTTATTGTTTTCAACAATGCCCTGACATAAATTGCTCTACACATAAATCTGATCAAATATCGGCTCCTTTGAAGCAACAGTTTTCTCTTGCAAACTAGCCAATTTACAATTTAGCCCATGTTTCGAACTTCCTCCCCACTGCTTATCACCACAACCTCCAGGTTTTTAGAGAGCAACCTCCTCCGGCTTGAATTTCTCCATGTTCTGTTGCAAATGAAGTCAGTTCATTTGGGAATTAAGAGCTATGTGTTTTATGGACTGCTTCTCCCCCAGGCACAACCACTGAGCCTGCGCTTTGGTCTAGGGGCTGAACGCTAGGTGGAGGAGGAGGCAGCAGCCTGAGGTCCTCTGGTTTGATCTCTTCTGGCTGAACCACCCCTTTAGGAGCGGGGGTAAGGGTAACTAGGATCCCAGTATTCACCGCACTCCAGCCCACAGTAGAGCTTAGATATCAATGTAAGAACATCCAAGCCTGTGGAGAATTTGTATAAAAGTTTGAGTCAAACAGAGAATGCGCCTGGCAGCAGGATCTCAACAGACTGAGAAAAAAATGCTTCGAAGAACAATAGATTGCAGTTCCTTTTATGCATTTGAGATTAAAGAGTGAAGTAAGGAAGGTTACATAAAGGCAGGAGAAAGCAAGGTCAGGGTTGAATTACAGGACACAAACAATAATTCGGTGAAGGCCTGGGGTGGGGTGGGAGCCAGGTGGAGGGGGCACTGGAGGAAAATTAAAGGGGGTCTTCTCTAATACTCTCAACAATAGAGAAAAAAAAAAACTCCCTCAAAAAACAAAAGAGATTATGTGCTCTCTTGGGGTGGTAAAGGGATCTGTAAGGGGGCCTTTCAAAGTTGTGTTAACCTAAATCAGCTGTTCTCAACTTGTGGGTCGCCTAAGACCACCAGAAAACACATATATAATTACATATTGTTTTTGTGATTAATCACTATGCTTTAATTATGTTCAATTTGTGACAATGAAATTGGGGGTCACCACAACATGAGGAACTGTATTAAAGGGTCGCGGCATTAGGAAGGCTGAGAACCACTGCCCTAAAGGAACAGACACAATGGACAGGGCTTGCTTAAGGCAAAGAAAACGAAAGAAGTGTGACTACTCACCATGACCTGCCCAGTTAGAAATTTATGATTTATTACCCCTCTTTTGTGCACTTTCTGTTCCATGAGTTGGGCTGAACGAAAGAAAGGATCCTTTATCTTTCAACCACACTCACCCAAGACCTCGCTTTGGTATCAGGTAGCTAGGGGCAGGATGAGAATTGCTGACATCCGGTTCCTCCCATTCGGAGCCTTGGGGGGAGGAAGCCCTGTGTTCTTGCTTGCAGCATTCCAGAGTTGGGAGGGGGAAGAGGAGTCTTGGTTGAAAGACCACAGATGATCTCCTTTCTTATCTAATTTTCATATATTTTCTTGAGTAGATGTTTATTCATTTGCTGTTTTCTCTTAGGATGATTTCCAAAACTTTAAATGGTTGTTTGTTGTTTGCTTGTGTTATAATAATTTTCATCAGGTGCACTAGGCAGTGGATCAGCCCAGCTCCTCATCGCTGTCATGCTGGTAGTCAATCTCTTGCCAACAAAAGTTAGCTGCCACCAATCTAATGCCAACAGGAGTTCCCAATATGGGGTTGGGGAAAAGGAGAGACTTTCTTCAGGTGAGCAGTTTGTAAACAGGGAATCAGTCTCCAGAGGATCAGAAAGTGTGCCTTTTAAAGAGCAAGTTCCCACCCCAGTGGCTGGTCCATCTTAATGTAAATGAGGTACCCAAATTAGCACAGTCTGGTGGACCAAAAATAGCATTGTTCTGACTGGCCAGTGGTCTGTGTTTTTGATGGGTCATTGTGGAGCCTGATTGGCCAGAGTGGATGCAAATGCGGATATAGCTGTCTGTGTCGTTCAGATCCGAGGGGCAGGTGTTCTATCAGCCCACTGGTAGAAATAGATAGAAGTCTTTTATAACTTTTTATAACGGTTGACTCTGACTGCAGGAACTGTAGCTGTTTGTGGTTCAGCTTATTTGCGGTTTTCTCCGAAATGCAGCCTCTGCTTCCTATAGCATAGCTGCTAGATGTTTCCTTATGAATTTGAACCCAACTGATAAGAAGGGCGGGTACACTATTCTTTCACCGAGGTCAATACTCTGTTGGTATTATTCTTGCCACTTTTCTGTATATCTAAATTTATTTCAAGAAAGGTTAAAAATTTAAAAAAAATCGCCAAGTAGTTATTAGGAACACATAGATGAAAACATGAAGTGCTCTCACATTTGCTATTTATTCCTATGCTTCAGTAAAAAGCACTAGCTGAGTTTGCTCCTAACGCCAACTAACCCTGCCGAAACAGCCCTGGGCTCGAGTAAACTGTTAGAAGGGTTATAAACAGGAAGTAGGGGTTGGCTGTGGTCCAGAGATCGTTCAACCCACGGGGGCTGGTGAGTGGGGGTCTCTGGCCCGAACACAGGGCCCACACGTAGGCCGGCAAACCGTCTGCAGGGTTAACCCAGCGAAACCCAGCCTCTTGGCAACGGGCGTTTGGCGCGTAGCAAAACGCCACGTCTACTTCCACTTTGCTGCTCAGGCGTCCGGGAAAGCGAAGCCTGAAAGGTCGCGGCGGTAGGAAAGCCCCGTGGACCACACGGTACGTGGCCCTCTCCCTCCCGCCGCTCCGGCTCCAAACACTCCAGACCTGGTTGCAGGCTGCGCGTCGGTGTCCCCGGCGCCCCGCGTGCAGCCTCGCTCGCTCTGCAACCGGGCGCTCCCTAGACCTGGCCCTGGGCCGGGGGGTTCCCGGCAAAGGCCGGGAGGGGGCTGGGCCTTCTGGCAGGTGACTCACTCCTGCCCCTTCTTTAGCTCTGGTTTGCCCGCGGGCACTGGCCGGGGCGGAGTCCCCCGCCCCCGCGCCCCTCCCTTGCCTCCCTCCCCCACCCCAACCCCCTCCCCCGGTTCTCCCCGCACCCCGATTGCCTGGATGGCTGCCAGAGGCTGCGGGCATCCCAGGTGCGGTCCCTCCGGAGCGCGAGATCCCCGGGACCCAGTAACCCGCGGCCAGCAGAGGCGGAAACCAGGCCGCCAGCTCGGGTGGCAGGTCGCCAGCGTCCTGCAAACTTAGGATCACTTTGAGAGTGATCCATGCCTGCGGTGAACTACTCGAAATGTTTTCCTTTTGAAAAGTCGATGCGAAAGGCTTTTCCTCTGCAGTGAGAGTGCGCGCGCTTAAGGGAGCAGCTAGCCTGGCAGCCGGGTTCCCTCTCTCGCCGCAGCCCAGCCCGGGGAGGGGTCTCCAAGCCGAGCAATCGCACTTTCTGGCAAATGACGAGGGAGGGCAGCTTTTCTCGGGGAAGATCAGAACGATACTATGTAGGTGAAGCCTTAGAAAAAACCTGCGTCCAGTAGGTTTTTGCTGGATGGTGTCCGGATTTGGACAGAAGGCCTTAACAATGGGTTGCAGTAGCACAAAGGGTACGGAAATGCAGACTAAGGTTCTGGTTCCAGGAACAGAAAGCATGTTCCAGGGACAGGAAGTAAATTCAAGGACGTTGGAGCTCTGGCGAATATTTTTATTTAACTTTGAAATTTGTTTACCCAACGAGAGGCCGTGCCTTTGGGTTGATAGCAAAACAAGTTAGACCGCCCCGACTGTGCGTAAAAACCGAAACCCGTGGCGACCCAGCTGTGGGTAAGAGGTTTCAGGTAAGGGGAACCCCATTGCTGGCATTTCACCTCTGGTGGTGCCCTTAAATATCCTCACCAAAAAACGTTTCCTTTGGAAGACGGACAAGGCAGCTCAGCTCCACAAACAGAACCCAAGCGCGTTTGTTGGCCATCCAGAAGTTTTCGTGTATTTGCTAACACTTGTTTTACTTGCAGCTTCTAGGTTGGATGTCCTGATTAAATGGCTTTTTCTAAGACTTCCTGATTTACATTGTTTGTAACTGATGGGTTTTTAATTCTTCTTCTTCCTCTTCTTGTTCCTCTTCTTGTTCCTCTTCTTGTTCCTCTTCTCCCCATCCTTTCCTCCCCTTTCTCCCACCCCTCCACTTCCTCCTCCTCCCCCTTCTCCTCCTCCTCCCCTCCTCCTACTCCCCCTCCTCTTCTTCCCTCCTTCCTCCCCCTCCTCCCCGCTCTCCCTCCCCCTCCTTCCCCCTCTTTCCCCCCTCCTCTTTCTCCTCCTCCCCCTCCTCCTCCTCCTCCTTAATTACTATTATTATTTAGCGCTAGCAGGGGGCCTACTGGAAGCTGGAAGTAAAGAACGTTTCCGTCCTCGGTTCTGGGGCGCCCCCAGCCGCGGCGCCCACTCATTTCCCACCCGCGTGTAGTTTCCCGGGCGCCGGGGGATTGACTGCACAGAGACATGCAGTCTCCGGTGGGAGGCGCGGGGCCTGGAGGCGGCTCGGGCTCAGTCGCAACAGGCTTCAGGAAGCCCGGCCCGAGCCGCCGGGGCTGAGCTGCCGGTGACGCCCCGTCCACTTCCTTGTTCTGTCGGGACAAAGACCAACTGCAATTTCCCGGAGCTGGTCTGCGGGTGCTGGGTGCTGCGGGTGCTGGGTGCTGCTAGTGGTGGCGCGTCCCAGCGGAGGTCGGAGGTCCAGCTGAGCAGCCGGCGGCCGCCCGGCGTGAGTAAACCGAGGATCCCGCCCGCCCCTCTCCCCCCACCTGCACCCCGTGCTGTCGCCCTGGACGCGGGGGCTGTCGGCACTGTCCCCGATCCGGGCAGGAGAGGGCTGAGTCTCGCTCTCAGCCCGGCGCCCCCTCTGAGCCTCCCGGAGACTCCTGCAGCACGCCTGGGCTCCCTCCTTCGGTTCTTTCTTCCTTATAGGGCCCCAGAGGCTGATGACACTTGTGTCTCAGTCCTGACATGCCTCCTCTCCTTGGAACTCACTATCCTTCTGCCAGTATTTATGGAGCTTCTCTGGGCCAGGCAGAGCTCTGGGTGCTGGGGACACCGAGATGGATTCGAACTTGGTTCCTTCCCCAGGCAGCCCCCCAGCGTGGTGGGAGGAGACCCAGCAAAGTTACCTCCACAGCGAACTTGATGTCCAGCAGCTAGGTCAGGGCACCGACAGCCCGGAACACAAAGGAGCAAGCCAGATGGTTACAGAGATGTCACACGGGGACTCCCATGGGTCCTTGCTTTCCTGACTATACTCAGAGAGGGAAGGATACTGTTACTACTGAAATGCCCTGTTTCTGCCTTATATCCAGCTCCTGTCACTCCTCTAGGAAGACTTCACAGCCCTTCTGGGGGGCTCCTGAACTTGCATAAATCCAGGAGCTATTTTTGCACTTTACACAGGATTGCACTGTATTGTCATATTTCCTTTTAAAAAAACTTTCCAGTCAAGTTATTAGAATTATCTGCATTATAAATACATGCAGAATAAACAGAGAAAGTCTCCGGAGTCCGTTGCCTAAGATAACCAAAGCTTACAGTTTAGTGTTGTTGTTGTTTAGACAGCTATGCACTCAAATACAACCTTTTCAGTGTTTTTAAATATGTATATGTATTCTCTTATTTTGTATGATGCCGTTTCTCCAACTGTATTTCAGAACTGCTGGTGTTTTTTTTTTTTTTTCTTCTTGCAATTAATATGTAGTTTAACTCCCCTCTGGAATCAGGGTTTCTAATGACCCTTTTTCTTGTTTTTGAGAAGGTGTGTATCCACAATTAACATTTCATTAATCTGCTTGTTCAGAAGCCGGAATGTTTTTTTTTTCCCTCCTCAACTATGAGTTTAGAGGAATAATTTCTTCTTTGACCTCTTGTACATACAAATGAATGGACATATGTATTCATATATGTAATAGGTATATTCTTGAATCTTTTCTTTCCAGATAAAACTGCTTCCTTTCCTCACCCCCATTTTGTACCTTGTTTTGTATTTATCTTTCTCTGGTGTGGTCTCCACTTTTAGCCACTTTGTCTTTTCAACCATTTAATTTTTTGCGCAGAACAGACAAAAAGCTTCTTCATTGTTTTCCTCTTATTCTAGATATTGGGCTGTCATTTTTAGTATTTCCCTACTTATGAAAGAACTAAGCTCCCCCAATTTGATACCACGGTTACTTGCATATTCAAGATGGTTTATGTCTTCTGCAGTGAACTGGGGCCTGTGGGCTGTGGGCAGCTCCTGCGTTGAGCATCTGCCCCCTTGTGGCCAGTGTGTGTCATAGCGACCGGTCGATTTGCATAGTAGGCTTTTATTATTTAGGATGAGTAAGGCATTACACATGGCCTTACTAATGGAGTTATGTAATGATGATCAGTCAGGTCAAGGCTGAGGAGAATGAGTTTGGCAGGCCTGTCGAGGTCCACCACAGCCTAATGAAGATGAATAAGAAATTAATCTGTCCTCAAGGATCTTACCACAGGTGACAGGTGCCCAAACTAGAATAAGACAAATGCCAGACAAGAGTAAAAAGGATGCTGTGAAGCAAGAGGAGGTGACCTGATTTGGGGGTCAAGACAAGCTTATGGGAGAGATACCTGGGAAGATGGGAGAGAATTTCAATAGGCAGGGACTGAAAAAAAGGAATTTCCGACTGGAAGCAAATACTTGAGCAAAGCTGTTGGGACAGGAGAACACTGTCCAGGGAATATTGAGATTTTTTCCCTGTATATCTCTATTTTTATTTATTTATTTATTTATTTATTTATTATTGCTTAAAATATTACAACGAGTAGTACATTTGTCTCCCCCCCCCCCCCCCCCAATATTGAGATTTTTATATGTCTTGATTTAGATGATGGGTGGGACAGAGGTGGGAGATGCTGTTAGGTGTTTGGGTTCTGTATGAGAAGTTTGCTCTAGCAAAGCCTTAACTTTGGTAAAGAAGGAGGGGTCCACTATATTAAGCAGATTGAGCTTTATTGTCCCTAGTGATTCTGCTTATGTTGCTGTATTTAGTTAAATAATTCATGATTAAAAAAAATATTTTATTGATTTTTACAGAGAGGAAGGGAGAGGGATAGAGAGTTAGAAACATCGATGAGAGAGAAACATCGATCAGCTGCCTCCTGCACACCTCCTACTGGGGATGTGCCCACAACCAAGGTACATGCCCTTGAACCTGGGACCCTTGAGTTCGCAGGCCGACGCTCTGTCCACTGAACCTAACCAGTTAGGGCCATGATTTCTTTTTGATCTAGATCCTTTCTCATTCTGCGGTTCTTTCATTCCTTTGTTTATCTAGTCTGGATGATGCTACTGTTATGAACCAAGGAAGTTATTGGAAGTAAGGATATGCTGGAATTTGTGGGAGCTTCCCTGGGAGTCATGGGGCTGAGCCTCACCAAATAAGTTTATAAAATATACCTTTTAATTTTATGTTATTTTATAAGTGAGATCATCTATTGTTCGTGGGCAATTTGCAATAATTGAAATGCACTGCTTGTGAAGCCACATAATTTTTAATGAGTGTTTTTAGCCACTGATGCAGAATAATAGTAACACACCAAATTGGAGTGTGTTTATGCTTCAGCCTAAGTACGTGGCCTTTTCGACTATGTTTGGTATGTATCCTTGGCACTTCAAAAATTCCAGAAACCATGTGATGAGTTACTACATCTCATTTTATTTTATTTACTTTTAAAAATTATTTTTATTGATTTTTAGAGAGAGAGGAAGGGAGAGGGAGAGATAGAAACATCAATCTGCTGCCTCCTGTATGCCCCCTACTGGGGATAGAGCCTGAAAATCAGGCATATGCCCTGACCAGGAATGGAACAGGTGGCCTTTCTGTGCATGGGACAACACTCAACCAACTGAGCCATACCGGCTGGGCCACATCTCATTTTAAATATGGGGTGGGGGGGGGGACAAAATGGCATTTTATAGTTGCAGGAGGAAAGAGGGGTTTATTGTATTAGCAGTTTGAATTGTTACCCACACAGCCCACATCCACAGAGTCTGTGCATGAATGGAGAAGGAAGGTGGGTTCTGTTATGTTCAGAGTGAATGCACAGAGCTCCTGTGAGATGGCCTCATTTTATGTTGCCTTGGGGGTCAAGTAACCCCTTCTTTATCCTTCCAGAAACTTCTGTGTGACTGCATCCGGGGCCTTCTCATCTCAGTGGGGATTCCCAGACAGCTACCTGAAAGCGGCAAGTTTGCATGCAGCTTTCTGCAGCTGGCAGGGCAGGCGGGCTTCTCTGCATTAGCACCTGTTCATGGTATTGCTGGGGAACTGTTTACTTCTCTACATGACCTTGCTTTCATGCTAGGCCGTGACCTTGCTCCAGGGAGCGAAGCAGTATAAAGAATGGAATCTGAAGTATGTCCTTGGATAGGTTAAAGTAGGACGGGAACCAGTCGTGCTGGCTGCTGTGCTACTGATTACAGAGAATGTTATGTGCTTTGGATATCAGATGGTTTAGAGGCAAAGTAGACATTCCGTGAGAAAAATTGGTCACCTATTAGAGCTAATGCTGGATGCCAGGGAGTTATGTAACACAGTAGAAGGTGTTACTGACCAACTCTGTGTGGGCTCTTCCTAGGAGATGCACAGTAGCAGGTGATTCAGCGGCCCTAAAAGCAGAGAAGGGTTTTGCTAGGCAGGTAACTGGAAGCGGTAATCCGGGCAAAGGCTCACAGTATGCATAGGAAAGAAAGAACTCCTTGTTTGGTTGAAGCCAAATGTGCAAGGTGGGTGTTAATGAGAGGTGAGGGCTGGAGCTGGACCACAAGAGGCCTTGAATGCAAAGAAAATTGGAACCTGCCTTGGGAGAGGAGGAACCCTTAGAAGGTTTGAATTAGGAAATTGACTTGGTTCAACCATGAACTTCAGAAAGTTCATTCTGATAGGAGTTCAGTTTGGAGAGGGTGAAGTCATAGGCAGGGGGAGGAGAAAGGTCAGGGGAACAGTCTGGGAGAGAGATAGATGGGAGGGCACACCCTCATTTAAGGAGCAGGTGCAGAAGGAGGGTGTGGAGAGTCAGAGGTTAGCAAGGGACTGCATAGAATGCAGAGGTGTGAGGCCAGCCAAGGGAGGTGCTTTCAAGGCGGGGTTAATCAGCAGACCCCGGATGTGGCCACTAGGAGGTCCCTAAGGCCTCTACAAGAGCACTGTCAGCAGGGTGAGCAAAGGGAGGCACCACCTCAGACACAACATTTAAGGGGGTGCTTAAAAACACAGTAATCAAGATATAGTATTCTAACGCAATGTTTTGGGGAAAAGTTGACATTCATGCAAAAAAATCCATAATGAACCAAATATCAACATTTAAAACAGACAGCATTAGTACTACTGATTTTTCCTTCGGCAGGTTGTAGTTTGGCTCCGCACGGAGTGTCAGTGTGTAAAGGATATGGGGGGAGGGAGGATGCAGGTGGAGGCTTAGTGAGGAGTGGACTGAAGTTGAAGTAATCGACGGACTGAGGGCAGACTCTTCATTCATAAAGGCCCAGCTTCACATGAAAGTAAACTACTGAAAGGATCAGTCTATCTAGGACAAGGGTGGGCAACCTTTTTGGGAGGGCGTGCCAAAACCAGCAAAATCTCTGACTCAAAATTCTTTTGTGTGCCAACCCTAATTTTTTGAGAACATGTTACGCCAACTTGATATCTCTTAAGGTGTACGTATGTGAAGAAACTTGAAGAAATAATAAAATTCATTCGAGCGACAAAAACACAGTATATGATGATGAAAAATACATTTATTTTTTAATGTATACATGTACACTGATAGTCCGACAGAAAACTTTATGACTCCGTTTGATGTTATCAGTAGGACTTTTGCTGGTGCATCACTGATGACAGAGATTTTACATCAGGTTTATATTTTGTGACCTTCAGAGATATGCACAAGCTACTGCTTTCATCCATCAGGCTACTTCTATTTATGAGACTTAACAAAATTCGTCACTGAGAACAAAGATTCACAAGCATATGTGGATGAAAACATGGAGAGTAACACTGTTGCAAAGTTTTTTAAACAGAAAAAATTTTCTGGAATGGCATTGCAAGTCCTCAATAGTTCGTTTTTGACACTTCTCTCTGGTACTCCTGTCTCAAATTGCTTTTTTTCAGTGTTTTTCAAGTCAACTCTAAGGTCAATAAATTTCTGCTTCCAAATGGAGCTACTCTGAAATTCGGTCAACTGCATTTCAAAGTCAGCCATGTCTATCCATGAAAACATTTGTAAGTTTAGTTCCTCCAGTTTCGTGCTGTCTGGAAACCTCATGAATTTTGCTGTCTCTTCCAGTCCCCTGAATTTCGCAAATCTTGAGAAGAACTGCTCAATAGTTGATGTTTAAAAACAGCTTTTGAAGGCTTTGACAGTCTGTTCTGTCATCTTTTGGGAGGTCTTTGATGTGCCTCTTGAGGTTTGGGAAATATCTAAATCTCTCACCATCCACATCCCTCTTAAAGACTTCCAGTTTCTTTTCAAAAGCCTTTATGTAACCAAACATAACATCAAGTGTCTTGCCAGTTCCTTGTAATTTAACATTTAAGTCATTCAAATGTTCACAAAAATTGTAAATGGAAGATAGTAAGAGAGGGTTTCGCGTGCCAGCAAAAGTTACTGGCGTGCCATCTTTGGCACGCATTCCAGGGGTTGCCCACCCCTGATCTAGGGGATCTGAGGCTTAAGGCTTTTTCTTGTTATTGCTGTTTTTTAAGATGGAAGAGACCTTAACATGTTTACAAGCCGAGGGAAGGAGTCCCTGGGCCTAGGGAAAGGTTGACCAAAGAGCTCATGGAGACAGGAGGGCACAAGGGGAGTGGTTGGCCCTGGGCAAGCTGACGGACAACAGGTGCCAGCCCCACAGTGGGAATGTGGAAGATTACTGGAGTTCAACCCTGGTAAATGTCAGTCATCTGATAACCCGCCCCCCTGGGTGGTGATAGGATGGAAGGGAGCAGCGTGGGTGGAGCCATTGTGAGGGTATGGGAAAGGAGCTGACCAAGGTCCTGTAAAAATGGTTTTAGAGCAGCAGTAAGGAGATGCTGAGGTTGAAAACCTAAGGGTGTGGTGTGATTCCCCCACTCCCACCCCCACCCGCTTCAGCCAGACTTGCTATCCTGGACGTATGTGTGGAGGAGGCTCACTGTTGATGAACCATTCTGCTTTTCCCGGGACCGAGGAATTTTCTGGGACACAGAACTTTTGGTGCTAAAACTGGGAAGTCCTGGCAAATCAGGACCAGCTGGTCACTCAAGGTGTTGCAGAGCTGGTGGCGAGGAGGCAACATGGCAAGAGAATTGAGGGTGCTAGCTGGCGAGAGTTTGTAGCTTATGCTCTCAGTCCAGTCTGTGGAGAAAGGGAAGTGAGGCTATTACTTGGTAGTAATTTATGATCATACCTTCATTCATTCAACAAATATTAATTGAGTGCCTACTATGAGTCAGGCACTGGGGTCCACACAGAGGATTTAACCAGAAAGAAGACAGGAATGCCCTCATGGACTAACCTTCCGTGGTGGCTAATGTCAGTTGGTCCTCAGGACCCATTCTCATCTCTGTCCAGAGGGTGGACAACTACAGTCTGCATCTCCCCAACTTCTTTACAAGTAGGATGTGACTTTAGTTCTGCTAATTAGGTGCATTTAGGCAAGATTTACAAACAGCAGTGAGGTAGAGGCCAATAGCTGGTTGCTTTTCTCCATTTCTCTGCTGGCAAGCATGGTGGTGATGACTTGGGGATCTGGGTAGCAGCGTTTAGGTGTCCATTCACCAGGTGTGGCGTTGGTGGAGGCAGGTGTGGTGGCAGTGGGTTGCCTTCTGGTAGCTAGGTCACCGCGGGAGTTCTTGAGCTCAGTTCTCCCTGTGGCGGCCTCCTGAAGCCCAGCCAAGAGCCCCTTCCCCTAGCCCTTGCTGCAGTTTTATAAACACCCATATTGAATGTATTTCCATGGGAAATACCTCATTTCTGTTTCTAAAACCTGGCACACGTTCTATTGGCCAAAGTTGTGGGGATTCACTTTGGAAATTTACAGCTGAGTTGTTTCAATGATCATTGAACCCTCCCACGAGCCCCACTCGAGAAATGAAAATGCAACTGGTCTTAGGTTCTGTGTCTCACTGTGAAGATCGGAACAGTTTGTACCAGGGTATGGGGGTGAAAGAAGGGGGAGGCATCATCATCAAGTTACAATTTGACAGAAGAGGGCAGGGGAGTAGAAAAGGGAAATTTTTAAAGAATTCTATATACCTATCGATGCCAGTTATGTCTGGCTAGAAAAGGCTTACTGTAGTAGAGTGAAATGAAACTAATCTAATGATGATGACATCGGGAAGACTGGGCATTTAAAAGCAGGAAAAAAAAGAATTGGGCTCACATCGCCCCTCTGTCCCTCATCCAAGTGAGGCGAAGCAAGTGACTTCGGAGGAGGTGAGTGGCGTGCGGAGCTGGCAGCGCAGGCAGGGTGGGGCTGCAAGCGATGGGCACCGGGCTTCACAGAACTCTGCAGACCTCATTCCACCTGCTGCCACCCCTCCTTGCCCCTGGCCACATCTTTTGAGTCATGTTAAGTACAATCTGACCAGTTCTTTTTGAGGATAACTTTGGGCTGCCTCTAGGATTCCTTGTTCTAAAGCTTGTCTGTATGTGTACCAGGGAAGCTCTAAAAGCATTCTGGATTCTGTGAAATAGGTGTACAGAAGGGACCGAAGCTAATTTTTCTTTTTAAAGATCTATAAGGTTTCCTTTTGGCTTGCTACTGTTTTCTAATTTCATTGTACTGTGTTCAGAGAATGTGATATGAGGTATATTTATGTTAGTATCTGTATACCTAATGTCCGACTTATGAAGCAAAATATTACACGTTCAGTCATTTCAAAATATTACAAGTTCAGCCTCTGTATTTTTATCTAGTCACATTCCATTCATCCTGTCATGGAAAACAATTCAGTATTTATTATTGCTATGTATGTTTTAATATTTTCACTACACACCTCGCTCCCTAAACAATATACAGAGTGAGGCAAAAGTAGGTTTACAGTTGTGAAACATGAGTTTATTCTTGTATTATTATTTATTAATTATTGTATTATTTTCCATATGAACAATTGTAAAACTACTTTACTCCGCCCTGTATGGTATTATTTTTTAAGCATTTAGGGTTTTAATGTATGCTTTAGCAATTTGCTTTTTGCTTAGGCAAAAATATTTCTTTTGTTTTGCTTTTTCTTTGTAAGATTCATGAAGTAATAGTTTATTTTCAGGGCCATGTGGTACTTTATTAAAGGACTATAACTTAAAATATATATAATTGATCTCAGAGGGGAAGGAAGAGGGAGAGAGAGATAGAAATATCAATGATGAGAGAGAATTATTGATTTGTTACCTCCTGCACAGCCCCTACTGGGGGTCGAGCTCACAACCTGGTACCTTCCCTGACTGGGAATTGAACCAGCAACCTCTTAGTTCCTTGTCATTGCTCAACCACTGAGCCCACCAGCTGGGCTGTATATAAATATTTTATAGGTTAATTTATAAAAACTACTAACAAAATTGTGACTTTTAGTGAATAAAGAACTTGACCTCATTTCATGGAAACTAGTGGCTATTAACATGATTATGAGTGGAGTATAGATTTAGGCTTTCTGAAACACATAAAATTAATATTCAGCTTTCAGATGAAAAAAATAGTCTGAGTACCAGTTACTTTTTATTTTCATTGAGAAATAATTTCATAAATTTTATTAGTCTAATTATTCACAAGTGGCCATATGTAAATGAATTTTGGATGAATGGGAATGGGATTGGCGTAGACACATCAATACTTATTAACAAGTATATATTAGATAAAATGTCTGTTTTTATTAAGAGCTCACCCATTTACACTGGTAGTGGGAGGCCAGTGTGAAAAGTATGAATGAATGAATGGTCTATTTTAAAATAAAATATTTAAAAATTTTAAGAACTAAAATAAATATAATTTTATTACTTTCAGACTCTTTAATATTTTAATTGATGGATAGTTCTAGAATTTTAGGAAAATTGTGCTTCCTCTAAGAATCTGTTTTGTTTTTCTTTTCTTTGACAGCAAGAACTATATATTTAATGTCCCATATTCCCCTTTTTGCTTTGTTACTGCCAGGAAGCTTAGGGACAAATTCACAGCCTACTAAAATCTGTTTAGGCCTTTCTGGCCTGCATGTTTGCATTGTATTTACCACTCCAACCCATTTCAACTTTGTAACCTAATTTTTTCCTTTGTTTACGCATAAAAAAAATTTCCTGCTTATGAAATTTTATTTAAGATGCCTCAAATCTTTTGTGGACTGAGATTATATATAAATAAAAATTACTTATAAATAAATAAAATAGATTCAGTGTTCTTTTCACTAAGTTTAGCTACATAGGTATATAAATATACCTGTATGCAAATATGTAGCAACAACACCTTGCAGTTGGGTTGTGTTTCCAGTTATTTATTTGCTGTGGTTAGCTTTTAACCCCCAACGTTCTCTGATAGAAACAGACTAGGTACTACTCTCCCAGAACACTAACATTTTTAAGCGTAAAACATAGCCATGAAACTTTAGAATAGATGGTGACTGCCATTTGCAGCTTAAACTTGGAAAGAAAATAAGTTGTGTTCCATGGACAGAAGTTCAGAATGTACCCATGGCATGACCTTCCCACCACTCCCACCCAGATCCCATCCCAGGACTGGGATCTTTCCCCACATCTTCTGTTCCACTTCCTTCCTCCCACTGGTACCGTCAGGAACTCTAGTGACAATTGCTGCCCTGGAACTTCCAGGGGGAAGGGGGGCCACAAAGAGGTGACCAGAACTTGACAAGGTTCAGCTGTGGTGGCAGGTCCTCTAAGCATTCACAGTGAAGCCGTGAAAAAAGCCCGGGGCCTTGGGAGGATGGCAGTGAAGGTTTCTTACAGGTAGAATGAGGGATTTTAAAGTAGGAGAAGTAGGAATAGATGCCTCTTTCTCCCGTTATTTTTGATCCCCCACAGAGGGCCTTGGGCTAGGTCACTCACCGAAAGAGGAAGTTTACCCTCTCAGCTGCTTAGTAATTGGGTTTTTCCTCCTCTAGTAAAATTTGCCACTTAGTCACAACCTATTTTCTTTCCAAGTTTAATCAAATTCTTGTATGATTTCATACATTCCTTACCACATCATACATGCTAATAATTTCTGGTAAGCGTGTGGCTGTTTTGGGGGGGAATTTTGTCTCTGATTTTATTTGCCTTAAAATGTAAGTTATTTCCTTTGTCTTGGTTTTGGATCCGTTTGTCTATTGAGGGTCACTCTTTGTAGACTTCACAATATGAATTTGATCTCCTGGAGACCAGCAAGAAAGGAAAAGCCCCTATTTTGAATTTTAAGCATAAGTTCCTTTGATAAGAAGATTTTTAAAAAATTCCCTTTTAACCACAGAACACCTCCATTGGAAAGGATTCTGAAAGAAATGAAGAAGCCCATCAGAAATGAAGTCAGTGGCCTCATGGCCTTCTGTTGACTGGACTGGCGTCTTGCCCCTGCAAGGCACTCTGCAAGATGTTTGCTGAGGTCATTCATCAGATTGACGAGGCGCTTGATGAAGACGAGAGGGAGATGCTTCTGTTTCTGTGCCGAGATGTTGTTGCAGATGTGTCTGCATTTAACGTCAGGGACCTTTTGGACAGTTTAAATGAAAGAGGAAAGCTGTCTTTCATGGGCCTGGCTGAGCTGCTCTACAGAGTGAGGAGGTTTGACCTGCTCAAGCGGATTTTGAAGATGGACAAAAGGACAGTGGAGGCTTACCTGCTCGGACACCCACATCTTGTTTCAGACTACAGGTAAGCCTGAGGCTGGGAGGGAAGCAGGTGGTCGAGACTTCTGAACGAGAGAAACAAGGACAGTGAGAAAAGCAGCTTCATTACTTCCTCTGCTCACTGATCCAACGGCTGTATAATGTTACTTCATTCCTTTAAGGCCCAGTGGTTCTCAACCTGTGGGTTGAGACCCCTTTGGGGGTGGAACGATCCTTTCACAGGGGTTGCCTAAGACCGTCGGAAAACACATATATAATTACATATTGTTTTTGTGATTAATCACGATGCTTTAATTATGTTCAATTTGTAACAGTGAAATTGGGGGGTCACCACAACATGAGGAACTGTATTAAAGGGTCGAGGCATTAGGAAGGTTGAGAACCACTGCTTTAAGCTCTTTGAATTTCTAGATGGTGTTTTCTTTCATTCGTTGGGTAGTAGTAGATCATAATGACAGTAGAAGGGATAGATGATATGTATTTGCCCTATGGATAGAGTAAGAGAAATGGGCATGACTAAGACCTAGTAAATTTTTTTTTAATTTATTGATTTGAGAGAGAGAGATTTGTTGTCTCACTTACTTATGCGTTCATTGGTTGATTCTTGTTAGTGTCCTGACCAGGAATCCAGCCCACATAGTATTGGAGTATCAGGGCAACACTCTAACCCACTGAGCTTCTCCCGGGCCGAGACCTGGTGATTCCTGCAGCCTCTGTGAGATCTGCAGTGGTCTCTGTTAGCTTATTTTCTATGATGTCAGACCTGGCAGTTTTCCATACTGAGAAAGGAAATAACAAGTCAGATAAGTACCACATGATCTCACTCATTTGTGGAATATAATGAACAATATAAACGGATAAACAAAAAGCCAAACACATAGAAACAAGTCATATGGTGATCTTTGTGGAACTCTAATTGTTCCTGAGGAAACTAGTGGGTTGGACTTCCTTCTTGTGAGTTTCTGGGGAAGTTCCTACTTCCAGAGGCTTCTGTGTGAAAATTCCAGCCTCAGTATGGAAATTACCATGTCCAGACATGTCAAGCTAAGAAAGACCACATCTCATCCCCCTTCAGAGAGGAACACCTGCTGGAGTCCCCTTTAGTTCATACAGCCTTTAAGTTGCTCCTTTTGTTCACACAAAGTGCTCTTGGAGGTTCTGGGGTGCACAGAAGCCATTTCTCCAACCATCATATAATATCAGTAACCTTAAAACTTGTTGGGAACTGCCTAAATTAGCAGTTCCTTTTTCTCCAGACCACCAGCCTTGAGTTATTTTTTTTTTAACATATGTTTTTATTGATTTGAGAGAGAGAGAGAGAGAAAGGGAGAGGGAGATAGAAACATCAATCGGCCGCCTCTTGCACACCCCCTACTGGAGATTGAGCCCGAAACCCGGGCATGTGCCCTGATTGGGAATTGAACTGGAGACCTCTTGGTGCATGGGCCAATGCTCAATCCACTGAACCACACCAGCTGGGCCACCAGCCTTTATTATATCAATAATGTATAGTTGGAGATGATGTGGATTATTAAAAAATATATTAAAGAGAGTTGAAAGCAGTATGGGCCTTGGGAAGTGTCTGAGACTTGAGGTCAGAAGTCCTGATTCAAGCCTCAAAACTGTCAGGTACAGGCCTGGTTAGCTGATCCGGCCACTAACATTGGTTGGGCCTTCTTTTTCCTAGTGGGAAAGCTAAGAATAATAGAATACCTAATTTCACAAGTTGTTTGTGAGGCTCAATTGTGATAATCTAGCATGTGAAGTACCTTTTAAAACTGTGAAGCACTCTGCAAATGTAATTGTTGCTGTTGTTATTCTTGGTCATTTTCCACTTCTCGAAGCATCATAACCATCATATAATGTCAGTAACCGTAAAACTTTTTGGGAGGCACCGACTGGGTTTTTGTGAATAAGTTAGGGGGCACTCAACATTTACTGTTTCTTATGGTTGGTGCGTGGGGAGGCAGTTTCTCAGGGCCTTTTGGCAGAAAGGCCAGGCAATGGGAGGGGAGTTTTAGATTTATGTATTCATTTTTTTAAATGTATTTTTTAAAATTAATATCAGAGAGGAAAGGAGAGGTAGAGAGAGATAGAAACATCAATGATGAGAGAGAATCATTGATCAGCTGCCTCCTGCATGCCCCCTTCTGGGGATCGAGCCTACAACCCGGGCATGTGCCCTTGACTGGAATCGAACCTGGGACCCTTCAGTCTGCAGGCTGATGCCCTATCCACTGAGCCAAACTGGGCTAGGGCCATTTATTTATTTGTTAAGTAGCTTTTGTTTTTGTGGGTTGATATATGCCAGCCTGGTATTTGGAAAGTGCTAGAGCAAAGTAAGTGAGGACTCTTCCATACTCAAGATTCTGTGAGTCTAATTGGGAAAACAGCCCTTAAGCCCAATAAAGCCTGATGGTAGCTCTTACTGGAACAGAGGTGACTGACTGAGTTAGGAGGGGCTTTCTAGAGCAGGACCTCTGCGGTCACAATCCCCAGGCTCTAGATGACCTTTACCCTTTGAGTTTCAGAGTGAGCCGGGTGTTTGCTTTAGAATCTTGTGACTCAAAGTATGGTCCCCGGATCAGCATCAGCATCAGCATCAGCATCAGGGAGGTTGTTCAACAGAGAAGATCATTTCCAATTCTATTTCTGTCTTCATCTTAGTCATTCAGGTTCTTTACTTATTTCTTCATAACTTCTGGGGGGAGCTAGGGGATTCTTTAGGGAAGTTTTTATTCTCTGAGTTGTTTTCAGAGTAGTTAGTTGGAAAGAGAAGTACCATCTCCTATTGAAAACTGGGGAAAAGATGAGTTATCTTTTGGAGTTCCCTTAAGATCTCCTTCTGGGGTGATCTAGGCTTTCTGTCTTATGGGGGGCACATTCAAATGGGGACAAGAACTAGTCTTTTAACCAATTGTTGGCATAGAGGAGGCATAGGTTCTTGGTGGTCTCACTGGGACTGGTAATCTGAATTTACTAAAGAAACTTGTCTGTTTCACAGGGTGCTGATGACTGAGATTGGTGAACATTTGGATAAATCTGATATGTCCTCATTAATTTTTCTCATGAAGGATTATATGGGCCGAGGCAAGACAGCCAAGGATAAGGTGCGTTTTCTTTTTCTTGGTTAATGTTCCCAAGAGCCCATCAGAAGTTGGAGGATACTCTCTATGGTGTGAAGAGAGGGAAGCAGGCGTTTGAGCAGGGAGGCCCAAGCTGGGGGTGAGGGAAGGCAGAAAGTGAGAACAGTATGGGGTTGGTTTTTTTTAATGTAATTTTATTGATTTCAGAGAAGAAGGGAGAAGGGAGAGGGAGAGAGAATCATTGATTGGCTCCCTCCTGCATGCTCCACACTGAGGATCGAGCCCACAACCTGGGCATGTGTCCTTGGCTGGAATCAAACCTGGGACCCTTCAGTCCCCAGGCCGATGCTCTCTCCACTGAGCAAAACTGGCTAGGGCATGGTTATTCTATTTTAGAATAAAAATAGCACGTCAGCAAACAAATGTTAAGCACAAGGGAGGTGAAACCAAAGGCAATAGCTGAGTACAAAATGCCCTGACCTTGAAATTTTGCCTCCTCATATCCTCTGAATCAGAGTGAGTTGGAATGGCCAGCATTGATTAAAAATGTGAGGAACTTCAAAACGGTATCATTGGGGTTTTCCTAGTAAAAAGATTCCCCAAACTACCTTCTCTCTTCCTTTTTCAGGAAAGCCCTTAATGTTTTTTACAATAACACCAGCCTGAGTGTTTGAAAGAGAAGCAGCTCGGGAGGATTTTACTGTATTTTTAGGCCCGCTCTCTCACCATATTCCTTGATGACACAAAATGGCCATGTGTCCATTCCCAACCTAGACACAGGTTGGCCACCAAAAGACTTCCCACTGCCTCTTTGCTGAGTCAACTTCAGGAGAGTACTTTGCACCTGGCCCTGGAAGGCCTATCAAGCAGAGAAGTCTAGTTTAGGATCCCCGAAGGTCTGAAGGAGCTCCACTTGTCACCGTTTCTTGCTGTTATACACCCACAGCCTGAATTTTGCATTTGGGGCTTAATCGTCAGTCCTACTGACATTTATTTCTTCTTGGTGTCTCTCTTAGAGCTTCTTGGATCTTGTGATGGAATTGGAGAAGCTAAATCTGGTTGCTCCAGATCAATTGGAATTATTAGAAAAATGTCTGAAGAACATCCACAGAATAGACCTGAAGACAAAAATCCAGAAATACAAGCAGTCTGGTAAGCAGAATTTTGGCCTTTCCGCGGTCTAAGGAAAGTACCCTGTGCAGGGTAGGTTTGGTTGGTAAATATCCATTGTTGGGTGGATGGAAAGCACCTGAATGTTCACAGCCCCCTGGTAGCCTGTGATTAGAGATCATATCTCTTTATATCTTTCATATCCCAGATCTGCTGACTTCATCACCCCACGCCCATGACCCAAGAGCAAGGGCCTTCTCCAACATGCCACCAAGCAGTTCTTAACATTCCCACCTTCAAGAAAGAGTTTGCACCCCTATTTTCTGCACCTGGTGGAGGTGCTGTGGACATTCAGGGCTTTTGAGGATATGCCCTGCTGCCTTGCTCCAGCATCTGACTTGATCACCATCCAACTCTGGGTGGGATCTTGTCACTGGGGTTCCATGGCTTTCCTGCATATGTTCTGAGTTTCACAAAATTTTCTCATGAAAAAGGGCATCTGTTCTGCTGAAAACCCCTCCCTTGGTAAAGGGGACCAGGTTCACACTGGCCTTCTCTGGCCTGTCCCCCGCCCCCACTGTCCTTTAGACTCAGCCTCAGCTTGGGGCCTGTTAGCAGTCTACTGCCCCTAGAGTCACAGCCTGAAGGACATGGCTGAGACCCAGTGATCTACAGAACTGCCCCTCCCCGCCCGCCTCCTATTCCACCCCAAATGACTGATAAAAGATTAAGTACAAGAGTGGCATTTTTAGTCCTTTCTTAATGATGCTGGTGAAAGAAGAGTCATCTGATCTGATATTTTGAATTAAGTAAGGTGGCTGGAAAGTTTAGGGCATTTTCAAAGATGATGATTGACCTTGTACTGAGCTATCATTGAAGATTCATTTAATAATAATTGGTAAACCTTAACTCTCTTCTGCTTACAGCTCAAGGAGCAGAAACAAGTTATGTAAATGGCCTCCAGGCATCTCTCCCAAACTTGAGTATTAAGGATCCTTCATATAACTTAAGGGTGAGTCTGGAGCAAATGTGTGGAATCCCAGCATGAAAAAGCTTCAGAAATTTAATTTAAAAATATATATTCTTACACTCTGTACTCTACTTAACACTTGAAAAAATTGTGGTAGAAATGTGCCTGTGTTTATAAAACATACATATGTAACAACTTATTCCCAATCTTTTGTTTGGACAAAAAATAATTCCAAATAAATACATTTGTATTTACCTCTCTGGGCATTTGCTTTTTATTGAGCTTTTTGAGCTTATTTTAATGATGTCGGCAAAAGTGTTTTTTGAAAGGTTCGGAGTTGGGCCGGGTTCGCACAGAACTGACTCAAGGCTCAGGGTAGTCAAAAAGATATTTACTCAAGGCACCTGGGTGCAGATGGACTGAGTTTGAAAAAGAAATCAGTGGCGAATGGGGAGGGAGCAGGCTTTTTATGCGCGTAGGGAGCGCTTGCAGATAGCTTTAGGCTGACACACGGACCAGGACCGGGCGGATCAGGACCTTGCCCAGTCCGTGGGTCATAGTTTTATGGCCTTGCCCTTTGTCCTTCTTCCTGGGGAATTATGGTCTTCAGGAATTTCTGTAAAATAACCACTCAAGGGGAGCATGTTGTGTGCAGGGCTTAGGCTTGCAGAACGAGCTTTCTTTTGTTAGCCCCTGCTGAGTTAGCCCTGTTTCTTGACTAACCCTTTCATTTTTGTTATTGAGAGATTTAAAAAAATATATATTTTTATTAATTTCAGAGAGAACGGAGAGGGAGAGAGAGGAACATCAATGATGTGAGATAATCATGGATCGGCTGCCTCCTGCAAGCCTCCGACTGGGGACAGAGCCCACAACCCGGGCATGTGCCCCTGACCAGAATCAAACCTGGGACTCTTCAGTCCGCAGTCCAACCCTCTAACCACTGAGCCAAACCGGCCAGGGTGAGAGATGTTATTGATCTGTGAACATAAATATGTTTTATTCTGAGAAGTCAATCTTAGTATAATCTCATCCTCATCCCCATATGAAGATATGTGGAATTTGTAGTGAGGGCTTACATCAGAGTGCAATTTCATGGTTAAATGATAAAGACTTTCATGAAAGTATGTGATGAAAACATTAACTACCCCTATGATAGAAATAGTTTCATGAATAACATGAGCTGTAAGAGATGCTACCGAGCAATAGAATTTCAGAGCTGAAAAGGATGGTGAGGATTATACTGTCCAGACCCCTCGCTGAACAAATAAGAAAACATAGTCCTAAAGAACGCTAAGTGATTACCCACCTCCAGCTATCACCAGAACTGGGCCCAGTCCCTGTGCCTTCCTCTACACCGTGGTGTATGTAATAAACTACATACTAGATACACCATTGCTTAGATATGTCTGTCGTTTTCCAAGAACCAATTATGCTTGCTTTTGTCTTTCTGAATCTCTGTGATATTAAATGAGACAAAACTGATTTAGGATGCTGACTCAGATTTTCTGAGCTTTCTCTGCTATTGTCTCTCTAATATAAATTAGATCACCATTCTTAGTTAAAACTCTGCCCCATTTTTACTTTTGTCTTTCTATTTTGTTAACGGAAGTAATTGTATTCACTATCTTTGTAGCCCATTGAGAACTCACATGCTCTGTGTATAAACTTCTCCTTAAATTTTCTATATTAATCTGTGACCCTGATCATTCATTTATTTAATAAGCAGGCACTGTAGCACATGAACTCAGTGAATTTCTCACAAGATTTAGGAGCCGAATACCTAGATATTAACTCATACATGGCTGCAAAAGTGCTTTAAAAGTTATGGTGGCAGCCCAGCTGGTGTTGCTCAGTGGTTGAGCATCAACCCCTGAACCAAGAGGTCCCTGGTTCGATTCCTGGTCAGGGCACATGCCCTGGTTGCATGGGGGACATGCAGGAGGCAGCTGATCGATATTTCTATCTCTCTATCCCTTTCCCTTCCTCTCTCTCTCAAATCAATAAAAATAGATACAGTGGCATTAAATGGCACATGATAGCAACATATTGTAGAATAAAAAAGTTGTATGTCACTGCAATATAATGCTTATTTGATTTCATTTATTTCTTTGCAATATGCTTTTAAAAATAAATATATTTTTAACATTGATTTTAGAGAGAGAGGAAGGGAGAAGGAGAGAGAAAGAGGGAGAGAAAAACATTGATGTGAGAGAAACATCAATCTGTTGCCTTCCGAATGCACCATGGGCTTGTGCCCCGACTGGAAATCAAACTGCTGACCTTTCTGTGTACGGGATGACACTCAACCACCTGAGCCACACCGGCAAGGGCTCAGTATAATGCTTCTTAAATCTAGCTTCGATTTAATGTTATGTATCTTTAATAGTATGTAAAAGTGAATGCATAGCCATGTGGAGCTTAAACTTCTACTTAATATCATCAACCTGTGGCTACGTCACTGGTTAAATGCTTTTCTTTGCTAAGTTTAGACACACAGACTTAGCTTAAGACAGTGTAATGAACAGTCTACTTCTCTCTTTTGGCTAGGATAGCTTCAGTGGAAAAACTGTCATTTGAAAGCTGAGCGTATCAGATGGTTGACAGTATGTGGGATGTGTACCTTACACAGGACCTGTCATCTGAGAAGAAAGGGTCGGTTCAATCTTTAATTCTCTGATTAATCCCACTCTAGCCCTCAGAAGTGGTAGCTGTTAGCGAGAATCAAGCCCACATGTGGCTTATGTTTAGCTGGGCAATTATAGAAAACAGTAACTGGGCAGTCATTAAGCACTTCATGTGCTAAGTACTGTCCTGAGTGCTTTGAATACACTTAACCGTCACAAAAATGTATAAGGTAGGTACTACTATTGTCCTCATTTTGAGGATAAAGAAACAGATATATAGAGGTTAAATAACTTGCTTGAGGTTACATAGCTAGTAAGTGGCAGAAACAAAATTTATAGCCAGGTTTATTTGAGCTAGAACTCCCACTCTTAACCATACATACATTGCCTCTGTGTTAAATGATCAGGTTTAAGGTCAGTTGCATGTTTCAACAGCTTGTTCTGTCTTGGAACTCTTTTTTTAAAAATTTTTTTAAAATTGATTTCAGAGAGGAAGGGAGGAGAGAGAGAGATAAAAACATCAACGATGAGAGAGAAACATTGATTGGCTGCTTCCTGTGCACCCTGTCCCCTCCCCTCCACTGGGGATTGAGCATGTGCCCTGACCAGGAATCAAACCAAGACCTGTTCATGGGTCAATGCTCAACCACTGAGCCACACCCAGTTGGGCTGTCTTGGAGCTTTTATAGCAATTCTACTATTACCATGACAGCTGACTTTATTGAGCTCTTTTGAAACATTCTAATATGCTAATTTAGCATATTTACATGTTAATTGTATTTTCACTTCTTGAAAAGAAAGTTGCCTTGTTCTTTGGCTATAAGATGTAGGATTCATGGAGTTAATAGCTCTTGCTCTTCTTCTTTAGATAATTTAACAGTGAATGTGATATTTTTGTTTTTTCCTGGGTAAAAATCCTATAGAAATATTTAAAGAGGTGTAACATAATGTGACTCTGAAAAAACTAACAGGGACTGTGACCTTATTCTTTATATTTGAAGCTTCAGAATGGGAGGAGTAAAGGACAAAGACCCATGGTGAGCCATCCTGACATTCAAAGTAAGACTGACTTCTCTTCATATTTTTTCTTGTAAATGCTTGATAATTCTAGTACAAACTGTTTTCTTTTTTAGAGTTGGCTGTTTTCTTTATCTATACAGTCTCATTAAAGCTCCCCCAATGCAGTTAAACTCTTAAAATGTATTCATCGGCATTTCTAGTTACTTACCAAATTCACTTAGTTGAATTTAAACACCTCTTACTCTACCAGCTTCATCTTCTTGGCTATATATTTCTGCCTGAAATGAAACAATAACCAGGCCACATTAAACATTAATCTAACCATGATAATGAGTCACGTTAAACCAAATATCTAGCAGCAGGAAGAAGAAAGGTTACTAAGATCTTGTGTTCAAGTCCATTTAATAAGTCTAGGTACTCTATAGATGACATCCCCCTCTCCTAAAAAGAAAGGAAAAAATACAATTTAAAAAACTAGTAATTTCAACCTGTATGACCTCTCTCATCTCTCTGACAGCAGCACGTGATCCCACCTATTTTTAAAAGTGTATTCCTTTTGCTTGTCTTGAGACCTCCTTGAAGCGAGGCTGAGACTCAGTCACAGTGCAGTGGAGATGGCTCAGGACTCCTGGAGGCAGGCAGGGATGGCTAGGCAGGTAAGGAGGGCCCAGTCTTACCAGAGGAGCTTGGACTTGGTCCTGTGTGCAGTGGAGATCGTGACCATTGTAGTAGGGCAGCCTGTATGCTGTCTGCATGCACTTGGAAACGGAAAAGCATTTTGCCCAGATTAGCCAGATGGTGAAGCCCATGCCTGTCATTTCATACCTAAAATTCTGCACTCCAGGAAAAGCTACGGAGGAGCGAATTGATTCCTGAAGTGACAGCATTTCTTAAAACGCTGGTGAGGTGTGGTGAGCATTAGCATTCTGAAAGCTGTTTAAAGGGAAATAGGAGACCTGGTAGATCTGGATAGGAATTAAAAGCAATCTGTGTTCTTTCCACTGCGCTAATGGCAGGTTGGTTCTTGATTGGACTTGCACAGGCGAGGTAAGTGAAGCTCTCCACACCCTGGTGATCCTGGGCGAGCTGCTTTGGCCTGGACATGGTTGATTTGCTAATAAAGGAAGAACGCATTCTTGGCCTTAATCTAATAGAAGTTTAAAATGATCAAGCCCTGTATTCATATTAATTTGGATTTCTAAATAGATCTCATCTGAATGATGATGATGATGATGATACAATTTATGAAGCTCTTACTAAGTGCCTTAAATGGAGAAAGGCATATTACAGAGATCATTCTGTGCTTTTTAAAATTCTGTTAATCCATGATTGCTAAAATACAAAAAGACAAAGTGAAATTTTCTCTTAATTACAAGTATCAACATAATCTGATTAATGTTTGATTTATATACCTCCAAGGGTCTTATTTTTCACATATAGATGTATAAATATATGCACATAGTATGCACATTCCTGGCGTTTTCTTAGCCTGTCTTTAGACATTATTTCTCATTTTACATATTTTTAAGTATACTGGATCAATATTATAATATTTAGTAATCCATTTGTTACTCAATATATTCTGCATATCTTTTCATGTCAAATACATAAAGATCTCTTATCCTTTTTAACATTGCACAGTATTGCATTATATGGACACTAGAGGCCCAGTGCGCTGTGGGGGTTGGGAGGGGTGTGGCGCCCCTCAGCCCAGCCTGTGTCCTTTTGCAGTCCAGGAGCCCTTGGGAGATGTCCAACTGACAGCCTAAGCCGCAGTTGGACATCCTTAGTGCTGCCGTGGAGGCGGGCCACTGCACTTGCCAGCCATCAGCCCTGTGGGAGCGCACTGACCACCAGGGGGCACCTCCTGCGCTGAGCGACTGTCCCCTGGTGGTCAGTGCACATCATAGCAACTGGTCATTCTGCCGTTTGGTCAATTTGCATTTTACCCTTTTATTATAAAGGATAATTTATTTACCCTGTTTCATATGGGTAGACTTTTAGTTTCTTTCTAGCTTGGGGCAGTCCTTCAGTAGATGTCCTTGACATTTTTGCACACTTTCTCTGTTATTTTCATAAGATAAACTTCTAGAAGCAGGATGTTGTTTTAAAGGGTGTTGCTACTTGTTCTTTAAAAAGAGTGATTCAATTTTTACAACTTTGAAAATGCTCATTTCCCCCAAGCCTTATCATTCCTGGCGTTTGCTTGGCCTGTCTTTAGACATTATTTCTCATTTTCACAACAGTAGTATAGATTTTGGTTTGTTCACCCTAGAGATTTAAAAATCCCCTGAGACTTCAGGAAGAAACTTGCCCAAGTTCACAGAGCTTGTTTGTGATGGTGCTAGGGTTCGTGCTAGCCCTTTATGGCTTTAAAACTGATCATTTCTCTACCTCCCTGGGCTAATAAAGTCATTTTTATCTAACAAAATGTGCTGTAGGCTCACCTACATTTGCTAAGCTCACTGTCCTCGATTTTGCCATTGACATTTAACGTTACGATCTCCCAGTATCACAGGGCTAAGAAAACCTGGCCATCTGTTCAGTCTCTAAGTCTCTTCCCTTGGGTGTTGCCCACAGTTTTAGCACAGGTAGGAAAGCTATTGATAATGTTTGTGGTGAAGTTATTAGATTCTCAAGTTAAAAACTCAGCAGTTACCTGGTCCTCACCTGGAGAAACCTCCTTTCACTTGCTACTTAAGCAGTTTTTCTACATGACCCTTCTTTAGCATAGAAACTTGGGTTACCTTATCAGTTAGGTTTTCTTTTTAAAAAATGTGTTTTTATTGATTTTTACAGTTAGAGGAAGGGAGAGGGAGAGAGAAACATCGATGAGAGAGGAACATCATCAATGGGCTGCCACTGGGGATTGAGCCAGAAATTTGGACATGTGCCCTGACCTGGAATTGAACCAGCGACCTCTTGGTTTTCTGGGTCGGCTCAACTGCTGAGTCATGCTGGCCGGGCATATCGGTTAGGTTTTACAGTGCAAGGTCGGAACCCTGGGGCTGAGTATGGCTGAGGAGGGAAGCGATAGTGGAGGAAAGAAATAGGGGAAGAGACACTTGTGATATGAAAAACGCAGCCAGCAGGGAGTGGGCTAAATCTCCTTCAGCATTTAAGTGATTTCCCTCTCATCCTGCAGGAGAACCAGTGAAGACGTCCGTTCAAGAATCAGGAGCATTCCTGCCTCGGGTACAGAATCCATTTTCTCATTTGGGATGGCACCGCACACACACGCTCTTGGAGAACACTGGCTTCTTTAAAAATATCTGTCCATTAAGAATTTCTAGTGACAGTGATAGGATTCTGAGAGTGTCATTCTCCTGAGTATTCTTCTGAAGGGGAACCGTGGACATAGCTCAGAGAAAGATGCTGGAGTGGATTGTATTTGTGAGCTTTGGAATGCAGGGAAATTCCAAGGGCCACGTCCCTGGTCAACTGAGTAATTCCTGAGTGTACCAGGAAGCCCAGACACTGAGCCTTGACTTGCTTTTTCTTGGGCTGATAACCTCTGTAAGGAGAGGCAAGAGGGGGCCGCCTTTTGTACTCGTTTGGAATGATATCACTTGTACAAACTGAGGTTCCTGAGAAATACGTGACCCATCTTTTCTCTCTGTTTCAAATGATGTTTCTCCTGCAAAGCTAGGACACGTGTAAAGAGACTACGATTCTCCTTAAAATGAAATAAAAACAGAAATAGCTTGTTGTCTGAAGCACATTCCCTGAATAGAGGAACCATTTTATATTAAATGGAAATGTCAACTGTGGCAACTTCAGGCTCTGTCTGTTGACTGACTTCCCTGCCCAAGGGCTGTTTAAGAAAATCCAGAAGGAAAGTTGGCACACAGGGGAGACCTTGCGGAAATAGCGGTGCCAGAGTCTTTAACAATCCCTGCTTTGTTTTCCAGCCCATCCCAGAGGACAGGTACAGGATGCAGAGCAAGCCCTTGGGAATCTGCCTGATACTTGATTGCATCGGCAATGACACAGGTAGGTGTGGGTGCTGCAGGGTAACTACTGCCTCCAGAGTGAGACCATGGCACAGGCAGGCTACACCCACCGCCTGAGGAGCACTCGCGGCTCTCACAAACCACTGCCCACCTCTGCATGAAGGGGAGTTTCCCTTTCAGGTCACAGTCCAGTGTGGATTGGGCTAAGGCAGCGAATTTTCAAGTGGTGCGCTGCAAGGATGTTTACAACATGCCATACCTGACTATATTTAGCCAGGGGCACTGACCTCTTTTCCCTTAGATTGTCAGATAAAAAAATGAGAACAGCTAACACAACAAAGCTAAAAGATTATACCTCTTTTTTTTTTTTGGTCAGATCAGCAAAAACAGTTCTTTGGTGTGCTGCAGAATTTTAATCATTGGTCTATGTGTGCCATGAGATGGAAAGGGTTGAAAACCGCTGGGCTAGGGTTCCGTGTGGTTATTTAGTGGCTCCATCTTCAGAGGCCCTGGAGTTCCCCACAGGAACCTCTCTGTCTGGCTAGTGGATGAAGGGAGTGCATGATCCCACATGCGTTTGGGGACCAGGCCTCTCAGAGTGGTATGCCTAATTTCTTAAAAATATGTTTTTATTGATTTTGGAGAGAGAGGAAGAGAGAGGGGTAGAAAGATAGAAACAATGATGATGAGAGAGAATCATCGGCCTCTTCCCCGAGGAGGATCAAGCCTGCAACCCAGGCATGTGACCTTCTGGTTCATAGGTCGATGCTGAATCATCGAGACACAGCAGCCAGATGGTCTGCATCATTTCCACCCACATTCACTGGGCAGAACTCACTTGTATGGCTTCACCCAACCCCAGTAGACAAGGGACTCAGTCTAACTGTGTGTCAGGAGGAAACTGAAAGGGGATTTGGGGAACACAGAGCATATTGTCCAGCACAAAGGCGTCGTTTGTGCAAGGTGCAGAGCTTTAGCCCTGTCTTCCCATGCTGGATGCTGTGGCAGAGAGGAGTCCCGGACCAGGGAGGGTGGTGGAATGGAAGGCTTTCTGGGTTTCAGTATTACCAGATGCCTCATCATTTCACCCAGAGAGACCATGAACGTTTTTCTGGGGAACATTAAAAATATGATAAGTGTGTTCTCTCAGAGGCAGTATGTTAAGTCAGTTAGTTCTGCACTGTGGGTGTTGCCCTCAGTCTGAGCTATGTGTGTGCCACCGTTGTCTGGATCTGGGTTGATTCTTTTGTCTAATTGTGGTGACTCAAATGACATCAGTCACTGGTGATGCATCTAAAGAGAATGAGAAAAAGCTAGTTAAGTAGAATAACATTATGTTTAATTCCCTATCTCTTCCTTAAAAGGATTGGTCATCCTGTCTCCCCAGTTTCCTTCCGGCTTTCCAACATTCTCTCAGAATGAACCAGAGCTAGCTTTTAGGCTCACATAAAATATTACCATGGAGAGATGTATGGGCAGAGAATCTGACAGAAGATCAAATTAGCAAACATTAAGCTGGATGTCCCAGGATTTCTGATGTGATCTCTCTTTCTCATGTCCTATTTTTGGTTAGATGTGAGAAATGGTGGTTTCTCGGTATAAGTGAATGTCCTTCCTTTTGTAGCCATTAGTACTCACATAAGAGGAGCAGATATTTTCTCAGTGAGTAACTTCTGCTTTAAAAGAGACGGTGTAGCTATCTTTTGCTTTCCATTTTAATCAGTTCTGTTTCATTCCTTTGAGTTCCCAGACGCACATGGCACGGGATGTACATCTGTGGCATAAAGAGAATTACACAGATAAAGCCATGTTCTGCTGTGAATTTGTGGCTAAAACCCATTGTCTGTGCTTGCTTCCCGTGCTGGGTTATGGGCCTCTTGCGGGCAGGGACTGAATGTGTACTTGCGTATTTCTGCATTTCAGGAGTGTGGTCAGAGTTGGGCTCTGGAATATGACTGCTGCATGGGTGTGAATGATGGCTCTGCCATGTGCTAGCTTGTGACCTTGGGCAATTTTCCTCTCTATGTCTCAGTTTCTATTCGTACAATGGATTAGTAACAGGACCTACCTCCCAGGAAGGTTGGGACGCGTGAGTAACAGGGCCCACCTCCCAGGAAGATTGGGCTTAGAGTGGTGCCCGGTCCACTGTAAACAGATACTGATGCCAGCTAACATTCTTTTCCCAATTCGTTTGTTTAACTTTGGTTGCACACCACTAAGCTAGAACTTGCATGGCTTTGTGTGTGGTAAAAGGAGTCTGATCCCAGACGAGTGAGGGCCTAGAGAACTGGGGGCTGAGGCTTGCACTGGGCCCGGCTGAGTGGGGCAGGTCCCCACAGGCTGGAGCTGGGTGGGATGGAGGGGTAACTTGAGAGGCCGAAACTTCTGAGGAAACACCCAGGTGGAAAGCTAGCCAGACCACTCCTACCAGTCATCAGTGTGAACGGGCTTGGCAGAGACGGAGAATCTGAGTCCAAGGCCAGGGCCCAGGGCGGATGAGGGAGGAGAAAGACCTGATTGGAGAGAATGGGAAGGAGGGTAGAAGTGGGGGTGGAGCCCGGGTCTCTTCTCACCTTCTTCCTAGGCCTCCAGTCCTTCACTTGCCAGCTGCCCTCCTGGAGATTTTCACCGAGGCCTGGAATCAATCCTGCTTTGACTAGCAGTGGTCTTAATTACACAGAGCACCCCTCATATGTTCATTTCCATCTGAACAGCCTGGGGGCTTCATCTAGAAGGATGCCTGCGGTTTCCTTTGTCTCTTGCCCGGTTAACTTTGTCATGTGGTTAATGTTGGACATTTGGGAAGAGTGTAGGAGTCTGGTAAGAAACATTATTGCCAACTGAGACAAGGGATCTGAAAGAGACGAACAGTCATATGATGACTAACTTGAGAGGGGTGGTGATCAGAGTGGAAAATGGATTTAAACTTGACTATGTGCTAATTCCTTCACATGGATTCTCACTTAATCTTCGTAAATAATACTGTAAGGTCGGTACTATTGTCCCCATTTTCAAGGTGAGCAAGCAGAACACGGTCAACTCCCTTCCTAACTTCTCTGGAATTTGAAAGCTTGACTCCACAGCCTCTGCTCTTGGCTACTTTGCTATAATGGAAGTTCCGTGTGTGTGTGTGGGGTGGGGGAGGGGGGGGACGACACTTGTCCATCCCTTTTACTGTGTCTCCAATACCTGGAATAGCACCTGGCACATTGGAGCCCAATAAATATTTGGCGGGTGAATGAAGGAATATGCTCTTCTAATCTCAGCATGATTCTAAAACCATTTATTTGTACTGCAGAATTTAGCAGACGCTCTTATACCTACCTATCTTCTGTCCTCAAAAAAGAAAAAAAAGATTTTTACCCAGAGAGTATAAGTCCCCCAAACATTTATAGGTTTATTCTTCCTTTATCCCACACATGTTTATTGAGCACCTCCTCTATGCAAAGCCCCATGCTTGGTCCTGTGTGAAGCAAAAATGGAGGCAATGAGGTGCAGTCTGGCCTCAGAGCCGCGCTGTGAACGATGATAAGGTGATTGTTTCAGTGGCTTGTTCTTGAGACGCATCCTCACAGAGAACAGTGACCTCTCCTTGGAGCAGACACGGAGGCCTAGGGATTTGGGGCTGATTGTCTCCGTTTGGTAGAATTAAAAAGCCGGTCGTGGAGTTGTGTCGTCTGTGTCAGTGACCCTGCAGAGCTGGGCTGTGCCAGGCCCTGCTTCGTGGAGTGGAGAAGGGAATGAATCAGGTCACAGACAGGTGAACTCAGGGCCTCGATCTACAACCCTGGTTCAGCGGTTCTCAACCTGTGGGTCGCGACCCCTGAAAATACACCCTACATATCAGATATTTACATTACAATTCATAACAGTAGCAAAATTACAGCTATGAGGTAGCAACTAAAATAATTTTATGGTTGGGGGTCACCACAACATGAGGAACTGTATTAAAGGGTCGTGGCATTAGGAAGGTTAAGAACCACTGCTCTGGTTGGTGTGTAGGCTCCTGAAGAAAAGACGTTAAGAAGTGTTTCGCCCTCTCTCTTTTCTCCCTGCTCCTGAAAAGCTGGAAGATGTCCCTGTACTTTTTAACCAGGCGGAGACTGCGATTTTTCTAGCAGCTGCTGCTTCCCTTGTGATCTTGAATAAGTAAACATGCTCTTCCAGCAGAGCAGCAGGAGATGAGGAAGCCAGAGGCAGGCGGTGGGGGTGCTTTGCGGGCGGGGCTGGCGGCTCACCGAGAGCCACGCTCTAACCGCGTGGCCGGAAGGACCCCCCCCCCCCCGCACCCCCCCTTTCCTGGAATTCGGTTTCTGAAGAACAATTCAAGTTTACAAAGATAGTGCCGGGTCAGGAGTGGAATTTCCAGGGCATTTCGAATGTGGAACTGCAGTTTGTTGAAGTTTGTTTTGCACTCAGCCCCCAAGTTGTTCTTCCCCTATTTGCGGGAAAGGAGCAGGCAGTCACGGTGCCATGTGAGGACACAGAACCTGACCACTCTGAGCCCATTTTAGTTTCAGAGGTGGAGGCCTTTCTCTGGGTGCTAAGGAGGCAGATTCCATGAGAGAGAGGCACCCGCAGGCAGGCTCGTGCTTTGTGACTGGAAGTGCCTGCCTTGATTTTCTTTAAATTTACTACCTTATATCCATAAGCACGCACAGTGTCCAAAGCATCTTGGCAGAAACCTCCTCGGATCCCCACTGCTCCCTTTTGAAGCACATACTAATAGTCTAGGCGTCAGTGCTAATCCCATTTTACAGATGAGTAAACTAAGGCTGTAACTTGTTCAGAGTCACACTGTTACCACCCCCTTGATCCTCTACGTGAGACTGGGCTGTCTCCGTGTTCTTGCTGGCCCAACAACGTTGCAGTTCCCAGCTGACATCGTGCCACCTCGCCCTCTGGTAGAGGAGAGATGTGACTTTATGGCCATGACCGCAGGCTGGTCTCCGAGTGACTGCCTTTCCAGAGGGATGTTTAAAGGATGCTCCGTGGTCTGAGGCCCGTCCAGACTTGCTGTTCTTATTGTCCCGTTCTCGGCTTTGGGGACCTGTGTGGGTTTTGGCTTCCCCTCCAGCTTTAGCTGTTTTTCTCTGGTTCTATTAGGTAAGGACCCCCTGCCCTGACCTCGGGCCCCCACCCCTCTCTCAGCCCCGCTGCTGGGTAAGTCAGTCCTCTTTCAGGACTAGGCAAAGCCCAGGCCCAGCAGGTAGGTGAGGAGCCGGGACTTACACTCAGACCTTGTGATTCCAAGACTGGTTCCTCTTTTGCCCTGTACCATGCAGCTGCCTGCTCACAGTCATGTGGCAGCTGCTGTCTTAGCAGGAACCCACAGGAGCCCAATAAAGGCACCAGATAGCTGTTCTGACCGTACCCCTGCATATCAGCATGGAAAGAAACTAAGGCTTTCTGATGTTGTTGTTCATCTCACCTGAGGATATTTTCCCATTTATTTAGAGAGAGTCGGGGGAGAGTCAGAGAGAGAAACATTGATTGATATGAGAGAGAGCCTCCCGGATCAAGGCTGCAACCAAGGTACATACCAGACCCTTCAGTCCTGGGGCGACGCTCTATCCACTGAGCCCACGTCCGCTAGGGCGAGACTGTGGCTTCCTTCCCAGGACTTTGATAAAGGAGGGAATTTTCCCCGGAAGGGAGGGTCTGGGAAGAAGTGAATCATCTCTCTGAGCTAACAAGTAAACAGAGTTGAGGCTGCTGTTTCCCTGTTTGCTCCTGCCCCCTAGAGGGGAGAGGACTCCCTTTGCAGAGAAAGGAACCGTTTGGAATACAACTGGGGACGGAACTGGGGACCTGGTCAGGCTTTCTCGGGAGACACTTCCAGTCCCAGCCTGAGCGCCGTGCTGGGGCGGGAGCCTTGCCCATCCCACAGGCGAGGGCCAGGGCGTAGGGCTAGCCGCCTCTGCTACACAGACTCTGTGAGGACAAGCGAGCTATTTAATAGGATGTCAGCCCCCTGTGTATCATGCCCTTCGTTTCCCTGCTAATGCTTATTTCTCATAGGGTTTTAAGGAGATGGGCACCTTCTTTATATCCCTTCATTATTATGTGACAGATAAAATTCACTTTCTCACCTTACCTGTGGGCTAGGGCAAAGGAGAAAAGGAAGTAGTCTTTTTTTTTTTTTTTCAATATATTTTATTGATTTTTTACAGAGAGGAAGGGAGAGGGATAGAGAGTTAGAAACATCGATGAGAGAGAAACATCGACCAGCTGCCTCCTGCACACCCCCCACTGGAGATGTGCCCACAACCCAGGTACATGCCCTTGACCGGAATCGAACCTGGGACCCTTCAGTTTGCAGGCCGACGCTCTATCCACTGAGCCAAACCGGTCAGGGCAAAAGGAAGTAGTCTTAAGTCATGGTTATAGCCTTTTCCTTTTCCTGGCAGGAGAGAAGAGGACTTAGCTGATGAATTATTTATCTGAGAATGTGTGCAAATCACTCCAAAACATAGAGGCCTAGAAGAACAAACTTCTGTGAGAAGAGGGTTAAGAGCTGCTTCGCTGGCTGTTCTGGCCCAGGGTCCCTCAGGAGGGAGGGTCAGAGGTCAGCCAGGGAGGCGTGGGATCCCAGGACCTTCTCCGGGAGCTCACCCACGTGGCTGGGGAGTGGGTGCAAGGCCTTCGCTCCTCCTGCGGGCCTCCCCCTGGGACTGCTTGAGTGCTCTCAGGACAAGGCAGCTGGCTGCCCCGAGACTGAGCAGTTCAGAAGCGAGAGAGAGCCAGGTGGAAGCCATGGCCTTTTTGGGATCCAGCTTGGGAAGCCACAGTCTCCCTTCTGCCACAGTACAGCCATTACTAGTAAAGACCAGTTACCAAGTGTGGTCCACATTTCAAGGGGAGCAGATGACTCTGTGTCTTTTTAAGGGAGGAGTACCAAAGATTTGTGGAGTTGTTTAAAACGGCCGTGTCTGGTAGGGTGTGGGGCCACAGCGAAACGCAGCTCTCCTGGGGGGAAGTTCTACCAGCCCCGTGGCGAGCGTGTGTAGACGCTGCTCACAGCTGCGTGGATCAAGTTCGGAGCACGCAGGCCCTGGTTTGTCCAGTGGCTGTTATTCCAGCTTTTTGTTGACCCAAGGCAGTGTTTCTTGCCCCACCTTTTGTCTTTTTCCTATTTCCTGCTGAGAAGACAGAAGAGAAATTGCGGTTGCTTACTTTCACTTTTATATGTCCCTAGTGGTCGGTGAAGTTTGCAGGGCAAGGAAGCGAAACGAGTGGTTGCAGCTGTGGGCCTTTGAATTATTTGGGACTCTCCAGACTGCACATCGTTCCCATTTGGTGTAGAGAGTTGGGAATCTGTCAACAGTTTTGTGGTGCCTTCGGTTATGTATCTCCCTTGATGCTTTTCTGTGATGCCTAAACCAGCAGAAGATGGGACCCCTCTGTTCCTTGGTGGGAGGCATTACTGGCCTTTATTGTTGTGTTGTTTGGTTTGGACTGAATGCAGTGTAGGCTCCCAGAAGACCATTCCCCAGGCGAAGAAGAGAGGTGGGCACACAGCCAAGAGACACGGAAACAAAACCCAGAGAAGCTCATGGGCTAATAGTTTGGGTGACAACCTGAATGAGGAGATGTTTGTTTAGCCTCTGGGCTTGGGACAGACAGTTCTCTGCCCCACAGATGAACTAAAAACTGGAGACATCACACAAACAAGAAACAGAAACTTAATGGGTGGCTCAAAAGAATGTGGAATTGCCTGGCCGTCATGGCTCAGTGGTTGAGTGTTGACCTATGAACCAAGAGGTCATGGTTTGATTCCTGGTCAGGGCACATGCCCCGGTTGCAGACTCAGTCCCCAGTGGGGGGCATGCAGGAGGCAGCCAATCAATGATTCTCTCTCATCATTGTTGTTTTTATCTCTCTCCCCCTCTCCCTTCCTCTCTGAGATCAATAATAAAAAATAAAAAATAAAAAAAAGACTGTGGAAGTTTTGAGCAAGGAAGAAAAAGATGTCTCTCTTTCCTATTAGAAAGATAAAACAATTCGGGAGCCTGTGTTTATGTCTCCAGTGAAGGTAAACTGATCAGATGGAGAAGAAGTGGACGGGGTAGAGTGTCTAGGGTTCCAAGGCCATAGAAATTTCTGGAATATGGACAAAAAGATTTTTAAAGAGAGAATAGGAACTAATTCCTGTGGAGCACCAGGAGCTTTATTTGTATTATCTCATGTAATCCTCGCAGCGTTCTCAGAGGGTGGGTCTCATCACTTCGTTGAAAGCTGGGAAGACCCACTTGCCAAAGAGCATGCCGCCCACAGGTGTGGCAAGGTCAGCACACTCGACCTCGGCTTTTCCTACTGCCTTCCTCTACGTCTGGAGCCAGGGTCAATCAGGATTTCTGCAAGCTAGGAGAGGACTCTGAGGACACTGTAGGGAGTCTTGGCCCAGGGTTTCCACTGCTCAGTAAGAGGTCACACTGGGAAGCAGGTCAGGAGGGGAACTGGAGAGTCTGGAAATGGTCACCACTTACATCCTAGGGGCTTCATGTCATCCCCCAGCGAGTGGGTGGAGGTGAGCGGATCGAGACCTACACCACCCTTTCTGCAGCTGTTTGGAGCTGAGCCGTGTAATGTATCCATTCCTGTGACCTGCCTGTTTCTTTTCCCCAGATGTTCTTCGGCACACCTTCACTTCCCTGGGCTTTGAAGTCCGATGTTTCTCATTCCTGACGATGGAAGCTATGACTGATCATCTTAAACAAGTTGCCTCTCGGACTCACCACCAGGACAGCTTTGTGTGCGTCCTGGTGAGCCGAGGGGGCTCGCAGAGCCTGTTTGGTGTGGATCAGACTCACTCAGGGCTGTCTTTGGATCAGATCAGGAGGATGTTCAGGGGAGATGCATGCCCTTCTCTCTTGGGAAAGCCAAAGCTCTTTTTTATTCAGAACTACGAGAAGTCAGAGAGTCACACGGAAGACAGCAGCCTCCCAGAGGTCGACGGGCTAGCAGCGAGCAACATGGATGCCAAGGCCTGGCAGCCTGAGCCCTGCACGGTTCACCCAGAAGCCGACTTCTTCTGGAGCCTGTGCAAGGCAGATGCATCTCTGCTGGACCGGTGCCCCACCTTATCATCCCGGTACCTACAGTGCCTCTCCCAGAAGCTGCAGCAGGAGAGGTGAGCCGCCCAGGCCCTGGCTGATCCCAGAGCACTAGATCTGTCCTGCAGCCCCCACCTGCTCAGTGGTGGTTCAGCACTAATGGGTGCGCAGGGGAGGGGTGACTCTGTGTTCCAAGGTGGACTCTCAGGGTGCCAGTGGCATTACTGGCCTTTTACATGCATCCTGCATGTGTACAGACAATCCAAGTGGGTCATTGTTTGATTCAGTTGCCCCTTGGTGAAGGGGACTGAAGTCACGTGCCAGAGTGCTGCCCACTGGTTTGAATCACTCACTAAGCAGCTTGTAAAGTATTTAGAAAAGAGCACTTTCCCATCAGTTGGCTCATTTTAAAAATATTTTTTAGCCTGACCAGCATGGCTCAGCAGTTGAGCATCTACCTATGAACCAGGAGGTCATGGTTCGGTTCCCGGTCACAGCACATGCCCAGGTTGCAGGCTTGATCCCCAGTGGGAGGGCATGCAGGAAGCAGCTGATCAATGATTCTCATCATTGATGTTTCTATTTCTCTCTCTGTCTCCCTTCCTCTCTGGAATCGATCCTATATCATAAAAGAGAAACATGCAAATTAACCATCCCTTAGCTATGCTCACCAGCCAATCAGAGTGATTATGCAAATTAACCTGACGAAGATAGCGTTTAATTTGCATATGCAGGTGTCAAGCACCCCAGGAGGCAACGGCGGCCATTGCCGGCCCGGGAAGCGAGGCCAGGCATGCCTAGCCATGCCTGCGGGCTCCCGGGACCTTGCCGACGGAGAGCAGAGAGGAAGAGCGAGCGGAGAGCGGGAGGTTTGGAGGACTTGGCAGAGCAGGAGACCGCTGGACATAGAGCAGAGCTAGAGAGAGGGTGGCATGGAGTGTGTGGCTCCCTCTGTCACCCCAGCTTCCTCATCACAGCTGTGGAAACTGACAGCAGGGAGGAGGAAGTCCCACCCCCACAGAATCAGCCGTTGGTCAGACAGCTCTCAGTGGCCTGACAGCCAGGACTCTCATTCACCTGCATCTCAGACCGTGACAGGAGAGAGGTGGGACTATGTCTAAAGAACAACTGTTGATACAACGTAGCTCTGCAGCCGAAAGATGCCAATGTTGTTGACAGACAGTGTCTGCAGAGCAGCGTGTGTCTGATCTCGAAAGAAGGCGGCGCCTGTGACAGAATGTATCTGAACACCAGCTTCTGGAAAAACGTTGCTCTGATGCCAAAAAAAAACACCGGCATTAACGACAGAATATGTCTAAAGACCAACGTGCCTTTGAAGTTGAAAGAAGGTGGTGACGACGACAGAATATGTCTAGAGAACAGTCATCAACAAGTACTACCAATACTGGTAGGAACTGCCTTTTCAGCAAAAATTGAGTACATGAGGATGCAATCCTTGAACATAGTTGTGGTGGAATGACTGTTCGATGTGAATTTTGCCTATCACTAAATTTCTCTGATGAAAAACCAGCCGATGGGAAATTTACTCAATGTTGTAGCAAAGGGAAAGTCTGTCCAAATAATATACATTTTCCAGATTACCCGGCGTATTTAAAAAGATTAATGACAAACGGAGATTTTGACAGTAAAAATTTCATGGAAAATATTCGCTCCATAAATAGTTTTTTTGCTTTTGCTTCCATGGGTGCAAATATTGCATCGCCATCAGGGTATGGGCCATACTGTTTTAGGATACACAGACAAGTTTATCACCGTACTGGAACTTTACATCCTT
Organism: Myotis yumanensis; assembly: GCF_028538775.1. Lineage (NCBI taxonomy): Eukaryota > Metazoa > Chordata > Mammalia > Chiroptera > Vespertilionidae > Myotis > Myotis yumanensis. Next base: position 9,354,252 of record NW_027223759.1, read on the forward strand.
TGGATGGTGTTTCTTGGAAGTTTGCTCAACTCTTTATTTTGGATACAGCCGAAGCTACAAGTAAAAGATTAGCAATGCCAGAAAACCAGGGCTGCTCAGAAAGACTCATGATCAACATCTACAACCTCATGCATGAAATAAATGAATTAACAAAATCGTACAAGATGCTACATGAGGTAGAAAAGGAAGCCCAATCTGAAGCAGCAGCAAAAGGTGTTGCTCCCACAGAAGTAACAATGGCAATTAAGTACTATCATAACAGTGACCCAGGTAGATATAATTCTCCCCGTGTAACCGAGGTTGCTGTCATATTCAGGAACGAAGATGGAGAACCTCCTTTTGAAAGGAACTTGCTCATTCATTGTAAACCAGATCCCAATAATCCAAATGCCACTAAAATGAAACAATTCAATATCCTGTTTCCTACATTAGATGCAATGACATATCCTATTCTTTTTCCACATGGTGAAAAAGGCTAGGGAGCAGATATTGCATTAAGACTCAGAGACAACAGTGTAATCGACAATAATACTAGACAAAATGTAAGGACACAAGCCACACAAATGCAGTATTATGGATTTTATGCCTCTGTGTAGGGCACATTCAATCCTATTTTAAATCCAGGAAAATTAACACAACAGTTTATTGTGGATTCATATTAAAAAATGGAGGCCAATCGGATAAATTTCATCAAAGCAAACCAATCTAAGTTGAGAGTTGAAAAATATAGTGGTTTGATGGATTATCTCAAATCTAGATCTGAAAATGACCATGTGCCAGTTGGTAAAATGATAATACTTCCATCATCCTTTGACATAGTCTCAGAAATATGCAGCAGTGATATCAGGATGCTATGGCAATTGTAACAAGGTATGGCAAGCCCGATTTATTTATAACCATGACATGCAACCCCAAATGGGCAGATACTGCAAACAATTTACAACGCTGACAAAAAGTTGAAAACAGACCTGACTTGGAGCCAGAGTTCTTAATATTAAGCTGAATGCTCTTTTTAAAAAATATATATTTTATTGATTTTTTACAGAGAGGAAGGGAGAGGGACAGAGAGTTAGAAACATCGATGAGAGAGAAACATCAATTCAGCTGCCTCCTGTACACCCCCACTAGAGATGTGCCCGCAACCAAGTACATGCCCTTGATCAGAATCGAACCTGGGACCCTTTAGTCTGCAGGTCGACGCTCTATCCACTGAGCCAAACCTATTAGGGCAAGCTGAATGCTCTTTTAAATGATATCTGTAAATTCCATTTATTTGGCAAAGTAATAGCTAAAATTCATGTCATTGAATTTCAGAAACACGGACTGCCTCACGTTTACATATTATTGATATTAGATAGTGAGTCCAAATCACATTCCTCTAATTAATTCCCTTTCAATGTGCACAATTTCGTGCACCAGGCCACTAGTAAAAATATATTATATTTAAAAATATTTTTATTGCTGATAGTATTACAGGTATCTCCCCTTCCCCCCCCTCCTCGCCCCAGGTCCTACTCCCTCCCTACCCCAGGTCTTCACTACCCTATTCAGTTGGCTCATTTCACCCTAATGACCATCTGTCTCCTCTTTGATGTTTGCATGCCATTAACTTTCGCTTTTCTCCTTCCCTCCAGAAGTCGGCCACTTGTGGATCTCCACCTTGAACTGAATAGCAATATGTATGACTGGAACCACGGAGTACCTGATGAGGAGAAGTACCACATCTTGCTGCAGCATACACTGAGAAAGAAACTCTTTCTCTCTTGCAAATGAAAAGCCAAAGACTGCTGAGCAGGTATGGCTCAGTTAGTAGAGTGTCATCTCATGCACAAGAAGTTGACAATTAGGTTCCCAGTCAGGGCACATGCCTAGGTTGCAGGCTTTATCCCTAGTGTGGGGCAGTGGGAAGCAGCCAATCCACCTTTCTATCTCTCTATCTCTGAAATCAATAATCAAAACACATCTATATATATAAAAGCCTAAGTGACCATCGCAACCAAATGGATAACCAGGCTGGTAGGGGGGTTAGTGAGGGACAACCAAACGACTGAGAAGCAGACTGCAAAAATGGCGGTGCCCACAGCCAATAAGGAGGGAATATGCTAATTGACTGCCACGCCCTCAAAGATGGTGGCGCCCATAGCCAATAAGGAAGGAATATACTAATTGACTGCCATGCCCTTAAAGATGGTGGTGCCCACAGCCATAAGATGGCCAACAGGGGAGGGCAGTTGTGGGCAATCCGGCTGGCAGGGGAGCAGTTAGGCGTCAATCAGGCTGGCAGGAGAGTAGTTTGGGGGTGATCAGGTTGGCAGGCAGAAGCATTTAGGGGCAATCAGGCAGGCAGGCAGGTGAGCGGTTAGGATCCAGCAGTCCTGGATTGTGAGAGGGATGTCCCAGATTGGAGAGGGTGCAGGCTGGGCTGAGGGACAACCCCCAGTGCACAAATTTTGTGCACCGGGCCTCTAGTTTTAAAAGAAAATCCAAAGACCTTTCTTTAGTCCTGCACTCTCTATCACTAGCCAGAGAGTAGCTTTCAAGCGAATGTTCATGAGGTGGGCGAAGAAGCCCTGGCTAGTGTGGAAATGACCCTCCCAAGAGGTATGTTGGAGAGGAAGGAGTATTTGACTAGAGCTTGGAGGTGAAGGCCTTGGGTGCTGTTGCTGAAACAGCTTCTCAGTCAGTGTTGGGAAGGAAAAGAGCTTTGAAACTTAAAAACTGAGTTGAATTTAGAAACTGAATTGGGAACCTCAGGATTATATTGCTTTCCATGATAGCGATTAAGTCAAGCACCAATCAAAAGCCATAGAGAGCCTTCCTTTTTTTAAAAATTAAATCTTTATTGTTCAGATTATTACAGTTATTCCTCTTTTTTCCCCCCATAACTCCCCTCCACCCGGTTCCCACCCCACCCCTTGCCCTTATCCCCACACGATCCTCATCCATAGGTGTACGATTTTTGTCCAATCTCTTCCTGCACCCCTATACCCCTTTCCCCCTGAGAATTGTCAGTCCACTCCCTTTCTATGCCCCTGATTCAATTATAATCACCAGTTTATTCTGTTCATCAGATTATTTATTCACTTGATTTTTAGATTCACTTGTTGATAGATGTGTATTTGTTGTTCATAATTTTTATCTTTACCTTTTTCTTCTTCTTCCTCTTCTTAAAGGATACCTTTCAGCATTTCATATAATACTGGTTTGGTGGTGATGAACTCCTTTAGCTTTTGCTTATCTGTAAAGCTCTTTATCTGACCTTCAATTCTGAATGATAGCTTTGCTGGGTAAAGTAATCTTGGCTGTAGGTTCTTGCAATTTATCACTTTGAATATTTCTTGCCACTCCCTTCTGGCCTGCATAGTTTCTATTGAGAAATCAGCTCACAGTCATATGGGTATTCCCTTGTAGGTAACTAACTGTTTTTCTCTTGCAGCTTTTAAGATTTTCTCTTTTTTGTCTTTTGCTCTTGGCATTTTAATTATGATGTGTCTTGGGGTGGTCCTCTTTGGATTCCTTTTGTTTGGGGTTCTCTGTGCTTCTTGGACTTGTAAGTCTATTTCTTTCACCAGGTAGGGGAAGTTTTCTGTCATTTTTTTTCAAATATGTTTTCAATATCTTGCTCTCTCTCTTCTTCTGGTATCCCCATAATTCAGCGTTGGAATGCTTGAAGTTGTCCCAGAGGCTCCTTACATTATCTTCATATTTTCGGATTCTTTTTTCTTTTTGTTTTTCCAGTTGGGTGGTTTTTGCTTCTTCGTATTTCAAATCTTTGACTTGATTCTTGCGATCCTCTAGTCCAGTGATGGCGAACCTATGACACGTGTGTCAGAGGTGACAAGCGAACTCATTTTTTTGGTTGATTTTTCTTTGTTTTTTTTTTTTTTAAATATATTTTATTGATTTTTTACAGAGAGGAAGGGAGAGGGATAGAGAGTTAGAAACATCGATGAGAGAGAAACATCGACCAGCTGCCTCCTGCACATCTCCAACTGGGGATGTGCCCGCAACCAACGTACATGCCCTTGACCGGAATCGAACCCGGGACCCTTCAGTCCGCAGGCCGACGCTCTATCCACTGAGCCAAACCGGTTTCGGCTGATTTTTCTTTGTTAAATGGCATTTAAATATATAAAATAAATATCAAAAATATAAATCTTTGTTTTACTATGGTTGCAAATATCAAAAAATTTCTATATGTGACACGGCACCAGAGCTGAGTTAGGGTTTTTCAAAGTGCTGACATGCCGAGCTCAAAAGGTTCGCCATCACTGCTCTAGTCTGCTGTTGGATCTCTGTATAGTATTCTTTATTTCAGTCAGTGTATGCTTAATTTCTAATTGGTTCTTTTTCATATCCTCAAGGGTCTTACTAGATTTATTGAGGGTCTCACTAAATTTATCGGCAGTTTCTAGAAAATTCTTGAAAAACCTTATAACTGTGGTTTTGAACTCTATATCCAGTAGTTTGCTTTCCTCCATTTCTGTCATTTGTGTCCTGTTTCTTTGTCTCCACATATTTTATGCTTCCCTGTGTTGGTAGAGTGGCTTTGTGTGCTAGGTGTCCTATAGGGCCCAGTGCCTCAGCCTCCCCAATTACCTGAGGTGGACACTCTTGGTGCACCCCTTTGTGGGCCTTGTGCACAGTGTTGTAGTTAAGCCTTGATTGTTGTAGGTATCACTGGGAGGAATTGACTTCCAGGCCAATTGGCTGTGAGAATCAGCTGTGTCTATGGTGGGAGAACTTCTGTGCTGGAGACACCCTTCTGGGACAAGACTTGCTTCAGTGGGGCTTTGGTGCTCACTGAGTCTGCCCACTGAGTGTGTCCCTTATGGATCTGAGGAGTTGTAGTCTGGATGGTCCCACTCTGACCACTGGGTACACTGGCTCTTGGATCTCTAAGGAGGTGCTAATTTAGCCTCTGCCTGAGGCTACCCAGCAGGAGATACAGCGAGATCTGCAGATTCCTCTTCTTTGTTTGGGGTTTGGAGGTGCCCAGGTGAGGCCCAGCTATGAAGCAATGCAAGCTGCTGTGGGGCCTTGGGCCTTCTTTTGGAAGTTCTGGGTCTCTCTGACCCAGCGGCAGTTTGTTAGGTAATTTTAGATTGCAAAGGGCCAGGTCATTCATATGCAAAAGCCTCTGCACACAGCTTGGGTGGGGCGGGGTCTCAGGGAATCAACAGGGCAGAGCAAACAGCTATGGCTGATCCTCAGTCCTACCCTAAGAGGCCCCGCGTCTCAGTGTCCCGGTGATCGCTGCAAGCATCTCTGAGAGAAAGCTGCCCTCGAGTTTCGACCGATGCCAGACAGTCCAGTTTCTCTCTGTATGTGTCTGGGTCCCCAGAGACTCGCCAGAAACTGGCATTCAGAGCAGTTGGGAGCTTGAGACTCCCTCCCGATTGAAAAAGACAACCTCATCCTCAGTTGCCAGCCCTTTCCGCGTGCGCCTCCGTACCGCTGCACTTTACTTCCGCACCTCCTCTGAGTCTCAGTGTGCTTTTCTCTTTCCTTCTAGTTGTAGAATTTCCACTCAGCCAGCCTTCCTGTGGTTCTGGATGATGTCCGTTTTAGTTGTATTTTTGAAGTGGTTGTGCGAGGCAGCAATTTCCCGTGTTTACCTATGCCGCCATCTTGGTTTGTCTCCATAGAGAGCCTTCCTCTACTCACACCGCCCTGCTCGCCATGGATGACGATATTGCTGCGCATGTGGACGATGCGGGCTCCGGCTTGCAGAGAGCCGGCTTTGGGGGGGATGCCCCCAGGGCCATCTGTCTCCTCCATCGTGGGGTGCCTCCGGCACCAGGGCTTGATGATGGGCATGGGCCAGAAGAACTACGTGGGTGATGAGGCCCAGAGCAAGACAGGCACCCTGACCCTGAAATACCCCATTGGGCACGGCATCGTCACCCACTGGGAGGACAGGGAGAAGATCTGGCATCACACTTTCTACAACGAGCTTCGGGGGTGGGGGATGGGGGGCATGTGGCCCCCGAGGAGCGCCCTGTTCTGCTCACCAAGGCCCGTCTGAACCCCAAGGCCAACCGTGAGAAGATGACCCAGATCATGTTGGAGACCTCAACACCTGCGCCATGTGCGTGGCCATCCAGACCGTGCCACTGGCATCTTGATGGACTCCGGGGATGGGGTCACCCACATCCTGCGTCTGGACCGGCGGGCTACCTCATGAAGGTGCTCACGGAGCATGGCTACAGCTTCACCACCACCGCCCAGAGGGAGAGGGTGCGCGACATCCAGGAGCAGCTGTGCTGCGTGGCCCTGGACTTGGAGCAGGAGATATCCCGCGGCCTCCAGCTCCTCCCTGGAGAAGAGCTGCGAGCTGCCAGGCGGGGAGGCCATCGCCATGGGCAACGAGCGGTGCTGCTGCCACACGGTGCTGCCTGGTGGGACCACCTCGCACCGGGCACCGCCGACAGGATGCAGAAGGAGATCACCGCTCTGGCTCCCGGCACGACCTGCACGATCTGCACGATGAAGACCAAGACCATTGCGCCCGGAGTGCAAGCCTCCATCCTGGCCTCGCCGTCCACCTTTCAGCCGATGTGGAGCACCAAGCAGGAGTATGAGGAGTCCGGCCCCTCCATCGTCCATGCAAATGCTTCTAGGCGGACTGTTTGTTTGATTTGGGCAGGGTGGGGTGGGGGGGGAGCGCGCACGCTTGACTCAGGATTTAAAAACTGGCACGGTGAGGGTGACAGCAGCCTGCTGGAGCGAGCACCCCCAAAGTTCTACAATGTGGCTGAGGACTTTGATTGTACGTTGTTCTTCTTTTAAATAGTCATTCCAAATAGGAGAGGTGCATTGTTAAAGGAAGTCCCTTGCCTGCCCCAGAGCCGCCCACTTCTCCTTAATAAGGGCCAGTCCTCCCTGAGTCCACACAGGGAGGGTGGTAGCATTGCTTTTGTGTAAATTATGTAATCTAAATTTTTAAATCTTCCCCTTAATACCTGTTCTTTTTGTTTCATTTTGAATGGCCAGCCATCGTGGTCCCCCTTCTTGTCCCCAACTTGAGATGTATGAAGGCTTTTGGTCCCCCTGGGAGTGGGTTGAGGTGTGGAGGTAGCCAAGCAGGGCTTACCTGTGCACTGACTGACTTGAGACCAGTTCAACAAAGTGCACACCTTAAAGAAAACAAAAACACAAAAAACAAAAGAAAAAAAAAGCCATAGAGAGAGAGAGATTCAAAAAACAAAACCCACAGAGATAAGCATTGAAGTGCTTGTGGCCCCGGTGGTTAGCTCCGTTGGTTGAAGCTTCATCCAGATACGCCAACGTTGCTGGGTCCTTCCCTGGTCAGGGCACATACAGGAATCAACCAATGAATGTATAAATGGGTGGACCAACAAATCGTTGTTTCTAGCTCTCTCCCTAAAAATCAGTCAGTAAATTACTTAATTAAAGTAAAGCGCTCCTCTCTGCAGTTTGTGGGGGTCATTACCTTCCCCTTCCAGCCCCATCCTCTCCCGTAGAGGTGGCATGACCACATAGCTGGCCTTATCCCGTCTGCCTGACTTGGTGAATACAGAGCAAGGCAAATCAGCATCTTCTCTTTCCTTCCCTCTTTTTAAAACAATTGTTTGTTTGTTTGTCTTTATTTATTTATTTATTTATTTATTTATTTATTTAATGGATTCCAGAGACAGGAAGGGACACACACACACACACACACACGCATGCACACAGAAAGAGAGAGATATATATAGAGAGAGGTAGAGAGAGAGAACATTGAAACATTGATCAGCGGTCTCATGGAACCTGCAACCTGGGTACGTGCCCTGACCAGGAATCTAACCCACCACCTTTTGGTGTACAGGTCAGTGCTCCAACCAACTGAGCTACATTGGCCAGGACTAAGCAGTCACTGATTAAGTTATGCTGTGTTGTCTGTTTCTTTACTTTTGTCGCTTTTCTTATTTGCCTTTGATGACATTGTTTTTATTAATACCCTCCGTCAGTCAATTCCCAGAGCCAAAGAGAGGGATGCTATATGCTTGCTGGTGTGTTTTGCTTATTTGTAAGGGGAATGGGGAGGAGGAAAGAGGGATTGTGATTCCAGGCATAGGCTGACAAAACAGGAGGATGAAGGCCTTGCCTAATTCACAGAACTGTTCTGAGGAGGGATGAGAGAGCCTTTATGATCATACCCAACGAGAGAGTGTTTATGGCTGCTTATCGTTGTTATTATTATTATACCACACTATTAAGGAGTTATTTTGGAAAGGTTGAACTAAACCTTGAGAAGTTAGTAGGGTTTTGGCAGGTTGTAATGGAGAAAAGAGTATGTTGCCAGAGAGGACCCAAACCAAGTGAAGGAGCAGAGAGGAGAGATGCAAAGCGTGTTCTCTATACCTTGAGCATAACTTTTAGCTGGAGAGGAGAGAATGGGAGCAAGGTGAGCTGGAAGCCAGGAGATGCTGTGGTTAGAATGTCAGGAACCTTAATGTCTGCATCTTTGTCTTTTAGTTATCATGTAAGTTATTTTTCTTACTTTAATCGTGACTCTCTTCTTGGGCACTTTTGTATATAACCATTTGAATACTAAATGCATATTTTATTTTTTTACTGAGTATAGTTTTTTAAAAAAAATGTTTTATTGAGCCCTAATCAGTTTGGCTCAGTGGATTGAGCGTTGGCCTACAGACTGAAGGGTCCCGGGTTTGATTCCAGTCAAGGGCACATCCCCAGTATGGGGTGTACAGGAGGCAGACTATCAATGATTCCCATCATTGATGTTTCTATCTCTCTCTCCCTCTCCCTTCCTCTCTGAAATCAATAAAAATATATTTTAAAAAATTATGTATATAGGTAAGAGCTTACATTGAACTGTTAGCTCATTTTACATACAACTAAATTTAAGTAATTAAGTAAATTTAACCAAACATTCCTTACTATCTTTTATTTGGTAACTATAGATTTTTAACATTAAAGGGCTTACCTTTTTTGTTCAGTTTAAACGGAACATTATATTTGTATTAGTATTTTTTAAAAAAATTCTTTATTGTTTAAAGTATTACATGTTTCCTTCCCTCCCCCCCTCCCCATTGACTTCTCCCAGTCTGCTCCCATCCCCCAGCACAGGAATAGAATCCATAAAAATATTCTGATAATACGTTCATTGTATCTATTTGAAAGAGGCCTTTTCTACCCTCTTGTATACATTGTATTTAAATAAAATATTTTAGAATACAGAAAAGTGTCAAGCTTTTGTAAGCATTTGTGTGTTAATTTTTGTATAGACATGTGTTCAAGTCATTTGGGTATATACCAAGGAATTGCTGAATTGCATGATAAGCCTACGTTTATCTTTGGAAGAAAATGCAAGGCTGTATTCCCAAGTGGCTGTACTGTTGTTGCGGCATTCCCATGGCTCTGAATCCTTGCCAACATTTGTTGGTGTTAGTGTTTTGGATTTTAGCCTTTTTAGTAGATGTGTAGTGGTATCATGTTTTAATTTTTGATTACCTAATGACCTTTTTACTATGTTGGTTGAGCATCATCTTTCATGAAGGAAACAAAGGGAGGACTGGGGTGGGGGCTCCAGGGTGGATTCCAGGTGGGCTCGGGCTTGAGAAGCTGCTGTGTGGGGTTACAACACTGCCATGAAGACATCTAAGTGGCTTCCAGGAAGTGGCAGATGTGCTGACACATCTGGACAGAGCAGTCTGGCTGGCCACCTCTTACTAGGAACCCCCCGGTTGGGCTCAGGCTGCCTGTCACTGTGTCCAATAACGAAGAGAGGGTTGAATCATATTAGGTGTTAATTGAGAAGGCCTGTCAATCAAGAAAACAGGGCACTTACAAGCATCAAATCCTGCCTTCCAGCAAGATTCAGGAGACAGGATTATACAGGGGAATGGGCTGGGGTGAGGGATGAAGCTACACGCAGGCCTGGGGGTCCGCAGACATCAGCTATTGTAAATAGTCATCAGGTGATGAGATGATGTTGATGAGATGATGTTTTGACTCCTGGTGGGTCGTCTGACCATGCTTATTGGTTCTGCTTGCTGGATTCACAGCTGAGTCGCCTCCTCAATCGCTTTGCACAGGCCTTGAAAAGGAAACTTTAAGAAAAACTTAAACCCCTATTCACATAAGTATATGTGTTATAAGATTTAAAATAATATGATTACTTTTCAGATTAATTCAGATGCTCTATCTATTAGATTATAAGTTCCCCTTATTATCACCCCCTCTGATTAGGTAGATTGGTTGATATCTATCAACCTTGTACTAACTACAGTAGTAAACTTCTTTATAAAGAAGCTTTCTCTTTCAAAAGACTGGAAAAGAGCCAAAGAAATTCTGTATTAGTTTACTTTACATTTATTTATCTAATTAGATTTATTATTTAGTAGACCTATAGTTTGCTTTTATGATTTCTCTTTACAACTTTTCTATGATTTTTCCAAATATTTTTACAACTTTAACTCACTTTCCTTTCCTTAAAAAAATGTATCTCCATGCCTTATGCCTTCTATTAAGTATTCCTACTCTAATATCCTTTTTTCCTGTAATATCCTTTCTCACCTTTTTTACTTCCTCAATTCTTTTTTTTAAAAATATATTTTATTGATTTTTTACAGAGGAAGGGAGAGGGATAGAGAGTTAGAAACATCGATGAGAGAGAAACATCGATCAGCTGCCTCCTGCACACCCCTCACTGGGAATGTGCCTGCAACCAAGGTACATGCCCCTGACCGGAATCAAAGCCGGGACCCTTGAGTCCGCAGGCCGACGCTCTATCCACTGAGCCAAACTGGTTAGGGCATTAATTCCTCAATTCTAACTCTTCACAGACTCTCTGCAACTTACACAGAGCTCTGCAACGTACCTAGTCCCTTTCAGTTTGTCTACTTCACTTTCCTTTTCTTTCATCTCTATACTTTCTATTATACCGAAACTATAAATTCTTTCTAATTAGTTAGAATTAAAGGTCAGTTCTACACAGGCTCCTCCATTGCCAGCTTCAGAGCAGATGGAGTGGTCACAGGTACGTTTCAGGGTCCATCTCTCCTCCAGTTGACCCATCATCTTTGCTCTGCTTATGTCTGTCTAATTGCCTACCACATCCTCCTCAAGGATCCTGGCTCTGAATTCTTTCAGGGAAAGGAGCCGTCGGATCTCTTCTGAAACTACTTCCTCCTGATGAGGGTTGAAGTCCTGTCAGAGCCAAGAGATCCTTGCTCCCTGTCAGAGGGACGATGAGGCCTGGCCACAGAAGGAGGTGGCAATGATGCCTAGAGGTGGTATTCCCTAGGTGTGATTAGGGCTTATAACCTGGTGTAGACAAGCTGTGTTGTAAAATTTAGTTTTATTGGGCAAAAGTTAGAACAGTAAGAATTATGATAAATGGTCTGGTGGAAGAAAAAAACATTTTAGTTCTAATAATTTCCTGTTGAAATAAATTTTCTCGCTAAAATCACTCTCATTTTTATTAAAGAGCCAAATGAAGACCAATTTATTTACTGTATTACATTCAGCTACAATTTGGCCTGATGGTTTGCATGAGCACAACAAGAATAACAGTTGATCACACAGACTATTTAAAAAAAATATTCTTTACTGGAATCTCATGAGAAAGTTTACTCCCAGGGCAAAGAAACCAAGCCACACAGTTGCTATCAGGTTTCGCCTGCAATACCTACAGAATTGGGGTGCATTCCTTGAGTTGAGGTCCCTACAGGTGTCTTAAGGTTTCTTTCATGCCACCTCTCAGGAAAGCAACTTTCGTTCTTCACCTGGAAAGACTGTCACGAACTACGTGACCAAGCAAGGTACCAGGCCATTTATCCAAGGGGCTTATCGGCTTCAAAGTCAGTCTTCATTCCTTAGAGCAGTGGCTCTCAACCTGTGGGTCGAAACCCCTTTGGCGGTTGAACCACCCTTTCACAGGGGTCGCCTAAGTCCATCCTGCATATCAGATATTTACATGACGATTCATAACAGTCGCAACATGACAGTTATGAAGTAGCAACGAAAATCATTTTATGGTTGGGTCACAACATGAGGAACTGTATTTAAAGGGCCAGAAGGTTGAGAACCACTGCCTTAGAGCTTTCTGATGACATCTAGAGTTCTGGCATGTGTCTCTCAGAGATGACATTCCAGTTAAGTTTTGGTTAATAAAACCACAATTGGAAACTGGCTTACATCCTGTTATGAAGAAATCAGATTCTTATCAGATTTATGCAAACAAACACATTGCCATGAGAACAATAATACTCATTAAGAGTTTCTAGTTTCTGGAGGAATCAGATATGGAGAAAAATATAAATGCTGTAATACTGCCTATCAAGGTACAATTCACCAAACTGCTGTTTGTTTGTTTGTTTGTTATATTTTATTGATTTTTTACAGAGAGGAAGGAAGAGGGATAGAGAGTTAGAAATATCGATGAGGGAGAAACATCGATCAACTGCCTCCTGCACACCTCCTACTGGGGATGTGCCCGCAACCAAGGTACATGCTTTTGACCGGAATCGAACCTGGGACCTTTTCAGTCCACAGGCCAATGCTCTATCCACTGATCCAAACTGGTTAGGGCCCAAACTGCCTTAAGAAAAGAAACAAGTTCCCTTATGCCTGGGAAACAAGAAGGTTAAAAATCAGCAATATTTTTAATAAAAGTTATAAAAACTATACAATTATTTTTAGCTCATTCAGTTCTATAATCACATTCTGTTTCTCCTGATTTTTCTTGCCCGTATTTCTATACATGCAGATACTCTATAGAGTTCTAGTCATTTTTATCCAATTCAAGGGGATGATATGAAAGTTTATTCTCAGAGATATGTAGCTTAAAATAAATCAGAGTCCTTTCTATGCATCCCTCAGAAGATGTAACAGTTTTCCAAATGCACCATAACAAAACAGTGACTATCTCCAAATGGCAAGAAATTTAAAATTATACGGTTATTGATTTGATTATAATGCAAATGGCATGGAATCTTGTCCTGCAACACACAATATTCTAAGCATATCAGAATTTATTTAATACGCATATATATGAAAAATATAATTATTATTTCCTTATTTGACAGGGCTTCCCATATACCTTATGGATAAAGTTTTCCTTCATAAGCAGAGAAAGCAAATCCTGCATTCCAGGGCCCATTGGAATGACCTAAAGCTAATTCTAGGTCAAGGAAAAGTTTCTTAAAATTCAAACCCTGGGAAGGTAGTCAAATACATTAGGCTAAAAGATTATATATTATTATTAAGCAGTGTTAAATAATTTATTATTAAACACCACATAAAGTAGTAAAACTTCAATTCTTATGATTAAGAAGATGGGCTTTTAACTGGCCAGCTTGGCTCAGTGGATGGAGTGTCAGCCTGCGGACTGAAGGGTCCCAGGTTCGATTCAGGCCAAAGGCACATGCCCGGTTTGTGGGCTCCATCCCCAGTGTGGGGCGTGCAGGAGGCAGTCAATCCATGATTGTCTCTCATCACGGATGTTTCTATCTCTCTCTCCTTCTCCCTTCCTCTCTGAAATCAATAAAGAAATATATATATAAAAAAAAAGAAGATGGGCTTTTAAGTAATCAAGTTCCTGATTAACATAACATAACCATTTTAATAATATATATAAAACCTTTGCTTCCTAGGCAAATACAGGAACAACGCCCCCCCCCCCCCCCCCCTCAGGAATGCAGCTACATGCAGGCCTGGGGGTCCGCAGATGTCAGTTATTGTAATTAGTCATCAGGCGATGAGATGCTGTTGATGAGTTGATTTCAGAAATAGGCTTAATTTCCTCATGGAAAATATACTCACATTCTTAAGAAGTATAACAGAGATAACATAACCTGAAAACTCTTAGGAGGCTGCAAAAAAGGTGGGTGTGTATGTGGGGAGATAGAAGGCCCCGGGGTTTGTTCCTAGGACTGTAGCAACTCCTGGGCCTCCAACAGCTTTAGTGTCAAATACCATTTTTTTTTTCCCTTTACAAGGAGAGTTCCCCCTCACCCCGTTCCTGCCGCTTCTGCAGCCTATTCAAGGGCACTTCTTTAGCTCCAGCCCTCTAGGATAAGTACTTGGGGAGTTTAAATGACTATTTCCCATATTTTTGTTTCTCAGTAGAATCCTTACATTACAGACAGACAGACAGACAAGAACTCTCACTAGAGACCAAACAACAAAGAGACACAAACAACAATCAACAGAGACACTCTTATATAGGATATTTACAGGTGCACATAACCACAGACAAGGCTTAATGAATCAGAGTCCTTTCCATGGATCTTTCAGATGATGTCTTACTGTGCCCGGGACTTACAGCCAGAATGTGGCCCAGGGGGCTGCCAGCTGGGGTTGCTAGTGAACACCCACAAACAGAAACAGAAACAGCTATTGTTTCTGTTTATTTATTACAATCAGCTATTGTAATTACTCATCAGGCGATGAGATGATGTTAAGGAGATAATGTTTTGACTCCTGGTGGGTTGATCTGAACCTGCTTATTGTTTCTGCTTGCTGGATTCACAGCTGAGTCACCTCCTCAATTGCTTTGCCCAGGCCTTGAAAAGGAAACTTAACCCCGTTTTCATAATTTAGAAACTTAACCCCCTATTCACATAAGTATATGTGTTCTAAGATTTAAAATAATATGATTACTTTTCAGATTAATTCAGGTGCTCTATCTATCCTATATAATAAAAGCCTAATGTGCAAATCCACGAATGGAACGACTGGTCACTATGATGCACACTGACCACCAGGGTGCAGACGCTCAACACAGGAGCTGCCCCCAGCTACAGGCCCCAGACCAGCCAAGGCAGGTGCCAGCGGCTCCCCACCCTGTGCCCTCCCCCCCCATTGCCCTGCTGGTTGCCCCACAGATTGGCCCTGATTGCAGGCCAGGCCTAGGGACCCTACCAGTGCATAATTTCATGCACTGGGCCTCTAGTTAGATTATAAATCCTCCTCATCATTTCCTAGAGCAGTGGTCAGCAAACTCATTAGTCAACAGAGCCAAATATCAACAGTACAACGATTGAAATTTCTTTTTTAAAAAAAATATATTTTATTGATTTTTTACAGAGGGGAAGGGAGAGAGATAGAGAGTTAGAAACATCGATGAGAGAGAAACATCGATCAGCTGCCTCCTGCACATTTCCTCCTGGGGATGTGCCCACAACCCAGGTACATGCCCTTGACCGGAATCGAACCTGGGACCTTTCAGTCCGCAGGCCGACGCTCTATCCACTGAGCCAAGCCGGTTTTGGCTGAAATTTCTTTTGAGAGCCAAATATTTTAAACTTAAACTATATAGGTAGGTACATTGTTATTAACTTAATTAGGGTACTCCTAAGCTGGCCTTTGCTAAAAACGTCCTCAATCTGATTGAGGTATGTTTGCTGAGGTAGACCCCTTCCAACTCTCCCATCCACACTCGTCTTGTATACTTGTTTTGTCTATCTCCTTTCGTTCATCCTCTCTATATGTCCAAACCATCTCAACATGCCTTTCTCAGTCCTCGACACTACATCTTCTTTCACTCCACAACGTTCCCTAAAATTAACTTAATAAACTTTACTTAAAATTTTAAGTCTTAGTTAAACTATAGGTACGTTGAATAAAACTTGATATCATACTTAATAACGACATTATTTATTGATAAAATTAAATTCCTTACTATTTACCTTACAATATCCATGAAATTAAATCATGACAATGACTCTCTCGGGTCCTTGTTTCCAAGATGACCAAGAAAAGAAGGAACAATGGTCGTGCCAAAAAAGGCCGAGGCCATGTGCAGCCTATTCGTTGCACCAACTGTGCCCGGTGCATGCCCAAGGACAAGGCCATTAAGAAGTTTGTCATTCGAAACATAGTGGAGGCCGCAGCCGTTCGGGACATCTCCGAAGCGAGTGTCTTCGACGCCTATGTGCTTCCCGAGCTGTATGTGAAGCTGCATTACTGTGTGAGCTGTGCCATTCACAGCACAGTAGTCAGGAATCGTTCTCATGAAGCCCGGAAGGACCGAACACCCCCACCCCGATTCAGACCTGAGAGTGCTGCCCCACGACCTCCCCCAAAGCCCATGTAAGGAGCTGAGTCTTTAAAGAGTGAAGAAAAGTTCTCTGGGGGGGAAATAAATGGAAATTGTATTTCAAAAATAAATAAATAAATCATGACAATGACTGACAAACACTAATGTGAACAATGGCCTTGCATCTCCTTGGAAAGTTTGGGTAAGTCAGGTTTGTATGTTGTTGTTTTTAATTTTAGGCATGATTCCAGGTTCTCATCAATAAGATGATTTTTGTGCATGGGCCACGAAGTTTCAATCGCACTGTATGTGTGCGCCCACATGAGATATTTTGTGGAAGAGCCACACTCAAGGGGCCAAAGAGCCGCATGTGGCTCGAGAGCTGCGGTTTGCCGACCACTGTCTTAGAGCTTTCCATTGCCAAATGCTGCCTCCTGGAACTGAGGGACAAAGGTTTTGAAATAAGCCTTTGCTCTCTTGGCCATTTCATTTCCATCCCTTCTGGGGCTTATTGGATAACTTTTGGGGCCTAGGAATAAAGCTGTCCACTATGGGCATAGGGATGTGCTGCCATCTTGACTGGAAGCCCCATTTTAACCATTTTTAAGGGTGCACGTTAGTGGCATTAAATACATTTACCTGTTGTGCGACCATCACCACTTGGACTCGTCTTTCTTTTCTTCTTCTTTTTTTTTTTAATCTTCACCTGAGGATATTTTCCCATTGATTCTTAGAGAGAGGAAAAGAGAGAGAAACATCAATGTCAAAGAAACACATCGGTTGGTTGCCTCCTGCACGAGTCTGGACCAGGGCCTCGGCCAGGGAGGAGCCTGCAACTAAGTACAAGCCCTTGACTGGAATCGAACCTGGGACCCTTTGGTCCTCAGGCCAATGCACTATCCGCTGAGCCAAACTGGCGAGGGCAGGACCTGCCTTTCTTAAACCCAGAGGTTCTCTAGATGATGCCTAGGATCTGGAAATGGCAGTTTAGCATTTGCTAATAAAGCATAATACATTTTAGTTATTTTCAGAGATGAAGTATCTTTCCAAGATTCTGGAATTCTTCCCAGAACTTGGCAACATTTAAATTATCGTGTAGTGATTTAGAGCCAAACTTGCTGGTTTGAGGTTTGGGTTTCCCACTAGCTCGTTGTGTGACTTTGGGCAAATTACCCAATTTTTCTTTGTCTGAGTTTTCAAGTCTTAAAAAAAGGGGGTCATTGGGTGACTTTGTGAACAAAGCATGCTTGACACATAGTAATAGTGATAACCTGGTGAGTGTTAGGCATTGTTTTTGTTCTTAGAATAATGTCTTCAAATTCTCTTTCCTGCTGGACTGAATGCGCTGTGAGGGCAGAGACTGCATCAGTTTTGTCTACTGTTATTTGACTTCTTTGTAAATACCTCAGATCGGCTTATCTCTCAGCTCTTTCTCCTCCGCCTCCTCCTCTTTTTCTTCTTCCTTTTTGCTTAAAAAATTTTTGCTGTTGTTGTTAATTTGTAAATGGAGTTGTTGAGAAAAGATTAAGATGGGTGACTACTATTCATGAGATTCTGGGTTTTATTTTAAAGCTTAAGGGAATTTGGGGAAGGAAGTGGTTGGAAAAATGGACGCGTCTGCCTTTAGGAGGTGCTGTTGATCAGGGTTATCCTAATGCCAGCAAAGGGAAAGGGGCAGGGAAAAGGCAGCGATGACATCAGCAGGAAATTAATATTAAACCTGAGGGGCCAGTATTCATTGCAGAGTCAGCAGCAAGCCTGAAGTTTTCCTCCCGTGTAAATGGGAGCTTTCTTGAAATTTGGAGCACAGAGAGGATCCTAATTCCTTAAAAACTTTGTTTTCAGGTAATTTCCCCAAGAACCACTTACTTCCAGAGGATCCGTGGAATCTGATTTGAAGGTATGTAATTAACTACTTTCCTCTGCCCGGGGTCATACAGTCCAGCATTTCCCCCTTGCTTTCTGTCATAGAAACTGGCAAAAACTCTTGTTTTCAGCAATTGCATGGTTTCTGCCTGGATTTATTAGCCTCCCTATGGAAAATGAAAGTTTAAAAAGCCCTAGGAAGGCTTCGACATAGCCTTTTACCGGCAGGAATACGCTCGTCTCCATTCAGGAAGCGAGAGATTTAGGATCTTCAGGAAACTTCAAGGCAAATGTATAATGAGTTAGAATAAGAAGATCCCATGATGACCCCATTATTTTGTTTATTTTTTCTAATAATAAAAGTAAGATGTGTTTATTGCATAAGATTTGAGAAACTCACACAGGAGCCCAGAAGAAAATTTATATTTTACATAATTATATCATCGAGATATAACCACTCTTTGTTATTGATGTTTCATTTTGGCTATGTTCTCTTTCCTTTAGAAAGTAGTTTCTTCTTCCTAAATAGCCAAGTCTTGCATAGTGGATATATACCTTGTCCTTATATGATGAATAATATTACATTGAAAAATGTTGTCAATTTATTGATGCTCTTATTAGTATGAAATTTAGTGTAGAAAAGACCAGTTTATGCACTGCTTATGTGGAAATATTGACTTAGTTACTTTGTGACTTTCTATATTGATTTGAACATTCCTTGTCTAAAACCTCCCTGTATTTCTGGGAGCTGGGATTATGGTAATTCTTCCTGTGGGTTACAAACCTGTCCTGTTCTGGTTAGTAATATTACCTTGCCATCCTTGGGTTGGTAAGCACTTCAGAAATATAAACCCCCGTTGCTTTATTTCTAAGCTGTGGGGCATAAATCTAAGTGCAAATTCTGCCGTTTGATGGCAATGACTTAAGAGTTCTAACCAGACCCTGGCAGCTCGGCCTAGGGTAGCTCAGTTGGTTAGAACGCCCTACGCCGAGGTTTCCGGTTCCATCTCCGGTCAGGGCACATACAAGAATCAACCAATGAATGCATAAATATGTGGAACAACAAGTCGATGTTTCTCTCTCTCAAGATCAATAAATAAAAAAATAAATTTAAAAACAAAAGAGCTCCAACCGGAAGACGAACTCCAGCGGAAACTGTTGTGCTGAGTTGTCCTCCATTTCACTCGCTTCTACGGGGACATTTTGATTCCAGAGAAGTCAGGGTAAATGGCTTCCCCCAAAGCTCCCCGCGGACCTCCCAAAGGGTTCACACACAAGTGTTGGCTATTGGTTTTTGAAATAACTGCACAATCATTTTCCTGTCAGTAATTTTTAGGTTTCCAGGAAAGTCTAGTGCCCGGGAGGGAGGAGGCTGTAGGCGGGAGAGGGCCTGGGAAGTGGAGGGTACCCCGTCTCTCTGTCTTTTCCAGACTGGCCATGTCATCTCGCAATCAGAGTTGCATTTCCGGTCCGGAGGATAACGGTAGTGAGAAGCTGCGCAGAAGGCTTCTGCGTATTGATTCAAACCTTGGAGACCTAGAGGTGCAAAAATTGAAGTTTCTCTGCCGAGACTTTGTCCCCCACAAGAAGCTGGAGAAGGCCAGCTCGGCCTTGGATATTTTTGACCATCTCATTAACGAGGAGCTGCTGAGTGAGGAAGACACCTTCCTCCTGGCGGAACTCCTCTACATCATGAAGCAGAACTCGCTGCTGAGGCACCTCGGCTACACCAAAGAGCAAGTGAAGGATCTGCTGCCCACCCGGAAGCAGGTCTCCCCGTTCAGGTGAGGAGGAGACTGCCATCAAGGCAGAATGGGTGTCCAGTTAGGGGTCATTCAGGCCACTGGGCCTCGGAAGGAGACTGGGGTTTCCTCATATGATCTCACTCATATGTGGAAGGTAATGAACCAAATACACCGATGATCAAAAATAGACCCAGAGACATAGAAGCATGAACCTCAGAGGGAAGGCGGGTTGGGGGTGGGGGAGATGGGGGGAGAGAACAACCAAAGAACTTGTATGCATGGATGCATAACCCGTGGACAGACAATGGGGTGGTGAGGGCCTAAGGGGCAGGGGACGGGAGAGGGCTGGAAGAGGTTAATGGGGGAAAAAGGAGGGCCTATGTCAGTGATGGCGAACCTTTTGAGCTCAGCGTGTCAGCATTTTGAAAAACCCTAACTTAACTCTGGTGCCGTGTCACATATAGAAATTTTTTGATATTTGAAACCATAGTAAAACAAAGACTTATATTTTTGATATTTATTTTATATATTTAAATGCCATTTAACAAAGAAAAATCAACCAAAAAAATGAGTTCGCTTGTCACCTCTGACACACGTGTCATAGGTTCGCCATCACTGGCCTATGTAATACTTTCAACAATAAAGATTAAAAAAATAAAAGAAGAAGAAAGAAAGGAGACTGGGATTAAGATCTCTTGGGTCTCTTTCTTATCGACCTCCTTGGGTGTCTCTGATCAGCAACGCTAGGAGATTTCTCAGCTCTAGGTACCACTGAGGTGAAACGCTGGGATTCTCGGGCCTGGCAGTGGCTTCCCTCACCTTCGTATCTCCCTCCCAAGGGAAGCCCACCCCAGCACAGCAGGCCCATGCGTTCCTCCTTCCCAGTCTGCACGCCCTCAGACTGTCCTTTCTTCTGTCTGCCTGTATTCAGTGATTGAGAAGGAAAGAATGCATAATAAGCAGAGTGAAATGCCTCTGTGTGAGGGAGGGATGTCATTCATGGCGTGTCTGGTTACATGTTTTGGGTGAGAGAGGTAAAATACAGACATCAGGCCTGTCGTGGTCAGACCTTAGACACCACTGTTTTACATGGTCCCGGACATAGTAGCTGTAGAGACCCTCACAAGGAGGAGCCTTCGAAGTGCGGTTTTATCGAATTGCCTGGGTGATTATGTCCTTCAGGCTTTAACATTTGGACTGGCTCCCAGAACCTGAGCTACCCTCGCTCGGCTCAGTGAGGGGATGCTGGAAATCTGCTGTTCAACTACTGAGGGCTGGTCCCTGGCGTGCAGAGGCATCAGTGTGTGAGTGAAAGAAATGTTCAGCTTTTCTAGTGATTCACTATATGACTACCCAGAAGTGGGGTATTGTCCTTTCTCTTTCAAGAGTGGACTTGACATTGCCGGGCATCAGGTTCTCTGTGACAAGGGCCTGTAGAATAACCCAGAACTCCTCCAGTGGAGTTGGGAGATGGAAGGCCAAAATTGTGTTCTATGCTTTCCTGGCACTGGGCTTGGAACCAGAAAGCCTGTCCCTACTGTTTACCATGTTATCTTAATTTAAGAGGCCACTTTGAAGCTCAAAGTTTTAGTTTTTGAATCTATACAATGGGATTAATCACAGGGCTGTGGTCACGTACCCGAGAGAGAGAACATTTGTAGATGCACTCGATTCACACAGTGCTGTCCTCTGCACGTGTGAGGCTTCATTTGTCTCTTTGGGTGTGTGTCTTAGAAACCTGCTCTATGAACTGTCAGAAGACATCGACTCAGAGAACTTGAAGGGAATGATCTTCATTCTGAAGGAGTCCTTGCCAAAAGTCGAGACGCCGGTGAGTGGGTCATACAGAGTGGGGTCTCTGTGAGCATCGCTTTAATCTGCGTTTGGGAAGATGCTGGGGAGGGTTTTCAAGATGGTGCATTTTTTGTGGGAGACAATATCATCAAAGGTTAGGAATATCGACATTGGTGTCGAACGGGCCTGGATTCTAGTGCTGGTTCTGCAACCAATTTCTCCATATGTGAGGCTATGTTCGAAGATTTCTGAGTCTCCATTTTCTCATGTACCATGTCAGCTCCTTCCAGCACTGTTGAGCGGATTCAAGAAAATAATGTACATGAGGCATGAGCATAGGGCCCGTATTTGACAAACAGTAACCGTGCAGTAAGTGATTAACTGCTACTGACATCAACTATTTGTTATGATACAGAAATAAATGTCCAGGGCACAGCCAAGAAATGAGGAGGTGGGGGAAAAAGGCAGAGTGGGACTCATCGCTCGTCACCTACACTAATCGAGGTGTCTGAGGGAACCATGTGTCCTTTCCCGTGGACTTCACAGGGTCTCCCATGTAAGGTTTCTGTGGAAAGCAAATGAAACAGTTTGAAGATGTACTTTGCAAAGAGCTATATAAGTGCTTTGAACTAATAGTGATGCTTTTAATGTTAATATAATGCTCTTTGCTAATATTCTTACTGTATTGGCCATATTTGCTAGTATTCTTGCTGTATTGGCAGTGAAGTAGCTGCATGTCTCTCTTCTGGCCTCAAGACTTTATATTTTCTCTTTGGACTCCAACAGCAGCTTGTGGCAAGCAAGTTAGTTGATTTCTGAAGGGACCAGTTTTCAAACTTTACCTGTAACATGTCTTTGTGTTATTTAACCACTCCTTTAATTAGATTCTAAGTTGTATAACATTTCATAACATACAAAAATACATGTGGCATATGGAAGTTATGAAATGTAGCACTAAGCGAACAGCCATAAATTCCACCATTCAACCTCACCAGTTCTCTGAGCCTTCATGTGCAGCCGCCATGTCACATTCTCTCTGAGCAACTGATGCTAAATAACTTAAAAAAATAACCAAGGAAGGGAAGCTGTGATACATGTGGTAGGTCAAATGAAGACCATGCTAGTAATTCATTAAACGTGTTTCTTGGTGTCAGACCTATAAACCTGAGTAGGTTATGTCTCTGTTTTGGCCATAATCTTTGAGTCCTTTTTTCCCCTTTTCAGAGCCCTCAGGGATTTAAGCCTTTTGTGTCCTTTGATCGGTTATCTCTAGAGATCCTTTTCTCCCAAAGATTGGTTGTGAGTTCCTTGGGGGTGGGGCTGAGCCTACTCACCATTATCGCCCCAGAACCTTGTGATGCAATCTACCCCTTTCTCTTTCCTTTTGGAAAAAAAAAAAAAAAGCCTGAACTTTCTGTTTATGTGATTTTACAACGAATAACTGGGGGGACTGGCAGGATGAACTAAACCTCCATGTTGGGGGTGTGCAAAGATATATTTATGGCATTCTCGTTGTTGCCCCTTGTCAGAATTTTCTTCCTTAGATAGCCCTGGGAGTTTTGATAGCTTCCTGTTATTGTGTTATTTTTTTTACACTTTTTTTTTTTTGTTTTGTTGTTACCTGAGGACATTTTTTTCCATTGGTTTTTAGAGAGAGTGGACACAGAAAGAGAAACTTCGATGTGAGAGAGACACATCGATTGGTTGCCTCCAGCCCGCACCCTGACGGGTAGGGGGTGGGGGTTAGGGGGTAGGGGTTAGGGGCAGGAATCGAGCCTACAACCGGGGTATGTGCCCTTGACTGGAATCGAACCTGCGACCCTTCAGTCTGTGGGCCAATGCTCTAACCATCGAGCAAAACTGGCTAGGGATTTTCTTTCTTTCTTTCTTTTCTTGAAAAACATGCACCAAAATATAAGTATAGTAAAATGACACAAAACAAACATACAACTAAATGAATTATTATAAGGCTAATATCCTTGAAACCACTACCCAGGATAAGAAATTGAATTTTGCTAGCCCTTCCAGAAACCCTTCCATGTGCCCCATCCCAATCACAGCCCCTTCCCCTGCCCTAGAAGCATCCACTGTCCTGGCTTTTACAGTAACCAGGGTCTTATGTTTCTTTATGGTTGTATCACCTACCTGTGCATCTCTAGACCTCAATTTAGTCTTGTCCAGTTTTTTTCTTTGAAGTGTCCTTTGATCTATAGGTTAAACTCCCCTCCCACAATCCCTTTCTTTTGTTTAAAATGTGTTGAAGACCCCGAGGACAATTGGCCCATAGAATTTCCCCTCGTCTAGGTTTTGCTAATGTGTGTGCTTGGTGCAGTGCAGCAAGCTCTTCTATCTTCTGCTTTTCCTGAAAATTGGCAACTGAATTCAGAGGCTTCAACAGACTCAGGTTAGGTCCTCTTGACAAGAACATAGTGGTCTTTTGTTGCATCCTTTCATTGGGCGGTATGCGCCCCGCCTGGAGACTGAACCTGCAACCTGGGTGTGCGCCGTGACCAAATCGAACCTGCCACCTCTTTGTGTACAGGACAGCGCTCCAACCAGCCGATCCACACCGGCCAGCGTCTCTCTTTTTTGATATTAGCAACTATTGATGTTTAACAGTTTTATATATTGACTCTTTGGGGGTTGCAAAATGGGTTTTTTGAATTTTGTAATTTGTTTCCCCCTTGTCTATTTGGTTACCTGGTGATACAGTTTATATATAAATCCTAGATTCTTTTATTTGCCCAGTGTTTATGATGACTGACCGGTTCTCTGTCATTCTCTGAAAGTGACCCATTTTAAAAAACAAGTTTGAATTCATAGATTGAAACATATTTGGTGGGTTTCAGTCTTTTGCAATTATTACCCTCATTGTCCCATTTTTGCCCAGTGGTAGCCTCTTCAAATTGGTTCCTGGGTCATTTTTACATGAATTCAGTGTGATTATTTACAACAGTTGAAAATTTATTTTGCATGTACTATACCTATTATCTTCCCCCCCTTTTTTTGGTTGCAATATATCTACATTGTTAGAGTACATGGCCACATGTGTATATACTACACAATCTTGTTTAACATTTTTTATTTATTTTATGTTTATACTTTCTTTTAATCTTCATTTAGTTCTCTTTCTACAATTAAATATATATGTGTGGTAACCTAGAATACCCTACAAAGGTCATTTTTGTTTCACTGGCCGGTAAAGAATTTATTTCTCAGGTCGAATTTTTTGCAATTGCAATTGCAGATAATGTAGCCTTATTAAGTCCTGGTATGGAAACTCACCATTGAAATCCTTTCAAGCAGTTTGGCAGTAGAGAGAAGGAGGAAGTTAGAGCACTTAATAGACTGCGTCATATATATACACACACTCCAATGAACTCGTCCTCAACCTTATGTTACTGCTCTAACTTCCTCCTTCTCTCTACTGCCAAGCTGCTTGAAAGAATAGTCTCCACACACCCTTCCTCCACTCACTCAATTCTCGATCACATCCCATGCATTCCAGTTTGGCTATAGCTTTCATCACTCCAGCCATACTATTCCTGCTGAAGTCACCACACAAGCCCACATAAGCGGATTTTTAGTTTCCCATCATTTCCCCACATGGTGTTCTTTGCCTGGAATGTCCTTTTCCATGTTGGCAGTGAAGCAGTAGTCATCCTCCAAGGTGCAATTCGAGTCTCACCTCTTGTGTGCAGCTGTGTGAAGCCTGCTATGTCGAATAGATGATACATTATTGAGTGGCATCAACATTTAAGTCATCTTTGACTCTTTCTTCACTTCTTCACCCACTTCCAATTGAACTTCAAAACTCACCAAATTGCAACTCAGAAATGGTCTCAAGTCCAGTGCCTCCTCTGCACTTCCACCACCAGGTCTTGATCATCTCTTCACCAGAGTATTTAGCCTTTCTGCCAATATTTTCTCTCAAATCCATTCCTTCTCCAACCTATTCCCAAAGTCTCCTATTTAAAAACAAATCTATTCATGTTACTGTTCTTAAAAACTACTATTGGTACCCCTTGGGCCATGGGACACTTGCCCAAATTTCTACATGGTGTGTGTGTGTGTGTGTGTGTGTGTGTGTGTGTTCTTTCACCGTCCCTTATCAGCCCATTGCTCCAGCCATGACCTGGCTCTCACCCATGGTTTTTGCTCAAAGCCTTCTTCTCAATATCCTGCACACACTGTCCCTTTTTGACTGTTCAACCATTCATCATGTCTAGAGACCTCTTCCCCAGATCCCATTCTGCTAATAGTGTTCACTTTCTGAATATTTTCTCTTTTCTGGGGGCTCTAGTATAATTTTGTTCGTATATATTTTCTTTCAGAACCAGCTTAATACATTGAGAAGCCCTAATCATTGAAAAGATTTGGTGCCTTCTATCCCATATGTAATTCAATGTTAAAATAATACCAGCCAATTTGCAGCTTTTCCCAGGAGTACTTACTTATGAGATTTTTTTCTTTTAAAATACCAAATATAACATTCTTTCAAAAACATTTTATGCTCATTTCCTTGGTGCTTCTGTTTTGCTGCTGAGTTAAAGGAAGTACAGCTCAATGGTTAATGAAGGAGACTTTCACTGACACTTACTGGCTCTGTGATCCTGGACAAGTTGTCGACTCTGTGCTTCAGCTGTTTCATTTTTAAAATGGAGATTGTAGTAGTACCTACCTCACTGAGTTGTTTTTGAGGTTAATATATGGCAGGCACTGAATGGCATGTAGTATTCAGGGTGTCTCAGAAAATGTATACACACTTTGAATAGTTATAAAGGCAGTGTTTATTAAGATACATTTCATTTTCAAAACACAATTGAAATTACAGACATGATGTGTATACATTTTGGGGGAGACACCATATAGACTAGTATACTGGCTTTTGATATGAATACAGATCGTATAGAGATTGACTTGGTCATACCTCTTCCCCCACACTATTGAACTCCGCTGGGATAAACAATCTACCTTATCTATCCATGCAAAACCTGATGCCTCGTGGCCACGTAGGCAGTGTTTAATGAATGAATGGATAATCAGTAGGCAAGTAAATGTGATGCCATTGATTCTCTTGCAGACCTCTCTAAGTTTCCTGGAACATCTGGAGAAACAAGCTAAAATAGATCCAGATGATCTGACCTTACTGGAGAATCTCTGCAAGACTGTTGTGCCTCATCTTAGGAGAAAGATAGAAAAATATAAAAGAGAGAAGAAAGGTAACTGACTCATGCTTACTTGCTTGCATCAGACCATGGGAATTCGTAAATTAACTGGTCACGTGTGATGTTATCAGTCTGATAATATTCTCTGGGAAAGCCAGAACTCTCCTAAGCTCGTTTATTCAACTCATTGATTGAGTGCAGACTTTGTGCAAGACACAGTTTTAGAAGCTCCTCTTGGGAACTTGTATTCTAGTCGGAGGAAAGTAGTTTTAGATAAATATCTTCTTATTCTTATGTGGGAGTGAGAGTACAGGAAATCAGTTAGAATGAAATAACAAAAAAGGAGGCAGGATAGCACAGGGAGTATGCTATGGAGTCAGATTGCCAGGACACCATTTATTAGTGGTGCTGTGGCCCCTGCCTTAGCATTTTTATGCCTCACTTTCCCTATCTATAAAATGAGGTAATGATAGTACTCGCCTCATGGTTTTTCTTGAAGATATGAGATTTATTGTATTTTAATTAATTTATGGTTAATCCTCTTCCAAGGATATTTTCCCATTGATTTTTAGAGAGAGTGAAGGGAGGGGGAGAGACAGAGATAGAGAGAAACATTGATGTGAGAGAGACACATTGATTGGTTGCCTCCCGCATATGCCCCTATCAGGGCTGGGGATGGAGCCTGTAACCCAGGTACTTGCCCTTGATGGGGAATCAAACCCGGGACCCTTCAGTCCGAGGGCTGACACTCTATCCACTGAGCCAAACCGGCTAGGACTTGAAGCTATGCATTTTCTAATTCCTATGAAACACTTTTCTGGCACAGAATAAAGCATTCAATACATGTTTGTCAGAGAGAAGAGTCATGGAAACTTTCCTATGGTACTCTCAGAAATTACTATCAGAGAAGAAATTTATTATTCTACCTTTCTGTTTTGTAAAGGTAGGATTGCTTTGGTATAGAGGCAATAGCACAGGGCAGAAATCAAACCTGGCTGCCTCACTGTGCATCAACTTGTGAAAATTCGTGTTTCTCTGGGTCTATTTCTCCACTGTTAACCAAGAGCTACAGATAAAAACTCCCGAGGAAGCCTTTATGCCACACCCATATTTACTTCGGTGAGTCAATCTAGTGTGCAAATTTCTGTGGTTGAAAATGAAACTAGCCAAAAGGAAACCCCTCTCTAAGAATTCTCTAAATACAAGATGAACTTTGGAACAAAATATATTGTTGTTAAAATGATAAACTTTCAAACCACAACTACAGCAATGAATGAATGTATAATTTAAGTAAAAGTTATGAAGAAAAAAATGCAGGTCTTCTAACCAGCAGGGTATCAAGTGAGAAATAAAAAGCAGGAAGTTGATATCGAAAGTATATTTGGAATCCTCGTCTGAACTCTGAGGTTTTGTTTTCCGGTCACATTGCCATTTTCTTGTCATGTACCCGACACGAGGTAAACACAGGGCAGGTGGGCAGAACTCTAGTTTTCATGTAGTAAGTGCTTCCACGAGTCTTGAGGGCTGAGTTTTAGATCAGAAGAATTCTAATTTTGACTTTTCTTTTCCACAACCTACCTGCTGTGTGGTCTCCTTGGGTGTTGAAAGAAAAACTCGTGTTTTCTTCTACTAGCCCACCAGCACCCCAGGAACACCTCTGACCCCAGATGTGTGAGGTTTTTCAGACCCAACAATTCTCTGTGGACACCAACTGTGTGTCCTACATTTGACTCACTTTTGACACGAACCAGAGTTGGCACAGACCCTAATGCCATTAGTGAAGGTCTCAGGCCCCCAAGACTGCCCCCTCCCCCCCACTTCAGATGCCAATTAGAAGTAGTGGGTCCCCAGAGTACGCACAGCATCTGTCCAATTTGGGTACAAGCCGGTGGGTCTCATGACCCCCTCCTCAGGTTCAATAATTGGCTAGAATGGCTCCAGGACTCTGGAAACCTGATTCCTTGCTAGATGACCGGGTTATTAGGAAAAGAAACAGCCAAGCGGGAGAGATGCATAGGGTGAGGCAGGGGGACGGATAGTGGTGCTCCCAGGCTCTCCGGGCAGCTCACCCTCCCCACACCTCCATGTGGTCACCAACCTGGAAGCGCTCTCCCTTCAGCTAGTCATGAGTGATTAAATCATGGGCCATACGGTTGACGGCCTCTGACCCCTCTCTCCCTCCTAGCGGTCTGAGGGTAAGTTCCTCCAATCCCGTGGTAGGTTCTCCTGCAACCAGCCCCATCCTGGGACGATCCAGGAGCCCCCATCACCAGTCATCTCCTACTAGGCATATAAAAAACACATCAGTGACTTTAAGCAATAAACCACAATTAAAAGAAAAAGACACATCAGTGATTCTAAGGATTTGGGGAGCAGAGACCAAATATATATTTATTATCGTATTATAGGTATCAATTAACATTTTAATAGGGACTTTCTACAGTCCTAAGAGTTTAGGCTTAATTCTGCCATTTAGAATGAAGGACTAAAGGACCAAAAAAAATGGCAGGTGTGTGGATTTTAGAATTCTCGGTGAGTGAGTATGAACCAAAGACAAAGTCCATTTGTACCTGATTAGGACAGAAGCTCTGCTTAAGAACCACCAGGATATCTTCCTCAGTTTTCTTGAGCCTTGGTGTGACTTAGAATTTTAAAGTTATTATTAAAATATGTGTAAATTATAATAAAATTCAATTAAAATTAAATAATGACAACAATACAGAGTATAGAAGGTAAAAGTCTCTCTCTTCTCCTTCCTCCACTGACAGCCCATACCCCAGAGATAACCACTCTTCGGAGTATATTTTTGTAGCCTTTCTTCTTTTTTAAATTTGATTTAAATTTTTAAAATATATATTTTTTTATTGTTGATAGCATTACAGATATCCTAGCCCCTCCCTTCCCCCTAGGTCTTCACTACCCTATTGCCCATGTCCATAGGCTATGCATATAAGTATATAAGTTCTTTGGTTTATCTCTTCTTATCCCCAAACCCCACATTGAGGTATGTCAGTCTGTTCTATGCCTCTATGCTTTGGGTCCTATTTTGTTGGTCAATTCATTTTTTTCATTAGATTTCTCATGCAGCCTTTCTTCTGTATAGAGACAATTGTGTGTTTGTGAAGATTAATATATATTTAAGTAAGATCATGCTATTCATATTCCATAATTTATTTTATTTTTACCTAATATATCTGACATTTTCCCATAGCTCACTCTTATTAATGGTTCCATAAAAATATATTTTATGTACATATTATATTTATTTAATTACCACTTTATAAAGCTGTGGTACATTTACACAATGGAATACTACGCGGCTATAAAAAAGGAGGAAATCTTACCATTTATGGCAGCATGGATGGACCAGGAGAGTATGATCCTAAGCCAGTCAGAGAAAGACAAGTACCACATGATCTCACTAATACGTGGAATCTAATGAACAAAATAAACTGATGAACAAAATGGATACATGGAATAGACTGGCTGGTGCCCGAGGGAGGGGGCTAGGAGTGACTGGATAATGCGCAAAGGGATTAGCTAAAGAACATGTATGCATGGACATGGACAATAGTGTGGTGAAGGCCAAGGGAGGGGGCCGAGGAGGGGTGGAGGTGGGCAAAGGGGCGGGAAAGGGGGACATCTGCTATAACGTCAACATTAAAAATGTTTAGTAAAAAATGTATTAAAGACTAAACATTGACCTAAGAAAAAGGATTTTCTTTTTTTCTCTCTCCCTTCTTTCCCCTTCCTTACTTCTTTCTTTCCTTCCTTTTCTTTTTTCTTTCCTGTTCTTTTTCCTTCTTTTTCTTTTTGTTATTATAATCTGAGTTCTGGCTCTGATGCTTGAGGCAAGGCTTTTGTGATCTCTAGTTGGCAATTATCTGACATAGTAAGCACCATGCGTTTGGAAATGGAATCTAGTAAAGTATATAACAAATTTTAAGAACTAACAAAATTATTAAAATAATAAAAACAAAAACAATAAGAAATGAAATAGAATAATACAAGGACTGAAAATATAATGGTAAATAAAAATAATTTATTATAAGTTCAAATTTTTTTTTTCCTGAGTATATATGTAGGTCTCTTTAAGCAAATGGCATTACAAATCTATAGGTTTCTGTAAAATAATTTATTTTGCTGATTGGTTACCTTGAACTGCTGCTGGTCAGATTGTCTATTTGCTGCCTCCTAGGTAGTGACATTTCCTTAGACCAGGGAAGTGAATCATTACCTTAAGGAGAGGGAGACATAACTTTTTTTACTCTGTCTAGAGTAAATGTCAGCCTTGTTTAGAATATTCAAGTACAAAAAATAAAAAATTTTATACCTATGACTGTTAAGAAAAAGTTCATTGTTCTGAGAATACTACTAAGGCACTGAATTAAAATATCCTTTGAGATGTGAATTACCTAAAATTTCATATCTTTAATATTCAAATGTTCATAGTTATTTTCTTAGAAATATTTTATAAACTGAAATGAGGGAGAGAGAAAGGGAAGGGGGGGGATGGAGGGAGGGAGAGAGAGAGAGAAATATCCATGTGAGAGAGAAACATCGCTCACTCACCCTAACCAGGGATCAAACCTGCAACCTGGTTATGTGCCCCGACAGGGAATCGAACCCTCTGCCTTTTGGTGTATGTTCCAACCAACTGAACCACACTGGCCAGGGAAAGAAATACTTTTAATAAGATGATTCAATCTTATTATTTTTTTCTCTGGAATACAGAGTTTTACGTAGCAAGTATGTAATACATCCTAGTGAAAATACTGTGATAACACCTAAGTTCAAAGGCACTTATCACTACAAAAAAGGTTTATATGCTTGGATGTTTTTACTTTTAAACATATTTTGTCTCATCACAATAATACATGAACCACAATAAGGCATAATAAAAGTGTAATATGCTAATTAGACCGGACATCCTTCCACATGACTTTCCAGACGAAGCCAGCCGGGGCTGCGGGGGAAGCCTGGGTCCCAGGTGCCTGCCGGCAGCTGGAGGGAAGCCTTGGTCCTAAGTGCCAGAGGGAAGCCGGTGCCGGCAGCCAGGGGAAGGAAGGCCTATTCTTGCACGAATGTTGTGCATCAGGCCTCTAGTGTTATATAAAATTTGATACAACAACTTAGGATCATGTTATAAATTAGATAATCATGTTAAAAATGTAAAAGTCCTATAAACTTGAAAGGTTAGAGCTTCAGGTTCATAATACATTTTAAAATATAGGCCCCCAATTTTCCTATTGGTTGAAATAGAATTCCAGGAAACCTTTGTAAGGGCTTGTCCTGATGGCAGAAACATAATGTCGGTAGGCAATGCAGAAACGTCTCCGAAAAGTGCAGCTTGCTTAAGAGGCCGCTGTGCAGAAACGGCTGCGAGGCTCTGCTTTTTTAACATCTGAGCCCAGTGAGCCACCAAGAGTCCTTCATACTCCTCAATGTTCACACTTCCTTCAAAAGCGAATGGAAAATGTCACTCATTGAAGCCTTGATTTTAGCAATAGTTTCACCACCTGTTGGCAATTGGTATACCTGACACCATTGCTGACCACTTACCTCATGAGCTTCATCTTAAACTCCTGTCATTCAGCATTAGAAATAGCAGCTGCTTTGGCAATCACTGGTATCATGCTCACCTTGTTGTCAAGGCTCTTCATGGTTAAGAGATCAAGTGTCTTCAGAGAGTGGCCTGTTGGTGAGATGAGGCAGAGGCCCGCATGGGTCTGAGAAGAGTGGTAGTTGAAGAGATGATGCTTAATCTTCAGTTCTTCTTGGAGCGAGGCCTCAAAATGAGCATCTATGCAGTCACTGTTGGTTGGTACGTCTCTTCTTTGTTTATTTGGTCACCAAGTCCCGCTGTACTCACAATGGCCAATTGTAATCGAACATTACTTTATTGGAGTTCATATGCCTGAATTTTAGGTCTAACATGGGTAAAATTTGAGGATTCATGGTCTTTAAAATTAGTAATAATATATCAATCAGCATTGATTTTCCAATTCCAGTCTCCTCAACACAGAGATTATTAAAACAGAAGCCTTGCTGAATGGATCTGTTGACCAGCTGATGAGGCAAACTCTGAAAAGCAACGTAGCCGGACATCGTTAAAAAACAAATATTTTCTACTTTTTTGCAGAAGCTGAGCAAAAGGAGAAAGAACTACTTTCTGCTTCAGACATTAATCAAATCCATCAAGCCTTACCAGAAACTTCATCGGTATGTTGGTAAATGTTTAACCACCAGCTCTGCTCTCCACACCTAGTCTCCAAGAAAGAGAGATAGAGACACTGATTTCCAGTTACTAATAGGATATCAACTGTATTGCAGAATTTGAAAAATCTAACACTAGCTCTCAGTAGCTGCTTGAGCTGACTGCAGGGCACTACTGTGTTGTGCTGTGCCATCTGTTCTTATCTGTGGGGTTCAATCAGGGCTGGCCTCATGGGCACACAGCCTGTGCAGTCACATACAGCCCAGGCTTTTTTAATGCTTTTTTTCACTGTCTTGAAATTATTTTTTAAAATATGTTAAAAAAAATTTTTAATTTTAGAGAGAGAGGGAGAAAGATAGAGAGATGGAAACATTGAGAGAGAGAGAGAAACATTGATGAAAGAGAAACATCCATCCACTGCTTCCTGCAAGTCGCCTACTGGAAATTGAGCCTGAAACCTGGTCATGTGTCCTGACTGGAAATCTAACCGTGACCTCCTGGTTCATGGGTCAATAATCAACCGCTGAGACACACCAGCCAGGTGAAATTCTTTGTGTTTTTTTTTAATCCTCACCTGAGGATATGTTTGCATTGATTTTTAGAGAGAGAGGAAGAGAGAGAGAGAGAGTGAGAAAGAGAGAAATGGGTTGCCTCCAGTATGTTCCTGGACCTCAGATCTAGCCCGCAACTTAGGTATGTGATACCCCTGACCGGGAATTGAACCTGTATTTATGGGTTGACTGCCAATGTTCCATCCAACTGAGCCACACTGGCCAGGACTGTTTTGAAATTCTTAATAATGTATAGCTGTTCTTTTACACTAGGCCCCACAAATTAGGTAGCCAGACCTCCCCAGAGGACAAGAATGGAGTTTCTGTGATGCCAAGCAACGGGAGGGTGGGGAGAGGGCGAAACACGGGGGAATCTGCAATCTGTTCCTCATGACGTGAGGGAGACCGTTGGTAGACATGACGTTCTTCCCGGGGTTTTGTTTCTTTCCAGCAGACTCGGGCAGTTCTATTTTGCCAAACTCTGCAACTCTGTTGGCATCAGGGAAGTTAGCTTGGCCTTGGAAATTTTTGTTTTTGTTTGTAATTGTGGTAAAATACAAATATCATAAAATTTATCATCTTATCCATTTTTAAAAAGTATCTTTTTATTGATTTCAGAGAGAAAGGGAGTGGGAAGAGAGGGACAGAGACATCAATGATGAGAGAGAATCACCGATTGGCTGCTTCTAGCACACCCCCCACTGGGAATCAAGCCTGCACACAGGGCATGTGCCCTGACCGGAATCAAACTGTGATCTCTCAGTTTGTGGATCAATGCTCAACCACTGAGCCACAGTGGCCAGGCATATCATCTTAACCATTTTTTAAATGTATAGTTCAGTACTGTTAAGTACATTCACATGGTTGTGTAACCAATCTCCTTCTCGAACTCTTTTTATTTTGTAAAATTTAAACTTTGTAGCCACTAAACCAGCCGTGGGCAAACTACGGCCCGCGGGCCGGATCCGGCCTGTTTGAAATGAATAAAACTAAAAAAAAAAAAAGACCGTACCCTTTTATGTAATGATGTTTACTTTGAATTTATATTAGTTCACACAAACACTCCATCCATGCTTTTGTTCCGGCCCTCTGGTCCAGTTTAAGAACCCATTGTGGCCCTCGAGTCAAAAAGTTTGCCCACCCCTGCACTAAACAATAGCTTCTCATTTCCCACTCCCACCAGCTCTTGGCAAACACCATTCTACTTTCCGTCTCTATGACCTTGACTACTCTAGGTACCTCATATACTAGTAAACGGAGTCATACAATATTTGCCTTTTTGTGATTGACTCATTTCGTTTCATGTATAATGTCCTCAATGTTCATCCATGTCAGAATTTTCTTCCTTTTAAAGGTTGAATAATCTTCCATTGGGTGGAGAGCCCACATTTCGTTTATCCGTGCATCCACTGATGGCTACTTGGGTTGCTTCCACCTTTTGGCTACTGTGACTGATGCTGCTATGATCGTAGTACAAATATCTCCTCTAGATCCTGCTTTCAGTCCTTTTGGGTGTTTACCCAGAAGTGGAATTGCTGGATCTTAGGGTCATTCTGTATTCATCTTTTGAGGAACCACCATACTGTGTTCCACAGCAGCGGCATCCTTTCTACCAATCATACACAAAGGATCCAGCTTCCCCACGTCTTCGCCAGCACTTATTTTCCCGTTTTTTAAAAAAATATATTTATTGATTTTTCACAGAGAGGATGGGAGAGGGATAGAGAGTTAGAAACATCGGTGAAAGAGAAAGACCGATCAGCTGCTTCCTACACACCTCCTACTGGGGATGTGCCTGCAACCAAGGTAGATGCCCTTAGCCGGAATTGAACTTGGGACCTTTCAGTCCACAGGCCAATGCTCTATCCACTGAGCCAAACCGGTTAGGGCATTTTCCCGGTTTTTGATAGCAGCCATCCAAATGGGTGTGAGGTGGCATCTCATTGTAGTTTTGATTTTCATTGCTTTGCTCATGATTAGTGATGTTGGGCATCCTTTTGTGTGCTTGTTGGCCATTTGTATATCTTCTTTGGATAAATGGGTTGTTTTTAAACTGGGTTGTTTGTGAAAGTTTTATTTTTTATTTAAAATTTTTTTCCATAGAGTTCCAGTCAAGATGATGGTGTAAGTAAACATGGTATTCAGAACCTCCCACAACCACATCAAAATTACAACTAAGTTACAGAGCAACCATCATTCAGAATGCCTGAAATTAGCTGAACTGAAGTCCTGTAACTAAGGATATATAGAGGGAGCCACGTTGAGACTGGTAGGAAGGGTGGAGACATGGAACAGCCTGGTCCCACTCCCACGTGTGGCACTTAAAAATCGGGAGGAATATCTCAACTGTGGAGGTCCCCTCTGAAAATACAGGGGGTCCCAGCCCAACACCAGGGCCCCCAGGCCAGGGTTCCAGTGCTGGGAAGACAAGTCCCCATCACTTCCAGCTGTGAAAACTAGTGGCTGAGTGAGACGAAGGGCTCCGGAGTCCCAGGCATTGTGCATGAAGGGCCCACACACTGACTCACTCAGACTCCCTTGCTCTGAAAATTCTCGCCCCTGTGTCTTTGTGGACCTTCCCCTTTGGAAGAAGGGAGTTGATTCTCTTCTTGTCACTTGCTGGGGCCTTTTCTATGGCTGGAGATTAAGCATCTGTCCTTTTCTGCATCACGTCACTTTTTGTTAACATTTACATTTCAGGTTCATTGTAAGGGATACAACTCAAGAACATCCATATGGAAGAGATCCATAGGGCAAGAGATGAGAAGTGGGAGTGGCAGGGAGCTTCCGTACCTTCTCAGGGCACACCCCCTCAATGTGTTTGCCAACCCAGCAAGTCTAGATTTTCAACTCTCCTCCTAACTCTGTGAATTTCCTGCACTTCCTCTTTCCTCAACATGAGGGGACTTGGCAAGATGAGCCCACAAGGAGTAATGGTAGATGTTCCCAATGCACTTTTTATAACTTGGATCAGGATGGCAGAAAGAGATATATTTTCATATACCAAGTTATTCATTGTGACTTGGGAGAAGGTTTACAAATTAGTGGAGAATTCATTTCTTATCTCAATTCAGAGCAAACCAATGAATGCATGGATTATACCAGGGAGGATGAAGAGGTGGTTTCTTTGGGAGGATGAAGAGGTGGTTTCCACTTGGAAAGCCTGACATAACATCTTCCTTCAGAATTCGGACACCCTCTGTGAGGAGGGAGGGAACCCCTGGTGGCCCTGAGGCGCCAGGCTAGCAGTGACAGAGTGGAATGTTGAGTCTGAGGATGTCTGCTATGGTGCTGCCTGCAGAGGAAGAGAGGCCAGAGGGAGGGGCTCAGCAATGGTGTGTTTATTTCCTTGAATCCTTGCCCAGAAACCATAACCTCGGGGAAATATTTCAGACTCTGCCATTGGAGCAAACTGGTTATTGGTTCCACATGCTCCACTTCCCTAGGAATCTTAACTGGGAGGTTATGTGATATGGTGTTGGTGAGAATTACCCATTATTGAGTACGTGTCATGTGCCAGGCACTGTTCTAAGAGCTTTCTAGGGCTTATCTCATTTAATTCTTCAATCACATTATCACCGAATGATGAGGAAACCGAGACCCAAGAGGTCAAGTACTTTGCTGACGGCCATGCGGCTAGAAAGGAATGGAGCCGGAGTTTGGCAGTCTGACCCCAGAGCTTGCGCTCCAAACACCTGGCTTCACTGTGTAGCTGCAGGAGCTCAGGCAATGGCTTCACTTCTTTGAAAAGTAAACAAGTTTCTTTCAGTTTTGCAATTCGGCGGTTTCACAGTTAAAACATGGCTCCCTGGGACCTCACCTTCTCCAAGGTGAGGAGGAACGTGCAGGTGCACCTCTTTGTATGACAGCAGCTTGGGTCCTTTTCAGTGCGTTTTCTGGTCTGGTGGGTACTAGACTTGCTCAACCTGCGGTGAGCACCCAGGACAGACCCTTCATCTTAACCGTAGTTAATAACTGACTCAGAGGCTAGGGCGGAGCTCGCCAGCTTCTACTGAAGTCTCGCTGGTGGGCGAAGAAAAGTTTCAAGAGACATTTTCTTGTTACTGTCCTGTGACAACTCATCCTTGGCTTCCTCTTTATGATGGATCCTTATTCAGAAGAACCATGGAGTCTGCAGAAACCCTTCAAAGCACTGCAATCCTCAGCCAATGCCAAAAGCCTGACTAAGTAATCCCAGGGCTATGGACTGATTTTTGTCTTTCCCAGATTGAGTCTCTGAGCCTTTTTTTTTTTTAATTTTTAAAATTGATTTTATTTATGTTTATTTTATTTTATTGTTGACAGTATTATAGATGTCCCCCATTTCTCACCCTTTACCCCCTTCCTCCCAGCCCCTGCCCCACTGCAGGTCTTCTCCACACTATTGTCTGTGTCCATTGGTTGTGCACATATGGTTAATCTCTTCCCGTCTCCCCCTTTCTTCTCCTTCGTATCTGCTCAGTGACTCTACCCAAACAAGCTTTCTAACAGAAACATTTGATCTGATTTATGTGGTGTTGACTCTCAACCCACTTTGTGTAAGGATATCTAAGTGAGGAGATAATATTTGAAGAAAATAAGTATTTCTCTTTCTCGGTGACCAAGTAACCCTGGTCTCTAGGGAGATGTTGGGACCATCTGCTTACAGTCTAACTTCTGGAACCAGCACAAAGGTCTGGACAGTTTCTTTGGGGGTGTTTCCAACTGGGGTCTCACCCTTAGTGGCTTTGAGGGCTCAGAGTTCTTTGTGTCTGTCTTGGTTCTTCTTCCTCTTTCTGTGATCATCTCTGTCCTTCCCACCTTTCTTTCTAACCTTCAGAAGTGTGCTGACACTTGCTATGGAAGGGACGCTATTGCCCGTTCAGTCACACATACTTTTAAAATTATTTCCAGAAAGGGAATTTCTTTTTTATCGACTGATGCCACTTCTTTTCCGTTTGGATTCAAGCTGTACCATGTTTTCAGGAGATCATTTTAGCCACACAGAGGCCCCGCTGAAGCCAATTCAGATCATTTATAATCGTAGGCTGTTTGTGATAGCCTTCGGAAATGATTTTAAAATCTCCACTGTGATTGCTACCAAAGAGATTTCTCTGGTTTTGGAGGAAACAGATCACTGAATCCTACCATCTGAAAAAAATTATCAGGTGATATTTTTGTTGTCTTGTTAGGTCCTTACCTATGCTTTCTTCACTTTGCTAATCCATAAAGGAAGATGCTTTTGCATAAACCCTGGGTTTTCCAAAGTTAAAAAACATACTCTATTATTTGACACTGAGAATTGACATTTTGCAATTAAACCAGGTGAAGTCTGAATTTTAGTCAGGGCCTGGCCATTGATTAATTCCAGACCAGGCGCAGGATCTTGAGAATTCTCTGCCTTTTGTACCGATAGATGGAGTGGTTGGTTAGAAACATTAAACTCTTAAAGTGAAGATTCTCTAATAAGTGGTTCCATCTCTTCTTCTTTCAAGGAGGAAACTGTGTACAGGATGGATCGTAAACATAGAGGCTACTGTGTTGTTATCAACAACCAGAACTTTACCTCACTGTCAAGAAGACAAGGGACTGATAAAGACGCTGGTAAGAAAGGCTGTAATAGTGTATCAAATGGAAGCTGGGGATCTTAAAATCATTTTTCATTTTCATATTTTCTTTCCGTAATTTTTAATCTTCCATTTAATGTAAGGATGATATTACAAATGTTTTGAAGCCTTCTATACACCCCTAGTGTTTTAGTCTATCCAGGCTGCCGTATCAAACAAACGAGAATGGGTGGCTTATAACCAACCAATCTATATTTTGCATGGTTCTGAAGGCTGGGACGTCTAAGATCAAGGCTATGGGGTTTCACTGTCTGGTGAGAGTCTGCTTCCTACATGGCTATCTTCTCACTGTAACCTCACTTGGGGTTTCTTTATGGGCTCAACCCTCATGGCCTAAGCACCTCTCAAAGGCCCCACTTTCTAATACCCATACCTTGAGGGTTAGGATTTCAACATGTGAATTTTGGGGAGACACAAACTTTTAGACCATAGCACCTGGGGTGTCAGCAATCTGCTTACAGAGTGAAAAGGGCCCCTGACCACATATGATTCCGTGATGTGGGGGCGAGCATGCTGGGTCAGTTTGAGAAAACCTGTGTTTGAGCTCTGGCTCCACCACTAACTGGGATTTGTGACCACGGGAGAGTCACAGAACCTCAACTCCTCACCCGTGAAGGAGAATGGACTCTGGCCTCTGCTCACTCGCAGGGCCATTGTGATAGCACTGTGGGTGCTATAAAAAGGCAGGTTAATTATAAAATTTTATTGTTATGAAAGTAAAACATAATCCAAAGTTTCAGGATATTTGCTGTGCAATTTGTATAACTATTAGCATTGTTTGACCCCTTTTATTTCATTTTGCTCTGTTTTATGTCATCATTCATTCCCCCCACTTTTTTTTTTTAACAGAGTGTCTGAAGCGTGTGTTTCAGTGGCTTGGATTCAATGTAGATATGCGGGTTGATGTAACTAAAGAACGCCTGGACGAAGTTCTGCAAGAATATAAGAGTCATCCAGACCATGCCAACGGAGACTGCTTTGTGTTCTGTGTTCTGACCCACGGGCAACTTGCAAGTGTCTACTCTTCAGACGAGGCCCTCATTCCCATCCAGGAGATCATGTCTCACTTTACGGCCCAGCAGTGCCCTGGTCTGGCTAACAAGCCCAAACTCTTTTTCATTCAGGCCTGTCAAGGAGGAGAGATACAATCTTCTGTATCCATTGAAGCAGATGCTGTAAATCCCGAGTCAGGAAATTCTCCCCCTAAGAACAGTATTCCTGCAGAAGCAGATTTCCTTCTTGGCCTGGCCACTGTCCCCGGCTACGTATCTTTCCGTCACAAGACAGAAGGGAGCTGGTATATTCAATCTCTGTATAACTATTTGAAGAAATTGGTCCCAAGGTAAGAGTTTCACATTGTTCTGTCCACCTACCTGTTTATCCATCCATCTATTCACCTACCCGTCCATCCGTCCATCCATCCATCCATCCATCTATCCATCCATCCATCCATCCATCCATCCAATAAACCTGTATTGAGCACCAACATATAACTGGAAAGGAAGATATGGAATTAAAAAAAGACACAGTCCTGGCCCTCAAGCTGCTCACAACTAGAGGGACTGACACGTAGATGGGGAAGAGCATGCCCCTGTGATAGATATATATACTGTAAAGCACAGGTGTTATGGGCACACATAGAACTGGCACCTCACCCAGATTTGGAGGACCAGGGGAAACTTCTAACTGCGGTGAAAGACATGTTGAGCAGAGGACGTAGCATATATAAAAGCATGGGGGCCTTTAATGTGTTCTTTCCTTTATTAACTTATCAGTCATGCATATTTAGTGAGTGCCTATGTGCTGCCTTTGGGCCATATGCTTGGTCTCCTGCCTTTGCTCTGACAACTGTCCTTCTGTCTCTGCCACATGCTCCTTACCTGGTTTCCTGGAAATGAGCCTTCACCAAGGTTCTGCCCTTTTCTCTCTCTCTCTCTCTCTCTCTCTCTCTCTCTCTCCTCTCTGGGTAGTTTTTGCTATCCCCGGAGGCCACTGGCATCTCCATAGAAATGTCTCCCAAATTGCCATCTCTGAGTTCTGCCATCTCTGAAGTTTAGCTTCATCCAATTTTATGTCCTCAGCGCCTGGCATAGTATCTGACATATTGTTGAGCTTGGTAACTATTTGCTGCACCAATGAATGAGTGACCAAGTCAACCTCATTCTGAAGGTCATTCTTATACATTTTCACAACCTGCCAGACGCCCTACCTTTGCGTTGCCCTCAGATCTCACATCCCATATGAACATCCTGAATTCATCTGCTCAGCCCGCTCCGGGTGCTCCTACTCCCGAGTGCCATCTCTGGAAATGGCCACAATGTTCTGGAAATTTAAAGATAGGGAATCCTCGAGTGACCTAAGCTTTTCTCTCTTTTTTTGCCAACCTCTCCATCCCCACCATA
The DNA here is from genome assembly GCF_028538775.1 of Myotis yumanensis. Taxonomy (NCBI): domain Eukaryota; kingdom Metazoa; phylum Chordata; class Mammalia; order Chiroptera; family Vespertilionidae; genus Myotis; species Myotis yumanensis. Next base: position 9,395,613 of record NW_027223759.1, read on the forward strand.
GCCATCAGAGACTGAAGTCCTATGGCTTCAGAGATGAGGCAGTATTTTATCAAGGGATGCTACGTGCCTGCTAGAGCGGACTGAGCTAGGGGCGAGGGCAGTGATGGCGAACCTCTGACACACGTGTCAAAGGTGACACGCGAACTCATTTTTTTGGTTGATTTTTCTTTGTTAAATGGCATTTAAATATATAAAATAAATATCAAAAATATACATCTTTGTTTTACTATGGTTGCAAATATCAAAAATTTTCTATATGTGACACAGCACCAGAGTTAAGTTAGGGTTTTTCAAAATGTTGACATGCCGAGCTCAAAAGTTTCGCCATCACTGGTCTAGGGAGATGGCTGTAAATCAGAGACAAAAACCTCTTCTCCAGGGTTCGTGGGGCAGGGAGGTGGGGGGTAGGAGGGGGGCTGAGAGGTGCGCACAGGGCGGGTGGGGGGGGGGGGGCGGCGGAGCCAGCGACTACCACACCAGCCGCCAAGGACATTCATGAGGACCATGATTCGTGCACCGAGGAGGCAGCCGAATCCAACCATGAGCCCCAGTTTGAGCCCGTGGTTTCCCTTCCTGAACAAGAAATGAAAGCCCAGGACGAAGGAAGATGAAGACGAACTCTTCAAAATGCGGCCAAAGCTGTTTCGAGTCGCTTCTGAGAACCATCTCCCAGGCGCCGAGCATGGAAGGAAGGAGGCCCGGCGACGCCCAGCTCCCGAAGCAGAAGGAACATCCGCCTCCTCACACGGAGGGACCGGACCTTGAAGACACGTGCCCACCCTCTCTCCCCCAGCGATGAGGCCGAACCAGAACCAGAACCGGCGCAGGCAGGGACCGCGCCGGGCACAGAACACCCAGGCCACTTGCGGATGAGCGCCCCACGCCCCACGCCATCCGCTTCCTCGATGCTGAACCTGCACGGAAGCCAAGACAAAGCTTGAAGAACGCAGGGCAGAGAGGAAAGGGAGGAGGACTGGGCAGGAACAATAGTGCCGAGAAAGTGGCCGGAAAGCCAGAAGCTCTGTCGGTGGAGGAGACCCGGGAGAAAGCCGAGGAGAAACAATAAGTCCTCTGCCCTTGTTTTCTGTTCCTTTTTTAAAAAAACAACAAAAACATTTTTATTTATTTCAGAGAGGAAGAGAGAGAGAAATATTAATGATGAGAGAGAATCACCGATTGGCTGTCCTCTGCACGCCCCACACTGGGGACTGAGCCCTCAACCCGGGCATGTGCCCTGACTGGGAGTCGAACCGTGACCTCCCAATCCACAGGCCAACGCTCCACCACCGAACCACGCAGACTGGGCTCCTTTTTCCTTTTAAAAAAAATTTGCCTCCTCCTTCTTTTTGGTTTGTTTTTATTCTGTTTTGATTTTACAAGGGACTTTATATAAAGAACTGAATTCCAACATTCAGGTGTTTTGGTTGTTTTGAAGTTTTTGCCCTATTGAAGACCAGAAAATCTAATATTAATCATACTAACAATGATGGTCAGTGGAATATTGCAGCCGGTGTTCTAAGTGCTTTATATAAATTACCTTATTTAATTCCCACGGCAATCCCTAAAATGAGTACTATAATGGTCTTCATTTTAGAGCATAGGAAAGTAAGTAACCTTAAGACTACATGATCCGTGAGTGACAGAGCTATGATTCAAACTTGAGTCTGTCTGAAGAGCCTATGTGTTGCTTCCGATGATGTGTATTGCCCGCCCCTGGAACATTCATGCTAGTAAATGCTGCACATCCTGCAAGCCCAGGCTCACATGCTCTCTCCTCTATGGAGCCTTCTCTTCTCCCAGCCAGGAGTTCTGTCTTTCTCCTTCAAACTTTCAACAGAACTTTGACCTTCTTTTCAGATGGCATTGATCACATTCTGCCTTGTATTATGAATTTGGTGTGTATGCAATCCTTGGTACATGTTTTATGTCTACATTTTAAGTGTTTCAGACCAAGAATTGTATCACATTCATCTCTGTATCCCTCTCCAAACCAAGAATAGAGAGGACATTATTAATAGAGGGCTCTCTTTCTCCACCTCTATCACCTGCCTATCTATTCTTTCCATCTTTCTATGATCCATCCATCTATTTATCTAGCTAGCTATCAGCTTGAAGGAAGAACACAGAAAAATAATTATATGTAAAATTCCTTTGTGGACTAAGTACATTAAAATGCAAGCTGTAATTATTATAATGTCCTTAAACACTGAATGTAGAATTGAAAATTTTATGTAATTTAGAATTTTTTTTTAAATTTCAGAGGTATTTCTTTTCTTTTTTTGTTTTGTTAATCCTCACTCGAGAACACTTTTCCATTGATTTTTAGGAAGAGTGGAAGAGAGAGGGAAAGACAGAGAGAAACATCGATGTGAGAGAAACGCATCATGTGGTTGTCTCTTGCATGAGCACTGACCAGGGCGTAGGCTGGGGAGGAGCCTGCAACCAAAATTTGTGCCCTTGAATGGAATCGAACCCTGGACCCTTTGATACACAGGCTGACACTCTACCCACTGAGCCAAACAAGCTAGGGCCAGAAATATTTCTTTATAGTTGGCAGGATTCCAGTTAGAATCTGGATCTGTTGGGCTAGGAAGGAGTCACATGATTTATGGTCTTATTTCTTTTTTGTTTTTTTATGGTCTTATTTCTAAGACCTGGTACATGATTTCTGTTTCCTCACTGAAAATATGTTTTCTTCTCTGCCTGCAGACATGAAGATATCTTATCCATTCTCACTGTTGTCAATAATGATGTCAGTCAACGAGGTGGAACAAAGAAACAGATCCCTCAACCTCAGTACACACTACGTAAAAAAGTCATATTCCCTGTGCCCCTGCAGGAACCTCCAGGGAGAGTTTTCACTGACTCTTAGACTTGAAAGGAAACTTCTCTTCCAACTTCCCACCCAGCATAGGAATCAGTAACAGATGGTGAACTGGCCTTCGTCTGTCATTCTAGCAATAAGAAATGTTCTACTTTCTGACACAGTAAATTCTGTGCGCCCCCCCCCCCCCCACCTTTTAACAAATCTAAATGATACAAACCTTTTTTCTTTTTAATTATTGATGCCTTGGGCTCTATTGCTCTGCACCCTGAGAAAAAAGCAATTGGCTTTGGTGTAGCTGTGAAGGAAAAGGTGGAACGAGGGACATTTTAAGGTTCCCTTTCGCTCTAGGAACCAATGTCCTTAGATTTCCCCTCTCCTTGACCACTCCTTGTTATAAGGGACCACTCCTGTGTCCCCTCCCCAAGGCCCTGCTTTGGACATTGACCAATGATGAGATCACAAGATCATGGTTTCCAACCCTCCCTCTGCTCTTGCCTTCCCAAAGCTTTCCTTCTGCACACCTCCTGAGGGGAACCTTTGGTTTACAGCCACGCCCACCTCCTGCTTCCGTGTTCAGGAAGGTGTTGCTGCAGGAACTGGGCTGGCTCTAGGAAATGACAGCTGAGTGTACACAAGACACACGCTCAGCTCCTCCGGGAGCAGAAATTTTACAACCTGATGCTACTTCCCTGTTGGTCAGAACCTTGCAGAGGCTGGTGGCAGAACACTCAACACAGACCGAGGAAAGCAAAGGACTTACTGCCTCTGCCACTTGAACACATGATGCATGGTGCTGACTTCCGGGGAGGCCTGAGTTGGGACTCTGTGGTATAGTGTGTGTCTCCTGGCTGGGGGGTGGGGGGGGGGTGTCCCTCAGGGTTGGCAGCTGCACTAACATGCTTGGCTCTTCCAGCCAAAGGAAGTGGAGAGGAGCAGCTTGGGGGACCCACGCTGTTCACAGGGACTGTTGCCCCTTCTTGGCCAGAGAGGTGTCTGCCTGTGGAGGGCTACGCCTGTGGATAGGTGGCTCTGTATGGAAGCCTTGATGCTTCTAAAATTAAGGTTTTGAACATTTTTATGTATGTGAACTCTGTTTTCAATTTCAAGAGGAATTTCTCTTTTTTAATTCTTGGAAAGAGGGAGATGGAAAGTGCTGCGGTTAAGACCTTTGTTTATAGATGAGGAAGCTGTGGTCCCAGGGGGCAGGGCAACGTGCTGCAGCCTTCCAGCCGGCTATTGTTTACGTGATTCATTTCCCATGGAAGTGAGCTGAGCAGTCGTGGGGCGTAGCGGGGCTTTATGAATGGCCCCTTGGATATGCAGAGGCTCATGAAAGACGCGGGGGAATGAAGAACATTCTCAATGCTGTCTGATTTTGTAGTCAAATTCATTTATGGTGAACTTTCTAGGAGAAATGGTCATGAGAACCTTGTTAATGTAGCTAGTAATCACGTGGATTTGAATGTAGCTTGGCAAAGGAACCCATATGTCAGGATGGTCTTCTAAAACTGTGGTTCATACACGTCAGAGGAACAGCTGGTGGTTACAGTCTTTGTTCAGTTGCATATGCACAGCTGTTGGCCACTTACCAGTCCTCCTCTACAAGGGAAGCATGGTGTGGCGCAGAGCAGAGCAGAGAGTTGGGGATAGAAACTTTGGGTTTGTGATGCCCTGGGACGCCCTTGCTCTGACACTAACTCAAGCTAGTTTTTTGAGCCTTATCTATAAAGTAAAGAAAATATTATCTGTTGGGAGGATTAAGGAATATGTATATATGCATACATACAGGGTGGAGTAAAAGTAGGTTGTAAACCTTTTGCCCCATCCTGTATATATTCTTAGATTTAATGGCTATCTATTTAGTTATCTATTTAACTATATAGATAGCTAAATAGAGACACCTATATGTCATATATATATATATATATATATATATATATATATACATATATATACACACACTATATATATATATATAAAATGTAATTGTGCTGCTGTGCATATAAGGCCTTTAGATGCAGAGTCTTTGGTAGTAATGCAAATGAAAATAGCAGAATCTGAGTTCCTTTGCATCTAATTCCAGCTACTTGTAGCTGCAAATCAACACTAGCAATACCTACTGCCATCCTCTGAGTGAAAAGCTGGCTCTTCCCTCACTGGCTCACAATGTCCCCACAGCAACAAGGCCAGCTCCTGGCTGTGCGTCCAGATAGACAAAACACTGCTTATGAAGTCTCCCTCATTGGATACATTTGGGGTTTACCTGTGGGGCTACTTCAGGGACTTACCGTGGTGATGGGCAGGTATGATATCTAGGGGATCCCTCCTTAGTCATACATTATCTCCCGGCCAATGCTCAGGTAATTGAAATATATAAGCAACTGGTGCACTGTGGGTACTGGCCAATCAGAATAGACACTGACCAGTACAATCCAGTGGTAAATGCTGGTGAATAACAGCCCTTGATCAATGATCAAGTCTCCACTGAGGCCAATCAAATTAGAAGCTTAGCTCATTTTAGAGATGACTTTTGTGCCACATCTACCTTACAGTCTTCCAGGTCAGATGCTATCTGAGTGATTTAATCAAACTGTTCTCAGCCTGGAATTCTTGGGTCCACAGGTGTTTGTGGCTTTCTTCTCAGGGTCTTTGAGTCCTCCACCATCATTTTAAATGGTGTCATTCCTTTTTGGTGCTAATGAAGAAACGATAATAGAAGTGCATCCTGGCTCTTCTGTATGACCACTTTATATGCACTTGAGTTCTGCTACACAGACTCTGTGCTCACATCCTGATGTTTTCAGAAGTGTTGAACTTTTTAAAAAAATTAAATTAATTGGGGTGACATTGGTTAATAAGATTATACAGGTTTCAGGTGAACATGTCTATGATACATGATCTGTATACTGCATTGTGTGCCCATCCATTGAACTTTTTAATGTAGCATGGATGAGGGTCCTTGGCAGGAGGCCCTCAGATTTATTGTCTGGTGCCCGTGGTTAATCTATTTGAAACCTGCTCCAATCCATCCTCTCACCCATGACAGGGTTGCCAATCCTCCTTCACCTCTCACTCTTCCAGCAGCGGGGACTCGCATCAGATGCAGAGTCATGGATTTGGGAGCTTAAAAAACTCTAGAAACCCTGTGGTCCGGCCTTCCGAGTGTTGAGTGACTTGTTGAATTCTCACAGCTGTTAGTGAAGGGTTTGCAATCCTGTGTATCTACTACTCTGCAATCCTGCCACCTGGTTTTTCATGGCAGGACACCTGTCATTGTTCTTTTCTCTGTTGAACTTGAATCTACCTCCTTAGAATGGACTTAAAACCACTGGTTCTCATTCTAAACTCTGGAGCCACACCAACCAAGTATAATTATCCTCTGAGGAGGTATATACTGTAAGCAATAAGTTATTTAACTTTTCTGGTGCGGTATCGGTCTTGTCAAAAGTCTGCAGTTTTCTTCTAAGGTTGTGTTAAGAATGTAGGGACAGATTTGTATTTTAGAACAGGAACCACATTTTTGAAAGTGGAACCCTCGGTGAAAAGTACTAGGGGAAATCCCCTGTTTAAAAAAAGATTCATTTGTCAATATAAACAACCATTTCTTAACATAAATTTGCATATGTGATTTTTAAGAGTTTTTCTATTAAAAATTTACAATTGTATTAATTCTTAACTTTTAAATTTATTTTAGAACAGATAATATCTTTGTATTGTTCAAAGGTAATAAAATATAAAAAGGTACCCAAGTAAAGTCTCGCTCCCATTTCTGTTTGCCGTATGCCCAATCCTTACCTCCTCATCCCATAAATAATTTCAAGGTTTCTTTTTTTTTTTTTTTAAATCTTTATTGATTTCAGAGATGAAGGGAGAGGGAGAGAGAGATAGAAACATTAATGATGAGAGAGAATCATTGATTGGCTGCCTCTTGCACATTCCCTACTGGGGATTGAGCCTGCAACCTGGGCATATGCCCTTGGCTGGAATCGAACCTGAGACCCTTCAGACTGCAGGCCGACGCTCTATCCACTAAGCCAAACTGGCTAGGGCATTTCAGGGTTTCTCAATGCAGGCACAAATATAAATTTTAATATGTGTGCATTTTTTAAAACAGGTATTGCCTGAAGCAAAGCGCATGCACTGTGAAACTCACATCTCTTATTTGGTCTCATTTTAAATGATTCTATGCAAGATGCTTGGAAATACAGGTACAATTCTAGAACTGGAATAACTTTATAAATTTTGTGGACTGGATACTTGTAAATAGTAGTAATTGACTTACCAATAAAGAGGTGTTTGTTTTTTTCCTTTTAACCTTTGAGTAATATCTTTGATTTTACTTAATACCTTTTTTCTGCTTACATAGTAAAAGATGCTCATTGTGGAATATTTGGGGAATGCAAGAACAGATAAAGAAGAAGAGTTAATTCACTTACAATTCCTCTTTGGTATACACTGCCATCATTTCCTGATCTTCCCCATCCTCTTTAAATCAGTTTAACCTCTAAGTCTTCCCAACCATGCATCCAGTAAACTTTGTCATTACCAATCTCTGTACTTCCACCCAAGTCTCAATTTCAAGCATGTCCTTCCGTCTCTGACAACCGCCTGCTACCTTTCCATCTCACTTCCTCTAGGCCCCTCCCTCCAACAGTGTCCCTTCCCTTCCTCTTTTTTTTTTTTTTTTTTATCTTATTTATTTTTTTTATTTTATTTTATTTTTTTTCGCTGAAAGTATTACAAAGGGTATTACATAAGTGTCCTTTTTTCCCCCCCACCCTTGACAAACCCCTACCCCCCCTTACCCCCCAGTGTCTTATGTCCATTAGTTATGGTTATATGGGTGCATACAAGTCCTTCGGTTGATCTCTTACTCCCCTCCCTCCTGCCCCCCAACTCTCTCTGGCCTTCCCACTGCAGTTTGACAATCAGTTTGAGGCAGCTCTGCCTCTGTATCTATTATTGTTCAAAAGTTTGTAATGGTCTTTATTATCCATGAATGAGTGAGATCATGTGGTATTTTTCCTTCATTGACTGGCTTGTTTCACTTAGCATAATGCTCTCCAGTTCCATCCATGATGTTGCAAATGGTAGGAGTTCCTTCTTTTTAACAGCAGCATAGTATTCCATCGTGTAGATGTACCACAGTTTTCTAATCCATTCATCTACTGATGGGCACTTAGGCTGTTTCCAGATCTTAGCTATGGTGAATTGTGCTGCTATGAACATCTGGGTGCATATATCCTTTCTGATTGGTGTTTCTGGTTTCTTGGGATATATTCCTAGAAGTGGGATCACAGGGTCAAATGGGAGTTCCATTTCCAATTTTTTGAGGAACCTCCATACTGCCTTCCATAGTGGCTGCACCAGTCTGCATTCCCACCAGCAGTGCACAAGTGTTCCTTTTTCTCCACATTCTCTCCAGCACTTGTCGTTTGTTGATTTGTTGATGATGGCCATTCTGACAGGTGTGAGATGGTACCTCATTGTTGTTTTGATTTGCATCTCTTGGATGATTAGTGACTTTGAGCATGTTTTCATATGTCTCTTGGCTTTCTGAATGTCCTCTTTTGAAAGGTGTCTATTTAGATCCTTTGCCCATTTTTTGATTGGATTGTTTATCTTCTTTTTGTTAAGTTGTATGAGTTCCTTATAAATTTTGGAGATTAAGCCCTTATCAGATATGACGTTGGCAAATATGTTTTCCCACGAGGTGGGTTTTCTTGTTGTTTTGTTGATGGTTTCTTTTGCTGTGCAGAAGCTTTTTATTTTGATGTAGTCCCATTTGTTCATTTTCTCTTTAGTTTCAACTGCCCTAGGAGCTGTATCAGTGAAGAAATTGTTTTGGCATATGTCTGAGATTTTGTTGCCTTTGTATTCTTCTAGAATTTTTATGGTTTCCTGTCGTACATTTAAGTCCTTTATCCATTTTGAGTTTATTCTTGTGTATGGTGTAAGTTGGTGGTCTAGTTTCATTTTCTTGCATATGTCTGTCCAATTTTCCTAACACCATTTATTGAAGAGACTATCTTGGCTCCATTGTATGTTCATGCCTCCTTTGTCAAAAATTAATTGAGCATATTGGTTCGGGCTAATTTCTGGACTCTCTATTCTATTCCACTGATCTATATGTCTGTTCTTGTGCCAGTACCAGGCAGTTTTGAGAACAGTGGCTTTGTAATACAGCTTGATATCTGGCATTGAGATCCCACCTACTTTGTTCTTTCTCAGGATCGTTGCAGCTATTCGGGGTCTTTTTTTATTCCAGATGAATTTTTGGAGAGTTCGTTCTAGATCTTTGAAGAAGGCCATTGGTATTTTAATGGGAAGTGCGTTGAATGTATAGATTGCTTTGGGAAGTATGGACATTTTAATGATGTTGATTCTACCAATCCAAGAACATGGTATGTTCTTCCATCTGTTTATGTCTTCCTCTATCTCTTTTTTCAACGTCCTGTAGTTTTCTGAGTAGAGGTCTTTAACCTCTTTAGTTAAGTTTATTCCTAGGTATCTTAATTTTTTTGGTGCGATGGTAAATGGGATTGTTTTTCTGATCTCCCTTTCTGAAAGTTCACTATTGGTGTATAGAAATGCCTCAGATTTCTTGGGGTTAATTTTGTATCCTGCTACATTGCCAAATTCATGTATTAAGTCTAGTAGCTTTTTGATGGAGTCTCTAGGGTTTTGTATGTATAATATCATGTCATCTGCAAATAAGGACAGTTTTACTTCCTCTTTTCCAATTTGGATGCCTTTTATTTCTTCTTCTTGCCTAATTGCAATGGCTAATACTTCCAGTACTATGTTGAACAGGAGTGGTGAGAGTGGGCATCCCTGTCTTGTTCCTGTTCTTAGGGGAAATGGTGTTAGTTTTTGTCCATTGAGTATGATGTTGGCTGTGGGCCTGTCATATATGGCTTTTATTATGTTGAGGTATGATCCTTCTATTCCCACCTTTCTGAGAGTTTTTATCAAAAATGGGTGTTGGATTTTGTCGAATGCTTTTTCTGCATTAATTGATATGACCATGTGGTTTTTTTCTTTCAATTTGTTTATGTGATGTATCACATTTATTGATTTACGTATGTTGTACCATCCTTGCATCTCTGGGATAAATCCTACTTGGTCATGGTGTATGATCCTTCTGATGTACTGCTGGATCCGATTTGCTAAGATTTTGTTGAGGATTTTGGCATCTATGTTCATGAGGGATATTGGCCTGTAATTCTCTTTCATTGTGATGTCTTTACCTGGTTTTGGTATTAGGGTGATGCTGGCTTCATAGAATGAGCTTGGAAGCGTTCCTTCCTCTTGAATTTTTTGTAGTAGTCTGAGGAGGGTAGGTTTTAGTTCTTCCTTGAATGTTTGGTAGAACTCCCCTGTGAAGCCGTCTGGCCCTGGGCTTTTGTTTGCTGGAAGCTTTCTGATGACTGCTTCAATTTCTTCCATAGTTATTGGCCTATTGAGGTTTTTAGATTCTTCCTGATTGAGTTTTGGAATGTTGTATTTTTCTAGGAATTTGTCCATTTCCTCCAGGTTGTCTAGTTTGTTGGAGTAGAGTTGCCCGTAGTATTGTTTAACAATCATTTGTATTTCTGTGGGGTCTGTTGTTATTTCGCCTCTATCATTTCTGATTTGGTTTATTTGGGACCTCTCTCTTTGCTTCTTGGTGAGCCTGGCTAGGGGTTTGTCAATCTTGTTTATCCTTTCAAAGAACCAGCTCTTGGTTTCATTGATTTTCTGTATTGTTTTTTTGGTCTCTATTTCATTGATTTCTGCTCTAATCTTTATTATCTCCTTCCTTCTGCTCACTCTGGGGTTTTCTTGTTGCTCTCTTTCTAATTCTTTGAGTTGTAGAGTTAGATGATTGACTACCATTTTTTCTTGTTTTTTGAGATAGGCCTGTAGAGCTATAAACTTTCCTCTCAGGACTGCTTTCATTGTGTCCCAGAGGTTTTGGATTGTTGCATTTTCATTGTCATTAGTGTCCAGGATGTTTTTAATTTCTTCTTTGATGTCATCGGTAACCCAATCAATATTTAATAACATGCTATTCAGCTTCCAAGTGTTTGAGTATTTTGGGTTGTTTTTATTGTAGTTTATTTCTAACATTATGCCATCGTGGTCTGGGAAGAAGCTTTTTATGATTTCAATCTTCTTGAATTTGTGGAGACTTTGCTTGTGACCCAATATGTGGTCTATTTTTGAATATGTCCCATGAGCACCTGAGAGGAATGTATATTCCGCAGCTGTGGGGTGAAGTGTTCTGAAGATGTCAATTAAGTCCATCTGATCTAGTGAGTCATTTAGGATTGCTGTTTCTTTGCTGAGTTTTTGTCTAGCGGATTTATCCAGTGATGTCAGTGGTGTATTAAAGTCCCCTACTATGATTGTATTGTTGTCGATCTCTCCCCTGATATCTTCCAGAAGTTTTCTTATGTATGTGGGTGCTCCTGCATTGGGTGCATATATGTTTACCAGGGTTATATCTTCTTGTTGTATTGATCCCTTTAGTATTATGAAGTGGCCTTCCTTATCTCTGGTTATGGCCTTCACTTTGAGATGTACTTTGTCAGATATAAGTATTGCTACCCCAGCTTTCTTTTCCTTTCCATTTGCGTGAAAGATATTTTTCCATCCCTTCACTTTCAGTCTGTGTGAGTCCCTTCTAATGAGGTGGGTCTCTTGTAGACAGCAGATGTATGGGTCATGTTTTTTTATCCATTCAGCCACTCGATGTCTTTTGGTTGGAGCATTTAGTCCATTTACATTTAAAGTTATTATTGAGAGGTACTTGTTTGTAGCCATTTCTTTTTTTGTGTGTGTGTGTGTGGCTGTTTTCTTTCTGAGCTTGATATTTCTTCTTTTTACACCAGTCCCTTTAGCATTTCTTGCATGGCTGGCTTGGTGGTGATAAACTCCCTTAGCCCTTTTTTGTCTGTGAAGCTTCTTATTTCCCCTTCAATTTTGAATGATAGCCTTGCTGGATAGAGTATTCTTGGATTCAGTCCTTTGCTTTGCATCACTTTGTAGATTTCCGTCCATTCTTTTCTGGCCTGATGTGTTTCTGTTGAGAAATCATTTGATAATCTAATGGGAGATCCCTTGTATGTTACTTTCCGTCTCTCTCTTGCATCCTGTAAGATTCTCTCTTTATCCTGAACATTTGCCATGGTAATTATGATGTGTCTTGGTGTGGGTCTTTTCGGGTTCACCTTGTTTGGGACTCTCTGGGCTTGTGTGACTTTTTTCTTCCCCACCTCAGGGAAGTTTTCTGATATTATTTCTTCGAATAGGTTTTCTAATCCATGTTCATCTTTCTGTTGTTCTGGCACCCCTATTATTCGTATGTTGTTTCGTTTCATGTTGTCCCAAAGCTCCCTTAGGCTCTCCTCCTGTCTTTTAATTTTTTTCTCCATTTGCCGTACAGTTTGAGTGTGTTTTGCTTCCTTGTCTTCTAATTCACTAATTCGGTCCTCCGCTTCTCCCAGTCTACTGTTGATACTTTCAATGGAGTTTTTTATTGAAGCTATGTCACTCTTCATTTCTTCTTGGGACTTACTTAAGTTGTTGATTTTTTCATCTGTTTCTTCTAGCTTCTTGCATAAGTAGTTGAGTTTTTCATCTGTTTCTTCTTGCTTCTTGAACATCTGGTGCATGTACTCTAGGAACCTTATTCTGAATTCTTTTTCCGTCATGTTGCATATCTCTGTCTCACTTAGCTGCTTTTCTGGCGAGTCCTCCTTTTCTTTCCTTTGGGGGTTTCTTTGCCTACCCATGTTTGATCTCGCTGACATATGTAGATGTTGAGATGTTCAGTGGCTGCTCCCTGGGTGGCAGGGGCTCCTTGGGTTGTGGTTGCTGCTCAGACGGTTGCGGTAGCAGCTGCTTTCCAGTTGGCAGCAGCTCCTCTGGTGGGTGTTGTTCACAGCTGTGTTGGCTCTTCTGGCTGGTGGGGGGAGGCTTCACGTACAGCTGCCGTTCCACAGACAGAGGGTGTGGTGATCAGGAGGCTGTGGTGATCAGGAGGCTGCGGTGATCAGGGGGCTGCTGTTGCTTGGATCTGCTGCGTTGATTTAAAGGCACAAAATACAACAGAGCAAGGCACAACGTACCAGGCACTGAACACAAGTATATTGACAATATTAATAACCCCAAATAAAGGTGACCACCCGAATTAAGAGAATTAGGGGATAAGGGAGAAAGAAGAGAAGAAGATAAAAGAGAGAACAGAAAAGAAAAATAAGAAAAAAAACAAAAAAGGAGTGCAAAAATAGAATTGGGAAAAAAGAGGGGGGAAAAAAAGAGAGCGAAAAAAGAGAATGAAGTAGAAGCGGGGAAGAGACTATTGGTATGAGGAGCAAACTCCAATAGAACTGCCACTAATCTCAACAAATTCCAGCAACAGATCCCTGGAGATGAATGCAAACTACAAACCACCAATAATATCCAGAGGGGTAAGGGAAAACAGAAGCACAAAAATAACCGGGGTGGGGTGGGGGAGGGAAGGGAAAAACCAGCAGAAAAAAAAAAAAAGAAAAAGAAAAAGAAAACCAACCTCACAACCAGTCCTAAAAAAGAAGAAAAAACACAAAACAAAACAAACAAACAAACAAACAAACAAAAAAAAGCCCAATATATTCAACAATCAAGAAAACAATAGAAAGATAAGAGAGAAAAAAATGTTTGGAAAGTGAAGAAGGATAAAGAATAGGTGTATAAGGATTTAGAGCAGTAGATTGGAAATAGGATATATAAGTAGGGTGGAATTAGACAGGGGGTAAAAAGAGGGAATTGGGAAAGTCTGGAGCAGGAATAGGGTAAGAGAAACAGGACACCAAAAGGGGAAAAGTAAGGAAGAGGGTTTTAGCAAAGAGGTGAAATTGAGATAGGGAAAATTAATGCTAAAGGAACGATGAAAATAGAATGGAGAACACTAATCCCAAAAAAAAAATAAAGAGAAAATAAAATGGCACTTTAAAAAATGGTAAAATGGTAGCAGTAATAATACTGGTTAAAAATAAAAATGTGGTAATTGAAAGGATAAAATCAGGTGATGGAAAAAGAAGAAAAAGAGAAAAAAAAATTGGTTTCTTAGTAAAAAGGTGAAAAAATTAAAAAGAAAAAGAAAAAGAAAAAATTTGCTGTAGTGATAGTCTTTTGGTTCTTCTACTCTTCAGCCTGGTTCGCCTTAGTCCTGCCAGGTATTTAGGAGAGTGTTGAATTTGCCTGCATTACACTGTTCCTCCGTGTTGTAAATCACAGTCCTGATTTTAAAGCAGGCCGTATTTGTGATCCAGTCTGCCTTAATTTGTATTCCCCTAAGAGTCAGTTTGTGGCTCAGCCTCTGGGTGGCAGTGTTTTTGGGTTGGCCTCTGAGGCTATACAGCTTCTCTATCCTTTTTTAATCCTTACCCTGCTCTGTGTTGTTGGTGGGACTCCCTTCCCTTCCTCTTGACCCAGCTAGAGTCCCCGTGTCATTATTAAATTCTCCCTCTTGCACCCACCCTAAACACCCTTGCCTTTCCCTCAGTCCTTCTCAGGGCAGAACCTGAACTCTGGTTAATCTCATATGTGTGCTAACCACATCTGGCCTGGAATTCCTAGTTGTGGCTTGTGGAAAAACATCACTGTTCGAGACCGGCCTCAAGCCAATGACCACAACCTGTGACATTTCCCTAGTCAGGTCACCCTGTTGTTCTCTTGGACTATTTCCGCCTTCTTTGGTCTCCTCAGACCTCTATCACCGCCCACTCTCCTCACTGGCACTCTATGGTCTCATTTCACTGAGGGAAGTCATCGGAAGAGACTTCCTCTTGCACCACGGAGTCTCCTGCTCCACCTGCATTCAACCCGTATTTGCTGCTTTCTCTCCTGGAAGCAATGGGTGAGCTATCTGTGCGACTCCGGGGTCAACACCTCCTCTTGTGCAGGCACCACCCTATCAAGGAATTCACTCCCAAAGCCTCCCTCGGCTCTCCTGCTAAATTGTGAACTTTTCCCTTTCCCTCAGCTCATTTCCCTGGGCACACAACACATGTTACAATTTCCCCTTCCTTTAAACAAAGCAAAACACCGCCTGCCCCCACAGGGTCTGGGTTTAGGAGGATTCTTGTGCAAGCGATTTGTTCAGGAATTGCTCTTTGGGTGCAGGACAGGGAAGGGGAGAAGGCAGGCAAAGCTGAGGCCACGCCTGTTGTCTCGGCCTGGCCTCGCCGCCGAGTGGAACTGGGCTGCCATCCCTTCTCACCCTCCTAATTCGTTCTTTTAATTCATAGCTAGTCTAGCATTATAAAACTAAGAGCTGCCCCAGATGAGGGACCTTAACTTACAGGCACAACCAGTGGCCAAGGACAAGCCAATGTTATCAACAGTTCATGAAGGTCTGCGAGAAATGGGCTTGGCCAAGTGCAAGATTGTGATGAACTCTGATACTTATAAGAAAGGTGACTCATTCTTCCAGTAATTGAACGCTGTCTGTGGAAGAGTAGGTGGTTTACCTCCTCCGGCCCTTGGCACTGATGCCTTAGGTCTGGATTCCCTGGAAGTGCCACACCCACTCACCAGGCTCCCCAACCCCCTTTCTCTGCTCCTTGTGTTTAGGAAGGGGTTACAGTTTCTGGAAAGGGAAATGAAACCGGTTTCATGGCAGGAAGATAACACATGTGGGTGCGCGGAGCAGACTCCCTCCCGCAGCCCAGCCACTTCCGTCGGGCGCACCTTTGCTCAGATGTCTCACACGCCCACGGGCAGGCAGGACTGTGTGAAAGTCCCTTCCAGAGGCTGGCTTCTCGCTCACCCACAGCCACGCCACCTGCTTTTACAGGCCCTGAAGCCAGAGTAAACCCGGCCCCTTTCCAGCCCCACCTTTCTATTTAGGAGCATGGAGTTTTAGAATTCTGAACCTATTTATCACTCTTTAAAAGTGATAAATAGGTTCAGAATTCTAAAACTTCATATATATATATACACATACATATATATATATTTCAGAGAGGAAGGGAGAGGGAGAGATAGAAACATCAATGATGAGAGAGAATCATTGATCGGCTGCCTCCTGCACGCCCCTTATTGGGAAATGAGCCCACAACCCGAGCATGTGCCCTTGACCTGGAATTGAACAATGACCCCCTGGCTCATAGGTCAATGCTCAACCACTGAGCCACGTTGGTTGGACTGAACTTATCACTCTTTTCCCTCTTATTGTTCACACTTTCCTTTCTTTTTAATTTTTCAATTACAGTTTGCATTTGATATTTTTGTGTATTAGTTTCAGATGTAACAGCAGAGTGGTTAGAAAATCGTGTACGTTAGAGAGTGGTTTCAAATACCGACCTGGCCCCATACATAGTTATGACGATGTTATTGACTATACTCCCTATGCTGTAACCTGCATCTGTGTGTTCAGACTTTTGTTTCATGTGTATATGCGTCTATCGTTCTCATTTCATTGTAAACGTCTTTCTAGATTTTCTATTTCCTTTATTTGGAAATGTAACACAAGAACATAGTAAAAAAAATTAAAACCGTGCAAAAGGATACATGGGGAAAGTAAATTTCATGCTGACCCTTCCCCCCAAACCTGCAGTTCCTTCCACAGAGGTAATTATCATTTCCAGTGTTTTGACTGTCCCTTCAGAGATTTCACAAAAGAAGAAATTAAAGTGGAAAATAAAATTATGACAAGATGTCCTGTCTTCTTAGTAACTCCACAAAACAAATTCAAACAATGGGACACTATCCCTCTGCTTGTTAAAAATTAAAGAAAAAGAGATGGGCAAGGGTGTGGGGAATGGGCACTTTTAAGTAAGACTGGTGACATAAATTGTGCAGCCTTCCAGGAAAAGCAACTTCACCCCTCTCAAAAAAAAAAAAAAAAAAAAAAAGGAATTGTACAGCCCTATGACAGAGCAATTCGCTCCCCTTCCAGATATGTCTTCTTCAGAAATAGCCATGTTTACAAAAACACATGTCCAGTACGGCAAGGTGTGTAATGAGACACCACCCCTATGTCCTTGAATAGGGGCATGGCTAATTAAAACCAACAAACCTTATAATGCTGGACTAGCTATGAATTAAAAGAATGAATTAGGACTATGTGTAGGGACCTGGAGAGATGCCTATCATATTGGGGTAGCTAAACCACATAAACATGTGGTCTGCAGCTTGCTTTCTTTAGATACACAGTGTGCAAAGTCATGTAGCTGTATCTCCCAGTTAGGGTCCAGGTAGAGATGGGAAGCACACCTGTCACTCAAGAGGGAAAATCCCTCCAGGCCAGGGGTGGGGGACGTCTGGCCTATGGCCCTATAAGACCCACGAAATCATTGGCTCTGGCCCTGCCAAGGCAACCAGGCGGGACTTGAAATTCAATAAATCTAGGAGCTTTTTAAAAATTGCAACATACATTGATAGTAAATGAGCTATAAGTATAAATATCCAAATGGCCCTTGGCAGGAGAAAGGATCCCCGCCCCTGCTCTCGGTGAGGGAGAGCACCCACGGCAGAGCCTGGGGTGTCATGAGCCAGAGCCTGTCCGCAGTCAGCAAGGGGGAGCTGGGGCCAGAGGCCGTGCCAGGCCCGCTGACTCAGTCCCCTGGAGGGCGAGCACCGCTGAGTCCTGTGAGCTGGGGCCCTGCCGTAGGGGCAGGAAGACAAGCGCCCGATTCAGGAAGGGAGGCCCCTTCACCTGCTCCGCTGCACCAGCCCTCTAGCGCCCTCTACCAACAAAGCTTAAAATTGTGCCAGCTGGCCAAGGGGACTTTTTTTTTTTTTAAATTTTTTAAAGTTTATCTTTATTGCCCAGCTGGTGTAGCTCAGTTAGTTGAGTGTTGACCCATGAACCAATAGGTCAGGGCACATGCCTGGGTTGCAGGCTTGGTCCCCAGTGGGGGGCGTGCAGGAGGCAGCCAATCAATGATTCTCTCTCATCATTGATGTTTCTATCTCTCTCTCCCTTTCCCTTCCTCTCTGAAATCAATATATATTTTAAAGAGAATGAATCTTGTCCACAGCAAACAGAGGTACTTTACAAAAGTGCATGTATAGCCCTGTGGCTATAACCTAAAATTGTCTTCTAGATGTGGGGATACTAGCAAAGAGCCCTTTCCCTCACCCTTCCTATTCTCCTTCCTCCACCACTTCACTGACCGAGTACAGGACTACATCTAGCTCCAACAGGTGAATTAGCAAAGACTCCCAGAAGACAGTCCTTCCTAAAAACTAACAAGAGGGCATTTGTAAAGTGATGACTTTACTGCCTCTGATTTCATTAAGCTTCGGGCTTTAAGACTTGCTTATCCTTGAATATGAGGCAGTATTGACTAAAATGCACACACACAGCAATGCTTAGACAGTCAGCTTGTCTAAAGACTTCTGGGCACAGATCCCTTCTCTCTGTATTTCCTTCCTCCTCCTCCTCCATCATCTCATAAACAGTCAGCATCCTCTGCAAGGCATCAAGTTTAACAATTCCATCCCCCTCAAAACAAACAAACAAACAAACAAACAAACAATTCCATTCCCCAAATATAACCCTTTCTATGAGTTAACAGAAAAAAATGCTTAAAGGGTGTCACATTAACTCTCTACTTTTTAACATATGTTTTGCACTTTAAAAAAATGTTTGTATTGATTTCAGAGAGAGGGATAGGGAGATAGAAACATCGATGAATTGGCCACCTCCCACACTCCGCCTACTGGGGATCGAGCCCACAATCCAGGCATGTGCTCCGACTGGGAATCGAAACCGCGATCAAGTCTTGGTTCATGGGTCAATGCTCAACCACTGAGCCACCCAGGCTGGGCCTGTTGCCCACTTTTAAACATCTAGAAAAGACTAGATGTTTCAAATAAGGATTTAAGTTTGGCCACAATAAACTGTACCCTCAAAACCCTAACTCTTCAGGGAAATTTCTAGAATGAGCCTTGGTTAGAGATGAGTTATTTTTAGGATTATACACTGCATTGCAAAATTCTTTTTATACCTGAGTCTCATTCCACATGTGCTTTTTCAATTAGAAAATTAGTAAGTGTGAAAACAATGGACTACAATTGACAGAAGTTCAAGGTTTCCCTTGCTGGCTTCAGGATGTTGCCAGAGGAAACAGCAGCATTCCTTCACCAGTGGGAGAGCCCTACTTGCTAGTGCTTCCTCCTGTGGCACTGAAACTGTTATAATTAACCTAGTCATTAATCACAGGAAAGGAGAAAAAAACAACAGGAAAGGAGCAAATATTGTAGGCATGTCAGCTGAGCAGCCTTCCCAGGAAGCTGCAGCTTTACACTCTCCAGGGGGCCACCGGTCTATTCCCCACAGATGGCTGGCGGAAGGGGCTGGACAGGGGGAGAATAGATGCATGCCCTGTAAAGTCTGGGTGACACAGGGAAGGTACTTGTTTGTTAGTCACACCTGTGAACAGGTCATTGGCTAGAGTAGGGATGGCCACTGCAAGCGCGGGAAGATTTGGGATACTTAAGTCCCTGAAAAAAGGAACTCACGCTCGCTCTCACGGCTCTCACATTCCTGCACTCAGCCACATGGCTCTCAGCCACGTGGACTCCACGCAATGGACCAATAGGCTGCAACTAGCCCGATGCTGTACCAACATGGAGCAGAAACTGTGGACACTGGCTTTGCTTTTAGCGTCACTGAATCCTCAGCTATACTTCTTCCAGGACTGGATCAAGGTAAATGGGACTTTAGAAATCCAGGGATATAATTCCATGCACATAAAAATCCTTCACGCTCCCGTGTGAGTCTCAGAAAATTCTTTTTCTTGCAGTATTATAAGGACCCCACCCCCAGCACTCAATGGGGAAAGGGATACCCCACTTCCAGCAATAACAGTACCACTATGAACATTTAAAGTTGTTTCTTTTGATATTTAACTCCACGTTTATATATAACACTAGAGGCCCGGTGCATGAAATTCGTGCACTGGGAATGGGAGGACGTCCCTTAGCCCGGCCTGTGCCCTCTCTCAGGCTGGGACCCCTGCCTCCTTGCCGCCCACCTGATTGCTGCTTCCTACTGCTCAGCTTGCTGCTCCTTAGTGCTGCCTCGAAGGCTCCTGCCACCACTGCTGCACTCGCCAGCTGTGAGCACCGCTTCTGGCTGAGTGGCACTCCTGCTGTGGGAACACACTGACCACCAGGGGGCAGCTCCTGCGTTGAGTGTCTGCCCCTTGGTGGTCAGTTCATACCCACCAGTCATTCCACCATTTGGTCAATTTGCATATGAGGGTTTTATTATATAGGATATTGAATGTGAACTGTAAATGAAAAATAAAATTTAAAAAAGAACCAAATAAAATTTTAGATCTGAAAATTTTTATATATATATATATTTAATTCTCACCTGAGGATGTTTTTAAAATTGATTTTTAGAGAGAGAAACATCCATGTGACAGAGAATTACTAGTAGGCTGCCTCTGCACCTGCTGACCCACCGGGATCTAACCTAAACCTGAGTATGTGCCCTAACCTAGACTCCAACAGGAAATCCTTTGGTGTACAGGTTGAGACTCTGACCAATTGAGCCACCTGGCCAGGGCAGATCTGAAAAAATTTTTTAAGTGTACCTCCAGGTCCTTGTCAGTGTGGATCAGTAGTTAGAGTGTCCTCCCATGCACCAAAGGGTAATGGATTCGATTCCAGGTGAGGGCACATACACAGGTTGTGGGTTCCATCCCTGTCAGAATGCTTGGGGAACTTTCTCCCTTCTGCTCTCTCTCTAGAATCAATGAAAAAAACATATCCTTAGGGGAGGACTTAAAAAGAAAAAAAAATGCTGATTTGATTGAGTGGATAGTGCTTCTGCAGGCAGACTGAAGGGTACCGGGTTGGATTCAATCAAGGGCACGTACCTGGGTTGCAGGATCAATCCGGGCCCTGGTCGGGGATTCAGCAAGAGGCAACCAACTGATCTCTCACATTCGTTTCTTTCTTTCTCCCTCCCTTCCACTCTCTGAAAAAAAAAAAAAAAAAAAAAGCAATGCAAAAATGTCCTCAGGTGAGGATTAACCAAAACAAACCAACAAACACCCATCCCCAGTGTGATTATTGAAGGAGCATATGAAGTATTTGTTGAATGAACGGGAAGGGATGGGACTTCGCTTTCTAACTGTTTTAGCAACTCTGCAAACCAGAGGGTTTATTTTTTATTTTAATTTTTATTGATTGATTATTTTAGAGAGAGGAAGGGGGTGAGAGAAACACCAGTGTGTTGTTCCGCTTATTATGCTCTCTTTGGTTGCTTCTTGTCTGTGCCCTGACCAGGATCCAACCCACAACCTGGTTGTGTCAGGAGGAGGTTCTAACCCACTGCACTGTGGGCTGCCTGTCAGGGCCCCTCAACAAAACCCCTCTGGCTGCCCTGGCCCCTGGTGTGGGCCGGAGCTCCTCTGCTACAGCAAAGGTTTGGGTTCCATTCTGCCAGGGCACCTACTTAGGTTTCGGGTTTGATCCCCGGTCGAGGCTGACTGCTGCTCAGGAAGTGACTGAGGACCGTGTGCTCTAGTCATTCGGTGGAGAGCTGGGGTTCCATTGCCAACCTGGCCGACTCTGATCCCCGCTACCCCGCTCCTACATCAAGGACGACTTCAACTATGGCAGCTGCGTGGCTGCTTGCAGTCAGACATCCTTCTGGCAGCCAGGGAGCCCTTCGGGGGATGTCTGACTAAAGGTATAGGCCCCCAGGGGATCAACTCTAAACCATTAGTTGGACATTCTTAGTGCTGCTATGGAGGTGGGAGAGGCTCCTGCCACCACCTCTGCGCTGGCCAGCCATGAGCCAGCTTCTGGCTGACTGGCACTCCCCATATGGAAGTGCACTGACCACCAGGGGGTAGCTCCTGCATTGAGCGTCTGCACCCTGGTGGCCAGTGCACATCATAGCAACTGGTCATTCTGCTGATCAGGCAATGTGCATATTAGCCTTTTATTATTATTATATAGGATGTCCCTATTTCCCCCCGTTTGCCCCTCTACCCAGCTCTTGCCCACCACTTCTCTCTGGCCATCACCATACTGTTTTCTGTGTCCATGGGTTGCGCATATATTTTCTTTGGCTAATACCTTCTTTAAATTCACTTCTTTAAATTTTTATTTTCAGATAAGTGCTTATAACTGCACTATTATATATTTCCTATTATATCATTTAGAATTAAGATATTTTTAATTGAACCCTTGTAAATTTTAGCACAATTTAATAAATTATGCTAGAAGCAATTAGGAGATTTTTCATGTAATGCATACACATTTCAATTAATATTTTATTAATTTTTAATTTTTAAAAATATTTTTATTGATTTTTTACAGAGAGGAAGGGGGAGGGATAGAGAGCTAGAAACATCGATGAGAGAGAAACATTGACCAGCTGCCTCCTGCACATTCCCTACTGGGGATGTGCCTGCAACCAAGGTACATGCTCTTGACCAGAATATCGAACCTGGGACCCTTCAGTCCGCAGGCCGACGCTCTATCAACCGAGCCAAACCAGTTTTGGCAATTTTTAATATTTTAATTTGAAATAATCTCATACATGTAAAAAAACACTATAAAATACTACAGCATATTCCATGTACCCTTCACCCAATTTCGTAGGTGTTAATAATTTAAACATAACCATTATACAACTAACAAAATTTGGAATATATTTTTCTTATAATCTCTTTAATGTTACTTAATCTTCACCCAAGGATATTTTCCCATTGAATTTTAGAGAGAGTGAAGGGAAAGGGAGAGACACATTGATTGGTTGCCTCCTGCACATGCTTTGATAGGGACTGGGGATCAAGGCAGCAACTGAAGTGTGTGCCCTTGACTGGAACCTAACCTGGGACATTTCAGTCCATGGGCTAATGGTCTATCCACTGAGCAAAACAGGCTGTAGCTTAATTCATTTACTTTTAATCTATATGTCTTTATATTTAAAGTGGGTTTTGTTTTTGATTAACACTCATAATCTATCCTTTAATAGGTGCATTTATGGCACTGACTTTCAGAGTGCTTACTGATAGAGTTACTACCATATCAGGCGGCTTCTGGGTCTTATGGGTCCTGCCCTGCCTTGCCACCCAGGACCGGATCTGTCTGAGCAGCAAAGCAGGCCGGATTCTGGGTCTTTTGGGGCTGCCCTGGATGACAGTGCGCTGGTGGCTGGCGCTGTCCCGCCCTGCTTACAGTATTCAAATTAGCCGCCACCTTTGTTGGTGGTTAATTTGCATATCACTCTCATTAGCCAACGGGAGCTGTAGTGAAGTTATGGTCAATTACCATGTTTGTCTATTATTAGATAGGATATATTTTTATTGATTTCAGAGAGGAAGGGAGAAATAAAACATCAATGATGAGAGACAATCATTGATTAGTTGCCTCCTGCGTGCCCCCCACTGGGGATCGAACCTGCAACCGGGGCATGTGCCCTGACCAACCTCGGAAATTGAACCTTAACCTCCTGGTTCATAGGGCAAAGCTCAACCACCAAACCATGCTGGTGAGCTGGGATCTCTTCTTTAAATTGTGAATTATTTAACAGCCCGTGTAACTGGCCAAACACTAACAGTAATCCTATCTAATAATAGAGAAACATGGTAATTAACCATACCTCCGCTACGCTTCCCATTGGCTAATAAGGGTGATATGCAAATTAACTGCCAACCAAGGTGGCGGCCGGCAGCCACACAGCTGAAGCGAACATGAGGCTTGCTTGCCCCGGTGATGGAGGAGGCCAAGCTTCCCCACGTGCCCCAACTAGTCTCTGAGCTCTGAAAGCAACAACTCCAAAAGCAACTATGTTTCAATTATAGAAGGTAAACAAACCTCAGATACCTGCTTTCAGACAGCCTGGCATCCCAGCTGGAGCTGCAACAAAGTTTCAATTATAGAAGGTAAATAAATCCCAGAATAAAAAAAAGAAAAGAAAAAAAGGAGCGACTGGGAGCTTCAGTTACAGGCTTGGCCTGCCTGAAAACAGCCCTCAGCTCCTCATCCAGGCTGGTCAGGCACCCCAGTGGGGACGCCCATCCTAAACGGGGTGCAGACAGGCTGAAAACAGTCTCAGCCGCTCATACAGGCAGGCCAGGCACCCAAGTGGGACACCAACGCTGAAGGGGGTGTGGGCAAACTGAAAACAGCCATAAGCCCCTCATCCAGGCTAGCCAGGCACCCCAGTGGGACCCCCAGCCTGAAGGGGTGGTGGGCAGCCTGAAAACAGCCCTCACCCCCTCATCCAGGCTGGCCAGGCACCCCAGTGGGTACGCCACCCTAAAGGGGGTTTGGGGAGCCTGAAAACAGCCATCAGCCCCTCACTCTGGTTGGCAAGGCACCAAACGGGACCCAAGCCTGATCCGGGACACCATTCAGGGCAAACCAGCAGGCCCCCAACCCATGCACAAGGCCACTATCATATATAGTAAAAGGGTAATATGCAAACATTACCATGTTTCTCTAGACTGGGAATGACTGGTCACTGTGACACACACTGGCCACCAGGGGGCAGATGCTCAATGCAGGTTCTCCCCTCTGGTGATCAGTGACCTCCCACATGGAGGAGATATGCTCAGCCACAGGCCAGGCTCATGGCTGAGAGTACAGCAGTGATGGTGGGAGCCTCTCCTGACTCCTCAGGAGTGCGAAGGATGTCCGACTGCAGCTTAGGTCTGCTCCCTGCTGGCAAGTGGACATCCCCCGAGAGCTGCCGGGCTGCCAGAGGGATGTCTGATTGCCAGCTTAGGCCCAATCTCCTGGGAAGGAGGCCTCAGCCAGCAGATGGTCATCTGCCGAGGGGTCCCAGACTGTGAGAGGGCACAGGCTAGGCTGAGGGACCCCCCGCCCCCAGTTCACGAATTTCGTGCACCGGGCCTCTAGTTATTAATCATGATCTTTTCCGGTTTAAAACAGAAAATGAAGCATGACAGTTTAAAATACCACAGAATCTTGTGACTTACATCTGAGCTGTGATAATTTCCTTATTTGGTAACGATTCTCAGGAACATGTGCATAGCAACAACCAAAATTGTTTTCCATTAGTTTTCTACTATGTGATGACATTTCAAGAGTTACTTCTTCTTTTGGTCAGCGAGATTAAACAGAAAAGGGTACAGACCTCAAGACAAGAGATTTTGTCATTTTCTAATGGCTAAATCCATGTTTTAAATTGTTTATATGTATCAAAGGTCATTCAGTGAAGTACAATATGAAATTTAATCTTTATATGAGTCCGCATTTGAATAGTTTTTGTGTTTTATTATATTTGTATTGAATTTATTGGGGTTACACTGCTTAACAAAATTACATAGGTTTCAGGTGCGCAATTGAATAGTTAAATTATATATAATGTTTATAACATATAATAACATAACACTATCCTATCTAATAATAGACAAACACGGTAATTAACCATACCTCTGCTACGCTTCCCATTGGCTAATAAGGGTGATATGCAAATTAACTGCCAACCAAGGTGGCGGCCGGCAGCCACGCAGCTGAAGCGAACATAGGGCTTGGTTGCCCCGGCCTTGGCGGAAGCCAAGCTTCCCCACGTGCCGCAACTAGTCTCTGAGCTCTGAAAGCAACAACTCCAAATGCAACTATGTTTCAATTATAGAAGGTAAACAAAGCCCAGATACCTGCTTTCAGCCAGCCGGCCTCAGAGCTGGAGCTGCAACAAACTTTCAATTACAGAAGGTACATAAATCCCAGAAGAAAAAAAAGAAGAAAAAAAGGAGAGACTGGGAGCTTCAGTTGCAGGCTTGGCCTGCCTGCAAAGAGCCCTCAACCCCTCATCCAGGCTGGCCAGGCACCCCAGTGGGACCTCCACCCTGAAGGGGGTGGGGGCAGCCTGAAAACAGCCATCAGCCCCTCACTCAGGCTGGCCAGGCACCCTGGCGGGACGCCCTACCCGGATACGGGACAAAATTTAGGGCAAACCAGCCAGCCCCCACCCGTTCACCAGGCCTCTATCCTATATAGTAAAGGAGGAATATGCAAACTGACCCTAACAGCAGAAAGACTGGGAATGACTGGTCACTATGACACACACTGACCACCACCGGGCAGACGCTCAATGCAGGATCTGCCCTCTGGTGGTCAGTGAGCTCCCACATGGAGGACCTCTGCTCAGCCACAAGCCAGGGCGCTGGCTGCCAGTACAGCAGTGGTGGTGGGAGCCTCTCCTGCCTCCTCAGGAGTGCGAAGGATGTCCGACTGCAGCTTAGGTCTGCTCCCTGCTGGCAAGTGGACATCCCCCGAGAGCTGCCGGGCTGCCAGAGGGATGTCTGATTGCCAGCTTAGGCCCAATCTCCTGGGAAGGAGGCCTCAGCCAGCAGATGGTCATCTGCCGAGGGGTCCCAGACTGTGAGAGGGCACAGGCTGGGCTGAGGGACCCCCCGCCCCCAGTTCACGAATTTCGTGCACCGGGCCTCTAGTTATTAATCATGATCTTTTCCGGTTAAAAACAGAAAATGAAGCATGACAGTTTATAATACCACAGAATCTTGTGACTTACATCTGAGCTGTGGATAATTTCCTTATTTGGTAACGATTCTCAGGAACATGTGTATAGCAACAACCAAAATTGTTTTCCATTAGTTTTGTACTATGTGATGACATTTCAAGAGTTACTTCTTCTTTTGGTCAGCGAGATTAAACAGAAAAGGGTACAGACCTCAAGACAAGAGATTTTGTCATTTTCTAATGGCTAAATCCATGTTTTAAATTGTTTATATGTATCAAAGGTCATCCAGTAAAGTACAATATGAAATTTAATCTTTATATGAGTCCGCATTTGAATAGTTTTTGTGTTTTATTATATTTGTATTGAATTTATTGGGGTTACACTGCTTAACAAAATTACATAGGTTTCAGGTGCGCAATTGAATAGTTAAATTATATATAATGTTTATAACATATAATAACATAACACTATCCTATCTAATAATAGACAAACACGGTAATTAACCATACCTCTGCTACGCTTCCCATTGGCTAATAAGGGTGATATGCAAATTAACTGCCAACCAAGGTGGCGGCCGGCAGCCACGCAGCTGAAGCGAACATAGGGCTTGGTTGCCCCGGCCTTGGCGGAAGCCAAGCTTCCCCACGTGCCGCAACTAGTCTCTGAGCTCTGAAAGCAACAACTCCAAATGCAACTATGTTTCAATTATAGAAGGTAAACAAAGCCCAGATACCTGCTTTCAGCCAGCCGGCCTCAGAGCTGGAGCTGCAACAAACTTTCAATTACAGAAGGTACATAAATCCCAGAAGAAAAAAAAGAAGAAAAAAAGGAGAGACTGGGAGCTTCAGTTGCAGGCTTGGCCTGCCTGCAAAGAGCCCTCAACCCCTCATCCAGGCTGGCCAGGCACCCCAGTGGGACCTCCACCCTGAAGGGGGTGGGGGCAGCCTGAAAACAGCCATCAGCCCCTCACTCAGGCTGGCCAGGCACCCTGGCGGGACGCCCTACCCTGATACGGGACACAATTTAGGGCAAACCAGCCAGCCCCCACCCGTTCACCAGGCCTCTATCCTATATAGTAAAGGAGGAATATGCAAACTGACCCTAACAGCAGAAAGACTGGGAATGACTGGTCACTATGACACACACTGACCACCACCGGGCAGACGCTCAATGCAGGATCTGCCCTCTGGTGGTCAGTGAGCTCCCACATGGAGGAGCTCTGCTCAGCCACAAGCCAGGGCGCTGGCTGCCAGTACAGCAGTGGTGGTGGGAGCCTCTCCTGCCTCCTCAGGAGTGCGAAGGATGTCCGACTGCAGCTTAGGTCTGCTCCCTGCTGGCAAGTGGACATCCCCCGAGAGCTGCCGGGCTGCCAGAGGGATGTCTGATTGCCAGCTTAGGCCCAATCTCCTGGGAAGGAGGCCTCAGCCAGCAGATGGTCATCTGCCGAGGGGTCCCAGACTGTGAGAGGGCACAGGCTGGGCTGAGGGACCCCCCGCCCCCAGTTCACGAATTTCGTGCACCGGGCCTCTAGTTATTAATCATGATCTTTTCCGGTTAAAAACAGAAAATGAAGCATGACAGTTTATAATACCACAGAATCTTGTGACTTACATCTGAGCTGTGGATAATTTCCTTATTTGGTAACGATTCTCAGGAACATGTGTATAGCAACAACCAAAATTGTTTTCCATTAGTTTTGTACTATGTGATGACATTTCAAGAGTTACTTCTTCTTTTGGTCAGCGAGATTAAACAGAAAAGGGTACAGACCTCAAGACAAGAGATTTTGTCATTTTCTAATGGCTAAATCCATGTTTTAAATTGTTTATATGTATCAAAGGTCATTCAGTAAAGTACAATATGAAATTTAATCTTTATATGAGTCCGCATTTGAATAGTTTTTGTGTTTTATTATATTTGTATTGAATTTATTGGGGTTACACTGCTTAACAAAATTACATAGGTTTCAGGTGCGCAATTGAATAGTTAAATTATATATAATGTTTATAACATATAATAACATAACACTATCCTATCTAATAATAGACAAACACGGTAATTAACCATACCTCTGCTACGCTTCCCATTGGCTAATAAGGGTGATATGCAAATTAACTGCCAACCAAGGTGGCGGCCGGCAGCCACGCAGCTGAAGCGAACATCGGGCTTGGTTGCCCCGGCCTTGGCGGAAGCCAAGCTTCCCCACGTGCCGCAACTAGTCTCTGAGCTCTGAAAGCAACAACTCCAAATGCAACTATGTTTCAATTATAGAAGGTAAACAAAGCCCAGATACCTGCTTTCAGCCAGCCGGCCTCAGAGCTGGAGCTGCAACAAACTTTCAATTACAGAAGGTACATAAATCCCAGAAGAAAAAAAAGAAGAAAAAAAGGAGAGACTGGGAGCTTCAGTTGCAGGCTTGGCCTGCCTGCAAAGAGCCCTCAACCCCTCATCCAGGCTGGCCAGGCACCCCAGTGGGACCTCCACCCTGAAGGGGGTGGGGGCAGCCTGAAAACAGCCATCAGCCCCTCACTCAGCCTGGCCAGGCACCCTGGCGGGACGCCCTACCCTGATACGGGACACAATTTAGGGCAAACCAGCCAGCCCCCACCCGTTCACCAGGCCTCTATCCTATATAGTAAAGGAGGAATATGCAAACTGACCCTAACAGCAGAAAGACTGGGAATGACTGGTCACTATGACACACACTGACCACCACCGGGCAGACGCTCAATGCAGGATCTGCCCTCTGGAGGTCAGTGAGCTCCCACATGGAGGAGCTCTGCTCAGCCACAAGCCAGGGCGCTGGCTGCCAGTACAGCAGTGGTGGTGGGAGCCTCTCCTGCCTCCTCAGGAGTGCGAAGGATGTCCGACTGCAGCTTAGGTCTGCTCCCTGCTGGCAAGTGGACATCCCCCGAGAGCTGCCGGGCTGCCAGAGGGATGTCTGATTGCCAGCTTAGGCCCAATCTCCTGGGAAGGAGGCCTCAGCCAGCAGATGGTCATCTGCCGAGGGGTCCCAGACTGTGAGAGGGCACAGGCTGGGCTGAGGGACCCCCCGCCCCCAGTTCACGAATTTCGTGCACCGGGCCTCTAGTTATTAATCATGATCTTTTCCGGTTTAAAACAGAAAATGAAGCATGACAGTTTAAAATACCACAGAATCTTGTGACTTACATCTGAGCTGTGGATAATTTCCTTATTTGGTAACGATTCTCAGGAACATGTGTATAGCAACAACCAAAATTGTTTTCCATTAGTTTTGTACTATGTGATGACATTTCAAGAGTTACTTCTTCTTTTGGTCAGCGAGATTAAACAGAAAAGGGTACAGACCTCAAGACAAGAGATTTTGTCATTTTCTAATGGCTAAATCCATGTTTTAAATTGTTTATATGTATCAAAGGTCATTCAGTAAAGTACAATATGAAATTTAATCTTTATATGAGTCCGCATTTGAATAGTTTTTGTGTTTTATTATATTTGTATTGAATTTATTGGGGTTACACTGCTTAACAAAATTACATAGGTTTCAGGTGCGCAATTGAATAGTTAAATTATATATAATGTTTATAACATATAATAACATAACACTATCCTATCTAATAATAGACAAACACGGTAATTAACCATACCTCTGCTACGCTTCCCATTGGCTAATAAGGGTGATATGCAAATTAACTGCCAACCAAGGTGGCGGCCGGCAGCCACGCAGCTGAAGCGAACATCGGGCTTGGTTGCCCCGGCCTTGGCGGAAGCCAAGCTTCCCCACGTGCCGCAACTAGTCTCTGAGCTCTGAAAGCAACAACTCCAAATGCAACTATGTTTCAATTATAGAAGGTAAACAAAGCCCAGATACCTGCTTTCAGCCAGCCGGCCTCAGAGCTGGAGCTGCAACAAACTTTCAATTACAGAAGGTACATAAATCCCAGAAGAAAAAAAAGAAGAAAAAAAGGAGAGACTGGGAGCTTCAGTTGCAGGCTTGGCCTGCCTGCAAAGAGCCCTCAACCCCTCATCCAGGCTGGCCAGGCACCCCAGTGGGACCTCCACCCTGAAGGGGGTGGGGGCAGCCTGAAAACAGCCATCAGCCCCTCACTCAGCCTGGCCAGGCACCCTGGCGGGACGCCCTACCCTGATACGGGACACAATTTAGGGCAAACCAGCCAGCCCCCACCCGTTCACCAGGCCTCTATCCTATATAGTAAAGGAGGAATATGCAAACTGACCCTAACAGCAGAAAGACTGGGAATGACTGGTCACTATGACACACACTGACCACCACCGGGCAGACGCTCAATGCAGGATCTGCCCTCTGGAGGTCAGTGAGCTCCCACATGGAGGAGCTCTGCTCAGCCACAAGCCAGGGCGCTGGCTGCCAGTACAGCAGTGGTGGTGGGAGCCTCTCCTGCCTCCTCAGGAGTGCGAAGGATGTCCGACTGCAGCTTAGGTCTGCTCCCTGCTGGCAAGTGGACATCCCCCGAGAGCTGCCGGGCTGCCAGAGGGATGTCTGATTGCCAGCTTAGGCCCAATCTCCTGGGAAGGAGGCCTCAGCCAGCAGATGGTCATCTGCCGAGGGGTCCCAGACTGTGAGAGGGCACAGGCTAGGCTGAGGGACCCCCCGCCCCCAGTTCACGAATTTCGTGCACCGGGCCTCTAGTTATTAATCATGATCTTTTCCGGTTTAAAACAGAAAATGAAGCATGACAGTTTAAAATACCACAGAATCTTGTGACTTACATCTGAGCTGTGATAATTTCCTTATTTGGTAACGATTCTCAGGAACATGTGCATAGCAACAACCAAAATTGTTTTCCATTAGTTTTCTACTATGTGATGACATTTCAAGAGTTACTTCTTCTTTTGGTCAGCGAGATTAAACAGAAAAGGGTACAGACCTCAAGACAAGAGATTTTGTCATTTTCTAATGGCTAAATCCATGTTTTAAATTGTTTATATGTATCAAAGGTCATTCAGTAAAGTACAATATGAAATTTAATCTTTATATGAGTCCGCATTTGAATAGTTTTTGTGTTTTATTATATTTGTATTGAATTTATTGGGGTTACACTGCTTAACAAAATTACATAGGTTTCAGGTGCGCAATTGAATAGTTAAATTATATATAATGTTTATAACATATAATAACATAACACTATCCTATCTAATAATAGACAAACACGGTAATTAACCATACCTCTGCTACGCTTCCCATTGGCTAATAAGGGTGATATGCAAATTAACTGCCAACCAAGGTGGCGGCCGGCAGCCACGCAGCTGAAGCGAACATCGGGCTTGGTTGCCCCGGCCTTGGCGGAAGCCAAGCTTCCCCACGTGCCGCAACTAGTCTCTGAGCTCTGAAAGCAACAACTCCAAATGCAACTATGTTTCAATTATAGAAGGTAAACAAAGCCCAGATACCTGCTTTCAGCCAGCCGGCCTCAGAGCTGGAGCTGCAACAAACTTTCAATTACAGAAGGTACATAAATCCCAGAAGAAAAAAAAGAAGAAAAAAAGGAGAGACTGGGAGCTTCAGTTGCAGGCTTGGCCTGCCTGCAAAGAGCCCTCAACCCCTCATCCAGGCTGGCCAGGCACCCCAGTGGGACCTCCACCCTGAAGGGGGTGGGGCAGCCTGAAAACAGCCATCAGCCCCTCACTCAGGCTGGCCAGGCACCAGGCAGGACGCCCTACCCTGATACGGGACACAATTTAGGGCAAACCAGCCAGCCCCCACCCGTTCACCAGGCCTCTATCCTATATAGTAAAGGAGGAATATGCAAACTGACCCTAACAGCAGAAAGACTGGGAATGACTGGTCACTATGACACACACTGACCACCACCGGGCAGACGCTCAATGCAGGATCTGCCCTCTGGAGGTCAGTGAGCTCCCACATGGAGGAGCTCTGCTCAGCCACAAGCCAGGGCGCTGGCTGCCAGTACAGCAGTGGTGGTGGGAGCCTCTCCTGCCTCCTCAGGAGTGCGAAGGATGTCCGACTGCAGCTTAGGTCTGCTCCCTGCTGGCAAGTGGACATCCCCCGAGAGCTGCCGGGCTGCCAGAGGGATGTCTGATTGCCAGCTTAGGCCCAATCTCCTGGGAAGGAGGCCTCAGCCAGCAGATGGTCATCTGCCGAGGGGTCCCAGACTGTGAGAGGGCACAGGCTGGGCTGAGGGACCCCCCGCCCCCAGTTCACGAATTTCGTGCACCGGGCCTCTAGTTATTAATCATGATCTTTTCCGGTTAAAAACAGAAAATGAAGCATGACAGTTTATAATACCACAGAATCTTGTGACTTACATCTGAGCTGTGGATAATTTCCTTATTTGGTAACGATTCTCAGGAACATGTGTATAGCAACAACCAAAATTGTTTTCCATTAGTTTTGTACTATGTGATGACATTTCAAGAGTTACTTCTTCTTTTGGTCAGCGAGATTAAACAGAAAAGGGTACAGACCTCAAGACAAGAGATTTTGTCATTTTCTAATGGCTAAATCCATGTTTTAAATTGTTTATATGTATCAAAGGTCATTCAGTAAAGTACAATATGAAATTTAATCTTTATATGAGTCCGCATTTGAATAGTTTTTGTGTTTTATTATATTTGTATTGAATTTATTGGGGTTACACTGCTTAACAAAATTACATAGGTTTCAGGTGCGCAATTGAATAGTTAAATTATATATAATGTTTATAACATATAATAACATAACACTATCCTATCTAATAATAGACAAACACGGTAATTAACCATACCTCTGCTACGCTTCCCATTGGCTAATAAGGGTGATATGCAAATTAACTGCCAACCAAGCTGGCGGCCGGCAGCCACGCAGCTGAAGCGAACATAGGGCTTGGTTGCCCCGGCCTTGGCGGAAGCCAAGCTTCCCCACGTGCCGCAACTAGTCTCTGAGCTCTGAAAGCAACAACTCCAAATGCAACTATGTTTCAATTATAGAAGGTAAACAAAGCCCAGATACCTGCTTTCAGCCAGCCGGCCTCAGAGCTGGAGCTGCAACAAACTTTCAATTACAGAAGGTACATAAATCCCAGAAGAAAAAAAAGAAGAAAAAAAGGAGAGACTGGGAGCTTCAGTTGCAGGCTTGGCCTGCCTGCAAAGAGCCCTCAACCCCTCATCCAGGCTGGCCAGGCACCCCAGTGGGACCTCCACCCTGAAGGGGGTGGGGCAGCCTGAAAACAGCCATCAGCCCCTCACTCAGGCTGGCCAGGCACCAGGCGGGACGCCCTACCCTGATACGGGACACAATTTAGGGCAAACCAGCCAGCCCCCACCCGTTCACCAGGCCTCTATCCTATATAGTAAAGGAGGAATATGCAAACTGACCCTAACAGCAGAAAGACTGGGAATGACTGGTCACTATGACACACACTGACCACCACCGGGCAGACGCTCAATGCAGGATCTGCCCTCTGGAGGTCAGTGAGCTCCTACATGGAGGACCTCTGCTCAGCCACAAGCCAGGGCGCTGGCTGCCAGTACAGCAGTGGTGGTGGGAGCCTCTCCTGCCTCCTCAGGAGTGCGAAGGATGTCCGACTGCAGCTTAGGTCTGCTCCCTGCTGGCAAGTGGACATCCCCCGAGAGCTGCCGGGCTGCCAGAGGGATGTCTGATTGCCAGCTTAGGCCCAATCTCCTGGGAAGGAGGCGTCAGCCAGCAGATGGTCATCTGCCGAGGGGTCCCAGACTGTGAGAGGGCACAGGCTAGGCTGAGGGACCCCCCGCCCCCAGTTCACGAATTTCGTGCACCGGGCCTCTAGTTATTAATCATGATCTTTTCCGGTTTAAAACAGAAAATGAAGCATGACAGTTTAAAATACCACAGAATCTTGTGACTTACATCTGAGCTGTGATAATTTCCTTATTTGGTAACGATTCTCAGGAACATGTGCATAGCAACAACCAAAATTGTTTTCCATTAGTTTTCTACTATGTGATGACATTTCAAGAGTTACTTCTTCTTTTGGTCAGCGAGATTAAACAGAAAAGGGTACAGACCTCAAGACAAGAGATTTTGTCATTTTCTAATGGCTAAATCCATGTTTTAAATTGTTTATATGTATCAAAGGTCATTCAGTAAAGTACAATATGAAATTTAATCTTTATATGAGTCCGCATTTGAATAGTTTTTGTGTTTTATTATATTTGTATTGAATTTATTGGGGTTACACTGCTTAACAAAATTACATAGGTTTCAGGTGCGCAATTGAATAGTTAAATTATATATAATGTTTATAACATATAATAACATAACACTATCCTATCTAATAATAGACAAACACGGTAATTAACCATACCTCTGCTACGCTTCCCATTGGCTAATAAGGGTGATATGCAAATTAACTGCCAACCAAGGTGGCGGCCGGCAGCCACGCAGCTGAAGCGAACATAGGGCTTGGTTGCCCCGGCCTTGGCGGAAGCCAAGCTTCCCCACGTGCCGCAACTAGTCTCTGAGCTCTGAAAGCAACAACTCCAAATGCAACTATGTTTCAATTATAGAAGGTAACAAAGCCCAGATACCTGCTTTCAGCCAGCCGGCCTCAGAGCTGGAGCTGCAACAAACTTTCAATTACAGAAGGTACATAAATCCCAGAAGAAAAAAAGAAGAAAAAAAGGAGAGACTGGGAGCTTCAGTTGCAGGCTTGGCCTGCCTGCAAAGAGCCCTCAACCCCTCATCCAGGCTGGCCAGGCACCCCAGTGGGACCTCCAACCTGAAGGGGCTGGGGGCAGCCTGAAAACAGCCATCAGCCCCTCACTCAGGCTGGCCAGGCACCCTGGCGGGACGCCCTACCCTGATACGGGACACAATTTAGGGCAAACCAGCCAGCCCCCACCCGTTCACCAGGCCTCTATCCTATATAGTAAAGGAGGAATATGCAAACTGACCCTAACAGCAGAAAGACTGGGAATGACTGGTCACTATGACACACACTGACCACCACCGGGCAGACGCTCAATGCAGGATCTGCCCTCTGGTGGTCAGTGAGCTCCCACATGGAGGACCTCTGCTCAGCCACAAGCCAGGGCGCTGGCTGCCAGTACAGCAGTGGTGGTGGGAGCCTCTCCTGCCTCCTCAGGAGTGCGAAGGATGTCCGACTGCAGCTTAGGTCTGCTCCCTGCTGGCAAGTGGACATCCCCCGAGAGCTGCCGGGCTGCCAGAGGGATGTCTGATTGCCAGCTTAGGCCCAATCTCCTGGGAAGGAGGCCTCAGCCAGCAGATGGTCATCTGCCGAGGGGTCCCAGACTGTGAGAGGGCACAGGCTGGGCTGAGGGACCCCCCGCCCCCAGTTCACGAATTTCGTGCACCGGGCCTCTAGTTATTAATCATGATCTTTTCCGGTTAAAAACAGAAAATGAAGCATGACAGTTTATAATACCACAGAATCTTGTGACTTACATCTGAGCTGTGGATAATTTCCTTATTTGGTAACGATTCTCAGGAACATGTGTATAGCAACAACCAAAATTGTTTTCCATTAGTTTTGTACTATGTGATGACATTTCAAGAGTTACTTCTTCTTTTGGTCAGCGAGATTAAACAGAAAAGGGTACAGACCTCAAGACAAGAGATTTTGTCATTTTCTAATGGCTAAATCCATGTTTTAAATTGTTTATATGTATCAAAGGTCATTCAGTAAAGTACAATATGAAATTTAATCTTTATATGAGTCCGCATTTGAATAGTTTTTGTGTTTTATTATATTTGCATTGAATTTATTGGGGTTACACTGCTTAACAAAATTACATAGGTTTCAGGTGCGCAATTGAATAGTTAAATTATATATAATGTTTATAACATGTAATAACATAACACTATCCTATCTAATAATAGACAAACACGGTAATTAACCATACCTCTGCTACGCTTCCCATTGGCTAATAAGGGTGATATGCAAATTAACTGCCAACCAAGCTGGCGGCCGGCAGCCACGCAGCTGAAGCGAACATCGGGCTTGGTTGCCCCGGCCTTGGCGGAAGCCAAGCTTCCCCACGTGCCGCAACTAGTCTCTGAGCTCTGAAAGCAACAACTCCAAATGCAACTATGTCTCAATTATAGAACGTAAACAAAGCCCAGATACCTGCTTTCAGCCAGCCGGCCTCAGAGCTGGAGCTGCAACAAACTTTCAATTACAGAAGGTACATAAATCCCAGAAGAAAAAAAAGAAGAAAAAAAGGAGAGACTGGGAGCTTCAGTTGCAGGCTTGGCCTGCCTGCAAAGAGCCCTCAACCCCTCATCCAGGCTGGCCAGGCACCCCAGTGGGACCTCCACCCTGAAGGGGGTGGGGGCAGCCTGAAAACAGCCATCAGCCCCTCACTCAGGCTGGCCAGGCACCCTGGCGGGACGCCCTACCCTGATACGGGACACAATTTAGGGCAAACCAGCCAGCCCCCACCCGTTCACCAGGCCTCTATCCTATATAGTAAAGGAGGAATATGCAAACTGACCCTAACAGCAGAAAGACTGGGAATGACTGGTCACTATGACACACACTGACCACCACCGGGCAGACGCTCAATGCAGGATCTGCCCTCTGGAGGTCAGTGAGCTCCCACATGGAGGAGCTCTGCTCAGCCACAAGCCAGGGCGCTGGCTGCCAGTACAGCAGTGGTGGTGGGAGCCTCTCCTGCCTCCTCAGGAGTGCGAAGGATGTCCGACTGCAGCTTAGGTCTGCTCCCTGCTGGCAAGTGGACATCCCCCGAGAGCTGCCGGGCTGCCAGAGGGATGTCTGATTGCCAGCTTAGGCCCAATCTCCTGGGAAGGAGGCCTCAGCCAGCAGATGGTCATCTGCCGAGGGGTCCCAGACTGTGAGAGGGCACAGGCTGGGCTGAGGGACCCCCCGCACCCAGTTCACGAATTTCGTGCACCGGGCCTCTAGTTATTAATCATGATCTTTTCCGGTTTAAAACAGAAAATGAAGCATGACAGTTTAAAATACCACAGAATCTTGTGACTTACATCTGAGCTGTGATAATTTCCTTATTTGGTAACGATTCTCAGGAACATGTGCATAGCAACAACCAAAATTGTTTTCCATTAGTTTTCTACTATGTGATGACATTTCAAGAGTTACTTCTTCTTTTGGTCAGCGAGATTAAACAGAAAAGGGTACAGACCTCAAGACAAGAGATTTTGTCATTTTCTAATGGCTAAATCCATGTTTTAAATTGTTTATATGTATCAAAGGTCATTCAGTGAAGTACAATATGAAATTTAATCTTTATATGAGTCCGCATTTGAATAGTTTTTGTGATTTATTATATTTGTATTGAATTTATTGGGGTTACACTGCTTAACAAAATTACATAGGTTTCAGGTGCGCAATTGAATAGTTAAATTATATATAATGTTTATAACATATAATAACATAACACTATCCTATCTAATAATAGACAAACACGGTAATTAACCATACCTCTGCTACGCTTCCCATTGGCTAATAAGGGTGATATGCAAATTAACTGCCAACCAAGGTGGCGGCCGGCAGCCACGCAGCTGAAGCGAACATAGGGCTTGTTTGCCCCGGCCTTGGCGGAAGCCAAGCTTCCCCACGTGCCGCAACTAGTCTCTGAGCTCTGAAAGCAACAACTCCAAATGCAACTATGTTTCAATTATAGAAGGTAAACAAAGCCCAGATACCTGCTTTCAGCCAGCCGGCCTCAGAGCTGGAGCTGCAACAAACTTTCAATTACAGAAGGTACATAAATCCCAGAAGAAAAAAAAGAAGAAAAAAAGGAGAGACTGGGAGCTTCAGTTGCAGGCTTGGCCTGCCTGCAAAGAGCCCTCAACCCCTCATCCAGGCTGGCCAGGCACCCCAGTGGGACCTCCACCCTGAAGGGGGTGGGGCAGCCTGAAAACAGCCATCAGCCCCTCACTCAGGCTGGCCAGGCACCAGGCGGGACGCCCTACCCTGATACAGGACACAATTTAGGGCAAACCAGCCAGCCCCCACCCGTTCACCAGGCCTCTATCCTATATAGTAAAGGAGGAATATGCAAACTGACCCTAACAGCAGAAAGACTGGGAATGACTGGTCACTATGACACACACTGACCACCACCGGGCAGACGCTCAATGCAGGATCTGCCCTCTGGAGGTCAGTGAGCTCCCACATGGAGGAGCTCTGCTCAGCCACAAGCCAGGGCGCTGGCTGCCAGTACAGCAGTGGTGGTGGGAGCCTCTCCTGCCTCCTCAGGAGTGCGAAGGATGTCCGACTGCAGCTTAGGTCTGCTCCCTGCTGGCAAGTGGACATCCCCCGAGAGCTGCCGGGCTGCCAGAGGGATGTCTGATTGCCAGCTTAGGCCCAATCTCCTGGGAAGGAGGCCTCAGCCAGCAGATGGTCATCTGCCGAGGGGTCCCAGACTGTGAGAGGGCACAGGCTGGGCTGAGGGACCCCCCGCCCCCAGTTCACGAATTTCGTGCACCGGGCCTCTAGTTATTAATCATGATCTTTTCCGGTTTAAAACAGAAAATGAAGCATGACAGTTTAAAATACCACAGAATCTTGTGACTTACATCTGAGCTGTGATAATTTCCTTATTTGGTAACGATTCTCAGGAACATGTGCATAGCAACAACCAAAATTGTTTTCCATTAGTTTTCTACTATGTGATGACATTTCAAGAGTTACTTCTTCTTTTGGTCAGCGAGATTAAACAGAAAAGGGTACAGACCTCAAGACAAGAGATTTTGTCATTTTCTAATGGCTAAATCCATGTTTTAAATTGTTTATATGTATCAAAGGTCATTCAGTGAAGTACAATATGAAATTTAATCTTTATATGAGTCCGCATTTGAATAGTTTTTGTGATTTATTATATTTGTATTGAATTTATTGGGGTTACACTGCTTAACAAAATTACATAGGTTTCAGGTGCGCAATTGAATAGTTAAATTATATATAATGTTTATAACATATAATAACATAACACTATCCTATCTAATAATAGACAAACACGGTAATTAACCATACCTCTGCTACGCTTCCCATTGGCTAATAAGGGTGATATGCAAATTAACTGCCAACCAAGGTGGCGGCCGGCAGCCACGCAGCTGAAGCGAACATAGGGCTTGTTTGCCCCGGCCTTGGCGGAAGCCAAGCTTCCCCACGTGCCGCAACTAGTCTCTGAGCTCTGAAAGCAACAACTCCAAATGCAACTATGTTTCAATTATAGAAGGTAAACAAAGCCCAGATACCTGCTTTCAGCCAGCCGGCCTCAGAGCTGGAGCTGCAACAAACTTTCAATTACAGAAGGTACATAAATCCCAGAAGAAAAAAAAGAAGAAAAAAAGGAGAGACTGGGAGCTTCAGTTGCAGGCTTGGCCTGCCTGCAAAGAGCCCTCAACCCCTCATCCAGGCTGGCCAGGCACCCCAGTGGGACCTCCACCCTGAAGGGGGTGGGGCAGCCTGAAAACAGCCATCAGCCCCTCACTCAGGCTGGCCAGGCACCAGGCGGGACGCCCCTACCCTGATACAGGACTCAATTTAGGGCAAACCAGCCAGCCCCCACCCGTTCACCAGGCCTCTATCCTATATAGTAAAGGAGGAATATGCAAACTGACCCTAACAGCAGAAAGACTGGGAATGACTGGTCACTATGACACACACTGACCACCACCGGGCAGACGCTCAATGCAGGATCTGCCCTCTGGAGGTCAGTGAGCTCCCACATGGAGGAGCTCTGCTCAGCCACAAGCCAGGGCGCTGGCTGCCAGTACAGCAGTGGTGGTGGGAGCCTCTCCTGCCTCCTCAGGAGTGCGAAGGATGTCCGACTGCAGCTTAGGTCTGCTCCCTGCTGGCAAGTGGACATCCCCCGAGAGCTGCCGGGCTGCCAGAGGGATGTCTGATTGCCAGCTTAGGCCCAATCTCCTGGGAAGGAGGCCTCAGCCAGCAGATGGTCATCTGCCGAGGGGTCCCAGACTGTGAGAGGGCACAGGCTAGGCTGAGGGACCCCCCGCCCCCAGTTCACGAATTTCGTGCACCGGGCCTCTAGTTATTAATCATGATCTTTTCCGGTTTAAAACAGAAAATGAAGCATGACAGTTTAAAATACCACAGAATCTTGTGACTTACATCTGAGCTGTGATAATTTCCTTATTTGGTAACGATTCTCAGGAACATGTGCATAGCAACAACCAAAATTGTTTTCCATTAGTTTTCTACTATGTGATGACATTTCAAGAGTTACTTCTTCTTTTGGTCAGCGAGATTAAACAGAAAAGGGTACAGACCTCAAGACAAGAGATTTTGTCATTTTCTAATGGCTAAATCCATGTTTTAAATTGTTTATATGTATCAAAGGTCATTCAGTAAAGTACAATATGAAATTTAATCTTTATATGAGTCCGCATTTGAATAGTTTTTGTGTTTTATTATATTTGTATTGAATTTATTGGGGTTACACTGCTTAACAAAATTACATAGGTTTCAGGTGCGCAATTGAATAGTTAAATTATATATAATGTTTATAACATATAATAACATAACACTATCCTATCTAATAATAGACAAACACGGTAATTAACCATACCTCTGCTACGCTTCCCATTGGCTAATAAGGGTGATATGCAAATTAACTGCTAACCAAGCTGGCGGCCGGCAGCCACGCAGCTGAAGCGAACATCGGGCTTGGTTGCCCCGGCCTTGGCGGAAGCCAAGCTTCCCCACGTGCCGCAACTAGTCTCTGAGCTCTGAAAGCAACAACTCCAAATGCAACTATGTTTCAATTATAGAAGGTAAACAAAGCCCAGATACCTGCTTTCAGCCAGCCGGCCTCAGAGCTGGAGCTGCAACAAACTTTCAATTACAGAAGGTACATAAATCCCAGAAGAAAAAAAAGAAGAAAAAAAGGAGAGACTGGGAGCTTCAGTTGCAGGCTTGGCCTGCCTGCAAAGAGCCCTCAACCCCTCATCCAGGCTGGCCAGGCACCCCAGTGGGACCTCCACCCTGAAGGGGGTGGGGCAGCCTGAAAACAGCCATCAGCCCCTCACTCAGGCTGGCCAGGCACCAGGCGGGACGCCCTACCCTGATACGGGACACAATTTAGGGCAAACCAGCCAGCCCCCACCCGTTCACCAGGCCTCTATCCTATATAGTAAAGGAGGAATATGCAAACTGACCCTAACAGCAGAAAGACTGGGAATGACTGGTCACTATGACACACACTGACCACCACCGGGCAGACGCTCAATGCAGGATCTGCCCTCTGGAGGTCAGTGAGCTCCCACATGGAGGAGCTCTGCTCAGCCACAAGCCAGGGCGCTGGCTGCCAGTACAGCAGTGGTGGTGGGAGCCTCTCCTGCCTCCTCAGGAGTGCGAAGGATGTCCGACTGCAGCTTAGGTCTGCTCCCTGCTGGCAAGTGGACATCCCCCGAGAGCTGCCGGGCTGCCAGAGGGATGTCTGATTGCCAGCTTAGGCCCAATCTCCTGGGAAGGAGGCCTCAGCCAGCAGATGGTCATCTGCCGAGGGGTCCCAGACTGTGAGAGGGCACAGGCTAGGCTGAGGGACCCCCCGCCCCCAGTTCACGAATTTCGTGCACCGGGCCTCTAGTTATTAATCATGATCTTTTCCGGTTTAAAACAGAAAATGAAGCATGACAGTTTAAAATACCACAGAA
Source organism: Myotis yumanensis (assembly GCF_028538775.1). Taxonomy (NCBI): domain Eukaryota; kingdom Metazoa; phylum Chordata; class Mammalia; order Chiroptera; family Vespertilionidae; genus Myotis; species Myotis yumanensis. The sequence continues at coordinate 9,437,520 of NW_027223759.1, forward strand.
TCTTGTGACTTACATCTGAGCTGTGATAATTTCCTTATTTGGTAACGATTCTCAGGAACATGTGCATAGCAACAACCAAAATTGTTTTCCATTAGTTTTCTACTATGTGATGACATTTCAAGAGTTACTTCTTCTTTTGGTCAGCGAGATTAAACAGAAAAGGGTACAGACCTCAAGACAAGAGATTTTGTCATTTTCTAATGGCTAAATCCATGTTTTAAATTGTTTATATGTATCAAAGGTCATTCAGTAAAGTACAATATGAAATTTAATCTTTATATGAGTCCGCATTTGAATAGTTTTTGTGTTTTATTATATTTGTATTGAATTTATTGGGGTTACACTGCTTAACAAAATTACATAGGTTTCAGGTGCGCAATTGAATAGTTAAATTATATATAATGTTTATAACATATAATAACATAACACTATCCTATCTAATAATAGACAAACACGGTAATTAACCATACCTCTGCTACGCTTCCCATTGGCTAATAAGGGTGATATGCAAATTAACTGCCAACCAAGCTGGCGGCCGGCAGCCACGCAGCTGAAGCGAACATCGGGCTTGGTTGCCCCGGCCTTGGCGGAAGCCAAGCTTCCCCACGTGCCGCAACTAGTCTCTGAGCTCTGAAAGCAACAACTCCAAATGCAACTATGTTTCAATTATAGAAGGTAAACAAAGCCCAGATACCTGCTTTCAGCCAGCCGGCCTCAGAGCTGGAGCTGCAACAAACTTTCAATTACAGAAGGTACATAAATCCCAGAAGAAAAAAAAGAAGAAAAAAAGGAGAGACTGGGAGCTTCAGTTGCAGGCTTGGCCTGCCTGCAAAGAGCCCTCAACCCCTCATCCAGGCTGGCCAGGCACCCCAGTGGGACCTCCACCCTGAAGGGGGTGGGGCAGCCTGAAAACAGCCATCAGCCCCTCACTCAGGCTGGCCAGGCACCAGGCGGGACGCCCTACCCTGATACGGGACACAATTTAGGGCAAACCAGCCAGCCCCCACCCGTTCACCAGGCCTCTATCCTATATAGTAAAGGAGGAATATGCAAACTGACCCTAACAGCAGAAAGACTGGGAATGACTGGTCACTATGACACACACTGACCACCACCGGGCAGACGCTCAATGCAGGATCTGCCCTCTGGAGGTCAGTGAGCTCCCACATGGAGGAGCTCTGCTCAGCCACAAGCCAGGGCGCTGGCTGCCAGTACAGCAGTGGTGGTGGGAGCCTCTCCTGCCTCCTCAGGAGTGCGAAGGATGTCCGACTGCAGCTTAGGTCTGCTCCCTGCTGGCAAGTGGACATCCCCCGAGAGCTGCCGGGCTGCCAGAGGGATGTCTGATTGCCAGCTTAGGCCCAATCTCCTGGGAAGGAGGCCTCAGCCAGCAGATGGTCATCTGCCGAGGGGTCCCAGACTGTGAGAGGGCACAGGCTAGGCTGAGGGACCCCCCGCCCCCAGTTCACGAATTTCGTGCACCGGGCCTCTAGTTATTAATCATGATCTTTTCCGGTTTAAAACAGAAAATGAAGCATGACAGTTTAAAATACCACAGAATCTTGTGACTTACATCTGAGCTGTGATAATTTCCTTATTTGGTAACGATTCTCAGGAACATGTGCATAGCAACAACCAAAATTGTTTTCCATTAGTTTTCTACTATGTGATGACATTTCAAGAGTTACTTCTTCTTTTGGTCAGCGAGATTAAACAGAAAAGGGTACAGACCTCAAGACAAGAGATTTTGTCATTTTCTAATGGCTAAATCCATGTTTTAAATTGTTTATATGTATCAAAGGTCATTCAGTAAAGTACAATATGAAATTTAATCTTTATATGAGTCCGCATTTGAATAGTTTTTGTGTTTTATTATATTTGTATTGAATTTATTGGGGTTACACTGCTTAACAAAATTACATAGGTTTCAGGTGCGCAATTGAATAGTTAAATTATATATAATGTTTATAACATATAATAACATAACACTATCCTATCTAATAATAGACAAACACGGTAATTAACCATACCTCTGCTACGCTTCCCATTGGCTAATAAGGGTGATATGCAAATTAACTGCCAACCAAGGTGGCGGCCGGCAGCCACGCAGCTGAAGCGAACATAGGGCTTGGTTGCCCCGGCCTTGGCGGAAGCCAAGCTTCCCCACGTGCCGCAACTAGTCTCTGAGCTCTGAAAGCAACAACTCCAAATGCAACTATGTTTCAATTATAGAAGGTAAACAAAGCCCAGATACCTGCTTTCAGCCAGCCGGCCTCAGAGCTGGAGCTGCAACAAACTTTCAATTACAGAAGGTACATATCCCAGAAGAAAAAAAAGAAGAAAAAAAGGAGAGACTGGGAGCTTCAGTTGCAGGCTTGGCCTGCCTGCAAAGAGCCCTCAACCCCTCATCCAGGCTGGCCAGGCACCCCAGTGGGACCTCCACCCTGAAGGGGGTGGGGGCAGCCTGAAAACAGCCATCAGCCCCTCACTCAGCCTGGCCAGGCACCCTGGCGGGACGCCCTACCCTGATACGGGACACAATTTAGGGCAAACCAGCCAGCCCCCACCCGTTCACCAGGCCTCTATCCTATATAGTAAAGGAGGAATATGCAAACTGACCCTAACAGCAGAAAGACTGGGAATGACTGGTCACTATGACACACACTGACCACCACCGGGCAGACGCTCAACGCAGGATCTGCCCTCTGGAGGTCAGTGAGCTCCCACATGGAGGAGCTCTGCTCAGCCACAAGCCAGGGCGCTGGCTGCCAGTACAGCAGTGGTGGTGGGAGCCTCTCCTGCCTCCTCAGGAGTGCGAAGGATGTCCGACTGCAGCTTAGGTCTGCTCCCTGCTGGCAAGTGGACATCCCCCGAGAGATGCCGGGCTGCCAGAGGGATGTCTGATTGCCAGCTTAGGCCCAATCTCCTGGGAAGGAGGCCTCAGCCAGCAGATGGTCATCTGCCGAGGGGTCCCAGACTGTGAGAGGGCACAGGCTAGGCTGAGGGACCCCCCGCCCCCAGTTCACGAATTTCGTGCACCGGGCCTCTAGTTATTAATCATGATCTTTTCCGGTTAAAAACAGAAAATGAAGCATGACAGTTTATAATACCACAGAATCTTGTGACTTACATCTGAGCTGTGGATAATTTCCTTATTTGGTAACGATTCTCAGGAACATGTGCATAGCAACAACCAAAATTGTTTTCCATTAGTTTTCTACTATGTGATGACATTTCAAGAGTTACTTCTTCTTTTGGTCAGCGAGATTAAACAGAAAAGGGTACAGACCTCAAGACAAGAGATTTTGTCATTTTCTAATGGCTAAATCCATGTTTTAAATTGTTTATATGTATCAAAGGTCATTCAGTAAAGTACAATATGAAATTTAATCTTTATATGAGTCCGCATTTGAATAGTTTTTGTGTTTTATTATATTTGTATTGAATTTATTGGGGTTACACTGCTTAACAAAATTACATAGGTTTCAGGTGCGCAATTGAATAGTTAAATTATATATAATGTTTATAACATATAATAACATAACACTATCCTATCTAATAATAGACAAACACGGTAATTAACCATACCTCTGCTACGCTTCCCATTGGCTAATAAGGGTGATATGCAAATTAACTGCCAACCAAGGTGGCGGCCGGCAGCCACGCAGCTGAAGCGAACATAGGGCTTGGTTGCCCCGGCCTTGGCGGAAGCCAAGCTTCCCCACGTGCCGCAACTAGTCTCTGAGCTCTGAAAGCAACAACTCCAAATGCAACTATGTTTCAATTATAGAAGGTAAACAAAGCCCAGATACCTGCTTTCAGCCAGCCGGCCTCAGAGCTGGAGCTGCAACAAACTTTCAATTACAGAAGGTACATAAATCCCAGAAGAAAAAAAAGAAGAAAAAAAGGAGAGACTGGGAGCTTCAGTTGCAGGCTTGGCCTGCCTGCAAAGAGCCCTCAACCCCTCATCCAGGCTGGCCAGGCACCCCAGTGGGACCTCCACCCTGAAGGGGGTGGGGCAGCCTGAAAACAGCCATCAGCCCCTCACTCAGGCTGGCCAGGCACCAGGCGGGACGCCCTACCCTGATACGGGACACAATTTAGGGCAAACCAGCCAGCCCCCACCCGTTCACCAGGCCTCTATCCTATATAGTAAAGGAGGAATATGCAAACTGACCCTAACAGCAGAAAGACTGGGAATGACTGGTCACTATGACACACACTGACCACCACCGGGCAGACGCTCAATGCAGGATCTGCCCTCTGGAGGTCAGTGAGCTCCCACATGGAGGAGCTCTGCTCAGCCACAAGCCAGGGCGCTGGCTGCCAGTACAGCAGTGGTGGTGGGAGCCTCTCCTGCCTCCTCAGGAGTGCGAAGGATGTCCGACTGCAGCTTAGGTCTGCTCCCTGCTGGCAAGTGGACATCCCCCGAGAGCTGCCGGGCTGCCAGAGGGATGTCTGATTGCCAGCTTAGGCCCAATCTCCTGGGAAGGAGGCCTCAGCCAGCAGATGGTCATCTGCCGAGGGGTCCCAGACTGTGAGAGGGCACAGGCTGGGCTGAGGGACCCCCCGCCCCCAGTTCACGAATTTCGTGCACCGGGCCTCTAGTTATTAATCATGATCTTTTCCGGTTAAAAATAGAAAATGAAGCATGACAGTTTATAATACCACAGAATCTTGTGACTTACATCTGAGCTGTGGATAATTTCCTTATTTGGTAACGATTCTCAGGAACATGTGTATAGCAACAACCAAAATTGTTTTCCATTAGTTTTGTACTATGTGATGACATTTCAAGAGTTACTTCTTCTTTTGGTCAGCGAGATTAAACAGAAAAGGGTACAGACCTCAAGACAAGAGATTTTGTCATTTTCTAATGGCTAAATCCATGTTTTAAATTGTTTATATGTATCAAAGGTCATTCAGTAAAGTACAATATGAAATTTAATCTTTATATGAGTCCGCATTTGAATAGTTTTTGTGTTTTATTATATTTGTATTGAATTTATTGGGGTTACACTGCTTAACAAAATTACATAGGTTTCAGGTGCGCAATTGAATAGTTAAATTATATATAATGTTTATAACATATAATAACATAACACTATCCTATCTAATAATAGACAAACACGGTAATTAACCATACCTCTGCTACGCTTCCCATTGGCTAATAAGGGTGATATGCAAATTAACTGCCAACCAAGGTGGCGGCCGGCAGCCACGCAGCTGAAGCGAACATCGGGCTTGGTTGCCCCGGCCTTGGCGGAAGCCAAGCTTCCCCACGTGCCGCAACTAGTCTCTGAGCTCTGAAAGCAACAACTCCAAATGCAACTATGTTTCAATTATAGAAGGTAAACAAAGCCCAGATACCTGCTTTCAGCCAGCCGGCCTCAGAGCTGGAGCTGCAACAAACTTTCAATTACAGAAGGTACATAAATCCCAGAAGAAAAAAAAGAAGAAAAAAAGGAGAGACTGGGAGCTTCAGTTGCAGGCTTGGCCTGCCTGCAAAGAGCCCTCAACCCCTCATCCAGGCTGGCCAGGCACCCCAGTGGGACCTCCACCCTGAAGGGGGTGGGGCAGCCTGAAAACAGCCATCAGCCCCTCACTCAGGCTGGCCAGGCACCAGGCAGGACGCCCTACCCTGATACGGGACACAATTTAGGGCAAACCAGCCAGCCCCCACCCGTTCACCAGGCCTCTATCCTATATAGTAAAGGAGGAATATGCAAACTGACCCTAACAGCAGAAAGACTGGGAATGACTGGTCACTATGACACACACTGACCACCACCGGGCAGACGCTCAATGCAGGATCTGCCCTCTGGAGGTCAGTGAGCTCCCACATGGAGGAGCTCTGCTCAGCCACAAGCCAGGGCGCTGGCTGCCAGTACAGCAGTGGTGGTGGGAGCCTCTCCTGCCTCCTCAGGAGTGCGAAGGATGTCCGACTGCAGCTTAGGTCTGCTCCCTGCTGGCAAGTGGACATCCCCCGAGAGCTGCCGGGCTGCCAGAGGGATGTCTGATTGCCAGCTTAGGCCCAATCTCCTGGGAAGGAGGCCTCAGCCAGCAGATGGTCATCTGCCGAGGGGTCCCAGACTGTGAGAGGGCACAGGCTGGGCTGAGGGACCCCCCGCCCCCAGTTCACGAATTTCGTGCACCGGGCCTCTAGTTATTAATCATGATCTTTTCCGGTTTAAAACAGAAAATGAAGCATGACAGTTTAAAATACCACAGAATCTTGTGACTTACATCTGAGCTGTGATAATTTCCTTATTTGGTAACGATTCTCAGGAACATGTGCATAGCAACAACCAAAATTGTTTTCCATTAGTTTTCTACTATGTGATGACATTTCAAGAGTTACTTCTTCTTTTGGTCAGCGAGATTAAACAGAAAAGGGTACAGACCTCAAGACAAGAGATTTTGTCATTTTCTAATGGCTAAATCCATGTTTTAAATTGTTTATATGTATCAAAGGTCATTCAGTGAAGTACAATATGAAATTTAATCTTTATATGAGTCCGCATTTGAATAGTTTTTGTGATTTATTATATTTGTATTGAATTTATTGGGGTTACACTGCTTAACAAAATTACATAGGTTTCAGGTGCGCAATTGAATAGTTAAATTATATATAATGTTTATAACATATAATAACATAACACTATCCTATCTAATAATAGACAAACACGGTAATTAACCATACCTCTGCTACGCTTCCCATTGGCTAATAAGGGTGATATGCAAATTAACTGCCAACCAAGGTGGCGGCCGGCAGCCACGCAGCTGAAGCGAACATAGGGCTTGTTTGCCCCGGCCTTGGCGGAAGCCAAGCTTCCCCACGTGCCGCAACTAGTCTCTGAGCTCTGAAAGCAACAACTCCAAATGCAACTATGTTTCAATTATAGAAGGTAAACAAAGCCCAGATACCTGCTTTCAGCCAGCCGGCCTCAGAGCTGGAGCTGCAACAAACTTTCAATTACAGAAGGTACATAAATCCCAGAAGAAAAAAAAGAAGAAAAAAAGGAGAGACTGGGAGCTTCAGTTGCAGGCTTGGCCTGCCTGCAAAGAGCCCTCAACCCCTCATCCAGGCTGGCCAGGCACCCCAGTGGGACCTCCACCCTGAAGGGGGTGGGGCAGCCTGAAAACAGCCATCAGCCCCTCACTCAGGCTGGCCAGGCACCAGGCGGGACGCCCTACCCTGATACAGGACACAATTTAGGGCAAACCAGCCAGCCCCCACCCGTTCACCAGGCCTCTATCCTATATAGTAAAGGAGGAATATGCAAACTGACCCTAACAGCAGAAAGACTGGGAATGACTGGTCACTATGACACACACTGACCACCACCGGGCAGACGCTCAATGCAGGATCTGCCCTCTGGAGGTCAGTGAGCTCCCACATGGAGGAGCTCTGCTCAGCCACAAGCCAGGGCGCTGGCTGCCAGTACAGCAGTGGTGGTGGGAGCCTCTCCTGCCTCCTCAGGAGTGCGAAGGATGTCCGACTGCAGCTTAGGTCTGCTCCCTGCTGGCAAGTGGACATCCCCCGAGAGCTGCCGGGCTGCCAGAGGGATGTCTGATTGCCAGCTTAGGCCCAATCTCCTGGGAAGGAGGCCTCAGCCAGCAGATGGTCATCTGCCGAGGGGTCCCAGACTGTGAGAGGGCACAGGCTAGGCTGAGGGACCCCCCGCCCCCAGTTCACGAATTTCGTGCACCGGGCCTCTAGTTATTAATCATGATCTTTTCCGGTTTAAAACAGAAAATGAAGCATGACAGTTTAAAATACCACAGAATCTTGTGACTTACATCTGAGCTGTGATAATTTCCTTATTTGGTAACGATTCTCAGGAACATGTGCATAGCAACAACCAAAATTGTTTTCCATTAGTTTTCTACTATGTGATGACATTTCAAGAGTTACTTCTTCTTTTGGTCAGCGAGATTAAACAGAAAAGGGTACAGACCTCAAGACAAGAGATTTTGTCATTTTCTAATGGCTAAATCCATGTTTTAAATTGTTTATATGTATCAAAGGTCATTCAGTAAAGTACAATATGAAATTTAATCTTTATATGAGTCCGCATTTGAATAGTTTTTGTGTTTTATTATATTTGTATTGAATTTATTGGGGTTACACTGCTTAACAAAATTACATAGGTTTCAGGTGCGCAATTGAATAGTTAAATTATATATAATGTTTATAACATATAATAACATAACACTATCCTATCTAATAATAGACAAACACGGTAATTAACCATACCTCTGCTACGCTTCCCATTGGCTAATAAGGGTGATATGCAAATTAACTGCTAACCAAGCTGGCGGCCGGCAGCCACGCAGCTGAAGCGAACATCGGGCTTGGTTGCCCCGGCCTTGGCGGAAGCCAAGCTTCCCCACGTGCCGCAACTAGTCTCTGAGCTCTGAAAGCAACAACTCCAAATGCAACTATGTTTCAATTATAGAAGGTAAACAAAGCCCAGATACCTGCTTTCAGCCAGCCGGCCTCAGAGCTGGAGCTGCAACAAACTTTCAATTACAGAAGGTACATAAATCCCAGAAGAAAAAAAAGAAGAAAAAAAGGAGAGACTGGGAGCTTCAGTTGCAGGCTTGGCCTGCCTGCAAAGAGCCCTCAACCCCTCATCCAGGCTGGCCAGGCACCCCAGTGGGACCTCCACCCTGAAGGGGGTGGGGCAGCCTGAAAACAGCCATCAGCCCCTCACTCAGGCTGGCCAGGCACCAGGCGGGACGCCCTACCCTGATACGGGACACAATTTAGGGCAAACCAGCCAGCCCCCACCCGTTCACCAGGCCTCTATCCTATATAGTAAAGGAGGAATATGCAAACTGACCCTAACAGCAGAAAGACTGGGAATGACTGGTCACTATGACACACACTGACCACCACCGGGCAGACGCTCAATGCAGGATCTGCCCTCTGGAGGTCAGTGAGCTCCCACATGGAGGAGCTCTGCTCAGCCACAAGCCAGGGCGCTGGCTGCCAGTACAGCAGTGGTGGTGGGAGCCTCTCCTGCCTCCTCAGGAGTGCGAAGGATGTCCGACTGCAGCTTAGGTCTGCTCCCTGCTGGCAAGTGGACATCCCCCGAGAGCTGCCGGGCTGCCAGAGGGATGTCTGATTGCCAGCTTAGGCCCAATCTCCTGGGAAGGAGGCCTCAGCCAGCAGATGGTCATCTGCCGAGGGGTCCCAGACTGTGAGAGGGCACAGGCTAGGCTGAGGGACCCCCCGCCCCCAGTTCACGAATTTCGTGCACCGGGCCTCTAGTTATTAATCATGATCTTTTCCGGTTTAAAACAGAAAATGAAGCATGACAGTTTAAAATACCACAGAATCTTGTGACTTACATCTGAGCTGTGATAATTTCCTTATTTGGTAACGATTCTCAGGAACATGTGCATAGCAACAACCAAAATTGTTTTCCATTAGTTTTCTACTATGTGATGACATTTCAAGAGTTACTTCTTCTTTTGGTCAGCGAGATTAAACAGAAAAGGGTACAGACCTCAAGACAAGAGATTTTGTCATTTTCTAATGGCTAAATCCATGTTTTAAATTGTTTATATGTATCAAAGGTCATTCAGTAAAGTACAATATGAAATTTAATCTTTATATGAGTCCGCATTTGAATAGTTTTTGTGTTTTATTATATTTGTATTGAATTTATTGGGGTTACACTGCTTAACAAAATTACATAGGTTTCAGGTGCGCAATTGAATAGTTAAATTATATATAATGTTTATAACATATAATAACATAACACTATCCTATCTAATAATAGACAAACACGGTAATTAACCATACCTCTGCTACGCTTCCCATTGGCTAATAAGGGTGATATGCAAATTAACTGCCAACCAAGCTGGCGGCCGGCAGCCACGCAGCTGAAGCGAACATCGGGCTTGGTTGCCCCGGCCTTGGCGGAAGCCAAGCTTCCCCACGTGCCGCAACTAGTCTCTGAGCTCTGAAAGCAACAACTCCAAATGCAACTATGTTTCAATTATAGAAGGTAAACAAAGCCCAGATACCTGCTTTCAGCCAGCCGGCCTCAGAGCTGGAGCTGCAACAAACTTTCAATTACAGAAGGTACATAAATCCCAGAAGAAAAAAAAGAAGAAAAAAAGGAGAGACTGGGAGCTTCAGTTGCAGGCTTGGCCTGCCTGCAAAGAGCCCTCAACCCCTCATCCAGGCTGGCCAGGCACCCCAGTGGGACCTCCACCCTGAAGGGGGTGGGGCAGCCTGAAAACAGCCATCAGCCCCTCACTCAGGCTGGCCAGGCACCAGGCGGGACGCCCTACCCTGATACGGGACACAATTTAGGGCAAACCAGCCAGCCCCCACCCGTTCACCAGGCCTCTATCCTATATAGTAAAGGAGGAATATGCAAACTGACCCTAACAGCAGAAAGACTGGGAATGACTGGTCACTATGACACACACTGACCACCACCGGGCAGACGCTCAATGCAGGATCTGCCCTCTGGAGGTCAGTGAGCTCCCACATGGAGGAGCTCTGCTCAGCCACAAGCCAGGGCGCTGGCTGCCAGTACAGCAGTGGTGGTGGGAGCCTCTCCTGCCTCCTCAGGAGTGCGAAGGATGTCCGACTGCAGCTTAGGTCTGCTCCCTGCTGGCAAGTGGACATCCCCCGAGAGCTGCCGGGCTGCCAGAGGGATGTCTGATTGCCAGCTTAGGCCCAATCTCCTGGGAAGGAGGCCTCAGCCAGCAGATGGTCATCTGCCGAGGGGTCCCAGACTGTGAGAGGGCACAGGCTAGGCTGAGGGACCCCCCGCCCCCAGTTCACGAATTTCGTGCACCGGGCCTCTAGTTATTAATCATGATCTTTTCCGGTTTAAAACAGAAAATGAAGCATGACAGTTTAAAATACCACAGAATCTTGTGACTTACATCTGAGCTGTGATAATTTCCTTATTTGGTAACGATTCTCAGGAACATGTGCATAGCAACAACCAAAATTGTTTTCCATTAGTTTTCTACTATGTGATGACATTTCAAGAGTTACTTCTTCTTTTGGTCAGCGAGATTAAACAGAAAAGGGTACAGACCTCAAGACAAGAGATTTTGTCATTTTCTAATGGCTAAATCCATGTTTTAAATTGTTTATATGTATCAAAGGTCATTCAGTAAAGTACAATATGAAATTTAATCTTTATATGAGTCCGCATTTGAATAGTTTTTGTGTTTTATTATATTTGTATTGAATTTATTGGGGTTACACTGCTTAACAAAATTACATAGGTTTCAGGTGCGCAATTGAATAGTTAAATTATATATAATGTTTATAACATATAATAACATAACACTATCCTATCTAATAATAGACAAACACGGTAATTAACCATACCTCTGCTACGCTTCCCATTGGCTAATAAGGGTGATATGCAAATTAACTGCCAACCAAGCTGGCGGCCGGCAGCCACGCAGCTGAAGCGAACATAGGGCTTGGTTGCCCCGGCCTTGGCGGAAGCCAAGCTTCCCCACGTGCCGCAACTAGTCTCTGAGCTCTGAAAGCAACAACTCCAAATGCAACTATGTTTCAATTATAGAAGGTAAACAAAGCCCAGATACCTGCTTTCAGCCAGCCGGCCTCAGAGCTGGAGCTGCAACAAACTTTCAATTACAGAAGGTACATATCCCAGAAGAAAAAAAAGAAGAAAAAAAGGAGAGACTGGGAGCTTCAGTTGCAGGCTTGGCCTGCCTGCAAAGAGCCCTCAACCCCTCATCCAGGCTGGCCAGGCACCCCAGTGGGACCTCCACCCTGAAGGGGGTGGGGGCAGCCTGAAAACAGCCATCAGCCCCTCACTCAGGCTGGCCAGGCACCCTGGCGGGACGCCCTACCCTGATACGGGACACAATTTAGGGCAAACCAGCCAGCCCCCACCCGTTCACCAGGCCTCTATCCTATATAGTAAAGGAGGAATATGCAAACTGACCCTAACAGCAGAAAGACTGGGAATGACTGGTCACTATGACACACACTGACCACCACCGGGCAGATGCTCAATGCAGGATCTGCCCTCTGGTGGTCAGTGAGCTCCCACATGGAGGACCTCTGCTCAGCCACAAGCCAGGGTGCTGGCTGCCAGTACAGCAGTGGTGGTGGGAGCCTCTCCTGCCTCCTCAGGAGTGCGAAGGATGTCCGACTGCAGCTTAGGTCTGCTCCCTGCTGGCAAGTGGACATCCCCGAGAGCTGCCGGGCTGCCAGAGGGATGTCTGATTGCCAGCTTAGGCCCAATCTCCTGGGAAGGAGGCCTCAGCCAGCAGATGGTCATCTGCCGAGGGGTCCCAGACTGTGAGAGGGCACAGGCTGGGCTGAGGGACCCCCCGCCCCCAGTTCACGAATTTCGTGCACCGGGCCTCTAGTTATTAATCATGATCTTTTCCGGTTAAAAACAGAAAATGAAGCATGACAGTTTATAATACCACAGAATCTTGTGACTTACATCTGAGCTGTGGATAATTTCCTTATTTGGTAACGATTCTCAGGAACATGTGTATAGCAACAACCAAAATTGTTTTCCATTAGTTTTGTACTATGTGATGACATTTCAAGAGTTACTTCTTCTTTTGGTCAGCGAGATTAAACAGAAAAGGGTACAGACCTCAAGACAAGAGATTTTGTCATTTTCTAATGGCTAAATCCATGTTTTAAATTGTTTATATGTATCAAAGGTCATTCAGTAAAGTACAATATGAAATTTAATCTTTATATGAGTCCGCATTTGAATAGTTTTTGTGTTTTATTATATTTGTATTGAATTTATTGGGGTTACACTGCTTAACAAAATTACATAGGTTTCAGGTGCGCAATTGAATAGTTAAATTATATATAATGTTTATAACATATAATAACATAACACTATCCTATCTAATAATAGACAAACACGGTAATTAACCATACCTCTGCTACGCTTCCCATTGGCTAATAAGGGTGATATGCAAATTAACTGCCAACCAAGGTGGCGGCCGGCAGCCACGCAGCTGAAGCGAACATCGGGCTTGGTTGCCCCGGCCTTGGCGGAAGCCAAGCTTCCCCACGTGCCGCAACTAGTCTCTGAGCTCTGAAAGCAACAACTCCAAATGCAACTATGTTTCAATTATAGAAGGTAAACAAAGCCCAGATACCTGCTTTCAGCCAGCCGGCCTCAGAGCTGGAGCTGCAACAAACTTTCAATTACAGAAGGTACATAAATCCCAGAAGAAAAAAAAGAAGAAAAAAAGGAGAGACTGGGAGCTTCAGTTGCAGGCTTGGCCTGCCTGCAAAGAGCCCTCAACCCCTCATCCAGGCTGGCCAGGCACCCCAGTGGGACCTCCACCCTGAAGGGGGTGGGGCAGCCTGAAAACAGCCATCAGCCCCTCACTCAGGCTGGCCAGGCACCAGGCGGGACGCCCTACCCTGATACGGGACACAATTTAGGGCAAACCAGCCAGCCCCCACCCGTTCACCAGGCCTCTATCCTATATAGTAAAGGAGGAATATGCAAACTGACCCTAACAGCAGAAAGACTGGGAATGACTGGTCACTATGACACACACTGACCACCACCGGGCAGACGCTCAATGCAGGATCTGCCCTCTGGAGGTCAGTGAGCTCCCACATGGAGGAGCTCTGCTCAGCCACAAGCCAGGGCGCTGGCTGCCAGTACAGCAGTGGTGGTGGGAGCCTCTCCTGCCTCCTCAGGAGTGCGAAGGATGTCCGACTGCAGCTTAGGTCTGCTCCCTGCTGGCAAGTGGACATCCCCCGAGAGCTGCCGGGCTGCCAGAGGGATGTCTGATTGCCAGCTTAGGCCCAATCTCCTGGGAAGGAGGCCTCAGCCAGCAGATGGTCATCTGCCGAGGGGTCCCAGACTGTGAGAGGGCACAGGCTAGGCTGAGGGACCCCCCGCCCCCAGTTCACGAATTTCGTGCACCGGGCCTCTAGTTATTAATCATGATCTTTTCCGGTTTAAAACAGAAAATGAAGCATGACAGTTTAAAATACCACAGAATCTTGTGACTTACATCTGAGCTGTGATAATTTCCTTATTTGGTAACGATTCTCAGGAACATGTGCATAGCAACAACCAAAATTGTTTTCCATTAGTTTTCTACTATGTGATGACATTTCAAGAGTTACTTCTTCTTTTGGTCAGCGAGATTAAACAGAAAAGGGTACAGACCTCAAGACAAGAGATTTTGTCATTTTCTAATGGCTAAATCCATGTTTTAAATTGTTTATATGTATCAAAGGTCATTCAGTAAAGTACAATATGAAATTTAATCTTTATATGAGTCCGCATTTGAATAGTTTTTGTGTTTTATTATATTTGTATTGAATTTATTGGGGTTACACTGCTTAACAAAATTACATAGGTTTCAGGTGCGCAATTGAATAGTTAAATTATATATAATGTTTATAACATATAATAACATAACACTATCCTATCTAATAATAGACAAACACGGTAATTAACCATACCTCTGCTACGCTTCCCATTGGCTAATAAGGGTGATATGCAAATTAACTGCCAACCAAGCTGGCGGCCGGCAGCCACGCAGCTGAAGCGAACATAGGGCTTGGTTGCCCCGGCCTTGGCGGAAGCCAAGCTTCCCCACGTGCCGCAACTAGTCTCTGAGCTCTGAAAGCAACAACTCCAAATGCAACTATGTTTCAATTATAGAAGGTAAACAAAGCCCAGATACCTGCTTTCAGCCAGCCGGCCTCAGAGCTGGAGCTGCAACAAACTTTCAATTACAGAAGGTACATATCCCAGAAGAAAAAAAAGAAGAAAAAAAGGAGAGACTGGGAGCTTCAGTTGCAGGCTTGGCCTGCCTGCAAAGAGCCCTCAACCCCTCATCCAGGCTGGCCAGGCACCCCAGTGGGACCTCCACCCTGAAGGGGGTGGGGGCAGCCTGAAAACAGCCATCAGCCCCTCACTCAGGCTGGCCAGGCACCCTGGCGGGACGCCCTACCCTGATACGGGACACAATTTAGGGCAAACCAGCCAGCCCCCACCCGTTCACCAGGCCTCTATCCTATATAGTAAAGGAGGAATATGCAAACTGACCCTAACAGCAGAAAGACTGGGAATGACTGGTCACTATGACACACACTGACCACCACCGGGCAGATGCTCAATGCAGGATCTGCCCTCTGGTGGTCAGTGAGCTCCCACATGGAGGACCTCTGCTCAGCCACAAGCCAGGGTGCTGGCTGCCAGTACAGCAGTGGTGGTGGGAGCCTCTCCTGCCTCCTCAGGAGTGCGAAGGATGTCCGACTGCAGCTTAGGTCTGCTCCCTGCTGGCAAGTGGACATCCCCGAGAGCTGCCGGGCTGCCAGAGGGATGTCTGATTGCCAGCTTAGGCCCAATCTCCTGGGAAGGAGGCCTCAGCCAGCAGATGGTCATCTGCCGAGGGGTCCCAGACTGTGAGAGGGCACAGGCTGGGCTGAGGGACCCCCCGCCCCCAGTTCACGAATTTCGTGCACCGGGCCTCTAGTTATTAATCATGATCTTTTCCGGTTAAAAACAGAAAATGAAGCATGACAGTTTATAATACCACAGAATCTTGTGACTTACATCTGAGCTGTGGATAATTTCCTTATTTGGTAACGATTCTCAGGAACATGTGTATAGCAACAACCAAAATTGTTTTCCATTAGTTTTGTACTATGTGATGACATTTCAAGAGTTACTTCTTCTTTTGGTCAGCGAGATTAAACAGAAAAGGGTACAGACCTCAAGACAAGAGATTTTGTCATTTTCTAATGGCTAAATCCATGTTTTAAATTGTTTATATGTATCAAAGGTCATTCAGTAAAGTACAATATGAAATTTAATCTTTATATGAGTCCGCATTTGAATAGTTTTTGTGTTTTATTATATTTGTATTGAATTTATTGGGGTTACACTGCTTAACAAAATTACATAGGTTTCAGGTGCGCAATTGAATAGTTAAATTATATATAATGTTTATAACATATAATAACATAACACTATCCTATCTAATAATAGACAAACACGGTAATTAACCATACCTCTGCTACGCTTCCCATTGGCTAATAAGGGTGATATGCAAATTAACTGCCAACCAAGGTGGCGGCCGGCAGCCACGCAGCTGAAGCGAACATCGGGCTTGGTTGCCCCGGCCTTGGCGGAAGCCAAGCTTCCCCACGTGCCGCAACTAGTCTCTGAGCTCTGAAAGCAACAACTCCAAATGCAACTATGTTTCAATTATAGAAGGTAAACAAAGCCCAGATACCTGCTTTCAGCCAGCCGGCCTCAGAGCTGGAGCTGCAACAAACTTTCAATTACAGAAGGTACATAAATCCCAGAAGAAAAAAAAGAAGAAAAAAAGGAGAGACTGGGAGCTTCAGTTGCAGGCTTGGCCTGCCTGCAAAGAGCCCTCAACCCCTCATCCAGGCTGGCCAGGCACCCCAGTGGGACCTCCACCCTGAAGGGGGTGGGGCAGCCTGAAAACAGCCATCAGCCCCTCACTCAGGCTGGCCAGGCACCAGGCGGGACGCCCTACCCTGATACGGGACACAATTTAGGGCAAACCAGCCAGCCCCCACCCGTTCACCAGGCCTCTATCCTATATAGTAAAGGAGGAATATGCAAACTGACCCTAACAGCAGAAAGACTGGGAATGACTGGTCACTATGACACACACTGACCACCACCGGGCAGACGCTCAATGCAGGATCTGCCCTCTGGAGGTCAGTGAGCTCCCACATGGAGGAGCTCTGCTCAGCCACAAGCCAGGGCGCTGGCTGCCAGTACAGCAGTGGTGGTGGGAGCCTCTCCTGCCTCCTCAGGAGTGCGAAGGATGTCCGACTGCAGCTTAGGTCTGCTCCCTGCTGGCAAGTGGACATCCCCGAGAGCTGCCGGGCTGCCAGAGGGATGTCTGATTGCCAGCTTAGGCCCAATCTCCTGGGAAGGAGGCCTCAGCCAGCAGATGGTCATCTGCCGAGGGGTCCCAGACTGTGAGAGGGCACAGGCTGGGCTGAGGGACCCCCCGCCCCCAGTTCACGAATTTCGTGCACCGGGCCTCTAGTTATTAATCATGATCTTTTCCGGTTAAAAACAGAAAATGAAGCATGACAGTTTATAATACCACAGAATCTTGTGACTTACATCTGAGCTGTGGATAATTTCCTTATTTGGTAACGATTCTCAGGAACATGTGTATAGCAACAACCAAAATTGTTTTCCATTAGTTTTGTACTATGTGATGACATTTCAAGAGTTACTTCTTCTTTTGGTCAGCGAGATTAAACAGAAAAGGGTACAGACCTCAAGACAAGAGATTTTGTCATTTTCTAATGGCTAAATCCATGTTTTAAATTGTTTATATGTATCAAAGGTCATTCAGTAAAGTACAATATGAAATTTAATCTTTATATGAGTCCGCATTTGAATAGTTTTTGTGTTTTATTATATTTGTATTGAATTTATTGGGGTTACACTGCTTAACAAAATTACATAGGTTTCAGGTGCGCAATTGAATAGTTAAATTATATATAATGTTTATAACATATAATAACATAACACTATCCTATCTAATAATAGACAAACACGGTAATTAACCATACCTCTGCTACGCTTCCCATTGGCTAATAAGGGTGATATGCAAATTAACTGCCAACCAAGGTGGCGGCCGGCAGCCACGCAGCTGAAGCGAACATAGGGCTTGGTTGCCCCGGCCTTGGCGGAAGCCAAGCTTCCCCACGTGCCGCAACTAGTCTCTGAGCTCTGAAAGCAACAACTCCAAATGCAACTATGTTTCAATTATAGAAGGTAAACAAAGCCCAGATACCTGCTTTCAGCCAGCCGGCCTCAGAGCTGGAGCTGCAACAAACTTTCAATTACAGAAGGTACATAAATCCCAGAAGAAAAAAAAGAAGAAAAAAAGGAGAGACTGGGAGCTTCAGTTGCAGGCTTGGCCTGCCTGCAAAGAGCCCTCAACCCCTCATCCAGGCTGGCCAGGCACCCCAGTGGGACCTCCACCCTGAAGGGGGTGGGGCAGCCTGAAAACAGCCATCAGCCCCTCACTCAGGCTGGCCAGGCACCAGGCGGGACGCCCTACCCTGATACGGGACACAATTTAGGGCAAACCAGCCATCCCCCACCCGTTCACCAGGCCTCTATCCTATATAGTAAAGGAGGAATATGCAAACTGACCCTAACAGCAGAAAGACTGGGAATGACTGGTCACTATGACACACACTGACCACCACCGGGCAGACGCTCAATGCAGGATCTGCCCTCTGGAGGTCAGTGAGCTCCCACATGGAGGAGCTCTGCTCAGCCACAAGCCAGGGCGCTGGCTGCCAGTACAGCAGTGGTGGTGGGAGCCTCTCCTGCCTCCTCAGGAGTGCGAAGGATGTCCGACTGCAGCTTAGGTCTGCTCCCTGCTGGCAAGTGGACATCCCCCGAGAGCTGCCGGGCTGCCAGAGGGATGTCTGATTGCCAGCTTAGGCCCAATCTCCTGGGAAGGAGGCCTCAGCCAGCAGATGGTCATCTGCCGAGGGGTCCCAGACTGTGAGAGGGCACAGGCTAGGCTGAGGGACCCCCCGCCCCCAGTTCACGAATTTCGTGCACCGGGCCTCTAGTTATTAATCATGATCTTTTCCGGTTTAAAACAGAAAATGAAGCATGACAGTTTAAAATACCACAGAATCTTGTGACTTACATCTGAGCTGTGATAATTTCCTTATTTGGTAACGATTCTCAGGAACATGTGCATAGCAACAACCAAAATTGTTTTCCATTAGTTTTCTACTATGTGATGACATTTCAAGAGTTACTTCTTCTTTTGGTCAGCGAGATTAAACAGAAAAGGGTACAGACCTCAAGACAAGAGATTTTGTCATTTTCTAATGGCTAAATCCATGTTTTAAATTGTTTATATGTATCAAAGGTCATTCAGTAAAGTACAATATGAAATTTAATCTTTATATGAGTCCGCATTTGAATAGTTTTTGTGTTTTATTATATTTGTATTGAATTTATTGGGGTTACACTGCTTAACAAAATTACATAGGTTTCAGGTGCGCAATTGAATAGTTAAATTATATATAATGTTTATAACATATAATAACATAACACTATCCTATCTAATAATAGACAAACACGGTAATTAACCATACCTCTGCTACGCTTCCCATTGGCTAATAAGGGTGATATGCAAATTAACTGCCAACCAAGCTGGCGGCCGGCAGCCACGCAGCTGAAGCGAACATAGGGCTTGGTTGCCCCGGCCTTGGCGGAAGCCAAGCTTCCCCACGTGCCGCAACTAGTCTCTGAGCTCTGAAAGCAACAACTCCAAATGCAACTATGTTTCAATTATAGAAGGTAAACAAAGCCCAGATACCTGCTTTCAGCCAGCCGGCCTCAGAGCTGGAGCTGCAACAAACTTTCAATTACAGAAGGTACATATCCCAGAAGAAAAAAAAGAAGAAAAAAAGGAGAGACTGGGAGCTTCAGTTGCAGGCTTGGCCTGCCTGCAAAGAGCCCTCAACCCCTCATCCAGGCTGGCCAGGCACCCCAGTGGGACCTCCACCCTGAAGGGGGTGGGGGCAGCCTGAAAACAGCCATCAGCCCCTCACTCAGGCTGGCCAGGCACCCTGGCGGGACGCCCTACCCTGATACGGGACACAATTTAGGGCAAACCAGCCAGCCCCCACCCGTTCACCAGGCCTCTATCCTATATAGTAAAGGAGGAATATGCAAACTGACCCTAACAGCAGAAAGACTGGGAATGACTGGTCACTATGACACACACTGACCACCACCGGGCAGATGCTCAATGCAGGATCTGCCCTCTGGTGGTCAGTGAGCTCCCACATGGAGGACCTCTGCTCAGCCACAAGCCAGGGTGCTGGCTGCCAGTACAGCAGTGGTGGTGGGAGCCTCTCCTGCCTCCTCAGGAGTGCGAAGGATGTCCGACTGCAGCTTAGGTCTGCTCCCTGCTGGCAAGTGGACATCCCCGAGAGCTGCCGGGCTGCCAGAGGGATGTCTGATTGCCAGCTTAGGCCCAATCTCCTGGGAAGGAGGCCTCAGCCAGCAGATGGTCATCTGCCGAGGGGTCCCAGACTGTGAGAGGGCACAGGCTGGGCTGAGGGACCCCCCGCCCCCAGTTCACGAATTTCGTGCACCGGGCCTCTAGTTATTAATCATGATCTTTTCCGGTTAAAAACAGAAAATGAAGCATGACAGTTTATAATACCACAGAATCTTGTGACTTACATCTGAGCTGTGGATAATTTCCTTATTTGGTAACGATTCTCAGGAACATGTGTATAGCAACAACCAAAATTGTTTTCCATTAGTTTTGTACTATGTGATGACATTTCAAGAGTTACTTCTTCTTTTGGTCAGCGAGATTAAACAGAAAAGGGTACAGACCTCAAGACAAGAGATTTTGTCATTTTCTAATGGCTAAATCCATGTTTTAAATTGTTTATATGTATCAAAGGTCATTCAGTAAAGTACAATATGAAATTTAATCTTTATATGAGTCCGCATTTGAATAGTTTTTGTGTTTTATTATATTTGTATTGAATTTATTGGGGTTACACTGCTTAACAAAATTACATAGGTTTCAGGTGCGCAATTGAATAGTTAAATTATATATAATGTTTATAACATATAATAACATAACACTATCCTATCTAATAATAGACAAACACGGTAATTAACCATACCTCTGCTACGCTTCCCATTGGCTAATAAGGGTGATATGCAAATTAACTGCCAACCAAGGTGGCGGCCGGCAGCCACGCAGCTGAAGCGAACATCGGGCTTGGTTGCCCCGGCCTTGGCGGAAGCCAAGCTTCCCCACGTGCCGCAACTAGTCTCTGAGCTCTGAAAGCAACAACTCCAAATGCAACTATGTTTCAATTATAGAAGGTAAACAAAGCCCAGATACCTGCTTTCAGCCAGCCGGCCTCAGAGCTGGAGCTGCAACAAACTTTCAATTACAGAAGGTACATAAATCCCAGAAGAAAAAAAAGAAGAAAAAAAGGAGAGACTGGGAGCTTCAGTTGCAGGCTTGGCCTGCCTGCAAAGAGCCCTCAACCCCTCATCCAGGCTGGCCAGGCACCCCAGTGGGACCTCCACCCTGAAGGGGGTGGGGCAGCCTGAAAACAGCCATCAGCCCCTCACTCAGGCTGGCCAGGCACCAGGCGGGACGCCCTACCCTGATACGGGACACAATTTAGGGCAAACCAGCCAGCCCCCACCCGTTCACCAGGCCTCTATCCTATATAGTAAAGGAGGAATATGCAAACTGACCCTAACAGCAGAAAGACTGGGAATGACTGGTCACTATGACACACACTGACCACCACCGGGCAGACGCTCAATGCAGGATCTGCCCTCTGGAGGTCAGTGAGCTCCCACATGGAGGAGCTCTGCTCAGCCACAAGCCAGGGCGCTGGCTGCCAGTACAGCAGTGGTGGTGGGAGCCTCTCCTGCCTCCTCAGGAGTGCGAAGGATGTCCGACTGCAGCTTAGGTCTGCTCCCTGCTGGCAAGTGGACATCCCCGAGAGCTGCCGGGCTGCCAGAGGGATGTCTGATTGCCAGCTTAGGCCCAATCTCCTGGGAAGGAGGCCTCAGCCAGCAGATGGTCATCTGCCGAGGGGTCCCAGACTGTGAGAGGGCACAGGCTGGGCTGAGGGACCCCCCGCCCCCAGTTCACGAATTTCGTGCACCGGGCCTCTAGTTATTAATCATGATCTTTTCCGGTTAAAAACAGAAAATGAAGCATGACAGTTTATAATACCACAGAATCTTGTGACTTACATCTGAGCTGTGGATAATTTCCTTATTTGGTAACGATTCTCAGGAACATGTGTATAGCAACAACCAAAATTGTTTTCCATTAGTTTTGTACTATGTGATGACATTTCAAGAGTTACTTCTTCTTTTGGTCAGCGAGATTAAACAGAAAAGGGTACAGACCTCAAGACAAGAGATTTTGTCATTTTCTAATGGCTAAATCCATGTTTTAAATTGTTTATATGTATCAAAGGTCATTCAGTAAAGTACAATATGAAATTTAATCTTTATATGAGTCCGCATTTGAATAGTTTTTGTGTTTTATTATATTTGTATTGAATTTATTGGGGTTACACTGCTTAACAAAATTACATAGGTTTCAGGTGCGCAATTGAATAGTTAAATTATATATAATGTTTATAACATATAATAACATAACACTATCCTATCTAATAATAGACAAACACGGTAATTAACCATACCTCTGCTACGCTTCCCATTGGCTAATAAGGGTGATATGCAAATTAACTGCCAACCAAGGTGGCGGCCGGCAGCCACGCAGCTGAAGCGAACATAGGGCTTGGTTGCCCCGGCCTTGGCGGAAGCCAAGCTTCCCCACGTGCCGCAACTAGTCTCTGAGCTCTGAAAGCAACAACTCCAAATGCAACTATGTTTCAATTATAGAAGGTAAACAAAGCCCAGATACCTGCTTTCAGCCAGCCGGCCTCAGAGCTGGAGCTGCAACAAACTTTCAATTACAGAAGGTACATAAATCCCAGAAGAAAAAAAAGAAGAAAAAAAGGAGAGACTGGGAGCTTCAGTTGCAGGCTTGGCCTGCCTGCAAAGAGCCCTCAACCCCTCATCCAGGCTGGCCAGGCACCCCAGTGGGACCTCCACCCTGAAGGGGGTGGGGCAGCCTGAAAACAGCCATCAGCCCCTCACTCAGGCTGGCCAGGCACCAGGCGGGACGCCCTACCCTGATACGGGACACAATTTAGGGCAAACCAGCCATCCCCCACCCGTTCACCAGGCCTCTATCCTATATAGTAAAGGAGGAATATGCAAACTGACCCTAACAGCAGAAAGACTGGGAATGACTGGTCACTATGACACACACTGACCACCACCGGGCAGACGCTCAATGCAGGATCTGCCCTCTGGAGGTCAGTGAGCTCCCACATGGAGGAGCTCTGCTCAGCCACAAGCCAGGGCGCTGGCTGCCAGTACAGCAGTGGTGGTGGGAGCCTCTCCTGCCTCCTCAGGAGTGCGAAGGATGTCCGACTGCAGCTTAGGTCTGCTCCCTGCTGGCAAGTGGACATCCCCCGAGAGCTGCCGGGCTGCCAGAGGGATGTCTGATTGCCAGCTTAGGCCCAATCTCCTGGGAAGGAGGCCTCAGCCAGCAGATGGTCATCTGCCGAGGGGTCCCAGACTGTGAGAGGGCACAGGCTAGGCTGAGGGACCCCCCGCCCCCAGTTCACGAATTTCGTGCACCGGGCCTCTAGTTATTAATCATGATCTTTTCCGGTTTAAAACAGAAAATGAAGCATGACAGTTTAAAATACCACAGAATCTTGTGACTTACATCTGAGCTGTGATAATTTCCTTATTTGGTAACGATTCTCAGGAACATGTGCATAGCAACAACCAAAATTGTTTTCCATTAGTTTTGTACTATGTGATGACATTTCAAGAGTTACTTCTTCTTTTGGTCAGCGAGATTAAACAGAAAAGGGTACAGACCTCAAGACAAGAGATTTTGTCATTTTCTAATGGCTAAATCCATGTTTTAAATTGTTTATATGTATCAAAGGTCATTCAGTAAAGTACAATATGAAATTTAATCTTTATATGAGTCCGCATTTGAATAGTTTTTGTGTTTTATTATATTTGTATTGAATTTATTGGGGTTACACTGCTTAACAAAATTACATAGGTTTCAGGTGCGCAATTGAATAGTTAAATTATATATAATGTTTATAACATATAATAACATAACACTATCCTATCTAATAATAGACAAACACGGTAATTAACCATACCTCTGCTACGCTTCCCATTGGCTAATAAGGGTGATATGCAAATTAACTGCCAACCAAGGTGGCGGCCGGCAGCCACGCAGCTGAAGCGAACATCGGGCTTGGTTGCCCCGGCCTTGGCGGAAGCCAAGCTTCCCCACGTGCCGCAACTAGTCTCTGAGCTCTGAAAGCAACAACTCCAAATGCAACTATGTTTCAATTATAGAACGTAAACAAAGCCCAGATACCTGCTTTCAGCCAGCCGGCCTCAGAGCTGGAGCTGCAACAAACTTTCAATTACAGAAGGTACATAAATCCCAGAAGAAAAAAAAGAAGAAAAAAAGGAGAGACTGGGAGCTTCAGTTGCAGGCTTGGCCTGCCTGCAAAGAGCCCTCAACCCCTCATCCAGGCTGGCCAGGCACCCCAGTGGGACCTCCACCCTGAAGGGGGTGGGGGCAGCCTGAAAACAGCCATCAGCCCCTCACTCAGGCTGGCCAGGCACCCTGGCGGGACGCCCTACCCTGATACGGGACACAATTTAGGGCAAACCAGCCAGCCCCCACCCGTTCACCAGGCCTCTATCCTATATAGTAAAGGAGGAATATGCAAACTGACCCTAACAGCAGAAAGACTGGGAATGACTGGTCACTATGACACACACTGACCACCACCGGGCAGACGCTCAATGCAGGATCTGCCCTCTGGTGGTCAGTGAGCTCCCACATGGAGGACCTCTGCTCAGCCACAAGCCAGGGTGCTGGCTGCCAGTACAGCAGTGGTGGTGGGAGCCTCTCCTGCCTCCTCAGGAGTGTGAAGGTTGTCCGACTGCAGCTTAGGTCTGCTCCCTGCTGGCAAGTGGACATCCCCCGAGAGCTGCCGGGCTGCCAGAGGGATGTCTGATTGCCAGCTTAGGCCCAATCTCCTGGGAAGGAGGCCTCAGCCAGCAGATGGTCATCTGTCGAAGGGTCCCAGACTGTGAGAGGGCACAGGCTGGGCTGAGGGACCCCCCGCCCCCAGTTCACGAATTTCGTGCACCGGGCCTCTAGTTATTAATCATGATCTTTTCCGGTTAAAAACAGAAAATGAAGCATGATAGTTTAAAATACCACAGAATCTTGTGACTTACATCTGAGCTGTAGATAATTTCCTTATTTGGTAACGATTCTCAGGAACATGTCTTTAGCAACAACCAAAATTGTTTTCCATTAGTTTTGTACTATGTGATGACATTTTAAGAGTTACTTCTTCTTTTGGTTAGTGAGATTAAACAGAAAAGGGTACAGACCTCAAGACAAGAGATTTTGTCATTTTCTAATGGTTAAAGCCATGTTTTAAATTGTTTATATGTTTAAAGTGTTTATCCACAGCTCAGATGTAAGTCACAAGATTCTGTGGCATTTTAAAATGTCATGCTTTATTTTCTGTTTTAAACTGGAAAAGCCATATAAACCCCAGATAGGTGCTTTCACCCAGATAATCCGGTAAAGTACAATATGAAATTTAATCTTTATATGATTTCGCATTTTGAATCGTTTTTATATTTTGTTATATTTGTATTGAATTTATTGAGGTTACACTGCTTAACAAAATTATATAGGTTTCAGGTGCGCAATTGAATAGTTAAATTATATATAATATTTATAACATATAATAACATAACACTATCATATCTAATAATAGACAAACACGGTAATTAACCATACCTCTGCTATGCTTCCCATTGGCTAATAAGGGTGATATGCAAATTAACTGCCAACCAAGGTGGCGGCAGTCAGCCAGGCAGCTGAAGTGAACATGAGTCCTGGTTGCCCCGGGGATGGATGAAGCCAAGATTCCCCACCTGCCGCAGACGGTCTCTGAGCTCTGAAAGCAACAACTTGAAATGCAACTATGTTTCAATAATGGAAGCTAAACAAACCCCAGATACCTGCTTTCAGCCAGTTGGCCTCAAAGCTGGATCCACAACAAAGTTTCAATTCTAGAAGGTAAATAATTCCCAGTTTGAAAAAACAAAAACGAAAAAGAGGAGACTGGTTGTTTCAGTTGCAGGCTCGGCCTGCCTGCAAACAGCCCTCATTCTGTCTAGGTACCCCAGTGGGGACCCCCACCGTGAAGCGGGTGCAGGCAGCCTGAAAACAGCCATTAGCCCCTCATCCAGGTTTGCCAGGCACCCCAGTGGGGACCCCCACTCTGAAGGCGGTGTGGGCAGCCTAAAACAGCCATCAGTCCCTCATCCACACTGGCCAGGCACCCATGTGGGACCCCTACCCTGATCTGGGACACCATTCGGGGCAAACCAGCTGGCCCCCACCCGTGCACAAGGCTTCTATCCTATATAGTAAAAGGGTAATATGCAAACTGACCCTAACAGCAGAAAGATTGGGAATGACCGGTCACTATGACACACACTGACCACCAGGGGACAGACGCTCAATGCAGGATCTGCCCTCTGGAGGTCAGTGAGCTCCCACATGGTGGAGCTCTGCTCAGCCACAAGCCAGGGTGCTGGCTGCCAGTACAGCAGTGGTGGTGGGAGCCTCTCCTGCCTCCTCAGCAGTGCTAAGGATGTCAGACTGCAGCTTAGGTCTGCTCCCTGCTGGCAAGTGGACATCCCCCGAGGGCTGCCGGGCTGCCAGAGGGATGTGTGATTGCCAGCTTAGGCCCAATCCTCTGGGGGTCAGGCCTCAGGCAGCAGATGGTCATCCCCTGAGGGGTCCCAGACTGTGAGAGGGCACAGGCTGGGCTGAGGGACTCCCCCACCCTGAGTGCACAAATGTTTGTGCACCGGGCCAGTAGTTATTAATATAATTGAGTTTAAATCTAATATATTTTTAGTTGTTTTTATTTGTGGAGCCAATTGATTTTTGTTCACTTCTTTGACTTCCTTTAGTTTAGGTGAATTAAAAAAAAAGTCTTTCTTACCTCTATTAGCTAGTTAATTATACATTCTGTTAGTTTTCTTTTAGTAATTGCTTCAAATCGCACTGTGTGATAATGGAGCCACTAGCCATATGTCTGCTTAAAATAGCTTTATTGAGGTATAATTGATAAACAACAAATGGCACAAACTTAGAATTCATAATTTGATAAGTTTTAACATATATGTATATACATGCCTGTGAAACCACCACTTCAGTCAAGATAATTTGACCTCCTAATTATGCCTTACGCCCGTTTATCCTGCCTTCCTGTTCCTCCCCACCCCTGGTTCTTCTAGGTATTTAGTGCTATAAAATTTCCCTAAGTACTGCTTCATTTTGATATGTTTTGCTTTTATTTTAATTCAGTTCAGATTTCTACTTACGTAATTTCCTTTTCATTTCTTTCTTTTTGACTCATGGATTATTTAGAAGTAAGATACCTCCCTAGGACATCTGCCTGGACCCTTTATGTATTGGGGATTTTCCAGACATTTTTCTGTTGTCCAGGCCAATATCAAATTCCTGGGCCCATGAAATCGGATATTCTATTATCCAGAGGGGCAATTATATTTAAGACCCACAGGTAGTTTATGCCAGTGGTCATGGCCAGAGGGCAGCATTCAACATTTGAAAATTCTGTTAAAAAATTCTCTGATTCAGTCAAGCAGATGGGGCCAAGGCAGATGAGGAGAGAAAGGAGAA
This sequence comes from Myotis yumanensis, assembly GCF_028538775.1. Lineage (NCBI taxonomy): Eukaryota > Metazoa > Chordata > Mammalia > Chiroptera > Vespertilionidae > Myotis > Myotis yumanensis. Next base: position 9,464,946 of record NW_027223759.1, read on the forward strand.
GCTCGTGATTGGATGCTGCTCAGGATTAGTCCTTTTTTTTTTTTTTTTAAATATATTTTATTGATTTTTTACAGAGAGGAAGGGAGAGAGATAGATAGTTAGAAACATCGATGGGAGAGAAACATCGACCAGCTGCCTCCTGCACATCTCCCACGGGGATGTGCCCGCAACCCAGGTACATGTCCTTGACCAGAATCGAACCCGGGACCTTTCAGTCCGCAGGCCGACGTTCTATCCACTGAGCCAAACCAGTTTTGGCAGGATTAGTCCTTAAAGGAAATAGTGGTGAAGAAGGCTGAGATAAAATTCAGGGAGAAAGTTGACAAAAATTTGAATTCTCATTATGATCCATTACACATATACACATTTACATCTACACATACACATAAACATGATGCCTATGGACAAAGGGGTTACTGCTGAATTTTATATTTCTTATTATTCTTTTTGTCATTTTCAAAATTGTATGAGGTATGTAATCCTATATAATAAATGGGTAATATGAAAAATTGACCCTGATGGTGGAACAACTGGTTGCTATGACATGCGCTGACCACAGAGGACAGATGCTCAATGCAGGAGCTGCCCCTTGGTGGTCAGTGCACTCCCACAAGGGGAGTTCCGCTCAGCTACATGCTGGGCTGACGGCTGTGAGTGCAGCGGCGGTGACGGGAGCCTCTCCAACCTCCTTGGCAGCACTAAGGATTCCGACTGTGGCTTAGGCCCGCTTCCCATGGGAAGCGGGCCTAAGTTGTCAGTTGGACATCCCCTGAGGGCTTCTGTGCTGCTAAAGGGATGTCTGACTGCCAGCTTAGGCCTAATCCCCTGGGGAGAGGGCCTAAGCCGGCAGGTGGACATCCCCCAAGGGGTCCCAGACTGCGAGAACACGCAGGCTGGGCTGAGGGACCCCCTGCCCGCCCCCCCGCCGCCCCCAGTGCACGGATTTTCATGCATCCAGCCTCTAGTACTTTTATAATCAGAAAAAAACTTCAATGATCAACATTTTGAATGAGGCTGTTAAGATTTCATTATTTGTTGTGAGTGGAAGAAGGACAGGAATCTGGACAGGGTTCCTAGTCAGAAATAGTGACTGTGTCTGATTTGGCTGAAACACCCATTTGTGGGGTAGACAGATGGAGGGAAGCTGAGGTCCAGGGAGGGTGAGGGAGACCCCCATCCTTATCTGATAAGGGGCCAGGGAAGACAGATGTACTATAGCCAAAAGGCCTCAGACCCAAATGACAATTTTTTTTTCTAAATTAACTGAGGCCATTTTGAAATATATTTTGAATTGGCATATTTGGTTAATAAATGCAAGCAATTTGGAGCAGAATAAAGACACTCATAACAAACTCTTTGTTTTAATTATTTGACAATGAAAGGAATTTAGAATCCCCTAGGTTGGAGAGGAGGAATGCCTATCTACAGTTAACCTAAATTATACCAATGGGCCTTGACTTTTTCAACAACCTTAAGCTTTCCTTCCCATAGGAAAAATGCCAGAAACAGCTACTGAACTTTTATTCTGTTAAACATGTCTAACCAAGAAATGAATGGTGAAATATGGAAGTAGAGGTGAGAAAATGAAATCAATAAATAAATCTTGAATGTTCACCTAGATCTCTTTCAGGGCATGTTCTTTCCTCTCAATTAAAATACAAAGAGTGAAACAAAACAAATAAGAAGAATAGTGTGACATGATTTTTCAATGGGAAAAAAAAAAGCTGCAAAAGTGTCAGTTATTTCTACCTCCACTTAAATCTTTATGTCTTTGAATTTCTTCATTAGATTCTTAACCTTTTGGTGTCTTTTCATGTGACTTTTCTTGAATAGGATCTTTTTCTCTATGAAAACATCTAGCAAGGCTTAGAAAATTAGATGAAAATGAGTCATATGGGTTTTCCAATATTATATAAGTGCTGAAGATCGCACAGTTGTGAACGTGCAGCTTGAATTATCCTTGGCTTTAGACATTTTTTGTCACTTCTTTTTTTATTCTCCAAACCACGGGTCTTACTTCTCATGCCAGCAAATTTTCTCCACAAGAAAACAGATTGGTCTTATTTACTTGTTCACTGATAGTCTCTTCTGGCTTTCTCCTGGCTCAGAAGGATAGAAGTTAGAATTAAGAGTTTTGGGTATGGTGCCTGGGAAACATTAAAAAGAGGCATTTTGAATTCTCATCAAACATTAAGAGCAAAAACACTTTCAGAGTGCTTGACTAATTTTCCTTGTGATGAAGTATTTAGAACTTTAACTGTAATGTCACATGCTCTTCAACATATAACTGACCATATGCGAAAATGGGTTCAGGTAGGAATATGCCTACTTTGTCTAAAGTTTGTCCTTGTGATTTATTAATAGTCATCACAAATGCTGGCATCACGGGAAACCATCGTTGAATCAATTTAAATGGGAGACCAGTGTCAGATGGGGACAAATTAATTTTTGGAATCAGAACAACCTCTCCCTCTGCAGATTCTGTTAATACTTCAGCTTCAATAATGTTAGGTCGTAATCTTTTGATAATAAATCTGGTACCATTACAAAGATCCCATTTACTATTGAGATTTCTCAATAGCATGATGATTGCACACACTTTCAATTTTAATTTATGACACGGCATTCCTGAAGGAGTAATACTATTAAGAAATTCGATGGGAAAATTTTCCTTTTCAGCAACATCTGTGGAATCAATGGAATCATCACTCAAATATGTGTGAAAATCTCCATTGAGTATATCCAAATTTTCTTCATTTAATTTTTGAACATGCTCATTTTTTGGACAAAGAATTGCACGTTTAGGTATATTTTTAATATTATCTATAGCAGTGGTTCTCAAATTATTTCTTTGTTATGCGGTGGGGCCACAACATTAGTAACAAAGAAACAGAATTTCTGGAGGATGAGGCCCAGAAATCAGGATTTTAAAAAGAATCCCAGGTGATTCTAATGTGCAGCCAAGGTTGAGAACCACTGATCTATAGATATAGTATTTCCAAAGGTAGCTTCAATAATAGATCCATTACAAATGATTTTACTTCCAGGCTCTGCTCCGAGGACCGGTTCCTGCCTGAAACCTCGCCCTGAGGGCTGGTTCCTGCCTGAAACCTCACCCTCCAGGAAACAGCTGGGGGAGGGCACAGCCGTTTCCAAGATGACCCCTGCAGGATTGACTTCCTTCCAGTTGGTTGTGGTTCTGGCTGTGATGTTACACCCATGGTTTTTATATAAGTAGATATGTGTAAATCCATCTATTGAAAAAAGTCTGCATTATTAACCGGTACACCTAGTATGCCTTGAATACATGGGATGTCACTTAAAGTTTCTAAAGGTTATTTATGAGATAATTTTAGGGAGTAGTAACTTCCTCTCCGAGTGTAAGAGGTACTTAATCTTTTATTCTCTTTACTCTTCTGAAATGCATTTCTCCTCCATTGTTAGGTATCTTCATCTAATTTCTGAATTTTGTTGCCTGATTTGACTTTTACTTTTTGATGAATAACAAACCTTTTTAGGAGTTCAGAGACACCTATCAGCTTACTTTTTTCTAATATGATTCCTCCTTAATTCTCAGGTCTCTTGGGCTGGTTGTGCTTTGGGTTCATTTGCTTTCCCTTAGTGATGACTTCCTTAAGCTTCCCTTCCCCCCTGGCTTAACCATTTTCACCCTTTTCATGCAAGGAAATCCTCCCAGGTCAGGTGTCACTGGTGATGGGCAACCATTACCCCATTGTCTGTGGCACCTAAGAAGGCATTTGCTCTTGCATTGTCAGAGTCCAACTGGGACAACACATCGGATCCAGAATGCTGAGGCTGGGGTAGCTGAGGTACCAGAAAGGTCCTTATTTAGGGAATTGTTCATTTGTCGTATTCAGCAGCAACTCAATCGGAAGAGTCTCCAACTTGATAAAAATATCTACCAGAAACCTAAATTTAAAAATCATAGCTATTAGAAAAACTTTGTAAGTATTCTCATTAAACTAAAAAACATGGTAAAGCTGTCTATTATCGATCCTATTGTTCCACACTGTTGTGGAGGCCTGGCCAATTTACTAAATTAGACCACTTAACAAGTTAATTTAACACGTCTATCTGGCGTGGTGAGGGCAGCTTACCTGTGAAGTTGGCCAGGTAAGGCCTCTTTAATTGCCCATGTCTGGGCCTGAAAAACCACACATGGGATTGTGGCTTGGAGCCAGACTCTCACCATCATCCTTTGATATTTCAGAGCTGAAAAGAGAAACATAGGCGACCCCATCATGGACATGAATGGGTCAGACATTGAGGGACTGTGTCAAGAACTAGGTAATTAGTCTGAGGTCATAATCAATATCACTCCAAATAAGATGATTAGCCACAAGCCCCAATGATTGTCAAGTTAGAAAAAGAGGTTCGATAGTCCCCCCGAGTCTACTTTAGAGATCCAGGAGGTTTTTTACCTAAGCCTAGTGATAGATTGTTTTACTTTGCCAGTCCCATTGGCCCAGGTGTAACACCAATTGTTGGCCATCCGCGTTGACTCACAGTAGGAAGTCAAGGGTTATGCAGGCATCCAACACCACTTGGGCCCAGAAACTGAGGATGATGTGTTGCGTCTCCAGAGCTGAAGTAGGGCCATGAATGACCTCAGCAAACACACATTGTGCACAACCACTTCCAATGGAAGGATCCTGACAGTGGGAATGATTGGTAATGCCCCCTGGCAATGTTCCTGAGTAACTGGGGTCCCCCCTCCTTTCTGGAGTTCTCATCTTACTCCGTGTAAGGCGATATGATCAATGGATGGAACTGTTTTGAATATTTGGAAGTCTCTTATTAATGCCCTGGATATAAGTGTTACATTGCTAGAAGGAAGGCAGGGGAAAGCCTATGTTCACTAAAGAAATAACACTCTAAAGGGGGCACACACAGCCTGAGTGTGTAAGAATCATTGCTACCATGGGGCAGAGTCCTTGAATGGACTTGTAAATCTGTGTATGGCAGGGGCAGGTATAGGGGAGGAGAAGGCCTTCACTCTTGAGGGTTAAAAATAGCCCCAAAGATGGATCCCAGGCCCCTTTGTTCAGATGTTCCAGTTGCCCTGTCTCCCGACAGGAGCAAGTTGGCACCTCGGAAGGCATTTGCTTTTGCACTGTCAGAGTCCAACTGGGGCAACACATTGGATCCAGATCGCTAAGGCTGGGGCAGCTGAGGTACCAGAAAGGTCCCTCTTTAGTAGCCGGCAGCTTGGATACTAAATCAGATGTTTATCTACAGGGATGGGTAGCGGATGGCACATCCAGCAGTTTGTCCAATACTGGGCAGGGGCCACTTCCTGGGACTGGAGGTGAATGAATTTGGTGATGTACAAGTCACACAGCCTATGGGAGAGAGAGGGAGAGTTAGGTCCCTTCCCACACCCGAGCTCAGGTCCGAAGGTGCTCCCGTCCTCACAATTGGAGGGACATCTCCCTATCAACTGTAGGTGGGCAATCTGTTCTGTGTCCTGAGCAAGAACTGCACCTTTCCCCACCCTCCAGGGGAGTGAACCCTTACCACATATATTTTGAATGAATGAATGTCCTGACTAGAATCCTGGAAAAAAAAATTGAGACCCTAAATGAAAAAAAGAGCACATCATCATGCACTCATTAACTATTTGAACTGAGAAATGAAGAGATTATCTTCCCTTCTCCAACACCCTCTTTTAGCAAAGGGAAAACAGCTAAACTGAGCAATCCAGACCTCAAGGGAGAAACCTCGGCATGAATGGGTCAGACATTGAGGTAATTAGTCTGAGGACATAATCAGTATCACTCCCAATAAGAGGCCTGTAGGCATTTACAACCGGTGCTGTGCTGAGTGCTGAATAGACACGACTCCCTTGCTGAGTAAACATGACTCCCGGAGTTGTGCTGAGTAAAAGTGACTCCCGGAACTGGGCTTAATAAGTAAAAAATCCCAGTTACTGAAGAGAATTGTCATCTAAATATTATGTGCTTTTATCAGAGCCCCACCCTCTCACGCTGATTGGCAGAGTCTATTCTAATCTCAGAAAATTTCAGTTGTGCTCATTTAACTTCCTTTATTCTCAACTTCCTTTATATTCTCGAGTAGTGAGAGAAGCACCCAGCAGTTCTCAAGGACTTTTCTTGGCGAGAACACATCCAGAAAGAACCATCTGTATTTGCCCACTGGTAAGATTTATTTAGAATTTTGGGAAGGAACCAGTTTGTTTCTGGAATTGTCTAGGCTGGAGACTACTGGGACATCCAAATAATACTCTTCTTTTAACTGAATATATAGAAATTATGGATTTCTCTGGCAACCACCTGAGAGCCCATTTGGGTCCTTGCAGCTTTCAGGGTACAGATCTTCCTCCTGGCTCGGCCCTTTCCCCTCAGCTCTGCCTTCTCTGCCAGGGCGGCTGGATTTCTCAGCATTAGTAAGATGATCACAACTTACTAATGAGAAACAGCTTTCATTTTCGAGCTTCAAACATCCTACTTCCTTAGTCGTGGTGATGAATTCTCTCTCTTTTCCCTGCTGTTGAAGTCATTAACAAGATTAAAAAAATATCCAGAACAATATTATAGAAAATTCAGGGCAAGGGTTTGTCTGAGGCCTGCTAGCGGAGCTCTGGGTGCCAGCGGCCCATGGCGGGCGTGCAGGGTGCGTGACTCGGCAGATCTGGTGAGCACAGGCCTTGTACACTCCCAAGTGGGAATACTATCAGGTTAGGTTTTCAAACCGAGTCTTTCAATCAATACTACTCATTTCAAACGAAGATGCAAAATGTCCCTCCGAAAATCAAGTGACGGTGTTGAAAGAGGGGAAACGCCATTTTCTGACTTCTAGGGCCCGCCCAGCCGTGACTGTTTATTGTTCTCGTTCTGCGCTTTTCTGCGTCTGTGACACTTTTTATTTACCAACACATCATGGAGACTGTTCCAGGTCATAACTTTTCTTCTCCTGTTCTCTGGCCTTTTTTTTTTTTTTTTTTTAATTTAAATTCTTTATTGTTGAAAGTATTACGGATATTTCTCTGGCTTGCCTTTTGACTTTTTTCATGATTCAGCTTTTGAACAGAAGCTCTTACCTCTAATACATGAATGAATGAATGTTCAGTTGATCATTTTTCCCCTAAGGGTTAGCACTTTTTGTGTCCTATTTAAGGGTCTGTCTACTCCATCATGAAGACATCCTCTTAGCGTTTTTTATATAGTTAGGCTTCGGATCCACCTGGATTTGCATTTCTATAGGTAGAAGGTTCTCTTTTTTTATGGCTATCCAATTAATCTGTCATCCTAATATAAAAAATGCCAGGGGCCATCATGACCAAAACAACCGGACAGACGACCCGAACAGCAGGCTGCGTGGGGTGACAAGGCCGGCAGGGGGGTTAGTGAGGGACGACCAAACGACTGAACAAGCAGGCTGAGTGGGCGACCAGGGCTTAGTCTGGGAGGAGCCTGCAACTGAGGTGTGTGCCCTTCACTGAGGTATGTGCCCTTGACCGGAGTAGAACTGGGGACCTTTCAGTCCACATGCCCACTCTCTATCCACTGAGTCAAACCTGCTAAGGCTGTTTGTTTGTTTTAAGGTGTGTGTGTGTGTGTGCGTGTGTGTGCGTGTGTGTGCGTGCGTGTGTGTGTGTGTGCGTGTGTGTGTGTGTGTGTGTGTGTGTTTGCATGTGGATGTGCAGTTATGCCAGTTTCCATTTCATGGAAAGACTATCCTTCCTCTCAGCTCAGTCACTTCACCTTTCTGAGCTTTGGTTTCCTAGATGTCTTTGCAACACCTGCCCTGCCTGTCTTAGATTAAAAAATGTAGTTACCAATGAGGGTCAAATGACAAAGTAGGGAAAATGCTATAAAACTATATCATGCTTGCCCTGGCTCGGGAGCTCAGTTGATTAGAGCGTGTTCCCATAACCCAAAGTTTGGGGTTTGATCCCTGCTCAGGGCACCTACAAGAAGCAACCAATAACTGCATAAATAAAGGGGAACAACAAATGGATGTTTCTCTCTAAAAATCAATAAATTTTTAAGAAGAAAGAAAGTAGATTAGCGGTAGAAAATAGCTTAGGGCTGGGGAGCTTGGGAGGAAAGTGGGAGCAATTGCCAAAGGGTATGGGGTTCCTTTGGGGGATAATGAAAATGTTCTAAAATTGATAGTGGGGATCATTGCACAACTCTGTGAAAATGTGAAACTCCATTAAATTGTATGGTATGTGAATTACATCACAATAAAGATGTTTAAAAAAACCCACCATGCTTAATAAATATGGTCTTATTATATCATTAAAAGTGGCTCATGGATGAGGGTACAACAGTGTGAATGTACTTAATGTATGTAATGTCTTGGATGGTGGTGATGATTGCACAGCAGTGTGAATCCACTTAAAATGGTTAGAACAGTAAAATTTATGTTATGTATATTTTATCCTTATGAAAATTTTAAGTGACTCTTTACACTTGTCCTTAGGGTTCGAGGTGCTCCATTTCTTGGGTAGAGGCATAGAGTAAAGCAAGAACATAAAGGACCCTCATCCTGTTCAGAACGTCAAGAAAATATTGAAAAAGCTAGGTTGGTGACATGAATATTGGCATCGCAACCCAACAATTACCTCAGTTTCCTCCTTTCTAGATCAGTGAGTGGTATGGGTCTTAGTCTGCAGTAGTTTTGGGAGGCAGGTACTGGCCACCAGCCAGTTGCAAAACATGCATGTTAAAGTCGGTGACTGTAACCTCTTCTATCTGCCTGTGACTGTCTTATCATCTCAACGCCAAAACAAAAACCAAAAGGCTTACAATCCCAGCGGTGAAGAACTTTTCAACAACTAGCTGACTCTCTTCGAGCAAGGCCCAGGAGGGGATGAAATAGATCAATTGAGATGCAATCTCTTTTCCTTTCCCTCACCACTTCCTGCAGGGAGTAGACAAGGCCCAGAACCAAGGCCAGATGCTAGAGTCAAAGTGGGAGTGAGGCTAGGGCCTGTGAGTCAGTTATGTGCCACTTAATGAAGAAGCAACAAACAAAGCACATGCACGTTCAGGAGATTTTTGTTTCGCTGTCAGTATTTATCCCTGACTAGTGTCCTGTGGTTCAAGTCCAGATCAATGGGAAGGGTGTGCTGCAGCACGCGGGGAGGAGCTTCAGTCCTTCTCCACTTTCAGAGCCAAATCGGCGTTTAGCCTGAGTCTCCAGAGCAGGGCTTCAGGCGGGAGCTAAGATTTACGCCGGTGGAAACCACTTGGTGGTTAAGTCAAACCAGGCTGTCCTCACGGTGCAGCGGGCGGGGACCAGCTCCCCCAAGTCCTGCAGCACCTCCGGGTCTTCCAGCTTCCCCGGGGTGAAAGACACCATACATTATTCCTTTCAATAACAAATAGACACAGACATATATGTCAAGATTGAGGCGAGAAACTGTTTAGAGCAAGTGAATATGATCCTTCCAGATCAAAGTAGGAAGGTAACTAACTCAGGTTCCTGATTCACGGGCTAATTATTCACCTTCCTTTTAAAAAAGAGCTAAGACTGGGAGGGCCTAGGGTCAATACCTTACAAAAGACACAAGTGGAAGCCCTGAGACACCCCCTCTTGTCCTCCTCCTTGCCCACACTCATCCTCAGCACGGCCCCGAATGCCTCTGTTGACCTTTAATAAATAGCCAGCTATTTCTCCAGCAAAATGGTTTTATTTGGGAATAACAAAGAATTGAAATTCAGGACATGTGGTCTAATGGGGTACACATGCAAGTCCAGAGAACAAAGGAGAAGAACACTCTTTATGCTGTATAGTCTGGTTACACATTCAATTTCTATAGGGAGAAACTGAATGTGTAACCAGACAAACAATGGGTCCGTGCTGCCTGTCGCTACTCGAGCCAATTAAGCAGAGACAGGGTTGAATCATATGTGAGCATTTATTCCAATATTGCTGGCAGTATGGGAGAGCAGCAGGTCGTCCACAAAAATCTGCTCTGGACCCTACCATAAGCCGACTGCTTAGATTGGTAGAAGCACAAGGAAAGTAGGCGAAAGGGCAAATGGGCAGTTTCCAGATATGCAAGGACTGGGATCTTGGAGGGAATGGCGATTCTGGTTTCTGCAGCAGAGTTGTTCATCTTTCCAAGATAACAGGCAGCTCCTAATGGGGAGGGCAGGCTGCATTCCCAGGTGAACCCCCAGGTCCGGAGGGCGGCTGCCAGCAGGTTAGGATGTGCCTCCTTTAATCAGAACGAAACAGTCATGGCTAACAGAGCATGAGTAATATTTCTTGCAATTCTAGCTGGTTCCTTAGAATTCTATTTCTGTCCCTACCAGATGGTCATAGGATAATGATTTTTCATTGGCTGAGTTATGGCAGGCTCCCATTGGCTGAGCTGTTACCAGGCAAGTTGGAATCTCTTCTTCCTCCTAAGTAATGTAGTGCACTTCCTGTTCAAGATGCAAGGTATGTTTCTGACTGTTTTGTGGTGAGTGGCCCATCCCTGAGAGTTCTCTCTTCACGCCTCCTAGTTTCCTGTTGAATGAACCCTCACACCGCCAGTGGCTGACCCGTGTCTGCCAGGCTGGGCCTGGGTGCGGACTGGGGGATGAGCATGAATTCTCGAGGGAGCCAGTCCTGGGTTTATTTGCTGGTCTTGCCGTTTGTCAGCTGATGGACATTGAATTTAGTTTCCTCATCCGTGCACTATGTCCAGTCATTAAAATAGCCACCTTACAGAGGCCTGAGCGTAAGCAACAATGGTGGCGAGAACAGTGGAAGGCCTGGGGCTACTCGAAGTACTCGGTCCGTTCTATCTCCAGTTATTCTGCTCAGGTAGGCATTCAAAGCTGGGGCCTGAAGACTGGTCCTTCTTTTTTTTTTTAAAAAAAAAATATATTTTTATTGATTTTTTTTACAGAGAGGAAGGGAGAGGGATAGAGAGTTAGAAACATCGATGAGAGAGAAACATCGATCAGCTGCCTCCTGCACACCCCCTACTGGGGATGTGCCCGCAACCAAGGTACATGCCCTTGACCAGAATCGAACCTGGGACCCTTCAGCCCGAAGGCCAAAGCTCTCCACTGATCCAAGCTGGTTAGGGCAACTGATCCTTTTTTAAACCTCTCCAGTTACTTCTCAGACCAGTCAAGTTGAGAACCATCATTGTGTGTTAATATTTAGACAGTGATTAACCGCTTGGGGTCTTAGAGACAAACAGACCTCATTTTGTCACTCACTAGCTCACTTGGCCAAGTCCTTCAACCTCTTCAGGCCTCAGTTTCCTCATCCATAAAATGGGAACAAAAATAGCATCCACTTCTGAGGTGAAATGAACCAGTTTAGGTGACTGTGTCCAGCGCATACACAATGTTTGATAAATGTTAGCTGGTGCCATGAGGCCAACTCCTTTTTCTTAGGTGACAGAGAACCCAAAGACCTTCTGATCTTTGTGCATATTCCACTCTGTCTTAGCTCAAGTTCCTTGCTTTCCCAGCACATTGCTTATTTCAAATCCTAAGTGTCAAGGGAAAGAGGGCTAGTATGTTATCGTGGAATAATCCTGTGTTTGGTCCAACAAGACTGAGTTTGAGTCTGTTACCAGTTTGAGTCTCAGTTTCCTCATCCAGAACACGGGAGAACGAGACCCTGCATTGCTGTGAGAATTAGAGAAAACGTGTGTAAAGGATGCAGCATCTAGGTTATTGCATGATTGTCAGCGTTTTGGTTATAACATGTACAAGATGTGAAAACAAAAGGGCAGGAAACCCCTAAGAAAATTCAAACAGGAAACAGAGACAGAGGAGTGGACCGGGGATGAAGAAAAGCCGGGGAGGGCCTGGGGCTCAGGGTCCTGGGGCGCAGACCTCCATCCGTAGTACCACCCGGCTCGACACCACACTGGCCCTGGTGACTCCTAACCTGGGAGCCTGGCCAGGGCTGGGCCAGTGTTGTTACCTCAGGGCTGGGCTGCCCCACCCGCCTCATGTTTGTGCAGAACCTCCCCCACATTTCTGCTAGCAGCCCGCTCAGACCCAAGGGGAGCCCCTGCCCGCCCCCCCCTCCCCCCCCCCCATCTGAGGGGCTGGGCCATGGCTTCGTACAGATTTGAGCCACTGCCCGGAGGGACGGTTCCTCTCCCCAGACATCTTTCAAGGAAGAATGGCATTTCACTTGCCTGTCTTTAAAAACGACAGGGGTTGTTACTACTAAATGTAGTCAGCTTAAGTGCTTTCCAACGAGGCACGTCCAGCTTCCGGTGTTTAGTATGCATGCTGACACCTCCGCTTCTGAATGGCTGGAAATCGGGCATCTGTCTCTTTAAATAAGAAACACTACTTGTCACTCATCTGCCCTCCTGTCTTAGGAATCAAATTTATTCTCTAGTTCTTTCTGTTGAGAGAGTTTCTTTCTCAAACACCAGATTCTGCCCTTCTGCCGCAGGGACACGTTTGCACAGTTCCCTGGTGACGTTTAAAAGCCCTGATTAACGTGCTAGTGAATTCTGACTGTGCTGACTAGAGACAGGAAGTGGTGAGAGACGAAAGTGAAAGGAAAGTTACTGGAGGCGGTTCCATCCCCACCCTTTTCTTCCTGCTCTGTTTCATGGTTTCCCTTGCCCCCCCTCTGGTCGTGTGGAATGTGATCGTGTGAAATTGGGAGATTAGGGGCCTTGGGTCGGGGGCCTGGTGACTATGGTGCTGCTGGGACAGGTGGAGCAGGTGAGTGCCGCTGCGGAGTGGCTTCTGGACACCGAGTTGCTGGGACTTGCCGAGTGAGGACGCCTCTGGGTCCCGCCAGGATCTCCACGTGTGTTTCTCTCTGAGCTACAGCCACCGGCCTTGCTCCTTCTCAGCTCTGGAAATCTCCAGTTCCTCTGCTAGTTTCTCAGTCTCCTCAAACCTCAGCGGCCTCAAGCAAAGACAGTGTCTCCTCTCCCTCCTGCTGGAGATTTCACAAGACTTTATGTTTTGCTTCCTCTCCGTTTGGTGCTGGGGCAGAGGGCTACGTGAATCCTTCTGTCACCCAATGTCCTGGGTCCTTGGTCTCGAAGGCCCACTGTCCCTTTCTCCCCCTGCCCTATTCTGGGTTCTTTCTTGATCCCAGCTTCCTACCCTGGGAGGTTCCCAAAAGACAGCTCTTGAAATCTTTTGATCTGTATCCCTGAATGGATCTGTGTCTTTGCAAAACCTGTGGTTGCTTTGTGTGTGGGCACTATTTTTTAACTATGTGACCGGGAGCAAGTACTTTCTCTGTGCTTCTGCTCATTAAATGGGGTTAATATGAATACGACATCATGAGGTGATTGTGGGCATTGCAAGGTGGTAAGAGGTAGTAACTGCTTGCGCCTGGCTGGCCAAGTACCCAACAAGCGTTAGCAATTATTATGACAAATGTATTACTTGTATTATTTTACTCATTCTGTTTCCTTTTTTAAAAGTAAGCACTTTGTGTAGTTTACATTCTGTGCATTTCGCCAGGTTCCACTTTCTAACCACTACACAGTATTGAGTGATAGACGGCTTCCCCAGTTCTCTATAAGGACTTGCCCTCTGACCCTTGACCTGATCCAACTTGCAAATCTTTGCCAACCTGATAGGGGTAAAGTGAGTATCTCCTTGCTTTCTTCTGCATTTCCCAGGTTACTACGAGTTTGAGTGTCACTGATTCACTTTGGCTGTTTGAGCACCAGGTCAGGGAACCCCATGTTTGCACCCATTGTCTGTCTACAGGGATTCTTTTTCTTGTCCATTTGCAGGAAACGGTTGTATGCTCCAGACAGCACTAGTCCTGTGGCAGGTGCTGGGAACACGGGCATGAGAGATGCAGCCTCTGGCCTTGTGAAGCTCAAAGCCTAGGCCAGGAGCTAGTCACAGAACAGAGGGACAGGGCTGGGCTGGGTGCTCAGGAGGCAGCAAGGGTCGGGGACTCCCCCTGGGCCGGATTTAACACCAACAGGATTGCATTCCTTTTGTGTTTTCGCTCAGTCTTTATGAGCAGAATCAATGGTGTGAAGGACACCGGTGTTACCTGGCACCTTTACCTAGCCCAGTGACGGCAAAACCTTTTGAGCTCGGCCTGTCAGCATTTTGAAAAACCCTAACTTAACTCTGGTGCCGTGTCACATATAGAAATTTTTTTTATCTTTGCAACCATAGTAAAACAAAGACTTATATTTTTGATATTTATTTTATATATTTAAATACCATTTAACAAAGAAAAATCAACCAAAATAATGAGTGTCATAGGTTTGCCATCACTGAGTCCTAGCCCTTCTCGGGGGACAAGGCCTGTCCAGACACCTCACTCAATCCTCTGAGCTGTAAGATGGGTCTACGTCATCTGGAAGCTTATATTCCAATGTGGAAAGAAAAAAAGGAAGTTTCAAGGAAAGAGGTGTTTTTTGTTTGTTTGTTTCTACTTTTAACATCAGAGAACATCTCAACTGACTGACAGCAAGAAGGCCGGGCTAATGTGTGTTTTGTTCACTGTTACGTCTCCCAGACTCCAATCATGATGAGGGCCCGAGGATTTGCCTCTTGGGTAAGGTTGGCTGGGTTGATTCCAGGGTTTTGTAAGCCACTGAGGGTGGGATCTGGTGGCCTAGGGGCCCATGGAGGTGACTCTTATATTTGAGTGTCGATGGGAAAACTACGAGACTTAGCTGTGGGAGTTAGCAGACCCTCTGTGAGCTGTGGTGAGTGTCCCCACAGTTTCCAGATCTCAACATCTCTCAGACGTGCTCAATCAATATTTATTGAATGAAAACATCAAAATTATATTTTTTATGTTTTTAAATATGTTTTTTATTGATTTCAGAGAGGGGAGAGGGAGAGAGAGACAGAAACATCAATGATGAGAGAGAATCATTGATTGGCTGCCTCCTGCACATTGAGGATCGAGCCCACAACCCAGGCATATGCCCTGACTGGGATTGAACCCTGATCTTCTAGGCAAAACAAAGCATTTATGATAAACCTAGACTATTGGTAAATTCTGGAAGTAAAAAGAAAACAATCTTAGTCATCATTTAGTCCAGCTTTCTCATTTTGGAATATGGTAATGAAACTTGCCTCTAAAACACCCAAGCTTACAAAGCTAAAACTAACAATTTCTTATTATGAAATTGTGGGAGGTGCCACACACAGTTAAAACAGGAAGTAAAAGCCCGCTTCACTCTTCATTCGGCTTAAACTCTTGGCTTGGCTAGACGAGCGGAAAGCAAGCAGCGGTGAGGGTCCCAGGCCTGTGAAGAAGCAGCGGTGAGGGTCCCAGGATTTGCCTTTGGTAAGGTCAGTTGGGCCTCTGGGGAGGAAGGCCTTTGATTCTAGGGTTTTCTAGGCTGTTGAGGGTGGGATCTGGTGGCCGTGGGCTCCTGGAAATGAGCCTTGTGTTTGAGCCGAGAGCCTGTGGGCCCACAGATTGCACATCTCAAGGCCTCTCTAGCTTAGGTCTGTGGTCGGCAAACTTGGGCTCGCGAGCCACATGCGGCTCTTTGGCCCCTTGAGTATGGCTCTTCCCAAGCCTTAGGAGTACCCTAATTACGTTAATAACAATGTACCTACCTATATAGTGTAAGTTTAAAAAATTTGGCTCTCAAAAGAAATGTCAATCGTTGTACTGTTGATATTTGGCTCTGTTGACTAATGAGTTTGCCGATCACTGGCTTAGGTTGATGCATTCCTGTTTGTTTTTTCTGAAATGCTCCAAGTACAGTGATTCTTATGCAGGTGAAACTTGTCAAAGAATAGAAAGCAAATGTTACATCTCAAAGAACTTTGCTG
This sequence comes from Myotis yumanensis, assembly GCF_028538775.1. NCBI lineage: Eukaryota > Metazoa > Chordata > Mammalia > Chiroptera > Vespertilionidae > Myotis > Myotis yumanensis. The sequence continues at coordinate 9,480,704 of NW_027223759.1, forward strand.
CTACAGCTAACCATTTCTCAGCACGTACCCACCCACATAGATGCCTACTAACATGAACACACACAAAAACACACACGCACACATGCACACAGCCCTAAAAGTTCAATCATTTATTTATTTATTTTGAGAAATTTAAAAATTACAGAGGAAATTACTAACAAAATTCGAGACTGTACTTGTGGGGTTTAGCATTTATAGGTGAACCTAGGAATGTCATTCAGTTTGAAAATGACAGGGTTTTTTTTTTTTTTTTTTTTTTTCACTGTTCAAATTATTTTTTTTTTTTTGAGAGTTTTCAATAATAATTTTTATTTCTTAAAGTATTACAAAGAGTATTACATATGTCTCCTTTTTCCCCCCCATGACATTCCCCCGGCCCCTACCCCCCGCCCCCCCCCCCCCCCCCCGTGTCTTGTGTCCATTGGTTAATCTTATATGCATGCATATAAGTCCTTCAGTTGGTCTCTTAATCCCCCCCCAACCCTCCCCAGGCTCCCCATTGTAGTTTAACATTCTGTTCAATGTTGCTCTGCTTCTGTAGAAAATGACAGGGTTTTGTTGAGGTTTGAACACCTTCACTGGGCCGTGTGAAAGCGCTGGTTTCAGGGCCTGCGGGGACAGTGTTTGTGTGCAGAGTGGACAGCTGGCAGGTTCTGGGGGAGCCCCCACTTTGAGGTGGCCACCCCGGACGGGAGGGAGTAGCCACACTATCACTGTGGGCTGCGCCTGAGCCATTTTCAAGTCCTGTTGAGCTTGGAATGAGGTGCAGGTTTTTGTCTCAGACGATGACTGCAAGTTTTGGATTCCTTTTCCCGTTATCCATATCCCTAAAGGATCTGGGATGCTGCTGGAATATTGCCAGAAGGATTGTTTGTGATTAGATGAGATTTATTTGTAGTTAAATCGTGGCCATAAGGCAGTGGTGGATTTGTGGCTGAGGTCTAAATTTAGGCTTCAGCATGTACTAGCTCGGTTTATAAGGTTCTGACCTCTCTCTCCTATAGTGAAGTTAAGAATTCCTGTTTTTGTGCTTTGGGGTGATTTTTTGGTCTTTTAAAAATTTTTAAATAATTTTAATATTTAAAAATAGAATTATACTAGAGGCTGGCGTTGCTCAGTGGTTGAGTGTCGACCTGTGAACCAGGAGGTCACGGTTCAATTCCTGGTCAGGGCACATGCCTGGATTGTGGGTTCGATCTCCAGTGTGGGACATGCAGGAGGCAGCCAATCAATGATCCTCTCTCATCATTTATGTTTCTATCTCCCTCTCCCTTCCTTTCTGAAATCAATAAAAATATATTAAAAAAAATATTAATCTAACCAAGTTTCTAGCTCATCAGTTTGTACAGTAAACTTAGGCCCCAGGGTCCCTATAGTTAGAACCCAGTGCCTAGCAGCAGCCTGTGGTTAATGGTGTAGAATCTTGTGCAGGTGATTGCTTTCCAGGCACTATGACTAGAAAATTAGGTGACACAAACAAACAAACAGACTGACTGTCAATCGTACCAGTGCGTCCTGGAAACCTGAGCCAGGAAAGAAACCTCACTAGCATTTACTAAGTGGCCATTTTGATACGATGCAAAAATCATTTAGGAAACATTGTCATGTTTCGGCAAATATGATAAAAACGAGCGCGATGAGCTGGCTACAGCGGACAGGAGCCCAGCCCCAGTCATATTCTAACTAAACTCCTGTTCTAACTACAGGGACCCTGGGGCCTGCGTTTACTGGACAGTCTCATGAGCTAGAAACTTTGTTAGATTAATATTTTTAAAACGTACATATATTTTTTTTTATTTCAGAGAGGAAGGGAGAGGGAGAGAGAAAGAAAAACATCAACTAATGAGAGAGAGTCATTGGCCTTGAATTGTAATATACATACAGGGTGGGCAAAGTAGGTTTACAGTTGTGAGTACACGAAACACAGAGTTTATTCTTGAATTATCATGTGTTCGTTATTGTATTGTAATTAATAATAATTATTATTAACCTACTTTTGCCCACCCCTGTATATATATACTGTCAGAAAACACTTTTGAACAAAAGCTTTAAAAAGGTTTATTTCTTTTGACTCTAATACTACTTCTGGGCAATTAGTCTAAGAAAATAATCAGAGGTGTACATAGAAATTTGCATTTTAAGATCATCCTAAATGTAATCAGAGACTGGTTGCATAAATTATGGTCCATGCATTTGATTAGCTGCTTTATAGATTTTAAAATTCATATTGTAGAAGAAAAAATGAAGATATCAATGTATTTACGACATTATCAATGGAAAAATACACCTACACCTCAAGAATATGGTATGTTCAATTGTGTTCCAATTATGTCCCAATTAATTAATTAATTATCTGTCTAGATTTAGTGGGACAAACGCAGGTGACCAGGAGTCAGCAATAACGGCCTACCCCCTGGTACTTCAATGTCTAGAGAGCTGAGCCGAATCGGAACACATGAACACACAAGACAGAATTAGTATGCAATCACACAGGGTTTATTTACCTATTCCTAGTGGGTCCTAGGCTCCAGCAAAGGCCACCCGGCGATGCACACCAAAAGACGGACGATGAAGACAGACAGACAGGCGGCCGCAGTTGGTTCAGGCTCACACAGCAGAGCAGTCAATCAGGGGCTTGTCTCACGGAGTGACGTGGCTTCCTCCTCTGAGTCAGGAGACATCGGCTGGAGAAAATCTGGTGCTTATATAGCCAGTAGTAACCGACTTGTGTCTTATCAGTGTGGGCCAGACGGCGTGTCTTTGCTAGGAGCAGGATGTTTACGCTAAGGGCTCAGGGCATTCACATCAAGATAGAGGGGCGTTCACCACATTTTGGAAGTTACAGAGTATTGGGGTCTTCACACAGCAAACATTTCACACATTAATTATTTCACACAATAATTATTTCCACACATTAGAAGGGTTTCCTTATGACCATAACATTATTATAACAAATTGTGAGGGAAAATATATAGACATAAAATATTTGGTACAAAAGACAGTAAAGTATTATTAGGTGTTTATCTTAGGATGATGGAATCATAGGTAATTTTGATTTTTTCTTTCTATCTTTATTTTGTAAAATGAATACAATAAGGATTGTTATCATCAGAAGAAAATAACTGGGGAGGGGGAAAAAAGAAGATCCTGCTTGCATTAGACTCTATGGTTGATTTTATTCTGTAAAATAAGATTTTAACACTGGTTAGAAATGATATAAAATTTTAAAGACACTGAATCCAATGGTACCCAACAGGGCTGGACCTAGTTTAGGCTCATTCGAGTATATGAATACAAATGGATCTTTAAATAGAGATTTTAATTTAGAGGTTTGTACGTACATTTATAATGCACATGGTAAAAATTTGAAATGGGGAAAAACGTTTTTTCCGGTTCCCTCGTAGGCCTTCCCCACACTCATCCAGGCCTATTTCCTCTTCTCCGAGGCAACCACCGAGCAGCCTCCTGCGTGTTTTGTTCAAAGATCTATGAATTCTGAAATCGATGCACCACTTAATAATACATCACATAGATCACACATACCCAACCATGATGCCCTTTCCGTTCTTTTTAATAGTTGACTAGAGTAGCATCGGACATGGTTAAAAGCTTATTTAACTCTTCTGATTTTCACTAAACAGTTGTTTCTGCTCCTTTATTATTTCAAGCAATGCTGCCATGAATAACCTGTACATGCGTTTCGTACAATGATGTTTAACACTTTGAGCGCCAAGCCTGTTTAGTCTTCCTTTCTGTTTCAGTCACTGGTGTCTGACAGGGCGCTTAACGTGTTAAGCTAATGTAGGGGAAAAGTCCTGCAAGTTAAATTGTGGGGTCAAAGGAGCTGTACATTTTATATTTTGACAGATGTGGCCAAATTACCCACCTGCCTTTTTTTGTTGTTGAAAGTGGTCTTTTGTCATTTCAATTTGCTTTTAAAAAATTGATTGTGAATGAGGTTGAACATCTTTTCAAATGTAAAAACGCCATTAGTTATAAAAAAATAAAGCCACTAGTACTTTTTTCTCTGTCTACTTATGATCTTTACACAGTTTTCTCTAAGTATAACAGAAAACCGGAAAGCCAACAAAGAAAGATTGATAAAGTGTATTTAAATAAAAACGAAAATATTCTGAAAAAAATTCACAAAATTCCAAAAAATAAATAAATCTTGCACTGGGAAAAAATGGGCAGTAATATGTAATAGGAAAGGGACTAATTTTTTTTTAATAGGACTCCTACATGGACACAGACAATGGGGCCGTGAGAACCTGGGGCAGGGGTGGATGGTTGGTCTTTCTCTTTTTTCCTTAAACTGACTTATAGGAGCCCTATTTATTTATTCCTTTTATTTTTTAAAATATTTATTATTTTTGCACCATTTTCTTTCGCTCTTCTCTTTTTTCCTCTCATTTTTTCTTCTCCTTCCCCCATTTTAGTTTTTCTCTTTCTTTTCTTTCTTCTCCCCCTTTTTTTCTTTTTTAAAAATAGTTCTTTATTATTGAAAGTATTACATATGTCTCCCTGTTTCCCCCATTGGCCCTCTCCAGCTCGCCCCCACCCCTGCCCCAGGTTCTCACGGCCCCATTGTCTGTCTCCATGTAGGAGTCTTATTAAAAAAAAATTAGTCCCTTTCCTATTACATATTACTGCCCATTTTTTCCTAGTGCAAGTTTTATTTATTTTTTGGAATTTTGTGGGTTTTTTTCAGAATATTTTAGTTTTTATTTAAATACACTTTATCAATCTTTCTTTGTTGGCTTTCCGGTTTTCTGTTATACTTAGAGAAGCTCTTCACTACTGTAAGATTATTTTTAAAAATTCTCCTATGTCTTATCTTAGTATTTTAATTTTAAGGATTAAATCTTTGATCCTTTTGATGTAAGGAGTTCAGTTAGGCTTCATTTCAGCTTGCCCCAGAAGTCTACCCATTTGTTCGAACACCATGTGCTTAAAAAGCCACCTACATGTGAAGAGCCTTTTTTGGTGGTGTGTTTGATTTGGCCATTTTTCATTGTTAACTTCTAATGAACATGTTCATTTCTAATTTCATTGTTAACGTCTAATAGCCAGAGAACATCGACTGTATTATTCCTGCTTTTTGGAAATCTATTCGAGCTTTGCTTGTGGACAGGGTTGGTGATCATTCTGTCTGTGTTTGAATGCATGTGTATTTCCCACCGAGAGGAAATGCCTGTGAGATAGTTTGTCAGCTGTGCTACACGGGTCTTCTGTGGTCTTCCTACAGTCAGCCTCCTAGATTTTTTAGTCTCTGAGAGAGATGTGTGAAAGTTTCCTGCTATTTGGGGGAAAGTCAGTTCTTTGAGTTCTTTTGAAATGTTCAGTCCTTCTAGTTTTTTTTGTTTTCTTGTAAGAACACGCATGTGATTGTGTCACTCCTCCGTGATCTTGTCTCCATGCCTGGGGTTCTTCTCTCTCCTCAGGTTCCCCAAAAGCCTCACTTCCTGCCCCTCCTCCAACGCACTTGGTTCCACTCTCTTAAACACAAGAACACACCAGGCTGGTGTTTAATGTTTAATTTCATTTACACAGAGGATGCCTGCATGCTTTCTCCTTAGCACATTCCTTTTCCTCACTCTCCCCAGCGTTGTCTCTTTCCCCGCCACCTCCAGGAAGAACAACTGGGTGAGTACGGTATGTCTCCCTCCAGATTTAGCTTTTACACACGTGTCTGTAGTCACTGAAAATCTAATTGTATTGCTTTGTGTATTTTTAACAAGTAGGTGTATGATTTTTTTGTTATACTGCAACTTGCTTTTTTTCCTCACTGTCACCATAACACATATTTGGAATCTCTATCCCTTTGTAGTTCGGAAGATGGAGTGCACTTTTTAACCTCTGCACGATATTGTGTGGCACGACTACGCCTTAGTTTGCCTAGTGTCCCTGCATTGGAGGACATGTGGGGTGCTCCTAGTTGTTGGAGGTTACCCGTCACGCTGTGATGAGACACCAGGAACATACCCTGTTGAGCACCCAGGTGTGTTTCTATAGAGTGTGGTTTAGGGGATGAGCTTGCTAGTTTGTCTCTTTATATGTCCGGCAGTTTTGTTTGTAGCACTTTGAATATCTTCTGCGAGGTGCTGGCCCCTTATTTAAGATGTTGTTTGAACAAAGGCATTTTCATGATAACCGATTGCTTCGGCCGTGAGAGATCTCGGCCCAGCAGCCTTTGTGAATCCAGCGCAAAGTGTGTCTTTTGAGATAACCATCTGTTCAGTTTCCTGACTCAAGAAGACTTGTCTAAACAATGATGTCAGCTCTACATTAAAAGGGAGGAAAAAGGTTTTGCCCCATAATTCTAATTCTAAGAGAGAGTTTATCAGAGATAGGCACAGGACAGATGCAAAAGCCTCTCAATGCAATATGATTTTTAGCAGTAAAGAAATAGAAAGATGCTTTGATATGTTCATGTGATGAAAAATCTAGAAACATTAAAAATATGACAGAGAAGAATATTTAACGGTAGGGATTAATGTTTATTTTAAATGTTAAGTGGGGGCTGGTGTGGAGGGGACGTGTATACACTTGGATATGCAGCCTGATCTTAATTTTTATATAAATGTGTGTGTGTGTGTGTGTGTGTGTGTGTGGTATATGTAATGATAACTGGGACTATGTTATAACTCATTTTAAAATTTCACCAAAAAACCCCACTGGTTTTATAATCAAAGTGCAGATAGGAAGGTGGTTTTTAAAAGGCTCAAAGTCCTTTTGATCACTTAAAAAAATTTAAAGCTTACTGTTAGGCTCACCAAAGGAGGAATGCATGAGGCCAAAGTGGTTCTGGATTATAAATTTATTAGTTCATCTGGATACCAGATGGGCTGTGCCCCCAAATGGCGCCAGCACCCAAAGGTGGGAGTCAAAGGTTTTTAAGGGACTCTAGGTGGGCAGAGAATTCCCTGTGCACGTCCGGATCCTGGGAAGGTCTGCAGGGGAGAGGTGATGGTCTTAGCAAGTGGAATGTGCTTTAAGCAAAAGGGAATGTCTGTTGTGAAGTGGTGTAAAGGTCAGTTTCCAGGGGAGGGGAAATTGACTCAATTATTTGATCAGACCTAACACTTACCTTAATGTGCAAATCAAAAATATTTCTATTTTAATATCATATGTACAAAATATATGGGTCCTGGTTCACTACCTCTGCTTAATACTTCTGAGTGCAATCAGGATTTGCATTTTCACCCAAGAATGTCAGTAAATGCAGGGAGCTTAAAGAGCCGGGAACCATCTGCTTTGCTTTAGGAAGGAAAGGGGTCCAAACACGTTAAGGTTATTTGAGGTTAAGGAAAGTGCCAAAGGCACAGAGTCTGTAGGACTGAGGGGATGACGGAGCCGGATGGGAAGTTCAAGGTTTCCTAGTCCAAGGTTCTCACCCAGCAGCTCTCCAGGCATCTCTTTTAAGGCAAGGGAGAGTCGGAGTAAGACTTCAACAGAGCCTTCTTCTACTTTGCAGAGAGTTGGAAAACCACTGCTTCCAAGTACATTTTCACATTTATTATTCCTACTGCACCCTGATCACAACTCTTCTGACCATTGGCTAGTTTATAGATCTACCATCCCATACAGTAAGCTACTTGAGAGCAGGAGCTTATCTGTTTGTTTTCTTCCCTCTACCCACAGCAAAATGTCTGACGCGTATTGTAAATGATGTCATAGCATTTGATGAGGGAACCAAGCAGTTAATGGTGCTTTTCTTCCTCATCATAATGTTGTGTGTTGACCTAGGCTACAGCTACATTTGATCAACACGGACAAGCATGGATTTCAGCAATTGTCTGTATGACATTGGGGAAGCGCTGAGCAGTGATGAGGTGGCCTCGCTCAAGTTCCTGTGCCTGGACTACATCCCACTAAGGAAGCAGGAGCCCATCAAGGATGCCTTGATGCTCTTTGAGAAACTCCAGGAGAAGAGAATGCTGGAGGAGGGCAACTTGTCCTTCCTGAAGGAGCTGCTATTCCGAATCGACAGGCTGGATCTGCTGGAAAAGCGCCTGAAAACCAGCCAGGAGCAGATGCGGAGGGAGCTTCAGATCCCGGGCCGGGCTCAGATCTCTGCGTACAGGTGGGGACCATCTCTGCAGCCTCAACACGGGAGGGGCGGGGAGCGGACACATCCCTGTGGGAGGGTTGATTGCAGGTTGTTGATGTAGAATGACTTTGGAGGCTCTGAGAAGATGTCCTATCAGGGCCGGGTGAAGAAATGTGGAGACCTAATGTAGAATTCAGGAAGAAAAAAAAAAAAGCTCAAACCATAAGATAAAAATTGTAAAGTGAAACGTTAACTGCAAGTATGCCATTAAAATAGACCTTTCCTAAATGTTCTAACTCTCTTTCTGATATGTGTCTGTTGTCTTGGTGTTTCTGTTTTCTTGATGCCCACATTGTATGCTTACTTTGTCTATCTATATCAGGGGTCCTCAAACTTTTTAAACAGGGGGCCAGTTCACTGTCCCTCAGACCGTTGGAGGGCCGGACTATAGTTTAAAAAAAAACTATGAACAAATTCCTATGCACACAGCAGCGGCAAAAACACCCGGCGGGCTGGATAAATGTTTTCGGCGGGCCGCATGTGGCCCGAGGGCTGTAGTTTGAGGACCCCTGATCTATATATATAAAAGCCTAAGCGACCGGTTGACTGGTCGCTATGATGTGCACTGACCACCAGGGGGCAGTTGCTCAATACAGGAGCTGCCCCCTGGTGGTCAGTGCACTCCCATGCTGGGCTCATGGCTGGTGAGCCTAATGCACAGTGGGGTCAGCATGAGCGGGAGCGGTGTGGTGCCAGGCCAGGGCTTGGGCTCCTACCCGGCTGCCTGCAGGCCACACTGGGGACTCCATCGGTGCACAAATCCGTGCACTGGGCCTCTAGTTTTGGATAAAGCATCACTACTTTTTACCCTGAAATCCTCCTCCCACTTGCTTGTGGGTGACTGTAGAAATTCTCAATGGAGAATTTCCCACACTTGTATTATAGAATCCTCCAATGAGGGACACACTGCCAGGCATTCCAGATGGGCCAGGCCAGAGCCCTCAGAGACTGCTTAGCCCCCGTGAGGCCTGCTGCTGCTGAGAAAATGACACTGACTTGGGTGTCAGGCCTGCCGAAGGCCTTACAGCTCAGCCCTTCCCCACCTGTGGGAGAGTCGGTAACCTAGGGTGATAACAAGTCACTGCCAGTTACATCTTCGTGATTCTCAAGACTTTAAAAATAGAGACATACTATCTACTTCTCTCTTTCAACAATCCTTCGTCTTGCAGAATCATCAATCTAACCTCTGCCTCATTCTTCCTTTTGTGTCTGTTTGTCTGAAGCTCCCTCTTCCTATAAGGACCCAGTCATTGAATTAGGACCCACTGGAATCCAGTATGATCTCATTTCAACGAGATCACAACAGCAGAGACCTTTTTAAAATAAGGTCACAGTGATGTGTTCTGGGTGAACATGAATTGGGAAGGAGGATACTATTCAGTACTGGGTAATTTTGGTTTAATAGGGTTGTGAAGTTCTTTTAAGGGATTTTTTAATTAGGCACCAATTAATCCTAAAAAACCACATCCCCCAAACTAGGAAGCCTGGAAGCTCTCAGCTTATGCCCACCATCTTGGTCTTCTGGAGGCTGTTGGGCTGAGACAAACTGCCAGTGCCGGACATGGCCTGTACCTCCTGTGGGAGGGCCAGGGTCCCTGCCAGGGGCAGGATCTGTCTGTTAAAATATTCAACATGTTAGTTTGGAGGTGGGGGGAGTAAAGCCAGCACAAGCACAAGCTACTGCTTCTGCATTGTTTATCATTAGCCAGTAAATAAAAAAATACGCCAGTGTGATCGCTTTCTATTTGTAAGAAACCACTAGACATTTAAAATGTCAAAGTAGAACTGCTACCTAAAAAATAAGTGTCATAGCCGAAACTGGTTTGGCTCAGTGGATAGAGCGTCAGCCTGCAGACTGAGGGGTCCCAGGTTCGATTCCGGTCAAGGGCATGTACCTGGGTTGTGGGCACATCCCCAGTAGGAGATGTGCAGGAGGCAGCTGATCGATGTTTCTCTCTCTCATCGATGTTTCTAACTCTCTATCTCTCTCTTTTCCTCTCTGTAAAAAATCAATAAAATATATTTTTTAAAAAGGTGTCATAAACTATCCAGGTTTATTTGTAGACAACGATGATACAAGAAAGCTAGTAGGTTTCAGTATGAGGAAAGTAAAAGGGAAAAATACCTGGTAGTCAAGTTGAAAAGGGCAGTGGCTTTAGATTGGACCCAGTCTTGGCCAAAGCGAGAAAGCTTTAGCAAAATACTTCCAGGGTACAGGTTCCACCAGAAGAAGGATGAAGCAGACAATAATACTAAGTAACTCCCATTTCTACTATTTTTAGAATTTTAATTTTCTAATTTAACTTGGAAGTTAACGTGTTTTTGCATTAAAGTTGTTTCCTTTACAACATAATAATGAAAGGTTTGCCGACTTATAAAACATCCCTTTGCTCATTGAACAAGCATATCCCCAAACCCTATCAGAGGTTAGGAAATAATAATGCCATGTATCAAGCACTTAGTGCGTTGCCAAAAATTGGTTTATGCACTGCAGATAAATGTATTCATGTAATCCCCAACAAGTTCCAACGCATAGTTACAGAAGCATCTGCGGTCTACAATGAAGACAAAAGTGTGTAATGTGTCTGAAGTCACACAGCTCATGCGTGGAGGGACCAAGGCTCCAACATTCTTAATCTGGGTCCCCTGCATTTAAACACTGTCCCTCACAACCCTCTGAGCTTATGGAAGCGAACAGGGCCTGGGCCCTTCTCTCAGGGGATTTGGAGAGCTTGATAAGCAGATAATTATTTGTCACCCTTTGGGCGATACAAAGGCACAGAGGGTGAATGCACTTAGGCAGTGCGTGAGCTGTTAGTGGATGAGTGGTTGTCTAAAGATAGACAAGGGAATAGGAGTGTGGAGGGGGGCGAGGCATAAAGGGGTGAGGGGCAGGGCAGCTGGGTGTGCTTGGAGAAGAGACAGTGGGAGGGTGGTGAGGAGTGGCCGAGATGAGGGGGTAGTCTGGGCTCAACTCACAGAGGTCTGTATTCCAGAACCAAGTGTTTGGCCTTCCTACTGAAGGTAACGGCTGGGAGAACACTGACAAGTTTTAATTAGGAAGTGAGGATCGGATTTGCATTTTGAGAAACGTAACTTCCAAAATCAAAACTTTCTTGTGGCAACAAGATCTTGACGTTATAGTGAAGACAACAGAAAACCACAATTCGTGGAGCTGAACTGAAGGACAGTTCATTTGAATTCTTTAAAGCTGGATAGTTGGGCATGAGTCAGTAGTTTTGTGTCACTACACCAGCCTCTCTCTAAGAACTCTACTCCTACACCATGCGATGAGCTGGCTTTATTTTGAAGGGAGGCCATCGGAATCGAGTCTGCAGTGACGCCATGTATCACCTGAGAAATTATTTAAAAAAGCATTTCTCAAGTGTCTCCATTTCCCACCACAGGGTCATGCTTTTCCAGATTTCAGAAGATGTAACTGCACTGGAATTGAAGGACTTTAAGTTTTTTTTGAACCGGGAGCTCTCCAGATGTAAACTGGCGGATAGCATGGTAAGACCTGGTGTCATGCCAAGATTCAGTCCCGAGGAAGAGTCAGCCAGTGGGGATTGCTGAGACTGAAGCGAGGGCTACTCGGATAAAAGCACCCGAATTCTCATTTTTTAGCCTGGGTTGAAGAAGAAAGCTGCCAGGCATGAAGGTTGTAGATGTGATCCCCTCGTGTGCTGTGAAGTGCTGCTCACGTTCATTACCAGGAGCCAGGCTGTGTCGGGAGGAGAGAAGGGGGTTGTGGGACTCTGCAGAGCCAGGAGAGACAGGTGTCTGTGTCTGGTGCGGTTTTGTGTGTCTGTGTGTGTGATGTGTGTGCACGTGTGTTTTTGTGTGTGGGGGGTGTTTCTGGGTGTGTGCATATCTGTGTATCTGTGGTATGTTGCAGGGTTTTTCTGGTGTGTGTGTCTGGTGCGGTTTTGTGTGTCTGGTGTGTGTATGTGTGTGTGTATGTGTGTGTGTGTGTGTGTGTGTGTGTGTGTGTGTGTAACGCCAGAGGAAATGTTAGGCAGCTCCCAAGGCTGTCACCATGGGGGCCATGGCTGTCTCAGCGTGCACCTCTGGCTGTTTCACATGAAAGTGTCATGGGTGGTTTTAGCACAGGGCCTGGGTCCTGGGGACTGATGTGGTGTCTCCTCTGTCTTCTCTATTTCTGGGCTGGAAAACACAAAAGTGCCTCCTAGCAGTATATTGGCTTTGAAAGACCAGGATGTCCTCTCAGGAGAGTCTGCTTGGGAAGCTAGGGTGGTTCCTTGGGTTGGAGAAAGTGCAAGTAAAAACAAAAATCTAATCTAAAAGCCAATATGGCCCAATTCCATCTTCCAACTTTATTTCTCCTCCCTCTAGAGCTTGCTTGATATTTTTATGGAGATGGAGAAGAGACTTATCCTTGGGGAAAAAAATTTGGACACCCTAAAAAGAATCTGTGGACAAATCAACCGGAGCCTGCTGGATAAAATCAGTGCTTATGAAAAATTAAGTAAAGGTAGAAACAACCTCACAGCTGTGAATCAGCAAAATGTATTCTTTTTTCAAAAAGTTTTCATTTATTGATTTGATAGCGAGAGAGAGAGACATTGATTTGCTGTTCCACTGATCCATGAATTCACTGGTTGATTCCTGCCAGTTTATTCCTTTATGTGCCCCAACCAGGGATTGAACTTGCAACCCCAGTGCAGCAAAATGTATTCTTAAATTGACAAACCCCTCTACGTCCCAGTATTTTTAAAACAAAACTGTGTGTTTGCTTTCATTCAGAGGGAAGAATGAGCCTTTGTTAAAGATTCATAAATAGCCAAAGTAAAGCCAATGAATCAGCCCTGGCCCGTGTGGCTCAGTCGGTTGGGCATCATTCCATGTATCAAAAGGTTGCTGGTTCAATTCCCAGTCAGGGCATCATATGCCCAGGTTGGGGCTTTGATCCCAGGTAGGGGAACTGCAGAAGGCGACCAATCCATGTTCTGCTCTCACATCAATATTTATCTTTCATTGTCCCTCTTCTTCCTCTCTCTCTAAAAATCCATAAAAAAATATGAAAAAGAAACAAAAACAAAATCAAGGAATAATTGTAAAAATTTACCATGCACACACCAAAGGACAGTTTGCAAACCAGGAGCATTCAAAACAAAACATGGCATGAGGCTCAGGAGCACGCTGTTATAAGGCAGCTTACACAGTGAGAAAGCAGTGACTTCACTCTTCACAGTGATTGATTCTGATGTTAGAATTCTCTTAAATGACCGGTTGATCAGTGGTTACCTCACATCAACCCTGGAGAAAAGTTCAAGTTTTCCTCATGATTTTCAGAGGCACAAACAAGGTCAAGTTAGCCCTGTAAAATAAGCTACATTAAGCTTTGCTTGTATGATTAAATTGTTTTTTTTTTCTGCTGAAGGAGGTTTTTTTAAATTAAATATGTTTTTTATAGATTTCAATGAGAAAGGGAGAGGGAGAGAGAGAATCTTTGATCTGCCACCCGCTACATGCCCCCTACTGGGGATTGAGCCTGCAACCTATGCATGTGCCCTGACCAGGAATCGAACTGTGACCTCTTGGTTCACAGATTGATGCTCAGCCACTGAGCCACACCAGCTGGGCAGGGAGTTGTGTTTTTTTTTGGTGTTTTTTTGTTTTTAATCTTAACCTCTTAACAGAAGTACAGGTGAATTTTCAAGTGGTGATACCTGGAGATGTTTTCAAGACTTATTTAATTAATTTACTCTTTGATATTTTCATTGCTTCCTCTCTACAACCTTCTACCATCCATGTCCACATCTTAATGGACCTGCTGCCGAGTACCAGGATGAGGGCTCGGTGGCTACTTCTTGTCACCTCTGCTCTACACACTAAAACATGTGTCTAGAGCAGGGTTGGGCAAACTTTTTGATTCGAGGGCCACAATGGGTTCTTAAACTGGACCAGAGGGCCGGAACAAAAGCATGGATGGAGTGTTTGTGTGAACTAATATAAATTCAAAGTAAACATCATTACATAAAAGGGTACGGTCTTCTTTTTTTTTAGTTTTATTCATTTCAAACGGGCCGGATACAGCCCGCGGGCTGTAGTTTGCCCACTGCTGGTCTAGAGACACAAACCATGTGGGCTCAGGCCAGCAAGTTTGAAACAGATGCAGAGTGATTCAGTGGTAAGAATGGGACTTATTCTGTGGATTGTAAGGATATGAATTTTCCTTTTAAAAGGGACTTTATGTTGTCTCAGGTGTTACATGTGTCTTTACTAAAGTACCTTCTCTGCCACATGTCGTTCCCTGTAGATGGGGGGCCAATTTCAGACTATCCTCGAGAGCAGGACAGTGAGTCACAGGAACAGAACTCTGAGCCACGAGAACAGAACTTTGAGCCGCCACAGGAACAGAACTGTGAGCTGCCACGGGAACAGAACTGTGAGCCGCCACGGGAGCAGGACAGTGAGTCACGGGAGCAGGACAGTAAGCCACAGCAGGTATGAGGAAACCTCCCATTACTTCTTTTCTTTACATTGAAGATTCTAGTTAGTGTATTCCTTAGCTTTTTAAGCTTCCAGACAAACTAGTAAGGAGAAAAAACTTAGTGACTATTATGAGGACTATAGAAAAAATTCACAAAAGCACAAGCTTAAAGTGTGACTTTTTAATGTAAAGAAAATGTGATTTCTCAGGTTAAATGTTTATTTTAAAACCAAAGACAAACACATTGAAACCCTTGGAGCAGAGGGGTGAGAAGGCTCCTGCCCGGCCCTTCCAGCAGCTGCATCAGCCAGAATGGCAGCGGGCTGTGGGGGCAGAGACAGGAGAAAGCAAAGCCGTTTCCTTTGGCTTGACATCTCAAAACTGTTTCTCCTTGCTGATTAGGTGTAAGTGGCAAACGCTCATGATCTAGCCATTTCTGTGTTCTCATCCCAAAGAGCTGGTCCAGGAATCGCCTTTCTAGACATTAGCACACCTGCTTGTGTAACCTTCAGTGACCCACCAAACCCATTCTGACTCATAGCCCACTCACCCCTCTCTGTGGCGGGAAGCAAAGGAAATCCTGAACACCAGAAACCCAGCAGGAGACTTAAAATTAAACCTAGAGAACAATTTACCAGTGGGCTCTTGAATAAGTTAACGAACCTCTCTCAGTCTGAAAATCAAGGATTAACCAAAGTCAGGGAGCACACCGCAGAGTAAAGCACTCTACAGGCATTGCCCCAGGAACAGCTAAGGATCCTGGGTGCAAGAGAGATTGGATAACTTGCTCAAGGCTTTAAGGTTATTAAGTACTAGAGGCTCGGTGCACGAAATTCGTGGACTGCACTCCCTCACCCCAGCCTGCACCCCCTCACAGTGTGGGACCCCTTGCTCCTTACCACCTGCCTGCTCGCTCCTAACCGCTCGGCTTGCTGCTCCTTAGCATTGCCATGGAAGCGAGAGAGGCTCCGCCACCACCACTGTGCTCGCCAGCCATGAGCCTGGCTTCTGGCTGAGTGGCACTCCCCCTGTAGGAGCACACTGACCATGATGGGACAGCTCCTGCAGTGAGTGTCTGCCCCTTGGTGGGCAGTGCACATCATAGTGACTGGACATTCTGGTTGTTCCGCTGTAATGGTTGCTTATGCTTTTATTGTATAGATGGAACTACCTGATAGACAATGTGCCCCCCTGAGGGGTCCTGGATTGCAAGAGGGTGCAGGCCAGGCTGAAGGACCCCACCGGTGCATGATCAGGGCTGGGGAGGGATGCAGGAAGTTGGCCAGCTGGGGAGGGATCGCTGGAGAACTCCAGGGCATGTCCGGCCCATCTAGCTCAGTCCCGATCGGCTGGACCCTAGCAGCAAGCTAACCTACCAGTTGGAGCATCTACCCCCGGTGGTCAGTGCACGTCATAGCAACTGGTCAACTGGTCAACTGCCTGCCCCTTGGTGGTCAGTGCATGTCATAGCGAGCAGTTGAGTGGCCTTAACATATCATTAGCATATTATGCTTTGATTGGTTGAACTGACGACCGGACCACTGGACACTTAGCATATTAGGCTTTTATTATATAGGATACAGCCAAGAATCCCTCACACCTCCACACCCCCTCCAGCTGGGAGCTACTTTCTCTACTGGGAGGAGCTGCATGGATTTCCCAATAAATGTTGGATATCTTTGCACTGAAACAGCTCTGGGAAAATAAGGCCAGCCCAGGGCCACCACTGATTCTAGAGTCTGGAAACTGTGACCTGCAATAGTCAAGATTTGCCTGCCCAGTGCATCTCTCCTCTCCTGTCCCTGTGGTCCTGAGAACAAGATTAACCCATCAGCTTTAACAGTCTGGGGACATGCTGTCATGTGTGAAGGGAAGGCCCTCAGCTGTTTGCCCAGAAACAGGGATGAGTTGATCAGATAGCCATGGAAGTCATAGGGTCACGGAAGGGCAGCCCAGAGACAGCCAGCCCTAAGACATTCATTCATTGAGCAACTCCTGCTTGAGCTCTCATGAATGAATAAGTCCTGGTTCCTGACCCAGACATCATCTGCCTTGAGCAGAAATGAGGACAAATAATACATTATGATGACAATATGAATGTAAGTGCAAGGTGCTCAGGAGGCCCAAGTATTGGGACATTAACTAGACACACTACAGGTGGGGCAAGAGTCTGGGGTCCTGTGTGAGGAGAAATGAGCAGGCTTGTTAAGGAAACAATGTCAGCTTGGGTGGGAGCCATTGAATGAGCCCAGTCTGGCTCAGGGGCCAGCCTAACCTTGGACCAGGGAGTTGTTTGCTCACATCTCAAGTGTTTGACCGCAGTGTCAGCTCCTGGGTTGTGTTTTTGTTTTTCAGACAGCGGACAAAGTTTACCGAATGAAAAGCAAACCTCGGGGATACTGTGTGATCTTTAATAATTATGATTTTAGCAAAGCACGGGAGAAGGTGCCCAAACTTCACAAAATTAAGGATAGGACTGGAACAGACTTGGATGCAGGTACAGTAGAATCCAAAAGAGATGTAAAATATTTCTAACTGGAAGCTCCGTGCACAAAATTCATGCACTGGTGGTGGTGGGGGGTCCCTTCAACCCAGCCTGCGCCCTCTCACAGTCTGGGACCCCTCACTCCTTACTGCCCGCCTGCTCGCTGCTCCTTACTGATGTCGCAGAGGCGGGAGAGGCTCCTGCCACCGCCACTGCGCTCGCCAGCTGTGAGCCCAGCTTCTGGCTGAGCAGGGGAGCACATTGACCACCAGGGGGCAGCTGCCTCCTGGTGGTCAGTGTGCATCATAGTGACTGGTCGTTCTGCTGTTTGGTTGATTTGCATATTAGGCTTTTATTATATAGGATACTTATGTTTTTATCAAAAGGGGCGAACAAAAGCTATACCAACAGAGCTGTATGTTTCAGAAAAATGACTATAACCACATTTTCCTGTGGAGGTGAAGAACAGTCTTAGGTATTTGCTAGTTTTCTGCTTTTCTTTTTTTTTAACTTAATTTTAAAAATTAAAACAATGTAGGAGAAAACCAAGATGGTGGCATAGGTAAACACTGGAAATTGCTGCCTCACACAACCACTTCAAAAAAACAACTAAAAGACAAAACGGAGGAAAACCAAGATGGCGGCATAGGTAAACACCGGCGTTTGCTGCCTCAAACAACCACTTCAAAAATACAACTAAAAGACGGAACAGACATCATCCAGAACCACAGGAAGGCTGGATGAGTGGAAATTCTACAACTAGAAGGAAAGAGAAAAGCATACTGAGTCTCAGAGGAGGCGCAGTGCGGAAGTAAAATACTAAGGTACAGAAGCGCACGTGGAGCGGGCTGGCAGCTGAGGGTGCAGTTGTCGTTTTCAATCGGGAGGGAGTCTCAGGCTCTGAGCTCCAGTTCCGGGCAAGTCTCTGGGGACTCAGACTCATACGGGAGAAGCGGGACTGTCTGGCATCGGTTGGAACTCGAGGGCAGCTTTTTCTCGGAGGGGCTTGCAGCGATTGTCGAGACACTGAGAAGTGGAGTCTCTGAGAGCAGCCATAACTGCTAGCCCCGCCCTGTTGATCCCTTGGGACCCGCCCTGCCCAGGCCCTGCAGGGAGGCTTTTGCTGGATAGCCTAAGGCAGAGGCTAGATTAGCACCTCCCTAGAGATCCAGGAGCCAGGAAGCCCAGAGGTCAGAGTGGGACCATCCAGCTTGCAGCTCCGTGGAACCATAAAGGACACACTCAGGGGGCAGAATCAGTGAGCACCAAAGCCCCATTGAAGCAAGTCTTGCCCTGGAGGGGTGTCTCTAGCACAAAAGTTCTCCCACTGCAGACACAGCTGATTCTCACAGCCAATTGGCCTGGAGGTCAATTCCTCCCAGTGATACCTACAACAATCAAGGCTTAACTACAACAAGACTGTGCACAAAGACCACAAGGGGGTGCACCAAGAGTGTCTTCCTCAGGTAATTGGGGAGGCTGAACCACTGGATCCTAGAGGACACTTAGCACAGAAAACCACTTTATCAACACAGGGAAGCATAAAAAATGCAGAGACAGAGAAAAAGGACACAAATGACAGAAATGGAGGAAAGCAAACTACTGGATATAGAGTTCAAAACCACACTTTTAAGGTTTTTCAAGAATTTTCTAGAAACTGCCGATAAACTTAATGAGACCTACAAGAAATCTAATGAGACCCTCGAGGTTGTGATAAAGGACCAACTAGAAATTAAGCATACACTGACTGAAATAAAGAATATTATACAGAGACCCAACAGCAGACTAGAGGATCCCAAGAATCAAGTCAGAGATTTGAAATTCGAAGAAGCAAAAAACACCCAACTGGAAAGCAAAATGAAAAAAGAATCCAAAAATATGAAGATAGTGTAAGGAGCCTCTGGGACAGCTTCAAACGTACCAACATCCGAACTATAGGGGTGCCAGAAGAAGAGAGACAGAAAGATATTGAAAACCTATTTGAAGAAATAATGACAGAAAACATCCCCTACCTGGTGAAAGAAATAGACTTCCAAGTCCAGGAAGTGCAGAGAACCCCAAACAAAAGGAATCTAAAGAGGACCACACCAAGACACATCATAATTAAAATGCCAAGAGCAAAAGACAAAGAGAGACTCTTAAAAGCAGCAAGAGAAAGAAAGTCAGTTACCTACAAGGGAGTACCCATACGACTGTCAGTTGATTTCTCAACAGAAACTTTGCAGGCCGGAAGGGAGTGGCAAGAAATATTCAAAATGATGAATAGCAAGAACCTACAACCAAGATTACTTTATCCAGCAAAGCTATCATTCAGAAGTGAAGGTCAGATAAAGAGCTTCACAGATAAGAAAAAGCTAAAGGAGTTCATCACCACCAAACCAGTATTATATGAAATGCTGAAAGGTATCCTTTAAGAAGAAGAAGAAGAAAAAGGTAAAGATACAAATTATGAACAACAAACATGCATCTATCAACAAGTGAATCTGAAAATCAAGTGAATAATCTGATGAACAGAATGAACTGGTGATTATAATCAGGGGCATAGAAAGGGAGTGGACTGACTATTCTTGTGTGGGAAAGAGGTGAGGGGGATGCGGGAAGAGACTGGACAAAAATCGTGCACCTATGGATGAGGACAGTGGGTGGGGAGTGAGGGCGGAGGGTGGGGTGGGAACTGGGTGGAGGGGAGTTATGGAAGGAAAAAAGAGAAACAACTGTAATAATCTGAACAATGAAGATTACAAAAAAAAAAAAAAAGACAAAACGGACATCATCCAGAACCACAGGAAGGCTGTGTGAGTGGAAATTCTACAACTAGAAGGAAAGAGAAAAGCACACTGAGACTCAGAGGAGGTGTGGAAGTGAAGTGCAGAGGTACGGAGTCGCACGCGGAAAGGGCTGGCAACTGAGGACACGGCTGTCTTTTTCAATCGGGAATGAGTCTCAAACTCCCAACTGCTCTGAAGGCCAGTACTGGGCGAGTCTCTGGGGACCCAGACTCATACGGGGAGAAACTGGACTGTCTGGCAGCAGGCGGAACTCGAGGGCGGCTTTCTCTCAGAGGAGCCTGCAGCGATTATCGCAGAACAGTGAGACCCGGGTCCTCTTAGGGCAGGGCTGAGGATCAGCCATAGCTGTTTGCTCCGCCCTGTTGATTCCCTGAGACCCCGCCCCACCCAAGCTGTGCTCAAAGGCTTTTGCATATGAATGCCTTGGCCCTTTGCAATCTAAAATTACCTAACAAACTGCAGCTGGGTCAGAGAGACCCAGAACATCCAAAAGAAGGCCCAAGGCCCCACAGCAGCTTGCATTGCTTCACAGCTGGGCCTCATTTAGGCACCTCCAAACTCCAAACCAGGGGTCCTCAAACTTTTTAAACAGAGGGCCAGTTCACTGTCCCTTAGACCGTTGGAGGGCTGGACTATAGTTTAAAAAAAACTATGAACAAATTCCTATGCACACTTCACATATCTTATTTTGAAGAAAAAAACAAAACAGGAACAAATACAATATTTGTATTTGCATGTGGCCTGCAAGCTGTAGTTTGAGGACCCCTGCTCCAAACAAAGAAAAGGAATCTGAAGATCTCTCCGTAGCTCCTGCTGGGTAGTCACAGGCAGAGGCTAAATTAGCACCTCCTAAGATCCAAGAGCCAGTGTACCCAGTGGTCAGAGTGGACCATCCAGATTATAACTCCTCAGATCCATAAGGGACACACTCAGAGGGAAGACTCAGTGAGCACCAAAGCCCCACTGAAGCAAGTCTTGCCCCATAAGGGTGTCTTCAGCACAGAAGTTCTCCCACTATAGACACAGCTGATTCTCACAGCCAATTGGCCTGGAGGTCAATTCCTCCCAGTGATACCTACAACAATCAAGGCTTAACTACAACAAGACTGTGCACACAGCCCACAAAGGGGTGTACTAAGAGTGTCCACCTCAGGTAATTGGGGAGGCTGAGCCACTGGGCCCTATAGGACACCTAGCACACAAAGCCATTCTGCCAACACAGGGAAGCAGCCAAAATGCAGAGACAAAGAAACAGGTCACAAATGACAGAAATGGAGGAAAGCAAACTACTGGATATAGAGTTCAAAACCACAGTTATAAGGTTTTTCAAGAATTTTCTAGAAACCGCTGATAAATTTAGTGAGACCCTCGAGGATATGAAAAAGGACCAACTAGAAATTAAGCATACACTGACTGAAATAAAAAATATTATACAGAGACCCAACAGCAGACTAGAGGATCCCAAGAATCAAGTCAAAGATTTGAAATGCGAAGAAGCATAAAATGCCCAACTGGAAAAACAAAAAGAAAAAAAAATCCAAAAATATGAAGATAGTGTAAGGAGCCTCTGGGACAGCTTCAAGCGTACCAACATCCGAATTACAGGGGTGCCAGAAGAAGAGAGACAGCAAGATATTGAAAACCTATTTAAAGAAATAATGACAGAAAACTTCCCCTACCTGGTGAAAGAAATAGACTTCCAAGTCCAGGATGCACAGAGAACCCCAAACAAAAGGAATCTAAAGAGGACCACACCAAGACACATCATAATTAAAATGCCAAGAGCAAAAGACAAAGAGAGAATCTTAAAAGCAGCAAGAGAAAAACAGTTAGTTACCTACAAGGGAGTACCCATATGACTGTCAGCTGATTTCTCAACAGAAACTATGCAGGCCAGAAGGGAGTGGCAAGAAATATTCAAAATGATGAATAGCAAGAACCTACAACCAAGATTACTTTATCCAGCAAAGCTATCCTTCAGAATTGAAGGTCAGATAAAGAGCTGCACAGATAAGGAAAAGCTAAAGGAGTTCATCACCACCAAACCAGTATTATATGAAATGCTGAAAGGTATCTTTTAAGAAGATAAATAATTTGATGAACATAATAAACTGGTGAATATAACAGAATCAGGGACATAGAAAGGGAGTGAACTGACATTTCTCAGGGGGGAAGGGGTGTGGCGGGTGCGGGAAGAGACTGGACAAAAATCATACATCTATGGATGAGGACAGTGGCAGGGGTAAGGGCAGAAGGTGGGGTGGGAACTGGGTGGAGAGGAGCTATGGGGGGGAAAAAGAGGAACAACTGTAATAATCTGACAATAAAGGTTTAATTAAAAAAAATTAAAACAATGTATACACATAAAGATAAAATATTAAATCTTACTAAAGGGCTTTTACTGAAAAGTAGCAACCAGCTTTGCCTTTAATTCAACTAAATGTCTAGTATTTCTGTTGAATGTGTTAGGTATTACAGTGTGTGAAAACATTGCCATGGTATCAAGATAGTATCCACTATCCGCACTCTCCCCATTCTGCCAGAGGTTCTTTCAGTGACTGAGCCTAACAGCCAGCTGGCAGGTGGAGGCAGATCCTGGGAGCTTGGAGAGGCTTGTGGACCCACCTCTCGGCCCTGTCCTGGTAAAAGCTGGCCTTGCCATGCCCACAGAGGCAGCCACAAAGTGTGGCTCACTTGTAGCTTCAAACAGGTTGCCAAGGGCCAGGAATAGGATTTATTTGATATTTACAACAGAACATTTCAACCCAAAGCAGCAGAATATATTCTTCTCCAATGTACATGGAACCGTCTCAAAGATAGAGCATGTGGGGACACAACAGAACCAGAGGATGGATACATGGAACAGACTGACATGGCAGAGGGGAGGTGGGAGGGGGAATTGGATGAAAGAAGGTGAAGAGATTAATCAAAGGATATATACGCACAGCCCCTGGAGACGACAACAGTGTGGTGAAGGCCAGGGCAGGGGGCAAAGGTGGGGAAAATGGGGGACATCTATAATCGTGTCAACAATTAAAAAAAGGAAGGGAAGCATAATTAAATAATATTATGTTTAAATAAAAACTAGTAATACAAACATTACTATTGATTCTACTAAAAATTGTAAACAATTGTGTAAGAGAACCATATCAGTAATTCAATACAAAAGTCTAAAATTTATCAATCAATAAATAGCAGTGTACCAAAATTTATTACAAAATGGAGGCTGATAACAACAAAAAAAAAGCAGTTAGAATATGAAAGTGGAATGTGACTGGGTAATAGGGAGGGCTCGAGAGGGATAGTTTTTTTGGTAATAGGTCTTTTGGTTTTACTTAACTTTTTAAACATTCATATATTTTATTTTGACAGTTTTGAGGGCGTTCAGAATAAAATAAGTATGGCTATTTTGTTTAAAGTCCTTTCGGTTTTTGTTTTCTGATTAGTGTAAGTAATACAATTATTTTTTAGATTGGTTTGGTATTAAGCCTAAGCAACAGCTTACTCATCCTGTAGACTAGCTGAAATAAGGCAATGAGCCAACAATAGTATTCTGCTTTTGTTTGTTACCTCGAGACTGGGAAACTTTTTCCAACTAGAATCTAGCCACTAATATAGAGGATCTTGTTCTTAAGTTCTGGTTCAAATTCTTATCTGATCAATGCTCTCTTTAGCTCTGGGTACTATTGTGGTGTAATATGACTTTTTGTATTTCACTTTTCAGAGGCTTTGCACAACACCTTTAGTGAGCTTCATTTTGAGGTAGTGCATTTCAAAGATGCCACAGCAAAGACAATCTGTGAGATCCTGAAAGACTACCAACGCATGGACCACAATGGCAAAGACTGCTTCGTCTGCTGCATCCTTTCCCATGGAGACAAGGGCATCGTCTATGGCTGCGATGGGCAGGAAGCCCCCATCTATGAGCTGACCTCTTACTTCACTGGTTTGAAGTGCCCTTCCCTTGCAGGCAAACCGAAAATCTTTTTTATCCAGGCTTGCCAAGGGGATAACTACCAGAAAGGCATAGCTGTTGAGACCGACTCAGAGGAGAAGGAAGCCTATTTAGAAATGGACTCGAACCAGAAGAGAAATATCCCAGATGAGGCTGACTTTCTGCTGGGGATGGCCACAGTGAACAACTGTGTTTCCTACCGAAACCCCGCAGAGGGGACCTGGTATATCCAGTCACTGTGCCAGAGTCTGAGAGAAAGATGTCCTAGGTAATTCCTGTCTACTCAACCCGTCATGCATCTATACATGTCCAGCTGTGGGCCTCAGAGCTGTACTTCCCATGTCAGTTGCAAAGTGGGAGAGAGGACAAGTCTTAACATCTTTAGTCACAGAGAGAAAAAAACTGATACTTACTGAGGAGTTCCCCTTTTTAGCACCTCAAAGGACAGGCAGGGTATCAGACTGCTAGGAAGGATGGTGAAGTCATATAGTCCAGCTCTGTATTTGGGCAGAATCATGACTGTGCCACCTTAACTAGAAAAATTCTAAGAAGGCTTCTAAAAAGGCAATAACCCATTTCAATGTGTACTATCCTCCAGCTCTGTCAAAAGTTCCATAATAGCTAACTGACCTCACACCCTCTTGGTGTATAAATCCTTTATTGTTGTACTCATCTGGCCTGATTTAAAGCCACAAAATATAAGAAAATCGCCTTTCCTCATTTAAATATCCCACAATTCTTTTAGTTACATGAAGTTTTGTATGTCACAGTTCACCCAAATGCACACACAACAGACAGATGAATAGCAAGGAATCTTCTGCTAGGTTCCTTCTAGTTCAGTATTATTATGTTTAAAGTGTATGAAGAATGAGAATTTTCTATGGCGGATAAAGGAGTGAACCATAACATCAACACTATGTTTTCATTTTGTGATTCAGACCATGAATCCTGCAAGGTTAGGGGGCGGTGGATGTGGGGGTGGGGGTGGGGCTATTTGCCGAGGTGGATGAACAGGTGGCCCAATTAAACTGGATAGCGAGACTGGTGAGAAAGGGGTGGTGTGGTTGCAGGAGACACTGGATTTTCACTTCCCATAAGTTTGGTTGCATCATGGATGAACCCACAGAAGCAATGTCACTTTGGGGCAGAGGATGTTAGGGATCATTGAGAGGATAATGGGGGCAAGTAACACAGAAGCTGGAGTAGAGTGAGGTGCAAACAGATTGGGAGGGGAAGAAACCAAATCTCATGTTAACACTGAGGTTTCTGATGGTCTGCAGAGATCCTGAGGAAACCAAAGGTAAGTTATTAAGCTCTGAAACATCCTTTACCTAAAATGCTATGGTAGGTCTTGGTTTAGCAACTTATTTCATCTGCCTAAGGTTTTTTAAAAATATGTTTTTTATTGATTTCAGAGAGGAAGGGAGAGGGAGAAAGAGACAGAAGCATCAATGATGAGAGAACCAAAGATCGGCTGCTTCTTGCACGCCCACTACTGGGGATGGAGCCCACAACCCAGGCATGTGCTCTGACCAGGAATCAAACTGTGACCTTCTGGTTCATAGGTCGATGCTCAACCACTGAGCCACGCCAGCTGGGCTTGCCTGATGTTTTGAGAGAAATAGCTATCATAAGCACAGCAGGTGAACGGGTTTACCAGTGTTTTCCCCTCACAGATGGTCACAATGCTATGTTCTGTTTTCCAGGGGTGACGACATTCTCACCATCCTCACTGAGGTAAACTTTGAAGTGAGCAATAAGGACGACAAGAAGAATATGGGGAAGCAGATGCCACAACCCACTTTCACGCTGAGAAAAAAACTCTACTTCCCCCTCAATTGATGTCGAACACTATGCTTAATTTTTGTACTATAATGCTTTTACTTTATGCTATCATTTATTTGCACAACACTATGCTTAATTTAATTGTTAATAAGATGCTGCTGCCCCTGCCCTGTTTATTTTATTTTATTTTATTTTATTTTATGTTGTTAATCCTCACCTGAGGATATTTTTCCCTTTTTAATGGGCTGCTTCCTGCATGAGCCCCAAGGTAGTGAACCTGGGATCCTTTGGTCCGCAGGCGGACGCTCTATCCACTGTGTCAAACTGGATACGTCCCCACCCCCCCCAGTTTTTTTTTTTTTTTTTTTTTTAAATATATTTTATTGATTTTTTACAGAGAGGAAGGAAGAGAGATAGAGAGTTAGAAACATCGATGAGAGAGAAACATCGATCAGCCACCTCCTGCACATCTCCTACTGGGGATGTGCCCGCAACCCAGGTACATGCCCTTGACCGGAATCGAACCCGGGACCTTTCAGTCCGCAGGCCGACGCTCTATCCACTGAGCCAAACCGGTTTCGGCAAGTTTTTGAAGGCAGAGAGGGGAGAGAATGGGAGTCATGACAATTTAATTTTTATGCAGATTGAAGCCTAAATTTCTGGCTTTGCAATGATAGCTAGATATTTATAGCCATAGGCATGATTTTAATTGTATTTTTAATTTGATAAAAAAGTTTTAAAAACTATAGTAGATACAAAGGATAGTAAGTTTAAAAGAAATGCGACATTACAATGGTTCAAAAACAGTGGCAGAATGTACTTCACTCATCTCTGATCTGCTTTCAACCCCAAATCATTTAATTCCCTTCAAATCAGCAGTTGACAACCGGTGGTCCTCGGACCACTGGTGGTCCGTGAGGTCCAAAAGGTTGGCGACTGCTGCTTCAAATTGTTAAGAATTGTTTTGTTTTGTACTTTCAGTCCCTCTCTTTCCAAGCCATCCTCCACACTACAATTATATGTAAGGAAAACTTTTCCTTTTTATTCATACTAACTAAAATGACGTAAGATAAATTAATAATAGAAAAATAAAATTAACTTTCATACATGCCGGAGTTCACAGAAATATGAGACAAAAAAGATTGCCCTGACCAGTTTGGCTCAGTGGATAGAGCATGGGCTTGTGGACTGAAGGGTCCCGGGTTTGATTCCTGTCAAGGGCATGTACCTTCCTTGGTTGCAGGTACATGAATCGATGTTTCTCTCTCATCGATATTTCTACCTTTCTATCCCTCTCTTTCTCCCTTCCTCTCTGTAAAAAATCAATAAAATATATTTTTTAAAAAGTTATCAAATCAGGTAGATTTTATATCTTTTAGACACAATAACAATAAATTTGAGAAGAACTTATAAGACAAAGAAGTTTGGTCTTAATTAGTAAAGAAATAACAAGTTTTGTTTACACAGCCTTCTTGGCCCTAAATTCCCTATCTGATAATATTGACGCTTTCTACCCTCTTCATACAGGGTTGGGGGTGGGGTGGGGGAGGGCTTTCACATGGGACATGTATTTCTGACTTTCAGGGGAATAAAACAGGGTCAGAGTGTCCGTCTTGTACTGTTGTGTCTCAAGTAACTTGCACTACATGTTTCTTTAAAATACAAATTGGAAAATACTATTTCTTGCATTAAAAGCTCTTAAAAACCCAAAATGGTTTTACAAATCTGTTACAATCTATTTTCAAATTTCCTTTCAGCCTTTCCTCTTATTGCTCTTGTAGTATATGCATTTTTCTGTACATGCTTGATTTGCTTTTTTGCTAGCATTTCTGTGCTTTATTCATGCTTTTAAAATTATAATTTCATTTGAAATACTAATGAATTATCTTGTTTTTAAAAGCTAATTAAGTTTTTTTTTAAATTAGTTTTCAAAAGTACTTCTAATTAAAATATAACTTAATTTTACTGTTCGCAGAAGATTGTTTTGCTTGTTTTGTTTTTTGCCAATGGCATCTCACAGGTGGAAAATGTTTGGATCACAGATACATTTTACTTGAACCCCCCAATGTTGGCTCACACCATTGTATTTTTAAAAAATGTGTTGTTCAGCCCTAGCTGGTTTGGCTCAGTTGATAGAGCATCGGCCTGCAGACTGAAGGTTCGATTCTGGTCAAGGGCACACGCCTTTGCAGGCTTGATTCCCCAATAAGAGGCATGCAGGAGGCAGCCAATCAATGATTCTCTTTCATCATTGATGTTTTTCTCTCTCTCTCCCTCTCCCTCCCTCTCTGAAATCAGTATTTTAAAAAAATGTGTTGTTCATATTTAAAAATTGAGAGATGTGATATAAAAACTAGAATACCTTCTCTTGAAAAATCAGAATATTTGATTCCATTAACTCCATGCTCCTATATGGCAGCAATGGAATGGTTTCTCTCACTGCCTCCCCCCTCTCGTCCCCTCTATTGAAGCTGCTGCCAATTACCAATTATTGTTTTGGTCAGATTGTTTTTCTTTATGTGCAGCCCATTTCACTTATTTATGTTGCCTGCACAGTGGCATTTGAATTCTAGCAATGGTTTAGAGAATCTGGCAAGAATTATCAGAAACTCTTCCTAAATCACAGGTTAGGGAATGTGATTGAGAGGTGAGAGAGTGGGGACACATGTGAAAAAGAAAGGTTTTTGAAATCAAACCAATAAATTTTTTCTTGCTAGCTAAATGCCCCAGGTATAGTCCAAAGTATAGTTAACAGTTTATAGGAAGAAAATTTTCAGATTAGTGTCTTCATAATAAAAATAGGTAAAGGTGGAAGAGAAAATAGTACATCCAGAGAAAGCCCAGCTCTAGCTACAGAGCACATTACTTTTCAGTGAAAATCATGAAAAAAAATCTATGTAATTGAGATGAGAATTCAAACATTCCCAACCACTCAGAAGAAAGCAAATTGTGAAAAGACGAAAGCAGAATCAAGGCAACCCCAAAACCAAACCCATCTTATGCATTTCTCAAGAAAATCTACAGGAGTACTCTAGGCTTACAGAGAGGCTGTTCCTACCAACTCCGATGATGGAGAACAACTTTTCTGCTCATAATTCTTGTCTTTTGTTGCTACCCTCTTCTAAAGTCTCAGTATCATCCTCATAAATAGTAATACAGGTTGACCTTCCAGATCGTTCTTCATAAATTCCTCCATTCTTGGTATTTATCTTTTGCCTATAAAGAAAGAGAAAATGTATCACTATAGACTCAAAGAGTAGACAGTGGGGTAGGATATCTGGGGAGAGAGAAGTGTGGTTTCATTCTTTCACTGGGGGCAGTCCTACTCATTACTTGCAGTAGTTTTGAATTTAGTGAGACTGGATATGTGGGTGACCAAATGCCCATGTGAGGAATTTTCCACTAAATCAACATAATAAATAAGTTCCCTTTATTAAAGTATTGACCGAAACTTATTTCAATAATTTTTTAAAAAATATTTTTATTGAGTTTATTTATTTCAGAGAGGAAGGGAGAGGGAGAGAGAGATAGAAACATCAATGATGAGAGAGAATCATTGATTGGCTGCCTCCTGCACACCCCATACTGGGGATCGAGCCTGCAACGCGGGCATATGCCCTGACCAGGAATTGAACCCGTGACCTCCAGGTTCATAGGTTGACGCTCAACCACTGAGCAACACTGGCCGGGCTATTTCAATAATTTAAGATGCATCTTCAGGTTGCAGTTTAATTTCTGACCTAAAATTGATTTCCACAGGAACCCAATATAGCTGCATCTAAGGGTAAACCACTAACACCTACACCCCTAAACTTTCAGGGGAGATGTTTAAAAATGATCTTTCGTTTTTTAAATCCTGAATACACTTAGAGTCTCAGATAAATACCATGTATCATTTTGCATAAAAACTGAGACACAGCACCATTTCAAATAAACTGGGGGGTAGGGGGCAATTCAAGTTGGAATCCTATTAGTCTGTAGGCAGAGGCAGTCTCTGGAGGCTTTGAGTCTTTGCCTGATCCAATGAGTCAGAAACAGCCTTTAACACTGTCCTGTATCAGAGATGGGAGAGGTGTAGAGGATCTACCTAAAACATAGTCACAAACCCAAACAGCCAAAATTAGGAGACAAAGAAACATCCCCAAATGAAAGAACTACAGAATTCTCCAGAAGAAGAGATAAATGAAGCAGAGATAAGAAATTTATCTGAAACAAGAATTGAGAGTAATGATGGTAAAAATGCTCAACAGCATGAAAAAAAGAGATAGTAACTATCAAATGAACTGTTTGACCACAGCAGGTAAATTCTGTGGCCAGGCTCACTGTAAATATCTTCCTCCTGAAAGTGCCTGTGCCTTGACTTCATTAGGAAACACCTGAGTTCATCTTCACCTATTCCTCACCCAACCCCCTCCCCATTCCTAAAGATAAGTCAGCCATGTTTTTGCGCCCCATTCACACCTCAGATGAATGTTTTCTTCTCTCAGGAGCTGTATGGTGAATTTAAACTTCTCTTCCGTTTCAGCAAGCTTGGTCTGGAGTGTTTTCTCCAGATTTGCCACTGCAGCTTTCTGAAAGACATGTACATTTTAATAGCTATCTTTTCCCAACCAGAGCTGTATGGCTGAGCTACACAGAGACCTGGGATCCTCCCACAAATGCCCATCCTCACTCCAGCCAGGACTCACCTCCTTCTGGAGTTCCATCTGGGTTTGGTAAAGGGTGGTGTTCAGTGATTCCAGGATAACAGCTTGTGCATGCAACTCTTCCTCTATGATCTGTGTAAGAAGAAATTGTTTTGGGGCAGCATGATGGTATCTGCCCATTTATTCTCTTCTCCAGGTACCTGGACTAGAATGTGCAGCATTGACTTTACTCCTTCTTCTGCACCATTCAGTCACTATGCCCTGTTAACCCTACGCCCTCCCTTTGTCTTCCCCATCCATACCCTCCTTTGCAAGCTCACTGTCACTGCCCCAGAGCCAGTCCTCACCAGAGCTCACATGGGTTGTCACAACAGCTAGCAATTATTCATTCATTAAACAAGTATTTATTAAATATCAACGATAGATCCCAACTATATGACATTCTGGAAAAGGCAAAACTATAGAGTTAGTAAAAAGGTCAGTGGTTGCTAAGGGTTGGGAGGGAAAGGGAAGGATGTATACGTGGAGAACAGAAGATCTTTAGGTTAGAGAAATTATTTTGTATGATACTACAATGGTGACTATATAACATGATTGACAAAAACTATAGAATGTACAACACAAATAATGAACCCTAATGTAAACTATGAACCTTAGTTAAAAATAATATATTAATAGTAGTTTATCAGCTGTAACAAATGTAACACACCAATGCAAGATATTAATAATAGAGGAAGTTGTGTGGGGATGGGGAGTGTATGTGAAATCTCTGTACTTTCTCCTTATTTTTTCTGTAAACTTAACTGTGCTCTAAAAAAAAGTCTGTTAATTAGAAACAAAAAAACCTACTGTAGGAATGGGCTTTGGAGCAAGGTAGATCCAGTGTATTAGGTACTATGAATATTACGATGAGCAAGACAAATATAATTCCTACTCTTATGGGGGACACATTCTAGTGAGGAAAAGATAAAAAAATTAAATAAAAGCAAACAAAATAATTACAATAGTAGATTAAAAACAAATCCAGGATGCAGGTGGAGGACACAGTATAAGTGTGGGATCTACTTTAGAGAGATGGTGAAGTGACTATAAAAATGGACCAGCCCTAGCTGGTTAGGCTCAGTGGATAAGTCGGCCTGCAGACCAAAGGGTTCTGGGTTTGATTCAGGTCAAGGGCATATATCTTGGTTGCAGGCTCCTCCCTGGCCCTGGTCCTGGTTGGGGCTCATGCAGGAGGCAACTAGTTTATGTATTTCTCTCACATTGATGTTGCTCTCTGTCTTTCCCTCTCCTACTCCTCTAAAAATCAATGGAAAAATACCTTCAGGTGAGGATTAAAAAAAGAAAAGGGACTAAGTTAGGATCTGCTTTCAGGAGCCAGGCTCATTTAACTCTTACCATCCGCATAGCTATTCCCATGTAGAGGAACCTCCCACTCTGCATAAACTTGAAGGGCATCATCATTTACTGCAACTGCATTGTACAAAGAAGGTCATTTTGCATTTTTTTCATTGATTTATTCATTCAAAAAAATCAGTTGCTATTTACAGAATGTCTGTGAAATGCCAGGCACTGTTCTAGAAACTGGGATTAGTGGTAAAGAAAACAGACAAAAATCCCTGCCTTTATTGAGTTTATCAGGCTAGATGGTTATAAGTCTGTGTAGACAAGTAAAACAGGGAGCCGTAACCGGTTTGGCTCAGTGGATAGAGCGTCAGCCTGCAGACTGAAGGGTCGTGGGTTCGATTCCGGTCGAGGGCATGTACCTTGGTTGTGGGCACATCCCCAGTGGGGGGCGTGCAGGAGACAGCTGATCGATCTCTCTCATCGATGTTTCTGACTCTCTATCCCTCTTCCTTCTTCTATGTAAAAAAATCAATAAAATATATTTTTAAAAAAAGAAAAATAAAAAAAGAAAAGAAAAGTAAAACAGGGAAAAGGAAGTGCCAGGCGTGTTGTTGAGTGGCCCCTGAGAAGGTAGCATTTGAGTGAAGACTGGAAGGCAGTGAGGAAGCTAGCGATGTGGATATCTGGCAAAGAACTTTTCAGGAGGAGAGAACATCAAGTGCAAAGACTCCAAAGCTGGAGCATCCTAGCCTGATAAACAGCAAGAAGTCCAGGGCCACTGGAGTGGCATGATGGAGAGAAACAAACCAAAGGGAATGAGGTTGTGGGGGAAAGAGTGCCCAGCACGGAGTAGGTGAAACAATCCCCAGAACCAACACAGGACTGGGAATAGCTCAGATTCCTACCAGCCAGGGTAGAAAAGCCCTTCTGTACATAGTATTGGGTAGACTACTCAGAAGGGTATCATTTCAGTAGTGGGGAAGAATTCGGCCCCAAACTGCTGTAATTCTGCTTAACACAGCTTAAAAGAAAACATTGAAAAGCTCAAACTGTATCCAAGTAACTTAACTGAATCCCAGAACAAAGCTCAAGAATATTTAAAGGAATACAAAAATATTCAGCATCCAAAAAGGTAAAATTCACAATGGCTTACATCCAATGAAAAAATTACCCGGTCAAGGGCACATATCTTGGTTGCAGGCTCCTCCCTGGCCCGGGCCCTGGTTGGGGCTCATGCAGGAGGTAACTAATTTATAACTAATCAGTAGACAAGCTCGGTAAAGTAGTTATAAGAGTACACTGTGGCGATTGTCAGGGGGTGGAGGGTAAACGGAGATGGAGGAGGATATAAGGAGAAAAATAGTGATGGATGGAAACTTTACTTGGGGTGGTGAATATACAATACAGTGTACAGATGATGCATTGTAGAATTGTGCACCTGAAACCTGTATAGTTTTGTTAACCAGTGTCACCCCAATACATTCACTAAAAAGGAGGAGAAAAAGAATACACGGGATCTATCTTGCTCCAAA
Source organism: Myotis yumanensis (assembly GCF_028538775.1). Classification (NCBI taxonomy): domain Eukaryota; kingdom Metazoa; phylum Chordata; class Mammalia; order Chiroptera; family Vespertilionidae; genus Myotis; species Myotis yumanensis. Next base: position 9,513,813 of record NW_027223759.1, read on the forward strand.
GCCCATTCCTTCACTTTGTAGGACATTGCAATCTGTTTGCCCAACAATATTGAAGCCCTGCCTGGATTCTAAGGTATCATTCCATGCCTTCATAATGGCTAATCATGTCCCAAACGTGTCCATTCTGGATCCAAATTAAATTTTCAGTGAAAGATGAATCACAAGGCACTTTGTGGGTTTGAAGGGTTTCCCTTCAGGTATCTTCCACATGGAAGTCTCAGGAGAGAGTTCCTTGAGGGGCTGGGGTGGGGGTGGAGGATAATGTAAACTCCAAGTTTTTGTTTTTGTTTTTCCCATCATTTTTTTTTATTCTTTTTTAAAAAAATATTATAATAAGTATTACAAAGGGTATTACATATGTGTCCTTCCCCCACCCCCCGTCCTTGACAATCCCCTGCCCTCCCTTACCCCCCAGTGTCTTATGTCCATTATAAACTCCAAGTTTTGAGGAAAGGCTTGGAGTTAGAGTTCCAAGGGGGCAGGATAGTACTTTTCAGAGGTTGAAGGAAAGAATTTGGCATTTTAATATTTAATCCTTTTGTCGTTTGAGCCATACTAGAAATGAAAGGCCTTTAACATTGAAGATTACACAATATATTGCCCACATATTTGTCCAAATCAGGCTCTAAAAAGACACTACTGGCTTTGTTTTACAGATAATTCTAAAATCCTTTTTGACTTATTGATTTCAGCAAACTCAGCTTTAGTTCTTCTGTGGGTTTTTTGTGTGTTTTCTTTTTACCAGTTTTGGGGAAATTATCATTGATTCCATTTTATTGACAGTATATAATTTTACTGATGTATTTGTAAGGTGCTAATTTCACAGAAAAAAAATGAGAAAGCTTACCTCGTTGGTCTTTTTCAGCTCCTTTAATTGCAAGGTGTCCTTTTCATGTTGTTTCAAGAGCTCCTAAAAGTAATTTTATTTGAAAAAGGTCAGCAATGGGTTCTGGCACTTCTCTAAAAAACTAGGAAAACCAGAATAAAATTCAGAAATATAATATAATAGTTACCAAAGTTTACATGTTGGTTTCATGAAGCACATATCGTTAACTAATGGCATCGCATGTTGAAGTTAAATAATGAAAATCTCACTTATGTTAAACCACAGTGCATTGACAAATAGTAAAAGAAATATTTTCTTCAAAGGCTTTTCTGGTTAGCATACAGATTTAGTACTGCTAACTATGCAGTTCTCCACAAATTGAACTTTATACTCAAAGCAATTCCAGTCAAAATACCAGCAGGTTTTCTTAACAAGATAATTATAAAATTTATATAGAAATACAGAGGATACAGAAAACCAAAATAATCTTGAAAAACAAAAGCAAAGTTAGATTTTTACTTCCTGATTTAAAGCTACAGTAATTAAGACAATGTGTTGTTGGCTGAAGCAAAGGCAAATAGTTGAATGGAATAGAGTGGAGAGTCCACCACCCCACTTCCCAGATATGAATACACTAAGGCAACACAATAGAGAAAGAAAAGTGTTTTTTAAAAAACAAATCATTCTGGAACAACTGGATATCCTTCAGGGGGGAAAAAAAGAACTATGACCTCTATCTCACACACAAAAATTATTCAAAATGGATCATAGAATCATGAAAGCTAAAATTATAAAGCTTTTATTTTGCTTAAAAAAGGATATCTTAATGTCCTTGGAATAGTCAACAGTTTCATAAAGAAGACACAAAAGGCTGTAACCATGAAAGAAAAAACTTGATATTTAGACTTTTATTAAAATTAAAAACTTCTGCCCATCAAAAGACAACATGAGCCAAATGAAAAGGCACTCCCACAGGCTGAGAGACAGAATTTGGAATGCATATATCTGACAAAGAATTTGTATCCATAATATAAAAAGTATCCCTACGTATCAATAATAAAAAGACAAACCACCCACTTTTGTTAAATGGCAAAAGACGTGAACCAACAGTTCACAAAAGAAGACATATATATGGTCCAAGGAGGATATACAGTAAATAACTGCCCAACATATTTAGTCATTAGGGAAACTAAAACGGTAACAAAATACTATTTCATACTCATTTGCATGGTCAAAATTAAAAGATTAGTAATACTGTTGTCAATGATATGGAGCAACTGGAATTCTTCTCATATATTTAAGACACAGAGTGAAATGGTGGAAAATGGCTTGGCAATCTATATATATAAAAGTCTAATATGCAAAGTGTCCCCTCGGGAGTTCGACTGGGAGTTCGATCGCTCACTATGATGTGCGCTGACTACCAGGGGGCAGCGCGGAGTGAAGGAAGGTCCCAGCTGGTGGCCAGCAGCTGGGGAAGGGAGGCCCTGGCCGGTGGCCGGCAGCCTCTAGGGACCCTGAATTTCATGCACTGGGCCTCTAGTTTCTCATGAAGTTAAACTTATACCCATCCTCGATCTCAGCAATAGTATTCCTTGGTATGCCAAAGAGAAATGAAAGCAAATGTCTACAAAAGCATTTGTACAGGATATTTATAGAAACTTTATTTGTAAAAGTCAAAAAACGAAAACCACCAAAATCTCCCCAAACAGGGAAACGGTGAATGCATTATCTGATATTCCTATAAATGAATATTACTGGATAATAAAAAAGGAAAACATAACTGATATGAACACCAAATGAGTAAATTTCACAGACATTACATTGAGGAAAAATAAAAGCTATAAGCAAAAGAGCATATATTGTATGATTCCATTTACATGAAGTTTAAAAATAAGAAAAGCCCTAAAGAATTTGGCTGAGTGGATGGAGTGTCGGCCTGCAGACTGAAAGGTCCCGGGTTCGATTCTGGTCAAGGGCATGTACCTTGGTTGCGGGCACATTTCCAGTGGGAGGTGTGCAGGAGGCAGCTGATCGATGTTTCTCTCTCATCTATGTTTCTAACTCTCTATCCCTCTCTCTTGCTCTCTGTAAAAAATCAATAAAATATGTTTAAAAAATAAGAAAAAACAATCTATGGTGGCAGGAATCAAAAGAGCAGTTGTCTTGGGGCAAATCTGACAGAGGGAGGGATTACTGGAAAGGAACACTAGAGTGCTCTCTGGGTTGATGAAATGTTCTAGATCTTGATTTGGGTGTTGGGTTACATGGATATATACATTTGTCAAAACTCATCAAACTATACATTAAATATCTGTGCATTTTGCTAAGTATAAATTATATATGAGAGAGAGAAAAAACACCCATTTGTAGGTTCATAATCGGCGTCATTGGAGGAAGAAGAAATACATGCAGATAATTAAATCTCTCCCCACTAAGAGGAACTACCACTGAACTACCATTCAGACATGTGAGTTCTCCAGACCCCAGAAGCATTATTGCAGAGCATGCCCCATCTCCTCATTATTGTTTTGCTCAGTAATATAGTGAATGTCATACCTGGGCTTTCATTGGTGAAATTAGTGGCTTTTCAATTAACATGATGGTTAGAAATGGGCTCTTAAAAATGGAATATTAGAGATTCTTTGCACTTTGTATGAAATGGGTACAAAATCTAACAAAGCCTGTAGCTTGGTGCACTTAGGGATGGGAACTCTGGTTGCCTGATGCTGACTGCAGGGTTACAGTAGGCTTACAGAAGTCTACTTCTATAATGCCATCGCAAATACCCATGTTGACTCTATCATGCACCCCAAAACTCAGAGAACTGGTGATGTAATTGCCTGGACTTGCTGGCTAATGCCTGTTTGTTTAGTGAATGTCCACGTGTTTATTAGAATTTGGTCTGAGACCTGCTTTCATTATAACCTGGTATCAGTGTCAAGGTTGTAGGGGAGTGACTTACAGGAGCAGCTCACCCTCACAACCTCTAACTTTTAGTTAGCTACCCTCATTTACTAAGAGTCGTACATGACCACATTTGCTTAGTTTAATTTGCAACAATACCCTTTCAATTCAGTCATAGTCAAGAGTAAGAAGGATATTCAGAGACTGGGATTTTGGCAAAATAGGGAATTTCAGCTTCTGCATGTTTCACATTCTATATTTCTTGTTAATTACAAGTTTCATTCCAATAACCCTGTGGTATGGCTATATAGATAAAGGACAGCAAAACTGTCTGTCTACTTGCATATGCTCCAGGGAAGCTTGGGAAGGAGAAATAGTCCCAGGAAGACGAAAGCTGATCTAATCACCAGGGCACCCCTGGAAACCAGATGTCCCATCAAGACTGCACATTCCACCACCGATGTGCTTTGGACTGACTCACCTCCTTCTCTTGAGTGACATTCTCAAAGAGAGCACTGTAGGATTCACTTAATTTTTTCTTTTTTTCTTCTGACTCTAACTCAAACTTTTTTGTCATCGTATTTTCTGTGGAGATGAGAGGAAACCATTTATAGAAGGTGTAAACATGGGGAAAAAAACAGATGCAGAGAGAAAAACAGAGTATCAGTAGATAATAGAAAGTCCAGCCTGGGTCAAGCACAAGGTGCTTTCATCCTGGCGTTCAGCCTCTGACACACACACCTGGAGAAGCTTGAGAGTGAGGTCAACAGGGTGGTGGCTCTTGATCACATCAGCCCTACAGGGTTTGCCTCTAATGTCTCCTGTTCTCTTTGTGTAGTTTATTTTTGATCTGTTGCTTATTGTTTTGTTTGTTCTCTTGGCTGAAGTAAACCACTATGCTTTCTTGAATATCCTTATCCTATATAATAAAAGGCTAACATGCAAATACTAGAGGTCTGGTGCATGAGATTCATGCACTGGAGGGGGGGTCCTCCCAGCCAGGCCTGTGCCCTCTTGCAGTCCAGAACTCCTTGGGGGGTGTCCACCTGCCAGCTTGGGCCTGTTCCCCCCAGGGATAGGGCCTAAGCCGGTAGGCAGACATCCCTCTCGCAGTCTGGGACCCCTCGCTCCTTACTGCCCACCTGCAGCAGAGGCAGGAGAGGCTCCTGCCAATACTACCAGGCTCGTCAGCTGTGAGCCTGGCTTCTGGTTGAGCGGCATTCCCCGTGGTGGTCAGTGCACGTCATAGGCACCAGTCTTCCACCTTTCAGTTTATTTGCACATTATGCTTTTATTATCTACTTATATAAAAACCCTGGGTGTAACATCACGGCCAGAACCGCGACCAACCACAAGGAAGTCAGTCCTGCAGTAGTCTTGGAAAAGGCTGTGCACTCCCCTAGTTGTTTCCTGGAGGGCAAGGTTTCAGGCAGGAACCTGCCCTCGGAGCAGAGCCTGGAAGTGAAATGATTTGTAATGGATCTATTATTGAAGCTACCTTTGGAAATACTGTATCTATAGATCAGTGGTTCTCAACCTTAGCTGCACATTAGAATCACCTGGGAATCTTTTTAAAATCCTGATTCCTGGGCCTCATCCTCCAGAAATTGTTTCTTTGTTATGGGGTGGGGCCACAACATTAATAACAAAGAAACAGAATTTCTGGAGGATGAGGCCCAGAAATCAGGATTTTAAAAAGATTCCCAGGTGATTCTAATGTGCAGCCAAGGTTGAGAACCACTGCTATAGATAATATTAAAAATATATCTAAACGTGCAAGTCTTTGTCCAAAAATTGAGCATGTTCAAAAATTAAATGAAGAAAATTTGGATACACTCAATGGAGATTTTCACACATATTTGAGTGATGATTCCATTGATTCCACAGATGATGCTGAAAAGGAAATTTTCCCATTGAATTTCTTAATAGAATTACTCCTTCAGGAATGCCATGTCATAAATTAAAATTGAAAGTGGGTGCAATCATCATGCTATTGAGAAATCTCAATAGTAAATGGGGTCTTTGTAATGGTACCAGATTTATTATCAAAAGATTACCACCTAACATTATCGAAGCTGAAGTATTAACAGGATCTGCAGAGGGAGAGGTTGTTCTGATTCCAAGAATTAATTTGTCCCCACCTGACACTGGCCTCCCATTTAAATTGATTTGACGACTGTTTCCCATGATGCCAGCATTTGCGATGACTATTAATAAATCACAAGGACAAACTCTAGATAGAGTAGGCATGTTCCTACCTGAACCCGTTTTTGCACATGGTCAGTTATACGTTGCTTTCTCTGGAGTTCGAAGAGCATATGACGTTACAGTTAAAGTTCTAAATACTTCATCACAGGGAAATTAGCCAAGTACTCTGAAAGTGTTTTCACTCTTAATGTGGTGTACAGGGAGATATTAGAATAAGTTTAATCACTTTATCAGTCATTGTTTGCATCACTGTTTGCACTGTTTCATATCATGTTTTTGTCATTTTTATATCATGCCTCTGTTGTTATATCCTTTTGTTACTGTTTATTTATTAGTAAATTTATATATTATTTTCATATACATTTTACTAATTTCCTTTCATCTCTCAGACTTCTATTGTAGAGAAAGGGCAAATAGCAATATTAAAATATCTCCGCTAATTAATTCCCTTTTATTTTTAAAATATATTTTATTGATTTTTTACAGAGAGGAAGGGAGAGGGATAGAGAGTTAGAAACATCGATGAGAGAGAAACATCGATGAGCTGCCTCCTGCACATCTCCCACTGGGGATGTGCCAGCAACCAAGGTACATGCCCTTGACCAGCATCGAACCTGGGACCCTTGAGTCCACAGGCCGATGCTCTATCCACTGAGCCAAACCAGTTAGGGCAATTAATTCCCTTTTAATGTGCATGAATTTCGTGCACTGGGTTACTAGTATAGGATAAAAGCAGAACGGCAGGTTGCTATGATGCACACTTAACACCAGGGGGCAGATGCTCAATGCAGGAGCTGCCCCCTGGTGGTCAGTGTGCTCCCACAGGGGGAGCGCTGCTCAGCCAGAACTCCTGAGCCTGGCTCACAGCTGGCAAGCTCGGGGTGGTGGCGGGAGCCTCTCCCACCTCTGCAGCAATGCTAAGATGTCCAACTAATGGCTCCAAGACTGCAAGAGGGCGCAGGCCTGGCTGAGGGCACCCTGCCCCCCCTCACACTGCCAAGTTTCGTGCACGAGGCCTCTAGTCTTAAAATATAGCTCTTGGCTAACATGACCTTTCTAGCCACATAAGAGACATTCCACACTAAGCCCTGGGGTAGAAATAGGCTTAAACTTTTCTTTTTGGGGGTAGAACCTGCCAGGAGAGATCCAATCAATATTGAACAGAAGGAAGCAGGGGTGATGGGGCTAACAAATTTCTTCTTCAACATCATAGTACTGAATGGATAAGGAGGCAACTGGACTGAGCTACACTGTGAGCAGCTAAAGCCTGGTCTCCAAAAACTAGTTTGTCACATCTTAACTTAGACTTTGACAACAAGGGATGAGTATAGTATGAGTAGCTAGGAGTCTGGGAGTTGATCTGGGCTATGCTACACCAAGATTCTAAGCAAAGCCTCCAACAGGAGCAGTTCCACGTTCCATTCCCAGTCTTAACTCCAGGGTCTTCACGCTACCTTCTAGCAGTCCAGTATCCCACCGGGGTAGGAATAGCCATAAGAATTAAACTTTTCCAGGGGTAACTGCATTTAAATGAGTAATTTGTTAAAGCAACTAAATTTGATATGAATTAGGTTGGGGTAGGATGTGAAATAGGTTTGTAGAGGTCCCACTCCTACCTCAACTAGTCTTCTAGGTTAGGGAACAGAATCTCCATAAATTCCTCTCTCCTTTTTCCACATATGCAGATGCTCAGGGGGGTTGAAAGCTCACCTATGTATGATCCAAACTTTGAGTGAAGTGCTGGAAATATTAAAAATATATTGCAAGCCATGGCTGGTATGGCTCAGTGGTTGAGCGTTGACCTATGAGCCAGGAGGTCACTGTTTAATTCCTGGTCAGGGCATGTGCCTGGGTTGAGGGCTTGATCCCCAGTGAGGGGCGTGCAGGAGGCAGCTAATCGATGATTCTCTCTCATCACTGATGTTTCTAACTCTCTCACCCTCTCCCTTCCTCTCTGAAATCAATAAAAAAATATTAAAAAATATATAGCAATATATAAATGTATCAAATCAATGTTATATACTTTAAACTTATACAATGTTAGGGGGCTGGGTGGTGTGGGAATTTGGAGTACAATGGATTGTGTTGCCCCTCCCCCAACAACTGAATATTTGAAACCTAATTCAAGAACTTTTTTCCTGGAACTTTGGAGTCACCTGTAACTAGATAACAAGTCCACATTCTTACAGATGTTCCAAAGCTTGTTCCAGCCCATGATGGCCAAACTTGGAATCAGTGAGTTTTGGAAGGTGTAGGCTTAGAATCTCAGATGGCTGAACTTCATAAAAGACTCCATTCCTGTCACTTTCTTTTTTTTTTTTTTTTAAATATATTTTATTGATTTTTTTTTCACAGAGAGGAAGGGAGAGAGATAGAGAGTTAGAAACATCGATGAGAGAGAAACATCGACCAGCTGCCTCCTGCACATCTCCTACTGGGGATGTGCCCGCAACCCAGGTACATGCCCTTGACCGGAATCGAACCCGGGACCTTTCAGTCCGAAGGCCGACGCTCTATCCACTGAGCCAAACCGGTTTTGGCTCCTGTCACTTTCTTGCAAACTCCAGGCACCTTCCATTCGGAGTCTAGCCATGTGGCTCATCACCTTGGTGAATCCAAGGCTGCCTTCCTTGGGTCAAGACCAAGCTTCATGGTGGTTTTTTGGTACACCTATCACCAAGACGTCAGAAGTTTCTGTACTCACTTTGCTGTAGCAGGATCTTTTCCCGCTCTGACTTCTCATTCTTCTCCCATTCTGCCTTCTTCTTTGACAACTTATCTTCCATTTCATCATAAAGGCTGTCCTGTGGAGACATAATGGCAACAGAAGCGAAGGGCCCTGAGAAAGGCTGCACACTGGCCTAAGGCCCAGCACTGGGCCCTGTCAGCTTCCCTGACCTGAGACCCTTGCTGGGGTGGGGGGCCCTATGTGGGTGACTGGGGAAAGTAAATTCCAGCCCAGCCCCCTTGAGCATGACAGAAGCTTAAAAGCCTGGCTCTGCGTGGTGTCTGCAGAGTTTAAAGACAGGTAGTGTTCCCCATGTTAAAGAATCACTTGTCAAGTCCCTCTGACTCATGACTCAAAAAGAGCACACAAAAAAACAAAAATGCCCACTAGTTAACTTGACCACTTAGAAAACAAGATGTTTTTCAAAGTGTTCGTTTCCCTCAGTAAATCTAACTTCCTTTGTGGTTAACGTTAAATAAGCCTAACCACTTCATGAAGGTGGGACCTCAGAGGGGGAGGCCCTGACTGCCCTCCTTGTGCGGTTAGCAACAGAATTTACACTGGGCTTGGGTATCAGAGCTCGTTTGTAATTGTGGCCATTTAAATAGAGGGTCTCTCTCATTTTCAAGGCCGGTGGGCAGCTGTTTCCAGAGAGGTCACACTTTCTAGAGAGGCCCAGATTGAAGCAAACACCAAGTATACATAGGAACTGGGGCAGCTTACCTGCTCATCAACCTGACGCTTCTCTTAGGCTCTGGTCTATGACACTTCCCTGACTGTATGAAGGTACATCTTGAAAAATGAGTTTTGGATTCTAGTTCAAAAGTGAAACTCTGAGTGGTAAACTGAATTTCAGAGGTGGTGCTGGTGCTTTACTTGATTTCCCCCTTTGATAGGATGATCAACTATCCTTGTTTGCCTGGGACTGAGTTGTTTCCTGGAACTCCAGACTTTTGATGCTAAAACCCAAAAGTCCCAGGCAAACAAGGATTAGTTGGTCACCATAGGATGGGGGCTTGCTGCCTCAGCCCTTCCCTGTCCATTCCCTACCTCCCACTCTCTCATCCCCTAGGAAAAAATCCTGCCCTAACTCTGTCCCTTGGCCTCCATCAAATTAGTTGATTAAACAAATGGGTTATGCCCCGAGATGCTAGAGCATTTCCATGTTCTGCTAGACTTCTGTGCAAGGGCCACGAAGTTTCAATCACACTGTACGTGCGCGCCCGCACGTGGTATTTTGTGGAAGAGCCACACTCAAGGGGCCAAAGAGCCGCATGTGGCTCACGAGCCGCAGTTTGCCGACCACTGTGCTAGAGCAGTGGTTCTCAACCTTGGCTGCACATTAGAATCACCTGGGAATCTTTTTAAAATCCTGATTTCTGGGCCTCATCCTCCGGAAATTCTGTTTCTTTGTTATGGGGTGAGGCCACAACATTAGTAACAAAGAAACAGAATTTCCGGAGGATGAGGCCCAGAAATCAGGATTTTAAAAAGGTTCCCAGGTGATTCTAAATGTGCAGTCAAGGTTGAGAACCACTGTGCTAGAGGGAGCAGTGCAGAGTGATACAGTCTTTTTGGGTGGAAATTTGGCCAAATGTCTCAAAGACCTTTACAATGGTTACTCCTTTTGACCCAGAACTCTATTAAAATCTAAGATGTCACAAAGTACAAATATGAACAGGCATTGTCTTGGGGCAGTGACAGTTTTTCTTTTTGTTGCTGCTGTTGGTTTATGTATTTCCTTTAAAAACCCCCACTAAAAATAAAATAAAATAACACTGAGCAGGTATTACTTTTGTAATCACAAACATGGTATTACTTTTGTAATCACAAACATGTTTTTTGATGGGCTTCTTTAGGCCTGGGTGACTGACTTGTCACGCACGGAGCCATCATAGTCCAAGGTGCACTCTCCTCCCTGGGTGCAGTCAGTGTGTGCCACTTAGGTGCAAGGGTGCTGGGGAGCTGCTGGAACTATTTTCTGGGGCAGAGCTCTAGATTCGTCCCATCATCAAGCAAGAAAATGAGTCTTGCTTCTCTTACTCTCATAATCCAATGAGGAGTTCTGGATCTCACCTGATACATAAAAAACATATTCTTCAAATACTTGTATTCCTTTCCCATCTCCTCTGGACAAAAGGAAAACAAGAGGATCATCATTATTACTCTGAAATGCACACTTTCAAATTCAAATGTGAGCTCTTGCACACCTTCCCCATGTCAAACTCATCCCCTGGGTGGTAAAACCATGGTGTGCCTCAGAAACCACTCTGGAGGCTTAATAGAAACTACTCTTATTAGATGCCTGAACCCCACCACAACCCTACTGAATTGAGCTCTCAGAGGAGAGCCCCAGTATCTGTCGATAATATGCTTCTCAGGCGATTCTGATGGACACCAAGTCTGAGAACTAAGCCCCAGGATAAACCTGAGTCTTTGGAAGAAGAGGAGCAAAATCTGCCTGCACCCGCCCCTCTCTTTTTAAAATCACACTTCCTAGTGTACACTGATTTTGAAAACAATACATGTTCTCTTTAAAAAAAATCTGGGAAATCAGCAAAGTATAAATACCACCTTAAAAAAATGAAAGGCAATGGAAGGGGAGAAGGTCATAGAACTTCTCCTCTCTGTGGAGATTAGTCTATGAACTCAGAATTCTGAAGAAGACACACTTCCTCTTCTCAGGAACAGCATAAACAATGGGATAAATGGCCAACACAACCCATATGGATTATGAGGCCACACAAATCAGTGTGTCAGTTAGAATTTAATGAAACACCATCGTTTTGCTGGTGAGCAAACTTGCTGAATTAGAATAGCATTATACTTGCAGAACTTTAAATATACTTTAAAAAGTGCTTTCTCATTTTTATCATGCTGATAAAGGCCAATATTACTATCCTCAATTCCCAGATGGGGAAACTAAGACTTGATACAAAGGGTAAGAAGGACGTTGGTAGGCGTGGCTTCCCTCTTTTGTTTCATTCTCAATCATTCCCTCTTCCTGAGCTTAAGAGGAAACCTTGAAAGTCTAGCTAAAGCCCACTCATGGCCATGAGCGTTCCTCAGCCCTAGACCCACATGGTCAGCCTTCCGCCCCTTCATCATGGTCATTCTTCCAGGTCCTGAACGTACCTAGTTTTTCTTGGGAAGCCAACTTCTCTTCCTGTAAGGCTGCTTTGTAGTTGTTCTCCATCTCACTGAGCTCTGCAGCGTGAGCCTCTTTGAGCTCCCTGTGGTGTCCCGAGAGAAAGTCACAATCATCAGTGAAAAGAAGTCCAGAGTTGAGCTGTTATATTCACCTGATCCCACCTCTCCTCCCTCACACAGAAAGCCAGCAGGCAGGCTGGGGAACCCTCACTTTTTTGAGTCACTTTTTTGGCATTCGTGCAGAGAAGGGGAAAAGGACCCTTGTTTACATCAATCTCGATGGTGAATGGAGCTGGTGGGTGCTATAGATAACGTTAGAGTGCAAGGTCTCTCTAGTCTCCATGCCAGTGTTCAAGATGAGTGTTACAATGAAAGGCTATATGAGCTGTCAAGCTAAGAAAAGACATGGAGGAAACTTAAATGCCTATTAGTAAGTGAATGAAGCCAATTTGAAAAGGCTGCAACTGTCTGATTTCAACTATTTGGCATTCTGGAAAAGGCAAAATAACAGAGACAGCCAAAAGGTCAGTGCAATAGTTGTCAGGGGTCAGCAGAGAGAGAGGGATAAATATGTAGATCACAGAGGATGTTTAGGGCAGTGAAACTATTCTGAATGGTACTATAATGGTGGATACATCTATACTAATAATAGTGGAATATGCAATTGTCTGGGATCCCATCACAGTAACAGTAACGACCAGCAGGCTGCGTGGGGTGACCAGGCTGGCGGGGGTGAGGGGCAGTTGGGGATGACCAGGCTGGCAGGGGGGGCAGTAAGGGGCAACCAGGCTGGCGGGGAGGGGGAAGTTAGGGTCAACCAGGCCGGCAAGTGGGGCAGTTAGGGGCGATCAGGCTGGCAGACAGACGCAGTTAGAGATGATCAGGCTGGCAGGGGGGCAGTTAGGGCGATCAGGCAGGCAGGCAAGCAGTTAGGAGCCAGCAGTCCTGGATTGTGAGAGGGATGTCCGACAGCCGGTTTATTTGGAGAGCAAGATGGTTTGATTTGAGGCACAGAAAAGGTTACCCCTGATTTTGCACTCTCTCATCCAACTGTTTCATTCCCATTATAATCTCCCTTTTTGGGTATTAACCCTTTATCAGCATGATAAAGATGGCTCTTCGGTTTATTTCTCAGAATCAGGCCTAAACCGGCTGTCAGACATCCCCTGAGGGGTCCCAGATTGGAGAGGGTGCAGGCTGGGCTGAGGGGATACCCCTGCCCCCATGCAGGAATTTTGTGCACTGGGCCTAAAGTATAATAATAAAAGTGTAATATGCAAATCAACCGAATGGCTGAACGACCGGCAGCACAACCGGTCACTATGATGTGCACTGACCACCAGGGGACAGACACTCAACCCAGGAGCTGCCCCTAGTCCACAGACCCCAGGCCAGCCAAAGCGGGTGCCAGAGGAGGCCCCCCAATCGCCCTGCAGAGCGAGGCAACTGGCGGTGGCAGGGGGCGGGGCTGGCGAGCAGGCAGCACCAGGCCGGCCAAGGCAGGTGCCAGAGCCTGCTCCCCCCTACCCGATCGCCCCACCGGTTGCCCCACAGATTGGCCCTGATCGCCCACCAGGCCTAGGGACATTACCCGTGCATGAATTTTGTGCACAGGGCCTCTAGTGTCATTATATTTTGTCAAAATCCATAGAATGTGGGTTTGTTTTTTTGTTTTTGTTAAGCCTCACCTGAGGATATTTTTTCCATTGATTTTTAGGGAGAGGTAAAGAAAGAAGGGAAAACAAAGAGAAACATCAATGTGAGAGAAACACAACAGTTCATTGCCTACTGCAGGGGTCCTCAAACTACGGCCCGTGGGCCACATGCATATACAAATATTATATTTGTTCCCGTTTTGTCTTTTTACTTCAAAATAAGATATGTGCAGTGTGCATAGGAATTTGTTCATAGTTTTTTTTTAAACTATAGTCCGGCCCTCCAACGGTCTGAGGGACAGTGAACTGGCCCTCTGTTTAAAAAGTTTGAGGACCCCTGGCCTACTGCATGAGCCCTGACCAGGGAGGAACCTGCAACCAAGGTACATGGCCATGACCGGAATCAAACCGGGACCCTTTGGTTCGCAGGCTGATGCTCTATCCACTAGGGCCATAGAATGTGTGTTGACAACACCAAGAGTGAACTCTAATGTACGCTATGGACTTTGGGTGGGAATGCTGTGTCAGTGCAGGTTCATTGAGTGTAACATATGCACACTGGTAGTGCAGGGTGTCAATAATGGCATAGGTCATGTAGATGCGAGGTGAGGGAATATATGGGAACTGTCTGTACTTTACACTCTATTTAACTATGAGCCTAAAACTACTCTAAAATGAAACTCTATTAAAAATAAATAAGTTAGGAAATAAAAAAATAAATAAGTTAATTAATTAATTTGAAAAATTGTTTTTTAAGGAAACAAGTCTCCATTAGGAAGACTTCTCTCCACCAGGGCTTCTGAGCCCAGCAGGTAGCGTGGAGGGGATTTTGTGGGTTTCCTCACCCACACAGACAACACACCTCATTTACTTCCTGTTGATTTGTCCTTGGGGCTCTGGCTCCTGCCCCTCCTATACCTTCTTGCCATTTTGCCCAGGCCCTGACCTAGCAGCCAGGGAGAGCAGCAGTAAGAGGAGAAGAGGAGGAAGGGGAGAAGATGGCGGAGAACCACAGCTATGTACCACAGAAATCTCATATGCAATTTTTAAAAGATGGCTCTTCGCAGCAACCAACAAAAAGGGAGATTATAATGGGAATGAAACAGTTGGATGAGAGAGTGCAAAATCAGGGGTAACCTTTTCTGTGCCTCAAATCAAACCATCTTGCTCTCCAAAGACATGTATCTCATCTCCCCCACCCCTTGCTACTCAATTCCATTTGACGCTGTCTGAAATCCAGTGAACTGAAGTCCTGTGAGGATGCAGGAGCCTTAGGGCCTTCAGCACACAAGGGCTTGTGCCAGAAAACATACCTGCTCTTGTTTTCAAAGTCCTGCTTCATCTCAGCACAGCGGATTTCCATTTCATTGGAGAGCTGCAAATGAGGCCATCATCAGCAACACAGGATTGAAGACCTCACTCCCACTCCAGTCTGCAACTTGTGAGAAGCCTTCTGACTCACGGGGTACACCCCACTCCCCGTGTCTCTCTGTGATTATGAGGGAACAGAACAATTCTTGCCTTGCTCTGTGTGGTCTGGCATGTGATCAGTTTGTAGGGTTGGTGCATGGAAACCATGTCTGTCACTACCAGGTTTTGTGAGCAGGCTCGGTCCTCTCTACTGGACTGTAATCTCTTTGTAAGAGAGTGGCCTGAGACCCTCAGATACAGAATTCAATTGAACAATCATTTCTTAAACAAAGGGCTTGACTGTGTGATGATTCACTATTCTAGAACTTGCATAACCTTTACTGTGTTTCCTCTTTGAATGTTCTTGAAATTTTACTTGGTTAAAGATGGCTTAATTAAACTTCTCAACCTACTGCTCAGCTGTATCTTTGTGAACAAGTGATATGCCATTATAATTGGATACGAGCTGATATGTGCAACGATGTGGATATTCCTTGTCTTGTTTAATAAAATGCTTGAACACCGAAAAACAAACAAACAAAACAACAACAACAACAACAAAAAACAAAGGGCTTGGCCTGGAAGAGCCAAAGAGGTCTATGATTCAGGCCCTGCCTTCGAAGAACTGTAAATTCAGTGTCCAAGCCTCGTTGGCAAAATGGCTGGGTTCCAGCAGGCAAGTTTTGCCCACTTCCAGGTGACCTTCCATGCTAGCACATCCAGTCCTCTGGCCACTGTCTCAGGAGGAGTGGACACTTCCAAATTAGTTAGCACCCACTGCCTGCTGAGACAAGGGTCTGGGGCTTGTCCTTCCCTCTCTGACTGAACTGTGGCACCAGCACTCCTCCCTTGCACAGGGTCACACAACAATGTGGGGTGTTTACAGGTGGAAGAATTTTTATTTTTAGGTGAATGTTAAGGATCACATCTGAGGTCCCTCCATGGAAGTAATCTCTAAATATGTCTTCAGTGAGTGAAAATGCGAATTTTGCCTAAATAAAGGTAAATGCTCTTAGGCTAATTATTTAACTTCCTGAGACTCAATTTTCTTTGGGTATTAAAAAACCACAAACCTGGCAGGGCTTTCAGATAAACATAGTAATGACTCATTAGTAAGGGAAGGTTCAGTCTGAGTCATAAGCTGGGTCCCTGTAGGATTCAGAAGCATCTGGGGTGCATGAGAGGGTGAAGGCTGGGCCTGCTGGGAATTCAACCTTTACAAGTGCCTTTCAATAACAACAGGCAAGGTGGGGGTGGGTCTGATTATGGCTCTGGTTTATCACTCTAGTGCAGGCCACCAGGCACACCTGCTCGAAGTGGGGAAGAAGACATTATGATAAAATAGATGGTAAAATCTAAAGGAGGTTTCACCAAAATCCCCAGGAAACCCAAAGAGTGTCATTTACATCAGCGAAGTTTGGGCTTTGGTAGTTTCAGTAGCAACAGGAAGTGGGTACTAAAGGCTTCTGGGTAGTTTTTGAGCAACACTGGAAGCATGACCGCCGTGGTGCCTAAGCAAGAGCCTCCACAACCTCTGAAGCGTAACTCACCGCCAGGCGGGAAATGGCCAGCGCCCCCTTGTGTGGAGAGGACAGTGGTGTTGAACACCCTGCAGGCACTGGGGAACTTACAAAAACTCAGCTAGGCCTGGAGGAAGGACTTGAGTTCTTGCAATTATGGAGGAGGGTGGAGACAGAGAAATACTATTGGGTGGCCCCAGTCCTATCCTCAGAGCTCTCACCTGGGCAACGTGGCTCCTATGAGTCAAGTACTTGGCAGCATGCCTGGCAGATAGCGTGATCTGAAAACCTTGGTCTTCCCTATACCTACAGAGACGTCAGCTAGCTTAGGGATCACTCACGGTTGTTTTGGCAGACTGGTGGTCTCTGTTCATTTGCTCTATTATCATCGTCAGCTCTGAGATCTGCTCTTCTAGGTCAGTAATGATATCAGTCCTACGGAATAAGTAATTCTTCAGTCACCCACAAAGCTTTCTCATGCCAGTTAGAACTCTTCCTGACCATGACTGGATGTGTTCTGGTGAAAGCCAAGCCATACCATCTGTACCTGTTCCACCATCACTGAGGTGGGGAGGGAGGGGTAGAGGAGTGGAGAGAAGGAATGTGGCAGTAGGGTGGTTGAGCCTCAAACATGGCCCTTTTGTGTAAGTTAGCCAGAGCTGAGTGGCCTATTGAATGGAAGGGAAAGTGGAATATGTCAGAAACCTATTAGGGTTTGACCTTGATTTGGTAATGATAGTTGAAATGGAGCGGGGAGAAGTTCAGAAAATTAGGAAATGAGAAGGTGGGGAATAGGATTGATGCTGACAGTGAATCATAGGCAAGGAATGGGCCAGAAACTGGATGAGGAGGAGATTTAAGAGAGTGGCTTTCACCAGTTAGAGAAAAGTATCACATGATCTCACTCATATGTGGAATCTAATGAACCAAATAAACTGATGATCAAAAATAGACCCAGAGCCCTAGCCAGTTTTGCTCAGTGGGTAGAACATCAGCCTGCAGACTGAAGGGTCCTGGGTTTGATTCCGGTCAAGGGCATATGACCAGGCTGTGTAGGGAGCATGCAGGAGGCAGCTGATCAATGATTCTTTCTCATCATTGATGTTTCTCTCTTTCTCTCCCTCTCCCTTCCTTTCTGAAATCAATAAAAAAAATAAAAAATAAAATAGACCCAGAGACATAGAAGTATGAACAGACTGTTGAACCTCAGAGGAAAGGCTGGGGAGGGTGAGTGGGAAGAGATCAACCAATGAACGTGTATGCATATATGCATAATCCATGGATACAGACAATGGCATGGTGAGGGCCTGGGGAAGGTGGACGGGAGCGGGCTGGAAGAGATTAATGGGGGGAAAAGGAGGATGTATGTAATACTTTCAGTAATAAAGATTTAAAAGAGAAAAAAAAGACTTGAGAGAGAGAGAGAGAGAGAGAGAGAGAGAGAGAGAGATGCTTTCAGACTTGATAAAGGTTTTCTGTGCTTCTGGGTCTGCGGCCTCCATGATGTCTAAGATTATCCAGCTCTGTTTGGTTGACCTGGAGTAGACAGGGTGGAGGGCAGTGCTGTGTACAGTGCAGCAGAGAAGAGGTCTTTGATTTAAGAGGTTGAGAAAACAAAAGGATGTGGGAAGAGAGGACATCAAGGCATGAGAGAGAAGAAAGGGTATGAGAAAGTTGAACAATAGGGAACTCCTAACATGATCTTCAATATAAACAATACTCACAGCTTTACCAGGGAATAAAACTATTATGGGCTACAGTATTTTATTATGCCATAATTAGTGACAACTTTCTTATTGAGGCCAAGAGGTGTTTGAGGGTGCTGGCTTGACTGTGGGTACATGGCCCATCTCCTGGAGAGGGCCTTGGATGCGCAGCAAAGAAAACAGGGCCTGAATGTTCCCACTGTAGGGAACACAAAGACTAGAGTCTGGTTTCTCTAGGCCAGGTCAGATCAGAGTGACTTCCTGCATGGCCCCTCTCAACAGTGGGCCTATGCGTCCTTCAGCCTTATCCTAGTCTGAATCCCTTCCCAAAGGAAACCACTGCTAACAGCTTGGTCGTATCCTTTCTATATACCCATATTGCTATATACTTAGGTGGTGTGTGTGTGTGTGTGTGTGTGTGTGTGTGTGTGTGTGTGTTCTGTTGCTATTGTTGGTCTTTTAGATTTCTGTCTTGAAAAATAATTTTCATAGCAATTTAAAGCCCAAGGAAGAGACACTCATTGGGAAGCCATTGCAATAGTGTAGAAAGATGGGGAAAGGGAAGGAGAAGACAGGAGAGATTTAGGAGGTGGAATGTAAAGGATGTGGGGACCGCTTTTACATGGCATTGGAGGATAGAGAGTGGGTAGGACTTGAATGACAGAGAGGATGACAGTGTACCAACTGGGAGGGAGTTAGACCAGAATATTCCAAGCTACATCTCCTAGAGGCATGAACTGAGTAGTACCTTTGGACATAATAAAAAAGGGATGTATACTCGGGCCTCCCAGAAACCCCGACTTTATTTTTAGTTCTCACCCAACAAATTTAGATTATTGTATTAATATCTCATCAGTTCATCACTGTCAGGAAAAACTGCTCTCCTTTAGTATGAATTATACTACACCGAATCCTTTTCCAGAGCTGCTGAGCTGACCTTCATCCTGACTAGAATGGGATTGGAGCAGAGAGGCGGGGTGGAGAGGAGCAGGCAGAGGGCTGAGGCATGAAGGGACTCGAAGCACCTCCAGCGCAGGACTGGGAGTAGACATTAGGCGCTTATCTTTGAGACCAGGCTGAGACAGCTCGGGAGAGGTTTGAGGAGCTGGATGTTGGTCCAAAGACATTACCTGCGAATTCTGATTTTGTCCATGATCTCTGATTTCAAACGCTTTTTCCTATCAAACATCTCATCTCCCAAAGTGACGGAAATCTGCTCCCTATTCCGAAAGAGGCGATAGCCAGGGCACACGTTGATCTCTTCCTGGGCAACAGGGTGGAAGGTAAGAGAATATTGCAGAGAGCTGAGATTCCTCCAAATCCACTAGTGCCCCTCTCACATCTACAAACAGAGACTTGAGATGGACTGTGCCCTCTCCAGTTACCACTCACCCTCGTATCTCCATATTTCTCTCCTGAGATCCAATCATAAGACTCAACTAGATCCTGGATGTCTCCCTATGCCTTTCAAGCTCAACATTTCCAAAATCCAGCCATTGTCACCCACTCCACATTCTACACCCAAACCCTGTTCCTCCTCTATGTTCTCCATCATGGCCAGAAGCCAGGAGGAGGCAGCTGAATATTTGGAATTAGACAGGCCTGAGTTTAAATCCTGGCTCTGCCACCAACCATAGTTATTCAACATCACTATGCCCAGTTTCCTCATTAGAAAATAAGGACAATAACTCTTCCTCAAAGGGATTTTGTGAAGCTAAAACAAAATGTCATGAGAAAATGCCTAGCACAGTTGCAAAACAATTTTTTTTCAGTCAGTTCCTTCTCTGTCCCCTGTCAGGTGCAGGGCTACCAGCCGCCATAGACCCGGATGCGACTGTACCTTCTAGAGTTGTGCAGGACACCCCTGCAGGCCACAGGTCCTGCCATTGTTATCTCCTAAAAGTGTCTCATCCTCATCCTCTCCTCTCCCAGCCTTGCCCTGATGGAGCCGGAGGCCACCACCATCTGTCTCCTGGGCTCCGGAGCTACCTCCCCAGCGGGCCTCTCCGCCTTCAGTCCGGCTCCCCTAAGTTCATCATCCTCTCCACCTGGAGGGCTATGACATTTTGTTTTTTTTCCTGCCCAGCAAGGGATCCCATGATCCTCTTTGAAGGGGGTTAGGGGAGAAAGGAAAATAGAAAAAAAGCAGAAAGTAGTAAAAGTACCAATTATATCCCACCAGAGGGTGTGTTTTTTCCCCCTAAAATGTAAATCTTACCTGGTCACATGCCTGTCAGACCCATAAAGGTTCCAAGACATCAAAAGGTTTGGGCCCAAACTTCTAGGCAGGTGTCAAGATCCTTCAGGGTTTGCTCCCCATCTCTCTCTCCAGTGTGCTCCTGCCCTGCCACCTCTCAGATGCCCTGGCGGCCCCTTGCCCAGCATTTGTGGATTCCCAAGTACAGCAGAGGGTTTCCTACACCTGCGCATGAGTTGTCTCCTGTCCTGGACTGACTGCCACCACCTGGTTTTCCTGGCACACTCTCCTCACCCTTCACAAGGCAGTAAAGAGGTCATTAAACACGCTCTCTGGGGTCTGGCAGAGCCAAGTTCAAGTCCTGGTCCTACACTATATGCAGTACTTCCAGCACCTCCTCATAGAATTGTTGCAAAAATTCAATGAAGTCAGTATGTGTAAAAGGCCCATGCCTGCAGACAGTAGGTACTGTATACCCCACAACTCTCTTTTCATTTTTACTCACATAAGGTAAATTATTGCTCTCCTCTTGTTTTCTTAAGTGGGTTTTCACTCTGCAAGAGAAATGCATGCTCAGAAGCAACCAGAGAGCAAAAAGAAGCTCCAAGATCAGCTGTGCCCCGACCCCACCACTCATCTGCAAAATGTGACATTCCTGGGATAATCTGTGTGGCCCATCAGTTCTCAAAATATTATACTTTAGAAAATAGAGAATATTTAGTGGTCCAGAGATCATTGGTACATAGGTTGTAATAAAATGGCAGGTAGTGAAAAAGTGGGAAATCAACTAGTCACTAGTCTAATAGTAGAACCATTTCTAAAATAAGGGCCAAGAGGCTTGGAGTGAAATTCAAAGGGATGATGCATAATCATAAATGCACACATTTTTTTAGTGACATATATGTTGTCTGTACAACCACTTTTCTTCTCATTTGCACCAGAATTCCGTGTTCTGGGACCCTGAAATTGCAAGTTAATTCAGGATAAGCAAAGTGTTACTATTTTGAGATCTGGTACAGATTTCCTGATCATAATAAATTTTTGTTTCAGGTACAGAAACCTGAGTATAATATCAGGTACCCAAATATCAAAAAAGTATTTATAAGGAAGTTCACCTAGAAGGTTGAAATATTAGAATAAGAGTAACTACCTTCTCATGTGCTGACAAGAATAGGTAGGCCTCTCCCCTTGGCCTCTACAATACCACACATGTACACCACCACTGGCCAACTGCTGTGGAGAGAGACAACTGAAACCTGCTCTGGAAGTTCCAGTTCCCCACAATCAAAACAACCACACTATCATTAGGGGCTGTGGAGTCGATTAGTAGGATGGAACTGGTCCAGAGTCCGTGGCTGACTCTGGATGTAGGGAGTGGGGCTGGAAGGACTTTTCCTGGTGGAAGCAGTTCCATCTTGGTTAATAACCATCAGTCTGGTTTAGATCCCACATCTCCCACCCCCAGAGGGGGCCTCCAGAGAAGCACTGAGAAAACCATTCCAAGGATTTGGCTACCTTAGAGGTGACCACCAACCTTTGATTTTAATTTTCACTGACAGAAAAAAAAAAAAGTCTACGTGTTAAGAAATGGGCATGAGTGCATAATATACACTGATATTTCAATGAGGTCCACATGTACTTTAAGATTTAAAATCATTTAAAATGCAACTTAACTCAACCATATGTTCCTAGTTCAACTGTCCACAATGGATAATTTGGCTTGTTTTCTCTGAATTTAGGAAAACCTTGTTGGAAAACCACTCGATGGCCAGTCTCTTTAAAAAGCTGAGCCTGGATTTGAGTTTATATCATTTTTTGCTCTTAGTAAATCTCATTGAACAAACTGAGACCTTCCACAGCATTGCTTTAACTTTGGAACTTCTATGTGGCTACGTAGATACTCATTTTGTCAGAAAATGACGCTTCTCTCATTGAAAAGTAAAAGGTAAGGTTGATCCAGAACGACTCATCTTTACTCTTTTTGTCCTTGTCAACCTGTTACTCAGATTACTTTGATTACAATGACCAAATTGTGACACTTTGTTGACATCGCTGAAAGCACTTCACATTTTCTCATTTAATGAATTCAATGAGTAGTTCATATATGCAAACCACAGCGCTCGGTACCAAGAGAAATGGAATGAGGTGTGATAGTTTTATTTAAGAGATGAAAAAAGGCACATAAATACTGAAACTAGAAGAAGAAAAAGAATTAAGTGCCGTAGAGAAGTACAGATAAAGAGATTTTCTAATTGTGTCTCTCAGGGATTGAGAGCGTTCTGCCACTGCCATTTTTCAAGGCCTCTGATGTACACAAAATCAAAAGCAAAACAAAAACAAACCCCAAGAATTGCTAAAATAGGGTTATAAAAATTGAGTTATAGTTCATGTTTAAGAATTGAAAACTTATAACACAAAAAGCACATTATATGTTTGCAAGAAAATGATAGGATTCACAAAAGGGACGGATTCAGAGAGTCAAGGTGGCATGTTTGAGGACGGAGGCCTAACTTAAAAGCTGACTGCCGAGCAGCTTCGTCCCCATTTGGAGGTCATGTCAACGTCTGCCTGGGCCTCTTCCCCAGAGTGAGGCAGCAGCAGCGGCAGCCCTCCTGTGTGGCTGCTCCATTCCCCTTCCCAAGTGCTGGCCGGAGCCAGAGCGGAGGACACATTCCCCAGTGTGTGTTCTTTGAATTGGTTTTAGAAGACATCATGTTTCCGGGAATAAGTTGCCTTGAATGGTCTTACTGGAAAGTTATAAATACAATCAACAGGTCTTTGGTAGAGAATTTAAAAATACCCACAAATAA
This sequence comes from Myotis yumanensis, assembly GCF_028538775.1. Classification (NCBI taxonomy): domain Eukaryota; kingdom Metazoa; phylum Chordata; class Mammalia; order Chiroptera; family Vespertilionidae; genus Myotis; species Myotis yumanensis. Next base: position 9,536,930 of record NW_027223759.1, read on the forward strand.
TTGGTGTTTATTGCATGTAACATTATAATATTTAAAATTGTTTTTCTTGAGATATTAAAAAAAAAAATACTCACAAAGTGTTCCTCACTATATCGCAAAGCCAGAGGAGGACAATGTTGGCCGGGGCTAATGCTGGTGGTCAGAGTGGAGCTGTGGGTCTTAGTGAGGTCTCTCCCAACAAGGAGCACTGGGTAGCTGAGGCCTTGAGCTTGTCTGTTGAAATGCAAGTTAGATCAGATCCACAGGTAGGATCATGCCTGCAGGGTGCCAGCACACAGAAGGCAGGCAACCAGGAAACGTTTCATACACAGGCATTCAGTGGACTCCTTATTATGAATGGATCCAATTCCGTTCAGGCTTTGTCACCATCACTCCACTGAGACAATTCCCTTCGTTGTCACCCAGAGGCAGGCTACTAAGTCCAACAGTACTGCTCGGCCCTCATCTTAATTGACTAGCAGCGGTTTTTAACACAGGTAATCAGACCCTCCTTCTTGGAACATTTTTGTTTTGCTTCCAGAACACCAGGTAGATGATTCTTCATCTGCCTCACTGGCCACTCCTTCTTGGCGTCCTTTCGATCCTGTCATCTCTTCCACCTCTCAACAGGAGTGCTCTGGGCTCAGTTCTCCCACCTCTTCCTACCATTATCTCCACTCCTTGCCTTGGAGATGTCACCTGGGTGCAGGGCTCTAAGTACCATATGCTAATGACTCTCAAATGTGTATCCGAAGCTCAGACCTCTCAGACCTGCTTACCCAGCTGCTTACTTGACATTGCACTTGGAAATTTAGAGAGATCTCAAACTGCCTAAGCTCAATCCCCTACATGTGTGCACCTCATACAATCTTCCCAGTCACAGAAAATGGCATCTCCGTCCTTCCCGGGGCTCAGCCAGACATCCTAAAGTCAGCTTTGATTCCTTTTGATTTTTTTCTCATACTTTATACCCATCCCATTAGCAGATCCTATTGGTTTCTACCTTTAGAATATATCTAGAATTCAGCCACTTCTTACCACCTCTACTGTTTCCACCAGGTTCAATCACCATCATCCCTTGGTTGGGTCCCTGCAATTGCACATTATCTCCCTTGGCTTCTCCCAAGGCTTCTTCTCTTGGCCACTGAAGTAAGTCTTCATTCTCAGTGCTGTAGTCAGATTAGTCTTTTCAAAATGCAAGCTGGATCATGTCACTCTTCTCAGAATCCTCTGTGGCTTCCCAGCTGTATGGGCTAAGTTGTGTCTACCTCTCCCCACTCCAAATTCATATGTTGAAACCCTAACTCCTGTTATCTCAGAATATGGCTGTATTTGGAGATAAGCCCTTTAGGTAAAATAAGGCCATTAAGGTGGACCCTAATCCAATCTTTCTGGTGCTCTCATAAGAGAGATGAGGATGCATAGAGAGACCCTAGGGAGGCACACGTGCAAAGGAAATGTCATGTGAAGAGGCAGCAAGCAGGCAGCCAAAGGCAAGCCCAGGAGAGAGTCCTAAGAGGAAACCAGCCTGCCAGCACCTAGCTCTTACTCTTCCAGTCTCCAGGACTGTGAGAAAATATGTGTCTGTTGCTTAAGCCACCCCGTCTTTTGTTGTTGTTGTCATGGCAGCTCTAGCAGCTGATACACCATCCCTTTCAGAGTAAAAGCCAAAGTGCTTACAGTGGCCAGCAAACTTCACTGTGTAAATTTCCTTTTGCTGCCGTAACAAATTACTCTAAGTTAAGTGGCTTTAAAAAATACCAATTTATTATCTTACAGTTTTAGGGTCAAGTCTGCAAGGGGTCTCACTGGGTGGAAACCAAGGTGCTGGCAGGTTGGTATTCCTCCTGGAGGCTCTAAAAGAAAACCCGTTCCATTGCCTATTTTTCTCCATCTTCAAAGCCCATAATTGCATCACTCCAACCTCTGCTTTTATCGTCACATCTCCTTCTCTGACACTCTCACTTCCTCTTTCACATATAAGGACCTTTATTGTTACCTTCGGCCCGGCTAGATAATCCGGGATAAACTGTCACGGTCAGCTGATTAGCAAACATAACTTCATCTGTAATCTCAATTGCCCCCTGGCAAGTAACAGAACATGGTCACAGTTTCCAGGGATTAGTGTACAGACATCTTTGGGGAACCATTATTACGCCAACCACATTCATCACCTGTTACTTCTCTGAGCTCATCTCCCACCACTCTACCTTCACGTCCTCCATTCCCACCACACTGGTCTCTTTGCTTTCCTGGAAAAGGCGAGGTGTGCCAAGCGAGTTCCTGCTCACAGCCCTTATACCTGCTGCTCCCTCTGACAGGAGTACTTGGCCCAGATGTCAGTGTGGCTCCCACTGCCCCCTTTGCAGAGGGACTTGCCCTGATCTCCATACATGAAATCATGACTGTCAACTCCAAGAGAGCAGAGGCTCTGTTGCGTTCACTGCTGTTTTTCGCACCCGGAAAAGTGCTTAGCAAATAATAGATGCTCAATAAATATATTCCAAATAAATAAACAGAACACAAAGACTCATGCAAAGACAAAATTAAGTTGTATTTATAAGCTTATAAAATATTGGTAAATTTTTAAATTTATAAGTAAAAACAGAGTTGCAATTTGTAAACAATCTTAGACACAGGAAAGAAACCCGTAAAAGGGTGAAAGCACCAATGGGAGGCTCTTTGCCTTTAACAGGCATCAAGAACTGTGTCCTGGCCCTAACCGGTTTGGCTCAGTGGATAGAGCGTCGGCCTGCGGACTGAAAGGTCCCAGGTTCGATTCCGGTCAAAGGCATGTACCTGGGTTGCGGGCACATCCCCAGTGGGAGGTGTGCGGGAGGCAGCTGATCGGTGTTTCTCTCTCATCGATGTTTCTAACTCTCTACCCCTCTCCCTTCCTCTCTGTAAAAAAATCAATAAAATATATTTAAAAAAAAAAAAAAGAACTGTGCCCTTTCAGGGCAGGAGACAGTTGTCAGGGCACCTTAGCTGAGAGCTCATTTGCGGTGATTCTACAAGCTGTGGGTGCAGAGGGCCATAGAATCTATCTGTAGGATCTGAGGTTTGGGGGACATCACAGTGGATTCTCTGACTTTCCTGGCAGCAATGAGTTCAAGTCGCAGGCAAGGGTGTGAAGGCCAAGGAAGGAGATTGTTTTATTCACGTACCTCAAACCATTCCCGGCCCGTGCACATGCGGATACTTACTTTGGGGAGACAACAGGTTTTGTTGGTGGTTGGACATAATTTTGTTTTTTTGAAGCTGGAGGAAGAAGAGTTGGCCTGAAAGGAAAAAATAGACAGCAAAAAGGGAACACTGAAAATCCCGAACTCTGTTTTAGCACTCCCAGATGAGGTAGATCTCCACAGTGACCCCGAATTAGAAGACATGGGCTGACAACAGATGATCTTTCGCAGCCTCAGGCTGAAGACCCTGGCACTTGCTCACTGTCCTAGGGGGTCCCCGGTTGGCAGCACAGTTTGCCCCCAGTTCCCAAAGCTCTTGGTCCCATATGGAGGGGCAGCTGCCATGGGGCCCTTTGGTTGGAAGCCCTCCTCTCTCTGCTCAATCATCTCTGAGATTCCTCACGTACAATGACACTAAGCCTAGCAGGACTGGCTAGAGCAGCCGAGGGCAAACTACGGCCCGCGGGCCGGATCCGGCCCGTTTGAAATGAATAAAACTAAAAAAAAAAAAAAGACCGTGCCCTTTTATGTAATGATGTTTACTTTGAATTTATATTAGTTCACACAAACACTCCATCCATGCTTTTGTTCCGGCCCTCCGGTCCAGTTTAAGAACCCATTGTGGCCCTCGAGTCAAAAAGTTTGCCCACCCCTGGGCTAGAGCAACGTGCAGCTAACAGGCCGACAGGGAAAGCCGTGTAGAGCTAGGCTTTCTGGCCCCCTTGGGATCTTGGCTACCAAATTGTTTTGGGAATCCTGTGAGAGAAAGAAGGCTGCAAATGGGCCCCAAGCCCCGAGGCCCTCATCCATCCCAGGTAATGCTTACTTGGGCTTCCCTGTGGAGGTCTTTCTTGGTGGCTGAGGGGTCTTGATTAGCTTCCGTGGTTCCAAGTTCCAGGGGTCCCAGCAGGTGCAGTAGATGAGAGGGTTGGGGTACATGGTAGGAGGTCTGGGGCAGTCTTGGCTGCTAGGTCAGGAGGCCCTTGCTGAAATGGGAGGGAGAACAGCAGAGTCATACCATCCAGTCAAAGCAACAATGCACAGAGACAAGCTGGGAGGAACCCAGGGAAGGTCCAAAGCACAGATGGTAGATTCTGGAGGCTGCTGATCTGGTTCAGGGTCTTGACAATAGAATCACACCTCTTTCCTTGCCATCTCAGGCTTGACTTGAAAGCAATTTAAAATTTGCTCTGAGTGGTTACTGTGAGCCAGATACACAGTAAGTGATCAATTATTCTTTTCTTTTTAAATATATTTGTATTGATTCCAGAGAGGAAGGGAGAGGAAAAGAGAGATAGAAACATCTATGATGAGAGGGAATCATTGATCGGCTGCCTCCTGCGTGCCCCACACAGAAGATAGAGCCCACAACCTGGGCATGTGTCCTGACTGGGAATGAGCCATGATTTCCAGGTTCATAGGTCGGCGCTCAACCACTGAGCCACTCTGGCTGGGCTTTTAGCTGTTTACAGATGAGGATACTGAGGCTCAGAGAGCTCATGGAGGTAGCAAGTTACAGAGTAAAGAGTCTACCTGACTCCTAAGCCCTTGAGCTTTCATCAAATCACATTAACTCTCACTGAAGTAAAGAGAAATCCCTATGGCAGGTCCTGCACAGGGACTTTCCACACAGAACTTGGGTGTGGAAAATGAGCTCTGTTATTCAAATTAAACTGGATCTCCCAGTTTCTCATTCCTGGTCACCTGCCTGAGTCAGTCAAAACTCTGCCTTTTTGGCCCTATAAAAAAAAGAAATCACACACAAAAATCCCCATTTTGAAAGCTTGCGTGAAAAACAACTACCAGATAAACATGATCACACATGATTACACTTATTATCCCTTCCCCACCGCTTCCCCCTGCGCACCCCCCCCACCCCCGCCGCCTAGAATCCCAGTAAAATGAGAGTACAGGATTAAAATAGGTTCAATTTCATAAAAACAAAAGAGAATGGAGAGGAGACAGTACCGCACAGGTGATGTCAGTATACGCTTGGCACAGTAACTTCCTCACTGAGCACACCATAGGAAGGTACAGCGTATATGTCTGCAAAGGGGGTATGAACCGGAAGGAACCAAATCCCAAGACTCAGAACTTGGAACCGGGAGATTATCTGATGGAATATATGGGCATTTCACAGGTCTGTGAGACCCTTGGGAAGTCAAATAATGCTCCTTCCCCCATGAAACACAAAAATCTCTGGAACCTGTGAATATGCTACCTTTTTGTGCCAAAGGAGATTTATAGCCATGATTAAGTTAAGGGTTTTGAGACGGGGAGATTATCTGGATTATTAGTGTGAGCCCAAGGTAATTACAAGCATCCTTAGAAAAGGAAGTTGGGGGATGAGGGTCAAAGTAAAAAAATGGTCAGGTAGGAGTGACCAAGAATGGGCCATGAGCCAAGGGAAATGGGCAGCCTTTAGAAGCTGGAGAAGGCAAGGAAATGATTCTCCTATAGAGCCTATCGAAGGAAGGAGGTCTTGCCAATACCTTGATTTTAACCCATTTTCAGATTTCTGGTCTCAGAATGGTAAGGTAATAAGTTGATGTTGTTTCTTTTGTTTTGTTTTTTTATATATATTTTATTGATTTTTTACAGAGAGGAAGGGAGACAGAGTCAGAAGCATGGATGAGAGAGAAGCATCGATCAGCTGCCTCCTGCACACTCCTTACTGGGGATGTGCCCACAACCAAGGTACACGCCCTTGACCGGAATCAAACCTGGGACCCTTCAGTCCGCAGGCCGACGCTCTATCCACTGAGCCAAACCAGTCAGGGCTTGATGTTGTTTTAAGCCACTGAATTTGTGGTAATTTGTCACAGCGCATGTGTAATAATAATTAAATACAAACAAACAGAAATTTTAGAAAAAACTGGGGGGGAAGACAATGAAGGGAGGATGAACAAGTGTTAAATCCTCATCTACCATAGCAGGAAGTCAATGGAGAATGTCTAAAAATTAACAAATGAGGTAGAGATAAATTATTTAGAAGTATGAAGCTAAGTTCCAAAGTAGTAGCTAAAAATGTTGAAAATAACTGCCCCTAGAGAGCACACTGAGGAGCAGAACTGAGAAGAAGGGTGGGGCAGAAACTGTAACTTTTCATTAATGAATGTGTAACACAATTTGATTTTTAAATGCCAGTGGGTTATTTGATTAAAAAAAATTAAACCTACCACCAAACAACATGTTATGGGAGCCCAGAAACCAATAGCAGCATTACAACGACAGTAGATTTAACTCCCATTTCCAAGTCAGTGACTGGTTTCCAATAGTACACTGGAATAAGCGTAAGAATGAGCTGAAACATGAAACACACATTTTTTTCTCTAACATGACTGCTGCTTGAGAAACCCAGATAGGTGGTCTAATGACTTTTAAAGCTAAAGGGGACCTTAACATTAAACCCATTTTACAGATGATGAAACTGAGACGCAAAGGCGTGCAGCGCCCCTGGGACCCCTTCACGGGCTCGCTTAGTAGCACAAATAGGTACAGTTAGCTCCTGCTCCTGCTGTGAGTACCATGCAGATGCTGGGGGGGCGGGGGGGGGGGTGCCCAACACCTGCACCTCGCCCTCAGGAAGCGTGCAGGTCCCGGGGGGGGGTTCTCGGAACGCCAACCAAGCGAGCGGTGGAGCAGGGCAGGCAAGTGGAGAGGGGCAGGGTGTGCAGGCGGGGCAGGTGCGGGAGGGGCTGAGGCCAGAAAGGAGGCCGGGAGGCTGGGGGAACAGCCAAGACCTACGGCCAGGCAACAAGGCCGCAGGTCTGTCTGTCTGTGCTCCCCTGTGTCTGGGCCCCGCCGGGGAGTGCTCAGCGGTCGGGATGAGGCACCCCCGGCGAGGAGACCGTGCCTCCGGGGCCAGAACCGCGGGGGGAATCGGAAAGGCGGCGGCACAGCAGCGAGGCAGCAGCCCTGCTTCTGCTTAGGACCGGCGTCCGCTTCCTGTGCGCACAGGGGCCGGTCCAGGGCCGAGGCGAGAGGCGAAGGCCGTCAGCTCCCCGAACTGCCGCCTTCCCGCCGCCATTCCTCGCCTGCGCCTCGGGCCTGGGCCCTTCTCGGCGCCGCCCTGAAGAAGGCAGCTTGTCCGCAATGAGAATCTGGTATTTGGTGCTGAACTAAGAAACTGGGAGGGTGTAACCTCAGCAACCGGCTCACCAAGGAGAAGCCGATCGTCAGATGAACTGCAAAAATGTAACGGCCATGACAACAGTACAGACAATATTAAACATTAGGACTTAAAAAGGACGGCCGGCCAGCCGCGCCGCTTACGGAGCCTGAAGACACCCCGCACCCGACGTGGGAGGCGGCGGCTGTGAGCGGCGCCCAGCGGAGCCCGCGGGCCGAGCGGAAGCAGCGCCTGTGGGCCACGAGCGTCGACTAGCGGCTACCCCAGCCCCGCCTCCTGAGCCTGGCAGACGCGCTCAGCGCCGCGGGGCGTGGACTTGCGGATTTGCGCAGGCGCAGGTCTCGGCGCGCGCACGTCCCTTGGGCGCACTCACGTCTTTCCCGCGCGTACATCCCTTACCCCTTACGTCCCTTGGGCGCACTCACGTCTTTCCCGCGCATACGTCCCTTACCCCTTACGTCCCTTGGGCGCACGCACGTCTTTCCCGCGCATACGTCCCTTACGTCCCTTGGAGGGTCTGAGGCAGGATATCCGGGGAGAGCGCGGTGGGGAGAGTGATAGGACTAGAGAGAAGACGGAGTGGGCGACGCCTGAGGGCGATGAGATAAATGGAGGCAAAAAAAAAAAAAAAAAAAAGCAACAACACGCAAAACAAACCCACAAAACCCCAAAATGCGTAGGTATTTTACGGTGCAACTACTCAGTGGGGTTTTACTAGATTTTGATTAACCGCTTGAAAGCCTATGGAAACCTGAAGAAATGCTCATGAACAAGGATATGAGATGGTATGTGTGCAATGGATACAATGATGTAAAAGTATGTACCTACACAGAAAAGGGTTAGAAAAGAATATACTAGAAAAATGAAAATTGGGCTGGAAGGCCAGGATTATGACCCCACCCCCCACCCTCACACACACACACACACACACACACGGTTTAGTAAAATTTTCCTTGGGCTTTGGAGTCAGGTGGGCTGACTGCACAGAGGCTCCAAAGATTCATTTTTTCTTTCCTGAGCCCCGGAGCCCGGTCCTTGGTCCTTCCGGGAGGCCGTCCGTCCGCGGGGCTCCCTGCGGGGTGCAGCCGGTGCCGGGACACACATGCCCTCAGACCCTGCCCCTGAGCTTCGGAATATGATGAACTCGGTGGGATTTGTTTACGGAAGCTTTTGTTTCTATTTCAAATTTTTTTTTTTGGGGGGGGGGGAGGGAGATAGGTTTATTTTGTGTGTGTGTTAGATTAAACTCATTGTAAAGGAAATTATAACCTGAAGGAAGTAAAGTTTATCCAAAATGCTAACACCTCGATAGCAATATTTTGGCTAGAGTCTTCTAGAATTCTCCTTAGTCTAAAGAAGCAGATTTATATAATTATTCGTAAATGGGAACAATTTCTCCCATTTATATTCTAGATAATCTTTTTTAAGTAATGAGGTTCTTTGAAGATCAGGATGTCATTTAAAAACTTGACTACTGTGGAGAAATTTTTAAATGTTCAAAAGTAGAGAAAAAAAGTAAAATGAATCTGTCACACAGGTTCAACAGTTAGCAATTTGTGACTAATCTATTCATCGATACCCAGCCCATGCGTCCAACATCAGATTATTTTAAAGCAAATTTAAAGTAAATCTATCGTCTAAATTACACTTAAAGGAAATCTTGAAAGCAAGTCTGTGATTTGTTTGTATATCATGGCTCAATTTCTATTTTATGAATGCATCCCTTCACATTTTTTGCTTTTTTAAAATTGATTTTTGTTTTTTCCCTTTCATTTTGTTTTGCCCCTTACATTTTTAACCAGTTTTGCATTGATGAGCATTTTGTTTCCTGTTGTAAACAATGCCCTGGTGTGTATTCTTTTGCTCAAAAAGTGAAGTCCTTTCTCTCCAAACACCCATGGGGATGATACTCAAAATATGTAACAACCAGTAAGACGACCGGAATAGACATGGCTACGGGGCTGGGCCAGGTCCTGGAGGACCCCACTCCCCCCATCCCTTACCCGCGCCCCCCGCCGCCAGGCTACAGTAACCTCTTAGTTAGGCATCATGAGGAAGCTTGGGGTGCCAGGGGAGGAGTTGGGGCAACCCAGGGGCAAGGAGGGTATTTGGGGGTCTTGGACAATGTATACATACCACCCATGTGGCAGTATTTCACTGTTTCAATAACTGCATACCAACTAAACACCAACCCTCCACTTTGTGTTCTTCCAAGAGGTAAACACTGTTATATTTTTAGCGTCCTTCCAGAAATATATATAACATTCACCTAAGTGGGAGCATACTTTGCACCCTCTACTACACAGCCTCTTTTTGCATAGGAGGGTGTGTAGTAGGTAGTTCCACAGCAGCACAGATAGATCTACAGTCACAGTGGCTTGATGTTGCGCTGTATGGCTCTGAGAATATAAGGGTGTGTGTGTGTGTGTGTGTATGTGCGTGTGTGATTTAGGATTTTTTTCTCCCCATTTTCCTTTCCTGCATCTCTCCCTGATGGTTTTACCTGAGGCTCAGTGGGCTGAAAGTGCCACCTGGTGGTCATCCGCGAGCCAGCTGAGCCTTCAGAAAGGTCACTGGTACTAATTAATCAGAAGAAAATAGTTATATAAAACATCTTTCCCAAAGAACTTACCTTGGTCTGCCCAAAGATTTGTTTTTCCCATGTGGTTTCTTGCCGAGTCAAGAGTCTTAATGACATCACAATGTTAGAGAGAAGCTGTTTCCCATCCACACAAAATCAAAATTCATTTTAAGTCAAATCCAGAGGTTCCAGAACTCAAAGACTTTAGTGATCATTCCAAGTGATTGAAATGCCAAAGCAGAAAATGCGGAGTGTGTGTAGCACAGAGAGACAGACTTCCAGGGGATCCAGTCACAGGCTTTTACAAAGGCTGAACCGGCACGAGCATGACTGTCCTTTCTAAGGACAAACAGTTTAAGTCTTTCAATGTTGCAACGAAAGTCAAACTAGGGGAGAAAGTCACCCCTCTATTCAGACTGTCTTGACTTGGCCCTTCTGAGTTGTGAGGTTTGTCCTTGGTAGATGGTTGGGGAAGGTTTGTTTCTTTCATTGCTATGGAAACAGAATGGCCTCCTTTGCTCAGGCACTTTGCTCTTAAAGAGAGAAGGCTGGAGAAGCAGCCAGTTAAGAGACTCTCCAAGACATAAGATAAAATACACGTAAGATATACTTTCAGAGGAAATAGAGTTAAACAGCACTCCATGACTGTAGTTGCCAGACAGAATCTGTGATGGAGTTTAAGCTTCTGTCATTTGCTCACCGAAACCTAAACTCTAAAGTGGGCACTTTCTTCCTTGAATTTCAAGCTTTGAAATCTGTAAGTGCAAATCCTCAAGGACAGGAGTCGTTTTGCTGGGAGTTCAGATTTTTCCCCTCTAAGGCTTTTTCTCATTATAGGAAAAAAAAATGCTAATTATTAGGCCAGTGGCTTTCATCTTATTTTACTGAAATCCAAAAGAAATATATATTAGCCCAGTCAGTGTGAGCATCAACCTATGAACCAGGAGGTCACTATTGGATTCCCGGTCAGGGCACATGCCTGGGTTGTGGGCTTGATTCCCATTGTGGGGCATGCAGGAGTCAGCCAATCAATGATTCTCTCTCATCATTGATGTTTCTCTCTCTCCCTCTCCTTTCCTCTCCGAAATCAATTTTTTAAAAAAGAAATATATATTACACACTTTATAATAAGTTGTATGAAATTCTTCCATTGTTACATACTGTTCTCGTCTATTTTTTCCTTTTATTTAAAATGAAAGTTGATTATATATCTACTTTGATGTCATGATCCACTGATGGGTCACAGCCCAGTTTACAAACATTGATATAAACTCGTCCATTCATTCTACTCCACATTATTATCTACTGTGTGCCAGGCACTTTTGTGAGGCGGGGAATATACATCAGTTCCTGTGCTCCATCGAGCTTAGAGACTAGTGGGGGAAACACAATACATCCAACAAAAGCACAATGAGGCTTGCAAACCAGATGCAGTGGGAGTGTATGGCAGGACTTCTCTCCTAGTCTAATGAGACAACAGTTTTAATCAGAGAAGGGATCTGACTAGTTTTGCATATTAGAACCATCATTTTGACTGCAATGTAGAGAAACAATTGGAGGGGCCAAGACAGGCAGGGAAACCAAATTAGTGGTCAAATGAGGCTCAGTGGTGGCCTTAACTGAGGGAACAGCAGTGAGATGCAACCAGATGTTGGGGTGAGGAGGCAATGACGACTCCTTGGTTTCTAACTTGAACAACTGAGTAGTTGGCAGTTGGCAGTGCCATTTATTGAGATGGGAGAGTCTGGGGATAAACAGGCTCAGGGTAGTAGAGCCCCACTTCAGGCTTGGACATGTTGAGTTTGAGATGCCAGCAAGACATCACCCAAGTGGTGATGTCTATTACACGTGTGGGAATTCCAAAGAAGAGTGTGGGCTGGTAACACGTTAGGAGTCTTCAGAGTAGATATTTAAAGCCAAGAGAGTGGATGCCATCACCCAGGGAAGGGGTGTTGTGTAAGAAGAGAAGAGGGTCTAGAACAGCTGTGGGCAAACTACGGCCCGCGGGCCAGATCCGGCCCGTTTGAAATGAACAAAACTAAAAAAAAAAAAAAAAGACCGTACCCTTTTATGTAATGATGTTTACTTTGAATTTATATTAGTTCACACAAACACTCCATCCATGCTTTTGTTCCGGCCCTCCGGTCCAGTTTAAGAACCCATTGTGGCTCTCGAGTCAAAAAGTTTGCCCACCCCTGGTCTAGAACAAAGCCTTGAGAACACCAATATTCCTAAAAGTGTGGGCCAGCTGTCAGTTCTAGCATGTACAACTACCACTTGAATGAAAGTGGCTTAAATCAAAGAGGTTCATTAATTTCATGAACTACAACGTATGGAGGTAGTGCTACCAGAATTGAAGCAGACTCTGCAATGTCATTGAAGAACTGGTTTCTTTTCATATTTCTGTCATGCAATCTTAGTGTGCTTAGTGTGCTTAGTGAGGGGAGCCTTGTGGTTGCCACAACTCCAAGCACCATCAGCAGACTAGCTGGGGACAGCCTTTAAAAGCTAAAAGGGAGGGAAAGAAGTTACAGAGAACAATGGATAGATTTGACTAGTCTCCTAGTCAAGTCCATCTCCAGCTAGAGATTGGATATTTGAGTCTGTTTATTGTGTGAAATTTTATATGTAAGTGTTTTATTATGATGTAAAGAGCAGGATTTGGGTCTTATGTGGATAGTGTTTAAAAACAAAGCTACAAAAGAGGCAGGTTCCGAAGGAAAACCCCAGGCACTGAATTGGCCAAGGCGTAGCACCAATTAACACGACTTCGGGATTTCCCCTCCTACTCCTTTTAGATACTAGTACAACTTTGTCAGCTCCAAAACAGAAGGGAAGAAAATGAAGGCTTTTAAGGGGGCTAAGTGTTAACTGCTCTTCTCTGGTTGAATTTAGGGAACTTTGGCATTGCATAAAAGGCTCCTTTCTTTCCAAAGGCCCAGGAAGAGGACTGCTGCTACTAACATTAGTATTTTGCTGAGAAGGCAAGAAAAAGAAAATTTTAATAAATATCTTGAGAAAATACAGTAAGATCTGTTTACTACTTATGACTGTTGTTGGTTTGTTGTGTGTTGGCTGTACCAAAAAAAACAAAATGGAAAGACTTCATGCAGGACTTTCAGTGAAAAGAACTGGGACTAATTACACAGGAAGACAAATGAAAATTTAAGAAGATACTCGTGTTTATTATCTGATTTACATTTGACAAAGCAAAGGTAGGTGCAACAAAGAGCTGTTTGACAAAGTCAAGCCCCAGATATCAAACAACAGTATTTCCCTGGCTGCCCCAGAGCGTAGGTTGCCACTCCTAGGTAGCTGTGCTCCACAATGCAAACCACTCAGTGTAGACATTATGGTGCCGCACTTGGAGTATAGGCCTGCAGGCACCCGACCTCAAAGGAGTGGACCATTAAACGCTCAGAGCTCTAGTTCAGATGTCAAAAGTCAGTGTTAGTACCAACAAGTACTACTAATTATGTCCTAGAGTGATCAGAAAAGCAAAACAGGCTTTGAATACCCTATATAATATACCTTCATAAAGAAGCTCTTGTTATGAGCTGCCTCTAACTTATTTCCTCCCTTTGTCAAAATCTGTTTATTCATGTTAAATCAAGGACATATAGTATAAAACTTTTAAAAAGACGACTTTAACAATGGCCATTACCTTTTCCTTAAGACGCATGCCTAAGGTTATTTACAGAAGATTTGAAATCATCATAATTCAGGAGACCCTTTAATTCTGAGCTTAGGACGGTATCCTTCCTACTATATAACAGGATACTCAGAAATACCTGAGGTATAATCACTGAGAACCTTCTTGAAGGAGGGGGAAAAAAAAAGACTGGAATTTCCTATACTGGCATAAAAGTACATACACAGTTGATATAAAAAAAACTAAAATGTTAAAGCGTAACAGATAATTGAGGAGGAACTTGCTATAAGACTCCATTTCTTCTTGCTATACTTTGCACACAAGCTTGGTATAATAGATTCTCAGGCTGTACCAAAACTAATTTTAGGCGAAAGCTTCAGCAAACAGTAAAACCCAATTCAAGACAGAATTCATTTCTAGGGACAAGCATGCACCAGTATACAATTACCATGTTTCTTGGTGGAACAGCAACATCAACCTAATTTTCAAAAACTTACGTCTGGTTCTCCTTAATCAGATGTGCTTCATTTGGCTGTGACCACACCCTTACCCACCTCCCAAGTGATCATTTTAGCATTGGTTATAAAAAAGTAAAGTAATGATACAGAACACTCCAAAATCTTAACTTATAGATGCTTAATTTAGAGATATTTATATAATAGACATAAATATCATAATTTAACATTTTGTACTACTCTATGGCCCTACATTTTCTTACTTCCTGATATCTCTTAGGATCTGGCAACAGGAAGATTACTTTCTTGGAGAATAAATAAAAAAGCTTTAAGAATCAGCTAAAAAAAAAAAAAAAAAAAAAAGAAAAGAAATACAGAAAACACACTGCAAAACTTCCAAAATAGCTCACCTGCTAAGTCTTAAGCGTGAAGACTTCTGAGTTTTTGCTGTGGTGTCTGCATAACTGGGACCTTGTAAGTGGCCCAAAGTCCTAGAAATGGCACTAATGGCCAAGACCAATGGCCCAAAGAAGACACTGTGATGTTACTGGACCTCCTGGAGAATAATCTCCCATCCAACGACAACCTCACATTCAAAAAGTAAAAGCCTTGACTCCCCCATTAAAAAGTTCATTCTATAATTTCACAGATATCTATAAAAAGGCAGATGTGTTTTAATTATTTTTTATTTAAAAAATCAGTCTCAAAGCAAGCACCTCTGGGTTTTACTTCAGCTTATAATAAATAATTTAATGTGCCTGAGAATTTTTGTGCAAATACATGTCATCTTCCATTAAAAATATGTGTAGCACACTTTGGAAAGAGTTTAGTTGCCAACTGTACTTGTTAAAAATGTGTACAGTTGTAAATATACAATATTCTATAATTCCTACTGATTGTACTTCTGATTTAACCTCATCCAGCCTCCAAGGAAAGTCAATTATGTTCACATTCCTTGGCCACCACACTTATCCAGAATAAATATTCTGGAAAAAAAGTTATGTTGGTTCCAATTTACCCATATTTCCTTCTTAAAAATAAATCCTACCTCCCACAATGTTGTGTTTCTTTTGGATGTTGTATAAAAATACAAATTTAAAAAATGAACTTATTAATCACAAATACAAAAGGAATTTGGGTGGTGTTTGGGCTCCCAGAGACTCACAGGCCTGAAAACAGGAAGCAGAAAGACTCTACTGTTCTGATTTTATGAAAATACCTTGCTTGCTAATGCTGAGAGCTTGCCATATGGTGAAGGCGTAATCTAACCAGACATCAACAGAAAACATAAAAGCCACCTCACTGGTTTCAGTGAAGAGACTGATTACCCCAGCAACCTTCCAGAACAGCTTTCTCTAGGCAACAGTCAAGGCGGGTCCTTTTCTCTTCCCACCTCCTCCTATCCTGAGTGTTCTCTGCTTATACTTACCAGAAGTAAATGTGCTAGCAAATTAAGTATTCCTGGTATACTTCCATATTACTGAATTTATTTTCTGGTCACTTTTTATTTTCAAGACAAAAAAACAACTGAAGGAGTGTATTAAACCATTGTTCCTTTTCTGTCTCCACTCATGACCCATTCATTTATACTTTTCAATTTACTAGACCTCATTCATTAGGACCTCATCCTAATTGTTTCCAATCTTCCACTTTCCTCTTCCACATTCACAGGCCATCTGCAACATCCCTTTTCTTTCAGTAAGACTGGACTACATGTGTCAGTGCAAATCTTCATGTGCTAATTTTTATAAGAGTTCAGTTAACTGCTGAACCTCACTCCTCCTTCAGGTTATCCATTTTGGGTGAGGATGTGCAAACTGAGGTGCCAAAACTACCCATCATGATTGGAAGACTCTGATTTCTCCTCAATCCACTCAATAAATTGCTACCTGAATTTAAATAAACAGTAGAGTCTGGTCTTCGAAGACCAATTTCTGCCTCTTGGCTTCTTCCATGTTCCTGGGCATCGGGGGTCTTGATCACTCTGGCTATGCCTAGCCTCTTCAGCCTGTCTACTAAGTTCATCTTCAACTGGCCAACATCAGGAGGGTTCCGGGAAGGTCTCAAGCCATACATCTCCTGGAGGAATGTTTCGGCCGGTCGTGAGGCCAAAAAATTTTCAGAGACATGTACTCGAGGCTCAAAGGGCAAAGGAGAAGGGCAAGGTGAGTGAGATGGTGAATTGGGGGGTGTGGAAGGGACATCCAGGACTTTAGGGAGAGGCTGAAGGAGGGGGTTCTCTGAAACTTGGCTGTGGTACACTTTAGCAGAAATGCCTCGCTCTTGTAGAAGTTTGGCCAAGCTCATGGTGCTGCTGCAGGTTACAGTGGAATCTCGTCGGTTGGTGACTGATTCACCAATGCTGAGTCTATAGGACGTAGCAGGAGAATTCACTGCCGTGCTTGATGAACTGCTACTGCTACTTCCACAGGATAACGAAGGGAACCCAGAGCTTAAAAAAAAATGCAGGAGAGACAGTTTAAGAATAAAAAGCCATCTCCAATTCTCCAAATCAGTATTTAAGTAATTACAGTAGTTATCCACAGTAAATATAGAGGAACTGAACTGAACTCTGTGGTAGAGATCTGAGGAATGAAAATGTTGCTGTTACTTCAATGATTGGCTAATTTATAATTTGAAACATCTCATAGGATATGAAACTTTACCGTACTCTTAGTTAAATTCTTAAATTTTAACTATATATCTATGGGAATATAATTAAATTTTATGATAGAAATCAAATTTAAATATTAAAGAAAGTAACCTCTAGAAATTTTTATTAATACATCCACTCCATAAAGTGAAATATGCCGAGATAGCAATCCATAAGTAAACAATGGCCTTTTTATTATTTTTTTATTTCAGAGAGGAAGGGAGGGGGAGAGAGAGAAACATCAATGATGAGAAAGAATCATTGATGGGCTGCCTCCTGCATGCCCCTATTGGGGATTGAGTCCACAACCTGGGCATGTGCCCTTGACCGGAATTGAACCCGGGACCTTTCAGTCCACAGGCTGACATTCTATCCACTGAGCCAAACCAGTTAGGGCAACAATGGACTTTTTAAAAAACACTTTTCATAATTAAATCTAAGATGCTCTTCTAAGGAGAAATTTATTTCTTTTTAACCTTTCAATTTTATATTATTGAGAACAAATAAAATTCTGTTAAATTTGAATTTTCAGGAATGTTAGTTCCAAACAGTAGTCTAAGAATATCATGGAACACATTTTTCTCAACTTTGACTTAGAATACAGGTTTCTGGGAAATTAAAAATAATTAAAAGCTTTAACAGCTATTTAGAATGCTTCTTCTTATTTTGTTTTGTTAAAAGGAAAAAAAAACTGAATAAGAAATGGCAATAGAATGGGGAGAATATTTCTTTAGTCAATTTCCCTCCTTGATCAAATGTTACCGTATTTAACAGATAAACTTTCACTTCAACAGTAAAGACTCAGTATATCAAGATATTAAGGTTTTTAAAGATTCTGAACAAAATGCAAGCCTAGGATCACTAAGTAAACTTTCCAAAGTACCAACTTGTATAAAAGAAGCAAAATGCAAATAACTGACTGCTTGGTTAAACTAAAAACCTCTAAACGGATGAGGTCTATATACTGTGCTGCCAGAGTCCCCCCACCTGTCCCTACTTAATGTAGAATATCCCTGTCCTTCCCCAAGTTGTACACTTCATATGATGGTATCAACCTGAATTGAGAGTCCCCTCAGGAACCAATTTTATAAAATTTACCTTGTTGAATGTAAGAACAATGTAAAAAAATTACAGATGTCTGTTCATTACAGACTTTATTGAGATCTTTACTGGATATCACCCAAATGCTTCCCTGAACAATTAATTTGCTTCTGTCTGAAAGACACTGTGGATCATAATGTTATTTCCCTCCACACTGGCAGATGGAAAGTTAAGAACCAAAAGCACGCTTCACCTCAGCAAGTATATAAAACTTTATGGTACAATATGCACACTAAGCTTTATTCCTCTATCCATTTTATAGCCTTACTCTTTGCTTTATTTTT
Source organism: Myotis yumanensis (assembly GCF_028538775.1). Classification (NCBI taxonomy): domain Eukaryota; kingdom Metazoa; phylum Chordata; class Mammalia; order Chiroptera; family Vespertilionidae; genus Myotis; species Myotis yumanensis. The sequence continues at coordinate 9,554,952 of NW_027223759.1, forward strand.
CTTCTCTCCTAGTTAATAGTATCATTGCAATAGTCTCTGAATTTTTGAAAACTGCCTTATATTCTATTTGGGAACTGGTAGGATAGAAATAGCAATGTGGCTTATTAAGTTGAGATTCCTCAACTATGTGTTGGAATGGAATATCCATGTTCTAGACTGTGTAGTAAATACTGTGGCCTTGGCCAGAGGGGTCTGGTCTTTTTGCTCAGCTTCTGGGAGGTAACCTATGCCATATCTGATAGAAGTGTCTTTGTTTAGGATGGAAGCTGGCCACAGTAGATCTCAGTGTGGGCCTGGCCATGTGAGACAGACCAACCATTTTATTTAGGGTGGTGGATTTGGGTGAGTGGACCTGGAGCAGAGTTCAACCATATGGGTAATCAATCAATCAATCATGCCTACACACTGAAGCTTCAAAACAAAGTCCGAGACGGGCGAGCTTCCCTGGTTGGCAATACTCTGAGTGCACTATCACACATCAATGCCAAGGAAGTAACGAATCCCAAGGACAAGGGAAGCTTTACAAATGGAACCCTTCCAGACTCTGGTCTATGCATCTCTTCCTTTGGCTAATTTTAACCTGTATCCTGTCCCTGTAATAAACAGTCACCATAAGCATAACAGCTTTCAGTGAAGTCCTGGGTCCTGTTAGCAAATTATCAAACCAGGGAGTGGTTCTGGGAACCCCCTGAACTTGCAGGTGGTGTCAGAAGTGAGGGTACTCTGGTGTGGAGAGGACTGGTCCCCTCAACTCTTGCAGTTTGGCTAACTGTGGGTAGAGTCCCAGATGGGCCACTTACAACCTGTCTGCCCTTGGATCAGCCATATGAACTTTCTATGCCTCATTTTCTATATTTACACGACACTCACTTGCCCTGCCTACTTAAAAGACTTACAATGACCAAATGAGAAAATACAATGTGAAAATATTCTAAAGATATATCATCACAGAACATTAATTAAAATTCTGGGAATTAAAATGAAAGTAATTTTTAAAATAAATTCATGAAAACATAGTTGAGGAAAGACGTCAGGCCTCAAACTGCCCAGACCTACCTGGGAGTAACCTGAGTGACATCGGAGGGGTGTAATATCCTACAGGTGGTGAAGGTGAATGTCAAGTTTGTGCATGACAGACACTTTCCTGGGTTTGAGGCTGCAACTGAAGCAGAGATTTCTAGGGATTCAAACACAACATTGAAAGACCAGGTTAATAATGGAAAAAGTTCATTAATACTTATTTATAATACAAGTGTCATTTGTACAAAAATCCCCAAACCTGGAAATAAAAAATATATATAAATATTGTAATTAGTATTGACTGGTTTGTATATAGCTGAATCCTTTAATACTTTAAAACTGTAATTTAAAAGGATTAAAAATAGCTTAGAAACAAGACAAAAAGATACTCTGAAAACAATTTTTAAATAACCAACAAGCAAGATCTAGTCATTCAATCTTTCTAGTCAAACTATCTATTCCAGTTCTCAAAGTGTGGTTTACAGGCGTTGTGGGAGTCCACTTTCATAGCAATGCTAAGACACTATCTGCCTTTTCGACTGGGGTGGCATTTGCACTGTTATCTGCTCATAGCATTTAAAAAAGCCAGATTCACATAAGCATGTCCTTGATGAAGCAGCAAAAATTATTTATTAAATCTTGACTTGAATCTTTTTAATATTCTGTGTGATGAAATGGGAAGTAATCATTAAGCATTCTGCTGCATACCAACATACCAGAGGAAAAGCGCATGTGCAATGAATTGTAATTTTTTCATGGGACATCATTTTTACTTGAAAGAACAACGAGTAGGCAAACTACAGTAATTCAGACTTGGATAACTGGCAGAAATTTTCTTGAAAATGACTGTCGTGAACCTGTCTATTCAAGAAAAATAGCTGACAATATTTGCGGTCACTGACAAAATTTGAGCTTTCGAATGAAAATGAGATTTTGGAAAACTTGAGAGCTTGAAAGCTTCCTAATACTAAAAGACTCATCTGATGAGACAGGTGGTGATATTTATGTGATTTTAATATATTACATAATGAAATGTGTCAACATTTGGAGGATCTGCATAACTCAGTGAACCAATATCCTCTGAATGACCAATGCATGATGCAAAAAATCATGCATAAGGAAAAATGCATTCAAAGTGTAGGACACACCAATAGATTTTAATGTAACGAAGTATAAAAGTTCACTGATAGGTTTCAGATACCATATTGCTACAAACCTTGAACTACCGCTTATCAAATTTTGGTGTAAAATCAAAGAATATCTGCAAATACCTGTAGAGGCTTTTAAATTCTCTTTCCTTTTCCAACTACATATATGTGTGAGGCTGCATTTTTTTTGCACTCTTCAACCAAAACAACAAAATGTAATAAACTAAATGTGAACACTGATATGAGAATTTATCTTCTATTAAACCATAAATAAGAGATTTGCAAAATTATAAAACAAAACCATTCTTCCCACTACTTAAAATGTAGCTATTTTTCATAAAATATATTGTTAACATGTAATTATTTTTAAATTAGTTAATACTTTTATAATTTCTCAGTTTTCATTTCTAATATGGTAATTATCAATAGATAAAACCCACAGAGACAAGCTCTCTGGAATTCTCATTGATTTTTAAGAGTATAAAGAGGTCCTAAGCCCAAAATGTTTGTAAGTCAGTGACCGAATTGATCTCTCTCTCTCCCCAAATCTAATTATGTTGGCTGGCTAAGATAAAGTAGAATTAGAAGGGCCACTAAATGCTATAGGTTTTTATTATATTATGTTACAAGACTAAGTACACTACAGTGAAACTGAAATAGAGGTAGTCAGCTGACCGTAAGTAAGTCAGGATGCAAAGTTACTAGACTATATTCAACCAAGCACTCTTCTCACCTGTAACTGGACCACCTGCTGAAGTAATGGGCGGTAGAAAGATTCCTGTTACTGGCTTGGGATCTGTAGGTTTCTGTTCCACTTGAAGAGGTTGCTGGACCTGAAAAGTGATCCCTTCTTCTTCATCCTCTTCTAAATCTGAGAGGTGATAGACGGCATCCTTGGGCAACTGGGTAAAGCCTTTAGTGATGACACCGGGTCGTGAGTCAAGAATGGTTCCTAAGTTTGGCTGAGCAAGCTGCTGCCAGTGGTGCAGAGTTTGTGATCCTAAATATGCAGGACAAAAACAAAAAGGCATGTTGTAAATTTCTCACAAATAATAAATCTTGAAGCAGAAGCTAAAATTACATGTGTAAAGAAAAAGAACGACTTATTTGATCTTAATATTTGGTAAAATTTGCATATTAAAGTCCTCTGTGGGAAAATAACAAGTTGCTGAAGATACAAATAATAACCTTTCTATTTCAAAAGTTAACTTTAAAAAGGACATCTAAAGGCAACGGACCTAAATAAATACTTTTCGAAAGAGGACATAAGGAAGGCCAAGAGACATATGAAAACATGGTCAAAGTCACTAATCAAAACATGGTCAAAGTCACTAATCAACCAAGAGATGCAAATCAAAACAACAATGCGGTGCCATCTCACACCTGCCAGAATGGCTATCATCAACAAATCAAAAAACAAGTGCTGGCGAGGATGTGGAGAAAAAGGAACCCTCCTGCCCTGCTGGTGGGAATGCAGACTGGTGCAACCACTGTGGAGAACATTATGGAGTTTCCTCAAAAAACTAAAAATAGAACTCCCACTTGACCCAGTGATCCCACTTCTAGGAATATATCCCAAGAAACCAGAAACACCAATCAGAAAGGATATATGCACCCCTATGTTCATAGCAGCACAATTTACAATATATCCCCCTGGTTCCTGTCTATGAGTCCTGGTGAATGATTACCCCAAGCATTTGCATAACATGCCATGTCTAATTATGACACTACAGTCATTTCATCCTGAAAATGGCAACTCTGACAAATGTGTGCATCGATCATTAGTGAATAAAACTGACATATAGAACCTTTGAGTTTGAGGGGGTTCTCATAGGTTTCCTACTAAAATTTTTTTCTAACATAGACTCTCTTATGATAATAAGAGAATCATTTGAAGACTGTCAATTTTCTATAAAACAAGTAATTTATTTCTAATTCAAGTTCTATCTTAGGAGAGAACAGTAACAACTAAAATTAACAGAACTGAAAAAGAAAAATAGAGGGGCATATACCTCTAAGTAGATGATATTCCTGGGTAAAGAAGTCTTTTTTGAAAAGAAAAGTAGAGATGAAGTATTACATCTAGATTATTTTTACTTATCATATATCCCATTTATCTTACCATAAAAATTACCATCAACAGTATTCCTTAGGAAAGGACAAGAAAAGATTAATCTTCCTCCACCACATTTATATTAAAAAAAATAACCAGTGAAAATAAAACTAAAGGCTGATGACCTGGAGCATGCAGATCTCTTCACTCATTTCCCACAAAGCACTACAAAGCACTGTCACCCAAACCGTGGTATTTAGGGACAATAAAGACATCTTCTGCACACAGTGCTCTTACCATGACAATACAAATCGCAACCTAGGACAAGGAAAGGCCAACAAGGAACACGGCTTAAAAATGGCCTTTACTGACTTATTACCTTCAAGGGGCTTGACAATTTGTAATTTTTCAGGCATAAAACACCGAAGGCAGCTGGTACTGCTGAAGTCCGTGGTCTCTGACTGGTCAGTGCAGAGAGAGGCAAGGCTCTCGGTGGGGGTGCCACAGCCACTAACCCCTTCTTTCTGGTCAGCCAGGACCTGGATCTTCCGCTCCCATTCTTCGGCAAAGAACTTCTTCTCACTTAAGTAGTTTTGTCGCCGCAGACTAAGGCGATGCAGTGCTGTAGCCAAATCACTATCTTCAGAGGGTTCCGGTTGATCCAGCTTCTGAACGTTCCTATGGGAAAATCACATTCACTGACTACGTCTGTGAGGGTCACGACCACCACCTAGCCCTCTCCTTTCCGCAATGGTGAATGTTCAAAGACTGTTCTTAAAAACACAGTAGTTTCTCTTAGATATCTAGAATACAGAAATAGTAACAACACACCAAAATCATTAGTACTATATATTATTTTTATATATAAAAATAGTGACTTAAGGTAGACAAAAATATACTTAGTTATTATGTTGTGTTTTCTACCCTTTCTATTTCACTTGATATACAAAACTACAGAAATGACCATCTATAAATTCAGTTTAGGTAGTAAGTATAAAAAGTAAATATTATCATATTTCATGAATCTATAATACCACTGATTACAAAAGGCACCATTATTTTATGTCCTACTAAGAAAGAAAAAATGCTACTCCTTAAACTATGAGATGCAAAAAATAAATAAGTTCAAAAATATTAAAATATGAAAAAAATTGCTTTGGGTCATAGAACTCTCTATGAACATTACAGAATATTTAAAAAGCAAACAACAAGATTTATAAATACATTTTCATAGTTCTATGACACATATTTTTTCACTTTTCACCAATTTTAAAATTAGAGGCATCTTTTTAAAAAAAAAAAAAATTTTTATTGATTTCTACAGAGAGGAAGGGAGAGGGACAGAGAGTTAGAAACATCGATGAGAGAGAAACATTGATCAGCTGCCTCCTGCACACCCCCTTACTGGGGATGTGCCCACAACCAAGGCACATGCCCTTGACTGGAATCGAACCTGGGACCCTTCAGTCTGCAGGCCAACGCCCTATCCACTGAGCCAAACCAGTCAGGGCTAGAGGCATCTTATAATTGACATCAAAAGAAAGAGTAGCAAGCTGAGTTGTAGTTGCTCCTGGTACTATGTGTGAATTCACCTAGATCTGTTTGTTCAGTCTTCTAAGGTAAGGTACTATTCACACAAAAAGCTACTTTGGGTGCACAGCATGCTCACTACATACCAGGCAATAAAATAAAAAACCCAGAGTACGGTAACGGTTGCTGCATTAGAGAAGTTTTTTCTCAGGTGCCAAACATCTATCTGTCAAAAACTTTCAGCTGAGCTCTAGCCAGTTTGGCTTAGCGGACCAAAGGGTCCCGGGTTCAATTCCAGTCAAGGGCATGTACTTTGGTTGCAGGCTCCTCCCCGGCCTGGGACCTCGTCAGGGCTCCTGCAGGAGACAACCAATCGATGTGTTTCTCTCACATCGATGTTTCTCTGTCTTTCCCTCTCTCTTCCACTCTCCCTAAAAATCAATGGAAAAATATCCTCCAGTGAGGATTAGTAAAAAAAAGACACACACAAAAAAACCCAAACAAAAAAAAGCTTTCAGCTGACTGCCCAGTAATGTTAATTTTCTAGTTATATGTAATTCAATGAACTGAATTACATATTTAGTTCAATGGAAAGTGGGAAAGATATAAGTTTAAACAACTAGGAAATTAAGGGCAAGCTAGTTTTCCTCAATAGGTATTCATACTTATTGTTTATTCTAAAGGCACCAAAGCAGTTGAGATTATGAGCATGGGTTATGAGAAAGGGTCATCTGATACTATGTATAACTGCTAGTGACCAAACACATTAAAACAAATTTGAATTGAACAGGAAGATTTAGACTCAAACTTGATGCATGCTCCATTTTGAATATATTTAATTAAATGTAGCGTTTTCACTCTAAAAAACTTGTTTGCTATCAGTGATCAGTTTTACAAACAATGATATGCGGCATCATTACTGAATGAAAAGGACCGTTCTAGAACTTCCTTGGGACAGCACAGAGCAATGCTGGAATGTGTGCATGTGAATCTGTTATGTCAATGCCACAAGATATGCAGAACCACTGCCACGATCTGAGTTTCTTACCCTGGAACATCCTCCGAGCTGCTTCTCTGGCTCAGGAGGGTTTTTTGCACTGTTTGTTGTAAACCAGATTCAAAAGGTTTTGCTGTCATGATGACACTTGAGCGGTTGGAGCCTGGAATGGATGGGAGAGCTGGGAATGGGACAGTGCAGCCCCGTGTGTCATTGGCAATCCTGACCGTATCAAATACCCGTTTCAGTTGCGCCCTGTCAAAAAAGAAGTGTTCATTATCACTCCCTAGTGCTGGGGTGCTTCAGAAAAAAGACATCCTATATAATAAAAGGCTAATATGCAAATAGACCGAATGGCAGAACAACCAAACAACTGGCTGCTATGACATGCGCTGACCATCAGGGGCGCACACAGAACATGACGGTGTCGGCAGCAGGCGGCAGAGTGCAGATCATGGCGGGCGTTGGCTATGGCGGGATGGTGGAGCAGGTGAGCAGGGGGCGCCAGACCAAGGCAGGGCACCAGTCACTGTCATGGGACCAGCCTCTGGTAGTTACTGAAAAATCTTTGCTCCCATACTCCACGGTCCTGCCCAGCGCTTGCACCTGCTGCTGGTGCCGGCCCCGGCCCCACTCACACCCACTGCTGGCACTGGCCAGTGCCATCAGCGTGTGGAAGCAGCGGCGGCGGGAGCGGGGCTGCCGGCAGACAGGAGGCTGTGGTGGGAGGAGCTGGGCGGGGGCATGGAGGATGGGCCAAGACCCACCCCTGTGCCCACCGCAGCCTCGCAGCCCACAGTTCCTCTCAAGGTGCATGAATTTGTGCACTGGGTCCCTGGTATAGGTATAATTCATTAAAAATAAAGCCATCCTGAAGAGCCTCTAAAGTTGAGGAGAGGTCATGAGAAAATAAAGGTCAGAACACGGGAACTCTCTCACAAATGTGAGTAGTAAGAGGAAAAAATGGAAAAGTAAGCAGGTTTACTACTGAATCTCCTTATACCTACCACTCTGGATTGTGGCTTCTTTTAAATTTCCATCCTAACAGTTGAGTAACAGCACACGTATGTGATCTGTACTTACTTTTGTTTAAAGAGAGACGATTCCTCATCCAAACTCAACTTTTTACGCATGGTCCCCTCAATCTCAGATGCCAGAGATTCCTAAGGAAAAGAGTTTGAGATTCCTATAGTAATTACGTAAGAAGCCTGCTAGGAGAAATGGATTGTTCTTAAATTAATTAACAGAGTCTCTAGAATCCAGTACTTTGGTGTTATAAGAAAATACAGAAGAAAAAAAGAGACATTCTGGAAATGTAACTTTTAAACAAGAACCAATTACTTTTTCAGGAAAGCGGTGGCAAAAACCAATATGATAAATACAAAACATTATATATGCAGACACACAAAAATAAAGGATATAAAAGGCTATACACTAAGTTGTTAATAGTGATTCTGTGGAGGGCAATATTTGATGGTATTTAAGAATTTCTTTTGGCTTCTTTTTCTATATTATAAATACATGTACAGTTTTTATAATACATAAAAGTCATTAAAAGAAAAATAAGCAATGGTAAGTGGGTGTAGTGGGCCTAGGGTAAGGATGACCCAAGGTTAAGTAGCTCTACGGTACACAGACCCAAAACTGATTTCCCTGGGGTTCACTTCCTATGCATGTTACAATAAATCTGGATGGTCATCTGTTAGAGGAAGGCTAGAATAAATAAGAGTATTAAGGTAAGTGTAGATATACAAATTAAGGCCTAAATCAAAGGACAATCCATGTTATCACTTCTTAAGATGCTTTACATCATCAGAAACTAAACTACTTTCAGGACAATCTAATCTTAAACAAGTTTCCTTAAATACATAACATCTTTCTCAGTTCCTTACCCCAGAAAAAGCTCCATATGATTGGGAATAGAGGAGAGCAGTAGGGCCAGATCTACTACGAAGTTCCTTTATTTCTTCTTGGGATTCATGTAACATTCCTAGACACTCCATATTCCTGTCTTGTAATTCATGTAACTGAAAGAAAGAATGGTAATTAGTGTATTCTATTATATTCTAACTAGAGGCCCAGTGCACGGATTCGTGCACTGATGGGTTACCTCAGCATGGCCTGTGGGGATCGGGCCAAAACCAACAGTCCAACACTGCCTGCCATTCCCGCTCATCTGGGCCCTGCTGCACCTGCTGCAGGCTCGTGCCCAGTCAGTCCCTATCAGGAGAGGTGAGTGCCGCTTCTGCAGCGGCACTCACCAGCTGTGAGCCCTGCATCTGGCGCCCATCAGTCAGCTGAGCGGCGCTTGAGCTGTGGGAGAAACACTGACCACCAGGGGGCAGCTCCTGCGTTGAGCAACTGCCCCCTGGTGGTCAGTGCATGTCATAGTTGTTCGGTTGCTTAGGCTTTTATATAGATACTAGAGGCCCGGTGCACAAAAATTTGTGCACTCGGGGGAGGGGGGGGGGAGGGGGGGTCCCTCAGCCCGGCCTGTGCCCTCTCACAGTCTGGGACCCCTCAGGAGATAACGACCTGCTGGCTTAGGCCTGCTCCCAGGTGGCAGAGGGCAGGCCCAATCCCTAGGTGCAGCCCCTGGTCAGGCTCAGAGCAGGGCCGATTGGGGAGTTGGGGCACCGCCCCATCATGCACAGAGCAGGGCGGATGGGGAGGTTGCGATGCCACCCCTAGTCACGTTCAGGGTAGGGCCGATTGGGGGGTTGGGGCACTGCCCCGTCACACTCAAGGCAGGGTCGATGGGGAGGTTGTGGCGCCACCCCCTGCCACGCACAGAGCAGGGCCGATCAGGGGTTTGGGGCGCTGCCCCCTGTCACACACAGAGCAGGGCCCATCAGGGGGGTTGGGGCTCCGTACCCTGTCACACACAGAGCAGGGCCCATCAGGGGTTTGGGGAGCTCCCCCCTGTCACGCACAGAGCAGGGCCGATCAGGGGGTTGAGGAGCTCCCCCCTGTCACACACAGAGCAGGGCCGATCAGGGGGTTGAGGAGCTCCCCCCTGTCACACACACAGCAGGGCCGATCAGGAGGTTGGGGCGCTGCCACTGTCACACTCAGGGCAGGGCCGATGGGGAGGTATGGCTCTACCCCGTCTCACATAGAGCAGGGCCCGTGGGGGGGGGGGGGGGGGGGGGTTGGGGTGCTGCCCTCTATCACACACAGAGCCGCAGGGCTGATCAGGGGGTTGGGGCGCTGCCCCCTGTCACACACAGAGCTGCAGAGCGATCAGGGGGTTTGGGCGTTGCCCCCTGTCACGCTGATCCCAGTGCCGGGAGGCCTCGCGGCTCCGCTGATCCCGCCTGGCAGGGTCACAGATCCGGGTCCCAGACCGCAGACAGCCTTGCCTGCTGCCGCCTGCCTTCAGTATGCAAATTAGCCGCCATCTTGTTGCTTCAGGGTGGGGGTCCCCACTGGGGTGCCTGGCCAGTCTGGGTGAGGGGCTGAGGGCCGTTTTCAGGCTGGCGGGCGACTGAAGCTCCAAACCTCTCCTTTTTTTCTTTTTTTTTTATTCTGGCATTTATTTACCTTCTATGGCTGTCACTGGAGCTGAGAGCCGGCTTTCTCTCTGAGGCTCGGCTGAAAGCAGGTTTCTGGCCTTTGTTTCTGTATTTGAAACAATGTTGCGACTCCAGCTCTGAGATCCCGGCTGACTGACAGGAGTTTTCTGGGCTTTTGTTTATATTCTGTAAATGTTACTATGTTTCCAACTGAAGCTCAGAGCCCGGCGGGGAACGTTGGAGTTCTCTGTCACTGAAGGAAGCAAGCCTCCCTGTTCGCATCAGCTGCCTGGCTGCCGGCCGCCATCTTGGCTGACAGTTACTTTGTATATATTCACTGATTAGCCAATGGGAAGGGTAGCGGTCGTACGCCAATTACCATGTTTCTCTTTTATTAGTGTAGATGACAAGGGGGAGGAAACCTTTGGGATAAGTATTCATTTTATCCAGAGGTCTAAGTTTATGAATATAATTCATTTTGATACAAAGACTCTGGAATAAACTAAGCAAGGAGAATACATATCTACTTCAAACTGCCAGAGTAGAAGTGTCTTGGCCAGAATTATACATAAACATGATTTCTTAAAAATCTGAAATAGCCCTGACCAGTTTGGCTCAGTGGAGAGAGCGTTGGCCTGCAGATTCAAGGGTCCCAGGTTCGATTCCAGTCAGGGGCATGTACCTTGGTTGTGGGCACATCCCCAGTAGGGGGTGTGCAGGAGGCAGCTGATCGATGTTTCTCTCTCATCGATGTTTCTAACTCTCTATCCCTCTCCCTTCCTCTCTGTAAAAAATCAATAAAAAAACAACAACTATTGTGGTAGCTAAGGTGAACTGGTAAAAGGGTCACATATTCCTAAAGAATCTTATAAAAGTCAAGGTTTTCCCCATGAATCAATAGGATGTTGCCATGTTATTAGTTTTAGAGAGGTAATTTTTTAGATGCTTTACTTCTTAGCTCTCATCTTGATCCTCTGTTGTTGTTATTTTAAATCTTATTTACAAAGATGAAAGAAGCTAATTCTTCCTCCCCCTCCTGTATCACACAAGATAAAGAAAGATTTCATTACCTCCAATGTCAGTTGTCTTTGGGCATCTTTGGAAGCTTGCAGGTGCAGTCTCAGTTCTTCCTTCTCAATCACATGCTAACAACATATTAAAGAGACATGTGAAGCCTTCCCATATAAAATAGAGGCTACTCTCTTTAAGACATCTTAAGGGCATAGTCTATGTAGAGATCTCTAAAAAGCTCACCTTCCAAAAGCCAAATAAGAGCAATAACATGGGGAAAATACAAAATCCATAAAGGTGTTCAGAGGACAATGAGCACGAGACAGTAACTCACATCACGCCGTTCTGAGGAAGGTCTGACCCATTTTACTGTAACCAACCCCAACATTCTTTTAACATTATTTCTGTAAATGATGACCTGTTAACTAATACATGACCGCAGATAAACAGTCTGCTTGCCTAAGAATTCTAGGAACTAACTTCAAAAGAAGCAGACTCTGACCTTCAGACATTCCAGCTTCGGGAGAACTGCTGACCTTCAACCAGCTATCTGCACAGACTGTTGGCTTGCTCGGAGAACTCTCAACCCCTTCATTTTGATTGTTCTGTTGTGTGGTTTTTTCTCTTCCTCCTCCCTCCTTACAAAAACCTCTGCCTGTGTCCAACTGTTAAGACAGTCTTGGTGACAGGAGTCCACCATCTTCTCAGGCAGCTGGCTCTTGAATAAACCTACCTTCCTTCTACCAGCCCGTCTCTAGATTATTGGTTTTTGAGCGGCAGGCAGCAGACCTGGGTTCAGTATCATTTTGAGAGAGAAATAGTGACTTGAAAGTAGTTATTCATGCTTCATGACACAGAGAAGACTAAAACAGTCATCACTTTACGGCACTTTAATAGTCATCAGTTTACAGGGACCATGTTTATTTTGCTTAATCTAGTACTTAGCACAGTGAATGGTACTAGGTCAGTGCTTAACAAACATCTGTTGAATGAAAGAACGAACTTACCTCTTTAAGTTTGTGCTGAAGATCTACAATTTGAGACAAGAGAGAGGAGATCTCTTCTTGATATCGTATCAGTTCATCACTCTTCCCAGACAATTCCTCAGTGATTTTGGACATCTGAGCATTTGTTTCACCTTAGAAACAAATAAGAATTTTAAAAATTAATAAAACTGAAGGGTAGGGGTTGGCAAACTATGACTGTGCACCAAATCTTGTTTTGTAACAAGCACTGGACTATCACAAATACAATGTTCTTTAACATAAATTTAAAAAATAAAGATTCTTCTGATATAAAAGCTAATCTTAGGAATTGAATATGAGGCAATGATGACTTGTAAAGGCAAGCTAAAGGTTTTGCTTTAATCTTTTTCATTATGAAGAACAAGTAGGTTGAAAAGATATAGGTGAATTACATATCTTTGCAAGTGCCAAGACATAATCTCATTTATGTCTTTGAGAACTCTTCAGGAATGTAAATAAACTCCCACAAACAATGAAAATTAAACTTAAGAAGTCTAACACAGGGACATTTCCAGAATAGAACATTACAATCTGTTAAACCTACTGATAAAGCTACTGAGATGCTTCTGTAGGAGAGAGACTTTCTGGGATATGTGGCAAACTGAGTAGAGCCTCTAAAAGCAATTTTTACAGCCTAGCACTCTTGAATGCATATGAAACAGAATCTTTAGACTTCCATTGGGGAAATAAATCTTTATTTCAAATAAAAACTTTGATATCTAAACACAAGTGACAGAACCATGTATCATTGTCATACAAAACTATTTAATTGACAGAACCCCTATAATATTTCATAGGATGGCAACAAGAAGGAAGGAGGCCTGGATCTGAATTCTTTTTTTTTTTTTTAATATTTTTTTTATTGATTTTTTACAGAGAGGAAGGGAGAGGGATAGAGAGTTAGAAACATAGATGAGAGAGAAACATCGATCAGCTGCCTCCTGCACACCCCCTACTGGGGATGTGCCCGCAACCAAGGTGCATGTCCTTGACTGGAATTGAACCTGGGACCCTTCAGTCCGCAGGCCGACGCTCTATCCACTGAGCCAAACCAGTTAGGGCTGAATATGAATTCTTGGGCAAGTAATCACTTTCTTTGTTTTTTAAAGTTTAAAAGGTGGGTAATGATAGTGCTGATGGAGAAGATTCAATTTACATTGCTTCTGGTTCTCTAATATTCTGTTACTCTAAGTTACCACATTCTGAGGCCCACAGCCCAAATGAACTGATGTGATGTTACGTTTCTCTTTCAATGTAACAGGCTTTATATTAGTAGAGAAATACTTTCTCTAGTAAAGCTGATCTTTTCCCAACTTACTTATTTTAAAAACTATTTTAGTTAACATTACATCAAACCAAAATATATTCCTTTACAGACACATAGTTGGCACTTAATAAATTACTCACTGAATGTTAGACCAGGCTCTGCCACAGATCTATCGTTTTCTGACTGACAAATCACATTCTCTACAGGACTATTTTCTCATCAACCAAATAAGAGCTCTGGTTTCTTTCATTCTAACATGCTATAACTGATAGAAATATAGATCTTATTCAATGAAGATGGCAATTGAAACAAAGTTATTTCTGAAAAGTATATATGTTATTTTATTTAGAGTTGTACGTTAATGTGATATTCCAAGATCTTCAGTAATTATTTAAGTGTTTCTTGAGATGTTTCTACTGAAACCTTCGATCTAACTTCTGAGTTGGAGATATCCTATCAAAGAACTGCCCAAAGGCAAACAGAATATGTTAATACTTACGAAGTTCTCTAACACAGTCACTGACAAGCTGTTGCTCCTTCTCTTCATAGCTAATAGTTTCTGTCTTTATGTGACAAGCCTTCAAGAAAAAAAAATAGTGATATCTTCTAATTATTTTACAGTATTTACTAAAAAAAATTCTCATTTGAACATAAAAGTTGATCACTTACAAAGGAAAACAACAACAACTCATAAACCTTTATCTACCATAAAACAAAGGTACGGAAAAGGATGTTTCAAACATCTCCCTCATTCTCTCCGAGTCTCTGTAAATGCCTCCTCATCCCTCCTGCCCCTCCCCCTGCTGCCATGCATTTCTGCCTGGCTAATCCCGAGCCTCAGCTAAAATATCACTCCCTTAAGTAGGACTTCTCTGATTCCCCCCTCCATCACACAAGCTCACAGAACCTTGTAATTTTCCATCATAAACTCCACAAGGTACATATTCTATGCTGTGGCTTTTTCATCTGTCAACTTGCTATTATCCACTTCTCAGTGGGATCTAAGAAACAAGGGAAGGAAAATAAATACGAGCGTCTTGGCTGCACTCCCTAATTAGAACGTCAACAGCAAATCCTTAGTTATGCCACATTTCATCTCAACTCTACCTGGGTTTAAACCTACAACCTTTAAGTTAACAAAACTGGGAACTGGGTTGAATGTACCTTGGACCGAAGAGCCATATTCTCTTCCTCCAGTTCCTTGAGCTTTTCTTGTAGCATGTCCAACTGTAGCAAGCCCTGAGATAAGTTGAAGGACTCATTAAACCGAAGAGGTGTAGAACAGCTGGAATCGGTCTCACTCTCTTCCGAAGCAATGGAGACAATTCGAAGTAACTCATCTTTCTTCGATAGCTCATGCTGCAGTTGATTGACCTGCACAGCAAAAGAGCTAGATTTATAAGATGTCCTTTATTTTGTATTATTTAATATAATATATGTAATATAACTTCTAATTCATTGAGCAATTATTCCTCATCATAAAACAAAATAATGTAATTAGCTGCTAGATTTACTCAGTAAAGTAGCAAGTGCTAAAAAGAAAATAATAAACCTCAGATACTTCCCAAACTATAATTAACGCAACAAATATAGCTTTTTCTATACTAGATGAGAAGGAAAGTCAATTTTTACATTCTATATAATAGAAATATAGGAGGAAATTTTTCACAGTTGAAAACAAAACAAAACTGAAGGAACTTCAAACTATAAGAATGGATCCCTACTTTCAAATTCTTATCCTAAAGGTTTGTACTTTTAAGGTGTATAACTCTGCATGATCTCCTAACTTTATTCTACGAAATATATTCAACATAAAGGCTCAAATGTTATTAAATATAATGCATTTATAAAATGTAAGTAAAACTAGATAAAAATAACAAATTACAGAAAACTTGAAATTTAACCATTCAAATTAATAATAAAGCAGTTCTCACTAAAAATATTCACTGCTTAGGAATAAATAAATTTTCAAAATGTCTTTCCCTTTTCCTTTTGTTTGGGTTTTTGACTGAAGATACTTCATTTGGGTATCTATTATTTGGGGCTGAATTTTTTTAAAACTAAAGTTAAAGATGACACACAAAGTTTACACAAAGGGGCGAGGAAAAAAGCGTTAGAATTTAAGTACTACATGCACTGAATATAGGCTTTTATATGGACCAAGGCAGACTCACACAAGCACTCCTCTGTACGGTATTTTTCATTTCTCTACTGGTTAGTTCAATGGTTACCAACAAAGTCCACATGTACTGGTGTTATTTATCTACTTATTGTCATCAATTCAGGGACACCCAGGAAAATAAATTCCTCCACAGCCCAAGACCTAAATACTTCACGCTGCAAATACTTGATCAAAGACTTACTTGGTCAAAAGCTTGTCCCAACTGCTCCTCCAGGGCTTCATTCTGCTCAGCCAACACATGATTTCGCTTTAAGAGAGCTTGTCCAATGCGAGCAGCTAGTTCCAGATCACGATCCCTCTGTTAAAATACAAAAACACTTTTCTTTGAGCAACAATATTACATGGTAGTTTAGAGTTTTGCAGTCAATTTTGCTAAATTAACACAAAAAGCAACATTCTAGATAGTATTTTAACACCCAGATACCAGATAAACACAGGGCCTGGCACACAGGTGATGTTTACAATATGTTGGTCAAATGGATGACCACCACAGTTATAAATGCAAGAGGGCATTTTTTCCCTGATATCAAGTGAAATTTATTGATTAATCAACCCTATTAATTAGGATCCAGCGACCTAACCTTTACACTTACAACTTTGGGGAATTAGAAAATCAATGCAGTCTTCAAAACTGAGGACAGGGTCTGGCACACAATAAAGGCCCAACAAATGCATCTGTCTATCAAGCATGGTAATGACACAGAATTTGGTATTTAAGACATGAGGATCAGGTCGGTATGCTGAAAAGTGTTATTTAGAGCAAAGCTTATATGCCCTGAGAGCCAGAGGCTTAGAGGAAAGCATAATCAAGAGCTCTACTGTCAACTGGTGCAAGAATGATGATGTGAAATAAAGTAGGGGATAAAGGACTGGAAGTTTTGAAGTGCAAGGCTCTGTTTAAAGTGTAGAAAAAAAGAGAGTCAAAGAAGTTGGTGGTAATGATGCAGACATGCCTACAGAAAAGCCAAGCAAAGCAAGAGTTATTCTTCCTGGGTACATGGTGATAGTCAGAACACAGAAATCTCATCTACATGGTGGTGGTGAGGACTGTATTCTATAGGATGAAAAACTGTCAATATACATATAACTACCTTATATATGAGTATGGGCTCTGCTTACAGTAATCACTATAAATAAAATTAAGCTTCTGCTCTTTTGCTCCATAATACACGACAACAGGTGGATGGGTTATTTCCAGATTTTCAAGGCCCAGTTATCTCATTGTCAACGTAAGCTAAGTGGCATACACAGAATCATTCTGGGGAGCTGGGGGAGAGGAGAAGGGGTACTTCAAAGAGAAAGACAGTCTTCCATAAGATCAACTGAAACTGAAGTGTAAGGAGACACCTCTATGACTGCCAAGTGGGAAAGGTACACCATACATATTAAAAATGTCATGGACAAAGTGAGCTAAAAAATAGCCCAAACTGAGACTAAAACTCTGGGAAGATGCTCCAAGCTGCAGGAGTAGATTTGCAAGGGATCTGTCTCTTGAATAGGCAGTTCTGCTCCAGGCTTTTTTTTAGGACAGGGAGGCCAGCCAGCACCATTGTAATAAAAAGCAAAGCAGACAAACAAAGCCCCCTAAACCTTCTATAATTTCATAACAATTAAGTTCAGAAACTACTCTGCTTTGGAATGCCAGATGGTATGCCAGTTGTTCCAACTGTAACAACCTTATAAATTAACCCAAATCAAAGGCATCATCATTTTTCATTTGATATAAAAACTTGATAGATTACAAATGATCTTTAAGTTTTAGTTTTTTGTACTGGCAAAAGAAAAAGATATATTCCTACCTCTGCTAGGAGATGTGTAACCATGTCGATGTCATTGTAAGCTTTGGTCATCTGCTCCACCCTGTCTGTGCCTAGAACTAAGGTAGGATTTAGAAATAGAAGACAATTTTAGCTATTCATAAGAAACAAAAGATGACAACCACAAGCCCAGGCTTTTACAAGCCATTTAAGAGAATAAAAATACATGTGAAAAAAAGAGGAAGGAGATGTTTCATGTGTTAGACAATCTGTAAATAGATTCATTATTACAAACAAACATACATCATACAATAAATTAAGAAAGTATCAAATGATCACAAGGCAGTCACTTCCTATCTCCTCCTTCCTTGGTAAGATTAGAACTTTGGCCCACTCACACTACAGAAAGTGCACTGGGAGAATGTATTAAATCACCAAATGTTTTACATCCTAATCTAAATTGAAATCACTGAGGGCTAGTTAGTGAGAAGTTATACTGTTACAAAGGAATTCAATTAGAATTCTCTTGTAATTATCTTGAATATCATCACCTATTATTGTGAGTTAATCTCCTATATAATAAAGAGGTAATATGCAAATTAACCCTAACGCCCTCACAAGATGGCTGCCTATGACCAGGCCGGCAAGGGGATTAGTGAGGGATGACCAAACAACTGAACAGCAGGCTGCGTGGGGCAACCAGGCTGGCAGGGGTGACCAGGCCAGTGTGTGTGTGTAGGGGGGGAGGAGGGCAGTTGGGGCAACCAGGCCGGCGGGGGGGGAGGAGGGGGCCAGTTAGGGGCAACCAGGCCAGCAGAGGGGGGCAGTTGGGGAAGACCAGGCTGGCAGTGGGGGCAGTAAGAGGCGACCAGGGGGGCAGTTAGGGGCGACAAGGCCGGCAGGGGGGTGCAGTTGGGGGTGACCAGGCCAGCAGGGGGGCAGTTGGGGGCAATTAAGCTGGCAGGGGGGGCAGTTGGGGGCGACTAGACCAGCGGGGGGGTGAGGGGGCATTTGGGGATGACCAGGCTGGCGGGGGGGGGGGGGGGGGCAGTTAAGGGTAACCAGGTTGGCAGAGAGGGGCAGTTGGGGGCAAACAGGCCGATGGGGGGGGGGGGGGGCAGTAAGGAGTGACCAGGCCAGTGGGGTGGGCAGTTAGGAACAACCAGGCAGGCAGGGAGGGGGAAGTTGGGGGCAACCAGGCCGGCCTGGGGGGAAGTTAGGGGTGACCAGGTCAGCACCCAGATGCAGCGAGGGGCGATCAGGCTGGCAGGGGGGGCAGTTAGGGGCAACCAGGCAGGCAGGCAGGTGAGTGATTAGGAAACAGTGGTCCAGGATTGTGAGAGGGATGTCTGACTGCCAGTTTAGTTCAATATACTACCACGTCCTAAACCAGCAGTCAGACATCCCCCAAGGGGTTCTAGATTGGAGAGTGTGCAGGCTGGGCTGAAGAGACCGCACCCGTACATGAATTTCATGCACCAGGCCTCTAGTCAATAAATAAGGAATAGGACTTGTAAGACTTTTTGTAGCTTTGTTATGACCATAATCATTTTTAGCTTAATTAAAAACCCGTTATGATAATCTTCATATCTAGACTATTGCTATAAAATAAATCTATACTAGAGACCCAGTGCACGAATTCATGCACAGGTAGGGTCCCTCGGCCTGGCCAGTGATGGGGGCCATCTCACCCAGTCCTGATTGGGGCCAGCTGGCTGGGGGGAGGGACCGCAGGAGGTTGACCGGCTGCAGGAGGTTGGCTGTGGGAGCGTACTGACGACCAGGGGGCGGCTCCTTTGTTGAGCATCTGCCCCCTGGTGGTCAGTGCGCATCATATAGCGACCAGTCAACCAGTCATATGGTCATGATGGTCGCTTAGGCTTTTATATATATAGATTATTACTTGCATAATTCAAACCCAGTATTTCTGCACCTCATAAACTCAGAAACTGTCAATGCACTTGGATAATTTTGCTCCAAAGAGAAGGACAAACATTACTCCAGTGACTCCACAGTCATAATAAGCAATATCTTTTTCAGCTGAAAACGATGCATAATACAAAAGGAATCTTTTGACTTTGGAGTGTACTACATGATACAGATTTATGTTTGACTTAGGTTTTTATAATTACTTTGTCTTGAAGAAATAAAAAAACCAGAGACTTTGGAGCAGAAAAGCTTGAGTGAGCTTGAACAAGTCACTTAACCCTCCTTCTGAGATTCAGATTCTGTATTTATAATATGGAGGCCATAACATGCATTGCACAAGGTCATTAGGAGGTTCAAATATGATCATTTATTGATCAAAACTGTTGACTATCATACAACTATTTACAGCTATTACTCTCTAAACACAACTGGTATGTATGAAATAGCCCTGATTTTAAATTCTCTGCAAATAATTCACTGAGTTGGCAGCAAATACTATGATTTAAGTCATTTGTAGTTTTTTAGACCCATCTTGATACCTGAAGGTGCCCAAGAGGCACCATTAGACATGGTTATTATATCTGAGCTTGTAATTTTTCTTCCTAGCATCATTGCTTAAAATGAATCTGAGAATTACTCAGACCTTAATTATTAATGATAATCTTATTCCTAGTTAAAAGTAAAAGTATATTAGAAGATAGCTAAAAAAAAGGAGTTTTAAACTGAATATAAGAAAACTTAGAAGAAAAACTATCCAAAACAAAAAACTAAAAAGAAACATTTTCACTTGAAAAGAATTTATATTTACAAGTAGAAAAAGTGACTCCATAATTTAACCACAGGATTAAGGAAAACAGGCTTTTGGGTTTAAGAAATCTTCACAATTTGGTAGCTTATTGGCACTAATAGAAATTCCTTCCTTGTCCTATATACTAAAAGCCTAATACGCAAATTGTCCCCTTGACTGGGAGTTCGACCAGGAGTTCAACCAGGGGGCGGGGCCGCTGGCGGCTGGAGGCCAGGGGAAGGGAGGCGCCCTGGCCAGCAGCTGGCAGCCTCTAGGGACCCTATCCGTGCACGAATTTCGTGCACTGGGCCTCTAGTATTCATATAATTACTTCCCTTCTCTTTCTCATAAAAAACCCCTTGCCTTCACCCCATAATCAGAACACTATTTGGGTTTCTGCTTGAATCAGTGCTTCCTGAACAGCTATTTTTTGTGATCTCAAATAAATGCCTATTGCCTCTTACCTTGGCCTTTTATTTTTAGAATAATAAGACTCAGTTAAAAACAATTTTATACAATTTAAAAAAAAAACATGACATAGTTCATTTTACATAATTGACCACAGTTGAAAATGAAGTGGCAAATTTAATTTGAAGTAAAGCCAGTAAGTTAAGGATGTAAAAAACAGCTGTGAGTTGCAAGTCACACATGATGAAAGAGGAAGAGAAAATGAAAGACACAGTACTGTATAAAACCATCTGTCACTGTTTGAGAATTTAAAGCTGAACTTTAAGAAGTTAATCTCATTTAATGATCTCATTTTCTTGTATGAGGGATCTTGACTGAGAGGAATTACTTGTAAATGATGTCTAATACCACAAAGCAAGCCATTAGTGGCAAAGCCAGGATAATAATAAGGTGATAACAACCCCAGCTCACAAGGTCAGAAGATAAAACTTGGGTCTGCTCATTCCTAGTACAGAGCTCTAACACCATCCTGCTGTTTCTACCACAGTCCCACCAAGATCAAAAGGCATTTATCTGACGAGGTACTCGTATCCACATGTTCTAAAACAGCACAGATCCCAATTCTGTTCTTCAAAGTGTGGGCATTATCTACATATAGGAGAAGCTGGAAGGATATACATTAAACTGTTAATAGTGGCTATCTCTGGGTAGGGATTATAGTTGATCTGTTGTTTTTGATTCTGTTTTTTGCTAATTTTCCATGAATAAATGTTATCTTTATAATAAAAAAAATAGTTCTTGTTAAGAGGTTGCAAAAGTAAAATTTAAAATGCTTCAATATGTATTATGGCAAAGAAGTTAGGCAATGCAACCAGAATTTTCCAATTCTTATGTTTTATGTGAAACAGGCTGTATACTACCAAGCCCCAAAGGCTGAGCCAGCTCAATTGCAGAGTTGCTCCACTGATGTCAGTCACAAAGCATATAGGAAGGAACATAATGGATTCCTCTCTGCAGCCTAATGAGTTCTGTCTTCTCTTCCTTATCACATACTCCTGATAAAGACATGTTGCTTGGGAAGATTTCAAAAGTACTCAGGGCACAGCTCTTACAAGTTCTCTTGGCATTTAGGCATTGAGATTAAATGCTTCTAAAACCATAGACTATTAACTGTAATTCTCTAACCAGGAATGAAGAGATAGTCAAGCAGGCTGACTTTATTATAGTAATTTCTATAAAATCCTATTTTCCCTTCAGTTCTTAGCGGTTAAAATAGAAATCTGTTAAACGGTACAGAAATTAGCAATGCTTCTTGCTTATTTCCAGACATGAACTTCCCTAACCTAATTCTCTGAAATAACAACAATAATAACAAAACCATATTCATCAGGGAGATAATAAAAAAAAATGTATTGAGGTACAATTTACATATAGATAAACATATTTTTTAACAGAACAATTTTGTAACTTGGTTTTGGAAGGTTGTTAATTAATATTCAACATTTTTGGTGTAATATTTAGAGAATTCAATGTTTCTGAAAAAAAAAATGGGGGTAATATACACAAGCACTTACTTTATTTATTCTGCATCAACTGCCTCAATCTCACATTTTTTCAGGATGGGAACTACCAATATTAAACTTTGTGTGCATGGTGGGGACTAAGATGGAACTAGTTTGTTGGACCCATTCATTGTTCTCATGATCTATTTTTAAAGTAAACAACTTCTTTCCAGTTTCCAGTTTGTTTGGTGGGAGCTTGAGAACAACCAGTATCATTTCCCTCATGTGAGATAGGCTCCCAACCCAAAACCCATGTTTCCTTCCAAATTGATCTTCTTCTCACAGCTCTTTCAATTTCTTTACATTATGTAAGAGAGAAGGTGCCACTTCTTTATAGTTTGTTAAAATTCACTTTAATGAGCACAGTATCTACTAGCATGTGCAGGAAGTAAGGATAAGAAGAGGCTGAACCCAAGGATGGCTTACCAGGACACATAATTATTTAAAACCACCAATCTTGAAATATCAAGGGGATAGAAAACTGTGGGAAAGGGTAAGAGAATGTTTTGTATCTTGCTTTTTAAAGCCTTGGTCAATTTGCTAAATAAAGTAAATCACTTATCTTTTACATTCATAAGATGAAAATTCATAATGGAAGTTATTTATATTAGAGTGAACTGCTAACCCAAAGAATTGATACCTTTAAAATAACAGTGAAATGAAAGTAAATTACAAAAATAAAGTATTAGTGAGGCAATTATAATCTCAGTTTATTTGCTTCATGATCTCAGGTATATCAACATATAGTATAGTTTAATTTTCAAAGTGAAGTAAAAACAGTACCATTCAACTAATGGAGCAGGAGTGTTTTCCAGGATCTGAAGGACAGATCTGTAACATCCCATTAATCTCGTTTTAAATGGCTCCCTTGAACATTATGGTTTGTTTTATATAAAGTCCTAAAACCCAAGTATTTAAAAATCTTTCATTTCCCAGGTTAAAAAAAAAAATTCATCCTAAAAATAACTCCATTAAATCTTTAAGACATCTTTCTAGCTACAGTGCCTCCTTATCCCTCCGTGACTTACAGGACAAAGAACATAAACTAAGGGATACTTTCTGTGCCATTTTATCAAAATAAAGACAAACTAAATTTATCATGATGAAATTTCAGTTTGAAATTTTCTTCTCACAAATCAAAAAACTCATGGAACAAAGGGAAATGGAAATAAAAAATAGTGTTCCTTTAAAAAAGCATTTTCTAGAAAATCTCAAGCAAGCCACTTCTTAAACTAGAAAGTTAGAAAAACCGTAAGAGCCTTGTTTAATATTCAGCTATTTAAAAAATTATTGGGGACAGAAATACAGTCTTTCTGAGTTTCTTGATATTCCAATTCAAGTTTAAAAAATGTTTAGAATTCTTTCTGAGCAGTGAATAACCTTGTTCCAGGAAGCTACTATTAAAAGCAAGTTAATGATTACTATGAAAATGAGTATTTCACAACTATCATTCTCCAGCCACAATCTTTAAAAAGACAGAAGCATGGACTAGGAAAATGTCTAGGATCTAACGCAACCTCATATCTAATTCAAATAAAAAATATTTCACAAACATAACATGGAACCTATAGATTTTTATTATATACTAGAGGCCTGGTGCACAAATTCGTGTGTGGGTGGGGTTCCGGTGGGCTGGCCAGGGGGAGGGGACATAGGAGATTGGCCGGCTGGTCCTGCCCCCTGGTCGAACTCCCGGTCAGCTGAACTCCCGCCTGAGGGGACAATTTGCATATTAGCCTTTTATTATATAGGAGGATTATAACAGCTATTATATAAACAAAATTTCTATAGGGAATAAGGAAAAAGTAAGCATAGCCTGAATGCAGAGCTTTAGAATTAGGTGAAAAGCAAAAAGATCTCCATATTTTAGTTAAAAAAAATATTCTATTTAATTTTGTCATTTCTAAGAGTTTGGTGTAAAACAGACTTACTTTCAGAACAATCTGGTTTAGCCTTTCACTGAAATATTCTCTATGGATTCTTAAGTAAATAATGAAGATTACTACGTAATGTGCACTTATTTTTCCTTGTCATTATTAAAACCAGGTATGTGTCCAAGAACTATGCTTCTTAAAGACTGACATAGTTCCTGTGACTGTGTTTAATAGAGAGGATAAGAGTAAAGAAGCTGATGGCTTAGGATATCAAACTATTGGGACAGTAAGTGTCAAGAGACATAAAGGAATATTAAATTTTAAATGATTTCACTACTTTTTAAAAAGTTCCCTTTCTACTCAGTGTGAAGAAAATATCAAATAAAAGATGGAAGAAATGGAAACATCTGAATATGCTTGCAACCCTGGGAACTCAGAGCCATAAGAGTGACAAACTTTATGTATTCAGACATAATACATAGAATCATTGCCAAACAATGGCTAGAGTTGTTAAATGTTTTAAAAGCCAATACCAAGATACTCATGATGATTACTTCAATGGACAAACTCTAAAAGGATAAAAAAATACTCACTCATATATCGAAAAGTCTCTTCAGCAAGGACTGGAGAGAGGGCGCCAGATGCATGATGCTGCCGGTGTGGGGACCGAGTCCAGTCTTGATTTTCATATAGAAAGAGAGAGTCCACTTTTAGTCTATACTGGGGTAGCTGTTCTTCCAGCAGATTCACCAGCTCAACTTCAGGGAGATCCTCATTGGAGCAGACATCTAAAGAAGAGAGTTCATGTAAATGAATCCAATATATTTCAATTACTAGGCTACAGAAAAAATTCAGTGAAATTCATTTTGTGAAAGTATATATTAGCCAAGATCATTTCTCCACTAATTTTTACTAATGTATGTATCCTAGTACTATAGTTGGTCTTTCTCTGGGCTACTTTAATATGAGAACTTCTACAGCAAAAATAATACCACAAATATGTAAAAATATATTGCTTAGTGTATATGTTTTTAAACTTTAAAATAAATTTAGACAAATTTATTATTTCCTCCTTGTCAATCTAGTTAGTGCTGGTTAAAAGAGATCTGATCTCAAAAATGTATAGGCTTAAAGGCAGCACAAAACAACTAGCAGAAAGTAGTTCTAAAGAAATAAAACTACATCCTCTTTAGTAAAAGAATTTAAACTCTGTGGGAGGATTCTTTAAAATCGGGAAAAATCAGCTAGATATAAAAAAAATTAACACTTACTGGTTAAATATTGACTGTTACGTTAACATTCCAGCACAGTGTTCTTACACTGGTTCTGGACTAAGTACTTCATTTTTATTTGAAATATGTGGTACACTGAACTTCCTAAATACCTTTCACATCACTACTCTCACCTGCACACCCTAACTCCCCCACGTCATTCATATCTCTGAACTCACCTGGGCTTCTCTGCCTTTGTGTGCCTGTTCCTGGCTTTCTGTCCCAAACACTGCCCATCATTTAACACCTTTCAAATTTAGCCATTTACAAGAAAAGGAAAGTTATCCCTTGTAACATGCTTAAAATACTAGGGCTTAACATAGAGAAAATACAGGATGTCACACCAACCCCCTCACTTTTTTAAGAGATCTAGTATTTCCTTTGTGGCTTATAAAAAGAAACATGTCCTAACTCTGGCAAAGAACAACAAAGTGAAATAACACCCTAAGAGAGTAAATTTCTACTACTTGACCTTAACTTAACAATAACAATTTAATAAATCAATTACAAGAAGGCTGACAATATTAGACAACCCTATGCACCTAGAAGGACATGCTGTGGCTTCATTGTTGGGGTCCTATCCCAGCAGGTCCAGGGATCCCCAGAGGTGTGGACGGAGTCGGCGAAGAAGGAATGACACGGAAAAAGCGTTCAGTTGATCAGCAGCCGAGCCAGAATCTCTAGCCAGGATCTCCAGCCAAGTTCTGTCTTTTATTGTCTTGTTACATCTGTATTTATACCAGTTGATTTTAATCCTGTCAATTTCTATTCCAAAGGTTAGGGCGTTTCTTATCTCCATTCCAGGGAGTAAAGATTATATATCTTAAGGGTGATTGTTTGTAGTTAAAGTGATTAACTATCCGCCTGGCATTTAGTTAAGGGGTTTTATTCCCTCACTAACTTCAGGGAAAAATCTCTACCTGGGGAAACAACCTTTCTAGGAGAGGTGACCTTGGTTAAAACACATAGCGCCAAGAAGGTGAGCAAACATATTAAAAACAGTATGCCATATACGTCAGGTCCCTTGAAACATATGCTGTGCAGATGTTTCTTCCCTGCAGTGACTGTGTCAAGCAGCAAGGATGGACCGGCTTCTGGCACTTCATAATCACAAAGATGAGGTACATTTAAAACCTTAAATATGGTTCTAAAGAAGCTCTTAGCAGATCTCTTAAATGAGCCCTAAACTGTATCAAATTCTATTTCTATGAATTCCATGTGATTATCCAAAATTTTCCTGCCACAAATATATATCCTACCGGTTGTCATTATAATACTTTGCAGGAAGAGGAGTGCTAAGTGAATTAAGCCAGTAAGAGAAAGATAAGTATCACATGATCTCACTCATATGTGGAATCTAATGAATAAAATAAACTGATGAACAAAATAGATCCAGAGACATAGAAGCATGGAACAGACTGACGAATTTCAGAGGGAAGTTAGGGGTAAGTGGGAAGTGATTAACTAATGGGGAACTTATATGCATATATGCATAGCCCAGGGACACAGACAACAGAATGGTAAAGGCCTAGGAGGGGCGGCTGGGGGTGAAGGGGGCCAATGGAGGGGAGTGGGGGGAGAAAAACCACAAACAAACAAAGGGGACATCTGTAATACTTTCAACAATAAAGATAAATTTTTAAAAATTACCGTACAGCCTTAACTGGTTTGGCTTAGTGGATAGAATGTTGGCCTGTGGACTCAAAGGTCCCAGGTTTGATTCCAGTCAAGGGCACATGCCCAGGTTGTGGGCTTGATCCCCTGTGTGGGGCATGCAGGAGGCAGCCAATCAATAATTCTCTCTCATCACTAATGTTTCTATCTCTCTCTCCCTTCCTCTCTGAAATCAATAAAAACGTATTTTAGAAGAAGAAAAAATTACTCTACAAAGTTAAAAAAATAAAATACATTTTCAGCAAACATAAATATAACTAAAGTGAAGTAACTTTAGAAATAGCTGCACAGATCAGGTTTTGTGGACCAATGAGATTTAGAACCAAAGTTTAGAAAAAACGTTGGGTGTTTAGTTTTTGTATTTAGTCTTGCAAATGAGGGCTGATGGTCTTCACCTGTGTTTGTACACTCTGTCTGTCCTGAGTGTCTCTTATGTGCCAGGTATTCTTGTTGGGTGCCTGCAGGATATACAAATACAAGCATCTTTGTCCTTGCCCTTTGGGGTAGGAAGACTAGTATGACAGTTCCTGCTGACTGTCACATGGTAGGGGGAGTCAGACACAGACAAGCAAAGGCACACAAGGCAGGTTTTGATAATATGATAGGAGACTACGGGATGAAAGAATTAATTCAGTCATCCTCCATTTCATTACAGTGATCTTATACACTGGATTAAGGCATCTGCATTTTATCCTGTAAGCAACACCCTTCAATATTTATTAAACTGGACTCACCAGTGATGCTCTCCGAGTCTCTGTGATTGTTATTCATGAGGTTTTCTTCACCCATTGGTGATGTAAAAATGGCATTCTGGGATTGATTCATGCAGGATCCTTTCTTGCTTTGGTTGAGAAGGACAGCTTTGGTATGAATTAGAGTAAAGGAAATCCATCAAGCCATTCAATAAAAAAATGGATCTGGTTGTACGGATATTCCCGATGGACAAATGACATCTGTAGCAATGAGTGCTCGCTCTCAGGTGATTATCAGACCTTGACAGTCATGACCTAAAACAAAGAACAAAACAAATGACTCTGACATTCAGCATGCTCGCTAACAACAGCAGTCCAATTACCTGCAATTCAATGTCTGGCATTAAGAATGCTTTCCTAATGATGCCTACAACATGGATACATCTCAAAATAATTACGCTGGATGAGAGAAGTCAGACAGAAAAAGAGTATGTAGTTTATAATTCCATTTATATAAAATTCTAGAAAATGTAAACTTATCTATAATGACAGAAAGCAGATCAGTGGCTGCCTGGGTCTGGAGGAGGGATTACCAAGGGGCAGGGGAAACATTTTGGAGATGATGAATATATTTATTATTTTGATTGTGGTGATGGTTCCACAAGTGTATACCTATGTCAAAACACCACATTGTACACTTGAAATATGTTCATTATAATCAATAAAACTATTAAATTTTTAAAAAATAATTGACTGTTTAAAGTAAAATAATAATATATTGTGGGATCTATAATATATGTAGATGTAAAATGTACTACAACAATTGTACAAAGGCCAGAGGAGAAAAATGGAAATATACTGTTGTAAAGCTTTTACATTACATGGAAATAGTAACATATTGCTTAAAGGTAAACTGTGATAAGTTAAAGATGTGTACTATAAATCCTAAAGCAACCAATAAAATGACTCAAGAATTACAGATAATAAACCAACAAAGGAGATAAAATGGAATAATATACAACAGTGTTTCTCAACCGTGGCACTGTTGACATTCTGGGCCAGATAATACTTTGTCATATGCTTTGTATAATATTTACTACCTGATTCTTTGTAGAAATAGTTTTCCAATCCCTGATTTAATAGTACTATTATTCAGGCATCAAATAAACATCTGTCTAAATCAATTATTTCCTACATCAACTTCTTAAACAGGGTTCCCCCCTACATTTAGATACTTGCAATTATACCACTACTTCTAGAAAAATCCCAATAAACTAAAGAACAGACTTCTACTTTTTACACCTACAAGTATATTAAAATTATTTTCAATTTCTAAGAAAGCATTGTAAAAAAAAGTAATGTCACAAATTTGCTTGTGAAGAAGAGAGGGGAAGGAGAAAGGGAGAAGGATGAAATGGGAGAGGATAAAGGCCAAGTGTCTTTCATACTGGTCCAAATTGGTTCTTAAATAGAACTGTGGTTCTTTTTTTTTTTTTTTTTTTTTAAATATTTTATTGATTTTTTACAGAGAGGAAGGGAGAGAGACAGAGAGCCAGAAACATCGATGAGAGAGAAACATCGATCAGCCGCCTCCTGCACACTCCCCACTGGAGATGTGCCCGCAACCCAGGTACATGCCCCTGACCGGAATCGAACCCGGGACCCCTCGGTCCCCAGGCCGACGCTCTATCCACTGAGCCAAACCGGTTTCGGCAGAACTGTGGTTCTTAATCATATTTTAACCAAAAACCATTGTGAAAATTTAACACTAACCTTGAGAACCTCTGCTGAACACTGTTACATGACAGCTGGTTTAATCTTATATTTACATTACCATTCCTATTTTTTCTGTTTGTTTAAAAAATTTTTTTACCTATATCACACAGGAACACTCCCAAACAAAAATCCTCAAGTTTCAACTATGGATTCCAGATCTTTGCTTTAAAGAATTGCTTCTTGCCCTAGCTGGTTTGGCTCAGTGCATAGAACATCGGCCTACGTACTGAAGGGTCCCTGGTTTGATTCCAGTCAAGGGCATATGCCTGGGTTGCAGGCTTGATCCCCAGTAGGCATGCAGGAGGCAGCCAATCAATGATTCTCTCTCATCACTGATGTTTCTATCTCTCTCTCCCTCTCCCTTCCTCTCTGAAATCAATAAAAAATATATTAAAAAAAGAATTGCTTTTTAAAATTGTTGATACTATTACAGATGTCCTCTATATGCACCCTCATTTACCCACCTTCATTCAGCCCCCACCCCCCTCCCTCTAGCTCTCACCACACTGTTGTCTGTGTCCATGGGCTATGTCTATATGTTCTTTGGCTAATCTCTTTGCTTCTTTCATCCAGTCCCCCACAACCCTCCTCCCCTCTGACCTCTCAGTCTCTTTCATGTATCCATGCCTCTGGTTCTATTTTGTTCATCAGTTTATTTTGTTCATTAGATTCCACATATAAGTAAGGTGCCCTAGTTGATTAGAGCATTGACCCAATATGTCAAGGTTGTGGGTTTGATCCCTGGTCATACAAGAGAATCGCATCTTAATCAGTTTTGGGGGTTTTGTTAAGGGTTTGGTCTTAACTCCTGCAAACAAGAATAGAGAAAACCAAGTTGAACACAGAACTAAGTCCATCTCCCGAGTCATGCAGGAGCAATCTAGACCTCCAGGGCAATCCAAGAACCTGCCCAACCTGCAGACTGTGGAGCAAGTCAGGGATGATCTTGAAATGATGTGTTCTTCCTGGTGACTCTTGAGTACTAAATAAACCCGCTGGATATGCTCTGGTCTAGATATGAGCTCCTCAGCAGGTCTAGTTTGGAGCGGCAACAGTGAGTACAGAATAATGTCTATAACTTGGCATTAGACAAGCCTGAATTTTCAAGCCTGGTTTTCTGACTCTAAGCACATTATTTAACAGTTTCTCATTGTCAAGATAGGAGTTATAATTAACTACTCTTTCTGGGGAGGGTCAGGTATGAGGACTAAAATGCTTGTTGCCTTTAGTTTCCGCCTTTGCTTGGGCCTGAAGAAAAGATGATGTCTTCAGCCTAATATTTATTCTTTTTTACTTTAATAAAAAACGTAGTTTATTGGAAGCAGATACAAACTCCATCTCAATATTTCTTAAGTTTCTGGCTCAACAGCCAACTCTAAGCCCAGAATGGCTACCCTGTTTGTATATAGAACAGATGTAGTCTAAAGATTACATCTGAATAATTTTCATAAAGAGATAAGAACTGAGAAAATGTACTATAAAGAGACAAGTGTCATAAAACAGGGCTATTAAGGGAGATTATTTCTTCATGGATTGTGAGGAAGGGCTGCTTATAATAAAAGTCTTAACTATAAATGGTACCATTATCCATAGTATAGTGGCTGTATTCGTTTCCTGTTACTACTACAACAAATTACAAGTTTAGTGGCTTAAAACAAAGTCAATTTATTATCTTACACTGCTGGATGCCAAAGGATGAAATGATTTCAATGGACCAAAATCAGGCCTGTGCTTCCTCTGGAAGCTCTAGGGGAGAATCCTTGTCTTTTCTAGCTTTTAGACCTACATTCCTTGGCTTACGACCCCTTACTCCATCTTCAAATCTGTTTCTATGTCACATCACCACCTTCTGCCAAGTCTCCCTTTATCTCCCTCTTACAAGGGCAACTGTGATTACATGTATATGGAGTGGAATAATCCAGGATAATCTCCCCATCTCCCAAATTCTTATTTTAGTTTCTTCTGCAAAATCTCTTTAGTCATCCTATATAATAAAAGCCCAGCAACCAAATGGCCAGCCCTGCCCCCGATTGACCCCCATGGGGGCGGGCCGGCTGGAGCCCACCAGTGCACGAATTCGTGCACCAGGCCTCTAGTATAAGATAAGAGTCACAGGTTCCAGGCAATAGGATCTGGATATGTTTGAGGGCCATTACTTAGTCTACCATAGTAGTTAAGAACATGAATTCTGGAACTAGACTGCCTATATCTGAACTCCAGCTTCACTTACTAGTTGTAGGATCTTGGATAAATTATTTAACCTCATTTCTTCACCTATAAAATGGGTCTAATAACAGGGTCTACTTAATGGGGTTGCTATGAGGATTAAGTGCGTTGAGAGAGGAAAATAATAGCACCTACCTCAGGGTCCATGGGGGAATTACATGAGTTAAACATGTAAAGCTCTTAAAACAATACTTTAGAATACAGTAAATGTGATGCAAATATTAGTTATTAGTTCTATTAGCACCAATTAGTACTATTTGTCATCATTATTAGTTCTGTACTTTACACGAAGTTAAGCACAACGTAAACCCTATTCCTGACTCCTTAATGCATCTTCCCTCAACATCAAAAGTCACATTTAATTCCTGCCTTCTGACAAGTGATATTTAGTGCCATAATCCTTTTTCTTTCTACTTCTCTGATGCTTGAATAAAGAGAAAGCATGCAAAATCAGAGTCCTAAATGTAGTAAAAACTGAACTTTGGCAAGCCAAACAACAACACCCTTTCAGTGCCCTTCCTAGTTTGTACACGCATATTCTAAGTATTTCCTTGAGTACCATCTACTCTCTATGCTGGAACTCTGCTCACACTTTTTAGGAACAATTTTGCTGCTTTTTCATAAAACAATCAATCAAGCATATGCATTATTAATAAGAAGCGAGCTTTTGTAATTCATGAACATTGAGAAAATAAAATAGCCAAATGACTTATTTTAATAAGAAGGAGACTTAAAAAAGAACAAGCAAATCATGGCCATGATACAAATATTGCTGGCAGAAAACAACATGGTTACTGACTTAGTTTAGCCTAGCCATGGAAACTAATGGTCAACAATGAGTGCCTAAATATAGGCCCGGTGCCTTCAAATATACTGCTACTTCCTTAACACAGGATACTCCAGTCAGAACAGGCTTACAGAAAGGCTAAAATAAATTCTGGGAAACTTCCTCTTGACAGAAGTGCAGACGGAAGTATAGTAAATATAATGATTTAATGAATCACTTAAAGTAGAAATATATTTAAAATTTTTATTGTACAAATAATACTTTGGGGATTAATTTAAGATACATGTGAGCTGTTGATCAGCACACAGAAGTAGTAACGGTGCTCATCACCAGCTTCAGCAGCAGCTTTTTCAGGCAGTGGCAGCCCTAATCCAGACAAAGGATCAATTGTGTAATTTAAGAAATAAGTGTACATTGTCCCTACATTAAATAATAGATTTTGACAGAGACTCACTAATTTTAATGTATCTGGTTACATCAAAGATATCAAAAAACACACAATCATTTTATTTTTTATTTTATTTTATTTATTTTATTTTTTAAAAAATATATTTTATTGATTTTTTACAGAGAAGAAGGGAGAGATACAGAGAGTTAGAAACATCGATGAGAGAGAAACATCGACCAGCTGCCTCCTGCACATCTCCTACTGGGGATGTGCCCGCAACCCAGGTACATGCCCTTGACCGGAATCGAACCCGGGACCTTTCAGTCCACAGGCCGACGCTCTATCCACTGAGCCAAACCGGTTTCGGCCCACAATCATTTTAAAACCAGACACTGAACCACAAAAGACTATTTGATGACTTTAGTGCTAGGAGCTAAAAGAAAAAGAGGGTTTGGGGGGAAGGGGAACCCTCACCAAAATCCAACCTGGACAGTGAGCAGCAGAGCTGAGGAAGGCAGAGACCACACACCAACACCAAGTCCAGGGGCACTGATGTGCTACAGGATATCGCACTGGCTACATTTTACCCGCAATTGTAAAGCTCACCCTGAGGAAATAGGATTTGTGCCCAGCAAATATTTTGTCTCTCTTTTTTAGTGCTATTCAAGTTAAAGATCAGTAGGGTTTTCAGAATATGAAATATATGGAGGCAGTTCTACTTACAAACAGGTTGGATTCCAAAAGGTAGTTAAATCCACTTAGTTTAAAAGTCCAAATCCATGAGTGAGATTTAGGCTTACAGGGTCCACATTTCCTCCTAGCTGATATTTTGAACATTAAAGAAACCCTGCCCTGTTATGTTTAAAATGAACGTTTGCTGAGGTGGGCAACCCCTTCCTGCCACAATCTCTACCAACAGAAGGAGGGAGGGAACCTCTGGCAGCTAAGGAATCCACACCTGCAGATTAGGAAAGGCCTCGAACCCATGGTGCCATCTGTGGTTTTTGATAAATTTCCAGTTGCACTTCATTCACCATGCTTAGCCTTTAAGTTCTTGAACGCCTAATTTTAACCTGTATCAACCTTTAACTAAAATAGACATCCCACTTTAACTATGATCCTTGGTTTAAAACATTTCAGACATTCACATTTCTTCATCGTTGGCCAGTTGTCAATTGCACAGATACATATATGTCTCACACACTGTGGAACTGTTCTTCATAATCATTCTTATGTCCAATCATTTATTTAACATGTATAATTTTCCCACTTTCATTTTTTACACTATTTCTACTTTTGTATAAATCAATTTATCATAGCTCTGCTTTTAGAGAGAAAATAAGGTTTGCAGTATTTGTAAAATACCTCAGAACCAAACACATATAAAATAAACATATTATCAATAGCAATAAGGGCTGAGTTGAAAATGACCATTTGTTGGTGATCAGCAGAGCAGCTGAATCCCTTGGTCTCAAGCATACTTTGTCCCTCTGCTAATTTAGAAAGTTCATAAATTACAAAATCAGCTTCTACTTTTCCACATTATTAAGTTAGCTCTCAAAGAGCACATGAGCTTATAAAAAGCATAGCTGTATATCTCTTCTGGAGCTGCCACTTAGCAATAATTTGGGAGTCTGACAATTATTCTTACCTACGGTAATCCTTTCCTGTCACTAACTATTGCTCTTGGACAAACTCATAAAAATGTCCCCAAATAAAAAGCCCTTGGTGGGAATGCAGCCCAGTGCAGCCGTTCAAAGAAACCGTCAGGCACTGTGTAGTCAAATGAAGTACATATGTACCCTAAGACTCAGCAATTGTGCTCCTGGGTTTACTGTATCCCAAAGAAATTCTCTTATCAGCCCATAAAGAGACAATTCCGAGATTATCTCCTGCATTGCTGTTTGTGATAGTAAGGTGAGGGCCTACTCCCTGGAGAGTAGACAGGCACAATGTGGTGGATACACACTACAGAGCACCAAAGCACTACAAATACAGTGCCGAGCGAATAATGCAAGAAGCAAAATGAGAGAGATACCACAATGCCATTTACATTAATTCATTTTTTTCTGCATTATATTTATAAACATATGAAAATGCTTGCCTTAGGGGAAAGAAAATAAGGAGAATTTGGAGCAAGGTATGGGGATAAAAGGGAAATTCTTAAAACATATGGAAATCCTACTGTTCTTTTAGTAGGCTACTTGCCATATAATTATTACTGCATCTCTTCAATCCATAAAGTCTGAACATGAACCTGGACACGAAATCATTTGCTGGAGACAATCTATGCAGAACTAGCAATCTTGGTAATGCAAACTATGTGGACACAGTTCCTGACAATTTCTTTAAAGGCCATGTTGCTTTTATATTACTACCTAGCTGCTCTAAAGCACTATAATTAGATTTCAAGTAAGGAAATGATAAAAAAAGAAAAGAAAACAAAACAAAAAACAAGTGTGATGAAGGCTCAGTGTTGACATTTTCAGGTGTTTGGTTATCTGATAAGAGCTTTGAAGGAAAAAGTGTTTTAAGTTAAAAGATGACAAGAGTTTAAAAGTGGTGCATATAAACTACATTCCTTAAATAAACAAACCTCTGATTCTCATCAGATGAAAATCAGTCACAAGCTACACTGTAAATTTCCATTCAGTTTCTCTCTTCAAAACACATAAACACAACACAAACATATGCACCTCTGTTTCTCACTATAAATAAATAAAGTAATATGTTCATTCAAAAAAACGCAGGCAGTATAATATGGCAGATAAAAAATGAAGAATAAATGAAAGCTAACTGTAATCTCTTACCAGCTTTCACTGGGAAGTAGAATATTAACATACTGTTTAGCAGCCTACTCATTTATCTTTCCATGTCAACTTATTATCAATATATGCCATCATTTTAAAGTAATTCATTTCTGAATTACACAATATTCAGAATGTACAATTATATAATCACTGATACTTTCCATTAGGGACTTTCTAAAAATGAACGGGTTATTCATCCACTTCAAAACTCAAGAATCCATATAACAAGGGTTTAGCAATTTTTTTTGTAAAAAATGGGTAGTTAATATTTAAGGTTTGCAGCCATATAAGGCTTCTGCTGCCCCCTCCTTTTTTTCAACCCTTTAAAAATGTAAAAAACATTATTAGCTTACAGAATTGGCTGGATTTGGCCCACGGGATATAATTTGCTGACCTCTGGTTTATACCCTAAATCATGGTATTTTTGCATCAGGACACCAAACTCTTATGGAAAATATTATAAATAGCCAAATAAGAAATATCAACATCTTTTAAAACTACTTTTGGAGAGGAATTTCATCTTTTGCTTTTCACACTCATTTCTATAAAAGATGACTGGCTTAGCAATATAAAAAACAAAGCAAATAGAGATTGAAAAAATAAATAAAAATAAATAAAAAAACAAAGCACGTAAAGATTGAATAAATAAATAAATAAATAAATAAAGCACATTATTATTTGGTAGTCAAAAATAATTTAGTGATGTCATATGGTAGCTTAAGTAAAAGGAAATAGGATAGAAAATAGCTCAAAAATACTAAATGCAAACCTCAAAAGGGTAGAAGACAGCACTATCTTCTCTGTACTACCTGACAAAAGAGTTACAAAGCCCTAGCTAGTTTGGCTAAGTGGGCAGAGTATCAGCCTGTAGACTGAAAGTTCTGGGGTTCGATTCTGGTCCAGGGCACATGCCTGGGTTGCGGGCTCGGTCACCAGTGGGGGGTGTGCAGGAGGCAGATGATCCATGATTGTCTCTCATCGTTGATGTTTCTATCTCTCTCTCCTATTCCTTTCCTCTCTGAAATCAATAAAAAAAAATATATATATATATATATATGCTACAAAGAGCTATATATATATTCAATTCTAACATTGCAAAAGCTTTTAAGATAGGATTTTCTTATAACTTCTGAAGAATAGAGACTGAGTTTAGTATGAACTATTTAAATATATGGAAGTTTGATAAATGGAGGAAATATTTACTTGAATATTACATCATCATCTTAACACAGGACAGCAGAGCTCCTCTGAGGAAAGAAATGTTTTTGTTTGGTAAAGCCCACTATGGTGCAAGATGAGTTCTTGCAGCATCGGCAGGAAAGCTAACTCCTCTGCATAAGACTAGGGAAATGACTGTTCTCTCTTTCTCTGGAAAGAAGTCCCATCCAGATGGCAGTAGCTCAGAGGCCACAAGAACACCAGGAATTTGCAGAAATCTAGGAAGAGTTTTGGCTTCCCTATAACATGAAACTGAAGGTTCAAAACAACTATTTAGCACTTAAAATCCAGACACTCAGCTGATACTTGGGTTACTGGAATATTAAAATATTTGCTCACAAGAGCAGTTGCCGTCAAGAATTTATATTTCAGAATATTAATAAAATCATCATAGCTGTTATATTTTTAAATCTTTTCCAACATAGGAAATTATGTCATTTTGACTAAAGTACTGGTTTTAAAAAAAGGAAAAAGCACAATTATAAGTCTTCAAAATTGAGTAATGCAGAGTAAGTGGTATTATAGTTTGTGGGTTTCCTGTTCTCTTAACCAAAAATGCAGTGGAGGGGGTAATGTCTTGAGCCGAGGCATTTTATATAATAGATTCTGTGGGTACTAAAATATGTACTATACTTCTGCAACCAAAAAAATTCTTCCCCACCAAATTAGAAAGTGTTTTTTTCAATGCTGACTGACAAATTTTAGGTTGTAAATTAAATCAAGAGACACCGTTACCTGAAAACCTACAGACACTTCACAGATTAAAAAACTGAACAAATATAACCATGCTGGCAGACTTAAGAGTATTTACTGTGTAATCTGCACTTCACGACTTATCTTCAAATCAAATAGCTAAGGAGATCCCTCGAAGCAGCATTTTACACAGCAATAAAATAAATACAAATTTTAAAAACAGAAATATTTCAGGAATAGGTAGAAAATCTGTGTCCTCATTTCTTTTCGTCCCTTCTAAAAATCAAATGTAAACTTGTTTTTTGCTGGCTTACGATGATCCTAAATTTTCAGTTATTTTAAACTTATAATATTTAAAGTTTCCAGAAGCTGATGTTTCCAAAAGGTGCCAAAAGAAAAACTGTAGCCAATATAGCTCTTCAGATCAACAAAGTAATCAGTGGCACCAGGACATGCAATCTTAAGTGGCCAGAAACAGGGTGTAACTTAAAATGGGAGTGATGCCAGGGTAGAATATTTATTATATAAACATATTTATAAACATATATAATTCTAGAATGAGTCTAGAATTCTGCATATCTAAGATTTATAACCATTTTAGTAACATAATTCTACTAGGCAAAAAATGTTCAAATTATATTATGGTTTGGACATAAGGCTCATTGATTTCCAAACCATTGTCACAATCAATTCCACGACTTCATGACAAGGTTACCTTTTGAGGGAGAAATGACATGTGGTGGGTGATTTTGGTTTGCCAATGAAATTCAGGAACCAAATAAAAACAGATAAAAATTCTGTTGGCTATCCGCAACTCAGGAGACAATTAAGATTCTCAAATGAGCTAGCTGGGTCTAGTAACTAGGTGGCTAGGGAAATTTAATAACTCTATCCCTCATCCTGCCTTTAGTAGCTGGTATCCCCAGTTCTTCAGGATTTTAACATGGTCCCTCTCTTTCCTCAGAAATCTCATCTACTTCAAAGGCCTTAATTTCTAATTATATAATAATTACTCCCAAGTCTCTATCTTCAGCCCAAATTGGCATTTTTTTACTTTAAACTGAAACTCTCTATCAACTTATAATCCATAAATTTATCACATTCTAAAACTGAACTCATTATCCTTCTCCCATTATATCTGTTTTTTCTTGCTTTACTAATTAGCTAATATTATCAATTCATCTGATCAGCAGGGCCAAAAACCAAAGTCATCTTTCTTCTCCTCAATCCCTGCTTTCCATGTAGTTACCAGTTACTGTCCATTTATTCGCCAAGCCTATGGCTATGGCCTTACCCAAGTCCTTCTCTCTGCCCCGACCAGGGCAATAGTTTCCCACCTGGTCCTCCAACCTCAGCCCTCATTCCCTCTCTAATCTGCTGAGGTTCTTGGCACCCATACTGCTAACTCAGCCCACCGCTCCCATTCCCTTAGCATACTGTACCTTATGCTTCAAGTGTCCTCCACCTCTAAATGCACACACAGGAAAGAATTCCTGGTAACTTGGTCTCTCACACAGATTTTCCTATAAGGGAAAAATATACTATGGGAACCAAAACATGTGGTCCACTTGACAGTTCCACTGTATAAACTGCAGACATTCCAGCTTCCTTATCATTCTTTAGTGGGTCTGCTTGGTGTATACTTTCCTCAAGGCCTGATCAACAGAGTACACTGAGACAACTTCAGTTTCTAGACCTGAACAACTGAAGAGCAGACATCGCTGTCCTGTGAAACTTCCTGAGCAGAAACGAGTTCTTTTGACACTGAGAACAAAAAGCAAAACCTCTTTGTTAAATTCATGACTTTACTACAGAATATACCAAATGAACCCAGCACTACAAAAGTTTGCTGAGATTAGCTTATAATGGTAAGCAACTGATATAAAGACAGAAGAGCTCTGTTTCAAATGGAAAATACAAGATAGAGAAATTGATTCTCAATTCTGTTCCAAATTCTGTTCCAATTTTCCCAATAAAAGCTAACACTGACAGAGCACTTACTATGTGCAAGGCATTGACTTTATTCTTCTCCCATGAAGCCTGTTTTTGTTTTATGCACATAATCCCCTCTCATCCTCACAACTACCCCAACATGTGATATTACTGTTAAGGTTTCATAGATAGAGAAAACTTAAGCTCACAGGTTAAAAAGAGCCAAGCTGGTAAGAGCCAAGAATCAAACTCAGAGCTGGGGCCTCTCACTTCCGAGTGCTATGAGGAGAAACAAGGAGTGTAGGGGACTGTTAATCTCTCTCTCTCTCTCTTTCCCCCTGTTCCTTCCTCTCTCTCTCTAAAATCAATAACATATTTTTTTTAAAAGAAAAAGCCTCAGAGATCCTTCTAAAACAGGCTTAGCTCTCCACTCCATTTTGTAAAAAATACATACTGATTACTGAAAGAGAAAAAAAGGGCAAACAAGCCCCCAATTTGTTCTTTTGTGCTTTTAGAAAAAAATGAGTCATCTGATCCCAAAGTTGGCTGTATTTACAAAGAAACAGAATGATCTGTGTTTTTATGTTTCTTTAATAAGACAACTCCAAATCTGAATTTGATTTTGCCATTAAATAACTATTCAACAGTATTGAGAAAATAATACAGATATATTATTACTGTAAATTGGGAATAATTCTGTCACTTGTTATGAGCTGCTAAAAATAAGCGGGATGAAGATCAAAATAAAATTTTGTTGCAAGAAATTAAATCCACCTATATTGTAATACATTATCTTGCAAATGCCATGCATTCAATAAATATCTGCTAAGAGAATAAATCAATCTGTAGTCAAGTTACATCCATGCAATCTGTAGTAGAGAGAAAAACAGTACTACACGAAATATAAAGTTGTTAGAGCATTTGAAAATTGAAAGCTTTCTTAGCCTAATTTACAAAAATCTACATAGACCTCTCATGGGTTTCAGTAAAGAGATATGAGTGTATATATTGGGCTACATCAATTAAGTCCATCAGTTACACTAATATTGCAAACATTCCCTAGAGCAGTGGTTCTCAACCTTCTGGCCCTTTAAATACAGTTCCTCATGTTGTGACCCAACCATAAAATTATTTTCGTTGCTACTTCATAACTGTAATGTTGCTACTGTTATGAATCGTAATGTATATATCTGATATGCAGGATGGTCTTAGGTGACCCCTGTGGAAGGGTCGTTCGATCGCCAAAGGGGTCTCGACCCAAAGGTTGAGAACCACTGCCCTAGAGAAATGTGTTTGAAAACACTGGCAAAAACTACAAAATCTTTAATACTCTCCCTCGCCACAATTTTCTTATTTTAAAAACATTGGTAGTAAGATGTTTCCCAATAAAGTTAAGACATGGTAATGAGAAAAAGTCCAACAAACTGCTATTGTGGGGAGAAGTCCTGAGATAGAAAAGGCTGATAGAATGCGATGACTCAGGGTCATTACTATGACTAAGCAATTACTGTATTATAGTGACTGTAGTAATATTCTCTAAGATTATAAGCTTTTAAAGAGCTCCTTCTCCCTACACTAAATGGTCTCAAATTGCTATATTTTTTTTTGAGATTTTAAGTCTACTTCTAATTTGGTTTTCTGCCTCATTGTAAAGGCAATCAACCATTACACTTTACAGTTGCCAGTGTCTCTCCCCTTTCTAATCTGCTGTTAGCTGAGAAACCAGATAACCAGGTTATCAGAGAACCCAGAAGTGTCTGCTGGAGACTAAACCTTAGGACCTGTTTTCCTGCCCTTGGCTGGTTCCTCGGTGCCTCTTTCTTTCATCCCTGCAGCGCTAGGGATTTGGTTGCTTCTTTTCTTCCTTTGGCCCAGGCGCCGCCAAGTGCTTTCTCACCTGGTGTTCTTTTCCCTAGGTTGGCTATGAATACCTTTGTCCTTTCTTCACTGTCTCCTAAGAAAAGTGTTAAGTCCTCCTCTTGTGTGAGAATTTTACTGTCAATTGTCACAGAGAAATATAAAGTAGGTTACAAACATGGACCAAGTTGTTTAAGGAACCTTAAAATTTTTCAGTGATTTTGTTCCTTAATCAGTGTTCACAGACGCCTCTCTTGAATGCTCGCTCCCAGAGACTATGTGCTCACTTTCTTCCTCACTTCACTGTGAGCCCCTTGAATGAAGGTGTCTTATGTTTGCATGCCCAAAACTTAAAGCAACTGACACATGGTAGGCTAGCAATACATGCCTAACTATAAGCTTAGTGATTTAAAATGTCAATACACTGAATTATAGAAGTAATTTAATGAACAAAATTGCTTATTAGTACATTTCAGTCCAACATCAACTAAATGACTTGCCTTGAAAAACACACACACACAAAACCTTAAGCTAAGAGTGAACAGTTGAAAGAAAACATTGTTTTTGCTTTATGAATAACTCTGTATAAGAGTTTGCTGTTAAAAGAGAGATTTATTATTTTTATTGCAATAACACAGTGCCCACTTTTCTTATAAATAACTAAAAAGAACTGGCTGACAATTTCATAGGAAAGCTACAAGTGAATTTTTGGCTCACAACTTAGTTTTATCATGTTTCCCTCTAACAGTATTTGCAACTGTTTATAAATTACATTTAAATTAAGTCTCATATTAAATAAGAAATGAGAAAATATCTACTTAAAAACCCCACAATTGCTAATATCTGCAGTCTTTTGTTTTTCATGACTAAAAACAGAACAGTGTTTAGCCTAGTACTAGCTAAAAAGATGAGAATAGATGGGAAAAAATCTTTTTAAGTTGTTAAATTATGTGCTTTAGGAACAGTTGTACCATCTCAGAGGCATTTTAGTTGGCTCCCAGCCTCCTCCTCTTCCTTTCTTCCTCAGAGAGAGAGTGTTCTTTCTCAACCAACAAACTTCCCTTTGTTTAGATTTATACCACTGGCCTGAATAACCCAAAGCACCACACACAACATGCCAATGACTAAAAGCAGTAAGAACAGAAAGCAGAGGTTTGGTGCTTAGACCGCAAACCTTTCTATACATGATGAAGTTTTGAAAAGTCCATTTTCTAAGTTGACAAGCATTTTATTAAATGTAAAGAAGTAGTTAAGTTCTCCTGAAAAGATTACAAATGATATGAATGGGGCTGTTGCAGATTTAGCCACCAACCTGGTCCTCACACCACAGGCATGCCCTCCATTATCCTTTTAAACATCCTTTTCTGAGACAACCTCATACCACACCATTCTTGCTAATCTCTGAAACCCTATCTGATCTCTATTTCTCTTACTCTCATTCCTCCCACCAGTAAATTCACAAAATCTATAGCTAGTATTCTCTCCAAACTCTATGAATGAAGTACAAGCATAATCTCAATCATGCACTTCCACACTTGTTGATGGGAATATAAATTAGCAATCCTCTTAGAAGAGGAACTGGGTGAAAGACAGAAGGGGGAGAGAAACTTATTTTTCTTAATATACCTTTCAACTTTTCTACATGTGATGTCCACCAGATTGAAAAATAATGAAATACGTTACTTAAAAGTCTCTATTCCTGCCTTCTCTAAATCTCCCTCTAACTACTGCCCTCTGCTCTCAGCCATGCTTCCTTAAAGGGCATTTCCTCTCATTCTCTTTTCCCCATCTCTCATTCATACCTCAACCCCACTACAATCTGATTTTTCCTGAAACCACTTTCCCTTCAGTCACCAGTAGTCCCTGCTAACCAATCCAATCATACCTTCTTAGTTGTTATCTTATGTCACCTCTGGTTCAATATTGTTGACTACTCCCTGCTTTCCTCTGTTGACTCTCTTTTCTGTTAATAACTCCCAGCCTGGCTCTTAAACTAGACTTTTTCCTGAGCTTCAAACAATTTTCTCAAAGGCTGATTATGATCCCTTAAACCAGTGGTTGGCAAACTGCGGCTCGAGAGCCTCACGCGGCTCTTTGGCCCCTTGAGTGTGGCTCTTCCACAAAATATCGACTTCTGCGCATGGGCCACGAAGTTTCAATCACACTGTACGTGCATGCCTGCACGTGGTATTTTGTGGAAGAGCTACACTCAAGGGGCCAAAAAGCCGCATGTGGCTCGTGACCTGCAGTTTGCCGACCACTGCCCTAAACTGATCCACTGAACATTTGTCTCCTTTTTCTCACCTTGCCACATCTAACCCATTACCAAGTTCTGTGCAGTCTAATACCAATATATGTCTCTCAAATTTACCCACTTCTCTTCATTCCCTCCTCTTTCATCCTAATTCAAGCCATCATCAACTCTTAGATTCCTAAGGTGAACCAAGTTCCTATTAGGACTCCATGTTAATCTCTTATTCTCCATAAGGCAACAAGAATCATATTTTTTAAAACTAAATTCCTTTTAAAAATAAATGAAGGAGTCCCATAATACCTAGAATAAAATCCACACTTAAAATCCCAGTCTACAAGGACTGCCCCTACTTGTCCCTCATCTTGCCACACTCTGCTCTTTGCTCAGACTCAGCCACAGAGACACAGACCTTTTGTCATTTCTTTTCACTTCTCATCACACTCTCTTATCTCTGGGCCTTTGTAACTGTTCACTGTACCTGGACTACTCTTCGCTCTTGTTCTTTACATGGCAACTACTTCTCACCCTTCAGGTCTCAGTTGAAAAGCCATCCTAAGGGAGAAGTTACCAGTCTACCATATCTAAAGTAGTCTCCTCTGCCACCTTTATTTTACAATGCAGCATCTAATTTATTTCTTTTACAACATATATTACAATTTACTTCCAGGAAGAGAAAGGGAAGCTGCTATCTTTTCCCTTTCCTCCTCCTTGCTGATCAGAATGGCAACACAATGGCAGGAGCAGCAACTCAATAAATATTTGTTGTTGAACTATCAACTGAACTGGTGGGTGAATTCTTTCACTATTAACATGCATTATTTATCAACTCCATTGTTACACAACATGGTGTGTAACACTTTTAAATTAGACCCTAATTTATTTGAACTATTTCTTCCTTCTTCATGGCTTGTGAGAAAGCTTTCTAAAGAGAAAGAACTCAAAGTCTGGCAACCACTGACAGATATATAG
Organism: Myotis yumanensis; assembly: GCF_028538775.1. NCBI lineage: Eukaryota > Metazoa > Chordata > Mammalia > Chiroptera > Vespertilionidae > Myotis > Myotis yumanensis. The sequence goes on from NW_027223759.1 coordinate 9,599,564, forward strand.
ATAAGCTTCCAAGACCTCTCTGATCTTTACAACATGAATTAGTTCCACCTCTATTCCATGAGTAGACTTTGTATGCTCATTTTCTTAGCAGGAATAAACCATAATACAGGGTGGGGTGGTCAAGTAGGATATGCCTAAGGTTACGTGAGTCTGTGGTAAAGCTAAGAATAAAGTCAGAACATTACATCCTAAAAAGCAGGTCAGTGATTTTAAAAATTTCAATAAAATGACCTCAATGAACAATTGGTCAATCAGCTGTTTATGAGACAGCTTTCAATGCCTCTTGAAATAAACTAAAAGTACTGAAAAGAAATAAAAAGTAGTGTACAATAGACTCTGCCCTAAGGAGAGTAAAGATGTAAGAAACCTAAGATCTAATGGTGAGAGCTCTAATAATCTCTATGATTTACATTCGACCTAAGATCTAATAATGTAAAGAAATTTAAGAAAATAAGATACCACCAGTTTTATTAGGAATTTATGAGTGTTAGGATAGAACTGTTCTGTACATAGCCAGAGGGGGAGAGCATTTTTCTAGCTGAAGTGGTCTGGCTTCGCATAGGAGCAAGATTTGAGTAAGTTCTTCAAGGATGGAAAGATTTGGATAGTGGGAATGTGGATAGCTGGTAGGGAAAGACAAAAGCAGCCAGAGCCAGTTTGGCAGGAGTGTACAGACCAATTTCAGTGGGAATATACGGGAAAGTACTTGGAGCTTTAAATTTGACTAGCTCAGATTAAGAAATCTGAACTTGATCCAACAGGGAACAAGTTTCTAAATGGAAAGTGACATTTGAGAAATAAATCTGGAGTCAGAATCGAGGATAAATTTCAGAATAGAGGATAAATTAGAGACAGAAAAATAATTAAGAAATTTTATCACATTATGCCTGAATTATTGTAACAAATGCATAACAAGGCGAATGGAAACAGAGGGATCTATGAAACAGTGAAGATAGGACTTGTTACGGATGAGCTGGGTCTAGATGAATTTTATCCTCTCCTAAAAGATCATTACATTCAGTATAACTTCAATCATTTGGCTTAAAACCTTACAATTTTCCTTGCTCCTCAATCCCTAAGAGTTCTCTTTCCCAGACATTTCCTGTTTTCCCATCCCCCAAACTCTTTTCTCCAACTACACAATATATTCCCAACAAAACAAAGGATTGTATTTACTAGTTTTCTAGACACATCAGGAAATTCCCAATCCTATAACTTTTTCATGCTATTGCTTGTAACTTCAATGTTCTCTTTTTCTTCTACATATCCAATCCTCACACCCCAGTTCAAATGCCAGTTTTTCCATCAAGTTTTCCCAGAAGCCCTAGTAATTACTGCCTCTCAATGCTCCACTTTTCTCTAAAAAACTTTAAAAAACCCAACAACTTATTATTGTTCCTAATCTCCCCTGATAAGCTGTATACTCCCTATGGAAAAATACCCAATTCATTTTTGTAATCCTCCTTTCATAGGCAGTTGAAGATCTTAATACTGTATGGCAACAGCATAGTATAATGGCTAAGAGCACAGATTCTGAAGACAGCTTGTGTTTGAATCTTACCACTGCCATTGATCAGCTATGTGACCAGGGACAAGTTACTGGACCTCCCTGTACTTCAATATCTGTATGTATAAAATGGAGATAGTGATAGTAGGTATTTCATAAGGTTGGCTTACTGCTTCTCAGCCTTTTGGCTAAGATCAAACAAAGTATAGGACTTGGCTTAGAACAGTATAAGCACCATAAAAGTGTATTAAATACAGTGGGAAAACAATGAATATTCTGTGAAAGCTTTATGAAAAGCCAAATGTCAAAAGCATAGCCAGTCTATAGGTAAAAAAGGATTTACAAATTCTTCCAAAATCTTCTTATATATACCCTAAAGGTTAGCTGTGCCCTCTAAAATCTTCCTTAACAATGGTTCTGTTTTAGTTTGACATGTGATATTCGAAGAAAATATTTAGTTTAGTTTCCTGTGGCAATAGACACCTGAACTGGTCTCCCTGCCTCCAGTCTTATCCCCTTTAATCTATCCTCCACAAGACTCACAGAGTAATCTAAATTGCTCTAAAATGCAGAGCTAATGTTTTTGCACTGCTACAAACCCTTTTCATCCCATTTCCTTAAGATAAAGATTAAACTCCTTAGCATCTCATACAAAATTGTCCTAATATGGTCCCAGCCTAGTCTCCAACTTCACCTCTCAACACTTACCACAAAACCTAATCACCTGGCCACACCTAAAAGGCTTTTTCAATGTCATTTCTTCACCTAGAACAGTGGTCGGCAAACCGCGGCTCGCGAGCCATATTCGGGTCTTTGGCCCCTTGAGTGTGGCTCTTCCACAAAATACCACGTGCAGGCGCGCACATACAGTGCGATTGAAACTTCGTGGCCCATGCGCAGAAGTCGGTTTTCGGCCTGGGCAAGTTTATTTTGAAGAAGTGGCATTAGAAGAAGTGGGGGGTGGACATATAGAGAGGATGAGCGAAAGGAGATAGATGAAACAAGTATACAAGACGAGTGTGGATGGGAGAGTTGGAAGGGGTCTATCTCAGCAAACGTACCTCAATCAGATTGAGGATGTTTTTAGCAAAGGCCAGCTTAGGAGTACCCTAATTAAGTTAATAACAATGTACCTACCTATGTAGTTTAAGTTTAAAAAGTTTGGCTCTCAAAAGAAATTTCAATCGTTGTACTGTTGATATTTGGCTCCGTTGACTAATGAGTTTGCAAACCACTGACCTAGAACATCCCTGTATAATCTTCTAGGGCTGCCATTACAAAATACCACAGACTGGGTAGTTTACATAACAGAAATTCATTTTCTCGCAGTTCTAGATGCTAGAAGTCCAAGATCAAAGTGCTGGTAGATTTGGTTTCTCCTGAGGCTTGCAGATGGCCACCTCCTCCATGTGTCCTCACATGGTTTTTCTCTGTGTTTATTTTGTGGCCAAAGTTTCTCTTATAAGGATACCAATCAGAAAAGATTATGACCTACCTTAAAGGGTTCAGTTTAACATAATCACTTCTTTAAAGGCCCTATTTCCAGATACAGTCACATTCTGAGGTCATGGGGATTCGGGTTTCAACATTTAACAAGAATTCTGGAGGGACAGAATCCAGCCCATAAGAGCCCCTCTCATTTATTTTTCCAAGACTGGCCCAAGCCTTCCCACCCTAGGAAGATCTCAGTGCTCTTTCTTTATGTTCCCACAGCACCTCTGTATGATGTCCTCTGTATGCTGCTGTCCTGTCACTCACTATCACAATTGTCTCTTTCCCTCTTCAGACTGTATTTCTTAAGAGCAGAGACGAAATCTCTAGCACTTAGCACAGTGTTTGGCCCCTTCAAGGTATTTAATCAAGATTTGATTACTGAAAGTATTACAAAAGCATGGACTTCAAGACAGGCAAATGTGGTTTCAAGTCCTGGCTCTATCACTTAATAATCTTGTGACTTTGGGCAAGACACTAAATGCTGAACTTCCATTCTATACAAGCTAGTTGTAAAGATAAATGACCTAATTATAATTTTTTTAAAAAATCCAGTTGTGGTTTGGTATACAGCAGATGCTCAAAAAATGTGAAGAGTAAAGATTCTGAGATTGCCTGAGGTTAACACCCAATTTTACCACTAGGTAGCTGAATGGCCTTGATTATGTTCACTTATCCTCTGCTTCAGTCGCCTATCTATAAAATCACCTCTTCCATCTGACTCACTTCACTTAGCATGATACTCTAAATATTCATTATGCTGTCACAAAAAATTTCATCTCTTTTTTTTATGGCTAAGTAGTATTCTAGTGTAAGTATGTATGTATGTATGTACCACATCTTATTTATCTCATCATCTGTTGGAGGATACTTGGGTTGTTTCCATGTCTAGGCTACAATAATGCTGCAGTGAACACAGGGTACATATATCTTTACAAATAAGTGTTTTCCATTTTTGGGGGGGTAGATACCCAGAACAGGTATTGCTGGGTCATATGGTAGTTCTATTCTTTGAGGAACCTCCATTCTGTTTTCCATAGCGGCTGTACCAATGTACATTGCCATCAGCAGTGTACGAGGCTCCCTTTCTCCACATCCTCTCCAACACTTATTTGACTAATTGATAAGAGCCATTGTAATGGGTGTGAGATAGTATCTCATTGTGGTTTTGATTTGCATTTCACTTATAGCTAGTGTGAGTCAGATGGAAAAGAACAAGAACCAAGAACCACATGATCTTACTCACAAGTGGGATATAAAACAAAAAGCAACAAACAAAACAAACTCCTTGATACAGACAACAGAATGGTAGTTACCAGAAGGGAAGAGAAGTGGAGGGAGGACAAAGAAGGTAAAGGGAGTCAAATACGAGGTGACAGAAGATTAGATTTTGGCTGGTAAGCACACAATAGAATGTATAGATGTCGTATTATAAAGTTGTACACCTGAAATTTATGTTATTAGCCAGTAAATATAATTTTAAAACTACCTCGTTGTGCTTCCGTGAGAATAGGTTAATACAGGTAAAGATTTAGATGGGTATCTAATAGGTAGTAAGCATTATACAAATGTTTCCTATTATTACATGAACACTGCAGATCTGAACAAATGACTGGAACCCATGCATAATTTAGTTCTTTCCATTATTAAATCATTTAAAATGTATTATGTACTTTAATGCCTCAGATTTCTTACCAACTAAACAGTATGGTAACTAAAGAGGTTCAAAAATTGGTACAGATGATATAACAGAGCTCAAAATAAACATGAAATAATATATTATCATCATCTGTCTCATTTCTTATACTGGTTTTTAACATAAAGGGGTGGAGAAGCAAAAATTTTAAGAAACAAGTCTTTCTACTCTTAAAATCTATAGATATTAAGCATTGTCAGTGGAGAATAATGCTCCTTGACTCATATTTCCAACTGTAGATTCACTAAAACTTTGAACCAGAAAGGACCTTTAAGGTGAAAATCCAATCCTATGTCTTACGTAAGTAAACTGGAGTGGGTTTGGCGTGCGCTTTTAGGATCTTAATGAGTAGCTCTCTGGGGGACCCGGAACTGCAAGCAGAAAGAACAACTTGTTCAAAAGCGGGGGTTTGGACTTACTCTAGATGTCCAAAGTGTGTAGAAACCAGTGTTGGGAAATAACACTGGAACATGCCTTCAGGATAATTTCTGAAGGAGGTCCCAGCTTCCTGACCCGTAACTCTGGAGCGAGGCAAATCTAGGTCTGAATCTCCACTTAAGGTCTTTGAGCCTCAGATTTAGCGCAAAAGGGTTATCGTAGTGATTGAGCGGATGTATGCAGAGCTCCTAACCGGGGTGCCTGGCAGACGGAGAGCACCCAAATGTTTGTTCTTTCCAAGCCCTTCTAGCATATGAATAAAAACCTACAAAATGACAAAACACGGTCTTTCATAAAGTGTGCGCTTGCTGAATGTCTGAGGCCTGCTGCACGTTACTTAATTTTAAAAACAGGAAGCTGAATGAATGCCGAGATGGTGAAGTGTCCGCATCCTGCCCTCTCTCACCCCCAACTGTCCTTCACAGTCTGCTCTGAAGTGTCCCGTCTCCACCCTCAACCTGCTATTTGGAGACCCCTGGGGCTCGGACATGCAATTCTACAGCGACTATGCATATATTTAAAACTCAGAGCCCATTTCATTTTATTCCTATGGCCCATTCTAGCTTGACGAATTGCCAGTGAACGGTCACTGTTTTTGTTTGTTTATGGCTCAGAAACTGCACGTTTAGGTAAAAGGTTTGTGGGCACGCACCGCGGTGACCCAGAAATCCTTTAAGTGTCAGAGATTATCTGTATGCCAGTCCTCCAATGGACACCGGCCAGGACCCATTATGTGCGCTGGAAACTGAAGTCAACCATCTCTTTGGAAAGACGTGTGGTGTCTTGGCTCACAATCCATCCCAGAAAAGTCCACGGCAACTTCACCCAGAAAGAGCTCTTCCAACGCCCGCCCCTCGGTTCACAGCACAGATGGCGAGCGAGGCTTCAGGTCCCGCCGCCGGACACGACGCCCTCATCGCTCAGGGCGGGGGCTGGACGGACAAGGTCCGCAGAGGAGAACGCGGCCAGTCCTCCGAGGAGGGGGAGCCCCGAGGCCGGCGCACAGCGCCCACACTGCGCACCCGCACTGGGGAAACACCCCACTCCCCCGGGGGCGGGGACCCGGCGCGGACCCTGCCCTCCGGCGCCAGCCGCCGGCTCTGGTGTCCTCGGAGGACCGGGCGGCGTGACCTCAGAGGACCGGGCAGCGCGCGGGGCTGGAGGGCGCCTCCGCGTCCCAGGGAAGTTGGCAAGGGCAAGTGCGGGTCGCGCACGGAAGGTTACTCACAGGAATGGCCCGGAGCCCTCTGTCCTCCGCCCGCGTCCCCTCAGGGAGAAGCTTCTAAGGCGGCGGCAGCCTCCGAGCAGCAGCTGAGCTGCCGCCGCCGCAGCCTGGAACCTCCGGGCGTGGCAGGGACGGGCGGCGACTTCACATCATCATTACTCGGCGACTTCAGTTTTGCGGCAGCACCGGATCAATGGCAGTCCCCACGCAATTGGGGACGAAAGAACGAAACCCGCTCTCCCAGCAGCCTCCACGCGCCGACCCGAGGGCTTGCTGGGAATCGTAGTTCCTCGAGTTGTAGTTCCGCCTTGGCCCCGCCCCCAAGTTCGAAGGCCCCGCCCCCTGGCTGCCGGGCCCTGGGGCGGGAGGCGGGGCAACCCGGGTCGGGGTGGGGCGAATTCCGTCCCGACAGAGAGCCCCGGACTGGGGCAGAGTTCCCCGCGGACCGCCCCGGTCCGGGTCGCGCCGGCCTCCTACTCCCCGCGGCCCGCGCTGGGAGCGGGCCTCGCGCGCTCGCCTTGCCACGGGGCGGACCGGGCTCCCACGCCGCCCAGGCCCCGCATCGCTGGCCGCCTGAGAAAGAGTCCTGGCCGTGATCGCCTGCGGGTAATGCGGGAGGCCGGGTCCGGGAGGGGGCGGGGAGGAGGGCGGCTCGGTCCGCGCACGCCGCGCAAAGCCCGAGGCTGGACCTGCCGCCGGCCTGGAGCGCGGCCCTGCCCCGGCTCTGCCCGCGCCCCTGGCCGCGTGGTGGCCGAGGCACCTGCGTGCGGCGGAGGCGGTGCCCGTGGGGTGGGCGGCGCCAGGTGCGCGGGGTCCGAGCCCCCGCGGCGCTGTCCCCCCAGCCCTCACCTTGAGCCGCGCTCGGGGGCCTGGAGAGGTTTCCGGACCGAAGACACCCCTGGCCCCGCTCTGTGCCGCCTTCGGGATCGCTACCAAGTCCCCCCGCTCCCCCCCCCCCCACCCCCCCAGCAGGACTAGGAGGGAACTTTTCGCAAAAGCAAATGCCCAGGCGTCGTTTTTGTCCTCAGTATTGAAGCTCGGCGTTGTGTTTGCCTTCGTGGGTTTGTTGTGTCGGGCACCCTTTTCCCTGAAAACTTGGTCAGGATTTGTGACACATCGCCTGCCTGGCACGGAGCACACAGTAGGCGTTCAGCAGATGTCTTCTGAAAGCATGAGTCACGATACTAATTTGGAAAATTATACTGAGTTGTGCGTTGCTACAATTTTTAAGATATTATGGATATTATAGGTTTCCAAGATCACTTGGAAAATTACAGTAATTTGAAAGCTCAGCAAAGAGTTAAATAAGGGTTTGTGTTGTTTTTTTGTTTGCATTCCCTATAACAATGGACTATTGGAGTTCAGTAAATAGACACAGCTCCTGATTTTCGCAGAGTGTCACCCTTTCAGATGAAAACCTTCGGACTACCTCCCATTCTGTTATAGGACAACTTTAAATTATTTATAAAGCTTTATCCTAGTTACCTTTTCAGATACAGGTGCAAGGGACCACACTAATGTACTTGTGAATACATTTAGAAAATTAGGTCTGAAATATGAAATTTCAAAAAGTATTTTTTCATGCCTAGTGAAAGAACGTGTACAGAAAAATATGACTGCAAATCTCCAACACACACACTTCCCCGCCCCTTACCAGGTGCAGCTGCTGCCTTGACCTCAAAATGTCTTGTAAAATTATCTCTTATTAGACTGGCATATCTTAAGCAAAAACCTCTGGGATTAAACCACCCCATGGGGACAACCCTTTAGTACTAACAGTTCTCACACATGGTGCCCGTTTCTTCTGAGTTTTTCCGAGAAATAGGAAAGGTAATGAAGTTTAAAGTTTTGTGGTGGTTCTTGTTGTTAAAAACTTACTGATATTAAGTGGGAAAAGCAGAAAACAAAATGGTAATAACCACAAAGTTCAGTTCATGACATCCCTAGTCTTTCTGCCGTGGGAAGGTAAGCTACAAGTGGTCAGAGCCTTACCTGCCCCATCACCAGTGAGTGCCCCGTGCCCTGCACAGTGCCCATTCCAGAGTAGCTGTTAATTAAACAACTGTGAGATGAATACTTGGCTGTTTCACATAACAGTGTAATGACTTTCTATATATGTGGTTTCTTCATTTGCTTGCATTCTTCCTTAAAATAGATTACTGGAAGTGAGAATTATACTGGGTCAAAAGGTATGAACATTTTCATGTTTATCAAAATATTGCCAACTCACTCCCCAAATGAGCCTCACCGTTTTGTGCTGGTATATTTGAGGGTGCCTTTCAGAGCATCCTCTCAGGCTCTTATTGATACAGTGTTTGGCAGTGATGGGTATTTTCAGGTGACGTATCTCCTTTGATTTCAGTCAACCTGGAAGGTGGGCAGGGCAGGCATTGCATTCCTCCTTTTGTAACAGCATCTTCCAGTGCCTTAACTTGATACAGTGAATGACAGAAGACAAAATAATCATGCTTTCAGGTTCTTCTTCCTCACATTCTTTCCCTTTGGTGTGTAGTGGCCATCCTGAACAAATACATATTTTCCCTTAGCAATAAAATTGGGTACCATGCTATAATATCTATGGTTTACAAGATCTCCTTTTCTTTCTCATTTTGTTCAGATATTTGCAGATGTCTTCATCAAACTTGAAGACTTCATTAAAATTAAATAATGAAGCACAATGTATATGAAAGTAAAGACATTGATTAGTTATAAGGAAACACCAAAGCACTAGCAAGTTTAGAACATTACTACCCTTTCTATTAGGAAAGATCTGGAAACTTTTGGTGGTGCTTTTGTAGCTTTTGGTGGTCCTTGTGTCACCTTGTGTCAATGGTCCTAGACATTGTGTGGGTTTATGACAACTAGTTCAAGAAGCTTACCTGTAAGTCTAAATTATGTTCCTTTTGTTTTCATAGTAGGATATTTCTGCATCTGAAGATAAAGCAATAATCTTCTCTGCAGTAGATGGATTTTTGTCACTTTCTGTGAAATAAAGCGATTCAATGTCTTTTCTGGTAAGTTCTTGTTAACATGGATCTGATTTTTGTGCCTTCAGAGTAGTTGGATGGTGATGCAGAGCCATAACAAAGGGCATATTCTGATGAGACAGTCTTTACTCTGATGTTATTTTTATTTTTTTAAAATATATTTTATTGATTTTTTACAGAGAAGAAGGGAGAGGGATAGAGAGTTAGACACATCGATGAGAGAGATCGATCAGCTGCCTCCTGCACGCCCCCCAGTGGGGATGTGCCGCAACCAACCAAGATACATGCCCTTGACTGGAATCGAACCTGGGACCCTTGAGTCCGCAGGCCGATGCTCTATCCACTGGGCCAAACCGGTTCGGCATGATGTTATTTTGACCTGAATGACTTCTGGTCTTAAGAAATGAATTAGCCCTAACCGGTTTGGCTCAGTGGATAGAGTGTCAGCCTGCGGACTGCAAGGTCCCAGGTTCGATTCCAGTCAAGGGCATGTACCTTGGTTGTGGGCACATCCCCAGTGGGAGGTGTGCAGGAGGCAGCTGATCAATGTTTCTCTCTCATTGATGTTTCTAACTCTCTATCCCTCTCCCTTCCTCTCTGTAAAAAATCAATAAAATATATTTTTTTTAAAAAAGAAATGAGTTAAATTCTCGAGTTTTTGTTTTTTCAAAAAAGAGTTTCTCCTGTACTTTCATATATACTCATTATTCTGTTCTTGTAACCCAGACCCACCTTTCTCATACATATGCTGTGCTTGGATATACCTCTCTCATCTAGTTAGCTATGTCTTACCCTTTAAATATTTCAAAAATATTTCTTAAAAATTTCCATCTGACTAAAGGCAAGCAAAATAATATTTAAATAAGCCCCTTGACTTGACAAGACAAAAAGCAGTTGGGTCAATGTATAATCTGATGTATAGATACTATTACATCCACATCTGAATATACTTTAGATATTGGTATCTGCTTTAATTAAGTAGTTTTATGACTTTCATCTTGCTTTATACAGAATATAATACAATACTTGAATATTTGAATTATTATATTAAAGCAGTGATCTTTTAAAAAGTGATGGGTGCATTTATATGAGAAGTTGTGATTGACTGGCTGGGCAGGTGGTATAATCCTCATTTTGAGTTTGGCCCAAGATTGCGAAAAATTAGAGCCAGGGCTCAAACTCATATCTGTTCATCAACACCTTCATTTGCCAAGTGTAAGAAGCAGAACTATGAAGTGAGAAGAATGTTAGTTATATAGAAAATACAGGATGCATTACTTATGTCTAAAGTACAGCTTTTCTCCTTAAAAGGGGGAGCTTTATATATCTGGAAAATACATTAAGGTGAGATACCTACTTCATTTTCCAAAGCAAATCTGAGGATCAAAATAAAAATGATTACAGTGGGTAAAGCAGAATAATCTTTAGCTAAATATTCAGAAGAAAACTGCAGGTGATAGAAGAGTTCAATATCAATACCAACTGTAAAAGTGAATTGATACTATGATCTCCAGAGAGAGGACAAGGATCAGAGATATGCCAAGTAGAATTATAACAGAAGGCATTTGTCTTCTGCACACACAGCTGCTTCTCTGTCCTCTTGCATACTGTACCCCACATTATGAGTCCTGGCTTCAATTCCAGATCCCTGCATGCTACCCTTTCTGCCCCTCACGCCATCACTAGACCTTGTATCACATGTCACCCCTACTTATTTCGTGGGGGCTTTTTTCACTTTATTTAATTCTTTTCTGAATTTCCAGGATTGTTTCTGTACTTCACGAACACAAGTTGAATCACTCAGACCTGAAAAACAGTCTGAAACCAGTATCCATCAAAACTTGGTAAGAAATGATTGAGTACAATTAATACTCCTTTGCCTTCTGTAATACCACTCACTCCTGGTTCTCCGACATTCTTCTTTACCGCGGCTTTGCTACTCTCCAGTGGCCTATCATTGGCCTCTTCTCTTCTGTCTAAACCATCTCTCCTTGAGCATCTCACCTGTTTAAGACTCTGTTGCTCAGGTTTCAGATTATCCTGGAGCTCCCTCGGGTTTTCATTCAGGTGAGGAGGGGACTCTGGCATCAAGCAGAACTGATGATTTTCACATTTTTACCTACCACTCTCGCTCTTTCTTGGGCACAGGGGTGTCTGTAGAATATCTTGTATTAGAGTTTTCAAAGACATTTTTATGCAGTTTCGGTTAAACATTAATTTTCTCTCAGACTCAGCAACACATTGTGTTTCCTGCTTTGGCTAATAAAAAACCCAACTACTAGTTCATCCTGACTAGAAATTGGAAAGATCCTCACACTGCCTCTACCTCTGCTCCCACATGTAATATACACCAAGTCTTATGGTTCTGTATCTGAAATGCCCTTGAGTCCATGCCCTCCTTCACCTGGTTACTAACTACTGCTACTCAAGTCTCATCATCTCTCACTGGACTATTACAGGAAGACTCATTGCGTCTAGTTTCCTAGGCATGCGTATACCCTCCTCTCACCACTCAGATCAGGATTCAACACTGTTACCAATACAGGGCTCCTTGTGTCACTTTCCAACTTTAAGATTTCATTGGTTTCCAAAAGCCTATGGGATAAAGCCTAAGCTTTTTCTTTTTCATGCAGGAAATTTATTGGGAAGTTCTTTCTAGACCAACACTGTGAGAGAGGGAGGAGGCAGTGTTGTTGGTACCTAAGAAGTCTGAGGAGAGGCCATGAGCATCTCTGGAGCTGGCATGGCTCTACCTAATTGTCCTAGTTGCTTAAGGGCTCTGGGCATTTGTACTCCTGTATCCACCAGTGTTGGATACAAACTGACCCCAGGGAAGTGGCATAACTGGGCAAGGTGGCTTCTTTCTGAAGAGGGCAATTCCCTGTACAAGACTCAGTGGTCCTAGTGGTTGGGGAGATAGCACCTCCATTCTGAAAGCAAACCTGGCTGTACTCCATAGTATCCCCGAGAGAGAATCAGCTAATGAGGGAAGGACAGGAGATTTTACTAAGAGTCTTAGGGTATTAATAGAGGTTTTCCACGTGGATGAGGGAAGGTCTAAACTTGTTAGCATGGTATAAGGCAGTGGTCGGCAAACTCATTAGTCAACAGAGCCAAATATCAACAGTACAACGATTGAAATTTCTTTTGAGAACCAAATTTTTAAACTTAAACTATATAGGTAGGTACATTTTTATTAACTTAATTAGGGTACTCCTAAGGCTTAGGAAGAGCTACACTCAAGGGGCCAAAGAGTCGCATGTGGCTCTCGAGCCACAGTTTACCGACCACGGGTATAAGGGATCTTAGTGGTATGGAATAACTAATTTTTTTAGTTTTATTTCTTGCTACTGAGTCTTAGCATAAACTCTTCTTTCTGTTTGAAATAGTCTCCTTTTTCTGCCTCTAAAATTTCTCCTCATTCATAAAGAGTTGGCCTAAATATCACATCTTGAAGCTTTTCTTGTACTTTTCATTTATTCTCCAACATATGTTAGACATTCCTATAAAGTCTCATTTATTCATTATCTCACAATGATTGTTGTATACGTCTCTTCCAACTATAACATGATCCCCATAAAATAGGCATCCTGTCTTTTTCATCTTTATCTCCCCTGGGCAATGCCTGATGTAAATAATATTTAAAGAAACATGCTCGGGAATGAATATTTCTCACTACGAAATGGAACCTGCCTTGCAAATGGCTTATTTCCTACAAAATAAGATAATCCCATTTAATCCTGTTTTTACATTTATCCCAATTTTGTCTTCATTTTTGTCATTTCACTTTTTGCTCACTAATACTCTAAAGTCTTCTAGTTACCTGTCCTTTTGTACAGTAGTATGTAGTGTCTAATCCTTGCTTTTATTCAAATATTACCTTCAGGTTGAGATATTCAGAGAATAAAGTGTCTGTTGTTATCTCCTTGCTGTTGCCAGGAAACAGGCCTAGAACTCAGTAAACTTCAACACGTGCTACCTTTTTTTTTGCTATGTGCTAAATAAAATTGACCATATTAACCATTTTTAAGTGTGTACAGTTCATTGGTATCAAACGCATGCATTATGTTGTGCAACCATCACCACTATTCGTCTCCATAACTCTCCATCTTGTAAAATGGAAACTCTGTTCCCTCTCCCTCCCCTTCCCCTGGCAACCACCATTCTACTTTCTGTCTCTGTGACCTTGACAACTCTTAGTACCTAATATATATATATGTGTGTGTGTGTGTGTGTGTGTGTGTATATATATATATATATATATATATATATAGTTTTGTTTTTATTTATAGATTTATTTTGTTTTAGCTATAATAATCAAAGCATAATATGCTAATTAGACTGGACGACCTTCCAGACAAAGCCAGGGCTGCGAGGGAAGCCTGGGTCCTGGGTGCCAGAGGGAAGCCGGTGCTGGCAGCCGGGGGAAGGAAGGCCTACTCTTGCACAAATTTTGTGCATCAGGCCTCTAATATATATATATAAAATAACCTGTTTTGGGCTTGAGCTAGTTGTTTACAACATATGTGCCTTCTAGTTTAAAGAAGACTACTTTCCTAATGGAGGGGATGGAAACAACGAAGCAATGTACAAGTTGATCAGTCTGACTGCAGTCCATCATATGACCACCTAGGCCATTTTTTTCAGGCAGTGATCTGTAAGCCTCAGTTCATTCTGTGTTCTAGCCTCCCTGACAGGCTTCAGGTTGTGACTTAAATTTTTTTTTTAATTGTTATATGCTCTTCTTTCTGTCTCTTACATGTGTTCTTTAGATCTCAGTTGATTTGAAGACTGCCTGTCCTAAAGAAATTAACTTGATTTATTTATATTTCTCTTTTTTTCATTGGGATTGTTTCCAGTTGTATAATGGAATTTCTTTTTACAATGTTTCATCCCTCTTTTAACAATATTTACTTTCATTTATTTTTGGCCAGGAGCTTATATTTTTCGGCTCTCTTAAAACTTTAGGGAACATGTAGAGTTAAGGATATGAAAAGTAATTAGCACAATTCCTAGCACATAGTAATATGATTTCTAACCCCCTTCTTCCTTCTCCTTACCTCGGGGGCAGTAATAAGATTCTGGCGCCTGCTGGTGCCTGGAAGGCGCCTGAGTGTCTTTGGAGTGCTGGTGTCCTCTGGAGAGCCTCCTGGCTATCGTATGACACCAAGTTGTTGGCCTCTTCCTCCTGCGTGCATGCTTCACTGCCACTGGGACGGTGCAGACCAGACTCCAACTCTAGAGCACCCTGTGAGACACCCAGAGGGTTCCTGTTCATTAACTCGGGGGGTCTGTACTGTCGTCTCCCATTTCTTGACATTTATTTATTTATCTCCCTTCTGATTCCTTTCATCTTATGAAGAACATCTTCAGCAATTTTAATAGACTAGAGTGTGGAAATTGTTTCTTGACGTTAGCACCTCCACTAGCTGAGCATGTATCTGGATGTGTCATGGATAAAACTTGCGATCCCTTGAAGCAGTAGCACAAGCAGAGAATCCTTCCTCACAGGCCCCTGCATCTCTTCCTTTGACATATTTATTTATTACTACCTTGAAGAATGAACTATTCTTAGCAACTCCTAAAAAGGCTTACTTGAAATTGTGCTGGAAAGTATTCTTTGTTACCTATAAATCTGTTTTTCCTGCCCTCTCACCTTTATCAGCAGATAGCTTTCTAACTAGCATCAATCCTTGGCAATTGTAAATTCTTTTTAGATCTTGAACCGGTGTCCTAAGTCACCTTTCAGTGTGCCTTTCCTAATGAGCACTGTGTGTTTGAAAATACAATGTCTGCATTTTATATTGGGCTGGGGGACCAAGAGAGTCTAAACGTATTTTGTTTTCACCTTTCTAAAACCATGCAGGTTGATAAGCCAACCCTTCCCTGGTTGTCTCCATCTGCTAGACTCAGTGAAGCGGTCTGTTCCACCAATGCTTCTCACTATGAACTCCAAGTGGAAATAGGTAATCATGGATTTCACATAATTGATCCTTCATTATTAGGAATTAAGTTGATGGCAAAAAAGATCTTTTTAGTCATAGTCCTTTAACCAAATTACTTTATTTTAACTTAAAACCTTACCTAAAATCCCATCTATTGTGGTAACCTATCTCAGTTAAGTTTGGAACAGGATGGGTCATTATCTATAGCCTTATACACGTGAAACATTGGCTCTGAATATTCAGAAACATTAAGCACTGCAGGTGCTGTTAGATGCTGGGATAGAAAGCCATAAAATACACCTGAGGAGTTCGTTCTCTGGGAAGATGAACACATGGATGGCTTTGTTTTACCCCCTGGAGGGAACTGTAGTCGAGGTGTGCAAGGTGCTGTGGGAACAGAGAAGATGGAGCATCCAACCATTCATCTGGGATTCAACAAAGAGTAAAAAGAGCTGGATCCTGAGAACGAGGAAAAGGTTGCCAGATGTTCCAGTCAGAGTGCTTGTTACAAACAACAGAAAACAATCCTAACAAGCAAGAGAAATTTTTTAAACAGTGTTGCTAACACAGAATTACTGACTGGAGAAATAATTAGGCTTGGAAGAGCCAAGAGCAGCTCAGCCTAGAACCATAGCCAGGGCATGGCGTGGAGCAGCCTCGGCCGGGGACTACCTCGTAGGGCACCTCCACCACCAGACAGTGGGTCCCCCGGCAGCGAGTTCTGACTGCCGCTTCTTTATGTCACTCACTCCATCCTCCAGTTGGCCAAGCTTAGGTCACTGACACTCCCGTCCAGGGTCAAGGAGACAAGGAGAATAAGGATCTGACCTTTTCTAAAATAGCACTGGTGGAAACGCCCTGAGGAAGGAGGTTCAGATGGTGTCAATTAAAAAAGATAAAAAATATTTACTTCAATAGATGAGTGAGGAAGGGTGGTTAGAAAGGGACTGCCACATAGTTGCCTAGAAGTGGGAGCAAGGGGAGTGTAGGCAGTGGTAGGGCAGGAAATAAATCTGGGAGGTTGGGAACACATTGTGTACTTAGAGGTTCAGACTCTGTGTCCACCCCCACAACTGACCCACTTTATTACTCAAAGGATTTAAGGCCAAAATTTGGAATTTATCCTCTCTCTGCTAGAAAGACATTTTGGAATCGTGAGGATGCTAATATTAGCATCTAAAAGGTATTATACTGAACATTTGATACGGGTTTTTCATTTGACCCTCCTACCACTCCCATTTTGCAGGTAAGACTTCTGAGGCTCTGAGATTTGTTTAACAGTCAAACAGCTAGTGATTTGAAAGCAAACCTTCTGACTGCAGGGTCTCAGCTTTCAGCTGCTGCACTGTAGTTCCTTTCTATTGATAAAATGCTGGATTTAGAAAGACAACTGCAATTCCATGCAGAAGTCTGGAAGATGTAGATTAGTGGTGAAGTATCCTCACCACCTGAGTCTTTTTAAAAATTGCAATGCCTATATCCCATCACAGACCTACCGAATCAGACTTGCTGGCGACT
This sequence comes from Myotis yumanensis, assembly GCF_028538775.1. Taxonomy (NCBI): domain Eukaryota; kingdom Metazoa; phylum Chordata; class Mammalia; order Chiroptera; family Vespertilionidae; genus Myotis; species Myotis yumanensis. The sequence continues at coordinate 9,616,371 of NW_027223759.1, forward strand.
GAAAGGTAGGCATAGGCTTTTGAAGTAGTCAGATTTTGACACATGCCCTGGTTGAGAATAGAGGGCACAGTGAGGAAGCCCCTCCATCTGTCCCGGAAAGAGGACAGGACTTGAACCAAGGCAGTGATGCCCGCACTGCAGAGGAAGGGATGAATTTGAGATATTATTAAATGTCTTTTTAAAGATAAAAGTAACAGAATTTGGTGATTGTGGAAAGAGGGGGGAACTAATGTTTATTAAGTGCCTATTAGTAGGTGCCACTAGGTATTTTAAAATTTAAACACTGACACCAAATGCTGGTGAGCATATCAAGCAACTGCGGCTTTGGGGAACACAAACCGGTTCAGCCACTTTCAGAAAGAAGTTGGCACCTTCTCATAAGGTTAAACACCCATGCCCCAGCACTTCCAGTCACAGGTATTTGCCCAACAGAAATGAAAACATGTCTACTTAAAGAATGTGCTGACAGCTTGATTTATAGTCTCCAATCACTGAAAGCAACCCAAATGATCTGTCAGCTTGTAAATGGATAAATAAATTGCGGTATTTTCATAGGATGAATTATTACTCAGTAATAAAAAGAAATTAACTACTGAAGCCTACAAAGTGGTCTAAGCAAACGAAGCCAGGCACAAAACACTCCATTCTTTATGATACCATTTCATGACGAAAATCACATTAGTGGTTGGAAGGGTCTGGAAGTGGCTGTAGGGATTACTGAGCAGCATTCCATTGTTTGAGTCACAATTTATCAAGTCACAATTTTAGCCATTATAATAGGTATGTTATGCCATATTGTTGTGGTTTTAATTTGCATTTCTCTATCTTGAACATCTTTTTATGTGCTTATTGGCCATTCCTATAGCTTCTTTTATGGATTCCCTATTTAATTTTCTGCCTATTTTTAATGAGTTTTTGTTTGATTATTAAGAGTTGTAAGAGTTATTTATATACTCTGGATGTAAAAGTATTGTTAATACTGTCAATCAGTGGCTTGCCTTTTCATTTTCCTGAAGAGGTCAAGTTTTTAATTTTGATGAAGTTCAAATTATCAGTTTTTTCCTTCTTTGGTGGCTAACACAGTTTTATGTCTGATTGTAGGAAGAGGCTTTGACAACCTGACTTCTGTCCATCTTGCACGGCATACTCCCACAGGAACCCTGGTGACGATCAAAATCACAAATCTGGAAAACTGCACTGAAGAACGCCTGAAAGCTTTACAGGTGACAACACCAGAAAATAATGCATTTAAAGTGCTGTCTATCCGAGGAGTTACATCTGTAAGACCCCCCCCCCCCCCCCCCCCCCAGATTAACAGGTCTTTTCTGTTAGAGAAAAGTAGATTTCTTTCTTTTGTAAACATGCAATTACAGAAGTAAGAATACTTGGAAGGCAGATCTATGAAAGAAAAAATATATTCAAACTTTGGTAACTACTATGCATTCCTTCACGTGAATATCATATTTGAAATGCTGGTCTGCAGATTTACAAACCCCTAGTTAGTCCAATCACAAATAGTCATACAGGGAAATGGAAGAGACAGTATCCTTCCCATCCAGACTTCTAAATTGATAAATTTTAATAGAATTGCCTTTCAGTAATATTATAATACCATTTTCGTTGTCACTAATCACTTTCTGTATAAAGAAGGAAAGGATTTGATTTTGATATTGTCTTCATTTTCAAAATGTTTACATGTACACATGTATCTTACACAAAGATTGGAAGAAATTATACCAAAAATTTTTTTAAATACATTTTATTGATTTTTATACAGAGAAGAAGGGAGATGTTATAGAAACATCAATGAGAGAGAAACATCAATCAGCTGTCTCCTGCACACCCCCCTACTGGGGATGTGCTTGCAACCAAGGTACATGCCCTTGACTGGAATTGAACCTGGGACCCTTCAGTCTGCAGGCCGACGCTGTATCCACCAATGCCAAACCGGTTAGGGCTATACCAAAATTTTATTAGTGGTTTTCTCTGTTATGTAATGTTACCAGTTACTTTTATCTTCATGTATTTGTGTGTTTTTTTAAATTCTCACCTGAGAATATGTTTTTATTGATTTTTAGAGAGAGAAGAGAGAGGGAGAAACCTCGATCAGTTGCCTCCCATACCCACCCCCACTGGGATTGAATCTGCAACCTAGGTATGTGCCCTGATCAGGAATTGAACCTGCAACCTTTTGGTGTACAGGACAATGCTCTAGCCAACTTAGCCACTCAGCCAGGGCTTTTTATGTATTTTTTAAAATGTTTCTATACTAAGAGCACAGTATCCTATATAATAAAAGCCTAGGTGGCATCATGCCCTCGTGCGATGTCATCACAAGATGGCCACCACAAGATGGCCACCACAAGATGGTCACCACAAGATGGCCAGCAGGGGATGGCAGTTGTGGGCATTTGGGCCAGCAGGGGAGGGCAGTTGGGGGCGACCAGGCCTGCAGGGGAGGGCAGTTGGGGGCAATCAGGCAGGCAGGCAGGTGAGTGGTTAGGAGCCAGCAGTCCCGGATTGTGAGAGGGATATCCGACTGCCTGTGTAGGCCCGATCCCTGTGGACATCCCCCAAGGGGTCCCAGATTGGAGAGGGTGCAGGTCGGGCTGAGGGACCCCACACACACACACCCCGTGCTCGAAACCCCGTGCACGAATTTCTTGCATCAGGCCTCTAGTTGTTAATAAGAGTTCATACTAAGTTCATATCCCACTCACTTCTCTTATTATGTGCTTTTGGACAAGTTTTCTAACTCATTTCTAAGTGTCCTCTTCTATAAGATCACATCACAACATGTAGTGGATACAAGATTTAAAGACATACAACACTGAGAACAGTGGTTAGTACTAATAAGTTCTACTGAGAATTAGCTGGCACAACTGCTCTTATCTTCATCATAAGGGAAAAAAGGTTGTTTTTACATGTCTTTTCTCTTGTGTTTATCCTAGAAAGCTGTGATTCTATCTCACTTTTTCCAGCACCCCAATATTACAACTTACTGGACTGTTTTCACTGTTGGCAGCTGGCTTTGGGTTATTTCTCCATTTATGGCCTATGGTAAGAAAATTCTTTCTCGATAAAATAACTCATAGCTTAGCCTGGATACTATAATTATAATGATGAGTGGGATCTTAGATTTATCATTAACTACTTTTAATTTATAATCCTGATGGCCAGTTCCAAATTTCATGTTATATTTTTATTTCTGGCTTATGTTGAATTTTAGTCTTCAGAAAAAAGAATAGGTCTGATGATGAGTGAGCCACCACTGCTTCTCCAAGAAGCCCGTGCCTTTGAGCTCGCTGCCTCCCCGCTTCGGTTTCCGTCCTCCCTCGGTGGAGAGCTGCGTTATTCAGGCAGAAGTAGTGTTTCTGCTTGTGCACATCATCCCCATCCCAGTTTCTCCACAGAGTAAACTTAGTTCACGTCTTGTAAACCTCTGTGTGTGTGCCTGCTCCTTCACTGGGTCGGAGCACCCTGAGGGCAGGATTATCTGTGTATTTATCATTTACCTGGGGCTCATACAGTACCTAGCACAAAACAGTGTTCAGTAAGTGTGTTGAATAAACAAATGGATTCTAGAACTTTGATTTTTAGGATAGCTTTTATGAATTGTCTCTGGATTTAAAAATATATATACATACACAGTATGTTTTGTTTTGTTTTTTCAGTAATGCTAAAAATTGTTAATTCTCTTCTCTGGTCCTGAGTGCCATTAAAAAAGTCTTTTTAAATATTCTGGAAGGAAAATTACCTTTGCATAGGAAAATGGTTAATTCTGAAATGTAACAAGGGTGTGTGTGTGTGTGGTGTTTATAGTTGAAAAAAACATTTAAAGCAGGGGTCCTCAAACTTTTAAACGGGGCCAGTTCACTGTCCCTCAGACCGTTGGAGGGCCGGACTATAGTTTAAAAAAAAAACTATGAACAAATTCCTATGCACACTGCACATATCTTATTTTGAAGTAAAAAAACAAAACGGGAACAAATACAATATTTGTATTTGCATGTGGCCCGCGGGCCGTAGTTTGAGGACCCCTGATTTAAAGCATAGATAGGCCCTGGACAGGTAGCTCAGTTGGTTAGAGCGTCATCTCTTTATGCCAGGGGTGGGCAAACTTTTTGACTCGAGGGCCACAATGGGTTCTTAAACTAGACCGGAGGGCCGGAACAAAAGCATGAATGGAGTGTTTGTGTGAACTAATATAAATTCAAAGTAAACATCATTACATAAAAGGGTACGGTCTTTTTTTTTTTTAGTTTTATTCATTTCAAACGGGCTGTAGTTTGCCCACGGCTGCTTTATGCCAAGGTTGTGGGTTCTATCCTCAGTCAGGGCACATACAAGAAGCAACCAAAGAAAGCATGAATAAGTGGAGCAACAAATCAATATCTCTCTCTCTCTCTCCCTCCCTCCTTCCCTCCCTCCCCGCCTTCTTCTCTCTTAAATAAATAAAAAATCATTTAAAAAAAGATAGCCAGAAGCAAAATCACTTTCAATGTTCATTTAAAGATTTCAGCGGTTTTTTTCAGGTTCAGCAAGTCAGCTCTTGAGGACTTACTTTCCTGAAGGAATGAGTGAAACTTTAATAAGAAACATTCTCTTTGGAGCAGTGAGAGGGTTGAACTATCTGCACCAAAATGGCTGTATTCACAGGTATTTACTTATTTGTATTTTGCAAAATGAAAGAATTTTAGTGGAAGGAATCTTTGAGGGAGCTTTTAGGAAGGCGGGAGCAGTTGAGTATCAGGAAGGAGGGGTAGGGAACTGGGGGAGGCAGGGGCCGAGAGGTACTGTTGAAGCTCACATTTTGTGCTCATTCACCACAGTGTTCAGACCCTCCCTGTGCCGAGTGCTGTGCTCAGTGCCTGTTGGAGCCTGCGCTCACGGAGCTCACCTGTCAATCTAATGTGGGGTGGGAGCTGTAGGGAGTGGCATCCTAGTTAGCTCTTTTTCCTTAAGCTAATAGCTCCTTTATCTGTTTTTCATCTTTAAGTCATAGTTATATCATGTACACACTGCAACAACCCTTCTTTGTTTTCTTAAGTATTTTGTAGTATCTTGAGATTATCATACTAAATATCTGTTCTCTAGTTACCAAACTGTAGATGCAGAATTGGCTGAATATTAAAAACAGTGCAGTTTCAAGATAAACTGGGATTTTGTTTTCCTTTTTAATTAAGTTACTTTTAAATAAGCTTGTTTTTTTTATTGTTTGTTTCAAACTCCTTAAAGCTTTTTTCTTTTTCTTTTTTTCTTATTATTTGTTGTTTTTTAGCAGCATTCTGGTTAACTGAGGCTTTCTCGCAGACTGTATTGTAATTAATTTTACCAGATTATTGGCCATCCTACTGTAGTTAGTCTATTAGAAACTCTCTTAGTTTTCAAATCCAGTGTTTTGGATGAAAAACAGGCTCTTTTATAATTTGACAAAGGAAATTTTTATATAAGACATATCTTTGTAAATAGTGTTAATACTATAAAAGGCTTTTTTTGGATAATACTGCATTTAACTTTAAATTATAACCTTATGCTTTAAATATTAGTTCATTAATTTCTTTTTTAGACTTCTCCTTGGGTGTTGTTTTGCAATAGCATCCTACAAGAGTCAAATTAATCGTTTGATTCCTTTCCAAGTTTGCATAAAATATTATCACTTCCAAACATGTATGTAGTTGTCAGTTACATATTTTCTTGTCCTAAAGCTATTTGAATAGCTGAAAGGATTCCTTAATTCCCTGAGTATTTCCCATATATTCATAGCAGTGTGCTGCTACTTTATAAAGAGCATTTAATTTCCAAGAGCATACATGAATTTGTTCTGACCAGATTTTTATTCTTTCTTCATTGGCCAATTTCCCAGTATTTAGGATTGTTTCTTTTTGTTCTAGGAGTTTTAAAGCCAGCCATATCCTCATTTCTGGTGATGGCCTAGTGACCCTCTCTGGCCTGTCCCACCTGCATAGTTTGGTTAAGCACGGACAGAGGCATAGGGCTGTGTTTGATTTCCCACAGTTCAGCACATCAGTGCAGCCGTGGCTGAGTCCAGAACTACTGAGACAGGTCAGGTGTGGCCGTTGCATTGGGTTGTCTGTGCGTCTCGAGTGTCTTCTAAGCTTGACTAAAGGACAGTTGTGACCTTATATTTGGATTGGTGAATGCACTACTGCAAGACTTTTTTCCCTCTTTCTTGTCAAAATTATTATGTTAGGAATTTAAAAATGTGCACCATTTGTTAAGTATAGCTTGATTTCTCACTTATAAGTTTTTTCCATTATTGTTCACCATCTTATATCAAAAAAGCACATGTATATAACTTTTTAAGCTATTTACACTAAAGGACTTCACATTCGTTGTTCTACAGGATTTACATGGATACAACGTGAAGTCAGATATCTACAGTGTTGGCATTACAGCGTGTGAATTGGCCAGTGGGCAGGTACCTTTCCAGGACATGCACAGGACTCAGGTAAATCCCAGAACTAAAATCCCAGAACTACTGTCCTTCCATATGATCCCTTATGTTCTAGGTAATATCTGTTAAACATCCCTGCTGTAGACTCTTAGGATCTTTATTGTTGTTGTTTTAATATTTTGCCTGATAAGGGTTGAAAGAAATTTTTCTGTCTTTTAGATGCTGTTACAGAAATTGAAAGGTCCTCCTTATAGCCCATTGGATATCAGCATTTTCCCTCAGTCAGAATCCAGAATGAAGAATTCCCGGTCAGGTGTAGACTCTGGGATTGGAGAAAGTGTACTTGTCTCCAGTGGAACTCGCACAGTAAATAGTGACAGATTGCAAACACCATCCTCAAAAACTTTCTCCCCTGCCTTCTTTAGCTTGGTACAGCTCTGTTTGCAACAAGATCCAGAGAAAAGGTAATTTTGTTCACCTCTAAGTAACATAAAACATATGTTTTACACTTTATAGAAGCTTTGTGATAGTCCCTTCCTGCCAAATTCAAATCCTTAACCAGTCTTTTGGTCAAAAAATCATAGTTTAATCTAGACAGCATCAATGATAAAAGCAAGTCGAAGCAGTGAGCAAGAGGGAGGAATACAGGATTCAAAATCAGAAAACTTGGCTCCAGTTTTAGCTATTTCACTTTCTAACCAAGTCACCTTGTAAAAATCAGTTAATCTTCTGGACATTAATTACTGCATTTATGTGAAGACATTTTAGAAATTTCCAAGCAGTACAAAAATGTTAGTTGCTGCTATTATAATAATATAAATTATTATCATATATAACTACATCTTGGAAATAAGGTGTGGGTCTTATCTTTTTTTAGCCCCTTAATGCCTAGCATAAGCTCCTTATAATTAGTAAGTGCCCAGTAAATGTTGAGTTATGAACTAATTAAAGGATATCTCTAGGCTTCTGACATATATTATTTTTCCTTTTAATTTTTTAGTATTGGGTTTTATAGCTCTGAACCTAATTTCTATATTTTTACATCTAAAAATCAACATTCTAATATGAGGTTCTATTTTTTTATATCTTTTAAAAATGTTTCAGGCCATCAGCAAGCAGTTTATTGTCCCATGTTTTCTTCAAACAGGTAAGCTGATCTTTTTTCTGTTGTCTAGATGTTTTTAAATACTATTAAAAAGTCACTTCATGTATTGGCTTAATGGGACAGTTTGGTTGTTAAGGTTTTTAATAACAGCTTTCTTACAAAATAAAGTTAAAATCAAGAAAACTTTTTCGTAATTCAGTTAGACTTTCTAAAATACATCCATTCTGCAAAACGAGTAAAAACAAATGGAATATCATCATATGTGACTATACCTTCCATTGATATTTTGATTAATTTAGAGACATTTTATTTTCCTATATTGTCTAAAAATAATTTAAGGGCAAAACAATTCTGATAAAAATGATTCTATTTGGCTGTCACTTCTTCCTATTTTCAGATGACCAGAATCAAAGGTATTTTTAGTGACTTGGTTAAAAACAATCTTAAATACTTTCATTGATTTCTTTAACAGTTATTTTTTGCTAACAGAACTAATGTTTTAAGTTTATGTACCAACAGCCTTATTTTGAGTTTCTCTGGCAGATGAAAGAAGAGAGCCAGGACGCAATCCTTTCCCTGTTGCCTCCAGCTTATCAAAAGCCATCAGTAGCACTGCCTCCAGCACCGCCTTGGACTGAGCCAGACGGTGACTTTCCTGATGAAAAGGATGCAAACTGGGAATTCTAGGGCTGCCAAATCCTTTACATCCTACATACTTGACACTTTCTCCCTGCTGCTTTTCTTCTGTATTTCTAGGTACAAATACTAGAATTATACTTGAAAATACAGTTGGTGCACTGGAGAATCTACCACTTAAAACCACTCTATTCAAAGGAGCATGAGTTCGTAGCCCCTTTGGTTAGCTCAGTGCTACTACACCTCCAGGGACACTTCAGAAGGATTCACCTAGCTACACTTAGTGTCATCTATTCTCAAGTTTTGTTTCTTCCAAAGCTGTGACTAATTCTTCTTGATCTCACTATCATTTTTGAGCCATTTAATTCTTTCAGCATTTCCTGCCCTCAGGGAATGTGCCCTCAAAGGACAGTGCTTCCAAATACATTTTTTACTTCCAGATTTTCGAGCCTTTTTGATCAGCTATTGTTAGACCAACAGGCTAGTTGATTCTGGCATCAAACCCTTGTTTGGTAACAGGGAAACAGGTATACTTTCCCATTTTCTTGTGTTAATACTTATGGCAATATCAAACTGAGCCTCACTCACATTAAATGATTCACTTGAAATATATAGAGAAGTTGTGATTTCCTTTTTTTTTTTAAGGGGCTAAAGTAACACTTTTCTACTTATGTAAATTATAGGTCCTAAATTCATGCATCCCGTGGGAGCTCAATAAAGATTTATTGAATTGAGTTTATGCTTTTACTTATCTTTTTGCCTCGTTTGACAAGGCTAAAACACAGATTCTAATTTGTTTTGCCAAGAAAAGCCGTTTGCAAACAAATAGGATTACTTACATAACCTGTGAATTGGGGACAACCTGGTCTTTGATCAATGGAGAGAGAAGACATTCTGTTCCTTTATATGATTATTCTTGCTCCTGTAGGTGATACAACATATAATGACAGCGAGACCTTAATTCATGGTATTACCACATTAGCAAGCGAGAGATGCTGTCTCAGAGTATGCAGTTTGAATTGTGGATTTTCTTAATCTGTACACTTATCTAACATTCCATATAAAATTATTTTTAAATGATTGTCTTAAAAGCAATGAGACAGTATATAAATTAATAGACAACTTGAAACACAAACCTTTCCATGTTGATTGCCAGCCCTTGTCAAGAATGTTTAGGTCACTCCATCAAGTCAGCCACAAAGACCTGAAAGGTGGAGGAGGGAGAGGTGAGCACCAGCTGAGGCCCTGAGATCACATGTAATAGCGGGGGCTGTAGTGGTCCACCGACCTCCGAAACCTCCCTTCACAAGAGAGACCCACAGGAATCAGAGGAGGATCTCCTGAATCTGCGTGGAACAGTGGAATGTGTGTGCAAAAGGTGGACTGGGGAGAGCGTGAGGCAGTGCCTCTCGGATCTCCCGTGTGTTCTTCTCCAGAGAAAAGAACCAATAGGAGACTTACTCTAAGGAATTGCCTCACACGATGATGGAGGCTAACAAGCCCCCAGATCTGCAGGGTGAAAGGACAAGCTGAAGACGTAGAGAGCCAATGGCGATGCAGTCCCAAGGCCGGCAGGCTGACCTGGCAGAGCTGGTGCCATAGGCCTTACCCTGGAGAGGCCCACCCACATCGAGGAGGGCAGTCAGCTTCGGTTAGTCTACAGATTTAGACGTTAATTTCATCCAAAGTGCCTCACAGAAACACCCAGATTTCAACGAATATCTGGGCACCCTATGGCCCAAATTGACACTTGAAATTAACCATCACAGTAAATATCATACTTGATTGACATCCTTACCCTGAGGTAGGCTTAAATTTTGCATCATAGGCTCCCTGCTTGCTATATTCTCTATCACTGTTGTAAGAAATTACCACAAACTTAGTGGCTTAAAACAACACAAATCATTTTACAGTTCTGGAGGTCAGAAGTTTAAAAGGCATTGGCTGGGCCATGCTCTGGAGGCTGTGGGGGAGAATCTGCTGCCTTTTCTGGCTTCTGCAGGCTGCCTGCCCTCGCCCCCCCCCCCCCCCCCATCCCTCCCTGCCTCAGGGGCCAGCACTTGTTTCAGTGTTCACATCTCCTTTTCTGACATTCTGCCTCTCATAAGGACTCAAGATTATTTGAGGTCTACCCAGGTAATCCAGGATCATCTCATCCCAAGATCCTTAACTTAATCACAGCTGCACAGTCCCTTCTGCCAGGTAAGGTACCATATTCACAGGTCCCTGGGATTAGGGTTGATGGATCATTATTCTGCCTAACGCACACGTCCAGTCATGTCGGCTTTCTGAAGGACCCAGGCTAAAATGCCCCATGAGCTTCTAAGTACTTTCCCCAAACAATGCTTATGTAACTAGTATTACTGCTCTGTGTGTGTGTCTCTAATAGACTGTGGACTCCTTGAGAATATTGTCTTATTCGCTAGTACGTCCTGATGTTTAGCAAAGTGTTTGGCATATTTAATAAATATTTAAGGAATTCAACCTTGACTAAAGGTTATGAGTTGTTTTGTTTTTTTTAAAGACTTGAATATTTGAGAGATTTCCCCGGTAGGAAATTTTAAACTCTGTGACACAGTATTGCCACTAAAAGTTTAATGAGACAAAGGGATCTGAGATTTCCATCTAGAAAATATTTCCTCCTTTACTGCAAACTGGATCAATGGTTTTCCTCATAAATACTGCTGGTCAATTGCCTGTTTGCTCTTAGATCCATTTCTCCACTCTTCCCTTGCTCAGCTTCACTGGGAAGTACATTTCCCATGCACCCTCTCTCTCAGGTGTCCAGGGAGGCAATGTTGGGAAATTAGAGAGCAGGAAGAGAGAGGGAAAACGAGGCATTTCTCACCCTGTGCTCTTCCCGGTTTCTTGCGGAGTCCTGGCAGTGGCTCTATGTTCTTGGCCTTTTGGCTTTAGGACTCTGGTAGCACCGCTTGCTCCTGCTGTCTCTTCCATCTGAAGGGTAGTGGCACATCCTGCTCTTGCTAATCTCTGGATTGACCCACCATCCCTTTTGACTTCTTAGCCTTGATTCCATCACTCATGAAACTAATTCCCCGTGTTTCTTCTACTTGAAGATTCTAAGTTATAACTGTTTTCCCAGTTACACTATGACTGATGCAAGTACAACTTTGAGGATTACTAGAAATTCTTGGCCTCCAAAAAAATGTATTACCTTGATCATGCCATTAAATGAATGATCAGGATTTAAGTTCCCCATTAGCCAATCTATTTAAACCCCATAGTTTTTATGACTTATGGGAGAAAAATTAAAACGGACAAAAATTCTGTAAATTGAAGTTTTGCTTCTCAAGAATGAACCAAAGTTCAACAAAATCCAAATACTGTACTTGATGAGAATAGAGCCAATTCTCAGAAGTCTCTGATTTAGATCCTGGACTAATTTAGCTAGGTAATATTTTAGGCAGTTTCTATAGATGTATGCAGCTTCCTGAGCTTTGTGTTATTAAAGAGGCCCTTTCATAGTTTTTCAAGTAAGAAAGTCACTACAGTGTAGGAGCTGCCTCAGGAATTCATATTAAACCTGTTCTTTATCATCTTTATAGTGTAAAAAGTTGTGATAGCCTATATTAAAATTAACAAGTTTTATAGGCCTAGAGAATTATATTCTGTTGAATCAAGAAATATAAGTAAAGTTGAAGAGTTAAAGGGGGATCAACAGTACATAGAGAACTTAAAACCTGGTGAGAGGGATCATTCAGAGCATAACACAGATTTGAAAAATCTGAGCGCTATGAATTGGAGCAATTCTGTCATATAATGAAAAAGAAGAAAAGCTGGGAATACAACTTTGCTAATGAATATGAACTGAATATGTATTTCTGTGTTCCCTATAGTTCATAAACAAACACATTTACATCAAAAAGTGTTTCTTTTACATTTTAATTAAAACAAAATGGTTCTAACAAGATGAAATTTGGTTGCTGACTTCTATCACACGAAAGGACAGATCTCCAAACCATTTTGTTAATTGGAGAAATGATATTCTGACTGTTGGCCTCACATGTCATTCTGAGCTGTTTAACAATTGGATAATATCACAAGTGAGCAAACATTTTCAGCATTTTCTTTTAAAAATTTTTGGCTGTGTTTTATGGATTTCATAATCTGGAACTGTGTCATTTAAATGAACTAAGCCTGCTGAAACCATTCGAGAACTTGTAAACTTTCCAGTGTAGCTTTCTCGATGCTTGTTAACCCCCGGAGCAGTACATGGTCTTGCATGTTTCAACCGATCGTGGCTCTCATCTGGGTTCTTTTCTAAAAGCCTTGCTCTTGATTTCACTTTTTCAAGATGCTGAAATGGGGTCATAGGAAAATCCTCGAATCTATCCGAACAATCCTAAACATTAAAATAAAAGATCGAGTTGGTGAGTTAGGCTTCCTTAAAGTATATTTTACATTTATAAGAACCAAAGTTTGTAATATCAACAGTCAAAGACAAAAAATGAGAGCATCAAATGTTTTATAGGTAAAACCTTCCACCAATGCCTCCCATTAGAAACTATAGAAATCTTGTAATACTACCAACAATAAATAGATATAAATAAATAACCAAATAAATAGAGATGAGAATGTAGAACCGCACAAACAAAAAATCACAACCATGTTTCAGCCCCCTGGTGTGTTTCAGTGGTTGAGCATCAACTCATGAACTAGGAGGTGAAGGATGGATTCCGTCCCTTCCTCCCCTGGTCAGCGCACATGCCGGGTTTATGGCTCAATCCCCAGTAGGGGGCGTGCAGGAGACAGTGATCGATGATTCTCATCATTGATGTTTCTGTCTCTTCCTTTCCTCTCTCTGAAATCAATAAAAACATATCTTTAAAAAAATCTATTGTTTCAAAGGATCTGTTATTTCAAAAGGGATGGAAGATATAAAGCTTGAAACCAGATAAATTTAGGGGTCAGACTCCTAAGCAAGGTTGAACAGCTTCCTGTTCTATAATTCTCCTCTTCCAAAATACATCTTCCCCAGTCCCAAGTATAAATTATAAACTCTTATATTTGACTTTTTATGTTATCCCAACTTTCATTCCTTTAAAGCTGATAAACATCTTTAATACACACACATGCACAGAGTTCAGCATCTAAGGATATGGTTATAATGTTTATATTAAAACAATTTTAAAATTGTGTATATTTTGAGAGTAAACAAGTAAGACATTCAGGAAAAAAAAAGATACATACCAAAATAATTTTTTAAATGGTGGCTGTGTTAGGGTGGCGGGATTATGGGCTTTGTTTTCCTTTTCAAATTTATAATAATATGTCTATATTTTATAATACTTTACAAGTATGCGCATAAGAGAATACGGAGCTATTAGTCATTCTCAAATTAGTGTAAACTAGTTTCCCCTGCAGTTTGAGCAGCTTGTCTCTTAACACTTCAGAGAGATGGCCACACCAAAGAAATGGGCTGCTTTCCTTTGGAGAGGAAGTGGACGTGGATTATTAGAACTGGAAAGCTGGGGGAGGGTTGGCAGGGCTAAGAATTAGACAGCAATAAAGATATTTACAAAAGAGGAGGTACCAGGAGTCTAAAGGGAAATGTGACCCACTTTACAATTTTGCCTGGGTTTGCAGAGGACAAGGAAACCTTCTCCCTCTTCCCTCTAGAGCCATTAGGTCAGCCCAGCATTAAGGGAGATCTGCTACACTGGCCAGTGATATGTAACTTGCTTCACAGTGGATGTACTGTTGCTAGAGGACCAGCGGAAGCACATGGAGGTGCGCCGCGCCCCCCCTCCACCCCCCGCCCCGCCACTCCCTGCCCTTTTCTGGATGCTCCTGCAACTCAGTTTTTCAGTCTTTTGTTTTGAGTTCTTTGGGAAATTCTTGAATTTTAGAGAATCAGATGAGCCAGACATTCTGATGATCTGAAAAATTCCCTCTTACCATTCATTCTCTGTTGCCAATATCACTAGAGAGAAAAGTTCAGGTACGGTTGGTTTAAGAGAGGGAAATAAAGATGACTCAATCTCTCTTGCCCATTCTTAGGAAAGGATTCTGAGACCATATATGATCTCATAACATGTAACATAAACACAATTTTTTTGTTTTGTTTGAAAGTGATACTAATGATTCCACTTGACTAAAGAAATGTAAGTCTTTCTTTTCTGAAGACTATAAACCCATTTTTTCCTATCCCTAGTGCACACAACCCCTCACTCATTTGATACTAAATTATTGAATTTAGATAGAGAAGAGAAATCCAATGTTGAGAGTATAAGCTATATTAATAATATTTACCCTGCTACTAATTTGTTTTACTATTTACTAAAGCTAAATATTTGCTTTACCCTGGAAAATCAATTTACTATGGACCTAACTGGTTTTGCTCAGTGGATAGAGCGTCAGCCAGACTGAAGGGTCGGGGTTTAATTCTGGTCAAGGACATACCTCGGTTGCAGGTTTGATCCCTGGCCCTAGCAGGAGCTCATTCAGGAGGCAACCAATCAATGTGTCTCTCTCACATGGATGTTTCTCACTGTTTCACCCCATCCACTCTCTAAAAATCAATGGGAAAATATCCTTGGGTGAGAAAAAGGAAAGGAAGGGAGGGAGGGAGGGAGGGAGGGAGGGAGGGAGGGAGGGAGGGAGGGAGGAGAAACAATTTACTATGGAAATTCAACTATTTTGAACTTAAATCTATTTTCTCAAAGATAGAATTATGCACATCAAATTACCATTACAATGTATGAATTTACATTGTAGGTTATGCCTGTTTATATAGATAAGAGCAGTGGTCAAGAAAATTAAAATACATCCCTTCCATTCCTAGAATAGTTTGTATAAAGTCTAATAGCAGATTTACCTTCCTGTTTTATGTAACATTAAAAATAGATTTGAATTCCCAAATTTGTCAGCATACAATATAGCAGTGGGGTGGTGGTAAAAAAAAAAAGACTAGAAATTAAAATAGAATTTTTACAATCATAATTTGATTGTAAATATTGCATACCCTAATGCTTAGCAGAACAACTGGCACATAATAATATATTTGTTCACTGAAACAGGTGTTCAGTGACCTGAAAAACCTTATATATTTCCATAGCATACAGCCACTGCCAATGGTTGTTGGGGTTGTGCCTGTACAATGGCCCCTGACTCGGGGGTGATCTGGGGCTGAAAGCCAGCCAGTTTCTCATGGACAGGGCTTGTGCTCTGGCTCCAGGCTGGGTCAGCCTGCAGAATCTTCCCAGAGGGAAGGGTACCTTTTCCTAATACTCCAGAAGGTATGCCCTTTATCTATTTTACACAAAGGTACTCAGTGTGTTAACAGTCCCCTGGTTTTGTGATTACATTTTGGATCAGGTAAGATGATATTTGAATGTCAGAAGGATTTTTTTTTTAATTTGGAGAGCTGTACATCTTGGGGCCACGAAGGTTACACACACACTTGCATGCAGATATATCTGTGTATAAATATATAGATATAGATGTCCTACAGATTATTTACAGAACTTCGCAAAACACAGAGGGAGAAGACTAGAAAAGCATGATTACGTGTATCGTTCTTCTTGCAGTCCAATGAAGCAATGTCCGTGGGACAGATTTCCTGGGCCTTTTCCTGGTGGGCGGCGTGGGTGCTAGTACCTTCACCGTCTTAGGTGACTTTGTTTGTTTGTTGACACAGTCTCTTTCTTTCCGGACCTTGGGCTTTACATTTCCTCTCTTCAATACTTCTGGGAAGAGGGATGGTTTTGAGTTTTTCTCAGCTTCTACAACTTTATATTTAAACGATTCAAGGACCTTCGCACATTTTTCATTGCAAATTTCACTTGGTTTTATATAAAGAGTTTGTATTTCTTGTTCAGAATGTGCAAGTGTTTCTAAATGTTGTTTTTTATTATTGTTATTATATCCTTTCAGTCTCTGGCAATGGGTGTTCCCAGCCTCTGAATTGAGATGAGTTAAAGTGTTCCTCTGCCCGGGAGGAAACGTAAATTTACCTATGTCTTCTTCATCTTCACTTGGCAGTTGGTAATAAGGAATTCTAACATTCGGTGGCAACAATACTTCATGTGTTTCCTGTACCATCAATTTATAGATACTCTGCTCCTTTTTTTCAAGGGACTTCATTTTTAGTGTGCTTTCAAAGCAAGTGTTTGATTGAGTTATTTCTGATTTACCACTCCGACTATGTGAATTTTGAATCTCTGCCTTAAAATCAAAATCTTCTGCTTCAGAAAGCTGCACAAAACCATGTGCTTTCCTTTGTTTCTTAAGCACTATGTCTGTAGGTCTTTCTGATGACTTCTTTGATGGAATTGCTTGGGTATTTTTGTTGGAAGAAGGTTGTACTTTAATTAAAGTCAGTGTTTTCTGTTCTCTAATTATTGCTGGATTTTCTTTAGTATTCTGTAAGGGAAAATACTCTTTTTCATCGTTCCTGGTCAGTTCTGTTTCTACAATTCTATCCTCAGGTGCCTTTTGTAAAGTAGCTTTATGAACAACTTTTGGATATTTATTTTGCTTTTCTGAATGCTCATTCATAAATTTATTTTCATCTCTGAAAGATAAATCTGGCTTTATACATTTTAATGGTGTGGAACTAGACTTAATCAAATTTATACGTTTGCTGATTCCCTTTAATTGCCTTTCAGTGATTAGTCCTGATTTTGAAAGTTTATCTATAAAAAGTGCCTGAAGGTATTTCCTTAAATCAGCTTTTAGATTTAATAGTTCATTTTCTGATAAACCTATAAGATGGTTTTGCAGAGATTTATTTACAGGATATTTCATGTTTATTTCAAGCCTTCTGCCAAAACTCCCCTTTGAAATGTCTTGTCCTAACTCATGAAAAGATATTGAAGAACTTTTAGTTCTTCGAGAAGGTATGTTTGAGTGCATAGGTTCAGATTCTGTCTCTTTAAATAAACTGCTTTCTGAAAGATTTTTTAGGAAATAGTTTTGCAGAATTTCATTTAAGAAGGATCTCAGCCTTATTTCCAAATTTTTATCTATAAAATGATGATTAAAATTATTTACAGAAGACATCGTTTCTTCTTTTACAATTTCTGAATATTTCTCCAGAGAAATATTTTGCTCTTTTGGTTCTGTTTTCTCATTTATCAAATACAGATTTTGATAGATTTTGGGTAAATCCTCTTTGGTGATATGTCCTGATTCTGAAAGTCTTTCTACAAGGTAATGCTGGATATATTTGCTTACCTCAGCTTTAAATTTTTCAATTTCTGACTCTGAGAGTGCTTCTGGAAATACACCCAGCTTTGGATTCAAATTAGGTTTTTTGTCTAATTTGTCTGCTTCATCAAAATTCTCTTTGATTTCTTCAAGGTCTTCTGCATTATTTAGAAAAGGATGTTGGATTAGTCTCTCTAATTCTTTTTCTGGTTGTCTTCTCTTTTCAGACTGATTATGTTCTAAAAAAACATTAAATATATTTTTGAAAAAGGATTTTAACATCGTTACATCTGGCTCATTAAGTTTACCCATTAACAAGGTACTTAAATTTTCTAAGGTAGAGCTTAGATCATTTTCTTCTCTATCAAGCCTCTGACCATTACTTGGCAAATCTGTTTTTTCATCTGGTGTTGACTGATATGTTGTGTCTTGTGGTGATGTATTTTGGCCTTTGTCTATAAATGTGGCTCTATTCAAAAAAGAAGTGGTTTCTTTGGGAATGATGGGTATATTCTGCTTTGAAAGAAAATCTGTTTTGCTCTTGATTTCTGAATAACCTTCTGTGGAGTCCTTTGGCTTTTCTCCAGCAAAGGCTGTCTCTGTGTGCAGCAAAGAACCCTTCTGGTCTTCACCTAATTCTACCACTTTGATGATCCCAGATTCTAAAAGAGTATCTACAGAAAATGCTTCAATTATCTGGCTTGCAACAGATTTGGCCTCTGGCAATTGTCTCCCATCATCATTTTCTTCATAGTGACCCGGAATATTTGAAGATAAACTCTCCCAAGATGTGGGTAATTGATTCTGCCAGTTCATCTGTGTCTCACTCAATTCTTCCACTCCCATAGCCAACTTGGAGAAGAATGGGGCAGTGAATATCTGCTTGATAATGTAATCATGCGCGATGCTATTGAAATCTGGTTCGGGGCTAGACACTTCACTTTCTAAATGTTTCTTTTTGAAACTACTTTTTTTTATTATTGGAAAAGCTATATCACCGTCCTCCAAGTGATTTTCAGAGAGGAGGTCCCTTTCTACCTCTGTAGAATTTCCTGGCCCATCTTCTGACAATGAAACTCCAGGAATACCTTTAATTTTTGGATTTACAGGAGACTCTGAATTCAAAATATCTCCTTCTGAAAGCCAGTTATTTAAATCTTGGATTTTTTCAAGTATTTTGTCTTCCAAACTTGTTGGTGGTTTATCATGAACACTTGTAAGTGGAGAACTATGGCTTTTCTCTCTTCCTTCAGTGCCATTAGGAATTTTTGGTTTAAAAAGTAATTTATCTAAAAGGTCTTCAAGATTTTTACTTAAATTTGGCTTGAGCACCACTGACTGTTTTAAGTTGTCTAGGAGGGAAGTAAAACTTAATGATCTTGAGAGGCGACCTGTATTTACATCTACATTTCCAGTCAGTGATGATTCTCCTTCAAAGTTTGGCAAAGATGCTGTTGGTAGTCTTTCCTTCAAGTGATTCTTAATATCTAAACTCTTTATTGTGGTGATGGTAGGCTCACAGTCTAAATTATTCTTACTGCTTAAAGTCTGTATTGTGATGATATCAGGATCAGGGGCTAACTTTTTCTTAGTGTCTACCGTCTTAGCGTCTACAATGCTGCTATCAAGACCACTGGGCCGGTTTGTATCAGTAGGGCTTGGAGATTTTGAATGTGTTGGGTAAGGAGGATCTTGGTCCTCGTGTTCTATAACCTCTGTACTTAAAGTGTTTCTATATTTGGACATATCTTGGTAGCTCCTTTTAGTGGCTGATATTTTGTTGTTTGGAAGCCTTAGAAAAGGATCCAAACTGTCCTTGGTGTTGAGATTCTGTAAAATTTAAAAAAAAGGTAAGACATTCTGTAACATTTATTTTGAATTTATAATACATTTTCTAGCTAAGTCTTTGAGCAATCTGTCAGTCTATCTATTCATCCTCCTACCTTCTACAAACAGAAAACTAACTTTAATTATTTTTAAAATATTTGAAATTTTAATGCAAAAATTTTCAATTTCTAACTCTGATACTATTCTGTGTCAAAGCTTTTTCCTACCTGGAATATTTGTAAATACTTCACAAATAGTAAAGAATTCAACTTCCAGTGTTAGTTGCATTTGCTTAAACAATGGCTAACATCAGGATCCATACAAACATTTATCGTTTTAGTAAATTAAAAAAAAAGTGAAGTAGTATATATCCCAGTGAAAATATCAGGAATATTCTTTAAAGGCTGACTTGGGGGCATATATCACCTGCTTTTAAGTCTGAGAATTTCAACCGTGATGAGTTCCAATCAATCCTTAGAACATTACAGTAAAATCTTTTTTATGAATACTCTATATGCCTCAGAAATGGTTAAGAGACAGCAGTACACAAAATTCTGGATTACAGTGAAATTTCAGTGTGACATCCATAGACAGTTTTGTAGCTCTGGAATCAAACTATTTCATCACTGAAATAGCCTTCAAAATGAAGTCTCTTATTCAAAACTTTTGTTCAAACAACTTCTACATTATCTATCCAATTGGAAAAAAATAAAGTGTGAAATAATCAGCCTAGAATTTTAGTTCATGTCATCTTAGTAGTCCAAGCTTCATTTTAATGGATACAATTCATTATAACTGGTTTTCAAATGCTAGCTGATACCCAGGTGACAGCATAAGAATCCCCTTAGGTTTTTTGAAAAGTAAAAATTCCTAGGCTCCATTTCTAGACTGAGGTTCTTAGGTCAGAGGTGGGACCTGGGAATATGTATTTTTAAAAGATAACCCAGTGTTTCTAATGAGCATTTTGGTTTTGGGGCCATTGAATTACATAATGTATTAGAAAAGCCTAATAGTTAAGTATGATTGGTACTGGGATAGGATAACTCAGCACTCACCTGATATTTTGTTTTGGATTCTGTATGTTCTGGTTTCAAAGGTGGTAACATGTATTGTTTTTGTAAAAAAGCCACCTTATAAAAAGAGAAGGTTTAATTTTGGACTGCTTGTAATGAAAGAATATTTCCCAAGTTTCTCATAATGTTATATTTTTCCAATTATCAAAATAAATCTGTATATATAGATACACAAATATATATATATATTCTTAGCTTCCTTGATACTGTAATATTTATTCTATTGAATTTATAAAAACAAAATGATGTACAATTTCAAGGAGAAACAAAAGTAGAAAACAGAATTGTCAGAACAAATTGTAATTTAAATTTAAAAGGTTTTGAAATGCTTTAGATAACAAATGGCATCTGAAAGTATATTGAAATCACATTCTCAGTGATTCTCAGGAGACAGAAAATGAAACCTTTTTAAAAATATTTTTCATAATTCATAGAAGGAAACTGGTAGACAATGTCCATTTGGTTTACATATCAAGAAATATTTTAAATATATTCTTAAAGATAACCATTAGAAAAATAAAAATTAATGCCTAATAGCACTGAGAAAAATTATAGAGGGAAGATTTGAAATATTATAAATGCTCTAAAGCACTCATCTTTCCAAGTGTAATATCAACACACTTTACCTGAAGTTGGTAAGTTGAAAAATCAAATAGACTTTCAGTAAGTTAAAACTCTAATAAAACTTACTGGAAGAACTACAAAGCAAACTGTTAAAAGTAGCCACCCTAAGGAAATGAGAATGGTAGCATGGTTGTGGGTAGAGAAGGATAACTTTCACTTTGCATTTATACACTTTTGTGCCGACAGAATTTTGGGGGGGGGCTGTGCAGGTATAGCTTTAATTTTTTTTTTAAAAAAAGGCTTATAAAACTTATAAATGTAAAAATTATATAGGGAATTCTTAATAGGGCATTAATTAAATAATTATACAGGCTCACAATGAGAGACAGTAGAATTTGGTGGTTTGCAACACAGACTCCAGAGCCAGTCTGCCTGTGTTCAAACCTCAAGTTTACCACATGATAGCTACGTGTCCTTAGACAATCAGCCCCTCAATCAATCAGCATAATTTCCCTACATATAAAATATAGTAAAAATATGTACCTCATAAAATTGCTGTGAGAATTTAATGAGTTAATATATGAAGACACTAATATAGTAGCTTGCAATAAGAGTATTGGCTATTATTATTAAAATAACATTTTAACCATTTAAAGCAATTAAGTAGAAATAAAGGCTATATAAACAATGTGATATTAAGTGAAAATTAAGATGCAGAACAATATTGCTAGTTTATCATGATAAGCAATCTGGAAAAATGTTGGTGGCATATAGGAACGTCTTTTTGCAAAAGTGACTCAAGTAGAATAAGAAAACTTTGGACAGTATTATTAAATTTTTAAAAATAATTAAAATACATCACTGCATTTTTCAAAATTCACTGAGCTGTTATTTCACAAAGAGTAAACATTAATGTATGTAAGCTAAAATTAAAACAATAAAAGCAGGACGTTGGGGGCCAAGAAATAATGCAGACAGTGAATCTAACTGTATTACAAATGTAAGATATAACCAACTGAAGGGAGTAGGAGAAAAAAAAACTGATCTTGGTAACTAGATGCTTTGACTAGAAATGTAAGGCAAAAGATAAAATGAACTGTACATAAACAATGTATGTGCACTAGTAGGTAAATTTGTTTGTCATGGGTATAGTACAAGCTAGGAATTCTGAAACTGCTTTATATATATACAGATATATATAAGTAAATCGATAGTGAATGGTGAGAACCATATTTCTCATGATTAGAGACAGAAGTTACATTATAGACAAACAAGAAAGGAAGAGTAGAATAAACCAGCGTGTGGGATAATGGGTACTTTCCTACATTTGGGGTGTTAATACAAATTAATAAGTTTGGTTTAAAGGCTAATCTGGCAGCTTCCATGAGAATAAAATGTATGCGTATACTCTGACCCAACAATTCTACTTCTCATATTTATCCTATAATATACTTATACAGGTGGGAAAAAAAGATAATTCTTATCATTTAGAAAGTGACTATTATGTTCCAAGCCCTTTAAAATTCTTTGAAATAAATGATAGCATACTTATTTTGCAGATGAGAAAACTGAAACTCAGATGTAAACTGCCCAAAGTCATATGACCACGGAAGTAAAAGAATCTAGATATTTCTACCTGTAAAATCCAAGCTCTTTTACTATTTCATACTAATTTCTCTTACCATCATCAAACACTGACTTTCACTGTTTGGTAAAGTTAAATTCTTCATTCCTCCCTACCTTTCTTGCATCCTGATATATTTTAGCATCTAGTCCAATGATGGCGAACCTATGACACGCGAACTCATTTTTTTGGTTGATTTTTCTTCGTTAAATGGCATTTAAATATATAAAATAAAAACCAAAAATATACATCTTTGTTTTACTATGGTTGCAAAGATCAAAAAATTTCTATATGTGACACGGCACCAGAGTTAAGTTAGGGTTTTTCAAAATGCTGACACACCAAGCTCAAAAGGTTCTCCATCACTGATATTGTTAGGGTTTAAATAGAAACTAATTAAGCCGTATCTGAAAAGTCTTAATTTATGAAGGGGCTCTAAAAATGTGAAGAAACTACTGAAAGACTGTCACCTGAATCAGCCAAGAGTTGAAAGAAAGGTTAATCCTTTCCAACTCAGATTAGCACTTCAGAAGTTTGTCTCAAAATACTGCATTTTTTTTTTTTTTTTTAAATTTATTTTATTGATTTCAGAGAGGAAGGGAGAGGGAGAGAGAGAGAAATATCAATGATGAGAGAGAATCATTGATCGGCTGCCTCTTGCACGCCCCCTACTGGGGATCGAGCCAGCAACCCAGGCATGTGCCCTTTGCCAGAATCGAACCTGGGACCCTTCAGTCTGCAGGCTGATGTTCTATCCATTGCGCCAAACCAGCTTGGGCAATACTGCATTTTTTTAAAAAAAATAGGTTTTTATTGATTTCAGAGAGGAAGGGAGAGGGAGAGATAGAAACATCAATGATGAAAAGGAATCATTGACCGGCTGCCTCCAGAGTGCCCCACACTGGGGATGGAGCCCACAACCTGGGCATGTGCCCTGACCAGGAATCGAACCATGACCTGCTGGTTCATAGGTCGATGCTCAACCACTAAGCCATGCTGGCTAGGCAAAATACTGCATTTCTTTAACACACTACCTTAGTTCATTTTTTTTTAAACCCTCTTCTTTTAACTTCTAACAACTTCAAAATTTATTTTACCATAAAATTCTGAGGATTTTTGTGACTTTTTGGAATTTGCTCAAGAATTCTGATATGTCTTCTTCAGAAGCCTGTTGCGGTAGGTGATGGATTCTTTCAACCTTCTAAATCTACTGATTGTACATAACCTATGTTGTATGGATTACCCACTGAATTTATCTTGTTCAATTTACTTTAGTTTCATCTGCCGTATACTGGTCTGGCTACCACCTTTAAGAAATACATTTAAGGTAAGTTTTTCTTTTCTTTATTTTTTGAAAATTCAGCTCTTTATTTGGAAATACTTGTTGATTTATGTGCAGGTGTAAGACATAACACAGAGAGCCCATGTACCCTTTATCCGGTTTCCCTCAATGGTAACATCCTGTGAAAATAGTAGAATATCACAACCAGGGGACTGACCTTATAAGGTCAAGTTGAAGCACATTTCCACAAGGATCCCCAATGTCCTTTTATAGATAGTAACACCCACTTCTTTTCTGCCTCCACCACCTACTTAGTGCCTGGCAACCACTGTTCTCTTATTCATTTTTATTATTTCAAGAATGATATGTAAGTAGAGTCATACAATGTATATCATTTTGGGATCAGCTTTTTTTCACTCAGCACAATTCTCTGGACATGTGTCCAGGTTGTTGTATGTGACAATACTTTGTTCCTTGTTATTGCTGAGTATTATTCCATGGTATGGATATATCACAGTAATAGTCACTCATCAACTGAAGGACATCTGGGTTGTTTCCACTTTGGGGCTATTATGAATAAAGCTGCTATGAATATTTGTATTCAGGTTGTTTTTGTAAACGTAAGACTTAATTTCTCTGGGATAAATGCCGAAGAGTGTAATTGTTGGGTTACATAGCAGTTGCATATATAGTTTTTTGAGAAATTGCCAAACAGTGTTCAGGAGTGGCTATACATTTTTAAATTCCCATCAATTTCTCCATATTTGGTTTTATTTTTATTTTAGGTATGAGACTTAGGTCAAAATATGGTTTTGTTGATGAATGACCAATTGCTGCCACATCACTTGTTGAAAAGCTGCTTTACTCCATTGAATTACCTTTATATCTCTGTCAAAATCACCTTGGCATGTTTTGTGGGTATGTTTCTAAGATGTCTATTCTGTCCCTTTGATCTTTGTGTGTCTCTCTTTCCTCTAATACCACACTTGTTGATTCTTTTTTTTTTTTAATATATTTTATTGATTTTTTACAGAGAGGAAGGGAGAGAGACAGAGAGTTAGAAACATCAATCAGCTGCCTCCTGCACATCTCCTACTGGGGATGTGCCCACAACCCAGGTACATGCCCTTGACCGGAATCGAACCCGGGACCCTTCAGTCCACAGGCCGACGCTCTATCCACTGAGCCAAACCGGTTTCGGCTAGATTCTTGATTACTATATCGTAGACCTTGAAATCAAGTAAAGTGATTCCTCCCACTTTCTTCTTTTTAAAGATTATGCTAGGTATTCTAGGGCCTGTGCCTTTCTACTAGATTTTGGAATGATCTTGCCCATGTTTACAAAAACCTGGAATTTAGATAAAAATCACATTAAACCTATAGGTCCATCTAGGGACAAACTGATATCATTACTAAGTTGAGTTTTCCAATCCATGAACATGGTATGCCTCTCCATTTACTTAGGTCTTTGATTTCTTCCATCAGCATTTTATAATTCTTATCTTGTACATGTCTTGACAGGTTTATAAGTATTTAATTTCTTTGAAGTTATTGTAACTGCATTCTGTTTTAAATTTTGTTTCCACGTGTTGTTAGCATATGGAAAGATTATTGATTTTTGCAATTTGATCCTTCAACCTTACTGAACTCACTTATTATTTTTGTAGACTTCTTGGTATTTTCCACATAGAAAACCATTTAATCTGAAAATAGAGTTGTGTTTCTTCCTTTCTAATCTCTGTGGCTTTTATTTTTCTATTACAATTTCTAAACTTCCCATACTATATCCTTGCTTTGTTCCTGGTATTGAAAGGTATTAACTATAATGTACCTAAGCTGGAGGGTTTTTTTAATAATGGAGATCTATCTATATTTTTTAAGTTTTATTTCTCAGTTACATTGGACATTCAATATTATTTTATACTAGAGGCCTGGTGCATGGATTCGTGCACCAGTGGAATCCCTCGGCCTGGCCTGTGCCCTCTCACAATCCCGGACCCCTCAGGGGATGTCGGAGGTCCGGTGAACAGATTTGGCCTGATCCCCGCAAACATTTTTTGTCCATTGATTTGATCATATGATTTTTTCCTTTAGTCTGTTGATAGGTGGATTATGTGGATTGATTTCAAATGTTAAACCAGCCTTCTGTATCTGGGATAAATACCACCTGTAATAGGATATAATTATTTTTATACATTGTTGTATTGATGTGTTAATATTTTCATTCCTGATGTTGATGATGGGCATCTCCTCTCTTTTTGCCTTTGTCAGTCTTGTAGAAGTTTATAAATTTTGTCAATTATTTTGAAAAACTAGCTTTCTTTGTTTCATTGATTTTTTTCTATATTTTTCTAGTTTTCATTTTTATTGATTTCTGCTATTTATTCTTTCTTTCTAAGTTTCATTTTTCACTTATAGTTTACATTCAATGTTATTTTGTATTAGTTTCAAATCTATAGCATAGTGGTTATCATATAATCATATATTTTACAAAGTGTTATTCTTTTTTTTCTTGTTGATTTGGGTTTATTTTGCTTTTGAGGGTAGGAGCTTAGATGATTGATTTGAAAGTTTTCCTTTTCCAATGTACATTTAGTGCTATACTTTTTCTCAGTGCAGTGTTAACTGTGTCTTAATCAATTTTGATATGTTCTATTTTCATTTTTATTCAGTTCCTCTTTGATCCAGGATTATTTAGAAGTATGTTGTTTAACTTCCAAGTGTTTGGGGATTTTCCTGTTGTCTTTCTGTTCTTGATTTCTAGTTTGGTTCTGTGTTCTGACAATGAGACAAGGATGGACCTATATATTGCTACCCCACCCACGTTGTCTACTTCTTCACAGCAGGCTAAGACCCATTAGCTCAAACACCTGCCAGAGCCACAGTAAGTTTCATACACACCCAATTGTTTTAAACATAACCAAAAATAGCAGATTTTTAGCTATTTAGAGCCAGCCTCCTTTGCATACTCCATGAAACTGTGCCCAGAATATGTCAGTTGTAGTTAAGATAAACCTTGAGGGTATAAAGACCCCAGGCCTCTGATGTCCCCTGGAGTTCTCTAACCCCAGAGACTCCCTTCAAGGTGGCTGAGAAAAATAACCAGGCATGCACAGCCTCATTAATTCTTACTACTAACTGGGAGAGGGTCTCAGCTGACTATGCAGCCCACTGATACTATGGTGGTGGGAGAACCAGAGCTTTCATCAGGCAGGGGATGACAGATCAGCTCCCAGCTGGGCAATCAGAGCACTGCCTTGTTCTGTGGGTGGAGGTGGAAGACAGGCTGCCTGCTTTCCCCCACCTAATGGGAAAATCAGAGTGTATCACCTGCTCCCCAAGGGTGGCAGTAGGGGTATGAGATAGAAGACCAACTTCCTGCTTGTACCCACTGATACCATGTATGGGGAGAAAAGCACGGCTTTTCCATTGGTGTTTGGCTGGAGTAGGGTATGTATTGTCAAAACAAATTTGCTGCTGGCCCCACTTCTGGGTCTCTTGACTAGAAGGAACAGGCTTTCATTGGCGCTTTTTTGTCTGTGCCTATTGGAAACTTCTGGTTGGAGGCCTCTGCAGCATCCTCTTTGGAATATACGGGAGTCAATACAGAAACCAAGTCTTCCTCAAGCCCTGAGATCCCCAGGCAACTCAACTTTTTCTTTCCAAATTTCAGAGACTTCCTATGCTTGTTTGTTGTGTTGTATGTACATTCTTTCCCTGTTAGGGAGGCACCCGGGAGGAAGAGGGCTATTCCACCTTGGCAGAACTGAAGTCTCTTCATTTTCACATAAAACTTCTGAGGATTTGTAGGTTTCTTAGCACTGCTATTTAATTGCTCAATGCTCTTATAGTAATAATTTTTTACTTTAAACCAGGGGTCCTCAAACTTTTTAAACAGGGGGCCAGTTCACTGTCCCTCAGACTGTTGGAGGGCCGGACTATAGTTTAAAAAAAAAAACTATGAACAAATTCCTATGCACACTGCATATATCTTATTTTGAAGTAAAAAAACAAAACGGGAACAAATACAATATTTGTATTTGCATGTGGCCCTCGGGCCGTAGTTTGAGGACCCCTGCTTTAAACAGTAGTAATATCAGATTAATGATTTGTAAGACAAATTGGGATGTCTTTACTTAAGAATTACAGGGAGATCTCATCTTGCTTCCTATTCTGTTGATATGTATGAAGGCTGTCCTTTCTTCTCTTTCATTAACCACTGTGCCTCTCCCTAATGCCATGATAAATACCTCTTTCCCTAATCTCTCATTTATCTTTCCTTCCTCTGCATATTTTAAAATGGTGAACTTTTGTATACAATTTCTATAAATATTGTGTGTGTATGTGTTTGTGACTGTTTCTAACAAAGAAATATACCCATTATTTGCAGGGTTTTTGCTGAGTCGAATACCCTCCTCCCTACCTAGACCTTAAACACCCACAATTGAGATCCATGGGGAGTCGTGGAATGCAATTCCCCACATTCATACGTGGCCTTAAGCCTTGGCTGCAGATGATCTTAGAGGGACTGAGGGATGTAGTATATCTGGGAGTAGGAAAATATATTTAGAGTATACTTGTGAGCATTTGCCTAACATTACCAATACCTTTAGGGGGTAGTCCCAGGGCACTTGGCAGACAAACTATTAGTGGCAACAGCAATAAGCCAAAACCCACATGGCAAATAGACAAAATACAACATCTGTCAGATGACTACTTTATACCACTGTGCCAGGTGCAAGAAGATAGAAAGATGAGTGACATAAATATCTTGCCCCAAGTATATTAAGGCTGTGGTCACATAGTCACGTACAAATGATGGAATAGTGCTCTCTGTGACAAACACCAGAGGTGCCATAGTTAATATGGAGTCAGGCCCAATCTCTAGCCAGATCATCTTTACCTGTCAGTGCTACTTTGCCTATGCCGACTGTACTTTTTAAATTTATCGCTTTTAGAACAATTATGTTGCTGTAATATAATGGTTTCTTCCAAGTAAGTCTTTTCCTCTACCTGGCTATAAGGTCTTTGAAATCGAGAGCTATATTCTTTTCATTTTTGTATCCACCGTATTTTGCACATAGTAGGTGCTCATTAAAAATGTGTTTGTTGAGTTCTTAGGTTCCACACACTGTTCCAGATGCTGGGAAAACAAGATACAGAATTCCCAGCTCTCATAATGCTTACATTCTGGTGAAGAAGACAGACAACTGTGAATAAAGACCTTGTACAATGGCACTTAGGAGATCATTTGTACTTGCCTAGGAGTCTCTAAGTGAGTCCTTTGGAGACCCTTGGGACTGCATATTTCTGATAAAATTTAACTTTGTCCAAATATTTTGAGTTGGAGTAGACATAAAATTTCTATTTCTCTAGTCTACTGATCCTACTACAATAGGATTGTTTGAAGGCCACTATTATGAGGGTTCAATTCAATTTAACCCACACAATACAATCTGCATGTGCAAGACACTAGAAAATATTTTTATATATTATCTCACTGGGCCGTCATTTTGATTAAAAGGCCTTTCATTACCCATATCTATCCTCCCTGTCTGGCCCCGGGTCCCTGCATTCTTAACAGGATGCTCCAAGGCACTCTATGCCTTCATCTAGTGTGGCTGCATCATAATACCTCGTTTGCTTTTCCGTCAGCCACATTCACTAATGGAGCTTTAGTTACTCAAGATCAGGTGGCAGGAGAAGGTGGTTGATCAAACTCCAATTCCTTTACTGTGTGACATGGTACAATTATCTAACCTCACTGAACCTCAGTTTCCACATCTGCAAATGTAAACAATAACAATGCCTATTTTGTTGTGAGGATTAAAAAAATAATGCTCATAAAAGCTTAATATGTGCTCATCTATAGTATACTAGAGGCCCGGTACACAAACATTTGTGCACTTGGGGGTTCCCTCAACCCAGCCTGTGCCCTCTCCCACTCTGGGACTCCTCGGGGGATGTCCACCTGCTGGCTTAGGCCCGCTCCCCAGGGGATCGGGCCTAAGCTGGCGGTCAGACATCCCTCTGGCAGCCCCGGAGCCCTCGGAGGATGTCCACTTGCCAGTGGGGAGTAGGCCTAAGCAGCAGTTGGACATCCTTAGTGCTGGCTGTGCTGGCAGCCATCAGCCTGGCTTGTGGCTGAGCAGAGCTCCCCCTGTGGGAGCGTATTGACCACCAGGGGGCAGCTCCTGCATTGAGCGTCTGCCCCCTGGTGGTCAGTGTGTGTCATAGTGACCAGTCATTCCCAGTCTGTCTGCTGTTAGGGTCAATTTGCATATTACCCTTTTATTATATAGGATTATCATTAACTAGCACAGTGCCTGCTATATCATAGATATTCAAAGAATTAATCCCCACTTAACTTCCAGTGAATAGGGGAGAGAATGGTGCCACAATCTAGCCTTCTGACTTAAAATCTTGTACTACTGCTGCAACATGATGCCTTGTAGATATGCCATTTCCCCCCTAAATCATGTTATAGGTGGTATGGCCCTAGACTATCTCCCCCCCCCCCCCCCCCACACACACACACTATATAAAAGTTTAGGGCAGTAATCTTATGGAATTTTGTCTGTTTTTAGGTGCTTGAATCAGTCTGGAAGTAGTACTCTAAATACCAAAACATTAAAATTTTCAGGACATTTTAATGGATTATTGGGACAATTGAATTGAATATTAGTATCAGTAATGTATTAAAAATTTGGGATTGCTGTCCTTAAAGGGACTAATCCCTGTGCATGGAGTCCAAGACATTCTTATATTAAATTCTACTCTACAAAAGAGTATTCGCATGGGGTTCCTATGTCTGGAATTGAGGCAGTTAAGTCATTAAAAATTGCAAGGAAAAGCACTGATGCTTCCTCAGGGGCTCGGAATCTTCTTCCCCGAGTAAGCATGGTCCTTCTCTATTGAGTGCAAAATGTGAAGCCAAGAAAGCTTTCTTTCTCTTCTCACCTTTCATCTCAGTATCTCTTAAAAAAAATATATATATATATATATATATATATATATATATATATATATATATATTTATTGATTTCAGAGAGGAAAGGAGAGGGAGAGATAGAAACATCAATGATGAGAGAGAATCACCCAGCGGCTGCCTCCTGCACACCCCCACTTGGGACTGAGCCTGGGTGGGACTGAGCCCTGCAACCTGAATTGAACTGTGACCTCCTGGCTCACAGGCCTACACTCAACTACTGAGCCGTGCCGGCTGGGCTCAGTATTTCTTTCTTGCCTGATCCTCATCCTAAGCCACACAAGCCCTGCTGTATCTCTGAAATACTTACTGCTGGTAGCCTGCATGTAGACAGTTGAATCTTGAACAATTAACCAGTTAATTGCCACGATATTTGAATTTAATTTAAAAAGGTCTGCCACTTGCATCTATAGATGCTTATGGCATAACAAACAGTTAAAAATTTTCAAAGAAAGGAATCCAATATCATTAATTTCAGGTATTTATGGGCAATTGGGATGAGAAGAATGGCTTCTTTAAATTGTTCATATCACAACAGATGGGCAGAGGTAGTCCGTGCTCTCCCGGTAATGTTGTGAATTGCTTATTAAGCCATATCTATTTTGGCAGAGGCAGAAGTAAACAATTCAACACCTAGTGTGCTAAAGTTAATGCCATATATATATATATATATATATATATATATATACATATTGCTTTATAATAAATCAACACATTTATAATAAATAAAATAGATGCATGATAAAATTTTAATTCAAAACAATATAAAATGTTAACAATTGTTTTTAGGATATGTTGTCTACTTACTGTTTTTCCTTTTTTATTTGTATTTAGCCATCCACAGTTCTTATCTTGCATTAACTCATCTGAAAAAATTTTAAAATAATTATATAAGTAAGTTGGCACTTACCGCATTTGACCCGCATGTTCTACACCTGCATCTAACTAATGATTGTGTAGCATAGCTATTAAGAGCGCATGCTCTGGAGCCAGGCTGCTTGCTCTCAAATAGTCTCTGTAACTAACGGACCATCTAACTTTGGACATCTTATCTGGACTCTCTCTCAGTTTCCTCATTTGTCAAACAATGAAGATCCTCCTTCATAGGGTTGTTGTGTGATTTAAGGAGCTGAAGCATGTCACACTGTGTGTGGAACACAATAAACATGCAATGAATGCAAATGTTGTTGTTACTGTTACCATAATTACTGCTCCTTTTAATCTCTGTCACTAATAAATCCAATTACTATTTCAATAGTACTGTTAAAATGCATACAAGTGATTACAATTAAATGTCATCATGCTTTGTACTTTTATGTACAGAAAAGACTCTCTTAGTCAGATTATAGTCAATGTTTGTATTTCGTACTTCTATTTTTCTGGCACTTAATGCCATTTCAAAAAATAAAGTAAAAAAACACACAAAAACTCATCATGCACTCTAGGTGGTTCGGAATGTTTTTGTGGTTGTTAAAAGTGAAGCACATTCTTTCCTTAAACCCCAACATGGCACAGCGGGAAACCTCCAGAACTCTGATCCAACACTAGGTTTGATTTGGTTGTTACATGCTCACGCTGTACTAGGTGTTAAATATTCTCATTACCACCTTTGGGCTTACTGATATGTTGCATATGTTTTCATAATGATATCACGAAACAACTCTTTGAATCAGAAAAACCTCTTCACTAATAGATCTATAGGATAGCCAACATGTTTGTAAACAAAGATAAACATAATAAGTGGTTTACTAAATGGTGATGAAAAAAATTAAAAATAAATAGGCTACTAATATTATAATATATAAAAATAAACATTAGCTAGGATTTTAAGGTCACTTGTATGTTGCTTTATTTTCCACTAATATTATAATCCCATAGATTTTTCATGCCAGTTATCACAAAATATAGTAGTGTGATTTACATTTTGAAAGAAAGTTTTGATAACCATTGTTTTATATGAATTCATGTTTTCAATTTCACTGAATATTTGAAAATTATAAGAATACATATACAAATAATAACATACGTATAAAACCAGGGAGCTTTACATATTCATCCAGCATACTAAATGAACCATATGAACTCTGAAATAAAAACAGACCAGAAAAAGTTAATAGAAACAATAATTAAATATCAAT
Organism: Myotis yumanensis; assembly: GCF_028538775.1. Classification (NCBI taxonomy): domain Eukaryota; kingdom Metazoa; phylum Chordata; class Mammalia; order Chiroptera; family Vespertilionidae; genus Myotis; species Myotis yumanensis. The sequence continues at coordinate 9,649,197 of NW_027223759.1, forward strand.
ATAAAATTTAAACTTAGTATTATTGATGGCTATAAATAACTAGAGACCTGGTGTACAGATTCATGCACCAGTGGGGTCCCTTGGCCTGGCCTGTGGGGATGAGGCTGGAACCGGCAGTCCAACATCCCCCAAGGGATGTAGTAATGCACGAAGCAAGAGGCAGCCAGGGAGGAGCCCAAGCCCGGACTGGGCGCCATGGTGCTCCTGCTCATCCTGGCCCTGCTGTGCCTGCTGCTACCGCTTGGTAGGCTCACGGCCACTCCGCTGCAGTTCTCCGCACACCTGTCCTAGGCAATACTGGTGCGCCCAAGACTGAGAAGCAGCCGCAGGCTTGCTCCCAGTCAGTCCCGATGCCAGTCTCGGTCCCAGTGGGGGAGTGGCGCACAGGGGGAGTGTCTGTGGGAGAGGCTCATGCTGCTGCCGCTGTGCTTGCTAGCAGTGAGCCCTGCGGCATTGGGGGCCCATTGGTCAGCTGAGTGGCACTCCTGCTGTGGGAGCGCACAGACCACTGGGGGCAGCTCCTGCATTGAGTGTCTGCCCCCTGGTGGTCAGTGCGCATCATAGCAACTTATCAAACGGTTGCTTAGGCTTTTATATATATATAGATAATAAAATGAGGTCCAATGTTACATTTGGCTTTATCTCACATAAAGAAAAGAATTCCTTTATAATTCACTAGTGCAACTGAAGGTGGTGAGATAACTTACATGGCTGAAACATTGTATTAGTAGGTTTGGAGGTAGGGAATGACAAGCATTAAAACCCCCACAAATCATGTGATATTACTTTGTACATCATTGACCCTCTCTTGTTCTCTCTAAGCTCTGGAGGTGGGGACTAATAACTTAAAAAATAAAGTAAAAAAGAGAATAATATCAAAGAAAACATATATCAAAAGAGAAGGGAGAAGTGACATTATATAAAATGGTGGAATACAGTGCTCAAAGAATTGGTTTCTCTATTGACAAGTATAAAGAGTCAAAGACTGACAGATCAATTATTTCAAATTCCAGAATCTAATTCTGGTTGCAAAACTTACAGCAACCAGAGGGCGGGTTAATTTTAAAAGGATAGCTAAATTTTGGTGTTTTAAGAAATCTACTAGGTCATTACCTGGCTACTGAGATAATGGAACAGAGACTTCATGGAAATGACATGGAATACAGTCTTTGCAAAAATAATTTGAATAAGTCACAAAAGAAATAGGTAACTGCAGCCCTAAAAAATCAACAATAATATCCCATAATGTGGAGGAGAATAATCTAAGTTATAGAGTTACATTATAATACTTTAAATGCCCAATTTCCATAAAAAATTATAAGGCATACAAATAAACAGGAAATATGGCCCATTCACAGAAAAAGAAAAAAAAAGGACAGAAACAACCCCTGAGAAAATCCAGGCATTGGACTAAACAGACAAAGATTTTTTAAAAACTTTCTTAAATATACTCAAAGAGCTAAAAAGAATCACAAAGAACTAAACAAAAACAATGTATATATCAAATAATATATATATATATATATATATATATATATATACACACACACACACACACACACACATACACTAAGTGTCCTTCCCTCCGTCCTGGTGATGACATCACATAGCAATGCCTGGCTTCCTCTCCCTAGCCATGACTAGCCTCCTTGCAGTTTCTTCAGCCCAGAAACACATTAGCCAGGTGGAAACAGTTTACACTGTAACCAAATGTCTGTGAAGTGTTTTCCTGTGCCTCATCTCATTTGATCCTCACAGAAGTCCTGGAGTAGGTAGATAGGAGACTCAGTGGAATCCTATTTTATTTTCATTATCCGGAAAAGAGAGATTTAGCAAGTTTAGAAACTTAATCCGACTGAAAAGAAGTAAGAAATGGTGGACCTTGAAAATGATTTCAGGTTTTTTCACTGTGCAGAATATAGTCAAACATTGCTGCAGTTAAATATTTTACCCTTTGTTCTCCCTGCATGATCTACAATAATAACCTGCTTTGTGTTGATATTTACTGGTGTGTTGCTGACAATTACCTGAAAGAGAAGTTGGGGTGCTTCACTGGGCTGGAAAAAGGTTAGCTAAATCTGAAAGCAGGTTTAATTAAGTAAGTTTGTTCTATATCTATAAAAGGCTAAGTTGACTCGTGCATGTGCGATACACACATAAAGCTCTTGCTGGTGCCAATTGCACGCCTGTGTTTCGATCTGTCATTGTCAATCGCGAATTTGGTTGACACTTCTATTATAGAGAAAGGGAAAATAGCAATATTAAAATACTTCTTCTAATTAATTTCCTTTCAATGTGCACTAATTCATGCACCGGGCCACTAGTTTAAAATAAAGAGATAGAAATTTTGAAAAGGAACCAAATAGAAATTCTGGATCAGGAAGTATAACTGGAATGAGAAAATTATTCAGGGAGTTTGAGAGCACATGGAAGCAGACAGAAGGCAGAATTAGTGAATTAAAGATAGGAGATCAAAATTATATATTAAAAAAAAGATTCAAGAAAAATGAACAGAGTCTAAAGAATCTTGGGGACAACCATCAATATACACATCATGGGAGTCACAGAAGAGAGAGGAAAGAATATTTGAAGAAATAATGGCCAACCACTTCCTAAATTTAATGATAGGCATGAATCTACATCCAAAAATCTTGACAAACTCCAAGAAGGATAAACTCAAAGAGATATATACCAAGACATACTATAATCAAACTACCAAAATACAAAGAGAGAACTTGAAAGGAGCAAGAAAGAAGTGACTCATCATATACAAAAGTTCTTCAATAAGATTAACAGGCATTTTCCATCAGATACCAGGTAAGCAGACAGTGGAGCAACTGATTTTCTTCAGGAGGCAGAGGGAGGAATATGGTTTCCCTAATTGCCACACTGTAAAGCTGAGATTCTAGGGCCAGGCTGTGTTCTTGAATATATCATTTCCATTTGGAAAGCTTATTGGACCCTTTCCACTTTGATAGTTGCTGAGCCAAACTTGATCCATCCCAAAATGGAAACAACAAGCCAAAGAGTCACAAGGCCTTTACAGGTAAGGTGTTCATGAAGTTCAGTAGCTCTTGGTACTAGGTACTCAAGGTAATAACTGCTTTCCAAAAGGGGGATACCTGTGAGTTGTGTTCGAGAACAAGTCCAAAACCCCAAGAAGGGTTTTCAGGCAGGGTTTCCAATCAGCACAAAGATCTGTAGCTCACAAGAATTCTTAGATAGTGCATCACAGCTTGCTGAACAGCTTTTAACTCAGCTTGTTGGCTTGGGCTCCACTAAAAGGATGCTGATTTATAGGTTAGCCAATACAAAGGACCAGTAGAATGCCCAAGTGAGGCACTTACTATCTTCCATACTCAGAGTCCAACAAGGTTCTGGGCATCCTCTTATGGAGTTGATGGAAGGGGGTGGGACAAAGAGGCAAGTTTTTCTTTTACTGCCAGAAGGACTAAACGTTACAAATCTGCCCAGATAATACCAATAAATTTTACCTGGTAAGTAGACCCATGAATTTTATCATGATTTATTAGCCACTTCTGCTGTGGTGGTGATGTGATAATACCATATTCAAGGATGTTGAGACTAAGACTTTTGATTTGCTGACCAGTCGGACATGATCTATACAGTGAAAGCTAGGGATACCAGAGGGACATCATGTTAAATGCTGACCCATTCACTGATGACAAATGGCAGGTGAGTAGGTACACCAAGAGGAATACTAAAAATAAATGGAAACTCATCTTGATCCTCAGGTATCTGTGGCATAGCACAGGTGGTGACGGCAATGTCCAAGAGAACATACCAAGTGACATCATTCTGTATAATGGATTCACTTATAGTCACAATATCTGGAACAGTTTGGATATGGAAGCAACAACTGGATTCTATTGGTGACAATCTACTGTAAGTCTCCAACTCCATTAGCAAATTTCACTGGGTTGCTGAACTGAGATAATGCATCTCTTACTTTCCCTGTAGCCTGTAAGTCCTTAAGGAAGGCTGCTATTGCCCTTTGTTATCCTAGAATTAGTGTTTGTTAGACCACCTGGGAGGGCACAGGGAGACAAGTTGGGTAGTGACTTACATTTCCCACCAGTATTTCTCTACATGTGGCTCTTCTGATTGCTCTGGCACTTATGGAATGAAGATGAACAAGTATGTAACACAATAATTGCTACTACACATCCAGATATAGAAACAGCAGTATATTCAATTGACCTACAGAGCTCCATCCAGAATGTTAGGTTAGTTCCCTTCCCCATTGTGAACCTTGCCAAACCCCATAAGCAGAATCTAAGTGCCTCCGCTTTCCACAGGTGCACATAAGACAGAGACTTGTGCACCCATATCCAATAGAGCTATAGAAGATCGTGGCCCTACCCTCTCTGAAATTCCCCAGCAGACTTGAATGGCTGTATAGAGCCTTCTATCTCCTTCAGGGACAAGGAGACCTTGGCTCCATCTCCAATCATGTGTCTCCTTAAGCAGCTGGGATTGGGTTAAGGTGGAAGGGAGGTGACATGGGGTGCAGAAGGAGGAAGCAACTCCATGCCACTTAACAGTGCTTCACATTTACTTTCAGTTTTGAGTGGTGTAGCAACTCATGACTCAATCCAACGAACTGTTGCTGTTGGTCTTTCCAACACTCTATGTCAGGCAGCCAGGTCTTCATAGCTGACAACTTTTACTTCATCTTTGGGAATGCCTTGACAGCAGCCGTATCTACACTGCTTTCTGTAAAGGAACATGAAGTTTTTGTGTCCCTCAGATAACTTGGAATTGGTTTGCGTAGCAGTGAGCTACTCTGTGGTGTCTACTTCAGTCCAAGGCATCTGCTGTCCCATTACCATGATGAAATCTCATAAATTCTTGCCTGTTTTCAACATGGAGGCTAGAAGAGTTACCCAGAGCAAGCCAACTGCAAAAATTTATCTGTATTTCTTTGGTTCCGTTTCTCATTTTTTAGGGTATCACCTTCATCAGCTTTGTGTGCCCAACTGAGGGCAGTAAGAGCCTGAATACTAGTCCAAGTCTGAGCATGTTTTCCCACAAGAATTCATCTGCTCCAGGGAAATCTCCTGGGAGGACAAAAACTACGTTATAGCAGCCAAAACTCACTACAAAAAACTCTGAGATATTTTACTGTTGTTTTGAAATGGGTGTAAGATTGACACTATGTACTGCAGAGTAGTTGGCCATAAGATGGCCCAGCTGTTGCCACTGTTCCTTTACAGGTATCACACAGTCTGTACACTCATCTCCCAAGCAAACCAGCCAAAGTTCTAATGATTCACTTAGTTTCTGTCCATGGCAGTCATGAATTCCTGTCCTGTCATCCTCAGTGTAGGTCTGCATCTCTGTAACTGTTGTCAAAGAGCAGAATCTTCTCACTGAGGACAGACCTTGGTACCAATTGTTAAAATGGAACAGATCATCAGATAGGCAAGGAAGTCTTCCCACCTGGAGGATAATTAGCAACAACCGTGGCACTGTTCAGGCAGCTGAATCTATTTCCCCACACTTGGCTTGCAACTACCTCTCCAATTCCCCCTCATTAACAGGCAATGAAGTGGAGGACTATTTATTGCCCGATTCATCATACAATTTGGTCAGCATATTCACCTACCAATTCCCATAGGCTTCCCCTAAATCCAATTGATCAGACCACAAAGTCCTTGTCCTGCTTCTTTCAGAAAGCCATGTCTGAAAGTATCCCATCTTGTCACCAAAGCTGTCAAGAACTTGCCCTACATATAAGCTAACAACTTAGCCTGCCATGGTTCCGAGCATGCTGATAGAAGACATGAGCCTCTTGAGTCAGAGACAAAGGACAGATTATTACTTAGAGCAGTGATTCCCAAAGTGGGTGCTACCGCCCCCTGGTAGGCGCTGCAGCAACCCAGGGGGGGTGGTGATGGCCACAGGTGCATTTGGGGGTGATGAGTAACTGCTATTAAAATTTTTAAAAAAATTAATTTCCAGGGGCTGAGTAATATTTTTTCTGGAAAGGGGGCGGTAGGCCAAATAAGTTTGGGAACCAATGACTTAGAGCAATCACAGTAACTATCAGTTCCCACAAGGGGATCTGAAGAGGGCTGGATCACAACTGCACATGCAATGGATTACTTTACAGGAAAGGAATCCTTGCGCCTCTCACAAGATGTGCAGAGAGGCAAGAGAATCAGAGAGTGGTTTCCGACAATATGGAAAAATTTATGTAATGAGGTTCATCACATATTAACTATTGGCACTGATAATTTCTGGGTGGTGGCTTTATAGGCTCTTATTTTTTTTTTTGTATTTCTTTTGGCGGGGGGACTGCCTGAAGAATCATAAGCACGCATCATTTTCAACTCTGTACTTTACAAAGTTCATTATGAACATTCCAGTCAAGATAATAACTTGAGTTTTTACAAAGCTCCTATGAAATGAGCAGAGAAAATAGAGAAAACTCTGTATGCATTTAAAAAAATGAGAAGATTACTAGTTAGAGTTAGGGCAGGAATTAAGAGTTCTCCTAAAATGGTTCAACTAAAGAAACTTTAAAATAAATGAAAGGTGTGTGTACAGATAAGAAACCAATAAGGGATTTAGATAGCAACAGTGCGATGTTACCACTCCAGCCAGAGCCCAGTGTTAGCTGGAGGCACAGAGGTGGGGCCCCCCAGTAATAGCTGTGCCTGTGAAGGAAAATTCATTGTAAGAATCAGCACCAATAGGAAGACAGTGGGACAGAAAACCCCAACCTTTCTCTTCCCTCCTCCCTTCCAATGTCCTGCCATGCCTGCCATATGCTGGACATAACTGGAAGTCAACTAGAAAGAGAATCTAGTGAGGCAGCTCATAGGGTATGAGCAAAGATAAAAATGGTTAGAAAGTTTAAAATGATCTATTTCAAAAGAAGGTCTATTAGGACCAATTGGAAAAGTTCCCTTTACTCCAAAAATCATGGGAACTATATTTTTTAAAATAATTTTTATTTCTCAAAGTATTACAAAGAGTATTACATATGTCTCCTCCCCCGCCCCTTGACATTCCCCCGGCCCCTACCCTCCGCCCCCCGCCCCCGCCCCGTGTCTTGTGTCCATTGGTTAATCTTATATGCATGCATATAAGTCCTTCGGTTGATCTCTTAATCCCCCCCCCAAACCCTTCCCAGGCTTCCCATTGTAGTTTGACAGTCTGTTCAATGTTGCTCTGCCTCTGTATCTACCCCTGTTCATCAGTCTATACTGGTCCCTATTTTTATCTTTTATAGTCTCAATTAGTTTAAAAATTCATTGTATCTATGAAGAGAAAGCATATAGGTTAAAAAAACTTCAAAGTGAAAAAAACTGAATTAAAAAAGATAGAGGATAAAATAATTGTAAGGTGCATTTCACACACATGGCTTGCGTTGATTCAAAGTGCAGAATAATCAAAGACAGAGTTTGGGAAATCATGGCATATCTCCCATCTGTCCATCAGGCATTACTCAAGGATTAAAATTTCATAAATAGAATTCACAGCTTCGTGAAGGAAATGAAATTTAATGGGTGAGAAGATATTAGTGATATTGCACATATCAATTCCTGCCTTTAATCCTAGAAGCTTTAAATTCAAGAGACTCAAACATAATGGGAGTCCTATCACTACTCTTTATGGGATGTGGAATTAATCCAGCTGCCTGATGCCTGGTATTTTCTATGCTAGAGCGAGGTAGATTATTCTCCTGAAGAGTATTAAAATAATTTGCATTTCCTATGACCAGGTGATTTTGATTAATCCATACGAAGAGGTCCAGAGTTATAATATATTCAGAGATTCTAAAAAATGCAATATCCTGCAGTATTTGTAACTAATGAACTAATTCAAAAAATATTTGTTGAGTGCCTATCATGGACTTATCACTATTCTAAATGGTAAGACACTGTGGTAAGAATACTAGTATATCACTACCATCTAGAATTAAAATCGAGTGGTAATGACAGACAACAAACAAGTAAGCAAACATGTAATATGACACCAGGTAATGAGACTTGAAGAAAAAGCAATAGGGATGGGGTGATTGGGTGATTATTTTACACGTAGTGGTCAGAGAAGCCCCCTCTAAGGAGGGAACAGCTGAATAGGGACCTGATGTGAATAAAGGAACCCTGAGAAGATCTAGGGGGAAAGCATCCTATTTGAGGAGAATAATTGTGGCACTACTGCTAACTGATTACACAATAACCACTCCCCATACTATCTTGTTTCTGACAGAACCTGAATTTTGCTTGTAACAGCAATGTTTATAGTACAAAATTCTTCTTTGAAGCTAGAGATATTCATGTGATCCAATTCTACTCAAGGAGACACAAAATCTACTGGGAGATTACTGGTTAAACTTCTGTTTCTTTTTTATTTATTTAATTTATTGGGGTATAGGTTTCAAGCGTACAACTCGATAAACATAATCTACACACTGTATTGTGCACCCATCACCTTAAGCAAAGTCTCTTTCTGTCCCCATTTATTTCCCCTTTGCCCATCTACTCCCACCCCTTCTCTCTGGCTATCACTAACTATTGTCTGTGTATATGTTTTACACATATACATAAATTGTTTTTTGTTCAATCCCTTTATCTTCTTTCATCCAGTCCCCCAACCCTGGCCAGGTAGCTCAGATGGTTAGAGCACCATCCCAATATGCCAAACTTCTGTTTCTTTGTAAAAATAAAAGGGAGCAGTTGGAAAAAGTACTTGATTGTTCCACCCCACATTCTTTCACCTGCCTTGATCCATTCATGATGCCTAGGACTAAAGCAACATCTTATGATCATGAAGTGTCAAGCATGAGCATAAAAAGAGGAGGAGGAGGAGGGGAGGAGGAAGAAGGGAGGAAGAAGAGGAGGAAGAGGGGGAAGAGGGGGAGGAGGAAAGAAGGAGGAGGGGGAGGAAGAGGGGGAGGAGGAGGGGGAAGAAGAGAAGAGGAGGAAGAAGAGGAGAAAGAAGAGGAGGAGGGAGAGGAGGAGGAAGAAGAAGAAGAGTAAGAAAATAAAAGAGGTTCCTGGGTTTTTGATGACACTGTTAAGCCATTGAGTCAATGCCCCAAAATCCTTACCTCATGACTTCATTACTCAGGGCCCAATGGCATTTTGAGTAAAACGTGGTTTCAAGGTCTAGATCACAGGATGTGGCTGTAAGAACTGTTTTGTTAAGACCTCAAAAAAAGATTTAAGATGGTATCAAAGACCAACTCAGCTAGACAAAAAATATTCTAAGTATCTTCGGGTGCATAGACAGGAGAGCTTCTAAGATTTTTAAGGATATGGTGCTATAAAGAACCTTGACTATGAGCCAAAGGAAAATAGCCTGTCTTGAAGATATTTAGAGATGTAACATTTGGCTGGGGTCATAATTTGACACATAGGAAGCTCACAAGATCTTTAAGATAACCATAGCATCTTGGACTGAAAGGAACAGAGACAATTTAAAGTGAAAAGAGGGTCTGAACTTTCAACTTTCTACAGACAAGACATAAGCTACAAAGCAACTCAGTTACAAATATAAGCTCATTTTTAGGGGGAGACAGGATCATTCAGAAGGTAAAGCCAAGTCCCAAGGGCAGAGCCAGGAGCTTGAATTGGTATGGCCCACTCACCGCCTTTACTTTCCCCTTCTTCCACCTTCAGAATATGGCAGTTTCCTGACCCTGACTCACTCATGTATACAGGGAACAGATAACTGGTATTTTCAGTTCACAGAGAAGCCATACTCAGGAAGCCTCTTTCTTGAGGCTGACTTAGATGTTGATCTGATTTAGATGTTGAAATTCTGTATCTCAAGCCTAAACCTGGTGCATTAGAGTATGAGCCTAAGAATCTTGGAAAAGCAAAGTGATCAGAGATACCAGTAATAGAAGTTAGTCCTATGGGTTGTTGTAAAATTCAGCTGAAAGTATAACAACAATAACAAAATGTAAATTCAAAGAATATTTAGAAGCCTGGAAAGTTATTTCAATGGAAATTTTTAATAAAACTGTTATACGTTTTTTTTCCTCTTTCTTTGATGAGTATAAATAGGGTAGGAATGTTTACTATACTTAGGCACACTTTCCGCTTGGAGACATTTTCAATTTATTTGTATTTAATTTGTATTTTAAGTGAATTGATTTTGTTTTTCCCAGTCTTATACTTCTAAGATGAGGGCAAATACCCTTTTCCTTCTAGCTAAGCTTAGATTGCTACTTTCCCACCCAATTTCTGTTGGAGATGAATTTAAATTCCCCCTTTATTCTACTTGGATTTACTATTAGCAATATTTTTCAACATTACCTGTGATGTAGATGATTCTCGTTTTAAAATGCTTGGATGTTTATCCAATAATTTTCCTTCTGGTTGCAAGGGTTTAGTAAGCAGTTTTCTGTCTGTTACAGGTTCATATTGGTGTTCCTCTAAAGGTATCATTTTGTTCCCTTCGGTTATTGTCAGGTTAGGAATAGTGAACAATGGAGCAGCTCTTTGTTTTGCTGGTTCATCCCTTTTAGGACCAAATGCCTTTGAGTTATCTCCATCCTGCTGGTTCAGAGTTGGTAGAGTCAGGCCTTTCTTATCATCATTACCCAGTAACTAAAAAATATATCCATAAAACAAGCTACCAATTAATCATTACTGACTAGAAATATTTAAAACTAATAAAACTGGACTTAAAATCATTTGTACCCTTATCCTTTATCATAACAAGTTACCATTAATATTTGTAAATTATTATAGTCCTTATAAAAGAATTGAGCAATTCTCTACTTGCCTGAAAACATGGACTATTCTCCATAACAATGACCATACTACTTTATAAATCAGTGGTTCTCATATATTCAGATGTTATAAATCAGCAACATCTCAAAAAAGAAGATAGTATAACATTTTACTGTTATACTATCACCAACGTATCATAAAATAAAGGGCATTTTAACAGCAAAATAGTACAAGGAATGGTATCTTATAATAAAGGACTATAAAACTAAATAAATTGAGATGTATGAAAAATTCTCTATCTTTCCCCCCGCCCCCTCTCTCTCCCTGGACTGAGGGAAATAGTACATATTAACTCCTCAACTGATATTTGACCCAAAGGTGAAAATCATCAAATCCCATTTGTCAAGTAATGGGAAGAATCTTTTATTTCTTATTGGTTTACAAAGGAATTCACTACTTTATGGAGTGTGCTTCTGTAAAATTAGATAAAAAGCAAATAATATCATGTGAACTCTATTTCTACTGTAATATATAGATTATTATTACATAGAGAAAAAGTAAAGAATTTGGTCAGGTCTGCGGCATCCATTTCTAAGGTCATTGTGCAGAACTTGATGCTTTTTCTTTTATGTGCCCCCCTTCTTTTTGTCCCCTATCTTCATAGATATTTTTAAATGTTACTATTTTATGCTAAAACTTCTCTTTTAAGAGTATAATTTTACTTAAGTAAGTCATGTAACTGTAACGATATTGCCATAACAAAAATAACGGGATAAACTGAATAACTTTTTGAGTGCTTTTATTTCCATCTGTAAATATTTCTTCGTTTATAAATATTTCATCCCATTAAAAAATAATGACTATTAAAAGTTGTCTTCCAAGTTCCCTTACCTCAGTTGGAATAGTTTCAACTTCCTTCTTTATATGAGAGATATCTGTTAAATTAACAGAATATTTTATTATATAGAAAATAAACACATTTTTACGTAAACTAATAAATTATTATTATAATATTTTTTTCACCAAGAATAAAGAACAATTTAAATCAAGTAAATCAAGGTAGCTCTTCAAACAAACACTATTTAGTAAAAACAGACTGATGAATCTCTTGGAAGATCAGAGAGAATGTACAAGTGTGAAGGTAAAATGAAAACATATAAAGTGATGAGATTTCAGATCCACCAATTAAGACATAAAAACAAATATTCAGTGTATTTTGCTAAAAGTCAAAAGGAAATAAAATAAATCCCAGATGGTCAGTGTTAAGGTTGGGATTGGAAAAAGAGTGAAAAAAGACCATTCAAGAGAGGCTGAATAAAGCACTTGTGAACTTTTTCTAGAAATACGAAGGATACATTTGAGCAAAGAGAAAAGGAAAACCCAAAAGGAAGAGAGAGGGAATAAAGAACTGAGATACAAAGGAATGAAGTCTAGCAAAAAAAATTTATATGGTCGTTATTAGCTGCATGATGGTGCTCAGCTCATTTTTCTGAGCCTTGCCTTTCTCACATATAAAATGGGCTAATGATACCTTCTAGGTATGACACAAATATATGTAAGATGTGAGCAACCATATGGTTAAATGCTCAAACTCAATCCTCACCATTTATTGGCTGTGTGACCACTGATTGGTTTGATCCTCAGTTTTTCATCTGTAAAAATGTCATTAAGTAATACAGAGAGTCCTCGGGTTACGTCGGACTCAACGTATGTTGTTTCGTGGTTACTTCGCCATCTCCCATTTATTTATTAAAAAAAAAGTTTTGTCATTTTGACGTATGTACATATGTGCTGTATGTTTTTTATTATTTATTTACCACAAGTAAAGGTCAGGAATTATCTTTCTTTTAAAGATTTTTACTGTTTCACTTCATTACTGCTGTGTATGTGCTCCCTGTGAGTGACGTAGTAGCTTATGTAGGTGGGTTCCGACTTAATGGCGAAAATCGCCTTATGTTGCGCCGTAGGAATGGATCTCCGTCTAACCCGAGGACCTACTGTAATAGTTGCCCTCAATTGACTGCTGTGAGGATTGATTTATAGAACCCAAGTAAAGTGCCTACAACACTGTGATCAATAAATGTTAGCTATGCCCTCACTAGTTTAGCTCAGTAGGTAGTGTTGGCCTATGGACCAACGGGTCATGGGTTCGATTCTGATCAAGGGCACGTACCTCCATTGCAGGCTCCTTCCTGGCCTGGGCCCTGGTCGGGCTCATGCAGGAGGCAACCAATGAATGTGTTTCTCTCACATCGATATTTCTCTCTGTCTTTCCTCCTCTTCCACTCTCTCTAAAAATCAATGAATACCCTTGGGTGAGGAAATAAATAAATATTCGCTATAACCATAGGAAACCATAGGAATACCAAAAGGAAAGAAGTCACTAGATGCTCCAATGGGACTTGAAATAAGCTCTTTGGATAAGTGGAAAAAATTAATTAAAAAAGGAAAAGACGGCCACCACCAGTGAGTGAAAGAGGCAAGCGTCCTTCTTAAGCAGTGACACTTGCAGAGAGAAACGTGATTCCTCTGCATCTAAAACGTGAATGTTTCAGGCGAAGAGTGAGCAAAAGATGCAGCAGCTCTGCCAGGCGGCTGACCTCAGAGGTTAGGAAATGAATGTAGAGAGATGCCTGGTGTAGCCAGGGAAGGAGAGGCAGAGAAGTAGAAAAGTCACCTGTGACCAACGTCTTATAACAATGTGCTTATTCCATACCTTCAGAATTTAAGATTTTAAAGATATGGTATTATGCATCCATTTTAACTTTCTAAATAAAACTTTTTACAGAGATTTTTTTCAAAAAGATTGCATGACAGTTTTTTCCATTAATTAAACATCTTACTGATAACTGTGGTATGTTTGCAAATTTAATGCTAATTAATTCATTCCCCCCTTTCTCTTTCACACACCACACACACACACCTCTACATAAGAGAGACAATAGCTTTACAGTTAACAATGTTTAAAATTCCTTTTCATAGGTCATAGTTAAAATTTAACTTTTTTCTTGTCCTTAAAGTGGGAAAGGAACATTAAAAATTAATGCCAAAACCGGTTTGGCTCAGTGGATAGAGCGTCGGCCTGCGGACTCGAGGGTCCCGGGTTTGATTCCGGTCAAGGGCATGTACCTGGGTTGCGGGCACATCCCCAGTGGGAGATGTGCAGGAGGCAGCTGGTCGATGTTTCTCTCTCATCGATGTTTCTAACTCTCTGTCTCTCTCCCTTCCTCTCTGTGAAAAATCAATAAAATATATTTTAAAAAAAAAATTAAAATAACTGAATTAAGTCTAAGTCTTTTCTTTGGAGTGTTACAAAAGAAATACTATGTACTTAAGCTATAATGAAAGGCATATTTACTCTCTATCAAAATATGAAATCCACTTAAAGCAAATTACTAATTTTATATTTGTGATATAGCTACCCTGCTTTTAATTATCTTAATAATAAACACAAAAAGTAAACTAGTTTCTTAACCTGATGTTACAGTATCCTCAGGCTTCTTTTCAAATTGGCTCTCAGGTACCTCATACGTATCACTTTCCTAGAAGGAAAAAAAGAAGGAAGAAAAGAAAAGAAAAGAAAAGAAAAGAAAAGAAAAGAAAAGAAAAGAAAAGAAAAGAAAAGAAAAGAAAAGAAAAGAAAAGAAAGAAAAGAAGAGAAAAGAAAAGAAAAGAAAAAAGAAAAGAAAAGAAAGAAAGAGAAAAAATATATTAGACAAATGTTTAAAGAGCGAAACATTTTTCTCTGCCTTCATAACTTTTAATACATATTTTTAATGTACAGAAGACAAGAAGGATTTGGGTCTGTGAGAAAAGCAAACCAAACAGCACTATTTTATTTATTTATTTAATTTTATTTTTTAATTAAATCTTTACTGTTCAGATTATTACATTTGTTCCTCTTTTTTCCCCCCATAGCTGCCCTCCACCAGGTTCCCCTCCCACCCTCCGCCCTCACCCCCGCCACTGTCCTCATCCATAGGTGCACAATTTTTGTCCAGTCTCTTACCGCATCCCCCACAGCCCTTTCCCCCCCAAGAATAGTCAGTCCACTCCCTTTCTATGCCCCTGATTCTATTATAATCACCAGTTTATTCTGTTCATCAGATTATTTATTCACTTGATTTTTAGATTCACTTGTTGATAGATGTGTATTTGTTGTTCATAATTTGTATCTTTACCTTTTTCTTCTTCCTCTTCTTAAAGGATACCTTTCAGCATTTCATATAATACTGGTTTGGTGGTGATGAACTCCTTTAGCTTTTCCTTATCTGTGAAGCTCTTTATCTGACCTTCAATTCTGAATGATAGCTTTGCTGGATAAAGTAATCTTGGTTGTAGGTTCTTGCTATTCATCACTTTGAATATTTCTTGCCACTCCCTTCTGGCCTGCAAAGTTTCTGTTGAGAAATCAGCTGACAGTCGTATGGGTACTCCCTTGTAGGTAACTGACTTTCTTTCTCTTGCTGCTTTTAAGAGTCTCTCTTTGTCTTTTGCTCCTGGCATTTTAATTATGATGTGTCTTGGTGTGGTCCTCTTTGGATTCCTTTTGTTTGGGGTTCTCTGTGCTTCCTGGACTTGTAAGTCTATTTCTTTCACCAGGTAGGGGAAGTTTTCTGTCATTATTTCTTCAAATAGGTCTTCAATATTTTGCTCTCTCTCTTCTTCTGGCACCCCTATAATTCGGATGTTGGTACGCTTGAAGCTGTCCCAGAGGCTCCTTACACTATCTTCGTATTTTTGGATTCTTTTTTCATTTTGCTTTTCCGGTTGGGTGTTTTTTGCTTCTTCGTATTTCAAATCTCTGACTTGATTCTTGCGATCCTCTGGTCTGCTATTGGGAGTCTGTATAATATTCTTTATTTCAGTCAGTGTATGCTTAATTTCTAATCGGTCCTTTATCACAACATCAAGGGTCTCACTAGATTTCTTGAGGCTCTCACTACATTTATCGGTGGTTTCTAGAAAATTCTTGAAAAACCTAAAAAGTGTGGTTTTGAACTCTATATCCAGTAGTTTGCTTTCCTCCATTTCTGTCATTTGTGTCCTGTTTCTTTGTCTCGGCATTTTTTATGCTTCACTGTGTCGATAGAGTGGCTTTCTGTGCTAAGTGTTCCAGTTACCTGAGGTAGACACTATTGGTGCACCCCCTTGTGAGCTTTGTGCACAGTCTTGTTGTAGTTAAGCCTTGATTGTTGTAGGTAACACTGGGAGGGATTGACCTCCAGGCCAACTGGCTGTGAGAATCAGCTGTTTCTGCAGTGGGAGAACTTTTGTGCTAGAGACACCCCTCCGAGACAAGCCTTGATTCAGTGGGGCTTTGGTGCTCACTGAGTCTGCCCCCTGAGTGTGTCCTTTATGGATCCGAGGAGCTGTAATCTGGATGGTCCCACACTGACCACAAGGCACACTGGCTCCTGGATCTCTAAGGAGGTGCTAATCTAGCCTCTGCCTGAGGCTACCCAGCAGAAGCCAGCTGTGAAGCAATGCAAGTTGATGTGGGGCCTTGGGCCAGCTGCAGTTTGTTAAGTAATTTTTAGATTGCAAAGGGCCGGGCCTTTCATATGCAAAAGCTTCCGTGCACGGCTTGGGCGGGGCGGGGTCCCAGGGGATCAACAGGGCAGGCGGAACAAGCAGTTATGGCTGCTCTCAGTCCTGCCCTCAGAGGCCCTGCTTCTCAGTGTCCTGGCAATCGCTGCGAGTGCCTCCGAGAGAAAGCTGCCCTCGAGTTCCGACTGATGCCAGACAGTCCCGTTTCTCCCATATGAGTCTGGGTCCCCAGAGACTCGCCCGGAACTGGAGCTCAGAGCTTGAGACTCCCTCCCGATTGAAAAAGACAATCGTGTCCTCAGCCACCAGCCCTCTCTGCATGCACCTCCGCACCTTTGTATTTTACTTCCGCACCACACCTCCTCTGAGTCTCGGTATGCTTTTCTCTTTCCTTCTAGTTGTAGAATTTCCACTCAGCCAGCCTTCCTGTGGTCCTGGATGATGTCCGTTCCGTCTTTTAGTTGTATTTTTGAAGTGGTTGTGCGAGGTAGCAATCTTCGGTGTTTACCTATGCCGCCATCTTGGTTTCTCTATTCAAACAGCACTATTTTAAATAGAGGTAGATCTTCTGGCTAGGACTTGAAGGTCCAGGGAGAGGATACTCAGGAATTGATAGGGTATTTAGTAATGATGATTGTATGAGAGAAAAAGATTATAAGATAAATGACATAATGTAACTTCAAGGACTGTGAGAGGAAACAGATGACCTTTTTATTAAAATACATTAAGGCCTATGAGTTGATAAGTGATGTGGATCTTTACAAAATTCCAAGAAGAATTATAAGGTAGAGTAATCACACTTATTTATAAAATACTGATTTTTCAATAAGAACCCAAAGTCCATAGTCCCTTTAATGAAGAACCCCCAAAACTTTCCTAAAATATCCATTCACTTTGGTAATGCTAATCAATTTATTCCATAGCAGCAGAACTCTGCCCAATTATAGCAGAGGTATTAAAAATCATGAATATGTTAATATGTTATAACTACCATTTCATTTCATTGGTTTATCTATCTACTGAAATCCCTGTGAATCCTTATTGCCAGATTAAAATAGAGGTTAGACTACATTTCTAAATATTAAACCTTACTTATATATCTGATAAGGGTCTAAATTTGTAAAGAACTCTTATAACTCATCAATAAAAATACAAATAACACAGTTTTTAAAATTAGCAATGGATTTGAAAAAACATTTATCCAAGAAGGCATACAAATGACCAGTAAGCACATGAAAAGATGCTCACATCATTGGTCATTAGAGAAATGCAAATCAAAACTACAATGAGATACCACTTCAAAATCACTACAACAGCTATATTTTTTAAAAGGGAAAGTAAGTGTTGGAGAAGATGTTGAACTCTCATGCATTGCTAGTTGAAGGTAAAATTGTGCAGCTGCTGTGGAAAACAGTTTGGTAATTCCTAAAAAAGTTAAACAGGGAATTACTATGTGATCCAGAAATTCTACTCCATGTATATCCCCCATCACCACCACCAAATTAAAAACAAATGCTCACATAAAAACCTGTACACAAATGTTCATACGCAGCATTATTCATAATAGCTACCAAGTGGAAACAACCTAATGCCCATCAGCTGAAGAACAGATAAATAAAATGCTGCATATCTATAAAATGGAATATTATTTGGCAATATAAGAAATAAAGTATTGATACATGCTACAACGAAGATTAACCTTAAAACACTATGCTAAGTTAAAAAAGCAAGTCATACAGGACCATATATTGTATGATTTCATTTATAAAAAATGTCTGAAACAAGCAAACCTACAGAGACTGAAAGTAAGGCTAAGGGACATGGGAACTTGAAGGATGTAGTCTAAGAGGTGTGGGGTTTTTTGGGGGGTAATGAAAATGTTCTAAAATTGATTGTAATAATGGACACACAACTCTGTAAATATACTAAGGGTCACTGAATTGTACACTTTATTACATTTTTAAGTAATCTTGTATTGATGCTTTGAGAAAAGGTAACATTCTTTTTTTGTTTTAAAATGTATTTTTATTGATTTCAGAGAGGAAGGGAGAGGGAGAGAGAGATAGAAACATCAATGATGAGAGAGAATCATTGACTGGCTGCCTCCTGCTCGCCCCCTACTGGGGATTGGGCCCACAACCCAGGCATGTGCCCTTGACCAGAAAGGAACTCGGGGCCCTCCGGTCAACAGGCTGACACTCTATCCACTGAGCCAAACTGGCTAGGGCGAATTGTACACTTTAAATGGGTGAATTATATACTATACAAATTATATCTCAACAAGCTGTTAAAATACTAAACCTTATAAATTATCAATCAATATTTATTGAATGTCACATTATCAAAGTAGTAGAGTGCATGAACCATAAATAACATTTTTATATCAAGAACATAAATAATTCTTGATCATCACTTTTAATTATCATAATCTTTTAAAATAAAAATTATTAAAAGTTCTATATGGGAGAACATATTATGTTAATTACCTTAGGTTCACTAGGTCCCAATTTGGGGTTAAGAATTCCTTCTAAATACGCAGCTTTTTCTCTCCATGTAGGCAGATCTCTATATTCTTTTTTCATTTTTTCCAGCCTAAAGAAAGAAAAGATAGTTATAGATTTAAAAAGCAAGAAAAATATGTATGGTAGATTCACAAAAGAATACATATAGTATGATCCATTTTTAAAAGTTCTAAAAGAGGCAAACCAATAATATATTGTTTAAGGAAACATTGGACCTAAACTATACATTATATCGGACTGGCTTAACAGTTACAAAACATTCCATCCAATAGCAGTAGAATATACATTCTTCTCAAGCACATATGGAGTATTCACCAAATTAAAATAATATGCTTACATAAAAACCTGCACATGAATATTCATAGCAGCATTATTCATAATAGCTGCCAGATGCTAATGCATATCTTCTTTGAAAGTATATACACTCAAGAGTCTCAAATTAGTTCTATAAATTTTCAAGTACAATGTTTGGCACTCGATAAAAACAACTTGGTATATGATAATATAAGATTTGACAGAAAACTATAAGAAAAAAGTCATCAATAGAAACAAACTTACAGGAGGAGATCCAGATAATGGAGAAATGATTAATATATTCAAAAAAATTAAGAGCTACAACTGAGAACTTTGGTAGAGAAATGGAAACTATATAATAAAGGGAAATTCCACAACCAAGAAGAAAACTGAAATTAAGAATTCAATTGGTTTAACAGCTGATTAGGTACAAAGAAGAATGAACCAGTGAACTGTAAATAGGTCAGAAGAAAACACCTAGACTGAACTACAGAGCAGAGAATGAGAGGCCTAAAGATTCCATTGTTGAGTCAGAAGGCAGAGCAAATATTATATTTCCTCCTGTGAAAGAATTTCAATCTAAATGGAACCAAAGGGTACAAAATGGAAAATCTCACCCATGTGATCTCAGAAAAACAAAATTTAAGGACTGAAAAACTGATTTCCTATAAATCCCTAATTTACAGAAAACTGAAAAATTAGAATTTTCTTAAATGATAGGAAATTAATCCAGGGTTGCCTCACTCATATCAACCTGGGAAGATTTATGGTTCCCAGATCATGAACAAGAAATGACCCAAGTCAAGTTGGTCTTGCAAAATAGTTAAATTGAGCTGTTTGTATGACTGGCTGACTGGTTTTCTCAGCTCAGGGAATTTTCAAAGCTCGTCTCCATTTGTTTTTTATTTTTCCAAACTCTACATTCCCTGTCCATAAATACAGTCTACCTCAAACCCTCAAATGACTTACTTATAGCTTGCTACAATTTGCATGTCCTCTGTTATTCCTGAATAAACTAATCTTTTTTGACAATTTTTACCTTGCCTCAGTTTACCTCTTTATTTTCTTTTTTTAAAAATATATTTTATTGATTTTTTTACAGAGAGGAAGGGAGAGGGATAGAGAGTTAGAAACATCGATCAGCTGTCTCCTGCACACCCCACACTGGGGATGTGCCCGCAACCAAGGTACATGCCCTTGACGGGAATCAAAGCCTGGGACCCTTCAGTCTGCAGGCCGACGCTCTATCCACTGAGCCAAACCAGTTAGGGTGTTCTCTTTATTTTCTTGACACTACCTTATGAGTTCTCATTTCTTTTCTTGCCATAGCACTGACTTTTTAAAACACCTAAATATGATAAGCAAAACTCAGGTATAGCCTCTGAACCCATGAAATATAACCATGATGAAGATTCAGATTAATAGCAAGCCCATGTCTCAAAGGAAAATATTAATATACAAGTAACACATACATAATATTTTAAATATTTTTTATTTTGTTTTTTACCTTTCCCGAGGTTGTTGCTGAAGTTTTTCAAGTCGCACTGCAGGGGGTTGGTTGGGTTGGTCTTCCGGAGGTGGCATCCCAACAGTAACTTTCAGGTCTGGGGATAAGAATGCTGGATATTCTATTGACTGTGGTATAATAATATTTCTGCAAAATGGCAATAAAGTTAAATATTGAAATTATACAAAAGTACACTTCTAAAACCGCTGGTAGCTATCACTTTAGAATCCTCTTTTTTACACTGTAAGCTCACCCTGTCTACCTTAAGCCATCAAAGGACAAGCTGGAAAAGAAGACAAAGTCAGAAATCCTCAGCGAAGTGCTCTATGAGTACTCCTACTACTAAGATCATGGGCAGCAGAGTGGGAAGGAAGGACCTAAAGTTCTAAAGAGAAATGGAAAGTGTTTGAGCCCGGACCTCCCTCCTAATCTCTACCTCATGGCCCAGTCAAGTTGACACATAAAATTTACTACCACATCCACCTTTTGTCAATTTGGCACCCATAAACATTTCCTTAAAACATATTTAGTCACCAACTGTAAACAATAACAAGTTCATAATTCCTCCTAATCTGCTACAACTATTCTACACACAACCAAAAACTCACTAGCCCAGGGGTGGGCAAACTTTTTGACTCGAGGGCCACAATGGGTTCTTAAACTGGACCGGAGGGCCGGAACAAAAGCATGGATGGAGTGTTTGTGTGAACTAATATAAATTCAAAGTAAACATCATTACATAAAAGGGTACGGTCTTTTTTTTTTTTTTTTAGTTTTATTCATTTCAAGGGCCGGATCCGGCCCGCGGGCCGTAGTTTGCCCACGGCTGCTAGACTCTTCCTCAGAAGAGGAGGTGCAAAGTCCTTTACCCTTCTTCTTGCTATCCTGAAACTTAAATTCTATAATGCAAGGTTAACAATATTTAAATATTATGATGTAAAGACAACATATCTTATGTTAAATGATAAGAAGATAAAAGAGGGAAGAAAATAAAGATATTTGCGATATATAAGGGTGTCCCCCCCAAAAAAATTTGTACACACACTTTGAATAATTATTAATTCCAATGGGTTAAATTTGAAAAGAAAGAAACATCAAGTGGGCTATCAGCTGTTCAGTATGTATACATTTTGGGGGGGACACACTGTATTTTCAGATCACTTGGTAAATGGGCCAAAGTAGCACACCCAAATGAGAAATGTGTTGCCTCAAAAATCCAGAGGCTCATTAGATGTTGTGCCTCTTTTTTTGTTTAGGAGGGGCCAGACACAACTTACCCTTCACCTTAGAAAAGTTTTGACAAGCCCCATATCACTGATTCCTAAAATTTCACTGTGGTAGAAGGCACCTGAATTTTGTCAGATTTATTTCCCACCCTGACATGCAAATGTCTTACCAATAAGTCTAGAGCTATGTATGGTGCCAGGAGGGTACTGGAATTATCAGGGGGATCACTTGGTTAATTATATAATTGTCTATCCACTGTTCTGTACACCTGGAACTAAAAAATAAAAAAAGTATAGTTCTTGCTCACTTGATCTAATCAGCACAATGTCATCACTGTGCTGGACCTGGGTGATAAGTTGTTTAAGGGAAAGGTGAAGAGTCCTGTGAAATAAATTGGGACATAGAGGACTGGAGAACTGATACACCCCTCAGGTGGAACAGTAAAGGTGTGTTGCTGGCCATGCCAGCTGATAGCAATCTGCTTGATGGTCTATATCAGTGGTCAGCAAATTCATTAGTCAACAGAGCCAAATATCAACAGTACAACGATTGAAATTTCTTTTGAGAGCCAAAATTTTTAAACGTAAACTATATAGGTAGGTACATTGTTATTAACTTAATTAGGGTACTCCTAAGGCTTAGGAAGAGCCACACTCCAGGGGCCAAAGCGCCTCATGTGGCTCGTGAGCCGCAGTTTGCCGACCACGGGTCTATATTAACAAGCCTGGAGAAAAAAGCATATGCCAAGTCAATAGTTGCATACCAAGTACCAGGGAATATGTTAATTTGCTCAAGCAAAGAAACCACATCTGGAACAGCAGCTGCAGAGTCAGCACCTGGTTAAGCAAGATCCACCTGCTTTCTGCACAGGTAAATAAGCGAGTTGACTGGGGATGTGATGGGAATCACCTCCTGGATCTTTCAAGTCCTTGATGATGGCACTAATCTCTAATCCCTTGAGGAATGTGGTGTTGCTTTTGGTTTACTATTTTCCTGGGTAGAGGTCACTCTAGTGGTTTCTATTTGACCCTTCCGACCATAATATCCCTCATTCCACAGGTCAGGGAACCAACGTATGAATTCATCAACTGCTGAGTATATTTCTTTCAACTATGTATTCTGGAATGAGGGAAATAATTAGTGGCTGGATTTGGGGACATTAGGACCGCTGTGGGATGGATCAGAGTTAAAACTCCATTGATTACCTGACCTTCATAAGCCCCTGCTCTGACTGGTCAACAACAGTGATGTGTTGGACCTTCTGAAATTAGTGTCGGCTCAAAGCCAATGTCCAGTAACTCTAAAACTTGGATTATTTCCTTTCCCTAATGCACAGTTATCCTGGTAAAATGCTAATGGCATTTTTTGACCACAGACAAACTTTTGGCTGGATTTGGAAGTAACACTGGAGTGTGTGGAAGTCAGGTAAACATTACTATACTGCAGAGCAGAAAACTAAAAACCATTAGACATCTTGATCTTAAAAGTCCCTCACTTCTTTCTCCAAAAGGAATACCCCACTGGCCACCCCTCATCAGGCCACCCCCCTCCTTCCCTCCTTCAGCTATGAAGCTGTCACCCACCTCCTTTATTTTTCTTATCTCCAGACCTCCTCACCAGCTCTCTTCAGGACTGTAACCAGAAACTCAAATTTTCTTCCTCCTTTGTAAGCAAAACAATTCACTGCTCTCTTTACCTTGGAGTCTAACTCATTCTGGCCATTTCCTAACACAACCAAAATGCTCACCGATCAGATTCAATGTTTGAAAAGCCACATGACCTGACAGTGTTAGTAAACTTAAACACTTACGTCACAGGGTCTGTTCTTTCCGGAGGTGGTGGGATATTCATAAACATAGGTGGCTCAACAATTTTCTGAAGAGGTTTTAACTGAAAAAAATGGTAAGTATATTTTAACACTGTTTAACGACAGTTACAGTTCATCCTAATACTACTATTCTCCAGGACTATAAAATAGGCCTTAAGCAATACATATAAGGAGAAAAGAAACTAAAAGAGGAAGAAAGAACTAATATCTACTGAGCACTAAATATCTGCCAAAAGGGAAACTAACCTGATGTGAAAATCCATAACCAAAGTTTCCATAGGAGAACATAAAGTCCACCTCCATCCTGCAGACAAACTAAACATGTGACAAACTTACTTTATTGTTTGATCAGAAAAATATTTTAATAAAGAAGTGATAACAAGTGATATATTTACTTCACAAATTTATAAGTTAGAAAACCAAAGCATGAATCTCCTGATTTACAAACAAAACAAAAACAAGCTAATAGCCAAAACCGGTTTGGCTCAGTGGATAGAGCGTCGGCCTGCGGACTGAAAGGTCCCAGGTTCGATTCCGGTCAAGGGCATGTACCTGGGTTGCGGGCACATCCCCAGTGGGGAGTGTGCAGGAGGCAGCTGATCGATGTTTCTCTCTCATCGATGTTTCTAACTCTCTATCTCTCCCCCTTCCTCTCTGTAAAAAATCAATAAAATATATTTAAAAAAAAAAAAAAAAAAAAAAAAAAAAAAAAAAAAAAAAAAAAAAAAAAAAAAACAAGCTAATAAAAAACCCCACATTTACACGAGGAAATCTTATTAAAAAATCTATGAAATTACTGAAATTTTAAAAACTTTTGGGTTAAAGTTAGGAATGTTATATGACTAAAATATGGAAAATATCAATTTATAATTGTTAATAGGATTATGCCGATACATATATATGTATGTATATATTCATATACATGTATATATATTTTAAAGTGTTTACTCACACTTCTCTCACCTCCACTTCCATTTTCAGATAATTTTTTTGATTCAGACACTGAACTCAGCTTGCTAATACGTGAAATAAAGGAGGGTGTCAGAAGTTATAACCTCAAATGTCCATCATTCTGGTTTTTTGTTTGTTTGTTTTTTGGTTAATCTTCACCCCATATTATGTTTCCATTGATTTTTTTTTTTTTTTAGAGAAAGTGGAAGGGAGTGGGAGTGAGAGAGAGAGAAACATCAATGTGAGAGAGACACATTGATTGGCTGCCTCCCGCACGCGCCCCAACCAGAGCTGGGGATCGAGCCTGCAACCGAGGTACATGCCCTTGACCAGAATTGAACCCAGGACCCTTCAGTCCACAGGCAGACACTCCATCCACTGAGCCAAACCAGTCAACATTCTATTTTTTATGTCCTTGTCCCTGTTTTTGCTATTGACAGCAGAACCCTCTCTGAACAGAAGTGCAATTAATCAAGATAACAATTTTAAGTACTTAAAAAGAAATTCAAGTCAGGACTGTAACAACTCTTCAGAAACTCAAGAAAAAAAGTATAGCTTCCTCTGCAAGGGAGGATCCTGAGGCTGTGCAGTCAAAGGAGCAGTGGAGGCATCTTGCTCTCTTCCCCAATGATTCTCATTTTCTCATTTACCATCTAGCAGTCGGATAGTTTTTTTTTTTTAAAAAGGTGGAGATAAAGTTTTTATGAATAAATATTGTACTTTCTATTTAATATATTTCCATTAATTCAAACAGTGTCTAGCAGGATACCAAAAGAATAAAAACAATAGAGGCTACATACAGTATCGGAGTAAAGTTATGAAATGTTAATTAAGTTTGGGCAAAAACTTTGGAAGTTTCAGTAAAGCTCTTACTGTGTTTTCATTCAACATTTGAAATTCTTCAGTAAAGCACCCTTTCTAGAAAAAAGTAATAAATAAAATTCTTAAATATAGACTCACTCATGTATATAATCTAAACCATTTCATAAATTTTTAAAAAATCAGATAATGATTTTAATGCACATACTAATTTAATAGCTAATTACAAATAAAATGAATATTTGGAAGGAAATCAAAATTCTAGGTTGAACCAAAAACAAATATTTATATTTATGTTTTAGAAAAAAATCTTCCTGCTAGTTATAGGTCCTCCTTTTGGAAGTCTTAAAGGACCTGCCTACAGTACTTTCAGGAATCATTTCTATAGTTTGTGATTGTAGGGTTACTTAAACATAAATTTAAAAACACACACACAAAAAAAACAAAAACCATAAACCTACATGCTAAGCTGACTCCTGACAGAACTGGGGGCTCCTCCCATCTTTCAGAGACTGTTGGGATCTTTTAAACCAGGTCAACCTTTGGTGTCCTTGGTCACCATCTCTGGTCATCTCTGCTGTGTTATCAGTTCTCCCACTAATCCAACATCCCACAGTTCCCTTCCTTCCCAGCATCTTCCACCGCGACTCGTGAAATTCCCATTCCATGATTAACAACTTTACATCTTTTTTAAAATATATTTTTATTCATTTCAGAGAGGAAGGAAGAGAGAGAGTGAAACATCAATGATGAGAGAGAATCACTGACAGGCTGCCTCCTGCATGCTCCCTACTGGGGATCGAGCCCACAACCCGTGCAAGTGCCCTGACTGGGAATTGAAAGGTGACCTCCTGGCTCATAGGTTGACGCTCAACCACTGAGCAATGCAATAACGTTACACCTTTAACGGATCCACTATACATCCCCCCTTTACTTTACCTGAGACCCGGTTCACCACTAAACTCCAGTGAAGGCCCACCTACCTCCAGGTCAGGAGGAGGGGTGACATCTTCCACACTCCCTTCTGCTGTTTCCAGGTAGAGGAGCAGTTTTCCTCTTTTAAGCCTCATGCTACCTGGCATCTCTTTCAGACATTCCAGTCACTAATCACTAATTCTCACTTAGTGAAACATGGATCAGTCAAAATAATAAGAACCAATATACACTTCCCCTGGATTAAACACCGTCTAATTTAACGAGTGTTAAACTGTTTTAACATCTGGCCACGTTTATGTTGTCTGTGTGTCCATATACACGTTTACTGCACAATTTAGAAGTTGCAGCGTCATCTCACTTGACTCCTAAATGTCCAACCCCCCCTGCATAGTGTAAAGATAAGGATAGCCTTCCACATGACCACAGTACTGGCATCAGACTTTAGAGAATTAACAATTTTAGAATTTTATATAATATGCAGTATATATTCAAAATTTCCTAAATTTCAAAAGAATGTCTTTTGTAAATTTTTCAAATTTGTATTCAAAGTTGTTGTATCTCTTTTTAATCTTGAACAGTTGCTCCATTTTTTTTAATGACTTAACTTTTTAAAGAAGCAACGCTGGTATGTCTCCCATTATGCATTTACCTGACCATGTCATCATTTATCTTTTTCCCTCTTTCCTAAACATTAGATCAGTTAGGTCTAGACTCAGGTTAGTACTTAAACGTTTTGATGAGGATAATTCCTAGGTTGTGTACATCATATTGTACCATGTTAGGTTTTAAATTGTCCACAATCTCTATGCTAAGTTTAAGCTCTTGGTTAAAGTGGTAGCCACCACATCTCTCCACTGTACAGGCACTTTCCCCTTTGTAATAATTAATCTGTGGGTTCTTACTGTGTGGCACCATGCAAATAACTTATTCCCCAAGCACCTTTTACCTAATGTTTCTAGTACCACTGCTAACTTTTTAAAAAATATATATTTTGACTTTTTTACAGAGAGGAAGGGAGAGGGAAAGAGAGTTAGAAACATCGATGAGAGAGAAACATCAATCAGCTGCCTCCTGCACACCCCCTACTGGGGATATGCCTGCAACCAAGATACATGTCCTTGACCGGCATCGAACCTGGGACCTTTAAGTCTGCAGGCCGATGCTCTATCCACTGAGCCAAACCAGTTAGAGCCACTGCTAACTCTTGACTGAATTTATTTACTATAAAAAGTTGTAAAGAAACCAGAAACACCAATCAGAAAGGATATGTGCACCCATATGTTCATAGCAGCACAATTCACCATAGCTAAGATCTGGAAACAGCCTAAGTGCCCATCAGCAGATGAATGGATTAGAAAACTATGGTACATCTACAAGATGGAATACTATGCTGCTGTAAAAAAGAAGGAACTCTTACCATTTGCAACAGCATGGATGGATCTGGAGAGCATTATGCTAAGTGAAATAAGCCAGTCAATGAAGGAAAAATACCACATGATCTCACTCATTTATGGATAATAAAGACCATTATAAACTTATGAACAAAAATAGATACAGAGGCAGAGCTGCCTCGAACAAACTGTCCAACTACAGCAGGAAGGCCGGGGAGGTTTGGGGGGCAGGAGGGGGTGGTAAGAGATCAACCGAAGGACTTGTATGCATGCATATAAGCATAACCAATGGACATAAGATACTGGGGGGTAGGGGAGGCCAGGGGATTGTCAAGGGCGGGGAAAAAAAGGAGACATATGTAATACTCTTTGTAATACTTAAAGCAATAAAACAATAAAAAAAAAAGATTTTAAAAAAGTTGTAAAAATGGTGAGTTTGTAATTCTGTCACTCCTTCTACATTTATAACTGGTATTCCTCTGTTTAAAAATAAAAAGCTTCCCTTTTTCTTCCCAGTCTCTCTCTCTTCTCTCTGTCATCATCAAGGATTCACTGATTTTTCCTTAATTCGAAATTTGTAACGTGGGAGGGAACACTTCTAGGAAGGAGAAAGCAAGAGAGAAAGACTCATAAAATCTGTATATAAACT
The DNA here is from genome assembly GCF_028538775.1 of Myotis yumanensis. Lineage (NCBI taxonomy): Eukaryota > Metazoa > Chordata > Mammalia > Chiroptera > Vespertilionidae > Myotis > Myotis yumanensis. Next base: position 9,677,589 of record NW_027223759.1, read on the forward strand.
CTGTCCAAAACTTTGGCTGACTCCTAAATGAGACAAGCACAGGGCAGACGGCACGCAGCCCAGCTGAGGATAAAAGACCTGAAGTTTATGCTGCCAACTAAGAGGTAGAGTTAGTGGCTTGAGTCTTATTTTAAAATATTTCAGAAAGCGTAATAAAACATGCTTAATTTTTCAGGTTGTATCACTGCCCTTCCAGAAAATAAAATTTCAAAAACATTACACTGTTATAAACCAAATCTCTCTCTCCTTTTTTTTAACAGCCAGAGGGAGATAATGTTTCCTGAGCACACGAGTTTGAAGGCAGATAATAAACAAAAGGAACTCATCAGGTATAGGTAAATCTTAACAATAAACACCAACTGGACAATGTGATACCAAAGTAAAAATGTATTTGGATACATACCTGGATTACTTCATAAAGGTGTACCTGAACACGCCCTAACAAAATATGCTTTTCTTTATTATCAAATTGTATTAGATCCAGGTAAATATTATTCCGTGCATCATTTTGACGTCTGGGAACCTTGATAGAAAATACATAGAAAAAGAAGCATTAAATTTTCAGTCTGAATTTTGGATATAACTTCTGAATAAATACATCCATAAACTATATTATATTATGTGCATAGTCTAATGATTAGTTTTCATGTTATTAGTCACAACTTTTCAAACTCAGAGTCACTTATACTCTAATCTCACAAAAATCAGAATCTTCTTTATGTCTAATGTCAATTACAGTCTTTTTGAAACACCCATGCCTACATTCTCTCTCTTTTTTTAATCCTTACTTGAGGATATGTGATTGATTTTAGAGAGAGGGGAAGGAAGAGAGAAAAAGAGAAAGAGAGAGAGATGAGAGAACATAGGTTGCCTCCCATACACGCCCTGACCAGGAATCGAACCTACAAACTAGGTATATTCCCTGGCTGCAAATGGAACCCGCAACCTTTCGGTTTACAAGACAATGCTACAACCAACTGAGCCACACCAGCCAGGGCTACATTTTCTCTTTTAACTCTATACAGAAGTTTAGCCTCAACACTCTACTGAAACTGTAATATTAAAGGTAATCCAATATCCAAGCCAAGTAATCTAGGTAATACAAATATCCATACCAAAAGACATCCAACATCCCTTTCAGTCTTTTTTTTTAAAACTTTTTGATAAAATGGACATCGTTGTCTCAACTTGGAACTTTGAAACCTGTAATACCATTACTATGTGACCTTTAAAATCCATACTCTCTTGCTAATTAGAAAAATACCTCATGCCTTCCTACCCCAAGATTCTAAGTCAGGGGTCCTCAAACTACGGCCCGCGGGCCACATGCGGCCTGCCGAAAACATTTATCCGGCCCGCCGGGTGTTTTTGCCGCCGCTGTGTGCATAGGAATTTGTTCATAGTTTTTTTTTTAACTATAGTCCGGCCCTCCAACGGTCTGAGGGACAGTGAACTGGCCCCCTGTTTAAAAAGTTTGAGGACCCCTGTAAAAGTGTTAAAAAAAATTTAAGTGATATATAACTGACATCACTGTATTACTTTTAGGTGTGCAAATAATGATTTGATATTTGTATATATTGAAAAATGATTACCACAATAAGTTTAGTTACCATCCATCACCATACAGTTAGAATTTTTGTCTTGTGGTGAGAACTTTTAAGATCTAGTCTCTTAGCAATTTTCAAATATACAATATAGTGTTATAACTATTGTCACCATGCCATACATTAGATACCCAGAACCTTTTGACCACCATACCCATTTCACCCACCCCCAAAACTCCACCTGTGGTAACCACCAATCTGTTCTCTGTATACGAGTTAGGTTTTGTTTTTTTGGTGGTGGTGGGGTTTTTTAAGATCCATATTTATATGAGATCATGCAGTATTTGCCTTTCTCTGTCTGACTTATTTCACTTAGCATAATGCCCTCAAGGTCCATCCATTTTGGTGCAAATGGTAGGATTTCTTTCTTTTTTATGACTAAATAATATTTTATTAAAAATATTTTAAACGTATTCATCCTTGATGGATTCTTAGTTTTTTCCCCCCATGTATTGGCTATTGTAAATAATGCTGCAATGAACACGGGAGTGAAGATATCTTTTTGAGATAGTGATTTTGTTTTCTCTGAATAAATACCCACAAGTAGAATTACTGGATCATGTGATAATTCTATTTTTAATTTTTAAAATATACTTTTATTGATTTTAGAGAGGAAGGGAGAGGGAGAAAGAGATAGAAGCATTGAAGAGATAGAATAATTGGTCAGCTACCTCTGAGTCACGCTGGCTAGGCTGTAAATACTCTTTTTTTAAAAAAAATAATATATTTTTATTCACAGACAATAGGGTGCTGAAGGCCTGGGGTGGGGAGGGCAGGGGCTGGCTGGAGGGAGTTAATGGGGGGAAAAGGGGACATATGTAATACTTTCAACAATAAAGTTTTCAAATATATATATTATTATTGATTTCAGAGAGGAAGGGGGAGGGAGGGAGGGAGGAAGGAAGAGAGGGAGGGAGGGAGAGAGGGAGGGAGGGAGAGAGGGAGGGAGAGAGAGAGAGAGAGAGAGAGAGAGAGAGAGAGAGAGATATCAATGATGAGAAATGAGGTTTTCCATAGTGGCTGCACTAATTTACATTCTTATCAACAATGCACAAAGGTTCCCTTTTCTCCAAATCCTTGCCAACATTGGCAATTTCTCATCTTTTAGATCATAATCATTTTAACATGTGTAAGGCAACATCTCACTATGGTTTTGATTTGCATTCCCCTGATAATTACTGAAGGTGAGTACCTGTTGATCATTTGGATGGCTTCTTTGGAAAAATATCTCTTCAGAACCTCTGTCCTTTTTTAATAGTCTTTTTTCTATTCAGTTGTATCAGTTCATATATTTATAAATATTTGGATGTTAACCTTTTATCAGATATATAATTTGCAAATATTTCCTCCCATTTTGTAAGTTGTGTTTTCATTTTGTTGATGAGAGATGTATACTCTCATTTTGCTAGTGAGAGTATACATATTTGAGGGGATTACTATAAAGACTGAAGAAATTAATGCATGCAAAAATAATTGGAGAGATTTTATATAAGAAAAAAGAAAAAGGGGAGATGAGAAAAAATGGCGTGCTATGAACGGAATGTCTCCTCAGAATTCATGTTGAACCCTGAACCCCCAGTGTGATGGTATTTGTAGGTGGGGTGTTTGGAATGTAATTAGGTCACGAGGGTAGAGCCCTCACGAACTGGATTAGTGCCCTTATAAGAAGAGGCACAAAAAGGATGATCTCTTTGCTCTCTGCTACATCACTACAGCAATGAGCAGAGGGCCAGCTGCAAACCAGGAAGCAGGCTCTCATCAGACAAAAGATCTGCCATCACCTTGATCGTGAACTTCCCATTCTCCAGAAAGATGAGAAATAAACGCTTGTTGTTTAAGCCACCCAATCTATAGTAATTTGTAATAGGAGCCCAAACGGATTAAGACAGGGTAGGCAATGGGGGATAGGAGGGTAAGAGCAAGACAGAGAAAAAATGCATGTGTGATAAACCCCATACAGTAAGATATCAGGGAAAAAGACCACCAAAATTGTGCATTTTACAGTAACCTATTTATTTTTTTAAAGGGTACTGTTTTTGTTTCTTTCCTATCCCTTCCCAAAGGATATAATTAATGTAGCACATCTGAAACAAATGTATTCTTATATCTAGGAGAAAACGTCAACATTACCTGTACAGAAAAATACTTCACTTCATCAAACTTAATCAGAGTTTTCCTTTCATTAATGACAAATGGCATATTTTGGGGTAGCAAGCTACACAGTTTTGTGCATTTCACAATGTTGTTTATAGAGATACGAATGAAAAAATTGTTCTTGTGCTGTACATCGACTGAAAACATATTTAGGAAGCAAATTTTGTTGTAATTAAACAATAACACATTATAAAATTAATCTATTAAACAATTCAGGCTAAAACTTAAGAATCAATCAAATAAATAAAGAGGTAATTGTAGAACACATTAGACAATGAAAAGTCCTTTAAGATAGTATTTTTGCCCATCAATGTTAGGTACAATATAACTAGGAAAAGGTAGATTCTTTCTTAGATCAATTCTCATATTTTTATAGTCACATTTCCATTATAGTTCCCTTGCAAATTTTTCTATATTTTACGGTGAATAAGCATTTACAATATATAGTTGAAAATTTTTGGTAAGCATAATTATATAGAAATTTTAAAAATATGTCATTTGAGAGTAATTTCTTTTTAATTTTAGGACAAAATTTAAGGCAGCATTCTACTTTAATTCACTACATACTCACTTATACTATATTGGCTTGTTCTTTTACTTTTCATAGCACTCCATTAAAACAGTATTTTTCATCATTTAACTAATTATCTTCAAAAATCTCTTCATGTAGAATTTTTTTCACTAATCACTTATATAAAAAAGAAACACCAAGTCTTCATAATGAGACTGGGTTTATGCCATGATAAATCCAAGAAGAGGTAGGTATTCAGCTTCCTTAAGGGTACCAAGGTAAGCCTCCCCCCATCCCCCCACCAAGATAAATAAATCCGTTTTAAGAGAAGCACAGTTATTTCTTAGAAATGAATTAGTAATATATATTCCAAGAAGATATAATATATATTTTCCTTTAACTTAGATGGTGATTGAGGTGGGTTACTGAGGGCTAAAAATCTTTTGTCACTCTCCACATCCAGGAGTGACATTTCTTGTTCTCTGCTCTTGAGTCTCGCCTGGACCAGTGACTGCTTTAACATGCAATGGACTTGACCAGGCTGGGACTAGGAAAGGCACTAGTCAGGGTGAAAAATTTAAGGGGACACCAACAACTTCAGTAATGAAGATAAATAGTTTTTTAATGTAATATAAAATAAAAATGAATAGAGAAAAAAAATAATGCCAATCTTCTAGGCATTTTCACTAAAGCACCAGACTCATAAATGAGTTATTTTACATATTCCAGCTTTTCTGACCTGCCAGGTGATTGCAGCCTCAGCTGCTATAATGAAGCAGGAGTACCACCCAGTGAGTGCACATACAGTGATTAATAATAACATAGTTAATATTCTAAGCCGTTAAGTCTTACAGTGTCTTATAATGTAGTAATATCTAACTGAAATAGTGATATGTGATCATAGCATGATTCTTAAAAAGAAAGGATACTCTTAGGTGTAAAATGACTGCAGTTCTTTACATGAATAGCCAGACAGCCAACCTATAACAATCAAAATAAAAACACAGTTAATACATTTTAAAAGTAACTTTTCTTCCATTTACTCTACACCAAACTACATATTTTTTAAAGCTCTACTTTGTTAGTTTTTCTCATTTGAAATATTGTTTCTCACTAGAAATCTTTAGTGATTGGAAAACACCAGAAAGCAGAAACAGATAAGAAAAACAAGCAGGATTTGTTTAAGATAAACCTAAAATGAACAAGAATACAAAACTAAACAATGGTTCATTACCAACTTAAATCCAACCATCACTCTTTGAATCATTTTTATTTTATATTAGGTAATAAGTGGTAAAATGTAGCATCTTTCATATAATAATAAGAAATATGCCTTGCTTGAGATAAGCTTTTTTATTCAGTATCCTAAAACCACCTTATTCATTCAACAATCATTCATTAACTATAATATGTCAAGGGCTATGAAATATTCATTCTCTCTTACAGAGTGTTTCTAAATGTTGAAGAAAATTATATCTTGTGTTTAACCTTAAAATTAAATACAAAATGAGTATAGGAACACTTGAAAGTAATATGCAGGATTAGCCAAATATATTTAGCCATGTTTGGCTTAAAAAGAAAAAGAGTAAAAGCAACAGCAATATTATATTAAACATTATGAAACAATATAAATGGCCCAATAGTATTTTTAAATATAATTGGCTTTAGAACAATACAGAAAAAAGATATTAGCATCCAATATTTAACTAAAAGAATACTGTATCTCCCCTGGCCAGTCTTCTCAGTGGTTACAGCATCAACCCACAGACTGAAGAGTCACACGTACCCTGGTTGCAGGCTCCATCCCGGGTGCCTGTTGGGGCATGAGCAGGAGGCAACCCATCCATGTGTCTCTCTCACATCGGTATTTCTCTCTCTCTGTCTCTCCCCTTCCCTTCTACTTTCTCTAATAATAAATGAAAAAAATGTCCTTAGGTGAGGATTAACAACAAAAAGAATACTGTATCTGAATGATGAAATCCTAAAGAAAAATATTATGATCTACTTTTTAAGGAAATATAGGTACAAAATATTATGGTAAAGGAAAGATTCTAAGTTTTCAAATTTAAAGGAGGGGTAATGTCCATTGTATAATGTAGGGGAGATTTAAACTGTTATTGACATAGGTGATTCTACGAATCATTGTTTACTTATTAAAATTGGGTTGTACATAAGGAGGATAAACAGGAAAGTATAGCTATAATTTTTTATTGTATAATTCTATACAATGCAAATCACTGGCGGCCTGCCAAGTATCTCAACATGAAGCCATGGGTAGCTACCTTCATCTTTCCTATGTTTCAATAGCTCTTTATACTTTAACATAATGATCCACATAATATAGAAAACAGATTTAACACTCAAAAATACAATAATGACCATTCACAGACTGCAGATAACAAATGTTGCTACAGAATCTGAGACCCACCTGTGGCCCAAAACATGTCAATATCTTCAATATCTTCACCCCCAAACACTCTCAAACATGCATTTAAAACAGGAAAGCAACCAGAAAGCTATTCACAAAAGCACTTTTTTTCTTGTTTCTTTTTGTTACTGTTGACACTATTACGGATGTCCCCATTTCCCCCACTTTGCCCTCTCCACCCAACCCCCTTCCCTCCGGCCATCACCACACTGTCGTCTGGGTCCTTAACACAAAAGCACTTTGTGTCCAACTTTAAGATATAGCCTTTTCACATTTTTTTTCTGAAAATGGGATGTGACTATCAGAAACAGAGGTAATGGTTGTCATGTTGTTATCATTGTTGACACATGTGCAAACCTTGCCAAATATCTCAAATCACAGAACTTTCAGAGAGGAAATGGCGTGACTAAATCATGCCCTGGGAGGAGCTCCCAACTACGTGCCAAACATCTCTGTCAACAACTTCCAGTGGACCTTTAAGAGAAGCCTTTTCATGTCTAGCAACATGTAATTCAAATAAGGAAAATACAAACTATGACATTAGAAAGTGTGAGTGAGATCTGAATGGTTTTCAAAATGTCAGTTCTAAAAAGATGTAGAAGTCATATTCAAGAGTATGGATTACGGCCGAAACCGGTTTGGCTCAGTGGATAGAGCGTCGGCCTGCGGACTGAAGGGTCCCAGGTTTGATTCCGGTCAAGGGCATGTACCTGGGTTGCGGGCACATCCCCAGTGGGAGGTGTGCAAGAGGCAGCTGATCGATGTTTCTCTCTCATCGATGTTTCTAACTCTCTATCTCTCTCCCTTCCTCTCTGTAAAAAATCAATAAAATATATTAAAAAAAAAAAAAGTATGGATTACGGAAATCACTGTGTCAACATAATGACATGCATAATTGCTTATGGCCAAAACCGGTTTGGCTCAGTGGATAGAGCGTCGGCCTGCGGACTGAAAGGTCCCGGGTTCGATTCCGGTCAAGGGCATGTACCTGGGTTGCGGGCACATCCCCCGTGGGAGATGTGCAGGAGGCAGCTGGTCGATGTTTCTCTCCCATCGATGTTTCTAACTATCTATCTCTCTCCCTTCCTCTCTGTAAAAAAATCAATAAAATATATTTAAAAAAAAAAAAAAAACATAATTGCTTATGGCCAAAAGTGATTTCAAAGAATCTTTTCTAAATTTAGATTCAGACAATGAAGGCTTATTCTCCAACTTTGTGATAGAAGAAAGTGTTACATAATTATACAGATAAATGCACACTATGGTCATTTTATAAAAACAAAAATGTATACATTAATATAACCTTACTATTTACCCCCCAAAAAGGTGATGTTAAATTAATCACGTTTTTTAATCAAGAAAATGTATTAGTATCCTATATAATAAATAACTTATATGCAAATAGACCAAATGGTGGAACAACCAGTGGAACGACTGATCGCTATGATGCACACTGACCACCAGGGGGCAGACGCTCAATGCAGGAGCTGCCCCCAGCCTGGAGGCCCAGGCCAGCCAAGGCGGGTGCCAGCGGGAGGCCTCCCATCCCCCAGTCACCCCGCCAGTCACCCTACAGATCAGCCCTGATTGCCGGCCAGGCCTAGGGACCCTACCTGTGCACGAATTTTATGCACTGGGCCTCTAGTTCATATATAATAGGAGCTACAGAAGAGAGATAAGAGAACCTTTTATTTCATAGCTATTAACTACTCTAATGAGGCTCAGACAAAAAAGACAACTGTAAAAGAATACCACAGTGTTTGGCAGTTCTAAATGCACACAGATCCTCGTGTCCTATACTCTGTGGCACCCAAAACAGAAAACAGATTTTTCTGTTCCTCAGCCTAAATATTAGGTGTTTGTGCGTATGTGTTTGATTTTTTCCCTCTGGGGTTTATTATTTTTTGGATGAGAGAGGCGAAGGGCCAATTTTTAAACTGTAGCTCAAAGGTAACTAAATCTGACAATAAATACAATCATCTGAAGCAATACCAATTCTAGGCCCCATTAAAAATAAAATACCGATTCTAGGCCCCATTCTCAAATTCCAAGTTAGCAGGTCTTAGGTGGGGCCTAAGAAGCAATGTTTTTAAAAATTATTCCAGATGATTCTTATAAAACTTGACTTTAGGAATCCCTAATATAAAAAACACTTTTTTCTTTGAATCAGGATGTTTTCCATAATTTCAGTGATGACTAGAATGCTGTTCTGACTCATAAAAATGAAACAAATCAATGAGTATGTTATCAGAAAGTACCATTTTCTATGCATATTTTGATTACCAAATAATAAACACTAACTAGTTTTAATGTAAAATAAGAAATAACTTATATGGGTTTACTAAGGACTAAATCATACATACCACATCCCCAAATGGCACTAAATTTTCTGGATTAGGTGTTACTTTTGCTTCTTTACTTTCAGACCCTGTAAAAGTTTTTCTCCGCATCTACAATGTAAATAAATTAAGACTTTAGAAGGCAAAGAAGAATATAACTGAAAGCTATTTCAATTCAATTTTGTGAGTCTCTAGTATCAGGTATTATATTAGGAAGTGGGATATTAATATGACTGGAAAACTCATCCCCACCCTCAAGTTTATCAATAAGCTAGCAGAGAGCAAAGGAGAGAAGTACACTGTCAAAACCATGAGTTCTTAGCTTAAAAGGACCATCGTTACCACATTCCAGTCTTAATCTTCCAGTCTCAATCTGGAGTAGGTACTGTATCAGACAAAGAGCAGTGGTCCTACTTGCAAATTATCCCAATATTCCTTCAGTTATCAGCCATGGAAGAAACTAGAATTTAATCCTTGGAATAGTTAGTACACGGGATGAAGCAGTGAACAAATGGTTTGGGGATTTTAGTTATGATTCTCTCCAGAGTAACTTCACTAACTGATACTTGTGGGTTGGTATTTAACTTTGTTCTAAGGGTTCTAGTCACTACACACAATGGTTAGCCTTAAAAATTAAAAGACATTTTTAAAGAGAAAGGGAGAAGGGGGAATGGAGGGGAGAAGCAAGAGGAATGGGGAAAAACTGCCTATTAAAAATATAACTAAGCCTGGTGGTGTTTCTAAGTGGTTAGAGCATTGGCCCATGCAACCAAGGGTCTTGGGGTTCAATTTCCAGTCAAGGGCACACACTTGGGTTGCAGATCAATCACCAGCCTGGTTGGGCACATGAGGGAAGCAATCAATTGGTCTCTTTCTTTCTTTCTCCTCCCCCTTCTCTCCCTCCCTTCCACTCTCTAAAGAGCAGTGGAAAAAAATATCCTCGGGTGAGGATTAACAAACAGATAAGTAAATAAATACATATATACGTACACACACACACACACACACATATACATATATGACTTAAAAATTGGCATTTGTGACAACATGGGTGGATCTTGAGAATATCATGCTAAGTGAAATAGACAGAAAAAGTTAAGAACCATATGATTTCACTCATATGTGGGATATAAAACTGAAAGCAACAAATGAACAAATTAGGAAAGCAAACAAAAACTCAGAGACTCAGACAACAGTATGGTGATTATTAGAGGGAAGGGGGGAAGGGTAGTGAAGGATTAAGGGGGTCAAATATACGGTGATGGAAGAAGATTTGACTTAGGGTGGTGAGCATCCAATACAATATACAGATGATGTATCATAGAATTATACTCTTGAAACCTATATCATACTATTAACCAACTAGAGGCCCGGTGCACCGATTTGTGCACCGGTGGGGTCCCTCAGTCTGGCCCACTGGGATCTGGCTGGAAGCAGCTCTCTGGCATACCCTGAGGGGTCCCGGATTGCGAGAGGGCGGTTCTCAGGTGACGCACCCTGAAATCGGGCTCCCTCCTCTCTGGTTCTGGGTGTATCACCTGAGAACTGCCGCTGCCAAGAGACTGCAGCTCAGCAGCTCCTGCATTGAGCATCTGCCCCCTAGTGGTCAGTGCACATCATAGCTAATGGCTGGTCGGTTGGTTGCTTAGACTTTTATACATATAGTTGTATGGATGTAACATACAGAAATTGATAAAGAGAGTGGTGGAATAGAATAGAAAGTCCAGGGGGGAAACCCAAATACATATAGCAACATAGTATAAAGGTGACATCTCCAGTCCTAAGGGCCAATATGTGTTTTTTAAAAATATATATTTTATTGATATTTTACAGGGATAGAGAGTTAGAAACATTGATGAGAGAGAGACATTGATCAGCTGCCTCCTGCACACCCCCTACTGGGGATGTGCCCGCAACCAGGGTACATGCCCTTGACCGGCATCGAACCTGGGACCCTTGTGTCCGCAGGCCGACGCTCTATCCACTGAGCCAAACCGGTTAGGGCTATGTGTTGTTGTTTTTTTTTTGTTTTTTTTTGTTTTAAATATGTTTTATTGATTTTTTACAGAGAGGAAGGGAGAGAGATAGAGAGTTAGAAACATCGATGAGAAAGACATCGATCAGCTGCCTCCTGCACATCTCCTACTGGGGATGTGCCCGCAACCCAGGTACATGCCCTTGACCGGAATCGAACCTGGGACCTTTCAGTCCGCAGGCCGACGCTCTATCCACTGAGCCAAACCGGTTTCGGCTATGTGTTGTTTTTTAAGTAAATGATGTTAAGACATTTATTTGGAAAAAGAGAAGAACCTCAGGAATCGAAAACAAGGGTAACTGAAGTTTCTGGAGTCTGGCCCTTTAACACATACATGCAATCCCAACGAGGACGAGGCTGACATTCACTGCCCCTGGTTGTGCTCTGCGCCGTGAGCACCTTATATCCTTCCCTCCTCCGGTGGTTGGGACAACCCTGCACGCAGGGCGGATCACCGTATTCCTCCAACGGGCAATAGGCGAGGCTCTGGCAGGTTAGTGAGTGCCACGCGCACAAATAACTCGTTCTCAGGGGTCACCTTCCCTCCCTCCCTCCCTGCCGTCCCTGGCCCTCCGGGTGGCCGGCCGGGGAGGGGACAGGCTCCCCGGGGCGGGGGAATGGGGTGGGGGTGTAGGGGTGTAGGGGTGTAGGGGTGGGGGGACACTCACGTTGGGCGGCCTGTGCCCGGGGCCCTTGCGGCCTGGGCAGATCAATGGTCTTGCCTTCCTCCTGGAAAGGTCGGCCTGGAGAAAACGCCGACCCTCAGACGGGCCTCGAGTTTCCCGGGAGTTGCGGGTGGGACTCCTCTGAAGGACGGGGGCTCTGCGCAGGGAATGGGCCCGCCTGCGTGGTGACCGGCCGCGCTGGAAACCTCAGGCATCTGCGGGGGAAACCCATCCGTCCATCCTCCCGGGCGGGTCTGTGCCTAACCGACTGCCTGCGACTGCGCAGGCGCAGCCCTCCCGCGCGCGCCCCCCCCCCCAACCTCCCACGCACACGCTCCTGCACACGCTCACGCACACGTACACGCTCACGCTCACGCTTATGCACACGTTCACGCACATGCACAAGCACTCGCACACGCTCACGCTCATGCACACGCTCACGCACATGTACACGCTCACGCTCACGCTTATGCACATGTTCACGCACATGCACACGCTCATGCACATGCTCACGCTTATGCACACATTCACGCACATGCACACGCACTCGCACACGCTCACGCTCATGCACACGCTCACGCACATGCACACACTCACGCACACGCTTGCGCACTGCACACGCGTACAACACTGTGCGACCGCACGTCTAGGCCGGCTCCTTGCAGGGCTGGCTTTGGGGGTGCAGCCTTGGGAGCCTGGAGGGTCAGCTTGGAGCGCTTGCCCAGGCCATGCCAGGTCCGGGACGAGGAGTCAGGCCTTGCGGGAGGCAGCCAGGCTCCCCAGCACGTGATGGGTGTCGGACACCTTAGTGCGTTTTGTCTGCCCCTTAACCCACCGGAGCCCCCCTCCCTGCGCCGGTTCTTCCCGGAGGCTTACAGTGTCCATCACCACTTCCTTACACTGTTCCCCGAGTTCCAGATGCTGTTTCCCACAGACTAGCCCGACATCTTTACTCAGCTGACCCCCGACATACCACAGCGAGTGGACATGCACCTGCCTTCCCAGGCCTCCGGTCCCAAACCCATTTGAACATAGCAATGTTATACCCACAAACGCTAAAAACGTCATACACATGTTTGAATTCTAACCCCAAACATTTGAACCCTACTCCTCTTTATGGCACCTAGTGTAGGGCATCTCACACAACCATGACTGCAATGGTTTATTCATGGGTCTCCCAGCCTCCTGTCATCCATCCTTCCCACGATTTCACCTTTAAAATTTAAAAATACAGTTTACTTTTTAAACAAATAAAACCAGAAACGCCAGAACTTCTTTATCGGCCATAAATTGGATTTTTTTTAAATATAAATTTTATTGATATCAGAAAGGGAGAGAAACATCAATGATGAGAGAAAAATTATCGACTGCCTCCTGCACACCCCGCACTGGGGATCAGCCTGCAACCTGGGCATGTGCACTTGACAGAAATCGAACCTGGGACCCTTCAGTCCACAGGCGGATGCTCTATCCACTTAGCCAAACAGCTAGGGCTAAGTTGGAATTATTTAATGCAAAAACCGAGGGCCTCCAAAATCATTATTAACTGCTATTCTATTTGGAATCTATTTTTCTTGTATTCAAGGGCCAGCTCCAAGTTCAGCTTTCAGTTAAGCTATAAAACCCCATACACATACCCCAAATGCAGAATTAACCGCTGTCTTCAATGGTATAGCTCATCAGTGGGCTCACACTATTGCAATTAATTGTTAATTTAAAAAAAAAAAACAGACCCCGGCCAGTGTGCTTCAAGTCGTTGAGTTTTGAGCCAGGAACCATGAGGTCACCAGTTCGATTCCCAGCCAGGGCACGATCCCCCACATTGGTTTTCTCGTATTTATCCTTTATAACATTGTTCAGATGCGGTGAGCCTCAGCTCAAATGAGCGTGGCTTCCCTGAAGTTTGCTGACAGTGAAAGCTGGGACTGGCAGGATGCCAGCACCTTCACAATTCTGTGAAAAGGGGGGATCCCTTTTCAGCAACTCTAGCCTCACAGACAGCAAGCCGCTCCTATTATGATGCTTACACCAAATTTAGACCTATTCTCAGAGCCATGCATTTCTATCATCAATTGGTCCGGCCTCTTCCGTTCTACAGCATCCAGCTGTTTGCTAAGTGGGGCTGGCCCACTCGTTCTCTCGATGTGCCCAGAGCCTTTGAGACACCTTGCCCCATTGAGCCTTATCACTGCCTTGAGCTCCAGGGTTTCACACCAGTTGAGGCACCACCGGACACAGCTCTGAAGAGACCTGTTCCAGTGAAGGACACCTCACGAGTGGGATTTCGAGAGCCAAGATCCCGCTGACAAAGAGCCTGAGAAGAGATTCAGTGAATTTCCACACATTCTCCTCGTCATACAAAAACAGAGGCAGCGGGAAGGGCTCTGCAGAAGTCAACTGAGCGTTAGCTCAGCCAGCTCACTGGCCTCGCCTTCATCTCCCGGAGCTCTTGGCCTGCTCTGCTTCTCTCTGACTACATTTTTTATTTTTTTGCTACATTATTTTTTAAAGCTTCTGAAATGATTCTGATGTGCAACCAGCTCTGGGAACCATGGATATGGGTTTTAAAAAGAAATAAACTTATTCGGTTATAAAACTTTTCAAACAAAAAGGGTATATTTTCTTTTTATTAGCCATGAAGTCAAGCATCTTTCAAGCTAAATTACATTACATTATACTTATTACATGATACATAGTCACTAAGTCACTTTAAAAAACAAGACAAATTTCATATTTCAATGAACGCAGTAAGGAGATATCAAAAATAAATAATGAAGGTCTTTATTTCCCTTCTTCCCTATTCCCTAAATTTATGTTTAAACCTGATATAGCTTTTGTAACAGTAAAGTTACTCGTGCTCTTTAAGATAATGATTATAAAAGCCACTAATTCGACAGAACAGGAAATAAGCACTTTCACTTACTTGTTTCTAGCTTATGACCTCCTTTGTCATTAAACTGATGATGTTTGGGTATAAACCACAGGTACAATTTTAACAATTTCCATAATCTTGAGAATTTTTTCAGTATTACATAATCAAAAAAAATCAATTCCAAATACACCTGTGCATATCTTATAAAAATACATTTAAAAACAAGGATGGGAAGAATTCTAAACACTGGGCCGTTATTCCTCTGAAGGTGAGAGGCATTAGGAAGAGGCGTTATCCTTTATCTTTATCAGGATATTCTTCCACCTCAGAGGAGAACATCAACTCTGGAAGAGAAAATGAACAGAACATTCTCAAAATGGTTTCCCAGGACCTCAACAAGTTTTTCAGTTTAGTTATAAACAATCCTTTAATGTATTGACATAATATAAACAATAGAAAGCCCTCAAGTACAAGTAAGAATGCTTGGTAGTGAAATCTGATTTAAAAGGCGAGCTAATGACAAGGGTACAAGTTTTGCATTTCAAATTTTCCAAAAAGATAAAAATTTCCAAGTTTTAAATATACTGCTAGCCCCTGAAAAATAAAACATCTATAATGAAGATAATATAATAATGCTCCCCAGGAAATGTAAGTCACCTGGGGAATCTAGGATCATTAAACAGCTGAAATGTCTAATTCTGTAAGTGCTCATGATAACCTAAAATGCAGGGGACAGGTGTAGAGAAAGGACCTGGAACTAATATGAGTGCTTGCCAGGATATCTTAAATGTGTTATTCCATTTAGTTACCATAATGACCCTATAAGTGAGGTATTATCATCCCCACTTTATAGTGATTTTTTTAATCCACATGGAAAAAATGTTATATAATTCACATGGCCCCAAGAGAGAGCAGGATTCTGTAAATATTTAGTAATTAACACACACTTTGTTATTTAGTCTGAATACTGCACAAACTTGCTAGATGTAACTTCAATCCCAACTACAGTATAGAAAGATATTAGTTGACATTTTTACACTTAAACTATTACTTAGCATATAAATGTAGTTTATTAAAATAACAAGAAATATTTTAAAAAGAAAACCTTAGGAACCTAATAAAGTCTTCCAATGTAAGTATTATATGAAAAAAATATTTTTTTCTTCAAAGATTAATTTATTTGAATTATAACATCTATTAAAAATTAGTGAGGTTTTTTTCCATCACCATTTACCCCCTCTTCCCATATCCTCTTCCACTTCTCCCCTTCTACCTCCTGTATCCCTGAGTTTTTTCTCTTTTTTCTTTTTTGCTCAATCCCTCCACCACCGCTCCCCTACCCCCACCCCCACCCCCACCCCCACCAGAGCTGTCTGCCTATTCTCTATCTATGAGTTTGTCTTGGTTTTGCTTGTTAAGTCAGTCTGCTCATTAAATTCCACATATGAGTGAAATCACATTGTACTTGTCTTTCTCTGACTGGGTTATTTCCCTTAGCATAATGCTCTCCAGGTCCATGTGTTTTATAGGGTCAATGTTTCTTCCTTTTTATGGCTGATTAGTATTCCATTATCCACTCATCTACTGATTTAAAAACTATACTGAAAGAAAATTGCAAAATATATAAACTCTTAGAAGATTTTAAAAAATACTTTACATATATCAAAAGAAATAAAGCAAGAGGATATTTACTGAAGCCACATAAGAATGACGATACACAAGACACTGGGGGTTAGGGGAGGCCGGGGGAAGGTCAAGGGGGTGGGGGGGGGAGGAGTATATGTAATACTCTTTGTAATACCTTAAGCAATAAAACAAAATTTAAAAAGAAAAGAATGACGATACAAAAAGGTACATTCATCAATGAAAATACAAAGATTACATTTTTTGTCTTGGTGTTTACAAATGGAAATGTTGGGAAGGTTCTCAATTCTAACACCTCTGAGACAGTTTGTAATCAGTTGATCAAATTGCAGCTAATGCTCAGGATGTTCAACAATCAAGAACGTAATAATAACCAAAGTCCAGAAAGTATCACAGAGGTTCAAGGGTGAAAGTGTGGAACATCTGCCAATGAAATACAACTTACACTACAAACACCTAAATGAGTGCTGAAGGACCAGCAGTTTGCCAATAGGACGCCTCTCCTCCAGGGGTCTCAGCGGGGTCTGAGAACTAGAGACAAGTAAATCTCACTTCCCACGAGGCACACTGAAGGTCAGGTTACTCGACACGTTATTAGACAATGAAAGGTTAAGAATCTGTTCAACGTAGAGGAAGAGGTCAGAATAATTCACTTGAATTTGCATCTGACAGAGGCTGCTTAGATGAAGCGTGATTTATTTCAAATTAAGAGATATTTTCACCTTGTGAAGTGTATGACTCTCTGACCACTGTGCTGTACGCCAGCAACTAGTACAAAATAATACTGAAGTAATATTAATAAAATAATATTAATAAAACGGCAATAAAAATAAAGAGATACACTGATTGTAAGGAGAGTAGGAGAAATGAAGAGCAAAGACTTTCTATAAAACACTTGAAGGGTTAAAAAAAAACAAAAACTTCCTAAATATGCACCAGGGCCACAGAGGGCCTCCTCATTCAGCACTTCCAAACCCCAGCCCCGCTAGACACTCCTCTCTGCTTCTCTTAGTATTGTTCTACCACTTTATTGTCACTCTTCTTATGTTATTTTATTTTAAATATCTCTTTGTTATCACAATTATCATAAGCTACAGTCAACAAAGATTTCTAAAATCATTATACAAGATTCCATGATATGCTTATACTATTTGTTCTTTAATACCTTCGCTAAGATCCATGCCTGGCCTATAAGACAAGAAAAGCCAAGACAGTCCAACCAGAATGGTCACTGCCAGATTCACCAGGATCCATGGCTGGAGAACCTGCTCCTCATTTCCTGCGGCCCTAAAGATACAGAAATACTCATTATTAATGTCTTCATTTTTGTTCATGTACCTAAATATATCTATTTTATGAACTTTAAAAAATAGCAGTCCTCATCTATAGGAATAGCAAGGAAAGAGTGAAATAAAATATGATGCCCTATAAAATACAACCATATATATAGCATATATGTCATAAATACATATCATGAAAACAAAGGTACTAAGCACATAGGCTTAGTACAGTGATATAAATGGAAATTCAGTGTTGCCAAAGTTTTTTCTAGGTTTCCCTTGCAACTACTGTGGTGCTCAACTACAGCTCAGTCTGTTTAATGTCAAGTAGAAATACAAAAGCTAAATATTACTTAATAAGAACAAATTAAACTTACTCGTCATGAGGTATCTTTCCTTTCTCTCTTTACCTCATGCCTCTAGCCACTCTTTCAAAAAAAGACCCCCCACTCTGAGATTTGTGAACTAAAATCTCAGTTGTCCTGTTAGCTCCATGGTTGGCCACTGGCCCGAGGAGGGTGGCGCGCCCTAGTCTGCTCTCTCCATTGCTTGGTTTTCTGACTCGATCCTCGCTACTCCCTCCCATCACTATTCTGAGGTATTAGGCTCCAGATTGGGGGTGAGGGTGCCAGGCTCTTCCAGTTCATCATGTAATGACATATTTTAAAGCCATAACTTAAGAGATTTAAAACAGATCATAAAAAGAAGACATTTCATTAAAAATGCAGGTGTTTGTAACAATAGGTATCCATTAAAAAATGAATTGGGCATTTTCTTGCCACAATTTTGAAGACAAAAACAGGGCCTTTATTAATAGATAAAAATGTGTAAAAGAGTGGAAGGCTTAGAATAGTGCCATTACTCCCACTGTCGCTGTTATTACCACCAACAATTGCTAATGCCATTTGAATCTTACCAGAGGCTGCCATTAACAGAAGAAGGTGTGTAAAGGTGGATTCTGTCACTTGTCATTTGCTGACTCAGAGATAGTATAAGAGCAGCGAAGTACACTGAGAAAAAGATAAATGAAATTACTAATAATGTACTTTTAACAGTCAAGTTTATTTTTAATTTATAGATTACTTTAAGGCCAAAAGTAATTGTACTTTAGGGAATGACAATATAAAAGAAATTCATTTGATCAATTTCAATAGGCTGGATTATTTTTTAAGAACACAGATACTTTTGTGATGCTCACTACTTTATCTTTAGAAATGACTAGAACCTAGGAGATATTTTAATAAATTAAATAACTGACTCAAGGTCCTAAAACTAGTTTCGTTAATATTTTCATAACAGAACAAAATGTATTCCAAATTATCCAAAGATATCATTTGTTCCTGAAATGCTATGCCAGCTCAATCTGTTTAATGTCAAGTAAAAATAGAAAAGCTAAACATTACTTAATAAGAACAAATTAAACGTTTGAAAGTTACTAAGCTCAACTTCTATTGAAAAATAATGTTATCAAAATTACGGTTACCATGTTTTTTAAATTACAAATTCTACTGAACATCTATAAGTAATGCTTATTGGTAGCAATAACATAAAATCTTTTAAAAAATAAAATTAAACTTTTCCTTGTTCAAAATTACAATGTAACTCAATTATAACACAGTTATCAAATTAAACTATTTACTCACAGAAAGATGCAAAAGCTGTTGGATCCAGGGCAAGAAAATTTCGGATTGCTACTGATGTTTTGGCAAAGTCAATCCTAGAAAATACAAAAGTCTCTTGTCACAGTGCAACCATAACCTTCTTACAAAACGTGACTAGCGTTTTTCCTTCTCTGTTCTAATGCCACCACATTTATTGTCTCTTATTAAGCTTTAAGGAAATAGGGTCTTTGCAGCCGTGATCAAGTTAAGATGAGGCCATCAGAATGGACCGTAATCCAACGTTACTGGTGACCTTAAAAGAAGAGACACAGGCACCGAGACACTCAGAAAGCCTGCCATGTGACAACAGAGGCAGAGACTGGAGTGATGAGTCTACAAGCCCAGGAACCCGGGATGGCCAGCAACACCGGAAACTAGGAGAGGCATGGAACAGGCTCTCTCTTGGAGCCCTCCAAAGGGAGCCAACCTTGCTGACACCCTGAGTTCAGACTCCTAGCTTCCAGAATGTGAGAGCATCAATTCCTGTTGTTTTAAGCCACCCAGTTTGTTGTACTTTGCTATAGTAACCCCAGTAAACTGATGGAATACCCAGACTCTCTTCGATAGCTGATTAAAAGTATTTGGAAGATTATATTTTGGACTTTTTGAATTGATTATATTTGAAAGAAATTTTAGACTTAGAGTGATGCCGAAATGAGTTAAGACTTTTGGGTGTTGTTTTTCCCCCCACAGTATTCCCACCTCCAACTCCCTCCCGCAAATAACAGACTGGCCTAAAGAAGTCAAAACAATTCTATTTTGAAAGTTGTCGTCGTCAATGACACATTTTGCTCAACATTTCCCCCTGAAGAAAAGTTAGAAGGATCTATAGTCACAGCAGTCTTACCTGTCAAAAGCTGAAACGGTACTTAGAGCCAAAAGCAAGTAGAGAAGACTCTGGAATGGATATGCTAACGTCTTGTATTGTTGCAGAAGGTTGGGGAGGTTAGAAAGCTGATGTCCTGCTAGAACATATATCACAATAATATTCCACACAGCACAGCCAGCCAAGAAGCCATGAGAAAACAGACCCACCATCCTGAATGGAAAAGGGTTTCATTATTACGCATGAATTACTAAAGTCAAAGGCTAAAATACTTTTATAACCTATTCACATATAAGAAAAAAATTCAACATTTCATAAAAAGTAAAATCAAGCATTTTCTTATTTAACAGTGTTGAACCATCAACACTTTTAAAAAAAATTATAGAATATTTGTGTTAAGAAAAGTCCAACAACGGCAGCCACCTGAAAGCCTGGTGCACCGAGAGGGCGACGTCCCTGGTCGTCCAGGAGGGCTTCGTGTCCATCGACACGTCTGCGTTCTCTGTGGTCTTTATCAACTCTGAACGGTCGGTGGCCTGGAATCGCCCTAAGAGCACATTACACAGTTATCCACCAACAAGAGAGAACCTGCCGGTCTTTTTAAAAACTATTCCACCTTAAGAACCCTTAGAACGAGCGTGTCCACGTGCTTCCTTCTCAAACCAAAATAGATGTTGAAGTAACAGTTTGGGAAATTGACTATTTTTAATGAAATAAAATAATGAACTTCCAACTAAGAAAAAAAGTCTAGAAACCTTTAAGATGACAGCGTCTATTATCTTCTCATTTAGAGATTTTAGAAGTGCTAAAGTTTAAATGTCAACGCTATAGAGGTACGCCACTATCTGAAAACCCTTTACATTTCTCAGGAAAAGACCCCAGTGTATGTAGCATAGCACATGCTCTGTGATGACAGGAAAGAAATGGATTGTTTCATAAACGTCTAGGAAGATTCCTGAGCAAGTACCAGTTCAAGCGCCAGCCTGCAGCACTGTGTGAGCAGAGCTCTATCCCTTTACTGTTGACCAGGAAGTCCCTCCTCACGTCTACCAGTCACAATGGACCTCAGGCAGCAGGAGAGGTTCCAGCGTAGTCTTGCTCACCAAACCTGGCTGCCGGGTACGTTGGAGGACAAAAGTCAGGGGTTTATCACCTAATATTTCCTAAGAAAAGACAACTTTTGGACAGAAACTAGTATTTTTTACAGTCAGTTACTCTATTAGGGAAGTTTCTGTGCAAGGGAAGCAAGAATAAAAACGGAGTGACACTGCTTGAAAATAGCCTGCAGTGTGTTAAATAGCCACAGGTCTACCCGTAAATCATGAGACTCTGAGTCCCAGCCCTGCACTAACCGACTGTGAGACCCTGGATAAGTCAGTCTCTCCAGGCCACAGGTTTCTCGCTGGCGAAGGTCCCTTAGATGGGGTATTACACAACCACAGCTTAAACAACGTACATAAAACCTAAGCTGTACATTTTAAGGGCTAGTCTTTATGTTCCAGGCGAGTTCTTAGGCAGCACATTGACAGCATATCCATGGGAGGAGCATATGGTCATGACCATGCTCTCAGGAAGTTTTTCTTAAAACACTGCAAATGCAGTCTTGTAACCAGTTCATCAGAACTATTTCCAAAAAGAATATACAGTTATAATATATTTCTTATGTAATACGGTGATACTGTCATGTATGTTCTCTCATTTATTCTTCATTAAAGAATTTATATCATTACCTGCCCTACCACCAACACCTCTACCAATTGCAGAAAACTGGTGAAGTACTACAGAGAATAAAGAAATGGGTGAAGGGTAAGCGGAGATTTAAAAAATTATCCAAAATCTCATAACCCAGAAACAACCAGGTCTATTTCCTTCTAGTCTTTTGTCCTGTGCCTGCTATAGTTGAGATCAAACTATCTGTGTACGTATGTTTATTTTTCATTAGAATTTTTCCACGAAATGTAAAATTCTCCCTAAACACTATTTTTTTAAAATATATTTTATTGATTTTTTTACAGAGAGGAAGGGAGAGAGATAGAGAGTCAGAAACATCGATGAGAGAGAAACATCGATCAGCTGCCTCCTGCACACCCCCTACTTGGGATGTGCCCGCAACCCAGGTACATGCCCTTGACCGGAATCGAACCTGGGACCCTTCAGTCCGCGGGCCGACGCTCTATCCACTGAGCCAAACCGGTTTGGCCCTAAACACTATTTTTAATGATGCAGATTTTATTGTATAGATAAAGCATACCTTACTGAAATCATTCCCCTGCTCTTTTTATATTTAGGTCATTTCCTGTTTTTCGCTCTCGTGAATAACAGTGTGATGATTAGCTTGGTGTATACATTTTTGTCCATGTTTTTGCTTATTGCCTTAATTCAGATGTCCAGAAGTATAATTCCTAGGTCAAAGGATAGCCTTACATACTTTTAAAGAGCTCATATTCCAAACAAGGAACTACTTACGGCTTTTTTCCACAAACACTTTGTCCACAGGCTGGCTAATGCCAGTGGGCGCAGTGAATACAGACTGTTGTTCTGGACTCCTGTGCTCATCAGTAATTATGTCTTCATCTTCTACTCCTAGCTCATTGGCATACTGCAATTCTGCTGGCCGGGCCTTCCTGGAATCAGGGAGAAAGTAAGAAAACTGGGTGCTTACTGAATTTTTACAAACCCACATAAGGAGGTACCTGTGAGTAGAATGAAAAGAGCCCTGGACTTTGAGCAGAGAAATCTGGATTTTACTCAAAACAAATCAGTTATTAACTGCTATGTAGGCCTCAGTTTTATCCTCCGGGCAATGGAGTGACTGAACTAGATTGTAAGGTTCTTTCCAGACTTAAAATTATATCATTTTATGTGGACATTGATTACTATTTATAGGGTCATGTCTAAACACAAATATGTAATAGTGTTATATAATTTCAGGGTGCTTCTTTAAAGTATGTCATTCTATTTTATCTAACACTGAATCCTATGCTAAATTAAACATTATTATTTATTGCTGAAATAATCAAAATTTAAAGTTTGATAAAATGAGAAAATAAATTACAATAGCCTATTTTATTAATATTACCTTTAATTTTTAAGATCTTGAATATGTAATTTTTTGCTATTTATATAAAATCATCTACTTGTGTTTCTCTTTTTTAGAGACAGTTCCTAAAAATTTTTATTCAAGTACAGCATTTTACTTTTCTCAGTGTGGTCTACACTTTTCAAATTGTCATTAGATTGGTTTAACTGATATCTTTGTAATACTGCTTATCCTAGAGATATACAAGTATTTATCAGATTTCATCGGAAGCTATCATTTGGAAGCTCCAAATTAAGCATCAGAGTGTTCCTTAAGGATATTTAGAAGAACAAATAAATCCTTACTTTGTCTTCCTTCGAGGTTTTTTAATAACGGGCTCCTCAGCTGGCTCCACATCGATACCATTTTCATTCCGTAATGAAGATGGACTAGATGTCTTCTGGGTGAAGGCAGTCTCCAATTCTGAAAAAAAAAAAAAAAAATATATATATATATATATAATATTAAATTTTTTAATTACTATAATGTAAAAAGAAAAGTCATGTACAAGACTTTTGTAATACAAGAGAACCTTAAAATTTTTAATTGGGCAACATTGTTTTGCATTTGATTTAAAATTTTTTAGACCTCTAAACACAACAAAATGTTTGACATTGCAATGCCAAAAGTATGGGGGAAATTATGTAACCCAACAGCGACACACATGGAAGAATGTGAAGACAGGCACAGAATGGCATTATGCTGTCATGAGCCAAGGACTGCTAGGAGCCACCAGAAGCTAGAAGAGGCAAAGACGGTTCTTTCCTAGAGCCTGCGGAGGGGGCGTGGCCCTGCGCACACCTCGCTCCTGAGCTTCTATCCTCCAGATCTGTCTGAGACTAAATTTCTGTTGTTTGAAGTCCCTCAGTTTGTGGCAATCTGTTAAGACAGCCCTAAAAATTAATGCACATATTTTACAAAATGGGCTCCTCTGATACATCCTATTTTACAACCTTTGTTTTTGACTCAACAATATATTACTGATGGTTTTCCATATCACAATATCACCAAAAACAATCCTGTTAATGAGTACTTGGTTTCTATTAAATGGATAACATGTTTTATTTGGGCATTATCACATTGTTAAATGTTTGATATTACCAGTTTCTGCTCTTATAAATAATAATGCAGTTAACCTCCTTTAATTTCTGTAGTTGTTGTAGTTACTTCTACTCCTATAAGTTTGAACAGGTTATACCATTTTATACTCCTATCAGCAGTGTATGAGTGTACCCTTTTCTCATCAACACATTTGTATTTTATAAATTTTTAAAGGCATTGCCAATTTGATAGGCAAAATAAATGATATAGCCTTGTCTACCTTGTGAACAGTCCCTGAGACACAGAAAAACTCAATAAATGTTAGCTATTGCTATATTATTAATAGAGAATCTATCCCTCCCCCACTAATCTTAAATATCTGTTTCATCATATACTAAATTCTTCTACACATCAAAATCCAAACTTTCTATTTTAGTCCTGAATTTGTACCACTTCCCTCATAATCTACACACATAGAATCAAAAGAGACCCTCTAAAGTGTTCTTGACTTAACCCATTAGAGCAACTCTAGTGATAAAAAATGTAAGCAAGCAGGAAAAATAAAGGGATATGGGAGGGGAATGGGGACATTCGGGTTTTTACTCATACACCCAAAATCACAATCTAACCTGGTTGCTTTTACATACCAAGAGGTACCCTTGTCTTCTGTCTTCTTTGAACAGGAGCTTCTGGATGCTCTGTGAGTTCTTTAGTTGGTGGCTCGCTGCTCTCAGATGGCCTATGAATAGCAGTCTGAGCAAAACCTTCCAAAGAAGCACTTGCTACAGAAATAGAGTAAAAAAGGGGGGGGAGGGGGATAACTTGAACAGAGACCACTGAGTCGTAAAAAGAGGGAACTGGAATGTTTCCTATGTAATAACCCCTTCTCCTACAGAACCAATCTTGATTTCCTTTCTCCTCCCTTGTAACTTCGAATTTTAAGTTGAGAAAAGAAATAAAGGAAGGAACAAGGGAGAATGAAGAAGAAAAAAAGGGGGATGTTAGAAAGAAGAACAAAAAGAAGAGGAGAATTTGCTTCAGAATTTCCATTTTCACAACAAGGTAACAACAATAACGGAAGCTGTCGCCCCAGCGAACTCTCCTATTTGTCTTATGCCTTAAGAATTTTCAGCTCCTATATAATTTAGTACTTCACTAGTAAATTAACACATGATAACATCACCTTGGATAAATGGGTTAACAGATAATTTATAAATCTTTTTATTTGGCCATTCATTTCAATCTCCCCTGTCATCAAGTCTGAACAGATTCTGACACATTTCAGCATATTTGAATTTTACTTGACTATATTCCTGTGCCCATCTTCTTCACAAAAGAACAAGTATGTATTAATAAACAAATAAAAATATGCTTAATCTCATTAGTATTCAGATAAATAAAAAACTAAAATAAGCACTTTTGCCCACTAGATTGACAAAATTTAAAAGACTGATATTGTCCAATGTTGTCAAGGATTTAGCAAATGCCTAAAGCTTCCTTAAAGGCAATTTAGCAGAATCTTATCATATTACTAATGCACACAGGTCCTTTGTCTAGCAATTTCACTGCTAGCAATCCATCCTCCAGAAATAGCTTCTTCCCCACAATCCATCATTTCAGAATTGCAAAACTGTGGAAGTGAAAAATTTGAAATAACCTAAATGAACAGTTTTAATAAACGCCTAGCAATGCATCCCCTTTTTTGTCTAGAGCACCGAATCTTCATTTTCTCTTCTGTACAAGGAAGCGCTGGTAGCCATACCTCTGCTCCAACTGTCTTTACTGTTTCCTCCACTCGTTACCTTCCTAAGTGCAGATGTACATGTCTGTATTTAACTGTGAGTGAATTATTAGAGCCTGACATTTCAGTATCTTTGTGAATCCAAGTCTCTTTGAATCTCTTTCCTTTTTTTGTCTGTGTTTACATGTCTTTTTCTCTTTCTCTGCGTCCATCTCCATGTCTTTCTTTTTCCCCATCTATCCCTCCATTTGTTAGACAATCGATGATAAGTGAAAAGAAGTTTCTGACCGAGTGAAAGGTATGACCAGCTAGGAGCTTTAAGAAGCTCATCCAGCAGTGGTGGGCAGGACTTGAGTGAAAGAAAGCGAGCAGCACAATGTCAGAGGCTAATCCGATAGCTCAGAAGAGGAAAGGGGCTAAATGGCCTACAGTTGTGACAGTAGAAACAAAAGGGGAAAGAGACACAAGAAATGTCATAGAAGAAGCAAGCAAATAGAGTGAAGGGACCAGTTAGCAGTGACACTGAGGCTTCCAGCCTGAGTGACTGACTGGGAGAGTGGTGGGTTCCATTAACAGAAATCTGTAAGAAGTAAAAATTGATTTATTGTTGAAGGTGATGAATTCTGATGTGCGAGTCTCAGCTACTGACAGAGCATCCAGGATTAACTAAACAAAAAGGAGTTCATAGAACTTGCTCATTATTGGGGCTTTAATACCTGCCTTCAGACTCATGCTCTAACATAGATATTCTTGGGCTAAAATGAGAGATCCAATCCCTAGCTTGTTTGGCTCAGTGGATAGAGCATCAGCCTGTGGACTGAAAGGTCCCAGGTTCGATTCCAGTCAAGGGCACATGCCCGAGTTGTGGCTCGATCCCCGGTTGGGGGTGTGCAGGAGGCAGCCGATCAATGATTCTCTCTCATCATTGATGCTTCTATCTCTCTCTCCCTCTCCCTTCCTCTCTGAAATCAAGAGAGATCCAAGAACTCCATGTCTCTAAATCCAGTAACCTGTTCAAGGGTCTGGACCCAATCATAGCTTAAGATAACTTATGTTGTCCAGGGATAAAGGACCTCCAAGAGTCCAAGAATGTAGTGGAAGTGAGAGTGTTGGTGGCACAACCCTTTATTTTATGAATCCTTCTAGGCACTCTTCAGGCTGCTCACTGCCGGCCCCTCACTACCACCAGGAGTCCCACTGCTTCAAGGTGCCCTCAGCACTGCTGGGACCTGTCTCTCCCTGATCTGATGTTTACCATGCCCGAGGTCCTGGGAAAACCTGTGGTTCCACTCAACAAAGAGCAACTTCTTACCTAGCATGGTTTTCGTTCTCGGCTTCTTTTTCTTGGGACGACTAAGTGGAACCTCATCTATAAAACAAAAAGAACAGAAAAGGCTGTCTAAAATTCTAGGCAGGGAACAGTTTTTTCAAAAGGGCACTTTTATTAGGGAAGACCTTTCCCTCTCTTCTTTGGGTCCAGCCAACACCTACACATGAAGGGAAAGAAGGTAAGAAACTGACAAAGTCAAAGAGAGCCCACAGTGTGGTACTAAGAGCTCGCTGCTGGCCAGCAATGTCAGGAACAGGGGCCCAGAAAGTGTGCTCACCAAGTATTCAGCTGATCCCCAACTTAGGCCTGTGGCTGGTTCTGGTCAATAGACTATGAGAGACGCGATCGGTGTCATTTGGAGGCCAGAACACTGAAAGAGCCAGGGAGAAGCCCTCCAGCTTTCTCTTCCCTTGACAACTGAAGAGACCTCAAGTTGCGATGGCAAAACCACAGGACAGAAGTAGACTGAATCACTACCTCATTAGTGAAGAGGCAGTGAAAGGCAAATGCCCTGATTGGTTGCCACAATGGACTTTGCATTAACCAGATATAACCTTATATGATATTAAGTCACTGAGATTTTGGGGGGGTGTGGCGTAACCCAGTCTATCCTGACTAAATGAGACAAAGGAAAATGCAGTCCCTAATACAGAATGATAACTAGCTGTGAGCTATGATTAGGGTGACTCCATACAGGAATGAATGCTTTTATATTTATAAGGTCAAATACCAACCATATAACTAGTGTTATCTATCAACCATCACTTAAAAATGGCAGCCATAGATTATTATGATAAAGATACTGTATTATTATAAATTATACCACCCAGATTCAATTTTAAGAGAAACATTAACAAATTAAACTTTTGAACATTAAATACCATATTTAGAAAATTTTACATTAACAGTGAACTCACCTTGAACAGCACTTTACATGACACCGACCAAATTTAATCAGGACAAAGACAAAAAAAAAAGAAACTCTATTAATTAGAAATCTATAACACTGTCGAACTGAAAACTGACTTAAATCATTACAAATTTAAAATAAAAATAGTTTTCACACAAAGTTTGCTCATTTACAAACTAGCTTACTTACAAATAATAAACTAGTAAACCTGCTAATAAAATAACCCCAATATTTTCTGAATCTCCATATACACACTCCCTTCTATCTATTAGTAAAGTAGATTAAACAGATTAAGAACTCTTATTTGGTCACTGACTAAAATCAGCTTAAACCCTGAGGAAACTATTCTAGCAAACAAAAGGCGGCCAGGATTCTGCTAAACAGGACACTAAAACATTCAGAATAGATCCATTATCCTCCCGTGTTCACAGTCAGGCTTTGAAACAGAACATTTCATTGTAACTGTTACCCTAATGATTCAGGGATTTTTCACCTTTAAACTGTTAAGAAGCCTTTTCTTAAAAATATCAAGAAATCTTTCCTGCATTATGATGGATTTGCAATGGTGGTCAATTTTTCACTTTATTCATTTTGCACTTTTAGAACCCCATAATAAAAGTACTGTACTTTTACCTTGGCACGGGTGGGAGGGCTCGTGGAGGACGCTATGGGAAAAGAAGAAAATTACTCGTAAGTAAAAGCCTAGAGCAGCTTTACTTCCCATATTTCAAATCTTTTGACTACTGTTCACCAGTGAAAGCCAGGAGGTACTGATGAGAACCAAATGGGCAATACTTAAATTTCATATAAAATGCCTTCCTCTCTATGTACCTTCTTATCTACGGGCCAGGCCCTGTTCTGAGCACTAAGAATACATTTATGAACAAAAGGAAGAGACCCTGCTTTCATGGAACTTGACATTCAGAGATCTCTCAGATATCTGAGCTGAGACTGACTGGGAAAGGAGCCTACATTTTCCACAAAGGGCAGCAAATACAAAAGCCTTGGGGGCCATGGGGCTTGGAGGGTCCCAGGTAAAAGGCCAGGAAGGCTGCAGCAGGAACCATGGAGAGGTGGGCAGAGGCCAGATAATTAGGGTCCCGAAGACGGAGGGGAGGAATCTAGATTTTGTTTTAATTCATTAATAGGAAGCCGATGGGCGTTTTAAGCCACATATTCACATACTTTTTAAAAAAAGATCCCTCTGAATACAGGAGGAAGGATGCATTTTGGGACAGAAAGAATGGAGGGGAGCCCTTAGAAATGCTGCTTTACGTGAATAAGAAGCGTTGCATTTGTAGCTCAGAGAGATTACAGTTAAGAAGCACCCCGGAATCTTGCAAAGTAAAATGCTAACAGAAATGCCTACATATCAGTTCCATGTGCCAAGAACATCGCTTGCAGAGAACAT
The DNA here is from genome assembly GCF_028538775.1 of Myotis yumanensis. Taxonomy (NCBI): domain Eukaryota; kingdom Metazoa; phylum Chordata; class Mammalia; order Chiroptera; family Vespertilionidae; genus Myotis; species Myotis yumanensis. The sequence goes on from NW_027223759.1 coordinate 9,707,120, forward strand.
CGCTTCCAAAGGGTTCGCACTCAGACCGCTGCCGAACACTCTGCAGCGTCCCGGTTGGCAATCCTCTCGCTTAAACTGTGTTCATAGAAACGCCACCAGGTGCGGGCCAGGCCGGCTGCCTTCACACGACCCCGTCGCCTTTGTTCTAAGGGTGCTGCGCAGAGGCAGAGCGTCCCATCCAAAGGTCCCTTCTCACAACCCCGCGTTTCAAAAGTCCCGCCACAGTGACACGTCACCCGTCCCAAACCCCACCGTTCAACCGAATGCAAAAGTCCAACAACTCACAGGTAACGGAGGCGCGCTCTCCACCTGCTTCCTCGCCATTCTTCCTCAAGCCCCCCCTTTCTCGCCGCCCCCCCTTTCTCACACCCCCTCCCCGCGCGGGTCGGCCGCGCGCAGGCGCAGTGCGTCCCAGCCCGCAGCCCCCTCCGGCGGCGGGAGCGCGTCGGGGGGGGGGCTCGGCCCGGCCTCGCCGGGGACCCCGGCTGGAGAGGGGCGTCGCGTCGCGGCTGACCTGCCCCGGGGGAGACGCCAGCTGGCGTGGGGTGCAGTCACGGCCCCCCCAGGGTTTCCCAAGTGATCTGTTTGTTCGAGAAACGGGAGAGATGCCCGTGATTCACGGTCTCCACGGGCAAAACCCGGCCTCCGGGAGCGGCGGGCATTCCCACCCGCGGGCCGGGCGACCCGGGAGGGAGGCGTCGTCAAGGCAACACGCTCGCTGGGCCCGGAAACCTCCCTGCCGGCTGGGAAGGCACTCCCCGCCCCGCCCCGCCCCGCCCCACCCCGCGGGCGCTGGGGGCGATGCGTCCCCCGGGGTCCCCTCCCGACCCGCGGCGGTGGCCGCAGCCTGAGGGCCCCCCTCCCGGCCCCTGGCGAGCCCGGCGCCCCTCGCCGCTCACCGGGCGGCCCCCCAGCGGCAGCGCCGAGTCGGCCCGCATGGCGCTCTCCGGCGGGGCTCCCTCGGCGCAACCGCTGCGGCCCGAGCCCCGATCCCCGCGACGCCGCGGCCTCCGGACCCGCGGGAGGCGGGGGCTTGGGCTGCCGGCGAGGCCGCCGCCCCCGGGCCCTCCGCCCGCCTCCGCCCCGTTCCCGTTCCCGCCCCGGCGCGCGGCCGTGTGGAGAGGCCATTGTCCAATCGTCTCCAGTTTCTTCCCCTCCAGCCTCAACTGCGTGAATCAAAGCACAACATAGACTCAGATCCGGGCTCACATGAAGTATCGTTAAAAAGGACGGTTTTCGTTTCGCTTGGTTGGGGTTTTTAGAAAGATACACAAACCACAAATGTGTGGAAGCAGGCACTCCGTTTTATAGGTGAGAGCGGGGAGACGTCGGATGTGGGGAGAGAGGGTGCAGAAGGTAGACACGGGCAGGAAGAGCGACTGGAGGCTCAGACCTGGGGAAGAAAAACAAGACTTCTTGGAATAATGTTTCCTTCTTGTGGTTTTCCCAGATATTGGTCTCTAGGACTAAAATTCTATCTAATCTAATAAAAGAGAAACATGCAAATTGACCATACCTCCCCTAAACCCACAAGCCACACCCACAAGCCAATCAGGAGTGAGTATGCAAATTAACCCAACTAAAGATGGTGGCGGCCATCAAGCTGGAGCGAGCAGGAGGCTTGGGTTGTCCCCAGCAATGGAGGAAGCCAAGCTTCCCACCTGCCCTGCTGGCCCTGAGCTCCGCTCAAGGCTACAAAGTTTCAATTATAGAAGATAAATAAATCCCAGATACCTGCTTCCAGCCTGCCTGTGGGCATGGCCAGCCTGAAAACGGCCATCAGCCCCTCACCCAGGCTGGCCAAACCCCCATGGGGTGAGGGTCCCCGCTGGGGGGCTTGGCTAGCCTGAAAACAGCCACCAGCCCCTCACCCAGGCTGGCCAGGCACCCCAGTGGGGACCCCCACCCTGAAGGGAGTGTGGACAGCCTGAAAACGGCCCTCAACCCCTCACCCAGGCTGGCCAGGCACCCCAGTGGGACCCCCACCCTGATCCAGGACACCCTTCAGGGCAAACCAGCCGGCCCCCACCCGTGCACCAGGCCTCTATCCTATATAGTAAAAGGGTAATATGCAAATTGACCCTAACAGCAGAATGACTGGAAATGACTGGTCACTATGACACACACTGACCACCAGGGAGCAGACGCTCAATGCAGGAGCTGCCCCCTGGTGGTCAGTACGCTCCCACAGGGGGAGCTCTGCTCAACCACAAGCCAGGCTGACAGCTGCCAGCACAGTGGTGATGGCAGGAGCCTCTCCTGCCTCTTCAGCAGCACTAAGGATGTCCGACTGCAACTTAGGCCTGCTTCCCACTGGCAAGTGGACATCCCCCGAGGACTCCTAGGCTGCCAGAGGGATGTCTGACTGCCAGCTTAGGCCTGTTCCCCTGGGGAGTGGGCCTAAGCCAGCAGGTAGACATCCCTCGAGGGGTCCCAGACTGCTAGAGGGCACAGGCCGGGCTAAGGGACGCCCCCCCCCCCCCCCGGGAGTGCACAAATTTTTGTGCACCGGGCCTCTAGTATATATATATATAAAAGGCTAAGCAACCGCCTGACTGTCCAACCGGCCAGTAGGTATGACGCGCACTGACCACTAGGGGGCAGACACTCAATGCAGGAGCTGCTAAGCTGCGGTGACTTTGCAGCAGTTCTTGGTTCTCAGGTGACGCACCCTGGAACCAGAGAGGAGGGAGCCCGATTCTTCATGGACTGTGTGATTGCCATGGATCATGTTGTTGCTGGGGTACTGTCGGGGCCCCCAATCTGGTTTACTGCCGAGCTGTGGTGACCTCAGATGACCTTCACCCTTTGAGCTGCAGAGCTGCCCCAGGTGCAGCCGGGCAGGGGAGGGATCGAGGGAGGTTGGCTCTTGGGCATATCAGCCAGTCTCGCCCAGTCCCACCCTGCCGGCTACCTTCTAATTAATTTCCTTTCAATGTGCATGAATCCGTGCACCGGGCCACTGGTTTAAGCATAAATGTAGATATTGGCTTTTAGGAAACTTAATATTATTACAGCCCTGATCAGAAGAATAATTTTTTCCTTGTAGTCTCATGTGTAAAATGAAGGCAGTGCAGTTTCTGTAGGTTTTGATGTTAGATGTGAAATGTGTATATCACCCATCTTTCTTGCTGAAGTTAGTCATTTTTTGTAAAATTTATAAAACTTGCTTTCCTAAAACAAGTTTCATAAGGTAAAAAACAGTTTCTGAAATTAAATACTATTTATTTTATTTAGGAAAGCTCATTTTATCTGAATTGTACAACGACCATATGAAAACTATAAAAGGTTCTCATACTCAGTGACTCGACTTTGTTCATATACCTACCAATTGCTATATGTAAGGTAAAAGCAAACATTTTTTTCTACAAGCCAAACAGGTAACTACATAACCATACAATGCAATCATTTTTTTCAAGTAAGATTAATTAAAAAACTTCAGGACTTTAAACGTTACACATATTATAATAGGGCAAATACTGCTGCTTCAGATAGCAGCTGTTACTCCAGAGCTGAAATAGACAAACGTTGTTAAAACTCCAACACGAAGCAGGAGCCCTTAGGACCCAGTCTCAGAGGAAACCCATGTTGCTGGTACCCACTGAGGCTCCTCCTGAGCCTTCTGAACTGCAGACACCAACTGGGCACATGCATCTTGCAAGATGTCATTCACAATCACATGATCAAAAAACTGGCCAAACTGAGTCTCCATTTTTTGGGCTAAATCCTCCATCTCTTGTAGGTCTTCATCCTTCAGGAGAAGTGAAAGAATGCGGATAGTACAAACTCAACGAGAGAAGTAGAGATGATAGCAGTTTGTTACGCTGTTACATTCAGATGCGAACTATTTTTTTTAAAATTAGGTCAAATAAGTGTCCTCTATTTTAAACCAAAAGACATATGATTCTTTCGTTAGTCTTACTAATGTTTCCCTGGTCAAGGTTTTCCAAAATTGAATGATGGTTTGTAGACAGACCAATCCTCTCAAGATCTCATTTGGACTTAAATTATCCTATTATCTAAACATTTGGAGCGCTCAAACCATATACAACATAAAACCAAAAAATGTTTACCAGTTAAATATAAATAAAACTTAAACATAAATTTTAAATAAACATTAATAAGAATGGTGTTATTTGGTCACTTTTAGCATGAGGATGGTAAGATGGTTCTATTGAACAGGCATACCTAAATTGCACTTTGCTTCATGATGACTTAATTCATCTATAATATTGTCTATTTCTACTATTGTGAAATGTTCATTCAGTGAAGGTTATTTGGCCTTCACTTGACACTAATGCTTTAAGTTCATTTCTATTTTCTAATTTGTCCACAACAATTAAAATAGTACAACTTGTTGTCAATACAATTATAAACACAAATATAAATGCAGACACTGAAATCTTGTGGCAGTACTCCTTTACAAGGTGACCATACACATGATCCAGAAATAATTTTGTTAATTTGTTTACACTGTCATAAAAAATGAGAGAGAACACAGTTTTAAATGCCCATTAGACTCAGAGAATATATCCATGGAATCCACTGTCTGAAATGTAAACTGGAGAATCAGACATTCATACAGAAGTCATTGAAGTAAAAGAAGACACAAATAATGAGAGATAAAGGATAATATAAAGATCCCTATGCTCACTTAGGCAACATACACACTATAATTAGAATGATACAGGCATTAGTATGGTCCCTATGTAAAGGGTGGCATGCAAATTCATGGCACATTTCATATGTTTAATTTCAGTTTTGCAAGACAAAAAAGTTCTGGAGATCTTTTTCACAACGTAAATAACACTACTGAATTATACCCTTAAAATGGTTCAGATGGTAAGTTTTGTGTTTTATGTTACGTGGTTTTTTGGTGTTTTTTTTTACCACATACACAAAAATAAGTGGAAGTAATATCTTGATCTAGAGTGACGATGGCCATCTGGGTGCACAGACATGTAAAAATTCATTGAGCTGTACACCTAAGACTTACACACCTTGCTGAATATATGCTACGACTTAAAATATTTAAAGTAGATTTAATTTAAAACACTGGGGTTGTGAGGGGAAATCAGCAATCCTAGGAAAAGTTCACAGATTAATCCCACCTGGTTTGGCCCCTCTATTATTACCATCTTCATTAACATAAGTTTTCACGTTTAGAAATATATATATAAAAATACCTCATTACAGATGAGATATATGCGATAAAGCATTTAAGAAATAAACCCCCACATGTTTTTATAAAATAAATAATTCATTTAAAATACAGATATCAGGCTTGTGCACATTAATTTCTATGCGGCTTTGCAAACTGGTTTGAAGGGTTAAGCTAGAGATACTCACCCTCCAAAAAAATAAATAAATAATAAGAAAAAATAAGCGTAGCATTATAACAGTTATTAAACTTTAATATTTATAAGTGATGTCCAGGAAAGATAAATCATAAGGCATTATTCATCAGAAACAAGAGTTATATCCCTTAACATAAGAAGGCTGTGGAAACAGTACAGTGATTTTTTACCTTGAATTTCATGTCCACAAAGTAGTCTGTAATGATCTTGGCATTTTTTCGAGATTGCTTCATAAAACTCAGGTTAGATGGCTTTATAAATATGACATAGGGCTTCAGTTCATGGGTTCGAGCCACTTGAATACCCTACACAGAAATTAAGTGCACATTTAAAAACAGAATTCCTGCCCTAGCCAGTGTGGCCCAGTTGGTTGGAGCGTCATCTCATATTCCAGAAGGTGGCGGGTTCCATTCCTCATCAGGGTGGGGTCAATCTCTGGTCAGAGCAACCAATCAATTCTCTCTCTCTCTCTCTCTCTCTCTCTCTCATCAATAAAAAACATAGCTTTTGGTGAGAATTAAAAACACACACATACAAATCCTAATTTCCTAGAGTCAACATGAATGTTCTCAAAATTTCTCAGACCAGAAATTAGCAACTATTTGTAGCCAGAGTATATTCTCATGTGCCCCCAAGTTCTCAACTCTAAAAAACATTTTAATAATCAAAAGAGCCCTAGCCGGTTTGGCTCAGTGGATAGAGCATTGGCCTGCGGACTGGTTCAATTCCGGCCAAGGACACATGCCCATGTTTCGGGCTCAATCACCCCCCAGTAGGGGGCGTGCAGGAGGCAGTCAATCAATGATTCTCTCTCATCATGTTTCTATCTCTCAACCCCTTTCCCTTCCTCTCTGAAATCAATATAAAAATATATTTAAAAAAGCAATAATCAAGAGATAGGATTCTAGAATAAAAATTTACTTTAAATCCCGACTCTTTCCCTCACTAGCCATGACATCTTATTGAAATTCAAGAATAGGATTCTATACATGATCTCACGAGACAAAGACAAAGACAGACACTCTCAAGGAGGATCAGCTCTGTTTCATCCTCACTTCCCTTTCCTCTTGCCATTGATATTATTGATATCACAATGACCACCAGCTTTGACCCTCGTAAGAACAAATCTATCGTTTCCTGATTCTCTTTAGCACACAGGTATACTTTTAAATGACTATAGAAAAGGGAAAGAAAATACAAGTATCATAAAAATTGGGCCTACACATTGTATGTTCTTTATCTTATCTTAACTTGCTCACTCCTGCTCCATTCCACATATAGTCTTGAGAAGGTAGCTATAGATATTATAACATAGAAACCTCTCCTCCTTGAGTAAAGCAACATCTTATTCCTTCTATGAAGTAACTTGATGCCTTTGTGATCAAGGTCAAAGCAAGATTCTAAGTTTTCTTTATGGCCACCTCTTAAGTTCTGGTTTTGTATCTGAGAAACTAAATTTATTTCCCAACTATACATAAGCTATTGGCAACTGGTTCTTTTAAAAAATATTTTTTATTGATTTTAGAAAGGAAGGGAGAGGGGGAGAGAGATAGGAACATCAATGATAAGAGAGAATCATTGATCAGCTGCCTCCTGCACACCCCCTACTGGGGATCGAGCTCACCACCCAGGCATATGCCCTTGGCTGGAATTGAACCTGGGAACCTGCAGGCAGATGCTCTATCCACTGAGCCAAACCAGCTAGGGTGACAATTGATTCTTTATGTAAGATTCTGGCCCTTGGATATGGAAAGTAGTCTTATCCTTAAAAGGCCAGCAGTAACAAAAAACCTATAGCACGTGCCCAAAAGAATGGCATGCATTCATTACTTTGGGAAGATGGGAAACATTCCACCACAGACCCACCTGAGGCTCTAAGTCCATGACACAGATCTTCCCTTCATCGAGGACGGCTTGCACAGCATCCACGCTGGTGCCATAGAAGTGGCCTTTGTACTCCCCATACTCGAGCATCCTGCAAGGGCGGGACGAAGAATACAAGAACTCTTTCTACAGGTAAGATATTAGTAGTAGCTACATGAAGATAAACCCCAACAGAATGGAATAAAATACTGAACTTTGCTTTGCTAGCACAAAAACAATTATCAGTGGACATTTGACAGGAGAAAAAAATATTAGGAGATCTAAGACTTAATGAATTCTCCAAATTCTCTAAAATTTGCACTTCTATTCTGCTCCCTCTCAGAGCCCAGTGACTGGCTGACGAGTATATCAATTTACATTCTTTGGTTAATTCTTCAGAAACAAAAATCAATTTCCTCAGAAGCTTTGAGCAGTGCATAAACTAGAGACTCTAGTTTGAATGTAAAACAAGCAGAGGTGAGACTCAGATTCTAAACCTGGAGCTTACCTGTGACTACACATGAGGCTTTCAAATGTTTCCTTCGACACATAGTGATACTCACGCCCATCTACTTCATAACTCTTTTTGGAACGAGTAGTATCTGTCAAAAAGAAATTTTAAAGATTTTAGAGTCTTCAAAATGTTTTGATTCATTGCAAAATAAGTGAATGAATACATAAGTAGGTGGACAAATAAAATACTAAAACCGAAAAGAAGTCTGACTTGGTGATAAGAAAGTAGTTCTCATATCAAAATTATTCAATCTGTAAACCTTTATTTAAGGCTCATGGTGTGGACAAGAATATATTAGGTATTAAGCCAGAATAGAGATACCCTAAGGGAACACCTGATCTAACTTCTAAATAAGCAACAGTGAATTATGTATGAGCCCTAATATGCCTCCCAGGTAGCAATCCCAGCAATATGTTATGTTCACATGGTGCACTTCACAGATCTCCTTTCACCCCTCCCACTCCTAGCCAGGTGAAATGCTATTACCATAGCTAAGTGAAGATTTCAGAGAGGAACTGACTTGCTCACATACACAGACTAATGAAAAGCTACGTTGAGAACAAGAACCTAGGTGTTCTGACTCCTCCTAGACTGTTTTCTACGGCACCGGATTGTGTCAGATTTGAAATGGAGAAAGCCAAGGACCGTCCGTAGTCTGTGGGAAATGGTGACTCGTTTTAGGGATCTCCAGAAGGGAGAGGGCGGTGGGGTCTGAATTCAGTCTGATTGGTTGATATGAGCACTTTGATTACAGAGTCTTCAACTTAAATAGCATCTGGTCGGGGACATAGGAGTCCACTGAATACCTGAAAGTGATCCATTGTCTGCTCATCCATTTATTCAACGAACGTGTACTCAAATCCATCCCATTCCAGCCAGCCATTTGTGATTTTGTCCACACCCTGAAGTATCTGGGGTCCCCTTTTGGCCTCTTCCTACTGAGACTTCCTCTTTGGCAAAACTAACACAAGCCCAGGGGTCGCTCTCCCACATCATCCACCCGCATCTGGTCCTTGGGAAACATCACAACATTTTTTGCTGTGACAGACTCTAAAAGGGCAGCTACTTCCAAAACTATAGCCGTTGGTCGCTTCCTCCAAGCTCTGTCCTGTAGATATTTTTGGGTTCAGTTTGACACCTAAATTGCAGGAAACCCATATTAAGCTCTTTAAGTGGCTTCCCTAAGGTCCTCTGTCTTGCCTTGGGGTGATGGGGAAGCACCCGCAAACTCTTCCCACAACGTACGGTGCAATCACACTTATAGCTACATAACATTATATGTGCATATATTATACATTTTAATAAAAAAGAAAATAAGAGTCAAGCACAGTGCCAGGAAGATAGCAAGTACTGAACAAATGGTAGTTACTATTGCTTTATATCAGTGGTCCTGAAAGGTCATTTATATGATTGTTAACAAATGGAAAAAAGACAGTCACCTTTTAAAAGCCTAGTTAGTAAATCATTTCCCTCTTTAAAATAATTTAAAATAAATGCAGTTAGAAATTTTAAGAACTGCCCTTGTGTCGTATATTTTTACAACAAAGAGGGTATGGACATAACTGAGTGAGTTCGGCGCATCTGCAGACGCAAAGAAATGTTTACCGAAACATGAACCACCATGGAAGAGAGACGAAACATACGTGGCACAGCAGTCCGAAAACAGCCAGGATTAAGCTCAATGAGTTGTCTTCTCAGTTCATTCACTCCAACACCAGAGGGCCCTACACACAAACAGACACAGACAGAACTTGTCAGACGTGGGCGGGTACAGTGAGGTGGTGAAACCACCATGTCAGTCCTTCCCCTGAAGAAACCCGAGAGCGACTGTGCTTAGGGAAATGGCAGAGCTTCCCGCCTCATGCACTGGAGCAGCCCAGAAGGATCCACACTTCTTCAATGCGCAGAAATGAGGTGGGGAGTTGCCGGAAACTGTCACCCCAGCCAACCTCGTCTAACGTGGACCCTAAGCGAATTCTCTACCTCATTTCAGAGCATCTGCCACCCAGAAGCCAGGCCCCACAGTGAGCGGTCCTGCGACTGACAGAAGTCAGGGGCACTTTTCCCCACAGGCGGTTGAGTCAACACCCCCCTTCACCCCACCCACCCCCACCCACCCGTGCCACTGGAGGCAGGGCTGACCTCCTGGGCATGGAGCCCATGTGGTTCACAGGGCCCATGCTTCAGGGATTGCACTTGGTTAAATACTCTTCTTTTGCTCCGGTAAATCCCTAGTAACTTTTGAACAAGAGGCCTTGCAGTCCCGTTTTGCACTGTGCCTTGCACACCCTGCAGGTCCTGGCTATAAGCCACGTTGTTAGCCCTACAGGGACCTGCCCTGATCATAGAGAAGGTGGCAGTGAGATGAGGTGACTGCCGATGCCGGGACCGCCTGGTGGGATCTGGGTCACAAAAGGTCAATACGCACTTATGTGCCTTGTTTAGCACCAATGATACGGCCCAGGAGTTTTTGACACTTCTCTAAAGGAGATGGTTACAAATTTCTTTTAAAAATGGATCTTAAGGATTTTTTTCCCCTTATACAGACTAATGATCCAGTCTGGGAGCACAGTCATTTATGCTTAGAGAACAAATTCTAATCAGGCAAAAAAATAAATCCTATATAATAAAAGGGTAATATGCAAACTGACCCTAACAGCAGAACGACTGGGAATGACTGGTCACTATGACACACACTGACCACCAGGGGGCAGATGCTTAATGCAGGAGCTGCCCCCTGGTGGTCAGTGCGCTCCCACAGGGGGAGCTCTGCTCAGCCACAAGCCAGGCTGATGGCTGCCAGTACAGTGGTGGTAGTAGAAGCCTCTCCCGCCTCCTCAGGAGCACTAGGATGTCCGACTGCAGCTTAGGTCTGCTCCCCGCTGGCAAGTGGACATCCCCCGAGGGCTCCTGGGCTGCCAGAGTAATGTCAGGCTGCCAAAGTGATATCTGACTGCCAGCTTAGGCCCGATTCCCCCAGGGAGCGGGCCTAATCCAGCAGGTGGTCATCCCCCAAGGGGCCCCAGACTGCAAGAGGGCACAGGCCAGGCTGAGGGACCTGCCCCCCCGAGTGCACAAATTTTTGTGCATCAGGCCTCTAGTATATAAATAAATAAATCTCAGTTATGACCTCATCACCATACAACTTGTTATTCTACAAGTTCAAATACACTACGGCATGTGACATTCAACTGTAGACAATAAAAGCATGATGCACTAAGGGTTTATTTATAAACACACACACATAAAACAGGCTTTATTTTTTAAGCTGTCCCTATGGCAGCCCCTAAGAGTTCTGCGTTCACCACTGAGTGGAGAAGGGAGGCCTCCCTGTGGAGCAGGAGAGGCACTGCCCACCTGGATGGGACGTACCCACGAGCACGATGAGGCGGTGCTTGTCCGAGGGGCGCCGCTGGTGCCTCACCACCTCCTCATAGGGGGCCCCGGCCGCACTGGGGCAGCTGCTGGGGCAGCACAGGGTGGGGAGGAGAGACCTCCTGCGACAGAGGCGCATGCTGCGGCGGAAACCGGCTGGAGGGGAAAAGCACAGAACGTGAGATCCAGGCAGGAGAGACTCCGTCCAGCGTCCAACCTGGTGGACACGCAGTGACTTCCATCTGAAGTGCTGACTAGCAGAGCCATGCCTGTCTGACGGTAGGAGAGAGGAAGCGATAGGAAGGAAAAACAAGATGCCCAGACGTTACCTTTAAGTGGCACCCAGCGCCCACTATGTGCCAGGCATTGTACAGGTGCTGGTCAGATAACGGCCAACTAAACCCAGGCCTTTTCCTCATGAATTTACATCTTATGGAGGAGGAGAGACAAAAATCAACAACAAGTGCTTAGGAGGAGGATCAGTGGATAGAGAGTTGACAAGGTGCTTCTTCAGGTAGGCGGTTCAGTTAAGTGTCCAAAACATTGACACTGAGTAGGTAATGGAGCCAGCTAAGGAGGCATCTGGGGGAAGAGCAGACCTGGCTGAGGGAACAGCAACTGCAAAGGTGCAGAGAAAGGAGCGGGCTTGAAGCGCTTGAGGAAGAGCATGGAGCGTGTGCAGCCGTGGGCAGTGAGCAGTAGGGACAGTGGGAGGAAGTGGGTTGGAGTGGAAGCTGGGGAGACCACACAGGGCCTCGGTCCCATGTTGGACTGTGGTCAAAGTGGGGTGGGAAGTCACTGGATGGTCAAGAGGTGGGTGTGACATGTTTTGGTTTATGTTGAAAGAATTCCTCCGGTTGCTGAAGGCGGGATATAAACTGTAGGCCGAGGAGGCATAGGGTCAGGGGGCAGTAGTTTGGGGGCTACTCCCAGATGAGGGGGGCTGGTGGCTCGGGCCAGGGTAGAAACAGTGGAGCAGGCTTATTACTCACATTCTCCGATGGGAACAATAAGACACAGACAGGATTGGTGGTTGCTCACAACTGTGTGTCCAGTGGCAGAGTTGGACATTTTAGTCGTGATTTGCAAACTCCTGGGATCCTGCTTAATCTGCCCAGGGAACCACAGGGCTTTCTGGCAGTGCCAAAGCTGCTCCCAGGCCCCCTCAGTAGATAGAGCTGGGGACTATGTATGTATATCACACACACACACACACACACACACACACACACACACATCTATATTTCCATCTATATATGTTGAAAAGCATGAGTTGACACCAATACCTTCAAGGCCAATTCAGCACTATAGGATTTATCTTAGCATGTCTCAGCCCACCCCCACGCCCCACAATCCTTCCACAATCCTTTCTCTAACAAAGAAAAACAGCTCTTAATATCCTCAATACATTTGCTTATTGTATCACTAAAGAGCACTTGTGGGACAGTCTGGCAGAATACAAGAGATTTATATTGGGGAAAGAATTAAGAAGTATCCACTGGAAACCAGATGAATAACAATGAATGGTCAACACATCAGAATACAGACACACACACACAACACACACACACACACACACGATAGAGGAAAACCAGAACAAGGAACAAGGTTGGAAATGTCCACCAGCCAAACAAGCTATCAGAAGGTTGTCAGGTATGAATATAACTTAGGGAGTGACAAAGACCCACCTCTGATTCATCCACACCTACCGATAAAGAACTTCTGACCGTAGCCAACAAACTCCTCCTTGCCTGGGACACAGAGAGCGGCAGGAGCGGAACACATGGGGAAGGAGGAGAAGTTTACTTAGAACAGAGGCATGCCATTCTCTCCAAATCTTCAGTGACCCTACTGCAGTCGATGGCAGCACTGCTGTCTTAGCCTTGAGTGACTGACTGAAGAATGTCCTAAGCACTTTCCATCCTATCCCATGTTCCAAACTACATGGAGACACTCTTCAGAATGTTAGCAGTGCACTTCATATAGTCTGTCTCGTATGGTTGGGAACAGGAACCAATTTTAGGCTTATGTAAAGTTATAAGAAAGATATTGAGTCATTGTAAAAACATATAAAAATTGAGTATATTCTTAAACATGCCCAAAGTAAACTGATTAAAAAACACAAACAGATATCTGGGTTTGGCTTTAATTTGTAGCTATTGATTTCTGCAGGTCCTGTAAGTAACCTCTTTGTTAGAGATGGGATTTTATCTTCTCCACTAGAGGCCTGGTGCACAAAATCTGTGCACGGGTAGGGTCCCTAGGCCTGGCCAGCGATCAGGGCCAATCAGGTTCCCCACCTCCCGGCCTCCCCGCCTTCTCCTTCCCTCACTCCCTCAGTACCCCGCCACTGCTGTTGGTCGCCCGCCATGTTCCACGCCGCCCCCTGGTGGTCAGCACACGTCATAACGAGCAATTGAACTCCTGGTCAAACTCCCAAGGGGACAATTTGCATATTAGCTTTATTAGGATTATTAAATGGCTCATTCTGCATAGTTAGTATTTGCTCTACAGCTGCCATTTACTTCTGACTGTCCAAGAACGGGAGAGGCAAAAAAGGAGGAACACTGTCCAGCAGCCCTGAAACTCCTGCCTCTGCTTCCCCTGGGGTCTCAGTGAAATTGTTATAAACTCCAGAGAGAAATGTTACAGAAATGTCATTTCCAGTTACTTTTTGCTAACATCTGTTTCTCGTCACTTATGCAACTCTGTTCTGATCATTAAGAAAAATACATAAATAGCATTTGTTCATAGAATGAACTGACACATACAAGCTTTTTCTCTTAACCTTTGTTTTCTTAAAAAAAAAAACCCACACATTTTAAAATATAAGGAAAACACAACAATATCGATTCCATCTCTGGTAAGTAAGCATATTTTTCTAACCGAAATATGCCAGTAAGTTTAAAGAGAAATGTTTACTTAGGGATCTATTCATCAAGCTGAATTTCTTTCATTGTTTACTTCTAAATATTTTCTATGAAATTGAATATTTCAGCCTTAAAATATCATGTATCTTAAAATGTATTCTGTCAGGTATTCACTTTGAGGCACTGAAAGATCTTAAACATAGCTTCATTGGCTTACCCAGGAAATAAAAACAGTTACCTTCTGAAAGTTCCTCTGGACATTTGAGGAAGCATAAAAATAAATAAATAAATAAATAAACAAACACGAAAAAGTTAAGCCTTTGAGATCAAGCAGACATCAAATAAAGACAAATGACAAAGTGAGGCAGTCACGTCCCCCTTAGAGAAGCCGGGAGTCCTGGGAGTCCTGGCAGGACGAACAACACCCTCCCCCTCACCCCCCAGAGCCATTGGCATGACCCTGCTGCTGGGAGCACAGTAGCTTTTTCTGCAAGTTGCTTATCTGGACTCTCCCTGAAGGTTTTTTAATCCATGAAAACTCCTCTCTGCTTGGCATGGAATGAGGCTTGAGAGACAGAAATTATAGAAAGGCAACTGATTTGAGCCTCCACTCTCCCCCTCCCCCAGAGGCCGCTGGGCTGCAGCCTGGGAAGCCCGGAAGTGGAGGAAGTGGGCAGGGGCCTGGGGCAGGCACTGCCACAGGGGAGCCTGAGCGTCCTCCTTCCTTACCCTTCCCTGGTCCACGCACCCTCCCATCTCCAGCTGGCCCCTTGAGGACAGGCGAAACGGAGCACAGACATTTCCTTGAATACGGTAAGAGGAAGAGAACTTGCCTTAAGTGAATGAGGGGGAACATGCCAAAGCAGTTATAGATGATGAAAGGGAGAAAGTGAGGAAGCACACACTTGAAAGAGGGTGAGTAATGCTAACAGGCCCCAGAAGGTGGCCAGTTTTTTAAAGATATTCTGAGGGGTTTATGCTGCTCTCATGATGTCAACATTATTTTGAGGGACAGACACTCGATACCGTGTATCATCAGTAATAACAAATCACACATTAAAGAAAATAACGGATTCGGCACCCATAGCTCACTATCCAGGTTATCTGCTATCAGTATGCTATACGTATACAGTGTGTGGAATTGAGGTTCAGCCATTGCAAGATCGTGTCTTTTTTCTGTTCAAACGTCTCTCTCCATGGTGACTGGCTTCTAAGCCACCAGCTGTTCGTGTCCGTCTGGTGAGAACTTACCTCACTATTGTGTCCCAAAGAACTGCTCGCGTATTTGTACTGAGTTTTGTTCAGAAGGAAAGTCAAAGCATTGTGCCGGACGGTGCCATGGACTGCACAACCTCTAGCCTTCCCGATTCCTACCAATTAAAGGCCAGGGGCGCCCCTAACCAAGGTGACGACCAACAATGCCCTCACAGTTCCAAAATGGCCCTAATGGCCAAGGTGAAATTTACGTCTCACAACTACACTGTTGATGAACTTAAACAATGCTTGTGTCATATCCCTAAACAGGTGTTCAACTTACACCAAAATCTGAAATACTATATACATTTAAAAATCAGAACCACACACTCATGTTTTACTTACCTGATTCAAATGTTTCTTCGTCTATGGTTTTTCCATGGAGGCAAAACACCAAAAGCATCATTATATTACCAGTCATACTCAATCTGCAGTTTAACAGCGCAATTTCCTGTCCCTGTGCTTCTGCACACACACCAACTGCAAAATGTGTTCCTAAATCCAGGCCGAGTCAGCGGTGTCTCTATGGCACATATAAGCCTTAAATGAGAGACCGTGTTAAGCAGTTGGGCCATGATGTCAAGCAAGGGTACAGCAGGAGCTTAAAATAAATGACACAGAAGAGAATAATTAAAACGAGGCTCAGCAGGGAGGGACAGGCGGAATGTCGTGGGGAGCTCGTATAGGTGGTTGGGTATTGCACAGCTTTGCTGCTCGAGGGCCTGCAGATGCAGGAGGGGTGCACCCTGCGGAAGACTGGGGGTTCCTCAGCCAGGGAAGTGTGGCAAGGAAAATAAGTATATGAAAGGCTTGACTGGGTGACTGGGAAAGACTTGATAAAACCCAACTTTCTCATCAGTTAAAGTGTTCTTGTTAGTGTTGTAAAGAGAAACTGAGGATTAAGAAACTAGATTTTTCACCGAAACCGGTTTGGCTCAGTGGATAGAGCGTCGGCCTACGGACTGAAAGGTCCCAGGTTCGATTCCAGTCAAGGGCATGTACCTGGGTTGCGGGCACATCCCCAGTGGGAGATGTGCAGGAGGCGGCTGATCGATGTTTCTCTCTCATCGATGTTTCTAACTCTCTATCTCTCTCCCTTCCTCTCTGTAAAAAAAAAAATCAATAAAATATATTAAAAAAAAAACAAAAACAACTAGATTTTATATGGAGAGCAACTTGAAATATAGAGCAACATCACCAATGCATACATCCTTGGATCAGGCAGTGCTGCATCTAACATATTCATTGCAGCATAGTTTATAATAAAAATAAGCTGTTTAAAAAATATGAGGTGGCTTTTTATGTACTAAGATGGAATCATCTCCAAGATATATAATGCTAAGTAAAAAAAGCCAGGAACAGAACAGTTTGTGTAGGGTATTATCAGAGGGCATGTTTATTTGTGTGTGTGTTTTTAAGGTAAGGATGAGTGTGAGTAGAGGAGGAAAAAATGTACATCCCTGCTTTCATATGCACAGAACACGCCTGGAGGGATTATGGAAGAACCTGGGGGCATTTATTGCCTCAAGAAATAAAACTTGAATAGGGCAGTGGGGAAAGAAAGGAACTTTGACTGAATATAATTCTGTAGCTTTTGAATTTGAAATATGTTAATGTATTGCCTAATAAAAATTTAAATTAAAATTAGAGAAAGGAAATGAATTTACTGCAAATTTTTTTTAAAAAGAATAATTACCTGAAAAAATAAATATTAAATCAGCATTATTGTGTAGTTATTCTAGAAAGTATATGTGAATCTTTGAAATACCCACTATTTAAAGATTTCATATTGTTCTTCAGTTTCTAAAAACTAGACTAGCTTATTGTTAAAAACAAGACAACAGCCTCAACCGGTTTTGCTCAGTGGATAGAGCATCGGCCTGCAGACTGAAGGGTCCCAGGTTTGATTCCGGTCAAGGGCATGTACCTTGGTTGCAGGCACATCCCCAGTGGGGAGTGTGCAGGAGGCAGCTGATCGATGTTTCTCTCTCATCGATGTTTCTAACTCTCTATCCCTCTCCCTTCCTCTCTATAAAAAAAATCAATAAAATATATATTTTTTAAAAATTGATACCTCAATATTTTATAGTATTTCACATGGTGATTTCCATATGTTCCACCTGAATGTTACTGAATGTAACACCTGAGTGTTGCTGGGATCATTTCCAAGGTACAGATTTCTAGAAGGTTGGTTAGACCTGGAGACATCCCCATAGCTGGGCTGCCCTTCCAAGTGTCAAAACCACAGAAGAAGGAGAGGGTGGGGGGTTCATTTTACACATTTTTAACAGAGGAAAGGCGTGAGGCCCCTTTGGCTGACTCAGCTTAAGGGACTCTGGATCTGAGGTGCTCCATATTTCTTCTGCTGGTAAAACTATCAAGAGGAAATGTTACCTGCTTCCACACACTTCTCGTCAATCTTCATGTCGTCTTCTATACAAGAGCATAGAAAGAGAAGAGTAGACCTTAAGATGTGTTAGCATCACAAACAAAAC
Organism: Myotis yumanensis; assembly: GCF_028538775.1. Taxonomy (NCBI): domain Eukaryota; kingdom Metazoa; phylum Chordata; class Mammalia; order Chiroptera; family Vespertilionidae; genus Myotis; species Myotis yumanensis. Next base: position 9,724,848 of record NW_027223759.1, read on the forward strand.
CCCCTATGGGTAGGCTTATGTCAGTAAAGCACAGACCACCTTATAAAAATGCTACTGTATTAAATGAAAATGTATGATATGGGCGGCTACATAACATAAAATGGTTACAAATTTTAAAGCATTGACTTTGAATGCTGGACAAAGGGGTTTGCCTTTAAGCTTCAGTTTCTTTCTATAAATGGGGATAGTAATAATACCGACCATATAGGATAGGAATAGGTAAGATACTGAAAAGTTCAGGCACATGGCAAACACTCAATAAATGTTAACTATTTTTACCTTTAGCTTGGTTATGTCTAAGAGAATAAGAGAATATAATTTTTAAAACCATTCAATCCTGAAAACCCTTTACAACAGCGATTTTCAACCAGTGAGCCACAAGAATTTTTAAGTCATTCAACACCTGACTATTTACCCAGGGGCACTGACCTCTCTTCCTTTAGTTTGTCAAATAAGAAAATGACAGCAGCCAACACAACAATAGCCGTCAGTGTGAATGCCCTGAACCGACCTGTGTGTTTAGGTCATAGGACAGAGTTGCAACTCATTGGTCGGGTAGCATAATAAGGTTGCATATGATCAGTTGATTCGTGGTACCAGAAATCCTTATATACAAGTACAGGCACCTGATTTTTTAAAAACTCACTTTGTAAATCAATCGAAATTATAAAATTTGTCATATTGGCAAAAAATACATTTTTTGGTGTGCCGCAGAATTTTAGTAATTAGTTTATGTGCCATGAAATGAAAAATTGCTGCTTTATAGCATGACCCCAACCCAACTTTGAAGACTACTGACCACTTCCATCCCTCACAGATCTTATACTCCTGTTAGAGTTGGCATCACTGGTTCTTCCTCTGGGCCTTTGCTTACGCTGTTGCTTCTGCCTGTAATGGTCAAGGTCCCTCTGAAACACTGACCAAAATGAATGTCCCTGCGTGAACAGAAGGGCATTTTCTTCCTGCTGCATGGAACTCTGCTGCTGCACATCTCATCTACCTTGTCATGTAACCATTGTCTGTTTGCCGTAGTCACCCTCCTAGACCGTGCCTGGAGAGCGGAAATGTCTTACTAATGTTTGCATACTTTACAGGCCTTTGTACAATGTCCTGCACATAGTAGGTACATGGGTTATTTATTAAACTGAGTTGAATTTTCCTTTTAATATAAAAATCTGTTTTATTTCAGCACTGTGCATCTTGTGCCTAGCACAGTGGCCAGGGCTTCCCTGGAGATCAGTAAATAGTGCTTTAATAAACGTGTTAAGTATGTCCTAAAAGTACATATTATCTATAATAATAAAAGCATAATATGCAAATTGACCAAACGGCTCTACAGTGGAAAGACCATCCGGATGACCTTCTGGATGACCTTCCAGACGAAGCAGGGGCTGCAATGGCCTATCCTTGCACAAATTTCATGCACTGGGCCTCTAGTATTTTATATAATAAACTATGATATTATAAAGTAGTACTTATCACCTCCTGAAAAGGCACACCATCAATCAATGTTTTTAAATAAAATATTCAATACGAAACATTTGATGAAATAATACTATTTTATATAGAAGGGGCACAGATAAACAAGTAGTATAGCTGAGATTTCCAACAGTGTCATTCAATGCCTTATATTCATTTAGAGATTATTTTCTAGAGTAGTAATTTATAGTAATAATGAATTCACTAGTTCCTAGGACATAACTAGGTTTTTTTGTTGTTGTTTTTTTAAAGGCAAACAAAAGCTATAGTAACAGCATAAGTAGCCCTGATTTTTAAACTTGTCACTCTGGGATCTAATAGAGCTACTGATTTTGCTCTCTCAAAATCAACAAGTCCACACTACTGGCTTGGGTGCTGCTATTTTGAAGACAGTATATATAAAGCAGTTTCACAACTTTTTTTTTCTGAGTTCTTATGGTGGGCTGCATTTGACTGTGGGACTGCACACTGTAAATGTTAGTTCTCTTTTCTTTTATTCCTCTCAGTGTTAAGACAACCACACTGTGTGCGTTCTTTTGACTGACATCTTTTTATAAACTGGGGCATTAGTGACGAGCACACCACTAGGTACATAGTAAGAGCTTAATAAATAGTAGAACTGAGTGGAACTGATGGGGAGAACTACAGGAAATTTCTAGGAGACTTTGGAGATGAGGGTTTTTCCCAAATACTATTTTTTACCTTCTTCCATAGAAATCGCTGGATACAGACAAATGATTGAAGGAGAGAGAGAGAGAAAGAGAGAGAGAGAGAGAGAGAGAGAGAGAGAACACATTAGTCTATATTCAGCTTCTCATATTAACTTACTTACAATAGGAAAGTAAAGTGCCAAAATTATAGTAATTAATATTCTGGGCTTAGTCTCCAGAAATTTAGTAAAGATTTAGTAACAAAATGATAAGTGAATAGCCTATAGAAACTAATATATTTATGAGCCTTATTAAAATTAGGGATCTACTTGTTTCTGGAAAATCCTACTTTTCATCCCAATAAGCTATAAAAAAAATTGCATTCTACTCACTTCTGAATTAATGTGCTTAGTTTAGCATATTTTAGGAACTTGTATCTTGACAGGAAGGGAGGGAGGGAGGGAGGGAGGGAGGGAGGGAGGAAAAGAAAGTGGGAAAGAAAGAGGGATGACAACTATAAGTGCATCTCCAGTAAATAACATTTTGATAACCATCTGCAAACTAGCACAGGCCTGGAATTTTTCAATAAGTCTTCATTAATAAAAACGCCCAAATCTCTCAACTCAGTAAACTGCTCCTGGGATTTCTTTTTCCTAAGGTAACATTTAAGCAGAGCAGGCAGATACGAAATAATATCTATTGTAGAATCATCTACAACAGTTAAAAAGAAATGATCTAACAGTTTAGAAAGTGATTGCACTCCATCAGAAACATCCCTGTAAGAGGTGACCCTTTGGGTCAGTGGCTCCAACCCTGGCATTCCTGGACTTAGGGATTGGTGAGGATTTAATAGGGTCTGCAAGCGATTTTCAGGATGGGCTTTTCAAAAACTCTGATAAAAATTGCACTTAGGATATATGAGCAAATTACATGTCACCCAGAGGCCATACTAGTTATCAGATACTGATTAGAAGCTTTGTTAGCATTCCCATGTGTATTTGAGAAATGAAATAGGAAAGTGAATTAGAGAAGTGTCAATCTGGCTTGATACACAAACTTTGTTAAAACACGAAGGAGCCTGGCCTGTGTGGCTCAGTGGTTGAGCATCGACCTATGAACCAGTGAGGGTTGCAGGCTCGATTCCCAGTGGGAGGCGTGCAGGAGGCAGCCAACCAATGATTCTCATCGTTGATGTTTCTATCTTTCTCTCCCTCTCCCTTCCTTTCTGAAATCAATAAAAATATATTTAAAAAGTAAAAATAAAGATCCTGTCTTGGGCAGGAAGCCAGCCCTGAGAGAGGAAGCCAGTTTGCCCGGATGTACATGCTGGGTTTGAGGTCTCAGCACACTCACACATGGGTGATTTGAGGCGGGTGTGGGGCTGGTATGGCTGAGACCGCCAGAACTCTTGTTGCTTCCTACGAAAAAAGAAACGCACTATCAGAAGAAAAGTCAACCCAGGTCAACCCAGGAGGTACAGATCCAGGTCAGAATGTTCCTAGAATTTTGCTGCCTCCACCCACGTGAAAAAGATTTCTTCCCCCAACACATTGTCAAATACATTCTCTAAATACACAGCCTTTCTGATGTTTCTCCTGCCTCATGGGATAGGGTTAGAGCCACACTGACTTAGAGGGAAAATCTGCCTGTGACCACTAGTTCACAGGCCACAGGCCTCCGGACAGGAGCCCTGCCCTCCGGCTCCCTCCCCTCCTCAGCTGGTCTCACGAGAATGTTCTAGCAGGTTGTTTCCCTCCAGCTGTGGATGCCTGCCCTCCACAGTCCCTTTACACACGGCCTCAGTTCCTGCTACTGTTCCTCATCCGATAAATCTGGCATTTCGTGTGCTCCCTGCAGGACCCCACCACAGCCTCCTCGCCACATCTACCCTCATGAGACCATGAAGAATGATCTCTTTGGGCCTTTGTCCCTGTTCGTGTCCTCAGCCCCCAGAGCTCAGGCCACCTTATCCCCTACACTCTAATCCCTGTAGACTGCCCACCATGGCCCTCCCTGAGCTCAGGCCACCCTTATCCCCTACACTCTAATCCCTGTGGACTGCCCACCACGCCCCTCTCTGAGCCTTCTCACACACACACCCTGGGACTCTCGGACCCCAGCCCTGTCTGTGAGCCAGCTCTTCACATCCTCGCTCTAGGAAAGCCCAGGCCTCCCTGAGGCCAGCTGTGCCTGCACCTTTCCAGGGGGGGGCCCGATATGTAGCTTTTGCTAGTTCCTCTGGTGTCGGCGCTGCCACATGGCTGGCTGCCAGCTGCCACCCTGACTTTGCTGACCGTGGCTGAGAGAGGGGCACACAGTGGCTGTCAGCTGGCCCAGCGCACCACTGCTCATGCCTGGAGCTGGGTCCGTGTCCTTGCTTCGCCCGGCTTCTCCAGACTGTTCTCCCTCCTCCCTAGAATCCCCCGCTCCGACTATTATCGCCCCACACTCTCCTTCTGGTGACCTCAGCTTACTCCTGCTCACCTCATGCTCTCAGCACAGCTCTGCCCTAATTCCTGAAGACTCTATCAGGCACATAAATACCTCTTCTAACACCCTGGCTGCTCGATTCCTGGATGTCCTTTCTCCCAATGACCTTCCCCGCGTTCTACCTGGGCCACTGCCTCCCACTGTCATACCCTGAACTTCTCAGACCAATAGCCACAATCTCTCCATGATTTCAATTCCCAGCATCCCTTTCTCTCACCGGCATCCCCTACCTTCCCAACCCCAATAATCCGTTGACCCCACAGGACCTATAATCCACTGATCTTTCTAGAACCATTCCACCGACCCATACCTTACCTCCCTCCTTAGCCTAAATGTCATGTTCCTTCATTTTAGTTCCTCCCTGGGCTGTTAAATCCAACTCTCTGTCTAATCCTGGCCTGCCCCCAAGGAAACTGACCAAATGTATGCCCTTTAACCTTAAGTGGGCCCTTAATGTCGATCATACGGTATTTACCTAATCCATTCGCTCTCCAGCTCTCACAGAAACGCTTCAAGTTGTCTCCTCACTCCTTCCCAGCACCTCCTTACCCACCCTTTACTCTCAGCTCATGACACGGTTGCTTTCTTCACTGAGAAAGTCAGAGCAGTTGGAAGAGAACTTCCACAAGCTCGACCATATCCCCACCCTCACGCCTGCGGCGTTCTCCGATTCCCTGCTGTCACTGTCGCTGAGGATGAACTGTGGATGACCCCACCTATGGCCGACCCCTCTTCTACCTGCTCAAGGCAGTTCTCTTCTCTTTCTCCTAAGTCATAAAACATTTCCTTCTCACTGGACTATTTCCACTAGCGTTATTTATCCCACCTACACAAAATTCTCTACTTTCCCCTCTAGCAATTTCTCCATTTTTCTGCTCAGCTTTATACCAAAATGTCTCAAAATGTTCCCCTGCTCAGTCACCAATTTCTTCACATCTCACTCTGCTAGCTTTTTGCCCCCCCCCCCTCCACGGAAATCACTTTTATCAGGACCCCCAAGGACATCCACGTTGCTAAGTTCAATGGTCAGTTCTCAGTCCCCTCAACAGCAATCGACCTAGTTGATCAGAACACCATACTGTCTTGATTTTCATCCTGCCTCATTGGTCATTTATCCTCAATATCCTTTGCTAGTTTCTTTTCTACTTCCTGGTTTCTTAACATGGGCTGAGCCTTCAACCTTGTAAAAAAAATTTTTTCTGTCTTTACTCACTCCCTTGAACCTCAATAGCACAGAAGCGAGGGTGATGGGTTGAGATTCAGTATCTGAGGTTTCAACTCAGCCTCGAAAGCTTAAGAGAGGAGTTGGAACTACCATTGACAGTTTAGTTTCCTACATGCTTTCCCTCTTTTCTAACTGTATTACTATCCGAGTTCTTTGGTATTTAGTACGCTTAGGGCATATGGATAAGTTGGCACTGGGATTATAAGCCAGTGTGTGTTTGTCCGTCTGCTGGTCTCTTTCTTCTCATCGGAACTGCAGTAACGAAGCCGGCGAAAACACTTTATCTCCCGAGGGCTCAGTGCTGAGTCCAGGAGTGCGCACTCTCCTCACCTCTTCAGAAGGTGGCTGGAGGGGATTAGGCCAGCACAGGTGCCCAGGGCAGAGACCTTCCGGGCCTGCCACCAGAGCGCATCGCTCTGGTCCACCAGCTGGAGGATGTCCCCCTTCTGGAAAGGCAGCCCGGCTTCCGCACACGGGATGGTGGGGTCCTCCTGGGGCCAGTACTCAGTCATGGCTCGAACGTACACCTGACAGGGGGTGCATAATGGCACTATCAGAAGAACCCGTGCACACATGGGCCCCCCAGACACAACTTTCTTCCATTCTTCCACCTACCGTTCCATCTTTCCTCTCCACCACAAAAGAGGAGAACTTGCCTCTTGAACTGAGTCTAAGAGCTATGGGAAAAGTGACTTTAGGAAAAGAATCTCTTAGTTCTGAGAGGCTTTGCTCAAATGTTCACCACTTTTTTTTTTTTAATCCTCACCTGAGGATATTTTTCCATTAATTTTTAGAGAGAGGGAAAGACAGAGAGAAATATCAATGTGAGAGAAACACATCGATTGGTTGCCTCCTGCACGAGCCCCAACCAGGGCCCGGGCCTGGGAGGAGCCTGCAACCAAGGTACATGCCCTTGACCAGAATCGAACCTGGGACCCTTTGGTCCACGGGCTGATGCTCTATCCACTGAGCCAAACCAGCTAGAGCATGTTCGCCATTCTTTATATGACTTCTTAACTGCTTGGTACCTAATCTCCTTTTATTGTATTCATTTATTCATTTGCCTCTCATGTCATCAGTATTGAAAAATATACACAGTATTGAACAAGTGCTCAACAGCATAGAGAACAGTAGCATGAAGGCGCAGTAAATTCTCACCATCTTCTGGCTGTTCACAGGCGGGTCAGAAACTGGAACCACCTTGAACATGATTGTGCCGCGAGACATGGCCTGGAAAACGTCAGAGGGGGAAGAATGACAACTCGCCGAGTTCAGTGCGTTCCTGGGATTCAGCACAGGGAGCTGCAGCTCAAATGCTCAAGTGCGGTGGTGCTTTCCTCTGCCGGGACTTTTACAAGGGCTCACCGCTAAACAGGACCACCCAGAAATGGGAATTAGGAAGTAGTTTAGCTCTGCTCTGCCCTGCTCCAGAGTCCGCTAAAACCTGCACCAAGGCCTGTCCTCCCCCAGGGACCCTCCTCCTAACTGCCACCAGGACCACCCCACCCAGCAAGGTCTCCCTCTCACAGGCGCTGGGGAGGAGCTGAGCTCTCCATCTGACACCCCCTCTTCAAACCTCAGTCAGTAATTATTTCCTGGTCCTGCACCAGCAGCCCTGTGTGAGGGGAAATGAGGGGCTCCCAAGTCTCCCGTGGGGGGGGAGAGGGGGGGTTGATAAGCTAATGGTGGCAATGGGGGGCCCTCAAACATTTGGAGGAGACAGAAAACCTGTCCGCCCAACAGGGAAGGTGACAATCACTCTTTCACCCACACTGTGACAGGCATTGGAGGTGGAGAGATTAACAAAACCTTGCTCTCACTCTTAGGAATGTCACAGCCCCATTGTCCTGCAACTCTACTCCTGGCCCCGGACTGAGGTGGAGGCAGTGGGTCTGTGATGGACAGCACTCCAAGCTCCCTGTGTACCACGCACACTCTCACAGCCGTGGCTGCAAAATATGTAGGCGCTTGATATACTCCTTATAATACCACTCCCCCTCTCAGTGCCCAAGGCACATAAAACTTCCATTTCCCAAAGAACCCGGTCTGAGGACCACTGTGTACATGATACAGGCCCCACACCTGGGGTGTGCCTGGGGGAGATGGGGGTTGGGGGCAAACTACTACGCTATTGACAGCGGGCCTGTGATTCAGGCACCTGTTTGAAGGATGGGAATAGGGACCTAAAGGAGAGAAGAAGCCTGTATAACCAGGTCAGAAACTTCCAGTGCACACCACCAAGCATGTCCCGCCCCCCACGCTGCTCTCCGGTGACTTCTTTCTCACCCCAAAACGGCCTCAAGGAAGACGTGAAGCAGATTTCAGCCGTACAAAGTGTTAGGGGAGCAAAGGGTGGCCTGCTCAGGTTCAGGCTCTGCTCCACAGTCTCACTCTGCCCACGTGGGCTCGTTTCCAGTGGAGCAACCCAGGTGATGAAGGGCCTGGGCAGGGTACCTGGCAGGCGCCCTGAGACAGGGAGAGCATCAGGGGAAGGGAGGTCTCTTCCCGAGGGTGGGAGGGTGGCAGACAGAAACAGACAAGGTCTGGGGCCTGGAGAGAGGGCGTGTGGAGAGGGATTAAGTCCCCCTCACACGCAGGGAACACACCAGGGGCTGCACGGCCCGTTCAGCCTCGCATCTCAGTGAGGCACGAGGAGGGCCAAGAGGAGGCTGTTACCAGGATGTGGATCACTTGCTCCGGGTCCAGTCCCTCCACTGCAACTCCATTCACTTCCACCAGCTTGTCTCCGGCGTATAACAAACCTAGGCAGCCAGGAACACAAAACAAAGAAGGGGACAGAGATATTGGCAGAGAGAGAGGCACCTATCCCACAGCTCTGTAACGAAGTCGCTAGCTCAAGCATGCTCTGACAGTTCAAAATTGACTGTGAAATACAAGTGCTAAAACTAATAAAGCGACATGGCTATTCTGTTTACACCACCACCGAAGTGCAGGAGAACTGCCTTCTCCCACTTCTCCGCCAACCCTGGGTATTGACGGATGGTGGCATCTTTATTTTTGCTAATCTGGTGTTGTAAAATGGAACTAGAACACTGGTGAGGAGATAACACTGCAAGTAAAGATGTCAGGGTCCCGAGGAAATGATAAGTGGGAAGGAAAGGGGGGACACCTCAAAAGAGACCCTGTGGAGAAACGCGGGGGTGAGGATGAGGCCTTGAGAAATACGAAGGAAAGCCGTGGGACTGCGAGGGAGAGGAGACAAGAAGCAGGACGATGTCGATGACCAGAAACCAAGGAGGATGACAGTTTTTAGAAAGGCAAGGTCAACAACATCACATGTGCTGGAGAGGCTGGAGGAAGGGCCAGTGGACCTGGCAACTAGGAGATCCTGGGGGTGGTGACTGTAAGGATGTTGGGGTAAAACCCTGTGCCAGGTGTTGGGGCCACGGACAGTGAGGACAGGGGGCAGCAGGGACAGAACTGCTTGCTTCAGTAGCACAGCAGTGTAAGGTCCATGGCAGAAAGAGAGGGCCAGCGAAAGGCCTTGCAGGATGGGGTGGGGAAGAGCTATGCCTTTTGAAAGCAGGAGGACTAAGTGAAGAGTGAAAGTTGGGAACACAGAGTGAGGCCGACCTGGACTTGAATCCTGACTCAAATTGAGCAAGTTCGTTAATCACTTTGAGCCTCAGTTTCCTCATCTGTAAAATGGCAATGATAATACTTACCTTGTGATGTTGCCATGAGAACTGAGAGAACACTATTATGGAACCCAGGTGGAGGAATCAGTGAAGGAGGAACAGGATTCCTCTGGAATATTTATTCCTTCTTTGTTTAGTAACCAAGCAATGCAATGGCACTTATTACAGCCCCAACCTTAGTTAGGACAGAGGACTTTTCCGGCCACGAAGACTAAACTATCAAGCGTGTCCTAGTTTCCGGGCCCCACTGTACCCTGCGGTTCCAGCCTACCACTCCTCTCGGCCAGCCCGCCGTGGATGATTCTGGCCACCAGGATGTCCCCTGTCATCTCGTGGCGCTTGATGGTAGCTCCCTGGGGAGAGAGTACAATGGAATTCCTCTTTCAGCTTCGTGACCATTCTGCTGGCTTCCCTCAGTGGAGCTCTGGTCTTTCAGATGAAGGCATTCATACCAAGCAGGGCCCTACCAAGCCATCAAAAGGGAAAGGCCGCCCTAGCTCAGTGGTTTGGCTCAGTGGATAGTGCGTCAGCCTGCGGACTGAAGGGTCCCAGGTTCGATTCCGGTCAAGGGTACATGCCTGGGCTGCGGGCTTGATCCCCATTAGGGGACGTGCAGGAGGCAGCCAATCAATGATTCTCTCTCATCATTGGTGTTTCTATCTCTCTTTCCCTCTCCCTTCCTCTCTGAAATCAATAAAGATATATTAAAAATAAATAAATAAATAAAAGGGAAAGGCCATTCAACGTCGGCCCCCTGAGTTCTCTAACCACACAGATATAAACCATATTTAGATCCTTCCAAAGATAAAGAAACCTCCCACAATTACAACCTAATCAATGGGGCTATTCCTAGAAAATCAAATGGGTGCCTTACTTAGCTTCCCATTAATGGGAATGAAGGGGGGGGCGGGAGGGAACTTAGGCAAATACATTGGAATTGAGTGAAATATTTGTACATGCCAGAAAGCCAAATAATCAAATATATGTCTTATCTCATAGCTCTTTCAAAAAAGAAAAACACTGCACGGAAATCTTTCCTCGTGGAAGCATTACAACATGTGATGTGCTTGAAGCCACATGCAAAAGTCCCTAAGATCCGGGTTAGCCATTATTACTGTGGGTGTCCCTCACATGCTGAGTGCCTCAGACTGTGCCTGGGAGCACAGGCAAGAATATGGCCAGGTAACCTCTAGAGATCATCGAGTTCACCATGAACCCCGGTATAATTCTAACTGAAATTATAAAATGGTTGTCTTACCAGGGGCTGTTGGTTCTTCACCAAACAAACAATCCTCATTGCTTCCTCACCCTCGGGGATGTTGTCCGGCAGTGGGGGCAGAAGGGGCTCAAAATCTTTCTGAGCCACAGTGTCATGGGCACTGAGCAAGGCCTGGGGACAGGGAAGGACAAGGTGAACCGGCGTCACACATGGACACAGCCATCTAGGAGACAGTGACTTGATACTATGTAAGACACAATGACAGCCATCAACACATACATGCCAGGTGCAGTTCTAAGCATTTTATAAAGTGGATGGGCTCAGTCTTCAGGATACTCTGTGAGGCAGGAACACTTATTGTCCCCATTTTACAGGTAAACAAGCAAGACACAGAGAGGTTAAGCAATACTTAATATATTCTTTCATCTCTGTTCAAATGTATTATTCTGTCACGTTCTCATTTCCTGGAAACCCATGTCATCCATGGTGCTCCTATGACCTTCAACCAAAAACAACTTTTCTAATATTTTCCCTAATGAAGGCAGAATAGGGGGGTGGGGAGGGCAATCATCAAAACACCTTACTTGCTTAACCTGTCACCAAAATTTCATGTGGAACAGGATGAGAAAAAGTAGTTCCCTGGTTTAAGGTATGATAAAAAGTTCCTTCTAACGACCCACTATGTTCAACTTTCCATTCCACGGGGTGGGGAGCAGTCCTACAGCCCTGCCTAGGTATGTGGGGCAGAGCTTCATTGGAACTCCGAGAAAATTCTCTAGGGTTATCTTGTGAAATAAAATTTTTGACTCATAAATTCCATTGCTCCAAATGCAGACATTCCCCTGAAGTCCTCATGTGCTGATAAATTGACCCCAAAATCTGACTTTTCTTCTGCCATCAAATGTTTTCCATATACCCTCTGTCCCCATAGAGCTAATCGTCACTATGCTGTGGCTCCTACATACCTTCACACACTTTATCCAAAACTTAAAATATTCCCAAGATGGAAAGGAAGGATGCTACCTTGGTTGCGCCGGAATTTTAGAGGCTTTGCAGGGAGGGACATAAGACACCATGGAAAGTTCTGGATGGCTCTTCGTAAATACGTCAGGCTTGGCTCATGACTGACGCATTGAGCCGCTCAAATCTGACTCCTACATGTTTTGATACAAACGGCAGGTCACCCAGGTACGGCAACAGGACATGTATTCAGAGAGCACATTTTCCAGCACATTCTTTCCTTTCCCTACTTTGTCTATGTGCCAGGTGGGCACGTCTCGTCCATTTAGCAAGCACTTGCCTTAAAGTGCGGAGCCTGGAGGATTTGTCTCAGCTCCTGGATCTCGGGGGAGCCAGGGGCTGCCTGTAACATCTCCACCACCTGGTTGATGACAAGCATACACTGTGAAATTGTTTAATGTGGGAAACAGCCGGCTAGCTTCCTCCCTTCTGGTAAAGCTCAATGAGAAACCCTCGGTGGATGTGTAATCACCCATCAGACTTCCCCACGAGCGCCTTTGGTTTCTTTAAAGAAGCCCTGTGAGTAAAGGGCATCCCATTCGAGCTCCACTGCTCTGTGGACTACAAGCCACCTCACCTCATGGGACAGCGGCAGTGCCTGGGAGGTGGCAGGAAGGAGTTTCTTCCCTTTAAATTCCTGGAGGCAGTCATAAACCTGCAGAGGGCGGCGGTGTGAGAAGGGCGTGTCCATCACAGACCTGCTGACATGCTGGGGGTCAGCAGCTCCAAGGGAAGGGACAGCCTGGGAGCCGCACAGCAGCTGGACAGCCGTGTTGGCCTCTGATAAGGGCTCTCCGGTTGTCAAGGAGAAGTGACGCCAAGCTGGGTGGTTCTAACGCTCCAAAGGCTCCCCTCCTGGTTGCCATGGGAAAGTGACCTTCCCTAACTGGTTTCACTGAAAAAGACTCCAACTTTTACTCTTGTTAAACCAAGAAAGAGAGGGGTTTCTAGGACTGAGACCAATGGCGACTTGGGGCCAGACCCCCGCAAGGCCCTGGGCTGGGCACAGCTGGGCAGATGTGAGCTCTGGGATCAGGGTTCGCCCGAGAACGTGAACAAAAGGCCAGGCACACAGATGCTTATCTGCACTCCACTCTTATCTTTTGTTTGTTCTCTCCTCCTTCCCTAATTCTCCAGTAAAAGTTCATTTATAAAAATTCCGACTTCGTCTCTGCTGACCCTTAGGAGTTTTTTCCAACCAGGACCTAGGGTTGGGCCGAGTCCACCAAGGCCCCCCTGGCTCCAGTGCAGCCCTTCGTCTCATTGTAGACACATCGTTTCTCTTATGGATGCAGAACCGAGACCAAGAGGCCGGTGCAGCCCAGTCTCCTCCCTCCAGAGCTGGAAGCTGCACTTCCTGCCCTGCCTCAGGGCCAGTGCTCACTGTCCGAGACCCACTAGGCTGATGCACTGAGGCAGGAGCGTCAAGCACAGACGCTCAGTGTGAGAAGGGCAGCGCCTTCAGTGACACACAGCTCCTCCAGGAGGAAAAGCACCCGCAGCAACCAGGTGGGGCTTCCCCAGCTTTCCTGAGATCTAAGTGATAGATAGCACTGTGTAAGCGTAAGATATAAACGTGGCTGCTTTGTGATCCCAGGGCCCTCAGGGAGAAAAGAAAGGAGCTGCCATACTCTTTACCATCTAAGTTAGTTCCTTCCTAAACTAAGAGGTTTGTTAGCTCTCTCTGAGAACTGCCCTCTAAGAACTCTTCCTGCTTGGTCAGCTTGGCTCAGTGGTTGAGTGTCGACCTATGAACCAGGAGGTCACGGTTCGATTCCCGGTCAGGGCACATCCCCAGTGTGGGGTGTGCAGGAGGCAGCCGGTCAGTGATTCTCTCTCATCATTGATGTTTCTCTCTCTCCCTCTCCCTTCCTCTCTGAAATCAATAAAAACACATTTAACACATTTAAAAGAGAACGTTTTTCCAAGTTGGAATTTCCTGCCAGGGACACACGGCCCTGCTGGGTAGGCGGTTTCTGCCCCCAGGATAGGCCAAGGCTTCTGAGCGTCAGGCGCACCTTTAGCAGAGCCTGCAGCCACGGGGAGTGGAGGAGGTCGTACAGGAGACACAGTCCGCTCATGTCTCGGCTGTAGAACAGATTCAGCTCTTGCAGCACAAGCCTCAGAATTTGGGAGAGACCTGGGAAAGGCAGAGGGCAGTCAGGGTGGCAGGCAGGTGGAGGAGGCAAGAAGGCGGTGTGCATGTGAAGGACAAGTCAGCCGGGACGTGCCATGGGGGCTCAGATGGCACCGAGGGGTGGCGATGACACTGGATTTAAGGCCAGAAGATCTGCCTTCAGGCCCTATTCTTTCACTTGCTCAGAAAGTCACCGAACTACCTGGGACCCAGGTTCCTGTGGCAAAAAGAGAGTATGTTAGCTCTCCCATAGGGTTGCTGCCAACGCCTGATGAAATAAGAGGTCATATAGTACACAGATGGAAGATATTGTGAGAGCAATATTGCTTTCATTCTCCCCAATCTTACCAGCCTTTGGCTTATTCCAAAATGATCTAGTTGTTTTCTGGGTACTCCTTCCCTAATTCAAACAGAGAGTCATTTGTCTACCCTCTCTGAAAATGCTTATTGAAAGTGTGATTGAAAAACTCTAACTCCCAATAAGTTTTTAATACACATCTCAGGATTCCACTGCTTAAAGGGGCTGACCAGATTTTCGTGAATGCTCGGTTTTTTATAAGTGTTTTCATAGAAGTTCTATTTGACGCAGTGACATTTTGAATGTGAGCAAGTTATGAAGCTCTAAGTTTAGGTAAGACACTGGGTCAATATCTTTCCTTCCTGCCCTGAAAATTACTTAGACTTATAACCAATACAAGTGGTAGGACACTCAAAAGTGTACAGAACCCTTATAGGAATCACAGTAAATCTATCAGAATTTTACCCGTGTATTTGGTCACATGTTCAGAGTGATGGTATCAGACCTCCCTAGCTTAGAAACAGGATCCGGGAGCCACATACCATCCTCGGGATTGGATGGCGTAGAACGCTTCAGGTCCTCCTTGTCGGGCGGGTCTGCGCCTTTGTCTGAATGTATCATCCTCCCTCCTGAGCTCCCAGAGAGAATCCAGGCCTGGGGAGCAGGTCAATAGACAGCACACCGCTCACTCAACCACGCTGGCCACGTAGCTCTTGGCGCCCTGAAATACATTTTCAACAGCACTTACTGGGCGAGCCAGGCCTGTGCTACACAGGGATCCTCAGCAAACACACAGAAAATTCTTGCACCGTGGTCCTCTTTGACCACCACTAGTTATGCAGAAGAGAAAACTGCTATTTTATAAAACACTCCCTCTACGGTGCCCTTTGCCTAGTTGCTTTTACCATCACTCAGAGCTTAGAAGCCTCCCTGGCCTGACTGACTCAGGAGCCCTGTTCCCTCTCATTGTACCAGAGTCGTGTGTTACTGCTGAGCCACACTCTTAGAATTTACTTTCTATATTGCTTTAGGCAGGTTTATTTATTTTTTAAATTTTTTAAAATATGCTTTTATTGATTTCAGAGAGAGGGAGAGGGAGAGATAGAAACATCACTGATGAGAGAGAATCATTGATCGGCTGCCTCTTGCATGCCCCCTACTGGGATTCAGCCCACAACCCAGGCATGTGCCCTCAGCAGAATCGAACCCGGGACCTCCTGGTTCATGGGTCGACGTTCAATCACTGAGCTACACCGGCTGGGCTGCTTTAGGTAGGTTTAATTTCAAGAAACAGAATCCCAAAACAATAGTGGCTTAACAGAAGTTTATATCCTGCTCATGTAAACTTCCAGAGGCGGAGACAATCCCGGGCTGGTCGGGCAGCCTTGCTCCATGTTCTCAGAGGGTTCTTTCCACTCAGCCCTCCACCACCCCGGGGGCGGTGTGCTCCTCACCCTCCTGCTCCAGGTGGTGGCTGGAGGCCAGCCAGCAGGCCAGGGGGAGGGGGGCTTGAGGAAATGTGGGCAGGGGAACGTGCTCACGGCTTTGAGGAAGTTTCCCAGAAGGTGCCCTTCACAATGAAGAATCGCCTCATGCCCCCTGTAACCCTCAAATGTCCACTGACTTTCATGTGCTGGAAGAAAGCCTCTGTAACTATCTGAGCCTACAACTCAACTTTTCTTTCTTTCTTTTCTTCTCATCAATAGACAAGCATTTAGTTAAGGCCTATTTCATACCAAGTCAGTAATTGCCACGAGGGAATTTTTCAACTTTTCTTTACATATAGATACAAAGTACTTTTGCACCGTTTTAATATACACGGAATCTTCTGGAATGCTACTAAATGCAACTAAACCACGTAGACCAGAAAGCCCAGAGCTGTACCTTTAGCTATTGAGAACGGACAGAAGGGCAGACAGGTGGGTCCCCGGCATTGAGGACCACTCGGCAGGGTCTCTTACCTGCGAGACTGCAGACACGCAATGTTGCTGGTATCAAGGGAAAAGCTTTATCGGGAAATTAGCTGCTTTCAGCTGCCAGTCACCTCGCTGTTCCAGATTAAATCTCTGCACATCCTCTTTGATTAAATCCAGACGCCTAACCATTCAATGACTCCCAAGTCTCCCCTGTCACAAATCTTAAGTAATCCTTACACTGAAGAGTCTAGTAATTTCTCTCATTTTAAATCTTCCTGTAGTATTTTCTCTCTCATTGTCAGCACATTGCTAACGGTTAAAGATTAAGACTTGTGTTGAGTGTTTCAGGATAACAGACAACCCGCAACAGAAGATAGCACTTTATTTTATTGGAAGGGAAAACTGTGGCGATACCTGAGAGGAAGCCTAGTAACCTTACTAATTGTCTCACGCTATGGTGAGAGAACAATGAAAGACAGCAGTTCCTTCTGGAAGGCCCCCCTACCAAGCTACTGCTCTGAACTTCATGGTTCGCCCATCCTCTGTCTCAGATTGGAGCTACTTCTTTGTCTGAACATTTCATATTGCAGGGAGGGGGGAGAACTTTGAAAGCAGGCATCACAAAGCAACAACAAAACAACAACAACAAACAGGAGAAAGGGTACTGCTGACAGCAAGGCGAAGGGTAAAGACCAAATAGCGATTATAAGGTTTATCAGCCCCTTTATCCTAAAGTAACATATGGCTCTCCACTGTAGATGAAAATCCAAGCTGGGAATGGGATACATTTGTGAATGTTTTATGAAAAGCACTTAATTTTATTAAAAGTTTTTATTTTCACACTAGCCAGTTTGGTTCAGTGGATAGAGCGTCGGCCTGTGGACCAAAGGGTCCCGGGTTTGATTCCGATCAGGGGCACATGCCTCGGCTGCGGGCTCCTCCCTGGCCCGGGGCCTGGTCAGGGAGCATGCAGGAGGCGACCAATCGATGTGTTTCTCTCCCAGCGATATTTCTCTGTCTTTCCCTCTCTTCTACTCTCACTAAAAATCAATGGAAAAACATCCTCAGGTGAGGATTAAAAATTTTTTATTTCCAACTCTTTTCACTTTGGAACTTTTAATGCATGACCTGTATGAAATGACATCTCTGCAGCTGCAGGAGCAAAGCGCACTGGGAAGTTCCAGGTTCGAGACTCAACTCTAATAGGAAGTGAACCACAGCCACTCCTTGTCTGTAAAATGGGAATCAGCAGGGTGAGCATTCATCAGGGTGAGGTCCTTGCAAATTGCTACAGACATTGGCCTGGAGACTTAGGGCTTTTCCCCCAAGAGAACTGAAATTTTATAATTTTAATATGCTATTTGAAAAGTATAAATACAGTAAGAAGAAACTAATGTTAACAGGGTAGTTTCATTCATGACTCCAATAAAAGGATGAATTGTAACATGTTTTTTGTGTTTTGAAAGAATTAAGACGGCCTACCAGCATTTTAGAACTTCTCTATGGGTCTCAAGTTCTTCTCTGTCCATTTCCACAATTATCCCAGTCTCTATCTCCTAGGGGGTCAAAGGCATTCAGTACAATTACCTTTACAGGTCAAATGTGGAATTTACTTAAAAGTCCAAGCATTCCCTAATGGAAATGAAAAGTGTTTAACATACACTGATCTTCCAGCACCGTCCCTTGGCAGCAAGCAGGCCCACGCGGGCAGAAAGCATCAGGCTTCTTGAGAAGACACTACAACAAGGAGGTGATTGACTAAGGCCTAATATTTCTAACCAGGATTTTAAATTCTCACTCCTCCTTTCCCTGGATCTGTTTAAGGGAGAGAGAAAAAACAAACACAAAACAAAAACAAAAACAAAAAAAACATAAAAACACAGTAACTATCAAAATATGCCTTTTATTCAAAGAAATAACAGTCTTCTTTTAAGACCCTTGTCCTCGGGTTAATAGGATCAGAAGGTTAATTTGTCCTTTGCCACCAAAGGTGCTATAATTATAATTAAGTTTGTTTATTTTAAAGAGAGATGTCTGAGACCCTAGAGGAACCTCTGAGGCAGATGACAATGTGGGCACCAAAACACAAAGCCTGGTTTCTTTTAAAATTGTAGTCTGCCCTGTGTCATTTCTTTTGCAATCAAAACAACCTCATAAAGATGAATGTCTTTTATTATGAAAATTGCTGTTACATTACAGCCAACATTCCAAAACAGTATTTTAATAAACACTCGTCTTGATTATAAAGTAGAGCAAAAACCATGATCCTGTTAGCATCTGCTGATGTTTAACATAAATCAGGAGGACACTCCGTACGCTTCCCACGTGTGCAGATGAGATGAGGAAGAGCACCTATGTTATCCAAACAGCTACTAGTGTTACTTGTACAGTATAAACCCACCACTTACAACTTAAAAAAAGCAAAACACTACGACGTTGAGGTGTCACAATACTTGTGAGATGGGAAAAGCCGAGCGCGTTTCCTTTTTCTTCCCTGTGGGTCCCCTGTGAGGCACAGGGAAGCACACTAGGTCAGGGATGGATGCAGGGCTCCGCTTCCCTGTCTCCTAGTCTTTGCTCCACGGCAGCCTGCATGCAAAAGTCTTCGCCTCATTCCCAGGCCCCAGGCACAGCCTTTGCCTGTGGACAGGGGAGGATCCGCAGCAGCTCAGAGTCAGTGTTGGAGTCCAGTGTATTCACCCTGTAGCACTCATTGTAAGGAAACCAAGGACAAGATTCCTATGTTCTTTTACTCAGGAGGCAGAATCCTCCTATTTGGACACGATCCTTGTTTGGGGTTGGAATTTGTTGGTCATTATACTGAACCTCTCTCCTATGATGAATACCATGGTGGAAAAGCTTAGAAAAAGTTAAAACTGCAGTTTAAAAGTTCCTCTTGCCCCTGTCTCAGCAAAGCAGCAGGATGCACCCAGGATTGCAAGGAACCTAGGAGGGCAGAGTGTGGTAACCGTCGTTTCGAGAACAATCTGCTTCTTGCAAAAGGGTCTGGGGTAACTGCAGGCAAACCAGAAACTCAAAAATGTCCATCGACTTCCTTAACATGAGACTCTTCCTGACGGTGTGGAGCAGCGTACCCTTCGCCGAAGGAAGGGATGTCCTCTTTCTTCAAACAGTAGTAGATGAGAGTTGGGGAGCTTAACATAGACCAGGGACTGGTCCAATCTGAATTCTACCTCCTTTTCGATCTTCTCTTTAAACTGTACAGTCTTTTCCTCTGGGCTCAGAGCTCTGATCATTAGTAAGGCTCAGAAATAACCAAAATAACACAACATCCTAACTTCAAGACCATTCTTTTTTGCCACTACAGGAAGGTGCCAGATGGTGCTATAACACTCTGTAGAGATAATCCCGTTGTTAGCTGTTACGCAACCTAGTTAAGCTTCTCACGCTGGATCTGGTAGTAACATGCCTGCAAAAAATAAAAACAATTTCAAAATTTACTTTGAAAGAAATTACATAAACATAGCAACGCACATGGGACTAAAGAAAGATTATCCCTTATTCATTCTGATGGCCCAATAAAATCAGTTGCTTTCATTTTCCCTGTTCTCTTCCAGTCTCCGATCCAATGTCTATATTGCCTAGCTATAATTAATAGAAATATAATTTTATGCATTTCCCTCTAATTAAAAAAAAACACAAAACTTTTTACAAGCTGTATAATATTCTTCACTAAGTAATACTATAATTTGCTAAGCCACTATTAATTGGACATTTAGAGAATGCTGCTCATTATAAGATACACAAATAACCATGATCAGAATCATCATGTTTGGTAAACATGCAGATTAAGCATCATTCCACACCTATGAGTCAGAATTTCTAGGAACATTTTAAAAAAGCATCCCTTGGTGATTCTGAAAGTATCCTGGCCTGGAGTTACTCACACTACAAACAACACCTCATCCAAATAATACATAATGTTTCCCATTCTTTAATTATAAATCTCCAGGAGTAGGACTACTCAAACTCCACAAACATTTTTGATGTTGTTGACATCAATGTTAATAACAGCTGTTTTCCAAAAGGGTGACTAATGTAAGTGTAATAATTCAGCTTCTTCTTTGGTGATATGTTTTGAGATGCTCTTCAATAACATAGGTAGTTAATAAGTCATTGGTGGTCAGTATTTTCCCCAGTTCCCACCGCCCTTTTTCAGTTTATTTAATAAAAATGGTATTTCAGTTGAAAAGTTAAAAAATTAACCCAATGCAGAAATCTGACATTAAATTCTAGTTTTCCCCCTCATTTTAATGTCTGCCTTTCCTTCTTTCTCCCCTTTTCTATCTTTAACCCTAAAGCACTTGTAATTTGCAATACTGGTGATTCCACCTGATTCCACTCTCCTTCCAAAATTCTTAGTAAGCTATCCCATGACTTTACCATTTATTTATTTATTTATTTATTTATTTATATTTTTAAAATATATTTTATTGATTTTTTACAGAGAGGACGGGAGAGGGATAGAGAGTTAGAAACATCGATCAGCTGCCTCCTGCACACTTCCTACTGGGTATGTGCCCGAAACCAAGGTACATGCCCTTGACCGGAATCGAACCTGGGACCCTTGAGTCCGCAGGCCGACGCTCTATCCACTGAGCCAAACTGGTTAGGGCGACTTTACCATTTATGAAGTAAACTTCTCGTTTCTATTTTTTTGTCTGATGTTTCCATTTTTATATGTGAAGTTTTCATTATAATGTCTATATGGGAGCTATCCCTTCCACTTAGTTGCTTATTCCTGTAACAGTGATATACTATCTTAATTATTATAATTCTGTAACATTTTACTAACTGGAAGAGTGGGCCTATTCTCCCTTTCTTTTTTCAGAAGAGTTTTTGTCATTTTCTTTCTGTTGTTCTTCCAATAAACTTCAGAATGATTCTACCACAGTCCAAGAAAAATTGGGGTGGGGGAAGCAAAATGACTTTCAACAATCCCTAGAGAGCCCAGATCAGAGAACCTCATTTGTACCTAGTGGCTACAGTAACACCTGGGGGGAAAGAAGATGCTGTTCTTATTCATTCTCTACATACTGCCTGCTGGTTTTACCTTAGTTCCACTAAACAGCCCAGATACTTTTTAGACACTATGAGTCCTTCTGTTTCTTCTCTAGGATTACATTTATATAGATGCTCTACATTTATAAAACTTTGAATTATCAATTTATAGGGAGATTGGGTGATGAATAATTTGCTTTAATATTTTAGAGAATAATTGACTGATTGGTCAATCTCCTTAATATATTATCATATTTTAAAATATTAACAACTAGAGGCCTGGTGCACGAAATTCGTGCACTGGGGGGTGGGGGGAGAGGTTCCTTCAGCCCGACCTGCGCCCTCTCACAGTCCGGACCCCTCACTCCTTACTGATCCACCTGCAGCAGAGGCGGGAGAGGCTCCTGCCACCACCACTGTGCTCACTAGCCGGGAGCCCAGCTTCTGGCTGAGTGGCACTCCCCCTGTGGGAGCGCACTGACTACCAGGGGGAAGCTCCTGAATTGAGCGTCTGCCCCCTGGTGGTCAGTGCACGTCATAGCAATCGGTTGTTCTATCGTTCGGTCAATTTGCATATTAGGCTTTTATTATATAAGAAGATATGTGCTCTAAAGGCACTTAATGTTTGCATTAAACTTATATAAAGAAGAAAACTGGCTAATGACAGATCTGTAATATGGTAATTGAAGGGTAGATTTTAAGGTAGTATTAAATAACACCTATACTTACCTTCAAGGTAGTGAACATTATGCCCTGTTCCCCATGCTGAAGATATGGGTCCATTAGATCCTCAATGAGATGTACCTCAGAGCCTAAATTCCTAATCCTGCCCAACGAGAAAAAGATACCGAATCATTTCTTGTACATCTTCCTTCTGAATCTATTTGAGGGGGAAAGAAAGAATAGCTCGACAAAGAGGTAATGACATAGTGGAATGGTTTAATAGAAATAGAATTTTTTTAGTGGGGGGGAGCATATTCCTGTCATCAGTTCAAAAAAAGCAAAAGGCATACATGTTAAAATGAGCGGTCACTAATATTACAGTCAGAAAGACTGGTCACCTGGCCCGTAGCACCACATATAAGAAAACAGGAAACAGGTCGTCCATGGACCACAAGAAGTCCTCCTGCAGAGACGCCAGCACGCCCTGAGAGATCTCCTCGAAAGTCTGCTGGATGACTTTCAGTTTGTCTGATGGGGTAAACGTTGTGCTGTTGGGGGAAAAAAGACAAAAATATACCTGGTAATTTTCTTACTGGAGCCATTTGCTATTCATTTTTTGAGAGTATTCCCTCCTGAGGTACATCAGGCACAATGAGTCGCTGGAAGGGGTGACCTCTGTAACCCGATGGTTCTCTGAGAAAAGAAGCTTCCAACAATCTACGATTCACCTGGAAGAGTTCACTAAGTCACATGTCATCTCCTTTCACCAAGTGGATCTTATTTTCATATTATGTGCTCTTCTCTGAGGAAGTGTAGCGAATTTCCATTTGGCTAAAGATGTGATTATATAGGTAAGTTTCTGGGTAGGCGCTCCACTTTTGACAATACCAGGGCTTTGTAGAGTGAAAGGTAACAGAATGTCTCAAAAGAGCCTTTCTTATCTCCAGGCTGTTTTGACAACATCTAGGAGGGGAGGGGCGCTTGGAGCTTAAGTAAAAATAAGATCTCATTAATATCTTAATAGACTAACCACTACTTTATGTGTTTTTTCCCAACAAATAAGAGATTACCTGATCTGCTGTAGACATTCCACGGCTGAGGCAAAACAAGCATCTTTTGTGGTTGGCAAAACCTGCAAAAAGAGTATTTACGAAGCTCAATGAGAAAAGCTATTTTTTAAAAAAATATATCTTTATTGATTTCAGAGAGAAAGGGAGAGGGAAAGAGAGATAGAAACATCAATGATGAGAGAGAATCATTGATTGGCTGCCTCCTGCATGTCCCCTATTGGGGATCAAGCCCACAACCCAGGCATGTGCCCTTGCCTGGAATCGAACCTGGGACCCTTCAGTCTGCAGGCCAACGCTCCATCCACTGAGCCAAACCAGTTAGGGCAGAAAAGCTATTTTTTACAGTAATAATAAAACAATACCGATGGCAGAGTGCAGGTCTTTGGTGAATAATTCATGCTTGGGTACTATTCTACCAATGTAAGGTGGAAATTTCTAGTATCTCAAATCCCCCATTCCAAAGAAAAGCACAGTTGCTAAGGAAACTAAAATCTACTATACCTTTTTAGTCTCTCCAAGGATTGACAAGGTCACTGGCCAAAATTTCCTGCAATGGAATCCATACTTTGTCAATACAAGTTGTTACTTGTGGTAAATTAATCACCATAAAAACAGGTGATGGCTATATTGGCTTTCCTGTCCCCATTTAAAATAACTGTACCACAGACAGGTCAAGTTTTAATAAACATTCCAGAAGTAATTTAAGGTCTATCATGTCCCTTATGGATCTGTTATTCTATACTCTAAAATCCCTATATATTATGAATATGACCTAACAATGGCCAAAATATTTCCTTTACTCAGTCTTATTTATCTCATTTTTACTATTAAATTACTCCCCACTGAAAAGATTTACTTTCCAATTCAGGTTTAGTCTCTTTTTTGATAGCACAAATATATAATTATTGGGCGTTGGGGTGATCAGCCTTACTACAGCATAAGAAAGCATAATCACTTAGTATTCTCCTGGAATAACAAGAAACAATGCCTTTCAAAAAAAGAGCACTGTGAAAACTTTTAAATTAGAAATTATGTATGGGGGAGAAGGAACAAGAAGAGAAGGAAGCATGCCTAAGACTGAATACAATTAGGTTTTTAAAAAAATATGAATGTATATATATTTTGCTTTAAAAACTGCAAAATATCAGGTATGATAACTTATATGTATATAATTTGATATATATATAAAGCATGCACACACACAAATAAAAAATACGTTCTAAAGAACAATGGGGTCCATACCCATCTTCAAAAATAAAGATTGTTAAATATCACTATTTTGTGAAATATGACAGATATGCAAATAAGTGAATAAACTGTAAATTGTATACATAATTAGATATCAAAGTACTCAATTCCTGATAATGGTATTTCCATTTTAAATTAAAACCACTTGATTCCACCCATCACTGCTGTACGTACCTCTGCACCCCAAGGAAGCCCAGCAGAGCAATATCTGGCTGCTTGTTCAGTCGCAGAACACACTCCCAGTAAACGTCCTCCTCACGGTCGTTCTCCAGGGCATAGAGCATGAACAATGGTGGGTAGAGCCGAGGCAGGAGCACGGGAAGCAGCAACCCAGAACTGGTTACCACGTAACTACAAACAGTGGAGAGGGAGAATCATTCCTATTAAAACTCAATGCAGAATCCAAGTTGAAAGTAGATATGGGAAATTCTGAGGAAAGGAGCAGCTATGATATTACTCTATTTTCACATATGGAGTTCACATGAGGAGCTTAGCCCCCGAGTTTTGTCTTGGACCAACTGTGACCTCTTTTCGTAACTCAGAAAATCTAACCGGAAACCGGCGTGGTTTCCACTGTGAGATGATTTCTCGGTGATTATTCTAGGTCAGCATGAGGTGGCTCTCCCCAGCAGCCTTTGTGCCCAGTCATTTGCGGCTGCACTTTCATGAACTTGAGAGCTAAATGGAACCTCGGAGATCACCTGTCCAACCACATCACTTTAGAAATGAGGAAGCTGAGATTGAGAGAAACCATCTTTTCTGGCGTCATTTGGCCGCCACCCCCTTTCTTCACTATCTCCACCAAGTCCATTTACCCCGGCTCTGGGGATTCGGATCTGGAATCTGACTTCCCAGTGCAGAAGGATTTCCTTTCTGTGGGCAGAGGAGCGGAGAGAGGAATGGTGCTGCCCTCTTCAGGAAGCTCGGGAAATAAAAACCTAAGGAGTAATAAAACATATAATTACAGAATTACACCTCCAGAGAGGCTGAAAGAGTAAAGACATATTCCCATTATCTAATCTATTTAAGGACCTATGAAATCAAACTTTATATCAATTAAATATTTTAGTTGTCTGAGCTTCTTAACTGATGCTTCTCACAGAATAAAATTAAGAGTGCTGATAATGAATAATACCACTAAAAATCTTCATGTGCTATGGCTTTTTCCTGTCTAGTTATTTAAGAATGAAGAATTCCGATCTTTATGTTTCTTTTATTGGAAAATCCCATCTGAGGTCAATCTGCATAAACTCTTCGAGCAGAGACCATTATTCTCAGAGTATAAATATCAGTGGAAACTAAATGTCCAACGTTAAGGAAAAAATGAAAACTCAATTATTATAGTATTTAAAAAACTTTTTCATTGAATTTATTGCGGTGGCAATGGTTAATAAAATTATATGTTTCAGGTAAAAATTTTCAATATTTATATAAAAAGCCAAGTTGCTGAAAAAAAATCTTCAAGTGATTAAACTGCCAAATTGTTGAGGATTTTTTTCTAGGCTCTGAATTTGCCCTACATTTTATCTCCAATCTCAAATGGTAGGTTTTACCATGAACAAGTTTACTGTCCTCTTTATTTTTATAGACTTTAACTGTGACCCTTGCTCTTTAAAGACAGTCTGCAATCTTTCTATTTTTGTAGACTCATCCCCCTAATTTTATGGTTGGTAAAGCTAACGAAGGTCAGGAACTTATCTTCATTATACCCTTGCTAATGTCAGAGAGGAAATGCTCACAACCCAGTGGTCGTTTAGATCACAATGCCCCTAAAAGCTGAAACATTTCCACATATATTTAAGAAAGTTTTCTGGGACAAATTGAAAAACTTTTGCATAATTATTTCAACATAATATTTTGTTGGCTTACACCCAGTAAATGATCTTGAATGTCACTAGTTCCAGATTTGCTTACTGCCTTAAAACTTTCCAAAAATGCTTACTCGCCCGCTTTCTAACCTCCTTCAGAGTCTCTGTTCAGATATTACCTTATTAGTCAGGCCTCCTTGACCTTCTGTTAAACGGCAGCATCTTACCCCAGCCCCATCCTCTTTCCCTGTCGCATTCATATTGTATATTTTATCTACTCTGTTCCCACTACAATGTAAGCTCCAGGACAATACAGAGTTCAAAAAAGTTTTGTGTGTGTTGTTTCATTCTGATAAATTCCCCTAGGAGCTAGAATCGTGGCTAACACAGAGATGCCCTCGATAAATATTTGTTGCGCAAATGAACAAAGATGATACTGTTGTCAAGGAACAGGACATAAATACTCAGGGACAAAACTTCATGTTAGACTTTATCTTCTTTGTGATGGTACCTAGAGATGAAATCCAAATAAGACTACTCTATTTCATACCAAAATTACAGTTAAATAACACATTTATTTTAGCCTTGTATTATACTTAATGAGTAAGAAAGACATAAAGGAAATTAATTCACAATGGCAAAGGTTCTTCTTTTTTTTATATTTATAGCATAAACATAAAAGTAAAAATGTACTTTCATGATTCAATCTATTTAAGGATCTCTGGCACAAAACCATTTTCTTGATGAATAGTTTCTGTGATAAAGGAAAACATTAATGATTCTTCACAAAGTTGTAATCTCTAGATTCAGGGCAAAGATACCCAAACATGAGTATAAACCAGTATTCCACAACTTGCCACCTTTTCATGGAAAGATCTCTTACCTCACCAGCTGGAAAATTCGCTTAAGGTAGGACTTAATCTCCTTCACAGCCTCCTGCAGTAACCGGCGGTTGGCTCCCACACCCACGTACGTCATTCTGTACACAGCAACCAGTGTCTCCACGAGCCTGCCCAGGGGGTGCATAGGAGTGTCACAGGCCTGAGCAGGGAGAGAATTAACAAAAAAAATACATAGAAGCAAAACCAGGACTAGGACAAAAATGAGCAGTGAGTAGATTTGGATGATACGTGTGGTTTTGCATCATTAATCCACAAGCCCAGAGCAATTTTGACTCTAGTTTTACCTTTATTAGATATTTCTTGATGTCATCATATTTCTCCACTGAGAAGGCACCAACATGCTGAGGAATGAATTCCAAACTCTCTAGTGTCTGAGTCTGTGAACGACTTAGTATCTCTGGACTATAAAAGGGAAAAGAAAGCCTCTTGTGAATTTCACATCAAGAAAGCAAGATGATTGTAATGTGCACGTAAAACACGGTTTGACAACTAAAGGATAAAATGGAGGATCTAGAACAGCGTCTGCCCCAAATGAGCACATATACGGCAACTGACCTGCTATTAAGTTTATGTAACAGTCATTCAAAGCAGCATTTAAGGTTACTTCATAACAACAAGAAATTAAGGAAGATTTTACTCCCCTATAAACCATGGTGTTAGAAGATACTATGTCAGCCTGAAGAAAAAACTGGTGATAGATTTGTCATTGATGAGAGAAAAATGGAATAAAAGGGAAAGGAAGAGCGAAGGAAAAAAGAAATCAAATCAGAGGGCAAAGGAAGAAATAAAAATGAGCTCAAGAAGTAAGGAGATAATGAGGATGCTACCGCAGGTGGTGAGGCAAGCACATTATGGGTAAAGGGAAGCTCTGCACCAAGAGGCTAAGACCAAACACACTACTTATAATCCGCAGAAATGTTTGGTAATGGCGCTCTATCACTAGATTATAACCAATCAGAAAATAGAAACAATACACGATCATTATTTTTACACTATTTTAGAGATACAAATAAGATATGGTTTTATGTAAAAGTTCATTCATCCTCACTCCTTGGGAACATTCAACAACAGCTCATCAGGGTTCACTGGAGACCTAAAGTGTCCATGCCCACAGTAACCGGCTGTCAGTGAGGGCTGGCCATCTGCAGCACACACAAGGGCAAGCCCAGTTTTAGTCAATTCTGGGAGTTTCTATTTCTTCTACTGATGGAGTAGAGGATAAAAATCATGACCTTCATGAATGAAACACTATAATCAATTCCCATTTATCCCAAATACAGAAAAAAAGACCCAAACTTAAATGCTCAGCAATGCTTATGGAAGTTACTGGCTAAGTTAAAAAATAAGGATATGAAAAAGGGCAGATGGAGAAAAGAAAAGCAGGAGAAAAGGATAAGAAAAAGTAGAAAAAGAGCCCGGCTGGTGTGGTTCAGTGGTTGAGCATCGACCTATGAACCAAGAGGTCATGGTTCGATTCCAGGTCAGGGCTGGATCCCCAGTGTGGGGCGTGCAGGCGGCAGTCGATTAATGATTCTCTCTCATCATTGATGTTTCTCTCTCTCTCTCCCTCTCCCTTCCCCTCTGAAATCTATAAAACATATATCTTTTTTAAAAAGAATTTCCTCAAGACTTTTAGCTCTTGCGAGCTTCCCGTCATGGCTTCTCAAGCAGCTGGCATTGCCCTGCCACAGAAGTAGTGGAGGCTGGAGCATGAGAAAATGGAGGAGAGAGAGCAAGCCCAGTGTATCTCCTCCACTCTCTCTGAGCTTCAGGAGTCTCTTTTTCGCATCTTGAGCCAAAGCAGAGGGTCTTTTCTGGATCTCTGTCAATCTACAGTAACACAGTGCTCGCTTCAAGGTTTCAGGTTACACTGTGTTCGGGGGGAGGGATATTTACGGTAAAAACCTGGTAAACTCATGACTGGTTCAATGGTCCTTTGAACGCAGATGTTCTTCCCCAGTACACTAGCTGATACTTACTTTTCAGTTTTCAAATAGCTATCCATGTATTCGGTGTGGGTTTTACAGCTGAGTTCAGGAGAAGATAAGGGGGGAGAGGGGGATGTTTTATCACTCTTACCCCCCCAAGAAAGTACAGCATTGACTTTTAAATTAAATTATATTTTTAAGGGAAGTGTGGCAAGCCTTGACTACTCGTGGGCTTTAAGTTTCATCTTCCTCCCATGCTCTGCCCTGTGCTGGGCAGGCATTCACCCACCTGTCTCTGTGTTGGCGCCGGTTCGCAGTCAGGGCCACAGCAATATTTTCCCATGCTTTCCAAACTTCCCCTTGGCCTGGACTTTCACAGCCCAGCTGATGCCAACATTCATCAAACACTGCTTTCCACTTCTCATCAGCCGGCACGGCCAGATTTCCTAGCTTCCTGCTATAAAAAGTCATACCACGCTTTTATTAATCACCTTTCTTGTGCAAAAATCCTAAAAAGAAACTAATACACAACTGGGAGTGCTTCTGTGACAACACTGCCTAGATTTGATGGTGGTTCTATTTTAAAAACACTGAATACAAATTGTAAAGAGATGGTTTTTAACTACTTAATGTTCATCAGACACTAAAGTCTATGAATTGTTAAGTACAAAGCACACAAAAAGGGTTCCTTTGCTTTCTCCATTTACAGAGTTGATTTTGTAAAGTTGATTCCTGTTAAAACAAGGACTTTCTGTGCTTTGCTCAACTCATGATAGGAATGGTGAAATGCGTGGAAACTGGGTTCTAATAATACTCTAAGAATAAACATGTATCAAGTTCCCATCAGGACAAAGAATCTGAGATGCTACCAAATTACAAAAACAAAGCTAAAGCTGGAATCAATAAAGGAAAATATACACATGCCAAAAACTTGTCAGGAGAACATAACATAACTTAGAGACTTAGATTTTAACTTTCTTTTCCATGTGTGCAGAGTATACTGTTTCACTTGTTATATGTATACATGCCTGATCTTTACTTTCCAAATCAAATTGTGAAAGGGTTCCATTTAAGAATGCCCTCTCTTAATCAACTTGGGCACCTGCACCATTAACAGCAGTATTATTCCCACATACAGAACTTTCATTTTAAACTTCAGTGCTCTAAGGCTTTAATCTAAACCAAGACTTTAGATTTCGCTATCCATAGTAGTGTCAGTTGACAATTCAAGGTTATACTTTGTTAAAAAAAAAAAGAAACCTTCAAAAACTTGTTCTACATTTAAAATATTAACCAGCTTTGATAAAAGCAAGACAACTCAAAACATTCATAATTAATCCAGAATTAACATTAATTACTCACAAAACTTTGGGTTTGTCTTTATCACTCTCATACAGACTAGGCTTGAAGTAAGTTCCAGTGATTTTTATGCC
Source organism: Myotis yumanensis (assembly GCF_028538775.1). Classification (NCBI taxonomy): domain Eukaryota; kingdom Metazoa; phylum Chordata; class Mammalia; order Chiroptera; family Vespertilionidae; genus Myotis; species Myotis yumanensis. The sequence goes on from NW_027223759.1 coordinate 9,755,015, forward strand.
AGATCCCCATTCTCCACTAAAATAGCCTTCAATGTAATCTCCATTTGGCATAGTCAGTGTTCCCTAGGTAAAGTCAGAGAAAATGTGGAATTAGAAAAAGTATTTTCAATTTAAAAAATCAAGAGAAAAAAGAGCACCAAATGGTTAACATTTCCCTTTTTAACTTACTCTTTACCAACCCCCAATTCTTTTTTTTTAGTTGTGTGTATATGCATGTGCAAAAAAGAGTATGTGAAAATAAACCCTGTTAAAAAAAACACTCACAGAAAAAAATTGGTGAAATATTTTGAGCTGAATGAAAAGAACACACAATTTATACAAATGCATGGGGCGCTGCCAAAAGAGTGCTCAGAGGCAAATTTGTAGCATGTGAAAATATGCTCTAATGACATATAACATCATTAGTCTTAAGAGAAATGCAAATTAAAATCACAAGGTAACGCTTCATATCCACTAGAATGTCAAAAAAAGGAAAAAAAAGCAGAAAATAAAAAATATTAGCAAAGACATGGAGAAATTAGAACCCTCATACAATGATGGGGGGAATACAAAATGCTGTAGCCATTTGGGAAAACAATTTTGCAATTTCATAATATGTTAATTATCAATTTACCATACAACTCAGCAATTACACTCATAGGCATCTACCCAAGAGAAATAAAAACATGCTTACACTAAAATTGGAAATAATAGAATGCCCATTAACTGGTGAAAAAAGAGATAAACAAAATGTGGTTTTGGAATACTATTCAGCAATAAAAAGGAATGAAGTACTGCATGTGCCTGGGTTGCGGGTTTGATCCCCAACCACAATCGGGATACATGCGGGAGGCAACTGATCAATGTGCCTCTCTCACATCAATGTTTGAGGGGAAAACCTCAAAAACACTGTGCTATTAAGAACCCACACAGAAGAGACCACGAGTGGTATGATCCTATTTATATGCAGGCAAACTTATAGAGTAATAGAGTCCACTAGAGGTTCTTTGGGGTGGGTTAGAAATGAGGGGTGACTTTAGATGGGCAGGAGATGGTCATGAAAATGCTCCAAAACTGGATTGTGGTGATGGTTGTACAACTCTTACTAAAAATCATTGAAACAGGTGAATTTTATGAAGTTAGCTTTTTTAAAAAGTCAAGGAAAATGAGTAGCATTGTATTAGAGAGAGAGAGAAGGAAGTTAGTTTTCAACCTTTCCATTAAGAGTCCAGTCATCCGAAAATTCTCCCTCATAGATCGTATCATCTTCAGAAAGCAAAACCCCATTTCCCTAGGTAAAGAAACAAGACAAAAATCACAATACATAAAATGCAGATAACTTGGGAGTACATGCAGTCATATTCCCTAAAGCCTTACATACTTTTAAAGACAAGAAAAATAGTACTAAGAAGGTAGAACATTAATAAATAATTTTAAAAGTTAATAACATAGGAGTTTAAAAAAGTCAATAGAAACTATGTGTAAATATTCCACTCACCATCATTTTATTAAGGTGAAAGTTGCCTTCATAGTATAATCCAAACTGGGTAACTACCACACCATTCCCTTGACATACATCATCTTGCCACATTCCCATGTACTTTTCCCCCCTTCGTAGAAAGAGAAATGAAAAATCAATGATAAAGATGAGGTGGGAAAAAACAATCATCACATGAAAGATACCAAGCATCACCCTAGGTGTTCAATTTTTCTAGTTCAAGTGGTTAATTCCATCGCCTCAAACATGAGACCATGCGATAGCAAAAGGCATCTTCCTCAGAGCAATGTTCTTTCAGGGATTAACTATTAGTCCACCCGACATAGATCTGCTTCTACTCCACGGACATCCACGATAACTTTAAAATATATAACTATTCAAAATGTGATAGGCAAACTCAAACCTACGCAGCTTTTTATTACCCAAAAGTTTAGTAACCAAAAAAAGAGAGAGAAAAAAGAAATGAGGTTTATCATACAAGAAGGCTCAGGCTTCACCTACTCAAACTTAGAGAAATCTTACTAATCTCCACTAAAAAGACAAAATAAGTACAAACTCCTTATTAAATAAGCATGGATTTTAGGAATAACAGCAAACTTTTTTTTTGTTAATCCTCATCCCAGGCTATTTTTTCCATTGATTTTTTTTTAGAGTGTGGAAGGGAAGGGGGGTGGATGGAAGAGAAAGAGAAACATCAATGTGAGAGAGGCACATTAATCAGTTGCCTCTCACACGTGCCCTGACCGGGGTTGGGGATCAAACCCACAATCCAGGCATATGCCCTTGACTGGGAATTGAACCTGCAACCTATTGGTCACAGGCTGACACTCTAACTTCTGAGCAACTGGCCAGGGCAACAGCAAGTTTTTAAAAAATTTCACATGATGACAACAACATGAAGGGAAAAGAGTACATAATTAAGTCCAAAGACAAATCAGGTCAAGTCAAATATGGAGTCAAAAGAACTGCACACCACCCCAAGGTTTACATGAATTTAACGAAGCTTGATATCTGGGTTGTGGCATGGTGACAAGTATCTGGCCTGAGAGGAAGACCTGAGCAAAAGGTACTTAGATACCATGCTAGGAATGCAAATGGAATTTCCCCTCTAACTGTCTACCCCTATTATCTACTAATTTCATTACAGATTTTTCTTTGCATAATAGTTAATGATTTGGTAGCCTCTTTGAGACACTAAAAGCTTTTTATGTGTGAAGCTTTAAGAAAAATGGTACCAATTTTAATTCTGAATGACCCTGACAATATAAAGAATAACCTATAGTTTGGTTCACAAGGAAATGAATAAAATGATGTCCGACAAGTCTTATTAAAATTTTTCCCAACACTGTCGAATTAAGACACTTAGCCTTCATAAAATCATCACTGTTTTTGGAGAAATACTTTGAGATTAGAAGCAGAATACTGTACCTTGTGATATCATCAAAGACACCATATCCTGATTTCTTATCCATTACCCATTGACCAATGAACATGCTGGGAGAAGAGGAAGTCAATTTTCCACTTCGTAGCAGACCATGACCATGACGCATGTTATCTTGAAAACAACCTTCAAACACTTCACCAGAGGCATAACTGTGGTTAAAAGGGATGGATAAACATCACATCACATTTAATTTTGATGATTATTTTTGCAAAGTTAGGAAACTTAAAAGTATAGTCATGTCTTACTGGTAATTATACCAATTTAGTTATATGATTATTTTCCACCAATCAAATCTCATTTCCAATAGGAAAATGAAATGAGTGATCTCTGAAAGAATGATAGATTTGTCCATATTAAAGTCATATAATAAACATAAATTTATAGGCAAGACATTTAGGAGAGCCTATGAGAAAGGGCTTATAAAGTTTGTACAGTTTTGTTAAGAACTAAATAAAAACCTAGTATTTTCATCTTGTGATAGATAGGCTGAACTTTTTAAAAAAGACTTTACACAGTTTCAGACATAAGAGCAAAGAAAATTTACTCCTTGAAAATTCTGGCTACACAAACATTTAAATTTACATGATTCTTTGAAAAAGTCCTACAACCTTTCCAATGTTATTACCTATAGACTCCCTGACCACACATCTTTCCTTCTTTCCAATGGCCCACATAATGGTCTTCTTTGCTCAGTGCTTTGTTTGGGATTCTGTATTCTCCATACCTGCCAGGAGAATGAAAAACAGCAGATACATGTATGACATAGTTACCTTTTGCATGTAGACACTTGTAAACATTTTAACAAGGAGGAGAGAAGATTTACCAATAGGAGGAAAGGGGTATACGGAGTCTTGGTTTACGCTGTATCTATTACCTAAGCTACTGGGCAAATAGCAAAGGAGTGAGATATCAACCCCATTATGCAGAGAGATTAAATGTTTTATCCCAGGTCCAAGGAAAAACAGAAAACCTGTGTCCTAGGTCTATCACTGCCACTTAGTAGCCACATCATCCTGGATAAGTCCTGGTACCCAGTTCCCTCACTTGTATAATAAGGGGGGGTAAATCAGGTTATCTAAAGCCTCTTCTCATTCTAAAGTTCTAGCAAATAGGAAATTAAAAGACATCACAAAAACTTATATTATCGCACACACACAAAATCACCTACCCGATCTATATAATAATATTTAGTAAAATAATTACTTCTCTAACATAATACAAAATAATTCATTGCCATTAATTCATCATGTAAATATATTTAAGGATTAGAAAGCATGACAAGCTCATAAAAAAGTAATGCCATTGAGTACCAATAGGATAATATAGAACTTAGAAGATTTTCCCTTTAGCATCTCACAGAAATTAAAATGATTTAAAACAACAGAAAGGAAAATTTCTGTATGTTCTTTGTATACAGGGGGCAGTACTATTCCAACAGTCTCACCATCAACACTGCCCAAGGTTCTCAGTCTTCACAACCAAGAAATGGATAGAAAACACAGTCCCATTTTAACAGGTCATTGATTCACTCTAGGTAAATCAAGGCTGCATCCTAGATTCCTAGCTTCGTGTTCACACGTCTGCATTAGAGAGCTTAATTACATGGTCTGTATTTCTGGTAAACAAAACAAAAATCTACTACTTGTTTTGAAAATGACTCTGAACACAAAGTAACATAACTTGTGACTGAAGCTGAATTTACTCTCATGTTTTACACAATTTTCTTACCCATCTTCCAAGCCATTCCTGAACGTGCCAGAATACATCTTTCCATCTGGCCACTTCAAAACCCCTCTGAAATGCATAAGCAAAGAATAATACATGTCAAGTAATGTCTCAGATAATCATTCCTTTCTCAGTAATTAGACTATCATCCTCACCCTAGGCATAAATCTTAAACATTTTCACCTTCCATGAGGCTTCCCTGAAAACCAGCGTCCATCATAGGTTGCATCCTTCAGGCGAGGATCCTTGTAGAAAGTGTATTTAGCACTGCGTGAAATGGGCGGCTCCTGCCTCTGAATGCTGCTGCCACCTCCGTAAGGTGGATGATCAGACGCCCCTCTCAAAGCCTGATCCACAGCTTGGCTTATTGCGCGCAGCCACTTAGTCTAGGAGCAAAAAAAAGTGTCAATAAGCTTAAGGCAGTAACTCATCATGCATTGCGTTAAGTCCTGCTAGCTGTCCTTGGTGTGAATAATTTTTATGCCTTCTAGTGCTTTTCTTATTGAGTAATACTGACTGGCTCTTGGAATTCACTGCTATATGTTTAAAACTAAATCACATTAAAAAAAATCTGTAGTCTTAGTTTAATGAAGATTTATCACATAATTATAGATCATGAGCCAAACAAGAACCACCTGTATCTCGTTTTTTCTATCATAAGAGACAGGAATATCGAAGTCAAAGATGGAAAGCACATAGCATACTGGACTCACCTTTTCCTGGGGTGTTGATGAAATGAGAGTGAACTGCTCTTCAGGTGTTGTTATCTTTAAGCCATTCCTAAAACATTCATAAGGATAAATACCAGTAGGTATGAGAACCTGTCATTACGATTTCAGTCCTCCCACATGAAAAGCAACTTGTTTATTTCAAGAGGAGCAGAAGTCAATTAAATGAGAATGCAGCCATGGGCGGGTTTTCCTCCCAGAGTGGGAGAAAGGACACCGTTACTTCGCTCTGTGAGCAACAGAGAAGCCCTCCATCTCTTATGATCTGTCATGACTGTCACAACAGCCGCTTTACTATCTCCATGCTGGGAGGGGAAGCCTCATTATGCAGAATGGAGAGGCCTCCTAAGCCTTTTTTCACAGCTAAGGGAACAACCAGGGTAACAGAGGAGAGAATTAGGGTAGAGGTGGGGGCAGGGAGCACACTTACACACCACCCGCTTCTTCAGAAAGGGGCTCTGCCCAGATGGTGGCCAAAGGGAAAACATGGTGTGTGGAGAACTGAAACAAAAACATGAAGACACATATGAGAAAGCCCATGTTCTGTGCTGCATAACCTGTTTCAAATGGCTAAGTCCACATGGTGCCACTATCTCAGCCAAATAGTCCCCATAACAAGGACCCTGTCACATGGCTGATACTCACTTTCAAGATGTAAACTAAAAAAGCTCCCTGAAATCTGGCTCATATTAGAGACGCAAGCTAAGTATTCTCTATCATTCAAGTTTCAGCGAAATCACAACAGATTTTAACACAAACTGATGGTATAATTCTATATAATAAAAGGCTAATATGCAAATAGACCGAACGGCAGAACAACCAAACAACCGGTCACTATGACATGCGCTGACCACCAGGGCGTGTGTGCGGAACATGCGGGCATTGGCCCTGGAGGGATGGTGGGGGGGGGGCGGGCGCCAGACCAAGGCAGGGTGCTGGTTGCTGTCATAGGGGCGAGCCTCTGGTGGTTACTGAAAATTCTTTGCTTCTGCACACTGCGGTCCCGCCCGGCACCCACACCTGCTGCCAGCGCTTGCCCGCTCACACCCGCAGCCAGCGCTGGAGCCGCTGCTCGCACCCACTGCCGGTGCCCGGCGCCAGTCCCGATCGTTTGGCGCCATCAGCGCGTGGGAGTGGTGATGGTGGGAGCGGGGCTGCCAGCAGACAGGAGACTGGGGGGCCGGGCGGGGTCACGGAAGATGGGCTGAGACCTGCCCCTGTGCCTACCTCAGCCTTACGGCCCACAGTTCCTTTCAAGATGCATGAATTCATGCACTGGGCCCCTAGTTAAATAAGTAGAGTACTCCATTTTTCAGTGTTTTTTAAGGTGAGGAATCCAGCCTACCTGGGCGTGGACCAGGGCATCATTAAAGAGAATGAACCAGTTCACAGAGAACCTCCCAGCATGCTGCAGAGATAAGGCTCGGTTACTGCTCTCACACAGCAGTCGGCGCTCTGGCTTCCTTAAGGAATCCTGGAATTAAAAATAAATACAAAATCAAATCACCAAAATTACTTTAATATGCAAAGGGAAAATAAAAAATATACAAAAATACATTTAGGAAAACCTGTTGGTCCTAGCTTAGCTTGGTGTTAAACCTAAATTTAAATGCAATCCAAATATCCCATAAAATTAGCAACCAAAGGAGATGCAAAAGATTGAAACAAACAAAAGAAGGTGAGACACATGTTCAGAGAGGATTCCTAGGAATGAGGAAAGGAGATGTTTAGAACATCCATGGCTGTGGTCCTTAGACCACAATTGAAAAGGGGTTCATTAAAGCATTATCACCACAATGAGTGAGGAATGGAGAAAATGGTGGCAGCTGTTATGGATATGCCTGCTGTTAGCTGAGGTAATGGCAGTTGGCATGGCCTACTTACCGTCATTTTCCCCGGGAAAGTCTTCCAGAAGCCCAGTGTGTATTCTGCTTCCTTCCTTTTCCTGCCGAGATGGAGAGCAAGACACTCATAACAAGAACTGGAATCCTGCAGTTTCTGGTATTCTGGAGATGTCTAGAGGCCAATATATCAAAGAGGGAAAATAATATAAAACAGTTGTCCAGAACCTGTCGCCTCCATGTGGTGCAGATACTTAGTATTAAATTTAGGGAGGAAATCCTGCTGGTATACTAAATGGAGCTGAGTAAAAAGCAGAATGGTTCCAGAAAATTCTGTAACATACAGATACATAAGAAATAGAGAAATAACTCCAGGGGGGAAGAAACAAACACCGGTAATTATTAGTGAGTAGAGCAGCAGAAAACTCAGGATAGACTGGGAATTTCAAATGTCTTGTTCTCACGTCCCCTCCATTTTGCGTATGTGGGTTATATCTGTTGATATTTACCATATTAGAAGGTACAGTTGAGAAATAAAACTATCTTTAATTTACTTCAAATACAGTAACATTTTATTTTTACTTTCTTATTTATTCCAGAGAGGAAGGGAGAGGGAGAGAGAGATAGGAACATCAATGATGAGAATCTTTGATCGGCTGCCTCCTGCACACCCCACATTGGGGATCGAGCCTGTAACCCAGGCATGTGCCCTGACTGGGAATCGAAATGTGACCTCCTGGTTCGTAGGTCGATGCTCAACAATTGAGCCACGCTGGCTGGGCAATACAATATTTTAAATAAAAAATAACAAATTTTCCAAAACAAAAAAATTTTTTTAGTGAGAAAAGTGGCATTGTTCTACATTTTTTCAAATTTCTTTATCATCTGGCTTAAAAAATGATAGCTGCTACTGCATTTAATCTTTTACGGTTGAAATATATGAAGAAAATCTTGCTTTATAAAAATATATTGTTGGGAAAGGAAGGAGTATTTTAATAGTCATTTTAAATAATTGTGGATATTCTCCTCTGAAACAGGGTAGAAGAAACAAAAAAGGTATGTGATTATGGAGTCTGTATTTTACATAGAATGTGGACCCTTGAGACTGGAAATAGAACAATATTACTCTTTAAACAATTCCAAATTTTCTAGGAGGGAAGGTTTTCAATTAATTGAGGAGATATTGAGGTAATATTTGTATCTCATTGGGTTATTTGTGTAGCTCAAATCTTCATTGTTAAAACTAAGCCAGTGGGGTTAAACTAAAAAAATCACCTACAGGACCCCAGTAGGATCAAATGTAGAAAGCCTACATCAGTTCTTGGGTCACTATGGAGACTGAAGTCTGTCCAGATAAGGAGACACAGAGTTTAACAAGATTAAAATATAAGGAACCCTGAAGTCATCATGGTTTCTCTAGAGCCCTTAACACAGGAAATGAAATGAAACTGTACATTTCAGTACATCAAAGGCGAATGTCTTAGGACCAGTTTTATCATACACCCACATCCTAGAGCAGTGCTAATTTTCTAGGATTCCACCTAACTAATTTTATACAGAAAGTAGACCAGCTAACATATGACAAAATCCTGTAACACTGTGATTTCTCACAGCATATGCCATGGTGACCTAAATACCTGCTATGAATCTACCATGAGTCCAGGACAGGTGGCAACTCCACTGCCTTACAGATGTGTGTTGTTGATACAGAGAGCCAGGGTTTGAAAGCTCTGTGTAACTTGTACTCGGTATGCACTCAGTAAACTTTAACATCTATTGAATGAATAGCACTCATACTTGGCTCTCAGTTTCATAACATGAGTGCAATTCATCTCAATAACATCCTGAGAGGAAACTGAATCCACCGCAAAGAAAACTAGATTTACCTACAGCTATACATTTTTCTTTCATTTCCCTGAAGAAAAATAAAGTTAATTAAACTATAGCCTAAATATTAAATTAGTGGAATTCCAGGTTGTAGAGTGGCACAATCCAAACAAATAAGCAAGCAAACAAACTATGACCCTTGGCTTCCCAAGAGTCCAAAGTGAGTATATATGGGGCTTACCACTTCAAAACAAGTAGCAAGCTTTAGCAAAACTTCTGCATAATTATGAAGTCGTCTAGTTGGCAAGAAAAACAAAGTATTCAGTATTTCAATCAACTGGATGTTTTCATCAGTCACTTCTGATAAATCTTGCAACAGCTCCTGGTTTTTATTTAGGAAATCACTGGAGGTGGAACAAAAAGAGGTTAAGTTAATCATTTTGGTAATGACAACATGCATGATAAGGAATAAAAATATTTCACTAGATTCTACCTTTCTCAGAATGCACATTTTTAGGTGCTATGGAATAGTAGACGATAAATACAATAAAATAAGCCAGATATAATTAAAAGAGTTTCCCTGCCTATAAGATGGAATTTTTTAAAGTATGAAAAGTAGCAAATGGTAGCAACAGTAACTCCATAATAGAGATGATTAATCTCAGACTTGTGCTTCATGTTCTAGGAAATAACTCATGCAATCCACAGTTTCAGGGAATAATTGAAGACCAGCTAACATCATTATCTATTAATTTCTAAGCCAAAGTCACAGCAAAAAGTGGCAAGACTAACTGCTCTAATCAGTTGTGCTAAACAGAAATACTGGAGGAAAAACAAAACTCTTTGCTCCACAAAAATTGGCATGAAATGTTAAAATACTTCTAATTTCTTCCTTTTTTGTCAGTGTCGGTCACCTAATAAGAGTTTATTACAGGAGAGTAATAAATCTATAGGTACCAGTACTATAACGAACAGGAAATAATAAAGCAAATTATATGCAAATATTTCAATGCTGAGATCTTCTAAAGCATTTCAAACTTCAGCCAACATTTAATTTTCATACTCAATTTTATATATAAGTTCATTATTAAAAATTTACTGCAAACTTTAATGCTGGTCAGTGCCCACTGAGACTATGCTCACTAGACTAAATGCTTTTATAAAAAAGCAAGAATTCATGTGCCAGAATAATAATTATCTGCCACTTAATGAGCAATTATTATGTGCCAGGCCTGAGTGCTGTACGGGCATTATACTACAATTCTAAGCTACAAGGCCTCAAATAAGACAATGTCACACAATAAGGCAAGAATGAATCCTTTTATGATCCCTTAGAGAACTATGAAACAAAGAAATGTTAAGTCAGAAACTATGAAATGTTATTGTGGAAAGATGGAAAAATGTGTAATAACTTCCAGGAACCCCAAAGTTCAATGGCACAAACTGGATTCTTTATAACGCAATTAAGAGAGAGTGCCCTGGGGAACTGGCCCAGAGTTTTATTTGTTCTTGGCTGTGTGACTGTTTCTGCTTCTGCCTCCATGTTGTGCTGCTGAGATGTCTAAGGACACTCGCTTAAGCTTTTACAAGTGTTCTGCTTTGACCTGCTCCCGAGAGAAGGCCGAATTACATGGTGAACACATACTCTCTCTGACCATGTTTCTCCTGAATGCCCAGTACTAGACAGAAATGTCCCAACTCTTGTGAACCCCATTAGTTTTCAGGATTTATTTCCTTGCTTAGAGACTTTCCCCAAAGGGGCCCTGGTATGCTCTCAGGAAATCTGAACCAGAAACTGCTTAGCTTCTCTTCTCTTGGGTGTTGCTGACCTAATAGTGGCAATACTGCTCTTCCCTTACATGGCTAGGTTTGTACTAGTTACCCAAACAATAAACATGTTAAAGGTAGAAACAACCCAAATGCCCACCAACAGATGAATGGATAAACAAAATGTATATATACAATGGAATATTATTCAGCCATACAATGGAATAAAATTTGGGTATATGCAACATGGATGAGCTCTGAAAACATGCTTCAGGAAATAAGCCATACACAGAAGGACAAATATTGTATGATTTCTTATAGAATAGGCAATTCATAAAAAAGAAAATAGAATATAAGTTACCAGGGGCTGTGGGGAGGGAGAAAAGGTAACTCATTATTTAATGGGTACAAAGTTTTTGTTGGGGATAATTTAAAATAAGTCTTGTTTATAGGTAATGGTGATGATTTATAAAACATGGGCCAGAGAAGGGTACAATTAGGAAGGGTAAAATGATAAATATTATGTTATGTATATTTTACAATGATAATAACGATGATTATAAACTCTATATAATGATGAACCCACCAGATTAGCCTGAGGTAAGCAGCTAAGTGATAAACCAGCTAAGTGGTGAGAGCCTGAGCCTCATCATCCAAGACCCACACTGCCACGTGGGCTCACTAGTTATGCTCTAGACTCTAAAGTCTAGAGGTTCTCAAACTGCTCTTTTAAAATGAATACTTTAAAATAATTTCAAATATTGACACTATATGAATGATAACTGGAAGGTATCTGCTTACATGGCAGGCTTAGCGAGCAGCTGGAATCCTCCCATAACCAGGAAATGTGTAATAGCTGTACAATACCTTGAGCAAAAAAGAAAACACATGTACATTAGTGTTCAAGTGCATACTACTTCTTCAGAGTTTTCGAACAAGCATGCGGAACAGGTACTTCTTGGCATCTCTCCAACGAGTTTCAGCATTTTTATGATATCAACATTCATGAACTATAAAGAACTGAAGAGAAGGGCAGGTTATGTGATAATCACAAAATCAGGGGGAGGGAAAAAGCCATCTTAGTAAAGATGCTAACATAATAAGAAATTTTAAAAAACACCTAAAGCTATGCAGAAGATGCTAGAATTTATCTGGTAGATAAATGTTAGTAACGTAACAAATCTGAGAAAATAAGATTGAACGTGGTTTGAACATGGTTCCATGCACCAAGAGGTCACCAATTTGATTCCTGGTCAGGGCACATGCCCTTGGTTGCAGGCTCGATCCCTGGTAGGGGGCGTGTAGGAGGCAGGCAATTGATGTTTCTCTCTCCCTCTCCCTTTCTCTCTCTCTCTCAAAAAAAAAAAAAAAAAAAATCAATAAGAGCATATTAAAAAATGGTTACAATAGTAAAGTTTATGTTACATATATTTTACCACAATTAAAAATAATTTATAAAATTCAGAAATAGCCCAGCCAGTATGGCTCAGTTGGTTGAGCATCATCCCATGTACCAGGAGGTCACGGTTCGATTTCCAGTCAGGGCATGTGCCCGGGTTGAGTGCCCAGAGGGGCGTGCAGGAGGTAGCCGACTGATGTTTCTATCTCTCTCCCTATTCCTTCCTCTCTCTGAAATCAATAAAAACATATTTAAAAGTAATTAAAAAAATTTACTTGCTTCATCTATATGAATAAATTATGTTAAAAAATAGCCCAATGTATCAAAATAAAAAAAGCATTTCAAGCATAAATTCTGAAGTATCAGAGAAGAAAAAGAACTGAAATAGATTGCACTGAATATAAGTCAAAAAAGAAAAATTATACTACTAAAAACTGAAACCTTCACACTAACAAAATTTAGCTCAAAAAAGTAAATTGGTTTCAAATTATGTTATTTTCGTGTCTGAAAGATGATGAGTTAAAAGTATCCAACCAGGGTCTTTTCCTCTCAGACAATAGCTTCAGATATATTAAACTCTGCTGAGAATTAACCTCACATACATCCACTTGCACGTATATGCGGAGTCCAAAAGGAAATACACTAAGATTATTAACAATGCTTATTTCTGGGTGGGAGGATTATGGACGACTTAAAATATCTTTTTGACTCTCTTTCCTTGTATAGTTGTCAGTAACACACATACATTATTTGTAGTGTAAATAACCCAAACAGACACCAACAGCACATGAACTCCTGCGCCGTGCTCTCCCTGGCTCTGCACTGTGCTGCCGTGGCTCGGAGCTGTGCACAGAGCCTGGCACTGAGTGGCTATTCAGTCAAAGGAGAAAACCTACACTTCAGACGAACAGTAAACGCTAACAGACATTAAAATAACACTTAAATTATGTCTCACATCACAATGTCAAACTATAAATTAAGAAAAGTGAGGAGTATTTAAATTTTCAAATACACTTGGGATAGTTTACTTGAAAAACATGCAAAGAGCCTTAGATAACTATCCTTGGTTTTATTTAAAGAACATCTTTGTTTTAAAGAGAGCTTGGTCTTTAAACCCTCCATTTACACAAGTGGAAAGCAGCCCTTGGAACAGCTCCACATTTGCAATCAGTAATCGGTCTTGAAATAATTTGTTTAGTTACTTATTTCCTCAAAGTTTAGTATAATTTACTTAAATAAACAAGTTTGTTCTCTAAAGGGAATGTTTATATATTCATATTAATTACAGTACACTTTATGCTAGGAGATAGAAGAAAATATGAGAATTGTTTTTAGAGCTTTTTTTCCCCTTAGAAAAAAAGTAAAATTTTAGCAATGCAGAACTGTAGTTGTCTTAAGATTAAAATACCACTTTGCAATTTCTATTACCTTATATCACTCTCCCTAATCTAATCTCCTCTGATTAAGGAGCTGTTCTTAGCAGAAAAACCCTGCAGAGGTTGAACATGACACGGGACTGGATACTTGCTCTGTGTAACTATCCAAGAAGAGGCTGGCGTGCTTCAGAATGACCAGGCTGCTGGCTTCCTTGACCCCTTGAAGGAAGCTGCTCAGTGAGGCTCCGTGCTGCCCAATTAGGTAACACAGCTTACTGAATCGGCTTGCCACTTCTTGCAACAGCTGGACAGTACTTGCGGTGCCCAAATTTTCTGTAACAAAACGATGACAACATAACCTAAAGGTTCATTTCCTGAGTATCCCCTTAAAGTTAGGATTATGAATTTCCCTTTTCTTAAAGTATTCTCCACTGTGGAACCCCAATAATCACAGAGTTAAAGAAAGCAACTTCAGAGGCCACGGAATCCAGTCACTGAGGAACTTGCTCAAGAAACCCTCAGAGGCCCCACAGATTCTGACTCAGGAGGCCAGGGTTAAGATCCCAGGATGGGTATGTTAAAAAGAAACGTTTTTGCAGGTAATTCTGAAGGCTCACCAAATGTGAGAACCACTGAGCTAACCCAACTCTCCTCTCATTTTGAAGATGAGTAATCTGAAGCCAAGAGAAGGGGATTACCTAATTTCACACAACCGGTGAGGGACAGCCAGGAATTAAACTCACTTCTATAGTTACAGCTTGGTTAACATTTTCAACTTTTTGTACTGACTTCTCCTCAGCTTATTCCTTGGACAAGCCCAACCCTTCAGTACAGAGAGGGCAAGCCAAACCCTAGACCACCCAGGTTGCTCTAAACTTTACAGGGGGCATCAGGAGCCTATGTGCTCCTCCCCAGTCCGGAGCTCCTAGCGTAGGACTTCTCACCGACCGTGAGGCTGACAAGCAGACCAGGTGAGACCCACACGGAAACTGGCCTCACTTGGCAGGTTTTTCTTTCCTGTCAGAGCAAGCCTGGAAGCCTGCGGCTTGGACTGCTTCCTCCCCTTCCCCATCTGTTACTTTAACAGTCCTAGGGTACTGGGCCCACCCACTGAGGGGGAATTTATAGAGTAGGGGACTCTACTACATTCAAAAAAGCAAAATACTTTTTTTTTTTTAAATTCAGAGTCTCCAACATACAGAGGAAACACTAAGTTAGTTGTTTGAAAAGTAGATGTTTTCCCACTAAAAACAATGAGCAATGACCTATCCAAGCCAATGTCACCTCACTGTGGAAAAGCTGAAGCACTAACCAGGTAGAATTTAGTACTAGGATATTGGCCTGAATTCTGAGTCCTCAGAGGGGCCCACGGAGTACAGCAGAAAGACAGAGAAAGAAAACTTCCTCTCCATTTTCTGAGTGCAGGGCCAAACCTAGAAAAACTTTGAAATAAGGCCTGGTGTGGCTTAGAGGTTGAACACTGACCTATGAACCAGGATGACACCGTTCGATTCCCGGTCAGGGCACATGCCCAGGTTGCGGGCTCCATCCCCGTGTGGGGCATGCAGGAGGCAACCTTTCAATGATTCTTTCTCATCATTGATGTTTCTCTCTCTCTTTCCCCTCCTCTCTGAAATCAATAAAAAATATATATTTTTAAAAATCAGATTTAATTAATTCATGCTAATGTGGGATAAGACCCTAGCACTCTTACAGTTATCAACAATTTCAAATGAATCTCTACTTGACATAATTCTAGGAACCATAACAAAATAAGTGTATAATATATCTTAGGGCTGGTGGGGCTAGAGTATTGTTTGGAAGTCTAGCTCCTAGGATCAACTTTCCCAAAGCTATTTCTGCTTCTCTGCCACAAATATTCCGAAAGCTCCATTTTCTACTTCCACAGCAGGAGCTCTGGGAGTGGTAGGATAGGGCAGCGGCAGCTGGGCCACTGAAAACGTGGGAATGGTTTGTAGGGTGTTGACTGCACGTGTACAAAAAGAAGAGAATGGAAAGCAAGGAGTAAACCATAACGCAAATATAGGAAGAACAGGTAAAACAAGAGTGTTCTACTTACCTAAACTGAGAAGAGGCCTGAGAATCTGAGATTTGATGTCACTTAGTTTTGAATAAAACCGTCTTTCCGTAGCAGCCAACTCATGGAGACTGGCAATATACCCCATAATGTTCTTGTCCACCAAGGCTAGATAGGTGTCTCTTCCGGCTGCCACGCTGCTTATATATCCAAGCTAAAACACGGGACAAGAAAAGATTAAAGATAAGATATAATTTACTAACAGCGATTTGGACACTGCAGCTGGCTTCTATCAGCTGGGGAGAAGCCAACTGGCAAATATTCAGGAATTTTGAAAGTTGATAATGAAACCACTGATAGCTTGAAATAGGCAATAATAAAATTATAAACAAAAATGGCAAAGACTACAGGAGCAGGGCTTTTTCGTTTTGTTTTGATGTTAATTTTAGAGATGGTTTACCAGTACACCATAGTTATATATGTATATCTGTACCTATAACTAACTACATACACTATACTTTATTGCCAAAAACCCTTTTATTTCATATTATATGTGTTTAGTACCACAGACACACACCCTGAATATACAAAGATCCAAATGATGTAGATAGGACTCCTTTTTGCATAAAATAGGATAAATGAGAGCAGAGAGGATTCTGTGTTATAGACCAAAATAACAAGGTCTGGGAGTTATCTTGCCTTTTAAAAGTACTTTACAACATAAAGGGATTTTATTTAAAAATGTACTTCTTTCATTTATTCATGACACCACTCAATAAAAACATTCAATGCCTTTATTCACAGATGCCTATTAAACTAGGTAACCAAGCTGCAGACCCAAGGGACTATTAAAATCCCATTGTAACTAAAGAAACATATTAGAGCCTCATCCTTTTCATCAGGACATTTCATCCTTTATCTGGACTGTGGCATCCTGGGTGGGGAATGTGGAACCAGAGCCAACAACCACAAACAGTCAATTAGTGTGTCTGGAGTAACAGGCTATATATAGGTTAAGAGCCAAATCTCAGCCAGTGTTGCCTTCAACAAGAAAGATCTTGTCCGGGTACATTAACAGCTCATATATATAGCCAGAAGAACACCAAGGATAAAAACAGTCCATAAGATAAATTATTCAATAAGAATAAGAAATCCAGAATGAACTAGCTTTGAGGGTTAATTTCCTTGAGGCATATAACTTAAAGCATGTGAGTTACCTTAGTGGGGGTGAGGGAGGAACACATCAGAAACAGGCCAATGATTTAAGTTTATGAAAAAGAATTAGAAAGTAGGAAAGCAAAGAAATTCAGATCAACAAATGAATAAGGGATAAACAGTAGTACATAAAGTGAAAAGCTAAGAGAAACAGGGCACTGTGGTGGCCTGTCAGGCTCCTGGGATTTTTACTGCCCACTTAGTTAAAAATTCATCTCTAATTCACCTCTGAGAGATCCACAAATGCAGTCAAGAAACTCTGCTGCAAAATGTACTTTTTAATATTTCTACATGAAGGTGTTAACTCAACAAAGTATTTACTATGAGTATTCAGCAATACATAAAGAAATCCTAAAATCCCCACTCTTATGAATCTTACAGATAAGGAGGACAGACAATAGACACATAAATAAGTTAAATAGTGTATTAGATGGTGATATGCACTGTGGAAATAAGTCAGGGAAGGAGATAGGAGTGAAGGAGAGGATGGGAAGAGCTTGCACAGTAGTGTAACACAGTAGTCAAAGATACTTAGTAACAGGCATATGCACAAATGACAAAGACAAAGCATTTCTCGTGTGTTACAGAATGTGGGCCTTAGGATCCAAGTCCTGTTCACCTTACTACAGGAGAGAAGTACTGGAGCCTTAGTACCACTGGGATTCTCTGGAAGGTTGTCACCTTCTGTAAGGTCCTGCCGGCCACTGTAATACAACCCAGGCTGGAAGTCTTCTGTATCCACTAAAAACAGGGAATAATCCTGGCCGGCGGCTACACTCCAGACTCCATTGTCACTCTTTACCTGCAATGACAGCAAGATATTGTCAGTCCAAGATGAAGGAATGAGACAGAACTTCAGCTCCACAGGAACTGAAATATTAGGTTACTTATCCAGTGTGGTGCAAAGTCAGTCATATCTCGAAGGGCAAATTTTCCCAGCAATATACTCAACCAAATGCAGAAGAAACAGGGGAAAGAAGGAATCCTTCGTTAGTTTTAAGTTTAGAACTGGATTTTTTTTTATAACTTAGAATTCGGGAATAAGTTGCTATAGAAGTTATCAAGTTCACAAAAGTACCTTTGCAAGACGAGGAACAGTTGTTGGAAAATCGGAATGCCCAAGTTGGCCAAAGGTATTGCTACCCCATGAGTAAACCTATTAGAAAACCACAGGAAAGTAGGTAAGAATTGTGAATCTAACTTTGCATGTCAATTCTGAGTCTTTAACACACACATATATATATATACATATGTATATATATATGTATATATATATACACACACACACATATATATATATGTATATATATATATACATATATATATATATATATACATATGTATATATATATGTATATATATATACACACACACACCAACAGTTACACATAAATTACTTATACTAGTCTTTCCACAAATTACTTATACTAGTCTTTCTAATCTTTAAAATAACAGATATTAAGAAAATTCATTTTAAAAGGACCAGAGATAATGGGCAGACAGCGTAGTTTAACAATATTTTATGTGGCTAATTCTTATCCTTCCTTTCTGTTCATTTTCAGAATTTATGTGGCTCACCGCCTATGCTTACTCTCCTAAAATACTTTTGGGATCATTTTATTAAGTTGTAAATATTATATTGGAATATTTGGGAGACTATATTGAATTTACACTGTCCTAATTTAATGATCTAGGGAGAAATGGCATTTGTGCAACATTGACTCTTCTCATCTAAAAATGAAACCTCTCTTCCTCTACTACTATTTTCTTTTATGGCCTACTAGAGGCCTGGTGCACAAAATTCATGCACTCGGGGGGTGCGGAGAGGGGCTTGTCCCTCAGCCCACCCTGTGCCCTCTCACAGTCCGGGAGCCCTTGGGAGATGTCCAACTGACAGCTTAGGCCCGCTCCCTGGCAGTCAGACATCCTTAGCGCTGCTGCAGAGGCGGGAGAAGCTCCTGCCACTGCTGCTGGGCTCACCAGTCTGCCCCCTGGTGGTCAGTGAGCATCAGCGACCGATCGTTCCACCATTTGGTCAATTTGCATATTACCCTTTTATGATATAAGATTAGAAGAGTTCTTGAGTTTGTTTCATATAGGCTCTACACATTTCCTATTAAGACTATTCCTATTGCCTTAATATTTTAACTGTGAATAGCTTCTTTTTTTCTGTGGTATGTTTTCTGCTTTACTTTATGTATTTAAGAAGGCTAACAATTATGTTTATTTTGTAATTGACCATATTCCTAATCTCTTGTTTTTAAGCCTTTTAGATGATTCATCATGTTAATAGTAAATTATCCTTTTCTTTCCTAATATTTATAGTTATTTATATGGGCTATGTTAGTTTTTTTGGCTAGCCTGCTATGTGAAATTTAAAATAAAGTATTTGATGGATTTAGAAGCCTTCGTTAATTTTTTCATGAAAAATCATTACAGGCAGTCCTCAGGTTACATTGGACTCAACGTACATCATTTCATGGTTAGGGTCGCCATCTCCCATTTACAGTATTTATATAAAAAAAAAGTTCCATCATTTTGACGTATGTACACATGTGCTTTATGTTTTTTATTATTTATTTACCACAAGTAAAGGTCAGAATTGTTATCTTTCTTTTAAAGTTTTTTTACTGTTTCACTTCATTACTGCTGTGTATGTGCTCCACGTGAGTGACGTAGGTGCTTATGTAGGTGGGTTCCGACTTACAGCGAAAATTGCATTACGTCGTGCCGTAGGAACAGATCTCCGACGTAACCCAAGGACCTACTGTATATGTATATATTTAAGAATAACTTAAAACAACTACTTTTATTAGGAGGGTTATGTATATGGCCCTGGCTTTAAGTGCTTCTGGAGTTCAATTTCAGGTCCCACGATTTTAACAGAAAAACGCCTTTGTTTTCTTCGCGTCTTACGTATGGAAATTCACCAATACCCTGGAAAATTTCAAGTTCTGTTTTTACATGAGAGCACATTATAGAAAGATTCTTTGACAGGTAGACCTTAATCCAAACTCTACTATCACATGTGTGACTTTAGACAAGTTATGTAATTTCTCGAAGCCCCCTTCCCCATCTGTAAAATGAAAATAATGCAATGCAATGTAAAACACTGGAAAGATCAAGTGAGATATGGGATTGTTGCTTGACACATAGCAGATACTCAAGAAATAATGGTCCAATCTTGTCATGTTGGTCTTCCATGAAATTAAGATCAGCTTGTTTTAGTTTGCCACCTACCTGGGATTTCGCACTAAGTGCAAGGGAATGGTAGCCACCTGCCTCCAGGTGAATTATTTCTTTACCATCCAGACATTTTACACACAATGGTTGAAGCCTTAAAGAAAAACATACACATACAAACTCAAAAAAAATGTATTCTCAGCATGAATCATGACTTTTCTCAAATTACAGAGTAAGTGCTTTTATGTAATAATAAACATTTCAAAAGAAAACACTGAAATTAAAATGATGGATATATGTTCAACCTATTCCTAAATAGAATTTTGGATGGTTTCAACTTAATCTTTGTCTATCAATCACTAATTAATCACCATAATTCAGAACTTATTAAGAATAATCGAACTATTAAATGATTCATACAGTAGAGAGATACTTAGGACACAATGAAATGCAACCAGAGAGGGGAGTTAAGTCTTTTTTCTTTTAACATTATAGTTGTCTATATTCTGCTAAGAGTAGACATTAACATTAACTGTTTTAGACAATCATGCCAGTCACACACCTTCACAAATGTCTAACTTGTTAATATCATAAGAGTTCCTCTTAAACAAGTTTTTCCTTGAGGTACGTAGATAGACATGGCTTAATATTGCAGCTATAGTTGTTCTGGCAGTTGAGAAACATCTTTCAGGTTAAAAAGAATGTTGGGTGTTTTTTTTTATTTTAAGTTAAAAATTTGAAGCATGCAAGGGTTCCTATGAAATACAACTTTATCCCAAACGTGCCTTTCTGTGTTTCAAGATGAATGTACAGGGTGGGGCAAAAGTAGGTTTATAGTTGTGAGTATAGAGTTTATTCTTGTATTAGTATTTATTAATTACTGTATTATTTTTCCATACGAATAACTGTTAACCTGCTGTGCCCCACCCTATACATCAAAGACGGGATGAAGAGGTATGCCATGGATACTTAAGTCCTTTCTTGTTAGGAACAAATTCAAGACTAAGACCACAGTTGTTTTTTAAATCAGTTAATGGTGCATAATGATTTCGAGTTAGAGGAGACCAGACTGCCTTTATGGGGAAATAAGGATTGAGAAGCCTCGGCAGGAGTCCATCCCTAACAGCAAGCCCTGGCAGCACTCACCTGGGCAGGACGTCGCCATGCCCCAGCTGCCCTTCCTTCCCTTTGCCCCAGGTCCACACCTCTGTCCTCAGGGAAGGCAGGAGCGCATCTGCTTCTCCGCTGTATGTCGGGGTCAGAACCACTGTCCGTGTTTTCACCCGTGCAGCCTTTCTTAGCAGCCTGGGGGACACTGAAAACAAACCAGAGATGGGGTGAGGGTGTAAATGGGGGATCGGGAAGGGCGAGATATCATTTTGATAAACTGCTGATTTTCAAAGAAATACACTAACATGGTTTTGTGAAGCATATTCACTAGGCTCTGCAAAAATGGGGATTTAATAGTCAAATGAGTTTGGCAAATGCTGCCTACTGCATTCTATCCTCCTACTGCGGCCCTGTCACGCATACATTAGCATGAAAAGGGGCTGACAAGTCCTGTGATTAAAAGCCCTGCTTAAATCAGTCTAACCCTGGCCCCTTCCAAACATTTGCCCATAGAACCCTCTTCTGTATAACAAAAATCAATATTCCACATCTGTGATTTAAAGAGATCTCAACTATAAAATGCAAAGGACATTTAATAAGAAGAAAAATTTGGCACAAAATTCTCCTTCAGTTTTAATACGACTTATTCATGGGTTTTCTTTACACACACACTAAAATTAGCCAAGACTGAGGGTTTTACTTGCACAGATGAAAATTCAGGGCAGTGAGCATTAGGAGGCAAGATAACAGAAGTGCTCAATGGTCCAAGAAAGTGTAATGAACAAGTAGAGCGAGTGTAGGGAACAGCGGAAGGGCAGAAAAGGCAAATTTATTCTAGGATTCCCAACTTTAGAGCTTTGCACAAAATGGTATAAAGCAGGGGTTGGTAAATGACAGCCAGTGGTCAAATACAGCCCACCGCTTGTTTCTTTAGTCTTATTGGAATACAGCTTTGACCATTCACTTATCTGGCTGCTTTCAAGCAACGACAGCAAAGTTAAGTAGTTGTAACAGAGACTATATGGCCAACAAATCATAAAAAATTTCTCTTTAGCTCTTACAGAAAAAGTTTGCCAACTCCTGGTCAAATCCAATAATTCCCAAACTTTAGAGCGCTCACGGTCACCCGGGATCTTGTTAGAATGCATATCTCATGCATCAGGTTTGGAGTGGAGCCTGAGACCCTGGGTTTCTAGCAGATCCCCAGATGCTGCTGAGACTGCTGGGCTGCAGGACATACTTTGAGAAGCAGAAGTCTAGATGACCGAGATGCCTACACTGATGGAGAAATGTAGAAGGGCCAGCTGTGTCATATTCTTAACGTTCTAAAGATTTATTGCTAGTGGTTTTGGAAAATGAAGTTTTCTCTTTTTGAAGCTTAAAATTATCTCTACTTTCAGGTCAAGTACAATAACTCCGCATGTGTCCAACGGTCACATGGCAACTCCATCTTTCGGTCGTATAGGCCCCAACTTGGAAATAAGGCCATCGCTGCATTCCAGAACAGAATGAGATTCATAAAAAAGCTCACAAGCAGAAGTAAACATCATGAAAAAGTTACCTTCTAAGGTTATTTCTAGAGCAGACAGATATGTAATTTTCTTTTAAAACCACCTATGGTGACCAAAATTAAATAAATTTTGACATTTAAATATGTCAGCCTTAACAATTAGGAAAGCCAATTGATTATAATATAGCCTGTGATGTCAGGAGAATCTTGGATTCAGCAAAAGTCAATTCACGAAACCTGGCAATGTCCTTACCTTGTGACAACAATCCAGGGAGGGAGAGCCTGCGGCTGCCTCCCTCTGATTCTTCTTCTCTGATATCCACGAGACTTGAACTCTTCTTTCCTTGCATGGATTCCTGTTTAACCTGCTCTTCTCTGCTGTCCTTCAGACCTTCTGGGCCTATGGAACTGCTGCCTGCCTGAGCTCCAGGCTCACATGGGGCTGTACTATAAAAGTTCATAACTTTCTTAAGAGACAAGGCCCCGGCTTCATAGGTAGCAGCCACTCTCACACCAACAGCAGATGCACACGAGACCACGAGGCTGTTTAGGGCTGAGGTGCTTGTGGTTGGTGGGCTGTGAAGATTAGGAACTGCTTCTTCTACAAGAGGCTAAAATATATACACATACAGAAATATATAAAAATATAAGTCCTTATACGATAGCAATCAGTAAAAAAAGTTTAACATCTATCACTATTTGCAAATATAAGAGTGTAAAACAAAGGTCTCTTTATCTCCAAATTAAAGATATGCCCTCTTGAACATGGATTTAACAACATTATATGGAAATCAGTACACAAAATATACTGTTCCTCATCAAAAGTACTTCCTTTCAGTGTTGAATTTTTCTGCGGTACTTAAAAATAAGCCCCAACCGCATTCATAAAATTAAACACAGTAAAAGGGGAAAGGAGAAAAAAAGTATGAACATCATCTTTAATATGAAGTATACTGTGACAGCCCTGGATAGAAGGTTGAAAAGATGAAAGCTTTATTTAGCAATCAGTTTTAGGAAAATTTACACAGAATGCTACTAAGAAATATCAGAAAAAAATAAATTGTTTTTAACAAAGCTTTTCTTAAAATGTTTTATAAATGGAAATTTAGATACAACATATACAGACAGGAAATGATACAATTCTGGCCCATCAGCCCCTAACTTATACTCTAAGTTCAAGTCCTACTGTCTCATTAATGAGTTATTTTCCATGGCCCAAAGGCTAGGTAAACTGAAGAATTACCTTTGCTCTCGCTACCATAGAGAATAAATGTGGGAGGTTAATAATTAAACATTTGGAACTAATGTTCTTCATGTTATTCATTGCTGTATTAGAAAGTCAAACTCAAGTTCTCCAATACCTTAGTGAAAAATCAGCTGAAATTCATTGTGAGCTGTCAAGCACCATTATTTACTAAACAGCAAAGTCATTAAATGCACCTACTAACCACACACAGAAAGCTTTTGACTTATCAAAATAGGTCACAATAAACAATTTGCTTCCTATGCTACCTTAAGGACAAAGAGTACATATACAGTCCTTAATTTATCCCGAACTAAAAACCAAACCAAAATTTTTAACATTGGCTTTTGAGTTTCTTAAAGGAAGTAACTTCTGTTAACTAGCACAGTGCTGGACAAGTAGTAGGTACTCAATGCATTTGTCGAATTAAATGCTGGTCAGAGGCATTGAAACCAAGGGTCTTTATTACTTTGATTAAATTTAGCTTTAAATCCTAGCTCTAGAAATCATATTTTTCTCTCTCTAGAGACCTCGCCTTTCCCTGGATAATCAGCAGCCCCTGAGGCAGCAGGCCGTAACCCACTCTGGCAGGCTAAAGATAACATCTTGACCTAAGTTATGCTTCGGCTCCTGAGCCCTAATGTGGAATGTCCCCCTGGCTGCTTTCCCACGGAACCAGAGAGAAGAGACCTCAGACCTGGACTCAAGATCTGAAGAAATGATTTACTGCCCCTTACCACACTTCAAACCAATCAGTTCCCAGCACGACCTCGAACCCCCTAACCCAGTGTCCTGTCATTTTGCCCTATATAATCTGGGGAATTTGGCCCTACATGTCACTGGGGAATTAGGGCTTTTGAGTATTAGCTTCCTGTTCTCCTGGATGGCAGCATTCATCATAAAACAGCCAATATTCTCCACTGCAACTCTCCAAGTTTAGTGTTTGGCTCTGCTAGAGCCGGGTGGTCTAACTCTTTCAGTTCTATAATAGAATCTTTGTGAATATAACAGAATCTTTGTTGAATTATTCAGGAGCCCACCAAAATGCAGTACCTTAGCCAAGGGGCTTGGAGAGAGACGTACCACGAAAACAAAAAAAAAAGGAGGGAATTTTGCTACTTAAAAAAACAAGCTCAGCATGACATTTTTCAACATCATTAAAGGCCAGAATTTGAACATAAAGAGTAATTTTGAGTTAATCCAGGTATTTCCTTATCGAGGCTTACATTATGAAAATAATTTATAGTCAAATTCAGAAACTAAAAAGTGCTACCAAGCCATAGGCATTTTCAAGTTTCTAAAGAAAAACTCAAGATGGTTGAATTCCAGTAGCAGCTTTCAATTATAAAATTTAGCAGGTACCTGAGATGACACTGGCTTTTCACCGTTCTCCGAGTTCTCTCTCTTTGAGGGATCTGACAATTTCTGCACGTGTTCATTCCCTGCTGGAGCATCAGGGTCCAATGCTATATTTCTAGCAGAAGATGTTTCCGTTGTTCCTATGATGTCCAGTTGGGGGGGAACAGCATCACCACTGGTGGTCTGAACATTTCCAACATTCAGTTTGTTAGCTACAGCCAGATCATGCTGTATATGCGTGTTCTCAAACACTTCTCCCTGGCTGTCCCGGGTTTCCGTGGAGGGGCTGATGGCAGTGCTAGCCTGGTTTTCTGCCTGGGATTCCGCCAATGTCACACCTAGTGGGCAACAATGGCTGTCTGATATAATCACGTGGTCTTCTTTGTCAGTCATAGTCATCAAGAGCTGGCTGCACTGGTTGCATCGTTCTGGGACTGGCTTCTGAGAAGGGGGGCACTGCACGAGTGCTAAGCTGTGGAACGCGCCACAGGCGACCTGGAGTACTACACGCCCAGCAAGATGCTCCACCTTTTGTGGCTTTGTCACTGGGAAGGTAGTGGTCATGAGACCCAGCTGACAACCGGTACCCCATGCCCAAATCTCTCTGCTTATCGACAATGCCAGTGTGTGCTCCTCGCCACATGCCAACTGCAAAATCCTGACTGCTAACGAAGGACTGGTCTCGGAGTCAGCAATGCTGACGGCACTGGGCTCCGGAACCCACTGCTGGTTGGCGACGGCGCACTGGCCAGCGGCGTTCTCTCCCCACATGTACACGACGCCGCTTTCTGTCACTGCTCCACTGTGGAAACTCCCGGCTGCCACAGTAACGACACATTGCCCAACCAGGGCATGTTCTAGAATGGGGCTGCTCGGACAGGTCTCTGCTGGCGCACTTCTCCAGGGAAGGGTGCCGAAGCTGTACACCGCCCCATCTGAAAGTTAAAAAGGGGAGGGGGTAGTAAATTAACTAGACATCTATCAGCAAAGTTTTAATCCCCTCTATGTTTAACAAAATAGGATTTTTTTCCCCTAAAGTACAGTGTCGAGATTTGGTTCAAGTGTATAATATTCCAAATGTATTCATCTTTAAATGAATGACAACTTCTAACATTCTGAAATACAGTGAGAATTTCTACAAATTGCAGGGTATTTCTTCAAATGAAGGGTATTGCTCTTTCCTTCAGCCTCATCCTACAAACTCTAGCATTGATCCACTACCAACGGCTACCATTGCACGCTATTACAAAAGCAGAGTCCCACTGTCCAAAGACAAAATGATCGTGACAAGATAAAGTAAGCAGAACACAAAGTTTGTTAGGCAGAAGACACATTTGTTAATATCTACAACATTCACTACTACTGAATAAGTCAAAACAGCAGAAAATTTAGACAATGGCATAAAAACATTAGATTCATTTTGGCCAAAATTAAGAAATTAATTTTATATCTCCAGGTTGTACAGAAAGCGCCAGTGTTAACAAGATGTGGCTGTCTTTAGGTTGTGTGCCGTATGATGTGTAATTTTTAAATGTTATCCTATATAATAAAAGCATAATATGCAAATCGACCAAACGGTGGAACAACCCGTTGGCAGGGGGCGGGGCTGGTGAGCAGGGGGCGCCAGGCCAGCCAAGGCGCAAGCCAGTGGGCAGAGGGAGGGGACGGCGATCAGAGGGCAGCAGTGACCAGCAACAGCGGAGGGGCGCCTGGGGGCAGGAGGGCCAGGGCCGGCCACTCGCCAGCTGGCTCCGTCCCCTGATCTGCCCGCCCAGTCGCCTCCGGTCAGTCAGACATCCCCTGAGGGCTCCCGGACCGTGAGAGGGCACAGGCTGGGCTGAGGGACTGCCCCCCCCCACTCCAGTGCACAAATTTTCATGCACTGGACCTCTAGTATATAAATAATATACAGTGTGTGCTGCTTAACAACAGGAATACATTCTGATAAATGTGTTGGTTAGTGATTTAGTCACTGTGTGGACATCATAGAGCAGTGATAGCGAACCTTTTGAGCTTGGCGTGTCAGCATTTTGAAAAACCCTAACTTACTCTGGTGCCGTGTCACATATAGAAATTTTTTGATATTTGCAACCACAGTAAAACAAAGATTTATATTTTTGATATTTATTTTATATATTTAAATGCCATTTAACAAAGAAAAATCAACCAAAAAAATGAGTTTGCATGTCACCTCTGACATGCATGCCATGGGTTCGCCATCACTGTCATAGAGTGTACTTATACAAACCTAGGTGGTGTATGCTTACTATACATCTAAACTATAGGGCAAAGGGTAAAGTCTACTGTTCCATAGGGGAGGAAAAATAATTTTCCCTCTATCCTTCTGGGTTCTAGGCTGAAACATCCCTGTAATAAAAGACAGGTTAATGAAAGAAAAACTATCATTCTCCCTTTTATTCTAGTTATGGTATATCTTAAATATAAGAACTAGCTAGCCCTGCCAATATGGCTCAGTGGTTGAGCATCAACCCATGAACCAGGAGGTCATGGTTCAACTCCTGATCAGGGCACATGCATGGGTTGTGGGCTCGATCCCCCAGTGTGGGGCATGCAGGAGGCAGCTGATTGATGATTCTCTCATCATTGATGTTTCTATCTCTCTCTCCCTCTCCCTTCCTCTCTGAAATCAATAAAAATATATTTTAAAAAGATATATAAGAATTAATCTGATTTCTGATAAAGTATATATCTTAAATTTAAGAATTAATCCAATTTCTGATAAAGGAAATAAAAACATATTTTGAAAACAAAAAGAATATAAGCTTCAGCAAAGTTCATTAAAAACACCTGGCATCCAGTAACTCTCTTCCTGCTCTTCCACACTCAGACATTGGCTAGACCAGCCGTGGGCAAACTATGGCCCACGGGCCGAATCCGGCCCGTTTGAAATGAATAAAAATAAAAAAATAAAATAAAACCGCACCCTTTTATGTAATGATGTTTACTTTGAATTTATATTAGTTCACACAAACACTCCATCCATACTTTTGTTCCGGCCCTCCGGTCCAGTTTAAGAACCCATTGTGGCCCTCGAGTCAAAAAGTTTGCCCACCCCTGGGCTAGACTCTCAGTTCCTATTGGCTAAGCCATTCTTTCCAATACCTTCCGTCAGAAGAACTCCATGCTTCACTCCCAGGGCCGCCTGAAGAACAGTCCTTTCTCCCCAGCCGGGCACTCTCTCTGGGGTTACAGAGCAGGATCCCGCCTGCCAGACATGGACCAGGCCTCTTTCTTTGGATCCTTCTGCCTTTGTTGAGCTACACACATGAAGAAAAATCACTTAAATGTTCCTGCAACTCAGAGCTGTATCTTACTAGTATGTCATGGGATTGGCACCTTTTACCAGCACATAGGAGACTGACTGGGTCAGATAATTTAACTAGCACCTACTTTATGCTTTAGCACAAGAGTGGAGATAAAACTAATTATATAAAAGGTGTGGAAAATAATCTAAACCCACAAATTACTTTGTCTCTATCTAAGAAGCAAACAAAACCTGGGTTATTTTTTGAAGGTTTATGATTTCGTAGCATAAAATGTCAAGATCTTAACTTCTTGATACATTAATTCCTTGTTTAGGTATTAAAGTTATAACATGCCCCAAGTTGGAGTTTTCTTTTAAATTTTTGTTTTTAATGTGGTAACAAAGTATTTGATGAGGAAGATAGAAGGAATAGGGATCCATATTTCACTTCACACTGGATTTAAGTTCTAAAATTGCTATTAAAAAATTTAAGAACCAAATTTAAAGGACCTAGCAACAAAGCTTATCACTAATCAGCGTTATTTCAATATCTTTCTCTACCAATCAACACAAATGTCACTCACTATTCCTACGTAATAACTATCAACAAGAAAATTAAAGTGAAAAGAAGCTACACATATGTGGACATGCTTTCTGTGGTTTTCTACAAGGATAGAGGAGAAAGAAGAAATGGTTTTTTACCTTCTCTTCTTCGAGTCCATCGGTCAGTGGGAGCACTCCATCACCAAGTCGTTTCCTCTTTGCAAAAGCATCTAAAGACCTAAATGTCAGAGCACAGGTAAGCAAAAAGAGCAGTGAAAGAATGCTTTGCAATTTTATCCCACAGATTAAAAAAAAAAAGCAGCCCTCTAACAAGTGCACATTCACTCGGCAATAAGTACGCAGTGAAACTATTTGAACTATTTCACATCTTGCCTGCCAAAGAGGACTATAGACTGAGCCTGCCCATATAAAATGCCTGTTGACTGTAAAATGTAATGTCAAAGAAAGACTAGCTACAATTAGGCTGTACTTTGTCAAGGCAACAGACTTATTTGGTTTGAGTTTTATTGTATAGAAAGTAGTTCAATCTGAAAACTCAATGTGTTAAGTTCATTTCATAAACATTAAGGTTACTTTATAAATGTCTCTGGAACAAACGAACATTTAAGTACCAATTAAGTAAGAATTCCTAAAATCTCTTCAGTAATGTATCAAGTAGTTTTAATTTACATTTTGCAGTAATGCACACAAAAATTACATTATTAAAATAGAAAGTTTTTCATTTATTGGAACTAGCAGTGTTTTCCTAAAATCAACCTCAATTCAAAACCATAATCCAAAGGGAAGAGTAAAATATGTTTTAAAATCATATATGAAAATTATGGTACAAATATCATGACCCATCAGTTCAGAAACTTAACGTTTAAGAAATAGATAGAAATGTAAACAGGCAGACAGTAATACTCAATGCGTTTCAACTAAAAATTCACATTTTTAAGGATACCAAAACTCATGAAAATAAAGGCAATGAGGTTTTATTTGTGTGAATCATAAAAATACTGGGGCCAAATTTATGATTTTTCTGCAGAAACATGTAACCTGGTCACTGTGCTCTAAAACAGCCCCTATCAGCAGGAATGATGTAAGAGCCATCTGTTTATACCAGGTTGCCTGTGAATTCTTATGGTTTCCCATCTGTATATCTGGAGGAAATTACCCTCTACCTAATGCTTATTTTAGAAAGAGTTTGAATCATTCAAATTTGGATGAAGGGTACTATGTGAACAAAAGATATATCTGAATAATTTTAATAAATGCTATTAATTTGATAAATATAATCATTACTTGACAGTTTTTTAAATTAAATCTTTATTGTTCAGATTATTGCAGTTGTTCCTCTTTTTTCCCCCCATAGCTCCCTTCCACCCGGTTCCCACCCCACCCTCTGCCCTTACCCCCCACCCCCGACTGTCCTAATCCATAGGTGTACAATTTTTGTCCAGTCTCTTCCCGCACCCCCCACACCCCTTTCCCCCCAAGAATTGTCAGTCTACTCCCTTCCTATGCCCCTGATTCTATTATAATCACCAGTTTATTCTGTTCATCAGATTATTTATTTACTTGATTTTTAGATTCACTTGTTGATAGAAGTGTACTTGTTGTTCATAATTTTTATCTTTACCTTTTTCTTCTTCTTCCTCTTCTTAAAGAACACCTTTCAGCATTTCATATAATACTGGTTTGGTGGTGATGAACTCCTTTAGCTTTTCCTTATCTGTGCAGCTCTTTATCTGACCTTCAATTCTGAATGATAGCTTTGCTGGGTAAAGTAATCTTGGTTGTAGGTTCTTGGTATTCATCACTTTGAATATTTCTTGCCACTCCCTTCTGGCCTGCATAGTTTCTGTTGAGAAATCAGGTGGCAATCTTATGGGTACTCTCTTGTAGGTAACTGACTGTTTTTCTCTTGCTGCTTTTAATATTCTCACTTTGTCTTTTGCCCTTGGCATTTTAATTATGATGTGTCTTGGTGTGGTCCTCTTTGGATTCCTTCTGTTTGGGGTTCTCTGCGCTTCCTGGACTTGAAAGTCTATTTCTTTCACCAGGTAGGGGAAGTTTTCTGTCATTATTTCTTCAAATAGGTTTTCAATATTTTGATCTCTCTCTTCTTCTGGCACCCCTATAATTCAGATGTTGGTTCACCTGAAGTTGTCCCAGAGGCTCCTTACACTATCTTCATATTTTTGGATTCTTTTTTCTTTTCCAGTTGGGTGTTTTTTACTTCTTCGTATTTCAAATCTTTGACTTGATTCTTGCGATCCTCTAGTCTGCTGTTGGATCTCTGTATAATATTCTTTATTTCAGTCAGTGTATGCTTAATTTCTATTTGGTCCTTTTTCATATCCTCGAGGGTCTCACTAGATTTATTGAGGGTCTCACTAAATTTATTGGCGGTTTCTAGAAAATTCTTGAAAAACCTTATAAGTGTGGTTTTGAACTCTATATCCAGTAGTTTGCTTTCCTCAATTTGTCATTTGTGACCTGTTTCTTTGTCTCTGCATTTTGGCTGCTTCCCTGTGTTGATAGAGTGGCTTTCTGTGCTAGGTGACCTATAGAGCCCAGTAGCTCAGCCTCCCCAATTACCTGAGGTGGACACTCTTGGTGCACCCCTTTGTGGGATTTGTGCACAGTCTTGTTGTAGTTAAGCCTTGATTGTAGTTGGTATCACTGTGAGGAATTGACCTCCAGGCCAATTGGCTGTGAGAATCAGCTGTGTCTATGGTGGGAGAACTTCTGTGCTGGAGACACCCTTCTGGGGCAAGACTTGCTTCAGTGGGGCTTTGGTGCTCACTGAGTCTGCCCCCTGAGTGTGTCCCTTATGGATCTGAGGAGTTGTAATCTGGATGGTCCCACTTTGACCACTGGGTACACTGGCACTTGGATCTCTAAGGAGGTGCTAATTTAGCCTCTGCAGGAAGCTACCGAGCAGGAGCTACAGAGAGATCTGCAGATTCCTCTTCTTTGTTTGGGATTTGGAGGTGCTCAGATGAGGCCCAGCTGTGAAGCAATGCAAGCTGCTGTGGGGCCTTGGGCCTTCTTGTGGATGTTCTGGGTCTCTCTGACCCAGCTGCAGTTTGTTAGGTAATTTTCAGATTGCAAAGGGCCAGGTCACTCATATGCAAAAACCTCTGCTAGCAGCTTGGGTGGGGCAGGGTCTCAGGGAATCAACAGGGCGGGGCATACAGCTATGGCTGCTCCTCAGTCCTGCCCTAAGAGGCCCCGGGTCTAGTGTCCCGCGGTAACCACTGCAAGCACCTCTGAGAGAAAGCCGCCCTCGAGTTCCACTCGCTGCCAGACAGTCCAGTTTCTCCCCGTATGAGTCTGGGTCCCCAGAGACTTCCCGGAACTGGAGTTCAGAGCTGGAGCGTGTGTCTCCCTCCCAATTGAAAAAGACAACCACGTCCTCAGTTGCCAGCCCTTTCTGCCTGCGCCTCCGTACCTCTGCACTTTACTTCCGCACCTCCTCTCAGTCTCAGTGTGCTTTTCTCTTTCCTTCTAGTTGTAGAATTTCCACTCAGCCAGCCTTCCTATGGTTCTAGATAATGTCCGTTTTGTCTTTTAGTTGTATTTTTGAAGTGGTTGTGGGAGGCAGCAATTTCAGGTGTTTATCTATGCCACCATCTTGGTTTCTCCTTATGTGACAGTTTTATGTGTGACAGTAATTAACTTTAAGTAAAATGTGCAGTTCATGGTGTACAGAGAAATTCCGAAGCCAGATCTAACTTGTGCTTACCTATCAGAGATCAAGAAGTAACTGTTCGACTGTGGAATCTCAGAGGGAAGGCGGAGATGGGTGGGTGGGTGGGAAGAAATCAACCAAAGAACTTGTATGCATATATGCATAACCCATGGACACAGACAATAGGGTGGTGAAGGCCTGGGGTGGGGGGTGGAGGCAGGTTAATAGAGGTCAATGAGGAGAAAAGGGGGGCATATGTAATACTTTCAACAATAAAGATACATAAAAAAAGAGAGGTAATGTTCCCTTGATTAAAGTTAAACCATACCCAGCAGAAACCGCTGGGAGGGTGTGGAAGTACAGGAGCACACTTTACAACTAATTAACTGTATGTAAATTGAATTTTGTCCTACTGCCTGACATTCAGAATGTTGAAAATCTTTTGATAAAGTGAATAAAACACTCAATCTTCTCTTTTAGTGCTCTATTTTTAAATAGGGTTTTTTAAAAGGGGATTTCACCTTACACCATATGGTTTCTCACCACCACTCATTTTTTCAAATCCAAAGGGAATTACAACGCTACAAACTGTTTCACAACTTTCTTTCATTCCTGACTATACATGGTAGGCACAACAATGGTCCCAAAGATGCCCTTGTCCTATAACCACAACTTGTGAATATGTTAGGCTATTTGGCAAAACGAAATCAAGGTTGCTAGTCAGCTGACTTTAAGATAGGGAGCCTATCCGGTATCCAGGCAGACCCGATGTAATTACAAGAGTCCTTAAAAGTGGAAGAGGGAGGGAGAAGGAGAGAGAGAAAGACGTGATGGTGGAAGCAGGGTGAGAGAGATGCTACATAGCTGGTTTTCAAGATTGGGCGGGGAGAGGGGGATACATTAGGTAACGTGAGTGGCCTCTAGAAGCTAAAAGGCAAGGAAGGAGGTCATCTCCTAGAGCAGCGGTTCTCAACCTGTGGGTCGCGACCCCTTTGGGGGTCGAACGACCCTTTCACAGGGGTCGCCTAAGACCATCGGAAAACATATATAATTACATATTGTTTTTGTGATTAATCACTATGCTTTAATTATGTTCCATTTGTAACAATGAAAATACATCTTGCATATCAGATATTTACATGACAATTCATAACAGTAGCAAAATTACAGTTATGAAGTAGCAACAAAAATAATTTTATGGTTGAGGGTCACCACACATGAGGAACTGTATTAAAGGGTCGCGGCATTAGGAAGGTTGAGAACCACTGTCCTAGAGCCTCCAGAAAAGAATGCAGCCCTGCTGACACCTGGATTTCAGCCCTGAGAGACTTGCCGAACTTTAACCTAAAGAGATGTAAGATAATAACTGTGTTATTTCAAGCCTCTAAGTGTGTGGCAATTTGTTACAGTAGCAACAGAAAGTTACCTAACATACTACTCATAGATAGCTTTCTGTATCAGTTTTTACAGATCTATCTCATTTTGTCTTATGGTGTTTTTATGTTTGACTTCCAAGAAATGTCTGCCTGAAACTCAAATACAGCAATGAGAAAAAGAGAAAAGACTGCAAAGGAAGCATAACTAAAAAGGAATATTGCAGCTAAGTATTATGGGAAGCTTATATCACAAAGTGGCCCCAGGCAGGGCACAGGTAGTGGCTACTTTGCACCTCATAGGAGGGCCCAGAGCCAGTGCACCTGGGCTTTAGACCATGCCAGATTACAACTTACACATCCATGAGTGACACACTCAAGGGGCAGACTCAGTGAGCACCAAAGCCCCATTGACGCAAGTCCTGCTCCACAGGGGTGTCTCCTGCATAGCAGCTCTTCCGTTGTAGTTGCAGCTGGCACTCACAGCCAACTGGCCTGGGGGTCAATTCCTCCCACTGACACCAACAGCAATCAAGGCTCAACTACAACAAGACAGTGCACACAGCCCACACAGGGCACACTTAAAGTGCCCAGCTCAGGTGACTGGGGAGGCTAAGCCACTGGGCCCTACAGGACACCTACTACATACGGCCAATTCCAGGAGACATAGCAGCTCTACCTAATACATAGAAACAAACACAGGGAAGCAACCAAAACGCGGAGACAAAGAAACATGTCGCAAATGAAAGAACAGGATAAATCTCCAAAAAAAGAACTAAATGAAATGGAAGCAAGCAAACTATTAGATATAGAGTTCAAAACAATGGTTATACGGATGCTCAAGGATCTTACTGAGAACATCAAAGACATGAAAAAGAACCAGTCAGGCCCTGACCGGTTTGGCTCAGTGGATAGAGCATTGGCCTGCGGACTGAAGGGTCCCAGGTTTGATTCCAGTCAAGGGCATGTACCTTGGTTGCGGGCACATCCCAAGTAGGGGGTGTGCAGGAGGCAGCTGATCGATGTTTCTCTCTCATCGATGTTTCTAACTCTCTATCCCTCTCCCTTCCTCTCTGTAAAAAATCAATAAAATATATTTAAAAAAAAAGAACCAGTCAGAAATAAAGGATACACTAACTGAAATAAAGAACAATTTACAGGGAATAAACAGTGGAGTACAGGATGCGAGAGAATCAAATCAGCAATTTGGAATATGAGAAAGCAAAAACACCCAATCAGAAGAACAAAAAGAGAAAAGAACCCAAAAATATGAAGATAGTGTAAAGAGCCTCTGGGACAGCTTAAAGTGTACCAACATTCACATCATGCGGGTGCCAGAAGGAGAAGAGAGAGAGCAAGATGGTGAAAACCTATTTGAAGAAATAATGACAGAAAACTTCCCCTACCTGGTGAAAGAAATTGACTTATAAGTCCAGGAAGTGCAGAGAACCCCAAACAAGATAAAGCCAAAGAGGACCACACCAAGACACATCATAATTAAAATGCCAAGGGCAAAAGACAAAGAGAGAATATTAAAAGCAGCAAGAGAAAAACAGTTACCTACAAGAGAGTGCCCATAAGATTGCCACCTGATTTCTCAACAGAAACTATGCAGGCCAGAAGGGAGGAGTAAGAAATATTCAAAGGGATGAATAGCAAGGGCCTACAACCAAGATTACCCTGCAAAGCTATCATTTAGAATTGAAGGTCAGAAAAAGAGGTTCACAGACAAGAAAAAGCTAAAGGAGTTCATCACCACCAAACCAGGATTATGAAATGTTGAAGGGTGCTCTTGAAGAAGAAAGAGGTGGAGGGGGACTAGAAGGTGGGGAGAAGAGGAGGAAGGGGAAGGAGGGAGAAGGGCAAGTAAGGCTTGATTATGTTTTAGACATTGGTGGGGATAAAAGAGAAGGAGGTATCAAGAATTATCTCTAGGTTCTGCCTTGAACAACTGTATGTTGGCGATGCTGTTTACTGAAATGGGGAAGAGTAAAGAGAGAGAATTCTGAGGTGGAAGATAAGCTTCTGGTAAGATAAAGTTGTTTCTGTTAAGTTTAAAATGCCTGTGGGAAATCCAGAAGCACGTATCAAGTGAGCAGATGAATATATGTGTATGGAGTTCAAAATAAAGGTTTCCGCTTACAGATATAAACTTGGGAAGGCATATGAATAATATCTGAAATCAAGACAGTGGGTAATATCATTGGAGTGTGCATTAAGAGAAAGGAAAGGCAGAGGTCAAGCTGTAAGGAGCTCTTGCACCGGGGTTGGGGAGGATGAGGAACAAGCAAAAATGACTGAGGTGAGGAGTGCTCTGAGGGAAAGAAAAAACATGAGTCTGTGTGGGCACAGAAGTGAAGCGGAGGGTGTTTCCAGCAGGAAGGACTGGTCAATTTGGTCAACGCAGCTGGGCTCTCCCAGGATGAGAACTGAAAAGGGCCCACTGGACGTGCCAGCACAGGCATCATGCTGAGATGGCCATGGTTTGAGCAGGACAGGAGGGGACTGAAAGCCAGACTGGAGGAGGATGACTGTACATGGCAGGTAAGGATATGAGATCAAAGTTCATGCAACCGATTCTTTTGAAAAATGTTGTTAAAATGGCAAACAGAGAAATGGAGCGGTAGCTGGAGAGAAATGTGAAGAGCAAGGGTGTGTTTTTGTGTGTTGGGGGAGATGGTCAAACACGTTTGCAGGACAAAGGCATTGATCCTAGAATGCAAGGGAGATAAGAAGAGAGGGCAGAACCAAGTCCTGGACAAAGTGAAGTAGGAACATGTGTGGTGGGTTGATCTTTCACAAAAGGAAGGGTCTACATTTTAAAAAGGAAGGAAACCACAGGTAAAGATAAAGGCAGGATCACAGATTTTGTGGTGGGAGGATATAGTCCCATATGATGTAAGTGACTAGACTTCACAGTATGTTGGTATGTGTCCTAATCTCACTCTGGGCTCCATTCATTGCTTATTTTATCTTGCCATATTTACACATTTTTGTAAAGTGCCTTAATATTTTTAGGAACAAGGCAGAATATAAGTAATTTTTAAATGAGAACAGAAATGTGTCAGTAGACTATTATCCCAAATGCACAGAGAAAATTAAATCATGTAGGAGTCTTTATTCTGCAGATAAAGTCCTTTTGCCTTAATAGTGCAATGAAAGGTAAATTTGTAAGTCATAAATATACTAACTTTCAAATGCTTAAATTTCAACAACTAAAACCACGTGCATTTCTTGCACCTATGTTCCAGGTTCTAAAACTGCCATGGGAGCCAATAATATCTTATTCTCTATTATATCCCAGCTGCTTAACACAGTCCTGATATGTAACAGGTACTCAATAAATAACTGTAGACAGACTAGGCCTATAAATAAACAAGTTCCCGCTGTTAAGGAGTTTACGTACTGGTGTGTTCTGTCTTTCTCACTAGAAGAACGACTATGTAAAGCAGATAGTACCCTCAACATACAGAAAGCTAACTTACACTAGCAAAGTTGGGCCCTTCTTGTCTTTTTCTCCTGTGACTAACTGGTTTAAAATAGGTGCATTGATTAAAATAGTAAAATAAAGCAATAATTATAGTTATAAATGTAATGATATTAGTGTTTAGAATAACAAAACATTAAGAAAGACAATAAAAATAATAGAGAAGCAAACTGTATCAGAATACCCTGAAAAGAATTTAGACACAGAGTAAACCCAATATAAAACTACTACAGATTTCATGCAGGCACTTACACTCTATTTTTAAAATATGACTACATTTCGTTGCAATGTAGAGTTTATACTGTGAGTTTGGTAAACAACAATTTAAGAGACTATGGTACTCCACACATGGTACATGCTTAATAAATGTTTGCTTTTACACAAAAATATGTTTACACATAGATTAAGGCAACTCTGGACTCAAACGCCTGACTTACAACTAATCTAAACACCAACAACTGCTACTTCCTGAATATCCTGCCACGGAAGCCATCACAACACTACTGAAGGTCAAGCAACACTCATCTTGCAGTGACATCTTGACAAACCAACCACTACCAAAGGTCAAGGCCTCTCTGAATTCCAGCCCTCTCAGCCTTAATTGATGCAGTGGGAGCCGACCAGCCCCTTAAATCCTGACCCAGAGTTCAGGGATTCAGTAAATTTATGCATTCAACAAAGTCTGGCCTAAAAGTACTTGTTATTTACAATGCTGTTATTAATGAGATAATGCACTTACTAAGCCATTCATTTTCAAAATATATTATAAACTCCTAAAGGTCAGAAACTATGACTTACTCATCAGTATACTCCTGTACCCATAGCAACCACCAGGTACAAGCTGAGTACTCAGTGGAAGACAGCCCTTGATCTTAAGTTCCAATCCACGGACTTCCAAATGATACAGAAGATTTCTAGAGCTTGTAGTAAAAGTCAGTATCAGAGAGAAAAGGAAAGTGACATCTCCTAGTAGAAACATACATAATTTGCTAATGTATTTTCTAACAACAAAATCACTTATATTTCATATCACTTCACAAACGTTAGACAACCCAGGAAAGAACAGTCTCTTTCTCTTTAGTACATGAGACAGTTTTTGGTGAAATCAGGGATGCTAAACTCTTATATATGGCCTGCTAATTTCATCTTGAAAATTGTTAAAACTGCACTCTAAAATGGATATTACCATGGAGGGGAGGAAATATGGGGTGGGGCTGGGAATAAATGCCCAGCAATGCCCATTAGCTCCTTTTTGTACTTACTGCATCTTTTAAAAATGATTTTTTTCAGACTACTAAATTCCCCATGAAACATTTTGGATATTATAATACCAGCAACTGAATTTCAAATTCCTAGGTACTATAAAATTTGTCCCTGTTATTACATGTTGCAGTATAATTTCTGACACAAATTATTTATTCCTTTAATAATTTGCTCTTATTATTTTATTAAAATGGCCAATGTTTTTAAAGGCAATATTACAGAAACACAATTCAAAGTATGTTGGCTTATTTTTACCAATCAGTAACATCCAAATGCTTAAGATCATCAAGGGGCCACATAACTGAATAGGGAGTATACATAACAAAAAAATACTGCTCTGGAGTTACAAGTTTCACTTATTTTGAAAATGCTAGAACAGTGTTCTTGATTAGAAATGGAAATACTGTTTAACTCACACATTAGGGATTGGCTATTAAATTTACTATTCATTACTCAACCACTTAACATCTTATCATGTTTACTTATTAGTACCTGTAAAGAGAGAATTATTTTCTTAGAGCAATAACTAGGACACCTGCATTCACAGTATAAACTTGTGCTTACCACATTATACTAAAATGTAATCAACTCAAACTTTAAGTGTTAATGACCAGGTGGTAATTTTGCGTCTGAGTCACTGCCAATCTGCTCCGCAATACTTTTAAGAGTTCATGATCAGTATATGCCTGTATTCCCCAAGAGTCTTTAAAATTTAAATTCCCCTGCAGCCTTTTAAGAAAGATCATTTCTCGTATCCTAAGAAAAGCATTTTCCCAGGAGCACAAGTCAAAGAGTAAAGTAAAATTGACTAAATAATTGGTCTGTCTCTTCTTAGAAAAGCTTTCCACAGGCACACATTGCAGGAGAAAAATAACTCTTTTTCCAGAGTCCACTGCTTTCAGACTAGAAAGTAAAATAAAGAAAGCTTACTGGGTGAGGGCCCTGATTATAAATAAAAATGTTAAAGCGCTAGGCTCACAAACTATCTTAATCATACATAAATCTGTAAAAAAAGAGAGAAAAATCCATGTACTATACCTGTCATTCAGTTTTAACAGATATTAGCATATTTTAATATTTGCTTCAGTTCTTTAAAATAGAAGAAAAACTTCTAGAGAGCTGAAGGAGCCTCATCCAAACCTTTCTTCGCTAGAGTTAATATGTCTTATTTCTGTATGTTCTTATATTTTATGTACTTTCATTAGGTACATGTGTATCAAGTGTATCAATAAATAATGTATCATGTATTACTTTAAAGCCCTATATAAATACATCACACTGTATATATCCTTTGCCAACTTGCTTTTTTCCACTCAATATTATGTACATGAGATGTATCCATGTTGATGAACACAGATCTAGTTCATTCATTTTTACTAGGGGATAGTATTCCATTGTATAAATAAACCATAGTTTATAAATTTCCCTACTGAAGTACAGCTGAATTGTTCTACTTTATTGTCATTTTAAGAACTGCTATAATCATCTTTGCTACATGTTTATTTGGGTAATTGCCCCAAGTTTAGTTAACGTTTCGGCTCAATCAGGTTGAGGAAGGAAAGAACCGTAGAATGAAAGCTCACCCAGATGCCAATGTTAGATCTAACTGTTACCAGAGAAGTTAGTGGCTCCAATTTCCCCATCACTGGTGAGAGTGGGCTGGCTCTTGCAATATATCTGTAGAAAAAGACGTTTCTGAGACTCGCCTGGGAGGACAAATGGCTTTTATTGGCCTGGAATTATGTTTCTCAGGTTGCAAAGGCCCATGTCCCTTAACCCAGTCCTGAAACAGGTGCAGCTGGAGGTCCAGTAGTGTCACATGGACGAATGCTGGAGAGCAACCCTTCCACGGGAGAGCCAGGAGCCTAGCACAGGAGAGAGAGAACCAAGAGCCAAGAGAGAATTCCCTTTGTTCAGAAGTTTAAATATTCAGGTTTCACAGCCCCCCGCCTTGCAGGGGCCACACCTATTCTGGCCAATTTACCTGTTCCCAGGTATGATTGACAGACAGGTAAGCACCTTCCCATGTCACTCAGACCTTATTGGGCATGTATCTAAACTGCCTTTGTCCAATCCCTTCCCCAATCAATCAAGACTTAGAGTGTTAAATTATCAAAGCTGTATAAATGGCATGCCTATATTATCTGGTCTTCCCTTTACTCCTTCCTTTCCTGTTAAATAACCAGGTTATTATAACCGTATCATAACTACTACCTTCCTAATATAGAGGTCATGTGAACTGTATGATGATCCAGAAAAAAAAAATTAAATAATGTGATCATTAAGGGAAACATGAGATGATCAATTTGCGGAATTAATGAAACTAAAGCTGATCTCTCTAAGCATAATTCACAAACAGCCCCATAGGAGGTGAGAGAATTATCCTTTTTTTTTTTTTTTTTTTTTTTTTTTTCACAAAAGAACTCTACAATAAAAAATGAACTCTAGCCCTGGCTGGCATGGCTCATCTGGTCGGAGCATCATCCCATACACCAAAAGGTTGCAGGCGGGTTCAATCCCCAGTCAGGGCGCATTGAAGTTTTCTCTCTCTCTCTTTCTCTCCCTTCCTCTCTCTCTAAAAATCAATAAACATATCCTAGGGTGAGAATTAAAAACAAACACAAAACAATGTAAAGACACCACTATTACATATATAGAGAAACAGGTGATGAGGATAGGAAAATAAATGCAATACTAAACAGCTCCAAATGATAGTTTATTGCTACTTTATTTGTGGTTACCATTCATTTTCTTTTTTTTAAATATATTTTATTGATTTTTTACAGAGAGGAAGGGAGAGGGATAGAGTTAGAAACATCGATGAGAGAGAAACATCAATCAGCTGCCTCCTGCACGCCCCCTACTGGGGATGTGCCTGCAACCAAGGTACATGCCCTTGACCAGAATCGAACCTGGGACCCTTCAGTCTGCAGGCCGATGCTCTATCCACTGAGCCAAACCGGTTAGGGCGTTACCATTCATTTTCTTAAGGACTGATACCCTATAAAATCTACTACTCTCTTATTACTGATGACTGAATTGTTTGATCATTAATAAAGAGTTAAAAGAAAAAAATGTTTTAAAAAATCTCCATACCAGAAAAATCTGTATCCCTAATACAGTTGGAATATGTGGCAGATTTAACTCCGTAAAGTTATAAAAACCACTAAATGATTTAGAAGTCATTAAAATCCTCACAGCATTCCTGAATGTCGGAGAGAGGGACACAACCTCACACTACTACATCAAAGCAGGCCTTTCACACCAGCTCAAAAACCACCACTCTTACATCCCTTCCTATTTTTTAACTCACACCTTACATAGCTCACATTCATACACAATTATAGAAGGTGTTTATAAGCCGGTCATATTCTTTGGAAATAATCTTAAAATGGACCCAGCAATATTACATTACATCCATGTCTTTTCATGAAAAGACAGACGATTAATAGTAATCTTTTCAACCAACCACACAAAAACTAAAATCAGGTATCAGGAGTGTTCTTACTAGTAGTAAAACCCATTGCTTCTTTAACAGTCAAACTGTTCTAAGTGTTTAAAATTACAATCTAAATTGTGAAAGGCTGAGCTCTGGAGAAAAGGGATTGCAGTTAACATTGCTTAAATCTTTTTTTTTTAAAGGTTTATATAATGCCACTCGAGTCCCCCCCGGCCCCCCAAAAAGCCTGTTTAGTACTTTACTTTCTTCATCATTATCTTTTTAAATGTTAATATTGTGAAACAGCTTTGAACTTTTTTGCTATAGTTTATAAGCCTTGAATCTGTCAACAGTAATCACAGTTTGAGAACTAAGTATTAAATTTAAACTAGGTATAGATTCCATCAGCATCTTTAGATGCCCTTATAGATTCCAAAGTTACTACAGACAATCCTGAAATCATATCTTCTCTAACTATAAGTCTATGTATCATAAAATTATCTGGAAACTATCCCTTGATTTTTAAAAGTGAATTATAGTTCTTTTCTAAAAATATTTAGTTCTCTTTCCCACCATTTAGTAAAAAAAAAAAAAAAAAAAAAAAAAATGTCAGTTTGGGTCATGATATAGTGGAAAGAAGAAATTATTAGTTATAAAAATAGCCAGTATGTATTGAATATCTACCAGGTGCCAGGCACTGTAATAAATGATACATGAACCATCAAATGTAAAGATACTACTCCGAGGAAGGTACTTTGACCTCCAACCTCAAGATAAAGAAAATGAGGCAGGAAAGTTAAGTAACTTTCCCAATGTAAGCGGATGTCTATCCAGGTCCAAATCCTAGGATCTCAACCACTCTGCTTTTATTAGTAAGATTAAAATATTGCCATTTACTGCAAAAGCAAAATTTTCACTGCTTTTAAATTCTTGAAGTATTTCATTAACCCAGAGGTGGTCCCTCCAAGCCATTCATAGCGATGATAAACTGAAAAGTAATATTGGGCCAATACGTTTGCTGAATGCTTATACCCGTGCATCATAATAAACACACAACGGAAAGCCTTTTCAAGCACAGTCACAGCCACCCACACATCTACAGGGCGACAGGCGAAGGATATGCACTGGAGCTCTTTCCACCCGGACCCCGAACGAGAACACAGTCCCTGGGACAGGAGGGTGCGCTTCCCCTTCCCTCGGCAC
This sequence comes from Myotis yumanensis, assembly GCF_028538775.1. Lineage (NCBI taxonomy): Eukaryota > Metazoa > Chordata > Mammalia > Chiroptera > Vespertilionidae > Myotis > Myotis yumanensis. The sequence continues at coordinate 9,798,530 of NW_027223759.1, forward strand.
CGAAGGCCTCCCTCCCGCGCGGGAGGCAGCACCGCTCTTCTGCCAGCGTAGAGCTGTGTCCCGAGCAGCACCCCCGCCAGCGCCCGGGCTATCGCCTCCCGCAGCCCCTGCTCACGCCCCGGCGTCGCAGCTCCAAAGAACTTACCGCCCTCGGGCAGATCGTTTTACACACGAAAGGACTCGGCTGAACACTAATGCTTAATATCAAAGTCGTTTTCTTTGTCCGAACCCGCCTTTTCGAGCCGCCCAAACCCTCGATCCCCTCTCCGCGGCGATTCCGGGGCAACGCCGCCCGTACGCTCCCCCAGGTTCGCTCGCGGCCAGCGCCCCGGGGTTTCAGAGCAGCGCTAGGAGTGAGCATTCCACGGAGCCTCATGAATGAATGGGGGGACGGCAGCGTGGGTGGGGCCGGGAAGAGGAGGGTCGTGAAGGCATGTCACGCGGCTGAGCCCACCGCAGGGGCGCCCCGTCCGGGGAGGGAGGAAAGGTGGCGACTGGAAGAACCCGGGGCCCGGGCGCAGGGGCGCCGTCCGTCGGGCGCCGGCTTGGGAAGCCGCGAGCGCTGTCTCTGCGGGTCCCCGCAGCGCGATCGCGGCCCCGACCCGCGCCCCCGCCTCCCTCCCGGACCCCGCCTCCCGCACCCCGGAGACCCGGGCCAACCCGCCCTCAGAAGCCGAGGCGGCCCCGGGACGCGCACCGGCTCACCTGACGCTCTACCGGCTGCACCGCGATCTGCATCCCCAGCGAGCTTGCAGCCCAACAACACCGCGAGATCAGCTGATTCACGGGGGGCGGGGCCTCCTGCAGCCGCGGGCCAGTAGGCGACAAGCGAGAGTGAGGTAGGCGGGGTCAGATGCCGACGGTGGCTGGTAGGGATCAAAATTACCCAAGAGGCGTTGGGCACTGCGGGCAAAAACCTCCGAAGGACGGCCCCTCCCTTGCCATGGGGCGGGGCCACCTGTTCTGAGGCCGGTGACGTAACTGGGAGCCGCAGGGGGCCCAACCACCCGGTTGCTGCTGCTGGTGGAAGAGAGGTTGGTAGCTGCAGTCATTGTGTGACCGCCTCAAACGGCAAGAATCAGAAGGGTAAGTTTGCTGCTCTTTACAGCGGAAAGGCTAAAATATCTGCAAAGCGCTTCTATGGACTGGACCCCAACGGTAGTCGCTTCCGCCCCCCGCGAATGACGTCATCGCCCGAGGCGCGGGCTGGCTCTGGCGTCCACGTTTTTCCCTGCTTAGCTGCAACCCCAAAGGGTGGAGGAGGGTGGGAGGGAATGGATTGGCCTCTCCTACGATTCCCACAAGGCACCCCGCTATCCAATATGAGTAAAACCCGTTTGCCTACCGCAGCCACAGCCCCACTCGGACTCAGCTCGCGCCCAAGACCCCCACGAGGATTTTCGGGAGCCGCGTGCGCCCGGAGGCTCCCCCTGCCGGGAGGCTGCGTACCTTGGCTGAGCCTGCAACCTTGCATCCGGACCGCCGACGGCAGATGTGCAGTTAAGGTCTGGAGCTCCTGGCAGACATGGTCTATCACGTTCACTCACCCTCAGCTCAGTTGTCGCCTTGGCCCTCCGCCCACCTGCAAACCCGTGAGCCTGCAGCAGTTGAACCAACCTTGCCCTCTCTGCACCAGTGCTGGACACCACGTAACCTGTGAACTGGCACCAGTGCAAACCAGTGTGTCCACCTTCAGTCGGTACTTCCATGGGACCCGGCGACCTTGCTAAGCCTGAAACAGTCTTTTCCAAATTGCTACTCAGATATTCTGCTATTCCCAGTCCCCTAACTTGTTACTGAATTCTACCCACCCCATCCCTTTGGTAAGAATGAAAAGCTTTGCCTCCTACATTTCTGAAGAAAATGAGGCCACTGCGAAGGAATTTCCTTAACGCCCACCAGCCACTATGACAAAACCTACCTGCAGCCCTTCCTTTCCTTCTCAGAGGAGGTGTTCTGTCCTCTCAAGGTTAATCCGGCCGCTTGAACCCCGAATCCCTTCCAATCCCTTTAGAGACTTTTCTCTTTTGTGTATTTTCAGTCTCCGCCTCTCTCTTACTCGTATTCTTCAGTATATGAGCCTGTTCCTGCCTATCCTATCTTTTAATTTGTTTTTTCTCTGTCCTCATTTCTTTAGCAACCTCCTTTTCTTTCCCACTCTTTCCTATCCCTTTCTATAGTCTCTACTTTTTCAGGTCTTCTGACACCAGTAGTCACCTCTTACTTTTGGAATCTAATGATTCAGTTTAAGAATGAAAACATTTTATGCAGCCGTTTAAGTGAAAGAATGAATCTATCTGTATTGATATGGAATGATCTGGAAGTTAGATTAAGAGAAAAAATACTAGATACTGAGTCGCATGTATTGTATTCCACTAATTGTGTATGTATGTCAGAGAGAGAGAGAGAAAGAGAGAGAGAGAGACAGGTGTGTCCTCTGAAAGGACACATTAAAATGTGACTAGCCCTGGCTGGGCAGCTCAATTGGTTAGAGCGTGGTCTTGAGATACCAAGGTTTGACCCCTGGTCAGGGCACATATAAGAGGCAACCAATGAACGCGTACATAAATAAATGGAATAACAAATTGATGTTTCTGCCCTAGCCAGTTTGGTTCAGTGGATAAAGCATCGGCCTGCAGACTGAAGGGTCCCAGGTTCGATTCTGGTCAAGGGCACATACCCAGGTTGCGGGCTTGATCCCCAGTAGGGGACGTGCAGGAGGCAGCTGATCAGTGATTATCTCTCATTATTGATGTTTCTATCTCTCTCTCCCTCCTTATTCTTCTCTGAAGTCAATGAAAAATATATTTTAAAGCTCCAGTCCAGCCCTCCGAAGATGCTGCATGCCGGCGGGAGGTTTGGAGCCTCCAGAACTGTGTGCGCGGGTGGAACTTCAGGAACCTGGGGGCTGTAGGATGCAGGGTCCTGAGCGCTGAGGCCTTTAAGAAGATCCTGAAACTTCCTGCCTCAGTTTCCCCATCTGTAGAATGAAATAATAGTGCCTGTGGCATAAGGATGTTGTGAGGAATAAATGATTGACTCGAAAGTCCAACAGTACCTGGTACAGAAAAAGCATTCAGAATATAGCCATTGTAAAGTTTAAAAGCATTGAATCAACTTGTATTCCAAAATTGGACCAACACAAAGACTTGATGTTGTGGAATTGGGAGCAAACAAGCAATGTCATCTAATGAACAAGAAAGAGTCTTGTGTTATAATGGTGAAGTCCTTGTTTTTCAATTGTCTAAAGGAAATTTTGCACATAAAGGACCTGCAGAAATACCCATGTTACATGTCAGAAGAATGGTATTTGACAGAGAAACAAGTGCATTTGTTCAGAAGTCCACTGGATCCTTTAGCATAAAGGAAGAAAACTCTGATTTAAAAATCTTGTGTTGCAACTGTGTGTCAGATTTCAGAACTGGAATGAACCTCCCTTATATTATGATACAATGCAATGAAAAGAATAATGTTTTCAAATATTTTCTACTATTTCTTCACAGTACCAATAAATTTGAAAAACGTTTGAGTTTTAGACTAGCCCATGAGTTGAAGGATGGCCTACGGGTCTTTAACGGGCCTTTAATTATATGGAAACATGTTAAAACATTCTTCTATCTCTCTCCCCAGACTAGCGAAGTTATTACTGTGTCCATTAACTTTTCCTCTATTGAGTGGGCAGGAGAGATTGAAAATCTAGGTATGGTTTTATTAGGACAAAAGAAATGTTATTTATCTGAGGAGGAAAGCACCTCAGAGCCTTCAAAATCAGATTATGCAATTTGGAACACCAGATTTTGTGTATGCTTTCTTGAAAGTGAAGAAGTAATAAGCGGTACATATATTATCCCTCCTGCTTATAGCAGTGTGATAACTTGTGTGCATGTCTGTGCAACTGAGTTTGTCAACAACAAGCTAAGAATGTCTTTGATTGCCCTTACTCGGAGGAATCAGCTGATTTCATTCCAGAATGGGACTCCTAAAAGTGTGTGCCAGCTTCCATTTGAAGATCCTTGTGCAATACAACTTATGGATTCAGGCGAAGATCGCCTTCTCATTGTGTCCTTTAGGTCCAGTGCTTGTGGTATTTGGGAAAAGAACTTTCAGGTTGCTGCTAAGTGGGAGCAAATTAGCTCAGTACTCATAGATGACTTTATTGGAATGGGAACAGAACAAGTACTGCTACTTTTAAAGGACTCCTTAAATTCAGATTGCCTGAGTTCATTTAAAATAACAGATCTTGACAACATAAACTATTCAAGTCAAACATTGGATTGCAATAAAGATGACGTATTTGAAGACAAAGAAGATAATCGTTATTTGGTGATTCCAGCTCTGGAGAGAAGAGTAAAAGTTGGCTTGGCTTCTATTCAGGAAGTTCAGCAGCATCTTTTGCTTAAGGAAAAGATTATCTTAAAAACTTACAAAGCTTTAATGAACTTGCTTCAAGGAAAAGAATGTAGTACATCAATTACAGAGGAGGAATGTCTTGTAACTCTTTGTGGTGAAGAAGAAAATGCTGTTCATACTTGTGATACGAACTTATCAGGCAATTCTCAAGTTTCAAAACAGCTAGTAGAGAAGACATGGTATCGTGTAATAGATGATAGTTTGGTTGTTGGAGTGAAAACCACATCTTCTTTGAAGCTGCCTCTGAACCAGGTGACTTTATCGTTGTTAATGGATGAACCCCATAGCTCCAGCTTTCGGCTTATTAAGTGTCAAAACAGGGTGATCAAGTTGAGTAGGGACTCTTTTTCAGCACCCTGCTCAGTGCCATATGAAAAAGGACCAGAGGCAAAAAGAACCAAATTGACTGTTGATTGTGAGGAAGAGGAAGAAGAGAGCTTTGTTTGTGGACAATATTCTGAGAAAGAGTGTGTTCAGATAGTTACTGCCGTAACATCTCTTTCACCACTTTTAGCATTCAGTCAGGTATGTTGCATTGTGCTGCTGCAAATTAGGGAGAGAGAAAATGGTAACTCTTCTGAACATCGTTTTTTTCCATGTGGCAGACTTTTTCTAAGTCTAGAAGATTTTTCAAGTGGGAAATACCTAGTGACCTTTCCAAAGAAACCTATAGAACAAATGGAAGATCTCTTTGCACTTCTTGCAACATTGCAAAGAACTTGCTTCCAAATTACATCAGCCAGATATGCCCTGACTTCAATGAGGACATGGCTCTTGGAACACATGAAATGTGAAGTAATCAAAAAATTTCCAGAAATTTGCTTTTGTAAAGGGTCAGAAAATTTGTATGGGACACTCTTTCACTGGCAACAAAGGACACCATTTGAAGGGATTTTAATAATCTATTCCAGGAATCAATCAGTTTTGTTTCAGTGCCTTCATAATCTCACCAGAATTCTCCCTATAAACTGTTTCTTGAAAAATCTAAAATCAGGAAGTGAGGATTTCCTAAGTGATCATTTGGCATTAACTTTGGAGAAGGAATTGCTTATCCTTGGTTCTCTTTCTTCTGCCTTAGTTAAGGTTGAAAACAACTTGGTGCAGAGCTGTGAAGCAAGCAAAGAAAATAGTAGTGGTGTTCTGACTGTTTTATCAGACAGCAAAGAAAACATCCAGCCCTACAGAGAAGAACTTCAGAGAGAAAAGCAAACGTTGGGGATGGACCTAAAAGTGAGTGGTGCCCTTTATAGAGAACTGACTTTGCAATTAGCTGAGGTTCAGCTGAAATCAGACCTCACTGCACAGAAATTGAGTGGTCAGTAATTATAATCTCAATTCGATTATATTTTAAAATATTTTCCCTGCCAGAATAGTTTGGTTTCACTTTGTTTTATTTCACATTATATGCCTCCTTTGTAAAAATTAAAAGTGAGGCTTTTTGTAGAATCAGGTTTTGATGATGCACAAAATATCAAGCCTTAGAGCAGCACTTCTTGAACTGGGGCCATTTTGCCTCCCTCCAACCTTCTCCCCCGTTTCCTCACCTTCCCTGCCCAAGAGCATTTAGCTTGTTTGGAGACTACTTCTTTTAAATTGTCAAAAGGAGTGGACAGTGGGGAGGCTGACGCAGGGGTGCTATTCACATCTGGTAGGTAGGAGCCAGGGATGCTGCTAAATATCCCAGTATGCACAGATGAACCCCCCTAGAAAGAATGATACTTGCCCGGCTGGTGTTGTTCAGTGGTTGAGCGTCGAGCTATGAACCAGGAGGTCGGGGTTCAATTCCCGATCAGGGCACATGCCCAGGTTGTGGGTTCGATCCCCAGTGTGGGGCATGCAGAAGGCAGCCAATCCATGATTCTCTCTCATCATTGATGTTTCTATCTCTCGCTCCCTCTTCCTTCCTCTCTGAAATCAGTAAAAATATATTAAAAAAAAAAAAGAATTATCCATCCCGTAATTCAGAGGTTGAGAAATCCTGCCTTAGAGTTACCACTTGAGAGAAGGCAGAAGTGCTTTAACAGTATTTTGCTCTAAATCTTTTTTAAAAACTTAAATAGTTCTTTTATTGTATTCTGCTTAATAAAATCTAGCTTATGTGAATTTAAAAAAATTGATGTTCCTGTTTCTTGCTCTAAAAAAATAAAATAAAATAAAAACTTTTAAAAAGTGACTAATGCCAAGGAGAATTGGGAACAAAAGTGGAAGGAAAACTCACTTTTTACTCTATGCAATATTGCGCTGTTTGAACTTGTAACTTTACAAATAGAGTTTGAATATACTTTTTACTTATTTTTTGAAACATGAAAAAAGTGTGTCGTCTTATCTTCCTTCCCCTCTTATTCTTCTAGACTTCTGGGATACACTCCTGGGTTTTCCTCCTACTCTTTCAGATCTTTTCAGACTCTTTCACTTGTCCCTAAAATTCTCAGATTAAATAAACATTTATTCCATGCGAATACTGTGCTGGGCACTGTTCTAGGCCCGTGGTCGGCAAACTGTGGCTTGCGAGCCACATGCGGCTTTTTGGCCCCTGGAGTGTGGCTCTTCCACAAAATACCACCTGCGGGAGCATGTACAGTGCGATTGAAACTTCGTGGACCATGCGCAGAAGTCGGTTTTCGGCCTGGGCGAGTCTATTTTGAAGAAGTACTGTTAATATTTGGCTCTGTTGACTAATGAGTTTGCCGACCACTGTTCTAGGCACTGGGGAGACATGATAATGAAAAGAAACAGGCAGGAGTCCCTGTTCTCACGGAGCTTGCACTCTGCTGGTGTGGAGGACAGCTGGTGCCATCCGTTCCTCCCTTCATGTATGCAAGTGCCACTCTGCAAGTGATGGAATCTATTTCTTCTTCCCCTGATCATGGGCTAGACTTGTGATTTTTTTTTAACTAATTGAATGTGGCAGAAATGAAGTTCTGGGACTTCTGAGTTAATTCCTTAAATAAACTGGCAGCTTCCAGATCTCCCTCGGAGAAGCCAGCTGCCACCCTAAAGAAGCTTCAACAATACCACAGATTGATAAGAGAAAGTGTAGAGATAAGCCACGTGGACGCCTGGCATTCAGGTGCCAGAATGCGAGTGAAATCCTCAAGTTCCTTCCAGGTCAGCCCAGTTCCTGGCCACGTGCAGCCGAATGACTGACACCAGCTAATGCCAGTGGTGCAGAGCAGCTTCGCCAAGACCTGCCTGAATTCCTGACTGACGCTGGTTCTAGTTCCAGTCTTCCGACTGATGATCCACTGGAGGGATTGAGGAGGGATTCTCCCACTTTTTTGTTCTTAAAAGTCAGAAAAGGAGGATCCTTCTGGACTCAACGGTCAAAAGCATTGAATGCCCTGGAACAATCCAGGAGTGAGTGTGTGAATGTGTGTCTGTGTGAGTGTGTGTGGGTGGAGGGGGATGGGGTGCAGCCTATGGTAGGTAATGATAGTTAGCCTAATTTTGATAATATTGCAATACAATATATTATTTGCAAAGTGCTTCACATGTGTATTTTATCCTTAAAACAACTCCATGATGGGTATAATTATTCCTAAAATACAAATGAAGAAACTGAAGCCCTCTGACTTTTCTAGGGTAACCCAACTACTCTAAGTGGCAGAGGGACCCATGCCCAGGTCTCCAAATCCAGATCTCCAAACTCCAAATTCTCATTCCACCACCACCCCCTACACACACACACACACACACACACACACACACTCACTCACTCACTCACACTTGAACTCCCACTGGATCAAGGTGGTGAATAGAGAATTCAGGTCTAAGATAAAAAGTAGGGTTCAAAAAGGACATGATAGAGAATAACAGAAGTAACAGGCTCAGTGAAGGCTGGCATTAGAAACAAAGACTCGTGGAGGGCAGTGTACAGGGATGTGCTCAAAGTGGGGTCATAAAAACAAGACGTAAACACTGGCTCCAGGCCCCCATCCTCCATGTATGTGTATATGTGTGGGGTGGGGGTAGCTTCACACACGTATAAATGCTATTTACTTTAACAGCCATTTATTAGGAGTCTGAAAGGAGCATAGGATAAAGTTCATACTCTCAAAGAATGCATTTACTAACGTGTTAGGAAAACAGTGAAATTAGTCCTTAGAAAACACAGTTCAGACAATCAGTGATCCAGGAGCTCAGCCTTTCAGGAGATGGGGGTAGTGGTGGGGAGAACCAGAGAGGTAAGGAAAGGTTCAGAGCAAAGTTGGAACCTGAGCTAGGCCTTGAAGGAGGGGTAGAGACCGCCAAGGGAAGAGCATGTCAGATGAGAAACAGTGAGTTGGACAGTGTGTTGGACAGTGAGGCTACCGGTGTGGCTGCCGTGACGTGTAGGTGGATGACTGGGGAATTGTGGTGGGCGGGGCAGGGTAAAGTCAGGTTGTCAGAGCCAAGCCCAGGAATGTAGGCTGATTCCATTGGGAGTGTGTGTGTGTGTGTGTGTGTGTGTGTGTGTGTGTGGCGGGGGGAGGGGGGTTTCTTTGAGGATATTTAACCAGAAATGATCAAAAGGGTATTTTAAAAGTATACCGGAGAGAGATATTCTGGGCTTTTAAAGTAAAGCTGTAGTCTGTGTATCGCATTCTACCTAACCATTAAAATAGAGGCTGTGTGTATGTGTGTGTTACACTTTTTATTCTTACTGAATTAGATTACATCTCTTTCTATCCCAAATTAAACAGGGGAGTTTAAACAACTTAGACCTTTGTTTTCAAAAATGGATGCTGAGATTCCGAGTGGTTGAGATTTTAGAACAGGGCACCCAACTCTCGTTGACATCTGGGAGCACTTTACTATGTGGCTGAACTTCATGCAAGAAGATAATGAACCAAATGAGGAGCAAAGACCTGCTGGTGGCATGTTGTAATTTTGGGGAATGATTTAAATAGAAATGCTTCTACTCATCTCATACCAACAGTAATTAGTGGATTGAATGACTAATCACCAGATGTAGGTAAGCAAATGGTGACTTATTTTTAGACTGGAAGCATGAAGTTATTTGAGAGTTGTTGAGGCACATGTTCATAAATCCTGCATTATGACATAAAAGTAACCACTGGAGCAAACATATTTTAATAAAATGTAAATATCTACATATTCTTCTGTATCTGAGTTACTTTTATGTAATACTAGAGGCCTGGTTCCTGAAATCGTGCGTGGGCAGGGTCCCTAGGCCTAGCCTGCGATCAGGGCCATCTTCCGTGGGTTCGCCAGTCCCCAGTCCCGCCCCGCCGACGACACCCACCCCGGTTCCCCGTGGTTTCCTGTTCGCCATCCAGCGATCAGAGCCTCCAGGATGGGGGGAGGGACCGAGAGGTGGTCAATGCACCTCATAGCGACTAGTCGATTGGCCGTTCTGGTCATTACGCCATTATGGTCACTGGCCTTTTATTGTATAGGATATGCTTAATAATGTTACACTTCTCAAGCTGGGCATTACAGTCACTTTTTTTTGTGGTGTGCTAAAAATAAAGAGCAGTGGTTTGGGCCAAAGGGCCTCTTTTTTGTGTGTGTACTACAGTATATAACATGTAAATTATAAACATTTAAAGAAAGCATTTAGGCCCAACCTACAAAAAATAGCATCCCAAATATTTATTTGCAAGTGAGTTTGTAACTTAGAACATGTTTTCCTATAGAAACAGTGAAGTAAATACTGTATTTGTTCCTGGACTAATCTACAAATGTTATGTGATTTGTGATGTTCATATAATGTGCATTTGCAATGGAAAAAAAAAAGGAAGCAATACTTTTGCAATGCTTTATAATTTAAAAAGAGGAGAAGCCCTTGGTACTAAGTACTTTTTCATAGGTGCTGGTACTTACAGAAAAGCAGGTTTTAAGGGACAAGGATGAAGAGTCGGATGGAAGTTGTGGAGCTCTGGCTTGCAGAGGGGAAGGGGTAGTTAGTGGGAAACAGCCGATCCAGCCACACTGGAGCCGGAGGCAACAAGAAAAAACATGCATCCTATGCGTACGTGGATCAAAATAGCTTCTCATATTTGGAATCAATAGGAAGAAGTTCATAAAAGCCTAACAGTTTGGAAAAACACCTATAAGTAAAACCCCGTGTTGCCAATCTACTCACACACCATTGTCAACCCTCATAAACCCGCCTGCCCCGCCCAGGCAGGGCTGGAGGTGGGAAGGGGGGGAACCCCTGCAGCCACTGGGGGAAACCCCTGACTGTTCCCTTTGCACAGACCATAAAACACGCAGGAGTAGCTCGTTTTTATTTAAAATGTTGCTACTGTACTTTGTTCACCATCGATTTTTTTACATCAATTTTTAATTTAATTTTAAAATATTGCATTAAGATGATTTTTATTTGACTTGATTCCGAGGTGTGTGTGTGTGTGTGTGTGTGTGTGTGTGTGTGTGTGTGTCCTCTGCCTTACCCCAACCCAGGCACTGGTGGGAAGCAGGGAGGAAGCCCCCGGTTAAACTTTCCCCCCTCTTCTTTCTTCCCTCCCTTCCTTCTCCCTCGCTCTCCCTCTTGCTCCTCCTCCCCTCCCCCTTCCTATCTTTTAATTATTTTTTTAAATGGACTTTTCTTTCTCTGGGTCTCCAGCTCCCTCACTTTCCCTGGCTGCTATTGAAGGCCCTTCCAGGGCAGGGGGCTCCTGGGGGCTGGGGGCTGGGGCAGGCAAAGGAGTTCTGAGGGGAAGAGGCCTCATCGATTTGCACAGATTTTAAAATGCTTAATTTTTAAAAAGCTGGTTAAACCCTTTAAGTTTTAGAGAGTTGGGGCCACGTCTGGTTTGACCAGCCCTCGCGACTGCTAGGCTTCAGTATGCGATAAAGGCAGGTGCAGGAGTAAACGCCTGAAGTAACCGGGTGGGGATAAGAAAAAAGACTTTTGTAAAAGGACGCGTGTAACTTTGAGAGTTTGCCTGAGGTGGAGTCACCTTGGCTGTGAGTGGCAAAGCACACAGAAAACTGAAGTGATGGGTGGTGTAGTCAGTAGTTAGAGCATCGGCCCCACATACTGAAGGGTCAAGGGTTCGATTTCTGGTCAAGGGCATGTTCCTGGGTTGCAGGTTCAATCCTACTTGCGGGAGGCAACTGATTGATATGTCTCTCTCACATCAGTGTTTCTCTCCTCCCCTCCCCCCCACTCCCTTCCACTCTCTCTAGAGATAGAAAGAGTATCCTCAGGTGAGGATTAGCAACAACTGAGGTGAATTGTGGTGGGAGGAGAGATTTGGGGTTTGGAGGAGTCTTCTCTTAAGGAAAAAGAAGGTTGGAGGGAAGAAAAGTGGATTTGTCCAGTTCTCCATCCTGGCCACCGAGTGGTGCTGTTGGCACAAGGCTGGCTGCTTTCTGGACTTGGGCTAGAAGGCGCCAGGCACCCTGGGATGGAGATGGGGAGAGGGAGCCACAGAGGGTCCTCCATACAGTTTGTGAGTATCAGAAATTTACAAGTCAGGTTTTTGTAAGTTTTGCTTATTTGTATTTATGTACCCACAATATATGGATATTTTAAAGCACAGTAACAAACAGTACTAAAACTCTACTGCGCCGAGTCCTGTGGAATGCGCTACTCTTCAGCATGACAAAGGATGGGTTTCCACAAGCTGTCCCCTTGGCTAGACAGAGCAAGAAACTTCAGGGCAATGTTAAAGAGAGTTCTGGGAGCATTTGATGTAGTTCATAGAAATGTGCAATGACAACTTGTACACAGGGGTCATTATTCTTTAGTCAGCAGCCTGATCACTTCTACAGTAAACTGACTGTCCCGAGTGCACCTTGACTGGGGGGCTGGTAGGAGGAGAGGCATGGAGTGGGCATGCACCTCAGCTTCTGTTCTCAGGGATGCGTGTTTCCTGTCGGAAAGAAGGCTCTTCCACAGGGTTTAGGATCCCATTCTGAGTACCAAGAAACAGAAAGCCTGTGTGCTGAGTTGATGGACCCACTGTGTGTCGGGGAAAAGGGTACTCACTGTGTGGTGAAGAGCATAGATCCTAAAATCAATACCAGTGCGTTTAAACTCTGACACTTGCCCTCTAAGAAACTTTGGACACTCCCCAGTTTCCTCATCTACAATTGGGGTGGTCAATATCTATGTCGCGGAATTTAAATGAGATGATGTGTATGAAGTGCTTGCTTAGAACAGACCAAAGGAAATGGTAGCCATAGGAGGTGGAACTGCCTCGTAAAGGAAGGGAGGGCCACGAACAGGCGTGGAAACTCTCCCGTGTGACTTGTTGTCTCAAGAAGGAAGGCGAAGTAGGTTTAAAGTGTGGACTTTGCAGCTGCTCTGCCTTGGCTCAAATCCTGGTTTCACCACTTCTTTCTTGTGTGGCCCTGGGCAAATTATTTAATACGTCTGACGGCAGAATTGTCGTGAGTAAATTACAAGTAAGCCATGTCTTTGCCTTATTATTAGTCGCTTTTTCCCCTACCGATAGCCAGGAGGCTTTGACTAAATATGTAGCGAGTTGCCTCACCATGGGACCTGACTATATTTACAAATCTATTCTTTATTAAAAGAACATTAAATCACTCTTTTAAAAACCATGATGTTATGTCGAAAGTGGAAGATTAAATATAAAATTGGCGTCCTCTATATCCGTGGGCCACCAATCCTCAGTTCAAGTCATTTCTGGAATTTTCCGTCAATGCCTTGACTCCAGAAATGAAGACAAGCAATCATACAAATGCAAAAAATAAAAAAAACCACAACAGAAGACATCTGGTCTGCAGAAGCACAGTTTTAGTTTATCCTGAAAATAGGGAGTCTCCCACTTTCCCTGCACCTACAGATTCCTGAAGATTCCTATATAGTTTTAGACAAAGGGTCCTTTTTAGGCACAGTGCTCAGTCTAATTGCGTTGTTTCACAAGCTAAACCATTGTGTCACAGGAACACCTTGCAATTAGATTTCTTTACCTGCCTGTGAAATGTCTCTTTTAACCTGTCATTACTTCCCAGTAGTTTCAGAGGGTGGACCTACACATATGGAATCGCTCAGCACGCTGGAGCGTTCCATCTGTAGCTCACAGTTTTGATCCACAACAGGTTTAACTACTCTTTCCAAGTGAAGGCCAGGATGTGGGGAGAGCCCGAAAGGGAGATGGAATCTAGTGTTACAGCCAGGAGCACGGAACTTCAGGCTAGAAAACTGGAACTGGGGCATTTGGCATTTCTGAGCAGAAATTTCCAAGGGCTGTAGGCCTGTTCTTACCTCAGTAAGAGCTTGTGAAATTTGGAAACATGGCCATCTTGCTCCACATATTTTTTTCTCCTTAACTTGTTAGTTTTGAACCCTCGTCTTTCCCGAAGGCAGTGGAAATAGAAGGTAGCACTGGAACCTATACCACCAACTTCCTCGTGAAAACGAAGTGCAAGCACACAAACAGCACACTGACCCGCAGTAACAGTGGGATGGGAAGAAGGACCACAGATGCGTGTAGTTACAGAGGAGACCCGGACACCACGTGCTTGCAGTTCTGCTTACAGTCAGCAGACAGCACTGTCCGCCTGTAAACGTTTCGGGGGAAACAAGAGTTGAAAGTACTCCAGGAAGAAGAGAGACAGGATTGAAGAATCATACTCTGTAGCTGTTATTTGGACCGAAGATGATGTCACGTGAGTTTTGATGAATGAACAGAGTCACTTCACTATTACTGGTTCACCTTAAATAGAATAACTAATTTCAATCTAGTCCTAATGAGAAATGAGACCAAACAGAGATTTTTTTTTTTTTTTTTTTTTTTGCCTTTTGTGCAAATTCAATGACCAGTGTCTCCTCGTTAAATGAAATTTGGAAAATTCAGTAGTCTTTACAGGTATTTTTTACTGTTTGCTAGATTAGTAACCTTGGGAAGGTTACATCGGTTCTCTGAGACTCGGGACCCTCATGATTAAGTGGGGATAATAATGTTGCCTACTCGCCGTCATGGGCTGGAGGATCAGCAGGAGGCTGACGCAGAGCAAGCTGTTATTGTTGTTACTACTACTACTGAGATAGGCCGAGCCTCTCCTAAACAGATGGGAATGCTCTTCAGTTAGTTTTTTTTAAGCCTCTCCTGGATAAGTTTAAAGTTTCTCTTCAGAGATCTGCTCCGCACCTGCTCCAGGAGATACCCGCCAATGGGGGGAGCCTGGAAAGCAAAGAGCTCCCTCTGCGCCTGCGTGAAGAGCCCCGCCCTATATAAGCCTGACCCCAGCGGCAGTTTGGGGGAGCCATGCTGTTGTTAGTCTATGCTCCCCTGGTGCATCAGGCTCACTCCCTTTCTTCTTTCTCTCTACCTTTTGGATTTGTTTTGCCTCCTCTCCTGATTTCTACCTAGAGAGGGGGCAAGACTCCCTTTGGTGGTCAAACTACTATTGTACTTTTATCTAAAGACACACACACACACACACACACACATTAGAAGTAGGCAGAAATGAATATAAATAAATAATCAAAAGAGATAAATAAATAATCAAAATGTATGGATTTCACGTGAATGTGTTTTTAAGAATATTGTTTTTGCCCAGCCAGTGTGGCTCCAGTGGTTGAGTATTGACCCAGGAACCAAGAGGTCTAGGTTCGATTTCTGGTCAGGTCACATGCCCAGGGTTTTGGACTCAGGCCCTGGTGGAGGCATGTGCAGGAGGCAGCAAATCAATGAACTTTCTCTCTACTCCTCTCCCTTCTCTCTCTAAAAATCAATAAAAACGTATTTTTAAAAAATAATTTTTTTTCTACTTTCTTATTTAGAAAATTCTTAAATACACAAAAGTGAACCTCCATTAAACCACCATCTAGCTTAAACATTCATCAACATTTTTACTAATTTTGTTATTTTTATTCCCACCATTATTTTTCTGGAATATTTTAAAACAAGGAAATTATATCATTCTGCCTATAAATATTTAGTATGCATTTTTAACTGTAGGATTGTCTTAAAACATAATTACCATGCAAAATTAAAAATGATTCTTAAGATCATCTAATACCATATTTAATTTTTCATATTTGTCTCTGGGGCATGGGGGAAATGGGGAAATGTTGGTCAAAGATATGTATATATAAATTCAGATTTGCAGGATGAATAAATTCTGGAGATATTCAGCAGGGTGACTATAGTTAGCAATACTGTATTGCATACTTGAAATTTGCTAAAATAACTGCTCCTAATTGTTCTCGCAAACAAAAAATTAACTATGTGCAGGGACAGATATGTTAATTAGCTTGATTGTGGTAAACATTTTACAATGAACACATATGTCAGAACATAATCTTGTATACCTTAAATACTATATACAATTTTGTTTGTCCATGATGCCTCCATAAAGCTGGTTGGGGAGAGAGATGTTTTACAGTTGATTTGTTCTAATTAGGATTCAAACAAGGTCTACATATTGCATCTGTTGAAGCTCTTAAGATTTCTGAATTATCTTCTTTTTTTATGCCATTGATTTGTTAGATAAAGCAGGTTGTTCATCTTTGTTCATGTTTGCTTCCTTGTAGTGTTATTTAACTTCTCTGTCCTCTGTATTTCTTGTAATTTGGTATGAGATCTAGACACTTGATTAGGTTCAGACTAAATTTTTTTTCTTTAGTCAAAACTACATCAGCCCTGGCGGGTGGCTCAGTTTGGAGCACCACCCTGTGCACCCAAAGGTGGTAGGTTCGATTCCCACCAGGGCACATACCTAGGCTATGGGTTTCATCCCCAGTCAGGGCACTTACAGGAGGCAACCAATCGATGTTTGTCTCTCACATCAATGCCCCCCCTTCTCTCTCCCCACCTCTAAAATCAATAAAAACATATCCTGCCCAGCTGGTGTGACTCAGTGGTTGAGCACCAACCTATCAACCAGGAGGTCACAGTTTGATTCCAGGTCAGGGCACTTGCCTGGGTTGCAGGTTCTATCCCCAGTGTGGGGTGTGCAAGAGACAGCCAATCAATGATTCTCTCTCATCATTGATGTTTCTACATCTCTCTCCTCCTCTTCTTCCTCTCTGAAATCAATAAAAATATACTTTTTTAAAAAAAGAAGTCACTTAATTGACTTTAGACAAAGCATGAATTATTTTATTTTTGAAAAATTTGAAGGATCTTTCACAATTTCTCAGTAGCCCATTTTAGTATCAAAACAGAGCATTTTACACCTTTAAAAAAAAATCAGGCTATGCTATTTCAGCAACTTGTGACTTAGGTGACTCACCCCCTGGGCTAATTCATATGCTAACCATTTAAAAATTAGAAAAGTTATGATCATTAGAGGGTGATCATGAAAAACTGTCTCAAACCTTGTCTGGGATAAAACTTTTGTATGATAACATTGACAATCTCCTTTTTAGGAAGAAATCATCATTTCTGACAAACTATAATCTAATTGTGATAAATTCTAAAGGAATTATGAAATATTCTGAGAAATTAGCTTTTCTCACTCTGTGTTGGTTGTCAATCAAAAGTTAAATAGTCTTTAACCAAATACTATTTTATCTTTTTGTATTAATATAAGTCAGTGGTTCTCAACCTTCCTAATGCTGCGACCCTTTAATACAGTTCCTCATGTTGTGGTGACCCCCAATTTCATTGTTACAAGTTGAACATAATTAAAGCATAGTGATTAATCACAAAAAATATGTAATTATATATGTGTTTTCCGATGGTCTTAGGCAACCCCTGTGAAAGGGTCATTCGACCTCCAAAAGGGTCGCGACCCACAGGTTGAGAACCTCTGATCTAAGCAGTCACCTAAAAAAAACAAAAACAAAAAACTACATGTCTCTAATTTGAGTGACTCTTTGAATTGGCCTGTTCTAGGTATTTTCTCTTGTGGCAATATTAAAATATTAAAGTAAAACTTTAATACATGCTCATAATCAAATCATCTGAAAAGTTTTTTAAACCATTGTGAGGCTCATTATGTCAAATATACATAAATAAGCCTCATTTTTTCCTTTAATGATGATGATTGTGTGTGTGTGTGTCCTACATTCTGTCTCACCCAGGTTAGTACATTATCGTGGCAATAACCAACCTTAGGAGTCTAGGAAAGTAAAAAGTTCTGTTCAAAGGCTACAAACTAGCTTAAGCTAGATCCTTGATGTGGCATCCTATTAATATCGTAAACATTAATTACATTGATGTGAAAGGAAGGGGGGGAGAGGGAAGGACAGAGGAAAAGAAGGAGATATTTTATGCCAACTCCTCTCTCTCTGCCAATGGGCAACAGTATCTGTATCGTAAGAACAACCCAGGGACTCACCAGATAGTTTTTGAATGAGTGAATGAGTGAATGAATGAATGAATGAATGACTACCCCTCTGGGAGTACCAGATGCACTATTGCTTGAAGGTGAAGAGATGGAGTAAGCATCTTCAGCTTTTTTCCTGTTTTATGATTCTGTGGTTTCTTTGACTTTTAAGAACTGGTTAGGCTGCAAATATATTTTAAAGCCTGAAAAGCAAAATGCTCTCAGAGAACAGGCAGGGGGAAAACACATCTCAACGCACCCACTTGAATCATTCGTATCATGATTGTTTACACGGACAAGCACCGTCAGTGCATAAAGACCACGTATACCCCCAGAGCTAACTTGGGGCTGGAATCTCTGACTGTAACGGGCCAAGTTTCCTTGCACCCAATAGCAGCCGACCTGCTTCCAGGGGTGCACACGGGAGAGCCGGCAGCGGCGGTTCCAATGGATGCTTTCTCCTGCCGATGAGGAAAAAACTGCTGAAGTCATGAGGCCGCCCCAGCAGAGCCCTCATGTGAGTCATATGAAAGCTCCAGCGCTGCTGACCTCTGGCGAAAAGGCAGTGACCGAGGACAGGAGAGGCCGAGAAGGAGAGGCTCCAGCGCGAGCTTTCTCCTGGAGCCTGGAAGACTATGGGCCAGGAGCTGTGTGCAAAGACTCTCCGGCCGGGCTGCAGCTGCCATCGCTGCTGGGAGGGAGGCGATGCTCGCAGCTGTCAGAGGAGAGCGCCCGAGAGGACCGAGGCTGCCATCCAGGTACTTGTCTGCCAGCAGCAGCAGCAGCATCTTTCTCTGCTGACAAACCCAGGAGAGCAGAGACCGACCCCCTTCTCCGTGGCAGGCAGGGTCTGATTGTTCTGCGGTAGGTCTCAACCAATAAAAAGGAATTTCTATTAAAGTCACAGGGAATTTATGGCCGTTGTTATCAAATTTGGAGATTTGCTTGTAAACCAAAAGGGAAAAAATAACCCGAGGCTTTGGGCCGCCTGAAACTCAGTGGGCTTGAGGTTGAGAGAGGAGTTGTTATTCTCTTGAAACCTCTCCAGGACTGAAGAGCAGGGCTGACCTCCGCGTACAAAGCAAGCTGCAGTATTGCGATGCTGTGGGCTTAAATGTTCAGTAATCAGCTCGTGGTGGTTAGCAATGCCACAGTAGAAAATTATCCCCCTACAGGGATAAGTGAAGGGGACATGGGGGGAAAACAAGTGTGAGGTAAACAGAGATACATTGGAAACCATCCATCAAAGAAATTTAGGTTAGCCAAGTTTTCAAGGACATATTTTTAGGTGAAGAAAGAATGTAGTGTTTCAACAATGGATATTCTTAAATTTTGTGTGTGTGTGTGTGTGTGTGTGTGTGTTTAAGTGATCTGACCTTCAGGAAAGGTGCCTTATGAGGGTACAGAAGCTTAGGAAATATTTGAAAAGTGAAAATCAGGCAAAAAAAAAAAAAAAATGAAAGCATTGTTTATGCCAGCCACTAGGTCTTGACATTGCATACATTTTATTCCTGCACTTTCCTTTTTTTCTCTAGCTAACAGACCTCAAAGAAGCATCACGTTCCATGACTTCATTTCACCCCAGGGGACGTCAGGCTGCCCATGCCCGGAAGTGCAAGAGCAAAAGGCCACGCAGTAACAGTGAGTCTTTTCAGGAAGAGGATCTGAGGCAGGGCTTTCAGTGGGTGAGTGAGCAGCTGATGCTGATCAAGAGGGTTTCATGTGTGCTTGTCTAGCGAGGCTGGCCCCACCTCCAGGGCAATTACTGAGCTGACCTTCCAAGTACATTCCAGCAAATTCCTGGGGGGGGGGGGGGGAGGGAGTCAACACTAAAAAAAAAGTGCTCTTTCTTTCTTTCCCACCTCTCACCCCTACCTGTTCCCTTTAAGCCCACGAAGAGCCTCCTCCCTTTTGGGGCAGCCTCATCCTACTTGAACTTGGAGAAGCTGGGTGAAGGTTCCTATGCTACGGTTTACAAGGGGATTAGCAGGTGAGTGACCCATAGCTGGAGAGACTTTAGAGATGAGGATCCCTCCCCTTGGTTTGACATTGTAAAGCCAGGTGACACATTGCAGAAGTTCAGGACCCGTGCAAGACACCATGGCCAACAGGGAAAGACATGATGACTTAAACAACCTTGCAAGAAAAGCAAATTTCTCCTGCCCCAATTAAAACCAGCCCACTATAATGTTTGTCAGCGTTCCTTCTCTTGATTTCAATGCAAAGTAGACTTGCTCTCCCCCTAAAATACAGTGGAAGTTTGCAATGGCAACCTTGAGTTTGCTCCTTCATTCTTCCACTTGCCTTCAGAGGAGAAACTGAAGTTCGTTTCTACAAAGCATGGTATATGCAAAAAGTGATTAATCCTGCGTTTTCTACACTCGTAAAATAAACAAAATGGCTGAAGAATAAAAATACTGCTAATCCAGAAGCCAAGTGCCCATTTGGCTAACAATAAACTTTGTCAAACATGTATGAAAGATCTGTGAACTCCACTGCTCTTTAGTAAAAAAAAAAAAAGATGGAGGTCTGATTTCTTTATGTCACTTCGATGTTGAAAAATAAAATGGCTTAACTGAGGTATGTGCCCTTGACTGGAATCAAAACAGAACCCTTCGGTCTGAAGGCTGACGCTCTATCTACTGAGCCAAACTGGCAAGGGAGATGTCCAATATTTTAAGAGACAAAAAGCAAGTTACAGAACAATATGTGCTCTATGATCTCATTTAGAAAAAAAATCACTCAAATGTACTTATTATACATGTATAAATTTGTATGTGCATAGTGAAGTCTTGAAAAAATACACAAGATATTCTTAAAAGTAGATACTTCTAGTGGTTGACACTGGGATGGGGAAAGAAAGATCACTAAAACTTTTCACTTTATTCCTCAGCACAAAGACATTCATTATATTTGTAATTTAAGAGCAAATTTTAAAATATCATAGAAATAGATGCCAAAAAGGCATGTGATAAAAGTTCAACATCAACTACTAGTTTTTAAAACTCTGAGCAAAATAGGAATGGGATGATACTTCCTCACTATGTTATAGAATATTTCACATCAACAGCCCACACACTTTTTGTTGTTGTTGTTGTTGTTAATTACTAGAGAGACAGCACCATTAAGTTAGAGATAGGCAAGAGTGCCCATTATCTTTTACTAGAGGCCCGGTGCACAAAATTCATGCACTAGTGGGGGGAGTGTCCCTCAGCCCAGCCTGCGCCCTCTCCAATATGGGAGCCCTCAGACATCCCTCTCACAATCCAGGACTGCTGGCTCCCAACCACTTGCCTGCCTGATTGCCCCTAACTGCTTCTGCCTGCTGGCCTGATCACCCCAACCACTCCCCTGCCAGCCTGATCGATGCCTAACTCCTCCCCTGCTGGCCTAGTCACCCTCAATTGCCCTCTCCTGCTAGCCTGGTCACCCCCAACTGTCCTCCCCTGGCAGCCTGGTTGCCCCTAACTGCCCTCCTCTGCCAGCCTCGTCCCCCCCAACTGCCCTACCCTGCTGGCCTGGTCACCCCTAACTGCCCTCCCCTGCTGGCCTGATCACCCACAACTACCCCCCCCATCTTGTGCGAGGGTGTGATGGTCAATTTGCATATTACCTCTTTATTATATAGTTAAAGATTACTGTTAATGTTCTAGCCAATGCAATGAGGAAAAGAAGAATGAATATCACTTTTTGGGGGCTTATAGACTTGTCTACCTAAAAACCCACAAAACTATCAAAATCAGTATGATAAACAGTAAGATCAGTTACAAAATAAAAATATCCTTATCAAAAGTTGTCTTTATGTATTAGCAATAACCATTTAAGAGAAAGTATAGTGGGAGAAATTACTCTCACAGTAGCAGTAACAAAAAGCATTTGCTTCAACAAATAGGCAGGATTTATATAAAGATTTATTAAGGAACATTAAACACTTGAAGAGCCATAAGGGCATTCATTTTTTTTTCATACGGGCACTCATTCAGTCTACTAATATTTTTTAAGCACTCACTGTGTGCCAGGCATTACTGTAGCCAATAAGGATTCCTCCAAGAAGGAGACAAAACCCCCTGCTCATATGGATTGTACTTTCTAGTCGCGGGGGAAGCGGGGGGGGGGGGGGGGGGGGGGGGGAGTGAGATAGACAATTATTAAACTTAGTAAAATACTGAGTTTGTCAGAGAGTGAAAAGTGCTTTGAAAAAGGATAAAACAGGGAAGAGGGGTAAGGGGTGGATTACTATTTTAAAAGAATGATGACAGGGGGCCGCACTGAGAAGGGAACACTCGAACAGACTCTGACACAGGGAGCTGGGAGCTGTGCACATGTGAGGTGGAAGAGCTTCAGGCAGAGGGAACGGCAGGTGAGAAATCCCTGAGGCCGGAGCAGGCCTGGTGCTGGGAGGGGAGAGTGGAAGCAGATGAAGACAGGGACAAGACACAGCTGCCGTAGGACAGGTGTATAGGGTCTTGAAGATCATTCCAGGGGCTGTTGTAAGGATATTTGGATTAGAACATCTAATAGTGCAAAGATGTTAATAATTCTCTAATTTAGAGTTTTACTGCATTGTAAATGTGTTCAAAAGCTACAATAATTAAAATAGTGTAGCACAAGTATAAGAAAAGACAGATCAAAGAAGTATGAGTTTTTAAAGTTCTGAATAGTCACAAATCCAAGTATTAGTAAGATCTCATATATAATCATGGTGGCACTTCAAATCAGCAAGGAAAAGAAGACAGTCCAATACATGGAGCTGGGACAATAGTTAGCAACTTGGAAATATAAATTCCCAGTGGGTTAAAGAGTTAAATAAAAAAAAAAAAAAATCCAGGAACTAGAAGAACAGATAAGAGAATTCTGTGTGTACATAACACTTAAGTCAGAACCCATAAGGGAAGATTGGAAGTGTCCATGGGGCCCCATCTGTCCAAGTATGTTCTACAAAGCCCCAATTTTGCGACACCTTAACAGAGGTTTTATTGAAAGAGTTACTGTGGTAAAATTGACACTGGGAACCCCGGAACAAACTAAAATGTGACCTTCATTGTAGGTGCTCTCAACATCTTTAAAATGTGCATGTATACCAGTACTATCTAAGAAAGGCTGAGAAAATTTTAAAGCATAAAGGATTTTCTAAACATATTTGACCAAAAAACTTTTTTGGAGGAGTGGTGAGAATTTCAAAGAGCTATGCTCTGAGTAAAACATTTTGTAGTGCCCCATGCCAGAGCAAACTGTGACCTTGAACCATAGCCTGGCCTCTGCCCATAGGCCCAGGCACTGAAGCAGGTTACACAGGTTGAGGGGGGTGGGAGGCGGGGAGGAGTATTTTAGAAAACGTTGAACATCATAAAGTTTTTAAATTTCAACATGTCAAAGACATGATAAGGCAAACAAAAGAAATTGTTGAAGAGTATATGCAAAATAGTTTAATAAAATGGTGGGCAGATAAGGCAAATCATAAAAGAACAGAAAAGACCAATACATTTATGAAAATTCAGTTCCACAACTAAAGACATAGAAATTAAAATGTGGTAATCCTTTTTATCTATAAATAGGCCAAAAAGATGAAGATAAAAGCATGCTCTTAAAACCAACCCCGCAAATGTGTAGCTATCCCACCCTCAAGGAGGGGGAGCACAGCTCCTCACTCCTTAAGTGTGAGCTACTCACAGGGACATTCTTCCCTAAGTATAGTGTTGGGGGTGGGGGTGGGGGGTAACTACAGGGAAGAAATCGGACAAACATTACCTCAGCCAGGTGATTAAGGCCAACATCAAGTCATAATTACGATGATATGCGCCCTTACTATGGTGTGATGAAAATGGTACTCTCCCTCCTCCACACCCCTAACCCCAGTGTTATAATCATAAGAAAACCTCCAACAGAGAGGTATCCTACAAAATTCTTGACTAAGGTGCCAAGGTGCTCAAAAACAAGGAAAGTCTGGAAAATTGTCACAGCCAAGAGGAGCCTAAAGAGACATGACAACTACATGTAATCTGGTATTCTGGATGGGGTCCTGGAACAGAAAAGGGACATTAGGCAAGAACTAAAGAAATCCTGGTAACCATATGGCAATATATAAATGTATCAGATCAGCACATTGTACACCTTTAACTTGCACAACATATGCCAATTATATCTCAATTTAGAAGAAGACTAAGATAAAAACTTGATTTCATAAATTTACACATCTACTGATATCCACTTTAGAAGAAATAATAGTTACTGTAAGAAAACATTTTGAAATAAAATGAAAAAGTCATACATGCTATAAAAAGGAAAGGTAATATATACCAGCAAATGAGTGTTGAAGACTTAAAGATTGTCTGTACTCTATCACTTTTGTGCACGTGTGCATTTTGTCTTCCATGTGCACACAGTTTACGGTCGACCCTCAAACAACACGGGTCCACTTATACACAGATTTTTTTTCAACAAATACCGTAAATGTATTTTCTCCTCCTCAGGATTTTCTTAGTAACATTTGCTTTTCTCTAGCTTACTTTATTGTAAGGAAGCAATATACAATACATAAAACATACAAAATATGTGTTAAGTGATTGTTTATGTACAAGCAAGGAGATTGTTAGGAGGTTAGTACAATGATTCAGATGAAAAATAAGGATAGCTGAGATAAGTGCACAAAGGAAAATAAAAGGAACAATATAGTACATCAAAATATTACGAGGAAGGATCTGATGGGGGGTGGGGGCATTCTCTGATTTCTGTATCTCCAAATTATTTTTATAATAAACATGGATCACTTTGGTAAAGAGAAAAAAATGTTTTGGTATACATATACATATTATATGACTTTTAACATTTTTTATTTTGAAAAATTGTAGATTCGTATGCTAGAATATATTTGGAAGGAAAACTTGTTTATGTTAAATTGTAATGAGCCATCTTAATGTGCGCCCCTTCCCCCCATTCTTCTAGAATAAACAGACAACTAGTGGCTTTAAAAGTCATCAGCATGAATGAAGAGGAAGGAGTCCCATTTACAGCCATCCGAGAAGGTAAGAGGAGTGAAATGGACCCAACCGATATGTTTTAACTCAGGGGTCCTCAAACTACGGCCCGAGGGCCACATGCGGCCCGCCGAAAACATTTATCCGGCTCGCCGGGTGTTTTTGCCGCTGCTGTGTGCATAGGAATTTGTTCATAGTTTTTTTTTTAAAACTATAGTCCGGCCCTCCAACGGTCTGAGGGACAGTGAACTGGCCCCTGTTTAAAAAGTTTGAGGACCCCTGTTTTAACTCATTGATTGGGGGGGGGGGGGCGGGGAGAGGGAATGCATTGAGTCTATCCATTCAGTATCTAGCTTTTGATATTTCTAGAAGTAATAATATAATTGTAATTTTATTCTTCCTACCAGTTTTTCAAGTATAGTTACACTATCATTTTGCTACTCATTTTTGAGGAAATCAAGATTCAAAAGTATTGTATTAGTTGACCAAGACTATACACTCAATGAGTATTTATTTAGTGTCTTCTTGTGTGTTTGGTCCCATACTAAGTGCTAAGGCTATAGCTAATAACCTCAGAAAAATCCATATAAAAGATAAAATTAATAATATAATTACAATTAATAAACAATTTACTTGAAAATAATAAGTGGTTTAGATAGCATTTGAAAACCTCTTTGGGAAGGCATGTATGTCTATTGTTGTGCCTGTATTGTCTCTGTACCCTGGGGAGTATAGCAAGGGGGTGAGGGTGGACTTGGGTTTGAATCTTAGATCTACCAATTACTAGTGTGACTGTGGGTAGATTACTTTACCTATTTAAGACTTGGCTTATTGCAGAAAGAGGATAATAATATTACCTATTTCTTTTCGTTGTTATGAGGATTAAATGAGAATATGCACTTAGAGCACTAATCACGGTCCATTTTCAGAATTCAACAAATGCTGGCCATTATCATTCCATTCTTGTTTTATTTCCCTCAGTGATGACTTGTTCACCACCAAAAAACCACTATCGTGAATATAAATCTTTAAAATTCCACTTATTAACCTTTTACAAGAGCCATTTGAAATAAAATGAGAATGAGATTGCTGTCCATTTCATCAAAAACCCAGAGAAATGGCTCTTCCCTGGCCTCACTTTCCCCGTTAAACGACTTCATTCTCCCTTCCCTTCTGTATGTGCACATCCTGCCTGCACCACTCTGGGGTGGGGGGGGGGGGGGGGGTGGGGGGGGGGAGGGGGGGGTGTTGAGATGGATGAGAAGAAAAAGCCCAATCTTTGCTCTATATCATTTTCAGATGTAACAGAGCAGATGGTTCCAGTTACAACCAGTGTTATAATGGAGGTTTTTTTTAAAAAAAAAAAAAAATACAACATAAACTGAGATGAGAACCAGTTAGCATCCGTGTGGCTAATGGAGTGAGTAGACTTTGAAAGGAGCTTGGAAGGATGGACTATGCAAACAGGCACAGAAAAAAGCAATTCAGAAAATGAGTTTATAACTGAATTTGATGCCACTTTCAAAAGTCTTTCAGAGCCCCTGGGACATGTGTTCTTTTGAATTTAACTGGAAGGGCCAAATGGCTGTCAGGTTATCTGGGGATTCAGCCTGGTAGGATCAGGTGCATTCTGGACGAAAGCATGGTTTTAATATAATGGAAACTGCATTTACGAATGCACTTATCGGTGGTCCCCATTAAAGAGCGATCAGATTTAGAAAGAGATGTATGTAGGTTAAGGAGCATTTCTGCATGTAACACAAGTCCCCAGGTCACCAGCACAGGGAGGGACTCCAGGCCCAGGTTCACCCCATCCTCCATGCACTTGTCTGTTGCTTCAGACTTGCCTCACTCCAAGATTTTGCCCGCAGCCAAGTTTTTCGGGGTGATATTTGACCAATCCTTTTTTGCCAGTGTTGCCACCCGATGCTTCTCAGCATGGTTCAGGAAAGCTGGGCCCGTGTTGCTCTGTATGCGAAGCGTTTCTTTTACTGCACATTTACCAGGAGTTGGCTCTCCATCACAGGTGTTTGCAATTACACTTAGGATTCAACGGTGGACTTTGTAGGCTGGCTTTATGGACTTACCTTACTGAATGCGTTGCTTCACGATATGAAAAACCACACAGGGATTGGTGACACATTGCAGGTCGCCAGGCATCTAATTTCCAACAATGAGTGTTTCCTTTCCCACCAGTGCAGAAGCTGTGGGCCCTTGTTAGAGCCGCCTTCTCCCCTCAAGGAGATAGAAGGCCTCGCTGGAAAACGTTGGCACTGTCCCACTTCTCCTGCAAGAACTTTAAGGACGTGAGGCCAGGGAGACGGGAGGCTAAATGGGAAGGGCTGGAAGGCAAAGTAGGAACAGCTGGAATTCATTAGTTCAAATCCAGGGTCACTAGCTAAAAAGGCAACTGAAAGCCACGTGCAGGAAAACTGAACGAGTAATGCAGACTTCTTTAAAAAGCCTTGAAGAAGGAATTACTTTTCCTGACCAGTTTGGCTGCACTGATGCTCTAGCAGCCAAAGATTTATTGAGTATGATTTTACTGTATGTATGGTCTCTATGTAAGTGGAATACCTGTGGCAGTTTAATAATCTGGTCATTTGGAATACTTATTTGATCTTAACATGTAATACGAAATTAGCAAAAGTATGAACAGCACTAAGGGAAACATGTTTTAACACCCATGCCAGATAATCTTCCCATATTACCTCTTTCGATTCTCTTAACAACCTTTGAAGAGAGATATTCTTTTTCTTCTAATATATAGCTGTAATTCAAACCAAATCTCTCTCATTCGAACATTTGTACACCGTCTATGCATTCATGCTACAAATATTTATTGAGCACCTACTATGGCCAGGTATTTTGCTGGCCACCGGACGCACAGTAGAGCACACGATAGGCCCTTTCTCTACCCTCATTCCTTTGCTAATTAAAAGGATTAGCTACCTTCCAGCAACTTAGAAAATCATTCATAAGTGGCTCTAGAGTTATATTTTAAATGTTTATGTTTACAACTAGGAGTAGGCTGATATTATACGTTTTTGTATAAGAATATGTTCCCTAGTTTTATTAAACAGTGTATCAATATTTTGATAATGTGTAGTATTTTAAATATCTTCCTAAAAAATTAGAACCTTTTGGTTTAAAACCAGGACTTTCAGCCTGTTAGCAGCATTTTTTAGGAGCAGTCATAGAACTAACCTTTTTTGAGGACTAAGCATATGACATATTTCCCCCTCCCCCAAGACACACACACACACACACACACACACACACACACATTGTCTTTTTTAAAAACCCTTACACCAACTCCAGTAGGTAAAGTGTGTTGTTCTTGTTGTAGAGATGAAGGAATCTGAACTTTAGAGAGGTTAGGTAAGTTGACTGAGATCTCAGAACTAGGAATCAAAGTTGTTAGGTAGTAGATAAAATTTATTGTATTGTGATAAATGTAGAACTTCTTAACTCAAGCATTTCTTCTTTAGCAACAGTAAAAGTAAAAATCTGTTTTTATGATACATTTTGTATAAATGTTAAGCAAAATGCAGAAGAAACATTTAAAAAAATGATATATATCATACTTGTCAATTTTGATTTTATCATGAACTCTACAGCACCAGTAACTGCAGTGCCTAAATTAGAAACAGTTTTAGCTAAGAATCTTTTAAGATCATTCTCTAGTAAAAAACATTACAAAATAATTATTCCCAGTTCATATATGATAAAACTGAGCCAAAACTAGACTAAGGTTCCCCTAAGGTCATATGGTGAGGTACAGAATACCAATTAGAACCACTGATTCACTGATTTCCACAAATAGATTGAGCAGATCAGGTTGACAAGAAGTTCTTCATTAAATGCAATCAAATCATATCGAGGACATAGCATACTTACATTTTTATAAAACAAAATCTTGCCAGGATGATGCTACGTGATCAAATTACAATTCCAAAGAAATCAGATAATAACTACTTATTTAACATTTGTTTTAATATTTACCTTGATGATTTCTTTTCTTGGAATGCATAACTTGACTCACTTACTTGATCTGTGACACCTAGGCCAGAGGAAATGCAACATCAGGAAATACAAATTCTTTTTAATTCAATGCCTAGTGGGGGTTGGGAAGGAATTGGCTCCATTATTGACTCCTACATAAACTCGTTTCAACTGCCTGGCCTTCATTAATTCACGAGGCCTTATGAGCACCACGTGCCGGCACAGGCTGCGGGCTGGAGATGCAAAGACAGGGACAGGAACAGGACATGCCTTTGAGGAGCTCACAGCCTAGAAAGGGTGTTGACTACCATATATACCTGTGCCCTAGGACTTTGAGTCAGCCTTGTTCTTCCAGGTAATCATCATCTTTAACCTTTCCTTTAGATGATAAACTAAAGCAGAATAGCCCTAACTGGTTTGGCTCAGTGGATAGAGTGTCGGCCTGCAGACTGAAGTGTCTTGGGTTCAATTCCGGTCAAGGGCACGTGCCTGAATTGTGGGTTCAGTCCCCAGTAGAAGGCGTGCAGGAGCCGATCAATGATTCTCTCTCATCATTGAGGTTTCTCTCCCTCGCCTTTCCTCTCTGAGGTCAATAAAAGTGTTTTTTAAAAAATAATAAACTGAAGCAGAACAGAGTAGAGTATCCTCAAAATTTCATGACCCATTACACCTGCAAAGCATCCATTTTCAAAAAACTTGACTGAACCACAAACCCCAATGAAATGAACAAAACCAAGAAATTAAATATTCTCATATAGTTGCAAGATAAAAATAACTTTTTTCCTAAATTATTAAATATCTTACATATATGAGAATTGAATTAAATTCCATGTAATGTTAAACCAGTCAGTCATCCTAAACACCTTTATGGACATTGAAAATAAAGAAAGAAATACCTTGCATTTTTTAAAACATGCTTAATAACTTTCCGTTGTGGGTCATTCTCCTTGATCTTTGGGGTTATGCTGTCTTTTTTTCAGGTTTTTCTCTTTGGCTTTTCTGGGTGTTCTCATGATCATACCAAGTTAACATATGCAGAATTCTTACAACAATGCCTGGCATGTGGTAAATGCTCAATGAGTGTTAGCTATCATCATCATCATCATCATCATCATCATCAAAGTATTTTGGAAGCCCTCAAAGAAATTCCATCGTGATCCCATTTGTCTGGAGCTTTAAAGACTGCCCGATTTATCATTGTGTTTTTTCTTTGAAGAAAAACAAAAATTAGTAGACTCAGAATATGTGAATTATAAAAACAATAATTTTACAGGAATCAGGATGCTCTGGTTTTAAGACCTCTCCCTTCTCCCTCGGCTGCTTAGCATGCAGAAGACACCACATCCCGCTGTGAAGTTTATGAGGCAGCCTTGAAATTAGAAGAAAGATCTTCCCTTTCTGGGTTTGAGGCCCACACATCTGAGGCTGTGGGCATTTTAGATTCCTCTGGTGGATGGACCAAACAATATACCAACGCCATGAGATACATGCTTTAAACATCATCTACTCTTTCATGTAAATTCCCTATTCCTAGTCATTAAAAGTCACAGTTGCCCTGTAAGTATTTCAGTATTTCTTGGGTGTTAAAAAAAAAAAAAAAAAAAAGCAGTAGTAGACACGGCCATAACACAACAGTCAGGAAGACAACTAAAAGAAACAAGAAATAAAAGCACCATCAGCCAAAACACCCTATACCAACCAATTATAGGTATAGAAATGATATTAGGCAATTGGTGACCACAGACTCAATAGTAAATATTTATTGAATGCTTACAATATAGCAGACGTTGTTCTAGATACTGAAGACACAGCCATAAGCACAAGACAAAAATGCCTGCTCTTAATGGAGTTTATATTCCTAAGGGTGGAAACAGACAATAAACAGATATATAATATGTCAGTGTAACAAGTGCTACAATATGCCAGGGGTGATAAGTTCTATGAAGAAGGATAAAGCAGGGCACAGGGATGGAGATCACTGGGGTGGGGGTGTCAGGGAAGCCAAGACTTTGAGCAGAGACCTGAAGAAAGGGAGGGAGGAGGCGTGCAGGGAGCTGAGACAAGAAGGTGACTGTGAACACCCAGGGAGGAAATGTGTTTGGAAATGTCCAAGGAATAGGTAGGAGGCCAATATGTCTAGAGCCAAGTGAGCAAGGATAGGGAGTGTGAGTTGACGAGGGCAGAAATTATCAAGAACTCTGTATGAAATAAAGATTTATAGTCACTGATATTAGCAGTGAGCCTCATCCTAAGTGAACATCAAACTGAGCTTTTTAGCAAATGATAGTTTGGAGCCATTGTAATGAACAAAACATGCCATCATAATTTTAAAAATAAGCATCAGGAATTTTAGTAACATCATATTTAAGCGAGACTAAATTTTGTATTAAAAATAAATTTAAATATCTTTACAATATTCTTAGTAATTTCAGCTTCACCATATCCATTTAAAATCGAATTTTGGTGCATGTTTTGTAATATTGGGGGGGGGGGCATAGAGAGAGAAAATGAACATAATTTGCAAATAAAAATACACATAAAATACCAGCATGTTTAACTGATGGTTAGAAGTCATTGTAAGTATGGAAGGTGTTGGAAACTCTAGCAGAAACAGATATAAACAAAATTTTTAAAAATTTAAATTACAATTGGATGCAATAAATACAATATTATATTAGTTTCAGGTATACAACATAGTGATTAGACATTTACATAACTTATAAAATGATCACCCCAATAAGTTCAGCTTCCATATCTGACACCATACATAGTTAACACAGTATTGTTGACTACGTTCTATTTACTGTACTTTACATTCCCATGACTGTTTTAATAACTGGCAGCTTGCACACCTTAATCCCTTCTCCTTTTCACCCAACCCCCCTCCCATCTGGCAACCATCATAATGTTCTCTGTATCTATGAGTTGACAGAAACAAAATTTTAATTTATTAACCTGGGAGTGGGGATTTAGTGGGGCTCAAGGTGGAAGGGAGGGCCAAGTACCTGTTGTCTGGGATATTAATTCTAATTTGCAACCGTGTGCTGCTTGACATTTGCCAGGGATCCGAGCACGGAATCTGGTTCCATCCTCATGTCAATCCTATGAAGTCAGGTTGGGGAAGGCGTTATCTCTTTCTCACAAGGAGTGAACTGAGACTTGGGTTGAGATACTGCCCCGAGCTCACTTGGCTAGAAAGTGGCAGGATCCATAGGAGGGCTCCTGGCTCCACAGCCAGCTCTCCATTAAGACACTCAATAAATATACTTGATAAATTAAGTGCTTAGTCTTGGCTGAGTGTTGTACCGGGTGGTGTGGCGGCAACTGAAAGAGAAAGTCACTCCCGCTATTCGCATATAGCCTTCAGTCTGGGACTAGGGATATTAAGCAGATACCTATAAGACTGTACATGTACAAAGCAATGGACGTGTAAGAGTGAAGTAATACATTTAGCTCATAAGGATTCGGGGTGGCAAACAGTAAAGTTATACTATTCGTCAGTAGAGCAAGGTAGGGTTCATGGACAGAGCAGGGCTCCCTGGGTGGTAAGAGGTTGCCAGCTCAAACTAAGGTGAGCAAAGAAGGAAATTTGCTGGCTCGGAGGCCTGGAAACTACACACTAGCAGGGAGCCAATGATGTCACCAGGAGTCCGGGCCTGTCCATCCCCAACACTGTTTTTCTCTGCCTTAGTTTTATTCCCAGGTGTGGGTAAGCTGGCCAGGGCAGCTCCTGGTTAAAGCCTACAAGCTCAGCTTTCACCGTGTAGACGAAAGCACTTCTATCCTCATGACACTGGCAAAGTGGGGCTCTCCCACGCTAGGGCTTTGTGCCTGTCTCTGAACCAATCACTGTGGCCAAAGGGTGGCTGTGCTCTGATTGGACGGGCCAGGGTCACAAGCCCAGTCTTGGGTAAGGGTGGGTCAGCCCCACGGAATAGCAGGCACTGAGTAGGGGAGGGTTTGCTTCTCCAGAGGAAAATGGAGGCCCCCCCCCCCTGGAAGCGGGAATGGCTGCCAGAGTTGCATTACAATGGGAAAGGGTCATTGAAGGAAGTAATGTTGCAAAATTTGAAGGGAGCATTTGAGCTTGTTGTCAATCTTACAGAATTCCGGAGGAGAGCTGTTGCCCGAGATTCATGATATACGGGCATCCCCTGCAGAACATGGCTTTGAGTTTTTATTTGAGTTTTAATTTTTCCTTCCCCTTAAGTGTGAAGGACACTGTTTCTTCATATAGGGATACTCTGAGTTGAGACATCCCTTTTTTGTGCCTTTTCTGCTCTCTTCCCTTCTGTTTTATCTCTGAAACCACCAAAGACACAGCCTTTTAACCCCCCTGCCAGGAGCAGGCTGGGAGAGGTTAATAGGGGGACAGGGAGGACCTATGGAATACTTTCAACAATAAAGATTTAAATAAATAAATAAAGAACCCCCCAGCCAGGCACTCGCTGGCCTTTTGTGGTGACTTTTCCATTAAGGCTGCTCTTACTGACCAAATAACAACCTGTTATTGAAGCTGCAAAAAGTCCTCAGCCCTCCCCACACACTCCTCTGGGCTCCCAAGTTTGGCTCTGTCCCCTTTTCAAGTTTGCAGTTCTCCCCTTAAGAAGTCCCCTCCACTGTTTATTATGGTTTAACCATTTTTCACCCTATGCTCTTATCCCTGCCTTCTCCCAGTCCCACCCAACATCCCTTCTGAGCCCCTGTGGGACTTTGAATTTTAGAAAATGATTACGTGTTGCAAAGTCCTGCTCTAGAAGGCAGGCCACTCCATTTCCTGCCCGCCTCCGCCCCCCCCCCCCCCCCCCCATGGCCTTATCTCTCAGGCCTCCTCTCCTGTGACTCTGAAACAGAGATGATAAGGTCCCCAGAGGAAAGCATTTGCAAAGTGCTCTGAGTGCTTTGATGAAATTGATTGGGTAAATGGAAACATATTTCTTTTCAAACTGCTCTAGCCTATTAAAAAAGTAAGGTATGCAAATGCAATGACTCACCATTTAACAAATAATGAAGGTACTTTGTCATTTTAAATATTATTTCACAAGAGATATTTCCAGCAATAAAAAACCAGAACTGCTTGCTTTGAAATGTTTAAAAATATAAATACTGTTTGATATCTTTAAAGCAGGGCTTTCAAGATCGTTGATTGAGTTAACATTTTGTTGAATTTTTCTAGCTTCTCTTTTGAAGGGTCTGAAACATGCCAATATTGTGCTCCTGCATGACATAATCCACACCAAAGAGACACTGACATTCGTTTTCGAATACATGGTGAGTTGCCCCAGCATTTTACAAAGCATGAGGGAAAAGCCTGGTGCTTGTATAATGAATCTGTTAATATTTTATGGCATGATAAAATTTTCATTACAATGTGGAAAGTGTCATGGAAATTTTCATTATTACGATTAACAGAGCCTATTGTTCTTATGCTTATTCCTGAATCTTGCCTCTTTGCCCATTGTATTTGCTGTCTCTTTCCCCTCACCAGCAGTAATTAATAAGAATTTTGTGTTTGCCTCCTAAATAAAACGTTTACACTTTTAAAAAAATCTATTTTTAACCACCAGCTGAGCAGAGCCCAACATTTTTCATTGATAATGAAGATATAAGCCACCAGGTTTTAAAACATTGTATATAAGTTTACTAAAGAATAACTCACTGTAGTATTTCTGAGAGGGAAAACTATTCAAATATTAGCAGAAAGAAATCATACGGTATGTGTACTTGACTTGCCCCCGAGAAGAGTGGAAACTCCCTGTGTCATGGTGTTCAGGGACAGTCATTTACCTAAATAGAGCATCTTGTTGTGCCGGGAAACAAGCTTCCTTCTAAGAGCAGCCAGTTAGAAAGACACACTGGGTTTGACCTCAGCAGTGGGGTCTCAGAAAACCTGGCTGTGTGCCTTCTGCCCCTTATTCTCAAAAACCTGAACTTTGTACGACCTCTGGCAGTCAAATGTGCGGTCTGCTGTAGGGCACTGTGCAAGCACCACTAACAACAGCCTCTCCCCCGTTTCCTGTAGCACACGGACCTGGCCCAGTACATGTCCCAGCACCCGGGCGGACTGCACCCTCACAACGTCAGGGTGAGTGCTGCGAGGCGCAGGCCTCTCTGGCTCGCCCACCACAGGAGAATTTTGAAACAGGCTGACAGTGCAAAGCAAAGTCCCAGGACACAAAATAAGAAGATGGCCATCATTAATATTCTAGAGAAAAGTTAAAAAAAAAAAAAAGAAAATTGTCCTTCAAGATATGGAGCAATGTTTAGTGGTTTTCTGGATAGCCTAACCTTGTCAGTCATTGCTATCATGCAAATGTGTGCCTAGAAGCATAAGCCAATGAAAAGAATTGCACTGAGAAAAACAAGTGGAGGTAGGCCATCTTTTATAAAATAAATACCTTCTTCATGGCAGACTGCTGTGCTCTGTGATAAAGTTTGTGTTGTATTTATAGTTCCCACTAGAATTAGCCAACAAATCACCTGTGTTGGATCCTGATCAGTTACCTTTTTGCCTGTCCGATCAGGTCCTGTTGTCTATGGAGCTAGCTTCCATTTTTTCCCAGTCATTAGAATAGAAATAATAATGACCTCTTAACAGATGTAATTCTACTTGTGTTATAAATCATTTGTATTTTATACTTTTCATTCTCTAAAGTTTTATTGGCATTTAATTAATTAACCTAGACACATGAGATTTGCATATGTACTCATTCATTTAAATAATAATTTATGTATTAATTTATTCATTCAAGAAATACTTATTGAGGTCTTAGTACTATATTAAGTTCTGAGGTTTTACTAATGAATAAGTTGTATTTCTTACTTTCAGTGTGCTTAAAGCCCAGTAAGATAATGTGGACTTAAATGGGCAGTGAGAAGCAAAGTGACAAGGCTATGGCTGTGTTGATAGGAATATTATGAGACTCTTAATGAGCAGCTTAATCTCCTCTTAGAGGCAAGTGGGGAAAGGTTGAGGGGTGAGGAGTTGAGAGGAATGAAGAAATCTTAATAGCTATTGGAGAATGGGGTAGGGAACTAACTAGGGAAACCAAGGAAGTCTAGGAGTGTATTAAATATTCTAATGAGAATGAAAATCATTAAGCTATCTGCATGTTTATGGGATTATTTTTTAAATGGCAGTGCTGCCATAGCCAGTGTTGCTCAGTGGATAGAGCGTCAGCCCTGAGGACTGAAGGGTCCCAGATTGGATTCTGGTCAAGGTCATATATGTGGGTTGCAGGCTGGATCCCTGGCCCTGGTCAGAGGCACATGTGAGAGGCAACCAATTGATGTGTCTCTCTCACATCAATGTTTCTCTCTCTCTCTCTCTCCCCCTTCCTTCCACTCTAAAAGTCAATGGAAAAATATCCTCAGGTGAAGATTAACAAATAAATAAATAAATAAATAAATGGCAGTGCTTAGCCATTTGAATAGAGCAGTGGTTCTCAATCTTCCTAATGTCGCGACCCATTAATGCAGTTCCTCATGTTGTGGTGACCCCCAACCATAAAATTATTTTTGTTGCTACTTCATAACTGTAATTTTGCTACTGTTATGAATCATCATGTAAATATCTGATATGCAGGATGTATTTTCATTGTTACAAATTGAACATAATGAAAGCATAGTGATTAATCACAAAAACAATATGTAATTATATATGTGTTTTCCGATGGTCTTAGGCAACCCCTGTGAAAGGGTCGTTCGACCCCCAAAGGGGTCGCGACCCACAGATTAAGAACCGCTGGAATAGAGGAGCAGAGAAAGTAGACAGTTTATTGATTCAGAGTTGGGGTTTTGCCAGATAAGTGAGAGGAAAAGACCATTTGGCAAGAGAATTGAAGAGAATGTCAAAAGGTTAAGCTGGTGGTCAGTGGCTTCTAAACTGAGGGAAGACGTGAAGATAGGCAGAGTGCGGAAAGCTAGGTAGAAAGCAGAAGAGTCAAGAAACTAGACTAGAGGTGTTGATTACATAGAAAAACGGTTGCAGGAAAAATAACGGTGAGAAAGATTTTCAGGCTTATGTGACTCACATATAAGTCACTGTGCTAAATGCTTCAGAGGAAAAAAAGACATGGAAGACAGATTCTGGCCCTCAAGACACTTACATCCAAAAACAAGATAAAAGAAATACACACCAATACTATTACATGGCATTTGTGAATAATGCCAAGTAAGAAATAAGACCTAGTTTGTAGATGTGTAAAGAAGTAGAATATATTTTCTCATTTTAAGAGGCTTCATTTAAGCCAGAAATCAAAACATACATTCATTTTAAGAGGCTGAAATAGGGGAAGATGTTATAGAAAGGAGGAACGTGTTCACCAAAGGTACAGAGCAGGGAAATAGAGGATGTATTCAAGGAAGAGGATCCCAGAATCATGGACTGTTAGGGCGACGGGGCCGACAGTGGTTTTCAGTTTTCGGGTTCTGACCCATTAGTGCAGCTGTGGGCAAACTACGGCCCGCGGGCCGAATCCGGCCTGTTTGAAATGAATAAAACTAAAAAAAAAAAAAAAGACCGTACCCTTTTATGTAATGATGTTTACTTTGAATTTATATTAGTTCACACAAACACTCCATCCATGCTTTTGTTCCGGCCCTCCGGTCCAGTTTAAGAACCCATTGTGGCCCTCGAGTCAAAAAGTTTGCCCACCCCTGCATTAGTGGGTTATGAAATCAATGTGGTGATTAGCAACCAACATTTTAAAAAATGAAATGAAATGGGTTAGAAGAGAATAGAAAATGTTTTGTGCAACTTTTGTTCTAGTTGAAACTGTACTTATATCTGGATATGGATGTAAATACTGGGTACATATATATTTGGTTGCAATACAAAAAAAAGTTTTAAAAACACTGGGCTGATCTAACTTTTTTGTTTTGCCGAATTGGAATCTAAGATTTGAGAGGACAAATATTTTGCCAGAGGTTATAGAAACAGCCCTTGCCATAGCTAAATATGATTCTTGGTTAGGATGCTTTTCCACTACTGCCATATTGCACCTCTGGTCCTGTTGGCCTGACATGTAGAATATATTAGTGAAGTGGGGTACATAAGTCTGGGGAAATTGATTGGGTAGGTGGCCAAGAGCCTCACTTCCTAAGATGTGGACTCTATTCCTTAAACATTAGAGTTATTAAAGGGGGTTGAGTTGAGAGAGCATGACATGATCAGAAGGAAATTTATGTAACTGTGGTCTGTGGGATGGATTAAAGAGAGGAGACTGGAGTCAGAAATTCCAGTTGGGAGTTTATTGATGTGGTCTAGCCCAGTGCTTCTCAAACTTCAGTGAGCAGATGAATGACTTGGGGGTCTGATCCAGGCAGCCTACAGTGAGCCTGAGCTTCTGTTTCTAACATGATCCCGGGGGATGTGGATGCTGCTGGTCAAGGAACAAACTTTGAATAGCAAGGATCTAGGTAAGACGTAATAAAGGCCTAGATTATTGGAGTGAAGGCGAGAATGGAAAGGAATGTGAAAAATGGAAACAATGAAGAGTTCATCCAGGACATGAAGAGGGAGAGGGTGGGGACAAACATGGCTGATTTTGAGTTTGATTGACCAGGAGAATTATAGCTCTATTACTAGAAATAGAAGAAGTTGGTTTGGAGAAGAGGAGGAGTCCTATCTTAGATGGAATGAGCTCCTAGTTGAGGTTAGGGTTAAAGTTATATATATATATATATATATATATATATATATTATATATATATATATATGGAGAGAGAGAGAGAGAGAGAGAGAGAGAGAGAGAGAGAGAGGAGAAAAGAGGAATGTGGATCTTAGAGGGAAATAGTGAGTTAAGTTTTGGACATTTTGAGTTTGATGTGATTATAGGATGTCCAAGTGAACTTCAGACTATTTGGGTCTAAAGTTCAAGAGAGAGTCTGAGTTGGAGATAAAGATTTTGAAATCTGCAGAATACTGTTGTTAATTGAGTCAGTTAGTAGATAAGATGGCTAAGGGGGAGTATGTGGAGTGATAAGAGAAGGTCCAGGATGGAGCCCTAAGGAATTTAAATATATTGGAGATCAGTAGAGGAAGTGGATAGAACCCATAAAAAAAGAGACTTCAGAGAAGTAGGAGAAAAATTATAAGGTTGTGTTACCAAGGAAGAGCTTCAGGAAGGTCAACAATTCCAAATGCTGCAAAGAGAAGGAATGAGAGGTATCCATTGGATTTCCACAGCAAAAGGCATTGGTGACCATGGTAAAACAACAACAACACCTAATGAATGACATGATCAAAATAGTTGCTTATGATGGCAAGACCTACTGTGTTATCATGGAGTGAGGGTGCCTGGAGAAGCAGACCGATGGAGGTCAGCTTGCCATGTTACACTGATGTCAAGGGAGCAACAGCTGTGATCTCGAGAGAATGATGCCGGGTGGTGGGTGTGTGGATGAGAGTGACAAGAGGAGTAGAGGAAGATGTAGCTGGATGTCAAGAAAGTCTAAGCAACAGGGGTTTTTACTTAAGGGTAGAGAAGGAATGGTTTTGAAGTGGGGTTGAGGAGTCAGGAGGCAGCTGCCCCCACCCCCCTGCGATCGGATGTATGAGTGAGCTGTAGAAAAGCTAGCATCCACGTATGAATGCTATAAAGGAGCAGTGAGCTCAAGGTCCCACTGAAGGAAAGGAGCCAGAAGAAAATCCATCAGAGGTTGCGCTGTAGAGAGTTTTAATCCAGGATTGAGGCGCGAAGAGTGAGCAGTGAAAAGGTCTGGGAGAGGAAGGAACCATGGATTACGTGAAAGGAAGCACAGAGCAATACAGAGATGAGCTTATGGGAGGGAAAAAGAATAGTCTGAGAGGCTTACATTTTGAGTAGTGACCACAGAAGACATGATGGGGACCGCCTGGGATTTAACAAACCCCAGGGATCCCTGGTGAGTGGAGCACTCAGGGCTTCCCTGCAGACTTGGCTGACTCATCTGATTGTGTTTTGAGGGATTCCAGCCCAGATGGCAGTAGCCCAAACGAATTACATTTTGTTCCCAAGAGCCTCACTGTGTTGGAAATAGAACTAACCCCTGAGGTACAGGAAGCCTCTCTGGAAAGAGTCACCCACGATCTGGCTTGATGTTGACTGAGAAAAAGCACCATCCGAATGGGTCATTATCGGTGAAGCTTCGGCAGGGTTGAGGGAAGACTCCAGGCTGGAAAGGATTGAAGAGTGAGTGGGTGGTGAGCTTCGTCAGCACACACTGCCGTTTGGAGAAGTGTGGCTGGGGGACCCCATGCCTGACCACCACGGGTGCTTTACTGTGCACACAAGCTTGCAGACAGAGACGTGGAGCCAAGGAGGAAAGACTGAGAGCAAGAAGGTGGGAGGCGGGTGTGACTAATTAGTGAGAACAGCCTCTCCTTGGGACATGAAAGGCACTTCAACCGGCCCGGCCCTCCCTCTGAGAAGCTCTGTGGCTGACTCAGCCCGCCCACTCCCTTTCCCTGTCATGTTTTGACTTTCTGTCTTTTCTCTGGCTTCCCAGGCTGGTGTAGTGGAGTCAGGCACGTCTGAATTTGAGCTGTGGCCCTGACTCTTTCTAGACATGTTTTCAAAGTTTCCTATTTTTCTTATCTGTGAAGTGAGGGCAAGCATACCTTCCTCACAGGGGTGTATTGGGGATTGATTACAAAAGGTGACAGGCATTCAATAAACGGCACTTTCCCTGTCTTCCTTCTTCTGTCTCTCCCTCGCTGATCTCCATCTTTCTGTCTTCTGTCGCTCTCCTGTCTCCATCTCCCTCTCTCCTATACTGTCCCATTGAAAAACATCGACTGTGGCAACGTATCTTTCAGCTGGGATTTCAGTTGGATTTTTTTTTATATTGTCTTTTCCATAAACATTATAACCAATTGGAAGGTTTAAATGATGGTATAAGAATTTTGTGTTTCGGTAGCGTAGTGGTTTGATGAGTGGAAAAGTAAATAGTGTGTGTATTTGAAGCACGAAGAAGATAAAGCCTTGGGAAGATTCATAGGACCAGAGAACATTTGAAGTAGGAGTCTCAAGAAGTTTTTTTTTTTAAATATACATATTTTTTTAATTGATTTCAGAGAGGAAGGGAGAGAGATAGAAACATCAATGGTGAGAGGGAATCATTGATCGGCTGCCTCCTGCACACCCCATACTGGGGAGCAAGCCCGCAATCCGGGCACGTGCCCCCGACCAGAACTGAGCCTGGGACCCTTCAGTCTGGAGGCCAACTCTATCCACTGAGCAAAACTTGCTAGGACTCAAGAAATTGTTAACATTCCTAAATGGCTTATGAAACTGATGTGGGATCTGTATCAAACCTACGGCCACAGAGTGCTGTGGTAGGTAACCCCCCCAAAGGCTCCTGCTTCGGTCAGACCAGGCTGCTCATGAACTTGGCTCCAGTGTGTCCAAGTCATTGTGAGATCAGTACAGGTCCTAGCGTCTCCGCAGTTCCTAGTTTCCAAGGTGTGGTGGGAAAGTGGATTCATCCACACAGCTCTGTGCCTGCTATTTTGCCTGCGTCCACAGGAAGCCTGGGGCTGGTCCTTTCTTTTCTAAACTGTCAGAACATGTTTGCAGTTGGCATTGGTCTTTGTAAACACGAATTGTTGGTATTTGAATTCTCAATTGCCAGGGGCGCTGGAAAATAGCAAAAGACACTTGGAAAACGGAGCATTCTTTTTCCCCTTAAACTTCTATAATGGTGGGGATCTGAAAATGTCTGGTTACTGTGCCTTATAACCATGTGCAACATTTAAAATTTGGGGCCCTGAATGTATTTTTTCTGTTGTTTCCCATTCCCTCTTCTTTCTTCTCTCTGCTACTTATTCCTCAGTCTCTTTTGATTTTTTTTTTTTGGAGGGGGGAGGGTCTAATTTCTTTTGGTCTCTCTTCCCTCTTAATCTCTACTGTATATTTCCCTTATTTTCAACTTTCAACCTAAGACTTTAAAAATAGGTTTAAAAAGATAATGGTCCCTTTCTTTCCTTTTACTATCTAAGGATACGTTTCCCAGTCTGGTCTCCTTGTGTTGTGTTTTTAAAAGGCTTTCATATCAGAGAGCTTGGGAAATGTAAGCAGTTGTAAACCTTAGAATATCATTTCCAGGTCAACTTTGATCTTACATGCCAAGTTTGTCGGTGGGAAAAAAAAAAAATTAAATCTCCCAAATCTAAATCAATAACTAGTGTTCCAAGAGAAACTTCAAAGTTTCACTCTAGATTTTAAGGAAGGGTAATTCCTTCAATACCAAAGACATGAGATGTCAGGGAAATCCAGAATCCCTTTGTTTAGGACATGGCCTACTTACTTGTACTTTCTTCCCCCTCTGAATAGAAAATCTCCTCTTTTTTTTAATTTCCTTTTTTTTTTTATCTCTCAAGAGACACTTTTTACTATATTCTACGGATGACTGTTTTTGATTTAGAGAAGAAATCCACACATAGTGGCTCAAATCTGTTTAGATAAGGTGTTCATTCCTTCCAGCTTTTCATGTTTCAACTTTTGCGGGGCCTGGCGTACATCCACCACCAACACGTTCTTCACAGGGACCTGAAACCTCAGAACATTCTCATCAGTCACCTGGGAGAGCTCAAGCTGGCTGACTTTGGTAAGCTGCCCCTCGAGTCTCTTTCTGGGCTGTGAACAATGATGCTTTTGTGCACACGTGTTTAAAGCATCGACGAGTCCTGGCCTTTGAAAAGTTGAGGCTCAGGGAGAGCGATGCTTTGTGAGGATATCAAACTACCATATAGGAAGTGCGAGGCAAGACATGGAGAGATTGCAGCTCTCTAGGATCATATCAAGCTCCAGTCTGGTCAGATCCTAAAACTTGGGCACCCCTACTAGTCTACTGCCTTTTTTGATATAGAGACATTTATAGAGTGGACTGTACTTGGTAGTTTTCTGTATATCTGGGTGGAGAGACAGATTCTATCAGAGTAGATTGAGGATATCCCAGAATGACAGGATCAAGCCCCAGATTGTCGAATAGACTCTTCCTGCAATGAAGGCTCTTTGTATCTATATAGGTGAGGCTTTTATTTCCACCAAAGTGATGCCGATTTCTCCTGAGTATTACTATATCTTTCCATTTTAGCACTTATCACAGTTTATAATCACACACACACACACACACACACACATTTGTGTGACAATTTTGACTCCTCCACTAGACTATGGGCATTATCATGGCGGCCTGGGTCCATTTTTGCTGAATGTTGTATCCCTAGTGCCTGGCATCATAGTAAGTGCTCAACAAATAGTTGAAGAGCTGGTTCCGTGGGAGCTGGGGAGCTGCTCTTCCCTGTTTGGCAGATGTCAGAGAGTTGTACTGTCGCTGCAGCACTTTATTCTGAGATAGTAGCTTTCATCCGAGTATGTACGTAAACATTGAACAGACATTCATTTATCCAAGCCCCACACAGTGACTCATCTATTGAGTATTCTTCCGGCTGTAGATCTTGTGGTTCTGTGAGATCAGTGGCTGGCTGACAAAGTGCTCTCATTTTGCAGGAGAGCCCTTGAAAATGACTCATCTAAGGTCCTACCAAACTAACCAATTTGGATTAGCAACCCCCACCCTTTATCTAACTGGGGATTCCTGGGCTGCAGACATGGAGGGCGGCCGTATTGGTTAGGAAGTGAGTTCTGTCGCTGTTACAGAGACCCAGAATTACAGAGGCAGAAACATGCTAGAAGCTTACTTACTCTCACATAACCGTCTGAGCTGAGCAGTCAGTACGTGTCAGGTGGCACCCCGGTGCGTGGTGCACCCTCCTTCTGTCTGTGGCCCCCCGTCCCCAGGGTGTTGCCCCAGGTGCATATTTCAAGATGGCTGCCGCCTCCTTCCTATTACAGCCGGGAGGAGGGAGATCTAGAAGTTCACACATCACTCCTGTTTGTATTGTGCAGGCAAGATTTAGTCACTCATTACACTTAGCTGCCAGGAAGGCCACATCTAGCTGCAAAGTCGGCCAAACTTTGAGAAATGGACTTGATGGAGAAGTGCACAAGGGTGAAGGTAGTTGAGTAGCTTTCTTAAAAGCACCCAGAGAGTGTGTGTTATTTTTAAATATTGTTTACTCAGCCAGCTAAACCCTTCCTGGTAGAATGTGTCACTGTGCTCCAGATCCCAGGTAATGAGTTCTGTGCTTCTCCCCTTTGGTCAGGTCTTGCTCGGGCCAAGTCCATTCCCAGCCAGACATACTCTTCAGAAGTTGTGACCCTCTGGTACCGCCCTCCTGATGCCTTGCTGGGAGCCACTGAATATTCCTCTGAACTGGACATATGGTAAGAGCTAGTGCCCCAAAAATAGGAGTCACCCTACCCTTGAGGGTTACTTTATCATCTGTACTACATTTTAAATAATAATTCTAATGACAATCACATTTGTCTACAGAAACATAAAGTGCTTTCAAATACCTATCCCATTTGATTTTTCCAATCATTCTATAAGTTTTTACAGTTAAAGAAACTGAGACTCAGATCAGTCTTGCCCAACGCATCTGAATCCTATTTTCTTTCTATCATGCCTCACCTCCTAGCTCTTCTCGTCAATCCTTTGTCTTTTCTCCTTGTCCTCAGAGAAACACACACACACTCCCAACACACACACGCACACACACACACACACACACACACACACACACTCGTCTGTACATGCATGCTCACACATGTCCAAACATAGTTCAGAGCCTGGTGGCAAAAGGAGACCTGATTTTTATGCCAATTCTACTTCTAATCAGTTTCTCTGGATTCTGTTATCTTGAAAAAGCCATGTATCCTCTTTATGTCTATGTTTCTCTATTTTTAAAATGAGGGTAACAAACTCTCCCCTTGAGGGGTTAAATGGGATGGTAGTTCAAGTGTAAGAACAAGATAGATGGTGTCAAGTAGAACCACATTGTTGGGGAGGCTCTTGGATTAAAGGGATGTGGTGATGAGTGTGGGCTCTCAGGCACTCCTCCTTCCTAGGGCAGTGGTGTTATGTTATCTAGACCTTATTCCTGAAATATCTCAG
The DNA here is from genome assembly GCF_028538775.1 of Myotis yumanensis. NCBI lineage: Eukaryota > Metazoa > Chordata > Mammalia > Chiroptera > Vespertilionidae > Myotis > Myotis yumanensis. The sequence goes on from NW_027223759.1 coordinate 9,843,121, forward strand.
GCATGTGGGAGCCACAGTTAGATGTGTGGTAACCACAATCATAGGCACCTCCTCAAAGGTAAAAAAAAATACATGGACTTCTTTCAAGACCTTAGAAGGTCATATATAAACGGTAGGCACTGTTTAAAAAAAAAATCAATAATGGATTAAAAGCATTAGACAGTATCCTAAAAGGCTAAACTAAGCTTTAGATTTCCCAAAGAATTGAGAAAGGTTGCAGAAATTTCCCCCAGTGTATCTGCAGCATTGATTTCCTAATCTCCGGTGCCAGCACACACAGAGAGGGGTTAGGGCAGGGGGTGGAGACCATTGGATGGTATTCACCAGCTCAGTTTCTGAGTTGGCTTATCTCATAGTTGACCATTGCTAGCAACCAAAATGATTTTAAACCATTTGACAGTTTTCCATTACTTCTAGTCTTCTCCACTTACTGTTTTTAAATTACACCTTTTATAGGGTGTCCCAAAATTCATGCAACATTTGAATTTTGCGTGAGCATTAACAACAACAACAAAAAATAAAAGCCTAATTTTACTTGGTTTATTGAATCTGATTCTAATATCTGTTGCCCTTTGATTTCAATCCCTTCAATTTGATAAGCATTACCAAGTACCAATTATGGCCCAGGAGCAGGGACAATGAAGACCAATGAAGACCACAGCTTTGTGTATGTGCCAGCAAAGCCATGGAGGCCATTTACCTGATGTGCTATTCCATACATAACCCTATGCTGTATACTTTATGAATCAATAAAAAATTTACAATTTTTAATTATAAACCTGTGTTTTCTATCAAAATTACAGTGGGGCATTGACTTACGAGTTTAATTCGTTCCGTGACAGAGCTCGTAACTCAAATTACTCGTATGTCAAATCTTAAAGTGAACGAGTGAGACACGTGATGCTGGGCTGATGTTGTGACGTTCGCTGCGCCAACTAGTGGTGGGGTATCTGAAGCTGGCTCATAACCCTAATTTTAGCTCGCAACTCAAAGCAAAAAATCGGCCGAGAGACGGCTCATATCTCGAAAAACTCATTAGTCGGGACACTCGTAAGTCAAGGCTCCACTGTACTTCTTGTGTGAATTTTGGGACACCCTAATATCTGTTGCTTTAAAGATAAGAAGCAAAAAAGAATGTGGATATTTAAAGACAAGCTAATGAGAAGCTTTAAAATGACAATAGTTCTAAAAATTTGACTCAAGACACTACTGACCAGATTCTTTGTTAATCCTCACCTGAGGATACTTTTTCCATTGATTTTTTTAGAGAGAGTGGAAGGAGGGGAAGAGACAGAGAGAGAGTACATGCCCTTGACCAGAATCAAACCCAGGACCCTTCAGTCCACAGGCCAACGCTCTATCCACTGAGCCAAACCGGCTAGAGCTAACCAGATTCTTAAGTTACATTTGTCTGATCAAAGATGTTTTAACACATATCAAGATGTCTCCTAGACATGAAAAATCATTAAAAAGTAAACATGTGGCTATTATATCCAAATTGACTTTTTAAAAATTGGGGATAAAAGCAACCTGTTGTTTGAGGGGGAAGAAATCTGCTTGCAAACCTCAATCTGGTAGCTTTTATTCACATACGTACAAAAGTCTAAGAATAAGCCAGGTGATTATTTAAAATGCAAACTCAATATTATCTCATGAAAACAGTCTATATTTCTTTAGAAATAATAAAATACAGTTAGATTTTAATTATATATATAAGAATTCTGCTTTCTCCTACCCAAGTTAAAGTAAATTAAATAGCGTGTGTCTATAGTCAGATGGAAAAAATAAAAATTTATCACATGGGATAAATACATATGAATAATATTAAAGACCATATTTAATATGAATCTTTAATAATATGATGATTTGTAATAAAATGCTTTACTTATATATCCTTTATCATGCCAGGCCAAAAAATGTCAAGCTGGTTCAGGGAGTTTGCAGAAGTGTGTGTTATGGTGAAAGGGATTTGGAGCCAAAGTATTGGTCCGTGGGGAAAATCTCTGTAATCTGTCCACTGAACCATTCTTATCACCCAGAGATGATCAGAAGAAAAGTGTGCATTATTAGCAAAATAAATCATACTTCTTACTGTCTCTCAACAATGACTCTCTCATTTGACTACATAGGAAAGGAAACATGTTTCACCCCATTTAATCTATTTTCAGACGCACACTCTTGTTGCACCTTAAATCCGCATGCGGCTTACAATCAGCAGCATCTTACCGTAGCCATCAGCCCGGCTGTACTCTAGTTGCCATTGCACATGTGTGAACGTCAAACATGCCAGCGTCAGGACTTGCAGCATGAGTGTCAGTGACTTGGAAGAATCTTGCTGACAGAAGAGTGCCCCTTCCCCCTCCCCCTCCCTCCCCCTCCCTCCCTCCCCCAAGAACCAAACGGTTGTGGAAAGAGAGTGAATCAGACACGTCTAGCAACATTCTTTAAGCAGGAGTCACCTATGTAAAAAGGTGACATAGAAGTAGGCTATGTAACTGCAAGGTCAGCTTGGGAGCCCAGCACCAGTGACTGTTAGTTCTCTAATGGATTATTTTAAGACATGCTGTGTCATCAAACTCCTGATGTCGAGGGCGATACCGTGGATAAACATAGACATCAAAGAGTCTGAGTCAAATGCTGAATGTGGAAAAAAGTTTCAGGAACACCTAAACCAATGTCTTTCACTTTATGTTCCAGTTTTTGTATGTACAAGTACGACATAGGATGAAATAATGTGTCTAATTAAGTGTATAGCAGCCCTTTCAATAAGTGTAAAGGCAACATTCTGAGCATGTCATAGTTTAACTCGCAGGTGTTTTGTTTCTTAATGGCACACACAATAGTGGTGCTTCTTACAATGACAGCATCTTAGGTTCGTTCAGTGGAAGAGAGCGTTCAGTTTGGAGGTTTAGAACTTTCCCCTCCTCTCATAAAATGGACAGTTAATGAGCTTGAATGAGCCAGAATGTTTGCTCCCTGTACTGTGTTCCTAAATGCTGGTTGCATTCCAGTTTAACAAAAAGCTGCAGGCTGTTCTTATTTTTTTGGTTGACAAAGGGACTTTTATTTTTTTTTTGCCCAAGATTTTATAATAGCATGTGGCCTCTATTTAACTGTCCCCAAAATATTTCCTGGGAGGAGAAATGCTAGTAGTTCAGTTTTGCAGGTCTGGTTTCCTTGAAACGGTCTGTTGACTCTTATTTCTTTTGCTAGGGGTGCCGGCTGCATCTTTATTGAAATGTTCCAGGGTCAACCTTTGTTTCCTGGGGTTACCAGCATCTTTGAACAGCTGGAGAAGATCTGGGAGGTAAGAGAAGAATTCCTCTTAGGAAGAAGAAATATCTGCGTTTCAAACTTTAAATCAAATTTGCCTTTGAGACAAATGACGCAGTCCATCTGCTTTGAGATGTGAAGCTCCATGTTAAGGTCATGGAGACTGCGGTATTTGCAACAGTATAAGTACCTTAGGAATGAGTGTCCAGAAACCCCCGTTGTCCTGTAACATCCCATGAATCCACCTGCGCCCTATAGTATAGTCTCGGTTTCTTGGGGCGATTTCTGCCATTCCTACTTAAGCACATTTCTGCCTGGCCACCCCCAGCTCGAATTCTACTATATGTCTGGCCCTGAATCTTTGTCAACTGAAGACAAGGCCCTAAATTGTCATAGAACTCCAATGGAAACGAAGGCCTAGCATGTTCGTGTGAGAGAAATACTGTATTTATCATGCTCTTCCAAAACCAAATGCCTAAGATGTTAAGGTGCTTTTGCGTGTGTGGTTCCATTTCTTTTATTCTTAAGTTTATTTTTAATTATGATTTACATTCCATATTATTTTGTATTAGTTTCAGGTGTACAGCATAGTGGTTAGACAATCATATACTTTATAAAGTGATTTCCCTGGTATGTCCAGTACCCACCCAGCACCATACATAGTTATTGCAATATTATTGACCACGTTTCCTGTGCTGTACTTTACATCTCCATAACTCTCTTGTAGCTACCAATTTGTACTTCTTAATCCCTTCACCTTTGTCACCCAGTTCCCCCAAACTCCTCCCCTTTGGCAACTATCAGTCTGTTCCCTGTGTCTCTGAGTCTGTTTCAATTTTGTTTGCTCATGTAGTTTGGTCTTTAGACTCCACATACAAGTGAAATCATATGGTATTTGTGTTTCTCTGACTGATTTATGTCACTTAGCATAATACCCTCTAGGTTCATCCATGCTGTCATAAATGGTAAGATGTTATTCTTTTATATAGCCAAGTAATATTTCATTGCATGTCCACTCTCTATTGATAGACACTTGGACTGCTTCCATATCTTTTTTAAAAATTTATCTTTATTGTTGAAAGTATTACAGATGTCCCTTTTTTCTCCCATTGACCGCTCCACCCTGCCCTCCCAGGCCTTCATCTCACTATTGTCTGTGTCTATGGGTTATGCATATATACAGATAATCTCTCCCCACTCACCACCCACCCCTGCCTTCCCTCTGAGATTCTGTTCCATTCTTCTTTGTCTCTGGATCTATTTTGCTTCCATATCTTGGCTATTGTAAATAACACTGCAGTGAACATAGGGGTGCATGTATTCTTTCGAATTAGTGTTTTGAGTTTCTTTGGATATGTACCCAGAAGTGGAATCACTGAGTCATAAGGCAGTTCCATTTTTACTTTTTTGAAGAACCTCCATGCTGTTTTTCATAGTGGCTGCACCAATCTGCAATCCCACCAATAGTGCATGGGGTTTCCCTTTTCTCCACATCCTTGCCAAAAGTTGTTTGTTGATTTTCTGATGATACCCATTCTGACAGGTGTGAGGTGATATCTCATTGTGTGTTTTTTAAATATATTTTTATTGATTTCTGAGAGGAAGGGAGAGAGAGAGAGAGAGAAACATCAATGATTAGAGAAAATCATTGATTGGCTGTCTCCTGCACGCCCCCTACTGGGGACCAAGCCCACAATCCGGGCATTTGCTCTGACCAGGAATCAAACTGTGACTGCCTGGTTCATAGTTCAACACTCAACCACTGAGCCATACTGGCCATACTAGAAATTATCTTTAATACACACATAAAAGTGCGGAAAACTTTAGGGAACACTGGGGAAAGGGGAAAATAATTAGTTGCCAGTTCTGGAAAGTTATTGTCTCACCTCGATGAAGAAATTCTATGCCAGCCTCGTGCTAGAAATTCATGACCCAGAAGACACTGTCTTCTGGCTAAAATAAAATGTGCTTTGAGAAATTAAGACATTTTATAGAGATTAATTACTGCCATTAAAATTTTCTTTTTGATATATGGGGGCTATTATGGAGCAACATAGGAAATACTGATTTTTTTTCTTCTCCAAGCTCCCCTGCAAGACAGATAAATGCTATTTCTCTTCAAACAGCATCACTGGGTGCCAAAACATTGTCTAAGCTGGAGGCAGCTTAGCGTAATAATAGCTTTAAAGCTGTAAAACCAGGGTTTGAATTCTAGCGACTTTTTAGCTAAACAAATGTGGGCAGGCTGTGGAGCTCCTTTGAGCTTCCCGTTTACTCATTTGTTAAATGGGGCTGGCGGTCATGACTTCCTAGCCTTCTGTCAGAATTCCATAAGGTCAGATGCATAGCAAGTTTCCTGTGCCAAAAGTGCTCAAGAAATATCTGCTGCCTTTCCCTGTCAGATAAATTATGATTGTAGAGATGTTTCAATCACCTAAGTGCGGAAAAGCCTTTCCTGATATACAGCCTCATTGTTCCTCCGTGTGGTCTTACTTCTTGTCCACACTAGAGGAAGTACTTAGATATCACAGAACAGAAAGAATGGGCCAGACATTTCCCAGGACCCGATGGCTCTCTAGTTATTGGTTCAAGTTTCCAGGACTGGCCTCGCTGACTGACACTGGCCATCTGAAGATGTGTTTGGTAATTCAGTAAGTGAAAGAATTTGCACTTGAACCTGGACATTAAGTACCAAAACAAACATGTCTTAACAGCAAAAACAAACATGTCTTGACAAATAGTTCCTGCCCAGAAAGCCATGTTCATGTCTACCATTGTCTTTATCACACTGCAGTCAACCAACGGGACTTTATTTTGACATTTATGACAACTCATTGCAAATTTAAAACAAGTGACCATATTAGAAATACCACTGGCCTGCAGTCAGAAGACGTGAGTTCTGAACCCAGCTCTAACTTTAAGTTATGAGGGAGAGCAATTCACATCACCGACCTCCCTGGGTTTCCAGCATGATACATGTTACAGAGGCTCCTCAACCTATGACAGGTTACCTCCCCATAAACCCATCATAAGCTGAAAATGTCATAAATCAAACCATAGTAAGTCCGGGACCACTTGTATTTGATTTTCTGATTCCATGAAGTTGTGACTTCTTTGAACAAGAAGAATCTTGTAGCTCCCATCATTTAAAATCATAATATTCTTCTCTGTTTATCTGATTCCACCACCCACCCAGGTAGTTTTTATCGAGTTTGTCAACTTGCATAGCTCATTGTTGACTTTTGATCTGTACTGACCAAGGATACAGTTCCATATTGCCTAGCAATACTTTGTGAGCAGCAGGAGGTCAGATTCATTATGTCTCATTCCTACCTGGTCCTGTCGAAGGAGGACAAGGGTTTTGTCATCATTGACATTTATCCCAGCTGTAGCTCCACACTCTGAGGGCAAAGTGGAAAAGTCACCCCATTCAGCAGTGTGATGTCTTTCTGCTACGACATCTCAGGCGGGTTAGAAATATAAACATTACAAATAGTTCCTGAACTTATGTTTTACTAAACATGGTCTACCCAAATGAGAATAGGAAATCCATTTCCAGTCTACGAGAGTGGATGTAGGAATGGCTTTTTTGAACGCAACGCGTCCATTCTAAATCTCCCTGTCTCTAAACACAACCTTCCTCTAGATTTATCCTGAGGTCTCACTCTTAGGAATAAAGACATTGTGAGAAGTCCTGAATTTTTCTTTTACTATCTTCCTGAAGTGTGTGTGTGTGTGTGTGTGTGTGTGTGTGTGTGTGTTCACATCTGAATAGCTGTCACTGGCTTTCTGGGACCTAATTCTTTCAATAAGCAGTTTTAGCAAATAATCCCAGCTGTGGTTCTAAAATCAGAATAAAACAAACTATGCAGACCTTGAATCCATTAATCAAAATGCCTTCAGTTTCCATTCCAACAAAGGCAGAAAACAGCCCCTGCAGCCCACTGTTTTCAAATATAGCACTCACTAGCTGCCTTTTTAGGAGCCTTTAGGGAGAGCGTAAATCAACAATTTTTGGTTTTCAGTTTCCCAGACTGAAGTGGAGATTTAGTAATTTTCTCAAGTGAAAACAAATTCAATAACTTTCAAATAGAAACTCAGCATCAAATTTCCAAATAAAGGATATTGAATTTTGTTTAAACGTTTAAAATCTCAAGCTTACAGCTTTTAACATAATAAACATTATTGGTATCCATTTTGCTGATTTAATTAAACATAACACAAAATAACCATTCTGGTAACTTTCGCCTCAGAAAAATATGGATGTGGTCGTTATTTATTTCCCTTATTGCTTTCTCTTCGTTATCTTTGCTTTCTTTTCACTGTACTTTGCCCATTAACAGAAGACGCATGGCTCTCTGCGAGTCACATCCACTGGCTTACATGCACCCCTGTGCAATAAGCATCCAATGCATATGATGGTAGGTTAAAAATGAGGAATTAGCTTCCTACCCTCCTGCCCACTCCTACAAAAGTAGAAGTAGTCCCGTTGGCTTTTCACAATGGATTCAGGACCTTTAGTGCTCCTTGGGCTCGGGTGGTTGATAGGAGACGCCTGTAATCCTCCCGGTAGCTTTTCAGCTTGTTTAGGGAGTGGATCAAAGAAAGAAGATTTTGCTGTGTGGTGTGATTTTTCATTCTATGAGGGAAAATAGCACTTTGGTGTCTTTTGTTCGAGGACAAGCTTAACAGGCACCACAAAATGTACTTTCCTGCCAGAGTCCTGGTCAGCAAGCTGGTGGGTATTAAGGTTCTGGATTCTTCATTGATGATCATCAGCCACTTGTTGGGCAGTTGACTTCTTACTGTCTCTGTCCAGCATTTTACAAATGGATTCTGTAGCCTCTTTCTATAAGAAATGCTTCTAAGAAGAACTATATTGTAATGGTGTAATAAAAGCTATTAGTATTTTACTAACATTTTATAAAAACAGTGTTATTCTAGCTCCCAGATATAACTAACATTGGGCTTTTATGATTATCTTTTTTAAAAAATGATAAGGCGATACCTATAAGGAAACTCAGAAACATCACCATCCCAAATCTGAAATGTTTTGTCGTTGTATTCCCAAGGACTGTTATTTTCCCATTAATTCAAAACTAGAGCTTTAATTTGGTAAGCCAAAGTACAAAGGAGGTTTTCTTTAGTGATGTTGTTACTATTACTACGCACCAGTTAAAACCCAAATACCAGACTCCAAGCTGTTGGGCCACAGAAAACTCAAGCAAATGAGATGAATTTGGTAGAAAGGACTGGGGTTGGGCTGGGGATCATTTTTAGCCAACATTCCACTGCCTCAAGGTCAGTAATCTGAACCCTTTTAATTTGAGCGTATTGTGGAACAGCTGAACGCCAGGCTGGGGCATAATGTAGGCTGTCAATGCCTCCTGTTGGATATATATATAGTTCTCTAATGTAAGGCAAAGGGACATCCCTCCTGCTTCTTTATATCCCAGCTCCCAACATAGCATCCTAATGTATGTTGGTCGTGCAATAGATATTTAATGATGAGGATATGACTTCAAGCAAGGCTGTATGATCTGCTTCAGAACAAGTGAGTTAGTGGACACACAAGCTCAGGACCTGTATTAGGATTCTCCAGAGAAACAAAGCCAATAGGATATCTAGAGATCTATAAGAGGAGATCTATTGTTGGAATTGGCTCATGCAGTCATGGAGGCTGAAATATGCCATTTGCAAACTGGAGACCAGAAAAGCCAGTGGTTCTGCTATAATTTAGTCCCAGGCCAAGGGCCCGAGAACTGTGGGGGCTGCCGGTGATAACTCTGAGTCTGAAGACCCGAGAGCCAGGGGCACTGATGTCTGAGGGCAGGAGAAATCGGACATCCCAGCTCAAGAAGAGAGAGATCATGCCCTTCCTCCCCCTTTTTGTTCCTCTTGGAGCCCTCAATGGGTTGGAAGATGCTTCCCAGGTGAGTGAGGACGGGTCTCTACTCAGTCCACTGATTCAAATGCTAATCTCTTCCTGAAACATCTCACAGGCACACCCAGAAAAGATGTTTTACTAGCTATCTGGGCATCCCTTGCCTCAATCAAGTTCACCCATAAAATTGACCATTACAGGACCACAGGAATATACTAGTTTTGCCCATACAGCTACAAATAGGGAAACACAAAAGTTTCTTTCTTGGATACATCAGCTGGTGTAATGTGACCTACGTCTAATTCTTCCCTGATCTGTCCTTCATGTCTTCACACCTGCTCCATCCGCCTCACGTCTCCCCTAACTTCTCTCTGTCTTTCTTTGGCTTTGCATAGGTGTTGGGAGTCCCTACCGAGGACACCTGGCCTGGAGTTTCCAAACTACCTAACTACAATCCAGGTAACATTTGATTTGAGCTTTGGAGTGCTCTGAGAATTAGCAGTGTGAGAGATTTAGGTACACAGTGTGTTCTATTGTTGTTAATTCAACAGGGAAGATAGGTCTAGACAAATTTTTCGGTTCTTGAATTCCCTGACTAATCCTTTTACGAGGAGGACACTGAAATAGTAGTTGAGGTTAGATTAGTTCTCAAGCTCTGTAAACCACAAGTAGCAAACCGAATGAGCATTTGAAATGACTGTTACTGTGGATTCCACATCCATTTCCAAATACACAAGTGCCAAATGAAGCAACTACAAAGATAGTGTCACTTTTGAGCCCAGGGCTGTCATGGATTTCTATGCTTCTACAACAGAGGGGAGGTAGAAACTCATTTGGCTCATTAGGCCTTGGGCAGGACAGCTAAGATGTGTCTAGATTGTACAAGAGTTCACCACTGGGTCATTTTCTGTCACATATTTGGTCCTCCAAGACTAGCTCCTAGGGTGGATATGGAAGTGTTAGACATGTTGTCCACGGGGGAGGTCTGTGAGGAATGGTCCCAAGACCATGGCAGAGGGGACAGATTAACCAGTTGTCACATCAAAGATGTAGAGACAGAAGGGCGGAGCCAAGCGGTGAGCTATAGGATGAAGGGATGTATCCGATGCTGGAGAAGCAAGAATGGCCACACGAGAGCTGGACTCCTGCTGCCAGGATGGAAGGAGAGGTAGATATGCACAGAGAAGGACGAGGTTAGGGTGAATGTGGCCCAAGTCACCTTTTCTAGTCTTCATAGTCTTACGGTGGTGCCCCATGACTAAAAACGGATTTTTTTTTTTTCAAACTGTTGTCACTGTGAACATTGGTATGAGCTTATCCTGCAAGGGCTTCCTGAGAGCAAGACGCTGGAGAGGGATGGAAAAGGTGGTTAAAGAGAAAAACAGTGGACAATGGAGGCTAGGGATGGCTTTCTTTCTCTCTGTAGCATCTACTATTTTTGCTCAAACAGCTATCCACGGGGATCAGAGATCTTGAACTAACTAGGATTACAGATACCTTATAGCAAGCTAAAGACAAATCATAAAGTCATTTCAGCTTTGTGTGAATGGCTGTAGGCATCGCTAAATGGCTTTAGGGTCACTCACACATAGGTTACCATTTCTAACCATTTTGCTAGTTTGGCACCTGAGAAAATGCTGCTGTCTGGCCACAGGGCCTTGCCTTTGGTCTGAGATAGAGAGAAAAAAGAACAGGCTTCTTGTGGAGACCAGGACCCAGGCTGCAATAGGTCCTCTCTCCTGTTGCCATGGTTTCTAGGAGAGTCTGGCTTTCGTCTTTTCCGACCCTGCCCATACCTCTCTTCACCCCGCCTATATGCTCTCCTCCAGGTGAAAATGGGACCCCACCCCCACCCCCAGTTTTCTGCAATGGGTGCAAGCAGAAGTTTAGGGTCACAGATGGGTTGTAGAAAACAATTTGGATAATGTTGATACAAAGCTGCCACAGTGAGCATGTGATGTTTCCCCAAACTTCAAACATTTGGGTTTCAGGTTGGTTCAGGCAATAAACAGTTTCTCAGTACAGAAGGCCTTGTTGAGAACAACAATGATAGGAACTTGGCCAAATGCTCCGCTGCCAGATTCTGGACTAAATAAGGTAACTGGGGTTCCAATCAAACAGTGAGAAATATGTGACATCTTTCATTTTGCTGTCGTTTCAAAGTCATGTGCAATTTTTTTATTTCTGGAGAGAAATCTCCAGATTCAGCATCAATGGGGTTCAGACTTTGCATTGTTTTTCTAGGAAGCATTCAGTGTAATTCAAATGAGCCCAACCATTTTAAGCACCTACTCTCTGCTGTGCTGGGTGCTGGGTCTGTTCTTGGCTGTTGAAGAGCTTGGGTTTGTATTTACTCGCCCACACCCTTTCCCCAGCTCTCCTCCTGAGGGGCAGGGTGCTCATGTGTGAGCCCTGTGTCCATGGGCTTGAGCAGTGAGTGGCTGTGGGCAGAGCTTGTGGAAGGACGAGAGTTATAGCCTCAGCCACAGCCAAGATGTAAACCCCTATCTGTACATCTTAACAGTCCAGCTTCTCTTGGGTCTGGGATCAATACCATCAATGACTCAATCATAAGGACTGTTTTAAAGGGGTCGTCCGCCTCTGTGTTCCAGGAACACCCCCTCTGTGAATCGACAAGTCTCTCTGAATCCCCTTCCCTAGCAACCCCACCCCGCTCTGAGCTGCTGTTGCTGCTTCATGCCCTTGTACTCCAATGGCTAAGAGACCAGAGAGGGGATGAGAGCCAGAAAAATGTCACTGAGCAGAGGTGTGGACACCATTGTGGATGAGCTTTCCATTGTTTTCCTTTCTGTTCTAAGTTGTAGTAAGGACCCCAAACTTTGAACTCAGCTGGCACCGCAATTTTGAGGGAGCCAAAGAGCTCAGAACTTGGCAAATCCTCCAGTTTCCATCTGCGCCCACTCTGCCATTTCCCGGCCATGCCTGGACTGTGTCTAGGAAGACAACACGGTCCCTCTGTGTGTAGGTTAACACAAACAAAACCCGGCCCGCTGGCGGATCTGTCTGAGCAGTTACCTGTCTTCTAGGGACACTGGTGAGCAGGGTTGCAGGTATTCTAGCCCTCAATTCAGACTGCTGTGCCTGATTAAATCGGGGTAATGGAAGAGGTGCATAATTTTAGAGACTGGTCTCTCTCTCTCTCTTTTTCTTCCTTACTTCCTTCTTTTTTCCCTTTCCTTCCTTCTTTGCTTCCTCCCTCCCTCTTTCCCTTCCTTCCTTCCTTCCTCCCTTCCTTCCTTCCTTCTTTCCTTCCTTCCTTCTTTCCTTCCTCTTTCCTTCCGTCCCTCTCCCCCACCCCCATTGTAAGCAAGCCGGCTGAGAACTCTGTGTCCTCTACTTCAAAGGGCCAGTTGTCTTATTTTGATGTGGGCAGATTAAGAAGTAGCCTTTGAAAAGTAGGCTTTCTTTCTTTTCTTTTTTTCTTTTTTGTTTAATCTTTTCTCCTGGGATAGCTTTCAGAGCAATATATCCAAGTGTCAGTGAGGGGGTTCTGACGAGCGTGGATTCCCAGACTCTCAGCAGGATCATTCTCTAACAGAAATATAAAAGTGAAATATTAAAAACCCTGGAACGTGAACTCCATCTGCAGAGTAGCCAGTGTCTCGCCTGCTCGCACCCTGGGAAAAAAAGGTCTCCTTGAAAAAAGAGGGAGGAGAAAAAAAGTGCTTTGAGGACGAGGTTTACAGGTTTAGTAGAGCATAGTAACATCCCCTCAAAGAAGTGGGTGTTGCTCTGTGACCCCCCCAAAATGCTCCTCCTTTGACTCAGCCGCCAGAACACTCACCCTCCCCTGGCAACACACCCCCTTTTCACATGCTAACCGAGGCGCCTGTGATTGGCTGAACAATGAGCTGGTCACACTTGCTAAAGGCCTGCCATCCCTCACACAATTAGCCAAGACACATTAATCAAACTGGCGGGAGTTGGGGCTGTGCTGGCCTCCTGCAGGGGGGGAAGGGGGCAGTTTTGTGATCCTTAATAAGAGTCCGCAGGAAGCAATGATAAAGGACAGCATGCTAGAGGGGATTCTCTCAGAAAGTCTAAAAAGGGGAAAACCCCAACTGATGCCGTAACTGTGAAACGCTGGGTTTGTGGCACAGAAGACCCCAGAAGCTTAGAGCAAACTGGATATTGGTCTTGGCTAACATCTGCTAATGCACGACAGTAGTGTGAATGGAAAGGGTGGGCCCCTGTGGACGTTTCTACAAAGTTCCCTTACCCCCTGCCCCAAGAAAAAAAATTCAGGGGTCCCTTCCCTTTTGAGCCTCAAGTACTTTATACCCCCCAACTGGAACCAATAGGAGTAAAGCATAGATAAAAAGTAGAGAACTATTTAGAATCAATAAGAGAAGGTATTAACTGATAAGGAGTTTGGTTCTAAATGAAGTATTTGGAAGCCATTAAAAATAGTTAATTTTGAGATTAAAAAATAAGTTAACATTTGTGCTTTAAAAAAAAACCCTTACCTGAGGATATGTATATTGATGGGAGAAAGAGAGAGAGAAAGAGAGAGAGAAAGGTGAGAGAGAAACAGTGACTCCAGTATGTGCTCTGACCGGAATCCAACCTGCAGCCTCCGGTATGAGGCTCCAACCAGCTAAGCTGTACCAGCCAGGGCCACATTCGTGTGTTTCATCTTCTGGCTTTTCTTTTCCAAATCTCCTCTACGTGGATTTTCCAATGGCAATCTAGAGCTCATAAGATCGTACCTTAGAGACGGGTTTGCCACGGAATTGTGTAAGGCTTTTAAAAAGACTCAACTAAATATTTAGACATTTCTCAGCTAAAGTCAACAGAGGCCTCACTCCCCTGGAGGCTGCCAGTCGCCATCTCATTAGATGCAGAGATCCTGTGAGAAAGAGAAACTTTTTCCTGCCACATGATTGCAGCCCAGTTGTGGTTTTTAATGTGTCATTGATTGTTTCATCCAGCTTCTTTTGCTCCGCTCAAAGGGTCTGCCGTGGCTCTGTTTGCTTCCTTAAACACGGTTTCTGAAAGCACTCATGCTGTGTGAGCGCAAATCCTAGCATTAATGTACTGCTGGGTTCATTTCACCACACTCAAAAGCGCCGAGTTTAAATCCCTCTCAATTCCATTTGGGGCACCAGAAGACTTTATCCTTCTTCACTAATGGTTCCAAGTTTACATCTAGATCCTGGGGTCAAGGACAGGAGAGGATTTAGAAATAACAGTGCATGACATTAGGCGATGCATTTGCCAAATTGGCAATTAGTTCCTGATGTGCGTGCAAAGCATCTCATTCCTGTCTCTTTGATGCTCGTTCCCATTGAGAAGGGAATGGAGTCCGCAGAGGCCTTCAGACGTTTAAAGGAATATCTGCTGAAAATCAGGCCTGATTTGTGGCATGAGCTCAGCGGCAGGGCCGCATCCGGGATTACCCGGTCGGCCCAGCCCCGGGGAAGAAGGCTGCACAGGGAGAAATTTTCCACTCGAGGAACTCAGTGGAGATCTAAAGGCAGGAAAGCGGTACTAAAAGCCCTACAGGGACCCAGACTCGGATGGACTGTGGGCATAGGCAATGGAGCCTGCTCACGCCTCGTCCTTTTCAGTCTGCCTGCTCTTTCAACCTCTGACCACCAGGTGGAAGCAAGAAATAGCAGGGACGGAAATAACAGGCAGGCTGACACCAGACAGCATTATCAGCGAGCTAATCTAGCCTTTCTCTCGGAATGTTTTCTTTTGACCTGAAATCCAGTGAAGCTTTGCTTCGTTGGTCACTACGGTGGGACAGATGATGATTAAAATCTAAAATGACCCTTGTCTCTATTGGGATGCTAAAGCACTACCGTGCTTTGGGCTCAAAGGGTTTTGAGCAAGTCTCTGTGTGTTTGTTGTGATTGGCATCCGCTCAGTCACTCGACCTGTTAGCCAAGGGAGTTAGGAGATATTCAGTGGGCTGGACCGGGGGGCAGGCACTGGGGAGGGAGGTTTTAACTAAGAGCATCAACTCTCCCATGGACGGGCAAGTCCAAGCTCCACCTTGTATTTTCTGGAGGAAGTTATTTATTTCCCAGTTCCCTAATGTGCAAAATGGGGACAATCCTATCATTGGAAAAGTGTTCCCTGTGTGCCAAGCACATACATAACTGCTAGTCCTTCCTCCTGCCTGCCAGGGTCCATGCTGGTGGGAGTACCATGATCTTACACCACAAAGCCAAGGCTTTCTTCCCGGTCCCCACAGAAGCATTTCTGAATGGACAGGGGGCCAGTCCACAGCCAAATATTGTTCTTCTCCCACTAACCGACTAATCCCTGAGTCTCATTTTGCAGGGCCATTCTGAGAAATTATTATTCATCTACATGGGAAATTATTCATCTGCATCTGCCATGGGATCTAATTTTTTTTTGAGATATAATTGATATATAACATCGTAGTTGTTTTAGGTGTACAACATAATGACTTGATTTATGTATATAGTGTGGCATGGTCGCCATACTAAGTCTAGTGAACACGAGTCGCCACACATGGTGCCTTCTAGTAGCTTCTCAACCAAAGCATGTGGTCGTTCTGTTTTCTACTCCGTGTGGAGGTGCATCGAGCTGTGACTCGGTGACAGATGTGTGAGAGCTGATGCCATGCCTCTCTCTTGATGTTTTGCTCCCTTGCATTCTGGCTTTCTTCTAGATGTCAGGCTCCAGAACTGGCTCCAGAACTGAGTTTTGTTTTTGCTTGCTTGGAGCTAAATAGTGTTTGAATTTGCACACCCTAAGAGCTGACCTTCAGTTTCCAAACACCGACCTAAGTCAGTTTTGAGGGCCTGTTGAAGCTGACTGCTGGTGAAGGCTCCATTCTGCTTCTCTCCCTGCCCCCAGCTGTGGTGAGATGCCTGTCCACTCTATGGCCTCGGGCCTCTTTCCTGGGAGGGCCCTTATTATCTACATGCTACATAATGGGTACCAGTAAGGGCGACTAAATCACAGATAACATTAGTGTCATTATTATTGATTTCACCCAAAGCATGGCATAGTGGAAAGAGTCCTGAAGTTTTCTACAGAGCACACCTGACCCCTTTTAGTGTTTCTAGTATTTTACACATGCCCCCCTAACTGGCACATAAAGTCACTAACTAATGTTAAACTAGAGGCCTGGTGCACGAAGTCGTGCACAGGTGGGGTCCCTCGGCCTGATCAGCAATCGGGGCTGATCAGGGCTATTTTGCCCAGTCCTGATTGGGGCCGATGGGATCGGCCAGCTGGGGAGGGACTGCGGGAGGGCTCCAGGGCATGTCCAGCCCTCTTGCCCAGTCCTGATTGGCTGGACCCAACCAGCAAGCTAACCTACCAGAGCGTCTGCCCCCTGGTGGTCAGTGCATGTCATAGTGACCAATCGGTCGGACACTTAGCATATTACCCTTTAATATATAGGATGAAATCAATGACTAGAAGTTAGAGAACCTGGGTTTTAGTTCCCATCGTACTTGCTAGAACTCTAAATGTCCTGTTCTGGCCCAATTGGTATGGCTCAGTGGGTTGAGCATCGACCTATGAACCAGGAGGTCACAGTTCAATTCCCAGTCAGTGCACATGCTTGGGTTGCAGGATTGATCCCCATTGATGTTTCTATCTCTCTCTCTCTCCCTTCCTTCCTCTCTGAAATAAATAAAAACATAAATAAATACCTGTTCTGCCTGCTTTGCCAAGAAAGCATATGTAACTTATCATTCACCTTATTACTGGATAATATAACCACTGCTGTTAAGCACTAACTATGAGTTAGGCTTTACATACACTGTTCTACTCTGATTTACAACAGCCCTATCAGATGGGGACAGTGTTCTCATCCCAACGGTATAGAGGAGAGAGCTGAGGCTTAGGGAGGTGTGTGTGTTGCCTAGTGTCACCTCGCCAGGGAGGGGGTGACCCAGAACACCCAGGTCTGTTGGACTCCAAGGCAGCGCTCTGACAGTTTGCCACATTATCTTCCAGCCATCAAAGGGCAAATATAATGATTTGGTAACAGAACAATGACCCAGACTGGGGACCAGCTCGGAACACTTTTCCAAGTCCATTTCTAAATGATTATGTCCTTCCACCCAGACTGGATTTTGGAATCTGTGAGATTGGCGACATGCTTCTGGATTGTGCTGTGAGTGGAGTTCCTACCCTGAGACTCCAGCAGCCACCCCACCCCCACCCCTTGCTCCAGCTAATGAAGCCACTGGCGCTCTCCAAGCTGTGAACCCTGATTGGGCTCATTACCATTGCACTCTGAGCACTGCCCAAAGCCCCTGGGGAGTTACTATTAACATCTTTATTAACCCGTCCCCCAAACCAGTCAGTGAAATTCATTTAGATACACAGCCCACTTTGATCTTCATTAATAGTCTCTTCCAGTTTCTACATTTATTTTTAGTTTTCTCATCTTTAATTTATTTGGTGGCAATTATTAGTTTTTATTGAGGGGGACTAGATGATCTTAAAGTAGTTAAGATGAGGAAAAATTGCAAATGAGTGAAAGCAAGTGAAAAAAATTTTTTTTCAAGTTACACCCTGCTATGTTCCTTCCTAGTTTAAGAAAAGGAGCCTTAAGTTTCTGAATATCATGGAACTAGCTCAAGCAGGAGGCTCCTTCCCCACCTTCCTGGCCAGCGCCTGTGTCCCTGATCTCTGTAAGACACAGAGCAGGATGCACATGTGGGCTTTCTTTAGTTACTTTTTTGCACTTTAAGAATAAGGTTTAGTAAATTTATTTCATTTTAATTTTTTATCCAAGCATCAATTTTTCATCCATTCAACAAATATTGTTGAATGCTAGGTGTTGGGACTGGGAGATTAAAAAATAAATAAGACGTCGATACCTGCCTTCAAGGCACACAGTCTGGAGGGGGAAATATAAACAACACAATGTGGAAAGTATTAATATAGCCACATCCCCTGGGAACCTCTAGGAAGACTAGGAAAAAGGCCCCTTGGTTTGTCTGGGGAATTCGGGGGCTGTTTGAGAGAAAGGCCTGAGTTGGGTCTCAAAGACGACAAAGTGGGCTTTTCCCAGGTGAACAAGGGGAAAGGGCATTCCAGACAAAGGACATTGACACAGAGGACTAGGAAAGCAGGTATATGTGGTAATGTGCCAAGCAGGTAAACTGCTCAGGGAAGCTAGAGTGTTGGTTTTGTGGTGGGACATTGCTATAGATTGACCTAGAAGGGTGAATGGGGAATAGATGGGGAAGTGCTTTGTAATCACCCCAAGGATTTGGGCTTGACCAGTAAACAAAGAGAGCCATTGGATGATTGTTCGCAGGCATGTGATAGGGCAGGATTTAAATTTAGAAGAACTTGCTTGGAGACTATATGTCGAATCAGTTGGCCAGAAGCAATGTGGCAATGCTCTAGATTCTCAAAGACAAATAGAAGGTCTCAACTAGAGCCATGGCAAAGGATGAGGAACGGAGGGGACAAACCTGCAGAGTATCTGGGAGGCAAAGTGAGGGGGAAGTGGTAACTGATTGGAGTTGAGTTGTGAAGGGAAAACCCGTCTGCAGTGGGCAAGAGAATGAGAGCTCCACTCACTGTCACAGGAAATAAAGGGGGGGAGACATAGATTTGTGAAGAAGGTAATGCATAGAAGGTTTGGATATTCTGAGTTTAAGATATCTGTGAAGCCACCAAATGGAGATATCTAGAAAGCAGTTAGGAATACAAGCCTGTGATTACAAGAGTCCAATCTAGAAATACAAAATGGAAGTCATCTGCTTAAAGTGGTATGTGAAGCCCCAGATGTGAATTCATTTGCCCAAGGGAGAGTGTGTAGAGAAAGAAGACTATGATGGGACCCTGGGGGGCCAGTACTGAGGATCAGCCAGAGGGGGAAGGGGTCATTGGAAGCTGAGAAGGAATAGCCAGAGGGGCTGGGGAAGACCAGGAGATGATGATGATGATGATGATGATGATGATGATGGTAATGTGCCGCAGAAATTGTATGGCTGTAAGTTCTTTAGGGGGAAGGCCAGTATCATTTCTGCATATCCTCACTGCTGAGCACAGTGCCTCCCTGGGGGAGCCCTTAGACATTTTTGAGACCACAGGGGAATGGTAAATGTTGTCAGATGATGCATTATTAAATACCATAAACATCGAATGGCATGGTCAAGCTATAGCTCAAACATCATTTGCGGGGCTGGGGGCGGGGGGTGGTGGTGGTGGACAGACATTAAACATGGTACTGCCCTGGGAAAAGATGAGAGACCCCTGGCAATGCCATCCCCTCCACCTCTCCATCCACCCACAAGGAGCAAAGTCTAACCTCCCTGTCCTCTACTGAGACCGTTACCTTAGGGGTAGGCTTCAGAGGGTGGGATATTTTCTTTGAATCTACAGAAAGATTTGATGCAGTTAGAAAAGGGATACACCAGAAGCATAAATTGGAGTGCCAGGCTCAAATGCCAAGGAGCACCCTCCATGAGAGCACTGGCTTTGGTGTCCTGATACCCAAATAGGAATTTAAAGACTGCTAATGCAAAGTGGCAGAAGAGCCTAATTTAGAGTCCTTGAGCCAAAGACCAGGGGAGCTTCCAAGCCAGGTCACTGAGGAAGAGGGAAGCAAGCAGTTGGGAGGGGTGAATGTATGCATTTGGGGTGGAGCAGAGCTACAGAGAGACAGGAGAAGAGCTGCAGATTTCTGTGGTGCAGTTTTAAAGTTACTGCTTGAGAGATAGTGAATAAGGCTAACAACATTATCAACTACTTAAATATATGGTATCTCAAGAATGCATTGTATTTGGGAAACTCCAGAGGTGTAGTTCAGTGGACAGCTATAAGATAACCTTAGGGTGATTGTGGCAAGACTATAGTAACTAGAAAATGTTTTACTTGGAGGTAAGACTCAAAATGATTCTGGTGATGTTTTATCAATCAACCAACAAATCTCTGTTGACTAAGGTCCCTGTTCTTGAAATGAGCTTTCTTAAATGTTTATGAAAAAAATGCATTATCTGATTATGAGAGCGACAGTTCTGCCATCATTTTAATTTTACTCTATTTAGTTGGGAAACTTAAAGTTCAGCTTTTTAAGTTTCCTTTGGCAGCTTACTTTGCTTTTCCTACCTCGAATGCCCATTGAACCCCAATGAGAGCTCTTATAAAGAGAACTGCAGAAAGAGGAAATGGAGAAAAATCTGCTCTAATGATTTACTATCATCTTTGGTAGGAGAAGGGAAATGCGCTGCCTACAGACCTATGATTTTTAGAGACAACTGAAGCCAGAGTAAGAAGACTGTTCTTAAAATGGTGGTGTGTACAATGCCTATCTGTTTGTGGATCATTCTCTCATTGATCCCTTGCAGCTTAACTACTGGGAAGAGAAATCAATAAGAGAGAAGCAAGGTCATTCAACATCAGGTTACTGCATAGGAATGAGAAGGAAGGCTAGGAACCAGCATTGGGCTTTGGCTGGGCTTCATAACAGCACCCTGGCTGACTCTGGACACATCAATCCCTCTATCTCAGCTCATGCAGCTACCAAATAGATGTGGGAAGAGAGTCAGGTACCATCTATGCAAGACAGGGAACCTCAAGTTCAATGTTATTACATTGCCTCCCTGTGCAACTCTTACAGGTCATCCTTTCCTGGGAGAATTTATGGAAACTGATTTTTCCCTTATCAGGCTTCCTCTTTCCCATCCTTGAAAAACATATTTTATGTGTCAGACACTATGTTCCGCAATTTTTATATACATTGTTTAATTGAATCCTCCCAAGAAGCTCAGAGAAGTATGTGGGAGTCACTGGTGAGTGGTCAACCCTGGCCTCCTTGCTAGGCCAGCCTCTTCCGCCTCACGTTTGCCACACTGGAAACATCTGGAGACCATTAAAGACAATAATAACAACACAACAATGGACCGATGCTGGGCCCGCCCCAGGCTTGGTGAATCAGACTCTCTGGGGTGTGGAGCCAGGGCTTCAAAACTCTCCCAAATGGTGGATGCTAATGTGCAGCTTGGCTTGAGAACCATGCTGTTAGCCCATGCTAGCTTTCCAAAATGAGAAGGAAAAACAAGAAGAAAAAAGGAAAATGCATAAGACTAACATTTACTGAGCCCCTACTACACACCCAGTGTGTAATCTTATCTAATCCTCCCATACAACGGGGGCAAATTATTCCCATTTTACAGATTTGAAAACTTTGGAGTTACTTAACCACAGAGATTAAGGAATTTACCCCAAATTACCGAGTTTATAAATGGCAGAAAGGTGATTTGAGCCCGGGTTGTGTTCATGTTACTACACCACATAGCTAAGAAACATGCCTCTAACCCACACTGAGGAATCAAGAGACATCAAGCTAGGCTTATAAGAATGTAAGCTTGGAGCACAGGAGAATTTGAGTAGAGTGCAATAGCAAGTGATAGAGGGTTTCCAAGGAGAACAGTAAGGTGGAAGTACCTGAGAGGAGAGAGAAAAGCATGGTGCATCAGACAAGAGAAAGAGCAGAGGCGAAGCATAAGGAACTACTTCTATTACATTCACTACCTGAATTCTCACAGCAACCCCGGGCAGTAGGAACTATAATCATTCCACTTCTGCAGATGGGAAAACTGAGGCCCAGTGAGGTTAAGCAACACCTGCAGGTTACACAGCTGGTAAGTGGCACAGTGTGGATTCCAACCCCAGGTCCAGGGTCCTAACCACACAGTTTACTCACCGTCACTTTTCAAAGGAAGAGTAAGAAGAAGAGCAGCAAACAGGATTCATTTTGTTTAATGCTCTGGGGCAGACACTGTACATTCATTATCTCAATGAATCAATGAATTCTGGGAATCACTTCATCCTTGTGGAGAGACTATGGCCTCTAATTTGAGTCAAGGAAGCAGGCTGGCCAGGGTTAAAGTATCTCACTTACGGTCTCAGTGAAACTGAATCAGCAGTTCCATACCCTAGGTTCAGTGTTCAAACCCTAATTCAGTTTACTCCAAACCCATGTTCCACAAGAACAACACTAAAGTTAGAAGTAGCATTAAAATACAAAGGGTCAACAAACACGGCGTGTAGGGCTCTGTGTATGGAAAAAACAGACCGTGGGAGAGGATTGAAATGGATTTCATTAGGAACAAGGAAATATTTTAATTTTGTTTGGTCAGGGAAGAACTGCAAATAGCCAGCAGAAAGTGATTTGGAAATAAACATTCGAAACAAATGCCAGATATTCTTATCTTCACTGGTTATTTGAATTTAGGCAAAATCATCTGACCGGAGAGTAAATAACCTGTATGTGCAAGGGCTTCCCTTAGTGCCTACCTGGGGCTGTGAAACGCCAGCAGAGTGGTCACATTTGATTGCATCTGACCTTGAAAACTTGACTTCAGTTGCATTCTTTAACCACTCCTTTCCCTCTACAATGTTTAGCACTATATATATATATATATATATATATATATATATATATATATATTATATTTATAAATATATATATATATATATATATTCAGAGAGAGGATAGAGAGGGAGAGATAGAAACATCAATGATGAGAGAGAATCATTGATTGGCTGCCTCCTGCTTGATCCTCAAGGATTGAGCCTGCAACCTGGGCATGTGCCCTTGACCGAAATCAAACCTGAGACCTTTCAGTCTGCAGGCCAATGCTCTGTCCACTGAGCCAAACCGGCTAGGGCTTTACATTTCTTTTTTTTTAAATATATTATATTGATTTTTTTTTACAGGGAGAAAGGGAGAGAGATAGAGAGCCAGAAACATCGATGAGAGAGAAACATCAATCAGCTGCCTCCTGCACATCTCCCACTGGGGATGTGCCCGCAACCCAGGTACATGCCCTTGACCAGAATCGAACCTGGGACCTTTCAGTCCAAAGGCGGACGCTCTATCCACTGAGCCAAACCGGTTTCGGCAATTTACATTTCATTTTTAATTGAAATTACTTTTGAAGCCCGACTGGCGTGGCTCAGTAGTTGAGCTTCGACCTATGAACCAAGAGGTCACAGTTTGATTCCCTGTCAGGGCACATGCCCAGGTTGTGGGCTTGGTCCCCAATAGGGGGTGTGCAGGAGACAGCCAATCAAGGATTCTCTCTCATCATTGATGTTTCTATCTCTCTCTCCCTCTCCCTTCCTGAAATCAATAAAAAAATATTTTAAAAAAAGAAATTACTAAAAAAAAAAAAAAAAAAGAAATTACTTTTGAAGTTTCAAAAGAATATGTGATTTTGATTAAAATAATAAATTTAAGAAAGTAAACATGGAGGGAAGCCCGTGTGTAACCACCATCACTGGTGCGCAGCCTCCCAGGTCATTCGCTGTGCACATGCAAACATGAATTTGTCAGCATTAGCAAAATCGGTTCAATTCTTTGTTGGGTAAACAGTCTTGGTGTTTTCCATTCCTGCAGGAGCTGGAAGAAGAGATCTTTTAAAAACCAAAACAATTACATTTCAGGCCCAAGAAAAGTACAAGGCGAAGACATCGTTGTAAATGGGAGTTGAAATCCTCTTTTCTCTCTGGAGTGGGAAGCAGAGATTTGATAGGAGAATCTGCTCATCTCCCCTACAGCTCCTTTTATGGCCCTTACATAGAGGAAGCATTCAATTAGTATTTCCTGAAGGAATTTCCCTTTTATGGTGGTTTTATTTTGGGCTAAATAGTGTCAATACCAAGAATAATAGAAACACATGTATACACACGTAAATGTTATAAAGAATGCTCCAAAGAAAATTACATATTTTATGGTCATCCATTTTGGATCATTCAAGCCAGGATCCACTTCCATTTTTCCTGCAAGTAATATATAAAATTAGCCCCGTTACTTTTGACCTCTTTTGAGACTTTGCCCCATCATCATCGGTCACATGGCTTTTCATGCGAGCAAACTTTGTTCTCTCCGATGAATTATAAGCTCGGAGAGGGTGGACCGACTTCCTCTGTGCTGTCCCAGCACGTGGCACATGCTCTGCACACAGTCAAGGCTCAATCAATGTTTGTTGGCTTTACAAACTATAATAAGTTTGCTAGGGCTACCATCACAGAATACCACAAACGGGATGGCATACACCACAGAAATGTATTATCTCACAGCTCCGGAGGCAGATCTGAAATTGAGGTGTGGGCAGGATGGGTTCCTTCCGAGGGCGCTGAGGGAGGGTCTGCTGCAGGCCTCTCCTGCAGATGGCTGGCTTCTCCGTTTGTCTCTTCAGGTTGTCTTCCCGTGTACATGTCTGTCTCTGTGTCCCCTGATTTTAAAAAATGTTTTTATTGATTTTTGGAGCAAGAGGAAGGGAGAGGGATAGAAATAACGATGAGAGAGGAACATCATTGATAGGCTGCCTCCTGCACACCCCCTACTGGGGATGGAGCCTGCAAATCGGGCAGGTGCCCTGGTTGGAAAGGAACTGGTGACTTCTTGGTTCCTGGGTCGATGCTCAATCCCTGAGCCACACCGGCCAGGCTCCAATCATATTGGATTAAGGCCCACCCTAATGATTTCATCTTAATTAATTATATCTGTAACGACCCTATTTCCATATAAGGTAAAATCCTGAGGTGCCTGAGGTTAGGACTTCAACATATGCATTTGGGGGGAGAGGGTACACAATTCACCCCATAATAGTGACCTGACACAGAATCATAAAATATTCACAGTGAGAAGAGGCCGTCCACATCCTTTACTTTGCCTACCTGAACCCGGATTCCCCCTTCCTCCAGGCCAAGGAGAACATTTTGGATTTTAATATTTTTGGAAACAGGAGTTTAGGGTTGTTTTGCTTTGTAACGTGTCTGTGTGTCCCTTTCAGAATGGTTCCCACTGCTTAAACCTCAGAGCCTTCAGAACGTCTGGAACAGGTGAGCACCACCTTGGGAAGCAGGGTTTGAAGGGGCGTTTTCCCGACCTCAGTCCACCGAGCACCTCGATCCGGGGGCCATGCCCCAGGAAGAGGCCTCTGGGAGAGCCAGCCACCTGGGAGCCTGTGGGTTTTTCTCTATGAACCATTTTACTTTCACTGCGTTTGGTCATTAAAATTGTCCTGGGCCCCTCCACCATGCCCGAGGCCCTGAGAACAGGGAGTGTTGGCCTGCAAGAAAACCTAGTGGGTTTATTATTCCCCGACACAGAGAAACCAAATAACATCATTGAGTGGCGATTGGAGGGGGGGGGGGGGCGGCTTGATTCATGGGGGTCATGCTTTCCCAGGCCCTCTCCACCCAGTCTCAGCGCAGACCAGGGCCGACTTTTATTACCAGCTTTCAACAAATCCCTAGTTTCTTTTGCAAAGTAAAACAGATAATAGCGACATTCCCGGAATAGTTAGCTAACTAAGCCGTGCCAGGCAACCTCCGGGCTAAGAAGAACTCAGTGTTTTCGGACAATGACCAATTACAATAACCAGTATTATTTGATCTGAGAGTAATTAGCCGAGGCTCTGTTCTTTTTGCTCCAGTGAAGAGGCAAAAAGGGCAGTGAGGGAAACATCAGAGACAGGGGAACAGGCTCAAATGTCAAAGAAAAACACACTCTCGCAGGTGGGGAGGAGGGGGGAGATCCCAACGGAACATTCCATGTTGTTCTTCCCTGAAAATGTGGTCGCGTTGAACCCAACCAAATTCCGTTTCATTTCCCCAGACACAGCGTTCACGCGCCTCAGAAAGCCTCCATGTGGAGTGCCTACCAGAGTGCAAAGAGTAGCGTAGGTCGGGCTGTAGAGCCATGAATTAGCAAAGGATCTCTTATTGGGAGCCACCTCTCCGCCCGGCCACCCCCATAAGGGTGTCCACCCACCCACACTTTATTTTCAAATGCACTGCACCCCCCCGAAAGTCCCTGTTGTTTTGAAGACAAGCTCCAGGGAACTGCTGTTTATCATTTCTTTCAAAAAGTACGAATGTTCTCTGGCCAGCGTACAGGCCCCGTCCCCCCCCGCCCCCCCCCCCCCCCCCCGCCCAATCGCCCCATCTAGATAGATGTATTTTAGCACCGCCCCGTGGCTTACACCTGGAAGACCAACATGAGACTGGCTCGCAGGAGGAGAAGCCTTCGTTGGTACACTTTGCCCTGGCCGCCGCCTCTGCCAGCCAAGGGGCAGAGGGAGTGGGTGGTGACGGTCATAGTGTGGAGGCCGAGGGACTGAGACCCATCCTGACACCAGTAGAAGCCTTGGTACAACCTTGTGGGAAGGGTGCGGGGAGGGTTAGTTCGTTGAAGAGGAAAGTCCTAAAACAGAAGCCCTCTTGTCATCAATCAAAAAAGAGCCCTACTCTTCTTTCTTTGAATTTTCTGGTAAGAGTGGCCTGTTCTTTCCATGTGTCCCTACTATCCCCTGAGCTCCATCAGCTCTTCCTGGTTTCCCCAGCCATCGGCATAAACAGCCTAAATAAGGCAGTATGCACGCCCTGCTCACACTAGTCCACAGCAGTCCTGCAGCCTTCCTCGCCTGCCTGCCTCGTAACAATTCAATTGTGAGGAGCTCACACGTGGGAATGTGCGGAGGGAACAGAGTGCTGATTGGGGTGGGAGTGCGGAGGTGGGCGCCGATAGATGCATTGCTCCCTCCTCACTATAGCCACCTACCCACCCACCCCCTGGGAATTCACAGAGTGTGTTCAGGCCCCAAGTTTGGCACACATCCTTCCACCCTATAGCAAGGGTGAACCTAGAACCGTTTTCTCACAAGGTTTTCCCTGAATCTCCATCTGGAGTGATACCAGGCCCTAGTGATTAGTACCAGCTTTCCCACTCCAACCCCATTTCATCAGTCCTGAAAACACAAACCTGGACAGGGCACCCGTACCCACTAGCCCTTCTTCTGGCTACCAGGTACCGGGCAGGCCTCTGCCCAGGTTCCCTTGTCTCTTAACTGGCTTGGAAATTTGCAAGGACTGAGGATTTGCAAATGTTTTCTTTAAGTCTATAAAGCAATGACTCTTGAGTGTGAGGGTAAAGTTACCTGTTTGTAGAAACAGTTTCATGTCATGGGAATGAGACACCTGAAAGTTTATCATGTAAATCTTATGCAAAAATTAGGCAAATTAGGATTCTGGGCCAGGAGTCCCAGCATCCCCGCATCCTGGACGGGTGTCAGCTCTCTGTGCTTCAGGCTGGTAGGATAGTTGACATTAACTAAGCCCCTCTATTTTTGCTTAGTTGGCAATTTGCATGGCCATGCAATTTAATTCTGAATGTCAGACATCAGCCCTGTGGTTAATTGCCTCCTGGGACCTGCTCCTGTGGCTTTCCCCTTGTAAACCCTTCTGCGGGCTCTGGAGATGGGTGTACTTAAATGACTGGCACTCGATTAGCAAAGACTTTCAAACATTGTCAGTCAATGGGAAGCATAAAGGCCCACAAGGCCTGGAGGATTAGCCCCTGCCACCCTCCCTATCTTCAGATCTGTCCCCACTCTTTGTCCAGGCCACCCCACGGGCCTTTCTCCCCTTAAAGTCACTCCTCTCCCCTCCACCCCAGGATCTGTATGAGCACCACACATCTCTGCCTACATCGCCTACCCCAGTTCCTCAGCTCTCAGCTCAAATGCCGCTTCCTCAGGGAAGCCTTCCCTGACCAGCTCCTCCCACTCTCAGTCAGGTACCTGGGCCTTTCCCTTCACAGTTGTACTCGCACGTTTGTATGATAATTTGTCTAGTGTCTGACTCCTCTGCTAGACCAAGCTGCCAGAGGGCAGAGTCTTGCCTGTATCTCTCAGAGCCACGCACCTACAACACATAGTAGCTGCTTAACTAATGGATTTACTCATCCCCAGCTTTGTAATTCAACATCAGGCCAACACGAGGCTCTGTCCTCACTGTAATTTGGATACTTAACTATGTCTCTTTCCAGGCTCCATCTCAGGGAGAACCAAGAGAGCATCTTGCCTCAGGACCCTGGGAGCTGAGCTTCAGATGCACTGTACCTCAGGGTGTTTTCCACCCGAGCTTTCATTGCTTCTCTCCCTCCTCCCCCGGCAGGAGTCTGTGCTTGCTGCCCTGGGAGCATATTTCCAGTAGGGCTTTTCTGCCATATCCCTCAAAGAAGAGTCCTTAATTACATATTTCTGCTTCTATAATTATAATTCTGGATCCTTTATGTATACACTAGAGGTCCACTGCATGAAATCGCGTGGCCGCGTTCACAGCCCTGCCCACCTGGCGCCACCGGGGGACCCCAGACCCCCCTGCAGACCCCACCACACCTCCTGGTGACCGGTCGTTACGGCGTTAGGCCCACTGGGTTTTGATAATACAGATGGTGCCAGAGACACTATGGAGGCTGGCGGGGGAGGTGGGTAAATGATAGAACACAGATTTTCCCTTCCTCTTAGTAACAGGACAGGTAAGAGCTTCCGTGTGGGGATGATTTTTCCACTTGCCATCAGCATTACTGATCCCAGGAAAATTCTGTTTGACACACCTTTTTCTTTACTGTTCTTCTTTCCCCGTTTATTTTTTTTGGAAGGGAGCTCTCTGGAGAAACTCACTTTTTCTCCCCCACGTTTTCAGGTTGGGCAGGATTCCGGAAGCCGAAGACCTGGCCTCGCAAATGCTGAAAGGCTTCCCTAGAGACCGCGTCTCCGCCCAGGAGGCCCTGGTCCATGATTATTTCAGCTCCCTGCCATCTCAGCTGCACCAGCTTCCCGACGGTGAGTGTGTGTGTATGTGTGTGTGTGTGTACACACGTGTCCGTCTCGGTGTGAAGTATTTCCTCTGAGCCCTGGAGAATGATAGACTTGACAGCCAGAAGTGAGCTTGGAGATCAATTAGCCCAGGAGAAGCAAGGTGGGACCCATCTCGCTTGAGTGTTGCATGAGATTCTCTCAAACTCAAAGGCACAGGAGGATTGCGGTGACACAGACCTCCCTGTGATGATCCAAACATTTCCCCCCACACACTTACTCTGCGAAACTGGGTGAGACGAAAGTTGCCCTGGAGCTGCTTGCTTTCGCGGGCATCTGCCAGGAGCAGCAGAACCAAAGCTGCTAACAACCCCGTCTCTCTCCACGGAGAGTAAGATGAGAGGTGACATGGATATGTCAGAGAGGAGGCTGAGCGGGTCTTGATGGGTGATCTGATGCTGCCAAGGGAAGTACCGAGGCGGGCGCCAGGGGAGGGGAGCGTCCGCCAGGCCGGAGGCCCATGGGAAACACAAGTTACCCTGAAATCAGCTTAGCTGCCGGGGCCTGAAGTCATCCTCCAAATGTGCAATCTGCTGAGGGATCATGTGGCGGGAGCTCTCCTCGTGTTCCTCCGACTGCGGCCAGGAAGGGCTGCGCGGAGGATGTGGGCGGTGCGGTCATGCCCGGCTGTTTGGGGCGGGCGGGGGGGACTAGCCTTAGGTGGGGTTTCTTTGAAAACACCCACCATTCAACTGTAAGCAGTTTTTAGGAGTCCTAAGCTGGAGAGAAGAAAGCTAAGAAGAAGGGTCTAGGACAGTGATGGCGAACCTTTTGAGCTCGGCGTGTCAGCATTTTGAAAAACCCTAACTTAACTCTGGTGCCGTGTCACATATAGAAATTTTTTGATCTTTGCAACCATAGTAAAACAAAGACTTATATTTTTGATATTTATTTTATATATTTAAATGCCATTTAACACAGAAAAATCAACCAAAAAATGAGTTCGCGTGTCACCTCTGACACGCGTGTCATAGGTTCGCCATCACTGGTCTAGGGGCTCAGACGGGGAAGAAGGTGCCAGGATGGGGTGAGGAGCTTCTGACCAAGGTCCTTAGACATCTGGTCTGGCCGGAGTCTCCAGGGTTGCAAACGCAGCCCCACTACATCCTAGACATTATCCTGCCACAGCCCCGAGCTCTTCGTTTGGGATTTCTCAAGGTATTTTATTATTGAAGTGAGTTGCTGAGGGTCTCCAAAAATAACCACCATCCTGGGCTGGGGTTAATGTACCTGACGTGACCCTGTGAGAAGAGTCAGTCGTCAGCAGTTATTAGGTTGCCATTAAGTGTGAAGAACATAGTAAGCGCTATAAAAACTGAGGGGGGAAGAGGCTTGTCCTTGACCTCCAGGATCCCGCGGCGTGGGAGGAAGAGAGGGTGAGGGAGAGGAAGCGGGGCACCCTCGTACACATATTAGCACAAATCACATCTAAACAGCTCCAGTCTGTGCGTAATCAGCCGCAGATGTTCGGGGAATGTGTGTGCGCTCAAGGCAAGTCTTCGGAGGAACTAGAATAACTCAAGTGAGATGGATGAGACTGGAAGTGGACCTGGAGCGGAATTTTTTTTTTTTTTTCTGGTCTTTTTTTTTTTAATTAAATCTTTATTGTTCAGATTATTACATTAGTTACTCTTTTTTCCCACCATAACTCCCCTCCACCCAGTTCCAACCCCACCCTCTGCCCTCACTCCCCACCCACTGTCCTCATCCATAAGTGCACGATTGTTGTCTAATCTCTTCACTCACCCCCACACCCCTTTCTCCCGCCCCCCACAAGAATAGTCAGTCCATTCCCTTTCTATGTCCCTGATTCTATTACAATCACCAGTTCATCAGATTATTTATTCACTTGATTTTTAGATTCACTTGTTGATAGATGTGTATTTGTTGTTCATAATTTGTATCTTTACCTTTTTCTTCTTCTTCCTCTTCTTACAGGATACCTTTCAGTATTTCATATAATACTGGTTTGGTGGTGATGAACTCCTTTAGCTTTTTCTTATCTGTGAAGCTCTTTATCTGGCCTTCACTTCTGAATGATAGCTTTGCTGGATAAAGTAGTCTTGGTTGTAGGTTCTTGGTATTCATCACTTTGAATATTTCTTGCCATTCCCTTCTGGCCTGCAAAGTTTCTGTTGAGAAATCAGCTGACAGTCGTATGGGTACTCCCTTGTAGGTAACTGATTTTCTTTCTCTTGCTGCTTTTAGGATTCTCTCTTTGTCTTTTGCTCTTGGCATTTTAATTATGATGTGTCTTGGTGTGGTCCTCTTTGGATTCCTTTTGTTTGGGGTTCTCTGCGCTTCCTGGACTTGGAAGTCTATTCCTTTCACCAGGTAGGGGAAGTTTTCTGTCATTATTTCTTCAAATAGGTTTTCAATATCTTGCTCTCTCTCATCTTCTGGCACCCCTATAATTCGGATGTTGGTACGCTTGAAGCTGTCCCAGAGGCTCCTTACACTATCTTCATATTTTCGGATTCTTTTTTCACTTTGCTTTTCCGGTTGGGTGTTTTTTGCTTCTTCGTATTTCAAATCTTTGACTTGATCCTTGCGACCCTCTGGTCTGCTGTTGGGAGTCTGTATAATATTCTTTATTTCAGTGTATGCTTAATTTCTAGTTGGTCCTTTATCACAACATCGAGGGTCTCATTAGATTTCTTGAGGATCTCACTACATTTATCGGTGGTCTTACCAGTCTTTTCGAGGGCTTCTAAACAGTTCTTTAAAGACCTTAAAAGTGTGGTTTTGAACTCTATATCCAACAGTTTGCTTTCCTCCAATTCTGTCGTTTGTGTCCTGTTTCTTTGTCTCGGCATTTTTTTATGCTTCGCTGTGTCGATAGAGTGCCTTTCTGTGCTAAGTGTCCCAATTACCTAAGGTAGACACTCTTGGTGCACCCCCTTGTGGGCTTTGTGCACAGTCTTGTTGTGGTTAAGCCTTGATTGTTGTAGTTATCACTGTGAGGAATTGACCTCCAGGTCAATTGGCTGTGAGAATCAGCTGTGTCTGCGGTGGGAGAACTTCTGTGCTGGAGACACCCCTCTGGGGCTAGACTTGCTTCGATGGGGCTTTGGTGCTCACTGAGTCTGCCTCCTGAGTGTGTCTTTTATGGTTCCATGGAGCTTAAAGCTGGATGGTCCCACTCTGACCTCTGGGCTTCCTGGCTCCTGGATCTCTAGGGAGGTGCTAATCTAGCCTTTGCCTGAGGCTATCCAGCAAAAGCCTCCCTGCAGGGCTTGGGTGGGGCGGGTCCCACGGGATCAACAGGGCGGGGTTAGCAATTATGGCTGCTCTCAGTCTTGCCCTCAGAGGCTCTGCTTCTCAGTGCCCCAGTAGTCGCTGCAAGCCCCACGGAGAGAAAGCTGCCCTAGGGTTCTGAGCGATGCCAGACAGTCCCGCTTCTCCCGTATGAGTCTGGGTCCTTAGAGACTCGCCCAGAACTGGAGCTCAGAGCCTGAGACTCCCTCCCGATTGAAAGCAACCGCGCCCTCAGCCTCCAGCCCGCTCCACATGCACTCCGAACCTTAGTATTTTACTTCAGCACTGCGCCTCCTCTGAGCCTCGGTATGCTTTTCTCTTTCCTCCTAGTTGTAGAACATCCACTCAGCCAGCTTTCCTGTGGTTCTGGATGATGTCCGTTCCGTCTTTTAGTTGTATTTTTGAAGTGGTTGTTCGAGGCAGCAAACTCCGGTGTTTACCTATGCCGCCATCTTGGTTTGAGCCTGGAGCGGAATTTGAAAGGAGGGAAGGGACATGGTTTGGCCTGTGGCTGAGCAAAACGCATTCCCGGGGACCTGGAATTCTTACTGGTACCTTCCTGGTCCCTCACCCCCCACTGCATCCCCATCCCCTCCTCTCTCTCCACTCTGAGCCCCTCTATCTCTCCTTAGCTTTCTCCTCTGGGGCTTAGGACTTCTAGCTACCACGCCAGGCAAGTATACACGCTTGGGTGTACACACACACACACTCCCCTCTCTCCACTTAAAGAAACGTCTCCCATTGGTCCTCCTCCAGGATCTGTTATTCTACACACAGAGAACTGCTGGGATCTTCCAAGTTCTCTGGCGTCAGCTTTTGCCTGATGAAGGGTAATTAGGAAGAAACAGCACCGTCCACACTGACGTGTTGTGAGGAACGTGGGTTTTGATTTTCCGGGCCATCTGAAGCACAGCCACTGACAGAGGGGCTCCGCGGGGGGCGGTGGGGGGGGAGCGCGCACGCATGTGGGTGTAACAGAGAGGACGATCTGTATTCCTTCGCTGTTCGCCCAGCCACAGGGCCCAAATCTGCTTTGACACTTTCAGAGAAATGAAAAGGTGAAATCTTGCAGGAGGCGGCCTGCGCTGGGGGGGAGACGGAGAGTGCTCGCAGCAGGAGGGAAGTTGACTTTTCTTTATACATATAGGGGTTTTTCCATGCAGAGTTTAAATTATGCCTGATAAAAGGAGCATCGTGGATGTTTCAGTTCTTTCAAATTCTCCTGGCTTCCTCCCAATTAAATGAGGTTTGTCAAAGCCACAGGGCCCTGCTGCTGCTGCCTAGGCCGACAAGCACTTCCTGCAGCGACATCTCAAATCCCCGAGGGAGAGGATGAAAGGGCCAGCGCCAAGAGACGGGAAGGGGGGCGGCAGGGGCGCGCATGTGCGTGTATGTGTGTATGTGTGCATGCGGGAGGGCTGCAGAAGCAGGTTTAGAGACAGACCAACACGGGGGACTTGGGACAAGTAGACAGGGAAAGCGAATCTTCCAGGAAAACTGGAAGGAAAACAGAGGAAGAGGGAGAAGTGGTGGGGCCAGTTTGTGCCCCTCGACAACAGTGGGCCTCACCCAGGGCACAGCCCCTGAGGGATGCTCTCCCTCGGCCTGCAGTGCCAGCCTGCTTTTTCATCGCCCGTCGCCGTGAGCCTTTATTAACAGTCTCACCCGGGCGGCGTGGCTCAGTGGTTGAGCGTCGACCTATGAACCAGGAGGTCTCAGTTCGATTCCCGGTCAGGGCACAAGCCCAGGTTGTGGGCTCCATCCCCAGTGTGGGGCGTGCAGGAGGCAGCCGATCCATGATTCTTTCTCATCATTGATGTTTCTATCTCTCTCTCTCCCTCTCCCTTCCTCTCTGAAGTCAATAAAAATAAATTCTTTAAAAAAATGTATAAAAAACAGTCTCCTTTTCGGATAGGGAACACCGGCCGATGATCATAGTTCCCAACCTGTAGGGACACAGAATGTGTATCCCCCGTCCCCAGCGGGGGGCCCAGGCATGAGAATTGTGCAAAAGGAAGACATGCTCTTGGGAGTGGTTTGTGAAGGGAGTTTCCTTTGCCATAATTCTGCAAGCAGTGTTGCTCTCTGGTGACAATTCAGAGTGGAGTGTGATTTGGGGGCTTATATTTCTATCCGTGTATTATTCCGGGTGCAGGATAACAAAGTTGTCGCTTTAAAATCTATTGTTTCCCCTTTGATCTGGGAGAGGCCAGGTCTCACTGTCTACCCTCTGCAGGGGACGCCTTAAGCATGAAACCTGCGGCTGGGAAATAGGTGAAGAGAGGAAGGACAGCCTGAACCCCAGTGGGGGAGAGACCTAGAAATTCTTCCCCAAGAGCAAGCATGGCTGCCACCCCTCCAGGTGCATGTCACAGAGCCTGAGGCGTGCTGGGCAGCACTGAGGCTGTGGCAGTGAGCTGTGGCCAGAGGAAAGCAGGGAGTTGCTTGCCAGGAAAATCCAGGGATTCCGGGATCGGTTCCCTTTTGGGGAGCACTCCGAGGTGGAGAAGCGTGACTGTTAGAAGGACAAACATGTGGGGACTTCTGCCCGGTGCCGACGTTTTCCCTTATTGATTCTCGAACACCTGAAGAAACATTTGCCGAAGGAGAAGTCACTGGGATTCCCTCTGAAAACACACCAACGCCACGCTGATCGCTTTTGCAGATGGCTAGGCAGACGCTCTTCTCACCCCGTCACCGTCACCGGGACGGCCACGCCGGGGTCCTCCTGGCCGAGCCAGCAGAGCAGGGCATCAGCTGGGGCAGCCAGGGCCTAAAATTAGGCCCTTGGCAACTCCCTGGTCTTAGCTGCAGTTTCAGCTTCTTCATTTAATTCCCTTTGCCCTCGGCTTGAACCTGGGCTCTGGGAAAGGAACGCTGTAATGGTTTTGGGGTGGGGAGAGCAGAAAACCATTAAGCTGCCCCTTCCAGAAACGCGCTCCACGCTGTTCCTGCCGGGAGCCGTCCAAACGTTACCCCCTGAGGGTTAGGACTGAATTTGGAAGCTTGCCATGTGTTGAATCACAGACACTGATGCACA
Source organism: Myotis yumanensis (assembly GCF_028538775.1). Lineage (NCBI taxonomy): Eukaryota > Metazoa > Chordata > Mammalia > Chiroptera > Vespertilionidae > Myotis > Myotis yumanensis. The sequence continues at coordinate 9,878,225 of NW_027223759.1, forward strand.
AAAGTATTTTTTTTTTATTTTTAATCTAGGGCAGTAAATGCCACGCGATTTAAGAGTCTGGTCCTTAAGCCCTGGTCCTTGATCGCCAGGACATCAAAGGCCGTCTGTCTTTTTGTGGATTGGACCCATCTTGCTTTCCAAATCCCAGGCGGGTCCCTACCATTCTTTCCTGGGCTAACTGCCCCTTCTCCTTTAAACAGGTTTCAGCATCTTGGGGGAAAAACCCTAAAATTTAAAAGCTTGCAATTGTTTACAAGTAATTTTGCAAAAACAATTTACCAGAGTCCTTCTTGTCACACTTTCATTCTTGTAGGGAATGGGGTAAGTATGGCATACCTCAGCCATTCATCACGCCGCGCTAGTAGCTAAGCTCTGGTCTGTCTTCGGCAGGCTGACTCATAATGCCCATTAAAACCTGAGTAATTTTTTGTTTTTTTCTCTAATAAAAAGAACTTCAGGCCTCCTTTTAATACTATTTCTTTAATATGTTTGAAGATCCCTTGCTATCACTTTCCAAACTTCTCTAGGCTGACTTTCTTTGACCTTCCTCTCCCCCCAAATATAAGTTCTGTTTTTCTCACTCTTTCATCATTTTGTTTCATGATTCTATTCTGAACCTGTTCCAATTATTTTGCTTACCTCTGAGATTATGGACCCAACATAGACTCAGCTTCCTAACATAGTGGAAGAATTATGTTCCAGTTCATCCATCGGAGATTTATGGGTGAGATGTTGAGGGATACAAAAATGAATTAGTCATGGACCCTGTCCTCAAGGAGCTTACAGTCCTTAAGGAAATGAGACAACTATCTAAACAGCTGCAGATCAAGTGTGAAGTGCTCTGGGTATTCAAAGGAAGTGAAAAAATTAGCTCCTGGGGATGGAGGATGGCTTTGTGAGTGGGTCGTGAAAGATGATGAGGTCTGGATGGTTAGGGAGGAAGAATATCCAGGGAGAAGAATGTCATCCTCCTCTTAATACCATCTAACATTATTCTGAATGTGTCTTTTTTTTAATAATAGTAGCCCAATTCTGACTTATATTTCATTCGGATTTTTACTCCTTATCTATCTATCTATCTATCTATCTATCCACCTTCTTCTTGCAACAATGTAAACATTCTTTAACATGTATTAGTGAAATTTAGTCTAGTTTTTATATACTAATGATATCAAATCTATTTATCGCTTTTATTGTCTATCTATTCAAAATTTAACCAGAATATTTTGTCATTCTAGAAGCCAGGTTTCAAGGGTGAGGGTTGGCAGGGAAGAGAGAAGGGAGATTCTAAGCCAGGTCTCTGGACTCTATTCTGCCTCTGGGAGTTTGTCACCTAACTCAGAAACTCCCTCTACCTTTTAAATCCTTTATTAATCAGTACTCAAGAAGCAAGTTAAGAAGTGTCCTCCATAACATACCTCTTCACCCTCTATGCCCAAAGTTGTCCTCAACCCATTCCAGTCCATTAGATGAGATGTTGGATTGAGACCCAGCTCATGGGGTTGCATACGGTTGTGTTGCTAGGAGAAGTCTGGGTCAACCAAGTTGCTCACCCCCACCAAGCCCTTAATTTGTTGGCATGAAAAAGTCTCCAAGTAAAGACAAACCTTTCAAGAAAGAATTAGAGACCTTTGAGTGGAAAAGGATCTTAGAGACTTGCTGTTTCATATTCTCGTTTTTATATAGAATCATTATATAAAGTTCATAGATGAATCCCTGGCACCCAGGGAAGAATAAGAGTGGTTGCCACTTGTTGGGCATCTATGTGCTTTACATAAATTCTTATTTAATCTATACACTAATGGGTGAAGCTGGTATTCTTATCCTCATAATTCGTGCACGGGTAGGGTCCCCAGGCCTGGCTGGCGATCAGGGCCAATCAGGACCAGCAAGCTAGGGCCTTCCTTCCCCAGCTGCCGGCTGCCTGCCGGGGCCTTTCTTTGTTCTGGGCCACCCCCTGATGATCAGCACACGTCATAGTGATCGATGGAAATACCAGTCTCCTGGTCAAACTCCCAAGGGGACACTTTGCATATTAGCCTTTTATATATGTAGATTAGAAAATTGAGTCTGAGAGAGGCTAAGTAAATTGCTCTGAGTTACACAGCTAGTAAGTGGGAGAGCCAAGATTGGACTTCAGACTCTCAAGCCACTCTTTCATTTTACTTATTGCTGCTCCCTAACGACCACATGGTAACTTAGTAGCAAAATGCAGATTGGAACCAAGATTTTGATTCCCATGACCTTTCCACGATCTCTTGTTCTATCTATGTTTATTTTAAAGCCTCCCCAGGAAAGTTTCCATATGTCCCCAGGTAACATGTCTAATACCTCACAATGAAGAGGGCTCCATTTATGTTTAACAGAGACCCCTGGCCTTTTGTTTTAGTTTCTGTTCTTTTTTTTTTTTTAATACAAAAATCACCTTGGGTTTTTCAATTTATTAATCAATGGTGGTTTATTTTTTGTTTCACTATAACTCATTCAATTTTATAAGAAAAATGTTGGGAATCCAATGGAAAATTGGGCAAAGGTATAAAATAGCAATTTCTGCAAAGGGAAAAAAATATATCAGCACATGGAATGAATAGACAGCCTTACTGGTGATTAAATAAATACAAATAAATGTTAATAAATTAGTTTATTTTTTCCCTTAATCTAATGACCCCTAGTGTTTGTGAGATTATGGTAAAAGAATTCTCTGCTGATGTTGGTGTCAGTTGGGGAAATCTTTGCAAAGCATTATGGCATACATATCAGGAGTTATAAAAATGGTCACAACTTTCAACCCTATGCTTTGTTTCCTGGAAATTATACAAAAAAAAAAACCCCACAATTAAACAGGAAAAAAAAACCCTCTGGGCATAAAAATGTTCATTGCAGTGTTGTCTACGATTTTGAAAAATTACAAAATAAAAATGAAGGAAACAATCTATTCAACACTAGAGAACCAATTGAACAAACATTGGCGTACTGACTCAGCACACAGTACTACATTACCATTTCAAATCATTCACAGGAGTGTGCGGTAATATGGAAATGTTTATGCTATGACATGAGCTAAAAGTAGGATACAAATTACATATTATGGCCCTAACCGGTTTGGCTCAGTGGATAGAGCGTCGGCCTGCGGACTGAAGGGTCCCAGGTTCGATTCCGGTCAAGGGCATGTACCTTGGTTGCGGGCACATTCCCAGTAGGAGGTGTGCAGGAGGCAGCTGGTCGATGTTTCTCTCTCATCGATGTTTCTAACTCTCTATCCCTCTCCCTTCCTCTCTGTAAAAATCAATAAAATATATTTTTAAAAAATTACATATTATGATGCACCTGTGAAACGAGTTATACATGTCAACAAAATGGAAAGGTGGGATATAAAAATAAAAATGCTCTTCCAATTTAAGAGGATTGTGGGTAATTTTTTCCTCTTGTAAAGTTTTCTTTAATGTTGATGTTATATTGCCTCTATTGTTAAAAGAATGAAATATGGCAAACGCTGCAGGAATTCTAAGCTCTGAATTGAGAAGTAAAGGACCCGAGATTTCTCCTTTTTCCCCCAATGTAAGATGCATTATGGACCTTCATAAACCTCAATTTCTCAACCTGCACAACGGGTTAATACTCGTTTCCTTTATCCCAGATTGGCAGAATGTTTATTTTATAAAGCTTTTAACTTACTGAATGTAAGGGTCCATATAAATTTGGTCCTGGGAGAATGAGAGGTGGGAGGGAGAGGAAAAGATAAATAGGCACTAATTAGTTATATAAGGAAAGATCATCTGCTTTCATCGGAAATGCGTATGTGCTGTGCCCTTACTCAGAGGTTTAAGTGAACTCCTTGTTAGTTAGCAACTTCCATTTAAAGCCCCGTATGATCCTTTGGGCTTTACAGATGTGAAGCTTATATGCATACACATGAGCTAAAATGACCGCGTGCTCACACGGCTGTGTGCACTCGGAATAATTCAGTGGACTTAGCAACGCTGGCTGATGGGCTGACGATGGGTGAGAGCAGTGCAAAAACCACGTGACACGAGAAATTGCAGGACATTTTGAAATGATGGTCTTATTTCCAAGCTTTCTTTTTAACTTGTGCTCTCTCTTTTAGCCATTACAGACAAGTAGAAGAGATTTGATTATCCGGTTTCCTTGAAAGGTTATTTAGCTCCTCAATCCCATTAAGCCGCTTTCTGCACTCCAGTGCCCTGCGCCTTCCCCCGGTCCTCAGCCAGGAAGAGTAAACGGAGACACCAGGATCCGATTTCTAAAGGAAGGAAAGTTAAAGCAAAGTTTGAAAGGGGTGACAGGAGCTTAGGAACTCAATTAGACTGAAAGACAACTATCTCATTATCCTGTTCCGAAATGATCTGAATACATAAAACTCTAAAAGTTTTAAATAAACTTGTCCTACGGACTGTCTAGATGACTGCAAATTCTTCTCAAAAAGTGTTTAAACACCCACTTTCGTATTTATTTATTCTAAGCGCGAGCGGCCGCGATAATTATGCTGTCAGACTCAGTAAGCTAATGAGGAGTCAGCCAGTGGAAGGCTTTGCGTCTGTGAGATTGCTGCAGGATAGCTGCTCAGATGCTTCTTTCCTTCTTTCTTTTTCTCTTTTCTTTTCTTTCTTTTTCCCCCCAATGAATTGGGAAGGAGAGTGGGGCAGTCCGTGGCCAAATTGGAATCCTTTTGATTAACTGATTGCTTTCCCAGGACTGTTCCGTCAGATAGTCTCTCTCTCTCTCTCCCTTATTTTTCCCCTCACTCCCTTTCTCTCCCCCCTCTCCCTCTTCCCTCTCTCCTTGCTTTTGAGGAGCTGCTGCTCTTGAGGGGCAAGGAAGCCTCAGGGGACCTTCATGTCACGGTCCCCAAGGCCAGAAGACTCTCCCCCCTGAGGGAAGTTCCCAAGACGGTTCGGACTTGCGTTGATTTGAGAGTAATCCATCGTTTCTGCACTGTTTGTTTTAGCTGCTTGACTGTTTATGCTATGGCATGAGCTAAAAAGGAAGTTGAATATAAAATTGCATATTAAAATGCACCTCTGGAAATGTATTAGGCGTATCAACAAAACTTGATGTCTCCCCTTTCAACCCTGGAAAATATGTGTTTCCAAGCCCAAGGGGTCAGGCCACAGATCACTCACAGCGTCAGCGCAGGCCGAGCGAGGCGGGGCCCACTCTGCAGATTTAGTTCCTCCCTTCGGGTGTGAGCAGCTCCCAGCAAACAATATTATTCAGGCGTTTTAGGCCCTCGGTGCGCCAGATCTAGAAGCTTCTCTTTCTGTAAACTGCGGGATATTTACAGCCACGCGGGTTTGCTCCGGTTGTGAGCCTGGCAAAGCCTTGCCTGTGTGGAAAGATGCCCTAGGAGGTGTTGTGGGTGTGCTTGGTGACAATGTGGCTGTTGCCTCTTACTTTCGCTCAGTTGAAATCTCTGCTGATGCTTGTAACAACGGCTATAGTTGTTAAAAGTATATAATGTATCAGGAACCACCCAAGATGTTTCGTATAGGTCTTCTTCAGACGTAGAACAATCTGCCAGGACGTTGTATTATCCCCATTCTGCAGATGAGCCCCTTAACATGTTACCTTTAGGAGGTCTCGGCCCATGACGTCAGTGTAGGAAGCACCAGGAACAATACACTTAGCAGACACAGGCATTTACAATCACACGAACTGCCCGCACTCTGCTACCCAAATACATCAGTCAGATGACAAATGTAATATATCTTTTTTCAAAAAAAGTTTTAATTTACAAAAGTTGCATTTAGAGTCTATTTAAATAGATTGCCTAAAGGTATCTAATGTAACAGGGTCTGAAACTTTCCAAAACATACCTAACCCAGCAAGGCGCCCACTGCCTATCGTCCCTGGGACAAATGTTCAGACTCCTTGGCTTGATAACTAACTCCCTTCACCTTCTGGTTCTATTTTTCCAATTTTATCTCCCAGTTCGCCTTGCTCTAACCATGCACAATTACTGGCAATTCTCTCAAACACTTTGCTTCCTTCATGCCTTTCCTTAGGCTGATCCCTCAGCCAGAAATGCCCTCCCTAGAAGTCCTTGACTATTGATGGGGCCATCCTTCAAGGCACCTAGGGCCTTGCCCATGCCTTTCCCAGGCTCCTTGTAGACTTAGGGGAGGGGCTGTCCTGGTTCTTTGTTTGCACTTTTGGCCCTTGTTTGTTAGTGTGTGTGTCTCCCCGTTCTATTCCTACATTTACCACCTTCCACACCTAGGCCTTACCCGAGTGTTCATTTGGTAAACATGCATTGAAGTGGATTGAACAGGAGCCGCTTGACAGATGTTAGCAGAATCGGTGAAGTCAGTTATCCATGAGTCAGTGTAATTTATTGGTGGGTACGTCTGGCTCATATTTTGATGTCTCTTCGGGTGACGAATATTACAAAGACATAAAACGTACACCGTGAAATCCCAGGAAATAATACGTTGGTGCTTTTCTCCTTTTTTCCCATACAGAGGAGTCTTTGTTTACAGTTTCAGGAGTGGGGCTGAAGCCAGAAATGTATGACCTTTTGTCTTCCTACCGGAAAGGTCACCGCACAGGCCACTTTAGCAAATGCTGGTGAAAAGGAAGGCAACATCGCCCAGATCCTTCAGGTAAGTGGTCCCAACAGAGAGGCTCCTGGTGGGCAGGATTGAGAAGTGATCGCCGCCTGAAGGGGAGGCCCTGGTTCACGGACCCAGAGCACCTCTGCCCTGTGTTTGGCGCTTCATTCCTTCTCTAGGGACAGGCGGCCCTGCCTCCTCTGGCTGTGAAAGAGGGCGATGGTGGGTACCACCTGTCTCTCCCATTCCCAAAGGAGTGACAAGGCTCCTAGCAAAGCTGGAAGGTCATGGTGAGGCCTTCAGCTGACATGCGTGGAATAAAGGGTTACAGCTGTCATACTGTATTCCCTTAACTACAGCATTTCCTCTGTCTGCCAATAGGACACAATCAAAGGTCAGGGTGAGCAACCATCCCTGTGCGCTTGAGCCTGGGGGTGTCTTGGGACTGTGGGACGTTTGGTGCTAAAACTGACCCAGTTCCAGGTGAACCAGGATGCTTGGTCGCTGTGGTGGTGCAAGTGACCACCTGACCTGCCTCCATATGCCAGAGAAGACCTGGTCCAGAGCCTGGCCCTGACCAGGAGACGGTTTTAGAGGCCAATGAGAGTCAAGTCATCACTACTACAGGCTTCTTAGACCACACCTTCTGGGAGTTGTTACAGGGAGTCCTTTCATTCAGGGTGAGTTCAGGAGTCATCCACAAATGTCCCAGACACAGCTGCTCTCAAGTGTCCCCTCTACCAACCAGGGGTAGCCCAGCCTTCCACAGTAATCTTGAGGAGGAAGAGGTGCTGTGAAGGATTCCCCAAAGCTACCCTAAAGGTAGTTCTGCTGTAGGCACAGGAAGTCAGGTGGGGCAACCCCCAAAGCTACCATAGTACAGACATCCCTCGATGCTACAAGAGCACTTCTCGCACCAGGCCTTCCATGGAGGGCAGAGGGGGAAGTGATCTAAACAGAGGACTCAAGGTGGGACCCACGCATAGAGCCAGCCAGCCAGCCAGCCATCCTTTTAGGTGACTCTGGCTAGATCCCAAGCCACAAACCTTAGACTATGATTTGGCCACCCATTTGGCAACCACGCTTGGCTATGCTTCCTAACAGAACTTTTGGGACCTGAATGGTCACCACTGGCATACTCCCCTACACCCCAACATTGTTCACATGGCAGGACTCAGCTCTTTGCCACTTTGTCTCGGCTCTTTCCTTGGCTGTTGATATCTAAAGACATGATGTACACATCTAGGAGTCTCCCCTCTGGATCTTATAAGAATCTTAGAAATTTGGAAAGATCAGGGATGTTTAGAATTATAGCTATTCCTCAGAGCATTTTATGAACTACCTAAGTTTGTATTTTGACAATATATAATTGGAATTACAACCGGCAATACAATAATGTGAAATTTCCCCAGCAGAATGTTTTCTAGGGCAGAGATTATATTGTGTAATTATGCCATTTAAAACCCACTAGTTATGAGAATAGAATTACTTTAGCTACATTCTAAACAGTGTGGGATTTGTGCTTCATAGAATTATCAACGACAGGGATGGAGATGGTTTCAGATAGTGGTGCTACATTACGCATTTTTATCACTTCTATTGTTGTTATTTTGCTTTATTTAGAACCTGCCTCTCTGACCAATAGTGACTTTTCACGAAGAATTGTTACCTGTAGATGTGAATTGGTCACAATGGAAAATCGGTTAAATGCAGGGTGGCAAACGAGATGCTTATGCCAACAATTGAAGGAGGGCGGGGGCCTCTACTGGAGTAATCTCACCATGTCCCTGGGCCCCTGGTACTAATGCAAGGAGATAAAACCCATCGGAGATGAACCACAAAAGGGAAAAGCTAAAGCAATTAAACTGCTTAATAAATGGCTTGGTATCAGCAAAATCTGGAAGTTAAAGAGACTAAAGTGGTAATCAGCGGACACTTGGGGCCTGAAAGTCTTTTCCACTAAATTGAATTTATGTTAAAATATTCACTTTTCAAGAGATTCAAAATGTAAATTGGGGTATTAGGACTTATAACTGCCAGCAGCGCCTCAACATTAAGACTCTTAAAAGACCCTCAAAATGTCAGTTTCAGGTCTGGTAAGAATGTAGATGGTGTCCACAGTGGAGACATAGGGGGCACTAAGACTTACTGTGCATATACCATGTGCCAGGCACTTCACACATCTTACTTCAAAGCTCGGTGTGTTTTGAACAGTGGGGTGTAAAGTGGTGCAACTATAGTCTGTAGATCCAAAGATAGATTTTTGATTATTTTAAAAGTTTACCGAGTTCTTATTACCAAGGGTAATGCTGCCTCTGTTACCATTTATTATCACCTTTTCTATCAATAGATATAATTCCATCAATAACTTTGCAATAATCTTTAACAGGTTTTCCTGACTCAGTCTGTACAATGTCATTATTATTTTTATTTTTTGTTTATTCTTCATTTACGTCCAGGGCTGCATTACTGCTGTTTCTGTTTTAATTTGCTTCAGCTTACTGAGAAGTTTCTAATTTAACTCCACACTGGACCAGGATTTTAAATATCACCTGTGACCTGAAATATTTTAAATGTGTTATGTCCACGGTACATCATACTTGAAGGAAAAGCAATGGAAGGCTATTGCTATTGTCATTTGCCTAGAATTTCACAGTGATTGGCTCAAACATTAGACATCCTGAAACAGTCTGAGAAGAGGACTTCTGAGTAATGCTGTCCCTTTCGTTATCTGATAGATCCCTGGCAGGAAGGACAACGGGACAGACGGGAGAGTGACAATGGAAAGAATTCGGAGTCTGGGCTTGTGCTTACGGAAGCCTGTCACTCCTGTGTTCACTTACAATTCCTCCCAACAAAAGGACTTCTGTGGCAAGGAGAGGATTCGTCTAAGGTTTAAAACAGCCTCCAGAGAAGATGGTTTCTTGGATAAAGTTGTCGACCAAAGGACTTGCTTAAGACTCTTTGTTATGGTTTCCTAGGGCACTCCTTCCCTCGCTTCCTGCACCATCAAAACACTTTACCGCCCCAGCCAGCCAGATTTTAGGAGTTTGGATTGAGCTGCTGCTTAGAATTAAATTTCAGTTTATCTCCTTCTATTGAATCCTAATTGTCTGTGATGATTGCAAAAGTGATGAGGAACCTAAGCTCTGGTTTGATGGTGGAGATACTGGGTAAACAGATAGGAGCAAAGAGTTCCAAAGACGTAATTCAAATGCTGTTGCACCATCAGACATGCATGCATATATGCACACATGTGACCCTGAAATGAAATGGGAGATTTGTCTCAACTAACACATGTATCATCTTCTTCAATGACTCCTTCTGAAAGAAGCCAGGACAACTCAAATTACTTTGTCAAAGGATCATCTACTCAGGAAATGTGGTAGCCTGGAAACCAGAGACCTTTATGGATCCTTCAGAAGAACAAGGAGAAACTCATTAAGAAAGAATTAAAAAATAGTACCTATCCACCCAAAATCTGAGATGGAAGAAGGGAAAAGGGATACAAACAGTCCAACGAAATCTACCTTAGTGAGTACTTGGTTTTGGTAAGGCATGTGACAAAGCCTGTCCAGATATACCTGAAATACAAAACTGTGTGGGCTGGGTGGATGGGACAGATACGTGAATTCAAAGAACGGTGGTTATTCAACCTAGAGAAAGGCTGATAGTGGTGTGTTACAAGGTTCAGTCTTGAGTCCCATCCTGGTCAAATATTTTTATTAATCAGTTGAGTAAAAATCAGAGAAGGTACACAATTTATTCATACAACCCACTGAAGTAAATACTGTTATTATTCATTTATTATTTCCATTTTACAAAGGAGAAAACGGAAGCTCAGAGAAGTTAACTCCTCCAAGGTAGTACACCAGAGTTAAGGTAAAAACTATGGAGACACTGAAAGGATCAGAGGTTGCCAAGGGGTTAGGAGGGAGGAGATGATGAAAAGACAGAGCACAGAGGGTTCTTAGGACAATGAAACTATGTTTGGTACTGTAACGGCAGAGACATGTCACTATAAATTGTCCACATCCATAGAATGCACAGCCCCAAGAGTGAATCCTAATGTAAACTACACTAGTAGACTTTGGTCGATAATGATGTGTCAATGTAGGTTCATCAACTATAATGAATATCTTACTCTGTTGGGGATGTTGACGATGGGGAAGGCCACGCCTGGTGGGGGCTGGGGTATATGGGAGCTCTCTGTAACTTCTGCTGAATATTTCTCTGAACCTAAAGTTGCTCTAAAAAAATAAAGTCTTAAAAACAAACAACATGTAAATAACTAATTTGCAACAAGCCAATACAACCTTTATTCCAATCAAATTTCATCTGATTGAACTTCTTACACTTCAGGCTCAAAATGTCAACAAGTTAAATAAGGCTGTGACTTAGTGGAAATTGGTACAATATGAATTAATAGTATGTCTGACCATCCACAAAAGATAATGCTACACTTTTAAGTGAGATAAATGAAGTCATAGGATGGTGTCACAGAGAGGGGATGGAGTTTACTCCTCTGACGAGATCACATCCAAACGATGAAGTTTAACTCTATCCATCACACTTTGAAAGAAACACCACATGGAAGGAAATATTTCTTGTGCATTTATTAGTTTACAGACTCAATTCTGTTTGATCCTCCTAAGACTAAGAGGTGGATGTAGCTCTTCCCCACTTCACAGAGAACACAGAATCAAATGTAAATAACTAGGATTTGATACTCAGACTCTGTCCCCAAAGTCTGTGCTTTTTGCACCCCTAGCCCCAGCTCTGTGCCGCATGCTTCAAGAAGGGCTACAAGGAGAACAGAGGGCATGGGGATCAAGGCACAAGGAAGAACAGCTCAAGAGAGAAAACCCAGGAGACAGAGAAATTCCATCCAGAGGGTTGAGGGTTCTCACAGAGCAAAGTGGTTGGCCTTCTGCTGGGTGGCTGTGGAGCCAGGACAAATACGTAGAAAGCTCAGAGAAAGTGCTGTTTACACAGCAGGAAGAGTTCTCCAACACTTTCAACCTGCCACCAATGGAATGAGTTCCACTCTCTAGTGGGCTTCCTCTACACCCAGAAGATATGGAAAGCTGTAGGAGGGATCCTCATATTGGCGATTCTCTAAGGTCCCCTCTAATTCCAACATTGTCTGACAATGGCTTTGAACAGCTGTTGACAGACTATACTTTAAATTATAGTAAGATCCTATTGTTGCAAGAATGGGTAGATTTGTTTTATTGTTAAAAGGGGATTTTAAAAAAATAGAAATCATTAAAATTATCCTCTCTAATTACAATGGAAGATAAATTATGCTTATGCTTCCTTCTTTATCTTTAATTCATAAATTCACTTCTTTAAAAACTTAATAAAATTTTTATATAAAACAACAAAATACCATTCCACTCTTTCTTCCTTGATTTTGTGAAAGGAGCATGCCTGGTGTTTGTGCAGATGTTTTTCCTCCCACGTTTTTATTGATTCTTTTGTATGACATGCACCTGACTTTTTAAAACGTAATTTAATTTTGTTCAATGTGATATGTGAGTTATTTTAGTGATGCTTACTTACTAACTCACGAGTGCTACTCACCTAATATTTGCCTGCAGAGCTCCGTGACTGGATGGCACTTCCCGGCCCTCTGTGGGTGGGCAGGGCTATCTTCGTGCTGGCCAGTGAATTGTGAGTGGAGGTGATACGTGTCACTTCCAGGCCCAGCATTCATTTGATTGCCAGTGCAAGACCCTCCAGATCATTCTTCTTTTCCCTCTGTTACAATGACCAGATGCATTCAGAATGGTCCCAGAATGAAGAGATGTAGAACAGAGTCCCCTGATGACATATGATGGATGTGTGGCAGGAAAGAGGAATAAAACTTTATTGCTTTAAGCCACTAAAATTTTGGGGTTGTTACTGCAATACAGTCTAGCTCTAGCCTACCCTGACTAGCAGCACCAGGGCAAGTAAAACATATACCTGCACTGTCCAACATGGTAGCTACCAGCTACATGTAAATTCATATTTACATTTAATTAAGTTCAACATTCAATTCCTCAGTCCCACTAACCACATCTCAAGGGCTCAATAACTGCATGTGGCTAGAGCAGTGATGGCGAACCTGTGACACGCGAACTCATTTTTTTGGTTGATTTTTCTTTGTTAAATGGCATTTAAATATATAAAATAAATATCAAAAATATAAGTCTTTGTTTTACTATGGTTGAAAATATAAAAAAATTTCTATATGTGACATGGCACCAGAGTTAAGTTAGGGTTTTTCAAAATGCTGGCACGCCAAGCTCAAAAGGTTCGCCATCACTGGGCTAGAGGCAACCTTAATGCCCAATGCAGATACACAACGTTTTCGTTGTTGAAGAACGTGCTGTTGAACAGTGCTGAGCAGTGCTTGGGATTTTCATGAGTTGGTAATGATATCTTCTAAGTATAGAAGATAATATCAATGATTTCTTGATATTTTAAGTATACATCTAATACCACCTTGGCGTTATTCTCCAAAAGTTTCACCTCTTTTAAATGAAATCTCTGGGAGCATCCAGTGGAGGTTACCTTCTGGAGGAAAATACATCACTCAAAGCGGTTCCATTTCTTAGAACTGAAGGTCTTTTCCTGAAGGTTACATTGACACAGAGGATTCCTGCCTTTTTGTTACCCTTGACACCTTTTGTAAATGAATTCCCAGAGTAGTTTTATTTTAGTCCTTCCTGTCTGAAGCTGTTCACATTCTCTACTCCTCACGCTTCTCTCTCCCTAAGTTGCTTAACAGCACCTGGTGTAAGATCTGAGGTGTTCAGTAATGAATTCATTCAAGTTTATTAACATGCTTGTAAAATTGTGTTTCTATCTTAAGAGCTAACATTGGACACTACAATAAAATCTTGTGGGAGCCCAAAATTGAACCAAAATATAAAGTAAACCAACCCATCTATTGATTAATTCATTCAACAAACATCTAGGCACTAGAAATACAAAAATTAATAGTCCCTCCAGGGGTCCTATAATCTAATGGAGAGTTAGATGGAAATAAATACAAGACCAATGACAACATATCAGTGTGGCCTGTCACAGAAGAGATGACAGTTAAGCCTTGAAGTGAGAGTTTGCCAGGCAGGCAACTGAGGGGATGAGAAGATATAGAGGAAAATATAGAAGGCACAGGACATATTTAGCTGTAAAGAATTGAAGACCTAGCCGAAACCGGTTTGGCTCAGTGGATAGAGCGTCGGCCTGCGGACTGAAAGGTCCCGGGTTCGATTCCGGTCAAGGGCATGTACCTGGGTTGCGGGCACATCCCCGGTGGGGGATGTGCAGGAGGCAGCTGATCGATGTCTCTCTCATCGATGTTTCTAACTCTCTATCTCTCTCCCTTCCTCTCTGTAAAAAATCAATAAAATATATTAAAAAAAAAAAAAAAAAGAATTGAAGACCCTAATTCAATGTCTTAATGCATGGGGATATTATTCCACACAAGAAATCCAGAAGTACCCGTTGGTTCCAGGATTGAGTAATTTGAGGGGTCAGCATCACTGACAACCCAGGTTCTTTCTGTCTTTTTTTTCTCTTTGTCTCCAGCATTCTTTGGCCTTAATCCTCAGGCTGGTCCCTGTCATGGTCACAAGATGCTGTCACAGTCGCAGGCATCACACGCAGGTACGATAGTGTCCAGAAGAAGAGGATGTCCCTTCCCATGTGCTTCTTTTTCAAAGGCCCATTCTCTTCACATCTTACTGTTCAGACTGGCACACTCCTCTCCTAAACTGCTAGCAAGGGAAGCTAGACGACTGCTTTAGAACGGCCAGGATTTGCTCCTGACCTGAAGCTAGGACTTCTCCTGATGTTCATATTCCTGAGTAATCAGTTTTCTTTTAACTGAGGAAGAAGTGGAGAATGACCACCAATAGAATCTGCCACAGCAGCTAACCAACTGTGGTTCTCCTGGTTTGGGAGTGGGAGGAGGGGTGAAGAATGGCTGCAAGGATTCCCATCTGGGGCCTGGATGACGTGTAAGATCATTCAGAGTCAGGTCATTAGTTTGGGGGAGAAAGTTATGAGCTTATTTCTAAACATCTTGAGTTTGCCATGTACACCAGACAATTGGAACTACTGGCCTGGGACCAGGAAATGAGGACTGGCTCTATGTGGTCATCCCCTACATAAGGATGTCCTTGAAGTGCCAACGATGTGATTGTCCAAGAGAACACAGACAAAGAGAAGAAACCCTTCTCCGTGCTTTCATTGCCTCCTTTGTAAAATGGCGGTGATAATAGTATCTATCTCATAGAGTTTGCATATGAGAATTAGATGAGTTAACACATTTAAAGGATTTTAAACAGTGCCTGGCATGTAATAAGCACTAGAAAAATTAGCTAATAATGGTGGTGGTGGTGGTGGTGGTGGTGGTGGTGGTGGTGGTGATGGTGGAGTAGTGGTGATGGTAGTGGTGGTGGTGGTGGTAGTGATAGTGGTGGTGTTAGTGGTGGTGGTAATAGTGGTAGAGATGGTGGTAGTAGTGGTGGTGGTGGTAGTGCTGGTGGTAGTAAGGGTGGTAGTGGTGGTGGTGGGGGTGATGATGGAGGTGGTAGTCATATGGTGGTAGTGGTGCTAGTCACAGTAAAGTAGAAGAAAAAGAAAACAAGGGAAGTAAAGGTGCCAAAGCCATGGGGTTCTAGGTAGCAAGGTAAGACAGGAGTCCAGGGGGACAATAAAAAAACAAGCTAAAGGTTAAAGGAGTTAGCCGTGGCTAGTGTGGCTCAATTGGTTCGAGTGTCACCCTGTACACCAAAAGGTTGCAGGTTCGGTTCCTGGTCAGGGCACATACCTAGGTTTCAGGTTCAGTCTCGGGCCCTGGTCAGGGCACACGTGGAAGGCAACTGATCAATGTTTCTCTTTCACACGGATGTTTCTCTTCTCCTCTCTCTAAAAATCAACGAACATGTCCTCCACGGAGGAGTAAAAAAATAATAAGACAATGGATCAGCACAGTGAGCCTGGCTAGTTAAAGTTGCAGGCACTTTTACAACAAAATGTACTCAGGTTTTATTAATCTCTTGCTCTATTAAACATTCAAAAATGAAGATTAGTCCTTTGAAATATAGATATTTTTCTCTCTAGACAAGTTTTAATTCCTGCAAGCTTGTATAAAACATAATAACAGCATTGTTGGGTTTTTGTGTGTGTGTCTTCTCTGAAATTTTTTTTGTCTTTTAGTTTATAGGTGTTTTTTCGTTTGTCATGTTTAAATAATGTTTGAGGAAAGATCTAGAGGATTTGAGGCAGACTACACAAAACACCAAGCTAATAGCACTAACTACAGAGCCCACTACAATGACCACAACAGGCCACACATCTCTCAAAAAGACAATTCCCCAAAAGTGTGGCTAGGGAAGGCAGATAAAAGACTGGAGTTGGGTCATGTGACAGGTGTCACTTGAGTACCGAGACTGGGGCTAGAGATAAAAGCCCGCTTCTTCTGGTCACGTGACACAGCTTCATTACTCTCCCAGCAGGGGGTTGGAGAGTCTGGATGCCATTTTTACTTATTTATTTATTTGTGTTTTTTCCCCCTTATTCTGTGATAATGAGAAAATGTTTAAACTCCTATCTGTGTGTTTAAACATTTCTCCCTGCTGACAGCAGCAGGGTACCCCTTGATCAACTGTCAGATTGGATAGTGCAATTTTTCTGGAAAGTAAACAGCATGTTAGCTGGTTGGAAATAATTTTCTGTTTATTGGTAGCTGTTAGCCTAGGAGTGATGGAGCCCTGTGACAGCACTTGTCAAGTGAGGAATAAGAAACAAGATTGGAAATACCTTTAAGACATAGCTCTGACAATAAAGCCTTACTGTTTTTTTGATAGAAATGTACTCTAAAAAAGTTAAATTAAAATAGGCAAGAAAACTTTTCCAGTGTTGCCAGCCCCTGGAGATCCTTCTGGCAAAACTGACACAGAATCAAAGGCACATTCATGGGGTGCCGGAGTTGGAAGTCACAAAATCCATCCCCCCCTGGCTCATCCCTGGGAAAACAGAGCCATGGCCAAGTGCCTTGAACTTGGCTCACAAATAAGAGGCAAACATAATATATACAAAGAAGCCATGGCTGAGTAGCTCAGTTGGGTAGAGCATCATCCTGATATGCCAAGGTTGTGGGTTCCAACCCTGGTCAGGGCACATACAAGAACCAACCAATGAACGCATAAATAAGTGGAACAACAAATCAATGTTTTTCTTTCTCTCTCTCCCCAAAGTCAACAACAACAAAAAATTTTAATTAAAGAAACATACACACACACACACACACACACACACACACAAAGAAATAAAGGTCATATTTACTTTTCAAATTCATATGTGAAAATATATGGAAAAACCTGGTGGAGGCAGTATGACATTTGACCTACATGTACTTAACAACTGAGTTTAATGGGTTATGTATAATGTGATCTTTTTCTTTGCATAGTGGCTAAAAAAACACCATCATAGTCTTTTGTTGATTCGTCATATTGTCATCAGGGGAAAAAAAATGGCTCCAGTAGAAGTAATATATATTTACAAACTATGTATAAGTCTCTTCTATCTTGAGTTAGCCTAAGTCTGAGGTCCTGATTGGTCCCAGAATTTGCCTCGTTTCTTCTTGATAGCTAGAAAAGATGCCTTCACTTAGATATTTCTGACAAATATGTCAAGTGCTCCGTGTCTGAACGTATTCCCCCCATATCATATACAAAGCAAAACAGGCTTCTTCATTCCCATTTTGGTCAACAGCATCACTGTCCACCCAGTTGACTGGACCCTCTCCCTACCTCTGAAATACCTTCCAGTCTATGTTCTCCTCTCCATCTCCACTGCCAGGCAACAGAACTGTGGTTCGCACCTGCCGCATCAGCACCACCTAGGAAATGGTTAGAAATGCAAATCCTCAGTCCTCACCCCAGACCCACTGAACCAGAAGCTGTGAGCTGGGCCCCCACAAGTCTGCAGTTGGAGAACCATCACCCTGGCAGTGTTCTCCAGGCCTTGTCCAAAGGTCCCCTTACTGCCCTCCAGCCACCAATTCTTTCTTTCTGGAGTATTCTCTATACCAGTGGTTCCCCACCTTGGCTGCACAATGGAATTACCTAGAGAGTTGTTTTTTAAAAACACCTATGTTTGGGTTCCTCTCCTGGGAACTCTTGTCCCATTGAGAAGAAACTGGGAGGTGTGCAGCATTGGGCATTGGATTTGTTTAAAGCTCCCCATGTTATTCTGATGTACAGCCAGGACTGATCATCACTGCTCCACACTGAAGCCAGGGCTGTCTTGTTAAAAAAACAAAGCAGATGGTGTCACTATCCTCCCTAGAAAGTCTCCATCCACCATAGGATAATTCTTTTTTTTTTTTAATTAAATCTTTATTGTTCAGATTATTACATTAGTTACTCTTTTTTCCCACCATAACTCCCCTCCACCCAGTTCCCACCCCACCCTCCGCCCTCACTCCCCACCCACTGTCCTCATCCATAGGTGCACGATTATTGTCTAATCTCTTCACTCACCCCCCCCACCCCTTTCCCCCGCCCCAAGAATAGTCAGTCCATTCCCATTCTATGTCCCTGATTCTATTACAATCACCAGTTCATACTGTTCATCAGATTATTTATTCACTTGATTTTTAGATTCACTTGTTGATAGATGCATGTTTGTTGTTCACAATTTGTATCTTTACCTTTTTCTTCTTCCTCTTCTTAAAGGATACCTTTCAGTATTTCATATAATACTGGTTTGGTGGTGATGAACTCCTTTAGCTTTTTCTTATCTGTGAAGCTCTTTATCTGGCCTTCACTTCTGAATGATAGCTTTGCTGGATAAAGTAGTCTTGGTTGTAGGTTCTTGGTATTCATCACTTTGAATATTTCTTGCCACTCCGTTCTGGCCTGCAAAGTTTCTGTTGAGAAATCAGCTGACAGTCGTATGGGTACTCCCTTGTTGGTAACTGATTTTCTTTCTCTTGCTGCTTTTAGGATTCTCTCTTTGTCTTTTGCTCTTGGCATTTTAATTATGATGTGTCTTGGTGTGGTCCTCTTTGGGTTCCTTTTGTTTGGGGTTCTCTGCGCTTCCTGGACTTGGAAGTCTATTTCTTTCACCAGGTAGGGGAAGTTTTCTGTCATTATTTCTTCAAATAGGTTTTCAATGTCTTGCTCTCTCTCATCTTCTGGCACCCCTATAATTCAGATGTTGGTACACTTGAAGCTGTCCCAGAGTTTCCTTACACTATCTTCGTATTTTTGGATTCTTTTTTCATTTTGCTTTTCCAGTTGGGTGTTTTTTGCTTCTTCGTATTTCAAATCTTTGACTTGATTCTTGTGATCCTCTGGTCTGCTGTTGGGAGTCTGTATAATGTTCTTTATTTCAGTCAGTGTATGCTTAATTTCTAGTTGGTCCTTTATCACAACATCGAGGGTCTCATTAGATTTCTTGAGGATCTCACTACATTTATCAGTGGTCTCACCAGTCTTCTTGAAGATCTCACTACATTTATCGGCAGTCTCACCAGTCTTTTCAAGGGCCTTATTAAATTTATCGGCGGCTTCTAGACAGTTCTTTAAAGACCTTAAAAGTGTGATTTTGAACTCTATATCCAACACTTTGCTTTCCTCCAATTCTGTCGTTTGTGTCCTGTTTCTTTGTCTCGGCATTTTTTATGCTTCACTGTGTTGATAGAGTGCCTTTCTGTACTAAGTGTCCCAATTACCTGAGGTAGACACTCTTGGTGCACCCCCTTGTGGGATTTGTGCACAGTCTTGTTGTAGTTAAGCTTTGATTGTTGTAATTATCACTGTGAGAAATTGACCTCCAGGCCAATTGGCTGTGAGAATCAGCTGTGTCTGCAGTGGGAGAATTTCTGTGCTGGAGACACCCCTCTGGGGCTAGACTTGCTTCGATGGGGCTTTGGTGCTCACTGAGTCTGCCCCCTGAGTGTGTCTTTTATGGTTCCATGGAGCTGCAAACTGGATGGTCCCACTCTGACCTCTGGGCTTCTTGGCTCCTGGATCTCTAGGGAGGTGCTAATCTAGCCTTTGCCTGAGGCTATCCAGCAAGAGTCTCCCTGCAGGGCTTGGGCGGGGCGGGTCCCACAGGATCAACAGAGTGGGGTTAGCAATTATGGCTGCTCTCAGTCTTGCCCTCAGAGGCTCTGCTTCTCAGTGTCCCAGTAATCGCTGCAAGCCCCACGGAGAGAAAGCTGCCCTAGGGTTCTGAGCAATGCCAGACAGTCCCACTTCTCCCGTATGAGTCTGGGTCCCTAGAGACTCACCCGGAACTGGAGCTCAGAGCCTGAGACTCCCTCCCGATTGAAAACGACAACCGCGCCCTCAGCAGCCAGCCCGCTCTGCATGCACTCCGAACCTTAGTATTTTACTTCAGCACTGCGCCTCCCCTGAGCCTCGGTATGCTTTTCTCTTTCCTCCTAGTTGTAGAACTTCCACTCAGCCAGTCTTCCTGTGGTTCTGGATGATGTCCGTTCCGTCTTTTAGTTGTATTTTTGAAGTGGTTGTTCGAGGCAGCAAACTCCAGTGTTTACCTATGCCGCCATCTTGGTTTCTCTCAGGATAATTCTTAATTAACTCTTCAGCATGGCTCCTGCAACCTCTCCCAATGGCTTCATTAACCTTGAGTCTCACTAGCTCCCCCTACACCCAGCCACACAGAATTTCTCTTCATTCCCCCAAAGCAGTATTCTGTTCACAGCCAGACTTTTGCACTTTCTGTTCCTCTGCTTAGCAGCGGTTCTCAACCTGTGAGTCTCGACCCCTTTGGGGGTCGAACGACCCTTTCACAGGGGTCGCCTAAGACCATCGGAAAACACATATATGATTACAAATTGTTTTTGTGATTTATCACTGTGCTTTAATTATGTTCAATTTGTAACAATGAAATTGGGGGTCACCACAACATGAGGAACTGTATTAAAGGGTCGCAGCATTAGGAAGGTTAAGAACCACTGGCTTAGAGCGTCCTTCTTCTTTCTTTTTTTCTTTCTTTCTTTCTGGTGAATTCCTATTCAAGACTTCGCTTGCCGAAGCCGGTTTGGCTCGGTGGATGGAGCGTCGGCCTGCGGACTGAGGGGTCCCGGGTTCGATTCCGGTCAAGGGCATGTGCCTGGGTTGCGGGCACATCCCCAGTGGGAGATGTGCAGGAGGCGGCTGGTCGATGTTTCTCTCTCATCGATGTTTCTGGCTCTCTGTCTCTCTCCCTTCCTCTCTGTAATAAAATATATTTAAAAAAAAAAAAAAAAAGACTTCGCTCAAAGGTCACCTGCCCCCGAGTCAGCAATCCTCTCCTTGGGGATCCCAGAGCTCTCTGTTGCTATTACACCATAGTATTGGTCCTATCGCATTGTAATTATTAGTGACACATCTTCCTCCTTCACTCTAACTGATTGTATCAGACCAGGTCAGAAGTATGCTTAGCTTTTTAATTTTGTCCCCAGTGTCTAATACAGGTTGGACATTAAGAAGATGCTGAATAAATGTCTGTTATCTGAATGAACTGAAAACATGATCAACTCCTGCTGCCTTTTGTTGAGATCAGCGTTTGGTGCCATTCTGCTCTTCTGTCTAGAATCAGTAAAGCTCACATAGCTCGTAGTATAAATATGAACAGGGGTCAACTAGACCTACGTTTTGTCACTTGCAGACCTTCATTTTTTAATCTTTAAAATAACGTCACCAATATCTACTTTGTAGTGTACAGAGATTCATTGTATAGCACCCCACAGTGTGCTTCACACAGAGTGGGCATGAAATAAAGTTTATATTATTATATTAACTAAAATTAACTGAAAACAAAACAAAAAAAGTTGAGCTGAGGAGCGCATCTGTTCTTACATCTGCGTATGAGCTCTTGATAGGCAGAAACTGCCTGTGAGATCCCTAGGGCTGGGAACCCAGTGGCATTCCATCATTAAGTCAGCCCCTCGGTCAACAGCATTTATTAAGCTAATGAATGCAATGAATAGTATTTGGGTTCGAATGATGGCTTGCTGCTTGGGGAGCATAGAGAGACTCACATATTTGCCCATCTTACAAAACAGAAAATTGCAGTCTTGGCAGCTGGAACATTTCTTAGAGATCATCCTTAAAGCTCCTTACTTACAGGTGAGCAAATGGAGATAACCAACCAGGAAAGCCATTGTAGTGTCAATGTTTAATAACGAGTTCCTGGGTCACAAACTGCTGCTGACCAGGTAGGAATACCAGTCCATGTTGGTAAAAGTCTGTCCTAACGGTGACTTGTTGAGTGAACAATATGTCATGTGGTGAGAAACTGAGAGGTTGAGAAGAATTTTAGGGGGGTGGGGGCACGGATCGCTGGCGGCACCTTTGAGTGTTATCAATTCCAGATTACATAGTTCCTCTCTCGGAAAATAAAACACCTTTTACCCACTATGCATTTAAATTCATGTTACTGTGTCCTTTCAAAAGGCAGGTAGAGGGCACAAATTTGGATCATTTAACAGGTGTTATTCAAGCAACAACAGAAATGGATAAAAGCATTAGCAGATACCATCACTTAAATAAGCCTCTTTTAAAAATGAATCACCTCAGTAGACCTGCCCCGAAGATCTGAGCCACTCCCAAAAGGTCTGAAAGCAGTTTGA
Organism: Myotis yumanensis; assembly: GCF_028538775.1. Taxonomy (NCBI): domain Eukaryota; kingdom Metazoa; phylum Chordata; class Mammalia; order Chiroptera; family Vespertilionidae; genus Myotis; species Myotis yumanensis. Next base: position 9,900,443 of record NW_027223759.1, read on the forward strand.
GCTGGAGTGACGGGACTTAGATGTCAGGAAGGGACCTGGCTGGTTTGGCTCAGTTGGTTGAGCATCATCCCATGCACTAAAGGTCACGGGTTCAGTTCCAGGTGAGGGCACAGACCAAGGCTGTGGGTTTGATCCTTGGTCTCAGATGTGCAGGAGGAAAATCCAGGATGCGCTTTGTGCCAAACTGGTCAGGTGCCCTGATCTCCAGGAAGCATATCCATGTAGGACCCTCCTTGGGAGGCATCTACACCCTCCCCTAACCTTGTAGGCAAGCCTGAAAATGAAATGCAGGCCTTGTATTAGTTTTCTGGAGGTGCCATAACAAAACACCAGACTGGTGGCTTAAACTACAGGAATTTATTTCCTCACAGCTCTGGAGGCTGGAAGTCAAGATCAAGGTGTCGCAGGGTTGGTTTCTTTGGCGGCCTCTCCTTGGCTGGCAGATGGCACTTTCTCACTGTGTCCTCACATGGTCATCCCTAGGTCTGTGTCCTGATGTCCTCTTCTGATGAGGACACCAGTCATACTGGATTAGGGTCTCCTAAATGAACTCATTTTACCTTAATCACCTCTTTAAAGGCCCTGTCTCCAAATACAGCCACATTCTGAGGTATTGGGGATAGGACGTTACATGTGAATTTGGGGGAGAACACGATTCAGCCCATAGTAGGCCTCTTAGCTGCAAGACTGGCTGCTTACTTCTCTCATGCAGATGAACGATAACAAATGAACGGACGAACAAATGAATGAATGATCTAGAACAGCGGTCGCCAACCTTTCGGCCCACTGGTGGTCCGCGGACCACTGGCTGGAGACCACTGATCTAGACCAGCCAGACACTAAACTGCAAACAGTGATAGGTTTTCCTCTGGCCACTCAGTGTTTTTCTTTTCTTTTTTCTTTTTTTTTTTAATTATATATAGATATTTTTTTATTTCAGAGAGGAAGGGAGAGAGACAAAAACATCAATGATGAGAGAGAATTACTGATCGGCTGCCTCCTGCACACTCCACACTGGGGATCAAGCCCTCCACCTGGGCATGTACTCTGACCGGGAATGGAACCGTGACTTCCTAGTTCATAGGTTGATGCTCAACCACTGAGCCACACCAGCTGGGCAGGGTTTTTCTTAAGGTCACTATGTAAGAAGCCATATTGGAGAGGGGAGGCGAGGAGGGGGAGTCCCAGGCAGGAGTAGGGGTCAGCAGGCAGCCCCCAGTCCCAGATAACAAGCTGCTCTCCAGGAACACGTGTTAGGAAAAGTGCTTGATCAGAGAGTCAACTTGTGGGCTGAGTAGGAACACTAAGTGGTTCTGTCTGTCACCTCCTCCACCCCCACTGGAATTCAGCCATAATCTGATGGAAACACTTTGCCCACTTTCAGGAGAATTTTCCACTATCAGTAAGGCTGTTTTCATACTTAGGCTATCACCAAAGGCTTTCAGAGCCGCGATAGGCTCTCCCCTGGAGGCATGTACATCTCAAGGGCAGGAGGATGTGTGGCCAAAAGCCACTCTGCAGAATGTTCTATTAATTGAGGTTTTCATTCAGGTTGGATTATAGCCCCTGTTTTCCAAGTACCGACTCTGTGCACGACACCGCTCCTACAGAACCTCTTGGTTAGTCCCACGTGACAGTTGAGAAAACGGAAGCGCCACAGGACAAATCATTCAGATCTAGCCCACGTGGTTCCAAAGTCCATGTTCGAACCCCTACTCTCATGTCACTGTGAAGGGGACCAACCAGCCTTCATAAGCAGCCGTGTTAGAAAGGGTGAAATGTGTCAATTTAGGAGTCGGAATCTTGGCTCCACGGCTTTGTAGCAAGTTCTTTAACCTCATTGGGCCTCAGTTTCCTCATCTTTAAAATGGGCCTAATACTAGTACCTACCTCTGAGGAGGTTATAGGGAGGGTTGAGAGGGTCTGACCCACCAAGGATGTTCCATAAATGATAGTTATTAATATTATCATATCATCACAAATTGAATCACTATTATGAATTTGCTTCCACCTGGGGTTGCCTAGGTGTGCATGTGTCTGTGTGTACACAATGTGTTGATGGAGAAAAACAGTAGCCACCATTTATTGAGCACCTACTCTGGATCATGCGGTAGACAGGGTGCTTTATATGCATGACCTTATGTTTCACATAAATGACTTTATTCCTTGTAGCCACCCTCTGAGGTAGTTAATATTATAATCCTCCTCTTCAGATGAAGAAAATGCAGCTCAGAGAGGGTTAAGTGACTCATTTAAGGTCACGCACCTAACAAACGATGGAGCTGAACTTTGGTTTCAGCCCTGACTCAGAACCTGCGCTTCTAACTACTAAGACACAGTGTCTCTCTGGAGTAATGAACTTAAAAAATTCCAAAAGTTGCTCCCTTCAACTGTGTGATCTTTTAAAGAAATCGCTTTGAAAGGTGCCAACTTATCCCATCAATGCTGCCATTGTCTGACTCACTGGCCCTCAGCACCATCCACAGCCCTCACGGGAAGACTGGTCTCATTCAATTATATCAGCCTCATCTTTTAATCTAAGACGGCATTACTTCACTCGATTATCCACCTTATCCCCCAGACTTTGATCTAAATGTATTTTGCCTGTTGTTAAAAATCAAGTCCACCTTTAAAGAATAAATATTGGCCCCATCCAGATACTACAAAGAATGCTCTTAAGTGTCTAAAAAGAAACGACCCAGAGTGTTTTTAACAGTACCTTTGGAATAAGTGGTTCGTCTTCCAAGGAGGTGGCTTTGAAGGGGAGACTCATGTGGGATGCATAAGCCCTGGTATGTTTATTTAAAACATACCTTCGGTTTCCTCATATATATTCACAAGTAACTTGTCTGAAAGCCCCAGACACTCAGCTCGGCTAAGACAAGGGAAAGGGATCGGGTCAGCGAGCCCTTTTCAATTGTGTCTTGTCCAGACTTTTAAACATTTATTATGTGGATTATAAACATAAGCGAACGTGTTCATTGCGGAAAGGGACACCACCCTGCCCCAGCACTTAAACAAAGACACCCCTACACACACACACACCTTGAACCTGCTCTCTGTTCTGCAATTCTGAGCCCTAAACCAGAGAGTCCTGGGCTCTGAAAAGACAAAGGAAAGTATTGGGTACAGCTGTTTTGATAGGAAGTCAGCAAATTCATTCACGGAGCTATCCTAAACTTAAACACCTCCCAATTGCTAGAATCCTGGTATTGCATCTGACCCTGGCTAGTGCCAGATAACTTTTGATAAAATTTCTCCATTTGGTTTTTAATCAATGTAGTGTCGGGCATGTGGGACCATCCTTCCATAGCCTTTCTCAATCTCCAGCACGTGAGGAGCCAGGGTGGCTAACTCAGCCCAATATTTCTGAGGTATGTCCTCAGAGGGATCTATATTGCATCTCACATTGATATGACAGATAAGAACTGTTTTGTTTTGGTGTTTCTTATATGGCAAATACTACTAACCCATCCTATCTGGGTTTAGCCATTGCATCAGCCCCTACAGAAACCCCTCCTTTCAAAGTTTCTCGAAGCACGGCCCTTTGACTTTTTGCAGTAGCCTAACTTTGATTGTGTCGAGCTCTGGCCCCTTTTAGTTTTGCCTACACTGCTGCTCAGCTCCTCCCAAAGCTCCCCCTCCACCATCCTGTGCTTCCCAGATGTTCGCAATCCTAAAATAACCCAGATGACAAAATGTATACACATTGTAATTGTCCAAGTCAGTCCATCTTCACTTACTCTGGTCTGGTTCCCATTTGTCTTATCAGTTAAATAGTAAAACTTTGATTAGAATGGTAGGCAGAATAATGGCTCCTCAAAGATGTTCACATCCTAAGCCAGGAAACCATGAATATGTTATATGACATGACTGAGAAGAATTAAAGTTGCAGATGGAATCAATGTTGTAATCAACTGACCTTGAAACAGGGAGTTTATCCTGGATTATCGAGGTAGAGCTAATGCTATGGCAAGGTCCTTCAAAGTGTAAGAGAGGAGGTCAGAATTATGCAATACAAAACTGGACCCTCTATTGCTGGCTGTGAAGATGGAGGAGGGCCCTAGTGGATTTGGCTCAGTGGATAGAGCATCAGCCTGTGGACGGAAGGGTCCCAGGTTTGATTCTGGTCAAGGGCACATACCTAGGTTGCAAGCTCCTCCCTGGCCTGGGACCTGGTCAGGGTATGTGCAGGAGGCAACAAGTCTATGTGTTTCTCTCACATCGACACTTTTTTCTGTCTTTCCCTCTCTCTTCCACTCTCTGAAAATCAATGAAAAAATATCCTTGGGTGAAGATTTAAAAAAAGAGAAAAAAGATGGAGAAGGAAGGCCATGAACTGAAGAGTGTGGGCAGCTTTTAGAAGCTAGAAAGGTCAAGGATACCGGTTCTCCCCTCGGCCTCCAAAATGGAAGGCAGTCCTGCGGAGACCTCGATTTTAGCCTAGTGAGACCTATTTCAGACATATGAACAACAGCATTTAAGATAATAAATTTGTGTGCCTCAAGCCCCTGAATTTCTGATTATGTGATTTGTTACAGCAGCAAGAGGAAACTAAATAGCTAGGACCTAAATAACCAAAAAATACAACTCACTGACATTTTTTCCACTTACCACTTTTGAGAGAAATAGCCAAATCTCAAGAAAAGCTTAAATAAACAATTTACTTTTTAAAAAATATGTTTTTATTAGTTGTAGTGAGAGAAGGAGGGAGAAGCATCAACTGGCTGCCTCCTACACACCCCCTACAGGGGATCAAGCCCAAAACCTAGGCATGTGCCCTGACGGGGAATCCAACCAGCAACCTGTCAGTTCATGAGATGATGCTCAACCAACTGAGCCACACTAGCCAGGGCTCAACAATTTACTTTTAAGTGGGATTTTATATTGGGTCTCGGTCTCTTGAAATAGACTCTGACAGGTAAAGTTTCGGGGGGCCTGGGGAGGGGCACAGGGTTATTGGGAAGAACTCTGGGGACACACTCCAGTAAGAGGTGAGGGGCTGGCCAAGGTCCTGTATCTGAGGCCTCAGCTGATTCTACAGGCAACTCGGGAGCTGGGAGAGCCCCTCAAAGTTGCCCCAAATTGAGGCAACGGGGCTGAACTTTTGTGTCCACAGCATCCATTCTAGGAGGGAGCATAGCCTTGGGCCAGGCAGTTCCTGGTGACTGAGAGAAATGCCCAGCTAGAAACACACTGTGAATCAGCAGCAGCTGACATTCCCAGCTCCTGGGACCAGGTGGGTTGGCCGGGAGGAGAGATCCGGACAGGCACCATAGCATTCACACGCTGCAAGCAATATTTCTGGGGAATGTCCTCAGAGGGATCTATATTCCATCTCATATTGATACGACAGATAAGAAGAACTATTCTGGTTTGGTGTTTCTTAGATAGCAGATACTACTATGCTTACGGACTCTACATTTATCATCCCGAATCCTAGGGAGTAGCTCCTACCAGTTCCATTTCACAGATGTGGACACTGAGGCTCAGACGCCCAGGCTGGTGAAGCAGCTCGTCCCGGGCCACCCAGCTTGTGAAGTGGCAGAGTGGGGTTTTGACATCAAAGCCATCTGAGCTGCCCCACTTAATCCCGTCCACCACTGAGCACACGGAGAACAGAGCTAGTCCTCAGGGAGCGAGTTAACGTCCACAAACATCCATCTGACACTGCACCATTCTTGGCCCCCAAAGAAAGATAAGATTCTATTCGGCAAACTCCGCTTCCTAAATAGGAAAAGGGGCCCGAGACCGGCTGATAAGCTATTAAACAAGGGTCGAAATGGAGAAGAACTGCTGGTGGCCCGAAGGGGTGAGCAGATCAAGGTCTGTACTACACGCTGTAAATCAAAGTTAATTGCATTTTTGCTCCACCTTGTAAACGGCGAATTGGGTCACAAGTTGTACGTAGGTCTCGGCGTTCCCTTTCCGAATGGAAGTTCCTGGGGGAGAAGCATCAGGATGGTCCACCTTTCCACGTCTGGCCCCGGGAGCCAAGTCGACACAGGACGGCACATAATAAATACCGTTTGCTGGTTTTCTCCCCTCCCCGTCGGGCCCAGACCCCTCTCATGGCCTGTGAGGCAGTCTCGCTCGCTGCAGCGGGTTTAGCAAATATGATGCTCTGAGAAGGGCTGTAAGAGTCTCTTCTTTCATAAGGACCCTGGTGTCCCGTGATGGATGCTATAAAGTCGAGGACCAGCTGGGGTGTGTGTTAGCCGTGAGGGCCCATTAACGGCGTCTGGTTCTGTGAAAACCTACATCATATCCTGGAAAGGAGAAGGTGGTCGCCGGAGCACAAAAGCGAAAGCGTTTATTATAAATAACAGGAGGCGACCCCAGAGTAAACACAGCTGTGCCCTCGGTGTCTTGTTAGGGGTGCTCCCTCCGGATTAAAGAAGCCATGCTTTATGGGGCCCTGCCTTCGGCACACATGCACAGAAGGCTGCCTTGCCCTCTGACCTCACTCACTGCGTGCAAGGTCTCAGGCCCTGGAATTGTTTGGAGCAGAGACACTTCACTAAAACACGTATTTTGCAGGTTCCAATATTTTCAAATGGGGCTGAGGATTGGTTCCCATTCGTTCTTAAATGATTTGCACAGCATTTCTGGCTCTGCAGCGTGTAGCTGCCCTTCCCATTTCTTGCGGACTCTCCCCACGCAGCCCCTGGCACCTCCCCTGCCACTGGGGCCGGTGGGATGAGCATGAGACTATCTGGGAAGGGTGAGGCCTGGCTCTGCCGTCTATGGGCTGTGGGGCTTGAAGCTGTTCCTTGAACTCCCTGAGCCTGTGTTTCTCATCCGTATGCTGCCTGGAATTGTGCTAAATTAGATCAGTAGGCCCCAAATTGGAGGCAGAGTGGGAAGGGAGTAGCAATACAGAGTAAGATTCTTTAAGCTACTGGAAAAAATTTGAATTTATGAATATCGTTGCATTTATATAATACTAGGGACCCAGTGCACCAATTCGTGCACCTTGAAAGGAACTGTGGGCCATGAGGCTGCTGTAGGCACAGGGGTGGGTCTCGGCCCATCCTCTGCCCCCTGGTCCTCTGTCTGTCAGCAGCCCTGCTCCCGCCACTGCTGCTCCTATGCCCGCTGACAGCGCCGGCCCCACTGACAGTGCAGAATGATTGGGCCACCGCCAGCAGCAGGTGCGAGTGGTGGCTGCTGCCCTGATCGCACCTCAGGAGCAGGGGGAGGTGGAAAAGCCCTCAGGGGCGATCAGAGCTGGCAGCTGTACTCGCACCTGCTGATGGTGCAGGGTGATCGGGATCGGTGCTGGTGCCAGGCACCGGCAGCGAGTGCAAGCACCAGGTGGGATTGAGGCATGTGGGAGCAAAGAATTTTCAGTAACCACCAGAGGCTTGCCTCAATGACAGTAACCAGCGCCCGCCTTGATCTGGCACCCCCGCTCACCTGCTCCACCATCCCGCCGCAGCCGACACCCGCCATGTTCTGCACATGCCCCCTGGTGGCCAGCACACGTCATAGCGACTGGTTGTTTGGTTGTTCAGTTGTTCCGGTTGTTCCACCATTCGGTCTGTTTGCATATTAGCCTTTTCTTATACAGGATTATATTATTATATACACACTAATAAATATAAATAGTTGTTAAATATTTAAATTTAAATGCACACAAGGGTTAGAACTATATTATATATGTATGTGTGTGTTTTTATACATAAAACCCTTGTGTGATTTAGCACGTATACAATGAGTACAGCAGATATACATGCTTAATTTTTATTTTTTTTAATATAGTCTATTGATTTTTTACAGAGAGGAAGGGAGAGGGATAGAGAGTTAGAAACATCGATGGGAGAGAAACATCGATCAGCTGCCTCCTGCACGCCCCCCACTGGGGATGTGCCCGCAACCAAGGTACATGCCTTTGACCGGAATCGAACCCGGGACCCTTCAGTCCGCAGGCCGATGCTCTATCCACTGAGCCAAACCAGTCAGGGCCATGCTTTATTTTTTAAAAAAATATTTTTATTGATTTCAGAGAGAAAGGGAGAGGAAGAGAAAGATAGAAATGTCAACGATGAGAGAGAATCATTGATCGGCTGCCTCCTGCACATCCCCCACTAGGGACTGAGCCCACAACCTAGGCATGTGCCCTGACTGGGAATCTAACCGTGACCTCCCAGTTCATAGGTCGATACTCAACCACTGAGCCACACTGGCTGGGTTGTGTACACATGATTTATAACTGCAGGTGTATTGGAGTGAGCCAGACTTACGCTGTCATTGATGGTGGTGACCAGTGGCCATGTGGTGGTTTTCTCACAAGAAACTGTACCTTCTCCAGAGAAACTGTACCTTTCATTCTTTTCTCTGTTCCTACTGACTGAAACGATCAAGAATTTTCCTCCACGTTGAAGAGGATTATCCTGAGTCCGAGGGAAGAGACATCCCTAATTAGGTGGGTGGTGTGCCTATATTCCACACAACAATCGGATTTTTGTAGAAAAAGCTGTCATCAGAATGAAACCAAACTCTTGAAGGTTCTGTTTGCACATGAACTTGGTTGCCTCTCCTCCATTCCAAAAGAAAAGAAAACAAACACATAACCTTCTAAAATAATGCAGTTTTACTGTCACGAGCTCAGGGCCCTCGAGTGTTCATTCATTCACTTATGTGTCAGGTATGTCGCGAGGCCCTGGAATTAATAAATCTCATGACATCACCCCTCCCTTAAGGTGCTCGCCGAGGCATGAGGCAGATGAACAAGTCAGCAAAGCATGTGTGAAGTGATGGGGTTTATACAGAGTTCGGGGCACAAGTAACCTGCCTAGGGACCCAGAGGCTTTAGCTGCCCAAGGAGTGGGTTGAATTTTGCCAGATAAGGAAGAGTTGAGTGGATGGAGCAAAGCATTAAGGAGGAGGGAACCTTATCTGTGAAGGCTCGGAGGTGTGAAATTGCACAGGACGACTAGATAACCATTCTGAATGACTAGAGAATAGAAGGTGTTAGGGGAAGTGACCGGAGATGATCTAGTAAGTTAAGTAGGGGGCAGCTTGCTAAGAGTTGCTTATGTTCTGACTTTATCTTATAGTCAGAGGAGAGCAATCGAAGGAGACCAGCATGATTGTGCACCCCACAGAGGAGCAAATATATAGTTTTCCCCTTTTGCATCATTAAATTAAAGGTATTGGGGATGGACTGGGACACATTAGTCAAACCTTAAAAACTCAGATCAGTGCTATTGATTGTAAACTGTGATTGAAAAAATAATCAGATCAGTATTTAGTTGTGTTAATGACCAAAAGGCCATAAGATACTTTATAGGATGTTATTCTATTGTCACTATTAGGGCACACACACACACACACACACACAAAACACTGCCTTTAACTTGCACATTGACTCCTTAAAACTGGAATCTATTCATTTTTTAAAAAAATTTTTAATATAATAGCTTTGTTTTTTAATAGCTTTATTGAAATATAATTCACAAAAAAATACAATTCACATACCATATAATTCACTTATTCAAAGTGAATTTAGTGGCTTTTGGTATATTCATAGAGTTGCACAATGTCAGGACATTTTCAACACCCCAAAAAAAGAAACCTCATAGCTCTTAGCCATCACCCCCAACTGCTCAATCCCCACAGCCCGAGGAAACCAAGAATCTACTTTCTGTCTGTATAGATTTGGTTATTCTGGAAATTTCATGTAAATGAAATGACAAAATTTGTGGTCTTTTGTAACTGGCTATTTTCACTTAGTATCGTGTTTTCAAGGCTCGTTTCTGTATGTATCAGTACTTCATTCCTTTTTATGGCTGAATACTATTCCACTGGGTGGATGTAGCACATTTGATTTTTTTACTCCGTCAGTCAATGGACATCTTGGTTATGTCTACTTCGTTGCTACTATGAACCATGCTACTAGGAACATTCATGTGATTTTTACGTGGACATGTGCTTTTATTTCTCTTGGGTGTGTCCCTAGGAATAAATTGCTGGGTCATATGGTATCTCTGTGTTTAACATTTTGAAGAACTGCCAGACTGTTTTCCAAAGCAGTGGCTCCATTTCACGTTCCCACCAGCAGCGTATGAGAGGAACCTATTCATTTGCATGCCAAGTTCTCATTAACTCCTATAGGAATTCCCCTCCGGTTCCAGCACTGGCTCCTGGCCCCGAATCCCCAGGGAAGAAGTGGGAAGTGTTTGCCGTGGCCGCCTGTGCGTTCAGCCCCGCTTGGAACTTGTTGGAGAGCACGGAGGCCACCCCCTTCGTTTCAGCAGCCTCCACCTCTGGGACGGTTGGAATGGAATGCCTATTTCTCTGGGTCTTAGCAAGTGCTTTGAGGAAGGAAATTCTTTGTGAGCCTTGGAATGGACTAGCGCAATTTCATGGAGTCTGTGGTGGTGGTTGCCACAACAAAACAAATAGCTGTAATACTTAGAATGATTGGCTGTTAGTCTTGGAAGGGACGGAAGGAGACCATCGAACCCAGGCGTGGCGAAGAAGCCGCAGCTCCGAGGCCGTCTGATCCACCGCAGATGTGGGGGCTTCGGGAGCTCCGTCCAGGCTCAGGAAAAGGGCTGGGGTTGATGGGCAATGTCTGCCCTGGTGGCAGGAGAGCATCGACGTGGCACATAAGCGACCGTGTGCTCCCCCTGATTGAGACCAGCCATAGTACAGCCAAGGTCACAGAGCTGGTTAACGACAAAGTGGGAACAAGAGTCAGTTCGATGTGTTTTCCTCTCCCATACTGCCTGCCCCCAGTTCTGAAAAGCACTTCCTAAAGGGACTTGGTTAGCCCGGCCGGTGCACAACCTATGAACCAGGAGGTCACGGTTCGATTCCTGGTCAAGGGCACATGCCCAGCTTGTGGGCTCGATCCCTAGTGTGGGGCGTGCAGGAGGCAACTAATCAATGATTCTCTCTCATCATTGATATTTCTCTCTCTCTCCCCCCCCTCTCCCTTCTTCTCTGAAATCAATAAAAATATTTTTTTTAAAAAATAACAAAATTAAGGGACCTCTTTAGGGACAGGACTAGAGTTACAAGTCAGCAGGTCAGTTGCTACGCTGATATAGTCATACAATCCTCATCTGTGGGAATTGCTCCAACAGTGTAACTAGTTAATGATTATAAAGGCTTGGTAAATGCTAACTAATAAAGAGGGGCCATTCCCACCTCCCGAACCCCCATATCTCCAGCGCTCATGTGGAACTCCCTTTGAAGTCTATAAACTTGATGCATTTGTACACAGGGAGTGTTAAGGGGGGTGGGCTTGGGCCAAAGAAAAGAAGTTAAGCTCCTTCTGATTTGAAAGGCCACGACTGTGTGTGTACTTTCCACTTGAACAAAGAGAAAAGAAACTCCATCCTCAAACCCCATTTTCCTAGAAACAGTAAGGACCAAGGTCATTCTTGGAGAGAAAAAATGATTATTCTATAGGGAAGAAATGAATATTGACTAGAGAAGAGAACCATTTTAGGTCCTTAAGTCTACTTGAATGGCATGAGAATGTAAAAGATGCCTGAATTTCTCCTTTTCCACTTTATTAATTAAAATTACATAGAATGCAAAGACCTTTTGTCATGAATTCCTTTCCCTTCTTTTTAAATGTTAGTGTCTACAAATAGAAATGATACAAAAATGGTCTCCCATTTCCTTCTGCCCCTCTGCCTTCTTTTCCTTTTCCCTTTCCATCCTCACTGAGCGCCTGTCCTGAGTTGTGCCAGGATTTGAGTGAGGGAACCCCAGTTCCTGTGCCTCAGGGCACACGGTCCAGGAGGGGCAGTGCTTGCTCCCTACTCAGGGGACAGCCACAAACTGCACCAGAGCCTGAGGAGGAGCCGTGGTTCAGGGAGGGGAAGGTCAGGGAACTTCCGGCAAAAGGAGAAGATGGGGAGACTCTGGAAGACAAGTAGGTGTCCGATGGGCGGAGAAGCAGGAGGAAGGCCTTCCAAGGCCGGGTGCAGTCCCCGAGGGCCCCCAGAACTGCAAAAAGTTGAGGCAGCAGAAGCAGAAGGTGACTAGGAGGAAGGACATCAGAGGAACAGCTCGGGTGAGGCTGGGAGGAGGGACCTCTCTTTCCAGGCTCCTGGAGTAAACCTGGCTCCAGACCCTTCTATGGAGAAGACTCCTGGTATTTTCATTAAACTATAGAAACGAGGCCAGAAATGTAGGCAGGGTTGTGTGTGTGTGTGCGTGTGTATGAGAGAGAGAACATTTTGTTTATCCCTTCATTCTTTGATGGCCCATTTGGGTTGTTTTCACTGTGGGACTATTTCAAATAATGCTTCTGTGACCCTTTATGCACAAGTCTTCACATGGTCCCATGTTTTCCTTTCTTTAAGATCTAGGAATGAAATTGTTGGGTCATGTGGTAATTCTGGCATTTTGAGAAACTGCCAAACTGTCTTCTCATATAGCTTAAAATCTGATTTAAAAGGCAACTTTAAACCTTCAAAAGATATGCCTCCCCTCTAACAATTGTACACAGCAATCCGTGCTCCTCCAGGGTTACGTGTTTATTGTATAAAAAGGACATCTTTATCCCCGAATTCAGGGCTGCAGCATCCGGGGACTCAGGGGGCCAAGCCTAACAGGATCTCATCTTCCTGGGGGGATCGGGTTTGGTGCCTCAGACTCATGGAAGGACCGTTTCCTTCCTGCCTCACCTAAAATCTTTTCTTGGTTTTATGGAGAGGTATAAAATGAGGCCGTAGACGCCCCCTCCCTCTATACATTGACCAATGTCTACAGGATCAATTAGGTTGAAGACACAGCCCTGGAGTCATGAGGCTTCTGAATTCCCATGGCCATACAGGGATGGAAACACCAAGTGAGACCCATGGCGACCAGAACATCTGGGCAATATTTCTTTGACTGGTTCGGTCCTTGGAGCCCACACTGGGGAGAGCGATGGGGTGACGCCTGGGTGGGGAGTGGCCTGGATGGCAGGGAAGATGCTCATCGTCTCCTAGCACCAGGTGCTCCGGGTCTAGCTCCGCAATTGCCCGCCATCTTTACAGAGGAAGAAGCCAAGAGCCGGGAGGTGGGAACCCAAGAGCTCAGGTGCCCTGCAGCGGTAGACAGCAAAGCCGAACTGAACCCAGGGTGGGTCTGAGTGGAACCCGGCACCAACCCTGTGCTCTGGAGCCTAGAGGCTGGAACAGGAGCGAGGGCCTGGCTCCGTTGGCCCCGGCAGCTCTTCAGTGGCTCTCAAGCCCCAGCACCTGGCCCTGCCCAGCAGAGCGGCTGTCACTGCTATTTTGGAGGCAATCATATATTTTTAATGACCTGCAAAGTCTCCCTGTGAGAAGGGAGGGAGAGGTGAAATTACAGCCAAGCAATTTGCATTGCGAATCAAGTTATCCTCCCTCCTGCTCTCCAAGAATATGCAGAAATAAATGCCTCCTAATGAGCCCTGGGGGCTGAGGCTTTGATATGAGTTCTGCTGGAGGGGTAGAGAGTTCGAGCCAGACTGAGACCCAGCGGGAAGTGGAGCAGGAGGGCCAGGGCCGGCCCCTTCAGAGGAGGAGAAAGGAAATTGGATTATCTTGCTGGCAGTTGGTGTTTTTCTCTCTCTTAGAACCACAGATAGAGATCCTCCCTCCTTCAGACAGGGGGTGGGTGGGGATTCGATTTAGCCCTATTTAACCAGCCGGCTCCTCACCCCTCCCCAGCTCCCGGTCCTGGCTTCACTATAACCCTCAGGCTTCTCTCAGACTTCCTGGACCTACATAGCCCAGGAGCTTCAAAGCCTTTGCCTTTTCCAGAACTAAAGAAGGCCTATTAAACATAGATAGATGATAGATAGATAGATAGATAGATAGATAGATAGATAGATAGATAGATAATAAATAGATAGATAGGTAATAGATAGAAGATAGATAATAGATAGATAGATAGATAGATAGATAGATAGACAGACAGCCTTTCTATCTAAAGATCTAAAGTCAGATAGCCTTTTGTTCTGGCTGCCACCAGGACACCACCACCACCACCACCACCACCACCCCCCCCACTGCCTCCAGAGTCTGTTTGTTCAGCACAGTGAGGTGTGTGTCTGTGTGTCGGCAAGTTTGTGCTTGCTGGAATGAGCTGTGTGGGGGCTGGCCTGCTGCTGAGTGGTGTGGGTCTGAGGGCATGTGGATGTGGTATTTGTGTGGGCTTGAGAGTGTGTGGTAATGATGGTTTGTGTGGACTTGTGAAACAGAGGAGGTGGGGAGGCCTGCTCACAGCCTCCCTCGGGGACTGCGCGGGTATGGGCACAAGCCCAGCCCGGACAAAGGGAAGCCGCGGCAGATCCGGAGCTCTGTGTGGGCTGCGCCTCTCTGCTGCCTCCTTGCCCTTATCTCCCCCCAGAACTGCAAACTCGTCCTACTAATCAAAATGTCTCCTCTTCCCCTGCTGCCCCGCCTGAGAGGGGCCTGGAAGCCCAGCAGAGCCCCTGGTGGGAAATGAGGCCTTGCGCCATGAGGCAGGGCCTCTCCATGGCTAAGCAAGTGGGCGAATCCATCAGACGGTCTAATTTCAAAGCCCAAATCCACCAATCAGAGAGAGCAGACAGTTCCTCCTATCTTCCTCCTCTTCTGGAAATAGGGGTAGCAGAGGACCAATCCTGGTGTGTGGTGGGAAACACAAAGGTGCTAATAAATATGACTTACTATTGGGGTGAGTGGGTTGGTAACTGCAACCAGTATGGGGACAAGATGATTTAACCTTCTTAAGATGTTCCGAGGACAGCCGGCGGAGGCCCGTGGGTTAGAGCCATGTGTAAGGGGATAGATCTCTTAACCCATGGTGTAAGGAAGGTCTCCGCTGACCAGGATGCCCTCAGGATTTCCTTGTTGGCGACCACACAGTGAACATATGTTTGGGGAACTTGTCTACATCAAGATACCCCTGGGGAAAATGAAAGAGGAGGAAAACTGTTATAGATTAAAAAGAAACGTAAGAGTCATATTCATCAAATGCAACTGGGAGCATTGATTAGTTCCTGACATAAATGAATCAAATATAAAAAAAATTATGGGACAATTAAGAAAATTTGAATACTGAGTGGATATTAGATAATATTGAGGTATTGTTAATATTTTTAATGCGATCATGGTCTTATGGTTATGTTAAAAGACTTTACCTTTTAGAAAATATACAGAAATATTCATCGGCGAAACGATAAAGTGTTTTGTATTTAACTTACAATTATGTAGCGGGTGGGGGCAGCTCAGGAAGCAGGGAGACACCCAGAAAACAAGGTGATGGTTCAAGGGTCCCATCATATTATTTTTTAAATTTTGTGCGTTTGAGCATTTTGAAAATGAAAACAGTAAGAAGGAAGAGAAGCTGCCCCTGTTGCTGCCACATGGGGGGTGGCTCCTGCCCTCCCACGGTGCCACCAGGACCAGACGACGCAGGTAGGCCCTTGGACCCACTGGGACCGCACGGCTGAGCATTGCTTTCGGAGCCCCATAAATCAACAAGCACAGCTGAAGCCATTTAGCAGAGGCTCATTAATAAGAAAAATCTGGTTTCAGTGGGTCATTTTATTGGGGGGAAGGAGCAGAGGATGACAGAGAGCAGGGCCGCCCTGGCGATGAGAAGGTTTATGACCAGTGCCAAGCTCTCCCTCAAGCGAGAACTGGATTGCGTTAACTCCATTGCCAACTCAAACCTCTTCCAGGAGGTGAGCCCAAGGTGGTAGCAGCAGAACTGGGAATGGTTCTGGAGAAGGTGCCAGGAAGAGGGCCCATTGGGTTTCCTAGCTCACCATAGGTGGGGTAGGCCTTCAAGGGGGCGCTGGAGACCACACCTGGGACTTAGCATAGACACATGCATGACCCAGGGCAGAAAAGTCCAGGGGAAAACAGCCAACATCACCAGAAGGTTCCAGCAGAGTAACCTGAGCCAAAGAGGGAAGGCAGGTCGCCTGGAGAGGGGGGGCTGGGAAGGGGAATCTTCATGGAGAAGGACCCAGGAGGGACCTTGAGAATCAATAACAGGAGCCCAGCCAAGGTGAGGACAGTTGTGGTTCAATTGCCCTGAAAAGTGATTGTTTGATGACAGGTGCCTTGGAGGGTCATCTGCTCGCTCAACCCAAGGGCTCTGAAGGTGCCTGTAGCTGAGTTCAGGGCTTAGGTAATGACAGGTCAAGGCCAGGGGCCCTGGAGGAATGATGAACCAGCTTTCTCTCCTTTCTTAATTTGCCAGTGACCCGGGGCTACTGCAGGAGGAAGGGCAGGAGCATTGAGTTTGGAGTCAAAAAACCCAAGTTCTAGTTCCAGCTTTGCTATTTCCTAGTGGTAAACCTGTGGGCAATCATCACTTGGACTCTCTCAGCCTCGGTTTCCCTATTGGCTAATGGGATGAACAATACCTGTTTCACAGGGTTGCTGTAGAGGGCATTGGTGCAATAAAAAGCGCATAGGATTTAGGATTGCCCTAGCAGAGTACCTCAGTTGGTTAGAGCGTCATCCCGACATGCCAAGGTTGTGGGTTCGATCCCCAGTCAGGGCACATATAAGAAGCAACCAATTAATGCATAAATAAGTGGAACAACAAATCGATGTTTCTCTCTCCTCCTCGTCCTCCTCCTCCTCTCCGTCCTCCTCCTCCTGTCTAAAAAATAAATATATTTTTTTAAAGCACATAGGATTTGGAGACAAGATACATGGAGGCCCAAGCACAGGCTTTACCAACTCTGAGCCTGGTGCCTTCAAGCCAGTCAGTGCCTCTGAGCCTCTGTTTCCTCATCTGAAAAATGGGAGAGGAATACCAGCTTGACATGAAGACATCAAGGGAAAATGTAAGTGACTGTTGTAGTGCCGTGCCTGGCACATGGCAAGCACTCAATAATGTTAGCAATTAGTGTTAACAATTAGTATTAGTATCAGAACACAACTGAGGTTAAACGGAGGAAGTCACTAAGTGTGGCACAGAGAGAGCACCCTGGGTGAGAGAAGGAAGCTCAGGTCATCTGGGCACTTGCCTTCTGTACTTTGTTGTCATCTTCCCGTGTGGAGCGCAGGGGCTGCTGGGTTGAAGGCAGGCACCCCCCATACTCTGGCACGCAGCGACTCGGCCCTGTCTATTGGATCTGTAAAGACTGTTGACTGATTGAGATGTTTCTCCACGGGGAGAGGAGGGGGGAATATACAGAAACCACAGCATGGCATGAGCCAAGGTTTAAGAGAAGAGACAGGCAGCTTAGAAGTTGGGAATAAAGGCAGAATATTGTTGTTTTTAATTTATCTTTATCCGCACCCGAGGATATGTTTTTTTAATTCATTTTGAGAGGGAGGGAGAAAGAAAGAAACACCGATGTGACAGATAAACATGGATGTGAGAGAATATCGACGGGTTGCTTCCCCTACACTCTGGGGATCGAACCCGAAACCTAGGTATGTGCCCTGACCAGGAATTGAACCTGTGACCTTTTGGTGTATGGGACATCGCTCCAACCAACTGAACCACCCAGCCAGGCTTGTTGCTTGTTTTTAATTTTGAGTTTAACTGGGCAGCTTCAGAAAAACCTTTAGCGTAAACACTGATTTTTAGCCAAAAATCTTACCACTGAAATTTTAAAAAAGAGTCCATTTTGCATTATTAATACTCATGGGTATATATGGATCTTTAAATAAGGGCGTGCAGACAGTCAAGCTCCCCAGAGTGTGTACCTTGTGGTTACTGAAGAGACGGTTATGACACTTCCTTTGCTAAATTAAACTTCGTCCACTTCACCCACATTTGTTCCGGCTCCTGCCACCTAGTAACACCCTGCCCTGCCCTGGTCCAGGCCTCCCTGGCTGCTCCCCAACCCTCCCACAGAGCAGGAGGGGACCCCAGCTGGATCCAGGGATGTTTTCCTTCCCGTCTGCCCCGCTGGTCCCCTGATGGGAGACGCCCCGGGTGTGAAACTGCACACCTACCAAGTTGGCCTTCTGGCGTGGGAGGCCTCAAGAGGAAACCAACAGTCCCTCCGTTTCCTGAGGATGAAGGATTATGTGATAGAAACAAATCGCACCCTCATTCCTTTTCCCAAGTCACACACGCCCAGCCCAGTGGCTGAGAGTGGAGGAGCAAGTGCCATCGAATCGAGGCTGGGCGGAGACCACAGGATTTAAAAGTAAGTGTTTGGACTTCCAGGTGCTTGTTTGTCTCCTTGGGGCTCCGTCTACACACACACACACACACACACACACACCCTCAAACCTTCTCAGCAGGGAAGAGTGGGTGGACCCAGACCCGGGGCATAGAAAGGGTTAACTCCCTCGTTGGTGGGGGGCTGCACCCCCTCTCCTGTGCTTGCTGCTGTGTCCCTGTTGCTTTTCTTCTACCCACCCCCCCAACCCCCCACCCCCCATTCTTTCTCTCTCTGGCTGATTTACAACTTTTTGAATTTGAAGGGTTCCTGTCACAGCAGCTCTGCCGCTGCCAGCTGGGCACCAGGCAGGGAACATGCACCCTGTGGACATGGGGCAGCACAGGCCAAGAGGCCCGAGGGCCCGGAGAGCTTTTTACATGGAGATGAGCTGCCGCTTGGCTCCTTCTGTGACGAATCACCGCTGTTGCCGAAATACTTCTACTCCTGCTACCACCACCCATGTCCCAAATGAGGAGCAGGCGCTTTGGGGGAACATCGGACACAGATGGCCACTCCCCATCAGGGCCCTCCCAGCCCTCCCAGTGAACATCGGCAGAACCCGCTGTTTGATCGCTGCCTCTGTTCGTGGAGTTGGAGCAGTGCTGGGATCTGCCCGTCTTCTGTTTAAAACAAGGCTCCCTTGATGCAGGCTTTGGGATGCAGAGTCTGAAAAAAGGCTTATGGAGGAGTGAGCACAAAGAGCATGGGCTTCAGAGTCACCCACCTGAGTCTGAGCCTTAGCATCACCCCTCACAGCTGAATGACCTTGGACCATTGCTTGTCCTCTCTGAGCTCATTTCCTCATCAATACATAAATGCTGATAATATCAGGGTTGTCATGAGGGTTCTGAGTGATACCATTATAATAACCTAGTTATTATTTATCAGGAAAGGAGTAAAGGGAAGACTAGATCGTATAGGCAAGCCATCTATACAGCTCTGCCAGGAAGCTGTAGTTAACACCCTCCAAGTCTGCTCCCCACTGATCGATGGGGAAGGGACTGGACAAAGGCAGTTTGGACGCATGCCCAGTAAGTCTAAGTGACGTGGGAAGATGCTTACCTGTCAGTCACACCTGGAAATGAGTCAGTGGCCAAAATAGGTGTGGCCACTGCAAGGGGTGGAACCTGAATATTTACATTTCTGGACAAAAGAGTCTCCCTCCATCGAGTGCCAGCACTGGACTCCTGGCTCTCCCGTTGCAGGGGGCACGCTCCATGGCTCACGTCCATGTGGGCTCCACACAAGGGACTTTCATTAGCTTGATGCTGACCTGGACCCGGCTGCAACATGGAAAGGAAGCTCTGGGCACTGGCTTTGCTTTTGGCTCTACTGGACCTCCAGCTGCACCTCTTTCAGGACTGGGTTAAGGGACATGAGATTTGCAACCCTCGAAACATAATTCCAGGCCAATGAAGGCCATTCATCCTCCCTGGTGAGTCTGAGAAACTTCTTTCTCTGAAGACATTACTCTTGTCATCATGCCCACTAGTGTCGAGGAAATTGGACCCCCTACTTTCTCTGGCAACAAAAGTAATGTACACAGGTGGCTAGCACAGTGCTGGGCTCCATACTGAAAGCTACTGCAGTTACGCTGATCTTGGTGTGTGATGCTCTTCACAGACACCCCCGTCCCCGCTCCATACACACACCAGGCCAGACACACCCAGTGTCCCCAGCAAAGTAACCAGCTTGGGATTTACACTTCTCTCCGCACTGGCCCTGGATCCTGGAAACCACATGGAGATCATAGTAATGAGAACAGCCACCATCTGCATTTCCCTTCCTGCTTTTCAAAGCACAAACACCCACCTCCGACTATTTCATTCTCGGAACTGCCTTGCGGAGTGTGCGTGTATCCTTGGTTTTTTGTTTGGTTGGCTTTGGGTGTTTTCTGTTTATCAGGAGTGAAAGCTCAGTCTCAAGGGGGATAAGTGGGGTACCCAAGGTCACATCCTTCACAAATGGCAGATCTGGGACTGAAGTTCAGTGTTCTTTCTTTCACTCCAAACTCCCTGTTACCCAGCACCCTTCTTATGCAAGAGGCAAGCACCATAATTCAACTGAAACCACACTTATCGCCCACCCCCAGGGCTATCTGCTAGGGAATTCAGGTACCTGTGACAGCATAGAAACAGCTGTCAATGGGTTACCCATCCCAGGCTAAATATGTATATTTGGATGGAGGTCTTCTGTTGACTAGACCTTGACCCAAAGGCTTACTGTAATAGGGAGTTTCAGAGCTCGTGTGGTGAATTACATTGACCCCCTGGGTGGCTGCCTTTTTCTTCTCTGTAGAAGATTTGTCACACCCATTGAGGCCGTGACCACATGAAATAAAGAGGAAAAATCACGCAATTATAAAGTTGTCGGCAACCTTTAACTCAGTAGGAAATAGCCCCTTGATTGGGCCACTATATCTAGGACCTAGACTGAGTCCCATCTTCTCACCCAGCTAGATTCAGCCACGGGGCTCTGGCCAAAGGGGCCAGTTTAAAACCAGGAAGGAGTGGTGAGCTTTCCAATGACATCCATATCTCCTTTGAAGTAAGGATGCTGAGAGCGTTAGAAGGCTTTAACTAAGATGCCCAAGATGCCAGACCAGCAGGAGTGTCCAGAGCAGTCTCATCCTTTCAGAATGGTGCCTCTTCTAGTCTTCCTGCAGAACCTGCCCTTTCTGGGTTTTTATGAGAAACCACAAGCTTTTCCTCCCACAAGACTAGGCACTGGCCAACCCTTGACTCCACAGATGGGACAGTGAATCACGAAGCCTGGGGGAACACACAGAGACAGCCCTGTCCACCGCCACATTGCATTCGGGTGTGGACCCTGGAACTCCACTATGATGTGGGTTTGGAAAGGGCACAGAGACAACGCCTTCCCCAAATGGAAGCGATGAGAAGTAAGTCCAGCTGTCTTTGTAGCTGGAGGGGAGGTCAGGGGTTGACCTGGTCATACTTTCTAAGGATGTGAAGGGTTAACTCTGTCATTTTCCCTTGGACAAGGCAAGGAATTGTAGGGTTAAGTCATAGTAGGAAGATTCAGGGTAGACATTAGAAAGAACTTTCTGGTCCAGCCGGCATGGCTCAGTGGTTGAGCACTCACCTATGAACCAGGAGGTTATGGTTCAATTCCTGATCAGGGCATATGCCCCGGTTTCGGGTTCAATCCCGCAGTGTGGGGCGTGCAGGAGGCAGCCGATCAATGACTCTCTCTCATCATTGATGTTTCTCTCTCCCGCTCTCCCTTCCTTTCTGAAACCAATAAAAATATATTTAAAAAGAAAGAACTTTCTGACCACGAAGGCCACGAGAAGTTGAAGCAGATTCATATGAGAAAAGAGAAGAAGCTACATCTTAGGAGAACTGTAGGAAATGGTTAGCCGCCGGGTAGAGTAGGTGCCCATCGTGGAGATGAAGAGATGGAGGTCTGGGATTACTAGTTTTCCCTTTGAGCCTCATGGCTAAAAACTGCTAGGAGACCTCATATAAACAGAAAGTGTAACTACACTTATTTTTAATTGAATAATCATGGCTTCCAATTTGGGATGATTTCAACAATGCTTCATCTTGTATTTCTATTTTGGCTCTCTAGGGGAAATTTGATGTTTCCTGGTAATTTATAATTTTAACCACAGATTTCCTGAGGCGGTAAGTTTATATGGGAAAATAGTTCACTCTGAATCTTAAAATTTTTTTCTATGGTATAATTTGCCATCACACTAAACACACATGTCATTATCTCATAAGCTCATAATTGCTGACTCCTCTAACCCTGACATCTCCAGAACAGGTAGTTCTCCTTCAAAGAACATACCATTGCAATACCAGCACAAAACTCAGGTGCCCTGAATGACAGGCGAAGAAGTTTTAATGGAAACAACAGCCAGGAGATGGGGAAGTAAAGGATGCTCTGGGATCCTGACCTCGATGCTTTCTCCTCCTTGGATTGGAAGGTCCCATCCTCCATATATTCTGATGAGTGTGCTACCCTGTACGTAGGGGGCATGTGCTCGGTAGCCTGTCTGGGAGGTGATGAGTTTACACAGATCCAGACACACTGTTGTCCTCTCTTCCTGGTGTTTATGAAATGGCTCCCAGTGGAGCAGTGGAGTCTGGGAGACGAAATCACCCGCCTGCTGGGCTAAACCTGCGGCCGTATTTTATCCTGAACTAGCCAGACAGCAAGAATGATGTAGAAATTCATTGAATGATCCCTCGAGACTGTATTGCAGAACAGAGCAGTGATTCCCAATCTTTCCCACATTGTGGCACATGGAGACAACAATACAATGAGGTGATGACACTAACAATACTCCTGGATAAATAGATGAGGTTGCTTGCAACCAATGAGGTGACTCCAGCCTCTCCAAGTCTTGCCTTGATGCCCAATGGCTGAAAGGCCATTCTTTAGTGTCACCTGTTGGGAAGCTCCAGAGTGGAGCAAAATGGTGAGGGCAGAGTGGCACCAGGTGGGAGAGGGCTATGAAATTAGATGCTTGGATGTGAGTCCTGGCTCAGTCACTTACTATGACCTTGGGTCAGTTTCCTTGCCTCGGTTTTCTCGAAGATGTAATGGGGTTAATAATAGTAACTACTTCATGGGGCTATTAGTTAATGAATTAGATGAAATTAGTTAATCCATGCAAAGTGCTTAGAAGGGTGCCTGGCACAGCAGGCCTTGGATGAATGGCACCTGCTGCCGTTACTGCTGTATTAGCTCCACGGGCCAGGGCCCGCTTCCCGCAGAGGAGAGCATGCATAAACAGTAGCGTGCTCCAGACCCAGTTAGCGGTTATAGTCAGTTGTGTCACTGCCTTCTCAATCTGTGCCTCTACTCTTTTCTCTCACCCCCTTTCTTTCTCCCCTTCCCTAACGTGTCTGCGGATGCCTAAGAGGTAGCAGTAACAGAGAAGAGGGAATTGACTTGGGAACAGGAAATTCACATCCCAATCCTGCTCCTTCTACCCACTAGCAGTTTCTTTCTTTTAACCAGTCCTATGGAAGGGAACCTGACCCTCATGATCATGAATGAATGAATGAATGAATTATCTGCTCCAGTGTACATTGGGGTGGAGCTGGATAGTTCATTTGAATCTACCATGACCTGGGTTTTTTTTTTTAATTCAGCAGAATCATTTTTCCACCTGAAGGAAATCATGCTCATGGGAAGAAAAAGAAGGAGAAGGAGGAGGAGGAGGAGGAGGAAGAAGAGGAGGAGGAGGAGGAGGAGGAGGAGGAAAAGGAGAAGGAGAGGAAGGAAAGAAAATAGAGAGAAAAAGCAACATCACTATTGTTTATTTATACAGTGAAAAGCTAGTGTCTTTGTCTTAAGATTATCAGAGTTAGAAACTGGTTTTCTTCCCTCTCTGGGTCTCATAATACTAATAATAGCTTACTTATTTTTTAGTCGTTACTATGTTCCAGAAACTAAATTTCCTATATATATTAACTAATTCACACACACACACACACACACACACACACACACCACAACTCTCTGAATAAATTGTTTATGATCCTCACTTTTCAGACAAGAATATTGTATCACAGAGAAGTTCAATAACGTGCCCACATTTGCAAAATTTATGAGCAATGGAACTGGAATTCAAACCCAGCTGGTCTGACTTCCCAACCTGTTTGCTTCGTCTAATTACACTGCCCTAAATTCTTCCCATGGTAGTGAGGTGGAAATTTCTGGAGACAAAGGCCAGTCAAAGGGCTTTGCACTGCTTCCTATCACAGGTGATGCTAAACAGATTTCTTCTACTGACCCCTGAGCTGGTGTGCCCCCTCCCACTAGTAATTTCTGCTGGATACGTCACCTCACCTCCCTGGCCCTCAAGCTCCTCATGGTTTGAGAGAAGGAGGTTGACCAGATGTCTACAGAAAGTGATGGCTATTATGTCATGGCTACTTTGTGGTGCGGATTATATTGAATGCTGTTGAGTGTGAATGATGGCTGGTAGCTAGGTCTGCAGCATCGATGTCCAGCAAAATTAACACAGAGCGAGTTTTCTCTGAATCAAAACACCCTAACACATCCTCACTTGAGGTAAAAACATGCCTTCAATTTGCCACTATTGTCCTCCCAATAGTTGAATGCACATTGGAGCCTCTTTTACTTCAAGAATAAATCTGTAAATATGTCTCCTAGGTAACATTGTGTTAGCTTTATTACTCAAAGCTCTTGAAAATAATAAAACTGCATTTCTTTTTAAAAATAGTCAGTAATGCAGACATCTCACTTAGGCCTCCTCCCCAATTAGTCTGAATTAGTAAAGCATGTTTATTTCTGCTCAAAGGAGGACATAGGATAAATACACACAGATTTATATTCATCCATGAGCAACACATGAAAAATACCATCTCCCCACATCTGGGATTAGTCTTTCCTAGCTCTATTTTATTTAGGGTGGTTACAACATGTACATCTTTCTTGTTGTTAAAAAAATGAATAGCTTAGCCCAAAGAGTCACGCAGAAAAACAGCCAGAGCAACATCTCAATTTAATCCTGATCCTGACATGAACTGTCTCCCACCTTCAGGGTTTAAAGAGAATTTTCCCTCCCTTTCTCCCCACCACCCCCCTCCAGCGAGGATGCCCCCCCGCCTAAGCCTTTTCCCGCAGCTCCTGGAAACCAGCCTACTGCTCTGGCACAGTCTTAATGAATGTCCCTACTGAGGAGAGCTGGGCAGAGCTGTGTGGCCTGGAGGGTTTGGCAGGACAAAGCCCCACCAAGCTGGCCTGTGGTCTCACTGAAATACAAGCTCTTCCTCCATGAAGCCCGGAACAGGCCTGTGAGAAAGACCTTCCTGGAGCTGGGGCACCTACCACAGGCTCAGAACTCGGCCGGTCCCATCCAGTGAGTAGAAGGATGTTCTTGAAGCCTTGCAGAGAGTCCCGACCTGCTTCTCAGGAACGGACCGGCTGGCAGCCTGGAGAAGAGCCAGATTCAACAAGTGGGCACCTTTGGAGACTTCTTGTGGGGCTGGGGGAACAGGGAGGGGAGCCAGGGCCAGCAGTGGTGGCACTCATGGACCTGGAGTGGGAGGGGAAGACAGATGAACGCGGCCAGGACTGTTACTGCCTGCCGCCTTTGACAAATGACAACGATTAGCACAATGCGTTCACCAGCAAAGGAAACACTAGCAAGGCAGCCATGGAGTCCTCTGAGAAGTACATGTCCTCTCCTGCAGTGGCAGGGCCATCGCCAAGGCAGCCCCTGAGTGTGGCGGGACCAACCAGGCTTTTCCAGTGCTCGGTCCCTGTGGTGGGCTGAGTAAAGGCCCCCAAAGAGATCCAGGCCCCAGGCCCTAGAACCTGTGAATGTTACTGTTGATGGCAAGGGAGTTGGCAAATGTGATTAAATTAAGGATCTTAGGGTGGCGGCTATGCTGGATGATCTGGGTGGGCTCTAACGGTGACCAGAAGTGTCCTTATGAGAGGGAGGCAGAGAGAGATCTGACTACAGAAAGGGGGAAGGAGATGTGCGGACTGAGGCAGAGAAGGGAGTGAGGCTCTTTGACAAGGAGGAAGGAGCCTCAGGCCAAGGAATAAGGCTGCCACTGCGAGTGAAAAGGCAAGGAAACAGACCCTCCTGTAGAGCCCCGGGAGGAACCAGCCCCGCCAACCCCTTGACGGTAGCCAGACTGCTGGCCTCCAGTGAGCTCGGTGCAAGTATGCACTTGTGTTGTGCTAAGCACCTAAGTTTGTAGTCATTTGTGTCTGCAGCAATAGAAGACTGACAAAATTCCCAAGGATGGGGACGCCCAGCTGCAAGGCCTCCCTTTAGGGCAAAGAGACGCCCCAAAAGGCAAAAGAGGAGCATTGGTGCACATCTGGACAGATATTTCCACAGCCTGAATACTGTGCATCTTGGCCACCACTGGGAGCGCTCAGGGCAGGAATGGTGGGAGGAAATTGACATCGACTACTGTGGGCTTCACTGGTCATGTATTATCTTATCTAACCTTCACAACACCTTGTACGGTAGGTGTTAGCACCCCATTTTCTGATGAAGACATTGAGCTCAGAGACTTCAGGTCATTTGCCCAAGGTCACACAGTTGGTCTGCATCATTTCCCCAGGGACGTGTAATTGTGGCTTCTCCCCTCCCCTTTCCTGGTATCCCTTCCTTAGGGATCCTCCACAGTGAGAGATTGGGTGAGACACTTGCTATGGCTACCATTCCAAGAAGTTCATTCATTCATTCATTCATTCATTCAATAAACACTTAGGCAGAACCTCCCAAGTGTTAGGTCCTGCCCTGTGAGAAAAGAAGCAACCTTCTGCCTCAGGTCATTTACAAGCCAGGAACAGACTTTTATACAGCAAGTGATGTTGGCGCTTCCCTCTAAAAAGTCCACCACCTCTCAGGCAAGGACAACTGGCACAGAGGACCATGCATGGTCTACAATGAGAATGCTTATCTTTTACCAAGCAGGAGCTAAAGCTTGGCCTTGTTGGTGACTTGTCTGAGCAGAGGGAAGAGGAACGGGGACTCTTCGTGCAGGGGGCGTGCCACTGGTTTTGCAGTGAGAGAGTTTTCCTGGAGCTGTGCATACGTTTGTATTGGGCCCCAACACTCCCTGCACAACTACAGTGAATGGTGGTTGGTGCTCAGCCAGTGTAGGGGTCCAGCCTATGGCCTGAAACAGTTCTGCTAAACTTGATCCAGAGTTTAGCCTGGACTGACTTGTACAGCATCAGGCTCTATGACAGGCCAGAATAGGGCCTAACGCTTACACCCACATCAGCTGCTCTGTCCCTGGGTGTAACACACAGGCACTGTGGAGTTTTGACTGGGTGTCCCTCTCTTTATGTTCCCTCCCAGCAACGATGTTGACTTTGCTCCCATTTGGTCTTTTGTTGTTAGTTGTTTCAGATAGGATGCTTTCAGTCAGAAACAGAAAATCCAATCCAAACTGGCTCAAATAATCAAGGTATTTATTGGCTCCATTTACCTGAAAAGTCTAGAAGTAGGGCTGCCTTCTAGGGAGGCTTGTTCTCGAGCCTCACACAATGCAATTGGGCCTATATTCCTCTCTCCATTTCTCAGCTTCATTTCCTCATCAGGCTCTACCCACATGAGGTTCTCTACTCAGGACCCCCAGGATGGCTGTCAATACTCCAGACTGAATGTTGTTGGCCTCGACGGGAAGAATAGGATGATATTCCCAACTGGAAGGGAGAAGTGTGATGGTTCAGAGCTGACCACATGCTCCCTTCCTAGCACCAGGGGTGGAATCACCTAGAAGCACACAGCTGAGAAGCCGGGGGAAGAGTGATTTCCCACAAAAAATTAGGGATGTTATTAAGAAGGGGAAGGGGAAAATGGAGAGGTACTGGGGAGCCAACCAAAATATGTCTATGAAATGTCTACAAAACTGATAGGTGGTTGTTGTTGTTGTTGTTGTTGTTTTGATCTTAAATGAACAAATGTCTACCCTTCTGAATACTTCCTCAGAGTGAATATTCTTGCAAGGGTTTTCTTAATTGGGTGCTTACAATATCACATACTCCTTAACACTTCGGTGAGCAGATTTCTTCTTCATTAAGGCTCCCAGGCTTTCAGATGCCAGCTCTTCCCTCTGTTCTTCTCGATGCTTCCCCTCAAAGAAGCAAGGCTGAAACATTGCCCTTGATTAATCACAGGCCAATTATCTAGTTTGTGGATTATCGGGACTCCTCCTTTTTCTTCCCACATCCTTCCTGTCATATCGCCATCCCCCTGCTCATTAACAAGCCTGCCTGAAAAGATAGGGTAAAAAAAAGAAAAAAGGAAACAGAACTTCAAATCAGCCAATTTAGCTCCTAACCAACCCTGGTAAAAAAAATTTTTGAGGAGGAAGTTGAAAAGAAATGAGGGCATGAGATTATCTTGAATTTCCATGATTCATGGTAATTTTGTTGACTCCTTCCCCATACCTGTTGTACCCCTACCCCCATCCTCCTTAGAGATACTGAAAACGAGGCATATTCCTTAGACACCCAGGAATGTAATGTGGCTTCATTCTTGCTCTCTCATTTCCCAGATATCTCAATAATTTTTTAAATAATTTTTTTAAATCAAGACAATTATTTTTGAGACCTGTTGAAAGGATAATAGCTCACCCCATCTGCCCAAGCTAAGAACTCAGACCCCCATATCTCAGGTTCCTAATGAATAGGAGTCAAATAAGTGCAAGAGCCCTTGCTAAGGCAGGTAAACAGAGTGAAGGAGGTCGGGAGCACGTGGGGGTCCCTCCCAGCGAGCCAGAGCGTTCCCATCACCTTCACCAAGCATCTGCCTGCTATTTCCACCCACCATCTACATCTGACTGACTCCTCCTAACTCTGGACAGCATCTGGTGATGAACGCCTAGGTTTTTGGTCTCCTTAGCAGAATTCAAACAAAATGGAAAAGGATATCTCTTTTATTTTAAGAAACATTTTCGCCCCCAACATCTGAAAACAAGCCACTTGCAATGAGATTTATCTTTCTCCTGGCATACTTAGTGGAACAGAGACTTCCAATTTGGCTATTAGATAAGAGCAGTAATTAGAAAGATCCAGCTCCTTTATTTCTCATAGTTCTGGAGACTGGAAAGTCCAAGGTCAAGGCACCAACAGATCTGGTGTCTGGTGAGGCTCACTTCCTGGTTCATAGATGGCTGTCTGTCTGTCTGTTCACTGTGTCCTCATGGTGGAAGGAAGGGGCAGTCTCTTTTACAAGGGCACTAATCCCATCGTGAGGGCTCCACCCTCGTAGCCTAATGACTATCCTCATGACCTAATCCCCTCCCCACCTCCTGGGGATCAGGTTTCCACATGTAAATTTTGTTGAGACACACATTTGGTCTATAGCAGGGCTGGGGCCCTTCCTTTCCCTGGCCATGCGGCCTGGCTTATGTGACCTGTACCTTCATAGGCAGAGAGTTAAACCACGCACTGTCAGCCTCCCCCAGCAGTGTGTAGAAGGGTCATAAGCAACCCACACCCTCAGCCATGTCAGTGGTGACTGTTATGGCAGCATAAAGCATTGCTGGACTCGGAAACAGAAAAAATTGAGTTCCTGATCCACCTTTGCACCAACGCTGCAGCCAACTGAGGCAGGCAACAGCCTCTCTGAGCGTCAGCTTTCTCATCTGTAAATGTGAACCTCAACCACCCTCACAGGGGTACTGAGAATCAAATGCACTCGTGTACACAGATGTGTGAAAACTGCACCCCAAATTTGGGTAACGAAAATGACAATCATGATGCCTGGGTACATGTCCTCTTTGTAGGGGTCACAACAGTAAGTGAATAAGCTTGGGAGGAGGGCATAGCCCACGCTGGAGCACTCATGGAAGCCTTTCTTCCCGTATGAGGGTAACTGGCCCTTAAAAATCCAAGTAAAACTCTGCTCAAACTTGGTTGGCTTGACAGCTGCCTTCCATCCCCCCTGGGAGAGGGAGACATGCCATCTCCCCAGTGCCCATCACTTCTAGTTTCCTCTGCCAGCTGAGAGCTGCCAATATCTGCCGTTGGGTGTACGATTTCACTTGCTTCTCCAATGTCATTACCGCCCTAATGATCGGCAGCAGGCACTCTGCTAAGCAATGGACATATATGGTACAACATTATGTAGTCCTTATACTAGTTGCTGCTGTTGTCTCATTTTTCCAGGGGCAGAAGCTGAGGCTCAGAAAAGATTAGTGACTGTCCCTTTCCCAAGGTCACATGGCTAATAAGAGACAGTCAGGCTGCAAAAACTACCAGGGCCTGCCTGAATGTATTCATTCTCTAACCATTGCACTTTACTGCCTCCTCATTCCCTTTGCCCAGGCTGAAGGGATGGGCCACAGCAGGCTCAAGAGAGAAGGCAGGCCTGCCTTTGCGGGGCCCTAACGGAGGTTAGCGCTTCCTTCCTGGATTCTGGCGCCTCCTCCTGAGGATGGCTGATCTCTGAGCCCCATGCAGGACCTCTGGGTGAGAACCTACTCCCCTGTCCCCACCCAACAGGCTCACAGATACACAGAAGCCCAGGAAGGGAACAGAACCTCACATCGCCAGGTCTCGGGAACCTGAGGATTAATTGCCCTGCCAGCAGCTTGTTAGAGGCCCTGTTGGCAGATGAGGGGAGCAGCAATAGAATCGGCCAATTAAGCAGCCAATGGTGCTGAACTAAACGTGACCTCGAACTTAATTGTGGATGTTGTTTCTCAGCAGTTTCTCACCAGTCTGGGTTTGGGAGAAAGAATGGGATGGTAAGGGGAGGGCGAGTAGCCAGAGGAGGGTCCTGTTGTAGGGGACACATCTGCTCAGGAATCCCATTTCTTTCTCTCTTCATGGGACAGCAGCATCGAGGATTCAGTGATTTCCAGCGCAGGAACGTTGGGGAGGGGCGGCCGGTCTCTCTGCTGTAGCCCAGGAGCAGCAGGCAGGTGACAAAGGACCAGGCCTTGTCAGTTGAGTGAAACGTTTCCCAATCGGCTGGAGACCCAGACCCAGGGCCACACTTCTAACGGGTGTGGGGACAGCGCAGGAGGCAGGAGCCTGCAGGTAGGAGAGCTCATGCACAACTTGAAAACTCCTCTTTCCTCTCTACTCATGCCACCAGTTTCATGATTTGGGAGCCCCCTGGCCCCCTCCAGCTTTCTAAGTAAAGCACTCGAGTACCATGTGTGTGCACTTGGAGAGCAGTGGGGCTGTGGCTTAGATCAGAGGGAGACAATAGTGTCTCCACACAAGCCTGGCTGCTTCCCCAGTGGCAGCCATGGAGGGCCACCATTTGGCTCTCAGGAAACAACTTAACATTCAGCCCCAAGGAGTGCAGTGGGCCGACAGCCTCCCCCTGTTAGAGCCGTCAGGCCCCAGGCCCCACCTCAGCTCTGAGGGCAGCCCCCAGGCAGTGGCTGAGCATGGAGGAGGAGAGAGCCTGGCTGTCTCTGCCTCTACTGGGCGGCCCTGGCTCCAGAGCTCTTGTTGGGTTGCCTGAGACTGTCAGGTCAACACTGTTCTGAGGCTTCCCCTCCCCAGCTCTGCTGCCCCTCCCTTGTATCTTGCACAGGCTTTACCCCTGTATCAGTCTGTCCAGGCTCTCATAGCACAACACCACTGACTAGGGGGCAGGGGTTATACAATTACTTACAGATCTGAAAATTCGAAGTCCAAGATCAAGGGGCCATTGGGGTTGGTTTCTGGTAAGAGCCCTCTTCCTGACTTGTAGACGGCCACCTTCTTGCTTTGTGCTCCTGTGGCCTTTCCTCTGTGCACGTGGAGATTCTCTCTTCCTATAAGGACACTGGTCCTGTGGGGTCTCAGTTAACCTTAATTACCTCCTTAAAGTCCCTATCTTCAGATACAGTTACAGTGAGGGGAGGAATACAATTCAGTCCTTCACACCCCTCAATAAACTTCTTATATTTCTGTCTTAGCGTCTGCTTCCCAGAAGACTCAAACCAACTCAGCCTCCTACCTAGGGGCATGTCCCAACCCCAAAGGGCTGTTCCTTTCTCCCTGTTTCTTCCTAGTCCTATTCTGATTCCCCAACCGATGTCCCCTCCCTGCTTGCTCCTGTCCCAGTCCCACAGGACAGGCAATGTGTGGCCTCGGGCCCTGCCAACCAGTGCCTATGACGTCTTCTCCCAGATCTCAGACTCCAAGAAAAGCAAATAGGATCCCCAAACAACGGGGGAAATGTCACAGGCTGGAGAGAGTGTTTTTACCTCTCAAATGTGAGATTCTACATCTGCAGAGTCTCCTGACAGCACCGACGCATTGATTGAGTGCCTCCATGGTGAGTAAGGTGCCAAAGGTAAGAGGTGTGGAGCCTGCCTTGGGAGCAGACAGTCGGTTGGAGGTGGGGTCAGGTGACACAGAAACATGGAGAATCTGAAGCACCAGGGGACAGTCATCGACAAGGGAGCCCAGAGGGAGAGGACCTCAGCCTGGGAGGACCTCAGAGTCCTTCATACAGGCAGCATTGGGTTTGGCCTTGCATGACGGGCAAGGTCAGGTATTACAAGCAGAGGGAGGGGCAGAGATCCAGGGTCAGAAACATTCAGGAAGATTCGAGGCACAGTGACCAGCCTAGCAACAGGGAGTGTATGGCGTTTTGAAGATAAAGTTAGAGTTATAAGGTGTATTTAAATAATGGGGGCTTTGAATGCTAGGGTGTTTGGATTGTATTCTGTTGGTACTGTGGAGCCATGAAAAGATGTCATTATAGAAGTGATGTGATCAGATCAGAGCTTTAGAAATATAAGTTCTTGGCAGGACAAAAATGTAGGGATTGGAGGTGAGTAGAAAAGCTAAAGGTTGTTCTAGCAGTGAAAGCAAGAAGGATATGGGCCTGACCTGGCCAGAGGAATGGCCTTGGTGAAGAGGGATAGGATTGGAGATTGATTGCAGAGGGGAATAACCAACAAGATGGACATGAGACAAGAGAAGATATCAGGGCCATGAGTCTGAAATGACCTTAGAACAGGACTGAGCCAAAGAGGAAGAATATGGGTAGAGACACACTGAGGCTGAGATGAAAGCAGCTGGATATGGAGTCTGGGAGAACGATAAATTAAAGATACAATTTGGAAGTTATTCCCACCGTCAACTCCACACCGCTGATGCAGTTGCTGAAAAAAGAGAGAAAACTAAAAAGAGAAGAGATCCCAAGACCAAAACTTGGGATAGCCTCGCTTTACTGGAATAATTGAGGTGACACCAAAACATGGTGGGCAGAAGTTCTGGAAAGAATTCCAAGTAGAAGGAGATGGTCAACAATGTCAGTGCTGTACATCGCAAAGCATAACTGCCAAGTGGAGCACAGAGGGGGTGCGGAGGGGGGTGGAGTTGGCCTTAGAGACAATAGTTACAACAGCGAGCTGCAGGCAGAGGACAGTCCTGCTGGGTTGAGGCTTGAGCTGAAGGCAGGGAAGTGAGGTGGAGGTCTGCTGACTCCTCTCCGAGGACATCTGTTGAAGAACACAAGGAGAAAAGGCAGTCTTAATTCATGCAAGAACAAGGCCCAAAGAGTTGTTAATCTAAGAATGAAAAATTTTTTAATCTTTTTATTTGAGAATAATTTCACACGCGAAGAAAAGTTGCAAGAACATAAGTTAGACATAGAATATCTGTATACTTTTACTCAGATTTACCTATTGTTAACATTTTGCCCATTTGTTTCATCATTGTCATGCTCTCATATATATGTATATATACATGTATATATCATGTGTATATATCTATATATGTTCACATAGATATACATGCATATATGTGTGTAAAATATTTTTCTGAATATTTTGAGAGTAAATATCTACATCATGACCCTTCACCCCTAAATATATCAGTGTGTATTTACTAAGAACAAAAGTATTCGCTTACATAACCGGAGTATATTATCAACCGTAGTAAATTTAACATTGCTACACTCCTCTTTTCAATGGCCCAATAATGCCCTTTAGAGCATTCCCCTCTCTCCCCAGGCCTGCCTTCCTGTATTCTCTGCAGCTGTAGCCCCTGGGTTGAGAGGGTGGTCTCCTCCATTAGCAGGCACGTGAGCCATATGTCAGTTGCCAATGGCCCTAGGGAAGGCCATGAATCCTAGCAAAAAGCAGAACTGCGTAGAGGTAAATTAGGCTGACCCCCACGTCTCCAAGCTCCTGCCCGCGTATTAGAAGAATTCCTTTCATTTCCCTTCTCTGTTTTACAAAAGAAAAAAAAAAAACACCGTGTCAGTCTTCTGAGGCTTGCTCAGCCAAGGAAACAGTGCTGTGTTCTCTTCGGGCAAAGAATACTTCTCTGAGCCTGTGGTAATACATCCACGTCAATGGAAATGGATCCTTCGTGAAACCCACAGCCACCTCGTGGACTTCAGTAATGAGCGTCCTGCTGCAGCCTTTCTTGGATGATGGTGTTTCCCTACAGTCTCTGGCCCGTGAGGGATGCACTGAGGGGTGCGTGCCGTTGTTACCCCTTCCGAATTAGCTATTTTAACTCCGAGATGGATTATACCTGATACTTCGGGGTGTTTCTGACCTGAATACTGTTAGTGGGATTATTTGGAAATGTGTCCTCCTTAATACTTGTCTCTGTGGATCTCAGCAATCCCAGTATCTCACACTGGTGTTCTCCTTTCAGCAGATGCAAACCACTAGTATATGTCCCCCTGTATTTCCTGTTTGGGGTTGGCTGCTAGAAATCCCAGAGCCACACTTAGGACTCAATTACAATAAATATATTAGCATAGCTTTTTTTAACATTTGTGTCATTTACCATATATATGTATATATTTAATTTTTTATATATATCCATGTGTAGGTCTCTATGTATAACTATCTTATCTACATATGGTTTTACTGTACCTGTGTCTTTAATATTAAACATCTTAAAATCATTTTTGGGAAGCAAACAGGGTATGCCTCAAAAATACATAGTTCCTCCCAGGACACTTGTCTCATTCTGGCCACTTCTTCTCACCCTTCCACATGTAAAAGCAAGCCCAAAATATTTCTCTCATGCCTATTAGCTACCTCTCCCAGTCCCAACTATAAATGGCCTTGCCACAGGCAATTTGGCTTGGGGCACTGAGCTCACAGTTAAAATAGAAACTTCTCTCCTTGGATTACATCCTGAGTTCTTGTGTTTATTTAATTTCTTCTGGGAAATTCGAGTCTGATGCTGACAAAAGCCAAAGGGAATGCGCCCGAGGGGCACCACCTTCCAAGCTGATTTCTGTGAGAGAGAAGGGGAGAGAGCCTGACCTTCTCTGGGGAGGTGGGCGTCCCCTAGCCAGGGCAGAGGGCAGAGTAAGGGTTAGCGGGCCGTTTCCCACAAGTGACCCTTCCTTGTAACAAGGTAGACTCGTAGCAGATTATTGGCTTGGGGGCCTAAAGAGTGGGGCCAAGAACCTAGGGCAGACAGGTCTGTGAGAACCTTCAAGGCATTTTCCCTGTGAGACAGAAAACATACTTTCTCTGGTGGTTGGCTTTAGAGCCAGCTCTACACTGGCTTGCTGCACGTTTCTAAGAAGAACCAGAGAAGTGGTTATTTTGGTTTGTTTTTTAATATATTTTTATTGATTTCAGAGAGGAAGGGAGAGGGAGAGAGAAATAGAAACATCAATGATGAAAGAGAATCACTGATTGGCTGCTTCCTGCATGCCCCCTCTGGGGATCGCACCTACAACCCAGGCATGTGCCCCAATTGGGAATTGAACCTTGACCTCTTGGTTCTGAGGCCAGTGCTCAACCACTGAGCCACATCAGCCGGGCAAAACCAGAGAAGTTTAAAAATAGATATGTAGGTGGGGTCGTTTTGCTCTGTCTCCACCCTAGAATATAATGATAATAGATTACACTTGTACACATCTTCCAAGAGCCAGGTATTTATTGTTCCAAGCACTTAGAACACACACACACACACACACACACACACACACACACACCATCCATGAGAGGCATGTTATAAATATTTGCATTTTACAGAGGAGAAAAATGAGGCTCAGAGAGGGTAAGTCACTTGCCGAAGGTTACACAGCTAATGAGGTGACAGAGGTGGTTCTACTCCAGAAGTCTTGCTTCTACGATACTCATCCCGTGGCCAGCGCACGACTTTCAGATGGCCCTATCCCACATAAGGCAGGGGAAACAGACCCTGAGTCCCAACTAGCGTATAATATTGGTTTCCAGCCCCTGAGAATTTTAGAGAATATTTGTTCACTAGGACTATGTCAACCGATTTTTTTATTCATTGGCCAGAAATGATATAAAGTGTGCCGATTTAGAGACTAGCTATAAGTCTCTTTTGAAGAATTTCAGAGACATCACGCTTAAACATTCTAGAAGGAGGTGAGAATTTGGATCATGTATTCATTCAAAACACGTTTGTTAGGCACCTACTGCATTCCTTGCACTTTGCTGGGTTCTGGAGAGATGATAACTCAGCCTCAGTGGTCCCTACCCTCAGGACACTGCCAGTCCAAGGACATGATGCAGTGGGGCAGAGAGGGAAGGCGGAGCCTGAGGTGGGGGGGTCCCATCCTGCTATTACCCTGCTGTGGGCCTCAGTTTCCACAGCTGTAAAGTGAGGGGGGCTCTGGACAATTCCTGTAAAGTGCTTCTAGCTCTGAAGTTTGATTCTAATGGCGGTCGCTGCTCATGCTTTTAACTAATATTTGCAAACCTCTTCGTACCAGCCATTGAGATAGGCTGTCATGTACATCTCTAATTTTTCAAGCAGGTGTCAGGACACAATGCAGTGAACAGCTACGAAGGTGATTTTATTCAGGTTATTGCTCTAAGGGGAACATTCATTAATGAAAAATGCATCAAAGCAGAGGAAGGGACCTGAGGTGTATAGAGGCAGGTAGACCAGGGAATCACCCCAAGTCTTACGGGAGTCACATGAAAGGATTATCAGGGACTATCCCACGGCAGGCGGGGTGGTCCTTCGCAGCTACCCGTTTCCAGAACCCAGAGGGGAGGGATTTCTGAGCGATTCCCCAGGAACATGGAGCTGAGGAAAAGTTCAGTATTGTCACAGGGGCCACATATGCCTGTGATGTACACATGTATAACCAAAAACCACAAAATAAACATGGAAAAATAGTCCCAAAGCATCTATTCTTACTGGAAATTATGGGGGCAGAATTATTATTTTATATGAGACAAACACCTAAATAAAAGAATGAAAATATGGTTTTAAAGGTAAAACCTTAAAGAGATTTCATCCTTGAAATGGCGCCACCCCTCCTCCCTCAGTGATTTGGGTTCCTCCGTAGAAAAGTCTGAGAAGCACTGGCCGTTTGTTTTCTTATTGAATTCTCACAATTCTTTCATGAAACATACATTTTTTTTTTTTACCAAAGCTTCCTGGAAATGATGTTAGCTTTCACGTCATGTTTTGTTTCTTCACGTGCCTCCATAACTATCTTTTTTCTGACTTTCGAGTGTTTTTAATGACAAACTTTTTATTTTGGAATATTACAGAAGCATTGCAAGGAGAGTACAGAGTTTCTGGGTACCCTTCACCTGTATACCCCGTTTCTGCTAATGGTAATATCTTACATCACCATGGCACATTGGTCCAATCTAGTAAAATTAGCATTGGCCATTACTAGAAACTGAAATACAGGCTTCATTTCCATCCCACCAGTCTTTCCTTTTACTCACCGCCATTCCACATGGAACTTAACACAAACGCCTTTCGATTCACTGAAAGAACCTTTCACGAGGCCTACTAAGTGCCAGGCATCTCCCCACGTCTTGGGGAGTCCATGAAACCCGCACTCCTGGGTGTGAGAGCATAGAAGAGGGGGCATGGTGGGGGGCGTGGCTTATCTGCTCTGCTCTACACAAACATGGGGAGTCTCCGTTACCCAGGCCTGTGTGTTTAGATCTGAAACCACTTGCCAACGGGTGTGCCAGCTCTGGTGCACACCCCCAGACCCCAGCAAATAGAGGCTCCTCGGCACTGGCGTGGAAGGCTTGCTCAGCCCCTGCCCCCAACTGCACCCACATGTGACCTCCATTAGTCTGCCCCTCTGGAGCCCAGTGATGAAAGGTTAGCACCTTTGAAATCAGATAAAGGGCGTCAAGCCACAGCTGTGTTTGTTTTATAAATTAAAGGATGGAATCATTAAAATGATTGTTTTCCTGAAAATAAAGAGATTAAACAAGCCTCGATTCTCCCCTGCTGTGTCCCTCCTCTTTTTCCAATTTGTCTCCAAAGGACTCCAACCTCATGTTAGAGAGCAAAGAATTATCTCTGTTTCAATCTTGGGGACTGGGCAGGCTCCATAACAATTATAATTCTTATCTGAACCCCCTGGAGGCGAGGGGGCCACTGAAGCCGAATTCTTTCCAGTATTAACTGCCATTCAAATGGATCCTGGAGAATAATTGAGCCTGTTCCTTTAATAGTGGGGGACCCTCAAGGTGACTGTCAAACTTCCCTATTTAGTCCTTTTTCCCTAACCCTCTTCTGGGAAAGGTTGATGCATGTCAAGAATTTAAGATTTTTAACACAGAAAAGGGGGGAAAGGGGTAAAATAAGCACATGGAAAGTGCTTAGACAATCGCCTGGCATCCAGGAAGTACTCAATAAACGTGAGTTATTTTTACTGCACTTAAGATGCCCATGAGACATTTGTACTGAATTTGGAAGATAATGGAATTTTTAGGGTTTTTTAGGAGGATGACAAGGTTGGACCAGAATGGTGATCCTCAAGGAACTTACAACCTAGTAAGGTCTTAAGTAACACACACACAACAAAATATAAAGTAGTGAATCTAGTAAGTATTCATAATTATGCAAAGTCTCATATCAAGCCTATTTTGTAGCCATTATTTTACCCACAATTTACAGCTGGAGAAACAGATTACGAAACTAGTAAAAGCAGAGCTCTGAGCCCATGTGGTATCGACAACTTCTCTTTGACACCTAGAGAAAGTGTGGTGGGGGTCCCACCTCCCCTCCACTCCACACACAGCTTCATCACAGCAGGGCCCGCTGTGGTGCGGCTGTTGGTGTCTCTCTTCCCACTACGCTGGGAGCAATGTGAGGGTAGAATCCAGCCCTGACTGAGTAGCTCAGTTGGCTAGAGCATCATCCTGATACACCAAGATTTCAGGTTCAATCCTGGTCAGGCCACATACAAGAATCAACCAATGAATGCATGAATAAGTAGAACAACAAATTGATGTTTCTCTCTCTCTCTCTCTCTTCCTCTCTCTCTAAAAACAAATAAATAAAATTTAAAACAAAAATTAGGTGTCCCTCGAGGGCTAGTACAGAGCCTGACTGGTGTGGGTACTTAATAACAAAGGTATAAAATAACACAGGAAAGGACCTGAGCCTGGGCATCCCTGCCTAAGAACTCCTTGTGTCCTTGGTCTGTTGACTAATCTCCTGTTTCCTCTTCTGGGACAAAAGGGTGAACCTATGGCCTATTTTACCAAAACATCACTGACGATTAGCAATGGGAGCACCAAAATGCTCAGGGAATGCAAAAAGGCAGCCAATGAAATCAATTGTGGTCAGTTCCCTGACCTCTGTAATGAAAGAAGATCCTTCATTTTTGAAAATGGGCAGATAAAAAGCTTTCCCCTCCAAGCCAGCATGGGGGTTGCTGTACTCCATGAGGAAACAAGGAGGCAGGCAGCCCAGAAGATGAGGCTGAAAATAGGCATTAAGCCTGGTGGTTTCCAGAATCAATGTATAAAGATAGTGCATTGTGAGTCATTCCTGTGCCCACGTGAGACTTAGAGAATTGGGGGAAACCTCTCCCGCTGTCCCTCTCCCAAAAAAGAAAAAGAAGTGATGCCTATTATTAAAAATAATAATAACAACAATAATAAGCCTTGGAGCATACGCAGTGAACAAAGGAAAATGACCTCTCCCAATCCACACTGACAAAACGGACTCTTACAACGGACATTAGAAATTCTTAAGAGAAGAGCCAATACTGAGCCCTTGCTCAATTTCTGGAGCTCCTGCCAGGCCTCTGAATTGTCCATCAAAAAATCCCTAAGGAGAGCCCGGCCAGCGAGGCTCAGTGGTTGAGCATCGACCTATGAACCAGGAGGTCACAGTTTGACTCCCGGTCAGGGCATATGCCCGCTGGATCCCCAGTAGGGGGTGTACAGGAGGCAGCCAATCAATGATTCTCTATCATCATTGATGTTTCTCTCTCTCTCCCTCTCCCTTCCTCTCTGAAATCAATAAAAACATAGTTTTTAAATCCCTAAGGAGAAATAAGAAAATGTGGAAAATGACCAAGGCCCTTTTGCATGGTTAACCAGCAATAAAGCCCTACATTTTGAAAGCACTAAGTGGGCTCAAAGGGGAAGACCAAGCCGTCCTCGGAGACATCCTCCAGGCCAGGCCAGCATCCCCTGGGAGCAGGCGGCCCCAGCTACCAGCAGCTGGGTGAGGAGCTGGGTGGGAGCAGAAAGCCGGTACCCTTCATTCTTTCTGCAACATTTGATCCCGTCCCTGGGGCCTGTATTATTTAATGATGCAGAACTTCCCTTTCCCCTGAGATCGAGCTCCAGCTGGGCCAGTTCTGGTTCCCACAGGTGTGTGCCGGTTTGAGCCACTCCGGCTGCTGTGAGAGCTTCAGGTGGGGGTTTGGAACAACAGCAGGGCGGTGCCTCTCTGCCTGGGCAGCAGAGGCTGGGGGTAGTCTACAGGTGACCCCTGTTTAGTTCACCCCAAGGCAGTAGCCAGCGGAACAAAATGAGGTTGGTTTTAGCTGACATTTAACATTTGTTTGCTTCTCACCTTTCAAGCTAACATTTTAATTTCAGCTTTAGGCAAAACTGATAAATAAAATTGT
The DNA here is from genome assembly GCF_028538775.1 of Myotis yumanensis. NCBI lineage: Eukaryota > Metazoa > Chordata > Mammalia > Chiroptera > Vespertilionidae > Myotis > Myotis yumanensis. The sequence continues at coordinate 9,940,870 of NW_027223759.1, forward strand.
GAAATATTTAAAGTGTACATCTTGGTGATCTGATATACATATACATTGTGAAAGGATTCCCCCACTTGTGAGCTAACATATCCATCTCTTCCTTCCTTTCTTTCTTTCTCTCTTTCTTTCTCTCTTTCTTACTCTTTCTTTCTTTCTCTCTTTCTTTCTTTCTTATTTTGGTGAGAACATTTAAGTTCTACTCTCAGCAAATTTCGATTAAATATAGTAAATACAGTAAAAGCAATTACAGTATTATGACCTATGGCCACCATATGTTACCTTAGATCCTCATGCTAACTTTTTTTAAAAAATAAAAATATCAAACATATAAAAACGTGGAGCCCTAACCGGTTTGGCTCAGTGGATAGAGCGTCAGCCTGCGGACTCAAGGGTCCCAGGTTCGATTCCGGTCAAGGGCATGTACCTTGGTTGCTGGCACATCCCCAGTAGGGTATGTGCAGGAGGGAGCTGATCGATGTTTCTCTCTCATCGATGTTTCTAAATCTCTATCCCTCTACCTTCCTCTCTGTAAAAAAAAATCAATAAAATATATTTTTAAAAAATAAAAATAAAATAAAATAAAAACGTGGAGAGAATAATACAGTCGGCCCCATATACACCTCACCCAGATTCAACAATTAGGATTTGCCACATTTGCTCTACCCTTTTTTCCTTTTTCGCCTTTGATGGACTATTTTATTTAAAGTAAACCAAAGATAACATGTCATTTCAGTCCTACAGACTTCAATATGAATCTCAAAAAAAAAAAAGATATATCTTACAGAACCCCAACACTATTATCATGCCCAACAAAATAAACAGTAATTATTTGGTATCCTCTAATAGTAAGCTCTCCCTCTGACTGTAAGAAATGATACCTCGGGGTTAGAATCAGAGCTAAGGAAATGCCCCTCCCCGCTCCCTCTGCTGTTTGAGGGGGAAGAAATCTAGCCACAAGCTCATTCCAGAATCTTGGCCTCCATCCGGAACCTTGGGTTCTGCCAGGTGGACATTCCCCATGAACAACTGCCCTTTGGGTCTCACAGACGTGGGCATTCTTCTGTCCCCTGTCCCTAAAGCAGCCTCTAAAGCAAGAGCTTGGGCTTCTCAGCTACCAGAGTGTTCTCACACTATGGAGTGTGTCAGAACCATCTGTAAGGCTGATGAAACACAGGTTCTGGGCCCTAACCCCAGAGCTCCCGGTTCAGCAGATCTGGGGCGGGCCTGAGGATATGCATTGCCAACCAGTGCTCAGATGATAGGGACAGCCAGTCTAGGAACCAAACTTGGAGGGCAAACCTAGAGCCTGCATGGCTGTCCTCCACTTAATGCCCACCTTGTGCTGGGCCCCATCTGTGTGTGGGACGGGACTTGCAAGAGGGACTTCATGACCCCACGTTATTCTTACTGCTGACACACTTGGATCTTGATTCTGCTTTCTGTCCTCGGCAGCGGGTTACCTTTTGGTCTCATTTCCCACTACCTGGGTTTCTGCTACCTTGTTACCCAGTAGCTTGCTTGGCCATGACTGGGCTCCTTGCCTTCTCCATTCCTTAAGGGACCAGAATTCTCATCCTCCAACCTCAGTCTCCTCTGGTCGAGTGACCTCACACCAGGCTCTTGACTTGTCCCAGGGCGTGGCTGAGTGTCTCCCGTCCTTTCCACCTCCAGCAGTTGTGAGGAGACATCCTTTCTTGTTGTCTCCCCCGAGGAGCGCCTTTTCCTAACTCACACAAAGGTGCTGTGCCAGGCCCTGGTCTGGTTCTCTGTCAATTGCTTGCTCCGCCCTGATTGCTGGATTCAGCCTGGACTGTTGAATAATGAGTCCTGTCTGGCCCCCACCTCCAAACCATGCTCATCCCCCAGCCCTCCCAGCCCCAGCCCTTCCCTGAGCCTACAGTGCATGTGCTTTCCAGCTGGCTCCTTCCCAGCCTAGGCCCCACTGGGGCTGCCCACCCTGGTTCTGTCAAGGCCCAGGCCTGAGCCAGGTGGGCTTCTTGAAGAACCACAGCCCCATCCGTTGCCTTCCTGTGCAGAGGCCGGAAAGAGCTGAACCAAGCTGTCTCCATCTTATTTGCCTCTGAAATGTAAGTACATTCAAGATCTGGAGCCCAGAAGTTGTTAAAATTAAAGCTGACACATGACGGTTCATGAATCAATGGCCCCTCCCAAGCAGGCGTGCTGGCTCTCCTGAGATCAGGTACCTGCCCAGGACACTCCTCACCCTGGCAGCACCTGGGTTGTTTCTCAGAATAGCTGTTGTTCTGATGTAATTAATGCTGAGCCTGGTTTTCCTCCTTCGTCAGAGGGAATGCAGCCGGGGCTCAGACCGCCTTCTACACCAAACCCCAATTGGCCAGCCAGTCAGTGAGCCAATGTCACAGACCCATGAACCCCCAGAGGAGGCCTCAGGGACGAAAGCAGGTGTGCGGGCCCCACCTTGGGGGCATCCATCCATCCATCCAACCAGTAAACATTCACCAAGAGCCTACGGAACCAGGGGCTGTTTTAGGCACTGGGAGCGCCACAGAGAACAAAACCGACAAAACCTTTGTCTTTGTGGATGTTGCATTCCAACGATGGAGACAGATAATACACAGGTAAATAAGTGGAAATACATAGTAAATAAGGCCCTACTATAACACTATATTAGAGTCCAGACAACACAACTGTGTGAAATGTGGGTTATTGTGAGATCAATGAAATGTTGGGGTAACCCACTACCGAGGACAGAAACCCAATGTTCTCTTTGCTCAAGTTAAAAGCAAAGTGGGTATGCTATTAAAGGGCCCCACAGTGTAAGTAATGTAAGAAGAAAACATTAAGAAAAAAGTAATAAAACAACTCAGGAAGATAGAAAATGTCGGGGGAAGTGAAAGTTTAAAATAGCTTGATTTATATAATAAGTAGAATGCCTCACCAAGAAAGTACTTGGGGGGCGGGGCACAGCTCCCCACAGACACGCACAGAGAAACCCAGAAATGCTGAGGAGCTGGAAGGCACCAAAAGTAAACGACAGGAGAGGGAGAACCTCCAAAAAGAAGGCAGAAAAGAGAGTCAATGATGCGGTCTTGAAGGAACTGGGAACAGATCCACTAGCGATCGATGATATATTTTCTGGTCTATCTTCAAATAGAGAAGGAAGGGGACGGTCCAGACAGGTGGAGCAAGACAGGTAAGAGAAAGCAATGTGCTTACAGAGGAAAAGGTTTTTCTTGGCTGGCTCTTAGAAGTGCAAGAGTTAAGCTGAGCCAGAGAAAAAAAGGACTGGGGAATGAAAAGTGTGGAAAATCCAAGATCAGGAAGAATGATTTTCATTTTGGCGAAAGGCCCTGGAATGGCATCGCAGATCTGAGATTGGAGTGGTAGCCACAGATGCATGAGAAAGCCTGGAGGAGTCTTGTGTGCCCGAGCAGCCCTGCCCAGCACTGGCTGTACAGAGGGAAAGGCTGGAGACGGTGGCAGCCAGGAACTGCCCCTTTGTCTCTCTACAGATGTGTGGGAGGCAGCAAGTGGCAGAGGTTTGCTTAACTCTTAAGCAGCTCCCCTATTCCTGTTTGTTCTTCTTCCTTTAATGATATGCTGAGCTCATGGTCCCCAGAGGTGCCAGGAATGAATTAGCCATTCAGCTCACTTCAGCGTTAGGAGAAACCAAGGAGTGTCCTGCAGCAGGTAGGTCTCAGCTGTATGTCTAGGGACGGCCAGACGATACCACCGCATGGTTCCTGCCCTCCTGAATCCAACAGCCTACCACGCCAGCTCTGATGGCCAAGCAAGATGGGGAGGTGGGGGGAGGGTCAGGCCACTGTGAGGGAGAGGCCAGTGGCTGCTCAGACCACCAAGGAATTTAATGTTCCACTCCTCTTTGGAGGAAAATAACCCAGTAGATCCATTTCCTCTCTTTTATTTTATGTTTTTACTACTCTTGTTTGCTATGGCCACAGACATCCAAGGAGAGAAGTTTGAAAAGGCCTTCTCCTTTTCTACATCTCAGTTCCTCCATCAGTACCAACTACGCCCTTGTGAACCCCACCCCACCCCACACAAATCTTCATTCCTAACCTGTGCCTGATCTCCCACTGGCTCTTTCTTAGGGATCTCTTCACACCCCAGCTTTCCACAGTAGCCTGTACAAACCCACTCCATGGTCCATTTATTCTGGATTTTTCTCTCACTTTCACCTAAATCTGCTCTCGATACTGGACATGCTGCCTCTCCCTGTCTCGCCTCCTCTCAGCCTCTTCAACACAAAGGGGAAGGGAGAGAGTCAAGCCCAGGCATGCCATGTGGTCACGCCAGGCAACTCCTTATCATCTAGTCTCGCCACCTTCTCCAGGCCCAGGCCACTTCCTGGTTCACGTTTTCCTCTTTTCTCTGTTATCCTCGGTGACCTCAACCTTCATGTCAATGACTTATGCAGTGCCCAGGCCACCCTCTTCTGTGCTCTCCTCCACCCTGGTGACCTTTGTCCCACAGTGCGGTGGCCACAGTTGGACCACATTTCACGGTTCTGCCTTCCCCAACGACCTTGAGAGGGGTGCTATCTCTTCAACCAGGGCCCTCTCGCCTGCCGACATTCCCCACTTCCTCACCCCTCATGAACCGGTTATTTGTTCTTATTCGTTCTCTCATTTCTTGACCCTTTATAACTAACTCACACAGCCTAATATCCCTCTTTGGTCTACATTTTACACACACGCACACACACACACACACACACACACATGCACAGCTCTCTGCGGTCTGCCAGGCCTTCTCTCCTAGCCTCCTTCCTCCCCGTCAGTCAGCACTGCTGACGCAGAGGAAGAAAGCACTGCTCGAAGGAGCAAAACATTCTCTGCAAAACTACCTTCTCTCCCAAAATGATGACAATCTGTGTCGTGGGCTGAGTATAGGCCACTATTCTGTTCTAAGCATTTTGTATGGATTATCTCACTTAAAACTCCCAACAACCCATGAGGTAAGTACAATTGTTATCCCAACTTTCCATGTAAGTAATCCCAAAACACAGAGCAAAAAGGAACATGCCCAAGGTCATACAGTTGGAGGCAGGATTATTTTTTTTTAAATATAGTTTATTGATTTTTTACAGAGAGGAAGGGAGAGGGATGGAGAGTTAGAAACATCGATGGGAGAGAAACATCGATCAGCTGCCTCCTGCACACCCGCTACTGGGGATGTGCCCGCAACCAAGGTATATGCCCTTGACCGGAATCAAACCTGGGAGCCTTCAGTCCGTAAGCCGACGCTCTATCCACTGAGCCAAGCCGGTCAGGGCTGGAGGCAGGATTAGAGTCAAACCCAGAATCCACTGTGCTTTATTGCCATCAACCAATTCTCACCCACCAAGTTACATGGAACGGGCTTTGGTTTTACTAAGATTTTAATAGCAGTGTTCTTGTACCTAGAAAATTTTTGTGATCCATTCTTACCTGTTTTGTGTTTCATACAGTGGAGGCACTCAATAAAGATATGTTGAAAGTATTTAAATTACAAAAATCTGCTTTGTGCATAAAATTTAAGACACTCAATTTGATGAAGTAAGCTACAAAAGTGAGATAGCGAAAAAGAGGGAAGCTTAGATGAAAGGCATACACATGCATATTTAGGGGGAGGAGGGTTTTGTTCTACTTGAATTATCAAACTTTAAAATGCTGATGACACTATAATTTATGCTCACTCAGACACAAATTTCCAATGACTGATGTACTAGTATTTGCATACCTTCCCCCCCCCCCCCCCCAAGAAAATCAGCACTTGGAATAAACAGCCTTGCAAATATTATCAGAAATGTCTTAAATCAGATTCTTACTGTGATCCCAGAGAATGTGGTGTTTTCTGTACCAAAGAATTTGTCCCTGGAACAAGATAGCCAGCTATAACGGAACCCACTGGTAGCATACGCATACAAATATAGGCTCTGGTGCTGAGGCCAAGGGCATCTGAGGACTGTGCTGGGATGGTGAACGGCTTGTGGTTTACCAGGCAGCCGTCATTCTCACTCACCATGTGGAACACGGGCATCCTGGCGCGCAGAAGCCGTATCATCATGCTGAAGAAGCCCGTCCACCCTGCCTGCAAGAGAGGCTTTGAATTGGCAAAGTAGATCCAGGCCTAAACCTCAGCTTCCCTCACAACCTAATTCCTCCAACAGCAAGACAATGGATATTAAACAGCAGCTGTTCCCAGCCAGACAGGTGACCAGCGTGGCCGATTCCTGGCACATCTCTCTGAACTGGTCAAAGGCAAAAATGAAAATCAAAACAAAAAGAAAACAAACAAAAGCCTTCCAATCTGTTCTAAGGGTAAACACAAGAGATATGGGGAAAGTTTTAAGAAGCGGCTCAGGACCAGTGACTACACAGAGTAAGGATAAGGCACATTAGAGTGTGTGCACCAGCAAAAGAACCGCCTAAGGCAGCAGATGGAGAATCAACGCTCAAGTTCCACAGACCGGGGATCGCTGCTTTGGTGAAGTCTGTTAACCTCAGACCAGCTTCATTCGTCATTTAAGAATAGATGTCTTGGTCCTTCCGGAAGAACTGACGAGATGGCGGAAGTGGAGCAGAAGGAGAAGATCTTCCCAACTTCACCTACAGTAGCTTGGGTCTCGACCAGCTTGCCATGTCCTAGAGCAGCAGAGCAGCTGTACAGAAGGGGGAGGAGGAGGAGGAGGAGGAGGAGGAGGAGGAGGGGGAGGGGGAAGAAGAGGGGGTGGGGGAGGAAGGGGAGGAAGAAGAAGAGGAGGAGGGAAACTCATTCTGCCCTCAGTGAGAAAATAAGCCCCATTAAGGGAGAAAGCAAGCAAGCCCTACACTGCGGGTATCTGGGTATTCGCTACAGCCCTGCAGTAAGAATTGTCTGGATGACAGGACCTTTGATGAGTTTGCTCTCATTTTCTCGAACTCCAGTCTAAGCCTCTGAGTCTAGGTCTACATTTCTCACTGAATGGGCAGTTATTTCTTTTTTAAAAAGGCACTTGTCCCTTGGTAGACATATAAGCAAGAGCAAACCATCTGTCTCCAACCACCTTACGACCTCCTCAACAGCTGCCCTGTGTTACCAGAGGATTTGCATGGTGCCCAGGAAGGAAGACCTGGCCTAATCCGGACTCTGCTCACTTCCCCTCTTCTCAGGGCCTTGTTTATGCACAGGGAATAAGATGTTGGAATCAGGGGCTGTCTACAGTTTCTTCCATCTCAGACCTCCAAGGATTCTGTCCGCAGTGACAAGCTTTGACCTTCTCTCCCAAATCTGAACTCCTTGCCCAGGCCTGGTCTCCCGGGGACTCTGAGCTTACTCTGATGTGTTCTATCAAACCAGAGTCCCAAGGCCACAGCCACCTCAAGAGGAAGACACTACAAGCTGGGCTACTTGTAAAGAAACTCTGCTGATGTCCAGAAACTCTGGGCTCCTCCACCTGGCAACGGGCAGATACTGGTTGTGGCAAGAAAATGGAAGGAGCACAGCGTGTTCATGCATCACAAGGCAAGGGGGCGATGACGCTGCTCCCCTGTTGTGTGCGGACAGCTAAGCCACCCCATCCCACCACTCCTCAGCTGGTCCCACGCCCGGCCTCTGTCCACGGCCCCTTCCCTTCAATAGTCGCCATTGTTCAGGGAATCTCTTCCTTTTGTTTTTCCATCCATTTGTACCTCGGCTCATTTGTTTTCTATTCTTGGGAGCAATTCATCTGCTGTTGGGCCCCACAATGTCTTTCTCCCCTTGATTCCTAGACAAGATGCTTGGACAGGTCCATTGTCTTAATAGCGGCCAACTCATGACAGTTAGCGAAAGTTGTGTTTTAAAAAGAAACACCAGTAGGGATTCCAGTTTCTATCCATGGTAACTTCTGGGAAGTTGGGGAGTGCTGCTGCTGCTGCATGGCTTGACCTTTGTCCTCGTGTCTTCGTTAGGACTTCGGGGAAATCAAGTTCCATGGGGCAACCTGGGGGAATTCCTGGGATGCCCAGACAATGGGCAGCGCTCTTCTCTTTTCCTCTCTGGCCTTCTAACAGCATCAAAACATTGTACTATATTGACAGAACGAAGGGCAAAGGGGTGGGGTCTCCTGTCCACACCCAGTGGACGGACAGACAGCCCTTCCTGGCTGTTCAGGAGAATCAGTGGATCAGAGGGAAAGAGGGAAAGTCCGTGGGGCTCAGTGCAGTCTGGAGCCAGGCAGGCCTGGCTGTGGGAAGGACAGACGCTGGCCCTAATTGCACAGCATTTTGTCAATTCACTAGCCGACTCTACCCTGGGGTGTGCTGGAGAAATTACTGTTGCTGGGATCATTAAGGGTGAAATTATCCCAGTTGTTAATACACCACCAACTGTGGGAGGGGTGGGTGTGTCCAGCCCCCTCCATGGGCTTTTCTGCTTCAGGTTTTCATTTCCCCAAAGCGCAGGAGGACTCTCAGTTACCCACAGAGTGTAAAGATGTCTAAGAATATCTCATCACTGACTGAAAGTCGCACAGAATTATTGACGAGAGATGCTGCAGAAAAAGTGGTGGTAAGAGTCTCATGGGTTGGTTCCTCTTCAGGAATAAAATAAAATAAACCGCCCTAGCCGGGTTTGCTCAGTGGGTAGAGCATCAGCCTGTGGACTCAAGGGTCCCGGGTTCAATTCCGGTCAAGGGCATGCACTTCAGTTGCAGGCTCCTCCCTGGCCCAGGTCCTGGTCAGGGCGTGTGCAGGAGTCAAACAATCGATGTGTTTCTCTCACGTCGCTATTTCTCTCTGTCTTTCCCTCTCTCTTCCACTCCCTCTAAAATCAATGGAAAAATATCCTCAGGTGAGGATTTAAAAAAATAGAATAAAATAAACCCAGCAAGTAGAGAAAAGGGAGGGCTCACAGGGGAGCCATTCTTTTCCCAAGCCTTGGATTTCCCAGGCAAAGTGTGTTACTGGTAAGGAAAGAATTTCCCAGCAGAACTTTAGGGCTTCAGAAAGGGTCAAACCCTCCCCCTTCCACACTGGCCTTGGGGCTCATGACATGGATGTCTATGTGCGTGCGCGCACACACACACACACACACACCCCTCCCCTCCAGCCCCAGTGTCTGTGCAGCGGACAGGAAATGCCACGGCCCCACGGATCTGTAGGGGAGGCCGCCTCGTTGAGCCAGACCACACAAAGGTGCCCCTTCAACATGGCGGGGACTCCGCACCCTTGGCAGGAACACTTGGCACCGGCAGGCAATCTCAGCAGGGCGGCTTGTTTCCGCTCATCAAACACCAGTAGCTTTCACCAAGAGCAGCAGAAAATGGGAGAGATGTGTCTGATCGCATCCGGGCTGTGTGTCAGCACTCCTCCGAGGCAGAGTAGCTGGAGTCTGGCTTTGAAGAAAAGGCTGTTACACTCTTCTGCCCCACAGTTCCAGCCAACTCGGAGACAGTGGCAGAACTTACCCGAAGCTCAGCTGCCTTTTCAGTGCCTCGGGCCTGAACAAAGAGGGTCAATTGTTGAGAGACTGAAGCTGGTGGCAGAGCTCACCCTCTCCCTGCTAATCACGGGGCTCCCAGTTATTCTGGGGAAGTGACTGCAGGAGCGAGTGGCATGGGCCTCTCCTGTACCCTCCCTCTGACCATCCCCACTCCAGTAGCTTCCTGTCTGTTTCATTCTTCTTGGTCCCACCAAAGGCTGGGGGAAGCCGATGGAAACCCTGTGCATCAGAATGGCTTGCTCCTGCTCAGCAGCCCCAGAAGAAAAAAATTTGGTGCACGAGGAGATAGAATCTATGAATTACCAATGGATGAGGTATTGGAGGATGCCCAAACATCCCCCAACAAGAATTTGTTCTTGGCCTGGTCGGTGTGGCTCAGGAGATCATGGTTTGATTCCCAGTCAGGGCACATGCCTGGGTTGCAGGCTGGATCCCTGGTGTGGGGCGTGCAGGAGGCAGTTGATTAGTGATCCTCTCTCATCGTTGATGTTTCTGTCTCTCTCTCCCTCTCCTTTCCCCTCTGAAATCAATAAAAATATATATTTTTTTAAAGAATTTGTTCTTGTAACCACAACTTCCCCTTCACAAGAACTACCCATGACTCCTTTCCTTACACCACAGTTTCCTGCCCAGACTAAGAGGGAGTGGTTACTAGGAAAACGAGGTGCGTGTGTTCCACACTTGGACTCACTCCTGCAGGCCCCGCTAGTACATCCATCAGCACAAAAGGACTCCTTTGGAGAGCGTGAAGCCCCACACTCTCCAGAGTGCTGCCTTGGCAGCTCAGAACTCTTAGGAAGGGTGGATGTAAGCAGATTGCCAGTAGGCGTAATCGCTGAAATGGACTCATGCATCCTGAAGCCAAGCAGAGGAATCGCACCGGGAGAAGCAAGACAAGTGCTTCAAGATGGTGGTGAGGGCAGTGCTGGCCCTGCTTCCTGGCTTATTGCTTGTTTTGTGCTTTTTACTTTTTTACGGAGGCAGAATAGACACATTAAAGTGCACACATCTTCCGTGGAGAGCTTGGTGACTTTTCACAGTTGCATTCACATCCGTGCCCTCCCCCAACCCAGAGGAAGCTGTAGAGCATTTCCACAGCCCAGGCGTCCCCTGGGCCCGCTCCGAGCTAGCACCAAGCCCCAGAGGTGACTGCTCTTCTGACTTCTGTCACCATGGAGAGTTCCGCCTGTTGGAGGACTCCACAGAAAATGGGGTCCATAGATACGCTTGCATCGTTCACTCAGTGTTCCGCCTGTGACACTGGCTCATGTGGTTGAATGGAGTGGTGGTTTGGTCTTTGTCATAGTTGAGTTGTATTCTGGTGTATGAAAATTCTCACTCTCTATATATATTTTTTGATGTTGTTAATTCTCACCCAAGGATATTTTTCCATTGACTTTTTTTTTTTTTTTTTTTTGAGAGAGAGAGTAGAAGGGAGAGGGAAAGATAGAAAGAAACATCAATGTGAGAGAGACACATTGGTTGCCTCCTGCACACACCTTGACCAGGATCAGGAAACCTGCAACCAAGATACAGGCCCTTGACCAGAATCGAACCTGGGACCCTTCAGTCTGCAGGCTGATGCTCTATCCACTGAGCCAAGCCGGCTAAACCCTCACTCTATTTCAGTCCCTTCTGGCATGAGTGAGAGAGGAGCATGAGAGAGCGTATGGGTGTGGAGCTTCTGCTGGGCAGCCCAGGATGGAGGCCCGAGTCCAGGCCTAGGGAGGAGGAAAGGAAAGGAAAGGAAAAGACTGACCTCAGAGTCCTCAGGGGGAGGGAGAGGAGCCGGCCCTGCTGCCTCGGCCCATTTGTCCTGGGCACTTTGTCCTGGGCACTCCTGCTGGGCAGGGAAGGGAGGTTTCAGCTCAGCCTCTCTCCCTGCCCCGGGAACAGCTGACTGCTCCTAGGCCATCGCCCCCTCTCCACAAGTCAGCTCCCCAAGGACAAGGGGGAGCGCAGGATCCCCAAGGCTGCTCCACACACCAGTGTGAGAGGAGGCCCTTGATTTCATTTGTTTCCTGCCTGCTGACTAGCCAAACCAGTCGAGCATGACAGCAGCCTGCCCCTCAATGCTGAGTGCCAGCCCCTAGCATCTGTTTCCATTTCTCTCCCGTTCCCCGTGGGTGGTGGGTGGTTGTGGGAGCTCACTCCGGCTCCTCTCCATGTTTCCCTCCTAATCACCATCACTTGTTTTAACAGAACTGCAAGCAACTGTGGCTACAAAATTGGGCAGCGCCCACACAAAGCCAGCGAGCACGGGCCTTTTCCACAGCGCTGGGTGGGCCTGAAGTGATATTAAAGCAGCGCGCTCTGCCATCAGCTTCTTTCTTGCTTGTTTTGCAGGACTCTGCCTGCTTGTAGAATTTCTTCACTGCCTGGGGTGGCCTCAGCATAGCTGACCGTTCCTCCTCTGGTTTCCAAAGACGAATGCCAAGAACTCACTTATCCATGCCCAGTGCCTGAAAGGTCTGAAGACCAGAGAACCGGCCTTGACAAGGTGGCCTGGCACTTCTGCTTTGGAAAGGAGAAAGCACCCGGCTGGCGTGGCTCAGTGGCTGAGCATCAACCTATGAACCAGGAGGTCATGGTTCGATTCCCGGTCAGAGCACATGCCCGAGTTGCAGGCTTGATCCCCAGTGTGGGGCCTGCCAGAGGCAGCCCATCAATGATTCTCTCTCATCATTGATGTTTCTTTCTCTCTCTCCCTCTCCCTTCCTCTCTGAACTCAATAAAAAATTTTTATTTTTTTTTTTAAAAAAAGGAGAAATCACTCCCAATGGGTCCTGGTCTTAATGAGAACAGAAAGGAGCTCTAGAAAACATGAAAGGGGCTGAGGGCAGAGGCGGCAGAGCACCCACGGCCACCCTGAGCCACCCTCTCTACTTTTCATTTCTCACTCCCAAACTCCCCAGCCAGAACCCCGTTATCAGCCTGGCCCCCTTGTCACTGCCATGTGCTGAGTCTGACCCCAGGCCCAGCCTCCAAGCCTCTCGCCTTTGATTCTCTGCCCAGCATCCCCCCTACACACACACCTTGCCCATAAGGACAATGCTTTCCCCTTGAGCTCAACTTTTCCATTCATTCAGAAGCAGAGTTGCTGCCGGTGACTCACACGTGTGAGCTCAAGAACAGTCAAGTATAGAGTGCTCGCTGCACTTGGATCTATAAAACCAGAGCCTGTGCTGACTCCGATGTGTAATCCACATGACCTTGGTCTCGGTCCTAGTGCTGAGTGGGGTTATCAACACCCTCCCAGCCTACTCTCATTACAAACTAATATGTGTTTGTTATAAATGATTCAAAAGCCCTGGCATGTGAGGGTGAATCTGTGCCAAACTCAATTGCAGCTTTTTTTCTACACTGGGCCCAGGGAGCCCCTACTTGCCCAAGTTTCTCCTTCTCTGGGGATTTGGGCCAAAAGGCACTCCCTGACTATTCAGGAATAATAGTCAAGTTCCCAGGCATCAGGCACTTACTATGCGCCCAGCACCGTGCCAAGCAGTTACATCCTCATCTTGCTTAATCCTCATAAAAATTCTTTGAGGTAGGTATTATTAATCGCATTGTATTAAGAAGGAAACAGGCCTAGAGAGGCTAAGCCACTTGCCCAAGATCACACAGGTGGGGAACCAAAACTTCACTTTTGCACACCTTCTTTCTGTCACCAGGTTATACTGCTCTTATGGGTTGAATTGTGCCCTCTCAAAACTTTTATGTTGAAACCCTAACCCTCAGACCCTTGAATATAACTCTATGTAGAGATAGGGATGTAAAGAAGTAATTCATTTAAAATAGGACCATTAGGGAAGACACTAACCCAATCTGACAGGTGTCTTTATAAGGAGAGGAAGAGACACGGGGATGTGCATGCATAGAGAAAAGGCCATGTGAGGACACAGGGAGGACATGGCCATCTGCAAGCCAGAGAGCGGCCAAAGCAGAAACCAGACCTGCAGACACCTCAACCTTGGATTTCCAGCCTCCAACTGTCAGAGGATAAATTTCTGTGGCTTAAGCCTCCCGATCTGTAGAGTTTTGCTATGACAGCTCTAGCAAACCAATACAGGTGCCTCCTACTTTCTTTTGAGAATGGCCCAGAACTTGAACCCTGCACCAGCCCGCCACAGACTGGCCAGCACTCAGAGTAAGAATGAAGAAACCTGGGGAAGGAAAGGAAGAAGGGGGCCAATGCTGTCACCCAACCCTCACCCACTCCAACTGTCCTGAACCACTTTCCCCCTGAGTGTCCCTGGGCCCCGCTGTCTGCTTTTCACAGCTCTGCTCAGTGGAGTGGCCTCTGAGCCCCCTGAGATCACCCGGTAGAAGAAGACTTCCTGTCCCCTTCTAGCCAACAGGACCACAGAGGCATGTGGTCACTTGGGAACAAGCAGTGCCCGGGCATCTGTGCTGAGATCAATAATCCTCAATGCAGAGCAGATGATGAGAAGTCCAGGAAAGATGCGTGAAGAAGAGAGGCGGTCCCAGTAGGGCTGCTGTGGGCGCTGGGGATGCCTCTGGAAGGACAGAGACGAGAGAAGTTCTCCTGGGCCCCTCAGGGTGAACAGGCCTCAGAGCTGCCCAGGTGGCCCCCTTTTCTGCCTTATCAGCCACCTGGCTTTCTCCCACCCCATCCCTTTCCAGGCATTAGTCCGAGGCCCTGCAACTCAGCGACATTTAACCCAACCCAGTCACATCAAAAACCAGAACCGTAACCCTCCTTAGGTTCCTAGCAACATGGACAATAATTTCAAGACTTTTCTCTCCTTTTTCTCCTGAGACCCTGTCCCAGACCTGTTGTGTAAGTTTCCTATTGCTACTGCAACAAATTACCACACATTTAGTGGCTTAAACCACACAAATTTATTATCTTTCTGTTCCAGGGGCCTTTGTGGTTATATTGAGTTCCCCCAGATAATCCAGGATTCTCTCTATCTTAAAGCCGTCAGATTGGCAACCTTACTTTCCCTTTGCCATATAACCTGTATTCCTGGGTTCTGGGAATTAGGACCTGAACATCATTGGGAGGTCATTATTCTGCCTATCACACCCCTGGATTTACTCCCTTCCCAGGATTCCTTTCTGCCCTCTGCCCCCATCCTTCTCTACCATCTCCCACCTCACTTCTGTTACGGGGAAACCCCCGGTTGGGCTCAGGCTGCCTGTCGCTGTGTCCAATAACGAAGGCAGGGTTGGATCATATAAGGCATTTATTGAGAAGGCCAGCCAACCACGAAGACAGGGCACTTACAAGCATCAAATCCTGTCTTCCAGCAGGTGTGGGGGACAGGATTATAAAGGGGAATGGGAATGCAGCTACGTGCAGCCCTGGAGGTCACAGACCTCAGCTATTATCTTTAGTCATCGATGAGATGCTGTTGATGAGATGATGTTTTGACTCCTGGTGGGTCGACCCTGCTTATCGGTTCTTGCTTGTTGGATTCACCGCTGAGTCACCTCCTCAATCGCTTCACACAGGCCTTGAAAAGGAAACTTAAGAAAAACTTAACCCCCTATTCACATATGAGAAACTTAACTCCCTATTCACACAAGTATATGCGTTCTAAGATTTAAAATAATATGGTTATTTTTCAGATTAATTCAGGTGCTCTATCAGACTATAAGTCCCCCCCTATCACTTGGGTAGCCCAGTCCACCCAAGTGTGGAAACAGCCTCTGCAGACTCAGGTGTCTTTCTGGGCCCACTGGGCTCGACCTCCAGGATGCCTGTCCCTGTGGCGTGTGGCGTCTAGACCCAGGACTGGCAATGAGGACAGAGGGTTGCTACTGATGGCTAAGGAGGTCAGGCTATTTCCGCTGGGTCTCCAGGTTCTTATACCTTATGGGGAGGACATCACACCGGGTTAAGATCCCATTTCTCAACCCTTGTGACCATGATGGTCCAGCCATCCAAAAGCAATTGATTCCCAAGAGACTTAAACCCACCAGGTTGCCAATCCCAGAGGCAGGGCAGACTGGCCACACATGTCAGAGCCCCTCTTTTCCAATATGGAGCTAGAAGGCTGTTTGGTGAGCACAGACCGACAGAAAAATAACTTCAGTTGTCTGGAGGGTATGTTTCCATCAGCTCATGAGAGCTTGATGACTCACATTTTCCCAGCATCCAAATACTCTTGTTAAGTGGCCTGAGAGTTCCCCATTGAGTGTTTTAAATAAGTGCTTCATACATACACCCTCTTCCACCCTCACAGCTCAGGATAACCCCAAATTTGTGACTTCTTCCTTCCGATTCTGTCAAAATACCTCAGACAGGCACCCCAGGATCACATCCTCTTATATGAGGCTCATGCTGAAGCTACATCCATCCACAGGCGTCTGGGGGAGCCACCAGCCTTTGGTGCAGGCTGGGTGGGGGAGTAGGAGAGTGGAGGAGGGGAGAGGGCCACTTTGTCCCCAGTTGAGAACTTCTCCTGTGTGCTGCCATATAGACCACAGAGTGGAAAAGTTGGAAGAAAGAAGAGGGACCTCAAAGTACATGTGATCCAACGCTCTCATTTCACAAATGAGGACATTGTAAAAACAGTTTGGAACGTTAAAGGCTGTCTATAATTATTGGTATTGTGATCATCTTCATCACCTTCTTCATCACCATGGTTTGGGAGCCTGGACTCCACAGTCCACTGATGAGTCACTCTGTTCAGGGTCTTTTCTAGGAGTGTGGGGGGGGGGGTGTCGGGGGGGGGGGGGGGCGGGTACTCATCTCCCCTTCCGGAGAGGCCCTGCAACTCCTCTGGCTGTCAAGGAAGACGTGGTGCTGCTGAGATGCTGAGAGCTGACTCTTGGGCAGGCCGCCGCAGGCATGCACTGGCCTCCAGGTCCTCTGACTGTGAAACACTGGGAGGGAGACGAGGCACTGAAGTCACTGAGTAGGATGCCTGCAGACCAATGTGGGGAGCCCTGTAGAAGCGGCCCGCCAGGCGGCTGTCATGAATCACTAGCAAGTCTGGAGCGCTCCCTGCTTTCTAGACCCTGGCGCCTCAGAGGCGCTGTTTCACTTGATCATCACGCCGAGCCTCCACAGTCACCCCGGTTTTGCAGATGAAAGATGTGAGGTACACAGAGGATAGGTAACCTTGACCCTGCCAAGGCCAAGAGGCTGGCAAGGGGCAGATCCAGCATGTGGATCCAGGAGCCGACTCCTCATCCCCTGCTGCAGAGCTGCATTTCAGATTGGGTGCTGAACATCTGGGACCCCCTTTCCACTCCTTTTCTCTCACCCCTAATCTTCCTTCCCCACAAAGCTGCCAGGGGGGTGACTCACACCCATTTCTTTGCCCAATCAACACACCCCCACCCCCCCACCCCCCAGCCTAGCATGCTATTTCTGGAGGAAGAATCTGGGGAGGAGCCAGGAGAGGCCACAGCCAGCACAGGGCCTGCTCGCCTGGGTCTTCCTACGTCACGATGAAGATGGCCCTGGTGGTGATGACAGTTGGAGGAGAGCAGGAGGCTGAAACCTTAGGGACAGGCAGGACGCACTGAGCAAGACTATCATTTGCTAAACCTACATCAAAATCTTCGCCAGCCACAAAATTGCTATCTTATGCCCGGACTTCCAATCCAACTCGAATGCTCTGAGCAGCCATCCTGGGGTCTTCCAGGTCCCGGGGGGTGACGCCACAGGGGACTCGGGCTCCCAGGCGCCCACGGAGCTGCTGACGCCAGAGCCCAAGGAAGCCACTTCCAGGAGGCTCCAGGCTGCCTGGAGTCCGGAGCAGGAGAAGCTTTCTGTTGTCCCCACCCCGAACCGGTTTCCAGCTTGTCAAAGCCCCTCGGAATTGCCGGGGTAGGCACAATATAAACATTCATGTAGTTACAGGAGAATAATTACACCTTCCATGTACAGAACACCTTTCTTCCCCAGAGCAGCCGCTCCGCACATTATCTCATTAATCCTGCCGTCCCTGGGAGGCAGGGAGGGCCAGTGCCATTACCCGAACTTCACTGAGGGAGGGAGAGGTGGGGAGGGAGGCAGGGGGAGAGGGAGAAGATGCTCGCCCGGGGTTACACACTTAGTCACACGGTTTAGGTTTAGTGCAGTGGTTCTCAACCTTCCTAATGCCGCGACCCTTTAATACAGTTCCTCATGTTGTGGTGACCCCCAACCATAAAATTATTTTCGTTGCTACTTCATAACTGTAATTTTGCTACTGTTATGAATCGTCATGTAAATATCTGATATGCAGGATGTATTTTCATTGTTACAAATTGAACATAATTAAAGCATAGTGATTAATCACAAAAACAATATGTAATTATATATGTGTTTTCCGATGGTCTTGGCAACCCCTGTGAAAGGGTCGTTCGACCCCCAAAGGGGTCGAAACCAACAGGTTGAGAACCACTGGTTTAGTATGTGCTGAGGCCTTGGCCAAAAGTCAGAAAAATGATAATGGCTGCCTTCAGCCGAGTGCTTTAGTGAGACCACACCAGGCAGCCACAGCCTGGGTCCCTCAGCCCTGGGCATGGCCTCAGGATGAGACTGGGATCGTTATGGTTCCCATTTCACAGATGGGGAGCCTGAGCTCAGATGGGTGCAGCTCCATGTGTCCGAGGCAGTATGTCTCCGCACACTTTTCTGTCTTCTTCCAGCAGACGCCTAGCAGCCTGCTCCAGAAGCAGGCCCCCTTCCCAGAGCAATGACAGGTAAACAAAGGCAGAGCACATTCAGCGGGGGAGGTGGTAGCAACCCGCCCCTGGTCCCCAGGAAGGCAGGCAGGCAAGAGGCCACAAAGGCAGCTCATTAGGTAGCAGTTTGGAATCAATAGAAAAGGCCTAATTCGCTGAGGGCTGCACCCCACCCCACCCCCCTCCTCCAGTCCCATTCCTGTTTCCTGGCTCATCCTTTTGACACTGGGACAATTACTGCTATTCATCCCCACCACCTGCCACCTGCCACAGGCCCATTCTCATGCACATGGAACTAAAGGTCAGGCACAAAGCAGGCCAATCTGGGGTTTTCCACCAGACCTGGGAGTGGACCCTCTGGCATACCCCCTCATTGCGTTCAGGGCTGCAGGGGCCTCTGCGAACCCACCCGGGGACCCAGCCCACCCCAGGAGACCCAGTCGAGGAGCCTGATACTGGAGATTCCTCAGGCCCCTCACCCATACCACGGCCTCACATTTGTGATGCAGGCTCAGCCCTTAAGACACTGGCCTTTGAAAGCGCAGCTGGGGTGGAGGTCCTGGGCCCCACACAGAGTGCCTGGAAGTGGCTCTAGAGCCAGCTCATACTGGCTCAGGGAGGACTTCAGTTTTCAGGAATTTTGTGAGATGGTTGATGTCACATTGATGGCTTGAAACCAGCCATGGTGGGAGAACTTAAACCATGTTAATTGGCAAATACTGCAAATCAGCTCCCCCTCTCCCGGCCAGCTGTTAAACATTTACCAGCACACCCCGCCTGGGCTCAGAGGCAGCAACCTGCCAAGAGAAGGGAGGGCAGGCTGAAAAGCTAAGGCCCGAATTTGCCGGAGGCCCAGGAGCGAGTGCCTGGCCTTCCTTCCTCCGGCCCCGACTGGCTTTCTCCTTGCTGTGCTTCTGGGCATATCTTGCTACCTTGGAGAAAGGTTGTCCTGTAAGCTCTTTCCTGAGAAGAGATGTTATTTGGACCCAAAGAATGAATTCTCAGTGTGGAGAGATTGGCCATCCTTGGCTGTCAGGCCTTCGCACTGTCACAGTAGCCTAGACACCACGCCAGGCCATTGGTAAAATCATCAAAAACATTTGGTGAATTATAGACTGAACTGAACTTTTTTTTTTTTTATGTTTCCATTTGCTCTAGTTGGATCAACCTATAGGGTGTCAGAGACAACGTTTTATAAAGAGAGAAAGGTGTTCATTCCCAACTCTGAGCCCTCCTCATCCATGCAGACACCTCACTTCTAACCCAAATCCTAAAGGTCCCCGCCACTCCCCACGCCTGTGGCTGGGGAGGACCACATCTCGCCTGCACCAGGCTTTTCTCCAGGCCTCCTGGCCTCCTGGGGCCTTGTTTCTGGGCTGCACGTTTGAGCATCTTCTCTCTTCAACTGGAAAAGAGGAAACTTCAATGTCACTCATTCATGGAACAGATATCGTGTTCCAGGCATGGTTCTAGACATCGGGGACGCAGGGAAGAACCACATGGACCTGCTCTGCCCTGGAGGCGTCTGACGAGTAAACCGGAAATTGGGGGCACCTCTGGGAGGGCTCCCTACCCCAGTCTTGGCACATTGACCAAAACTTCCCAGGAAGTGTTGGCTCAGATGTGGCCCCTGGAGGACAAGTAGGAAATATCTAGATCGGGAGCCAGCAAATGTTTTTCTGTAAAGACAAGGCGGGAGTAAATGTTCCAGGCTTTGTGGGACTTAGGGTGTCTGTCGGAGCTCTGAGCTTTGCTGGTAGTAGCACAAAATCAACCACAGGCTCTACGGACACGAATGAGTGTGGCTGCGTCCCAGTAGGACTTTATTTATGGACACCAACATTTGAATTTCATGTAATGTTCAGGGTCACAAAATATTCTTGCTTTGACTTTTGTCTACCACTTAAAAATGTAAAAATCATTATCCGTTTGTGAGGCAAATTTGGCCACGGGCAGTAGTGTGCTGACCCCTGATGTAGATGACAGGTATTGGTGTGTAGGTGGAGGGTGGGGAGGTTCAGGATTTTCCAAGCTGAGGGACAGCCTGGAGGCGGTAGAGAAGGAGGTGAGCCTAGATGGGACCCATAAGCTCTGAAAAAATAATCTGAACTTTACCCTATGGGTCAGTGATAGGTTTTAGACGGGTTGCCTTTTGTTAGACAAGTATTTATTCAGTGCCTACTGAACGTCAGGCACTACAAGGGGCTAATTCTAGATGGAGGAGCCAGGAAAGGTTTTCTGAAGGGGTGACATTTGAGCTGAGACCTGAACTATAAGACCAGGTTGATGGGGTGATGTAACCCTAACTCTTACAATGAGCTGTAAAGGAGGGTTGTAAATGCTCCTTTTACAAGTGAGAACATGGAGACTCAGCAAGGGTAAGCAAGTTACCCAGGGTCACAGAGCTAATGGGTGGCAGAGAGTCAGGATTTCAACTGCTCTGGGTTCAAACTCCACCTCTGGCACCACTGACAATGTAACCGAGACCCCACACACTGATGATGAGTTCCCTCTTTTTTCCATCAAGAAGCATGTCTAGTAAAGCTTGTGTATTCCAAACATGTATATATATTGAGGGCTTACTATGTGCCAGGATTGTTCTAGGTGCCTGGGGCAATGAACAAAAAGTGTTTGGGACCGTGAGAAAAAAGAAGGTCCCCACACCCTCAGAGGGCAGGGGAGGGCTGGCGTTTTCAGATAGAGCAGTCAGGGAAAACCTCCTTGAGGAAGTGACATTCGAACAGACTCGCAGGAGATGGAGTGAGGTTCACGGAACAGCGGGGAGGTGAGTGTGTCTGGAGCAGAGTAAGGAATGTTGAAAGTGGCGAGAGATGGCATCTGAGAGGTGAGACAGGAATGGCGTGAGGGGGATCAGAAAGCTCACTCTGCTTTCACTCTGGAGTTTGTTATCGGAAGCCTCAAGCTTCTATCGCGGGCCCCTCCGAGCTCCGTGATTCTGTGGTTCTGTGACAGAGAGAGTGCCATCTGTGCCCGCCCCAGTCCCCACTGGGATGTCAGCCAGGCTTTGGGAAGAGATTGGGGGAGACTCTTCGTCAGATCCCAGACTTGAGACTTTGAACGAGTGGGATGGTTTACTGCAGCATGAGATGGCCTAGGTGACACAAAGCTCCCTAACTCTGAAAGCTCTTAGAACGTGGGGTATATTACAAGGGACTCGTTGGGTTCAGGAATCATGTAGGCAAGTTTCAAAGTTTTCTCTTTTTTCAAATTCTTGGTATTCTGCAAGACTCACCCGGTTCTAGCCCAATCCTAGGGTGGCAAGAATGTCCTGAGAGGCAGGTAAGGGCCCAGGCTGCTCCAGAAGGACCCTGAAGATACCCTCCCGCATCCAGGTCTTGATTGGAGAGGGTTGGGGACGGGGGATGGGGGTTTAAAGGCGAGCAGGAGGAAAGCTTCCATCCTATTGCAAATCTAGTTGACTCTGTGTTCAGGCCTTCCGAGTTTCCTCTTCGGGGGATTTGTTTTTATTTTCTTCTACATCTGTTTCTGCGTCTAATTCCTTTGCCTTAAATCCATCAGTAATGGCCTCAAACTGGGTACGAGCTACACTGAGACCTCTGGGCCTCCTATCGGCCTCCCTCAGGCTCCTCCTGTGTCCTGTCGCCCCGAGGAAGTGGCAGAGGGCCCGAGAGCGGGGGCCAGCATGAAGGTGAGGTGTCCCTCATGGAACTGGTCAAACACAGTGATGGCTCCTCTTCACTGTCCAACAGCAACAGACTCTTGTGTGTGAGTCTCAGGGAATTTCTTCTGTCCCTAAGGAATCTGAAACGAGCTAGGTTCCAGTTCTGCCAAGAAACCCACTTCCTAGCCAAGGAAAATTCTTGGAGCCAAAAGCATGCTCTGCCACCCCTCCCCAGCATGCACCACGGGTCACCTGTGCGTAACCCCATTGTCTCCCTGAGCTCAGCATGAATTCCTCCGCAGTTAAAAATGCTGGTTTGTTTCCTCCAGCTCTTTACTGGCTGGTGTTTCATTAGCTGCCTTTCCTTCCATCCTTCCTTGCTACCCCCGACTAAGAATCCTTTTACCTTCCGACATCCTCCCTTTCTGCACCTCGGAGCTCCTCACCGGGCTCGTTCTAAGTGATCCCCACAGAGAACTGTCCGGTCACCAAGTAGCCAGTCCACTTCCTGTTGCATTTGTCCCTTAACACACGGAATGTGCTCATTTAACTGAGGTTTTCTGAAAACACATCTAAGGGGATGTGGAGATGCTCAAAGAGACAAAGATAGCTTTTCTTCTTTAAAAAAAAATTTTATTTTAATGACCTAAGTCTTTTCTTTCAACATTGAGGATGCAAAGAAATTGATTCCTGGGGAGAAATGTGATTGTTCACCAGCCAGCAGGGGAAATGTCGCTTTTTACCTTCTTTGTTTTTTATCTGGGGCTTAACTGGACCATCTTCCCTTAGTCTTTCTATAGAAAAGACTCTTGTTGCAAACACCAGAGACCCACAGGTTGAGAACTGGATTGTTCGACCCTGCGATGGAAACGCAGGTCTAAATAAAGCCCAGCCAAAGCCTTGATTGCCTTAGTCCTGGAGCTCAGCCTCTGGGATCTCAGGACCTGAAGAAGTGGGGTGTAGCTGCGTCCCCTTGGGACAGGAGTCATGTGCCCGGCCAGGTGGGGTTAAGGGCATGAGTGTCCTTTCTACCTGTGCCAACTTGGGTGGGTGACTTAACACCTCTGTGTCTTAGGCTCCTCGTTTATAAAGTGAGGATAATAAAAGTAGCTACCTCTTAGGATTGCTGCAAGGATTACATTGGATAATCTATGTAGAGCAATTAAAATAGTGTCTGATACATCATAAGCATTAGCTACTTTTTATTATTACCATTGTAATAATATCTGATACTAGATTAACAGCACATATCTCTCCAGTGGACTATATAAAGCAAGGATTGGGCAAATTTTTCATTTCTTCATATATATGTAGATATACATAGACACACACACACACACACACACACACACACACACACAGCCTTTATAAAACCATCAGCCCATGCTGAGATGCTTGTCTAACCCTACGTCCTCTCTCTGAGCCCGTCCTATGCTCCCTGGCCCTGAGCTGGCAGCCAGCTCCAGCCCCACATCAAGGTCAGAGAGGAAAGATGGGGGCCAGCTGCTTCCCTCCTTCACAGGGGGAGGTGTGGCTGCCGGGAGCAGCAACAGTTGGGACTTTGGCAGGAGGAGTGAAGTCCCCAGCCAAGGAGTGACCAGCCAAGCATGAGACAGTATTGCTCTGCTCCTGTCACACACAACCCAGCACACACCTTCTCAGCACCCCCAATACTACACAACTCCCCACTTCACACACCACCACAACATCCCCCAGCACTATACAACACCTTAACACACACACAAGATCCCAACAAATACAGCACGACATTGCACCACACCCCCAACACAACACACACAAAACACCACCATTACTGTACAACACATCCACACACCCAGTACCTCAATGCACATACCACACCACAACACTATGCAACACCCCGACACACAGACCCTGACAAAGCTGTTCTGTTCTCTGTTCTGTCCCCTTTTGCCTTTTTCTCTAGGACAGATCCTAATAGGGAAGCACTCGTTTCGTTTTTTTAAAATATATTTTTATTGCTTTCAGAGAGGTAGGGAGAGGGAGAGAGAGGGAGAAACATCAATGATGAGAATCATTGATCGGTTGCCTCCTGCACGCCCCCTACTAGGGGTTGAGCCCTCAACCCAGGCATGTGCCCTGACTGGGAATTGAACCGTGACCTCGTGGTGTGTGGGTCGACATTCAACCCCTGAGCCACGCTGGCCCCAGCCGGGCCAGGGGAGCACTCTCAGCTGCAGTCTGTGTTGCAGGACCGGGTGGAGGGAGAAGGAAGGTGCAGGACAGGACGCAGGCACTGGGGTCAGAGGCTCCATGCGGACCTGGCTCCTCTGTGTACTGGCTGTGAGGCGTGGTGAGGGAGCGCCTCTCTCTGAGCTCGTGTCCTTGTCACAGAAGAACAGCAATGCCCACGTAGGGAGTGTTGCTGGGATTGACCGAGATAATAGCTAGAACACAGTCCGCACAGGCGCCTGTGCAGCCGTCTCCTGTGCGTGGACAGTGCTGTGGTTATCATCGTGCCTGGTTCTCGCTGCTGCTGTGCATGGGGCAGCAAAGGAAAAGGGAGGGATGGTGCCGAGGCTTGGGGTGAACCGTCGGCTGGAGGAAATCTCCCGGCCCAGGAAGAAATCATCACCCTTGGTCAGTGTCCCCAGAAACTTACATCTGTCACACTCCCCACCATGGGGCCTTCCGGGAACAGTCATTAGCGAGTGTGTGAATTAGCATTATTTTATCAGCCCAAACCACGATCTGAACAGGAGAATCCTTGCTTTATTGTCCCTCCTGCCTGTCAGCAGCAGAGTGGTTGTTTTCCACCTGATCAGAGAGCCCCCCTCATGGTCTCACACAGGATCCCCCCGCCCCCGCCACAGCTGAGCCCTGGGCAGGACCCCCGATTCGCTCACTGATGACCATCCTGCATTGAGACCTTCACCCCGGTTCTCACTCCGGCTATAGCTGTCCCACTTTCTGACAATGGCTCTTTCCCTTGTTAGAGTCCCAGGCTCCTTGAGAACCTGAGAGAGGGACACACTCTTCCTTGCGGTGTTGTTCTCACTGGCTCCGGGCCCCTAAGAGCGCGTTCCGGGCGTGTGGACAGCAGCGCCTGCTTCCTGTCTTGGCCGCTCAGAGCAGCCCCGACTGGAGTTTGGCTTCCCGGAGGCTCGGGGAGTCCTTGCACCTGGCGGCCTGCACAGGGCCAGCGTGTTCCAGGGAGCAGCCCCGTGTGCCCCGCGCCTCTGCTTAGAGCTCCGGGTTCTGGCCATGAACCCAAGGAGGCCGGGCCGGAGAGGTACACGGGGCTCCTGCAGCAGGAGGGAGTTGCAAGAGCCTGTTTGTCTTCTGCAGGATTTTGAGATTTGCTAAACTAGCCCACATTTCGGGTGTCGGGGGGCGGGGGTGGGGGGGGGGGGGCGGGGAATGGGCAATTCCCTAATATTCTACAGCCAGAGAGGGGTATGTGGTCCTGACAGGTGGGGGGGGGGGGGGAGATAACACGAACTGGGCCCTCATTCTGTGCTGTGAGCATGATAGTCATTTAGCTGAATCCCCTCAACAACCCAGGTAGTGAGAACTACTGTTATCCTCCTTTTGTTAAAGAAACAGGAACACTGAGTGAAATAACTCGCCAAGATCCCAGGTGGGAAGAGCTAGGATTTGGCCCCAGAGTGTCTAACTCCTGAGCCCAACAGCTAACCTCTACCCTGTACCACCTCTGCTAACCTCCACTCATCACTGTTATTATAGACGTGGCAGGAACGCAGGCGCAAAAATAAACTTCCCACAGTGCTCACCTGGCATCCTCTCCAGTGATGCCACACTCCCAACAGGTCTGAGCCTGGAGAAGGGAAGTGACTGTCAAGTGAGGTTGGTCCCCTGGTGCCCTCTGGTCTCTCTTGCCCGTGAATCTCAGGCGCCCAGAAGCGAGAGGCATGAGAAAGGAACAGGTGTCGATCTCAGTACCAAAGGGCTCAGTTCTCTACCAAACGAGGGCATCAGGCTTTTCAGACTCTGACCCGGACCTCACCGCCGTGTCCCTCCCCTCCCACCAGCTCCTTCGTAGAGCGCTGGGTCCTGGCTGCAGGCCAGTGCCTCTCCTACATGCACAACAGCCCGTATAGTAGTAGCGGGGTCAAGACTCTACACACATATCCTGGTGGCCACCAACAAGTCACCAGAACACTTCCTCTGAGTGTGGAAGTGGAGATATAACTTTCTACCCAAGAGCTAGAAAATAAGGTGCTCTGAACCTAGGCGTTACTCTTTCCAAAGGCACCTGCTGCTCACGAATGACCTAATTACAAATTCCTGCCCCAAATCCCTGCTATGAACATGCTCCCTAAAGTACAGGCTGGGTACAGAAGCCCAACAGTATACCTCACAGTCACATTCCATCCAACGATATCATGGTGTTGGAAACAAGACTGTATTTTTCACCCAAATAACACCCTTGTTGACACCTGACAATGCTAGCAACAGCTTCTACATTCCAGATGCCAAAGGGGCCTTCGCAGATATTCCAGATAGATTCTATCACCATTCTGATTGGTACTAAAAAAAAAGATAATCTATCTTTGTCACCATGCTGGGAACTTGATGTAAAACCCCAGGTACATCAACTGAGATACACAACTTGATTTCTTCCTATAGTATCGCCATGCTCCAGACACCACTTTGGTTGACTTTTTCTTGTGAAGGACCCAAGTGAGAGAATAGTCTAGAACAGCGGTTCTCAACCTGTGGGTCGCGACCTCTTTGGCGGTCGAACAACCCTTTCACAGGGGTCGCCTAAGACCATCCTGCATATCAGATATTTACATTATGATCCATAACAGTAGCAACATTACAGTTATGAAGTAGCAACGAAAATAATTTTATGGTTGGGGGTCAACACAACATGAGGAACTGTATTTAAAGGGCCAGAAGGTTGAGAACCACTGGTCTAGAATATCAATATGGAACCTAGAGAATAGCCTTCTTCTACAGATTTGGAAAATGAGACCCAGAGACGTTAAGTCACAGCACTTAGTGAATTTGTTGGGAAGGCCCCTGTGTTTGGAGACAGAAACTCGGGTTGGACTGCTAGTTTTGTGTCTTCAGTATCTCTTTGACCTTGGTCCAGTTTCGTATAAGCCTCAGTTTTCTCATCTGTAAAAGGGGACCATCAGGCCCATCGCACAGAACGGACTAACTGGGGTCCTGTGGCACGTGGAAGTGCTTCGTAAAGTGTAGCAGGGTGTGCAAGCACTGCATCACGAAAGGCACACACATCACTCCTGGTCCTCTCCCTGTTGAAAGGATCCAAGAAGCAAGGGTGGGTGTTGGGAATGCTGTGCTAGCTCTCCACTGTTGGGGTCTCTTTTCATCAAGACCCTATCTTTTCTTTTCCTTAGGATGGAGGCGAGCCCGGCCTGGCCTTAACAACCTCCAGACCTGCATATGTCACTGCTGTCAAGAGAGGACAAAACCCAAAAGGAGAAGGGGGAAAAATAAATCTTTTGTTTTTGAAGCTAAATAGCCCAGAATGCAGCCAGAAAAGTTCCATAAAGGTTTGACTTTCACCAACACAGAGTGGAAACAAAGCTGACCCCTCCCCTGGCCATGCCCTCTGACCCCTCGGCCCGGAAGACCTCTGCTCTCTCAGCCTCCGATCTGGTTTCAGGGTCTTCCTCTGGGGGCTGATTGCCTCTGGGGGTTGAGGATGGAGTGTTTTCGCAGCAGCCCCAGGTTCCGAATGGCAGGGGGGTTACTGATAAATATTCATGAGCAGTGTTTGGTGCCTGCTGCAGTTTCTCATGCAAGGTAGGCTTAGAGGGAGGAATATATTACAGAAATGGCCCTCCTGCCACCACCTTTGGAAATTCATGGCTCAGGGCTCAAAATGAACATTTGACAGGGTAAACCCCCCTTCCTTCTGTTTTCTCCCCACCACCTCTACCCTCACCCTGTGTACATTAAACTCATTCTTCACATCTAACAAGGGCGGCTGTGTTTCCTTGGGGCTCTGTTCAGTTTGGGTCTGTGTCCATAGATTTTCAGAAAACATCCATAAATCCCTTCCGCCACCACAGCACAATTGATGGTAATTCTTTCTTTGTTGTGAAAGTTGCCACTGGCCACAGTCCTGGAGCTGGAAACACTTTCTGTCTTTCCTTCTGATCCAGTCCCAGCATAGCTGGCATATTCTATGCGCAGGAATATTCTCTTTGGCTGAAGGTGGAGGCAGGACGAGCAGAGGGAGCTGGGAAATAGAGGACTCGGGGGTGTTTGTTTGTTTTTTAAATATATGTTTTTATTGATTTCAGAGAGAGGGAGGGAGAGGGAGATAGAAACATCAATGATGAGAGAGACTCATTGATTGGCTGCCTCCTGCATGCCTCCTAATGGGGATCGAGCCCACAACCTGGGCATGTGCCCTGACCAGGAATCGAACCTTGACCTCCTGGTTCACAGGTCGACACTCAACTACTGAGCCACGCCGGCTGGGCAGGCTCTTTTCTTATCCCCCTTTATCGGTGAGGAAACAGGCCCAGCAAGGTTGAGTAACTGGCTCAAGGCCATACAACAAGGTAGTGGTGGAGCCAAGCCTTGAATCTTGGGTTTTCTGTGTGACCTTGGCCAAGCTATTTCAGATCCTCAAGCCTCAGTCTCCTCATCTGCAAAAAATTAAGGGGCTGCACAGGATGACCTTCAGGCCTAAGGATACTGGATTGTGTTTCCAACAGTTCTACCTGAGACCATCGCTGAGGGCCAACTCCACACTCCTATGGGGCAACCCTTAGTGACTATGTGTGGGGTGGGCCAGTCGACGGTCGGCCAGTCCAGCCCTCACACGCTCCTGTGTAGGCCCAGTTGCTTCTTCCAGGGCCAGCGGAGACTCAGCCTGTGGGGGCCATGCCCAGTGACAGGAGAGCTGCTCCGTGGAGAGGCCACAGGCTGCAGTGCCTGCCAGATGGACACAGCTTTTCCCAAACAGTGGAAGTCCTCTCCCTGGCACCCAGCCTCCCGGCTCTGTGAGCAAACCCAGAAGAAAAGCCCCCCTGCAGCCTACCGACAGGCACCGTGGTGGCAGCCGGCCCGCTCGTGCCCACATCCCTCAATCGGCTCATTCTCCCGCATCCTCCCCGGGGCGGCCCTGGGTTCCTCTCCCGGGTCCCACAGAGAGGAAGCCGGGCAAGTGCAGGCGGAGGCAGCCCTGCTCCCGGTCCAGCCTCACAAGGCGATGGCAACGCTCAGTCTGTGGGAGTTGCTGGGGACGCTCCAAACCCGGAATCACTTCAGAGCCTCCGAAAGATTTCCTGTCTCACCTTCACCCCCGCCGCCTGCTCTTCCCAGAATCTGAGCTGCACGCCTTCCGGAAAGCCCCGCTGACATGTGAGATTACCTTCCGCGCCAGAGACATACCAGGAGGGAGAGTCATCCTGTGGTTAGAGAAAGGGAACGTGGCCACCAACTGACTCCCTTGGCGCCACCTTCCACGGAGGCCTCCGCGACGCTGCCTCAGTTTCCCCCGGGGTAAAAGCCAGGCTCGGCCCAATTTGTGGCCAGTTTCTGGGAATAGCCCAGAAACTTCGGTACATATAACGGGGTACAACATGACCCAGGACCATGCAGACCTGGGTTTTTATAGGATAAAACTTTTCCTATTTATTAACTCTTGTCTGATACTGCTGTCTCAGTGACCAATGTGCGCCTGACCTGAGTCCTTAAGATTCAGAATGGAGGAAGCCTGAGTGACCATTTTATCGGGCCTGACCCAACGTGGAGGAATTGATTTGTTGTTGTTATCCGCACCCGAGGATACTTTTCCATTGATTTTTAGAGAGAGTGGAGGGGGAAAGACAAGAGAGAGAGAAACATTGGTATGATGTAAGAGAGAGACATCATATGATATGATGTGAGGATCGAGCCTGCAACCAAGGTACATGCCCTTGACTGGAACCGAACGTCTTCAGTCCACGGGCCAGTGCTCTATCCACTGAGCAAAACCAGCCAGGGCGAAATTGTTGTTGTTTTTTAACCTCAACAAAACAACCTGTTCCCTGCAGCAGCTGGGAAATGAACTGCATGTGGGAGATGTTGGTCCCCGTGGGCCCGGGAACCCAGGGATGGAGAGCCAGGGAGGCGCTGAGTCTTCCTGACAACCTGAGCGACCGGTTGGTTAGTCAGCAACAGGTAGTCGGGCTTCTCGCAGATTCTCTGCCCTCCCACCTGAGGCAGAATCTCCTCTAAAGACAAAGGCTCTGGGGGCCCTAGCTTGGCTTTCACCCCTTCTTGCTTCTAGGGAACCCCTGGTTCCTTCACTGGCCAAGGGCAGGGAAAGTAGGATACTGGCGAGGCTTAAGGACTCACAGGCTTAAGTGAACCTGCACTTGTGTGGGTGTGAGGACAGCGAGGGTCTGATAAGCAGGATGAGCAAGGGGGTCACGTGGCCTGGCTGCTCCTCTTGTCTCCACCTTGAAGAGGGAGCCGCCTCCTCAGCTCTTTGGGATATAGAGAAGCCTATGAAATACAAGGCAAGCATTTGGGCATAAAGATAAAACCTCACCTGAGGATTGCAGGGATATTTTAAAGATGGTTTCCTTTGATAACAACTGCAGGGGGATGGGGGGGAGAGATTATCATTTATGCCCAGATTTGCTTGGGCATCTGCTGACCTTAGTATGGATTTGGTAAAAGTAAGTCAGGGAATCTTCCTTTACCAGGCACCATCTCCGGGGCCCAGCGGGCCTCTCAGACCAAACGCTGCCACCAAGAGGTCATCACCCCGCACCCCATCTGCATGCAATCACACTTCCCCTCAACCCTCATGGTCTGGTCCTCAGAACTAGCAGCTGCCTTCGAAATGGTTTCTAGGCTCAGTGACGGTTCTGTGCAAACCCAGGTATCTCTTCTCAAGTGGTCTCCTGGGAGGCCATGGTCAAGTTTACCAGAGGAGGCTGGTCAGGGTGGACGCCACAGATTTGCTGTTGTGACAAAAACTATACTGACCGATTCACTCAGGATAGGAGCCTGTGACCTCAATCACAGCTGAGCTGTACTCAATGGGCTGAGCAGACAATCCCCAGGGTTGAAACTAACAGGTCCCAAGACATACTCAGCCACCACTTAAGCTACTGGATAAGGCCACTTTCCTGCCTAGATCTAGGCCTCTTTGAGCTGGGAGAAACTTCTGTGGTGGTTCTTCATTTATAGATTCAGTTTATTAATTTGACTTATTTATTTGGTCGTGGGCTATTAGATTTACTACGGCAATAAGCAGCGTTTACTTATCGACCCAAATCAAGTTGCCCTTGATCATCTTTCTCACACCCAGGACGTTAAGATCACACCAGTTCATTTTTTTAGAAATCCCATTCCTGGTTTGTTCATTCTGTAGGCTACCTTGAGATAAGTGGACCTAGAAGTATTTAACTTGTCTAGGAAAGCATACGGCTAAACTTTAAGATAATAATAAAAGGATTAGTGGGAATTGTGGGGCAAAGGCTGTGTGATTTTTCTAGCAATAAAAACTATGGGAAAACACTTGGGTTGTTTGTTTGTTTGTTTGTTTGTTTTAAAAGTCTAAGCCTACGAAGGGAAAAATCCATGAGGTTTCTGAATCTAGGAAAAACAAGCAAAAATAAAACAACACCCCAAAGCCTCATAACTCAATTCCTGATGTCACTGTGCATTATCCTCTTTGTCATTTCTACCTACAGCATAATGACAGACAAATTACATGCTGGAGGTCCAACTCCAGGCCGAGACCTACACCTCTTTCTTCCCTTTTTTCCTAAGTCAGGCACTATTGAGGCAAAAGGATCTAAAGGAAACTCAGCAAGGATTTTTAAAAAAGTGTGGGAAGCACAGATATGCTGCTTGTTGGTTTTACAACAACATGCTTCATCTTGCACTTTATATGAGGTGTGCTTGGGTGAGAGTGTCAGGGATTATAAGATCAGACTTTCCCGCCTGGAATCACAGAGTGACAGATAGACAAGAATGTTGAGATTATCTGGTCCAAGATATTTGACAACTGGAATGTCCAACAGAAAGCAGCTGGACTGGGCTGGCGCATACTGTTTCAATGTCAGCCCTGGTCTCATCCAGATTCCTCATTTCCCAGATAAAGAGTGTGACACCAGGGAGGTGTAATGGTCTTACCTGAGCACATAACCAGCTAATGGAGGAGTTTGTTCAAAAACCAGTGCTTTTTCCACCGCAAAACTCTATCCCTTATTTAAAATTACACATCAAATATAAATACCAAATAGTGACATAACATGGTCTCCAAATAACTTTAGCTCATGCCCTAAAAATTCTAGGAGTAGGGCTGACTGCAGGTGTAGCATGAGAAAAGCACCAGTTTCTCTCTCCCCACTCTCCTGGGTCAGCTTCTGGGGATTGGCTTCTTTCTCAGATGGGCACTTCCCTCATGGTGACAATGTGGCTGCCTAAACCTCTGGATTCAACATTACCCCTCAGGTTAAGTCCAGCAAGAAAAAGCGTTCTCTGCAACCTCCCCGCCACTCCCAACCCCCACCCTCAACCCCCGCCAAAGACCAAGTGGGATGGAAGAGCAGATCAGACTGGTTGGGGGTCTTGAAGCCAGAGGAGAGACTTTAGATTTGATGAGACGGGACTTAGGAATCCACTGCAGGCCCTAAGCAGGGTCAACAGCCTGACAACAGTGCAGAAGCAAACCTATTGCCCCAGGAAAGAGAAGGATCATCTTTGGGATACTGTCTTGCCAACAAGAGGTGGGATTTCTGACCTTCGGGCTATGAAGTCCAATTGAAGTGAACCTTGAGGTTCGAAAAACAGAGAGCCCAGCAGTGAAGACAAGAAGTGCTTGTGTTGAGAAGGGAATGGAGGGCGGGTGAAGTGAAGATGACAACTGAGGACAGCCAGAAAGGACTGGGCCATAAACAGCAATGGCAGAATGTCGTTTCAGCAAGGATGCTGACAGCAGCAGCCAGAACGCTCTGCCAGACAAGCCAGGAGCTGGATCATGACGAGTGCTGGCAGGGGAATGGGGAGTTCAGGACCCTTGTCCATGCTGATGGGAGTGTGGGCTACTGCAGCAACCTGGGGAACAATCTGGCATATTTGGTAAAGTTAAGTACAGGTAGACCTTACAACACAGCAATTCCACCTCTATATAAATCCAAATGTATTTCCTAACCCATAATGCCCATTGCAGCAATATTCATGGTGATGAAAGATTGGAAATAACCTGAGCGTTGTACTGTGAGAGCAAATAAGTAAGAGTGGAGTATTAGGCAGCACTTAAAAACCTGGTGCTAAGCAAAAACCAAACCAACCAACCCGAAAGACAAAATAGGTAGTTGCCAAAACCGGTTTGGCTCAGTGGATAGAGCGTCGGCCTGCAGACTGAAAGGTCCTAGGTTCAATTCCGGTCAAGGGCATGTACCTGGGTTGCGGGCACATCCCCAGTAGGAGATGTGCAGGAGGCAGCTGAACAATGTTTCTCTCTTCGATGTTTCTAACTCTCTATCTCTCCCTTCCTCTCTGTAAAAAATCAATAAAATATATTTTAAAAAATAAATGAGATAGGTAGCAATACCATGCATGTAAATAAAAAAATAGATGCTCGGAAAATTTAACACTGCAACTTGCCCACCCCCTTCCAGTCAGCCCTTCTGATTCCCTATTTCTGGACTATTTTTCCCATGGCACTTACCACCTTTGAACAGACTGATAATTCTTATTTTTATGCTTATAAATAATTGTCTCTCCTGCCCTGTTAGTATATACATTCCAATGCATCCCACATGCCTGGCACACAGCAGGCACTCAGTGAATATTTGTTGAATGCATCAGCAAGTATTGGCCAGGAAGGGGATGAGGGATGAGGGTAGCCAGAGGGGCCGTGCTGCCCAGAACATTCTGGACTGAAGCATGTTGGTGGCTTCTCAGTTCCATTCTCTCCCACCCCCCAGGGGCTGGCTGGGCCTGCGATCAGCCTGCCTGACTCTTCCAAGACATCGGGTCTTGAAAACATAAGCCTGAGGACGCTCTGAGTCCTTGTCCTGGGAGACCAGAAATCTGAAGGGTTTCTGGTGTATGGCTCTTCCCAAACCAATTTCAGGGAAGGTGTTAGCTGGAGGAGTCTGCCTCGGCGTCCACTCAGGCTCCTTAGAAGTTCAGCCAGTTTTTGGATTTGGAATTCTCAACTGGTTCACATGTATTAGTAGGTTTAAGACAAAACGAAGACTGGAGTCACCCTAGAAGGTACCTCACCACCAGCCTGAGAAATATCTGGGAAACTTTGGGAAACACAAATGCCCAAGCTTAATCCCCAAGGAGATTCCAAAGATCTTAGGGGGCCCAGGAATTTGGTTTGTTTGGTTTGAACTCCCCACGTGAATGTGGCCCAACCAGAACCAGAGTCCCACACTGTCCCCAACGGCCAACAGGGCTCTCCCCAGGGAAGCAAGAAATCCCTGCTTTCCTCCATCCCCCTCAGGAATGCTGGAGGGGCTTCAGGGGCTGATGCAGTCAGAGCTCTGGGTGGAGGGGGCAGGTAATGGGCCAAAACACCCCCTCAGCCTGCTCTGGTATCAGCATTCCAGGCCCACCCACCTGGGCCCTTGGTCACCAGGAGACCTCACGCGCACACACAGGCCCTAACCTGCCCCAGCCCAGATCCGGAGCTTCCCCAGCAGCTCTCTCCGCCAGCTTAGAACAAAGGCGATTGTTCTCCCAGGAATGCACTGCAGGGAGATGTCCATCATCCCGTCCCTTCTCCCCGTCCCTTGCACCTCTGCTCCCACCTTTAGTGCCTGGGAGGGAGGGTGTCCCGACTATGACCGCTCTTGGCTACTTCTTCCTCTCCAACGTGAAAGTCACATGCTCTTATGTGTGGTTATTTGTGCACGAATCCCTTCGGCAGTCGGAGGTACATTCTCAAAGCTAAAGGCTGAGGTTCCGGCAGAGGAGGTGTTTTGTGTTTTGTTTTGTTTTTCATACACATTGGCGTTGCCGACCTTCCTGTGGGAATCGTCCCATTCTTTAAACTTTAAAGTTTAGGATGGATTGTGCCTGTCCCTGCCCCCACCTGATGAAGCAGTAAAGTGTAACAAGAGAATCTGGCTAAACAAGTTTCCGATTCAAACGTTATCTTGTGGACAAAGAACCCTTTGAATATGGTTTCTGTGTTTGGCTTCTGGGGATGGAGTGGAAAGTTGTTTTCACTGTTACTGGAATTCTTCTCTCCCTTCGGCCCCTGCGGGTCACTCACTTCAGGCAGCGATGGGCCGGATGGAGGCCAGGGGAGGCCGCGGGGCCAGGAGAGCGGAGGCCGGGCCATTTCCTGCTCATTAACACCTGGGCATTGATAATATTGCTCTCTAGGAAGCTGCCGCTGAGAAGGCAGAAGGCGGGTTGTCCCCCTGGGTCACCGCCTCATCCGTAGGCGGAGGGCCCCTTTCTGGAAGAGCCCATAATCCAAACATGCTTGAGGCTGTTGATGGATAGAAAGCTCCCATTTTAAAAGGATTCCAAATCTAAACAGAATGTGTCTGGTTACTGACAAAATTAAATTACCCTCGGCGGGAGGAACTTCCCCTTCCAGGGAAAACAAAGTTACGGCTACAGATAAAATAGAAACCTGGGCAGAGGATTCCAGCAGCAGGCGAGTGTGACTGTTAAGGGTATGGGCTTAAATTCATTTTCTGTGTGCCCCCCTTTGATACACTTCATAAACGAGAAGGTACAAACGCTCTTTGTCTGTGTAGTCGCCGAAGGGTCACACGTCTTCCGTGAACAGCACCTGGAGGCCCGGGTTCGCTGAACTCTCTTGTCTCCTCTGGGAAATCTTTCTCCCTAGAAACGCGATAGCCAGGCTGCCCGGGAGCGAAGAAAGAGGGAGAAACTTTTCCTGTTCTGCGTCCTCTTTTTCTCAAGGGAAGGTGGCGGGTAACACTGCCTTCTTGGACATTCTCATCAGACGAGGCCAAGGCAGTGAAAGGAAGCAGCTTGTACGGATTTCAGTCCTCAAACTGGCAACAAGAGAGCCCTCCAAGCCAGTCGTTCTATTTACTCGGCGGGTCTGTGTGGCGCTTCAGGCCAGCACAATCCTAGGCTCTGAGAGGGAACAGGAGTCTTCTAGGAACTAATATTCCTAAAGTATGAAGGGCACCTAAGTTTTGCCTCCCTATAACTCCCTTTTGGGGACACTGATTGTAAGCTAGTTATTAAGAAACGGAAGACTCAGAAAAAAGCTTGACCCTCCCCCCTTTCCCGTCTGAGAGTCAGATGGAAAGACCTGCACCAGGAAGGGCCTCACAAAGGCTCCAAGCAGGAACGTTAACTACCCCTTGTGTCCCCCTGTTAACTACCCCTTGTGTCCTCCGTTAACTAGCCCCCTTGTGTCCCCCCTATTAACTAGCCCCACTGTGTCCCCCCTGTTAACTAGCCCTCCTGTGTCCCCCGTTAACTAGCCCCTCTGTGTCCCCCTGTTAACTAGTCCGCCTGTACCCCCTGTTAACTAGTCCCCCTGTATCCCCCTGTTAACTAGGCCCCCTGTGTCCCCCCTGTTAACCAACCCCCCTCTGTCCCCCCTGTTAACCAGTCCACCTGTTTTTCCCATTAACTAGTCCCCCTGTGTCCCCCCCTGTTAACCAGCCTCCCTGTGTCCCCCCTGTTAACCAGTCCACCTGTTTTTCCCATTAACTAGTCCCCCTGTGTCCCCCCTGTTAACTAGTCCCCCTGTTTTTCCCATTAACTAGTCCCCCTGTGTCCCCCCTGTTAACTAGTCCCCCCCGTGTCCCCCCTGTTAACTAGTCCCCCTGTGTCTCCCGTTAACCAGCTCCCCTTGTGTCCCCTGTTAACTAGTCCCCCTGTTTTTCCCATTAACTAGTCCCCCTGTGTCCCCGTTAACTAGCCCCCCTGTTTCTCCCCTGTTAACCAGCTCCCCCTGTGCCCCCCTGTTAACTAGTCCCCCTGTGTCCCCCCTGTTAACTAGTCCCCCCGTGTCCCCCCTGTTAACTAGTCCCCCCATGTCCCCCTGTTAACTAGTCCCCCTGTGTGTCCCCTGTTAACCAGCTCCCCCTGTGTGTCCCCTGTTAACCAGCTCCCCCTGTGTCCCCCCTGTTAACTAGTCCCCCTGTGTCCCCCCTGTTAACTAGTCCCCCTGTTTTCCCCGTTAACTAGTCCCCCTGTGTCCCCCCGTTAACTAGTCCCCCTGTTTTCCCCGTTAACTAGTCCCCCTGTGTCCCCCCTGTTAACTAGTCCCCCTGTGTGTCCCCTGTTAACCAGCTCCCCCTGTGTGTCCCCTGTTAACCAGCTCCCCCTGTGTCCCCCTGTTAACTAGTCCCCCTGTGTCTCCCCTGTTAACCAGCTCCCCCTGTGTCCCCCTGTTAACTAGTCCCCCTGTGTGTCCCCTGTTAACCAGCTCCCCCTGTGTGTCCCCTGTTAACCAGCTCCCCCTGTGCCCCCCCGTTAACTAGTCCCCCTGTGTGTCCCCTGTTAACCAGCTCCCCCTGTGTCCCCCTGTTAACTAGTCCCCCTGTGTGTCCCCTGTTAACCAGCTCCCCCTGTGTGTCCCCTGTTAACCAGCTCCCCCTGTGCCCCCCCGTTAACTAGTCCCCCTGTGTGTCCCCTGTTAACCAGCTCCCCCTGTGTCCCCCTGTTAACTAGTCCCCCTGTGTGTCCCGTTAACCAGCTCCCCCTGTGTGTCCCCTGTTAACCAGCTCCCCCTGTGTCCCCCTGTTAACTAGTCCCCCTGTGTCTCCCCTGTTAACCAGCTCCCCCTGTGTGTCCCCTGTTAACCAGCTCCCCCTGTGCCCCCCCGTTAACTAGTCCCCCTGTGTGTCCCCTGTTAACCAGCTCCCCCTGTGTCCCCCTGTTAACTAGTCCCCCTGTGTGTCCCCTGTTAACCAGCTCCCCCTGTGTCCCCCTGTTAACTAGTCCCCCTGTGTCTCCCCTGTTAACCAGCTCCCCCTGTGTCCCCCTGTTAACTAGTCCCCCTGTGTGTCCCCTGTTAACCAGCTCCCCCTGTGTGTCCCCTGTTAACCAGCTCCCCCTGTGCCCCCCCCCGTTAACTAGTCCCCCTGTGTGTCCCCTGTTAACCAGCTCCCCCTGTGCCCCCCCGTTAACTAGTCCCCCTGTGTGTCCCCTGTTAACCAGCTCCCCCTGTGTCCCCCTGTTAACTAGTCCCCCTGTGTGTCCCCTGTTAACCAGCTCCCCCTGTGTGTCCCCTGTTAACCAGCTCCCCCTGTGCCCCCCCGTTAACTAGTCCCCCTGTGTGTCCCCTGTTAACCAGCTCCCCCTGTGTCCCCCTGTTAACTAGTCCCCCTGTGTGTCCCGTTAACCAGCTCCCCCTGTGTGTCCCCTGTTAACCAGCTCCCCCTGTGTCCCCCTGTTAACTAGTCCCCCTGTGTCTCCCCTGTTAACCAGCTCCCCCTGTGTGTCCCCTGTTAACCAGCTCCCCCTGTGCCCCCCCCCGTTAACTAGTCCCCCTGTGTGTCCCCTGTTAACCAGCTCCCCCTGTGTCCCCCTGTTAACTAGTCCCCCTGTGTGTCCCCTGTTAACCAGCTCCCCCTGTGTCCCCCTGTTAACTAGTCCCCCTGTGTCTCCCCTGTTAACCAGCTCCCCCTGTGTCCCCCTGTTAACTAGTCCCCCTGTGTGTCCCCTGTTAACCAGCTCCCCCTGTGTGTCCCCTGTTAACCAGCTCCCCCTGTGCCCCCCCCGTTAACTAGTCCCCCTGTGTGTCCCCTGTTAACCAGCTCCCCCTGTTAACTAGTGCCCCGTGCCCCATTGTCCTGGCTGCCTGGCAAGAACGCGCCTGCCGCCTTGCCGGCTCTTCCTGAGCTGCCTGTGAATCAACCGCCCGCGTCCTTGTCCGTCTCAGGCCCCCGCCCCACCCGCCGCTTCTCCCTGACCACATGGAATGAAAACCTCCGCTGTGCCAGTGTTTCGGGTCTCGTTACTAAGGCA
Organism: Myotis yumanensis; assembly: GCF_028538775.1. Lineage (NCBI taxonomy): Eukaryota > Metazoa > Chordata > Mammalia > Chiroptera > Vespertilionidae > Myotis > Myotis yumanensis. The sequence goes on from NW_027223759.1 coordinate 9,979,523, forward strand.
GCCCTGGATGTACAGTCGCCCTGCACATGTTCTCCTGTTAAACCTGTCTCTGTTGACTCGGTTAGCAGCCAGCTAGGAGACCTGACGGTGGGAGGGAACGTGTTGTCGAGCCCCCACGAGCACATTCCCGTTTACAGCTCACTTTCACCCCCAATAACTCAGCCAGAGGCCGAGCGAGCGGAAGGGAAAATGGCCTCTGGGTTTGAGATGCTCAGAGACCAGCGGGGCAGGTCGGATTGCAGAGAGGAAACCTCCGGGGGACGGCCAAGGCCTCGCTGAAGCCAGGCCTCGCCGGCAGAGGCAAATCCAAGGTGTGCGGCGGCGAGGAGAGATCAGGGAGCCCGGCCGCAGGTGCTCCCAACCAGAGTCCAGAATATCCCATTCTGGGTGTTCGGTTTGCTCAGGGTTTCAGCTGGAAAGGCATCTTCCTCTGAGACCCAGACCTCAACAATAACGCCCCTCTCTTCCTTTTGAAGCCCGTTTCAAATCTCTTCCCTGACAGAGAAACTTTATCTCCTACATCCTCTCCGCGCCTCTTGGTTACATCCGTGGCCACGGAGCCGGCCAGCTGGCCCCGCCACAGCCCTGTCCCGCAGAGAGAGATGTCATCGACGCGGGTTTATGTCGGGGGGGAAACTTGCTTTTATTTTGCTTTTGATGAATGTGCTAAGATGTTACAGGAGGGAAGGCTCTCCTCCCTGCATCTGTGGGCCCCGCCACGCTGGGTGGGTCCTCACGGAGCAGCTGAGGCCAGTGTGAGAGGGGTGCTCCCAGGGCCTGGCAGGCTGCACGCTTGGGGGGCGATGGCTCCTCCATCACACTGTCATCGCGAGCGCAAGCGGGGAACACCCAGCCACACAGCTGCAGCACCGCTGGCGGCAGAGAGCTGACCTGACCGCAGCGGGGAGGCCCCGGCCAGCCCCTCCTGCCCTTCAGCCCCCGGGCCACGTCTGTGGTCAGGTGATGGGGCCTTCACTGGCCCTGAGACCACTGGCCAGCACTGGGCTGGAGTAGGTGCTCAGTCGCCAGGCTGCACAAGCTTGTGAGGACTTCGATGTGCCTGAGTTACCATCACTACCCTTTACTACCGCTGTTAACAAAGCCACCCACCCCTTGCTATGCTCCAACACAGTCCAGCTAGCCTCCCGTACCCAGATTACCATTCTAAGCTTCCTGTGTAGAAACTGTTGGTGTGGCAGTGGTTTTAAAACTCAATTGAGCCCTGGCTGGTATGGCTCAGTTGGTAGGAGCATCCTCCCAGATACCAACAGGTGGCAGGTTAGATTACTGGTCAGGGTGCATACCTGGGTTTGGGGCTCTATCCCAATCCCTCAGACGGGGGAAAGGTGGATGTTGGGAAATGAAATTCAAGTTAACAATGTGGAAAAATGTAGCTCAGCCCAATGAAGAAACAAATGACTGCCCCCCGTCCCCCTTGAAGATAAAGAAACTGGAAACAGAGTAGAAAAAGCTATTGGGAATGTTTTTCTCTGATGGCACATTGCCCCTTTGAATAAATCTTTGTGTCAACTAAAAAAAAAAAAAAAAGTGCTGTGAAAATTAACAAGCTAACAAGTGCAGATTGCCAAATTTGGTGGCAGACACATAGAAGCGGACCCTGTCCAATGGTGGCTGCTATTGTGGTGGTAGTTATATGGTATTATTATTATTATTATTGCTGTTATTAACAGACTAGAGGCCCAGTGCACGAATTCGTGCATGGATGGCATCCGGCCAGCCCAGCCCCAAGAGAGGCAGATTAGGACCAGGTTTGTTGGGAGGAGGAGATGGTGGGAGGTTGGCCAACCGGCCCCACCCCGGATCGGGCCTGTTCGCTGGCCTCAGTGGGCATCATAGCGACTGGTTGTTCTGGTCGTTATGGAGTTCCGGTCGCTGGCTTTTTATATATGTAGATTTGTGCTTTGTGAGGGAAACTAGCCTTTTAGAGACAAGTAATATGGGGAAACTTTGGGAGAACATCCCTTCCAGGCAGTAGCATATCTAAGTTTCACCTGGTGGCATATTACATTGTAACAATTTGGATTTTTCATTGGAGGTGACATTCTTCAGTGACAAAAGCCAATGTTCTATCTTTCTGAAGGAAAAATCTAATTGAGTTTTTGGTGAGGATTTTTCTTTTTTTTACTTAAATGTGATCTTCAGTCGATTAGTCCACTCCTGGAGATCAGTCTTCTTAAAAAAAACAACAACAAACACTAAGTTGCTCTCCACCTAATCTTTCAAGAAGTTCAAGTAAAAGATGCTGGGTTGGAGTACTACTCTGAGTTACCAGAAGCAGGGCGGGAGGCCTCGCAACACTTTTCCCTTATTTTCCTCTTAAAGGGTTGGCAGGTCCTAATTAAAAGGAATCATCATCTAAAAATGCTTTAAAAGTGAGTGAGTATCGCTTGGCTTTATGTTTTCCCTTTTTTAGTTTGGGGAAGTCAGCAAGTGCTACAAGGGAGAACTCTAACTCTGTGTCTCCCTTTTTCATCGCCTTAGACAAGTAGAAAAAATAACTAACTTTCTGAAATCACCCAGAAATCAGTCCATTTAGACCAGGTCAATAGCTGAGCTTACAGTGGTCAGCAAGCAAACTTATAGAAAATCCATATGTCAATTTGTGTTTTATTGTACAGAAAGGATCTTCATTTTAAAAGATAAGCTCTAGTTTTGGCTCATAAGGCCCAAGAAGATAAACTAGACAAATACCCCATGCATTAAAAATTTTTCCTTCAATCAACACAATAAACATAAAGTGGTTTTCATGATATTCCTTTTCAAATTGTGGTATTAAGCCCAATTCACAATGTTCATATTTTTATGGGAATACATTGAGTGTGTGTATATATATATATATATATATATATATATATATATATATATCTTTCTCACTGTTTAAGTTGAGTAAAAAGTTTCATCTAAAATTATTTATTTTTACTCTTTAATTTTGATTCACGTGCCTCTGGAGACTACATCTTTTATATGATTCTAATTCCAAAACTAAGAGGAAAACAGAAGGTGAAATGCTATTGGTTAGTTCCTTTAAAAGGTTGTCTGGAGGGGTCACTCCAGAACTTTTTTTTTTGTAAGTCATATTTCAAGTCTTTGATCTTGACAGCCCTGAAATACTACCTCACAATTACATCATAAGTATGAAATAACTTCTGTTGGCTAGTGAAATGACTTTTCAAAAGTTTCCACTAAACACACAAATACTCCAGTGAAAGGCTGTCAGAGTATTCCAAGTGATTAGTGACGGTATTAAAATGGCCAGTATTGCCATATATTATACCCCTAAGAAATTTAGAATATTTATGGCAAGACCTTCATCTACATAGTTTGACTCTTTTCTTCTTTTTACTTTTTAAAGTGATTGGTAATTTCTTCTTTTAGTCTGTTTCACATGCTTTGCTATTACTAAAAGCCGTTTAAGCACTGGGTTTTTTACAGTGAGGAAAAATAGTTTCATACAAGAGTCAGTAAAGCAATTGAACCAAATATCATCTCAAATATTTCATGAGTTCAGTAAGTACAGGGTGTCCCCAAAAAGGCATACACACCTTAACAGCTGATAGCTCAATTTTGAAAATAAAATGTATTTTAAAAAACACTGCCTTTATCATTATGCAAAGTGTGTGTATACCTTTTTGGGGGACATTCTGTATTTACTATAGAGTCATAACGTATCATAGGATACAAATCCAGCTACGTGCACTTGGTCCGTCTCTCCCACCAAAAAGAAAGACAGAGAAGTACAACATTTTCAACTAGAGGCCCGGTGCACGGCATTCGTGCACCGGGGGGCGGGAGGTCCCTCAGCCTGGCCTGGTTCCTTTAGCAGTCCAAGAGCCCTAAGGGGATGTCCAACTGATGGCTTAGGCCCGCTCCCCATGGGCCTAAGCAGCAGTCGAACATCCTTAGCACTGCCTCGGAGGCAGGAGAGGCTCCCACCACCGCCACTGCACTCGCCAGCTGTCAGCCTGGCTTATGACTGAGCAGTGCTCCCCTTATGGGAGCACACTGAGCGTTGATCGTCTGCATTGAGCGTCTGCCCCCTGGTGGTCAGTTCACAACATAGTGACCAGTCATTCCACCATTCAGTTGATTTGCATATTAGCCTTTTATTATATAGGATAGTGTGGACACTCCAACCACCCAGTCACTCAATGACCGGCCCCAGCATCAGAGAGAAGAGAAGATAGACCTACTGTCGACTTGGCTGGTTTTATTTCCTTTTACTTCCCTCAGTGGTGAAGCTGAATGTAAGGCTAGAGCAGTGGTTCTCAACCTTGGCTACACATTAGAATCACCTGGGAATCTTTTAAAAATCCTGATTTCTGGGCCTTATCCTTCGGAAATTCTGTTTCTTTGTTACTAACATTGTGGCCCCAACCCATTACAAAGAAACAGAATTTCCGGAGGATAAGGCCCAGAAATCAGGATTTTTAAAAGATTCCCAGGTGATTCTAATGTGCAGCCAAGGTTGAGAACCACTGGGCTAGAGTCTGACATATAAGTGTTTGGGATACATCAGGGCCTCCAAATAAGAACCAGCTGATCCATTTGATTCCCAACCCAAAGCAAACAAAATGACAATCTGACCCATTATTGGAGAAAACCCTGGCTCTGTTGGACCCAGTGAGGGCTGTCCTATGTTACTGTATTTCATAAGCCACCGGAGAGTTTTTTCAAGGAGAACCTTGACTCCAAGCTTTATTTGCCCGACCCTTTATGGTAGATGCGCAACACAATGCAGTCAAGTAAGTAGCACCTGCTGTATACAAGGTTCTGTGCTGGATTGAAATTACAGGGAAAATTTAAGGGGAAGATTCCTGGATCACTTAGGGGGCACTTTCGAGGTCTGAGAATAAGATTACTCATACACATACACATACAATTTGGGAGTGAGTCACATTTCTGTAGTGTGGGCCAATCTTGACCTGTCCTTTTTCTGATCTAATAGCTCATTTAATCTTTCCTTTCCTTAGTAAGAACTGTGAGCATGCCAAATGATGTAAATTAAAAAGGTGAGATAGTAGGACAGATATTTGTTTTTAAATTTCTGTTTCTAGAACTAATTTTTGATAGAGATGGAGACTGATGGTGGTGGTGGCGGTGGTTTTTTAGAACAAGCTAGTGACTTAAAAACAGAAGTATAAACACAGAAGGTTTATTTATTTGCTGATCACTTTAGATACGTCAGCCAGTGGAAGGCTTTTATGGGTAACATATATAGTATGTGTGTACTGTGTACTCATGTGCCCTAACATCAAACATTACCTGCTACATACATGCTGAGTTCAGCAAATTGCCTCCCTGTCCCCAAACAGTCTCAGTCGCATCAAATCTGAAATGCATCATGACAAGCATTTCTTGTAATTGTTTAATAAAGGACATTTTCAAGAAAATCTAATCCACCTCTTTCTAATTCAGTTATAGCTTATTCCCTTAAGATGTTACCTTACCCGAGCTAGCTCTGCTTAACAACAACAAAAAAAAAATCTTTTTCTATCTTTTTTAAGATTTCTGTGCAAACAGGTTGTCCTTCAAATACCTGGGGGCCTCCCCAGACCTCAACTCATGTTTGATTCAAGTTCAGAGTGAGCCTTGTTTAATCGATTGGACTCCCCAAGAGGCTGGAAAACATACTACCCATGATCAGGAGAAGAGAGCTGTGAAGCAAGCATTGAATTTTCTCACAACTCAAACCTAACCCTTCTCTCCCTCCTTATAGGATCGAATGGAAATTGCAAAGGTTACATGCAACACCCCACTCGAGCTGACTTTTTCAGTTCAGGAGAAACAAGGGCAATAGCTAGGGAATGTGACTTTAAACCGAGGGCCATCCTGCCCAGGGATAGCCCCTCATAGCGATTACATCGACAGATCTTGGCAGCTTTATTTTAGAACTAGGAAGGATGGCAAGAGAAGCAACAAATATACTCACTAAAGCTGACCTACTGGAGAGGCCAAAATCCTCCTTTCCTCCTTGGTATCCCAAGTTACTCGTGCCAGTTTGTGAAACTGCGCATCATTATTTTAGTTGTCTGCAGCTTTGGGTGGGTTTTAATAATTTCACTGGGCTGGCTCCAAGCAAGGCCCCAGGCATTACAGTTAAGAGTTTGCTCCAGGACATTTGGTGGCCAGCAACTCAGGTTGAACTAAAGCAGTGGTTCTCAACCTTCCTAATGCCGCAACCCTTTAATACAGTTCCTCATGTTGTGGTGACCCCCAATTTCATTGTTACAAATTGAACATAATTAAAGCATAGTGATTAATCACAAAAACAATATGTAATTATATATGTGTTTTCTGATGGTCTTAGGCGACCCCTGTGAAAGGGTCGTTGGACCCCCAAAGGGGTTGCGACCCACAGGTTGAGAACCGCTGAACTAAAGGAGCAAAGTCATTGACAAGCTTTGGAACAAGATTTGGGGTGGGGTTTTTTTTTCCTCCTTTCTCATAACATAGAAGCTGATTGTCCTCTGATGTAACAGAGATAAATTGGAATGGGCTCTGGCAAAGGTTTTATTTGATCAACAAACACTGCCCAAGGGATAGCTGTGCATGTCCCTGCTTTCCACAGCTCTCTCTTCTGTGGATTCATCCCTGCCCCACATTTTCCCTTTTCTCCAACCTTCCCCACAACTTTCCTAGACGGAAAATCTCTGAACAAAAGCTCCCCAGCACAGAATGTTCATTATCAGGTGACAGAGGGTCAGCCTGTGAGCAAGGAATGTTTAGCCAGAGAGAAGGGAAGTCGGCTTGTGCTGGAACCAGCAGCACACAGGCCCTTTCAATTGCTGTTCATTTCTCCTTCCTGCGTCGCTCACCCTGGAGAAGCCTCAGGCCTACTAATATCTCAACACCCCCCTACCCACCACCCCTCAAGCGCTCAGCTGGATTGTTGATGAACCCTGGCCCTACTCCTGCTGCAGATTCTGCCCATAGTCTGGGGGGCGTCCTGCCTGAATGGCCGCTTTTTACTCAAAGCCACTTGATGAATGAAAACTTGAAACATTCTTTTCAGGGGTGGGGAACCTTTTTCCTGCCAAGGGACATTTGGACATTTATAGCATCATTCTCGGGTCATACAAACTTATCAACTTAAACATTAGCCTGTTATGTTTGGTCAAACATTCAATTAACTCACCCCTAATGCCTTGGCAGGGCCAGACCAAATGATTTCTCGGGTCTTATATGGCCCACCCCTGCTTTAGATGCTCCTGGGCATTTGAATCACTCCCAATTGGGTTTGACATTAAAAGGGAGGAAGGGGAAAAGATGGGAACTACCTGTCCAAAGAGTAGGTGATCCTGTGCTGTCTCAGCAGACCCACACAGGAATCGGTTCCCTGTGGCATGAGTCGTGTTTGCAGGGTCCCATCAAAGACCAAGGTGACTGGTTTTGTTTTGTTTTGTTTTTAGTTTTTATCTTTCTTATTTCATGGTGACTGTCAATATTGCTGCCACCATTCTGTCTGGACTTTCCTTGTAACATCTTCAACATTGCCCTAAATTTGTGCAATACCAAATCTCTGTGGCTCCATGGAGAAAGAGAGGAAGACCAGCTGAAGTAGAAATAAAATTATTTTCTTGTAGTGTTTCTTTTGGGTGAGTATTGGGAAACAAGGAAGTTGAGGAGGTGAGCTGGGCTCTGGAGAATCTCTTGGTTACAAGGGAAGTGTAGCTAAGGGTGGTCCTCCCGGAAGCCCACTAAAGCGAAAGTCAAGAGCTACGGTGCCCACTGGAGTTGCCAGGGACTGTGACATGCATCCGTCCAAATTGGGCCTTAATAATAAATACCTCAGATTCACTGTCACACAGAAATTACGGGACCTATGTGACACGACCAGAGCTACATGGATACAATGAGACAAGAAGGACTGTGGAGTAAGTGTAGAGGGCTGGCTGATGTTGGGATCTGAGCGTGGGGGTGTCGAATGGGGGGAGGGGGGAACTTTCTTTTAACAAATCAGCACTGTAGTCTAATAAGAGATAAGAAAAGTGGTGATGAACCAGCCCAAAATAATCTCCAAGGGGGCCAGTATTTTTGGAGCTATGGCAATCTACCCATAAAGTCTCTGATTTCCCAACATTCCCCTTCCGCTCCTTACAGGAGTGGCATTGATGTATTAAGCCTAAGGGAATCAAAGTTAATTTAATTTTGAGGATTTCTCAACAGACTTCAGCTGCAGGTTGTTGTGAAACTGAAGTTGGACAAACGTAGGCCGAGAGGAACAGACGATCACCCCAGGAAACAAAAGACAAGTAGGACAGCTCGGCTGGCACGTCTCAGGGGTTGAGCATCGACCTATGAACCAGGAAGTCACGGTTCGATTCCCAGTCAGGGCAAATGCCTAGGTTTTGGGTTTGATCCTCAGTGAGGTGTGTGCAGGAGGCAGCCAATCAATGAGTATCATTGATGTTTCTAGCTCTCTCTCCCTTTCCCTTCCTCTCTGAAATCAATAAAAATGTATTTTTTAAAAAAACAAGTAGGACAGAACCCCTTTTTTCAGGTAAGGGCAAATAACAGTAAAAGAGAGGAAGCAAGTTTATTTAACAAACGATTTTATGACCTATGAGATCTACCCTTCCAGGATCCAGCTTGGGCTCACACTGTTGTGCTCTGGTCGGGGAGCTGTGACCTTGCGCGAGCCCAGGGCCACCGTGGAATTACAGACAGCTGGGTAAAGGCCTGGCGGGGAGCCTTCAAAGGTAAGTCAAGCGAGTTGGTAAGTTTCCCCAAACAAAGAACACACACATGCACAAGTACTTGATAGAGAACAAATTTCTATAAACATTTCCTTCTGAGCAAAGTTTGAGGCGCAGGCCAGCTTTTTCCCATAAAAAGGAGAGCGATGAATGGCGGTGATTACACTCACTGGTTTTCTTTGTGAGGTCATATTTTTTCATTATTTGCCGGAAGTAATCATGCACATACACACAGAGACGGATAAGCCATCTAACGCAAATACCACCAAGCTTACAGCTCGGCCTCCTGTTAGAAGAGAAGTCTCTGAAGTTCCTCTGCTCTGAAGTAAGTCCTTCTTCCTGTGCCCTTGGACCAGGCTTTCCTGAGAGTAGCCAAGGATGTTTTCCATCCTCTTCAGCTCAAGCTAGCATCTAAAGCGGAGATAAACAGGCTCAGCTTCGAGCACGGGAGCTGGAGAGCAGACTCCTTACTGGATATCTAGCTGCCTTCTGCGTGTCCAGTGCCACGTGAAGCCCTGGGGAAACACAGAGGAACAACACCCAGTTCTTGCCCTTGAGAAGTTCGTAGTGTAGGGGCAGGGGAGCCAGGGCTCCTCTCATGGTAGCTGCTCCTGAATGGGGGCCATGGTTGCTTGGCAGCAGGTCCAGAACAGTTATTCAAGTCGGGAAGTCAAGTCCTGCTTTTAGCTCTGCCCCTTGACATGTGAGATAAGCCGCTGGTCTCAGGATCCTCTGCCTACAGTGTAATACATATAATTAGGGAATTACTTAACATCTCCTGTAATGAGCTGCAGTTACATATGCCCAGATATATCTTAATGACTCAAATTAAAAGGGAATATAATTCTGTTCCCAGGTCATCTTGAGTAAAATCCAAACACCTTTCCCACCAGTCTTACAGATCATTATTATACTAGAGGCCCAGCGCACGAAATCGCGTGAGACCCAGACCCGCCGCTCTGGCGGGGACCCAGACTGACTCCCACTACACGGAGAGACCGAGACCTGCCGTGCAGCAAGACCCATCAATGCACCTCCTGGCGACTGGCCGTTTGGTTGTTACGGCGTTACGGCCACTGGCTTTTTATAATATAGATTTCTTTGGTGTTCTCCAAAATGCCATTCACAAATTCAGCAAGTACTTGCTGAGAAACCGAATGAGCAACCGACTCAAGAAGCATTTTGAATTCTCTGGATCATTCATTGGCTCCTCATGCTACAACGTCTAGTGCTGAGACAACTCCGGTCCTTCACTCTATCATGGTCATCTACCTGGTATCCATTCCACCTGTTTCTAGTAATAGCCCCTCCTTTGGCTTTGGGAACAATCCCTCCCTGTTAGATACAGTCATGGTGGTTCCACAAACCTAAGGTGGGCTAGAAGGAGAACATCAGAATTGCAATACTGAATGTTCTTGAGAACGATCCACGTTCTACTGAGACTGTGGTACCCTGAGGAGATTATTTCTTAGTTCCTGATGCCTCAATCCCAGGGCCTGTCCTGGCTCCTGTCCTCTCTGAGCCTGTATATTCTGCTTTCCCTTTAGTTCCTTGACCTGCCCTCGTATTCTTACAGTAAATATCTTATGCGCTTAAATTAACTAGCCTTGGTTTCTGTTGCTTGCAAGCGAAGTGTTCTAACCCCAGCCACACCCCTTAGAAAAAGTCCAGGTAATTTAACTGGGGTAACAAAATAGAGAAAAAGGACTTCCCAACTAAAAGAAGTCTTCAAAATCTAGTCCAACTCTTTTGCTTTGCAGACAATCGGACCCAGAGAAGTGAAGTGACTTGATCAGAATCATAACATTGGTTGGTGAGAGTCCAGTTTAGAACCCAGGACACCGGGCTCCCTGTCTAGGAGCCTTTGCACTTTTTCACTCTGTTTCTTGTCCACGGGTCTCCTCTTCCATGGTTATTGCCTGTGGCTGCTTTCATGCTCAACAGCAGAGTTGAGTAGTTACAGCAGAAAACATAAATTAGTTCCCAAAGCCTAAATTATTTACTGTCTGGCCTTGACAGAAAAAGTTCGCCTATACCTGCCATACACAATTCGAAAATGAATGAATGTGGCTATGTTCCAATAAAACTTTATTTATAGACACTGACATTTGAATTATATATCATTTTCAAGTTTCTCAAAATATTCTTTTATTTTTTTTTCAAACTTTTAAAATGTAAAAACCATTCTTAGTTCATGGACTGTACAAAAACATGCAGCAGGCTGAATTTGACCTACAGGCTGTAGTCTGTTGACCCCTGGTTTAAGCCCAGTTTCTGCTATTTGCAAAGAAATACAACCTAACTGAGTCCATGCGCGTGCTAAGGCAGCACTGCCGTGTCCTTCTAGCCGCTATCATGATCATCTACCGGGACCTCATAAACCATGATGAGATGTTCTCCAACATCTACAATATTCGGAAGATGGCAGACCAGCTGTGCCTGGAGGTAGAGGGGAAGATGGTCAGTAAGACAGAGAGTAACATTGGTGAATCACTTGTTGGTGGAAATGCCTCCTCTGAAGGCTTGGAGGGCAAAGGTACCGAAAGCACAGTAATCACTAGTGTAGAAGCATCAAAAGTTGGGAGACAGGAAGGAGCGTGACAGCACTAAGACATCTAATCAGCTGGCAGGTAAGCAATCAAAACAAACCACTCAACTTTCCATGGATTTTTGTCATCTATGATTTTTCCTCCCCTCAACCTTGGCATGATTGTTTAGGAACTAATATATCTTGGCATTTAGCTTTTAATATTTGAAGTTCATCAGTTTCACCTGAGTGTCTTTCTTCTGTTAAGTTCAAGTAGAACTAAACATGTTTTACATTATTTTTAAAATCAAGTATAATATGATGCTGTTACTAAAAAATTATTTTTGTTCTTAATCTCTCTCCCTCTCTCTCCTTTAGATAGATAGATAGATAGATAGATAGATAGATAGATAGATAGATATACTAGTATTGGTAATTCTTGTTATGAACTACACCATGTGTCAAGCACTATGTTAAGTGCTTTCCATGCATCTACATATTTAATCCTCATAAGATTCCTAAGGGGTAAATACTATGGTCACCCCCATTTTACAGGTGAGGAAAAGGTATGGGGATATTCCTATGGTGACAGACAGGAACTGGGAGAGCTGAGGGTCAAACCCAGGGCTGCAGACCCCGTGCTCTTAACCATCACCTCTATTGCTTCTCTGCAAGTGGGCAGGTAGGTCACTTGTTGCTCTCCTTGTACTTTGAATTTTTAATTGATGATTATGTTCATTAAAAAAAAAGGCAGCACCACCCTAGCTGGTTTGGCTCAGTGGATACAGCATCGGCCTGCGGACTGAAGGGTCCCAGGTTCGATTCCAGTCAAGGACACATGCCCAGGTTGCAGGCTCGATCCCCAGTAGGGAGCATGCAGGAGGCAGCCAATCAATGATTCTCTCTCATCATTGATGTTTCTATCTCTCTCCCTCTCCCTTCCTCTCTGAAGAGGAATCTTTAAAAAAAAAATTTTAAAAAAAAGGAATTTTAAAAAAAAAAAATTTTTTTTAAAGGCAGCACCAAACTATAAAAGAGACTCAACTTGCAAACCAGAATGAATACTCCCAGGTATTACATAGGCTCACTGAGCGGAACCTAGAACACCTCCTGCCCCCACAACACCCCTCTCCCATCCCCCTCTCCCAACCACTAATCTAGGAGACTCCTTGGAGCAGAGGGGCGTGTTCAGAGGACCAGCTCCTGACAAACTAGCACGGGCTTGGGAACAATAAGTGGTCTGAAACTGTAATGATAATCATCGCAAAGGGGTGGATGGAAAGTCAAAACAGCATACCTGTGTTTTATTGGCTTTGGGCAGATTAGCTGGAGGAAATCAGCATTCTTAAGGGATCACCTCTGTGAGAGAAGAAAATGTGTAGTAAACAAAGGTGGAAGGCGGCCCGGGGGTATGCAGTCGCGCCTCCCGTCACTGCATCCTGAACAATTTGCTGGACAGACCGGCTGCATTGGAAACGACATAAGGTAACGGGTGACAGTGACGGCGTGACGCCTTCTGCCGCCCAAGTGCTAGGTAATAAGGGTGGTAATGGGGAGCAGCTCCCGCGGGGGCAGAGGAGCAGCTGCTGGTGTCACCTGGGAATGGCGCCCACATATAATTCTCCTCTCCTGACAAGGATCCTCAAGTCCCCCTGTCGCTGTCACTCACCCGCAACATTAATGACTAAAGGGGAGAAGGCGAAGAAAGGCCTGGGCCCCTGAAAGAGAGAGGAAGACAGAGAGAGAGGGACAGAGCAAGTTCATAAATAAAACAGGAGCCTGAAGGGAAGAGCTGCTTTGTCAGAATATAAATATTTCCCTTCTGCTTTTATCTTTAATGTAGTGTGAGAAGCTTATTAAAGGGAAAGGCATCTCTGTCCCTGGAGCCTCGCACAGCCTTGCGGGGAGGGAGCTGCCTGCGAAGGGCGCACCTCAGCCCCCCCTTGGGAAGTCTCCCTGTTGGAGTGAGTGCCTTGCCAGAGCCAGGAGGAAGGGCTGGGGGAAGAAAGGGAAGCCATTGTGGCCGGAGGATGCTTATCTCGATGGGCCTGGTGTCCTGTTCTGTGAATCGCGGGAGATGCTGAGAGACCGAGGCCGGGAGTGCCCGTCTGCTCAAAGGCTTGGCTGCCGAGGCCTGGCTGCTAGACTTTCACCGCTTCATTAGGGAGAACAATATCCAAATGCAGACAAAGGGGAATTTGTCTCCAAGAGTAAGACAGATGGAAAAGCTGGCGGGGGTGGGGACCTAGGGGCCTGTGAGTACTCCTCCTCTGAGGAGCCCTCCGTGCCTGCAGACCTCACATCTCTAAGAAGACAGCCAGGGTGGGAGGGCCAACGTCCAGCCTTCCTGAGCCCAGAGCCATCACTATTCCAACAGCACAGAAGATATTCCCTCTCCACACCGCCTCCCTAAAACCCTAAAAATAGGGTAGGGCAGTCAGAGCCTGCATACCAGTTCAGGCTGGCACAGAGCCTGGCACCGGTGGGTGCCCAGTGAGGGTGCAGGGCATGATGCTGGGACTGTGCCGGTCTGTATGTGTAAGGCAAGTATGTCAAAGCGAGTTTGACATGCGTGGGTAGGGCCACGCCTGGGGCCTGGCACCCTGGTTTGGATGGGTGAGTGGACACATGCATTCCTGTTGGCCCTCTTGGCTGCCTTTACAAAGGACCTCTGGTCTGATCAGGATCTGGATCCCACCAAGCTCTGTGGCTATCTCATCTTTGCTGACCATTTTGAGATAGTCAGCCACATGGTTGCCCAAGGATAAGCCATCCATTCATCAGGTGTCATAGTCTAGCCAAAGGTGGGGTGGGAGAGCCCCTAAAAATGAGTGCTGAATGTGCTTCTCATTCTTCCCTCTTGTCTGGGCTTTCCCAGTTGCTTCACTGCTCTACCCACCCGGAAACAAACTCATGCATTTTTATTTCTACAATGTAATGAGTGGAGAGGACATTTTAAAATATATATACTGTTTTATTGATTTCAGAGACGAAGGGAGAGGGAGAGACAGATAGAAACATCAATGATGAGAGAGAATAATTGATTGGCTGCCTCCTGTACGCCCCCCACTGGGGATCGAGCCCGCAACCCGGGCATGTGCGCTTGACCAGAATCAAATCTGGGACCTTTCAGTCCTCAAGCCGACGCTCTATCCACTGGGCCAAACCAGCCAGGGCGAGAGGATATATATATATATTTTTTTTAATTGATTAAGGTATTACAAATGTGTCCTTATCCCCCCGTTGTCCCCCACCCCCGAGAGGACATTTTTTAATCACCATCTCTGGCTTTCTTGCCAATGTATTCATGTATCTCCTGGCACTTAGCGAGGGTTTGCTGCCCTTTCAGACCCATCAGGCTCGACTAACCATTCCCGCTGCAGAACCTACTTTGCATCCCCACTGAGGCCCCTCCCCATTATGATGTCTTTTTGGTCTCATCCTCACTCAGTTTGTGCTTCTGGTTCCTTTTCCCACTGAACCTCAGCTAGGTTGGAATAAAGTCTCAGCTACAAATCAGAAGACTCGAGTCGTTGCTATCCCACTGCGCTCACCACTTGCAGGACCAGTTACAGCTTATGGCAATGTCTGTGTTACAGAGAAGGGTGTAATTCGGGGATAGTGAGCCATGCTTAGCTGCTTCCTAGGGAATTCCTGGCCCACCAGCCTAAATACCGCCTCAGAGCTATTTACAGAACCTGATTTAACATTCTGCCTCCTGCATAAGCCTCAGCCAACCTCCCCGCCACCTTGGTTGCTTTGGGGGCCAGGTGTCTTGAGAGGGCCTCTTTCCAGGGTTCCCACAGACAGTCTGCAGGAGGAAGAGGCGTGGGGGAGGGTGGCACATACTTATCTGAGGGCCTTTGTATGGAAGAGAAATTACATTTCGACTACGAAGATCAATGGAAGCCTTGGAGAGGAGGTTTTCAGTTCAATAGCATGAAGGACTTTCTAACAATTAAATCTGTCTGAAAAATGGAATGGGAACCCTTTAAAGAGACCCCTCTCTCCCAGGACTGCAGGTGGAGGCGAGCTCTCTCTCCAGCCAGAGCTGCCCAATGGCCCGTGACACACACCTGAGGTTTGTCAGTGTGATCAGGCAAGGCCTCCAGTTCTTGAGTCCGACTCCCTAGGCTCAAATCCCAGCCCTAACACTTACTAGCTCTATGATCTTAGGCAAGTTATTTAGCCTCTCGTAGAAATCCAGATGAAAACACATTAGATTTTCTTGACAATTGTGAGGGTTGGGTTTTTTGTTTGCTTGTTTGTAATGTTTGTCAAAATAATCTGTAGTTTTTAACAGTGAGATCGTGTTGTAAGCCTTTGGATGTGCTAAGCTCTTACTGGTTTATAGAAGTCATAAAAGAGAGGCCACCTTTTCTTGCTAGCTACAACAGAAAACAGCATTTTGTAATTAATTGTTATTTTACATACATACATAAACACAAACGTTAGTGCTTAGGCTTTCAGAAATTGTGATGAGGAAAATTCTTTTAAACCAACTAATTGAACTGCACAGGGTTAAGAAAGGTGTGAAAACAACAACTCACTTATTCAACAAACATTTATTAAGCACTCACCTACTGCAAAGCCTCTTGGGAAATACCAATATGACCTAGATCAGTGGTTCTCAACCTTCCTAATGCCGCGACCCTTTAATACAGTTCCTCATGTTGTGGTGACCCCCAATTTCATTGTTACAAATTGAACATAATTAAAGCATAGTGATTACTCACAAAAACAATATGTAATTATATATGTGTTTTCTGATGGTCTTAGGCGACCCCTGTGAAAGGGTCATTCGACTCCCAAAGGGGTCGCGACCCACAGGTTGAGAACCGCTGGCCTAGATGCAGATGCTGCCAGTCAGGGACTTGCCATGAAGCAAATAACTACTTCAGACCCTTCCACTGTGAAAGTGGGCAGTGTCCATGGCTCTATAAATGCATAATGCTCAGTAGGGCATTTCGAAGCGGTTTCTATTACAAATGAAATGGGCAGGGCAACAATGGTGGGATATGTGCCCCTTCACTTTTCTCCCTGTTTTCCCTTGGAAGTCCAGCTTCTCCATGTTGATAAACTCTGTGTGCATATTGGCCGGGAATGAAAAATAACACTTTTTATTTCATTTGTACTTAGCACCATTCCTGTTCTGAAAGCCCTATGCCTAAAAAGGATGTAGGGAGAAATAAACATGGGATGCTCAAAATATCTTTTCTATGGGTTGCAGGGCATCCAGATTTGGAAAAGAAAGCTCTCTCTTCAGGAGCTCCTGTGGTCTGTAGCGACTTTCAGATATCCATCTCTTCAGCTTGTTAATTCATTGGAAACGTTTTCAGTGGTTCTCAACCTTCTGGCTCTTTAAATACAGTTCCTCATGTTGGGACCCAACCATAAAATTATTTTCGTTGCTACTTCATAACTGTAATGTTGCTACTGTTATGAATCGTAATGTAAATATCTGATATGCAGGATGGTCTTAGGCGACCCCTGTGAAAGGGTCGTTCGACCGCCAAAGGGGTCGCGACCCACAGGTTGAGAACCGCTGGTTTAGATGGAAACATGACGTTCCCCTGGCCCTGCCATTTCTGTGAGTATTTTGATTCTTTTTTTTTTTTAAAATATATTTTATTGATTTTTTACAGAGCGGAAGGGAGAGAGATAGAGAGTTAGAAACATCGATGAGAGAGAAACATCGACCAGCTGCCTCCTGCACACCTCCCACTGGAGATGTGCCCGCAACCCAGGTACATGCCCTTGACCGGAATCGAACCTGGGACCTTTCAGTCCGCAGGCCGACGCTCTATCCACTGAGCCAAACCGGTTTCGGCGAGTATTTTGATTCTTAACTGAGCATAGAGGACGTTGGCAGCCGTCTTGGAAACCAGAAACTTTAGCCCCCATCTGTCTAGACTAACTTGTCTCTTTAAACCATTAAAGAACAATAATAATTATCCTGTATTGAGCACTTACAACATGCCAGGTACTAAGGTCACTGCATTTTCTCATTTGATCTTCACAATCCTATGAGGCAGGTACTAGTAGGATCACCATTTTACAGATGAGGAAACTGAGGCCCAGAGAAGGTAAATAGCTTATCCAGAGCCACATAACTAACAAGTCACTGAGCAAGGACTCAAATCCACAGAACCTATATTCTCAACTATTACTCTCAAACTGCATCTCCAAAGAGAGGGGAGTTCCTGCTGTACCAAAAATAAGAGCTTTCAACATAGTTCATGGAAAGCCTAGAACGATCCCACCATTCTTGCCCTGCCCATTTCATTTATACTACAAACCAATGCAAAATAGTTCATTCTTCCTAGCAGAGTGAGAAATGTGAGCTGGCTACTAGGAGAGGCCCAGCATCCTATTCACAGTAACCCAGCATCCCATGAATGCCCTGGTCTGTGATGTCCTCTTGGACAGCTGGCTACAGAGAAGGTGGATAGAAAGGTGTCCACATAGAGGCTTCCACAGGAAACATGGGCTCACCTGTCTGCTCTCTGGGGGCTTTCTCCAGGCCAGACATACTTAGGTGCCTCATACTCAAAGGAGCAGACTCAACTTCTTCCCTTTTCTTCTTTCCTTACCACAAGTTTTCTTCTTTTTTTTAACTCTCAACCGAGGATATGTTTTATTTATTTTAGAGAGAGAAACATCAATGTGAGAGAGAAACATCAATCGGTTGCCTCTAGTATGCGCCCTGAGCGGAGATCGAACCCACAACCTAGGTATGTGCCCTGACCGGGAATGCAACCTACAACCTATTGGTGTACGGGACATGCTCCAACCAACTGAGCCACTCGGCCAGGGCCACAAGTTGTTTGTTTTTTTCTTCAAAAGGAGAACTAGTTTCAAAGTTCTGTTCTTTACTCACTATCTGTGTGATTTTGGATCTCTCTATACTACCTTCGTTTTTCCATCTATAAAATGGGTTAAACAGACAGTAGCCACTTCAAATGGCTGTTTTGAAGCTAAAGATTCAAAGAGTGTGGGTTAAGGTCTTAGCACAATGCCTGGCTATAGTAAGCACTCAATAAATGTTAGCTGCTAATACAAATAGTAATGACATGACTAACCCCAGACATGGTAGTCCATCCTTGGCTTTCTCTTAACTGTTCAACTATAATTTAGGTCAGGATATCAGCAACCCCGAGTGCTAAGTCACAGCAAGACTAATTCGGGCGTCAGAACTGAGGCCTTGAAATAATGGGTCCTCTCTGGGAGCCGTGAGCCAGCTTTATAAATGTCAGGCTAGGGGAAGAGGAGGAGTGAAGTTTCACAGGTAAACCAAAGCCCCTTTTGGTAGAGTGAGAAGTCTGTCACCTCTTTTGTTTATCTCTTCTTTAAATGTTTCCTCCAACCCCCCTCGCCCCCCTTTCTGGCTGTTTTCAAAACTCCTCCATTTTGTTAGCAGCTCTTCACAAGTCTGCTGGAGGCCACAGGAGTAGGCCAGCAGCCCTGTCCCAGCTCAAATGGTCAGCAGGAGCAGCCCAAGTCCCTCCCCCTGCCTCTGGGGTCCAGCTGGCCCCCCAGCCACCTTCCCTGTCCTTCCAGACAAAGCACAGCTGTGGGGGTCAGTTCAGGCTGCGGCCTAGAAGAACAGCCATGCTCACCGCATTCCAGGCATCCCCCAAGCACAAGCCAACCTGGAGCCCCTGCTTAGCCAGTCACACTGATCTCTCACTGTGGGCTCATAGATAGATAGATAGATAGATAGATAGATAGATAGATAGATAGATAATAGATGGAAGGAAGGAAGGGAGGGAGGGAGGGAGGAAGGGAGGAAAGAAAGAAAGAAAGAAAGAAAGAAAGAAAGAAAGAAAGAAAGAAAGAAAGAAAGAAAGAAAGAAAGAGAGAGAGAAAGAAAGAAAGAAAGAGAAAGAAAGAGAGAGAGAGAGAAAGAAAGAAAGAAAGAGAGAGAGAGAAAGAAGGAAGGAAGGAAGGAAGGAAGGAAGGAAGGAAGGAAGGAAGGAAGGAAGGAAGGAAGGAAAAGAAAGAAAAGAAAGGAAGGAAGAAAGAGAGAGAGGGAGGGAGGGAGGAAGAGAAAGAAAGAAAGAGAGAGAGAGAGAGAGAGAGAGAGAGAGGAGAGAGGGAAAGGAGGACCATTTATGTGCAAAGCTCTTAGACAAAGCACAGGACCAGGAACGCAAAAATGTGGATTCCAGTTCCGGTTCTTTCTGTGAACGCTTGGATCATTCAATCCACCATCCTGGACCTTGGCTTCTTCCTGTAAAATGAAGGTAAAGAATTACTGACCTCTGATGTCTAAAAAAATAAATCCCCAAATCAGTCTCCAATGCAGCCCCTCTTCTTTAAATCACAGGGTGGGCTGGCTCCCAGCAGAGTGCAAAACTCCCATGATAATTTGGAGACAAACTCAAGATCACCACAGAAAAGCAAATTCATTTGTTCATGGAGTGCAAGTTCCTTGATGGCAGGGACACATTATATCCCCAGCACCTCGTGCAGTGCCTGGCACAGGGTAATCTGTAAATACATTTTTTAAATAAATAAATACCACGTGGTTTTATTTCATCCTTTTCAACTTAAGACGCACCTTATTCATTCAGTCAGTCATTTACTGAGCACCCTCTATGCCACTGCCGTGTAACTACCCAGGACTTGAACAAACTTTTGTGACTGCTTAAAAACAAAGTGACTGGTGACTGAGGAGGGGGAAAAGCAGGAGAGATTCCTCAACATATTAATGAGTTCGCTAAGAAATAAAGGGCTTCTCTGTCCCCATCCCAGAGACTTCTGATAGCCAGCATTCTCATAAAAGTTGCTTTAACCGGCTCACACTTCCAAAGCCAAAATTAACACCAAACAGCGGAAGGCCCCAAATACATTCAGAAGGTTAGACCCGAGCCAGGCGGGGGGGGGGGGGGGGGGGGGGGGGGGGGGGGGCGGGGACGGGACTCCGGTTTAGTAATGAAAAGGAAATCTCTAAGCCCTCTCTAGTCTCAACCCAGCTCCCTCCACCCTCTCCTAATCGCCTCTTCACTCCACCACTTCCCTCTAGGGACCAGGTAGCCGGCCCAGCCACGCCTCAGCTCCTCCCTCAGGTGAGGCCGTTCCCAAATTAAATCACAAAAGAGGGGCAGCCAGTCTGCAATGATCTGTGTTTATTTAGTAAATGGGTTGATTGCCCTCATTTGCGGAGATTAAGGGTTAATTCCCCAACCCAAAGAGGACAGATTTCTCCTAGGGCAGCCCTAGATAATTAAGGGGAAAAAATTAAATTCAAGTACTGCTCCCCCCAGCACCCTTCCCACCCAGTGATGGCCTTTCCGTGGCCTTTCCAGCCAGGTAGCCACAGGCCCCAGTTCCAGTGAGGTTCTGGCCACAGGGCGGGAGGGTTTGGTAAACAAAGGCTCAGGAATTCTGCAGGCCCCTTTAAACTGACATCTGGCAGATTCAGAGCACAGAACAGTTTCTCTCCCCGCCGCCCCCCGGCTTTGAAAGGCAAATGTTTTGAGGTTTGTGTTCTCTCCCATTCAGGGTTTTTAATCAAGTGGAGTCAAACCACTTTGCACCTTAATTGAAGAGCCTGGCTCTAGGGCTTAAAGTGCTATTTTACAGTCATAAGGAGGAGGCAGGGAGAGGGAAAGGGGACCAAGTGGAAATGTGAAAGGGAAGGAACGCGGTGGGCAAGTGGCCCTTAAGGGCACACTCGGGGTTCTGCGTGCCCGGCCTTCTGGGCACACGTCGGGCACAGGTGGTGAGCCTCAACTGACTGGCTGTCAGGACCTGGAAAGAGCCTTACTTGGCTTTGTGGGTAACTTCCACGGCACACAGGATAACACCCCGACTGTAGATGGTCCTGGCCCAGATGAGGAACCCCCAAATACAGCCATAGGCTCCCAGAGCCGGGCCAGATCGCAAAGCCCAGCTTCCTGGCTTCACACACGAAGAAACGGGCTCAGGGAGATTAACTGACTTGCCCGGGGCCCAGGGGTTTAGTGACGGGAGGAGACCCCCAGGATTCTCCTCATTCCCCTGGCTGAAACGGGAGCCTTCCCTCTGTTTGATCCTGGGGAGAGAGAAATGCACCACATCCATCTCAAAATAAACTTGCATATACTCGAGAAGACAGTTACATGACTTCATATATTTTTCCAAGTGAAACAACCAAATATTTTCACCTTGTCTTCCATTTTGGATCCTGGCTGCACATTAATGCACATGGGGAGATTGTGGGCAGATTCTCCACGAGAGGGGGCTAGGAAGTAGTTTTTTTAAAGTCAATTTTTCAAAAAAATGAAATCCTTCTACCACCACCCACACCCACACTCCCGTTGAGAATCACCTGTTTTACTTATTTGGGCTACTCTTCCTGCTGGTTCCTTCAAGCCACTTAATTTACTTCGTGCACCCCAAATTTACATGCCACTTAAAAGAGCAGTTACCGGGGCATGGCTGACACATTTAGCTGTGATTCCCAAGCCTTGTGTTCCATGCCCAGTCTTGCACCATCGTGCATTTCTGCAATTCGTGGTTTATTTTCACTGGACTTCATCTGACTGGTGAATTGCACCATTTGGTTGAACAAATCAAACATCCACCTTGTGAAAGGCAAAGCAGAACAGCAAGGCACAGATTCTCCTCTCAAATACCTTCAGTCAGATGAATAGGTTGGGGGTAAGGTAAGCACTAAAATACAAGAGAACATACAAGTAATATCACAAGAGCTGTGGAGCCTCCAAAGGAAGATGGTGAAGAAAACTGACACTTGATGAATGTCTACTATGCACCAAGCACTATGAGATAAGTTAGGATTAGGCGTGGCTGAGAGGCACACAAAAAAAACTAAAATAATGTTGTCTTATTTTAAAAGAATGTTTATTTTGATCTCCTGTTTGAGAAATCCCAGGCTGGTTGGGTGCGCTACAGTGTTCGGGATCCTTCTATCTTTCTCTCCTTTCCCAAAATTATCTCATGTCTACAACAGCCTCTGGAGTTCCAGCCATCAGGAGGAGGGAAGGGACGGTACGCCTACTCCCTTTGTGCTGCTCAGAACACTGCAGCCGACATTCCACTGGCCAGACTGAGTAGATGGACACAGGGAGGCTTTGACACGGAGTCTTTATTTCCAGTGGTCGTATGTCTCGCTAAAGACTAGGGACTCTATTACGATGGGAGAAGGGAAGAACAGATATTGGGGAACAACTGGCAGCCTCACACCATGTTAAGGACCTTATATGCTTTAGAGCATTTATTTCTCCTAACGACTCATGAGAAAGAGATCTCCGGGGTCTTCACCGATAATTCCTACCCTGCAACACTTTTGCAATCACTCGGTATCAACTGCAATCCTAGAAGGCATCTTTTTCAATTCTATCTAAAACATGAGCAAGAGGAAGGTGGCTGCAAGGCTGAGCCTTGTTAGTCAACCCTGAATGGATGCCTCTCCTGGGTTGGCACTAATTCTTGGAGGTCAGCCTTCCACAGCTGTGGGCCCATCCACCAGGGGACAGTCCAAAGAGATGTGGGTTTCACCCAGTGGTGTGTGCTACAGCCAGCTCTTTGAGGCTTGTCAGAGCTGCTGATGTCCATCTTTTCCAAACTCCAAGTTCAGTTGTTTGGTAATCAGTGCTAGTAGCAGTATTTACACCATGGAAATTGGCAAGTGTATATAGATCATGGATTTCTTCCTATAAAATTGGTCATTAAACATTTACCAACATACCACTGTAAAAAGTTACAACTTCAGCAAAAAACCAAAACCACAAAACATGCACCTAACTTGGTCTTTTATTTTATCGCTATGATTTGCATCCATAAAGATAAAATAAACCAGGATTCTGCCCTCTTGATGTTTTTGCCCATAGACCACAAAAAAATCTTATAAATATTATTTCATTCATTCTCACAGCACCCTGGGAGGTTTAGTGACTTGCCTGAGGCAGGGCAGAAAATCGATGCTGAAAAGCAGAACTAAACTGGTCTGTACTGCCTCTGACACCCTTCCTATACATCAATACAATACCCTACAGACTAGGCATGGGTAGCAATTACCAAAGGTACTTTTACCTCACAACCCAAATACCCAAACTCTCTTTCTACATGCTATATTCTATCTAATGTTCTGTCCTTTGAGTATAGATTTCACAACCCAAATCGTCCCACCCTCTGCACTTGGAGGTTTTCCCCAGGGTTGTGTGTGGTCTTCAATTAATCAACTTCCTCTGCGTTCTTTCTCCCTCTAGTCCAATGGCATGTGTTGGAAAAAACAGTTGGCCAGAGTTAGAGCTCTGTTCTGATTCTAACAGAGGCAAGTGGTGTCAGAAACAATCAACATATGGTTTTATTTGTGAACCTTTCTCCGGACTCCCAGAGGGCAGAGACCCAAGAGTTGTTTCTCTCTCTGGCCTCACTTCCATAGTACTTTGGGAGTGAATGAATAATACTTACAATAAACAGTCTCTAAATTGGCTCCCAGTGATCCTCATCCTTCAGTGGATTTCCATGCCCACGTGTAGCCCTTGCTGTCCCTTGAGTGTGGATAAACCTAGTGACTTGCTTCTAATGAATAGAATATGGCAAAAGTGACAGGATGTCACTTCCAAACTTAGGTTACAGAAGGACTACGCCTTCCATTGCCTTTTTTTTCCCAAAAGCTCTCTGCCCCTCATTCATTCTCTCCTCTCTCTCTCTCTCTCTCTCTCTCTCAGCACTTGCTCTGGGGGAACAAGGTGCCATGTTTATTTTTTTTCATATTTATTTTCTTGAGGAAACTAATCCAGAATAGCCATGTTTTTTAAATATGTTTTTATTTTAGAGTGACGGAGAGAGAGAGAGAGAGAGAGAGAGAGAGATTGATTGACTGCCTACCAAACACACCCCGACCCGGAGATCGAGCCCAAAGCCTGTGCATGTGCCCCAACCACCAACCAGGAATTGAACTGGCGACCTTTCAGTGCTGGGGACAATGCTCGACCAAGTGAGCCACACTGGCCAGGGCACAGGGTACCATGTTTTAACTGGCCTTATGAGATGCCCACATCACAAGGAACTGATGTCTTTGGCCGACAGCTAGCAAGAACCTGAGGCCTGCCAACGGCCATGTGATGAGTTGGAAATGGATATTCTGAGGCCTGCCTGCAGCCACATGAGTGAGTTTGGAAGCAGATCCTCCTGAATCAAACCTTGAGGTAACTATAGTCCCAACCAACTCTCTGATCGTAGTCTCATGGGAGACCCCAAGCCAGAAGACCCACTAAGTACACCCAGATTTCTGACCCACAGAAACTGTGCAATAGCGTTTGTTGTTTTAAGTTGTTACATTTTGAGGTAATTTGTCATATGACAACAGATAACTAATGCAACCCTCAAGCCACAAAGGCAATAGTCAAACATTTTCATGATATAAATCACCTCCACTGGGTGGGGCCTCGCACTCCTAACGGGACTTCAGCATGGCCTCCTCTTATTCAATCTTTAATGTTCATAACACTTAAAAGTCTGCTTTCAGGGTAAGACCGTTCCCATTTTGAGATTGATCCAACACCCCAAACTACACGGAAAGGAAGTAAGTCAATGGCAACCTGGCAACTGGCAACTCAAAAGTCCTCTATGTTATGAAGTCACAAATTATCTGGTAAAAGAGAGGCCAGAAAGGGAAGTAGACGCGATGCTACAAGCTGCCCTTTCTGGTCTTGCATGAGTAATTCTTGCAGCTGGAGTTTCGCTACAACCACAGGATTGTGGCACCACGAAGGTGGCCATTTTCAAATCTGGCCTGACATCAGAATGTAATTCAACTAGACGAACCCGGGACTTGGCCAAAATAAGTAGCACTTAAATAACTGGGGCCAAAGCGTAGCATCACTTTTCTGTGGGGCCATATGGCTGTGACGTGAAGAAATAAAAGCCTTTATTGTTTTAAAGGGCAGGGACAATTGGAAGTTCTGCAGCAGACAGTTACCAAACTTTCCACCCTCAGCTCACCAAGGAAGATACCAGCTAGTGGCTTCGGGAATTGGGTGTGGAAGGTGTTGCTTGGAAAAGAACATTAAATTGATCCTGGGCAGAATGTGAACCAATGTTACTACATTTCTCAAAGAGGCTAAAACAGACTCGTTAGCCCCTTAAATTGCGAATTCACTTTCCTGATCTAACTTATCTCCTGGAAATCCTAACATTCTATGTCAGGAGAGGCATGGGAGGCTACCCCACCCTCTCACAAAGAGCAAATTCTGATTTTTCCAGAATAATTTTGGAGTGAGGTGTTTTTTTTTTAATCATCTTAAAAACAAAACACTCTCCACTGAATTGGGTTTTGCTTCTCTGTTTTTTATACTTGTCTGCCTGGGACACAGCAAGAAGACACTCCTCTGTGATCTTTTCCACCTGGGATGGGTTTTCTGCATCTTATGTGTAGATTGGTTTTAAAATATTTGATTCATCTTTTGTACTTTTCTTTTTAAATAATTATCCCTATTACCTAACACCAGGGAGCTGTCTGGGTCTATAATCTGAATAGAAGCTCATCAACTCAACTGGTTTTAGTTGCATTTGAGACAGTATTTTTATCCTGTCGGTTTTCATGTTATTTGATGACGGTGCTTGCAATTTCTCCCACAATAAGCAAAGGTGACTTAGATCAGGGGCCTGATGAATAAGCAAGAAAATTTGATTTAGAAAAGGAGGATATCCTGAAGCTCGTGAAGAATAAAAAGGATTTTCAACCGCCCCAACCCCCACCCCCCACCCCCCACCAGCACCACCACCACCACCACACACTTTAAATGACAAAGCAAAGCAGCAGCACTATCTTTAAGCAACATCTTTCAACACAGCATCAATGCTCCCCAAGGTTAGGTAATAAGAATATCAATTTAGGAAGAAAAAAGAGGAGCCCTTAAAAAAAATACAAGGAAGAAATGAGATTTTAGAAGCAAATGTCATTAATCCTTCATATTACCTTGAGGCAGAAACGCCCAAGTAAATTAAAAATACCGTCGTGGATGTGAGGGGGAGATGGATGCTTTGGAAGAAAATGATGAGGATTCCTGTTGAGGGTCCGATGGAAAAATGCGAGCGTCTGGTGCCTTACGTTGGCCCAAGTGATTCAGCCCTCCAGTCGCATTAACAGGAGTGGGGAACCACAAAGAACTGTGGAAATAAAGAAAATAAAAGAAACACCGAGGAAGCCGAAGTCTCCCGTGAAAGGGAAGGAACCCAATTAGATTTCGGGATCAGTTTTTTCCCTGCTAGAGAAGAGGCTCGCCGGGGGCAGCAGAGGCAGCAACTTCTGCAAACACGAAACCCGATCAGAAACCCCTCAGGGCTCCAGCGCCAGGAGGAAGGGCTCGGCCAGGAGGAACGTTTGTTAAAGCATAGGATTGCTCTGTGGCTGCGTGTGCGACCGAGAGCGGCAGATCTTTCCTTTCTCAACATGTCACTTTCCTGCGTGGGGATGCCTGATGTTCCCGGCTGCCCCGCGAGAGGGGAGAGGCGCCGGGACCCCCGCCCGCGCGCGGCAACTTCTGACCTCGCCTGGAGGAACCCGAGAGCGCGCGCTGGCGTCCAGTGCCTGGAGCGGGGCGAAGATGTGACGGAACAAAAGGACGCTTGCCAATCAGAAAACGCTACCCGAGAACTAAAATTACCGCTCTTTGTGTTTTTGAAAACTCTTTAATTAGCACATGCCCTGTTTTCTAACACGCATTAAAACTTTTCTTCCCAGATTCCAAACAGAGGATCAAAGTATTGCTTCTGCAACTAAGATGGGAAAACAGGGCCATTGAAACCTCGCTTTAACCCGTACAGAGTGTTCCTAGGCACTCGGGCTCGGGGTACTTGTATAACCATTCACCCCCAACGCTTCGTTTTCTTAAAACCTCACTAAAGCTACCCCCATCCCTGTACTCTGGGCCGTGCGCGCGGGCGGGGTAGTCTGGGGCCAGGGTCCCCTGCTCCCGCCGCTCTCGGAGGAGGGGTCTGCCCTTCCTCCCGCCTTAGTCGTCTCCCTCCTCTCGACTCCCTTTTCTCCTCGCTGCGGCCCCTCCTCCTTTTTTACAACCCGGAGTACGGGGGAGAGGAGATTGTGGCCTCACGTGGTGTGTTGGGTCTGGGGAGAGAAAAGCGATCTGCGAGGTGCACCCCCTTTGGCCCCTTACCGAACCCTACTAGTAGGACCCGGCTGCCTAAAAGTCCCGAGAAACCCAGCATTTTCAGACCCAGAAGGGCTACCGCGACTCTCTCTGCTCAGGCGCTGCGTTATTCTCAGTTTCTCCCCGAAAAAGTCTATCCCGATGCGCCATTCAGGGATGTGTGTTTTCGTGCACCCAGAAGAGGAACAAATCTCTCAAGCAAACTCCCTTTCTGGTGCGTGTACCCCCCCAACACCCGAGCGAATTCAGGGGTAAAAGTTTTTAACTTTTCTCTCCCAGCCCCCCGCCCCTCCCCGCAGGAATCCGCCCAGAGCGCTGCAGACGCCGCCTCTCAGGTTCCCTCGCCGGCCCCCTTCTGACTTCCACCCAATCCGAACGCGGCCGCACAGAAAACAAAGGCTGCCATTGGGCAGCCCTGGACCTCGAGGGCCCGCCCCCGGAGTGGTTTGTGAATGGGGGGAGGGGAGGGGGCGGGGCGGCCCGGGACCCAGCGAGCCCGACGCTTCTTCTGGCGAGCGGCGCGGCTGCGAGGCGTTACTCTGCGCTCCCTGCGGGCGGGCGGCGGCGGCGGGCGCCGGGCGCCGGGACTCACGGGCCAGGGCTGCTCAGGGCTGGAGAGGCCAGGCCCAGGCCGCGGGCACCGGGACCTCGCAGCTGCTGACTCCGTGTAACTGGATTTCGAAAAAGAACTCACTGAGCTCTTGGTTCCAAGGCACCGATTGGACTCAGAGCGAGAAGCGGCCGTTCGGCTGAAACTTGGGGCCGAGCCTTGGGGGCTGAAGAAAGAGCCGGGAGTTGAAAAGAAGGCGAAGGAGGAGGCGGCGGCGAGCGGAGCCTCGAGGCGAGGAGGCGGAGCAGCACCGCCGCGGCGGCGGCCTTGGCTCGCAGGCGGCGGCGCCGGGTCCTCGCCCGCCGGGGGCTGGGCTTGGTGTGGGGGGCGCGCGTTGCTGTGCGCTGTGAGTCGAGAGACTTGGGCAAACTTTCAAGGGGAGTAACTGGAGACGCTTGTTGCTCCTCGCCGCAGGAAAAGCCGCACCGTTACGTTGCGGCAGGAGGAGAAGGCGGCGCGCCCGGCCCGAGCCGAAGAGTTTGGTCCCCCGGCGGCGGCGGCGCGACTGCTGGGCGGAGGTGGCTGCTGCGCCCCCGCGGCGCGGGCACTCCAGCTGCAGCGCCCCCGGCTCCGCGCCGCCCACGGCCCGGCCCCGGCGCCGGGAGGACTCTCATGCGCCGGGCGCGGTGGCGCCTCCCCGGATCCCAGCCTCCCTCGGCTGCCTCGTCGCGATCCTCCAGCTGAGAGCGCCGCTGCACCCACGGCCGGCGATGCGGGGCGCCGGCGCGGCCACGCCGCGCTCTCCCGGGGGCTTATGCGCCCTGGCGCTTGCGCTCCTAGGCGCGCTGTCCGCGGGCGCCGGGGCGCAGCCGTACCACGGCGAGAAGGGCATCTCGGTGCCAGACCACGGCTTCTGCCAGCTCATCTCCATCCCGCTGTGCACGGACATCGCTTACAACCAGACCATCCTGCCCAACCTGCTGGGCCACACCAACCAAGAGGATGCGGGCCTCGAGGTGCACCAGTTCTACCCGCTGGTGAAGGTGCAGTGCTCCCCGGAGCTGCGCTTCTTCCTGTGCTCCATGTACGCGCCCGTGTGCACCGTGCTGGATAAGGCCATCCCGCCGTGCCGCTCCTTGTGCGAGCGCGCCCGCCAGGGCTGCGAGGCGCTCATGAACAAGTTCGGCTTCCAGTGGCCAGAGCGGCTGCGCTGCGAGAACTTCCCGGTGCACGGCGCCGGCGAGATCTGCGTGGGCCAGAACACGTCCGACGGCTCCGGGGGTCCGGGCGGCGGCCCCACGGCCTACCCCACCGCGCCCTACTTGCCCGACCTGCCCTTCACCGCGCTGCCCCCGGGGGCGGCTGATACCAGGGGCAGGTCCTCCTTTCCCTTCTCATGCCCCCGGCAGCTCAAGGTCCCCCCCTACTTGGGTTACCGTTTCCTGGGCGAGCGCGACTGCGGCGCCCCGTGCGAGCCTGGCCGCGCCAACGGCCTCATGTACTTTAAGGAGGAGGAGCGGCGCTTCGCCCGCCTCTGGGTGGGCGTGTGGTCGGTGCTGTGCTGCGCCTCCACGCTCTTCACGGTCCTCACCTACCTGGTGGACATGAGGCGCTTCAGCTACCCCGAGCGGCCCATCATCTTCCTGTCGGGCTGCTACTTCATGGTGGCCGTGGCGCACGTGGCCGGCTTCCTGCTGGAGGACCGCGCCGTGTGCGTGGAGCGCTTCTCCGACGACGGCTACCGCACGGTGGCGCAGGGCACCAAGAAGGAGGGGTGCACCATCCTCTTCATGGTCCTCTACTTCTTCGGCATGGCCAGCTCCATCTGGTGGGTCATCCTGTCGCTCACCTGGTTCCTGGCGGCCGGCATGAAGTGGGGCCACGAGGCCATCGAGGCCAACTCGCAGTACTTCCACCTGGCCGCGTGGGCGGTGCCCGCGGTCAAGACCATCACCATCCTGGCCATGGGCCAGGTGGACGGCGACCTGCTCAGCGGGGTGTGCTACGTGGGCCTGTCCAGCGTGGACGCGCTGCGGGGCTTCGTGCTGGCGCCCCTGTTCGTCTACCTCTTCATCGGCACGTCCTTCCTGCTGGCCGGCTTCGTGTCGCTCTTCCGCATCCGCACCATCATGAAGCACGACGGCACCAAGACGGAGAAGCTGGAGAAGCTCATGGTGCGCATCGGCGTCTTCAGCGTGCTCTACACCGTGCCCGCCACCATCGTGCTGGCCTGCTACTTCTACGAGCAGGCCTTCCGCGAGCACTGGGAGCGCACCTGGCTGCTGCAGACCTGCAAGAGCTACGCGGTGCCCTGCCCGCCCGGCCACTTCCCGCCCATGAGCCCCGACTTCACCGTCTTCATGATCAAGTACCTGATGACCATGATCGTGGGCATCACCACCGGCTTCTGGATCTGGTCTGGCAAAACCCTACAGTCGTGGCGCCGCTTCTACCACAGACTCAGCCACAGCAGCAAGGGGGAGACTGCGGTATGAGCCCTCCCCTCTCTGCCCCCCACTCCTTAATAGAGGGAAAGGCGCGGGAGGGAAAGGACTTCTAAATGGGGGGCTTGTTCCTGAACCTCCTCCCCCTCCGAGGAGAAGTGACCTGGAAGGGAAAAGGTTTCTGTAGGTGTGGGACGAGGTTTGGAAAGGAGGCCTGAGTGGGAAGACGGTTTGGATGAAAGGACTTCTGGCAAAGACTTGCAGGCTAATGATGATGATCCTAATAACGATGGTGTTTGTCATGGACGGTACGGACGGCCTGGGCCTGTGGAGAGGAGTGAGACCAGCAGAGAGTGCTGAGTTTCTCCCAGCTCCTGCTGCCCTGGGGCTGTGAGCGATTCCCCTGCTGCTAGACCAGCGGCCTGTCCTCACTCCCGTGAGGCCCGGGTGAAAGGTACAGCTCTGTCTTCGGCGGCCGCTTTGTTGAAAAAGGGTGGACTCCCTGCGGTGCCCTTGTCAAGCGGTGGTCAAACCATAATCTCTTTTCACTGGGGCCAAACTGGAGCCCAGATGGGTTAATTTCCAGGGTCAGACATTACAGTCCACAGTCTCTCCTCCCCTGCCCCCTCCCGCCTGTTGCTCCCCCCCACCCCCCTTACTCCTTTCAAGTCTTGAAAAATAAGCATTTGGAAGTCTTGGGAGGCCTGCCTCCTGGAATCCTAATGTGAGGATGCAAAAGAAATGAAGGTAGCCTTTGGAGATGATGCAAAGGAGTAGTAGGTATTTCTGCTTTTTTTTTTATTTTCTGGGGAAAGCCGGAGGAAGAGAGAAGGGTGTTTTATTTTGTTTGATACCCTGAAAAGAAGTGATGACTTGTTGCTTTTCAAAACAGGAATGCATTTCCCCCCTTGTCTTTGTTGTAAGAGACAAAAGAGGAAACAAAAGTGTCTCTGAGGAAAGGCATCACTGTGAAGACAGCAAATTTTACAGGCAAAGTAGCGCAAACCTGAGGTTTCTTCTCTCTGGATGTTAATTTGGTTGAGATAAACATTCCTTTTTAAGGAAAGGTGAAAGGCAAGTGTGTTTCCGTACCCCCATTGGGTCAGAGATTCTGACTTGGCCAAAGGAAATGCAAGGGGGTTTGTTGTTTGCTTTATATCAATTTTAATTCAGAACACATGATCCAATGAAATGGGCTCTGTTCAAATGTGAAGGGAAATCCCTTCATTTTTTTTTTCTTCCTAGAAACCTGCCTGTAGGTTTTCTTTCTATATTTTTTCTCCAACTTGAATCCTCCTAGGTAAAAGGAAGAGCATAATGTTTTCAGCCTCCATAATACAGACAAGTTAAATTTTAGAACTAAAAAAAATTTTTGTCCTGTTTTCATAGTCCCATAAATCCATCTATAACACATCATGTGTATGCTGATCCCGTCTTTGTGTGGCTGGGTGGGGAGGTGACCTGCAGAAATGATAGTAAATGAAGAGGACTATTCAAATGAGGGGCCCCCTTCTTAAAGAAAGTCATTAAAAGAAGGTAAACTTCAAAGTAATGCTGGAGTCCTTTGAAATGTGCTGGATGACTTAAATTTATTAATCTTAAATCATGTACTTTTTTTTTTCTATAACAGAACTCTGATTCTTTTGCATAATGGTCTAAAGCTGAGCAGAGGATCATGGGAACTAACCTTTACTCCACCTTTGACACCACCCTCCAATCTTGCAACACTGTCCTATTTCTCAAAACAGTTTTAAAATGCTGTTTTGAACAGTTTTTAAATCATAGAGGGTACGGTCAGGAATACAAGTTACTTTCTATAATGTTCAGTCGAGTGGAGCTGCTTTTTATATTAAAGGTATTGACCTTGGGTTTCTTACACCT
Source organism: Myotis yumanensis (assembly GCF_028538775.1). Taxonomy (NCBI): domain Eukaryota; kingdom Metazoa; phylum Chordata; class Mammalia; order Chiroptera; family Vespertilionidae; genus Myotis; species Myotis yumanensis. Next base: position 10,011,766 of record NW_027223759.1, read on the forward strand.
CCAAAACTGTCTCATTTGTCAGATTTTTAAAACTCCCACCACGCAGTTCTTTGGCATCTTTTGTGTTGTATCTCTTGCATGTGAAATTTGTAAAATAGAGACAAGTGCGGTATGTATATTTTGTAAATCTCCCATTTTTGTAAGAAAATATATATTGTATTTATACATTTTTACTTTGGATTTTTGTTTTGTTTTGCCTTTAAAAGTCTACAAGGAAGCCCCACTTTATCACATGTACAGATCACAAAATAAATTTTTTTTAAAATACCAAGTGAATGTTTATTTAGTTTACAGTGCCCATATATATCAGTCAGCCGAAAAACTAAGCTTTAGGGGTATGGAAACAAGGTGTGGAGAAACACATTGGATGGGTCTCAAAGAGGAAGAGATGATCTATAGGGTATCCCCAAAAAATGTATACACACTTTGAATAATTATCAATTCCAAAATGGGTTAAATCTGAAAAAAAAAAAAAGAAACATCAATTGAGCTATCATCAGCTATTAAAGTGTGCATACATTTTTTTATTGGGGTCTCTTTTTCATTGTATTTTTTAAAAAGGTCATGAATGCCTTAACTGTCCCTTAATTTTTTTTCTGTTGTTGCTGCTTCCTGCCTGTCTCCACACCACCCACCACACACTCCGGTAAGCCTTTTCACATCCTGCTTTGGATAACTGACTGAAGGTCCAGAATAAGCATCGCTTTTAAAGAGCTGCTATCTGATCCATGTTTTTACTTCCCTTCAGAGGTGAAGTACGTATTCCAGAGAGAACTAGAAGATATTGTTGGTCTGCTTTTCTTGGGAAGAATTCAGTAAGGGGTGTGTGTATGTGTGTGTGTGAGTGTATGTAAACTGATTCGTGTTTTGCATTATCCTGATGAACCTTACCTGAATTGTTAATACCTAGGTCCCTTGGGTTCAGGTGGCTGGGAAAGTCCTGGGACGATTCCAGATAATAGCAAGGGCCTTGCCTAAGGAGCATTCCTCAGCTGTAAGCTGCATTCTCCCTTCTAGGTCAACTGAACCAGAGGTCAAGTGACTCCCCGAGGTGGCAGTGAAGGTGGCAGTGACTCAGCAGCTCTGGCAGGAATAGACTCCAGGCCTCACCCCAGGGAAAGCCTCAGAAGCCACTGAAGCTATTCTTCCCTCTTGTCCCAGAGCCGACTTTGGAATCAGATTAGACTGAGAAGCCTTCACTATCCAGGCACTTTGATATTAAACAGTCCCTCGGGGAAATGATAAAGGCATTCTTAAATACTTCCAATTCCAAGCCTGCTAGCTTTGTTTTGTTTTGTTTTTTCACCTGCCTCTCTTCTTTAATTCAGGTGCTGTTTCCTGGCTTTTCACAATACAGTTGCCTCATTCTCAGGCGGCCCTGGAGACCCAGCAGTAGCCTGGATGCCGCTGTGTTTCTTCCCTTCCTCGGCTCTGAGGTTCTGCACTTCCAAAGCCCCACAGAAACAGTTCTGTTTTTGTTTTAATTAACAGGCTCACACACATGGCTGGTGTGCTTCACAAATACACAGAGTGCAAGCCAGCGACAGACGGTCCTCCCCAGGAGGAGGAAGTCAGGCGGCTGCACTCTGTGCAGAGAGCGGCTCTAAGATCCTCCTGGGTTTGAGCATCACAATGGGTGTGAGGTCACCCTCACCCGGGGAAGATCTGGGCATCCAGGAAGGCAAAAAATAGCCGCTTCTAGTCTCTTAAGGTTTATCCAGTTTTTGTTCATAAAATGACACCTTTTAGGTTAAAGCATACTTTTTTTTTTTAACACCACACTAATATGGCCTATTAAGAAGAATGTTTGCTTCTAGGGTAGGTGGGAGGCTCCCAACAGGGTTCTTTGCTCACAAATTAACTGCTACGGGCACTTAGACCCTTCTGCGGGGAGGGCTGCGTGACTGCTCCCGTGAATGTGTCCCTTTCCTCTTCGCAGCACCGCCTGGTCCTTCGGGGCTCTCAGAGATGGAAGAGCATCGGTCTTTAGTGAGGGAACAAAGACTGTGTATGAATAAATTACTACCTGCTTTTTTGTAAGCAGAGATAAAAGTGCTCGGTTTAATTCCTTTCACGTTGTGGTTGTCCTTAACGTCGTTCTTTTTTTCTTTCTAAGTAATTTTTATTTTTGAAATAACTTTACTATTTCATTCTATTCATATGGAAAAAATGTAAAGACAAACATATAAAGAAAATTAAAAGTATCCAGTATACCCCCAAAATACAATAACAAATGATTATTTTTTTTCTCGTCTTTTTTTGTGTGCATTTACAAACACATCAGCCATGTGTGTGAGCCTGTTAATTAGAATTTTGAAACAAAATGAGTACTGTAAAATGCTTACATACCCTTTTTTTCATTTTATAGTATAGAGCAACCAATTCTTTAGGACAGTAATTAATAGTATATAAAAACATGATCTTCAGTTGGCTGCTTCACAATCTAATTAGAGCTAACCCATCATTTATCCCCAATTTTTGGATATTCAGTTGGTTTTGAATATTCGCTATTAAAACTAACACTATATTAAACATCCTTCTTTATATATAGTTCTTTGGATGCATTTTTAATTTTTTAAAGATAAGAGGAGTCAAGTAACCTGCATAACAAAGTGGAAGCATTTTTAAGCCTTTTGATACATTTTACCCACCTCTCCCCAGAAAGATGGTACCGATTTACAGTGATACCAATAGTTCGAGTTCCATTTTGTCTTCATATTCCTTGGCAACATAGGAAATTGGATGTCGCCTCCCACCCTTTATTGTTATGAATTTAATGAGGGAAGAGGGACGGTGTGCTCTTGTCTTTTTTTCTAAGGTGTAGGGATTTTTCCACATGTTTACTGGATGTTGGCTTTCCCTCTGTTTTTTGAAGCAGTCCATGTCTTTCAGAAGGCATCTTCCACACTGGCCTGGTATGGTCTGATCACCTGTTCTTCCTTAGCGGGCAGGGGCATGAAAGCTTCTCCACGTTTCTAATCGAGCGGGAATTTCCCAAAGGACTAGAATGAGAAAGTCTTCTTATCTTCTGGGCAGCCATGCTATTTTAATGTAATGAAACAGAGAAATGGACCTTATTCTTCAGGTTAGGGAGGGTTTCTGACCATTCCATGGTCCCTATCTGAGGTATGGCAGTGAGGAGTAAATCTTACTGGCTTTTTTTTTTCAGGGCCTTTAAATCCTGGTCCCCTGAAACCACTTCTGATCTTTCCAGCAATGTTAATCTGTTGTCATGGCGATACTTGCTTCGCAAAGTCCAGCCTCTTTAGCAGGAAGCACCTCTGGAACTGTGGTCATGTGGATGACATCCGCCCCCCAGGTGTGACACATGGAGCTTTCTGTCCGTGAACTAAAACGAGTCCTACAATTGTGAGCATTGTCCCTTATGAGTGGCACCTGAGTCCTAGCTTCTTAGCCGTCTCTCTGGTTCAGGACCTCTCGTAGGGGGCAGAGTGGCTCAGTCTCTGGGGTAGGGCACACGCCTCTGGCACAGGAACGACTCCCATCACAGGACTACCTCATGGTGGTCCTGAGATGAACTGGCCAATAATACCACCGGCTCACTCTCTTCCCTCAAGGAACCGCAAGCTGTGGTCACTGTGACATGAGAACAGCCTCCTCCTTCAGAGCCCAGATGTTCGCCTGGTGACTTTTGAAGGCATGGTGGTACGCTGCCTCCCATGCCTGGCAAAGAGGATGCAATCAGCAGTCTCTATCTTCCCCAAAATTAAGGCATCAGAAGGCTCACCAAATGGACTGAGCACACATTCCTCGGTTCTTCCTTCTAAGATTTCTGGATCATCCAGGCCTGTTCCACCAATTATTCAAATCTTCACAGCATGGTGGGGGGGGGGGGGGGGGGGGCAATGTCTGCACCCAGAAGAGGCTGGGGGTGGACACATGGGGCAGAGAAGCGGAGTGGATTTGTGCGTGCAGCCTGTAGTTGATTCTTACCTAAGACTTTTAGAAGCTCAGGGATTTTTTGAAGGAGGTGCATCTAAGCAGGAAATATGTGAGGGAGAGTGTTTGTGAAAGGGCACGTGTAAAGGTTAAGAGAAATATTGGCAGGAGTTTGGTGTTAATCCCTAGATAAGGGGCAGAAACTCTTGTGAAAATTTTCTGCAGTTTATAAAACAAAATTAGTCTCCACAATAACCGCACACAACACCCAATCTTTTAAAGCAGGTATGTCAGCAATCTTGGCAAGAATAAATGTCCTGTTGATAGTGTTTTACTGTTAGAGGAAAAGTAGAATTTTTTTTTTAATGTGCTTGTAGAAAATAGTGATATTAGAGATTCTCTGAGTAGAACTATGAGTGTAACAGCTGTAGGTTTGAACCCTGTAATTATACCAGGAAATTCTCTTCCAACTCTCCCATCTTTAATTTCACTGAAAAAGCAGGTGGCTATTTATAGATGGTATATTTTTATATATGCATATGCGGATGGTGAATACCAGTCTCCAGGGCTCCAGGAAATCCTAGAAGAGACCAAAAGCACTCCAAAGTGGACTTAAACAATTTGTAGATCTGGCCTATTTTTCTCTTATTTCACCCTCATAAAACTTGATTCTTCAACTCTTCAATTTGTGACACTTCTTACGCCTGAATCTGTGTTCCTCACATTTCATACAAAAGTGAACTAGTTAAAAGGGTACCGTTAAAATGCCAGGACTTTGGGAAACACACATTGTGTCTCTTATTCTCTTAGATTGGGGGGGGGGGGGAAATTCAGTCACTTGGAAATTTCTCAATTAGTGCCACAGGTGTAGAAAGAAAGGAAGTTTGACCAAGACAATAATAACTTGTAAGTGACCCAGTTCGAGAAGTACTGACCAAGTGGCCACTACATAAAAGGTGTGATGACAGGGACCAGAGGGATTACAGATAAAAGCAAGAGGCACAGTCCACCTGGAAAACTTGCCACATAGCTCAGGTTAAGGAGGGCATCCCCAAGGGGAAATAAGCAACTAATTATATTTCTAGACAGAGTTTGGCAATATTTGGAGCCCAAATGTTATTTGGAATAATATTACTTGACATTTGGTGGCATTTACTGTTTTCAAAAGCCACTTTCACATTCATTATTTGACTTTATCCTCACAGTTATTAGAACAACCCTATAATGTGGAATCATTCCTATTTGAAAGATGGAGGTGGTTGTCCCTAAACCTCTTTCTGGAGACTTTACACAAACAAAATAAAATAGAGGCTATTGTGAAGGATTCCAAAGTGCATTCGCTGGGGGCCTGCTTCACTTTGCAGGAACTCTTAGGGAGCTCAGGTCTACCTTTAATGCCGCACAGCTGCTTGGCCCTGGCCTCAGATTCCGTTTAGAGTTTAAGAAGTGGTCTCTGAGAGGTGGGCATATTAGGAGCAAAAAGGGGGCAATTGGGAGGCAGAGACAAATGTGTGGGGAGTTGGCAGTGGGGCAGTAAGTCCCATACAGTCGTGAAGGAAAACAAGCTACTCAGATGGTCAGCTTTTCACCCTCAGAAAATAGGATCCCCAGACTTCAGCTGGGCCTTGCAGATTCTAGAGGATAATTCAAAGGGAAAAGTATCTTGGGGGAGGAATGGCAGGACAGGGGATAGGAAATACAGCAGCAGCAATGAAAGCTTGTGTGACATAACTTAGCACCAGTTTTACTTTTTCATTTCCAAAGGAAAGCAAATGGCACGTAGCATTGAGCTCCAGTTTCCAGGTCTGGGGTAGCTGGAGGGAGACTGGGTGGCAGCTGGTCCCTGGCTTGCAGCAGACGAAGAGAACAAGTCCTTGAGCTAAAATCATACATTATCTTCAGCGCCAACAAATTGTTTGTTGAGGACCTAGGATGTGCCAGGGTGCTGTGCTGAGCCCTGGATACAGCACACTGGCTTCTGGAACGTGTTTCCTAAGCCTTAGCCAGAGCTAAGCACATGCTTCTCATCTCACTTAGTCTCTCCCGTGGGGAGTGCACTAAAGGCGCCTTCCTTTGTGTTTGCAAACCACACAGGCATACCGTGTTCTACTGAGCTCCGCTTTATTGAGCCTCACAGATATCGCGTTTTTCACAAATTAAAGGTAACACCAGCAAAAAGATTATGACTCGCTGAAGCTCAGGTAATGGTTAGCATTTTTTAGCAATATCGTATTTTTAGACATAACGGTATTGCACACTTAATAGACTACATTACAGTGTGAATATAACTCTTATATGTACAAAAAGTTCATGTGACTCCCATTACTGGGATACTTGCTTTATTGCAATGGTCTGGAACAGAACCCGCAATATCTCCGAGGTATGCCTGTATCCTTCTCCCCATTATCCTACAGTACTAGCGACAAATAGGCAACTAGACCTTGATCATATTCTGAAGACGGGAAACCATGAGGTTAGCAGCAGCTTGTTCAAGGTCATGAGTAATCCCAGGCCAGGCGAGGCCACAATAAAGGATCACGCCGGTCTCCCACGGACTCTGAATCTAGCGGGCTTTCCTTCAGAACAGTGTGCTTTGGAGGTTCGGTGTGGCTAGAAGGAGAGGAACCCAAGAGGGCCAGGGGAGAGATAGGTGCTGGGAGGAGCTTTGTGAAAGGGAGTGTGATTATACAAACATACTGTCAACGGCAAGGAAAATTGGCTGTTCACACTTTGGTGATAATGATCATGATCTTTATAATTGCTCACATTTTTTTGAACATTGACTATACGCTAAGCCCTGGGTACAATATGGCCTAGTAGTTAAGACACAAAGCCCTAACCACTGGCACTTGGCATCTAATAAGTGATAAATATCAGCATCAGTATTAATATATAATTATCTCATTTATTCTTCACAACCACCTTATGAGGTGGGTACCATTGTTCCCTCTTTTAAGCTCTGAAAGGTGAGCTCAGAGCAGCAAAATTGGCGGTAGCCTGTGCCTCTAATCACCACACTACAAATATTTACTAAGGTCTTAATGTCTTCCATTCTGTTATTATTAATTTAGCCCAGGATTGAAGTGAGAATAAGTCAGGAAAAGAATTTACATCAGAACAGTATTAAATTGAGGAGGCAACCTCAGCGCCAGTCCCCGGGAAGTATGTTCATGTTTCAGTGAGAGTAGAAAGCTCTCGGCCGTAGGAATTCGCCATCAGTACCCCCAGCTTCCAGCATCGCAGGCATTTGCCAGTGCTTCTGCGGCATTCTTCAGAAGCCAAATGGCTTGATAAAGTCAGAAGAGCCCCGGAAAACAAGAGCAAATGTTTCAAACCAGACCAACCTCTCAAGTCACAAAGAAGTTTTATTTTACTAGTACTGTTGGCACAAGTGGCTGACAAAAAGAAGGCTAAAATTTAAACTTTCAAGTTCTTCATGCAGGGTCTACTTTAGGGGAGCTCCCCCTACAAAAGGGGGCTCATATTTCACAGCAAGAGTTAAATGAAACAGCAAGGAAATTCAGTTAGTTCATCTTGGACGAGAGGAAGGCGATATACAATTCCTCCATTCACCTAGTGCAGTGGTCGGCAAACTGCGGCTCGCGAGCCACATGCGGCTCTTTGGCCCCTTAAGTGTGGCTCTTCCTAAGCCTTTGGAGTACCCTAATTAATAACAATGTACCTACTATATAGTTTAAGTTTAAAAAATTTGGCTCTCAAAAGAAATTTCAAACGTTGTACTGTTGATATTTGGCTCTGTTGACTAATGAGTTTGCCGACCACTGACCTAGTGGTTTGGGGTCCACAAGTTGTACAAAATGTTTACTTCAGATATCTAAGTCCCCATTCAGAGCTCACCACCACTCTTATATTCATAACTGAGCAGTTGAAGTGGCCACTGAAAAAAATCTAAACGCCATCTCTGCTGTCCAATCAGAATGCTACCTAACTTGCCTTTTCTGGTTGTTAAATGATAAAGCACAATCTTCTACTAGTCAGAACACCAGGTTTGGACTCTGCTGATGAATAGAAATACTCAACAGGTTACTGCGTGTGTAGGAGTAGACATTACTGTGTCTCTTAATCCTGGCTATTTGATTAAGAAAATAAAAGAATTCAACCCAGTGTTAGCCTTTTGCATAGGATCAGCCTTCAAGAAAAATCAGAATGGAGCCAGCTTCATTTTCCTCAGGGACACCTCTTTTAACCTAGAGATCTTTCTTACCTGTCACTCTACACCAAGAAAAAGGAAACACAAAGATGAAATGTGTTTAAAAAAAAAGATCAAAGGGAAAAGCCAGGAGGGGGAGATAGCAAGAAAAAATTCTGAACACAGCCCTGCTTCTGAGCCACTGACACCTTGATTCATCATTCCTTTGACAACTTTTAGGTGAATTTCCATCATTACTCTCATTCCCTTTATCCCAGAGTCATAATAAGCAGGAACATTAATTGAGGGTTTTGATGTACCAGACACATACATGGAGTGTGGTACCCACTCTACACACCTTACCTTATTTGATTCCCTCAACAGCTCTCTGAGATAGAAACTATTATCCCATTTTAAAGATGGAGAAAGCTGAGACACCAAGAGATTAAGAAACTTGTCCAAGAGCCCTTGACTCCCATACTGTAGTGCATCCCTCTTCCTACTTTGTCTTCCAACCATGACTACTAAACTGTTGGTATCTATAGAATCGATTCTGCTTCTTTGGAATATCACTAAAACTGTGATGAGTTTGGGGGGTGGGTGGGAGTGTGAAATGCATTTATTCTAAGACATGCGTACCTTGTTAGCAGGGAATCAGACTCTGCTTTTCCATGATCTCTCTCCATCCCACTTAACAGAGGATCACAGGAGGATCGTGGCCACCAGTGGTAAGCTCATAGATGTGTGGAGCCAAAGTGGGTTTGGATTTAGTTCATTGTGTTTTACATAAAAGGGGTCCAGGGGAGCTTGATAAGACATCCCCCTCAGGACAAAGTGACTCCAGAATATCAGCATCCAAGTCCACATGACTCAATGAATGTCCTTGTAAGGGTTCACCATATCTAATCTCCAAGATTTCCCAAAGATGGGGGATTTGACAGGTAATAACAGATTCTCTAAGGAGTTTGGGAGTTGTTTGGGAATGATGAGTTAATGACTCCCTCCAAGCATGAAAAAAAGTCACCACTGGTATTCCAGTTTGGGGAAATAACTTCAGCTCACTTGTTGAGTGCATGGTGCTAAGATGGTCAAGGGACACAAGAATGCCTCCCAGCCAACATGGGCTCAGTTACCGTCAGCCTGAGCGATCCCTTTCCCATACCTGGGCATCCAGGATAAGCCCACATGGATGTTTAAAAGCCCATCCATTCGCATGGTTGGAAGAATAAAGCAAAGCAGACAATTTTTATCAGAGCCGGTTATTGTAGCTCCCTCTATAGGACTTGTCTCAGGGGAGAGGGAGTACTTACAAGGCATATCATGCTCCCTCTGCCATTGCCAGGGACTGGCTTGCTTTATTGTAAGCTCTCAGTGTTTAAGAGGCATGCAGCCCTGTAGGCTCTCGGTGTTTTTCAGAGACATCCTGAACTGTTGGGACAAGGGCAATGGTTTGAGATCCAACAGCTGGTGCCATATATTTTATTCTGCCAGCAGCTTCAACTTATCCTTGGCTCTGTCCTCTCTTAACCCCCATAATCAGCCAACCAACTTGAATTCTAGTTCCTCCACATGGTCACCATCTCTTGCTTATATCACCATAAAGGCTCCCTAACTGGTCTTGCTGCCTCCATTTTGGTCCCTCCTCTAATTCGTCTCCACCCTGTGCCAGAGGAATCATGGTAAATGCAACTGTGACTGTGTCTCTTCCTTGTTTAAAATCCTAAGCACGGCATACAAGGCCTTCCATAATCTCCACCAAGCTCTCCAGCCTCATCTCCCACCATTTCTGCACTGATCCGTTTACAGTTGCCTACATACTCATGTATCACAGGAATTCATTTTTTGATGAAAGGAAGACTCTGTAGCTATTTCAACTGCTGAAAGCTAATCGAGCCCCGTATTGGATACGCTCCAGCTCTCTTGCTCTCTGCCAAAATGGACAGGAATGTGAATCCAAAAGAAAATCAGAATAAAGACATAGATATCTACATCATCACCCTGGGACACTCCTACATCATCTTGGGACAACGAAAGGAATCCCAAGAAGAAGGGATATTACTGGCTAAAAAAAAAAAAAAAAAAAAAAAATCTAACAAGATCATTAAGTACTATTAGTGCCTAGGCAGTGATTTGTCTTATAATACTTAATTTCTAGTGCTCAGCAGAACATCCAGTACAAAGTGATGCTCAGTGTACTGGGTTAGTTAGTGTTCCCCGAAATCCATGTCCTTCCCAGAACATCAGAACCTGACCTTATTTGGAAATAGGGTTAGATGTAGTTAATATAGTTAAGATGAGGTCATACTGGAGTAAGGTAAGCCTTTGATCAAACATGACTGTTGTCCTAATTTTTTAAAAAAAGGAAGAAAGACACAGGGAGAATGCCATGTGATGACAGAGGCAGAGAATGGAGTTATGTGTCTAAAAGGCAAAAACACCAAGGGTTGCTGGCAACCACCGGAAGCTAGACGAGGCAAGAAGGTGTCCTCCCTAGAGCCTTCAGAGAGAGCATGGTCTTGTTGACGTCTATTTCCGACTTAGAGCCTCCAGAACTGTGAGAGAATAAATATCTGTTGATTTAAGCCACCTAGTGTACGGTAATCTGATAAAGAAGCCGTAGGAAAGTAGTACCCTCAAGTGATTGTCTGTTGTATAAATAAATAAAATGAATGAATGGAACACATGTGGAAATTTATTTGGAGCCAACTAAAGTATTAGAAACCTGCCGAAACTGGTTTGGCTCAGTGGATAGAGCGTCGGCCTGCGGACTGAAAGGTCCCAGGTTCGATTCCGGTCAAGGGCATGTACCTGGGTTGCAGGCACATCCCCAGTAGGAGATGTGCAGGAGGCAGCTGATCGATGTTTCTCTCTCAACGATGTTTCTAACTCTCTGTCCCTCTCCCTTCCTCTCTGTAAAAAAATCAATAAAAATATATTTTAAAAAAAAATATTAGAAACCTTAGAAATATGATTTATAGGTTATCAGCCAAAATCCACTTCTCCTGTCCCATGACCCCATAACTAGATTAGAGCTGAACATAGAGTTGAAATATCTAAATACTAGCTTTGCTTTAGACTGGCTATAATACTTCGCTACAGCTGGAGAACCCAGAGGTTCTTTTCAAGAAATCATAAATCCTTTTGGAAATTTGATAGAACTGTGGGTTCAGTCCCCAGAAATTACGCAAGTCTGGTCATATACACTCAAGACTGCAGACAACTTCCTCCTACCTCCCCAAAACCATTGAACCAAGATTAAGAGCTCCTTAATTAGAAGATACAGGTAGAATATTCAGGGTTTTTCACCAATTCTTTGGACACAACTAAGTAGAGAAAAGGGTAACAGAATTGTTTCTCCTCTTTAAATGAGGCCATGTCAAGCGATGGGGCCCCCATCATTTGGAATGGGCTTCAATCGCTCATCTCAGAATGACGATGGACTGTAGGAGAGCAACCTGGCCTGGCAACGTAGAGACCTGAATTCCAAATCCAGCTTTGCCATTTAATTCATTTGTTCTTTTTCTCTTCTACTCAACCTCAGCCCCAGTAAAAATGTGGATGCTTTGAGGGTCAGAGGACAGGTTAATGAGATAATGCTGGCAAAGCACTTTGCCCCTAGGAAAAGGTTCCTATGTAAACATGAGATATTATTAGACATTATCAAACTTCAGCCCAGCCAGCAGTGGCCCGGCCAGAGGTGAGTTCTCTTCCTTATCTACTGTTTGGCCAAATTGGGCTTTTTCTCAAAGGCAAAGAGTGTGGGAGGTCTCCTGTTGACTGGTGTTGGGGACTCTCTGATAAGTGGGCCCTATCATCTCCCTTTGAGCAGTGCAAACAGATCATTTGACCACATGTGATTAAAGGCTCCCTTCTTGACTAGCAGTGAACCCAAATCTCCTTGTGCATACATGTTAAAGCAATCATCTTTAGGGAATTCTTCCTTTCCCATGTGTATAACGTCAATGTGAGTTATTCAGATTTATTGATAGAAAAATAAATCTTATTTCATCTTTGGTGGTTGTGATTTTTTTTATTATCTCTTAGGAATGATTACATAGACTTTCCCCCTTTACTTCTGCTGTTCTTGGCCAATTTGGAAAAAAAAAGGAGAAAATACATTGGTTTCGGGAACATTGGTTTTAGAACTTACTAAAAGTAGCAAAAGATCAATAAAGAAATTAAATAAATAAATAAAATTAAAAAGTAGCAAAAAGAAAAGAGTAATTTCTACAATTACTAAATTGTAATCAAACTTAAATGCTCCAAACTAACATTCTCTGTTCTCTTCACCACCACAAAAAGAAGAGGAAAAAAAAAATGGGAAAAAAAAGCCAAAAAAGGGTGAGGGAAGGAGCTTCTTGAGCTCTATGGGAATTTGTGTGGTATGTTGTATTGTTGGTTTTTTTTATTTCAAGGGAGCTTTTTTCATCATCAGAATTGACAAGGGCAACGAACTGAGAGAAACCTAAAATGACAGCAGTAATTTTCATCAACATGAGGATAACATAGAATCTTAACTCAGGGCCCTCAGAAATTTCACTACAAAGGAAAAAGAGTTCACCCACAATTACCCACTCCTCATGCGCACATACTAAGGGTACCAGACATACATTAGCCAGTACTCTCAGCATCTGGTCAAACTAAGTTTCAACAAATTTCATCAGTTGTACTTTTCAACTAGCAGGATGATTTTTTTTGTGCCTTGGGAAGATAAAATTGTATTTACTGTAAGAGAGAGAGACAGGGAAAGTGAAGGAGAAGGAGGCAGATAATTGTTAAAAATGAGTACCCTTGGAGGGTCTATTTCAGACAAGTTTGAAAGGTGTAGTTATGATCAACTGCTGCTATTCTCACCACTTTACTTCCTCCCCTTTTTCTCCAGTGGATCAAACATTTAACAGTTATTCAGAACCATCTTAGGTGCCCCCCACTCCAAACTATGATGTCTGATCTATGTGTTTGTACCTGAGGTACATGTATTCACCTCACAGGCTAAATTTTGAAGGTGTGGCATTCTCCTAGCTCTTTTCCTCTCTGAATGTGTCCTAGGAACATTCATGCCTCATTAAAAAGCAGGAAGGATAAATGGAAGAGAATCCCAGTAGGTTTTAGAAAAAAAAATGCATTAAAGTCATTTAAATACATATTTAACGTTTACTAAAAATAACTTGGGTTGCAGGAGAAAATTAATTAGACAAAAAGCTTCTAATCAGAATTATGCTATCTGATTGCGTAATTAGACCTGGCCTTTAGGCCATCCTAACGAGTTTAGTTGAAAAGGAAGAGAGATCACTGTTTATTGGAATGGCAATAATTTGGGTTTCTTTAATTGACTCCCGGTGTGAATATGTTGATGCCTGCTGTTCTCTAAGACGCAGCCTGGAAAGTTTCCAGGAAAAGTTCACATTCCAGGGACAGTGCTGGAATCTACTCTCCATTGCAACCCAAGTCTGCCATTGGGGCTTGAGTCTGTTCCAGCACAGTGCCAGCTTCCGAAGGCAGCCTCAACTGGCAGCAGACACCACAGCTGCACCAGGGGCAAGATGAGGAGCCCAGCTTTGAGCTTGGCCATCAAGATAATGGAGGGCACTTCCAAAATCTTACCTTCACCGTGTCCTAAAGCATTAAGTTCACCAAAGGCTCTGGCTTCAGAAGCCAACAGGGTGGACTTGGAAATAGCATTAACCTTCTGACATGAAGTCACCCCAAAAAGAGCTGCAATGAAGGGGAAGTGGGGAGTGCTGGAGCTTTCTCTTCCCAGTGCTTCCAAATGTCCAAAAGCAGTGTTGCCAATTGCTTGCTAAAAATTAGTACATTCCATGGGAATTTAATAAGGGGCAAAATGAAAATAACCCATAACCCACTTGAAAGCAGAGACGCGTTTTGCAGGCCCTCACTACTCTAAGCTCTAAATTAAAAATATCTCATTTTCTTTATAGGGAGTTTAGGTAAGAAGGAAGATAGAGACTGGGCATCCTGGAAGAGGAATTGGGGATTTCAAAGCATGGTTTGATCCTGAAGGCCTAACAGATGGCCAACTCTTTACACATAATCATTACAGCAACCCTCCTTCCTGCCTCTGGGAACATCCAGCATGTACACAGTAGCCATGGACTCTACCATGTTGGTAGAACATGGACTAGCCACAGTCCTTCCCTGACCTAGTCCCCCTGAACACAACTGATTGTGAGGGTGGGTATCTGACCCAAGCTGGGCCAAGTTGAGCTTTCTGCCGGGAATTGGAACTGGAATCTGGGTGCCTGAGCTGCAGGATGTAAGTCCAGGAGCCATTGGTGGCTTTCTGATGGGCCTCAGAAATAAGAGGCAGCAAAAGCATCCTAATGCCTCTAAGTCTCTGATTATGCTTGTTCCTTAGATGCAGCTCAATAACATCATCATAGTTAATCATTTAAAAAAAATACACAAATAAACTCTGTTTAAAGAAATAATTAACATAATAAGGAAAAACTAGAACATCTTTCTAATCATCCTCTAGGTCTGCTTTCTCTTCCCCTCTGGACTTACCTATAGGCACTTCTTACTGCCTGAAATATCTCTTCTCCGGAGAATAACCTAGAGTGCCAACTTCTAGAGCATAGTGGTAGCTGGGGAAAGAATGGGAAATAACAAAGCAAATGAAACAGTAGATTGGGAATATGTTGAAGACACTTACCTGGCACCTCCACAGCATTGGGTGTCCGTATGGGTCCTCCAAGAAGCGGACACCAAAACAGGAAAGATTTCTTAGGAAAAACACATTTTCCTGTGAGGGGAAGTGAGGAGGGAGCCAGAACTGTCCGACGAGGGACAGGTCTGACCATGTAAAGGAGAGGGGGGAGGAAAAAGTTTAGATAGAATTATCTTAGACTATTTGCAGTTCTAAAAATGTTTGGCAAGAATGCTAGGGAATCCTTGAGCAAAAGTCACCCACCAGAGGAGTCCTATATCTGCAGTGTCTCTCAAGAACAAGCCTGCCTGGTTTGGCTCAGTGGATAGAGCATTGGCCTGGGGACTGAAGGGTCCCAGGTTTGATTCTAGTCAAGGGCACACACCTAGGTTGCCGTCTCGATCCCCAGTAGGGGGCGTGCAGGAGGCAACCGCTCAATGATTCTCTCTCATCATTGATGTTTCTGTCCCTCTCCCTCTCCCTTCCTGAAATCAATAAAAATATATTTAAAGAAGACCAAGCCTGTGGGAAGCTCAGCCTCAGGGCAAACGCAGGGATGGATTTCAGAATGTGCCACTGGGACCCTCAGTCAACGATGCTCCTCGCAGCTGGACATCTGAGAGGTGTTTTTCCATGACCACCATGGTACCTATGTCTTCAACGTCCGCTTGACTGCCACCTGCTCCTCTGCCCTGATTTATACGAGCGGAACTACTCTGTCCCTCTGAATTCCCAGAGCATTTCTCCATCCCTCTCTTAACACAACTTCATGCTTTTTATCCTGTAGCACTTTCTTGTGATACCTCCTACTTTGTATTGTGTGTGTTACATGCAGCACCCCCAGATACTGCTGAGCCTGGTGAGACACTCTTCTGCAAGGGGCCTGAGGGGGGTGGGGGCGGGGCGGAGGCTGTTGGTCTTACTTGCTCACTCTGGGCACTGGAAGCTTGACTTGGATACTCAGTTTATCTCGTTTCGATATCTGCTGTACTCCCTTTCCTCCCAGGCTCTTCTTTGTTCAGCCACTTATAACTTAGGTCACAAGAAATCTGCCCCTGCTGGCAGGAGAGTAAGTTGAGACAGAGTTGTTATCGGCTGCCCATGGGAGAACTTAGTGAGGCACATTTACAAGAAGTGAAGCAAATATTTATTGCTGAAGGCAGGACTACGATTTCATGTTTTCTAGAAAAACAACCGCCAAGCACTTCAGAGAACACAGGAGGATTGCCAGACTACACAATGGGCACCGTAATTACACACAATAAAAATTGACAGATATCTCGGGAGAAATAGCAGCATATTTAAAGTTAAGGGAGGTTTTAAAGTTAAGGGAGGTTGGTGTCATCAGCTCATTCTTTGCAAAGTCACCTCGGGTGCCAAATATCTTTCAGAACCTCCTGGATGACTTTCAAGAGAAGCTGTTTACCTCCTAGAGAGGGATAATTTAATTAAGGGTAGGATAAAAATGTGACTTTAACCAAACAGAAAACACAAATGACGAACAATTAGATGCCTCAGCCTACTTTTGCTAAAAAGGTCAAAATCTCCAGGCCAGGTGATAAAAAGCAGAGAATCCCCACAATGCCATATACCACTGCCAATGGTCACAAATGACTCAGAATCACCCATAGGCTGAATTTGAAAGAGGTTTATTCTCAAACATTGAATAAAGTACTGAAAAAAGAATATGTGGATAAATCTTATTTTTGTGTTCCTATTAATAATGTTTTCCCCTTAAAAGCTGTTATTAAATAATCAGTGTATCGTAAAGTATATGGCATCTTAGATTTGAAGAACTAGGGTTTTTATAATAATTAGTGGTTAATAAAATATAATGAAATGACGTTATGTTGACACCAAAGAGAAGGGTTAAATCCACACCCTGTAATGAGAATTCTGTACAGTTTATAACGTGGTATTGGCAAGGCTCACGATACGTATCACAATTCACTCTCCCTCACCTATGGATGGCATAACCAATCAGCCATGAAACTCCTTTTTAGTAGGCCAGGACTTTGCAGAATTATTCTCAATCGAGTGTTCTAAGCAGCCTCTACCAACTGGATTGGATTTAGTACATAATAGGAGACCTATTTGCAATCACTATGTTATGTTTCATGTGGAATTATTTCCAAGGCGTATGCAAGGGGTTCTAATACCAGCCTCCTCTTTCTCCACCCTAAAGAACTGATGAAAACTCATAACAGTGTAGCCAAAGGAACCACTTGAGGGTGGATTTGGAGTCGTCCTGCAGGTTCTCCAGACCTGGTGTCCCATATTGCTTTGGGTCACCCACCTTGTTACCAATCACAAAAAGTTCTGTTTTTGTTTACATATTTATTTACTCCCTATACAGCCGTTAAGTACCAAGCATCTTTCAATTGATGTATTAAAAGATTTTCTTCCTTAAAATATGCCCTAAAAATGCTTGCTGTCTGTTCTGTAACTAATAGAAATGGCGGTGTGGTTGCCCGGCTGCTGTGGCTCAGTGGTTGAGCATTGACCTATGAACCAGGGGGTCACAGTTCCATTCCCAGTCAGGGCACATGCCCGGGTTGAGGGCTCGATCCCCAGTGTGGGGCCTGCAGGAGGCAGCCGATCAATGATTCTCTCTCATCATTGATGTTTCTCTCTCTCTCTCTCCTTCTCCCTTCCTCTCTGAAATCAATAAAGATATATTTTTTTAATAGTGGTGTGGTATTTTGTAAATTTTAATACCAAGGGCTCTGTGGTTTTATTCACTTGGTCTTTAATCAGAGGGTGCTGCCCTTTGTTGGGAAGGATAAAAAATCGTCTCCTGCTTAGAATCCAAGCTGGAAATGTGTCCCCCACTTCAGAGTATCTTGAAGCTTCCTGTGTCACATCATCAAGGCTCCCCCCAGAAAATGCCACTCAGGGGGTTACTATTTAATCGTGCCAAGCCCAGCATCATATGGCTCCCTATTTGCCCTTGCTAGGCTGTGAGCTTCCTGAGCATTATACCATTTATCTATTTCTCCCTATTACACTATCTCTTATCAAAACATCCATATAGAAGGTGCTCAGTAATTTTTTCTTTTTTTTTGAATGAACACACACACACACACACACAAAACTGTTTGATTGAGACCCATCTTGCAAGGGCTTAAGGGAGAGACAATGCTTCCACCACACTGGGCTACAGTCTATTGTAACTCCCAGATCTGAGGAAGAAGAGAATTTTGTTTTCATAAATGTTACCTCCTCCTCATCACCATTCCTAAGAACCCCTGACTTTCAAGGAATTCCTCAGCCTAAAAAATAATCAGAGAGAGCCTCCATCTACTGGATCTGTGGTTCTCCAATGCCAGGGCCCTACTTCGAATATATTCATCAGAATCTGTGGGGATGGGGTCCAGGCACATCATTTCTCATGGCCCTTGAGACAATCCCATGTGAGAGGCATATACTAGTATATATGAGAGAGTAAGGGAGAGGGAGAGAGAGACATAGAAACATCAATGCTGAGAGAGAATCATTGACCAGCTGCCCCCTGCATGCCCTGTACTAGGGATCGAGCCCACAACCCATGCATACGCCTTTGACTAGACTTGAACCCGGGACCCTTCAGTCCGCAGGCTGATGTTCTATGCACTGAGCCAAATCGGCTAGGGCGAGAGGCACTATCCCCATTTTTCAGATGAGGAAACTGAGGCTCAGAGGATAAGAATTTTCTCATTACACATCTCATAAGAAATAGAACAAGCCTGGTCCCCAGATGGCTCTCAAATGTATGTTGTTTTTGTTAAGTGCCCTCCATAACATATTTTAACATGATGTGAGGTAGTACCACCAAGAACCCTGACAGTGCTAAACTGCGGACAGGCTGGTAGATCACACACAGAGCGCTACTCATACACGCGCCCCACACAGGAGAGGCCCTTCGCTTGCCCAGCAGAGCAGCCACAAACCCTCACTGAATTGTCAACGGTCCCGCTACATTTCAATACTCTGACCAGGATGGTTGTGTGTGTGTGTGTGTGTGTGTGTGTGTGTGTTGTTGTTGTTCTTGTTGTTGTTTCTGTTTTTGAGGAACCAGAAGGTTACGGCAGCACAAATATTACGGTGGATGGCCAGGACACAAGTCAACATCTTTTCTAAATATTACTGTGAATTCTGAATACTTTTAGTTCCTGCATGACGCTCGCTATCTGCTTAGATTTCGGTGAGTAGAAATGCATGAGACGAAATTTGACTTGAAAAAATATAAAATGGAGGAAATAGATTGAGAGAGTGAACCAGAAGTGAGAACCACTTGCCTCCTTCCTCGCCTCTATTCTGTTGCTTTCACGTTATTGATTCCCTAGACAAAACAAGAAAACGCAAAGGGATTCTCAGTAAAACTAAAGAATTCTCCTACAAATGCCCATTTTTGTTCGAGAATCTCATTTTCCCCAAAAGCTGCGTGAGGAACTACTGTTCGCTGGGTCTGTGGTTCTCCAATGCCAGGGCCCTACTTCGAATCTCATTTTCCCCAAAAGCTGCGTGAGGAACTACTGTTCGCTGGGTCTGTGGTTCTTCTGAGCAGATCTGGCGCTGCCGGGACCCCTTGGGGCAGGTGCAGCAGCTGCCGGCCGCCCAGGTCCTGGTGGAGGCGGCCGTCTCTCCCCAGCTTGCGGCTGACCCGGGACAAGCCTCCCACCATATGGATTTCCTTGTCAGAACCCCCTCCGCTCAGCGAAGCCCCTTGTCAGAGCACAGAGCCCGCACTTCTCGCACAGACCGGCCCAGGAAATAGCTGGTTGTGAATCACAGAGGCTCATGGATTTCTGCCGAACAAAGAACTCCGGCTCCAGGAAACGTCTTGGCCCAGCCTTTGTCTCTGTCCCCGAGGAAAAGCAGGTCATTTCCAAGTGGTCCCGTGGAACTCCCGGGCGAGGACGGCGGCAAGGCAGGTGTGTCCAGCCCAGTCCGTTGCTGCACCTTCTCACAGCCACAGATGCTACTTTGCCTACCAGCTGCATCCTAAACCCCGAGTTAAGATGGTGATTAGCGGTGGTGGTGGGTGTCTCGGTAGGAGCTTTCTGAAGAAGAAAGGGCTTTGATTGAGCCCATGAAAGCTGTTGCCAGGGAACCAGATGCCACGAACAGGCCACTCCAGCAGCGTCAGAATACAAGCTGGGAGTGCTGGGCTGAGCATTAAGTGTACTTGGCAGCCGAGGCCTGCAAGGCCCGTTAACCCTTTGTGCACCTAACTATGTCTAGACAGTGAGTCAAGAGAAGGATTATCGTGAAATCTGCAAAGCTGCCCTGCTATCAGCATCTCCCTTTGGGATGTACCGTTTGACGGACAACTCCCCTGGACCACCTGCTGTAGAGTGAGAGGGCTGACCGGGAGCATGAGGTTCTCCAGAGGGCACTGCTCATATCTGACCACGCTTGTGGTAACACTATGGATGCCTCTCAACTTGTGGGAGAGTTTTAGCTGGCCTTTTGGCCTCTGGGAAAGGGACTTTGCTGCCCCCAAGGTGGGTTGCTCTGTGAGATAAGAGGAAACGATTTCCATCCCTCCTTCAATGTATACCACAGGGCCTCCTGGGCCAGCCAGAGGTCAGCAGCCTCTGTTTCACTTTAGGGCTGTTGCCTGGAGGAGTGTGGGCACAGGCTAGCTCTCTGAGAAAAGGGGGAACGGGGAAAGGTGCTGGGATGTGCCTCCCGACCTGCCTCCCAAGGGATACGGTCCTCCCTCTTGCCTTACACCCCTCTCTCCATCATTTCTCCCCCATCAATCCCAAACCCAGGCTTCCTCTCTGGGCCCCCTTCCTGCACAGTGGGGTTGGATAACAGGCAGGGAGGTAACCTGTGAGTTAGGGGCTCCTGGGTTCACAAGGTGAACGCTAGCAATTCATTTTACAGAAGAAACCAGAATGTGTGATTTTTACTTCTTCTCCGCTCTTACTGTCTTCCCACCATGAATTTAAAAGCTTGCAATTACTATGAGCACTTCTAATAAAATGAAGCCTGGAGCAAGAGCATAATAAATAGTTTAGACTCCCAAACGCTTCAGAAAGATCTAAAGTAAATAGATCTCCAGTCCCCTCCCTCCTGACCGAGGCAGGCCATTTGGTCATAATTTATTCTTGGGGAGAGGAAGGAAGCAGAGAGCCGTCAGGCCACTTTCTCCCTTGCTATGATTCCAGAGTATTCTTTATTGCCGTTCGCCTTTTCTTTCAAACTTGACCTGGCCTCATGAGAAATGAGCCCTCGTCTCTGAACAAGCCAAGTAACTCGTCCTCCGAGAGTCTGGAAGCATCCAGCGAGTTCAGAAGGCTGCATCTTCCACGCTAATTCTCTTGGTGCCCTTCCGGTCTTTGAAAATCGAGTTTTCATTAATCAGAGTCTTTAACCTGTGGCTCTAAGCTTTGTACTATCAGCAAACTACCAGCTGCTAAAACAGGCTTTGACATAATTCTCTTCTTTCATGTATCTTGCATACTGGCTCCAAGATCAGTACACATTTCTCTGGGCATGTTAAAAAGAAAGCAACAAGTCTGTATGCAGCTGTAATGCGATGCAAGGTGCTAAGACTTACAGGATCTAGTCCTTACCTTCCAGAGACTTACAGTCCAGTTGGGAGTATAGAACACAAGCACATGGGAAGTATCTTAATCATGGGAGGGGATGCTGATTGTCACATACACACCCATATTTTTAAAAATTCTTTGTTTTGACTTTCTCAAACAACTTGTCCGTCTTTGGTGCTTATGGTAGATAACCATGGATGGCTCTATCGACCTTCATTCCACCTTCCCTCCTGTGCAGGAGGTTAGGAAGCTGAACATGTGCTTTCCTAGACCGCCTTGCAGCTAGATTTGCAAGGTGAGGTGAGGAGAAGAAGGATGAGGAGACTGTTTGAGCCATCCAGTAGCCAGACCCAGGCCCAGTGTCCAGTCACCAGCTTCGTGGCTGAAGAGGGCGCTGTGGTGGCTTCGGTCACACAGCTTGCTCACGGCTGGGTATTAACCACGACGTAGCGTCCTATGAATGGATGCTACTACTCTGTTGCAGAAGTGGGATGAACAGCAGGCTGGGATTCGGACCAAATTTGGACAAGGTCCCGTTTCACCTCTGGTTTGCTCGGGGGCTTGTGCAAACCATTATGCCTCTCTGTGCACTGACCATTCCTCTTGGGTAACAAGGATGGTGCCAACGACTCTTCTTGTAGACTTCCCTGCAGGTGGACACAATTCCTAGAAGACACATTCACACTGCCCTTTACAAGTGGCTGAGAGCCCTAGCCGGTTTGGCTCAGTGGATAGAGCATCGGCCTGGAGACCAAAGGGTCCTGGGTTCGATTCTGGTCAAGGGCACATACCTTGGTTGCAGGCTTCTTCCTGGTCCGGGCCCTGGTCGGGGCTCGTGCAGGTGGCAACCGATCGATGTGTTTCTCTCACCTTGATGTTTCTGCCTTTCACTCTCTCTTTTACTCTCCTAAAAATCAATGGAAGAAACACCAATTAGAAATGATATATGCACCCCTGTGTTCATAGAAGCACAATTCACCATAGCTAAGATTTGGAAACAGCCTAAGTGCCCATCAGTAGATGAATGGATTAAAAACCTGTGGTACATCTACACAATGGAATACTACGCTGCGGTAAAAAAGGAGTTCTTACCATTTGCAACAGCATGGATGAAACTGGAGAGCATTATGATAAGTGAAATAATCCAGTCAGAGAAAGATAAATATCACATGATCTCACTCATTTGTGGAATATAATGAACAACATAAACTGATGAACAAAAACAGATCCAGAGACAGAGAAACATCAATCAGACCGTCAAACCTCAGAGGGAAGGTAGGGGAGGGTGGGGGCCAGGGAGAGAGATCAACCAAAGGACTTGTATGCATGTTTATAAGCCTAACCAATGGACACAGACACCAGGGGGGTGAGGGCATGAGTGGGGGGGATGGAGGGGTAATGTTGGGATAAGGACACATATGTAATAACTTAATCAATAAAGAAATTTTTTTAAAAGAAAACATATCCTTGGGTGAGGATTAAATAAATAAATAAATAATAAAAGGGACTGAGAATCCTGACACTATCCCATCAGCCACTTCCCCAGAGGAGCATCCATTGACCCCAAGCACTTTGGAGCATGGGACGAATTCCTGGCTGCAGTGCGGACATAGCCGTTGACTATGCAGTGGGGACATGGCCAAAGGAACATCTCTTTCCTTTGTTCCATGTGGTTCCTATTTATTTAGAGCGCCATGGTTATTCATGATGCTTTACAAGGGATAACAACACAGTCTCCACCCTATAGGATTTACAGCGCAATTTAAACAGACAGGCTGCATGGGCTGACAGTCAAGGCACGCCAGGAGGTGGGTGTGGAGGGTTTCTTCTTGAGTTATAAATACTTTCCAGTTACAGGGGCCTTTCATCTGGGATCCCCAAGCACTTTAGAATAGCAATAATCTCGATTGCTTTCTAAATGCACTTTCCATAAACTGCTGTGGGGACTGAGTAAATGCTTTTAACTGTCTATTAATTGATCTGTACATCTGTTCATTGTCCATATTAACCAGTGTGGATGTAAACACGACAGTTTAGGAGAGGCCCGCGATGGGCTATGGTCTGGCTGCTCCTATATTACCCTAGAGACCTGGTAGCCTTGCCACAGTGTTTGGGGGCGGGGGGAGGGGCGGGGGGGGGGGGAGATGAGCACCTGAGTATTGTCCCAGGTGAGATGTTCACTCAGCTTAGACTCAGAAAGGTCACTTCCTGTATGATCTTTTTATGGGTGAATTCACATTTCCAAATCAGGTGGTCTCAGAGAATGAATTTCCCCTGGAGAGAATGGGAGAAATCCTTTTCCAGACTAAATAATATCCCATTAGCCCTAGCCAGTTTGGCTCAGTGGATAGAGCATTGGCTTGCACACTGAAGGGTCCCAGGTTCAATTCTGGTCAAAGGCATATGCCCAGGTTGCAGGCTCGATCCTCAGTGTGGGGCATGCAGGAGGCAATTGATCAATAATTCTCTCTCATCATTGTTGTTTCTATCTCCCTCTCCCTCCCTCTCTGAAATTAATAAAAAATATAAAATAATAATAATATTCCATTGTATGTGTACATTGATTTTTTTCATGCATTCATCTGTCGTTGGACACCTGAATTGTTTTCATGTTTGGGCTATTGTGAAGAATGCTGCTCTAAACTTGGGTGTTCGAATATCTGTTTGAATCCCTGATTTCACTGCTTTGGGGTTATATACCCAGAAGTGGAATTGTAAAGTGAAATTGCTGGATCATATCATACCTCTATGCTTAATTTTTTTAAATGTGTTTTTATTGATTTTTCAGGGAGGGAGGGAGAGAGAGAGAAAGAGAGAGAGAGAGAGAGAGAGAGAGAGAGAGAGAGAGAGAGAGAGAAACACTGATGTGAGAAGTGTTGATCAGTTGCCTCCCACCCAGAGACCAAACCCCAATCCTGACTGGGAATGGAACCGGCGACCTTTGAGTGCACAGGATGATGCTCAACCAACTGAGCCACACCAGCCAGGGCTGTTTAACTTTTTGAGGAACTGCCAAACTATTTGCTTTTCACAGCGGTTACACCATTTACATTCCCACCAACAGTGCACAAGGGTCCCAATTTCTCCCTGTTCTCACCAACACTTGTTCTTTTCTGTAGTTGTTTTTTTGGGTATTTTCTTTTTTTTTGGGGGGGGGGGGGGTGTTGTTGTTTTCCATAATAGCCATCCTAATGGATGTTAAAATTGTATTTATTGTGGTTTTGACTAAATTCCACAATAAAGTTTTGAGCCTCTATGTTCACTGTCTTGATTCCTGATGATGAACCCAACCTGATTATACAGCATGACCTCCATTTCCTCCT
The DNA here is from genome assembly GCF_028538775.1 of Myotis yumanensis. Taxonomy (NCBI): domain Eukaryota; kingdom Metazoa; phylum Chordata; class Mammalia; order Chiroptera; family Vespertilionidae; genus Myotis; species Myotis yumanensis. Next base: position 10,036,348 of record NW_027223759.1, read on the forward strand.
CAGGAGGCTTGAGCCTGCTTCCTGGGAAAGGCCGAGCCACAGAGGGCGATCTAAAAGGTAACTGGGCCCTCGGCCTCTTAGACTTCTTCGTGCAGGTCAGCAGGGGACACTCCCACAGGCTGCCATGGAGGTTCAGCTGACAGATGACAGGCCAAAGCAGGGCCACAGATCACAGCAAAGGCATCTTTTTGTTCCCTGACATTGCCACCCCCCACCCCCGCCTCCTGTCCTCACAGTGTCAGCATCCAGGAAAGCCAAGCAGCCGAGGCGATAGCAGTGCTTCTCACAACGGATGCTACTGGCATTCAGAGTCAGACGATTCTTCATTACGTGGAACAGTCTCACACACCACAGAGCCTCCAGCATCCCAGGCCCCTGCTTGCTCAGTGCCAGTATTGGCCTCCAGCCATTGTGGCAACCCAATGCCCCCCAATTGTACCTCCCAAGTAGCCCCTCTTTGGAGATGGCATTCACCTAGGTGGTAAGCAGGTATGCAAAGCTCTCTGGAGATTCCCAGGATCTCACACTCACTCGTGCAAAGCAGCAATGACCATAAAGGGCCTCATGTCCAGGGGAAGAGGTGCTGGAGCTCAACCAAGGAAAACTTCACAGGTCGCTTTAGGTGACGGTGGTGACTCCTCTGAATTTACTCACGGTGGGTTGACAGTGAGAGGCTCTCGCATCAGGAGAAGGAAGAAGACGCTCTAAAAACAAGCTGAGTGCTGTGATAACAGAAAAAATATCTCAGCATGCCCTCATCCCTCCCCCAGTCAGGACTTGAAATCTGAGCCTGGCCCCTTCAGTGCCCGTTTGACCCTCCCTCTCCCAGTGTGTGAACACTGCCCTGGCAGTCTCCGCCTTGCCTGGGCTGGTTTAAGGGACTGCATTTCCCTGCGCTGCCATAGCAACCAGGAAACAACCTCCACTGCAGTGAGAAGGATGGTGTTGTGGCCGGATCTGTAGGTGCGCTGGTAACAGAGCAACCGGACCTGGGACAACAAGGCCACAGGCAAAGGGGAGAGAGAGGCTGCCCAGAAAGTAGACAATCCGGGGCTTGAGGAGTTTGGGTTTGCGATTTATTTTTTCTCCCGACAAAGACACACACTGTCTAAACTGTGTGGCCGGCTGTTACTAAGAAGCTGCTGTTTGAGGGGGAAATGCATTTAATAAAAGGCCCAGTGTTTGTGGTCCTCTCAGGCTCCCTGCTGCGCTCAGGAAATCTTGAGGTGTGACCAGTTTTCAGCCTTCAAACCCAAGATGAACTGCCCTTGAGAAGGGTGGTCAGAGGGAAAACATGTTCCCGCTCTCTCCCCTGAGCCGGGGACATGGCAAGTGGGTCCAGAACAAACAGAAGGTAGAAGTCTATTTTGAACCAGAGGTGAGTTTTACAGCGGAATCAGGGCATATTGGGAGTGGGGGTGGAAGTGGGGGGCAGTGCGGGAGGAATGCTCTCTTTTTCCATCTGGAGCTGAGCCAGGCGTGTTTGGGTTTGTTTGATTGGTGAGGTGGTGGGGGTCAGTGGCAGATCTTCCCTGCTTGGTGAAACTCAAGAAAATAAGGTGGTTTGCCTGACACCCTAAGGTTGCCCCGGGGACCCCCTTGCTTCCTCCTGCACGCCGACCTACAGCCTCGTTTGCTTTAAGCTGATGGAGTTTCCAGATTGTCTAGAATTCGGATGGTTTGGTTCAAGACCAGAATCTCCACCTGGGTTCTAGGCAAGCTGATGTCTCTCTGGTTTTTAGAGTTGGCTCTGTGGTCGGAAGGCTGTGTGTGTTCTTGTCATTTCAATGGCTTCCTTGAACTTGCTGGAATTCAACCCACAGGACTCAGATTTAATACAGGCCAAAAAAATTTTTTTTTTCATTTTAAAGTAGTGGCAAAATTCCCTTGTTGTACTGCAATTTTACTTCGTTGAATTCTGCCAAGAATAAAAATTCCATTGGGGGTATTTTGAAAAAATTTGGCTCATACAGAGATTTCCATCGTCATGGTAGTTTGTCATGATATCTGACCTTTGCTATATTAAAAGAGATATATAGAGTTTCAAAGAACCTCTGTGGACAATGGCATTTACTCTTTTACAAGATATGTAACTACTTTATAGGCTCCAAAATAGCCAAATTAGATAAAGTTACAATGCATCTGGAATGCATAGAAATTCTCCCTGTGTCCAGCGGGAGTGATGGGTTGGAATGGCGTTCTCCTCTTTAAACTGCCAGCTAGTCCAGGTCTAATTTCAAAGTTATCTGCTGCCCTTGATAATTCTGACGACTTACTTGCATACCAAGAAACTAACTGGCCTGTAACCTAACTCTACCCTATTTAAGCCTCTAGGCATGAGTAGTTCCCCTGAAAATCATATGGAGTAAAACAGGACCATGCCCTGGGTCCTACTAATTCTGAGATGTGAAATCGGTTGCTCAGAAGAGTAACTGTGTTTTGTGCACCATGTGAGCAGCTCGGAGAAAACCAATCACTTAAAAAAATCTCCAACACCTTGCACAAGCAGCATGTGCTATGAAAGTGCTGTCCAGCCCAACTGGTGTGGCTCAGTGGTTGAACGTCCACCTATGAGCCAGGAGGTCATGGTTCGATTCTCGATCGGGGCACGTGCCCGGGTTGTAGGCTCCATCCCGAGCAGGGGGCGTGCAGGAGGCAGCCGATCAATGATTCTCTGTCATTATTGCTGTTTCTAACTCCCTCTCCCTCTCCCTTCCTCTCTAGAAGCAATAAAAATATAATTTAAAAGAAAAATTTTTAATGTGTTGTCCACAGTGAATCGATCAAGGTGGTTGCTTTCCGTTGCAGGATTACTTGAACTGGAAGTCTCCAGAAGATTATGTCCTGGTCTGCAAACCACAGCATAAGGGCGACCCCACCCAGCACACATGGAGCCTCGTACTCCCTAAAACTTTCAGCACCAGAAAGGGAGTCCTGATCCTCTACTCAGAAGGTTTAGCCCTATCAGCAGGGACGCCCGGAGAGAGGAGAAAAGGCCCCTGGCGCCCCAAAGGCCACAGGAAAAGGCCGGGTCCGAAGCTGCTCACGCTGCGGGACCTCGGAGAAGCCATCCTGGCTCACGAAAGGAGACAGGTAGGCAGAGCACTGTCGGGGGTCGGGGAAGGCACTGGGCCTGCGTGGCTAGAAATCCATTTGTACCTTTAGGTCTAAGTCCTCAGATCCCAGGGAAGGCAGGCAACCCTCAGCCTCCATTTCTTCACCTCTAAACCGGACCGTATCTCGGCACTCTCTGCCACACACAACTGTCACGAGGCCTGAATGAGGCGATGTAAGTGATCCCACGCTGCAGAGCCAGGTGGGATCAGGAAGGGACATGGACTAGAACCACTGTAAACTGAGCCCACCAGTGACCACTACATATAATTCTACAGACAGCTGGGTCCACTGGCTTTTCACTGAATTTGCCAATGGAATACATTGGAAGGAGATCGGAGAAGGAGAAGAGAAAAGCCAGGGTATGTATTTCTCCCCTCCCGTTCTACCTCTGGTGGTGAGAAGCACCTGCATCACCTCTGTGGTCCAGCTGCCAACAGACAGGCCCACTGTGGCTCCAGGTTCCTCCAGGTGACCCCACCTGCTCTCCCTCTGTCCTCAGTTTAAGGGTGGTGCTGGCTTCCTAATGTTATGAATCTCAGTGTTACCTCATCATCGTTTTGGCTTTTAACCACCTGGGTAACCAATTCCCAGAATTACATTTCTTCTGTTTACAAATTTGGAGGGTTCTGTTTTCCTAGTTGGACACTGATATGTAGGTCAACTTACTGCCAGAGAAGAATACCTTCCACAGCTGTCAGAAGCTTGTCTATATGGCTTAAATATTTGGGGCAACAAGTATCTTATTGCTATCAAGGAGATGAGTCTTTCGGGGACTGCTTCATTTTTGGTTAGATTGGGCTCAATGAAAAAAAGCAAGTTCCTGTCTTCCTATAGTATTTATCTACTAGATTTATAACACATACCTGACCCAAACACAACACTATAGTCTTACTCCCAGCGGGTAGAAGAGAAATGGTGTGAAGAATTCAGAAAGGAAAGGTTAGGAATAGTAATGGGGCAGGAGTTTACGATAGAGACTTCATAGATTAAAATTACAGAAGAAGTAACTCAAAGGGGGCTTGAGATTTTTTAAAAATGAAAATCTCAGAAGAGGAGAGCGTTGGAAACTACAGAGCACCATCTGACTATAAAAACTACAGACTGGCAAGAAAGTTTTGAAACCATAATGTCTGGTCCTGGAAAGGCTGTGGGGAAATGAGCTGTCTAATGCTTTGGGAGCACAAATTCACACGACATATCTGCAAGGCATTTAGGCAAAAGCCTGAAAAGGGGCTGATACTCGTTGATTCATCATTCTACTTTTAGTAATTTGCCTTAGGAAATAAACAGAGATGTGCCCAGAAATTTATGCACAAGAATGTTTACTACAGGGTTACTTATTATTATACAAAATATTGAAAATAATAAATGTCTGACAATAGAACATTGATTAAGTAAATTATGATATAGTCATAGAATGGCAATAAAGTCATGTATTAGTCATGAATAGCATGAGAAAATATTCACAGCATATTTTTTAAAAGCAGGTTACAAAATAACATTCACAAATAAAAATACCAATGTTCATTAACATATTTGAGTATTTACTATGTTCTTGCCACTGTTCTAAGTGCTTTCCATGTATGATCCATGTATGCTTTCTATGAATACCGGGGGTACATACTATTATTATCCCATTTTAGAGATGAGGAAATTGAAGCACAGAAAGTTTGAGTAATTCACTGGAGATTATGCAACTAGGTAGGTAATCACACCAGAACTCGAGAGTAGGTAAGTCAGGGGATTTTTAAAATAAAATAAAAATCTGTGACCTTGAAGGAGGCAGACGGTGAAAGAGAGAGCAAGGTTGACGCTGCAGAGCCAGGTGGGATCAGGAAGGGAAATGGACTGGAACCACTGTAAACTGAGCCCACCAGTGCCCACACCATCTGTTCTGCAGGGTCAGTATTTCTTTGTCCAAACAGCATAGCTCAAGAGTTAAAAACACCATGCTCAGAGTAAAAGAGCCAAAATGGGGAGGAGAGAGTGGGGAGATGGCAAGTGGATGAAGTAGTGCTGCTCACAGAAGAATCTATACTACTGAACCATGAATCAGGAAACCTACAAAATGTAGGCTTCATTCAGACCTGTGAGAATCGAGGCTATCACAGGAGGTGCAATTAAATTTTTAAAGCATCTTACATCACCTCCAGTTCTATATGTGAATCTAATGAGATGCATGTGGCAATACGTCTGGGTTTTATAGCTCAACATACACCTACTCTTCAACTCTCTTGATGACCTAACTTCCTAATGAGCGAAGATAAATGCTAAGTCAGGCGATTAGATGTCAGAGTTCTCACACTTCTAAATACACACAGATATGTTGCTTGGTTTTTTGTTGTTTTGTTTTCTTTTTTAACAGAAGGACATTGTTCAAACATTCCCAAAGTTAAAACCACTCTTCTTCTTATTTTTTTTTAATATAATTTTTATTGATGTCAGAGAGGAAGGGAGAGGGAGAGAGAGTTAGAAACATCAATGATGAGAGAGTATCATTGATCGGCTGCCTCCTGCACACCCCACACTGGGGATTGAGCCCCCAACCAGGGTATGTGCCCTGATGGGAATTGAACTATGACCTCCTGGTTCATAGGTCAACACACAATCACTGGGCCACGCCTGCCGGGCTAGACTATAATTTATTAATATGCTGGCGAAGTACAAAGAAGGTCGAGATTGTGATTGATAGCGTGGTGTCTTGGAGGAGGTAGAATTTGAGCTAAATCTTGTGGTAAAAATAGGTGGGAAGGGACCTTGTAGGCATGGGTGAGTGAAAGCTTAGAGGGGAAAACAGGCAGGGAAAGCAGGGTGATTAGAAAGGTGTAGTCTTAGCTGGAATTGTACCAGAAGTGGGTGGGGTCAAAGTGTGGAGGGCTTTGCCTGCCAGCCCTGGGGTTTCTGGGGTTCTCTCTTCACTCCTCTGTCACCTCGTGCACACAAAGGCTGGCCACCCTCTGGGGTAAGATGGCAGCTGGCTGTCTGGGCCTTTCTTGGCTTCCTGGGGACTCTGGCACCTGCCACCCCATAGCTGCTGGGTGGGAGCACAGCCTGCACCAGGTGCTTCCATCCTCTGAAGACCCTTGCCTGCCAGCACCAGAGTGGGTGACATGACAACCAGTTCAGGGATGGGGACAGGTGCAGGGGGTCCTCTCTACCCCTCTGCCTACAGACGCCTGGTGGGCACCAGGAAAGTGACCAGCAGGAGCAAGTCCCTCATCAAAGGAAGCACTCCCCGCAGAGCAGGGATAAGAGGCCACGCCATGCCCACTAATTATTCAGTTTAGAAGAAACCAGAAGCTGGGGTTGGTTGGCAAAGCCAAGGCAGGCCTGAGCGGTCTGAAGCCGTCACAGCCAGCCTCCTGCTGTTGTTTATTTCTGCGTCATCCCAGAATCTCCCCTCCCGGCTCCCTTCTGTCTCCTTTTATGTTTAGAGTAACTTTTGGATGGTGGTTTGTGGTCCAAGCTGATGTTGGGGAAGGAATAGAAAAATATGTATGAGAAGATGGTGGGTGTAATAGAATAATTTTTAACCTATTTTTCATTTACAAATATAATCTAACCATATTACTGAAATGTTTTATGTTATACAAAAAAGAAGAAAAAAACTATCTGTAATCTATGTCCAACATCCTGATACTACTGTTCTTAGAATTTTAATGTATTCCCTTCCAATCTTTCCACCACCATTACTCATCTATAAAATAAACTTTTATGAGATTGAAATTGTACTATACATTCTCTCTTCTATCTTGCTTTTTCTACTTGACATATTATTCTACACGTTGGAAATGAGTGAGTAGATTTAACCCTGACTGGTCTTCTTGGTAGCCCTAAGCCAGCCTTGGGCTTCTCTCAGTGCTTTAGGTACCCAATGAGATTTGAAATTTATCAACCAACCTCACAGGCGTAATTTGAAAAACTACTAAGAGAAACCAGAAAAATAGAAAAAAAATGTAAAGAATCTGTGGTGGGCAGAATAATGCCCCTCGAAGCTGTCTATGTCCTAATCCCTGGAACCTATGGCTAGATTAGGTTAAATGGCAAAGGGGAAATAAGGTTGCTAACCAGATGCTTAAAACAGGGAGACTTTCCTGGATTGTCTGGGAAGGCCCAGTGCAATCACAAGACTTCTTATAAATAGAAGAAGGACTCAAAAGGGAGAGCCAGAGAGAGGGCAGCCTAAGGAGGACTCTGCCCAGCATTGCTGACTGGAGGTGGAGGAAGGGGTGGCAGCCAAGGAATGCAGGCAGCCTCTGGAAACTGGAAAAAGCGAAGGGACAGATTCTTCCCCGGAGCCTGCAGAAATGACACAGCCCTGATTTTAGCTCAGTGAGGCCCGTTTCAAACTGACCTCCAGAACTCCACGATAACAACTGTGCGTTGCATTGTGTGGTGGTTTGTTTTAGCAGCAACAGGAAACTAATACAGAAGCCACCATTCGCTTTCAAAGTCTAAGCAAAAATGACACCCCAGTGACCAGGACAAAGGATCCTCTAACTCTTTGGGGCAGCTCCCAGCACCATTGAGCACACTACCCAGGAAAGCTCCAGAACCAAGCTGGTGCTTCAGAAATACCCACTAATGAGGAAAACAAGGCACTCTTCTCCAGATGGAACAGTGCGTCGTGCCCTCCGCACAGGGGCCAGAGCATCGTAGAGGAGACCTGGTCTTGCTGCATTCACAGAAAAGTCATTGGAAGCACAGATTTAGAGGGAGGAAAGGAAGTTCCAGTTCACCCAGAAATGGCCTGGGGTCTAACGGTGCCCTGATTTCAGGGCTTAGCACAGCGCCGGCCACACAGGAGGTGCTCAACAAACAGTCATCGCATGACCAAAGGAAAAAATGGAATGAGTGAAAGAACTTAAGTCATTTTGCTTGCACTGCTCTCCCTACAATCCTTTCTTTCTTATCCTCTGGAAAACGCCTCAAAATTTATGTGGGGCTGAATTTTTTCAGGCTCTTATTGCACTTGAAGTACCTGCCACATAAACTGTCCAGACATCAAGGGCCAGTTGATGCTCTGTGTTTGGATTCCAAGAATTCATTTAATTTAAAAATTCCTAGAGTATAAAGCCAATTGAATGCGCCATGCTTTCTTTCATGTGTTACTTAATTTATTTATGAATCATCAATCTGTCTTATTCATCCTTTTTTTCTCTCCAGTGCTTGGCACAGTGTTTGGTGCATTGTAGATCTTTGAGGAATGAATGAATGAATGAACGAACGAACGAACGAACGAATGAACGAATGTTCTGGATACCTGTTTCTCTCTCCTCAGCAGAGGTAACCCCCCTCATCTTATGGACTTGGCTTCCCAGCCTTCTCTTGATCTGAAGAGTCTCTCTGGTGGTCCTGAATCCACAGCTACAGATGTAGGCTGACTTCTGTGGCATTTCCATGTCCTAAACACTTCAAAATGGGAGCAAACCACAGCTTTGCTCAGCAGAACAAAGTCCCAAACCTCCTCTCCCCCATCAAGCAGGTTTTATATTTTCATCATATTTTTCTTTCTTTTTTTTAAACCATAAACTTTCCTTGGTGAATTCTGGCAGGATATGGCAAGGAAATTCAGGCCAGTGGCTTCTTGACCTGAGTAATGATCTGGTGGGTGGGGCGACACTGACCACCAGAACATGGCATGAGAGAACTTTCTGGGATGATGAAAATGTTCTATATTTTGTTTTGTGTGGTGGTGACAAAGGTGTATATGATTGTCAGATTTTACTACACGGAGCATTTAAACTCTGTGCATGTTACTATATATAAATTATGCCTCCACTTTTGAAAAAATGTTTAAAGAGAAGGATTCTGAGATCACAATCAGTTCATCAGTCAAGAATGCCATAATTAATTGGTGATGTCTGCCATGGACCGGGGGGTGGGGGGAGATGTCAACATAGCTATCACAAGTTTGCTATTCCTGTGCTTAACTGATCACCCTTAGAGAGTTCCTGCATCATTTAAGTGGTTATAATATTAACTCATCCACCTTAAAGGATTATAATGAGGTAAAAGTTCTTGTATCATAAAAATCCCTGGCCAAGTGTAAGATGTTACTATTCGCATTTGTTCCCCATGATGTCTTGCACAGGGGGACTGAATCTGGCAGTAAGTTCTCCCTGGCTGAAACGGAAGTCAGCAGAGCCAGGTATTTTTAAAATGCCAGGCTCCCCGTGAACACGGGCGTAGTTTGTCTCTCCCGTTATTCATGTTACAAACATTAAATGACAACGCCGATTTGTCAAGCTGGCTTTCCCATTGCCGCGCAGGGCCACTAAAATGATTTCCACAGGCTGACCTAAGTCATGTGTTTTCTTTTGAGGCTCTTTGTCCTTTTCTGATGCTCAAGCATAAGATGGGGTCTGGCATTTCTCATGTTTCCTTCTCCTTCCAACTGCAAGCCCGTAGGGGCCCTTTAGAGCTTTCCTCCGTGGGCTCTCGGTTTATGTCTGTTGGCGGAGGCATCTGTTTCTGGTGTCACTGCCCCTTCAGGAGTCCCTGGATTACTGATGAGGATTGTGCTAACCAGCCTGTGTCAGTAGGAGGTTTGGGGCTCAGCAGCCATGCCGTTTCCTGACTGGTGTCCCCACAGAGGAAGTAGGTCAGACCCTGGCCACTGTACCTGTACTTTCGAAGCCAACCAGAGAGCCACACCCTCAAGGTCTCTTGCAGACATGGCCCCCTGGCACCATGTGCAGGTCAGTGGGTAAATGGGAGGAGGTGCACCCTGAGCTGCCCCGCCTCACACTCTGGTGTGAGAGAGAACTTTCCATCAAGGCTTAAAACACCAGCATGTCAGGCCCATTTTGTGTTAAAGCGAAGGTGCGCAAGCTCAGTAGCATGCAAGGCTCTCTCATACCGGTCGCCCTTTATTCTTCCCCACATTTGCAGAGCGACAAGAGGGTGGGGAAGAAGGGAAGTCCTGCCTTCACTCTGGCTCCTCTCAGCAGCCCCATTCTCCACGTCCCCAGTGGAACTTTCTTCCCAGCCTTCCCCACACAGACTTCAGATCCCTCCATTCAATCCCTCTCTTTTACAAGGTAAAGAAAAAGAGGCCCCAGGGGCAAAGTAATTTGTCCAAGATTATTTAGCCAAAAGCAGAGCTGGGACCAGAAGCCAGATCCTCCCCACACCCCTGGCTCCACATTCTTCCCAACATTCCTTAGTTCCCCTTCCAAGGTGATCCTAGATCTTCCAGAAGGGGGAACTGTTAGGCCTCTTCCTCTGAAAGATGGCGGCTCTCCAGCACAATCCACTCAGGAGTGAGACCGACACCCTTCTGCTGAACAGAGATACCCAAAGCACTCTGTAAATAAAGGCTTAAAAGTAAAAACAGGAAATGGCTGGGGTTTAGAGAGAGTTGTCAGATTTATTGCGGGGGGGTGGGGGGGAGGATTAAACTTGCAATATTTGGTACATATTTCTACTAAAAAGTATTCATTGTTCATCAGAAATTCAATTTTAACTGGACATCTCATGTTTTATTTGGCAAATCTATTGGGATCAGGGGGATGAGCTGCAGGATTTGCCAGTGCCCACTTGGCGGGTTGCCATTTCTTCTGCACCAACAAATAGACAGGACTAGAGGAAAACTGAACATTCTTCATGCTTGATTGTCATAGTCTTTTCTCACAAACTCTGGCACTAGCCAAGGCCCTATTCTTTGTGCATCAGTGCTACCCAGTTATCTTTTCCCATCTCCCTTAGTAAAGGCGACTTCTGGATCAGGTATATGGCATCAGTTAGGGAAGCCACTTGATCTCTTAGGTGTACAATGGTGATCCACCCCCAAAATGGAAATATTGCAGTCTATTGTTCAGTGTTTTTACATCCTAGGCCATCAAAGTCTAAGAATGTTAACTGAAGATAGTAGAGTTTTTGAAGAAAGAGGGCTTAATGCAGTGGCAAAATGGGCTGCCATCTGGGGAAGGGAAGAAGGTCCAACACAGGAGCATTACCTGGGTGAGTTCACCATTCCCAACACATGGATGGCCCAGAAACTCAATCTCTTCAGTGCCCCCAGTTGTACCCCTGAATCAACTGGTCTCAGATGTTGATTCATATTAACAAAGTGCATAGAGACTGACGTATAGGCTAGAGTATTAGTTTACAAAGAGAAGTACAATTGCCTGACCAGCATATTTCCTATAGATGAATTACATGGGGATCAGGTTATGAACAAATTCCCTGGTGCTGGAATCAAAACTCAAGGGAGATGTATAGCGGGGATAGTTAATGGCACGAGGCTCTGAGAACCTGCCCTTTTCTTCTCCACTCATTTGCTAAACTAGATTCTCAGCTTATCCAGAGCAGATCCTTTTCCAAGGACAGGGATTGGTTAGGCATTACCATTATTTGTGGACATTTTCTTTTTAATTTCAGAAACATTAACTTTGTGGTAGGCTTTTCTTCTTGCCTTGTCTTTTCTCACAAACTCTAGTACTAGCCAAGGCCCTATTCTTTGTCCATTAGTGCTATCCAGTTATCTTTCCCATCTCCCTTAGCAAAGGCAACTTCTGGCTCTTTTAATAGTTCAAGTTCTCAAGAATAATTTTTTTTTTTATAAGGAAGGTTTTTATTTATTTTTTTTATTTTTATTTTTTAAATATATTTTATTGATTTTTTACAGGGAGGAAGGGAGAGAGATAGAGAGTTAGAAACATCGACGAGAGAGAAACATCGATCAGCTGCCTCCTGCACACTCCCCACTGGGGATGTGCCCGCAACCCAGGTACATGCCCTTGACCGGAATCGAACCTGGGACCTTTCAGTCCGCAGGCTGACGCTCTATCCACTGAGCCAAACCGGTTTCGGCTCAAGAATAATATTGACAAGTAAAATCCCTATAGTACTGAACAGATTAGGGACAGCTCACAGTAATTTCCAGTCCAGTCATGAGGTAAGTCTTATTATGTTCATTACAAAGATGAGCAAACAGAAACTCAAAGAGGTTAAGTGACTTGCTCAAGATATACACCTAGCAAGAGAAAGAACAGTCATTGCAATAGAGAATTCTGCCTCCAAAGCCTGCACTCTTTCTTAGGATATTGCCACAAAACCACCAGATTAAGGAATGTTAGATGGAACAGACTTAAGAAATCATCTAAAATCTAGAGTCTAGACCTGCACTGTCCAATACAGTAGCCATTAGCTACCTGTGGCTATTTAGATGTAAATTAAACTAAAATTTTAAAACTCAGTTTCAGAGTTGCACTACCGACATTTCAAGGGCTCAGAAGCCACATGAAACCAATGGTTACTATATTGGACAACACATATAGAATATTCTATCGTTGCAGAAAGTACAGACAGTGCTGATCTAGACTAACTAACACCCTCATTTTACAGATGAGGACAATGAAACTCAAAATCCCTAGACCTTATTTTGGGAAACTCCATTTTAAGGTGTTAAAAATCCAAATATTTGAGACCATATAATCAACATGTACCTTGTGGAATCCAAAATGGAGGGAAGACAGGCAGGAGATGGTATTTGGAGGTACACCTGCAAGGTGTGGCCTCACATTCTTTGGTACATTAAGGTGACTGTCTTGGAGCAGCACAGGATGCTTGGTGTATCCTGATGAGTAGTTATTGGCAGAAATAATGGTCACTCAATTAGAGATCTTAGAGATAACAACACTAGTCTTGGGTTTGAACATTGTCCATTAAGGAAGATACAATCAGGCAGAAAACAATGAGACAACATAAAATAAGTGATTAAATATGTTGGCTATTAGAGCCAGATTCCAAGCCATCTGACCTCTCTGGGGCTCAGTTTTCCTCATGTATAAAATGGAGATGACCATTCCTACCTTTACCTCACAGGATTAGGTGTGAGAGTTAAAGGGGATAATGCAGTATCTGGCACATAGTAAGTGCTCAAGAAATGTTATAGACTTCCCCAGCTTGTATTTTTAAAACATAGTTACTAATTAACTGCAATGCCCAATTGCCCAATTGCCCATGATCACAGGACCAAAAGTCAATTTGTTAAGAAATAAGAACAATTCGGCCTGTAACTTGAACCTTGACTGACGGTTTTATTGGTTTTAATGTCATTTCCCCCTTGGCCTCCCTCTCTTTGCCAGATACTCTATTTGGAAAAGTAGCAAAAGTCCTGGCTACAAATCTCAGATCCCCCAACAATGTGATGTTGACTAAGTCATTTATGCTCCTTGCATCCTTAGTTTGCTCATCTGCAAAATGCGAGCAATGGTATATGCATTCCACCCTCTCTGGGTTGTTGTGAAAAAATCACAGGAGAGAAGGTAAAAAAAAAAAAAAAAAGCTTTCTAAGAGCTCTAAATTGCTACCACAATTCACATTATTCGGGTAATCTGAGTCCATATTTGAAATATAGAGAGACCAAGTTTTGTGCTCTCCTCTCAAAACTGAACCTTCTTATATTTTCCTTACAAACCTGTTTCTACTAAGCATAAACAAATGAGCCAACGCTGATGTTTACTGAGAAGAATCTTGGTTTCCCTCACATAGATTGAGTCATATAATCAAAATCACCAGGGAGACAGCCAAAGGGAAGAATGCCTCTTTATATCCATTGACCCACAATATCCCCTCCCCCAACTTAGAGTCTGACATAGGGGTGTAGCCATTTGCCCCAAGTTTTACTTCCTTTACCCTCAGAAATGTGGTTCTAGGTTAACATGACCAGGAAGGATGGATTTGAAAAAATAAGTCCTTTGGGCTTAACCCCAAAGGATCATTGTCGAACACACAAAACGGTCTTTAGTGCCACATTGTAAGGAGTTGAGGTCTTCTTGGGGGCAGGCCTAATGTGGCCTTGGGCCTCCTCAGATTGAGGGGCCCCCAGGGCTCCTCAGGCTTCTCTGGGCCACAAAAACCTGAGTAGACCCCTCTGAACCTGAGCCTGAGTCTGTATCTGTTCCACCAACACTCTCAGCATCAGCTCAGCCCCAAAGTAGCCTTAGGAGCCCATGGGCAGAGGCAGGAGAGCTGTAGGGGGGGAGTAGCCCCACAAGTGGGCATGGGCTCTGGACCCAACAGCAGCAAGGATGGGCATGACGAAGGTTGGAGAGGATAGAGGGAAGGTGAAGCTGGCAGGGAGCCTCCAGAAGTCCAGCGCCCCAACACACACAGAGATTCTGAAGGCTTCCAGAGCCCCTGGTTGAAAGACAACCCCACATTGTTCCACCCAGCTGCATGCGGAGAGTGGAGGTGTTACGAAAGCAGCTCCATACAAAGGTTTGCCAGACTGTTTCAGCAATAAATCTACTTTGAGTAAGTGGTGAAAATAGCTGCAGGACCCTTTAAACCATCGATGAAAGATTCGTTAACCATGCCAGAGTCATCTGTTGACTCAGATTCTTCCTGAGGGTTGTGCAGACAGGGTAAGTTCGGAGAGCTAAACAGCCAACCCACCACAGTGCTCTTGGCAGAGGTTTTTCCACAAGTAAACAACCAGCAGACAGCCAGGAAATGAAGGGCTTCAGACCCAGTGTCTCAACGACAACAGAGCAGGGCTGCAGGTCCCTCTACCATAATCACACCCCTGTCATTCACTAGTCCCTCGCAGTTTACAGAGGGCTTGGTCACATTCGTGATCTGATTTGAGCTCCATACAACTCTGCAAAGAAGTGAGGGCAAGAAATCAGTATCCCCTTTATACAGAGGAGGAAACTGAGTCCAAGAAAGGAAGACTCAACCCTTGAGGAAGGGCAGTTCTGTTCCTCAAACTTGGCTGGCACTAGCAGAAATGAGGCAGGAGCAACAAGGGCTTTGATCAACACTTATGCTCAGAAAAGCAAGAAGACAGGCAGCGAACAAGACTGTGTCAATCCCCAGTGTTACAAAACTGACCTACAGTTCACCTTTGTCGGTCGGTAGGGCTCGATGAATGGGAAGCTGGGGCTGGTGGACTCAGGGCCCAGGGCTCAGTTGCCAAGAACCACAGCCGTCAGGGGACTCACTTGCCACCACTCAGGAAGCAGCCCAGGTAGGAAGATGAAACCCAGGCAGAGGTACCATTTCTAATGGACTCCCCTCTGTCATTGCTCTTCTTGACTTCAGAGGAATGCACCCTCCCTTCGCCATTTCTTGGGGTCCTCCAGAAAAGAGTACTTTGAACCAATTGACCGCTGTTTCCCAAAGTGTCACCTGTAGAGCCCTACCATTGCCAGATACTCCATGAAAAATTAAAAGGGTTTCATGGCCAAATATATTTGGGAAATGCTGCATACCATCTTCTCCTCATGGAGTGGCACAGTGCACACTTAACTATGGACCGTTTTTGAGAAGTTCTATAGGTGAAGTAGCCAGTTTAACTTTAACTCATGGGTTTCCAAACTTATTTAATCACAGATCTTTCCTAGACTATTCACCTCATTTAGCTGTAGTCTCTAGAAGAAAAAAAAAAGCTCTTGGCCGCAGAATTGGAAAAGTCTTGGTTCAAGTCCTATATCTTCCTAGTTGTGGTGAGCCTGTCCAGGAAATTTAATTAATTTTGAGCCTGAATGGCCTATTCTGGGAAATGGAGCTGTCATCATACATATCTCACAAGGTTACTGAGAATTAAATGGGTTAAAATGTAAAAATGCTTTCTGAAGTCTAAGGCCCGTGTGTGTGTGTGTGTGTGTGTGTGTACAAAATGACTGGTTCAGAGCAACATAGACAACACATGCAACTATCTTCAATAAATGTGTTTGACTTGAATAAATGTGTCAGATGCCAATGAGAACAGGCAAGGGGGAGAATGCCACATAATGGAAGTGGAGTGGAAAGAGGAATTTCATGGTGGGTAAAGTCAATGATACTACTATTTCATTTTTATTTTTATTTATTTATTTTTGCACTGTTGGCATGCCCCACTTGTTCCCCCAAACATGGAGTCTTGTAGCCCAGGTAGGTAAAGGTGGGGCTCTTGGCCGTTCCCCTGCTGTGTCTTATCCACACATCGTGCCCACTCCAAGCGTTCCCCTGGTCTCACTCATGGAAGTCATCAGGCAAATTTTTTACCTACAAGGGACTGTGCATCTTCTATCAAGACCCTGTGGGTATAGATGGAAGTCCAAAGGTAGTGGTGCTTTTACATGGCTTTCCAACAGACTGTCACCCATTCTCACACGACTGATGAACTTCTTTGTATTTTCTCAAGGTCTCACCCCAGTCTTTGGGCCTTACACCAACCCTCTGAGAGTGAGCTAGCTATGGGACATGTGGGCAAGGATACGCAACAATGATGGGAACTTAGTTATCAATAGTCTCTTACAGTATATCAACCAGTGGAAGAAATTAGAAGATGCTGGGTGGGAGCTCTTGCCTCTAGAACTGTTTCCATTCATTTTATCTGGAGCCTTTGGATCTGGTGAATCCCTATCCGAAGTTTTTGGAGCTGTAACAGGAATACGCTGCCATGGTCCAGTGTTTATTCTGGATGACCACATTAGCTGCTACCCACAGCTAGAGGATAACATGGGCTTCTTGAATGCATACATGGACTTCCTTCTGAGCTGCAACGAGTAGCTTCTCTGTATTACCTCCCCTATTCCCTTATCTGTTGTGTATTTCATTCAAGAAGAAATGCTCTAATGAGGTTCTAGCCACCAAATACTATCCTCTCACAAAAGTCCACCTGCCTCATATTGGTGAACAGCATACAGCAAAAAGCCAGCAGAAGCTACAACTAAGGGTCACCTAATAGTCCACCTCCCATTCCTTTGACATCCGATCAAATATATAGACTTGCCTTTGTCTTTATGTTATTAGGAAATTCTGATGAGCACCACTACCCAGTGATGCAGAAAGACAGACATTATTTTGCATAGAAAAGAAGGAGGAGGAGGAGAAGGAGAAGGAGAAGAATGCTATAGGTCAAATGTCAAGCATGATTAAATGTCATTCTTTCTCTCATCCATAATAAAATGTCTTATTGTAACAAACAGCATTAGAGATCTTGCTTTTATAACCATGTTTTTCTTCCCCAGCTACCAGGGAGATTTCTTCCTTGGAACCACAAGTCTAGCCACAAGTTCTGACTGTTACAGGAGCCTGCTCTGCTCCTTTACAAAGCCTGTTGACAGAAATGTGTGTCTGTCTCTCCCTAGGACACGTCGATAGAGAACCACCATCGTATGCAGGTTTCAAAAGAAAACCACAATGAAAAAACACAGCAAACCTCCAGGGCCTTTGAGCATGCCCACATTGATCACCCTTGGCTCATGAGTGACAAACCCCACATTACATTCTATGGCAACTCCTTCCCCAATTGGGAGGCAGATCTCAGCGGTAAGAAGCCAAATGTCTTGCTTGTAAATCTGAGTGAACCTAATCATGCAGAGTTCACTTGAGAACACTGAGGCCAGCTGAGTGTCACTTCCTCATGCCACTCACCTTAGAAAATAACAGTCAAGGGGCAGGGCAAAAGGGGTCAGTGGGGGAAAAGGGGATATATGTAATACTTTCAATAATAAATAATTTTAAAAAAGAAATAACAGTCAAGCCTGGTCGATGTGGCTCAGTGGTTGAGCGTCGACCTATGCACCAGGAGGTCACCAGTTCAATTCCCGGTCAGGGTACATGCCTGGGTTGCAGGCTCGATCCCCAGTGGGGGACATGCAGGAGGCAGCCAATCAATGCTGATGATTATCTCATTGATGTTTCTATCTCTCTCCTTCTCCCTTCCTCTCTCTCTAAAATCAATAAAAACATATTTAATAATAATAATAATAACAGCCAAAGTTCAATGGGAGGTGGGAATGAGACTGACAGGCTCTTTGTCTAGAACTCAATGGCAAACATTCTGCAATCAGACTGCCTGGGTTCAAATTACTACCCCCCCCTCCTTTTCTAGCTATGATCTTGGGCATGTTATTTAATCCTTCTGAGGCTCAGTTTCCCCATCTGAAGTTTGGGGATAATGATAATACCCCCATAAGTCTACTGTGGGGATTGAGTTAATGTATGTAAAATACTTTGCACAATTCTTGTTCCATATTTAGCACTCAATATATATCAACAATTATTATTATTATTACCATTCTCTCTATCACCTCACTCAGCCAGCAAGACCCCAACCAGATTATGAGATGAGGGCTCCCTGAACCCACCTCATCCAAAGCCATGGCTATCTCAGTGCTCCAGCATTCTCTTTGCCTCTTCCCATTAACCCCAAAATGATAGCAGTTGAAAGCCAACTTGTTCCTCCCCATACCTGCAACTAATAAATTCTCATTCCCATCCTGTTTCTACAGATAAACAAGGGAACATGAAACTCCACGTGGGCGGCAGCAGCCACTTGTCACAGGAGCCTCCTGCTGAAAGATGTGTTTTCCCTCCTGTGGCCTCTGCCATTGACTCAGAAAAACACACACCTGGGGAGCTGAAGAAGAAAAAGGTTGTGTGTGTGTGTGTGTGTGTGTGTGTGTACCCGTGCAAGCATGCACTTAAAAGATTCATCTCCATTTAGGAACAAGGTGACTCAAAGGGATGTCTCAAACAGAGAACTGGCCCTACCCACTCTGACCTCACCATGTGGAGCAGGAAAAAAGCTGTAGTGATAAATGTTGAAAATAGTGAAGTCCAAGGAATTTTAGCTGCCCCTAATTGTACCTTAAAGCATTTGATGTTACTGCACTCTCTAGTGGCAACAGAATCCTTTGTTCTACTAAGGGGCTGGGGGTTATCTGTAAATGAGTAAGGACAGAATTTGAGCCCAGCCAGCATGGCTCAGTGGTTGAGCATCGACCTATGAACCAAGAGGTCATGGTTCGATTCCCGATCAGGGCACATACCAGGTTGCAAGCTCAATCCCCAGTGTGGGGCATGCTGGAGGCAGCCGATCAATGATTTTCTCTCATCATTGATGTTCAATCTCTCTCTCCCTCTCCCTTCCTCTCTGAAATCAATAAAAATATTTTTTTTAAAAAAGGACAGAATTTGAATTTGTAAGCACTAGATCCACTTGAAACAGAAAATGCTAGAGATCTCGAATCCAGCAATGGTTTTGCATAGTGGAGGATCTGTCACCTTTGAAAATGTAGAGTAAATTTACAGATTTATCAGTCCCTTCAGGAGTCAAGGACACCTTCTTCCTTAGCGATGTCCTTCGCTGTCTCTGGCCTGGTCCTGCCTTGCAATTCTATCTGGGTTTGGGGTGGTTTGGAGGCACCTATGCTGAGTGGGAACCCACAAGGGACCCAGAATGCTCTACCCCAAAGCAGCTGTGTGAACTTAGCAGGTCGCCCCCCCTCTGAGTTTCAGTGACCTTGTCTGCATGATGGATAATATTGCCAACCTCATATGCCTAATGCAAGGAAGAAAGGACGTGATGTGTTTTGGTGAAAGTATCTTGTGTCCGACTGGAAAGGGCAGTTAATTGTGGAGACTCGTGTCATCTGAAGTGGCCCTTGAGGAGCCACGGGCACTCCAGGAGGTTCTGGTGCCAAATGAGGGAGGCTGTTTTCAGTCTATGCAGGATTTTCTCTGAGTTCCTGTGTCCTGACCTTAACCTTTCCAACCACCCGAGCAGGGCTTCTGTCTTCCCAGGAGGAAGCAGCAGGCATGACCTGCAAGAGTCCCCACAGGCCTGAGGCACGTCCCCAATCTCATACCAGGTCATCCCAGAACTGAACCAGCCCAGGAGACAGGAGTCCCTTCCCTCAACCTACGCGCATGGTTTACAGAGGAGAGCAATATTTTCCACTACATTGAAACTGTAAATTTTTAATTAGAATAAAGAAATTAAGGCTTGGCTTGTCAGCCCTACCTCACACAAATCATTTGAGTTTCCATGTAGATTTCTCAATGCAAACCTTGTCACACAGAACTCACAAGGTCAGTATTCAGAAAGGGGCAGTTGGTGGGCAGCTGGCACCGGGGCAGTGAAGGTCTCCAGGAACATAAGGATCCTATGTGTGTGCGTGCATTTGATCAATCATTTTCTTACTGTCTCCAAATTATAAATATTAACTCTGCATATATTGGGTTGAATTTCCTTCCTTATTCAACTCTAAACATGTAGGATGCCTGCGTGTGTTTCTGATCGTTTTTCTTTTTTTGAGCATTAAAAAAGTGAGGAACGTTTTTATTTTTCCTCCTGTGAAACTAAACTCCCCGATACCCAGCACACATATACATTTCATAGAGCCAAGTTCTCCTGTTAAAAGCTACAACTAAAAGGAGAAATTTTCGGCAACTTCTGAATAATTAGAAACAGGAGACTCTAAGTACCACTCCTGGAGTTTCTGACTCTGTACACACACACACACACACACACACACACACCATTTGGGGGTTGGTTTTTTTTTTGGCCACAAAAACTGGGCTAAAGTTGTGGCTGATTCTGACAGACAGTGATTCTTTTTAGCTAAGCTCATATTACAGAAGAATAGAGATACATAGATTTTCTGCTAGTGGCGAGATGGAGTATTAAACTCTAATGAGAGACAAGTCTACTCTCAAAGAAATATAGAAATGAACCCAATTCCAAACACTATTGTAACTACACATCACTAGCTCATTTAATCCTCATGGCAATTTTTTGAGGTCGATAGTATGATTACTCCCATTTTACAGAGGAAGAAATTGAGGCTTAGAAAGGTTGTGTAAGGTAAGCAACCACAAATGTGTATTCCTCTTTTCTGCTCTTTCTTACCTAAATGGTTGCATAACTATGTTCTGCTCCTTGATTTTCTCCCATCTTTGAGATTTCTTCCTCTCCATACTTAGAAATATTAGCTATATCTTTTAAATCTGGCTCAGTTCCCCAGTTGCAAGAGAAGGAAAGACTATCTTTCCTCTCAAAGGCTCTTGAATTGATCACGTTTACATTTCTGAGAAGAGTCAGAGGCTGGATTAACGAGGGCAGAGCTGAGTTCCCACTCTAGTCAGATTCCCGGGTCCCAGGTTGGTTAGCTTTACTTCTCAGCCATGGGGGCCCACCAGCAGCTCTTGGTGCTAGAGATCCAGTGAGATCAATGCCATTTGTCCCCTGCAGGCAGCCAGGTTTGAATGCCTGCCATGTTGGTCTTTGTTTTGTTTTTTAATTTTCTCCAGGCTTCAAAGACCTTGAAATTACCTCCTATCTCCCAAGAACCACCTGGAGTTCTGGACCCCCTGAGGAGTCGATTTAAAGCCAGAGAGCCCCCAGCAGAGCTCCTCGTCTTCCCAGTGGAGATTCATTTCCACACCCAGCACCCTTCAAAGGAGAAAGTGCACAGAAGAGGTAGGTCCCCTGTGGGTGGGTACTCCTGAGGGAGCTCAGGCCGGCCAGGAACACGTTTCAGAAACCTAACTCAAATTGTCTTAAGCAAAAAAGAAATGCATTTGCTCACGGAGTTGGGGGTTGTGCCAGGATGAGCAAACTCCAGCTCAGGTGGATCCAGGCCTCAGAAATTGTCATCTGGGCGCTATTTGTCTGACTCTCTCATCTCTGTTAGCCTTCCCTCGCAAGCAGGCTGTCCCCATGTGGAGGTAAAGGCCTCCTACCTGTTAACCCCAGTCAAAAGGAAGCTGATGTAGGACCATAGGTAGATCCAGGCTGTGTGATGTTGTTTTAGGGGATAAAGAGGAGAAACTGAAAGTGTTTTACTCTTTTTCTAGTGTTGAGGCCTTTCTAATGTAGCTATTTTTCTTGTATCTTTCCTACTTCGGTATACTTGGTGTGCTGGGTCAATGGCTAGTACTGTATTGGTTCTGTGAAAACACTTTTAAATCCCAATTCTGTCCTGATGTTACCAAATGCTACTATACTTGAATGGTTACTAAAACTGCACAGTGCTGTTTTAAAAAGTTTTAAAAATAAAGGCTATGCCTCTACACGCTCTTGCAAAAGTACTAGAATGGCCTCTGATTGAGTTACGTGCCCACCCTGGACCCAGTCACTATGGCTAAGGCTATGAGGTGCTCTCCTTAGCCAGGCTTCAGCCCCGTGCCCAACCATGGATGCAGGGAATGGACACAGCTCCACCCAAACCACATGGTGCAAGCAGGGAAGAGATGGGTCCCTCCAAAAAGAGGCAGCTGGCAAAAACCACAGGCATTCACCACAAGTTGGCTTCCTCCTCGTCTCCCAGGTGCTGCACATGCTGAGTCAGGACCAGAAACAGAAGAGCCCAGTCCTCCCTGGCGGCCTCCCCTGAAGCACGCGTCCTCAGAAAGGCTGACGGAGTTCACAGTGCATCTCCCAGGGGACATGGGCAGGGCCACACTCTCACCTCAAGGTAGCTACTCCCACTGTCCAGCATCCCCAGGCATCTCAGCCAGAGGGAAGCCAGGCGAGGCCCACAAGGGTCCTCAGCCATGGAGAAGGAGGCTGGGAGGGAGGTGGCCACTGGACGATGGCTTTTGTTCGGCCAGCAGCTGCCTTAACCAACACGCAGCGGTAAAACCAGCCTGGTGCCTAGCTCATCAGTTGCTCATTAGATCATCCCCCTACTAATACTTAATAATCTCTGGTCGCAGATATAAAACAGCACCAAACTGATTAAAACTTTGCTGTATGCTCTATGGTTTATCCTATGCTTTTAACCAGTACAATTTCATTTCTAATCTGTTTAGGAATATGTAGTTACTCATTAAGAAGTCCATAATATCAATAACAAAAACCTTCACTCCGATCTTTCAATACATCCTATGAACATTTGGAATTACACGCATGGGTGTGTACTTGCATGTGTTGGATAGGTGGGAAGTCACGGGCCATATTTAGAACACCCCCCCTTCTCAGAAAACTGAGCCTCCTTTCCAGAGAGCCAGTGCCTGATGGCAGCATCACAAGTGCCAGGTGATCTCCGACTAGTGGCCTTCAGGAGTAGAGGGTGGGCATTAATATTTCAGGCGTTCTGAATTCCTCTGTGCCAGGCACTGTCCTTAATTTTTAACACATCGTATCTCATTTCCTCCTTACAGCAACCCTACCCTCCTTTCAGAGATTAGAACACGGGAGGCCTGAGAGATAAGCCATTTCTTGGGGCCACACAACTCTCAGTGGCCCAGCTGGGATTGGAGCCTGGCCTTCTGGTGCCAGGACCTCCGTTCCCCTTACTTGTTACACTGCACTCACTGCTTTTTAGAATAAACAGAACGACGGACCCAGGCCAGGACCTTCTTGAGACATTTTGGTTTTGAGAATTTCCTTTAATTATTGGGGCAGGGGTTTATTTATTCTATCTGTTAAGTGAGAGTCAATCATCCTAAAGACTATAAAGTTTTCTTTAAAAAAAAAAATCAAATATGGGCAAGGGTTGCTGTCTGCAAACAGGTGAGAAAGGAGCTTTCCAGCGGCGGACCACGCCTTCAGGTGCACAGCCCGAGCCATGGCAACGCCGGTGACATGTGTCTTGGGCATGGCTCACCTCGCACCGCCCTCCACTTGTTTTGAGCTGCCGTGTCCAGCAGGACCGAGTGTCTGGAGCTTGTCCCTCCTCTGCCCCCCTGCCAGGGGGAAGCCAGCCTAAGACGTCCCTAATACCTTGTTGCATTTTAACGCAGAGCTTGGGGTTGTCTTCCAAGCCCATCGACATGGGCATTTTTGAAGAGAATAGGCTGGTTGCCTTACAGAATGGCCCTTGATTTAGATGTGTCTGCCTCCTTGTGATTAGATTCTGGTCAAACGTTTTTGGCAAGAATAGCAGGTGATGTGTCCTCCTCAGGGTATCACACCAAGGGACACAAAATATCCCTTTGCACTTCCTTCATTTGTTATAGCTTGTCCCATTACAGGTGATGTTAAATTTTATCATTTGGTCGAAGGAGGCTAGATTTCTCCAACGTAAAGATGCCCTTTTGCCCTTTGCATTGAACAAGTAGCTTTTGATACTTGGCGACTGTGTGGGAAGCCAGCTTTTACACACACACAGCAGCAGCGTGTTGAACATGAAATAAAGACCACGCTCACGGAATGAGATTAGGACAAGGTCTCCATAACTTGGATTACCTGGGCCCTGACCGGTGTGGCTCAGTTGATTGAGCATTGCCCCACGCACTGGGAGTTTGCCGGCTTGATTCCTGGTCAGGGAACAAGCCCAGGTTGCAGGCTAGGGGACATGCAGAAGGCAGCCGATCGATGTTTCTCTCTCCCTCTCCCTTCCCCTCTCTAAAATCAGTAAAAATATTTTTTAAAGACTTAGAGCAGTCCCTTCTAGTTTTAAGAGAGAGTTAGAGAAAGAACAGAGGTGGGCCATTGTCATCAACCCCATTGCCCTCTACCTACCCTCGGCAGGTGCTACGTTGTACCCTACGACCTTGAGGAGCCATGTGAGCGTTGGTCTGGCTTAGGGAAATTGCCCTGTGGTTGGACCTCATAGCCAATGACCCCATGAGTTCTAAAGAGGGGCTTCCTCCAGTAAGAACCGGCAGACTCGGGGCTGGGAGGACCCTGCAGGCTCTCTGGTCTTTCCTGGGCATCAGGAGGCCATCAGTAGAGCGAGAATAACAAGCACCACAGCTCAGATCCTCCCCGTTCCTGAAGAAAGGCCACTCTTCGGGCCACAAGGAACTTCACCTTGACCAGGCCTCTGCCCCGTAGCACCATGTGGGGAGTTGCCTGGCCTCTGCCCCTTAGCAGGGCTGGAAGAGGGACAAACTCGAGAACAAGGGGAATAAACCAGCCTGCACACTAGGGGCCATCAACCAGGTTAGAAAAGAGGTTGCCTCTCCTTCTTGCTGACTCAAAAGTTCTCTCCCTCATGCTTGTTCTCCTTGTGCTTTTGAAGATGGAGACGCCGCAGCAGAGAAGGTGACCCCACCACTGTCCCTGATCGAGGGAAGAAAAAGTCCAGAGGGCCAGGGGGGCCCGGACGGCCTGAGGACGTCAGGCCACAGCAGCCCCGCAGGCCCCCCGAATGTGAGCCGTTCCAGGGGTGCACTCCCAGCAGAAGGACAAGGTAATCACCCCCATGGGGCCGGATGCCCCCAGCTTGGCTTATCTGTGGCTTCGGGCTCATTTTAACCATCTTGCAGGGCCACCAGGCAACTGTGATGTAAGCCGTCTGAACACCACCCCATGGAAAGGGGAATCGGCCGTGTTTCCAAAATGTCAGTGAGATTCATGTTCACCACGTTTTCCTAGAGTCAGTAATGTTTAGGGGTTTGCTGCACCAGCACGTGCTGCCAAGCTGCCCTACACTCGCCTCACGCCTGGCGGCAGCGTGCAATGACACAGCTCCCTGCACTCCTCAGGGAGACACGCTACTGGGTCTACCAGACGGACTCAGCCCCAAGCCATAACCCCCCGGGGGGCCAGGGAGCCTGGTGATGCTGGGGGGGAAGGGGGGGCGGGCGGAGGGGGGGTAGACCCTGGGAGGAGGCAGTCTCTGCCCAGGGCAGAGCCGAGGCCTGTGCACAGAGAGAGAAGGACTCCAATTTCCATTGAAGGGTGAGGTAGGGCCAGGCCACACCCTCTGTGACTTAGTTCTCACTCTTAAGAGCTGACAGTCTCAGAGACTAAGATGCTTCCACAAGAGCAACAATGCAAAGACAGTACAGTAACCGCTTCCACAGGGCTTTGATCTAAAAGCAGCTCATAAAGCTAAAATTGCTTCGAGTCCAAATTGCCCCTGAAAATCCCAGTGGGAGGTGCCAGGCTGGAGACAGACAAGCCATTTTCTAGAAATTGCAGCCCAGCCAGCTCTCCCTCCCTCTTCGCAGCCTTGGGCTGCTTTCCCCGGTTAAGCACCAGATGAAGGAGGTGGTGTGTGCTTGGGCGGCAGACAATGTGAAAAAAGCATCTGTTAACGGCAGAATCACACTCAGGGATGTGGGAGACACTCTGAGGCACGTGGGGACTGAGAGCCACCAAGGCAACAACAGCTACCACGTCTTTCATTCTCACCATTGTCAGCTCATGCTCGCCCAGAGACAGATGCCTCTATTTAACTCACTCTCTCTCTCTCTCTCTCTCTCTCTCTCTTTCTCTCCCTTTCTCTCTCTCCCTCCTCCTCTCCCTCTGCCTCGCCCTCGCCCTTGTCCTCGCCCCCCCCCTCCACACCCCTCCTAGCATGTATACTTGACATCTTATAAGCATAAATTAAACACATAGGTCCACAATTAAACACATAACTCCATTGTGTTTACAGCTTCCCTGCTTAAGGCTGAAATGGGCAGAATTAAGTTCCATTCCTCCCTCCAACGCTCTCTCTCTTTTCCCCCAAGACATGGTTGTCACTTACAGACCATTTCAGAGACAGAGCCCTTCTGTTGCAATCCCCTCCCTTTACACTTGCAGGGCAGTGGTGCTTTCTCAGTTTTGATACAAATGAGCCAAACACTGGCTACCACATGACAGCAGCAAGGGCACCCCTGGGAGGCTGTATAGTCCAGGACAAATCACACCACATACACACACACACACACACACACACACACACACACACTCAGGCACACACAGCACACACTCTCTCTTACCCAGCCAACCTTATAAAGGGCGAATCTCTAGAATGAATGCCAGAGCCATGACTATGACAAGAGTGCAGCCTGAAAGCTCAAGTATGTAGGTTGGGTGTATATAAGTGAAGGTGTGGATGAGAGCACAGCTAACATGCTAACATGCTTATGTGGGTGCATTGTGTGTTTCTGTGCATTCATGCATACCTGTGTATGCATGTCTGCAAACAAGGTGTGTGCATTGATGTGCATGTCCTTGTTCATGTGTGGCACACATATGTACATGCATGCATACCTGCATATGGGGTGCATGCTTGCCTTGTGGGTATGCCTATATACATGTGTGTGAGTATGTGTGCACATCTCTGTATAAATATGTGAGTGTTTGTGTCTTCGTTCATGCACGCCATGCCTCTGTGTATATGTGTGTGTGCTTGTGTACTTGTAAACGTCTACTTCACTGGTGGCCAACTCTACCCCTGACCCTTTGCCTTGGAGATGGGGAAGGTGAGGGTATACAAGCACCTTCCATCTTTCTAAGCAACTGAGGGAATCCAGCTTCCTTCTCCCCTTGGCCTGAGCCCCTGGAGTCACTGAGCAGCCCCAGCATTGGTCTGAAGGCCTGGAGGAGAGGGAGCAGAGGCTGGAATCACCAACCCTGTGCCCAGGGCTGAGCTACACACGCAAGGTGCCCCTCGCCGTCTCGCCTGGCCCCTATGGGCTGCTTGAGCCCCAAGGGGCTGCCTTTTCCAGACTCACAAAATCATGGTATAAGCTAGTGGAAGCCCCGCTCTGTTCATCCCTCCTTCACCCCCAGAGGACAGGCACCAAACAAGGGTCCTGCTCTCGAATCTCAGGCACAGGGCTGACCTTGGACTCCGGCAGGCTCTGAGCACAGCTGCCTTTTCCCACCAGATCCAGGCAGCACAGGCCAGGCTCAGCCGCCCTCCCTGCCCGGGGGCGAACACTGCTCATGCGTGGGCTTATTTTCAAGAGGAGTCCAGAGACCCCTCTCTGGGACCCTTGTTGCTGGATCCACGGAGGAGACGTCTGCCTGTCCCTCCCAGGGCCGACCCAAGGCGAGACGCTCCTGTCGGGTGAAGGTAAGATGGTAAATCCCAGGTCAGCCTCCTTTTCACAGGGAAACGCTTTCCCTGCAGCTTCCAAAACTTCCCGGCAGCAGAGACATCATTAAACACAGACGCGAGTCAGCCAGTTTCTCCCTCTCGCTGACACAGAGGCGCTTCTGTAGCTCAGACATAATAACCCAATGTTTGCACAACAAGTTTCCTCTTGCTGAGCATCTGGAGAGAGAAGTCCCGTGGAATGGCTCGGAGGAGGGCTAATGGGCCGTGCTGATGCCTTGATGAGAAAGATAAAGCCCTTTTGGTATTTGCCCAAACTAAACACCACCTTTTCTCCTCCTTCCGAGCACCTTCCAGAGGTGGAGGTGGCTAATTGGTAATCCGATCAGGCATCCCTGTGATGTGTGTTGGTTCATGGCTGTGAATCATCTGGCTCCTGACAGATAGCAAGGCCGTTTCCAGAATCCCTTCTGGCACGTTCCCTTTTTGGGAAAGAGATGTTGGCTCTGGGCAGCAGCCATTCGGCAAAGGGGGGAGGAAAATGAAGTCAGAGGGTGATGAGTGTCGACCACCAGGAACCATGAGGGTGTGTGTGCAGGAGCCACGCAGCCAGCAGGCCTCTTGCTGAGGGAGAGCGCAGTCTGCACTGGTTTGGAGGGTTATGTCATGGCTGGCTTCGTAAGGAGAGCGTGGGTTCAGAGCCAAGAGATTTGAGCAGCCCTGGCTTGTCCCCTATGTCGTCAGATGACTTTGGGTCGGTCCCTC
This sequence comes from Myotis yumanensis, assembly GCF_028538775.1. Lineage (NCBI taxonomy): Eukaryota > Metazoa > Chordata > Mammalia > Chiroptera > Vespertilionidae > Myotis > Myotis yumanensis. The sequence continues at coordinate 10,064,679 of NW_027223759.1, forward strand.
GCTGTGTCCAAGTTCCTCATCCCCTCTGGAGTGAGAGACCTGCCTCCTCCATGGACAGCAGCTGGGACGTTCCCTGACGATGGCTGCCTTTTTCATGTTGTGTCCGTTGTTGCTGAACTGGCCACCTCGGACATGGTTTCCAGAAACTGGACTGCATTTGGTTCCAAATTCAGTGCTCAAGAAATTCCTCCACCATGACAGGAGTCTAAAAATAACTTGGTTCCGACGTGGGGGGTGGGGGGGGCGGGAGTCAGACAGGTGGGGGCCGCTGTCATTGTGACACAGCTGGTGCAGCAGCTGGAAAGCACATAGGAGTGGGCTCACCTGCTGCACATCTGTACTCTCCGTTCCAGGAGAAATCGCTCCCCTTTTGGCAAAGCAGAAGTCAGAAGCGGGAGAGGAACTATTTAAGTTTGTTGTCACATTGTCCATGGGATGTCTCAGTCATTTCAGTATCCCGGGCCCCTACCTAGCACAGTGCCTGACGCATACATAGCAGGATCACAATATGTGCTGGTGGAAAGTCTTTCAATAACTTTTCTACACAAAGAAAGAAAGAGAGAGAGAGAGAGAGAGAGAGAGATGACACTTATGCTGAATAAATGGAGCCTTGCCTGCCATCTTGTCCCACCCCATCAACATTAATCCAACTTGCCTTTCCAACCCAAAGGCGTTCACTGTGAACTTGTTGAATGAATCAATCATTCAGTCAGTGCATCAGTCACCGGCCTCTCTCTGACCTTTCCTCCATATACAGTTGGTGGGTCTTTAGTCTTTTTTTAATGTTTATTTTTTAAATATGTTTTTATTGATTTCAGAGAGAGGAAGGGAGAGGGAGAGAGAGAGAGATAGAAACATCAATGATGAGAGACAATCATTGATCGGCTGCCTCCTGCACACCCCACCCTGGGGATCGAGCCTGTAACCCAGGCATGTGCCCTGATGGGAATTGAACCGTGACCTCTTGGTTCATAGGTTGACAACCACTGAGCCACACAGGCCGGGCTTTTATTTTTTATTTGGGGGTGGGGGGACTTTTAGTCTTAATGGTGCTTGGATGGTGCCCTGGAAGGTGAGGTAGGACCTTGGACCCACATCTCCCTACAAGGTCCATAGAACAGATCTAGCTTTCTAAGAGTCTATTAATAGGAAAAAGTTGTTGTTTTGTCTTGTTTTGAGAAGCAGTTTACTGGAAAAAAAATTTATTTCTTGCAAAGGATTTGCTCCAACCACACCAAACTCTTTGCAGCTCAGTTTGTTCAAATCCATCTTAATCACTATCCCCTCCCTACCCGTCCAATCTCATCCCCAACTATACTCAGGCCTACCCGGGGCGATCAAGCCCCAGACATTCAGTCTTTCTTCTCTTATCTCCCAGCCTTTGCCCAATTCCCCCCAAATAGAATATAATTTAAGTTCCAGGGGAAGGCTTATCTTTTCTAGGACATTTTCCTTCATAAATCCATCTCATCGCATAGAACTGCCTGGATGTAGCCTCAGATCATTCCTCTCTCTCAATCCCACTTTTGTGATTATTGTATTTATCCTCATCTGTTTTCTGTTTAGCTCCCAAATGTATGAGTCCTAGAGAACCTCTTATTTTTATCGTATGTTCAAGACATGCTTGTTGATTGACTGGATACCCCAGGTGCCACAAAGGAAAGTTCTTTGGGGATCATAGTTTGTTGTTTCATGGTTGTTGTTTTTTAATTAAAAAAAAAACTTCAATAAAAGGAATGAATATGATCTGTCTTGTCTTTCTGAGACTTTCAGACTTTGTCAACATCTATTTGGAAATAAATTCTTAGGCAATTAGGTCATGATATCTTGCTTTCAGACAGAATAGAGATGAATATAAACCTTCAGAAAAAGAAAAAAAAGATGTGAAGACTGGAGATGGAATTTGACCCACTTGGTCACGTTGGGGCATTGCAACACTCAGAAAATTCAGAGGCTTAAAAAAAGAAAAGTTAAGTTAACTTGGAAGGATACAAGTTAAAACATTGGATATGACCTCTGAATTGCTTATTCTTGATTCAAATATATTTGAATCTATTCTCCTAATTGCAGCAGCAGCAATAGAAGTTTTCTTTCAAAAGTTCTTTTGTTCAGAAGTTTTTTACTGCAGGAAGTTCAAGGATGGCTATGTTAATGATTTAGGACTTCAGGTCCCATGTAAATTTAAATTCCTGATCTCTTTCAGAATTTCCAATTAACACTTGTTCTTGTCCTAAGTGGATTTTCACCTCCAAAACATGTCCTGTCTTCAATAATTTAATTAGCAGCCTTGTCTCTTGCAACTCTTGTTGGTGTGGTGGTTTTAAAATACAGGGGGTGGGCAAAGGTAGCTATATAGTTGTGAGTAGGCTAAACAGTCTATTCTCTGTATTATTAAGTATTTATTAATTACTGTGCTATTTGTTATTATTCTTAACCTACTTTTGCCCATCTCTGTATGTCTACAAATCCTCTGACACTTGTTCCTTTAAAAGGGAGAGCCTAGCCCAGCTGATGTGGCTCAATGGTTGAGGGTCGATCTATAAACCAAGAGGTCACAGTTCAATTCCCAGTCAGGACACGTGCCCAGTGTGGGGCGTGCAGGAGGCAGCCAATCAATGATTCTGGTAGGAGGGGCGGAGGTTCGAAAGGGCTGGCAGGGCCCCACAGGCCCCAGCTGAAGTTCCCGAGAGCTATCTCAGCTGTGGGGGTTGCCACTGAGAACTCTGGGGTCTAAGCCCCAAGCTGGGGTCCCCAGCAGAAAGCTCCAGAACTGAGGCAGGTGCCCAGGTAACATCTGGCTGTGAAAAGCCGGGGGTGCTATCTGCCAGGGAGAGACAGCTGGCACCCTCTTAAAGGGCCAACACATAAAATTTCACATGCAGCCCTAACCGGATTGGCTCAGTGGATAGAGCATCAGCCTGCAGACTGAAGGGTTCCAGGTTCGATTCCGGTCAAGGGCATGTACCTTGGTTGCGGGCACATCCGGGGGTGTGCAGGAGGCAGCTGATCGATGTTTCTCTCTCATCAATGTTTCTAACTCTCTATCCTTCTCCCTTCCTCTCTGTAAAAAATCAATAAAAGGTACTTTAAAAAAAAAATTTCACATGCAGCCACTCAGCTTGGGCTCAGGCAGAAGGAGGGCAGAGTGGACTGGAGCTGTGTGAGCAGAAGCCAGGGTTGGGGGCTCAGGGTTTAGAGCTCAGAAGGCAGGCACCCCGGTTTCCTGTGCTGAGTCATTCCCTCATGCAGTCAGTGGAGGACATCTTTTTCCTGCAGATCTTTACCATTGAGGCAGCTTCTGCCTGGGGGGAAGCAATTGCCCCACCCTCAGGGAGAACATATTTGGCAATGATACATCTGATAAAGGGTTAATATCCAAAATATATAAGGAGCCCTAGCTGGTTTGGCTTAGTGGATAGAGCGTCAGCTTGCTGACTGAAGGTTCCCAGGTTCAATTCCGATCAAGGGCACATGCCCAGGTTGCGGGCTTGATTCCCAGTAGGGGGCATGCAGGAGGCATCCAATCGATAATTCTCTCTCATCATTGATGTTTCTATCTCTCTCTCCTTCTCCCTTCCTCTCTGAAATCAATAAAAATACTATATATATATATATATATATATATAGCATATATATTATATATATATATATATTATATATACTATATATACATATATATATATATATATATATATCATATCATATAACTTAACAAGAGGAAGACCAACAATTAATTTAAAAATAGACACTTCTCCAAAGTGGACATAAAGATGACTAAGAGACATATGAAAAAAATCTCAAACTCATTGATCATCCGAGAGATGTATATTAAAAGGACAATGAGGTATCACCGGAAACCCATCAGAATGGCTACCATTAATCAACAAATGACAAGTGCTGGCGAGGATGTGGAGAAAAGGGAGCCTTAGCACACTGCTGGTGGGAATGCAGACTGGTGCAGCCACTATGGAAGACAGTATGAAGTTTCCTCAAAATGGAACTGCCATTTGACCCAATGATCCCACTTCTAGGAATATACGCTATAAAACCTGCAACACCAATCAGAAAGAATGTACACACCCATATGTTCATAGCAGCACAATTTCAATAGCTAAGATCTGAAAACAGCCCAAGTGCCCATCAGTAGATGAGTAGATAAAAAAGCTGTGGTACATTTGTACCATGGAATACTATGCAGCAATAAAAAAGAAGACTCTCTTACCCTTTGAGACAGCATGGAGGGACCTGGAGAGTATTATACTAAGTGCAATAAGCCAGTCAGAGGAAGACAGGTATCACATGATCTCACTCATATGTGGAATCTTATGAACAAAATAAACAAATTAGATCCAGAGACATAGAAGCCTGCAACAGACTATCAAATCTCATAGGGAAGGCGGGGGTGGGTGGGTGGGAGGGAAGAGATCAACCAAAGAACTTGTATGCATACATGCATAACCCATGGACATCGACAATAGGGTGGTGAAGGCCTGGGGTGGGGGACAGGGATGGGCTAGAAGGGGTCAACGAGGGAAAAAAGGGGACATGTGTAATACTTTCAATGATAAAGATTTTAAAACATATAAAAAATAAAAGGCACTTCCTCCTTGTTTCCCTTGTGGAGTACTCATTCTGGGGAAAGCCAACCACCGTGTCTGTCATGAGGCAGTGAAAGGGAGACATCCACATGGCAACAGCCAGAACGAGCTCTCCAGGCGTGTGCGTGAGCCACTGTAGCGGGGATGCTCCGGCACCAGAGACCTCCAGACAACTGCATCCTGAGCTGACAGTGGGACTGCAGCCTCCCGGGAGACTTTATACCAGAATCACACACCTCGTCCATTCCCAGGCTCCCACAGGAACTGTGTGAGATACAATAAAAGTTTGTTGTTTTAAATCAGTAGATTTAGGTAATGTGTTTTCAGTCATAGATAATATACGTGGTGTCATTTCCTGATGGTCTGCAATTTGGTAAACAAAAAAGATAAAGGATCCAAGAATATCCCCGCTGGTCTCAAAACACTGATAATTTGGGGGCAAACAGATGCTCATTGGTTGACTTTTCCCTTTGTTCTCCCCATTTGTCATGTGTGATAATGTTGGTTGTGGGGACCCACGGGTAAAAGGATCCTTCAATGTTGGTGGGACAGTTGACAAAGTATGATTTTCCTGGGGTAGCTTTTCTCTTAGCAGCGATTGGCTTTGTGAAGTTGCTTGACATTTAAAGGACAAGTCCTGTAGATGAGGCAGCATGAGGAAGAAGAAAGAACTCCAGACTAAAATTTCAAAGTCTTGACTCTACCACCATGATTTCTGTGATCATGGGCAAACCATTTCACTGCTTGGGAACTCAGCTGCCCTCAAGGACCCCACAGTCCGTCTGAGGACAGATTCTCAAGCAACTAACTACCACCAGGCGGAATGAGATGAGTGCTGTAATAGACGCCTAAATAACACCAGTCGGGGGTGTTCAAGGAAGGAGCGGTTCATTCTAATCTCGGAGATGAGGATGGGTTTTTCCAGAGAATCTCCATTTGCACTGATTTTTGAGAAACAGTCGAAGTGGATAAAGAGAAGATGGAAAGACATAACCAGCGGAGAGAACAGCATGAACAAAGGCAAAGAGACGGGAAAGTAGGATATCCGTTTGGGATGATGTGGAAGAAGGACGATGTGCGGAATGGACTGTGGAGGGGCTTCATGGTGGGGTCGGAGCTGAAAGACAGGCCAGGGCCAGCCCAAGCAAGGCCTCCTATGCGAGGACAGAGCTGAAATGCTGGTTCTTAGGCAACGAGGAATCACAGATGTTTGAGGAGGGATGTCCTACAAGCCAACGTATGTTCCAGCGTGAAGAACAGGCAAGAGAAAAGGTGGCGAGCTTGGGCTACTGCAGAATCATCCAGACAGTAGCAGATGAGGACCGTGGACAGACACAGAAGAAAGGTCCCCAGGCCACCCACAGGACGTGGGACCTCCACCAGCACCCTGCATCAGAGCAGCCGTGACAAGCCTGTTTGTAGAGCATCTTGACAAAATCGGCTGCAATTCTCATCTCTTATTTTCTGCTCAAATCACCTTTTTTTCTGTTTTCACTTTCAGTTAAGAGGATTAGTTTGCGGAGAGGGTGTGTGTGTGTGTGTGTGTGTGTGTGTGTCTGTGTGTGTGTGTGGTGTATTTTAATTAAGATAAAGCAACAATTAAGTCCCTGGAGCCTGAGTCATTCCCACGGGCACAGCCCTCTCCTGAGTGGCACTCAGCTCCGGCCGCCTCCCTCATTTTAAGTCAGACTCCCAGCAGCACATAAAGAGCAAATCCCAGTGTCACGCGCCTCTAAGCCTGTCAGCAGTGCTCTGTGGCTGTGTTCTGGCTGGTGTGCTCCCAGGGAAGAGGCTGAGCTTCCTAGCAGAACACTGTGGTGAGTAATGAGTCCTAAGGAAAACCCTGAGAGCAGATTTCTTGGGAGCTGTGAGTGAGGCGAAGGGCAAGGCGGAAGCAGTGATGGAAAGTGTTTGTATAACCCGCCTGTCCCCTCTCACCCCGACACACACCGAGGTTTCTCTTTCATGATTGTTTTAGCCTCTTTCTCCCTCCCAACCACCTAGCACTCAATTCTTGGAGGGAAAATTAACATTCATTATGCAATTTATCTCTCTCCTTTTAATCCAGAGTGTCTGTCTCCAAGGTCCCTTCCTCAATAATTAATGTTTGTTCTCATTTCCCATTCTCCAGAGCATCTATTCTGGAACTGGAGGGTCAACAATTAACACTAATTATGGCTTTTCCCTCTCTCCAGTGTTGGTTCTCAGAATCCCAAGCCGCCACACTGAGCCTAAGTGTGTGTGTGCGTGTGGCTGTGTGTGTGTGTGCACACCAAGGTGGGAAAGCAACAAAGAGCAGCTTTTCCAAGCCCCACCTCACTGTAGCAAACCAATAACCCAGACATTCATTTCCGGCAGCCTCTCCAGTATGGTTATTACCAGTAATGAGACAACGAAGCATAAATACATACGTACATGTGTTTGGAAATTAGTTTTAGTAGGTATTAGATGGATGATCTAGAAATCTTTTGCAGAAATCTATGATTTCCTGGACCTTTTCCTCCCTATTGCTATCTCCTTAATATCTCAAACCTCTCTCTCTCTCTCTCTCTCTCTCTCTCTCTCTCTCTCTCTTTCACACACACACACACACACACACACACACACAATTTCCTACTAAAAACCATTCTTTCATTTCCCATCCACATCTGACCCCTTTGCTATCTATCCCCCCCAACTTAACTGTCTTTCTCTGGTCTGACATCCCAATCCTCCGGGGCCATTGAAACGGCATTGTTTTAATTAATTTTCATGTGACTGACAAGGACAGCTAGCAGAATAATTCTCACCCCTGGTGGCTCTAAGAGATCACACACAAAAATTCATCAGGCCTGTGCAACAGCCTGTCTGTCTCTTTGGCTGTAATCAGATGGGCTAGAATCCCTCACGTCTCCCCGGCCCAACCCTTGTATTCACACTACAGCTGGAGGCTGGGCGCCTCACATGCGCCTGCGTCTGTCATCCCACCGTTGCTGTGTGCACAGGGCTCTGCGACACATCTGCTGTGCACATCTGGGCACCTCCGCACAGCCTGTGTCAAGCAGTAACTGTTTCATGCTCTTGCTCTGTCAAGAGTTCCCCTCTCAGAAATTTGGCATCATGGTCCTGGCAGGGTTTCTCCCTTAAACATCTTAAATTAAAATATTACTTTCTTCAATGCTTTTAAGCCCTAAGTCAACCTTCTCTCCATGATAGCATCTAGGAATTTTCAAAGCCATCCCATTCATTACGAGGCTTAAGCATCAGGGCATCCATTTTGTGTTTTCCCCTGTCTTGGGGTAAGGAAAATAGCTTTTTTCAAGACTTTTTCACTCTTTAGGTAAAACTCTTCTTGTTTTTCAGCTTATGAATCTGTCAGTTCAAATTTCAGCCATGAAAATGAGGGGTCTCGTATTCAACATCTCCTATAAGTTTAGATTTTCCTCAAAAAGTCACCTGTACTTCTCGTCTATGTCATTTGACTCACATACATAATATTTCATACCTAGACCTCCAGAAATACACAGCTTCTCCCCCAGTATAGCAATACGTGGAAAAGAGGGTTCACTTCATGAGTTACTCAGGGGCAGCCCTGGGTGTGCTGGTCTGAGTGTAAATAGTGGGGGAGAAGAGAAGTCGGGTTGAACCAGTGCTTGTGCTTAGCTGGCCCAGGAAGGAGAATTTTCAGGGATGTCCTGAGGGTTCTGCAGGTCATATGCTGCACAATTATAACAAGATGATATTGGCTCCTAGAATTGTGCACAGCTTAGCTTGCACAACCACAAACTGGGAAACTGAGAGAAAGACTCTCAGGCTTGGACTTTAAATGGAGGACTGAGGCCTGGCTGGTTTTGCTCAGTGGATAGAGCATTGGCCTGCAGATTGAAGGGTCCCGGGTTCCATTCTGGTCAAGCGCACATGCCTGGGTTGTGGGCTCGATCCCCAGTGGGAGGCGTGCAAGAGGCAGCTGATCAATGACTCTCAATCATCATTGATGTTTCTATCTCTCTCTCCCTCTCTCCCTTCCTCTCTGAAGTCAATTTAAAAAAAAAAAAAAATGGAGGACGGAGGCCAGTCCTGCCTCTTCCAAGCTTCCTTTCATATTGTGTTTCCCCCATAGAGAACTAAGCAAACACTAAGAGTAGAGGTTCACTTTGTAGCTCAACCTCCACCCACAGCCATTGCTGCTTCTGCTGCAGACCAGCAGGAAAGGATGATTATGTAGAGATTTTCTCTCCTAAAAATAGGTTTTGATTAATAGCAAAATGTGTGTGGTCTTCCTTACTGCTTATTTTTGGGACGGGCAGCAATGAATCCTGAGTGAGAGACCTGCTAAAGGAACAGGAAGCCAGGCCATAGATGGAAGGCCGGAGCCAGGCTGAGTGAAGGGAACTGTTTCTGCCAGAGACTGCAAAACTAGAAGGAAAAAAAAGGCACAGTCATATGCTTGCCAATCTCAAAATCTGTCAGCAGAGAAATGCTCGGATGCCTGGTATTCCATATTACCCTTCCTGCCGTTCTCCTTGGGTGGAGAGGCTGACCATCATGGGAAGAGTTTCCGTGTCAGTTCTGCTCACTCTCGCCCATTGGTTGGAAATGGGTCAAGGCAGCTCTTAAATAGAAGCCTTCAGTAAAGGAGGGGTAGGAGGAGGAAGAGAAGGAGGGGATCATGATGATAGCTACCATTGTTGTCTATCTTTGATAGGCCAATCATTGCGCTAAGTGCTTTACACTCATTATTTCTCTTCATCCTCACAGCAATGATGTAAGATAAATTCTATTATCTTTATTTTTTATCTAGGACCATGCAGCTCAGAGAGGTTACATGACTTGCCCAAAGTCACACAGCTAAGTGGTGAAGCTGAGATTTGAATCTTAGGAAGCTGGGGTTTTTTTTAACCACTGCTCAGGGTTAGTGGTGTTGTCAGTCTACACAGGCACATTCCCACCTGACAACATGTGAGACGTTAGGAAGTTCCTGACTTAAAAATGACCCGTACAAACAAATGGCTTCTGTTGTTCTTTACTCCGGCCAATTCCCCTTACCAGCATCAGACCCCCTTGTGTGGAAGACACTGAAAATGATTTGCAACTTTTAAAGATATGGGAGAAGGAGAGAAGCTGAAAAAAATAAATTGTTCAGGAGAACCAAACTCTTGAAACAGATTTTCCAGCAAGATAGGCCTGTTTACAGGGTAGCTCTCCAGACCAAAAATATTCTTCCTAATATGACCAAAATGTTATAACTTCAATTCTACTGTTCTACGATTTAAATCTCACTAGTAATAGACTTATTTTGGATTCAGAAGTATTCTCTTAAAGTACTGATACTGAAAAGCTAATAGTCATTCACACTTTAGTAAAATTTTATTTACTTGCAACCTAGATGAGAACTGCTGTGCTGAGGAACTACAATTTCTGATAGGGGTGGAAACAGAGGTGGGTAATTTTAGGGTAAGTAGGGTTATAAGGGTTGAAACATGCCTGACTGGTACAGTGCCCCAGAGGGCTTGGATTAATAGAGAATATTAGCTGTACAGGGAAGGAGGCAGAAGAAGGAGAAAAGTACAGAAAAGGAAATGGTAGAGTGCCAAAGACAAACTATTTCAGAATTGCCCCATAACAAGCTCTATGTCCAGGGAAAGGAAAGAAAACTTACTCCTCTTCTCTATTCCTAGTCCCTAAAAGACCTTCATTAGGCTAATTCAAATCTCGTTCTCATTTCCAATTGTTTGAAAATACTGTTCCCTCTGCCTGAAGCACAATTTCTCATCTCCTCCTAACACCCGACATATTTTTAAATTGTGGTAACATAGATGTAACATAAAATTTGCCAACTTAACCATTTTTTAAGGGTAAAGTAGTGCTAAGTACATTCACACTGTTGTGCAACCAATCTCTAGAACTCTTTTCATCTTGCAAAACTGAAACTGTATACCCATGAAATAACTCCCCATTCTCCCCCAGCCCCCAGCCCCCCGACAACCACCATTCTACTTTCCGCTATCCCCCAACTGTTACCTCTTTCCCTGGTTAACTCTTACTCACCATTCAGTTCCCAATTTCGTTCTCAAGTCGACCTCCCTCCGGGCAGTTTTCCTGTGCCTCCCACCCAATCCTCTCCACCGACTGGGTGGCAGGCCTCTTCCACCCGCTCTCACTGCACCCTGTGCGTGGCCCATCACAGCATCTCTCTTACAGAATGGTCTACTTTCTAGGCTTTTCTCTCCACTAGACTGCAAGCTTTTTAAGGACAGGGACCCACCAGTACCACGGGACCTGGCAGAATGCTGCTGGCACACACAGACTATAGGTGTTTTATGTGCATTTGAATAATAAAAGAGTTCAGCTATAATACGGGTTAAACTGGTTTTTTTGTTTTTTAAGAATGAGCTGGGAGACTCACCACCAAGCAGAACGTAGTCTTTGCAGGAAAATGCATTCCAGTAGGCTGCCCTTATAAGCACAGAGTACCTCTTTCAGGGCTTAGAATGTAGGAAACGTATTTGTCCCCTTGATTTGCTCAACGACCTTAAAGAATAACTCTTATATCTCTTTGTGTTTAACATCCCCCATTCGTTTTTTAGGAAAATGGATATAACACTACTCTGAAAATAATATCCCCTGGAATTGAGTTCAAAGAGCAATTTAACAAAAAGTTGTGAAAACTCTATAGGTGATTCCAGTAACTGGAATCACCTATAGAGTTTTCACAACTTTTGTTTCCTTATTGGTCATTTTGTTTTAATAAACAGTTTCAGATAAAAAAGATAGGATTCTAAAAAATTATATAAATGGTGGACATTGATTATTTGTGGACTTGAAGATCGGTTTCAAATAATTATAAAAGACTTCAGAAGTCAGGGACACATGAAATTTGTCATTTTGCAGAAGCAAGAAGTCAAATCCTAGACATCATGAAGGTGGGAGACAGAAGACCATCAGTAAACTAGGGAGTGGGTACAGCACCCACATCTCAGTGTCGTGGTCTATATTCATTGTAACATCTGCAATAGCTCATGTTACATTATTTTTTTTAAAAGAAGAACACTGATTTATTTTTTTTATCATTTTTTCTTTTTTTATATATTTTTATTGATTTCAGAGAGAAGGAGAGATAGAAACATCAATGATGAGAGAGAATCATTGATCAGCTACCTCCTGCATGCCCCCTACTGGGATTGAGCCTGCAACCGAGGTATGTGCCCTTGACCAGAATCGAACCCGTGATCCTTCAGTGCACAGGCCTCGCTCTATCCACTGAGCAAAACTGGCTAGGGCTATTGTTTTTGCTTAGTGGCCCTTAAAAGAAGGCCAATTGCTGGGGCTGGTGATGGAAGTAAGAGAAAGTGAAGTGGGTTTAACAATTTGATGAGTCTCTGACCCCCAAAAATGGTTTTATAAATTACTCTAATCCTTTGTTTATAGATTCATTTATTTATAGACTCATCAAGAGTCTAAAGAGTTCCCCTTCTTTTTTCATTTCTACTTTAGTTTTATTGGGAATATGATATACAAGGGATATTCACAAATCTAAGGATTCCTGAAATTCTCGGAATGTGTCCCTCCCAAAGCAGTCAAGATCTGCAGTTCACTTAATGTATGAGATGCACGTGGCATCAGGGCCTTCCTCAAGCAGTGAAGTAGGACTTGGCACAACACATTTTAAGGCTGATATGTGTGTATGTGTATCATTTATATTTCTCAACCCATAGAAAGGTTTGGTATACTAATTTTTGTTCTGTCAAGTGCTCAAAAATTATACTTTTCATTAATAATCTATAAATACTGTTTTCTATTTTATCACCCTTCAGATGTTTATCTTCTCATCAAAGAACAAAAAAAAACATAGAGAAGCATGAGGCTTTTCCTCAGGATTTTTTTTCCTCCTGGTTTCTCTCTTGCTGCTTTCATACATCTCCCTGTGGCCTAAGCCTTTTCACTTGCTATTGTCTTAGTTCTCTACGATTTGTCATTTGAAAATTAATGAAGACACCAGTATCAGAACATGTCCAATAGAAAGAATTAGCGAGTCTATTTTACAGAGTACCTAAAGATTATTTATTCATTCATTCAATATATAATTGACCACCTACTAATGCCAAATACAGTGCTAGGCACAAGAATACAGTTGAGAGACAAAGTCTATGCCTTAAAGTAGTGGAGTGTGCTTAGAGCTTTGAACGAGCACAGGCTACCTCCACCGGGAGGTTGAGAAGTATTTTGGAAGCAGAGGACACTTAGGCTGAGTTTCTAAGGATATCTGTAGGGAGCGGCCAAGTAGAAAGAAGAAAAGAGGCTCCAGGGAAAGAGGCCATATGAAGGCTAGAAAAAATGACACCATGGGAGAAGTGAGAGCAGCTTGTAATGCCTGGACCCCAGGGCACACGTAGGGGAGGAAGTGGTGAGAAACTCAGCTAAAGGGGTAAGCAAGAGCTAAATTATAAAGGGCCATAGCCAGCAACTAAGGAATTTATCCCAAAGGCTTTGAGATCCTGTTTACACAGAAATTGACATAACCAAATTTTTATTTCAGAGAAATGATTCTCCCAGCTATGTAAAGAATGGATTGAAGGGGGAAAGGCTAGAGGCTGGGAGACCGGATGTCTATACTAGTTTGAGAGCACGTGAGCAAGAATAATATTTTCTGCACCATTAAGGCCACCACATGAATTAAATGGATTAGCCACTTCGTATGTAGTTCTATCTTCAACCTCTATTTTAATTCCCTCCTTCCATACATTCTTCCACCAGAAGTATCCTTATTAATCTTATGATATATCTTGATTGGAGGATTTCTCATGTAGCTGATTTTTTTTGTTATTGCTACACAAGTCAAATTTAAATTCCATCATCTAGCTTGCGTTCCATTTGGGGCTTGGTAAACTGCCATGTACCACTGGACCTCTCCATAAAAAATAATTTATGAACTTTTGAGAGAAGTTGGTGTTCCCAAAGCTAAAGCCAGACCCTTGAGACTGAGCTAGCCTTAGTCTGCGAAGACATAAGTAAGTAAAAGAACTGTTATTCCAAATTGGAAGAAAAATATTGCTCTTGCATTTATTGCATTTCCATATTTAAATTCAGAATGACTCATATCTTCTAGATCCGTCTAGTTGGCTCCTTTACTAGAGCTCCCTGGGGTATGTCTTTGGCCTGGAGACTTTCTCAGGTCTTGAGCAACTATTTGATATGCCCATCTCACCCTCCTCATCATCCAGGAAGATTTAAAGAGAAAATGTGTAGCATTAGCAAGGTCTTAAATCTTATCCCAAGAACTTGATAATGACAATACCAAAAGGCCATCTTGGGTCTCAGTCTCCTACATTAAACAAGCAGACTTGAGGTTTATTATAACACAATAAACACCCTATAGGTCATAGACGTCTTGAGTCATATCATATGAAATAAGTATTTTTAGATAGCAGTCCTAAGGAAAGGTCAGCTGGCCTATATAAAGGAACCAGAATTATCCTTCCTTTTATGGTTTAGTTTATACTGGGAAGAATTTCTTTTTAATAATCTGGAATTTGCCTTTGCCTCTTCCATTTTGGACCAAAATAAAAACCATGAAGGTACAAAGGCTGACTTTTAGGCCTCCTCCTATTGGTTTCTGCTGTAAGTCCATGTGCAAAGCTCTGAGAAGGCCAAGTTGCTCCCTGAGGTCTGTTTGGCAATGAATAGATCCCTCCTCAATGATGAACCACCGCAAGTGTGGGCAAAGTTCCATGACAGCAGGCTAATGATCAAAGGCTCCTCATGCCTGTGTGGGAAAAGTCCCTAAACAGATTTAAAGAGGCTCCTGCCAGCACCTCCAAAAGCTACTGCCCTTGTGACCACAGAATGTTGGGCCACTTTGGAGCCTATGGGTCTGACATTGTTTCTCAAGCCCTGACGGCATCTATGGAGGAGTCAGGTGGCCCACGTTGCCTGATAAGGTGACTCTTTGGAGTTCAGTTTCCACTCTGATGCCAGGTGGGACCCGCCAGAGTAAATATGACTATCTTTCCTTTTTAACTAAAACAGTGAACCACAACTTGGCAATTAAACATAGTCAACATAGGTTTAAGTAGGAGGAAATTTTAAGGCATCTTATTCCAGACTAGAATCAGATGCTCTTTCCTGCTATTCAAGTCTTGAGTGTTTGGTGAAGGATCCCATGACTTGAAGGCAGAGGAGGCTTGGGATGGGACCCCATGTAGTAAGGGTCATCTCTGAGCTGCCGGTTATCTGGTGGGAAGGCTATCTCCTTGCTAAAAGCCTGTGGTTAGATTAATGCTCGCATTTGAAAATCCGCTCTGGCCTGATGGTGGGCAGCCAGGGAAGGAGAGTGTTTTCTGTTTATCTCTTTAGTGGCAGAAATGTTCATCACAGAAAGACCGCGAGTTCCCAGTTTCAGGCCGGCCTGGAAGCTGTGCCGCCCGTATCTGTGATTGTACACATCTCCTCCGGGATGATGAAAAAGAGCCGGGTCTGTGTTCACAGCCAGTTGTCTGCGTTGGTCAATGAGTTCGTTTCTTCGGCTTGATAACAGGGGTAGATCTCCCCACATTGTTCAGAGAGAAAGCGTTACCACCCCCATTGCTCTATCTCCCAGGAATGCAGTGTGAGTTGCGTCTCCTCCTCGACAGCTTAGACCTCAGTAAATTATCAGGGTCTTGACCCACGAGATGGAGAAGTCTTAAGCGATTTTTCAGCCTCCTATCTAAAAACGTGTTTACATTTCTTGAACTCTGGCTGACTGATTCATTCTCCTGGTGTTGCAAGAACTTTCCTTATGCGTTAGAATTTATAAGTTTCATTTCTAAGAGACCCATGGTTCCTTTCAAGCCACAGTGAAATGAACCTCATCGCAACACGATTCTGCTGGGCTGGATTTGTCCGGGGGCCAAGCAGCTGGGATGTGGCAAGCTCAAGTGAGGCTAACAGGAGGCAGTGCGATGTGGAAGGGAAAGTACAAGATGCTAAATCAGGAGATCCGGTCTTGGGCTATTTCAAGGTATGGCCCTGAGCCAATCCCAGGAAACCACTCTCTGGGCCTCAGTTTCCCCAGCTGTTTTCAATTTTTAAACGTTTTAAATCTGTACAGAAGCCATTTTCAAACGAGACAGAAGAGGACAGCTGAGAAACAACAGAAAAGGAAAGGTCAGCCCACAAGGCATGCCTAGAGGCTTCAGGTCAAGGAGACAAAGAAGCAGAGTCACATGTGGCCACAGGCTCTTAAAAGAGCTACTTGCAAGCAGCAAGCATGGAAAGAACTTTCTGTTGGACACTCGTCCCACACAAGAGGCTAAACTCCTTTGACAGAGGAGCCATGCGCCTGGCTAAATTTGTTCCTCAAATAAACACTCCTTTATAAACACTGAATTTACTTTCTAAGAGGAAGAAAGAAAAACAAAATAAGCCCTATCCCTCTGCAGCTTGGGGTTTCAATCAGGCAGTCTTGGGCTCGAAGCCTCATTGGTGGCCAGCCAGTGGTTGCCCTATGAGCCAGGAGGTCCTGGTTCAATACTCCATCGGGACGCATGCCTGGGTTGCGGGCTCGATCCCCAATAGGGGGCGTGCGGGAGGCAGCCGATCAATGATTCTCTCTCATGATTGATGTTTCTCTCTCTCTCTCCCTCTCCCTTCCTCTCTGAAATCAATAAAAATATATATTTTTAAAATACCTCACTAGTTATACAACCTTGAGGCGGTGACTTTACCTTCTGAGCCTCAGTTTCCACACCTGTAGGGAGCAGAGATAGCACAACCTCGGAGGAGAGGCGTGTGGATGACACACCAACTCCATGTCTGTGTCTGTGGGGCGCCTGCTCCTTGGGGGGGTCCCACTGTGGCATCACGCCCCCTCCTCTCCTGTTGCCCCTCCACACTGTGAGGGGAAAGGGAAAAGGGGACATCTCTGATCTCTCAATCTAGAAGGTTGCAGAAGCATTTTCCTGCTCCTGTGAAGTGCTATCATACAAAATTCATATTCAGCAGCATCGGCAGATTTTTCCCATCAATATTTCCTTTTTAATTTCAGCTTTATCTGAGTCTTAGTAGCATAAAGAATTTCATTTTTTTTTCTTTTAAAGATCAACCAAGACAAGAAAATAGAAATTTGAATATGTCTTAATGCTATATATAACGGGTGTTTAGACTGCCCATAGAGGTTATGGGTATTATTTGTTGAGTAAATATGAATGCCATCTGTGTAGGTATGTGTGTTTATAATCTTACACATAAGAACTAGGTGTGCATGTATATGGTATGTATAAAAATTCATGAGACCTACATCTGACAACTTGGGTTCTTTTCTAATTTCTACCACAGCAAACACTGAATCTGGAACCGATCTTCCCATGGATCTTAATAAAACCTCACCTTTGACCGAAAAGCCAGAGAAGCAGGTACAGTATTGATTTTATTTATTTATTTATTTATTTATGATACATTTTTGTTGTTTTCAGAGAGGCAGGGAGAGGGAAAGAGAGAAACATCAATGATGAGAGAATCATTGATTGGCTGCCTCCTGCATGCTCCTGACTGGAGATCGAGCCCACAACCTGGGCATGTGCCCTTGACTGGAACTGAACCCGGGACCCTTCAGTCCGTAGGCCGATGCGCTAACCACTGAGCAACCGGCTAGGGCTACAGTATTGATTTTAAATGAGCAGGAGATGGGGAGTCAGAACGTTTGGGTTCTTGTCCTGGCTTGCTGTGTGACCCTAAATGAGATTCTTCCCTTCTCTGGGCCTCATCTGCCTCATCAATAAAATGAGACAAATGAACTATAAAATCCCAGAGGTTCCTTCACTCACAGACCGGGAATGTTTTGTCTGGCTCTTCGTGTTCATGAATAAGCTGAATGGGCTTTTCCCTCATTTCTGGAACAAAGAACAAAGAAAGGTACCATCCATTGAGGCTGGAAGCACTAAGACTTCGTGGCAATGGGCCTGTCTTTTCCACTCCAATTCTCATTCCTAATGTGAGTGGACGTGGGGGCGGGGGGGGAGGAATAGAGCTATTAAGAAAAAAAACACAAGGATGCCTTAAAGAAAGGAGAAAAAGGCTGCATCCGGGTGGGTTAGGAATATCAGTGATTCAAAGGCATATGTTCACAAATATTTGCAATTTTGTTCCTTCATTTGAGGCTGGAACTATCTTCCAGCTCTCTGGAGAGACAACTCAGGGGAATTCCTGCTGCTGCTCAGGGTTCCCAGACCCTGAAGCAGGAGCAGCCCAGCTCCCGCCTCTCAGGTCGGTCCCTGGTGTGACAGCCGAGGAGCAAGGGCGCTTGATCTCTCTTCTCTCTTATCTCCCACTTCCTGCCCCAGCCCGACTTCCACCTCTTCCCTCACACTCATTAAAAAACAATCTTAAATATACATTTTAATAGATTTTTTTTAAATCTGATAAAAGTCGTTTTTGTTTTCATCTGTGCGACTAGCTGGCTCTGTGGAAAGACCCGAACTTTCCTTTAGACACCCAGGCCTAGATCAGGCTTCCGCTGAGCCACCCCTTCCACACAACCAACGTTTTGTTTTTTTGTTTTTACATTCCCACTTTGAAGGCATACTTTGTAGGGGATCGAGAAGCTTTTCTAAGAGAGACTGTAACTATGGAAAAGCTAATATGCTATATATTTCCTTAAAATCTATTTTTATTGATTTCAGAGCAGAAGGGAGAGGGAGAGATAGAAACATCAGTGATGAGAGAGAATCATTGATCAGCTGCCTCCTGCATGCCCCCTAGTGCAGTTCGAGCCTACAACCCAGGCACGTGTCCTTGACCAGAATCAAACCTGGGACCCTTCAGTCCGCAGGCCAATGCTCTACCCACTGAGCCAAACTGGCTAAGGCCATATGCTCTGTTTTGGTAATTCCACAACTCCAAAGGCCCTGCAAATACCTCACCCTAAACACGCTCCACATTCACCCAGCCCCGTGGCTGTGTTTCAGGAGAATTGACATCACCTGCCATGAAAAAAGGGGCTCAGTCGTGTCAAATTAAGTCCTAGAGTCTGAACTGTTAACCTCGCAGTCAGAGGAACACCAGGCCGAGGGTCTGACACTCTAACCCTGGGTCGCCCGTGAGGCTGTGGCAAAACCAGCTGCTCTGAGAACTTCACGTGCCCCCTTCGTGAAAAGAGGGGAGTCGTCCCCCCAGAGCCAATTGCCTTCTTTCGTCTAGCAGCAGCCCCCAAAAGGAGAACCACTTAAGGAAAAGTCTAGGGAGCCCCACCAGCCCTTAACACAGAGAAAATGGAGGTGGAGTGGGGGTGGTACCCTCCTTGCCGACCCCCCCTTACTTCTTGAGGCTAATGGCCCTTTATTAGATTAATCACTGACTTCGATTTTAACTACTTCCTCAGCCTACTCCATGTAAATGACTAATTTCGAGTTACTATAAAGCATCTGGAAAGGATTTAGAAACAAATTTCTGCCCAGCAGATTTCAGTTACGTACCTTGATGGATTCCTCTCGCTGTCGCCTTCCACTCTGAAGCAGGCTAGGATATCGCACAAAATTGATCTTTATCAGCATCAGCAGTTCCTGCTCTTCCTTCCTGCCCGCGAATTCCCCACTGACTCATCCTCTCCCTCCCTCACTGGGGTCTTCCCATATTAGGAGTTCAGTCACATAAAATGCTTTTACATTTTTATCCCGGCGCTGGCTGCCAGGGGAGCAAAAACCCCAAAGGTGGGGTGCTTTGGCAGCCCCGCGCTTTAGGGAGAAGTCACAGACCCAGAATTGGGAGATAACTTCTGAGGGGTGGGTAAGAGAGCGAGCCAGCGAGTGCTTGGCAGACGTGACTGGGTTCATGGATGCACCCGGTTCCGGAGGCTGCCTATGGATGCCCCCTACTGGCTGGATTTATTTTTTTATATATATATTTTTTTTATTGATTTCAGAGAGGAAGGGAGAGGGAGAAAGAGGTAGAAACATCAAGGGGAAGAGATAATCAGCGATCGGCTGCCTCCTGGACGCCCCCACACTGGGGATGAGCCCGCAACCCGGCATGTGCCCTGATCGGGAACCGAACCGTGACCTCCTGGTTCACTGGTCGATGCTCAACCACTGAGCCACCTGGCCGGGCGGTACTGCCTGGATTTAAACGCCTCTGCTGTGCGTTTCCTGAGCGGGGTCTGCGCTGGGAAGGGGGCAGGAAGATCTGGGGCTCCTGCCTCCAATACACAGGATGGCAAATCGTGGGCCTAGCTCCTGAGACACCCCTCCACACCTGGGGACGGACCAGGGCCTCGGAGGCGCATCCATAAATAGAAATGAGAGGAGCAACTGACCTCAACCACTTCCTAGGCGTTGGAGGAGGGGGGTTCAGTCGGGGGCGGGGGGGGGCGGGGCGGAGGGGGCAGAAAACTACAAGGGGAAATGTGGAGATGAAAAGAGCAATGAAAAAAGGACAGGGAGACAAGCAGACGTGTTTCCACTCCAAGCTCCCACTTCCTCTTTCAAATGAACGGCCTCCCCACTGCGAACAGAATCAAGTATTTATAAGGCATTTTTTGCATATTAATAACAGCTGCAGATGGAGCGCTGCCCGTGCTGAGGTCCTAAAGGTATGGCGCCCTTTTTTAATGCGGGTCCTTCCAGCTCCTCACGGAACGTGATCGTCTCCTTCACATGTATTCCCCTTCCTGCCTCGTGGCACCTCCTGAGGCCTTTCATTTGATTAAGAGAAATTTCGTGCCTGGGATACGGTCAGAGACCAGAGCGGTTCCTACCTGGTGGCTGACATCAATCGCCGGCGACGCGGTCCTCTTCCCCAGGGCCTCTCTGTGCAGAGGCTGCAGCGCGGGTGAGGTGACCAGCACCTAAGGAGAGTATTAAAATTGTAAATGGAAATTCTAGGAGGAAACATTAACATATCTATGCTGGGGGAGGGGGGGAGAAGGATGAAAGTAAAACTTTTTAAGTTTAAAAATGATTGCATTCACTAAAACAGCATTATTATCTATACTCAGTAAAGATCACGTTCAACTTGAGAAGGAAAACATTGAGAACCCGGAAAAATAAGCAAAAGACAAACAATAATAGTGATAGAAAGCAAGTATGGGAAAATATTCCTCCTGCGTGGCAATTTAAACGCAAATTGAGGCAAACTGGAGATCAATGCTCTATTTGAGATGCGTGTCTCCTCTCGATTTTTTATAAGGCAACACCCAGTACTGCCAAGGTTTGGGTAAAACCCGCACACTCCTGGTGGGGTGTAACCTGTTTCAATCCATGTGTAAAGCAAAACGGCAATATCACTTGTGAAAACAGGAAAAAAAATATTTATAGCCATTGATTTGCTGTTTCTGACTTCTGGGAATTTATCCTAAGGGAATAATTCAGCAGGAAAAAAAGTGAGTGAAGATGTCTATTGCAGCATTATCTATAATAGAGAAAAATGGGAAACAGCCTATAATAGTCCAACATGGGAGAGTTAACTGTGACATAGCCCTCTCAGTGAGGGGTTTAACTCAGGCATTAAAAAACGATGCCTGTTCCAGCTAGAAATTGTGATTTAATACTAATGGAATGATGCAGGGTTTCTTAACCTCAACACCACTGGCATGTGGGGCCAGAGAGTCTTTGTGGCATGGGTTTTCCTGTACATTGTAGGTTATTGAGCAGCATCCCGAGCCTCTACTCACTAAAGGCCAGTAACACTCCCCCAGTTGTGACCATCCAAAGATGTCTCCGGACCTCGCCACATGTCCCCGGAGGGCAAATCACAGCCAGTTGAGAACTGCCAAGGTGACTTTAAAAATGGAAGTCAAAGTGATGTCAACCGTGACTGCTGCCATATGTTTGTAAAAATGTATGTATAGCCCGGCCAGCGTGGCTCAGTGGTTGAGCATAAAGCCATAAACCAGGAGGTTGCTGTTTGATTCCCGGTCAGGGCACGGTCAGGGCACGTGCCCAGGTTGCAGGCTTGATCCTCGCTCGGTAGGGGGTGTGCAGGAGGCAGCCAATCAATGATTCCCTGTCATCATTGATGTTTCTGTCTCTCTCCCCCTCTCCCTTCCTCTCTGAAATCAATAAAAAATATACATTTTTTAAATGAATCTGTAAGGAAAAGACTTGCATATAACGCATTCAAAAAAGTGCAGTCATGCTAATTAAAATTAGGGATGTGTTAGGTTGAGTTTTTTTGTTTTCAGTCTGCCTGTTTTTCTTTTTTTCAAAATTCCCCCTGTAAGAAGGAACAATAGATCATGAGGACACCTGTTTTTAAGTCTGGCTTAAAATAAATGAGGGGGTCACAGAAAATAAGTGTACAGAAAACTAAACAAGGGTCAACACCATAGCACCATTATTTTTTTAACTTCTGTTAGTTAAAATTATTTAACATTCATTAGGTTTTATTAGATTGTTGGATAGGGCTATCAGAATTCTCCTGTTCAGGATCTCAATCCCTTTCAGCATTCTATGCCTCTGATCCTAGGCCTTGGGAACAATGAACTTGCCTCTTTTTCTGAAAAGTTTGCATCTCAAAGTATAAAACTCTCTTGTCCATCCAGATCTCTCTATGTAATCCTGGGGCGGGAGGGGCCCTGAGCCCACTGGTTTATAGAGCTGTCAGGTCAGAGAGGTTGTCGGTAAAGAGTATCAAAGAACAAGCTCAAACCCTAATTAGCTTACCCCAGAATCGTTGCATCTCTTTGTTTAAAGTAAGAAAGAAACCTCACCAGATTTCAGAGTCCGCTTTCTCTCCGTGAGAGAGAGCAAACATCCTTCCTCACAGGCTTTGTCTTGGGTTGGGTTTGGTTGCTTTGTAGGGATTAGAACTTTGGTAGTGTCCTAAAATCCTGTCACACTGGACTCGCCTTTTCCCCATTTCACAAAGCCACTTCTATTTCGGCCCAGATTATCTCTCTTGACCTCAGGTTTCATGAGTTTACAACAGTAGAAATTCATATTTGATCTTCTGTGGTCTAAATTTACCTCTTTTGGCTTTCAAAGAGTAGCCTGTAATTCTAGTGCACTGGGATTTAGGTTGAATAAACCTATGTTTACCCCATCTGTTTCCTCGGTGGTTTCACAGATGGTGTTCATATCGCCTTTCAGCCTTCCTCTTTCAGGACAAAGAAAACACACACACACACACACACACCTGTAGACACACTAAGTTTTTGTACAAAGGTACAAAGATAGCCTTTTCAGTGTCCTTCTGATACCCTACCTTCTGTTGAACTTTTTGACTGATATCTAAAAGCACAAGCTAGACTCTCTGTAAAGACAGACTTTCTTTCTAAATTGCCTACTCACCTTTGTATCCCATGTGTTTAGCGTTTAGCACAGTTCCTGGCACATGGTAGCTATGGGGTGGGATAGATTAAATCTTTTGTCGACCATAAGGTCCATGTTCCGGGGGTAGAAAAAGCCCCTAATCTTCTAAATTGGATTTGGAGATTGTGCTTGTTTTATTTCCAGTGATAATGATGTGGAAGTTCAGATGACATTTCTCTAACAATCCCATAATCTCCAGATACTTCCTCCTGTTGGTTGCCACAATTTGGTATTTCACAATTTGGAAAAGCTTTGGGTTGTGTGCAGATTGAAGATGTCATTAGGCCTCCTTCTTAGAGATGTTTTTGAGGCTGATGGGTAAGATTGGGCCTAGCACTGATCTGTAGGAGAATTAACTGTCTGCGTTTCCCCGTCTAGAGAAGTATGCTGTATTTCCCACCCTGTGTTCTTCATTTCTGAACACCTGGTACAGCATTTCCCCAAGTTCCATGCTCCAACCCCCTTCCTCTCTCCCTGGTTTCCTCAATAGCTTTGGTTGTAAAACTTTGCAAAGGTTTTTTGAAGATCTAAGCAAACTTCATCTTTTGGTTCAACCACAGGATTACTTTGTCAGCCCAAAAACCTCACTGACAATTTAAGGATAATTTACAGAGAGGGATTTGTTTCTAATTACAAAATCAAGGCTTTCATTTGTTGAATGTTTACTTAGACTATTATTTATTCCAGTAAGTCTTTGTTTATTGATTTGCTGGCTGCTGGTTCCAACCAGACACATAATATGTGCCTAGTTAATTATTTTTCTTTTGTATTTTTATTATGGAAAATTTGAAGCATATGCAAAAGTAGAGAGAATAGTGTAATGAATCTCCATGTACCTGTCATAAGCTTCAACAGTTCCCTCCCCATTGTCTGGAGAGGATATTTTTAAGTGGTCCTAACAGCCAATGTGTTTGAGGTTAACTATGTGAAGGGTTTAGGATTCTCTCCCTTCACCTTTACAGCATCCCTATGAGGTAGATACAGTTATTATTCCCATTTTTGCAGATGAGAAGACAGATGTCACGACAGACAGGGCCCAATTCCGCATGTGGCCTGTGCTAACCAAGAGGCCTACTGGTTTGGGAACCTCATCAAGCTGCACTGAGATCCCAGCTTCTTCTGTACTGTCCCTGGGGTGGCAGGCGGGTAATTGAACGCTCTGAGGCTCAATTTCCTCATCTGCAAAGGATAATATTTCCTCATGGGGTCATGATGAGGATTAGATGAAACAACATATGGAAAGGGATTAGCACAATGCTTGTCACTAAGCAATCCCGATAAATTACAATAGTAACTATTACTCTATCCCCAGCCCTCTGCCTTGAAAGCCATTCTAAAACAGAGCTTGGAGCTTGTGTACCGTGGAAGGGTTCAGAGATGGAAAGAGAGAAGCTTGACAGGCAGGACTCTGAGTCAATCCACCAACTGTTTCCCCCAAGCCCTACCCCCAACCCCTCCAGGATCCTCCATGCTGTCTGGAATTTTGCTCCACTGCTTACAGTTCTGCCTCTTCGAGACTCCTCTGGGTTTCTCATCTCTCACTGTAAACCTTCTTTTAATCTCTTTCTGCTCTGCACCTAAGGGCCAGGGGGCGGAGTTGGGGCAGGGAATTTGGGAGCTGGAAGCACTGCGTCCAGCAGGGCCCCAGCCCCCACAGCAGGGGCTGCTGAGAAAAAGTTAGAGGCCAGAGGACAGCGGGGAGGCCAGTCAAGGGGAGGGGGCAGAAAAGAGAGGGAAAGGACATCTTTCTTCCTTTCCCCCTAGCCTCCTCAGTCCCAGCATTACCGGGGCTAGTTCAACTCCTTGTCCAGTAAATTATGGGTTAGATAAGCTTTTATGGGCCAGTGTGGGAATCAAATACCACGGGTAACATTTCTTTTTCTAGTGAAAATCAACTGATTCTAAATGACCTTTCAGAGTGGAATCGATTTCCAAGTTGAGAGTCCCTATCTCTCGGTTGTCAGATTGGAAAAGTCACGCCAGAGCTGACATAACCAGGAAGGCCCACAAATTGGGGTTAAAGTAAAGTCGGGGCTTAGAAAGAGCCAGGGACTTGCTCCGGTTTCCCACCCTGTACCCACCACCTCCCCCTTCCCACCTCCCACCTCCCACCTCCCACCTCCCAGGCTAAAAGAGGGTGCGTCATCTCCAAACGAGGCCAAGTCCCAGCCTGAATGCAGCCAGACGCCCCCTCACAGCAAAAGCTCCTTTCTACCTCCCCTGGGGCAGGAGACATCACTATTTTGGCTTAAAATTTTTCTCCTCCAGCTCCTGCTAAGCCAGATAAACAATGATTCTGTTGTGTCAACAAAGCACTTAATTAAATTGAGAACAATATCAATTAGAATTCGCAGATAAGACTTCTTTCCAGATAGTGGACAGCCCAGGAATTAAAGTGTCCCGGGTTTCATGATTCAAAAACTCCCTGAGGAGAACAGTGAGGTAGGGAAACTGAGGCACGGAAAGCTGAACAACTTGGCAAAAGTTACCCAGTGAGTCCCTCACAAAAGCTGAGATGGGAGGTTGCAGCCTTTCTCTTCTTAGCCTAATGTTTGCTAGCTATTCTGCTAACGTGCTAAACACTCAGGATGTAAATCTCCTTCCCTTGGCTCGAGGTGCACAAAAGTGGATGGAGACCAAAATTCATGACAGGGAGGAACAAGAAAGCTCTTCTCTGGCTTCCAAGCAAACTGCATCTCCTGAAGCTGTCCTAAAGCTGTCACTCAGCCCGTTTCACCAGCACCACCAAACTGCCCTTAGAAGATGAAAAGTAGGCCAGGATGGCAGGTGGCTAAGAGGAGCATGCTGAACCCAGGTGGCTGGCACAGGAACCACTGAGCAGACTTGTGCTGAGCGGAGCCACACTGTGGTTTGGAGTCCCTTTTGCTCCTCACAAAGAAGCCATGCAGAGAGGCCAAGGAAACCTAGAGATGAGGTCTCAGAGTAGGACCTGGGCGTGGCCAGGGTGGCCGGCCTTGCACAAGCGAGGTCCCCTCCAACTGGATAGAATATGAGAAGCCACTGGTCCACTCAGATCCCTCCAGGCAGCCCAGTCATAGGAGCCCAAAAGAGTTCCTTGCCCCCCCTCAGCCTCACCTGTGACCCCATCCCTACTGCCCACTTACAGGCCCGCAGGCTGCCATGGGCAAGAATTAACAGCCTGAGAAGGCCAAGCACAGGGAAGCTTGCACAGCTCCAGGCAGGCGCGGCCCTTTCCAGGATTTGGTCCCCACCACCCATCAGGGGATGTGGCCCAGGGGAAGCTCAGAATCCCAGGTCCCCTTCCCCACCAAGTCCCAATAACTAAATCTCTCAGATCTATCCATCCCCACTGGGATCCAGAGCCTCTCCTCCCCCATCCACCCAGGGAAGTGGAGGGACAGACTCTCAGCCAAGTAGGGGGCCCAGGGGTCCTAAGGAGAGACTGGCTCTGCTCCTTTTGTTTGCTCACAGGAGGGGGACACACGCCCTGTGTGCACAGAGGTTTCAACTGACAACTTGATAGACCCCATAAGGCTTTCGGCAAAGGCCTCCCGCCCCTGCCCTCCATGCGTGAAGATAATGGTGAGATGTGGGCCCCGGCACATCTCAGATCTTGGCTCCAAAGGCCCTCCTGCCTTCTGTTTTCTTCCTCCAGCTCCGCTTGCCCACAGGTTCCCAGAGACTCTTGGCAGCTCGCTCCCAGGAGAATGAAGTTGTGCGCCGCGTGGGAGGCAGTTAGACAGCGAGAGCGTTGCAGCCTCGTTAATGAGAGACAATAGCTCTTCTTGGAGCCATTAAGCCGCAGCTTCAGAGATGGGGAACCCCAATTAGAAAGGAGTGAGAGAAGAGGAAGGCCTGAGAGACGCCTGTAGGACAGATCCGTATCTTTGGTGGCTCTGTGGGACCCATGGGTGGAGATCTAGCTGGTTGGTTTAGCATCTCCTTTCCTCCTTGTGGTAACGTATCCCAGTGACTGTAGGGCCAGCCCACGGTAGTGACCCTTCAAAATACACACGTTGAAGGAGGAGGAAAAATTGTTGGGGAGAAGCGTTTCTCCCTGAGTCTGTAGCTCAGATGTTATAATCCAAGAGTAAGAAAGGAAATGATATTTATTTAATTTGAGGACGACCTCTGTAAGTTTGGCTGCATTATATATGTGTGTGCGTATGGATATTGGTGTACAGCTGATGGCTCTCTTTTGTTCTGGCTTTCAGCTGAATCACATCATGTTTACAGCAAGATAATAATCCTGGATTTTCCATGGCTCAGTCTCTCGGAGTGTTAGATCTTGAATTCATTAGCAGTCATCCCCTTAAATGTCAGATAACATTTTAAATGCCAAGAACTTACGCAACACCTTCTGTGCAATTCAAATCAGCTTTACCCCATTAGCTCATTAATCTTTATTGTTTCATGTACTGAAGGGAAAGGCTTCCAGGTGTTTTTAGCAGGACATAGAAATATTAAAGTATGTACAGGTGAAGGACGGGGTTTTGACTTTCTGCTCAACATTTCACCCGTCCATCCGTGTTGTGATCATCCCCACTACAGCATGCACATAAACGAAACAAAAAAGCTCCAGGCATCTCTGGCTTCTTCTACTTCCCCCACCTTCACCCTTCTGTCTGACTTTGTGTTTTCTTCTCCCTTCTACACCTTCAGAGACCTTGACTTCTGTTCACTACTTATTCTGCAGTCTTTGCTCTCAAAATAGCCCAAGAGCTGCAAGTGTCCATTCTGATGGCTCAGAAAACAGAGGGGTGCCTCACATGGTCAGGGATGGGGCCCAGGAGGCTGGGGCAGAACAGGCAGACATCAGGAATTCTACTTTCCTTTTCAAAGAATCCCTGCTTGGTCTTACCTCTGAATAATCAGCTACACTGACTGCTAAAGATAGATCCTTCCAGGAATAGCTCCTAATTGTCACCCAGCTCTCTGCTCAAATGTCACCTCCTCAGAGAGGTCTTCCCTGATCACCCAAAGGCAAGTCCCACCCCTTCCCCATCAACCTCCATCCTGTCATCATTTCATTGTCTTCTTAGATTTATCACTCCCTAAAATCCTGCTTATTTATGTGTTTGTTTGTCTGACACATACACTATCACTCAGTAAATACCAATTTAATGAACCAATGAAAAACCACCCCTCAGTGGTTGAGCGTCGACCTATGAACCAGGAGGTCACAGTTCAATTCCCGGTCAGGGCATGTGACCATGTTGTGGGCTCGATCTCCAGTGTGGGGTGTGCAGGAGGCAGCAGATCAATGATTTCCTCTCATCATTGATGTTTCTATTTCTCTGTCTCCTCTCCCTTCCTCTCTGAAATCAATAAAAATATATTTTAAAAAAATAAACAGCCCCAAAGCGTAGCTTTCTTTCCTGGTTTCAATTTTCTTTTTCTCCTCTTCTCACTACCTCTCAGAATCCTCTTTATATATTTCATCTTTCCTTTCCTCCCATCTCCCAAGCCCCCTTTCACTATCATTTATTTGTTAGAACTCTTGAACATAATAAGCAAACAGTACTTCACATTCCAGTGACGACAGAGCCTTCATTGAAAACATTCCATTAAGCTAGAATTGATGGCCCCTAGATGTTAGAGAGATGAGCCATATAGTCAAGAGAATTGTTGTATCAAAAGATTTATAGGCCAAGTGCTTTGAAGGGACTTTCTCAAAGCCTCCCAACTCCCCACTCTTCAATCTGAACCCCACATGAGGAGTTACAGTAATTCCAGCCGTTGGGACTGGTCTTGGCTATGCTGCTTGTCCTCCAGCCCAACGCAAAATTGTCTCTTGGAGATAATGGAGAAATTTCCCTTAAATCAGTATTGTCAGATTTCTACTATTCCACCCAGTGATTCATGAATGATTTTGGAAGCTAGAAAGCTTGAAATGCTTTGCTGATTCTAGCTTGGACAAAATGCGTTCATTTGATCTAGAAACAGGGAAGGGCTATCTCACCCGGAGAAGCTAATCAGCTATGGCTGAGATAACCAAAAAAAAAAAAATTGGCTATGTGTTTGTCTTTAACTCTAGCCATATTTCAAAACAAAGGAAAAGGGTGTGAATGTTCATTGGAATGATGGCTGTTTGTGGGGACCCACTAACCATTAATTCATCATTAATACTTAAAAGTAATATAAATGCTATGGGAGGGGATGTTTCTGACAGCCCAGAGAAACAGACTTCTGAGAGTGAGTCTCCTAGAAAATATGGAAATGATCAAGTCCACGCCCAGGGTGATCTCATGGCACACTAATGTATGCAACCCCAGCAAGTCAGCCCTTGGAGATGAGGAGCCAGAGCCACGCAGGGGACAGGCCTCTGGCAGTCGGCACATACTCTCTGTAAAGGTGTCTTCATTGGCCCTTTGCATTTGAAACGAGTTGGGCCATAACATGTAGTTTGTCCCCAATGCGATAGTTATTCTTTTGTTCAGCAAATATGTATCAAGTGGCCCTGGCTGTTTGCTCAGTGGTTAGAGTGTCCACCTGCGAAATGAAGGGTCTCAGGTTCGATTCCAGTCAAGGGCACGTGCCTCGGTTGCAGCCTCAGTTCCCAGCCCTGGTCGGGGCGTCATTGTGGACACTGGCGGGAGTGCCCGGTGCCCTGGGATGTCATGAGCAGCACAGAGGAGCCAGACCTGAAGGATGAGAAGGAACTGGAAGGGAGGAGTATGTTCCCAGGAGAAGGCAGGGCCTGCCTGATGGCCTTGTCCAGAACCTGAAAGGTCAGCATTGAGAGCAGCCCTTTGAACCTGCTGTTTCCGCAGTGAGGTAAGCACTTCCGTCAGAGAGCCCGCAGACCCTTCCTTCGCCTGCTGCAGAGCTCAAACACTGCTTTCTTGTAGGACCTTCCCTGGCAACCCTGCTTAAAACTGCAGCCTCCATGCCATTCCCGGATACTCCCCGCTCCTCTCTTTGCTGTATTTTTCTCTATATCACGAATCGCCTTCAGACGTAACTTATGGTCTACTTGCTTATTACCTCCCTCTCAGTGGAATGCATGTGCAGTTTCATAGGGTGGCGCCTCTGTCTGCTTCTTGCGCTGCCGTATCTGCTCTGCCCGGCATAGAAAAGTCGCTCAATAAATATCTGTTGAATGACTAAATGAGGCAGGAGAGATTGTCCAGGGCCAGGCAGAAAGGGTCTTGTAAACCTTTTTAGCCGGTTGGCCTTCATCCTGAGGGCAAAGGCCATTGAAAGTCTTAAGACGAGGAGGGACACTGGTTCGCATCTCAGAACAATCACCCGTGCTGCTGTAAAGGCTTGGGCTGGAAAGCAACTTCAGATCCAACTGTGTTGTGCATTGGAACAGGGCACCATCTGCATGTTGTGGTGACAGGAGAAGGCAAGGCCCCAAGACTGCGGAGCCCCTGGGACCTCCCAGACTCCTCTATTCGCTCATTCTTCCTTCCCTCTCTGCTCGATTTGCTCAAGTGACTCTTCCTAACTCGGCAAACATGTTTTATGTTTGGAAAGAAACTGGAACCTTGCTGTAACTCTATTTGGTGCAACTATCCATGGAAGCTACAGAAGTATCAAAACCATCTCATTAAGAAAGGAGTCTTGGGAAGATGGGGATTTCAACTGTGTGGCTTTGGGCACGTTACTTCACCTCCTGGAGCCTCCAGTTCCTCGTCTGTGAAATGGGAATAAGAGTATCTGCCTCACAGGGTAGTTGTGAGGATTAAGTAAAGTGATTACAACCCTGGAACATAGTAATGTGCCTTTCTCCACTTCCCCATCACACCAGCTCCAGGTATGAATTAATGACCAGTCTCGGGTTATTCTGTGTACATAGGGTCCCCTGTGTCTTCCCTGGTAAAAATAGGTGTTACTATTAGTGTTCCAGCGATGAAAAGTCACTTTCTATAAATATTTGGGGATTTAGACTCACTCTGGTCGCACTGTATATCATTCCTATGAAAGGTGGGCTTTCTGCTTCTCTTCACAGGCAGCCCTGCGGACCTTCGAGGCAGCAGCTCAGAAGGCAGGAGAGCCTCAAAGTTGTATAAATAAAGGGCTGATATGTTCAAACAGAAAAGAATTTTGCACGCGCAAGCTGCTCATCGACATGACACCGTTCCTGAAGGTGATCTCACACTGAGAGGACGAGGGGGTTTATAGACACACACGCAGGCGTTCCGGTTAATACACTTCTGCATGGTACAAAACAGCTTCAGAAGTCCCTCGGAGTTCCTGCTTTATCAGAAGGGACAGAAAATAGGCAGTTTGTAGCAGATGAAGAAAGAACAAATTAGGACAGTAATCGCAGCCAGCCACCAGGGACAAATCAGTTGGGTATCTGGTTGGGATGGTGGGGGACAGGGAACAGAGAGGAGAAAGGATAACCTTGAACTTGAACCACCCCATAATAAAACAGGCAGATATAATTCACTTTATCTTAATAGCAGTTCAAATAATTGTTACCGTTTTACCACTGAAAGTTGGTAGAGCTGATATTCCTACTGTGGAGAAGACTAGTTCTTGAGTTAGCTATTTAGAAGTTAACTGCAAATCCTATTCCAGATGTCTCATCTTGTTTCCTATTCTCCCGAGCTCAGCTTCACACCTAGTTTAGGGTACTAAGTGCCTGTTGTAGAGATGTCATTTGTCCATCTTTGCAGTACTCCTTTCTGCCCAATT
This sequence comes from Myotis yumanensis, assembly GCF_028538775.1. Taxonomy (NCBI): domain Eukaryota; kingdom Metazoa; phylum Chordata; class Mammalia; order Chiroptera; family Vespertilionidae; genus Myotis; species Myotis yumanensis. The sequence goes on from NW_027223759.1 coordinate 10,096,168, forward strand.
TAACACCGCACCTGCACATGGGAGGTAGCCATAAATGCCCCATAAATTGATCCCCCTTTTCATCCCATAGCCCTATGGCTTAGGGTCTTCTTCCTACCCATTCTTGCCCACCTCAGAGCTGAATGAACTAGAAATAAATGACCATGGAGTAAAAGAAAGTCGTCAGGAACAAAGCAAGGCTTGGGATGGAAGGGACTCAGATCCTTCATGCTACCCTCTCTAGAGAGGACAAAATCCCAGCCCTTGGATAAGAAGTGACTAGGAGAGACAGAAACCCAATACATGCTTTGTGGCTTTTAGCCAGTGCTGTAGACTGGCAGAGGCTTTGCAGACCATGAGGGTCACCTTCCTAACCTCCGCTAAGCCAGAGTTCTCGTGTTACATCTTCTCTGGTCCACTCCCTTCTCAGCTCTGCAAGGTGGGACTTTGAGTCAGAGTCCTGTATTTGCCCCAAATCTCTTCCCTGCATGGCTGGGCTCTGCGTTCCTGTTTCCTCTTAGATAGGCTCTTCCCTGTGGTGGCAAGATGACCACCGGCTTCTCTTTTCTAGATCATTCTAGAAACGAATCTCATTGACCCGACTTGGGTCACATGTCCATGCCCAAATGAATCAGCATGGCCAGGGGAATGGAATACATTGATGGGCCTAGCCTGGAACCGCAGGGACGAGGGGTGGGAAGGGGAGAAGTGTCTCAAAAAGGAAAACAGGATCTTTAAAATCTGAATGAGAGAGAATGATTCCAGGCAACAAAAGGTATTTGCTACAAGCATTCAAAATAATTGCCTTGATTTCGCATTTATTATATTAGTTTGGTAGGGCTACTATGACAAAGTGCCATAGACGGAGCGGCTTAAACAACAGGAATTTATTTTCTCACAATTCTGGAGGCTAGAAGTCCAAGATCAAGGTGTTAGCAGGTTTGATTTCTCCTGAGGCCTCTCATTGGCTTGTAGATAGCCTTCTTCTCCACGTATCTTCACACGATCTTCCCTTTGGGGTTGTCGGTGTCCTTATCTCATGGTGAATTAGGGCCCACTCTGATGATCTCATTTTACCACTTTAACAAGCCTGTCTCCAAATGCAGTGGCATTCTGAGGTGCTGAGGGTGGACTTTAACATGTGAATTTTGTAGGAACCTAGTTCAGCCCAAAACACTTATATTAATGAAACCGGCCTTTTTTTTTTTTCTTTGCGACAGTTTAGTTCTCCCCTTAGGGCTTGAAGAATTGTGGCTGGTACTTTCTGGGATGAGGTCACATCATCACTGTCACTGTTCATTCATTCAACCCATAGTGAGCATCTTCTGCCGAGTATGTGTCTGCGCTTGCTGGGCATTCGGGATACATCATCAGCAAACAAAACAGGCTGAGAGCCTTATCCTGCTCCAGGCAGTGTGTACAGTATGTTAAAAGGTGCTTATTGCTATGAAAGTGAGATAAGGAGATATCTATGGAGCATCTAGAAACCGCAGAATTCAGAGTGAGGAATTTTACAATAATTTTTTGTGTATTTAGTGTCCACAAGGCTTTTGTGTTGCACTTTTCGCTCAGCAATTTCGGTGTCATATTATTATTACACACTACATTATATACCATACGCCATATATGTATATACACTACACATATGATACACTATATTATAGAGAGAAAGGCACTGTCATTCTGAAGGCCCACTTTCCAGTCCACCCTCTCCACGATACAGAAGTTGTAACTCAGCCTGCTTCTGTAGGGGACTCATGGAGCACACACTAAGCTTTCTGACCCCCAGACCATCCTTGCCCACAAGACCACAACTAAGGGGGAGATCAAGAGAAACAAATGCTACCCAGTATAGTGTTGCAGAGGCAGGCTCAGGCTGCGATGGGAAAGACTCATTCCTTTCTTAGTTGTTAATGTGAATCCTCCTCAAGTTTAAGAACCTCCTTAAACACTGAAGGCAACACTATTAGCCCATTTTATAAGAAAATCTTATCAGGCTTAGATTTGGGAACACATGATTGATCCAGAATAATCTGGGTTCACATAAAAATTGAAGCATTTTTTTAAATCTATTTTTGAAAAAGAAATGGTAATTGATGAATAAATTATAACAGAGATTTCCCCCCCCCCCAAGAACTTTAATAAATTATCAGGGTTAGGGAGTGGGGGGGGGGGGGGGAATAGCAATAACACCAATTAATACTAGATATAGAATTGAATATGCTTATACTCAACATTGACTTCAAAGGATAAGTACGTTATACCCAGAAGATGTGAAGAATCAAGAAAAGCTCCACCTTACAGTCATCACACAGACAGGTATTGCTTGGTGCCCTCAAACTTGAGGTAGAGGAGGAACCTGCCTGAAATCAGGGACAAGACTTGGAGCAGCATTGCCCAACACCCACACCCCCTGTCTGGGGCCAGCCCTAGGTTTCACTTATGCAGGCAGGTGTGGGCACATCCCACCAGGCAGAGGGTGACTGCCCCCGCCACTGTGCTCATGTGGGGGAGGGACAGCATGGTCCAGTGAGTGGAGGTAACAGGGAAATAATGTTTGGCTTCCAACATTGCTCAGAGACGGAGCGGCCACTTAGGAAAGAAGTTTCGGTGCCTTAAGTCCTTTAAACGTGCTTCCTTGGCCACTGATGGGACAGCTGTAGAGGGATAACAAGCTAGTTTTGAAATGCAATGATTCCAGGACACGTGAACAATAATATTGCAAGGAAAAATTTTCAGGGCATGGGGCCTATTACATTTCCTAAAGAAAGAGGCCCAGTAGACTCTTATCTATCTTAAAGAATCAGACCGGGAGCGACCCTGAGTGACCTTGTAAGGTTTCTGGGACTCCACTTTCTCTTTAGGAAAATAAAGATAATAATACTGGGATCCCCATACCTGCCTCTCAACAGTGAGGCAAGAATTATATGAAATAGTAATTTTCAAAGAGTGTTCACATCTATAAAGGATTCAATTTACAGAGGAGAAAGGAACATTGATTGATCCCTGCTAAGAGCCAGGCCCCACACATACTGAATCTTATTTCATTTTCCCCACCTCCCTCTCGGTACATGTGCAGAACTCCACTGTGCAGATGAGGAAAGTGAGGATTGGTGAGATGAGATGATGGCTCACAAGGCTGACAGCAAAGGAAACTAGGACTCAAAGCCACAAAACCCACAAGACTGGATCCTGAGGAGTCTACCTAGTCTGTTCCTATGAAGAATTTAATTGCATCCCTTTGTTCTGGCTTCAGAACCTGGGAGAGGAGGGGGGATTCAATATATTTCAATCTTTTTAAATATATTTTTATTGATTTCAGAGAGGAAGGGAGAAGGAGAGAGACAGAAACGTCAATGATGAGAGAGACCCATCGATCAGCTGCCTCCTGCACGCCCCGACCGGGAATCGAACCATGACCTCCTGGTTCATAGGGTGATGTTCAACCACTGAGCCACACCAGCTGTGCAATATATTTTAATCTTATTCACAAGATACCTTATAATTTTTCATAAACCAGTTTTCTTTTTTAAAGAAAAAGTGTGGGTTCTTTTTAATACACAGTAAAAGTTGTACTATCTTGAAGTTGAAATTTTCAAATGAGATCCTGATTTTCTTCCATCATTAAGAAGGTATTGAAATTAGTCTTTCAGACGCATTGTTACATGGTGTTACACAGAATTTCCTAATGTATTTTCCTACTTAAGCCTTTTAAGAAATCTGTACAATATTTATCACCACTCCCATTTCACAGATGGAAAGCCTGGGTTCAACAACAGGTCGCACAGCTGGCTCACAGTCGACCGGAGCCCCATGTCTGCCTCCTGCACCCCATGCTCCTCCATCCCCCCCACAGTCCCTTACGAAAGGCTGCTAGGGGCCTAGACGTGCCATGCTCAGATGGGGTGCTGTGTGTGAGGGTAGACGGCAGGTGTAAGGTTCTCCAAGGACAGATGGGAACTTAAGGTCACCTGACCCACCCCTGTAATTTGAAGAAACTAAGGCTCAGAGGTTAAATAACTTGCATGATCTGTGAGGCAAGAAGTGCAGTGGGGGAGTCAGGCCTTCAGCCCAGGCAGTCGGACTCCCAGGCCGGCACCCCAACTGTCTCTCTGGTTTCAGTGCTGCAGCTTGTGCTTACAAAGTGTTTGTTTCTACCCCCACCCAGCCTGCCCCCTCCTCAGCCCTACAACACCACACTGCTGCCAGTGCTCCTTTTAAATTCAGCTTAGTCGTACCCCTGGTTTGCTTGAGATTCCTCACCATGTCCCCATTAGCCTTCCCATTAAATCCCAGCATCAAAGATGTATTTCTTTTATAAATAGAAAAATATAACAAATGCAAGTGTGTGTTTTTTAAACTCCAAACTGCACCACGTAAGATCTGACCCGTGTCTGAGTCCCACTGTCCATGCACCACAGACACATCAAACCACCCCCAAACCAGCCCGCGGCTTCCTCTGCGGGAACTGCCCTGCCTGCCCTTCTCTGCAGGACTGAGCGCCAGCTCCACTGGTGGCAAACCTTCCCCGGCCCAATTTAGCTTCGCCTCTTGAGGTCCTGCAGAAATCTGTCAGGATCTGTCACAACACTGACCACACTGCAGTGCAACGGTTGAGATTTCTTGTCATTTTTCTGTAAGTCAGTGAGCTGCTTACAAATAGGTCTTTCAGCTTGCTACCCCCAGTGCCTAGCACAGTGCCTGGCACACAACAGACACTCAGTTAACGTTCCTGAGCTGAATGAGCAGATGAAGAGCAAATGACTTGGCCAGAAGAACAGAGCTGGCATTTGAGTTTCCTGACCGAGAATCAAACCGGCGACCTTTGGGTGCATGGGACAACACTCAACCAACTGAGCCACACCGGCCAGGGCAACACTATTTCTTTTTCTAACAGGGACTCTCCAAAATATTATTCCCAAGTCCCTGACTCTCTTCCTCCATCTTCCCATCTGTGAAATGAGGAGGAGATTTCTTTTTTTTTTTTTTTTTTAACTTTTTAAAATATATTTTTTTATTGATTTCAGAGAGGAAGGAAGAGGAAAAGAGAGAGAAACATCAATGATGAGAGAGAATCACTGATTGGTCACCTCCCACATGCCCACCACTGGGGACCGAGCCCACAACCCAGGCTTGTGCCCCTGACTGGAATCGAACCTGGGACTCTTCAGTCCACAGGCAAACGCTCTATCCACTGAACCAAATCAGTTAGGGCAACAGTGGTAACTTTTAATGCTTGAGATTATGAGTAGCTTTTATTTATTTATGCCATTCTGTATTTTATTAAAAATTATCATTATGCATTACTTTTTTTTTTTTTTCGCTAAAAGTATTACAAAGTGTATTACATAAGTGTCCTTTTTTCCCCCCCGCCCTTGACAGACCCCTGCCCTCCCTTACCCCCCAGTGTCTTATGTCCATTAGTTATGGTTATATGGATGCATACCAGTCCTTCGGTTGATCTCTTAATCCCCTCCCTCCTCCCCCCCAACCCTCCCTGGCCTTCCCACTGCAGTTTGACAATCAGTTTGAGGCAGCTCTGCCTCTGTATCTATTATTGTTCAAAAGTTTGTAATGGTCTTTATTATCCATGAATGAGTGAGATCATGTGGTATTTTTCCTTCATTGACTGGCTTATTTCACTTAGCATAATGCTCTCCAGTTCCATCCATGCTGTTGCAAATGGTAAGAATTCCTTCTTTTTTACAGCAGCATAGTATTCCATCATGTAGATGTACCACAGCTTTCTAATCCATTCATCTACTGATGGGCACTTAGGCTGTTTCCAGATCTTAGCTATGGTGAATTGTGCTGCTATGAACATCGGGGTGCATATATCCTTTCTGATTGGTGTTTCTGGTTTCTTGGGATATATTCCTAGAAGTGGGATCACAGGGTCAAATGGGAGTTCCATTTCCAATTTTTTGAGGAACCTCCATACTGCCTTCCATAGTGGCTGCACCAGTCTGCATTCCCACCAGCAGTGCACAAGTGTTCCTTTTTCTCCACATCCTCTCCAGCACTTGTCGTTTGTTGATTTGTTGATGATAGCCATCCTGACAGGTGTGAGATGGTACCTCATTGTTGTTTTGATTTGCATCTCTCGGATGATTAGTGACTTTGAGCATGTTTTCATATGTCTCTTGGCTTTCTGAATGTCCTCTTTTGAAAGGTGTCTATTTAGATCCTTGGCCCATTTTTTGATTGGATTGTTTATCTTCTTTTTGTTAAGTTGTATGAGTTCCCTATAAATTTTGGAGATTAAGCCCCTATCAGATATGACGTTGGCAAATATGTTTTCCCACGAGGTGGGTTTTCTTGTTGTTTTGTTGATGGTTTCTTTTGCTGTGCAGAAGCTTTTTATTTTGATGTAGTCCCATTTGTTCAGTTTCTCTTTAGTTTCAACTGCCCTAGGAGCTGTATCAGTGAAGAAATTGTTTTGGCATATGTCTGAGATTTTGCTGCCTTTGGATTCTTCTAGAATTTTTATGGTTTCCTGTTGTACATTTAAGTCCTTTATCCATTTTGAGTTTATTCTTGTGTATGGTGTAAGTTGGTGGTCTAGTTTCATTTTCTTGCATGTATCTGTCCAATTTTCCCAACACCATTTATTGAAGAGACTATCTTGGCTCCATTGTATGTTCTTGCCTCCTTTGTCAAAAATTAATTGAGCATATTGGTTCGGGCTAATTTCTGGACTCTCTATTCTAGAGAATATTTCTTGCCCCAGAAGGCTTGTAGCTGCATATTGTTAAGATTCAAGGTTCCTGTTAGATTAGAAGGATTTATAAACAGAAATTTTTTTAAAATGTAGCTTCTTTCTACTCTTCGACCTTAGCACTTTAGTATGACTGAGGCAGGTTTTTCCTGCAATAATTTTTGTTAAACCTTTCCATGTATCCAGGGGTGAATTTTTTACTGCATTGGGCCAAGTCTGCTTTGTCTCCACACGCAGACGTGCAAAAGAAAGAAAATGACGTTACTGCTCCGGCTTTTTGATGTTTGACTAGTTCATCAGCTACAAACACTGAGTTACCAAGTGAGAAACACGACGGGTAAAAAGCCCTCCCGTGAGGAGAGAATGTCAAACAAATGAGCAGAAAATGAATTGTCTCTTCCCAAAGCAGCGTGGGTATTTGATAATGAACTGAAAAACCGATTGTCCCTAAAGGGGCTTCCAGGAGAGACTTCCAGGGCCCTCCACACCAGATTCCTTCCCTGCAGCTGAAGTGAAGCTGTGGACTAATCAGAGATCCAGGGGACGAAGGCCAAGGGCTGGTTCATCAGACACACGGGGCTTCCCTGGGGTCACCGGCTCTACCTGCCACACCTATCTCTTCGGCCACTAAAGAGCCGCCCCTCCAACACTTCAGAGAAGATTCGTGATTCTCAACCCTGGCTGCGTATTAGAATCAGCCAAGAAGCCTTAAAAATGCCGGAGCTCCAGGAAGTCTGATTTTAATGTCTGAGGTTAGGTCCTGGGAATCGTCCGTTCTAAAGCTCCGTGAAGAATTCTAATATGCAGCCAGGATTGAGAGCCACAGTCATGGAGGTCTGGACAGTAGGATTGCAAGCAGCTTGTGAGACTCAGAGAAAGAAGGAAGAGGGAATTAAATGTGATAAGAAACCCAATCCGTGATAATCCTGGACACGCCACGAAAGGCCAATCTCACCCTTTTGCTCCCTCCCTGACTTTAAACCCTCAGTGCCTCCCATTTGTTCCCAAGATAAAAACCAAAGTCCTATGCTACCATCAAGGCCTAGGAGGTCTGACTCCTCCCCACCCTTCCCACTTCTCTCAGTCTCTGCTCTCATCACACTGGTCCTCCCCCAAGTCCTTGGAGGCACCTCGCTTCCTTCCACCAGCTGGCCTTAGCCTATGACATTCTTCTCCCTGCCACCCCTCACCCCACCTCCACCCCCGTTTACACCTGTGAACGCCAGGCACTGAGCCCTGCACAGGTGGAGGGGATGAGCCTCCCACAGAGGATAACGAAGAACCTAAATTGCTCAGCGCTGTGGCTAAGCCACCCAGCTTTCCAGGGCCGTTCACACTGGTAGCAGACTTCCTGGCCACTTAAGTTAAAATAAGATAACATAAAAAGAGACGAAACAACTAAGAACATTGGATTCCTTTTTACCAAAAGGCATGGACTGCTGGAGTACTGGCACTTCGTTTGGTCTTACGTGCTTTTGTTGTGTGTTAACCGAATAGGAAAGTGAAGATGAACTGGACTATCACGAAGAAGCAGGAGGACCCCTCAGAGAAGATCATCAAGACACCCAAGGTAGAGACACAGCTGGGCTGGGCTTTAGAATCTTACCACAGTAACTGCCGGATGAAGTTCGCCCGCTCAAAGACGCTAATGGGGAGTGACCACCCTTCCATTTCCTCCCAGGTCATGGGTTGAAGTCAGAATGCAGACCAAAGTGCTCAGTCTGACTCTGATGGGTTCTTAGTGCATCACAAGCCAACTAATTGATAATAACATGCTTTTACTTACTGAGCGATTTCCTTCCTGCCAGTAGCTGCTGATGGATGGAAGAGAGCGGAGATGGCGGGGGGGGGGGGGATCATTACAAAAAGGCCCCTCAGGCACCTCCCTCTGTGTTTCCTGCTTTCACAGGGCCTTGGACATGCAGGTGAGGGAGCTGCGGTTCCCTACCTGGAGGGGTAATATCCCGTCATCGACGGGGAACAGCACCTTTAGAGACCCAGAGCTGCTTGAGGGTGGCCTCCTCCAAAAACGATGCTCCGTTTCATAATGATGATGAGTCTAGGAAATACTGGGCCCAGAACTGGGCTTTTTGGCAGAGTTCATAGTCGCAGTCCCTGAGCGAGACACTAAGCTCTCCCCTGGGCGTACCTGGGCGTGCTGCTGGGGGACGCTGCGTAGGGTAGGCTCAGGTAGCAGAGCTGTTCTCTCTCCTCCTCGCTTCTTGCAGGAGTGAAAGCACGTGTGAGAGACTCAAGTTCTCAAGGAGCGAATGCAGGGTGGGCACGCCTGGGTTCTGCTTGTAGTTTGCTGTACAAAGGCATCCAGCAGAGAGAGCAGGTGCGAGCTGAAATCCTGTGCTGCCCACTAAGCTATGCACCAGGCCTGCGTGCGCCCACTCAGAAGGGCTCCTTTGCCCACGTGACCCTGGTACTGGGGCGCCTTTTCCCTAATTCACATCAGATGCTCTGTTTAGGCTACAGCAGAGCTCTGGCAGCTGAGTGGAGAGCACAGGCTCTGGAGTAGGACTACCTCCACCTCAGCCTCTCTGCCTCAGTGCCCGCAACTGAGGCTGAAACCACAAGGTTGCCTGAGGACTAAATGAAGTAATTCGTGTACGTAGTCCTTTAGTGCCTCTCCCTGGGGCACCTGGACCCCGTGGGTGAGAGAGACCAGAGGAGCTTACTGGAGATGAATGTGCGGTCATGGATTTGGGATTTCACCCTGAACCTGATCTTTTCCTGTGTACATCTTTTGCTATCACTTTCACTTGGCATTCTAGACAAAAGTCATTTTCATGCTCATTTAAAAAGGCTTCACTGCTCTGGATATGAAACAATGCAATATTATGGTAGCCCAACCCCTGGGTTCGGTCGAGCTTTTAAGCAAGGTTCCTGCTAACACACGTATCCTGCCGCCTCCATTTTCACAACCGAGTGACAACAGCCAGGGAAACTCGCTCCAGTCCTCACATCTTCCGTATCATAAATCCATGTGCGGAATGTGAACACTGACGAGGCTCCCACGTCCCCGCCAAGGACAATAGAGGGTAAACAGGGCAGAACATGGCCAAATCTAAGCAACAACCAAGTCAGTCAAACACATTACCTGCCTCATGGCAGCGGGGCAGGCTGCAGCTGAGCTCCATAAAGGTCATTCACACAGTCCTTAATGCAGCGAAATGTCACTGCAGAACATTAAAGAAGGCATTTGCCTGTCAGGAACGATAAATGCTAATGTTTAAAAAGAATTTCCAATCTTTTAAAAATAGTGGGTGTGGAAGGGCTGGAGGGTACTGTTTAGGCAGCATTACAGTGGTCAGCAGCACTGATGATGGAGCCTGGTTCCCTGGGTTCAGATCCTAGCTCCACCACTTACTGTGTGGCTTTGAGTAAGTTACTGAACTTCTCTGGGCTTTTTTCCCCCCATCATCTGTAAAATGGGGACACTAACAGTACTTATCTCATGGGGTGGTTGTGACATAAAGGAGTTAATGTGTCATCCTATATAATAAAAGGCTAATATGCAAATCAACCAACCAGTGGAACGACCGGTTGCTATGACACACACTGACCACCAGGGGGCAGATGCTCAACACAGGAGCTGTCCCCTGGTGGACAGTGCACTCCCACAGCGGGAAGCGCCACTCACCCAGCAGCCGGGCTCATGGCTGACGAGCACAGTGGCAGTGGCAGGAGCCTCTCCTGCCTCTGTGGCAGTGCTAAGGATGTCCGACTGATGGCTTAGGCCCGCTCCCCATGCCATCAGTCATCAGTTGGACATCCCCCAAGGACTCCCAGGCTGCGAGAGGGCGCAGGCCAGGCTGAGGGACCCTCCCCCGCCCCCCCCCCCCCAGAGTGTACGAATTTCATGCACTGGGCCTCTAGTGTGCTTATAAGAATGCCTGATGCAGAATAAGGATTCACTAAAGATCAGCTATCAATCTATTTCTTTAAGACTTTAATTTCAGTAGCCACGAATTGCACTTTGTCAGGAGGGACTAGCTCTAAGTTGGTAACATGATTTTTTTAAAATATATTTTTATTGATTTCAGAGAGGGAGAGGGGAGAGTTAGAAACATCAATGATGAGAGAGAATCATTGATCAGCTGCCTGCTACACACCCCCTACTGGGGATTGGGCCCGCAACCCAGGCATGTGCCCTTGACCTGAATCGAACCTGGGACTCTTCAGTCCGCAGGCCGACGCTCTAGCCACTGAGCCAAACCAGCCAGGACCATGATGATTTCTTTACTTTCCAAATCCGTCTCAGTGGGGTGGGGATTGCTGAGTCTGGGGGGACTGATTGACTCCTCTCTGTAAGTCCTTTTTTGCTTAAATCCAGGTGTGGGTAGCAGACCCAATCTGAGAAAGCAGCCTTACCAGCCTCTGCATTCTGTGAAAGGTTATGTACTAGTTTATCTGATTTTAGCCTCTCTGTAACCTTATGAGATAAAGTACATGATCCTGTTTCACAGATAAGGAAAATGAGGCTCAGAGAGGTTAGGCAACCTGCCCAAGGTAACAGCCAGTAAACAGAGGAGCTGAGGTATGAACCCGGGTTCCTATGATTTCAAGCCATCGGCTTTTTAAAAGAGCTGTAACTACATCGTGTGTTTCTGATTAAGAAATAGGTACAAAGTCAGAAACGTCACAAAATTATGGCAGCAGTTTTTTTAAGCCAGCATGAATCTGGGAGATTATTTAAAATCTCTAGAAATCGTTTTATATTACAGATAAATGAAGTTGAGGTCTAGAAGTCAAGACAATTATGCAAATTGCCGCTAATTATTAAAACCAAGGCAATCCAAGTCTCTACTCAGTGTTTGTGGGTGTTTAGTTCAATTTAGTTTCGTTTGCTCAGGGGCAGTCCTGCCCCCAGGAGTAAACAGCTCCAGAAGACACAAGTGTACTGACTGCCCAACCTGTGCAAAGAAGTGAGGGTTAGCCAGTGTTGCAAAGGTTTCTCTTAAAGCGGTGGAGAAAACAGAGAGACCAGAAGTGTGTGCTCAGAGGCAGTGCCCCTGCCCCTAGAATCTGCAGCCTGGATGGTGAGACCACTGCAGTGTCACCTCATGATGTTGGTCAGGGCTCCTCGCTCCCTGGACGGCACCGTGCAAGGCCTGTGCAGTCACTGGACACTGCCAAGCTCTGCTATCTGGAGCCCCGGTACTGGGTTCAAAGAACTGGCTAGTCCTCAGCAACCCAGCTCTGTTACTGCTTTATTTTTCCTTCTAGAAAGTTCTCCTCCAGAGCAGGAAGTGGTGCCTCCTTAAGAATGTTTCTGGCCCTGGCTGATTTGGCTCAGTGGATAGAGTGTCTGCCTGCAGACTGAAGGGCCCCAGGTTCAATTCTGGTCAAGGGCACATGCCCAGGTTACGGGCTCAATCCCCAGTAGGGGGCATCAGTGATTCTCTCTCATCATTGATGTTTCTATCTCTCTCTCCCTTCCTCTCTGAAATCAATGAAAATATATTTTTAAAAAAATAGAATGTCTCTGGCTCGCTCCATCAGTCCAGGATGAGAACCCCAGGACACAGCTATTGCCCTTGACCCTGAAAATTCTCTTCACCTTCCAGGAAGTAAAGCTCACTTCTATTTTGACACCAAATTATTCAAAACCAAACAAGGACAATGTAAAAAAGGAAATTTATAGACCAATCTCACTTATGATCAAAGATGTAAAACTCCTATAAAATACTAGCCAATGAAATCTTTAGATCTATCTAGATAGATAGATAAAAATAGATAAACATATAGATATATAGATATAATGACTGAATTCATTTATCCCAGGAATTCAGAAAAGATGATCTGACATTTGAAAACATGTTTATGTAATTCACATCAAGAGGTAAAAAAAATTATTTACCAAAAACTTGCAGTAAACATCACACTTCAGTGGTAGAACTTTAGAAGTATTCTCTTTAGAAACAGGAGTAGGATAAGGATGCCCTCACTCATTGTTTCTATTTCAACACTGTACCAGCACAGTAGGGAAAGGGAAAGGAAAAGGATGAAAAAAAGGAAATAACACTGTCATTATTCCCAATAGTATTACTTACATGGAAAATTCGAGGGCCTCTACAGAGATAAGCTATTAAAAGACAAACCATTAAAAGACCCCAAAATTCAGCAAGATTACTAAATGTAGATCAATAAATAAAAATCATTGGTGGGAAAAGGTTGTTTTAAAACATAAAGCATGATTTATAATGCAATTTTGAAATAATTGTTATGGAAAACCCCAAACATACACCAAGGTGAATAGAACAGTACAATGAATCCCATGTCCCCATCTCCTGGCCAATATTGTTCACCTACATCTCCAACCCATTCCTCCTTTCCATGTTATTTCTAAGCAAATTCCAGGCTCATATCCTTTTACCATATACTTGAGTATGTATCTCTAAAAGATAAGAAAAGACTCTTTTGACATAACCATAGCAATATCACTATTGCATCTAAGAATTAGAATTATTGCCCTAACCGGTTTGGCTCAGTGGATAGAGCATCAGCATGCGGACTCAAGGGTCCCAGGTTCAATTTCGGTCAAGGACATGTACCTGGGTTGCGGGCACATCCCTACTGGGGAGTGTGCAGGAGGCAGCTGATCGATGTTTCTCTCTCATCGATGTTTCTAACTCTCTATCCCTCTCCCTTCCTCTCCGTAAAAAATCAATAAAATATATTTTTTTAAAAAGAATTATTCTTTAATGTACTTGAATATTCAATCAGTTTTTTCAATGTTCTAATTGTTTCACAGTTGTTTTAGAATTCATTGCAATGGGTTATATGACCTTTAAGTCTTATTTAATTGATAGGTTCCCCTCCATTCCTGCCTCCCTTTTAGTTTATTTTTAGGAAATTGAGTCACTTGTTCTGTAGAGTTTCCCTCAATTTAGATGTTGCTGGTTGCATCCTCATGGTGTAGTTTCACAGGTTCCTCTGTCTTCTGTATTTCCTTTAAGTTAGTACTTAGATCTAGATTCTAGAGACTTGATCACAGACAGGTTTGGTGTTTCCTTTTGGCAAGTCCACTTCATGGAGGGCATTGTGTTCTTCCATCGGGAGACTTAATATTTGCTTGTCTCTTCATGATGCCAACCATTACTTACCCTTTCATCCATGAGAGGTTGCAGAATAGTGATGGTGAAATTCTATCATTCTTTCTTCACTTATTATTTGGGAAACTCTTACAGAAAGAAACTTCCCTCTTCTACCATTTAGTTATCCAGTGGTACAGTTTATGTAGGAAGGCAGGAAAAATGTAATTTTTAAATAAATGCTATATATGTGTATGTGTGTGTGTGTATATATATATATATATATATATATATCTTAGCAATAAATCTAAAAAAGGACATGTCAGTTTCATGAAGAAACAATAAAATTGTATTAAATTAAATAAAAATAGACCTGAATACATACAATTTTCTATATAATGCTATATATAATGTTCATATTAGTAGGTAGGAAGATTTACTATCATAAAGATGACAATTCTCCCTAAATTAATCCATAAATTCAATGCAATTCCAATTCTTTAAAAATATTTTTTATTGCCGAAACCGGTTTGGCTCAGTGGATAGAGTGTTGGCCTGCGGACTGAAAGGTCCCAGGTTCGATTCCAGTCAAGGGCATGTACCTGGGTTGCGGGCACATCCCCAGTAGGAGATGTGCAGGAGGCGGCTGATCGATGTTTCTCTCTCATTGATGTTTCTAACTCTCTATCTCTCTCCCTTCCTATCTGTAAAAAATCAATAAAATATAAAAATATATATTTTTTTTATTGATTTCAGAGAGGAAGGGAGAGGGAGAAAGAGATAGAAACATCAATGATGAGAGAAATTAATTGATCGGCTGCCTCCTGCACGCCCCACACTGAGGACTGAGTCTGCAATCTGGGCATGTGCCCTGACCGGGAACCAAACCGTGACCTCCTGGTTCATAGGTCGATGCTCATCCACTGAGCCACACAAATTGGCGGGGCTCAATTCCAACTTTTAAAAATGCCCCAATAGGGTTTTTGGTGGAGCATGGTAAGCTGATCCTGAAAGTCATAAAGAGGAGTCAAAAATGGCAATACAATTTTGAAGAAGAGCAAAGTGGAAGAGTTTGCTCAACAAAATATTAAAATTTACTTTAAAGATAAATGATATTGCTTAGAGACAGACAGAAGAGTATAGAGAATCGGGGGGTGGGGGGGTGCACTCACATATGGCAAAAGTGGCATTTAAAACAGTGGGGAAAGAATGGCTGTCTCCAGGGACCAGGATGCTCCGTTCCTAAAGAGAGGGCCCCTCACCTGACCTGCTTCAGGGAGAACAGGGAGGTGCGAGTCCTTTCTGTACCCGCTGTTTCTCAGGGTCCTTCAGCTTAAACTATACAATACGCCAAGGTGACGTATTTTGGAATAGCATGTTTTGAACCCTGTCAACTGGTAAGTACCAAGTTGAAGAGAATGGTTATCTCTGGGGGAGAGAGTGCGGGAAGTGACACTGGATGTGATAGCATGAAGTCTTGGACTGTTTATTTATTTATTTGGGGAAAATGTGAATCAAATATGGCAAAATGTTAAGATTTCACAAAGTTAGGTGCTGAGTACATGGGTAATCATGATGCAGTATTTTTTCTATACTCTGCATTCTTAAAATATTTTACAGATTTTTTAATACAGTGAAAAATTGTAAATGTAATTCAAAATACTGCCTTGGTTATTTCAGTACTTCCTAAATATCAGGTTATTTTATTAGAGAGAAAAAAAATCACCTTGCTGTGGTTCCCATCCCAAAACGGACAGGGTTTCGATTCTAATCAAAATGGTGAGATGACACCCGTGTAGAACCTCAGCTCTTGGTCAATACAAACGCGCCCTCTGCTGGTCCTGTCATGCCCTGTTCAGAATAGCTGTGCGGAGCAGTGGATGTCCAATGACACAGCTTTTTCTGAGCCAGCCATGCTAACGAAAGACACCCTCACAGAATTCCCCTTATCACGAAAATACTATAATCAGCTCTCATGCTCTGTTAATATTACATGCTATTCAAGACAAATCCCAAGATACCACTTCAGTCAACTTCTCCGTGTCCTCAACGACCTTGTGCATTCAGTTTTGTCCCCACTCCAAAGCCTGCAGGCTGGTGTATACGCCACCCTTAATGTGTGGGAACGGCAGGAGGAAGCCCAAGTTGAGAAGAGGCTCTGGGGTGGGGGGCACTGGGACAACAACTGAACACGGAAAGATGGATTAACTGTATTATTAAGAAACTGATGCTGGCAGGGTGACTTTTTCTTTTCAAATCTTTCATTAAATTATAATACCTTTCAATAAAATTGAAAAGAAATAAATCAATTCGTGCAAGTATCTATTGCTCAAAGAGAATGAGAAAAATACGGGGATTGAATATTAGAGTCCGACCTTCAAAAAGATTTTTAGTTTTAGTTTTGTTTTGTTTGCTGTTAACATCCTTCTTCCCCACCAGACCTTAAGCTCCCTGAGGCCAGGGTGTGTGTCCGTCCTACTCACCACTATATTCCCAGCACCTAACACAATGCTGGCGTGTAGTAAGTATTTCAAAAGTGACATGTTTGGTTTTAGTCACTTATAGTACATCCATATGATGAAATGCTGTGCTGCTATTAAAATCATTTTTAAGAATACTTATGATACAGGAAAGTATAATAACATAAAAGTACATTAAAATTATGTATACACTATTTATCAATTCTATTAAAATGTTAGTGTATAATTCCTATATTTACGTGAAAGTAAATACGCCAAATTCTCTGCAGCAGTTGTATCAGGGCAGAGTGATTATGGGTGAGGTACTTGTTGTTGTTATTTACCAGGTGCCAGCACTGTTTTAAGCACTTTATTGTATTAATATATATTTTGTTAGGCTTTTAGCGGCTTTATCCAGGGACAATTAACATATATAAATGGGACCTATTTAAATTGTACAATTAGATAGGTTTTGTTGTGTTCAATATTACGATTTATTTTTTTCCTGCAAAGATCTTTTTTTTTAATATATTTTATTGATTTTTTACAGAGAGGAAGGGCGAGGGATAGAGAGTTAGAAACATCGATCAGCTGCCTCCTGCACACCTCCTACTGGGGATGTGCCTGCAACCAAGGTACATGCCCTTGACTGGAATCGAACCTGGGACCTTTCAGTCCGCAGACTGACGCTCTATCCACTGAGCCAAACCGGTTAGGGCTCCTGCAAAGATCTTAATGCACAATGCGGGGAAAGGGAGACATATGTAACACAACAATAAAGTTTTTTTTTTTTAGATTTTAATGCAGTCAACTTTGCTTTTCCTTAGATTTTAATTTTTTATAATTACAAAATTGTCTGTCATTGAAACATTAAACATAGCTGTGATTTTGAGTTTTTCCCAGTTTTATAAGAATATAGACTTACAACACTGTATTAGTTTAAGGTGAATAACATAATGATTTGATATATGTATAGATTGCAAAGTGATTATCACAATAAGTTTAGTTAGCATACATCAGCTCATATAGTTAACAATTTTTTTTCTCGTGAGGAGAACTTTTGAGACTTACTATATAAGTTTTGATATATGTATACACCCATGAAACCACCTACCACAATCGAGATAAAACATTTATCACTTCCAAACATTTCCTCATGCCCACCCCTTCCAGCCTCCCTCATCCCGACAATCACTGATCTGCTTTCTGTCACTATAGATTCATTTACTTTTCTAGAATTTTATGCAAATGGAATCATACCATATGTACTCTTTTTTGTCTGGTTTTTTTCCACTACATAGTTCTTTTGAGATCCATCCATGTTGTTGAGTGTATCACTACTTCATTGTATATACACACCAGTTTGTTCATCATTCCCCTGTTGATGGACATATGGGCTGTTTCAAGTTTTCAATTATTACAAATGAACTATTACTATGCACATTTGTGTACAAGTCTTTGTATGAACATAGGCTTTCATTTCTGTTGGATAAAATACCTGGAAGTATAATGGGTAGATGACATGATATATATAATATTTAATTTCTTTTTTTTTAATATATTTCTTTATTGATTTCAGAGAGGAAGGAAGAGGGAGAGAGAGATAGAAACATCAATGATAAGAGAGAATCATTGATTGGCTGCCTCCTGCTTGCCCCCTACTGGGGATCGAGCCCACAACCCGGGCATGTGCCCTTGGCCAGAATCAAACCTGGGACCCTTCAGTCCACAGGCCGACACTCTATCCACTGAGCCAAACCAGCTAGGGCTAATATTTAATTTCTTAAGAAACTGTCAAACTATTTTCCTAAGTGGTTGTACCATTTTACATTCCAGCCAGCAGTGTATGAGAATTCCAGTTCCTCCGTGTCCTTGTCAACTCTTGTGTAGTCAGTCTTTTTCATTTTAGTCATTCTAATAATTATGTGTGTATGGGGGGGGGGGGCGGGGTTTCCTTCTTTATGCTTTTTTGTGTTTTCCAAATTTTTGCAATAAACTATATCTTCCGTCATTTAAAAATTGTTTATAGTAACTAAAATAAAAGCTAGCCGATAGTCCAATATGAAGTCTTAATCTAGAGATTCTTCTCATTTTAAAAGAGCTACACAGTATGGTCTTTGGCGTCCCCAGCAAAGAGAACCAACTGTGTGAACTGCATGAGCCTTCCTCCTACAACAACATTTGTGTGTTTTTTAATCAATTTCCTTTTCAATGTTATCACCACACAGGGTTTTAAGAAAAATATAAGTACACATAAACCTTCTAATCTATTTTTTTCTATTTTCTCCTCCAGACCTTATTCATCTACATATATATTTTACATAATTCTAACATACTGTAGTTTATATTGTCATTGTAGAATATCTTCCATACTGCTCATTTATCTTACAACCATAATTTTAAATGTTAAATTAATGCATCATAAATTACTTCCCTAATCTCCCATTGTTGAGCTGTTTTTAATTTTTTACTATTAATAATAAAGTTGTAATAAATAAGTTGGTACAAAAGGCTATTTCTTCCTTTGAATTATTTCCTTATGATAAATACCCAGGAGTGAGATTCCTAATCAAAGACCAGACATTTCTCTGGTTCTTGATACATACTTTCCCAAAGGGTCTTACTAATTTTAATGTCATGTGCCAGCACTGATTTCTGCAGTATTTGCTAATTTCCTAGGTATAACTTCTCTCACTGTTCTAATTTGCATGCTGTTGACTACTTACCAGGTAGACATTTTCCCATGTTTGGGATCACTGACTGTTGTCCTTTGCTGATGAATGATGCTCTCTGTTTTCACAGACCCAGAGCCCAGGAGTGTGACCCTGGACCCTCTCAGTGCTTCCTGGGCTGAAAACATCCAGAGGCCTGAGGCAGACACTGTTCAAAAGGCGTAAGTGTTCAAAGTTGGAATGACGTGGGTTTCTCTGCTTTTATTTTGTTTTTAATATGTATTTTATGGATTTCAGAGAGGAAGGGAGAGGGAGAGAGAGATAGAAACATCAATGATGAGAGAAAATCATTGATTGGCTGCCTCCTGCACGCCCCACACTGGGGATGGAGCCTGCAACCCTGGGCATGTGCCCTGACCTGGAATCGAACCGTGACCTCCTGGTTCATAGGTTGACACTTAACCACTGACCCACACTGGCTGGGCTTGTTTATTTTTCTTAATTCAGAAAAAAAACCATCGAGAGAGAGAGAGAGAGAGAGGGAGAGAGAGAGAGAGAGAACAAAAAAATTGTTTAATCAGGAGGAAAGGAAAAAAGAACACCAACACTCCACAAAAGTCATTATAGACAGTGTGATTAAAGAGCAGACTTTCAGGCTTGATACAGAGATTCCTGAATGTGGAAGGGAAAAAAGCAACACGGTCAGGTTTGTGGTTCTCATTTACAGCATACCTGTTCCTCAGGGAAAATAAATGTTTTCCCAGACCTAAATTCTAAAGGATACCTCTGTGGGTTTTTATAGAGTGACATTGAATGATTTAAAGACTCATATATTTACAGGAAAATTCCATTTACCTCATTGGACAAATATTTCTGAAGTTTCTATAGTAAGGCCCTGTGCTAGCACAGCACAATAAATATAATACTGATGTAGCTAAAAAATAAAGTGCCCAGAACCAGGCCTGGCACACTGTAGCTGTAGCTGCGCTGTTCCTGAAATCCATGTGGCTGTTTCTAATGACCTTTTCACCCAGAGAAAATAAGTCAGTTGTCCACAAGGCACACTGTCAGTGACAACAGTTCTATTGGGGCTCAAACTAACACAGCACTTGACCTTTTAGTGGCTGAATTTGACCAAGAATAGAATTCCAAGGGCATGAAGGAATGGATGGGTAGTTGCATCTTCTTATGCGATCTTTCTTAAAGGTCACCTTGTTTTTCAGCTATGCCTTTGGTAGAAGAAATTTCAGTTAGATAATCTGATGTCATTCAATTGAAGGTGTAAACATGCAATCCCAAAGAGGCAAACTATTTTCCCTGCTACCTAAGTTTTAGAATTGAGCCTGAGACAATCCCAAAAGGGAAGACCAAACTTTCTCATCTTCCTTATTCAGGCTAAGTGTGTGAAATGCGCACCAAGTGTGTGAAATGGCCAGGTGTGTGAAATGGTTGAGTGTGTGAAATGGCCAGGTGTGTGAAATGGTTGAGTGTGTGAAATGGCCACCAAGTGTGTGAAGTGGCCAAGTGTATGAAATGCCCACCAAGTGTGAGAAATGGCCAGGTGTGTGAAATGGCCAGGTATGTGAAATGACAGAGAACAGGTGTTCAGTCAATGTTCACATTCTCTCTTCCTTGTCCGCCAGAGTTTTCTCTTTAGTTTGGTCCTGTTGGTTTGCTTTTTTCAAAGGGGCAAAGATGATGACGTATTCCATCTGCACAGAAGACTCGCAGAACCTGGGCCTGAGTCCTCAGGGAGGTTGGGTCCTGTCGACACACCTCTTCTTCCAAAAAAAAAAGAAGGGAAGACAAAACCAAGATTGTCCAAGCAGCAAACACCAGCCAGCATCAGTCGTGTGAGTGTAAAGACCTAGGAGCTTGCCCTGACCGGTTTGGCTCAGCGGATAGAGCGTCGGCCTGCGGACTCAGGGGTCCCAGGTTCGATTCCGGCCAAGGGCATGTACCTGGGTTGCGGGCATATCCCCAGTGGGGTGTGCAGGAGGCAGCTGATCGATGTTTCTAGCTCTCTGTCCCTCTCCCTTCCTCTCTGTGGGAAAATCAATAAAATATGTTAAAAAAAAAAAAAAAGACCTAGGACCTTGGTCAAAAAGCCCCACCTGGCTCATGCTCCCAGCAGGGCTCCCACCATCGCTGTGTAGATTGCTTACTATATAAAGGCACCTGACAAAGCCAGCGAATTGGAGCTGAAATCCAGTCTTTGGCCTGCTCACCATGTCCTGCCCCCCAGCACTGGGCTGCATCCCCCTGAAGGACAGGGTGCCTGTTTCTAATTCCTACAAAGGTACTAAAAGGAAACTTCCGTTTTCCTACGCTTACACCACCTCTGACACCAAATGTGTGGGGGTTCTCCTCACAACAACCAATTCTCCAGCCCTCGAGGACACCAACTGGGTGTCCTATGCTTCAGTTCTGACACTGACGACCCGGAGTTCGTGCAGGCCCAACACACTCAGGGCTCAGTCCCACAGACTGCCCCCGCTTCAGATGTCAATCACAAGTCTCAGGTGGTTGCCTATGCTTCTGACCAACAAGCTTTAAATAGGGGATTCTCACCCTCCAGTCCCAAAGGTTTGATAATGTGCTAGAATGGCTCACAAAACTCAGGGAAACCTTTACTTTTGCTATTACTGATGTATTACAAAGTTTATGATAAAGGACACAAGTGAATAGCCAGATGAAGAAATGCATAGGGCAAAGCTCCCAACTGCGGGAGCTTCTTTCCCATGGGGTTTGGGGTCTGCCACCCTCCCAGCATGTGGATGTGTCCACAGCCCAGCAGCTCTCTGAACTCCTTTGGTTTGGATTTTCATGGAGGCTTCATTACACAGATGTGGTGGATTACATCATTGGCGAAGGGTGATTAACTCAAACTCCAGCCCTTCTCTCCCCTCTGCGGTTGGGGGTTTGGGGCTAAAAGGTCCAACCCTCTAATCACCTGGTTGCTTCCCTTGGCAACCAGTTCCCCCACCTTAGGGACTTTCCAAAAGTCTCCTCATTAACATAATCTCAGGTGTTGTTGAAAGGAGCCTGGTATGAATAACAAAACATACTCCCTTTATGCTCCAGAAATTACAGGTTTTAGGAGCTTTGTGCCAGGGACTGAGGACGGAAGGCCAAATGTATATTTCTTATTATGTCACAATATCATAGGTACTGAGTGGGTAGCTATGACCCTGCTCTGCCATCCTCTCTTAGAAGGAACCTCCATGTTGTTCCAGCCTACAGGGAAAGTTTAAGGCTTCCTGAAAGTGAGCAAATGATGCAGCAGTGAATAAAGCTGGCTTTGATTTAAAACACTTAGCCAGTAATCGTGGCAACAGCCATCTATCAAAGGTGAAAACTGCTTCACTTTGATCCTGCTCTGTAGACCATGATTTAGCATCAAAAAAAAGGGGGCAGATCATAAAATGTACTCTATTCCTCTTTTCTCCTGTGAAATTATACCTCGTAGTTGAAAATCAAAGGCCGAACCTTAGGCTCCACACTCTCCAAGACCTGCTCTTCTGCTTCATCTGGAACCCACACGCATTCCATTCAAAGCCATTCCATCTTGTTCAACATAATCTTCCTTTGATTTTTCCCCCCCTTTCCTACATGTATCATGGTCCCTGAATCATAGTCCCTTTCCTTACATGTTCACCTTCAGGAGGAGATGGAGTCGATTGACAATGTCAAGAGAAAGAAAAGAACTAAGACAGACAAGTCTAAGGTGCCCAATGGGGAGAGAGAAGGAAAGGTCCACATAGAAACGAAGACTGTTGTTGGTAAGTGAGTATGCTAGGGGCTGGGAGTTGTCATTGACAATCAGTGTGGATCCTATGGAACAAATTCTGTTTTGAGTCTCCTAGACCACCACGGCTAAGACGGTGTTGTCATGTCAATATCTCAGAAGACAGGGACAGAGGAAACTGGCCTTGCCTAGAGACCTGTGATCACTGAGAGAGAGAATGATAATAATATGAGCACCTCTTTACTGAACACCCACTGTATTAGGAGCTCTGCATACATGATATCATACCACCCCCACATCTTGATAAAAATATTATATACTATTCTACATTATTCACACATAGAACAACTTCTATTATATCATGTAGTATTGAAGCTGAGAGAGTTTGGGTGACTGGCATAAAATCAAACAGTGTCATGGTCGACCCAGGGCCTGACCCTGCCATTTGATTCCAAACACATGCCATGACCACGGCCTCATGACCTAATAACTAAATCATCATCTGAGAAGTGGGCAGGGAGAGCATCTGAGAAGGGAACGGATGCAACCAGCTCGGAGTGATTACCCCAGAGACCATTTTTCTTACAAGGAATTCACATTCCTGTGCTTCCAAAGACTTTTTTTTTTTTTTTTAGCCTAAAAACTGCTCCTGTTCTTCTCTGGCCACCTGATTCAGAATGCCCTCCAAACAAATCAAAGGATATAAGAAGGGATGGCATTAAATAGTCTCCTGGGCCAGATTTATTTTCAAGATTTGTTTTTTTAAAGTCTGGCTGAGTCCATGTTGTTGTAGCCCATGGCTTGGATGGCCGTGGCAGGATTGGAAGAAGGAAATACTTGTGAGCCCCAGAGGTGAACTGAGGAAGGGTCCTTAGAGCCAGGAAGGCTTAAACTTTGCCAGGTTACAAAGCTGCCACCTCAAGCCAGCCTCTGGAGGCGTGACTACCAGCTGTGTCCACAGGCCTCCCCTCTGGAGGTCTTGCCCCCACCATCGGTCAGGGTGAAACAGAACATTTTTAGTAGCAAGATTGCTGTATTACAGTTGATCCAAGTAGAATAAGGCAGTGTCTCAAAGGGTAGCCTGTGTACTACCCTTCTTAAAACGCTTGGCGTGGTTGTTAGAATGCAGATTCCTACCAAATCAGACTCTAGGAGTGGGAATCAGGAATCTGCTTCCTATGAGATTCCATTGCACACTGGCGTGAAAAAGTTACTGGAGGCTTGGTTGGTGTGGCTCCGTGGTTGAGCATCGACCCATGAACCAGGAGGTCATGGTTCGATTCTCAGAGCACATGCCCAGGTTGTGGGCTCCATCCCCAGTGGAGCATGCAGGAGGCAGCCAATTAACGATTCTCTCTTATCATTGATGTTTCTATCTCTCTCCCTTTACCCTCCTCTCTGAAGAAAAAAAAATACATATATATGCTCTTTTGTGCTCGCTTTGGCAGCACATATACTAAAATTGGAACGATACAGAGAAGATTAGCATGGCCCCTGCACAAGGATGACATGCAAATTTGTGAAGCGTTCCATATTAAATATTAGTATATATACACTGAGTGGCCAGATTATTATGACCACCCCATCAATACTTCGTTGGGCCACCTTTTGCCTTCAATACTGCGGCGATTCTTCTTGGCATTGACTCCACGAGATGTTGAAAGGTGATGCGAGCAATCTGACACCATGCCTGATGAATAGCACTGTCCAGTTCTGTGAGATTTGGTGGTTGTGGAACCAGCTGCCTGATGGCTCTTTTAACTTCGTCCCACAAATGCTCAATTGGATTGAGATCTGGTGATTGTGGGGGCCACCTAAGCAAGGTAAAATTTCCCTCATGTTCTTGAAACCACTCCTGCACAATACAAGCACCGTGGCATGGCTCATGGTCTTGTTGGAAGAAGCCATTTCCATTGGGATATGCCATCAACATGATAGGATGAACTTGATCAGCAACGATACTTAGGTATGTTGAGCTATTCAGACTTTTGTAATGATCTGGCCCTCTAGCAACTTCAGTGCGAAATTATAGCTAATTTGCCTACAAACGTCAGGTGGTCATAATTATTAGTGTGTGTGTGTGTGTGTGTGTGTGTGTGTGTGTGTATTTGTTTTAAGTTACTGAAAAGGATACATAGAGATCACATTTACTTAGCCACACCTCTGTCCCTAACTCTTCTCACCCAGGAAAGTCGAAGGACTCAAAGGCTAAAAAGAAACCAGAGCTAATTCCCAAAGGAAAACAATCAGGCGTCAAAAGGAAAAGGACACAGAAGAAAAGGAGCCGGGAAATAGCAGCGGAGCTGAGGGGGCCTGGTGTCTTCGACGCTCAGGGAACAGAAGAAGGCACCCCTGACAGAGGTTTCCTTCCTTCGGGCTCTGATGGAGAGGAGCCGTGGCTTTCTCCCAGAGCTGATGCTCAGGAGAGCCAGGTTTCAATAGATGGAAGATCACCGCCCACCCCGACTGTGACTGTCACAGGAAACACGGAATCGGAAGAAGACAGAAGCCACGGGGATCCTCCGAAGGTAGGATCCAATGTCGCTCTAGCCAGAGGGACTTCTGTCCTCACTGGTACAACGGAGAAGTGGGGAAACTGCCCACATTCTACTGCTGTTACAGAAACGGCTCGACTGCAGAATGGTTTACTTATTAGGCTTTGGTGCCTACTGACTTTCTGAAGAAGCCAGACCTGGTCAAAGTCATAGGGTGGCAAAGGCCCTCTGCAATGATGCATTCTGAGGCCCCCCAACTTCCAGGGCATGTACCCCCCCTTAAAGAGCAGGAAGTTGGCACAGGAGCCATCTGTAAGGGGTACAGGCCTCACAGTTACAAGGAAAAGTGGGTTCAGGCCATCAGAGTTCAGCACATATTCTTGACTTGGCCTGAAGCTCATGCCTTGCTTGCCTCCAAATGCGATAGAGATACCTCCTTTCTAGTATGCTTTTCAGTGGCCCACAGCTGGCCCACAGGTGGCTTCCACACACCTGCCTTTACAGGGTGCTTTTGCATGTAAGAGCCACTTTGTTCCAGGGGCCTTGATTCCAATGTCAAGTATTTAAGAGAAAAACTAAGTGAGCATAAGGAAAATTACCCTTGAAAATCCCTGCAATTAACCAAAAGTAATACCTTCCAGGTACATCTCTCAATAAGACCAAAACAGCCAATTTTTCCTCAGCTATTTCTTCCACTGAGGTGAAAGTGCTGAACTGCATTTAAAAATATTGTACCCCCAAAAAAGTATCTTTAAACTCTACAAAAACACCCAGTTGAACCCCTGTGGTTAAACTTGCCTACGTTACATGCATATGGTACAACTCTGCTGAGTCTCATTTGATCTTTACAGCCACACTTTTAGGTATGATTAGTTCCACTTTACAGACCTAGAAACTGAGGCTTGAAGGAGCTAAAAGTCTGTTGCCAGGATTATACAACCATTGAGTGGTAGAGCCAAGACTTAAACCCAGGTCCTTTGACTCCAAAATCAGAACTCTTGTCACTATTCTAAATTATTATGTATTTATTTTATAGCCCATGGTCTTCCAAAAAGGATTTCAGAAAGATGTTTGCTTTATAGGTCTTAGTCCTCCCAGCTGCCTCGGTTACAGAATTCTGCTCTACACAGCAGATGGAAATTTCAAACTGTGTGCAGAGCTTTTCTGGGCCTGCTGGATTATCAGAATTTCTTAGATTTTTTTGTCAACCCGTAGCTCCATGCTGCCTCTGCAAAGGCTAAAAAGCAAGGAAGTTTCACCCCAAGTTGGATATACATGGAAGAGTTGCCTTTCGAGCTTCCTCTCATGGGCATATTTCTGACTGACAAAGAGGCAGCAGGGAGAAAAAAGAACCTTTCATGGAAAAAGTGGGTTTGTCTGGAATGAAATGTGAGTCTGACCCATCTTTACCTAAGACTGCCCCTGATGAATAGCCTTTATCTAGAACCTGGGGTACTCAGCCCTGGCTTCATCAGAGATGCTTTTTTAAACCCTAAATATGATCATTTCATTGAAATGGGTGGGGCCTTGGTCTCAGGTAATTTTTCAAAGCTCCTCAGGTGATTCTATCATGCAGCTGGGGGTGAGAAGGCTAGACATACAAACATTCTGTGCCAAACATTATGTTGACACTTTCACTATCCAGTTAATCCCAATCATGGCCCCAAGAGAAAGATGGTATTGGAGAAGTGAAGCTGTGGTCTCCAAATCTTGAAGCAAGCAAGAGAGAGACTTGCACCCAGGTCAGTCCGATCCCAGAGCCCACGCTGGTGGCAGCAGTTTAGGCGGCTGAGGTCAGAGTGTGGACACAACTTAATGATTCCATCTCAGAATGGAGACGACCTCATCTGGGGCGGAGGGGGCTCGCTGCTGAAACAAGCTCCCTGTAGTCCTTCACATTAAGAACTCTCTGGTTCCTTAGGATCTCCTGGCCAAGAGGGAGCAGGAGAAAGCTCTCTGGGACAGGCAGCGAGCAGAAAGGGCCGAGATGAGACGGCTGGAGGTGGAGAGGAAGAGAAGGGAGCAGGAGGAGCAGAGACGGCTTCAGCAGGAGCAGCTGGAGAGGGCAAAGAAGATGGAGGAGGAGCTGGAGCTGGAGCAGCGCCGCCGCGCAGAGGAGATCTGGTGGGTCCAGCCGCAGCCCGAGGCCATGGCCATGTCAGGAAGCAGAAGGAAAAGGCCATGTTAAGGGTTGAAGTTGGTTCTGCAGCTCATGCCCCGAAGTAAAGCAGCGTGTCTCATTTGCTCTATCCTCAGCTAGACTAGGAATAACCTGGACCAAAGAAAATATGCAGTGTGTTGGTCGTTAGGGGTTACTGCAGGTCCACGGAGCCTTCTAGGCAGGGCTCTGCGAATCGGTCAAGAAAACATTTGTTGAGCTCTGCCCACATTGTCTGCTTTACACTAGACCTGTTCATGGGCCTTGACTCACTTCGTTCAATCTTCATAGCAACCTTGTGAGATGGGAGTTTTAAAATCCGTGTCATGAAAGTGGGAAAGGAAGTTCTGGGAACTTAAGGCCCTCACCCCAGAGCACAGAGCTGTGCTGAAACAGCCGGGCTTCCAGTTCCAGGCCAGTTCCAGGTGTCCTGGCCTTCGCTTCCCCTGGGGAAAACCAAGTCTCCTCTGAGGGGGATGTTCCACGTGGCCTGCAAAGCCTACGACAGTGATGGCGAACCTTTCAAGCTCGGCGTGTCGGCATTTTGAAAAACCCTAACAACTCTGGTGCCGTGTCACATATAGAAATTTTTTTATATTTGCAACCATAGCAAAACAAAGACTTATATTTTTTTGATATTTATATTTAAATGCCATTTAACAAAGAAAAATCAACCAAAAAAATGAGTTCGCGTGTCAGAGGTTCGCCATCACTGGCCTACGAGGATGCCCGTTTTTCCTGCCATTTCCCTGATCATCTTGTGTTTTCTCAGCTTGAGGAAACAGAAACAAGAGGAGGAGTGGCAGCGGCAGGAGGAGGAGGAGAGAGAGCAGTGGCTCCAGCTGCAGGCGGCCCAGGAGAGGGCCCGGCAGCAGCAGGAGGAGTTCCAGAGGAGGCTGCAAGCGCTGCAGAGGAAGCAGCAGCAGGAGGAAGCCGCGCGAGCTGGTGAGGGGGTTCTGGAGCGCTCTGCCCCTCCTGTCCATCTGGGCAGAAGCATCTTTCTCCCACTTTGAGTGTTCATTTGCACCTCCCAGGAGCTGTGCCTATCCTGGCTTAGTGTGTGAAGCACTGTAAATGTATGAGCTATTTTCTTTCCAAGATAACTGAAATGTGTGACTATAGTGAGTTGAGGTGTGTTTTTTTTTTTTTTTTTTTTAAAAAACAACTCATTTGTGGAAACGACTCTTGGCTCCTGCTCTGAACTCAGGAATCCCCTGAACAGAGACCCGGCCCTTCCCATTGCCCTTTGCATGCTGCTCAGGAGCTGCCTGAATTAGAGACAGAGCCCTGCTCCCAGCTTCCTTCCCCAGCAGATGGAAACACTCAAACCTCTAGATAGCTTCAGGGCAGCCTTTCAAGTGCTGATGTGGGCAATCTCTACAGCCTCACTTTTGAGAAGAGAAACTTCTGCGTC
Organism: Myotis yumanensis; assembly: GCF_028538775.1. Lineage (NCBI taxonomy): Eukaryota > Metazoa > Chordata > Mammalia > Chiroptera > Vespertilionidae > Myotis > Myotis yumanensis. The sequence continues at coordinate 10,124,854 of NW_027223759.1, forward strand.
TGGCACTCTTTGGACTGGACAGTCCAGCTGAGTAAGCACCAAGTTTCTCCAGACCCTGACCCAATCCCCTCTCCTCAACCCATCTGCATACCACCTCAGGAGACCACTAGGCTCTGGAAAATTCTCCCCCAAGGCTTTCTGTTCCTTGCACAGTGTACTGCACATAGTAGGTGCTTGATTAAGTACTCTCAGTCAGTTCACCCCCAGGGAAGCCCCAGAGGACCTGGCAGGCTGCTGGAGGGTAAGCTGCCGCACTTCTCCTGGGGAATCCTGGGGAACCACAGGCTGGAGGTGGGTCCGAGAACTGTGTTCCCCAAAAGAGACCCCTGCTGAGACCAGCCCCTTTTCTATTCGGCAGAGGCAGAGAAGCAAAGGCAGCAGGAACTGGAAATGAAGCTGGCCGAGGAACACAGGCGCCTGGTGGAAATGGCTGAAGAAGAGCGGCTAGAGTACCAACGGCAGAAGCAGGAGGCAGAGGAGAAGGCCCGGCTGGCAGCAGAGGAGAGGAGGCAAAAGGAAGAGGAAGCAGCAAGGCTGGCTCTGGAGAAAGCCATGAAACAAACCCACGAACGAGCCAGGTACTGGGTGCGTGGGCAACAGTTACGTCCGGGGATTGTTCAAGGGCTTCACTGCCGGGTGCTGGTGCTTGCACCGCCCTCGGGCAAGTGAAGTTTTCCCACCCTCCTGAGCACAGTTTGAAAGAACTAAAATACAGTCTTTCGCTACCATGTCACAGAATTTCTTCAGGGCTTACAGAACTTGTATTGAAGCTGGGAGTTCAGAGATGATCCCAGCCTCTGGTTTACAGATGAGAAAAACAAGGCCCAAAGGCAGGAAGGATCTTGATCAGGTCCAGAGGGTGAGTTAGGGGCAGTGCCAGGACCAGATCGAAAACACTCTCCCCTCCCCCAAGTCTGAACCACCTGCCTTTCTCAAGAAGTATTTATTGGGAACAGAGACACTGCTTTGGATACTGGGAATTCAGGAGTTAGAAGAGCTGTCTCTTCTACCATGCCGTTTACCTGCTAGGGGAAGGGGTGGCGGGTTGGCAACATACCCTAAGCAAATCTATTTATAATTTAGCTGGCAATGCTATACAGAAAAAAATTTAAACCTCTGATAGGCTTGTAGGAGCCTTAGTTTAGATTGGTTGGCCAGGGCAAGATCTCTCAGATACATCAGGTGAAATCTGAATGACATGGACTTAGCCACATAAACATCTAGGAGAAAAATATTTCAGCAGGTAAACCGGAAGTGCAAAGAGCCAAAGAAAGGAATGAGACTGGCATGTTAGAAGCATCAAAGAAAGTCAGCGTGGCTGGAAGGAAGTGAACAAGGCACAAAGAATACCTCCAGAGGAGGTTGGCGAGAGAGACGCAAACCAGAACTCACAAGGGCCTTGTCAGGAGAAAAGGCACAGAGCCAATCAGGGGCCAGCGGCATTCCCCCCTTTACTCTCATACAATAGTGATGCTCAGTGCATCTTTCTGATAATAGGATCTCTTGGGTAATATGGTTTTAATCGACTCTCTAAGCTGCATCTAAGCTAATGCTCTTTAGGGGACCAGAGAGAGAAGGCAGCCAGTATTCTATTTCAGGGTTTCCCACCTAACCTTGAGTTGTTCCTCTCTTGGACTTGCCTCATCTGTTGTGTGAAGTACAAAATGGATCTTTGGTGAAATCTTGATTCAATTTCAAAATTATATATTCCACATGCCATAGCAGTAGGGCTGGATTCGTAAGTATTGAGACCAAAAGCAAGCTACTGGAGTTCCAATTTTTCACAAAAAGAAAACTGACAGGTCATCTGAGGGGCAGTTGAGCAGTTTTGTAAGGCTTCATGCAAACAGCTGAAAACAGAAAACTGAGCAGTAAAGGGATGTGTGAGTAGAGCTTCACTCCAGGGTTAGAATTTAATGCCAATTGCCTATATTTCCTCTTCACTGTGATACTGGCTCAGGTACTTGAATTTCTCTGGCCTGTTTTTCCCTCTAAAATAAGGCAGTCCCTTCCACAATACAAGTTTAAGAACTGAGAATTATGCCTTTCCTTTTACTTTCCCAGTAGGAAGCTCATTATACTAAAAACCTCATATGTAACTAAATGAAGAGTATGATGCAAGATGCACACTAAAATGCAAGATCAGTAGTCCCAAGTCTAATTGATCACTAAAATCCAAAGTTCTTCTACTAGCTTCTAAGGACCATTTCCAGGATGTTTAATCAGTATTGGGATTTTGGGTGGGGTTGTCTCCTTAGGCAAAAGTCTGCTTTGAGGAAACATCTTCATTTCTATCAAGAACTCCACAAGGAAGCCAATGGCCTGCAGTGGGCACACAACATTTCCAGACCATGGGTCTACTCTTACTTCCAGTTCCTACAAATACCCAGACCTTAAGGCTAGAAGAAAACTAAAAAGTAAGTTGGGAGGTGGTAAAAGAAAAAGAGAAACTTCCTTCTCTAATGATGTTCCATATTGAACCCAGTTAGTTCCATCTCGTCTTGTTCACATCAACCCACACCTAACTTCATCCCATTCCCAACAATCCTCCCTGCCACGAATACCTTACTCAACCCAGTTAAACTCTTCACTCATCTAAATCCTTTACCCTCTAGCATCACATGAATTCAATTCAGAAGCTTTGGTGCCTAAAATTGACCCAAAATTTCATAATTTGTTTGCATTTTAGGAAATTTCAGTTAGTAAGGCACTAACATAATCTTAGGCTAGTCCAAATACTTCATTTTCATTAATGTGTGAAAAAGTTGCAAGTAAATGGAAATTCTGTAATGCAGATTCTGATTTAGCTAAGAGCAGCTCATTCATATATTAAGAATTTTATTATATTGTCTTTATAAAGCAAAACCACATCCACTTCATCCTAAAAATCTAATGTCTATTTAAAACAAGGTAATCAATTGATAAATGTTCATTTGAGCAATATGAGCTGCTTTGTGAGAGTAATCTCACACCCTCAAAGTATAGATTCTAGAACTGCACTGTCCAATAAACCACGTCGCTATTTAAATATAAGTTTTAAACACTCAATTCTCCAGTCACACTAGCCACAACTCAAGTGCTCAAAAACCACATGTGGCTTATTGGTTACCATACTGAACAGCACAAATATAGAACATTTTCATCATCACAGAAAATTCTATTGGACAGCACTGTTTTAGAACAAATTTAAGGTTTGCTCCCACCTGTGATTTGAAGAATAAACCACACACGTAATTGTCCCATTTTTTAAAAAATCACACTATCAGTATCTAGGATTGATCATGGAATGATTATTAAAGAGGAGGAAAGAGCCTCAGCAAAGATCTACAAAAGGATACCAAAGCAAGCATTATCTGAACCTGAACTTTCCCACAAATTTCCTTTGCCCTATGCTATACTTCATGTCCACAGCTGAAAAACTGATTCCCTCAAATTTCCCACTAATGTCTGTAAGGTACTTGCTTCCTACAGGAACTGCACTTCTACAATCCAGAAGTCAAACATAATTTTGATTCTGTATTGTTGTGTTGTTGAACTTTAGACTTGATGCTTATTTTTAACTATGTTTTATGTAAATAGCAATAAAATGACCCAAACATTGGCTATTAGTCATAGCGAATTTAAATGTCATGCACTTCTTCTCAACTTTGTTGACCCTACTTACATATTTACTCATTCATTCATTCATTCATTCATTAATACTTTATCACATGAAAAAGGAGTATCTCAAGTAATTTAACCAAGAACAGAAGAACACTCAAGGAAAACATCCCTATCATGGAAATTACCATTACTGACTTTATTTTCTTCCTTCTTTTACAAATTTAGGATGTTGCAGTCAAGCACTATGTAAAGTGGCTACACTAAATGTTCTTCAAGCTACCGTCCAAATCTGATATGCTATTAAATTATTGCTGTGAAAGGCCTATTTTATCAACACTACTACACCAGATAAGCACATTTTAACCATAGCAGAATGCATTGCATTTAGAAGAATTCAATTAACTGCAAACAAAATAGTTATTTCCCAGTAGCTAAGCTCTACTACCTAAGTGCTGAGATCCTTCACAGATGCAAACAAAAATAAGATACCAAACTACATATTCATGTATTCTGGATAGCTCAAATAGCCTATCAGGTTTGTTACTCGGGCCTGATACAAATATGCAACTCAGTGAATATTTTCTACAAATGGGCCTAATTTCTAATCACTGTTGAATATACAGTAATGTAATAAATGCCAGGTGATGGTCTAAAAGCTCTAATTTACCTAGACTATACATGTATAATACAAATCACTTTTCAGGTAGGGCTAGATATAGGTTTATAAGGCAAGCCAATTATTTTTCAACAGGTGACCTGGTTAGGGAATTTATAACAATTTATAAAATGCATTAGAGATAGGTTTTTATTTGCTCTTCTCAAATGTTCAGATGGCATTCTATTTGGGATAACATGAAACTGGATTACGTGTTTGCACAGATATACTAAATTCTGTGATTTATTAAACAGTTAAGAGGTTAGCCAGCTGGTGTGCTCAGTGGTTGAGCATTGACCTAGGAACCAAGAGGTCATGGCTCAATTCCTGGTCAGGGCACAGGATTGATCCCCAGTAAGGGGCGTGCAGGAGGCAGCAAATCGATGTCTCCCCTCTCTCTAAAAAAATCAATAAAAATAAATAAAACTTAAAAGGTTAAGCCCTCTAATAGAAACTAATTTGGTATTTTAAGTTTAAATATATAAGATATAAAGAAATGAAAGAAAAATAAACAAAATATACCAAACCTTAAGCAGAGAACATTTGGTTAGAGGAAAAACTGAAATTATCAATATAAATCAATTAAGAATTTTTGACGTGCCCATTTATTCAACATGACTGAGTAAGTGTCATATATATGCACCATACAGAAATATCAAGTTTTAAAAACACACACAGAACACTGAGCAGTTAAGAAGGTATTGTGGCCTTAATTAAATCCTTAATTCAGAAGGCACTTCAGTAACTTTCAGTGCTTCAAAGTCACAATCATCACTGTACAGTACTGAAGAAAAATTTATTTGTTCCATATACAAACAATAATTTCCAGTATTATGCAAGAAAGTCTTGTTTCGGCCATTTTTTTTCTTTCTATACAATAAAAATAAAATGGAACATTAATTAAGATTTTTACAAACATTTTATTTTAATGAAGCTGGTACAGACAATGTCCATTTAAAACCCAAATCCCAGGCCAAAAAGTACAAATAAAATCAAAAAGAGCAGTGTTCTGTTGCACACACTTCTGCATGAATAACTTTATTAACTGCTAATAAAAATTAAAACTTTTCTGGGATCTTCTGACAAGATTTTTCTTTACTCTTAAAATGCTTTCTCTTCAGTGAAGCCATCTTTGGAGTTAGTCTTTACTCTCACCTCATCTGTCATCTTGACTCCAACCTGATATTCTTCTTCTTTTGGTCCAGACCTTCAGATTTTAGAATTAGCTTCAAGCTGAGAAAAGGTCATTTTTCCACAGTTCAGTTCTCTGAAAAACTTCCACCTCCCACTGAAAGTCATAGTCCAGGAGTGAAGCAATCACACGCTAGAACTTCAGGGCCAATTAGAAGTCATTATGAACACTTGCATTGGTCGACCTTATTTATCACAAGCCTGAAAATGCACAGTCCTGAAAAAGGTGGCCTCCCTGTGCACACACGTCATATTTCAAAAGGAGAGGGCAATATGAAGGAGGCTGACGTTTGATCACCAAAAATCAGCACAATGAAAACAAACAATAATGAATAATGGGCACTAGAATTCAAATTACCAGATGTTTTAAAGAGATGGGGGGCATCGGTTTTCAATTCCATTTTAACACCACATTACAAAAGAACTATTTTTAAAAATAAAAAAGGATTGAGGGAAAAGAAAAGAAAATAAAAAGAATATCTAAACCGTTGAATGACCCCCCGTTTGTTCCTGATAAACTTCAATCACATCTTCTTCCTCCATTCCCAGCTGTAAGAGAAAAGAACAATATTTTAGAATATAAAAGCACTGTTTTTTTAAATTGGCTGCAATTATGTGGCCACAGTTTTAAAGAAAAAAGGATACAGAGGTGATCCAAGTTACAGTGTTCTAAGACTAAGAGTCCTGGTTCCTTTAATCTAAGGACACAGAGATGTGTCAATAAAGTCATTTATTATTTTGCTTAATCAATTTCATTTCCCAGCTTATTGACCATATAAAACTTAAGTGTTTATTGAACAGAACCTTAAAGGAGTTTAAAATCTAATGGAACATGTATTTAATAGTTTAAATAAGTCTGCCAGAGAGGCTCAGTTGGTTGAGCATCATCCTATACACCAAAAAGTTGCTGGTTCTATTTCCGGTCAGGACACATACCAGGACTGCAAGTTCAATCCCAGGTCAGGGCATGTACAAAAGGCAATCAATTGATGTTTCTCTCTCACATTGATGTTTCTCTCTCACATTGATGTTTCTCTCTGAGTGTGGCTCAGTAATTGAGTATCGACCTATGAACCAGGAGGTCACGGTTCAATTCCCAGTCAGGGCACATGCCCAGGTTGCAGCTCGACCCCCAGTAGGGGGTGTGCAGGAAGCAGCCGATTGAAGTTTCTCTCTCATCAATGTTTCTATCTATCACTCTCCCTTTCCCCTCTCTCTAAAATTAATAAAAACATTTTTTTTTTTTTTACAAAATTACCACCACCCATAAAGGGCTTCATGTGCTCCAGATACTACACCCTGAGAAAGACACATCATCAATTATGTAGTATTGCATCCAAAAATGCATAACCCACCCTAACCGGTTTGGCTCAGTGGATAGAGCGTCGGCCTACAGACTCAAGGGTCCCAGGTTCGATTCCAGTCAAGGGCATGTACCTTGGTTGCGGACACAACCCTGGTGGGGAGTGTGCAGGAGGCAGCTGATCAATGTTTCTCTCTCATTGATGTTTCTAATTCTCTCTCCCTCTCTCTTCCTCTCTGTAAAAAATCAATAAAATATATTCAAAAATGCATAACCCGAATCCAGGACTTTCTGGAAAACAACTGATTTGTATTCCTTAAAATTATAAATGTAATGGAAGACAAAGAATAGCTGAGGAAATGTTCTAAATTAAAGATGACTAAAAAGGCACTTGAGTAAAATATGTTGACATGGAACTGGACAGGAGAAAATTTACTATAAAAGACATAATTGGGACAAATGACAAAATTAGTTTGTAGCTTAAAGTATTCTAATAGTATTAAGTGTCCTGAATTTGATTAACAGTACTGTGGTTACATAAAATATACTTGTTCTTAAGAAATACACACTAAAATATTAAGTAGTAAAATATAAACAAATAAATAAATAAAATATTAAGTAGTAAATGGCCATGGCACATGCAACCTACTCCCAAGTGGTTCAAGGGATATATATATACACTTATACATGGGAGGGAGAAGAGGGGAGGGAAGTAATAATAAGCAAAGGTGGAACGATATTAAAACAGGTGAATCTAGGTGGGAGAATGTAAAATTTTTTTGTACTACTCTTGCAACTTTTCTGTAAGTTGAAAATTATTTCAAAATAAAAACTTTTTTAAAGCCCTAGCCGGTGTGGCTCAGTAGATAGAGTGTCGGCCTGTGGACTGAAAGGTCCTGGGTTCGATTCCGGTCAAGGGCACATACCTGTGTTGCGGACTCAATCCCCTGTAGGAGGTGTGCAGGAGGCAGCCGATCAATGATTTTCTCTCATCATTGATATTTCTCTCTCTCTCTCTCTCCCTTTCCCTTCCTCTCTGAATTCAATAAAAATATGTTTTTTAAAAAAAAATTTTAAAAAGATGGAGACATGTTAAAAAGAACACAGACACCAACCTGAAGGGGCCCTCGCTGGCCAATAACCGAAGAAGAATATTCAGTTTTAAAGTATTTCCCCACAAATTACTAATTAAAAAGAAAAATGGTAACTTTACAATGAATAAATCTAGCAGTTACCACCTTAAGTCACCAAAGTTAGTATTACCAACAACAAGACAAATGGTCATCACATACTTCTTGGTGTAATGTACTCTCAAGTACACAGCTTCACTCTGTGCCACGCGTACCAAAAATACAAAACTGAATCTAATAATGAGGAAATGTCAGACAAATCCAAACTGAAGGAATATATAAACAAAACAAACCAGGTTCTATGATAAAACGAAGACACAGACGCACTTAAAAACATAAATCAAGGTGACATAGCCAAATATATTAATATATACTAAGCTTCTGTATCAAGTTCTCGAAATGGGTCAATAGTCAAATCGAGCCCTGGCCAGGCAAGTGCACCAAATGGTTGCCAGTTCCATTCCCAGTCAGGGTACATGCCTGCATGCAGACTGGATCCCCGGTAGGGGGTTGCAAGAGGCAGCCAATCGATGCTTCCCTCTCATACTGATGTTTCTCTCTCTCCCTCTCCCGCTTTGCCTCTAAAATTTAGTAATAAAAAAAAAAACCTTTTTTAAAAAAGTCAAAATCAAACCATAAAGGTCACCATCACCATGAAAGTGTATCAGAAATCTGCCAAATTTGAGGAACATCTGTCCATCTTCAAAAAGACATAGTAAGTGTCTTCTGACAGCCTCAGTACCCATTTTACTTTCAACCTTTCTCTTTATTGGCACTTTTGAAGGCAATATATGGAAAGTTCAATTCAAAAGATTCTCTTTCTCTCTGACAAATGATATACCACTTAAATCAAAGAATATTCAAGAAGTGGACAGTTTAATAACAACAACAAAAAAAGAAGTGGGCAGTTTAATACCAGTGAACCAAATCATTCAATGCAGAATTTAAAATTTTTCTTAACTCAAAGAAGACATTTTACTCACTTCTTTTGGAGTGTGATTATCAGCAATTCTCTGACCTTCAAAGAGAAACCTGAGTGAATTCATTGGAACTCCCTAAAAAGGCAAAAAAATATATATATATAAATATGTATACATACAAATCTTAGAGGAAATAAGAACTTTGATGCACAAAAAGCAAACAAAAACTTCAACAGAACACACAGAACATAAAACTAGACAGCTAATCCTATCATAATCACAATTTATTGAGTGCTATTTGCTAGGTCCTCCCTGTTCCAAGTATTTGACATACATAATCATAAATGTTTGTCACCTTTCTTCATTATACAGCTAGGGAATCAAAGGTATAAACAGGGTACAATAGCTAGCCAAAATTTAAGGCTAAATCTATTCTAAGCCTCTGCTCTTGACAGCTATTTTATAGTTTCCTCTGAAATCTGTAAGCTAACATCTATGTATATCTATCATAATAAAAGCGTATATGCAAATTGACCAAACGACCAAAGAGCAGAACCATCTAGACCTTTAGGATGGCCACGCTATGACATGCACTGGCACCAGGCAGGCCAGCCAAGGCGGGTGCAATGCGGTTAGTCGGGGGGCCCCACCATCGCCCTATGATCGCCCCACAGAGGGAGGCCCAGGCCACCCTCTGCAGGGCAATTGATGGGGGGGCTCTGCGATCGATTGCCACGCAGAAGGAGGCCCAGGCCAGCCAAGTGATCACACCCCACGCCTGTTGCCCGCAGAGGGAGGCGACCGGTGGTGGGGGGAAGGGGGGGGACAACGCCACACAGATAAGCAGTGGCGGGGGCGGGGGCGGGGCCAGCTACTGGCTGCCGGGGGAAGGAAAGCCCCAAGAGGCCCTGATCACCGGCCAGGCCTAGGGACCCTACCCAAGGGGTTCCAGATTGCGAGAGGACGCAGGCTGAGGTGAGGGACACGGACACACACACACACACACACCGTGCACGAATTTCGTGCACCAGGTCCCTAGTGAAAGATAAAATCAAAAATTGGATGAGCACCCTTACTAGCTTCCAGCTACACAAGCAAAATTGGTTTTAAAAGATTAAATCACCGAAACCGGTTTGGCTCAGTGGATAGAGTGTCGGCCTGTGGACTGAAAGGTCCCGGGTTCGATTCCAGTCAAGGGCATGTACCTGGGTTGTGGGCACATCCCCAGTGGGGAGTGTGTAGGAGGCAGCTGATAGATGTTTCTCTCTCATCGATGTTTCTGACTCTCTATCTCTCTCCCTTCCTCTCTGTAAAAAAATCAATAAAATATATTTAAAAAAAAAAAAAGATTAAATCATAGAAATTTGGTAAAGCACAGTAGCTATCCAGATACGCTACAATAAACCTGTGATGGCATACAGAGCACTATAAATATCACAAAAAATATTAAAATATATTTTTCTAATCATTTGTTCAACAAAACTGTGAGAGAAATGCTAATTTAAAGAGAAATAACTAATAAATACAAATCAAGAATCATTTATTTAGTCCACAAGTATTATGAAAGTCTTGCTCAATACCTAATATATTAAGATTTTCGTTGACTGCTTAAACACCATCCCAAAAACATCAAAAAATTAAAACTATCTTTCAATATGTACTATACCATAAGTATGTAAGACCACACACACTTACCCTTCATTTCATTTTAAATTCTTTCCAGGGATATATTTTAAAAAATAAGTTTAGCCCTGACTGGTTTGGCTCAGTGGATAGAGTGTCGGCCTGCGGACTGAAGGGTCCCAGCTTCAATTCCTGTCAGGGGCATGTGCCTGGGTTGCGGGCACATCCCAGTGGGGGGTGTGCAGGAGGCGGCTGATCGATGTTTCTCTCTCATCGATGTTTCTAACTCTCTATCCCTCTCCCTTCCTCTCTGTAAAAAACCAATAAAATATATTTTTAAAAAATAAGTAAGTTTAACTGACAAAGGCGGAATATGCTTTGATTTTAATTTAATTATAGGATCTCTTTGAAAAAGAAGCATTATATTGTGCTGGGGTCAAAAAAGTTTCTATACGCCCTAGTCGGTTTGGCTCAGTCGACAGAGCGCTGGCCTGTGGACTGAAGGGTCCCGGGTTCGATTCTGGTCAAGGGCACATGCCTGGGTTGCGGGCTTGGTCCCCAGTAGGGGGCCTGCAGGAGGCAGCTGATCAATGATTCTCTCTCATCATTGATGTTTCTTCTCTCTCCCTCTTCCTTCCTCTCTGAAATCAATAAAAACTATATATATTTTTTAAAGTTTATACAAAAACCAATCAATAAATGCGAAATGGAGCTAGGCTAGCATGGCTCAGTGGTTGAGCATCAAGCTATATACCAGGAGGTCACAGTTTGATTCCTGGACAGGGCACATGCCCAGGTTATGGGCTTGATCCCCAATGTGTGGCATGCAGGAGGCAGCCAATCAATGATTCTCTCTCATCATTGATGTTTCTCTCTCTTTCCCTTTCTCTCTTCCTCTCTGAAATCAATAAAAAAGCATTAAAAAAAAAACGTTGAAAATGATTCTAAGTTGTTGTTATATTTTCATTATCTCCCCAAACCTAGCACCTTCCATAAACTTGAGCTTTGTAAATTACTTCTTTACTTTGCACTGTTTTTCCTCAATAATCAACACCCTGGTCTATAGATGGGGTAAAAAGACTATATAATTTTCTTCAGAATTGTTGTGAGGATTAAGTACAATGTTTCTTATTTCTTAGTACCTAGCACAGCACAGTTAATGCAAGTTCCTTTTCCCTGGTGAACACTCAATTTTAGCTCTCATCACCATTTTTACAAATGTGAACCAGTTGAGCCCCAATTAATAAGATTTTAATGGGTTTAACAATTAACATCAAAAACAGAAGAGACAGAAATGTTAACTGTTTTACTTATTCTAACACCTAATTGATCTCTTTTTCTTCTAGCTAAAGTGATTTTTAAATAAGTTACTAATTTAAACTGTAAAAAGAAACCCTCCAGAAAACCTACAATACCTGAGTTAATAATATCATGTAACACAATTCAATTATTAAAATGTATCTTGGTGTCTCCTCTATACAGATGGTCCCCAACTTACGATTTTTTGACTTTATGATGGTCCAACAGTGATGATATGGATGCAGCAGAAGCTGTACAGTTCAACCTTGAACAAATGGGTTTGAGCTTCTCGAGTCCAATTATACACGAATCTTTTTCAATAAATGTGTACAGTATTATAAATATATTTCCTTATGATTTTCTTCATAATGATTTTTTTCTCTAGCTTGCTTTTATTATAAGAATACAGTATAGTCCTGGCCAGTTTTGCTCAGTGGATAGAGCGTCAGCCTGCAGACCGAGGAGTCCCAGGTTCAGGGCATGTACCTTGGATGCAGGCTCCTCCCCAGCCTGGGCCCTGGTCAGGGCTCTTGCAGGAAGCAACCAATCAATGTGTTTCTCTCACATCAATGTTTCTCTCTGTCTTTCCCTCTCTTCCATTCTCTCTAAAAATCAGTGGAAAAATATCCTCAGGTGAGGATGAACAAAAACAAACACAAAATAAATAAATAAATAAATAAATAAATAAATAAATAAATGTGATTACGTAAATGTTTTTAAAAAAAAAGAATACAGTATATAATACAGATAACATACAAAATAATCCCTGTGTTGTTCAAGGGTCAACTGTACTTCAAAATTTGAATTCTGATCTTTTCCCAGGCTAGTGATATGCAGTACAACACTCTCACGATGCTGGGCAGCAGCAACAAGCTGTAGCTCCCAGTCAGCAAGGCGATCATGAGGGTTAAGTGTACTGTGTTGACATGTTTAAGATAGGCTATAATAAGCTATGACTTTCAATAGATTAGGTGTATTAAATGCATTTTTGACTTACAATATTTTCAACTAATGATGAGTTTATTGGGACACAAACCCATTTTAAGGAGCATCTATATATTAATTCCAAGTACACTTATTTTTTTTAATGTATTTTGTTAATAATGATAATGGGTAACATTTACTGAACATTTTTAGGCATCATGTTAAGCGCTTTATGTAAGTCATCTTATTTCATCTTCATGGGGTAGGCACTGTAATAGTCCCATTTTTCTAAGGGGAAAACAAGGCATATAACTTGTTCTTGGTCCCATAGTCAAACAGTGATGTAGCCCAAATTTGAATCTAGAAAGGTTAAAGGAATTTATTATTGATCTAACTCATAAAGGCCAGAATCTGTGAGATTTCTGGTATTCCTAAATTAAACAGACTTCTATATGATTATTTAAAAGAGAAAATCCCTTAATACTGAAAGCATAGAATGCAATTAGCAGTTATTGGTAGTACTATGTATAAATTAATACTTAAAATATAGTATTGCCCTAGCCGGGTGCTCAGTGGTTAGAGCAGACCAAGGATGGAAGGGTCTTAGGTCAAGGGCACATACCTCGGCTGCAGACTCAATCCCAGCCCCAGCCAGGGTGTGTGCGGGAGGCAACTGGTAGATGTGTCTCTCTCACATAGATGTTTCTCTCTCTGTCCCTCTCCCTCCCTTCCACTCTCTCTAAAAATCAATGGAAAAAATATCCTCGAGCCCTAGCTGGTTTGGCTCAGTGGATAGAGCGTTGGACTGCAGACTGGAAGGCCCCAGGTTCAATTCCGGTCAAGGGCACATGCTCGGGTTGCAGATCGATCCCCCAGTGGGGGGCCTGCAGGAGGCAGCCGATCACTTCCTCTCTGAAATCAATAAAAATATATTAAAAAACAAAACTCACAAATGAATAATAACTGCTACTTTAAAAACATATATATATATATATATATATATATATATATATATATCCTCAGGTGAGGATAACAAAAACAAAACAAAAAGATAATTATTAGTAAATTTAACATATGGCTAAACATTCGTGGTTACAAACAAGGAAATTTCAGTGATCACCAAAATGTACTTGCCTTTATTACATACACTGGTAAGCCATAAAGATAGATGAATGACATATAAAGCATTGTATTTACTACAATAACATACAAACCTGTCTTTGACAGTATGATTCTTTGAGTTTCTTGAGATGTGTTGTCATTTTCACTTTGAAGTGAATCTCACTGCTATCCTAAGGAGATACAAGAAAAAAATTACCCTTTGTGTAAATTATTTGCTTTACTTGAAACAAATAATTTAATTCCACAAATAGAAGCAAACCTTGTCACCTGTATTTTCCCACCAAAGTATTTTTTATTATTCATAACAGGCGTTATTAAAACACTCTAATCATTACTCTATACCCATTTCAAAACAAACATAAAGACAATCTGTCTTGAGTTTTTAAGTTAGCAGTGTAAGTAAAAGCATGTATATCAAAGAATACATTCCTTCATAATTGCATGTCTATCCTATATATGTAAAATAAAAGCTGAATTATTACAAACCCCTCCTCAAAGCAACTCAAAACAAAAAGTACCTCCCCCGACAACTGAAGTCACTGAACTATACACTCTAAAATGGATTTTATGGTACGTGAATTATATCTTTAAAATTTTTCAAAATAAGAAATCACAGTAAATGAGAATATGAACACGTAATCAATAGAATATAAACATAGTAGACCAAAAATTACAGCTCATTGATAATCAGAGAAATGTAAAATAAACAAAACATCTTTACCACCTGGCCCATGTGGCTCAGTGGTTGAATGTTTATCTACAAACCAGGAGGTCACACACAGTTCCTTCTTCCTTCCTCTCTGAAATCAATAAAAAAAAAATTTTTTTTAAAAAGAAGCCTGGCCCACATGTCGCAGTGGTTCAGAGTCAACCTATGAACCAGAAGGTCATGGTTCAATTCTAATCAGGGCATATGCCCAGGTTGCAGGCTTGATCACCAGGAGGGAGAGCATGCAAGAGGCAGCTGACCAATGATTCTCTCTCATCATTCATGTTTCTCTGTCTCTTTCTCTCTCTCTCTCTCTCTATCCCTTCCTCTCTGAAATCAATAAAATAGTTTTTAAAAAAGAAGACGACAAGAACCAGGGTCTTGCTGTCTTGCCAGTCAGAATTTTTCCTGCGTCAGAAATTATTCATATATTCAAGGAGAGTCAACAAAGAAAAATAACGAAACTCACCTGTCCAATGACTTTGAGTTTAATGTATTCTCCTTCCTTCTTATCCCCCAAGTCCTCAGTTGAAGGTTTTGCCTCCTGAAAGAAAAGTACTTTTAAAGATAAAAGTTCCTACATGCTACTTTCATTACTTACTTATGAGTACCCATTACTTTAGCTCAGAGTACAAAATACGCACTTGAGAATACAAACATGTATTTTCTTGGCTAGTCAATTAAGCAAAAATATCCTAAGTCAATTACTGGCCCAAACACAAGTTTACTAGAAATCAAGAAAGAGATCTATTATCATATTCTGCAGTAGCTTGGAAATTTTCACTTGGCCACCAAATTATCCACTTATTTAAATATATATTCCATTATTCGTAACAATTTCAAACTGCTAATCCACACTTGATAAGAATATAACCAATGATACTGTATTTTACAAGTAAAAACACAAGGCCATCACCTATGTATCTCAGGCTGGTAATAACTTAAAACTATTAAGTTTTCTTTAACATTCAAAATTTAACTGAACCTATTAAACTAGAAGTAGCTTTTAACATGAAGATACAGGTTAGTGTCTAGGAAAATGCTTAGGTAACAGAATTTACTTCATTAGTGTGAATCCTTCCTTGCCTGCTTTGCATTCTGCAGAACTTTCAAAATTTGCTGACTACTGCATATTACGGCAGCAGTCAAAATTAACCTTGTTTAGTGAGACAGTATTTCACCTGAAAACTAGAAGACTGTCTTAAATATAGTCTCACCACCACATTTCTATGAATCTGTATTCCTAGAAAACAGCTGCTTTTTCCTTTATGTATCTACAGAGGCAAGGACAGATTATTCCATGCAGTGAAGAACAAAGCCCCAAGTTCTCTTTTACTACCGGGAGGAGTGTTAGTAAAGAAGCTTTGTGTAAGTGAGCACAAAGAAGAATCCAGCCCCGGCCCCAGCAGCAGTAAGTCAGCACAATAGGGAGCATTTTGCTCCAGTATTTCCTAGATAGGGTAGCTACAGAGGCTGCTCAGGACAACAGTTCTTTCCCCGCCATCGTCCACAGGCTTCAGAACCCTTTCTACAGCACAGCTGCTCTTATTGTGTAACTACCCCGATCAAAAAGTATTAGTAGCTTCCAGTACTTTAAGGTATAGAATTAAACCCCACAGCCCCGCATTGAGTTCCTCCAATGCCAAGCTCAACTCTCACTTTTTTCTCTTACCACTTTCTTTACAAACCCAAGGAGTCGGGGGCGAGACCAAGATGGCGGCGTAGGTAAACACCGGAGACCGCTGCCGCAAACAACCATTTCAAAAATACAACTAAAAGACTGAACGGACATCACCCAGAACCACAGGAAGGCTGGCTGAAGAGAGACTCTACAACTAGAAGGAAAGAGAACAGCAAATCGAGGCTCAGAGGCGGCGCAGTGTGGAAAATACAAAGGTACCGAGGTGCGCGCGCAAAGCGGGCTGGTGGCTGAGGGCGCGGTTGTCGTTTTCTGTCGGGAGTGAGTCTCAGACTCTGGGCTCCAGATCCGGGCGAGTCTCTAGGGACCCAGACTCAAACGGGAGAAGCGGGATTATCCGGCATCAGTTGGAACCTGAGGGCAACTTTCTCTCCGAGGTTTGCAGCGGCTGCCGGGGTTCTGAGAAGCAGAGCCTCTGGGAACGGGACTGAGCGTGGCCATAACTGCTCCCTCCGCCCGCCCTGTTGATCCCGCCCCGCCCAAAGCCTGCGCACAGCCATTTGCCGATCGCCTCAGGCAAAGGCTGGATTAGCGCCTCCCCAGAAGGCAGACGTTTTCCGTACAGCTGATTCCTATAGCCAGCCCGCCTGGGGGTCAAATCCCTCTAGTGGTAACTACAACAATTAAGGCTTGGCTAGAACAAGACTGCGCACAGAGACCACAAGGGGGTGCACCAAGAAAGCATAAAAGATGCGGAGACAAAGAAACATGACAGAAATGGAGGATATGGAGCTAAGAATCGCAATTTTGAGGGCTTGCCATAAATTTGTGCAGAGCCTCACGAAAACTAATGAGACCCTCGATGCTACGATAAAGAAATTAGAAAGTAAGCATACACGGACTGAAATAAAGAATATTATACCCAATAGCAGACCAGAGGAGTACAATAATCAAACCAAAGATTCGACAAAAAACACCCAATTGGAAAAGCAAAATGAAAAAAGAATCCAAAAGTGTGAAGATAGTGTAAGGAGCCTCTGGGACAGCTTTAAGCGGACTAATATCAGAGTCATTGGAGTGCCAGAAGATGAGAGACAGCAAGATATTGAAAACCTATTTCAAGAAATAATGGCAGAAAACTTCCCCCACCTGGAGAAAGAAATGGACTTACAGGTCCAAGAAGCGCAGAGAACCCCAAACAAAAGGAATCCAAAGAGGACCACACCAAGACACATCATCATTAAAATGCCAAGAGCAAAAGACAAAGAGAAAATCTTAAAAGCAGCAAGAGAAAGAGGCTTAATTACCTACAAGGGAATACCCATACGACTGTCAGCTGATTTCTCAACAGAAACTTTGCAGGCCAGAAGGGAATGGCAAGAAATATTCAAAGTGCTGAATACCAAGAACCTACAACCAAGATTACTTTATCCAGCAAAGCTATCATTCAGAATTGAAGGTCAGATAAAGAGCTTCACAGATAAGGAAAAGCTAAAGGAGTTCATCACCGCCAAACCAGTATTATATGAAATGCTGAAAGGTATCCTTTAAGAAGAGGAAGAAGAAGAAAAAGGTAAAGATACAAATTATGAACAACAAACATGCATCTATCAACAAATGAATCTAAGAATCAAGTGAATAAATAACCTGATGTACAGAATGAACTGGTGATTATAATAGAATCAGGGACATAGAAAGGGAATAGACTGACTATTCTTGGGGGAAAAAGGGGTGTGGGAGATGCGGGAAGTGACTGGACAAAAATCATGCACCTATGGATGAACACAGTGGGTGGGGAGTGAGGGTGGAGGGTGGGGTGGGAGCTGGAAGGAGGGGAGTTATGGGGGGAAAAAAGAGGAACAAATGTAATAATCTGAACAATAAAGATTTAATTAAAAAAAAAAAAAAAAAAAAAAACCCAAGGAGTCGGTTACATTGGACTATTTATTTACTGTTCCCCAAAAACGCCCCTCAGCATTTCTCCACCTTCCGCCCTTTGAGGTTTCTGTTTCCTTTACCAGGAAGATATATATATCTTCCCTCAGCCTCTCTTGAAATCATCTCAGGGAAATGCACCCCTCATCATCTGAAGTCCAGTATTTAAAAAACACTCCGAGGAACCAAAGCATGCCTCAACCTTCCAAATGGGATTAATATTTTCCTTAAATGCTCTAATTTGCAACCTATTCATATCTTTTATACCATTTATTCTCAATTAAAAATACTCCCCCTTCAATCGGCTTCTCTACTTGTTGTCCTCATCTTTTTCACCGAACTTCATACAAGAGTACTCAACAAGAGAAGACAAACAACCCAATTAAAAGATGGGCAGAGTCATCGATGTTTCTAACTCTCTATCCCTCTCCCTTCCTCTCTGTAAAAAAATCAATAAAATATATTGCCGAACCGGTTTGGCTCAGTGGATAGAGCGTCGGCCTGCGGACTCAAGGGTCCCAGGTTCGATTTCAGTCAAGGGCATGTACCTTGGTTGCGGGCACATCCCTACTGGGGGGCGTGCAGGAGGCAGCTGATCGATCTCTCTCATCGATGTTTCTAACTCTCTATCCCTCTCCCTTCTTCTCTGTAAAAATTCAATAAAATATATTTAAAAAAATAAAATAAATAAAATAAAAGATGGGCAGAGGACCTGAACAGTCACTTCTCCAAAGAGGACATACAGATGGCCAAGCGACATGAAAAAAATGTTCAACGTCCCTCGTTATTAGAGAGATGCAAACTAAAATGATAATGGCTACCATTAATAAATTAACAAACAAGTGCTGGTGAGGATGTGGAGAAAAAGGAACCTAGCACACTGCTGCTGGAATGTAGACTGGTACAACCACTATGGAAAAGTGTGGAGTAATAAAAACAGCCCTGGCTGGTTTGACTGAGTGGACAGAGCGTTAGCCTGCGGATTCCAGTCAAGGGCACATAACTGTGTTGGGGGGGTGTGCAGGAGGCAGCCAATCAATGATTCTCTCAGCACTGATGTTTATGTTTCTGTCTCTGTCTCTCTCTCCCTCTCCCTTCCTCTCTGAAATCAATAAGAATATATTAAAAAATAAATAAATAAAAACAAAAATGGGCCCTAGCCAGTTTGGCTCAGTGGATAGAGTGTCAGCCTGTGGACTGAAGGGTTCCGGATTCGATTCTGGTCAAGGGCACATGCCTAGGTTGCGGGCTAGATCCCCAGTGTGGGGTGTGCAGGAGGCAGCCAATCAATGACTCTCTTCCATCGTTGATGTTTCTCTCTCTCTCTCCCTCTCCCTTCCTCTCTGAAATCAATAAAAACATAAAAAAATTAAAAATGGAACTATTTGGCCCACTTCTAGGAATATATCCTAAGAAGCCAGAAACACTGATCAGAAAGAATATACGCACCCCTATGTTCTTAGCAGTGTTATTTACAATAGCTAAGATCTGGAAATAGCCCTAGTACCCATCAGTAGATGAATGGATTAAACACTGTGGTACATTTACACAATGGAATGCTATGCAGCTGTAAAAAAGAAGGTTCTCTTACCTTCTGAGACAGCATGAAGGGGCTGAAGAGTATTATGCTAAGTGAAATAAGTCAGTCAGAGAAAGACAAGTATCACATTATCTCACTTATATGTAGAATCTAATGAATAAAATAAACTGATGAACAAAAAAGATCCAGAGACAATGAAGATCCATAGACTGACTTATTTCAAAGAAAAGGGCTGGGGGCTGGGGGAAGAGATTAACCAATGACCCTATATGCATATATGTAGAGCTCATGGACAGACATAGTATGGGGAAGGCCTGGAGAGGATATGGGAGCTGGATGGAGGGGCTCAATGGGGGTAAAGGAGGGACATCTGTAACACTTTCAACAGTAAAGAAAAATGTTTAAAAAAAAATGGAGTATTCAGCAATTGCTTTCTCTACTTTCTCTCTCAACCCACTGTAATCTGGCTTATCCCTCACCATTCCACTTGACATTGCTCTCACCAACATTACTAGTTCAACTCCTTATTGCTAAATACAATGGATAATTTCAAATCTCATCTTTAACTCCCTAACATAACAAACACGTCTTCCTTGATGACTTCCTTCCTTGAAAATTCTCCACCTTTGGCCTCCAAGATTCCATTCTCTCCTCCTCTTGGCCATTTCCTTAAATGCTGGTGCTCCTGTGGGTTCTGTGTCTTCAATTCCCTGCTTTTTTTGGTCTCCCTGGGTGGCCCATGACTACAACTACCTCTAAGACACAGGCATATCTCGTCCTATGGCACTTTCTAGATGTTCTTTTTTATAAATTTGAGGTAAAACCTTCCACCAGCAAAAAGATTACAAGTTATTTTACTTCAGTGGTGTGGGACAAAACTGGCAATATCTCTAACATGTGCCTGTACTAAAAGCTGTTATCATTCTCTCCAACCTGACAATTTTCTGAGTTTCACTCATTTATAGAAGTGCTTGACTAGCTCCACTTTGGATGTCCCATGGTTACATCACTGCTGTTACTTTTAACTCCAGCTCCTGAAAACCAAAATCAAAGGAAAATTCTACAACTCCTTCTGGATTCACAATTACAATAAATTACTACCATATATCCAATTGCCCACAACAGAAACTTGGAGGTTCTCTCTTAAATCTCACACTTATTCATCATTCTGACAATTCTTAGTGACTCTCAAGTCTATCCCATTCTCTCCAAGCCATTGCCTTACTTCAGGCACTCAATGTTGCCCATTAACATTACTGCACACCAGGCATACAGTCTTGCTCCCTCCAATTAATTCTCCAAACTACCACCAAAGCCATCACTCTAAAATGTAATCCAATCTGCCCAGAAATCTCAGGGTTAAATTCAAACTCCTTAGCTGGCACACATTGGTCCCTCTAGTGACGGTATGTCTAGCAATCCAGCCTTATTCTCCTATCTCTCTTGCTAATACTATCCTTTGCGCTAGCCATACTGAACTATCTACAATTTCTTGAACATGGCACACTCTACCTTATCTCCACTATCTCTGTACATACTAATTCCCTCTGCTTGGAATGCTCTTTCCTATGCTAGTCCCCTTTCAAGACCACTCAGGCATCACTTCTTCAAAATTATGTCAGTGCTCACTTGCCTAAATGTTCCCACACTACTTACTTTTATCCTTTATAACCACATATTTAAATATCTGTATCTCCCAGCAGATTCTATTGGTGTGCCTTACTCTTCTTGATATTTCTAGTCAAATACAGTGCCTAGAACTCTGAAGATATTCAATGTGCTTGTTAAATAAATTAATGTTTTCTGTGACCATTTTGAATGTCCTATCTTCCTTACAAGTCTACAAGGAGAGAATCCAAGTCTTTTCATCTTTATAATCTCTACTACAGGCCCGGTGCACGAAATTCCTGCACGGGTAGGGTCCCTAGGCCTGGCTGGCGATCAGGGCCAATCTGTGGGGTAACTGGCTGGGCAATCGGGGGGCCCCCAACTGGCACCCACCTTGGCTGGCCTGGGGTTTGCGGGCTGGGGGCAGCTCCTGCGTTAAGTGTCTGTCCCCTGGTGGTCAGTGCACAGCATAGCGACCATTTGTTCCGCTGTTCAGTCGATTTGCATATTAGGCTTTTATTATATAGGATAGTGTCAGGCAAACGCTAGGCAATTCTTTAATGTTGTTGAATTAAGCTGATTACTATTTTCTGTACCAATCTTACTAATGCTTCATACTTCTACTGTACACACTAGTCAGTCCAAACAAAAATTCTTTCAGTTTTTTATATTCACCATTGGGTAAGAGGAAATTCACTTCAATTTCATAAGAATATGTAAATGCTATGATTTGAAATTTCCAAAAGTGTGCTGCCAATTTCCCTAGTCACTCCACTTTGGTGATCTCTTCCCAACTCTGAAGCACTGTAACAATGTACCTATGCCCCTTGCATTATTAATAGCCCCATGCTTGCCTAATGCTGTATTCCAACTTTTCATGTGCTTTTTTTCCTTTGATGGACTAGTCTGGGAAATGAGGTGATCTTGACAAAAACGCCAAGTCTGTCTCCAGTAATCTCAGTGTCTTTTGTATGATGCCTTTCCCTCTCCCCCCTGTAAGAAAGCAGCCAGTGCAGAATGGTATGGCACACTAGTTACAAAACAGTGAAAGCATTCAGCACTGGGTCTGGGGCACTAGGTCATCAGAGAAAAGAGAATCCCGGAGAGCTCTGGTCGGTTTGGCTGTAAAAAATACACAGCCCCAGAGCAGAAGAAACTGGTAATGGAAGGAAAAGTAAATGTATATGCAAGATCAAAGAGAGGAACTGGAAACCTCCACATTTTCAGATATGTGCCATCCACAGAATGAATCATGGTAACTGGAATGATGAAGGAATTTATCAGACACTACCCACTATCAACTCTTCTTCCAAGACATAGATGGAGCCTGACTGGCATGGCTCAGTGGTTGAGCATTAACCTATGAATCAGGAGGTCATGGTTCGATTCCCAGTCCAGGAATGTACCCGGCTTGCAGGCTCAATCCCCAGTATGGGTGGTGCAGGAGGCAGCCAATTATTGATTCTTGCTCATCATTAATGTTTCTATTTCTATCTCTCTCCCTCCCCCTTCCTCTCTAAAATCAATAAAAAATATATTTAATTTTAAAAAATACATAGATGGAACACCTTGGAAATAGAAGACATCTAAGGATCTGAAAAGAAAACTAGACTGGAGAGAATGGAAGACACAGCAATCTTCATTTACAAATGTTCAAAATTCATGAGAAGGATTTGATTGTGCAATTTCAAAGTCAAAAGAACAAGAACTCTGCTTAAAAGCATTCTGGCAATTAGAATGTTGACAATTCAATCAACTGGAGAGAGAGGGCATCAAATTCAACTACCCCCAATCTGTCACTGACCCTTCCAATTGTACAAGGATTGTTCATCTTCTGAAACAGGGGTGGTTTGGGGGAAAACCCAAAAACAGAATACATTTACTCTTATTTGATGGCATTAACAGATGTTTGTTTTTTTAAGTCTTTTGTAAAAGTATGTTTTCAATGAATCTAAAGAAAGGGAAAGAGAAAGAGAGAGAGAGAGAGAAACATCGATCAGTTGCCTCCAGTACACACACCACAATCTAGGACAGTGTCAGAGGTGTCACGCAAACTCATTTTTTTGGTTGATTTTTCTTTGTTAAATGGCATTTAAATATATAAAATAAATATCAAAAACATACATCTGTTTTACTATGGTTGCAAATATCAAAAAATGTCTATATGTGACACGGAACCAGAGTTAAGTTAGGGTTTTTCAAAATGCTGACACGCTGAGCTCAAAAGGTTCGCCATCACTGGTCTAGGATCTAACCCACAACCTGGATATGTGCCCTGACCAGGAATCGAACTGGAGACCTTTCATTGCATGGGATGACACTCAACCAACTGAGCCAAATCAGCCAGGACAGATCTGTTCATTTTTCAAGGTGTGACAATAGTATCCTGGTTATGTTAAAAGAAAGAGTCATTTATCTCATACTTCAGTGGATATATCACAATTCTAAAAACACAAAAATACATATATACTTTCATTTTTATGCTCCATATATTCACACTTGATGAGACAGTACTAGAGATTTACAATGAAACTGACCAGAGTTAGCTCCATAGCCTCAATGTTTAGTAAAGTTGTCAAGATACTGGATCTTCTGGAAATTTACATGCAATCCTAGAACTGTGGTTAAATGCTAGAAATGCTAGTTCTCAGGAACTAAAAATTATAGCTGAACTGATTTTGGAGCCTAGACTATGGATCTATGCAAAACCTGGAACAAATTTGTTTCAGTGTATCCAAAAGTACTAGCAAACAGATTTAGAGGTATGGCAGACTTTGTTAATTACCTATCCGATATCCATTTCTCCTTTTTCCTTACAAAGGGAAGCCTAAATCTGGCCAGCTAAAAAACATACTTCTCACCATAGCCAGTTTGGTTCAGTGGACAATGTCGAACTGAAGGGTGGCGGGTTTGATTCCGGTCAAGAGCACTTACCTCAGTTGCAGGCTCAATCCCTGGCCCTGGTCAGGTCGCCTGTGAGAAGCAACCAATCGATGTGCCTCTCTCACATGGATGTTTCTCTCTCTGTCTCTCTCCCCCTCCAACCCTTCCACTCTTCCTAAAAAATCTATGGAAAAATATCTCTAGGTGAAGATGAACAAAAAACAAAACTAACATATTTCTTAGCTTCTCTTATGGCCATGTGATGCAGTGCTGGCCAATGAGATATAAGATGACATATATTTTCCTTTTACTCCTTCCCTTTCTCCATCCCTTTCTCTTGCCTGGAACAAAGATACAAAATAACTTTTTTTGCTACTGAAAGGAGATAAACATGAGTGTGAACATCTGTAAAGGATAAAGAAGAAAGGAGTATGAAGGTATTGTGGAACTGCCTTACCAGTCCTGAACTACTTAAGTCTAGACTTTATGTTCCATGAGAAAAATAAGCTGCATATTTGTTTAACCTAATACATCAGACTTTCTGTTATTCAGTTCAAAAGCAGTTTGAACTGACAGAGAAGGTGCTGTAAATAAATATCATTTGGCTTATGTTAAAAATAGGTCCTAAAGCCCTGGCCGGAGTGGCCCAGTTGGTAGGAACGTAGTCTTGTACATGGAAAGGTTCAATTCCCAGTCAAGGCACATACCTAGGTAGCAGGTTCGATCCCTGGCCCCAATGGGGGTGTGTGTGGGAGGCAAGAGATCAATATTTTTCTCACATCCATGTTTCTCTCTCCCTCTCTCTCTGCCCCTCCCCCTTTCTCTAACAACAACAACAAGTAAATCATAAAAATGTGCTCCCGTGAGGATTAAGAAAAACTTTAAAAAATATATACAGGTCCTAGAAAACTACCTCAAATGTGCATCAAAAGCAGAATAAGTAAATCATGGTACAGTCACAAAATAGAATGCAATGTAATAATGAGATTTAACAACATACAAATCTCCAAACAATCCTGAGCAAAAGAAGCCAGACACAGAAGTACATACTGTATGATTCCACTTACATCTACACTAACAAACTAGAAAGATGCAAACTAACCGTACCTTTGCAACGCCCACTGAGTAGCCAATCAGGAGCACGCAAATTAACCCAACAAAGATGGTGGGTTAATTTGCATACACAGGCGCTGAGCAGCGGGGGTGGAGTGGGACACTTGCGTCGTCACCATGGCAATGACGCAGGCACTCTGCACTGCCCCAGCCGCTCTGAGCCTCTGGGCAGCATGGGAAGGTGGAAAGGCGGCTCTGGGCCAGAAGAAGGCGGAAAGGCGAAGGTGGAAAGGCAGCTCCGGGCGAGCAAAGGCAGTGCTGGCAGCTAGGGGAAGGAATGCCCATTCTTGCACGAATCTTCGTGCATCGGGCCTCTAGTAATGTTATAATGTATTAAAACAGGCAAAACTAATCTGTGTACCAGTATGTAGCTAGGACACTGGTTTTTTTGTTGGGTTTTTTTGTGTGTTTTTTAATAAACAGAGGGAAGAAAGGAGGGAAGTAAGGAGAGAAACATCAATTTCTGTTCCACTTATTTATGCTTTCAATGGTTGATTCTTATATGTGCCCTAACCAGGGATCAAACCCACAACCGTGGTGTATGGGGATGACAATCCAATCAATTGAGCTATCCCACCAGGGCCCACATGACTTTTTTAAAGAAGCAGAATATTAGAGAATTATCTACGCCCCCCCCCCCCCCCAAAATCACAATTTCTGTAAATTCCAAAATGAGATACTATACCAGTCTTAGAGAAAATTATCCATAATAAGCCCAATGTTCTGAAAGAAGCAAATGATTTGATCTTGGAGATAAAGTTACCAGATAACTATTGTTAACAGAATTAAAGATCATGAAGTAAAAACATCAGAAAATGAAAACCACTCCATGACAACCAACCCTTAATAACAAAACACCCTGGGAATTGAAAGTGGAGGAGGAACATACCTGCTGCTTCATGTTTTTGAGGCAACCTTCCAATTCTAGGGTCTAGAATGGTGCCTTGAACATATTGGCATTCAATATAAACTTGTTAAATGAATGCATCTGACCACTTCAAGAACTTTTACTAAGTATGCAGTCACTGTACAGGACATTTCAGAAATAAAGGATGAATAAAGGCTGATTCCTGACCTTCAAAAGTGAACAGTCAGTCTAATGGAGAAAGATACTTAAGTAAATAATTGTTAACACATTTCGTACCGCATAGAAATCTCTAAGACATACGCCAGGGACCACACGTTTTTGGGCAAACTGCACGTTATTTAAATCATCATAACTTCAAATCATAATGCACTTTAGGTGTTGTTTTTCCATAATTATAACATTTTTATTTACAAAAACAATTAAACAATTAAAGTTCCTAGTACTTTTTTAACGTATGGTACTGTGTAAAACATTTTCCTCTATGAAGAGGGACCAAACAAAATTTACATAAGTATCTAGATTCGCTCCTTTTTCCATGGGCAGCACAAACTCTGCAGGCTCTAGTAGAAAATTTTTTCTTTCCACTCGCTGGAATACACGTAGGTTCATGCTGTTTCATATCACCTGACAACCTTTTGGGTGGATCTTTACGAGGTGCTCTCTCCTTGCACCCCCAGGGGAAGGGCTGGACAGATTTGTCTCTTGTTCCGGAGAGCCTTCATTATTGTCATCCGTTATCCAGTCTCTCGCCAGCGATAGCAGAAACTGTTTATACTTCATTTTTGCTTGTGGATTGAGGACGTTGTACACTCTAAATGAATTGAAAAGTCTACAGTTTATAAGGTACAGCACTACTTTTTTTGTCCATTTCATCGTTTTCCTTAGAATGGAACAACACGAAAGGAAGTGTATCAGTTTCATTGGTTTCCTTCCTTTTTCTGAGAGAGGGCATTTCTAAAAGCGCCAGGAACTTGAAGACGAAGACTATTCGAATGACCAAAATACAATGTAACTGCAATGCTTTATGGGTTCGTGCAATTATATAGTTTTTCATAGACTGACCTGCACGGTTTCCACCAATGAGATCGCTTCATTCGATGTGGACAAGACAGTGTGTTGACATCTAAGGTCCATAACAGATGGCGCGTGAAAAACGAGAAAACTCGTGAGCGGTCCTTGACAGATGGCGCGCGAAACACGAGAAAGCTCGTGAGCGGTATGAAAGGTGTTAACACTTTATATAAAAGCTAACTGCTATGGGAAGTTTATGACTGTTTTATAGCTCTGAAATTGGAACTATTCAACGTACCCTTATGAGTACTCTAACCATAACAATCATATTGCTTTCAAAATACAATGAAATATTTTTTTAGGTCAGATTTTCTTTGTAATATTGTTATAACCTATATACTTGCAATATCCATACTTGCAATATTCACTAGCAACACTTCATGTATCTGTCAGACTACCATTTCTCTCAAGTCACAGCTACAGTTCAGTATACTTATTCTATTTCATAATAGTATACATAATTATGAATTCTAATACCTACCCAGTTCATCATATTGCCTGCTATCTCAAACTTACAGTAAAATCAATAAACATCAACAGGGAAATATAAAGAACACTGCAGGGGCCTGGACAGTGTGGTTCATAGATCGACCGTCGACCTATGAACCAGATCACAGTTCAATTCCCGGTTGGAGCACATGTCTGGGTTGCAGGCAGCAATCAATGATTCTCTCCCATCATTGGTGTTTCTATCTCTCTCTCCCTCTCCCTTCCTCTCTGAAATAAAT
Source organism: Myotis yumanensis (assembly GCF_028538775.1). Taxonomy (NCBI): domain Eukaryota; kingdom Metazoa; phylum Chordata; class Mammalia; order Chiroptera; family Vespertilionidae; genus Myotis; species Myotis yumanensis. Next base: position 10,152,718 of record NW_027223759.1, read on the forward strand.
AAAAATATTTTTAAAAATACAATTAATGTGGTGGATTACAGATTACTGTAAATTCTTTAGTTATTCTTCCCATTGAGAAACAGCACCTGTCTTTCCGTTGGTGACTACAATTAATAATACTAAATTGTATGTATATTTAAAAGTTGCTAAGAAAGCAGATCTTAAAAGTTATCAAACACAAAATTTGTAACTGTGTGGTGATGGATGCTAACTAAACTTATTGTGATCACTTCACACACTTATTGAATATACACACTTACTGAATCGTTATATTGTACAACTGAAACTAATATATGTCAATTACATCCCAATTAAAAATAATTCTGTAAGTAAATAAATATATAAATGTCTTTCCCTTGAATTTGGCCTTAGTGATTTGCCTGACCAACAGAAGGCAGAAATGACTTCCAAGGATAGGTCCTAGGAGGCCTGAGGTGTCCATCCAGGGTTCTCTGGGAATACTCACTCACTCTATGGACCTGAGACGGTATAAGTCTGAATATCCTGTGGTCTCCATGCTGAAAAGAACACATGCTGAGCCCTAACCAGTTTGGCTCAGTGGATAGAGCATTGGCCGGCAGACTGAAGAAGGGTTCCGGTTTTGATTCTGGTCAAAGGCATATACCTTGGTTTCGGGCTCGATCCCCAATAGGGGGCATGCAGGAGGCAGCTGATCGAAGTTTCTCACTCATGATGTTTCTAACTCTCTATCCCTCTCCCTTCCTCTGTGTAAAAATCAATATTTTTTTTTTTAAAAAAGAACACATGCTGAGACCACTCAGACCTTGAGACTCCATGAAGAGCCCAGCCATGCCAGCACCCAACCACTTGAGTACTGTAATCCCAACAGAGGCCCCACACACCACAGAGCAGTGATGAGTCCAACTTACAGAGTCCTGCCCAAACTGCAGATTTATGAGTAAAATAGAAGGCTGTTGTTTTAAGCCACTAAGTTTTGAGGTAGTTTGTTAGGTACCAACAGGTAAACAGAATTACATAATGCTTCCAAATCCTTGACTAACAATAAAAGGAAATAATCCAATCAACGTAAAGTGGGGATGGGAAAAGTGAACCTTGTTATAACAGATTCAGTTAGGATTTGAAGCAAATCAGTCATCAAATTATTATAAACTAGAGGCCCAGTGCACGACAATCATGCACTGGGGGAAGGGATGGGTGTCCCTCAGCCTGGCCTGCACCCTCTCGCAGCCCAGAACCCCCCAGGGGATGTCCCCTCAGGGAGCGGGCCTAAGCTGGCAGTTGGACATCCCCCAAGGGGGGTCCTTAGCGCTGCTGTGGAGGCAAGAGAAGCTCCTGCCACTGCGCTCACCAGCCATGAGCCTGGCTTCTAGCTGAGTGACCACCAGGGGGCAGCTCCTGCATTGAGCGTCTGCCCCCCTGGTGGTCAGTGCACATTATAGTGACCAGGTGTTCTGCCTTTTGGTTGATTTGCATATTAGCCTTTTATTATATAGGATTAACAGGCCTGAACTGAAGAGCTAAATAAAGTACACACTGCCATTGATGGTTTTGGTATAGAAAAGAAACACTATAAACATGAATACAGGGAAGGAAAATATTTGTACAAATTACCCTTACTGGTTTGATAATAAGCTCTGGTTCTATAAAAGTGCTTATTAATATTGCTGCAAGGTGATTAGGCTAAAGGAGAGTACCCAATCAGATCTGTTATTTGTTACAGGCTAGTTCTTAAACTTTTTGAGGAATCATGTACTCTTGATGAAAACTATGGGCTCTTTCTCACTATAAATACACACATGCACGAATACTCACAAAACATTCCATACAATTTCCCTGTATTTTCAGCCTTTAGGGTCCATGAACCTTAGGTTTAAAACCTGTTTTAGAGGATTATTCAATAATGATCCAAAAATTCACTGAAGCCCTGGCTGGTTTGGCTCAATGGATAGAGCATCAGCCTGTGGACTGAAGCGCCCCAGGTTCCATTCCGGTCAAGGGCACATACCTGGGTTTTGGGCTCCATCCCCAGTAGGGGGTGTACAGGAGGCAGCCAATCAATGATTCTCTCTCATCACTGATGTTTCTATCTCTCTCTCTCTCTCCCTCTCCCCTCCTCTCTAAAAATCAATAAAATATATTTTTTTTAAAAATCCACTGGATAATGCTGGAATTGTAAAAAATTATAATCAAGTGTTCCACTCAAATTCCAAAAATATTCATATTTCATTAATTAATGGAGAACCCAGAAATTTAAGTCCTGTGTGAATTTAATGTCTACCTAATTTAACCTGAAATTATTACTCAATTTCAGTATCTTAGCCTCAGACAATAACCTCCTGAGAGGTGCCTGAAAAAAATACAACGTTCTAATAAAACTTCCTTTAAAGAAAGATTGTCTTTCGGAGACTATGGTTCAGTCTCATGCTACTGATATTGCCCAGTAGTAACTTGGGATTCTTACTTCCTCTTATAAGCCTCTTAAGGATACAGTTCAGCTTCCGACCTCCCTAAATCCTTAGCATCCTCCCTAAACATGAAACTGTACTGGGTCCCAATTATTAACAATGATACTGGTCTATCAGACTAGAAAAACGTTCTCAAACTTTTTGGTCTCAGGATTTTTATGCTCTTAAAAATTGTTTAGAACCCCATAAAACTTTTGTCAGGTTAATTACACCTATTACGGTTTACAGTACTAGGCATTGAAACTAACAAATGCTTTAAATATTAATTCATTTTAAAATAACAATAAGCCCATCATATATTAGCAAAACTTTTTAGTAAAACAGTTTTCAAGGCCCTGGCCACAGAGCTGTTGGTTAGAGCATCGACCCAATACAACAAGGTTTTGGGTTCCATGCCTGGTCAGGGCACATACAAGAAGCAACCAATGAATGCTTAAGTGGAACAACAAATCAATGCTTTTCTCTCTCTCTCTCTCTCTCTCTCTCTCTCTCTCTCTCCTCCCCCCTTCTCTTCTCTCTCTCAAATCAACTTTAAAAAATAGTTTTCAAAACAGAACTAGTGAGAAGAGTGGCACTGTTCAACATTTTTCAAATCTCTTTAATGTCTGGCTTAATAGAAAGGAGCTGGATTTTCACATCTGCTTCCACATTTTAATCTGTCGTGATATCAGTCATGTCAGTCATTAGAAAACTCCACTCAACACTCATGGAAGAATCAGCGTGAAAAGGACAAATAACGTCCTAGTATTACCATGAAAAGCTCTGGCCTTGAGGAGCCCTGGAAAAGAATCTAAAGCCAGCTGTTAATGTCCCAAGTCCTTTACTTCCTTCTTCAAGTCTTTCTTAAGTGAGCAGAATTAAAACTGGAGCAATACATTCTACAACTTACTTTATAGTTCTTTCTGTACATCGTTCTTTCGCCCGACTAGTAAATCTCAACATGTTTCTTAGCCATTTCTGAGCATCAAAATAAAAGGCTGATGAAACTAAACATTGACACCTGTTCTCTCCTCCCTGGCAACCAAGTAAACAACTATCTAGGGAGATACTTATAATGCCATCCCCATACCAACTTGGGAATTAATCTAGACTGTTAGTAATAAGATCCACCCAAAACTAATCTAGATTATAGTTAAGCTTTAAAAATGTAAACGTACGTTTCCCACAACAGTACAAACCCACCAAAGCCTCCCTTGGTATGCCCAAGAGGCACAAAATTGAACTGAGTTAACCCTTTGCACTCCGAACCATTCTGGACATTGGCTACCAGCTACTCGACACTACTTTGCGGCGGAAACGTGCATTTACAGACCCTCGTATTATTTAGTATAATTTTGGAACCAAGTAACGTATTATAATGATATTGGACTTATATGAATTGGGTGACATCGAGGAATGTATATTTGCAAAAAAACAGTATTTTATTGTTTATAATTTTGTACAGTATGATAAGTTTTGTAACACTCCCCAATATGCATTGCAGGCTGATTAGTGCATGTTTGACAGTAATAAGTGGTTTGACGCCTGCCACCAGGTGTTTTCCTGTTAGAACACACAATGCAGTCCCGTTTTCTTTGTCCCACATCGGGAATATGTAGTTTATTGTTTAATCTATTGTCCGCAGAAGATGTGGATGGACGCATTCTCGATACACGAAAATCGCCCTTTAATTGGTCAACGAGTGTCTTGACAAACTTGTGGTGTGTCATTGGCGTTTCATTACTTGTTTTTCGATGCAATACATTATGTATGAGTTTATCACACACATTTCCAACCCCCAAAAAAATAACTTCCTCCACCATTTGAGCGATTTACGGAGGAAACAATATGTCGAAGCGTATTGATCCTCACGATCCGCACCACCCATATTTGCCGTATATTCTAACACCATTTCAGGCTTACTGACTGTTACGATATGTCCACCGCGTAATGTTCTCTGGGTAGATTGTAGGTTTGTGTTATAATAATTGGTGAGCATGGTAATAATTCTTTTATCTTTCCACGCAAGAAGCATAATATTATTCTTTCTGTATGCAACTGTTTCTTTCCAATTTCTTCTTTGGCATAATTGTTTGTCTCTTTTATTATGCTGTCTACTAATTCTTCAGTAAAATATAATGTGAAATAGTCTATGGGCTCTTTTATGTTACTCGGGACTTGTGGTCCGGCTATTTCTTCGTGTAAATCAAAATTTATCGTGGCTGGAGGAACGTCCGATTCGGTAACATCTTCCTACTCTTCACTGTCATGTTGCCGTGTGTTTTCTTCCGTACTACTATTATCGCTTTCGCTATCTAGCAATTCGTCGCCTTCTAGGTTGAACGATATCACTATCACTGCTGTCGTTTTGTTCTACAGTTAGTCTTTCTAACGTGTCTGTATAGAGGTCTATCTGGAGCTCATCTTCACTACTACTTGTGTCATGAGACTCATTCGTGGTTGGACGCTTTGCCATTGTTCTAATCAAAAATATGAATAAATGCATGGGTTGAAAATTTCTAATTGTTATTACTAACTGACAAGATGATATTTACCAAAATAGCTTTCACCAAACAATTTATTCACTAAGAAAAGAATCACTTTTCCGATTTTCTCCTCGTTAGATCTATGTGCACTGCTCGAAGCTTCAAACCAAAATGAGCTCAGCTTTGAAAATCTTTTCCTCCAGATGTAGACTTGTTTATTTGTAATTATATATCTCACTATACAGTGGGCGCTATGTTCGAAAACCGACCTTTCTTCTACAAACTCCCCTTATCGCTCTTTTCAAGTGTCGTCTCGAAGTGCTCGGACCGTAGTGAGCACGCATCTCACGTTCCCGTCCGACACAAAACCCGCTGACATTTCTTGTATATATCTTAGTAATTTTACGATATTCTGATTTAATTTCTTGTGCCATTTCAAGATAAAACTTCAGGGAAACATGCATGTCTGAAAAAGGTGCGTTGAAATAACTCAATTCCCCGTAATCACTAATAAACTGCAATGTCCCCTGAGAGGGGACATCCGAGTGATATGCTAGAATTCCGATGTCCCCTGAGAGGGGACAGCGGGGTGCAAAGGGTTAAAAGCTTAAGGGAGTAAGTGTGCTCAAGTTAAAAGTTCAAGTGCATTATGGAGTTGAATGCAAAACAGTTTTCTAGATAATTACTAAACAAGTGAAAGGCCCAAAATTACTTTAAAAAGTCAACGTCGCCTTAGCCAACAAAAGGCCAGACAAAAACACCTTCCTGCTTAAAAAAACAAAAACAAAAACTAGCCGTAAGCGTGGATAACTAGAAAAGGATTAAGAAAAAGCTCAGCACAGACGACCGGCCTCCCCTGACGGGAGTGCACATTCCCAGAAAATTCTTGTTACGAACATCGGAACGGAGCGCTTGGCCCTAACAGGCAGCTTTCTGCACACGCTCCGCGACGGCTCCGCACACACGAAGCTTTCCGATCTTCCCCTAAAGAGTCTCCGTCTGCCTCGGCTAATGCCCGGAGGGAACGCTTTCCGCGGCCCGAGCAGCTCCGTTCTACTTTGTTTCTCGGTCATCCCGGGGGCTCGCTCGCAGCCGGAGAGCTGCGGGCCAATCCCGAGTGAGACGCGGACAGGCACGAGGGAAGGGGCGACAGCTCTGCACCCCGACCTGGAAAAAGACTCCGGAGAGAGCAGCGGGGCCCGTCCCCCGCGACGACCCGAACGGAAAGCAGCTGCCCAGGTCCCCAGCGACACCGACCGCGTCTCCCTCCCCGCCCCCCGCCCCCGCCCCCCGGCCCCACTCCGGGACCATCCACAGATCCAGGACCAGAAAGTGGAGCCCGCCCGCTTTCCGGGGCCACCGAGCCGCCGGGGCAGACGCGCTCCCGTTACATAACCGGGGCCCGGAGCCCGGCTCCAGCCAGCAGTCCTCCCGCGAGGGAGGCAGACGGGTTCCCACAGGACTCCCCAGCCCAGGCGGGTGGGAGCAGGGCTCTGCACGGGGGGCGACTCGAGGAGGCCGCGGCCACCGGCGCCGGGACCCAGGCTGAGGAGCGAGCGCGGAGCGGGCAGGACGGCTCCCGGAGGCCCCGGGAGGCCCCGCCGCCGCGGGCCCCAGTGCACGCCCCTCCCCGGCCCGCCGAGTCCCCACCGGCCGCCCCCTTCCCCCGGCGGCGCTCCCCTCCCCCGCGCAGCCAGCCCCCAGCCCCAGCCCCAGCCCCAGCCCGGCGGCGAGCGGCCCTGCCGAGCGAGGCCCCGGCCGCCGCCATCACACGGCCCCCCGCCCGGTACCTGGTCAGACATGGTGACGGCGCTTCACCCGGGGTCTCCGCAGCGCAGCGGCCTCGGGTAGGCAGGACCTCGCTCCGGGTTTACAATTCCGTCCCTCTTCCCCACAGCACAACACCGCGGCCGGAGGGACTTCCGCTGAGGCGCGCGTCACTTCCGCTCCGCGCTGGGAGCGGGGCCGGGGAGGGAGCCGAGGCGGAGCGCAGACGGGGCGGGGGGCGCCGCGGCGGGAGGGCTCGGGCGGCGGGCGAAGTAACTACCGTCTCGTCGGCTCCGCCGGAGGCCGGGCCCACCCCCAGGGGAAACGGGCCGGGTCCCCGCCCCGCGCTGGACCTTTGCTGACAGCCCCCCCCTCTCCGTTCCGAGCCCGGTTCCGAAGGCTGAGCCAACACACTCCCATTGTCTCCTGGCCGGTCAACCTCCCGAAATAAATTGCATTGGAAACCGGCGCTCCTGGCCCTAGAGCTAAGATTTTTGCTTAACCAGCCCCTACCCCCACCCTGCAAACACGTGACCTTGATGGGGGCGGGGCGGGGGGGGCAAAACAAAACAAGGAACTCATGGGGCACCATCGGGCTGGTTACTGATGAAAAAGATGCTGCTGAGAAGTTCTCAACTGGTGGGGAGGAGGAGCTAATTCCGACCCTTGAACTGGTTGCTTTGAGTTAAAGAATGATCCTTCTACGATCTTTAAGAGACAATGGCCCTACAAAAAAAATAAATAATAAGTAAATACGTAATAAAATAAATTACAATGGCCCTACTGGCATAAGCATAGAGGATAAAGAGATAGACAAGTGAAATAGAATAGAGATTTGGAAATAAATCAAGAAGCACTCACATCAGTTAATTTTCAACAAGAATGCCAAGACAATTCAATGGTGAAAGAAATCTTTCAACATATGTTGCTGGACAACTGGGTATCCGCATGCAAAATAATGAGTTTGGATCACTACCTCGGAATTTATGAAAATTTAACTTAAAAATGAATCGAAGGCCTAAATGTAAGTGCCGAAACTATAAAACTCTTAGGAGAAAACAAAGGCGTCAATTTTACTGTTGGATTAGGGATGGCTTTTAGATGTGACACAATTTATTTCAATTTGTGAAAATAAACTGAATTTCATCAAAATTAAAAACTTTTGCCTTTGGTTATTGAATAGACAACCTAAAGAAAGAAAGAAAATATTTGCAAATATATATATATGTAAGGGTCTAATATTCAGAACACATAAAGAACCATTAAAATTCAATTATAAAAAGACAACCCAATATTAAAATTGACTAAAATAATCTGAATAGTCATTTATTCAAATGACATTTGTATGCTCTACATCATTAGCAATCAGGGAAATGCAACTTAAAACTACAATGAGCCCTGACTGGTTTGGCTCAGTGGATAGAGCGTTGGCCTGCGGACCGAAGGGTCCCAGGTTCGATATCAGTCAAGGGCATGTACCTTGGTTGTGGGCACATCCCCAGTGGGGGGTGTGCAGGAGGCAGCTGATCGATGTTTCTCTCTCATCAATGTTACTAGCTCTCTATCCCTCTCTCTTCCTCACTGTAAAAAATCAATAAAATATATATTTTTTTAAAAACTACAATGAGATACCACTTCACACCACTAGGATATCTGTAATTAAAAAGAAAATGATATTTAGAAGTGTTGAAAAGCATATGGAGAAATTAAAATCATCATATACTATTTAGGAGGAATATAAAATGCTTTGGAAAACATTCTGACAGTTCCTCCAACTGTTAAGCACAAAGTTAGTGTGATCCAGCAATTCTACTCCTAGATATATACCCAAGAGAACTGATGACATATGTCCACACAAAAACATGTATGTAAATATTCACAGCAGCATTATTCATAATAGCAAAAGAGTGGAAACAACCCAAATATCTATCAACTGACTAATGGAAAAACAAAAGTTGTATATCCATACAATGGAACATCATTAGGCCATAAAAAGAATGAAGTACTCAAACAATGTTGATAAAACTAGAGAACTTGCTAAGTGAAAGGAGCCAGTCATAGAGTATCATTCCATTCATATGACATGTCCACAATAGGCAACTCTACAGAGACAGAAAATAAATTAGTAAACTACTGCTCCAGCCTTCTAGTAGGGCGGGGGGTTGAGGGAGGAAATAGAGAGTGACTACTAAGAGGCACAGGTTTTCTTTTGGAGGTGATGAAAATACTCTAAAATCAATTGTGATGATGGTTGCACAACACAGTGAATATACTAAAAAACTAGAAATTACACATTTTAAATAGGTGAACTGTATGAAATGTTAATTATACCTCAATAAAACTGTTATATATAAAATATAATGGAGCCTTAGCTGGTTTGGCTCAGTGGCTAGAGCGTTGGTCTATGGACTGAAGTTCCCAGGTTTGATTCCAGTCAAGGGCACATACCCAGGTTGCAGGCTCAATCCCCAGTGGGGGGTATACAGGAGGCAGCCAATCAATGATTCTTTCTCATTATTGGTGTTTTTATCTCTCTCTCCCTCTCCCTTCCTCTCTGAAATCAGTAAAAATATTTATTAAAAAATATATCTATCCCTAACCGGTTTGGCTCAGTGGATAAAGCGTCGGCCTGTAGATTGAAAAGTCCCAGGTTCGATTCCAGTCAAGGGCATGTACCTTGGTTGCAGGCATATCCCTAGTAGGAGGTGTTCGGGAGGCAGCTGATAGATGTTTCTCTCTCATCGATGTTTCTAACTATCTCTCTCCCTTCCTCTCTGTAAAAAATCAATAAAATATTTAAATATATATATATCTATAATAATAAAAGCATAATATGCTAGTTAGACAGGACGGCGGAACCGCACAACAACCGTCCAGATGACCTTCTGGGACCATGCTATGACACCCACTGGCACCAGACCAGCCAAAGTGGATGCTATGTGATTGGTCGGGGGCCCAGGCATTGTCCCATGATCACCCTGCAGAGGGAGGCAAAGGCCACCAGCCAGCGGGGCAATCAATCAGGGGGCTCTATCATCACCCCAAAGAGGGAGGCCCAGGCCACCAACTGGTGGGCTATGGCGCGTGGGCAGGGCCTCCCTCTGGAAGGGAAGCCGGGGTCCGGGGTGCCAGAGAGAAGCTAGTGCCAGCAGCCAGGGGAAGGAAGGCCTGCTCTTGCACAAATTTCGTGCATCGGGCCTCTAGTATATATATATATATATATATATATATATATATATATATATATAAATAATAGAGCTGGGAGGAGCTGCTAATAATAAGTAAGGTATTATTAATGGAGTACATAGGACACTTACATTCAACCAGATGTCCATGAAAAGCTTCCAAAAAAAAAAAATCTAAATTGAAATCCAAAGGGTAAGTAGAAATCAGCTACAGCAGCAATTCTTTTTTTTTTTCCCTAGGCAATGATAGTCTTTTATTCATGATTTAAGATTAAAAATGGCCCATGGCCTTGTGTAAACTAAAATAGGAGCAGACACTGATATATGTTGAAATCATTTTCTTTTTTTTTTTGTTTGCTTTTATTTATTTTTTTAATATATTTTTTATTGCTTAAATTATTACAAAGAGTATTACATATTTCTCCTTTTTTCCCCCCCGCCCTTGACAATCCCCTGGCCTCCCCTACCCCCCAGTGTCTTATGTCCATTGGTTATGCTTATATGCATGCATACAAGTCCTTTGGTTGATCTCTTACCACCCTCCCTACAGCAGCAATTCTTAAACGTTTTGGTCCCAGAACTCCTTTAAAAGTTTAAAAATTGCTGAAGATTCCAAAGAGCTTTTGTTTACGTGTTATTGCTATCAATATTTAACATGTTAGAAATTAAAACTGAAAAAAAAATATTAAATATGTATTTGTTAAAAAATAATAAGCCCTTGAAATGCATAAATAACATATTTGTATAAAAAAAGACTACATTTTCTAAATTCAAAAAATAAAAAACCTAATGAGAAGAATGACAGTGTTTTTTTGTTTTTGCAAATGTCTTGAATTTTTTAAATGCCTGGCTTGATAGAAGACACCCAGTGGTTGTATCTACTTCATTCAACTGTTGCTGTATTTGTTATAATTTGTTTATGTAAAGAACATACAACCTCACAGGTATATAATTGGAGGAGGGAGGGAGGACTATTTTAATAGCTTTTTCAGATCATTGTGATATTTTCTTTGATAGTACACCCCAACTGGACAAGTGGTAGTTTCTTTTTTTTTTAGAATTTACAAACTCTTGTGTCGAGGGCTGACTTTAGTTTCTTTTTTTAAAATATGTTTTTCTTGATTTGAGAGAGAGAGGAAGGGCAGGGGAGAAACAGAGAGAGAGAAACAACAATGTGAGAGAAACACAGCGACTGGTTGCCTCTTGCACGGGCCCCAACCAGAGCCCTTGACAGGACTCCAACCTGGACACTTCAGTCTGAGGGCTGATGCTCTATCCATTGAGCAAAACTGGCTGGGGCTCTAAGGCCCCAAATTTTAGACTCTCTTCCTTTCTGTTGCTTCTTACAAACCCTTAAGGGATTTCTTTCCTGATCTCATCTCTTTCTTATAATATCTTGCCACTCTCTTCTAAAAATAACCTCTATTAAGTTTCTATTTTCTACTCCCTTCCCCCAGGGCTCAGTAGACATGTGGTCTGCTGCTCAAATAATCTCAGGCAACAGTTTTGCAAAATGTTTTGCCACTGCATCTCATGGCTTACCATCTTTTTGGCCATTGATATTAGGTTTATTCTGCCCACCACCCACCTGTATATAAATGTCACATAGGTTTGTTTGTTTTTACAGTAGTGTTCCACTCTGAGCAATGAACAAAACAAATAAAGCCTCTACTCTCATTGCGCTTACATTCTATAGGTTTCTTCTAATTCTTCATAGGTTTTCTTTTAAAACACGCGGCCCTAGCTGGTTTGACTCAGTGGCTAGAGCATCAGCTAACGGACTGAAGGGTCCCAGGTTCGATTCCGATCAAGGGCACATACTCGGATTAGGGGCTCGATCCCCAGTATGTGGTGTGAAGGAGGCAGCCAATCAATGATTCTCTCTCATCATTGATGTTTCTATCTCTCTCTCCCTCTCCCTTCTTCTCTGAAATTATATATATATGATATTTTTTAAAAATGCTTGCCCTAGCCCCAGTTTGGCTTAGTGGAAAGGGCATTGACCTGCAGACTGAAGAATCCTGGGTTTGATTCCAGTCAAGGGCATGTACCTTGGTTGCAGGCTCCTCCCCATTGGGGCCCAGGGCCCGAGCAGGAGGCAACCAATAGATGTGTTTCTCTTACATTGATGTTTCTCTGTCTTTCCTCCTCCCTTCTACTTCCCTAAAAATCAATGGGAAAATATCCTCAGGTGAGGATTAATGTAGGGAGTGGCTACAGGGTTAAGCCTCGGACTGACCTGTTGTTGGCAAAGCCACAAACAAGTCCCAGCTTAGAGGGCATAGCCCTCTTAGCATAATTAGGCTTGACCTTATGATGCTCCCTAGATCTTATCTGGGTAGCTAATGGGCTGCAGGAGGTGCAGCAAGTGCTGCCAAAACAAGTGAAATTCAGGAGAACATTGTAACTATGGTGACCACTACATTGTTTACCTCTGACTATAAAGGCTCAGCTTGCCATCTGGATCTCTCTCTGTGGCCTCAACCAGGCACAGGAAGATCCACCTAGACCAGTGATGGCAAACCTTTTGAGCTCGGCGTGTCAGCATTTTGAAAAACCCTAACTTAACTCTGGTGCCGTGTCACATATAGAAATTTTTTGATATTTGCAACCATAGCAAAACAAAGACATATTTTTGATATTTATTTTATATATTTAAATGCCATTTAATAAAGAAAAATCAACCAAAAAAATGAGTTCGCGTGTCACCTCTGACATGCATGTCATAGGTTCGCCATCACTGACCTAGACCCAGCTTATTCTCTCTGTCTACATCCTTCGCCCCCCCCCCCCCCCGCCCCAGGCTCACCGAATCCTTGGTTGAGCTTGCCCACCACAGATTAACAAAAAACAAAAACAAAAAACATGCTTGTTTGAAAATGAACTCAGGATTTGTTGGGGGATTTTTTTTCCCTTTTATTTTGAGGTTACATTTATGAAAGTTGAGGATAGCAGAACAAAGGAAGGGCTTAGGTATAGAAGAAGCCACAGGAGAGAAGCCTAGGCATGCTCTGCTTTGGCCCTCCAGAATTGTTATGGGGGAAAGTGAGTCACATAGGGCAGAATGGACTGACTGAGAAATAAAAGTCACAGTGACAGCAGTGAGCCAAGGCAGGCTCCTATTAGCTCTGACACAGTCAGAGAAAAGGGGGCCTTGGAGACAGGTTCAGAGGGTTACCTAGGACGAAATGCCACTGCCTGCTGCTCCCCTGGTTGCAAGTCTTGCTGAGACTCTTTGAGTTTAGGAGAAAGAGAACATAGGTACATGCTTGAGAAAGGGGGAAGAAAGCTCTGGGCGTGCTCCAAAGGAAGCCCACAAGAATTTATTTTCATGAGGTATGATAAGACATGAAGACATGAAAATGATTGTTATAAAGAAAAAATTTTTGCTGGGAGTGGGAACAGCCAGGGAGAGATAAATGGAGGAAAAAAGAGACAGATGTAATACTTTAAATAATAAAGAATTTTAATTAAAAAAAGAAAGCTAAAGAATTTTTTTAAAAGTTTTTTTTCAATATGTTTTTTCTTATTGATTTCATGAGGAAGGGAGAGAGAGAGAGAGACAGAAACATCAGTGATGAGAGAGAATCATCAGCTGCCTTCTGCACGCCCCCCAGTGGGGATCGAGCCCACAACCCAGGCATGTGCCCTGACTTGGAATCGAACCACAACTTCCTCGTTCATAGTTTGACACTCAACCACTGAGCCAAGCTGGAAGGGCCATAATTTTATACAGGGAAAGGATACAGATCGAAATCAGTAATGGAAGAAACACACAGGGCAAAACCTGGCAGAGTTCCAAACACAAAACTTCCATTGTCCTCTCCCATCAGTGACGATGTCCTTACCGTCCCAGCCCTGAAGTATGACAATATTCATAGATTATTGCCAACTAGGTTCAGAGATTTTTAAAAAATATTTTTATTGATTTCAGAAAGCGGAAGGGAGAAGAGAGACATAGAAACACCAATGGAAAAAAAAAACACCAATGATGAGAGAGAATCACAGATCGGCTGCCCCTTGCACGCCCCCCTACTGGGGATTGAGCCCACAACCAGGGCATGTGCTCCTAACTGGAATCAAACCTGGGATCCCTCAGTCCACAGAGGCTGACGCTGTATCCATTGAGCCAAACCAGCAAGGGCAGTTTCAGAGATTTTTGTTGGGGCTTAATAATCTAGGCATACCAATTGATTGATTGATTGCCCATACTGTTGAACTTATGGCCTGGTTGATCACATGTTTGGTCTTTCCTGAATGAGCAATCTCCACCCTAAACAAAGACACTCCTATCAAATATGATGTAGATTACCTCCCAGAAGCCAAGGGCAAAGGCCAGACTTGGGCAAGGCCAAATTATCCTATATAATAAAAGGCTAATATGCAAATTGTCCACCCACGGCCCCTCCCCCCAGCTGGACCCGCCCCTGATTGGGACCCATCAGAGTCGCCAGCCAGACCCCACCCGTGCACAAATTCCTGCACCAGGCCTCTAGTTTTCCATAATTAACAAGAACTTCAATTTATTTATTTTTTCAAATCATTTTCCACCCTCATTGTATATATTTTCTACCCTTTTCTGATTACATACAAATGACAGATTTATTTTAAAATTTTTTTTATTGATTTTAGAGAGGAAGGGAGAGGGAGAGAGAGAAACGTCAGTGATGAGAGAGAATCATTGATCGGCTGCCTCCTGCACACCCCCTACGGGGGATCAAGCCCACAACCCAGGCGTGTGCCCTTGACCAGAATCAAACCTGGGACCCTTCAGTCCGAAGGCTGACGCTCTATCCACTGAGCCAAACTGTCTAGGGCACAAATGACAGATTTTTATGACCAATTAATCTTCAATAGTTTTCAGAGAGGGCGTGTATGGCCACAGATACAGAAATCGAACCATTATAAAAGCTAGCTACCTTTCATTTGCAGGGAGGAAAAAAGTTTTTTTCATTTATATACAAACAGAAAACCAATAGCCATAGCTTTCCAACTTCAGCCAAGGGTTGAAAGGAAACGGAGCATAGAACTCACCAGTTGGTTACAGTAGTTCCAGATCTCAAAGAGCTATTTTCTGTTCACAGCCACATAAAACATTTTTAGTTATGTAACTCATAATGCCCCACTGACAAGACAAATAACAAAGAGTGGCAGGACAAACAGACAGACAAATGAACAAATAATCAAAAAACAAACAAAAGAAGTCACATACTCTGCCTTCTGCTAGCCAACTGGGACAAGATTCCTGGTACCTATCTGACTGGATACACCAAATAGTCATAAACAAACAAATATGTCAGATTTCATGTTATTGCCAGCAGCAGTTATACAAATCAAAATCAGAACAACATCCAGACTTGGCCATTAATTAGAAACAGAAACAGAAATAGAGAAAGACATTTAGTCAGTAAAGCTCTATTGCCACATAAGAGGCAACGCAAGAGGCAGAAAGATTATGTCTACGTGAGAAGAGTACTCCTCTGGTACCGCAGTCTACTCAGTGTCAACAGGTAAATCATTTGGGGGAAAAATGTACTTGCAAAGAAAGTTATTAAGGAGGCCAGTTTTCAAAGGCTTGCTCATCACAAAACAAACAGAATAAACAAAGCATTCATTAAAAGAAAAATACAACTTTACCAAGTTAACAATTAGTTAATAAAAAATTGCATTTTTCTCACATAATTATGTGTGTGTGTTTTTTTAATTCTCACCCGAGGATTTTTTTTTAAAATATATTTTATTGATTTTCCACAGAGAGGAAGGGAGAGGGATAGAGAGCTAGAAATATCGATGAGAGAGAAACACCAATCAGCCGCCCCCCGCACACCCCCCACTGGGGACGCGCCCGCAACCAAGGCACATGCCCCTGACCGGAATCGAACCCATCGAACCCGGGACCCTTCAGTCCGCAGGCCGACGCTCCATCCACTGAGCCAAACCAGTCAGGCCACCCGAGGATTTTTAATTGACTTGACAGAGCGAGAGAGAGAAACACCATTGCAACACAGAAACATCGATCGGTTGCTCCCCATACGCACCATATGCAGCAAGACCCAGGATTGAACCCACAACTTTTGCTGCCCAGGACGACACTCCAACCAACTGAGCTACCCAGCCAGGGCTCAGATGATTATCTTATCTGCAAAGCTGATCTTCAGATATCAGCACTGCAAAAGTCAGTGGGAGAGTTGTTTTTCTTTGGGAGTAAATAATTTACAGAAAGGCTCAAGGTTTCATTTAATTTGGGATCTAGAACTAGACCCTAATTTTGTTGTGTCTTGTTTTTGTTTCTTAGGATACATGGTGGTTTGTGTGTTCCCTTTCTATAGGGTGTGATATGCATGTTTACCCTTAGTGGAAGCAGGCAGTGTTTATTTTTTATCCTATTTTTTAAAATATATTTTTATTGGTTTCAGAGAGGGAGAGGGAAAAAGAGGTAGAAACATCAATGATGAGAGAGAATCATTTATTGGCTGCCTCCTGCACACCCTACACTTGGGAATAGAGTCCACAAGCCTGGCATGTGCCCTGACCAGAATCAAACTGTGACCTCTAGCCTTTAGTTTCCTTCTTGATGTCACCTCCTCTTGTCTATTTGAATTATTGTCTTAATTTAATTATATGGGCACTGTGCAAAGATAACTTTTAGGAAATGCCACAGGAAAGAAGTTTCTCATTGAATATTTTCACTTCTTTTTGTGTAAAGGGTTCAAGCTTTAGACACAAGGAAAAGAACTTTACTTCTTGCAGATATTCATTCATTAAATGTTTACAAATCACTTAATGAGATCTGACTTCATGACCAACACATTATTCCTTATAAGGATCCAAGTAAGTGAAAGATACAGATTCCATTCTCTAGCAGATGCACTGCCATTAAGGAAACTATACTCCAAAACGTATAAAGTTATATAACAATATAAAGAGATGCAGTGTTTCCAATTCATCTGCCCACCCCACCCCACCCCACCCCACCCCCCTCTCCTAATCAAGCCATTTTGGCTTCTGTTTCCCTGACGACACTGGATCCTATGGTATAATCAATCATGCTATCATCTGTACCATAGATTCCCCTACCCCTTGATTTCCCCCCACTTTCATCTTTTTCTGTTACTTAGTTCAGAATTTTCATTTCTCTTGATGCCCGGTTGCAGAGCTGCTTGTGAAAAATCAAGTTACCTAGTGTTCCGAAACTTCCAGGAGGTTGTTCTTTAATATTTGCAGGCAATCTGGATATTGGGACTGGGAAGTGAGGGAAGAAATTTTACTGCTATTGGAAGCCAGACTTGTGTAAAAATTGGGGTATTTAAACCAGTCAAGGAGACTGCAAGTTATCAGAAAAGCAAATTATGAGAGGAGTTAGCTTGAAACGCAGGCCGATAGGGCAGGGATCCAGCGGGAAGCAAAGGCAGGTAGAACGTAGACAGGGGCAGACACGGCAGTTTAAGCAAGCCTAATGACAGAAACCAGCCATGCTGAAAATAAAATAAAATAACATGTTTTTGGATACAGAGCGGGAGGCATGGGAAACCAAGGGAGGCCTGCAATAAACAAGGTGTAGGTACACATAGAAACAGCAAGTTCAGGTTCGTTGCTGTGCACACGAGGGAATCAATCAGGCGGTGACATAGATAGATATAGAGCAGGCTTGTAGCACAAACATGCTAAGAAGGCAACCCATTCTTTGGGCCCCCTCCCCGGTGGGGAGTCTGAATCTGCTTGTAATAAATTCTCCACACTTTTGCTTAAATCTTCTGGTCCGCGTAGCTCATTCTTCAACATCCCGAGACACGACACCCGGAAAGCACCTCAGCTCACCGTTCCGGTTATCAATTACACTAAGAAAAGGACAGAACATCTACATTCACACCCTAGAGTCATTGCAGTAAAAAAAAGGGGGGGGGGGGCAGGGGAGAGGCCCACATATATTTGAAACACATCTGTGCAAAACAATCCCTTTGGCCAGAAAGAACCATCAAGAGAGCTCGCAGATACTGTGACGACCATGCTGTCATTCTGAGGACTTCAAGGCAGGCGTACAGCCTACAGTGGTTCTCAACCTTCTGGCCCTTTAAATACAGTTCCTCATGTTGCGACCCAACCATAAAATTATTTTCGTTGCTACTTCATAACTGTAATGTTGCTACTGTTATGAATCGTAATGTAAATATCTGATATGCAGGATGGTCTTAGGCGACCCTTGTGAAAGGGTCATTGGGCCGCCAAAGGGGTCGCGACCCACAGGTTGAGAACCGCTGGCCCAGCGGCTTGCACTTCCCATATTACACATGCCTGCGGCAGACACCGAGACACACATGGAATATATCATATACGAGCCCTAAAAATAATAGTAAGCAAAGTTTTATTTTGACTCTGTGCAGTCTGCAGGCATAAAAACTCGTTGCCTGACAAAATCTCGCGACAATTCCGTGGTTTTCTCCCTCCCCCCCCCCACCGTGGCGGGAATATTGCGGAAGTGACGTCCCGCTACGCTTCCTCGCGTCACGTCACCCGCCGGAAGTGCGCTACTTCCCAGAATCCTCGGTGGAGGAGAAGCGCGTTCACGCGTGCTGCACGCAGTGCAGTGTGGAACATCTAGGCAACGTGGTCTGGTGCTCTGCAGGGCAGCGTGCGCGCTTGTGCTTGGCCGGCCGCGGCCTTGCGGGCTTGGGGGGCCGCACATCGGGTCTTTTTCCGTCGGGATAAGAGCTCGCGGCGGGTCGCGCAGCGCCCGGACCCGGCCTAACCATGCTGGTGCTGTTTGAAACGTCCGTCGGCTACGCCATCTTTAAGGTAGAGGGGAGAGTGAGCCGTTGGAGGGGGAAGGCGGGTGTTGGGCCGGCGGGAGGAGGAAAGACTCCCGGAGAGGGTGACCCTGCTCAGGGTAGCAGGGGTGCCTTGTATGCTCCCTGCTCTGGAAGGAAGGGCCAGGCTTTGGGCGCGGGAGGCGCGTGTTCCGGCGAGCACGTGGCCTCGCTCTGTGGGGTGCAGGGTTCTGGGTGAGAGGGTTTGGCCCGGTTGGAGAGAGGTGAACAGAAGCCATGTTAGAGTTTTAGAGGTTATGAAGGAGTTGGGGCTTTATCCCGAGTGTTTCGAAGAATGGCTGAGAAGTTCCCACGAGAGGAATAGATTCCCTGTGCTGTCTGGCCGGATTGCAGGGCTGCAGGCAAGGGAGCCAGGGTGGTTTTGCATCAAAGCAGACAAGATAAAGATGCTTTGATTGAGGTTGATAGGAAGATGGTCTTCGGGAGAATTTTAAAGGTAGAACTGACGGGATTGGCTGATGGGTTGAGCGAGGTTTTGGTGTCAGTAAGTGGGTGCGCGATGATAGGGAAGGGAAACAGGTGGTTGAGTTTTTTTGGGGGGGCGGGGGAGCTGAAGAGTTAGGGGTTGGCTGCAGGAAGCTTCTGATGTTTATTATACGTGGAAGTGCAACCGTCATTTCAAATTTGAAGCCGACCTAGGGGAGAAATCTGGGTTGATGATGATCAAGTTGAGATTAGGGTGTTTTAGTTAGTAGGTAAAGTTTGAAGTTAAGGCTTCATCAGCATAGAAATTATTGAGCAGTGAGTGGGGCGTTCGTATCTTGGGAGGCTATTGAAATGTTAGGAAGAACGAGGTCAATTGAGGCCACTCTCCTGAGCTCCACTTCCAGGAGCTTGTTCTATAGAAATGCAACGTGTGTGTATGCAACAACGTTTTCTGAAGGATAAGGAAAGTTTAGCAATAACGTAAATATTTATCAATAAAAGCATAAATGGTGGTATATTCATACACAGCAATTCCAGGTTGTTAAAACCTAAGCTTACATCCACGGTATGCTAAGTGTGCGGAATGCACAAATAAAATGTCACCCAGTCAAAAAGTCTTAAAGAATATATCCCTAAATGTCAATAACTGATTCTTAGATTTAAAGTGCCCTTTTTTTTTCTTTGCATTTTAAATTTTCCAATGTCAGGATGTGTCTTACAATTGATGGCATCTTAGTTTTAGAGAAATCCATAATACTTCATGTTAAGATGATTAGCAGTGAATAACAAAATGTATTCTATAGAAAGCAGTTAATTGATCATATAGGATATGCATGGTTTATGTTGATAGATGCTACAAAATTGCCTTAAGAAATCCTCTTAGTTTCACTTAAATCAAGAGTGAATACAAGTTATTTCTCTACACCCTGACCAGTACTCTATGGTAAGTTAACTGCTCAAGTACAAGATAGGGTAGGATCATTCTTAAGATGCTTTTCCCCCCCTATTTAATTTAACATCCTTGACTTTAGGATGTCTTACAGTTGACAGCAGGTCAGTTTAATTGGCAGTATAAAATAATGGCATATTAAAAGTATTCTAAAGAAAGTATGAATACGATAGGCTTTTTGAAGGAGTTAAGGTGTCCTTAAAAATAGAAAGTTTTCAGCAAAGACCTTCCCCCCACCACCACTAGATCTGGATTCCATCCAGTTATTAAATGTGCTACTTGAGCTACTAATTTGAAAATTTTATACTGGGTAAGAAAACTGGTTCATTATTTCAGAGGAAAAAAGTAACTTACACCATCCTCATTTTACATGTGCAGTTGTACTTGAAGTATGTAGGTGTATATGGGTGCCTAAGCTGTGCTTTTATTTATTTATCTATCGTTAATCCTCACCCAAGGATATTTTTTCCATTGATTTTTAGAGAGTGTGGAAGGGAGGGAGGGAGACAGAAGCAGTGATTGATATTGGGGGTGGGGGTGGTATGTGCCCTTTACTGGAATCTAACTCAGGACCCTTCAGTCTGAGGGCCGACGCTCTAACAACTGAGCAACTGGCTAGGGCTAAGCTGTGCTATTTTTAAGAATTATTTAAATATTTATTACAGGTTTTGAATGAGAAGAAACTTCAAGAGGTTGATAGTTTGTGGAAAGAATTTGAAACTCCAGAGAAAGCAAATAAAATGTAAGTCACCTTGAAAATAAGAATGCAGCATTTCACATTTGTAGGGGTTCTTTTTACATACCCCTCCCCTCCGTTCACATAATTGTTATTTTCATAACTTTTAAAATGTATTTCAGGAATGATACTGGTATGAGCCTAATTATTAGATTTCCTTATTTGGGGCATAAGCTATCTCTACTAGTTTTTATTAGTTTCAGACTAGATTGGGCAGCAACACAAAAGTACTTTTTCGTAAGTTCTTTCAAAGCATGAACTGATTGTGAATTAAGTATAAATTTCTGTTAAAAGTAGTATTTGTCAAAAAGCATGGATTTAACTTTTAGTTTCTCTAAGTTAGTGTTATTCCAGTGTTTTTTAACTTAATTTGAAGTTTATTCATTCTTTATGACTTCTACTTCCTAGCTCCCACTGGAGTAATAACTAGGTAGGACATCCTGGAAAGGTATACCTGAGTTCCCCAGGGTCTCTGGAGTAGAAAATAGAGAGTAATGTTGATGCCAGCTTAAGGAATGAGTGGTAAAGAGAGCTGGCTTTTCCTCGAGGTAGTCATGATGGCTTTCACCATCTGTGAATCACCTTTTGAAATAACCCATTTAGTGGATGTGGTCCTAGGAAGGACCTGACTAATGTCTTGATACATGTGGATTTCGGTTATGTCATTTCATAATTCACCTGCTAGTGCTAATAAAAACTCACAAGAATAGAGAAAAACTATTAAACCTTGCTAAAGATAAAGAGTGAACCCAAAGAAATGTCATGCTAAATAGTTCAGTGGTTCTCAACCTTCTAGCCCTTTAAATACAGTTCCTCATGTTGTGACCCAACCATAAAATTATTTTCGTTGCTACTTCATAATTGTAATGTTGCTACTGTTATGAATCATAATGTAAATATCTGAGATGCAGGGTGTTCTTAGGCGACCCCTGTGAAAGGGTTGTTTGACCGCCAAAGGGGTCACGACCCACAGGTTGAAAACCGCTGAAATAGAGAAACAAATACATAGTTCTAGCATTTGTAGTGGCAAAAACCCAAAATTTGAAACAATGCTCATTGATACTGTAATTGTTGAATAAATTTTTGTATATCTATAGATCTCTTACAAATCTAGAGAGTGGCGCATGATATACTGAGAAAACTGTACTTCAAATTTTGTATAATGTGATCCCATTTTTGCCATGTTCTTGTGCATCTATATATTTATTTATGCAAATACAGAGAGGTATGAGCAAATGCCACTGCAGAAGGGTGCAAATAGGGGTGAGTGAGGTAGGACAGATGAAATTACTACTTTTTCCGTAAATCTTTGTATTGTTGGGTGTGTATTTAAGGGGCCAACAGGGTGTTTCTGACCAGGTAAGAAAAGCTTGCGTAAGATAATATTTTAGACACAATAGAAGACTGATTCATTCCCATTCATATTCTCTCTCTCTCTTTCTCTCTCTGTATTTCTCCCTCCCTGCCTCCCTAAAATATATTTTTATTGATTTCAGAGAGGAAGGGCGAGGAGGAGAGAGAGATAGAAACATCAATGATGAGAATCATTTATTGGCAGGACCCTTCTGTCCCCAGACTGATGCTCTGTCCACTGAGCCAAACTGGCTAGGGCTAATTTTCTCTTTTTAAAGGGATATATGCTTTAATTGGCTGGGTTAACTTGATTCATTGTTGTCAATGATGTATTCTTGTTGGAACTGAATCTAAGTGATCTCACTCAAATATTCGTCACTACCACTGAGACAACAATGGATTAAATGTATTTGTTTCCATATGAAATGATGTTACTCTGCACATAAGTGTGGGAGAAAGAAGGGAGTAAAATTAAAATAAGGTTGACAGGAATCAGGTCTGACAATAAGCTGTTGTTTAATGGTATTTATACTGGAATGACAAATTAGTGTCATAAGATTCCTGGCCTAAGACGGACTCGCATGCCTTTTCTTAGGCATCTGAGTCTAGCTTTAAGCAACAGAGGTGATGTTGAAGCCTTAGCATCTTTCCTGTGGTTTAGATGTGGTAGCCAACCTCTTTGCTGTTGATTCCTTCAAAGCCTACAACCTTCTCTCTAATAGTCCAAACATTACTATTACTAGCCTAACATTTAGAGGAACCGGTCATTTTGTGAAGAATATCTAACTTTGCACCCTGGTACCCTTTGGCAGGAACGTTTCTTTTATCAGTGCATGCTTTGGAAACAGTCCGACACCCTTTCCTGAATATGTGGCTTTTACAGAAATCAGTGTGCCTGCATGACATTTTTTTCTTTCTTCTAGAGTTAAGCTAAAACATTTTGAGAAATTTCAGGATACAGCAGAAGCATTAGCAGGTAAAGTCAAGGCTAGCTTTTTTGTTTTTAATCTTGGCAATTTGTTATCATTAAAAAATTGTTTGCTTCAGTTGCCTGAGTTAACCTTATTCAATGTTGTCAATGATGCATTCTTTTCAGAACTGAATTTAAGTGATCTAACTAATTCGTCACTACCACTGAGACAACATTGAGTTAGCTTTTTTCACCATAGGGCTGGTTTCCCCCCCATGTGATGAGAGCTGAGAAGTGGTTAAATTGATCTCCCTGTGGAAACCAACAGCATAATGCTAAAGCACAATTCAGTAAAAGCTGTTCTACAAGGGACCAAGGTAATGTGGTCAAGCACACAGCTCTGATCATTCTGCTACAATGATAACGTTGAGAATAGCCAGCATTCCCAGTTGAAATAATAAAACAGCTCTCCAAGGATAACATTTTTAGTTTGAAAAAGCACAACATTATTAAAAGTTTTAGGGAAACTAATACCTTTAGGTTTGTGTTTGTTTATTATGAAACTACAGAGAGGCATAAGAGCTGTTACTTAAGGAGGCATGATTTTTTATGCTTTAGAAGAATGGATGGCTCATCCTTCAATTAGCCGTTCTGATAGGACAACAGACATATGTTAATAGGGTTTATTAACTTGACGTGGCTTCAGTAAGCAATTGGTTTTATACGTTGTTTTTTTAATATTAGGGGACACAAGACCAGATATAAAACCCAATCATAAATTTTTCAGTTGCTTACATTCTATATCAAATCAGCCACCTACTTGAAGTATAATTTGAAAATGAAGGGCCATAAGTAAGGATGTGCCTTAATGAATTTGATAGACCCAAATAATTTGTTTCATCAGCCATAGGAGAAGGATACAGTTCTCTTGTGAAACTTAGGAATCCAACTAAATAAATATACTGGATTTTTTAAAAATATATATTTTATTGATTTTTTTACAGAGAGGAAGGGAGAGGGGATAGAGAGAAATATCGATGA
Organism: Myotis yumanensis; assembly: GCF_028538775.1. Classification (NCBI taxonomy): domain Eukaryota; kingdom Metazoa; phylum Chordata; class Mammalia; order Chiroptera; family Vespertilionidae; genus Myotis; species Myotis yumanensis. Next base: position 10,176,822 of record NW_027223759.1, read on the forward strand.
GAGAGAAACATCGATCAGCTGCCTCCTGCACGCCCCCTACTGGGGATGTGCCCGCAACCAAGGTACATGCCCTTGACCAGAATTGACCCTGGGACCCTTCAGTCCGAAGGCCGACGCTCCATCCACTGAGCCAAACCGGTCAGGGCAAATATGCTGGATTATTAATGGGCCATTCTAATCTTGGCAGAGGGGTGAGCTGAAGGAAGACCAATGGGCCAATTTTTTAATTTTTAAAAATGGTTCTAGGGCTGCTAAATTGGTAATAAAAGCCTTATAGCGCCATAAAGCACAACTATTATAATTTTTTCCTGGGGAATTTTTTAAATACAGTTCTGTACGTTATAGCTTTAAAATTAAATATGGGTAAATGCACTCGGATGCATTAGTCACATAGTAGAGTTGTAAAGAGCTGCAAGCCCTGATTCTGAGTGGCCTCTCTTACCTTATTTTGTATATAACCTCTTTAATCTTTTTGGGACATTTCTGACCAATCCTTATTAAATAAACTATTAAATGGATAGGTCCAACCTCTACCCAAACATGAAGCAAGTTTTTACTATAGCTATATATTGATCACATAGAGTTTGTCAGATTTTGTATTCATCGTTCCAAAATCTTGAAACAAACCTGTGAAGTAGGTAATACCACTATTTTTCAGATGATAAAACTGAGGCTTCAGAAGAAGCACATTTCCCTACCAGGTTTTTGGTATTTCTTAAAATATTGTAAGATATATAGTGAAAATTCCATACGAGGTGAGAGCCCCCTGACCCTCCCCTTAATCTAAGTTCCATGAAGGCAGAGACTGTTGTTTGCTCTCAAACCTCTAGATTCTAGCACATAAATATTTTGGGGTAAATGAATGAAAGTAGAAAGCTCTATCAGGAATCTGGCCACAGAAACCTCTACAATGCCTTTTCCCATCTGTTTTACCAGAAATTTTAACATTGCCTTATTACTAAGAACAGAGTTCTTCCTGAGAATTAAACTTCCCACTGCCTGTTACAAGGCAGTTTTGATGTGACAACGAAAATTCAGTGGTTGCAGATGTCAGACTATGCGTTAACACTCCATATTGTAAGAAAGCATCTGATGAGTTGTAATGTCAATTTATATTGGTCCCAGACGTTCAGATATGACTTTTGCGTGAAAAGGTTTGTTTTTACGCTTGGTCAAATTTTTAACATAAAAGATAAGTCTTCCAAATAGTCACAGTAAAATATGGGCCAACCTATATTTGGACAAAGTGAGAACTACTAGGAGATACTAAACAGTGGCCAGTGGAGAAGATAAGTAGAGGGAAGACTCAGCAGCCCCTTTCCCTGTCACCATCTATATGTCATCTTTTTATTTATTTTTTTAATATATTTTATTGATTTTTTACAGAGAGGAAGGGAGAGGGATAGAGAGTTAGAAACATCGATGAGAGAGAAACATCGATCAGCTGCCTCCTGCACACCCTACTGGGTATGTGCCCGCACCCAAGGTACATGCCCTTGACCGGAATCGAACCTGGGACCCTTGAGTCCGCAGGCCGACGCTCTATCCACTGAGCCAAACTGGTTAGGGCTATATGTCATCTTTTTAAAGTGCATATGAACAGTAATGAATTTTTTATAAAGGGGGAGATCAATGTAAATGTTAGCATAGATCTAGAGTAGAGAGTTTTAAAGTATATGTCCCCTAATTTTTCCCCATTGACCCTTTCTAGTCTGCCCCCCCTAGAAGTTTTTAATTATGTAAGGAAAGAATTCAACTCTTATTAGAAAGGTAAATTATTAAGGATTCAATATTGTACAAAATGTAAAAGGTTAGATCCCCCCAAAATAGGTTGAATCTTAGCTTTTTAGGGTGTAGAGGGCTGTGTGGTAGCCAAATGTTCTTGTCTTCACCTTTAATATTCCCAGGTAACAAATGAAATTGACGTGTAATTCAAATGAATGGAGATATTGTCAGGAGGAAAGAGCAAGTATCTGGATGACTAAATGCTTGGCCTTAGAAATTATAACAAACTTCCTTCCCGCCAGGCATACTTTAAATTCAACTAAAACTCAGACAGATATCAAAAGAGGTGTTAGTTCATGTGGGTCCAGACAATCTAAGTGTAGGTCTAAGAAAGGTGAGAGTTATAAAAGTAACAGATTTAAAGCTTAACGAAATGAAAGCTGTCCCAAAATTGAACAGGCTGCCTTTGTAATAACTTTTCCATCGTTGGAGGTTTATAAGCCTGATGAAACCTGTGGATTGTGAATTAGCAAAGGTTAGGCCCCACTTCGATATGCTTACGTAGCAGCAGAACCTTCCGTTTAACTCCTGGTTCTGGAGCAGAAATGAGGGTGGCAAGATCAGATGATGTTGTGAATGTGTAACTTGTAAAACATGTTTATCATTTAATTGTAGAAATCATGTTAAATTTAGCCCTTTTGAAAGGGAGTGTATATTTTGTTTTATTTTTTAAATTTAAATAAGATCTTAAGCTCTTACAGTTAAAAATTTGAGCATTAACTCTTTTGTTTTTCTTTTTCCTGAAAAGCATTCACAGCCCTGATGGAGGGCAAAATCAACAAGCAACTGAAAAAAGTTTTGAAGAAAATAGTAAAAGAAGCCCACGAACCCCTGGCTGTAGCTGATGCTAAACTAGGAGGGGTCATAAAGGTAAAGTTACGATTTTCTGTCGTGCTTCTAATCAGAACTCACCATACAGCATCTTGACTTCAAAGCTTGGCCTTTGTAATGAGTTGTTCGTCATAAGTTCTCATACTTTATCTTTTTTCCCTAGGCTACATCATTGATTTCAATATGATTATCAGAGCTAAGCATGTATGTTCATTGTAGGATATTCACATACACCAAAAAAAGATTTTTTAAAAAAAAATAGCTTTAATCCTGCCACCTAGAGATCATCTGTTAACCATTTGTGTATATTCTGCCATATTTTAGTTTAGGCACGTCCGTCCCCGGTCGTCCCCCCCCCCCCAACGTTAATGGAGTCATGACATTGCTTTTTTAGTGTATGTGTTTGTTAGAAAACTCTAGTAGGGGGTAGAGTTGCTAGCAGTTAAACATAAAGTGAGAGTGGGAGGAAAGGCTGAAAAAGTAGGCTCCCAAAAATGGAAAGCAGAACCATTTGATAGCCAGTTGTGATAGTTTGATCTTTGAAATTATTTTATGTTGTAGATCTTCTAGGTAGGAAAGTTAGAAACTTGAGTGTTTTTAAAGCCAGGATTATGAATTTAAGAGATTTGTGTAAATAGGTTATTTCTAATATGATCAGGTCATGAAGTTTGCTGTGATGGTGTCCGTCTCTACCTTCATTCTTAGTTTATTTTTTTCTGTTAAAAACATTAACTGTTAGCTCTAGCTGGTTTGGCTCTGTGGATAGAGCATTGGCTGCAGACAGAAGGGTCCTGGGGTCGATTTCAGTCAAGGGCAATTGCCCGGATTGCAGGCTCAATTCCTAGTTAGGGGTTGTGCAGAAGGCAGCCTATCAATGATTCTCTCTAGTCATTAATGTTTCTATCTCTTCCTTTCTGAAATCAATAAAAATTTATTTAATATAAATATTTTTAAAATAATTTTAAAAACACTAACTTTTAGCATAAGTATGTAAACAGACACGCAGAACGGCAAATTGCTTAATGGTGGGATTATGGGTAACTTAATTTTTTCTTTTCAGTTTCTCCATTTAAAAAATTACACTGAATATTACTCATATGCGTTCTAAGTATTTGTTTCTTAAACATGATGCAGTATATACAATTTTGTATGTTTGTATTTGGTGGACTAGAGTTGTAGATTTGTATGACCGAGTTAGCAAATACACTTAATATGACAAAATGAAGGTATGGAAAACAAAATTTATTATCCTGTTTTAAGAGGTGTGTAAATACTTAAACTGTATTGTGAAGGTTTTTGTATGTGTGTACACATACATATTAACATGTATATATTTGGAGATCAGACAAGTTCAGGGTGGTATGGCCCAAAATGCTGGTGTTGGTTAGCACACGTATGTGTGTATTTGGCAGTACTTAAGGGATGCTAACATTTATCTGTAGGAAAAGGGCTTAAGGCTCAAATTTTTGTTTTTTATTTACTTGTCCTAGAGCGCTATTGATTAAAATCTGTGTATGTTACCTTTATAATTTTTTTAATTACTCTTATAATTTTTAAAAGAAGATAAATAAATAAGTAAGATAAATAATAAGTAAGGTAGTAAAAGATTCCTCACACCAATAAAGCACAGAAGTAGGTTAAACTGTATTTAACTTTTTATAATTTTTATTTATTTATTTATTTAACACAAATGTTTCTCGTTTTTATAGGAAAAGCTGAATCTCAGTTGCATCCATAGTCCTGTTGTTAATGAACTTATGAGAGGAATTCGTTCACAGATGGATGGATTAATACCTGGGGTAGAGCCACGTGAAATGGCAGCTATGTGTCTTGGGTTGGCCCACAGGTGAGATTTACTGGAAAACAAAGTTGGCTTTTATTTAATAAACAATTATATAGTACTGTTCTAAGCACATTCTACGATTCTCATAATAATCAGTAGTAGATCCCAAAGTCAGTACTGGCTGGTATCTTGATTTGAACCCAGACATTCTGGCTTTATTGCCTGAACTCTAAACCTCACCGTAGGCCTTTACCTCTCTGGTGTTGGATTCCACAACTCTTGGACTTACACTCCCCCCACCCCCCGCCACACAAAAAAACACACTTCTTATCTCTGCTGAATCATATGCTACTCCTCCATCTATTTATCATCTCCCAAACTTTTCTCATCTGCTATGGTCTCTTTGTTTTTTGTGTGTTAATCTCTGTTGCTTGTTTTACTCTTTTTTTGTTGTTGTTGTTGTAGAGGAGATGGATAGAGAGATAGGAACATCGGTAAGAGACAATCATTGATCAGCTGCCTCCTGCACACCGCACACTGGGGATCGAGCCAGCAATCCGGGCATGTGCCCTGACCGGGAATCAAACCATAACCTCCTGGTTCATACGTCGATGTTCAACCACTGAGCCATGCTGGTGACCTATCATATTTAACTAGAGTCCATTAGAACAGGAATTTATGCTATGCTGCAGTAATGTGTTCCTGAAAAGCTAGGCATTCTGTAAAGTTGCATTAAAATAACAGGGTTTGTGAAGAAAAATAAGATTAAGGGCAGACTACTCAAAACTTAGGCAACCTTGTGAACAGAGCACTGTCAAAAACAATAGCCCTGAAAATATTAACAGTAAAACTGACATTAAATTTATACTAAAAGAATAATATGGTACACAAAAGTCTATACCTTTGAACAAAAAATATTGAGCATAGATTGATGGAGGGTTAAAGCTCTGCTGACTTATAGAGGTAAGTAAAATGCACAAAAGTCAGAAAGAACTTGGTAATAAACAATTCTAGGAGAGAACAAATAGCTACACTGGGTCAAGTCAAGCTTGTCATTAACTTGGCATTGTGTGCAACAATGGTTCTCAATCACATATCCCTTAGAGCAGTGGTCGCCAACCTTTCAGACCTCTGGTCCGCGGACCACCTGTTGGCGATCACTGCCTTAGAGGACATTGGGCAATGTGTAGAGACATACTTCGTTGTTACAACTTCAGATGGGGTCTGCTATTAATATATAATAGGTAGCCATGGCCGGGGGTGGGGATGGGGTTTGCACAATAGTTAGAGCATCAGTCTGCGCACCAGAGGGTCTTGCGTGTGATTCCTAGTCAAGAGCATGTACCTGGATTGCATGTTCATTCCCGGCGGGGAGACAGGAGGGGCAAACAGTTGATGTGTCTCACATCAATGTTTCTCTTTCTCCCTTCCTCCCTTCTCCCCTCCCTTCCATTCTCTGAAGAATCAGTGGGGAAAATATCCTTACTCCTCAGGTGAGGATTGTTAAAGATAGTAATGCTATATAATGGGTAGAGTCCAAGGGTATTGCTAAACATCCTACAATGAACAGAATAGCTTCCCTACACAAAGACTATCGGGCCTATGAGGTTAATAGTGCCAAGATTAAGAAATCTTTAAATACAGTACTAGAGGCCCAGGATTATTCCTCCATAGCTTTCTGTTTTCAGGTGTTACCATGCTGCATTTTTTCCCCTTGCCTACTGGTATAAGACATTAATATGCTATTAAAAGCCCTAACTGGTTTGGCTCAGTGGATCGAGCGTTGGGCTGCAGACTGAAGAGTCCCAGGTTCGATTCTGGTCAAGGGCATGTACCTTGGTTGCAGGCACATCCCCAGTAGGGTGTGTGCAGGAGGCAGCTGATCGATGTTTTTCTCTCATTGATGTTTCAGATTCTCTATCCCTCTCCCTTCCTCTCTGTAAAAAAATCAATAAAATATATTTTTAAGAAAGTGCTGTAAAAATAATCTGAATCAATATGACTTGTACTATACAGCATTATTCTAGTTGTCATTCGTAAATGAATGTTACAGAACTATAGGTTATAGCAGGACAGATGTATTATTTTCTTCTGAAATGTGTGTTTTCTGGTCTTGGAACTGATTTTTCCATGTAGAAAAAGTAAAACTAAAACTAGCTCTAAGGGAGGGATTTGGATTTTACAAGTTTTTAAGATGTTAATTAAATGCTTTTTATAGATGCTATCTTAATAATTTATCTTCCTTCTCCCCAGCTTGTCCCGGTATAGATTGAAATTTAGTGCTGATAAAGTGGACACAATGATTGTCCAGGCAATTTGTAAGTATAGTAAATGTGAGGTCTACTCTGTTCTGCATGGGTTTTTTTTCCTACTATTAAAACTGTACCTTTTATAATTCTGTTGAGAAAGAGTAACTGGAAATCTTTCTTTTAAATATGTTTTCTTTTAAATTGATTTTAGAGGGGAGAGGAGAGGAAAAAACATTGATTGGCTGCTTCCCACATGTACCCCGATCAGGGATTGAGCTCACAACCTGGACATGTGCCCTGACTGGGAATCAAACCAGTGACCTCTTGGTGCTGGGGCGGACACTCAACCAACTAAGTCCCACTGGCCAGGGCATAACTAAAACTCTTAATAAGAAATTGGAGCCCCAGCTGGTTTGGCTCAGTGGATAGAGCATCGGCCTGTGGACTGAAGGGTCCTGGGTTCGATTCTGGTCAAGGGCACATGCCAGGGTTGTGGGCTCGATCCTCAGTGGAGGGCGTGCAGGAGGCAACCGATCAATGATTCTCTCTCATCATGATGTTTCCGCCTCTCTCGCCCTCTCCCTTCCTCTCTGAAATCAATAACAATATATTTTTTAAAAATTGGAAAATGCAGAATAGAAAAAGGAAAAACTACCCATAATTTAGACTAGTTGGAAATATGTGAATGACGTTATTAGTGTAAACCAATTCATTTGTTTTCCATGAAAAATGCTAGAACTATATGGGAACTGTATTGTGCTATGTTTTGCTATTTTCACTTGGTTTTATAATAGGTCATTCCATATTAAGTGATTTTTTTGAAATACCAGTTTTAATTTTTCAATTTTAAAAAGTCCTTTAAACAGCAATTGCATTTCTGGGTATATACCCAAAAGAATTTAAAGCAGGTACTCAAACAGATACTTATACACCCCTGTTTATACAGCATTATTTACAATAGCCAAAAGATGGGAATAAACCGTAAGCCCGTTAACACATCTGTTATGTTATGTTAACAAACATAATGGTATATACACACCATGAAATAAGCATTCTTAAAAAGGAATGAAGTTCTAGTATATGCTATCTACAACAGAGATGAATTTTGAAAACATGCTAAGTGAAATAAGCCACACAAAAAAAACCTTGTGTGGTTCCTAGAATAGGCAAATACATAGAGACAATAGAACAGATTACCAGGGCCTGGGGGAAGGTGCGGGTGGAGAGTTCATTAATAGGTACAGAGATTTAGTTTGGGATGGTGAAAGAGTTCTCTAGTGGTTGCACAACATTGTGAATGTACTTGATGCCACTGAAATGTACATTTGAAAATGGTTAAGTGATAAATTTTATGTGTATTTAGCACAATTTTTAAAATCCTTTTAAATTCCTATTTCCTTTTGTTTTTTATTTTAATCTGCTGCAGCCTTGTTGGATGATTTGGATAAAGAACTAAACAACTACATTATGCGGTGTAGAGAATGGTATGGCTGGCATTTCCCTGAATTAGGAAAAATTATTTCGGATAATTTGACATACTGCAAGTGTTTGCAGAAAGTTGGTGAGTTAACTTTATGCTTTAAGGCATTGAAAAAGATGAGTTACAATTTTTTTTTCTTAACAATCTTCCCAGAGTTTTTTACAACTAAAATTATGTTTTAGGTGTGTAGCCATATTAATATCTGTTAGATTTCAAAAACAAATTTAATATATTTTACTGATTTTGTTACAGAGAGGAAGGGAGAGGGATAGAGAGCTAGAAACATCGATGAGAGAGAAACATCGATCAGCTGCCTCCTGCACACCCCCTACTGGGGATGTGCCCGCAACCAAGGTGCATGTCCTTGACCGGAATCCAACCTGGGACCCATGAGTCCGCAGGCCAATGCTCCATCCACTGAGCCAAACTGGTTAGGGCTTAACTTTTATTTTTAAGGCCTGTGCAACAATGTGGATCTCTAATTTTTCTTTAAAAGCTGCTTCTGGTGAATATGTCTCATAATGAATTTGCCATTAATAGGGGCAACTATAGACTGGTGATATCCATAATTAATATTAAACATGATATTGCTATCTGTATTATTAGTGTTATAGTCTATATCAATTATATCAATAATATAGTAATAGTAGTAGAAGATGCTGAATTTTTTTTAAAATATATTTTATTGATTTTTTACAGAGAGGAAGGGAGAGAGATAGAGAGTTAGAAACATCGATGAGCGAGAAACATCGATCAGCTGCCTCCTGCCCATCTCCTACTGGGGATGTGCCCGCAACCCAGGTACATGCCCTTGACCGGAATCGAACCCGGGACCCTTCAGTCCGCAGGCCGACGCTCTATCCGCTGAGCCAAACCGGCTTCAGCGAAGATGCTGAATATTAATAAATGAGTTACTTGGCTCAATATATTGTCCCAAGAATTTATGGCCCTAGCTTCTATATAACCTTAACTACAGATTGTCTGTCACAATGTTAGTTCTATTGAAGGGGATATTTTGGGCTTTGTGTTGGTGGGTTTTTCTTGTTTTCTTATTTCTTTTATTTGTTTGTTTCTTGAGGGAGGTGATGGGGAGAGATTTTACTCTCTAAAATTAAACCTTTACATAAGGAAAATTACTAGGTCAAATTTGTTTGCTTTTTGTTTTTGTTTAGGCACCTTTTGCATTGGCTTATCTCTACCCTTTTTTGGACTGTTTGGTGGTTTTTGTATAATTTATTCAAAAGTGATTCTCCCTCATCCCCTGCAAACATTCCATAGGTGATAGAAAGAATTACGCTTCGGCCCAACTTTCTGAATTACTGCCAGAGGAAGTTGAAGCAGAAGTGAAAGCAGCTGCAGAGATATCTATGGGAACAGAGGTTTCAGAAGAAGATATTTGCAACATTCTGCATCTCTGCACTCAGGTAAACTGCACATAGAGAAACTAGTTGTGGTGATACCAGCACTGTAATAATAATTTTCTGATGGCAATGATGATTTTTAAACTTATTGTTCACCTGATAAATAAATATGAGGGTGTTCAGTCACTACCTCATCTGATGCCATCTTGATTTATATACTTGAAGGGGGAAGTATATACTAAAATGAAATTAAGAGTGCTGTCCTGGCCATTGTGACTCGGTTGGAGTGTTGTCCCGTACACTGAAAGGTTGCGGGTTCGATTTCCAGCTGCAGTCTCGGATGTATGCTGAGGGCAACTGATTGATGTTTCTCTCTCACATGTGTGTTTCCCTCTTGCTTTCCCTTCCCTTCTCTCTAAAAAATCAATGAACATGTCCCCAGGTGAGGATTTTTTTTTTAATATATATTTTATTGATTTTTTACAGAGAGGAAGGGAAAGGGATAGAGAGTTAGAAACATCGATGAGAGAGAAACATGGATCAGCTGCTTCCTGCACACCCCCTACTGGGGATGTGCCCGCAACCAAGGTACATGCTCTTGACTGGAATCGAACCTGGGACCTTTCAGTCCGCAGGCCAACGCTCTATCCACTGAGCAAACTGGTTAGAGCGAGGATTTTTTTTTTTTTTAAGTACTAATTTATTTGTGTTTTTGCATTGTCAGAATAATGATTATTAATTCATTAAGAGGGCAGAGAAGGATAGCTTGAGTTACTTTAACTTTTATGTCTATAGCCTGTAGTGATTTTTCCCCCCTTTCCTTTGGAAATAGCTGTACAAGAATCAGAGGGTGACACAAATATCTAATCCTTGGAGGTTTTTAAAAATAACAGTAATAATTGGCCAACAGTTTACATATATATGTTATTATTATTGAATTTCAGAGAGGAAGGGAGAGGGGAGAGATAGAAACATCAATGATAAGTGAGAATCATTGATCAGCTACCTTCTGCATGCCCTTTACTGGGGATGAACCCCGCAAATTGGGCATGTGCCCTTGACCAGAATCGAATCCGGGACACTTCAGTCCGCAGACCGACGCTCTATCCACTGAGCCAAACCACCTAGAGCTTGGCTAGCATTTTCAGTTTATTAAGTTGTTTACATAAGTTATATAATAAAAATCTTCACAGCAGCCCTTTTATAGGAAACAGGTATGCAATGACTAGTTCTATGATAGATATAAGACTCTGAGGTTTTATACATGTAAATTTTAAATTGTACTCTGAATCATTTATGAGTTAATCATTTTGTTCCTTATACTAGGTGATTGAAATCTCAGAATATAGAACACAGCTCTATGAATACCTACAAAATCGAATGATGGCCATTGCACCCAATGTCACAGTCATGGTTGGAGAATTAGTTGGAGCACGGCTCATTGCTCATGCAGGTGATGATTTTAATATAATTTGTAATATGGATATTGAGTATTTTTCTAGCTAGGGGTTTTTTGTTTTTTTTAATCTTTAAACTACAGTTATTAAAGAAATTAAATAATAAATAGAGCTAGGTAATATGTGGGTGAGGGCTAAGGACCAGTGTTCGATGATGATTTTTACTTGTATGCCTGATTTCCTTTGGGATAATGAAGGCATCTTTAGTCACTACCTCTTCTGAGACACTTGTCCATTGTCAGAAGTTTTGCTGTTAATTAGAATAATCAGATGAACAGGAGGATGCAATCAGTTAACATTTTATAATAAAAAGTCATCAACTATGGTTACCAGGGGGGGCTCGTAAGCTGGGTGAAAAAGATGAAAGAATTAAGAGGTACAAATTGGTAGTTACAAGATAGTCCCAAGAAAGTAAAAGAGCATAGGGAATGTAGTCAATAATACTGTAACTATGTATGGTGCCAGGTTGGTACTTAAATATCCGGTGAACATTTTGTAAAGTATATGATTGTCTAACTATTTGTGTAATGCATGTGATTGTTGTACATCCGAAAGTAATACAAAATAATACTGAAGGTCAACTTTTTTTTTTTTTTTTTTTTTTGAGAGTTTTCAATAATAATTTTTATTTCTTAAAGTATTACAAAGAGTATTACATATGTCTCCTTTTTCCCCCCCATGACATTCCCCCGGCCCCTACCCCCCGCCCCCCCCCCCGTGTCTTGTGTCCATTGGTTAATCTTATATGCATGCATATAAGTCCTTCAGTTGGTCTCTTAATCCCCCCCCAACCCTCCCCAGGCTCCCCATTGTAGTTTAACATTCTGTTCAATGTTGCTCTGCTTCTGTATCTACCCCTGTTCATCAGTCCATACTGGTCCCCTTTATTTGTCCCAACCTCACTGGAGTAGTCTCAACCTCACCAGGGCCGTCTGAGCCTCACCAGGGCCGTTTCAACCTCACCTGGGTCGTCCCTACCTCACAGGGGCCGTTTCAACCTGACCGGGGTCGTCCCTACCACACCAGGGCCGTTTCAACCTGACTGGGGTTGTCGCTACCACACCGGGGCCGTTTCAACCTGACCGGGGCTGTCCCTACCATACCGGGGCCGTTACGACCTGACCAAGGTTGTCCCTACCTCACGGGGGCCGTTTCAACCTCACCGGGGTTGTCCCAACCACACCGGGGCCGTTTCGACCTGACTGGGGTCGTCCCTACCTCACGGGGGCTGTTTCAACCTCACCGGGGTCGTCCCTACCACACGGGGGCCGTCTGAAGGTCAACTTTAATTGGAAAATAAAATTACCGGCCACCCTGGCTCAATTGGTTGAACATCAATAGTCCTGTATAACTCCTAGTAAAACTCCCTGTCAGGGTATATACCTGGGTATCGGGTTGAATCCCTGGTTGGGGCACATTCAGAAGGCAATCAATTGATGTTTATCATTCTCTCCCTCCCTCCTCCTAAGCATGTTCTCAGGTAAGGATTATAGAAAGAAAATTTGAAAACTGATTGGATCAAAATTTAAATACTTTTGAGAAATCACAGCAGGTGATGATGGTACAGTCCTGCCCTACTGTATGAAAGGAATACAGTCTGAGAAACTGGTCATTGTTAGGCCATTTCAACATTGTACGAACATCATAGAGTGCACTTACACAGACCTAGATTGTGTAGCCTCCTACACTATATGGTGTACTGCTGTCATATATGTGGTCTATTGTTGACGGAAATGTCAGACTATATAAGCCTTGATCAAGAATGTGTTTCACAATTGAATATGCTGTTGTATATTTTAATATATTTGACATGCAAAAACATTTTAAATGAGGAACTTATAATAAAACCCATGTGTATATGGTGGTATCGTAAAGATGAGTGCTTCAAAAACTATGTAAATGAATACTTTTAAATATAGTAAGGTGTTGGTTCATTATTTTATATTGGAGATGTAATAATCCATCACAGATCTTAATATGTCACCTACAGCAAAGTGTTTAAACTAGAATAGATACTTCATTGGTTAAATATGTCATCAAATATCCTCAGTTGTAAGGATAGAATCATTTGGGATGGTTTTGTTGTCTGCACCCAAAATTTCATAGGTTTATCTAAATTTTAGCAGATCTAACAAAGCAGCAACTTTTCATACCCAGTTTGGGTACTTATAAGCATATCTCCTCATCCATATCTTAACCAGTGGTAAATAAAAGTGTTTGGAGTTTATCACATGGTTCTATAAGGTGTCCTAATAAGTTTCCATTTACTTTTATGGGATTGTTGTGTGTTTTCTTCATATCTGAAGTATATTTGATATTCAAAATCTCAAAAACAGAGACTAGATTGAGGGTTGTCTGTAAATACGTATGTTTCTATTTATACTAGAGGCCTGGTGCACAAAAATCATGCACTCGGGGTCGTCCCTCAGCTGAGATTGCTAGAGGGTGCAGGCCGGGCCGAGGGACCCCACTGGGGCATGATCAAGGCCCCGGGAGGGACTGTGGGAGAACTCCAGGGTGTTTCCGGCCCATTTCGCTCAGTTTCTATCACCTGGACCCCAGCAGCCAAGCTCACCTACAGGTTGGAGCAGCTGCCCCCCTGGTGGTGAGTCATAGTGAGCGGTTGAGGAGCCTTAGCATATCATTAGCATATTATGCTTTGATTGAATGAATGACCAGACACTTAGCATATTAGGCTTTTATTGTATAGGATCTTGTGGTATGCTAATGGAATGCAAAATAATAAAACCCTTTCTCAGGCAAATATGTAAAAATTGAACAAGCTCAATCTTCAGTTTGTCACAGACATTCATATACTTTTGCTTGTGATGCTAATGGAAGAATCACAAGTGCTGAGGCATCAGGGTTTTTAGGAAATTCTAGACTTAGAAAATTTTCGTATTACATCAGATTATTATTCTGGTGGGTGTAATACCAGACTGTAGGTTCTGTGTTTAATGCATGGGACTTTGAAATAATTAAAAAGTGATTGTAGCTACTTCTTTTCTCTTGAAGGTTCTCTTTTGAATTTGGCCAAACATGCAGCTTCCACAGTTCAGATTCTTGGAGCAGAAAAGGCACTCTTCAGAGCTCTAAAGTCTAGACGGGATACCCCTAAGTATGGTCTCATTTATCACGCTTCACTCGTAGGCCAGACAAGTCCCAAACACAAGGGAAAGGTGAGTTAGAGTTTTCCTGAGGTAGACTTTCTCTTTTTTTTTCCCCAAACAACTCATTTTTCCTCATACTCTATAGTATGCAATAAATCTTTCTAGTCTCATTAAATAGAGAATGGTGAATTCTTTACATTTAAAAAATGCACTCTGGCCTGACTGGTTTGGCTCAATGGATAGAGCGTCGGCCTGGGGACTCAAGGGTCCCAGGTTTGATTCCGGTCAAGGGCTTGTACCTTAGTTGCAGGCACATACCCAATAGGGAGTGTGCAGGAGGCAGCTGATCAATGTTTCTCTCTCATCGATGTTTCTAACTCTATCCCTCTCCCTTTCTCTCTGTAAGAAATCAATAAAATATATATATTTTTTAAAAATGTACTCTGTATATTGAAAGAACAGGTTTAAAGAAAGTACTTTTGGTCCTGTTAAAGCCATCTTATTTCCTGTGTCAGTATTTTCATAGGAATCACCCATTGGTAAGGGGTACATCAAAAGTGTTCACAGTGGCAGGAAACCAACTTAGCATCAATTTTATAACTTTGCGAATTATAAAAAAGAAAAGCCCTGTGCAGTGATGTGTCTATTTTGTAGGGCAAATATTTTAAAAGAAACTAAAATTTTATAACATTCAGAGCAAAGTGTTAGCAATAAAGAGTTTGGTAAAATAAAATGTTAATTAGCTTGAAAAGGGGACTGCACTTTTTCTGATTGTCCTCATGTAGAATTAATATCAGTGAGTAGAAACCAAAGGAGGGCATTAGCAGAATAGTTTGAACTGGTTTTAGACACAACTACTAAAGATCTTTTTATCCACCAAAACGATGGTGGTTAATATTGCAGCAAAGATTTAAATATAAGATAGGTGGCTTGAGTTGTATGATTCAAAATGCTTTTGTAATTCCTGGTTTAAAGAAAATCCTAGCATGAATATTTCTAACTTCAAGTTCTCTATTTAGATTTCTCGAATGTTGGCAGCCAAAACGGTTTTGGCTATCCGGTATGATGCTTTTGGTGAAGATTCCAGTTCTGCGATGGGAGTTGAGAACAGAGCCAAATTAGAGGCCAGGTTGAGGGCCATTGAAGATAGAGGGGTAAGAAACACACCCTGCCTATTGCAGAAGTGTTACCTGTTAAAAGTTAATCAACTATGAGGAGCTTATATACTTAATTCACCTGCTAAACAGTTTTGTTTTTGTTTAATCTTTATTCTTAAAGTATTACATATGTCCCCCCTTTTCCCCCATTGACCCCTTTAAACAGTATTGTGATACATTTCAGTATTCTTTGTGTCTACTTTTGACAATTTCCCTTATATTTAATAAGAATTGATGTATAAGAGTATATACTATAAGATCTTACCTTAGAAAATAATTTTTCTTTTCTTAGATAAGGAAAATAAGTGGGACAGGAAAGGCATTAGCAAAAGCAGAAAAATATGAACATAAAAGGTGAGTACATGTGGGGGAGATGGAGGACAGTTCCTGTTTATTTAAATGTTAATTGTTGGCAGCACGTTTTTATTGTTATTGTTATTATTAACTGAAGCACCTCAATGCCATCCCCCCTTTTTTTTTTGCCATTTATAGTTTTTCATAATTCAGTCCTGTTTTTTAATCAAATACACACATTTATATTGTTGTAATAAGTACATATTGAATATTTATTTGGCTTTTTTAATATTTACCCTACTCATTTCCAAATATTGATAGTAAATATTTGGCATTCATAGTTCCTGTATAGTATACAATTTATCAAAAAGAAAATTCAGAGTTAAACAACATCTATATTTTTAAAAAGAGACAAAAGAAAAGTCTAAAAATAAAAATGGCTAAGACACATGATTAAGTATTCACACCTAACCGTAAAATTTATAAAGGGTATGTGTGGGGAGAGGTGTTCTGGTTATTATTTGAGGTGATGCTTAATACTGACGGGGTTGTGATGATGGAAGTAGAATGAATGCAGGACAGCTTTTCTGAGAAGCAGTTAGATAGTATGCATCAAGAGCCTTAAAAATGTTTCTAGTCATTAACCCATAAATTCTACTTTTAGGAATCTTGTAATTCTTTAAGAATTTTAATAAATGGGTGTGGAAAGCAATATACAGTATATCACAGTTATAAGTATTTAAATATACACATTCAGAAAAATGGTTTTATTCTGGAAAGAAACCTTATGTATTCAGTATGGACATTAATATGTGTGTGTGTGTGTGTGTGTGTGTGTGTGTTTGTGTGTGTTTTAATGTGTTTATTTAATTTAGAGAAGGAAGGGAGAGGGATGGAGAGATAGAAACATCAATGAGAGAAACATCCTGCACGCCCCCTACTGGGGATCAAGCCTGCAATCTGGGCATGTGCCCTGACTAGGAATAGAACCAGTGACCTCTTGGTTCACAGGTTACTACTCAACCACTGAGCCACACTGGCTAGGCATTAATGTTTTCTTTTATAGTTTGTAAATTTTCCAAATTTCTCAGTTGACAAATGTAGATCTTTGTTTTTAAATTACGGTTTTAATTTTTAACCTCTAAAAGTCATTAGCCTACAACTCAAGAAACAGACGATTCTTTAGCTTGTTTTGTATAAATTTTTAATATTCTATGCTTATAACTTTAGACATATGCACTTAAAACACTAATTATGAGATTTATGTCACATTTTAGCACTCCTTGCTTCCGTTTTTTTTTTTTCTTTCTGCTACGTTAGAACCAAAGCAATCGTTGGGTTTTAAGGATTTATGCGTAGATATCCCCCTCTTGTTCCTCTACTTTTGGGGCTCTTGAGATGAGCCTTCTGTATTAAACTTGATTGAGATCATTTGGTTTGGTTTGGTTTTCATTGAATTACTTTATATTGTAAAACCTTAATTGATTCAGTTTTTACTTTCCTGGTATAATGATTTGGTGTAAAGAGATTTTTTTCCCCTATGCTGATTGAAATTTATTTGTTTGTTTGTTAGTTGATCCTCACCCGAGGATATTTTTTTCATTGATTTTTAGAGAAAGTGGAAGGGAGGTGATGGGGGGGGAGATATGGATATGAGAGAGAATGCATCTTGTATGCACCCCGACTGGGGTCAGGGATCGAACCTGCAACCCAGGTACATGCCCTTAACAGGGAATCAAACCCACGATGCTCTAACTACCTCACCGGCCAGGGATAAATATTTTTCTACACTGTAAGTCACTTGATTCAGACTTCATTTAGCTTACCACTTCTCTTGAAGTGTGATTAACCTTCCTGGAAAATATTAAAACACTCTACCTTTTTGGAAACTTAGTTTTCATAAACTGCCCCAAAGCCACTAAACTGAAACAGCATTTTATGCTTATGTGTTATCTAATAGCATTTCTTTTAAACTTCTATAGGATTATTTTAGTTACAGATATTTGTAGAGATTTTCTTAAATTCCTTGATTCTTTCAGTGAAGTGAAGACTTATGATCCTTCTGGTGACTCCACACTGCCAACCTGTTCTAAAAAACGCAAGATAGAACAGGTAGATCAAGAGGATGAAATAATTGAAAAGAAGGCAAAAAAAGCTAAGGTTAAAATTAAAGGTTAGTTTGAATTTTTAAATGTCATTTATACTCTTATTCCTTAAGTACAGACTTCATAAGTCTTGGTAAAATTTGTGCCATTGAACCTTATTGTGAAATCATCCATATTGAAAGTTAGTGTTATTTTAATAAGCCATCGTGTTCTCTGAGAATAGTTAGGACCTTGTAAAATTTATCAGATTTCATAGGGGTTCATTTCTATGAACATGTGGAATTGTTTATTACACTAAGTATATCAAACCAAAACTTTGGTTTCTACCACATGAACTATTTTGAAAATCAGCTTAAAATGGGAAAAAAAATATGTGGTTTCTAAATGAGTTATTTAGATCTTTTTGTTACATGGTTAAATGTAGGATTGAGCCAGCCAGAGGTGTTTTTCTCTCTTACATTGAATGGACTAGAGTGCTAATATACTGTCAGCCTACCATCTTAGTAATGCTATTTAAAGGGGCTCTCCAGCCCTGGCTGGCATAGCTCAGTGGTTAGAACATTAGCCTGATCACCAAAGGATTGGGTTTTGGGGTTTGTTCCCAGTCAGGACTAGTGTGGGAGGCAACCAGTTGATGTGTCTCTCTCAAATAAATGTTTCTTTCTCTACCCCCCCTCCCCCCAACCTTTTTATTCTCTCTGAAAAGCAATGGAAAAAAATACTCTCAGGTGAGGATTAACTAAAAAAATGAAACGTGTTCTCTAGCTAGGCTGGTGTGTTTCAGTGGTTGAGCATTCACCTATAAACCACAAGGTCACGGTTCAGTTCCTGGTCAGGGCACGTGCCAGAGTTGCAGGCTCAATTCCTGGTAGTAGGCATGCAGGAGGCAGCCGATCAACGATTCTCTCTCATCATTGATGTTTCTGTCTCTCGAGTAAGGTAGAGGGAGAGAAAGATAGAAACATCAATGATGAGAGAGAATCGTTGATCGTCTGCCTCCTGCACGCCCACTATGGGGGGGTGGAGGGTGAGCCCGCAACCCCGGCATGTGCCCTTGGACCGTAATTGAACCTGGGACCCTTTAGTCTGCAGGCCAATGCTCTATCCACTGAGCCAAATCAGCTAGGGCTAAAAATAAAAAATAGTCCTGGCCAAGTAGCTCAGTTGATTAGAGCATCATCCCCATACACCAAGGTTGTGGGTTCAATCCCCTGTCAGGGCACATACAGGAATCAACCAATAATGTTTCTCTCTCTCCCTCTCTCCCTTTCTCTCTCTCTCTCTCTTTCTCCTCCCCCCCCCCCCTTTCTCTCTAAAATAAATATATAATATTTAAAAATAAATAAAAATAACAGGTGCTCTCCAGCCTGGCCGTTGTGACTCAGTGGTTGAGCCATAGATCCATGAACCAGGAGGTCATGGTTTGTTTCCAGGTCAGGGCACATGCCTGGATTGTGAGCTTGATCCCCAGTAGGGGGTGTGCAAAATGCAGCCAATTGATGATTCTGACATTGATGTATGTATCTCTCTGAAATCAAAAGGGGGGCGGGGGCTGGTGTGGCTCAGTGGTTGAGTGTTGGCCTATGATCCAGGAGGTCACTGGTTCGATTCCCAGTCAGGGCACATTCCTGGGTTGCAGGCTTAATCCCCAGTGGGGGGCGTGTGGGAGGCAGCCGATCAATGAGTCTCTCATTGATGTTTCTTTCTGCCTCTCTCTCTCTCTGAAATCAATAAAAATATTAAAAAGAAAAAGAAAAAAAGGTCTCCAGTATACTAGGCTGTCTTGCAAGTATCCCTTTTTATTATCTGGACCTATGTTGAGTGCCTACCACATAATCTAGCAAGACAAGCATTAAAGCAATGCCTGATTTAATTTTTGGTTTCTAAATAGCTCAGTGGTCAAAAGTATACTGTGAACAAATGTGGGCTTCTGCCCTAGATGAAGAAAACATTTAACTCCTATGCTTCTATTTTTTTATTGAACAATAAGGAGATCTCTCAATTCATTAGTAGCTTTTGAAAGCACCAAACTCCAGATATGTATCTTCACTTATATACCCAATACGCCTTTCAAACTTAACATTTATGGATCCTTGCCACTTCCACTCTGTTGCTTATCCTTGAATTGTGTTCTCTTATAACCCAATGTATTCTTGCAACAGATCTTCTTGATTCTACTTTGAAAATATGTCCAGAATCTAACCACCTATCATACCTACCACTTCTTAATGTAACAGCCACACTGGCTCTTCTTGTTATTCATTGAACCTGCCATCCACTCCTTTCTTCCAAAATAACCTTAGCATTTGTTCTACCTGGAATATTTCCCTCAAGATTCATTGGGGGATGGAGGGGGCGGCAGGGTGGTGGTGGTTGGTTGGTTTGTTTTTGTTAATCCTCACCCAAAGATTTTGTTTCCCATTGATTTTTTTAGAGGGAGTGGGGGGGGGGGGGGCGCAGAGAGATAGTGAGAGAGACACATCAATTGGTTGCATCTCACAAGACCCCTACTGGGTCTGGGGATCCGATCTGCAACCCAGGCATGTACCCTTGACCAGAAATCAACCTGAGACTTGGATACACAGGCCGACACTCTAACCACTGGACAACACCAACCAGGGCAAGATTCATGCATTATTCATTTCCTTACTTCTGTTAGGTGTTTGCTTAACTTCTGTGTAAATGTCCACATGCATCACCTTCCTCAGTGTTCCTCTTCCTACTTTCTTTCGTTATTTATTTATTTGATCCCCACCCAAGGATATGTTTATTGATTTTAGAGAGAGAAACATCAATCCGTTGCCTTCCACACACACCCCAACCAGAGATCAAACTTGTAACCTTTTTGTTGCTTGGGACAATCAGTGCTCCAACCGAGTCACACCCACTAGGCCCTTCCTGCTTTATTTTTATCCTTTGCACTGATTCTGTGTAAAAAGACTGTCCTGATGATAGCTACTTATTACTGAATCTTCCTTCTAATGTGTTAAGTATTTTACATCCTAGTAGTCCATTGAGATGTGCATTGCTGCACTTTATAGATGAGGAAATTGAGTTGACAGAAGTTAAATGACTCACTCAGGGCCACTGCTCAGGTTGAATTAATGCATGTTTTAACTCCATAGCACAAACTCTTAATCATTTCTGATGTGATTCACTATTTTCCCAAAAACAGTGGATTTGCAGATGAGATGATCTGTCTTAATTCCAATTTCTGTGCATAGCTGCATGATCAAGGGTAATTTACTTATCTCTGAGCTTTGTATCATTTGTAAAGTTAGTGGTATTGCACTAGGTAAGTGTTAATAAACTCTGGATGATTGACCAGAATGACAGGAGGAGACTAAGATTCAAAAGGTTTGGGGGGACTGAGGTCTGATACCATGTTAACTGTTATATCTTTATATTTACCCTACTCAGTTGAAGTAGAAGAGCAAGAAGAAGAAGAGGATGAAGAAGGAGTGCTAGTGGTGGAAGAACAGGAGACATCTGTGAAGAAGAAGAAGAAAAAGGATAAGAAGAAACACATTAAGGAAGAACCGCTTTCTGAGGAAGAACCATGCACCAGCACAGCGGTTCCTGTATGTTTGTTTTTGATTACTAATACTGTAAAAGACTATTTCTCAAAATTAGACTCACTACAAAATGGATTTGCTTTGAGTAAGGGAGAGAATATGATCTACTACAGATAGCTTTCTTAGAGATGATTCTTATATTTTAAAATGTTAATCTCGCTTAAATTTATTTTTAAGAGAAATAGATCTACTTTGCTTTGTATGAGGAAAAATTTATTACCCATACATTTACAACTCTTTCAAAAGCATTCTTGTTGGTTATTTTCAGAGTCCAGAGAAAAAGAAGAAAAAGAAGAAGAAGAAAGGTAATGAGGACTAATGGAAAGGAATCACAGTTGGATCACCTGGATACATCGTGCTTAAGATTCAGTCAAGAGTATGCCAGAGATGCTCCCTAAGATAATCGAGGAGGAACAGAGGTTTAGTGAAACAATGTGGTTACTCATCTATAGCTTTTCAAACCTACTTGTGTCTTGACATCAACTCTGTTAACTTTATTATGTCATTATTTTTAGTCTTTGTAATACAAATAAAAATATTTTCTTGGTATTTTGAGGCAGTTCTGTGATCTCTATTTTAGGTAGAGAACCTTTGGCCCTTCCTATATTTTATTTGGTGTTTGATGGTTACTGTTTTTGATAAGCATATCTGAAAAGTGAGAGCTGTGAATCATTCATTTGAAACAGCCTTTTGTAAGGCAGTGATTAGATGGACCAATTTAAGAATCTCTGTTTCTCTCGTTCTTTTGGACTTTCATTTTTTTCCTTTTCTGCTATCTTTCTGCCTCTGAATTTATTTAAATAAAGCTGGGTTTTGTGTTAAAAATTTTTAAATTAGGTGAGCAAAAATATTTGGCATCTCTTCAGAAAGAAAGAAATCATGTTCCTAATTTTATTTACTTACTTGCAATTCCAAAAGATAAACAAAATAATTCTTTTTCTTTTTAAAAACAAAACTAAACATTTTTATTGATTTCAGAGAGAAAGGGAGAGAGAGATAGAAACACCAATGATGAGAATCATTGATCAGCTGCCTCCTGCATACCCTACACTGGGGATCGAGCCTGCAAACTGGGCATATGCCCTTTACCGGAATTGAACCTGGGACCCTTCAGTCCACAGGTCGATGCTCTGTCCACTGAGCCAAACCAATTAGGGCACAAAATAATTCTTAATGTAAGCCCTGAATTGTTTCTAAAGTAATCTAAAGGGACTTTTTATAAAAAGGGTAATACAGACTCATTAAGAAAGGGGGGTAAAGGGAAAAACAAGCTGAGCAAAAATAATATGTTAGTAGGTGTGAGGTATAAACCAGGACATAGAACACCAAAGAGAAATCTTTACTTCTAAAAGATGGTCTTTAATATGTGAACAGCAGCCTGGTTGACAGCCATGTATTATCATGACAGTCACAACTCTCATAGGATTGTTACGTCTTGCATTTCTGTGTATGCCATGGACATCATGCTAAAATCCAATTCAACAAAAGCATTCAAGGGGTTGGGCTAGTTACAATGATTATATCTTTGAGTTATACCTCCACCGCCTTTTTTTTTTTTTTTTTTTAAATCCTTACATGATATATTTTACTGATTTTGAGAGAGAGAAACATCAATTGGTATGCGTTCTGGCCAGGGATCGAACCTGCCACCTTTTGGTGTATGGGACAGCGCTCCACCCAAGCTACCTGGCCAGGGCTCCACTTCTGCTTTTAATGTAACACTCGGCAAATGAGCCACCCCCCACCCCCCTCATTTTCTATATATAAATAATGGTCAACATTACCTATCATAACTGATTTATAGAAATTAAAATGATACAAACTTTAAGAGATGTAAATGCATTTCAAATTTAGGTAATTTTGATTGAAGTAAATGCTGCATGAAGTACATGTAGCCATTTGTAGACAAATTTCTATAACATAAAGCTGTTTATTTTTCTCCCCAGAGAATGTTGTCATTTTGCCTCATCCAGTAGTACCCCGACACTTTATTGACTTTTAGATGAATAACTTAGATGACAGTGGCATATGGACTGCCAAGAGCAGTATTGTCAAAGCTTTCTTTCTGAAGCAAAGTAGACTTGGAGAATACTAAGGTCCTAGTCAATTTGAGTTTTCTACAGGCCTGGGGAAAACAAGGTTGAATCACAGAGCTATCAGCTTTTTTAATATATATATACCCCTTTTTGTTTTGTATATTTTTTCCCATCAACAGAGCTCTCAGCTTTAAGTGCCAAAGTCTGAACTGTTTAAAGCACTAACCAAATGGGAAGTTGCGGCTCTTTTTGCTAAAATTGAAGCACTGGTCCTACTGAAGAGCCTTGGGAACGTAGGCTGAAATGGGAAGCTCGGGTGAATTTTATATACCTAATTTTGATCAGCAAATTTGAGGAATTTTCTTGTGACCGCCACATAAAATAACCCCTGCTTAAAAATTTAACTCATTCTTCATTGCATTCTACACCCTTCTCTTCAAAATTGTAATTTTATATTTTCTGGTTTAAACTAACTTCTATATTTCTCCACTGTCTTCTGGGTCCTCAGTATGCTTACCAAGGCCTTGGCTGAGCCACTTTCTTCAGAGCCCACCCTCAGAACTTTTTGCAGTTCTCTGTCCACTTGTTGCTTCTCAAGGCCGTAAGGCCATCTTTTAAGACTTGGCTTTGGATCATCTTCTGTTCCCCCGCTGTACCTCTATGATTCTGACAAGTGGAAGCTACCCTGTGTTGGCACATTTTCTTAACAGCTTGAAAATTGAAATCTTGTTGAAATACGTGGTGGTGGATATATGGTTGATCATTGTATTTTTTGTTTGCTTGAAAGTGATCATAATTAAAAGTCTTATTTTTTTAAAGCAATAGCATGCTACTTATTTTGCTTTAATTCTGAGTTCTTTATCTGAAAATTCTAAGATACTTGTACAACAGTCTTGGTCAGCAGGCATTTGAGACACCCACCAGAGACCAGGTACCTGCTAGGTATCCAAGAGAACTCAAAGATGCAGAAGATGTAGCAGCTGCTACCCTCAGGTAGTTCACAAAGCGAACCTCAAACCCTCCAGAGGAAGACGGTCATGTTGCTATTTCAGTCCCTGCTTGCTTAAAGAAGTGGGAATGCAGGGGAGCAGAAGTAGAGATCTCAATAGAAGATCAGAAATACATTTTGAAAGGGAAAAGTGAAGTGCAATTAGAGTTTATGGAAGAGAAATGCCTCTTGCGCTATCTGTGAAAAGAGACTGCACACTGAGGAAAGCAGAAAACGGCAGAGCAGCAGCAGAGACCTACCTCTTGGCAGGTACATTCCACCCTGAAACTGCTCTCCCAACGTCCTTTGAGTTTTGGCAATTTGGTGTTCACCAGGAGAGCCAGGCCGAACATAGCAGGAAGTGTAAGTAAGCCATCACATGAATTCTTAGGGCCTCAAAACCTGCCTTCCTAACCTGAGACAAGAAGCAGAGAAGGCCTTGGTTTCTATCGGGGCTAAATGTGTCCGACTCCAGCAAGAGGTGGTCAGATGACAAATGCATCTATTTATGTCCTATAATCTGCTGGGTCAGCAACATACTAATAACCAGCAGCCATGATGGAGAGGCCACAAGCTGACTGTCAGAATGGGAGGTCCCTGCACTAGCGGTCAGAGAAATAATACACACGAAAGTTGCATAAGCCAAAAAGTACTATATAAATTAGTATCCTTGCTGCTGTTAGGAGCTGGTTTCATCGTTCATGTCCTTGGACAAGTCAGCATGTGCCTTCTCTATAAGCCTTCATTTTTTCATCTACAAGATGGAAATAATTGTTTATCTCATTGGGCTCTTGGAAACTCATAATTTATGCAAGAATTTCTTATAAACTGAACAAGTATAAAGTATTACTCAAAGTCTGTTATACTTAAAACGGGAAGACCCAAGAGTTATATATTGCAGGGGAGAAGTCTCGGAGGCATTAGGGAACCTTCTGTGGTAGCCACCAGCCAGCCATTTACCAGACCCATTTCTCTTATCTCTGGGAACATAACTAGACTATATTCCTCAGCCTTCCTTGTAGTTAGAGGTGACTGAGTTCGAGCCAATGGAATGGTAGTGGTGGTAGCGCACACCACTTGGAAGCCTGGTCCATAAAAATGAAGTTGTCAGTGCCCTATTCTGACCCCCTCTATTGATGTAGACTAACAGTAATCTTGGGAGCCAGGTGTTAAGATACAGAAGCTATAAGGTAAAAAACCTGGTACTCTGAAACACCCCCACTGGCTTGGAGGACAGCTATCCACTAATCAGGAACATCCATTTTGGACATTATAGAAAAAGAAATTTTTGTTACCGTAGGGTTATTATGCTAGCTTGAACCATGAAATTGCCGGTATTTTTTTACCTGTAAAAACGTAATATGATTCAACCTAATATTTTTATTTGTCTCAGCAGCTAGTGTAACCTTAAACGATTTTAGAGAAAGTTTTTTTAAATTATTATTTGTTTGTTTTTCAACATTTTTTAAATCCTCACCTGAGGGTATTTTTCCATTGATTTTTAGAGAGAGGGAAAGACAAGAGAGAAATATTGATTTGAGAGAAACCGATTGGTTGCCTCCTGCACGCGCCCTAAAGCCTACAACCGAGGTATGTGCCCTTGACCGGAATCGAACCCAGGACTCCAGTTCGAAGGCCGACAGACACTCTATCCACTGAGCCAAACCGGCTAGGGCGAGAAAGTCTTTTTTTAAAATCCTCACCCATGTTGAGAGTAAAGGAAAGATCAATTGCTTCCTACACACCCCCTGAGGACCCTCAACCTAGATATATGTCCTGACGAGTCAAACCCATGACCTTTTGGTAAATGGGACGATGCTCCAACCAACTGAGCCACTTGGCTAGGGCTTAGAGAAAGTCTTTTAACAGCTATGATACTGGCTATTTGTTTTGTTTGATTTTTTTATTATTTTTAAAATTGATTTCAGAAAGGGAGAGAGATAGAAACATCAATGATGATAGAGAATCATTGATTGGCTGCCTCCTGCACATCCCCCACTGGAGATCGAGCGAACAACCCAGGCATGTGCCTTTGATCAGAATCAAACCCAGGACCCTTCAGTCCGCAGGCTAACCCACTGAGTCAAACCAGCCAAGGCCTATTTGTTTTATTATTTGTTTTTTTCCCTGTGGAGATCATGAGGGATATATCTTTTTTTATAGCTTTGTGGTTCACCACCGTGATCACGCCTTTTTCACTAAAGAGCAAAACTAAATGAAAAAATTACTTGAGATTTATCAGTTCCCCACATGTGCCCTCCCTTAGTCCCCAGTTACTAATCACTATACTTCAGGCTGAGAAATCGCCCCCTGGTTTTGAAGGTATTGTGGCGGTTGGGAGTGATTATCCCCAGAAAGTGCCACCCTCACATGCACATTATTTTGAGATGAAAACAATTAAAACCCAACAAACTCAAGAAGAGTTCATTACCTCCCCTTTACCTGCCTAAAGAGATTCAGACAGAAAACCTGCTTCAGGAAGGGAAATAACATTCACTTTGACGCAGTATGTTCCCTAGATTCCCCTTTGAGGCCCATTGTTTCTGGGTGGCCCTGCAAGAATTTATTTACCGATGTTTGCTCTTTCTCATCTACCTGTGAATTGCCTACTGTCTTCTTAGTCCAAAATGGCATATATACCTCATTTTGCCTCATTGGAATGCTCATGCTTACGTGAATTCCCTACGTGCATGAATTAAAATTTTATTTTCTCTTGTTAATCTGCTGCATGTCATTTGATTTATTTGACCAACTGGAAGAACTGAAGGGGTGAGGGGGTAGTTTCCCTGGCCCCGACAGTATGAAGGTCTCATCCTCATTTTTTAAAAAATATATTTTTATTGATTTTTTACAGAGAGGAAGGGAGAGGGATAGAGAGTTAGAAACATCGGTGAGAGAGAAACATCGATCAGCTGCCTCCTGCACACCCCCTACTGGGGATGTGCCCGCAACCAAGGTACATGCTCTTGACTGGAATCGAACCTGGGACCCTTCAGTCCGCAGGCCGGCGCTCTATCTACTGAGCCAAACCGGTCAGAGCTTATCCTCATTTTGGTGACAGAAAATAATTCCAGCTTCCACCTGTTTAATATATCAGAGAAACATAATGTTTGTGAAATGCTAGATTGGAGACAAAAGAGTTGTCCTATGTATTAATGCAAATGACCTGATTTGATCTTAAATGATAGGTAATTTTGCCCTGGCTGGTTTGGCTCAGTGGATAGAGTGTCGGCCTGCAGACTGAAGGGTTCCGGGTTTGATTCTGGTCATGGGCACATGTTTGGGTTGCGGGCTCAATCCCCAGTGGGGGGTGTGCAGGAGGCAGTCGATCAGTGATTCTCTCATCACTGATGTTTCTATCTCTCTCTCCCTCTCACTTCCTGTCTGAAGTCAATAAAAATATATTTTTTAAAAATGATAGGTAATTTCAAAGAAAGCATTAAGAGATGTTAAGATTTTCTATCATTCTAGAGCGTCAGCCTGTGGACTGAGAGGTCCCGGGTTCGATTCCGGTCAAGGGCATGTACCTGGGTTGCGGGCACATCCCCAGTAGGGAATGTGCAGGAGGCGGCTGATCGATGTTTCTCTCTCATCGATGCTTCTAACTCTCTATCTCTCTCCCTTCCTCTCTGTAAAAAATCAATAAAATATATTAAAAAAAAAAAAAAGATTTTCTATCATTCTCCACTTGTTCTAGACGTGCTTTTATTCCTTTCTCATAGTCTTCCTCAGCACCATCTCTTATCAGTGCTTAAGATTGGATTTTCTTTCCTCTTCCCAAATCACAGATGTTTTCCCACCCTGTGAAATCTAATGACTGGCCAGAGCTTTACTGCATTGTATTCTTCTGAAGGAAATCCTTTTCTTAACTGCCAGGAATTCAAGGCTCCAAACTGGGAAAGGGAGGGCTGGGGAGGTTGGCATACTGCCAGGTCATTGCCTTCTTTTCCCTTTAGCCATCTGCAGGCGACTGGCTGGAGCCCAAGGGTGAAACCACAGCCTCCCAGGGCTGGAAGGGACAGACTGTCAGGGATCCTGGGTGGTTTGAGAGCAGTCATTTCTACTCTAGTCAGGACCTCTCGTAAATCACAGCCTCGCCTGACTTTAATGCCTTCAAAAGGAAGAAATCACATAAATGGTTTATCACATATTAAAAACAGAACAGTATCATAAAGCTTTCCATCTAAACCAGAGTTTGGCACACTTTTTCTGCAAAGGACCAGTAAATATTCTAGATTTCACAGAGCATAAGATCTCTAATACAACTACTTAACTCTGCCATTGTCGCCACAGACAAATGAGCGTGGCTGTGTCCCAGTAAAACTTCATTTGTGGACACTGAAATTTGAATGCCATGTAGTTTTTACATGGCACATAAAAGAATTCTTTTTTCCCTAGCCATTTAAAAATGGAAAAGACATTCTTAGCTCATGGTCCATACAAAAAAAGTCAGCTGGCTATAGTTTGTTGACTTGATCTAAACCACTGGTTTTCAAACTGCTTTGGTAAGTCCTCTGAGGGAAGAAAGAGCTGGCAGACATGGGCAACCCCCACTCAGGCTTCAGGAGGCCCCATTCCTCTTTTCGCTCTTTCACACATTAGGCTCCCAGGTTCTGTTTTATTAAAAGGAAAAGTTCCACAGCCAAAAGTGTAAAAGTTGCTGATCTAACCAGAATCCCCTTTTCTGCAACTGCAGCCCCTTTTTATGTTTTTCCTCAGTGGAGATGGAGCACGGTATGTTTTCTAGTTCATTTTAAGGTTAAACAAGCCTGGTCCTTTCATACACATCCTAAGTCTGTTATGTTATTCCAAACCTTTACTTTTTACTCATGATCTTTCTCTCCAAGTTCTCAAAAGTCTGAAAATGCCCGGCTGGCGTGGCTCAGTGGTTGAGCATTGACCTATGAACCAGGAGGTCAGGGTTCAATTCCTAGGTCAGGGCACGTTCCCGGGTTGCGGGCTCGATCCCCAGTGTGGGGTGTGCAGGAGGCAGCGATCAATGATTCTCATCATTGATGTTTTTATCTCTCTCTCTCTCTCCCTTCCTCTCTAAAATCAATAAAAATATATTTTTTAGTCCTAAAATATTCCACAAAGTGAAATAATAGATCAGAGGAAAGAGTACCTTTCTCTCTTCCAGCATATTTTCTCTGTTACACAGGGTGGCCAACAGCACTTTGGCCAGAGGGAGAGCCCACATTGTACTAGAATAAAGAAACAAGTGGCAAAGCCAAAAGAGTGTTTGGAATCTGGTCTGAGGACAAAGAGAGTCCCTCCCTGGGAACAAGAAGTCCTGAGGTCAGAATCCAGAAACACCTTGAATGGGTAGGAAGCATTCTGGGAAGTTGGTAAGAGAAGCAATTTAGGATCGGTGCCCCAGGCAACACAGGGGTGCCTCAAGATGCATACTTTATCTATAATAATAAAAGCGTAATATGCTAATTAGACCAGTTGTCCTCCCAGACTTCCTTCCTTCCCGACAAAGCAGCAGCAGAGGCGGCAGAGGCCTGTGGTGGCGGGTGGGCGGGGGCCAGGGCCAAGGCCCTTGCACGAATTTCATGCATCCGGCCTCTAGTATACAAATAATACATATTCGTCACAGAGAAAAAATTATATGAATACTAAAGAGAATTAAATCACCCGTAATCCTGTTGTTACAAGCGGAGAGAGGTCCTCATCCCCACCCATTGCTCCTGGGAGTGGACAGTCCAAGAAAAAGAATTTTCTGAGACGTGCATAGGAGAGTGAGTGGTTTTTATTTATATGGAATTAAACCCCCGAGTTTCCCAAAGTCCCATTTCCCTCAGTCCTGCCAGAGAAGTCCCATTTTGCTTTTAAAAGAGCTAAAATAGAAGCCAGTGTCTGAGTTTCTGCTCCATGCTGAAGCAGTCTGATCCAGCACCACGCTAGCTTCGTTTGTGTTTCCAGCTGCAGTCCATCAGTCCTTCCCGTGTGGGGTCCGCCCGGCAGTGGGCCATGCAGGCGAATGCAAGGGAGCCAAAAGCAACAAGAGAGACAACGCCTTTGTTAGGGGGTTAAGTACCCCAACATTTTCAGGCTTGCAGTGGCTCCACCCATTCTGGCCAATGAGCTCTGTTCTCAGGTGTGATTGATAGGTAAGTACCTTCCCCAGGTTGCCTAGTGTAGCAGCTGCCCGAGGGTGTGAGGTCGGCAGTTGGAAGGGAAAGGGAAGTTCAGGGAGAGAGTTTTGTTGCTGATATTTGTGTCTTACAAGATGGGAGAGAAAACCAATCAGGGTAAAATGTAAACAATTGGTGGATTTGAGTAACGTATGTGTAGGAAAAGCTACTCCCTCCAAAGAAAAGGGAGCCATCATATTACTCCCCTGCTTGCAACTCTAATGGCTTCCCATGATAAGAAACGGAAAACCCCTTACACAGCGGTTCTCAACCTGTGGGTCGCAATCCCTTTGGGGGTCAAACGACCCTTTCACAGGGGTCGCCTAAGACCATCGGAAAACACATATATGATTACATATTGTTTTTGTGAGTAATCACTATGCTTTAATTGTGTTCAATTTGTAACAATGAAAATACATCCTGCATATCAGATATTTACATTATGATTCATAACAGTAGCAAAATTACAGTTATGAAGTAGCAATGAAAATAATTTTATGGTTGGGGGTCACCGCAACATGAGGAACTGTATTAAAGGGTCATGGCATTAGGAAGGTTGAGAACCACTGCCTTATTAGGACAGACAAGGACCCTGCGATGGGCCCTGCTTATCTCTCTGGCCTTTCTCCTTTCATTCCATTCTTCGACCTCAGCCTTCTAGAGGGGAGTACTTTAGCTCATTTCTGCCTCAGGGCCTTAGGACTTTGGCTCCCTCTATCTGAATACCATACCCCTACCTTCAGCCCACAGGGCCGAAGTATGCAAATCACCCCCCAAAGGAGGTCCTTCTCCAACCATCTTTCTAACATTTCTCACCTCCGTGTACCCAAAACTCAGCCGTATCTCCAGGAGACTGTAAATCCCAGGAGCACGTCACCCTACACCCTGCACCTGCCATTCAGCCTAAAAGGACTTGCTCAATAGCTTTGAAGGAATAAATGAACAAAGAGGAAGGAGACTGTGGCCACGGAGCGCATTAGTGAAGGAAAGGGAGCAGCAAGGAAGGCGAGGTCTGGGTAAGAGTGGGTGTGGGTCCCTGAAGTGCAGTGGAGGCAGCTCTCCGATGGAGACAGTAGATGTCTATGAGTACAAGGCAATATGTGACACAGGAGGAAAAGACAGTTTCTATTGTTTTCCCATTCCCCTCCCGTCCTTGGGAGCTGGAAAAGGAGCTGCCAGGGATTACGGCATTTGCTTCTACTCCTTCTTGGAAACCATTAAAGCTGCATGTGAATCTTTGCTGCACTCCTAGAAGATAGAAACTAGAAAATAGACCAGGGAAGCCAAAATCCTGACTTTGATTCATAAACATGTTTTTTTAAAAAAAGAAAGGAAGGAAGGAAGAAAAAGAGAAATGGTGGTGATGACCCCCAACCATCGTCAAGAAAGCTCTTGGACTTTCATTGGTTTGGTATTAATGGAAGCCTTTTATCTTCAGAACTTTGTACTGTTCTGCCAAGCAGAGGGAGGGAAAATGCCGACAGCTCTGTCTGCATAATCACCCCCTGCCGGCCCTCCCCGAATTCGGAGCTCCGCTGGAGGCTCAGCCTGCTGGCTCTCAGAGGCCCCAGGCGAGCATGAGAAATCAGTGGGAAAATGTTCCTTTAGATGTCAAATCGGCAGCTCTTACCAGAAAACAGAGCCAGATGAAGAAAGCCGCAGGCAAGGACAGGCAAGCCCTTATGTTGCTTCTGTGAACATTCGAATAATTTCCTCACAAATGCTTAGCCTGGAGTTTTTAGACCAAATGCTAATATGTTCTACCCTAAAACACAATTTACAAAATGAAGGGATCCTTTCCCAGGGCATCTCACCATTACTCTTATGCCTCTTTATCTCTTGGTAGGACCATTTTCAAGGGAGAATAATTTATTTAAAAGTATATTTTACAATATATGGCTTCCTCCAAAGAATTACCTTTTCTCCCATTTTCTATAATAACTTTTTTAAACAAAAGTTTTAATTTTTGAATGATTTTAGATGTACGGAAAAGTTACAAAGATAAGACAGTGCCCATAAACCTCTCACCCAGGTGGTCAAATCCCTCTAGTATTAACTACAACAATTAAGGCTTAACTAGAACAAGACTGTGCACAAAGACCACAAGGGGGTGCACCAAGAAAGCATAAAAGATGCGGAGACAAAAAAACATGACAGAAATGGAGGATATGGAGCTAAAAATCGCAATTTTGAGGGCTTGCAATAAACTTGAGCAGAGCCTCACGAAAACTAATGAGACCCTCAATGCTATGATAAAAAAACTAGAAAGTAAGCATACATGGTCTGAAATAAAGAATATTATACCCAATAGCAGACCAGAGGAGCACAAGAATCAAACCGAAGAAGCAAAAAACACCCAACCGGAAAAGCAAAATGAAAAAAGAATCCGAAAGTGTGAAGATAGTGTAAGGAGCCTCTGGGACAGCTACAAGCGTACAAACATCAGAATTATAGGGGTGCCAGAAGATGAGAGACAGCAAGATATTGAAAACCTATTTGAAGAAATAATGGCAGAGAACTTCCCCCACCTGGTGAAAGAAATGGACTTACAGGTCCAAGAAGCGCAGAGAGCCTCAAACAAAAGGAATCCAAAGAGGACCACACCAAGACACATCATAATTAAAATGCCAAGAGCAAAAGACAAAGAGAGAATCTTAAAAGCAGCAAGAGAAAGAGACTCAATTACCTACAAGGGAATACCCATATGACTGTCAGCTTATTTCTCAACAGAAACTTTGCAGGCCAGAAGGGAATGGCAAGAAATATTCAAAGTGCTGAATACCAAGAACCTACAACCAAGATTACTTTATCCAGCAAAGCTATCATTCAGAATTGAAGGTCAGATAAAGAGCTTCACAGATAAGGAAAAGCTAAAGGAGTTCATCACCACTAAACCAGTATTATACGAAGCGCTGAAAGGTATCTTTTAAGAAGAGGAGGAAGAAGAAAAAGGTAAAGATACAAATAGTGAACAACAAACATGCATCTGTCAACAAGTGAATCTAAGAATCAAGTGAATAAATAATATGATGTACAGAATGAACTGGTGATTATAATGAATCAGGGACATAGAAAGGGAATGGACTGACTATTCTTGGTGGGGAAAGGGGAATGGGAGATGCGGGAAGAGACTGGACAAAAATCGTGCACCTATGGATGAGGACAGTGGGTGGGGAGTGAGGGCGGAGGGTGGGGCGGGAACTGGAAGGAGGGGAGTTATGGGGGGGGGGAAGAGGAACAAATGTAATCTGAACAATAAAGATTTAATTAAAAACAAACAAACAAACAAAAACCTCTTACCCAGCTTCTCCTACTGTTAACATCTTATATTATTCTGGTACATTTATCACAACTAAGGAACCAACACTGGCCCGTTATTATTAACTACTAAAGGCCCAGTGCACGAAATTCGTGCATGGGGCGGGGGGGATGTCCCTCAGCCCGACCTGCACCCTCTCCAATCTGGGAGCCCTCAGGAGATGTCCTACTGACGGCTTAGGCCTGCTCCCTGTGGTTCTCTGCTCTCTGCGGACCTGCCTGCTCGACGCCACCACAGGCCCTGGTGTCTGCTCTCTGCAGGGGTCTGCTTGCCCCTTGCTTCCACAAAGAGGGGCAAGCCGCACCCTGCTGTCTGCTCACTGTGGGGTACTAGGGTGCGGCTTGCCCCTCGCCCCCATGGCGAGGGCTTAAAGGACTGGGGGACTCCAGTGGTGCTGAGGGGACTGGGTGCTGCCATCTTGTGGCTATGGATGCCGCCATCTCTGTGGCGAAGTGACGGTCAATTTGCATATTCCATCTTTATTAGATAGGATTCGTCCAAGAGTAGGCCTTTCTTCCCATGGCTGCCGGCACCAGCTTCCCTCTGGCACCTGGCTTCGTCCGGAAGGTTGTCCAGAAGGACGTCCAGTCTAATTAGCATATTATGCTTTTATTATTATAGATTAAACTCCACATTTATTTGGATTTCATTAGTTTTCACCTAAGGTGTTTTTTTTTTTTTTTTTTTTTCTTAAATATATTTTATTGATTTCTTACAGAGAGGAAGGGAGAGAGATAGAGAGCTAGAAACATCGATGGGAGAGAAACATCGACCAGCTGCCTCCTGCACATCTCCCACAGGGGATGTGCCCGCAACCCAGGTACATGCCCTTGACCGGAATCGAACCCGGGACCCTTCAGTCCGCAGGCTGACGCTCCATCCACTGAGCCAAACCGGTCTTGGCCACCTAAGGTGTTTTTTTTTTTCCATTTCAGATTTCATCCAGAAATACCATATTACATTTAATCATCATGTTTCTTTAGGATCCTCTGGCTGTGATAGTTTCTCAGATTTTCCTTTTTTTTTATGATCCTGACAGTTTTGAGGAGTAGTGGTCAGAGTTTATACTGTCCCTCAAATTAGGATTGTCTGGTGTTTTCCTCACAATCAGGTGGCCATTGTGGCTTTTGGAAAGCACACCTCCGAGGGGCGGGGCCCTTCTCATCATGCCAGGGGTGGACGACATTACAAGGCATCCCTGGTGAAGTTCACCTTCATCATTCGGTTAACGCCGAGTTTGCCGGGTTTCTTCACTATAGCGTTACCATTTCTCCCTTTCTGTAATCTATTCTTCGGAAGCAACTCACTAAGTGTAGCCTATTCTCAAAAAGGTGGAGGGGCCTGGGGTGGGGTCGTGGGGGAGTGGAGACTAAGTTTATCTCCTGGTGAATGTACTAAATGGAATTCTTCTGTCAGGAAGATTTGTTTCTTCTTCCTCATGCATTCATTCATTCATCTATATCTGTGTGGACTTATATTAATTTTTACTTTGAGTTATAATCCAACACTATATTATTAATTTTTGAAATAGAAATTTTTAGGGGTGAAATAGGCAGGTTTAGGGAATTTTTTAAATTAAGGGGGTCCATGGAAAAAACACAGGGCTACAGAGTTGCAAAAGGTTACATTTCCATAAGACAAGGGAGTTGAGAGAGGCAGCAGTTACATTTCCAAAAGATAAGGGAACTGGGAGTAGCAAAAGATCTATATTTACAAAATAAAGAAGGAGGAAGAAAGCCCAGAGGGAATAGGAGAACAATGAGGGAGGAGGGCCTCACATGTCCCATGTGAGGTTCGACCTCTGAGCTGAGGAGTTGCTATAGTGACCAAATCAGAAGGGGATAGTGACCAATCGAAGGGGGATATCGAGGCACAAAAAACTGCAGACTTTATAAACCGTGAAAAAACGAACTCAGTGGGACTCTTTCTCCCTCCCCAGTCTGTGCTGTGTGACTCCCCCTCCCCACATGGGAGTCTGTGCTTGTCCTTCAATAAATTTCCACCTTTGCTGTACATCTTCCATCTGTGGTTTCATTCTTCGACTCAGATGGACAAAGAGCCCAGGAAAGCCATCCTGCCCAGGGGAACGCCGTGCGCTCCAGCCCAAAAATCTCGTATCATGATGTTACTCAAATGGTTCCATCTTTTGCTACCTGGCATTCTTTCAGGTTGGTCCTTGGGGCCCCTTGACATGCTCCTGTCCTTATAAAAACATACAAATGAAAGATAACCAGTTATCTTCTGAGGCACTTTATTCTTTTTATTTTTGCAGTTTATTTTTTGTTTTGTGTGTGTTTTTTAATCTTTATTGTTAAAAGTATTACATATGTCCCCCTTTTCCCCCATCAGTCCCCTTCAACCTCCCCCGCCCTCACCATCCCACTGTCTGCACCCATGGGTTATGCATATAAACATACAAGGTCTTTCGTTGATTACCTCCCACCCACCTACCCTCTCCCACTTTCCCTCCGAGATTCCGCACTCTTGAGGTACTTTATTCTTAACATTACATACAGTGGAACTGACATTGATACTAATCTTAAAAGCAAATTGGAAAAAAAAAAAGCAAATGGGGGGGAAGAGAGGAGGGGGGAAAAAAGCAAATGGAGGTGCTAAGCGATCAAGACTGAATAATGATGATTTCAAAGTAAAAGAATAAAGATAGTGTTTTACCTTTACAACAGCATCTGAGACTGTTCAAAGCATTTTTGAGTCCATTCGTTTTTCAACTCTGACTAAGGTAGTGAGGAGTAACAGTTAGGACAGGAAGGCTCAGAAAGCATGTTTTGCTCACTAGTCTCAGGATCACTTTCCTAACTGGCAGAGCTGGACTAGAATCCAGGCATCTCAATTGGGTCTAGCATTCTTTTCATTGCACTTCTAGAATAAGCCTGACCCTCAGGGTGGCATGAAGAGAGACTTTCAAAAGAATCCACAGGAAGGGATCTATCCAGTAACAGAAAAATCAAGGCAAAGATTATGAAAAATTATAGTGTTCTGAAAAACAAAGGCCCAAACCATGTAATGTTGGATGGTTGTTTTTGAATTCCCTTAATTCCCCATCAAGTTGGGTCCTGCACAGACAGTCAGGTTCACTCTTTGTTTATTACTTGGCTTGAGTCACTAAGTCAAGTTGATCAGAATGTGCAGCCTAAACACCTGAGGGCTGATTTCTTCCCACCTCTTTGGGATGAAAATTTCTCAAGTGAGTAGGTGTTATTTGCCAAGAGAGAGCTTCACTTAAAAATGCTTAACAGGGAGTGATGAGTCCTAGTTTCTTTTTCTCATGAAACTTTTCAGTAATTAAGTAGGAAAATTTTGTTTAAAAAATTGTTTTAAATTATAACTCATTTAAGTTAAACTCAGTATCATTGTTAACTTTTTATTTTATCATAGCATTTTCAAGAGTTCTTTAAGTTAAATCATTAGGAGGTTGGCTAGAGTGTTTCTCTGAGTAATATTGTTCTACAAAGTGTATATGAATAGTATATTTTCTGGGTCCTTGAAAAAATGAAGAATGTGTGAGAATACTTTCTGTTGAATGGCATATGACAAATAGCTTAGCTGGGTATAGGATTCTTGGATCACAATAATTTCCCCTCAAATTTTGTGCATATTACTTCACTGTCTTCTGGTACTTGGTGTTAAGGAGGAGAAGTGTGATGATATTTGATTAATTTTCTATGAGGTAGATAGCCTTTTAAATAAAATATCTCAGTATTTGTCAGATTCCTTTTTTCTACCCTTAAATTTTTTTTAAAATTCTGATTATAAAAGTAAGATTGGAGGTTATAGAAAATTTAAAGAAGAAAATTAAACATAATAATGAACCTACTACCTCTAGATAACTATTAGTGTATTAAAATACTAGTACACTAAAAATAAGGTAAGATAATAATATATTTATAATTACATACAATAGAGAAAGTTTTGAAATTATATGAATTTATAAACAATTCTAACTGCTTTAAAATCTGAACAATTTATTTGAAAGACAATGGTTCTTAAGATTTGCAGCTATGGAATTTCATTGAGAATGTGATAAAATATGAACTCTCCAGAAAATGCAGTATACACATTCCTCCAAAATTCTGCATACAATTTCAAAGATTTCATGAAGTTCGTCTATATATTCCAAGTGAAGGAGTGTTGGTAATAATGACTAACATCTATTAAGTAATCTCTATGTACGAGGGCCCAGTGATGGCGAACCTTTTGAGCTCGGTGTGTCAGCATTTTGAAAAACCCTAACTTAACTCTGGTGCCGTGTCACATATAGAAATTTTTTGATCTTTGCAACCATAGTAAAACAAAGATTTATATTTTTGATATTTATTTTATATATTTAAATGCCATTTAACAAAGAAAAATCAACCAAAAAAATGAGTTCGCGTGTCACCTCTGACACGCGTGTCATAGGTTCGCCATCACTGTACTAGGCACCCTTCTAAATGTTTCATACAAGTTAACTAATTTAAGCTTTATCCTAACCCCATGAGTAAATTAATATTGTTATCCTCATTTTCTTGTATAAGGAACTTAAGACATTGACAGGTTAGTTAACATCCAAGGTCACACAAATAGAAAGTGGCAGAGTTGAGATTGTAATCCAGGTGATTTAACTTCAGAGACCATACTCTTAACCATTAATCTTGTATTAATTTATGTTGTCTCAATTGAGTTTTAGTGAAGGCACAGTTGTAACAACTTTTAAAATCAGTTGAGAAAGTTCAGCACCAACCTGCTACATCGAGGCTCACCAGGGCATCTAGGAATCCAGATTTTTTTTTTTAATATTTTTTTTATTGATTTCAGAGAGGAAGGAAGAGGGAGAGATAGAAACATCCATGATGAGAGAGAATCATTGATCGGCTACCTCCTGCAAGTCCCCCGCTGGGGATCGAGCCCACAACCTGGGCATATGCCCCTGACTGGAATCGAACCTAGGACCTTTCAGTTTGCAGGTTGACGCTCTATCCACTGAGCCAAACCGGCTAGGGCAGGAATCCAGATTCAATAGTGGCCACTACAGTTTGGAGACACTGTACCATTAACAGAGGGCTAAAAGAAGAGGGCTTTGAGGTCTGTATATCGACACCAAGTGTTGGTGATTTAAAAACAGCACCCAATTATTCAGAAAATGCTCCCATGGAGTAGTCAAGTATATACATCTTCCCTTGAAATTGGAGAAATGGACCTAAAGGACAGAACATGAAAACGGAAGGCGACTAACTGTAAGCACTGGCTCCTCCTCCTTGGTTGGTAATGCTCTCCCCTGTTCATTCGGTCCTGTGACAGCCTTCTGCCTGACTCTCCAAGGT
The DNA here is from genome assembly GCF_028538775.1 of Myotis yumanensis. Taxonomy (NCBI): domain Eukaryota; kingdom Metazoa; phylum Chordata; class Mammalia; order Chiroptera; family Vespertilionidae; genus Myotis; species Myotis yumanensis. The sequence continues at coordinate 10,215,813 of NW_027223759.1, forward strand.
TACTATTGGGTCTGTTTCTGGAGTTTGGAGATGTTCATTCATGTTGATTTTCTGGCTGGTGAAAAGTTTATGGCTTGGAAGACAAAAATACAACGAAATAGCCCTGGCTGGTTTGGCTCAGTTGGTTGAGCACCGACCCATGCACCAAAGGGTTGCCTATTCGTTTCAGGTCAGGGTACATGCCTGGGTTGCTGGCTAGTTCCCTAGTGAGGGGTGTGCAGGAGGCAACCAATCAACGTTTCTTTCTCTCCCTCTCTCTAAAACAAACAAACAAACAAACAAAACAATGAAATATAAGATTGGATTAACTTTTTTGTTTGTTTCACTAATCCTCACAGGAGGGGTTTTTTTCCATTGATTTTAGAGAGTGTGGAAGGGAGGGAATATGGAGGAGAGAGAGACACACACATTGATTGCCTCCCTCACATGCCCTGACCAGGGCTGGGGATTGATCCTGCAACCCAGGTACATGCCCTTGACGAGGAATTGGACCTGAGACCCTTTGGTGTGCAGGCCAATACTCCAACCACTGAGCTACCGCCCAGGGCAGATTAACTTTTATTTAATTTTAATTTTAATTTTTTTAATATATTTTATTGATTTTTTACAGAGAGGAAGGGAGAGAGATAGAGAGTTAGAAACATCAATCAGCTGCCTCCTGCACGCCCCCTTCTGGGGATGTGCCCGCAACCAAGGTACATGCCCTTGACCAGAATCGAACCTGAGACCTTTCAGTCCGCAGGCCAACGCTCTATCCACTGAGCCAAACTGGTTTCTGCAAACTTTTATTTTTAAATGATTAGTTAGAAAGGTACACCATCACTGATAATATAGGAAGACTTACACTACTGCTGCAAGTAAACATACATGCTGTAGAAAGGGAAATGCTTGTCACAAAAGGTTATTGTCAGCTAACACCGGCTAACCTCTCAAATGAGTTTCCTTGTGTGAAACATTATAAAGATATACTTTTATAATGTTTACCTTTATAATGTTTCACACAGTGTTTAATGCAAGTATGCTAAGATGAACCCTAGATGTATGGGCTGCATTTGGTAATAGATGATATAATAGAGAGTAATTCTCAGAATTATAATTTTGGCCAGGCTGTTAGTGTTAAGTCAAACAGTTATAAATACATGTTTGCATTACATTAAGAGATATTTTACAGCCCTAGCTGGTTTGGCTCAGTGGATAGAGTGTCAGACTGCAGACTGAAGGGTCCCTGGTTCGATGCCAGTCAAGGGCACATGCCCAGGTTGTGGGCTCGATCCCCAGTAGGGGGCGTGCAGGAGGCAGCAGATCAATGATTCTCTCTCATTATTTTATTTTTCTATTTTTTTTTTGGTGTTTCTATTTATTGACTTTAAAATTCATCATCCAAAGAAAGTTAATACATGACTGTTTGGTAGCAAGAGAAACACAATCTAAGACTGCAATGACCCACCCACCCCAAACAAAAACAGAACCAAACAAACCCCATCTGAAACCATACCTTTGGAGCGGTAGCTGAAGCAGCGAGGGGGCTGGGGCTCAGACTGGCTCCTGTGGTCCAGGGGCAGGGGAGAGGCTGCCCTCGGCGATTCCCAGTTGAAGAGGCCATGTCCAGCCCTTCGGCTTTGGGCATCTTTCCTGGAGGGGCTGCCCCTGGCAGGAGGGGTGTGAAGAGAGGGATTCAGTGGTCAGTGTGAGGGGGCTCCTAGGTCCACCCTCCTACGGTGACCGCATGTGCCAGCGCATGAGACACAGTCTCTCTCATTATTGATGTTTCTATCTCTCTCTCCATCTCCCTTCCTCTCTGAAATCAATTAAAAAATTTTTTAAAAAAAGAGATATTTTACAAAATAAGATATAGAATTTGTTTATTAACTAAAATGTCCTGCTGTTTGACTTTGTACCATACCATCAGGCATAAATAAGCAGGAATGAGCATATACAAATAGGCATGAATTAAAGTCTGTCACTTGGCCCATAGACATAAAATGGGAGGAAAGTTTTCAAGGTAGTGATGATACATTGTGCTGCAACATCTGGTTCACAATCTGGTTTCTGGATGTGGGCACAGCACTAAGCTACATTTATATTTGAAACTAATGATACCCTGTAGGTAGTAAACAAATATTATAGTGTTTCACATCTTTTATGCCTAATTAGAGAGAAAATTCTGTATCTTTTTGCAGCCTGTTTTTAGGCCACAAGGTTGAAGTCAGTAAAGGGGATTTGAGAGCAATTTGTTGATAATATAGGTAGAGCAAAAGACCTATAAGAAATCATAAGTAAATATATTAATAAACTTTGTATGAGCTCTGGCCAGTGTGGCTCAGTTGGTTGGGCATTGTCAGGAGGTTGCCTTTTCAATTCCCCGTCAAGGGCACATGCCCATGTTTTGGGCCCGATCCCCAGCAGTGGGCATGCAGGAGGCAGCCCTATTGATATTGTGCTTTTGCATTGATGTTTACCTCTTCCCCTCTTTCCCTTCCTCTCTCTAAAATCAATAAACTATTCTTTTTTAAAAATATATATATATATTTTTAAATTAAATATTTATTGTTCAGATTATTACATTTGTTCCTCCTTTTTTTCCCCCCATAACTCCCCTCCTCTCAGTTCCCACCTCACCCTCCGCCCTCACTCCCCACCCACTGTCCTCATCCATAGGTGCACGATTTTTGTCCAGTCTCTTCCCGCATCTCCCACACCCCTTTCCCCCCCAAGAATAGTCAGTCCATTCCCTTTCTATGTCCCTGGTTCTATTATAATCACCAGTTCACTCTGTACATCATACTATTTATTCACTTGATTCTTAGATTCACTTGTTGATAGATGCATGTTTGTTATTCATAATTTGTATCTTTACCTTTTTCTTCTTCTTCCTCTTCTTAAAGGATACCTTTCAGCATTTCGTATAATACTGGTTTGGTGGTGATGAACTCCTTTAGCTTTTCCTTATCTGTGAAGCTCTTTATCTGACCTTCAATTCTGAATGATAGCTTTGCTGGATAAAGTAATCTTGGTTGTAGGTTCTTGGTATTCATCACTTTGAATATTTCTTGCCATTCCCTTCTGGCCTGCAAAGTTTCTGTTGAGAAATCAGCTGACAGTCGTATGGGTATTCCCTTGTAGGTAACTGAGTTTCTTTCTCTTGCTGCTTTTAAGATTCTCTCTTTGTCTTTTGCTCTTGGCATTTTAATTATGATGTGTCTTGGTGTGGTCCTCTTTGGATTCCTTTTGTTTGGGGTTCTCTGCGCTTCTTGGACCTGTATGTCCATTTCTTTCACCAGGTGGGGGGAGTTTTCTGTCATTATTTCTTCAAATAGGTTTTCAATGTCTTGCTCTCTCTCATCTTCTGGCACCCCTATAATTCTTATGTTTGTACGCTTGAAGCTGTCCCAGAGGCTCCTTACACTATCTTCATAGTTTTGGATTCTTTTTTCATTTTGCTTTTCCAGTTGGGTGTTTTTTGCTTCTTCGCATTTCAAATCTTTGACTTGATTTTTGCGCTCCTCTGGTCTGTTGTTGGGTATCTGTATAATATTCTTTATTTCAGTCAGTGTATGCTTAATTTCTAGTTGGTTCTTTATCACAACATCGAGGGTCTCATTAGATTTCTTGAGGCTCTCATCAAGTTTATCGGCAGTTTCTAGCAAATTATTGAAAGCCCTTAAAAGTGCGTTTTTTAGCTCTATATCCTCCATTTCTGTCATGTTTCTTTGTCTCCACATTTTTTATGCTTTCTTGGTGCACCCCCTTGTGGTCTTTGCACGCAGTCTTGTTGTAGTTAAGCCTTGATTGTTGTCGGCAATACGGGGGTGAATTGACCTCCAGGCTAACTGGCTATGAGAGTCAGCTGTGTCTGCAGTGGGAGAGCTTCTGTGCTGGATCTCTAGGGCGGTGCTAATCTAGCCTTTGCCTGAGGCTATCCGGCAAATGCCTCTGTGCAGCGCTTGGGCAGGGCTGGTCCCCGGGGATCTACAGGGTGGGCGGAGCGAGCAGTTATGGCTGCTCTCAGTTCGGTCCCCAGCGGCTCTGCAACCGCTGCAAACCTCGGAGAGAAAGCTGCCTTCCGGCTTCTCCCGTTTGAGTCTGGGTCCCTAGAGACTCACCCGGATCTGGAGCTCAGAGTCTGAAATGCCCTCCCGATTGAAAACAACAACCACACCCTCCGCCGCCGGCCCGCTCCACATGCACTCCGAACCTTAGTATTTCACTTCAGCACTGCGCCTCCTCTGAGTCTGGGTATGGTTTCCTCTTTCCTCCTAGTTGTAGAACTTCCACTCAGCCAGCCTTCCTGTGGTTCTGGATGATGTCCGTTCCGTCTTTTAGTTGTATTTTTGAAGTAGTTGTTCGAGGCAGCAAACTCCGGCGTTAACCTATGCCGCCATCTTGATTCTCTCAAAAAATATATATTTTATTAATTTTTTACAGAGAGGGATAGAGAGTTAGAAACATTGATGAGAGAGAGACATCAATCAGCTGCTTCCTGCACACCTCCTACTGGGGATGTGCCCGCAACCAAGGTACATGCCCTTGACTGGAATCGAACCTGGGACCCTTCAGTCTGCAGGCCGACACTCTGTCCACTGAGCCAAACTGGTCAGGGCAATAAACTATTCTTTAAAAAAATATTTTTAAATGAGAGCAGTCCTAGCTGCTGCTTTTATGAAAAAAAATTGACAAGCTGATCCTAAATTTTATATGGAAACGAAAGGGTTTCAGTAAAGCCAAAACAATCTTGAAAAAGAAGAACAAAGGTAGGATTCACACTTCTTAATTCCAAAACTTGCTGCAAAGTAACAGTGAATCAAAACTGTGGTGCTGGCACAAGTATAGACATGAAGATCAATGGAAAGGAACTGAGAGTTCAGAAATAAACCCATACATGAAAGATCAGTTGATTTTTTACAATGATGCCAAAACAGTTCCATGGGAAAAGAGTAGGCTTTTCAACTAATGGTGCTGGGCTAAATAGAAAACCACATGCAAAAGAATGAAGTTAAGCCGAAACCGGTTTGGCTCAGTGGATAGAGCGTCAGCCTGCAGACTGAAGGGTCCCAGGTTCGATTCCAGTCAGAGGCACATGCCTGAGTTGTGGGCTCGATCCCCGGTAGGGGGCATGCAGGAGGCAGCAGATTGATATGTCTCTCTCACATTGATGTTTCTCTCTAAAAAAATAAATAAATAAATAAACACACACACACACACACACATACACACTAAAATCCCTAACATACAAAGATCTCATAAAATTTCAGGAAAAAACAATGTTGTTGGAAATTTTCCAAATTGCATAAGAGGCAATCCTCAAAAGAAGTAAAAAAAAAAAGAATGATTAAGGAAGAGAAGGAAATGCCCAACATCATTTACAGAAATGCAAGTTAAAACCACAGCAGGCTATTATTTTTACCTATCCAACTGCCAAAGCTTTTACAAATTCATAAATACCCAGTGTTAGTCAGAATGTTAGGAAACAGGCGCTTTTGATGGCAGTGTAAATTAGTACAATTGTTTTTGAGGGCAAAATGCCTTTAGTTATTAAAATTAAGTGCTTACTAGACTTGGATCTAGTTGTTCTTTTTGAAGTTCAACACAGAGAAATTCTAACACAAATAGGCACAGATGTGTATAACAAGGATGTTCACTGGAAATTAGAAACACGTGTCCTTCATAAGGTGCTCAAGTAAATAATAAGATTATGTAGCCACTGAAAAGAAACAGTTCTATATGAAAATATGTTCAGGATAACTTAATGGGAAAAATAAAAAGCAAGTTGCAGGAGGTATAGGGACTAGGGAGGCAAGGCCAAGGGCATAATACTTAAGGAAGCACTCACTGTTAGCATGGTAGGGGTGCATGTTTGGTCCCTGAGAGTGAATGCCTCCTTAAATTTTACATCCTAGTCTCTCTCCTCTTCTGCCTCATTCTAATCTCAGCTCTGCAATATAGTGTGTATAAAATAACCCCATATTTTTAAATAATAATTACATATATAAATAAGTATAATTAAGTTGGTACAAAATTTTTGGGTGGCATATACATATATATGTGTATACATATATGCAATATATATGCATATGTATCTATATATTAGTTATATTATATACTAGAGGCCCGGTGCACAACAATTTGTGCACTGGGCGGGGGGGTCCCTCAGCCCAGCCTGTGCCCTCTCCTAGTCTGGGACCCCTCGGGAGATGTCCGGCTTGTTTTGCCCCCGCCTCCCTCCACCACCCGGCCTGGATTGTTTTGCCCCCGCCTCCCTCTGCCGCCCGGCCTGGCTTGTTTCGCTCCCGCCTCCTTCCGCTCCCCGGCTTGTTTTGCTCCCGCCTCTGCCACCCGTCTTGTTTTCGGCCGCCTGGCTTGCTTTGCTCCGAGCTGGTATATGCAAATTAACCACCATTTTTGTTGGCTGTTAATTTGCATATTGCGCCAATTAGCCAATGGGAGGCGTAGCGAAGGTATGGTCAATTACCATGTTTGGCTATTATTAGATAGGATATATACTAGAGGCCCAGTGCATGAAATTCATGCATGGGTAGGGTCCCTAGTGGCTGCTGACTGCTGGGCAGGGCCTCCCTTCCCACAGTTGGCTGGCTGGCTCTGCCTCCTGGTCAAACCCCCAGTAGAGGGGACAATTTGCATGTTAGGCTTTTATTATCCTATATAATAAAAGTCTAACATGCAAATCAACCAAACGGTGGAACAACCAGTCGCTATGAAGTGCACTGGCCACCAGAGTGCAGATGCTCAATGCAGGAGCTGCCCCCTGGTGGACAGTGTGCTCCCACAGGGGGAGCACCGCTCAGCCAGAAGCCGGGCTCATGGCAGTCAGACATCCCCTGAGGGCTCCCAGACTGCAAGAGGGTGCAGGCCGGGCTTTGGGACCCCTCCCCCACAAGTGCATGAATTTCGTGCACTGGGCCCTCAGCCCAGCCTGTGCCCTCCCCCAGTCTGGGACCCCTTGGGGGATGTCCATCTGCCAGCTTAGGCCCACTTCCCAGAGGATCAGGCCTCACCTGGCAGTCAAACATCCTTCTGGCAGCCCAGAGCCCTTAGGGAATGTCCGACTGAGGGCTTAGGCCCACTCCCCGCTCCCCATGGGGAGCGGGCCTAAGCCCTCAGTTGGACATCCTTAGCACTGTGGAGGAGGCAGGAGAGGCTAAAATTGAAATCATGGCAGATTCAGAAACTAATGTCTAATTCTTTTTCACAGGTGTCAAAAATATTTCAACTCTTATACTCTCACAGGTAGAATGAATTGTGTATTGGACACATTTGGAGGCATTGCTCTGCTGGTTTTATACTTCAAGTTAAGGTCTCAAAAAAAATCAGCTGTGAAAGCAACATAAAAAGATACTAGACCTGGCCAGGTAGCTCAGTTGGTTAGAGTGTTGCCTTCATACACCACGGTTGGGGGTTTGATCCTGGTCAGGGCACATACAAGAAGCAAGCAATGAATACATAAATAAGTGGAACAACAAATCGATGTTTCTCTCTCTCTCTCTCTCTCTCTCTCTTCCCTTCTCTCTAAAATCAATCAATAAAAACTTTTTAACAAAAGGATTCTAAACTGTACCTCATCTATTAATTTCCCATTCCTGGAGAAGCTAATGCCAACACATCATGTGATACTCATAATGTGTACAATAAATTATGAACCTGGAAAAAAAAACACAATTAAGAATTGCTTATTTTTGGTTACAGAAAAAACAAGAAAGATTTTAAAAAAATAATAGCATAACCACACAAAAGAGTTCCAAGTGCTATGTTTGTTTGAAATTGAGCACTTTGTGTGCCTGTAGTTGGTATCATATGTGAAGAATGAAATGAAAAAATGAATAAGTATTATATGCTTTTGAGACATGCATTTTAAAAATTGTATAACAGATTCTCTCTGCTAAATTACATTTTTACCAAGTAGAAATTCAAGTTACAGAAGCAAACTCCAAGTTTAGCTTCTAAAAGAATAGTGTCTTCCCACGTATGTTTTACCCATCTCTCCCAGATAAAGATCAGATTAGGTGTCTGTCATATGGGAATTTCAAAGCAGTTTAAAGACATTAATTAGTTCTCACAACAACTCTGAAGTGGGTGTATTTTACTCATGTCTATTTTCTATAGGAGAAGACTGATAGTCTGAATGATTTCCCAGTATTCCATATTTCGTTATTGTTAGCGAAACTAAAAATACCATTACTTCATTGGCCTACCTTTTTCTTGAAAAGAGATAAAGCAATTTTGGGGTGGATAAGCCAAACTAAAATAACTTCTATTCATGTGTCAAATAAAAAAAAAACACATCACCACACAGGTATTTTTATTTTTCATATTTTCTAAACAATTGGGAGTATATTTAATTAACTCTATACTCCAGTAGTTGCTTGGGAGAATGTTTCTTAATTTAAAATTTTATTTTAATATATATAGATAGTCAGAGGTAAAGCTCCATTGTAGCTTCATCAGAGAGCTCTCTGGGTATTCCGTCAATTACAAGAAAGTACTTACAGATGGAGTAATGTGGCTTAATGAGCAGGAGACCTATTTTTAAAGATCCTGGTCTGGTACACTGAAAAAAATACAATAAATTCTTAGAAAAGGTAGGGTTACACCACCTCCCACTTGTGCACTACTGTGTTAACCATGTTATAAGCATTATCTCATTTCATCCACAACATGATGAGGTGGTGCCTATATTTATATTTTTTGTATTACAGATAAAGAGAGAGCTTGATAATGAGATTTATTTTTAAAATATATTTTTATTGATTTGAGAGAGAGAGAGAGAGAGAGAGAGAAACAAAGATGTGAGAGAGAAACATTGATCAGTTGCCTCCCACACTCACGAATCTGAAAGCTGGGCATGTGCCCTGACTGGGAATCCAACCGGCAACCCTTTGGTGCACAGGACAACACTCAACCAACTGAGCCACACCAGGGTGATAATGAGATTTATCTATCTATCTATCTATTTATTTATTTATATTTTAAAAATATTTTTATTGATTTCAGAGTGGAAGGGAGAGGGAGATAGAAACATCAATGATGAGAATCATTGATCAGCTGCCTCCTGAACACCCCCTACTGGGGATTGAGCCCACAACCCAGCATATGCCCTTGACTGGAATCAAACCCTGGACCCTTCAGTCCGCAGGCTGACACTCTATCCACTGAGCTACACCAGCCAGGGCGATAATGAGATTTATTTTAACATTATATAATTATGTTAAGTTGGTAAGAAGTCAGGAAGGATTCTAACAATCAAGTCAATAATGTCAATTTGATCCTGCCATTTACTCCTCCTTATTTTCTTCTCTCCTTCTTATTTTTTATTCCCCCATTTGAATCATGTGCATAATTTTAACCTGCCATTTTAAACTCTATTATTATGAATATATCAATTTAAACAATAATGATAACCAATGTATTTCTTGATCAAATGTCCTTGCAATAACAGTGAAACTATTTCCAACTTTTTTCTATTCTCATTTTTATTTTACTGCAATGATTATGCTCAGGATCAACTTTTTTTTCATGTACATTGAGATTCATTTCAGTCATCAGGTTTTTTAAAAAAAAAATATTTTATTGATTTTTTACAGAGAGGAAGGGAGAGGGATAGAGAGTTAGAAACATTGATGAGAGAGAAACATAGATCAGCTGCCTCCTGCACACCCACTACTGGGGATGTGCCCGCAACCAAGGTACATGCCCTTGACCAGAATTGAACCTGGGACCCTTCAGTCCGCAGGCTGATGCTCTATCCACTGAGCCAAAGTTTATGCTCATAAACTTTGTCAATTTTACCTACTGCTATGGTGAGCTTTCTCTTGTAGCTATTATTTCCATGAAATTTTCTTTTTCCCTGTGGCCCATTGAAAACATTCTTTGGGCTAAAGTGGTGGGGCCAAAAATCCCTTTTTACCTGGGACAAAAAAACTCGGTATAGGTCATTCCTTATGATAGTGATGATGAGAAAAGTAACGCCTGTTCTAGCCACCCCACGGGAGGGAGGCCTAAATGCAGAAATAGGTGTGAAAATGCTCTGTGAAAGTTAAGTAAATGTCACTTTACTAATTGTTAAAATAAATCATATAAATCCATCCTTCTGGAATTGTTCTGGAAGGCAAGCACCTTTCTATTCTTGCTTTCATGTTATTTGCAAAAATGCTTGAAACCTTCAGTTGATTTCTAAGTAAATCCTAGTGACTTCACTTAACTCTTCTCTTGTCATTTGTTTACCATTATGACCTCATTAATTATTTTTCCCCTTTAATCCTAGTACGATATCCTCTGTGATGTAGAGACCAGCGACCGGCTTTGGCACTATAATGGATTCGTACCATTAGTTATCGGTTTCATCATCTTGGTTGCTGTAATTGTTGCTTGGGATTGAATGATAGGATTACTGGCTGGCAGCTCTTTGGGAAAGTTTAAAACAAGCCTGTCACCAAAGAGATGATATCTCAGCAGGGATACAGGTACACTGCTATTATAAGAAATTCTCTTATCACAGCTCTGTCTCTTGCTTAATACACCACTTGCTCGTACAAGAGTTTTGAAGGAAGTAGAAAGGCCACTGGTAATATAAGCAAAGCTTACAAATTCCAGTACCTACTTTAAGGCCTAAAGTTTACAAGTTAAGGATTATTCCCTTCGTCTAACCTAAAGCAGCTTAAGATTTCAGTCATTGTTCTCAACAAACCAAATTGTGTATAAATATGCTGATAATATCTGGTAAAGGCCCATGGGAAAGAAGTGATTCAATTTCATAATCTTGATTTTGCCCTGCTTCTAAGGTTAATAGAAGGACTCAGAAATTTTTGCTTTAAGATCTACTGTGTTTCTCAAGTGTGGTTCTGTTCTCAAAAAGTATTGTGTCCTACAAAAGCCTGGCCAGTGTGGCTCCGTTAGTTGAGAGTCGTCCAGTGCACCGGAGGGTCACTGGGTGTGTGCGGTGTTTCTCTCTCTCCCTCTCCCTTCCTCTCTACAAGAGAAGTGAAAGTCTGAAGATTAGCAATTTTTATTTTATTTTTTTAGAGAGAAAGGAAGGGAGAGGGAGAGAGAGAGAAGCACTGATGTGAGAGTGAAACATCAATCCACTTGGCTGCTTCCTGCATATCCCCTACCGGGGATCGAGCCCATACCCTGGGCATGTGTCCTGACCAGGAATCAAACTGGCAACCTTTTGGTACACAGGATGATGCCCAACCAACTGAGCCACATGGGCTGGAGCTGAGAATTAACAATTTAGTTGTTACTGGCAAATGCCTTTCAGTTCCTTTGTAAAAACGTCTTTATTGAGATAGACTACATATAGAATACAATTAGCTTATTTAAAGTGGACAATTCAACCCTAGCCGTTTTTGCTCAGTGGGTAGATCATTGGCCTGTTGACTGAAGGGTCCCATGTTGGATTCAGGTCAAGGGCATGTTCCTCGGGTGCAGGCTTGATCCCCAGGGCCCATGTGGGAGAGAGCTCTCAAATCGATGTTTCTCTCTCTGTGTCTCTTCCCTTCCCTTCCACTCTCTCTAAAAATCAATGAAAAAATATCCTCGGGTGAGGATTAACAAAAATAAATAAGTAAATAAGTAAATAAGTAAATAAATAAATAAAACAATTCATTAGTTTTTAGTGTATTCATAGAATTGTACAACCATCACTACAATCAATTTTATAGCATTTTCATCATTCCCAAAAGAAACTCCTTCTCCAGTACTGGTCACTCCCCATTTGCTCCCAACCGCTCTCCCCCTTCAACCCTAGGCAACCACTAATCTACTTTGTCTCTAAATTTGCCTATTCTGGACATTTTATATAAACAGAATCATTCAATTTATAGTCTTTTGAGTCTGGCTTCTTTCACTCAGTTTTCAAGGATTACCCACGCTATGGCATGTATCAGTACCTCACACATTTTTAGGGCTAAATAATATTCCATTACATGGACATACCACTTTTATTTATCCATTTATCAATTGATGTCCATTTGAGTTATTTATTCTTTATGGTTATTATGAATAGTGCTGCTGTGAATACTTACGTACAAATTTTCATATAGACATGTTTTTATTTCTCTTAGGTACATACCTGGGATTAGAATTACTGGGTCATATGGTTACTGTACGCTTAACTTTTTAAAAAATATATTTTTTTATTGATTTTTTACAGAGAGGAAGAGAGAGGGATAGGGAGTTAGAAACATCAATGAGAGAGAAACATCGATCAGCTGCCTCCTGCACAACCCCCACTGGGGATGTGCCCGCAACCAACGCACATGCCCTTGACCGGAATCGAACCTGGGACCCTTCAGTCCGAAGGCCGGCTCTCTATCCACTGAGCCAAACTGGTTAGGGCAAGTATGCTTAACTTTTGGAGAACTATCAAACTGTGTTCCAAAACGGCTGCAGCATTTATTTTTTTATTTTTTAAATATATTTTTATTGATTTCAGAGAAGGGAGAGGGAGAGAGAGATAGAAACATCAATGATGAGAGAGAATCATGGATAGGCTGCCTCCTGCACGTCCCACACAGGGGACCAAGCCCACAACCTGGGCATGTGCCCTTGACCAGAATCGAACCCAGGACCCTTCAGTCCGCTGGCCGATGCTCTATCCACTGAGCCAAACCAGCTAGGGCTGCACCATTTATTTTTACCTCCTCACCCAAGGATATGTTTTACTGATTTTAGAGCGAGAGGAAGGGAGAGAAAGAGAAACATCAATGTGAGAGAGAAACATCGATTGGTTGCCTCCCGTATGCCCCCTCACCAGGGATCAAACCCACAACCTAAGTATGTGCCCTGACCAGGAATTATACTGACAACCTAGACAATACAATTTGAAGTGATCATTCAGAATTTACAGGTTTAGAAAGCATCACTGCTTTAGCAAATAACAATAAAGGTCCTGATCTCATAAGCCGTCTTGTTTGTGTATTAGCCAGATCTGCATTGTGCAAAAACCGAACCCATGAAAGAAAATCAGCAGAAGAAGGTACATTAAAGCAAATTTAAGAAAACACAAGTTAGCCATTTGCAGCTAAGGGTTTTCATTAGTTGTATAATCAAAGAGCTAGAAATAAATGTCAGAACTTCCTGCGTATCGCTGATGATTTGTTGTTTATAGATATGCCTATGTGGACTGCATGCTGGAGCTCTTTTATACTATGGGTTTTAGCCACATGGTTAGTTGTTTTGCTAACTTCATGACGCCTTGCTCTAAAGAAGTATTCCCACTTTAGCTAACTATGTGGACCTGGTCAAACCTGGTTAAAATTCTAGTGCGGGAATCGCTTTACACTGTTCTCTTCCACCAAGGACTTTGGGAAGCTTACATGAATGATACAATACAATAAAATAGAAAAATAAAAAAGAGTCACAAATCTAACTGGTAATAAACCAAAGTACTAAATAGAATATTAAAAAATCCAGAAGATTTTGATAAGTGTTAGGATATGGTGCTGATGATAAAGTGTCATCTGTGAAATAATTTGTTTTTTGACAATATGCAGAGTTTGGTAATTTTTTTTGCACTTCCTTACCTTGAGTATAATTTTTGTTGTCAATACCAAACACTACTTTTTAAAATTTTCTTTGTTCTGAGCTACTATTTTAAAATAATATTTTTATTTTTCTAATTTAAAAAGAATATATTGTAGGAAGTAAAAAATATAGAAAAGTATAAAGAAGAAAATAACATTAAAAATTACCTTAATATTAAAAATGTCCTTAGAGATGATAGGTGAGGTAATGGATAACTGGTTATGTGATATTGATCATTAGCCTTTTAATTAGAAATTGTTACTGAGGCTAATCATACCACCAGATTTTCCTCTCTGCCCCATTTTTTCTATTACTGACATTTTGTGCAAAGAAAAAAAAATCCTAAGAGGGAGATGTAGGAAAGAGAGGCAATAGCAAATAAAATTTCTGTCAAATGTCCTACATAAAACTTGGAAACAGAATGTGTATGAGTAATTCTTAGCTGTGAAACCATTCTAGTAATAGTTTGTGTTTGGTGCCTTTTCCTAAAGGCATTTATTTTTGGTATGTGGAACGATTATTCTGTAATATTTGAAAGAGAAAAAACCCATAAGCCTGACAGTTCCATATTTTAATTCTGTGCTTTAAGAAGCATAAGTTTATAGAGCCGATTTCTGGATAATAGTATATATATATATATATATATATATATATATATACTGAAAAAATTATTTTTTGTTAATCCTCACCTGAGGATATTTTTTTCCATTGCTTTTTCAGGGAGAGTGGAAGTGAGATGGGTGGAGGGGTGGGGGAGAGAAAAAGTGAGCAAGAGAGAAACATCCATGTGAGAGAGACACATTGACTGGTTGCCTCCTGCACGTGTCCCAAGTGAACCTCCACCCCAAGTATGTGCCCTTGATCAGGAATCAAATCTGTGAAGGCAGATGCTCTAATCACAGAACACCAGCTAGGGCTACAATGAAAAATGGGATTAATACGAACAGTATATACTGGAAGAGAGTCCCCCAGGAGAAATGAGTTGGCCAGTAGAAGGCAATGATTGTTTTGAAGCAAAATAATATTAAAGATGCCAGAGATATGGTCAGCTTTATGCCAAATGAAATACGGATGTGCTTTGAGATGAGCCGCCCATGATCAGCCTTTTTTCAAATTGTTATTTTTATAACTGTAACTTGGATTTCTTTCTATAAAAAAGAGTGAGTGGTCTTCTTGCTTTTCGAACACCTTTGAGACCAAATTTAGACAAAGATTTTATCCTAGCCTTAGCTGGTTGGGCTCAGTGGATAGAGCATTGGCCTGCGGACTGAAGGGTCCCGGGTTCGATTCCGGCCAAGGGCACATGCCTGGGTTGTGGGCTCAATCCCCAGTGGGGGGTGTGCAGGAGGCAGCCGGACAATGATTCTCTCTTGTCATTGATGTTTCTATCTCTCTCCCTCTCCCTTCCTCTCTGAAATCAATAAAGAAATTAAAAAAAAAAGATTTTATCTTAAATTTGTTGTATAATTCAACTTCCTACAGCAATGGGTGTTTAACATTGGTGTTTTAGTTGAAGGGAAAATGAATTTTTGAGTGGAAGAGGTTCAAATTTTAAGTATGATTAGTTTTGTGTTTAGAAAATAAAAACACCACATTTTAGTTCTAAATATCTAACCAGTTTTTTTTTCTTATTTTTTTAAAATATATATATTTTATTGATTTTCCACAGAGAGAAAGGGAGAGAGACAGAGAGCCAGAAACATCAATGAGAGAGAAACATCGATCAGCTGCCTCCTGCACATCCCCCACTGGGGATGCGCCCGCAACCCAGGCACATGCCCTCGACCGGAATCAAACCCGGGACCCTTCAGTCCGCAGGCCGACGCTCTATCCATTGAGCCAAACCGGTTTCAGCTATCTAACCAATTTTAAGCAGGAAAATTCTAGATAAAGAAAGAAGTATTTAAAAAAATATGTATTTTTATTGATTTCAGAGAGGAAGGGAGAGGGTGAGAGAGATTGAAACATCAATGATGAGAATCATTGATTGGCTGCCTCCTGCACTCCCCCCACTGGGGACTGAACCCCAATCTGGGCATGTGCCCTCTGCTGGAATCGAACCTGGGACCTTTCTGTCCATAGGCTGACCCTCTATCCACTGAGCCAAACCAGCTGAAGCAGAAAGTAAGTTTTGAAGTAAATATTTCTGTATTTCAGTAGCCTCTAAAAAGAATGAATATGTACTTATCTTACACAGGGTGAAGGTTGCGAGGATGGTATTACAGTAGTTTCAGTAGCTCTTGAAATTATTTGTGTAATTTCCACAAGCAGATAGTCTACAGCAGTTATTTGGAGGTCATTATGAGAGGCCAGATAAATATTTATCAAAAGCCAGAAAAACTAGAATGCAAGGCCATAAGACAGTCTTGTTTTCTAACTTCTGTGCATTGCAATGTTTATGCCACAGCCTCAGCATCTAGGTTGCTGGGAGCCGGTATACTGACCTGGAATCGAACCGTGACCTCCTGGTACAGAGGTTGACGGCAGCTGGGTCACTGGTTTATTCTTGTATGTGCCCTGACCGAGGGTTGAACCCGAAACCTTGGCATATTGGAACAATGCTCTAACAACTGAGTGACCCAGGCTAGGGTGAGGACTTTAATTCAGTCTTTTGGTATATAGACTTGATTAATTGCTCTTATTTATTTATTTATTTATTTATTTATTTATGGATATGCATGTGTTTCACTTTTCAAAATAAAATGAGAATAATCTATTCTGCCTTAGCCACAGACATGGCTAGCCCAGGAAAATGTATGAAGTGATCGAGTTTGTCCACACTTCCTCCCTCGTTCCTTTCAGTATCTGTTTTCCTTTTGGACAACTCCCAAACCCAATCAATACCCTCATATTTCTTTCCCTCTTAACAGATGTCTTCTGGATTAACTATTAGAAAATATATTAACTAATTCATACGAAAGGTATAAAAGACTGATTATGACATTAATGTGGGGTAGGTGGAGTTACCTAAAATTTAATAAAGGAAAATGACTCTATTGAAGAAAACAAAAAACCTGTCTAATTTGAAATTCCGGCACCATACAGGTATCATTCATGTCTGTTCTTTTAAAAACAGTGAACTATATATTTTTCTCTGATTGTAAAGCTCTTGCATGTTTAGCATAAAAATACTATAAATTATAAAAACGAAAATAAAGTAATGCAAAGAGGGAATCATTTTGTTTGGAGTGTGGGGTCAAGGGAATCTTCTCAGAGGTAGTACAATCTGAGCTGGGTGTCAAACGGTAAAAAGGATTAATGAGATCATCAGAGGGGGAAAGGGCATTCTTGGCAGACAAAACAGAAAGTGCAAAGGCACAAAGGCCTGTGTGTTTGAGAAACTGTAAGTTCTCTGGTATCCCAGAGGTCTGTGAGGGCAGAGACTTTGATAGTTTTGCTCATTATGTCCAAAGCAGCCTCGTACAGGGCCTGGAGCACAGTGGATAATACGTATTTGCTGAAGAAAGAAACGAATGAGCGGGAGCCTCTGTTCCATTTTAAGGAGCTTGGATTTACTTAAGCTAGTGCCTCCCATTGGCTGGGCCGAACTGGAAGCCAGTGGGCAAGGGAGTGTTGGAAATTTAGTTTGAAGGAGTCAGCCCCTGTAAAAAGAAGAGGAGGGAAGGGAACGGAACTGAGCAAATAGGGAAACGATCCACACCTTTATTATGGCCTTACCAGCCTCGTATGATGTGGCACATGCCTACCTCTCTAATTTAATCTCCTCTGCTTTAATAAATTGGCCTCCTTTTCATTCCTCAGACATACCAAAACACTGCAGCACCAGCAATTACATCTCATGATTCCTACAGTGGCAATCTGGAAAGCATGTGTCTCTTTGAAGCTCCCATCAGTCTGGGGACTTGAGTAACTACAAGGAGCAGAGTCCATGTGGTAAAGGTTGTGCTGAGCTACCCAGATTTACCCTTCAGGACTCAAGTACACCCTCTCCCAACTGCTGGAGATGTTGGTGGCTGCCAGCTGGGTCCCTCTCTGGGGTTGTTCTTGGCTAAAGAAAGCGCTCTATCCCAAAGTTGTCTCCCTTCCCTAGGGGCAGACCTGTTCAATGACTGGTTGATGTGAGGGTATAAAGACCTGGCCCCTGCCCCAATTTAGGACAGTGTTGAAGGTCCACCCCTCAGTGCTCTCTGCAGAATTGGTTAAAGCAGTGGTTCTCAACCTTCCTAATGCCGCGGCCCTTTAATACAGTTCCTCATGTTGTGGTGACCCCCAACCATAAAATTATTTTCGTTGCTTCTTCATAACTGTAATTTTGCTACTGTTATGAATCGTAATGTAAATACCTGATATGCAGGATGTATTTTCATTGTTACAAATTGAACATAATTAAAGCATAGTGATTAATCACAAAAACAATATGTAATTATATGTGTTTTCCGATGGTCTTAGGCGACCCCTGTGAAAGGTCGTTTGACCCCCAAAGGGGTCTCGACCCACAGGTTGAGAACGGCTGGGTTAAAGCGTCATTTACAACTGTGTTGCACTTTAATTTCTCCCTCTGCCTGATCGTGTGACCCTCGGCTCCAAAGAGATCGTCCCTAGAAGCACCGTCTATCCAATAACCTCCTGCATGAAAATCTAAGAGTTTTAGGGGTCTGTTCCATAGTGAACCCCACTGTGATAGGCTACCTGTTGACTTCTATCAAACATGGTCAAACAGGTAACAGTGTGAGAAATAAACCTTTGTTTCCAATAAGCTGCTGAGATGTTTGTTACAACGTAGCTTATCCTGACTAGTACAGATACCAAACCTTGCCTGTCTGGCCAATCCTTTGTTTTCACTGGAGTGGAAGTGTCTTGTCTTAGTGGGCAGATGGACTGCCAAGTTCTAGTTCTTCTCTCCTGTTCTTTCTCATAGTGAGTTAATAGCCATGTCCCAATGGAGCAACAGAAGCAGAAGGTTGCCTATCTGGTTGTCTACTAATTATTCCTACCAAGTCAGTGGCATGTCTTTTTTTTTTTTTTCTTGTGAATTTTCTAGGACCCTTTCTTCTTTTCTATATACTTTATCACATATTTACAATTTACAAGGATACTTGTTGTTTCTTAGAACAATTTTTATGCAACTAAAAATAGAATAACCAAGGACTCGGTCCCAGTACTTGATTGAAAAGCTGTAAACTACCAATTAATAAACTTTCTGTACCTTCATATACTTAAAATCCTTTTTCTCTGGAGTGCGAGATCTGATTTCTTGAAAGTCAAATGGTAAGACAATACTAGTTTCTTATTTTAGGCCTCTTGGGCAAAACAAAACATATTAATAAAAGTAATGAACCAAAACATATGCCCTTTCTAATTTTTTTTTTTTTAAGGGATTTTACTTTATAGAACTATTTCCCTCTGCCTGAAGGGTATACCGTATAAAAATAGTTCCACTAAAAGGAGTCTGAGACTCCTGGGCTGGTATTACACAACCCCTAATTACAGAAGATATTTAGTATGATAACAGCAACTAGTTTAAGGAATGTGGAGATTTATTTACATCAAGCTCAGAGATAAAAGGGGACTGGAACAATCTACCAGAGAGCCATGTATCCGTGAACGTGCCTTTGGAATTGCCTGTAGCCAGAATGAAAGAAAGACCAGCAAAACCAGCTTTCAGAACAACCCTTCTGCTCAGGAGAAGGGAAGGCGAGGCTTCACCTCTGAAATCGCCCTCCCACGCAAATTTTCCACCTCGCAGCTCAGAATTAAACCCAGACTTCCGATCATGGCGCCACGCACGTCACCTTCTCCCTTCTTCTCCCCCCGCAAAATCCCACCCAAGTCGGCCTGATCCCACAGGCGTGCGTCGGGGCTGCAGGGCGAGGTTGGGGGTGGTGGTGGGGGCGGGGGGTGGAATCTCTTCCCCTATCCTGGTTGCTTGGGATCTTGCAATTAAAAAATTACCAAGCCCGATCCTTTCCAGATTCGAGGAAGCTACAAACAGGACCTTCTGATTTTTCTGATTTCCTGGGGCGCGAAGACTCGGTCCCGAGGCAGCAACTCCTTACTGCAACCCCCTCCCCGCCCCCCCCGTGTCTTAAAAACGCCCTAAAGCCCCGGCCTTCGTGAATAAAGGCCCACCCTCACTGCACAGATGTGCACAGACACAGCAGGACGCGGCGCGGAATTTTAAGAGAAGAGCGTGTTCTTTCTGGCCTCGCGCCCTTTCCTGGGGTCGGCGTTCCCGTCCACTCGGAAGGGCCACGGGAACCGGCGCCGGCGGCGAGCGGGACGCCGACAAGAGCCGGAAGACCTCAATGCCCGTTTAAGGGGGGTCTTTCCGATTCCGGCTTTTGTTTCCGCCGGCGAGGGGAGGCCGCGGAGGCCACGGGCTCCGGCTCTGGGACAGGCGTGACCGTCTGCATCCTCAGGCTCCGGCCCCAGGAAACAATGGGGGCAGGTCTGCCCCTCCAGGCATCCTTCGAGCCCCGAGGACACCGCGACGCCAGCCGGGGTCTAGATCGCCCGGCTCGGGGCGCACACACACACGTGTGCGCCTATGGAAGGAATGTGTGTAGGAAGCAGAACAGCCACTTCTGCCCGCATCACCGGCCGCCGGCCCCACCCGGCCCTCGCGGGTTCGGGCGAGACACCCACGGAGGCCGCCGAGTCGCCCCGGCAGCCCCCGAGCGAAGGGCGGGGCCGGGCGGGGCCGCGCGCGCAGGCGCAGTGCGGGCCTCCTCGCGCCGCCGCCGCCGCCGCCTCCCGCGCTGCACCGCAGGCCCGAGACGGACGAGGTCGGGAAGAGCCGGAGACTGAGGAGGAGGCGGGGCGGCGGCGGAGGCGGGGCGATCCCGGGTCGGGAGCGCCGCCGACTGGCAGCTGCGGCGACTCCCCCCTTTGTGTCTCCTCTGCCCGGAGCCACTGGAAGTGCTTCCCGGAGGGGCGCTGCGTGCCTCGCCGCCTTGCCCGCCGCCTCCCCTCCCCAGCCGTCTACATCCGCTCTTCCGCCGCCCCCCGCCCGCGGCCTCGACGCCCCAGCTGCGCCCGGAGCCCAGAGCTGCGGGCTGACGAGGCGGCGGCGGCTGCTGCTTCGGGGCTTGTGATTCGCTGGTCACCGGAGCCATTGACGGGCGAAGACGCGGCTTCCATGGTGGCATTTACCTCAGGCGAGACCGAGCGGCCGCAGTAGGAAAAGAGCGAGCGAGCCGCGCACCGGGCGGGCTGGGAAGGGCAGCCGCCCGGCTCCTCGCCTCCGCCCGCGCTCTCGGGGGGCGCCGGGCCCCGCCTGCCGGCCCCCCTGCCCCCGCTCCCCACCGCCCCGCCGTCCCCCGGCCCGACCCTCACGGGATTCTTCCGCGGAGGCTGCGGGCTCGTCCATGGAGCCCGACCCCCGCTGCCGCCCGTTTGAGAAGGAGGGTTTGTTGTCGTTGAAGCCGGAGTGAAGGCAGCGCCGGAGCGAAACTCGGCCAGGAACCCTGCGCTCCCGGAGCCGCGGGCGATGCGCCTCGGGCCGCCGGGGGCCGCCGCCGCCGCCCGCCGGGCTTCGCCTTCGCCGCCGGGAACGAACTAGTCGCGCCCCTCGGCCCCCCACCCGCGGCGCCCCGGCTATGTCTTCTCCCCGACCCGGCTGCTTCTTCGACATCGTGAAACTCCGAGGGAAATAATCGCGGCGGCTCGCTTCTCGTCCCCCGGCGTCTCCCCCCACGGACATGCCTTCCGCTCGGGGGGCCGAGGCACCCCGTCCCCGGCGAAGGAACGCCCCCGGCCGCGAGGGCGAGGACTGAAGCGGGGATCCCCGCGGCGGCATGAGCGCTCTGCGGCCCGGCCCTCCCGCCTGCCGTGCGTCCTTCCAGACGGCGCTGTGACCCGGCCGGCCAGTCCGGCGGGGAAGCCGAGCCTCCCGGGCGGCCCGCGCCTGCGCCCGCCTCTCCTCCTCCCCGCGTTTCTTCGCTCCGCGCTCCCGCTTCGGGGCTCACCGCCCGGGGATGACGGCCTCGCGGCTGCGGCCCCGGCGGGTGCCCTGGCTGCTGGGGGCCGTCCTGCTGGTCAGCGCAGCGGCCGGTGAGTAGCCCGGCGGGCGCGTCGGGGCCACCCGTCCCGGGGGTTGGGGGGGGGTGCGGGGGAGAAGGGGGGGGCGCCCGCAGAGGCCGCGGCCTGCGCTCGCCCTTCGCGGCGCCCCGGGCCGGTGGGGAGGGAGCCGCGGGCACCGTGCTCCCTGCGCTCCTCGCCCATCCCTCCGGGGGGTCACCTTGTCGGGGGTCGTGTCGTTTCGAGTCTCCACTCCCCCATTTCCCACCCCCTCCCACCTCCCGCGGCGGGGAAAAGACATGTTGGGTGTGGTTTCTTGACATTTTTAGCCGTGAGGTAATGCAAGGATTAAAAATAATATTTTAATCACCAGTGGATGGTGTCTACGATGAGGTCTTTGGGAACAGAGCTGTAGTTCGTTGTGGTGGTTGTTTTAAATTTAATATAAAGAAGCGGATTTGGCTTACTGGAAAAAGGACATGGACTATGAAGCACACACTGGAACCTTAGTTTTAGGTTTCTGTAGATCACCCTTGGGGAATCCATGTTCCTTTCATTATTCAAACATGTTACTGAATGGGTTGAATACAACATTGAGGAAGCCATGACTGCGAGGTTCCTAATAGGTCGGATATTAAGTGTAGGATCATTAGTGTTACTTCACTCCAGAGTATTCGAGTCATAGTATGTCCGTCCATCTTTCGGTCCGGACCCGGGTGTTTTCTATGCTTTGGGAGCTGCTGTTGGGTTTAAAAGGGTTTTCGATCTCTTTACATTTAGTCGTCTGGCATTTATTGGCCGTCTTGTCATTGGGACAACTTTGACCTCGCTTCAGACTTCTACTTAGGAGATTTGAGTCTGAAAGTTCTTTGTCATTTTACCGAATTGTAAAGAGAAATGGTAGTCATCCTTTCCTTAGGATAGTTTCCTTGTAGTCCTCAGACATCTTAAAGAAAGCCTCATGTTCCTTTTGCAAGCAGTCTTTTGGTGATAGGTTTTTTTTTTTTAGAAAATTTCAGGAATGAATTGTACATATAATCCTTAAATTTGGTTTAGGGTGGCCAAATGGATTATGCCTTTAAAAATGAGTCAAGGACAACATGACAGTTTTCAATTACTTTCTTATTTTTATAAGTGTACTTTTCATATTCAATAAATTTCTCATCGCCATGTTAGGGATTGCTTGCTTATTTCCATTTAAGAAATCTACATTGGGAAAATACTAAAAGAAAATTTGAAGTTTCCTTTTGTGCTGTTGATTTTTTTTTTTATTAATGTCTATTATGTTTATGACACATCTATATAGTTGTGTTAAAATAACTGGAATTTCTGAATTGTATATATTTGGGAACTTATATTTTAATATTATTAGCCACTACAAGTTCTTTGGGGATAAAAAATGATTTTTATTAGATTTCTTTATATTGTGTTAGCTATTTAAATTCTCTAGCCATAAATCACGTGGTTGCTGTAAAATATGTAGAGAGTAAAAGGCCTTAAGCTTAAGCAGTCATTCTAAGAGCAAAAATCTCAGAGCATAGACTTTTAAGTGTTCTTTGTTATTTTTTACCTTTTTAGCATCTAGATTCTCATTTATGGTTGACAAGCTTACTATTTTGTGATCAGAGCTGATAAAAGAAGAGAAAGAACATTGATTTGAAAATAAACTTAATGTCTATTTGGTAAATAAAATATTAGAATAATGTCCCTTAAAAGGGATGCATTAAAAGAGTCACTGTTTAAAAAGTGGTTTAGACTTCTTTTTTCTTTAGTATTACATAGCAGCAGATGCCCACATTTGTGAAGCTTTATTTCAGAGTAATAATAATAATAATAATAATAATAGCAGCTAGTATTTATTAAGTGCTTGCTGTGTGCCAGCCAACTATTCTAATAGGTTTACAGGTATTTTCTCATTTCATCCTCAATTCTATACTGCAGGCTTAATTATGCTCTTTTTACAGAGAGGGTGAGTGAAGTACAGAGAATTTAAATAACTCACCACACAGTCAGTAAATTGTGGAGTCAGAATTATAGCCTGGACTCTTACTTAAAACATTAATGATAACAACTTCTCACTCTAATTGGGAACATGAGATAGAGTAGTGCCTTCACCAGATCAGCTTTTGCAAAGAAGTAGAGACACTTGACATGATCTTTGTACTGCAGTGATTATGTATGCAAATGTCATGGTTCTAAGTGTGAAAAAGTTTGCTTAATATTGGAGTGGCTAGTGCAGTTTCATTAAATGCAGGTGACTAAAGAGGGGTTGTGTAGATTTGGGGATATATAGATGCAGTGATGTAACCAAACAGGTACAAATAGTGCAGCTGAAAGGAAAAAATACTGGAAGGCACACTGATACCACATTCATCTTTGGGAGTCATGGTTAAATCTTTTATTTATTTACTAGAGGCCTGGTGCATGAAATTCGTGCACGGGTAGGGTCCCTAGGCCTGGCTGGTGATCAGGGCCGATCTGTGGGGTGACCAGTGGGGTGATTGGGGACCCCTGCTGGCACCCGCCTTGGCTGGTCTGGCACTGCCCGCTTGCCGGCACCGCCCCTGGCTGCAGCCGCCTGTCGCTTCCTTCTGTGGGGCAACTGGCAGGGTGATCTGGGGGGCCACTGCTTGCACCTGCCTTGGCTGGCCTGGGGCCTGTGGGATGGGGGCAGCTCCTGCGTTGAGCGTCTGCTCCCTGGTGGTCAGTGTGCGTCATAGTGACTGGTTGTTCCACCAGTCTTTCTGCTGTTCGGTCAATTTGCATATTAGGCTTTTATTATA
The DNA here is from genome assembly GCF_028538775.1 of Myotis yumanensis. NCBI lineage: Eukaryota > Metazoa > Chordata > Mammalia > Chiroptera > Vespertilionidae > Myotis > Myotis yumanensis. The sequence goes on from NW_027223759.1 coordinate 10,240,115, forward strand.
TAGGATTTAATTATTTAAAAAATATTTTTATTTCAGAGAGGAAGGAAGAGGAAGAGAGAGATAGAAATATCAATGATGAGAGGGAATCATTGGTCTGCTGCCTCCTGTATGCCCCCCACTGGGGATTGAACCCACAACCCAGGCATATGTGCCCTTGACCGAAATTGAACCTGAGACCCTTCAGTCTGCAGGCTGATGCTCTGTCCACTGAGCCAAACCAGCCAGGGCAATCCTTTATTTATTTTGAATCCCACTTTCCCACTTATTCTATCTAGTTCTTGGCTTCCTTAATTCTAAATAATGGGTATGCAAAACATTAGAATTTATAAAAATATGATGTGCTTTTTTGGTTTAAAATGAATTCTTTATTTTAATAAAAAGATACAGTACAATACCATACTTATTTAAGGGTCAGCTTCTGTAAGAAAAAAAATTTTTCTTTGAGAAAAAAAAGTTGTCACGCTTTATTTAGGTGGTAATAGTTAGAGATAACATATCTAACTCTATATCCCACCCCACCCAATGCAATCCCTTGTGCAGGTTTAATTACCCTTTACTTCCAGTCTTAGTTCCTGTCCTTCTTATTCATGCCATTGTCAGGATTTAGGAAATTTTCCTTTTATCCCTTTAGTTGGCTGGTTGAATAATTAAAATGATTTACAACAAATTAACAGGAGAAAATAATATTTTAGTACATGTGCATGGTAAATTCACATAAGCATGAAAATTCTGAAGACAGGCAAATGAGGTATATATGTCATTCTTTTTTTAAAATTGATTTTAGAGAGGAAGGGAGAGGGAGAGATAGATACAAACATCAGTGATGAGAGAGAATCACTGATTGGCTGCCTCCTGCATATCTCCCTACTGGGGACTGAGCCTGCAACCTGGGCATGTGCCCTTGACCAGAATTGAACCTGGGACCCTTCAGTCCGCAGGCCAACGCTCTATCCACTGAGCCAAACCGGCTAGGGCAGTGATGGCGAACCTATGACATGCGTGTCAGAGGTGACACGCGAACTCATTTTTTTGGTTGATTTTTCTTTGTTAAATGGCATTTAAATATATAAAATAAATATCAAAAATATAAGTCTTTGTTTTACTATGGTTGCAAATATCAAAAAATTTCTATATGTGACACAGCACCAGAGTTAAGTTAGGGTTTTTCAAAATGCTGACACGCCGAGCTCAAAAGGTTTGCCATCACTGGGCTAGGGCTATATGTCATTCTGAACTAAGGAGGGGGGAAGTAGACAGTTCATAAATGCTACGGTGAAAATGCTAAGGTTCCTTTCCTGAAGCAGGTTTTTCTATCTGAATCTTTTTAGGCAGGTAAAGGGGAGATAACAAACTCTTTTTGAGTTTGTTGGGCTTTAATTATCATATCGAAATAATCAGCCCTAACCGGTTTGGCTCAATGGATAGAGCGTCAGCCTGCGGACTGAAAGGTCCCAGGTTTGATTCCAGTCAAGGGCATGTACCTAGGTTGCGGGCACATTCCCAGTGGGGAGTGTGCAGGAGGCAGCTGATCGATGTTTCTCTCTCATCGATGTTTCTAACTCTCTATCCCTCTCTCTTCCTCTCTGTAAAAAAATCAATAAAATATATTTTTAAAAAAAAGAAGAAATAATCAGTATGCTAAGGTGGCACATTTTGGGGAGACTCACTCCTGACTCCTACACCTACCTCCTTGGTCAGCTAGGAGGCCAGGAAGCCCATGGCATTCTTTTCCCCCATGGCATTTGAGTGGCCTCATTGTTGGGATCCATACGTGGAAGGGCCTCCAGGACACTCTTAAGGAACTCAGGGTCCTACATCACATCATAATTCTCTTCCTTCTCGACTGGCTCAGATGTGTCCATGGCTGAATTGGCATCAATGTCAGCTGATTCTTCCTGCATTTGAAAGAATTCACTTGACTAGGTTTCAGTTTTAGATACATTTTTTAATGGAACACATACATTCTCAAAAAAGATTAACCTATTTGGTTAGTGTTCTTGAGCAATTAATGAATATTGTTGAGGAACTGGAAATTTAGTAGTTTTTATTTTAGTGTTTTTTAAGATGTGGGCACTACAACAGGATCACCTTTGCTTTTTTAAAAAAATATATTTTTATTGATTTCAGAGAGAAAGGGAGAGGGGGAGAGAGATTGAAACATCAATGCTGAGAGAGAATCATTGATCTGCTGCCTCTGCACTCCGCACACTGGGGATCAAACCGACAACCTGGGCATGTACGCTGACCGGGAATCGAACCATAATCTCCTGGTTAATAGGTTGACGCTCAACCACTGAGCCATGCCAGCTAGGCACCTTTGCTGCTTTTTAAATTTTTTAAATATATTTTAGTGATTTTTTTACAGAGAGGAAGGGAGAGGGATAGAGAGCCAGAAACATCGATGAGAAACATCGATCAGCTGCCTCCTGCACACTCCCCACTGGGCACGTGCCCGCAACCAAGGCTCATGCCCCTGACCAGAATTGAACCCGGGACCCCCGAGTCCGCAGGCCGACACTCTATCCATTGAGCCAAACCAGTTAGGGCCACCTTTGCTTCTTAATAAAATGTGTATTCCTGGCCCCACAGTCTAGATGTACTGAATGGATCTCTCTGGGGCCTATATATATTTTTAAAACTTAAACCCCTAAAGATTCTCACTCAGGCAAGTTTGAGGACCACTGCTGTATATAATTAATTAATCTTATTTGGACTTTGAAATATTGTGATTCAGTCAGCTTTTGCTGGATAATAATTGGAAACCACAAAATCATAGTGGTATATACAGCAATAAGCATTTGTTCTGCTTCGCTTGTCTCATTCTGGGGCCCAGGCTGGAGGGAAGGGTAACATCTCTCTGGGGAAACTTGTCTCATGGCAATGATAGTACAAGAGGATAACCCCAGTCCCACCAGCCATTTCCAGACTCTGGTCCTATAACATCTCGTTGGCCAAGCCCAAAGACAAGGGGTAGCAAAGTACACTTTGCCTATAAGGAGACGGTGGTATTATATGGATGTATGATACTATTGTGGGGGAATGAGGAAATGGGACCTTTGATCTACCACATATGATCAGGAATATGGTCCAGAAGGGGAGCTTCTCTTTACCATTTGAACAGAGTCAAACTCTTAATTAGGCCTTTGCATAAAAATTATATCAGCTTGGGTCTCTACAAAGCTATACATGCTTGTGGGATGTTGTGCTGGTAGTGATATTAGTGTTGGTTGTATGGAACATGGGGAGAGAGATACTTACTCCACACCTTTACTAAAGGTGAACCTTCTTATCAGTGAAAGGGGAGAATTTGTATTTTTCTCTAGTGAATAAATTCTAGCTACAAATAAAAGATACAGAGTGAAGTCAGTGTAAATTGGTTAATTTTATAATTGGCCAAAACATTTATTTTGGCACTTACTCATATATTGCCTTGCTGTTGAATATCAGTTTTATGTATTTGCCTTGTCCTCCTAACCAATAATTGCTTCTAGAGGACAGGGTTCATATCTTAGACTATAGGCCCAGTGCACGAATTTGTGCATGAGTGGGGTCCCTTGGGGTAGCCTGTGGGGATTGGGCCCTAACTTGCACCCCCAGGCTCACAGCCACAGCTTGCGCCCCCAGCCTTGCAGCTCTGCAGCCCTGCCTGGCACCCTGCTGTGGCCTGGCGCTGCCCCCTCACCTGCCCCACCATCCCACTTGCGGGGCGATCAGTGGGGGTCGGGGCCTCCTGCCTGGCTCCCTCAGCACCTGGGAGCCGGGTGAAGGCCCTGCCCCTTGCCGCTGCCGCTGGTCGCCATCTGCGGGGCGATTGGCGGGGCGATTAGGCCCCAGCTCGCACCCACCTTGGCCTGGCACCGCCCGTTCACCTGCTCCATCATCCTCCCGCGGTCCCGCTCTTGTTGGGGCCCATCAGGGCTGGCAGCGCCGCCACTGCCACCGGCTGTCAGCGCTGTGCCACCGACGTCTGCCATGTTCCATGCCTCTCACTGGTGGTCAGTGCACATCATAGTGAGCAGTTGAACTCCTGGTCTCCCGGTCGAACTTCCGGATGAATGACCGCCAGAGGGGACAATTTGAATATTAGGCTTTTATTATATAGGATTGTTTTGTAATCTACCATCTTGTTATGTACATAGATATTTAAAAAATACTAAATGAAGCCCGGCTGGAGTGGCTCAGTGGTTGAGTGTCAGCCTATCATCCAGGAGGTCAAGGTTTGATTCCTGGTCCGGACACATGCCTAGGTTGCAGGCTTGGTCCCCAGTGTGGGACATGTGGGAGGGAGCCGATCAATGATTCTCTCTCATCATTGATATTTCTCTCTCTCCTTTTCCTCTCTGAAATCAATAAAAATATCTTTAAAATTACTAAATGAATAAATAATAAAAAAGGAATTGGAGCCAGGAAGTATTCTAAGATTGCTCATTTACTCAAATAATGGTTTAGTAATTCTTTGTTCCTTCAGCTGTAAGGTAGTTTTAAGTGGAGTAGTAGGAAGACCATTGTCTTGAGTTCATGAGACCTGGATTCTATGTGATTCTACGCAAACAGATTACTTAATATAGTTTTCTCAATTGTAATATTATGGGGTTGAACTAAATTGTTTGAAATGCAAATTCTTGCACCACCCCAGACCCACTTAATCTGAATATATGGACAGTGAGTTTTAGAATCTACATCTTAAAAAAACATTTCCCAAGTAAATTTTATGTACTCTAAAGTTTGAGAGCTATTATATCTAAGATTCCTTTTAACTGTCAGGTTTTACTTTATTTTATTTTTTACTTTTTGTGCTAATTATAACCTATTGTGGATCTTTTATTCAGTCAACATTTGTATCAAATATTTATTATTTTATGCTTTAGGCAACTAGCATGTAATTCAGTGTTTTTGTTTTTTTAAATAAAATTTTTATTGATTTTTAGAGAGAGGAAGGGAGAGGGAGAGAGAAACATCAATGTGTGAGAGCAAACTATCCATTGACTGCCTCCTCTATGTTCCCCAGGGGGATCAAGGGTGAACCCGGGCATGTGCCCTGACTGGGAATCCAACCAGCAACCTTTCATTTCAGTGCACTGGTCGACACCCAACCAACTGAGCCACACGGGCTGGGGCTCTTGCAAGAAATCTTTTAATGAACTTTTTTCATGTATTAAAACTAATGTTTTAGAACATATCTATATTTAAATCCTCATCCTTCTCTCCCCTCCCCTTCCACCTCCTCTCCTCTCCTCTCCTCCCCTCTCCTCTCCTCCCCTCCCCTCCCCTCCCCTCCCCTCCCCTCCCCTCCCCTCCTCTTTTCACATTCACCAGTAGTCTGATAGCAAAAACTTTTGGCTCCACCTTTAAAATATATTTAGAGTCTACCTCCTTCTTACCACTTTCACTGCTTCCACATAATCTAAAATCCATCATCTTCCTGTCACTTGTTATTTTTTCAGTAGTCTCTGATTTCTCTAAAATCTTTGCTTTATTACAGTTGCTTTCTTTTTTCTTTCTTTCTTTTTATATTTTTAATCATCACTGGAGGATATGCTCTCATTGATTCTTAGAGAAGGATAAAGAGGGAGAAAGAACTAGGGAAACATCGATGTAAAAGAGAAACTTTGATTGGTTGCCTCCCGTACATACCGGGACTTGAGGTTGAACTCAAAATCTAGGTATGTGTCCTGACCTGAATTGAACCCACACCCTTTTGTTGCACCAGAAGAGGCTTCAACCTACTGAGCCACCTGACCAAGGCTACAATTGCTTTTCAATATGTATTCTGGGTCATCCTTTTCAACCATAACAGATCATGACATATCTCTGCTTAAAACTCTCTAGTGTCTCCCCATCTCACTCAGAATAAAAGTCATAATCATTAAAAATATTCTACACAAGCAGGCCCCTACTACTTTTTTTTTTCCTAAGGAGGAGAAATTAATATATTAAAAAAAATATAACTATGAAAAAGTAGTAACAGTATTATAAATGAAGAGTTTTCTGAGTTCATAGAATCTGTTATTCTTCACGCCTCAGTTTCCACCCAGTTTTTGTGGGTACAGTTTTCATATATAACATTTGTAAATGAATTTGAAACCTCTTAGGACAGCCTTGCCTTTTCGGTTTGTCATGTCCTGGGCAATCCTATTGGGACATGGAGCTGTCTGGGTCCAGGTTCTTCTCTAGGACACAGAGAATGTCCTGTGGCATCTTGGCAGTGGCTCCTACTACTTTTGACCACATCTGCTGATTTCTCTTCTTGCTAAACTTTTATTTGCTTTTAACTTTACAAGAATTACAAATTCAGCAAATTAAATGTATTTGAATAGGTTAGATTTAAGATACTTTATATAATTTGATAGTGGCTATAATTAGTGAGTAAATCTACATATTGGGAGATAAGAGAGGAGATAACATGAACATTTCTTGAGCCTTTGATGTAGGGTGGAGCAAAAGTAGGTTTACAGTTGTGAGTATGGATTAGTTTATTCTTGTATTATTATTTATTAATTATTGTATATTCCATATGTAAACCCACTTTTGCCCCACCCTGTATATCCATAAGTGCTTACTCTGTTATCTCATTAACCTCTAAACCAGTGGTTCTCAACCTTCCTAATGCCACGACCCTTTAATACAGTTCCTCATGTTGTGGTGACCCCCAATTTCATTGTTATAAATTGAACATAATTAAAGCATAGTGATTAATCACAAAAACAATATGTAATTATATATGTGTTTTCCGATGGTCTTAGGTGACCCCTGTGAAAGGGTCGTTCGACCCCCAAAGGGGTCGCGACCCACAGGTTGAGAACCTCTGCTCTAAACAGACTAATTAGAACTATTATTTTCCCTTATTTTAGAGAGGAGTAAACTGAGTAAAAGGGAGACTTAGAATTCAGGCTCAGGCCTCTATAACTCGAAAGCACAACATTAATATAATATATACAGTGTTAGCCTGAAGGTATAAAATACTCGGAATATTTTAGGCATCTGAAAATCTTATTGACATTTTAATCATTCAGCATTACTTGCCCAGACTGAACTCTGCCTCAGTTATGGTTTCTTATTTGGCTGTAAATGACAACAGATGTTTTAGGTTTTGTGTGCACTGTTCAAATGTTGATGGATAATAAAAATTTCACTGAAGATTCAAAGCTTCAGTTTTGGGAAGAAGCATCAGTTAGATGAGAAGAGTGATGATGACATATTTAGTTGAGGATAAGTGTTTAATGTTTCCATCTGTTGTTAGTGATTAGAATCCCTAGGGGCCTTTTTAGTGTGAAGAGTAAATTTTTATATTTAGTTACTACATAAAGGGCCATATTGTGGTGACAAGAAAGGCAAGATGAAAAACAGCCAAATGATATCAAGAGATGAAATTATTCATGTTACTTATTGAAACAACATTTTTTGTGGGAGATAATTTTTCTGGGATATTTAATTATTTTCCCCCTTTTCCCAATGTGTTAGCTAGATGAAATATCATGAAAAATGTTGATCTATAAATTCATTTAGCCTTTAGCACCAACTTTTTCCATTTATCCAGCTCTTCTCTAGTAATCATTGTTTTATCCATTTATTTAGGCTTATCAGATATTCAGTTTTACTGATCCTTGCTGCTAAGAGCAAAATAGTAGTCTTAGGTTTGTACTAAGTCAGTTTAGATTTGTACACTAAATAGCTAATAGGCTTTATATTTCACATCACCCTGTTAATGAAAATTAATCAAATTCACTAACTGAAAATAGATTAAATTCTAGTTACTTGCAAGTAAATGCCAGTGTGTTAAGGCATGGTTTATGGAAGTTTATTAATTGCATTGGCTAGGTTATTCTAAGATAGCAGCAGTTATTTCTTTTTCTTAATCTTTTAAAAAAATATTTTTGTTGATTTCAGAGAGAAAGGGAGTGGGAGAGAGAGATAGAAACATCAATGATGAGAGAGAATCATTGATCGGCCGCCTCCTTCACATCCCCCACTGGGAATCGTTCCCGCAACCTGGGCATGTGCTCTTGATCAGAATTGAACCTGGGACCATTCAGTCCGCAGGCTGATGCCCTACCCACTGAGCCAAACCAGCTAGGGTGCAGTGGTTATTTCTTGCTCACCCATTGAGGACTGGCAGGGTACTCTGTTCATCATTCAGGAATCTGGGATGATAGAGTGTTACCATCTTGAAAGTTGCTGGTTGCTGTGCTACAGGTAAAAAAGAAAGTATAAGAAAATCTTGCATGACAATCATGTGCTCTGCCCAGAAAAATTCTTATCACTTCTACTTACAACTCACTATTCAGTCTCATGGTCTCCCCCAACCTCTAGGAAATGTGATCTTTTTATTTGTAAAAGGAGTTTGGGACATAGAACTAATGGTGACTGTAGGAAATAATAATAAGATAAATTTGTATTGGCTTTGTATTTTAAGACTTGTTTTTTGCTTTTGGACTTTGACTTTATTTCTTTAAAAAAAAATTTTTTTTTTTTACAATCCTAAAGTTGTATTACAAAATATTTGTAATGATAGTGAAAATAAAAAGACCCATATCCTTCTTTACTTTTTCTCTAATCCCATTCTGATGTAGCCACTGTTAACAGTTTGGTGTATAATCTCTCACACTTTTTTGATATGCACTATAAATAAACATTTTTGTATAATTAGAGGTTTTTTATTTTATTTATTTTTTTAAATATATTTTATTGATTTTTTACAGAGAGGAAGGGAAAGAGATAGAGAGTTAGAAACATCGATGAGAGAGAAACATTGATCAGCTGCCTCCTGCACACCTCCCACCGGGGATGTGCCCGAAACCCAGGTACATGCCCTCGACCGGAATCGAACCTGGGACCCTTCAGTCGGCAGGCCGACGCTCTATCCACTGAGCCAAACCGGTTTTGGCTTTTTATTTTATTTTTAAAATTAAAATTATTGGGCTAACATTGTTTAATAAGATTATATAGGTTTCAAGTGTACATTTCTATGATACATGATATGCACTGAGTGCTCAACACCAAGAGTCAAATCATCTTCCATCACCGTATATTTGGCCCCCTTACCCTTGTCATCGCCAGTCACAATTCGATGCAAAAAAGACTTTCTTTTGTGCTGTTGAAGCAACATTTTACTGGTAACTTCTCTGGTTTCCATTTGTCTTTAGTCCAGTTGATATAGCACTCATTTTCCTTTTTTTAAAATCTTTCCCATTCCTTGTAAATGATCGGAAATTGTTTGCTGAGCAACGTTTAATCTTTCTGCAAATTGTTTTTGAGTTTGACTCTTATTTTCATCCAATAATGCTTTTAATTGTTGGTCTTCAAACTTTTTTGGTTGACCTGGATGTTCTTTGTCTTTCACATTGAAATCATCACTTTTAAAGCATTTAAACCAGCGTTCACAAGTATCTTGAGATGGAGCATGTTCACCATAAGCTTCCCGAAGTATATAACTTTTTCTTCAAAATAAAGTAATGAATTAAAACTTCTTGCACATGCTCTTTTTTTGGGGCACAAAATTCGACATTTTTAAGTGTAAAAATATCTATGTTAACACCTTCAGCAAATTTGACATGCAGTTTTGAAGCTTGCTGTCAATACAACAAAATAACATACATATCAAATTGCATATATATCAACATATGTGTAACTCCATCTATTGAAAAAAATCCGCATTATTTTTTATTTTATTTTTTTTTAGGAAAACATCTAACAAATCAAGGATTTTATTTTTTATAAGTTTTTGTCTATGTTTGAAATTTATATAAAAACTTAACTAACAAAGTTCTTTAAGACTAATAGAAGAATCTCTAAGTGAGGAGCAAATTCTTTCTAAAGAAACAGTAAGAAGAAAAAAAAGGACAACACCATGGAACTATGAAGAAGAAACTATTCTTTTTTTTAAAAAGCCGTTGATTTTTAACAATCACACGCACACACAAAAGGTTTCTCATCATTTGTGTATTTGGAAAAGGGATAATCTCTTGGCTTTCCAATTTCACTCTTGATTTTTTTCAACATTATGGCTGTGAAATACCCGTCGTCATGACCTGTAATAATCTCATAACTACTTGCTCAAAAATCCACATTATTAACTGGTACACCTAGTATATTGAAAAGAGAACTCTGAACAGTTAAGTAAATGGCAGTATCAGAGGGAAGTTTATATAGTCAGCAGTACTACAATTACTGTAGGTTGCATTTTTCATCCTGTTACTTGGGTGAGTTGATTCTTGAAATCTTTTCAGCTCATTTTACTTATTTAGGTCACTAATTAGAGAATTTGTTGTCTAGAAGGTGGCATCTAATTAAGGTGTTTGGAAAGATTCCTGTGAGACTCAACTGAGTCATGTCCTCAATAATTATCTTGAGAATTATGTTGGAGAAGCATTAAATTTCTGTAGCTAATGAATATTTCATTACTGTTTAAAGGAACCTGTTGTATAAAAAATTTATGGCCCTGACTGGTTTGGCTCAGTGGATAGAGCGTCAGCCTGAGGACTCAAGGGTCCCAGGTTCGATTCTGGTCAAGGGCATGTACCTTGGCTGTGGGCACATCCCCAGTAGGGGGAGTGCAGGAGGCAGCTGATGGATGTTTCTCTCTCATCGATGTTTCTAACTCTCTATTCCTCTCCCTTCCTCTCTGTAAAAAATCAATAAAATATATTAAAAAAAATTTATGAAAAATATGTGACATTAATAAAGTAATACTTGAATACAGAGGACTATATTAAATGCTATTGCAAGCAACAAAATGAAATAGCTATTGTTTAATAACAGTAACATCCCTCTTTATGAATGCCTACTGTATATCAATCATAACAGAGTATTTTTACATATATTCTTTTCTAATCAGAGTAGTTGAAAGGTAGGAATTTTTTCTATTTTAGAATTAGGAAAACAGACTAAATACTTTGTCTAGTGATATATACTTATAGTAATCACTAGTTACTTATTGAATTATTTATTGAATACCTCCTTGTGACAGGCATTATGCTAAGTTTTTAAACTTTATTTCATGTGATCCTTACATCAGCTTTGCTGAAATAGATACTATTTTTTTTTCTTTGATGAGGAAACTGAGGTGCACAGAGGTTAAATAAATCACCCAAAGCCATATACTTAGAAAGTGGCAGGACTGGAATTCAAACTAAGGTCTTCTTGATTTCCGAGAGTCTCTACTCTTAACCATATTTTCTCTTAAGACTGTTTTGTGTCATCAGAGAGAATCAATCGCATTGAAATGCCTTTCAAATTTGAAATTCTGTGAATTGTTCTCTGTAAAGTCATAAGGTTAGGATAAATTAATAACTTTACATCAGTTGTGTAATAAGAATATTTGATTCATTAAGAGACACTTGATCGCCGAAACCGGTTTGGCTCAGTGGATAGAGCGTCGGCCTGCGGACTGAAGGGTCCCGGGTTCGATTCCGGTCAAGGGCATGTACCTGGGTTGCGGGCACATCCCCAGTGGGAGATGTGCAGGAGGCAGCTGATCGATGTTTCTCTCTCATCAATGTTTCTAACTCTCTATCTCTCTCCCTTCCTCCCTGTAAAAAAATCAATAAAATATATTAAAAAAAAAAAAAAAAAAGACCTGGGCCTTTTTTAAAAAAAAAAAAAATAAAAAAGAGACACTTGATCACTTCTGTTTTCATGTGACATACATTGAATATGAATACCCCAACTGTGTTAGAGTATGAAGAAGTATGAATCATGGTGCCAATATTTGACAAACTTACCCTGTTATAGGACAACACCATAAATACAATGGTGTATGCTCAATTGCTGACAGGATCAAAAATGCAAATTTGAAATAAGATATACAGAATGCATATAAGCAGTAATAAAAAAAAAAGTAATAAATTGAGCAATGGTAAGTCATTGTGGCTGTAGAGCTCACAGTTCTCTTGAGGGTGGGCTAAGGGAACTAGCCTGATTATGGAGATACTTTTTAGAAGAGCAGCCAGGTGGCCAAGGCATGGTGATCGAATGTGTGGTAAAATAGGTGTGAGCAGGGACAGAGACTGAGAGGCCCAGTCAAATGGGCCTGACTGTATAAAAAATGAGGAGGGGAAAATTCAGCAACCTGAGTAAATCCTCTGTCATTCTACTGAGCCCTGGATGAGCTGAAGGTGGTGGTTAAGGATGAGGTTATTTGGTGTGTATATATTGTGCCTTATTTAAGATTGGCTCAGTTGTTCTGTTCAGCTCTGAAGACTTGAGATCTGCCTAATGCGTATCATCCTTTGTGTGGTAAAGTTTGTGAGGGGAGTATAGATGGTTAAGGAGGTAACAATAAAAGTAGTGGTCCCGAACAGAGGTATACATGTAAGAGCTTGCTGATACTTTTTAGAGTTGTAATTACCAACTGTGTTTCTCTCACTACTTTTATTCTTGATAGTTGGAGTTTTGGGGATATCTTGCTACATCTACTTGTTTGACCTCAGAATTTAAATCAGATAAGAAAGAGGAAACACTTGAAATGAAAAACAAATAATAAAAGACAAAGGATATCATAAAGAGATGTAGGAAAAGAAGTTCCATTTTAATTATTAGGTAATGTGTTTTATGATATATATACTAAATGGTTCATCAGAGATATTGTATGCTTGAAGTTTTGGGATTTTACAGATACAGCAACAATATATTTCCTTGAGGTGAGTGCCTTACAGTTTTCTTGAGCACAAAACTTTTATTGATAACTTAAATCTTTAGTATACTAAGATTGAGAACAGGGTAAGTAACTTTTCCCCTAAAAAGTACCATGTTTCACTAAACTTGAAAACGTTTTAAAAAATATTTTTAAATTCATTTTTTTCTCGCCCATTTATGGATAATAAAGACCATAATAAACTTTTGAACAAAAACAGATACAGAGGCAGAGCTGCCTCGAACAGACTGTCGAACTACAGCGGGAAGGCCGGGGAGGGTTGGGGGGCAGGAGGGGGGGGTAAGAGATCAACCGAAGGACTTGTATGCATGCATATAAGCATAACCAATGGACATAAGACACTGGGGGGTAGGGGAGGCCGGGGGATTGTCAAGGGCAGGGAAAAAAAAAAAAGGAGACATATGTAATACTCTTTGTAATACTTTAAGCAATAAAAAAAATAAAAATAAAAAAATAAAAAAATATTTTTAAATTCATTTTTAGACAGAGAGGGAGAGGGAGAGAGAGGAACATTAATGTGAAAGCGAAACATAGATTGGCTGCCTCCTGCATATCCCCCTACCAGGAATCCAGCTGAAATCCAGGCATGTGCCCTGACCAGGAATCAGATTGGCAACCTTTTGGTGTGTGGGGCAACACCCAACCAACTGAGCCACACCTGCCAGGGGTAAACTTGAAAACTTTTGATCTATAATCTCAGGTAAGCAGATCAAAATAATAAGAGAAAACGATTCTTTGGTTTCAGTGTCTTATGACTACCTTTCTACAGAGAAAAGTGTAGATAATTTAAATTAAAAATGCTTTTTCATATTGTCATGAGAATTTTCTTTTGCAGTGTTTTTGAGGAAATTTCTCACTCAGCTCTTTTAAAATTACATGTGAAAAAAATCTGACTATATAAAAAAGGGCTGTATGTGAAGCAAATTATATGCTGTGATGCACCTAATATTGCCAACTACACTTAATGAAGGAGGCGGGGAGGCTACTTAGCCATCCAGGGAGGCAACTCAGCCTAGTGCTTTTCTATCAGGAAGCAGTGAAAATAAGTTTGGAGACTTCATAAATTTAAGGAGAAGAAAAGTTTGTAATACTCCTGAAATGAACTAAAGATAAAATACCTGCTGATTTTTGAATATTCTTGTGGTTTTCTTATTTCTTATGGAGTATGAACACTTGTTTAGTAGTTTCGTAAGGAGATTCAGCAAAAACAGGTAGGAAACCTTACATTCTGTACTGTATGTAGCTTTTACATGTTGTGTTTATGAAGATTAGTGTTAGGTTAAGAGATTATCATAGTATCTTGTAGCTATTAACAAAGTATTTGGATCCCTGCCTCCAATAGCACTTACTTGTTGAGAAGACAGAGCATAAATAACTAGTAAATACATAAATGTACCAGGTAATAGAGATTATGATAAATGCCACAAGGCTATGTTAGAGGGTACTTGGGGAAGGCCACTTTAGTTAAGGTGTCAGTGAGCCTTCCTGACAGAGGTGATATCTAAAGAATTAAAATGAGCCAGATATGTGAATAATTAGAGGAAGAGCATTTCAGGTAGAGGAACAAAAAGTACAAAGGCTGGGAGGTAGGAAAGAGCTTGTTGTTTTATGGGATAAGAAAAGTGACTGGTATGGCTAGAGTAGTGTTGAGTGGAGAGAGCGGTGTGGCAAGGGGGTTAGGCAAACAGAAGCCAAATCCTGTGGAGTCTCTTAGGCCATGGCAGAAAGATGAAGAGTTTGAACTTCATTCGCAGGAAATGGGAAATGCTGTTGAAAGATTTTAAGCAGGGTAACTTCATGATCTAATTTTCATTTTTCAAAGATAGATTTGGCTTGTAGTGGGAAAAGGATTGGAGAGGAGCTACTGGTATAGGAGAAACAGGAAGACTGGTAGGCAGTTTAACAGTCAAGATGGACAAGGGAGGTGGCAGGTTGGAGTTTTCCCCCTGGTACTGTCAAGTAACATTTTAGTATCATTACTCTCCTACTTCTGTGATACACTGTTTTGTTTTTGAATATATTTTTATTGATTTCAGAGAGGAAGGGAGAGGGAGAGAGAGATAGAAACATCAATGATGAGAGAGAATCATCGATTGGCTGCCTCCTGCATACCCCACACTGGGGATCGAGCCCACAACCTGGGCATGTGCCCTTGGCTGGAATCGAACCTAGGACCCTCAGTCCACAGGCTGACGCTCTACCCACTGAGCAAAACCGGCCAGGGCTGTGATAAACTGTTTTTAAATAGGAAGGACTATTTCTAGATTTAGGATACATACACACACACACACACACACACACACGCACACATATATATACACATATGTATACATATATCTGTGAATTAGTTTTGAAAACCTATTTCCCTCAATGCTTGTGTTATTTCAAGTTTTCAGTAAACACTATAAATATGTATTAGTTTTATCTGTACTTTCTTATTTATTTAGAAAAGTGTAAACTTGGAAAATATTTTGCCTCAAGGAATAATTCAAAGTATGGGGTTAGAGTCCGTCTCCCTGGACTCCCTTTATGATGCAGAAAATACAGACTACAAAAATAATTTCTAGTCACACTGTCCTTTGTAAATGAGGACTTTCCTGTTTGTCCTGTTCTCAATAGGCTTATTATTGCAATGTTTGAAGACTTGGGTCACGTCTCATTTGTATTCTCATTTAAAGCACATGTAATCTTTTTTCTCCCCATGTAGGCATGTAAGCATTGTGTATCATTTTGAGATTTTTGTTGTTTTTTGTTGGTAGTCTTCTTTCCCCCTCATTTCATAAGGAAGTGTTCATTCATATATCCCTAGTAGTGTTTTATCAGTGCATCTTTTTCTCATCCTTAGTTACTTTCAAATAATATTGGAAACTACTGGTTTTCATACTTGAACTCTAGAATAAAGTTGACATAACTGCAGTCTTTAATTATAAAAATTCTTCTTACTAGACTTTAAATTATGGGCAGTAACAGAGTTTGACTACTAGTAAAGGTCTTTTATAGTAAATGAAAACCTTTATAAGGCAACAGAATAATGGGAGCAAGAATTAGGGTGAAATTTAAATGAAATGAAGGTTTTATGGTGAACTGCCTAAAGATCTCAGATAGCTGGCAGATCATTTGTATTACAGTTTTCTGATGCCTCAGCAGCAAAAGTTTACCATTTTAATTGTAGATTTCTAAATATTCACAAGAGAATATAGTTTTCTTCTATTATTTAAAAGCCAGATGATGTACAGAGAGTGTAAATTTAAAGAAAGGTTTTCCATCAGTTTTCCTTTTTAGCCTCTCAGAAGAAGCTTTTCTAGCCTATAATATCCCAATATATTAAGGTTTTTAATTGTTTTCTCTAAAGGAAATTTTCATATCCTTTTAAAAACTATCTTGAATTAAGAGAATTGTTTATTTTCTTTTTGTTAGTTGTTTACAATTAATACCTCTGTGGGGGCAGCATTATTGTTCATTTCCCAGACCTTTAATTTAAAAAATTTTTTTAAATTGATTTCAGAGAAGAAGGGAGAGGGATAGAGCGGCAGAAACATCAATGATGAGAGAGAATCATTGATTAGCCCGCAACCTGGGCATGTGCCCTGACTGGGAATTGAACTGTGACCTCCTGATTTGTAGGTCAATGCTCAACCACTGACCCACACAGGCCGGGCTCCCAGACCTTTAATTTAGAAAGATAAAGGTTATTTTATATATGAAAGTCTCATAAAGAAAAACAGTTAAGTCCAAACAAATTGAAGATTAACTTTTAAGAGCCAAATTCTATCCATATTTGACTTTTTAAAGTATATGGCAAGTGCATAAATCCTAAATACATAGATAGCATGATGAACATATCACTTAGCCCTCCTCCTGGGGATGAGGACTATGATTTGTGATTGTGCTGAAGTTTTACTGAAAAAACTAAATGGGCAGAGTCGATTAGCTTTTTGATGTCTTTGAGGGTATGAAGTAAAACCTGAAGATTAGTAGGTAATATCAGATATAACCAAGTGCTAATACCTTCAATATTCCTAGAAATCCATCCTTGGGAAACTTAAGAGATACATGAAAGAGTAAGAGTGAAGAAAACACCTTCATAGGCAGTTGTTATTTTAACAGAGGCAACATTTTCACATTTTATAACAGGTGTAAAATCTGTCAATTTTGCCAGTAAATGAAGCTTATATTTTTCTCTGCTTATATTTTCTGTTCTTACTTTAGTCAGACAACTTTTCCCTAATTCTTAGTTTTAAAAAAGACCAGGCTCCAAGGTGTAGTAGTTCTTTCCAGTCTCAAAATAACATTTCATCATGCTTTACTATATGATTAGTACCTCGATGGAGAGAGCTGCAGAATCCAATACAAAATGCATACTCTTTCCAAATTCTAAACAAAAAGGTTTTCAGCTATAATCATTTGTGATATCTCTGCTATTTGGCTCTCTTTTTCAACTTGCTATTTGTCCAGCTAAACTTCTATGTTCAGTGAAAGCTATTGCACTTCCATTTGCCACCAAGCCAGTCCTTTATATTTTGTTTATAGTTTCCATAATCCATAACTACTGCAGAGTTTGAAATGTTGCATGAAAGTATTTATTTAACATCCTGAACCCTCAACAGTCATACTCCCTGATATGCTCTTATTCTACTTTATCCTCCCATGAAATAATTCCTTGGCTATTCTGCTGATGCGGAGCCTTTCTGTACTGAGCCTCACTGCACTGGTGGAGGGGACTGTACTTCTAGGTCTAGCTAGCTATTAAGTGTTATTGTCGGGAACAACACTAAAAATACTTTATATTTTGTGGTTATTTTAACTTATAATAAGTTGCAGCAATAATAGAATTTCTGCATATATGGGGAAGAATTCCTAGCTTCCCAGATGTTAATATTTTACTACCTTTGTCTTATCATTTTCTTTATATGTTCATATTGCCTTTTTTTTCTTTAAAGTACTTGCGCCTATATATTTGCTTTCAGAGACAGGAAGGGAGAGGGAGAGAGAGAGAGAAACAGCCACTGATCAGCTGCCTCCTGCACCCCCTCTTGGAGATCGAGCTCCCAACCCAGACATGTGCCCTGACTGGGAATTGAACCAGCAACCTCTCCGTGCATGGGATGATAATGCTCAGCCAACTGAGGCAGACCAGTCAGTCATATTGTCTTTTTCTGAAACATTTAAGTGCAAATTGCAGAAATGACACCCACTTACCCCTAAATAATTCGTCAGTGTATTTCATAAGAAATGAAGACATTTTCTTTTTTTTTTCTTTCCCCAATCTCACCCAAGGATATATTTTACTGATTTTTAGAGAGAAGGGACTAGGGTCGAGGTGGGGAGAGAGAGGGAGGGAAGAGGGACACAGAGAGAGAAACATTGGTGTATGAGAGAAACATCGATCAGTTGCCTCCTGTATGTGCCCCCACTGGGGATCAAACCCGTATCCTAGGGAATCAAACCGAAGACCTTTTGATGCACAGGACGATGTTCCCAACCAGTTGAACCATATAGGCCAGAGCTGAAGACATTTTCTTATATAACCACATGCAGTGATCAAAATCAGGAAACTAACATTGATACAATACCATTTTCTAATCTACAGACCTTCCAATATCATTTATTGTTCTTATAGCTAAAGGAAAATTTTTTTCTGGTTCAGGAAACAGGATCATGCATTACATTTAGTTATGTCTTATTTATAGTTACTCAGTCTGTCTTTTATGACCTTGACGTACTTGAAGAGTACAGATCAATTATTTTGTTGAATGTTCCTCAATTTGAATTTATCTGATGTTTCCCCATGCTTAGAGTCAGGTAATGCATTTTGGCAGAAATATCACAGAAGTAATTGTGGGATCTGCTCAGTGCATCATATCAGGGGCACATGATGTTAATTTGCTTTATTACTCTTGGTGTTAACTTTTATTGCTTGGTTAAGGTGATATCTGCCAGATTAAGTTACAATTTTTTTCTTTGTAATTAAAAAGCAACTTGTAAAGAGATATTTGAGACTATGTGACTATCTTGTTTCTCATCAGACTAGTTTCAGCATTCATTGGTGATTCTTGTCTAAACCTAATATTCCTTCTACACTTATTAATTGTCATGCTACCATAAGGAAAAACCATCCTTCCTCCTCAATTATTTTATTCATTTATTTAATGGTTATATTAAATCTAAGAAGAAATTTTAAATTTGTGTTTTTATTCTTACATGGTGATTTTCATAACAAATGATACTATGCCCAAGTCTCAAAATAAATTAACAAAGTAGTGTGTATAGTTTTAAATTAAAAAAATTTATTATTTATTTTTTAATCCTCACCCGAGGATATTTTTCCATTAATTTTTATCTTCTTTTTTTAAAATCTTTTTTTAAAAATTGATTTTCAGAGAGTGAAGGGAGAGGGAAAGACAGAGAGAAATATTGATGTGAGAGAAAGACATCGATTGTTAGCCTCCTGCAGCCCTCGACCCGTATCGAACCCGGGACTCTTTGGTCTGCAGGCCGATGCTCTATCCACTGAGCCAAACCGGCTAGGGCAGTAGTGTATAGTTTTAAAATCTTTAACCTTACCACTAAAAATTCTCTTAATGTTTAATTTACTACTGTGAAAGTTACTTTTGATTAATTTTTGTGTGTCCTTTTATTGAGGTAAAGCAGTTCAAACTTTTTATTTAAATTAATTCTACTTCTATAATCTATAATTCTAATACCAAATTTTGAACTCCTCAATTACGCTTGATTTAGATAAAATAGTTTTGAACTAGTAACTTAAAAAAATACAACTATTTCAAAATAATACACATACATAAACAAATGAATTCAAATTGTATGAAAGGGCATACAATGATATGAACATCTTATAACATTCTTATTATCTAAGGCAAAAGTTGGCATCTTCCTTTCAATTAGATGTCACTCAACCTATTAGGTATGCAAATGTCTTTTGTTTGCTTGCGATCTAGGTCAGGGGTGGGCAATCCCTGGCACGCGTGCCAAACATGGCACGCCAGTAACTTTTGCTGGCACGCGAAACCTTCTCTTATAATCTTCCATTTACAATTTTTGTGAACATTTGAATGACTTAAATGTTAAATTACAAGGAACTGGCAAGACACTTGATGTTATGTTTGGTTACATAAAGGCTTTTGAAAAGATACTGGAAGTCTTTAAGAGGGATGTGGATGGTGAGAGATTTAGATATTTCCCAAACCTCAAGAGGCACATCAAAGGCCTCCCAAAAGATGACAGAACAGACTGTCAAAGTCTTCAAAAGCTGTTTTTATTTTTTTTATTTTTTATTTTTTTAAATATATTTTATTGATTTTTTACAGAGAGGAAGGGAGAGGGATAGAGAGTTAGAAACATCGATGAGAGAGAAGCATCGATCAGCTGCCTCCTGCACACCCCCTACTGGGGATGTGCCTGCAACCAAGGTACATGCCTTTGACCGGAATCGAACCTGGGACCCTTCAGTCCGCAGGCCGACGCTCTATCCACTGAGCCAAACCGGCTAGGGCCAAAAGCTGTTTTTAAACATCATCGAGTCAACTATTGAGCAGTTCTTCTCGAGATTTGCGAAATTCAGAGAACTGGAAGAGACAGCAAAATTCATGAGGTTTCCAGACAGCATGAAACTGGAGGAACTAAACTTACAAATGTTTTCATGGATAGACATGGCTGACTTTGAAATGCAGTTGATTGAATTTCAGAGTAGCTCAATTTGGAAGCAGAAATTTATTGACCTTAGAGTTGACTTGGAAAACATTGAAAAAAAGCTATTAGAGACAGGAGTACCAGAGAGAAGTGTCAAAAACGAACTATTGAGGACTTGGAATGCCATTCCAGAAAATTTTTTCTGTTTAAAAAACTTTGCAGCAACGTTACTCTCCATGTTTTCATCCACATATGCTTGTGAATCTTTGTTCTCAGTGACGAATTTTGTTAAGTCTCGTGATAGGAGTAGCCTGACGGATGAAAGTAGTAGCTCGTGCATATCTCTGAAGGTCATGAAATATAAACCTGATGTAAAATCTCTGTCATCCATGATGCAGCAGCAAAAGTCCCACTGATAATATCAAACAGAGTCATGAAGTTTTCTGTCGGACTATCAGTGTACATGTATACATTAAAAAATAAATGTATTTTTCATCATCATATACTGTGTTTTTGTCGCTCGAATGAATTTTATTATTTCTTCAAGGTTCTTCACATATGTACACCTTAAGAGATATCAAGTAGGCGTAACATGTTCTCAAAAAATTAGGGTTGGCACGCAGAAGAATTTTGAGTCAGAGATTTTGCTGGTTTTGGCACGCACTCACAAAAAGATTGCCCACCCCTGATCTAGGTCAACTGTAGAGTGAGGGGGAAATGGTGAAGATTGCCAACAGTGCCTCACATCTCATCTCTCCTGTAATCATAAAGTTGGATGGCACGTGGTGGCAATAAGGAACATGTTCTAAAAGTGAGTTAAATGAATTAAAGTGTTTTTTTTAATCAGTTGTCGATTTTTTTTTTTTACTGTATACTAAGAACTTTGCTGAAGCATTTCAAAGCGGAGGTTTTGCAAAAGAGAATAGATAACTAATGACTTTATTTTGTTAATGAATTTTGGAGCTATCTTTCAGTAAGGCCACATTTACTTCCAAGTTTTGCATACTAATTAAAATGGCTTCATCTATATAGGTTGCTAATTTTTTTAAATTTTTAATATATTTTATTGATTTTTTACAGAGAGGAAGGGAGAGAGATAGTTAGAAACATCGATGAGAGAGAAATATCGATCAGCTGCCTCCTGCACATCTCCCACTGGGGATGTGCCTGCAACCCAGGTACATGCTCTTGACTGGAATCGAACCTGGGACCTTTCAGTCCGCAGGACGACGCTCTATCCACTGAGCCAAACTGGTTTCGGCTAGGTTGCTAATTTTTAATATATTATGCATATTTAGTCAATGTTTTCTTTGGTATAAGTCAATAAGGTGATAAATCTTAATTATCTAACAATAATACATATAGTTTACAAAAATTTATTGAACTAACAGATTATGTGGCAGTAACCAAGGAGTCTCAACATATTAATTAAACCAGCTTCTTAAAAAATAAATATAATTTAATTTTTATCATTGAATGATTTTAAGACTATCTACATTTTCCTTTTAGGATTGTTCTGTAATTATGATGCAGTAAAATGTTGGAAATCACAGTGGTTGTTTAAAATGAACATGCAGCAAAAAGGATTCAGGGGTGCTTTTTGTAAAGAGTTCTGTTGTTAGCACAATTTTGCCTGTGGTTCTTCTCTTTTAGGAGAAGGCTGTAATGCCCCAAATTTGCCAGGACTTCATTAAGCTGATGTTGGATTTACAGCCAAACATTCAGTTGGTCAAGACCCCAGCCAGCCTCCTCTGAGATCCAAGAGGAGCAGGTGGGAAAAGGAGTGAGGTAGGAGTGGGAGGTAGTAACTTGTGTATTTATTATGTCAAGTGGGGTTTGTAGACTTTTAGAAATTAATTTAAATCTTTAAAGCCCTCTAAACTTTTTCTACATTAACATTTTTATGATTGGCCTTTCCATTTCTTCAGTTAATGAGAAACATTGGAAAGATTTGCATTTTTTCTTATGTGGTTTTGAACAAACTAATATTTATTTTTCACTTTAAATTGGAATTCTGATTAGATTGATATTCTAGAAAGTTAATTTTTAATTCATTTTAAGAAAGTAAGAGTATAACAAGGAAATCTTATTCAGATTCCTGGGATTTTATACACACACACACACACACACACACACTTAAATAATTTTTGAAATTGACTTTTAGAGAGAAGGATAGGAAGGGAGAGGGAGAGGAAGAGAGTGAGAGAAGGAGAGAGAGAGAGAGAGAAAGAGAAACATTGATCAGCTCCACCCCTGGACGACCCCCATCGGGTATGAAGCTCAAAACCCTGGCTTGTGCCTCAACCAGAATCGAACCAGTGGCCTCTTAGTGCATGGGGTGATGCTCAACTGAGCCATATCAGCCAGGGCTGTTTTCTTGAATTTGAATGAAGAGATCTTGTGATTTCAAGGGAATCAGCTGAAAGAATTTATTACCAGTAATAAAATTTGAGCTTTCAAAGTAAAAAAATACTAGTAGAGTTTTGGAAAACTTGTATCTCTCATCAAGATGTTGATAAGTAGTTAAAGACTTTTTTAGAGACTTCCAGTCAAGACAACAGAGTAGGTAAACTCTGTGCTCATCTCCTCCCATGACTTCATGAAAATTACAACTGAATTTTAAAACAACCATCATTTAGAACAGTGGTTCTCAACCTGTGGGTCGCGACCCCTTTTGTGGTCAAACGACCCTTTCACAGGGGTCGTTCAAGACCATCCTACATATCAGATATTTACATTACGATTCATAACAGTAGCAACACTACAGTTATGAAGTAGCAATGAAAATAATTTTATGGTTGGGTCACAACATGAGGAACTGTATTTAAAGGGCCAGAGGGTTGAGAACCACTGATTTAGAACCATCTGAAGACTAGCTGAACAGAATTCTTATAATCCTATATAATAAAAGCATAGTATGCAAATTGTCCCCTCGACCTGGAGGTTCAACCAGGGGACGGGGCCGGCTGGGGGAAGGGAAGGAGGCCCCGGTCAGTGGCAGCGGTGGCAGGCGGCCAGGAGAAGGGAGGGAGGCCCTGGCTGATGGTGGCTGCCAGGGGAAGGGAGGGAATACTCAGCCGGCAGCCACTAGGGACCCTACCAGTGCTCAAATTTCGTGCACTGGGCCTCTAGTGAAGGATATAAATAAGAAGCCCCGTTGAGACTGGTAGAATGGTCTTACCCCTGTGGTGATTAAGCATTAGGAGGGATATCTCAACTGTGAAGATTTCCCCTGAGGAGTGAGGGGCTCCAGCCCCACACTAGGTTCCCCAAATCGGGCCATCAGTGCCATGAAAAGGAGTCCCCATGACATCTGGCTGTGCAAATCAGCCAGTATTGCATGTGAGAAAGACAAAGGGCTGTGGGAAACCAAGGTGTTGGTCTTAAAGGGATCTTGCACAGACTCACTTGCTCACAAATTCACTTGCTTTAAGCTCCAGTGCAGGGGCAGCAGCTCAAAAAGTGTCAGGGACATACTAAAGTGATATAGGGGAGGAATTAAATTGACTAGCTTCAGGGTGAGGGCTAGAGGGGCCATTGTTCCTTTGTTGAGCCCTCCCCCCAACCAGCTTGCCAGGTGCAGGTGGACACCAAATCTTTGCTTCTCCATTAACCTGATTAATACTTTTTACCCTGTCCTGGTGATTCCCTGCGGCCCCGACTCCCTCAACTCTAACTAGAGCTCAAAGGGGTTCCTCTACACAAGCAGGCATGCCTTGGCTCACTGTTTGGACTTTCCCTAAGTCTCTCAAAGGTCCACAAACACCAAACAAGTGGCAGCCTGCCTCAGTGTGCCTTGTTGATCTTGCTAAGTGGCCCCAAGCCCAGCACAAATAGTGACTGGTCTCAACTTGCATTGTAACTCGCATTAGGCGGCCCCAAGCCTGGCATTAAGTGGCAGTCAGTCTTAGCCTGGAACGTGGTTTTAACTCAGTGGCCACAAACCCAGCACAAGTGGCCACTGGCCTCATCTCACATCATGTTGCTCTCCAAAAGGTCCCAAGCCCAGCATAAGTGGAAGCTGGCCTCAGTTCACAGTAGCTCCGAGTCCAGCACAGGTGGCAAGCAATCATGTATTACTTTGTAGCTCCTACCAAGTGATCCCAAGCCCCACACAAGTGGCTGCTGATTTTGGCTTTCATCAGAGCCCCTCCCAGGGGCTACAGGTCCAACATACCCAGGGCCTGCTTCAGACCATACCAGAGCACCACCCAACTAAGTAACACACCCAAAAGTGGACTTGGCTGTCACCAGAGCCCCACTAAGCGACTCATTCTTTGTGGGGTTACTCCCCATAAGACAGCTTATCCATTGTATTGGCCAGCCCTCACAGCAGCCACCTAGAGGGTCAACCTCACCCATTGACATGCAAACAGAAATGGAGGCCCAATTATAGCAGAAAGTCACAGAACCCACACAAGGGACACCCCTGGAGGATCCATCTCAGGTGACCAGGGAGACTGTGCCACTGGGCTCCACAGGAGACTTCTCCATAAGGCCATTCTGTCAAGACCAGGAGAAATAAACACAGGGAGTGGACCATAATCAGGAGACACAAAGGACATGCCCCAAATGAAAGAACAAGACAAGCCCTAGCTTGTTTGGCTCAGTGGAGAGAGTGTTGGCCTGTGGGCTGAAAGGTCCTGGGTTCGATTCTGGTCAAGGGCACATGCTCAGGTTGCAGGCTTGATCGCCAGTAGGGGGCATGCAAGAGGCAGCCGATCAGTGATTCTCATCATTGATATTTCTTTCTCTCCCTTCCTCTCTCTCTAAAAATCAATAATAATATAAAAAAAAGAATAAGACAGAAATCCAGAAAAAGAACTAAATGAAATGGAGACAAGCAGTCTACCAGATACAGAGTTCAAAACACTGGTTAAAAGGGTCTTAATGAACTTAGAGGAAGAATAGATGAACTCAGTGAAAAGTTCAACAAAGAGAACACATAAAAAAGAACCAGTTAGAAATGAAGAAGGAGGGAGTCAGTAGTTGATTAGATGAAGCAACAGATCAAATCAGCTATCTGGAAGACAAGGTAACAGAAAACACCCAATCTGAACAGCAGAAAGAAAATAAAATTTTTAGAAAATGAGATTTTAAAGGGCCTCTGGGACAACATCAAATTTATCAACATTCACATCACCAGGGTACCAGAAGGAAGAGAGAGTGCAAGGATTGAAAACCTAGTTGAAGAAATAACTACTGAAAACTTACCTAATCTTAGAAAGGAAATAGACATACAAGTCTGGGAAGTACAGAAAGTCCCAAACTAGATAAACCCAAAGAGGCCTGCAATTACAGAAGTAACAAAGGATATGATAGGGTTCCTTGGTTGTTCATGTTTCTTAGAACACATTGCCTTCTGTAGCCTCTTGAGGTTGTGAACACCCTCCTCCCAGGATGGGAATTAATATAATTTTCTTTATATTTGTGGCTGGGGAAGAGACTTGTTTTTCTAAGGATCCTTGCTCGTCTTTTTTTGTAGATCATCATCATAAGGACCCCATGTTGTAACCAGTGAGTTAAGGAAATTGACTATGTGCTATTAACCATTTGCACAGAATAAAATTGATTAATAGGAATATAAAACCAGTCCAGAACAGGAGACTTACTGTTCTGTTTTCTGGGACATGAACATAATTTCATGAGTGTGGAATATTTTTAGCAAGTTAAAATTGCACTCTAGCTACAGCTAACTAATCCATTATGGTTTGACCCTCATTTTAAGGGGAGATCATACAAAGCATCAATGAATAAATAAACCTCTGTGCCGGAGATTGGCAGACTTTTTGGGTTGTGGTGTCATTCCAACTTAGAGTTTAGTACATGTTAGGGGCTATGACTTGGTAATTCAAGTGTTTCACTTTATTACTATTGTGCCCTGGCTGCTATGCAAGGATGGCAAGAATGGTCTAATAAACTTAGAGATGTGGTGATGCTGTAATTGATATTAGTAGTAGCTGGGGTGTGGGTTAGTATACCTGAGCAATCCTGTTCAGTCATCATTTTCCATGCTTATATTTGTCCATTTGAGACAAGTTGTTGGTTATTGTAAATAAATACTGGTATGATCAAACTAGTTCAGGTACTTCATCCCCGCCCCCCCCCCCAATATATTTTTATTGATTTTAGAGAGGAAGGGGGAGGGAAAGAGATAGGAACATCAATGATGAGAGAAAATAATTGATAGGCTGTCTCCTGCATGCCCCACACTGGGGATCAAGCCCGCATCCCAGGCATATGCCCTGACTGGGAATCGAACTGTGACCTCCTGGTTCATAGGTCAATGCTCAACCACTTAGCCATGCCCACTGGGCTAGTTCAGGCACTTAAAAAAAAATTCTTTATTGTTGAAAGTATTACAAATGTCCCTGTTTTCCCCCATTAACCCTCTTCTGCCCACCCATGCCCCCAGTTCAGGTACTTATTAATACTGTTTTTACATTGTATTCTGCGTATATATTATACACTGGAGTTGTACAACTAGTGTTTTTTTTTTGTTGTTGTTAATCCTCACCTGATATTTTTCTATTTAATTTTAGAGAGAGTAGAAGGGAGAGGCAGAGACAGGGAGAGAGAAACATCCATGTGAGAGAGACACATTGATTGGTTGCCTTCCACATGTGCTCCGGGGATCCCGCTCTTGATAGGAATCAAATCTGGGACCCTTCAATCCGTGGGCCAACACTCTATCCACTAAGCCAAACCAGCTAGGGCAACTAGTGGATTCTTTTAACTCAGAATTTCATAAGGAAAACATAGAGGATTGATTGAGAAAAAATTAGTCTATTGTATAAAAATAAAGTATAACTCTTGACTATAATAGTATTTGGGATGATGAGTAAAATGCTAAAAGATTTAATGACTGGGTCTTGATGTCCAAAAGTTTGTGGGTTATAAAATACCTTCTGTGAAGTACTTTTTAAAAGCTTTGCAGTTTTAGGTGGCAAAATTATTTCATATGCTCATTTCCTCACAGAAACCGGTATTATGGTTTCTTCTTAGCTCTAACTATCCAATATTCACTCATCTGCACCAGTAGATTCAGTTGCTTCTCATAAAATATGGGTTTTGACAAATCTTTGCTGTTAGCTTTTCATTATCACTAGATGTTGATTGTACTGGCATAATAGTGTATAAAATCTAGGGAGAAAACAAATCAATTTGAACCATAACAGAATTAATGGGTCTTCCCAAATGCTCTCATTTAATTAGATAAATGTATGTAAAATATTTATCACTGCCTGGGACAGCAGATGCATGCAACAAGTGTTTTTAAAATAAACATTTAGATTCTTTTAGACATTAGTATTAATTATATTAGGATTTTCAGGCGCTAATCAGTGTTCTATCTTTGAGATTTGAAAGAAGCAGGAAATAGGGCGTAGGACCTACAAGGAAATAGGAAGTCTACCCATGTTTTTATTTCACATTCCACTTCAACTATCTTGGAAACACAGGGTAAGACATCAAACAATGGTTTTATAAGTTTTTTTGTTGTTTGTTTCTTTTTATCTATCTCTTTATCTACTTTGTATTATATTTGTATTTTAGGATACTGGGGATGGAATATCCTATGTCTAGACATGTCTGGAATGTCTTGAATTGATTCATTAATATCAGGAACAGTATGAGTGTTTCTTTGTCAAGGAGATAATGAGTTTTCTTCCTATTCCCATTCATTAGTCAAAGAAACAAAGTACTCTTCTTTTTTTATTTCTTTTATTTTTTTATTGTTTAAAGTATTACAAATCGTAGTACATATATCTCCTTTTTTTCCCCAATTGACCTTCCCCCAGCCTCCCCTACCTCCTGGCACATGCCCTCACCCCCCTCCCAGTGTCTTGCGTCCATTGGTTATGCTTATGTGCATACATACAAGTTCTTTGGTCGATCTCTTACCTCCCCACCGCCCCCCAACCTTCCCCAGCCTTCCCGCTGTCGTTTGGCAGTCTGTTTGATGCTTCTCTGCCTCTGTATCTATTTTTGTTCATCAGTTTATAATGTTCTTTATTATCCATAAATGAGTGAGGTCATGTGGTATTTTTCTTTCACTGACTGGCTTATTTCACTTAGCATAATGCTCTCCCAAAGTACTCTTCTTAAATGTTCATTAAAACAGATGTGTGATTCAAAAAATAAATAAGTTATTCAGATCAAACAGGATATGAAGAGAACGAAAAAATATATAAATAATAACAAATGAACCTAATTGTCCTGTAAATGAATAATATAATAACACCGAAGAGGGTTAAGAAGTAAAGAACTAGCCTAAGTTTCTTTCTGAAAGAGGCATGGGTTAGCATTTCTGAATTGTTATTAGCAATTTTACTTTAATATATACTTTTATTGAACAAATAAATAAAAACATTGTGGATAATAAGATCTAGGTTTTTAAATCTCCCCACTGAGAGGTAACAGTACTACAGAATCAGTGAACACACTGCTGCCCAGATCTTGGTTTCTAAATAACATTCTCCAATAAAAGGAATCCTGGAGAAATGATTGGTCCCAGGTCTGGGTCAGGGGAATAAAGAAGAACCTGGAATATTTAATGGAACCAGAATGTAATGATGAGGGTATGTTAGAAGGATATAGCCAGATTGAAAGCACTTGCACTGTCCAGAGCTGGGATGAAGTATGTAATGATAGCTTTGGATCAAAATCCATATAATAAACTATCTATGAGTCCATACTATCATAAGAATACAATGGAGGAACAGCTCTTTTTATTTAAAAAAATAATAAAATTCATATTTTAGAGCAGTTTTAGGTTCATAGCAACATTGAGGGACAGCTCTTTTTAAATAGAATTCCAGTCAATAAGTGGAGAATGAATGATGGAAATAAAAATGTCATCGTTGTGAATAGAGAGTATTTTCAACCTAGAGAGGAGAGGTGCTGTATTAGAGTACAGAAAGCAAATGGTTGAGAAGAAAGAACATCTAGATGTTTGAGTCATGTAAATGAGAGAGATGAGATTAGTAATTAGGATCTATAGGTGGAATGGTTTGAGGTTGTGGGGGAAAATTGGGAATATTTAACTTTCTGGTGTAGAGACTGCAGGATAAGATGGAGACTCAAGTTGTAAGGAAAGTTTTAAAATAAGACAGGAGGGAACTTCTGTGGGATATGTTGATCAAAATAGAAAGGTTTTGCTTAGAGAAGCAGAATATACATTTCTTTTAAAAATATATGTACTTTTTTTTTTTATTGATTTCAAAGAGGAAGGGAGAGAGAGATAGAAACATCAGTGATGAGAAAATCATTGATCAGCTGCCTCCTGCCTGCCCCCCACAGGAGACTGAGCCTGCAACCTGGGTATGTGACCTAATCAGGAATCGAACCACAACCTCCTGGTTCATAGTCAGTGTTCAACCACTAAGCCGTACCAGCTGGGCCTGAATATGCATTTCTGAGTATAATAAAGGCCAGTCAAGAAATTTCTAAGAGAATTGTCTGTGTCAGAAATTTTTGAAATGTAAGTTTAACCTGAAAACAAAAAAAGAATTAAATCAGTGAATCAGACATTGTAAGACTCTACCTGGTATGTCAAACTTTATAGATGGCTTCTCTTGTACTTGTACACATGTACAGGTGCTTTTGTGCTACGTCTTTGTCATTTTAGGATGGCTAAAATAAAAGCCTTTAAAAAACTTTGTGCTTTGGTATGGTATCCGTGCACAACATGAGTTGTCTTCCCATTATAGTTAAGATTTTAAAAGAAAAAAAAAAAGAGAACTCACAGACATTGTCACTAGTATGGTGATTGCAGGGATGGGCGGTGGTGGAGGTGGAAGAGGGCATAGAGGGGATAAATGGTGATGGAAAGAAAAGATTCCTTTTTTGTGCTAAATCTCACAAATCTTGGTGTTTCCAACAGTTACTGATTTACCAGTTTCTGTTTGATGCAAGAATCATTATAGATGTTGAAATCTATACTTCCTTTTCTGTTGTCTTTGTTTACATAGGCTTTTTTTCAGTTCAACTTGAAATTTTAGATTGAGAATCTGTCACATGTTGCAAGCATAGAATGATATTGTAGGGTAGGAAAAATTTTTTCCTTCTATTTTTCTAGGTTCTCTGCTCACGCTTTGTAACAAAAAAACAGATAAACTAGAAAAGCATACAAACTTAACATGAAACTTGAGCGTTTGTAAGGAAATGAAGGCCCAAAGAAGGTTTGATAGAAGAGTAGAAAGTTGAAAAAATGTGATAGGACAAAAGGAAAGAGCTAAATGTAATAACTTGAGGGAAACGTAGCAAAGGCCTATCTGTTTGGATTCCTCTTGGTGTCTCTCTGTCTGTAGAGATAAGGATGCTTCTTTACTAAAGGGAGGGTACCTCTCACATGAGGGTCTTATGATCTGCTTCAGGGGATAAGGGGCAAGTCAGAGAGTCCTTTCTACACCTGCCACTTCTAAAATTTCTTCAGCTTAAAATGTTCAATATGCCAAGGTACCATATTTTGGAGTAGCATGTCCCAACCCCATCAATATCACAGATGACAAATACTGTTTATGGTCAGCAACTTAGAACTCTTCACATTAAACTATTGGCCCAAAGATAGGTCATTAGAGTATAACTATTATTCCATAAGTTATGTATTACTAATTTAGTGTTATATGTACTAAAATTCCTCTATGTTGGCATCTGTCTAATACCTTTGGCTCTAGCTTTATTTACTTACTAGAGGCCTGGTGCACAAAAATTTGTGCGGGGGGGGGGGGTCCCCTCAGCCTGGCCCATGTCCTCTTGCAGTCTGGGACCCCTCGGAGGATGTCCACCTGCTGGCCTGGGGGATCGGGCCCAAGCTGGCAGTCAGACATCCCTCTGGCAGCCTGGCAGCCTGGCAGCCCTTGGGGGATGTCCACTTACCAGCAGGGAGCAGACCTAAGCTGCAGTCGGACATCCTTAGCGCTACTGAGGAGGCGGGAGAGGCTCCCACCACCACCACTGTGCTGGCAGCC
This sequence comes from Myotis yumanensis, assembly GCF_028538775.1. Classification (NCBI taxonomy): domain Eukaryota; kingdom Metazoa; phylum Chordata; class Mammalia; order Chiroptera; family Vespertilionidae; genus Myotis; species Myotis yumanensis. The sequence goes on from NW_027223759.1 coordinate 10,271,384, forward strand.
ATCAGCCTGGCTTGTGGCTGAGCAGAGCTCCCCCTGTGGGAGCGCACTGACCACTAGGGGGCAGCTCCTGCATTGAGCATCTGCCCCCTGGTGGTCAGTGTGTGTCATAGTGACCAGTCATTCCCAGTGGTTCTGCTGTTAGGGTTAATTTGCATATTACCCTTTTATTATATAGGATAGAGGCCTGGTGCACGGGTGGGGGCTGGCTGGTTTGCCCTGAAGGGTGTCCCGGATCAGGGTGGGGGTCCCGCTTGGGTGCCTGGCCAGCCTGGGTGAGGGGCTGATGGGTGTTTGCAGGCTGGTCACACCCCCTTCAGGGTGGGGGGTCCCCACTGGGATTCCTGGCCAGTCTGGGTAAGGGGCTGAGGGCCATTTTCAGGCTGGCCAAGCCCCCCGGTGACGGAAGCTCCCAGCTTCTCCTTTTTTTCTTTTTCTTTTTATTCTGGGATTTATTTACCTTGTATAATTGAAACTTTGTAGCCTTGAGTGGAGCTCAGAGCCGGCCAGGGCGGGCGGGAAGCTTGGCTTCCTCCATCGCCAGGGGACAACCCAAGCCTCCTGCTTGTTCCAGCTCCGTGGCCACGGCCAGCTGAAAGCAGGTATCTGGGGTTTATTTATCTTCTATAATTGAAACTTTGTTGCCTTGAGTGGAGCTCAGAGCTGGCCAGGGCAGGCAGGAAGCTTGGCTTCCTCCATTGCCAGGGGACAGCCCAAGCCTCCTGCTTGCTCCAGCTCGATGGCCATGGCCGGCTGAAAGCAGGCATCTGGGGTTTATTTATCTTCTATAATTGAAACTTTGTTGCCTTGAGTGGAGCTCAGAGCTGGCCGCAGCAGGCAGGAAGCTTGGCTTCCTGCATCACTGGGGCAACCAAGCCTCCTGCTTGTTCCAGCTCCGTGGCTGCCGGCCGCCAGCTTGGTTGGGTTAATTTGCATATAGTCGCTCTGATTGGTTGGTGGGCATGGCTTAAGATGTAGCGAAGGTACGGTCAATTTGTGTGTTTGTCTTTTATTAGTGTAGATTTATTTTTATTAAATTTATTGGGGGTGACATTAGTTAATAAGATCATAAGGTTTCAAGTGTACATTTCTGTGATATGTGATTTGCTTATTGCATTGTGTGCCCAGCACCCAGTCAAATCATCTTCCACCACCATATATTTGCCCCCATTTTCCCTTTTCTGCCCCCCAAACCCCTTCACTCTGGTAACCACCATACTGTTTTCTGTGTCTATGAGTTTAAGTTTTATAGCCTTATACTAGGGGCCCAGTGCACGAATTCATGCACCTTGAAAGGAACTGTGGGCTGTGAGGCTGTGGTGGGCACAGGGGCAGGTCTTGGCCATCCTCCGTGCACCCACCCGGTCCCTCCCTCCGTGGCCCCCGGTCCCCTGCCTGCCAGCAGCCCCACTCCCGCCGCCGCCGCTCCCATGTGCTGACGGTGCTGGCCCGCACCGCTGACAGCACGGAGCAATTGGGGCCAGCGCCAGCAGTGGGTGCAAGTGGGATTGGTGCCATCAGTGGGTACGAGCGGCAGCTGCTGCCCTGATCACCCCTCAGGAGCAGGGGGAGGTAGAGAAGCCCGCAGGGGCAATTGGGGCCAGCAGCGGGTGCAAGCAGGGCCAGTGCCGGCAGCAGGTGCAAGTGCCAGGTGGGACTGCGGCATGTGGGCCAAAGAATTTTCAGTAACCACTAGAGGCTTGCCCCGATGACAGCAACCAGCGCTCCACTTTGGTCTGGTGCCCCCGCTCACCTGCTCCACCATCCTGCCGCGGCCGACGCCCGCCATGTTCCGCATGCAACCCCTGGTGGTCAGCACATGTCATACCAGCCGGTTGTTTGGTTGTTCTGCCATTCGGTCTGTTTGCATATTAGGCTTTTATATATATAGATGAGTGAGCTTTTTCCGACTGACTTATTTTGCCTAGCATAATATTCTCAAGCTCCATCCATATTGTTACAAATGGCAATATTTCATCTTTTCTTATGGCTGAGTAGTATTCCATAGTGTATATGTACCACATCTTCTTTATCTGATCCTTTATTGAAGGACACTTTTGTTGTCTCCATGTCTTGGCCACCATGAATAATGCTGCAATGAACATAGGGGTGCATATATCTTTGAGAATAAATGTTTTTGAGTTTCTCGGGTACATACCCAGAAGAGGGATTGCTGGGTCATATGGTAACTCATATTCTTAAATTTTTGAGGAACCTCCATACTGGTTTCCATAGTGGCTGTACCAGTTTACATTCCCACCAGCAGTGAATGAGGGTTCCTTTTTCTCCACAACTTCTTCAATACTTGTTCTTACCTGTCTGGTTGATAATAGTCATTCTAACAGGTGTGACATAGTATCTCGTTGTTTTTATTTGCCATTTTCCTAATAGCTGGTGAAATTGAACATCTTTTCATATATCTGTTGGCCATTTGTCTAGAGGTTTCTGTTCAGGTCCTCTGCCCTTTTTGTTTGTTTGTTTGTTTTTTTAATTAAATCTTTATTGTTCAGATTACATTTGTTCCTCCTTTTTTCCCCCCCATAACTCCTCCTCCCAGTTCCCGCCCCACCCTCCGCCCTCACTCCCCACCCACTGTCCTCATCCATAGGTGCACGATTTTTGTCCAGTCTCTTCCCGCATCTCCTACACCCCTTTCCCCCACAAGAATAGTCAGTCCATTCCCTTTCTATGTCTCTGATTCATTATAATCACCAGTTCATTCTGTACATCAGATTATTTATTCACTTGATTCTTAGATTCACTTGTTGATAGATGCATGTTTGTTGTTCATAATTTGTATCTTTACCTTTTTCTTCTTCTTCCTCTTCTTAAAGGATACCTTTCAGCATTTCGTATAATACTGGTTTAGTGGTGATAAACTCCTTTAGCTTTTCCTTATCTGTGAAGCTCTTTGTCTGACCTTCAATTCTGAATGATAGCTTTGCTGGATAAAGTAATCTTGGTTGTAGGTTCTTGGTATTCATCACTTTGAATATTTCTTGCCATTCCCTTCTGGCCTGCAAAGTTTCTGTTGAGAAATCAGCTGACAGTCGTATGGGTATTCCCTTGTAGGTAATTGAGTCTCTTTCTCTTGCTGCTTTTAAGATTCTCTCTTTGTCTTTTGCTCTTGGCATTTTAATTATGATGTGTCTTGGTGTGGTCCTCTTTGGATTCCTTTTGTTTGGGGTTCTCTGCGCTTCTTGGACCTGTAAGTCCATTTCTTTCACCAGGTGGGGGAAGTTTTCTGTCATTATTTCTTCAAATAGGTTTTCAATATCTTGCTGTCTCTCATCTTCTGGCACCCCTATAATTCTGATGTTTGTACACTTGAAGCTGTCCCAGAGGCTCCTTACACTATCTTCGTAGTTTTGGATTCTTTTTTCATTTTGCTTTTCCGGTTGGGTGTTTTTTGCTTCTTCGCATTTCAAATCTTTGACTTGATTCTTGCGCTCTTCTGGTCTGCTATTGGGTGTCTGTATAATATTCTTTATTTCAGTCAGTGTATGCTTAATTTCTAGTTGGTTCTTTATCACAGCATCAAGGGTCTCATTAGATTTCGTGAGGCTCTCATCAAGTTTATTGGCAGCTTCTAGCACATTATTGCAAGCCCTCAAAATTGCGTTTTTTAGCTCTATATCCTCCATTTCTGTCATGTATTTTTGTCTCCGCATTTTTTATGCTTTCTTGGTGCACCCCCTTGTGGTCTTTATGTGCAGTCTTGTTCTAGTTAAGCCTTGATTGTTGTAGTTAATATTAGAGGGATTTGACCACCAGGCCAACTGGCTGTGAGAATCACCTTTATCTGCAGTGGGAAAACTTCTGTCCTCTGGAGAGGTGCTAATCTAGCCTTTGCCTGAGGCTATCCGGCAAATGGCTCTGCGCAGGGCTTGGGCGGGGCGGGTCGCATAGGATCAACAGGGCGGGCGGAGGGAGCAGTTATGGCTGCTCTCAGTCCCGTTCCCAGAGGCTCTGCTTCTCAGAACCCCAGCAACCGCTGCAAACCTCGGAGAGAAAGCTGCCCTCACATTCCAACTGATGCCAGACAATCCTGCCTCTCCCGTTTGAGTCTGAGTTCCTAGAGACTCGCCGGGATCTGGAGCTCAGAGTCTGAGACTCCCTCCTGATTGAAAACGACAACCGCGCCCTCAGCCACCAGCCTGCTTTGTGCGCGCACCTCCGCACCTTTGTATTTTCCACACTGCGCCTCCTCTGAGCCTCGGTATGCTGTTCTCTTTCCTTCTAGTTGAAGAGACTCTCCTCAGCCAGCTTTCCTGTGGTTCTGGGTGATGTCCATTCTCTCTTTTAGTTGTATTTTTGAAGTGGTTGTTTGCGGCAGCAATCTTCGGTGTTTACCTATGCCGCCATCTTGGTCTTCCTCTGTCTGCCCATTTTTAAATTAGATTGTTTGTTTGGTGTTGAGTTATAAGTTGTTTATATATTTTGGATATTAATCCCTTGTTGGAACTGTTTGCAAATATCTCCCATTTGGTTAGTTGACTTTTTGTTTTGTTGTCAGTTTCTTTTGTTGTACAGAAACTTTTTAGTTTGATATACAGTGGGGCCTTGACTTATGAGTTTAATTCGTTCCGTGATGGAGCTCGTTACTCAAATTACTCGTATGTCAAATCAAAAAGTGAACGAGTGAGACACGTGATGCTGGGCTGATGTTGTGGCGTTCACTGTGACGTTCGCTGCGCCAATGAAGCTGGCTCGTAACCTGAATTTTAGCTTGCAACTCAAAGCAAAAAAATCAGCCGAGAGATGGCTCGTATCTCGAAAAACTCGTTAGTCGGGACACTCGTAAGTCAAGGCCTCACTGTAGTCCCATTCATTTATTTTTGCCTTTACTTCCCTTGTCTTTGGGGTCAGATTCATAAAATGTTCCCAAAGCCAAGGTCCATAAGTTTAGTACCTGTGTTTTCTTCTATGTTATTTATTGTTTTAGATCTTATATTTATGTCTTTGATCTATTTTGAATTAATTTTTGTACATTGGGACAGACTATAATCTAGTTTCATTTTTTTGCATGTGGTTTTCCAGTTTTCCCAGCACAATTTATTGAAGAGGTTTTCTTTTCTCCATTGTGTGTTTTTGGCTTCTTAGTCTAAAATTATTTAGCTCAGTGAATAGAGCATCAGCCTGTGGACCAAAGGGTCCAGGGTTCGATTCCGGTCAAGGGGCATATACCTTGGTTGCAGGTTCCTCCCTGGCCCCAGCCCTGGTCAGTGCACGTGTAGGAGGCATCCAATCAATGTGTTTCTCTCACATCAATATTTCTCTCTGTCTTTCTCTCTCTCTTCCACCCTCTAAAAATCAATGGAAAAATATCCTCGGGTGAGATTAAAAAAATAAATAAATAAAAAATTTATTTGCCCATATACATGCAGTTTTATTTCTGGGTTCTCAATTTTGTTCCATTGGCCTGTGTGTCTATTTTTTTTCTTTTATCAGTACCATGCTGTTTTAATTGTTATAGCTCTGCAGTATAATTTGAAGTCAGGTAGTATGATACTTCCAGCTTTCTTCTTTTTTCTGAGGATTGCTTTGGCTTTGGAGTCTTTTGTGGTTCCATACAAACCTGATGATTTAATGTTATATGCACTAAAATTGCTCTATATTGGCACGTTTCTGTTTAACACTGTTAGCTCCAGCTTTAGAGTAGAATTTTGTTGGAGCCTGCCTGGGTATGCAAATGTAGTTTTCTGAATAGTCTCCATAGTGAGCCAACATCTTCTACTTGTTACAGTGTTATTTAAATGTCTGTGGAAATGGACTCCAGCATAGTTCAGGCTTCTCCATTATCTACTAACTTAATTTTGAAATGGCTAATTTATAACAGTGCTACCTTCCTATTGGCTTTATGCAAATAGGGTGAGTTTTCTTACTTTTAGCTTAGAATGTATGTCTTATTATATTTGAAGTCATATAAAATATCTATTATATTCTAGGGAACTTTGCTAAGATTAAAGATTATCACTTTGAATTTTAGTAGCATTTTATAGTATTCAAAATGTTCTTACATGTATTTTTTCATTTTTGGATTGTTAATGCACATAACCTAGTTTATTTTGACTCATGCAAAGGAAGTAAATGACTTTGAGACTGCGATGAGGATAGGCTTAAGTTTATGTCTGGTATACCTTTAAATTGTTATGTACTTGTATTACCTATTTAAAAAAGTACAGTTAGCCCTAGCTGGTTTGGCTCAGTGGCTAGAGCATCAGCCTGCGGACTGAAAGATCCCAGGTTCAATTCCAGTCAAGGGCACATGCCCGGGTTGTGGGCTCGATCCCCAGCAGGGGGCGTGCAGGAGGCAGCCAATCAATGATTCTCTCTCATCATTGATGTTTCTTTCTCTCTCTCTCTCTCCCTTCCTCTCTGAGATCAATCAAAATATATTTTTTAAAAAAGTACAATTACTATGGTTGCCATATAGAAACTTGTTTATGAGAGGATGTGGAAAAATTAGTAAATAGACTATCAAAGTTGTTCAGGCAAAAGATGAGGATAGCCAAAACTAGAATGGCGCATTGGATAGAGATTGATATATATACATGGAATCTAGAGATATTTTGGAGGTAAAATTCATTGCACTTGGTGATTAATTGGATGTTATGTATTTCTGCAATGGAAGTTTTATAGTGAGCATGTAATACTTTTGTATGCCCAAAATGAAGTTAAGTAAAAAGGAAAGAACTTCTAGCTAGAGGCCTATAACAAGGTTTCATTATCTCCTGAGGCTTGAAACTTTTTCATTCCTATATTATCATTTCTCTGGGATAGTTTCATTTCTTCACTTCACTTGTAACTTTATTTCCATTATCATAGCACCTCTCCAGTTAAGAATTTTATTATGGCTCCACTGCATCATTATACAACATACCTTTTATTATTGCTTCACCCAGCATCTATTTATTCCCACTATAGTTCTTCCATATTTTGAGCAGTCTAATGTTCCGTAGGTGTAATTGCAGTATCAGTTTTTACATGCTCCAAGAACTATAGCAGCCTCCTATCTAAAGTCCAAAGTTTAGGATAGAGTATAACATTCTACCTTACTAACCTTACCTTTTCCTGTTACTCCTTCTCTTAACACATACACACCCCTCACACTCTCTATAGTTCATCAGAATTTAATGATTTATTGTTCTTTTTTTCTTTATTGATTAAGGTATTATAAATGTGTCCTTATCCCCTCATTGTCCCCCCATCCCCCCAGTCCTGCCCTCACCCTCACCCTCACCCCCTGTTGTCTGCGTCCATCGCTTATGCTTATATGCATGCATGCAAGTCCTTTGGTTGATCTCTCCCCCTTACCCCCACCCTCCCCTACCTTCCCTCTGAGCATCTGATCAATGTTTCTCTGTCTAAAAATATGGAATGCTTCACAAATTTGCGTGTCGTCCTTGCACAGGGGCCATGCTAACCTTCTCTGTATCGTTCCAATTTTAGTATATGTGCTGCCGAAGCAAGCACGATTTATTGTTCTTATTCTGGTGGTTTTCTTTTCATAATGTCTTTGAATGATGTCTTTGTACCTCTTTTTAGTGATAGGTACTTATTTATTGCCATTTTTATTCTTTATGCCTATGTTTCTCTCCATCTCTGTTAAAATATTTTATTATTGATTGATAGAGAGAAAGGAAGGAGGGGGAGAGAGAGAGAGAGAGAGAGAGAGAAAAGAGAGAAACATTGATTTGTTGTTCCATGTAATTATGCATTCATTGGTTGATTCTTGTATGTGCCCTGACCAGGGATCAAATCTGCAACCTTGGCGTATCCAGACGATGGTCTAACCCAGTGGTCGGCAAACTGCGGCTTGCGAGCCACATGCGGCTCTTTGGCCCCTTGAGTGTGGCTCTTCCACAAAATACCGACTTCTGCGCATGGGCCACGAAGTTTCAATCGCACTGTACATTCGTGCCCACATGTGGTATTTTGCGGAAGAGCCACACTCAAGGGGCCAAAGAGCCGCATGTGGCTTGCAAGCCGCAGTTTGCCGACGACTGGTCTAACCAATTGGACTAACCGACCAGGGTGCCTTTTTACCTCTTGGCTATTTTTTTGGGTTCATCACAAATCCTCCATCTTTCCTCATGCCTTAGCTATAAGTTTTTGTTTGTTCCTATATTATCTTATTTACTTCTGTCATGGTACCTTTCCTTCCAAAATTATTCTTTCTTTATTTCCTGGCTAAATTATTAACACGACTACTTACCCTATAGCCTAGGCCACAAACACAGGGGTGATATTTGGATCTTGATTATTCTCTTAATTTTCATTCCTGTTTTCAGCAGAATGTCCAACTAGAAACCAAGGTAATTCTATCATTATTAAACTCAATAGTATATGTGGCATACAGAAGTTATTTTCTTAACTCTTACAATAACCTTTAGGAATTTTTAAAATTCCCATTATACAGATAAGGAAACTAAAATTCAAAGAGAGTAAGTAAGATTAAATGTTAAATTTTTTGTGTGACATCAAGGCCTGTGCAAAATTCATTTGACCCCATCAATATTTCTCTAATCCTTCTCTTCTCCTTTTTTCTCTCTGTTCCTCTCTTTATCATTTTTCTGTCTGGATTATTCCAGCAATAGCTTTCTAACTGGTACAGTGCCTCTCTTCTTTCCCTCCCCCAATCTTTTTTTCATACTCTGCCAAATACAAAGCTGTTCATTTTATTCCCCTGCTTAAAATTCCTCAGTGGTTCCCTGTGGCCCACAAAATGAAGATCAGACTCCTTATCATGGCACATCCATCATCTGGTTCCTGCTTACATTTTCAGCATCATTTCCTACTACTTTCCCTTTCCTGGTCTACATTCTGGCAATATTGAACTATTTATGGTTATTAGAACTTAATGAGTTCTCTCCAAGCTTTTGCTTTTGGAATTTTCCTCTTGCTTGGAATTTCCTTCTCTCCTGCTCTGCCTTTGGGAATCCTTCCTTAGCTATTACAATTCATTTTAAACAGTATTTCTGTGATGTGGACATTTAAAAATATTCCTTGATATTCCCTAGAAAAATGAGGCAGTATTAGGCTTGTCTAAGTCCTCTATTTTTTATTTTTATTTTTTTGCTTCTAGGAGAGCATTTATCACATTGTACTCTTACCTATTAGAGAGTGGAATCCTTAAAAGCAGAATTTTTTTCTTGAGCTCAGGATGAGTATCTTTTAACTCTAGTCCCTAATGTTGTTTCTGACACGTATTTGTATTGATCTGCTTAATACAAAATTACATAACAAAGTACCATAGACTGGGTGGCTTGTTAAACAACAGAAACTTATTTTTCCACAGTTCTGGAGGATTGAAGTCTGAGACCGGGTGCCAGCATGGTCAGGTTCTGGTGAGGGCTCTCTGCTCACTGTGTGCCACCGTGGCCTTTCCTTGGTATGTGTGTGTAGAGAGAGGAATTGTTCTTTTCTTATAAGACCAACAATGCTATTGGATTAGGACCCTACCCTTATGATCTCATGTAACTTTATCCGAAAAGCCCTATCTCCAAATACAGTCACAGTGGGGGTTTTTACTGAATTTTGGGGGGATTCACCACAGTTAGTATTCAATATTTGTTAAAATAATTGTTAAATTTTTTTTATTTTGTGATTCACTGTTTACACAATTGTTTTTGCCATTAGATTATACATTTCTTAAGAGGAGGGAGGGACTGTTTCCTCTTTTTGTATATTTTGGACTTTGAATATATAGATTTTCAAGAGTTGTTGAATGAGCTAAGTTAATTGCATTATAGAATGAGATTGATATTGCGTTATTTAAGTCAGGTGCCTAACAAGGGCTTCTGGGTTACTAATTTTCAGTGACTTTTTTTTCTACTCCAAATCTCTTATTCTTTGTCTTCATATTTCAAGGTAATTATTGTTACCACTTTCTTACATCCTTTCAGAAGTATCCTATTTATATATAAGTATTATACATATTTATCACTGTAGGGCAGTGGTTCTCAACCTTCCTAATGCCTTGACCCTTTAATACAGTTGCTCATGTTGTGGTGACCCCCAACCATAAAATTATTTTCGTTGCTACTTCATAACTGTAATTTTGCTACTGTTATGAATCGTAATGTAAATATCTGATAGGCAGGATGTATTTTCATTGTTACAAATTGAACATAATTAAAGCATAATGATTAATCACAAAAACAATATGTAATTATATATGTGTTTTCTGATGGTCTTAGGTGACCCCTGTGAAAGGGTGGTTCGACCCCTAAAGGGGTCGCGACCCACAGGTTGAGAACCACTGCTGTAGGGTTTTTAATCATTAAAGATAATAAGTTATAGAAAATAATTAGCATGATGTAGTATAGTATAGTAGATTTTATATAAAAAATGTTAGTTTCCTTCCACTTCCTTCCAGGAAGAGATGGCTTCTTAAGGAGACAGTCAGAAATTCCTTTAGGATTTGTTTTCATTTTATAGTTTAAAATACTCTTAATTTTCAGTCTACAAAGGTTCTTCATATTCACATATAAGTAGAAAGTAATACCTAATATAAGGTAATGACTTCTTACCAGTATTTGAAGTTATTCTGTATCATGATGTTTCATTTTATTAGCACGGTGCTTGGTACTAAACTAGGGGTGATTTTTGTTCCTAGGACAGCGGTTCTCAACCTGTGGGTTGCGACGTCTTTGAGGGTTGAACAACCCTTTCACAGGGGTCACCTAAGACCATCAGAAAACACATATATAATTACATATTGTTTTTGTGATTAATCACTATGCTTTAATTATGTTCAATTTGTAACAATGAAAATACATCCTGACTATCAGATATTTACATTACGATTTATAACAGTAGCAAAATTACAGTTATGAAGTAGCAACGAAAATAATTTTATGGTTGGGGGTCACCACAACATGAGCAACTGTGTTAAAGGGTCACGGCATTAGGAAGGTTGAGAACCACTGTCCTAGGACATTTGGCAGTATTTGGAGACAGTTTTTGGTTGTAACAACTAGGGGATGCTATTGACATTTATTTATTGGATAGAAGTCAGAGATGCTGCCAAACATTCTACAAGATGCAGGACAAACTGCCACAGCAAAGAATTATCTGGCCCAAAATACCAGAAATGCTGAAATAGAAAAACCCTGCATTAGCATTAATTGACTATAAGTCGTGGCCTCTCTCATTCTTTCTGTAATTATTGTCTGTGTTGACTATTCATTTTGTAATTATATAATTTTAAATCTAATGTGATACTAAATTAGATATCTAATGTGTAACAGATATGTACATGTTTCTCAGATTTTATTTTATTTTATTTTTTTAATTTTTACATTTTTAAAAAATTGTTTTATTCAGATTTTAATTTAAAATCATTTTATCAGATAGTGTTGGCATTTGCTTTGCAAGTTTTCACTTTAATTAAAAAAACATACTAAAGGCAGCAGCAGATCTGTCTTTCTTAAATTAAAACAATAAAGTGATTCTTAACTGTTCATTGTACTTTGCTACTTTGAAGTTTGACCTGACCGTATTCTATAGCCCAGTGAGGTTGAAATTATATAACCATCTGCCAGTTAGGTAAGGTAGCAGCTGTCTAGGATGTTAAAGAGTGTTGCTTTACTGGATTGGAGGCAAGCAAGGTTTATGTGTAAATGTTATCTTTATTGGACCTCCAGGTTCTTTAGGGCTATTAAGTGTAATTTTTTCATTGGATGTTGTCATTTTGGTGAAGGTGGTTCCTGGTGGAAATGAAATCATGAGGACTAGGTGACAGGAACATCTCTAGGTTGATTTTCAAGAAAATGAGAATTTCAGGGGGAAAATGAGGCAGAGATTAATGATGTCATCCTATATAATAAAAGCCTAATATGCTAAATGTCCAGCCAACCAGTCAGCCATTCAACCAATCAAAGCATAATATGCTAATGATATGCTAAGGCTGCTCAACCACACGCTATAAGTGCACTGACCACCAGGGGCAGACACTCCAACTGGTAGGTTTGCTTGCTGCTGGGGTCTGGCCGATCGATTGGGACTGAGCGAGATGGGCCAGACATGCCCTGGAGCCCTCATGCGGTCCTTCCCCAGCTGGCCAATCTCCCATGTCTCTCCCCGGCCCCAAACGTGCACCTGTGGGGTCCCTCGGCCTGACCTGTGCCCTCTCGCAATCCGGGACCCCTCAGGGAATGTCGGAGAGCTGGTTTTGACCCGATCCTGTAGGCCAGGCCAAGGTATCCCACTGGTGCATGAATTCGTGCCATGGGCCTCTAGTATAATATTTGGCTTAATTTTTGCTTTGAGAAAGATATACTGCTAAAACTATAAGGTCACACAACTAGTAACTGAGGAGCTGAGATTTAAATCCATGCAGTCTAGCTCTAAAGTCTGTGCTCTAACCTTAACACAACACTGTACTCCCTGGCAGTTATCATCCTCCCTATGACCTTTTCACACCTCCCTGCTCCGCCCGCCCCCCCACCCCCCATCTCCATTTGAAAACGGAGAGAGAGGGAAAATGATGAATTCATTGTGGAAAATTCTGAGTGTAAGGTGGTTTATGAATTACCAAGTTAAAACATCTGAACAACCCTAGCTAGTTTGGCTCAGTGGATAGACCATCAGCCTGTGGACTGAAGGGTTCCAGGTTTGATTCTGGTCAAGGGCTCATGCTTGGGTTGTAGGCTCAATCCCCACTAGGGGTTGTGCAGGAGGCAGCTGATCAGTGAGTGATTCTCTCTCATCATTGATGTTTCTCTTTCTCCCTCTTCCTTCCTCTCTGAAATCAATAAAAATATTAAAACAAACAAACCAAAACAAAAGATCTGAACAGTTATTTAATATACTAATCTGGAGTTCAGGAAAAAGGTTTAAGTTTGAGATTTGTAAGTCATTAGTGAACAGTTAGGGAGTTGTGCAGGGGATGAAATGTAGAGTAAATAAAAAACAATTCAGAGATTACCAACATTTATAGGAAGTTCATAGAGTTGGTGGAGGAGCTTGAAAAATAGGTTAAGAAGTGACCAGAGAGATAAGAAAATCAAGATTAAAAATTAAGGTTAAAAGCCAAGAAGGAATGTATGATGCCAGATGTCTTAAAGGCATGCCCTGCTGGCGTGGCTCAGTGGTTGAGCATTGACCTATGAGCTAGGAGGTCACATGATTCGATTCCCTCTTAAGGCACATACCCAGGTTGTGGGTTTGATTTTCGGTCCAAGTGCATAGAGGGAGCAATTCATCAAACACTCTCTCTCTCTCTCTCTCTCTCTCTCTCTCTCCCCCTCTCTTTCTCCTCCCTCCCCCCCCTCCTCTTTTTCTAAGAATCAATAAAAAATAATATCCTCGGGTGAGGAATTAAAAAAAAACTTGAAAGGCAATTTGGGGGCTTAAGAGCATCCATATTTAAAATTTTTTATATAAAACACCAAGTTGCTCTCTAGGAAAGCTGTGGCTAATTATGTAGATAAAGAATATTTTTAGGATATTCTATAATTTACTTTTCTTGTAAGAGTAGCTACTGGGAATGACCACTGATTGTAACATGAGAGAAAAACTGAGTCATGCAAAGCCTTCCCATGAAATTCTTATATATTTATTTGGTTATAATTTTCAGGGCTAGGAAACTTATCCTTTACCCTTTAGTTCCTCTGGCTAGTCAAATAATTTAAACGATATATAGCAAATTAATAGGAGAAAATAAAATTTTAATACATGTGCACGGGGCATTCATGTAAGCATTAAATTCCAAAGACAGTGAGGCAAAAAGAGGTATATGTGTCACTTTGGACAAAGGAGAAAAGTAGGGAAGAGGTTCCAGATTTGAAAGGGGCAGTAGACAATTCACAGGTAGCCAACTCAGAAACAGTGGGATAGAGGGGAATCCAGTGAACAGATATTTGCATAGAATTTTCCAGTCTGTCATATTTTTTTTTAAATTAAATCTTTATTGTTCAGACTATTACAGTTGTTCCTCTTTTTTCCCCCCATAGCTCCCCTCCACCCGGTTCCCCTCCCACCCACCTCCCTCACCCCCCTACCACTGTCCTCATTCATAGGTGCATGATTTTTGTCCAGTCTCTTCCCACATCCCCCACACCCCTTTCCCCTTCAAGAATAGTCAGTCCACTACCTTTCTATGCCCCTGATTCTATTATAATCACCAGTTTATTCTGATCATCAGATTATTTATTCACTTGATTTTTAGATTCACTTGTTGATGGATGTGTATTTGTTGTTCATAATTTGTATCTTTACCTTTTTCTTCTTCTTCCTCTTCTTAAAAGATACCTTTTTTTCATATAATACTGGTTTAGTGGTGATGAACTCCTTTAGCTTTTCCTTATCTGTGAAGCTCTTTATCTGACCTTCAATTCTGAATGATAGCTTTGCTGGATAAAGTAATCTTGGTTGTAGGTTCTTGGTATTCATCACTTTGAATATTTCTTGCCATTCCCTTCTGGCCTGCAAAGTTTCTGTTAAGAAATCAGCTGACAGTCCTATGGGTACTCCCTTGTAGGTAATTGACTGTCTTTCTCTTGCTGCTTTTAAGATTCTCTCTTTGTCTTTTGCTCTTGGCATTTTAATTATGATGTGTCTTGGTGTGGTCCTCTTGGGATTCCTTTTGTTTGGGGTTCTCTTCGCTTCCTGGACTTGTAAGTCTATTTCTTTCACCAGGAAGGGGAAATTTTCTGTCATTATTTCTTCAAATAGGTTTTCAATATCTTGCTATCTTCTTCTGGCACCCCCATAATTCGGATGTTGGTACACTTGAAGCTGTCCCAGAGGCTCCTTACGCTATCTTCGTATTTTTGGATTCTTTTTTCATTTTGCTTTTCCGGTTGGGTGTTTTTTGCTTCTTCGTATTTCAAATCTTTGACTTGATTCTTGTGCTCCTCTGGTCTGCTGTTGGGAGTCTGTATAATATTCTTTATTTCAGTCAGTGTATGCTTAATTTCTAGCTGGTCCTTTATCACAACATCGAGGGTCTCACTAGATTTCTTGAGGGTCTTGCTACATTTATTGGCGGTTTCTAGAAAATTCTTGAAAAACCTTAAAAGTGTGGTTTTGAACTCTGTATCCAGTAGTTTGCTTTCCTCCATTTCTGTCATTTGTGTCCTGTTTCTTTGTCTCGGCATTTTTTATGCTTCGCTGTGTCGATAGAGTGGCTTTCTGTGCTAAGTGTCCTATAGGGCCTAGTGTCTCAGCTTCCACAATTACCTGAGGTGGACACTCTTGGTGCACCCCCTTGTGGGCTTTGTGCACAGTCTTGTTGTAGTTAATCCTTGATTGTTGTAGGTAACACTGGGAGGATTTGACCTCCAGGCCAATTGGCTGTGAGAATCAGCTGTGTCTACGGTGGGAGAACTTCTGTGCTGAAGACACCCTTATGGGGCAAGACTTGCTTCAGTGGGGCTTTGGTGCTGAGTCTGCCCCCTGAGTGTGTCCCTTATGAATCTGAGGAATTGTAATTGGATGGTCCCACTCTGACCACCAGGCACACTGGCTCCTGGATCTCTAAGGAGGTGCTAATCTAGCCTCTGCCTGAGGCTACCCAGCAGAAACCAGCTGTAAAGCAATGCAAGTTGCCCTGGGGCCTTGGGGCAGCTTCAGTTTGTTAAGTAATTTTCAGATTACAAAGGGCCGGGCCTTTCATATGCAAAAGCCTCCGTGCACGGCTTGGGCGGGGCGGGATCCCAGGGGATCAGCAGGGCGGGCGGAGCGAGCAGTTATGGCTGCTCTCAGTCCTGCCCTCAGAGGCCCGGCAATCGCTGCGAGCGCCTCCGAGAGAAAGCTGCCCTCGAGTTCCGACTGATGCCAGACAGTCCCGCTCATCCCGTATGAGTCTGGGTCCCCAGAGACTCATCCGGAACTGGAGCTTAGAGCTTGAGACTCCCTCCCGATTGAAAAAGACAATCGTGTCCTCAGCCGCCAGCCTTCTCCCCATGCACCTCCGCACCTTTGTATTTTACTTCCGCACCGCACCTCCTCTGAGTCTCGGTATGCTTTTCTCTTTCCTTCTAGTTGTAGAATTTCCACTCAGCCAGCCTTCCTGTGGTTCTGGATGATGTCCGTTCCGTCTTTTAGTTGTATTTTTGAAGTGGTTGTGCAAGGTAGCAATCTCCGGTGTTTACCTATGCTGCCATCTTGGTTTTCCCCCCCAGTCTGTCATATTAATTCATATGTGCTAAAGTGAATATGCTGTGGTGATTATGCTAAGGTTCCTTTCTTGAAGCAGATTTTTCAGTCTGACTCTCTTTAAGAAGGAAAGAGAGGGGTAAAAAACTCTTCCTGAGTTTGTTGGACTTTAATTGTTTTCAGCCAAAATAATCTGTCTGTCAGGGTGGTACTGTGGGAGACTCACTCCCAATTCCCACACAGTGTTATAACTTGTCTCTATTACTAGGACTTAAGAACTTTGAGACTGGGGGCACTGTCTGTTTTGTTATGTATATAAACTGCATCTTATTACCATCATATCTCCAGGTTTAGGATAGTCCCTGGCATAGCTATAATAATAAAAGCATAATATGCTAATTAGACTAGGTAGCCGAATGACCTTCCAGACGTCACTCTGGACGTCCTTCCAGATGAAGCCGCTGCAGCGGGGGGCCGAAGTAGAGGTGGTTAGGGGGGATCAGGCAGGCAGGTAAGCAGTTAGGGGTGATCAGGCAGGCAGTCAGGCAGAGTAGTTAGGGGCAATCAGGCAGGCAGGCGAGCAGTTAGGGGTGATCAGGCAGGCAGGCAGGCGAATGGTTAGGGGTGACCAGGCAGACAGAGTGGTTAGGGGCAATCACGCAGGCAGGCAGAGTGTTTAGGGGTGATCAGGCAGGCAGGCAGGTGAGTGGTTAGGAGCCAGCGATCCTGGATTGCAAGAGAGATGTCCGACCACAGGCTGGATCGGACCTAAACCAGCAATCGGACATCCCCCGAGGGGTCCTGGATTGCAAGAGGGTGCAGGCTGGGCTGAGGGGGACCCCCCCCCCCCCCCAGGCCTCTAGTAACTTAATAAATATTTGACTGACTCTTTAGTAACTGATTGCCACTAAAGAGTCAGGCCCCAGGATGTATGTCTCTCAGAGGCTTGGGCCTAATTTATCTACGGTTTGCTGTTGCTCTAAATTAGGGGAGAACAATCTATCTCATCACTGTTTGGGAGAGCTTGGATTACCTGACATTTTATCAGCTCAGAGTTGTCGTTGAGTATGTGGGTTTTTGTTTGTTTTAATCAGCTTTTGGTTGCCTTTCTCTTTAGGTATGTATGCATGATGGAGTTAACATAGCCGGCTTGCTATCCTTAGAAAGATCTGCTTACAAGATTGGCCCTTGGCTGGCATCTGAGAAATTGGATTTTGGGAGCATTCCCACCATTTCATAACCGATAAGGGTTGTTTACTATGCCTGAACTGTTTGTACAAACAATATGATTTATTTTGAGCACCTCCTTTTCTTCCGAAAGTCTGGAACTTTTGTATGTGCTAGGCAGAGAAATGCCTACATAACCAGTCTCCCAATAAAAACTTGGGATGCCGAGTCTCTAATGAACTTTCTTAGTTAGACAACATTTTACATGTGTTGTCACAATTTAGTGCTGGATGAATTAAGTGCATTCTGTAGGGCTCCATCAAGAAAAGACTCTAGGAAGCTTGTACTTGGTTACCTCTGGACATAACCTCAAATGGCTTTTCCCTTTGCTGATTTTAGTTTGTTATTATTTTGCTGTAATAAATCATAGCTGTGAGCACAGTGATGTGCTGAGTCCTGTGGGTCTTCCCAGTGAATCACCAACTCTGGGCTGGTTTCAGGGACTCCTGACATAGCATAAAATTTAGAAACATCCCAAAGAAGCATCTTATGAAGACTGTAATCTTCTCACTCTACTCTCTCCTTGATATTACCAGAAGCAGAATGACGGTTTAACCTGTTGTAATCTGGATGTAGAAATATATACATTAAGGGACAGTTATTTCATTTTTGAAAGATTGGAAAATAAGGAACTTCCTTATTTGATTTATTATAGTTGAATTTAGAAATTTGAGTTTACACCACATTTTATATGGACATTTTTATTAGGTTAAGACACTTTGTAATTTTTGTAATAGAATTGTAGTGATACTTTGAAATCTCAATTGTGCTTGTCCTGAGAAATTTGTGTTCTAGGAAAGGGATACTATTGCTTCAGTTATTCAGTTATGCGTTCCATTACTGCAAAGTTCCTGTGTTGTATATTTTAGATAGTTTATTTTGACACTTAGATAAACAGAAGCCAAACACATGCATACCCAGAATTAGTCCCTGAACTTTGTTCCAGGGTAAAGATAAGGCATTTAGACTTCTCCAGTGCAGATAAATACATTATTGCTACTGAAAAATGAGTGTTATGTGATTCTTGGGTTGTTTATATAGACAGTGAAGGTCTTAAAAAATTCCTGCCAACAAAACTTAAGGAAAATTTATATTCATCCATAAAACCTGCTTTTAAGAGTATAGGTTAGGCACGAGATTCTGTAACTCAGTAAAACATTTCTCTATATAATTTGTTTACAACATGCATGAAAAATTCACCTGAACGATGTTGTCCTGTTCTTGTCCAGCTTTATATTATGTTTCTGCCTTTTAAAACATAGACTTAGTTAAGGTATAAATTGTATATGTCTAAGCTGTACAATTTGATAAATTTTTATAAGTTGTAATGCTTGTGAAAACCCCCACCACAGCCAGCATACAAAACATTTTCTTTCTTTTCTTTTTTTAATTAAAAAAAACCACGATTTGCCCTAACTGGTTTGGCTCAGTGGATAGGGCGTCGGCCTGCAGACTGAAAGATCCCAGGTTCGATTCCGGCCAAGGGCATGTACCTTGGTTGCGGGCACATCCCCAGTAGGAGGTGTGCAGGAGGCAACTGATGGATGTTACTCTCTCATCGATGTTTCTAACTCTCTATCCCTCTCCCTTCCTCTCTGTGAAAAATCAATAAAATATATTAAAAAAAAACACCACGATTTTACTTTTTTTTTTCAAGTATTATTCTAAATATGTGTTTTACAGACAAGGGTAAATATGGGTCATAAATGTACTATAGAAGAAAGTATTTTTATAGACATTGAAAATAATTTTTAAAAAGAAAACACTCATATTTATCTAGATGTGGCTATGTTACACAGGAAGATTTCAGCATCCAAAGTACAAAGACAAAATGACTGTGGCTTTTTTTGCCACACAAAATATTGACAGTCTCCCCTGTAGCCTACTCTTAATTGTTAGTTGGGATGCCAAATAGACAGCATACTGACCTCTAGGGCTCCATTGGACAGACAGGCTCAAACATCAGAATGAATTCAACTTATGAACAACCTGGCCTTGAACCCAACCAAATCCAGAGTCCAGCCAGAGGCCCATTAGAGATAAATACTAGTACAATTGTAGTGTCACTTTTTCAAGCAAAATATTTTTATCGTCCCTCAAAGATTGCACTTTGTAGTCTGTTTCCCCCCCTGCCCTAGCACCAGGCAACCACTGATGTGCTTTAGATTACTTTGTATTTTCTATAAATTGTATCATATGATATAGACTTCCGTGTAGTGTCTTGCATTCAGCACAGTGATACTGAGATTTATCCATCTTGTTGCATGTATCAGTAGTTGATTCCTTTTACTGCCCAGTAGTATTTTATAGATATATTTTGTTGAACCTGTCACCAATTTATGGGTACTTGAATTACTGGTATTCCATTTTGTGACTGTTGTAAATAAATCTATTGTATTAGTTTTTGCATGGACATAGAGTTTCATTTTGTTGGTGTGCCCTACCCTTTTTTATTTAAAAAATTAATGCCAGTAATCCTTTTTGTCCCTGGCAAAACAAGGGGAAGATAACACATCAATCATTCACTTATTCAATAAACATATATTAAATGCCAGGTATAATGAATGCAGTGTGCTGAAGACACAGTGGTGCACAAGAACTCAAGCTTTTTTCTCATAGAGCTCATAATTTGTTGAATAAGCCAGGCACATTATAAGTACTAAAAAGTGTGGAAATTGTGTGAAGTATAGGACGCTATGGAACATATGATAGATGTTCTACACTCCCTGGTCTGGGTTGATTAGGAAAAGAGTCTTTGAAGAAGAAATACTAATATAAATAGGAGTTAAGTACATAAAGCATTCTAGGTAAGAGGAAGAGAGTGCACGAAGGCTCCTAAGAGGAGTGAGGTATTCCGTCCATTAGATTTTCTTTTTTTTTAAAATATATTTTATTGATTTTTTACAGAGAGGAAGGGAGAGAGATAGAGAGCTAGAAACATCAATGAGAGAGAAACATCGATCAGCTGCCTCCTGCACATCTCCCACTGGGGAGGTGCCCGCAACCCAGGTACATGCCCTTGACTGGAATCGAACCTGGGACCCTTCAGTCCGCAGGCCGACGCTCTATCCACTGAGCCAAACCGGTTTCGGCTCGTCCATTAGATTTACTTTGTGGATGTGACTTTCAAAGAGTAAGCCTAGTTTATATTAAGAAGAATGTTTTATGGGGAATTTTTTCCATACAGCTTCAGGCTTTACTTTTGTGATATTTAAGACTTGTATAGTAGAATTAAATATTTGTATGACTGTATCTCTGAGGAAATTGGCATGTTGAATATATGTGGTAATAAGAAAGAAGTTGCTTTAGTCAGTTTGGCTCAGTGGATAGAGCATTGGCCTGCAGACTGAAGGGTCCTGGGTTCGATTCTGGTCAGGGGCACATACCTCAGTTGCAGGCTTCTCCCTGGCCTGGGCCCTGGTTGGGGCTCATGCAGAAGGCAACCAATCGATGTGTTTCTCTCACATCGATATTTCTCTCTGTTTTTCCCTCTCTCTTCCACTCTCCCTAAAAATCAATGGAAAAGATATCCCTGGGTGAGGATTTAAAAAAAAAAAAAAAAGAGGTTGATGTGAGGAAGAGATAAAGAGAGATGGATGGAGTGTGAGAAGGATAAAGTATATGGTTGGATATTTTGGTCTCTTATCTATCACTGATTATTACAACAGAAAGGATGCTCAATTTCACTAGTTATAAGGGAAATGCACATCAAAACCATAATGATATACCATCTCACATCTGTTAAAATGGCTATTATCAGTAAGATAATAAGAAATAATAAGTGTTGGAGAGAATGTGGAGGGAGAAAGGGGAACCCCCTTGTACATTGCTGGTGGGAATATAAATTGGTGTAGCCTCTATAGAAAACAGTATGGAGGTTCCTCAAAAAATTAAATATAGAGTTACCATATGATCTAGTGATTTCTTTTCTGGATATCTACCCCAAAATTTGAAAACACTTATTTGTAAAGGTATTTATACCCCTTTGTTCATTGCAGTTTTATTCACAATAGCCAAGACATAAAAATACCCTAAGTGTCCTTCAACTGATGATGATTGGATAAAGAAGTGGTATTTTTTTTTTTTTTTTAGCATTTTATTTTATTTTATTGATTTTTTACAGAGAGGAAGGGGGAGAGAGATAGAGAGTTAGAAACATCGATGAGAGAGAAACATCGACCAGCTGCCTCCTGCACATCTCCTACTGGGGATGTGCCCGCAACCCAGGTACATGCCCTTGACCGGAATCGAACCTGGGACCTTTCAGTCCGCAGGCTGACGCTCTATCCACTGAGCCAAACCGGTTTCGGCAAGAAGTGGTATTTTTATACAATGGAATACTAACCCATAAAAAAGATGAAATACTCCCATTTTCAACAACATGGATGGATCTCATCTCAGATATTTAATGACATATTTAGATGGTATTTATTTTGCTACATTTTACTTTGCTTACATATAAGGAATATTACATGAATAATTCTTTAACCCAAGATTCCATAGCAAAGCCAGTTTCTCCCAGTACTAGAAGTTCTTGATCTGAGGAAGTTAAAGAGTTTGTATGTTTTGTAAATGGACAAATGTATATGATGGGACACAATGTATTTTGTTTGTAGAGAACATGGTCTTAATGTCAAATTGCTTTTTGTGGACGTCATACTTTATTTTTCAAGGAAATTATTCTTATTTTAAATAAACAAAATTTCTGTTAAAATAGAAATATACACAGATGTTTATAGCAGTTTTATTTCTAATAGCCCCAAACTGGAAAATACCCAAATGACCTTGAAAGGGTGAAAAGTTAAACAGATTGTGGTACAACCATACCATGAATATTACTCCATGAAAATTAATGAACTATTCATACATACAACAACTTGGATGAACCTCCAGGAAATTTTGCTTGGTGAAAAAAGCCAATCTCGCCGAAACCGATTTGGCTCAGTGGATAGAGCATTGGCCTGGGGACTGAAGGGTCCCGGGTTCGATTCTGGTCAAGGGCATGTACTTGGGTTGCGGGCACATCCCCAGTGGGAGATGTGCAGGAGGCAGCTGATTGATGTTTCTCTCTCATCGATGTTTCTAACTCTCTATCTCTCTCCTTTCCTCTCTGTAAAAAATCAATAAAATATATTAAAGAAAAAAAAGAAAAAAAAAGAAAAAAGCCAATCTCAAATAGATATGTATTGAATGATTTCATTTTTGTAACAATCATGAAATAACATAATTATCCAGTTGGAGAACAAATTGGTGGTTGCTCTTGGTTAGGAATGGGATGAAGAGATGGTGACTATAAAGTTTTAACATAAGGGAGTCGTGATAATACAGTTAAGTATTTTGATTGTAATAATATGTGACAATTGCATATATTTACACTCACATACACAGATGAGTGCTTGTATAAAGTGAAATCTGGATAAGCTCAATGGATTGTGCTAATGTCAATTTCATGATTTTGATACTGTACAGTTACTGTGTCAGATGTTCACACTGAGGAGAGATGCATTGGACTTTTGTCAGGATCTATTTCATTTAAACTACCTATGAATTTGTAGATATTTCAAAATGAAAAAAATTGGATGTAAAAGTAAGTAATTCAAGGACACCTTTGATTTTGATATATATATATATATATAAAATACATGACTATATTTTCATGAAAATTCAAGTAATGTAAGCTTACTTGGTAAAAAGGGGAAAGAGCAAATAATTAACATTTTCAGAATAAGCATTTTTTTCTTCTCTCATAAAAGGAAATAAGTATTTTTCATTATATGCATAATACTTATTACAGATTTATGTCTATACTGACAGTTAACTGATACAGACATGATCAAATTATGCTATACCTTTACACTCTACTTTCTTGTGGTAGTGTTGTAGCATGGAGTGGGAAATTCAAGACAGCTGAGTATTCTAGACATGTTGCATCTGTTCCTGGGAATTAAATGCTGCATATGGTTAGCAAATACTGATTCAGTAAGCATATGTAAACAAAAAATGATTACTTTATTCTCAGTAATTTGGCTAGATATGAGAGGGAAAATAATATTGCCTCTACATTCATACTACATTTACTGTTTCATTTATTGTAGTATGGTAGAAGGATGAGATGATTATTGCTTAGATTTTGGTAACATTTGAATGGGAATGGGCTATTGAGTACAATATATGTAGATATGTAAACTGTCTGCTCATAACAATGTTGGAGATTAGTGCTATACAAAATGAGTTAAATAAACCCGATCTTGCTCTTGGAACAAATGAAGTCAGCCTCTGGCTTGGTTGGGGAGGCACACAGGTTAACAGATAAAATATAATGCTGAGACATATATGAGTTAAGTTTTGGGAATGCAGAGCACATCATTTAATAGTCTATAGACTTCACTGAAGAGCAGGGAAAATGGCATTTGGATAGTGGGAACATTATAGTAGGTCAGGAAAGGCCTTGCCATATTATGTGGTGGGAACTGAGTATAAAGAAGTGAGATGAATGGCAAAAGGTAGGTTACCCATTAAGACTGTAGGCACAGGGACAAAGACCCACAGTATTTGTGGCGGTCCATGAAAATATTTTCTTTTCTTTTAAAGTCAGAAGGAAAAAATGGACTTTTAGGTTGAAGAAAATGTTGTAGTATATAATACTAATACGTTCTCTTTATACCAATGCATTTATAAAATATAATTTTTTTAAAATATAATTTTCAATAGTTTTTATGGAGAAAGGGACTTATGAAAACAGAAGTTCCCAGGCCTCTAAAGTGATCAAGCAGCTCTGTTGGATATCCTCTTATATAATAAAGAGCTAATTTGTAATTAGACCGAACAGCAGACAACTGTCTGGACGACACTGGGGCTGCGAGGCAGCCAGGGTTGTGAGGTCTGAGCCCCTTGCACGAATTTCGTGCATTGGGCCTCTAGTATATCATAAAGGACCCTATATGCACACATAGTGTTTGGATTTAATTCTAGGAGCATCAGGGAGCTAACAGATTTTTAGCATCATCAGATCAGCTCTGTTTTTTATGATGATGCCTCTATCAGCAGTTTGGATGAGATTCTTTTTAGTTTAATGTAGTTATGTTAATCAAAATTGTTTTAATACTTATTATAACCAAATACCACCTGTTTAAAATGAGAGCAATTAAAAAAAAATCCATCTCTAATCAGTATACCTGGTTAAGGATGTCCCTTAAAAGAGCTAATCGACCATACTTGACTGAATAAAAGTTGTCTAGCTGTTAACAAATTTAGAACACTGACTTGTAAATGATCAGGTCTCTGTATGTGATCTGTGACAAAATAATGCTAGGCTATACTGTTTCTTGTACTCTTTGTTTCATCCCTACTTTTCCTACATTATTTATGAAGAATTCAAAACTTTGTACAGAGATATTGCTAGGACTCATTCCACAAAGAGCATTTAAAAAGCTACAAACACTGTTTTACAAAATAAACTTTCTTTGTTTTGACCAGGGCAGTTTAGTTAGAATTCTTGCTAGAATACCTTTATATTGTATAAGAATTTGCTGAATCATAATTTGGAAAGTTACTCTTAAAATATCACATTATAATTGACTTGTACTAATGTCACTATCATAAAATAATTCCTGAAAAGTAGGCTCAAGTTATTTTAAGAAAAAAATTATTTAGTGAAAACTGAGGGATATTAAAGATATAATTTAGTCCCTTCCAATTGTATCTCTATTGCTTTGATAATCAATTCAGCTTAGTTGGGGGCGGAGCAGGGGAGAGGGAAACACAGGGGAGATTGGATTTGTTTATTTTTGTCTTTTTTTATAAGGAGGAATTTTAGGTTTCAATCATCAAATTATTTAATAAGTAGAGGTCCGATGCACAAAATTCGTGCAAGGGCTCGGCCTTGACTGCCGCCGCGGCAGCCAGTCCTCTGCCTTGGTCCCTGCCCACCGCAGCGGCTGCCTCGGCCCTTGCAGCCCAGGCTTTGTCTGGAAGGATGTCCGA
Organism: Myotis yumanensis; assembly: GCF_028538775.1. Lineage (NCBI taxonomy): Eukaryota > Metazoa > Chordata > Mammalia > Chiroptera > Vespertilionidae > Myotis > Myotis yumanensis. Next base: position 10,296,698 of record NW_027223759.1, read on the forward strand.
AAGGACGTCCGGTCTAATTAGCATATTATGCTTTTATTATTATAGATGTCACTAAAAAGTTTTGATGTATTCTGGCCTTTAGCTACTTTTCAGTTGTAAAGGAGATCCAGGAAGAGCAAAAATTTTCATTTTGTATCTATTCTTTCACAAGGATATACATTTTCTTTTTCTTTTTAAATTAAACGAGGCACTTATTTATGTATGATCTTTATACTTCCAAGTACAGTTAGATTCATTAACTCAGTAGTCAACGCAAAGTTCTAGTCAAAATGGATAACAGAAAAAGAGAAGGGAAAAAAGGGATATTTTGGTTGTGGAAAACAAGAGATATTGAGTTCAGAAGTTTATTCTGTCCTTTCTAACAATCAAGACAAAAAGGGAAAACGAGTGGGTTATATAGCTTCACTATCTGGTATTAGGTAAGAAGCATTTAACTTAAGAAATGGAGTGGGGAGTAGTACCTTCCGGCCTGGATGACCGTATTTCCCGTGCTGTACCACGGCCTCCTCTTTCTCTTCCGGTCCCTGGGGGTCTGCGGGCTTTGGTGCAGAGATGGCCAAGTCCAAGAACCACACCACGCTCAAGCAGTCCTGAAAATGGCACAGAAACGGCATCAAGAAACCCCACCACAAAGATACGAATCTCTTAAGGGAGTAGACCCCAAGTTCCTAAGGAACATGGCGCTTTGCCAAGAAGCACAAGAAGGGCCTGAAGAAGATGCAAGCCAACAAGGCCATGAGCGCACGCTGAGGCCATCAGGCCTGGTCAAGCCCAAGGAGGTCAGGCCCAATATTTCAAAGGGCAGCAGCTGCGAGCTCAGTCGACCTGCCTACATCGCTCACCCCAAACTTGGGAAACGTGCTTGTGCCCGCATTGCCATGGGGCTCAGGCTCTGCCGGCCAAAGGCCAAGGCCGAAACCAAGCCCCAGGCTGCGGATGCAGCTGCAGCTCAGGCTCCCAAAGGGGCTCAGGCTCCTACCCCGCAAAGTGTCCAGGCTCTCGCTCCCAAAGGTGCCCAGGCCCCCACGAAGGCTGCACAGTAGAAGCCTCTGACTGCCAATGTGAGGACAGAAGGACTGGTGGGCTCCCTGGGCTGCTGACTGCATGGAGCTGGTGTCCTCCTGTGCTATTTGTACAAATAAACCTGAGGCAGGATCTGTCAAAAAAGAAAAGAAAAGAAATGGAGTAGGACAGGGAAAAGAAATTATGCCTCATAGGCATGTTTTTTCACATTACAGAGTTTATGTTTGTAGTTTGAATCTTTTAAGTATGAATTTGTGTTACATGTACTTTGTATGTAGAAATATTTTTAATTTTTATAATTTGGTAAAGTTTGCAAATTAGGGGATAATCTAAGGAAATACTGGTATTTAATGTATAAGAGAATCTAAAATATAATTAAGATTGTCATTAAAGGAATTTGAATATGTGAGTACATGTGGTAAAAATATGGTAGAATTATAATTAGGTTCATACCTTAGAGTTATTTTTTACTATATTTTCTGGACATTTAGTTGATATTAATAAATATCTTCTAGAAGATTGCCTGAAGTGGTTTTAAATTGTTGAAATCAAGTCACATTTATTTTTCAGTAATTATCATCTGATTACTAAATTTAGTAATTATTGTCTGTGTCCAAAAAGACCATTATAAGGTACTTGAGAACTCTGTATTATCTACTTGTGAATACCCTAGTGCTCTAGCTCAACACTTTGAAGGTGCTTTCTGTTGTGATATGACAGGGCTAGGAGTCTAAATTGGCTTGGGCACACAGTTGTTGGCTTTTTCATTCCTTCTCCAGAGTTTGGTCCTTAGTTTTGTGGGTTCAGAAACGTTTTAATGAATCATCTCCAGTGCTCAGGTGCTAGTGAATTAAGCCACACTAAATAAGATACACCCAAAATTAAGAAATAAATCAGAAGCCCATGAGGAATATATTGGCCAAGTGTAATAGTTCTGGCTAGTTAAACACATTAGGAAAGTCTACTTTAAGAAACCAAATAAAGATCAGCTGTTGCTTTTGAAAACCTTTTACTTCTTTGGTATTCTCAGTAATGTTGGTAAATATTTGTTAGCTGATGAATTATGTGGCAAATGTTCTCTTGAAATTAGCTAAATTAGATTATGTTTATGGAAAAAGATTGATTGGTATTGAAACTAAATTGGGTTGTCGCTTCAGTATAAGTGATTATTGAGCATTTCTTCTTCTGGCTATCATATTGATATTTTTAATAACAGAAAGTCATTTTCTTTTGATCACTAGTAGCCATAGCTTTTTAAAACATACATTTTTTTTTTATTGATTTCAGAGAGGAAGGGAGAGAGAGAGAGAGAGAGAGAGAGAGATAGAAACATCAATGATGAGAGAATCATTGATGGGCTGCCTCCTGCATGACCCCTACTAGGGATCTAGGCTGCAATCCCGGCATGTGCCCTTGATCAAAATCGAACCCGGGACCCTTCAGTCCACAGGCCAACACTATACTGGTATCTACTGAGCCAAACCGGCTTGGGCAGTAGCCATAGTTTTTAAAAACAAATATATTAAGATATAATTTATATAACATGAAATTCACTCATTTTAGGTGAACAACGACTTTTTGTAAATTTATTTCTTTAGTTATTTTTAAATACGTGTTTTGTTGATTTTGGGGGAGGAAGGGAGAGGAAGAGAGATAGAAACATCAATGATGAGAGAATCATTGATCGGCTGCCTCCTGCACACCCCACACTGGGGATTGAGTCTGCAACAGGGCATGTGCTCTGACTGGGAATCAAACTGACCTCTTGGTTCATAGGTCAATGCTCAACCACTGAGCCATGCCAGCCAGGCACTTTTTGTAAATTTATAGAGTTGTGCAACCATTACTACAGTCTAATTTTAGAACATTTTCATCTCCCCCAAAGGAAATCATATATCCATTTGTAGTCACTCTTCTCATCCTTAGTTTACCATGTCTAATGATGCATATTTAGCTTCCCGTAGCTGACTGTAAAATATGAGAAAAGTGAATACTATATTTCCTGAATTTTTTTATTTTATTTTTATTTTATTTTATTTTTTATTTTATTTTTATTTTTTTTAATATTTTAATAATTTTTATTTCTTAAAGTATTACAAAGAGTATTACATATGTCTCCTTTTTTCCCCCCCTTGATATTCCCCCGGCCCCTACCCCCCGCACCCCCCGCCCCGTGTCTTGTGTCCATTGGTTAATCTTATATGCATGCATATAAGTCCTTCAGTTGGTCTCTTAATCCCCCCCCCCCCCCCAACCCTCCCCAGGCTTCCCACTGTAGTTTAACATTCTGTTCAATGTTGCTCTGCTTCTGTATCTACCCCTGTTCATCAGTCCATACTGGTCCCCTTTATTTGTCCCAACCTCACTGGAGTAGTCTCAACCTCACCAGGGCCGTTTCAACCTCACCGGGGCCGTCCCTACCTCACGGGGGCCGTTTCAACCTCACCGGGGTCGTCCCTACCTCACGGGGGCCGTTTCAACCTCACCGGGGTCGTCCCTACCACACCGGGGCCGTTTCAACCTGACCGGGGTTGTCCCTACCACACCGGGGCCGTTTCGACCTGACTGGGGTCGTCCCTACCTCACGGGGACCGTTTCAAACTCACCGGGGTCGTCCCTACCTCACGGGGGCCGTTTCAACCTCACCGGGGTTGTCCCTACCACACCGGGGCCGTTTCGACCTGACCAGGGTCGTCCCTACCTCACGGGGGCCGTTTCAACCTCACCGGGGTCGTCCCTACCACACCGGGGTCGTCCCTACCACACCGGGGCCGTTTCAACCTGACCGGGGTTGTCCCTACCACACCGGGGCCGTTTCGACCTGACTGGGGTTGTCCCTACCTCATGGGGGCCGTTTCAACCTCACCGGGGTCGTCCCTACCTCACGGGGGCCGTTTCAACCTGACCGGGGTTGTCCCTACCACACCGGGGCCGTTTCGACCTGACCGGGGTTGTCCCTACCAGACTGGGGTCGTCCCTACCTCACGGGGGCTGTTTCAACCTCACCGGGGTCGTCCCTACCTCACGGGGGCCGTTTCAACCTCACCGGGGTCGTCCCTACCTCACGGGGGCCGTTTCAACCTGACCGGGGTTGTCCCTACCACACCGGGGCTGTTTCAACCTGACCGGGGTTGTCCCTACCACACCGGGGTCATTTCGACCTGACTGGGGTCGTCCCTACCTCACGGGGGCTGTTTCAACCTGACCGGGGTTGTCCCTACCACACCGGGGCCGTTTCAACCTCACCGGGGCCATCCCAGCCTTACCGGGGAAACAGGAAGTTTGGCCCTCTGTCCCCTGCCGGCGGCTCCCCACCAGACAAAATCTCCAGGCGTTCCTGGTGGTTGAACATCCAGCACTCCTGCCCTCCACCAAGTGCACAGACTGCCTGTCTGCTGTCCCCCAGCGCCCCACAAGAGACTGGGACCAGTGGGCATGTTTGTGCGCTTGCTGGTACAGCAGTTCCACAGTGCCGGCCGAGTCAGGCCCAGCCCTGGCCGGCCCCGGACCCGACTCTGCCCCCCGATTGCGTCCCTCCCAGATGCAAGGAGCTGAAATCTGCAGCCTGCTGGGATGGGCTCTGTACTTGGTGCCTCTGCACATCCTACTCAGTCTCAATGCGCTTCTTTCTATGCGAGGAGTTGAAATCTGCAGTTTGTTGGGTTGGGCTCTGTACTTGGTGTCACATCCTACTCAGTCTCAATGTTCTTTCTCTCCTTCCAGTTGTAGAGCTTCCACTGGGCCAACTTTCCCATGGTTCTGTATGATAGGTGTTTGTCTGATATTTGGTAGTTTCGATGTTGTTGTGTGAGGTAGCACGCACAGGTCTCTTCCTTATGCCGCCATCCTGGTTCTCCTGGGTCTGCTTCTTGAGTGTGTCTCCCATGGCTGTGAGCAGTTGAAGTCTGCAATTTGTTGGGATAGGCTGCAAAAGCGCAGGTGGGTCTTTTTGTGCATCTGGCACAGCTTGGATGGGGATGTAAATTGATTAGGGCTGAGACTCAGGGAGTCGCCCTGGCGGAGCAAATAGCACTGGCTGAGTCTCCGCGGCCCCTTGAATCTCTGCCAGGGCTTTGTGTCCCCCAGTGCCAGCGAGCAGCTGTGCAACAGAGTCTCCCTCGCTTTCTAATGGCTGCAAGGCCGTGCTGCCTCTCCCGGTAGGGTCTGGTGCCTCATGATCCCGCCTGAACCAGCTCAGTGGATTTGAAAGTTTGCAGTAGCAAAGGCGTTTCTACTTGTGAGTCTGGCACAGCCCAGATGGGATTGTAAATTGCGTAGGGCGGGGTCACAGGGAGTCGCCGGGGCGGAGACTCAGCGGCCCCTTGCCTATCCAGGACTCCAGGACTTTGTGTCCCCCAGTGCCGGCGAGCAGCCGAGCGCCAGAGCCTCCCTCGCTTTCTGACCGCTGGAAGGCCGTGCCGTCTCTCGCCTTGGGACCTGGGGCCTCAGAGACCCGCCCGAACCAGCTCAGTGGATTTGAGAGTTTGTAAAAGCACAGTCATTCCCTCTTGTGCCTCTGGCACAGCCCTGAGGGTAGGGCGGGGTCACAGGGAGTCGCCAGCGTGGAGGAAATAGCGATGGCGGCGTCTCCGCGCCCCTCGCCTCCCCGGGACACCAGGACTTCTTGTCCCTCAGTGCCGGCGAGCAGCCGCGTGTCAGAGCTTCCCTCGCTCTCCGACCACTGCAAGGCAGTGGCCGCCTCTCCCTGTGGGATCTGGGGCCTCAGAGACCCGCCCCGAGCAAGCCCAGAGGATTCGAGGGTTCGTAAAAAACCGAGAATCCATTTGCAGCCCGAGTGGCGTGTGACTGCGTACCTCTGGTTTTGGTGCCTCCGTAGCTCCCACTCAGTCTCACTGCGCTTCTTTCTTTTCCTCCAGTTGTAGATCTCCCACTGGGCCAACTTCCCCATGGTTCTGAGTGGCGGTTGTTTACTTCATAGTTGATAGTTTCAATGATGCTGTGAGAGAGCAGCACATACAGGTCCGCTCCCTACGCCGCCATCTTGGTTCTCCTCGAGAAAAGTGAATACTATAGAATTTCCCAAAATTATTTAGCCCTCTTGGCTGGTTCATTTGTTTGTTTTAGAGGTTTGATAATTCAGAGCATGGACATTTTTTGTTGATGTTAATTCTCACTGGAGGATATTTTTTCCATTGATTTTTTTTTAAGAGGGTGGAAGGCGGGGTGGGGGAGAGAGGAGAGAGAGAGAGAGAGGAAAAAGGGGGGGGGGACATCGATGTGAGATACATCTATTGGTTGCCTGCAGCATGTACCCCGACCAGGGTGGATGTGCCTTTGACCAGGAATCGAACCCGAGATCCTCTGATGCACAGTCCAGCACTCTAACCACAGAGCCACACTGGCCAGAGCTAGAGCATGGACATTTTTAAAAAATATATTTTTATTGATTTCAGCGAGGAAGGGCGAGGGGGAGAGAGAGAGAGAAACATCAATGATGAGAGAGAATCATTGATTGGCCACCTCCTGCACACCCCCTACTGGGGATCGAACCTGCAACCCAGGCACCTGCCCTTGACTGGAATCGAACCCGGGACACCTCAGTCCGCAGGTTGATGCTCTATCCACTGAGCCAAACCAGCTAGGGCCATGGACATTTTTGGATATTTCTTTATTCAGACACAAATTATTTAATAGGAGAAAGTGGTAATAATTTGTGTAAGAGTGGAGTTGCTTTTGGGAAATGAATTTTCAAGTTTGCTTCTTGTTTGGAGGTTACAAATTAATTAATGGAAAGAGAGAAGTAATTGAATAAATATGAAACTACAAATTTATTCAACCCTTGTTAGGAATTTAGTAGGAAACTTTACAATGCCTTTTAAAAAGACTTAAGATTTTACATAATAATGTTTTGCAAATTTTACCATAAAATTAATGACATTCTTTTATTTTCTTTAATTTAGCTTCTCAGAATCAAGAACGTCTATGTGCATTTAAAGATCCATATCAACAAGACCTTGGGATAGGCGAGAGTCGAATCTCTCATGAAAATGGAACCATATTATGCTCAAAAGGTAGCACCTGCTATGGACTCTGGGAGAAGTCAAAAGGGGACATCAATCTCGTAAAACAAGGCAAGTACTACTTTTCTTACCTGAAATAACTTTGTGTTTCATAAAATTGAAGTTTATCTGAAAAGCATGGAGGTAGGTTAAAACCCTCTCCTGGAAAACAGTAATTTAGAAGAATATATCCATGTATATATATTCACTCACAAAGCCCAAATTTATAAATGGAATTGATTTTTAGGTGATTTAAATAATATCTTTCTTATTATAATAGCCTTATTGTATGAAATTTAGAAAATACAGAAAGCTAAGAAAAACAAACATGTACAATTTCATACTCCTAAGAATTTTTTTAATTCTACTAATTTATTCTATTAGGTGTGTTTCCTGTGTCCCTCTATGTTTACATGTGTGTGTACTTTTTGTTACCCAAAGTTAGGATAAACTATAAATAATTTCACACCAATTATATATTTTTAAAAATTTTTATTGATTGATTTGGGAGAGTTATATATCATGAATGTTTCACCAAGACTGTGAGTGTGTGTGTGTGTATGTGTATATATAAAGCATTTTTAACCTCTGCACAATATTTCATTGTATTCACATATGGCAATTTACTTACACATTACGCTGTTGGTCATTGTGTTGTTTTCTGATTTTCACTATAATACATACTACTTCAGTGAACATCTTTGAACATAAATCTTTGATCTTATCTAATTATTTCTTTGGAATCGATACCTCAAAGTAGAATTAATTAGATTTTAAAACATGAATATTTTAAAGGCTGTTCAGAAAAATTGCCATCTGGTTTTCCAGAAATGCTATATACATTTACATTCCCTCCAACAGTGTGTGAGAGTGTTATTGATTCCTTGTTACAGTAGTATATTATTACTTTTTAAACTTAGATCAATTTAATGTAGACAAAAATGAAATCTACTGTTGCTTTAATAATTCTTATATTAATGATGCAGTTAAACATTTTGTTGTTGGCTCCCCCGCCCCATGAAATGCCTATTTAAACTTTGCCATTTTCCTGTTATTTAAAAAAATTGTCTCCTATTGATTTGCGAAAGTATTTTATAACTGATGAGTACTCACTCTAACATTGATTGCAATTATTTCAATTATTTCTTAGTTTGTTTTCATTTAATTTTTTTTATCGTATTGACCCTTAACATTATAAGGGTCAATGTTTACATTTATATCAATTTGTAGGATGTTGGTCTCACCTTGGAGATCCTGAAGAGTGTCACCATGAAGAATGCATTGTAACTACCACCCCTCCCTCAATTCAGAATGGAACATATCGTTTCTGCTGCTGTAGCACAGACTTGTGTAATGTCAACTTTACTGAGAATTTTCCACCTCCAGATACAACACCACTAAGTAAGTAACTAAAGTAACTTATTTTTCCTTGTAATTCCTTTCTCCAGAAATTTGCAAAATTAAAAAATATATACAAACAGCCATGGCTGGTTTGGTTCAGTGGATAGAGCAATTGGCCTATGGACTGAAGGGTCCCAGGTTCGATTCCAGTCAAGGGCACAAACCTCAGTTGCAGGCTCCTCCCTGGCCCGGGGCCCTGGTCAGGGCACGTGCAGGAGACAACCAGTCTATGTGTTTCTCTCACATTGTATTTTTCTCTATCTTTCCCTCTCTTTTCCACTCTCTCTAAAAATCAATGGGAAAATATCCTTAGGTGAGGATATATATATAGATATATCATTCAGGTTTGGCAGGAGTGAGAGGGAGAGTTCTAGCATCATGAGACTATATTTAGGTACACCTGAAATCCAAAAGCAGTGCACCAGGATTTCCAAGGTTTTGGTATATTACCAAGTGAGTCAACATATAGTACATTCCAGCCCCTGAGGAGGAGAATTTGGCAATATTAAGAAAACTGCATGTGTGCTTACTCTTTCATCCAGTACCCCCATTTGTTAAGAATTTGAAGAGACACCTCCAAGAGTATGAAAATATATATGCATAGTGTTATCCATTACAGTATTATTTGTAACTGCATAATGGAAATTTTCCAAATGTCTAAGAATAGCAGATTACTTGAAGTACATTACGGTACATACCTGTAATGGAGTACTAACTATGCAGCTGTAAGAAAAAAAATTAGTAAGATCTTTATGAACTGATATGGAGTGATTTCTAGAGATAATGTTAGATGAATAAAAAGCATATACAGTATGCTGTCTTTCATGAAGGTCAGAAAGCTTATCTTTACAAAAAGAAGCAAAGAAAGGATAAGCCAGGAAATAATGAAGTTTATTACTTACAAGGGATAGAGGGGGTGGAGTGGAAAGGATACAGGAAGTAGTGACAGTTCTCTGAGTATAGCCTTTTATATGTAGTTTTGACTTTTGGAATCATGATACTAATATATATATATATATATATATATATATATATGCAAAAAATGAAATTAAATCAATAAGGAAGGGAAGGGAGGAACCCCCAAACTAAAATAAAACTGAAACAAATGAGCCCAATTGTATCATAATCACACTTAAGGAAAAAGGAAAGAACTAATATACGGATTTTTACAAAGATAGTTTTGGCTATATATATTCTTTTGGGTGAGATGGGATATAAGAGATGGGGGAAGAACTGCAAACAAATACTGAACTCTTTTTAGATTTGTTTTCAGTAATGTGGACAAAGCAATTCTAAAACAATTGTGGATGTATTATTATAGGATTAAGAAAATGACTAGCCCTAGCTGGTTTGGCTCAGTGGATAGTGTCAGCCTGGGGACTGAAGGGTCCCGGGTTCGATTCCAGTGAAGGGCACATGCCCAGGCTGTGGGCTCGATCCCCAGTCGGGGAGTGTGCAAGAGACAGCCAATCAATGATTCTCTCTCGTCAGTGATGTTTCTATCTCTCACTCTCTCCCCCTCCCTCCCTTCCTCTCTGAAATCAATAAAAATATATATATATATAAAAAATGACTATATGTGTTGATGTTCTTGGAGCCAGTGTTCTTACTGAAGAAGAGGAACACAGTTACATATGGGGAAGACAAGAGAATCTTATGAGGCCTAAACCGGTTTGGCTCAGTGGATAGAGCGTCGGCCTGCGGACTGAAAGGTCCCAGGTTCGATTCCGGTCAAGGGCATGTACCTTGGTTGCAGGCATATCCCCAGTAGGAGATGTGCAGGAGGCAGCTGATCGATGTTTCTCTCTCATCGATGTTTCTAACTCTCTATCTCTCTCCCTTCCTCTCTGTGAAAAATCAATAAAATATATTAAAAAAAAAAAAAGAGAATCTTATGAGAATAGATTTTAATTCAAGGTATCAGTATGGATTTATGACTTTAAAAATATGTATATGTATATATTACATGCATGTATATGTGGTCATGTATATATGTATATGTGTACATATATATTTATATACATGTGTATGTAATATATGCATATATATATTCACATATACTTCTTAGTTCAATTTGTTGAAAAGGACAAGAAGCAAAAGCACCCCAGTAGCAATGAACTTACATGAAACCCTGATTTAGTTTCTAATACAACTAACTCTCCACTCAAAGAAACTTGGACTTCTTGGAAAAGTGGCTTATTTTAGGACAAGAGTAGGATAGAAGCTAGATCAGTCTGAAACAGCTTCTAACATTAGAAAGTAAGGAAAGAAATGCCCCCAAATAGGATGGAGACTTGTCACAAGGACACAGGAGCCAGCTTGAAGGAACTCCCACTGGCCAAATTAGAGATAATTTGAGTGCTAAAACAGTACAGTAATAAATTGTAAGCTATCGGAAGGAAAACAAATTAATGAGTCTATGCTGGCAGTAGAGAAGGGAAAAGAGAGAGCCCTTGCTTATAGTAGAATGCCAAGTGCCAATGGATAGATGGAGGAGGGCAGCAGTTGGAAAATTATTATTCTGCAAATATCATTATAAGGACTGGATTAGGCAGGAATCATCAAGAGATCCAAATTTAGGGGCAGCAGGATATTTGCATTATTCTAAAGTATTTCCCACATATTAACAGAAAAATTTTAGTAATTATAAAGTGAGGAAATTGGACAACAGCATGATGAGGTAGTTAAGATTAACACAGTTAATGCAGGGCAGATGAAAATCCGTGATATCCAGAGCAAGACGCAGTGTCGCTCATATAGTACTATTTTTTAGCCAAGAATACATACCCTGAATCTAATCATGAGGGAATATTAGACATATATTTGTATATATAAAATTAAATTACAATTTCCATAATTGTAATTTCTGTATCCGATAATAAAAATAATAAAGTTCCTCATATATTATCAAATAGCTTTTGGTAAAAACAGTTCACATTTCCATCAGTGGTATACAAGAGTGCATATTTCATTTATTTTTATCAGCACTAGTATTATGAAAATAAAACTTTGCTGTGATCATTTTGAAAAATGATTTGCTTTGTTTTTATTAGTGAGGTTCACATATTTTTTGTTTGTTTTCTATTTTAAATTTTCTTATATTTATTGCCCATTTGTACTGTTATTTTTCAAGAATGAAGCTAACTAGCTTTGAAATAAATGATTTAAAATAGTCTGAAATTTAGTCATTTCATCCCTTCCTTGCCTGTTTCTGTTGATACTGATAGTTTCTATTGATAGGGATGACAGGAGCTACATTTTAAGTAATAGTTTAATATGTTCTCCCATTCAGTGGGTTGTCTTTCATTTTGTTGATAGTTTCCTTTGTTGTGCAAAAACTCTTTAGAGAACATATTCACCAGTGATACATCTGATAAGGGTTTAGTATCCAAAATTTATAAAGAACTTATGAAACTCAACACCAAAAAAAACAAACAATCCAATTTTAAAAATGGGCAAAAGACCCGAATACACACTTCTCCAAAGAGGATATACAGATGGCCAATAGACATAAGAAAAGATACTCACGTCACTAATCATCAGAGAAATGCAAATTAAAACCACAATGAGATATCACCTCACACCTATCAGAATGGCTATCAGCAGTAAATTAACAAACAACAAGTGTTGGTTAGGATATAGAGAAAAGGGAACCCTTGTGCACAATAATTTTTAAAACATGCAACACCTGACTGTTTATTCAGGGACACTGATCTCTTTTCCCTTAGATTGTCAAATAAAAAAAAATGACAATAGCCAACACAACAATAGCTGTCCAGTGTGAATGAATCAAAATTATACCTATATTTTTTTGTCAAGTTGGCAAAAATGTCTTTTCTGGGGAGCTGCAGAATTTTAGTTATTAGTTTATGTGTGCCATGAGATGGAAAAGGTTGAAAACTACTGCTCTAGGGAACAACAGAGGATACCTAATGTTCTCTGTTAATCTTCTTATGTCTCTACATTGTTTTCAGATGAACAGTTTACTTGCTGACTTCAAGCCATTCATTGCATTAGTGGAATTATATTGTTCTCATTAAGTATGCATTTACACAATATCCACCATCACATTTACTTGCCTTCTCACCGCTAGAACTTGCACATTCAGTAGGGTCAGACCCAGTAGCAATGAAGGAATGTATGGATGGCTGAGAATAACAAGATATAGCTCTCTTCCCTCAGAAAAATGTTGTTTTGTGTGTTTCTTTCCCACCCACAGTTGCAGGTGAAGATCATGAGATACGTAAGTGATACAAACCAAAGCATATGGTAGCAGTGGATCTTCTTTTCTTTTTTAGCAGTGGATCTTTAAGAATAATGAGGGGGGATTGTCAGGAAAAACCTGACAGACTAACCACATGACCATAAGTAAATGTATTTTGTTGAGCCACAGAATTTCACATTAAAATCATTCAAGGATACTTTGATGTAGAATTAGGGGATTGAAGCAAGGTTACTCCACTTCCATCCAGTTCTAAATTTTTTTTTTAATTACAGATTTTGTGCAGTCTTAAGAACTGCCTTACATAGTTTTTTTGGAGGTAATTAGGGCACAAATAAATGAAATCTCCTTAGACTATTTATTCTGGCTGTTGTTTCCTAAAAAATTTAACAAAATGGGAAGTCTGATGTTTTTTGTAGAGACATGAATGAAATGTTTGTTTAAACATAATTAAATAATTAATTATTAAAGTTGGAAAAAGGTATGTGAGCATTGTTATGTGCCATAAAAATTAAGGTTCTATTTGAACCATAAATCACCAATGACTTCTGGCAACTAGCTATCTGTTCTCAAAAAAAGCTTTTTCCTCTGATCTCAGCATCTGAAGTAGACTATACATGTTGTTTTCCTCCATTTAGAAGAATTATTACCCTTTAAAATAAAAAGGGAAATAATGGAAAAAGAACTTCTGATATTTAGAAATAGATGCCAGTTGTTTCGCTGATCTGAGGTTCAGGTCTGAGGTTTCCATCAGAGTCCTTATAGCATGTATTCAGCCAGAAACCACATTATCAGATAATTCTCCCAAGACAAAACTGACTATAAGTGAGGAGATTTATGGATTGATAACTCATATTCTAGGTCTTAATACCTCCATTATTATTTTTTCAAAGATTTCCTCTTATACTAGCAACTTTAAAAAATACTTGCTAGTAGTTCTGTGCCTATTTAGAATATAGTTAGAAGTAGACTTGAATCTACACGTAATTTTGGAATTAAAGGAGATTAGGTACTTTTCTTCTTTTTTAAAAAAAATATATTTTATTGATTTTTTACAGAGAGGAAGGGAGAGGGATAGATAGTTAGAAACATCGGTCAGCTGCCTCCTTCACGCCCCCTACTGGGAATGTGCCCGCAGCCAAGGTACATGCCCTTGACTGGAATCGAACCTGGAACCCTTGAATCCGCAGGCTGACGCTCTATCCACTGAGCCAAAGCGGTTAGGGCGGTACTTTTCTTCTTTTGAGATCTTATTTTCTGAGGCCTTTATTTTTTCTTAGAAAACCATTCCTCTTTGTAACCAGGTAACCTTTTCAGGCACTGTTCTTCCTTTCCCCATCAACAAACGCTGTTCTTAGTTCTCTTTCCCCTTGGCCTTAAGATACTGGTGTTAGATATTTATTTAATGGGTCTTGCTTCATAAAATACTTCAAGAAAATGTAAGATTCTTAGGAAATATTATTCCAGATGGGATAAATCTAGTAGTGAAATTTTAACTCACTTTATCAGGATTATAATTATTAGAATGAGCAGGCTTTTTAAAGTAAACATAAAGGGAATTCAGGCATTTAATATATAGTGAAATCAATACTAAGTAACATTTTTAGTACTCATTGTGTGCTTATAATGTTCTTCTATATGCCTTAAACCTTTCTACTTAACCCTTACAGAAGCATATGAGATGGTTACTCTTATGTTCTTATTTTACGTTGAGAACACTAAGGCACAGATACATAATTTACCAAGTCATACAGTTAATAAGTGGTAGAGCCAAAATTAAAATCTAGATGTTTTGCCTCCAGAGTATATTAGCCATTACTTTCTATTGGTTTTAGCCATTACTCTGTATACGCAGTTGTTATATAACCACTTCACTTAAACAGGGGACCTGTTTATATTTGTTTGTTAATTCATTTGGGAGGGGGAGAAAAAGGATATTTTGAAAATACTTGATTACATTTCCTAAAATTCAAGGACCACTTTATGATTTTTTCACATTACAAATGTTTTCTATATTTACATTACACATTATTTAATATTTTTGTTTGATCATCTCATTAAAAAGCATATATTTTAAAGGGAAACATCATCATACTGTAAATGTAAAGCCAATATCATAAATAGAGGGTAACTTTAAAAAGTATTTATTTAAAAATTAGTAAGATGAAAACAAAACCCTCTTATTAACTAGCCAGATATTGTTGCTTGCCAAATTGTGTGATACTTAAAGCTCCCGTTCTCTGTTAAAAGGGAGAATAGCAAATGTTTGAGAGTTATAGAGATCTACTGTTACCAGGTTGAGATTTTCTACCTCAGTAAGTGGACAAAAGAGAGAAAACTTTTACTGATACATGTCCACATACTACCTAAAACCAGAAATCTTGACACTTTAGGAAAGTGAACTGTTCCCTGCCAGTGTGGATCAGTGGTTGAGTATGGACCCATGAACCAGGAGGTCACGGTTCAATTCCCAGTCAGGGCACATGACTGGGTTGCAGGCTTGACCCCAAATAAGGGGTGTGCAAGAGGCAGCCCATTGATGATTCTCTCTCATTATTGATGTTTCTATCTTTTCCTTTTCCTTCCTTTCTCTGAAATCAATAAAAACATTTTTTTTTAAAAAAAGGGAAGTAAACTATATTATTCTAAGTCTCTTCCAACCATGAGAGACTTTGCAGTACCTACTCTGTTTAAAAAGAAAGTCAGCCTTTAGTTTAAATAAATGAATTTATATCTACAGTATTCTTTTACTTGCTTAATTCATCCTAATGTGTTTGTAACTTTCCAGAGTAGAAAGAAGTGTATAATATTGCAAGATTTGGACACTTATTTTGTAAGAATTCTTGATAAGATTTCTGGAGTTGGTATAATTAACCTCCCTAACTATAAAGTAAACAAAATAACCAAGTTAGAAAAGCTGGCAAAAAATTTGTCTTTTATAAAAGACAAACTAAATAAACCCAGTTCATTGCATTTAGTATTAAAGGTTTTTGGATGACCGTAGTATAAAAATATACTTTTATTTTAAAAGAAAATTATTCATTAAGTTGATGAGAAAAGATTGAATTGCATCTAGAACTGGGTTTAAGAAATTTATTTTTAAAAGAAAATTATTCATTACGTTGATGAGAAAAGATTGAATTGCATCTAGAATTGGGTTTAAGAAA
The DNA here is from genome assembly GCF_028538775.1 of Myotis yumanensis. Lineage (NCBI taxonomy): Eukaryota > Metazoa > Chordata > Mammalia > Chiroptera > Vespertilionidae > Myotis > Myotis yumanensis. The sequence goes on from NW_027223759.1 coordinate 10,312,531, forward strand.
TCACATTCTAATTTATGCTGTGCTGTTAAGATTAGAAATTCTAATTCCAGTGTCTGGCAGCAAATGTCTTCATCTCACACCAAGCTGAAAAGAAAGCCTACAAAGAAGCTGATATTGGCATAAGGCCACAGATAGGTTTGTAGCTATTGTGAATATAGAATGATTTTTCAGTTTTTACTGCTTCTGTGATTGCTTTAAAGTGATTGAATAGATAGAAAATGGCTAAGTATAGCTAAAAAAAGACTTTGCTTAGTACTTTATGAAGCATTTTAGCAAGAGGCAAAATAAAATGTTTCTTTTTATAGTTGTTAAAAATATTAGAGGAGAATGTACAAGAGAAATAAAGAAGAGCATGTATCCTTTAAAGATATTCTTTAATGCAGTAGTAGCAAGATTCTATTTACACGTGTTATGTAGTGTTGGCCAGACAGTTTTCATTCTGAAGTTTAGTTAGCTCTGCGCTCTTGAATATCAATTCCGCCCCATACCTACCTGCTTTGCTCCTATTTCCTCAAAAAAGAGAGTGGAAGGGAGAAAGGAAGAGTGAGAGAGAGAAAAAACATCAGTGTGAGAGAGAGACATCGATTGGTTGCTTCTGACTTGCTGGGGATAGAATCTGCAACCTAGGTAAGTGCCCTTGACAGGGAATCGAACCCTCGACCCATCGGTGTGTGGGCTGACACTCTATCCACTGAGTCACATCGACTAGGGCAGTAATTTTTCTTTTTTGTTAGGTCAGTGTTTTTAGTTGATGATTTTTGAAAGTGTTGGATCTATCAAAGTATTGGAGCTATTGAACAATCACTCATTTAAAAAGATTAATGTGGTTTGTGTTGCTATTTGATGTAAAATATTTTTTTTTTAACTTGAATTGCTTTTATCTCACCTTTACCTCACAAAGATTGTAACTAAGGTTTTTTGTTTGAAAACCATGAAAGAGTTGGACTGAAAATAAAACTTCCTGGAATTGCTTCATTGCTTTTAAGCAGGACACGTGGGTGCCTCTAGGACAGGTTTTCAGACAGGAATATATACAGGGACAAAGAAGGGAACATAAAATAGAAAGTTAAGTTAAAAAGGGAGAGCTTAGGTTAAAGAAGAGCTAATGGGATGGGAAAAAGCAGTGCCTATGTTGGAGAATGATACAGTCCCAGCAGTAATAATTCTAAACTCCGTTTGTCTCACCACTGCCCTAGGTTTTCTCTCACTTTAACTCTCTACTCTTACTACATACGGAGTGGGATTTGTAGGAACTGAGGATTTATTTATGGACAGTCTGGGTTAGAATCATCAGTGGTGATCTGATGAAAACACTATCCCTTTTATTGTCCTTTCATGGAACACCAGATGTGTATGTTTAGAAGGTCCCTTTTAAAGAATTGTCAGATGAGGGCAGGGGATAACAGAATAACCTGGGAACTATGGAAGAGATGAATTTCAAGGATTCCAATGGTTTCAGATAAAGGTTTCCTCTGCTATCTGAAAGTATAGTGTTCCTATGAAATATTTTGTAGGCTGAACTGGTGTAAAGCAAAGAAGCAATTACCTTAGGACACATCTTGTTGCTAACAGATGCACAAAATAAATCAAGGTAAAGCACAGATGTTCACAGACATGGTTCAGAGCTATGGCAGTTGATGCTGAGCTGCTGAGTGTAGTTCCCGAGGAAGGAGGTTGGCAGTGCCACTCTCTGCTCAGGTCTGCGCTGCCTCTGTAACGGCTCACTGCACAACAAACGCTGGACTCTATATTCACTTACTGCCTTTTTCATAAAAGTGAAAATCCTCTTCAGATTTCTTTTGGCTAATGAAAACAGGTATTAATGTAAACATTTTCTAAAAGTAGAGTGGCATAAAGCAAACTTTAAAAAAGCTTTTATTTCTGCTCAGTCCCTATCCAAGAGTGTATCTTTTATTAACTCTGGCTTTCTTGGCTCCTAGCTACTGCCTCTGCTGCCCCAAAATTAGAAACAGCAAGAGGATATGCAGTCTTTTCATTTGTCTGCTTTGTTTAATATTTTTCTCTTACCAACAAAATTGGATACTTTAAAAGTACTAAATAGAACAATCTAAATATATTCATTTATGGAGTGTTTCTATGATGCTTAATAGGGATTAGCTGTAGTGATTATTTAATTAGCATTATAAATTCTAGATTCATTACAAGGAAAAATAACTGCATTTGTTACATAGAAAAGAAACCCTGATTGAATTTTATATGCACACAACAGCATGGTTAACTCTTCAAAGCATTATTAAACAAAAAGCAAGGCACAGAAATTCCATTTTCATAGAATTCAGAAATAGGCAAACTTAAGCACACAGAGAATGTAATATTATTAAGAAAAGTGAGAAAATGATTAACACAAGTCTGGCTATCTCTGGAGAGGAGGAAAGCTGTTATGACCAAGAAGGAGCAGGTAGGTGGGAAGGTGGTTTTGGGGATTATGGATGTTCTATTTCTTGGCCCAGCTGGTAGCTATGTGAGTGTTTATTTACTTCATAATAATTTATTAAACTGTACATTTGCATTATAAACACTTTTATGTGTATGGCTTATGTTTTATAATTTAAAAATGCTTTGAAAGAAGGAACAATATGGGAAAAACTAGAAAAAAAACTAATTTTTTTCTACATGTAGACATGCTTTCCTTATCAAAGTGAGTGCAAGTTGTTATCATAATTTAAAGAACATCAAATGGGGGAGGTAGTTATCTGTACAGTGCCAAACATATTTTTTGGTCTAGTCAGCAAATAACTAGAAAATATAACTTCCATTTTTTATAGTCAAATTATTTCATGGTCATTTTCTGAGAATAATGGTTTTTTGTATGATACTTTTTAAGTATCATTTTTATATAGACCAGTTAGGAAATTTGACTAGGGATCTCTGAATGATTCAATTCTTTGGTTTGATTCTGTATTCTAAGGATTTTTATTTGATTTTAATAACGAATAGTGCAGTGATTAGATTTCTATCTTTTCTAATTATAATGGATTTAAAAAAAATGTAGCATAGGCTGCAGATTAATCTTCTATTTTTTGTTTTTACTAAAAATTCTTTATATATATATTTTTTTTTTTTATTGATTTTTTTTACAGAGAGGAAGGGAGTGGGATAGAGAGAGTCAAAAACATCGATGAGAGAGAAACATCGATCAGCTGCCTCCTGCACACTCCCCACTGGGTATGTGCCCGCAACCGAGGTACATGCCCTTGACCAGAATCAAACCTGGGACCCTTGAGTCCGCAGGCCGACGCTCTATCTACTGAGCCAAACTGGTTAGGGCTTTACTAAAAATTCTTAATCTATTTACTTAAATGCTATTTTTACACTTATTTAATGACTTTATTCTGATGAAATATAATTAACTTTGTTAGTTTTAATCCGTTCTTGAATAAAAGAAACACAGTGCTGAAAATCAATCTCTTTTAATCACAAAACACCTATTTTAAAGAAATTAAAATTATAAACCTTACTAAGCTAGAAGTTAATAAGAAAGCTAGGCATTGAATGTCTTTCCTGTTGTCTTTTTAAACTTTTTGTTGTTGTTTAATTCAACTGTTTCTCTCTCTCTCCTTTAGTTTTCCATTTTATAATTCAGCCATAAAATGTCTGGACTTAGCAGATTATGGACTGTTTTTGTTTATTGTTGTTATTTGTTTCTAACAAACAAAGTCTATTCATAATGATTGAGGCAAGTTAACTTTAAGTCTTAAATAGTATTAAATACCAACTTGAAAAAAAAGAAATATGCCTCCTATTAATTTGTTTTTAGGACATTAAACATAAACATTACTGTGATCATGATTGCTGTATATTTGCCATTCTAAAAATAGTAATTAAAATAAAATTGTTTATTTCTTATAGAAATATTTGTTCAAAACATTGAACTGTGTAATATATCATTATCACAGACACAGTATTTGGCAATCTAAGTTATTTTGCTAAGGAATTAATTTAATTGTAATCACATTAATTGTTTTGATTTTAATGTTTTTCCTCTGCTTTTATGAAAAGTACATTGCTTAAAAAATTAAAAACAAGAACAGATTCCTAATTTGCTTTTTCATGCAGAGTTGTAAAAGATTTAGGAGCCAAATAACCATCAGTTAAACATTCTTTTGTTGCTTGCTGCACATGCAACGATGTTGTTCTTTCTTTCACACAGACCCAGACAAAGGCTGAGTGTAGCAAGGAAGCAAACAGCACTGACTCCAGTAGTGGCCCCTGCCTGGCTCCAGGGTTTGTAAACAGAAACATCCTAGGCTCCAATGAGGCAGACAGCAGTTCCCTGTCTGTTCTGCGTTCAGGAAGCGCTTGCTTGTATAATCTGAGCCATTGCACGCAGGCATACATAGCAATGTTTACATTTGGCTGAGTATTTAACTGAGAGAGCTAATAGGGAGGAAGAAGAGGGTTTATTAGAGCTAGGGGAACAAAACAATTTCAGATATAGCATATATATAGCATATATGCAAAAAAGAAAGAATTTAAAAAAGGAACAAAAATAAAGAGTTTTCTGGTTCAAGGCCTCTTTTATTGCACACATATATGAATATACATTGAAATATTTTTTTCTGGCAGTTTTTCAGGGGTCTCATATTTTTAGACCATGTGACATGTCCTGGAAAGTTTTCCATTTGAAACATTTAACCACTAGCATGTGTGTTTTTTTTTTAAATAGTTTAAAGATCTACTTAACACTTTTTCATCCTCCCTGTATATGAATTAACATTTCCTACTTCAGATTTTGGGTTAATGAATATTTTATGTAAAAGTTATGTTGCATTTTCTTTGTAAATTTGGGAATAAAAGTAAAGAGAATACTGAGGTTCAAGAAACATTAAAAGAGTTATACAGAATTTTGGGATTAGAAGGACCTTAAAGTCACCTAGCATAACCAACTTTTAAAAAATAGTTTAATAGGGGGGCAGGCAGTGGTGGGGAAGAAAAAAAAGTAGTTTAATATGTTTTAATAGTGAAGTTATAGGAACAGCATAGAAGAAAAACATTAAAGACATCTAGTTGCATGTAGGAAAACTCAGGAAAAGTATAGTGAATGGACAGAATTGATGTTATGATAAAAATGCTACTTAGTTGCTGTCATTAAGAAATTTAATTGTTTTTAAAAATCCAGTTGTTGTCATTCTCTAGAAACATTTATGGGAGTGGGGGGAAGGACGGGGGTGGAGGGTAGGGTTCCAGGTGCAACTGGAGGTCAAAATTTTCTCCTATGCTTCTGCTGTATGCTTTGTGGTTTTGGTCTGCTGTCTGGGCAAAGCAATTCAGTATCTTGTTAGAAACAGGATAGGTCGACTTTGAGATAGGTCTGTGGTTACACAGTTGACCTTCCATATTCCTAGATTTTACATCTGCAGATTCAACCAACCATGGATCAAAAACAGTATTTTCTGTGTGCTGTCCTTGGAACACTCACTAATTGGATCATGTTATTCTTTCTAGCTACAAATGTATTTTTCCACATGAAGACGGCTATCGTATGCTCTTAAATTTTCTCTTTTTGTATACCAGACACTTTCATTTTTCTCTGCCCATCACATTTCAGTGTTCTCATACCTTCATGTCTTCTGGACATACTCCAGTTGGTGGACACCCATCCTAAAGGGTGTTTCTCTGGGCATGATCTGATTGATGGAAGGAACTAACACATAAAATGGTGTACCTGCTCATAATAGCCCTGTGGTTTAGATATGTATGTTCCCTTTCTGCAAGTGAATAAACTTAGGCTCAGACAGGTGAAGAAATTTTCTGAAGGTCATACAATAAGTGAAGAACTGAATTTTTTTTGTTTGTTTGTTTTTAAGATAATTGATTTCAGAGAGGGAGGGGAAGGGAGAGAAAGATAGAAACATCAGTGATGAGAGAGAATCATTGATAGGCTGCCTCCTGCACACCCCCCAACCTCCCACTGGGGATTGAGCCTGCAACCTGGGCATGTGCCCTTGATCAGAATCAAACCCAGGACCCCTCAGTCCGCAGGCCGACACTCTATCCACTAAGCCAAACCGGAGAGGGTGAAGAACTGAGTTTTAAGTCCAGTTCAGGTTTAACTACCAGCAAAGCCACACTCTCTTAATCATAATATTAATATTGGTAAACATAACTACTATTATTGCATAGATAATACATTCTCAACACTATACCGAGTACTCAGATTTCCATCTAAGCCACATAGAAGATTTGTGAGGTAGAGATTATTATTTTTACAAATGTGAGAATTGAATATCAGAAAAGTCAAATAACTTGCTAAAGGTCACTGAAAGAGTGGTGTAGAGTCAAGATTTAAAACCAAATGTGAGTCCAGCCGGAGTGGCTCAGTTGGTTGAGCATCTCCCCATGAGCCGAAGGTCACTGGTTTGATTCCTGAACAGGACCTATGCTCAGGTTGTGGGTTCAATCCCCAGTAGGGGGTGCTCAGGAGGCAACCAATCAATGTTTCTCTCTCACATTGATGTTTCTGTCTCTCTGTACCTCTCCCTTCCTCTCTCTAAAATCTTATTAGAAAAAGACACCAAATGTGATTCCAAAGACTATTCTGTTAAATATACTCTTCTGTCTGTGCTGTTCCATGATGTAGTTAATCTATAGTAATAAAAGCATAATATGCTAATTAGACCAGATGTGCTTCCAGAAGACCTTTTGGACAAAGCCAAGGCTGCGAGGGAAGCCCAGATCCTGGGTGCCAGAGGGAAGCTGGTGCTGGCAGCCGGGGGAAGGAAGGCCTACTCTTGCATGAATTTCGTGCATTGGGCCTCTAGTATTTTAAGAATTAGGAATGTAACTAACAGGTATTTCAGTGTCCTAAATGTATATAATCTTATAAAATAATCTGATGAAATATATATTTTTCAGTTATTAAAATTTATTAATTTTTTATTTCCTTTGATGCAAAAACATTGCAGATTCAACTATATAGTGATACAGTCTTTCTGTCACTATTTAACAAAATACTAAAAAAACCATAACTATATTTTTACATTAAAAAATTTTAAATTACATTTGACATTCACTATTATATTAGTTTCAGGTGTACAGCATAGTAGTTAGACATTTATATAATTTATGAAGTGATCCCCCAATAAGTCAACTACCTACATGATACCATACTTAGCTATTATAATATTATTAACTATATCTCTTACGCTATATTTTAAATCACTGTGACTATTTTGTAACTGCCAATTTTTACTTATTTCCTTTACCATATTATTGTTTTGTTTTGTTAATCCTCACCTGAGAATGTTTTCCCAGTGATTTTTAGAGAGAGTGGAAGGGAGGGGGAGAGACAGAGAGAAACACTGATGTGAGACATATCGATTGGTTGCTTTCCGCATGCCCTGACCAGGGCCCGGGATCCAGCCTGCAACCAAGGTACATGCCCTTGACCGGAATCAAACCCGGGTCCCTTCAGTCCATGGGCCCAATGCTCTCTCCACTGAGCCAAATTGGCTAGGGCTCCTTCACTATTTTAATCATCCCTCTCAAACCCCTCTTCCATCTGGCAACCATCATTTTTTTCTCAGTATTTGAGTTTATTTCTGTTTTGTTTATTTTGTTTTTTAGATTCCACTTATAAATGAAATAACATGGTATTTGTCTTTGTCTGACTTATTTCCCTTAGCATAATACCCTCTAGGTCCACCCACCTATCACAAATGGCAAGATTTCATTCTTTTTTTTTTTTAATGACCAAGTAATATTCTATTGTAAATATGTACATCTTCTTTAATGATAACTATATTTTAAAATTTGTTTTCTTTTAGGTCCACCTCATTCATTTAACCGAGATGAAACAATAATCATTGCTTTAGCATCAGTCTCTGTATTAGCTGTTTTGATAGTTGCCTTATGCTTCGGATACAGGATGCTGACAGGTAAAAATATAACTTCTTATTCTGTTGTTTATTAAACATGCCATTTAGTTGATACTTATTTTCTCCTTTTTAAAATCTTTATGCTAAAAAACATTGTGTGGTACAGTAGCTCCCATTTTTCTCTCTTAACAATCCTTTTTCCTTTAGTGTTTATGAAAAGTTTCAAACATATACAAAATACTTATCACGCAATTTCAACAATTATCACATCTATACATCATCCATCTATAGCCCCACTCACTACACCTTTCTGTGCCACTGGATTATTTTTAAAAAATCACATGCCATTTATGTATAAATACTTTAGTATTATTGCTGAAATAGAAGGACTTAAAATATATATAACCACAATACCATTTCCAAATTTTAAAAAGTAACAGTAATTTCTCAGTATCATCAAATGTTCAGTTGTTTCTAATAAACTTTAGGTTCTATGAACTTTTAGGAAATCAGCACTCATTCATTTATTTGAATAACTAATAAAACTACCTTTAATGTCTTGGCAGTATTTTTGAAGGTTTTAAACTAGGTCTGTTACTGGAATCATCTCCCAGAATTCAGATTTCATGTTATTCATCACTCATCTTAATTTATAGATAATTCTTAGTTTACTAAATAGTTTTACACCCATTGACATTAGGTATAAGCCTTGCTGCCTACGCTTCTGTAGCTCTTCTTTTTAATGGTAATATAATAAAAAGTATAGTAAAATCTTCACTTTAAGAGAAGCACACAGTAACTACTTCTGCCTATTCCTATAGGAGACCGTAAACAAGGTCTGCACAGTATGAACATGATGGAGGCAGCAGCATCAGAGCCTTCTCTTGACCTAGATAATCTGAAACTGTTGGAGGTAAGATTGCTCTTAGATTATGGACCATTCTTCTGCTCCCATATCTGAGACAGTGACTTTATTCACTCACTGAATCATTTGTTTATTTATTCAATAAGCATTTATTGAATATCAGTTTAGTGCCAAGACTATTCTAGGCACTGAGAATATAGCTGAACAATATAGATAACCCTCTTGAGACTTACATTGTAGTGGGAGAGAGTCTATAAACAGGTAAACCAATGTATATTATTTCAAGTAATAGTAAGTGCTATGGAGAAAAATAAAATGGACAAGAAGGTTAGAAAGTTATGGAAAAGGGGTTATTAAATAAAGTATATTTAGTAAGGAATTGACCTTTGAGTACAGATTTCAACAGAGTTTGGGAATAAGGATGTGAAATTCTGAGAAGTATGTGCCAGGCAAGGAATCCATATTAGATTCAAGTAAATATTCCTTGTCTGTAAATATATTATATATTTTTATAGGCCCATAGGACTATTATATAATCCATAGAACTTAATTTTTATTTGGCAATTTCTCAGAAGTTATGTTAAAAGTTAATTTTTTTTCTTTTAATTTCAGAGAGGAAGGGAGAGGGATAGAGAGATAGAAACATTAATGATGAGAGAGAATCATTGATCGTCTGCCTCCTGCACTACCCCTCACTGGGGATCAAACCTGAAACCTGGGCATATGCCCTGGCCAAGAATTGAACTGTGACCTGGTTCATAGGTTGGTGCTCAACCACTGAGCCATACTGGCTGGACTTTGTTAAAAGTTTTATCATTACGAATGTTTTATTCTTTATTAGGATAAATAAATAAACTATGATCCCCAAACCAGAGACGGTAATATAATAGATATATAAATCTGATCCTCAAACTACAGAGACTGTTAAATAGTAGACATGGTAGATTTGATAATGTAAAACTTTTTAAGAACCTTACATTTGGGAGTAAAATATAACAAAGTTAAAAGCCAGATACAAAAAAAGTATTTCAACACAGAAACAAAAAATTGCTACAGAACTAGTATAAGTCATATGAAGAAATAATTCATTTAAAAAAATGGACAAAAGAAATGAACTGTCAATTCACAAAATAAATGTGGCTAGTAAATGTATTATAATTAAGTGTACAATTTACTACATTGAAAAAAAAAACAACTTATTAAAAACCATAGGATTTTATCCTGGATTGAGTAAAAGAGACACTCCCAAACATTGCTGATTTAACCAGGTATTGATAAATCTTTCTAAAAAACAGTCTGTTTGTTAAATTTTAACTTAGAAACAGTGAGTGAAATATAACAAATATCCTTAAATTGATGATAAAAGTGAGGTGTACGGGACACCTGCCCGGCCCCCGCCTGGGCACAGCCTGGGGGCAGCCGTGGGGTCCAAAAAAAAAGTGAGAGAAATCCCCAGAAGCCAAAAAATGAGGAGAACAGGTTGCATTTTGCTGGTTGTATGTGTATTAAGTAACTTTTAATTTTATATCGTGGGTATTGTGAATATGAATATGATGCAGACCCTATGTTCTTTAGATTCTTCTGAAGTGTGTTTACTTTCAATGTTTGTTTTAGTAGGCAGTTGTTTTAGTAGGCAGTTATCTTGGTTGGACACACTGCAAACTCTTAGACGGAAGCTCAAATCTCAGTTCAGTTACTTTGTCTCTAGCAGGAATTTGTCCCATGCATTCACTCCATTTCCCCTTCTCTGATTCTCCTTTCTGAAAATTTCCCTTCACTTTCCAGCAGCTGTGATTACCCCAAATTCTGTCCTCTGGTTCCTGGGGCCAGAAAGATTATAGATTTTCTGTTCTGTTTTTAGCTCCAATGCACAGAGCTGACTGCAGCCTGCCCTCAGGCTAAAAGCTATAAAAGGGGGTAACCGGTAACTCATGCCATTCCTTTCTTCTAAGTGTTGACTCCCCTCACTATCTAATTCCTTTTCTTCATTCTCCAGCACTTTTAGTTTCCTTTTACATTTTTTTTTCAGAGTTTATTGTTGCTGTCTTTGGGAAGGCTGGGTCTAGTAGTTGCTTCCTGAGCCATATAAAATGTGGACTTGATTAGTTCCTTGTCAGTGGCATAATTTAACCTTTAAGCAATAGAGAACTGTGGCACACTTATGGATGTACACTTTATTTAGTAAATTTGATTTTTCCATTGTGATTTGAATTAATACCTTGCTTGCTTCAAAACAAATTTGCAGCTGATTGGCCGGGGTCGATATGGAGCAGTATATAAAGGTTCCTTAGATGAGCGTCCAGTTGCTGTAAAAATGTTTTCCTTCGCAAACCGTCAAAATTTTATCAATGAAAAGAACATTTACAGAGTGCCTTTGATGGAACATGACAACATTGCTCGCTTTATAGTTGGAGATGAAAGAGTCACTGCCGATGGACGCATGGAGTATTTGCTTGTGATGGAGTACTATCCCAATGTAAGTTCTTCATTCAAATAAACTGAGATTTATAAAAGTAGTTAATCAGATATTCAGTAGAACATCGCTGGTTTGCAAACTAGTTTAAGGGTCTGCAATGAGAAAGGGATCTCACACAGAATGTGAATTAACTGTCACTAGTTAACTGTTTAGTACCCCTTTATCTCTCCATCCCTTCCCTCCCCCGACCCTCGCACCCTTCCACAAGACTTTCTTGATGAAGGAAGCAGTGCTTTGATTGACATTCATTCTGGTGCAAACTCCATATCCCAGGCTGGTTGATAATTAATACCTTGTGGACGAGCACTTTGAGTAGCACTGGCATATACATATTTACAAAAATCTATTCCCTATTTGTAAAACATAACGATATAATTTGTATTTGTACTGATAAGAGGTATAGTGTAAAGAAAGAGTCTAAAAGACTCATTTTCTATCTTAATTTGAAATTAAAGAAGTATTTAAAATGAAATAACTTCATAATTTTAAATATTGGAAAAATCAATATTGATCATGTTTAAATTCTTTTTTTTCCTTTCTCTCTACCCAAGGAAATGTCTTACTCCTTCGAGATCCTGAAATGCCATAATTTATTAGATATCCATGGAATCCTAACCTATGCAAGTCCTTTATAAGACTTATAACTTATCTTCTAATCAAGTAAATTAATTGCAGTTTTTTTCTCTTTTTTATTTTATTTTGTCTTCTAAATAGGGATCTCTATGCAAGTATCTTAGTCTCCATACAAGTGATTGGGTAAGCTCTTGCCGTCTGGCTCATTCTGTGACTAGAGGACTGGCTTATCTTCATACAGAATTACCACGAGGAGGTAAGACAGTGACTAGAAGAGGAATGATACTCATGTGGAGTCAAAATTAAAGGGAAACTTTATTCATATCTTCAAAGTAAAAGTATATTTTATATAGCAGATTTATTACCCAGCCATTTGAAAGATCTGACATCAGAACTGTATTTTAAATCTAATAGAAAGAATGAGAAAAAGAATTTCAGGACTCTAGAGGGGTCATGGATACCATTAAGAATTTGATTAAAGCTCTGAACACTGTCCCTGCAAAGATACTCGTATAGGTATACTTTAAAAAATGTTCTTTTAATACAGTTGCTGCCTGGCTGGCATGGCTCAGTGGTTGACCATAGACCTATGAACCAGGAGGTCATAGTTTGATTCCTGGTCAGGGCACATGCCCAGGTTGTAGGCTCAATCCCCAGTGTGGAGCATGTAGGAGGCAGCTGATCAATGATTCTCTCTCATCACTGATGTTTCTGTCTGTCTTTCCTTCTCCCTTTCTCTCTGAAATCAATAAAAAAATATTTTAAAATAAAAAAAATACATTTGTTTTCTGACTTTGTTACAAAATACACCTCATATCATAGGCAGCTCTAAATTAGCTTTGCTGTGAAAATCTGTCTTTGTGCTTTCTCAAGCTTTCATCCCTTTACAGCATTTTCCTGTCATAATACAGCCCAGAACATTGTTTTTTCAGTGTCTCTGACCTCTGTAGTGAAGAGAATTCTTAATGTAACAATTTCTTAGATCTTCTTCCAATGTATAATAGCATGGGTCATCTTTTCTAGCTGCTGCTTCATATATAAATAATTTCTCCTGAATAATTTAGCAATTCATTTATCTTGACATCTTGCTTTTCCTGAATACAGAATTGACCAATGTTATTACCTGTGTAGCAACTTGATGCACTCACTCACTTTAGTGCTTTAGCACATTAACCATCTGGACTGTGTTTCCTTATTCTTACTCTTAAATATTGTTATAGCTCCTTTAATAAGCTGGCTTAGCACAGAACTTAAAAGTATCTTCCTAATCCCTCTTGTCAAGGCTTGCCTAATTCAGCAAGGTTTCAAGTCAAACATTGGCTGAAAAGAAGGATTGCCATCAAGTAAGAGTTTTATTTAAGTGCATATCTTAGTCTTAAACATTACTTAATATTTTCACTAGTTTACCTTTTTAAAAAAATGAATATATATGTATATGCTATTGCAAGAAAGTATGGTAGCTGTGTGAACTTAAGATTTTACCTATTATTTTAAAAATAGTCCAACTATACTATACTGTTTCAAAACATTTAAGAGGTAATTTCATCCCCCTTTCCCCCCTGAGAACTCAGTATCTTCAAATATAACAGCCAACACAACACAATAGCCATCCAGTGTGCATGAATAAAAATTATACCTTTTTTTGGAGTCAGATTGGCAAAAATACATATTTTTTGGTGTGCCACAGGATATGTGTGCATAAGATGAAAAAGGTTGAAAAATCACTGCCCTAAAATGAAGAGGAAAAAAAAAACCAAGTATGTATTAAAATTAGAAGCAACAGCATGTTGGCTATTACTTACAGTTGAAGTTTAAAACTTCATTAATTATACATACAACAGGAGTTATGTTGTAAAATGTAACTTAAAATAATAATGATTTTGAGTTAAAATTTTGATTTCTTGTGTTCTTTTTTGTTATTAGGAAATAAATAGGTAGAAAAAAAAAACACACCACTACCTTTTATAGTTATGTTGTAGTCCCTGTTACTTGCATACTCATTTCATGTCCAGTAGTGCTATTTAAGCATTAATGAATATTTGAAATTATCCAAACAGATCATTATAAACCTGCAATTTCCCATCGAGATTTAAACAGCAGAAATGTCCTGGTGAAAAATGATGGAACTTGTGTTATTAGTGACTTTGGGTTGTCCATGAGGCTGACTGGAAATAGACTGGTACGCCCAGGAGAAGAAGATAATGCAGCCATAAGTGAGGTGCGTGTATACAAGAAGAATCATACAGACATACTTTGAAGACATTATGAATTGCATTTAAGAATCCACTACCTTGATAACTACTCGTGATAATTATCCTTATACTAGGGGCCCAGTGCACGAATTCGTGCACCTTGAAAGGCACTGTGGGCAGTGAGGCTGTGGTAGGCACAGGGGCGGGTCTCGGCCCATCCTCCACACCCCTGCCTGGCACCTCCCACTGTGGCCCCTGGTCCCCTTTTTGCCGGCAGCCCCACTCCCACTGCCGCTGCACTCATGTGCTGACAGCATTGGCCCTGCTTGCACCCACTGAAGGCACAGAGCGATTGGGGCCAGCGCCATTAGCAGTGTGAGCAGGGCCGGAGCTGTCAGCGGCTGCGAGCGGCAGCTGCTGCCTTGATCGCCCCTCAGGAGCAGGGGAGGTGGAGAAGCTCTCAGGGGTGGTCAGGGCCATCAGCCGCCACTCACACCCACTGATGGCGCCGAGCGATTGGGACCAGCATTGGGCACCGGCAGCGGGTGCAAGCGGGGCTGGCACTGGCAGTGGGTGTGAGTGGCGGTTCCGGCACTGTGTGCGAGTGGGGCCGTTGCCGGCAGCAGGCAGGAGAGGTGGCTGCCGGCCCTGATCTCCCCTCAGGAGCAGGGGGAGGTGTAGAAGCCCTAAGGGGTGATCTGGGCCAGCAGCCGCTGCTCTCACCCGTTGACGGCACCCAGCAATTGGCACCGAGTGGGGCTGGCTCCAGCAGTAGGTGCAAGTGCTGGGCGGGACCATGGTGCACGGGAGCAAAGAATTTTTAGTAACAACCAGAGGCTCGCCCTGATGGCAGCGACCAGTGCCCCGCCTTGGTCTGGCGCCCCTGCTCACCTGCTCTACCATCCTGCCATGACCGACGCCCGCCATGTTCCGCGCACATCCTCTGGTGGTCAGTGCACGTCATAGCTACTGGTTGTTCAGTTGTTCCGCCATTCGTTCTATTTGCATATTAGCCTTTTATTATATAGGATTCCACCAATTATAGCATTTTAGGAATTACAAAATTAAGAAATACCAAAGACACTGCATAGAGTTCATCAGTTTATTATGGAAGTCACTGCCATTCAAGTTCATTTTTTATAAGCATTAGGAAGAAATTTGTAGGAACTGATTTTTGAAGTAGGAGTAAAATTATCAAGGTGAGACAGGACCTAGTCACCTTCTGATAAATCACTATTACAATGTGGAGCATATCCTTCTGTGGCCTTTTTCTCTGCATTTACATATATAGGTCTATACATACATTTATATTTTTGTGACTTTTTAAAAACATTAAGTGGTATACATATTGTTTTGCATTTTTCTCACTGTGTCTTAAAGGTGTTGTTTTTTATATTGATATGCAATGGAAGATCTAGCTCATTATTTTTTATTGATTCTGTGCAATAGGATGTATTGACCACAGTTTAATTATTCAAGGGCATTTTATAGATTAAAAAAATCAGGTATGAACAGTTTCAGTAACATAGTTAGGGTACAATAACTTATTAACATCTTGTTGATATGAAATTGATGTATAATTTCTGTCTAATGTGTGTCCTTCATTCTCATTCTGAAAATTGTTGCTCTAATTTTTCAGGTTGGTACAATCCGATATATGGCACCAGAAGTTCTAGAAGGAGCTGTGAACCTGAGGGACTGTGAATCAGCTTTGAAACAAGTAGACATGTATGCTCTTGGACTAATCTATTGGGAGATATTTATGAGATGTACAGACCTCTTCCCAGGTAAGAGATCTATCAAAAATTGATATATGAATTTTATGCAAAGCAGTTATATCTGCTTTTTCTACCTATATTAAAAAAAGTCAACTTTGTGTTTTTACTTTCTCTTTTTTAATATTTTTTTAGTGTTGATGGTATTATAGATTTTTACTTGCATTTAAACCTTTAGTTTAGTGCCATCTAGTGTTCAGAAACATTATTAGCCAGAAGGAAAAACTTATTAAAAGGACTCCATGTTTGCATTGAGTGCAATTTAATTAATTGCTCACAATAGCTTATCTAACCATATTTAGTTTGGTCTCTGATTGCTTTAGCAGTCATAATTTTCCTTATGCACCCTCAGAGCATTTGATAAGCTACACTTACATTCTGTCCTAAATTGACTCAATAAGGAATTAGAAGCAATGAATAAACCACTGGAACACTTTTTTCTTTCTGTCTTTCTTTTTTTTATTCTCTCTTCATGTTTTCTTATATTCCTTCATCCTTTCAATGAAAGAACATTCATCTAATGTGAATGCTATGTTTTGTTTGAGGCTTACTTGAATTAACCAGATGAGTTTATGTTTTTTCCTTTTGTAGGTATTTTTTACATCACTATCATGTAGAATCTTAACTACATGGGGTACAAAATGATTTGATATAAATGGTCTCTATTTTATAGGAATAACACTATTAAAAATATAGAAAAAGGAAAAACAGACAATTGAATCACCATTGGACAAATTTATGAAATGGAACTATTTCATAAAAACAGAGATAAATAGTAGGGTTGAAATTTTTTACTTTAAAAACAGTAAGCATTTAACAATAGTTTATAATTCTAAAATATGATGAAATTAATTATTTAGATTAACCAGGGTCTGTTATTTCTTATTTGGAAGTATATTTTTTAGTTAATTGGAAGTACAGTGTACTCAGTTGAAGTATTTTTCTGCAAATTGCAGGAACTGTAATAGAATCATAGTATTATTGGAACTTTGGAACTTTTTATTTCTAGTATTGAAACTTAGGCCACAGATTTTTAAAAATATCATAACCCAGAATTGTTGTTTTATAGAAGTATGTCTGACTAAATGACTCTTAAAGTAGCAGCATTAGTATACTGCCATCAGCAACATTTTTAAGCAACTACTGCATTCAAAGAATAACTATTGCTTTTCATCTGGTAAATAATAAAGAACAATATTAGATGTTTATAAAGGGGAAAGGCAAAATTTTGGGAGAATTATAATAGAACTAGAAGGAGTTTTTAAAAGGAAAAAGAGATAGGGTATTATTGTTTAATAATACAGAGTTTCAATTTGAAAAGATAAAAAAATTCTGGAGATTGATGGTAGTGATGGTTGCACAACATCATGAATATTCTTAGTGCCATAGAACTGTACACTTGAAAATGGTTAAAATGGTCAATTTTATGTTATATATATTTAACCACAATAAAAATAAAGGGAAAAAAAGAGTTGCATTGAGATACCTTATAATCTTGGATATAGGTTTAATCTCCAACATTTATAGGGAACTCATACAACTTAACAAAAGGAAGATAAACAATCCAATCAAAAAATGGGCAAAGGATCTAAATAGACACCTTTCAAAAGAGGACATTCAGAAAGCCAAGAGACATATGAAAACATGCTCAAAGTCACTAATCATCCGAGAGATGCAAATCAAAACAACAATGAGGTACCATCTCACACCTGTCAGAATGGCTATTATCAGCAAATCAACAAACGACAAGTGCTGGAGAGGATGTGGAGAAAAAGGAACACTTGTGCACTGCTGGTGGGAATGCAGACTGGTGCAGCCACTATGGAGGACAGTATGGAGTTTTCTTAAAAAGCTGGAAATGGAACTCCCATTTGACCCTGTGATCCCACTTCTAGGAATATATCCCAAGAAACCAGAAACACCAATCAGAAAGGATATGTGCGCCCATATGTTCATAGCAGCACAATTCACCATAGCTAAGATCTGGAAACAGCCTAAGTGCCCATCAGTAGATGAATGGATTAGAAAACAGTGGTACATCTACACGATGGAATACTGTGCTGCTGTAAAAAAGAAGGAACTCTTACCATTTGCAACAGCATGGATGGAACTGGAGAGCATTATGCTAAGTGAAATAAGCCAGTCAATGAAGGAAAAATACCACATGATCTCACTCATTCATGGATAATAGAGACCATTACAAACTTTTGAACAATAATAGATACAGAGGCAGAGCTGCCTCAAACTGATTGTCAAACTGCAGTGGGAAGGCCAGAGAGGGTTGGGGGGCAGGAGGGAGGGGAGTAAGAGATCAACCGAAGGACTTGTATGCATGCATATAAGCATAACTAATGGACATAAGACACTGGGAGGTAAGGGAGGGCAGGGGATTGTCAAGGGTGGGGGGGGAGGAAGGACACATATGTAATACCCTTTGTAATTTAGCAAAAAAAAAGAGCAAGAAGATGCACATGTGAGAGAAAAGGTAGAAGAGGAATCTGTGGTTTTAATTAACTATTAGAAGAAAGTTTAAGGAATTGAGAAATATTCAGAGATATGAGAAATAGTGAGGATGGCAGTCAGGAACTTAGGAAAAATCGTGGCTTACACTGGGAAGATCAGTAAATTATGGAGGCTTTTGGATAAAGTATTGAAGACAACTTAAGAAAAATTTTAAAAGCATTTAAAAGAAGAGGCTATTGATAGAACTAAGGTTAAAATGATTATTTAGGAATTGTCTACACCAGTGGTTCTTAACCTTCTGGCCCTTTAAATACAGTTCCTCATGTTGTGACCCAACCATAAAATTATTTTTGTTGCTACTTCATAACTGTAATGTTGCTACTGTTATGAATTGTAATGTAAATATCTGATAAGCAGGATGGTCTTAGGCGACCCCTGTGAAAGGGTCGATTGATCGCCAATGGGGTCACGACCCACAGGTTGAGAACCGCTGGTCTACACAGACCTGGTCATTGGAAACTTAAGAATGGATGTACTTCTTTAAGAGAACATATGAAGAGAGGAAAAATTGTTGAATAAAGACTGAATATTGCCTGGCTGGCATGGCTCAGTGGTTGAGCGTGGACATATGAACCCATTCAGGGCATATGCCCGGGTTGTGAGCTTGATCCCCAGTGTGGGGCGTGCAGGAGGCCAGTGATGCTCTCTTATCATTGATGTTTCTCTCTCTCTCTCTCTCTCCCTTCCTCTCTGAAACAAAAATATATAAATTTTTAAAAAGACTGAATATTAGGCCCTCCCCAAATAGGTTAGTTATGAAGACAAATGGTCAGAAAAAGTGAGAAAACTGAGAAATCATAGTATCTGAAAAGTCAGTGTTAGAAAGTGTTAAGAACAAAGATTGATAGCAATAAATGTAATCGAAAGGTCAAAAGGAAATAGAACTGACAAATAATCTTTGAATTTGAATAATAGGAGGTCACTGATATTCTCAGAGGAGTTTCTGTGAAATAGAGAAGAGAGATATTACAGAGTATAGGAGGGGAACATATTAACACATTGTATGCGGGAAACGTATTTATACGTTTTACGTTGACTGTAAGAAGTAGAGCCACCTGTTAGCGCGCAATAAAAACTATCCACAAACAATGTATTAAGCACAGATAGAGGATACAGGGCACTTAAATTTTAACAATGAAATGGGGTGGAAGTTAAAAAAAGAAAGAATACCATAAACATATTAATAAGCCTAAAGAATAGCATCTAATCTAATAAAAGAGAAACATGCAAATTGACCATACCTCCGCTACACCTACAAACCATGCCCACAAGCCACATCCACCAGCCAATCAGGAGCGAATATGCAAATTAACACAACTAAGATGGCAGCGGCCACGGAGCTGGAGTGAGCAGGAGGCTTGGGTTGCCCCAGGTGATGGAAAAAGCCAAGCTTCCCACCTGCCCTGCGGGCCCTGAGCTCTGCTCAAGGCTACAAAGTTTCAATTATAGAAGATAAATAAATCCCAGATACCTGCTTCCAGCCCTCGGCCATGGCCAGCCTGAAAACGGCCATAAGCCCCTCACCCAGGCTGGCCAGGCACCCCAGTGGGGACCCCCACCCTGAAGGGGCTGTGGCCAGCCTGAAAACGGCCCTCAGCCCCTCACCCAGGCTGGCCAGGCACCCCAGCGGGACCCCCCCACCCTTGAAGGGGCTGTGGCCAGCCTGCAAACAGCTATCAGTCCCTCACCAAGGCTGGCCAGGCACCCCAGCGGGAACTTCCACCCTGAAGGGGGTGTGGCCAGCCTGAAAACAGCCCTCAGCTCCTCACCCAGGCTGGCCACATCCCCATGGGGTGAGGGTCCCCACTGGGGGGCTTGGCCAGCCTGCAAACGGCCATCAGCCCCTCACCCAGGCTGGCCAGGCACCCCAGTGGGGACCCCCACCCTGATCCAGGACACCCTTCAGGGCAAACCAGCTGGCCCCCACCCATGCACCAGGCCTCTATCTTATATAATAAAAGGGTAATATGCAAATTGACCCTAACAACAGAACCACTGGGAATGACTGGTCACTATGACACACACTGACCACCAGGGGGCAGATGCTCAATGGAGGAGCTGCCCCCTGGTGGTCAGTGCATTCCCACAGGGGGAGCTCTGCTCAGCCACAAGCCAGGCTGACGGCTGCCAGCACAGTGGTGGTGGTGGGAGCCTCTCCTGCCGCCTCAGCAACGCTAAGGATGTCCGACTGCAGCTTAGGTCTGCTCCCTGCTGGCAAGTGGACATCCCCCGAGGGGTCCCAGATTGAGAGAGGCCACAGGCCGGGCTGAGGGACCCCCCTGAGTGCACAAACTTTTGTGCACCGGGCCTCTAGTATAATAATAACAAAATTCTTGTAAAACATTAAAAACATTTTTTAAAATTTACTGGTTTTTGGGAGAGAAGAACGGAGTGGGGAGGAGACAGAGAAACTATGTACCCTGATCGGGGATCGAACCCTCAACCTTGGAGTATTAGGATGATGCTCTAACCAGCTGAGATACCTGGCCTGGGCTTGTAAAATATTTTTTAAATTAATATGATATATTTCCAAATGCAGTACATGTGTGTTTTTTTTTAAAAAAATATATTTTTATTGATTTCAGAGAGGAACAGAGAGGGAGAGAGAGAAATAGAAACATCAATGACGAGAGAATCATTAATCGGCTGCCTCCTGGGGATCAAGCCTGCAACTGGGGCATGTGCCCTTGACCAAAATTGAACCCAGGACCCTTAAGTCTGCAGGTTGACGCTTTATCCACTGAGCCAAACCAGCTAGGGCAGTACATGTTTTATTAATAAATGGACACACTATGGAAGCTGACTGCAAAATACAGGTGGAGGAGGGTAGGGGAGAATAAATGGTGAAGGATGGACTTGGAGGGGTGAATACGCAATTTAGTATACAGATAATGTGTTGTAGAATTGTGCACCTGAAACCTGTATAATTTTGTTAACCAGTGTCACTCCAGTAAATTCAATAAAAGGGAAAAAATATTAGCAAAACAAATGAATAAGGTATTTCTATTACAAAGGAAGAATAAAATGCTGCCAAATTTATACACAGGAGGGAGAAAGAAGAAAAAAAGAAGGCAAGAGAAAGAAAAAAGGAAGAGAAAAGTGTAATTTAAGTAAGGGACTAAAATGCCTAACTGCTTAGAGGCATAATTAACAAGTAGCAAGTGTTGTGAGAAGCAAGGAATGGCATCTGATAGTCTTAGATATTTATCTATTTTGGACAGTTTGAGAGAAAATAGGATTATAAAACTTCCCTTAAGCAATTCAGTGATTATAAAGTTTAAGGCAGTCATTCCAATGCCTGATACGAAGTTAGCTCTACACAACTACCTATGGAACAATTAGATTTAGAACCATGAAAATTTAGTAGAAATTTAATAATTCTTAATGTTATTCAAATCACAAGACAAGATTGTGCCTCAGATTCATTTAGCAAGTTTTCTCATTGTGATATAGACCTGATTAAAAAAAATAAGTAAAATTGTGTATTTTCACTTGTTCTACTAAACCAACATTTGAAGAAAAAAATAGCTAATAAATAACACTGGGAGGGTATTATGTGGGTTGTGTATATATGTCAAAGAGATAAGATATACTAGTAAATATCTTACAGTTCAAAGATGGTATGGATTGAGGTTTTATCATACGAGGATTCATGAAAGTTTTATACTAACTGGCAATGTTAAATCCTTTAGTTTTGTCTTTCAAGTTCATTGTTGATGGTTATTGATAAAAAATAAGTATCAGCTGAAATGTTTAGAGTATGCGAAAATATCACTTGTATTTATAGATAGTGCAATATTCCAAAAAATCTTGGGCTATGCTTTATAGATTATAGAATTATTCTTTGTAAATATCCTATATAATAAAAGCATAGTATGCAAATTGCCCCCTTGACCTGGAGTTCATTCGGGAGTTTGACCAGGGGGCGGGGCCGGCCAGGGGAAGGGAGGGAAGCCCTGGCCTGCGGCTGTGGCGGTGGTGGCAGGTGACTGGGGGAAGGGAGGGAGGCCCCAGCTGGCAGCCGGCAGCCTCTAGGGACCCTACCAATGCATGAATTTCCTGCACTGGGCCTCTAGTGTATATATATAAAAGCCTAAGTGACCAGCTGGTAGCTATGACATGCACTGACCACCAGGGGGCAGACACTCAACGCAGGAGCTGCCAAGCAATAGCAACTTTGTAGAGTGCCCTCTTGCACTCGGGGGATGTTGGACTGCCGGTTTCGGCCCAGTCCCTGCAGGCCAGGCCATAGGACACCACCTCTAGTTTCTTAATATTGGTGGAGGATAGTGTTTATAAGTTCTTTTTAGTATTCAAATTGAAACATAAAACTTAAATTACGTGTTTTTTCTATCTCAGTCATTATAACTTTTGTATTATTTCTAAGTGAGTGAAATAAGGAAGGGTGAATATTGCCATTTTGCTAAGGAGAAAACGGAAACACAGAACAGTTAAAAATGACTTTGCAAGGTAGAGAGGAAGCCAAGATTAGGAACTAAGTGCCTTATCATGGTGTCTTCCTTCTAAGTTATCCTGTCATTTTAATTGGGGTGGGGGGGTGGGGAGGGGGGGTGGCAGTGGCGAGGAGACAGAAAGGTCTTTATTTCCCCAGAGGTATTTGCCAAGATTTTTACTAGATGATTTGTTTTCTGAATGTTGGTCCCAGAGGTCTTCTGTGTAGCTCAATATGTTTATTAAGTTTACTTTGATCACATTTTGTAAAAATTACAAGCCTCTCATTACAAGCCCCAGATTGTGCTTCTTGGGCAGTGGTAGAATACTTAATGATACTTAAAAATCCTTGCTCTAAAAAGGAAAGAAAAATCCTTGATCTAGAAACTGTTTGATAAGAAACTGTTTAAATGCTTTTAAAGATCAGTATATTGATTTTCCTGTCAAATGGTCATTATCATACAAATTTTTGTGACATTTGATACAGATTTTATCAATCTAGCTGTATTATAATAGAGAAAATGATATAATTAGATATGATGACTGTACACCCCTCCCAGTTATGTTCGTGTTTGTTGTGCTAGATCCTGGGCATCTCCTCATATTCAGTATCCTTGATCCCTATATGCGATAAGAATTCAAGCGTATTAATATGTATATATGAAAAAATCTCTTCCCTCCAAATTTTGTAATGCTAGAACCATTTAAAAATACCTTTTCAACATTGAAAGTACTGTTTAACTTATTAAAAAACATTTAATTTATCAGAGACTATTCTAAGTGAAACATTTATTAATAATGCATTAAACCCACAAAGGGGTTTCTTTAGAATTTCCAAATATGGGAAAGGATTAAGAAAAAAAAGATTGTGAGTTTCTTTGCTTGCTTAGTATCTAATACTCCTGTATTTATATCATTTTATGATAATTGGACATTTTACTCTGTCCTTTTTAAAAAATTCACAGGTGAATCTGTACCAGAATACCAGATGGCTTTTCAGACAGAAGTTGGAAACCATCCCACTTTTGAAGATATGCAGGTTCTGGTGTCTAGGGAAAAACAGAGACCGAAGTTCCCAGAAGCTTGGAAAGAAAATAGCCTGGTAAGAAAAACTAAATTATTAAAAACATGACTTAACGACTATGTTTTAATGTTGTTTGAAGCAAAAAAAGACTGTTAATAATGTTAATAGTTTTATAGACTTGTCTAATGCCAAAAATCCAACCTACTTGATTTTATTTTTAAATCAACTTACTTGATTTTTGTTGTTATGTGTTTTAAAATTTTTCAGTATAAAAAGTCCCCTTTTTTGGTTCAGTTTCAGTTTTTTCCAAGTATAAAATTTATTTAAAGAGACTATTATGTGTTGTTCGTCAGATTGGGTAACAACTGGAATAATTAACAAGTTAATATTTGAAACGTTATTGAAATTCCATCTTACTCTCTTGAGAATGGTACTAAAAGTGTTAATTAGTGCAGACTTACCAATTCAGTGGCTAAGGGAAATTTAAGTTGCACCAAAAAGAAAGCAAGGTACAGCCTGTAAATACTGCATATTAAATGCAGCTCACAACATTGAAATATCTTCAGAGGCTCCTATCATTTCAGTAAATTATTGCCATGATACTGAAAACATCTTACAAACATTTACGTACACACACATACCCACTCTCTGTCTCATATAAGTTTTTATTTTTTTTTAATTATTTTTTATTATTGCTAAAAGTATTACAAAGGGTATTACATATGTGTCCTCCCCCCCCCCCCCCCCCGCCCTTGACAATCCCCTGGCCTCCCTTACCCCCCAGTGTCTTATGTCCATTGGTTATGCTTATCATATAAGTTTTTTACATAAGTGGGAGTATCTCATTATTTACTATAATTTCTGAAGCTTTATTCTTTTAATATGGACAGTTTTCATGTCAGTACATATAGATGTTTCTCTTTATCCCCATTTGACAGTATGCCATTGTGTGTTATATCATAATTATCCCTTATTGATGACAGTACCCTGGATTTCATATTTTAAACAGTTTTTTGAAAGAATTAAAGTTATGCTTATGCATAGTAAACGAAACCCAATTAAATAGAAGGGTATAAAAAAGAAAATGGAAAAGACTACCCGTCCCCACCACCATTCTTCAAAAATAACTCTCATTAACATTGTTCTGCAGTTTTTGTTTTTGTTTTTAATTTATTTTTTTGTTTTTAATGTTCTCTTCTAGAAGTTACCATTATAATGTTACTATATTTATTCTTATTTCTTTTTTAAAAATAAGTCTTTATTCAGATTATTACAGTTGTTCCTCTTTTTTCTCCCCATGTCTCCCCTCCACCCAGTTCCCACCCTACCCCATGCCCTTACCCTCCCCATTGTCCTTGTCCATAGGTGTTAGATTTTTGTCCAGTCTCTTCCCGCACCCCCCATACCCCCTTCCCCCGAGAATTGTCAGTCCACTCCCTTTCTATGCCCCCGATTCTATTATATTCACCAGTTTATTCTGTTCATTATATTTTTTAATCACTTGATTTTTAGATTCACGTGTTGGTAGATATGTATTTGTTGTCACTTTGTTGTTCCTAATTTTTATCTTTACCTTTTTTCTTCTTCCTCCTCTTCTTAAAGAATACCCTTCAGCATTTCATATAATACTGGTTTGGTGGTGATGAACTGCTTTAGCTTGTTCTTTTTTTTTTTTAATAAATCTTTATTGTTCATATAATTACAGATGTTCCTCTTTTTTCCCCCCATAGCTCCCCTCCACCCGGTTCCCAACCAAACCCTTGCCCTTACCCCCCGCCACTGTCCTCATCCATAGGTGTAAGATTTTTGTTCAAACTCTTCCCACACCCTTCACACCCCCTTCCCCCTGAGAATTGTCAGTCCACTCCCTTTCTATGCCCCCACTTCTATTATATTCACCAGTTTATTCTGTTCATCAGATTTTTTTTATTGACTTAATTTTTAGATTCACTTGTTGATAGATATGTATTTGTTGTCCCTTTGTTGTTCCTAATTTTTATCTTGACCTTTTTCTTCTTCCTCTTCTTAAAGAATAACCTTCAGCATTTCATATAATACTGGTTTGGTGGTGATGAACTCCTTTAGCTTTTTCTTCTCTGTGAAGCTCTTTATCTGACCTTCAATTCTGAATGATAGCTTTGCTGGGTAGAGTAATCTTGGTTGTAGGTTCTTATTATTCATCACTTTGAATATTTCTTGCCACTCCTTTCTGGCTTGCATGGTTTCTGTTGAGAAATCAGCTGACAGTCGTATGGGTACTCCCTTGTAGGTAACTGTTTTTCTCTTGCTGCTTTTAAGATTCTCTCTTTGTCTTTTGCTCTTGGCATTTTAATTATGATGTGTCTTGGTGTGGTCCTCTTTGGATTCCTCTTATTTGGGGTTCTCTTCACTTCCTGAACTTGTAAGTCCATTTCTTTCACCAGGTCAGGGAAGTTTTCTGTCATTATTTCTTCTAATAGGCTTTCAAAATCTTGCTCTCTCTCTTCTTCTGGCACCCCTATAATTCGGATGTTGGTACGTTTGAAGTTGTCCCAGAGGCTCCTTACACTATCTTCATATATTTGGATTCTTTTTTCTTTCTGCTTTTCCGGTTGGGCGTTTTTTGCTTCTTCATATTTCAAATCTTTGACTTGATTCTTGGGATCCTCTAGTCTTCTGTTGGATCTCTGTATATTATTCTTTATTTCAGTCAGTGTATGCTTAATTTCTGACTGGTCCTTTTCCATTTTTTTTGCATTCTCATTAAGATCCTTGAAGGTCTCACTAAGTTCCTTGGAGGTTTGTAGAAGATTCTTGAGTAACCTTATAACTGTGGTTTTGAACTCTAAATCCAGTAATTTGCTTTCCTCTATTTCTTTCATTTGTGACATGTTTCTTTGTGTCCACATTTTGGCTGCTTCCCTGTGTTGATAGAGTGGCTTTGTGTGGTAGGTGTCCTATTGGGCCCAGTGGCTCAGCCCTGCCAATCACCTGAGGTGGAAACTCTTGGTGCACCCCTTTGTGGGCTGGGTGTACAGTCTTGTTGTAGTTAAGCCTTGATTGCTGTTGGTATCCCTGGGAGGAAATGACCTCCAGGCCAATTGATTGCAAGGACCCGCTGTGTCTATAGTGGAAGAACTGCTGTGCTGGAGACACCCTTATGGGGCAGGACTTGCTTCAGTGGGGCTTTGGTGCTCACTGAGTCTGCCCCCTGAGTGTGTCTCTTATGGATCTGAAGAGTTGTAATCTGGATGGTCCCACTCTGACCACTGGGTACACTGGCTCTTGGATCTCCAAGGAGGTGCAAAGTCAGCCTCTGCCTGAGGCCACCCAGCAGGAGCTACAGAGATATCTGCTGATTCCTCCTCTTTGTTTGGGGTTTGGAGGTGCCCAGATAAGGCACAGCTGTGAAGCAATGCAGGCTGCTGACGAGCCTTAGGCCTTCTTTTGGAAGCTCTGGGGTTCTCTGACCCAGCTACAGTTTGACAGGTTTTTAGGCGGAGAAAGGCTAGGCCATTTGTATGCAAAAGCCTCTGTGCACAGCTTGGGTGGGGTTGTAAATTGGGTGGGGTGGGGTTTCAGGGAATCACGGGGTAGTGCAAACAGCAATGGTTGCCCATAGACCCTGCCCCGGATAGGTCCCTGGGTCTCTGTGTCCTGTGGCCCCGTTGCAGGAACAGTGAACTCTGTGAGCACCTCAGAGAAAGCTGCCCTCGTGGTCCGGTCAATGCCAGGCAGTCCAGTTTCTCCCCATATGAGTCTGGGTCCCCAGAGACTCGCCCGGAACTGGAGTTCAGAGCCGTGGGGAGCTTGAGACTCTCTCCGGACTGAAGAAGACCTCAGTTGCCAGCCCTTTCCGCGCGCCTCCGTACTTCTGCACTTTACTTCCGCACCTCCTCTGAGTCTCAGTTTGCTTTTCTTTTTCTTTCCAGCTGTAGAATTTCCACTCAGCCAGTCTTCCTGTGGTTCTGGATGATGTCCGTTTTGACTTTTAGTTGTATTTTTGAAGTGGCTGTGCGAGGCAGCAATTTCAGGTGTTTACCTATGCCGCTATCTTGGTTTCTCGCATTCATGAATTTTTTGAAGTTCCTTTTTAAATAATGTGTGTTAGTTATGTACATGGGTAGTAAACATTATGAATCCTTGCACATTAAAAAATGTTTCTATCTTGTCCTCACATTTGAGTAATAATTTGGCTATGTAATAGTTTCAAGATCAAAATCATTTCCTCACAACTTTGAAACCACTACTCACTTGTCCTCTAGCATCCAGATGTGTTAATGAGAATTCCAGCACCAACTAGTATCCTTCAATTGCTTTTTGTTTTATTCTCTTATTTTCTTTTCTCTATAAGCTATTAAGCCTTTTACTTCATCATTGGAATTATGTAGGCATGGATCTTTTCACACCTTTCGCTTTATACTGGACAGGTTTTCAGCTTGAAAATTGGGAAGTTCCTTCAATTCAGAGGAATTTTTTTATATTATTAAAAAAATTATTTCCTCTTATTTCTTCCTTATGGAATTCTCATTAGACAAATATTGGACCACCTGACATTTAGGTCTCAGTTCTTTTCCTTGCATTTTTCAATTTTTGTTGTTGTAAATTGTTTAAATTTACTCAGCTTTACCTTTGAAATCATTCATTTGTTTTCACCTTTTCCATTCTACTTGTTATCTGTTCATTAAAATTTTACTTTCCACAGTCATACGTATAATTTCTAGATATTTTTATTGTTTGCTTTTTCCAGAGCAATCTATTCTTGTTTTAAGAATATAATAGGCATTTTATTATTTCTGAAGGTGTACATTTGAATTTTTGACACTTTACGCAGTTTTCTTGATGTATAATTAAAGAACAAAAATGAAAACATTTTAATTATGTAATTTAAATCTTTTTACTATGTATTTTCACATTTTAATTTTAGGTTGTCTTGGTAGGATTAGAATATTTTCATTCTGGCCCTGTCTGGTTTGGCTCAGTGGCTAGAGCTTTGGCCTGCAGTCTGAAGGGTCCTGGGTTCGATTCCGGTAAAGGGCACATGCTCTGGTTGTGGACTTGGTCCCCAGTGGGGGGCATGCAGGAGGCAACCGAACATGATTCTCTCTTATCATTGGTGTTTCTGTCTCTCTCCCCCTCTTCCTGCCTCTCTGAAATCAATTAAAAAATATTTTTTAAAAGAATATTTTCATTCTGGATCATGACTTATATGGGGTGTTGGCACATCAGAGAGAGGCTAGAAAGATGTTATATGTTTCCATACAGATTTAGATTAAATATTTTCTCCATTGGTCATCTTTGTCAGTAGATTACCTTCAAGGAAGGCTTCTGCTTCAAATGAGATTGCAATTTTCTTCAAGTATGAGGGAATTAAAGATCTATTGCCAATCACGTATGCCCAAGATTGCCTCCAAACTGGAGTCCTGCTGTGGGAAGTGGGACAGATCTTAAAGAGGTCCCTGGCAGCAGGTGAGAGGCTGAATCCTTTACAGCCTCACAGTAGAGCACCCTCAAAGAAAAAAATCTTGTGAAATTTTACCTCATCAAATACTTTATCTTCCTTAACTTGTTTATTTCACCAGAGAAATTGGACTCTGATTTTGAAGTATTTCTTGGCAACCCTACCATTATGGGATATGCATCATATGCATATTTACTTGAAAACTTTTTACTCCAAATTTAGACTAGGTTTCTAAGTAAGGGATGAAGTAATTCTTGGTTCACTTGCAATGAATCCATTTAATGTGTTACAGTCTGTAGATCTGCCTATCTGCAGTGACAATCCAGTACTAGAGTTATATAGCAAGTGCATGGTTTATAAAAATAGAGAGGAATTCCCCTGTGTGGAAAAGAAAACACCTTTGCTTCATAGTTGCATTAAAATAAAAACACACACATTTTTATAGTAACAAAACTCAGACTCTTGCCAGAACTGGTTTAGCTCAGTGGATAGAGTGTCGGCCTGCGACTCAAGGGTCCCAGGTTCGATTCCCGTCAAGGGCATGTACCTTGGTTGCAGGCACATCCCCAGTGCGGGGCGTGCAGGAGGCGGCTGATTGTTTCTCTCTCATCGATGTTTCTAACTCTCTATTCCTCTCCCTTCCTCTCTGTAGAAAATCAATAAAACATATTAAAAAAAAAAAAAACTCAGACGCTTTCAAATATTAATGAATGTAAAAACTAGTTTTAAAAACTACCAGAGACACAAGCATAGTTCAGTCAGTAATTGGGGGAAGAATAATTTTCTGATGAAAATGAAAGTCTAGAAAATACTTTCTGAGAAAACAATATGGAAATGTTAGCTATAGTTACCACTGAATATTAGATTTATGAATAACTTTCCCCCTATACTTTTAGAATTTATAGTAAAAATGAACTATTGTAACAATTGCACAGATAGTTTAAGGCTGCTTTTTATATTAACATATTTTAAATTAGGAAAACAAAAAATTATAGGTCGTAGTTTTTTAAATAACTTTTTCTTTCATATGTAAAACAATAAAAATATTTATTTAAAAAAAGAATATTAGTTCCAGTTTTATAGTAAGAGTACCAGCTCAGTTAAAGGCCTGGTTTCAAATCTTGGCTCTACTTACTAGTGATAAATTAAAAGAAGATCTATTTTTACTTATCACATTAACAAAGTGTTGGTGATGGGAAAGCAGATACTTTTTTTGTTGTTGGCAGTGCCATCAATTTGGAGGGTAACCTGGCAATAACAAATTTTAAATGTATTTTACCCTTTGATCCAGCAATAATATCTCCAGGAATTTGTTCCTCAACTGCACTTACACACATATAGAAAAATGCATGTGTAAGATGTTCAATGCAGTGTCATTTATACCAGCAAAAACTGGAAACTATCTATCCTCTTATAAGGATCAGGCTAAAAACTTATGATATAATGGATACTATGCAGCATTAAAAGAATTAGGAAGATGTATATGTTCGTGATTGCTAAATAAAAGTAGTATGGCTAAGTGAGTATAGTAATTCTCATTTGTATGTTAGAAAAAAATATTAAAAAACATGTAGCCTTGTAATGCATAGAGCTTGCTCTTATGTATATTTCTTCAAGGAGTTAAGTTAAAGCTTCCATGCTTACTTGCTACTCACCATTTGAGAAATGTGACCCTTTATAAATCTCTGAAATCTAAAAAGTTTTATTATAGTTATGTAAAATATTTGTTAAAGAAAAATATTTTTATCCTACTTCATATCATTAAAAACTCAATACTTTTTTCGTTAAAGATACACTGTTTGACATGTGCTTTTTTACAGGCAGTGAGGTCACTCAAGGAGACAATCGAAGACTGTTGGGACCAGGATGCAGAGGCTCGGCTTACTGCACAGTGTGCTGAGGAGAGGATGGCTGAACTTATGATGATATGGGAAAGAAACAAGTCCGTGAGCCCAACAGTCAATCCGATGTCTACTGCAATGCAGAATGAGCGGTAAGACCCACAGGGATTGACACCCATCAGTCAGTATTGAAAACTGAGACCAAACAGAATAGGAAATAAACATTTTTATCAGTATAATAGTGCAGTGATTAATCCAATCTAAAGTCAAAATTTTTCTTTCAATATTCCTGCTATTTTACTGAAGATTTTTGATATAAATACAAGATGGAATCTGTGGGGTTTTTAGTATCTTAAAGATACAGTAAAAGAGGTTAGTTTTTCTCTATTAATGCTCCAGTTTCCCTACAATAATAAAGGTAAAACATTTTCGTAGTTCCAAAAGTTTATAAGCACTTCCTCAGATATTACATTTATTCTTTGTTATTAATCCTCCTGTCCCTGCTGTTTGTTTGTTTAATGAAAATGGAATATGATCTTGCCTACGTATTGAACCTGTTTCATTGGAGACTATTATTTCCAGACTTCTTATCCAATGTTCTTTCTTATAGAATATACTACTACTACTTTTATAGGAGAGCAGTTCATAAGGTCTTTCTATCCCATCATGAACGTTATTTTATACTTGTGTTTTTGTTAGAGCTATGGTGTTTGGTTCTAAATAAAAGGGCTATTTATTTATTTATTTATTTATGCAAAGGTGGAAATTTATTGAAGAACAGGTACAGACTCCCACGTGGGGAAGAGGAAAGAATCTCACAGCACAGACTCGCACGTGGGGAGTGGGAGAGTCCCCTAAAAGGGCTTATTAAAAGATTCCTAAAACTTGGAACTTTCAGACTATATCACCTGAGTTTCTTTGTTTCACGTTTGGGGAAAAGTGTTCTCACAAATTTGTCATTTTATCTAATATATGTTAAAAATGTTTAGAGAGGCATCAAGGAAAAAGTTACCAGAGAAAATTGAGATAAAAGTATACTTGAGGCCCTGGCAGGGTAGTTCAGTTGGTTAGAGCGTCGTCCTGATAAGCCAGGGTTGCAGGTTTGATCTCCTGGTCAAGGCCCAAACAAAACAAGGAACCAATGAATGCATAAATGGGTGGAAC
Organism: Myotis yumanensis; assembly: GCF_028538775.1. Classification (NCBI taxonomy): domain Eukaryota; kingdom Metazoa; phylum Chordata; class Mammalia; order Chiroptera; family Vespertilionidae; genus Myotis; species Myotis yumanensis. The sequence continues at coordinate 10,344,694 of NW_027223759.1, forward strand.
AACAAATCTCTCTCTTCCTCTCTCTCTCTCTCTCTCTCTCTCTCTTTTCCCCCTCCCTTCTCCCCTCCTTCCCTCCCTCTCACCCTCCTCCCTTCTCTCCCTTCCCCTTCTTTCTAAAAAAGCAATCAATCAATAAAAAAATACACCTGATTCTTGAATAATTTTCTGTGCTCTTTTCTATTCCAATTTTAAGAGCAATTTGAATAGGCCTCAAATTGGGTTTACACTACTTATAATTAGGTAAATTAACTTCAGCATATAAACCCTTATGCTTTATATATCAGCCAGTCAAGGAAGGTCGAGACTAGCAATTCTAAGTATACATTTTCTCACTTTGTACATACCTAAAGGTAGATAATCTGCTTTCTTCTCACCTTACCTTTGTCTTATCTGTGTGCTCTAGTATGCTATTTGTCTCTCTCTCAAGAGTCAGCTACTTTTAAGTGTTTTTGAACTTTTCTTGAATTGTAAGAAGAAACCCTTGATGCTCCCCTTTGCTTTGCCATTTTTTTTGCCTTCTGTGTCATTTAGTTCTACTCCTTACATGCGTTCTCTCATGCCCTGTCACTTCTAAGTAGTTTCCCCTAAATAGAAGTTCATGCCATTATATTCCACTCTAGGTTTCATTGTATTGACTCTTACCCTCCATACCTCCTAGACTTCCTTTTCTTGTTCAGTACAACACCTTTTTACTTCTCCCCTTCCTGTCACTCCCCTCACAAACTCATCAGTCTTTCTTTGTAGTACTTCCTCCTTTAGCTGTTGCTTTTCTCCTACAACACTTGTATCTATTAATGTTCCCAATGTTTATACTTTTATTGTTAAAGCTACCCCTGGTTTTTTTATTTTAAATAACATACACATATTACAGTGATGCTCAAGAACCATCACTCTCAAGGTGTGATGATGACTGAAGAACCCTTGATAACGAGAACATTTCTGAATCTTTGATCATTTATCTGAGTGTCACATTAATACTCTAGGACAGTGATGGTGAACCTATGACACGCGTGTCAGAGGTGACACGCGAACTCATTTTTTTGGTTGATTTTTCTTTGTTAAATGGCATTTAAATATATAAAATAAATATAAAAAATATAAATCTTTGCTTTACTATGGTTGCAAATATAAAAAAAATCTATATGTGACACGGCACCAGAGTTAAGTTAGGGTTTTTCAAAATGCTGACACACCGAGCTCAAAAGGTTCGCCATCACTGCTCTAGGATCTAGGGCTTTCATTGATATGGCTCAGTCTACCCCAAGGAATACATTCTATTGCTAGGCTAAGCCTCCTCATAGAAGCATTTTGGAACAACCTATTAGTTGTTGCTGTTTGGTCATTGGAACTTAACTGGTAACATATTCGTAGAGTAGCCACTATCTATCTAGAATTGTGATAGCACAAAGGGAACGTATGCCATGGTTCCTCCTTTCATGAAACTTTGTTGTGCACATATACAATTGATAAAGATAATTTGGTAATGTTCTAAAACTATAGGAGAGATTTTTTTAAAAAGATGTTTTTATTGATTTCAGAGAGGAAGGGAGAGGGATAGAGAAAGAGAAACATCAATGATGAGAGAGAATCATTGATAGGCTGCCTCCTGCACGCCCCCAACTGGGGACCGAGCCCACAACCCAGGCATGTGCACTTGACTGGAATTGAACCCAGGACCCTTCAGTCCGCAAGCCAACGCTCAATCCACTGAGCCAAATCAGCCAGGGCTAGGAGAGATTTTATAAGCCAAAGTAATGAACACCCATAAAAATCATATCTAGATCCACATAGGTTTTTCAGTAGGCTCAAATAATATAAAGCATTTAGTAAGTTATTGACAATTGATTATTTGATTAGAATTTTTAAATAACTTTGAGAATGATATGGGTTAGAAATAAAATAAAAAGCAGTTTATACTTTAAAAACAGATGATAGATGTGGAGAACCAGTTTGTCATAAATGTACATTCTCAATGTGGCACTTTTTTCTTTCTTTAAGCAACCTGTCACACAGTAGGCGTGTGCCAAAGATTGGCCCTTATCCAGATTATTCTTCTTCCTCATACATTGAAGACTCTATCCATCACACTGACAGCATTGTGAAGAATATTTCCTCTGAGCATTCGATGTCTAGCACACCTTTGACCACAGGGGAAAAGAACCGAAACTCAATTAACTACGAACGACAGCAAGCACAAGCTCGAATTCCTAGCCCTGAAACAAGTGTCACCAGCCTGTCCACCAACACAACCACCACCAACACCACTGGCCTCACTCCCAGCACTGGCATGACCACTATATCGGAGATGCCATACCCAGATGAAACAAATCTTCATGCCACCAATGTTTCACAGCCAATTGGGCCAACCCCTGTCTGCTTACAGTTGACAGAAGAAGACTTGGAGACCAACAAGCTAGACCCTAAAGAAGTTGATAAGAACCTCAAAGAAAGTTCTGATGAGAATCTCATGGAGCATTCTCTTAAGCAGTTCAGTGGGCCAGACCCACTGAGCAGTACCAGTTCTAGCTTGCTTTACCCACTAATAAAGCTTGCAGTAGAAGTCACTGGGCAGCAGGATTTCACACAGGCTGCCAATGGCCAAGCATGTTTAATTCCTGATGTCCCACCTGCTCAGCTCTATCCTCTCCCCAAGCAACAGAACCTTCCCAAGAGACCTACTAGTTTGCCTTTAAACACCAAAAATTCAACAAAGGAGCCCCGGCTGAAATTTGGCAGCAAGCACAAATCAAACTTGAAACAAGTAGAAACTGGAGTTGCCAAGATGAACACCATCAATGCTGTAGAACCTCATGTGGTTACGGTTACCATGAATGGGGTGGCAGGTAGAAATCACAACGTTAACTCCCATGCTGCCACTGCTCAGTATGCGAATGGGGCAATACCATCTGGCCAGACAGCCAACACAGTGGCACATAGGGCCCAAGAAATGCTGCAGAATCAGTTCATTGTTGAGGACACCAGGCTGAATATTAATTCCAGTCCTGATGAGCATGAACCTTTATTGAGGCGAGAGCAACAGGCTGGCCATGATGAAGGTGTTCTGGATCGTCTTGTGGACAGGAGGGAACGGCCACTGGAAGGTGGCCGAACTAATTCCAATAACAACAACAGTAATCCATGTTTAGAGCAAGATGTTCTTACACAGGGTGTTCCAAGCACAGTAGTAGATCCTGGACCATCAAAACCCAGAAGAGCACAGAGACCTAATTCTTTAGATCTTTCAGCCACAAATATCCTTGATGGCAGCGGTTTGCAATGTAAGTGAGGGGGTTGTGTAATCTCTCCTGCTTATCTTTTGGGACCATTTAAGTAACTACTTAGAATCAGATTGTGTTTCAACTAACAATTATCTAGTTTTGTACTTTCAGAAATAAAATAAGCCATTTGGCTGGACCTAAAAAGTAATTAGACTATTGTAAAGAAAAACTTTTTTTTGTTATTGATAATTAAAAAATCAGTGTCACAATAAGATAATTACCAATTCAATGTGTGTCTTAAGTAGCTACTAGTTTATAATGCAACTCATATTTGCTGTGAATGAGTAAGATTAAATAAATATCAGTTTAAAACCTCCAAGTAAAATGATGCCAGTAAAATGATACAACTTTTGAAAGTTTGTTGAACATATTAATATCTATTATATACACATTTAGATTTTATCAGACTTAATAAATCTTGAAAGTCCAGAGAGAATTCAGAAAAGTCACTATAAAGTTGCTCTTGGTTTTTTAGTGTCATTTTTTTCAAGAGTTATGTATTGAGTCTCTCACATGCCTACAGCATTGTGCTATGGGCCCCCTAACAATTTAAACAAATAACTTAAACAACTTGATACTTAGTTTCTGGCCCTAAAAGGATTATAACACAAAACAAGAGAGCTCACCAAAATCTTTAACAGTCATCATTTACAAAATAATTTCTCTTTTAGACCTTACGAAGAAAAACAAAGTCACGTTTTATGGTTGTCAAAGACTACAAAATGGGCTGAAAGGAATTTAGCTCTCAAAAATCAATCAGTAGAATCTAGCCCGTGCTTGAGTGGTTTCTATTGTAGACCACTTGACCTATGGCAGGGCTCCATGTCAGTAAAATGTTTTGTCATGTATGGGGAATTACTAGAAAGTTTGTATTCTAGGATTTCTGTCATTCTTCTGTAAACTGTCATGTGCCAGTGCCTTTATAATTTGATTCACTTTGAACATTAAATAGAATGATTAAATGCATTTTGCTAAGTTAGGATTGATAGCAGTAACCAAAGGATTTGAGAATGCAGCTAAGAACTTTGCATTTTCTCCTCTGTTTTTGCTTTTAGTGTTTTTTAAATATTTTCTTTCTTGTCCTATAGAATAATTCAATTATAAAAACATTAGGCTTAAAGAGCCTCAAAAATAATTTAAGTTTTGCCTCGAAAAATACTGCCTGGAGTCATCAACTTTAAGAAATGTCTATTAGCACCTCTTGTAGACATTAGTTTGATCTCTTCTTGAATTGCAACTCTAAGTTTTTACTTTTTTAGTACTTTCTTTATATATAGTTCATTTTTCTATACTTTTATTTTCAGTAGGTGAGTCAACACAAGATGGCAAATCAGGATCTGGTGAAAAGATCAAGAAACGTGTGAAAACTCCGTATTCTCTTAAGCGGTGGCGCCCCTCCACCTGGGTTATCTCCACTGAACAGCTGGACTATGAGGTCAACAACAATGGCAGTGACAGGGCAGCCCATTCCAAATCTAGCACCACCGTTTACCTTGCAGACGGAGGCACTGCCACCACCATGGTGTCTAAAGATGTAGGAATGAACTGTCTGTGAAATGTTTTCAAGCCTATGGAGTGAAATTATTTTTCGCATCATTTAAACCTGCAGAAGACGTTTTTTAAAAACTGCTTTATCCTCCTGTCAGTACCCCACCCTTGCAACAGGACTTGCTTTAAATAGATTTCAGCTATGCAGAAAATTTAGCTTATGCTTCCATATTTTTTAATTTTGTTTTTTTAAGTTTTGCACTTTTGTTTAGTCTCACTAAAGTTATATTTGTCTGTTATGACCACAGAATTATATGTGTGTGTATCAAAAGTGGTCTCAAAATATTTTTTTAAGAAAAAAAAGCAAAAACAATGTATTGCTGATAATCAGTTTGAAACGGTTTCTAAAGGTCATTAAAACAGAAGCAAATTAAGACAGATTTGACTTCAGTGGTGTCCGGTATCCATGTTTTATTTCTGGGCACAAGCTAGTTTATTTTATATGTTGTTCCGTTCCTAACATATTATCTGTTGGACATTCTTTTCTCTTGTGTTTTGTTTGAATGTGCAATAGTCTGTAGCCACAAATAAGCTTTCTTGTAAGCTCTCTTCCTAACAGAGCACACATTCTTCCATAATATGAACATTTTTCTCCCTCCAACTTTTGTCAGGTTTGTTTTATGACAGTGAATTTTGCAGAAGAGAAAGCAACTACCTGATTTTTTGCTTTCTTTCTCTTTGTGGAAAATGCAGAAACATTGTCTCAAAGGGCTCTAAAGAAGGAACAACCAAAACCTAATTTGAAATGCTATTTCTTTTAACCTTCCAAATCCTAAATGTTTCCTTCCAGGCATTTTAACAAATGTATTTGGTTCTGGTTTTAAAAGTTCATAAGAGAGCATAGAACAAAGTAGAAGAAGTCCTAATATTAGCCTTTTTCCATTTTATTTTATTTTTATATGTATGTTATGTTCCATTTTCATTTATTTAAGAAGCACATTTTTATCAGAAAACTTATAGAGCTATACTTATATGGAATTTTTAAGTAGGTAGATGGTTAAGACAATATAGTGTTATATCCTTTATTCTCTAAGTAGGCCACCTTTGACTCAAATAAAATTACATTTCCTGATTAAGATAACTTCAAAAGTAATTCCTAGTTTTGAACCTGCAGTGTCTTTTTAGCCTCTTCACAAGCAAAGCCTGATGACTGTCTGAAAAAGATTCCTCTCTTCTTCCCGTGACCTATAACACTGTGTGGAAAAAAATTGTTTGACTGGCATGCCAAATCCCTGTGGAAGGAAGGGTTGCTGCCAAACCTATCATCTCTGAGCAGACAGAGACTTTCCTCTCTCTTTTCAAAGCTGGGTGTGTGTTTTTTTCACTAATCCTATTTTCATAAATTCTCCTTTTGCCAATTTTTCACATGATTTTTGATATGTGAACAGCATTTGTTATTTACATTATATTCAGAATATACCTTTTAGTGATAACATGTTATGTATCCATCAAGTGATATTGTTTTTAAAGCTTCTTTTGCCTCTTCATTACTCATAATCATTTCTAAAACAACCTCTGCATTTTTAAAAATAAAGCACTTTATGTCAAATAAGGGACTGTTTTTTATAAGCACAAATTATTTTCTATCAATTTTCAAACAGCGATGATCTCACTTATTTTTTACAGATTCTCAGAGTACTTAGTACTTATTATCTAATTAAGTTCTGTGATTTCTCTGGGAGATAAAAAGCTAAGAGACAAACAAAAATTCTGAACAATATTTTCTCATTCAGATTCCTCTGTCTTCATCATTTAGCTAAAAACAACCTAAATTTCCCAATTTGACTTGTATCAAATTTCCAAAACACTTGACTTGTATATAAGCCTTTTCTTGTTTGCCATCTGCGATGGTCTTGAGTTGGGTGTTGCAGCACTTACCATTTATTCAGCTAGATGGCTGAGCACAGTTTTGAATTTTTAGAATGAAGATTCTTTTAGTAGTGCCCAGGATTTCTACCTTTTGTGTTTTAATGGCCCTTATCTTGATTCAGACTCTTAACATATTTTTCAGTCTTACAGCATAAAATATTTTCATCCAGTTAGTCTTTTATAATGTAACAAATTATTTATATCTTTCCCAGGAAATTTTACTTCGTTCCCTTGCCCTTAAATGTCTTTCAGTTGTGTTTCAGGGCATTATTTTCAAACATTTGTAGGACATCTTTGAATAAAAATAAACTATAGTCCTTCTTCAGTTGGAGGGTAAGTGACCATGTGAGGTCTGACTGATTTTTTCCTGACGGAAGAAGAGTTATCCTACATTATACTGTACTTTGTGTTCAAGCCAGTTGATTGTTTTTCAGCATTTTTTGATACTTAGTAATAAAATACTTTTAAAAGTTAACATACCAAATTAAAAGAACTCCTATAGTTTCCCATTTTCCATGATGTTTAAGACAAATAATTTCCTTTCCCCAGTTTGTTTAATAGACTCCTGAAAAAGTAGAAAGTGTAGGTCATTTTAATAAATTTTAAATTAAATTGTACATCAGACTCATTTACTTTTAGGATCTATTTATAATATACAAGCAAACAAAATGACTTAAAATGCTTGTTTGCCAATTTTTTTCATCTAATATTAAAGGTGTCTTAAAGCTAATATTTAACTGCTATCATAACATTTTGCATGTATAAAAACATTTGATTCCTTTTGAATAAAAGGCTATTAATGAAAAAATATTAAATTCATTTTCAGGAGAGTATTACAATCTTAAAAACATTATAATAGGTAATTAAAGAATAATATTAATTCCCTTAACTATTGTCATTATATGTCAGAACTAAGCCATTGAAAGAACCTGATTTGAATTGTGTTTAGTCAAAAATGACTTAATTATAATTCTTAAAAGTGTTCCCCCTTTAAAAATGTATAATTGGGGGAAACCCTGATATCAGTGTAAAAAGTTTTGGGAAGGTGCAGGAGTGAAATAATACTAATTGACCATTTGTTGTAAACGGAATGTTGGGATATGCATACACCATCTCTTTTAGTCCTCATAGCAACTATATAAGAATTACAGTTAATATATCCCCTTTACAGATGAGTAAACTGAAGCTAGGAGAAACTAAGTAATTTGCCCAAGGTCCACACCTAGTAATAGGCAAAGATGAATTTTAACTTAGGTTTGCCTGTCTCCACATCTCTCATCCATACCATATTGCCTACACACTATGACAGGATGTATAATGTCCTGACATTTTGTAAGAAATTAGTCATTATGGCTTATATATAAACCAAACCCAGATACCTTAATGACTTTAAAAGGCAGCCATAAGACGACGTGTGGACATACCTATGTTGATTGTGCTTGAGAAGTAATTACTAATTTAAGACAAAATTCAATCCCACCTCTGCCATCATGAATCTTCAAACCACTTCACTCCTAACATCTTTATATTGAAGAACTAAGGTAAAGTAAAATTTAAGGGAAAAGTGAAGATGGCTTATGGGAACAGACACTTTTTCATAGATTGATTCCATACTTGATTTGGAGAAGTTGATTTAACATAGACTTTTAGTCTAATCAACCCTTTCACTCCACCTTGAAAATTTCTGCTTTTAGTGACTTTGGAAAATGTTACTAATCCAGAAAACGAGTTAAGGGGGATGTAGGAAGGATACAAGGATAATGTCCTAATAAAGCAATTTGTATAGTTTTCTTACATGTATCCACGTGTTCCAGAAAATGTACGTTGGTTCTGAATGTGAAAACAATTTTAAAAAGGCACACATAAAATACGTGTTTCAGTGGGAATTATCACAAAATTTGGCAAGTATTTTCTTTAAAAGCTTTAAAAATTTAGATTCTATAGCCAAATGAAATACCTGGTAGGCTTTAGCTCTTTACTGAACTTTCCATTCCCTGTAAACCTCTTTTCAAAGTCACTTAAAATGGAAAAACATTTCAATAAACTTTTTGGTGTTTTCTCATATTTATGGAGATGAATAATATTTCATTGGAGGTGGTTAGATTTTAGAACTTGAGATTACTTACATTTCTATACATTTTATAAATTTATGTTGAACTTATTACCAATTAAATGCAGGTTATTACATAACTATTCACAGATTGCTTTATATAATACATTCTCTTCCAAGCTGACTCCTTAAAGTTACAATCAACATTAGTTGATTGTCTAGATCAGTGACTCTAGAAATTATATAACAGTCCTACGTACGCCCCAGGAGTCTTTTTCAGACTAGGATGTTTCTAAAGATTCATACCTTTTACTGTCAATTTGCTCTTCAGGAGGTAAAATTGCATTTTAACTTTTAGATTCTGAACTATGCAAACCAGCCAAAAGTACCCTGCGTGACCCGCTCCTACATATACTTTAGTAAATCTGGCAAATCACAGTTTGAGCTAGTTACGCAAATGTTACTCTCAAAAGAAGGTTTTTATGTAGGTTCCCAGATTAAACTTACATCAAGGAAGGGAGACCCAGGGCCCTCTGATGCACCTACACATTACTTTCCTTCAGTCACCTTAGTTTGTATCTGACTTACTCTATCCCTTGGTTATCTGACTTGTGATATGTGTCAGGAAAGGGTTTTTTAAAAAAATATTTATTCTGCGTACCTCCTGTTTTTATTTTTTATCCATTTTTCTTATCCAGTAGTTAAAAAAAAAATGTTGGTTATCTTCTTCAACATTGTCATTCTTCAATATGCTTCAGGCATCTCATTTAACACCTAAGTCTCAGTTTTTCAGACAAAATTGCTTTAGTTTCTTTAGCATTTTATCCTCAGTCCTATTTCAATAACTATTTATATTTAAGAACACCTAAAATTATATTTTGTTATATTCAAGTTCATTACTCTAGTTAATAGTTCAATAGGATAGAATTGAGAATTAAGATGTTACCATTTGACAATGGATCCAACCAACCGGTTGTCAGAAAGTCACTGAGTTCAAGTTTTGTATCTAACATTTTCTCAGTTGCTGAGTTTTATGATTTTATATTCTAATTAGTTACAACTAATGCATACAGAATTGTATATAATTTGCCATTAAAAAATTCTAACCTCTATTACAGCAAGCTTAGCCTTATGATTGAGCCACACAAAGCATATATATGTTTTACATATTTCTTTGTATCAAATATTAAGACACAAAGTGCAACCTTAAGTTTCAAAAGCAAACCCTACAATATCAGGTATTTATGAACATTTTTGCAGACCATTTTTGAAATATTTACCATTATTTTGCAACATAGACTAGACAGTAACTTTCATTTAATTTTTAAGTGACTGGTTAAATTGAGTATTTGTGCATGTAAAATTTAGGATTTTATCTCATGGCTGATACATTTTAAAGTAAATACTTAAGAATGTATGCTGTGTATTAAAATTATGCCCAAAATAAATCTATCATGTTTTGAAAATTCCAATTCCGTTATTAACTGTGATGTTCGTAGTATTACTATAAAGCATGTGACAGTCATTTTTTTAAACTTAACTTGAAACCCAGATTTTAAAATCTGGGTAAGAGAGGAGGAATCTTTAGAAATAAATCACGTCATTAGGATATCCAGTTTATGATTGAATTTTAAAGCAAATAACTTTTAAACTACAACTTGAGGTTTTTTGTTTTGTTTTAAAAGATAATGTGGGTTTAGATTTCAGAAACATCTTCATGTTTAGACTCACTCTATAGACATAATATTACTTAAAAACTCAGGGCCCTTTCATCCCTCTGCACATTGCAAAAGTTCAATTGGTAGTAAACAAGCAATTAGATCCAGTTGAATATTTAAAGTGTTTGTTGTACACACAATTCATTTAATGTTTCATCTTATGATTTGACTTAATTTACATATAGACAATATTAGATTTCATTAATCATAAAACGAGCCCAGTTCTATAATTACTGAAGAAAAATGGAAACAATCCAACTAGTTGACTACATATTGCAGCATATTTATGTCTAGAGTTGAAGCATCGTCTTCAAACTAATGTCCTTTGGTCAAGTGGTTATCATGATGTGACAAATTATTTTATATTATTTTTTAATGGGAGAACTTAGTAACATAGTTCCTCTGAGATAAAACATTTTTTCAGGAGGTAAACAGTATAAAACTGTGTTCTAAAAGTGAACTAAAGACTTTATAGCTTTAGTAATAGCTTGGGTGATTTTGAAAAGGTAACCTATGGTAACCTATTGTTAGGTCCAAATGGAATTTTTCTTTAAATCAGTTAAGTTCAAGCTCCAAATTGGTATGATGTACACTTAAAATCCTAGCAGTGAAGTTATTTGTAACCAGTCTCTTGTCTCAGGCTCTCCACCTTATTACCAATTCTTGTAAGTATGGTAGGAAAGCATTTTTAAAGAAACTTAATAAGAAAACTAAATTACTAAAATATGCAATTCAAAGATAAGTTCTGGTTTAACATTGAATTGCTTGGCTTCTGTGGCTTTTCTTTTTCTGGTCACATTTATTTATTTAAACAGTTTTGTATGCCTTGTTGTCATGGAGATTATATTGTATAAGTGTTTGTATAAGCTGGAATCATCCTTAATTTTCTGTTGGTAGTTTTTCAGATGAAGATAAGGGGATAATTGTATAATACACTAATGTAGGGTGTTGTAGCTGAAACATGGAGATGTGTAGCTACTATGCTTTTTTTCTGAGTAGACAGGAGAAACAAGCTACAGAGTATTCATTTCTGAGGATGCTTTTCTGGAATAAGAAAGGCTGAAAAATATTGTCAATTCCTCAGAACCCTCTTTCTTGTTAACGGGTATCTTTTGTTTGGTGTGTTTTGCTCTTACATTACAGATAGAACATCATATATGAATTTATGAATCAGTTCAGTTATTTTGCTTTTGTATAAGCTGTCTGAGACCTTGCTATGCTGTATAAGCTGTGTTTGATGGATCAGTGTATGAAATAAAGCAAATCACTTTTTTTTTGTATTATCTATGGATGCCACTATGAAAGCTGACATTAAGCCACTAAAGAGTTTTCTATGAATAATTGTAAGTAAATGCTTTGCTATATATAAACCTAAATAAAAAGGTTGTATTGATACAGATACATTGGAGAAGGAGATTTTAAGACAGTTCTTTAGGTTTAAAAAAGGCTTGCTGTAAATGGTGCATTATTCCATTTATTAAAGATCATATTAATGACAACAGTAATCGTATCTTTTTTTTTTTAATCCTCAGCTGAGGATATGTTTTACTGATTTTAGAGAGAGGTGAAAGGAGAGGGAAGGAGGGAGGGAGGGAAAGAGAGATCCATGCATAAGAGAAACATCAACCAGTGGTCCCGTCGTCCCCCCCCCCCCCCCCAGCCCCGTACTCACCCCCACCAGGGATTGAACCAGCAACCTTTCCATGCATAGGAGGACACTTCAACCAACTGAGCCACACCAGCCAGGGCAGTAATTGTATCTTTTGATTTTATCATGTCACCGGAAGTTATGATTGTTAGTGTGATATTTTAGGTATTTTACAACTAATATTAAGTGTTCTAATATGACTTTTCATTCAGTATGATACATAAGAAATCACCTAACATTAATAGTTGTATACCTACTATATGCCAGACACTGTTAGTTATTTTATATATGTTGTTAATTCTCACAGTAATCCTACAAAATACATATTACTGTCCCCATTTTATAAATTAAAAAACTGAGGCTCAGAGAAGTTAAATACATTACCTTAAGCCACAGAACTGGTAAAGATGAGATTCTAATGTATTTTCCATTTTTCTTTGAACTACAGTTTTCAAGCTCTGGTTATGGCACAAGAAACTCAAAAATGAAAATGGCTCAGTGGTAGTATCCAAGAACATGAAGCAATTTGAGGTTACTGAAATGCGACCAGGTACAAAAACAACTGTCTCTATTGGCCCAACATTCTGTTTGTGCTTCACACCATTAAACAATCCTTTTAGTTAGACCTTCGTACCTTTAGGGAGCCTTATTAAAACCGAATATAAATTTGTGAAGGGAACACATTGTTTCTGACTCTAGATTAATTCAGTATATTAACTAAGTGTCCTGGAGTAGAATCCTATGTCAATTCACAGGACAACCATGATTTAAAAGTGTTCTGGATCACTCTTACCTAGATGCCAAGGGAATTTTTGTTTGAGGAAAAGCATGGCCTACTCCCATAGACTCTGTTGTCACCTGAAATAATCTAGTATTTTAGAGATAATAGATCTGGAGTACCGTTTTGGTTTTGATTCACATGCCAAATCTTATAATGTAAGATCATGTTACAGGGTGTCATTGCAATTCTCTACAGAACCCACTACGTAACATTCCAGACGGTAACTAAATGTCCTCAGAAAAAATAGATAACCTGGGAGATAGGCATAACAGTGACCTGCTGGTTGTTTCAATAATGACTGACCACAAGGGACCTTACTCTCGCTGGCACCTACGCCTGTCTGACCCATCTTCCAAGTTTACATCCTTCCCTGCAAAAGGACTAACTTAAGCTAGCGATTAACCTTCCTCTTTACTTGCTAGTGTTTTTCAAATTAAAGGCCAAGTTCTATATGTGGACAACTTTCATTTTGTTGGTATAATTATTCACTTTCTTGAAATTGAATCTTCACTGCTATATCGATACCAAAAAGTATGATATGATTCCCCCCAAGAACTTAAATCACCTTGTGGAAGGGAGGCCTATCCAGGAAATGGTTACATCCCAGCAAGATGATATGCATGTGCTCAAATAAGTGGTAAGCTATATGTTCAATACGTGTTTGAAGAGCCAGGGAAGACTTCAGTGAGAAAATGATTACTGAGCAGGGTCTTTGAAAGGACAGGTGGGATTTCAATAGGAAAAGTGAAGGCAGGATATTTGAAGTGACCAGAGATAAGGGAGAATAGGGACTGGAAATAAAGTAGAACAAGTAGATCCAAACAGACAAAACTATTTTTTAAAAACAGACTATGATTATATTTAACGCACAACCTTATATTTGATACAACCAAAAAGTAAAACACCAGAGTAAAATAGTAACAAAAAACATGGTATATCATTTGCAATGCATGAGAAATGGTTATCATCTTTAGTTATAAACAAGCTCTTAAAATCCAGTGACACTATAATGATGCAAGGAAGCTGGAAAAAATGAAAAAGTACAAGTGATGATTAAGCAGTGAGCATATATGATTTTGCTGAGCAGTGATGGAGAATAACTTCTCTGCAGTGTCAGTGAGCAGAATAAAGACAATGACACCTAATAGTCTACAGCTTTGAACAGTGTTGTGCAGTTTGAAGTCTCAAACAGGGGGAGGCAGAATAAAGAGAAGGACCTAGAATGAGGGGAAAGCTAACTTTTACAGATAAAACTTTTGAAAGCTAGACCCAGGTGTCTGGATTTGCTGTCATAGACAATAGGGAGCCAAAGGTTTCTTAGGAAGGAAGACTTTGATAAAGGCAATTTGAAAAAGTTTAGCCTGACCAGTGTGCATGATAGATTAGAAAGGAGAGTGATTGGATGGGGTCACAAGAAAAATTGCAAATAAAATGCAATTTCCATTATGACCAATAAGTTCTTTTTTCAGAGGGGCATAAAAAATCTTTTTGAACACCTAATGTGTAGCAAGCACTGTAGTAGGAAATAAGAGACACAGTGTCTCCCTCAAATTGCTCTCAGTAGATTTGGAGAAAATGATAGTACAGATTATAAGTATTATGACAGAGCGGAAACCCAGGGTAGTATGGAAGTGCATGACAAAGAAACTTAGTCCAAAAAAAGAAATGAAAAAAAAAGAAAAGAAAAGAAAAAGAAAAAGAAAAAGGAAAGAAAAACATAAAACAAAAAGAAAAGAATAAAAAAAAAAAACCTAGTTCAATCTTATAAGTCAGAGGCAATTTCTCCTTTCTGAGTTAAGGTTCCTAACCTAATTCCTATTTTAAAATATGAAAGGAATTAGTTAAGATGAGCAGTGCCCCTCTAAACAGAAGTTGCAACATCACAAAGCCCTAGAGGCCTGAGAGGGTGGAGCTTCTTCAAGGGGATGGGAGGATGTTAGATAAGAGTAGGGGTTGGGAGGCTAAATGAAAATATGGGAAGAAGACCTAGAGGAGCCGAGATGACTCCGGTGGGACTATATCACAGAAGGACTTGCATGCTATGCTAAGAGTTTGGATTTATCCTGAAGTCAATGGAAGAATTAAACAGGGGGTTTCAGATTAGGTAACTCAGCAGGTAGTCTACAAAGAATGGATTGAGCCCAACTAGCATGGTTCTGTGGTTGAGAGTCAACCTATGAACCAGGAAGTGATGGTTTGATTCCCAGTCAGGGCACAGTGTGGAGTGTGCAGGAGGCAGCCGATCGATGATTCTCTCATCATTGATGTTTCTATCTCCCTCTCCCTTCCTCTCTGAAATCAATAAAAATGTCTTAAAGAAAAAAAAAAAAAGAATGGGCGAGACGGAGTTAAATATAGAGAAGGAGTTGTATAGCATCGACAAAAGATAATGAGAGCCCAAACCAAGGTTGAGTCAGTGGTGGTAGAGATGAGGATGTAGATTGGGTTAGGGTTAAAGAGAATCAGTGGGACCACTAAGATGAATGAACACAGGAGAGGTAAATACCTTAACTTCAAGGTCTAATTTGGCAAAACACTGATCATCCCTCAGAGAAATTAAAAATCCAAGGAGTGTGCAGCTAACAGAGGAAACTGCCTTTATAGGTTTTAAAAACAGAACAGTTTTGACATCATGTGTTCAAATACACGGGTTCCAAAAATATATGCAGACAGCTTTTACCTATTATCCATAGAAGTTCAATTTGTTCTTGTTGAGTTAGTGCCTTATTAGACCAATTTGTTACAGAATTTTAGTAGGACATTTTAAGGCTGGCCCTGTCCCTGCCCTATAAAAATGAGTATCAGAAACTGCCTTACAAGGAACAACAGAAACAAAAAGGTATCCTAAAATGGTGGGTGGTGGGAAGATAATGAGAAGGTTGTGTTGAATGTAGACATGTGATCTTCCAAGAAGAGCTACCCTTCTCTTGCCCAGTGCTTACCTCTCCCATCAAGTTCTCAACCAGCTTAACTTCTCAACCCTAGAGTTCTTCCTTTCCTCTCTACTTAATTAGAAGGGAGGTAGAAAAGTCCAGAAACTATTTCCTATTCAAGGAAACAAACATCCCAAATGTGTGGTTGTTTTCTTGGTAATTGTCATGAATGGAACAGATAAAAAGTGTTGACTGTAAACAAAAAGCCAGCTTTTATTCAGGAACAACAGAGTATTGCAATCTGCAACACACAGTGATGGGGCGGGAGGGGGGGTGGGGGGGGTGGGGGGGGGCGGGGAGCGGGGGACGGTGCATGCAAGTCTGGAGAAGCAAGGGAGAGGAAGCTCTTTTATGGACGGAAAAAAGAAACTGAAATGGCAGTTACATACAAAGAGATTCCCCCGTTGGGCTTTGTCATGACCTAGGGTGTGAGAGCTCCCCCTTCTGGCCTCTCTACTTCACTTTAAATGATTTTGTTTATTAATTTTTACAAAGGGAAAATGTCCTTTGCTTAGCAACCTTTCCCTAGATCGAAGCAATCAATAATTTATGTAAGAGGCCATGGGAAGAAACAAATTATTCTCTAAGAACATCAGAACTACTTGGGTTTTTAAAATAAAAATTTTATTTCGTTTTTAAAGTAAATAAATTTATTAAACTACCTTTCATAACATTGGTGATGCCTTCTAGGAGTCACATCTTCTTACATTTAGAAAAGAAAAATTTTTTTCAGTAAAATTTAAAAGTAGAGACTCTTACATCTATCTCTTCTTAACTCTACGGCACCAAAAAACCCACTCATTACATGCCAATGAGCTGTTACAATTGGCTTTCAGTCCTCCTGTTTTCATTTCTCCCTACTCCAAGCCAACTTATACTCTGCTGCCACTCATCTTGTCACAACTCTTGTCAGGTGACCAATGAATGATTCAAGCTCCTCAAGCTGAAATGCCAAAATGTCTACCATGCAGCAACCACTTACTTCTCCAACCTTTTGCCACTCCACCCTAGAGTGTATAGCTGCTGTTTACTTCATTTCCTTACTAGGTTGTCAGCCTTTCGCATCAGGAAAGGAGTCTTATCAGTTTTTTTTTCTGAAGTAAAAATTGTAATTGATTGATATGCTGATATCAAAATAGTTCTTATAGTTTTTTATTATTTTTTAAAATATGTTTTTATTGATTTCAGAGGGGAAGGGCGAGGGAGCGAGAGACAGAAACATCAATGATGAGAGAGAATCACTGATCGGCTGTCTCCTGCATGCCTCACACTGGGGACCAAGCCTGCAACCCAAGCATGTGCCCTTGACCAGAATCGAACCCAGAACCCTTCAGTCCGCAGGCTGATGCTCTATCCACTGAGCCAAACCAGCTAAGGCTCTTATAATTCTTTTTAAAAGTAGATTATCTTTTAATTTCTATTAACCAGGGATCTTTTTTTTTTTTTTTTTTTTTTTTTTTTTTATTAATAATTTTTATTTCTTAAAGTATTACAAAGAGTATTACATATGTCTCCTTTTTCCCCCCCATGACATTCCCCCAGCCCCTACCCCCCGCCCCCCCCCCCGCCCCGTGTCTTGTGTCCATTGGTTAATCTTATATGCATGCATATAAGTCCTTCAGTTGGTCTCTTAATCCCCCCCCCAACCCTCCCCAGGCTCCCCATTGTAGTTTAACATTCTGTTCAATGTTGCTCTGCTTCTGTATCTACACCTGTTCATCAGTCCATACTGGTCCCCTTTATTTGTCCCAACCTCACTGGAGTAGTCTCAACCTCACCAGGGCCGTCTGAGCCTCACCAGGGCCATTTCAACCTCACCGGGGTCGTCCCTACCTCACGGGGGCCGTTTCAACCTGACCGGGGTTGTCCCTACCACGCCGGGGCCGTTTCGACCTGACTGGGGTCGTCCCTACCTCACGGGGGCTGTTTCAACCTCACCGGGGTCGTCCCTACCTCACGGGGGCCGTTTCAACCTGACCGGGGTTGTCCCTACCACGCCGGGGCCGTTTCGACCTGACTGGGGTCGTCCCTACCTCACGGGGGCTGTTTCAACCTCACCGGGGTCGTCCCTACCTCACGGGGGCCGTTTCAACCTGACCGGGGTTGTCCCTACCACGCCGGGGCCGTTTCGACCTGACTGGGGTCGTCCCTACCTCACGGGGGCCGATTCAACCTCACCGGGGTTGTCCCTACCACACCGGGGCTGTTTCAACCTGACCGGAGTTGTCCCTACCACACCGGGGCCGTTTCGACCTGACTGGGGTCGTCCCTACCTCACGGGGGCCGTTTCAACCTGACCGGGGTTGTCCCTACCACGCCGGGGCCGTTTCGACCTCACCGGGGTCGTCCCTACCTCACGGGGGCCGTTTCAACCTGACCGGGGTTGTCCCTACCACGCCGGGGCCGTTTCGACCTGACTGGGGTCGTCCCTACCTCACGGGGGCTGTTTCAACCTCACCGGGGTCGTCCCTACCTCACGGGGGCCGTTTCAACCTGACCGGGGTTGTCCCTACCACGCCGGGGCCGTTTCGACCTGACTGGGGTCGTCCCTACCTCACGGGGGCTGTTTCAACCTCACCGGGGTCGTCCCTACCTCACGGGGGCCGTTTCAACCTGACCGGGGTTGTCCCTACCACGCCGGGGCCTTAACCAGGGATCTTAGTACCTCTGAGTTCTCTATGTGTTTGGAAGTAATTTAACTACAGGTCATTCAATAAGTTATTCTGTGAGATTTGTGGCACATTTTTAAGGTTAAAATTGACCAAATGATAGCACTGAGAGAGAGAGAGAGAAAGAGAGAGAGAGAAAGAGAGAGAGAGAGAGAATTTTGTGTGTGTGTGTGTGTTGGCTATTGTAATTTTTTTTATTTAACAACCTAAGGGAAAAGAGGTCAGTGCCCCTGACTAATCGGGTACTGCATGTTTTAAAAATTCTTGCAACAAACAGGTTGAAAATCGCTCATTTAAGCCATTGATTTGGGTGCCACTGATACTGGGAAATTTCCTACAACAAAAAGGGATTCAGAGCTTGATTAAGTCAAAGGTCTACTTTTGCTGGACAGCTCGGCCAATTCTTTCCTGATGTGCTGTATTGAAACCTCATCTCCTTTGAGCTCTGCTTGCTTCAGTGCGTCCTGGCAGATCTCTTTTGCTTGTGCATATGGTTCTCTGTGCATCAGAACTGCAGCCGGAGTACTCAGCACCATGTGCAGCTCAGGATGTCCTCCTTGTCTTGCCAGATCTGACGCCCTCTGCACGTACGCACAGGCCTCATCAAAGAGGCCTTGTGCATCCAGGGTGGTAGCCAGGTCACTCAGCACAATGGTCTGTGGGTGTCTTTCTCCTAGTATTTCTTCATAAATATGAAAAGCTTTTCCATACATCCTTTGTGCCTGCGACGATGCTCGGAGAACAGAAGGTAGCGAGCATAAGCATCTAAGCACGTGCCCAGGAGGAGGTGGGTGTGGGCTTTCTCTTCCACTGACAAAATGTCTTCGCTAATTCCTTTTCTCTTTCAATTTTTCCCTCTAGAGTTGAGATGCAGAATTCATAGCCAGCAAGAGCAAATTCCTGCCGATTCTGAGCAGCATAGATACTGGCCAACTTTAGAGAGATTTCAATTATTGCATTGTCTTCCTGTTGCATGCCCCCTCCAAGCAGGTAACTCATGGTTGCTTTAAAAAGTTTTTCTGCATTTTCAAGCTGACCCCGTATAAATGCTCAGTTGGCCATCAAATCGTAAGTGTAAACGATGGCCTTCTTGTTATCACTCTGAACGGCAAGACGAAGTGCCTCGTGCAAAATTAGCTCAGCCTCTTCTGGCTCATCTTTCATGATGCTCAACTTGGCTCGCTTCAGCAGCCGGATGAGCTCGGCCTCGGTCTCGTCCTCCTCCCCGGCTCCTCCGCCGCCGCGAGCCTCGAGAACCACGCAAGCGCTGCGGGAGGGACTCCGCGTCAGCGCCGCCCGGCCCCGCGCCCCTCACCTGCCAGCAGCGGCAGCAGGCCCGGCCCGCCCTGCGGAGTGACTCGGGGCGGCGGCACCCCCACCGCTGGCGCCTGGCCTCCTGCCGGCCCGGGGGCAGGTGCGCCCAGCAGCGCGGGCCCTGCCGCAGGAGCCGGCGCCCAGGAGCCCGAACAGGCCCGCGCCGCGTCCTCTGCGCCCGGCAGGCCCGGCCGGTCCCGCCCGCAGCGCCCAGCGCATCCCTAGAGAGAGAGAAATTTTAAGTAAATGAGTACCACTAGTATTACCATAAACTACATTCAGCAGGTATGGTTTTAATAATGAAGTAAGTGGGTTTAGGAAGTAGGTCCTTCACCGAAATGCTTTTCCCTTTTGTTTTTTTGCTGTCGTGTTTTTACTCCTTCCCTTCTCTGCCCTGTTAACCACACAGTAAACGCGCTCTTCCTCGGGGCCTAGCGGCAGGTCTGTGCACCACTTTGACCACCAGGCGGCTCTCCTTTCCTGTTCCAAGAACTGGAGGCCTCCATTCTTCCCAATGTCTAGGTGTCTCTTGTCAATTCATAATGATTCCTTATTGATTATGAGTAATCAGCAGGAAGGCTCTGTGAACACTCTTTACATTAGAAGAGTCCAGTGCTTTTTATTGGCTGAGAAGATTTGGCTAGGAGACAGAACGTCTACAGGTTACCCCTTATTGCCAGAACAGGACAAATACCATAGCCGGGACCTAACAAATATGATTTTCTTATGGCTTCACTTTAGTCTTGCAGTGAAACGTAATTTACAGTTCCTAAGACATTGAAAGAGGTGTCTAACCCAGAGTTGTTAGAATATTTTCATACTAGCATTTGCCAGGATTCTATCAAAGTTTAGCAGAATTCTATGAAGGAATTTCATAAGCAAACTTAGGTTTTAGATTTTTTAAATCATTATTGATTTTGGCTTTCTTGATATTTAATTTTTGAGAAAACTATTTCTGATTTTGTCTCCTTATTTTCTCTTCTCTGATTATTTTCTATCTTAAAAATTGCGTTCTTATCAATATTCAGAATTGTTTAACAGCCTTCAGTATTACTCTGTATATAATAAGAAGGGGAAAAGGAACCGCTTTTCTATTACTATAAAGCTTTTGTGTTCTTTAAGTTTCCATTAAGATGCCTTCAGATGCTGACAGTTCTC
The DNA here is from genome assembly GCF_028538775.1 of Myotis yumanensis. Classification (NCBI taxonomy): domain Eukaryota; kingdom Metazoa; phylum Chordata; class Mammalia; order Chiroptera; family Vespertilionidae; genus Myotis; species Myotis yumanensis. The sequence continues at coordinate 10,365,660 of NW_027223759.1, forward strand.
CAATTATCAGAACTTATTCGGAAATTTTAGGTAGTAAATGCATCTACTGATATTTCTTTTATGAAAGATGAAAATAAAATAGTAAGAGAAGAATGAGACATTTTGATAAGCCAAAATACCCCCAAAATGATCAGGGGAGTTTTGAACTATCATAGATCATATCTGACTCAAATATGACTTCAGGTTACCTATTTTAGAAGTGTTGAATAATTTTCTTTTCTTTTTAAAAAATATATTTTTATTTATTTCAGAGAGGAAGGGAGAGGAAGACAGAGATAGAACCATCAGTGATGAGAGAGAATCATTGATCGGCTGCCTCCTGCATGACCCCTATTAGGGATCGAGCCTGCAACCAGGCATGTGCCCTGACCAGGAATCGAACCGTGACCTCCTGGTTCATGGGTTGCGCTCAACCACTGAGCCACGCCAACCTGGCAAATGTTGAATAATTTTCAATATTATTTTGTTTTGTTTTTTTATGTAAATCTGAGCCACTATTTTCTTCTGTTCTTAAAAGAGAAATTATTTCCCTCATCTTCCAAAAGCAATGGATTTGAAGGCTATTTCTACCGTAACAAATTCAGAACTGCCATGTGATTTAAAACAGGACCTCTTGCCGAACCGGTTTGGCTCAGTGGATAGAGCGCCGGCCTGCGGACTCAGGGGTCCCGGGTTCGATTCCGGTCAAGGGCATGTACCTTGGTTGCGGGCACGTCCCCACTGGGGGGCGAGCAGGAGGCAGCTGATCTATCTCATCGATGTTTCTGGCTCTCTATCCCTCTCCCTTCTTCTCTGTAGAAAATCAGTAAAATATATTTAAAAAAAAATAAAATAAAATAAAACAGGACCTCTTTTAGCAGCATCAAGAATGATATCCTCCGCCAAAACCGGTTTGGCTCAGTGGATAGAGCGTCGGCCTGCGGACTGAAAGGTCCCAGGTTCGATTCCGGTCAAAGGCATGTACCTGGGTTGCGGGCACATCCCCAGTAGGAGATGTGCAGGAGGCAGCTGATCGATGTTTCTCTCTCATCGATGTTTCTAACTCTCTATCTCTCTCCCTTCCTCTCTGTAAAAAATCAATAAAATATATTAAAAAAAAAAAAAAAAGAATGATATCCTCCCATGTACTGTGTAGGCAAACACCAAAAAGGGCAGTAATTTACATTTGACCTATGGAGGGTGGGGTGAGAAGTGCCATCTCTTTCAAAGAGATTTACTCAAAATTATTTTCTTTTCCCCAGCTCAAAACTGATTTGAAGGATTAAAATAAGAAATCAGAATCAGGATTGCTTTAATTCACAGTTTGACTAAAATTCTGGAAATAGCCTCTCCCAAGGTATGTACAATCTCAGTAAATCATGCTCTATCTAGATCTTCCTCTTAATTACTTTTTATTTTCTACATACAAAAGGAGAATACTTTAATCCCTATTGTCTAGGAAAGGAATAAAAACCATGATGAGCCTAGAGCTCAATGTAGCCAGCCAGCAGAGTTATGTTTGGCCTGCAAATATGTACAATTTGCTGTTATTTGAACGTCTTTTAGGTGGGACCTGCAATCTCTCCAAAGCCAGTAATTCCCGTCTTCTACCCAATAAGCTTTACTCATTTCTATTACCTTCTGGTTTGCGCCCCCTGTTCCAGGAAATTCCAATTCAGCCATAACACGGATCTAGGACTTAGCGGAAATGCTTGGCATATGGGAATAAACTTGAGCAGAGAGGCAGCCTTGGCTAAAACTGTGGAGTAAGGCAGTTTGCTCCCTCCTTGTGTGAGCACTTCTTTTCCTCCATAGAAAAGTCCACAGCTGTCTTATTTCTCCATTCCTTCCCAATCTCCCATTGAAACCTGCTCATGGGTAAGGTCCAATATTCATTCATGGGATAAATGACGACTTAAAAAAAATTTTTAAAGCCATGCTATCCTGCTCCGCTGGAGTGACTCGGTTGGTTGAATGTTGTCCTGTACATTGAAAGGTTACCAGTTGGATTCCCAGTCATACCTGGGTTGGGGGTTCAATCCCTGGTCGGGCATGTGAGGAGGGCAACCCCTCTCTCTCTCTGTCTCTCTGTCTCTGTCTCTCTCTCTCTCCCTCTCTCCCGCTCCCCCCCCACCCTCCTCTCTCTGTCTCCCTTCCTCTCCCTAAGCATGTACTCACATGAGGATTTTTTTTAAAGTTATGTTATCCTGTCCCAACATGTCTTTCTTGAAGTCAAAACAAACTTTGCACCACCAAGCAAAATCATCCCATACTTGAACCCTGCTTGGTCGTTTTATAGAGACTTCTCTCTCTTACTATTGTTGTTTTTCTTTTTCTTCTTTAACTTGGTAAGAGAGATGGTTAGGAAAAGTAGAAAAAGAAGGCCACTCAATTAAGGAAAGTAGACAGAAGGAGTTTCAATCCAGCCTTTTAGAATGGTAGGAACAGAGAAAATAGGAATTCACAAATCATTTGCTTTAAGTCTCTTGCTTCAGGGCAAACAGTCAGAGAAGTGTGGAGCTGAGTGCTATACTGACCTTCTCAGAACTTACCTATGTGTCCTTCACTTTCACAGTCAAGACTTCTTTTTACTCTTTCTCACCTAAACTTTTTCTGGTTATATTTATCCTGGGATATTTATTCTTTTAGTTGTTCATGTAAAAGAAAACAGTTGGTGATAGTCTTTTAAATCAGCGTTCTCAACCTGTGGGTCGCAAACAATGAAAATACATCCTGCATATCAGATATTTACATGAGGATTCATAACAGTAGCAAAATTACAGTTATGAAGTAGCAACAAAAATAATTTTATGGTTGGGGGTCACTACCACACGAGGAACTGTATTGAAGAGTCATGGCATTAGGAAGGTTGAGAACCACTATATAGATATATTTCAAAACTAAGGTAAAATCTCCCCTATAGTTTTTCTCCAAACTGTAATATCCCCGTCTACCTTCCTGTTAGCCTCTTTAAAAATTTTTTTAAATCGATTTCAGAGAGGCAGGGAGAAGGAAAGAGAGATAGAAACGTCAATGATGAGAGAGAATCATTGATTAGCTGCCTCCTGCACGCCCCACACTGGGGATTGAGTGTGGGGCATGTGCCCTGACTGGGAATCGAACCGTCACCTCCTGGTTCATAGGTCAGCGCTCAACCACTGAGCCACACCTGTTCATTTTGAAATGCTCTCCTTATTTATTGCTATCCTACTCTGATATGTTTCCACTTAAATTGTGGGAGCCCAAATCAGACCTTTAGTACCTTCAACTTTAATATACAATAAATAACTTCAAGTTTCATTTTGGGGGAAAAGTTATTGATGCTACTAATCCTGCTAAACTGGCTTTTTAGACCAAAACTTGAGTGAAATTCAGTCTAGAATTCAAAATATGTATGTTTTATTATACAAAATACAGCTATGCCTTTGTTTAGTCAAATCTACCTGGAAACCTGCTTTATAAAATAGACAGTGATTCTTCAATTAAAAGGATTCACCAATACTTAAAAAAAATTGATTCTAGTCTTTTTAGTTACACATTTATCACTCAAATTAACATGTACTTCTATAAATTGAGAGTGAAAAGAAAACTATGTGAAAATTGAAGGGGTATCAAAGCTGGTAATTTTATAGAAAGTTATGGTATGTTTCTGTGTCATGTTACTCTACATTATGTTACTCTACACTTCTCCTTCCTGCACCTTAGTCTCCACCCAAAAGAAAAATTTAAAGGGCTTCATTTCTGCTATCCTCTACTTAAGTAAATAAATTCCTCCCCAAACAGATAGTAGGTAAATAGAAAGGAAATAAACTGCTTAATTTAAAAAAAGGAAAAAGTGGGACCTGCAGGTACCAACCGTGTGGACAAATGAAAAATGCCTTTGTCTGCAAATTGCAGTGATCCTACATAAACATGGAGGTCTCTGTCTGGCTTAGCACAGCTGGCTAAGTTTGATCGTTCCCCTCCATACAAGCAAAAAAAAAAAAAAAAAAAAAAAAAAAGGAAAAAGTAAACACAGTACTTATTAATCTTTCTTCCTTTTTAGGTTTCAAGATAATTAAGTTGATTTGGACTCTGACTTTACTTTTTAAGATTACATTTTAACTAAAACAGACAAAGCAAGAACTTGCCTTATAATTCAAACAGTTCCTTGAATTTTTCAGATAAGCCCCACCCTTGGCAGCACTGGCATCTCAAACGTGTGAGCCAACACCTTTGTAGCTGCAATGGGAGAAAAATATTTCCTTACCGTGTGTGTGTGTGTGTGTGTGTGTGTGTGTATGTGTGTGTATGAGAGAGAGACAGAGAGATAGACATAAAAACTGAGAGAGACAGAGAGACAGACATTAAAACTGAGAAAACAGAAACAGTGTGTGGAATTCATAAAGCTCAAAGCCCAGAACCCCTTTGAGCCCTAGAGCAGTGGAAAATCCATCTCATTTACATGGTTATCCAAAAGTTAGAAGTGACAAAACATAGGGAACTTACTATCCTGGAAACATAGCAGGGTACAGTCACAAGGGTAAAAGGAAGTGGTGGTTTGAGTAGGCTGCTGCAACCACCTACTTTTTTGCTGAAAACAAACAAACAAACAAACAAACAAACACAACCAAAACCATTTTCTCCCCATCTTTTCCCAGGGAACTAACTGCAGGAGATTCAGTGCTTCTCTCTCTACTCCCCAATTCTATACTTTTGTCTGGTAAACTCAGGAGAGTCCATTTCCAAATTGGGTGGCTTAGTTCACAGAATTTATGGGTCCTTTTAAAATAGTTGCTTTGTTGCATATAAGATTAACCAATGGACACAAGACACGGGGCGGGGGGGGGCGGGGGGTAGGGGCCGGGGGAATGTCAAGGGGGGGAAAAAAGGAGACATATGTAATACTCTTTGTAATACTTTAAGAAATAAAAATTATTAAAATAAAAAAAAAATAAATAAATAAAATAGTTGCTTTGTGATTATGGTCTAGGCCAGTGGTCAGCAAACTTCGGCTCGCGAGCCACATGCGGCTCTTTGGCCCCTTGAGTGTGGCTCTTCTACAAAATACCACGTGCGGGCGCGCAAGTACAGTGCGATTGAAACTTCGTGGTCCATGTGCCGAAGTCGGTTTTCGGCCTGGGCGAGTCTATTTTGAAGTGGCGTTAGAAGAAGTGGGGGGTGTCGGCAACAGGGGACCCGGCGCAGGCGGGCCTCGGGATATGCAGCGTGGGGGAGGTACATTGTTTTGAGGTACGTTCGCTGAGGTCGACCCCTTCCAACTCGACCATCCACACTTGTCTATCTGAAACAAGTATACAAGACGAGTGTGGATGGGAGATTTGGAAGGGGTCAACCTCAGCGAACGTACCTCAATCAGATTGAGGACGTTTTTAGCAAAGGCCAGCTTAGGAGTACCCTAATTAAGTTAATAACAATGTACCTACCTATATAGCTTAAGTTTAAAAAATTTGGCTCTCAAAAGAAATTTCAGTCGTTGTACTCTTGATATTTGGCTCTGTTGACTAATGAGTTTGCTGACCACTGCCCTAGACCTAGACCTGCACTAGGATTGGGATCCTTGCTTGACAGTAAAGCTTCTTCCATTCATTTCTCAACCCTTAGTTTCTTAGTCATTTTTTTTTTTAATATATTTTATTGATTTTTTTACAGAGAGGAAGGGAGAGAGAGATAGAGAGTTAGAAACATCGATGAGAGAGAAACACCGACCAGCTGCCTCCTGCAACCCAGGTACATGCCCTTTACCGGAATCGAACCCGGGACCCTTCAGTCCGCAGGCCGACGCTCTATCCACTGAGCCAAACCGGTTTCGGCAGTCATTTTTTTTTTTACAAGAGTTCTTCCCTGTTCCCTGATCTGATATTCTTTTATCCATTGTTGTGTCCTCTATCTGTGCCAGGACTCCATCCCTTCTCCTCTCTTCTATAGCTCCTGAGAATCTCCCACTCCCCACCCCAAATGCCATGATTTCTATTTCTCACTACAGGTCTCTCTAACACTGTATCTCAGGTACTTAGCACATGGTGGCAATTAGTATAAATTTTTTAGTGAATGAATAAATGAATTGTTGAATTTGAGTCATTGATGTTTTTCTAAAATGTATTATTTAAAAACACACACACACACACACACACATTATATATTATTGATTTCAGAGAGGAAGGAAGAAGAAGAGAAAGAAACATCAATGATGAGCTCCTGCATGCCCCCTACTGGGGATTGAACCCGAAACCCAGGCATGTGTCCTGACCAGGAATTGGACCATGACCTCCTGGTTCATAGGTCAACACTCAACCACTGAGCAACACGAGCCAGGCGATGTATTTTTCTTTTAGTTTCTTTAAGAGAGAAGGAAAGACAGAGAGAAAAGAATCAATTGGTTGCCTCCTACATGTGCCCTGATCAGGGCCCGGTTCAGGGAGGAACCTGCAACCGAGGTACATGCCCTTGGCTGGTATCGAACCCAGAACCCTTCAGTCTGCAGGCCAATGCTCTATCCACTGAGCCAAACTGGCTAGGGCTGTATTATTCTTTAGCCTCAGTAACATGGGGCTGCTTTTCTGTTTACAGGGTCATTCATTCATTGTCTTATCCCTGGGAATACAAAGATAAATACAAATAGAATAAACATTTTCTCCTATGCTATTCAAGAACTTAAGGCATTTCCCCTTTTGGGATAAGTTTTGCCAGCCCAAAGGGTTCTATAAAATTCAACATCTAGGAGTACAAGCTACTGTCAAATGTAATAATTAAGACTCCAGGTCTGCCAGTCCAGGAGTGATAGGATTCCTTTCTTTTGTGAAATACAGCATTCTCATTGTTTTCTCCTAAAAGAGACACTTAAATTTGCTTCCCACCAGGTTTGAAGCTGGTGCCTAATGTGGCAAAAAATATTATTGAGCCCAGCGAGGAAATCCAATGCCCTGGGCTGGGGGCTGAATGGCACCCTTGTTTCCAAGGGCACTCTCCTTTGTCTGCTGGGATCACAAATGACATGTTTGGACACAAAGCCTCTTAGGTAGAAATTACTACATTTGCAGGCGTTCCTAATTTGGAGCGAGGATTATTATTTCAAAGTCTTTTTTCCAGATTAGACTTCAATGAAATTTTACAGCTAAGTCTCAACCCTTATTTTAACATAAGTTTTTTCTCTCTCTCTCTCTCTTTCTTTCTCTCTCTCTCTCTCTCTCTCTCTCATCTTTGGCTGAATTCGAACCTCAGGCCCTGTAATCCCCGGGCCGATGCTCTATCCACTGAGCCAAACCAATCTGCACTCTTCTCCTCTCTTTTTTTTTAGGGCCTAAAGTAGAGGATTTCAATCACCTTCTTTTTTCCTGGTAGGTTCATCTAGGACCACTTGTGGAGGTTAAAGCACTCACATTTGCCTCTTGTTGATCACTGAGAGAGAAAGAATTCTACCGGGCCCCTGTATTTAAATTGTGAAATCCCTACATGAGAGAGAAAAGGAGACTATGTCATTTTGTTTCATGTCTCTAATATTCAGAAATATTCCCCCAAGAATATTGGGGAGAAGATACAGGGAATGAGGTTATGTGTGCCTAGCTCCTGATAAACCTTCTCAAACTCTGAAAGAATAACAGGATAACTCCCTGTGGACTAAAAGGCATCTCTGGTCAGCCTCGGTCTTGAAGAATGTCTTGGCTTAATAGTGCTTTTCCAGAGAGCAGGTTGCCTAACTTAGTGAAGAAGTTGCACCGTGTGCATGTTTTCCATCCCATTCCTCTGACCTCATCCTCTTAGATTTCCTCTCCGCAAAGCCAATTGAACAGTTGTATCTCAGACTCAGGCTCAAAAACCTCTCGGATGAGTTGTCACACCTGTATCCTACTCTCACCTCACCCTAGCATAACCATGTGTATATGTTTATCTAGAATAAAAGATGGTGAGAACATCAAGAGAGACTATTGGGAGAGCTATGGGTATATTGACTACTTATTATCTCATCCTAATCTCTAGTTTATTATTGCAGTTCTTCCAGAGCAGTCCAAATAAGAACCCAGAGGCTTGAAATAGTGTACAACTTGGGGAATTATGATGTGTTCCAACCATAAAGTGAAAGAAAGGATGGAAGGAGATGAGGTTGGAGAAAGGGCTCCCAGGGTGGCCATAACAAAGCACCACAGACTGGGTGGCTTACACAACAGAAATTTATTTCTCACAATTCTGTAGTCCAGAAATACAACATGAAAGCATCTGTAGGTTTGGTTTCTTCTGAGCCGTCTCTCCTTGGCTGTAGATGGCCATCTTTTCCCTGTATTTTCATATAGTCTCCCCTCAGTGTATGTCTCTGTCCAAATGCCCTCTTCTCTTAAGGACACTAGTCAGAGTGGATTAGGGCCCACCCAAATGACCTACTTTTTAACTTAATTATCTTTTTAACTCAAGCTCTAAATGCAGTCACACTCTGATATCCAGGGGGTTAGGACTTCAACATATAAATTTTAGGGGGACGTGATTCAGCCCATAACACAACCTCATCCAAGAATTGGGAATTAATTAAATAACTTATGATGTATTCACACAATGGTACATCCATGCTTTCTAGTTCATGTACAAATTTCCAATATTGCTATTAGAATAGCCCTAGAGCCATGGCTGGTGTGGCTCAGTTGGTTGAGCGTTGTCCCATGCCTGTTTGAGTCCCAGTCAGGTTCGATACCCTGTTGGGGTGTGTATGGAAGGCAACCAAGGCAACCGATGGATGATTCTCTCTCACGTTTCTCTCTCTCTCTTTCTCTCTCCCTCTCCCTTCCTCTAGAAAAAAAATCAATAAAAACATATTTGTAGCTCTAGCAGGTTTGGCTCAATAGATACAGCATTGGCCTGTGGACTGAGGGGTCCCAGGTTCGATTCCGGCCAAGGGCACATGCCTGGGTTGCGGGCTCGATCCCCAGTAGGGGGCGTGCAGGAGGCAGCCAATCAATGATTCTCTCTCATCATTGATGTTTCTATCTCTCTCTCCCTCTCCCTTCCTCTCTGAAATCAATAAAATATATTAAACAAAACAAAACATATTTTCAAAAAATAGCCCTAGAAATATATATGTATGAAAGAATTTCATGATCTATGTTGAACAGGATACAAAATAATATGTGCAGTATGATTCTTGTTTTTTCTGTGTGAAATACATGCACAAATGCACCGAAAAAATGGCTAGAAAAGTTAATGGCAATTAGATTTTGGGTATGATATGGGTGATTTTCCTTTGATTTACATATAAAGTGACCAGTTAGCCCTTATTACTTGTAATACTTGGGAGTTGGTGGAGATGTAAGAAGGAAAAACTAACCAGGAAGTTGCCTCCCAAGGTGCCTCTGGCAAAAACACTTCTTGTCTGATCTTTGGTCAGACAGGATAGTGCTTAGTTAAGAGACAGTCTGTGAAGAGTGAGTCTTATAGGTCTTTCCTCTGGGCTGATTGATTGCATAATTGTACATTTTTATTGATTCATTGATTGCATAATTGTACATTTTTATTTTTTTCACAATAAGTTTGTGCAATATTTAAAAAGAACCCTCTAAGATGACACAAACACCCCCAAAAAAAGAAAGAAGAGGGGAAATCTACCCAATGCCTAAAGCATGTTTTAGAGAACAGTTCTCAAGTGATATAGTTTTCCTGTAGCCATTTCTGCTTTCCTGCCACTAAGGTGAGTTTCAGTGGGATATGAAAGCTTACTCAATGTTCTGTCCTGTTGGTAATGGCCTGCTCGTTTAATGTGCAATGAAGTGCGCCGTGTGCTTTTATACTTTTTTTTTTGAGGCTGTTGGGAGATGTTTTTGCTCAATCAGAAGACATTGCTAAAGCCAGTGGCTTTATGACCGAATGACTCATATTGGTTTAGGGCTTATGATCAGACAAGCTCTGAACTCTATTTTCAAATCTGTAGAGAAAAAACGTTTTAGTGGGGTGGGTTCCCAAAAAGAGAGGAGGGTGAATATGTTTAGAGTCCTGAACTTCGTGGTTTCTAGCCTCTTTACGGCACCCTCTCATTCATGGGAGACTTGATGGTCAGGGTTTTTCTTCTCAAGTTTGTTATTTCCTCAGAGGCTGCACCTACCACTCCAGTTATTTTCTTCTAGGCCTGCCCGTCTTCCCCTTCCCCTCACTTCTGTAGCTTGGGTAATTTATGCACAAACTATGCACTGTTTGAATAAAAGGACAATCCCTAAGTTAAGACATAATAAAGTAATTTGAGGTGATCTGTGTACACTTTGTACAATATACCTACATGGCCATTAAAATTGTTGTTTGGTAAACTGAAATGTAGCTACTCCCCTACTAGTTACTTGGAGTCATAATAGATTCGTGTATAATGCATATTATACAGATCCCTGTAGAAGTAGGTAGTAGACAATAATAGCAGAACTTGTACATTTAGTCTCATAATAGAGTGGGTACCTTGTATGAAGCACCTTGCTTACACTCTGACAGGTTTTGAGAGCACCTCTAGAACTGGGAACCCTCTGCAGCCACATATTTCACATATTCCACAGGACACTTCCTGTCCTCAATTTCTCAAATGAGATGCTTATACTGATTTGTCCATTTTCAGAGCAGGGTAATGGACACCCATTCCAGATCCTTAGCATTTTGCTTTGATGCCGGATAAAATTTGAGCTAATGACTATTTGTAACTCTTATTTACAATACTCTTGGTGAACAGCTTTGATATGATAGTGTCTGACCTACCATGCTTTGGCCAGAAAACATGAGTTAGGGATGCTGTTCAGTGGGTTCTTACAGTGATCAGTTAGCCCTTATTACTTGTAATACTTGGGAGTTGGTGGAGTTGTAAGAAGGAAAAACTAACCAGGAAGTTGCCTCCCAAGGTGCCTCAGGCTAAAACACTTCTTGTCTGATCTTTGGTGAGACGGGATAGTACTTCGTTAAGAGACAGTCTGTGAAGAGTGAGTCTTATAGGTCTTTCCTCTGGGCTGACAGCTAGCTTCTCAAGAGCAAAGGCCATATCTTCTTTGTCTTGAGAGTCCTAGGCAGGGGCACAAAATAAATATCTGTTTAATTGAATGCACTATCAGCCACCTACATTTTATATATTTTTTCTGTTACTAAACTTGGATGTGATAAAAATCTATTAGTGTAATTATTCTTGAATACTATTCTAATATTTGAGGTGAAAGAGACCTTAAAATAATTTACAGTAGAATGCCTTCTTTTTGCAGATGGGAAACTGAGGCCCAGAGAGATTAAATGACTTGTCAAGAGATAGAAGCAGGTCCCCCTGGCTCCTAGTTTGCATCTAAACACCCCTAAGCCACCAAGAAGACTGCCTCTGCTGTAGGTTATACTGTTGTTATTTTTTCTTTTTCTTTCTCTTTCTTTTCACATGTGCCCCCCCCCCAACCCCCACATACTTGAACATGAGCTCAACATGCAAATCAGAGAACTTGGAAATTTTTAGCAAAACTGTGTTGTGTTGTGGCCCAGCATGGTGGAGGTGGAACTTTATCTTTCTGGAAAGATATGTATTTATCCATGTTCTCTTGGCTTTAGTTGAATGTGGGATGCTAAGCGCAGGCATCTTTACTGCTCAGTGAATGTACCTTGCACTGTAGCATGAGGAGACCTGGGCTCTCACCTTGGCTCTGTCACCACTCCTGTGGCTTGGGAGAGTTAATTTTCCTCTCCGGGTCTCAGTTCCTCTTTATAAACCGTGCTACTTGGATTCCATGAGCTCTAATAGCCTGTGATTCTACCTGTTTCTACTTCTGAACTATGAATAACTAATTTTTTTTTTCTATTTTAAAGTAATAGCCACACCTAACCCCCATGGAATTTGCTCAGCCTTATATTTTTGTGAGGGTTGACAGGCCTTCTGTGCCGTGTTTGGTGTAACTGGAACAATTTCATTTGCATTTTAGTTATTATCTTCCTCTTGTCATTCTACCAAAGAAGTGTTTGCCACCATTGTTAAAGGTGATCTGTGACTCAGTTCCTTTGGGTCTCGTTTCACGTGCTCCTCTGAAAACCTCCAGAGTTCCTCCTCTGGGTCTGTCCCTCATCTGGAGTTAGATGGTGTCCATGGATCCTGTCTTCTTTTGTTTCTTGCAGCACTGGGAGAGAGGACGTCAGGTCTCTCAGGATCGAGGATCCGGGGAGGTGCCTGGAAGGGGGAACGTTTTCTCTCAGTAGGGAAGAAAAAGCTGCCAGGTTGCTAACTGTGCTGTAGTAGGTAAGGAGTTAGTTGCAACCTGACTCCTCTCCCCTCTGTTATCACAGCAAAGTCCTTTAGACAAGTCATGGCAGCCTGTTCCTTGCCTTCTTCTGCCTGCATGCCTACACGCCCAGGAATGGAGAATCAAGAGATCAGCTTTCTGGCTGCTGTTGAAAGGATGCCCTAATTGTCAGAGGCAAATGGCTTGCCTTATTCTGAAAATTACCTTGATGTGCAAAGCTGCAGAACGCACCGCGTTTTGTTACCTGCACTTAAAGGAACACAAGCTCCAGTGTCGCGTTACTTTGTTTGCCTCTAACAGACCTTTCTCTTTTGCATCCACTGTTTCACGCCATCAATCACTCAACAGCATCTATGAAGCACTTGCCTTACTAGTAAGCAGGAAGGAAAGGTTGAAAAGGAAGGAAAACCATGAGAGAAGACAAGAATGCATAAAAACACTACCACACCAACCAGTATGAATCAACATGTTGCAGAGTATTTCCAGACATGTTTAGGAGTGCATTGGCATGATCAAGCTTGGGTGGAGTTAATCAGAGATGCCTTTTTAGACGGATAATCCCTGTATATTTAATTGAATAGATTAACATTGTTACCTAGAGAACCAGGGCCATTTTACAAAGGGTTTACATGATAAAGACCCACTGAATCATAGTCCAGAGAACACAAAGGATGCAAACTAAGAAAGCATACGGCAAGCTATGTGCAAAGGGCTTGAGTAGAGACAGGACGAGGACGCTAAACAAGGGGATTTGTAGAGACATACCTGGAAGCCAAGTTGAGAAATTTGGATCTGATAGAATTTGCAATAGGGAGCCACTGGAGGTTCTTGAGCTTGGAAATGACATACGAAATTGTCCGAGGATGATTACTCTTCCTGCTGTATGTAAACTAGTATGGAAAAGCTAGTGGCAGGGCCCATCTAAAGCTGCAGCTGTGAAAATGAAGTGACGATGAATTGCAGGGATGAGATGGAACCAATTAGCAGGACTTGGTCAAAGCTTGGACAGTAACAATAGCCAACATTCACCAAGTGTCTTCCATGTTCGGGTCACAGGGCTGAGAGCTTGTCCCGTGAATTAATGAGTTTAAGCCTCAACAGAACTGTCTGAGATGAAAGTAAATAACTTGCTCCAGATGGTGCAACTGTAAGTGTGAAACTGGAATTTGAATCCAGGTACTCTGGCTCCAAAGCCGCTATACTGCTATGCTAGACTGTGTTTCTGAAATAATTTAAAAAAAGGGGTGGGGGTGGGGGTGGAAATTGCTCTAGTGCAGTGGTTGGGAGTGTGTATGACCTTTAGATTCAGACTCCCTGCAATTTCATCCTGCCTGTGGCAGTGACTCCTGGACGATCTACTTAAAATTCTATCCCTCCTTTTCTTTACCTATAAAAATGGGGATAATAGTACTCATGGATAGAGTTGTTGTAGAGGGTAAATCTGTTATAGTGTGTACAGTACTTGGCCCAGTGCCACACACATAGCGAGTATTCAGTAAATGTTAACTGTCAATAAGATTGTCATTATCATCCTCTGTCTTACAATCTGCCAGAATAAGAATAAGGGGACATTTAGTTTAAGGTTATTTACCACCAACAACTCCCTTGCTCTTGGGTTACAGAAGCTTTTGGTTCAGTAGAATCACACGAAGGGAAGTTCCTAGTAGAAGAACGAACTGAAAATGCCAGTCTTGCCGAGGACTGAAGAAAAATCGTGCCAGAAGTGGAGGAAAGAGAGGGAAGCTAAGGCTTTGGTTAGTGTGGAGGGAGGAGTGGAATCGCTCTTTTATTAACATATATTGAGCATGAATTTAACTTTCCTTTTGGTTTCCGCTTTTTCATCCCTACTATTAATAAGCTATGCACATATTGAGAAGTAATCTATGCTGCAACTCTCTCTCAGAACTTCATATACTTAAAATGCAGTTAGGAGAGTAGATTTTAAAAAGGACATTGCTTTAAAAAATATCACAAAAGAATAAAATAATAGGCGAGTGTCATCCTTCATAGGTCAAATTGCTAGTCCTCCGAAGTCCTGTGCTCCCCAGAGAGATCTCTAAGAAGAGGTCTTTGTGCTCCAGTGTGTAATGAGTACTTAGGAGCTGAGTCAAACAAGGAGTCTTAGTTTTCTGGATACCAAGTCTGGGCAGGCCTATGCTCTCAATACATGGGAGAGACAGGTGGTTAAGTTTCTTCACCTGTTAGCTGCCTAAGTCATCTCACAGGGTATCATGGCTCAGTTAATTCTCCCAGCTCACTGGAGACACATAGTTGGGGGACTAAACCACTTCCCATTGTGTGTAACAGGAAGTAGTGTCTTGAATTCACTTTGCCCTTTGCCCTTTGAATTCACTCTGCATTATGGCATAGCTAAGAGATATTGAGAAAAGATACCAGAAATCATTGGTAATATAAGTGCTCTTAAAATCATTTATTCACAAATACAGGGGTGGGCAAAAGTAGGTTAATAATAATAATTAATAATACAATAATAAATAATAATACAAGAAGAAACTGCATACTCATATGCAGGGAAGGAGGGAGGAGGAGCGAGAAAGACAGAAACATCGATGTGAGAGAATTATATCGATTATCAACTGGGGGCGGGGGACCAAACCTGCAACCCAGGTATGTGCCCTTGACCAGGAATTGAACCTGAGAGCCTTAGGTCTGCAGGCCAATGCTCTAACCACTGAGATGCCAGCTGTAAACCTCCTTTTGACTACCCCTGTATTTATTGACAATGGTGAGTATATGCATAGGACTGGCATGTGGTACATAGTAGATGCAAAAATTTTGTTGCCTATGAACCCAGTGCTTGGCCTGTACATTTGCAGATATACAGAATTTAACTGCATTTCTTTAAGCAAAATTCAACGACATCTACAGAGTAAAAGAATAAGTAAGAAGGAATGATTAGGTACAATGTAGATTGGATGTTTTTTTTTTTCTCTTCAGTTTCCCTCTGTTATGAAATCCAAGCTCCAATGCAGCAATGGTAGAGTGATTGCTATTCCATAGCAACAACTGGTGTCTGTGAGTGCACGCTGAGTGGTTGTTACAGAATTTGAAAGGGCAAGGCGTATTTCACGTCCCAGTCGTTAACTCTCTCCATCAAGCTGTTACCATAGAGACAGAAAACTTAAAGACTTCCTTACAATCATTTTGGAAGGGAAATGTCTATTTCTGGATGAGACTTAGATTCCCTGGAGTAGAGTTTATAAAGAGTTTTCACTGTCTGCTATGTAGTGAGGAACCTAGGACAAAATATGGAGCAACCTTATGGGGTAAGATGATCAGCAATTTTTTAAAAAAAGAAAAACTTACTTTGATTAGCATGGAGCTAGTTCCTACAGGTCAGTTATGACCTGGATATAATTTAGGTACCCTAGAAATAATATCCTCATGTTCTGTGGACTGTCTCTCTCTGGACTGTGGTTAAATAGTTTCTTGCCCTAATTATTCTCATAACCTACAGAGCAATCACCATCCTGAGATAAATCTCCCACAAACCGTTGTCATAAACTCAAATATCAGTTACCAAAGATCATCTGGTTAAGCAACTATTTTTAGTTGCTACTTCCTTAGATCCTTATGATAGATAAGACCAAGTGCCTCTTTATAGATTTCAATTTTTGCCTCTATTGCAATACCAATCAAATGACATTGGGAGGGATCTAATTTTGTCTTCTAGAAAGATGGGAAATTTTCAAATAGGCTATGTTGGCACTAATTCTGAAGGTAAGTAGAACCATGGAAAAGAAGAATTCATTTCAGTCTATTTTACTTCTTGAAACATTAAGGAAAGTACTTTATTAAGTTCTGCTGACATTTACAGCTTATAAAATGTGTTTGCTTGTTTTTTTTTTAAACCACATTAAACTTTTTTCTTTGGATGCTTCCAAAATTGCATTGGAATCTATCAAATTTTAAAATGCATACCCTTGGATTCCACAATTTTACTTCAAGGAATTTCTTCCAGAAAAAAATATTCCCATTAAATGAAAGTCTGTTCTGAATTTGAAGCTGTAATTCCTGCACTTGGTTCCAAAAATACCAGACAAGAGATTGGTGGATTCTCTTCTGGAAAAATTTAACATCACAAGAGAAATGACATTTGGGGACCCTATAATGAAGGAGGTGGATTCCTGCTTGTTCACCCCCAAAGTAAAGCCCACCAAGGGACAAGCCCCATTTGAGTACACAGAGTTAACAATAAGCTATTATGTGAGAGTCATTTGACATATATCTCCATCATGAAAGGCAGACACCAAAACAAAAGAATTTTGGGAAAACAGAGACAATACAGGAAGACAAATAAATTATATCCATGAAATAATGGAACACTATAATAATGACAGGATAAAGGAGCTCTTGGAAATGAAAAACATGATTGCTGAAATAAGAAATTCATAGAGGGGTTGGAAGGTGAAGATAAAGAAATTCCCCAGGAGATTCATGAAAGAGATGACTTAGAAATGGGAAATAGAAAAAAAAGTTAGAGGGCTAGTGCAGGAAGCTCAATATTTCTTGGAAAATGGAGAGAGAAAGAGAGAGAGAGAGAGAGAGAGAGAGAGAGAGAGAGAGAAGACTATCTGTATCATTCAGAATCCCTAAAACAAACAATTCACCCCACATGGTTCAGATAAAGAGACTTTTACAAAGTGACTCTTATAGAAGTGTTAGCAGGAAGGATTACGGGAACACATAAGGGTGGTATAGTGTCCAGATAGCAGCAGTGAGAAGCTATTCCACTCCCAGGGCTGAAGGGGCAAGGTTGGAGGAGGTCGTGTAAATGCAGCCCAGTGAGAACTGGAGTCCAGGAGAAAGGACCTCCCAGTGGGAGATATAGCTACTGCCTGAGAGATACTGCAGGAGATTCAGCTCTGCCTCAGGAAAAGGAGACTCTGACTTCTCTCTCTTCCTGCATTTTGATCTCCCATTGGCCAAACCTAACCTGAAACCAGCTGATTATATATATACTAGAGGCCCAGTGCACAAAAATTTGTGCACTCGGGGTGGGGGTCCCTCAGCCTGGCCTGTGCCCTCTTGCAGTCTGGGACCCCTTGAGTATGACCACCTGCTGGCTTAGGCCTGCTCCCCAGGGGATTGGGCCTAAGCTGGCAATCAGACATCCCTCTTGCAGCCCGGCAGCCCTCAGGGGATGTCCACTTGTGAGTGGGGAGCAGACCTAAGCTGCAGTAGGACATCCTTAGCGCTGCTGAGGAGGTGGGAGAGGCTCCCACCACCACCACCACTGTACTGGCAGCTGTCAGCCTGGCTTGTGGCTGAGCAAAGATTCCCCCATGTGGGAGCGCACTGACCACCAGGGGGCAGCTCCTGCATTGAGCATCTGCCCCCTGGTGGTCAGTGTGTGTCATAGTGACCAGTCATTCCCAGTCTTTGTGCTGTTAGGGTCAGTTTGCATATTACCCTTTTACTATATAGGATAGAGGCCTGGTGCACCGGTGGGGGCTGGCTGGTTTGCCCTGAAGGGTGTCCCGGATCAGGGTGGGGGTCCCGCTTGGGTGCCTGGCCAGCCTGGGTGAGGGGCTGATGGCTGTTTGCAGCTGGTCACACCCCCTTCAGGGTGGGGGTCCCCACTGGGGTGCCTGGCCAGCCTGGATGAGGGGCTGATGGCTGTTTTCAGGCTGGCCACACCCCCTTTAGGGTGCGGGTCCCCACTGGGGTGCCTGGCCAGTCTGGGTGAGGAGCTGAGGGCCATTTTCAGGCTGGCCGGCTACTGAAACTCCCAGCTCTCCTTTTTTTCTTTTTCTTTTTTTTTTATTCTGGGATTTATTTACCTTCTATAATTGAAACTTTGTTGCCATCACTGGAGCTGAGAGCCACTCCTGCTCACTCCAGCTCTGAGGACACGGCCTGCTGAAAGCAGGTATCTGGGGTTTGTTTACCTTCTATAATTGAAACTTTGTTGCTTTCGGAGCTCAGAGCCAGGCCACGGCAGGCGGGGAACCTTGGCTTCCTCCATCACTGGATCAAGCAAGCCTCCTGCTCACTTCAGCTGTGTGGCTGCCGGCTGCCATCTTGGTTGGGTTAATTTGCATATCGTGCTGATTAGCCAATGGGAGGCATAGCGAAGGTATGGTTAATTACCATGTTTGTCTATTATTAGATAGGATATATATTCCAAAGAGGTCATTCAGGAAGGGAAGGGCTAGTATGTGAAGGGAAACAAAATGATTGAAGAATAATACAATAACATTTTCCCATCTGAAAAACAGCTGGTGTCCATCCTAGGATATTTAATAAAACCCCAGCATAGTGAGTTTTCAGAACACCATTAACACAGAGAAGATTCTAAAGAAAAACCACATCATACATAAAGGATGAGAAATCGCAATGGCATTGGATTGCTCAACAGCAACAATGAATGCTATGTGACAGTGAAATAATGTTTTCAACCGCCTAAGGAGATATTCTTTCTAAGCCATCTAAGGATGAGATAAAGACATTTGAAAACTTGCAATGTCTTAAAAAAAATTTACCTTCTGTACACCATTAGGAAGCTATTACAAAAAAAAAAAAAAAAAAAGCCATACACAGGAAATAAACAAACGGAAGACCTTGAGTAGAAGGGACATAATGTACACACACCCAAGAAGTGAAGGGAAATTCCAGGTTGGCAGCTACACAGAAGTCCTGGAACATATCTAGTTTAAAAAGAACGGAAGAAAGGAAGGCTCCATTAAGATTTCTTTCTTTCTTTCTTTTTTTTTTTTTTTAAGGAAAAAACAAACCACTAATCATTATCAAAGAGACTTAATCCTTTGGAGGGCTTGGGAGGGGCAATGACAAATCAGCCTTCTAAAGCTGTTTGGTTTCCTATTCTGTGCATACACATTGCTTTTATGCAACATTAAATTTTAAATGCTCTCAAAAGAATGCAAAATGTAAATGCGAAGATATCATTAGACTATTGTATGTTATATCAAAAAGATGAAATTAACCTAAATGTCCATCAATAGGAGATTGGTTAAATTATGGTACAGCCATGCACTGCATGGCAACGTTTCAGTCAACAATGGAAGCTGAAAGACAATGGAAGCTGAACAATTCCTATTGCCTAGTGCAGTGGTCGGCAAACTGTGGCTCGTGAGCCACATGCGGCTCTTTGGCCCCTTGAGTGTGGCCACGAAGTTTCAATCACACTGTACGTGTGCACCCGCACGTGGTGTTTTGTGGAAAAGCCACACTAAAGGGGTCGCAGTTTGCCGACCACTGGCCTAGTGGCATCATAGCCATTGCAAGGCTGTAGCACCAAGGATTACTCTTGTGTTTGTGGTAATGCTGGTGTAAACAAACCTACTGTGCTGCCAGTCCTATAAAAGTATAGGCATACCCCCTTTTATTGCAATATTTGCTTTATTGTGGTGGTTTGGAACGGAACCCAAAATATCTCAGAGTTATGCCTTTATATAGCACGTGCAATGTATTATTGATTAATGATAATAAATGGGGATTGGTTTTTGTATTATACTACACTTTTTATCTTTATTTTTTGATATATTATTATTGATTTCAGAGAGGAAGGGAGAGGGAGGGAGATAGAAACATCAATGATGAGAGAGAATCATTGATTGGCTGCCTCCTGCATGCCCTCTACGGGGGATGAAGCCCGCAATCCAGGCATGTGCCCTTGACCGGAATTGAACCCAGGACCTTTCAGTTTGCAGGCCAACGCTCTATCCACTGAGCCAAACCAGCTAGGGCATTATTTTTACTTAGAATGTACTGTTTCTACTTATTAAAAAAAAATGTTTGCTGTAAAACAGTGCCATATTACACCAGCAGCAGCCTCATGGATTTCATGTTTATGTGTTTCTTGATTGCATCACTTTCTTTTGTGCTTGATTTAATCTTGTGTTGTTTTGTGCAGTAACATGCTGTACAGGTTTGTAGCCTCGGAGCAATAGGCTATTCCATGTAGCCCAGGTGTGTAGTGGGCTACACCATCTAGGTTTGTGTACATGCAATCTGCAATGTTTGCACAGCGATGAAATTGCCAACTGGTGCATTTTTCAGAACACATCTCCATCGTTAAGCAGCGCTGGACTCTCCTGCCAAATGATGGAATACTATATATAAGAGAGAATCTAGATACAAACTGAGTGAAAGATGACCTAGATACATACAGTATTTAAAGGAAAAAGATGGGTTTTAAAACTTGTATGTGATCCTGTTTTTTAAAGTAAAAATTCTCATGAATGTAGGTTATTTTATACATAGAAAAATGAAAGCTTGGGGAACTGTGAATTTTATTTTCTAAGTAAATTTTTTTCTATTGAATTGTTTATAATGAGAATGGAATTTGTGTACTCAGAAAAATCAACATGTGAATTTTAAATAAGATTACTTTGGGGCTTAGAAATCAATTTTTCTATACTTGCAGTTAATAATATTCATTCATCAAACTATTGTGTTTCATAGTGGAGAGATAGAGGTGAGTAAAATATATTTCCTGCTTTCAATTTTATCACAGTCTAGTGGAATGGTTTTTTAAACTGCCCTGTGTTTTAGGGGTGGAATAAATGATTTGAATTTCATTTTCGAATATATTTTAAATATTGAAACACCTGTAATAAAATCAATTAATTTAATATAATACTACAAGTGGTTTTTTGGGACCACCACTGGCTAATGTCCACCATCAGGTAAACTATTTTTTTTGTGTGTGTAGCTGTTAGTGTTAAATTTTTCCTGTCATTGCTGAGCTACATTTAAATTTATTGTAAACCTGTCATTACTTAGAAAGGTTGCAGCTTTACATTGGTCTTTTAAAAAATCAGCCTGCATATTTCTGCTTATAGAAAAATCTACAGGTGACTATGCAACCACAGCACGTATATGCTGAGCACAATGAAATATACAGCAAAGTTCAAGTTCATCTGCTTGATATATAGTCTTATGTGCAATAACAAATAAATGTCTAACATGTCAGGTTGGGTAGATAAGGTTTTTCAGATTCTTAAATTCAGAGCTTTATAAGTTCTTGGTGTTTTTCTGGCTTTTATAATAAGGCATGGGTGAAGTTGTTGGCTATTTTTTGTGAACCAATTTTTAAAACATTTTATTATAGACACTTTGAAACAGACAAAAAGTAACCCCTAGAATAATGAACAAGTCTGTACTTATCACCCAACTTCAACAATTATCAATATCCTGCCATTCTGTGTCCCCCAAATCTCAATGTTTCCCACTTTATTACTTATTTCTGACAAACATTTTCCATGATTCCTGTTTCCACTTTTTGAATCTGCCTGGTTGAAGATCAATTAAAAGAACACTGCTACCATTTGCAATTACGTATTTTTGTGGACAAGGATTTTCTCAATATTATTTAACCTAAACAAAATCCAGAAATATTTTGGGTACTGATGCTTATATGAGACTGTGATGATCATTAATAAATCCCAATTTCAAACTTAAGGTTCACTAAAATAAACCGGTTTTCTGAGATTAAGTTTTTACATTCAATTTTTTTCTAAAACTAATATGTGAAAAAACATTAAAGAAAGCTAATATGTGAACGTGCATTGAAAACCTCAAAAATAGTAAAAAGGGTATGCATAAAAAAAGGATCTAAAGTCCTTCCCACCATATCTTTCTCTCCCCGCCTCTCCCAGTTCCTCTTTTCAGAGGCCAGTGTCTTGGGAGAATTTCCAGAAATACTCTATGCATGCACATACAAGCATGTATATAACTGTAATCCTTAAAGGAGGAGGAAAGCGCCGTTGTGTACCATGCCTTCGTTCATTAACATATCTTTTAATACAGGAAGATTTTCTGAAAGGATACAAAACTGCTGGTATAATGGGAACCATATCTCTGACAGCACAACATCAGTGAACAAAGGGAGGAGGGAGCCAATATCTTGCTTTGGCAAGTGGAAAAGGCCATATGATATTTCACCTGAATTTGGATGGAAAAGTTTGCATGGCAGAATAGCAGAAGATTGCTTTAAGTTGTAATACCACTTCCAAACCTATGTTTTTAGGTGTGTTTTTCCTCTCTCTTCACAGCCTATGCTAATTGGTAGGTACAACATATCTCCAGCAGCTGCTGGTCTGTTGAAAGTGAGTCCTACTCTGGTGAAGGAATGCTGGAATATAAATCAAAAGACGTAGGCTGTAGTTTTAGGCAAGCCATGGAACCTCTTTAGTTTCCTCTTTTATATAACGAAATACCATGAACTTGCTTTTCTCACCTAGCTTTTGAGACTATCTGCTGAACTAGAGAGAGCACCATCCTATGGTGAAAGCAAATGGACTTTGGTTTCTGAGGGACATGGGATTGAAATCACTGTTTTGCTGCTGTGAATGGTACAGTTGCTAAACCATTCATTCCATTCACAGGAAATTATTGAGTACCTACCATATGCCAGACCCTGTCCTAGGCATGAGGACACAAGGGAGAACAAGACAGACAGACAGGAGCTTAAATTATAATGTTTTTGAGCACTTAGAGTGTACCTGGCACTGTGCTAAGACCGAGAAGTAGCAGGAAGTCCTTAGGCGATCTCATTTGCTCACACAGCCACAAATAACATCTATCTGCCCCAAATCCCAAATTTATACCTCCCGGACTGACCTCTCAGAACTTGTCTTATATGTATAGCTGCCTTTTCAATGTCTCCTTTTAAATAATTCATAATAGACCCAAACATAATACATCCAAACCTAGACTGATTTTGATCCAAAGACTGTCCCTCTCTCCTCTCTTTCTATCTCCGTAAACAGGCCACCACCCACCAAGGTGTTCAAGCCAGAGACCTGGGGACACTCCTGACAACTCCTCTCCCTCACCCTATCACCTACAAGACAAATGAGTTCTACCTGGAAGGTGGATTTTTAATCCATCCACTGTTTTCCTCTCTGCAACGCCCCTTGCTCGAACTTCTTTGCAATAGGCGCCACATTATTTGCCTTGCTGCTTCTTGCTCCACTATAAGCCATTCTCTGCACAGTGGCCAGAGTGGATTCCCAGTGTGAAAGCAACATCAAACAGTAGTGATAACAAACACAAACAAAACAAATTTAAAAACCAGAAAATGTAAGTATTCTTTCATTCTTACACCTTTCTGGGAAGACCCTACTCCTGGGTTCTGGAGTAGAGATGCAGAAATGGTGAGGTCAGAAAGGATAGAGCAAGAATGGACTTTTGAAGGTGAGAGAATGAGGCCAAAGAAAGAAGATTCAGGTTCAGGTCTGACCTAGGTTTTTTGTTTGTTTGTTTTTTGTTTTTTGAGGGGGTAATATTTAGAGAGAAGAGAGATTGGAGACTATTGCTGTGCTGAGTAGAACTTAGATGGATCAAGATTTTTAAAATCATGTTTACTGAGACTCATGCCCAGAAATTTTCCTTTTGTACCTTTCATAGACTTCAGTAAATATTGGATTGCTTTTCATTTTTAGTTTTGTTATCTGTTGTTTCTTTTGAATGAGATGCTATGCTGATACAGGCAATGAGTGAACTCAGCTTTATTCAAGATCACCATTGCATTTATAAATGAATAAAATTTGAATCCATTACCAGGGCCTAAAAGTCTCTATATCATCTAGCCTCTTCAGTCTTATCTCTGAACTACTCTCCCCTTTGCTGACACTGGTCTTACTTGGGTTCCTTAAACACACAGAGCATTTTCCTTTCTCAGTCTCTATGCAACTATTTCCTGTTTGGAATGCTCTTCCCATGAATAGCACCTTCTTATATTTCAGGTCTCATCTTAAATGTCACCTTTTCAGAAAGTCCTTCCGACCTAGCTTAGCTATATCTCCATTGTTCTCCTTCTTGGCACTCTATGGCTTCCTTTACAGGACTTTGCAATCGGTACTTTACTCACGTGTGTGGTGATGTGTGCGCGCCCATGCCTGTTTTGTTCATTGTTTCCAACAGATGTATGTTCAAGAGGACAAGGAGCTTGTGGGTTGTTCATGGCTGTAGAGCCAATGTCTCTCACAGTGCTCTGCGCATAGAAGGCAGCCAAGAGCTTAACATTAAGAAGAAAAATAGAGACTGAACAGATCATTGTGTTATAATAACTACAACAGGGAAGCATGGCAAATGTTGTAAATGTGAGAAAGCTAGTTTAAGTGGCCTCCCTCATCTAAAAACTGATCAAGAGTTGGCCAAGTGACGAGAGTGAGGACTGTTGGCAGCAGAGGAAGTAAATGTGAAGGCCTCTGGATGGGAGTATGGAGTATTTGGGGGGAAATCACAGGAGACCAGCATGGCTGGAGCTCAGAGGGGAACAGGTGGGCCTATGGATTATGTGGTAAACCTCAGGATTGGGTGCATCTTCCTAAGAGGAATGGAAAGCTCCAGGCTTTAGAGTGAGGTGATTAAGTTCGTGTGTGTGTGTGTGTGTGTGTGTGTGTGTGTGTGTTTAATCCTCACTGGAGGGTATTTTTATTTATCTTAGAGACGGGGGTGGGGAGAGAGAGAGAGCAATGGGTTGCCTCCCATACACGCCTGACTGGGGACAGAACCCACAACCTAAGTATGGGACAATGCTCCAACCAACTGAGCCACCAGACTGGGACAAAGTTTGTGTTTTTAAAAGACCACTATAGATGTATGGGGACTGGATTGCAGGTGAGAAATGGGGAACTTGGGAAAGTTGGGTGCTTGGAGAAGTAAACTGGGGCATAAATGATCTAGGGAGACTGGCTAGGTAACTATAAGAAAGAGCACATGTCAGAGAAGATGAGAACCATGGCTAGAAGAGATGGTGAGTTTGGAGGATAGTGGTAGATTCACAAGAGATTTAGAAGCTAGAGTAGTTAAGAAATGAATCACTGAACCTGCCACAAGGGAGCCGGAGAGCCAAGATGACTTCAGGGTTTTAATTTAGACCACTGAGTAGATAGTGGATCCATATACTGAGATAATAGAACACTGGACGAGCCACCAGTTGTTGCTGGGTGAATGGTGGGAAGATGACAAATTCAGGTGTGGACAATATTTGAGGCATCTGTGAGACATACAAGGAGAGATGTCAAGCAGGCAGTTGAGTAGATGGCAATGTGATGGTTGTAAAATTTTATGTACAAATGAAGCTCTCTGGTTAGGGAATGAGTAGAGGGAAGACTTGGGATGGAGTCCTGAGGCACTCTCATCATTTAAGGGTCAGGTTGAGGAGGAGCCAGTGAAAGTGACCAAGGCGTAGTCAGAGAGGTAAGAGTAACACTGGAGTGTGTAGTGCTATAGAAGGCCTTGATGAACTAGTCTAGACCAAAGTCTCAGTAAAGTAGATTTTAAGTAGAGGATATCACTTTGCAATTTAAGTTCTGATAATTCTGCCCTTTTATTAGGAAATCATATATCAATATTTCTTGGGGGGAAAAACACCTTCCCAAATCCCACATAAAAAATGACTGTTTTATTTTCATATCAGTATTTTATCCTCCAATATCTACACTAATAAAAGAGAAATATGTAAATTGGCCATCACTCCACTACACCTACTGACCAATCAGGATGAGTATGCAAATCAGCCCAACAAAGATGGCGGGTTAATTTGCATATGCAGGCACAGAGCAAAGACTGAAGGCTCCGGCCTGAGCGAAGACTGAGGACGACTGAGGACTGAAGAGGCTTGGCTTCTCCGCTGCGGCTGGACCAAAGGCCTGGGTCCCAGGTGCTGGAGGAAAACCGGTGCCGGCAGCCAGGGGAAGGAAGGCCTATTGCGTAAATCTTCGTGCAATGGGCCTCTAGTTTGTTTATAATGCATGAACATTTTTGTATTATTGCAGCTACAATGAATTTTTGTATATATGCAGCTGAATGCATAATTTTCATTTTTTCTATTTTAAAATGAAAGGAACTTAAGACTTCATAATTATCATTTTAGTGGCTGTAGAGTGTTCCATTCAATGACATTAATTTAGAGATTTATAAAAGAATATGGCTAATTCTACTAAAACCATGGGAAGAAAAAAAAACCTACAAAGTTTTTCTTAAAATCCACCTTCCTTTACCATAACAAGATCATTTTAAAGAGTTAAAAAAGCACAGAAGCAAATGAGCCTATTAATTTTGCCTTCTGGAGTTTAAATATAGATAAACCAATTCCAATATGTTGCTTCTTCAGCTTCATATACTCACATTTCAACCCTGGAGAGCAAATGGAAAATCTGAATGATATCTTAAGAACAGGGTTAAAGGGTTAGGCCGGAGGGAGATGTTTATTTTGTTGGTCTTTGAAATACAAGGACACTCTTCATAGCTATACTAGCAAACTGAAGACTAATACATCACCTTGATGCATTGTTTTGAATCTTCAATGACAGATAATGAAGTCAAGTACATGATGCTTTTATGCATTGCCATTAAATCTTAAACTGAGACCAAAAAGTTCTAAAGTATCCGAGTTTTTTTTTTTTTTGCATTCTTGAATGATTTCATATCTTCCAAGTTTTGTTTACAAGTCATCACAAATATCCTTTGGTACAAAGGGGGCTGAAATGGCTAACACCTGCTTCAGCTGACATGCTCTCACTTAGGTAAGACCGAGACTGTCAAGATGAAAAAGAGCATTTTCTGGAGCTACAGAGTTTTCGGTTTCCACAGGAAACATGACTAGAAGCAAAAGGTGAACTCATGATTGAGCCAAGGACATTTTAATGCTTTAAAATATATATATATATATATATATATATATATATATATATATATATATATAATTGATTTTTTACAGAGGAAGGGAGAGGGATAGAGTGTTAGAAACACCAATCAGCTGCCTCCTGCACACTTCCTACTGGGGATATGCCTGCAACCAAGGTACATGCCCTTGACCGGAATCAAACCTGGGACTCTTCAGTCGCAGGCCCGATGCTCTATCCACTGAGCCAAACCAGTTAAGGCCATTTTAACTCTTTGATCTAACAAACTGCTGTGCTGACATTAGTACTTTAGCTCAGAAAAGCTAAAAGTCTCTTGCTTTCAACAAATAGGTCTCTAGTTTGGTAACATCAGAAGTGATTGATCAGGCATGGGGAAAGGGGCAGGGTAGAAGGTGTCAATGGAGGAAAAAAGGGGACACATGTAATACTTTTAAAGTACATATATTTTTATTGATTTCAGACGAAGGGAGAGATAGAAACATCAATGATGAGAGAGAATCACTGATTGGCTGACTCCATGCCCCACAGTGGGGATGAAGCCCACAACCTGGGCACATGCCCTGACAGGTAATCGAACCATGACCTCCTGGTTCATAGGGCAACACTCAACCACTGAGCCATGCCAGCAGGCTGTAATACTTTCAACAATAAAGATTTAATTTAAAAAAGTGATTGATCAGGAAGCCTAAGACACTAGGGCTGCTGAACTCTTGCAGTTTAATTCAGTAAATATATAGAGCTCCTACTTGGTGCAGGACATGAAATCCTTATTTAAAGGCTTATCGTCTCTCCTGTGTTAAGACTAGCCTTATCGCTCTGCCTGGATCTTGCGGGCAGGTTCCTGTATGTCCTGTCTAGTGAGAAGCTATTTTTGTTTTCACTCCAGGTTGTGGGAATGGTAGTGATGTCAGGTCTATCCAGCCAACGAGGTATTTTCTGGGACTTGGGGCCTCTCTGCGGTGGGAGAGAGGAGGAATAGGCAAAAAGGAGAGACGTGGACCCCTGAATCACTGGGAGACCCCAGAACGGCGAGTGCCTTCTACATACCACATGCTCCTTGACCCCGTGGCTGCTAATCACAACCATCGGATGGATGAAAGAGGAGGCGTTGTTTTTTTTTTTTCTTGTGTTTTTTTTTCTTTTTTTATTTTATTATCTGTGTCCATGTGTTGAGGAGGCATTGTTGAGCTGCATTTTACAGGTCAGGGAACTGGCCAGGGACCTGTGAAAGGTCACGGAGGCGGTGGTGGATCTGGGATCTGAGTCTCTAGGTCCTCACAGGCTTCCCACCGCAACGCACAGGGACCCAGTGGAATTTCGGGTCCAGAGCAAATCATCCCGCACCGTCCACTCTCACATTTTTACAAGATGAAATCTGTCTAGAATGGACATTTAATAAAGTCGCAAAGGGGAAGCAATCGATAGCCCGACAGGTGAGTATGTGCGGTAAGATTCCACCATTTTTTTTAAATTAATTTTTTTGTCTTCACGAGGAGCCCCTAAGGTTCTGTTAGCACTAACGTTGCTGCCTGTCTTCCCGAGTGCTTGCCCGGCACACAGAGACCTGCTTCCTGCACCAGACGACAACGTGGACGGCCCGCCCAGTTCTGCCTCAAATAATGACCGTGAAGATCAAACGAGGCCCTTGGTAAACCGAGGCCCTTCACAAAGTTGCAGGGTAGCGGACATCTTCCCCAGGAACCCGGGGACTGGGCAGCAGCGGATGAAAAGAAATTCCCGATGACTCGAGGTGCAGGGCGGGTGGTAACAGCGTTGGATAACCGGACCTCGTGGATACAACCTCCAAGTGCACGCTGACCAGCAGGCCTGGCCTCCCGGGGACTTGGCTCTTTGTAAAGATGAATTAAAAGGGACACGAGGTGCAACATGCCATTCAGATGAACGCAATCTTTCCTCCTGTGAGCCCTGCCCAAACGGTGATGGCTTTAGGACAGAACAAAAAGATCCAGAGAAAAGGCCAGGGACCCGGCCTCGGTCGGGGCACACGGAGGGGAGAGGAGACAAGTGAGGACAGACTCGGGACATCCCCGGGGACGGCTCCGGCTCGGGACATTCTCGTTGGCAACGTTCCAGCCCGAGCGCCCGGGGCTGCCCTGCGTGGACCGGAGGCGCGCGGGGCCAGGCGCGCGCACGCGCACTCACATGTACACACACTGGCGCGCGCGCACGCGCTACACATACACACGGCCGGCTCCCCGCTCCCCCCCACCCCTCCCCGGGGGCGGGCTGCTCTTGTTAAAGAGCGGACGGTATCCGCGCAAAGCCAGGCTCTGTTAGGCCCCGGGGGCCAGGGCCCGAGCTGCCGGCAGCCAATGGGCGCGGCGGAGCGGCTCGAGCGCGGCTGACGCTGCACCAATGGGCGTGCGCGGGGGGCGGGGGCAGCGGCGGAGACACTATTGTTGATGAGGAGAAGCGGCGGCGGCGGCTGCACCACCTCCTCGCTACCCGCCGCGGCCCCGGCGCCCCCCGCACCCCGGATTCCGGCTTCGTCACCCCATCGCGGGGGCCTTCACTTCGGCCTCGAGGACCTTTCCCCCTTCAACCCAGCAACGGCCCCCGCCCCCGCCCCCGCCTCGCCCAGTCACCGGGGAGGGTGGACCATGTCCCAGCGGATGAGGCGCAATGGGTCCCCCACGCCGGCCGGCGCCCTCGGGGGCGGTGCGGTCGCCACGGCCGGGGGGGCCGGGAGCCGCCTGCAGCCCATGAGGGCGACGGTTCCGTTCCAGCTGAAGCAGCAGCAGCAGCAACATGGCAGCCCCACGCGGAGCAGCGGCGGCGGCGGCGGCAACAACAACGGCGGCGGCTGTGGCGGCGCCTCAGGCCCCTCGGGCGGCGGGGGCCTGCGCACGGCCTCGCGCAGCACCAGCCCCACTCGTGGCGGCGGGAGTGCGGCCACGCGCACCAGCCCCACCGTGGCCACGCAGACGGGCGCGTCAGCCACCTCCACGCGAGGCACCAGCCCCACGCGCGGCGCCGCGCCCGGAGCCCGCGGGAGCCCCCCGCGGCCGCCGCCCCCGCCGCCGCTGCTGGGCACCGTCTCGTCGCCGTGCTCGTCGCCCACCCACCTGTGGACGGGCGAGGTGAGCGCGGCCCCACCCCCGGCCCGCGTCCGCCACCGGAGGCGGTCCCCGGAGCAGAGCCGCTGCTCCCCGGAGAGGCGGAGCCCCAGCGCCCCGGTCTGCAAAGCAGGTACGTGCTGGGGGCCGGGCGGCGCGGGGCAGGGGCCGGGGCGCGCGTCGCTACCGCGCGGGGACTGCGGCGCTGCGGCGGGGCCGGGGCGGCCGGGGGCGGGGCCCGAGTGGGGCGGACCGGCCTGCCCCGCGGCCCCCCCATCCCGCAGGTCCCCGCCCGCCTCATTCATCCCTCGCCGCAGCCAGTCCGCGCTTGTCCGCGCCCGCGGCGGGGCCGCCGCTCACCTGCGCTTGTTCTGATGTGTGTGGACGGTAAACCGGGGCCCCTGGCCGCTTCCTGCGGACCTGCCCACCCTCCGCTGGCGGTGGGGCGGGGAGCGGGCTGTCCCCTCGTCCGAGTGACATGGTTCATGTGAAGATGGCACGCGGCTGCTGAGTATTTCTCTCCCCACACAGCCCAGATTTGCGGGACTGAAAACGTCAGCGTGGCAGCTGCGGGTCCCCGCAGAGTCTGAGGCCGGGAGAGTGTGAGCATGTCCGAGCCTCGGAAGGGGCTGGCGCGGAGCGCAGGGAAGGAAGCAGCTTCCTCTGGAACAGTGGTTCTCAACCTTCTGGCCCTTTCAATACAGTTCCTCATGCTGTGACCCAACCATAAAATTATTTTCGTTGCTACTTCATAACTGTAATGTTGCTACTGTGATGAATCGTCATGTAAATATCTGATATGCAGGATGGTCTTAGGCGACCCCGGTGAAAGGGTCGTTCGACCGCCAAAAGGGTCGCGACCCACAGGTTGAGAACCGCTGCTCTGGAAGGTTATGGGCTTTGTCCGAGGGTCTACGTGTCTTTCTCGTATACCGACTGATTCTGTGCTTAGGATGTAAAACCATTCCTTTGTTTTTCTAAAAAAAAAACAACAACAAAAAAAACAAAAAAAAAAGAAAGAAAAAGAAAATCCGGGGTTTTTCTGTGATCATTTTCCGGACCTAAAATTGGTTGTTTTTCTCTACACCTGAGCAAGGTCCCTGGAAAGGTCCTGAAGGGAGTTGTTGGGTTCTCGTGGAATCATTCATAAAGAGAAACTCAATAGAGACATTCGGATTGGGGAAACAGAGGTAAAATTTATTATCTGATTGCCTTCCTGTTAGGACCTAGTGAAGAAAGATATGGGTGGTTTTTAGCTTGCATGTTAATACTGTCAACATAGACCTTTGTCTTTCCTTTTTCTGGGGAATTTCTGTTAAAATCTTTCAGGCAGAATGGCTGGGAATTTCAGGAAACTTTGTACAGTACTTCCTAACCAAATAAAGCAGATGAAGTGATTTCAAAGGTTCATTCAGAAATGCAGGGAGCAGGGTGAATCCTTCCTATTTATTTTATCAGATTTTTTGGAGAGAATTGCCCTGAAAAATGATCAATAGTGTTTTCTAATTAGAGCAAGAGTACTGACTTAAATATTTTGAAAATGCACAGTGCTTTTTAAAAACTGATTGTTAAAAGTACTAGAACATCCTCTTCTTCAAATAATAGCTACCACTTTACTGAGCTTCTGCTATAATGGTGGTGATTTACCTACAAGTTCTCATTTTAATTTTCACAGTAGGTTTTAAAGAGCTTAAGTAACAACTATTAGAGTTGATATTTGAACTCTGCTGCGAGATATTTCAACCTCTTTGACCTTATATCAAGGAGGTAGCTTTATGATGTATGAGATAGAACCTGGGAAATAATAGCACAGCAAAGTTGCATGTGCTTAGTTTTTAAAGTAACTCTTTGAGATACCTGGTGACCATAATTGCTTCAGTTTACCTTCAGCCCTCTGGAGCTGGCATAGTGCGTGGAAGGTAGAAGGGAAGAGAGCTGCTTAAGTGGGCATAGAGGTGGAGGTAGGTGGGTAGGAGGTGGTGACTGCATTCTGAGAATAGACTCTGGCTACCTTCTTAACGGTTTGACCCTTGAAGCAGAGTGGCAGTCTAGGGGGAGAGGGTAGACTTAGGTATTGGCAGTGTGTGGAGAAAGGTGCTCTTTCCTTCTGATCTCTAGAATGGAGTTGTTGGATTTCCAGGGATCTCAGGCTCCTGACGTGCCATTCTTCATGCTTCCCATAGCTCCCTTCCCTCAGATCTGTTAATCCTTAGAGTATTCATGCTGTTAAGTTAACCCTCTCTCACTACCCACCCTCCAAAAAACCCAGCAAAAGTAAAAAAAACTTTTTCCTCTAATGCAGCACTCTCAACTGAAAAGGGATACCATCTGTTACTAAGTTATGCTGAAGTGAATGTCTGATAGCTTCCTTCCCAGGATTGTGTTCTTGTTTCACGCTAGTGAACTTCCATGCAGAGTAGAACAAACAATTGTCAGATTTCAAGTCTTCGTAGCACAAACTAGACCATTTGCATTTTGCTTTTTTTCTCAGACTAAAACTAGAAAGAGAGAAAAGGAAAAAGAGTATTTATTTTGATTGATTTCAGGAAGGGAGAGGGAGAGATAGAAACATCAAAGATGAGAGAGACCCTAGCTGGTTTGTCTCAGTGGATAAAGTGCTGGCCTGCGGATTGAAGGGTCCCAGGTTCGATGCCGGTCAAGGGCACATGCCTGGGTTGTGGGCTCATCCCTAGTAGGGGACGTTCAGGAGGCAGCCAATCAAATGATTCTCTCTCATCATTGATGTTTCTATCTCTCCCCTCTCCTTTCCTCTCTGAAATCAATAAAAATATATTTTAAAAAAATGATGAGAGAATCACTGATTGGCTGCCTCCTGCATGACCCCTACGGGGATCGAGCATGTGTCCTTGACCGGAATTGAACCCGGGACCTTCAGTCTGAAGGCCGACACTCTATCCACTGAGCCAAACCGGGTAGGGCTATTTTACTTATTGATTGATTTTAGAGAGAGGAAGGGAGACAGAGAGAAAGAGGGAGAGAGAGAGAGAGAGAAAGAAAACATTGCTTTGTTATTCTACTGATTTATGCATTCCTTGGTTGTTTCATGTATGTGCCCTGACTGGAGATCAAACCCTAACCTTAGCTTTTTGGGATGATGCTTTGATCTCTAACTGAGCTAAAAAGCCAGGGCCTAAGGAAGAGTCTTTTAGATTAGAGGTCAGTTTACAGCCTCAGTGAAATTTAGAAATCTTTACTGGTAGAGGGGAAGTGTCCACCTTATATAGTTTTGTAAACCTCATCTGACTCAAATTCCAGGGTCCATGTAGATCAGGCTACCACTTTCTGGGTGTCTCTGAGATGAACTGGATGCCATAACCTCTATTAGGGATCCAGTATCTAAAAGTCCCTGAGTTGAAGGTCTCAGGATCCTTTTAGGATTGGATTCCTACACGGTTGCCTTATTCCTCCAGGTTTAGAGCTAATCATTGGCTCTTTGAGAACTCCCCTTTTCTTGACTACTATTTGGCAGTGATTTTCAACCAGTGTGCCGCAAGAATTTTTAAAACATGCAATACCTGACTAGTCACAGGCCCTGAACTCTTTTCCCTTAGATTGTGAAATAAAAAAAATGACAATAGCTAACACAACAATAGCCATCTGGTGTGAATGAATCAAAATTATACCTATTTTTTTTGTCAGATCAGCATAAAATATATTTTTTTGGTGTGCCACAGAATTTTAGTAATTAGTTTATGTGCCATGAGATGAAAAGGGTTGAAAATCTCTGTGATAAGGTAATCCAAGCACCCATCTCCGACAGATAATTAATTTTTTTCAATTGCATCCCATATTATTCTGTATTTGTTTCAGATGTACAGCAAAGTGGTTTGAAAATCATGTACCACTGCTTCAAGTACCCACCTGGCCCCATACAGTTATCATTGATATTACTGACTACATTCCCTATGCTGTAATCTACATCTCGGCGACTGTACTGTAACTACCAATTTCTACTTTTTCACCCAGCTCTCCAACCCCTCTCCCGTCTAATAACTGTCATTCTGTTCTCTGCATCTATGAGTCTGTTTCTATTTTGTTTGTTTATTTTGTTCATTAGATTTCACATATAAGTGAAATCATATGGTATTTCTCTTTCTGAGTTATTTAACTTAGCATAGTACTCTCTAGGTCCATCCATGCTGTCACAAAATGTAAGATTTCATTATTTTTTTAAGCCCGATTGGTATTCCATTGTGTAAATGTACCGCAGCCTTTTTATTCATCTCTGGATGGGCACTTGAGTTGCTTCCATAGCTTGAATGTCCTAATATATAAAAATCCAGGGGCTCTCATGACTGAAACAACTGGATGGACAACCAAACAGCAGGCTGCATGGGGCGACCAGGCAGGCAGGGGGTTAGTGAGGGACGACCAAACTACTGAACAAACAGCCTGCATGGGGCGATCAGGCTGGCAGGGGGGTTAGTGAGGGACAACCAAATGACTGAACAGCAGGCTGCGTGGGGTGACCATGCCGGCAGGGGTGGATATTGGGGATGACCAGGCCAGCGGGGGGGCAGTTGGGAGCGACCTGGCCAGCTGGGGGGGGGGGCAGTTGGGGCGACCAGGTCAGCAGGAGGGCAGTAAGGGGCGACCAGGCCCACAGAGGGGGGCAGTTGGGGGCGACCAGGCTGGGTGGCAGTTAGGGATGACCAGGCCAGCAGGGGATGGGGGCAGTTAGGGGTGACCAGGCTGGCAAGGGGGGAAATTGGGGGTGACCAGGCAGGCATGGGGGGGCAGTTAAGGGTGATCAGGCTGGCAGGCAGAGGCGGTTAGGGGTGATCATGCTGGCTGGGCGGGACAGGTAGGGTCAATCAGGCAGGCAGGCAGATGAGCAGTTAGGAGCCAGCGGTCCTGGGTTGTGAGAGGAATTTCCGGCTGCCGATCCCGGGGATCGGGCCTAAACTGGCAGTTGGATATCCTCTGGGGAGTCCCGGATTAGAGAGGGTGAAGGCTGGACTGAGGGGACGACCCCCATGCATGAATTTTGTGCACTGGACCTCTAGTCTATAATAATAAAAGCATAATATGCTAACTAGACTGGACAGCCGAACTATCTTGCCGATGTCCTTCTGGATGAAGCCGGGGCTGCCAGGGGCGAGGCAAGCCGCCTCAGCTGTGAGGGCCGAGGCAGGTTGCCGCGGCTGCGAGAGCTGAGCCCCTTGCACAGATTTCGTGCATTAGGCCTCTAGTTGTAAATAATGCTGCAATGAACATAGGGGGTTGCATATATTATTTTGAATTAGTGTTTTAGGTTCCTTTGGATATATTCACAAAAGTGGAATCACTGGGTCATAAGGAAATTTTGTTTTTAATATTTTCTTAAAATCCTCACCTGAGGATTTTTACTGATTTTTTTTTTGGGGGGGGGGGGGGGCGGGGAAGAAACATTGATTGGTTGCCTCCTGCATGAACCTCAACAAGGCCCAGGGATCAAACCCATAACCTAGGCATGTGTCCTAAATGGGAATCAAATCTGGGACCTTTCGATGACACTCCTACCACTGACCTACCACTGGCCAGGGCCCATTTTTAAATTTTTGATGAACCTCCTCAGTGTCATTTTTAATTTTTTGATGAACCGCCTCAGTGTCTTCCATAATGGCCGCAGCAATCTGTGTTCCCACCTTCAGTGCCTGCTGTGTCCATGGCAGTGTGGTTTGTCATTAGGAACTGAGAAAGGTAAGTTGGCAACAGTGTTAACTGTAGATAAAATAATGAAGAAGGTGAGGTTTGTTTTTGTGCCTTCCCTCTTTTTACCCCATTTTGTCTTAATAAAATGTCAAATATCCTGTCTAATAAAATAGTAATATGCAAATTGACCATCACTCCACACACAACATGGCCACCCCATGTGGTCAAAGATGGCTGTCCCCACGTGGACACAAAATGGTCGGCAGGGGAGGAGAGTTGGGGGGGGGACCAGGCCAACAGGGGACGGCAGTTGGGGACAATCAGGCTGGCAGGGGAGCAGTTAGGCGTTGATCAGGCTGGCAGGGGAGTGGTTAGAGGGTGATCAGACTGTCAGGCAGAAGCAGTTAGGGGTAATCAGGCAGGGAGGCAGGCGAGTGGTTGGGAGCCAGCAGTCCTGGATTATGAAAGAGATGTCCGACTGCCTTTTTAGGCCCGATCCCACTGGGCAGTTGGACATTCCTCGAGAGGTCCCAGATTGGAGAGGGTGCAGGCTGGGCTGAGGGACATCCCACCCCCCCTTTTGTGCACAAATTTTGTGCACCGGGCCTCAAATATATATTATAAATGGAGAGGTAGCATAACATGGAGGTTGGGAGCATAGGCTTTGGGTAGACAGTCTGGGTTTAATACCTGTGTTTTGCCACCTAGAAACCATGTGATATTGGAAAGTGAATAACTTTCTGACCCTTATCTTTCTCATCTGTATGAAAAAGGTAATGATGGATATCATTTTCATCTGGTGGTAAGGATTACATGAGAGAAAATTTTAAAATAGTACTATACCTCATCATAAAAGTTGGCTATTGTGTATCATATTAGTTTGCTTCTAGTTTTAGTGGATATAACATAAATTGCCAATGTAGCCTTAGTTTTCGTGGTTGTATGAAATTTCATGTTGGAGAGAATATTGCCTGTGAACATCCAGAACTGTTTCTCAGAGTGTGGTCTAGTTCATCTTTATCAGAATTACTTAGAGTCCTTGGTAAAAATGCAGGTTACCAGACTCTAGTACAGACCTTAAAAGTCTCATCTCTACCACTGTGATTTTGCTGTACTCTAAACCAAAAAAAGTGACTAGAAGCACCAAAAGAAAAATCTGAAAACTCATCATTAGAAAAAATGGCTTTAGTACAGTATGTGTAAGTTATTTTTTGCAGTGTGGCTGATACGTAGATAGCAAGTTGTGTTTTTGCTAATTTCTCCCTTACTTTGGATGTATTATGTTGTGTATGAATTTGGTTGGTTGTTGGGGTGGAGGAAGTGGCAAGAGCAACAACAAGAGATGGAGGTCTCTAGACTAATAATCAGGAGAAAGTAGGGTATCAGAACTTAATATTTGCAGCATTTAGACTTGTACTGTACTTTTGTTGTTTTGAATCCTCACCTGAGGATATTTTTCCTATTTTAAAAAAATATGTTTTTATTGATTTTTTTCTTTTTAGAGAGAGAGGGAGAGAGAAGGAGAGAGAGAAAAAGAAACATCAGTGATAAGAGAGAATCATTGATCGGCTGCCTCCTGCATGCTCCACACGGGATTGAACCCACAACCTGGGCATGTGTCCTGACTAGGAATCGAACCGTGACCTCCTGGTTCATGGTTTAACCACTGAGCCACACTTGCTAGGGTTTCCCCCCTTTTTGAACAAATAATTATGTCTAGTATATCCCTTCTTCTTGTTAAATGATTTTGTGGATAACAGGAACTACAGCCTTTAAATAAGTAGCTGATCAGGTTTCAGAACCTTTATAATGTAATACCTAGGGCCATGGTTTGGGATGCTCTACTGTTATTGAAGCAACACAGGAACCAGTTGAACTAGTACAGGTGGTTTGGGAGTTCCAAACTCCTATGACTGAAACTTATAATGCCACACCCTATTGTAGTTAACTTCTGTAAAGATTTGATTTTCTTTTTTTTTAAATTGAGGTATAATTAACAAAATTGCAAGACATTTAAAGTATACATTGTGATTTGGTATCCATTGTAAAAGGATTCCTCCAATCTAGTTTATTCGTCACCTCACATATTTTTCTCCTCCTCTTCCTTTTGCTATGCATCTTCCTCCTTCTTTTGTGAGAACATTTAAGTTCTATTTCTTAGCACATTTCAATTATACAACAGTGTTGTCACCATCTATATATATAGTGAGAGTCCACAATGTCCAAAACGACCAAAGGGACGACTGAATGCCAGGCTGCATGCGCAGCAGGCTCGGGTGGGCAGGGACTGGCGAGTGGGCTGAACTGCTCACCTCTCGGAGACAGAGAGAGGCCCCAGGCAGCAGCCGCCCTAGGCCTTGCCAGCAGCTGAGCATCTCTCTCTCTGAGAGGTCAGCAGTTCAGCCCTCTCGCTCGCCAGCCAGCAGCCTGGAGCGGCTGCTGATCAGCCCCGCCTCTCTGATCAGTCCCGGAGATAAGCCCAGAGGTGCTGACTGGCATAGAAACCGACCAATCAGAACCAAATCTGGGAGAACTGCGAGGAGCCAATGGCTGCCTAGGAGGCGGAGCTTTTGGCGCTGACTGGCATAGAAACCAACCAATCAGAACCTAATCTGGTTGAACTGCAAAGGCAGAACCTAAGGTTGGGGCTGAGAAGCGGTTTTAAGGGCAACAGCTGTGTGGTGTAAGGTGTAAGAAAGCAGTTCAATTGTTTAATGACCAGTTTGGCAGTACAGTGCATATGGCTGGCTATCAGTCCAGATATAGGGATTATGTATTTTTGTCTGCCAAGAGCATCTCCTCCTGCTGAAAAAGCCCCCCCCCCCCCCATTTAAGCAATCCTATCCCTATATAATCTATCTATACTAATAAAAGGATAATATACTTATTAGACCGGGTCGACCGGCCATCTTCCGGATGTCCGACTTCCTTCCGGACAAAGCCATGGTGGTGGGGGCCGAACAGATGCAGTTAAGGTGATAAGGTCTGCAGGGGAGGGCAGTTGGGGGCGAGATCAGGCTGGCAGGAGAGGGCAGTTAGGGGTGATCAGGCAGGCAGAGGCAGTTAGGGGTGATCAGGCAGGCAGAGGCAGTTAGGGGCGATCAGGCCAGGAGGGGAGAGCAGTTAGGGGTGAAATCGGGCTGGCAGGGGAGGGCAATTAGGGATGATCAGACAGGCAGGGAGGTGAGCGGTTAGGAGCCAGTGGTCCCAGATTAAGAGAGGGATGTCTGACTGCCTGTTTAGGGATCAGGCCTAAACCAGCAGTCAGACATTCCACAAGGGGTCCCTGATTGGAGAGGGTGCAGGCTGGGCTGAGGGAACATCCCCCCTCCCTGTGCATGAATTTTGTGCACTGGGCCACTAGTATTATACATAAGATCTCAGACCTTACGTACTTATAGCTGAAAGTTTGTACTCTTTCATCAACCTCTCCCTCTCACTTTGCCCCCTTTCACACCCTTCTGGCAACTTCTTTTCCTTCTCTGTTTCTATGAGTTTGACTTTTTTTTTCTTCTTATTTCATGTATAAGTGATACCATGCAATATTTGTCAATTTACTTTGGAATAACAGAATAGTATCTGAATTTAATGCATGTACTTGCCCTTGTTTGAGAAGTATAGTAACAGTAGAAGTCATTCTTTTTTCTGTCTATATGTTAAGTGCTGTCTTAGTTATTGGGATGAGGAAAAGTAAAACATCTGCTCTCCAATATCTATCTCACTATCTCGTGGAGCACTAGAACTGTCAAGAGACCATTTCAGTGATGGCAGCAAATAAGAGGGCTTTTGACCTAGAAGTTGATGTGTTTCCTAAACATGCATTAGCCAAACCAAGGAAAGGACATGAAAGTAATCTAATAGAGACAAAGGCCCGGAGGCCTGGAGGCATGCAAGAGCATGGCACATGTTGGGAACTGAAAGTTGATCAATGTGGTAGGGATTGAGGTAGTACAGCCAAGAAAGTGAGGCTGGAGAGGCCAGATGATAAAGGGTCTTGTCAGCTATCAGAGAGTCTCTTCCTCTGGGCTTCCTTATAAATACACCTTCTGTTCATGTAGGCTGGGAATCTTTGAGTTATCCTTGATTCTTGAAGTTCCGTTTCCCCCTTTTAACTTCCTCATAATTAGGCACCAAATCCTCTCAATTTTGAGAAACTGTATTGAAATGGAATAATGACAAGCTAGATGTAGACTGTGTGCTCTTTAGAGCAGACTTAAACTTAGTTTTTTTTTAAAAAAGTTTTTAGGGCCTAGTAAAATATTAGACCCTTAGTAAATGTTTAAATGAATGGGTTTTTAGGACGGTAGCTCAAAAGAGAAAATGTTTGGTATTTTTACGTGTGACCATGTATAACTTTTGTAAATCTCCATTTAATTATAGAAAATCTAATAGTCATAGGAGGCCTAGTTAAAAGGTCCACTCTTAGATTCGTAATTTTTAACTGGTGTGCCGTGTTGAATTTTTATATTTTTAATATATTTTAAAATTGACTTCAGAGAGGAAGGGAGAGGGAGAAAGAGATAAAAACATCAGTGATGAGAGAGAATCATTGATTGGCTGCCTCCTGCAAGCCCCCACTAGTGATTGAGTCTGTACTCCACGCATGTGCCTGACCAGGAATCAAACTTTGACTTTCTGGTTCATAGGTCGATGCTCATCTACTGAGCCATGTTGGTCAGCACCATGTTGAATTTTAAAACATGCAGTACCTGACTATTTAATCAGGCACACTGATCTCTTTTCCCTTAGATCAGGGGTGGGCAACCTTTTTGTGAGTGCGTGTCAAAACCAGCAAAATCTCTGACTCAAAATTCTTCTGCGTGCCAACCAGGCAGGCAGGCAGGTGGGCAGTTAGGAGTCAGCAGTCCCCGATTGTGAGAAAGATGTCCGACTGCCTGTTTAGGCTCGATCCCTGTGGGGGCAGTTGGACATTCCCTGAGGGATCCCAGATTGGAGAGGGTGCAGGCCGGGCTGCAGGGACCCCTGCCATGCACGAATTTCATGCACCGGGCCACTAGTCTCATAATAAGGTTGCATCTGATTGGTTAATGGGTGGTACCAGAAATCCTTATATACAATTATAGGCACTTGATTTTTTAAAAAAATCACTTTGGAGCGAAAAAGGTAGGTAATTACTGTTATTATTTACAGTATATAATTACCTATGTAATTTTGCTTTTGTCAGGTCAGCAAAAAAAAAATATTCTTTGGTGTGCTGCAGAATTTTAGTAAGTAGTTTATGTGTGTCATGAGATGAAAAAAGGTGAAAATTGCTGCCTTAGATCATTAAAAATCTTGAAAATTGAATCAGAACCATTAGTAAGGTCTGTTTGATTAGTTGTACTGGTGGGTGACTGACAAGATCATAGTTAGGGAAGAAAAGTGCCAAACAACCTTTTAGCAATTTGATTTTAATGAATATTTACCAATTTACAAGAGTGTGCCTTTTTTATCCCTAGCTAAGAACAATCTTCTTGTGACTGTCTCAATAGAGATTTATTTTAGAGGAAAAATGGTGAACGTGTGTGTATTTATTGCTTTTCACTTGTCACAGTTAATAATATGGGCACATATGTTTTCTTGAACTTATGGATATGTACTACATATCTTTTCTGTTTACTATAAAAGGGAAGACTGTATCAGAGATGGTTAATGTTTGCAACAATTGTTTTAGTGAAAGAATTGTGCCATTTTGAAAGCTAATTAAGTGACTAACGCATATCTGTAAAGTAGCCTTAATGATTATCAGCAACACAGCTGCTGTAACTGTTATGTTAGTGGAATTTAATCTTTTGTTATTTGGATCACATAACCAGCAACAGAACTTTTATACTTGTAACTGTGCAAGACCCTTATTAAGACATAATGTAATACAGGTAAAAGAGAGGTGTGTTAAGGTGTTTACATAAATGGCTTTCAGAAGTGCTAGGTATTTGTTATATGGAACTAGAATGATATCTAATATATATATAAAAGGCTAATATGCTAAGTGTCCCTCCGACTGTTCAACTGGTTGCTATGACGTGAACTGACCACCAGGAGGCAGACGCTCAACACAGGAGCTGTCATGATGCACCCTGGCCATTTACAAAGAAACGGCAGCACGGACCTGGTGCCAACAAAGCAACACTTGACTTCTCCCAAGTGGGACACAGAACTCACCACCACCCCGGAGCGATAGCCCACCAAATTGCATTCGCATTCAACGCTGCCGAGAATCCCACGGTGCAAAATGCCGCCCACAGCCCAGCCCAGCCGGGAAACGGTTCCTGTGGGCAATGGGTAATGATGTCATGAAGCAACGCCCGGCTTCCTCTCCCTAGTGACAACTAGCCTCCTTGCAGTTTCTTCAGCCCAGGAGCACCACTTGCTTTATAGCTAGGTGCAAACATTTCACAGTTTAACCAAATATCTGTGAAGCATTTTCCCATGCCTCATCTCATTTGGTCCTCACAGAAGTCCTGGAGTAGGAGTTGGTGGAATCCTATTTTCTTTTCATTAGCCAGAAAACGGAGATTTAGAAAGTTTAGAAACTTGACCCGACTGAAAAGAAGAAATGGTGGACCTCAAAAATGATTTCAGGTTTTCTCACTGTGCAGAATATAGTCAAATACTGCTGCAGTCATATATTATACCCTTTGTTCTCCCTGTGTGATCTACAGTAATAATCTGCTTCATGTTGATATTTACTGCTGTGTTGCTGACAACTGCCTGGACGAACACTTAGTATATTAGCCTTTTATATATATACTAGAGGCCCGGTGCACAAAAATTTGTGCACTTGGGGAGGGGGGGGGGGGTGTCCCCCAGCCCGGCCTATGCCCTCTCGCAGTCTGGGACCCCTCGGGAGATAACAACCTGCTGGCTTAGGCCTGCTCCCGGGTGGCAGAGGGCACGCCCAATCCCTAGGTGCAGCCCCTGGTCAGACTCAGAGCAGGGCCGATTGGGGAGTTGGGGCGCCACCCCGTCATGCACAGAGCAGGGCGGATCGGGAGGTTGCGATGCCACCCTCAGTCACGCTCAGGGCAGGGCCGATTGGGGGGTTGGGGCACTGCCCCCTGTCACACTCAAGGCAGGGTCGATGGGGAGGTTGCGGCGCCACACCCTGTCACGCACAGAGCAGGGCCAATCAGGGGGTTGGGGAGCTCCCCCCTGTCACTCACAGAGCAGGGCCCATCAGGGGGGTTGGGGCTCCGTACCCTGTCACACACACAGCAAGGTCGATCAGGGGGTTGGGGAGCTCCCCCCTGTCATGCACAGAGCAGGGCCGATCAGGGGGTTGAGGAGCTCCCCCCTGTCACTCACAGAGTAGGGCCGATAGGGGAGCTGGGGCACCGCCCCCTGTCACACACAGAGCAGGGCCGATCAGGGGGTTGAGGAGCTCCCCCCTGTCACTCACAGAGTAGGGCCGATAGGGGAGCTGGGGCACCGCCCCCTGTCACACACAGAGCAGGGCGGATCAGGGGGTTGGGGCGCTGCACCCTGTCACACTCAGGGCAGGGCCAATGGGGAGGTTATGGCTCTACCCTGTCACACACAGAGCAAGGCCCGTGGAGGGGGGTTGGGGCGCCACCCTCTATCACCCACAGAGCAGGGCCGATCAGGGGGTTGGGGCGCCACCACTGTCACACTCAGGGCAGGGCCGATGGAGAGGTTATGGCTCTACCCTGTCACACACAGAGCAGGGCCCGTGGGGGGGGCCGCCGCACCTTATCACACACAGAGCAGGGCCGATCAGGGGATTGGGGCGCCGCACCATGTCAAACACAGAGCCACAGGGCAATCAGGGGATTGGGGAGCTACCCCCTATCAGGCACAGAGCAGGGCTGATCAGGGGGTTGGGGCGCCTTCCCCTGTCACACACAGAGCCGCAGGGCAATCAGGGGATTGGGGAGCTCCCCCCTATCAGGCACAGAGCAGGGCGGATAGAGAGGTTGTGGCCCTGCCCCCTGTCACACACAGAGCCACAGGGCGATCAGGGGGTTTGGGCGCTGCCCCCTGTCACGCTGATCCCGAGGCCGGGAGACCTCACGGCTCCGCTGATCCCGGTGCTGGGAGGCATATTACCCTTTTACTATATAGGATAGAGGCCTGGTGCACGGGTGGGGGCTGGCTGGTTTGCCCTGAAGGGTGTCCTGGATCAGGGTGGGGGTCCCGCTGGGGTGCCTGGCCAGCCTGGATGAGGGGATTGATGGCTGTTTGCAGCTGGTCACACCCCCTTCAGGGTGGGGGTCCCCACTGGGGTTCCTGGCCAGTCTGGGTGAGGGGCTGAGGGCTGTTTTCAGGCTGGTGGGTGACTGAAGCTCCCAACCGCTTCTTTTTTTCTTTTTCTTTTTTATTCTGGGCCAGCTTTAGCTCTGAGGCTTGGCTTCAGCTCTTAGGCCTCGGCTGCTGAAAGCAGGTATGTGGTTTGTTTGGGTTCTATAATCGAAACACTGTTTCAACTCCAGCTCTGAGATCCCGGCTGTCCGAAAGCAGGTTTCTGGGGTTTTGTTTAGCTTCTATATTTGTAACAATGTTTCAAACTGCAAGCTCAGAGGCCGGCAGTAGCAGGCGGGGAACGTCAGAGTCCTCCGTCACTGAAGCAAGCAAGCTTCATGTTCGCTTCAAGCTGCCTGGCTGCCGGCCGCCATCTTGGCTGGCAGTTAATTTGCATATCGCCCTGATTAGCCAATGGGAAGGCTAGCGGACGTATGGCTAATTACCATGTTTCTCTTTTATTAGATAGGATGGCCTGTTGCTAGAGACAGGTAGTCCAGCGTTGCTATGTGACATCATTACCTTGCACCCAGGATGGGCCGGGCTGGGCTGTGGGCTGCAGTTACGCCATGGGGTTTTGGCAGTGTTGGCTGCAATTTGGTGGGCTGTTGCTCTGGGGTAGTGGTGGGGCCTGTGTCCCACTTGGGGGAAGCTGAGTGTTGCTTTGTCAGTGCCAAGTCTGCGCTACCGTTTCTTGGTAAATGGCAAGTGAACGTCATGGCAGCTTCTGCATTGAGCGTCTGCCCCCTGGTGGTCAGTGCGTGTCATAGCGACCGGTCGGACAGTGGGACACTTAGCATATTAGCCTCATATATATACTAGTAGCCCATTGCTCAATATTGTGCATTGTAGGCCACCCACTGTTTCCGCGGGAGTCAGTAGGAACTGCAGCCAGGAGCCGTGCTACTTCCCGTTCAGCTT
Source organism: Myotis yumanensis (assembly GCF_028538775.1). NCBI lineage: Eukaryota > Metazoa > Chordata > Mammalia > Chiroptera > Vespertilionidae > Myotis > Myotis yumanensis. Next base: position 10,410,411 of record NW_027223759.1, read on the forward strand.
CCCGTGGAAGCAAGCCACTGGTGCTCATGGGAGCCAGGAGGGAGCCGCGCCACTTTCACAGGAGCCGGGAGGTAGCTGTGCCACTTCCACGAGAGCTGGGTGGGACCCGCGCCGCTTCACTGGGAGGTGGGAGGGAGCTGCACTGCATTCTGTGGGAGGCGGGCCCGCCATCTCCTCTCTCGGCCTGCACTTGGCTGCAGAGGCTGCAGGCTGGACCCCCTGTCCCTGTCTGTGTCCGATCCAGCTCTGGGGGGCCTTCCCCGCCCTTCTCTGCCACTCCTACCCCACCTGTCTCTGCCATTCCTACCCTGCCCTTCTCTGCCGCTTCTCTCCCGCCTGTCTCCGCTACCTCGGCTCCCTTGCTTGGCTTCCTTCTATGGTGTCTTCAGTCTTCGCTCCCAGCCGGTATATGCATATTAGCCGCCATCTTTGTTGGCAGTTAATTTGCATATCACTCTGATTAGCCAATGGTGGGTGTAGTGAAGGTACGGTCAATTTGCATCTTTGTCTGTTATTAGATAGGGTACTAGTGGCCCAGTGCGCGAAATTCGTGCACATTGAAAGGGAATTAATTAGAGGAACGTAATTTGGACTCACCACCTAATATCAATAACATGTGAGTGTAAAGTAGTCCGCGTTTCTGAAATTCAATAACATGAATTTCAGCTATTACTCTGCCAAATAAATGGAATTTACAGATATCATTTAAAAGAGCATTCAGGATCAGAAACCAAGATGGCAGCATAGGTAAACACCGGAAATTGCTGCCTCCCACAACAAATTAAAAAATACAACTAAAAGACAAAACGGACATAATCCAGAACCACAGGAAGGCTGGCTGAGTTGAAATTCTACAACTAGAAGGAAAGAGAAAAGCACACTGAGACTCAGAGGAGGTGCGGAAGTGCAGAGGAACGGAGGCGCACGCAGCAAGGGCTGGCAACTGAGGACGCAACTGTTTGAATTGGGAGGGAGTCACAAGCCCCTGACTGCTCTGAACTCCAGTTCCGGGTGAGTCTCTGGGGACCTAGACTCATACGGGGAGAAACTGGACTGTCTGGCAGCGGGCAGAACTTGGAACTCGAGGGCGGCATTGTCTCAAAGGTGCTTGCAGCGATTACCGGGACACTGAGACGTGGGGCCCCTTAGGGCAGGGCTGAGGATCAGCCATAGCTGCTTGCTCTGCCCTGTTGATTCCCTGAGACCCTGCCCCACCCAAGCTGCGGCAGAGGCTTTTGCATATGAATGCCCTGGCCCTTTGCAATCTGAAAATTACCTAACAAACTGCAGCTGGGCCAGACAGACCCAGAACTTCCAAGAGAAGGCCCAAGGCCCCACAGCAGCTTGCATTGCTTCACAGCTGGGCCTCATTTGGGCACCTCCAAACCCCAAACAAGGAAGGGGAATCTGCAGATCTCTTTGTAGCTTCTGCTGGGTAGCCTCAGGCAGAGGCTAAATTAGCAACCCCCTTAGATCCAAGAGCCAGTGTACCCAGTGGTCAGAGTGGGACCATCCAGATTACAACTCCTCAGGTCCATAAGGGACACACTCAGGAGGCAGACTCAGTGAGCACCAAAGCCCCACTGAAGCAAGTCTTGCCTCATAAGGGTGTCTTCAGCATAGAAGTTCTCCCACTGTAGACACAGCTGATTCTCAAGGCCAGTTGGCCTGGAGGTCAATTCCTCCCAGTAATACCTACAACAATCAAGGCTTAACTACAACAAGATTGTGCACAAAGCCCACAAGGGGTGCACCAAGAGTGTCCACCTCAGGTAATTGGGGAGGCTGAGCCACTGGGCCCAATAGGACACCTAGCACACAAAGCCACTCTACCAACACAGGGAAGCATAAAAAATGCGGAGACAAAGAAACAGGTCACAGATGACAGAAATAGAGGAAAGCAAATGACTGGATATAGAGTTCAAAACCACACCTTTAAGGTTTTTCAAGAACTTTCTAGAAACCACTGATAAATTTAGTAAGACCCTCAAAAGAACTGGTGAGACCGCCGATAAATGTAGTGAGACCCTCAAGAAATCTAGTGAGACCCTTGAGGATATGAAAAAGGACCAACTAGAAATTAAGCATACACTGACTGAAATAAAGGATATTATGCAGAGTTCCAACAGCAGACTAGAGGATCACAAGAATCAAGTCAAAGATTTGAAATATGAAGAAGCAAAAAACACCCAACCGGAAAAGCAAAATGAAAAAAGAACCCAAAAATACGAAGATAGTGTAAGGAGCCTCTGGGACAGCTTCAAGTGTACCAACATCCGAATTATGGGGGTGCCAGAAGAAGAGAGAGAGCAAGATACTGAAAACCTATTTGAAGAAATAATGACAGAAAACTTCCCCTACCTGGTGAAAGAAATAGACTTACAAGTCCAGGAAGTGCAGAGAACCCCAAATAAACGGTATCCAAAGAGTACCGCACCAAGACACATCATAATTAAAATTCCAAGAGCAAAAGACAAAGAGAGACTCTTAAAAGCAGCAAGAGAAAGACAGTCACCTACAAGGTAGTACCCATACCACTGTCAGCTGATTTCTCAACAGAAACTTTGCAGGCCAGAAGGGAGTGGCAAGAAATATTCAAAGTGATGAATGCCAAGAATCTACAATCAAGATTACTTTATCTAGCAAAGCTATCATTCAGAATTGAAGGTCAGATAAAGAGCTTCACAGATAAGGAAAAGCTAAAGGAGTTCATCACCACCAAACCAGTATTATATGAAATGCTGAAAGGTATTCTTTAAGAAGAGGGAGAAGAAAAAGGTAAATATAAAAATTATGAACAACAAATACACATCAACAAGTGAATCTAAAAATCAAGTGAATAAATAATCTGATGAACAGAATAAACTGGTGATTATAATAGCATCAGGAGCATAGAAAGGGAGTGGACTGACTATTCTTGTTGAGGAAAGGGGTGTGGGGGATGCGGGAAGAGACTGGACAGAAATCGTGCACCAATGGATGAGGACAGTGGGGGGAGGGGGGGTCGGTGAGGGCGGAGGTTCGGGTGGGAACCGGGTGGAGGGGAGGTATGGGGGGAAAAAAGAGGAACAACTGTAATAATCTGAACAATAAAGATTTAATTAAAAAAATAAAAAAATAAAAGAGCATTCAGCTTAATATTAAAAACTCTGTCCACCATGTCAGGTCTGTTTTCAACTTTTTGCCAATGTTGTAAATTGTTTGCAATATCTGCCCATTTGGGGTTGCACGTCATAGTTATGAATGAACCGGGCTTGCCATACCTTGTTACAATTGCCATAGCATCCTGATATCGCCGCTGCATATTTCTGGGACTATCCTCAGAAGATGATGGAAGTATTATCATTTTACCAATTGGCACATGGTCGTTTTCAGATCTAGATTTGAGATAATCCATCAAACCACTATATTTTTCAATTCTCAACATAGATTGGTTGCTTTGATGAAATTTATCTGAATGGCCTCCATTTTTGAATATGAATCCACGATAAACTGTTGAGTTAATTTTCCTGCGTTTAAAATAGGACTGAACGTGTCCCGCACAGAGAGATGAATTCCATAATAATACATTTGTGTGACTCGTGTCCTTACATTTTGTCTAGCATTATTGTCTATTACACTGTTGTTTCTGAGTCTTAAGGCAATATCGTTTCCCCAGCCTTTTTCACCATGTGGAAAAAGAATAGGATATGTCATTGCATCTAATGTAGGAAACAGGATATTGATTTGTTTCATTTTAGTGGTGTTTGGATTATTGGGATCTGGTTTATAATGAATGAGCAAGTCTCTTTCAAAAGGAGGTTCTCCATCTTCATTTCTTAATATGACAGCAACCTCGGTTACACGGGGAGAATTATATCTACCTGGGTCACCGTTACGATTGTATTTAATCACCATTGTTACTTCTGTGTGAGCAGTACCTTTTGCTGCTGCTTCAGATTGGGCTTCCTTTTCTACCTCATGTAGCATCTTGTATGATTTTGTTAATTCATTGATTTCATGCATGAGGTTGTTGATGTTGATCATGAGTCTTTCTGAGCAGCCCTGGTTTTATGGCATTGCTAATCTTTTACTTGTAGCTTTGAGTGTGTCCAAAATATAGAGTTGAGCAAGCTTCCGAGAAACACCATCCGAAGGATGTAAGTTCCAGTACGGTGATAAACTTGTCTGTGTATTCTAAAACAGTATGGCCCATATCCTGATGGCGATGCAATGTTTGCACCCATGGAAGCAAAAGCAAGAGAACTATTTATGGAACTAATATTTTCCATGAAATCTTTACTTGTCAGAATCTTCGTTTGTCATTAATCTTTTTAAATATGCCAGGTAATCTGGAAAATGTATATCATTTGGACAGACTTTCCCTTTGCTACAACATCAAGTAAATTTCCCATCGGATGGTTTTTCATCAGAGAAATTTAGTGATAGGCAAAATTCACATCGAATAGTCATTCCACCACAACTATGTTCGAGAATTGCATCCTCATGTACTCCATTTTTGCTGAGAAGACACTGCATTCTGTCGCAGGTGCCGCCTTCTTTCAAGATAAGATGCCAGTTGCTCTTCAGATATTTTCTGTGGATAACGCTGGCATCTTTTGGCTGCAGAGCTACCTTGTATCAACAGTTATTCTTTAGACATAGTCCCACCTCTCTACTGTCATGGTCTGAGATGCAGGTGAATGAGAGTCCTGGCTGTCAGGCCACTGAGAGCTGTCTGACCAATGGCTGATTCTGGCTGATTCTGTGGGGGTGGGACTTCCTCCTCCCTGCTGTCAGTTTCCACAGTTGTGATGAGGAAGCTGGGTTGACAGAGGGAGCCACACCCTCCAAGCTGCCCTCTCTCTCGCTCTGCTCTATGTCCAGCAGCCTCCTCTGCCAAGTCCTCTAAACCTCCTGCTCTCCGCTTCCTCTCCCTTTCTGCTCTCCATCAGCGAAGGTCCCGGGAGCCCGCGGGTGTGGCTTGGCGCAGCCGACGAAGATCCTGGGAGCCCATGGCTCCCGTCGCCTTCCGGTGCGCTTGACACCTGTGTATGCAAATTAACCTGCCACCTTTTCCAGGTTAATTTGCATACGCACTCCTGATTGGCTGTTGAGCATAGTGGAGGGACAGTCAATTTACATGTTTCTCTTTTATTATATAGGAGGACTAGAGGCCCAGTGTGTGAAATTTGTGCGCTGGGATGGGGGGGTCCCCTCAGCTCAGCCTGCACTCTCTCCAATCCAGGACCCCTTGGGGGATGTCTGACTGACCGTTTAGGCACGATCCTGGGGATCAGTCCTAAACTGGCAGTCGGACATCCCTCTCACAATCCTGGACTGCTGGCTCCTAATCACTAACCTGCCTGCCGGACTGGTCGCTCCTAACTGCCCCCCTGCCGGCCTGATCACCACTCACTGCCTCTGCATGCTGGCCTGATCACCCTTAACTGCCCCTCCTGCTGGCCTGGTCATCCCTTACTGACCCCTGCTACTGGTCTGGTCATCCCCAACTGCCCCCTCCTGCCAGCCTGGTTGCCCCAACTGCGCCCCCCCTTGCCGGCCTACTCTCCCCTCACTGCTCCCCCTGCCAGCCTAATTGCCCCCAATTGTCCCCCCTGCTAGCCTGGTCGTCCCCAACTGCACCCCTCCGCCGGCCTGGTCACCCCTAACTGCTCCCCCTGCTGGTCTGGTTGCCTCTTACTGCCTCCCCTGCTGGCCTGATCACCCCTAACTGCCCCCCTCTGCTGGCCTGGTCGCCCCTAACTGCCCTCCCTGCCAGCCTGGTCGCCCCCAACTGCCCCCCCTGCTGGCCTGGTTGCCACTCACGGCTCCCCCGCTGGCCTGGTTGCCCCACGCAGCCTGCTGTTCAGTCATTTGGTCATCCCTCACTAACCCCCCCACCGGCCTGGTCGCCCCACACAGCCTGCTTGTTCAGTCATTTGGTCATCCCTCACTAACCTCCCTGCTGGCCTGATCACCCCTCACTGCCTCTGTGTGCAGGCCTGGTCACTCCTAACTGCCCCTTCCCCCCCACTGGCCTGGTCACTCCTTACTTCCCCCCTGCCAGCCTGGTGGCCCCCAACTCCCCCTCTCTGCTGCAGGTCACCCCTAGCTGCCCCCCCATCAGCCTAGCACCCCCAACTGCCCCCCCACTGGCCTAGTCACCCCTCCTTGCCCCCCTGCCAGCCTAATTGCCCCCAACTGCCTCCTCCCACTGGCCTAGTTGCCGCTCACTGCCCCCCCCCCCTGCCAGCCTGGTGGCCCCCAACTCCCCCTCTCTGCTGCAGGTCACCCCTAGCTGCCCCCCCATCAGCCTAGCACCCCCAACTGCCCCCCCACTGGCCCAGTCACCCCTCCTTGCCCCCCTGCCAGCCTAATTGCCCCCAACTGCCTCCTCCCACTGGCCTAGTTGCCGCTCACTGCCCCCCTCCTGCCAGCCTGGTTGCCCCCAACTGCCTCCCCGCTGACCTGGTTGCCCTAATGGCCCCCCATGCTGGCCTAGTTGCCCCTCATGTCCACCCCACCAGCCTGGTCGCCCCACGCAGCCTGCTGATCAGTTGTTTGGTCATCCCTCACTAATTCCCCTGCCAGCCTGGTCACCCCATGCAGCCTGCTGTTCGGTTGTTACTGTGAGGGCGTCCTGACCAATTTGCACATTACCCTTTTATTAGTATAGATATATAAATCCCTTATAGGCAAATAGACCGAACGGCAGAACAACCGAACAACCAGTCGCTATGATGTGCGCTGACCATCAGGGGCACGTGTGGAACGTGGCGGGTGTCAGCAGCAGGCTGCAGAGCATGGAACATGGCGAGCAGCAGCTGTGGCAGGATGGTGGAGCAGGTGAGCGGGGGTGCCAGACCAAGGCAGGGCGCACCAGTCGCTGTCATCAGGGTGAGCCTCTGGTGGTTCCTCAAAATTCTTTGCTCCGTTGGTGTGAGCAGCAGCTGGCAGCCCTGATCTCCCCTGGAGGCTTTTCTACCTCCCCCTGCTCCTGAGTGGCGATCAGGGCAGCAGCCGCCGCTCGCACCCACTGATGGCACTGGCCCCTTTTGCACCCACTGCTGGTGCTGGCCCCAATTGCTGCACGCTGTCAGTGGGTGAAAGCAGGGCCAGCGGTGGCAACGGGAGCAGGGCTGCTGGCAGACAGGGGACTGGGGGCCACAGCAGGAGGGGGCCGGGCAGGGGCATGGAGGATGGGCCGAGACCTGCCCCTGTGCCCACCACAGCCTCGCGACCACAGTTCCTTGCAAGGTGCATGAATTCGTTCACTGGGCCCCTAGTACATAGATAAAAGGCTAAGTTGACTTGCACATGCATGATACATATAAAGCTTTCGCTGGTGCCAGTTGCACGGGTGTGTTTCGATCTGTCATTGTCAATCGTGAATTTGGTTGACACTTCTATTATAAAGAGTGAATAGCGATATTAAAATATTTCTTCTAATTAATTTCCTTTCAATGTGCACGGATCCGTGCACTGGGCCACTAGTAGTATTATAATTTTATGAATGCATATATTTATGTTTAATATATTTAAGCTTCTTAATTTTCTTTAATTTACAGCATAAATTAGCTAAGTCTACGCCTAACCCACATCAAAAAAAAAAAGGAGATATGAGGGTGTTTCTTCTGCATCACCTCTAACTTCCTATTACCTCTAGTATCTTGCTTTTGGTTTACATCTAAGTATATAGCGATCAGTATCTTGAAATGCAAAAATTTTTACATATGTGGCTTTAATTAGAACTTTTGTAGCCTGGTTAATATGGTTTCTTGCAGTGTATTTATTGTAACAAAATCTCACTAAGATAATGGTTTTTATAGAAGTAGATTAAAATATAATTTTAACTTTATCTTAACTGCCTTATATCCTTTTGAGTATAGATGGTATAATGATGAATGAGTATTTTACATATCATACCAATTTAATTTTAAAACCCAGATGAACACTTTTTAAATTGATAGACATACCTTTGTCTTTTCTGTGTGTGTGTGTGTTTATAGGGATAATTGCAGTTGTAAGAAATTGCAGTTGTACACTTTGCCTGGGTTCCCCAAATGACACTTTGTAGAACTATTACTCTACAACGTTATATCCAGAATATTGACATTGTGCAATTCACTGCTTTTTCAGATGTCTTCAATTTTACTTGTATTCTTTTATGTGTGTGTGTAATTCTATACTTTTACTCTTGTTTGTATGCTTCTATATCTGCCACTTCAGTCAAGATACTGAATACTTCCTTATCACAAGGGTCCCTGCTTCTCTCCCAGTACTTTTATTTTTCCTCCCTTATCTCTAACCCCTGGCAACCACTAATCTTCCATCATTTCTAAAATGTTGTCATTTCAAAAATGTTAAATAAATGAAATCATGTATTTGAGATTGACTGTTTTCACTTAGTATAATTCCCTGGACATTCATCCAATGTTGTGTGAGTAAATCTATATATAAAAAGCTAATATGTAAATTGTCCCCATGGGAGTTTGACGGGAGATTAATCACTTGCTATGACGTGTGATGACCACCAGGGGGTGGCGTGGAACGAAGGAAGGCCCCAGCCGGCAGCTGGGGAAGGGAGGCCCTGGCCGGCCCTGATCTCTGGCCACGCCTGGGGACACTACCCATGCATGAATTTCGTGCACCATGCCTCTAGTAGTTTATAATTGTTTTTTGTTATATATATTTTATATTTTAGTTGGAAAACTCCTGACTGTTTTAAAACTTAGTTTCTACTTTTTTTCTTCTTTCATCTATTTTTAAAATAAATATATTTGCCTTAAATTTAGGTGACAAAACACGACCGCCTTCCTCAAGCCCCTCTACTATTATTCGCCGCACTTCCTCTCTGGATACACTTGCTGCTCCATACCTTGCAGGGCACTGGCCTCGTGATAATCATGGTCAAACTGCTCCTTGCATGAAGGACAAAGCTACACAGGTAGGTGTATTACAGGTCTTATCCTGAAGTGTTTTATTCTGAGACTGTTTCTCATAGTTTTTATTTTCGTTTCTCATAATTATTTGTTTTGGTCTGTGATCAAATTCTTAAAACATCCTCATATCTTAGAATAATCTGAAGCTTATCAAAAGAGCAGATTCCCAGGCCTGATCTCCAGATATTCCAGTGATGGCGAGCCTATGACACGCGTGTCAGGAGTGACACGCGAACTCATTTTTTTGGTTGATTTTTCTTTGTTAAATGGCATTTAAATATATAAAATAAATACCAAAATATAAGTCTTTGTTTTACTATGGTTGCAAATATCAAGAAATTTCTATATGTGACACGGCACTGGAGTTAAGTTAGGGTTTTTCAAAATGCTGACATGCCGAGCTCAAAAGGTTCGCCATCACTGAGATATTCTGTAGTAGATTTTGGTTGAGGCTTGAGAATGTACATTTTAAAGATTTCCCCCTACTGGTCTTAAACGGAATTTTTCATATATTGCTACCTCTGAAATACTATCACCGGCTAACTGCTTTTTGTTTATTAACAAAAGTTTTTCTACCTTTTCAATTGCCTATGGTTGTTGTTTTGTGAGCACTTTCACACCCTTTGTAACATTAGCACTCTCGATGGCCTTTTTATGTTTTAAAAGCATTCTCTCCTTTGTTGCCTGAGAGATGCTTCTTATCATGCATGAATGGGCTGTCACGTTGAAAACTGAAGTTTTGTTCCACAACCAAGATGTTTTTTCCGTGAACAACGTGGTCGAGAATGGAATTGTTCTAGATGGGAGACGTTTGACTGAATTCTATTACTTATTCTTCATTTCTGAGTTGTTCTTTTATGTGGTTTCTGTGTCCTTTTTGATGCTTATATCTTTTTGTTTAAAGTCTCACTGGGATATCCATTCTTCCCCTAAGGTCGAGAGCATCTTTAAAACCATTGTCTTAAATTCTGCCTCTGGTATTTTGATTGCTTCATTTAATTTAATTCTTTGGGTATTTTTCTTACTCTTTAACTTGGGACATATTTATTTATTTCCCCATTTTGTCTCTGAGTATTAAGTAGATCGGGTACAACTCCCAAACTTGTTATGGTGGCTTTATGATGAAGGTGTTGGGCTCAGTGGCAAAACCTTCCAGAGCACCTCAGCTCCGTGCTCCAGGAATATTTCTTGTTTGTTATGTGCACCCTCCTGTTGTAGTTTAGTTTTGAATGCTGTTTAGCCTTTTGTGGGTGGACTTAACCCTTCAGGCTGGCTGACTGTAAGGATAAACCTCAATCACTGTGTGAGGTGTTGTGCAGGGGCTGTCCCCTAAGGTGAAGTTGTTTCCAGCAGGGCCTAGTGCCTACCAGAATTCCCTTTTGGGTGTGCCAATTGTTTGGCTAGTTGGGTTGAGCTCTGGTATGGTCTGAAGTCCACCACTGGTTTTGTTGGTTCTGAGCCCACTTGGGTGGGGTTCATGTCAGATGTTATGCTTAACCAGCATTGGGCTACCTGTCTGGAGCTACTATGGTTTTCACCTTTGTGGCTGCATCTCCTTGGCCTGGGTGTTTGTGGGAGAAGCCAGTCTATATATATAAAAGCCTAATATGCAAACTGTCCCCACAGGAGTTCAACCAGGAGACCAGTCGCTTGCTATGACATGTGCTGACTACTAGGGGGTGGCACAGAATGAAGGAAGGCCCTGGCCAGCAGCCAGCAACTGGGGAAGGGAGGCCCCGGGCAGCAGCTGGAAGGCCCCGATCGGCCCTGATTGCCGGCCAGGCTTAGGTACCCTACCTGTGCACGAATTTCATGCACCGGGCCTCTAGTCTGTGTATAAGGATCAGTTTCCTTCAACTTTGAGCTGGGGGCATGTAAGAGGACAGGTTCTCTGAGGTCCACCTCTCCTTGTCAGCTACTCCACCTCTCCCTGGGGTTGTCTAATCTTCCTCCAGAGTCTTCTGAAGAATGGTTGGAGATTGTGCCCAGGCTGGCCGCAACCCACAGCCCCTTCCACAAGTTGCAAGCTTGGTAGGGGTGGGTAACCAGAGCTAGTGGGTCCCCTCTTGGAGGTCATGTGGTCAGGCACTCAATGAGAGGAAAAGTGGTCTCTACTCCAGAGCCAAACCACTCAGTCTCTGCCAGAGTCTCCAACTCTGGTTCACCCAGGAGGGGCACGCTGCAGGTTTAAGTTGGGTGCAGCCAGCCATCCTCTCTGCATGAGTCAGCTCCGCTGGGCAGAGCCACTGGACTCAGGAGGACCGATCAAGAGTCTCCCGTTGGGATTGATGCTGGCCCAGCTCGCAGGAATGGGCTAAGTACTTTTTCCTGGTCGCAGACAGTAGCCTCTGAGGGACTCACACTCTAATATTCCAGCTCTGAGCAGCTCTCCCTTCCCTCTGCAGAACTGAGCTCAGCCAGGTTTGGTGTCTGGGACTTGGAAGGGCAGATCCAAACAGACTCCCATTGGGGGGTGGTGCCTGCAAGCCTGTAGTAGGGGGGCAGGCACTTCTTCCCCTTCTTGGGGAGGGTGTGGTGAGTTTGCAGAGAAGATAAGTGGGGCTTCCTGTTGATATAGCTACACAGACCAGCACCCAACCTTCTAATTCTTAAACAAAAGCTTCCCTGGGAGCCCTGGCCTGCTGGCTTAGTTTGTTGGAGCGTTGTCTTGTACGCTCATTGAGTGCCTGACCACATGACCTCCAATCAATTGATGTCTCTTTTTTTCTTTCCTCCCTGATCTCCCTCTAAAATCAGTAAACATATCCTGGAGTGGGGATTACATAAAAAAATAAATAAGTAAATAATTTTTAAAAAGCTTCTCTGGGAGGCACACTATGAAAGTGCCAGCTCTGCACAACACTCTGATGCCCCTGCACAGCTGACCTCAGCAGGACAAGGCTGGCCAAGTAATTCAACAGGTGGGGTTGGGAGGCACTGGCTGTGCTCAAGGTGGGGGAGATTGGCCCCCTTTCCAAAGGCACACAGTCTAGTCACTGTCTAAGTCTGCGTCAAGAGCCTCCTGAGAAAAAGGGGGCCCAGCACAGCAGAGTGGTCTCGTCAGCAGTTGGGGACTAGGCAGTGTATTCCCCAGGCTGGTGCTATAACAACAGGAGTGCTCTTACCTGGGGAGATGTCTGTGTCTTTAGCAGACTCACTTGTCTCCCAGGCAGACTGAACTCCACCGATTTTCACCAGCAGATGCTCATCTGTGCAGGTTCCTCTTTCCATCACTGTTGCTCTGTGTTGGGGATCCTTCTGTGGGTTAAGACCCCACGCTCCTGGGGGAAAGGAGTTTCTGTTTCCCTATCTTTTTGTTGAAGTTCTCACTGAGATCATTGAGCATCCTTATTACCAGAGTTTTGACCTCTGCATCAGATAGATTGCTTGTCTCCAATTTGTTTAATTCTTTTTTTTGGAGTTCTGTTCTTTCATTTGGGACATGGTTTTTTGTCTCCTCATTTTGGCTGCCTGTTTTGGTAAGCGTGTTTTTATGTAGCAAGTGTCCTGTGTGGCTCAGTGGCACATGCTTTCAGTTCACCTGAGCCAGGCACTCAAGGTGTGTTCCTCGTGTGGGTCCTATGTGCCCTCCAGTGTAGTTGAGCCTTGATTGCTGTTGGCATGTCAATGGGAGGGAATTGACCCTCAGACTGGCTTGAGGACTGGTTGTGACTATTGCAGAGGAGATACTGTGCAAAGGCTAATCCTGTGGAGCTGGATTCGCTTTCGTGGGGTTCTGGTGCCTGCCCAGTCTGCCTTTTGAGTGTGTTGTTTGTGGAAGTGGTGCTCTGGTGGAGTCTGAAGTTGGGCACTGTGTATGTTGGTTCTCAGGCCTCTTGGAAGGTGCAGGCCAAGGTCAGCCACTGCCTGTGCCCTGCTTGGGGGCCTCCTGCTCTGAGCTATAAAGTGACCTGCCGATGGTTGCCCCTTGTGCTGGATTTGGTGGTGCCTGAGAGAGGCCAAGTTTTGAACCAAGTCTGGCTGCCACAAGTGTCTAGCCTGAGGCCACTTATCAAGCAATACAGGGCACATTGAGGCCAAATTCCATATGTTTATGGTTTGTGAGCCTTTAAGTGATTTTAGGAAAGTCTCCTGTATGAGCCAAGACAGGCCATTTGTATAGAAAACCACTGGAAGAGGCTTGCTTGGGCCCACAAGTTGGGTGGGTCAGGGTCTCACGGAATCACCAGGTCAGGGTCGATGGTGTTAGCCAGGGTGATGGATACTCAGATATAGTGCCTGCCTGCACCTGTAGGGGGAGAACTTAGCAAAGGAATAATGGCCTCTGTTAGCACTTCTAAGAGAAAGCTGCACCTCTAGTCCTTGATGTAAAGACAGACAATTTAGTACCTTCTTGTGTATCCCTGGTGCCTTTTGAGCTGCCAGAGCTCAAAATGAGTGAGCCTGTCAGCAAATAAGTTTGTGCTGGCCCTTTAAGAGGAATGACTGGGACTCCAGAAGCCCTCCATCACAGCCACAATCTCTGCTGATTTTCACAGCCAGAACTTATGGGAACTTCTCTTCCTGGCACTAAAACCCTGGGCTGGAGGACCTGATGGGGGGTTGGGAGCCCTCACTCCTTAAGGGGGAACCTCTGCCCCCAGGATAACCCTTCTGATTTATTTATTTATTTTTTATTTTTATTGATTTCAGAGAGGAAGGGATAGAGATAGAAACATTAATGATAAGAGAGCATCATTGATCAGCTGCCTCCTGCATGCCCCCTACTGGGGATTGAGCCCGCAACCCAGGCATGTGTCCTGACTGGGAATCAAACCTTGACCTCCTGGTTTCTAGGTCGATGCTCAACCACAGAGCCACACAGGCTGGCCTAGCTTCAGTTGTTTCAAGCTTTATACCTCACACCATAACATCCAGGACAAGAAAGAGCATCTCTTTTCCTTACCATCATACTTAAGAATCAGACTTCACCTTAGAGCAGATACCTAGCCCTGAACCATCACTCTGAGCTCTAGGATAAGTGAGGTCTATATGATGATTTGGCTTAAATCATAGGTTACCAGCCCGTCCTTTAGCCTATTACATTGTCAGGGATGCTTTCTCATATTTGCCTTAGGCTGATGAGGTTTAAAGTACAGATGAGAGTGGAATCAACCAACCATAAACCACATGGCTGCTCTGCATGGTGACAAGGTAGATTGGCACCTAGAGAAGCAACCAACCAGCCTAATTCAGTTAGGAAGAGTGTGGCGGTTCCACTGTTTACTCTCCCTGCCCCATTATTTTGACCTTTTCCTCCCTCTCCCATCTCAACTTTATTTTGCAAAAATTTTGACATGTGCAGGTGCACTAGGTTCATAAGGATGTTCTCTTCGCCAGTCCCCCCTATCTCAGCTCTCTAAACAAACTAGAACTCAGTCCCTTTTCCCTAGTTTAATCCTATAAGTTGCTGTACTAGGAAACTAAAATCTAACAATGAAAAGGGTAAACTTGTGGAATCAAATTAGGAAGACAAAATTTTCAAGCTCAGAAGGCAGTGATGATCTTTCTCTTCCTCACTACTTTATACTCAATATGTCCCTGCTGCATAGAAAGTGCTTAAGAATTATTTTTGGAATTAATTAATGAAGTGATTGAAGTCTAGTCATGGATATATCAACTTACACTGCAGTTTGTGCTGAAGTTGAACAAAGTGACACTCTGCCTTCTTATTTTAGTTCTCACACTATAAACAGGTGTCCCTTTCATGGTCTATTTAGTGCCACATTTTTTTTTTTTGCTTTGTGTTGGTAATTTAGATGTTTAAAATATCCCTAAAACAGTGCAGATGAGCTTTCTAGTATTCCTAAGCACAAACAGACTGTAATATGTCTTAAAGAGGAAATGTATAGGTAGATATGCTTTGTTCCGGCATGAGTTACAGTGTTGTGGGCCATGAGATCAGTGTTAATAAATCTACAATACAGTCAGTAGGCCTGGAAAAAAGCAAAGGAATTTGCTGATCTGTATGTGGAGCTGCTCACAACGTGCTGAAGTAACATTTATAATGCTATGATTAAGCTATGGAATAGATGCAGAAGGAACTGGATTTGTGAATTCATGGTAAAATGACTATTTTTGTTTTTTTAAAGCATAATAGCCCAGCTGTATGGCTAAAAGTAAAAAACACTTACAATTACGTTGCCCAGGGTCAGGAAAAGGTAAAACACACTTGGCTGGTGTTCTGTTATTTAAAAAATGCAACCCTCACACTGTGGTTCAGTGGATTGAGCGCCATGCCAGGCACCAGAAAGTCACAGCTCTATTCCTTGTGGGCTCGATCCCCAGTTGGGGTGCTTGCAGGAGGTGGCAGATTGCTGTTTCTCTCTCACATTGATGTTTCTTTCTCTCTCTTCCTCTCCCTTCCTCTCTCTCAAATCAATAAAAACATTAAAAAATACTACATGCAATAAATAAATTATTTGAAATTATATCTATGGTAAAAAAGGTGTCTTTAAACAGAAACACATATAAACAGCTGTGTGTGTATTTAGTTGATCAAATGGTTTAACCAGAAATTTATAGGAGCATAACCCTGTAACAAATGTTACCCTCACATCAGTGTTCCTCGGTTATTTCCCTAGGAGCAGTGGCTCAGCATTCATTAACTCAGTGATCACAGTGTCCTTAACACAACCACCATAAATAGCAAGAATGTACTGTATGTACTCTCCTTGCTTTGGTCTCACTTCAGTCCTGTCAACACGCTGTTCTCTTTTCTTGACCATTTTCTTTTTGCTTCTGTGACATGCTTATACTGCTACCTCTCAGACTACACCAATATCACTGCTTTTCAAATTTTAATGTACCTATGAATCCCTTTTGATTTTGCTAAAATGCAATTATGATTCAGTAAGTCTGAGGTGTGAGGTCCAAGAATATAGGTTTCTAACAAATTCCAAGGTGATAACTCAGCTGTTTGTCCCTGAACCACACTAAATAGCAAGGACTATATCCTTCCTTCCTCTTTTTGTTTAAAATACTTGGAGCAAAACTTTCACACCAGTAGGTCTCTACAGTTAAATTATAAGAATGGTCAGAGGTGCCCTAGCCCGTTTAGCTCAGTGGCTGGAGTATCAACCCGTGAACTGAAGGGTTTCAGGTTTGATTTTGGTCAAGGGCATGTACCTCAGTTGCAGGTTCAAACCCCAGCCCAGGTTGGGGCGCATGCAATAGGTAACCAATAGATGTGTCTCTCACATCAGTGTTTCTCTCTCTGTCTCTACCCTCCTCGCTCTCTAAAAATCAATGGAAAAAATATCCTCCGGTGAGGATTAACAAAAAAATAAAAAAAGAATGATCAGAGGCAAAATTGTGTTTCTCCTCAGAACTCAGAGAAGTAAGTTACTAAGGAACTAGTACACGGTGAAGACTAAACAAAAAGAGCATAAAATGTCCCAATTACAACAAACATGTCAGGAAGATAAAGAACAAGAAAAGACTATATATTTGGCGTAAATTTAACACAGACTTTTATTGAAAACATACTACATTCATTTAATACACTTTGTAAATGATACAAACTTTAAAAAAGATATAGACTTTGTTCTTAAGAAGCTTAAAAATCCAAAGAGGAAAAAGGGCCTACATAAACTGCAACAAAGGATAAAAAGTGAGAAGTAGATTCAGCAAAGTACGCTGAAAAGTATGGTGGGAGTTCAGACGCTGCTTCCACTTGTGAATCAGGGAAGGCCCCCATAGAGGCGTGACATCTGAAATGGGCCTGAGATTCATTAATGTTTCAATAAGTAGCGGTTGCTAGGATCTCATTTTATCCAGAGTTAAAATAAGACTTTTTATCTCTGAGCCAGGTCAGAAAGCAAGTCCTGCAAAATTACCTTTACCTTATCTTAATAATGGATCATTAAACAAACATAAATAAACAATAACAGCTGTACCAGGAGAGTTGAAAGCATATTATCACCATGTGCATTCAAATATGTCCTGAGTCCTTGGGCTGCTGGAATCTCATTCCAAAGGAAGAGTGGCAGGAGGCTCACAGTGTGACCTAATAAGAACAGAGATGAAAGTTACTCTGCATGAGGTGGAGGTGAGAATTGAAGAATAGAAGGAAAGGGACTGGGGAAAGAAGAACTAAGAAGAGAGAAGGGGTGGGGAGAGGGAGGCAAGGAGGGAGGAGGTAAGTAGGGAGTGGATAAAAGAACAGGAAAGATGGGCATAAAAAACTCACCAGCGCTTCCTAAGCCAAAATGCAAGACATGTCAAAAGCACCAGGGGCACCATCACTGCCAAGATGATCCAGCTCATAGAGCCTTGATGATGTTCTGTGGGTTTGGGTGCACACAAGGTGTCATTTCAAACCCACCCCTGTTTACTGCATTTCCCTGGTCTGCCTTTTTTCTTTGGAATGTTCTCATTAATCTCCTTTTTTCCTCTTTCTTCTCTCATCCCTCTTCAGAAATGAATCTTTCACCTCAACATCTTCCTACATCTGCAGGTCTCTCATTTTTAACTCTTCTATTTATTGAATTATTTTAATTCTTTTGGGTCTGGAGTCCATAAATCCCAAATCTTATTTGGCTCTCCTGCTCTGCTTGTAGACCGCTATCTACTCCCCTTCCCAGTGTGGGCCCCAGTTTTTCTTACCCAAGTAGAGGAGGATGTCCTGGCCTCCTAGGCTGCTATGTCTCACCCGGCAATACAGTCCAGATGTCTCAGTGGCTTCCACATCCAAGAAAACCTGAAGGTACCATGTCCCATCAGCATTGGGCAAGATACCACTTTGTTGAGTGCCCTGTTGTACCTGTTCACCTCGCATCCACTTTACCCAAATTGGCTTTGGATGGAAGCCAGAGACATGGCAAACCAGCATCTGACGGTCAGGACCAGGATTAGAGCCAGTGGACAGCCAGGCCTCAGGTTTTACTGCAGAGAACAGGAGAGATACTCAGATAAGGACTCTAACACAGACTTGGAGGTTCATATCTTCACATCAGTTTAGAAGGACACATCTGTCACATGCTGGGAATTGATAGATGTGTCTGTGTAAACTTATGTGAAGATATGAACCTCCTCAATGTAAAGGGGAGGTAGGAAGGTAAATTTTAGAATAGAAAATGCTTGGAGGAAGGATGTGAGACTGACCTTTTCTCTGAAGATCTGCCTTCCCTGCATCAAAGAGGCCCAAAAGGAAACGTGGGCAGGTGTCCCTGAGCAGCCTCTGTATTATTATGTTGACGACATGGCGCCGATTGAATAGTCTACACACCTCCTGAGCTCTTGTTCCACCCTTTGAAGATGGCAGCCATGAATTGTTCTGGAAGGTCAGGAGCTCTGATCCTTGGTAAGCAAATTGCAGGAAGACTACCTTGCCTTCCCGAGGGTGCAGCTCACAGCCTCCTGTCATCTGTACCTCAAAGGGATCTAGGGAAGAAGGCTTGTAAATTAGAGGAAAGAGGGAGTAAAGATGAAATTAGTGGAAGCGAAAAAAGGAAGTAGAAGAGAGAATTTTGGGGTATTAGAGGTAATGGAACAAAGTTTAGTTTGATCAGAAGTTCAGAGAAAGCATAATTGGTGGTAGTTGAAGGTGGGAAAAAAAAAAAGAACGACATATTTTTTGGAAATGGCAGGGAGCAAATTGAAAAAAGGTGACATAAATGATGAGAGCAAGAGAATAAAGAAGGCTTTGGTGTGAGAGAGTTATGATTATATCTAGGGCAGCGGTCACCAACCAGTGGTCTGTGGACCACTGGTGGTCCGTGAGGTCCAAAAGATTGGCGACCGCTGGTTTAGGGAAACCTTTGGAGCAGCGGTCGCCAACTGATGGTCCATGGACCACTGGTAGTCTATGAAGTCTGAAAGCTTGGTGACCGCTGATGTAGGGTGAATGTAATACCGTAGGTTACAGTGAATGTACAGACAGAGATTGCTGAAGTAATTGAATGCAGGGAAAAATCGGAATGGGAAACTCACTGAGACACGCACATCCCACCCACATGGCACCTCCCCATTTTGGGAATTGAACTTACACTCAAACTTCCATTCACTGGCATGTTTGCGAATTAAAGGCGGCAATTCGATGTGTAACCTTCGGAAGAACTTTTCCATTTCTGTTATTTCCTTGTTGCTGAAGTTGCCCTTGGACCAAGGCCGCAGGAAAATAACACTGTAAGAGTTACTGTTCCAGCCAAGAATCTGCAACTCACCCAACCAACCAGAGCCCCAATTTTGTGTCCAGGAATGATTGTAGAAGGATGAGATATGGATCATGTGGAAGGAGATCTGCTCCTGGAAGGCTGTGTCAAAAGAACAGACAGAATGTGGAGAAAAAATGAAGAAAGGTGTCAGAAAGGGAAAACTCAAGAGTCTGGATAAGGGAAGCCATTGTTACCTCAGCAAACATTCACCTGCCCAAGGCCCCATGCTTTACGTACAACCTTCAGAAGAGCACAGGGTCCTAGAGTATGGCATATTCAGAATGGAACTATGCTGACATATTCTCACTCTCCAGGTATGCCGTGAGGACAATGTGCGCACGCACGTGCAAACACACACACACACACACACACACACACACACACACACCATGTTCCCCTCACCCCCAACCCTGAACTGGGCAGTTGCTAGAATTCTTACCATCTTCATTGTCACCAGCTGCGAGGAGAACTGCTAGGAATGTAATCTGCAGAAACAGCATTTCAGTTACAGATGTTATTTCTTTCTCTCAGAAAGTTTGTCTTCAATTTGTGTTTTAAATAAACCTACCCCACAATACCTCTATTCTGACTTCCTTCTTCTACCAATAAACCACCAAAAAATACCACACACACACAAAAAAACAGTGCTCCTTCCCTAAACCCTAGACACCAATTCAGCTTCTCATTTCCCCTTCAGTTCTGACTCTCTTCTTTGGCTTTCAGCATCTCCCCTCATTATCATCCTTCATTCTGTTCATCTTTCTCTAATTCAGCCTCTGTAGAATAAATAAGTCTTATGTGGCATTGGAAAGCCAATTTACCTCTGGGGACATTCTATTTTCATTCATACAATAAAAGGATAAAACTAATTAGCTTTCCTATCCCTACCTGATGTTCTTATGTCCCTGCTCTTTTCTGTCACTCTGTCTTTTTCTTGCCAAATTTAAATATTCCCTGAATAATTTCTTCTATCTAAGCCACGTCCCACCTCATTCATATCTGACATCTCATTGGTGGCTTTATTTGATTTTCAGAATCTCCTGATTACCCTTTATAACAGTATAAACTACTACTCCATTATCCTTAGGGGAGAACCAGTAGCCATCACAGAGACCACAGGAACCTGGAAACATAAAGAAAAATCTCCTCTGACTTGCATTGATATATACCCAAATGAATGTTTACCCAAAAGTCACTTCACACCTGCCTGGATACAAACACCTTGCAACACTCATGAATATATAGTGGTATACAGGGCAATCACTTTATTCAAGGAGCTTTTATTCTACTTAAGAAGGAAGCACATAAACCAAGAATTATAAATCTTGGCATGCTGGATTTTATTATAATGTAGAGAATCTAGACTCTAGACAAAAACAAGCCTTCTCAAAACAATATTTTGTAAAGTGGCAATCCTTAACTGATGTTGCTCACTCAGAATCTTGACTTCAGTGGTTTGCTGAGGGTGTTAGATCTACCTACCTCTGCTGTACAGGGTCCCCAACGCTCACAGAAGTCCTCCTGGCAAGGTGCTGAATGAATAATTTTGAATGATTAAATAATTTGGTTCAGGCATCCAATTTTTTTAATTATACAGATTTTTAATAATTTTTTAAGACATCAGAAATCATTACTTGTATTTCTACTTGATGAAATGAGAATCTTATAAAGTTTTATTTTGAATTAAAATATATGCTAATAAGCATTATGTTTACACAGAGGGTTATGCTGTAAATCTCCCCCATTAGTAACACTTTTTAAAAACCAGTGATAAGCCCTAGCTGGTTTGGCTCAGCGGATAGAGTTGGCCTGTGGACTGAAGGGTCCCGGGTGTGATTCTGGTCAGGGGCACATGCCCGGGTTGCAAGTTTAATCCCCAGTGGTGGGCATGCAGGAGGCAGCCAGTCGGTGATTCTCATCATTGATGTTTCTATCCCTCTCTCCCCCTTCCTTCCTCTCTGAAATCAATAAAAGCATGTTTTACAAAAAACAAACAGTGATAATTTATGGGATGAAATTAATAGACTATTCTGGAGTTATTTGTCCAGGATATCATTCTTATTGGCCATGCTTGGATATTCCATGATTGTCTTATCATACATAAACTATTCCTTGTTGGGCATGCTGACCCTCCTCTCTGATGCTGTTTATAATGGTTAAAAGGCTCTAAAATTTTGTTTTTCTTTGTAACTTCTAGATAAATGTGCTTTGGCTATTATTTTGTTACTAGAGGCCTGGTGCACAAAATTCGTGCACGGGGGCAGGGAGGCGGGGTCCCTCAGCCCAGCCTGCACTCTCTCGCAATCTGGGACCCCTTGGAGGATGTCTGGTTGCCGGTTTAGGCCTGATCCCACCGGCAGTCAGACATCCCTCTCGTAATCTGGAACCATTGGCTCCTAATCGCTCATCTGCCTGCCTGCCTGCCTGTTCGCCCCTAACCTCTCTGCCTGCCTGCCTGATTGCCCCTAACCGCCTCTGCCCCCACGGCTTAGTTTGGAAGGACATCCCAAATGACACCTGGAAGGTCGTTCAGCTGTCCGGTCTGATTAGTGTATTACCCTTTTATGATAGACTAGAGGCCTAGTGCATGAAAATTCATGTACTAGAGGAGGGGGTTCCTCAGCCCAACCTCCCCGTCTCACAGTCCGGGAGCTCTCAGGGGTGGGAGGCGACCCAGTGATCAGGGGAAGGCGATGCCCTATCACACATCTGCTGCTGCCACTGCTGGCTGCGCAAGCCTCGACCAGCCCTGGTTACCTGAGCCTCAGGTGGCCTTGGGCAGCTGGCTTGCCTGCTCCTTGGGCCGGCCCTGGGCGGCTGGGGGGCTGAGGGGACTGGGGGACTCTGGAGGCAGGAGCGTGAAGTGGCTGGGCCCGCCCGGGGGTGGGCCTGGCCTTGCTGTGCCCCTGCCGCCCCAGTGGGGCTGAGGGGACTGGGTGCCACCATCTTGTGGCTGTGGGCACCACCATCTTTGAGGGTGGGGCAGTCACTTAGCATATTTCCTTCTTATTGGCTGTGGGCACTGCCGTCTTCGAGGGTGGGGCAGTCAAATAGCATATTCCCTTCTTATTGGCTGTGGGCGCCGCCATCTTTGTGACAGCGTGGGGGTCCATTAGCATATTCCCTCTTTATTAGATAGGATTTATTTTTGCACAAGTAAACAAATTATCTGAGGCTAATTTAAGAAATAGTATTTTGGAAAAAGTTAAGATTATCTTAATATATAACTTACAAAGCAAAATGAGATTCAATAAGGGTTTATTTGGGATCAAAGAATTACAACTGGGGGAAGCATAGATTCAAGCAGAAACCAACATAATGTCCTGATTATAGGGTGAGAGCAAGAGGATTTTATGAGAAAAGAATGGGATAATTTCATGAATACAAAAAAGGTGTTTCTATTGGTGCTAACAAGCTGATTAGCTAAATTACTCTTTAGCTATTTTAGGGGTTCAGAACACGTCTCCCCAAAATGTACCACTTTAGCATTTAAATTACTTTGAGCTGAAGGCAATTAAGATCCTGCAGGCTTATGAGAAACTTTTTCTCTCTCTTTAAAAATTTAAATTAGAGGTCTTGCCCATAATAAGCTACCACCAGAAATAACTTTTTGTTTTTAAACCAATATACATGGCAGGACAAACTATTAATTACTGAACATCTCTTATTAGCCTGCAACTGGAGGCCCAGTGCATGAAATTTGTACACTGGTAGGGTCCCTAGCGGCTGCTGGCTGCCGGCCAGGTACTCCCTCCCTTCCCCTGGCTGGCCCTGCCCCCTGGTTGAACTCCTGGTCTGGGCAACAATTTGCACACTACACTTTTATTATATAGGACTAGAGACCCGGTGCACAAAATTTGTGCACTTGGGGGGGGAGGAGGGGCCCCTCAGCCCAGCCTGTGCTCTCTCACAGTCTGGGACCCCTTGGGGGATGACCACCTGCTGGCTTAGGCCCATTCCCGGGGGGGATTGGGCCTAAGATGGCAATCAGACATCCCTCTGGCAGCCCAGCAGCCCTCGGGGGATGTCCACTTGCCAGCGGGGAGCAGGCCTAAATTGCAGTTGGACATCCTTAGCGCTGCTGAGGAGGCAGGAGAAGCCCCCACCACCACTGCTGTACTGGCAGCCATCAGCCTGGCTTGTGGCTGAGGAGAGCTCCTCCCACGTGAGAGCGCCCTGACCACCAGAGGGCAGCTCCTGCATTGAGCATCTGCCCCCTGGTGGTCAGTGTGTGTCATAGTGACCAGTCATTCCCAGTCCTTCTGCTGTTAGGGTCAGTTTGCATATTACCCTTTTACTATATAGGATAGAGGCCTGGTGCACGGGTGGGGGCCGGCTGGTTTGCCCTGAAGGGTGTCCCAGATCAGGGTGGGGGTCCCGCTTGGGTGCCTGGCCAGCCTGGATGAGGGGATGATGGCTGTTTGCAGCTGGTCACACCCCCTTCATGGTGGGGATCCCGCTTGGGTGCCTGGCCAGCCTGGATGAGAGGCTGATGGCTGTTTGCAGCTGGTCACACCCGCTTCAGGGTGGGGGGTCCCCACTGGGGTGCCTGGCCAGTCTGGGTGAGGGGCTGAGGGCCGTTTTCAGGCTGGTGGGTGACTGAGCTCCCAACCTCTCCTTTTTTTCTTTTTTCTTTTTATTCTGGGATTTATTTACCTTCTATAGCTGTCACTGGAACTGAGAGCCGGCTTTAGCTCTGAGGCTCGGCTCCAGCTCTGAGACCTCGGCTGCTGAAAGCAGGTATCTGGGTTTGTTTGGCTTCTATAATTGAAACACTGTTGCAATTCTAGCTCTGAGGCCTGGCTGGCTGAAAGCAGGTTTCTGGGGTTTGTTTAGCTTCTATAATTGTAACATTGTGCATCTAGAACAATGTGCATCATTGAAATGTTAAAAGTAATCTTTCCCAGACCCCTCTCTAAGGGGTAACCACCATCAAGAGAGCACATAATTTTGTTAATATCCTGTCCCACTTTCATGTAATCTTCTGTAAGTTTCCTCCTTGATTTGAAATTTATAAAAAGGACTCCAAAACTGTCATTCTCTGGAGCATTTGAGAGTTTGCTTCCCAGAATGTCATGCTATCAGTTTGACTTAAATAAATTCATAAAAATTCTCTACAAGTTTGGATGTTCTTACATCGACATAACTTTCCTTGAGTCTCTCATGTATGTGGGTTCTCTGACTCTTTCATGTATGTGTGATACCCATGTGTACATATTTATTAAATTTGATGATTTTCTCTTGTTAATCTGACTCATGTTAATTTACTTATTAGACCCACGGAAAGAACCTAGGAGGGTAGAGGAAAGTTTCTTCTTCCCCTACACTACACATAGATGGTTACTAATTCTGTCTTCAGAAAGAAAGTTTTGGACAACAAAAAAGGTCTTCTATGCAAAGTAACCTCAAAGGCTGATCTGATCATAAGTTCTTAGTTGAGCAGGTCCTGGTTGATAGTCATTTTCCAGGCATATAATCTCTTTAGTAAAAAGTGTATCTTTGCCTAAGTAAGCCCTGTCTATTGTTTCTGTACATCTAGGTTAATACACCTTTGAAATAAGCTGTAAACACCATCAAGAGAGCATACGATCATGTTAATTATCCTGTATTCCAGTCCTCCCGCCTCCATGTAATCTTATGTTTCCTTCTTAATTTTAATGCTTAAAAGAAGGTGCAAAACTGTTATTCTTTGAAGTATTTGAGATCTTGCTCCCTAATATATGTCATCAGTTTCACTCATACTTTTATAAAAATTCCCTACAGGTTTGGACATTCTTACATTGACAGAGTCTATAATAATTAGTCCTTGTGGTCAAAATGTCTGCTTTCTTGTTAGCTTTGCAAACAGTTATTTGAAAGACAATACTGGTTTGACCAGTCCAAAGATCTGGCCCAGTTCAAGCATTCTAAAGTTTTTAAGGAGTAAAATGTGAAATGTAGTACCTTTGGAATGGCTGCTCTGGTTTCATTTTAAAACTAGAGGCCCAGTGCATGAAATTTGAATATGGGGGGTGGGGGTTCCTCAGCCCGGCCTGCACCCTATCCAATCCGGGACCCCTCGGGGGATGTCCGACTGCCTCTTGCAATCCGGGACTGCTGGCTCCTAACCGCTCGCCTGCCTGCTTGCCTGATCTCCCCTAACCGCCTCTGCCTCGCCCCACACCCAGGACCCAGGATTCCCTCCTCCGGCCAGTCGCAGGCACCCGGGATCTGGACTTCCCTCCCTCTGGCCGGCCACAGGCACCCAAGATCCGGGCCAGCTTCGCCTGGGCCAGCTGAAGCCGCAGGGGACTGAGGGCAGGCAACTTCACCCAGGCCGCAGCTGCAGGCGCCCGGGACCGCGGGATGGGCGGCTTGTCCCTCTCCCAGGCCGCAGATGCAGACACAGCCGCTGGTGCCTGGGACTGTGGGGAGTGCGATTTGTCTCTCTCCCATGCCACAGGCGTAGCCACTGGCGCCTGGGACTGTGGGGTGGGCAGTTTGTCCCTCTCCTGGGCCGCAGCCTGGCTGGTCCCCATTCCCTCTTGCGAGCTCATTTGTGCCTGGCTGGTCTCCATTCCTCTCTCCCCAGTGTTGAGTGTCTGAGCCATTACGGCATGAGGGCATGATGACCATTTGCATATTAGCTCTTTATATAGGATGGCTCCATTTAGACAATTTTTCACAATTATAACATATATAGCTGGAAAGAGACTCATTCTTTACTTACAATTATAAAATAAGCTGGATAATCAAAATTACAAATTTTCTTGAACCATTGGAGAACTGAAGTGTCAAGGCAATCAACTCGAAATATAGGGACAAACAGACATCATCAAGGAAATAGGGATGCATATGCTTGCTTACTTATGCTAGATGCCAGATGCTATATAAGCTAGTAAGAATAACTCAGCTAAAATTAATACTGGGGTTCAGAGTTGGCTGCCCCAAGATTTTCCACAGAGACATATTATTTTGAACTAAAAATCACCTGAGTAGCAAAAAGAGCAGGAAGAGCTCTGTGACCCTTCTCTATCCACTTAAAAGAAGGACGCAAATTTCCATGATAGGTGCCTTCCCCATTCCTGAAGCACCAAGAGAGAACTTTTTCACAAGAGTTATAAAATCCAGAGTAAAAAAAGTGTGTATAAACAAATCTTGTAGTGCCTTTACTAATTTACTACCTGAGCTCAGATTTTGTTTAGTTTCCTCAAAAACAAATACTCAAACCTGCTTAGAATGAGCACTAGCTTTATTTTTCCTCTAAATTTCTGACAAATGAATGAACTAGGTACCATTTTATACCTTTTAGATGAAGAAACAATAAATTTGTCAGAAATAGGACAGAAAGCTCAATAGCAGTGGTTCTCAACCTTCTGGCCCTTTAAATACAGTTCCTCATGTTGTGACCCAACCATAAAATTATTTTTGTTGCTACTTCATAACTGCAGTGTTGCTACTATTATGAATTGTAATGTAAATATCTGATATGCAGGATGGTCTTAGGCGACCCTTGTGAAAGGGTCGTTCGACCGCCAAAGGGGTCGCGACCCACAGGTTGAGAACCGCTGCTCTATAGCTTTCAAGGTACAGGTAAAGATGCGCTGCAGCTTAGGAAAAGGAGAAAGGACAGTAAAACACCCTGTCCTAGACTATATGAGGTTTCATACTGCTGAGAGAAAGTCAGGACCCTTGGAAGACTTAATTCCAAAAATCAAAAATCAAAGCACCTGCCTAAAGATGAGAAATTTAAGTAAACACATAGCAAAGAGTTTCTTCACCCACTTTCTATTTTATATATATCCTATCTAATAATAGACAAACATGGTAATTAACCATACCTCTGCTACGCTTCCTATTGGCTAATCAGCAGGATATGCAAATTAACTGCCAACAAAGATGGCGGCCGGCAGCCACGCAGCTGAAGTGAACAGGAGGCTTGCTTGCTCCAGTGATGGAGGAAGCCAAGGTTCCCCGCCTGCCGTGGCCCAGCTCTGAGCTCCGGGTGCAACAATCTTGCAATTATAGAAGCTAAACAAACCCCAGGTACCAGCTTTCAGCCGGAAGCGGGCTCAGAGCTTAGAGCGCCAGTGATGGCAACAGAGTTTCAATTATAGAAGCTAAACAAACTCCAGATACCAGCCATGGCCTCAGAGCTGGAGCCGGCTCTCAGCTCCTGTGACAGCTATAAAAGGTAAATAAATCCCAGAATTAAAAAAAAAAAAGAAAAAAAAAGAGGCTGGGAGCTTCAGTCGCCCGCCAGCCTGAAAACGGCCCTCAGCCCCTCACCCAGACTGGCCAGGCACCCCAGTGGGGACCCCCACCCTGAAGGGGGTGTGACCAGCTACAAACAGCCATCAGCCCCTCATCCAGGCTGGCCAGGCACCCCACTGGGGACCCCCACCCTGAAGGGGGTGTGATCAGCTACAAACAGCTATCATCCCCTCACCCAGGCTGGCCAGGGTCCAGGACACCCTTCAGAGCAAATCAGCCGGCCCCCTCCCATGCACCAGGCCTCTATCCTATATAATAAAAGGGTAATATGCAAACTGACCCTAACAGCACAAAGACTGGGAATGACTGGTCACTATGACACACACTGACCACCAGGGGGCAGATGCTCAATGCAGGAGCTGCCCTCAGGTGGTTTGTGCGCTCTCACAGCGGGGAGCTCTGCTCAGCCACAAGGCAGGCTGACGGCTGCCAGTACAGCAGTGGTGGTGGGGGCTTCTCCTGCCTCCTCAGCAGCACTGAGGATGTCTGACTGCAGCTTAGGTCTGCTCCCTGGTGGCAAGTGGACATCCCCCGAGGGCTGCCGGGCTGCCAGAGGGATGTCTGATTGCCATCTTAGGCCCAATCCTCCGGGGAGCAGGCCTAAGCCAGCAAGTGGTCACCCCCGAGGGGTTCCAGACTGCGAAAGGGCACAGGCCGGGCAGAGGGATCCCCTACCCCCGAGTGCACAAGTTTTTGTGCACCGGGCCTCTAGTATATATATGAGAGGCTAATATGAAAAGTGTCCCCTCAGGGGTTCGACCGGGAGACTGGGAATTCGATGGCTTGCTGTGATGTAAACTGACCACCAGGAGGCAGTGCGGAACATGGCGGGCAACCAGCAGTGGCCGTGGGGTGCTGAGGGAGTAAAGGAAGCAGGAGGCTAGGAACCGTGCGGGCAGCAAGGGAAGGAGGAGGCGGGGAGGCGGGGAACTTGATCGTCCCTGATCGCCAGCCAGGCCTAGAGATCCTACCTGTGAATGAATTTCGTGCACCGGGCCTCTAGTATATATAAAACCCTAAGTGACTATTACAACCAAATGACCAGAACAACCGGTCAACCACTTGCTATGATGCACACTGACCACCTGGGGCATACGCTCAACACAGGAACTGCCCCCTGGTGGTCAGTGTGCTCCTACAGCCAACCTTCTTCAGCCAGCCAACTGCCCGCGGTCCCTCCCCCCAGCTGGCTGGCTCCCATCGGCCCCTGGTGCTAAACCATTCATAGACGACCTGCTTCTGGGTTGGGGTTTTGTACATAGCAGAGCAGCTCCCTCGCCGTGATCTATTGAAAGTCAACCCTCAACACAAGGGTTTGTCTCGCTCCCATCCTCTCCCTTCCCCAGGGAGCCTTGGCAATGAGGGAAGGAGAAGTGGGGAGGCGGGTAACTGCTCGGTGGCGAGGCAGCGTCGGCATCTGGTGTCTGTTCCTTCTGTGCCTGGCCCAGTGACCGTCGCCTCCTCTCCCAAGTCTGCTGGGGCTTTTAGGCCCCAGGCTGAGATGGGGAACCGGGGGTGGGTGGTGGCAGATGCAGCCCCTTCCCCAGGGGCGACGATGGCTGGCTCCCTCCTCGGTGCCACCGGCCAACCTCCCACGATTCCCTCCCTCTGTGCACAAATTTGTGCACCGGGCCTCTATTCTGATAAGAGCCATGACAAAATATATTAGAAAGAGAGAAAAGATTAAATGCAGTCAGTACTAAAAGAGGCCAAAATTAAGAGATAAAAACAGGGGTGAAGAAAGGCAACCAGAAGCAGTAAAAGAAAAAGAAAAAAAGAGTTGGTAGAGAAGGAGTTTTCTGTTCAGGTCACTATTAATTGTGTGCTCCCTTGACACAGAAAGCCCCAGAGGAGAGAACTGAGATAAATGGGATATATCCTGATTAGAACTTAACAAGGCAGGGTACCCAGCTACCCTAGGGAAGTCCATCATTTTCCCCTGTGTTTTCAGACCTTCCTGGGGATCCCTCCTTTTGATCCACTGCACTGGTGCTTAGGCTACAGGCATGCTTATGCTCTTTCTAACAGCTGCTATGTGGTGCTTCCTCAAACACCATCAGAGCTCTGGGATTTCTCTGTCCTCTGAAGCTCTCCTCAGAACCCAGACGGGAGCTCCCCTCCCACACAGTCTCACATTCATCTGAACTCCCCCTCCCCAGGAGCAGTAACCTCAACTTCCCTGCTAGAGAAACCCACTGCCTGTAACACTCATGTACCTTTTACTGAACTTCTTCTTTTCCCTCCCACTTGACTTCAAGCTTCTCTATCCTCTTTCTGGCCTCTAGTATCTCTGTGTATCTGATGTGAGTGCTTCTTGCCCTTCACAGCAAATCTCTTGCCCTAAAAGGATCTTAGGACGGAGAGTCAAGATACATTCCTGGATGAGACACCTGCTGGATGCAGTGAATTGGAAAAAACACATCAGCATTCTGGCCTCAGTTTTCTTATCTGTAAAATAACTGGGTTGAAAGAAGTAAATGTTTTCTAACCTTGAAACCTTTCCCTCTAGCATTCTGTGTGTCTTACTGGGCTCCCTTTTATCCCCATCCGTGTGCTCTTTTTTCCCACTCTACTTTTCCCTCCTTTTTTTAAACTTTATTTTTCAATTACAGCTTACATTGAGTATGATTTAGTTTTAGGTGTATAGTATAGTGGTGAGATAATCATATCCTTACAAAGTAGTCCCTCCAATATTTTCAGTACCCACCTGGCACCATACATAGTTACTACAATATTGTTGACTATATTCCCTATGCTGTACTTTACATCCTTGTGATTATTTTGTAACTATTGATTTGTAATTCTTTTTTTTTTTTTTTTTTTTTAAATACAGGTTTATTGATTTTGGAGAGGGAGAGAGAGATAGCAACGTCCATGATGAGAGAGAATCATGGATCGGCTACCTTCTGCACGCCCCCTACTGGGGATCAAGCCCACAACCTGGGCATGTGCCCTTGCTCAGGAATCGAACCAGGGACTGCCCAGTCCTCAGGCCGGCGCTTTTTTCACTGAGCCAAACCAGCCAGGACTGTTTTGTAATTCTTTTTTCTTTTTAATTGTTCCTTTTTTAAAATATATATTTTTTCTTTATTGATTAAGGTATTATATATGTGTCCTTATTCCCCCATTGCCCCCCCACCTCACCGCTCATGTCCTCACCCCCTTAGTGTCTGTGTCCATTGGTTATGCTTATATGCATGCATACAAGTCCTTTGGTTGATCTCTCCCTTCCCCCGACCCTCCCCTGCCTTCCCTCTGAGGTTTGACGGTCTAATCCAATGGTTCTCAACCTTCCTAATGCCATGACCCTTTAATACAGCTCCTCGTGTTGTGGTGACCCCAACCATAAAATTATTTTCGTTGCTACTTCATAACTTTTGCTAATATAATTTTGCTACTGTTAGGAATCATAATGTAAATATCTGACATGCAGGATGTATTTTCATTGTTCGCAACCCACAAGTTGAGAACTGCTGGATGCTTCTCTATCTTTGGATCTGTTTTTGTTCATTAGTTTATGTTGTTCATTATTTTCCACAAATAAGTGAGATCATGTGATATTTATCTTTCTCTGACTGACATATTTCGCTAATGCTCTCCAGGTTCATCCACGCTGTTGCAAATGATAGCATAGTATCCCATTGCATAGATGTACCACAGTTTTTACAGCAGCATAGTATCCCATTGCATAGATGTACCACAGTTTTTTTTTAAATGTATATATATTTTTTATTGATTTTTCACAGAGAGGAAGGGAGAGAGATAGAGAGTTAGAAACATCGATGAGAGAGAAGTATCGATCAGCTGCCTCCTGCACATCTCCTACTAGGGATATGCCCGCAACCAAGGTACATGCCCTTGACCGGAATCGAACCTGGGATCTTTCGGTCCGCAGGCCGACGCTCTATCCACTGAGCCAAACTGGTTTTGGCGTACCACAGTTTTTTAATGCACTCATCTGCTGATGGGCATTTAGGCTGTTTCCAAATCTTAGCTATTGTAAATTGTGCTGATATGAACATAGGGGTGCATATATCCTTTCTGATTGGTGTTTCTGGTTTCTTGGGATATATTCCTAGAAGTGGGATCACTGGATCAAATGGGAGTTCCATTTTTACTTTTTTGAGGAAACTCCATACTGTTCTCCACAGTGGCTGCACCAATCTGCATTCCCACCAGCAGTGCACAAGGGTTCCTTTTTCTCCACATCCTCGCCAGCACTTGTCATTCGTTGATTTGTTGATGATAGCCATTCTGACAGGTGCCTCATTGTCGTTTTGATTTGCATCTCTCAGATGATTAGTGACTTTGAGCATGGTTTCATATGTCTCTTGGCTTTCTGTATGTCCTCTTTCGAAAAGTATCTATTTAGATCCTTTGCCCATTTTTTGATTGGATTGTTTATTTTCCTTTTGTTAAGTTGTATGAGTTCCCTGTAAATGTTGGAGATTAAACCCTTATCGGAGATAACATTGGCAAATATGTTCTCCCATGCAGTGAGCTTCTTGATGGTTTCTTTTGCTGTGTAGAAGCTTTTTATTTTGATGTAGTCCCATTTGTTTATTTTCTCTTTAGTTTCCATTGCCCTAGGACAGCGGTTCTCAACCTGTGGGTCGCAACCCCTTTGGGGGTCGAATGACCCTTTCACAGGGGTCGCCTGAGACCATCGGAAAACACATATATGATTACATATTGTTTTTGTGATTAATCACTATGCTTTAATTATTGTCAATTTGTAACAATGAAATTGGGGGTCACCACAACATGAGGAACTGTATTAAAGGGTCGTGGCATTAGGAAGGTTGAGAGCCACTGCCCTAGGAGCTCTATTGGTGAAGATATTGCTTCGGCATATGTCTGAGATTTTGCTGCCTGTGGATTCCTAGATTTTTATGGTTTCCCGTCTTACATTTAAGTCCTTTATCCATTTTGAGTTTATTTTTGTGTATGGTGTATGTTGGTGGTCTAGTTTCATTTTTTTGCAAGTATCTGTGCAATATTCCCAACACCATTTATTGAAGAGACTGTCTTGACTCCATTGTATGCACTTGCCTCCTTTGTCAAATATTAATTGAGCATATTGGTTCGGGCTAATTTCTGGACTCTCTATTCTATTCCATTGATCTATATGTCTGTTCTTGTGCCAGTGCCAGGCAGTTTTGAGAACAGTGGCTTTGTAATAGAGCTTGACATCTGGTATTGAGATCCCTTCTACTTTGTTCTTCTTTCTCAGGGTTGCTGCAGCTATCGGGGTCTTTTTATATTCCAGATAAATTTTTGGAGAGTTCATTTGATTTGTAATTCTTAATTGCTTCACTTTTCTCACCCACTCCTCCAATCCCCTCCCCTCAGGCAACCATTAGTCTGTTCTCTATCAGTTGTTTCAATTTTGTTTGTTTTGTTTTTTAGATTCCATATATAAGTGAAATCATATGGTATTTATCTTTCTCTGGCTGGCTTATTTCACTGAGCATAATATCCCTCAAAGTCAAGGATTGTGTCAGGGGGTGTTAATTCCGACACATTTGCAGTTTTGAGCACCCACAAATGATCATCAGCTTCTCACAGGTGTCCCAACCACGTCATGTAAAAGCCTTAGTAAAACAACGAGAAACACATGCAGTGCAGCTAAAGTTCAGTTCCGTTGCCTTGTAATCACTAAGGGGGGGGAAGTGGACTGAGAAAATGTGAGACAGGACAGAAGAGGTGATTGATACAAGCAGGTTTTTTAAATTTATCTTCTGAGTAAACACATAAAATATATGTACACAAAATCATTTTTTTAATAGAAAATATTCGATATGCCAGTGTGTTCAGTAACTGTTTAACACACAGTGACACCTATTCAAATACAGAAAACTATTTAAATACAGACATTCACAAGCATCAAGTTTCATCTCTTTAATGCTGTCTAAAAAGAAGTTCCTGTGAAATTCTGTGTTGCTCACCTTCACTCTATTCTGAATTAAAAACCCAGTGTCTGGTGTGCAGCTGTTCACCTGCAGTAACAGCTGTTCATCTGTTGGGACCGTTACCCTAACCCACCACTCTGAGAAGATAAGGCAAACTCAGTATGGAACCTTGCAAATGAACTATATTGATGTGGGCAGCTTGACTCTGGTGTACTTACCCCATGTATTTTCCCCATACTTAAAGGCAGCCTCACATGAAATCTCTATATTGCACTGTAATCTGAAAGTCTTAATTTCTCCAGTTTTGTTACTCTCCTTTAATCTCCCAATTAAAGTATGTATAAGAAATTATACCAAGTAAATTCCTGTAACCAAGGTAATTTCATTATTCTAAAACCACAGTTACATAATTTCTGCTTATTTTATTAAAAGTATATTCAGATGAATCAGTCCTTTTTCATATAAAAAATTATACATGGTAAAAACTAATTGGAAATCAAATGTTGATATTTACCTGTAAAGGATTTGCTTTTGAAAATTATCTTTTGTAGCCATTATTTCTACAAAAATGCAATTTTCCCTGATTGGCTTGTATAGATCAAAATATTACTGTATGCAATTGTATCCATTAAGTATTTTATTTTGTTTTGGTTTTGCTGCTATTCATATTTAGTTTAAAGTTTATATAAAGCAAAAATAGTTTAGATCATTGTCCTTTGTCTTAGATTAGTTTATTATATTGCTAATTTGGTTTTCCAGCAAACTTTTCAAATTAACTATACAGGCTCTGAACTGATAAAAGAGCATATAGAATTGTTCTCTGTTATATAGACTATCATGTCCCCTACAAATAAAGATAGTTAAGCTACTTGTTATATATTTGTTTGTTTTGTTGTTTCAATCTTCTTGTTTTATAATCTTTATAACTTTAATTTCTTATTTTGTTACATTAATTCTTAAAAAGATTGGAACATTCACTACAGTGATTAATACAAATGGTGAGCACAGACAGACGTCCTTGCCTTCTTCCCAGCCTTGGAAGAAAAGCAAAAAAAGTCACCATTTAGTAGGATGTTAGCTGTTGTTTTTAAATTCTCTTTATGAAATTGAGAAGGTGCCCTTTCATTCCTAGTTTATTGGAAGTTTTTGCCTCAAAAAGGTGCTGAATGTTTCAAATGTTTTATTTCTACCTATAGAGATAAATATGGTTATTCTCCTATATTCTGTTACCATGGTGAATTATAATGCTAGATTTTTAAATTTAAAATAAATCTTTCTTATCTGGGATAAACCCACATAGTCACCATATAGTAACCTTTTTATACACTCTTTTTGTTCTTACCTTTTAATGTGGAAGCTTAGATTACTACTGATTTTAAACATTCCTTGTTGTTATTTGATGTAAACATTTGAACTTTGAGGTTTCTCTTGTACGTTTTGAAGTATCTCACATAGTTTAATATGTTACATTTTCATTATCATTAGGTTCAAACTATTTTCTAATCTCTTTTGAATCCGACTGATGAGTCAATTTCTTTAGAATTGTGTTGATTACTTTTCATATATTTTCTTGATGTCTTATTATTACTGAGTTCAAATTCAATTCCATTGTGATCAGAGAATATACTCAGTGATTTGAATCCTCTGATTATTTACTGAGACATCTCTATGGTCTAGCACCGTGGTCGGCAAACTGCGGCTTGCAAGCCACATGCAGCTCTTTGGCCCCTTGAGTGAGGCTCTTCCACAAAGTACCATGTGCGGGCGCACACAGACAGTGCGATTGAAACTTCGTGGCTCATGCGCAGAAGTTGGTATTTTGTGGAAGAGCTGGTATTTTGTGGAAGAGCCACACTCAAGGGGCCAAAGAGCCACATGTGGCTCGCGAGCCGTGGTTTGCCGAGCCACAGTTTGCCGACCACTGGTCTAGCATATGGTCTATGATGATAAATGTTTCATGCATGCTGGGATAAAGAAACCATATGTTCAGAATTTATAAGGTGTAATGTTCAATGAGTATATATTGGGTCATATTGGTTATAGTGTTCAAAACTTCTGTCTCATTGATTTTTTTAAATATTTTTTTTTCTGACATTAGAGAGGAAGGGAGAGGGAGAGAAAGAAACATCAACTTTCAAATATACTATACAGCTGTGGGAATTATAACCTTTATGTTGTACATTATATTTCTAGTACTTATTTCTCTTATAAATGTATGTTTGTACCTTTTGTGCACCTTCATCCAAGTCCCCTACAAACCTATCCCCTGGCTCTGATAACTACGAATCTGATCTCTTTTGTATGTTTGGGTTTTTTTAGAATCCACATACAGTATTTGTCTTTCTCTGTCTCACTTTTTTCATTTAGCATAATGCCCTGAAGGTCCATCCATGTTGTGGCAAATGTGGTATATATTATTGTTAAATGATTCTTTTATTAAAATTTCCCTTCCCCCTTTTTCTCATTATAGACAGAGAGTGCATGGGCCGAAGAATATTTTGAAAAGAAGAAAGGGTCTCACAAGCGTTCAGCATCCTGGGGCAGTACAGATCAACTTAAGGAGGTCAGGAAAATGATTCCAAGAAAGTGGGTGTGGAAACTTGATTCCTTCGTTGGCTAGTTCCTTGAAATTGTGGGCAGCAGAGATTTGTCAGTTTCCATTGTGTGTGGGGTTTGTGTGTTTGTTTTTATCTTAGTTCTGTTTACTTGAGAATTAACAACAGAAAAACAGTTATGTTAATTGAATAAAGATTTGAATGGAGAAATGTACACATTACTTATCTGATAGTGTGTTTTTCCTTTTTAAAAAAAGAGCATCTATACCTATTAATATAAATATCAGATATATAAATTTTAGTGATATAACAAATTCACATGTATTATTTCTGTATATTATGGTAGTGATTCTACTATTTAGTAACCCAGTATAACTAAGTTGATTTTGCCCCTGTGCTATGATTACCTGATTACCATTTTCTGTCTACAATTATAACATTTTCATTTTAGATATAATGTAGGAAAAAAGACCAGGAAAATTCAGTCCAGAAATAACATGGGATATTGATTAAAATTTTATTTGGTATTTTTAAAGATTATATCTGTGAGTGCATTTTGTGGCTTGAATTGATATTCAAATAGTTTAATTTTTGGAGCTGTTGAAGGTCACAAGTTTGATAAAGAAATCTAAATAAAATGTGACTTATGAGGGCAATGAGAGAATAAGTATGAATTTTTAATTCTTTGTGAAAGTTGTAATATAATTTATTCTAAATGCTGAAAACTTCACTTGTTTAGTACTTGGAATATCTCTTTATATATGCATGTGTATATACAATAAGATTTTGTGATACAGTTTAAAAATTCAAAACTTTTATTAAGACTGAATTTTTCTGGTTCTTAAGCAAGGATGCTTTATGTAGTATGGGAAACACTCTGATGCATGTGTTGTTTTTTCCCTTTGCAGATTGCAAAATTACGCCAGCAATTGCAGAGAAGTAAGCATAGCAGTCGACATCATCGAGATAAAGAAAGACAGTCACCATTCCATGGCAACCATTCAGCCATTAACCAGTGTCAGGTAGGAGCACAGATAACACAAGATGCAGACGAGATTTTTTATTTTGCAGGTGATTTGTTATTTTATAGGTGACTGTGGGACAGAATAGCCAAAAGCACATTTGAAACTGATTAGTACTGAATCATAACCTTCATAAAAATAAACTGAAAAAAAGAAACCAGAATATTAAATTGACAAAATGGTATTTTCCTTTGGTGATCTGTGATATGACTTCTAAGAGACATAGCTAATTTTTCATATTTTGACTTACTGTACTTTTGTATCTATCGATTTAGTATGTTGGAGGCAGAATAATAGAGATATGCACTGGCTGTGGAATCAGACCTTGGACAGGTAACCTGCTCTAAGTCTCGGTTTCCTCATCTGAGGATTGAGGATGATAACGATACCTGTCTCATAAAGTCATTTACTAGGGAACACGTTTAGCTGCTCTGCTTCCTTAGTAGAATCCTATAAACTACTCTTGATGGCTCGCACCGGGAACATTTCTCTTTAACTGAATTGAAATTGGATGGGGTCCTTAGGCAAGGAGAAACAAGGAAAAGTTTGCCAACACCTTTTCTAGGTTGATACCTTCTGATGATTGTCAAGTATATTCGGATTGTTTTCAAGAGAAAGTATTGGTAGAGGTATATATTTTTTCAAACTAATTTTGTCCTAAAATATTGGTACATGGGTCAAATTTGATTTCATAAATTTAAAGTTTGGTTGTAATTTCCAACAGCTCAGCAGGGCAGGGTGATGGAGTCATAAGGGGGGGGCTAGTGCATTTATCTAGGCTGATGCAGTATGGAGGGGAGTGCTTGACCCAGGAAAGATGTCATCTGTGAGTGTTGTCTGAGAGGAACTTGGCATAGAAGCCCTGGCAGCGGTCCCTTCAGCTCTTTCCCTGGAGCCTCACACCCTGTTTGTCCTCCCACATCTCCAGTTTGCTCTGATCTTCGCTCTCTCTGCTGGAGCCCAGACTAAGTGGCCACGAATGAGATTTTGTGTGCTGTTCCTTTAAGAGGGCACCTGGGTTTTGAGCAGAGTACTGTCTCTCCCTGGCAGACAGAATCCCCATTAATTTTCACAGCCAGATGTTATATGGGCTCATCTACCCGCATGCACATGCGTTTGATTGAGACCCCTTGCTCCTCAGGGGGTAACTTTTGCAGCTGAGATGTCCCTCCAGATTCCCAGCTGCTGTACATGGATGTGGGGCCAGCCCTTTTCATGTCTCTGCCCTTTCTACCAGTCTCAAAGTGGCTTCTTCTATAAATCCTTGGTTACAAGACTTCTGCTCAGCTAGTCTTCAGTTGGCTATTCAGGTGGAGTGTTCTGTAATTTAGTTGTAATTCCAATTTGGACCTGGGAGGAGGGTGAGTGTAACTTCCACCTACTCTGCCTCTTGTATTTTTATTTCAGCCATTCGAATAGATGTGTAGTGGTATTGTACTTGATAAAAATTTGCACTGTCACATTTTTCTAAGACTATTTGCTATATGTAAATCCTCTTTAATGAATGTATGTTCAAGTTTTTTGCCCATATTTAAATTGGGCTGTTTGTTTTATTATATATTTGAGAGATCGTTATATATTTTGGATACAAGTCCTTTGTTGGCTTTGCGAATTCCAAATATTTTCTCCCAGTCTGAATTAGTTTTTCATTCTCTTAACAGGGTCTTTCACAGAGAAAAAATTATTTTCAAATAATTTTGAAGAAGTCCAGTGTATCATTCCCCCCACCTCAGCTTTATAGCAATATAATTGATATTTAACATTGTGCATTTAAGCTATTCATTTTGATGACTTGATATATGTATAATATTGTAAAAATATTACCACAATAAGGTTAGTTAAGACATCCCTCATTTCACATAGTTACCTTTTTATTTCTTTTCTGGTGAGAACTTTTAAGATCTGTCTCAGCAAGTTCCAAGTATACAATACATTATTAACTGTCATCACCATGCTGTACATTAGATCCCCAAAGCATATTCATCTTATAACTAGAAGTTTGTATTCTTTGACCATGTTCACCCATTTCTCCTACCTATCTG
Source organism: Myotis yumanensis (assembly GCF_028538775.1). Classification (NCBI taxonomy): domain Eukaryota; kingdom Metazoa; phylum Chordata; class Mammalia; order Chiroptera; family Vespertilionidae; genus Myotis; species Myotis yumanensis. The sequence goes on from NW_027223759.1 coordinate 10,449,276, forward strand.
TTCCTGGCAACCATCCATCTTCTCCTGTTTCTATGAGGTGGGGTTTTTTTTTGTTTTTTTTTAAGATTCCACATATAAGTAACATCACACAGTATTTGTCTTTCTCCGACTTATTTCACTTAACCTAATGTCTTCTAGGTTCATCCATGTTGTTGCAATTGGCAGGATTTCCTCTTTCATGGCTGAATAATATTTCATTGTTTGTGTGTATAATCCTATTTTTTATCCATTTATTTGTTAGTGGACACTTAGGTTGTTAACATGTCTTGGCTCTCAGAAATATTGCTGCAGTGAACACGAAGTGCAGATACTGTGAGGAGTAAAAAATGTTTTTGCCGATTAATTTAGCAGTATGAATCAAAGTCCTGAAAATCTTTTCTGTACATTGAGTCAGTAGTCCCTCCGGCTCAAGAATTTATCCTAAGGAAATATTTATATTTGTATGCAATATTTATTTAAGAGGATGTTCATAGTGGCATTTTTTTTTGAGTAGTGAAAAATTGGAAACTATTTGTCCAATAGCAAAGCATTTATTTCTTAATATATTTATTTATACAACAAAATACCATTCAGCTATGAATGTTACTTGGTAAATAATAATTTTAAAGCATAGAAAGATGTTAGAGATAGAGGAAATTAAAAAAAAATAACACGTTACAATCTGAGGTGGTTGTGTTCCCGTATTACGTGAGGAAAGTGGGACGCAGGGGCCCAGCAGTAAGCAGTGAAGAAGCGCTGCCTCGGCACTCCAGATTGAAGCTTCCCCTTGGATCTTTCTCACCAGTTCCTTGCCTGTTCCGAGGATTGTTAATGTGTTATGCTTAATTTTTAAAAATATCAATTATAATGGTGAGCAGGAATAAAAGAGGAGGAATACAGGTTTAACACTAAGTTCTATGTCAGAGGACAGGGTTGTCCATTGAATGGAACTAGTGATAATTGATCAAAGGCCCTGTTACCTTTTTGCTTACCCACCTTCCTCAGAAAGACAAGTTTTTCAAAGAAACCTCCAAGTGAATGGTGGGTTAATCACATTTTTTTACCAGGCAGCAGGGCAATTTACAAGAGATCTCAGGCACACTGTTGCATTGAACTTTGGCGGATATTTTTGCAATTCTTTTTTTTTTTAATCCTCACCCAAGGATATGTTTTTATTGATTTTATAGAGAGAGGAACATTGATTGGTTGTCTCCTGTACTCTCCCCCACTGGGTTTTGAACCCGCACCTAGATACGTGCCCTGACTGGGAATCGAACCCACAACCTTTTCAGTGTATGGGACAACGCTCCAAGCAGCTGAGCCAACCAGTCAGGGCCTTTGCAATTCTTGTCTCATATTTAATTTTGAGTATTTTGTCAAGAAACCAAGTAATGCCCTAACCGGTTTGGCTCATTGGATAGAGCGTCAGCCTGTGGACTCAAGGGCCCCAGGTTCGATTCCGGTCAAGGGCATGTACCTTGGTTGCGGGCACATCCCCAGTGGGGAGTGTGCAGGAGGCAGCTGATTGGTGTTTCTCTCTTATCGATGTTTCTAACTCTCTATTCCTCTCCCTTCCTCTCTGTAAAAAATCAATAAAATATTAAAAAAAAAGAAACCGAGTAATATCCTATAATTATGTTATCAGTTACTTCTTTTCAAAAGCAATAACTGTCAGTGAAAAAAAATGTTTTTTTAAGTTAGAGATAGGCTTTGGAAAAAAAAAGAAAATAAATCATAGCATTTTCATTCCTTAAAAAAACATTAAAATCATTACAATGGAAGTATAAGTAAGTAAATTTTACAGGAATATTCCCATCGAAGTCTTGCTATAAATACAGTTAATTGTGTCACTAGAGGACTTTAAAGTTATGTGTGAAATTAGAACTCTGTTACAATCATACAATAATTTGAGATTGAAATTCTTTTAGTATTCTTTTATCCGTTTTCCCTTTATAGTTCCTCATAGATGTGAATATACTTCTGAAAGTCTATCTTGATTGTCTGGGTCTTTATCTTTAAATTGTTTTTAATGTACAGTATACTGAGAAGGAGATTTGGTCACTCACACTTTTTACGAGGCCTATAGACTGTATTTTTATTTTATTTCAGAGTTACTCATGTAAATTAATAGTATGTTTTTTTTTTTTTTTTAATAGCTTAAACAAACCTCTTTATTATCTCAAAGGTCAGAAATCTGGGTACTTTATTTTTGTTTTGTTATTTTTTTTTAATTGCTAAAAGTATTACAAAGGGTATTACATATGTGTCTTTTCTACTCCCACCCCCCCCCCCCCCCCCCCCGCCCTTGACAATCCCCTGGCCTCCCTTACCCCCCAGTGTCTTATGTCCATTAGTTATGCTTATATGCATGCATACAAGTCCTTCGGTTGATCTCTTAATCCCCTCTCTCCTGCCCCCCAACCCTCCCTGGCCTTCCCACTGCAGTTTGACAATCAGTTTGAGGCAGCTCTGCCTCTGTATCTATTATTGTTCAAAAGTTTGTAATGGTCTTTATTATCCATGAATGAGTGAGATCATGTGGTATTTTTCCTTCATTGACTGGCTTATTTCACTTAGCATAATGCTCTCCAGGTCCATCGATGCTGTTGCAAATGGTAAGAGTTCCTTCTTTTTTACAGCAGCATAGTATTCCATCGTGTAGATGTACCACAGTTTTCTAATCCATTCATCTACTGATGGGCACTTAGGCTGTTTCCAGATCTTAGCTATGGTGAATTGTGCTGCTATGAACATATGGGTGCACATATCCTTTCTGATTGGTGTTTCTGTTTTCTTGGGATATATTACTAGAAGTGGGATCACAGGGTCAAATGGGAGTTCCATTTCCAGCTTTTTGAGGAAACTCCATACTGTCTTCCATAGTGGCTGCACCAGTCTGCATTCCCACCAGCAGTGCACAAGTGTTCCTTTTTCTCCACATCCTCTCCAGCACTTGTCGTTTGTTGATTTGTTGATGATAGCCATCCTGACAGGTGTGAGATGGTACCTCATTGTTGTTTTGATTTGCATCTCTCGGATGATTAGCGACTTTGAGCATGTTTTCATATGTCTCTTGGCTTTCTGAATGTCCTCTTTTGAAAGGTGTCTATTTAGATCCTTTGCCCATTTTTTGATTGGATTGTTTATCTTCCTTTTGTTAAGTTGTATGAGTTCCCTATAAATGTTGGAGATTAGGCCCTTATCAGATACGACGTTGGCAAATACGTTTTCCCACGCAGTGGGTTTTCTTGTTGTTTTGTTGATGGTTTCTTTTGCTGTGCAGAAGCTTTTTATTTTGATGTAGTCCCATTTGTTCATTTTCTCTTTAGTTTCAACTGCCCTGGGAGCTGTATCAGTGAAGAAATTGCTTCTGCATATGTCTGAGATTTTGTTGCCTTTGGATTCTTCTAGAATTTTTATGGTTTCCTGTCGTACATTTAAGTCCTTTATCCATTTTGAGTTTATTTTTGTGTATGGTGTAAGTTGGTGGTCTAGTTTCATTTTCTTGCATATATCTGTCCAATTTTCCCAACACCATTTATTGAAGAGACTATCTTGGCTCCATTGTATGTTCTTGCCTCCTTTGTCAAATATTAATTGAGCATATTGGTTCGGGCTAATTTCTGGACTCTCTATTCTATTCCATTGATCTATATGTCTGTTCTTGTGCCAGTACCAGGCAGTTTTGAGAACAGTGGCTTTGTAATACAGCTTGATATCTGGTATTGAGATCCCACCTACTTTGTTCTTTCTCAGGATCGCTGCAGCTGTTCGGGGTCTTTTTTTATTCCAGATGAATTTTTGGAGAGTTCGTTCTAGATCTTTGAAGTAGGCCATTGGTATTTTAATGGGAAGTGCGTTGAATTTATAGATTGCTTTGGGTAGAATGGACATTTTAATGATGTTGATTCTACCAATCCAAGAACATGGTATGTTCTTCCATCTCTTTATGTCTTCCTTATCTCTTTTTTCAACGTCCTGTAGTTTTCTGAGTAGAGGTCTTTTACCTCTTTAGTTAAGTTTATTCCTAGGTATCTTAATTTTTTTTGGTGCGATGGTAAATGGTATTGTTTTTATAATCTCTCTTTCTGAAAGTTCACTATTGGTGTATAGAAATGCCTCAGATTTCTTGGAGTTAATTTTGTATCCTGCTACATTGCCAAATTCATGTATTAAGTCTAGTAGTTTTTTGATGGAGTCTCTAGGGTTTTGTATGTATAGTATCATGTCTTCTGCAAATAAGGACAGTTTTACTTCCTCTTTTCCAATTTGGATGCCTTTTATTTCTTCTTCTTGTCTAATTGCAATGGCTAATACTTCCAGGACTATGTTGAACAGGAGTGGTGAGAGTGGGCATCCCTGTCTTGTTCCTGTTCTTAGGGGAAATGGTGTTAGTTTTTGTCCATTGAGTATGATGTTGGCTGTGGGCCTGTCATATGTGGCTTTTATTATGTTGAGGTATGATCCTTCTATTCCCACCTTGCTGAGAGTTTTTATCAAAAATGGGTGTTGGATTTTGTCGAATGCTTTTTCTGCATCAGTTGATATGACCATGTGGTTTTTTTTCTTTCAATTTGTTTATTTGATGTATCACGTTTATTGATTTACGGATGTTGTACCATCCTTGCATCCCTGGGATAAATCCTACTTGGTCATGGTGTATGATCCTTCTGATGTACTGCTGGATCCGATTTGCTAAGATTTTGTTGAGGATTTTGGCATCTATGTTCATGAGGGATATTGCCCAGTAATTCTCTTTCATTGTGTTATCTTTACCTGGTTTTGGTATTAGGGTGATGCTAGCTTCATAGAATGAGCTTGGAAGTGTTCCTTCCTCTTGAATTTTTTGTAGTAGTCTGAGGAGGATAGGTTTTAGTTCTTCCTTGAATGTTTGGTAAAACTCCCCTGTGAAGCCGTCTGGTCTGGGCTTTTGTTTGCTGGAAGCTTTTTGATGACTGCTTCAATTTCTTCCATAGTTATTGGCCTATTGAGATTTTTAGATTCTTCCAGATTGAGTGCTGGAATGTTGTATTTTTCTAGGAATTTGTCCATTTCCTCCAGGTTGTCTAGTTTGTTGGAGTAGAGTTGTCCATAGTATTGTTTAACAATCATTTGTATTTCTGTGGGGTCTGTTGTTATTTCGCCTCTATGGTTTCTGATTTGGTTTATTTGGGTCCTCTCTCTGCTTCTTGGTCAGCCTGGCTAGAGGTTTGTCAATCTTGTTTATCCTTTCAACGAACCAGCTCTTGGTTTCATTGATTTTCTGTAATGTTTTTTTGGTCTCTATGTCATTTATTTCTGCTCTAATCTTTATTATCTCCTTCCTTCTGCTCACTCTGGGCTTTTCTTGTTGTTCTCTTTCTAATTCTTTGAGTTGAAGAGTTAGATGATTTACTACCATTTTTTCTTGTTTTTTGAGATAGGCCTGTAGAGCTATAAACTTCCCTCTCAGGACTGCTTTCATTGTGTCCCATAGGTTTTGGATTGTTGTGTTTTCATTGTCATTAGTGTCCAGGATGTTTTTAATTTCTTCTTTGATCTCATTGGTAACCCAATCAATATTTAATAACATGCTATTCAGCTTCCAAGTGTTTGAGTATTTTGGGTTGTTTTTATTGTAGTTTATTTCTAACATTATGCCATCGTGGTCTGAGAAGATGCTTTTTATGATTTCAATCTTCTTGAATTTGTGGAGGCTTTGCTTGTGACCCAATATGTGGTCTGTTTTTGAATATGTCCCATGAGCACCTGAGAGGAATGTATATTCCGCAGCTGTGGGGTGAAGTGTTCTGAAATGTCAATTAAGTCCATCTGATCTAATGAGTCATTTAGGATTGCTGTTTCTTTGCTGATTGTTTGTCTAGAGGACTTATCCAGTGATGTCAGTGGTGTATTAAAGTCCCCTACTATGATTGTATTGTTGTCGATCTCTCCTTTGATATCTTCCAGGAGATTTTTTATGAATTTGGGTGCTCCTGCATTGGGTGCATATATGTTTACCAGGGTTATATCTTCTTGTTGTATTGATCACTTTAGTATTATGAAGTGGCCTTCCTTATCTTTTGTTATGGCCTTCACTTTGAGATGTATTTTGTCCGATATAAGTATTGCTACCCCAGCTTTCTTTTCCTTTCCATTTGCCTGAAAGATATTTTTCCATCCCTTCACTTTCAGTCTGTGTGAGTCCCTTCTAATGAGGTGGGTCTCTTGTAGACAGCAGATGTATGGGTCATGTTTTTTTATCCATTCAGCCACTCGATGTCTTTTGGTTGGAGCATTTAGTCCGTTTAAGTTTAAAGTTATTATTGAAAGGTACTTGTTTGTAGCCATTTCTTTTTTTGTGTGTGGCTGTTTTCTTTCTGAGCTTTTTATTTCTTCTTTTTACACCAGTCCCTTTAGCATTTCTTGCATGGCTGGCTTGGTGGTGATAAACTCCCTCAGCCTTTTTTTGTCTGTGAAGCTTCTTATTTCCCCTTCAGTTGTGAATGATAGCCTTGCTGGATAGAGTATTCTTGGATTCAGTCCTTTGCTTTGCATCACTTTGTAAATTTCCGTCCATTCTTTTCTGGCCTGATGTGTTTCTGTTGAGAAATCATTTGATAATCTAATGGGAGATCCCTTGTATGTAACTTTCCGTCTCTCTCTTGCAGCCTGTAAGATTTTCTCTTTGTCCTGAACATTTGCCATGGTAATTATGATGTGTCTTGGTGTGGGTCTTTTCGGGTTCACCTTGTTTGGGACTCTCTGGGCTTGTGTGACTTTTTTCTTCCCCACCACAGGGAAGTTTTCTGATATTATTTCTTCAAATAGGTTTTCTAATCCTTGTTCATCTTTCTGTTGTTCTGGCACCCCTATTATTCGTATGTTGTTTCGTTTCATGTTGTCCCAAACCTCCCTTAGGCTCTCCTCCTGTCTTAATTTTTTTCTCCAATTGCAGTACAGTTTGAGTGTGTTTTGCTTCCTTGTCTTCTAATTCACTAATTCGGTCCTCCACTTCTCCTATTCTACTGTTGATACTTTCAATGGTGTTTTTTATTGCAGCTATATCGCTCTTCATTTCTTCTTGGGACTTATTTAAGTTGTTGATTTTTTCATCTGTTTCTTCTAGCTTCTTGCATATGGTATTGATTTTTTCCTCCGTCCGGTGCATGTACTCTAGGACCCTTATTCTGAATTCTTTTTCCGTCATGTTGCATGCCTCTGTCTCACTTAGCTGCTTTTCTGGCGAGTCCTCCTTTTCTTTCCTTTGGGGGTTTCTTTGTCTACCCATGTTTGATCTCACTGACATCTAGTTGTTGAGTTGTTCAGTGGCTGCTCCCTGGGTGGCAGTGGCTGCTCCCTGGGTGGCAGTCACTCCTTGGGCTGTGGTTGCTCCTTGGGCGGTTGTGGTAGCAGCTGCTCCTCCGTTGGTAGCAGGGCCTCTGGTGGGTGCTGTTCACAGCTGTGGTGGCTCTTCTGGCTGGTGGAGGAAGGCTTCACACACTGTAACTGTTCCCCAGACAGAGCATGTGGTGATCAGGAGGCCGCTGTTGCTTGAATCTGCTGCGTTGATTTAAAGGCACAGAATACAACACAACAAGGCACAACGTACCAGGCACTGAACACGAATGTATTTACGATATTAATAACCCCAAATAAAGGTGGCCACCCGAGCTAAGAGAGTTAGGAGATAAGGAAGAAAGAAGAGAAAAAGATAGAAGAGAAAAAAGAAAGAAAGAAAAAAGAAAGGAAGAAAAAAAAGGAGTGCAAAAATGAAATTAGAAAAAGGGAGGGGAAAAAAGAAGAAGAAAAAAAAAGAGAAAAGAGAATGAAGTAGAAGAGGGGAGGAGACTATTTATATGAGGAGAAAACTCCTATAGAACCGCCACTAATCCCAACAAATTACAGCAACAGATTCCTGGAGATGAATACAAACAACCAATAATATCAAGTGACGCAAGGGAAAACAGAAGCACAGAAATAACCGGGGGGGGGGGGGGGGGGGGGGGGAGGGCAGAAAAATAAAAAGAATAAGCAGAATAGCCTCACAAACAATCCTAAAAAAAAACCCCCCAATATACTCGACAATCAAGCAAACAACAATAAAACAATAGAGAGAGAAAAGAAGAAGAAAAAATTTGGATAGTGAAGGAAGATAAGGGAAGGGTGTATAAGGATTTAGAGCAGGGGATTGGACATAGGATATATAAGTAGGGTGAAATTTTGACAGGGGGTAAAAAGAATAGGGAAAATCTAAAGCTGGAGTAGGGTAAGAGAAACAGGACAACAAAAGTGAAAAAGTGGGGAAGAGGGTTTTAGCACAGAGGCAAAATTGAGGTAGAGAAAAATGTTGCTAAAGGAACGATGAAAATAAATGGAGAACATTAGTCCCAAAATAAAATAAAGACAAAATAAAATGACACTTTAAAAAATGGTAAAATGGTAGCAGTAATAATACTAGTTAAAAATAAAAATGTAGTAATTGAAAGGGTAAAATCAGGTGATGGGGAAAAAAAAAGAAAAAAAGGAAGAAAAAGAAAAAAATGGTTTCTTAAAAGGTGAACAAATAATTTAAAAAAATAAAAATGTGCAGTAATGCAGGTGCTTCAGATCTTCTACTCTTCTTTTTGGCACGCCCGGAATTGAGGAGAATGTTGAATTTCCCTCTGATACTCTGTTCCTCTGTGTTGTAAGCCACAGTCCTGATTTTAAGGCAGGCCGTATTGGTTCCCCATACTGCCTATATCTGTATTTACAGAAGAGTCAGTTCGTGGCTCTGCCTCTGGGTGGCAGTGTGTTTGGATTGACCTCCAAGGCTATAAGTCCTCTCTGACCAGGAGTTCTCTATTGTACCTGACCCAGTCGCCACTCCCAGCTCTGTTTCCCAGGCTCCCCCAAAACAATCTTCCCCTACAGGCTCTATTAGCGACCCCAACTGGGTAATCCCGTGCACTGGGTTCAACAATCAAACTCACAGATTTAAGAGGAAGTGTCTAAACACGAGCCTGGGAACCTGTGTGAACTCGCAGGGCTCCACCTTCCATATCTGCGCGGAGTCTCTGCGCGCGCTCCGGCCCCTGGCACCAAGTAGCCGGCCAGCTGGCAGAATCTGAGGCTGCCCCTTTGCATCCAGTCCAACTATGGGCTTATTTAGAGTGTTCCCTTCTGCCAGCAGCCCTGCGGGAGCCCTTCCCCACTTGCGGGTCACGCTGGCCTCAAGGGGCGCGGACTTTGTGGGCATGCGCGCATCCCTCGCTCCAATCTGAATTGCATACCACACCTTTGGGGGAAGTCTAACCTTTCCGTGGGGGGAAGCAGGTCTCCTCTGAGTTCATGTAGTCGCGCTGCTTGAGAGCTCTTGCCTCCGGGTTAGTAGCCGATCTCTGGATGCAGATAACAGCTACTCAAGATGGCGCGGTCTCGCGGCTGAGCCGGCGCCCAGGGGGAGGTTTCAGCCTCAGTCTCTAACCGTCCCCATTTTCTAGGAGTTCGCTGTCTTTCCTGGCAGCAGACGGTCTCTCAGCTGAATCTCCTCTGCTTATTTGGGCTGTATGTTACCCGTTTCAGCTGCTCGCCCTTATCTGCTCTGGGACAAAGCATCTACACGTCCGTCTAAACCTCCACCATTTTTTCTCTCTAAAAGTATGTTTCAAATGAGTGTTAAACCTCTCTTCTCCCTGCTTTATTTCCTCTTCTCAAGGCTCCTGTTCCAAAGAGTACTCTTATTCCAGCAGTTCCCATCACCAAATCAACAGGCTCCCGGTTCCGGAACAGTGTGGAAGGATTGAATCAGGAGATTGAAATAATAATTAAAGAGACAGGGGAAAAGGAAGAACAACTTATAGTAAGTAATCCTTACTCATTAACTTTTCTACCTATTAAAAAATTTATGATTTTGTTTTTCATATTTACTTAGGTTTCTTCCTTCTTGTTGAGAGAAAATGACAATTTTTATCTTTTGAAAAACTAAGTGAGTGAAAGTTTTCATTTCTTTGCATGTCATAGAGACAACTGATATGACTTAAATTTGGATCCTTGAACAGAAGCTATTTTTTATTTATCTGTTTTTGAAAAGCACCAGACAGATGGTATAATTCTAATTATTATAACTCCATTTAAGAAAAGATTAGGCTACTAATTTGTTGGGGAGAGAGGGATATGACATCAAATTCTAAGCGTGAACTGTTTCTTCTTTTTTTAAATACTCTAGGATATGTTGAGAGAGAGAGAGAGAGAGAGAGAGAAAGGTTGAGAGAGAGAGAAACATTGATCAGTTGCCTCCCATATGCACGCGGACTGGGGATCAAACCCACAACCTAGGTACGTGCCCTGACCCGGAGTCGATCCAGTGCATAAACTTTTGATGCACTACAATGCTCCAACCAAGCCATCTGGCCAGGGCTACCTGTTTATTGTTTGTCACTTACTATTTCAAAGGTTAATGAGAACATCATGAAGTGTAGTTCTTACCTATCATGCACAGAAGACTGTGTACTCTTCTACCAACTTTAATACACATAAGAATGACTCATATGTAAGACAGAAAATTTCCTGTTTGTATTTAAAACCATGTCACAGAGTATACTAAGCTTTTTTCTTCAGTGAATGAATTGAAGAGTTTTAAGTAGTATTTCATTGATGCTTAAGATTAAAGGTTTGTTTAGATTAGAGAAAACACAACTCCTCACACCCTCTTCTCCATGCTGCATGGTAGGGAAACTTTCCCTCGTAATAAATGTCTATGAGGCACAGGTAAACACGTTCCTGGTTTCCCTCAAAAGTGAGCCCCGCAAGCTTTTTAGAATTGTTCCCCTTGATTCCCCCCTATAATTAGCACTGTTGTGATGAACTTTTTCCTCATGTAGCAGAGTTTCTTTGAAAAAACTCAGAATTGGCAGGGGAGAAGGTAACGGCCTAACATCAGGTATCTGAAGTTCCCACAATGGATAACCTTTTCTTCTAATAATGGAATTGAGTGTTACACCTAGAATTCTCATTTTACCACGGCCCCTCTTCATAAATTTTAAATACTATTTAGCACATGGTAAGTAACTTTAATTGATCATTCAGTAAGCATTGGCCACCTGTCAGGTGCCAGTTCCTGGAAAGAGAGTCTGCCCAGGCTGCTCGGTGTCCAGTGGGGGAGTCAGATTAGGCAGGGATGTCACTAATGGAGCAACACAAAGGCTTCTTTCTCATTAGGCTCATAAGTAGGGGATTTCTGACTAGGTCTTCTGGAACCACAGGGGAAGGTCAATATTGGGCGCATTTCTGGCTGAGTTTCAAAATCAGTGATAAATACGCATATTTTTACAACTTTTATAACAGCCACAAGATATTCCAGATGGCCATCGTGCACCTCCTCCCCTTGTACAGAGAAGTAGCAGCACACGCAGCATCGACACGCAGACTCCTGCTGGGGCAGACAGGGGGAGCAACAACAGCAGCCGCTCCCAGTCTGTGTCCCCCGCGTCATTCCTCACCATCTCCAATGAAGGCAGCGAAGAGAGCCCTTGTTCAGCTGATGACCTGCTCGTTGATCCCAGAGATAAAGGTACAGTACAGGAGTAATTTACCACCGGATGATAAGGCAATACCACCTGTGTTACCATTTATTCTATTTTCTAGCAGAACACACACACTTAAAGCTGCACTAAGGTAATTAGTTTGAGGTGTTTCAAAACAGATTTTTAAAAATTGGAGTACAAAACAGGTTTTATTGTGGTGTGTTCGTTGATGGTCAAGTTGGGTGAGTTTATGGGTTTTTATTCTTTTTTTTTTCTTCTTTGTGCTTATTAATACAAGTGTCTTATTAGTGAGAAACATTCTTTTGGGTATAAATGAGATGAACATTGGTCTTGAAGAGCCCTTTATTCTCTGTCGTTTAGTAGTAATGTTTTTACTACCCACTACTTTTTTTTTTTTTAATATATTTTATTGATTTTTTACAGAGAGGAAGGGAGAGAGATAGAGAGTTAGAAACATCGATGAGAGAGAAACATCGATCAGCTGCCTCCTGCACATCTCCTACTGGGGATGTGCCCACAACCCAGGTACATGCCCCTGACCGGAATCGAACCTGGGACCTTTCAGTCCGCAGGCCGACGCTCTATCCACTGAGCCAAACCGGTTTCGGCTACCCACTACTTTTTAATTAAATGTGAAACCTTTAAGTTAGTGTTTTTTAGGATCTATACTTGTGATATTTCTAGAAGGAGTAGAGCTGATTTATATCATGCAAAATGACTATTCAAGGGAAGCCTGGAGGGCTACTTACAGTATTAAACTACTTATGCAACTTGAAAAATAACATGGTGACCTAAGCAATTTGAATATTAATTACTAGTATTCTTACCTTTTAAAACAAATAGGACCTTTCGTAAGTCTGTATCAGGGCAATATTTTGGTCTGCGGAGATAGGGCCCCAGCTCACACCCCCAACCTTGCAGCCGCCTGGCATCCACCTTGGCCTGACACCATCCCCTCATCTGCTCCACCATCCCGCCTGTGGGTGATCAATTGGTGCCGGAGCCCCATACCCCCCCCCCCCGCCCCCCCCCCCCGCCCCGTGCTGCTGCCGGTTGCCATCTGCGGGGATTGGTTGGGGCCCGGCCCCCTCTGCTGCCCCCCTCTGCTGCCGCTGGTTGCCATCTGTGGGGCGATCGGCGGGGTGATCGGACCCCTACTCGCACCTGCCTTGGCCTGGTGCCGCCTGCTCACTTGCTCCACCATCCCACCATGGTCCCACTCTCGTCAGAGCCCTTTGGGGCCAGCAGCGCTGACACCCACTATGTTCCATGCCACCCCCTGGTGGTCAGTGTACGTCATAGCGAGCGGTCGAACTCCCCGTCTCCTGGTTGAAGGATCGCCCGAGGGGACAATTTGCATATTAAGCTTTTATTAATAGGATTCTACAGCTCAGTTCAGTAGTCATTTATTTAGGACCTCATACAGTGTGTTGAACATCCTAAAATGTTTCATTGTTACAGCTGACTGTTACTACCAAACACTTAACTTATTGAGACGTGCAGAGGACATAAGGTTTTCTGAAGAAGTCACTTCAAACTATGGGCCATTGTAAAATATTATTATTTGAAGCCTTTTATGCCAGCTTCTAGGTTAAATAAAGTATGACTGTTCCAGGCCAACACCCAGACCAATTAAATCACAGCCCCTGGGGGTTGTAGGAATAGGCACTAGGAGATGCTCCGTGATTCCAATGTGCACACAAGCTTGACACCCACTCAGTTAAGTCCCTTGATTGGGCCATGTGTTTCTTGTCAGGAATCTGCATAATAATTCTTATGTTTATTGTGAGGATTAAATGAGGTAGTGAATGCAAACCATTTAGCTAACTTTTGGTACTTAGGCTCAATCAAATGTACCCTCCAACATTTAAAAAGTCGTGGCCATTAAAATCTGCCCTTTAGCAGCATGTCAAAGTTTGTGTCCTGCTGCATTTGGTTTTAGGAGATTAGTGACTGACTAGCTGCTCTGAATTTCTTTTGTAAGAAAACAGAGCCACTGTGCTACTCTTGGCAAGGAATTTGTAGCTTAGCGAACACAAGCTGAAAACTCAGAACACTTACATAACGTATCAAGAAATTTTAAGTTAATACGTATAAACCGAGGACATCAGCACTGAACAGGAATACCAAAGTAAGAAGTGTTCCCTTTGATATAATTAATTTGGAAGGGTTTTAAAAACTTTGAGCCAGACTTTGAAGGCAGTTGTGGGAAATCAGCAGAGGAAAATCTCTTAGGCATGGAGAAGTTCATAGGCAAAAGGACAGTGCAGATGGCGTACAGTGCAGATGGCTCTGCCTTCCTGGAGCAGAGATGGTAACTGGAGGAGCCGAGAAATCAACTGAGAAATTCTGAAGGGTAGCACAGGAGAGCATGATAAGCAAACAGTTACTTGTACTGGAAAGAATGGTAGTGCGATTGGAGTCTGTGTGCTGTGTATGGAATAAAAATAAATCAGAGACGGGCCTAGGAGGTGGTGATTATAAGTGAAAAAGACATAAAAATCTTTGATTTGTTTATGCATTTATTTAACGAACATTCTCTTCTCTTTACCAGGAATTAGATATTGGGTTGGTGTTGATGAGTAAAACACTGTTTCTATCCTCAAGTGGCTCATGGGGGGTGGGGGTGGGGGCAAGAATAATTTATTACAGTATGACTAAGCATTTATGTAGTAGCATTTTTTAGTAATCCAGCATGTTGTTTATTGCAGAGAATGGGAACAACTCTCCTTTGCCCAAATATGCAACTTCACCAAAACCCAACAACAGTTATATGTTCAAAAGGGAACCTCCAGAGGGCTGTGAAAGGGTCAAAGTCTTTGAGGAATGCTCGTAAGTACACTCCTCCCCCCAAATTCAAGCTTTTATTGTGAGAATTTTTATTATGAAAATTGAAGAATAGTACAGTGATCACCCATATAACCACTCCCTATGTTCTGTAATAAAATGTTGCTGTATTTGCTTTGTTTGTGGTAATGTTTTTGCTGAACTGCTTGAAAGTAATTTGCAGGCACCATGACTTTACTACACCTTAAATACAATGTAATAGGTGTTTCTTAAAAGTAACCACACTACTCCTACATAACCAAAATACCATTATCACACCAAAGAAAATTAACAGTAATGTTTAATATCCAATTGTCATTCACCTTTTCTAACTTCTTTCCACTGTATCATTTGTGGCTGTTATTTTTGAACCTGTATGCAGTCAACATCACACTTTGAATTTAGCAGTATATTTATTCAAGATATACCATAGATCTTACCCAGTGTGGTTTCCCTCTTTCAAGAATTGAATTTCCTTTGGTTTTTATCTACTCTTGTTCTTCATTTTGTTAAATAGTTTTAAAAAATATTTTGTTTGCCAGTATAGGAAACAGGATCCTGTTACTTTGCCGAATCATGTTACTATGATGAAGACAGTAAGAAGTAAAATTTTCAACAGTGTCTGGTACTTTTGGTGTGTGATCACCTATGCTCCTATTCTGTTGACTGGTACTCATCAAGTATTCCAATTTTAGACTCAAAAGTTGCTCAGAAAGTATTATAGCCTTGGGTTTTCAGTAGCTGAAATGTTCTTTGCTTTATAAGTGGTGGCTGCAGGGTTGTAAGTGTAAATACGATGAGCAAATAGGTGATGAACATTATTTGGGAATATGGTGATAGTACTTACCTTCCAATCACACTATGGTTGCTAGTGTAAGAGGCTCTTTTCTGGCTTTTTCTCACTATGAAACCTAAAATACAATGTGGATAATATCCAACCTTGTCCGATTCACATAATTTATCTTTTTCCTCCATTATGAACATCTTGGAATCATTTTGAAATCTGGTATCCTTCTGTTCCTTTATGAGAGAATGAGGAGAGAAATGAGAGATGAGAGACAATTGAGTGAATGAGGAGAGAAACCAGAGGTCTGAGAAAATTGAGAGAATGAGGATTGATCAGAACACGTTGATTGGACCAGTTGATTGGATTAAGCTGTTCACTCAGTCCAATTGGATTGTGTTGACTGGATCAGCTGATTAGATTAAATTGCTTACTGGTCAGGCCACATGCCTGGTTTGTAGGCTTTCTCCAGTAGGAAGTTTGCAGATGGCAGCCAGTTGTTACACTCTCACATCGAAGTTTCTCTCCCTCTCCCTTCCTATCTAAAAATCAATAAAAATATTTCTTTAAAAAATAAATAAAATTAAACAACTCAGAATTTAAAAATTAGTCTCTTTTTGCACTAGCTATGTCAAAATTAGAGCAAATGCACTGGATTCACTGGCATTAAAGCAAAGGTCAATTATTGGCTCTAATTAAAAATGTTTTGCTTCATTATTCTTTAAAGAATACTCTTCTAAGTCTTACTTTTTGTTTAAGGGAAGTAACTGACTTCAACTAGAGGTTAGAGTGGGTATTTAAAGTATTGCATAAGTCTCCTTTCCCCCGCAGTGATCTCTCCCTGGCCACGCTTCCTCCCCTTCTGTGTCCATTGGTTATGCTCATATGCATGCATATAAGTCCTTTGGTTGATCTCGTACCCGGACCTCCCGCCTTCCCTCATAGGTTGGACACTGTATTCATTGCTTCTCTGTCTCTGGATCTATTTTTGTTCATCAGTTTATGTTGTTCATTATATTCCATAAATAAGTGAGATCATGTGATATTTATCTTTCTCTGACTGGCTTACTTCACTTAGCATAATGTTCTCCAGTTCCATCCATGCTGTTGCAAATGGTAAGAATTCCTTTTTTACAGTAGCGTAGTATTCCATTGTGTAGATGTATCACAGTTTTTTAATCCACTCATCTGCTGATGGGCACTTAGGCTGTTTCCAAATGAACATAGGGGTACATATATCCTTTCTGATTGGTGTTCTGTTTTCTTGGGATACATTCCTAGAAGTGGGATTACTGCGTCAACTGGATGTTCCATTTTTAATTTTTTGAGGAAACTCCATACCGTTCTCCACAGTGGCTACACCAGTCTGCATTCCCACCAGCAGTTCACCAGGGTTCCTTTTTCTCTGCATCCTCGCCAGCACTTGTCATTTGTTGATTTGTTGATGATAGCCTTTCTAACAGGTGTGAGATGGTACCTCATTGTCGTTTTGATTTGCATCTCTCGGGTGATTAGTGATTTTGAGCATGTTTTCATATGTCTCTTGGCCTTCTGTATGTCCTCTTTTGAAAAGTGTCTATTTAGGCCCATTGCCCATTTTTTGATTGGGTTCTTTATCTTCCTTTTGTTAAGTTGTATGAGTTCCCTGTAAATGTTGGAGATTAAACCCTTATCGGAGATAACATTGACAAATATGTTCTCCCATGCAGTGGGCTTCTTGATGGTTTCTTTTGCTGTGCAGGAGCTTTTTATTTTAATGTAGTAGTCCCATTTGTTTATTTTCTCTTTAGTTTCCATTGCCTTAGGAGCTGTATCAGTAAAGATATTTTTACAACATATGTCTGCTATTTTGCTGACTATGGCTTCTAAGTTTCTTATGGTTTCCCGTCTTACGTTTAAGTCGTTGATCCATTTTATTTTTGTATATGGTGTAAGTTGGTGGTCTAGTTTCATTTTTTTGCATGTATCCAATTTTCACAACACCATTTATTGAAGAGATTGTCTTGACTCCATTGTATGCTCTTGCCTCCTTTGTCAAATATTAATTGAGCATAATGGTTTGGGTCAATTTCTGGGTTCTCTATTCTATTCCATTGGTCTATTTGTCTGTTCTTGTGCCAGTACCAGGCCGTTTTGAGAACAGTGGCTTTGTAATATAGCTTGATATCTGGTATTGTGAGCCCTCCAACATTATTCTTCTTTCTCAGGATCGCTGCAGCTATTTGGGGTCTTTTTTTACTCTAGATGAATTTTTAGAGAGTTTGTTCTAGGTCTTTGAAATATGCTGTTGGTATTTTAATGGGGAGTGCACTGAATCTATAGATTGCTTTGGGTAGTATGGACATTTTAATGATGTTGATTCTACCAATTCATGAACATGGTATATTCTTCCATTTGTTTATGTCTTCCTCTATCTCTTTTTTCAGCATCCTGTAATTTTCTGATTACAGGTCCTTTACCTCCTTGGTCAGATTTATTCCTAGGTATCTTAATTTTTTGTTGCAATGGTAAATGGGATTGTTTTTTTAGTTTCTCTTCCTATGAGTTCTTTATCCATATATATAAAGTCAGGAGCCGTCACGACCGAAACAACCGGACGGACGACTGTACAGCAGGCTGCGTGGGGCAACCAGGCCAGCAGGGGTGCAGTGAGGGACGACCAAATGACTGAACAGCAGGCTGCATGGGGCGACCAGGTTGGTGGGGGTTAGTTGGGGGCGACCAGGCCGGCAAGGGGGGACAGTTGGGGGCGATCATGCCAGCAGCGGGGGCAGTGAGAGCAACTAGGCCGGCAGTGGGGGGCAGTTGTGGGTGATCAGGCCAGCAGGCAGAGGCAGTTAGGGGTGACCAGGTCAGCAGGGGTTGGGGGCAGTAGGGGCAATCAGGCAGGCAGGTAAGTGAGCGATTGTGAGAAGGATGTCTGATTGCCGATTTAGGCCCAATCCCGTAGGGTCCTGGATTGGAGAGGGTGCAGGCTGGGCTGTGGGGACCCACCCCTGTGCACGAATTTCGTGCACCGACCTCTAGTCTATCCTATATAATAAAAGTCTAATATGCTAAGTGTCCTACTGTTCGTTCGACCAGTCGCTATGACATGTACTGACCACCAGGGGGCAGACGCTCCACCCAGTAGGTCGGCTTGCTGCAGGGGTCCGGCTGGCCGGGAATGGGCGAGATGGGCCAGACACGCCCTGGAGTCCTCCCTGCAGTCCCTCTCCGGCCCTGATAGTGCACCCGTGGGGTCTTTCAGCCTGACCTGTACCCTCTGGCAATGCAGAACCCCTTGGAGGATTTTAGAGGTTTAGCCTGATCCCCACAGGCCAGGCCAAGGGACCCCACCAGTGCATGAATCTGTGCACCAGGCCTCTAGTTCTATCTAATAATAGACAAACATGGTAATTAACCATACCTCCGCTACGCTTCCCATTGGCTAATCAGGGCGATATGCAAACTAACTGCCAACCAAGATGGTGGCCGGCAGCCAGACAGCTGAAGTGAACAGGAGGCTTGCTTGCTTCAGTGATGGAGGAAGCCAAGGTTCCCCGCCTGCCGCAGCCCGGCTCTGAGCTCCAGTCTAAGCAACAATGTTGCAATTTTAGAAGCTAAACAAACCCCAGATACCTGCTTTCAGCCAGCTGGCCTCAAAGCTGGAGCCGCAACAAAGTTTCAATTACAGAAGGTAAATAAATTCCAGAATAAAAAAGAAGAAAAGGAGAGACTGGGAGCTTCAGTTGCAGGCTTGGCCCGCCTGAAAACAGCCCTCAGCCCCTCATCCAGGCTGGCCAAACATCCCAGTGGGGACCCCTCATCCTGAAAGGGGTGTGGGCAGCCTGAAAACAGCCCTCAGCCCCTCATCCAGGCTGGCCAGGCACCCCAGTGGGGACCCCCACCCTAAAGGAAGTGTGGGCAGCCTGAAAACAGCCATCAGCCCCTCATCCAGGCTGGCCAGGCACCCCAGTTGGGACCCCCACCCTAAAGGGGGTGCAGGCAGCCTGCAAACAGCCATCAGCCCCTCACCCAGGCTGGCCAGGCACCCAAGCGAGACCCCCACCCTCATCCAGGACACCATTCAGGGCAAACCAGCCGGCCCCCACCCATGCACCAGGCCTCTATCCTATATAGTAAAAGGGTAATATGCAAACTGGCCCTAACAGCACAAAGACTGGGAATGACTGGCCACTATGACACACACTGACCACCAGGGGGCAGACGCTCAATGAAGGAGCTGCCCTTTGGTGGTCAGTGTGCTCTCACATGGGGAGCTCTGCCTAGCCACAAGGCAGGCTGACGGCTGCCAGTACAGCGGTGGTGGTAGAAGCCTCTCCTGCCTCCTCAGCAGCGCTAAGGATGTCCGACTGCAACTTAGGTCTGCTCCCTGGTGGCAAGTGGACATCCCCCGAGGGCTGCCGGGCTGCCAGAGGGATGTCTGATTGCCAGCTTAGGCCCAATCCCCTGGGGAGCAGGCCTAAGCTAGCAAGTGGTCATCCCCCGAGGGGTCCCAGACTGCAAGAGGGCACAGGCCGGGCTGAGGGACCTCTTCCCCCCACCCACCCGAGTGCACCAGGCCTCTAGTCTTCACTAATAAAAGAGAAACATGGTAATTAGCGTACGACCACTACCCTTCCCATCGGCTAATCAGCATATCCTTATGCAAATTAACTGTCAGCCAAGATGGCGGCCGGCAGCCATGCACTGAAGCGAGCAGGGAGGCTTGCTTCCTCCAGTAACGACGAACTCCAACGTTCCCCGCCTGCCGCTGCCGGCCTCTCAGCTGCAACTCTAAGCAACTATGTACTATGTTACAAATAAGAAGCTAAACAAAACCCCAGAAACCGGCTTTCATTCAGCCAGGTTCAGCCAGCCGGACCGAAACATTGTATTGATGTTTTCAGCAGTGAAGCCTCAGAGCTAAAGCTGGCCCAGAATAAAAAAAAAAGAAAGAAAAAAAGGAGCAGTTGGGAGCTTCAGTCACCCGCTTCTGGAAAACAGTCCTCAGCCCCTCACCCAGACTGGCCAGGCACCCCAGTGGGGACCCCCACCCTGATCCAGGACACCCTTCAGGGCAAACCAGCCAGCCCCCACCCGTGCACCAGGCCTCTATCCTATATAGTAAAAGGGTAATATGCCTCCTGGCACCGGGATCAGCGGAGCAGCGAGGCTCCCGGCACCGGGATCAGCGTGACAGGGGGGCAGCGCCCAAACCCCCTGATCAGCCCTGCTCTGTGCCTGATAGGGGGGAGCTCCCCAATCCCCTGATCGCCCTGTGGCTCTGTGTGTGACAGGGGGCGGGGCCACAACCTCCCTATCCGCCCTGCTCTGTTCGTGACAGGGGAAGGCACCCCAACCCCCTGATCAGCCCTGCTCTGTGCCTGATAGCGTGGAGCTCCCCAATCCCCTGATTGCCCTGCGGCTCTGTGTTTGACATGGTGCGGCGCCCCAATCCCCTGATCGGTCCTGCTCTGTGGGTGACAGAGGGTGGCGCCCCAATCCCCCTTCAGGGGCGTTGCTCTGTGTGTGACAGGGTAGAGCCATAACCTCCCCATTGGCCCTGCCCTGAGTGTGACAGGGTGCAGCACCCCAACCCCCTGATCCGCCCTGCTCTGTGTGTGACAGGGGGCGGTGCCCCAGCTCCCCTATCGGCCCTACTCTGTGAGTGACAGGGGGGAGCTCCTCAACCCCCTGATCGGCCCTGCTCTGTGTGTGACAGGGGGGAGCTCCCCAACCCCCTGATCGACCCTGCTCTGTGTGTTACGGTACGGAGCCCCAACCCCCCTGATGGACCCTGCTCTGTGAATGACAGGGGACAGCGCCCCAACCTCCTGATCGGCCCTGCTCTGTGTGTGACAGGGTATGGAGCCCCAACCCCCCCTGATCGACCCTGCTCTGTGAGTGACAGGGGGCAGCGCCCCAACCCCCTGATTGGCCCTGCTCTGTGCATGACAGGGGGTGATGCCACAACTTCCCTATCGACCCTGCCTTGAGTGTGACAGGGGGCGGTGCCCCAACCCCCCAATCAGCCCTACCCTGAGCGTGACTGAGGGTGGCATCGCAACCTCCTGATCCGCCCTGCACTGTGCATGATGGGGCGGCACCCCAACTCCCCAATTGGCCCTGCTCTGAGCCTGACCAGGGGCTGCACCTAGGGATTGGGCGTGCCCTCTGCCACCCGGGAGCAGGCCTAAGCCAGCAGGTTGTTATCTCCCGAGGGGTCCCAGACTGGGAGAAGGCACAGGCCGGGCTGGGGGACCCCTCCCCCCCCCGAGTGCACAAATTTTTGTGCACTGGGCCTCTAATATATATATATAAAAGCCTAAGCGACCGGTCGACCGGCCAGTAGCTATGATGTGCACTGACCACCAGGGGGCAGACACTCATTGCAGGAGCTGCCCCTGGTGGTCAGTTTACTTCCACAGCCAATCTCCCACGGCCGGCCAACCTCCCGTGACCCCTTCCCCTGGCTGGCAGGGTGGTCATTATGCTCGCACAGCCAATCCCCTGCAGCCAGACAACCTCCCGCGGTCCATCCCTCCGGACTAGGGAAGATGGCCCCTATCAACCCCAATCGCTGGCCAGACTGAGGGACCCCATCCATGCATAATCTTGTGCACCAGGCCTCTAGTTGGTGTATAAAAAAAACCATAGATTTTTGGGTGTTAACCCTTTGCACTCCGAACCATTCTGGACATTGGCTACCAGCTACTCGACGCTACTTTGCGGCAGAAACGTGCATTTACAGACCCTCGTATTATTTAGTATAATTTTGGAACCAAGTAACGTATTATAATGATATTGGACTTATATGAATTGGGTGACATCGAGGAATGTATATTTGCAAAAAAACCAGTATTTTATTGTTTATAATTTTGTACAGTATGATAAGTTTTGTAACACTCCCCAATATGCATTGCAGGCTGATTAGTGCATGTTTGACAGTAATAAGTGGTTTGACGCCTGCCACCAGGTGTTTTCCTGTTAGAACACACAATGCAGTCCCGTTTTCTTTGTCCCACATCGGGAATATGTAGTTTATTGTTTAATCCGACACAAAACCCGCTGACATTTCTTGTATATATCTTAGTAATTTTACGATATTTTGATTTAATTTCTTGTGCCATTTCAAGATAAAACTTCAGGGAAACATGCATGTCTCAAAAAATTGAGTTGAAATAACTCAATTCCCCATAATCACTAATAAACTGCAATGTCCCCTGAGAGGGGACATCTGAGTGATATGCTAGAATTCCGATGTCCCCTGAGAGGGGACAGCGGAGTGCAAAGGGTTAATTTTGTATCCTGCTACATTGCCGAATTCATTTATTAAGCCTAGTAGCCTTTTGGTGAAGTCTTTAGGGTTTTCGATGTACAATATCATATCATCTGCGAATGACAGTTTTATGTCCTCTTTTCCAATTTGGATGCCTTTTATATCTTTTTCTTGTTTGATCACTATGGCTAGCACTTCCAGTACTGTGTCGAATAGGAGTGGTGAAAGAGGTCATCCCTGTCTTTTTCCTGTTCTTAGGGGAAATGGTTTTAGTTTTTGCCCATTGAGTATGATGTTGGCTGTAGGTTTGTCATATAAGGCTTTTATTATGTTGAGGTATGATCTCTCTATTTCCACTTGGCTGAGAGTTTTTATCAGAAAAGGGTGTTGGATTTGGTCAGGTGCCTTTTCTGCATCAATTGATGTGATTTTTGTCTCTCAATTTTTTTATATTATGTTTCATGTTTATTGATTTGCGGATATTATACCAGTCTTGCATCTCTGGAATAAATCCCACTTGGTCATGGTGTATGATCTTTCAAATGTAATGCTGGATCCAGTTTGCTAGAATTTTGTTGAGGATTTTAATTTTAGCATGTATGTTCATCAGAAATATTGGCCTGTAATTCTCTTTCTTTTTTTTTTTTTTTTTTTAAAGATACAAACAGTGTTTGAAAATTACTTTGTTCATTTTACT
Organism: Myotis yumanensis; assembly: GCF_028538775.1. NCBI lineage: Eukaryota > Metazoa > Chordata > Mammalia > Chiroptera > Vespertilionidae > Myotis > Myotis yumanensis. The sequence goes on from NW_027223759.1 coordinate 10,472,333, forward strand.
TTTTTTTAAAAAATATTTTTATTGATTTTTTACAGAGAGGAAGGGAGAGACACAGAGAGTTAGAAACATCGATGAGAGAGAAACATCGATCAGCTGCCTCTTGCACATCTCCCACTGGGGATATGCCCGCAACCAAGGTACATGCCCTTGACCGGAATCGAACCTGGGACCTTTCAGTCCGCAGGCCGACGCTCTATCCACTGAGCCAAACCGGTTTCGGCTAATTCTCTTTCTTTATAGTGTCTTCATCTGATTTGAGATTAGGGTAATGCTGGCTTCATAGAAAGAGCTTGGAAGTGTGCTTTCCTCTTGAGTTTTTTGGAATAGTTTGAGGATAGCTTTTAGTTCTTCTTAAATGTTTGGTAAAATGCCCCTGTGAAGCCATTGGTTCAGGGCTTTTGTTTGCTGGAAACTTTTTGATTTTTGTTTCAATTTCATCTGTACTTATTGGCCTATTCAGGTTTTTTGATTCTTTCTGATTGAGTTTTGGAAGGTTGTATTTTTCTAGGAATATGTCCATTTCGTCGAGGATGTCCAGTTTGTTGGAGTAGAGTAGTTCGTAGTATTTTTTTACAATCCTTTGTATGTCTCTGGGGTCGATTGTTACTTTACCTCTCTCATTTCTGATTTTGTTTATTTGGGTCCTCTCTCTTTGTTTCTTGGTGAGCCTGGCTAGACAGTTCATCATTCTTGTTTATCCTTTCAAAGAACCAGCTCTTGGTTTCATTGATCTTTTGTATTGTATTTTTGGTCTCTATGTCATATATTTCTGCTCTGATCTTTATTATTTCCTTCCTTCTGGTTCCTCTGGGGTTTTCTTGTTGCTCTCTTTCTAACTCTTTAATTTGCAAGGTTAGATAATTTATTACCATTTTTTCTTGTTTTTTTGAGGTAGGCTTGTAGAGCTATGAACTTCCCTCTCAGGACTGCTTTCTCTGTGTCCCATAGATTTTGGATTGTTATGTTTTCATTGTCATTTGTTTCAGGATGCATTTTCTTCTTTGATCTCTTTGGTAACCCAATCCTTGTTTAATAGCATGCTATTTAGCCTGCAAGTGTTTTATTTTTTTCATCGTTTTTATTGTAGTTGATTTCTGATTTTATGCCATTGTGATCTGATAAGATGTTTGGTATGATTTCTATCTTCTTGAATTTGAAGAGACTTTGCCTGTGTCTTAAAATGTGGTCTGTCTTTGAAAATGATAACTTCTTAAGGAAAAATGATAAATTTTTAAGGAAAAACAAAATTTTAAAACTGTTTCTGAGATTTTTTTTTTGGTAGTTAGGGTTCTTGAGTTGAGAAGAAAGGTTTTGTATAATATGAATACTTACACCTTCTATTACCAAAAGTATAAGTCATACACTCCCAGGGGTTGGTAGTGTGATTCTTAGGTAATATGTTTCTAGAAGTTAAGTGTTAGAGGTCAGGAATGATTCCTCTTGATGGTTTGGTGCTTTTTGGTGCTTTTTACTGTTAATGTCCTGTTTTCTTGATCTGGGTGCTAGTTAGACAAAGTTACTGTTTATATTATTTTGTGTAAATATTTTCATAAATGTTTTTATGAAAGCAACAGGAAATTAAGCTTTTTAGATTCTCTCATTAAAAAATATCAGTCAGGCCCTAGCAGATTTGGCTCAGTTAATAGAGCATCAGCCTGCAGACTGAAGGGTTCCAGGTTTGATTCTGGTCAAGGGCACATTCCTGGGTTGCGGGCTCGATCCCGGGAGGGGGGGGGAGGGGGGGAGGGAGGCGTGCAGGAAGCAGCTCATCAATGGTTCTCTCTCATTATTGATGTTTCTCTCTCTTCTTCTCTGAAATCAATAAAAAATATATATATAGTTCACACACTCCTGATTGGGGGTTTAATCAGCAACTAGGTATGTGCCCTGTACAGTAATTGAAACGGTGACATTCCGGTACACAGGATGACACTACAGCTAACTCAGTCATACCAGCCAGTGCTTGTCTTAGGTCATTTTTAAGAGGATAAACTCAGCCCTGGCCAGTGTGGCTCAGTTGGTTGGAGCATCGTCCCATATACCAAAACCGTGGTGGTTCAGTTCTGGTCAAGGCACATACAGGTTGCAGGTACAGTCCCTGATCAGGGTGCAAGGCAACTAATCAGTGTTTCTTTCTCACATCTATGTTTTTTCTCTCTTTCTCCTTCCTCCTCCTTCCCTCCCTCTCTATCTCTATCTCTATCTCTATCTCTCACCCACCCCATCTCTAAAAGCAATTTTTAAAAATAAAATTTAAATTTTAAAAGAAGATAGCTTCTACCTGAACCGGTTTGGCTAAGTGGATAGAGCAGCGGCCTGCGGACTGAAAGGTCCCAGGTGCGATTCCAGTCAAGTGCATGTACCTTGGTTGTGGGCACATCCCCAGTAGGGGGTGTGCAGGAGGCGGCTGGTCGATGTTTCTCTCTCATCGATGTTTCTAATTCTCTAAACCTCTCCTTTCCTCTCTGTAAAAAATCTGTAAAATATATTTTAAAAAATAAAATAAAAGAAGATAGCCTCAAACAAATTAAATAATTAAAAACCTAGGACTTGCCCAGCTGGTGTGGTTCAGTGGTTGAACATCGACCTATGATCTCTGTCAGGGCACATACCTGATTTGTGGGCTCAATCCCCAGTAGAGGGCATGTAGGAGGCAGCTGATCAGTGATTCTCTCTCATCATTGATGTTTCTGTCTGTCTCTCCCTCTTTCTTCATCTCTAAAGTAAAAAAATATATATTTAATAAAGAAAATTAAGCCTCCCCGGTTTGGTTCAGTGGATAGAGCGTTGGCCTGTGGACTGAAGGGTCCTGGATTCAGTTCTGGTTAAGTGCACGTACCTTGGTTGCAGGCTCCTCCCCTGCCCTGGCCCTGGTCAGGGCTCATGCATGCAGGAGGCAGCCAGTCCATGTGTTTCTCTCATATTGATATTCCTCCCTGTCTTTCCCTCTCTCTTCCACTCTCTCTCTAAAAATCAATGGAAAATATCCTCAAATGAGGATTTAAAAAAAGAAAAAGAAAAACATACTCTCAGATAGTAAAAATAGAGGAGTGTGTCCTCTTAACAGCAGCTATCCAAACACATTTGTGGGCCTAAAAGTACTCAATGAGTTAAGTTTCTATTTTATTTAAGAAACAATTTAAATGATGTAATTTTTAAATGTAATAATATGTTTCATGTAACCCAATGTACCAGACATATGTCATTTCAACATGTAGTCAATGTAAAACGTTATTCATTATTTTGCATTCCTTTTAGGTACCAGGTTGCCAGAATCTGGTGTATATTTCACACTGATGACACTTCTCAATTCTGACGGGCCACATTTCCAGTGTTCAGTAGCCACATTTCATGACTTTTCTGGTGGAGAGAGCAGATCTAGACCCTTCCAGGAGAGGCGTGGGCTAGTATATCCATATGTCCCACACTGAGAGAGGGCCTTGCCATCTATTGAACACTTACTGTGTGCCAACACTGGGATTTATCTAATTAAGTCCCAACAACAAGGCTGGGAGGTAGCGGGTGTTCAACCCATCTCATAGCTGAGACAACTGAGGCTCAGAGGGCTGAAGACACACAGTGGTGGAACCAAGGTCTGCTGCCCCAGGCTTCTGCTGCCAGAGCCCTCAGGGGGAGGCTTAGGCCAGGAGAGGACCAGTGAGGTGGCAGCTGGAGCTGGGCCTGTCTACATGAGCCCACTCCCTCATGTAATATCTTTATTCGTAAATTACTACATTTGTCAGAGCTGTTCACGCGCAGTATTCACTGTTCATCGATAAAATCTGCCACCCAAAGCGTTGTCCACTTGACACTCCTTTCTTTTTGCACCCACTCCCAAGGCCTGTTTATTCATTCTTTACCACCCAGCTCAGGTGTGACTTCCTTTGGAAGGCTGCTTCTCCCCAAACTCTCCCTCCTCCTTTGTGCACTGGTTGTCACTCCCTGTGCTCCTTGTAAGCCTTTTACAAGCCATTTTATCACATCTCTCAGCCCCTCCTGTAGGAGCTCTTTACCTGTTTTGTGCTGTGTACCCTTTTGGCAGCCTGGGAAAGCTTATGGTACACAGGGCTCGCCAGGGAACTGACAGCAGCAAGGTGAATGGTGTCCTCCCGGTGTTCTGAAATACAGATTCTGAATCATGTGTCTAATCCCCCTTTGGTCCATAACATTTGAAGCTTTTGACGTAGCTTGAATTTTGTGTTCCTTATGTGTGCCTGTTATCTGCTTTTAAAAAATAATAGTAAAGGAATGTATTTCCACTGTTCTGTGACTTAAATGCATTGGATTGTCTGTTCTATATCTAGGCCAAAACAACTTCATGAAATCCCAGCCTTTTACTGTCCTGACAAAAACAAGGTGAATTTCATTCCTAAAAGCGGCTCTGCTTTCTGCCTCGTCAGCATCCTCAAGCCACTCCTTCCCACGCCAGATCTTACCCTCAAGGGCTCTGGCCACAGCCTGACGGTCACCACTGGCATGACGACCACTCTGCTGCAGCCCATCGCCATGGCCTCCCTGTCTGCAGAGCAAGACCGAGTCTCCCGAGGAACAAGTACAATCATGCCATCGGCCTCGCTACTCACACCACCCGAACCAATTGAGGAGGCTGAAGGGTAGGTCCCAGTGCTGCGAAGCCACTGCTCCCTCAGATCTCCCGACTGTGATGGCACCTTGCGCTCGCGCTCAGTTGGCTGTGCCCTGCTCAGGCTTCCAGGGTGACTCCCAGCACAGCTTCTGGAAGAACACCCTCTGGTGGCCGGCTCGCTGAAAGGCCAGCCCTCAGTGCTTAGCCTGCTTTCTCCTAAAGCGCCAGTTGGAACAGAAAGGTCTCATTCTTTGCTTTTGGTGGGCTGATACCACTTTTTTTGTTGTTGTTGTTGTTTTGTTTTCAAATTAAACTTCGTTAGAAACAAAAACACAACAAAACACTGACCCCTGCAAATGATTCCTGGAGACGTGACTGATGCTGCAAGAACCATCTTTTATATGATAATGACTATTTTATAAAACCAATGTGACATTTTCTGAAACGTAGCAAACAGATGTTCAAAAGAGTCTTTGGTGGCCTCTGTTTCTTGTTTCCCTTTCTCAATGTGTGCTTTTCTCAGCTGTTTTCAGCTTTGGGACCAAAGGGATTGTTGACATTTTCCCAGCAATCTTATTCTCATGACTGTGTTCTCCTCCCAAACAAGAATTGATAAGTAAATGCGTTGAATAAGTATATAAAAAAAGAAATAAAAAGCAATATTAGTACATGATGTGATTTATGTTTTTTGATGTCAGAAGTTTGTGCTTTGGGTGAAATATTTGTAAAACTGCTGTTCTCTTCACTACTCCTGTGTACATTCCACCATGTGCTCAGAAAAATTGTAGTCTGGAGATGAGTGCTTAACAAGTTCTCACCCATCATTGGAAGTTGGTTTGAAAGTACATGAGCCAATAGGAAGCTGCGCAGTGTTGATTGCTAGCTAGGAGTAATAAGCCCCTTTGGTTTTCTGCACAGTATTTGTCATATGATCTCCTTTTACCACAGGTATCCTACCTTTCATCATCACTGTATCATAGTCCCAGAGATCCTAAAATGATGGTGCATGGATTTCCTTCTTTGCTTTTGTGATGTTGTTGTCTTGTGGACTTGGTCCGGGTTGGTAGTTTGCCAGGAGCCTAATCCATTGAATAGCAATCCGTAGTCACAGAATCTTGCGACTGACAGTTTATTTACGTAGTTGGCGCTGAGATGTTACCTACAGGTTTTGCTAGTTGTCCGTCCAACATTCCACACAGTGGGAAACAGGCAAAGAGAGCTTTGGGGCATAAGCAACAGGAACCTTCGAAAAATCCATCCAGTTTTGGATTTAGGTTCATCCTAGTACAGTTACTGCCAGTGTCATGTGTCAGCAGTATTTCATGTGTGGGAATGTGGTAGTAAAATTAAGGAGCAGCTCTTTTAAAAAGTGAGTTCCAGCAAACTGTGTTGGCAGCAAGCATCCTTCTGAGGTCTTCATATACTACCTTATGATGCAATGCTGTAATGTTCTTACACATATTAAAGGGAGAAAAATTTAAATACTTGTTAAAGGAGACAGTTTAAAGGGTTAACTATGTCAGTTTATCCAGACATATCCCATCAAGGAAAACCTAGTGGTAGCAATACATCTTCTGCAAGGACTTCATATACTCATGCAACTTTAAAATATCTAAGTAATGAAAAGCATGCCCTGTTAAAGTTAAAATGAAGATGTATTTAGGGAAGTTAGATAAATTCAAACATAAGTCTGTCAGGTTAGTTGGTGAGACTGATGAATTTTGGTACCTTTTTTGTTTAAAATTAATTTACTTGGAATTTGTACATGTGGCTTCTAAGTCAGTTATATAGGATCTAAATGTTCTGTTTGGTTTACTAAGAAGTTTGATTCTTTGCCTTTGACTTTACCATTGCACCACAGAGAACTGCTCTATCAGCAGTACAGGAAAGGTAAAAGTGAGGGTCAGGTGAGTTAGTGTAAAAGGCAGGAACAGGAAGTTAAAGACAAGGTTAAAAATCACGCACACAGCTGTTTTTGGATGACTTGAGTTCTGTTAAATCTGTGTTCTTTTCTTTGCCTCACACTTAACTTTCTTGTGTCTCCATCCCTAAACTTACAAGGGTATTTTACAGTTAGAATGCCTCTTGGTAAAGTTTTTCCTTTTACTCTGTTGTGCATGTTGGTCTGTTTCGCATTTTTCTGTAGAGTTTCATATATCCTTAATCTAAAGTAATTTAAATAGGAATGGGATAACTTTATTATTTACATAGTCTTGTAAATGGAACTTGTAATGTCTGGTTGTAAGGAGAATGTGAATTTGTAGGTAAATGAATTTTATGGCAACCAAGCATATCCCCTGGATTTAGGAGAGATAGAGCCTGAGATTTGAAGAAGAAGAAAAAAAAGGTAAAAATTAAAAACAACTCTAACTGCCAGCGCCAAAGGGCTAATTTTAAACATGGGAGCTTTATCGCAGTTTAGAAAAAATGCTAAGGTCCATTCCACTTTATTTAACCCATAGTTCACAAGGGGTTGATTTTTTTTTAATGGGTCTCAATAGGGTTTTCTAAAATTACTTTCTACAATTGTTATTCTATAGAAAACTGTACAGGAAGTCAGTAAATTAGAATAACTTCAATGGGAATATAATTTAATTTTTTTATAATTTTAAATAAATATGTTTCCATTGTAGTAAAAGAAATAGGTGGCATGTACATTTTTGCAAAAGGAGCTATTATGTGGTTAATTACTTTATCAGTCTTAAGTTATTGTTTTTTACCCTTAAAGAATTGGTTGTGGTAAAAACATGTGAATTTACTGGTTTTGATCATGACTGAGTCTGTTGCTTGTCGTGTTTCTGTGTGAGCAGTTATGTTTTTAAAAATATCTGTTTTTCCTTTTTGATTAATATGAGCATGGATGCCAAAATTGTTTTTACTCTAGATTCTTCTTGTGTAAAATGTTTCTTAACACTTATGACAAGCCAAATCCACATTTTAGAAGGTGCTATTGCTACCTGTGGGATAACTGGCAACAAGACAGGCTTTTTCTTTTCAATGGTTGGCTGTTACTCGAAGGTATTAAAAAAATGGCAGAATTTGTAGCCTTGGGGGTATGTCCAAGTTTAGGACTGAGTTGTCAAGATTTTCTTTTGTTAAGGAAATAACAGGAAAATTGCCACTACTGAATTTACTATACTATTCTAAACTTAAGATTCATTCCTTGATGCGTTGACCAGTGGAGGTATCCGGACCAGTGGAAGTGCTGAATTTGCATTAAACTAAGAATACTTAACTCCGCACTTTAAGGTTTAAGTTTTACTCTGCCTTAAATTAATGATAGGCAGAGCAGCCCTGAACAATATATGTTGTTTATGCAATCCTGTTGAAGAATATAATTTATTTTTTTTAAAGTTTGTATCTTTCATCTCTGTTGAAGCTGTTTAAACCTTTTTTAAATGCAATTTTTAAAATTTTTGTTTTTCTAATAAAATTATCTCTAAAAGAACAGCATTTCCAATGGTGATAAATATTGTTACTATATACTTATGTATTCCCTGTATCTGAACACTTGTTGCTGCCTCACAGGAAAATAGAACTTTTATGTTAAAATAAAGTCTGTCCTTCTTGAGTTTTTTCCTGTGTACTTTTATGGATATTGCCTCAAATTTTCTTTTCATACACCTCGAGGCTGAATTAACTTTAAATAGTATATTCTTTTTCACAAATTGATAGAAAAATGCGTTTGTGTTAAGTAGCAGGATATATAATATTGTCGCTTGTTACTTCCTTGTTTTCTCCTTCCTTGCTCTAGAAATTCAGGTACCTGATCTTAGTGGTAAAAGCTAAGCAAACTTAACACAGGCTTTTATTGAAAGCATATTACATACAGTTATACACTTTGTAAATGATACGAATTTCAAAAAGACATAGACTTTGCTCTCAGGCTTAAAAATTAGAAGGTGAAAAGGGGCCTACATGAGTATAAAAACGGATAAAAAGTGAGAAGTAGATTCAGCAACGTCCACTGAAAAGTGTGGCGGGAGTTCAGATGCTGCCTCCACTTGTGAATCAGGGAAAGCCCCTATAGAGAAGTGACATCTGAAGGGGGCCTGAGATTCATCAGTTTTTTCAATATGTAGCGGTTGCTAGGATCTAATTTCATCCAGAGTTAAAATATGACTTTTTATCTCTGAGCCAGGTCAGAAAGCAAGTCCTGCAAAATTACCTTTAGCTCATATTACTAACTAACCATTAAACACACAAATAACATATAAGCAACCAAAGGTGTACATGGAGAGCTGAACGGACATTGTCGCCATGCTGCATTTAAATATGTCTGGAATCCCAGGGCTGCTGGATCTCATTTCAAAGGCAGAAGATTGGCAGGAGGCTCACAATGTGACCTAATAAGAATAAAGATGAAAATTACTCTGCGTGAGGTGAAGGTGAGAATTGAAGAATAGAAGGAAATGGACTGAGGAAAGAAGGTCTAAGAGGAGAGAGAAGAAAGGTGGGAAGACAAGTAGGGAGTGGATGAAAGAACAGGAAAGATGGGCAGAAAAAACTCACCATGGCTTCCTAAGCCAAAATGCAAGAGCTGTCAGAAGCACCAGGGGCACCATCACTGCCAAGATGATCAAGCCCACGGAGTTATGAGGATGTTCTGTGGGTTTGGGTGCACACAAGGTGTCATTGCAAATCCACCCCCTGTTTACTGCATCCCTGGTCTGTCTGTTTTGTTATAGTGTTCGCCTCACTAATCTTTGTTCTTGTTTCCTCTCTCTTCCCTCTTCAGAGATGAATCTTTCATCTAACCCTCAACATCTTCCTAGTTCTGCAGGTCTCATTTTCAATTCTTTTATTTGTTGAACTAGTTTCATTCTTTTGGGTCTGGAGTCCATAAATCCCATTTTTTTTACTTGGCTCTCCTGCTCTGCTTGTGGGCCATCTACCCCTATTCCCAGTGATGGCCCCAGTTTTTCTTACCCAAGTAGAGGAGGATGTCCTGGCCTCCTAGGCTGCTATGTCTCACCCGGCAATACAGGCCAGATGTCTCAGTGGCTTCCACATCCAAGAAAACCTGAAGGTACCATGTGCCATCAGCATTGGGCAAGATACCACTTTGTTGAGTGCCCTGTTGTACCTGTTCACCTCGCATCCACTTTACCCAAATTGGCTTTGGATGGAAGCCAGAGACATGGCAAACCAGCATCTGACGGTCAGGACCAGGATTAGGGCCAGTGGACAGCCAGGCCTCTGGTTTTACTGCAGAGAACAGGAGAGATACTCAGATAAGGACTCTAACACAGACTTGGAGGTTCATATCTTCACATCAGCTTAGACGGACACATCTATCCCATGCTGGGAATTGATCACGCATTATCCTTCTCCCTCTTGACTCCTTATCTTTTAATTTAGAGGGAAGGTGGGAAGGTATAATTTTAGAAAATTCTTGGAGGAAGGATATGGGACTGACCTTCTCTCTGGAGATCTGCCTTCCCTGCATCAAGCATACTCAAGAGGAAACGTGGGCAGGTGTCACTGAGAATCCTCTGTATTATTTTGTTGGCAACATGATACTGATTGAATCGTCTGCTCATAAGCTGAGCTCTAATTTCATCCTTTACAGATGGCCACCATGAACTGTTCTGGAAGTGCAGGAGCTCTGATCCTTGATAAGCGAATCGATAGAAGGCTACTATGGCTCCCCCAGGGTGCAGCTCACAGCCTGCTGTTAGCTGTACCTCAAAGGGATCTAGGGAAGAAGGGTTGTAAATTAGAGGAAAGGGAGTAAAGATGAAATTATTGGAAGCAAAAAAAAAGGAAATAAAAGAAGTGTGCGGGATTTGAGGTAATGGAACAAATTTTGGTTTGATGAGAAGTTCAGAAAAAGTGTAATTGGTGGTAGTTGAAGGTAGAGGAAAAAATGAATGCTTCCCTTTTTTTGAAAATAGAAGTGAGCAAATTATTGAAAGAAGGAGACATAAATGCTGAGAGCAAGAGAATAAGGAAGCACGTAGTATAAGTTGTAAATAACCCAGACTGAATGATGCAATAGGTTACAATAAATGTACAGACAGAGAATGCTGAAGAGATTGAATGTAGGGGAAAATTGGAATAAGGAACTCATTGAGACGCACACCCCTCACCCAGCAGATTGCACCTCTCCATTTTGGGAATTGAACTTACATTTAAGCTGCCATTGACTGGCACGTCTCTGAAGTTCGATCCGCAATTCAATGAAGAGTGCATGGTTGAACTCTAGCAGTTCTTTTATCTCTTCCTTGCTCAAGTTGCCCTTGGACCAAGGACGCAGGAAAGTAATTCTGCCAGAGTTTGTGTCCCAGCCATGAGTCTGCAAGTCACCCAGCCAACCTGATTGCCTACTTTTCACCCAGGAATGGTTGTAGAAGGATGAGCTGTGGATAATTTTGAAGGAGATCTCCTCCTGGAAGGCTGTGGCAAAAGAACAAACAGAATGAGGAGAAGAAAAGGCATCGGGAAGGAGAGAGAATGAAGAAAGGTGCCAGGAAGGGAACACTCAGAAGGTGGAGATTAGGGAAGTCATGGCTACCTCAGCAGACATTCAGCTGCCAGGGCCCCAGGCTTTACAAACAACCTTCAGAAGGGCACAGGGTCCCAGAGTACAGGATACTCAGAACTGTGCTGACATTCTCCTCTCCAGGTATGTTCCGAGGACACCACACCACACAGAAACACACACACACACACACACACACACACACACACACACACACACACCCTTTTGCATCCAACAGGGCAGTTGCCAGAGTTCTTACCATATTCATTGTCACCAGCAGTTACGAGAAGAACAGTTAGCAATGGAATTTGCAGAAACGGCATTTCAGTTACAGATGTTATTTCTTTCTCAGGAAAGTTTGTCTTTAGCTTCTGTTTTAAATAAATCTACTCTACAATACCTCTATTCTGACTTCCTTCTTCTACGAACAAACCACCACCAAAAAAAAAAAAAATAGTGCTCCTTCCCTAAACTCTAGGCACTGATTCAGCCTCTCATTTTCCCTGCACTTCTGACTTTCAACTTCTCCCCTTGGTACCAGCCTTCATCCTGTTCATCTTTCTCTAATTCAGCCTCTATGAACTAAGTCTTATGTGGCATTGAAAAGTCAGTTTACCTCTGGAGACATTTTCTTCTCATTCAGACAATGAAAGCATAAAACTAAATGGTTTTCCAATTCCTACCTGATGTTCTGTTGTCCCTGCTCTTTCCTGTCACTCTGTCCTTTTCTTGCCAAATTTAAATACTCTTCAAATACTCTCTTCTTCTGTCTAAGCCCCACCCCATTGTATCATATCTCTGACATCTCATTGGCTGCTTTATTTGATTTTCAGGATCTCCTACGGTTGCCCTGTGTAACATTATAAACTGCTACTTCATTATCCTTAGAGAAGAACCGGTAGCCATCACACAGACCACAGGAACCTGCAAACATAAAGAAAAATCTCCTCTGTTTGACTGGCATTGATATATATTCATTTACCCAAGAGTCAGTCAGCACCTGCCTGGATACAAGCATCTTGCAACACTCATGAGTATCTAGTGGTCTACAAGGCAATCACTTTATTCAAGAAGCTTTTATTCTACTTAAGAAGGAAGCACAGAAACTAAGGACTATAAACCTTGGTGTGCTGGGTTTTATTATAATGTAGAGACTAGACAAAAACAAGCCTTCTTGAAACCAAGTCCCAACCCCTAACTGACGTTGCCCAGGCAGAATCTTGGCTTCAGTGATTTTCTCAGGGTGTTAGGTCTATATACCTGTGTTGTGCTGGGTCCCCAACTCTAGCAGAATGCCTCCTGGCCAGGTGCTCAGTGAATAAGTTTGAATGATTGAATAATTGGGTTCAGGCTTCCAATTATTTTTTTCATTAGACAGATTTTTAACATTATTTTTTAAGGTATCAGAAATCTTTGCTTGTATTTCTACTTGGTGAAATGAGAATCTTATACAGTTTTATGTAGAATTAAAATATATGCTAATATGCATGACGTTTACACAGAGGATTATGCTGTAAATCTATTAGTTATAATTTTTTAAAAACAGTGATAATTTGTGGGAAATTAAATTAATAGAACATTCTGGAGTTCTTTATCCAAGATTTCCTTCTTACTGGCCCCACTTGGATGGTCCAGCTTATTTTATCACACACTGGTCTTTGCTGGCCATGCTGACCCTGTTCTTTCATGCTTATCGTGTTTAAAAGGCTCTTAAAATGTTGTCTTCCTTTGTAACTTCTAGATAAATGTGCTCTGGCTATTTTGTTATTTATTTGTATACAAGTAAGTTATCTAAGACTAATTCTTAGAATATTTTGGGAAAAAGTTAAGATTATCTTAACCTAAAATTAAAAAGCCAACGGGAGGCAGTAAGGGTTTATTTGTATTTCAATTTGGGACACACAGATTCAAGCAGAAACCACCTAGTGTCCTGATTTCAGGGTGAGAGGAAGGGAATTTTAGGAAAAAAGACTGGGATAATTTCATGAATACAAAAAAAAAAAGATTTCTATTGGTGCTAACAAACTGATAAGATAAATTACTCTATGGCTATTGTAGGGGTTCAGAACAGGCCTCCCCAGATTGTGCCACTATGGCATTCGTATTATTTTGAGCCTTAGCATTGGAATTATGTTGAGCCAAAGACAACGAAGGACCTACAGGTGAATAAGAATCTTTTACTTCTTCCTTAAAGAATTTAAATGAGGGACTTGCCCATAATAAGCTTTTAGCAGAAACATTTTTTAACTAATCTTCATGGCAGGGCAGACTACTGGTTACTGAACATCTCTTATTATCAACATTTTGAAGCCTCAAGCTTTCCTACCTCATCTTTACCTCAGAATTGGCTCTCATACCTCAATTTAAAAAGTGCCATGTGGTAAATCTGACAAGTTCAGTGACAGAAAGTAGCCTCACTGGGTGACCTGTCATAACTTGCTAAGTAGGTAGGTCACAATGGGTAGTCATGCTCTTGGTTTATATAAAAGGTGTATCTTTGCCTTAAGCAAGCTCTGTCCATTGTTCTTGTGCATCTAGGTCAGTGATGGTGAACCTATGACACACCTGTCAGAGGTGACAAGTGAACTCATTTTTTTGGGTGATTTTTCTTTGTTAAATGGCATTTAAATATATAAAATAATTATCAAAAATATAAGTCTTTGTTTTACTATGGTTGCAAATATCAACAAATTTCTATATGTGACACGGCACCAGAGTTAAGTTAGGGTTTTTCAAAATGCTGACACACCGAGCTCAAAGGTTCACCATCACTGATCTAGGTTAAAACACCTTTGAAATGTCAAAGGTAATCTTTCCCAGACCCCTCTCAGGTGTAACCACCTCAAGGGAGCACATACTCTTGTTAACTGTCCTGCCCCCCTTTTGGTGCCCGGGACTACCCTCCATGAACTGAGCCACACTGGCCAGGGCAGGACGCCCTTGTTTTCCCCTGTGTCTTCAGACCTCCCTGGAAATCCCTCTTGATCCATCGGTGCTTAGGCTACAAGCATGCTCCTGTTCTAACAGCTGTTACGTGGTGCTCCTCAAACACCATCAGAGCTCTGGAATTTCTCTGTCCTCTGAAGCTTTCCTCAGAACCCAGACGGGAGCTCCCCTCCCACACAGTGTCACAGACTCGGAACTCCCACTCCCCAGCAGCAGTAACCTCAACTTCCCTGCTAGAGAAACCCACTGCCTCTTACAGTCAGGTGCCTTTTACTGAGCTTCTTCTTTTTCCTCTAACCTCTTTCTGGCGTTCAGCATCTCTGTGTATCTGGTGTTGCTGCTTGCCCTTCAAAGCAAGTCTCTTGCCCTAAAAGGATCTTCGGACTAAGAGTCAAGATACATTCCTGGATGAGACACCTGCTGGATGCAGTGAATTGGAAAAAACACATCAGCATTCTGGCCTCAGTTTTCTTATCTGTAATATAACTGGGTTGAAAGAAATAAATATTTTCTAATCTTGTCGTCTTTGGCTCTAGCATTCTGTGTGTCTTACTGGGCTCCCTTTTTTCCTCACCCATGTGCTCTTCCTCCCCATTTTGCTTTTCCCTCATTTTTAAACTTTACTTTTCAATTAGTTTATGTTAAATATTTAGTACTAGAGGCCCGGTGATCAGGGCTGTTCATGGGCCCAGTCTCGATCCCAATCCTGGGAGCTTCCTAATGGCTCTCACCTCACACCTCACTTTCCAGTACAGCCCACCAGTGCCTGAAGCAAGCTAACCTATTGGTTGGAGCGTCTGCCCCCTGGTGTTCAGTTTATGTCATAGCAACTGGTCGAGCAATGGAACTCCCAGCAGAACTTAAGTAGAGGGACAATTTGCATATTAGGCTTTTATTATATGGGACTAGAGGCCCGGTGCACAAAAATTTGTGCACTCGGGGGGGAAGGGGGGGAGGTCCCTCAGCCCGGCCTGTGCCCTCTCGCAGTCTGGGACCCCTCAGGAGATAACAACCTGCTGGCTTAGGCCTGCTCCCAGGTGGCAGAGGGCAGGCCCAATCCCTAGGTGCAACCCCTGGTCGGGCTCAGAGCAGGGCTGATTGGGGAGTTGGGGCGCTGCCCCCTGTCATGCACAGAGCAGGGCGGATTGGGAGGTTGTGATGCCACCCTCAGTCACGCTCAGGGTAGGGCTGATTGGGGGGTTGGGGCACTGCCCCCTGTCACACTTAAGGCAGGGTCGATGGGGAGGTTGTGGCACCACCCCCTGTCATGCACAGAGCAGGGCCCATCAGGGCGTTGGGCGCTGCCCCCTGTTATGCACAGAGCAGGGCCCATCAGGGGGTTGGGGAGCTCCCCCCTGTCACGCACAGAGTAGGGCCGATAGGGGAGTTAGGGCACCGCCCCCTGTCACACACAGAGCAGGGCTGATCAGGGGGTTGGGGCGCTGCCACTGTCACACTCAGGGCAGAGCCAATGGGGAGGTTATGGCTCTACCCCATCACACACAGAGCAGGGCCCGTCGAGGAGGGGAGGGGGGGTTGGGGCACTGCCCTCTATCACCCACAGAGCAGGGCCGATCAGGGGGTTGGGGCGCAGCCACTGTCACACTCAGGGCAGGGCCGATGGGGAGATTATGGCTCTACCCTGTCACACACAGAGCAGGGCCTGTGGGGGGACCGCACCCTGTCACACACAGAGCAGGGCCGATCAGGGGGTTGGGACACCGCACCCTGTCACACACAGAGTCGCAGGGCGATCAGGGGGTTTGGGCGCTGCCCCCTGTCACGCTGATCCGGTGCCAGGAGGCCTCGCGGCTCCGCTGATCCTGGTGCTGGGAGGCATGTTACCCTTTTACTATATAGGATAGAGGCCTGGGGGCAGGCTGGTTTGCCCTGAAGGGTGTCCTGGATCAGGGTGTGGGTCCCCACTGGGGTGCCTGGCCAGCCTGGGTGAGGGGCTGAGGGCTACCTTCAGGCTGGCGATTGACTGAAGCTCCCAACCGCTCCCTTTTTTCTTTTTTCTTTTTTATTCTGGGCCAGCTTTAGCTCTGGCTCTAGCTCTGAGGCCTGGGCTGCTGAAAGCTGGTATCTGGTTTGTTTCGGTTCTATAATCGAAACAATGTATAACTCCAGCTCTGAGATTTGTTTAGCTTCTATATTTGTTACAAAGTTTCAAACTGCCAGCTCAGAGGCCGGCAGCGCAGGCGGGGAACGTTGGAGTCCTCCTTCACTGAAGCAAGCAAGCCTCATGTTCGCTTCCAGCTACCTGGCTGCCGGCCGCCATCTTGGCTGACAGTTAATTTGCATAAGGATTTGCTGATTAGCCAATGGGAAGGGTAGTGGTCGTACGCTAATTACCATGTTTCTCTTTTATTAGTGTAGATTAGTTTTAGGTGTAGAACATAATGGGAAGACAATTATATCCTTATAAGGTGTTTCTATTTAGTAATATTAGTTTCAGGTGTACAGCATAGTGATGAGACAATTATATCCTTACAAAGTGTTCCCTCCAGTATTTTCAGTACCCACCTGGCTCCATACATAGTTACTACAGTATTACTAACTCTATTCCCTGTGTTGTACTTTACATCCCTGTGACTATTTTGTAACTATCAATTTTACTTCTTTAAAAAAAAATTTTTTTTTTATTGATTTCAGAGAGATAGGGAGAGGGAAAGAGAAATATAGAAACATCAATGATGAGAGAGAATCATTGATTGGCTGCCCCCTGCATACCCCACACTGGGGAGCGAGCTGACGACACTGGCATGTGCCCTAACTGGAATTGAACCATGACCTCCTGGTTCATAGGTCGTTGCTCAATCACTGAGCCACCAGAGCTGGGCTCAATTTTACTTCTTAATCTCTTTACTTTTTTCACCCACTCATCCAATCTTCCTCCCCTCTGGCAACTGTCAGAGTCTGTTCCTGTGAGTTTGTTTCAATTTTGTTCTTTAGATTCCATGTATAAAAGTATTGATTTTTCTCTGACTGGCTTATTTCACTTAACATAATACTTTATGGACCCACCCATGCTGTCACAAATTGTAAGATTTCATTCTTTTTTTATGGCCGTGTAATATTCCATTGTATATTTATGCTACCACCTTCTTACCCATCCTCTATTCATGGGCACTTGACTTGTTTCCATATCTTGGTCCTTCCTTGTTTCTCACTTCTGCATGTCTTAGCAGTCATTCTCCATTTAGCCCCAGCACAGCTCCCAGCCTCCTCTCCAGTTTTTCATAGTCCCCATCCATTCACTATCATCTCAGTCTTTTCTTTCTGACTCACTTTGAACACTAAAGCCTTGTTTTATTGCGTGGCCCTTAAATTCCTGTGTGTAATATGTAAATCACAGTTATGGATTTTATTTCTGGAATGATAGCACAAAACATAACTTGAGAAGACTGTGATAATTCTCATGTGAGGGAAAGTACAGGGATGGAATGAGTCTCAAATGTTTTATCTTTCCCGCCAGTGTGGCTCAGTGGTTGAGCACTGACCCATGAACCAAGGGGTCCCAGGTTCAATTCCTGGTCAGGGCACATACCCAGGTTGCAGCCTCAGACCCCATTAGGAGGACGTGCAGGAGGCAGTTGATTGATGTCTCTCTCATTGATGTTTCTCTCTCGCTCTCCCTCTCCCTCCCTCTCTCTGTAAAAAAAAATCAATGAAAACATATTTAAAAAAAATTTTTTTAATTGCTTAAAATATTACAAAGAGTATTACATAGGTCTCCTTTTTTTTCCCCTCCCCTTGACATTCCCCCGGGCTCCCCTATCCCCCAGTGTCTTATGTCCATTGGTTATGCTTATATGCATGCATACAAGTTCTTCGGTTGATCTCTTACCCCTCTTTCTGCCCCCCAATCCTCCCCAGCCTTCCTGCTGTAGTTTGACAGTCTGTTTGATGCTGCTCTGTTTCTGTATCTATTTTTGCTCATCAGTTTATAATGGTCTTAATTATACATAAATGAGTGAGATCATGTGGTATTTTTCCTTCATTGACTGGCTTATTTCACTTAGCATAATGTTCTCCAGTTCCATCCATGCTGTTGCAAATGGTAAGAATCCTTTTTTTTACAGCAGCATAGTATTCCATCGTGTAGATGTACCACTGTTTTCTAATCCATTCATCTGCTGATGGGCATTTAGGCTGTTTCCAGATCTTAGCTATGGTAAATTGTGCTGATATGAACATAGGGGTGCATATATCCTTTCTGATTGGTGTTTCTGGTTTCTTGGGATATATTCCTAGCAGTGGGATCACTGGGTCAAATGGGAGTTCCATTTTTAACTTTTTGAGGAAACTCCATACTGTCTTCCATAGTGGCTGCACCAGTCTGCATTCCCACCAGCAGTGCACGAGTGTTCCTTTTTCTCTACATCCTCTCCAGCACTTGTTGTTTGTTGATTTGTTGATGATAGCCATTCTGATAGGTGTGAGATGGTACCTCATTGTTGTTTTGATTTGCATTTCTCGGATGATTAGTGACTTTGAGCATGTTTTCATATATCTCATGGCTTTCTGAATGTCCTCTTTCGAAAAGTGTCTATTTAGGTTGTTTGCCCATTTTTTGATTGGATTGTTTATCTTCCTTTAGTTAAGTTGATGAGTTCCCTATAAATTTTGGAGATTAAATCCTTATTGGTGATTACATTGGCAAATATGTTTTCCCACGGAGTGGGCTTTCTTGTTGTTTTGTTGATGGTTTCTTTTGCTGTGCATAAGCTTTTTATTTTGATGTAGTCCCATTTGTTTATTTTCTGTTTAGTTTCCAATGCCCTAGGAGATGTATCGGTGAAGAAATTGCTTCAGCATATGTCTGAGATTTTGTTGCCTTTGGATTCCTCTAGTATTTTTATGGTTTAAGTCCTTTATCCATTTTGAGTTTATTTTTGTGTATGGTGTAAGTTGGTGGTCTATTTTCATTTTTTTGCATGTACCTATACAATTTTCCCAACACCATTTATTGAAGAGACTGTCTTGACTCCACTGTATGTTCTTTTCTCATTTCGCAAATATTAATTGAGCATATTGCTTCAGGTCGATTTCTGAGCTCTCTATTCTATTCCATTGATCTATATGTCTGTTCTTGTGCCAGTACCAGGCAGTTTTGAGAACAGTGGCTTTGTAGTACAGCTTGATATCTGGTATTGAGATCCCACCTACTTTGTTCTTCTTTCTCCGGATTGCTGCAGCTATTCGGGTTTTTTTTTTTTTTTTTTATTCCAGATGAATTTTTGGAGAGTTCGTTCTAAGTCTGTGAAATATGCCGTTGGCATTTTAATGGGAAGTGCATTGAATTTATAGATTGCTTTGGGTAGTATGTACACTTTAATGATGTTGATTCTACCATTCCGAGAACATGGTATGTTCTTCCATCTGTTTATGTCTTCCTCTATCTCTTTTTTCAATATCCTGTAGTTTTCTGAGTAGAGGTCTTTTACCTCTTTAGTTAAGTTTATTCCTAGGTATCTTAATTTTTTTGGTGCGATGGTAAATGGGATTGCTTTTTTAGTCTCATTTTCTGTAAGTTCACTATTGGTGTATCCTGCTACATTGCCAAATTCATTTATTAAGTCTAATAGTTTTTTTGATGGAGTCTTTAGGGTTTTTTATGTATAATATCATGTTATCTGCGAATAAGGACTGTTTTACTTCTTCTTTTCCAATTTGGATGCCTTTTATTTCATCTTCATGTCTAATTGCAATGGCTAATATTTCCAGTACTATGTCGAACAGGAGTGGTGAGAGTGGGCATCCCTGTCTTGTTCCTGTTCTTAGGGGATGAAAACGTATTTTTTAAAGATCTGTTTTATCTACTGTATATTTGTACTACTTATGTGGCTTTGCTCAATCTAAGCACCAGAATATTGGCTGCAATGATTATGTCAGACCTCGGCAGTGAGACCCGTAAATCCATGAAAATATTTCAACTGGTTTTTAATTTATAAAGATACCTAAAGTATTAAAACTAAACCTACATAACAAGCAACAATACCTGTATGTTAGATATAACCTAACTCCTCAATTAAAAACTGATGAGAATTCTTGGTTTGAAAATATTTATTGGTTATATTGCTTAATAGTTCTCACTGTTCTAGCAATCACTAGACAGGGATAAAAATTCACACCTGCCAGGTGCCTCTTTTGGTAAATTGCATTTAATATTTTCTTTCTTTTTCTAATTTATTTTGTCAAGGCTCTTATTATAAGATAGAAAGTAGGTGAAGAAACTCTTTGCTATATGTTTTTAAGACGATTTTGATATTTCCCTAATATGTTCTGAAAATGCTGCCTTAATATTTAATTATTATCCTGCAATGCCTGTTATATACTTGTTCCTACTTTGCTTAATGACTAATCATCTAGAAGAAAACTTTGCCAACACCCGATGTGTTGGTTTGCTAGGGTTGCCATAGCTACTTGCAGACTGAGTAACTCAGACACCAAAAATGTATTTCTTAGAGTTTCAGAGGATGGAGTTTAAGATCAAGGTGTCAGCAGGTTTGTTTCTCTTGAGGCCTCTCTCTTTGGCTTTTGGATGGGCCATCTTCTTGCTGTGTGCTCACATCACCGTTCTGTTGTTCACACCCTTCCCTGGTCCTGGTGTCTGTGTGTTCAATTTTTTTTCTTAGAAGGATACCATTCAGAATGGATTAGGGCTCATCACAAAGGCCTGGTTTTAATTGAATGATCTCCATAAAGGCCTTTTGTCAAAATACAGTCACATTCTTACATACTGGGGGTTAGGACTTCACCATATACATTTTAGGGAGAACAAATTCAACCCATACACTGGATATTTTCACTTTTCAAAATCTTATTTACTTTTCTTCTTTACTTTTCAAAATCTTCTTGACTTGCAAATGTGTTTTCTTTTTAACAGAGTTGTCTCACGGACATTTAGACTTCAGAGACAGTAAGTAACCCTTAGCTTCCAAAAAGCCTGTACTTCTGTATTGTTTTCTTACAATTTTTCCTCTTCTTTTACAAGATACACTCGAAGAAAAACAACAACAACAACATAGTAGGAAGAGTAGTGGTTATCAAGATTTATGAAATCTAAAGTAATTAAGATTACTCTATTACATTACATTGGCACAAAGGTAGACTCGCAGAAGAATGGAACAAAAGAAGAAGTTCAGCCCTAGCTGGTTTTGCTCAATGGATAGAGCATCTGCCTGCGGGCTGAAGGGTCCTGGGTTTGATTCCGGCCAAGGGCACATGCCTGGGTTGCGGCTCAATCCCTTGTGTGGGGTTTTCAGGAGGCTGCCAATCAATGATTCTCTCTCATCCTTGATGTTTCTATCTCTCTCTCCCTCTCCCTCTCTAAAATCAATAATTATATATGTATGTAAAGAAGTTCAGCAACAGGTCAGTATACATACAGGCACTTATATTACAACATATTTGGTGCTGTATATCATTGTTATTAGTCAATTGACTATCATGGAAAAAATTAAATTTTATCCCCATTTCATAGCACACACAAAAATTAATTCCAGGCATATTGCATATCTAAATGCAAAAGGTAAGCTTCTTAAAGATATTAGTAAAGTGGTTTTCAAAGTGTGATCCTCAGACCAACAGAATTAGCATCATCTGAAAGTTGTAAAAAAATGGAAATTCTTAGGTCTTTTTCCTGACCTAAAGAACTAGACATTCTGGAGGTATGTAAAAAATTTTTTTTTCTTTTTTTCTTTAAAAACAAAACAAAACACCTTCATGATGCTGCTGATTCCAACTCAAGTTTGAGCACCACAGTTTAAGGAGAATATCTCATGACTTTGGAGAAGGAGTAAATAATTTACAGGAGTAAATAACAATCATCGTAAAGAACAATATCAATCAATTGTATCGCATTTAAAATTCTTTCCATCACAATCCAAGTTTAAGAGAGTAAAATATAAACCAGAGACTGTTAGAAAATATTCACAATACATATATTCAGCAAAGGACTAGTATACAGTCATTATAAAGACCTTCAATCAATAAGAAAAAGACCGACATCCTCCCCCCACTCCCCCCCCCCCCCACCACAAATAGCTAAAAATTTAAACTGGTACTTCACAAAAGAGTGCATCTAAATTACTAATAGACATATGTTAAGTACCATTAGTCAACAGGAAATACAAACCATAAACAACAATTAGATAACCAAAAATACCCACACGAGAATAGCTAAAATTAAAGGGGTTAATAATCTATAATAATAAAAGTGTAATATGCTAATTAGACTGGATATCCTTGAAAGCCAGGGCTGTGAGGGAAGCCCGGGTCCCCGGTGCCAGAGGGAAGCAGGTGCTGGCACCTGGGGGAAGGAAGGCCTTCTCTTGCACAAATTTCGTGCATCAGGCCTCTAGTATCAAATATGAGTGAGTTTGTGGAGAAGATGAAAGGGAGACTGGTAGAAGCACTGTGAAAACCTGTTTCTATTAAATGTAAAAATATGTACCTCCTGTGACCCAGCAATTCTATTTCTATGCATATTCTTATGAGAAATGAATGTTTATGTTATCAGTATATACACATAAAAATGTTCAATGATCCACACCCTGCAAATTCAAGGACTGTCCTTGAGGTGTTAATCCCCCCACATCTGCAGCTTCGAGCACCCCCAGGTGATAATCCCTTCTCACAGGTGTCATTCCACATCGTGTAAAAACCTTAGGACACAATGGGAAAGACTTGCAGTGCAGCTAAAGTTCAGGGCTCTTGCCTTGCAGTCGCTGGGGGGGAAATGGACTGAGAAAATGAGAGGCAGGACAGAAGAGTGACTGATACAAGCAGGTTTTATTACTAGCAGGTCTTTATGAATAAACATATAAAATATAATATATACACAAAACCAATTATTTTTTATAGGAAATCTTCCATAGGCCAGTCTGTTCAGTTACTGTTTAACTCCCAGTTTCTAAAATACAGACATTCACAAGCATCAAGTTACAGCTCTTTAACGCTGTCTAAGGAGAAATTCCTGTGAAACTCAATGTTGCTCACCTTCACTCTATTAGAAATTAAAAACCAGTGCCTGCCTGGCTGGTGTGGCTCAGTGGTTGAGGGTTGACCTATGAACCAGGAGGTCTCAGTTCCATTGCAGTCAGGGCACATGCCCAGGTTGCAGGTTGGATCCCCAGTGTGGAGTTTGCAGGAGGCAGCCAATCAATGCTTCTCTCTCATTAATGTTTCTGTATCTATCTCCCCCTCCCTTCCTCTCTGAAATCAATAAAAGTATATTTAAAAAAAAATAAGGACAATGAGTTAAATACAAAACAAAACACCTTTGCCTGCTGTGCAGCTGTTCACCTGCAGTAACAGCTGTTCATCTGTTGGGACCGTTACCCTAACCCACCACTCTGAGAAGATAAGGCAAACTCAGTATGGAACCTTGCAAGTGAACTATTGATGTGGGCAGCTTGACTCTGGTGTACTTACCCCATGTAGCTTCCCCATGCTTAAAGGCAGCCTCACATGAAATCTCTATATTGCACTGTAATCTGAAAGTCTTAACTTCTCCAGTTTTTGTTAGTTACTCTCCTTTAATCTCCAAATTAATGTATAAGAAATTATAGCAAGTAAATTCCTGTAAACCAATTTAATTTCATTATTCTAAAACCACAGTTACATAATTTCTACTTATTCAACTTGCATTATATTTTATTAAAAGTATCTTCAGGCAGATCAATTCTTATTCATATTAAATTATACACGGTAAAAACTAACTGGCAAATCAACTCTTGAATTTTACCTGTAAAGGGTTTGCTTTTAAAAGTTACCTTTTGTAGCCATTATTTCTACAAAAATTCAGTTTCCCCTGATTGACTTGTATAGATCTAAATAGTACTATATGCAGTTGTATCCACTAAGTATTTCACTTTGTTTGGTTTTGCTGCTAGTTATATTTAGTTTAAGATGTAGATAAAGCAAACATAGTCCTCTGTTTTGGATTAGTTTATTACATTGCTAATTAGGTTCTCCAACAAACTTTGCAAACTGTGTACTAACTATACAGACTCTGAACTGATGAAAGAGCATATAGAACAGGAGTAAATGTTCTCTGTTATACAGACTATCATGTCCTCTACAAATAAAGATTGTTAAACTTCTTGGTTTATAATCTTATGGCTTTAATTTCTTACATTGTCATATTAATTCTTAATTAATAAGATTGGGGCATTCACTACAATGATGAATACAAAAGGACTTAGGAGAGAAGCCAAAAGTGTCACCATTTACTGGGATGTTAGCAGTTTTGGTTTTTTCCCCTCTTTATGAAATTGAGATAGTGCCCTTTCATTCCTAGTTCACTGGAAATTTTTGACATGAGAAGGTGCTCAATGTTTCAAATGTTTTATTTCCACCTATTGAGGTAAAACATGATTATTCCCCTCTATTCTGTCACCATGGAGAATTATAATGATTGATTTTTAAATTTAAAAAATCTTCCTCATCTGGGATAAACCCAAATAATCATCATATAATAAACTTTTTGTACAGTGCCGGATTCTATTACATTTGTTAGGAATTTTACATCTATGTTTATAAGAAATATTGGTGAATAGTTTGATTTTCTTGCAATTATCTTGTAAGTTTTTAATGGTAGCAATATGCTGACCTCATAAAGTAAATTAAGAATGCCTTCTTTGTTTTCTAAAAGATTTTAATATAAAACTGGTATTTCTTCATCTTTAAATGTTTGGATTCAACAATCTTTCTGAGCCACAGTTTTCTTTGTGGGAGAGTTTTAATAACAAATTATTTTAATATTTATTATTATTTATCTGTCCACTATATTTTTTATATAATATTTAACAATTATATTACATACTAGAGGCCCGGTGCACAAAAATTTGTGCACTCGGGGGGTCTCTCAGCCCAACCTGTGCCCTCTAGCAGTCTGGGACCCCTCAGGGGATGTCCACCTGCTGGCTTAGGCCCGCTCCCCAGAGGAGCAGGCCCAAGCTGGCAGTCAGATATCCCTCTGGCAGCCCAGGAGCCCTTGGGGGATGTCAACTTGCCAGCAGGGAGCAGGCCTAAGCTGCAATCGGACATCCTTAGTGCTGCTGAGGAGGCGGGAGAGGCTCCTGCCACCACCGCTGTACTGGTAGCCATCAGCCTGGCTTGTGGCTGAGCAGAGCTCCCCCTGTGGGAGCACTGACCACCAGGGGGCAGCTCCTGCATTGACTGTCTGTACCCTGGTGGTTAGTGTGTGTCATAGTGACCAGTCATTCCCAGTCATTCTGCTGTTAGGGTCAATTTACATATTACCCTTTTATTATATAGGATAGAGGCCTGGTGCATGGGTGGAGGCCGGCTTGTTTGCCCTGAAAGGGTGTCCTGGATCAGGGTGGGGGTCCCGCTGGGGTGCCTGGCCAGCCTGGGTGAGGGGCTGAGGGCTGTTTTCAGGCTGGCCACACTCCTTCAAGGTGGGGGTCACCACTGGGGTGCCTGGCCAGCCTCAGTGAGAGGCTGATGGCTGTTTGCAGGCTGGCCAAGCCCCCCTGCAGGGATCCTCAACCCATGGGGGTGTGACTAGCCTGGGTGAGGAGCTGAGGGCCATTTTCAGGCTAGCCATGCCCCCCGGCAAACCAAGTTCCCTGCCTCTCCTTTTTTTTTTCTTGGATTTATTTATCTTCTATAATTGAAACTTTGTAGTTTTGAGCATAGCCCAGGGCTGGCCAGGGCAGGTGGGAAGCTTGGCTTCCTCCATCACCAGGGGCAACCGAAGCCTCCTGCTCGCTCCAGCTCTGTAGCTGCTGCCATCTTAGTTGGGTTAATTTGCATAGTCACTCCTGATTGGTGGTGGGCGTGGCTTTTGGGTGTGGCTTGAGCATAGCAGAGGGATAGTTAATTTGCATGTTTCTCTTTTATTATATAGGACTAGAGGCCCGGTGCACAAAAATTTGTGCACTCGGGGGAGGGAGGGGGGTCCCCCAGCCCGGCCTGTGCCCTCTTGCAGTCTGCGACCCCTCGGGAGATAACGACCTGCTGGCTTAGGCCTGCTCCTGGGTGGCAGAGGGCAGGCCCAATCCCTAGGTGCAGCCCCTGGTCAGGCTCAGAGCAGGGCCGATTGGGGAGTTGTGGCGCCGCCCCATCATGCACAGAGCAGGGCAGATCGGGAGGTTGCGATGCCACCCTCAGTCACGCTCAGGGTAGGGCCGATCAGGGGGTTGGTGCGCCGCACCCTGTCAAACACAGAGCCGCAGGGCAATCAGGGGATTGGGGAGCTCCCCCCTATCAGGCACAGAGCAGGGCTGATCAGAGGGTTGGGGCGCCTTCCCCTGTCACAAACAGAGCAGGGCGGATAGGGAGGTTGTGGCCCTGCCCCCTGTCACACACAGAGCGGCAGGGCGATCAGGGGATTGGGGAGCTCCCTGTATCAGGCACAGAGCAGGGCTGATCAGGGGGTTTGGGCGCTGCCCCCTGTCACGCTGATCCCAGTGCCGGAAGCCTCGCTGCTCCTCTGATCCCAGTGCCGGGAAGCATATTACCCTTTTACTATATAGGATAGAGGCCTGGTGCACGGGTGGGGGCCGGCTGGTTTGCCCTGAAGGGTATCCTGGATCAGGGTGGGGGTCCCCACTGGGGTGCCTGGCCAGTCTGGGTGAGGGGCTGAGGGCTGTTTTCCAGCTGGCGAGTGACTGAAGCTCCCAACCGCTCCTTGTTTTCTTTTTTTTTTTTTTTCTATTCTGGGCCAGCTTTAGCTCTGAGGCCTCGCTGCTGAAAACATCGATACAATGTTGCGGTCCGGCTGGCTTTTGGGGTTTTGTTTAGCTTCTTATTTGCAACATAGTACATAGTTGCTTAGAGTTGCAGCTGAGAGGCCGGCAAGGTGGGGAACATTGGAGTCTGCTGTCACTGGAGCAAGCAAGCCTCCCTGCTCGCTTCAGTGCATGGCTGCCGGCCGCCATCTTGGCTGACAGTTAATTTGCATAAGGATATGCTGATTAGCCAATGGGAAGGGTAGCGGTCGTACGCTAATTACCATGTTTCTCTTTTATTAGTGTAGATTTTATTAATACCAGCCTAATCAGAGGTTATCTTCTTACCTCAGTTAAAACTGTGTTTTAAGGAACTTTTTAAAAAGAATTAAATCTTTATTATTGAAAGTATTACATATATTCCATATTTCCCCCCAGTGACCCCTTCTAGACCATTACTGTCCCCCAGGCCAATCCCCCTCGCTCCTGGCCTACATCACCCTATTGTCTGTGTCCACAGGTTATGCATATATGCATGCAAGGTCTTTGGTTGATCTCCTCCTACCCATCTATTCCCACCACCCCACCTTCACTCTGAGGTTTTGAAGTCTGTTCTATGCTTCTATATCTCTGGATCTATTTTGTTCATCAATTTATTTTGTTCTATAGATTCCAGTCATGAGTGAGATCATGTGATACTTGTCTTTCTCTGACTGGCTTATTTCACTTAGCATAATACTCTTCAGGTCCCTCCATACTGTCTCAAAGGGTAAGAGACAGTATGGAGGGACCTGCTGCATAGTATTCCATGGTGTAAATGTACGAAAGCTTTTTTATCCACTCATCTACTGATGGCACTTGGGCAGTTTCCAGATCTTAGCTATTGTAAATTGCCCTCCTGTGAACATAGGGGTGCATGTATTCTTTCTGATTGGTGTTTCTGGTTCCTTAGGATATATTCCTAGAAGTGGGATCACTGGGTCAAATGACAGTTTCATATTTAATTTTTTAAGGAAATTCCATATTGTTTTCTGTAGTGGCTGCACCAGTCTGCATTCCCAGCAGCAGTGCACTAGGGTTCCCTTTTCCCCACATCCTCACCAGCACTTGCCATACTTTTTATAATATCAATCCAGATAAATAATTTCATATGAATCTATTTTTGCAATTCTTTTTTTAAAATCCTCACCCAAGGATATATTTTTATTGAGTTTAGAGAGAGAGAAACATTGATTGCTGCTTCCTGCATTGGCCCTGACTGGGTTTCAAACGCGCAACCACGGTATGTGCCCTGACCATGATCAAACCCACAACCTTTCGGTGTATGGGACAACGCTCCAAGCAGCTGAGCCATCCGTGCAGGGTCTTTGCAATTCTTGTCTCATATTTTATTTGGAGTATTTTTTCAAGAAACCAAGTCCTATCCATAATTATATCATCAGTTATTTCTTTTCAAAAGTAATAACTGTTGCCCTGGCCAGTTTGTACAGTAGTTGGAGCATCGTCCCATACACCAAAAAGGTGGTGGTTTAGTTCTGGTCAGGACGCATGCAGGTTGCAGTTCAGGCCCGGATCAGGGTGCAAGGCAACTAATCAGTGTTTCTTTCTCACATCGATGTTTCTCCTTCCTTCTCTCTCTCTCTCTCTCTCTGCCCCACACCCCCATCTCTAAAATCAATTTTTAAAAATAAAATTTAAATTTTAAAAGAAGATAGCTTCAAAAAAATTAAATAATTAAAAACGTAGGAGTCGCCCAGCTGGTGTGGCCCACTGGTTGAACATCGACCTATGATCCCTGTCAGGGCACATGCATGGGTTTGTTGGCTCAGTCCCCAGTAGAGGGCCGCTAGGAGGCAGCTGATCAGTGATTCTCATCATTGATGTTTCTGTCTCTCCCTCTCCCTTCCTCTCTAAAGTAAAAGAATATATATTAAAAAAAGAAAACCAGCCCTACCCGGTTTGGTTCAGTGGATAGAGCGTTGGCCTGTAGACTGAAGGGTCCTGGATTTGATTCCAGTTAAGGGCACGTACCTTGGTTGCAGGCTCCGCCCCTGCCCTGGCCCTGGTCAGGGCTCATGCATGCAGGAGGCAGCCAGTAGATTTGTTTCTCTCATATTGATGTTCCTCCCTGTCTTTCCCTCTCTCTTCCACTCTCTCTATAAAAATCAATAGAAAAATAACCTTGAATGAGGATTTAAAAAAAGAGAAGGAACAACATACTATAAGATAGTAAACATAGAGGAGTGTGTCCTCTTAACAGCAGCATATCCAAACACATTTGTGGGCCTAAAAGTACTCAATGAGTTGAGTTTCTATTTTATTCACGAAACAACTTAAATGATGTAATTTTTAAATTTAATGTTTCGTGTAATTCAATGTACCAGACATATGTCATTTCAACATGTAGTCAATGTAAAACGTTATTCATGAGGTATTTTGCATTCCTTTTAGGTACCAGGTTGCCAGAATCCACTGTATATTTCACTCTGATGACACATCTCAATTCTGACTGGCCACATTTCCAGTGTTCAGTAGCCACATGGGGTTCATGACTTTTCTGGTGGACAGAGCAGATCTAGACCCTTCCAGGCGAGGCGTGGGGCTAGTATCTCCATAGATCCCACACAGAGAGAGGGCCTTGCCATCTATTGAACACTTACTGTATGCCAGCCACTGGGATTTATCTCCTTAAGTCCCAGCGACAAGGCTGGGAGGTAGGGGGTGTTCAACCCATCTCATAGCTGAGACAACTGAGGCTCAGGGTGGTGAGTCACACAGTGGTGGAACCAAGGTCCGCTGCCCCAGGCCTCTGCTGCCGGAGCCCTCAGGGGAGGCTTAGGCCAGGAGAGGACCAGCAAGGTGGCAGCTGGAGCGGGGACTGTCTTCATGAGCCCACTCCCTCATGTAATGTCTTTATTCATAAATTATTACATTTGCCAGAGCTGTTCATGGGTAGTATTCACTGTTCATCGGTAAAATCTGCCACCCAAAACATTGTCTACTTGACACTCTTTTCTTTTTGCAACCACTCCCAAGGCCTGTTTCTTCATTCTTTACCACCCAGCTCAGGTGTGACTTCCTTTGGAAGGCTGCTTCTCCCCAAACTCTCCCTCCTCCTTTGTGCACTGGTGGTCACTCCCTGTGCTCCTTGTAAGCCTTTTACAAGCCGTTTTATCACATCTCTCAGCCCCTCCTGCGGGGGCTCTTTACCTGTTTTGTGCTATGGACCCTTTTGGCTACCTGGGAAAGCTTATGGTGCACAGGGCTCGCCAGGGAACTGACAGCAGCAAGGTGAATGGTGTCCTCCCGGCGTTCTGAAATACAGATTTTGAATCGTGTGTCTAATCCGCTTTGGTCCATAGCATTTGAAGCTTTGATGTAGCTTGAATTTTGTATTCCTTATATGTGCCTGTTATCTGCTTTTAAAAAATAATAGTAAAGGAATGTATTTCCACTGTTCTGTGACCTAAATGCATGGGGTTGTCTGTTCCATATCTAGGCCAAAACAACTTCACGAAATCCCAGACTTTTACTGTCCTGACAAAAACAACGTGAATTTCATTCCTAAAAGCAGCTCTGCTTTCTGCCTCGTCAACATCCTCAAGCCACTCCTTTCCACTCCAGACCTTACCCTCAAGGGCTCTGGCCACAGCCTGACAGTCACATGATCTGCCTTAACCACAGGTATCATCCTACCTTTCATCATCACTGTATCACAGTCCCAGAGATCCTAAATGACGGTGCATGGATTTCCTCCTTTGCTTTTGTGATGTTGTTGTCTTGTGGACTTGGTCCAGGTTAGTAGTTTGCCAGGAGCCTAATCCATTGAATAGCAATCCGTAGTCACAGAATCTTGCGACTGACATTTTCTTTATGTAGTTGGCACTGAGGTGGTACCTACAGGTTTTGCTAGTTGTCCGTCCAACAATCCACACAGTGGGGAGTACAGGCCAAGGAGGGTTTTGGGGCATAAGCTACAGGAACCTTTGAAAAATCCATCCTTTTTGGATTTAGGTTCACCCTAATACAGTTACTGCCAGTGTCCTGTGTCAGCAGTATTTCATGTCTGGGAATGTGGTAGTAAAATTAAGGAGCAGCTCTTTTAAAGGTGAGTTTCAGCAAACTGTGTTGGTAACAAGCATTCTTCTGAGGTCTTCATATACTGACTTATGATGCAATGATGTAATGTTCTTATACATTTTAAAGGGAGAAAAAATTTAAGTACTTGTAAAATGGATACAGTTGAGAGGGTTACTATGTTAGTTTATGCAGACATATCCCATCAAGAAAACCTAGTGGTAGCAATACATCTTCTGCAAGGACTTCTTATACTCATGCAACTTTAAAATATCTAAGGAATGAAAAGCATGCCCTGTTAAAGTTAAAATGGAGATGTATTTAGGGAAGTTAGATAAATTCAAACATAAGTCTATCAGGTTAGTTGGTGAGTCAGATGAATTTTGGTACCTTTTTTGTTCAAAACTAATTTACCTGGAATTAGTACATTTGTCTTCTAAGTCAGTAATAGCCCAGTTATTCAGGATCTAAATATTCTGGTTGGTTTACTGAGAACTTGGATTCTTTGCCTTTGACTTGACCATTTCCCCACAGAGAACTGCTCTGTCAGCAGTACAGGAAAGGTAAAACTGAAGTCAGGTGAGTTAGTGTAAAAGGCAGGAATAAGAAGTTAAAGACAAGGTTAAAACACACATGCCTGTTTTTGGATGACTTGCGTTCTGTTAAATCCGTGTTCTTTTCTTTGCCTCACACTTAACTTTCTTGTGTCTCCGTCCCTACAAGTATGAGGGTATATTACAGCTAGAATGCCACTTGTTAGTTTTTCCTTTTACTCTGTTGTGCATGTTGGTCTAATTCATATTTTTGTAGAGTTTCATATACCTTAATCTAAGGTAATTTAAAATAGGAATGGGATAACTTTATTATTTACATATTCTTGTAAATGGAACTTGTAATGTCTGGTTGCAAGAAGAATGTGAATTTGTATGTAAATGAATTGTATGGCAACCAAGCAGATCCCCTGGATTTGGGAGAAATAGAGCCTGACATTTGAAGATAAGAAAAAAAAAGGTGCAAATTACAAACAACTTTAACTGCCAGTGCCAATGCGCTCATTTTAAACATAGGAACTTTATCGCAGTCTTGAAAAAATACTAATCTTAGGTCCATTCCACTTTATTTAACCCTTAGCTCACAAGGAGTTGATTTTTTTTTTTAAATTAAATCTTTATTGTTCTGATTACATTTGTTCCTCTTTTTTTCCCATAACTCCCCTTCTCCCAGGTCCCGCCCCACCCTCCGCCGTCACTCCCCACCCACTGTCCTCATCCATAGGTGCACGATTTTTGTCCAGTCTCTTCCCGCATCTCCCATTCCCCTCCCTTCACCCCCCAAGAATAGTCAGTCCATTCCCCTTCTATGTCCCTGATTCATTGTAATCACCAGTTCATTCTGTACATCAGATTATTTATTCACTTGATTCTTAGATTCACTTGTTGATAGATGCATGTTTGTTGTTCATAATTTGTATCTTTACCTTTTTCTTCTTCCTCTTCTTAAAGGAAACCTTTCAGCATTTCGTATAATACTGGTTTAGTGGTGATGAAGTCCTTTAGCTTTTCATTATCTGTGAAGCTCTTTATCTGACCTTCAATGGGGTTGATTTTTTTTAATGGGTCTCAATATTTTCTTCTAAAATTACAATCTATAATTGTTTTTCTATAGAAAACTGTACAGGAAGTAAGTAAATTAGAATAACTTCAATGGGAATATAACTTAATTTTTTTTCAATTTTAAATAAATGTGTTTCCATTGCAGTAAAAGAAATAGGTGGCATGTATATATTGGTAAAGGAGCTATTCTGTGGTTATTTACTTTATCAGTCTTAAGTTATTTTTTTACCCTTAAAGAATTTGTTGTGATAAAGACATGTAAATTTACTGGATTTGATCATGACTGAGTGTGTTGCTTGTCATGTTTTTTTGTGAGCAGTTATGTTTTTAAAAGTATTGTTTTTATTTTTTGGTTAATATTGTGAGCATGGATGCCAACATTATTTTTGCTCTAGATTCTTCATGTTGTTTAAAATGTTTCTTACATGTATGACAAGCCAAATCCACCTTTCAGAAGGTGATATTGCTACCTGTGGGATAACTGGCAACAAGACAGGCTTTTTCTTTTCAATGGTTGACTTTTGCTCGAAGGTATTTAAAAAAAATGGTAGTATTTGTAGTCTTGGGTATGTCCAAGATTGGGACTGGTTTGTCAAGATTTTCTTTTGTTAAAGGAAAAAACAAGAAAATTGCCACTACTGAATTTACTGTACTATTCTAAACTTTAAGATTCATTCCTTGATGCTTGGACCAGTGGAGAGAATCAGACCAGTAGAAGTGCTGAATTTCCTGTGTAATTTTATGAATATTGTCTCAAATTTTCTTTTCATACACTTTGAGCCTGAATTTACTTATAAATAGTATATTCTTTTGCACATAATGATAGAAAAATGTGTTTGTGTTAAGTAGCAGGATATAAAATATTGTCACTTGTAACTTCCTTGCTTCCCCTTTCCTTGCTCTAGAACTTCAGGTACCTGATTTTAGTGGTAAATGCTAAGCAAACTTAACACAGGCTTTTATTGAAAGCAAATTACATACAGTTATACACTTTGTAAATGATACAAATTTCAAAAAGACATAGACTTTGTTCTCAAGCTTAAGAATCAGAAGGTGAAAAAGGGCCTACATGATTGCACCAACAGATAAAAAGTGAGAAGTATGCAGGGACCCAGGCCCAGCATCTCGAAGTTGGGGATGGGAGGTGGGATTAGAAGCTCAGAGATAATGGCTGAACAACTGGCACATTGTTTAACGGTAGGTGTTTTTTTTTTTTTTACTACATAAAATTTTAATATTTCTGCATAAAAGGACAACGTTGATAAAGGCAAGCCATTGAGATAAAGAATATAATTTCAAGAACATGTAATGTAAACTACTATTACAAATAAACAAAAAGTCAAACAGGAGTTGTGTACACACAACAGAGAAGAGAACCTAAATGAGTATATGAAAAAAACACACAAAAATAAATAAACTTTGGCAAGTTCTGTCCAGATAATAACAGTAGAAAGATACAACTAAACAATGTTGGAGATAAGAGAAGAGAAAAAACTACATATATGAATATAATTTTAAATTATACAAGAAAACTACATGTGATTTTAAACTAAAAATTTGAAATTCTGATGAAATACATGATTTATTAAAAAAAATTGAGAAGTAGACTCAGCAAAGTCCACTGAAAAGTGTGGTGGGAGTTCAGACGCTGCCTCCACTAGTGAATCAGGGAAGGCCCCCATAGAGAAGTGACATCTGAAATGGCCTGAGATTCATCAATTTTTCAATATGTAGCGGTTACTAGGATCTCACTTTATCCAGAGTTAAAATAAGACTTTTATCTCTGAACCAGGTCAGAAAGCAAGTCCTGCAAAATTACCTTTAGCTCATATTAATAACTAACCATTAAACACACAAATAACATATAAACCACCAAAGTTGTACATGGAGAGCTGAACGGACATTATTGCCATGCTGCGTTTAAATATGTCTGTAATCCCAGGGCTGCTGGAATCTCATTCCAAAGGAAGAAGACTGGCAGGAGGCTCACAGTGTGACCTAATAAGAATAGTGATGAAAGTTACTCTGCATGAGGTGGAGGTGAGAATTGAAGAGTAAAAGGAAAGGGACTGAGGAAAGAAGAACTAAGAGGAGAGGAGAGAGAGAAAGAGAGGGAGAGAGAGAGAGAGAGAGAGAGAGAGAGAGAGAGAGAGAAGTGGGAAGACAAGTTGGGAGTAGATGAAAGAACAGGAAAGATGGGCACAAAAAACTCACCAGCGCTTCCTAAGCCAAAATGCAAGAGCTGTCAGAAGCACCAGGGGCACCATCACTGCCAAGATGATCCAGCCCACGGAGCCTTGATGATGTTCTGTGGGTTTGGGTGAACACAAGGTGTCATTTCAAACTCACCCCCTGTTTACTGCAGTTCCCTGGTCTGCCTTTTTTTTTTTTTAATTTTATTTTCTGCCTTTTTTATTTGAGTGTTCGCCTCACTAGTCTTTGTTCTTGTTCCCTCTCTCTTCCCTCTTCAGAGTTGAATCTATCATCTAACCCTCAACATCTTCCTACTTCTGCTGGTCTCTCATTTTTAACTCTTCTATTTATTGAACTATTTTCATTCTTTTGGGTCTGGAGGCCATAAATCCCAAATTTTACGGGGCTCTCCTGCTCTGCTTGTAGACTGTTATCTGCTCCCATTCCCAGTGTGGGCCCCAGTTTTTCTTACCCAGGTAGAGGAGGATGTCCTGGCCTCCTAGGCTGCTATGTCTCACCCGGCAATACAGGCCAGATGTCTCAGTGGCTTCCACATCCAGGAAAACCTGAAGGTACCATGTGCCATCAGCATTGGGCAAGATACCACTTTGTTGAGTGCCCTGTTGTACCTGTTCACCTCGCATCCACTTTACCCAAATTGGCTTTGGATGGAAGCCAGAGACATGGCAAACCAGCATCTGACGGTCAGGACCAGGATTAGAGCCGGTGGACAGCCAGGCCTCTGGTTTTACTGCAGAGAACAGGAGAGATACTCAGATAAGGACTCTAACACAGACTTGGAGGTTCATATCTTCACGTCAGTTTAGAAGGACACATCTGTCACATGCTGGGAATTCATCACGCATTATCCTTCTCCCTCTTGACCCCTTATCTTTAATTTAGAGGGAAGGTGGGAAGGTGTAATTTTAGGAAGAATATGGGACTGACCTTGTCTCTGGAGATCGGCCTTCCCTGCATGAAGAATACTCAATAGGAAACGTGGGCAGGTGTCAGTGAGAATGATCTGTACTGTTTCCTTGCTGGCATGATACTGATTGAATACTCTGCTCACATCCTGAGCTCTTGTTCCACCCTTTGCAGTTGGTAGCCATGAATTGTTTTGGAAGTGCAAGAGGTCTGATCCTTGATAAGCCAATCGATGGAAGCCTACAATGGCTCCCCCAGGGTCCAGCTCACAGCCCAATGTTACCTGAACCTCAAAGGGATCTAGAAAAGATGGATTGTAAATTAGAGGAAAGAGGAAATAAAAAGATTAAATTAGTGGAAGCAAAAAAAGGAAATAAAAGAAGTTTGGGGGTTTTGAGATCATGGAACAAAGTCTTGTTTGATCAGAAATTTAGAAAAAGTGTTATTGGTGGTAGTTGAAGGTGGAAGAAAAAATGATTTTTTTTTTTTGAAATAGAAGTGAGCAAATTGTTGAAAGAAGGTGTCATAAATGGTAAGAGTAAGAGAATAAGGAAGCACTTATTATGAAAGAGTTGTGATTATAACCTAGGTGAATGAAATTCAATAGGTTACAATAAATGTACAGACAGAGAATGCTGATGAGATTGAATGTGGGAAAAATTGGAATGAAGAACTCATTGAGACACACACCCCTCACCCAGCACATTGCACCTTCCCATTTTGGGAATTGAACTTACATTTAAGCTGCCATTCACTGGCATGTCTGTGAGTTACTTGAGGCATTAGAATGGAGAATCCATGGAAGAATTCTTCCAGGTCTTTTATCTCTTTCTTGCTCAAGTTGCCCTTGGACCAAGGACGCAGGAAAATAATTCTGCCAGAGTTGGTATCCCAACCATGGGTCTTCAAGTCATCCAACCAAGCAGAGTTCTGAATTTTCACCCAGGAACGGTTGTAGAAGGAAGAACTCTGGATCATTTTGAAGGAGATCTCCTCCTGGGAGGCTGTAGCTAAAGAACAGGTAGAATGAGGAGAAGAAAGGCATCAGAAAGGAGAGAGAATGAAGAAAGGTGCCAGAAAGGAAACACTCAGAATCTGGAGATAAGGGAAGCCATGGCTACCTCAGCAGACACTCAGCTACCCAGGGCCCCAGGCTTTACAAACAACCTTCAGAAGGGCACAGGGTCCCAGAGTACGGGATACTCAGAACTACGCTGACATTCTCCTCTCCAGGTATGTTCTGGGGACACTGCACCACACAGAAACACACACACACACACACACACACACACACACACACACATACACACACACATATCCCTTTTGCACCCGACAGGGCAGTTGCCAGAGTTCTTACCCTCTTCATTGTCACCAGCTGCGAGGAGAACTGCTAGCAATGAAATTTGCAGAAACAGCATTTCAGTTACAGATGTTATTTCTTTCTCAGGAAAGTCTGTCTTTAGCTTCTGTTTTAAATAAATCTACTCCACAATACCTCTAATCTGACTTCCTTCTTTTACCAACAAACCACCACCAAAAAAAAAAAAAAGAAAGAAAAAGTGCTCCTTCCATAAACTGTAGGCACTGATTCAGCCTCTCATTTCCCCTCCACTTCTGACTTTCAACTTCTCCCCTTGCTACCAGCCTTCATTCTGTTCACCTTCCTATAATTCAGCCTCTATGGACTATGTCTTATGCGCTATTGAAAAGTCAGTTTACCTCTGGGGACATGTTCTTCTCACTCAGACAATGAGAGCATAAAACCAAATGGCTTTCCAATTCCTACCTGATGTTCTGTTGTCCCTGCTCTTTCCTGTCACTCTGTCCTTCTCTTGCCAAATTTAAATTTTCTTCAAGTACTCTTCTTCTATCTGAGCCCCACCCTATCACATTTATATCTTTGACCTCTCATTGATTTTTTTAATTTTGATTTTCAGAATCTCCTATGATTGCCCTGTGTAACAGTATAAACTACTACTCCATTATCCTTAGGGAAGAACCAGTAGCCATCACAGAGACCACAGGAACCTGGAAACATAAGGAAATATCTTCTCTGACTTGCATTGATATATACCCAAAAGAAATTTTACCCAGATGTCACTTAGCACCTGCCTAGATACAAGGACCTTGCAACACTCTTGAATGTATAGTGGTCTACAGGCACTTTATTCAAGGAAATCTTATTCTACTTAGGAAGAAAACACATAAACTAAGGACTATACTCCTTGGTGTGCGGGGTTTTATTATAATGTATAAACTAGACAAAAACAAGTCTTCTTGAAACAAAGTCCCAACCCTTAACTGATGTTGCCCACTCAGAATCTTGGCCTCAGGGTGATAGGTCTGTATTCCGCTGTTGTACTGGGTCCCCAGTTCAACGGAATGCCTGGTAAGGTGCTCAATGAATAAGTTTGAATGATTGAATAATTGGGTTCAGGCATCCAATTATTTTTTTTCATTAGATTTGTAGCATAATTGTTTAAAGGATCAGAAATCATTATTTGTATTTCTAGTTGGTGAAATGAGAATCTTACATAGTTTTATTTAGGATTAAAATATATGCTAATAAGCATGAAGTATACAGAGAGGTTATGCTGTAAATCTCCTATTATAATATTTAAGAAACAGTGATACTTTGTGGGAAACTAAATTAATAGAATATTCTGCAGTTCTTTATTCTAGATTTCCTTCTTATTGGCCCTGCTTGGATGTTCCATGCTTGTTTTATCATAAGTTGGTCTTTGCTGGCCATGCTGACCCTCATTTTTATAATGTTTAAAAGGCTCTTAAAATGTTGTTTTCCTTTGTAACTCCTAGATAAATGTGCTCTGGCTGTTATTTTGTTATTTATTTATGTACAAGGAAACAAATTATCTAAGACTAATTCTTAGAATATTTTGGAAAAAAGTTAAGGCTATCTTAACCTAAAATTAAAAAGCCAAACGGGAGGCAGTAAGGGTTTATTTGTATTCCAATTTGGGAAGCACAGATTCAAGCAGAAACCACCTAGTGTCCTGATTACAGGGTGAGAGGAAGGGAATTTTAGGAGAAAAGAATGGGATAATTGCATGAATAAAAAAAAAGATTTCTATTGGTGCTAACAAGCTGATAAGATAAATTACTCTATGGCTATTGTAGGGGTTCAGAACAGGCCTCCACAGAATGTGCCACTTTAACATTTGCATTATTTTGAGCCTTAGCATTGGAATTATGTTGAACCAAAGACAATTAAGACCCTGCACGCTTATAAGAAATTTTTACTTCTCCCTTAAAGAATTTAAATGAGGGGACTTGCCCATAATAAGCTTTCAGCAAAAACATTTTTTAACCAATCTACATGGCAGGACAGACTACTGGTTACTGAACATCTCTTATTACCAACCTTTTGAAGCCCCAACCATTCCTACCTCATCTTTACCTCAGAATTGCCTCTCATACCTCAATTTTAAAAGTGCCATGTGGTAAATCTGACAAGTTCAGTGACAGAAAGTAGCCTCACAGGGTGACCTGTCATAACTTGCTAACTAGGCAGGTCACAATGGGTAGTCATGCTCCAGGTCTATAACAGGTGTATCTATGCCTTAAGCAAGCTGTCCATTGTTCTTGTGCATTTAGGTGAACACACCTTTGAAATGTCAAAGGTAATCTTTTGCAGACCCGTCTCAGGTGTAACCACCTCAAGGGAGCACATAATCTTGTTAACTGTCCTGCCCCCCTTTTGGTGCCCGGGACTACCCTCCATGAACTGAGCCACACTGGCCAGAGCAGGATGCCCCTGTTTTCCCCTGTGTCTTCAGACCTCCCTGGAAATCTGTCCTCTTGGTCCATTGGTGCTTAGGCTACAAGCATGCTCATGTTCTAACAGCTGTTACATGGTGCTCCTCAAACACCATCAGAGCTCTGGAATTTCTCTGTCCTCTAAAGCTCTCCTCAGAACCCAGACGGGAGCTCCCCTCCCACACAGTCTCTCAGACTCATCTGAACTCCCGCTCCCCAGGAGCAGTAACCTCAACTTCCCTGCTAGAGAAACCCACTGCCTCTTACACTCATGTGCCTTTTACTGAGCTTCTTCTTTTCCCTCCCACTGGCTTCACGTTTTTCTATCCTCTTTCTGGCAGCTAGCATCTCTCTGTATCTGATGTGAGTCCTTCTTGCCCTTCACAGCAAGCCACTTGCACGAAAAGAATCTTAGGACTGAGAGTCAAGATACATTTCTGGATGAGACACCTGCTGGATGCAGTGAATTGGAAAAAACACATCAGCATTCTGGCCTCAGTTTTCTTCTCTGTAAAAAAACTGGGTTGAAAGAAGTAAATGTTTTCTAATGTTGTCACCTTTCCTTCTAGCATTCTGTGTGTCTTCCTTGGCTCCCATTTCTCCCCATTCCCATGCTCTTCCTCCCCATTTTGCTTTCCCCTCATTTTTTAAAACTTACTTTTCAATTAGTTTATGTTAAATATTATTTAGTATTAGTTTTCGGTGTACAACATAGTGGTCAGACAATCATATCCTTATAAAGTGTTTCTATTTAGGAGTATTAGTTTCAGGTGTACAGCATAGTGATGAGACAATTATGTCCTTACAAAGTGTTCCCTCCAGTATTTTCAGTACCCACCTGGCACCTTATATAGTTACTACGGTATTACTATATTCCCTGTGTTGTACTTTACATCCCTATGACTATTTTGGAACTATCAATTTTACTTCTTATTAAAAAAATATTTTTATTGATTTCAGAGAGGTAGGGAGAGGGAGAGAGAAATACAGAAACATCAATGATGAAAGAGAATCATTGATCAGCTGGCTCTAGCTCGCCCTACACTGGGGAGCTCACAACCGGGGCATGTGTCCTAACCAGAATTGAACCATGACCTCCTGGTTCATAGGTTGTTGCTCAATCTCTGAGCCAAGCCAGCCGGGCTCAATGTTACTTCTTAATCTTTTTACTTTTTTCACCCACTCATCCAATCCTACCCCCTCTGGCAACTGTCAGTCTCTTCCCTGTACCTATGAGTTCGTTTCAATTTTGTTCTTTAGATTTCATGTATAAGTGAAGTCATGTGGTATTTCTTTTTCTCTGCTGACTCTTTTTACTTAGCTTTATACCTTCTAGATCCACCCACACTGTCACAAATGGTAAGATTTCATTCTTTTTTATGGCTGAGCAATATTCCATTGTATATCTGTGCTACCACCTTCTTACCCATCCTCTATTGATGGCCACTTAACTTGTTTCCATATCTTGGTCCTTCCTTGTTTCTCCTTCTGCATGTCTTAGCAGCCATTCTCCATTTAGCCCCAGCACAGCTCCCAGCCTCCTCTCCATTTATCATAGTCCCTGTCCATTCACTATCATCTCAGTCTTTCCTTCCTCCCTCACTTTCAGCTAAAGCATTGTTTTATTGTGTGACCCTGAAATTCCTGTGTGTAATATGTAAATCACAGTTATGGATTTAACTTCTGGAATGATGGCACAAAACATAACTTGAGAAGACTGTGATAATTCTCATGTGAGGGAAAGTACAGGGATGGAATGAGTCTCATATGTTTTATCTTTCCAGCCAGTGTGGCTCAGTGGTTGAGCACTAACCTATGAACCAAGAGGTCCCAGGTTCAATTCCTGGTCAGGACACATACCCAGGTTGACGCCTCAGTCCCCATTAGGAGGACATACAGGAGGCAGTTGATTGATGTGTCTCTCATTGATGTTTCTATCTCCCTCTCCCTCTCCCTTCCTCTCTTAAAAAAATCAATAAAAACATATTTAAAAAAAAATCTGTTTTATCTACTATATATTTGCACTACTTATGTGGCTTTGCTCAATCTGAGCACCAGAATATTGGCTGCAATGATTATGTCAGACCTGGGCAGTGAGACCTGTATATTCATGAAAATATTTCAACTGGTTTTTAATTTATAAAGATACCTAAAGTATTAAAACTAAACCTACATAACAAGCAACAATACATAACACCTGTGTGTTAGATATAACCTAGATCCTCAATTAAAAACTGATGAGAACTCTTGGTCTGAGAACATTGATTGGTTATACTGCTGAATAGTTCTCACTGTTCTAGCAATCACTAGATAGTGGTAAAAATTCACATACCTGCCAGGGGCCTCTTTTGGTAGAGTGCATATAATATTTTCTTTCTTTTCCTAATTTATTTCGTCAAGGCTCTTATTATCAGATAGAAAGTAGGTGAAGAAAACTCTTTGTTATATGTTTTAAGAAGATTTTGATATTTTCCTAATATGTTCTGAAAATCCTGCCTAAATATTTAGTTATTATCCCGCAATGCCTGTTATATACTTGTTCCTATTTTGCTTAATGACTAATCATCTAGAAGAAAACTTTGCCAACACCAGATGTGTTGGTTTTCTAGGGTTGCCATAGCTACTCACAGACTGAGTAACTCAGACACCAAAAATGTATTTCTCAGAGTTTCAGGGGACGGAGTTTAAGATCAAGGTGTCAGCAGGTTTGTTTCTCCTGAGGCCTCTCTCTTTGGCTTTTGGACGGGCCATCTTCTTGCTGTGTGCTCACATCACCGTTCCCTTGTGCACACACCCATCCCTGGTCCTGGAGTCTGTGTGTCCAATTTTTTTCCTAGAAGGATACCATTCGGAATGGATTAGGGCTCATCATAAGGGCCTGGTTTTAATGGAATGATCTCCATAAAGGCCTTTTTATCAAATTCATTCACATTCTGAGATATTGGGGCTTAGGACTTCAGGAGATAAATTTTAGGGAGAGCAAATTCAGCCCATACACTGGATATTTTCACTTTTCAAAATCTTATTTACTTTTCTTCTTTACTTTTCAAAATCATCTTGACTTGCAGATGTATTTTCTTTTTAACAGAGGTGTCTCACAGATATTTAGACTTCAGAGACAGTAAGTAACCCTTAGCTTCCAAAAAGCCTGTATTT
Source organism: Myotis yumanensis (assembly GCF_028538775.1). Classification (NCBI taxonomy): domain Eukaryota; kingdom Metazoa; phylum Chordata; class Mammalia; order Chiroptera; family Vespertilionidae; genus Myotis; species Myotis yumanensis. The sequence goes on from NW_027223759.1 coordinate 10,514,798, forward strand.
CTGTATTGTTTTCTTACAATTTTTCCTCTTCTTTTACAAGATACACTTGAAAAAGAACAACAACAACATAGTAGGAAGAGTAGTGGTTATCAAGATTTATTAAATCTAAAGTAATTAAGATTACTCTATTACATTACATTGGCTAAGGATAGACTCACAAAAGATTGGAACAAAATAAGGAGTTCAGCAAGAGGTCAGTATACATATAGGCACTTAAATTACAACATAATTGGTGCTGCATGTCATGTTTAGTCAGTTGATTTACATGGGAAAATTTAACTTTTATCTCCATTTCATAGCACACACAAAAATCAAGTTCAGACATATTGTATATCTAAAAGTAAAAGTTAAGCTTCTTAATGATAAAATGGTTTTCAAAGTGTGATCCTCAGACCACCAGAATCAGCATCATCTGAAAGTTGTAAAAAAAATGCAAATTCTTTTTTTAAAAAATATATTTTATTGATTTTTCACAGAGAGGAAGGGAGAGAGATAGAGAGTAAGAAACATCGATGAGAGAAAAACATCGATCAGCTGCCTCCTGCACATCTCCCACTCGGGATGTGCCCGCAACCCACATACATGCCCTTGACTGGAATCGAACCTGGGACCCTTCAGTCTGCAGGCCGACGCTCTATCCACTGAGCCAAACCGGTTTCAGCAAAGCAAATTCTTAGACCTCTTTTCTGACACAAAGAACTAAACATTCTGGAGGTAAACAAACGTTTCTTTAAAAAAACAAACACCTTGCAGATGCAGTGGATACTCACTCAAGTTTGAGCACCACAGTTTAAGGAGAATGTCTCATGACCTTGGAGAAGGAGTAAATAACTTACAGGAGTAAATAACGATCATCATAAAGAACAATATAAATTAATTGTATCCCATTGAAAATTATTTCCATCACAATACAAGTTTAAGAGAGTAAAATGTAAACCAGAGACTGGTAAAAAATATTCACAATACATACATTCAGCAGAGGACAAGTATACAGACATTATAAAGAAGTTCAAATCAGTAAGAAAAAGACCAACATTCTCCCTCACCACACACACACACACACACACACACACAGCTAAAAATTTAAAGTAGTACTTCACAAAAAAGTGTATCTAAATGGCTAATAGGCATATGTTAAGTACTATTAGTCAACAGGAAAAAACAAACCCTAAACAACAATTAGATAACCAAAAATACCGACACAAGAATGGCTAAAATTAAAGGGGTTATAATATCAAACAAGAGTGAGTTTGTGGAGAAGATAAAAGGGAAACTGGTAGAAGCACTGTGAAAACCTGTTTCTATTAAATGTAAAAATATGTACCTTCTGTGACCCAGAAATTCCATTTCTATGATATTCTTATGACAAATGAATGTTTATGTTATCAGTATACATGCATAAATATGTTCAATGATCCGCACCCTGCAAAGTCAAGGACTGTCCTTGAGGTGCTAATGCCCCCACGTCTGAAGTCTTGAGCACCCACAGCTGAAAATCCCTTCTCACAGGTGTCCCGACCACATCATGTAAAAGCCTTAGGATGCAATGGGACAGACTTGCAGTGCAGCTAAAGTTCAGGGCTGTTGCCTTGCAGTCGCTGGGGGTTGGAGTGGGGGGGCGGGAGAATTGTACTAAGAAAATGTGAGGCAGGACAGAAGAGGTGACTGATACAAGTAGGTTTTTCAAAAATTAATCTTTATAACAAGCAGGTCTTTATGAGTAAACAAAAATATAATATATATACAAACCAATTATTTTTTTGCTTTATTTATTTATTTATATTTTTTTGCTTAAAATATTACAAAGAGTATCACATATGTCTCCTTCCCCCCCACCCCCGCCCTTGACAATCCCCTGGTCTCCCCTACCTCCCAGTGTCTTATACCCAATTATTTTTTTTTATAGGAATCTTATATAGGCCAGTCTGTTCAGTAACTGTTTAACTCTCAGTTATTCAAATACAGATGCCTATTCAAAAACAGACATTCACAAGCATCAAGTTACAGCTCTTTAATGCTGTCTAAAGAGAAATGCCTGTGAAACTCTATGTTGATCACCTTCACTCTATTGGAAATTAAAAACCAGTGCCTGCCTGGCTGGCGTGGCTTAGTGGTTGAGCATCGACCTATGAACCAGGAGGTCACAGTTCGATTGCAGTCAGGGCACAAGCCCAGGTTGCAGGCTGGATCCCCAGTGTGTGGTTTGCAGGAGGCAGCTAATCAATGCTTCTCTCTCATCAGTGTTTCTATCTCTTTCTCCCTCTCCTTCCCTCTCTGAAATCAATAAAATATATTTAAAAAAATAAGGCCAGTGAGTTAAAAAACAAAACAACACACCCTTTGCCTGCTGTGCAGCTGTTCACCTGCAGTAACAGCTGTTTATCTGTTGGGTCCGTTACCCTAACCCACCACTCTGAGAAGATAAGGCAAACTCAGTATGGAACCTTGCAAGTGAACTATATTGATGTGGGCAGCTTGACTCTGGTGTACTTACCCCATGTAGCTTCCCCATACTTAAAGGCAGCCTCACATGAAATCTCTATATTGCACTGTAATCTGAAAGTCTTAATTTCTCCAGTTTTTGTTAGTTACTCTCCTTTAATCTCCAAATTAAAGTATGTATAAGAAATTATACTGAGCTAACTGGTTTGGCTCAGTGGATAGAGCACCAGCCTGTGGACTGAAGTGTCCCAGATTCGATTCTCATGAAGGGCATGTACCCAGTAGGGGATGTGCAGGAGGCAGCTGATCGACGTTTCTTTCTCATTAATGTTTCTAACTCTCTACCCCTCTCTCTTCCTCTCTATAAAAAGTAAATTCCTATAAACCAATTTAATTTCATTGTTCTAAAACCGCAGTTACATAATTTCTACTTATCCAACTTGCATTATATTTTATTAAAATTTTCTTCAGACAGATCAATTCTTAAATAAAAATTATACATGGTAAAAAGTAATTGGCAAATCAAATCTTGAATTTTACCTGTAAAAGGTTTGCTTTTGAAAGTTAACTTCTATAGCCATTATTTATACAAAAATTCAGTTTCCCCTGATTGACTTGCATAGATCTAAATAGTACTATCTGCAGTTGTATCCACTAAGTATTTCACTTTGTTTGGTTTTGCTGCTATTTATATTTATTTTAAGATGTAGATAAAGCAAACATAGTCCTTTGTTTTGAATTAGTTTATTACATTGCTAATTAGGTTCTCCAACAAACTTTGCAAACTGTGTACTAACTATGCAGACTCTGAACTGATAAAAGAGCATATAGAACAGGAGTAAATGTTCTCTGTTATACAGACTATCATGTCCTCTACAAATAAAGATGGTTGAGCTTCTTGGTTTATAATCTTCTTGCTTTAATTTTTTATTTTGTCATATTAATTCTTAATAAGATTGGGGCATTCACTACAATGATGAATACAAAAGGCCTTAGGAGAGAAGCCAAAAGTGTCACCATTTAGTGGGATGTTCGCTGTTTTGGTTTTTTCCCTCTTTATGAAATTGAGAAGGTGCCCTTTCGTTCCTAGTTTACTGGAAGTTTTTGACACAAAAAGGTGTTCAATGTTTCAAATGTTTATTTCTACCTATTGAGATAAAACATGATTGTTCCCCTCTATTCTATTACCATGGTGAATTATAATGATTGATTTTAAATCTTCGTCTGGAATAAACCCAAATAGTCATTTTATACCTTTTTATACAGTGCTAGATTCTATTACTTTTTGTTAGGAATTTTGTATCTATGTTTATAAGAAATATTGGTATGTAGTTTGATTTTCTTGCAATTATCTTGTAAGTTTTTTTAAAAATTGGAATAATTTATTCTAACAAAAGTACAAAGTATGGAAAAATTAGTGTGTTTGAATGATTTCAGAGAGTAGAGAAAGGTTCACACTAGCAGGTTGAGTGTTTAGCACCTTTGAACAGAGATATTCAGAGTGCGGACACGTGGCAGTCCAGGTTCCGACTGCCCAAGAACGATCCGTGATTGAGGGTGTGCTGATCACAGGACAGTGTGGTCATTTGGGTTTTTCTCTGCATGTTGAGAGTGCCACAGAAAACAAAGAGTGGGAAAGCTGTTCACTGAATTCATGGCTGGTGGTTAGAAGGTCGGAGAGAAATGTTGAGACAGAGGAGAAAGAGCCTGGGGGGATGAGGTGGTCAGTCAGATGGACAGTCCGAAGGCGCTGATGATGCAGTACATGGTCTTGTTCTCCCATCGCACGGTGCAGCTCCCGTCAGTAGAGCTGTCCCAGAGGCAAGACCTTGCCGTGTGTAGTCCCGCTCAGTTCTTCTGCATAATTATACAGGTCACAATGTATTTGAATGGTTTTCCCAGCTTGGTGAGTTGGCTTAAAGTTTGTTCTACGACATTTGTGGTCCACTGATTGACTTTGCTGTGCTGATAGTCGTTGCCTCCGATGGCACTTTCTATAGCCTCTTTCACAATGTTGCTCACTTCGTCAACAACAAAAGTGGTCTCTTCGGCAGTCTGGTAGTCTTCCATCTTCCCCGGCCTCCGCCGCCCTCTTGTAAGTTTTTAATGGTAGAAATATGCTGACCTCATAAAGTAAATTAGGAATGCCTTCTTCGTATTCTGAAAGGTTTTAATATAAGGCTGGTGTTTCTTCTTCTTTAAATGTTTGAATTCAACAATCTTTCTGAGCCACAGGTTTTCTTTGTGGGAGAGTTTTAATAACACATTACTTAAATATTTATAATTTTTTATGTTTGTCCACTATATTTTATATATGATATTTAACAATTATATTACATATTTTATTAACACCAACCTATTCAGATGTTATCTTCTTACCTCAGTTCAAAATGTATTTTAAGGAATTTTTAAAAAACAATTAAATCTTTATTATTGAAAGTGTTACATATAACCCACTTCAGCTACCTCCTCCCTTATCCCTAACAGAACATCACCACCGCACACCGCCCGCCCGCCCCCCCCTCCCCCCCCCCTCCCCCGCCCACCCACTGCCCCAGGCCTTCATCACCCTATTGTCTGTGTCCACAGGTTATCCATATATGCATACAAGGTCTTTGGTTGATCTCCTCCTACCCCCAACCCCCACCTTCCTTCTGAGATTCTGCAGTCTGTTCTATGCTTCTATAGGGTGTCCCAAATTCACGCAAGATTTGCCATTCAATTCAAATGCAAATCTTGCGTGAATTTTGGGACACCCTATATGTCTCTGGATCTATTTTGTTCATCAATTTATTTTGTTCATGAGATTCCACACATGAGTGAGATCATGTTACACTTGTCTTTCTCTGACTGGGTTATTTTGCTTAGCATAATACTCTCAAGGTCCCTTCATACCGTCTCAACGAATAACAGACAGTATGGAGGGACCTGTTGCATAGTATTCCATGGTGTAAATGTACCCCAGTTTTTTTAATCCACTCATCTATTGATGGCCCTTGGGCTGTTTCCAGATCTTAGCTATTGTAAATTGCCTTCCTATGAACATTGGGGTGCATATATTCTTTTTGATGGATGTTTCTGGTTTCTTAGGATATATTCCTAGAAGAGGGATCACTGTGTCAAATGGCAGTTCCATATTTAATTTTTTAAGGAAATTTCGTATTGTTTTCCATAGTGGCTGCACCAGTCTGCATTCCCAGCAGCAGTGCACTAGGGTTCCCTTTTCCCCACATCCTCTCCAGCACTTGCCATACTTTTTATAATATCCATCCAGATAAATAATTTTATATGAATGTATTTTTGCAATTCTTTTCTTAAAATCCTCACCTGGAGATATATTTTTATTGATTTGAGAGAGACAGAGAAACATTGATTGCTGCCTCCTGCATTGGCCATGTCTGGGATTCGAACCCAAAACATTGGTATGTGCCCTGACCAGGATTGAACCTGAAACCTTTCAGTGTATGGAACAATGCTCCAACCAGCTAAGCTATTCGTCTAGGGCCTTTGCAATTCTTGTCTCATATTTTATTTGGAGTATTTTGTCAAGAAACCAAGTACTATCCAGTAATTATATCATCAGTTACTTCTTTTCAAAAGTATTAACTATCGGTCTAGCCACTTTTGCTCAGTGCTTGGAGCATCATCCCATACACCAAAAAGGTGTCGGTTCAGTTCTGGTCAGGGCACCTGCAGGTTGCAGTCCAGTCCCTGATCAGGGTGTAAGGCAACTAATCAGTGTTCTTTGCTCACATCAATGTTTCTCTCTCTCTCTCTCTCTCTCTCTCTCTCTCTCTCTCTCATCTCTCTCTATCTTAATCTCTCTTCCTCTCTAAAAAACCCCATATATTTAAAAAAGAAAACTAGCCCAATCTGGTTTGGTTCAATGGATAGAGCGTTGGCCTATGGGCTGAAGGGTCTTGAGTTTGATTTTGGTTGACAGGTACTTTGGTTGCAGGCTCCTCCCCTGCCCTGGCCCTGGTCAGGGCTCATGCATGCAGGAGGCAGCCAGGCTATGTGTTTCTCTCATATTGATGTTCCTCCCTGTCTTTCCCTCTCTCTTCCACTCTCTCTCTAAAAATTAATGGAAAATTATCCTCGAATGAGAATTTAAAAAAAGAAAAGAAAAACATACTCTCAGATAATAAAAATAGAGGAGTGTGTCCTCTTAACAGCAGCTATCCAAACACATTTGTTGGCTTAAAAGTACTCAATGACTTAAGTTTCTATTTTATTCAAGAAACAATTTAAATGATGTAATTTTTAAATGTAATAATATGTTGCATGTAAGCCAATGTACCAGACATGTCATTTCAACATGTACTCAATATAACACGTTATTTATGAGATATTTTGCATTCCTTTTAGGTACCAAGTTACCAAAATCTGCTGTATATTTCACACTGATGACACATCTCAACTCTGACTGGCTACATATTCAGTGTTCAGTAGCCACATGGGGTTCATGACTTTTCTAGTGGACAGTATACATCTAGACCCTTCCAAGTGACCCGTGAGGCTAGTATCTCTGTACATCCCACACAGAGAGGGGGCATTGCCATGTATTGAACACTTACTGTGTGCCAGGCATTGGAATTTTTCTCATTAAGTCCCAATGACAGGCTGGGAGGTAGGGGGTGTTCAACCCATCTCATAGCTGAGACAACTGAGGCTCAGAGGGGTGAGGTCACACAGTGGCTGGAACCAAGGTCTGCTGGCCCAGGCCTCTGCTGCCAGAGCCCTCAGGGGGAGGCCGAGGCCAGGAGAGGACCAGCGAGGAGGCAGCTGGAGCGGGGCCTGTCTACATGAGCCATGTGATCAAAAAAATTGTATTTTGGAAATAAGTGCTTAATAAGTTCTCAACCATCATTGGAAGTTGGTTTGAAAGTCAGTGAACCAATAGGAAGCTACCCAGTGTTGATTGCTAGCTAGGAGTAAGGAGCCCCTTTGGTTTTCTGCACAGTATTTGTCATATGATCTCCCTTTACCACAGGTATCATCCTACCTTTCATCATCACTGTATCACAGTCCCAGAGATCCTAAATGACGGTGCATGGATTTCCTCCTTTGCTTTTGTGATGTTGTTGTCTTGTGGACTTGGTCCGGGGATAGTTTGCCAGGAGTGTAATCCATTGAATAGCAAAACGTAGTCACAGAATCGTGCAACTGACATTTTCTTTGTGTAGTTGGCACTGAGATGGTACCTACAGGTTTGGCTAGTTGTCCGTCCAACATTCCACACAGTGGGAAACAGGCAAAGGAGAGCTTTGGGGCATAAGCAACAGGAACCTTTGAAAAATCCATCCTTTTTTGCATTTAGGCTCATCCTAATATAGTTACTGCCAGTGTCACGTGTCAGCAGTATTTCATGTCTGGGAATGTGGTAGTAAAATTAAGGTGAGTTCCAGCAAACTGTGTTGGTAACAAGCATCCTTCTGAGGTCTTCATATACTACCTTATGATGCAAAGACTTAATGTTCTTATACATATTAAAGGGAGAAAAAATTTACTTACAGCGGTTCTCAACCTGTGGGTCATAAACAATGAAAATGCATCCTGCATATCAGATATTTACATTACGATTCATAACAGTAGCTAAATTACAGTTATGAAGTAGCAACGAAAATAATTTTATGCTTGGACGTCACCACAACATGAGGAACTGTATTAAAGGGTCTCGGCATTCGGAAGGTTGAGAACCACTGAAGGGTTACTACATCAGTTTATCCAGACATATCCCATCAAAGAAAACATAGTGGTAGCAATACATCTTCTGAAAGGACGTCTTATACTCATGCAACTTTAAAATATCTAAGTAATGAAAAGCATGTCCTGTTAAAGTTAAAATGGAGATGTATTTAGGGAAGTTAGATAAATTCAAACATAAGTCTGTCAGGTTAGTTGGTGAGTCAGATGAATTTTGGTACCTTTTTTGTTCAAAATTAATTTACTTGGAATTAGTACATGTGGCTTCTAAGTCAGTAACAGCCCAGTTATTCAGGATCTAAATATTCTGGTTGGTTTACTGAGAACTTTGATTCTTTGCCTTTAACTTGACCATTTCCCCACAGAGGACTGCTCTGTCAGCAGTACAGGAAAGGTAAAACTGAGGTCAGGTGAGTTAGTGTAAAAGGCAGGAAGAAGAAGTTAAAAACAAGGTTAAAAAACACACAGGTCTGTTTCTGGATGACTTGAGTTCTGTTAAATCCTCGTTCTCTTCTTTGTCCCACACTTAACTTTCTTGTGTCTCCGTCCCTACAAGTTACGAGGGTATTTTACAGCTAGAATGCCACTTGGTAAAGTTTTTCCTTTTACTCTGTTGTGCATGTTGGTCTATTTCACATTTTTCTGTAGAGTTTCATATATCCTTAACCTAAAGTAATTTAAAATGGGAATGGGATAACTTTATTATTTACATAGTCTTGTAAATGGAACTTGTAATGTCTGGTTGTAAGGAGAATGTGAACTTGTAGGTAAATGAATTGTATGGCACCCAAGCACATCCCGTGGATTTGGGAGAGATAGAGCCTCAGATTTGAAGAAGAAGAAGAAAAAAATGTACAAGGTACAAACAACTTTAACTGGTTGTGCCAAAGGGCTCATTTTAAACATAGGAAATTTATTGCAGTCTAGAAAAAAATACTAATCTTAGGTCCATTCCACTTTATTTAATCCTTAGTTCAAAAGTGGTTGATTTTTTTTAATGGGTCTCAATACTGTTTTCTAAAATTACAATCTATAATTGTTATTCTATAGAAAACTGTACAGGAAGTAAGTAAATTAGAATCACTTCAATTGGAATATAACAAATTTTTAAAAATTTTAAATAAATGTGTTTCCATTGCAGTAAAAGAAATAGGTGGCATGTATATTTTGGCAAACGGAGCTATTCTGTGGTTATTTACTTTATCAGTCTTAAGTTATATTTTTACCCTTAAAGAATTTGTTGTGATAAAAACCTGTAAATTTTCTGGTTTTGATCATGACTGAGTGTGTTGCTTGTCGTGTTTTTTGTGAGCAGTTATGTTTTTACAATATTTGTTTTTCCTTTTTGGTTAATATTGGGAGCATGGATACCAAAATTATTTTTTCTTTAGAATCTTAATGTTGTTTAAAATGTTTCTTACACTTATGACAAACCAAATGCGCCTTTTAGAAGGTGCTATTGCTACCTGTGGAATAACTAGCAACAAGACAGACTTTTTCTTTTCAATGGTTGGCTTTTACTCGAAGGTAATTAAAAAAATGGCAGATTTTGTCGCCTTGGGTATGTCCAAGATTAGCAGTGGGTTGTCAAGATTTTCTTTTGTTAAAGGAAATAACAGGAAAATTGCCACTACTAAATTTACTGTACTATTCTAAACTTAAGATTCATTCCTTGATGCTTGGGCCAGTGGAGTGAACCAGACCAATGAAGTGCTGAATTTTCCTGTGTACTTTTATGAATATTGCCTCAAATTTTCTTTTCATACATCTGAGCCTGAATTAACTTATTAATAGTATATTCTTTTTCACAAATGGATAGAAAATGTGTTTGTGTTAAGTAGCAGGATATATAATACAGTGGGGCCTTGACGTACGAGTTTAATTTGTTCTGTGACCGAGCTCGTTAAGGAGCTTGTTAACTCAAATTACTCTGTCAACTCAAAGCAAAAAATCCGCTGAGAGACAGCTGGTATCTCAAACAACTTGTTAGTCAGGACACTCATAACTCAAGGCCCCACTGTATTGTCACTTGTTACTTCCTTATTTTCTCCTTCCTTGCTCTAGAACTCAGGTACCTGATCTTAGTGGTAAATGCTAAGCAAACTTAACACAGGCTTTTATTGAAAGCATATTACATACAGTTATACACTTTGTAAATGATACAGATTTTAAAAAGACATAGACTTTGCTCTCAGACTTAAAAATTAGAAGGTGAAAAGGGGCCTATATGACTGCAACAACGGATAAAAAATGAGAAAGTACATTCAGCAACGTCCACTGAAAAGGGTGGTGGGAGTTCAGACACTGCTTCCACTTGTGAATCAGGGACGGCCCCATAAAGAGGTGACATCTGGCCGAAACTGGTTTGGCTCAGTGGATAGAGCGTCGGCCTGCAGACTGAAAGGTCCTGGGTTCGATTCCGGTCAAGGGCATGTACCTCGGTTGCGGGCACATCCCCAGTAGGAGATGTGCAGGAGGCAGCTGGTCGATGTTTCTCTCTCATCGATGTTTCTAACTCTCTGTCTCTCTCCCTTCCTCTCTGTGAAAAATCAATAAAATATATTAAAAAAAAAAAAAAGAGGTGACATCTGAAATGGGCCTGAGATTCATCAATTTTTAAATATGTAGCAGTTGCTGGAATCTCATTTTAAAATAAGACTTTTTATCTCTGAACCAGGTCAGAAAGCAAGTCCTGCAAAATTACCTTTAGTTTATATTAATAATTAACCATTAAACACACAAATAACAACACATAAACAACCAACGTTGTACATGGAGAGCTGAACGGACATTATCGCCATGCTGCGTTTAAATGTGTCAGGAATCCCAAGGCTGCTTGATCTCATTCCAAAGGAAGAAGACTGGCAGGAGGCTCACAGTGTGACCTAATAAGAACAGAGATGGAAGTTACTCTGCATGAGGTGGAGGTGAGAATTGAAGAGTAGAAGGAAAGGGACTGAGGAAAGAAGGACTAAGAGGAGAGAGAAGAAAGGTGGGAAGACAAGTAGGGAGTGAGTGAAAGAACAGGAAATATGGGCACAAAAAACTCACCAGCGCTTCCTAAGCCAAAATGCAAGAGCTGTGAGAAGCACCAGGGGCACCATCACTGTCAAGATGATCCAGCCCATGGAGCCTTGATGATGTTCTGTGGGTTTGGGTGCACACAAGGTGTCATTTCAAACCCACCCCCTGTTTACTGCCTTTCCCTGGTCTGCCTTTTTTATTTGAGTGTTCGCCTCACTAATCTTTGTTCTTGTGTCCTCTCTCTCTCTTCAGAGTTGAATCTTTCATCTAACCCTCAACCTCTTCCTACTTCTGCAGGTCTCTCATTTTCAATTCTTCTATTTATTGAACTAGTTATTTTCATTTTTTTGGGTCTGGAGTCCATAAATCCTAATTTTATTACTTGGCTCCCCTGATCTCCTTGTGGACCATCTACCCATACCCCAGTGTGGGCCCCAGTGTTTCTTACCCAAGTAGAGGAGGATGTCCTGGCCTCCTAGGCTGCTATGTCTCACCCGGCAATACAGTCCAGATGTCTCAGTGGCTTCCACATCCAGGAAAACCTGAAGGTACCATGTGCCATCAGCATTGGGCAAGAATCCACTTTGTTGAGTGCCCTGTTGTACCTGTTCACCTCGCATCCACTTTACCCAAATTGGCTTTGGATGGAAGCCAGAGACATGGCAAACCAGCATCTGACGGTCAGGACCAGGATTAGAGCCGGTGGACAGCCAGGCCTCTGGTTTTACTGCAGAGAACAGGAGAGATACTCAGATAAGGACTCTAACACAGACTTGGAGGTTCATATCGTCATATCAGCTTAGACAGACACATCTGTCCCACACTGGGAATTCACGCATTATCCTTCTCCCTCTTGACCCCTTATTCACAATTTAGAGGGAAGATGGAAAGGTTTTAATTTAGAAAATTCTTGGAGGAAGGATATGGGACTGACCTTGTCTCTGGAGATCTTCCTTCCCTGCATCAAGAATACTCAAGAGGAAACGTGGGCAGGTGTCACTGAGAGTCCTCTGTACTATACTCTTGATGTCCTGGTACTGATCGAATAGTCTGCACATATCCTGAGCTCTTGTTCCACCCTTTGGTGATGGCAACCATGAATTGTTCTGGAAGTGCAGGAGCTCTGATCCTTGATAAGCAAATCGAAAGAAGGCTGCTGTGGCTCCCCCAGGGTGCAGCTCACAGCCTCCTGTTGCCTGTATCTCAAAGGGATCTAGGGAAGAAGGGTTATAAATTAGAGGAAAGGGAGTAAAGATGAAATTAGTGGAATCAAAAAAAAGAGAAAAGAAGTTTGGGGGATTTGAGGTAATGGAACAAAGTTTGGTTTGATCAGAAGTTTAGAAAAAGTGTAATTGGTGGTAGTTGAAGCTAGAGGAAAAAATGAATGACTTCTTTTTTTAGAAATAGAAGTGAGCAAATTGTTGAAAGATGGTGATGTAAATGGTGAGAGCAAGACAATAAGGAAGCACGTAGTGTGAAAGAGTTGTGATTATAATAACCCAGGGTGAATGAAATACAATAGGTTACAAAAAATATATAGACAGAGAATGCTGAAGAGCTTGAATGTGGCGAAATTGGAATAAGAAACTCATTGAGACCCACACCCCTCACCCAGCACATTGCGTCTCCCCATTTTGGGAATTGAACTTACATTTAAGCTGCCATTGACTGGCATGTCTGTGAAGTTTGGGCGGCATTTCAGTGGTGAGCACATGGTGGTACATTACCAGTTCATTTATCTCTTCCTTGCTCAAGTTTCCATTGGACCAAGGACGCAGGAAAATAATTGTGCAAGAGTTATCCATACCATGAGTCTGCAAATCACCCAACCAAGCTGAGTTATGACTTTTCACCCAGGAATGGTTGTAGAAGGATGAGCTGTAGATAATTTTGAAGGAGATCTCCTCCTGGAAGGCTGTGGCAAAAGAACAGGTAGAATGCGGAGAAGAAAAGGCATCGGGAAGGAGAGAGAATGAAGAAAGGCGCCAGGAAGGAAACACTCAAAATCAGGAGATTAGGGAAGTCATGGCTACCTCAGCAGACATTTAGCTGCCCAGGGCCCCAGGCTTTACAAACAACCTTCAGAAGGGCACAGGGTCCCAGAGTACGGGATACTGAGAACTACGCTGACATTCTCCTCTCCAGGTATGTTCTGAGGACACCACACCACACAGAAACACACACACACACACACACACACACACACACACACATACACATACATACACCCACCCATTTGCACCCAACAGGGCAGTGGCCAGAGTTCTTACCCTCATCGTTGTCACCAGCTGCGAGGAGAACTGCTAACAATGGAATTTGCAGAAACAGCATTTCATTTACAGACGTTATTTCTTTCTCAGGAAAGTTTGTCTTTAGCTTCTGTTTTAAATAAAACCACTCCACAATACCTCTATTCTGACTTCCTTCATCTAACAACAGACCAAAAAAACAAAACAAAACAAAAAACCAGTGCAACTTCCCTAAGCTCTAGACACCAATTCAGCCTCTCATTTCCCCTCCACTTCTCACTCTCTTATCTGGCTTTCAGCATCTTCCTTGTTCAGCCTTCATTCTGTTCATCTTTCTCTAACTCAGCCTCTATGGGATAAGTCTAATGCACCATTGAAAAGCTAGTTTATCTCTGGAGATATTTTCATCTCATTCAGACAATGAAAGTATAAAACTAAAAGTTTTTGCAATTCCTACCTAATGTTCTGTTGTCCCTCTGTCCCGTCACTCTGTCCTTTTCTTCCCAAATTTCAATACTCTTCAAATACTCCCTTCTTCTATCTGAGCCCCACCCCATTGTATCATATCTCTGACATCTCATTTGCTGCTTTATTTGATTTTCAGAATCTCCTGATTGCCCTGTGTAACAGTATAAACCACTACTCCATTATCCTTAGGGAAGAACCAGTAGCCATCACAGAGACCACAGGAACCTGGAAACATAAAGAAAAATCTTACCCTAGCTGGTTAGCTCAGTGGATAGAGCATCGCCCTGCGGACTCAAGGGAAACAGGTTCGATTCTGGTCAAGGGCATGTACCTTGGTTGTGGGCACATACCCAGTAGAGCATGTGCAGGAGGCAGCTGATCGATGTTTCTCTCTCATCGATGTTTCTAACTCTATATCCTGCCCCCTTCTTCTCTGTAAAAAATCAATATATTTTTTTTTTAAAAAGAAAATCTTCTCCGTTTGACTTGCATTGATATATATTTATTTACCCAAGAGGCACGCAGCATCTGCCTGGATACAAGCATCTTTCAACACTCGTGAATATCTAGTGGTCTTCAAGGCAATCACTTTATTCAAGGAGCTTTCATTCTACTTAAGAAGGAAGCACATAAACTAAGGACTATAAACCTTGGTGTGCTGGGTTTTATTATAATGTATAGACTAGACAAATACAAGCCTCTTGAAACAAAGTCCCGACCCCTAACTGATGTTGCCCAGGCAGAATCTTGGCTCCAGTGATTTTCTCAGGGTGTTAGGTCTGTATACCTGTGTTGTGCTGGGTCCCCAACTCTAGCAGAATGCCTCCTGGCCAGGTGCTCTGTGAATAAGTTTGAATGATTGAATAATTGGGTTCAGGTTTCTAATGATTTTTTCATTAGACATATTTTAAACATCATTGTTTAAGGTATCAGAAATCTTTGCTTGTATTTCTACTTGGTGAAATGAGAATCTTACACAGTTTTATTTAGGATTAAAATATGTGCTCATAAGCATGAAGCTTACATAGAGGGTTATGCTGCAAATCTATTAGTTATATTTATTTAAAAACAGTGATAATTTGTGGAAATTTAAGTTAATAGAACATTCTGGAGTTCTTTATCCAAGATTTCCTTCTTACTGGCCCTGCTTGGTTGGTCCAGCTTATTTTATCACACACTGGTCTTTGCTGGCCATGCTGACCCTGTCCTTTCATGCTTATCGTGTTTAAAAGGCTCTTAAAATGTTCTTTTCCTTTGTAACTTCTAGATAAATGTGCTCTGGCCGTTTTGTTATTTATTTATATATGTACAAGTAAACAGAAATTATCTAAGGCTAACTCTGAAAATATCTTGGAAAAAAGTTAAGATTATCTTAACCTAAAATTAAAAAGCCAAAACGCAAGGCAATAAGAGTTTATTTGTATTGCAATTTGGGACGCACAGATTCAAGCAGAAACCACATACGGTTTTGATTGCAGGGTGAGGGCAAGGGAATTTTAGGAGAAAAGAATGGGATAATTGCATGAATACAAAAAAAAGATTTCTAGCTGTAACCAGTTTGGCTCAGTGGATAGAGCGTCGGTCTGAGGACTGAAAGGTCCCAGGTTTGATTCCCGTCAAGGGCATGTACTTTGGTTGCGGGCACATCCCCAATAGGAGGTATGCAGGAGGCAGCTGGTCGATGTTTCTCTCTCATCGATGTTTCTAACTCTCTATCCCTCTCCCTTCCTCTCTGTAAAAAATCAATAAAATATATTTTAAAAAAAAGATTTCTATTGGTGCTAACAAGCTGATAAGCTAAATTACTCTATGGCTATTGTAGGGGTTCAGAACAGGCCTCTCCAGAATGTGCCACTTTTTTAAAATTAAATCTTTATTGTTCAGATTATTACAGTTGTTCCTCTTTTTTTCCCCCCATAGCTCCCCTCCACCCGTTTCCCACCCCACCCTCCGCCTTCACCCCCCGCCCCAATGTCCTCATCCATAGGTGCAAGATTTTTGTCCAGTCTCTTCCCGCATCCCCCACACCCCTTTTCCCCCCAAGAATAGTCAGTCCACTCCCTTTCTATGCTCCTGATTCTATTATAATCACCAGTTTATTCTGTTCATCAGATTATTTATTCACTTGATTTTTAGATTCACTTGTTGATAGATGTGTATTTGATGTTCATAATTTGTATCTTTACCTTTTTCTTCTTCTTCCTCTTCTTAAAGGATACCTTTCAGCATTTCATATAATACTGGTTTGGTGGTGATGAACTCCTTTAGCTTTTCCTTATCTGTGAAGCTCTGTATCTGACCTTCAATTCTGAATGATAGCTTTGCTGGGTAAAGTAATCTTGGTTGTAGGTTCTTGGTATTCATCACTTTGAATATTTCTTGCCACTCCCTTCTAGCCTGCAAAGTTTCTGTTGAGAAATCAGCTGACAGTCATATGGGTATTCCCTTGTAGGTAATTGAGTCTCTTTCTCTTGCTGCTTTTAAGATTCTCTCCTTGTCTTTTGCTCTTGGCATTTTAATTATGATGTGTCTTGGTGTGGTCCTCCTTGGATTCCTTTTGTTTGGGATTCTCTGTGCTTCCTGGACTTGTAAGTCTATTTCTTTCACCAGGTAGGGGAAGTTTTCTGACATTATTTCTTCAAATATGTTTTCAATATCTTGCTCTCTCCTTCTGGCACCCCTATAATTTGGATGTTGGTACTCTTGAAGCTGTCCCAGAAGCTCCTTACGCTATCTTCATATTTTTGGATTCTTTTTTCATTTTGCTTTTCCGGTTGGGTGTTTTTTGCTTCTTCGTATTTCAAATCTTTGACTTGATTCTTGCGATCCTCTAGTCTGCTGTTGGAACTCTGCATAATATCCTTTATTTCAGTCAGTGTATGCTTAATTTCTAGTTGGTCCTTTTTCATAACCTCAAGGATCTCACTAGATTTATTGAGGGTCTCACTACATTTATCGGCGGTCTCAGCTGACTTTTTTAGGGTCTTACTAAATATATCAGCAGTTTCTAGAAAGTTCTTGAAAAACCTTAAAAGTGTGGTTTTGAACTCTATATCCAGTCATTTTCTTTCCTCCATTTCTGTCATTTGTGTCCTGTTTCTTTGTCTCCACATTTTTTATGCTTCCCTGTGTTGGTAGAGTAGCTTTGTGTGCTAGGTGTCCTATAGAGCCCAGTGGGTCAGCCTCCCCAATTACCTAGCCTCCCCAATTACCTGAGGTGGACACTCTTGGTGCACCCCTTTGTGGGCTTTGTGCACAGTCTTATTATAGTTAAGCCTTGATTGTTGTAGGTATCACTGGGAGGAATTGGCTCCAGGAATTGTCCAGGCCAACTGGCTGTGAGAATCAGCTGTGTCTACAGTGGGAGAACTTCTGTGCTGAAGACACCCTTCTGGGGCAAGACTTGCTTCAGTGGGGCTTTGGTGCTCACTGAGTCTGCCCCCTGAGTGTGTCCCTTATGGATCTGAGGAGTTGTAATCTGGATGGTCCCACTCTGACCACTGGGTACACTGGCTCTTGAATCTAAGGAGGTGCTAATTTATCCTCTGCCTGAGGCTACCCAGCAGGAGATACGAAGAGATCTGCAGATTCTTCTTCCTTGTTTGGGGTTTGGAGGTGCCCAAATGAGGCCCAGCTGTGAAGCAATGCAAGCTGCTGTGAGGCCTTGGGCCTTCTCTTGGAAGTTCTGGGTCTGTCTGGCCTAGCTGCAGTTTGTTAGGTAATTTTCAGATTGCAGAGGGCCAGGGCATTCATATGCAAAAGCCTCTGCCGCAGCTTGGGTGGGGCAGGATCTCAGGGGATCAACAGGGTGGAGCAAGCAGCTATGGCTGATCCTCAGCCCTGCCCTACGGGACCCCGAGTCTCAGTGTCCCGGTAATTGCTTCAAGCACCTCCGAGAGAAAGCCGCCCTCGAGTTCCGAGTTCTACCCGCTGCCAGACCGTCCAGTCTCTTCCCGCACGAGACCAGGTCCCAAGAGACTTCCCAGAACTGGAGTTCAGAGCAATCGGAGGCTTGAGACTCCCCCCCGATTCAAAAAGACAGCCGCATCTTCAGTTGCCAGCCCCTGCCGCGTGCGCCTCCGTACCTCTGCACTTTCGCACCTCCTCTGAGTCTCAGTGTGCTTTTCTCTTAGAATTTCCACAAAGCCAGCCTTCCTGTGGTTTTGGATGATGTCCGTTTTGTCTTTTAGTTGTATTTTTGAATTTTTGGGAGGCAGCAATTTCTGGTGTTTACCTATGCCGCCATCTTGGTTTTCCATAATGTGCCACTTTAGCATTTGTATTATTTTGAGCCTTAGCATTTGAATTATGTTGAGCCAAAAACAATTAAGACCCTGCAGGTTTATGAGAAACTTTTACTTCGTCTTTAAAGAATTTAAATGAGAGGACTTGCCCATAATAAACTTTCATCAGAATCATTTTTTAAAATATATTTCTATTGATTTTTTTTACAGAGAGGAAGGGAGAGGGATAGAGAGTTAGAAACATCGATCAGCTGCCTCCTACACACGTCCTACTAGGGATGTGCCCGCAACCAAGGTACATGCCCTTGAACCAATCTACATGGCAGGGCCAACTGTTAGTTACTGAACATCTCTTATTATCAACCTTTTGAAGCCCCAACCATTCCTACCTCATCTTTATCTCAAAATTGCCTCTCCTACCTCAGTTTTAAAAAGTGCCATGTGGTAAATCTGACAAGTTCAGTGGCAGAAAGTAGCCTCACAGGGTGACCTGATCATAACTTGGTAACTAGGCAGGTCACAGTGGGTAGTCAAGCTCCAGGTCTATAAAAGGTGTCTTTGCCTTAAGCAAGCTCTGTCCATTGTTCTTGTGCATCTAGGTTAACACACCTTTGAAATGTCAAAAGTAATCTTTTCCAGACCCCTCTTAGGTGTAACCACCTCAGGGGAGCACATAATCTTGTTAACTGTCCTGCCCCCTTTTGGTGCCCGGGACTACCCTCCATGAACTGAGCCACACTGGCCAGGGCAGGACGCCCTTTTTTGCCTCTGTGTCTCCAGACCTCATGGAAATCCGTCCTCTTGATCCATTGGTGCTTAGGCTACAAGCATGCTCATGTTCTAACAGCTGTTATGTGGTGCTTCTTCAAACACCATCAGAGCTCTGGGATTTCTCTGTCCTCTAAAGCGGAAGTCGCCAACCTGTGGTCCATAAGGTCTGAACGGTTGGCTACCGCTGCCCTAAAGCTCTCCTCAGAACCCAGATGGGAGCTCCCCTCCCACACAGTGTTACACACTCACCTGAACTCCGCCTCCCCAGCAGCAGTAACCTCAACTTCCCTCTAGAGAAACCCACTGCCTCTTACACTCATGTGCCTTTTACTGAGCTTCTCCTTTTCCCTCTGCTTGGCTTCACGTTTTTCTATCCTCTTTCTGGCTTCCAGCCTTTATGTGTATCTGGTGTGAGTGCTTCTTGCCCTTCAAAGCAAGTCTCTTGCACTAAAAGGATCTTAGGACGGAGAGTCAAGATAAATTTCTGGATGAGACACCTGCTGGATGCAGTGAATTGGAAAAAACACATCAGCATTCTGGCCTCAGTTTTCTTATCTGTAATATAACTAGGTTGAAAGAAGTAAATGTTTTCTAATCTTTTCACCTTTCCCTCTAGCACAGCCGTGGGCAAACTACAGCTCGCGGGCCGGATCCGGCCCGTTTGAAATGAATAAAACTAAAAAAAAAAAAAAGACCGTACCATTTTATGTAATGATGTTTACTTTGAATTTATATTAGTTCACACAAACACTCCATCCATGCTTTTGTTCTGGCCCTCCGGTCCAGTTTAAGAACCTCGAGTCAAAAAGTTTGCCCACCCCTGCTCTAGCATTCTGTGTGTCTTACTGGACTCCCATTTGTCCCCATTCATGTGCTCTTCCTCCCCATTTTACTTTTCCCTCATTTTTTTAAACTTTACTTTTTCAATTACGGTTTATGTTAAATATTATTTAGTACTAGAGGCCTGGTGCACAGATTCGTGCATGGGTGGGGTCCCTCGTCCTGGCCTGCGGGGATTGGGCCAAAGCTGGCTCTCTGACACCCCCTGAGGAGTCCCGGATTGCAAGAGGGTGGTTCTCAAGTGACACACCCCAGAATCAGGTTCCCTCCTCTCTGGTTGTGGGTGCGTCACCCAAGAACTGCAGCTGCCAAGTCACCACAGCTTGGCAGCTCCTGCGTTGAGCATCTTCCTCCCGGTGGTCAGTGCACATCATAGTTACCAGCGGGCTGGTTCGCTGGCCAGTTGGTCAGTCACTTAGGATTTTATATATATAGATCAGTTCTAGGTGTACAACATAGTGATAAGACAATCATATCCTTATAAGGTGTTTCTATTTAGTAGTATTAATTTCAGGTGTACAGCATAGGGATGAGACAATTATATCCTTACAAAGTGTTCCTTCCAATATTCTTACTACCCACCTAGCACCTTATATAATTACTAGAGTATTACTAACTATATTCCCTGTGTTGTGCTTTACGTCCTTATGACTATTTTGTAACTATCAATTTTACTTCCTTTTAAAAAATGTATTTTTATTGATTTCAAAGAGGAATGGAGAAGGAGAGAGAGAAAGAAACATCAGTGATGAGAGAGAATCATTGATCGGCTGCCTCCTGCATGCCCCACACTGGGGAGCGAGCCCACAACCCAGGCATGTGCTCTAACTGGAATCAAACCATGACCTCCTGGATCATAGGTCAATACTCAACTACTAAGCCACTCCAGCGAGGCTCAATTTTGCTTCTTAATCTCTTTACTTTTTTCACCCACTCATCCAATTCTCCTCCCCTCTGACAACTGTCAGTCTGTTCCCTGTATCTATGGGTTTGTTTCAATTTTGTTCTTTAGATTTCATGTATAAGTGAAGTCATGTGGTAATTGTTTTTCTCTGATTGGCTTATTTCATTTAGCATAATACAAACTAGACTCACCCATGCTGCCACAAAGGGTAAGATTTTATTCTTTTTTATGGCCGGGTAATATTCCATTGTATATCTGTACTACCACTTTCTTACCCACTGCTCTATTGATGGGCACTTGACTTTTTTCCATATCTTGGTCCTTCCTTGTTTCTCACTTCTGCATGACTTAGCAGTCATTCTCCATTTAGCCTCCAGCACAGCTCCCAGCTTCCTCTCCATTTCTCATTGTCCCTGTCCATTCACTATCATCTCAGCCTTTCCTTCCTCACTCACGTTCAAACCAAAGTTTTGTTTACTTACATGACCCTTCTATTCCTGTGGGTAATATGTAAATCACATTCATTACTGAAATGGATTTCATTACTAGAATGAGGCATACACATAACTTGAGAAGACTGTGATAACTCTCATGTGAGGGAAAGTACAGGGATGGAATGAGCCTCAATTAAATGTTATATCTGCCTGGCCTGTATGGCTCTGTGGTTGAGCATCAACCCATGAGCCAAGCGGTCCCAGGTTCAGTTCCTGGTCAGGGCACATGCCCCAGTTGCAGGATGGATCCCCATTAGGAAAGTATTCAGGAAGGCAGTTGATTGATGTCTCTCTCATTGACGTTTCTATCTTGCTCTCCCTCTCCCTTTCCCTACCTGTCTCTAAAAAAAAAATTCAATGAAAACATATTTTTTAAAAATCTGTTTTATCTACTATACTAGAGGCCCAGTGCATAAAAATTTTTGCACTTGGGTGGGGGGGTGGGGTACCTCAGCCCGGCCTGTGCCCTCTCACAGTCTGGGACCCCTTGGAGGATGTCCACCTGCTGACTTAGGCCCGCTCCCCGGGGGATCAGGCCTAAGCTGGCAGTTAGATATACCTCTGGCAGCCAGGGAGCCCATGTGGGATGTCCACTTGCCAGTGGGGAGCAGGCCTAAGCTGTAGTCGGACATCCTTAGTGCTACTAAGGAGGCGGGAGAGGCTCCCACCATCACCGCTGTCCTGGCAGCCATCAGCCTGGTGTGTGGCTGAGCAGAGCTCCCCCTGTGAGAGCGCACTGACCACCAGGGGGCAGCTCCTGTTTTGAGCATCTACCCCCTGGTGGTCAGTGTGTGTCATAGTGACCAGTCATTCCCAGTCGTTCTGCTGTTAGGATCAATTTGCATATTACCCTTTTATTATATAGGATAGAAGCCTGGTGCATGGGTGGGGGCCACCTGGTTTGCCCTGAAGGGTGTCCTGGATCAGGGTGGGATTCTTGCTGGGGTGCCTGGCCAGCCTGGGTGAGGTGCTGATGGCTGGTTGCAGGCTGGCCAAGCCCCCCAGCGGAGACCCTCACCCCGTGGGGGTGTGGCCAGCCTGGGTGAGGGGCTGAGGGCTTTTCTCAGGCTGGCCACACCCCCTTCAGGGTGGAGGTCCCCACTGGGGTGCCTGGCCAGCCTGGGTGAGGGGCTGATAACTGTTTGCAGGCTGGTCAAGCCCCCCAGTGGGGACCCTCACCCCATGGGGGTGTGGTCAGCCTGGGTGAGGGGCTGAGGGCTTTTTTTCAGGCTGGCCACACCCCCTTCAGGGTGGAGGTCCCCGCTAGTGTGCCTGGCCATCCTGGGTGAGGGGTTGAGGGCCATTTTCAGGCTGGCCACACCCCATACAGGTTGGGGGTCCCCACTGGGGTGCCCGGCCAGCCTGGGTGAGGGGCTGATAACTGTTTGCAGGCTGGTCAAGCCCCCCAGTGGGGACCCTCATCCCATAGGGATTTGGCCAGCCTGGGTGAGGGGCTGATGGCCGTTTTCAGGCTGGCCACAGCCCCTTCAGGGTGGGGGGCCCTACTGGGGTACCTGGCCAGCCTGGGTGAGGGGCTGATAGCCATTTTCAGGCTGGCCATGGCCACGGGCTGGAAGCAGGTATCTGGAATTTATTTATCTTCTATAATTGAAACTTTGTAGCCTTGAGCAGAGCTCAGGGCTGGCAGCGTCGGCGGGAAGCTTGGCTTCCTTCATTGCCGGGGGCAACCCAAGCCTCCTGCTCACTCCAGCTCCGTGGCTGCAGCCATCTTAGTTGGGTTAATTTGCATATCTGCTCACATTCTGAGATACTGGGTGTTAGGACTTCAGCATATAAATTTTAGGAAGAACAAATTCAGCTCATACACTGGATATTTTCACTTTTCAAAATCTTATTTACTTTTCAAAATGCTCTTGACTTGCAAATGTGTTTTCTTTTTAACGGAGGTGTCTCACAGATATTTAGACTTCAGAGACAGTAATTCTTAGCTTCCAAAAAGGCTGTACTGCTATATTGTTTTCTTACAATTTTTCCTATTCTTTTACAAGATACACTTGAAGAAAAACAACAACAACATAGTAGGAAGAGTAGTGGTTATCAAGATTTATTAAATCTAAAGTAATTAAGATTACTCGATTACATTACATTGGCACAAGGATAGACTCACAGAAGAATGGAACAAAATAAGGAGTTCAGCAAGAGGTCAGTATACATTTAGGCACTTATATTACAACATAATTGGTGCTGCATGTCATTATTAGTTGACTAACATGGAAAATTTTAACTTTTATCCCCATTTCATAGCACACACAAAAATCAAGTCCAGGCATATTGTATATCTAAATGTAAAAGGTAAGCTTCTCAAAGATAAGTGGTTTTCAAAGTGTGATCCTCAGACCACCAGAATCAGCATCATCTGAAAGTTGTAAAAAAAATGCAAATTCTTAAACCTCTTTCCTGACCTAAAGACCTAGACATTGTGGAGGTATGTAAAAAAACATTTATTTAAAAAAATAAAACACAAAACACCTCACAGATGCTGCTGACGCCCACTCAAGTTTGAGCACCACAGTTCAAGGACAATATCTTGTGACCTTGGAGAAGGATTAAATAATTTATATGAGTAAATAACAATCATTATAAAGAACAATATACTGCTGTACCGATTTTTCGGTAATTTCCACACAAAGGTGAGATATTGGCGCTAGATGAAAGGTAGATGAAAGGTAGACCTATTTTCTGCAATGTCTCCAAGTTCCATCTTATTCTAACCACTTGTTTGCATGTAACTAACATTTTTCTATATCATGTTGGTTTTTTCTCTTTAATGCTCAGGAGCCCAGGTATAGGGGACAGTTAGGTTCAGGGCCTCAGGTCTGGTAGACTTAATCAATTGTATCCCATTAAAAATTCTTTCCATCACAATACAAGTTTAAGAGAGTAAAATGTAAACCAGAGTCTGGTAGAAAATATTCACAATACCTACATTCAGCAAAGGACTAGTATACAGACATTATAAAGAACTTCAAATCAATAAGAAAAAGACCAACATCCTCCCTCACTACACACACACACACACACACACACAAATAGCTAAAAGTTTAAAATGGTACTTCACAAAAGAGTGTATCTAAATGGCTAATAGGTATATGTTATGTACCATTAGTCAACAGGGAAATATAAACCCTAAACAACAATTAGATAACCAAAAATATCCACACAAGAATGGCTAAAATTAAAGGGGTTCACAATCTATACTAATCAAAGGGTAATATGCTAATTAGGCCAGATGTCTTCTGGTTGTCCTTCCAGATGTCCTTCAAGACAAAGCCATAGCGGCTGCAAGGGCCTAGGACCAGCATCCATGGAAGTTGTAAGGGCTGAGGGCCGGTCCAGCACTGCAGTCCCTTTTGCAGAGGTCGTGGGAGAAGGTACAAGGGGAAAGGCCAGCGCATGGGAGAAGGCAGAAGGGAGAAGGCCAGCGCTGCTCCCAAGAAGGGAGAAGGGAGAAGGCTGGCACCGCAGGAGAGGGCAGAAGGGAGGAGGCCAGTGACACGGAAGAAGGAAGAAGGGAGAAGGTGGCAGTTAGGGGGATCAGGCCAGCAGGGGAGAATAGTTAGGCAATTGGGGGAATCAGGCCGGCAGGGGAGAGCAGATAGGGGGATCAGGCAGGCAAGCAGGTGAGCAGTTAGTAGCCAGTGATTCCAGATTGCAAGAGGGATCTGGATTGTAGAGGGTGCAGTTAGGCTGAGGGACCCTCCCCCCATGCACAAATTTCAGGCACCAGGCCTCTAGTCTATAATAATGAAAGTGTAATATGTTAATTAGACCGGACATCCTTCCAGACGAAGCCAGAGCTGTGAGGGAAACCCGAATCCCGAGTGCCAGAGGGAAGACGGTGCTGGCAGCCGGGGGGAAAGAAGGCCTACTCTTGCATGAATTTTGTGCATCGGGCCTCTAGTATCAAATATGAGTGAGTTTTTGGAGAAGATGAAAGGTAGACTGGTAGAAGCACTGTGAAAACCTGTTCACCAGTATCTATTAAATGTAAAAATACGTACCTCCTGTGACCCAGCAATTCCATTTCTGTGCATATTCTTATGAGAAATGTTTTGTTATCAGTGTACACGCACAAAAATGTTCAATGATCTGCACTCCACAAAGTCAAGGACTGTCCTTGAGGTGTTAATCCCCTCTCATCTTCAGCTTTGAGCATCCACAGCTGATAATCCCTTCTCACAGGTTACCGACGATATCGTGTAAAAGCCTTAGTACACAATGCAGAAGACTTGCAGTGCAGCTAAAGTTCGAGCTGTTGCCTTGCAGTGGCTGGGGGGAAAATGGACTGAGAAAATGTGAGGCAGGACAGAAGAGGTGACTGATACAAGCAGGTTTTTAAAAAATTTATCTTTATTACCAGCAGGTCTTTATGGATAAACATATAAAATATAATATATACACAAAATCAATGATTTTTTAGCATTGTTTTATTATTTTTTAAATTTTATTTTATTGTTTAAAGTATTACAGATAGTAGTACAGATTCCCCCTTTTTTTTCTCCCATTGACCTCCCCCCAGCCTCCCCTACCCCCTGGCACATGCCCTCCTCCCTCCCCCCCAGTGTCTTGTGCCCATTGGTTATGCTTATATGCATGCATAAAAGTCCTTCGGTTGATCTCTTACCTCCCCCCAACCCCCAACACTCCCCAGCCTTCCCACTGTAATTTGACAGTCTGTTCCATGCTTCTCTGCCTCTGTATCTATCTTTTTGTTCATCAGGTTATAATGTTCTTTATTATCCATAAATGAGTGAGATCACGTGGTGTTTTTCTTTCACTTCCTGGCTTAATTCACTTAGCATAATGCTCTCCAGTTCCATCTATGCTGCTGCAAATGGTAAGAATTCCTTCTTTTTTATAGCAGCGTAGTATTCCATTCTGTAGATGTACCACAGTTTTCTAATCCACTCATCTGTAGACAGGCATTTAGGCTGTTTCCAAATCTTGGCTATTGTAAATTGTGCTGCTATGAACATAGGGGTGCATATATGCTTTCTGATCAGTGTTTCTGGTTTCTTGGGATATATTCCTAGAAGTGGGATCACTGGGTCAAATGGGAGTTACATTTTTTAAATTTTTGAGGAAACGCCATACTGTTTTTCACAGTGTCTGCACCAGTCTGCATTCCCACCAGCAGTGAAGGAGGGTTCCTTTTTCTCCACATCCTCGCCAGCACTTGTCATTTGTTGATTTGTTGATGATAGCCATTCTGACCGGTGTGAGGTGGTACCTCATTGTTGTTTGATTTGCATCTCTCAGATGATTAGTGACTTTGAGCATGTTTTCACGTGTCTCTTGGCTTTCTGAGTGTCCTCTTTCGAAAAGATTCTACTTAGGTCCTTTGCCCATTTTTTGATTGGATTGTTTATTTTCCTTTTGTTGCGTTGTATGAGTTCCCTGTAAATGTTGGAGATTAAACCCTTATCGGAGATAACATTAGCAAATATGTTCTCCCACGCAGTGGGCTTTCTTGTTGTTTTGTTGATGGTTTTTTTGCTGTGCAGAAGCTTTTTATTTTGATGTAATCCCATTTGTTTATTTTCTTCTTAGTCTCTCTCGCCCTAGGATCTGTGTCTATAAAGATATTGCTAAGACACATGTCTGCAATTTTGCTACCTATGGAATCTTGTAGGATTTTTATGGTTTCCCGTCTTACATTCAAGTCCTTTAGCCATTTTGAGTTTGTTTTTGTGTATGGTGTAAGGTGGTGATCTAGTTTCATTTTTTTGCATGTATCTCACCAAATTTCCCAGCACCATTTATTAAAGAGGCTGTTTTGACTCTATTGTATGCTCTTGCCTCCTTTGTCAAATATTAATTGAGTATAATGGCTTGGGTCAATTTCTGGGTCCTCTATTCTGCTCCATTGGTCTATATGTCTGTTCTTGTGCCAGTACTAGGCAGTTTTGAGAACCGTGGCTTTGTAATATAGTTTGATGTCTGGTATTGTGATCCCTTCAACTTTGTTCTTATTTCTCAGGATAGCTGTTGCTATTCGGGGTCTTTTTTTATTCCAGATAAATTTTTGGAGAGTTTGTTCTACATCTTTGAAATATGCCATTGGTATTTTAATAGGTATTGCACTGAATCTATACATTGCTTTAGGTAGTATGGACATTTTAATGATGTTGATTCTGCCAATCCATGAACATGGTATGTTCTTACATTTGTTTATGTCTTCCTCTATCTCTTTTTTCAATGTCCTGTAATTTTCCGAGTACAGGTCTTTTACGTCCTTGGGTTAAATTTATTCCTAGGTATCTTAGTTTTTTTTGGTGCAATGGTAAATGGGATTTTTTTTTTCATTTCTCTTTCTGTGAGTTCATTATTGGTGTATAAAAAGGCCATAGATTTCTGGGTGTTAATTTTATATCCTGCTACATTGCCAAATTCATTTATTAGTTCTAACAGGTTTTTGATGGAATCTTTCGGGTTTTCTATGTTTAATATCATGTCGTCTGCAAATAAGGATAGTTTTACTTCGTATTTTCCAATTTGGATGCCTTTTATTTTTCCTTCTTGTCTGATCGCTATGGCTAGTACTTCTAGTACTATGTCAAACAGGAGTGGTGAAAGTGGGCATCCTTTTCTTGTTCCTGTTTTTAGGGGAAATGAATTTAGTTTTTGCCCAGTGAGTATGATGTTGGCTGTGGGTTTGTCATATAGGGCTTTTATTATGTTGAGGTATGATCCCTCTATTCCCACTTTGCTGAGAGTTTTTATACCAATTAATTTTTAAAGGAAATCTTCCATAGGCTGGTCTGTTCAGTAGCTGTTTAACTCCCAGTTATTCGAATACAGACGCCTATTCTAGTACAGACATTCACAAGCATCATGTTATAGCTCTTTAATGCTGCTAAAGAGAACTTCCTGTGAAACTCTACGTTGTTCACCTACACTCTATTTGAAATTAAAAACCAGTGCCTGCCCGGCTGGGGAAGTTTAGTGGTTGAGCATTGACCTGTGAACCAGGAGGTCACAGTTTGATTGCAGTCAGGGCACAAGCCCAGGTTGCAGGCTGTATCCCCAGTGTGGGGTTTGCAGGAGGCAGACAATCAATGATTCTCTCATTAATGTTTCTATCTTTCTTCCTTTCCCTTCCACTCTGAAATCAATAAAAAAATATTTTAAAAAAATAAGACCAGTGAGTTAAAAAACAACACACACCCTTTGCCTGCTGTGCAGCTGTTCACCTGCAGTAACAGCTGTTCATCTGTTGGGACCGTTACTCTAACCCAGAACTCTGAGAAGATAAGGCTAACTCAGTATGGAACCTTGCAAGTAAACTATTGATGTGGGCAGCTTGACTCTGGTGTACTTACCCCAGGTACTTTCCCCATAGTTACAGTCAGCCTCACATGAAATCTCTATATTGCAATGTAATCTGAAAGTCTTAATTCCTCAAGTTTTTGTTACTCTCCTTTAATCTCCAAATTAAAGTATGTATAAGAAATTATACAACGCTAACCAGTTTGGCTCAGTGGAGAGAGCGTCAGCCTGCGGACTGAAGGGTCCCCAGTGCGATTCCGATGAAGGGCTTGTACCATGGTTGCGGGCACATTCCTAGAAGGGAGTGTGCAGGGGGCAGCTTATCGATGCTTCTCTCTCATTGATTTTTCTACCTCTTTATCCCTCTCCCTTTTTCTCTCTAAAAAATCAATAAAATATATTTTTTTAAAAGAAATTATACCAAGTGACAGTATGGAAGGACCTGCTGCATAGTATTCCATGGTATAAATGTACCCCAGCTTTTTTATCCACTCATCTACTGATGGCACTTGGGCTGTTTCCAGATCTTAGCTATTGTAATTGCCCTCCTGTGAACATAGGGGTGCATATATTCTTTCTGATTAGTGTTTCTGGTTTCTTAAGATATATTCCTAGAAGAGGGATCACTGGGTCAAATGGCAGTTCCATATTTAATTTTTTGAGGACATTCCATATTGTTTTCTGTAGTGGCTGCACCAGTCTGTATAAACAGTAGCAGTGCACTAGGGTTCTCTTTTCCCCACATCCTCGCCAGTACTTGCCATACTTTTTACAATATCAATCCAGATAAATAATTTCATATTAATGTATTTTTGCAATTCTTTTTTTAACCCTCACCCAAGGATATATTTTTATTGATTTTAGAGAGAGAGAAATATTGATTGCTGCCTCCTGCATTGGCCCTGACTGGGTTTGAACCCGCAAAATTGGTATGTGCCCTGACCATGATGGAACCTGAAACCTTTCGGTGTATGGGACAACGCTCCAAGCAGCTGAGCCATCCAGCCAGGGCCAGTGTAATTCTTGTCTCATATTTTATATGGGGGTATTTTGTCAGGAAACCAAGCACTATCCACTAATTATATCATCAGTTATTTCTTTTCAAAAGTAATAACTGTCGCTCTAGCCAGTTTTGCTCAGTGGTAGGAGCATCATCCCATACACCAAAAAGGTGGCGTTTCAGTTCTGCTCAGGGCACATACAGGTTGCAGTTCCAGCCCTGATCAGGGTGCAAGGCAACTAATCAGTGTTCTTTTCTCACATCGATGTTTCTCTCTCTCCTTCCTTCTCTCTCTCTCTCTCCTACCCAATCTCTAAAATCAATTTTTAAAAATAAATTTAAAGTTTAAAAGAAGATAGCTTCAAATAAATTAAATAATTAAAAATCTAGGACTCACCCAGCTGGTGTGGCTCAGTGTTTGAACATCAACCTATGATCCCTGTCAGGGCACATGCATGGGTTGCCGGATAAATCCCCAGTAGAAGGCATGTAGGAGGCAGCTGATCAGTGATTCTCTCTCATCATTGATATTTCTGTCTCTATCTCCCTCTCCCTTCCTCTCTAAAGTAAAAATATATATTAAAAAAAGAAAACTAGCCCTACCTGCTTTGGTTCATTGAATACAGCATTGGCCTATAGACTGAAGGGTCCTGGATTAGATTCCGGTCAAGGGCACGTACCTTGGTTGTAGGCTCCTCTCCTGCTCTGGCCATGGTCAGGGCTCATGAATGCAGGAGTCAGCCTGTTGATGTGTTTCTCTCATATTGATGTTCCTCCCTGTCTTTCACTCTCTCTTCCAATCTCTCTCTAAAAACCAATGGAAAAATATCCTCGAATGAGGATTACAAAGAGAAAATAAAGAAAAACATACTCTCAGATAGTAAAAATAGAGGAGTGTGTCCTCTTAACAGCAGCATATCCAAACACATTTGTGGGCCTAAAAGTACTCAATGAGTTAAGTTTCTATTTTATTCAAGGAACAATTTAGATGATGTAATTTTTAAATTTAATGTTTTATGTAACCCAATGTACCAGGCATATGTCATTTCAACATGTAGTCAATGTAAAACATTCATGAGATACTTTGCATTCCTTTTAGGTACCAGGTTGCCAGAATCCGCTGTATATTTCACTCTGATGACACTTCTCAGTTCTGACTGCCCACATTTCCAGTATTCAGTAGCCACATGGGGTCCATGACTTTTCAGGTGGACAGTGCATATCTAGACCCTTCCAGGCGAGGCGTGGACTAGTATCTCCATAGGTCCCACACAGAGAGAGGGCCTTGCCATCTATTGAACACTTACTGTGTGCCAGTCACTGGGATTTATCTCATTAAGTCCCAACAACAAGGCTGGGAGGAAGGGAGTGTTCAACCCATCTCATAGCTGAGACAACTGAGGCTCAGAGGGCTGAAGTCACACAGTGGTGGAACCAAGGTCCGCTACCCCAGGCCTCTGCTGCCAGAGCCCTCAGGGGGAGGCCGAGGCCAGGAGAGGACCAGCGAGGTGGCAGCTGGAGCTGGGCCTGTCTACATGAGCCCACTCCCTCATGTAATGTCTTTATTCGTAAATTATTACATTTGTCAGAGCTGTTCATGGGTAGTATTCACTGTTCATCGGTAAAATCTGCCACCCAAAGGAGTGTCAATTAGACAATGCTTGACACTCCTTTCTTTTGCACCCACTTCCAAGGCCTGTTTCTTCATTCTTTACCACCCAGCTCAGGTGTGACTTCCTTTGGAAGGCTGCTTCTCCCCAAACTCGCCCTCCTCCTTTGTGCACTGGTTGTCACTCCCTGTGCTCCTTGTAAGCCTTTTACAAGCCGTTTTATCATCTCTCAGACCCTCTTGCAGGAGCTCTTTACCTGTTTTGTGCTGTGGACCCTTTTGGCAGCCTGGGAAAGCTTATGGTGCACAGGGCTCGCCAGGGAACTGACAGCAGCAAGGTGAATGGTGTCCTCCCGGCGTTCTGAAATACAGATTTTGAATCATGTGTCTAATCCCGCTTTGGTCCATAGCATTTGAAACTTTTGACATAGCTTGAATTTTGTATTCCTTATGTGTGTCTGTTATCTGCTTTTAAAAAATAATAATAAAGGAATGTATTTCCACTGTTCTGTGACATAAATGCATGGGGTTGTCTGTTCTATATCTAGGCCAAAACAACTTCATGAAATCTCAGCCTTTTACTGTCCTGAAAAAAAACAAGGTGAATTTCATTCCTAAAAGAGGCTCTGCTTTCTGCCTGTCAGCATCCTCAAGCCACTCCTTCCCACGCCAGATCTTACCCTCAAGGGCTCTGGCCACAGCCTGACAGTCACATGATCTGCCTTAACCACTGGTATCATCCTACCTTTGATCATCACTGTATCACAGTCCCAGAGATCCTAAATGACGGTGCATGGATTTCCTCCTTTGCTTTTGTGATGTTGTTGTCTTGTGGAGTTGATCTGGGTTAGTAGTTTGCCAGGAGTGTAACCTATTGAATAGCAATCTGTAGTCACAGAATCTTGCGACTGACATTTTCTTTATGTAGTTGGCACTGAGATGGTACCTACACGTTTCACTAGTTGTCCGTCCAACATTCCACACAGTGGGGAATACAGGCAAAGGACAGCTTTGGGGCATAAGCAACAGGAACCTTTGAAAATCCATCCTATTTTGGATTTAGGCTCATCCTAATACCGTTATTGCCAATGTCACATGTCTGCAGTATTTCATGTCTGGGAATGTGGTAGTAAAATTAAGAAGCAGCTCTTTTAGGAAGAAGAAGAAAAAGGTAAAGATACAAATTATGAACAACAAATATGCATCTATCAACAAATGAATCTAAGAATCAAGTGAATAAATAACCTGATGTACAGAATGAACTGGTGATTATAATAGAATCAGGGACATAGAAAGGGAATGGACTGACTATTCTTGGGGGGAAAAGGGGTGTGGGAGATGCGGGAAGAGACTGGACAAAAATCATGCACCTATGGATGAGGAAAGTGGGTGGGGAGTGAGGGCGGAGGGTGGGGTGGGAGCTGGAAGGAGGGGAGTTATGGGGGGAAAAAAGAGGAACAACTGTAATAATCTGAACAATAAAGATTTAATTAAAAAAAAAAGAAGCAGCTCTTTTAAAAAGTGAGTTCCAGCAAACTGTGTTGGTAACCAGCATCCTTCTGAGGTCTTCATATACTACCTTATGATGCAAAGACTTAATGTTCTTATACATATTAAAGGGTGAAAAAATTTAAATACTTGTAAAGGTATACAGTTTATAGGGTTACTATGTTAGTTTATCCAGACATATCTCGTCAAGGAAAACCTAGTGGCAGCAATACATCTTCTGAAAGGACTTCTTATACTCATGCAACTTTAAAATATCAACTTTATATCTAATGAAAAGCATGCCCTGTTAAAGTTAAAATGGAGATGTATTTAGGGAAGTTAGATAAATTCAAACATAAGTCTGTCAGGTTAGGTGGTGAGTCCGATCAATTTTGGTACCTTTTTTGTTCTAAACTAATTTACCTGTAATTAGTACATGTGGCTTCTAATTCAGTAACAGCCCAGTTATTCGGGATCTAAATGTTCTATTTGGTTTACTGAGAACTTTGATTCTTTGCCTTTGACTTGACCATTTCACCACAGAGAACTGCTCTGTCAGCAGTATAGGAAAGGTAAAACTGAAGTCAGGTGAGTTAGTGTAAAAGGCAGGAAGAAGAATTTAAAGACAAGGTTAAAACACACACACGCGTGTTAAATTCGTGTTCTTTTCTTTGCCTCACACTTAACTTTCTTGTGTCTCCGTTCCTACAAGTTATGAGCGTTTTTTACAGTTAGAATGCTACTTGGTAAAGTTTTTCCTTTTGCTCTGTTGTGCATGTTTGTCTATTTCACATTTTTCTGTAGAGTTTCATATATCCTTAACCTAAAGTAATTTAAATAGGAATGGGATAACTTTATTATTTACATAGTCTTGTAAATGGAACTTGTAATGTCTGGTTGTAAGGAGAATGTGAATTTGTAGGCAAATGAATTGTATGGCAACCAAGCATATCCCCTGGATTTGGGAGAGATAGAGCCTGAGATTTGAAGAAGAAGAAAAAAAGGTACAAATTACAAACAACTTTAACTGCCAGCGCCAAAGGGCTAATTTTATACATAGGAGTTTTATCGCAGTCTAGAAAAAATACTAACCTTAGGTCCATTCCACTCTATTTAACCCTTAGTTCACAAGGGATTGATTTTTTTAATGGGTTTCAACATTGTTTTCTAAAATTACATTCTATAATTGTTATTCTATAGAAAACTGTACAGTAAGTAAATGAGAATAACTTCAGTGGGAATATAACTTACATTTTTAAAAATTTTAAATGTGTTTCCATTGCAGTAAAAGAAATGGGTGGCATGTATATTTTAGAAAAAGGAGCTATTTTGTGGTTATTTACTTTATCAGTCTTAAGTTATTCTTTTACCCTTAAGGAATTTGTGATAAAGACATGTAAATTTACTGGTTTTGATCATGACTGAGTCTGTTACTTGTCGTGTTTTTTTTTGTGAGCAGTTATGTTTTTAAAAATATCTTTTTTTCCTTTTAGGTTACTATAGTGAGGATGGATGCCAAAATTATTGTTGCTCTAGATTCTTTATGTTGTTTAAAAAGTTTCTTACACTGATGGCAAGCCAAATCTACCTTTTAGAAGGTGCTGTTGCTACCTGTGGAGTAACTGGCAACAAGACAGGCTTTTTCTTTTCAATGGTTGGCTTTTACTGGAAGGAATTAAAAAAATGGCAGAATTTGTAGCCTGGGGTATGTCCGAGATTAGGACTGGGTTGTCAAGATTTTCTTTTGTTTAAGGAATAACAAAAAAATAACAAGAAAATTGCCATTACTGCATTTACTGTACTATTGTAAACTTAAGATTCATTCCTTGATGCTTGGACCAGTGGAGTGATCCAGACCAATGGAAGTGCTGAATTTCCTGTGTAATTTTGTGAATACAACCTCAAATTTTCTTTTCATACACTTTGAGCCTGAATGTACTTATAAATAGTATATTCTTTTTCACATATTGATGGAAAAATGCATTTGTGTTAAGTAGCAAGATATATAATATTGTCACTCATTACTTCCTTGCTTCCTCCTTTTTTGCTCTAGAACTTTAGGTACCTGATCTTAGTGGTAAATGCTAAGCAAACTTAACACAGCTTTTATTGAAAGCATATTACATACAGTTATATACTTTGAAAATGATACAAATTTTAAAAAGACATAGACTTTGCTCTCAAGGTTAAAAATTAGAAGATGAAAAAGGGCCTACATGACTGCAATAATGATAAAAAGTGAGAAGTAAATTCAGCAAAGTCCACTGAAAATGTGGTGGGAGTTCAGACGCTGCTTCCACTTGTGAATCAGTGAAGGCCCCCATAAAGAGGTGACATCTGAAATGGCCTGAGATTCATCAATTTTTCAATATGTAGCGGTTGCTAGGATCTGATTTTATCCAGAGTTAAAAATCAACTTTTATCTCAGAACCAGGTCAGAAAGCAAGTCCTGCAAAATTACCTTTAGCTCATATTAATAATGAACCATTAAACACACAAATAACACATAAACAACCAAAGGTGTACATGGAGAGCTGAACGGACATTATCGCCATGCTGCGTTTAAATATGTCTGGAATCCCAGGGCTGCTGGATCTCATTCCAAAGGAAGAAGAGTGGCAGGCGGCTTACAGTGTGACCTGATAAGAATAGAGATGGAAGTTACTCTGCATGAGGTGGAGGTGAGAATTGAAGAGTAGAAGGAAAGGGACTGAGGAAAGAAGGACTAAGGAGAGAGAGAAGAAAGGTGGGAAGACAAGTAGGGAGTGGATGAAAGAACAGGAAAGATGGGCAGAAAAAACTCACCAGCGCTTCCTAAGCCAAAATGCAAGAGCTGTCAGAAGCACCAGGGGCACCATCACTGCCAAGATGATCAAGCTCACGGAGCCTTGATGATGTTCTGTGGATTTTGGTGCACACAAGGTGTCGTTTCAAACCCACCCCCTGTTTACTGCCTTTCCCTGGTCTGCCTTTTTTATTTGAGTGTTCGCCTCACTAATCTTTGTTCTTGTTTCCTCTCTCCTTACTCTTCAGAGTTGAATCTTTCATCTAACCCTCAACATCATCCTACTTCTGCAAGTCTCTCATTTTCAGTTCTCCTCTTTATTGAATTAATTATTTTCATCCTTTTGGGTCTGGAGTTCATAAATCCCAAATGTTTTACTTGGGTCTCCTGCTCTGCTGTGGACCATCTACCTCTACTCCCAGTGTGGGCCCCAGTCTTTCTTACCCAAGTAGAGGAGGATGTCCTGGCCTCCTAGGCTGCTATGTCTCACCCGGCAATATAGACCAGATGTCTCAGTGGCTTCCACATCCAGGAAAACCTGAAGGTACCATGTCCCATCAGCATTGGGCAAGATATCACTTTGTTGAGTGCCCTGTTGTACCTGTTCACCTCGCATCCACTTTGCCCAAATTGGCTTTGGATGGAAGCCAGAGACATGGCAAACCAGCATCTGATGGTCAGGACCAGGATTAGAGCCGGTGGACAGCCAGGCCTCTGGTTTTACTGCAGAGAACAGGAGAGATACTCAGATAAGGACTCTAACACAGACTTGGAGGTTCATATCTTCACATCAGCCTTGACCAGTGGTCGGCAAACTCATTAGTCAACAGAGCCAAATATCAACAGTACAACGATTGAAATTTCTTTTGAGAGCCAAATATTTTAAACTTAAAATATATAGGTAGGTACATTGTTATTAACTTAATTAGGATTCTTTTAAGGCTTAGGAAGAGCCACACTCAAGGGGCCAAAGAGCCGCATGTGGATCGTGAGCCGCAGTTTGCCTACCCCGGGCTTAGACGAACACATCTATCACATGCTGGGAATTCACTCATTACCCTTCTTCCTCTTATCCTCAATTAAAAGGGATGGTGGGAAGGTGTAATTTTAGAAAATTCTTGGAGGAAAGATATGGGACTGACCTTGTCTCTGGAGATCTGCCTTCCATGCATCAAGAATACTCAAGAGTAAGCGTGGGCAGGTGTCACTGAGAATCCTCTGTACTATATACTTGGCGACATGGTTCTCATTGAATACTCTGTACACATCCTGAGCTCTTGTTCCACCCTTTGGAGATGGCAACAATGAATTGTTTTGGGAGTGAAAGAGCTCTGATCCTTGATAAGCAAATCCATAGAAGCTTCCTATGGCTCCCCCAGGGTGCAGCTCACAGCCCAGTGTTACCTGAATCTCAAAGGGATCTAGGAAAGAGGGTTGTAAATTAGAGGAAAGAGGGAATAAAAAGATCAAAGTAGTAGAAGTGAAAAAAAAGAAATAAAAGAAGTTTGATGGCTTTGAAACAATGGAACTAACTTTGGTTTGATCTGAAGTTAAAAAAAGTGTAATTTGTCCTTGTTGAAGGTGGAAGAAATAATGACTTTTTTGAGAAATCGAAGTGAGCAAATGGTTGAAACATGGTGACATAAACAGTGAGAGCAAGAGAATAAGGAAGCATGTAGTGTGAGAGTTGAGATTATAATAACCCAGGGAGAATGAAATGCAATAGGATACAGTAAATGTATAGACAGAGAATGCTGAAGAGAATGAATGTGGGGGAAATTGGGATAAGGAACTCATTGAGACACACACCCCTCACCCAGCACATTGCGTCTCCCCATTTTGGGAGTTGAACTTACATTTAAGCTGCCATTCACTGGCATGTCTGTGAATTAATTGAGGCATTATAATGATGCCCACCCGGTAGAATTCTTCCAGGTCTTTTATCTCTTTCTTGCTCAAGTTGCCCTTGGACCAAGGACGCAGGAATATAATTCTGCTAGAGTTGTTGTCCCAGCCATGAGTCTGCAAGTCACCCAACCAAGCAGAGTGCCGATTTTTCACCCAGGAATGGTTGTAGAAGGATGAGCTGTAGATCATTTTGAAGGATATCTCCTCCTGGAAGGCTGTGGCAAAAGAACAAACTGAATGAGGAGAAGAAAAGGCATCGGGAAGGAGAGAGAATGAAGAAAGGTGCCAGGAAGGAAACACTCAGAATCTGGATATTAGGGAAGCCATGGCTACCTCAGCAGACACTCAGCTGCCCAGGGCCCCAGGCTTTACAAACAACCTTCAGAAGGGCACAGGGTCCCAGAGTACAGGATACTGAGAACTACGCTGACATTCTCCTCTCCAGGTATGTTCTGGGGACACTGCACCACACAGGAACACACACACACACACACGCACACACACACACACACACACACACGCACACACACACACACACACACATCCCTTTTGCTCCCAACAGGACAGTGGCCTACCTGAGTTCTTACCCTCTTCATTGTCACCAGTTGTGAGGAGAATTGCTAGCAATGGAATTTGCAGAAACAACATTTCCTTTACAGATGTTATTTCTTTCTCAAGAAAGTTTGTCTTTAGTTTCTGTTTTAAACAAATCTACTCCACAATACCTCTATTCTGACTTCCTTCTTCTACCAACAAACCACCACCAAAAAAAAAAGAAAAGGGGCTACTTCCCTAAACTGTAGGCACTGATTCAGCCTCTCATTTCCCCTCCAATTCTGACTTTCAACTTCTCCCCTTGCTACCAGCCTTCATTCTGTTCATCTTTCTCTAATTCAGCCTCTATGGACTAAGTGTTATGCGCTATTGAAAAGTCAGTTTACTTCTGGGAACATTTTCTTCTCATTCAGACAATGAAAGCATAAAACCAAATAGCTTTCCAATTCTCACCTAATGTTCTGTTGTCCCTGCTCTTTCCTGTCACTCTGTCCTTCTCTTGCCAAATTTAAATTTTCTTCAAATAAACTCTTCTGTCTGAGCCCCACCCCATCGCATTCATATCTCTGACATCACTTTGGTGGCTTTATTTGATTTTCAGAATCTCCTATGATTGCCCTGTGTAACAGTATAAACTACTACTCCATTATCCTTAGGGAAGAACCAGTAGCCATCACAGAGACCACAGGAACCTGGAAACATAAAGAAAAATCTCCTCTGACTTGCATTGATATATACCCAAAAGAAATTTTACCCAAATGTCACTTAGCACCTGCCTAGATACAAGGACCTTGCAACACTCTTGAACGTATAGTGGTCTATAGGCACTTTATTCAAGGAGCTCTTATTCAACTTAGGAAGAAAACCCATAAACTAAGGACTATACTCCTTGGTGTGCGGGGTTTTATTATAATGTATAAACTGGACAAAAACAAGTCTTCTTGAAACAAAGTCCCAACCCTTAACTGATGTTGCCCACTCAGAATCTTGTCCTCAGTGTGTTAGGTCTGTATACCTCTGTTGTACTGGGTCCCCAGTTCAATGGAATGCCTGGCAAGGTGCTCAATGAATAAGTTTGTGTGATTGAATAATTTGGTTCAGGCATCCAATTATTTTTTAATTAGATATTTTTCATAATTGTTTAAAGAATCAGAAATCATTATTTTATTTCTACTTGATGAAATGAGAATCTAATATTTTTATTTAGGATTAAAATATATGCCAATAATCATGAAGTTTACACAAAGGTTATGCTGTAAATCTCCTATTATACTTTTTAAAAAACAGTGATAATTTGTTAGAAATTAAATTAATAGGATATTCTGGAGTTCTTTATCCAAGATTTCCTTCTTTTTGGCCCTGCTTGGATGTTTCATGCTTGTTTTTTTCTTTTAAATATATTTTATGGGTTTTTACAGAGAGGAAGGGAGAGAGTTAGAGAGCCAGAAACATCGATCAGCTGCCTCCTGTACACCTCCTACTGGGGATGTGCCCCCAACCAAGGTACATGCCCTTGACTGGAATCGAACCTGGGACCCTTCAGTCCACAGGCCAACACTGTATCCACTGAGCCAAACCGGCTAGGCCCATGCTTGTTTTATCATAAGTTGGTCTTTGTTGGCCATGCTGACCCTCATTCTTATAATGTTTAAAAGGCTCTTAAAATGTTGTTTTCCTTTTTAACTTCTACATAAATGTGCTCTGGCTATTATTTTGTTATTAATTTATTTATGTACAAGTAAATAGAAATTATCCAAGGCTAATTCTTAAAATATTTTGGAAAAAGCTTAAGATTATCTTAACCTAAAATTGAAAAGCCAAACTGCGAGCCAATAAGGTTTATTTGGGATCAAAATATTGCAATTTGGGAAGCACAGATTCAAGCAGAAATCCACCTAGTGTCCTGATTACAGGGTGAGAGGAAGGGAATTTTAGGAGAAAAGATTGGGATAATTGCATGAATAAAAAAAAAGATTTCTATTAGTGCTAACAAGCTGATAGGATAAATTACTGAGTAGCTATTGTAGGGGTTCAGAACAGGCCTCCCCAGAATGTGCCACTTTAGCATTTGTCTTATTTTGAGCCTTAGCATTGGTATTATGTTGAGCCAAAGACAATTAAGTACCTGCAGGTTTATAAGAATCTTTTACATCTCCCTTAAAGAATTTAAATTAGGGGACTTGCCCATAATAAGCTTTTAGCAGATACATTTTTAAACCAATCTACATGGCAGGACAGACTAGTGGTTAACTGAACATCTCTCTATATCAACCTTTTGAAGCCCCAACCATTCCTACCTCATCTTTACCTCAGAATTGCCTCTCATACCTCAATTTTAAAAGTGCCATGTGGTAAATATGACAAGTTCAATGACAGAAAGTAGCCTCAATGTGACCTGTCATAACTTGATAACTAGGCAGGTCATAATGGGTAGTCATGCTCCAGGTGTATGAAAGGTGTATCTTTGCCTTAAGCAAGCTCTGTCCATTGTTCTTGTGCATTTAGGTGAACACACCTTTGAAATGTCAAAAGTAATCTTTTCCAGACCCCTCTCAGATGTAACCACCTCAAGGGAGCACATAATCTTGTTAACTGTCCTGCCCCGTTTTGGTGCCCAGGACTACACTCCATGAACTGAGCCACACTGGCCAGGACAGGATGCCAATGTTTTCCCCTGTGTCTTCATCCTCCCTGGAAATCCCTCCCCTTGATCCACTGGTGCTTAGGCTACAAGCATGCTCACGTTCTAACAGCTGTTACATGGTGCTCCTCAAACACCATCAGAGCTCTGGAATGTCTCTGTCCTCTGAAGCTCTCCTCAGAACCCAGACTGGAGCTCCCCTCCCACACAGTGTCACAGACTCATCTGAACTTTCACTCCCCAGCAGCAGTAACCTCAACTTCCCTGCTAGAGAAACCCACTGCCTCTTACACTCATGTGCCTTTTACTGACCTTCTTGTTTTTCCTTTTACTTGGCTTCAAGCTTCTCTATCCTCTTTCTGGCGTTCAGAATCTCTGTGTATCTGGTGTGAGTGCTTCTTGCCCTTCAAAGCAAGTCTCTTGCACTAAAAGGATCTTAGGACTGAGAGTCAAGATAAATTCCTGGATGAGACACCTGCTGGATGCAGTGAATTGGAAAAAACACATCAGCATTCTGACCTCAGTTTTCTTTTCTTTTTTAAAAAAATTTATTTTCCCTTTATTGATTAAGATATTACAAATGTGTCCTTATCCCCCCAATGTCCTCTCATCCCCCCAATCCAGCCCTCACCCTCACCCCCTGTTGTCCACATCCATCGCTTATGCTTATATGCATGCATACAAGTCCTCTGGTTGATCTCTCCCCCTCACTCCCACCCTCCCCTATCTTCCCTTTGAGTTTTGAGCATCTGATCCATGCTTTTCTGTCTCTACATCTGTTTTAGTTCATGGTTTATGTTGTTCATTATAATCCACAAATGAATGAGAGCATGTGATATTTATCTTTCTCTGACTGACTTATTTCACTTAGCATAATGTTCTCCAGCTCCATCCATGCTGTTGCAAATGGTAGGAGTTCCTTCCTTTTTACAGCAGCGTAGTATTCCATTGTGTAGATGTGTTAAAGTTTTTTAATCCATTCATCTGCTGATGGGCACTTTGGCTGATTCCAAATCTTAGCTATTGTAAATTGTGCTGCTATGAACATAGGGTTGCATATATGCTTTCTGATTGGTGTTTCTGGTTTCTT
Source organism: Myotis yumanensis (assembly GCF_028538775.1). Classification (NCBI taxonomy): domain Eukaryota; kingdom Metazoa; phylum Chordata; class Mammalia; order Chiroptera; family Vespertilionidae; genus Myotis; species Myotis yumanensis. The sequence continues at coordinate 10,556,306 of NW_027223759.1, forward strand.
GAGATATAGAAGTGGGATCACTTGGTCACATGGGAGTTCCATTTTTAACTTTTTGAGGAAACTCCATACTGTTCTCCACAGTGGCTGCACCAGTCTGCATTCCCACCAGCAGTGCACGAGGGTTCCTTTCTCTCTGCATCCTCGCCAGCATTTATCATTTGTAGATTTGTTGATGATAGCCATTCTGACAGGTGTGAGATGGTACCTCATTGTCGTTTTGATTTGCATCTCTCAAATGATTAGTGACTTTGAGCATGTTTTCATATGTCTCTCAGCCTTATGTATGTTCTCTTTCAAAAAGTGTCTATTTAGGTCAGTTGCCCATTTTTTGATTGGTTTGTTTATTTTCCTTTTGTTAAGTTGTATGAGTTCCCTGTTAATGTTGGAGATTAAACCTTTATCAGAGATATCATTGGCAAATATGTTCTCCCATGCAGTGGGTTTTCTTGTTGTTTTGTTGATGGTTTCTTTTGCTGTGCAGAAGCTTTTTATTTTGATATAGTCCCATTGTTTATTTTCCCTTTAGTTTCCATTGCCCTATGAGCTGTGTCAGTGAAGAAATTCCTTCGGCATATATCATATCTGAGATTTTGCTACCTTTGGATTCCTCTAATATTTTTATGGTTTCCCGTCTTACGTTTAAGTCCTTTATCTATTTTGAGTTTATTTTTGTGTACGGTGTAAGTTAGTGGTATAGTTTCATTTTTTTGCATGTGTCTGACCAAATTTCCCAGCACCATTTATTGAAGAGACTGTCTTGACTCCATTGTATGTTCTTGCCTCCTTTGTCAAATATTAATTGAGCATAGTTGTTTGGGTCGATTTTTGGGCTCTCTATTCTATTTCATTTGTCTATATGTCTGTTCTTGTGCCAGTACCAGGCAGTTTTGAGAACAGTGGCTTTGTAATAAAGCTTGATATCTGGTATTGAGATCCCACCTACTTTGTTCTTCTTTCTTAGGATAGCAGCAGCTATTCAGGTTTTGTGTGTGTGTGTTTTTTATTCCAGATAAATTTTTGGAGAGTTCTTTCTAGATCTGTGAGATATGCCATTTGTAATTTAATGGGGAGTGCATTGAATCTATAGATTGCTTCTGATAGTATGGACATTTTGATGATGTTGATTCTGCCAATCCATGAACATGGTATGTTCTTCCATCTGTTTATGTCTTCCTCTATCTCTTTTTTCAATGTCCTGTAGTTTTCTGGGTAGAGGTCTTTTACCTCCTTAATTAAGTTTATTCCTAGATATCTTAATTTTTTTGGTGCAATGGTAAATGGGATTGTTTTTTTTAAATTTCTCTTTCTGTAAGTTCACTATTGGCATATAAAAATGCCATAGATTTCTTGGCATTAATTTTGTATCCTGCTACATTGCAAAATTCATTTATTAGGTCTAATAATTTTTGATGGAGTCTTTAGGGTTTTCTAAGTACAGTATAATGTAATCTGTGAATCATGACAATTTTACTTCTTCTTTTCCAATTTTGATGCCTTTTATTTCTTCTTGTCTGATCGCTTTGGCTAGCACTTCCAGTACTATGTCAAACAAGAGTGGTGAAAGTGGGCATCCTGTCTTGTTCCTGTTCTTAAGGGAAATGATTTTAGTTTTTTCCCATTGAGTATGATGTTGGCTGTAGGTTTGTCATATAAGGCTTTTATTATGTTGAGGTATGATCCCTCTATTCCCATTTTGCTGAGAGTTTTTATCAAGAAAGGGTGTTGGACATTGTCTAATGCCTTTTCTGCATCAATCGATATGATTATGTGATTTTTGTCTCTCAACTTGTTTATGTGATGTATCACTGCTGGGGTCCAGGCCCATGGGGTCCAGGGGTTCCCAAAGGTGTGGACGGAGTCGGCGAAGAAGGTTTTACACAGAGACAGTGTTCAGAACTCTCTAGCTTTCCTCAGTCTCCATGGATCTTCCCTGTGCCTGGTTGAGGCCACAGAGAGAGATTCCCAAGGCAAGCTGAGCCTTTATTTTATAGTGAGCGGTAAACAAGGTAGTGGTTTCCATAGTCACACAGTAAGTTACACTGTTGTAAGTTTCACTTGTTTTTGTTCTTGTAAGTTTCACTTGTTTACACTGCTCTTGTAAGTTTCACTTGTTTTTGTTCTTGTTGCACTTCCCTCAGCCCATTAACTTCCCGAGTAAGATCTAGGGAGCTTTATACAAGGTCAAGCCTAATTATGCTAAGAGGACTGTGCTCTCTAAGCTGGGAATTGTTTATGACTTTGCCCACAGGTCAGTCCGAGGCTTAACCCTATATCAGTTCCCCACATATCACGTTTATTGATTTGCGGATATTGTACCAGCCTTGCATTCCTGCAATAAATCCCACTTGTTCATGGTGTATGATCTTTCTAATATAATGCTGGATCCGGTTTGCTAGAATTTTGTTGAGGATTTTGACATCTATGTTCATCAGGGATATTGGCCTGTAATTCTCTTTCTTTGTGGTGTCTTTATCTGGTTTTGGGATTAGGGTAATGCTGGCTTCAAAGAAGGAGCTTGGAAGTGTGCCTTCCTCTTGAATTTTTTGGAATAGTCTGAGGAGGATTGGCTTTAGTTCTTCTTTGAATGTTCGGTAAAACTCCCCTGTGAAGCCATCTGGTCCAGGGCTTTTGTTTGCTGGAAGCTTTTTGATGACTGCTTCAATTTCTTCCATAGTTATTGGCCTATTCAGGTTTTTTGATTCTTCCTGATTGAGTTTTAGAAGCTTGTATTTTTCTAGGAATATGTCCATTTCATCGAGGTTATCCAGTTTGTTGGAGTAGAGTTGTTCGTAGTATTTTTTGACAATCCTTTGTATATCTGTAGGGTCTGTTGTTACTTCACCTCTTTCATTTCTGATTTTGTTTATTTGGGTCCCCTCACTTTGTTTCTTGGTGAGCCTGGCGAGAGGTTCATCAATCTTGTTAATCCTTTCAAAGAACCAGCTCTTGGTTTCATTGATCTTTTGTATGTTTTTTTGGTCTCTATGTTGTTTATTTCTGCTCTGATCTTTATTATTTCCTTCCTTCTGGAAACTGTGGGCTTTTCTTGTTGCTCTCTTTCTAACTCTTTGAGTTGTAGGGTTAGATAATTTATTACCAGTTTTTCTTGTTTTTTGAGGTAGGCCTGTAGAGCTATGAACTTCCCTCTCAGGACTGCTTTCATTGTGTCCCATAGATTTTGGATTGTTGTATTTTCATTGTCATTTGTTTCCAGGATGCTTTTTATTTCTTCTTTGATCTTTCTGGTAACCCAGTCATTGTTTAATAGCATGCTATTTAGCCTCCAAATGTTTGATTTTTTTCAATGTTTTTATTGTAGTTGATTTCTAGTTCTATGCCATTTTGATCTGAGAAGATTCTTGTTATGATTTTTATTCTCTTGTATTTAAAGAGACTTTGCCTGTGTCCTAATATATGGTCTATCCTTGAAAATGACCCATGTGCACTGGAGAAGAATGTATATTCTGTAGCTTTGGGGTGGAATATTCTGAAGATGTCAATTAAGTCCATCTGATCTAGTGAGTCATTTAGGATTGCTGTTTCTTTGCTGATTTTTGTTTAGAGGATTTATCAGGTAGTGTCAGTAGGGTATTAAAGTCCCCTACTATGACTGTATTGCTATTGATCTCTCCCTTGATATCTTCCAGAAGTTGTTTTATGTATTTGGGTGCTCCTGCATTGGGTGCATATATGTTTACCAGAGTTATATCTTCTTGTTGAACTGCTCCCTTTAATATTATGTAGTGGCCTTCCTTATCTCTTGTTATGGCCTTTACTTTGAGGTCTATTTTGTCAGGTATAAGTATCGCAACCCCAGCTTTTTCCTCATTTCCATTTGCCTGAAAATTTTTTTGCCATCCCTTCACTCTCAGTCTGTGTGAATCCTTTGTTCCATTGTAGACAGCAAATACATGGGTCTTTTTTTTTTTTTTATCCATTCAGCTACCCTGTGCCTTTTGATTGTAGCATTGAGTCCATTTACATTTAATGTTATTATTGAGAAGTACTTGTTTGTGGTCATTTTTATTCTTAATGTTTGTGTTTCTTTTTGTCTTTCTGTTTCTTCTTTTTACAGTGGTCCCTTTAGCATTTCATGCATTGCCGGTTTGGTGGTAATAAACTCTCTTAGCACTTTTTTGTCTGTGAAGCTCCTGATTCCACCTTCAATTTTGAATGATAGTGTTGCTGGGTATAATATTCTTGGATTAATTCCCTTGCTTTGCATCACTTTGTATATATTTTTTTAATTAAATCTTTATTGTTCAGATTATATTTGTTCCTCTTTTTTCCCCCCCCCATAACTCCCCTCCTCCCAGTTCCCGCCCCACCCTCCGCCCTCACTCCCCACCCACTGTCCTCATCCATAGGTGCACGATTTTTGTCCAGTCTCTTCCCGCATCTCCCACTCCCCTTTCCCCCCCAAGAATAGTCAGTCCATTCCCTTTCTATGTCCCTGATTCATTATAATCACCAGTTCATTCTGTACATCAGGTTATTTATTCACTTGATTCTTAGATTCACTTGTTGATAGATGCATGTTTGTTGTTCATAATTTTTATCTTTACCTTTTTCTTCTTCTTCCTCTTCTTAAAGGATACCTTTCAGCATTTCGTAGAATACTGGTTTAGTGGTGATGAACTCCTTTAGCTTTTCCTTATCTGTGAAGCTCTTTATCTGACCTTCAATTCTGAATGATAGCTTTGCTGGATAAAGTAATCTTGGTTGTAGGTTCTTGGTATTCAGCACTTTGAATATTTCTTGCCATTCCCTTCTGGCCTGCAAAGTTTCTGTTGAGAAATCAGCTGACAGTCGTATGGGTATTCCCTTGTAGGTAGTTGAGTCTCTTTCTCTTGCTGCTTTTAAGAGTCTCTCTTTGTCTTTTGCTCTTGGCATTTTAATTATGATGTGTCTTGGTGTGGTCCTCTTTGGATTCCTTTTGTTTGCGGTTCTGTGCGCTTCTTGGACCTGTAAGTCCATTTCTTTCACCTGGTGGGGGAAGTTTTCTGCCATTATTTCTTCAAATAGGTTTTCAATATCTTGCTGTCTCTCATCTTCTGGCACCCCTATAATTCTGATGTTTGTACGCTTGAAGCTGTCCCAGAGGCTCCTTACACTATCTTCGTATTTTCGGATTCTTTTTTCATTTTGCTTTTCCGGTTGGGTGTTTTTTACTTCTTCACATTTCAGATCTTTGACTTGATTCTTGCGCTCCTCTGGTCTGCTGTTGGGTGTCTGTATAATATTCTTTATTTCAGTCAGTGTATTCTTAATTTCTAGTTGGTTCTTTATCACAGCATCGAGGGTCTCATTAGATTTCGTGAGGCTCTCATCAAGTTTATTGGCAGCTTCTAGCACATTATTGCAAGCCCTCAAAATTGCGTTTTTTAGCTCTATATCCTCCATTTCTGTCATGTATTTTTGTCTCCGCATTTTTTATGCTTTCTTGGTGCACCCCCTTGTGGTCTTTGTGTGCAGTCTTGTTCTAGTTAAGCCTTGATTGTTGTAGTTAATACTAGAGGGATTTGACCACCAGGCCGACTGGCTGTGGGAATCACCTGTATTTGCAGTGGGAAAACTTCTGTCCTCTGGAGAGGTGCTAATCTAGCCTTTGCCTGAGGCTATCCAGCAAATGGCTCTGCGCAAGGCTTGGGCGGGGCGGGCTCAACAGGGCGGGCGGAGGGAGCGGTTATGGCTGCTCTCAGTCCCGTTTCCAGAGGCTCTGCTTCTCAGAACCCCAGCAAGGGCTGCAAACCTCGGAGAGAAGGCTGCCCTCACGTTCCAACTGATGCCAGACAATCCCGCCTCTCCCATTTGAGTCTGTGTCCCTAGAGACTCGCCCAGATCTGGAGCTCAGAGTCTGAGACTCCCTCCTGATTGAAAACGACAACCGCGCCCTCAGCCACCAGCCCGCTTTGCGCGCGCACCTCCGTACCTTTGTATTTTCCACACTGCGCCTCCTCTGAGCCTCGGTATGCTGTTCTCTTTCCTTCTAGTTGAAGAGTCCCTCCTCAGCCAGCCTTCCTGTGGTTCTGGGTGATGTCCGTTCCGTCTTTTAGTTGTATTTTTGAAGCGGTTGTTTGCGGCAGCAATCTCCAGTGTTTACCTATGCCGCCATCTTGGTCTCTCCCACTTTGTATATTTCATTCCATTCTCTTCTTGCCTGGTTTGTGTCTGGTGAGAAGTCAGCTGATATTCTAATAGGAGATCCTTTGTAGGTAACTTTCTGTCTCTCTCTGGCAGCCTTTAAGATTCTTAGTTTGTCGTTGGTGTTTGCCAATTTAAGTATGATGTGTCTTGGTGTTGGTCTTTTGGGGTTCATCTTGTTTGGCACTCTATGTGCTTTTTGGACTTGTGTAGTTTTTTTATTGCCAGTATCAGGGAAGTTTTCTGTCATTATTTCTTCAAACACATTTTCTATTCCTTGCTTCTCCTCCTCTCCTTCTGGTACCCCTATTAAGCAAATGTTGTTTCATTTTGCGTTTTCCCAAAGCTCCCTTAGGCTCTCTTCTTGCTTTTTAAGTTTTTTTTCCAGTTGCTCCTGTGTTTGTGTGTTTTTTCCTACCTTGTCTTCCAATTCACTGATGCGGTCCTCAGCCTCTTCTAGTCTGCTGTTTAAGCCTTTCATTGTGTTCTTTATTGCAGCTATGTCATTCTTCATTTCCTCTTGGTTCCTTTTCATGTTGGTGACATTCTCATTCAGCTCCTTATAATTCTCATTGAGTTGTATATATTTGTCATCCAGCCGTTTGAGCATCCTTATAACCATTACTCTGAATCCTTTCTCTGATAAGTTAGTAGCCTCAATTTCATTTAACTCCCTTTCTGGTGATTACTCTTTTCCTTTCCTTTGTGGATTGCTTTTTTGTCTTCCCATGCTTTGCTGTAATGTTTTAATTGTAGCTCCGATTGCTTTGCTACCCAGTTTCTTTTGGGTATGGTGCTACTGGTGTGACCTCTCAGGTCTCCTGGGCTTGGTAGTCTAGTGTAGCTCCCTACTTGAGCTATTTGGGTTCTCTTGATGTAGGCCTGCGAGCTGGAAAGGTGCAACTGAGGTGTCTAGAAGTGAGCAGCCATGGATGGGGTGTCCCAATTTTTGCTGTCTTGTGCCCTTGGTTGAAATCATGCGTGCCCAAGTGGGACTCACAGTGGCACCGAGGAACCATCTGTTGGGGTGGTGGGGCTCAGGAGGCCTGCGTTCTGGAAAGGCGTGACTGTGGTGTCCAGAGTTCTATAGTTGTGGGGTGGGCAGACTCAGCTTTTGCTGCTGCCTCCGTGGTTGGATACAGGGGATCCCAGCGGCAGTTCCCAGGGGCACCTGTGGTGTGTTTGCCTGCAGGGTGTACTGATACTCTCTGAAGGGCCCTGGCACTGAAGCCACTGGATTGCAGTGTCTGTGGGCAGGTATCCCAGAAGAGAGAATTCAGCGTTTCTACAGCCCAGCAGTGCACCCCTGTTTGTTTAAGTGTGTGTCCAGCAGGGCTCACAGCGGGGCCCCAGGCCTGCCTGTGGAGCGGTAGTCTTGGGAGACCTGGACACTGGAAAAGCATGCAACTGTAGTGTCCAGAGTTCTGCAGCTGTGGGGTGGGGAAACTCAGTTTTTGCTGATGCACCTGTGGTGGATTGGTGCGCGTTCCTAGTGGTGGCACACAGGAGCACCGCAGTGAGTTTGCTAGCGCAGGTGCACTGAAGCACTCTGAAGGGCCCTGGCACGCTTAATTGAGGCATCTTTGGGGAGGTATCCAGGATGGGTGAATTCAGAATTTCTACTGCCCAGGGGAGTGCGTCCCTATTTGTCCAAGATCGGACCCAGCGGAGGCTCACTGCGGCTTCCCAAAGTGCCCTGTGGATACATGGGCTCAGGGGGAGTGAGGAACTGTGGCAGTGCATTTGCTGGGTGCTGAGCTCTGATGTACTCTGAGGGGCCCTGGCGCTGAAGGACCCTGACACTTAAATTGTGTAGCTGTGTGTGTGGGGGCAGTTATTCAGGCAGAGAGAATTCAGAATTTCTACTGGGGTGTAATGCGCCTGTGTGTGTACAAAATCACACCCAGCTGAGGCTCACAGTGACTCCTAAGAGAAGTCTATGGAGTGGTATGCCTCAGAGACCTTCCTGCTGGAGACATGCGAATGTGATGTTGGAGTTCTGCCACTGGGGAGGAGGAGGCTGCACTTACTGCTGCGGGCACGGTGCTCCTTTGGAGGTGAGATCCCAGGGTCTGCAAGTCTGCGGGTGTGGCTGCAGGATTTTGGCTGGAGTGGCTGCTGGGTCGCGGGCAGTATCCCAGGCCTGTCTGGGTGGTGGTGCTGATGAGTTCCTAGAAGAGGCCGCTCTCCCCTTCAAGATGGCGTGGGCTCCGTGCCCGAGTCCTGCAGTCCGGGGAGTGCCACAGTGATGATAGTCTCTCCCTGTCCCAGGGAGCCTGGTCTGCCAGCCTCTGCTGCTCCTGCCAGATTTAACTGTCCCTCACTCACTCACACACACACCACACACATCCACACACTCTTTTCATCCCCTCACTCACTCACTTCCTATCCCTCACCTCTGTCCTACCAACTGCCATCTTTTTGGCCTCAGTTTTCTTATCTGTAAAATAACTGGGTTGAAAGAAGTAAATGTTTTCTAATCTTGTTACCTTTCCCTCTAGCATTCTGTGTGTCTTAGTGGGCTCCTTTTCTCCCCATTCATGTGCTCTTCCTCCCCATTTTGCTTTTCCCTCATTTTTTTAAACTTTACTTTTCAATTAGTTCATGTTGAATATTATTTAGTATTAGTTTTAGGTGTACAACATAGTTGTAAGACGATTATCCTATATAATAAAGGAGGAACATGTAAATGGACCAGCCCTTCACTACGCTCACCAGCCAATCAGGGTGAATAGGTGAATATGCAAAGTAACCCGACAAAGATGGTGGGTTGATTTGCATACATAGGCGCTGGGCGGAGAGCAGAAGCAGGAGAGCGGGCAGCTTGCGGGGACATGGCTTCCTCAGTTGCTCCCTCGGTCGTTCCCTTGGGGGGATGTAGCTCCCTCGGTTGCTGGGTGGAGTGCAGAGCAGGAGAGCCAGAGGCTTGGGGGGCTGTGGCTAACCTCAGTTGCTCCCAGTGTGGGGAGCACCAGGAATTCTGGGAATAGTAGTTCTGATGGCAGCCCCAGGACTGCAAGTGGAAGCCCAGAGCACAGGGAGCTCCAACAATGCTGGGAATCATAGTTCTGGTGGCAGACTGATTTCCTAGACACTAGAGGAAAGTGAGCCTGGAGCAAGTTACTGTTGCAGTGGGGGATGGAGGGAAAGCAAAGATGAGAGACATAAGTAAAATCAGAGTGTCTAGGAAAAATTAAAGGGAAGATATCCTAAAACTTCTAGGAAATCTCCACCAATGAAGCAAAAAAAAAAAAAAAAAAAAAAAATGCTTCTGTTATTCTGTGAGCAACAAACCAAACTGGGTTGGGGATCTCTGACAATTCATTCATATGATTGCAAAGACAGACAGAAACTCCTGGATATGAGAGGGCTCCCCTGAGGGCTCCCAGATTGGAGAGGGTGCAGGTTGGGCTGAGAGCCTCCCCACCCCCACCCCATGCACGAATCTTCGTGCACCAGGCCCCTAGTATCCTTATAAAGTGTTTCTATTTAGTAGTATTAATTTCAGGTGTACAGCATAGTGATGAGACAATTATGTCCTTACGAAGTGTTCCCTCCAATATTTTCAGTACCCACCTGGCACCTTATATAGTTACCACAGTATTATTAACTATATTCCCTGTGTTGTACTTTACATTCCTGTGACTATTTTGTAACTATCAATTTTACTTCTTTTTAAAAAATATATTTTTATTGATTTCAGATGCATAGGGAGAAGGAGAGAGAAATATGGAAACATCAATGAAGAAAGAGAATCATTGATTGGCTGCCTCCTGCACACCCCACAATGGGGAGGGAGCCCACAGGCCAGGCATGTGCCCTAACCAGAATTGAACCATGACCTTCTGGCTCATTGGTTGCTCAATCACTGAGCCACACCAGTTGGGCTCAATTTTACTTCTTAATCTCTCTTTTATTTTTTCCACCCATTCCTCCAATCCTCCCCTCTGGCAACTGGCAGTCTGTTTCCTGTATCTATGAGTTTGTTTCAATTTTGTTCTCTAGATTCCATGTATAAGTGAAGTCATTTGGTATTTGTTTTTCTCTGATTGACTTAATTCAGTTAGCATAATACCTTCTAGACCCAACCACGCTGTCACAAATGGTAAGATTTCATTCTTTTTTTTATGCCCGTGTAATATTCCATTGTATATCTGTGCTACCACTTTCTTACCCATCCTCTATTGATGGGCACTTGACTTGTTTCCATATCTTGGTCCTTCCTTGTTTCTCACTTCTGCATGTCTTAGAAGTCATTCTCCATTTAGCCCCAGCACAGCTCCCAGCCTGCTCTCCATTTTCTCATATTCTCTGTCTGTTCACTATTACCTCAGTCTTTCCTTCCTCACTCACTTTCAAACCTAAAGCATTGTTTAGGGTGTGACCCTAAAATTCTTGTGTGTAATATGCAAATCACAGGTATGAATTTTATTTCTGGAATGATGGCACAAAACATAACTTGAGAAGACTGTGATAATTTTCATGTGATGGAAAGTACAGGGATGGAATGAGTCTCAAATGTTTTATCTTTCCAGCCAGTGTGGCTCAGTGGTTGAGCACTGACCCATGAACCAAGGGGTCCCAGGTTCAATTCCTAGTCGGGGCACATACCCAGGCTGCCGCCTCAGTCCCTATTAGGAGGACATGCAGGAAGGCAGTTGATTGATGTCTCTCTCATTGATGTTTCTATCACGCTCTCCCTCTCCCTTCCTCTCTAAAAAAAATCAATAAAAACACATTTTTTAAAAATATGTTTTATCTACTATATATTTGCAATACTTACGTGGCTTTGTTCAATTAGAGCATCAGATTATTGGCTGCAATGATTATGTCAGACCTTGGCAGTGAGACCCGTATATCCATGAAAATATTTCAACTGGTTTTTAATTTATAAAGATAACTAAAGTATTAAATCTAAACCTACATAACAATCAACAATACCTGTGTGTTAGATATAACCTAACTCCTCAATTAAAAACTGATGAGAATTCTTGGTCTGAGAACGTTGATTGGTTATACTGCATAATAGTTCTCACCTGTTCTAGCAATCACTAGATAGTGATAAAAATTCACATACCTGTCAAGTGCCTCTTTTGGTAGATTGCATTTAGTATTTTCTTTCTTTTTCTAATTTATTTTGTCAAGGCTCTTATTATCAGATAGAAAGTAGGTAAAGAGACTCTTCGTTATATGTTTTTAAGACTATTTTGTTATTTCCCTAATATGTTCTGAAAATGCTGCCTTAATATTTAATTATTATCCTGCAATGCCTGTTATATACTTGTTCCTACTTTGCTTAATGACTAATCATCTAGAAGAAAACTTTGCCAACAATAGATATATTGGTTTCCTAGGGTTGTTAGGGTTGCCATAGACTGAGTGACTCAAACAACAAAAATGTATTTCTTAGAGTTTCAGAGGACAGAATTTAAGATCAAGGTGTCAGCAGGTTTGTTTCTCCTGAGGCCTCTCTCTTTGGCTGTTGAACGGGTCGTCTTCTTGCTGTGTGCTCACATCACCATTCCGTTGTGCACACCCATCTCTGGTCCTGGTGTCTGTGTGACCAATTTTTTTCTTAGAAGGATACCATTCAGAATGGATTAAGGCTTATCACAAAGGCCTGGTTTTAATTAAATGATCTCCATAAAGGCCTTTTCTCAAAATACAGTCACATTCTGAGATACTGGGGATTAGGACTTTGGCATATAAATTTTAGGGAGAATAAATTCAGTTCATACACTGGACATTTTCACTTTTCAAAATCTTATTTTCTTCACTTTTCAAAATCCTCTTGACTTGCAAATGTATTTTTTAAAAAATATATTTTATTGATTTTTTACAGAGAGGAAAGAAGAGGGATAGAGAGTTAGAAACATCGATGATAGAGAAACATCGATCAGCTGCCTCCTGCACACCACCTACTGGGGATGTGCCTGCAACCAAGGTACATGCCCTTGACCAGAATCGAACCTGGGACCATTGAGTCCGCAGGTCGACGCTCTATCCATTGAGCCAAACCAGTTAGGGCTGTATTTTCTTTTTAACAGAGATGTCTCACAGATATTTAGACTTCAGAGACAGTAAGCAACCCTTAGCTTCCAAAAAGCCTGTATTTCTGAATTGTTTTCTTACAATTTTTCCTCTTTTACAAGATACACTTGAAAAAAAACAACAACAAACAACATAGCTGGATGAGTAGTGGTTATCAAGATTTATTAAATCTAAACTAGGTAAGATTACTCAATTACATTACATTGGCACAAGGATAGACTCACAGAATATTGGGAAAAAATAAGGAGTTCAGCAACAGGTCATTATACATATAGGCACTTAATTTACAACATAATTGGTGCTTCATATCATCATTTTTAGTCAATTGACTAACATGGAAAAAATTAACTTTTATCCCCATTTCATAGCACACACAAAAATCAAGTCCAGGCATATTGTATATCTAAATGTAAAAGGTAAGCTTCTTAAAGATAAAGTGATTTTCAAAGTGTGATCCTCAGACCACCAGAATAAGCATCATCTGAAAGTTGTATAAAAATGCAAATTTTTAAACCTCTTTCCTGACCTACTGTAAAGAACTAGACATTCTGGAAGTATGTAAAATTTTTTTTTAAAGAAACAAAACACCTCCATGATGCTGCTGATTTCCACTCAAGTTTGAATATCACAGTTTAAGGAGAATATCTCATGACTTTGGAGAAGGAGTAAATAATTTACAGGAGTAGATAACAATCATCATAAAGAACAATATTAGTTAACTAGAGGCCTGGTGCACGAAATTCATGCAGGGGGCGGGCCCCCTCAGCCCGGCCTGCACCCTCTCACAATCCAGAACCCATCAGGGGATGTCTGACTGCCGGTTTAGGCCTGCTCCTGCTGGCAGGATCAGGCCTATATCAGCAGTCGGACATCCCTCTCGTAATCTGGGACCACTGGCTAGTAACTGCTCACCTGCCTGCTTGCCTGATCACCCCTAACCACTTCTGCCTGCCTCCCTGCCTGATCGCCCCTAACTGCTCCCCTTCCGGCCTGATCACCCCTAACCACATTTACCGTGGCCCCAGCACCCAGGACCCAGGTTTCCCTCCTCTGGCCAGCCACAGGCTCCCGGGACCTGAGTTTCCCTTTCTCTGGCTGGCTGCAAGCACCTGGGACCTGGGCCAGCTTCGCCCAGGCTGGCCACAGCCACAGGCGCCCAGGACCGTGAGTGGCTTTGCCCAGGCCAGCCACAGGCGCCTGGGACCCCAGATGTCTTCGCCTGGGCCCAACTTTGTCAAGAAGGACATCCGGAAGGCTGTCCAGAAGAGGTCTGGTCTAATTAGCATATTACCCTTTTATTAAATAGATGTATCCCATTAAAAATTCTTTCCATCACAATACAAGTTTAAGAGAGTAAAATGTTAACAAGAAACTGGTAGAAAATATTCACAATACATATATTCAGCAAAGGACTAGTATGCAGACAGTATAAAGAACTTCAAGCCCCGACCAGTTTGGCTCAGTGGATAGAATGTCGGTCTGCAGACTCGGGGGTCCCACGTTCGATTCCGGTCAAGGGCATGTACTTTGGTTGTGGGCACATACCCAGTGGGGGGTGTGCAGGAGGCAGCTGATCGATGTTTCTCTCTCACCGATGTTTCTAACTCTCTAACCATCACTCTTCCTCTCTGTAAAAAGTCAATAAAATATATTGTTTTTAAAAAAGAACTTCAATAAGAAAAAGACCAACATTCTCCCTCACCACACACACAAACACACACACACGCAAATAGCTAAAAATTTAAACTGGTACATCACAAAAGACTGTTTCAAAATGTCATATAGGTATATGTTAAGTATCACTAGTCAACAGGAAAATACAAACCATAAACAACAATTAGATAACTAAAAATACCCACACAAGAATGGCTCAAATTAAAGGGGTTAATAATCTATAATAATAAAAGTGTATTATGCTAATTAGACCAGATGTCCTTGCGGATGAAGCCGGGGCAGCCAGGGAAGCCCGGGTCTGGGCAGCTGCGGGGAAGGAAGGCCTTCTCTTCCATGAATTTCGTGCATCGGGCCTCTAGTATCAAATATGAGTGAGTTTGTGGAGAAGATGAAAGGGAGACTGGTAGAAGCACTGTGAAAACCTGTTTCTATTAAATGTAAAAATATGTACCTCCTGTGACCCAGAAATTCCACTTCTATGTATATTCTTATGAGAAATGAATGTTTATGTTATCAGTATACACGCACAAAAATGTTCAATGATCCGCACTCCACAAAGTCAAGGACTGTCCTTGAGGTGTTAATTTCCCCACATCTGCAGTTTTGAGAACCCACAGCTGATAATCCCTTCTCACAGGTGTCCGACCACATCGTGTAAAAGCCTTAGGACGCAATGCAGAAGACTTGCAGTGCAGCTAAAGTTAAGGGCTGTTGCTTTGCAGTTGCTGGGAATTGTGAGGCAGGACAGAAGAGGTGACTGGTACAAGCAGGTTTTAAAACATTTTATCTTTATAACAAGCAGGTCTTTATGAGTAAACAAAAATATAAAATCTACACAAAACCAATTATTTTTTATAGGAAATCTTCCATAGGCTGGTCTGTTCAGTAACTGTTTAACTCCCAGTTATTCAAATACAGACACCTATTCAAATACAGACATTCACAAGCATCAAGTTACAGCTCTTTAATGCTGTCTAAGGAGAACTTCCTGTGAAACTCTATGTGGCTCACCTTCACTCTATTCGAAATTAAAAACCAGTGCCTGCCTGGCTGGTGTGGCTCCGTGGTTGAGCATCGACCTATGAACCAGGAGGTCACAGTTCGATTGCAGTCAGGGCACATGCCCTGGTTGCAGGCTGGATCCCCAGTGTGTGGTTTGCAGGAGGCAGCTAATCAATGTTTCTCTCTCATCAATGTTTCTATCTCTTTCTCCCTCTTCCTCTGAAATCAATAAAAATATATTTAAAAAAATAAGGCCAGTGAGTTAAAAAAGAAAACAAAACACCCTTTGCCTGCTGTGCAGCTGTTCACCTGCAGTAACAGCTGTTCATCTGGTGGGACCATTACCCTAACCCACCACTCTGAGAAGATAAGGCAAACTCAGTATGGAACCTTGCAAGTGAACTATTGATGTGGGCAGCTTGACTCAGGTGTACTTACCCCATGTAGCTTCCCCATACTTAAGTCAGCCTCACATGAAATCACTATATTGCACTGTAATCTGAAAGTTTTAATTTCTCCAGTTTTTGTTAGCTAAATGCTAAGCAAACTTAACACAGGCTTTTATTGAAAGCATATTGCATATGTTTATACACTTTGTAAATGATACAAATTTTAAAAAGACAGACTTTGCTCTCAGGCTTAAATATTAGAAGATGAAAAGGGGCCTACATGACTGCAACAACGGATAAAAACTGAGAAGTAGATTCAGCAAAGTCCACTGAAAAGCGTGGTGGGAGTTCAGACGCTGCTTCCATTTGTGAATCAGGGACGGCCCCATAAAGAGGTGACATCTGAAATGGCCTGAGATTCATCAATTTTTCAATATGTAGCGGTTGCTAGGATCTCATTTTAACCAGAGTTAAAATAATAGTTTTATAATCTCAGAACCAGGTTAGAAAGCAAAATTATCTTTAGCTCATACGAATAACTAATCGTTAAACACACAAATAACAAAACATAAACAACCAAAGTTGTACATGGAGAGCTGGACGAACATTATCGCCATGCTGCGTTTAAGTATGTCTGGAATCCCAGGGCTGCTGGATCTCATTCCAAAGGAAGTAGAATGGCAAGAGGTTCACAGTGTGACCTAATAAGAAGAGAGATGAAAGTTACTCTGCATGAGGTGGAGGTGAGTATTGAAGAGTAAAAGGAAACGGACTGATGAAAGGGCTAAGAGGAGAGAGAGAGACAAGAAAGCCGGCAAGACAAGTAGGGAGTAGATGAAAGAACAGGAAAGATGGGCACAAAAAACTCACCAGCGCTTCCTAAACCAAAATGCAAGAGCTGTCAGAAGCACCAGGGGCACCATCACTGCCAAGATGATCCAGCCCACGGAGCCTTGACGATGTTCTGTGGGTTTGGGTGCACACAAGGTGTCATTTCAAACCCACCCCCTGTTTATTGCATTTCCCTGGTCTTTTTTGAGGTTTGCCTCACTAATGTTTGTTCTTATTTCCTCTCTCCTCCCTCTTCAGAGTCGAATCTTTCATCTAACCCTCAACATCTTCCTACTTCTGCAGGTCTCTCATTTTCAACCCTTTTATTTATTGAACTAGAGGCCCAGTGCACAAAAATTTGTGCACTCGGAGGGAGGGGGGGTCCCTCAGCCTGGCCTGTGCCCTCTCTCAGTCTGGGACCCCTCGGGAGATAACGACCTGCTGGCTTAGGCCCGCTCCTGGGTGGCAGAGGGCAGGCCCAATCCCTAGGTGCAGCCCCTGGTCAGGCTCAGAGCAGGGCCGATTGGGGAGTTGGGGCACCGCCCCCTGCCATGCACAGAGCAGGGCGGATCGGGCGGTTGTGATGCCACCCCTAGTCACGCTCAAGTTAGGGTCGATTGGGGGGTTGGGGCACCGCCCCCTGTCACACTCAAGGCAGGGTCGATGGGGAGGTTGCGGCGCCACCCCCTGTCACTCACAGAGCAGGGCCCATCAGGGGGGTTGGGGCTCCGTACCCTGTCACGCACAGAGCAGGGTCGATCAGGGGTTTGGGGCACCACCCCCTATCACCCACAGAGCAGGGCCCATCAGGGGGTTGAGGAGCTCCCCCCTGTCACTCACAGAGTAGGGCCAATAAGGGAGTTGGGGCACCGCCCCCTGTCACACACAGAGCAGGGTGGATCAGGGGGTTGGGGTGCCGCCCTCTATCACCCACAGAGCAGGGCGGATCAGGGGGTTGGGGTGCCGCACCCTGTCACACTCAGCGCAGGGCCGATGGGGAGGTTATGGCTCTACCCCGTCACACACAGAGCAGGGCCCGTGGGGTGAGGGGGTTTGGGCGCCGCACTTTGTCACACACAGAGCCGCAGGGCCGATCAGGGGGTTGGGGAGCTCCCCCCTATCAGGCACAGAGCAGGGCTGATCAGGGGGTTGGGGCGCCTTCCCCTGTCACGAACAGAGCAGGGCGGATAGGGAGGTTGTGGCCCCGCCCCCTGTCACACACAGAGCCGCAGGGCGATCAAGGAGTTTGGGCGCTGCCCCCTGTCATGCTGATCCTGGTGCCAGGAGGCCTCGCTGTTCCGCTGATCCCGGTGCTGGGAGGCATATTACCCTTTTACTATATAGGATAGAGGCCTGGTGCACGGGTGGGGGCCGGCTGGTTTGCCCTGAAGGGTGTCCTGGATGAGGGTGGGGGTCCCCACTGGGATGCCTGGCCAGCCTGGGTGAGGGGATGATGGCTGTTTGCATCTGGTCACACCCCCTTCAGGGTGGGGGTCCCCACTGGGGTGCCTGGCCAGACTGGGTGAGGGGCTGAGGGCCGTTTTCAGGCTAGCGGGTGACTGAAGCTCCCAACCACTCCTTTTTTTCTTTTTTTAAAATTCTGGGCCACCTTTAGCTCTGAGGCTCGGCTCCAGCTATGAGGCCTCCGTTGCTGAAAGCAGGTTTCTGGCCTTTGTTTACCTTCTGTATTTGAAAAAATGTTGTGATCCTGCTGGCTGAAGCCTGGCTGACTAAAGCAGGTTTCTGGGGTTTTGTTTAGCTTCTATATTTGTAACAATGTTTCAAATTGCAAGCTCAGAGGCCGGCAGCAGCAGGCGGGGAACCTGGCTTCCTCCGTCACTGGAGCAAGCAAGCCTCCCTGTTTGCATCAGCTGCCTGGCTGCCGGCCGCCATCTTGGCTGGCAGTTAATTTGCATAAGGATATGCTGATTAGCCAATGGGAAGGGTAGCAGAGGTACGGCTAATTACCATGTTTCTCTTTTATTGATTGGATTATTTTCATTCTTTTGGGTTTGGAGGCCATCAGTTCCAAAGTTTTTCCTTGGCTCTCCTTCTCTGCTTGTGGACCATCTACTCCCATTCCCAGTGTGGGCCCCAGTCTTTCTTACCCAAGTAGAGGAGGATGTCCTGGCCTCCTAGGCTGCTATGTCTCACCCGGCAATATAGGCCAGATGTCTCAGTGGCTTCCACATCCAAGAAAACTTGAAGGTACCATGTCCCGTCAGCACTGGGCAAGATACCACTTTGTTGAGTGCCCAGTTGTACGTGTTCACCTCGCATCCACTTTACCCAAATTGGCTTTGGATGGAAGCCAGAGACATGGCAAACCAGCATCTGACGGTCAGGACCAGGATTAGAGCCAGTGGACAGCCAGGCCTCTGGTTTTACTGCAGAGAACAGGAGAGATACTCAGATAAGGACTCTAACACAGACTTGGAGGTTCATATCTTCACATCAGCTTAGAAGGACACATCTATCCCATGCTGGGAATTCATCACACATTATCCTTCTCCCTCTTGACCCCTTATTCTCAACTTAAAGGGAAGGTGGGAAGGTGTAATTTTAGAAAATTCTTGGATGAAGGATCTGGGACTGACCTTGTCTCTGGAGATCGGCCTTCCCTGCCTCAAGAATACTCGAGAGGAAACGTGGGCAGGTGTCACTGAGCATCCTCTGTACTATTCTGTTGGTGATGTGGAACTGATTGACTCGTCTACACACAAGCTGAGCTCTAATTTCATCCTGTACAGATGGCCACCATGAATTGTTCTGGAAGTGCATGAGCTCTGATCCTTGATAAGCAACTTGCAAGAAGACTACCTTGCCTTCCCCAGGGTGCAGCTCACAGCCTCCTGTTATCTGAATCTCAAAGGGATCTAGGGAAGAAGGGTTGTAAATTAGAGGAAGAGGGGGTAAAGATGAAAGTAGAGGAAGCAAAAAAAGTCAATAAAAGCAGTTTGGGGGATTTGAGGTAATGGAACAAATTTTGGTTTGATCAGAAGTTCAGAAAAAGTGTAATGGGTGGTAGTTGAAGGTAGAGGAAAAAAATGAATGACTTCTTTTTTTTTGGAAATAGAAGTGAGCAAGTTGAAAGAAGATGACATAAATGGTGAGAGCAAGAGAATAAGGAAGCACGTAGTATGAGTTGTGATTATAATAACCCAGGGTGAATGATGCAATAGGATACAATAAATGTACAGACAGAGAATGCTGAAGAGATTGAATGTGGGGAAAATTGGAATAAGGAACTCATTGAGACACACACCCCTCACCCAGCACATTGGGTCTCCCCATTTTGGGAATTGAACTTACAATTAAGCTGCCATTGACTGGCATGTCTATGAAGTTCGTGCGGCATTTCAAAGGAGAACAAACGGTGGAACTCTATCACATCATTTATCTCTTTCTTGCTTAAGTTGCCCTTGGACCAAGGACGCAGGAAAATAAGACTGCCAGAGTTGGTGTCCCAGCAATGAGTCTGCAAGTCACCCAACCAAGCAGAGTTCTGAATTT
Organism: Myotis yumanensis; assembly: GCF_028538775.1. NCBI lineage: Eukaryota > Metazoa > Chordata > Mammalia > Chiroptera > Vespertilionidae > Myotis > Myotis yumanensis. Next base: position 10,575,910 of record NW_027223759.1, read on the forward strand.
TCACCCAGGAATGATTGTAGAAGGATGAGCTGTAGATCACTTTGAAGATCTCCTCCTGGAAGGCTGTGGCAAAAGAACACAGAGAATGAGGAGAAGAAAAGGCATCGGGAAGGAGAGAGAATGAAGAAAGGTGCCAGGAAGGAAACACTCAGAATCTAGAGATAAGGGAAGCCATGGCTACCTCAGCAGATATTCAGCTGCCCAGGGCCCCAGGCTTTACAAACAACCTTCAGAAGGGCACAGGGTCCAAGTACGGGATACTGAGAACTACACTGACATTCTCCTCTCCAGGTATGTTCTGGGGACACCACACAACACAGAAACACACACACACACACACACACACACACACACACACACACACACACACATCCCTTTTGCACCCAACAGGGCAGTGGCCAGAGTTCTTACCATCTTCATTGTTACCACCTGTAAGGAGAACAACTAGCAATAGGATTTGCAGAAACAGCATTTCAGTTACAGATGTTATTTCTTTCTCAGGAAAGTTTGGCTTCTGTTTTAAATAAAACCACTCCACACTACCTCTATTCTGACTTCCTTCATCTAACAACAGACACACACAAAAACCAAACAAAAAAAAACACAGCAAATAAACCAAAACAGTGCTCCTTCCCTAAACTCTAGACACTGATTCAGCCTCTCATTTCCCCTCCACTTCTGACTCTCTTATCTGGCTTTCAGCATCTTCCTTGTTCAGCCTTCATTCTGTTCATCTTTCTCAAAATCAGCCTCTATGCAATAAGTGTTATGCGCCATTGAAAAGTCAGTTTATCTCTGGAGATATTTCCTTCTCATTCAGACAATGAAAGCATAAAACTAAATGGTTTTCCAATTCCTACCTAATGTTCTGTTGTCCCTGCTCTTTCCTGTCACTCTGTTCTTTTCTGGCCAAATTTAAATTTTCTTCAAATACTCTTCTTCTGTCTAAGCCCCACCCCATTGTATCATATCTCTGACATCTCATTGGCTGCTTTAATTGATTTTCAGGATCTCCTGATTGCCCTGTGTAACATTATAAACTGCTACTTCATTATCCTTAGGGAAGAACCAGTAGCCATCACAGAGACCACAGGAACCTGGAAAAATAAAGAAAAATCTGTTTGACCTGCATTGATATATACTCATTTACCCAAGAGTTACTCAGCACTTGCCTGGATACAAGCATCTTGCAACACTTGTGAGTATCTAGTGGTCTACAAGGCAATCACTTTATTCAAGGAGTTTTTATTCTACTTAAGAAGGAAGCACATAAACTAAGGACTATAAAACCTTGGTGTGCTGGGTTTCATTATAATGTATAGACTAGTCAAAAACAAGCCTCTTGAAACAAAGTCCCAATCCTTGACTGATGTTGCCCACGCAGAATCTTGGCTCCAGTGATTTGCTCAGGGTGTCAGGTCTGTATACCTCTGTGGTACTGGGTCCCCAACTCTAGCAGAATGCCTCCTGGCCAGGTGCTCAATGAATAAGTTTGAATGATTGAATAATTGGGTTCAGGCTTCCAATTATTTTTTTCATTAGACAGATTTTTAACATTATTGTTTAAGGCAGGGGTCCTCAAACTTTTTAAACAGGGGTCCAGTTCACTGTCCCTCAGACCGTTGGAGGGCCGGACTATAGTTTTAAAAAAAACTGAACAAATTCCTATGCACACTGCACATATCTTATTTTGAAGTAAAAAAGCAAAACGGGAACAAATACAATATTTGTATTTGCATGTGGCCCACGGGCCGTAGTTTGAGGACCCCTCGTTTAAGGTATCAGAAATCTCTGCTTGTATTTCTACTTGGTGAAATGAGAATTTTACAGTTTTATTTAGGATTAAAATATATGCTAATAAGCATGAAGTTTACATAGAGCTTTATGCTGTAAATCTATTAGGTATAATTTTTAAAAACAGTGATAATTTGTGGGAAATTAAATTAATAGAATATTCTGAAGTTCTTTATCCAAGATTTCCTTCTTACTGGCCCCGCTTGGATGGTCCAGCTTATTTTATCACACACTGGTCTTTGCTGGCCATGCTGACCCTGTTCTTTCATGCTTATCCTGTTTAAAAGGCTCTTAAAATGTTTTCCTTTGTAACTTATAGATAAATGTGCTCCGGCTGTTTTGTTATTTATTCGTATAAAGTAAACAAATTATCTAAGGCTAATTCTTAAAATATTTTGGAAAAATTTAAGATTATCTCAACGTAAAATTAAAAAGCCAAAAAGCGAGGCAATAAGGGTTTATTTGTATTGCAATTTGGGAAACACAGATTCAAGCAGAAATCACATAGGGTTCTGATTACAGGGTGAGAGGAAGGGAATTTTAGGAGAAAAGAATGGGATAATTGAATGAATACAAAAAAAAGATTTCTATTGGTGCTAACAAGCTGATAAGATAAATTACTCTATGGCTATTGTAGGGGTTCAGAACACGTCTCCCGAGATTCTGCCACTGTAGCATTTGTATTATTTTGGGCCTTAGCATTGGAATTATGTTGAGCCAAAGACAATGAAGACCCTGCAGGCATATAGGAAACTTTTACTTCTCCCTTAAAGAATTTAAATTAGGGGACATGCCCATAATAAGCTTTCAGCAGAAGTATTTTTAAACTAAAATGTTTAAAATGTTTAATCTTCATGGCAGGGCAAACTACTAGTTGCTGAACATCTCTTATTATCAAATTTGAAGCCCCAAGCTTTCCTACCTCATCTTTACCTCAGAATTGCCTCTCATACCTCAATTTAAAAAGTGTCATGTGGTAAATCTGACAAGTTCAGTGACAGAAAGTAGCCTCACAGGGTGACCTGTCATAACTTGCTAACTAGGCAGGTCACAATGGGTAGTCATGCTCCAGGTCTATAAAAGGTGTATCTTTGCCTTAAGCAAGCTCTGTCCATTGTTCTTGTGCATCTAGGTCAGTGGTTCTCAATCTTCCTAATGCCAGGGCCCTTTAATACAGTTCCTCATGTTGTGACCCCCAAGCATAAAATTATTTTCGTTGCTACTTCATAACTGTAATTTTGCTACTGTCATGAATCATAATGTAAATATCTTATATGCAGGATGTATTTTCATTGTTACAAATTGAACATAATTAAAGCATAGTGATTAATCACAAAAACAATATGTAATTATATATGTGTTTTCGGATGGTCTTAGGCGACTCCTGTGAAAGGGTCGTTCGACTCCAAAGGGGTCGCGACCCACAGGTTGAGAACCACAGATCTAGGTTAAAACACCTTTGAAATGTCGAAAGCAATCTTGTCCAGACCCCTCTCAGATGTAACCACCTCAAGGGAGCACATACTCTTGTTAACTGTCCTGCCCCCCTTTTGGTGCCCGGGACTAACCTCCATGAACTGAGCCACACTGGCCAGGAGAGGACACCCCTGTTTTCCCCTGTGTCTTCAGACCTCCCTGGAAATCCCTCCTCTTGGTCCATTGGTGCTTAGGCTACAAGCATGCTCATGTTCTAACAGCTGTTACATGGTGCTCCTCAAACACCATCAGAGCTCTGGAATTTCTCTGTCCTCTGAAGCTCTCCTCAGAACCTAGATGGGAGCTCCCCTCCCACAGTGTCACACACTCATCTGAATTCCCCCGCCCCAGCAGCAGTAACCTCAACTTCCCTGCTAGAGAAACCCACTGCCTCTTACACTCATGTGCCTTTTACTGAGCTTCTTCTTTTCCCTCCCACTTGGCTTCAAGCTTCTCTATCCTCTTTCTGGCTTCCAGCCTCTATGTGTATCTGATGAGAGTGCTTCTTGCACTAACAGGATCTTAGGACGGAGAGTCAAGATAAATTCCTGGATGAGACACCTGCTGGATGCAGTGAATTGGAAAAAACACATCAGTGTTCTGGCCTCTGTATTTTATCTGTAGAATAACTGGGTTGAAAGAAGTAAATGTTTTCTGTCTTGTCACCTTTCCCTCTAGCATTCTGTGTGTCTTCCTGGGCTCCCTTTTCTCCCCATCCATGTGTTCTTCCTTCCCATTTTGTTTTTCCCTCATTTTTTAAACTTTACTTTTCAATTAGTTTATGTTAAATATTATTTAGTACTAGTTTTAGGTGTATAACATAGTGGTAAGATAGTTATATCCTTATAAGGCAGTGGTTCTCAACCTTGGCTGCACATTAGAATCACCTGGGAATCTTTTTAAAATCCTGATTTTTGGGCCTCATCCTCCAGAAATTCTGTTTCTTTGTTATGGAGAGGGGCCACAACATTAGTAACAAAGAAACAGAATTTCCATAGGATGAGGCCCAGAATTAGGATTTTATTTTATTTTTAAAAATATATTTTATTGATTTTTTTACAGAGAGGAAGCGAGAGGGATAGAGAGTTAGAAACATCAATTAGAGAGAAGCATTGATCAGCTGCCTCCTGCACACCCCCCACTGGTGATGTGCCTGCAACCAAGGTACATGCCCTTGACCGGAATCGAACTTGGGACCTGTAAGTCTCCCGGCCCATGCTCTATCCAGTGAGCCAAACCAGCTAGGGCGAAATCAGGATTTTAAAAAGCTTGCCAGGTGATTCTAATGTGCAGCCAAGGTTGGGAACCACTGGTCTAGACCCACCCATGCTTTCACAAATTATAAGATTTCGTTCTTTTTTATGGCTGTGTAATATTCCATTGTATATCTGTGCTACCACTTTCTTACCCATCCTCTATCGATGGCCACTTGACTTGTTTCCATATCTTGGTCCTTCCTTGCTTCTCCTTCTACATGTCTTAGCAGCCATTCTCCATTTAGCCTCCAACACAGCTCCCAGCCTCATCTCCATTTATCATAGTCCCTGTCCATTCACTATCATCTCAGTCTTTCCTTATTGACTCACTTTCAATGCTAAAGCATTGTTTCATTGCGTGAACTTTAATTCCTGTGTATAATATGTAGATCACAGTTATGGAATTCATTTCTGGAATGATGGCACAAAACATAACTTGAGAAGACTGTGATAATTCTCATGTGAGGGAAAGTACAGGGATGGAATGAGTCTCAAATGTTTTATCTTTCCAGCCAGTGTGGCTCATTGGTTGAGCACTGAGCCATGAACCAAGAGGTACCAGGTTCAATTCCTAGTCGGGGCACATACCCAGGTTGCCACCTCAGTCCCCATTAGGAAGACGTGCAGGAGGCAGTTGACAGATATCTCTCTCATTGATGTTTCTCTCTCACTCTCCCTCTCCCTACATGCACAAAAATGTTCATTGATCCACACTCCACAAAGTCGAGGACTGTCCTTGAGGTGTTAATACCCCCACATCTGCAGCTTTGAGCACCCACACCTGAAAATCCCTTCTCACAGGTTCCCGACCACGTCATGTAAAAGACTTAGGACACAATGGGAAAGACTTGCAGTGCAGCTAAAGTTCAGGGCTGTTGCCTTGCAGTCGCTGAGGCGGGAAATGGACTGAGAAAATGTGAGACAGGACAGAAGAGGTGACTGATACAAGCAGCTTTTAAAAAATTTATCTTTATTACTAGCAGGTCTTTATGAATAAACATATAAAATATAATATATACACAAAATCAATTATTTTTTATAGGAAATCTTCCATAGGCCAGTTTGTTCAGTAACTGTTTAACTCCCAGTTATTCAATTACAGCTGCCTATTTAAATACAGACATTCACAAGCATCAAGTTACAGCTCTTTAACGCTGTCTAAGGAGAAATTCCTGTGAAACTCTATGTTGCTCACCTTCACTCTATTCAATTGCAGTCAGGGCACATGCCCAGGTTGCAGGCTGGATCCCCAGTGTCAGCCAATCAATGCTTCTCTCTCATCAGTGTTTCTATCTCTTTCTCCCTCTCCTTTCCTCTCTGAAATCAATAAAAATATATTTTAAAAAATAAGGCCAGTGAGTTAAAAAACAACAAAACACCCTTTGCCTGATGTGCAGCTGTTCACCTGCAGTAACAGCTGTTCATCTGTTGGGACCGTTACCCTAACCCACCACTCTGAGAAGATAAGGCAAACTCAGTATGGAACCTTGCAAGTGAACTATATTGATATGGGCAGCTTGACTCTGGTGTACTTACCCCATGTAGCTTCCCCATACTTACAGGCAGCCTCACATGAAATCTCTATATTGCACTGTAATCTGAAAGTCTTAATTTCTCCAGTTTTTGTTAGTTCCTTTCCTTTAATCTCCAAATTAAGTATGGATAAGAAATTATACCAAGTAAATTCCTGTAAACCAATTTAATTTCATTATTCTAAAACTACAGTTACATAATTTCTACTTATCCAACTTGCATTATATTTTATTAAAAGTATCGTCAGACAGATCATTTCATATTCATATAAAAATTATACAAGGTAAAAACTAATTGATAAATCAAATCTTGAATTTTACCTGTAAAAGGTTGCTTTTGTCAGTAGCCATTATTTTTGTAGCCATTATTTTTGTAGCCATTATTTCTACAAAAATTCAGTATCCCCTGATTGACTTGTATAGATCTAAAAAGTACCATATGCAGTTGTATCCACTAAGTATTTCACTTTGTTTGGTTTTGCTGCTATCTATATTTATTTTAAGATGTAGATAAAGCAAAAGTAGTTTTCTGTTTTGGATTAGTTTATTACATTTCTAAGTAGGTTCTCCAACAAACTTTGCAAACTGTGTACTAACTATGCAGACTCTGAACTGATAAAAGAGCATATAGAACAGGAGTAAATGTTCTTTGTTATATAGACTATCATGTCCCCTACAAATAAAGATGGTTAAGCTTCTTGGTTTATAATCTTATGGCTTTAATTTCTTATTTTGTCATATTAATTCTTAATTAATAAGGTTGGGACATTCACTACAATGATGAATACAAAAGGCCTTAGGAGAGAAGCCAAAAGTGTCACCATTTAGTGGGATGTTAGCTGTTTTGGTTTTTTTCCCTCTTCATGAAATTGAGAAGGTGCCCTTTCATTCCTAGTTTACTGGACGTTTTTGTCACCAGAAGGTGCTCAATGTGTCAAATGTTTTACCTATTCAGGTAAAATATGATTATTCCCCTCTATTCTGTCACCATGGTGAATTATAATGATTGATTTTTAAATTTAAAAAAATCTTCCTCATTTGGGATAAACCCAAATAGTCATCATAAAATAACCTTTTTGTACAGTGCTAGATTCTATTACATTTTGTTAGGAATTTTGTATCTATGTTTATAAGAAATGTTGCTGTATAGTTTGATTTTCTTGTAATTATCTTGTAAGTTTTTAATGGTAGCAATATGCTGACCTCATATAGTAAATTAGGAATGCCATCTTTGTTTTCTAAAAGGTTTTAATATAGGGCTGGTGTTTATTCATCTTTAAATGTTTGGATTCAACAATCTTTCTGAGCCACAGTTTTCATTGTGGGAGAGTTTTAATAACAAATTATTTTAATATTTATTATTATTTATGTTTGTCCACCATATTTGATATACGATATTTAACCATTATATTACACTAGAGGCCCGGTGCATGAAGTTCATGCACAGAGGGGGAGGAGGGGGTGGAGAGGGGGGAGGTCCCTCAGTCCAACCTACACCCTCTCCAATTCGGGAGCCCTCAGGTGATGTGCTACTGACAGTTTGGGCCCACTCCCTGTGGTTCTCTGCTAGCTGTGGGGCCTCCCTGCTCCACACCACCAGGATTGGCAAGCAGGCCCTGCTGGGTGCTGACTGTAGGTCCACTTGCCTGCACGCCGATCACTGCCACCGCCCAGCAGGCCCTTCTGGTGCTGCCTGCAGGCCCAATTGCCTGCTGGGCTCATGTTGCCTGCCCAGCCTCTATGGGCGCCACCATCTTTGTCATGGAGTGATGGTTAATTTGCATATTATGCTTTTATTAGATAGGATATCTTATAAATACCAGCCTAATCAGAGGTTACCTTCTTACCTCAGTTAAAACTGTGTTTTAAGGAACTATTTAAAAACAATAAATCTTTATTATTGAAAGTATTACATATATCACACATTTTCCCCCAGTGACCCCTTCTAGACCGCCCCCCTGCCCCCCTGCCCGCCTCGCCCCCCTCCCCAGCCCCCAGGCCTTCATCACCCTATTGTCTGTTTCCACAGGTTATGCATATATGCATACAAGGTCTTTGGTTGATCTCTTCCTACCCACCTACCCCCCTCGCCCCCCTTCCCTCTGAGGTTTTGCAGTGCTCTATGATTCTATATCTCTGGATCTATTTTGTTCATCAATTTATTTTGTTCATTAGATTACACACATGAACGAGATAATGTGATACCTGTCTTTCTCTGACTGGCTTATTTTGCTTAGCATAATACTCTTCAGGTCCCTCCATAATGTCTGAAAGGGTAAGAGACAGTATGGAGGGACCTGCTGCATAGTATTCCATGGTATAAATGTACCCCAGCTTTTTTATCCACTCATCTACTGATGGCACTTGGGATGTTTCCAGATCTTAGCTATTGTAAATTGCCCTCCTGTGAACATAGGGGTGCATATATCCTTTCTGATTGGTGTTTCTGGTTTCTTAGGATACATTCCTAGAAGTGGAATCACTGGGTCAAATGGCAGTTCCATATTTAATTTTTTGAGGACATTCCATATTGTTTTCTGTAGTGGCTGCACCAGTCTGCATTCCCAGCAGCAGTGCACAGGGTTCCCTTTTCCCCACATCCTCGCCAGCACTTGTCATACTTTTTATCATATCAATCCAGATAAATAATTTTATATGAATGTATTTTTGCAGTTCCTTTTTTAAAATCCTCATCTTAGGATATATTTTTATTGAGTTTAGAGAGAGAGAAACATTGATAGCTGCCTCCTGCATTGGCCCCAACTGGGTATGAACCCACAACCTCAGTATGTACCTGACCATGATCGAACCCACAATCTTTCAGTGTATGGGACAATGCTCAAAGCAGCTGAGCCCTCCGGCCAGGGCCTTTGTAATTCTTGTCTCATATTTTATTTGGAGTATTTTGTCAAGAAACCAAGTACTATCCATAATTATATCATCAATTCTTATTTTCAAAACTAATAACTGTCGCCCTGGCCAGTTTGTATAGTAGTTGGAGCATCATCCCATACACCAAAAAAGTGGCTGTTCGGTTCTGGTCAGGACACATGCAGGTTACAGGTTCAATCCCTGATCAAGGTGCAAGGCAACTAATCAGTGTTTATTCCTCACATCGATGTTTCTCTCTCTCTCCTTCCTTCTCTCTCTCTCTCTCTCCTCCCCAATCCCTAAAATCAATTTTTAAAAATAAAATTTAAAGTTTAAAAGAAGATAGCTTCAAACAAATTAACTAATTAAAAACCTAGGACTTGCCCAGCTGGTGTGGCCCTGTGGTTGAATATCGACTAATAATCCCTGTCAGAGCACATGCCCGGCTTGCATACTTAATCCCTAGTAAAGGGCATGTAGGGGGCAGCTGTTCAGTGATTCCAATCATTGATGTTTCTGTCTCTCCCTCTTCCTTCCTCTCTAAAGTAAAAGAAATATATATTTAATAAAAAAAACTAGCCCTACCCAATTTGGTTCAGTAGATAGAGTGTTGGCCTGTGGACTAAAGGGTCCCGGGTTTGATTCCAGTTAAGGGCACGTACCTTGGTTGCAGGCTCCGCCCCTACCCTGGTCTTGGTTAGGGCTCATGCATGCAGGAGGCAGCCAGTCAATGTGTTTTTCTCATATTGATGTTCCTCCCTGTCTTTCCCTCTCTCTTCCACTCTGTCTCTAAAAATCAATGGAAAAATATCCTCAAATGAGGATTAAAAAGAAAAGATAAAGAAAACCATACTCTCAGATAGTAAAAATAGAGGAGTGTGTCCTCTTAACAGCAGCATATCCAAATACATTTGTGGGCCTAAAAGTACTCAATGAGTTAAGTTCCTGTTTTATTCAAGAAACAACATAAATGATGTAATTTTTAAATGTAATAATATGTTTCATGTAACCCAATGTACCAGACACATGTCATTAGAACATGTAGTCAATGTAACACATTATTCATGAGGTATTTTGCATTCATTTTACGTATCAGGTTGCCAGAATCTGCTGTATATTTCACTCGGATGACACATCTCAATTCTGACTGGCCACATTTCCAGTGTTCAGTAGCCACATGGGGTCCATGACTTTTCTGGTGGACAGAGCAGATCTAGACCCTTCCAGGCGAGGCATGGGCTAGTATCTCCATAGATCCCACACAGAGAGAGGGCCTTGCCATCTATTGAACACTTACTGTGTGCCAGGCACTGGGATTTATCTCATTAAGTCCCAAGGACAATGCTGGGAGTTAGGGGGTGTCCAACCCATCTCATAGCTGAGACAACTGAGGCTCAGAGGGCTGAAGACACACAGTGGTGGAACCAAGGTCTGCTGCCCCAGGCCTCTGCTGCCAGAGCCCTCAGGGGGAGGCTGAGGCCAGGAGAGGACCAGCGAGGTGGCAGCTGGAGCTGGGCCTGTCTTCATGAGCCCACTCCCTCATGTAATGTCTTTATTCGTAAATTATTACATTTGTCAAGCTGTTCACGGGTAGTAGTCACTGTTCATCGATAAAATCTGCCACCCAAAGCATTGCTACTTGACACTCCTTTCTTTTTGCACTCACTCCCGAGGCCTGTTTCTTCATTCTTTACCACCCAGCTCAGGTGTGACTTCCTTTGGAAGGCTGCTTCTCCCCAAACTCTCCCTCCTCCTTTGTGCACTGGTTGTCACTCCCTGTGCTCCTTGTAAGCCTTTTACAAGTCGTTTTATCACATCTCTCAGCCCCTCTTGCAGGAGCTCTTTACCTGTTTTGTGCTATGGACCCTTTTGGCAGCCTGGGAAAGCTATGGTGCACCGGGCTCACCAGGGAACTGACAGCAGCAAGGTGAATGGGGTCCTCCCAGCGTTCTGAAATACAGATTTTGAATCATGTGTCTAATCCTGCTTTGGTCCATAACATTTGAAACTTTTGACGTACGTTGAATTTTGTATTCCTTGTATGTGTCTGTTCTCTGCTTTTAAAAAATAATAGTAAAGGAATGTATTTCCACTGATCTGTGACTTAAATGCATTAGGTTGTCTGTTCCATATCTAGGCCAAAACAACTTCACGAAATCCCAGCCTTTTACTGTCCTTACAAAAACAAGGTGAATTTCATTCCTAAAAGCGGCTCTGCTTTCTGCCTCGTCAGCATCCTCAAGCCACTCCTTCCCATGCCAGATCTGACCCTCAAGGGCTCTGGCCACAGCCTGACGGTCACATGATCTGCCTTAACCACAGGTATCATCCTACCTTTGATCATCACTGTATCATAGTCCCAGAGATCCTAAATGACAGTGCTTGGATTTCCCCCTTTGTTTTTATGATGTTGTTGTCTTGTGGACTCGGTCCGGGGTAGTTTGCCAGGAGTGTAATCCATTGAATAGCCATTCATAATCACAGAATCTTGCGACTGACATTTTCTTTATGTAGTTGGCACTGAGATGTTACCTACATGTTTTGCTAGTTGTCCATGCAACATTCCACACAGTTGGGAGTATAGGCAAAGGAGGGTTTGGGGGCATAAGCAACAGGAGCCTTTGAAAATCCATCCTTTTTGGATTTAGGCTCATCCTAATATAGTTACTGCCAGTGTCCTGTGTCAGCAGTATTTCATGTCTGGGAATGTGGTAGTAAAATTAAGGAGCAGCTCTTTTAAAGGTGAGTTCCAGCAAACTGTGTTGGTAACAAGCATCCTTCTGAGGTCTAAATAAACTACCTTATGATGCAAAGACTTAATGTTCTTATACATATTAAAGGGAGAAAAAATTTAAATACTTGTAAAGGTATACAGTTTAGAGGGTTACTATATCAGTTTATCCAGACATATCCCATCAAGGAAAACCTAGTGGTAGCAATACATCTTCTGAAAGGACTTCTTATACTCATGCAACTTTAAAATATCAACTTTAAAATATCTAATGAAAAGCATGCCCTGTTAAAGTTAAAATGGAGAGGTATTTAGGGAAGTTAGATAAATTCAAACATAAGTCTGTCAGGTTAGTTGGTGAGTCCATTGAATTTTGGTACCTTTTTTGTTCGAAACTAATTTATCTGTAATTAGTACATGTGGCTTCTAATTCAGTAACAGCCCAGTTATTCGGGATCTAAATGTTCTATTTGGTTTACTGAGAACTTTGATTCTTTGCCTTTGACTTGACCATTTGATCACAGAGAACTGCTCTGTCACAAGTACAGGAAAGGTAAAACTTAAAGTCAGGTGAGTTAGTGTAAAAGGCAGGAACAGGAACTTAAAGACAAGGTTAAAAAACACACATGCCTGTGTTTGGATGACTTGCGTTCTGTTAAATCCGTGTTCTTTTCTTTGCCTCACACTTAACTTTCTTGTGTCTCCATCCCTACAAGTTACAAGGGTATTTTACAGCTAGAATGCCACTTGGTAAAGTTTTCCCTTTAACTCTGTTGTGCATGTTGGTCTATTTCACATTTTTCTGTAGAGTTTCATATATCCTTACTCTAAAGTAATTTAAAATAGGGATGGGGATAACTTTATTATTTACATAGTCTTTCAAATGGAACTTTAATGTCTGGTTGTAAGGAGAATGTGAATTTGTAGGTAAATGAATTGTATGGCAGCCAAGCATATCCCGTGGATTTGGGAGAAAAAGAGCCTGAGATTTGAAGGGAAAAATAAGGTACAAATTACAAACAACTTTAACAGCCAGCCCCAAAGGGCTAATTTTAAACATAGGAGTTTTATCACAGTCTAGAAAAAATACTAATCTTAGGCCCATTCCACTATATTTAACCCTTAGTTCACAAGGGGTTGATTTTAAAAATGGGTTTCAATATTGTTTTCTAAAATTACATTCTATATTTGTTATTCTATAGAAAACTGTACAGCAAGTAAATTAGAATAACTTCAATGGGAATATAACTTAAATTTTTTAAAATTTTAAATAATTGTATTTCCATTGCAGTAAAAGAAATAGGTGGCATGTATATTTTGGCAAAAGGAGCTATTCTGTGGTTATTTACTTTATCAGTCTTAAGTTATTATTTTACCCTTAAAGAATTTGTGGTAAAGACATGTAAATTACTGGTTTTGATCATGACTGAGTCTGTTGCTTATCATGTGTTTTATGAGCAGTTATGTTTTTAAAAATATCTGTTTTTACGTTTTGGTTAATATTGTGAGCATGGATGCCAAGATTATTTTTGCTCTAGATTTTTTATGTTGTTTAAATGTCTCTTACACTTATGACAAGCCAAATGCACCTTTTAGAAGGTGATATTGCTACCTGTGGGATAACTGGCAACAAGACAGGCCTTTTCTTTTCAATGGTTGGCTTTTACTAGAAGGAATTCAAAAAATGTCAGAATTTGTAGCCTTGGGGGTATGTCGGAGATTGGGACTGGTTTGTCAAGTTTTTCTTTTGTTAAAGGAAATAACAGGAAATTTGCCACTACTGCATTTACTGTACTATTCTAAACTTAAGATTCATTCCTTGATGCTTGGACCAGTGGAGAGAATCAGACCAATGGAAGTGCTGAATTTCCTGTGTAATTTTGTGAATATTGCCTCAAATTTTCTTTTCATACACTTCGAGCATGAATTTACTTATAAATAGTACATTCTTTTTCACACATTGATAGAAAAATGCATTTGTGTTAAGTAGCAGGATATATAATATTGTCCCTTGTTACTTTCTTGCTTCCTCCTCTTTTGCTCTAGAACCTCAGTTACCTGATTTTAATGGTAAATGCTAAGCAAACTTAACACAGGCTTTTATTGAAAGCATATTACATACAGTTATACACTTTGTAAATGATACGAATTTTAAAAAGACAGACTTTGCTCTCAGGCTTAAAAATTAGAAGGTGAACAGGGGCCTACATGACTGCAACAATGGATAAAAGGTGAGAAGTAGATTCAGCAAAGTCCACTGAAAAGCGTGGTGGGAGTTCAGACGCTGCTTCCACTTGTGAATCAGGGAAGGCCCCATAAAGAGGTGACATCTGAAATGGCCTGAGATTCATCAATTTTTCAATATGTAGCGGTTGCTAGGATCTCATTTTATCTAGAGTTAAAATAAGAGTTTTATAATCTCAGACCCAGGTCAGAAAGCAAAATTACCTTTAGTTTATATTAATAACTAACCATTAAACATATAAATAACAAAACACAAACAACAAAAATTGTACATGGAGAGCTGAACGGACATTGTCGCCATGCTGCATTTAAATATGTCTGGAATCCCAGGGCTGCTGGATCTCATTCCAAAGGAAGAAGACTGGCAGGAGGCTCACAGTGTGACCTGATAAAAACAGAGATGAAAGTTACTCTGCATGAGGTGGAGATGAGAATTGAAGAGTAGAAGGAAAGAGACTGAGAAAAGAAGGACTAAGAGGAGGGAGAGATAAGAAAGGTGGGAAGACAAGTAGGGAGTGGATGAAAGAACAGGAAATATGGGCACAAAAACTCACCAGCGCTTCCTAAGCCAAAATGCAAGGCATGTCAGAAGCACCAGCGGCACCATCACTGCCAAGATGATCCAGCCCACGGAGCCTTGATGATGTTCTGTGGGTTTGGGTGCACACAAGGTGTCATTTCAAACCCACCCCCTGTTTACTGCATTTCCCTGGTCTAACATATTTATTTGAGTGTTCGCCTCAGTAATCTTTGTTCTTGTTTGCTCTCTCCTCCCTCTGTAGAGTTGAATCTTTCATCTAACCCTCAACATCTTCCTACTTCTCAGGTCTCTCATTTTCCACTCTTTTATTTATTGATCTATTGTCATTCTTTTGGGTTTGGAGGCCATAAGTCCCAGATTTTACTTGGCTCTCCTGCTCTGCTTGTAGACCGTTATCCACTCCTATTCCCAGTGTTTCTTACCCAAGTAGAGGAGGATGTCCTGGCCTCCTAGGCTGCTATGTCTCACCTGGCAATACAGGCCAGATGTCTCAGTGGCTTCCACATCCAAGAAAACCTGAAGGTACCATGTCCCATCAGCATTGGGCAAGATACCACTTTGTTGAGTGCCCTGTTGTACCTGTTCACCTCGCATCCACTTTACCCAAATTGGCTTTGGATGGAAGCCAGAGACATGGCAAACCAGCATCTGACGGTCAGGACCAGGATTAGAGTCAGTGGACAGCCAGGCCTCTGGTTTTACTGCAGAGAACAGGAGAGAAACTCAGATAAGGACTCTAACACAGACTTGGAGGTTCATATCTTCACATCAGCTTAGACAGACACATCTGCCACATGCTGGGAACTCATCACGCCTTATCCTTCTCCCTCTTGACTCCTTATCCTCAATTTAAAGGGAAGGTTGGAAGGTATAATTTTAGAAAATTCTTGGAGGAAGGATGTGGGACTGACCTTCTCTCTGGAGATCTGCCTTCCCTGCCTCAGGGATACTCAGGAGGAATCGTGGGCAGGTGTCACTGAGAATCCTCTGTACTACATTCTTGACGACCAGGTACTGATTGAATCGTCTGCACATATCCTGAGCTCTTGTTCCACCCTTTGGAGATGGCCACCATGAATTGTTCCGGAAGTGCAGGAGCTCTGATCCTTGATAAGCAAATCCATAGAAGTCTACTATGGCTCCCCCAGGGTGCAGCCCACAGCCCATTCTTATCTGAATCTCAAAGGGATCTAGGAAAGACGGATGATAAATTAGAGGAAAGAGGGAATAAAAAGATGAAATTATTGGAATCAAAAAAAGGAAATAGAAGAAGTATGGGGGCTTTGAGATAACGGAAGAAACTTTGGTTTGATCAGAAGTTCAGAAAAAGTATAATTGGTGGTAGTTGAAGGAAGAGGAAAAAAATGACCTTTTTTGGGAAAATGAAGTGAGCAAATTGTTGAAAGAATGTGACATAAATGGTGAGAGCAAGAGAATAAGGAAGCACGTAGTGTGAAAGAGTTGTGATTATAATAATCCAGGGTGAATGTAGTGCAATAGGTTACAATAACTGTACAGACAGAGAATGCTGAAGGGATTGAATGTGGGGGATATTGGAATAAGGAACGCATTGAGACTCACATCCCTCACCCAGCACATTGCACCTCCCCATTTTGGGAATTGAACTTACATTTAAACTTCCATTCACTGGCATGTCTGTGAAGTTCGTGCGGCATTTCAATGGAGAAAGCACGGAAGAATTCTTCCAGTTCTTTTATCTCTTCCTTGCCCAAGTTGCCCTTGGACCAAGGACGCAGGAAAATAATTCTGCCAGAGTTGGTGTCCCAGCCATGAGTCTGCAAGTCACCCAACCAAGCAGAGTACCGAATTTTCACCCAGGAATGGTTGTAGAAGGATGAGCTGTGGATCATTTTGAAGGAGATCTCCTCCTGGAAGGCTGTGGCTAAAGAACAGATAGAATGAGGAGAAAAAAAGCATCGGGAAGGAGAGAGAATGAAGAAAGGTGCCAGGAAGGAAACACTGAGAATCTGGAGATAAGGGAAGTCATGGCTACCTCAGCAGACACTCAGCTGCCCCGGGCCCCAGGCTTTACAAACAACCTTCAGAAGGGCACAGGGTCCCAGAGTACAGGATACTGAGAACTACGCTGGCATTCTCCTCCCCAGGTATGTTCTGAGGACACCACACAACACAGCACACAGAAACACACACACACACACATGCACGCACACACACACACACACACACACACATATTTTGCACCCAACAGTGCAGTGGCCAGAGTTCTTACCATCTTCATTGTCACCAGCAGCTAGGAGAAGAACAGTTAGCAATGGAATTTGCAGAAACAGCATTTCAGTTACAGATGTTATTTCTTTCTCTGGAAAGTCTGTCTTTAGCTTCTGTTTTAAATAAATCTACTCTACAATACCTCTATTCTGACTTCCTTCTTCTACCAACAAACCACCACCAAAAAAAAGAAAAAAAATATGCTCCTTCCCTAAACTCTAGGCACTGATTCAGCCTCTCATTTCCCCTCCACTTCTGACTTTCAACTTCTCCCCTTGCTACCAGCCTTCATTCTGTTCATCTTTCTCTAATTCAGCCTCTATGGATTAAGTCCTATGCGCTATTGAAAAGTCAGTTTACCTCTGGGTATATTTCCTTCTCACTCAGACAATGAAAGCATAAAACCAAATGGCTTTCCAATTCCTACCTAATGTTCTGTTGTCCCTGCTCTTTCCTGTCACTCTGTCCTTCTCTTGCCAAATTTAAATTTTCTTCAAGTACTCTTCTTCTATCTGAGCCCCACCCCACTACGTTCATATCTCTGACATCTCATTGGTTTTTTCAATTCGATTTTCAGAATCTCCTGACTGCCCTGTGTAACAGTATAAACTACTACTCCTTTATCCTTAGGGAAGAACCAGTAGCCAACCCAGAGACCACAGGAACCTGGAAACATAAAGAAAAATCTCCTCTGTTTGACTTGCATGGATAAATACCCAAATGAATGTTTACCCAAATGTCACGCAGCCCCTGCCTGGATACAAACACCTTGCAATACTTGTATCTAGTGGTCTACAGACAATTTATTTATTCAAGGAGCTTTTATTCTACTAAAGAAGCAAACACATAAACTAAAGATTATACTCCTTGGTGTGCGGGGTTTTATTATAATATTAGTAACATATCGCACGATATCGCGGTCAATAGGCCACCCACCGCTTCCACAAGAGCCGGCGGGAACAGCAACTCGCTGCTAAGAGCCACGCTGCTTCCACGGGAGCCATGTACCTTAAGCGGCAGGCGGAATCGAGTTGCCCGCACCCATGGGAGCTGGGAGGGCGCTCTGCCGCCTCTGTGGGAGCTGGGACAGACCCACGCTGCCTCTGCCGGAGGTGGGCCCGCCGTCTCCTCTCCAGGCCTGTGCTCGGCCGCAGAGCCTGCGGGCTGGCCCCCCTGACCCTGTCTGTGTCCGCTCTGGCTCTGGGGGACCTGCTGGAGCCGGGGCCCAGCGGCTTGACAGCTCCTGTCTCTGTCTCCGTCTCTGCTCCGGGTCTCCCCTGCATGCGCAATCTCCTCCCGTCTGGTCGTGACCCGTTATGGCGTCCTGGTCTAATTTGCATATTTCCTCTTTATATAGGTAGGCTAGTATCCCTGTGCATGAATCCGTGCACCAGTAGCTCGCTGATGCCCTCCAGTAGCTCTCCACCTGCTGCCCTGCCCTCCTGTAGTGCCCTCCGCCTCCCCACTCTCCCTCATTGCTTGCTGTCCTGCCCCCTCCTGTAGCTCTCCGCTGCCGCTTGTAGCTTGCTGCCCACCCTCTTGCTGGTCGCTGATCTGGTCCTGACACAGTCAGTTGTTACGCCAATACATAATGATCATTTGCATATCACATCTTTATTATATAGGATATAGACTAGTCAAATACAAGCCTCTTGAAACAAAGTCCGAACCCCTAACTGATGTTGCCCACGCAGAATCTTGGCTCCAGTGATTTTCTCAGGGCGTTAGGTCTGTATACCTCTGTTGTGCTTGGTCCTCAAATCTAGCAGAATGACTCCTGGCAAGGTGCTCAGTGAATAAGTTTGAATGATTGAATAATTGGGTTCAGGCTTCCAATTATTTTTTTCATTAGATTTTTAACATAATTGTTTAAAGCATCAGAAATCATTACTTGTATTTCTACTTGGTGAAATGAGAATCTTGTATAGTTTTATTTAGGATTAAAATATATGCTAAAGGCCCTAGCTGGTTTGGCTCATGAATAGAGCGTCGGCCTGCGGACTAAACGGTCCCAGGTTTGATTCTGGCCAAGGGCACATGCCCAGGTTGCAGGCTCGATCTAGTAGGGGGCGTGCAGGAGGCAGCTGATCAATGATTCTCTCTCATCATTGATGTTTCTATCTGTCTCTCCCTCTCTCTTCCTCTCTGAAATCAATACATTTTTTAAAAAATTAAAATATATGCTAATAAGCATGAAGTTTACACAGAGGGTTATGCTGTAAATCTCCTATTATAATTTTTAAGAAACAGTGATAATTTGTGGGAAATTAAATTAATAGAATATTCTGGAGTTCTTTATCCTAGATTTCCTTCTCATTGGCCCTGCTTGGATGTTCCATGCTTGTTTCATCATAAGTTGGTCTTTGCTGGCCATGCTGACCCTCATTCTTATAATGTTTAAAAGGCTCTTAAAATTTTCTTTTCCTTTGTAACTTCTAGATAAATGTGTTCAGGCTGTTATTTATGTCAAGTAAACAGAAATTATCTAAGGCTAATTCTTTTTTTTAAAATATATTTTATTGATTTTTTACATAGAGGAAGGGAGAGGGATAGAGAGTTAGAAACATCGATGAGAGAGAAACATGGATCAGCTGCTTCCTGGACACTTCCCACCGGGGATGTGCCCGCAACCAAGGTACATTCCCTTGACCAGAATCGAACCTGGGACCCTTGAGTCTGCAGGCCGACGCTCTATCCGCTGAGCCAAACCAGTTAGGGCTCTAAGGCTAATTCTTAAAATATATTGGAAAAAAGTTAAGATTTATCTTAACCTAAAATTAAAAAGACAAAATGGGAAGCGCTAAGGGTTTATTTGGGATAAAAATATTGCAATTTGGGAAGCACAGATTCAAGCAGAAACCAACATAGTGTCTTGATTACAGGGTGAGATCAAGGGAATTTTAGGAGAAAGAATGGGATAATTGCATGAATACAAAAAGAAAAGATTTCTATTGGTGCTAACAAGCTGATAGGCTAAATTATTCTATGGCTATTGTAGGGGTTCAGAACAAACTTCCCCAGAATGTGCCACTGTAGCATTTGTAGTATTTTGAGCCTTAGCATTGGAATTTTGTTGAGCCAAAGACAATTGAAACCCTGCAGCTTTATAAGAATCTTTTACTTCTTCCTTAAAGAATTTAAATGAGGGGAGTTGCCCATAATAAGCTTTTAGCAGAAACATTTTTAAACCAATCTACATGGCAGGGCAGGCTACTGGTTACTGAACATCTCTTATTACCAACCTTTTGAAGCCCCAACCATTCCTACCTCATCTTTACCTCAGAATTGCCTCTCATACCTCAATTTAAAAAGTGCCATGTGGTAAATCTGACAAGTTCAGTGACAGAAAGTAGCCTCACAGGGTGACCTGTCATAACTTGCTAACTAGGCAGGTCACAATGGGTAGTCATGCTCCAGGTCTATAAAAGGTGTATCTTTGCTTTAAGCAGGCTTTGTCCATTGTTCTTGTGCATATAGGTGAACACACCTTTGAAATGTCAAAGGTAATCTTTTGCAGACCCCTCTCAGGTGTAACCACCTCAGGGGAGCACATACTCTTATTAACTGTCCTGCCCCCTTTTGGTGCCCGGGACTACCCTCCATGAACTGAGCCACACTGGCCAGGGCAGGACGCTCCTGTTTTCCCCTGTGTCTTCATCCTCCCTGGAAATCCGTCCTCTTGGTCCATTGGTGCTTAGGCTACAAGCATGCTCATGTTCTAACAGCTGCTACATGGTGTTTCCTCAAACACCATCAGAGCTCTGGGATTTCTCTGTCCCCTAAAGTTCTCCTCAGAACCCAGATGGGAGCTCCCCTCACACACAGTGTCACACACTCACTTGAATTCCCGCTCCCCAGCAGCAGTAACCTCAACTTCCCTGCTGGAGACATCCACTGCCTCTTGCAATTATGTGCCTTTTACTGAGCTTCTTCTTTTCCCTCCCACTTGGCTTCAAGCTTCTCTATCCTCTTTCTGGCTTCAAGCCTCTATGTGTATCTGATGTGAGTGCTTCTTGCCCTTCACAGCAAGTCTCTTGCCCTAAAAGGATCTGAGGACGGAGAGTCAAGATAAATTCCTGGATGAGACACCTGCTGGATGCAGTGAATTGGAAAAAACACATCAGCATTCTGGCCTCAGTTTTCTTATCTGTAATAAAACTGAGTTGAAAGAAGTAAATGGTTTCTAATCTTGTCATCTTTGGCTCTAGCATTCTGTGAGTCTTTGTGGGCTCCCATTTCTCCCCATTCATGTGCTCTTCCTCCCCATTTTGCTTTTTCCTCATTTTTTAAACTTTACTTTTCAATAAGTTTATGTTAAAATACTAGAGGCCCGGTGCACAAAATTCATGTATAGGGATGGGAGGTGGGTCCCTCAGCCTAGCCTGCACTCTCTCCAATCCGGGATGCCTCGGGTGATGTTTGACTGCCGGATCAGGCCCGATCCCTCTCACAATCTTTGACCGCTGGCTCCTAACTGCTCACAAGTCTGCCGGCCTGATTGCCCCTAACTCTGCTCCCCTGCCAGCCTGGTTGCCCCTGACCACTGCTGCCTCAGCCCCCGCCACTGTGGCTCTGTGAGCAAGGACATCTGGATTGATGTCCGGAAGATGTCCAGTCTAATTAGCATATTACCCTTTTATTAGTATAGATTATACAACATAAGCTTTAAGATAGAATTGCATTGGTAGAAATGAAGAGACACTTCATTAAAAAATGTATATTGGTTTGATATGATTCAAATCTACTTATTTCTGGCAAAAATCAAGTCTTTGAGAATAGGATTGCTTTCCCTAGCTGGTTTGGCTCAGTGGCTAGAGATTCAGCCTGAGGACTGAAGGGTCCCAGGTTTGATTCTGGTCAAGGGCACATGCCTGGGTTGCGGGCTCAATCCCCAGTAGGGCACATGCAGGAGGCAGCTGATCAATCATTCTCTCTCATCATTGATGTTTCTATCTCTCTCCCCCTCCCTTCCTCTCTGAAATCAATAAAAATCTATTTAAAAATAAAAGAATAAGATTGCTCTGTTATCAAAGCCAAGTAACGTGTGTCATTCATTGTCCCTGATGAAGTCTGAGCAGCTCATTTGCTAAGTGACTTCGCTGGGTTCTTATCAAATAAAATCCATGAAGAAGCAACTAAGCCCACCATGCATTTTTAGGCTGTAAAGACCGAAAGTTGGGGAGGACAGAGTGCTCCTGGGGTAGGAGACAGTGAGGGTCAGTGGCTGGGAGGCAGGGAAGACACAGGAATGCCCAGTGCCTGGAAGTACCTGAGGGTCTGGGATATGCAAATCTGCTGGGAGCAGAGTCATGCCTTGCGCTCCAACAGTTCAGGTCCTGAGGGAGGGCAGGGGTGAGGTTCCAGGGAATCCCCCTCCTGCAAGGCTCCTCCTCCTCCCCTTAACCCCCTACCAGTGGTCGGCAGACTCATTAGTCAACAGAGCCAAATATCAACAGTACAACGATTGAAATTTCTTTTGAGAGCCAAATATTTTAAACTTAAGCTATATAGGTAGGTACATTGGTATTAACTTAATTAGGGTACTCCTACGGCTTAGGAAGAGCCACACTCAAGGGGCCAAAGAGCCGCATGTGGCTCTTGAGCTGCAGTTTGCTGACCACGGCCCTAACCTGTCCATTTGGATAAAGGTGTGGGAAGCAGGTACACAATGCCTAGGCAGGACGCCCCTCAGTCCCGGTTCTCTCCTGAGTGGGGGAATGGTGTTTGCATTGGTTTATTTGACTCTTCTTACACATTGAAGGAGGTGGCAGGGGAGTGCCTGCCAGACATGGTTTCCTTCTGCTTGCTTGCCAGAGCTGCCCATGTGATGACTTTTCCCTTCCTTCCCCTCTGCCCTGAGGTAATGCGCATGAGATTGCCAGGGATGAAACTGAGGCCTGGTTGTATTGCATGGAGATTGTGCTACACAGGAACCTGCCTGATCCAGAGAGGGTTGGGGTCTTTCACTGGGGAAAGGCTCAATTTAAACCAAGCCTCTGCTTGCTGCCGCTTGCTTGCCGCTGCTTAGATAGGCGCCAGCTGAGCCATTTGTGGAGTCTTTATCATCCCTTCTGGCTATTTCCTTGGAAACCAAAAACTCAAGATAGCAGAGCCCTGCTGCATGCTTCTCAGTTGCTGAATTTTCTTGAAGGATGTAAAATAATTTTTAAATGATACTAAAGTGTGTACAATTAGGTCAAAGCATTATGCAATTGTTTCCTATTAATTTGTTCGATCGAGGGTCCTGAGTGTTTGAGGATGTCAGCTCTCACAGAGCATAGTGATTTTAACTATTGAATTTAACCAAAGTCTCCAGTGACTCTTTCAGCAGAGTGGCCTCTGGGCCAGCAGCATGGTGTGCCTGCTCACGCTTCTGCCAGTGGCCACTTCCACCAGGGACTGCTCCACCTCAGCACAGGGCAGGGACGCCGGGGGCCTGCTCGCAACCCCTGGTCAGGCAGCCTCGGGGCTGGGCAACCCCGTGGGTCCATGTACACTCCACCGGTGGCCACTTCCACCAGGGGCCGCTCCCAGGCTGTGCCTGACCGGTCGTGACTATTACAAACTTGACTGGTTGTGACTGCTAAGGCGTCCAGGCTAATTAGCATATCCCTCAATTATTATATAGGACTAGAGGCCCGGTGCATGAAAATTCATGCACTAGAGGGGGGCCCCCTAAGCCAAGCCTGCCCCCTCTCACAGTCCAGGAGCCCTCAGGGGTGGGAGACGACCCAGCGATGAGGGGAAGGCAACACCACTGCCGGCAGCACAAGCCTTAGCCGGCCCTGGTTACCTGAGCCCCGGGCGGCCCTGGACGGCTGGGCAGCCACCATCAAGGCTTGCCTGCACCTCGGGCGGGCCCTGGGCAGCGGAGGGAGTGAGGGGACTGGGGAACTCGGGAGGCAGGAGCGCAGGGGTGGGCCTTGCTGCATGCCTACCACCCCAGTGGGGCCCAGGGGACTGGGCGCTGCCATCTTGTGGCTGTGGGCGCCACCATCTTTGAGGGTGTGGCAGTCAATTAGCATATTCCCTCCTTATTGGATGTGGGTGCCACCATCTTTAAGGGCCTGGCAGTCAGTTTGCATATTCGCTCCTTATTGGCTGTGGGTGCCACCATCTTTGAAGGTGGGGAAGTCAATTAGCATATTCCCTCCATATTAGCTGTGGGCACTGCCATCTTTGTGATGGCATGAGGGTCAATTAGCATATCCCTCTTTATTAGCTAGGATTATTTAGTATTAGTTTTAGGTGTACAACATAGTGGTAAGACAATCAAATCCTTATAAGGTTTTTCTATTTAGTAGTATTAGTTTCAGGTGTACAGCATACTGATGAGACAATTATGAGCCATAAATTGGAGTGTTCGCTCCAATATTTTCAGTACCCACCTGGCTCCATACATAGTAACTACAGTATTATTAACTATATTCCCTGTGTTGTACTTTACACCACTGTGACTATTTCGTAAGAATCAATTTTACTTCTTTTAAAAAAATATTTTTATTGATTTTAGGGAGGTAGAGAAAGAGAGAGAGAGATATAGAAACATCAATGATGAGAGAGAATCATTGATCGGCTGCCTCCTGCATGCCCCACACTGGGAAGCGAGCCCACAACCCTGGCATGTGCCCTAACCAGAATCGAACCATGACCTCCTGATTCATAGGTCGTTGCTCAATCACTGAGCCACGCCAGCCGGGCTGAATTTTATTTCTTAATCTCTTTACTTTCACCCATTCCTCCAATCCTCTTCCCCTCTGGCAACTGGCAGTCTGATCCTGTACCTCTGAGTTTGTTTCAATTTTGTTTTTTAGATTCCATGTATAAGAGAAATCATGCAGTATTTCTTTTTCTCTGACTGGCTTGTTTCACTTAGCATAATACCTTCTAGACCCACCCATGCTGTCACAAATGGTAAGATTTCATTCTTTTTTTATGGCCGAGTAATATTCCTTTGTAGATCTGTGCTACCACCTTCTTACCCATCCTCTATTGATGGCCACTTGACTTGTTTCCATTACTTGGTCCTTCCTTTTTTCTCCTTCTACATGTCGTAGCAGTCATTCTCCATTTAGCCCCAGCACAGCTTCCAGCTTCCTCTCCATTTTATCTTACTCCTTGTTCATTCAGTATCATCTTAGTCTTTCCTTCCTGACTCCCTTTCAAACCTAAAGCATTGTTTCATTGCATGACCTTAAATTCCTGAGTGTAATATGTAAATCACAGTTATGGATTTTATTTCTGGAATGATGGCACAAAACATAACTTGAGAAGACTGTGATAATTCTCATGTGAGGGAAAGTACAGGGATGGAATGATTCTCAAATGTTTTATTTTTATTTATTTATTTTTTAAAATATATATTTTATTAATTTTTCACAGAGAGGAAGGGAGAAGGATAGTCAGAAACATCAATGATAGAAAAACATCAATCAGCTGCCTCCCACACTCCCCTACTTGGGATGTGCCTGCAACCAAGGTACATGCCCTTGACCAGAATTGAACCTGGGACCCCCTCAGTCCGCAGGCCAACACTCTATCCACTGAGCCAAACCTGTTTGGGTGAGTCTCAAATGTTTTATCTTTTTAGCCAGTGTGGCTCAGTGGTTGAGCACTGACCCATGAACCAAGAGGTTCCAGGTTCAATTCCTGGTCAGGGCACATACCCAGGTTGCAGCCTCAGTCCCCATTAGTAGGGTGTTGCAGGAGGCAGTTGATCGATATCTCTCTCATTGATGTTTCTGTCTCACTCTTTCTCTCCCTTCCTCTCTCTCTAAAAAAAAATTTAATAAAAACTTATATTTTAAAAATCTATTTTTTCTACTATGTATTAACACTACTTATGTGTCTTTACTCTATCTAAGCACCAGAATATTGGCTGCAATGATTATGTCAGACCTGGGCAGTGAGACCCTTATATCCATGAAAATATTTCAACTATTTTTTAATTTATAAAGATACCTGAAGTATTAAAACTCCATCTATATAAAAAAACTAAAGGCCCGGTGCACAGAATTTGTGCAAGGGCTTTGGGGTGGTCCCTCAGCCCGACCTGATCACTCTTCAGTCTGGGAGTCCTCAGGGGATATCCTAGTGACTTCTTGGGCCTGCTCCCCATGGTTCTCTGCTCTTTTCGGGACCTGCCTGCTCCACACCACAATGACAGGCAAGCAGGCCCTACTGGGTGCTGCCTGTGGGCTGTGCTTGCCTGCTTGTGGGTTAATGTGGTGACAACAAGCAGGCCCTGCTGGGTGCTACCTGCCAGCCATGCTAGCCTGCTCGTGGGTCGCCACAGCAGTGGCTGCTGGGCTCATGTTGCCGGGGTGACACCGCCTGCATCCTGCCCAGGCAGCTATGGGCACCGCCATATTTGTCGCGGAGTGATGGTTAATTTGCATATTTCTCTCTTATTAGCTAGGATAATACACAACACCTGTGTGTTAAATATAACCTAACTCCTCAATTAAAAACTGATGAGAATCTTGGTCTGAGAACATTGATTGGTTATACTGCTTAATAGTTCTCACCTGTTCTAGCAATCACTAGATAGTGATAAAAATTCACATACCTGCCAGGTCATCTTTTGGTAGATTACATTTAATATTTTCTTTCTTTTTCTAATTTATTTTGCCAAGGCTCTTATTATCAGATAGAAAGTAGGTAAAGAAACTCTTTGTTATATGGTTACTCAAATTTCTTCTTAAGAGCTTTCCCTACAAAAACTATTTTAAGATGATTTTGATATTTCTGTAATATGTTCTGAAAATTTTGCCTAAATATTTAGTTATTATCCTGCAATGCCTGTTATACACTTGTTCCTACTTTGCTTAATGACTAATCATCTAGAAGAAAACTTTGCAAACACCAGAGGTCTTGGTTTGCTAGGGTTGCCATAACTACTCACAGACTGAGTGACTCAAGCACCAAAAATGTATTTCTTAGAGTTTCAGAGGATAGAAGTTTAAGATCAAGGTGTCAGCAGGTAATTAAGATTACTCTATTACATTACATTGGCAAAGGATAGACTAACGAAAGAATGGAACAAAATAAGAACTTCAGCAACCGGTCATTATACATATAGGCACTTAAATTACAACATAATTGGTGCAGTATATCATTATTAATCAGTTGACTAACATGGAAAAATTTAACTTTTATCCCCATTTTATAGCACACACAAAAATCAAGTCCAGGCATATTGTAAAAGTATATCTAAATGTAAACGGTAAGCTTCTTAAAGATAAAATGGTTTTCAAAGTGTGATGCTCAAACCACCAGAATCAGCATCATCTGAAAGTTGTAAAAAAATGCAAATTCTTAGGCCTCTTTTCTGACCTAAAGAACTAGACATTCTGGAGGTATGTAAAAAAACACACAAACAAAACACCTCACAGATGCTGCTGATGCCCACTCACGTTTGAGCACCACAGTTCAAGGACAATATCTCATGACTTTGGAGAAGGAGTAAATAATTTACAGGAGTAAATAACTATCATCATAAAGAGCAATATTAATCAATTGTATCCCATTAAAAATTCTTTCCATCACACTACAAGTTTAAGAGAGTAAAACGTAAACCAGAGTCTGGAAGAAAATATTCACAATAAATATATTCATCAAAAGACTAGTATACAGACATTATGAAGAACTTCAAATCAATAAAAAAAAGACTGACATCCTACCTCACCACACACACACACACACACACACACACACACACAGCTAAAAATTTAAACTGTTACTTCACAAAAAAGTGTATCTAAATGGCTAATAGGCATATGTTAAGTACCATTAGTCAACAGGAAAATACAAACCATAAACAACAATTAGATGACCAAAAATACCCACACAAGAATGGCTCAAATTAAAGGGGTTAAAATCTATAATAATAAAAGTGTAATATGCTAATTAGACCAGATGTCCTTCTGAATGAAGCCAGGGCTGGAAAGGAAACCCAGGTCCGGGGTACCGGAGGGAAGCCGGTGCCGCAGGCATGGGAAGGAAGGCCTACTCTTGCACGAATTTCGGGCATCCGGCCTCTAGTATAAATTATGAGTGAGTTTGTGCAGAAGATGAAAGATAGACTGGTAGAAGCACTGTGAAAACCTGTTCACCAGTATCTATTAAATGTAAAAATATGTACCTCCTGTGATTCAGCAATTCTATTTCTGTGTATATTCTTATGAGAAATGAATGTTTATGTTATCAGTATACACGCACAAAAATGTTCAAAGATCCACACTCTGCAAAGTCAAGGATTGTCCTTGAGGTGCTAATGCCCCCACATCTGCAGTTTTGAGCACCCACAGCTGATAATCCCTTCTCACAGGTGTCCCGACCACATCATGTAACAATGGGAAAGACTTGCACTGCAGCTAAAGGACAGGGCTGTTGCCTTGTAGTCTCTGAGTGGGAAATGCACTGAGAAAATGTGAGGCGGGACAGAAGAGGTGACTGATACAAGCAGCTTTTTAAAAAAATGATCTTTATTACAAGCAGTACTTTATGAGTATATATTATATATAATATATACACAAAACCAATTATTTTTTATAGGAAATCGTTCATAGGCTGGTCTGTTCAGTAACTGTTTAACTCCCAGTTACTAAAATAGACACCTATTTAAGTACAGACAGTCACAAGCATCAAATTACAGCTCTTTAACGCTGTTTAAGGAAAAATTCCTGTGAAACTCTATGTGGCTCACCTTCACTCTATTCAAAATTAAAAACCAATGCCTGCCTGGCTGGTGTGGCTCAGTGGTTGAGCATCGACCTATGAACCAGGAAGTCTAGTTTGATTGCAGTCAGGGCACATGCCCAGGTTGCAGGCTGGATCCCCAGTGGGGGGTTTGCAGGAGGCAGCCTATCAATGCTTCTCTCTCATCAATAGTTCTATCTCTTTCTCCCTCTCCCTTCCTCTCTGAAATCAATAAAAATATATTTAAAAAATAAGGCCAGTGAATTCAAAAAACAACAACAACACACCCTTTGCCTGCTGTGCAGCTGTTCACCTGCAGTAACAGCTGTTCATCTGTTGGGTCCGTTACCCTAACCCACCACTCTGAGAAGATAAGGCAAACTCAGTATGGAACCTTGCAAGTGAACTATATTGATGTGGGCAGCTTGACTCTGGTGTACTTACCCCATGTAGCTTCCCCATACTTAAAGGCAGCCTCACATGAAATCTCTATATTGCACTGTAATCTGAAAGTCTTAATTTCTCCAGTTTTTGTTAGTTACTCTCCCTTAATCTCCAAATTAAAATATGTATAAGAAATTACACGAAGAAAACTCCTGTAATTCAATTTAATTTCATTATTCTAAAACCAAAGTTACATAATTTCTACTTATCCAACTTGCATTATATTTTATTAAAAGTATCTTCAGACAGATCATTTCATATTCATATAAAAATTATACACAGTAAAAACTATTTGTCAAATCAAGTCTTGAATTTTACCTGTAAAGGGGTTTCTTTTGAAAGTTATCTTTTGTAGCCAGGATTTCTACAAAAATTCACTTTCCCCTGATTGACTTGTATAGATCTAAATAGTACTATATGCAGTTGTATCCACTAAGTATTTCACTTTGTTTGGTTTTGCTGCTATTTGTATTTATTTTAAGATGTAGATAAAGCAAAAGTAGTCCTCTGTTTTGGATTAGTTTATTACATTGCTAATTAGCTTTTCCAACAAACTTTGCAAACTGTGTACTAACTATTCAGACTCTAAACTGATGAAAGAGCATATAGAAGAGGAGTAAATGTTCTCTGGTATACAGACTATCATGTCCTCTACAAATAAAGATGGTTAAACTTCTTGGTTTATAATCTTACTAGAGGCCTGGTACACAAAAATTTGTGCACTTGGGGGGGGGGCTCCCTCAGCTCGGCCTGTGCCCTCTCGCAGTCTGGGACCCCTCAGGGGATGACCACTTGCTGGCTTAGGCCTGCTCCCCAGGGGATTGGGCCTAAGATGGCAATCAGACATCCCTCTGGCAGCCCAGCAGCCCTCACGGGATGTCCACTTGCCAGCGGGGAGCAGGCCTAAACTTCAGTTGGACATTCTTAGCGCTGCTTAGGAGGCAGGAGAGGCTCCCACCACCACCGCTGTACTGGCAGCCATCAGCCTGGCTTGTGGCTGGGCAGAGCTCCCCATGTGAGAGCGCACTGACCACCAGAGGGCAGCTCCTGCATTGAGCGTCTGCCCCCTGGTGGTCAGTGTGTGTCATAGTGACCAGTCATTCCCAGTCTTTCTGGTGTTAGGGTCAGTTTGCATATTACCCTTTTACTATATGGTATAGAGGCCTGGTGCATGGGTGGGGGCCAGCTGGTTTGCCCTGAAGGGTGTCCTGGATCAGGGTGGGGGTCCCGCTTGGGTGCCTGGCCAGCCTGGATGAGGGGCTGATGGGTGTTTTCAGCTAGTCACACCCCCTTCAGGGTGGAGGTCCCCACTGGGGTGCCTGGCCAGTCTGGGTGTGGGGCTGAGGGCCTTTTTCAGGCTGGTGGGTGACTGAAGCTCCCAACCTCTCCTTTTTTTCTTTCTCTTTTTTATTCTTGGATTTATTTACCTTCTATGGCTGTCACTGGAGCTGAGAGCCAGCTCCAGCTCCAGCTCTGAGGCCCGGCTCCAGCTTGAGGCCTCGGCTGCTGAAAGCAGGTATCTGGGGTTTGTTTGGCTTCTATAATTGAAACACTGTTGCTTTCAGAACTGTTGTTTTCAGGCTCAGAGCTGGGACAGGGCAGGCGGGGAACCTTGGCTTCCTCCATCACTGGAGCAAGCAAACCTCCTGTTCACTTCAGCTGCGTGGCTGCCGGCCGCCTTCTTGGTTGGCAGTTAATTTGCATATCGCCCTGATTAGCCAATGGGAAGCGTATGGGAGGTATGGTTAATTACCCTATTTGTCTTTTATTAGATAGAATGGCTTTGATGTCTTATTTTGTCATATTAATTCTTAATAAGTTGGGACATTCACTACATTGATGATTACAAATGGCCTTAGGAGAGACGCCAAAAGTGTCACCATTTACTAGGATGTTAGCTGTTTTGGTTTTTCCCCTCATTATGAAATTGAGAAGGTGCCCTTTCATTCCTAGTTCACTGGAAGTTTTGGACATGAGAAGGTGCTCAATGTTTCAAATGTTTTATTTCCACCCATTGAGATAAAACATGATTATTCCCCTCTGTTCAGTCACCATGGAGAATTATAATGATTGATTTTTAAATTTAAAAAAATCTTCCTCATGTGGGATAAACCCAAATAGTCATTATATATTAACGTCTTTATACAGTGCTAGATTCTATTACATTTTGCTAGGAATTTTGTATCTATGTTTATAAGAAATATTGGTGTATAGTTTGATTTTCTTGCAATTATCTTGTAAGTTTTTAATGATAGAAATATGCTTACCTCATAAAGTAAATTAGGAATGCCTTTTTCATTTTCTGAAAGGTTTTACTATACGGCTGGTATTCCTTCTTCTTTAAATGTTTGGATTCAACAATCTTTCTGAACCACAGGTTTTCTTTGTGGGAGAGTTTTAATAACAAATTATTTTAATATTTATTATTATTTAGGTTTGTCCACTATATTTTATATATAATATTTAATAATTATATTACATATTTTATTAATACCAACCTAATCAGATGTTATCTCCTTAGCTCAGTTAAAACTGTTTTTTAAGCACTTTTTAAAATCAATTAAATATTTATTATTGAAAGTATTCCATATATCCCACATTTCCCCACAGTGACCCCTTCTAGACCGTGCCTGCACCGCCCCCCCAACCACCCCATCCAGGCCTGCATCACCCCATTGTCTGTGTCCACAGGTTTTGCATATATGCATACAAGTTCTTTGGTTGATCTTTTCCTCTGAATTCTGCAGTCTATTCTATGCTTCTGTATCTCTGGGTCTATTTTGTTCATCAATTTATTTTGTTCATTAGATTCCACACATGAGTGAGATCATGTGATACTTGTCTTTCCCAGCAGCAGTGCACTAGGGTTCCCTTTCCCCCACATCCTCTCCAGCACTTGCCATACTTTTTATAATATCAATCCAGATAAATGATTTGATATGAATGTATTTTTGCAATTCCTTTTTTAAAATCCTCACCTGAGGACATATTTATATTGATTCTACAGAGAGAGACATTGATTGCTGCCTCCTGCATTGGCCCTGACTGGGTTTGAACTCACAACCTCAGTATGTGCCGTCTGTGATGGAACAGGAAAACTTTCGGTGTATGTGAAAGTGCTCCAAGCAGCTGAGCCATCTGACCAGGGCCTTTGTAATTCTTGTCTCATATTTTATTTGGAGTATTTTGTCAAGAAACCAAGTCCTATCCATAATTATATCATCAGTTATTTCTCTTCAAAAGTAATAACTGTGGCCCTGGCCAGTTTTTCTCAGCGGTTGGAGCATCATCCCATACACCAAAAAGGTGGTGGTTCAGTTCTGGTCAGGGCTCATGCAGGTTGCAGTTCAGGCCCTGATCAGGATGCAAGGCAACTAATCAGTGTTCTTTTATCACATCGATGTTTCTCTCTCTTTCTCTTTCTCCTCCTCCTCCTCCTCCTCCTCCTCCTCCTCCTCCTCCTCCTCCTCCTCCTCCTCCTCCTTCTTCTTCTTCTTCTTCTTCTTTTTCTTCTTCTTCTTCTCTCTCTCTCTCTCTCTCTCTCTCTCTCTCTCTCTCTCCTTTCCTATCTAAAGTAAAAAAATATAGATTTAAAAAAGAAAACTAGCCTTACCCAGTTTGGTTCAGTTGATAGATCATAGGCCTGTGGACTGAAGGGTCCTGGGTTCAATTCTGGTTAAGGGCACATACCTTGGTTGCAGGCTCCTCTCCTGCCCTGGTCATGGTCAGGGCTCGTGCATTCAGGAGGCAACCAGTCGGTGTTTTCTCTCATATTGATGTTCCTCCCTGTCTTTTTCTCTCTCTTCCACTCTCTCTCTAAAAGTCAATGTAAATATATCCTCAAATGAGGATTAAAATAAGAAAAAGAAAAACATACCCTCAGATAGTAAAAATACAGTAGTGTGTCCTCTTAACAGTAGCATATCCAAATACATTTGTGGGCCTAAAAGTACTGAATGAGTTAAGGTTCTATTTTATTCAAGAGACAACTTAAATGATGTAAGTTTTAAATTTAATAATATGTTTCATGTAACCCAATGTACCAGACATATGTCATTTCAACATGTAGTCAATGTAAAACGTTATTCATGAGGTATTTTGCATTCCTTTTAGGTACCAGGTTGCCAGAATCCACTGTATATTTCACTCTGATGACACATCTCAATTCTGACTGGCCACATTTCCAGTGTTCAGGAGCCACATGGGGTTCATGACTTTTCTGGTGGACAGAGCAGATCTAGACCATTCCAGGCGAGGCGTGGGACTAGTATCTCTATATGTCCCACACAGAGAGGGGGCCTTGCCATCTATTGAACTCTTACTGTGTGCCAGGCACTGGGATTTATCTCATTAAGTCCCAACCACTGGGTGGTAGGGGGTGTTCAACCCATCTCATAGCTGAGACAACTGAGGCTCAGAGGGCTGAAGACACACAGTGGCTGGAAACCAATGTCCGCTGCCCCAGGCCTCTGCTGCCAGAGCCCTCAGGGGGAGGCCGAGGCCAGGAGAGGACCAGCAAGGTGGCAGCTGGAGCGGGGACTGTCTTCATGAGCCCACTCCCTCATGTAATGACTATATTCTTAAATTATTACATTTGTCAGAGCTGATCATGGCAGTATTCACTGTTCATCGATAAAATCTGCCACCCAAACCCAAAGCATTGTTACTTGACACTCCTTTCTTTTGCACCCACTCCCAAGGCCTGTTTCTTCATTCTTTACACCCAGCTCAGGTGTGACTTCCTTTGGAAGGCTGCTTCTCCCCAAACTCTCCCTCCTCCTTTGTGCACTGGTTGTCACTCCCTGTGCTCCTTGTAAGCCTTTTACAAGCCATTTTATCACATCTCTCAGCCCCTCTTGCAGGAGCTCTTTACCTGTTTTGTGCTATGGACCCTTTTGGCAGCCTGGGAAAGCTTATGGTGCACCGGGCTCACCAGGGAACTGACAGCAGCAAGGTGAATGGTGTCCTCCCGGCGTTCTGAAATACAGATTTTGAATCGTGTGTCTAATCCCGCTTTGGTCCATAGCGTTTGAAGCTTTTGACATAGCTTGAATTTTGTATTCCCTATATGAGTCTGTTATCTGCTTTTAAAAAATAATAATAAAGGAATGTATTTCCGCTGTTCTGTGACTTAAATGCATTGGGTTGTCTGTTCTATATCTAGGCCAAAACAACTTCATGAAATCCCAGCCTTTTACTGTCCTGACAAAAACAAGGTGAATTTCATTCCTAAAAGCGGCTCTGCTTTCTTCCTTGTCAGCATCCTCAAGCCACTCCTTCCTACGCTAGATCTTACCCTCAAGGGCTCTCGCCACAGCCTGACAGTCACATGATCTGCCTTTACCACAGGTATCATGCTACCTTTCATCATCACTGTATCACAGTCCCAGAGATCCTAAATGACAGTGCATGGATTTCCTCCTATGCTTTTGTGATGTTGTTGTCTTGTGGACTTGGTCCGGGTTGGTAGTTTGCCAGGAGCCTAATCCATTGAATAGCAATCCTTAGTCACAGAATCTTGGGACTGACATTTTCTTTATGTAGTTGGCACTGAGATGTTACCTACAGGTTTGCTAGTTGTGTGTCCAACATTCCACACAGTGGGGAGTACAGGCAAAGGAGAGCTTTTGGGCATAAGCAACAGGAACCTTTGAAAAATCCATCCTTTTTTGATTTAGGCTCATCCTAATACAGTTACTGCCAATGTCACGTGTCAGCAGTATTTCATGTCTGGGAATGTGGTAGTAAAAAGAGGAGCAGCCCTTTTAAAAAGTGAGTTCCAGCAAACTGTGTTGGTAACAAGCATCCCTCCGAGGTCTTCATATACTACCTTAGGATGCAATGATTTCATGTTCTCATACATATTAAAGGGAGAAAAAATTTAAATATTTGTAAAGGGGATACAGTTTAGAGGGTTACTATGTCAGTTTATCCAGACATATCCCGACAAGGAAAACCTTCTGGTAGAAATACATATTCTGAAAGGACTTCTTATACTCATGCAACTTTAAAATATCTAATGAAAAGCATGCCCTGTTAAAGTTAAAATGGAGATGTATTTAGGGAAGTTAGATAAATTCAAACATAAGTCTGTCAGGTTAGTTGGTGAGTCCATTGAATTTTGGTACCTTTTTTGTTCAAAACTAATTTACCTGGAATTAGCACATGTGGCTTCTAAATCAGTAACAGCCCAGTTATTCGGATTCTAAATGTTCTGGTTGGTTTACTGGGAACTTTGATTCTTTGCCTTTGACTTTACCATTGCACCACAGAGAACTGCTCTGTCAGCAGTACAGGAAAGGTAAAACTGGAGTCAGGTGAGTTAGTGTAAAAGGCAGGAAGAAGAAGTTAAAGACAAGGTTAAAACACACATGCCTGTTTTTGGATGACTTGCGTTCTGTTAAATCCATGTTCTTATCTTTGTCCCACACTTAACTTTCTTGTGTCTCCATCCCTACAAGTTACAAGGGTATTTTACAGCTAGAATGCCACTTGGTAAAGTTTTTCCTTTTACTCTGTTTTGCATGTTGGTCTAATTCACATTTTTCTGTAGAGTTTCATATATCTTTAATCTAAAGTAATTTAAATAGGAATGGGATAACTTTATTACTTACATATTCTTATTAATGGAACTTGTACTGTCTGGTTGTAAGGAGAATGTGAATTTGTAGGTAAATGAATTGTATGGCAACCAAGCATATCCCATCGATTTGGGAGAGATAAAACCTGAGATCTGAAGGAGAAGAAAAAAAGGTGCGAGGTACAAACAACTTTAACTGCCAGCGCCAAAGGGCTAATTTTAAACATAGGAGTTTTATCGCAGTCTTGAAAAACTACCAAGGTCCATTCCACTTTATTTAACTCTTAGTTCTCAAGGGGTTGATTTTTTTTAATGGGTCTCAATACTGTTTTCTAAAATAACATTCTATAATTGTTATTCTATAGAAAACTGTACAGGAAGTAAGTAAATTAGAATAACTTCAATGGCAATATAATTTAATTTTTTTTAAATTTTAAATAAGTTTATTTCCATTGCAGTAAAGAAATAGGTGGCATGTTTATTTTGGCAAAAGGACCTATTCTCTGGTTATTTACTTTATCAGTCTTAAGTTATTTTTTTTTACCCTTAAAAAATTTGTTGTGCTGAAGCCGGTTTGGCTCAGTGGATAGAGCGTCGGCCTGCGGACTGAAAGGTCCCAGGTTCGATTCCGGTCAAGGGCATGTACCTGGGTTGCGGGCACATCCCCAGTGGAGGATGTGCAGGAGGCAGCTGATCGATGTTTCTAACTATCTCTCTCTCTCCCTTCCTCTCTGTAAAAAATCAATAAAATAAAAAAAAAAATTTGTTGTGATAAAAACATGTAAATTTACTGGTTTTGATCATGTCTGAGTCTGTTGCTTGTGTGATTTTTGTGAGCAGTTATGTTTTTAAAAATATCTGTTTTTCCTTTTTGGCTAATACTGTGAGCATGGATGCCAAAATTATTTTTGCTTTAGATTCTTCATGTTGTTTAAAATGTTTCTTACACTTATGACAAGCCAAATCTGCCTTATACAAGGTGTTATTGCTGCCTGTGGAATAACTGACAACAAGACAGGCTTTTTCTTTTCAATGGTTGGCTTTTACTCAAAGGAATTCAAAAATGGCAGAATTTGTAGCCTGGGGTATGTCCGAGATTGGGACTGGTTTGTCAAGATTTTCTTTTTTTAAAGGAAATAACAAGAAAATTGCCACTACTGCATTTACTGTACTATTCTAAACTTTAAGATTCATTCCTTGATGCTTGGGCCAGTGAAGTGAACCGAATCAGTGAAAGTGCTGAATTTTCCTCTGCACTTTTATGAATATTGCCTCAATTTTTCTTTTCTTTAACTTAGAGCGTGAATTAACTTATAAATAGCATATTTTTCCCCCAAATTGATAGAAAAATGTGTTTGTGTTAAGTAGCAGGATATATAATATGGTCACTTGTTACTTCCTTGTTTTCTCCTTCCTTGTTCTAGAACCTCAGGTACCTGATCTTAGTGGTAAATGCTAAGCAAACTTAACACAGGCTTTTATTAAAAGTATATTACATATAGTTGTGCACTTTGTAAATGATACAAATTTTAAAAAGACATAGACTTTGCTCTTAGACTTAAGAATCAGAAGTTTAAAGGGGGCCTATATGACTGCTACAAAGGATAAAAAGTGAGAAGTAGATTCAGCAAAGTCCACTGAAAAGCGTGGTGGGAGTTGAGACGCTGCTTCCACTTGTGAATCAGGGAAGGCGCCCATAAAGAGGTGACATCTGAAATGGCCAGAGATTCATCAATTTTCCAATATGTAAAATTGATAGGATCTCATTTCACTAAGAGTTAAAAAAGGACTTTTTATCTCTGAACCAGATCAGAAGCAAGTCCTGCAAAATTACCTTTAGCTCATATTAATAACTAACCATTAAACTCACAAATAACATATAAGCAACCGAAGTTGTACATGGAGAGCTGAACGGACATTATCGCCATGCTGTGTTTAAATGTGTCTGGAATCCCAGGGCTGCTGGAATCTCATTCCAAAGGAAGAAGCCGGGCCAGTGGCTCATAATGTGACCTAATCAGAACAGAGATGAAAGTTACTCTGCATGAGGTGGAGGTGAGAATTGAAGATAAAAGGGAAGGGACTGAGGAAAGAAGAACTAAGGAGAGAGAAAAGAAAGGTGGGAAGACAAGTAGGGAGAGGATGAAAGAACAGGAAAGTTGGGCACAAGGAGAAACCAAGATGGCAGCATAAGTAAACACCTGAAATTGCTGCCTCGCACAACCACTTCAAAAATACAACTAAAAAAGAGAGAAACCTAGATGGCGGCATAGGTAAACACTGGAAATAGCTGCCTCATACAACCACTTCAAAAATACAAATAAAGATAAAACGGACATCATCCAGAACCACAGGAAGGCTGGCTGAGTGGATATTCGACAACTAGAAGGAAAGAGAAAAGCACACTGAGACTCAGAGGAGGTGCGGAAGTAAAGTGCAGAGGTACGTAGGCGCACGAGGAAAGGGCTGGCAACTGAGGAAACGGTTCTTTTTCAATCAGGAGGGAGTCACAAGCTCCCGACTGCTCTGAACTCCAGTTCCAGGAAGCCTCTGGGGACCCAGACTCATATGGGGAGAAACTGGACTGTCTGGCATCAGGTGGAACTCGAGGCGGCTTTCTTTCAGAGGTGCTTGCAGCGATTACCACGGGACATTGAGAACTGGGCCTCTTAGGGCAGGGCTGAGGATCTGCCATAGCTGTTTGCTCTGCCCTGTTGATTCCCTGAGACCCCACCCCACCCAAGCTGTGGGCAGAGGCTTTTGCATATGAAAGGCCTGGCCCTTTGCAATCTGAAAATTACCTAACGAACTGGAGCTGGGTCAGAGAGACCCAGAACTTCTAAAAGAAGGCCCAAGACCCTACAGCAGCTTGCATTGCTTCACAGATGGGCCTCATCTGGGCACCTCCAAACCCCAAACAAGGAAGGGGAATCTGCTGATCTCTTCGTAGCTCCTGCTGGGTAGCCTCAGGCAGAGGATAAATTAGCACCTCCTTAGATCCAAGAGCCAGTGTACCCAGTGGTCAGAGTGGGACCATCCAGATTACAACTCCTCAGATTCATAAGGGACACACTCAAGGGGCAGATTCAGTGAGCACCAAAGCCCCACTGAAGCAAGTCTTGCCCCAGAAGGGTGTCTTCAGCACAGAAGTTCTCCCACTGTAGACACAGCTGATTCTAAAGGCCAAATGACCTGGAGGTCAATTCCTCCCAGTGATACCTACAACAATCAAGGCTTAACCACAACAAGACTGTGCACAAAGCCCACTTAGGTGTGCACCAATAGTGTCTACCTCAGGTAATTGGGGAGGCTAAGCCACTGGGCCCTATAGGACACCTAGCACACAAAGCCACTCTACCAACACAGGGAAGCATAAAAAATGCGGAGACAAAGAAACAGGAAACAAATGACATAAATGGAGGAAAGCAAATTACTGGATATAGAGTTCAAAACCACAGTTTTAAGGTTTTTCAAGAATTTTCTAGAAAATGCTGATAAATTTAGTGAGACCCTCAAGAAATCTCATAAGACCCTCGAAGATATGAAAAAGGACCAACTAGAAATTAAGCATACACTGACTGAAATAAAGAATATTATACAGAGTTCCAACAGCAGACTAGATGATCACAAGAATCAAGTCAAAGATTTGAAATATGAAGAAGCAAAAAACAACCAACCAGAAAAGCAAAATGAAAAAAGAATCCGAAAATACCAAGATAGTGTAAGGAGCCTCTGGGACAACTTCAAGCATACCAACATCAGAATTATAGGGGTACCAGAAGAAGAGAGAGGGCAAGATATTGAAAACCTATTTGAAGAAATAATGACAGAATACTTCCCCTACCTGGTGAAAGAAATAGACTTACAAGTCTAGGAAGTGCAGAGAACCCCAAACCAAAGGAATCCAAGGAGGACCACACCAAGACACATCATAATTAAAATGCCAAGAGCAAAAGACAAGGAGAGAATCTTAAAAGTAGCAAGCGAAAAAAAAGTCAGTTACCTACAAGGGAGTACCCATACGACTATCAGCTGATTTCTCAACAGAAACTATACAGGCCAGAAGGGAGTGGCAAGAAATATTCAAAGTGATAAATAGCAAGAACCTACAACCAAGATTACTTTACCAGCAAAGCTATCATTCAGAATTGAAGGTCAGATACAGAGCTTCACAGATAAGGAAAAGCTAAAGGAGTTCATCACCACCAAACCAGTATTATATGAAATGCTGAAAGGTATTCTTTAAGAAGAGAAAGAAGAAGAAAAAGGTAAAGATAAAAATTATGAACAACAAATACATATCTATCAACATGTGAATTTAAAAATCAAGTGAATAAAAAATCTGATGAACAGAATAAACTGGTGAATATAATTGAATCAGGGGCATAGAAAGGGAGTGGGCTGACAATTCTCAGGCGAAAGGAGTGTGGGGAGTGGGGGAAAAGACTGGACAAAAATTGTACACCTATGGATGAGGACAGTGGGGGGGGGGGGGTGTGAGGGCAGAGGGTGGGGTGGAAACCAGGTGTAGCGGAGCTAAGGGGGAAAAAAGAGGAACAACTGTAATAATCTGAGCAATATAGATGGAAAAAAAAAGAAAGGAATTAAAAGATGGAAAAAAAAAAAAGATGGGCAGGAAATACTCACCAGCGCTTCCTAAGCCAAAATGCAAGAGCTGTCAGAAGCACCACGGACACCATCACTGCCAAGATGATCCAGCCCACGGAGTTATGAGGATGTTCTGTGGGTTTGGGTGCACACAAGGTGTCATTTCAATCCCACCCCATTTACTGCCTTTCCCTGGTCTGCCTTTTTTATTTGAGTGTTCGCCTCACTAATCTTTGTTCTTGTTTCCTCTCCTCCCTCTTCAGAGTTGAATCTTTGATCTAACCCTCAACATCTTCCTACTTCTGCAGGTCTCTCAATTTCAGTTCTTCTATTTGTTGAATTAGTTTCATTCTTTTGGTTCTGGAGTCCATAAATCCCAAATTTTTCTCTGGGGTCTCCTGCTCTGCTGTGGGACCATCTACTCGCATTCCCAATGTGGGCCCCAGTATTTCTTACCCAAATAGAGGAGGATGTCCTGGCCTCCTAGGCTGCTATGTCTCACTCGGCAATACAGGCCAGATGTCTCAGTGGCTTCCACCTCCAGGAAAACCTGAAGGTACCATGTGCCATCAGCATTGGGCAGGATATCACTTTGTTGAGTGCCCTGTTGTACCTGTTCACCTCGCATCCACTTTACCCAAATTGGCTTTGGATGGAAGCCAGAGACATGGCAAACCAGCATCTGACGGTCAGGACCAGGATTAGAGTCAGTGGACAGCCAGGCCTCTGGTTTTACTGCAGGGAACAGGAGAGATACTGAGATAAGGACTCTAACACAGACTTGGAGGTTCATATCTTCACATCAGCTTAGACAGACACATCTATCCCAAGCTGGGAATTCATCACGCATTATCCTTCTCCCTCTTGACTCCTTATCTTTAATTTAGAGGGAAGGTGGGAAGGTATAATTTTAGAAAATTCTTGGAGGAAGGATATGGGACTGACCTTGTCTCTGGAGATCGGCCTTCCCTGCATCAAGAATACTCAAGAGGAAACGTGGGCAGGTGTCACTGAGAAGCCTCTGTACTGTTTCCTTCATGGCATGATTCTGATTGAATAGTCTGCTCATATCCTGAGCTCTTGTTCCACCCTTTGCAGATGGTAGCCATGAATTGTTTTGGAAGTACAAGAGATCGGATCCTTGATAAGCGAATTGGTGGAAGCCTACAATGGCTCCCCCACGGTTCAGCTCACAGCCCAATGTTACCTGAATCTCATAGGGATCTAGGAAAGATGGATTGTAAATTAGAGGAAAGAGGGAATAAAAAGATGAAATTAGTGGAAGCAAAAAAAAGGAAATAAAAGAAGATTGGGGGTTTTGTGATCATGAAACAATGTCTTGTTTGATCAGAAATTTAGAAAAAGTGTAATTGGTGGTAGTTGAAGATGGAAGAAATAATGACTTTTTTTGGAAATTGAAGTGAGCAAATTGTTGAAAGATGGTGACATAAATGGTGAGAGCAAGAGAATAAGGAAGCACTTAGTGTGAAAGAGTTGTGCTTATAATAACCCAGGGTGAATGAAATGCAATAGGTTACAATACACGTACAGACAGAGAATGCTGAAGAGATCGAGTGTGGGGGAAATTGGAATAAGGAACTCATTGAGACACACACCCCTCACCCAGCATATTGCACCTCCCCATTTTGGGAATTGAACTTACATTTAAGCTGCCATTGACTGGCATATCGGTGAATTACTTGAGGCATTACAATAGAGAACCCACGGAAGAATTCTTCCAGTTTCTTTATCTCTTCCTTCCTCAAATTGCCCTTGGACCAAGGACGCAGGAAAATAATTCTGCCAGAGTTGGTGTCCCAGCCATGAGTCTGCAAGTCATCCAACCAAGCAGAGTTCTGAATTTTCACCCAGGAATCATTGTAGAAGGATGCGGTGTGGATCATTTTGAAGGAGATCTTCTCCTGGAAGGCTGTGGCAAAAGAACAAACAGAATGAGAAGAGCCCTCACCAGTTTGGCTCAGTGGATAGAGCATTGGCGTGCGGAGTGAAGGGTCCCAGGTTCGATTCTGATCAAGGAGATGTACCTTGGTTGCGGCACATCCCCAGTAGTGGTGTGCAGGAGGCAACTGATCCATGTTTATCTCTCATCAATGTTTCTAACTCTCTATCCCTCTCCCTTCCTTTCTGTAAAAAAATCAATGAAATATTTTTTTTTAAAAAATGAGGAGAAGAAAAGGCATCGGGAAGAATAGAGAATGAAGAAAGGTGCCAGGAAGGAAACACTCAGAATCTAGAGATTAGGGACAGTGGCTACCTCAGCAGACATTCAGCTGCCCAGGGCCCAAGCTTTACAAACAACCTTCAGAAGGGCACAGGGTCCCAGAGTACGGGACACTGAGAACTATGCTGACATTCTCCTCTCCAGGTATGTTCTGGGGACACCACACCACACAGAAACACACACACACACACACACACACCCCTTTTGCACTCAACAGAGGATTGGCCAGAGTTCTTACCATCTTCATTGTCATCAGTTTCGAGGAGAACAGCTAGCAATAAAATTTGCAGAAACAGCATTTCATCTACAGATGTTACTTCTTTCTCAAGAAACTTTGTCTTTAGTTTCTGTTTTAAATAAATCTACTCTACAATACCTCTATTCTGACTTCCTTCTTCTACCAACAAACCACCACCAAAAAAAAAAAAGAAAGAAAGAAAAAAAAGAGGGCTATTTCCCTAAACTCTAGGCACTGATTCAGCCTCTCATTTCCCTTCCACTTCTGACTTTCAACTTCTCCCCTTGCTACCAGCCTTCATTGTGTTCATCTTTCTCTAATTCAGCCTCTATGGACTATGTCTTATGCGCTATTGAAAAGTCAGTTTACCTCTGGGTATATTTCCTTCTCACTCAGACAATGAAAGCATAAAACCAATTGGCTTTCCAATTCCTACCTGATGTTCTGTTGTCCCTGCTCTTCTCTGTCACTCTGTCCTTCTCTGGCCAAATTTAAATTTTCTTCAAGTACTCTTCTATCTGAGCCCCACCCCACCTCATTAATATCTCTGACATCTCATTGGTTTTTTTTCAATTTGATTTTCAGAATCTCCTGACTGCCCTGTGTAACAGTATAAACTACTACTCCATTATCCTTAGGGAAGAACCAGTAGCCATCACAGAGACCACAGGAACCTGGAAACATAAAGAAAAATCTCCTCTGACTTGCATTGATATATACCCAAAAGAAATTTTACCCAAATGTCACTTAGCACCTGCCTAGATACAAGGACCTTGCAACACTCTTGAATGTATAGTGGTCTACAGGCACTTTATTCAAGGAGATCTTATTCAACTTTGGAAGAAAACACATAAACTTAGGACTATACTCCTTGGTGTGGGGGGTTTTATTATAATGTATAAACTGGACAAAAACAAGTCTTCTTGAAACAAAGTCCCAACCCTTAACTGATGTTGCCCACTCAGAATCTTGGCCTCAGTGTGTTAGGTCTGTATACCTCTGTTGTACTGGGTCCCCAGTTCAATGGAATCCC
Source organism: Myotis yumanensis (assembly GCF_028538775.1). Classification (NCBI taxonomy): domain Eukaryota; kingdom Metazoa; phylum Chordata; class Mammalia; order Chiroptera; family Vespertilionidae; genus Myotis; species Myotis yumanensis. The sequence continues at coordinate 10,619,450 of NW_027223759.1, forward strand.
TGGCAAGGTGCTCAATGAATAAGTTTGAATGATTGAATAATTTGGTTCAGGCATCCAATTATTTTTTTTTATTAGATTTTTAGCATAGTTGTTTAAAGGATCAGAAATCATTATTTGTATTTCTACTTGGTGAAATGAGAATCTTATATAGTTTTATTTATGATAAAAATATATGCTGATAAGCATGAAGTTTACACAGAGGTTATGCTGTAAATCTCCTATTATAATTTTTAAGAAACAGTGATAATTTGTGGGAAACTAAATTAATAGGATATTCTGGAGTTCTTGATCCTAGATTTCCTTCTCATTGGCCCTGCTTGGATGTTCCATGCTTGTTTTATCATAAGTTGGTCTTTGCTGGCCGTGCTGACCCTCATTTTTATAATGTTTAAAGGGCTCTCAAAATGTTGTTTTCCGCCGAAACCGGTTTGGCTCAGTGGATAGAGCGTCAGCCTGTGGACTCAAGGGTCCTGGGTTCGATTCCGGTCAAGGGCATGTGCCTGGGTTGCGGGCACATCCCCAGTGGGAGTTGTGCAGGAGGCAGCTGGTCGATGTTTCTCTCTCATCGATGTTTCTAACTCTCTATCTCTCTCCCTTCCTCTCTGTAAAAAATCAATAAAATATATTTTTAAAAAAATGTTGTTTTCCTTTGTAACTCCTAGATAAATGAGCTCTGGCTGTTATTTTGTTATTTATTTATGTACAAGGAAACAGAAATTATCCAAGGCTAATTCTTAAAATATATTGGAAAAAAGTTAAGATTATCTTAACCTAAAATTAAAAAGTCACAATGCGAGGCAATAAGGGTTTATTTGGGATCAAAATATTGTAATTTGGAAGCACAGATTCAAGCAGAAACCCACCTAGTGTTTTGATTACAGGGTGAGAGCAAAGGAATTTTAGGAGAAAAGAATGGGATAATTGTATGAATACAAAAAAGGTTTCTATTGGTGCTAACAAGCTGATAAGCTAAATTACTCTATGGCTATTGTAGGGGTTCAGAACAGGCCTCCCCAGAATGTGCCATGGTAGCATTTGTATTATTTTGAGCCTTAGCATTGGAATTATGTTGAGCCAAAGACAATTAAGACCCTGCAGGCTTATAAGAAACTTTTACTTCCCCCTTAAAGAATTTAAATTAGGGGACTTGCCCATAATAAGCTTTCAGCAGAAACATTTTTTAACCAATCTACATGGCAGGGCAGACTACTAGTTATTGAACATCTCTTATTACCAACCTTTTGAAGCCCCAACCATTCCTACCTTATCTTTACCTCAGAATTGCCTCTCATACCTCAATTTAAAAAGTGCCATGTGGTAAATCTGACAAGTTCAGTGACAGAAAGTAGCCTCACAGGCTGACCTGTCATAACTTGCTAACCAGGCAGGTCACAATGGGCAGTCATGCTCCAGGTCTATAACAGGTGTATCTTTGCTTTAAGCAAGCTCTGTCCATTGTTCTTGTGCATCTAGGTGAACACACCTTTGAAATGTCAAAAGTAATCTTTTCCAGACCCCTCTCAGGTGTAACCACCTCAGGGGAGCACATACTCTTGTTAACTGTCCTGCCCCCCTTTTGGTGCCCAGGACTAACCTCCATGAACTGAGCCACACTGGCCCGGACAGGACGCCCTGTTTTCCCCTGTTTTCAGGACCTCCCTGGAAATCCCTCCTCTTGATCCACTGGTGCTTAGGCTACAAGCATGCTCATGTTCTAAGAGCTGTTACATGGTGCGCCTCAAACACCATCAGAGCTCTGGAATGTCTCTGTCCTCTAAAGTTCTCCTCAGAACCCTGACCGGAGCTCCCCTCCCACACAGTGTCACAGACTCATCTGAACTTTCACTCCCCAGCAGCAGTAACCTCAACTTCCCTGCTAGAGGAATCCACTGCCTCTTACCTGAACCCCCCCTCCCCAGCAACAGTAACCTCAACTTCCCTGCTAGAGAAACCCACTGCCTCTTACACTCATGTGCCTTTTACTGACCTTCTTTTCCCTCCCACTTGGCTTCAACCTTCTCTATCCTCTTTCTATGTGTATCTGATGTGAGTGCTTCTTGCCCTTCAAAGCAAGTCTCTTGACCTAACAGGATCTTAGGACTGAGAGTCAAGACACATTCCTGGATGAGACACCTGCTGGATGCAATGAATTGGAAAAAAACACATCAGCATTCTGGCCTCAGTTTTCTTATCTGCAGAATAGCTGGGTTGAAAGAAATAAATGTTTTCTAATCTTGTCACCTTTCCTTCTAGCATTCTGTGTGTCCTACTGGGCTCCCTTTTCTCCCCATCCATGAGCTCTTTCTTCTCATCTACTTTTTTCTCCTTTTTTAAACTTTATTTTTCAATTTCAGCTTTCATTCAGTATTATTTAGTACTAGAAGCCTGGTGCATGAAATTCATGCATGGGGGGGAGAGGTCTTTCAGCCCAGCCTGCACCCTCTCCAATCTGGGACCACTCGGGGGATGTCCAACTGTGGGTTGTGCACAGGGATCGGGCCTAAACCAACAGTCAGACATCCCTCTCACAATCTAGGACTGCTGACTCCCAATCGCTTGCCTGCCTATCTGCCTGATTGCTCCTAACTGCTTCTGCCAGCCAGCCTGATTACCCCTAACCACTCCCCTGTCATCCTGATAGATGCCAAACTGCTCTCCTGCCAGTCCGAATGCCCTGAATTGCCGTCCCCTGTTGGCAAAGTTGCCTCCAACTGCCCTCCCCTGCAGGCCTGGTTGCTCCTAACTGCCCTCTCCTGCTGGCCAAGACAGACACTTCTCATCACCACGCCCCAGCGGCCCAGAGCTCACAGACCTTACTTGCCCCTGTGCCTAGGTGGCCTGGGCCCACAGATCACGCCCACCATCATGCCCCAGACGACCCCAGCCCACAGACCACTCCTGCCGCACACCCCAGTGGCCAGGGCCCACAGATCGCTCCCGGGGCCCACAGATTGCTCCCACCATCATGCCCCAGAGGCCCAGAGCCCACAGACCCTGACCATCTGAGTGCCTCCGCGGCCAGGGGCCCACTGCTCAGTCCTCAGTCCTGTCCATGACGGCCCTAGCCTATTATTAGTATAGAGTAGTTTTAGGTGTATAGCATAGTGGTGAGATAATCATATCCTTACAAAGTGCTCCCTCCAGTATTTTCAGTACCCACCTGGCACCTTTTAGAGTTACTACAGTATTATTAACTATATTCCCTGTGTTGTAGTTTACATCCCTATGACTATTCTGTAACTATCAATTTTACTTCTTTTTAAAAAAAAATTTTTGGCGGCACAGCCTCCCACCCTCCCGGCTGCTGTTAAGGCCCGGACGGCGAGCTCTGCGCTCCGCCCCTCAAGTCCCCGGCAGCGGCAGACGAGTGGGGACCGATCCCCCGGTTCTCCATGATCCCGCTGGCCGGGGCCGTTTCCCCAGAGCAGAGAGGTATCTGCTGCGCCTGAGATGAGTAAACTGTCGTTTCGGGCGCGGGCGCTAGACGCCTCGAAGCCGCTGCCGGTTTTCCGCTGTGAGGATCTGCCCGACCTGCACGAATACGCCTCGATAAACTGAGCCGTGCCGCAGATGCCCACCGGAATGGAGAAGGAAGAGGAGTCGGAGAACCAAGATGGCGGCGTAGGGAGCGGACCTGTGTGTGCTGCTCTCTCACAGCATCATTGAAACTATCAACTATGAAGTAAACAACCGCCACTCAGAACCATGGGGAAGTTGGCCCAGTGGGAGATCTACAACTGGAGGAAAAGAAAGAAGCGCAGTGAGACTGAGTGGGAGCTACGGAGGCACCAAAACCAGAGGTACGCAGTCACACGCCACGCGGGCTGCAAATGGATTCTCGGTTTTTTACGAACCCTCGAATCCTCTGGGCTTGCTCGGGGCGGGTCTCTGAGGCCCCAGATCCCACAGGGAGAGGCGGCCACGGCCTTGCAGTGGTCGGAGAGCGAGGGAAGCTCTGATACGCGGCTGCTCGCCGGCACCGAGGGACAAGAAGTCCTGGTGTCCCGGAGAGGCGAGGGGCGCGGAGACGCCGCCATCGCTATTTCCTCCACGCTGGTGACTCCCTGTGACCCCGCCCTACCCTCAGGGCTGTGCCAGAGGCACAAGAGGGAATGACTGTGCTTTTACAAACTCTCAAATCCACTGAGCTGGTTCGGGCGGGTCTCTGAGGCCCCAGGCCCCAAGGCGAGAGACGGCACGGCCTTCCAGCGGTCAGGAAGCGAGGGAGGCTCTGGCGCTCGGCTGCTCGCCGGCACTGGGGGACGCAAAGCCCTGGTGTCCTGGATAGGCAAGGGGCCACTGAGTCTCCACCCCGGCGACTCCCTGTGATCCCGCCCTACGCAATTTACATTCCCATCTGGGGTGTGCCAGACCCACAAGTAGAAGCGCCTTCTTCTGCAAACTTTCAAATCCACTGAGCTGGTTCAGGCGGGATCATGAAGCACCAGACCCTACGGGGAGAGGCAGCACGGCCTTGCAGCCATCAGAAAGCGAGGGAGACTCTGTTGCACAGCTGCTCGCCGGCACTGGGGGACACAAAGCCCTGGCAGAGAGTCAAGGGGCCGCGGAGACTCAGCCAGTGCTATTTGCTCCGCCATGGCGACTCCCTGAGACTCAGCCCTAATCAATTTACATCCCCATCCAAGCTGTGCCAGGTGCACAAAAAGACCCACCTGCGCTTTTGCAGCCTATCCCAACAAATTGCAGACTTCAACTGCTCGCAGCCATGAGAGACACACTCAAGAAGCAGACCCAGGAGAACCAGGATGGCGGCATAAGGAAGAGACCTGTGCGTGCTACCTCACACAACAACATCGAAACTACCAAATATCAGACAAACACCTATCATACAGAACCATGGGAAACTTGGCCCAGTGGAAGCTCTACAACTGGAAGGAGAGAAAGAACATTGAGACTGAGTAGGATGTGACACCAAGTACAGAGCCCAACCCAACAAACTGCAGATTTCAACTCCTCGCATAGAAAGAAGCGCATAGAGACTGAGTAGGATGTGCTGAAGCACCAAGTACAGAGCCCATCCCAGCAGGCTGCAGATTTCAGCTCCTTGCATCTGGGAGGGACGCAATCGGGGGGCAGAGTCGGGTCCGGGGCCGGCCAGGGCTGGGCTTGACTCGGCCGGCACTGTGGAACTGCTGTACCAGCAAGCGCACAAACATGCCCACTGGTCCCAGTCTCTGGTGGGGCGCTGCGGGACAGCAGACAAGCAGTCTGTGCACTTGGTGGAGGGCAGGAGCGCTGGATGTGCAACCACCAGGAACGCCTGGAGATTTTGTCTAGTGGGGAGCCGCCGGCAGGGGACAGAAGGCCAAACTTCCTGTTTCCCCGGTAAGGCTGGGATGGCCCCGGTGAGGTTGAAACAGCCCCCGTGAGGTAGGGACGACCCCAGTCAGGTCGAAACAGCCCCGGTGTGGTAGGGACAACCCCGGTGAGGTTGAAACGGCCCCCGTGAGGTAGGGACGACCCCAGTCAGGTCGAAACGGCCCCGGCGTGGTAGGGACAACCCCAGTCAGGTTGAAACGGCCCCCGTGAGGTAGGGACGACCCCGGTGAGGTTGAAACAGCCCCCGTGAGGTAGGGACGACCCCAGTCAGGTCGAAACGGCCCCGGCGTGGTAGGGACAACCCCGGTCAGGTTGAAACGGCCCCGGTGTGGTAGGGACAACCCCGGTGAGGTTGAAACAGCCCCCGTGAGGTAGGGACGACCCCAGTCAGGTCGATACGGCCCCGGTGTGGTAGGGACGACCCCGGTGAGGTTGAAACAGCCCCCGTGAGGTAGGGACGACCCCAGTCAGGTCGAAACAGCCCCCGTGAGGTAGGGACGACCCCAGTCAGGTTGAAACGGCCCCCGTGAGGTAGGGACGACCCCAGTCAGGTCCAAACGGCCCCGGCGTGGTAGGGACAACCCCAGTCAGGTTGAAACGGCCCCCGTGAGGTAGGGACGACCCCGGTGAGGTTGAAACAGCCCCCGTGAGGTAGGGACGAACCCAGTCAGGTCGAAACGGCCCCGGCGTGGTAGGGACAACCCCGGTCAGGTTGAAACGGCCCCGGTGTGGTAGGGACAACCCCGGTGAGGTTGAAACAGCCCCCGAGAGGTAGGGACGACCCCAGTCAGGTCGAAACGGCCCCGGTGTGGTAGGGACGACCCCGGTGAGGTTGAAACAGCCCCCGTGAGGTAGGGACGACCCCAGTCAGGTCGAAACGGCCCCGGTGTGGTAGGGACGACCCCGGTGAGGTTGAAACAGCCCCCGTGAGGTAGGGACGACCCCAGTCAGGTCGAAACGGCCCCGGTGTGGTAGGGACGACCCCGGTGAGGTTGAAACAGCCCCCGTGAGGTAGGGACGACCCCAGTCAGGTCGAAACGGCCCCGGTGTGGTAGGGACGACCCCGGTGAGGTTGAAACAGCCCCCGTGAGGTAGGGACGACCCCAGTCAGGTCGAAACGGCCCCGGTGTGGTAGGGACAACCCTAGTCAGGTTGAAACGGCCCCCGTGAGGTAGGGACGACCCCGGTGAGGTTGAAACAGCCCCCGTGAGGTAGGGACGACCCCAGTCAGGTCGAAACGGCCCCGGCGTGGTAGGGACAACCCCGGTCAGGTTGAAACAGCCCCGGTGTGGTAGGGACAACCCCGGTGAGGTTGAAACAGCCCCCGTGAGGTAGGGACGACCCCAGTCAGGTCGAAACGGCCCCGGCGTGGTAGGGACAACCCCAGTCAGGTTGAAACGGCCCCCGTGAGGTAGGGACGACCCCGGTGAGGTTGAAACAGCCCCCGTGAGGTAGGGACGACCCCAGTCAGGTCGAAACGGCCCCGGCGTGGTAGGGACAACCCCGGTCAGGTTGAAACAGCCCCGGTGTGGTAGGGACAACCCCGGTGAGGTTGAAACAGCCCCCGTGAGGTAGGGACGACCCCAGTCAGGTCGAAACGGCCCCGGTGTGGTAGGGACGACCCCGGTGAGGTTGAAACAGCCCCCGTGAGGTAGGGACGACCCCAGTCAGGTCGAAACGGCCCCGGTGTGGTAGGGACGACCCCGGTGAGGTTGAAACAGCCCCCGTGAGGTAGGGACGACCCCAGTCAGGTCGAAACGGCCCCGGTGTGGTAGGGACGACCCCGGTGAGGTTGAAACAGCCCCCGTGAGGTAGGGACGACCCCAGTCAGGTCGAAACGGCCCCGGCGTGGTAGGGACAACCCCGGTGAGGTTGAAACGGCCCCCGTGAGGTAGGGACGACCCCAGTCAGGTCGAAACGGCCCCGGTGTGGTAGGGACGACCCCGGTGAGGTTGAAACAGCCCCCGTGAGGTAGGGACGACCCCAGTCAGGTCGAAACGGCCCCGGCGTGGTAGGGACAACCCCAGTCAGGTTGAAACGGCCCCCGTGAGGTAGGGACAACCCCAGTCAGGTTGAAATGGCCCCGGTGTGGTAGGGACAACTCCGGTCAGGTTGAAACAGCCCCGGTGTGGTAGGGACAACCCCGGTGAGGTTGAAACGGCCCCCGTGAGGTAGGGACGACCCCAGTCAGGTCGAAACGGCCCCGGCGTGGTAGGGACAACCCCGGCCAGGATGAAACGGCCCCCGTGAGGTAGGGACGACCCCAGTCAGGTCGAAACAGCCCCGGTGTGGTAGGGACAACCCCGGTGATGTTGAAACGGCCCCCGTGAGGTAGGGACGACCCCAGTCAGGTCGAAACGGCCCCGGTGTGGTAGGGACGACCCCGGTGAGGTTGAAACAGCCCCCGTGAGGTAGGGACGACCCCAGTCAGGTCGAAACGGCCCCGGCGTGGTAGGGACAACCCCAGTCAGGTTGAAACGGCCCCCGTGAGGTAGGGACGACCCCGGTTAGGTTGAAACAGCCCCCGTGAGGTAGGGACGACCCCAGTCAGGTCGAAACGGCCCCGGCGTGGTAGGGACAACCCCGGTCAGGTTGAAACGGCCCCGGTGTGGTAGGGACAACCCCAGTCAGGTTGAAACAGCCCCGGTGTGGTAGGGATAACCCCGGTGAGGTTGAAACAGCCCCCGTGAGGTAGGGACGACCCCAGTCAGGTCGAAACGGCCCCGGCGTGGTAGGGACGACCCCGGTGAGGTTCAAACAGCCCCCGTGAGGTAGGGACGACCCCAGTCAGGTCGAAACGGCCCCGGCGTGGTAGGGACAACCCCGGTGAGGTTGTAACGGCCCCCGTGAGGTAGGGACGACCCCAGTCAGGTCGAAACGGCCCCGGTGTGGTAGGGACGACCCCGGTGAGGTTGAAACGGCCCCCGTGAGGTAGGGACGACCCCAGTCAGGTCGAAACGGCCCCGGCGTGGTAGGGACAACCCCAGTCAGGTTGAAACGGCCCCCGTGAGGTAGGGACGACCCCGGTCAGGTTGAAACGGCCCCGGTGTGGTAGGGACAACTCCAGTCAGGTTGTAACAGCCCCGGTGTGGTAGGGACAACCCCGGTGAGGTTGAAACGGCCCCCGTGAGGTAGGGACGACCCCAGTCAGGTCGAAACGGCCCCGGCGTGGTAGGGACAACCCCGGTCAGGTTGAAACGGCCCCCGTGAGGTAGGGACGACCCCGGTGAGGTTGAAACGGCCCTGGTGAGGCTCAGACGGCCCTGGTGAGGTTGAGACTGCTCCAGTGAGGCTGGGACAAATAAAGGGGACCAGTATGGACTGATGAACAGGTGTAGATACAGAAGCAGAGCAACATTGAACAGAATGTTAAACTACAATGGGGAGCCTGGGAAGGGTTGGGGGGGGGATTAAGAGACCAACTGAAGGACCTATATGCATGCATATAAGATTAACCAATGGACACAAGACACGGGACGGGGGGGGGGCGGGGGGTAGGGGCCGAGGGAATGTCATGGGGGGGAAAAAGGAGACATATGTAACACTCTTTGTAATACTTTAAGAAATAAAAATTATTATAAAAAAAAAAAAAAAAAAAAAAAAAAAAAAAAAAGATAATTTTCACTAATAAAAATAAACAATGTAACTATTTTTAAAAAAAAAAAAAAAAAAAAAATTTTTTTATTGACTTCATAGAGGTAAAGAGAGGGAGAGAGAAATATAGTAACAACAATGATGAAAGAGCCCTAGCCGGTTTGGCTCAGTGGATAGAGCATCAGCCTGCGAACTCAAAGGTCCCAGGTTCGATTCAGGTCAAGGACACGTACCTTGGTTGCAGGCACATCCCCAGTGGGGAGTGTGCAGGAGGCAGCTGATCGATGTTTCTCTCTCATCCTTGTTTCTAACTCCCTATCCCTCTCCCTTCCTCTCTGTAAAAAATCAATAAAATATATTAAATTAAAAATAAACAATGATGAAATAGAATCATTGATTGGCTGCCTCCTGCACGCCCCACGCCCCACACTGGGGAGCGAGCCCACAACCCAGGTTGTACACTAACTGGAATTGAACCATGACATCCTGGTTCATAGGTTGTTGCTCAATCACGGAACCATCACAGCGGGCTCAATTTTACTTCTTAATCTCTACTTTTTTCACCCATTCCTCCAATCCTCCTCCCCTTTGGCAACTGTCAGTCTGTACCTATACCTCTGAGATTGTTTCAATTTTGTTTTTTAGATTCCATATATAAGTTTAGTCATGTGGTATTTGTTTTTCTCTGACAGGCTTATTTCACTTGGCATAATACCTTCTAGACCCACCCAGGCTGTCACAAATGGTAAGATTTCATTCTTTTTTTTATGGCCATTTAATATTCCATTGTATATCTGTGCTACCCCTTTCTTACCCATCCTCTATTGATGGGAACTTGACTTGTTTCCATATCTTGGTCCTTCCTTGTTTCTCCTTCTGCATGTCTTAGCAGTCATTCTCCATTTAGCCCCAGCACAGCTCCCAGCCTCCTCTCCATTTTCTCAGAGTCCCTGTCTATACCATATCACCTCAGTCTTTCCTTCCTCACTCACTTTCAAAGCTAAAGCATTGTTTCATTGCGTAACCCTTAAATTCCTGTGAGTAATATGTAAATCACAGTTATGGATTTTATTTCTGGGATGATGCCACAAAACATAACTTGAGAAGACCATGATAATTCTCATGTGAGGGAAAGTACAGGGATGGAATGAGTCTCAAATGTTTTATCTTTCCAGCCATTGTGGCTCAGTGGTTGAGCACTGACCCATGAACCAAGGGGTCCCAGGTTCAATTCCTGGGCAAGGCATATACCCAGATTGCTGCCTCAGTCCCCATTAGGAGGACGTGCAGGAGGCAGTTGATCGATATCTCTCTCATTGATGTTTCTCTCTCACTCTCCCTCTCCCTTCCTCTCTCTCTAAAAAAAATCAATTAAAACATATTTTTTTAAAAATCCCATTTATCTACTATGTATTTACACTACTTATGTGGCTTTGCTCAATCCAAGCACCAGAATATTGGCTGCAATGATCATGTCAGACCTCGGCAGTCAGACCCGTATATCCATGAAAATATTATAACTGGTTTTTAATTCATAAAGATAACTAAAGTATTAAAACTAAACCTATATAACAAGCAACAATACACAACACCTGTGTGTTAGATATAACCTAACTCCTCAATCAAAAACTGATGAGAATTCTTGGTCTAAGAACATTTTTGGTTTTACTGCTGAATAGTGCTCACTTGATAGTGATAAAAATTCACATACATGCCAGGGGCCTCTTTTGGTAGATTGCACTTAATATTTTCTTTCTTTTTTGAATTTATTTTGTCAAGGCTCTTATTACCAGATAGAAAGTAAGTGAAGAAACTCTTTGTTAAATGTTTTTAAGACGATTTTGATATTTCCCTAATATGTTCTGAAAATGCTGCCTTAATATTTAATTATTATCCTGCAATGCCTGTTATACACTTGTTCCTACTTTGCTTAATGGCTAATCATCTAGAAGAAAACTTTGCCAACACCAGATGTGTTGGTTTGCTAGGGTCACCATAGCTACTCACAGAGTGAGTGACTCAAACACCAAAAATGTATTTCTTAGAGTTTCAGAGGACAGAATTTAAGATCAAGGTGTCAGCAGGTTTGTTTCTCCTGAGGCCTCTCTCTTTGGCTATTGGACGGGCCATCTTCTTGCTGTGTGCTCACATCACCGTTCCCTTGTGCACACCCATCTCTGGTCCTGGTGTCTGTGTGTCCAATTTTATTCTTAGAAGGATACCATTCAGAGTGGATTAGGGCTCATCATAAGGACCTGGTTTTAATTGAATGGTCTCCATAAAGGCCTTTTGTCAAATACAGTCACGTTCTGAGATACTGGGGGTTAGAACTTCAGCATTTAAATTTTAGGAAGAAGAAATTCAGCCCATACACTGGGCATTTTCACTTTTCAAAATCTCAGTTCCCTTTCTTCTTTACTTTTCAAAATCCTCTTGACTTGCAAATGTGTTTTCTTTTTAACAGAGTTGTCTCACAGCTATTTAGACTTCAGAGATAGTAAGTAACCCTTAGCTTCCAAAAAGCCTGTACTTATGTATTGTTTTCTTATAATTTTTCCTCTTCTTTTACAAAATACACTTGAAGAAAAACAACAACAACAACATAATAGGAAGAGTAGTGGTTATCAAGAATTATTAAATCTAAAGTAATTAAGATTACTCTATTACATTACATTGGCACAAGAATAGACTCATAGAAGAATGGAACAAAATATGGAGTCAGCAACAGGTCAGTGTACATATAGGCACTTAAATTACAACATAATTGGTGCTGCATATCATTGTTGTTAGTCAATTGACTAACATGGAAAAAATTAACTTTATCCCCATTTCATAGCACACACAAAAATCAAGTCCAGGCATATTGTACCAGTATATCTGAATGTAAAGGTAAGCTTCTTAAAGATAAAGTGGTGTTCAAAGTGTGACCCTCAGACCACCAGAATCAGCATCATTTGAAAGTTGCAAAAAAATGCAAATTCTTAGGCCTCTTTTCTGACCTAAAGAACTAGACATTCTGGAGGTATGTAAAAAACATTTCCTTTTTTAGAAAAAATCACGAAACACCTCGCAGATGCTGCTGATGCCCATTCACGTTCGAGCACCACAGTTAAAGGAGAATATCTCATGACCTTGGAGAAGGAGTAAATAATTTACAGGAGTAAATAACTATCACCGTAAAGAGCAATATTAATCCATTGCATCCCATTAAAAATTCTTTCCATCACAATACAAGTTTAAGAGAGTAAAATGTAAACCAGAGTCTGGTAGAAAATATTCACAATACCTACATTCAGCAAAGGACTAGTACACAGACATTATAAAGAACTTCAAATCAATAAGAAAAAGACCGACATCCTCCCTCATTACACACACACACACACACACACACACACGCACAAATAGCTAAAAATTTAAACTGTTACTTCACAAAAAAGTGTATCTAAATGGCTAATAGGCATATGTTAAGTATCATTAGTCAATAGGAAAATACAAACCATAAACAACAATTAGATAACCAAAAATACCCACACAAGAATGGCTCAAATTAAAGGGGTTAAAATCTATAATAATAAAAGTGTAATATGCTAATTAGACCAGATGTCCTTCTGAATGAAGCCAGGGCTGGAAAGGAGGCCCAGGTCCCGGGTGACAGAGGGAAGCCGGTGCCGCAGGCATGGGAAGGAAGGCCTACTCTTGCACGAATTTCGTGCATCGGGCCTCTAGTATCAATTATGAGTGAGTTTGTGGAGAAGATGAAAGGTAGACTGGTAGAAGCACTGTGAAAACCTGTTCCCCAGTATCTATTAAATGTAAAAATATGTACCTCCTGTGATCCAGCAATTCTATTTCTGTGTATATTCTTATGAGAAATGAATGTTTATGTTCTCAGTATACACACACAAAAATGTTCAATGATCCACACCCTGCAAAGTCAAGGATTGTCCTTGAGGTGCTAATGCCCCCACATCTGCAGTTTTGAGCACCCACAGCTGATAATCCCTTCTCACAGGTGTCCCGACCACATCATGTAACAATGGGAAAGACTTGCACTGCAGCTAAAGGACAGGGCTGTTGCCTTGTAGTCTCTGAGGGGGAAATGCACTGAGAAAATGTGAGGCGGGACAGAAGAGGTGACTGATACAAGCAGCTTTAAAAAAAATTATCTTTATTACAAGCAGGACTTTATGAGTATATATTATATATAATATATACACATAACCAAGTATTTTTTATGGGAAATCATTCATAGGCTGGTCTGTTCAGTAACTGTTTAACTCCCAGTTACTAAAATAGAGACACCTATTTAAGTACAGTCACAAGCATCAAGTTACAGCTTTTTAATGCTGTCTAAGGAGAAATTCCTGTGAAACTCTATGTTGCTCACCTTGACTCTATTCGAAACTAAAAACCAATGTCTGCCTGGCTGGTGTGGCTCAGTGATTGAACGTTGACCTATGAACCAGGAAGTCTAGTTTGATTGCAGTCAGGGCACATACTCAGGTTGCAGGCTGGATCCCCAGTGTGGGGTTTGCAGGAGGCAGCCTATCAATGATTCTCTCTCATCAATATTTCTATCTCTTTCCCCCTCTCCCTTCCTCTCTGAAATCAATTAAAATACATTTAAAAAATACGGCCAGTGAATTAAAAGAAATACAACAACACACCCTTTGCCTGCTGTGCAGCTGTTCACCTGCAGTAACAGCTGTTCATCTGTTGGGTCCGTTACCCTAACCCACCACTCTGAGAAGATAAGGCAAACTCAGTATGGAACCTTGCAAGTGAACTATATTGATGTGGGCAGCTTGACTCTGGTGTACTTACCCCATGTAGCTTCCCCATGCTTAAAGGCAGCCTCACATGAAATCTCTATATTGCACTGTAATCTGAAAGTCTTAATTTCTCCAGTTTTTGTTAGTTACTCTCCTTTAATCTCCCAATTAAAATATGTATAAGAAATTATATGAGCCAAAGCCGGTTTGGCTCAGTGGATAGAGCGTCAGCCTGCGGACTGAAAGGTCCCAGGTTTGATTCCGGTCAAGGGCATGTACCTGGGTTGCGGGTACATCCCCAATGGGGGATGTGCAGGAGACAGCTGATCGATGTTTCTCTCTCATCAATGTTTCTAACCCTCTATCTCTCTCCCTTCCTCTCTGTAAAAAATCAATAAAATATATTTAAAAAATTATTTAAAAAATTATACAAAGAAAACTCCTGTAATTCAATTTAATTTCATGATTCTAAAACCACCGTTACATAATTTCTACTTATCCAACTTGCATTATATTTTATTAAAAGTATCTTCAGACAGATCATTTCATATTCATATAAAAATTATACACAGTAAAAACTATTTGGCAAATCAACTCTTGAATTGTACCTGTAAAGGGTTTGCTTTTGAAAGTTATCTTTTGTAGCCATCATTTCTACAAAAATTCAGTTTCCCCTGATTGACTTGTATAGATCTAAATAGTACTATATGCAGTTGTATCCACTAAGTATTTCACTTTGTTTGGTTTTGCTGCTATTTATATTTATTTTAAAATGTATTTAAAGCAAAAGTAGTCCTCTCTTTTGGATTAATTTATTACATTGCTATTTAGCTTCTCCAACAAAGTTTGCAAACTGTGTACTAACTATGCAGACTCTGAACTGATGAAAGAGCATATAGAACAGGAGTAAATGTTCTCTGGTATACAGACTATCATGTCCTCTACAAATAAAGATTATTGAACTTATTGGTTTATAATTTTACTAGAGGCCCGGTGCACAAAAATTTGTGCACTTGGGGGGGGAAGTAGTCCCTCAGCCGGCCGGTGCCCTCTCGCAGTCTGGGACCCCTCGGGGGATGACCACTTGCTTGCTGCCTTAGGCCTGCTCCCCAGGGGATTGGGCCTAAGATGGCAATCAGACATCCCTCTGGCAGCCCTACAGCCCTCCGGGGATGTCCACTTGCCAGCGGGGAGCAGGCCTAAACTGCAGTTGGACATCCTCAGCGCCACTTAGGAGGCAGGAGAGGCTCCCATCACCACCGCTGTACTGGCAGCCATCAGCCTGGCTTGTGGCTGGGCAGAGCTCCCCATGTGAGAGTGCCCTGACCACCAGAGGACAGCTCCTGCATTGAGCATCTGCCCCTGGTGGTCAGTGTGTGTCATAGTGACCAGTCATTCCCAGTCTTTCTGGTGTTAGGGTCAGTTTGCATATTACCCTTTTACTATATGGTATAGAGGCCTGGTGCATGGGTGGGAGCCAGCTGGATTGCTCTGAAGGGTGTCCTGGATCAGGGTGGGGGTCACGCTTGGGTGCCTGGCCAGTCTGGGTGAGGGGCTGAGGGCCTTTTTCAGGCTGGTGGGTGACTGAAGCTCCCAACCTCTCCGTTTTTTCTTTTCTTTTTTATTCTGGGATTTATTTACCTTCTATGGCTGTCACTGGAGCTGAGAGCCAGCTCCAGCTCCAGCTCTGAGGCCTGGCTCCAGTTTGAGGCCTCGGCAGCTGAAAGCAGGTATCTGGGGTTTGTTTGGCTTCTATAATTGAAACACTGTTGCTTTAGAAGCTGTTGCTTTCAGGCTCAGAGCTGGGCCGTGGCAGGCGGGGAACCTTGGCTTCCCCCATCACTGGAGCAAGCAAACCTCCTGTTTGCTTCAGCTGCGAGGCTGCCGGCCGCCATCTTGGATGGCAGTTAATTTGCATATCGCCCTGATTAGCCAATGGGAAGCGTATGGGAGGTACGGTTAATTACCCTATTTGTCTTTTTTTAGATAGGATGGCTTTGATGTCTTATTTTGTCATATTAATTCTTAATAAGTTGGGACATTCACTACAATGATGAATACTGAAGGCCTTAGGAGAGACGCCAAAAGTGTCACCATTTAGTGGGATGTTAGCTGTTTTGGTTTCCCCCCTCATTATGAAATTGAGAAGGTGCCCTTTCATTCCTAGTTCACTGGAAGTTTTTGACATGAGAAGGTGCTCAATGTTTTAAATATTTTATTTTTACCTATTGAGGTAAAATAAGATTATTCCCCTCTATTCTGTTACCATGGTGAATTATAATGATTGATTTTTAAATTTAAAAAATCTTCCTCATGTGGGATAAACCCAAATATTTATTATATATTAACCTCTTTATACAGTGCTAGATTCTAATACATTTTGTTAGGAATTTTATATCTATGTTTATAAGAAATATTGGTGTATAGTTTGATTTTCTTGCAATTATCTTCTAAGTTTTTAATGAAAGAAATACGCTGACCTCATAAAGTAAATTAGGAATGCCTTCTTCATTTTCTAAAAGGTTTTAATATACGGCTGGTATTTCTTCTTCTTTAAATGTTTGGATTCACAGGGACATAGAAAGGGAATGGACTGACTATTCTTGGGGGGGAAAGGGGAATGGGAGATTCGGGAAGAGACTGGACAAAAATCGTGCACCTATGGATGAGGACAGTGGGTGGGGAGTAAGGGCGGAGGGTGGGGCGGGAACTGGACGGAGGGGAGTTATGGGGGGGGGGGGAAGAGGAACAAATGTAATCTGAACAATAAAAATTTAATAAAGAAATAAAAATAAATAAATAAATAAATGTTTGGATTCAACAATCTTTCTGAACCATAGGTTTTCTTTGTGGGAGAGTTATAATAACAAATTATTTTAATATTTATTATTATTTAGGTTTGTCCACTATATTTTATATATAATATTTAATAATTATATTACATATTTTATTAATACCAACCTAATCAGATGTTATCTCCTTAGCTCAGTTAAAACTGTTTTTTAAGCACTTTTTAAAATCAATTAAATATTTATTATTGAAAGTATTCCATATATCCCACATTTCCCCACAGTGACCCCTTCTAGACCGCGCCTGCACCCCGCCCCCAACCACCCCACTCCAGGCATTCATCACCCCATTGTCTGTGTCCACAGGTTTTGCATATATGCATACAAGTTCTTTGGTTGATCTTTTCCTCTGAATTCTGCAGTCTATTCTATGCTTCTGTATCTCTGGGTCTATTTTGTTCATCAATTTATTTTGTTCATTAGATTCCACACATGAGTGAGATCATGTGATACTTGTCTTTCTCAGCAGCAGTGCACTAGGGTTCCCTTTCCCCCACATCCTCTCCAGCACTTGCCATACTTTTTATAATATCAATCCAGATAAATGATTTGATATGAATGTATTTTTGCAATTCCTTTTTTAAAATCCTCACCTGAGGACATATTTATATTGATTCTACAGAGAGAGACATTGATTGCTGCCTCCTGCATTGGCCCTGACTGGGTTTGAACTCACAGCCTCAGTATGTGCCGTCTGTGATGGAACAGGAAAACTTTCGGTGTATGTGAAAGTGCTCCAAGCAGCTGAGCCATCTGACCAGGGCCTTTGTAATTCTTGTCTCATATTTTATTTGGAGTATTTTGTCAAGAAACCAAGTCCTATCCATAATTATATCATCAGTTATTTCTCTTCAAAAGTAATAACTGTGGCCCTGGCCAGTTTTTCTCAGTGGTTGGAGCATCATCCCATACACCAAAAAGGTGGTGGTTCAGTTCTGGTCAGGGCACATGCAGGTTGCCGTTCAGGTCCTGATCAGGATGCAAGGCAACTAATCAGTGTTCTTTTATCACATCGATGTTTCTCTCTCTCTTTCTCTTTCTTCTTCTTCTCCTTCTTCTTCTTCTTCTTCTTCTTCTTCTTCTTCTTCTTCTTCTTCTTCTTCTTCTTCTTCTTCTTCCTCTCCTCCTCCTCCTCCTCCTCCTCCTCCTCCTCCTCCTCCTCCTCCTCCTTCTTCTTCTCTTCTTCTTTTCTCTCTCTCTCTCTCTCTCTCTCTCTCTCTGTCTCTCTCTGCCCCTCTCCCTTCCTCTCCAAAGTAAAAAAAACATAGATTTAAAAAAGAAAACTAGCCTTACCCAGTTTGGTTCAATGGATAGAGCATAGGCCTGTGGACTGAAGGGTCCTGGGTTCGATTCTGGTTAAGGGCACATACGTTGGTTGCAGGCTCCTCCCCTGCCCTGGTCATGGTCAGGGCTCATGCATGCAGGAGGCAACCAGTCGGTGTTTTCTCTCATATTGATGTTCCTTCCTGTCTTTTCCTCTCTCTTCCACTCTCTCTCTAAAAGTCAATGTAAATATATCCTCAAATGAGGATTAAAATAAGAAAAAGAAAAACATACCCTCAGATAGTAAAAATAGAGGAGTGTGTCCTCTTAACAGTAGCATATCCAAATCCATTTGTGGGCCTAAAAGTACTGAATGAGTTAAGGTTCTATTTTATTCAAGAAACAACTTAAATGATGTAAGTTTTAAATTTAATAATATGTTTCATGTAACCCAATATACCAGACATATGTCATTACAACAACATGTACTCAATGTAAAACGTTATTCATGAGGTATTTTGCATTCCTTTTAGGTACCAGGTTGCCAGAATCCACTGTATATTTCACTCTGATGACACATCTCAATTCTGACTGGCCACATTTCCAGTGTTCAGTAGCCACATGGGGTTCATGACTTTTCTGGTGGACAGAGCAGATCTAGACCCTTCCAGGAGAGGCGTGGGCTAGTATCTCCATAGATCCCACACAGAGAGAGGGCCTTGCCATCTATTGACCACTTACTGTATGCCAGGCACTGGGATTTATCTCATTAAGTCCCAAGGACAATGCTGGGAGATAGGGGGTGTTCAACCCATCTCATAGCTGAGACAACTGAGGCTCAGAGGGCTGAAGACACACAGCGGTGGAACCAAGTTCCACTTCCCCAGGCCTCTGCTGCCAGAGTCCTCAGGGGGAGGCCGAGGCCAGGATAGGACCAGGATGTTGGTCTAATTCACATTTTTCTGTAGAGTTTCATATATCTTTAATCTAAAGTAATTTAAATAGGTGGGATAACTTAATTATTTGCTTATTCTTGTAAATGGAAATTGTAATGTCTGGTTGTAAGGAGAATGTGAATTTGTAGGTAAATAAATTGTATGGCAACCAAGCATATCCCCTGGATTTGGGAGAGATAGAGCCTGAGATTTGATGAAGAAGGAAAAAAAAGGTGCAAGGTACAAACGACTTTAACTGCCAGCGCCCAAGGGCTAATTTTAAACATAGGAGTTTTATCGCAATCTTGAAAAAATACTAAGGTCCATTCCACTTTATTTAACCCTTAGTTCTCAAGGGGTTGATTTTTTTTATTGGGTCTCAATACTGTTTTCTAAAATAACATTCTATAATTGTTATTCTATAGAAAACTGTACAGGAAGTAAGTAAATTAGAGTAACTTCAATGGCAATATAACTTAATTTTTTTTTCAATTTTAAATAAGTGTATTTCCATTGCAGTAAAGAAATAGGTGGCATGTTTATTTTGGCAAAAGGACCTATTCTCTGGTTATTTACTTTATCACTCTTAAGTTATTTTTTTACTCTTAAAATATTTGTTGTGATAAAAACATGTAAATTTACTGGTTTTGATCATGACTGAGTCTGTTGCTTGTGTGATTTTTGTGAGCAGTTATGTTTTTAAAAATATCTGGTTTTCCTTTTTGGCTAATACTGTGAGCATGGATGCCAAAATTATTTTTGCTTTAGATTCTTCATGTTGTTTAAAATGTTTCTTACACTTATGACAAGCCAAATCTCCCTTATACAAGGTGTTATTGCTACTTGTGGAATAACTGGCAACAAGACAGGCTTTTTCTTTTCAATGGTTGGCTTTTACTCAAAGAAATTCAAAAATGGCAGAATTTGTAGCCTTGTGTATGTCCGAGATTGGGACTGGTTTGTCAAGATTTTCTTTTGTTAAAGGATATAACAAGAAAATTGCCACTACTGTATTTGCTGTACTATTCTAAACTTTAAGATTCATTCCTTGATGGTTGGGCCAGCCGAGTGAACCGAATCAGTGAAAGTGCTGAATTTTCCTCTGTATTTTATTGAATATTGCCTCAATTTTTCTTTTCTTACACTTAGAGTGTGAATTAACTCATAAATAGCATATTTTCCCCCAAATTGATAGAAAAATGTGTTTGTGTTAAGTAGCAGGATATATAATATGGTCACTTGTTACTTCCTTGTTTTCTCCTTCCTTGCTCTAGAACCTCAGGTACCTGATCTTAGTGGTAAATGCTAAGCAAACTTAACACAGGCTTTTATTAATAGTATATTACATATAGTTGTACACTTTGTAAATGATACAAATTTTAAAAAGACATAGACTTTGCTCTTAAGCTTAAGAATCAGAAAGTGAAAGGGGGCCTATCTGACTGCTACAAACGATAAAAAGTGAGAAGTAGATTCAGCAAAGTCCCTGAAAATCGTGGTGGGAATTCAGACGCTGCCTCCACTTGTGATTCAAGGAAGGCCCCCATAAAGAGGTGACATCTGAAATGGCCAGAGATTCATCAATTTTTCAATATGTAAAATTGATAGGATCTCATTTCACTAAGAGTTAAAAAGGATTTTTTATCTCTGAACCAGGTCAGAAGCAAGTCCTGCAAAATTACCTTTAGCTCATATTAATAACTAACCATTAAACACACAAATAACATATAAGCAACCAAAGTTGTACATGCAGAGCTGAACGGACATTATCGCCATGCTGTGTTTAAATGTGTCTGGAATCCCAGGGCTGCTGTAATCTCATTCCAAAGGAAGATGCCGGGCCAGTGGCTCATAATGTGACCTAATCAGAACAGAGATGAAAGTTACTCTGCATGAGGTGGAGGTGAGAATTGAAGAGTAAAAGGAAAGGGACTGAGGAAAGAAGAACTAAGGAGAGAGAGAAGAAAGGTGGGAAGACAAGTAGGGAGAGGATGAAAGAACAGGAAAGTTGGGCACAAGGAGAAACCAAGATGGCAGCATAAGTAAACACCTGAAATTGCTGCCTCGCACAACCAGTTCAAAAATACAACTAAAAAAGAGAGAAACCAAGATGGCAGCATAGGTAAACACCGGAAATTGCTGCCTCACACAACCACTTCAAAAATACAACTAAAAGACAAAACGGACATCATCCAGAACCACAGGAAGGCTGGCTGTGTGGATATTCTACAACTAGAAGGAAAGAGAAAAGCAAACTGAGACTCAGAGAAGGTGCAGAAGTAAAGTACAGAGGTAAGGGCTGGCAACTGAGGACACCGTTGTCTTTTTCAATCAGGAGGGAGTCTCAAGCTTCCGAATGCTCTGAACTCCAGTTCCAGGGCAAGTCTCTGGGGACCCAGATTCATATGGGGAGAAACTAGACTGTCTGGCATCAGGAGGAACTCGAGAGCGGCTTTCTCTCAGAGGTGCTTACAGCGATTACCACAGGACATTGAGACCGGGGACCTCTTAGGGTAGGACTGAGGATCTGCCATAGGTCTTTGCTCCACCCTGTTGATTCCCTAAGACCCTCCCCCCCCACCCAAGCTGTGGGCAGAGGCTTTTGCATATAAAAAGCCTGGCCCTTTTCAATCTGAAAATTACCTAGCAAACTGCAGCTGGGTCAGAGAGACCCAGAACTTCCAAAAGAAGGCCCAAGGCCCCACAGCAGCTTGCATTGCTTCACAGCTAGGCCTCATCTGGGCACCTCCAAATTCCAAAGAAGAGGAATCTGCAGATCTCTCCACAGCACCTGCTGGGTAGCCTCAGGCAGAGGATAAATTAGCACCTCCTTAGAGATCCAAGAGCCAGTGTACCCAGTGGTCAGAGTGGGACCATCCAGATTAAAACTCCTCAGATCCATAAGGGACACACTCAGGGGGCAGACTCAGTGAGCACCAAAGCCCCATTGAAACAAGTCTTGCCCTAGAAGGGTGTCTTCGGCACAGAAGTTCTCCCACTGTAGACACAGCTGATTCTCACAGCCAATTGGCCTGGAGGTCAATTCCTCCCAGTGTTACCTACAACAATCAAGGCTTAACTACAACAAGACTGTGCACAAAGCCCACAAGGGGGTGCACCAAGAGTGTCCACCTCAGGTAATTGGGAAAGCTGAGTCACTGGGCTCTATAGGACACCTAGCACAGAAAGTCACTCTATCAACACAGGGAATCATACAAAATGAGGAGACAAAGAAACAGGTCACAAATAAAAGAAATGGAGGAAAGAAAACTACTGGATAAAGGGTTCAAAACCAAACTTATAAGGTTTTTCAAGAATTTTCTAGAACATGCCGATAAATTTAGTGAGATCCTCAAGAAATCTAGTAAGACCCTCGAGGATATGAAAAAGGACCAACTAGAAATTAAGCATACACTGACTGAAATAAAGAATATTATACAGAGTCTCAACAGCAAACTAGATGATCACAAGAATCAAGTCAAAGATTTGAAATATGAAGAAGCAAAAATCACCCAACCAGAATAGCAAAAATAAAAAACAATCCAAAAATATGAAGATAGTGTAAGGAGCCTCTGGGACAACTTCAAGTGTACCAACATCTGAATTATGGGGGGGCCAGAAGAAGAGAGAGAGCAAGATATTGAAAACCTATATGAAGAAATAATGACAGAATACTTCCCCTACCTGGTGGAAGAAATAGACTTACAAGTCCAGGAAGCGCGGAGAACCCCAAACCAAAGGAATCCAAGGAGGACCACACCAAGACACATCATAATTAAAATGCCAAGAGCAAAAGACAAAGAGAGAATCTTAAAAGTAGCAAGAGAAAAATAGTTAACTACAAGGGAGTACCCATACAACTATCAGATGATTTATCAACAGGAACTTTGCAGGGCAGAAGGGAGTGGCAAGAAATATTCAAAGTGATGAATAGCAAGAACCTACAACCAAGATTACTTTTCCCAGCAAAGCTATCATTCAGAATTGAAGGTCAGATAAAGTGTTTCACAGATAAGGAAAAGCTAAAGGAGTTCATCACCACCAAACCAGTATTACATGAAATGCTGAAAGGTATTCTTTAAGAAGAGGACGAAGAAGAAAAAGGTAAAGATACAAATTATGAACAACAAATACACATCTATCAACAAGTGAATCTAAAATTCAAGTGAATAAAAAATCTGTTGAACAGAATAAACTGGTGAAAATAATAGAATCAAGGGCATAGAAAGGGAGTGGACTGACAATTCTTGGGGGTAAAGGGGTGTGGGGGATATGAGTAGAGACTGGACAAAAATAATACACCTATGGATGTGGACAGTGTTGGGGGGTAAGGGCAGAAGGTGGTTGGAAACCAGGTAGAGGGGAGCTATGGGGAGAAAAAAGAGGAACAACTGTAATAATCTGAACAATAAAGATGAAAAAAAAAGATGGGCACAAAATACTCACCAGCGCTTCCTAAGCCAAAATGCAAGAGCTGTCAGAAGCACCACAGACACCATCACTGCCAAGATGATCCAGGCCACGGAGACATGATGATGTTCTGTGGGTTTGGGTGCACACAAGGTGTCATTTCAAACCCACCCCCTGTTTACTGCCTTTCCCTGGTCTGCCTTTTTAATTTGAGTGTTTGCCTCACTAATCTTTGTTCTTGTTTCCTCTCTCCTCCCTCTTCAGAGTTGAATCTTTCATCTAACCCTCAACATCTTCCTACTTCTGCAGGTCTCTCAATTTCTTTTTTCTCTTTGTTGAACTAGTTTCATTCTTTTGGATCTGGAGTCCATAAATCCCAAATGTTTTACTTGGGTCTCCTGCTCTGCTGTGGACCATCTGCTCCCCTTCCCAGTGTGGGCCCCAGTATTTCTTACCCAAATAGAGGAGGATGTCCTGGCCTCCTAGGCTGCTATGTCTCACCCGGCAATACAGGCCAGATGTCTCAGTGGCTTCCACCTCCAGGAAAACTTGAAGGTACCATGTGCCATCAGCATTGGGCAAGATACCACTTTGTTGAGTGTCCTGTTGTACCTGTTCACCTCGCATCCACTTTACCCAAATAGGCTTTGGATGGAAGCCAGAGACATGGCAAACCAGCATCTGATGGTCAGGACCAGGATTAGAGTCAGTGGACAGCCAGGCCTCTGGTTTTACTGCAGGGAACAGGAGAGATACTGAGATAAGGACTCTAAAACAGATTTGGAGGTTCATATCTTCACATCAGCTTAGACAGACACATCTATCCCACGCTGGGAATTCACGCATTATCCTTCTCCCTCTTGACCCCTTATTCTCATTTTAAAGGGAAGGTGGGAAGGTGTAATTCTAGAAAATTCTTGGATGAAGAATCTGGGACTGACCTTGTCTCTGGAGATCGGCCTTCCCTGCATCAAGAATACTCAAGAGGAAACGTGGGCAGGTGTCACTGAGAAGCCTCTGTACTGTTTCCTTCATGGCATGATTCTGATTGAATAGTCTGCTCATATCCTGAGCTCTTGTTCCACCCTCTGCAGATGGTAGCCATGAATTGTTTTGGAAGTACAAGAGATCAGATCCTTGATAAGCGAATTGATGGAAGCCTACAATGGCTCCCCCACGGTTCAGCTCACAGCCCAATGTTACCTGAATCTCAAAGGGATCTAGGAAAGATGGATTGTAAATTAGAGGAAAGAGGGAATAAAAAGATGAAATTAGTGGAAGCACAAAAAAAGGAAATAAAAGAAGTTTGGGGGTTTTGAGATCATGGAACAAAGTCTTGTTTGATCAGAAATTCAGAAAAAGTGTAATTGGTGGTAGTTGAAGATGGAAGAAATAATGACTTTTTTTGGAAATTGAAGTGAGCAAATTGTTGAAAGATGGTGACATAAATGGTGAGAGCAGAGAATAAGGAAGCACTTAGTGTGAAAGAGTTGTGATTATAATAACCCAGGGTGAATGTAGTGCAATAGGTTACAATAAATGTACAGACAGAGAATGCTGAAGAGATTGAATGTGGGGGAAATTGGAATAAGGAACTCATTGAGACACACACCCCTCACCCAGCATATTGCACCTCCCCATTTTGGGAATTGAACTTACATTTAAGCTGCCATTGACTGGCATATCGGTGAATTACTTGAGGCATTACAATAGAGAACCCATGGAAGAATTCTTCATGTTCCTTTATCTCTTCCTTGCTCAAGTTGCCCTTGGACCAAGGACGCAGGAAAATAATTCTGCCAGAGTTGGTGTCCCAGCCATGAGTCTGCAAGTCATCCAACCAAGCAGAGTTCTGAATTTTCACCCAGGAATCATTGTAGAAGGATTCGGTGTGAATCATTTTGAAGGAGATCTTCTCCTGGAAGGCTGTGGCAAAAGAACAAACAAAATGAGAAGAGCCCTCACCGGTTTGGCTCAGTGGATAGAGCGTTGGCGTGCAGACTGAAGGGTCCCAGGTTCAATTCTGATCAAGGGCATGTACCTTGGTTGCGACACATCCCAAGTAGGGGTGTGCAGGAGTCAGTTGATCCATGTTTCTCTCACATCAGTGTTTCTAACTCTCTATCCCTCTCCCTTCCTTTCTGTAAAAAAATCAATAAAATATATTTTTTTAAAAAAATGAGGAGAAGAAAAGGCATTGGGAAGAAGAGAGAATGAAGAAAGGTGGCAGGAAGGAAACACTCAGAATCTAGAGATAAGGGAAACCGTGGCTACCTCAGCAGACATTCAGCTGCCCAGGGCCCAGGCTTTACAAACAACCTTCAGAAGGGCACAGGGTCCCAGAGGACGGGATACTGAGAACTACGCTGACATTCTCCTCTCCAGGTATGTTCTGAGGACACCACACCACACAGAAACACACACACACACACACACACACACACACACACACACACACACACACATCCCTCTTGCACTCAACAAGGGATTGGCCAGAGTTCTTACCATCTTCATTGTCATCAGTTGCGAGGAGAACAGCTAGCAATAAAATTTGCAGAAACAGCATTTCAGTTACAGATGTTATTTCTTTCTCAAGAAAGTTTGTCTTTAGCTTCTGTTTTAAATAAATCTACTCCACAATACCTCTATTCTGACTTCCTTCTTCTACCAACAAACCACCACCAAAAAAAAAAAAAAGAAAAAAAGAAAAGGGGCTACTTCCCTAAACTCTAGGCACTGATTCAGCCTCTCATTTCCCCTCCACTTCTGACTTTCAACTTCTCCCCTTGCTACCAGCCTTCATTCTGTTCATCTTTCTCTAATTCAGCCTCTGGACTAAGTGTTATGCGCTGTTGAAAAGTCAGTTTACCTCTGGGTATATTTCCTTCTCACTCAGACAATGAAAGCATAAAACCAATTGGCTTTCCAATTCCTACCTGATGTTCTGTTGTCCCTGCTCTTTCCTGTCACTCTGTCCTTCTCTTGCCAAATTTAAATTTTCTTCAAGTACTCTTCTTCTATCTGAGTCCCACCCAACCACATTCATATCTCTGACATCTCATTGGTTTTTTTTCAATTTGATTTTCAGACTCTCCTGACTGCCCTGTGTAACAGTATAAACTACTACTCCATTATCCTTAGGGAAGAACCAGTTGCCATCACAGACACCACAAAACCTGGAAGCATAAAGAAAAATCTCCTCTGACTTGCATTGATATATACCCAAAAGAAATTTTACCCAAATGTCACTTAGCACCTGCCTAGATACAAGGACCTTGCAACACTCTTGAATGTATAGTGGTCTACAGGCACTTTATTGAAGGAGCTCTTATTCTACTTAGGAAGAAAACCCATAAACTAAGGACTATACTCTTTGGTGTGCGGGGTTTTATTATAATGTATAAACTAGACAAAAACAAGTCTTCTTGAAACAAAGTCCCAACCCTTAACTGATGTTGCCCACTCAGAATCTTGGCCTCTGTGTGTTAGGTCTGTATACCTCTGTTGTACTGGGTCTCCAGTTCAATGGAATCCCTGGCAAGGTGCTCAATGAATAAGTTTGTGTGATTGAATAATTGGGTTTAGGCATCCAATTTTTTTTTCTTTATATTTTCAGCATAGTTGTTTAAAGGATCTGAAATCATTAATTGTATTTCTGCTTGGTGAAATGAGAATCTTATATAGTTTTATTTATGATAAAAATATATGCTAATAAGCATGAAGTTTACACAGAGGTTATGCTGTAAATCTCCTATTATAATTTTTAAGAAACAGTGATAATTTGTGGGAAACTAAATTAATAGAATATTCTGGAGTTCTTGATCCTAGATTTCCTTCTCATTGGCCCTGCTTGGATGTTCCATGCTTGTTTTATCATAAGTTGGTCTTTGCTGGCCGTGCTGACCCTCATTTTTATAATGTTTAAAAGGCTCTTAAAATGTTGTTTTCCTTCGTAACTTCTAGATAAATGTGCTCTGGCTGTTATTTTGTTATTTATTTATGTACAAGGAAACAGAAATTATCCAAGGCTAATTCTTAAAATATATTGGAAAAAAGTTAAGATTATCTTAACCTAAAATTAAAAAGTGAAAATGCGAGGCAATAAGGGTTTATTTGGGACCAAAATATTGTAATTTGGAAGCACAGATTCAAGCAGAAACCCACCTAGTGTCCTGATTACAGAGTGAAAGCAAGGGAATATTAGGAGAAAAGAATGGGATAATTGTATGAATACAAAAAAGGTTTCTATTGGTGCTAACAAGCTGATAAGCTAAATTACTCTATGGCTATTGTAGGGGTTCAGAACAGACCTCCCAGAATGTGCCATGGTAGCATTTGTATTATTTTGAGCCTTAGCATTGGAATTATGTTGAGCCCATGACAATTATGACCCTGCAGGCTTATAAGAAACTTTTACTTCCCCCTTAAAGAATTTAAATTAGGGGACTTGCCCATAATAAGCTTTCAGCAGAAACATTTTTTAACCAATCTACATGGCAGGGCAGACTACTAGTTATTGAACATCTCTTATTACCAACCTTTTGAATCCTCGACCATTCCTACCTCATCTTTACCTCAGAATTGCCTCTAATACCTCAATTTAAAAAGTGCCATGTGGTAAATCTGACAAGTTCAGTGACAGAAAGTAGCCTCACAGGCTGACCTGTCATAACTTGCTAACTAGGCAGGTCACAATGGGTAGTCATGCTCCAGGTCTATAACAGGTGTATCTTTGCCTTAAGCAAGCTCTGTCCGTTCTTCTTGTGCATTTAGGTGAATACACCTTTGAAATGTCAAAGGTAATCTTTTCCAGACCCCTCTCAGGTGTAACCACCTCAGGGGAGCACATAATCTTATTAACTGTCCTGCCCCCCTTTCGGTGCCTGGGACTACCCTCCATGAACTGAGCCACACTGGCCAGGGCAAGACGCTCCTGTTTTCCCCTGTGTCTTCAGACCTCCCTGAAAATCGCTCCTCTTGGTCCATTGGTGCTTAGGCTACAAGCATGCTCATGTTCTAAGAGCTGTTACATGGTGCTCCTCAAACACCATCAGAGCTCTGGGATTTCTCTGTCCTCTGAAGCTCTCCTCAGAACCCTGACCGGAGCTCCCCTCCCACACAGTCTCACAGACTCATCTCAACTCCCACTCCCCAGCAGCAGTAATCTCAACTTCCCCTGCTAGAGAAATTCACTGCCTCTTACATTCATGTGCCTTTTACTGAGCTTCTTCTTTTCCCTCCCACTTGGCTTCAAGCTTCTCTATCCTCTTTCTGGCTTCCAGCCTCTATGTGTATCTGCTGAGAGTGCTTCTTGCCCTTCAAAGCAAGTCTCTTGCACTAACAGGATCTTAGGACTGAGAGTCAAGATAAATTCCTGGATGAGACACCTGCTGGATGCAGTGAATTGGAAAAAAACACATCAGCATTCTGGCCTCAGTTTTCTTATCTGCAGAATAGCTGGGTTGAAAGAAATAAATATTTTCTAATCTTGTCACCTTTCCCTCTAGCATTCTGTGTGTCCTACTGGGCTCCCTTTTCTCCCCATCCATGAGTTCTTTCTTCTCATCTACTTTTTTCTCCTTTTTTTAAACTTTATTTTTCAATTACAGCTTACATTCAGTATTATTTTGTACTAGAAGCCTGGTGGATGAAATCGTGCACGGAAGTGGGGGCGGGGGGTGTGTCTCTCAGCCCAGCCTGCACCCTCTCCTATCTGGGACCGCTCAGGGGATGTCCAAATGTGAGTTGTCCACAGGAATCAGGCCTAAACCAACAGTCAGACATCCCTCTCACAATCTAGGACTGTTGACTCCCAACCGCTCACCTGCCTGCCTGCCTGATTGCCCCTAACTGCTTCTGCCTGCCAGCCTGATTACCCCTAACCACTACCCTGTCATCCTGATTGACGCCTAACTGTTCTCCTGCCAGTCTGATTGCCCTGAATTGCCCTCCCCTGCTGGCCCAGTTGCCCCCAACTGCCCTCCCCTGCAGGCCTGGTTGCTCCTAACTGCCCTCTCCTGCTGGCCACTACAGACACTTCTCATCACCACGCCCCAGCAGCCCAGAGCCCACAGACCTTACTTGCCCCTGCGCCTAGGTGGCCCACAGATCACTCCCGGGGCCCACAGATTGCTCCCACCATCATGCCCCAGAGGCCCAGAGCCCACAGACCCTGACCATCTGAGTGCCTCCGCGGCCAGGGGCCCACTGCTCAGTCCTCAGTCCTGTCCATGACGGCCCTAGCCTATTATTAGTATAGAGTAGTTTTAGGTGTATAGCATAGTGGTGAGATAATCATATCCTTACAAAGTGCTCCCTCCAGTATTTTCAGTACCCACCTGGCACCTTTTAGAGTTACTACAGTATTATTAACTATATTCCCTGTGTTGTACTTTACGTCCCTATGACTATTCTGTAACTATCAATTTTACTTCTTTTTAAAAAAAAATTTTTTTTATTGACTTCAGAGAGGTAAAGAGAGGGAGAGAGAAATATAGTAACAACAATGATGAAAGAGCCCTTACTGGTTTGGCTCAGTGGATAGAGCATCGGCCTGCAGAATCAAGGGTCCCAGGTTCCATTCCAGTCAAGGACAGGTACCTTGGTTGCGGGCACATCCCCAGTGGGGAGTGTGCAGGAGGCAGCTGATCGATGTTTCTCTTTCATCCAGGTATCTAACTCCCTATCCCTCTCCCTTCCTCTCTGTAAAAAATCAATAAAATATTTATATTTTAAAAAAGCAATGATGAAAGAGAATCATTGATTGGCTGCTACCTGCACGCCCCACACTGGGGAGCGAGCCCACAACCCAGGTTGTACACTAACTGGAATTGAACCATGACATCCTGGTTCATAGGTTGTTGCTCAATCACGGAACCACCACAGCGGGCTCAATTTTACTTCTTAATCTCTACTTTTTTCACCCATTCCTCCAATCCTCCTCCCCTTTGGCAACTGTCAGTCTGTACCTATACCTCTGAGATTGTTTCAATTTTGTTTTTTAGATTCCATATATAAGTGAAGTCATGTGGTATTTGTTTTTCTCTGACAGGCTTATTTCACTTGGCATAATATCTTCCAGACCCACCCACGCTGTCACAAATGGTAAGATTTCATTCTTTTTTATGGCTGTGTAATTTTCCATTGTATATCTGTGCTACCCCTTTCTTACCCATCCTTTGTTGATGGGAACTTGACTTGTTTCCATATCTTGGTCCTTCCTTGTTTCTCACTTCTGCATGTCTTAGCAGTCATTCTCCATTTAGCCCCAGCACAGCTCCCAGCCTCCTCTCCATTTTCTCATAGTCCCTGTCCATACCATATCACCTCAGTCTTTCCTTCCTCACTCACTTTCAAAGCTAAAGCATTGTTTCATTGCCTGACCCTTAAATTCCTGTGTGTAATATGTAAATCACAGTTATGGATTATATTTCTGAGATGATGCCACAAAACATAACTTGAGAAGACCATGATAATTCTCATGTGAGGGAAAGTACAGGGATGGAATGAGTCTCAAATGTTTTATCTTTCCAGCCATTGTGGCTCAGTGGTTGAGCACTGACCCATGAACCAAGGGGTCCCAGGTTCAATTCCTGGGCAGGGCATATACCCAGGTTGCTGCCTCAGTCCCCATTAGGAGGACGTGCAGGAGGCAGTTGATTGATGTTTCTCTCATTGATGTTTCTATCTAGCTCTCCCTCTCCCTTCCTCTCTCTCTAAAAAAAATCAATTAAAACATATTTTTAAAAAATCTATTTCATCTACTATGTATTTACACTACTTATGTGGCTTTGCTCAATCCAAGCACCAGAATATTGGCTGCAATGATCATGTCAGACCTCGGCAGTCAGACCCGTATATCCATGAAGATATTATAACTGGTTTTTAATTCATAAAGATAACTAAAGTATTAAAACTAAACCTATATAACAAGCAACAATACACAGCACCTGTGTGTTAGATATAACCTAACTGCTCAATCAAAAACTGATGAGAATTCTTGGTCTGAGAACATTTTTGGTTTTACTGCTGAATAGTGCTCACTTGATAGTGATAAAATTCACATACCTGCCAGGGGCCTCTTTTGGTAGATTGCACTTAATATTTTCTTTCTTTTTTGAATTTATTTTGTCAAGGCTCTTATTACCAGATAGAAAGTAGGTGAAGAAACTCTTTGTTAAATGTTTTTAAGACGATTTTGATATTTCCCTAATATGTTCTGAAAATGCAGCCTTAATATTTAATTATTATCCTGCAATGCCTGTTATACACTTGTTCCTACTTTGCTTAATGGCTAATCATCTAGAAGAAAACTTTGCCAACACCAGATGTGTTGGTTTGCTAGGGTCACCATAGCTACTCACAGAGTGAGTGACTCAAACACCAAAAATGTATTTCTTAGAGTTTCAGAGGACAGAGTTTAAGATCAAGGTGTCAGCAGGTTTGTTTCTTCTGAGGCCTCTCTCTTTGGCTGTTGGACAGGCCATCTTCTTGGTGTGTGCTCATATCACCGTTCTGTTGTGCACACACCCATCCCTGGTCCTGGTGTCTGTGTGTCCAATTTTTTTCTTAGAAGGATACCATTCAGAATGGATTAGGACTCATCATAAGGACCTGGTTTTAATTGAATGGTCTCCATAAAGGCCTTTTGTCAAATACAGTCACGTTCTGAGATACTGGGGGTTAGAACTTCAGCATTTAAATTTTAGGAAGAAAAATTCAGCCCATACACTGGGCATTTTCACTTTTCAAAATCTTAGTTCCCTTTCTTCTTCACTTTTCAAAATCCTCTTGACTTGCAAATGTGTTTTCTTTTTAACGGAGTTGTCTCACAGCTATTTAGACTTCAGAGACAGTAACTAACCCTTAGCTTCCAAAAAGTCTGTACTTCTGTATTGTTTTCTTATAAATTTTCCTCTTCTTTTACAAAATACGCTTGAAGAAAAACAACAACAACATAGTAGGAAGAGTAGTGGTTATCAAGATTTATTAAATCTATAGTAAGTAAGATTACTCAATTACATTACATTGGCCAAGGATAGACTCATAGAAGAATGGAACAAAATATGGAGTTCAGCAACAGGTCAGTGTACATATAGGCACTTAAATTACAACATAATTGGTGCTGCATATCATTGTTGTTAGTCAATTGACTAACATGGAAAAAATTAACTTTTATCCCCATTTCATAGCACACACAAAAATCAAGTCCAGGAATATTGTACCACTATATCTGAATGTAAACGGTAAGCTTCTTAAAGATAAATGGTTTTCAAAGTGTGATTCTCAGACCACCAGAATCAGCATCATTTGAAAGTTGCAAAAAATGCAAATTCTTAGGCCTCTTTTCTGACCTAAAGAACTAGACATTCTGGAGGTATGTAAAAAAAAATTTCCTTTTTTAGAAAATATCACAAAACACCTTGCAGATGCTGCTGATGCCCACTCACGCTCGAGCACCACAGTTAAAGGAGAATATCTCATGACCTTGGAGAAGGAGTAAATAATTTACAGGAGTAAATAACTATCATCATAAAGAGCAATATTAATCAATTGTATCCCATTAAAAATTCTTTCCATCACAATACAAGTTTAAGAGAGTAAAATGTAAACCAAAGTCCGGTAGAAAATATTCACAATACGTACATTCAGCAAAGGACTAGTATACAGACATTATAAAGAACTTCAAATCAATAAGTAAAACACCAACATTCTCCCTCATTACACACACACACACACACACACACACACACACACGCGCGCGCGCGCAAATAGCTAAAAATGTAAACTGGTACTTCACAAAAGAGTGTATCTAAATGGCTGATAGGCATATGTTAAGTACCGTTAGTCAACAGGAAAATACAAACCATAAACAACAATTAGATGACCAAAAATACAGACACAAAAATGGCTAAAATTAAAGGGGTTAATGATGTAAAATATGAGTGAGTTTGTGGAGAAGATGAAAGGGAGACTGGTAGAAGCACTGTGAAAACCTGTTCACCAGTATCTATTAAATGTAAAAATATGTACCTCATGTGACCCAGCAATTCTATTTCTGTGTATGTTCTTATGAGAAATGAATGTTTATGTTATCAGTATACACGCACAAAAATGTTCAATGATCCACACCCTGCAAAGTCAAGGACTGTCTTTGAGGTATTCTAATGCCCCCACATCTGCAGCTTTGAGCTCCCACAGCTGATAATCCCTTCTCACAGGTGTCCCGAGACCAGATCGTGTAAAAGCCTTCGGATACAATGAAGAAGACTTGCAGTGCAGCTAAAGTTCAGGGCTGTTGCCTTGCAGTCGCTGGGGAGGAAATGGACTGAGAAAATGTGAGGCAGGACAGAAGAGGTGCCTGATACAAGCAGCTTTTAAAAAATTATCTTTATTACAAGCAGGTCTTTATGAACAAACATATAAAATATAATATATACACAAAACCAATTATTTTTTTATCGGAAATCTTCCATAGGCCAGTCTGTTCAGTAACTGTTTAACTCCCAGTTATTCAAATACAGACAACTACTCAAATACAGACATTCACAAGCATCAAGTTACAGCTCTTTAATGCTGTCTAAGGAGAAATTCCTGTGAAACTCTATGTTGCTCACCTTCACTCTATTCGAAATTAAAAACCAGTGCCTGCCCGGCTGGTGTGGCTCAGTGGTTGAGCATCGACCTATGAACCAGGAAGTCTAGTTTGATTGCAGTCAGGGCACATACTCAGGTTGCAGGCTGGATCCTCAGTGTGGGGTTTGCAGGAGGCAGACAATCAATGTTTCTCTCTCATCAATGTTTCTATCTCTTTCTCCCTCTCCTTTCCTCTCTGAAATCAATAAAAATATATTTAAAAAATAATGCCAGTGAGTTAAAAACAAACAAACAACAAAAAAACACCCTTTGCCTGCTGTGCAGCTGTTCACCTGCAGTAACAGCTGTTCATCTGTTGGGACCGTTACTCTAATCCACCACTCTGAGAAGATAAGGCAAACTCAGTATGGAACCTTGCAAGTGAACTATATTGATGTGGGCAGCTTGACTCTGGTGTACTTACCCCATGTAGCTTCCCCATACTTAAAGGCAGCCTCACATGAAATCTCTATATTGCACTGTAATCTGAAAGTCTTAATTTCTCCAGTTTTTATTAGTTACTCTCCTTTAATCTCCAAATTAAAGTATGTATAAGAAATTATTCCAAGTGAATTCCTGTAAACCAATTTAATTTCATTATTCTAAAACTACAGTTACATAATTTCTACTTATCCAACTTGTATTATATTTTATTAAAAGTATCTTCAGATAGATCAATTCTTATTCATATAAAAATTATACAAGGTAAAAACTAATTGGGAAATCAAATATTGAATTTTACCTGTAAAAGGTTGCTTTTGAAAGTTATCTTTTATAGCCACCATTTCTACAGAAATTCAGTATCCCCTGATGGACTTGTATAGATCTAAATACTACTATATGCAGTTGTATCCACTAAGTATTTCACTTTGTTTGGTTTTACTGCTATTTATATTTATTTTAAGATGTAGATAAAGCAAAAGTAGTCCTCTGTTTTGGATTAGTTTATTACATTGCTAATTAGGTTCTCCAACAAAATTTGCAAACTGTGTACTAACTATGCAGACTCTGAACTGATGAAAGAGCATATAGAACAGGAGTAAATGTTCTTTGTTATATAGACTATCATGTCCTCTACAAATAGATGGTTAAGTTTCGTGGTTTATAATCTTATGGCTTTGATTTCTTACTTTGTCATATTAATTCTTAATTAATAAGATTGGGACATTCACTACAATGATGAACACAAATGGCCTTAGAAGAGAAGCCAAAAATGTCACCATTTAGTGCAGTGGTTCTCAACCTGTGGGTCGCGACCCTTTGGCAGTCAAAGGACCCTTTCAAAAGGGTCGCCTAAGACAATCCTGCATATCAGATATTTACATTACAATTCATAAGAGTAACAACATTACAGTTATGAAGTAGCAACAAAAATAATTTTATGGTTGTGTCACAACATGAGGAACTGTATTTAAAGGGCCAGAAAGTTGAGAACCACTGATTTAGTAGGATTTTAGCTGTTTTGGTTTTTTCCCCTTTTTATGAAATTGAGAAGGTATCCATTTCGTTCCTAGTTCACTGGAAGTTTTCTACACAAGAAGGTGCTCAATGTTTCAAATGTTTATTTTTAACTGTTGAAGTAAAATATGATTGTTCCCCTCTATTCTGTTACCAAGGTGAATTATAATGATTGATTTTTAAATTTAAAAAAATCTTCCTCATCTGGTATAAACCCAAATAGTCATCATATAATAAGCTTTTTCTACACTGCTAGATTCTATTATATTTTGTTAGGAATTTTATATCTGTATTTATAAGAAATGTTGGTATATAATTTGATTTTCTTGCAATTATCTTGTAAGTTGTTAATGATAGAAATATGCTGACTTCATAAAGTAAATTAGGAATGCCTTCTTCGTTTTCTAAAACATTTTAATATAAGGCTGGTATTTCTTCTTTAAATGTTTGGATTTAACAATCTTTCTGAGCCATAGGTTTTCTTTGTGGGAGAGTTTTAATAACACATTACTTTAATATTTATTATTATTTATGTTTGTCCATTATATTTTATATATGATATTTAACAATTATATTACATATCTTAATACCAACCTAATCAGATGTTATCTTCCTACTTCAGTTAAAACACTTTTATAAGGAACATTTTAAAAACAAGTATTTATTATTGAAAGTATTACATATAGCCCACTTCCCTTCCCCAACCCCGTGACCCCTTATAGAACATCACCGGCCCCCCAACCCCTACATCCCCTACACCCCCCGCCCGCTGCCCCAGGCCTTCATCACCCTATTGTCTGTGTCCACAGGTTATGCCTATATGCATACAAGTTCTTTGGTTGATCTCCTCCTACACACCTACCCTCCCCCCCCCCCCCCCCCCCCCCCCCGCCCCACACCTTCCCTCTGAGATTCTGCTGTCTGTTCTATGCTTCTATATCTCTGGATCTACTTTGTTCATGAATTTATTTTGTTCATTAGATTCCACACATTGGTGAGATCATGTGATACTTGTCTTTCTCTGACTGGCTTATTTCACGAATAACACTCTCCAGGTCCCTCCATACTAACTGAAAGGGTAAGAGACAGTATGGAGGGACCTGCTACATAGTATTCCATGGTGTAAATGTACCCCAGCTTTTTTATCCACTCATCTACTGATGGCAGTTGGGCTGTTTCCAGATCTTAGCTATTGTAAATTGCCCTCCTGTGAACATAGGGGTGCATATATTCTTTCTGATTGGTGTTTCTGGTTTCTTAGGATACATTCCTAGAAGAGGAATCACTGGGTCAAATGGCAGTTCCTTATTTAATTTTTTGAGGACATTCCATACTGTTTTCCATAGTGGCCGCACCAGTCTGCATTCCCAGCAGCAGTGCACTAGGGTTCCCTTTTCTCCACATCCTCGCCAGCACTTGTCATACTTTTTATAATATTCATCCAGATAAATAATTGTATATGAATGTATTTTTTCAATTCTTTTCTTAAAATTTTTACCCGAGGATATATTCTTTTTGATTTGAGCGAGAGAGAGAAAAATTGATTGCTGCCTCCTGCATTGGCCCTGACTGGGTTTGGAACCCAAAACATTGGTATGTGCTCTGATCATGATCGAACCTGAAACCTCTCGGTGTAGGGGACAATGCACCAAGCAGCTCAGCTATCCATCCAGGGCCTTTGCAATTCTTGTTTCATATTTTATTTGGAATATTTAGTCAAGAAACCAAGTACTATCCATAATTAAATCATCAGTTATTTCTTTTCAAAAGTAATAGCTGTCGCCATGGCCAGTTTTGCTCACTGGTTGGAGCATCATCCCATACACCAAAAAGGTGGCGGTTCAGTTCTGGTCAGGGCACAGGCAGGTTGCAGTTCAGTCCGTCATCAGGGTGCAAGGCAACTAATCAGTGTTTTTTTCTCACATCGATGTTTCTCTCTCTCTCTCCTTCTCTCTCTCTGTCTCCCTCTCTAAAAAAAAAAACCACCCAAAACCCATATATTTAAAAAAGAAAACTAGCCCAACCTGGTTTGGTTCAATGGATAGAGCGTTGACCTATAGACTGAAGGGTCTTGAGTTTGATTTCGGTTGGCATGTACTTTGGTTGCAGGCTCCTCCCCTGCTCTGGCCCTGGTCAGGGCTCATGCATGCAAGAGGCAGCCAGTCGATGTGCTTCTCTCATGTGGATGTTCCTCCCTGTCTTTCCCTCTCTCTTCCACTCTCTCTCTAAAAATCAATGGAAAAATATCCTCAAATGAGAATTTAAAAAAAAGAAAAAGAAAAACATACCCTCAGATAGTAAAAATAGAGTAGTGTGTCCTCTTAACAGTAGCATATCCAAATCCATTTGTGGGCCTAAAAGTACTCAATGAGTTAAGGTTCTATTTTATTCAAGAAACAACTTAAATGATGTAAGTTTTAAATTTAATAATATGTTTCATGTTACCCAATGTACCAGACATATGTCATTCAACATGTAGTCAATGTAAAACGTTATTCATGAGATATTTTGCATTCCTTTTAGGTACCAGGTTGCCAGAATCCACTGTATATTTCACTCTGATGACACATCTCAATTCTGACTGGCCACATTTCCAGTGTTCAGTAGCCACATGGGTTTCATGACTTTTCTGGTGGACAGTGCAGATCTAGACCCTTCCAGGCGACGCGTGGGGCTTGAATCTCCATAGATCCCACACAGAGAGAGGGCCTTGCCATCTATTGAACACTTACTGTGTCCCAGGCATTGGGATTTATCTCATTAAGTCCCAATGACAGGCTGGGAGGTAGGGGGTGTTCAACCCATCTCATAGCTGAGACAACTGAGGCTCAGAGGGGTGAGGTCACACAGTGGCTGGAACCAAGGTCCGCTGGCCCAGGCCTCTGCTGCCAGAGCCCTCAGGGGGAGGCCGAGGCCAGGAGAGGACCAGTGAGGTGGCAGCTGGAGCGGGGCCTGTCTACATGAGCCATCTGCTCAGAAAAATTGTAGTTTGGAGATAAGTGTTTAATAAGTTCACCCATCATTGGAAGTTGGTTTGAAAGTCAGTGGACCAATAGGAAGCTACCCAGTGTTGATTGCTAGGTAGGAGTAAGGATCCCCTTTTGTTTTCTGCACAGTATTTGTCACGTGATCTCCCTTTACTACAGGTATCATCCTACCTTTCATCATCACTGTATCACAGTCCCAGAGATCCTAAATGACGGTGCATGGATTTCCTCCTTCGCTTTTGTGATGTTGTTGTCTTGTGGACTTGGTCCCGGTTAGTAGTTTGTCAGGAGCCGAATCCATTGAATAGCAATCCGTAGTCACAGAATCTTGCGACTGACATTTTCTTTATGTAGTTGGCACTGAGATGGTACCTACATGTTTTGCTAGTTGTCCGTCCAACATTCCACACAGTGGGGAAAACAGGCAAAGGAGAGCTTTGGGGCATAAGCAACAGGAACCTTTGAAAAATCCATCCTTTTTTGATTTAGGCTCATCCTAATACAGTTACTGCCAATGTCACGTGTCAGCAGTATTTCATGTCTGGGAATGTGGTAGTAAAATTAAGGAGCAGCTCTTTTAAAAAGTGAGTTCCAGCAATCTGTGTTGGTAACAAGCATCCTTCTGAGGTCTTCATATACTGCCTTATGATGCAATGATTTCATGTTCTTATACATATTAAAGGGAGAAAAAATTTAAATACTTATAAAGGGATACAATTTAGAAGGTTTCTATACCAGTTTATCCAGAAATATCCCGTCAAGGCAAACCTAGTGGTAGCAATACATCTTCTGAAAGGACTTCTTATACTCATGCAACTTTAAAATATCTAACTAATGAAAAGCATGCCCTGTTAAAGTTAAAATGGAGATGTATTTAGGGAAGTTAGATAAATTCAAGCATAAGTCTGTCAGGTTAGTTGGTGAGTCCATTGAATTTTGGTACCTTTTTTGTTCAAAACTAATTTACCTGGAATTAGCACATGTGGCTGCTAAGTCAGTAACAGCCCAGTTATTCAGGATCTGGTTTACTGAGTACTTTGATTCTTTGCCTTTGACTTGACCATTTCCCCACAGAGAACTGCTCTGTCAGCAGTACAGGAAAGGTAAAACTGGAGTCAGGTGAGTTAGTGTAAAAGGCAGGAAGAAGAAGTTAAAGACAAGGTTAAAACACACATGCCTGTTTTTGGATGACGTGAGTTCTCTTAAATCCACGTTCTTTTCTTTGCGTCACACTTAACTTTCTTGTGTCTCCGTCCCTACAAGTTATGTGGGTATATTACAGCTAGAATGCCACTTGGTAAAGTTTTTCCTTTTACTCTGTTGTGCATGTTGGTCTAATTCACATTTTTCTGTAGAGTTTCATCTATCCTTAACCTAAAGTAATTTAAATAGGAATGGGATAACTTTATTATTTACATAGTTTTGTAAATGGAACTTGTAATGTCTGGTTGTAAGGAGAATGTGAATTTGTAGGTAAATGAATTGTATGGCAACCAAGCATATCCCATGGATTTGGGAGAGAGAGAGCCTGAGATTTGAAGAAGGAAAAAAAAAGGTGCAAGGTACAAACAACTTTAACTGGCAGCGCCAAAGGTCTAATTTTAAACATAGGAGCTTTATCGCAGTCTAGAAAAAATACGAATCTTAGGTCCATTCTACTTTATTTAACCCATAGTTCACAAGGGGTTGATTTTTTTTAATGGGTCTCAATATTGTTTTTCTAAAATTACATTCTATAATTGTTATTCTATAGAAAACTGTACAGGAAGTAAGTAAATTAAAATAACTTCAATGGGAATATAACTTAAATTTTTTAAAATTTTAAATAAATGTGTTTCCATTGCAGTAAAAAATAAAATAGGTGGCATATATATTTTGGCAAAAGGAGCTATTCTGTGCTTATTTACTTTATCAGCCTTAAGTTATTTTTTTACCCTTAAAGAATTGGTTGTGATAAAACGTGTAAACTTACTGGTTTTGATTAAGACTGAGTCTGTTGCTTGTCATGTTTTTGTGAGCAGTTACGTTCTTTAAAATATCTGTTTTTCCTTTTTGGTTAATATTGTGAGCATGGATGCCAACATTATTTTTGCTCTAGATTCTTCCTTTTGTTTAAAATGTTTCTTACACTTATGACAAGCCAAATCAGCATTTTAGAAGGCGCTATTGCTACCTGTGGAATAACTGGCAACAAGACAGGCTTTTTCTTTTCAATGGTTGGCTGTTACTTGAAGGTATTACAAAATGGTAGTATTTGTAGCC
Organism: Myotis yumanensis; assembly: GCF_028538775.1. NCBI lineage: Eukaryota > Metazoa > Chordata > Mammalia > Chiroptera > Vespertilionidae > Myotis > Myotis yumanensis. The sequence continues at coordinate 10,659,955 of NW_027223759.1, forward strand.
TTGGGTATGTCCAAGATTAGGACTGGGTTGTCAAGATTTTCTTTTGTTAAAGGAAATAACAGGAAAATTGCCACTACTGCATTTACTGAACTATTCTAAACTTAAGATTCATTCCTTGATGCTTGGGCCAGTGGAGTGAACCAGACCAATGAAGTGCTGAATTTCCTGTGTACTTTTATGAACATTGCCTCAAAATTTCTTTTCATACATATCGAGCCTGAATTAACTTATTAATAGTATATTCTTTTTCACAAATTGATAGAAAAATGTGTTTGTGTTAAGTAGCAGGATATATAATATGTTTTCTCCTTCCTTGCTCTAGAACCTCAGGTACCTGATTTTAATGGTAAATGCTAAGCAAACTTAACACAGGCTTTTATTGAAAGCATATTACATACAGTTATACACTTTGTAAATGATACGAATTTTAAAAAGACAGACTTTGCTCTCAGGCTTAAAAATTAGAAGGTGAAAAGGGGCCTACATGACTGCAACAACGGATAAAAACTGAGAAGTAGATTCAGCAAAGTCCACTGAAAAGCGTGGTGGGAGTTCAGACGCTGCTTCCACTTGTGAATCAGAGAAGGCCCCCATAAAGAGGTGACATGTGAAATGGCCTGAGATTCATCAGTTTTTCAATATGTAGCGGTTGCTAGGATCTCATTTTATCCAGAGTTAAAATAAGAGTTTTATAATCTCAGACCCAGGTCAGAAAGCAAAATTACCTTTAGTTTATATTAATAAGTAACTGTTAAACACACAAATAACAACACATAAACAACCAAAGTTGTACATGGAGAGCTGAACGGACATTATCGCCATGCTGTGTTTAAATGTGTCAGGAATCCCAGGGCTGCTGGATCTCATTCCAAAGGAAGAAGTCTGACAGGTGGCTTACAGTGTGACCTAATAAGAACAGAAATGAAAGTTACTCGGCATGAGGTGGAGGTGAGAATTGAAGAGTAAGAGGAAAGGGACTGAGGAAAGAAGGACTAAGGAGAGAGAGAAGAAAGGTGGGAAGACAAGTAGGGAGTGGATGAAAGAACAGGAAAGATGGGCACAAAAAACTCACCAGCGCTTCCTAAGCCAAAATGCAAGAGCTGTCAGAAGCACCAGGGGCACCATCACTGCCAAGATGATCCAGCCCATGGAGTTATGAGGATGTTCTGTGGGTTTGGGTGAACACAAGGTGTCATTCAAACCCACCCCCTGTTTACTGCCTTTCCCTGGTCTGCCTTTTTTATTTGAGTGTTCGCCTCACTAATCTTTGTTCTTGTGTCCTCTCTCTCTCTTCAGAGTTGAATCTTTCATCTAACTCTCAACATTTCCTACTTCTGCCGGTCTCTCATTTTCAACTCTTTTTTATTGAACTATTTTCATTCTTTTGGGTCTGGAGTCCATAAATCCCAAATGTTTTACTGGGCTCTCCTACTCTGCTTGTAGACTGCTATCTACTCCCAGTGCGGCCCCCAGTTTTTCTTACTCAGGTAGAGGAGGATGTCCTGGCCTCCTAGGCTGCTATGTCTCACCCGGCAATATAGGCCAGATGTCGCAGTGGCTTCCACATCCAGGAAAACCTGAAGGTACCATGTCCCATCAGCATTGGGCAAGATATCACTTTGTTGAGTGCCCTGTTGTACCTGTTCACCTCGCATCCACTTTACCCAAATTGGCTTTGGATGGAAGCCAGAGACATGGCAAACCAGCATCTGACGGTCAGGACCAGGATTGGAGCCAGTGGACAGCCAGGCCTCTGGTTTTACTACAGAGAACAGGAGAGATACTCAGATAAGGACTCTAACACAGATTTGGAGGTTCATATCTTCATATCAGCCTAGACCAGTGGTTCTCAACTTATGGGTCTCTACCCCTTTGGCGGTCCAATGACCCTTTCACACGGGTCGCCTAAGACCATCCTGCATATCAGATATTTACATTAGGATTCATAACAGTAGCAACATTACAGTTATGAAGTAGCAACGAAAATAATTTTATGGTTGGGTCACAACATGAAGAACTATGTTTAAAGTGCCAGAAGGTTGAGAACCTCTGGTTAACAGACACATCTGTCACATGCTGGGAATGCATCACCCATTATCCTTCTTCCTCTTCACCCCTTATCCTCAATTTGAAGGGAAGGTGGGAAGGTATAATTTTACAAAATTCTTGGAGGAAGGATATGGGACTGACCTTGTCTCTGGAGATCTGCCTTCCCTGCATCAAGAATACTCAAGAGTAATCGTGGGCAGGTGTCACTGAGAATCTTCTGTACTATTTTCTTGTTGGCATGATTCTGATTAAATAGTCTGTACACATCCTGAGCTCTTGTTCCTCCATTTGGAGATGGAAACAATGAATTGTTCTGGGTGTGCAAGAGCTCTGATCCTTGATAAGCAAATCTATAGAAGCTTCCTATGGCTCCCGCAGGGTGTAGCTCACAGCCCATTGTTATCTGAATCTCAAAGGGATCTAGGAAAGAGGGTTGTAAATTAGAGGAAAGAGGGAATAAAAAGATAAAATTAGTAGAAGCAAAAAAAAAAAAAAGGAAATAGAAGAAGTAAGGCGGCTCTGAGATAATGGAACAAACTTTGGTTTGATCTGAAGTTCAGAATAAGTGTAATTGGTGGTAGTTGAAGGTGGAGGAAAAAATGACTTTTTTTGGAAATTGAAGTGAGCAAATGGTTGAAAGAATGTGACATAAATGGTGAGAGCAAGAGAATAAGGAAGCACGTAGTGTGAAAGAGTTGTGATTATAATAACCCAGGGTGAATGAAATTCTATAGGTTACAATAACTGTAAAGACAGAGAATGCAAAAGAGATCAACTGTGGGGAAAATTGGAATAAGGAACATATTGAGACACACATCCCTCACCCAGCACATTGCACCTCCCCATTTTGGGAATTGAACTTACATTTAAACTTCCACTGACTGGCATATCTGTGAATTACTTGAGGCATTACAATAGAGAACCCATGGAAGAATTCTTCCAGGTCTTTTATCTCTTCCTTGCTCAAGTTGCCCTTGGACCAAGGATACAGGAAAATAATTCTGCCAGAGTTGGTGTCCCAGCCATGAGTCTGCAAGTCACCCATCCAAGCAGAGTTCTGACTTTTCACCCAGGAATTGTTGTAGAAGGATGAGCTATGAATCATTTTGAAGGAGATCTCCTCCTGGAAGGCTGTGGCAAAAGAAGAGATAAAATGAGAAGAAGAAAAGGCATCGGGAAGGAGAGAGAATGAAGAAAGGTGCCAGGAAGAAAACACTAGAATCTAGAGATTAGGGAAGTCATGGCTACTTCAGCAGACATTCAGCTGCCCAGGGCCCCAGGCTTTACAAACAACCTTCAGAAGGGCACAGGGTCCCAGAGTACGAGATACTGAGAACTACGCTGACATTCTCCTCTCCAGGTATGTTATGAGGACACCATACCACACAGAAACACACACACACACACACACACACACACACACACACACACACACTTTTGCACCCAACAGGGCAGTGGCCAGAGTTCTTACCATCTTCATTGTCACCAGTTGCGAGGAGAACTGCTAGCAATGGAATTTTCAGAAACAGCATTTCCTTTACAGATATTATTTCTTCTTCAGGAAAGTTGGTCTTTAGCTTCTGTTTTAAATAAAACTACTCCACAATACCTCTATTCTGACTTCCTTCTTCTACCAACAAACCACCACCAAACAAACCAAAAACAAAAAGCCAGTGCTCCTTCCCTAAACTGTAGGCACTGATTCAGCCTCTCATTTCCCCTCCACTTCTGACTTTCAACTTCTCCCCTTGCTACCAGCCTTCATTGTGTTCATCTTTCTCTAATTCAGCCTCTGGACTAAGTCTTATGTGGCATTGAAAAGTCATTTTACCTCTGGGGACATTTTCTTTTCATTCAGACAATGAAAGCATAAAACCAAGCGGCTTTCCAGTTCCTACTAATGTTCTATTGTCCCTGTGCTTTCCTGTCACTCTGTCCTTCTCTTGCCAAATTTAAATACTCTTCAAATACTCTCTTCTTCTATCTGAGCCCCACCCCATTGCATCATATCTCTGACATCTCATTGGCTGCTTTATTTGATTTTCAGGATCTCCTATGATTGCCCTGTGTAACACTGTAAACTACTACTCCATTATCCTTAGGGAAGAACCAGTAGCCATCACAGAGACCACAGGAACCTGGAAACATAAAGAAAAATCTCCTCTGTTTGACTTGCATTGTTATATATTCATTTACCCAGAGTCACTGAGCACCTGCCTGGATACAAGCATCTTGCAGCACTCATGAATATCTAGTGGTCTACAAGGCAATCACTTTATTCAAGGAGATTTTTCCTACTTAAGAAGGAAGGACATAAACTAAAGACTATAAACTTTAGTGTATGGGGTTTTGTTATAATGTATAGACTAGACAAAACAAGCCTTCTTGAAGCAAAGTAGCAACCCTTAACTGATGTTGCCCACGCAGAATCTTGGCCTCAGTGATTTGCTCAGGGTGTTGGGTCTTGTGGGAATAAACAAGCCTTCTTTTATGTCAAAGGACAGTTTAGACAGCTGCCATTTTGGACTGTGTGACTTGGCAGCCGCCATGTTGGCTGCACGGCTTGAGCTCCCCTGGGGGCTGCCATCTTGAAACAGCAAATGCCAGCTCCTCCCTTTGAATTAGCCTATTGCAAAAGACTGTGCACCTGAGCAAGGGACAGGTCACGTGCATCAGGGATTATAAATCCTGAGCAGACAGCCTGCTCGGTGTATGCATACTTCCAGACCACGTGTGCTCTCCCTTCTATGTAGATGTAAAGATGTTTGCCTTGCTGCATAGCTCCCGAGTATGTTTTGTGTTCTACTAGAACCCCTGACTTCGGGGGCTTGTCTTATTTCTAACAATTTGGGGGCTCATCCAGGATACCGTGTATTGCCACAGGGAAATTATACCCCTCTCCTGAGGAGGTGCACCCTGTTGCCAAGTTGCGGCGGCCTCGGCGAGGAGTGACAGCTATTACCCCTGGGCCAACTATGAGCTTGGGATCGAGAGTCAAACAGCAACGCAGGAAGGGCCCAAGCAAGACCCGTGGCAATCAGGTAACCTCATGCATGAGCCAAGGTGGGAAACTGGACTGAGTACTACTTTGGTGATTGGGTACCCTCGGAGGTCAGGAATATGTGACTGGAATGTGTCTTGGACATAAAGCGAGTGCAGAGTTCTGATCTGTGGTTCCATTCTCCTGCGAGGGAAGTGACCAGAGAGGGACAAAGCAGATCTCAGGGAGTATGAGAAACCTCCAACATGAGGGGTTGAGTACATAGTCACAAGGGTCCTGCCAAGGATGGGAAACAGAAATTCTAGGCCTAGGGAATACATTCCCCCAAAATAGTCCATTGGGAGAATGCTGAGGTTTTAGGGAGGCAAGTTCCCAAACCAGGGATAGAGACATTGCTCTCGATGTAAACTTTTATTGCTGCTCGTGCCTGTATGAGAGTGTATGTTGATGTTTTATGTCTGGCTTTTTTGTTTGATTTGTTTAAAGATGGGGCAGAACCTGCCTTGGGGGAAGCTCAGTTGTGTGTGGTGGGCCTGAACCCATGACAGAGATTGCAGGAAAGTCCCAGCAGCTGCCAAGAATCCTTATTCTTGGGGATTCATCCTGCTCTCCCTGGCAGGGTGTTGGTCCACCAGAAATTCTTAGCTAGTTAAGATTTCTGTCTTTATGTCTGTAAAGTAGAGACTTTAATTTGCTCTTCCCTGATTTATGATTTTCTGTGCTGGGGTTAAAATTTTAAGATTCTAAGATTAATTTAAAAGTGTAAAATTTGTAAAGGTTGCAATCCAGGGGAGTTTAAAACAAAGGCCAGCCAGTTCCAAGACTGCTTGTGGTTAACAAACCATTATCTTCCCCACCTGAGGCAAAGCGGGAGGGGAAAGGAAAAAAAAAAAAACACAAAGAAGCCAGAGGTTTCCAAGTGGCAGAATGGGAGGCGGTACTTGGGTGCTTGCAGAACTCGGCAGGGTGGAGAAATTTGCAAAGTCCCACCCAGCATCACGTCCATTAAACATCCAGTTGTCAGCGTTGGTATTAACTGGGATGGGACGGGAAGAGGGTGGCCTGCTTGTGATGTCACAAACCCGCACAGGCCAGCTGAGGTGAAACTAAGGCTGACCTTGGGGGCATGACAGCAAGAGAATGGGCGGTTCTTGAATGAGGATGGACCACATTCCAAGGGTGGTTCTGGAGGCATAAGACTCCCAGCCAGATTAGTGTGTCCTTTCTTTGAACAGAAAGGGCAATCATAGTTAACAGCATCTATACTAATAAAAGGGTAATATGCTAATTAGACTGGGTGACCGGCCATTTTCCGGATGTCTGAGTTCCTTCTGGACAAAGCCACGGTGGTGGGGGCCAAGGCAAAGGCGGTTAGGGGCAATAGGCCAACAGAGGAGGGCAGTTGGGAGCCCTCAGGCCAGGAGGGGAGGGCAGTTAGGGGTCATCAGGCTGGCAGAGGAGGGCAGTTGGGGGCCATCAGGAGGGCAGAGGTGGTTAGGGGCGATCAGGCAGGCAGGCAGGTGCATGGTTAGGAGCCAGTGGTCCTGGATTGTGAGAGGGATGTCAGACTGCTGGTTTGGGTCTGATCCCACAGGACAGTCTGACATCCTCTGAGGTTTCCCAGATTGGAGAGGGTGCCGGCCGGGCTGAAGGACATCACCCCCCATTCACAAATTTTGTGCACCGGGCTTCTAGTAATTCAAATAAAATGGTACTTTCACTTGCCATACTTTTTATCATATCAATCCAGATAAATAATTTTATAGGAATGTATTTTTGCAATTCTTTTTATAAAATCCTCACCCGAGGATATATTTTTATTGATTTTAGAGTGAGAGAAACATTGATTGTTGCCTCCTGCATTGGTCCTGACTGGGTTTCAAACCCACAACCTTGGTATGTGCCCTGACCATGATCAAACCTGAAACCTTTCGGTGTATAGGACAACACTCTAAGCAGCTGAGCCATCTGACCAGGGCCTTTGCAATTCTTGTTTTATATTTTATTTGGAGTATTTTATCAAGAGACTAAGTAATATCCAGTAATTATATAATCAGTTATTTCTTTTCAAAAGATAGTCAAGGCTGTTGAGCAGAAATCATCATAAAATTAGGTAACCCTTACTGATCATTTAACGAGACACTTTATATGTAACTGTTTAGCATAACCTTTATAATAACCCTCTGAAGCCAGGTACTGCTGTTTTTACTGCCTCATATAATAGAATTGGAATTAGATTCAGTGACTTATCCATGGCAATACATCTGGAAAATGTCAGAGTCTGCCCTTAACCAAGACTGACTGTAGAATTCAAACTTGACCACAGAGCCGTATGCCGTGGTGTTTTCCTGTGACAGTGACAGTGGTAAACAGAGGTGTTTCCGTTTCACTGCAGATGATGGGCCATTGGACCGCTGCCCTGTTTGTTCTCTGTGGCTTCTCGTTCAGTAGCTGGCAGCGCAGTGCAGAGGGCGAGGGAAAGCCAGCTGGGGAGATGCCGGTTCCTGAGCAAGCAGGTCAGTGGCACGGGCCCTCCAGCTCTCTGGGTTTTAATGTTGCTGGAGCTGTAAAATTTCAAGAGAAACCGTCTCTTTAATGTGGGGGCTCATCTTTTAGAGAGGCAGAAAGGGACTTCGGTTACATTTTTGGTGGGTTTTTTTTTTAATTTACTTTTCCAGGAAAAGCCTTACAAAAGTAATTTCTTCAATCTCAGTAACTTGGTATGCCCATGTTAGATGGAGAAAACAATAAAATAAATCATCTGGATCATAATTCAAATCCCATATGAGGTCAAAGGCAATACAGAGTAACGTGTGATGTAACAGTGGTTATGCCTGGATGACGGGGCTGTGGAGGACTTCTTTTTCTACGTTCCAGTGTTTTGCAGACTGTGGGGTATTACTTTGAAATGGGAAAAAGGAAACAACTTTCTTTAATGTAAAAACAATGCCCTTCAAAATCTTACCTGTATCTACATATAGGCCTTTGGTGTTTACACTTTGGGTACTGAACCGTTTATTTTTACATCACCGAGAGAAGAACCACGACTTCACTTTAAATGCCAAGGACAGTTTTTATTGAGATTTTTAGTCTCCTTTTCAATGGCACACAAAAGGTAGAAGAAGATATTTTATGTTGGGCTTATGGATATGACCCATCTGGACCAACAAACATTTTTCTTCCCATACTGTCCCATAGCTTTTCTTTGCCCACTTAAACAACTTATACATTGTACTAGAAGCCCGGTGCACAAAATTCGTGCATGGATACGGTCCCTAGGTGCAGCCTGCCATCAGGGCCATCTTCCCCAGCTGCTGGCAGCCAGCCCCGCCTCCCACCACCACCCACCCGGGTTCACAGTTTGCCATCAGGCGATCAAAGCCTGTGGGCTGGGGGGAGGGACCAAGAAGTCAGCCATTCCCACCCGCTCGCCAGCCCTAACCCCGCTGTCGGTTGTCCTCTGTGTATGGGGCAACCGGCAGGGCAGGGTCCTTGGCCTGGCCCCACCTGCATCCCCTGCCACCCACCCTCAGGTCCCCATTCACCACTGGGTGATGGGAGCCTGCTGGCCAGGGAAAGGGACTAAAAGGTGGTCAGTGCACCTCATAGTGACTGGTCAAGCGTTCGTTCTGGTCATTATGGTTGCTGGGCTTTTATTATATAGAATGTTTTAAGCACCTGAGTGCACTACTTTTTAAAAAAATCTTTATTTTGAAAGTATTACATATGCCTCCTTTTTCTCTTCCCCCATTGACTGCCTCCAACAATGCACTGCTTTCAATACTCCTGAGTTAATAATATTTTAAAGTTTGTATTTCCATCCTAGCTTAATTTGTTTTGTTTTTGTTGTTTTTCACTTGTTTGTTTGGTGTGGGTTTTTTGTTTGTTTGTTTTTTTAGTTTAATTTCTGTACCCGAAGATTCTGGGGCTGCTTTATTGCTCAAGGTAAGGAAATGCGATGCCCGGGGCCCATTCTGGCTTCCTTCTTTTTTATTTCCTGCCTCAGCAAATCAGGTTAAATGCTACGGCTTAGATTTCATTGGTTATTGCTTCTGAGCCCACGTTGTTGATATTGGATAGCTTGTATTTTGTTACTGAGAGTATTTATACAAAGAACACATTCTGTTATGTCCCATATCTTCCAGTGCCCCTTCTGTAAGGAGTAAATGAGAAAGAATGAGTCTCACAAGGATATTACTTGCCCTGGTTTTATTTTCATTCTGTGGTGGATACACACACCAGTTCAAAGGACCTTCTCACTCCTGCAGTCCTCAGGTAAAACCCATGTTTTGAAACAGGGCAACAATAATGGGATCTGCATGGAGTACGTTAGGAAATAAAGTTTTCCGTTTATGCCATCTCATACTCTTTGTTAAAAGAGGCTCAGAAAAATAGAGCACATTCAAACTTCATTTGTCCTTACGCTGTGAGACCTCTACGTTTCCAGATGGTCTGTAAAGATAGTTATGTGAAATAAACATCCATAGTTGAAATATAAACACTATATTGTGCAAATACTGAAACCTGTTTTGCTAAAATACAGTTTGTTTCTAACCATATCAGAACTATGTTTTACAATTAATGAAAGATTCCAAGAAATATAAAGTTTCACCTTCTGATCTTAATATGCCCTGGTATTCCTGCCCTTCTTGTGAAGTGGTTGTAGCGAGATTAGACAAAATTTCATTCTGTGGCTTGTCTAAGGTTAAATGCATTCTTATTTGGAATTAAAAGGTATATCTCCCCCCCCCCCCCCCCCTTAATATAGAAAGCATCCATTTACTTTGAAAGCCTACGCTTAGTTAAGGTTAATTTGCTTTTTATTCCATGGTTGATCTAGATTTAGACAAATAGTAACTGTTCTGTAGTTTCCTTCACTCTCTACTGAATATGTGGCTGTCTTTCTTTATTAGCAATCTAAGCATAAAAACAATCATATTTCTGTTTCTGGCCCCTAAATGAATGAATGAGCTTCAAATAAGTAATCTTGAGAAAAATAGGGTTACCTTCATTTTAATAACAAAGTTCCCAATGTGCTCTTCAAAAACATAGTTGCTAAGACCTGCTGAAGGTATAACTAGACTTGCTAAAAGAGCAGTTAACATTGCATTTGGGTTAAATGGACAGCTACATACTCTATTGTGTTGAAAATGTCAGAGACACAAGAACTGAATAATAAAAATCCCTTGTATTTTTCTTTTCTTGTCTTTCTTTTTGTTGTTGTGGTTTGTTTGTTTGTTTGTTTGTTTGAGAACCTTTGCTCTTGGGAAATTGAGGGCAGTATCTCCTCACTTTCATAGTCTGGTATTCGGGATTCTGGCTTGGAGAGACTAGTGCTTTTCCTCTGTGTCATGGTGTCTTCGTTTGCACGAGATAACAGGGTATGCATGTGAGGAAGATAAATATATTTGAACTAATGCAATAGTGAAATAAATTAGTAAAGGAAAAATGACACAAACTGAAGGCATAGAGTCAGCGTTTTCTGAAATACTCAAAGTGAGAGCAGAGTCACCACGGGTATAAAATTTAGATTGTGAATCGTAATCATAACCCCTGGTGACTGGATCTTGGCAGAACAGAGACAGTATTGCATTCTGGGAAATTTCACTGAATAAAAAAAGAAGAGTTAAAAAAATACTTCTGAAGGGATAAGCAAATAAAGAAACAGGAAGAAGCATGTGAAAAGATTTCACGGAAAGACGTCATAGCCTTTTCCTGGGTCCGTGTTTCTGACACTCAGATAAGATCTTTCCCGCCTACCCAGTCCTTGGCCACAGTGGTGGGGTGTTTTGGGGAGCCCGTGGGCAGTTCCATCGTGAGGCCTGACCCTCTGGGTGAGCTGTGGGCTGCATTTTACCTATGCCGGTCCATACAGCGACTCCAACTTGACAAGCAGTTCTCTTGTAAATAATAAGCAAGCCTCTTCAGAACTAAGAGCATACTGAAACTTCTGTGAACAGCTAAGCTCAGTGTTTTCCCATGGAGATGCAATGGTCTGGATGACAAAGACAGCACACTTGGGGAACTGCCCCCAAAAGAAAAGGTCAGAAGAAAAGAGAGCAGTTGAGTGATTGATGTGTGTGTACGGCGGCTCTGTGTTCATCAGCTTCCACTACCTTCAATGAAATACCCTCCCCTCTAGTACTTAGGCTCAAAACGCTCTGAGTTTAACAGGTTTTCCTGGGCGATCAAAGACACCTCAGATGGTGCCGCTCAAATGGAAAAGGGAAGGATAAGACACTCCCTTAGGGATCAGCTTTCTGTGATTCCGGCAGGAAGTACTCTGTGATAAAAACACGTCAAGAAATATGTAAACATGCAAATAGGTACGAGGATAGGGTGTTTAGGCTGTCTCCCTCATTCAGAGAGAAGTTCCTGGGTAATTTCAGGAACACAGTTGTTAGTTGCCTAGGGCGTGCCCCGCCGGCCCCCCCCCCCTCCCCCCCCCCCCCCCCCCCCCCGCATCAGGAATGTGAATACTGCCGATTACATTGGCAATGTGTCTGGACACTCTTGTGGTTGATGGCAGGGAGAGAGATTTTTGTTTCTACAGTGGATGGACCTAGCAAATAAGTCATCCTGCTACTTCCCCACGAAAACTGGATAATGGATTGAGGGGTGTCCATGATTTTCTATGAAGGAAATTTTAATATTACATTTTAGTCTCTTAAGTGGAGAAAACAAGCACCAAGTTTCTCTGTGAAATTAAAGCAAATTGAGTTCTCAAGCCTTATCCTACCTTTCTAACTAAAGACAAAACTGGCCTGGTTCTAGTGCTGTTTTCCATAACAGAGAACTCTCCTTGCCACTGTTTTATTTAAAATCCAACCCTAAATCACAACCCAATTTACCTGCTGTCCTTTATCCACATAAAGAATACTCACAGCCAGCAAAGCAGCCTGAATAAAAGGCTCTCCAGAGAAATAAGCCCAGCCCCTTACAGAAGAATTCTTCCCAGCTGTTCTTTCAAAATAAACTTCTAAATCTATTTCAAACTAAGGAGTTCCTAATATTTCCCACATATTATCAACAGCTGCAAATCCAAGCTGTTAAAGAGACAAGTGTATTCAAATGTGGTCCTTACCATCTGTCTAAAGCTGGCTGACAAGGGTTATATATTCACAAGCAATGCTTTTGTGTATGGATTCAATAAGAACTCCTTTCCACAAAGGCAATATGTGGAGAAATTGATGTCTCAAGGCCTCTGAAGTGGCATCGGAACGTCAGTCAAGCATTAAGAAGTTCATCATCCGAGTGTCCAATGGCATCTGGGTTTGAAAGCGGATCCATGTCTGCAAATAGGTTGAACCAGGCTGACATGCCTTGGTTACCATGGTTGGGAGCTATTAAAAAAACACACACATGTTAACGAGTCTCGGGTTTTTGAAATCACATTATTGTACCACTTTCATTATTTTAAAGTAGATGCTCCTTTTGAATAAAAAAAAAAATTTAAGGCAACTGATAAGAATAAACTACCAATTACATCTCCTTAAGGATAGTTTTGACAAACTAATGCAGATACCTGTACTTGGCTGAGGCTCTTATGTCTAAGTGATTGCATGCTGCTCTGAGAAAAGGCCTGATTAAAAGTGCAAAGGCAGCAGTAGTCAAGTCTTCTGTGGTAAGTTTGCACGGTGACAGACGATTGCTAGAATTAGTGGGGTGATCACATTGTAAGGTATAAAATGTCAAATCACTATACTGTACACCTGAAACTAATATTACCAACTATGCTTAAATTAAAAATTTAATTAAAAATTTGCAAAAAAAAAGAATACCTGAATTTAATCACATGGAGCCCTCGCTAAAATTGAAATAAGAAGCATTCCAGTAAAAACAAAAAACAGTAGGACAGATGGACTATATTCTATCAAAAAGCCCATATCCAAACATTTTTGAAAAGCTGTGTGTAACTGTTTCAGATTAAATAGGTTAGGGACAAGTGACATGGCAAACGAATACAATCCATGACCCTGAACTTGCTCTGCCAGAGAGGGTAGTGCTACAAAGGACGTTACTGGGCCAACTCACCAAACTGGAACACAAACATGGCAGATTATAGAAAAGTATTATCTTAATATGAAGTTTCCCAAAGTTTATCATCATACTTTGTTCGTGCAAAACAATATACCTGTTCTTAGGAAACACAAATTGAAGTATTTACAGGTAAATGGTCATGATGTATGTAACTTATCCTCAATTGGTTCAGAAATAAATAACACAGAGAGGCCTCCATAAAGAAAGTGGGGTAAAACACTAACAATAGGAGAATCTGAGTAATGGGTATACACGTGTTCTTTGTGGTATTTTCATTTATGCAACGTTTCTATACATTTGAAATTCTCTCAGATTAAAAAAGCTTTAAGAAATCAACATCAGTGCCTAAGATTAATATGTATCTAAAATTCTGCAAGACAGAATGTGTCTGTTTTCTATGTATACCCATATGGTAATTATAACATGGATACGCTCTGCAGACACCAATATGTCAGTATGCAATATGTTAGCAATTACTATATACCAGGCCCTATGCTAATGAGCGCCTTATTTGTCAACAGGCATCCTGTAATCAAAGAGCATCTTCTGTTCCCAGTGGTATTATCCACCATCAACGAACCTTCACACCAAAAAGAAAAGATTACAGAACTTAGTTTACCATGGCAAGATCACAAATTTCCATTCAGTTATTTCTACGGTGAGTGGTATTCAGGTACAGCTTTCATTATAATTTATAAAGTATTATTTTATTAATTTATATTTATAAAATATTTTTCTGGATACATTGTCTAAATTTATCTGAATTTGACTACTTGTTAATATGATAGCAAAGACCATAAATACATAACTTACCTTTTGTTGATTTCTTTGGACTCTGTGAAGGCACTGGCTGACTATCAGTGTGTGAGAGAGGAGGTTCGAATCCCCCTCTGGAGGCCCAGCCTGGGGGGCGGGGGAAAGGAAAGAATCATCCATTGCTAATCAAATAGGAAGCAGCATCCGAAAAACAAGAAAAGGTAAAAATATCTAATAAGTCCTCCAGTCTTCATACCAGGGTAAGATTCTACAGTATAAGAGGCATAAAACACTTAGAATTTATCTGCAATTATGTATTTTATTCAAATAATATGTTTAGTCCCAGCTAGATTTAGATTAGACTGCCTTCCATTTTTCAAAGTGCTTTTGAAATACGGTCACGTGCTACATAAGACACTTTGGCCACTGACAGAGACCCCATACACCACAGTGGTCCCATAACATTATAATGGAGCTGAAAGATTCATTCTTTCTGCTGCTTGGAGAGAGAACTGGAGGATGCGGGGAAGATGGACGAGGGTTTGGGAGATCTGTGAGGAGGACTGTAGCACAAACCCAGGAAGCCAAATGAGGCTCTAAGGGGCGCTGGTAGCAGAGGCAGAGAGGACCGTGGGAAACTTGAGACATGTTTCAGAAAGAGATCAGACGGGACTTAGCAACCAATATGAAGTGGGGAGCAAAGTGACCCCAAGGTGCTGGGTTGGACACAGGATGGAGGAACCGTGTGAGCAGAGAGAGTTCTCCATATATAAACAAAGCAGGCGACCCTTTCCTCAGGAAAACAGCCCGCCCCCAGCTCTCTGCTGCGGTCCCCATGCCGCAGGCTTGCCCACAAGGCAGCCACAGAGCCAGCCTCCAGAGCTGGGAACCCACAGACAGCACCTGCCTGCCCTTGGCCAGGGTGGCTTAGCAAGTCAAGAGTTTCAGACAAGACCCTGGTTTTCCATGTGGAGAAGATACCCGGGAACGTCAGAGAAGAAAGGGGGGGCTGGTGGAGGGGCAGGAAAGCAGCCCCCGTTTCACTCTTGTGCACAGACTCCAATGGTGGGGTATGTGTTACTTTCCCAGCTGACTGGTGTGACTGCAGATTTTACCTCGTAGTACTGAAGTCAACTAAAATCAGTCTTATCGACTTTAGCATCCATATGCACAATGGTTTGTTTCACAAAGATAAATAAGTCATGGGTGTCCAAATGTGGCCGAGACACTCACTGTTGAAGGCTCCAGCAGCATGAAGGCCAAGGTCGAAGAGCTGGGAAGGAAGGAATCGTTGGGAATGAGCAAGGGGCTCGGACCCCACGGGAGGCTCCTGGAACGTGAGGCTCCCAAAGGCAGTCTGGCATTCTTGAGTAAATTCACTAGAACTTGAAGAAGCAGGACTTAGGAGGTTGTTCAGAAATGAGAATTCCTTCTCAAAATCATCTTCCAGTGAATCTCCAGGTAAATCTTTTGCAACTGTCGAGTGACAACAAAAACAGATTGGCTTTTTTCTTTTTGAAGGAATGAGAGTAGGATGTAGGGCAAGCCAAATTTGTTTCATTGCTCTCATATTTTATTAACATAATTTTAATAAACTGATAGGAAGCATATATGAAAATTATTTCTAATTAGATCAAAATGACCACATTTCACAATGAAGATATAACAGTTATGCATATCTACATGTAAAATAATTAACCAACCACCTATGTAAGACAGACTACAGGAGATGCAAGGAGAAATACAGATTAATAATAGGAGACTTTAATATATCACTCAGTAAAAAATAGTCCAAGAGGAGAAAAGATCTAAACAGCATAATCAACAAAGGTAGTTGTTTTGAATATATATAAACCCTAGTAGAAAATATACCTTCTTCTCAAGCACACACTGAAATTCACAAAAATTAATTATACTAAGGGGCAAAAATCAGTGACTTTCATAAAGTAGAAATATTACAAACAACATGCTCTGATTACAATGCAATAAAATAAAATCATTTAAAAAACAAAACCAAAAAACTAAAAGGCTCTTCCTCCTATAAATTTTAATACGTTCTATTAACACTTGGTTCCAAGTGGAATGGAATTTCTGAAAAATAATGATAAAGAAGACATTTTATATTACAGGGTGGGGCAAAAGTAGGTCTATAGTTGTTCATGTGGAAAATAATACAATAATTAATAATAAGAATAAAACTTTGTTTTACATACTCACAACTGTAAACCTACTTTTGCCATACCCTGAATAATCCATGGGATACTTAAATAGCAATTAACAGAGGAAAAATCCTGACCCTAAACACCTTTATTAAATAAAAAAGAAAAAGAGGGGCTTCCAGCATGATAGTGAGGAGGCCTATGGACCTGCACACCAGTTTTTAAATAACTGGTGGAAATTATTTTTAAAATAACTATTTAAAATTCTCTAGAAATGGTTCCAAAAGCACACATCAAATGAAGAAAAATTTATTCAAAAAACCAATTAAAATTCAGAACAAATGAGAGACTGGCTCATGGGTCCACACTCAGTCACCAAGCCACACTGGCTGGGCAGCATATTAACTATTAATTAACAATTAATACTTGACAGTGGCTAAGAGAGTATATCTTAAATGTTCTTACCCCCAAAATAAATATGGTAACTATGAGAGCTGATAGATGTGTTGCCTAATCTTGTTATGATAATAATTTTGTGACATCTATATAGTCATCACAGTATACACCTTAAACTTACACAGTATTACAACTCAAAAAGCTAGAAAAAAATAAAGCTAACTCAAAAGTATTTGTACACAAGAGATTTGTAAAGTGACTTAAGGGGAGAGGCTTTCACAGACTGGGTGAATAAGGTGAAGGGATCGAGAAGTACAAATTGGTTACACAACAGGCCCGAGATGTAAAGGACAGCATAGAGCAGGGGTCCTCAAACTACGGCCCGTGGGCCACATGCAAATACAAATATTGTATTTGTTCCCGTTTTGTTTTTTTACTTCAAAATAAGATATGTGCAGTGTGCATAGGAATTTATTCATAGTTTTTTTTTAAACTATAGTCCGGCCCTCCAACGGTCTGAGGGACAGTGAACTGGCCCCCTGTTTAAAAAGTTTGGGGACCCCTGGCATAGGGAGTAAAGTCAATAATACATAGTGAAAAATATCGCGTTACCTACGTATGTATAGTCAATAATATCTTGCTTTATTTGTCAGTTTTTTTAAAAATGTGACAAACTGTTTTGACATTTAAAATGTGATCGTTTCACATTTTAATGAATTTACCATCTTACCTGATTCACTTCTCAAGTTCACTTCCTCATCTGACAAAACTAACCTAAAGTGAAAACCAAAAAATGTAAAGATTTTGGTTAAAATACATTTGGGACTCATATTCCAGTTTTACATTGTGTGTGTGTGTGTGTGTGTGTGTGTGTGTGTGTGTGTGTGTGTTGTTTCGTTTTCAATTTTAAACTGGTTGTCCGGTAGATCTCTTAAAATCGGTCTCAGACAAATCCTGTTTCTCTATATCCACACAGACTGTGAACATAACCTTTCACCCCTTATTCATCCCGTAAACATTTACTGAGAATTAACAAAGCGCTGGGCACATGTTCAGCACTGCAGGCACTATGCTAGTGCTATATTATAGAAAACATCTGTCACCAAAGCCATTGAGTATAAAGTTTAGCTTTCAAGCACTGGAGGGTTTTTACTCAACAACACTTGGGAACTAAAGAGAGGGGACGAAAACCTGTAGAAAAAATGGAGTACTCCAATTTGAACAACAAAGTGATGGTTGCAAAATAACGCATTTGCCTAAAATATTGTCAATCAATGCTAACTTTGAATGTTTATATCATCTATCTGGTGTAAAAATAAAAAACTGAGACAAAGATGCCCAGCCTGCGTGACTCGGTTGAGCATCGTCCCATGAACCAAGAGGTAACTGGTTTGATTCCCGCTCAGGGCACATACAAGAATCAACCAATGAATGCATGAATAAGCGGGTCAACAAATTGATGTTTCTCTCTCTCTGTACCTCTCTCTCTCTCTCTCAAGTCAATTTTAAAAAGAAGAAAAGTATGAAACAAAGAAATTGCACACAGATTTAGTCATTATTTCTGGAATATAGCCTGTTTTTAATAAGTTTTTCAGGTTATTTAAAATGCAATACGGTATTTAATTGCAAATATCAAAATAAGCCTACAGAGCCAATTCAATTCATACTTATGACTTAGAAGGAAACTTCCCGTCTACATACATGGCTGTTTAAGCAACTTGGTTGGGAGAGAAAGTGAGGTGCTTTGGGATCTGTTAACTCAAAAAGGAGGCTCTCATAACCTGAAGATACTATATGAGGAGATTTGGAATGAAAATTTCATGAAATGTGATAATAGAAAAAATTTACTAAGTTAATATATCTAAATATGTATGATTTAACATATGATTTTAAATGTCAATGCAGAAGTAAAATTTAATTTATAACTATACATTTGATTATTTAATCTACATCCTAATATGTTTATAAATTCAAGTTAGCCAGAAAATTTGTTTCCCCACAGAGAAAAAAAGGGAAATGCTTATATTACAGATCCCCTTCCACTCAACAGAAAATGGTTTATAATTGTTTGGGCCTTATTTCTGGGTTCCTTATTATACTCAGTGCAATCGGGTTAAAATGAGAAGTAAAGGGCAGCTCTGAAAGGAAAACAAAGAGAATGTGTAATGGCAGGGAGATGTGCACAGCCCGGCCTCCATGTCCAGGGATCCAGGCCCAGGCCCAGCTGTGGGTTTTGAGGATTTATTTTCTTTTTTTTCTTTATTGATTGAGGTATTACATACGTGTCCTTATCCTCCCATGCCCCCCCCCCCCCCCACTCATGCCCTCACCCCCTTGTTGTCTGTGTCCATTGGTTAGGCTTATATGCACTTGTATAGGCATATAAGTCCTTTGGTTGATCTCTACCCCTTACCCCCACCCTCCCCTACCTTCCCTCTGAGGTTTGATGGTCTGACCGATGCTTCTCTGTCTCTGGATCTGTTTTTGTTCATCAGTTTATGTTGTTCATTATATTCTATAAATGAGTGAGATCATGTGATATTTATCTTTCTCTGACTGGCTTACTTCACTTAGCATAATGCTCTCCAGTTCCATCCACACTGTTGCAAATGTAAGAATTCCTTCTCCCTCTCTCTCTCTCTCTCTCTCTCTCTCTCTCTCTTTTTTTTTTTTACCGCAGCATTGAGGATTGATTTTCAATAGCTTTTGTCCTCAGAGCTGCTGGCACCTGTCCCTGCCTTTTGCAAGCTGCCCCTTCTGGGAGTCACTGGGTGGAGACTCTTATTCAAGGCTCAGTCTCCTCTTAAACTATAGAATTTGAAGCTATCAGCCCAATCTGTTCGCACTCCTATCTTTGACTTTGCCCACCATGTTAAAAGCGAGAGGAAAAAATAAGGCTTCGAAACAAATTTTTAATGTTCATTGGAAGAATGACGTAGAAATAAGTATTCGATGAGCCAGAGAAGAAACAACTCCAAGCACACAGGGTGTCCAGGGCTTGCACGATACGATATGTAACTTTTGACTGCGTACCTGCTGAGGTTCTCAGTGAGTGGACTGTTTTCTACTTGTTCTTCTTTGTGGTCTCCCTCAAGCTTACTCGAAGTGTCTTGTAGTTGCTAAGGATAAGAAATTCCACGTTAAGTAGGTGAAAAGAGTTTGTTCCTCTTGTTGTGCAAAGAAAATGAGAATAAACATTCTAAAGAACGACATAAAATAGAACAGAAAACAAAAACACAAATTCAGAGGTATCAGACTGCAATATGCTATGTCAGAACACGACTTACAAAATCCAGACCAAGCCCCAGGAATATACAGTTGCAAAATGTGAATCCATCACAGATACCATATCTAGCTTGAACAGAGCTACCAACAAATTTTCAAGCTCTACTGAAAATAAGGTAGGAGGGTAAATTCGAAAGCGCTGAACCCTAGCCTACCAAGGTGATTACCACAGGGTGGTAAGCCAGCTGCAGAGAGGGTGGACAGGAAGATATGCAAATCTCAAAAGTATTCTAATCATAGGCCGAGGGTACCTTTTATCTGCAGGTGTCACAGAAAGAGCTGGTCTTGTCAGCCGCAATCACACATATATAATGACCCAACTGGCATAAGTTTCCTATCATGAATCATATCTAAAATATGAGTGTGAAAATAAAGCAAGAAATGTGTTCTTTAGCCTATAAAACTGTCAGATAGGTACTCTGATCATTTTGTGAACCATCCTCTTAAGTTTTTACTTTCCATAATCTTTTATCTCTTGCATTTTCTTTTTCTTTTCACATTCTACCTCTTTTTATTACCTCCTACTGTTATGTTGAGCCAACCAGCAATACTCCCAAGTATTTTTTTTTTATGTTGCTGATACATTTGGAATCAGGGAAGTGCAGAAAAATGACTGGCTGAAGGAGTGTGAAAAATGTTTGCCAATGTCTTGTAAATTTGAAATTAGGCTTAGCAAAAAATAATTTCAATGTTATTACTCAAATGAAGTGTAACATATCTAACAAATGAACATGGAAAGAAATGTACCTTGAGGGCCACAAAGTCATATGGATGTAAGCCAATGTAGGCCCCGTAGATTTGGGACATCGTTCGAGCTGTTTTCTCCCAGAATCCCAGCAGTGTTCTCTGCAGAAAAAGAAAGGTGACACTGGAGTGCTGCTTCTTCTCCATGATTTGTGATTTGTTTTGGTGCCATTTTTCCTCCCTAGTGTAGCAGGTGAATAGTTGCCGGATAATAGGCAGAAACTGAAATCCATTTCCAGGTTTGGGGAACCAGAAGATGCAGTAAATAGTAATTTTGCATAAGAATTGGCTCTGTATCTGCATGTGTGTGTGCTAGCTGTCTACAGCGCTGGAATGTACGTTAGAGCCAGCAGAGAGTAAGTACAGCCAAGAGCATGAAACTGGAGGATTAGAACACCTTCGGAGGAATCCAAAAGAAATGATAAAAACACAAAGACCCCCTATTTGCATTAGGGGTATGTGTAGATTTTTATGAGAAATCTTAGAGGAAGGTAATATGTACCACTAAATTTGGCCTTTCATTTAGGGTTCAAGAAAGACTTGCTCCAAAAATGTGTCCTCAAGGCAACACCATCCAATAGACCAATTTCCTTGCTGCTTTAAGGTTCCTGTTCAGAGTGAGGGGGGTGAATGGAGAGAATAAAGGAGAACTGAACTAGCAGCTACTGTGTTTCAGGCATTATGCTACACACTGTCAAACACTTTTATTTTCCAGCGCATCCTTTTTTTGGTTCTTGAATCCCACAGTGCTGAAGTGAATTAGGTAGAGTCCCTAGAAGCAGCAGTGAATGTCCATTTCCTTTCGTTTATTATTCTTTTTTATATAAATGCGGTTTGTGCTCTTATTTTGCCATTTACAAATACATGTTAAAATCAGTAACTGCTACTTATTAATATCTGTCTTATTCACTGTATGCTATTTGTGTGTGATTTGGGTTAGTCATATAAGCGCAAGCGAGACTTTTGAGGTTACAGTGAGGTAGATGGCAACCCTGGCAGGATAAAAAGAACACACAACGCCATAACCGGTTTGGCTCAGCAGATAGAGCGTCGGCCTGCGGACTGAAGGGTCCCAGGTTCGATTCCGGTCAAGGGCATGTACTATGGTTGCGGGCACATCCCCAGTGGGGGGTGTGCAGGAGGTAGCTGATTGATGTTTCTCTCTCATCGATGTTTCTGACTCTCTGTTCCTCTCCCTCTCTGTAAAAAAATCAATAAAATACATTAAAAAAAAAAAAAAAAGAACACACAACCTAGAATGAGAGAACGTAGGTTTTTAAGCCCAAAATTTCCATTCCCTTTCATTCTCATAAGTTGCACTTTCCTCATCCATACAATGACAGAAAATTAAAAAAATTGGGGGGCCACAGCATCTTTGCTTCCAATGAAATTATATGTAGAAGTTCAAAGTGGAGGAGCTGAAACCCTGCCGCCTCAGCGTTCCCCTCCCCTGCCCAGGACCGGCTCCAGGTCTCTCTTTCTCTCCTAGGACTCCGAAGAGAATCATGTGCAGCTACTGAATAGGCGATCCCTAACCAAGGTCCTTTTCGGTCTGGGATTCTATGATTTTCTGACTGCCACAACCTCCACGAGTCAATTCTAGCAAATAAAAGGAATTGGATAATTATGTATTCTGTTACATCCTTTGGACAACTTTTAAAAAGGAATCTCACCACTCATCTTTACTGCAAGGGCATGCTGGCCATGGGGTGGGTACCTGGTAGGTAGCGAGTGAGTGGGAGAGCATGTTGCAGCGACTGGCTCCAAGCAGATCCACTTTCTGACAAACATCCATCTTCAACTTGTCAAAAGAAACTTTGCTGCTTCTCACTTGGATCTGGACCTGGAACCACAAAAAATGTTCACTATGATTACTGATAATGCAGATTATAAATGTTCCATAAAGTTTCATGATATATATTTTCAGACACATCCTATCTAATAATAGACAAACATGGTAATTGACCATACCTTCGCTATGCCTCCCATTGGCTAATCAGCAAGATATGAAAATTAACCACCAACAAAGATGGCGATTAATTTGCATACGTAGGCGCGAAGCAGCAGAGCGAAGACTGAAGGCGGCTCCGGCTGGAGCAGCGAAGGCTTGAAGGCGGCTCCGGCCGGAGCGAAGGCCTGGGTCCCAGGTGCCGGAGAAAAACCGATGCCGGCAGTCAGGGGAAGGGAAGGCCTATTGCACGAATCTTTTCGTGCAACAGGCCTCTAGTGAAATTACAATAAAGAAACAAATTCATTTTCCCCATATTATTATTTCATGATTAGTGGTCAAGGTTTTGGCTATTTTTAGTAATTATATGAGATTCTTTCCTGATGTCTTTATGCTGAGAAAGTATTCAATGATAGATGGAAAGTATATAGTTATGAAGAAAAAACAGATTCCAAATAAAAAGTAACATCTAAAATTAATGATGGGTAATATTCAGGTAAGAGTAGAAGAATAAATGGAAAGGGGACATAAAGTATTGAGAAGCATTAATAGTAGTGCTAAGTCATGAAGATATATTTATACATTTAAATACATTCCTATTTTTTTCTATACATAAGTTGAGTCATATGTCACCAAGTAGTGTGAATACTCAACTTTTAAATATACGCACTCATTCAACAAATATGTATAAAGCAGCTATTAAGTGCCATGCTCCGTGCTGGCACTGGGATATTGTGGTGAACAAAACAGAGTTCATCCTCATCCTCACCATCCCTGAGTGTGAAGCATAGGAAAAAAAGAATAAATAGTGACGATAATCTCAAACTGTGAAGATAACAGATGAATGCACAGAAATGGTGACTACTTTTTAAAATATTTTTTTTTTCATTGATTTCAGAGAGGAAGGGAGAGGGAGGGAGGGAGGGAGGGAGGGAGGGAGAGAGAGAGAGAATATCATTGATTGGCCGTCTCCTGCACGCCCCCCACTGGGGATCAAGCCTGCAACCTGGGCATGTGCCCTTGACTGGAATCAAACCCGGGATCCTTCAGTCCACAGGCTGATGGTCTATCCACTGAGCCACACCAGCCAGGGCTGGGTGACTACTTTTGATAAGATAACCATGGAAGCCCTTGGTGGCTTGGTGGCTTGGTGTTTGAACTGGGACACAAAGGTGGTGAGCGGGCCATGCCAAGACCCAGAGGAGGGCATTCCGGGCCCCGGGACAAGAGTCCTGGGTGTGGGAGGTGGGTGAGGACCTTACGTTTGCCGAACAGGAAGGAACAGAGTAGAACGTACTCCTTGCTGGAGCATAAAAAGGAAGTTCAAGATGTGGCCGCAGAGGGTCCAAGGATCAGACTGCGCAGGGCTTACTGGGGTCCAGATAAGAGGTTTGGATTGTATTCTTTTGTTGGTTTATTTGTTTAAATTGAGGTGAAAGTCACATAACATAACACCTAACCATTTAAAAATTTACAGTTAACTGACATTAATGCATTCACAATGTTGTGCAACCCCTGCCTTGGACTGTATTCTAATTGCCAAGAATTATAAAGGGAACAGAATTACAGGTTGCCGTGGCCTGAGGCCATGTGTCCACCTACTTCCCAGATCTGTTGGGAGTAATCAGTGAGGCAAACCACTTGTAACTTCTGGTCTAGAACCAAGGCTTCAGCAACAGTGAATATAATTTTTACTATAGGTACTCCAAATATTTATGAAATGAGTGAATGAATTTTATTAATCGTGTACGGTAAATTTAAGTAATGCAATTTATAATAAGGAGTGTATTCAGAAAAACATATGTCTGTACATAGGTAGTTGCTTTAAAAGTTTGTGGTCAAACTACGTATTGTGGCAGAATGAAAAGTGTGATCACTTTTCTTATAATTCATAATCATTTTACCTGAATTTTTACGTATATATTTTTCCTCGTTAATAAACTATTTCCCTCCTGCAAAAAAAAAAAAAAAAAAAAAAAAAGCCCCGAAGTCCAGGTAAGCAATGTTTAAAAGGATCTATTATGAGGGAGATAAAGAAATTAATAGACAAGATCCACTGGTGGGGGATGCCACTCAAAAGGTAAAACAAAAAGTGTGGCAACCTTTTGTACTTTGATCAAAGATCTCCAAGCAACCAGGAATTTATAACATACCATTTTGTCAAAAGTAGTCTGATCTTATGAAGTGATTCAGTAGAAGTTAAACAGGTGTGTGCACCAGGAAAAGAAGGGTGTGTTTTCATACTTTTCTGAACTTTTCCATTTGCTTTAAGGTGTCTGGGTCCAGCTCCTGGGACACGTCCTTCATCCACAGCAGAGCCCCTCTGTACTCCGTGCGTGCCTGCTCCATGCGATTAATTGTCGTCAAGGTATCGGATACCGCCCTTTGACTGAATGTTGCTACTTCTTGCTTAAGACGAGACAGGGGAGTGTACAGGGCCAATCTAATGGCAAAGGGGTGAAAATCAGGGGGTTGTGCACGCCATAAGCCAAAAAAAGCAAAAACAAAGGTTTATAACAACCATAAAGCGTATTTGCTGTCCAGATGAGTCTGTACATAGTAAATTATTAAGATGCCTAGAGGGCTTTAGAAAGCAAATAAGGATCACATAGCCAAGTTGGAATTGTTAATAACGATGTGTCCATATCTTTCTCTTTTCTTATTTTAGAAAACATATCATTTTTTGCAACATGTTGGATGTTAATCCACATAGAAATAACCTCTCAAGTACATTTGCCATTTCTAAAAGAGTTCATGGGTAAAAGAGACCCTGTATTTATAAAGAATTATCTTATAAACAGAAAACCTTTTAATTGACAAATTTAGGGAAAACCTGGGTGTGGAAAAGCGGATAAATACTAGAAGAACTAATGAGGATTGGGCTCTTAGCAGCTGAGGATGAGGACAAAGAAACAAGGATTTAAGAAGCATCAGTGCAACCCGGCTCCTCTGGTCTGCTTTTGACATTAGATAAAGCGTCCCACTGTATTGAGTGTCTCTTTGTCACATCCTTAAGGATGAACTTGGGCACTGAGGTGGTGTTTCAGAATAAAACCGCTTAAGTTACATATGGTCATTGCAGGTCTGAGAAGGCCTGATTTTATTTTCTTTGGAAAGTGCAAAGATTTTGGCTGTCTTTAGTAACTGCTGGAGATTCTTTGCAGCACATATTTTAAGGTAAAAAACTGCAAGATGATAAATGCAAAGTAAATAATTAAAAGAAAAAATTTCCTCTGCTTAAAAAGAAAAGTTTGAATGTATTCATAGATAGTATAGTACCCAAAAAAGTGAAAAATATATACCTATATCTATTTAAATTTTAGCTATGCGATGCCGCTGTTACATTAAACCCCTTAAGAAATTTAAATACAGGCCTAAAGTCAATTTCTAGGAATTAAACAACTGAGTGTCAATTTTTAAATAATTATCTAAAATACAAAATAAATAAGAGTTAGGTTTCAAAACAATTACATACTGCAATATATTTCTCCTTTAGCCCTCGATTGGAATGATCAGTAACCTTTTCAACATGCACATTTAGGCACATACATCAAACCGTCACAGTGACTACAGATTTAAGGATGATGCAAAACCAGGTAACCTTTGCTTGGCTGAGGAACAGAGTGCCTTGCCAGTGGCATCCATCAGTTTGCCAGCTTGCGTTGCATCTCGTTCTGCTTGAAACTTTAAAAAGAGCCCTAGTTCATTTTCTTCCTCTGATACAACTAGGGAAAAAATTACAGTATAGTTAATTGTTTCATTTTTATCATCTGTTTAAAACACACACATCACTAAAATTCTCACAGAACTAATGATCTATGCATAAGAATTACTTGGGGGAAGAAGAAGACATTTTTAAGATGCAACTCCTGGGCTCCATTTCCAGAGATTCTGCTTTTTTTTTTTTTTAGAGAGAGAGAGGAAGGGAGAAGGGAGAGGGAGAGAGAAAATCGATAGGCTGCCTCCTGTATGTGCCCCGATTGGGGATCAAATGCGCAACTTGGGTATGAGGCCCAACCAGGAATCGAACCGGCAACCTTTTGGTGCATGGGACAATGCTCAATCAACTGAACCCACCGGCCAGGGCCAGATGGTTTGATGCAGTGACTCCATGGAACTTGTTTTGGGAAAGATTGGTCCTTAGTAAAACATAAAAATAAAAATGACAAAATAAAACCACAAATGATGCATTTTCAAACGTGCAGATATGCATTTTAGGATTTGACCATTTTTTATTACAAAAGCAACTTAGTAAGGGTTGGGGATGCAGACTTAACTGGAGTGAGTGCAGAGAAAGTGGAAGGACAGGAATTAAGACTGTGCATACAGACGATATGTCCAAATTTTCTGTTAAGGAGCAGAGGAATGGCATGGTAACTGCACAGGCAACTGGTGGGGGGTGTCGAGAGAGAGTTTTTAAGTGATGGAAGCAAATCCACTTAAGACTCTGAGCAGGAAAACCGAGCTCAGCAAAATGAATGTGTTGGAGAACTCTGGGACTTTAAGAACAGGTCCCCGTAAATATTTCTATGTCATCATAAGAAACTGTTCCTAAAAACAGCTCAAGAAACTATTTTTACATCAAACATTTCATTCAAATAAGGGTTTCCATTACATTGGGATTACAGGATATGTGTCTATGATTTCATACCATTGAGTCTTAGCTGGTACTTCTCAACTATCTTCAGAAGTTCAGTGCATGTCTCTTGAATGGAGTGAAAAACCTTGGAGACATAAATGTTGTTAGGACAGTTTAGAGAACCATAAACAAACACAAAATATCTGTTATAAGCACTTCAAAAGCGGAACCTTTTCGTGTACGTATTATGTCTATTTTCCTGGACTGGGATGCACTTCAGTTTGGGTTTTGTTTCTGATGTAGAAAGCACATTGAGATTTCCCTCAGCATGTTTGGGGAAGAAATGGTGATCAATACATGGGAGCTAATAGAAATTTCAAACTGTGGAGTTTGTCCTCCCCTCAGCTCCAAAATGGCAAATCCAATGAAAACCGCATCCAGCATTGCCAACCACAGATCAGAGAGTATAGATAACCTTAGCAAACGTTAACTCGGGCCCTGGCTCTTTTCCAATATTGGTCTAAGCAAGAGAGGCCAGTGAATTTACCATACAAATTAATAATGTGTTATGACATTACAAATAAATTACCTGTAAATTATTTTTGTTTAGAAGTTTCCGTGTAATGCCCTTATTACTGCTGTGGCTAACAGCTCACAGAAAAGCTTACCTCTAGTTTAGCATCCAGTTCTGCGTCAGATGCCACCACGTGCTCATCCTCCTTCTTCCCTGTGGCTTTGATGAGGACCTGTTTAGTCTTCCAGTATCTCTTTTGCATTCTGCTGACTACTGACTGGTTATCTTCTGCTCTAGGTTGCCCAAAGGAATCCATGGAGTGACTACAAGGAACAAACTAAAAGTAAAGGTATTTCTTTATTTAATTTATCTTTATTGTTGAAAGTATTACAAGTGTCCCCCATTTCCCCCAGTGACACCCTCCACCCTGCTCCTGCCCTAAAATTAAAGGTCTTTTAAAAATATTTTCAGCCCTGGCTGGTTTGGCTCAGTGGATGGAGTGTCGGCCTGCGGACTGAAAGGTCCCAGGTTCGATTCCGGTCAAGGGCATGTACCTTGGTTGCGGGCACATCCCCAGTAGGGGGTGTGCAGGAGGCGGCTGGTCGATGTTTCTCTCTCATCGATGTTTCTAATTCTCTATCCCTCTCCCTTCCTCTCTGTGAAAAATCAATAAAATATATTTGAAAAAAATATTTTCAATAATAAATACTTGTTAGCCAACTGTTAATCTAATTAAAAAACTAAAAAAAGATGCTAAGTAGAATATTCATGTTAATAGCTAAACATGCTAATGTTGGCTTTGTATGAGCTAAATAATTATAACTTGCACAAGGAGCAGGCAAAAAGATTAATGATACGTAAGTCCAGTTGGGTGACAAAAGCAATAAAACTGTTATGATTTTGCAGTAATGGCTGGAAATAATTCTATTTTATCTGACCAATTTTCTATTTGTTGACATTTATCAGTTTCTAACATTTGTAATAATACTGCAAAATGAACTTGAACACACATCTTTGCATATCACTATCATTTCCTTAGGAAAACACCCTTTAGTTATAACTATGTCAGAAGAATACACATTTTGTTTAAAAGATTTTTTTATTGATTTCAGATAGGAAGGGGAAGGCATAGAGAGAGAGACGTCAATGATGAGAGAGAATCATCCATGGGCTGCCTCCTGCACCCCCCCTATTGGGGATTGAGCCCTGACTGGGAATTGAACTGTGACCCCCTGCTCCATAGGTAGATGCTCAACCCCTGAGCTACATCAGCCAGGCAGAGAATATATATTTAATAAATATTCTCAGATATGCAGAGATTCAAATACATACTCTTCTTTAAAAATCACTCAAAGAGCCCTAACCTGTTTTGCTCAGTGGTTAGAGTGTCAACCCACGGACTGAAGGGTCATGGGTTTGATTCTGGTCTCTCTCTCTTCCCCCTCCCTTCCACTCTCACTAAAAAAAAAAAAAAAAAAATCAGTGAGTGGAAAAAAATATCCTCTGGTGAGGATTAACAAACAAACAAATAAAAAAAATCTCTCAAAGAAATACTTTAGTATCCAAAAATAAATATCTTAGGTACAAGGGACATCTCTTATAACAAGAGATAGAGATGGAAATTGTAACCTGTAAGATTAAAAATTAATGTTGAAGTGATTGTTCTGAACATGGTTAACATGACTATATAAGGAAAGGCACATGTGGAAAAGTGTTCCTTAAGGAGAAGTAAGTAAAGAAATAATAATAGTTTTTAAAGCCCAAATTATTCTGATAAATGGTGGGAAGTAGGACAAAGGGAGTTACTAAACTATGTGACTCATTATTTCCAAGGGAATCAATTGATACTGATGTATTCTTAATGTTGGTAAGGAAATAGAGGTTCACTTTCTTTTTTTAAAAAGTAATTACTAATTAAATAAAAATAGGATTCATTTATAAATTACTAATTTATAAATTACTAGGGGAAAAACAAGAAAAACTAGCAAAAGCAGGGTGGGAAAAACAGTACAAACTAAGATGACAAAATAAGAACAATTACACTATTTAGTATGATAAATGCAAACTTCCTCTTAAAGTCAAAGAACCTTAAATCATAGAAAACAAAATACTATATCCAACTAACTGTATGCTATTTGGGATCCACCTAAAACAGCAAACAGTATTATGTTGTTATAATGCATTAGACAGTATTAGACAGAGCAAGCAGCATTATACTGTTTTGACTCATAGTCTTGAGGGAAAACTTGCAGTTCCTCTTTCCCCTCCAATTTCTCTCGCTTTTGGTTGCCTTTGACTTGCTCTTGATTAGTTCCCCCACCCCAGATTGTTATTAGCGTGAGGATCAGTCCAATTGCATGACAAACTACTGATCTCTTCCTAAGTGGACTGCAGGCTTAGGCCCAATCAATGAAGAGAACAAAATCTAGGGAGGATCAGAAGAGAACATCTATTCCCTCCCTCGACTTCATGCGGATGGAGCTCAGGCAGTATTCTCCTGGCCTTTTTCCACTCCCTCACTATCTCCTTGGTGGGAAGAATGAGTCACTTATCTGACTAGGTTTGAGAGCAATAAACTTCGTCTTCCTTTTCCTCTCTGGAAGCTATCCTACTTGCAGAGTGCAGGCAGTCCCTGCAAGGGGAGGACATTAGCTGGTGGGTAAATCTGCAAACAGTGACATTTGCATATTTGTGTTTTTGTGACTGAGGGCAATGCTATATACGCTTGCCACTGGGGACAGGTTGAGCAGAAAACCAAACCTTGCTGGTTTGACATATCAGATGATAGAGGTTGTGGTTTTGACCTTGGTCAGGGCACATACAAGAATCAACCAATGAATGCATAAATAAGTGGCACAACAAAGCGATTCTCTTTTCTCTTCTCCCCTCCCCTCCCCTCCCCTCCCCTCCCCTTCCCTCCCCTCCCCTCTCCTCTCCTCTCCTCTCTTCTCCTCTCCTCCCCTCCCCTCCCTCCCTCCCTCTCTCTCTCTCCCCACTCTCATCCTCTCTCTCTCAAAAAAAAAAAAAAAAAAAAAAAAAAAGTCTGGGATCAAACTGTCCCTCCTTTAAAATAAGCTTTATTTTCCCCTTTAAATATTTTAGAGAGCTACTGTCCCCTCAAATATTTTCAGCCATAATTTCTTCTTTTTATCTGAGTCTATTAGGTATTATTCTTTATGTCTTAATGGCTCATTTTATGTGTCTCTGTGCTATATTTTTGAATAGATTCCTCACTACAATCTTCCAATTTATGAATTCTCTCTTCAACTCTGCTCAGTGTAGAGTTGATCCCAGCTTTTGAGGGGTTTTTTTTAATTCAGTGATTTCTTTAAAAAAAAATTCTGAGACATCTAAGTGATTCTTCTTCATATTCTCCTAATTTCTTATCCTTTTAAATGGCTTTTATTCCATAATTTTTCTCTTTGTACCCTAAATGTATAGAATTTTTAGACTTTCCATAAAATTATTTTCATTTGTAGTGAATTATTGTTTCAAATTTTGATTTTGTTGGCTAAATTTTGCAGGCTCATTATGAGTACAGGTTAATTTCTTCCCTTTTTCTTCTCTGTGGTTATTCCTCCTTATCTAGTGGTTATGAAGTCTTCTCTACTTCACTTTCGGGGGGTTCCACAGTGTATTACACTGATATGTTAGGGGCCCTGGTACAGCCATATCTGAACTGCTGCTTCTGTAATCAGCGAGTTGAAGGAACTGTTGCATGGGGAACATCTCATTTCCACTAGCCTGCAGGGACTGAACACGCAGGTGCCAGGGCCCACTCTTCCAGTGAGAGCTCAGCCCTCCCGCTGTAGCACCGCTCACCACTTTGTCTTTCTATTTTGTTTCTGGTGCATGTGTATCTTATTATCTAGCCAGGGCACATATTTTGGGTTTGTTTTTTGAATGACTATTATGAGTTTGGAGCAAACCTTACAATGTCATCTAAATAGAAATCTCCTTTATTTCTAAAAAGAGCACTGTTTGTTCTTTTACTTGAACGCAGTCATCACATAGAAGACTTTCATTTTTGTCCTTTATAATAGTTAAATTTTTAGCTATCTCCTGGCTTTAGAGTACAAATCTTTTGTTTGTTTGTTTGTTTTTGTTAATCCTCACCCAAGGATTTTTTCCATTGATTTTTAGGGAGACTGGAAGAGAGAGGGAAAGACAGAGAGAAACATCCATGTGAGAGAAACACATTGATTGGTCGCCTCCTGCACGTGCCCTGACCAGGGCCCAGGCCCGGGAGGAGCCTGCAACCAAGGCACGTGCCCTTGACCAGAATCGAACCCGGGACCCTTTGATCCTCAGGCCAATGCTCTATCCATTGAGCCAAACCAGCTAGGGCTAGAGTACAAATCTTAAAACAAATCAATATTCACTTTAGCAGCAGTTCTGTACTCACTTTACTTATAATATCCCATTACTGTGACAACACTGAAAAGCAAGCAAAACAGACTGAAGGTAATGTGCAAACTGAAGCGCCGAAATCCCCTTGAGTAATATCATCTGTGAAGGCTTTTGACTAAATATAACATTACTGTTTAATGCAATTAGGAAAATGCACTAGACAGGTTTGCTGTTTAATATTAATGCAGTATTCCTGATTACTCTGGCTCCCAAGCCATGAATTTTCTCATAAACACAATCAGCATTTCCTCAGAATCAGAGTTTGTTAATGATTCAACTTTGGGGTGGAGGGCAATTGTTGTATGACAATTATAATTGTTAAAGATGTTTACTTGATTGTCAGGACAGTTATATCTTTTTTATTTTGTCTTTTAATATTTTATTTATTATTACTATGCAACACTAGCACGCCTTTATTCAAAGATGAGAGTCACTCATTCATTCATTTATTGTTAAATATATCTTAAGTACTTACACTTTTATGTAGCAACTTTACTTATCTGAAAATTGACTAGAATTAGTAAGTTCATAAAAAGTCTGAGACATTAAAATAGTTATTACACAGACTATGTATTAAATCACATATATGTTACTTATAAGAAAGCTCCTATTCTCCTCTCCTGCCAACAATATCAAACCTAATTAATAACAGAAATAGGATTAGAATTCAGGTGTGCTGGCTACCATGAGTGAAATATTGAAGAAAAGCAGAGATTTTAATAGCATGAGGCAAGGAAATGTCATTCCAAATATTGACTAAAGAAGAGAAAGGTAGATTGATGATTGTAGAGATCTCTAAACTCTAACAGATAATAAAGGTTTTGAAGTCAATAAAGGTTTTGTTTTGTTTGTTTTATATATATTTTTTTATTTCAAAGAGAGGAAGGAGAAGGAAAGAGAGATAGAAAGATTGTTGAGAAACATCAATGAAGAGAGAGAATTATTGTCTGTCTCCTGCACACCCCTTATTAGGGATCCAGCCCACAACCCAGGTATGTGACTGGGAATCCAACCCTTGACCTCCTGGTGCATGGCGTGACGTTCAACCAACTGATTCTTAGGGGTTGGACCCAATGAAGGTTTGTGAGTAGCAGAAAGACTAAACAGAAAGTTCAAACAATCTTCCCATATTCTAGACATGATCTAGTAAGAGACTGGACCAAACCTGGCCCAGGCCCTGGGGTTGGGGGCTCGACCCCCAGTGGGGGGGCGTGCAGGAGACAGTCAACCAATAATTCTCTCCCTTCACTGATGTTTCTAACTCTCTCTTTCTCTCTGAAATCAATAAAAATATATTTTTTAAAAGAAAACAAAAGTCTGTTACACATCATCTGTTGTTAGAGAATATTAATTTTATTGTTTTATAATAAATATTTGTAATAAAAATGTGGCTTCCTAGTTTTCCCACCAGGCCATTTGCAGTTTTTGCACTTTGGACTGGCTGATCTGTATGCCCTCATCTGTCTCTAAAATTATAATGATTTGTTCAACAACTATAATTAGTTGTAATTAAAACAGTCTTCCACATAACTGTTTCAATGGCTAGATGTACAGTAATTTTGCACTATTAAACAGATACAGACATTTCAAAGAATACTCGGTATGTTAGGCACAACCATTATCAAACGATTAAAAATTTGTCACATAACAATATGTACATACCATTAGATGACTATTTTGCCCACAAATGTATAATTAAGTCCTACTAAAGGATGAGGCACCGGTGGCTACCATAAATATTCATGTGAAGACGATTAACGTAATATCATCTTACAGTACGTTGCCTAACTCAGAACTAAATAAATCAATACATAAATATTTAGAGAAAACCAAAAACCACGGGTAAACGTTTTCTTCCCAAGAAGCGATTTCACAGTGACCTACAGTTCATAATACCTTTTTTGCTCTGTGCCTCAAGATCATCTATTTAGATAATCCCACCCCCCCTACCGGCGAACCCGCGGCATTCGCAGGGTCGGTTGCTAGGATGGGTTTTTTTCTCTCCATCTTTCTCAGGGCATCAGGTATCTGACCAATGACATCATTTGGGCACCTGACCAGATGATCGGTGTTTCCACAAGCAGGATCCCTGCGTGCGGCTGGGTTCAGGGCCTTGTGTGTAAGATTTGTGCGCGGACCCCCACCCCCACCCTCACCCCCACCCCCGCTCGTGCATTCCGCTGTGCGCCGTAAACCGCTCATTCACTGATGTTTTGTTTGTACCCATCGCTTGCCACTTAGTTTCTGAAGACATATCCGAATAATGACTTAAAAATGAGCACAGCAGGAGGTCAGCAGGCCAGCACCTACAGGCTGTGAGCATTTGCCTCTAATGGAAGGATCTCCACCTTAGAGAGAAATCACCCAAACCAGCCTCAGGCCCCGCGCGCGCTCGCGCGGGTGGACGCGCCGTTGGTCCCGAGAGGACCCGGCGCCGCCAAACCCACTCCCTGCGGGTTCTGCCCAGAGGAGATCGGACCAGGAGGGAGGGCCCAGGGGCCGCGGACCCCGAGGGAACCGCCGAGGCCGGCGAGGCCCCGAGAGATCCCGTGCGTGCGGGACGGGCGCCTCCCGCGGCGTCTGCACCTTGGGGCGTCGCCATGGAAACCAAGGGTTTAGAAGAGGCTGGGCCCGGGTGGTCCGCGGAGGGCGCGGCCGGTGCCGCCGGGGGTGAAGCGGGCAAGGGAGGCGCACTCACCGCCACGCCGGAGTCTGCTCGTCGCGCACGGCCGCGCGGAGGTCCGTCCCCGCGGCCCCCGTTCCCGCAGCCGCCGCCCGCGAACCCCGCGACGCCGCCCGGTCGCTCCCGCAGGCCGTGGCCCGCCCCCCCCCACCCCCAACCCCCCCTCCCGCACCGCTGCGCGGAGGTGTCGGGCTTCGGTTGCGGGAGGCGGGAGATTTAAACCCCGCAGCCCGGCGCCCCCGC
The DNA here is from genome assembly GCF_028538775.1 of Myotis yumanensis. Taxonomy (NCBI): domain Eukaryota; kingdom Metazoa; phylum Chordata; class Mammalia; order Chiroptera; family Vespertilionidae; genus Myotis; species Myotis yumanensis. Next base: position 10,694,762 of record NW_027223759.1, read on the forward strand.
GGGGTGCCCGCCTAACCCGACGGCCCCACCTCGGGCTCTCAGTCGGTTCTCGGATAAACCCAGGACCCTCTCCGGCCTCTTTACTGAACCGGGTGAAATGACAAGTCAGAAGCCGGCAGAACTGAGAGTGAGACCTCGGAGCGGGTAAGTGGACGGGGTTCTCGGCTTCCTCTTCTGAGCCCATAGCGCGGGCCCCCCCAGCCCGCTCCCCGTCTCCCTAGGTCCCTCCTGCACCTGCCGGACACTCCGGGGGGCCCCCTCTCCCCCGAGCAAGGCCATGCGCTGAGCCTTGCTCATTCCTGAGTCCTGGGAGCTTTCGGTACCCGCGCCAGCACGTGGGAAATGTTCACGTGCTGTATCGGTATTTAACTCTAAAGATTTAACGGGGATTAAGTTAACAACGGTTAATAACTGATCTCGAATGCACATAATTTGTTGTCATAAATGTCTTCATGAGCAAAAAGTAAAATTTGAGCCTAAAAACCTCAAGGAGGAAAATGGAAATAAGGCAAAAGAATTACGTTACTGATGGAAAATAATTTAAATTCAAAGTGACTCAAAAAAAATTATCAGCTGTCCTAATGTCACAAAATATGAATTATTTACAACTACGACGACGTATAGGCTAGTAAGTGGAAAAAGCTTAGGTTTGAAGTGATAAGTCTAATATCATGAGAGGTAAGATGGGGTGATATTGTAGAATATTACAAAGTACTTACCTTAAGAACCTGAAAAAAAAGTAGTTTTAGAACAGAAAAAAGCGTAGGCTATTTATACTATAGAATTAATTTGGACTGAAAATACTAAGATGTCTTTAGGAATTTTAAAAAAATATGTATATTTTTCAGAGGGATAGGAACATCAACGAGAATCATTGATTGGCTGCCTCCTGCACGCCCCCTACTGGGGATAGAGCCCACAACCCTGGTTGGGAATCAAACCCTGAACCCTTCAGTCTGCAGGCCGCTCTATCCAGAGTCAAACTGGCTAGGCTAGGGCAAAATATTTTTAATAACACTGCCTGAAAGGCTCATTCAGAGACCACCCAGGACAGAAATATAAATTTATCCCTGTTCTCTGAAAATTAAAATATTTTCAGAAACGACAGATATAAAATTTACAGGTCTTCACTAGATGAGAAAAAAAAAATGTAACTGGAGCTCTAGCTCTTGGTCCATATTATGGGGGTAGAGGGTGCATGCTGGAGTCCCTAAGGAATGTGGAACAAAAACCACCGCACTAGCCCTGGACAGCTACACACAAGAGAATTAAATTTACACCTGGTTTAATCCACTGTTAATCTGGCTCTCAACTACAGCCAGATGGGTAACTAGATTTATTGGTGTGATTACTTCGTAAGTTCTCTCTCTAATCACAGAATTATGTACCTAAAACATATAATATTGTATGCCAACTCTAATTTAAAAATTAAAACAAGATTCAAAAAAAAGATATATTGTACCCTGGTTGGTGTGGCTCAGTTGATTAGAGCATTGTCCTGTGCACTGAAGGGTCGTGGGTCTGATCCCGGGCAGGGCACAAGGGAGGCTTTTGATCGATGTTTCTTTCACATTGATGTTTCTCTCTCCCCACCTCCGTTTCCCTCTCTAGAATCAATGAAAAACATCCCTTTGGGTGAGGATTAAAATATATATATATATATATATATATATATTGCATTAGAGTCTAATGATATGATCAAACGAATTCTCCATATATTACTCAGAAGGGGAAGTGCTCTGCTTGAGGAATGCCAATCCATTAAAGATGGAAGAGGGCATTTACTTTAAATATTTGGTATATCACACATGAATGTAGACAACTGCTATACCATTTGTAGAAAGTTTGTATCTAATACTGACTGAAAGGTTTGGTCCAAAGAATCTGTTCTTATACACAAGAGTAAGTATGGTAGACGGATTCCTTGTTACCATGAAATCTGTATGCAGTTTCTCGCAGTGGTTCTCAACCTTCCTAATGCCGTGACCCTTTAATACAGTTCCTCATGTTGTGGTGACCCCCAACCATAAAATTATTTTCGTTGCTACTTCATAACTGTAATTTTGCTATTGATATGAATCATAATGTAAATATCTGATATGCAGGATCTATTTTTATTGTTCGCGACCCACAGGTTGAGAACTGCTGTAAGGATGGTGACATCTTTAATATGAAGTACCTCACTTAGAATATTTCAAGAAATTAATAAATTGGCAACATCTACATGTTCTAATGTTCTGAATACCTTCAAAGTCTTTACAGTTAGACATCACTTATTTTAACAAATGCAAATTGCATTTCTAAATTTTTCTGTATTACATTTTATTTTTTAGATGCTTTTTAAAAACAACTAACTTTAAAAAGTTGTTTCTCTATCAGAAGTTAAAAAACAACCACCACTGGACAAGTACTGTATTTTTAATATATGCTTTTATAGTATTTCAAAAGCAAATTTTAATTCAAACTAGTACCTTTAAAAAGAAATAATAAACTCAGTTTTATTTCAAGAGTTTACATAGGTAGAGAATGCAAGCCACATTTTATATTTTATAAATGCACAATGTTATACAATAAATACAAAATAAAAAGACGGTAAGAACTATTATAAAGGGTGATCTGCACTGATGTACTCTGAGGATTCTCTATAATTACATTTACAGAATCTCTGTAGTCAAGTTTATCATTCACTTTCATGCCCCCACATGGGAAGTGGTAGGTGAATATCTGTAGGAATACAACTTATTGTCTGCTCCTCCACTCAGAAGTAACTGCATAAAAGGAGAGAAAAAAAAACACACAAATAGAAGACAGTTATTTCATATGATAGTAAACCTAAGTAAATACTGGTGGTTCAGATTACAGAGAAATTATGAATGAGCAGTTAACTTGCATTGTGAGTTTATACTTAAATGGACTGGTTACATCAGTTTTCACTATATTATAATACAGTATATTAAAGCTTTAAAAGTGATCATTTGAATTTGGTTAAGGTGTAATTTTCTATGAAGGATTTGCTAAGAAATATAATAAAAAGTTTGAAGGGTAATATAGTTTTATCCATTTAGAAAAATTAAGTTTTTAAAGGAAAGCACATTGTTTGCCAGTAAATGGATATTACAAATTATACACGTAGCCCTATGACCTATATTTGAAAAGAATTCTTAGGCAATAGAGCTAATGTATATACATAAAAATAATTAAACTATAATTATTTAAACACATTTTATAATCTAGATTCATTATATAAGATTTTTCTAAATGGGAAATACTTTGATCCAATTAGTCTAAAGTAGCAAGTTTATGGATTTGAAACATGTCATTAAAATACTCATAAGAACAAAAGTGCTTCATATTTTCTATTCCTAATATTAATGGACAAATTTGTTCCTTCTTTGAATGGAGTCTGAGATTTTATGAATAATATTAATGGAAACTTAGAATAGAGAATTATAAATATCAGATATATGAAATACAACAAACACCAGACTTATTCTAATGATATATTTTCCTCTTCACCAAATAACTAATAACATCTTACCCCTGTGTCTGTCCAGTCCACACTCAGAACTTTGTCTTCATGAGCAGCCAAGTCATAGAGAGGAGCCTTACAACTAAAAGATAAAAATGTTGACATGTTATGTGCATATCATAATACTAAAACAAATATATATGAATGATCAGCTAAACTTTCCTGGAAACTTTAACATTCACCATCCCTGCCTTTGTAACCACTAAGTATTAAAATTCTGGGTATTTACTTGACCACCTCTCCTGTTTTCTTACATCATTAGCAAGTGACCAAGACTTACTACAAACAAGTATATTCAGGAAAAATGCTATTTATTTATAAAAATTTATAATTAGGCCCATCTTCACACTTCCTTGACTACTTTACTTTTACTTCCGAATCATGGCTTTATATACCGTTGATCTATTCATCTATATCAGTGACGGCGAACCTTTTGAGCTCGGCTTGCCAGCATTTTGAAAAACCCTAACTTAACTCTGGTGCCGTGTCACATATAGAAATTTTTTGATATTTGCAACCATAGTAAAACAAAGACTTATATTTTTGATATTTATTTTATATATTTAAATGCCATTTAACAAAGAAAAATCAACCAAAAAAATGAGTTCGCATGTCACCTCTGACACGCGTGTCATAGGTTCGCCATCACTGATCTATACGCTGGTAACTCCCAAATTTATATTTTAGCCAAATTTCTCCCGAGTTTGATATGTATATCCAATTGGGTGACGGCTCAATGTCTGGGCACTACACATTTAAAACAACCAAAAAACTATTGATTTCCCCCTATAAACCTTTTTTTCCTACTCTTTCCCATTATAGCAAATGGCACCAATAATTACCCAGTTGCTCAGTAGAAAATACAGGCATTATCCTAGACCCGTGGTCGGCAAACTCATTAGTCAACAGAGCCAAATATCAACAGTACAACGATTGAAATTTCTTTTGAGAGCCAAATTTTTTAAACTTAAACTATATAGGTAGGTACATTGTTATTAACTTAATTAGGGTACTCCTAAGGCTTAGGAAGAGCCACACTCAAGGGGCCAAAGAGCGGCATGTGGCTCGCGAGCCGCAGTTTGCCGACCACTGTCCTAGACTCCTATTTCTACTTTCAGTTTCTGAGCCAATCCTGACAAAGTGCTATCTTGCCCTAGCCAGTTTGGCTCAGTGGATAGTGTTGGCCTGCGGAATAAAGAGTCCCGGGTTCGATTCCAGCCAAGGGCACATGCCTGGGTTGCAGGCTCGATCCCCAGTGTGGGGTGTGCAGGAGGCAGCCTATCAGTGATTCTCTTTCCTCACTGATGTTTCTATCTTCCTCTCTCTTCCTTCCTCTCTGAAATAAAAATATATTAAAAAAACAAACAAAATCCCAAAGAGCTATCTTTAAAATATACTTAAAATCCAACCACTTATCTCTAATGCTACCCCCATAGTCCAAATTACTATTCTGACTCGAATTATATTAGCCTCTCTGCTTTCATTCTTGCCCCCCTGCTCAAAAATTTCCAAAGCCTTCCTCATCATACTTAGAGTGAAATCTAAATTCCTTACCGTGGCCTACAAGGTCCTGCTCAATATCACCACCATCTGCCTCATGTGCAGCCACTCTCCTCCTTGCTTACTCCACTCTATCACGGACTCCCTTGCTATTTTGTCGATATGCAATGACTTTCCCGCCTTATCTGCTTTTTCCGCTCGTACCTTCACCTTGTTCAATTCATTATTAGAATACTGCTTTCAAAGAGAGGCCTCCCCCAAAGAGTGTCCCCTTTACTCTGCTTGATTTTCTTCATGGCACTTAACTATTAGTATCAGAAACTATATAAAGTAGTCAATTAAAAATATACACCTTCTAGATATTAATAATTCATGTATCATAAGGCAGTATAAGGATGTCAGAAAGCAGATTTAAGGTAAATAACAAGCATGCATTTTTATTAACATAATTTATAACTTGATCACAGTTCTATTTATTCAGAGACCACTGGCCTTCTTCTATAGTTATATTTATAATAAAGTTCAGGATAGTTTTTCTAACCTGTCTTTTCTTGTCTTACATACATATCAAGGTCAGAAAGATGTATTTTTATATACTTGTGGATTTTTTTGTGTGTCCAAAAACCCCCCACAACTACCACAAATTCTTTCAGTCTGCAAAAAAAACGTTAACAAAAGAAAATGCCTTTGATTCTGGTCTTTCTTTTTGACATCAATATTTATCATTTCAGTATTCACTTTGTATTCTCTGTATACAATAGGCAATTGACATATCTCTTTTGTGGACCGTAAATAGGACTTACCTCCTTGTATCCCACAGCTTGACAATGTTATCTAAAGAACCTGAGATCAGCTGCTGCTCATGGGTAGGAGACCACTTTACTGCTGTCACCCAGCCGGTATGTGAGGTTAGGGACAGCGACACCAAAGAACCATCTGAACAAAGCAAAAAAGATAACCATTACTGAATATTAGAAGCAGGCAGAAAAAAATCTAAAAAGAAATATGTAGAAAGTTAGCTTTTTATACACCTCTCTATTGAAAAGAGAAATTGATGCTGTTTATACATTTCTCCTCCAGTGGTTTACATGACTCACCTTTAGTCCGGGGATCCCACAGTCTGATATGCCTATCTGTACTTCCAGATGCTAAACGTTTACAAAGTGGAGAGTAGGAGATACAATTAAATACTTTATTTCCTGTCTGGGGAAAAAAAAAGGGAAGGACATTTAACCAGGGTGGGTTAAAATTAATCATCTCTAGAAGCTTATCACTTAAAAGCTCAAAGTTAATCCGAGAACCACTGAGGCTGTAAATCTTACCAAGGTTGACTTAAGACTGCCAGACTCAACATCCCATACTCTAATTGTGTGGTCCCAGGATGCACTGCAGATTTCTTCAGCATCTGACCACAGAACCGAGGAAATTGCTTCTTTATGACCAGACAGAGTCACGATGGGCGTCTAAAAATGAAAGACAGATGAAACTAATCTAAGGTGATACAAGTCACAACAGTGATTATCTTTAGGGTCTACTTATTTTAAGGGAGGCTAGAGGGAGTCTTCCGGGTATTGGTAATTCTCAATGTAGTGATTACTTGGGTATTGTAAAAATTCATTGAGTTGTATACGTAACTGTATGTATGCCAAACTTCAATGAAAGGAAAGGTTATAAAAAAAAAGAGGCCACCTTCGCCCTACCTGGTTTGGCTCAGTGGTTAGAGCATTGTCCCTCAGACTGAAGGGTCCCAGCTCAATTCCGGTCAAGGGCACGTACCTTGGTTGCAGGCTCGATCCTCAACCCTGGTTGGGCATGTGCAGGAGGCAACCAATCGACCTCTCACATTGATGTTTTTCTCTCTGTCTCTCTCCCTCCCTTCCACTCCCTCTAAAAAATCAATGGAAAATTATCCTTGGGTGAGGATTAAAAAAAAAACACAACTACTTCTATGTAAAGGGATTTTATAATTCAAGAAATTCTCTTCTCAGATATATTCTTTAGAGGTTGCAAAATCAAGGCAATGCATCAATAAATCACAACTGGCACAATATCCAAATTGGCAAGGCATTTACAGTTCTTTTTAAAAAAAATTTTTTTAAATATATTTTTATTGATTTGAGAAAGGGAGAGGAAGAGGGAAATAGAAACATCAATTTGTCACTACAGACAAATTGCCAAGGATAGCAATTCTCACAAATACTTACCCTTGTTAGTCCCAATTGCTCTGTTTTCTGTTTCTTCCTTGGTCGATTTGTGGATTCCTCCAATTCATCTTCTTCATCTGTAGGGACTGTATCATAGAAAATTAGATTGGATACTTTTAAAATTATAGTAAACATTAATCGCAGACAGTCTCAAAGAATTCTTACATTTCTGGGTACATATTTTCTCCACAGTATCTCATTTGGCTAGAATAGATATTCCTACCAATTTTCGTTAATAGAAAATTATACATAAAAACAATACCTGGGTTACCAATCTTCCAAACAGAAAAAGTAAAATACATTAAATCCTAGAAGCTAACCACTTTGATATCTCACTGTGTCTTTAAGATCATTAAGAATATTCACTACTTTACCATATCTAAGACCATAGTTGACCAGATTGGATTAGTATCATGAAGGGAATGCCACAAGATAAACACATGTTAAAAGGACATACATTCCAGCCATGTTTATTCTTCCTTTACTTTTCTAACAATGAATTTAAGTGTTTCACAGATAGTTATTTTTTGTTTGGTTAAAAAAAAAAAATCCTTGTTTTACATCATTTGGCCAGGTATCAAACTTCAGATGGAAAACCACATATTTGAATGCTTTATAACTGTTTTATGAATTTTGAAGTTTTTCCCAAACTGGACTGTAAGTGCCCTAAGGGTAACAACTAATAAACATATCTCATTTACCCAGAATTATAAAAAAATAAAATATGCCACAAAGGGGAAAATTTCTAAACTACTTTCTGCCTCAAAACTGATTATTTTAAGCATTTTTGGAATATCTACTAAAATGGATTATATATTTCCTGCCATCTTGCACATAATTACTTAAAACTCTTTAAGCTCTTCCTGATCTCCCTGACTCTCCTTTGTAAACCGTATTTAGGGTATTATGCTGTAATACAGCAGTTACCTCAGAAGTAACAGGTGTTCTGATCTGTTTACCTGTGCCATAAACAGCTCTAGGCTACTGTTTTTAAAATTTAAGTATCTGTGAGTTTCCCCTCCTTTTCTTCTTTCAGTGTCTTCTTACTACTCTGAAGGCACCTGCCTCTGAGAGTCCTCCCTCCTCCTCCTCTAATTGTTCCTTCTAATCTGTTTTCAAAGCAAGAGGTTTGATAAAACTGTATTAAAAAGTCTTTTTTTAAGTAAACCGGCTTTAAGAAAATTCCTCTAACAGTAAAGTATATAAAAATTACTCAAAAGATACTTTAGTTTATTTCCAGATTCCTGAATAAGGGACTTCAGACAGTTATGCCCCATTACACCAAACATGCTGTTGACATGTGCAGCAATTCAGTGACATTGTCCAATTAATAAGGGGATGCTGAGGTAGAAAAACATTGTGAAACACAAAGAAATATACGAATTTTTCTCTACACTATGATCCTTTGTATCCTACAAAACCCTGGCCCATTTTTATGTTAACATATGGGCTACATAGAATTTTCACTAAAATTCTTGAAATATTAATAAGTCAAAGTAAAAGAAATATTTACCTGTAGACCAGATCTTTAGCATCTTATCCCAGGAGCCACTGCAAAACTAGAAACAGATATATGAAAGGAAAAGAGTTTGTAATATAACCCATCATGTTATTTGCCTTGTTTCTCTCTGCTTTAGTCACCAGTTGTTAGGAAAGGTGGCCAATCACAATGAATATACACAGGAAACATTTTTCATGTAAGTTCAGAGTGGAACTCAACACAGTCCTGATGGCACAGTAGCTACTTACTTTAGTCCCTGAGCCATCAACAGCTATGGAGTCCACACTCCCAGCATGGCCTCTGCAGCAGTGCAGGGCTTTCACCTTGTTTCTCTCTACGTTCCACTCCCACAGGAGGACCGTCTGGTCCATAGAGGCACTCAGCAGCAGGCAAGACAGGTTGTCTGAAGAAAGGAGAGCACAGGAGTAAGAGACACGTAATCACAACAATGTAAAATCGATCATGCTCTGAAACCAAAGAACTGAATTTGTTGTTGTTGAGGAAAACGTTAAAAAGAAAAAAAGCTCATGTCCAGCTTTGAAAAGGAAGCTAATTTATAGTATAAAGATTCTTCAAAAAATACATTAAGAGAAATGAGTTTAACACACACAGTCTTAACTTGAAAATACATATTATCTATATATATATAAGCCTAATATGCTAAGTGTCCAGTCGTCTTGTCGTCCATTCAACCAAAGTGTAATATGCTAATGATATGCTAAGACTGTTCAACCGCTTGCTATGATGTGCACTGACCACCAGGGGGCAGACACTCTGACTGATAGGTTAGCTTGCTGCTGGGGCCCTTCCGATCAGGACTGAGTGAGATGGGCCAGACATGCCCTGGAGCCCTCCTGCGGACCCTCCCCAGCTGGCCAACCTCCCGTGTCCCTCCCCAGCCCTGACTGTGCACCTGTGGGGTCCCCTGGCCTGGCCTGCGCTCTCACAATCTGGGACCCCTGGGGGATGTTGGAGTGCCGGTTTCGGCCCGATCCCCCTCAATGCAGGAGCTGCCCCCTGGTGGTTAGTGCCCTCAGCCAGAAGCCAGGCTCATGGCTGGCAAGCACAGCAGTGAGGGCAGGAGCCTCTTCTGCCTCCACAGCAGCGCTAAGGATGTCTGACTGACGGCTTAAGCCTAAGCTATCAGTCGGACATCCCCTGAAGGTTCCCAGACTGCAAGAGGGCGCAGGCCTGGCTGAGGGACCCCCACTCCCCCCGAGTGCACAAATTTCGTGCACTAGTCTGATATAATTTTAGTAAGGGTTCACTTCTACTAAAGTGTGAATTTTTTATGTAATCCTTTTCTTCTTGAACACTATATTTTTGAAAGAGGTGAGAATAACTGAGGCATGAGACATTTCCTAAGCTGTCCATTTTATGCCCTAACACTGAAAATGGCTTATTTTCAATCCCTATCCAGGAGTGTTCTCCGTTTAGGCAGACTGCTTACCTTTTTTCACCCAGGCCACATCTTTTACGACGTCTGTATGTCCCACAATTGTCATTATCGACTTTCCTCCCAAGGACCAAATCCGAGAAGTCTTATCATAAGAACCAGTCAAGATCCTGCGATGAAATAGAAAAAGCTTTTTCAGCCCCTGAAATCAATTATATTTCTAAGGTAACAACAAAGTCAATTTTGAGGATTATACTTTAAAACTCTCCTTGAATATGATATTTCAAAACACACGAGAGCAGAACAGAGATATTACATTTGGCTTTTCCTGACCTGCTAAAAATAATAACAGAGCTACTGACAAATCCTATATTTCACTTTTACTATTGTTGTAAATACTACAACTATTAGGAAAGCTAAGCAAGTAGCTTGAAAAGCCTAACAGTCCTTGTAAAAACCATTAAACAGAAAACCACTTAAAGTAAAAACGTAACTTTGTGTAATAACTACAGGGAGAATTCTTTGCATGTAAGCTACCACTATACACCACTCTTTAGGTGTTTTTCTACAGGTAAGGCCAGTGGGAGTCTGCTCTGAGCCAGGCACAACTTCTTGATTCCAGTCTGCCCATTTTAGCCCTAATATAGCATGACCTGCACTTTCATGATAGCAGGCCAGGAGATATATAACTTATTATAAAAGGATTCCCCCCTTCCGCCTCTATAAAACAAATAATATCCTTGGTCTTAAAAACAGCAAATTAAATAAATGCCTTGACACTTAACCTATTCAGAATACAAATGTCACCACATCTTGACACAGAAGAGAAAACTTACTAATAGATATGTTTCTTCTAGACTATAGTGAATGTAAAGATCTTTAGTGTGGTCACCGATACATGTATCACAAACTATTTTTACAAAGAACAGAGAAATCAGAGGATATTCCCATCATGAGCTTAAGAAGACTATGGTGGCATAAGAAAAAGGGATATAAGAACATTCGTCTGCAATACCATTCCTCTGCCCCTTGGATTGAGCTGATCCAGTCGTCATGGAACAAGCATTGCTCTGGCTGAGGTGCAGTGTACTTCTCCACGTATTCTAGTTCCACAACCTCTTCCTAGGCACAGAGAGAAACCAGGCATCAATCAGGTGGTGCAGTCTTACGGAGATAAAAGACCCCCAGTTTAATACATCTCCTTCATGTTTGTCCCCTTCATAACCCAGAAAATCTGGAGCCATACAAAAGGTGAAACTTTATTTGACCTAACAGTATGCTATGAGTAACATTAAGAAATATTAATGACCTTGGAAAACTTATGCTAAAAGTGGGGGAAAAAAGAATATAAGAAGCCCGGCCGACATGGCTCAATGGTTGAGCGTCGAACTATGAATCAGGAGGTCATGGTTCAATTCCTGGTCAAGGCACATTCCTAGGTTGTGGGCTCAATCCCCAAGGGAGGGGGGAGGGGGGGGGGCATGCAGGAGGCAGCCAATCCATGATTCTATTCTCTCTCATCATTGATGTTTCTATCTCTCTCCCTCTCCATTCCTCTCTCTGAAATCAATAAAAATGTATTTTTTAAAAAAGAATATAAGAAACTTTAAATTATAAAATCACAAAAGCATATTGTTAAATGGATACAGAGCTTCTACTTAGGATGAAGTAGTAGTCTTGGAAATGAATAGTGGTGATGGTTGCATAATATTGTGAATGTAGTTAATGGCCACTAGATTATAAACTTAAAAAATGGTTAAAATGATAAACTGTGTATTTTACCACAGTTCTAAAAATTGCCCCCAAAATTATATTTTAAATGATAAAAGCAATATTAATAAAAGTTTGAAAATTAGAGGGTAGAAAAATCATTTTAAATCACAATAGCCCTAAGCTATAAAAGTTGTTCTAGGTGCACAATCATTTTGTACACCTTTATGAGAATTAAATATATATTTGCTATTGCCTTTTTTGACCATTCTTCCACAGATATGAAGGTATCTTTCCATATTCATTCATCTGTATTTCTTGAATAATATACTCTCAGAAGAGAGGATTTCAAACTTGAGTATATAAAAAACTGAAATTCAAATTTCTAGGGAAAAAAATAATCAAAAGGATACCGGTTACCGTAGATTCAGCCTGATTCTAAATGGAGTTCGCCTACATTATCTGGCAATAACTTGAGTAAAATAGAGCAAGTAAGCATTTGAACTTACCGATGAGATGTTTTCCAGTTCCATATGTTTGACCAAGGGCATTCGTAGAAACTGGCCCTTGATAAGGAAATCAAACTCCACATGTTTGTGGACCTCTAAAGAAAACACATAATAAAATCATCACTCTGAGGACCTGAAGTGGTATTGGCAGAGATGTATATGAGAGACTCCACAACAAACAGGTACCTATTATCCCAGTGTGGCCTCTGAGTTTCTCCAGAATAAAGTGTTTAAATCTTCTATTTCATGTGTGATTTTACTTTTTAAAAACCATCTTATTATAGAAAAATTCAAATATATGCAACAATGGAGAATAAACTTTATAATAAATCTTTTTTACCTATCATAAAACTCCAATGATCAATTTATGGCCAATCTCGTTTAATCAATATTGTTGCACACATTGTTTATATTAATTTTATGGGCTAATAACTTATATTTACACAGCATATGTTTAATATTTGTATCTTTATAAATGGTTTGATACTCTTACATGTTTTTAAATGTTTTACCCATTCTTATGAATCTTAAATAGTTAAAAAAAAAATACCAGTATGAACACTGGCATTTGTTACTCCATTTTGTAGAAGTATAGCAAGTGGGGCCCAAGCATCCAGATGTTTGCTCTCTGCCAACCCAGCTCGGCCGTCTTCAGCACAGTCACAATGTCTTGATTACCTTTACATCACAACTATTACACTAACATCTTTATTCCTAAATCTTAACCACCTTATCTCCTTAGTCCTAAAAATATTTTTTTCCTGGAAACTTTTATTTCAAAGCATTTTTTAAAGTATCAGCAGGGAACCCCATATATTATAATTTATAAATTTTACCATTATAAACTGTATGCAGTATTATAAAATAAGACCAAAATAAGGAAATAAAAGTGTGATGGAATTTACTGGAGTTAGTGGTAACTTTTCAGAACGTGTTACCTACCATTTTTAGCCTGCAGCAGTTTATTAATGATGTTACTAAGGTCAGCAACTTCAGAAGCTGCAGGGATTGAGAAGGGAACATCATCTACTGCATATCTACGAAACAGAAACGAAACATCAAGATTATGTCCACAGATTATTTTAACAAATGTGCGTTCATTCATTCAACAAACATCCACTGGGTATCTACTACATGTCAGACATTTTGCTACATGGGATTAACAAAATTAATTACCAGGTCAGCTCATAAAGCTACAAACACACCATAAGGCAGGATGTGACTAGGTTTCAAATGAATGCTACAGACCTGGGGGCTGCTGTTAAAAATGTTTATATATACACGTATGTATACACACAGATATATATATATATATATATATATATATATATATATATATATATATATCTCCACAAATCTGTAACCGAATGACTTCCCAGTCTTACCAACCCCCTCTTCAGAGCTCCACTTTCTAGCCTGGTTTAGGAAAACAGCGCCTACCACCTACTTAAAAAGAAAATGAAGCTGTGTTTTCAGAAACGGGCACATCATGGGCAGACAGCCTGCAACGACTTGGTTCACGGCCCAATGACAGAATGTGCCTCCTGCTGGAGGCAGCCCCGCAGCCCTCCGGCTCCTCCACGGTCACAATTTAAATGACGATACCAGCGGTGGGTCCCGGAGGAACCCCCGAGAGGTACCGCTGCCGCTTGGGCGGAAAACACGGTCCAGCGAAGAGTCCAGCAAAAAAAGAAGCGGGGGCGGGCGGGGGAGTGAGTGCGGCAAAGGCAGAGACACGCAGGGACCCCCGGAAGGGGCGAGGGGCGCAGCGTACTCACTTCTTGTTGTCAGTGAAGAAGCGGGTCTGGAGCTGGGCCATCGCGGGGGTGCACAGCAAAATGGCCCAGAGACGCGGGGGTACCGGTCCGACAATCCCTTCTTCCGAGACCTGATCCTTGGTTTTACAAAAAGAGGCGGCTCAGTTACCCTGCACCAGGGCCGGACCCGGCTTCCTCCACCACCACGCGGCGCCCGCCCCGCACCCAGGCCGCACACATCAACCACCGATTCCCGGATGAGGCGCCAGCGATTAGGGCGGTCGAGCCTTAAAGACACAGCGTCCCTTTCATCTCCCGGGAGTTCTTTTCACATATTTAGGCCTGAGATCGAGTGTGAAGATACAGACAGGCCCACTTCAAATCTGCTTCTCTCTCGCCTTCCCTTTTATTATATAACAGGGTGACTTTAGATCCGATATTTCAAACTCGGGTCCCAGATACTACAACCCCCAGAAAGCAGCGATTCTCAGACGCTGTGACAGCTGGGAATTGTAGTCTTTTTTTTTTTTTTTTGCCACCCTGCCCTCAGGATATCTTACTTGCATAATGAGATTACTTAAATATATTTCTTTTTGGTCTGGAATGCTTTTTCCCCCCTCATTTTTATTAAACCATCCCGACTCCAGCCAGCTATTTATTATATTTCTTCTTTATTCCAGCTTTGATTTACTAAAGCTGTTCCGCGTTTATTTGACCACGCATACTCACAACCAGAGTCACTCTGCCGAGATTATTCGTGGGCTCTCGCCTCTAGCTTCAGATTTTAAATCCTGATGAGAGAAAGGAAATACAGGAAGAAGAAAAAAAAAAAAAGGAACGCAATCCCAGTGGGAACCGACGACGGTGGCCGACAGCGGTCTCCTCTCCGGCCCGCGCTGCGCGCTCTGGGGGGGGCCGCGCCTGCGCACTGTGCCGGTCTCCATGGCGGGGCCTCGGAGCCCAGACGAGGTTGAGTAGACTCGTTTTGGATTTTCTCCCCTCTGCTCCGTGGACGCCCCTCCTCGCCCCGTAGAGCTCCCGGCGGCGGCGGGACTGGGGGAGGTGGAAGTCTAGCGGAGCTGTCTGCGCGGACGGACCGGACGCCGCTTCCCAACCCCCCCCCCCTTCCTCCCGCCGCCTCCTCCCATTACCTCCTGACCCTCCTGGTCCCTAAGCAACCGCCGGCCCCCGCCCCCTGCCGCCGCCGGACCTCGGTAGCGACCGCCGGACCCGCCTCGGGGCCTTTCCGGGGCCCTCCATGGCGAGGCCTGCCGCCCCCTGCCCGGGGGGAGGCTCGCGGGTCCCGGGGAGGCCGCTGGGGAGGGAGGCTCGGCGCCCTGCGGAGGGTCGCTGAGCCGAGGACGTGCCGCCGCCGCGGGGAAGGGCCCGAGCCCTCGGCGGGAGCGCCCCGATTGTGGCCCTCCGCGCAGCCCCTGGTCCCGGTTTTTAGGGTTCGGGTTTTTTTTTTTGATGAGCCCCTTTATATCTCATATTTAAAAGGGGAAAGGCGTCTTCCCACACCACCTCCTCCGCTTTTTTATTTTTGGGGGTCTACGTTACCCAGAAGGCTCATGTTTTATCAGTGACGGAGAATTATTCTAATTAAATGTAGTTGTTTTTGGAGGATGGATGGGTGGAGAGATCCTCTGCTATTGAGATTTCGGTCGCTTTTTGAGGCGTCCGCCAGGAAAGCTCCAAGAAACAGCAGGCCAGCATCGGGCAGAGCTGGATTGCAAAATTTGGGGGCCGAGCGGTGTGTGCACAGGTGAAGACAACTAAAGCTCTCCTTAAAAAAAAAAAGTTACTTAAAGTTGCACTTTAATTAGATGGGCGTCCGGTAGAATATGAGAAGCGATTGCAAGCGAGAACCAAACTGTTACTGGCGGACAGTGACGGCGGCCCGAGGGCTGTTTGGGAGCCGCGTGCCTGGGTCCTGACGCCGCCGCGGCTGCTTGGGGCGGGGGCGGAAGTAGGTTCACAGCTGCGACTGAGAAGCCGCTGAAGCTGTTGGGATGCTCCCGACGTGCACGCTGGGTCCTTGCAGACCACTGGCCGCCCCTTTGGCTCACCCCCGTTCGTATGCACCTCTGTGCCACACCTGGCCCGGCTGTAAGAACTAAATGCACCTAGGAAGTGTTAGCCATGGTTACCGTCGTTGTCCTTTAGATGCCAATCACACTCGCTCTGCCAACGTGAACAAGTAGGAATCGCCTCATGGTAAGAGGAATAAATAAAACCTCTGTGCTGAATCCTAGGAAAGGACGGGGCTGGCAACTAAAGCGGTGGTCAGTTCATCGTGCGACTCATTGTCATGGTGAGAATGGCATTCCTTGAAGAAGCCAGACCGCCTGAGGCTTGAAACAGTTGCTTAATTGAGGTCTCCCTGTTTCATTCATTCATTTGGTGGCAGTGGGTAGAAGTTTGACAGTTTTAAACATCATTCTTCTTTAACCATTAGTGATTTTTGAGTTACAGCAGTTAAAATTACCTGAATTCAATGTCATTGAACCTCAAATAAATCTTCAAAAAAGTTATTTTTCAGGTAATTTTAAAATTATTGATATCTTATTGCTCAAAATTCCTTTAGAAACATAGTTAATCAGTAGATTAATACATTTTAAAGTATCATTGATTTAAATTTATCAAAATAAAAAAAATATAGTACCTGGTAAGAGTCAATATAGGTTGCTCTTAATTTGAATGAAAAGTACCAGAAACTCTGGCCGGGTGGTTCAGTGGTTGAGCGTAGACCTATGAACCAGGAGATCATGGTTTGATTCTGGTCAAGGGCACATGCGGGGATTGTGGGCTCAATCCCCAGTAGCAGGGGGTGCAGGAGGCAGCAATCAGTGATTCCCTCTCATCATTGATGTTTCTATTTCTCTCTCCTGCTCTGAAATCAATGAAAAAATATGTGTAAAAAATAAGATACAGAACCTGAAGGCTTAATGAGATAAAACTTCAATTGTCAATGCAGAAATATTGAATTCACTAAAATACATTTTTCATTTGACTGAGAACTTTAAGGAAAAACTAGTTAACAGGTATTCCAAAAATTAAGTAAACACCTAGTATGATGGCTTTGGTATGTTTTCAGCAGTGACATGTCTTATATTTGGTGTTGTCTCCATGCAATACCTAAGGTAGTTAGTGTTTTTTCTTTGAGTATTTTCCTTGTTTACTTAGAATATTAACTGCACGTCTTTGGTTCTTAATGATTTCCTACATGATTTATTTACTACGGTCCTCATGAAGACACATTGTTATTGGGGGAACAGCTTGGAATATGTTTGGTGTGTTTTTTTTTTAGTATAGGGTGTGTTTTTTTAAATGTATATGATGATATGATGTGGTATGGTATAAAGACAGTTAGGACTTTGGAGTCCAAATTGTTCTGGGTTTTTGTTTTTTTCCTCCTAGTTTTGAATCTGAGCTCTAATGCTCTTTGTGATCTTAAGGAAGTTACTTGAGAGCTTTGGTTTTCTTATCTATAAATAGAGATAATAAAATCTGCCTCAGAGTCATTGTGAGGATTACATGAAATAATTTGTGAAGTTCTCAAAGAGCAAAGAGGTAAGAAGAGGTGTGTATATACAGGAAATGGATAGAAACCAAAATTACAAGGAAATTTATAGGAAGAACAAATCTTAGATAAAAGAGACACTGAATACTAGCCTTAAATTTTTTTTTTTCCACTGAAAAAAAGAAGTTAAAATATGTTATGGTTTCTATATAAATTTGCATACATTTAAATTTTTGATGTTGATTTAGCATGCTATAACTTTCACCCACCTTTAAAAAATTAAATTATTCTATAAAATACTTATGAACTAGTAGTCTTGATTTAATTTTGACACCACTGATTCATATTAATTTTGTATAGATCATAAAAGGTACATTATGTCATTTACCTACCCTAAAAGATGAAAGATATTTTCTAAAGTACTTTTGAGCAATATTTTTTAAAATATATTTTTATTGATTTTTTTTTTTTTTTTTTAGAGAGGAAGGGAGAGGAATAGAGAGTTAGAAACATCAATGAGAGAGAAACATCAATCAGCTGCCTCCTGCACACCCCCTATTGGGGATGTGCCCGCAACCAAGGTACATGCCCTTGACCGGAATCGAACCTGGGTCCCTTCAGTCCACAGGCTGACGCTCTATCCACTGAGCCAAACCGGTCAGGGCTTGAGCAATATTTTTAAGATGTAGTTAATAAGATCTGATACTGATATTTAATAGCTTTCAAGATCCTTTAAATCTTGAGACTAATCAAGGTACATAGAATTAAAAGAAACTCTTAAGAGTAAACCTCAAGTGGCTTTATTCTTAACCTGACCTCTTTGGGGATTTATTTCAGACTGTTGGTTTTAGTGGATAAATTTACACAAAAGCCTATGGGCAAAAAAAAACAGAATAATTTGATATTAAGACAGATTTTTAGAAATTGCAGCTGAGAATTGCCTCTAAATTTTTGAACAAATAGAAATGCAGCTGAGTAAAATCAAAACAGCAGTAGCCCAAACATGGCCTACAGAGATATGAGTGACTGTAGCCTGAGTAGTCACTTCCCCTCTGCCATGTATGAAATATGTGTAAACAATAAAAAGCCCCCTTCCCTATAAATTAAAACAACTTCTAACAACACTTTCTTCCTAATCTATCCACTTTTTTAATGTAATGTGAAACATTTTAGAAAGCAATTTGCCAGCAGAATTTAATGCCTTAGTGTGTGTTCTGAAGTCCAGTCATTAACTACATATAGTATATATTTAATACTTTCTCTTTTCTGTTCTCGTATCCAAGCCCAATACTACTTGATTAAGAAATAAGCTTGTCAAATCAATTCCAGGATATTATTGGGAGTAGGGTATGGGGAGGAGGGCTTTATAGCTTCTATAGCTTCAAAAGTTGCTATGCTCCATTAGTAAATATTTTTATTGTGGACAAAAATGTAATCTGCTGCGGAGGTCTTTGTTTCAGTAGTTCTAGAATGTGAGAGTTGAAACAAAAACTAAGTCCAAATGTCTGATTTTATATAAAGAAACAGAAGTTAGATCACCTACCACAAGACAAGGGCAGTTCTAGTGAAGTCAGTTCTAGCCTTCAGTTCATGTCAATTGAGTCAGCTGATGGTTCCACTATACCAGGCTTGCAATGGCTATTTTATAATAAATCTGTATAACAAAATCTAGTATTTTTCTTTATATGTAGGAAAATAAGATAAACATTGAATATGTTCTCATTACAGAAAAAAAATGCTGCTATGAAGACATAATTATATCTCTCATATAAATGAAGCTACTACTGTCATGATTTTATTGCTGCAGAAAGGATGAACTTCAGTGGACAAGAGGGCATTTTGAGGGGTAGTAGGATGCTTGAGGCCTGGAATTTAAATTTGAGCTACTTCCTGAAGGTAATAATTTTATTTTTAACTAATTGAAAGCAACAGCTGTCATAAAAGTTCACAATTATCTATTATGACTTAAGGGAAAAGTCACATTACACCAGCGGTTCTCAACCTGTGGGTCGCGACCCCTTTGGCGGTCAAACGACCATTTCACAGGGGTCGCCTAAGACCATCCTGCATATCAGATATTTACATTACAATTCATAACAGTAGCAACATTACAGTGATGAAGTAGCAACGAAAATAATTTTATGGTTGGGTCACAACATGAGGAATTGTATTTAAAGGGCCAGAAGGTTGAGAACCACTGCATTACATTCTATATAGGTACTTTGTTATGTTTATGGTTACTTGTTGGCAAAGAACATTTTATACCTAGATATTTGATATTAATATCCTCATTCTTTAAAAAACCTTTACTTTGACATGATAAAAGGCAATGCACATTGCTTAGAAGGATTAGGGAAGGAAGGAGTAATACTTTACACTGCATTCAAGTTATTTTTTAAAACAGTGGCATGTACCTGGGTTGCAGGTTACAGCTCCACCCCTTTCCGGGTGAGGATTAACAACAACAACAAAATCAATGGAAAAAAAGGTTATCTGTATCTTAAAAATGTACTTTTAATTTCCAATTCAGCAGTGGGTTAGGTCAAGAGATATTGAAACCCAATTTTACGTATAGAAACTACTTTAAGTAGTATTTCCCCAGTGTAATCAGAAAAAGTGATACTAACCCATAGAATAGGTATATTGTAGTACATACTGAAAGGAAATTTTTGAGTTTTGAGGTCCCAGAAGACATGAGAAAAATAAAGTACCTTTCTTCCATTGGCAAAATCCCAGTCTGGGCAAAGTTTGGAAGTAAGTGGTTTATGTTTGGCAATCTTCCTAGTTTTAACATCATCCCCACCGCTTTATGAGTGCACTTCCAGGCGTTCATCCTGCCCTACATCCTCACTGCAGCATCTAGCTCAGGCCTGCTGAGTCCCCCCCCCCCCCCCCCCCCCCCCCCCGCCCCCCCTTTTTTTTTAAATTAGTGCTCTGAGCCTCAGATGTACTTGCTGTCTCACCTCCGAACTTTTCACGGTAGCTGTTTTTAACTTAAAGGAAGAAAGCTATCTTTATGTAAATTAACACAAATTTGTTAATGACTGCTACTCCTTCCAAAGTTTTCTTTTTGAGAGAAAATGCTTATTAACTCCAATGAAAATGTCATTGATGAGCCCTGGCCGGGTAGCTCAGTTGGTTAGTGTCATCCCTGTACACCAAGGTTGCTAGTCCCATCCCAGTCAGAGCACATACAAGAAGCAACCAATGAATGCATAAATAAGCAGAACAACAAATCATTATTTCTCTCCCTCTCCCTACCTCTCTCTCAAATAAATTTCATTGATGAAATTTAAGTTAGGGTAAGAGAAATTAAATAAATGAAAAGAACTTTTAGGCCAGAAGGGATAATTTGTAATAAGACCAGGCACCTTAGGAAGGGAAGAGTAAGTTTTTAGAATTCTTGCCCCTTAGCTATTTGTAGTTTTTAACCCTTGAGTCTATTTACAGGATGTTTTCTCAGTGAGCAATGCCTGCATAATTAGAGCTCAGTTTTCTGGTGAAGTAAGAGATCTTAGATTTCTTGCTGGAGAGCTTTTGGGTATTAGGAATGCCTCTAATTAAATTATAACCAAGGAAAAGTTGAGAACAATGAACAAAGAACTTATAGCATCTTTAATTTGTTAACCTATCAAAAAAATATTTAAAGGGACTAATGAAGGAAGGAGGGAGCTTTGTTACCTCAAAAGAGTTTCTATTATAAGAATGAAGTGTAGGCTTTGAGATCACTACAGGTAGATTTGAGTGTTTGGCCACTTAATGTATTTGTAATCTTGGTAAAGTTACATAATTGCCTGAGTCTTATTTTTTATATGGAAATTGGAGAAAGTAACTGAATCACAGGGTTGTTGAAGAGATCAAATAAGTAAGCCAATCTGAGAAAGTTATAAAATAAAATTTTTCTCTTATAGCTTGAGAGGTAACTACAATTTTTTGGAATTTTGGTAATAAATTAGATTATAATACAAGTAATTTAAAATCTTTTTTTTTCTTTTTTTTTTTTTAAATTAAATCTTTATTGTTCAGATTATTACATTTGTTCCTCTTTTTTCCCCCCATAACTCCCCTCCTTCCAGCTCCCACCCCACCCTCCACCCTCACTCCCCACCCACTGTGTTCATCCATAGGTGCATGATTTTTGTCCAGTCACTTCCCGCATCTCCCACACCCCTTTTTCCCCCAAGAATAGTCAGTCTATTCCCTTTCTATGTCCCTGATTCTATTATAATCACCAGTTCATTCTGTACATCAGGTTATTTATTCACTTGATTCTTAGATTCATTTGTTGATAGATGCATGTTTGTTGTTCATAATTTGTATCTTTACCTTTTTCTTCTTCTTCCTCTTCTTAAAGGATACCTTTCAGCATTTCATATAATACTGGTTTGGCGGTGATGAACTCCTTTAGCTTTTCCTTATCTGTGAAGCTCTTTATCTGACCTTCAATTCTGAATGATAGCTTTGCTGGATAAAGTAATCTTGGTTGTAGGTTCTTGGTATTCAGCACTTTGAATATTTCTTGCCATTCCCTTCTGGCCTGCAAAGTTTCTGTTGAGAAATCAGCTGACAGTCGTATGGGTATTCCCTTGTAGGTAATTGAGCCTCTTTCTCTTGCTGCTTTTAAGATTTTCTCTTTGTCTTTTGCTCTTGGCATTTTAATGATGATGTGTCTTGGTGTGGTCCTCTTTGGATTCCTTTTGTTTGGGGTTCTCTGCGCTTCTTGGACCTGTAAGTCCATTTCTTTCTCCAGGTGGGGGAAGTTTTCTGCCATTATTTCTTGAAATAGGTTTTCAATATCTTGCTGTCTCTCATCTTCTGGCACTCCAATGACTCTGATATTAGACCGCTTAAAGCTGTCCCAGAGGCTCCTTACACTATCTTCACACTTTCGGATTCTTTTTTCATTTTGCTTTTCCAATTGGGTGTTTTTTGTCGAATCTTTGGTTTGATTATTGTACTCCTCTGGTCTGCTATTGGGTATAATATTCTTTATTTCAGTCCGTGTATGCTTACTTTCTAATTTCTTTATCGTAGCATCGAGGGTCTCATTAGTTTTCGTGAGGCTCTGCACAAATTTATGGCAAGCCCTCAAAATTGCGATTCTTAGCTCCATATCCTCCATTTCTGTCATGTTTTTTTGTCTCCGCATCTTTTATGCTTTCTTGGTGCACCCCCTTGTGGTCTCTGTGCGCAGTCTTGTTCTAGCCAAGCCTTAATTGTTGTAGTTAACACTAGAGGGATTTGACCCCCAGGCCGACTGGCTATAGGATTCAGCTGTATGGAAAACGTCTGCCTTCTGGGGAGGCGCTAATCCAGCCTTTGCCTGAGGCGATCGGCAAATGGCTGTGCGCAGGGCTTGGGCGGGGCGGGCTCCACAGGGCGGGCGGAGGGAGCAGTTATGGCCACGCTCAGTCCCGTTCCCAGAGGCTCTGCTTCTCAGAACCCCGGCAGCCGCTGCAAACCTTTGTATTTTCCACACTGCGCCGCCTCTGAGCCTCGATTTGCTGTTCTCTTTCCTTCTAGTTGTAGAGTCTCTCTTCAGCCAGCCTTCCTGTGGTTCTGGGTGATGTCCGTTCAGTCTTTTAGTTGTATTTTTGAAATGGTTGTTTGCGGCAGCGGTCTCCGGTGTTTACCTACGCCGCCATCTTGGTCTCCCTCAAGTAATTTAAAATCTTAAAGGAGAAGCAATTTAAAGATATTTCATAGTTATATATTAAAAATAAGAGTGACTTTATAGCCTGTTACAATTTATACTTGAGGTAGAATAGTTACAATATTTTGGAAATATGAAATGGCTAACCTTGTAGATTTTTAAAAAATGGTTAATTTTATAAATGAATATTTACATACTGTCACAGAAAAATATGTTTTTAATGTATTCAAATAGGTATACTACTAAATAAATCTAAAGTACAAGGTATAAATTTAAATTAGGATTTAGGGTGATGAAATTATTGTGTATCCTGATTGTGGTGGTGATTACATGGACATGTGTATTAAAATCCATAGATTATATACACATAGAAAAGTTTAATTTAGTACATATTAATTGAAAAAATAAAATTTTAATGATTTAAAAAAATGTATGCTGTCTTTTAAAAAATAAAATAAAATGGTGGGTTCTTAAAAAGATTCTATGAGATTTACTTTATATTATAAATTTTCAATGGTATTCTTTACCAGTTTCATTTTAACCTTACACCAGTTTTAAGACATAAAACGTTTGTGTGTGTGTGTGTTTAGATAATACAGAATCCTATACTCACTACAATATAGTAGGTCAGAGTTTGTAAACCTAAGCAACATTGGTCTTTTTGTTGTGGCGGCTGTCCAGTGCGTTTTAAGATTTTCAGCAGTATCCCATTAGATACCAGTAGCACTCCTCCACTCTTCCCCAGACCCCATACTGACAACCAAAAATGTTTGCAGACATTGCTGAATGTCCTAGAGGGGTGGGAGCGGGCAAGGAGACAAAATCACCACAGTTGAAAATCACTGTACTGGCCTTAGTAGCTCAAACTTTGGAATACATATTTCTTTATTTTCAAAGCTTGACTGTATATTATGGTGAGAGTTCTGTATACCTAATCTCCACCTATACCAAGAGATCTTTTTAAAAATTATTTAATGCTACAATATGGTACATCCAACTCATAAAGTTAAAAGGCTTTACTTTTATTAAATCTTTGTAAAATGAGAGTTTTAGAAGTATTTGAAGGGTATAACAGTATATGCCACATAACAGCAATCTTAATAAGCCAGTATGTGAGTGGAAAGATTGGAAGAAGGACCTGCATAGCACTATGTCCTGCCTTGAATATATTCTGGTGCCTTGGCAAATCATTTAACGAAAATGTTTATTATTTATAGAGTGGGAATGACTTAACCTAAATTGTATAGGGTAACAGAGTAGGGGAAGTGAGTGATTTGATTTAGACATAAATTATGTAAAAACATTAAGGCTTTAATTGATCAGATATTTGAACTCTTTCAGCTCTTAAATAATAGAAGAAAATGGAATTGAATATGATGTCAGCATGGAACAGTCTAATGATTCATTAATAGTCAACCATAATGATTCCGAAGATTCAAAAACAGATTCTCAGGTAATTTGAGGTAGGGATTCAACTGGGAACTTTTTCCCATTCTAAGGGAAAACAACATGCCATTTAACAACTTTTTATGCTGAAGGAATACCGTTATACTTAATGTATTCAAGAATTTTAACATTTTATTTTTCACAATTCTATCATATTTAGTTTTGTATATTCATAACATTTTATACCCATGAAATCCTATGTTGAATTATATTTCATCACTTGAGGTTGAATATAATAAAAATCAATTTCACTTAAGAACTGCTTTCTGTCTGTATCAGTCTGTGAATTGACAATTTTTGCAGTGTAAAGTGGATAATTAACTGAAAAAAAGTCTTCATTTTTATTATAAACATTCGGTTTTTTTAAAAAATTGTTATGTTTTACAAACATCCAAGTGATTATTTATTTTATTATTTTTTTGCAAAGCATTCAACCTGTATCGACTCCAGGGATCCTTCCTTTGGACAAAATAGTTCTGATAGAGTTTTGCCCGTCACTACTCATGAAGCAGATAATTCACTCACATCACAGAATATACCAGGGCCCCTGACTCAGGCACAGACTCTTTCTGCAGAGCAATTTCACCTAGTGGACCAAAATGGGCAACCTATTCAATATGAACTTCAGTCATTGGAGGATTCTAATGCACAAATGGTGAGTATATTTTATAAAGAACGAGTTTTAGCCCTAACCAGTGTGTTCAATGGTTAGAGCGTCGGCCCGCATACCAAAGGGTCGTAGGTTCGATTGCTGGTTAAAGGCACATACTTGCATTGTGGGGGTGCTGTGGGGGCAACCAGTCTATGTGTCTCTCTTCTCCCTCCCTCCCTCTCACTCTCCCTTTCTCTCTCTCTCTCTCTCTCTCTCTCTCTCTCTCCACCCCCTCCTTTCCACACTCTCTAGAGAAAATATTCTCTGGTGAGGACTAACTATATATATGTATATATATATATGTAGTTTTACTACTTGTGTTTGAAGATTTAAAAATTTGCATTTCCTATCAAACATTCAAGAGTCACATTGACTGGTTGCCTCCCACACATTGACATTCCTCTAAATTTAAGGCAATGGGTTCAGTATTAACCTGAAAAAAAGTATAATGTATACTTTTCTCTATGCTTTTAGATTTTTTGGAACTTTGTAGTATTCCCTATAGACCAAGACAGGACATATATAAATGCAGAGATATAAAAACAAATACTGTTTAATTAGACATCTAAAAAGTTACTGTTTTTTTAACTAATAAAATGACTTAAAATATAGACGATTACCACACAAATAGGACAAACATGTATGGGTAAGACAATAAATATAAAAAGTTAATACATTTGACATACAATATGACAATCAGAGCCTTGTCATATTACTGAGTCATTAGATCTCACCCATGTGTAATGACTACGATCATAGGTGGTTAAGATCATAAGACATAGGGTCAAACTTCCTGTTTTGAATTCTAGCTTTACCAGTTAACAGTTTGAGACTTTGGAAAAATTTTTATGTATCTCAGTATTTTCATCTATAAAATGAGGGAAATAATAGTATTGACCAAAGAGGCAGGCATGTCTTTAATGATTTAAATAATAACTCTTAAATTAGTAGCGGCTTATGCATTTGATTTCTTTTTTAATGAATCCAAGATGATTGTTGCCAGCTCATCAGAAAATGGACAGATGCTTCGTGTAATTCCATCTACCCAGACAGGAATGACACAAGTGACTATACCTCAGGGGCAACTTGTGGATATGAATAGTCCTCAGGGTGAGTAATAATGGGAGATAGGGGATTTTAGAATGTTTTGAAGAAAAAGATGTACACTTAGAAAAATCACCTCATGAAAGTCAGTGCTAAAATTGATTTCTTTGGGTAAGGTTGTGAACTGAATAATTAGAAAAAATTTCTTAGCCCAAATAAATTTTAAGTTCATTTTTCAACTCCTGTCTAGGTTAGCTGTCTATTTCATTTTGGAATTCTATGAAGCTGGTTGACTCTTGCTTCCTCCCAAATGACCAGTGAGCATAAAATAAATTCTTAATTATGATAATAGTAATAATACCAACAATGATAACAGGAATATAGTGCTAATAGCTACTGGAGAAGATTTTACATTTGTATTTTTATGTATTTTTATCAGTATTGTTGTTAGTCATATCACTTATTACTTTTTTTTTAAATTAAATCTTTATTGTTCAGATTATTACATTTGTTCCTCTTTTTTCCCCCCATAACTCCCCTCCTCTCAGTTCCGGCCCCACCCTCCGCCCTCACTCCCCACCCACTGTCCTCATCCATAGGTGCACGATTTTTGTCCAGTCTCTTCCCGCATCTCCCACACCCCTTTCCCCCCCCCAAAATAGTCCATTCCCTTTCTATGTCCCTGATTCTATTATAATCACCAGTTCATTCTGTACATCAGGTTATTTATTCACTTGATTCTTAGATTCACTTGTTGATAGATGCATGTTTGTTGTTCATAATTTGTATCTTTACCTTTTTCTTCTTCTTCCTCTTCTTAAAGGATACCTTTCAGTATTTCATATAATACTGGTTTGGTGGTGATGAACTCCTTTAGCTTTTTCTTATCTGTGAAGCTCTTTATCTGGCCTTCACTTCTGAATGATAGCTTTGCTGGATAAAGTAGTCTCGGTTGTAGGTTCTTGGTATTCATCACTTTGAATATTTCTTGCCATTCCCTTCTGGCCTGCAAAGTTTCTGTTGAGAAATCAGCTGATAGTCGTATGGGTACTCCCTTGTAGGTAACTGATTTTCTTTCTCTTGCTGCTTTTAAGATTCTCTCTTTGTCTTTTGCTCTTGGCATTTTAATTATGATGTGTCTTGGTGTGGTCCTCTTGGGATTCCTTTTGTTTGGGGTTCTCTGCGCTTCTCGGACCTGTAAGTCCATTTCTTTTACCAGGTGGGGGAAGTTTTCTGTCATTATTTCTTCAAATAGGTTTTCAATATCTTGCTGTCTCTCATCTTCTGGCACCCCTATAATTCTGATGTTTGTACGCTTGAAGCTGTCCCAGAGGCTCCTTACACTATCTTCGTATTTTTGGATTCTTTTTTCATTTTGCTTTTCTGGTTGGGTGTTTTTTGCTTCTTCGCATTTCAAATCTTTGACTTGATTCTTGTGCTCCTCTGGTCTGCTGTTGGGTGTCTGTATAATATTCTTTATTTCAGTCAGTGTATTCTTAATTTCTAGTTGGTTCTTTATCACAACATCGAGGGTCTCATTAGATTTCTTGAGGCTCTCATCAAGTTTATCGGCAGTTTCTAGAAGATTATTGAAAGACCTTAAAAGTGCGTTTTTTAGCTCTATATCCTCCATTTCTGTCATGTTTCTTTGTCTCCGAATTTTTTATGCTTTCTTGGTGCACCCCCTTGTGGTCTTTGTGGGCAGTCTTGTAGTTAAGCCTTGATTGTTGTCGGCAATACTGGGGGTAAATTGACCTCCAGGCTAACTGGCTATGAGAGTCAGCTGTGTCTGCAGTGGGAGAGTTCTGTGCTGGATCTCTAGGGCAGTGCTAGTCGAGCCTTTGCCTGAGGCTATCCGGCAAGTGCCTCTGTGCAGGGCTTGGGCGGGGCGGGTCCCAGGGGATCTACAGGGCGGGCGGAGCAAGCAGTTATGGCTGCTCTCAGTTCCATCCCCAGCGGCTCTGCAACCGCGGCAAACCTCGGAGAGAAAGCTGCCTTCCTGCTTCTCCCGTTTGAGTCTGGGTCCCTAGAGACTCGCCCGGATGTGGAGCTCAGAGTCTGAAACTCCCTTCCGATTGAAAACAACAACCGCACCCTCTGCCGCCGGCCCGCTCCACATGCACTCGGCACCTTAGTATTTTACTTCAGCACTGCGCCTCCTCTGAGTCTGGGTATGGTTTCCTCTTTCCTCCTAGTTGTAGAACTTCCACTCAGCCAGCCTTCCTGTGGTTCTGGATGATGTCCGTTCTGTCTTTTAGTTGTATTTTTGAAGTGGTTGTTCGAGGCAGCAAACTCTGGCGTTAACCTATGCTGCCATCTTGGTTCTCCTCCACTTATTACTTTTTAAATGATTCTTTTCATCCTCTTTGCTCTTTTCCTTCTTTCTTTGTTCCTTCAATTTCAGAAAGGAGATTCGTATTTCCAGTTTCTTTTTATTTTACTTTTTCTCCACATATTTAATGATAACACTATTCTCTTCCTTTTGCTTCCCTTACCATTCCATCTATTTGAATCTCTTTTCTAACATCATAGTTACACTCTTCTGTTGCTCGTTCATAGTTATGATTTAGGGTAGATATTTTTACCTTAATGTTTATGATTCTTTGTCTTTGTTAACAGTTCTTAAAACAAAAGCTTAAGGGAAAAAAACATAGTTTGCAGAAAACATAATAAACATGGTACAGAAACAAAAACAAGTCAGTTTTACATTTTCCTATTATGTATAATCGGAAATTATACAGACTCTAAATATGTATAACAATTATTTCTACCACTGTTATATCCTAGATGTTCAATATAAGTTCCAAAAACTTAATTACAGAATTTTAGTAGTCAGTATTAAAATTGGAAAGTAAACAAGTTTATCAGAGAAATTCTCAATAAAGCATTGTAAGGTTTATTGTCTTTAGCTTCAGAGCATATCTTCCCTTTCCTGTTTCAAATATTAAAGTTCTAGTTAGTTACATTCTCATGGTCTTATTCAAGATAGTGATGTTGTTTTGTTCTTGTGATTGTGGTTAAGATGCCTCTGAAGAGAAACCCAGCAACAGAAACTTACCAACTGCAAGACTCGATGCTCTCGCTGACCATAACAGTAGTTATATTCTGCATCCACAAGCATCCCTCACATTGCCCCAAAAGACAGTGACCAGGTGAGTCAAGGGGACAGTAGCTCATCTTTTGTTATCACCATGGAAATACAGTCTTTTAATTATTACATCTAAAGCTGGCTGACTGTAGAAAAGATCAGAAATTCAGGAAATACAATAGGCTGTCATCAAACATACCTTTATTTTAATGGCTTCTTGGCAGTAAGGAATCTAGTCTAAAAGAGGAAATGTCCAAAGTGCTGCTTTCCTATCGTATTTAAAACAACCTGGAAACACCTGACACTAATGGAATTTTTAGAATAAAGAAATATTCATTCTAGTTCCTAAAATTTTTAATGGTCTCATCACATTTTTATGCATTTAATTCCTCTGTGGTAAAGTGTTTAAAATGTGTTTTGTTAATATGTATTTCTGCTTTTACTTTTGCATTAAAATAACACTTTATAATAATTTAGGAAAATATAAACATGGCTTTTTAAAATATATATATTTTTATTGATTTTAGAGAGGAAGGGAAAAGGAGAAAGAGATAGGAACATCAATGATGAGAGATAATCATTGATTGGCTGCCTCCTGCACATCCCACACTAAGGCTTGAGCTTGCAATCTGGGCATGTGCCCTGACCGGGAATTGAACTGTGACCTCCTGCTTCATAGGTAGATGCTCAACCATTGAGCCATCCTGACCGGGCTAGACATGGTTTTTATATTATTAGTATTTTTTAATCTATGAAAATATTTTTAAATTCACATAATACTTATGACCTTTAGTCTTAGAACTTGACATAATATCATGCTATTCCTTTATGTTTTTATTTATTTTAAAGAGAAGGGAAGGGAGAGGGAGAGAGAGCTAGAAAAATCAATAAGAGAGAAACACCCATGGGCTGCCTCCTACACAACCTCTGCTGGTGATTGAGCCCGCAGCCCTGACATGTGCCCTGACGGGGAATTGAACCTCTTGGTGCATGCCTGTATACTCAACCACTGAGCTATACTGGCCAGCTATCATGCTATTCTTAACAAGTCACCTGAAGATGTTTTATTAGCTCATTTTTTAATAATTGAAAGTAACTATATAATGAGAAAAATATACGATTTTAACGAGACAGATAAAATACTTGAAATTGTTGGAACTACAGGTACTTGGAAGCACAAACTTGGGCATTTGTGTTAGCAGGTACTAAAATAGTCATGATTAAATAAAATTATAATTAATATACCCATCAGATCAATCTGTCATTATTCTAATTTCTTATTGATGACCTCAATAGTTTGTCTTTGATACTGCCTAAGAAAATAAAGCAGTTGAATGCCATGTATATGTGTAACTTGTAACGTATATTTAAATATATTTCTCCCCTCTCTCAGAATGCTTGAAGAACCATTTCTGGCTCCTCTCCAGCCACTTTCTTCTAACACACCTATATGGGCCTGCCGTCTTAGGAGTTGTGAGGTGAGTTAAAAACAACCCTTACCTAGATTCACTTAATGAATTACAATTCATCCCAAAATGTCCACCTTTTTTTGTTTCTTAATCCTCAATGGATGGTATTTTTCCATTGATTTTTAGAGAGAGTGGAAGGGAAGGGGAGAGATAGAGAGAAACACCCATGTGAGAGACACATTGATTGGTTGCCTCCTGCATGCACCCTGACCGGGCCAGGGATTGAGCCTGCAGCTGAAGTATGTGCCCTTGACTGGAATCTAATCGGTGATGCTTCAGTCTGCACGCCGATGCTCTATGCACTGAGCCAAACCAGCTAGGCCCCAAAATGTCTACTTGTGAAAACGACTAACAGAGGCTGTATCTCTCATCTATTCTTTTATTCCTTAGAGTTTGTATGATCTATTAAAGTAGAGATAATATAAATCTTCTCACTTCACTATCATTTTTTCCCTTGTCTTTCATGAAAATATAAACATGGCTTTTTAATATATATATACTTTTATAGATTTTAGAGAGAAAGGGAAAAGGAGAAAGAGAGAGAAACATCAATGATGAGAGAGAATCATTGTTCAGCTGCCATCATTTTTCTCTACTTTTGATCTTTTGACCATTCCTTCTCTTTCTTTGCTTATGCTTATTTATTTTCATCTTCTCAGTGGAAATTCTTCAAAGTTCACTGTTTGACCTTATTTTATTTCTCTACGTTTTATCCCTTGTACAGCTTATCAACTTTGTTGACTTTCAACTATCACTTTTATAAAAATCCCCAAATATATATCACCAGTTTCTTCTTTTTTTATTCCATTTTATTGAATTTATTGAATGACATTGATTAATAAAATTATATGTTTTAGTTATACAATTTTATAATACATTATATGTATATTGTGTTGAGTGTATATACATACAGAGACATATATATACTTGTCTATATTCTAAGCATCTATATTCAAAAGGGGAAACCAAGTTAATTAGTAAATTCTGTGTCCATTAGATAAAAGTATTTATGCTAATTTCCACAAGCTAAGGAAAAGAAAAACCAATTACTTATTTTTGGCACTTAAGGTCAGACAGGAATTCCAGAGAAGGGTCTTCATGAAAAGAATGCTGATATAATGAACAAATTCTTTGACATCATTTTTAAATAAGATACATCACAGTTTTCATAGGTTTTCAAACAGATTCATGGCATAATATCAAAATCAGTTTCATTAAAGAAGCTCCACAGGGAACCAGTGCCGTGTGGCTAGTTTTATGCTGATTTGGTTGGATATGGGGGGAGAATTTTAAGTATATGGAAGAATGGATACATGATATATTCTTCAAGCTATTTTCCTTAAAGATTATTTGTCTCTAACAAGATTTTGATAAAGTCAATGTGGCAGTGAGTTTGGCATTCTCTAACAAATACCTGGACAGTATCTATTTGATGACGCTAGTTGAATTCAGACCAGGTCTGCTGGTTGTAATAGACCATTGATCTGAAGGAGAAATCACATTGTCTTTTGAGAGCTGATGAGTCTTTTATCTTGGACAATCACCTCATTAAATTTTTTGTACAATGAAACATATTTGCTAATAATTTTGTTATTTAATTTTACTACATGCAGAAAATTGGAGATTCATACCGGGGCTACTGTGTAAGTGAGACTGAATTAGAAAGTGTTTTAACATTTCACAAGCAGCAAACACAGAGTGTTTGGGGGACTCGCCAATCTCCAAGCCCAGCCAAGCCAGCTACACGTTTGATGTGGAAATCCCAGTATGTCCCATATGATGGAATTCCATTTGTCAATACAGGTACTTTTTAAAAGAAATATTTTAAAAGGTTCAGCAGTAGCCATGATCCATTCTGAAACTGTGGTTTTCATTTTGGTAGATGATAACTAAATGTTAATTGATAAAAATGTATATTAAACTAAAAAGAATACTTAAAATAAACATAACCAATATTTGTAAAATTGCATTTTAATATATTCAACAAATCATGCTTCCTTTTGATATTATGCTGAAAATAAAAAATAATATTGAAATTCCAGGTACACCTCTTTAATAGAAATTAAACAGTAAGCAATTTTATTATCTTAAATATGTATATCTCTTGTGTTTTGTTTTTGTTTTTTTATCCAATCTCCAGATATTCTCTCCTCTTTTGATTTGTCTTGTGGTACAAATTTATGTCCATTTTATATAACCTATAAGTCTTGAGTTACTATATAGAATTGTGTATAATCAAGGGTTATATAGAATTTTAATATCAGGGTTCTCAAGCATCAGATGCATTATATACAGTATTCTCAAACACTAGTGTTTACTAGAGCAGTAGAGTTTCAGACAATTCCCAGAGATTTACCCTAAGACCAGTCAGATCCCACAGAACCTAAAAATAAGTGATTTATTCCAGGACTATGTGGGTACTGATTGAGCTGGAAGAGTTGCAGCCTCATCCTGGACCTCTGAGGGTAAAAAGAAATACTTAGAGGAAGATAAGATAAATGTAGCTTGTGCCCAGGTTTATCAGTATTGTACAAAAGAAATGCAACATTTTCCACTACCCTAGTTCTAATTCCTTTTTAACTCTTCACAAGTAGCCACTACGTGAATTTGGTGTGTATCTTTCAAGTCTGTTTTTATACTTTACCATACATGTTTGTATCTATGATTATATATTTTGTTGTTTTGAATATTTAAAAAATATATATAAATAATAAACTGTAGACATTATTATGTACATTTTTCACTCACCCTTATTTTGAAATCTATCCATATTGATACTTATAGATCCCAGTTAACTCAACTTAGTTATTATATAACAGTCCAGCATATGACCAAAACACAATTACTTTTCTATAAATAATCATTCAGGTCTCCAGCTTTTCAATATTACAAATGCTATAGTCAGACCTCCACAATATACATTTTTGTAGAAAAGATGTAATTATGTGTTAAAGTGGAATTACTGAGTGTGACTTATGCCCATTTCATCTTTACAAGATTCTCACAAGCTGTTCACTAAAGTGGTTGTATAAGTTCAAAAATTCCTTCTCTCAATTGTTTTTGGCCACATGTGTTTTAGAAGTTTGAATTTTTGGACTATAATAATGTAATGTTACAAAATACTTCTAGCATGTATTCTGTAGACAATCTATATATATAAAAGCCAAGCAACTGGAACGACTGGAATGACCGGTCGCTATAATGTGCACAGCTGCGGCCAACCGACCCCAATAGGCACCCCCAACCGCCTGCAGCCCCTCCCCCCGCATGGCCCCACCCGTGTTGGGTCTCTATATAAAAGGCTAATATGCTAAGTGTTCCTCTGCCCATCTGACTGGTTGATATGACACTCACTGACCACCAGGGGGCAGACGCTCAATGCAGGAGCTGCTGTGATGTGCACTGGCCATTTACAAAGAAATGGCAGCCATGGACCTGGTGCCGACAAAGCAACACTCAGCTTCCCCCAAGTGGGACTCGGGCCCCACCACCACCCCGGAGCAACAGCCCACCAAGTCACAGCCCATGCTGCCGTGGCGCAAAATGCGGCCCAGCCTAGCCCAGAAACGGTAGCCGTGGGCGCCAGGTAATGACATCATGTGGCAACGCCCAGCTTCCTCTCCCTAGTGACTACTAGCCTCCTTGGAGTGTCTTCAGCCCAGGAACACGACTTGCTTCATAGCCAGTACACTTTAACCAAATATCTGTGAAGCGTTTTCCCCTGCCTCATCTCATTTGATCCTCACAGAAGTCCTGGAGTAGGTAGATAGGACACTCGGTGGAATCTTATTCTCTTTTCATTAGCCAGAAAACAGAGATTTAGAAAGCTTAGACACTTGACCCGCCTGAAAAGAAGAAATGGTGGACCTTGAAAATGACTTCAGGTTTTCTCACTAATCAAACAGTAGTATTTTATGGATAGTCACACTAAGGAAGAAGTTTAAAAAGTTTGAGATGCCCTGGTATATAGTATATACTAAAGTATATGTCTCTAAAAGATAAGGACTCTTCCTCTCTTTCTCTCTACATATATATATATATGTATATGTATATATATATGTATATATCCTATATAATAAAGAGCTAATATGCTAATTAGACTGGATGGCTGAACAGCAGAATGACCTTCCGGACGACCTTCCAGACAAAGCTGGGGCTGCGAGGGCCTACTCTTGCACAAATTTCATGCATCAGGCCTCTAGTATATATGTATATGGAGAATCCCATTATCATGCTTTAAAAGAATTACCAGTAATTTCTTAATGTCATAAAATGTCCAGTGTTTCCATTCTTCCATTTATCTCAATTCTTTTTTCCATAGGTTTGTTCAGATTCACATCCAAACAGAGGTCAAAGAGTATATTTGGTTAACATATATCTTATATTTATTTTTATCTAAAAATTTCTATCCTGTTTCCCCTCAGATAGTTTGTTCTGTAGAGTTTGCCATATTCTGGATTTTGCTGGTTCTATCTCTGTGGTGTGATTTAACATGTCCTTTTATCTCATCTACTTCCTATAAACTGTTAGATTTAGAGGCTTAATTGAGTGAAGATTCAATTTTCATAAAAGTATTTTTTGCAAGAATACTTCGTAAGTTCTGCCTCCTTATTGCTACCTATGTGTCACACCTTTTAGTGATGTTAACTTGATCAGTGGAGTCAGTTTTTTTAGATTATTGTCAATTTTTGCCATTTGAGGAATGTGGGATAGTATTTTACTATTGTTTCAATTTGTATTTCCCTCTTTACTAGTGCAGTTGAACATCTTTTTGTTTGTTAGTTTGATATCCTTTTTCTTTCTGAATTGCCTGTTCTTAGCCTTTGCCCATTTTTCTGTTTGGTTGTTTCTTTATTTAAAAATTTTTTTTATGGTTCTTCATATTCTGCACTTTAATCTTTTGTTATGTGTCTTATAAAATACTGTTTTTCAAACTGTTGTTTTTACTTTACCTTTATTTACGGTGTCTTTTAAATACAGGTTTTACATTTTAATGTCAGCTTTATCAACATTTTAATTCATGATTTGCATTTTTGTTTTTATATTTTAGAAGTTTGCTGTACCCTAGAATAGGATATTCAACTTAAAATCTTTTTTTTTGTTTTATTTTTTTTTTTGTTACAGTAACAACTTTTTTTTTTTTTTTTTTCGCTTAAAGTATTACAAAGGGTATTACATAAGTGTCCTTTTTTCCCCCCCGCCCTTGACAAACCCCTACCCTCCCTTACCCCCCAGTGTCTTATGTCCATTAGTTATGCTTATATGCATGCATACAAGTCCTTCGGTTGATCTCTTACTCCCCTCCCTCCTGCCCCCCAACTCTCTCTGGCCTTCCCACTGCAGTTTGACAATCAGTTTGAGGCAGCTCTGCCTCTGTATCTATTATTGTTCAAAAGTTTGTAATGGTCTTTATTATCCATGAATGAGTGAGATCATGTGGTATTTTTCCTTCATTGACTGGCTTGTTTCACTTAGCATAATGCTCTCCAGTTCCATCCATGATGTTGCAAATGGTAGGAGTTCCTTCTTTTTAACAGCAGCATAGTATTCCATCGTGTAGATGTACCACAGTTTTCTAATCCATTCATCTACTGATGGGCACTTAGGCTGTTTCCAGATCTTAGCTATGGTGAATTGTGCTGCTATGAACATCTGGGTGCATATATCCTTTCTGATTGGTGTTTCTGGTTTCTTGGGATATATTCCTAGAAGTGGGATCACAGGGTCAAATGGGAGTTCCATTTCCAATTTTTTGAGGAACCTCCATACTGCCTTCCATAGTGGCTGCATCAACTTAAAATCTTAACTGTATAGTTTTTACATCTACATATTTGTATTATCTATTACTGTGTAACAAAGTACCCCACACTTGAGACTGAAAACAACAAGCATTTTTTACCTCACAGTTTCTGGGGCTCAGTCGTCCAAGAATGGCTTAGCAGGTGGTTCTGCCTTAGGTTCTCTTACAAGCCTGCAGTGAAGGTGTTGGCTGGAGCTGCGGTCATCTCGTGAGTGCCTGGGATGTCTGCTTCCAAGCTCACAGATGCAGCTGGTAGCAGACCTTATTCCTTGCCACAAGGGTCTCTACACAGAGCTGCCTCGCTATGTGACGCTGATTTTTCCCAGAGAGAGCAATCTAAGAAGGGAGTATTCAAGATGGAAGTCACAGACTTTTAAAATAACCTAATATAAGAAAAAACGTCCTGCCAATTCAGCTATGTTCATTGGAAGTTAGTAAGTCTAGACCATGGTCAAGGGAAGGGAATCACACAAGGACATGAGAACTAGGAGGCAGGGATCAATGGGGGGCATCTTAGTGACTGGTTATCACATTATTCTAACAGCCCAAATAGAAAAAAAGAAATAAGTAATTATAAAAGGAAATATAATTTTAAATGACATTATTTATTCACAAATACAGCGTGTACTAATTTCTATTTATAAAATGGTAAATTTTACTATTAAAATCATATGTATGTTGTAAATACTAGTTGACATTCAGTAAATGTAGTATTTACTCATTTACTTAACATAATGTGGTACATTTGCTAAATATTACAATCAACTTTTAAATTTATTTGTACATTTTTTTAAAATAAGTCGTATTGCTGTATTCTTTCCTTAAAGTTGTGTAACAAAGTATAGATTTTGATATAGCCACCACCAAGTTATTTTTAATCTAGTATCCAGAATGGATAGATACTTGATATAATAGCAGTAGTTGGTCTTGGCCCACAGGGAGTAGAGCCGTGGTAATGGAGTGTCAGTATGGGCCAAGGAGAAGAGGTTTCCAGTTAAAAAAGATCAGTGAGCAGGAAAGCAGGCCTTGTCACCTCTACAAAGCCACTTGTCCAGCCCGGTAAGCTTTCATTTCTTTTATTTCTTTCTTATTAAGTACTTATTTTTGAATAGCTAATATTCACTTTTTAATGTTTTAGCAGCTCCAAAAAATATACAGTGAGATCTGACTTTCTTCTTACTCTTGCTCCCTTATCCCTCTTTAAAGCAGCAACTCTTTTTTTTTTTTAATATATTTTATTGATTTTTTTACAGAGAGGAAGGGAGAGGGATAGAGAGTCAGAAATTTTTAAAATTGCCGAAACCGGTTTGGCTCAGTGGATAGAGCGTCGGCCTGCGGACTGAAAGGTCCCGGGTTCGATTCCGGTCAAGGGCATGTACCTGGGTTGCGGGCACATCCCCAGTAGGAGATGTGCAGGAGGCAGCTGATCGATGTTTCTCTCTCATCGATGTTTCTAACTCTCTATCTCTCT
Organism: Myotis yumanensis; assembly: GCF_028538775.1. NCBI lineage: Eukaryota > Metazoa > Chordata > Mammalia > Chiroptera > Vespertilionidae > Myotis > Myotis yumanensis. The sequence goes on from NW_027223759.1 coordinate 10,733,014, forward strand.
ACCTTCCTCTCTGTAAAAAAATCAATAAAATATATTTAAAAAAAAAAAAAAAATTTTTAAAATTGAGATATAATTTACATATATTAGTTTCATGGCTCCTTTTTAATAACATATAATAGTCTATTTATAGATAAATTATCATTTACTTAATTAGACTTGTAAATTTTCAGCTGATTTTTACATAGGGTAATAGATCTAAAACTTTACATGTAACTTGGGAGAAAAATTTCTATATGTGAAGAAATAATTTTTTTAAAATGTATTTTATTGATTTTTTACAGAAAGGAAGGGAGAGGAAAAGAGAGTTAGAAACATCGATGAGAGAGAAACATCAATCAGCTGCCTCCTGCACAGCCCCTACTGGGGATGTGCCCACAACCAAGGTACATGCCCTTGACCAGAATCGAACCTGGGACCCTTCAGTCCGCAGGCCGACGCTCTATCCACTGAGCCAAACTGGTTAGGACTGAGGAAATAATTTTATTCTCTATTTTTCTATAAGTACTTCCTGAGTATCTACTCTGTGCCCAGCAACTACGTTTGGGTGCCATGGGAAGTAGGGAGACTAAAACAGGTATAAGATTTTCCTTAATCATGGAGAACTTAAAATATTGTTGGAGTAGATCAGCAAACAACACCTTTAGAGAACATAATAGTATATAGTATGGATTAGCTAACTATCTTCAGAGAGAGATTATAACCATGCAAACACATTAATAGGACAGAAAGTATGGAAAGCCTGGATGCTGAGGTTTAGATTGAATTTGGATAGAAAGAGAGTTAAAGGAAATAAATTGTAGGCTAAGAGGACTATATAAATAAAGATAGGCATGATTGTATATTTGGTACTAGTATTAGAGGAAAAAGGATGATTTCTCCATTGAAATGATACAACCTTCATAGGAAAAGCAATTTTATATTTGAGGTAATTGAAAGTAACATTAGGTAAAAAGTGCCTTAGCTGGTTTGGCTCACTGGATAGAGTGTCAGCCTGCAGACTGAAGGGTCCTGGGTTCAATTCCAGTCAAAGGCACATGCCTGGGTTGTGGGCTTGATCCCCAGTAGAGGGTCTGCAGGAGGCAGCTGGTGAATGATTCTCATCATTAATGTTTCTCTCTCCCCCTCTCCCTTCCTCTCTGAAATCAATAAAAAAATATCCTGTATAATAATAGAGAAGCATGGTAATTAACTGTAACTTCGCTACCCTTCCCATTGGCTAATCAGCGAGATATGCAAATTAACTGCCAACAAAGATGGCGGCCGGCAGCCAGGCAGCTGAAGCGAGCAGGAGGATTGCTTGCTCCAGTGAGGGAGGAAGCCAAGGTTCCCCACCTGCCGCAGCCCAGCTCTGAGCTCCGGGTGCAACAATGTTGCAATTATAGAAGCTAAACAAACCCAGAAACCTGCTTTCAGCCACCAGCGGGCTCAGAGCTTAGAGCGCCAGTGATGGCAACAGAGTTTCAATTATAGAAGCTAAACAAACCCAGATACCTGCTTTCAGCCAGCCACAGCCTCAGAGCTGGAGCTGGCTCTCAGCTCCAATGACAGCTATAGAAGGTAAATAAATACCAGAATTAAAAAAAAAAAAGAGTCTGGGAGCTTCAGTCGCCCGCCAGCCTGAAAACAGCCCTCAGCCCCTCACCCAGACTGGCCAGGCACCCCAGTGGGGACCCCCACGCTGAAGGGGGGTGACCAGCTGCAAACAGCCATCAGCCCGTCATCCAGGCTGGCCAGGCACCCTAGCGGGACCCCCACCCTGATCCGGGACACCATCCAGGGCAAACCAGCCGGCCCCCACCCATGCACCAGGCCTCTATCCTATATAATAAAAGGGTAATATGCAAACTGACCCTAACAGCAGAAACACTGGGAATGACTGGTCACTATGACACACACTGACCACCAGGGGGCAGACACTCAATGCAGGAGCTGCCCTCTGGTGGTCAGTCGCTCTCACAGCGGGGAGCTCTGCTCAGCCACAGCCAGACTGATGGCTGCCAGTACAGCGGTGGTGGTGGGAGCCTCTCCTGCCTCTTCAGCAGCGCTAAGGATGTGGACTGCAGCTTAGGTCTGCTCCCTGCTGGCAAGTGGGCATCCCCCAAGGGCTGCCAGGCTGCCAGAGGGATGTCTGATTGCCATCTTAGGCCCAATACCCTGGGGGGCAGGCCTAAGCCAGCAGGTGGTCATCCCCTGAGGGGTCCCAGACCGCGAGAGGGCACAGGCCGGGCTGAGGGGCCCCCCCTTCCCCCCCCCGAGTGCACAAATTTTTGTGCACCAGGTCTCTAGTATATATATAAAAAGACTAGGTAAAAAGCTAGAATCATATGGAATGCCTTGAATGCTGCTAAGAAATTTTATTTCATTAAAGAGCAGATAAATTCTTTAGTAGAGAAGTGCAAATGTGAAGAATTATTGTGGCATTGATGTATCAAGTAGATTTAAGTAATGAAAGACTGGATGTCCAGAGGCCAGAGGAGGCTAGTAAAGTAATCCTGGTATGAGATAATGATGGCTTCCAGAAGAATGAAGAAGTGGCAAATTCTGAAAAAAAAAGTTAATATCCAAAAGTATTTAGGTATTTTTACTGAAATTATGGTTATTGTTAATTTGCTAAGTATTATGAAGCACTGAGAATATAGCATGTCTTTCACATAATCCTCTGAATGCTTTCTAGAATAATTGAATTTTTTCTAAATTTTAATGCTTCAAATAAACTTCTGGTTGATAAATTAGGTTTTCTTGAGATTTCAATATAATAAAAAATTCTCTTTCTTCTTATAAAAAGAATTTACATTAAAAAGGTACAAAAGTTTCCTGAATATAGAGTTCCTACAGACCCCAAAATTGATAAGAAAATAATACGAATGGAGCAAGAGAAAGCCTTTAACATGCTAAAGAAGAACTTGGTAGATGCTGGTGGTGTTTTTAGGTATGACATTTATATGATGATATTTTATTTTATAAATTAATTAGCTCCATTTGCAAGAATTCCTTCTGTAAGAGAAATAATAATTATGGTTTCCAGTTATTTTATTAACGGTTTTTATAGGGTGGATGCCTCACTAGTAGTTCCCTAAGTATTAAAATGATTTGATACTGTATAAGCCAGAAGTAAGGAACCTTTTTTCTGCTAAGGGTCATTTGGATATTTATAACATCATTTGCAGGCCATACAAAATTATCAACTTAAAAATTAGCCTGCTAGAGAATTTACTAGTATATGTATATATGCATAACCCATGGATACAGACAATAGAGTTGTGAAGGCTTGGGAGGGGGTGAAGGTGGCGTGGAGGCGATCAATGGGGAAGAAACATGAACAAAGGGGACATATGTAATACTTTCAACAATAAAGATAAATTTTAAAAAAGAGAAACAAAGAAAAAAATTAGCCTGCTATATCTGGTCAAACATTTAATTAACTCACCCCTAATGTCTTGGTAGGAACAGACCAAATGATTTTGTGGGCCTTTTATGGCCTGCAGGCCATACGTTCCCCACCCCTGGTATAAGCCATTGAGTTTATCAGCCAGATATCATGGCTAAATTTTACCAAACAATTCTGTATACCATAAGGAAGTTTTTTTCCAAAATGACAAATACATTTTTAGCAACACATTTCACTATATACTGTATTTAGTACTTTGTTTTAGATACTTACTAAGAGCCAAACTTGTAGTTACTTGAATATTTTTTTAACCCACCTTTGATTACTTGTGGCAGCCAGAAATGCATCCTAAGCCCTAAAATTCTGTTTTATATCTTTTATACTAAGGTTTTAAAATATTTTAAGTTTAATTTAATTTTTTAGTAAATTTATTGTGTGACATTGGTTAATATAATTATATAGATTTCAAGTGGAGTTTTCTGTGATACTTGATATGTATATTACACTATGTGCTCACCATCCAAAGTAAAATCATCTTCTGCCCTCATATTTGGCTCCCTAAGGTCTTAAATAAGAAGAAATATTAGTTTTCTTTTGTGTATAAGTCTAGAATTTGCAATTGTATAATGAGGTCAAGGGTATGGGTCATAGTTTTTGTATGATCTTTAAAAAAACTTTCAGATGTATGAAAAATAAACTCAATAATTAGATCCTTCAGTTTGGAGAACATTGCATATAACTTTTAATTAAGTAGGTTCCATTTTATGCAATATCAGTCATTGCAAACATTTTGTACAAATATATCAATTAAAACAGTATCCTACCAGATCGTTTCATTTTCTTAGCATTTGTTTTGTGCACTGCACTATTGTATGAGCGACCTTTTAGTCTTATTCATTGGGTAACAGGAGCTGGAATGCTGTACAGGCAGTTTGTTGAGCCCCTGTCAGAGACAGTTCTCCCGCATAGCTCAATCTTGTGTCCACTTTTTGGTTGGAAGAATAATAGGTGCAACACAGGGGTTGTAATCTGGGGACAAAATGGTAGACGAGTGGGAAAGTACACAATTCAAAAGATGATGTTATAAAAAGTCTCATTATTTTGAGGTGAAATTTACTTAATAGGAGATTTAAAATACCATTTTCGTATATATTTAAATCCAGTGCCTTCCTTAACTTTAGGGCCATAGTAAAAAGTCTGTTAAAAAAAAAAGATTTTTATGTAATTGGGTTTAAAACTAATCTTAGAAAAGTTAAGCAGAGGGCAATTTAAATTTATGTTTAATATGATATAATAATATATATTTTTTCATAAAGGATTATTCCTTCTCTTGATAAGTATTAACAGATGTAATTATGATTCTTGCCTTTGTCTAGTAATATAATTTTAAATATTTTCTCTTGTTAGGTGGTATGTACAGTTACCTACACAGCAAGCTCATCAGTATCACGAATTGGAGACTCCCTCCCTCCCTTTGTCACCTTCCCCTTTTCCTGTGTCCTCTCTGGAAGAAGAGGAAACTGCAATTAGGGATGAGAATTGTACATTACCCTCACGTCTACATCCTCAAGTAGCACATAAGATTCAAGAATTAGTATCACAAGGAATAGAACAAGTGTATGCAGTAAGGAAACATCTAAGGTATTGTAGAAACAAATTGCTCGAATATGTTTTTCATTTTTGTTTGTTGCTTTAAGTAATACACTTAATATTATAGAAATTTTCAGTAAATATGCCATTAGAGTTCTTTCCACAGTGGCTTCACCCATCTGCATTCCCACCAACAGTGCATGAGGGTTCCCCTTTCTCAGTATACCAACCAATACTTGTTATTTGTTAACTTATTGATGTTAGCCATTCTGATAGTTGTGAGGTGATATCTTATTGTGGTTTTAATTTGCATTTCTCTGATAATTAGTGACATTGAGTATCTTTTCACTTGTCTATTGGCCATTGGTATGTCTGCTTTGAAGAAGTATCTATTCAGGTCATTTTCCCATTTTTTATTTGGATTATTTGTTTTTCTGATGTTGAGTTTTATAAGATCTTTATAAATTTTTTATTAACCCCTAATCAGATGTATTGGTGAATGTGCTCTCCCATTCAGTGAGTTGTGTTTTCATTTTATTGATGGTTACCTTTACTGTGCAAAAACATTTTAGTTGATTTAATCTTATTTGTTTATTTTGTATTTTTATTTTTCCTTGTCTGAGGGGATCGATCAGAAAAAAATACTGCTATAAGAAAGATACTAGATTTTACTGACTATGTTTTCTTGTAGGATTTTTATGGTTTTGAGTTTAACATTTAAGTATGAAACCAAAGATTTTAAAACCTTTAGGTCAAGGTACTTATTTTAAGCTATTTGAAATATAATATATTTTATTACAGCAGAAGAATATGGATAGTTCTTTTGTCTAGTGAAATTTTATATGTAGCACTTTGGTCTAATTTTATTGATACTCAGGATATAATAATTGCTAGTAACTATTATTGTCATGTGGCACTTACCATGTGTGTGCCAGGTGTTATGCTATGTACATGACATGCATGAACTCGTTTATTCTTACTACTATAAAATTGATATATTTTTCCTCGTTCTGCAGATGAGAAAATGGTTAAATAACTAGCTTAAGAGATAGAGGCAGAACTGCAACTTAGGTCTGAATCTACAGCCTGTAGTCTTTGCCATGATTTCTTGTACTTAATTGACCTGTTTGTACTTGTTGTTGTGTAGTCTGATCTGAATAAACTAATGAGTATTTTCTAGGATTATTCCTTAATTAATACATTACTTTATTATTTAGCAGATTTCTTAGACATTTTATATTTATTTTCATTGAGGCATTGTTAGACTAGAACCAGAACTTGGTAAAGCAATCCACTATTTACTAAACCTGAATTTTAAGAACAGGTATAATACAATTCTGCGATATGGTCTACCTAATGTAATGCACAAAATTTTATATATTAATTTCTTTTATGTATCTATTTTTATATAATTATATGGCAATACTGCCTTCTATTTCTATCTTCTGTTTTGTCTACTTGTAACATGCAAGGAGATCATATTTTATATGATATTAATTGATGCCTTTTAGAAGCAACATAACATGATATTTATGCAAATAATCTGAGTGAGAGCCCAAGCTCTCTTACTTACTAGGGAAGCGTACAATTTGGGGCAGATTACTTAACTTCTGCAACCTATCAGTTTCCTTATCCATAAAGTGGGAATGCAAAGGATTATATTAAGGGTTTGAATAGATACTTGATGTGAAGTGTTCAGTGCAGTGCCTGACATAGTAGGCATTCAAAAACATCCTTAAATTGAAAATAGTGATTCCTTTAAATCATAAAAATGTAAAGCTCACTCTAAGATATACAGTTGTTTAACCAATGTAAATATTACATTTCTTTAATTACATGAATTCTATGATTTAAGGTAGGGAAATGAAAATGGAAAAAGTTAAAGTACTTATAAAGCTATAAACCATGTTTTATACTATTTATGCTAAAAAGAGAACCTTCTCTCATGTGATCTAAAGTAAATCGCTAGATTATGTTTTATTCTATTTTATATTACCTACAGAAAATTTGTGGAAAGAGAACTGTTCAAATCTGATGAGGTACCTGAAAGACATAATTTATCCTTTTTTCCAACTGTAAATGATATAAAAAATCACATCCATGAAGTACAGAAATCCTTGAGAAATGGAGATAATGTATCTAACTCAGAGATTATTCCAGCAACGGTATGATTACAACTGTAATTCCTTGTCTTATTACATAATCTTTCTCAGCCTCCATTACTATTTGGACTAATAGGGATGATTGCAATTAGGCCATGTAAGTAACTATGATATAAGAGAAAATAGGGGTATTTTTCTTAAAACGTAAATACTGTGAACTCTTAAATGATGATTTAACTAAATCTATTTTTTGCTTTCACAAGAAGAAAAACCAGTGAATATCCAACTCTGACTATAATAATAGTAATAGTAACTTTATTTAAAAATCAGCTTAGTTTATCTCTGTAAAAAGTATACCTTATTCATTCAACAGACAGTTATTGATTACATGCTATGTATATTTTCCCCTCTTTAAGTAGATGGGTAAATTTAAATAGAATAGTTCACACTTGAATAAACAAAGTAATAATGTTCTATATTCCACCTATGGATATTAACCCTTTGCGGTCCAATGTTATTTTTGGAATTCAAATAGTCTGGTCCAAATTAATTGACGGGATTGAATGTTGAACCAGTTTGCGGTGTAGACCTCAGCCTTGACATTGGACCTGCTCCTAGCGCCTGGTCTGTTGAGTCAGCCTCGACGTTGACCGAAAAGGGTTAAGGTTACTTCATACTGTGGTAGTATCCCTCTGAATATTGGTAATTTCTATGAAAATTTTTCCTGCTCTGAAGAGATTAATATAATTACCCAGAACCTAGTCATTGTAATGCAGGTAGTGATTATGGCATTAAAATATCAGCAACAGTATTCTTTGTTCTCCACATTTTTACTATCCAAATTCAGTAACTGAATAGATTAATAGATTCAGATTTTTTTTGAAGCTAGAGCTACTAGTCTTTGCTATTCAAAACTCTTAATTATTCTTTATCCCAAATTCAGGAATGGAAACAGATTTGGTTAGCAATGATCTTTGCCACCTACACTTTCTAACCAAAGTCTTGCTATCTGAACTTGGGAAGCTAATGCATTTAGTTAGTGAAGTATACTTGTGCTTTGAGAATATAAACAAGTGAAGAGAATAATTACAGACTAAAACATAATTATACTATGATGGAATATGACAGTTGTATTGCTGTTTTAAAATATTTTTTAATATTCTACTGAAGTGAATGTTCCCTTTTTAGCTTCAGTGGACTACAGACAGTGGGAATATTCTCAGAGAGACTGTGACAGTAACATTTGCAGAAGGTAGGTTATCTTAATACCTTTAAAAATATAAAATCAAACAATGTTAAAACTGGAAGACATTTAAGATAGTATCTCATCTAATCAAATTTAATGGATAAGGAAATCATGGCTCAAAGAGAAAAGAGTAACTATGTTAGGACTTATCAAAATAATTCCAGCTATTTAAATTCCCTCTTATAATCAGCTCTTATGCTTCTTTATGATTGAAATTTGAGTCGGATTACTATCACAGTTTACTGTAAAGTTAGGTTAATTCCAGTACTAATACTGAGATACTCTGATCAGGAAACTGATTTTTCTCATATGTTCTAACTCCTGTGTTCTCTCAATAGCCCAAACTTATTTCAACCCCTTTGTTCTCTCTTTTGGAAATGTCTTCTCTCTCTCCTGCATGGCAAACTCCACTCACTACTCAAATAATAATCTCTTTGGCTGTAAGTGCTTTCTTAACTTCACCCCCTGTATAAAGTTAGCTATTTACTCCTTTGTATTTACCTCTTCATTTAACATGGTATCCTTTTGTTTACACATCTGTATCCTTCATTATGATTTGAGCTCCTCAGGGGTACAAGGATTGTATTTTATTCAAATTAATATACCTAGTTCATAGCATGATGCCTGCTAAAAAGTTAACACCTAAAAAATGCTTTAGAATAAATTTATGAATAACTATATACAATACAATTATTTCTTTTTTTTAATCTTTATTGTTCAGATTATTACAGTTGTTCCTCTTTTTGCCCCCATAGCTCCCATCCACCCAGTTCCCACCCCACCCCATGCCCTTATTCCCACCACTGTCCTCATCCGTCTATAGGTATAAAATTGTTGTCCAATCTCTTCCTGCACCCCCCACACCCACTTCCCCCCAAGAATTGTCAGTCCACTCCCTTTCTATGCCCCTGATTCTATTATATTCACTAGTTTATTCTGTTCATCAGATTTTTTATTCACTTGATTTTTAGATTCACTTGTTGATAGATATGTATTTGTTGTCACTTTGTTGTTCATAATTTTTATCTTTACCCATTTCTTCTTCTTCCTCTTCATAAAGAATACCCTTCAGCATTTCATATAATACTGGTTTGGTGGTGATGAACTCCTTTAGCTTTTTTCTTATCTGTAAAGCTCTTTATCTGACCTTCAATTCTAAATGATAGCTTTGCTGAATAAAGTATCTTGGTTGTAGGTTCTTATTATTCATCACTTTGAGTATTTCTTGCCACTCCCTTCTGGCCTGCATAGTTTCTGTTGAGAAATCAGCTGACAGTCGTATGGGTACTCCCTTGTAGGTAATTGAGTCTCTTTCTCTTGCTACTTTTAAGAGTCTCTTTGTCTTTTGCCCTTGGCATTTTAATTATGATGTGTCTTGGTGTGGTCCTCTTTGGATTCCTTTTGTTTGGGGTTCTCTGCGCTTCCTGGACTTGTAAGTCTATTTCTTTCACCAGGTAAGGGAAGTTTCTGTCATTATTTCTTCAAATAGGTTTTCAATATCTTGCTCTCTCTCTTCTTCTGGCACCCCTATAATTCGGATGTTGGTACGCTTGAAGTTGTCCCCTAGGCTCCTTACACTATCTTCATATTTTTGGATTCTTTTTTCTTTTTGCTTTTCGGGTTGGGTGTTTTTTGCTTCTTCATATTTCAGATCTTTGACTTGATTCTTGAGACCCTCTAGTCTGCTGTTGGATCTCTGTACATTATTCTTTATTTCAGTCAGTGTATGCTTAATTTCTGCTTGGTCCTTTTTCATATCCTGGAGGGTCTCACTAAATTTCTCAGATGTTTCTAGAAGATTCTTGAGTAACCTTATAACCATGGTTTTGAACTCTATATCCAGTAGTTTGCTTTCCTCCATTTCTTTCGTTTGTGACATGTTTCTTTGTCTCCACATTTTGGCTGCTTCCCTGTGTTAATAGAGTGGCCTTGTGTGGTAGGTGTCCTATAGGGCCCAGTGGCTCAGCCTCCACAATCACCTGAGGTGGACACTCTTGGTGCACCCCTTTGTGGGCTGTGTTCACAGTCTTGTTGTAGTTAATTAAGCCTTGATTGCTGTTGGTATCACTGGGAGGAATTGACCTCCAGGCCAGTTGGCTGTGAGGACCAGCTATGTCTATAAGGGGAGAACTGCTGTGCTGGAGACACCCTTATGTGGCAGGACTTGCTTCAGTGAGGCTTTGGTGCTCACTGAGTCTGCCCCTTGAGTGTATCGCTTATGGATGTGAAGAGTTGTAATCTGGTATAGTCTCACACTGACCACTGGGTACACTGGCTCTTGGATCTCTAAGGAGGTGCAAAGTCAGCCACTCCCGGAGGCCACCCAGCAGGAGCTACAGAGAGACCTGCAGATTCCTCCTTTGTTTGGGGTTTGGAAGTGCCCAGATGAGGCGCAGCTGTGAATCAAGGCAGGCTGCTGCTGTGGAGCCTTGGGCCTTCTTTTGGAAGTTTTGGAGCTCTCTGACCCAGCTGCAGTTTGTTAGGTTAGGCTGTGAAAGAACAGGCCATTCATATGCAAAAGCCGCTGCGCACAGCTTGGGTGGGGTTGTAAATTGGGTGGGGCAGTGTCTCAGGGAATCACCAGAGCGAGCAAACAGCAATGGCTGCCAGTCAGCCCTGCGCCGGGAGGTTCCTGCATCTCCTTGTCTCAGCATTCCATGCCCCGACGCAGGAACAATGATCGCTGCTGCAAGCACCTCTGAGAGAAAGCCACCCTCGTGTTCCTGTTCCGATGCTAGACAGTCCAGTTTCTCCCTGTATGAGTCTGGGTCCCCAGGGTCTCGCCGGGAACTGGAGTTCAGAGCAATAGGGAGCTTGTATCTCCCTCCCGATGGAAAAAAACAGCAGCGCACCCAGTTGCCAGCCTGTTTCGCACATGCCTCCACACTTCCGCCCCTCCTACCAGTCTCATTGTGCTTTTTTCTTTCCTTTTGGTTGTAGAACTTCCACTCAGCCAGCTTTCCCATGGTTCTGGATGATATTTGTTTTGTCTTTAGTTGTAGTTTTGATGTGGTTGTGAGAGGCAGCAAGTACAGGTGTTTACCTATGCCGCCATCTTGGTTCTCTCACAATTACTTCTTTATTCTTGGGCATATTAACCTTTGAGTCACTGACTACAGATAACTTTCAAATTCTTTAGCATTATTCATTTGTTCTGTGCATATTTCACTCAAGGTGATAAATGGCAGGCCTAATGGAGAACAAGTAAGTTTCTTAATTAAATTGAAAGTTTAGCAAGAGAAAAAGATACCAAACAATATGTTCTAATTAATCACTATTAGGGAAAGCATCATGAGAGAGTTTTGCAAAATTTTGTGGCAATAGTGATAGAGACATATAACAGTCCAGGGAGTAGGGAAGTGACACTTGAGAAAGTGACTTTTAGACTAAGAACTGAAGAATAAATAGGAATTTGACCATCAAAGGAATAGCATGTTCGAAGGCTAAGCAAGAAAGAGCTTGTCATATTCAAGGAATTAAGAGAGTTAGTGTGGTTTTCAGCATAGATAATGCTTGGAGATAAAATTGAATAAGCAAAACAGGTCTAGGAGGCTCTTTCAGCTGTGCCTTTGAAATATGACGCTGGTTTAACAGGGGGCATTCATATTGGAGGTGGACAGATTTAAGAGTTATTTTAAAAGTAGAACTAAAGGCCTTGGTTATCAATTGAATAGGTGCATGAGGTAAAAGAGTGGGAATAATCTAGAATGATTCCCGAGTTTCTTCCATGAGCAGCTGACAAATAGAGGCATTTACTGAACTCAGTAACACTGGCATAAGAATAGGTATTGGTGACCACAGGGGAGAGTGAAAAAGATCATGAGATCAGGTTTGGAAAGCTTTCGTATCAGAGCCCTTTCAGTAGAGTGGATTGGGTGGAAGCCATGTGGGTGGATGAAGAATGAATGGGAGATGAAGAAATAGAGACAGTGTGGCCTACATATTCAAGAAGTTTGCTATGAAGGGTTTATGGGGTTGAGAGAAGGCATTTTAAGACAGGAGAGATCTGAAGAAATAGGTGAAGATGAAGATATTTGATAGCTTTGGTGGTGGGAAGTTGAAGAAATTTCTATCTGATAGCTTTTCTTTTCTCTTTAAAGTAAGAGTGCTAAAAATGAGAGATCTCAGGAAGGGTGGCCAAGATTTTAAGACAATGGAGATTAGATACCATTCCTAATACAGAGAAAGAGAAACATTGTAAGGTTGTCACATACAGGTGACTGTCAGGTTGATGTTGATGATCATGAATTGGTTTTGGTAGTAGCCGTGAGTTTCTTCTTCAGTGGCATTTGGCTTCACATGTATAGGCAGTGGAAGCCATTTTCATCCAGAGTTAGGGTTTTACTATGTGGGTATGACCCAAGGACAGAGAGACAAGGGGGTTCAGGATATTTCCAAGAGTGTGGCTAAAATTATAAACCCAGCACGCTAAGCTGGATGGGGAGATAACTTTATTAAGAAAGAGGTTGATAGATCTGAAGAAAACTGAGGAATCACTTGACTGGAGGTTCACATGAGGTTGAAGAACAATTTGTAATGGAGTACCTGAGCAAAAATACCTGGGAGGATAAGAAGTTGTGATCAGAGAATGGGATGTTTGAATTAGAGATTTTAGATGTAGAATAGTCCAGGGTATGACCATAGTAGTCATAGCAGAATGAAGTAGAAGGACAATTAGAAATGAAAAAGGCAAGAAATGTGAGAGTCCTATTTAATCCTCTCAGTAGTCCTTTGAGGAAGATTCCCTTATTATCCTTATTTTACAGATGAGGAAACTGAAGTTTAGAAATTGGGTTAAATAGCATGTTGAAGGTTACAGAAAAAAGCCATCCTTGTCTGACACCAGTGCCATTTATGAAAGCAATAAATGGCTGTTGGTAATTGGTTTTTGATTGATTTAAAATGATGGATATACTTGGGTTAACATAAGAATTACATGAGAAGGAATCAAATTCCCTAAGGACAATTTACTTTACAAATTGAAATATTGAGAAAACATTTGTTCCTTAATGAATTATTGAAAGAAATTTTATACTGTTATTATTGAGGCCCTACTTTATACCAGGCATTGTCCTAGGGCTACCAAAGATGAGTTAAGTTTGGTCCGTATAATTGAGAGGTTCAATAGTTTTCTCAGATTTAGAGAAGTTTAGGTATGATCCAGAATCATGGCATGGAAAATGGACTTGATTAGAGTTACAGATGTAGAGTCTTTCAAGGAAAAAAAAAAATTATTTCCTTTTCCAGTATATCCTAGATGTACTGAATTAAATTTAATAGAGGTTGAACCTAGGAATTTATATATTTTTAAAATTCCCTTAGTGATTCTGATAATCTACCAAGTTCTGAAAATAGTGGACTAGATAACTTCTTAAAGTTCTTTTCAAACCTTTGACATTATTTCATGATAGTTAAGGTTGTAATTAAGTCTAGTATCCTAGAAGCCGTACATTTTTTTGTTTTAATAGTTTATTTTTTATATAATTTAGGAAATTCACCAGAAGAATCGTCTACCACCAAAGTGGAAACAAATCAGACAAGGGGTTCTTTGTCTCCAGAATCAGCCCATTTGCTCTCCTCCTCACATTCTTCATTTCAGCCAAAAATATTCACACAACTACAGGTAGAAATTCAGTAAAATAGCCAAATTTGAGACCTTTTTCTTCTTTCTTCAACCTCCCTTCCCCTCCTCCTCCTCTTCCTCCTCTTCTTACAGATTGGTTATAGAATTATAATAATGATCAAAGATGTTTTCATTGTTAATTTCCTGACTTTTTGTATCTTGATTTAAAATGATAATTTAAACAGTACATTTTGAAAAAGTTTGAGTGGACTATGCATGCAATAAAATTTAGTTTTCCTACTTTTCCTTTGGTTCTTATTTCTGTCCTCACATAATATTTGTTTACAACTGTACTCTTATATTTTATTTCGATTTTGTGTCAAAAGAATAATATAGCCTATGAGAACTTTTATATAGTAAATTCAAACGTTTTGATGTAACTCTTTTTGATTTAAAAGGGTTTACAGTTGCAACCAAGATTCACTTCTCCTGATGAATCACCGGCTCTGATATCAGTAAATGACCACCTCTCCTCTAGTCCTTCAAGACTTCTGGATTCAATACGAAGTACTGTAATAAATAATAATTCTCTACAGTGTGGTCAAAGTCATGGCCTTCAAACAGATACATGCCTTACCCCAAACAACAGTATTGCCTCTACCATGGGTAACCTTCCAGCACCAGATCAAAATGTGGCTGCAGTGGATCAGCTGGTGGACGTTGGAGATGCTGAGGATACAGAGAATCTGGAAGGAAGTGTTCATCGGTTTCTGTTGGGAAATGTACAGACCATTCCAATACAAATTATAGACAGCCACCCACCTCTTAGTAAGTTAAAATCATCTTAAGATTTTTTTTTTAAACACTTTATGAGCTGTCGTCACTACACTACAGAAAAAAAAACTATCATTTCTACTCAGTGGGTTTATAATATGTAAAGAAATCAAGTAAAGCTATGAGAAAAAGGGAAAACATTTTATGAGCATATGTTTTAATAGCAAACTTATTTTTTTTTTCAACTGTAATTATTCATTAATTACCTATTTTTACATGGAAAATCTGTGGTGATGTTAGATCAGGAAAATCTATGGTGATGTTAGAATTCATGAAAAATTAAACTTTAAAGGGAAAACTAGTGAAAAGGTTATTATAGAAAAATTAATATGCACATAATGAAAATGGAATGAAGTGGGCAGATATAAAGATTTAAAGGAAAATTTTGAGTTATAGACTTAAATGTTGAGTTCTGTGGAATTTGAAAGGGGACTTGGGTATAATACATGACTTTGTTACCTTCACTTTGTAATGAGCCCAGTCAACATAGTAATAGACTGTTAACTCCTACTTGACCTATGTCACTTCTTTTTCCACTAATTGTTCTGGATTGGGCAGTTTAGTGGGAAAAGATTTGCAGTTTGCTTTGAAAAGCAAAATCTTCATAGAAATTATCCTTAGAACATATATTTTCCCTACATTTTTAATCATCATTCTTCCAGGTAAGGAAAAGTGTGAAGTAGTTCCTTCCAGAAAGTAATTATTGTCTTTTAAATTTATTTGAAATATTATTTTTTTGGGGGGTGGTTAATCCTCACCCTAGGATATTTTTCCATTGATCTACTGGGGATCGGCCCGCAACCTGGCCATGTGCCCTTGACTGAAATTGAACCTGGGACCCTTCAGTCTACAGGCTGACGCTCTAGCCACTGAGAAACACCAGCCAGGGCTATTCTGAAATATTTTAGATCAGCAAACACATAGCTCATGCAGAACTATTGTTTTAAGTTGTGGTATTTTTTCTAAAGTACTTACATAGTGAAGTTTCTATAGAGAGGGAACATTTTCTTAATATATGACTACATGTGAAAACCATAGGGAAATGGAAACACATTTGTGAATTTATGATACATATGCCTGCTGTTTGCAAAACAAGTTATTTTGAAATAATGGGAGGCTTCTTAACTTTCAGTCACAGATGCTTTTACAGTTATGTTTAAATATTAGTTATTCCTTATAATTTTATCACATTATGGACTACGTTTTTGTCAAAGTATCTTTAGAGGAGAATAACTTCATAGCTTTCTTGTCTCTCCCTTTTTTCATTACTTGAAGCAAACTGAAGGAATGTAACATGAATGGCTATTAAGATGTCAGAAGCACTAAATTCTCAAATATACCAACTGCTTTTCTAAGTTACGTAGTTCTTTTTTCCAAACTATTGTTTTATGCTTTGCTTCTAATTTATATAATTCTAAAGATCCCTGTGTTATAAATTATATTAACCTTTAGGGTTTTTCTTTTATTTTTTGTTTTAAAGTTGAAGAAAACCCAGAAGGTACCATTTCTGTGAACCAAGTTAAACAGGAACCCAAAGAACCAGCATTGTCTATGGAAGCAAAAAAAATTTTTGGACTATAAGAAATTATCTGCTACATAAATTGTTGAAGCTTTCCAGAACTGTACAACTCTGGTGACTTCTGATGTCATAGAAAAGAAGGTGAATATTGTCAAACCTCAGCAATGTGATAAGTGGACTGAAGACTGATTTGATGAGTAGCTTTTATTTAAAACTGATATTTGTTGCCAATTTTATATTTTTACTTTAAGAGATATTTTACACTTCTTATTTTGTATAATTCTTATGCTTTTTGGGTATCTGATAAGGCCAGTATTTCAAAAGGCTATCTGAACTTATCCATGGTAATATAGCTTGAACACAAATAGTTATCTAACTTATTCCCTGGAAATACCTAATTTTGGCTCTTAAAAAATGAAAAAGAACAAAATACTCTGTGTGCGTGCGTGTGTGTGTGTGTGTGTGTGCGTGCGCGCGCGTGCGTGTGTGGTGCTTTTAAAAATTTCTAAAAGAATTTATTCCCTCTTTAAAGTTGTGAAGAAATATTTTAAATTGGCAGATAGGTGAGAGGAGATTTGTAGTCTCTCATTTGGAAAAATAAACAATAGATTTTACTTCATAACACGAAGCCCAGCACTCACATCTGTGGAAACTGTGTATAGTTGCATTTTAGCGTCTTTCATTCTGATTTTTATACTTGTAACTCAAACCAATAGCACACTAATGGTAATCTAGTAGAAATTTATAGGATCTTGGTAAGTACTGAGAATTTCAACTTGAATTAATCAGATAAGCAACAGAAATTAATGTATATTACATGGATTTATGCAGTATTGTAATACAACTCTACCTATGGGTAGAAAAATGTAGAAATGGAAAGAATTCTGAAAGAATAATAGAATTCCATGGTATTTACAGATAATTTGGGGAACTTTTTTATATCAGCAGAGGATTCCTTCTTATTTTATACTGAAGATTCAGCTCTGGTTAGGAAAGGATTTGAGTTGTATTTATTTTTTTATGCCAAAGTTTTTACTGAATTGATGGTATTAGAATTTATAGTACTTAAAGGTAAATATTAATAGTTTAAAATTTAGTTTATATTAAAACTAAAACAACTGATGTGTTATATATATTTGCTTGTTGAGTAAGTACATTTACTTCAAATATTCAATATAAGCTTCTGTTTTCTGGAAAGTCAATTATAACTATCAAGAAATCAACTTAAAGACTTGTTTCCTTCAGAGACCATCTCTGGGTATATTTAAAAGTAATAAGATTTTCAAATGGATTTTAATGTTTAACACTTAAAGCATGTGCAATATAATATGGAATTTAACCATAATACTTCATATGAGTATGAATTTTCTTTCCTTTTCTAAGTCCAATCTCCCATTTTTAATTCACTTTAATAGTTTCAGGTTCACAACATGTATAAGTATAAAGCACTGTTATATTAGGTGGAATTTTAAAATTCCTTGCTCTTTAGATTTGTATCCTATTTAATATAAAATTTATTATTTAAACCCCTATTTAATGCAAAATTAATATTCAATTACATATGTGATTTTTAATAAGACTTGCTTATCATTTTCCTAATAAATGAAAATATTTGATACCAGCATTTATAGATAGGCTGCCAGATCTGTTATGTTATGCTAAGTTAAACACAACTGTTAGTTACCTCAAACCCAGATTTCTCTTAGTCTGTGTGTACTAAGGGAATAAGTCCAAATTAATTTGTAGTTTAGTGTTCCATTGTAGGTAATGTTCTTTTCATTTGTTATTTCTACTTTTTATGGAACATTTTTGCAATATTTTATATAATCTTCACCTTTCATTAATGATAATAATTTATTATTAAATATTTTACCAATTGAACTGTATTTCTTTGGAAACATTCCTTTATTTTTTGATGTTGAGTTGCTAAGGAGAAATGCTTGTTAAGATACAAACTCCAGTCAGTTATGGATGAGGATGAGAGATGTCCAAGGATTCAGAGTTAATCAAGAACAAAACATAGTTTAGAAATATTTCTCTCACTTTATTCTCTGTGAATGTCTCTTTTTTAAAAAAAATTTTTGATTTCAGAGAGGGAGGGAGAGGGAGAGAGAGATTGAAACATCAATGATGAGAGAGAATCATTGATCGGCTGCCTCCTGTATGCCCCCTACTGGGGATCAAGCCCGCAACCCAGGCATGTACCCTGACCCAGAATGGAACTGTGACCTCCTGGCCATAGGTCGACGCTCAACCACTGAGCCATGCTGGCCGGGCTGTGAACGTCTCTTCAGATACTGTTTTTTTTCTCTTTTATTATGAGGATAGAAAGTTACCGTGCATTCTCCCCACAAACAAAAAACAAAAGAAAAGAAAAGTGGATGAAGGAAGTTTAAATTCCTAATTATATACTCTTTTGGTTTTTAGGTAGAAACTGGAACTATCAATATTTTCATGTAAGTATTTCAATGAGTAGCTCTTTAAAAATGGTTTTTAAATTAGTTTTAAAAAGTTCATTTGTCCTCTAAATGCATATTCAGTCACAATATATCAGTATTGTATTTTAAAGGTGCTTAGTATCACTTTTTTAAAAGTACGTTTACATATTTTAAATATTCAGTTATCTTTTAAATGTGCAGGATGTTGAATACAAGTGCATAAAATTTTCGGTATCTTTATTTGGCATTCTCCTAACAGCTCTACAGCAAAGTTGGATAAATGCTCTTTTGTGTCATGTATCACAAGGTCCAATATCTGTAGTAGTAAGTTGGACATTCAGAATAAGCGCTTAGAAATTCATAATTACAGATGAGCTTTTTTCTTCATTGTAGTTTTTATGTTCCAAGTCTCCAAGTGAACTTTATATACACTACAATGAATTATAGATAAACATAGCTATGGTGAGCATTTTCCTAAATACTGATTTTCTATATAAGCAGTTAACTTACTTAAAAGAAAAAAATGTTTATGCTTATACCAGGTAAATATTTTCTAAAAGTTACAAAAGTGACGGAAATCAGATTTTGGGGTCTGGTCCTGCATTAAAGTTTCTAATTTTGAGGTTCATCAGCTTGTATTTTATCTTTATATTCTGTCAAAGTACATACTTAATCATGTGAGTATGAGAAAGTTGTCATTTAATTTGTACCAGGATTTTTTTAAAAAGTTTTAAAAGTGTGTGTGTGTATATATATGTATATAGTAACTTAATGTATAGTGTCCTTGGTATAATGTAATTTTTTCATTAAAATGCTGTGCTTTTTTTCTTAAACTTGTTAGTTTTCTTTTTATACTTTGGGGATAGTGGTGATTTTGTTCATTTTGAAGATGCTGAATAAATACTTTAATATCTGAGAATTCTGGTAGTAGATTTATGTTTAATTTGGAATCTGAAAGTTTTTAAGCATAACTACGAGTAATAACTGTTATCATTACATTTGGGGAGAATATATATATTCCTCTCAGCTCAGCCAACCCTCAACATTTTAAAACAATGTGCAAAGTAAGGCATTAGTAATTCCTTTTCCCCACATTTTGGTGCTGTGACATTTTCAAGTATAGCATTATATTTTTTGAGTAATGACAGAGTATGCTTTTTAAAAAGGAGGCAGCATTAATTTTTCCCTCTTTGCTTTATTCCCCCATAATTCCACTCTGCCTGTTTTTCAGGATCATAGAAAATCTTTCTCCCTCCAGAAGATTTACTCTTTTTCATCAGCTGATTTAGGCTTTAGACATCTTAAATGGTGTATTGTTTTGATTCTGAATATCTGCATTTCTACTTAATTAACATAGTTGTAATGGCAAAGCCTTAGTATTTTGCCACATATATATTAACTATGAATTCTGTTTTTAAATATTAAAAATATTTGTTATTGAGTGAATTGTTAAAACTTCAGGAATAAAACCAGAATTTTTAAAAAACTCACTTATTAATGAATCCTAAACTGATTCATGAGAAAAATTAATAAATTGTATGGTTAATATGGAAAACCTTTGAGAATGTGATATGGGTGTAATAAGAGTGCAGGAGAGATGTTGTCTAAGGGTACAAGCTTACAACCAAACTCCTGAAGATCTAATGTACAGCACAGTGATTATAGTCAACAATACAGTGATTATAGTCAACAATACAGTGATTATAGTCAACAATACTGTGCTAAATTTCAAAGCTGTTCAGAGACTAGATATTAATTGTTCTCACCACGAAAAAAAAAATTTTGTGATGAGGCAGAGGTATTAGCTAACACTATGATGGTAATCATATTGTCCTATATAATAAAAGCCTAATATGCTAAGTGTTCGGTCAGCCATTCAACCAATCAAAGCATAATTGCTAATGATATGCTAAGGCAGCTCAACCACTTGCTATGATGTGCACTGACCACCAGGGGGCAGACGCTCCAACCGGTAGGTTAGCTTGCTGCTGGGCTCCGGCCAATCGGGACTGAGCGAGAAGGGCCAGACATGCCCTGGAGCCCTCCCGCAGTCCCTCCCCGGTTGGCCAACCTCCCGCGTCTGTCCCCGGCCCTGATCGTGTACTGGTGGGGTCCCTCTGCCTGGCCTGCACCCTCTCGCAATCTGGGACCCCTCGTGGGATGTCAGAGAGCTGGTTTTGGCCCAATCTCACAGGCCAGGCCAAGGGACCCCACTGGTGCATGAATTCGTGCACTGGGCCTCTAGTGATACATAAATTATAAAATCAGTATATTATATACCTTAAACTCAGACAATGTTTTATGTTAATTATATCTTCATAAAAATGAATTCTAAAACCAGAGGGAAAAGGGGGAGGCAGATACCAGCAGTTTTTAATTTAAATATCTTTTCTGAGGTATAATTGACATATAATAAACTGCACATATTTAAAGTGTACAATTTGATAAGTTTTTTTAAAAATATATTTTATTGATTTTTTACAGAGAGGAAGGGAGAGGGATAGAGAGTTAGAAACATCGATGAGAGAGAAACATCGATCAGCTGCCTCCTGCACAGCCCCTATTGGGGGTGTGCCCACAACCGAGGTACATGCCCTTGGCTGGAATCGAATCTGGGACCCTTCAGTCCACAGGCCGACGCTCTATCCACTGAGCCAAACCAGGGCCAATTTGATAAGCTTTGATATATGTATACATATATCCAACCATCATTCCAGTTAAGATAATGAACATATCTATCACCCCCAAAAGATTCCTAGTGTTCCTTTGTAATCAATCCATCCCCACTTTTCCTTTACTCCCACACCCACCCCACCGTCCCCAAACATACCAAACTGCTTTCTGTCACTAAAGATCAATTTGCTTTGTCAATTTTATAAAATGAAATCATATAGTATGAACATTTTTATTTGACTTTTATCAATCAGCATAGTTATTTTGGAATTTATGTCACAGGGTGAACAATTTATTCCATTTTACTACTGAGTAGTATCTGATTGTATGAATATACCATAATTTGCTTATTCATTCACCTGTTGATGGACATCTGGGTTGTTTATGGTTCTTGGCTATTACAAATAAAGCTGCTATAAACATTTGTGTAAGTCTTTGTATGGATACATACTTTCATTTCTCTTGGGTAATAAATAGGCCTGGAATGGCTAGGTTATATGTTAAGTATATATTTAACCTTTTAAGAAAATTTCAACTGATTTTTCAAAGTGGCTGTAGCCTTTTATATTTCTGTCAAGAATGTATGAGAGTTACAGGTGCTCTCTATCCTAGCCAACATTAGGTATAGACAGGCTTTTAAATTTTAGGCATTCTGATAGGTGTGTAGTAATAATATACTAGTAACAACCACATAAGTCATTGTGGTTTTAATGTTCATTTCTCTAATGAACACTGTTGAGCATTTTTTCATGTTTTGTTTTGTTTTTTGCCAACTGTATATCTTCTTTAGTGAAGTGTCTGTTTGAATCTTTTACCCATTCTTCAGCTGAATTGTTTTCTTATTATAGAGGTTTAAAAAGTGTATTCTAAATACAAGTCCATTATTAGAATGTGATTTACAAATATTTTTTTTCTGGTCATAGCTTATCTTTCACCTCTCTTAACAGGATCTCTCAAAGGGCAGAAGTTCCTGATTGTGAAAAAGTCCAATTTATCTTCTCATAAAATTAAATTTATTAGGATGGCATTGGTCAATAAGATTATATAGGTTTCAATTGTACCTTTCTATGATACATGATTTGTATATTGCATCGTGTGCCACCACCCACAGTCAAATCATCTTCCATCACCATATATTAGTATTTGGCCCTGTTTATCTTTTACTAGTCTCCATTCCTCTTCCCTCGTAACCACCATATGGTTATCTGTGTCTATGAGTTTCAGTGTTATATCCCACATATGAGTGAAATCATATTGTTCTTAGTTTTTTCTGACTGACTTATTTTGCTTAGCATAATATTCTCAAGGTCCTTTCATGTTGCAAAATGGCAGGCAGTATTGCATCTTTTCTTACGGCTGAGTAGTATTCCATTGTACATATGTACCACATCTTAATCTAGTCATCTATCAAAGGACACTTTGGTTGTCTCCATGTCTTGGCCACCGTGAATAATGCTCCAATGAACATAGGGGTGCATATATCTTTGAGAATAAATGTTTTCAAATTTTTCAGGTAGATACCCAAAAGAGGGATTGCTGGGTCATATGGTAACTCTATTCTTAACTTTTTGAGGGATGGCCAAACTGTTTTCCATAGTGGCTGTACTAGTAGTTTACAGTCCCACCAGCAGCAAATGAGTTTTCTTTTACTCCACAACCTCTCCAACACTTGTTATTACTTGTCTTTTTTCTGTCTCATTTTGTATAGTTTATTATGGCTGTGTCTTCAAATTTACTGATCTTTTCTTCTGCAATGTCTAATACATTGTTAATCCCAGATTAACTTGGTATTGTTAGTAATCCAGTGTATTTTTCAACACTGACATTGTAGTTTTCATATTTAGAAGTTTAATTTGGGAATTTTTTTTTGTCATCCATGTCTCTACTTGACATTCTGCATCTTCCCTCTAACTTCTTGAATATATGGACTACAGTTATAAAATTATTTTAATGCTGCCCTAACCGATTTGGCTCAGTGGATAGAGCGTCAGCCTGTGGACTGAAAGGTCCCAGGTTCGATTCCAGTCAAGGGCATGTACCTTGGTTGCGGGCACATCCCCAGTAGGAGGTGTGCAGAAGGCAGCTGATCGATGTTTCTCTCTCATCGATGTTTCTAACTCTCTATCCCTCTCCCTTCCTCTCTGTAAAAAAAATCAATAAAATATACTTTTAAAAATTATTTTAATGTCCTTTTCTACTAATTCTGTCAACTTTTTTTGAGACATTTCAGTTGATTGATTTTTCTGCTCATTATTTTTGTATGTTTTCCTGCTTCTTTGAATTCCTTATAACTTTTGATTGCACGTTCAATATAATTTTTACCTTGTTAGATACTGGATATTTTTGTATTTCTATAAATATTATTGAGTTTTGTCTAGGACACAGGTGTCTTGAAAACAGTTTGTTCCTGGAAAGGCTTGCTTTCAAGCTTTGTTAAGTGGGACCAGAGCAGCATTTAATCTAGTGTTCGTTTTGTCCCACTGTAAAAGCAAAACCCTTTGGAGTATTCTACACTGTGCTTTTGAGTTAATGCGGTTTTCTACTCCGGCTGGTGGGAATGGGCATCCTTCTGGTCCCTTGTGAGCCTCAAGAGTTGTTCCCTCAAGAATAAACTTTGTGCCCTGGCTGGTTTGACTCAGTGAGGGAACAGCTCTTGAGGCTCACAAGGGACCAGAAGGATGCCCCTTCCCACCAGCCCACCAGGCCTGTGGACTAAAGGGTCCTGGATTCAATTCCCGTCGGGGCACATGCCCGGGTTGTGGGCTCCATCCCCAGTATGGGGCGTGCGGGAGGCAGCTGATCAGTGATTCTCTCTCATCATTGATGTTTCTATCTCTCTCTCCTTCTCCCTTCCTCTCTGAAATCAATCAATATATATATATATATATAATACATTTTGTAATTAATCTGTCTCCACCTACTAGATTCTAAACTGCATGGGGCAGGGACCTTTGTCTTTTTTATATTCATAGATTTATCACAGTGGTAGATGCATGGGAAATATTTTTGAATGAATGACCATCCGCATTTAAGATTTTGGTGTGTCCTTATAGAAAATAATTAGAAAACAACCCAAAGAGAGTTGGGAAAGTCAAGGAGAGAGAATTGCTGAAGAAATGTCTTTGGGTAAGAGAAAAGGGATGGAATCTAGCACCCAAGGAAAGGGTCTGACTTTAGATAGACGCATGGATACCTCATCTATGAACAGATGACAAGTCAGCCTACATGGGTAAAGATGCTAGTAGGTGGGGACAAATGAGAGTTTGTGGAAATTATCTTTTGATTGCTTCAGTTTTCTCAGTGAAATAAGCAAGGTCCTTTGGTAAGTGTGAAGGTGAGTGTGGGGGAAGTTGACAAAAGCTAGTAGAGTAATTAGACTAAGGAAGTATAATCAAGGAGTTGGCAAAAGTAGGTTTACTGTTGAGTAGATGAAACACATTTTCTTCTTGTATTATTTATTTATTGTTGTATTATTTATTTGTATTACAACTATAAACCTACTTTTGCCCATCCCTGTATTATTAATGGGTGTACTTGATTAAGGGTTCATTTGAGGTTTATGTTCATAAATTGAAATTCAGATTAGTCAGCATGTTTGTTTTACTCCAGCTACAATCAACAGTGACTAAGTATTCATTGAGAACCAGACACTATTACCTGCGGACTGTAAGATATATTAACAAAACCTCATCCTAACCCCATGAGGACTCACAGTGTATTGGCAGACATATACATAATTAGCCAATTGTGAAATGGTGTGGTAAGTACTATCTACTCAAAGGTAAAGCATCGTATATTAAAGAAGTTCCAGGCTGGTGAGCAATGCAGGTTGTGGAGGGAACAGCAGATTACTGTGAGAAGGCAGAAGATTGCGAAAGAATCACTTCCAAACTCTCACCTCCCTCTGTCCAGTCAAAAACTAGGTGTAAACACTATTTTATATAAAATACTCTTATGTAAAAACTGTCCCAATCCCAACCAGATCCCCTGCTTTGAAACTCATCTTAAACTAGATCCCCAAAACTCATAAATATTGTACCTCTAACTTCTCCCATAAGACACTCCAAAGACTATTAAGATATCCTCCCTTACTGCAGTAAGCAAAAAACTGAGCTCTGCTCTATCAACAGGTTATTTTGGAGGTATTTTAAAGGAGCCAGCATTTGATGATCTTGGAGGTCCTATAAAAATCTGGTCAACTTGGAAATAGCGTGCTTTCTGAGGCCCTTTGAGTCTCCTGCACAGGGTCTCTCCAATGACGATGGTAAGGTAAGTTCATATTGAGTTTCAGCTTTGATTTCTTATTTATCTTCATCAACCACTCCAAATGCTGTTTAATTTGTTTAGTTTGAGAGTGGTATCTAGGAATAAGAGGCTCTTTTTAAAAATCCAGATTGATCAAGTTTGAAAAACGTATTTTTGGTAGAAATCTGCATTATTGCTCACAATACTTTTGTGTGTTTGTCCTTGTCATTTCTTCACTGTTAATCTGTAAGAAGAAGTCCAAAGGTATTAAGATGGGTGTAAGCTAGTTTACTCAGAAGACTTCTCTTCAGACTGACATCCTTTGGAAAAATGCCTCAGGTCATTTATGAAAATCTTACCAAATTTTACTCACTGTTGTGTTATTTTATCCATTAAGATTTAGTTCTCTTTCGGAGGGGGGGGGGTCTCCAAGATACAAAGGTGCACAAGATTTGACTGACTATTGCCAGACTCATAGGTTTATTTTTAGTCTAGTTCTGTACCCAACTGGGTTGAACTCCTGCATCTTATATGTATTTATATTAGAATCAAAACAAATCTTAAAGTTTCTAAATGATATAAGCATTATTTGGAATTATAGTGGTTACTTTGAGGAACTTTTTATATGAACAAAATCATTCCTTTGGGAGTCACTTTGAAGCACAAAGGGAGCAGTATCCCAAACATACAATTGTCTACACATTTTTTAATTTACTGATTTTAGAGCAAGGAGCAAGAGAGGGAGAGACAGAGGGAAAAAAACATATTAATTTTTTGTTCCTCTCATTTATGCATTCATTGGTTGCTTCTTGTATGTGCTCTGACTGGAGATTGAACCCACAACCTTGGTATATCAGGGCAGTGCTCTAACCAATTGAGCTAGGGCCTGTCCACATTTAAAGCAAGAAGAAACTTTCAAGATATATTCAAGGAATTATGAAATTGCCTCCTTAAAAGATTCCTTGGCAAAGGCAAGAGAAAATTGTGAAAATTTAAAAATGAAATCTTTTAGATCCCTTAAAATCAAATTTGAATATAAAGTCCTTTATTCTTCTTTTCCACTTTCCCTTATGTTCCTTCACTTTTCTCTTTTCTGTTTATCCTTCTGTTCTTCTCTCCTTTCCTCCAAAATACCTCATAAGAAGATGGTCTTGTAGGTCTAAAAGAGAAAAATCACTTTGTTTCGTATGAGAGACACCACTTTCCATACTCCAAGTATTTATAATTACTGCCTCCTGCACGCCCCCTACTGGGGTTGACCGGGACTCAAACTGACAACATTTTGGTGCCTGGGACAACACTCAACCAACTGAGCCACACCAGCCAGGGCGCTTAACTAACTGCCTTAAACTATCAATTTTTAAAAATCATTTTTATACATTATTCAACTTTTAATAAACTATTAAACTTTTCACTTATTTTGCTTTTACCTAAAATATGGTTGGTTGACAATACAAATTTTGGCTTTTAAAAGATGACTAGAATATCCTTCTAGTTGCTATCCTGTTCATGAATCGCTTAAAG
Organism: Myotis yumanensis; assembly: GCF_028538775.1. NCBI lineage: Eukaryota > Metazoa > Chordata > Mammalia > Chiroptera > Vespertilionidae > Myotis > Myotis yumanensis. Next base: position 10,760,136 of record NW_027223759.1, read on the forward strand.
CCAGTTAGATCTTGAAATTCTCTTTTTTTTTTTAGATCTTGAAATTCTTATGTAAATACACTCTCTTAAGATCTTTCCATCTTTTCAAGTTTGATTAACATTTGAAAATACATTGTAATGTTTTTAGTAATAAAAAACATGGGTATATTTAGACCTTCAAGAAGAATTTAACCAAGGGAAATAGGCAAGAACAAAACAAAAACATTAGCTTTTAGTAGCTGTAAAACAATGTGTGGCTTTCACAGTAACAGACTTCTATATCAGTTGCATAATAGTAATTCTTTATTCATGAGGTCTTTATTTCCATGGAAACACTGAGATCATTTTAATTTTTAATTACACTAGAGTTTACAGTTCCATAGATTTTAACTCTATCAGTAAGCACAGAAGCCAGAGCTTCACCCACTTCTAGTTAAAAAATGTAAAGGAAGAAAAGGTAGTTTAAAATGATCAAGAATTTCATGTAGCAGTAATTGGTTTTTTTCTTTTTAATTCTTACAACATTGTATTGCTCTAAGAAAGAAATATTCCTTGTTACATGACAAGTAAAGAAATCCAGATATTGATTAACATGAATTTGAATGAGAATAATTAAATTTCAAGAAAACCGCTTTCTGAGGACAAGAAATCTCTCCCAGTCTCAAAATTTTCTTTTCTTCACAGGAAATAAGAACTTAAAAAGAGAAAAATGCTAATTTCTAAATAAAAAATTTCCTGTAATTTCCTTTTTCTTCTTGATTAAAGAGTTTTCTCCACTGTAGATTGTGGAAGTCTTAACTTTTAATTAACTTCCCAGCCATGATAGAAAGTTCATTATACATGAAAGCAAAGTGGTTTTCTTTCATGTTTCAACTGAATTTTAAGTACTACAGTTTGTATGGTGAGGGGAGTGTATGATTACATGTCGCCTTGGGAAATACATCACAAGGTCTAGAACAACAAATACAGTTTTAATCTTGTCATGTCTCTACTTAAAAACTCTAATTTTATACAGAATGAAATACAAATCATTGAGCCAGCAGTCAGGACAATTGCAACCTGAAAGGGGGCCAGGCCAGTGGGCCTGCCTCTGGCTGGCCTGTAGTGTGTGGGTTCCTGACCTCATGCAGGAAAGAGTCCAGGTGGTTTTGAGTATGTTTATTCAAGCTGGGACAGTGAAACAAGGAAGGTCCTAGGATAGAAGCAGCAGCAGGAGACAGCCTAGGCGGGGCTGCTTTGGCTCTCTAGAAAGCTTATAGGAAAGAAGTGAGCCGAGGTGGGGCTGCTGTCAGCTCACTGGAGAGTCAGAAAAAGGGGGCCTTGGAAACAGGTTCAGGGGTTAGCATGGGATGAGCGGCTACTGGTTGCAAGTCTGGTGGGGTCCCTTAGAGCAGCGGTCGCCAACCTGTGGTCCGTGGACACTGGTGGTCTGTGAGGTCCGAAAGGCTGGCAGCTGCTGCCTTAGAGCTTAGGAGATGCACACCTGTGGGGGAAGAAGAGGGAAAAGAGAAAGGTGCTGTTGTGCTCCCGGGCGGGCGGGAGAGTAGGAGCAGGGTCCTTCATCTTGAGGGTTTTAAAGGCTGGGAATTTAGGGGAGGTCCTAGGGCAGGATCTCAGTAGAATATCCCTCAGCTTTTCCAGGTCTCCTTTCAGGTCATGGCTTCACTGATTGGTCGGCATCAGGGCAGGGGGTCACTAGTCATCACAGCTGGTCCTAGCATTGCCTACCTTGTTTTGCTGGGCCTGGATCCAAAATACAACTGAGGCCTAGATATTATCTCCAGGGAGGAAAGGTGTGTGTGTGGGGGGGGGGCAGTTAAGTAGAGGGGTGTCTATACCCCATGACTAGTGATATGAAAGGTCACGGGAATCTAAACCACATGGTCAGTGATTTGCCAAGGGAGGATATGCCAGTTTTGCCCATTGCTAAGCACCAGCGGCTTTCTGCCCTGGTGACCTTCTCTATCTGCTGTAAATTGCTCAGCCAGTGTGTTCAACTGTCTGTTTCCCCATTCCACTTGCCAAGGAATTTTCATAGCTTTTTACTATCCTGCCTCAGTTGGAGCATGCATTTTTAAATTTTTAATATAAAAATAAGTTGAAAAAAGATATCAACTACCAGCCTGGAGAAGGTGACAGTCCAAGTGTGCAACAACCATCCTGCTAGCCAAGAACCTACATGGCCTTCTTTTGGCCAAATATTGAAAATGTTTATTTTTTAAGAAAGATGACAAGCCCTGGCCAGGTGGCTCAGGTGGTTGGAGAGCCGTCCTATTGCAGGTTTGATTCCCAGTCAGGGCACAGACCTAGTTGTAGGTTCTCTTTAGGAATGTTTGGAGTAAAAGTGATTGTAGCTTCCCTGGAGAGACACTGATGAGAACTGGGAGAGCTAAGGGAACTGGGGATTGTCCAGTAGACACTTCTTATTTAAACCTATGTAGTGAAATATTGCACTTGTTTCCTTTTGGTGTAAGAAAAGAAATGACCTAAACAAAGACATAGCTCCTAACCTCCCCTGTGACTCTCTATAATCTTTGGTCGACTTGAAACCTTCAGCACAAGAACTGCGTAATCCTTCACTGCAATTCAGATGCTAAGTGTGTCTTTCATCTGAGGGAAAATGGAAAGGAGATATTAGAATGGGATAATCCTTGTTCACAAAAGTTTAATGGTTACCTGCCTACCCCAATATTAGAATGATTAGATGGGAAAGATCATCAACAGAGACAATACTGATAAATTCCCTGACTTTCTCCTCTTTAGTGCATAGCTAGGGACCTCCTGTGGAACAGAAAGGAGGAACCTGTCCCACAGGTTACATGCATTAGTCCTTGGTGAGTTTACTAGGGTAAGTCAGAGCCCAGGAGTCTCCTTACTGGTGACAAAGCTGAGGCCTGATCCTATGATGTGAACATTAAAACAAAATACCGCCACCCTTTGTGTCCCAACAGGAACATCCATATGCCAAATGATGTATCTATTTCTTTCTAGATGTAACTGCAATGATGTTGTGTTTGAAGACTCAGTGCCTACATGTAGCAATTCATTTGGTTTTGTGTCACAGATTACATCTCTTCAATATCTGTTTTATTAGTCACAAGGGGAAGGTGAAGAAGATGAGAATAGATGGATGCAAATTTATCAATACTACTCCAAAACAAAATTCATCAATACTACTCCAAAGCAAAATCCATCTGTATTAACAGTGGGAATGTTAATACTTAAAGTGTGGACTGTGGATCAGCAGCATTGGCATTAGCTGGGAGCTGGATAGACCTCAGACCTACTGAATTCCAGACCTACTGAATCAGAATCAGCATTTTACCAAGATTCCTTGAAAGTTTGTGAGGCAAACATTGAGAAGCAGTGTGTAGAACGTTATCATCTTTCCTTATGGACAACACATTTTTTGCTATAATTTACAAATTGATTACATTCGTGTCTTATAGTGCTATTATGATGAGTCCAACATGCTGTAAACAGTTTGTAGTGGGAGCAAAACTGGAGGTGAAATAGTATAGATAATATAGTGAAAGAGATCATTTATTTCTTTCATTATACTGTCTTCAAACATTTACTGTACTCCTATTGTGCATAAGACACTATTCAAGGACCTGAAGATATAGCATTGAATAAAGTCTCTGTTTTCATAGTTCTTACATTTTATTAGGGGGAAACTCATAATAGGCAAATAAATATGTCAGCTGATAAGTGCTAGAATGAAAAATAAAATAAGAGAGAAAAGGGTATACTATTTTCTAACAAAGGGTCAGGGACTGCTTCATGGATGTGTTAGTCTTTTGGGCTGCTGTAAAAAATACCAGACTGGGTCATTTCTAAACATAAATTAATTTTCTCAGTTCTGAAGACTGAAAGTCCAAGATTAGTGTTGTTGGAAGAATGCCCTCTCCCAACTCCCAGACTTCTGCTTACCTACTCACAGGGCAGAGAGGGCTGGGAGCTCTGAGATTTTATAAAAGCACTAATCCCATTCATGAGGGCACTCTCTCATGACCTAAGTAGCTCCCAAAAGCCCCCACCTCCTAACCCCATCATATTGGGGTTTGGATGTCAACATATGAAACTTGGCGTACACAAACATCCACACTGCAGGAATGGACAAGGGGATTCTGGAGTGGAGACTTGAAAATTGTGTGTGGACATCAGGGGAAAGAGCATTTTCGGTCCAGTGGCAGTTTATGTAAAATCCCTGAGACTGCAGTGTGCTTTGTGAATTTGAGGAGCAGCAAGGAAGACTTGTGTCTGGAGTGAAATAAGGGAAGCCCAGGATATTAGAGAAGTTAGGAAAGTGTGGGAGGAAAATACAGGTCCTTCCTGGCCATTTAAGGTAGGATGGGAAGCCACTGGAGAGGTCTTTGTAGAGGAATGGCATCTTATTTCTGTGTTAAAAGAACACTTTTGTTGCAATGTTGAAAATCAACCATGGGTGGGGAGAGTGCATAAGTAGAGGCAGGGAGAAAAATTGGCTTTGCAATAAACCAGAAAATATTATTTTTAAGTGTTTTTTTCTTTTTCTTTAATGTTTTTATTGATTTCAGAGCGAGGAAGTGAAATATAGAAACATCAATGAGAGAGATGAATGGGTACCTCCTGCACACCCCCTCGTGGGGGGTGGAATCCGCAACCTGGGCATGTGCCCCAACTGGGAATCAAACCGGTGACCTTCTGGTGCATGGGCTGACACTCAACCAACCGAGAGCCGCACTGCCTGGCAAACCAGAAAAGATTTAATGGTAACTCAGATCAGGGTGGTAGTGGTGGTGGAGTAGATAATGGTTAAATTCTGGATAGATTTTGAAGATATCGCTGAAAGGATTAGATTGAATGTGACATACTGTATATGCGACAGGTGGCAAGGATACCCCCGAGGTTCTGGGACTGACCAGCTGGAAGAATGGAACTGCTAATGACTATAATAGCAAGAGGAATTCCTCACCGTCCTTCTGAGTGGCACATGCCTGTTAGCCAGCCAAGGAGAGATGCTGAAAAGGCATAATTTGCAAACAACTACTCTATTTACTCCCAACTCAGTCATCTTGGAGGGGAAGTAGCTATTAATAATAAAGGAATGGGCATGGCTCTATCCCAACCATCTTTACAACACTGAAACTTGAATTTCACCAATTTTTCATGTGTCATGAATTATTATTTTGATTTTTGTTGTCAAAAAACCTAAAATATTGACTCTCTGGCTTTTAGTTTGCTGACTGCTGGTATATATGAAACAAGATGGGACATTAGTTGATAATTTTTAAAGATTGGTAATGGTATGTACATGGGGTTTCTTTGTATTAGTTCACTTTTGTATATGCTTGACATTTTTCATAATAAAACGTTTGAAAAATGCTTAGGCGTACCAACGGCGATCAATCTTAAGAACTATCCCCTGCCCGTTTAAAAAAAACAACACACCCTGAAAGTTGTATCTTGTAAATGCAGCCGTTTGTCTCTTCTTTTTCTGACAGAGTAAAATCCGTTTTAAAACTTTGGGTAGTGGTAAAAGGAGATTTTTAGGACTGGACGTTCGGCGACGGGGAAAGCACGTTTAAGGAAACGGAGTTTTGTGGCGTGTAGGGACCGTTGTCTGTTTTTTGACATTACTATAGACGACGAGGGCCAATTCCCCTTTTACAACAAGAAATCCAAAGAAAATACACATTAGCTGTCACCGTATTGCCCGCTGCCCTCCGATGATTTCCGGAAATGACGCCATCAGGCCCATGCTACGTCAGCCGGACCCCAGCAGTGCCGGGCGCCGACGTCAGCACGTAAGCGCCCCCCTGCAGGTCCAGGCCTGCGAGAGGACCGACTGGAGCGGCGCCCGCCGCCGGGTTTTCAGGAGACGGCGGGAGTGCGACTGCGCCGGCATTCCGGGGCGGGGCTTTCCTTCACCCCGCCCCTCCCCAGCATGAGCGACCAATGAACAGCGACTGCCCTGGGGCCGGGGAAATTTTCAGAGGCTGGAATGATTAGCCGAGGGGACAGCCCCGCCCCTGGCCCCTCCCAGCCCTCGCGCCCCGCCTCACGCCGTCGCCGCCCCGCCTCCCGCTCCCGCCCGCCTCCCAGCTGCGGGGTGACACGGGGCTTCGGGTTGGTCAGGGGGCGAGGCAAAGTTAGACGTGGGCCCGAGGCGGCGGCGCCGGCCCCAGCGCGAGCGCGGTGAGGAGGAGCGGGTCGCCGGGGCGAGGGGGCTGCGTGGCGGAAACGTGAGGGCCCGGGCGCTTGGTGGGAGCGCTCTGTGGCCCGAGGGGCGGCTGTGAGGGGGCGAGGTGCACCCGGGTGTGTCCCGGCGCGGTCCGCCGGGCGTGGGCCGCGGGTGGGAGCCGCCGCGCTCTCCTGGCCCCGTTTCCAAAGCTTTTCTCGGCGGCCCGGCCCCCGAGTTTGCCTCCCGTCCGGTTGTCTGGGATGCGAGGAGGAAATGTAAGGCGCTCCGAGAGCCCTTGGAGGCTTTCCCGGGGTGTGTTCCTGGCCGGTCGCGCGTACCTTTCTTCCGGGACGGGAGCGGCGGGGGCAGGTGGGCAGGTAGCTGTTCACGCTCGGAGGACAGTTCCAGCAACAGACAGACAGACAGACAGGGATGCCCCCCCCCCCCCCCCCCCCCCCCGCCCCGCGCCCCGCCGCCCGCGACTAACATTTCCAAGTTTAAAAAGCAGCAGGCTCGGGAATGCCGAGGGGTTCTGTACGTCAGGAGTACGATCGCTTTTTCTTTATTTACATAGAAAATAGGAGCGGCGACGTCGTGCGCTGTGCATTGTGACTGGGCGCGATTTTCGTCCTGAGCTCGCGCCTTCCCGAGTCTGCCGGGGCGGCTTCTGACTCGATATTCCTGGGAAATAATACTGTTAGCTGTCGGGTCTCCCTGCAACGCAAGTTTCCGCGAAATTAACTGTAAGAAAGGCTGAGGCTGCTGTTCGTGGGGCGTGAGGCAGAAGCCTCTCCCGTCCTGTAAATCTAGTGTTTGCGCTGCTCTCTCCCGCAGGTTTGTGAAATGACCGGCCACCGCCGAGGAGGAGAAGCGGGGTAGCCGCTGAGACGGAGTTTCAGTGACCAGAAGACAGCCCAGGGGCGTCGCGTCTTTTTTGCTGCCCCTGCCGCTTTGAGCTTTACTGTAACAGCTGAAAAACTTGGAAAATAAAATGAGCACGCTGTGGTCTTGAACATCCATTTTTATTTTTTATTGGAGGACACATTAAAAGCGCCAGAGTGACAGCCGGAATGGCATCCAGAGAGAGGCTCTTTGAACTTTGGATGCTTTATTGTACCAAGGTAACTGCTTGCTTTTTTTTATTTTTTTATTTGCACGTTTTAAAATACTTGGTTGTGAGATTTTTATGACTGGCCCTCTTAGCACTTCATTTCACGGATAATAACCTGTTTGTTGGTAGGTACGACCCACAATTTAAAAAGACGGATTTGCTGCTTGCCTTTTCTGCAGGTTCGAACACATGCACAGCACTGGCACACTGTTCCAAGCTCTGGGGTGTGGTTTTTATTTGATATTTGTCTCCAGTGATCCCCAAATTATATAAGTAACATGACGACCTTAAGAGAGAAATGAAGTATTTTCCTTTTTTGTTTGTTCACTTTCCTCTTTCTCCCACAAGTGGGAGCAGAGAGGGTTTCAGGAGAAGAGCCTTCGACATTTTTCTCCTGGTCAGCCTTTCACGTCGTATTATCCAGGTGACTGATGACAGGGGAAGGTCTTTGATTGGAGGCGGTCACTCTGAGCTGGCCGAGATACTCGCACCTGATGAGCGCCTCTCATCTCATCCTCACAGCCATCCCGTGCGGTGGGTGTCGTCATTACCCCCTTTTACCGACGAGAACAAGCTGGTGCTGAAGTTGGGGGGCTGATGAGGTGCAGGACCGAGCTTGAAACTCAGCACCGCCTGATTCACACCCATGGTCTTACCCATGATGACCCCTTACTATTTTTGGTTTTGTCATTCACAAATAATTTTCTTTTCTCTCTCTGCCTTTATGTGAATTTTTTACACGTTAGCTTTGACTTTAGGGTGATTGGGAGGAGAAGGGTACCACTCTAAGCATCTGCTTCAAGCGAGGAGCTGCAGTGCCACTTAGAAGATACTGGAAGGGTCAGAGAAGCGGCTTTAATCTACTTTAGTTACTTTAGGTCTCTGTTTTCAAGTCTCAGCTTCCATTTCTGTTACCCCTTCTGGCTTCTTTTTTATACTTTCAGGTCTTTAATGAACAAATTATTCTTTAACAAATAATCTCTGTTATCTGTAATATTAAATTTTAGAGGTCACACTGGAATTTCCTTTGACTTTCTGGCTTGGCATATATTTTTTAAAATATATTTTTATTGATTTTAGAGAGGAAGGGAGAGGGAGAGAGAGGTTGAAACATCAATGATAAGAAAGAATCATTGATCAGCTGTCTCCTACACGCTCCTCAGCCTGGGGATTGAGCTCACAACCTGGGCACGTACCCTTGACCGGAATCGAACCCAGGACCCTTCAGTCCACAGGCTGACACTCTATCCACTGAGTCAAACCAGATAGGACTAGTTTGATATTTCTTGCAATTATAGAAGGTCATATCCTTTGAAATGTTTAATATGGATTTTTAAAATAGCTTTTAGTCTTGTGTAATTTAATGCCAGAGATGTCTTTTTAAAAATAGACCCCTCTTCCAATAAAAAAGAATCCAAATCACCAGACACTTTTGAAAATAGTCACTAACACATTAGCCAAAAATTAAAATGCGTTTTAGTATGAATGCCTAGTAGTTTGAAAATGATTTTATTTAAAAATACCTCAAACTTATTAGGCTTTACTGTTTTCCGGATGACAAAAGGTAAATGGGATTATATTGTCTTATTAATTAGTTATGTTGTTTCTAGGTTGAGTTCATGTTTTATTTATGTGACACTGTGCTAATTGAAAAAATAGTATAGTTCGTTGGCATACACAGAATTTTGTTCTTAATGACGCTTAATATAAAGATGAACCCTTCTGTTCATTAAAATCTAAGTAAATAGTGAAGGCCTGTCAGTCAAATTTTGAAGCTATTCTTGGACAGGAATGTAAGTCCCATTTTTCTGTTTAAGATTTAAATCACTTGTGCACTTATTTAAAATTCTTTTCAAGTGTTTTTAAAAATTGTTACTTAATACAATGATTTTATGTTTCACTAGCTCATGAGTAAGCTACTTGTAAGCTAGACAACAGCATTCTTTCCCACAAACACCTTGACTTCAAGTAGCTTTCAAATATACTTCATAAATTTAACACTTCTGCTCCGTGGTGAGGATGATTACCATATATCCAGTTCTCTATACTTTCTCTCTAGCTTTATTGCTCTCCCTCTAGCATATAGCCCTTCAAGCCAGCTGACTTTTTTTTCACCTATTAAGACCTTTTTAAATCTTTGATGGGTTTTCGGACTATTTCAGGACTGCTTGCATCTTCTTTTAACTGAGATCCAACTTGGAGCTATTTCTGGGCTTGCAATTGTGGAGTCTAGTTTTGGTTCTGCTGGTGTTTTGTTTTGTGAACTTGAACAAGACTTATTTCTTTGGGTCTCAGTTTTCTCTTTTGTCAATTAGTAACAGTGTGTGTACAAGGAGAATGCTTGTCTAACTCACCATTAAGATTTTAGTTCATTTGTTTTGACCTCTGAGGGACATAGAATTCTTTTGTCCTTATTCTATGGGTTATCATACAGAACTTTTTAGTTCATTTTTCGTTTTTAATCTTTTATTATGGAAAATTTCAGGCAGTTAAAAATAGAGAAGATACTGTAGTGAACCCTTTTATATCTGTCACCCTGCTTCAGTAATTACAATTTACTGGAGGCCCAATACATGAAATTTGTGCAAGGGGCTCGGCCGGCCCTCACAGCCCCGGCTTCATCCAGAAAGTCGTCTGGAATGTCGTCCAGATGGTAGTTCTGCTGTTCGATCTAATTAGCATATTAGCTCTTTATTATATAGGATTTTCAATGATGTTTCATCTATAACCTTACACTCACTACACTATCTCTACCCCTGAATTATTTTGAAGCAAATTCCAGATAACATACGATCTTAGTCATAAAGATTTTAAAAATATATCATATATATAAAAGGCCAAGTGACTGTCCAACTGTCCGACCACCAGTAGGTATGACACACACTGACTACCAGGGCGGCAGGCGCTCAACACAGGAGCTGCCCAGCTGCGGTGACTTGGCAGTGGTGGTTCTCGGGTGACGCACTGAGGAACCAGAGAGGAGGGAGCCCAATTCTGGGGTGTGTCACCCAAGAACCTCCCTCTTGCAATCTGGGACCCCTCGAGGGATGTCAGAGAGCCGGTTTCAGCCCTATCCCCACAAGCCAGGTCTGCCAGAGGGACCCCGCTCACTCCACAGAGCCCTTTGAGCCACGGTGCCACCCCAGGTGCAGCCTGCCTGGGAGGGACAATGGGAGGTTGACACCAGGACATGTCCAGCATGTCTTGCCCAGACCTGCCCTGACGGCCACCTTCTAATTAATTTCCTTTCAATGTGCACAAATCCGTGCACCAGGACACTAGTTTATAAAATAAGAACTCTTAAAAACATAATCACGATATGATAATTCTTTAAATCGTTAAATATTTGGTCACTGTTCAAACTTTCGTGGTAGTATCATAAATGTTTTTATTTATTTTTTCCTGTTTGTTTGACCCAATATTTATACAAAGTATACACGTACTTTGTTGAAAATATCTGTTCAGTTTTTAATCTATACATTGCCTCTCACTATACTTCATATTTTTATTCCTTCTATATGTTGAAGAAACCAGGTTTTAACATTAGCGCTTTTCTCAGTCTGGGTTTTCTGGTCAAATTCCCTTGATTTGAATTATTGTTCCTCTCTACTGGTGTCTGCAAACTGGAATATCTAGAAGCTTGATTGATTCACATTCTATTTGGTGAGGGGGAGGCTAAATTAATTTATGACCATCTTGGTTATCAGTGGGTTTTGCCTACATGCACTAATTATTTTGTTAGGAGTTTGCAAAGCTGTGACATCCAATCTGTCATTTCTATATTTATTAGTAGCACATATATTGAGAAATGTCCCCTCATCAGTTATTTGATGACAGTTCTTTAAAGGGAAGTCAGGCAGAATAAATGTTTGATATTTCTCTCTGTTTTTAGAATGACTTGATATGTTAGCATCCTTCCAAGGTAACCAGTTATTTTTCTTGAATATCAAGTTCATCTTTAATGATTAAAATTTAAACATCATCTACTGTTTTGCTGCTCTAGTTGGTATGCTATTTATACCAAACAATGTATACACTCCTGACTAAAGAAGATGACTTTGAAGACTTTTGAAGGTCTGCTTCAGGGCATTAAGATTAAGAGACATCCCTCTTATTTGCTACAGTGCTAATCTTAACACAGGTGTTCTACAGGGTATTAGCAATAGATCAATATTAAGGTACCATCCCAGCCTTTGTATGTAATGTGATGTTTTAAAAGTTTAGTAGGTTTTTAAATAGAACTATATTAGAAATAACTCTTGGGTAATATTGTTCAGTCAAAGGAATATTACGAGAATATATAAAGGTCTTCTATCTATTAATCTGGGTTCATTTGCAAGCCTATATATTAGGATTGAAGTCCTTTAAATAGAACTAAAATAAGTTATTGGTTTTGGTTTTTAGCAGATAGATGCTCATATATTAAACTCAACATTTGAAAAGAATTTGGGTAAAAAAAACTTTGCAGTTTATTTTTTTAAACAAGCTAGCCTAACTTTTCACTTTCTCCTGCTGTAAATAAGATTTAATTGCATTGTTAGAAACATTCATTTTCTAGTAGGTTAACTGCAAGTAATTATCATTGCATAATACAGGCAGGATAATTTATGATCACCCAACATTCCTACTCTCTACAGATTATTTCAACAGTGTATGAGACTAATTCAAATTGCTTCTAAATGGTCATCCCCACCCAGGGTCAAGGATTCTATTAACAGTGGTTTTCATATAGCTCTTACAAGTTAAACATTAATTAGAACAGGTTTAATGTTGTATCTGGATTTTAGTTCAATAGTTAACCACTACTTCTTGTCTGAACATATTTTTCTTGAGTGTAGAATGCAAATTGATTTACTTCTTAATATCTAAAGATTTTAGCTTATATTATCTGCATTAGGCACCTTGTTATTATTCCTTGTATCTTCTGACATTGCTTCATTTAATGTGCTTGTGGTAACAGAGACAGTGCTGGCAACCATTTGGTCTCTACATTATCTGACAACTTTCTGGAATTTATGTATTGCATAGAATAAGACATATGTAACATAAAGTCCTCATTAGATAGGAATAAGGGTATATTTTTGTTCAACACTTAGTCTTTTGGGAGTGCTGCAGTTGGTCACCATAATATGCAGAAGAGAAACTGAGCCTTGAAAGGCTTATCAAATTCTTTGATAAGATTAAGTTATTTTCTGTCTGGTGGAAAGTATCAAATGTATTAACTCAGTAAAAAGATACAAAGTGACTCAAAAGCATTACATTTTTAAATGTGGCGATGTGGGATGAAATTTGTGGTTATTTTTGTCATTAGCAGGTTTATTTAATTTTTGGTAATTCAATTTACACAGAAAAATTTTGTGAAGCTAAAGAATCAGAGCCAAGATTAGTCCACATCTGCTTCTGATCTTAAGGACCTAAAAGCAAGTTACCTAATTTATTTATATTTTCAGATTTCTCATCTGTCAAATGGAAAAAAACAACTATTTTGCATACTTTTCAAAATTGTTGAGAAAAAAATGAGTTGATTATATTTAAATGCACCATAAGGGGAAGAAATATAAAGATGTAATCTTTTAAAATGTAATCTTTTATTACTATTTTAAAAATACAGATATGGGCATGAGAGTATATTACTATTACTTCCATTTTGCCTTTGTATTGTATAATAATAGAGGGCAGTATTTTGTTGTCTTTTTATCAGTAGTGATGAAGCTGTGCTCATGAGTGTTAACTTTTAATTTATCTTCTTGCTTTCAAGCATAGTGCTTAATTATCCTAATGATTTGTGGTTTTATTTATTTTTTTAACTCTAAACCAAGTTTGTTTTGGACCTTGATGCTGCTCCATTTCCTGCTGTTGCCCTTTGTCCTGCTAAATCTGGAATATGACTGAGATGGATAGTTTTGAAATGAGCTCAGAGTGAAGTTCCTTTTCAGAATAAAAGTTTTGTTTCGTAAAGAAAATAGGTTATAGAGGTGTTTCATTTAAATAAAAGAGCAAGCACCTCTTTATATACATATATTTGGGAAAAAATGGAATGAATGAATATTCTGAGAAAATTATAATTTATTTGTTCAATTTTGGTTCTAATCCTAAGCAAAGTTTTTCATAAGATACACAGTATACATCAACCCTTATAATTTAACCTCATTTAGTAAGTTTTAGTATATGCAGAGTGTTTTAATGGCTCTTAATTTTTTGTGGCTTAATCATTACTTTGTATGTAAGGAAAGTAATGTTAGATCTAAGCAAAACAAAAAATCATAGCAGCTCAATAGTAGTGGCTACCAATTGCATCTTTATTTGAGGACATTAGATGTAAAAGCAAGAAATGAATATTTGATATCTATAGACATGGGAGTAGCTTTTAGGAATATTACCTTTGTGGTTTGAATTGAGCTTATGAACTATAAAAAGTTAAGATGCTTGACAATTTCTTATTCTTTCCTTTTGAATATCAATTTAATATTTTCCTGGTGGAAGATAGAATTGATAGTACTTAAATGTGTAGATGTGTAACATGAGAGAAAAGAAACAATTTAAAATAATGACTAGTACTTGGTCATCTCATTCACCAAATTAGCTAGCACGGGTTCACTAGGTTTTCAGGTAAACATGTGAGTTCGCAGTGGGACATCTAGGTAGAGATACACTCGTAAGTCTGGAGTCCAGAAGGGTAGTCTGTGCTGGAAGTAAATATTTGAGTATTAATCATATTGGCAATTATTGAAGAATTATATGAGAGAAGAGGTTCAAAGTCAGGGAGTCCTGGAGAATATCATTTAAGAAGTGGATAGAGGCCCTGGCCGGTTTGGCTCAGTGGATAAAGCATCGGCCTGGGGACTGGGGGGGGTCCCAGGTTCGATTCCAGTCAAGGGTATGTACCTTGGTTGCAGGTACATCCCCAGTGGGGGGTGTGCAGGAGGCAGCTGATCGATGTTTCTCTCTCATCGATGATTCTAACTCTCTATCCCTCTCCCTTCCTCTCTGTAAAAAATCAATAAAATATATATTTTTTTAAAAAGAAGTGGATAGAGGAAGAAGAATTTGTAAGGAGTTTGAATGGGAGGAGAAACAGGAGTGAGTGGTTGCTTCAGAAAGTATAGAGATGTTATAAAGAAGGGAGTAGTCAGTAGTGTAAAAGTCAACAAAGCAGTGAAAAAAAACATTATGGAGCATGTGTTGGATTTGACAGTTAAGAGATTATTGCACATTTGTATAACCTATGGACATAGGCAATAGTGTGTTGAAGGCCGGGGGGGGTGGGGGGTGGGGGGGGGGAGGGAGGGAGATAGAGGCCAGGTGGAGGGAGTCAATGGGGGTGGAAAAGGGGGACATCTGTAATACTTTCAACCAATAAAGATAATTTTTTAAAATGATTTTCAGAGAGGAAGGGAGAGAGAGAAACATCAATGATGAGAGACAATCATTGATCATCTGCCTCCTGCATGCCTCCTACTGGGGATCGAGCCTGCAACCCCGGCATGTGCCCTTGACTGGAATTGAACCTGGGACCCTTCAGTCTGCAGGCTGACTCTCTATCCATTGAGTCAAACAGGCCAGGGCAATAAAGATAAATTTTAAAAAAGATTATTAGCAAAGTAGTTCTAGAAAGAGTGGGGGGAAAAGATGTTAAAAATTCAAGACTTTAAATTATTTCCAGATTGCTATTAAAATATTTAAGTGTTTACTCTTCATTTTTGTATTTATCTGGATAAGTACCTTTATTGGTCTTTGTATCACCCTTTGCATGGTACTAGTCGACAGCATCTGAAAATTTTCAGATTGCCATGAATCCATCTGTAATTTGAAAAAGACTGCTCTACAAATTGAAATCACAGATGATCCCTTGGTACCAAAGCATATGTGATCACTGGAATTGAGTAATAAATAGTACTAGTTACAAGGTAGTCAGCTCTAATATGCTTAAATTAATTTAAAAATTAATAGAAGTGTTAATGTAGACTTTAAAAATTCTTATATGGAATTTTTGGACTTGGGAAATGTTTCTAATGATCCCAGTGTTGTTTCACCTAGTTTCAGAAACATAAGCCTCAATCAGTATCTGATATACTGCTGCAACTTTGCTTTTTGTACAGCTTACTTTTTCCGTTGCAAAATTACATGGCAAATTTACTACAGAGGAGTGAAAAATTGGGACCAAGCATCCAGTCTACTACAGTCATATTTCTTGGTTACAGTTATTTGTATCCCTCCCATATGCAGTGTCTACTTCATGTCTATCTTAAGAACTCCAAAAGTCTCATCCAATCATGATACCAGTCTTAACCCCGAGATTTGGTGATATATTCAATTGTAATTTCTAGTCATACTGAAATCTTTGACCTCAGAAGGCACTTGATAATCTGGCCCCATATAGTGCTGAAACTGAGATAGGAATAACATAATAAAGACTTCTGAAAAAGAGAAGAAAGGTGCTTAAGAGGCATTGGTCCATGGCAATTCTGAAAACTGGGCAAGTGTTGTCTGGTGCTCCCTACCCTCAGAGAAGGAATATTCCATTATTTATTTGACTCTGGTTCTGTTCCTTGGGAGTAGCTGCACAGGCTGCTGTTCTCTATTGCTTTTGGCTCCATACTCTAGGAGAGTCTTTTTCTAACTTTATTTTTTAATTATATCTAAAATGGGCATTGGAGACTGAACAGCTCCCTCATCTGGCCTCCTGCATATAGAAAGTTCCCTGTGAAAACTCTTCTGCTAACAGTTGTTTTCTCATGTCTAATTATATGGTTTAAAAACTCCCAACATGACATTCTATAGTATTTGAAATAAGAGACATACTTGTCTTACTCCTCACTTTAGTGGGAAAAAGACTGGAGTTTCCTATTAGGTTATCTTCAGACTTTGGGGCCCCACCCTGCATGACTGGCTTCAATGAACTTTTAAAATCCAATTCATATATAAGTTGGGAGCTGCCTAATATATGGTTGAAATAGGTATATCTAAAAGTTTCAAGTTTTAAAACTTGAAGGAATACTGCAACCCAAATATTATTGCAAAGAGGAAGTAAGGTGTTGTCCTTATTCTTACCTGTTGCTTTATGGATAAGAACTAGGTGAAATTGTGTGGATTCCTTAATTTCATTACCTGCTAAAGCCTCCCTGCAGGAGAATGGATATTATCTATATATATAAAAGCCTGTTCGACCATTCGACCAGTAGCCATGATGTGCACTGACCACCAGGGGGCAGATGCTCAATGCACAGACATGGAAACATGGAACAGACTGATGAATCTCAGAGGGAAGAGGGGAGGGGGAGGCTGGGAAGAGATTAACTGAAGATCTTATATGCATACTAGAGGCCTGGTGCACAGATTTTTTTTTTTTCTTTATTGAATAAGATATTACAAATGTGTCCTTATCCCCCCAATGTCCCCTCATCCCCCCAATCCTGCCCTCCCTCTCCCCTCTGTTGTCCACACCCTTCACTTATGCTTATACCGGTGCACAGATTTGTGCACCAGTGAGGTCTTTTGTCCTGGCCTGCGGGGACCAGGCCGAAATTGGCAGTCTGATATCCCCCGAGGGGTCCCGGATTTCGAGAGGGCACAGGCCTCTAGTGAGAAGATAAAAGCCTCCTTTAATGTAATTTCAACCATATTTGGCTAGTGGCCACTGTATTGGACAGCACATCCCTAAGTGTTTAGATTTCATTTTATGGTAATGGGGAACCATTTGAGGTATTTGAACTGGAGAAAAGGGATAATTAGATTTTAATTTAACAAATTCCATTAGTAGCTGTATATAGGTGGAAGAAATTGAAGCTACAGAGACCAGTGGGAAGCTACATAGCAATTCAAATGAAAGAGTGTATTTATCTTAAACAGTGGCAGATAATTGGATGAATATTTGAGTGCAAAATCAATAGTTGATTTTGTAATTATTTTATAATTGCTTATTTTATTACATTGGACCATGACTGATACGATAGCACAGTCAATATTCTAATAGTGGTAGCCAACATGTTTTCAGCATTTGCTAAATGTCAAACCTTACACTTATTATTTCATTTAGTTCTCTCAACAGCCCTGTGAGATAGGAAATATTATCTTCAATTTATAGATGGGAAACATGAGTGTGATACAGATAGTAAATGCAAAAAAGATTTGAAAGGAAAAGAATACAAAGTAATGTGGCAAGCAGGATCATGAAATATTTAAATATGTTTATATGTAGCATGGAACATTTCTATTTTGTGGGAGCTTCCTAATTTTGGCACACAGGTTATAAAAATATTATTTTTATAATTATTAATATTTATTAAGCATATACTATGTGTTAGGCATTGTGATGTAATAAGCCTTGTACACATATTAGGTTGCTTAATTTTCACAATAGCTCTGTAAAGAAGGGCAATTTTCTATCATTATCTTCATTCTTATAGACTAGAGCAGTGGTTCTCAACCTTCCTAATTCCGCGACCCTTTAATACAGTTCCTCATGTTGTGGTGACCCCCAATTTCATTGTTACAAATTGAACATAATTAAAGCATAGTGATTAATCTCAAAAACAATATGTAATTATATATGTGTTTTCCGATGGTCTTAGGCCCTAAAGGGGTCGCGACCCACAGGTTGAGAACCGCTGGACTAGAGGAAGAAATTGATGTGCAATCATAGGATGACTTGTTTAAGAAAGTGACAGAGCAGGGATTAGGATCCACATAATTTGGCCCCAGTGTTCCTGTAGTACTTAATACATTTGTGTGCTGTGTTAATAAATATTGTACAATGTGGAGATAGATCATCCTGTAGTGTTTCAATATACCAAAATCTCTTAGCCATGAAAGTGACTAAGCTTGAGATTTAATTAATGTTGTTTCTGGGTATGTGTGTATCTTTCTTTTTATGGCCTCTGGCAGTAAAGTATAGATCCTCAAAGGCTTTACTCAGGCTGTGTGGAATGGGCTGATTTATGTGTTAAATTATTAAGGCCTTGAGTTTATTAATTCTGATTAAACGCTTACCTCTTTTTGTTCACTAAACTCCATTTTATTCCTGCTCATGGTTTAAAGACAGTGTAGTATAGTGGGACGAGCACAATTGGATTCGTATATCCTTGCATTTTAAACTCAGAACTATTGATTATTAGCTGTGTGATCACAGACAAGTGACATATCCTTAGAACTCCCCTTTTCTGACCTTCAAAATGGGGGAAATGAAACCTCAGATAGTTATAAGAAATACATTGGATGATTTTATATGCTAAACTCTTTAATGTTTGCTATAGTACTAGGCATGTGGCAGATGCTAAAAAGTTAACTGCTTTACTTCTTACTAAATGAAACATTTAAGTATCATATCTTATCCTTGTTCAACTTCCTAGGAGAACTCGGCATGTACCAAACACTTGGTCGCTCTGACCTTTAGACTTTAAACCAGATTCTGTGGAGTTCCTAGATAAACTATAAGGGAAAATGCATTAATTCTTTATGGCATTATGAGACTGTTTTGTTTCTAACTTTAACAGAGAGAATCCTCTGCTTTAGTAAAAAGAAAAAGTGATAAGGAAGCTCCAGTTACTTGTATTTCTGGAGGCCTATCCTGAATTGATGAATGAATGAATGCTCGAATGAATGAATGGCATGGTAGTTGGAAATGAAAAGGCAAGTAATGAAATCCTTGAGAAAATTGCCCAAGAGATAGGTTTTTTTCTCCCTGAAATATTTCCATCTTCTCAGTGATGATGAAGACAGTGGCAATTTATGATCTGATTTTGGAACAGTATATTAATAGAAAAACAAATACACAAAAGGTCAGCAGTCTGCATATTTTGAGAACATTCTTTTAGGAATTCTGATTTGTAGCGTAATACTTTTATTTTAGGGAAATAACTAATGATAAAGTAACAAGGACTCATGAATATCATGTTGAAATTGATTAAATAAATGTCAAGGATGTGAAGGGAACAAATTTGAGCATCATTTTAAAAAATATATGTTTTTATTGATTTTAGAGAGAGTAAGGGAAAGGGATAGATAGATAGAAACTTCAGTGAGAGAGAAACATTGATTGGCTGCCTCCTGTATGTCCCTCCAATGGGGACTGAGCCCACAACCCAGGCATGTGCCCTGATCGGAAATAGAAATAGCAACCTCTTGGTTCATGAGTTGACACTCAACCATTGAGCCATAAAGGCAGGGCTGAACATCATTTTTAATGATGCAATTGTAATTTTAAAACCCATTCAACAAATCATTTATTTTCCAAATCAGCTTTGAGGTGTAACTTACAGAGCACAAATGCACAGATTATAAGTCAAATCTGATGAGTTTGATAAAACACACGTTAATGTAACTGCTATTCTAATAAAAACATAGAAAATTTCTATCACCTAGGAAAGTTCCCTTTGTGTTCTTTTGTAGTCAGTCTTCTGAGAGACAGCCAATGATCTAATTCCTGTCACCCTGCTCTAGAATTTTGTTTAAATGAAATACACAGTGTGTTTGCTTTAATGCCTATCATCTTTTGCTGAACATGTTTTTAAAATTATTGTTTGTTGTTGTATCAGTCATTCATTCATTATTAGGGAACAGCATTCCACTGTGTGAATGTAGCACAATTTTTTATCAGTTAACCTGTTGATGGAATTTTGGTTTGTTTACAGCTTTAGGCTATTAAAAATAATTCTATGAAAATTTTTCTTATTGAATTTATTGGGGTGACATTGGTTAATAAAACTATATAGGTTTCAGGTGTATAATTCTATAATACATAATCTGTATATTGTATTTGTGTGTTCAATGCCCCAAGTCAAGTCTCTTTCCATCACCAGGTATCCCTCCTATACCATCTTCTACCTTCCCCCAACCTTCTTTCCCTCTGGTAATCATCATACTGTTGTCTGGGAATATGAAGTTGGTTTTTTCCCCTTAATCCCTTCACCTATTTCACCGAGTCCTACAACTCCCCTCCTTTCTGACAGCTGTCAGTCTGTTCTCTGTCTATGAGTCTGTTTCCATTTTGTTAATTTTGTTTTTTTGATTCCACTCATGAGTGAAATCATATGGTACTTGTCTTTCTTTGACTGGCTTATTTCACTTAGCATAATGCTCTCTTGTTGCAAAGGGTAAGATTTCCTTTTTATGGTTGAGTAGTATTCTATTGTGTAAATGTACTATAGCTTTTTTATCCACTCATTTACTGATGGACACTTGGGCTGCTTCCAAATCTTGGCTATTGTAAATAACACTGCAATGAACATAGATAGGGGTACATATATTCTTTCTAATCATTGTTTTTGTTTCTTTGGATACATTCCCAGAAGTAAAGTCACTGGATCATAATGCAGTTCCATTTTTAATTTTTTGAGATAACTCCATATTGTTTTCCATAGTGGTTGTACCAATCTGCATTCCCACCAACAGTGCATGAGGGTTTTCTTTTCACCACATCCTTTCCAACACTTGTTTGTTGATGATAGCCATTGTGACAGGCGTGAGGTGATATCTCATTGTGGTTTTAATTTGCAGTTCTCTGATGATTAGTCACATTCAGCATCTTTTCATGTCTATTGACCATCTGTATGTCCTTTTTGGAGAAGTGTCTATTTAGGTTCTTTGCCCATTTTTTAATTGGATTGTTGTTGTTTTTTGGTATTCAGTTATATAAGTTCTTATACATTTGGATATTAACCCCTTATCAGATGTATCATTGGTGAATATGTTTTCCCATTCAGTGGGTTTTCTTTTTTTAATCCTCACCCGAGGACATGTTCATTGATTTTAGAGGAAAGGAGATCAGAGAGACAGAGTGAGAGAGAGACACACAGACAGAGAGTCAAAGACAGAAACATTGATTGGTTGCCTCTTATATGCTCCCTGCCCAGGGACCAAAACCTGTGACCTAGGTATATGCCCTGAACAGGAATTAAACCTGCAACCTTTCTGTGCATGGAATGATGCTCAAGCAACTGAGCCACACTGGCTGGGGCGGGTTGTCTTTTCATTTTGTTGATGGTTTCCTTTGTTGTGCAAACATTTTTAGTTTGATGTAGTCCAATTTGTTTATATATTTCTTTTGTGTTCCTTGCCCAAGGTATCAGAGAATATTGCTATGGGAAATGGCTGAGATTTTACTGCCTATGTTTTCTTCTAGGATTTTAATGCTTTTGAGTCTAACATTCTGTGACCATTTTTGTATAAAGTTTTTTGTGGATATGTTTTCACTAATCTCAGGAGAAATGGATAGACCATGTGGTAAATGTATGTTTAACTTTAGAAGAAATGCCAAATTGTTTTCCAAGTGATTATACTATTTTATACTCTCACCAGAAATGTGAGTTCCGGTAGCTGTACATTTTCACTTATGTCTTATAACCATCTGTATGTCTCAGAAGTCACTTATACTTGTTATGGTTAGTCTCTTTAATTTTAACTATTTTAATGGTTGTGGAATGGAGTTTCATTTGATTTTAATTTGCATTTCCCTGAATAACTAATGATGTCAAACATGCTTTCATGTGCTATTTAGCCATTTGTGTATGCCCTTTTGTAAAGTTTTTGAGTCTTTTACCCATTTTTAAATTGAGGTATTGGTTTGTATACTCTTGATAGAAGTTCTTTATCAGATACATGTACTGAGAATATTTTCAGCTGATATATTGCCTTTTTATTTTCTTAATGTTGTCTTTTGATGAGTTTTTAATTTTGATTAAAACCACATAATTTTTTCTTTTTTTTTTTTGGTTTGTGATTTTTGTGTGCTAGCTAAGAAATTTTTATCACAAGGTTGCAAAGGTATACTCTTATTTTTTTTTAGAAGATTTTAGTTTTCATTTTATGTTTAGGTTAATGGTACATTTTTTTATTTATTTATGCATTTTATACTTCTCAGTTCATTGAACAAATATTTATTGAGCACCTGTTCAGTGCTAGGCACTATTTTAGACACTTGATGTCCATTAGTAAACAAAAACAGGTCACTCATGGTAGCCCCTTAGATAGGCCCTGCACTTGTGAAACCTACATTTTATAGGGAATGACAAATTAATAAATAAGTCAATTATACAGTATTTTAGAAGGCAAGAAAGAACCATGAGGTAGGGCAACAGAATAGGTAAAAGTAAAGGTGAGTAAGAAGGTTTGCAGTTTTAAGAAAGGGTGATAAAATTAGGCTTCATTGAGAATATGTCATTTAAAGATGAGGGAATTAGCCATTCACCTATTTGAGGGAAGAATGTTCTGGGTAGAGAAAACAGCTATTACAAAGGTCTTAAGGTTGGAGCATGTCTCACATGTCTCAGTAACAGCCAGCAAGCCAGTGTAGTACAAGG
Source organism: Myotis yumanensis (assembly GCF_028538775.1). NCBI lineage: Eukaryota > Metazoa > Chordata > Mammalia > Chiroptera > Vespertilionidae > Myotis > Myotis yumanensis. Next base: position 10,782,688 of record NW_027223759.1, read on the forward strand.
TAATAATGGATAAGGTCACAGAGATAGGGGAGGACAAATTGTTTAACAGCGGTTCTCAGTGTGTGGGTCGGGACCCCTTTGGCGGTCGAATGACCCTTTCACAGGGGTCGCCTAAGACCATCCTGCATATCAGGTATTTATATTATGATTCATAACAGTAGCAACATTACAGTTATGAAGTAGCAACGAAAATAATTTTATGGTTGGGTCACAACATGAGGAACTGTATTTAAAGGGCCAGAAGGTTGAGAACCACTGGTTTAGAATCTTATAGGCTATTATTAAGACTGTAACTCTGTGACACAAAAAGCCATTTGGGGGTTCACTATAGTTAGAACATATGTCTTCCTGAATGTCACTTAGAGATTTTATTTTATTTTTTCTTTAGATTTATCAATTTACATATGCATAATAGGGGTAAAATCTTTTTTTTTATTTTTTGACAGATATACTTAATACTCTAACGGTTTTCTTATTTCAGAAAGATCCAGATTACCTGAAGCTATGGATGGACAATTTTGTTTCTAGCTATGAACAATTCTTAGATGTTGACTTTGAAAAGCTGCCTACCAGGTATGTAGAAACACTTAATTTCTTACCCTGGGGTGAGTTTCTTAATTTTTGGCACAAAGACTTCATTGATGACATATACAAGAAAGGCAATTATGTGACACACATGATACTCCTTCCTGTATAACCCTGCTCTCATGGCAGACATTGCTCATTGATCACAGCAGCCCTTTTTGCTGATACTAGACTTGCTTCTAGAAGGTTCTTTTCTTTGTCAGTCCCTAGCAACTGTTTGTCCTGCAATTTGCTTCAGTTCTGAAACTACACTGAGCGTTAGATCCCACAATTTAAGGGGAAAGTCCTCCATAAGACTGCCTAAACTTAAACAGTTTGTAAGTCTTGGGAGCCACACATCCTACCAACCAGCTATAAATTTGGGGATTCTCACAACTCCCTCAGGTTCAATAATTTGCTAGAATGACTCACAGAATGCACTGAAAACACTATACTTACTGATTATGTTTTAATTATCAATGGTACATGTAGGACATGGCCTGGAAGGGTCTTGGATGCAGGGCTTCATGCTCTCTCCCTGTGGAGCCAGGGCATGTTGCCCGCCCTGAACATCAGTGTGTTCAAATAAGGAAACTCTTTGGGTTTTGGGTGTCAGAGTTTTATTGGGTCTTATACTTCATTGATCATGTGATTGAACTCAGTCACCAGCTTCTTCCCCTTCCAGAAAGTTGGGAAAGAGGGTCTTTTAGATGTGGCCAGCCTAGCTTTTCTCAAAACCTGCTAAGGGCCTACCCTGCGTCATTTCTTTTGTATAAAATTTCTTTATTATACCACAGTCATTTGAATTGAAACTTTTCTATTTCTGACCTTAGAGTAGGGCCTTAGAAAAACATCTTGGTAGATGTGAAGTATTTGTACTTTAAAAAGCTAGATTTGGAAATGGGGGGAAAATTCAAATCTATGGAGAAGTGTAAGTGAAAGTACAAATCTTCTCCCATTCCTCCTCCTGTCACCACTTCCCAACTCTCACAGTTCCAAGCCCACTTCCCAGATAAAGTTGTATCTCAAGTCATCTTGCAGACCCTAGTATAAGTCAGGTAACAGAGGTTAGGTTGGTTGGCTGGGTTAAAAAAGTTGGAGAAATGAGGAGACACTTTAATTACAAGAGAAACTTCATTTATAGAGATGTGTTGAGAGGGGAGGGGAAAAACGGATGGTGTTTGATGATGAGAAAGAATATCTGGAGAATTAAAAATCTTCAAGGAGGAAAGCATTTGCAGTTTGGGGGTGGAGGTAGGCAGTAAGAGGGTAGGCACAGATGAGTTGAATATGGAGAATCAAATGGGAACCAGATCATGAAGTTCCAGCATGAATTGTTAATGGACTTTGATTTTTTGTTATGGAAGATACAAATCTCTACTAAAGAATTTTCTGCATAAGAACATCATGATGAAGTGTTTTTAAAGTCGCTTTGGTGGAATTTGGAGGTTGGATTGGAAAAGGGTTAAGACTGAAGGTAAGAAGCCCAGTTAAGAGGTGATTGTGTAATAATTCAGAGAAAAAAATCAGTAGAGCTTTGGACCAATGCATTGAACTTTTTTTTTTTTTTAAGGGAAAAATGATTGTTTTGTTTTTGTTTTCAGTGCATTGAATTTAAGAGAAGATGTGGTTGTGCTTCGAAAGCAATAGTGCTACAATATTTATAAATACAGTTTCAGAATTCTTCCTCATTAGATTATTTATAACAGGTTTATAAAGGTTGAAAAGTATTAAGATTTTAACTCAAAATAAGGTTATATATTGAATCCTTCAAAGAGTATTCTTGTAGTTTGTGCTTAGAAGTGCTTTTAAAATAATTTATAGATCACTTTATATCTTGAACCTACGGATTTTATGGAGTTAAGATTTGGACTTTTGAATGCTTGGGATTTTCTAAGGGGCACTTGTTACTGTCCTTACATTATAAGTGTCTCTTTTTTGGGGACATCATTTCTAAAAACATTATGTACATTTATAGTACCACTACTATATTAAAGTAAGTGGAAGAATGCCAAGAACATTGCTTTATTTATAATTTTGTTGGCTCATTTAAAATTGTATTTTATATCTTCATCAGAAAACTGAACGATAGATTTTACTAGTAGAAAACTTTCACTTTTTCAAGTGAGTGCTATGTACAAGATGTATGAAATTAGTCTAGTCAACCATAAAGTGGAAACTCACAGATAACCATTTATAGTAAACTGATCTATAGAATTTACAAGTTAATTCATACCACAAGGCAAGGATTGCTTTTACTAGAATTTAAAGCCTTGACATGTAAGCTGGATTTCTTCCTGTGATAGAGACAGCAATTAGCAGCTCTTTACAATAAACATTCAGTAGCCAAATAGAGGAGTAGAACAGATTTCTGGAACAGATTTGGGAAATTTCAGGAAAAAGGAATATAGAATTTGGGTAGTAAAGTCCTAGAAGTGGGAAAATGCTTCTCAATTCTTAAATCCTCACCATATTAGGAATATGGCTAAAAATTTCAACTTTGTTTATACATCATGTTCTAACCAAGCCCCAATTTTATAATGAGTTAGTTAAAAAAAAAAAATCAAACATAGATTTCTCTTTTAGAAGCTGATTTGTTTCCTGTCTATTAAATACAAACGTGCAAATAGAGAATGGGGCAACTAAGAACAAAAAGGACTACTTCTTTAAGTAACTAGGATTGGATATTAGAAAATGTGGTGTTTGCTTATGTTTTTGGAAAAGTGAGAAAGAATAGGTGAGCTTAATCTTGAAAATCAGTTATCTTTAAGTATTTATTATTTTGAAGTTATTCTGGTTTTTCTAATCACCTCTTTTTCTTAGCTTTTCAGCAAGAAAAAAGTATATATACAAATGAGAGTTTCTCTGGTACCATCTATAAATAGAGAATGAAAGAATCCACAGCTACAAGTGAAGTAATGCCTAGACTAAAATAAAACATGTATTTTTGTAAGATGGTTGTAGAATTTGACAGTCTTGGCAATGTGACCTGTGATTTATTTTCTGTGTAATTTAATTAAAGTCAGGTGTTTATTTTATAAAACACTTCACGTTGTAGTGTGGTTCAGAAAGAGACTAATAATACTTATCATATTTTTTAATGTGACTACTAGTAATGTGCTTTACATTTTCTGGCCACAGTGAATTAATTAACCTTTTTTTAACTCAGAGTAAAAATAGTAGTAATACTTCATATTAAGCATTTTCAGAAGAGAGACAGTTATGAAGTATAATTGTTATTAGAAGTTTTTTAGGGTACTTCTTTGTGATTTGGGCATTTTTCTTAATAGAGTTAGGGAAATTAGTATACAGTGGCTTACAAAAAGATTCTTAGGCTTTAGTGATAGTACTTTTAAAATATATTACATTTTTAGAGTTATTTACATATTTCAAAGCTGAAAATGCACATTAACTTTCTGGTTTCAGAGCCCTGTGAAGTGAGGCAGATGATACTACAATTTTATAGATTAGGGAACTTTAGAGATTAATTGAAGTGCTTCATGTTACAGAGGTGGAACTTAGTAAGCAGGTCTTCTGACTGTGAATCTAGGGCATTTTTATTTAAGAGATACACAGAGGAGCCAGTCACATCTGGTGTTGGATTTGTCCTTAAAGAACCATATAGTTTTCTTACACAGAAACCAGTTGTCAAAAATATTGAAATATTATTTTAAAAAATCTTCTATCGATGTTCATGCTTGGGGTCTACATTCACCTCTTTATTCTGTCTGCTTTCCTTTTGCTGGTTATCTTCTCTGCTTCATCTGATTGCATAGATAGGTGAATATTATTTATTTAGTAGAGCACTTGACAAATATTAAACTAGGTATAAGTACTACATTTCTGTTTGCTAGTTATTTCTTTTAGAAATAGTATACACACAGTATTTCTAAGTAGAAAGTGAACTAATTTATATTCTAAATATTTTCTTTAAAAATAGCACAATTGAAAATATAAAAAGTCTCTTTCTCTGTCCTTTCGGTAAGCCTCCTCTGAAGTAAGGCTAACCACTCCTCTCTAATAATCTTCTCAAGTATCACTAATCATCTGGCGGTGCCTTGCAAAGAAGAAGGCATGGAGTGTCTGGAATAAAAGAGCTTCTTTAGGATTTGAGCTGAAAAAGCAATTCCTCTAAAGTACAAAACATTTTCTTCCTGTATCTAAACACTCTCCTCCTCTTCCTCCTATTCCTCCTCGTTTAAAGTATTACATGAGTCTCCTTTTTTCCCCCATTGACCTCTCCCCACCCTTCTTCTTTTGTTCTCCTAATATTGTAGGGTAGATGATGTGCCTCCAGGAATATCTCTGCTTCCTGACAATATTCTGCAGGTTCTGAGGATCCAGCTACTACACTGTGTTCAGAAAATGGAAGATGGGTTGGAGGAACAACAGCAAGCCTTATCAGTTTTGCTTGTCAAATTCTTCATTATTCTTTGCAGGTATCTAGTGCAAATAAACTAGTTATTTGTTTTAAGTAAATATTACCAAAATGGTAATGCATTTATTGATTATCAATGGTGTTTTACCATATGGAGCATTAAAGTATGAGTGTACCTTTTGCAATAGGCTTGTGGTTTGTTATTATATTGAAAAGCCTTTTTAGTAACTATACCTAGTTATAGAAAGATTCAGCCAAGATTTTTAAAAAATTGCTTTAGAGCAGTGGTTCTCAACCTTACTAATGCCGAGACCCTTTAATACAGTTCCTCATGTTGTGGTGACCCCCAATTTCATTGTTACAAATTGAACATAATTAAAGCATAGTGGTTAATCACAAAAACAATATGTAATTATCTATGTGTTTTCCAATGGTCTTAGGCGACCCCTGTGAAAGGGTCGTTCGACCCCCAAAGGGGTCGCGACCCACAGGTTGAGAACTGCTGCTTTAGAGTAAAGACAATGACAGTTTTTCCTAACCAAGAGTTTGTTGCACTGGTATTTTCTAAGTGGTTCTCACCTATAGACATATATACATTTTTAGTATTGTGAATTATTTTTGAAATGTATTTTTCTAATGTTTCATTTTATAAATGTAATAAGAAAGTATAGTTATTCTATAGCTTATATTTTCCAGGGTTATAGATAATTAGGTCTGTGGTACTTAAATTTTGGTATGTCTAAGTATCAACTGGGAAGCTTAATAGAAATATAGAACGTGAGCCTTACTTACAGAAATTCTGATACAGAAGAGCTCAGGCACGCTGTGTCTCAGTGGTTGAGGGTTGACCTATGAACCGGGGGTTGTGTTTCTCTTCCTAGTTGGGGGACATTTATATCCTGCTATGTTTCTGAATTCATTTATTAAATTTAGTGTTTTTTTTAATAGAGTCTTTAGGGTTTTATATGTACAATATCATGTCTTCTGTGAATAATGATAGTTTTACTTCCTCCTTTCCAATTTGGATGCCTTTTATTTCTTCTTGTTTGATCACTCTGGCTAGCACTTCCAGTACTATGTCAAACAGGAGTGGTGAAAGTGGGCATCCTTGTCTTGTTCTTGGTCTTAAGGGAAATGGTTTTAGTTTTTGCCCAGTGAGTATGAGTTGGCTGTAGGTTTGTCATATAAGGCTTTTATTATGTTGAGGTATGATCCCTCTATTCCCACTTTGCTGAGAGTTTCTATCAAAAAAGGGTGTTGGATTTGTCGAATGCTTTTTCTGCATCAATTGATAAGATCGTGTGATTTTTGTCTTACAATCTGTTAATGTGCTGTATCACATTTATTGATTTGTGGATATTGTACCAGCCTTACATCCCTGGAATAAATAAGCATACATTTTTCTCACTATTCATATGTAATAAATATATGTATATTATTTTCTTCTCACAGAAATCTATCTAATGTGGAAGAAATTGGGACTTGTTCTTACATAAATCATGTCATCACTATGACAACACTTTATATCCAGCAAGTAGGTGTGAATTAATATGTTCCTTTTTGTGGCTTTACTGAGAATAACTAAGTTTTACTTTTTCTGTAGTATAGTTACTAAAGTTAAATGTTTTCAGAGTACGTAATAATTGAGAAGAGAATTAAAATTACTATTGATACAATATATTTCAGGCATCTTATACATATCATCTAAAAGTAGAGATGCAATTATTAACATATTTAAATTTAAATAAGCAAATTATTTTATAAATGGCTTTTTAAAATGACACAACTTGTCATTTTATGTATTATTTATTCATCAAACATCTCTTATTGAGCACATAGGTTTTTTTGAAAAGATGTTTGGTTATTCATTGGAAAACCTTCCTAGGAAATAAATAAAGCTTGAGAGGTTACATTCAGTTCATCTGATTAATTGACTATATTTTTTAGATTCAAATGGAACTTAGACTTATTTGAATAAAAATAATTTATTATTAGATAATGAAACATAGTCCTTTAATGTTACAGGTAAGGATGTTAAACAGTTTAATATTTTTAACTAAATATAATTTTATGATTAACTTTATTCTCAGTTAAAAAGCAAAAAAAAAGAGAAGGAATTGGCAGATCAGACATCTATTGAAGAATTTGTAATCCATGCATTGGCGTTTTGTGAAAGTTTATATGATCCATATCGGAATTGGAGACATAGAATTTCAGGGTATGTCTTATAAGTCGTAATTTTCATTTGAACCTGAATGTCATAATATGTGCAATTCTTCAAAGCAGATTTTATTCTCTATCAAAGCATTTGGTAAGATGTGTATAAGATGACCCCCATTTCTGTCTCTGAAGTAGAGACTATATTGGAGGTAATGAATTCATGATAAATGCCACTTCCAGATAATCAGTTTACCCTGAACTTTCATTTTGTGATGCAATTGAGCGCTTATAATCAGATAGGGAAATTTCAGAGCACAGTAGCATTAAGTAAAGAGTACATATTTTTCAAGGAAAGGTCTCTGTTTTTAAAGCATATTTCATAATTTGAAAATGATTTTTAGCATTTTGTCTAGGGAGGGTGCGGGGTGGAGGGGGTCAATGGGAAAAAAAACAAAGGGGACATCTAAAATACTTTCAACAATAAAGTTAAATTAAAAAGCAGAAACAAAAAAAATAACAAACCCCACAACATTTTGTCCATTTATTTTTATTAAATGGAGCTTGTGTCAGTCACGGTCTAGTCAGGAAAACAAACCATACTAGTATTTAAAAAGAGAGAACAGCCCTAGCCGGTTTGGCTCAGTGGAACTGAAGGGTGCCAGGTTCGAATCTGGTTAAGGGCCCATGCCTGGGTTGTGGGCTTGATCCCCAGTAGGGGACATGCAGGAGGCAGCCAATCAATGATTCTCTCTCATCATTGATGTTTCTATCTCTCTCTCCCTCTCCCTTCCACTCTGAAATCAATAAAAATAAAAATATATTAAAAAAAGAAGAATATAGGATGGGCAAAAGTAGGTTTACAGTTGTGAGTAAGTGAAACAGTTTCTTCATGTATTGCTATTATATTTTCTACAGGAGCAACTGTAAATCTACTTTTACCCCACCCTATATAAATCAAGGAAATTGTTTAATAGATATTAGAGAACTAAAAAAGCATAGGGGGGCACTGATAATACAAACAGTGACTTCAGGAAGCAACTACTTCCCTGGGGCCGAGGGAACAAAGGGAAGAGATTGGAGTTATCAGAAACTAGAGGTTTGGAGAGCTTCTGAAGTGCGGCTTGGACCTCTGAGGAAAGAGCATTGCTTAGCCAGTGTGGGTACTGCTGAGCAGCCATAAAGAGGCTAGTTCTGAGACTGGCAAAAATAAGTGGAAGATAGGAACCAACTGCGAATGTTGCAGTTAAGAACTCTTGGCTGGTAAGGAATAAGGAATGAATCCCTTTTTTGCTCTTTAACCTTCTGGGCTCCATTTAGTACTCACTGTTGGGGAACTCAACAGTGGGGTTTCTTGGAAAAGTGAAAATAGTTTGCAGAGTGCCTGTCCCAGAATCACAAAGCAGATAGAATATAGGATGATGGGTTTGGAGTTTAGTGACAATAGTGTAATTACCAGTACAGAGCTCAAAGAGAAGAGTTGGTAAAAGTACATTCTATTTGTGTTGGCCTCACAGAAGTCTATGGAAATATTTCAGCTATCAAAACTACTGGAATTGTCATTAAAAACAAAACTGATCCCAGCCCATACTGGAGCTATATTCTTAAAATGGAAGAAGCCAGTAGTGTGGACTCTTTGTGTCCAAATAAAATTTCAAAAAGTGTCATAGAGTAGCCTGATTTCTGATGAATTTTAATGGCACTGTCGTAATAAACTATCTTAGGTACCAAATTAGCAGTACTGCTGAACAGTTCTTTTACAGATTGGAAATTTTAAATAGCTAGTTCCTTTTTTCATTTCTAGTTTGGAGACTTAACCTGGTAGCTATGTTTAACCATTAAGCATTTTTTAATTTTTGCTCACTTCAAGAGAAGAAATCCTTTCATTGGTGAGCATTTAAGTGATTGACTAGATTTCCTCTTTAAGATTATGTCAGTCCTGGAGATGTATTATTCAGTACACAAATTAAAAGTAAAATATTAAATTTATAGTTATTTTTGTAATCGTGCCATCTCTACTTGTCCATGATATAATATTGCATTAACTTCTTTTTAATGATAGACGAATCCTTAGTACAGTGGAAAAGAGCAGACAGAAATATAAGCCAGCTTCTCTCACTGTGGAGTTTGTCCCCTTCTTTTACCGTAAGTAACTGCTCTAATTTCTCTTACTTTGATTTGGTGTTAGTAGCCCTGTGACTTTAGGGAAGATATTAAATTCTGACTTTCCATTTGCTCATTCGTAAATGGGGGCATAATATCATCCTCATATGGAATATTATGAGAATTAAATAAGATGGCAAAAAGTATCTAATGTACTACCTGCAAGATCGTTTCTCTTTTCCTTTCCTGTGAAAAAATACATATCAACCTTGCATTTTATAGATATTAGCCTTTTCACAAATAGTTCTTGATGTTTCAGTGTCAGACATTCCCAAGATATAAGTCATATTATAAAAGAAAAATCTTATTTATTTGTTTGTGTATTATATTCACAGAGTGTTTTCAAGAAAGTGAACATCTCAAGGAAAGCCTTAAGTGTTGCTTATTGCATCTCTTTGGAGCCATTATAGCTGGTGGGCAGGTGAGGAAAGTGTTGAATGTTAATATATGAAACAGTGGTTAACAGTGCAAAAAGCTTTCCATGGATTATTTAATGTATTCTTTGTCTTTTTATAATTTCATGAACCTTACAAATATTTTTCTAAGTTTATATCTTTTTAAAAACTAATCTGCTTCTTTTGTTAACTTCCTAGAAACCTAAGTAATAATATTGTCACTAAAATTAAATTAATGCATAACCAGATTTAACAGTTTTTGGTATTATAAGTTCTTACTTGTGGTGACTTTTCAGCTGCTAGTTCTTTCTTTAGAGTATGGAGGATAGGCAGCCTTATTAGTCCACTTGATGAAATCAAGCTCTAGCAATTTGATTTCCTAAGACGTGAATTTAGTCACTCTTCTGTTGTCTTATAATTAGTAAATGCATATAAACAAGGTTTAAACAAAGCCTTAAGGAAAAAAAAGGTTTATTTTGTAATGTTTATTTCTTTTTTTTTAAGTTGAACATCTTCAAAGCTGTCTGGTAAACTTTTGAGTATGATTACCAGTTGAAGACAGGATTATAGTTCAGAAAGAACATTCCACATGTTTTCTTTAACCACACAGTTTAAATGAGAGGTTTCTAACACTTTTTGTATCACGTACCCCTTTGGCATTCTGGTAAAGCCCGTTATCAGAATGTTTTCAAATGCCTATAATAAAATACATAAGATCACAAAGGAAACTCATTCTACTGAAATACAGTTACTAAAATGTTAATAAAACAGCCCTGACCAGTTTGGCTCAGTGGATAGAGCGTCGGCCTGCTGACTCAAGGGTCCCAGGTTCGATTCCGGTCAAGGGCATGTACCTTGGTTGCGGGCACATACCCAGTGGGGAGTGTGCAGGAGGCAGCTGATCGATGTTTCTCTCTCATCGATGTTTCTAACTCTCTATCCCTGTCCCTTCCTCTCTGTAAAAAATCAATAAAATATATTTTAAAAAAAAAATTTAAAAAAAAATGTTAATAAAACAAATTTGTAACATAGTAATACGTGCTTTATAACACATTAAATAAAAAGATATACCAGCAAGTCTAGTATAATTAATGTAATTTCAGAGAAGAGATGAGGATAAATGATGTTTTTAAAACACTGCAACAACTATAATATATGAAAATGTGTTTGATTTCTGTTGGTGACAAAATCACAAGTATTACTAATAATATTACTTGGGTTTCCTAGTGGACTGCTTTGCCTTCTCTTCACTCTAGTAGAAGAGGGCGAGTCTCTTTGTAATGAGAAGAATGGTGATCAAAATTGTGTTTTTCAATTTGTTTTTTTATCACCTACCTTTGTTAGCTGATATCATTTTTTTGCTTTAGTATCTCCACTACTAAGAAGAATTAATAAGTATATGTGAATAAAATTGGAAATGACATTGTTTTTGACTAATGGAAGAAGCTGGTTTGATCCCATTTCCTTTTTGAACACAGAGACTTAATTGTTAGTGCCCAGGGGTAACCAAGCCCCGAGAAACCTCCAGTATTAAAACTAACATGGAAATCAAGTAGATACTAAAAGGCCAATTTATTATTTTATATACTGAAATTACTCAAAATCGTTATAATCAGATTATAGCTGTAAATACTGCTATATTGAAGCCAGAAGGTTATTTATTGACTACAGCATCAGTATAAGGATATTTAGATGAATCGAATATCTAAAGGCATAAGAATGGCCTTGTCATAAAGAACAGAAATATTGAATTCTGATGACTCTTCTCCCTTCCCAAGCATTATGCCTTACTATTGGTATATTTGTTCTATTCTGTGTTATATTAAGAGCAAGAGCTTTGGAGCCAGATACTAAATTCTAACAGCTTAAGTTAGAAGTTTACTTTTTCTTTCATTAAAAAAAATAAAACAGCAGTAAGCAGTCCAGAGTTAATCTGGTGGCTCTAGGATCTTCAGGTACTCAGGTTCCTTCTGAAAGTCAGTTTATTTTTTCTTACTATTTCTTATGCTACAAGATAGCTCTAGAACAGTGGTTCTCAACCTTCTGGCCCTTTAAATACAGTTCCTCATGTTGTGACCCAACCATAAAATTATTTTCGTTGCTACTTCATAACTGTAATGTTGCTGCTATTATGAATCGTAATGTAAATATCTGATATGCAGGATGGTCTTAGGCGACTCCTGTTAAAGGGTCGGTCGACCACCAAAGGGGTCACGACCCACAGGTTGAGAACCGCTGCTCTAGAAGAACTCTAGATGGAGAGGGGGATGAAGAAGACAAATGGCATGTGCCAGCTTTTTTTTAATGTGATACTGAAAAGCTGACACGATGTTGTTTATTTTAATCTCATTTGCTAAACTCCATCAGATAACTGAAAAAGAGGGCCAATACATCCAGATAAAAAATTTGATGAAACTTGCTTCCTTAGCAGCAGGGGAGGTTAGGAAATGTAATCTTTATTCCAAGAGCAAAGGGTTCTTTCTTTTTATTTGTAAAGTGATATAGTCTACTGACATATCGTTGATCAAAACTGTGTCACGTGGCTGTTCCGAGCTACAAGGGAAGGTGGTGAGTTTTCTATGTGGGGAGATTGCTATCTGAGTAAGAATTCTATTAGGAAATGAAGACATGTAAATCACTGGTAGTGTCTGTCAAAGTATCTGATTAAAAATGTTTTGTTTTTTTTAAAATATATTTTATTGATTTTTTACAGAGAGGAAGGGAGAGAGATAGAGAGTTAGAAACGTCGATGAGAGAGACATCGATCAGCTGCCTCCTGCACATCCCCCACCGGGGATGTGCCCGCAACCCAGGTACATGCCCTTGACCGGAATCGAACCCAGAACCTTTCAGTCCGCAGGCCGACGCTCTATCCACTGAGCCAAACCGGTTTCAGCTAAAAAAATGTTTTATATTTGATATACTAAAATAAAAAGTTGTCTGAAGACCTGTTAAATTCCTCTTTTTTTTGTAAACACAGAAATTCAGTTTTTTGGGTTTCATTTTTGTTGTCTCTCATGTTTCAGAAGAATGCTTTGCAAGCAATTTCTCCAGCCACCATGGAAGTTCTTATGAGAGTTTTGGCGGATTGTGATTCTTGGGAGGACGGAAATCCTGAAGAGGTGGGTAGGAAGGTAGAACTGACTCTGAAGTGCCTTACAGAAGTGGTGCATATCCTTCTCACGAGCAGCTCTGACCAGCGTCAAGTGGAAACCAGTACTCTTTTGGAGAACTATTTCAAATTGCTGAATTCAGATCATTCAGCTTTACCTAATCAAAGGAGGTCCAGAGAGTGGGAAAGCCGGTTCATAGCTCTACAGATAAAAATGTTGAGTAAGTATCACAAAGAGTTTATTATACCCATTCCTATTATTTCCTAATTAATTTACCTCTGTTTGTCATCTGAAAAGCCTAAATTTAAAGTATGGCTAGATTAAATGTTTTATGTTCCCAAATTTTCTACTTCATAAATGGATAATTTTGTTTTTATTCCCCTAGATACCATCACAGCCATGTTAGATTGCACAGATAGGCCTGTTCTTCAAGCCATTTTTCTTAACAGTAACTGCTTTGAACATCTCATACGACTGCTACAGAATTGCAAGGTATTTTTCTATTATTACTATTCTTGATTTTTAAGAAGTCATTTTATGTTTTGATTCAAATTTGCGCATATTATTTCCATTTATTTATTGTGGTAAAATACACATGAAAATGTAATTTTAACCGTTTTTAAGTGTACAGTTCACATCATTAAGTACATTCACACTCACATAGCTATGCAACAATCACTACCATCCATTCCCCATGTTTCTTTTCATCTGGTAAAACTGAAAGTCTATACCTGTTAAACAACTTCACATTTTCTCTTCCACTCAGTAACCACCACTCTACTTTCTGTCTCTGATTTTGACTACCCTTAAGTACCTCATGAAACAGGAATCATACAGTTGTTTTTTTTTGTTGTTGTTTATTTGTTTGTTTTGACTTGCTTATTTCATTTAGCATAATGTTCTCAAGAGTCATCCATGTTGTATCATACCTTCCTTTTTAAGGCCAAATATATTTTTGTGTGTGTATGTATGTGTATGTATGTGTGTGTGGTACTCCATATTTTGTATTTTTCATTCATTGCTTTGATTTTACCTTTTGGCTGTCGTGGATAATATTGCTATGAGTATGAGTATACAGATATCTCTTTGAGACCGTGCTTTTAATTCTTTTGGGTATATATCCAGAAGTGGAATTTAGTCTGTCTCAATAGCACATTGTCTTTTCTGTGAGACATTCTCTGCTGATTCTTTAAGAATTTAGGGATATTAACTAATTTAATTATTGCTATTTCTTATTTTAGTAACTTTGAGTTCCAACAGAGAGATAAATAATAATTATAGTATGTGAACTAATGGTTGTTATCAAAAATGAATAGTTGATTGTCATTTTAAAAGTGGTATACTTCACAAGTGGATTCTTGGATTTATTTTCAAGATACGTGGAAATCCATTTAAGCTTCATTTCTGCGTATGGGTTAACAATCCAATGTTTTTTCTCCATTATTCTTGTCTCTGTTTTTAACAGCTGTTTTTAAATGCTAACAATAAGGTGGCAGACAAGAACGAGAAAGACCTGGCCAACAAATTACTGACAGAAATAAATGAGGACCAGGTATCTACAAAGCCTGCATCTTGTTTCAACTGAAGTCCAAAATCAATCAATGGGAGCAACTATTCCTGTACTTTTCTTTCTTTTGTCTTAAAATACACAAACATTATCTAATTCTAATCTAAATTATTTTTGAAAATTCTTTAAAGTAATTTTTATTTTTAATTTTTTAATCTAAAGATAAGTCTATTAACATCTTGGTAGTTGATACAAATGATCAATAGCATTCCACCTGTGTATGTGTGTGTTCTTTTTAGTATGAGGAGATACAAAGTACAGGAATGGAATCCCACTATCAATGCTGTCCACCTGGTGGTGACTTCTTATTTTTGGGGCTTCCTTTTCTAAACATTGTGGTGTATTGGGACTTTAGGGCTTTGTTTGTGAAAATGTATGATCAGTTTTAATATCTTGATTCTTTGCTTCTTGTTGACAAATAATTATTATAATTCAATGGACAGCCTGAATCTTGGAGGAAGGGAAGAAGATGCCGAACTCTTTGAGTCTAAATTTAGAATAAGGCTTAACTTTTTTCTTTTCTAAATATTCAACTCTGTATAAGGTAGAAATATAATAGCTACGTTGCTTTTTATAATACATTAGGTAATTTAGTTTGGTTAGACCACCTACAAAGTTGCTTTGTCATTTTCTTTTGCCCAAAAATGTTTGTGAATGAGCTTATATGATGTCATTGTCTTAATGTTCAGGTTTATAGAGCTGTGATATAGAGAAGGACTTGATAATCTCTCATTTTCTGTTCTGGATGTACAATATCAATTACAGAGTATTGTTTTAGATTTCTCTGAATTAGTCCCTCTTAAGGCCTTCTTATAGATTAATAAAATAGTATTAATGCTAGTATTTCTAATTTTAGGTACTGTGATGCCTAGTCCTCTTAGACAAAGTCTAGGAAAGATCTTTTTTGTATGAAATTCTATATGCAGAATGTTTAATGCATATTATGTTTGTTAAATATATAATGTTTAATAAACAAAGAACATCAAGATAACTTAAATAACTTTCCTGAAAGTGTTAGAGCTTGGCTTTAAACAACAAAGATCAAATCAGTCCCCTTGTACTTAAATTTTTTTTTTAGTGGGAGGGAGAGGAAAATTCTCTTTGTGGAGTGACTAGCTTCAAGTCATAGTAATATATTCCCAAAAACAAATTTTGGGGACTCTTAGATTTTACAGCTTTCTGGTCCTTATGTTATGCTTTTGTGGTGGATGATTAATGTTCAGGTTTTAAAAAAAATATTGTTGAATTTATATTTGTTTTTGGTGGTGTTGTTTTTTTACTATAAATCCACTGATCTGAAATTTAACACATCTCTTTTTTATGATGAAGTTTAAACCGAAATAGGCAAAACACCTTTTGCATTAAAGGTTACCTTCTCAAAACATGACGATGCTTATAGATATATACTTCATTTTCTATTCTGCTTCAAATTCTGTATTTTATGTAAAAATAGATACACTTTATTGTTTGCACGTATGATTGATTGGTGCATGCACATATCATTTCAGGATTTGGAAACTAAGTAGACAAGACTATTTTAGACATCTCATTATACAAGCTAATGAAATTTAAATGTAGGAAGTTCATGTGTATTTTTTAGGAAGATTAAAACATAATAGAATTTCCAATGATAGACCTCCCTCCCTTCCTCTTGAGATTGTCCATTTTTAAATAAAAAGCATGTATTAAGCTTGGTGTTTTGTGTTGTTGATCCCCTCCCCCCCAAAAAACACATTTTAATGTAATGAGTGAATGTAACCCTATCCTTGACACATGGCTTATTTTCTCTCAAGTAGGTAACTTTTCTTGCAGGTTTTATATTGTTTCAGAAATCAATTTTATTGAAAGAGGAATGTATTGCATGTTAAGTAATTATTTTTTCAGGTTTTCAGAACAAAGGTTTCCTAACTGAATATAAATCTTGACTACATTTATTAATTTCTTGCTTTTCCCCCCTCTGGTAGGCATTTCAGGGACAGTTGGATTGTTTGGCTGTATCAACCATTCAGGCTTTGACAGCAGTAATGAGCAAATCTCCAGCTGCTAAGGTAAAACATATCCCTAAGTTCTAAAATGTTAACTTAGATTTATGAGTTTTCAATATATAATCCCCAAAGTCACATAGGAAAGTGTAATGCATAAAGTTTCATGCCTGAAATGAAATAGTTCACAAAATATCTCATCTTAGTGTAGGATTTTTTTTTTCTGATAATTTTCAAGACAGATGCCTGTGATCACTGCTTTGGGATTAAGACATAGATGACTAAACTGCAAGCTAGTAAGGATTTACAGTGTCAGTCAACACATGGGTAGAGAGCACTGGTTTTGAAATGGTGAAATGATTTTTTTAAGTGATTTTATGTAGTGCATTTAAAGAATTAAATCTTATAGTTTTTTTTAATTAATAAAATAATCACACTTTCACTATTTGGTCATTTCTGACTGATGAGAACATGGACATTTTTCACACGTCAATCTCCCTATCAATTCTGGACTTGTTTTTCCATATGGCC
This sequence comes from Myotis yumanensis, assembly GCF_028538775.1. Taxonomy (NCBI): domain Eukaryota; kingdom Metazoa; phylum Chordata; class Mammalia; order Chiroptera; family Vespertilionidae; genus Myotis; species Myotis yumanensis. The sequence continues at coordinate 10,799,538 of NW_027223759.1, forward strand.
ATGAAAACTTTGCTCTTTGATTGCGGTCACTTAGTATTTTCTTTTTCTTCTCATTTGTTTCACTACCATTGACTCTGTCCTGCTGTCCGTCTATGCTCATTTTGTGCTAGTAGTTTCCTCATTGAGTAGTTTTAAAGATAGTGAGATCATCTATATAAAGTGGTAAGCATAGTGTTAGGCACATGGTAAGTGCTTAAAATGTCTTTGTCTATTGTTATTACCACTAGAGGCCCGGTGCATGAAAATTCGTGCACTCAGGGGGGTCCCTCAACCTGGCCTGTGCCCTCTCGCAGTCCGGGACCCCTCGGGGGATGTCTGACTGATGGTTTAGGCCCGCTCCCTGGAGGATTGGGCCTAAGCTGGCAGTCAGACATCCCCCTGGCAGCCCGGGAGCCCTTGGGGGATGTCCACCTGTGGGGAGCGGGTCTAAGCCATTAGTTGGATATCCTTTGTGCTGCCGTGGAGGCAGGAGAGGCTCCCGCCACCGCTGCTGCCCTGGCCAGCCATGAGCCGACTTCGGGCTGAGCGGTATTCTCCCGGTGGATGTGCACTGACCACCACGGGGCAGCTCCTGAATTGAGCGTCTATCCCCTGGTGGTCAGTGCGCGTCATAGCAACCGTCATTCCCAGTCATTCCACCATTAGGGTCAATTTGCATATTTACCCTTTTATTATATAGGATATTATATAGGATTTACTTTTTTATCCATCACTTCTAATATGCTTTATGCCTCAATTACCTTTCTAATACCAGGAAGGAATGAATTACTCCTTTTTCCTTGAGCCATGCCTTCAGTTATATTCCACTCTTTGTTGTTTTTTGTTAGGGGACTAACTTTTGCCCTATATTCTTGCTATATATGAATCTTGGTTAGATTTCTGCTGAATAGGCTTTTACAACTATTACAGGCTGGCTTGGGGATCTAATCTTCATTTATGACAGTTTATGTAAGGAAAAAGATCATTTCAAGTTCTAAGTATTTTGGCGTATGAGTATAATGGATTGCTTGTATTTAAAAAATACCTTTTGGGAATATTTTCTACCCTTGATTCTCCTCCCCAGTTTTACTCATTTAGTTTAAATCTTTTGATATTATAATGAGTATATATATTTCTGCCTACTTTACTGGACCAGTTCAGTGTTGCTAGGTTTTTTTGTGTCTCACTAGTTCATAAATGTGGTTTAGACCTTACTAGAATGAACTCAATGTTCCACTTAATTCAGACCCTTTAGATCAGGGGTGGGGAACCTTTTTTCTGCCAAGGGCTATTTGGATATTTAAAACATCATTCCAGGACCTTACAAAAGTATCAACTTAAAAATTAGCCTGCTATATTTGGTCAGACATTTAATTAACTTATCCCTAATGCCTTAGCAGAGCCAGACCAAACGATTCCATGGGCCTTATATTGCCCACAGGCCAGACGTTCTCCACCCATGCTTTAGATAACAAAGTGTCAAAAGAAAACTACCCAGTTTTTTGTTTTGTTTTGTTTTGTTTTGGCCACTACTCAAAATTGTCAGGACTCTTTTGTCCTTTGAGGCTGCTATGTGGCTTCTGTTACTCCCAAATTCTCATTTTTTCTCCATTTTCGTTTTGACTTAATATAATACTGCCGTAATTATAAATCAGGTGAAGAAAGTAAAGTGTCATGTAACCTAACCTGTAAAATACAATCATTTTATGATACACAACTATTTGCTAATTTTATTTATTTTACATTTTGGTAGATTATTGTAACATTGTATTCCAGAAGTTATATGGAGTTTATTTTAAGATGAAGACATGTGATTTGAGAATACAGAAATGTTAAACTCATAATTTTTTAAATATTAAATTTATTAGCTTAAATGGATATTATTCAACATTTTAAAAAATACTCCAGCAAATTTGACCTTTGAAAATATGCTTTAATGTATTTATTTTTCCTCCCCTAGGAAGTATTTAAAGAAAGAATTGGTTATGCACATATGTTTGAAGTATTAAAGTCCCTGGGTCAGCCATCACTGGAACTACTTAAAGAACTTATGAATATGGTGAGTTTTTAGCTCTATTAAAAAATATTCTATTATTTCCATATCAAAGACAGTAACTAACCTTTTATCTCTTCTGTTGATTTACAGGCTGTAGAGGGTGACCACACTTCAGTTGGGATTTTGGGCATTAGTAATGTCCAGCCTCTCTTGCTTCTTATCCAATGGCTTCCTGAGCTAGAATCCCAAGACCTACAGATCTTCATCTCTGATTGGCTGAAAAGAATTTGTTGTATTAATAGGCAGAGTCGAACTACTTGTGTCAATTCAAACATGGGAATTAGAATCATTGAAACCCTTGATTCCCATTCTTCCCTTCATCGAACTTGTGCTGAGAACCTGATTGCTCTCCATGGTTCCTTGGGGAGTCAGTCAGTGAGCTCAGAAGAAATCCGTCGACTACTAAGATTGCTGAGAGTGGATGAATCTGAGTATATACACCCTTATACTATTCCTGTGACTCGAGCAATCCTGACAATGGCCCGAAAACAAAGTCTAGAGAGTGCACTGCAGTATTTCAATTTGTCACATAGTATGGCAGGAATTTCTGTGCCTTCCATACAGAAATGGCCAGGGTCTGCCTTTTCCTTCAATGCTTGGTTTTGCTTAGATCAGGATCAGTTGACTCTTGGCAATGCTAACAAAGGAGGAAAAAGGAAACAGTTGTACAGGTACTGGTACAAGTTATGGAATATAAGTGAATACTGTCATAGGATACATGCTGTGATTCTTAAAAAGCTTTTCAAGCACCAATTTTTAATATATTTTTAATTTTTATCAAATTTTATTTCTCAGGTAACTTGAATGAAAATGTCAGCAGTCCTTTCCCCCACAGCAGGGTGTGTGTGTGTGTGTGTGTGTGTGTGTGTGTGTGTGTGTCTGTGTGTGTGTGGTGGAGCTTAAAGCAGAAATGCAGCTCAAGCATCTAGTTTTAAACATACAAGTTACCTGAAGCTTCTTCATCCTTAGCGTGTATACAGTTTAATTCTAGGTGCTTTGTTGCTTCCATAATATTAATTGTATATCTTAAATATTTTTCTAGTTAAGTTCTGAGGTTAGTTTGGAAACAAGTTCCATCTTAAAAATATTGTAAAAATGGAGAAAAAAGGAGTAATAAATTTGAAATTGAATGGTAATCTCTCTGTCCCATTGAAGGTGCTATGTAATTATATGAAGGACCAGGAAACCTTTATGTACTAGTATGTACATCCAAAATTAGTTCAGTAATAATTTTTATATGCCTTTGATTTTTAAGACCTTTATTTATGCTTTCTGAATCTTATTTGGGCAAATTTTTAAGATTTGAAAGCTTACAGCTTTACTATTGTTTACTCATGGGATTCCACCTATAAGACTACCTTTTATAATTTACTCAACTCTTATGCCCCCCCAAAAAGACTTCAAAAACATTGTTGAAGCAAGATTGAACTGACATGTGATAATAGAATATAAGCCATGACTTGTTTGATAAAGATATTCATGATGATATATTTTTTTGTGCCTCAGTGATGATAAAACTGAAAACTGATTTAAAAAGTTCTGATAATATATATTTTTGTTAGCTTTTTTACAGGAAGTGGCATGGGTTTTGAAGCCTTTATTACCCATTCAGGTATGTTGGTTGTGGCTGTGTGCACAAAAAGAGAATATGCGACCGTTATGCTTCCTGATCACAGTTTCTGTGATTCTCTCTGGGTAAGGCTTTAGGGCATCACATTTAACTTTTTTTAAAAAAAATCTTTATTGTTGAAAATATTACATATGTTCCCCTTTTCCCCCATTGACCCCTTCTAGCTGTCCCCATACATTTCACTTCTTGATTTTTTTTTTCTTTTAAAAAGCACACATTTGGTGCATGTACATCAGGTGTTGTCATCTGCTTTTTTTTGTTAATCCTCTCCCAAGGACATTTTTTCTATTGATTTTTTTGAAGGGAGGGTGGGAGGGAGAGAGCGAGAGAGAGAGAGAGAGAGAGAGAGAGAGAGAAACATTGATGATGTGAGAGAGACACATTGATCATTTGCCTCCTGCATGTGTCCCAACCGGGGCCAGGGATTGAACCTGCAACCCAGGCACATGCCCTTGACCAGCAGACGAGATCCTTTGATGTGCTGGCCATTGCTCTAACCACTGAGCAACATCACCTAAGGTGTCATCTCCTTTTTGAGAATCGATTAATTTTCACTTTCTATTCATGTTGAAGTTCATCTATAAGGAAGTTAATACTCTTTATCATTATCATTGTAAATTTAGCAGTAATCATTTTTCTGCTAAAAAAATAAAATGCAATGTTACTTCTTTGATGTGTTCTAGACCTAAATTTGATTTTTGAATTCCAATTTAAAGTGACAACATAAATTGTTAAAAACTACATTTCTTTTGCTGCTCTTAAAATATAAAATGCTTCTCATTAGAAAAAATTGATTCTAAAGAATACTCATAGACTTGGAAAATGCAGAAAAGATACAATGTAACAGTTGTATATAGATTTTCTAGAATAGATGTAAGTGCTTTCATAGTACTTCAGGAAAGTTATTTAAGATCATTTTTTAAAAGGCATTTTTATTGATTTTAGAGGGGAAGGAAGAGAGAGAGAGAGAGAGATAGAAACCTCAGTGATGAGAGAGAATCATTGACCAGCTGCCTCTTGCATACCCCCTACTGGGGATCAAGCCCACAACCTGGGCATGTGCCCTGACAGGGAATCAAACTGACCTCCTGGTTCATAGATCGAAGCTCAACCACTGAGCAACACCAGCCGGGCAAGATCATCATTTTAATCAGCATTTAGTCATGCTTAAACTTAATGTTCTGCTCTTCACACAAACTAGTTAGAGAGTACTAAATACTCTGAAAACATTGTCATTCGAAAAACTTAATGTGATTTTCACCTTTAAATATGTGTTTTACTTTACCAGCACAACATAACCATTGTTCACATGCCTGGAAAAAGGCCCTTTGGTCAGAGCCTTGTCTATATCTACGATAATGGCCAGCAGAAGGTCTCTGCCCCTCTCAGATTTCCTGCTATGAATGAAGTAAGCACATCTAACCTACTCTTTATAGGACCAATTGATTGAGAATTCTTGAAAATTTTCAGTTTAATGTGGAAGGTTCTCTTTATTCTAAATATGTGCCCATAAATTTTAATGTTTCCTGTATACCAAGATATAGTAGGTTAATATTTAACTCAGTTAGCCTGTCATCATTAGATGAAGTCAGACAACATGTAATAAAAACAATTCAAGGAAGAAATAATGTAATTAAAGACTTAGAAAAACAAAAACAACACACAACAGCCAAAGAAAACCAAAGAAAATGAAGAGAGCAGAGCAAAGGATCCTTTAATAAAGCTCTCCAACTATACGAAATACAAACTGTTATGATGAACTTGTTTCATTTTCCTGTGAATTTGAAACAATAATGAAGAAACTTTACATCTTCACATTATAGTTGGAATTTATTTTCCAGGGTGACTCTTAAAGAACATTAGTGCAAAAGTTCTTTGAAAGTATTTGGGTAATTTTGAAAGGGCCTTTTCTGAAGGTAATGGTATGGATTAGATTGCTTCCCGAGTCCTAGGATTCTAGTAATTTCTTCTTGCTATTTATCTCAATAACCATTTCAGGGTAACCTGTAATTGGCATTATTTTACTGATGTATAATTCTCTGTTTATAAATTTGAAGGGAGAAAAGGAGTTTTCTCTATTTCATAATATAGTAAAGTTGTTAAAAATTTTGTTCATATACACTCATTAAAAATTAAAAATTTGCAAAAGGATATAAAGTGAGATTATAAAAGTAATGCATCCAAATCAAATAGGTCTAAGGTAACATCTGTAATGTTCTCTTACGTGTACACGTGCGTACACATTCATGATCCGGCAGATTATTTATTTGCTTAATTTTATGTACTGCTTCATTTTAAATATGAGGATAGAAATTTAATTAAAAGAGTGTAATTTGTTTTGTTTCCTAATTTTTAGCCTTTTATTTCTTGCTGTATTGGTTCAGCTGGGCAAAGAACCACCACTCCTCCACCATCCCAAATCCCAGATCCACCTTTTTCTTCTCCCATTACCCCTCATCGGACATCATTTGGTGGAATTCTGTCATCAGCCTCCTGGGGAGGAACAATTGAAAAATCAAAATTGATGACCAAATTGATATCTGCGGGAACCCAGGACAGTGAATGGGGATGTCCCACATCTCTGGAGGGTCAGCTAGGGTCTGTTATCATCTTCTATGAAGCAATACAGCCTCCTCAGGTGAAGGCATTATATTTAGCAGGTGCGTATATTAACATTCATACTGTTTAATTCAGCGGCTCTCCACCTGTGGGTCGCGACCCCTTTGGGGGTCGAACGACCCTTTCACAGGGGTCGCCTAAGACCATCGGAAAACACATATAATTATAATTACATATATTTTTGTGATTAATCACTATGCTTTAATTATGTTCAATTTGTAACAATGAAAATACATCCTGCATGTCGAGTAACACTCCCTCCACGTTCTGCGTGGAGTAGGGTTCGGTATCTGAAAGTGGAGCCGCACAACAAATGAGAGAAAAAGACACGAGATAATTTTGCAATATTGGGGGACCAGGCGGGCAAGTCCTGAAGGACTTCCACCCATGCTCAGGCTGCTCCAATCTTTTATTGATCTGGAGTAGCCCTTAGGGTAAGGAAGTTTCAATGACACACAGATCAGCAAACAATTTCCAGGAGTAGACAAAAGTATCTGATTAATTCATCAATAGATTTTCGAGTGTAGGCAGAGTATCTGATTAACAATAATCAACAAGGATCTACATAACTATCTAAGGATTAAGGGAACTAAGGTGGGAATGCTTCAACTATTATTACCTAAATTAACTGAGTGGTTCCTAGATTAACTGGGTGGTGCACAGCCCTGACCTTTGCTAGGACTTTCAATGGCTACTAGCTTTTGGGGGCTGTTTCTGTCTAAACTCAGCTAGTGAAGACAATGAATGGACTCCAGCACCTGCATATCAGATATTTACATTACGATTCATAACAGTAGCAAAATTACAGTTATGAAGTAGCAACAAAAATAATTTTATGGTTGGGGGTCACCACAACATGAGGAACTGTATTAAAGGGTCGTGGCATTAGGAAGGTTGAGAACCACTGGTTTAATTAAACTTAGTTTTTTTCTGTTGCCTAAATCTGAAAGGTATATTTGTTTTAATCAAAGTTTAAAGGGAAGGGGAAAAAAACCACCCACACACCATACTCCCCCCCTCCCCCCTCGGCATTATTGAGATGTTATTGACATATAACATACGTACATTTAAGGTATACAATGTGATGAGTTAATACACATATATATTGTACAATGATTGCTGTGGTAGTTAACACCTCCATCCACTCTCAGAATTACAATTTTTCATATGTGTTAATAATATTTAAGCCCTATCCAGCTTGACTCAGTGGATAGAGCATCAGCCTGCGGACTGAAGGGTCCCAGGTTTGATTCCGGCCAAGGGCACATGCCTGGGTTGCGATCTCGATCCCCAAGAGGGGATGTGTGTAGGAGACAGCCAGTCAATGATTCTCTCTCATCATTGATGTTTCTATCTCTCTCCCTTCCTCTCTGAAATCAATAAAGAAATATATTTAATAATAATAATCATATTTAAGACCTTTCTTAACTTTCAAGTATATTACATAGCATTCTTATTCTAAGAATTGCATTATAGTTATTTTCAAAATTATAACTATTTTAGTAGATTGTTCAGGAGTTAAGCCTTAAGTAGCCATGTATATTAACTCTGCAGAATAACTTATTAGTGTCAAAATTTCTTTTATAGATTACATGGGAGATTTGAGATGAATGAAAATGTCCAAACCTTCAAAGTTTTTATTACTTTAAAACTCACCAAAGTATTTGAAGTTGAACATTATAATCCATATAAATTCCAAATTAATAATAAGTCATTTAGTGCAATTATCACAGCTCTATAGTTTTGATTTTATTCTTACAATTTTTCCTACTTATAATTCTGCTCTTGTAAATAATAATTATTTGTAATATAGTGTTCGTAATGATTGTTCTTAATTGTTGCATATTATATTGGATTCATAATGCATGATTTACTTAGGCTGTTTATAATTTTTAATATTGATATAAACATAAATATTCAATATTATAGGCCTGGTGCATGAAATTTGTGCAGGGGGGGGTGTTCCCTCAGCCCAGCCTACACCCTCTCTGGGACCACTGGCTCCTAACAGCTCACCTGCCTGCATGCCTGATCACCCCTAACCATTCTGCCTGCCTGCCTGATTGCCCCTAACCCCTCTGCCTGCCTCTCTGATCTCCCCTAACCACCTGTGCCTGCCTGCCTGATCACCCCTAACTGCTCTCCTGCTGGCCTGATCACCCCCAGCTGCTCTCCCCTGCCAGCCTGATCACCCCTAACTGCTCTCCCCTGCCGGCCTTGTTGCCCCCAACTGCCCTCCCCTGCTGGCCTGATCTCGCCCCCAACTGCCCTCCCCTGCCAGCCTGGTCACCCCCAACGGCTCTCCCCTGCCAGCCTGATTGCCCCTAACCCCCTGCCAGCCTGATCTCGCCCCCAACTGCCCTCCCCTGTTGGCCTGATCACCCCTAACTACCTCTGCCTCGGCCTCCACCACAATGGCTTTGTCTGGAAGATGGCCGGTTGACCCGGTCTAATTAGCATATCACCCTTTTTTTAGTATAGATTATATAGGATAGGATTGCTTAAATGAGGGGGAAAAGTCTTTTTCAGCAGGAGGAGATGCTCTTTGCAGACAAATACATAATCCCTATATCTGGACTGATAGCCAGCCATATGCATTATACCGCCAAACCGGTTATTAAAAAATTGAACTGCTTTCTTACACCTTACACCAAACAGCTATTGCCCTTAAAACCCCTCCTCGGCCCCCACCTTAGGTTCTGCCTTCGCAGTTCACCCAGATTAGGTTCTGATTGGTCGGTTTCTATGCCAGTCAGTGTCAAAAGCTCTGCCTCCTAGGTAGCCATTGGCTCCTCACAGTTCACCCAGATTTGATTCTGATTGGTCAATTTCTACGCCAGTCAGCATCAAAGCTCCGCCTCCTAGGCAGCCATTGGCTCTTCTGGGAAATCCAGAATGGTCCTTCTGACAGCTGTCTCTCTCTCCGGGTTTATCTTCGGGCCTGATCCGCAGCCTCCACAGCAGCTGCTAATCAGGTCCTGCCTCTCTCTGGGCCTGATCCATAGCCACTGCTGCAGCGGTGAGGTCCTTAGGCCTCCGGCCCAGCACTAGGCCAAAGACTAACGATCTTGCCAGTGCCTGCCTCGCCTTTCTCCCCCCTGCCGCCCTGCCCACCGGCCACCAGCCTTGTGGGCCTCGGGCGAGGGACTGAGAGGTGCTCCATGCACTTCCTGGTGACCGTCATCCCTCTGGTAGTTAGGTCGTGACAGCCGTAGGCTATCATTAGTGTAGATGATGAACTGTTGTACTTACTGTTTTTTCTTATTTTGACAGATATACTTATGATATTGCAGGATAAATATTCAAAGTGTGCATATTATTATGGCTCTCAATGCATATCACCCAATCAGCTTCCAAAAGGGATATACAGTCCTTACCAGTAATGCATGAGTATACCAAATTCATCACAGCCTTTATACTGTTTCCTCCATTTTTAAATGTAAAATGGAACCAGTTTTAATTGTATTTCTTTGATTTGATTTTTTATTAGTAAAGAGTTTTGTCCTGCTCATTTGTTACTCCATTTCTATGATATCTATTCAGATATATTAAAAGTGATATAAAAATAAAGTACATTTTGGCTAGTGTGTTTTAACTGTGTTATATGAGTAGCTAGAAACAGCTCAATTTAAAATTTTGTTCTGATTACGCAGAACCCAAGAGGCCAAATCTATTCAATGATATGTGTGTGTGTTTGTGTGTATAAATAACTTTTAGGTCCAAACTGTTTAAGCCCTTGGAAATTTCAAGAGTCTGACATGGCGGACCTGCCTGGTAATGTCCTCCTTCATTATACTGCAAAGGTCAGAGTAAATTCATGGATTGTTTATCTAGTTGTTACTAACTATGCTATCTATGAACTAGAATTTCTTTTTATATTTCTTTTGTCATTTCAGTGGGTAATTGAGAAGGGGCTTGAATTGCCATTAAAAATTATTAATTTTCAAAGGAAGATGAGAAACATTAAAAATAAAGGTGCACCTCTCATCTACAGTTTAAATGTGATCATTAGTCATCCCAATAATATGAATAGGAATAGCTATAATGGGAATTTGTACAAATGAATCAACTTCAGTAAATGAAACTGTTTAAATTTTTTTTTCCCCTACTTTTTTGGAAGGAGCGAGGAAACAGAATTGCTCAGCATTTGCTTTGTTAATTTTTAAAATATGATGTTAGAAAACAAAAACAAAAAAGGAATGTTTACCTAGCATGGAGAAAAAAGCAACCACCTATAAGCATACCATTCTTAGTCATTTTTCCTTTGGACAAAAGGTCAGCAAGGACCAAGTGAATGAGATCAAAGGTAGAGCTGGGAGAAAGAAAAGGGAGAAGTTGCAAAAACAAACTATCAGTTGCCCTCATTATATTCAGTGTTACATTGACCAAGAAAATGCTTTTGCTGTGTGAGATTATACATTATAGAACTTTTTCCTAGTTTAGTCTTCTAGTTTAGTTTAGTCTTCTGGCCATAATTTATTACTTTGAATACTCATTTGTTATTTCTAGCCTAATAAAATTTACTTATCAGTTGGAATTTCCCCCCAACTTTTTATTTTGATTAATTTCAAACCTAGAGAGAATTTGAAAGAATTTGAGAGAATTTGTAAGGTGAAGTCTTATATACTCTTCACCTAAATTTCCCAATTATCAATGTTTTTAAAAAGGCAAAAAAGTCTTCTTGCATATATTGGTTTAAAAGAGAAAGAAATGTAAAACTATGTGGTTGGTGAGTGGTAAGTTCTAGCCTTAGCTCATCTGTCAGATGACAAGCAGCAGTGACCTGCATTTGATGAGTACTTTAGAATATAGTCCCTGATTCTTTTAAGAAACAATCAGAGACTAATAATACTAAACTTAATATTGTAGGCATTAATGGACTATGCTATATACCTTTTAAAGTTATGGTGAAATGTTCCATCTATAGTTAAAGTTATGTTTTGTCTTCGTTGTGCTTAGCTGTTTGCCATGTTTTTTTATTTATTTATTTATTCTTAGGCCTGCAAAAATTCAATCTGTCTTGATTTATCTACTAATTGTTTGCATGGAAGGTTAACAGGAAACAAAGTAGTAAACTGGGACATTAAGGTAAGTTAATGATAAATTGTAGGCAACATTTTTGTAAGTTTACTGATTCTTTAGAAGGGTTTATGTTTTAAGCACCACCAGATTTATTTGAATAATAAGTCACCGTTAAAATGTTTGCAGGATGAACAAATAAGTAGTTGAATGACTGATTTGCTTGAAATTTAGGTTTTAAACTATGCTGTCAGCTTAACAATTTTCATGATAAAAATATACTATCTTATTAATTAATTGCTCCACTTGTTAAGGTATTTAATCCCTAAAACTATGTGGCAGATTTCAACCCTTCTGGTCACTTTAACACCAATTGAATATGCTTATTCTTGCAGTGGAACAAATCATTAGGATAATTTTTCCTGTCTAAAAATAAATCCATCAGTTAGTATTAATCCTCATGTTATTTCTGTGGTATAAATAAATAAATATTTATTTGTTTATTTATTTATTTCAGAGAGGAAGGGAGAAGGAGAGAGAGATAAAAACATCAGTGATGAGAGAGTAGCATTGATTGGCTGCCTCCATACCCCCTACTTGGGATCAAACCCGCAACCCGGGCATGTGCCCTGACCGGGAATCGAACCATGACCTCCTGGTTCATAGGTCAACGCTCAACCACTGAGCCACACAAACGGGGCTATAAATCTTTTTTCTCTTTGATTTTAAGAACAGATATCAGCATAGTAAGATTTATGATATGCTTACCGATTTATAAGTTAACTTTGGCTGTCACTTGTAAGATTGGTTTTACAAGGCTTGTAAATATGAAGAGGTTGTATACAAAGTTTAGCTGGGTCTACATGGCAGTTTAGAACATTTTAGCAGTTCATATCAGCTAATGTTATGTAGATTCACTATATGTCAGGCACTGAGCTTACTTAATCCCTGCAACAACTTTACAAAGTAGGAATTAATATCATTCTAATTTTAGAGATGAAGAAACTGAGGCAGAGAAATTAGTAACATGTCAGAGGATTTTGAATATATTTTGTTAAGCTATTCAAAATAGTCACTTTGAACTTTGGTTGAAGCCACCTACTCCACCTTTTTTGTTAAGTAAAAATAGAGGAGTCAGTCATATTTCTCCTGTCAAATATATTCTTTTTTTCCCCATGATTTATTCCCCTGTTCATTATGCTTGATTGCCTTTAGACAGTTTCCTCTTACATCCTTAGTGTTACATTATAAAGTCAACTCATGTCATGTTTAGATTGCCTGTTTGGAATTCCTGAACTTTGGAAAATGAAGGTGCAGTAAAAATGACCTGGCTTAGTCTCAGTCGAGTATTGATTATGGTGACTTCTAAGGCTGCTCTTTAAAGCATGTGCCCATACAAGGGTTCCTGTAGCTTAGACTGTTCCATACATTGCCTAAAGATTTAGTAAATTATAACCTCATACATACTGTCTAGTTATCAAATGACAAAATTGCCCTTGTTTTAAAGATTAAAATACTATAATTTTTTTCCAGGACATCGTAAACTGCATAGGTGGATTAAATGTACTCTTTCCTCTGTTGGAACAAATTAGCCACTTCAGTGAAGAACAGATTCCCGAAGGAATAAATGAAATAACAGTTTCTGAATTGATAACACCTGTAGAAGGAGATTGGGTGATACCGACTTCCCCAAAGACATCAGGTATTAAGATGAAATTAATACAAAATAGTCATTGAAAAATTGGAGAATTAATTGAAAATAGATTAAGATGTCTATTAGGAAGAAACTTAACCATTTGTAGCTGAGGCAACCCATCCCTAATTTTACTAATGTTCAGAAAGTTTGTAATACTTTAGTCAGAAGACTTAAGATGTTGGTTTTACTCTTATCCCAAGTTTGTACTTTTAGTGGAAATATGACAACATTGTTAAATTTATGGTAGAGAAAATATTGACATGCGCATATGCAATTGCTTCTTTCTCTGATATTTGTGTTCTATAAGTGACCGTAGGAGGCAAATTTCTTAACTGGATTTTTGTATGTTACAATAGTCATTATGATATAGAAAATACGATATAAAGTGATTAGAGTAATTATGATAATTAATGACATGTTCATAATTCCAGAGTCAAGACTAGAGAGAAGTTTAGTTGCAACATTTATCTTGATTGTGAAACACTTGATTCAAAGACATCCTATTAACCAGGACAATCTTATTCACTCCCATGGAGTTGCCACTCTTGGTGCCTTACTTCAGAAGGTGAGCTAGTCTAACATTATGATGTGGCTGATGATTGTAAATAGCAGTTAATGTTGGAGGTTTTTCTTTCTAATAAGTAAATTTTTTTTAATTACACTATTATAGCTTGTTATATTAGTGCATATAATTTATTTCACAAGTAGGTTTTAAGAATCATTAAATCACCTTATACAAGAATTACTTATCTTACATACTAGGACCTTGTTTGTTAGCTTTGTTATTTGGGATATTTGATTAATTCATAACAGTAGGAAAATATGTTCTAGCATTACTTCAGAAAAATTGTCTTAAGTTCATGTTTTTCTAATCAACATTTTTATATTTAGTAGATGTTCTGGATAAATTATTTGAAATTATAGCTTAATAATAATGATTATTGCCGAAACCGGTTTGGCTCAGTGGATAGAGCGTCGGCCTGCGGACTGAAAGGTCCCAGGTTCGATTCCGGTCAAGGGCATGTACCTGGGTTGCGGGCACATCCCCAGTGGGAGGTGTGCAGGAGGCAGCTGATCGATGTTTCTCTCCCATCGATGTTTCTGACTATCTATCTCTCTCCCTTCCTCTCTGTAAAAAATCAATAAAATATATTTAAAAAACAACAACAACAACAAAAAATAATAATAATGATTATTTATACTGAACTTTACAGAAACCTTTTCTGTTTGGATTTCAGATGCCAAGCACCTTGATGGATGTTAATGTATTGATGGCAATTCAATTACTAATTGAACAAGTATCATTAGAGAAAAATATGCAGCTCCTGCAACAAATGTATCAGTATTTACTTTTCGACTTTCATATTTGGAACCGTGGAGATTTTCCCTTTAGAATAGGTGAGAGCAGGCTGTTAGATATAGTTTTATAGTTGTTTTGGGAATCTATAACTACATATATGACTTAATGATTGGTATATCATTTAAGAGTGAACTTTCTGTTTTAGGTCATATACAGTATCTTTCCACCATCATCAAAGACAGCAGGAGAGTTTTCAGAAAGAAGTATGGTGTGCAGTTTCTCCTAGATACCCTCAGGATTTATTATGGGTATGATGTCCTTATGCCTTCTCAGTTTAATATTTTCTGCCTGCTACTTGATTGGAATATCTAGATTGTTTATTTTCCAGCAATTCTAATATCCTTTAACTTCAGAGAGGCAGGATAGTGTGGAGGTCAAAATGAAAAACAATGGATCATATACTTTGGGTTTGAATCTTGTGTTTCATCAATTGATTAACCGCAGGCAAATTACTCAACTTTTTTGTGCTTAAGTTTTCTGTTCTGTGAAAAGGATATAATAAAACTGAGGTATCTTATGGTTGTTTTGAGGATTAAATTAAATGAATTAATAATGTATAAAGCACTTAGAATTGTGTCTGCTACATAGTGAGTGTTGCATAATATATACATTAATATCTTTGTCATTGAAACTCCTAACTTCAGAAGGTTTCCTATTTAGAAAAAGAAGCCAAAGATACCATAGATTCCTTTTTTTTTAAATTAAACTTATTGGAGTAACGTTGGTTAATAACATTGTTATGAGTACTAACCATAACATGGAAACATCTTTTTTAAATTAATTTTTTATGTAAAAACTAGAGGCCCAGTGCACAAAATTTGTGTGCTCAGTTAGTATTTGGAGGGGGGGATTTAGTCTCTCAGCCTGGCTTGTGCCCTCTCACAGTCCGGGAGCCCTCGGGGGATGTCTGACTGCTGTGGAGGTGGGAGAGGCTCCTGCCACCGCCGCTGTGCTCGCCAGCTGTGAGCCCAGCTACTGGCTGAGTGGTGCTCCCCCTGTGGGAGTGCACTGACCACCAGGGGGCAGCTCCTGCATTGAGCATCTTCCCCCTGATGGTCAGTGCGCATCATAGCGACCAGTCATTCCTCCATTCGGTAGATTTGTATATTAGCCTTTTATTATATGGGATACACAAATATAAGAATTTTAAATTTCAATTCTTGCACTTTTATTTTCTCTTTCAGAAGTGATTGTAAATATAGTGAGCTGTCTCTAGATGATATTCGGACAATAAGGACTTCTTTGTATGGACTAATTAAATATTTTCTGTGCAAAGGTGGAACTCATGAAGAGATACAAAGTATTATGGGTTACATAGCTGCTATTAATGAAGAAGAACAGGTATTATGCCCAAGATGATCTGATTTTTCCTTTTAACATTTAAGTTTCTGTATCATCATCTTTTAAACTTATATATGTACTAGAGGCCCGATGCACAAAGATTCGTGCAAGAATGGGCCTTCCTTCCCCTGGCTGCAGGCACCACCTTTGCTCTGGTCCAGAGCTGCCTTTCTGCCTTCCCACGCTGCCCAGAAGCCCAGAGTGGCTGGGGCGTGCGGAATGCCTGCGGGATGCAAGTGTCCTGCCCAGCCGCTCAGCGCCTGCGTATGCAAATTAACCTAACATCTTTGTTGGGTTAATTTGCATACTCACTCCTGATTGGTTGGTGGGCATCATGAAGGTATAGTCAATTTGCATCTTTCTCTTTTATTAGTGTAGATAATAAACATTCTAACAGTAAAATGTTTATAGTGTCGCATATAATATTATACAGTTAAATAAATAAAATTTATCTCCTAACTGAAAGTTTAATAAACTAGATGTCAGTATACTAAAATATTTTAATGAACTAGAAAGTAGGATGTGAAAATAGTTGCTTTGTCTGGCAATTCTGAGCCTATTTTCATAGGTCACATAATGTACATTTACTTATCATCAGAGTTACTGGGCAGATTTCTAACATGAATTTTAACATAGATTCATAAAAATTTTGCATAAAGTAAATTGTAAATGTATTTCTGTTTTTAAATAATTTTATATACATTATTTATTTATAGCTCAGAACTACTTTTTAATACAGTGGTTCTCAATGTTTAGTTAGCTTTACCTGGGAACTTTTTATAAATTAAAAGATACTTCTGAATCAAGCTCTCCAGGTGCTTGTGGTACATGGTAGAATCTGAGAACCACTTGTATGAAATATACAGATCAGGAATTCCTCTTCCCACTTGTACATTTGAAAATATATGTTCAGAAAGATTTGGAGACTTAAAAATTTGTCACACCGCTGATAAACCTGGAACTAGAAGAACCAAGTGTCTTTTCTGCTGTTTCTGTGCTCTTTCTATATCCCACTCTCAACATCAAATTTGAGGCGCTTTAATTTATGTTGACTTAAATATTTTTCCTTGTATCATGAAATACTCATTGTTTACTCAATGGTTACATGCCGTTAAAATTGGTATTATATAGATAAGTGAACTTTGGCAGTTTCCCTATCAGGTCGGACTACTTCAAAAGCTTCTCATCATTTAGAATAATGAGTAGCCATCTTATTAAATGTTAGCTCTATTGTCACTTGCTAGGATTCATTGCCAATGAAATTTTCTTGGCCAATTCAAAGAATTATTTTTTGAAAACTTAACTCTGTATAGAACAATACCAGCCATTCTAGATTTATACTGACGAACCAATTATCATTTTTACTTTTAGCCTAATGGAGGCAGGGGTAAGAAAAGTTTATAAATAATTATGAAACAAACAAAAAAAGAGCATGATAACATCTATAAGAGAGAAACAAAGTCCTATGAGGTTTTCATACGAGAGTATTACATAGTGAGGAGACCAGGAAAGGCTTTATGGAAGAGATTGCTTTCATATGGATAAAGCGGAATAGGTATGGTTCAGCAGGTAAATATGGTAGTGAGAAGATATACAAAAGGAAGTGGAATAAACCAAAAAGCATAATGGAGTGAAAGGCAGGGTTCAGAAGACATCAGACAGTTCAGTTAAGCTAGAATATTAGGGTATGTAGGATTTAGTTAAATAACTGTTTGTGGTTTATGATTTTGTTTGGCTTCCATATCTGAGTGTGGTCATTTGATTTGTGTTGTTTGATTTTAAAAGCTCTTTGGAATTTTGGATATACTCTTTAGTCTCCTGCGTACCAGCCCAACTAGAGGTCAGCTTTTCTTACTGCTGTTTGAACCAGGAAATGCTGACATACTTTATGCCTTGCTCTTAAATCAGAAGTACTCTGACAGACTAAGAGAAATCATTTTTAAGGTACATTTTTCAGATGTCTTTATATTTTGGGACAGTTATGGTATATGAATTTACTTGGAATATATACATTCTATGAATGTAAATCTTTTTTTATATCTACTTCTAATTTTAAATGTCACATTTGTTTTGATATATATTTTCCATGTTTTTGTTTGCATATTAAAAAAGCTAATTATATTGTAATCTTATCAGTAATTTCAGTGGAAAATGTACTTTGTTATACCATCCTCAATATAAAATCTCTCATCTCTATTTTCACTTGTGGTGGGTCTACATGGCAGATCATAATTAACCTTATATAGCACTATTTGTCAGGCACTTGCAACAACTTCATGAAATGTGTATTATTTTCATCCCCACATTTCAGATGAAGAAACTCGGCAGAAAAAATTGTAATTTGTCTTGTTGAAGAATATAGAACCTATTTTTATTAAACACTCTAGAATATTCCAAACTCCGAACTTTGGCTGAAGCCACCTACTACACCTTTTTTATTAACTAAAAACAGAGGCAGTCATATTTCTGTTGCTGAATACATTCTTTAGTTTTTTTCATGATTTATTCTCCTGTTCATTATGCTTAATTGCCTTATAACAGTTGTTTCCTCTTACAGCATTAGTGTTACATTGCAAAGTCTACTTATGGGACATATTTGGATTGCCTATGTTTGAAATCCCTAAACTTTAGAAAACAAAGGTACACTAAAAAGTGGTCTCTTGCGTATTGGTTGTGGTGACCCATGAAGCCACTCTTTAAAGCATCTGCCCATACAAATGTTCCTTTGTGGAGATGAAATTAAATGTTATTTCTTAAAAAAATGGCCTAGGAAGGATTCTTCATGATATTATTTTCAAGATTACCCTTTCCATATATGGTTTCAGTTTCTCTTTTTGAAAAATGTTGATCTCTAAGAAGTATGGGGTTGCTGATTTATTACCTATTTTAGCATATTGATAGGTTGCTTTGCAAACTGTTTCTTTGTTATTAAAAATTATTTTGATAACTGCTACATAAATGGATTACTAGACTAATCTAGAAGATCTTTGTTCTCTTTGAGAACACACTATTATTCCTCTTATAAGCTACAGGGTTTGTTTCCATATATACCTTAGCCATTAAAAGAAAATGTAAATTATTCCTTTCATCTCCTAAGAAGTACATGTAAACTAGAATTTTAAACATATTAATTATTCTAACACAGATGTGTCTTAGTCCAATTTATTTTTCAATTATTTTTGAATGATGATAAGATATGGAGCACTCCTCCCCATTAGTGCTGGGTGTTTTTTTTTGGGGGGGGGGGGGTTATACTTAAGAAATACAATTATGTTTCAAAAAACATATTACACCAATATTTTATTCAATATTAACCTGTGACACACTGTTCTTAGTTCTCTATATTAAGAAGACTCTATTACAATTGTGACCAGGTTATGGAACAAATGTTGAAATGTACAAATGTATATGAACGAAGTAAACAACGTATTCGACTCAGAGAAGTTGGCTATTCAGGATTGGGACTCCTTCTAAATGAAACACCTGTTAGTACTTCTCTCATTAAAAACCTCATCAATCAAATCATAAATACAGGTATGACTAAGGGTAATGGTACTGATGATATTTTTAAAATATATATTTTTAGTCCTCATCAGCGGATATGTTTTCATTGATTTTTTTAGAGAGAGAGGAAGGGGTTGGTTGCCTTCTGTACGTACTCTGACCAAGATCAAACCCAAAACATTTTGGTGTACAAGACAATGCTCCAACCAACTGAGCCACCCAGCTAGGGCAATCCTGATTATTTTTAAGGAATGTTCTTCATAGTAGCATAATTCTATTTGATGGTTCTCATCCCTCCCCCCCTTGAGGTTTTTCTCCCTCCTTCCTCAGCTCTTTAAATTACCTGTTGTTGTTTTTTAATATGTTATTATTGATTTCAGAGTGGCGGGGGGAAGGAGAGAGAGAGATAGAAGCATCAATGAGATTATCGATTGGCTGCCTCCTGCACACCCCTTACTGGGAGGTATCGAGCCCACAACACGGGCATGTGCCCTGACCAGGAATTGATTCACGACCTTACAGTTCATAGGTCGACGTTCAACCACTGAGCCATACCAGCTGGGCTCAAATGACCTGTTATTTGATTCAGCAAGGCTTTCCTTGGGTACTGTTTCTTATGTGCCTTTGTTTCTTATTTTCTTCCTAGGTCTAACACAGTGCCTTACTTGGTAGGCCTTTACTTAATGTTGACTGACTGATTAGTAAATAATTGAGTCTCTATAATAAGAAATGGACACTAGAGAAAATATATACAAAATACTTTATCCTTTTTCTTTTTGGAGCTTAAATTGTTAAAGGCAAAATTAAAACTTCAGATAATGCTTTTTTTATAAACTCTTTTTTTTAGTACATACTAAAAACTGTAAAATTATCAGATACTGGGGGTTTAAAAGGTAAGATAAGGTCTTTGTCTTGAGTGGTTTACCATCTTGCTGATAAGACAAAACATGTACTTAAAAATATAAGTAATAGTATAAGACCCAAGTAGTATGGACAGTATGTTCAGGCAAACAAAAGAAAATAATTATTATTTACAATTTACTCAGGAAGATGTCAAACATTCTAAACCTATTGTCTTTGTAAAATTTAAACATATCTACAATAATCAAAACCGTATGCTACAGGTATAAAAACAGACACATAGACCAAAGAACATAATCAATAAACCTATGCATGTATGATCAACTAATATTTGACAAGGTGTCTTAATAATCCTCAGTGGGGAAAAGGTAGTTTCATCAATAAATGGTGTCAGCAAAACTGAATATCCACATGCAAAGGAATGAAAATGGACCCTCATCTTATACCTTTCACAAAATTTAGCCCAAGTGGATTAAATATTTAAATGTAAGACCTGAGCCATAAAACTGCTAAAAGAAAACATACAGAAAAGATTCTTGACAGTGGTATTTTGAGTATGATACCAAAAGCTCCAGCAAAAAATGTCAAAACAGGTGAGACTACAACACAGGCTTCTGCACAGCAAAAGAAACCATCAACATTAAAAGGTAACCCACAGAGGGGAGAAAATATTTGCAAGTAAAAATCTGATGAAGGGTTAATATTCGAAATTTATAAAGAAACTGTACAACTCAATAGCAAAAAAATCCAATTAAAAAATTAACATAAGGACCTGAATAGCTATTTTTCCAAAGAAGATGTACAAATGGCCAACAGGAACATGAAAAGGTGCTCAACATCCTTAAATATCAGGGAAATGCAAATCAGGCCACAGATACCACTTCACACTTGTTAAGATAGCAATTATCAAAAAGACAAGAGAGGAGTGCTGGTGAAGATGTGGAGAAAAGAGAACCTTGTGACCTATTGGTGCTAATGTAAATTGGTACAGCCATTGTAGTAAATGGTATGGAGGTTCTTCAGAAAATTAAAAATAGAACTACTCTGTGACCTACCAATCCCACTTCTGGGTACATATCAAAAAGACATGAAATTACTATCTCTAAGAAATCTTCACCCCCATGTTAATTGCATCATTATTCATAATAGCCAAGACATGGAACCATCTTAAGTGTCCATTGACAGATGAATTGGTAGAGAAGACATGTTATATACAAATATACACAGTAAATATTAGCCATGAAAAGGAAGAAAGAATCTGGAGAGTATTCTGCTAAGTAAAATAAATCAGGGGACAAATACTGTCTGATCTCATGTGTGAAATCCAAAAAAATTAGCTCATAGAAACAGAGTAGATGGCGGTTACCAGGGCTGAGGGAGGGGCAGGAGGGAGATATGGGTAAAAGTGGTCAAAGTGTATAAAGTTTTAGTTACAAGATGAGTAAGTCCTGGGCATCTAATGTACAGCATGGTAACTATAGTTAACAATATTGTGTACTTAAAAGTTACTAAGAGCAGATCTTGAATGTTTCCACCATACACAGAAAAAAAGGTAACTGAGTTGATGAATCTGTTAACCTTATTGTGATAATCATTTTACAATATATACACATATCATCAAATCATTATATACCTTAAATTTATACAATGTGTTATGTCAATTATATCTTAATAGAGTTGGAAAAAAATAAAAAGGCATTTGTTGTTGACAGCAAAAAATAAAATGAAAATGAAGCAATTATTTCAACATTTATATAACTGTTACCTACAATTCTTTCTTTGGTTATCTCTGGAATTTAATTTTAACTTTTTCTTTTTCCCACCACAGATCCTGCTATTAATTTCAAAGATCTGTTATCTGTGGTATATATATCTCACAGAACATACATAAATGTCAGGGTGGTCATCTGCAGAAAGGTTAGTAAACTTTAAGATAGACTTTAAAAATAGCAGTGTCATTTGAATAACTTTTAGATTGAGTGTTTTGCACCAGATGTAAGTTTTAATATCTGTTATTTTATAAATGACATTTTATGGTTTCCTTTTTTGATGTGAGTTAACTTCATGTACAAGCATTCAGCATATGAATTTGTTCTTTTGAGCTCATTACATGGGCTCCTGGAAATATGCCCTTTCAGAGTCAAAAATTTACAGCCAGAGTAGTTTCTTTATTAAGGACTTTCAATGATTATGACCATTTCTAATACGTTTACTATATTTTCGAGTTTCTGAAACTTAGAACTTTGTGGAAATAATTTTCTATAATCTGTTCATGACTATTCCAACAATGATTTGCCTTCAGTGCACCCATTTAACCTTTAACTAAGTCAACAATTAGTTATCCCTTGAGATTCTTTATGATTATAACCTCCTCTCTACTCCACTGGGAACCACTGACCTGTCTAGCATTTAATTTGCTTCCTTGCTTTTCTTTTCCTGATTAGGTCACAGTAAATCAATAAATGTGGATATATATCTTTCTCTTGAATGGCTACTTAGTTTTTCAGTTTTGGCTATTCTATTAAGTATTATTTGGTTCTTTGTTGATGGGCATTTAGGTTGATTCCTCTTTTTTTCCATGTTAATAAACTTCTAGAGAGAACATTTCTTGCATATATCTTTATCTATTTGTGGTGATACATCTGCAGTACATAATCCATGAAATGGAATTGCTGTGTCATAGGATATTTATAGTTTACATTTTGATGGATTTTGCCATATTGTTCTTGAAACAGGTCTTGTAAATGGATCCTATCCTTTTAGTGAGTAATTAGAAACAGCTGTCCATGCAATCTAGTTTTTTTGTGTGTGATTTTTTAGTCGTTTTTTAAATTTTTTTCTTTATTAAGGTATTACATATGTGTCCTTAGCCCCCCATTTCCCCCCTCGCCTCCCCCCCCCCCCCATTCATGCCCTAACCCCCCTGGTATCTGAGTCCATTGGTTAGGCTTATATGCATGCATACAAGTCCTTTGGTTGATCTCTCCCCTTACCCCCACCCTCCCCTACCTTCCCTCTGAGGTTTCACAGTCTGATCGATGCTTCTCTGTCTCTGGATCTGTTTTTGTTCATCAGTTTATGTTGTTCATTGTATTCCATAAATGAGTGATCTAGTTTTTATCCAAGGAAAGCTTAATCTGGAAGAAAAAACAATTGGTATACTGCACCTTTAGAATAATGGTAGCTCACTGATTGATAGCATTAGTGAAGAAAGCTACTCCACATTTCATTGTGCCTTACTACTTTCTATATCTAGTTTTTATCCAAGGAAAGCTTAATCTGGAAGAAAAAACAATTGGTATACTGCACCTTTAGAATAATGGTAGCTCACTGATTGATAGCATTAGTGAAGAAAGCTACTCCACATTTCATTGTGCCTTACTACTTTCTATATCAGCATCAGTGTACATTAAAACTATTAATATTGAAGTTTCTAGCAAAATTATTCATCTCCTGGTGTGAAACCTGTCAGAGTTAGAAATTCTGATAAAAGAGATACTCTAAACACTAGGAGCCAAATTTCCTTTCATCTACAGAGAGGTTTATTGGCTTTGTGTTAAAAATGTCTTCAGGACCATACCTGAGTTTGACAGTGTTTGAGAACTTGTTTTTAATTTTCCCAAAAAGTGAAATCAGTTAGAGAGTGAAATCATACACATTGCCACATCTCTTTAATTTCAATTTCTCATTCTAGTTAAACAGCAGCTGCCATTTTATTGGAATTAGTTTTTCTGGAACTAAACTTTTGTTTTGTTTGCACAATATAGAGTGAATGAAAAAAATGTTTTTGCCAAAACAACCATCAACTTTGCCTGAAAAAAAAAATTGAGATGGGAAAACATTATTCTTGAGGCCCTTAGGTTCTAAGTATCTTGTTTGTCCTATTTACTCCCCTCACCCTAGTACCTGTGCCTGCCACATAGTAGATGTTCAGTATTTGCTAAACAAATGTAGTAGGCTCATGGTAAGTATTTAGTTAGGAGGATATAACTTTATTAAATTTTAAATATACCTTTATATTTTCTCTCTGACCAAATTAAATGAATAACATGAGTGTGTTGACATGTGGAGGATTGTTTATCTTTCTTTATCTTTCAATAAATATTTGAGTACATCTTTACTCTGTAATGAAATATGTGGATTAGTTTCAAACATAATGTCTGCCTTCCAAATAGTTTCTAATCCAGTTACAAACATAATTTTTTGAAAATATCTCATTAAGTTACTTTGTCATTAAAATAACTGAAAAGAAATTGTTTTTGATGTAAAGGACTGTGTACTTTTTGACAAATTTTGTGTTCTTAATCTCTTTGCAGATTTTACAGATTTTACAGTCCCAGCCAGATGCAGCACATCAAATTTCTCAACAAGTGGGTTGGCAAGACACTTTAGTTAGGCTTTTTGTTAAAGCAAATTTTGAAAATGGAAATACTTTTCATAAGCACAATAGGGCTGTTTCAGTGAAAGACAATGATAAAAATATATCAGCTGAAGATGTCAAGAGGAACTTTGATGAAAAGACAGACGATGAAAAAATCAACTCTTTTGCCTCAGCTAATGTGTCTTCTGATCAATGGAGTTTGGACGATAGACACTCTCTAGATTCAAACACACCATTATTTCAAGAAGATAGCTCTGTGGGAGAATTGTCTTTCAAATCAGAGAATCAGGAAGAATTCTGGCACAGTAACCCTTCACATTTGAGTTTAGATCTTAGTGGAATTGACTCATGTGAACTGAGTGATAGTGGCAGTCAAATGCCAGATAGCTTGCCTAGCACGCCATCCCCAATAGAGTCTACTAAATCATTTTCGGTGCAGTCTGACAAAGAAAGCAGCATCACAAATGATACGGGCTTTTGTGATGACTTCTCTTTACTTGAAAGCCAAGAGGTAAAATACCTTATTTGTCCAAATGTTGCTTTTATTTTTATATGTCTATTATATACTTCTAATCCTTAGAAATGTATAATTGTTAACAGTTCCATTTTATATTCCGGTTCTAAGTTTCATGATCTCAGATATTAGAAGCCTGTAAGTCATTAAATTGTCTTGAGAACAAAGCCAGTGTCTTACTTATCCTTGTATCTTTCTAGGACCTACTAGTAAAGTTCCAGGTTCATCCAGGCACTTGAATAATATGTTTAAGGATTACAGTCAGTATATGTGATGGTTCTTCTGTACTTTTAACACCCACTCCCTTTAATAATCTAATATTACTTTATATTTTTTATAGAGATGTGAGGAAGAGCTTCTTCAATTACTGACAAATATTTTGATCTATGTGATGTGTAAAGGACTAGAAAAGTCTGATGATGATACTTGGATTGAACGGGGACAAGTGTTTTCGGCACTAACTAAATCAGTAATATCCAGTGAGCTACTTCGACCATCAGATGAAATAAAACTAATGTAAGCATTCCGTTGGTGACTTCCCCTTTCGTCTTGGAGTGGACCGAAGTCTAAAATATTTTATTGAACATTTATCCAGTATCCAGTGGATGTAGAAAAAAGGAGAACCTTTGTTTTCAGTCCCTTTTTTGGCTGTTGCCCTTCTATTGGGATCTAGAGAGAAATCAAAACTAGCTCCAGTATGAAGAGATTTAAATCTTAAATTAATTTGGGTTTTAAGTCATTATATATTTCCTGTTGTTTAAATTGTTTTCTGCAGTACAAAGCACTTGGTGCTTGTGTTCTATGGCCTTGTCCATGTTTGAGGGTTTCCATGCTAAAGGAAGACAGTAGTGTTTTCATGAAAATTACTTCTCTAAAGCATTGAGTTCCCTCATGATAGATAGAACACTAGCAGTACACTAGAAGAGAGATACTTCTTTGTTTTTCCACAGAGCTTGACCCACTATAAGTCATAATAAGGCTTTCTTTTCTAACCTAACAATTTCAGCTTTACAGAAACTTTTAAATATTTCATGGAGACTTGAATGTGAATTATTTTCATAGCTTTTTAAAAAAAATATATTTTATTGATTTTTTACAGAGAGGAAGGGAGAGGGATAGAGAGTTAGAAACATCGATGAGAGAGGGACATCGATGAGCTGCCTCCTGTACACCCCCCACTGGGGATGTGCCCGCAACCAAGGTACATGCCCTTGACCGGATTCGAACCTGGGACCCTTGAGTTCACAGGCTGATGCTTTATCCACTAAGCCAAACCAGTCAGGGCTTCATAGCTTTTTAATAGTCAACAGGTAACTTTTACTTTGCCATTTAGTGTTAGGTATGTTAAAAATAGATTCTCCAGCCCTGGCTGGTGTAGCTCAGTTGGTTGGAGCATCGACTTGTGTACCAAAGGGTCGTGGTTTTGATTCCCAGTCAGGGCACGTGCCCAAGTTGTGGGTTTAATCCCCAGTTGGGGTGCATGCAGGAGGCTTCCAATCGATGTTTTTCTCTTCCTCCCTCCCTCCTTCCCTCTCTCTCTAAAATCATTTTTTTTAAAAAGATACTCCAGAGATTTAAAAGTTGCTTCATTATTACTAAATTCTATCCAAGTGTTCTGTGATACCTGCCAGTAGTAGTGTATCTTTGGAGGTACAGTCTTAGTAAACAATAACTGTTTTTTAAAATAACCTACTATTTTTCTAAGTTAAAAATGGTTTTAAGAGGGCTGTTTTACACTTAGTTTGCTGCAGAAGATGTTAGAATGGGCAGTCACAGAAAACAGAGAAGCAAAAACTAATCCAGTTACTGCTGAAAACGCCTTCCGACTCATGCTGATCATACAGGACTTTCTGCAGTCAGAGGGACTAGTTAATTCAAACACGTGGACTGAGAAGGTATAGTAATATTTCTTTGGTAATGAAAGACTCTTTTTTAAGGACTTTATTTATAAACAAATTTTGTATCCCCTCTTTTCAGAGTATTAATATTTAATCAGATGCAATAAACATGGATAAGATGTGATAGTCACAGATTTTGTTAGCTTGTTACTAGGATAAGTCTTTTGGCTTTTACTAACTGTACATTGAAGTAGTTTTGAAATATTTATAATTTGTATTAGTGTTGGGGAAAACTCATCATCAGTAGATTAAAGAACTGAATGTTTTTCTTTTTCAATTCTTCCTTTGCAATAGCTTTTAGAGGATATGATGCTGCTCTTCGACTGTCTGTCAGTGTGGTATTCTGAAAGTCCATTATGGGTAAAACTCTCTCAAATTCAAATCCAGTTGCTTCTAGGATTTATTGGAAGGGGTAATTTGCAGGTTTGTCAATTCTTTTACACATTTTCTATATTTGCAAGTAGTTTAGGAATACTTGTGTGATAACTAGATGATAATATGTTTTCAGTATTTTAATTTTTTAAATTAGTACCAAAATATTTATGATTTAATTCTTGTTTCAGTTTTGTGAGTCAGCTAATTATTTTTTCCTGATTTTTATGACTCAGTATATTTTTAAAATTTCCCTTTAAAGTATATATATATAGCTTATATTAGAAGGCATTGCTCATATCTATATTTAATGAAGCTAGAAGCTATACTGCTTGCATAGACTATTTATATATGTGCAGTTTAGGCAAATTATTTACTTTTTAAATAGATTTTTTATTGATTTCAGAGAGGAAGGGAGAGGGAGAGAGAGTTAGAAACAGACTGAACTTAAAACCTGGACATGTGCCCTGACCAGGAATCAAACCATGACTTCCTGGTTCATAAGTCGATGCTCAACCACTAAGCCACACCAAATGGGCTAGGCAAATTATTTTTTTAAGTTGTTCATTTCAAAATCATATTCTGTTACTCTACTAATCCACTAGTCCAGTTTACTTTCTATTTAATACTTTTTTATTCATCATACACCTACTGAATATCTACCAAGTATTAGCATTTTTGAGAGAGACAGAGAGACATAAATTTGCTGTTTCACTTATTAATTCATTGGTTGATTCTTGTATGTACCCTGACCAGGGATTGTACCAGCAACCTTGGTGTATCAGGATAATGCTCTAACCAACTGAGCTCTACCTGGCCAGGGCAGGATACTTAGATTTCTGATCAAGGACTTGGTCTCCTGTGTACCTGTCCTTTATGTATCAGAGTGCTTTTGATTGCAAATAGCAGAAACATCAAGTCCAACTGACTTCTTAAGATTTATTGGCTCATGTAATTGAAAATTCCATAGTTCAAATGAGTTCAAGGCATGATTCAGTCAAGGCTCCAGTTCCATTTATTTGCTGTTCTTGCAGCACTGCTCTCCATCACATGTCCTTTGGTCCTAAGTTTGGCTGCTCTTATTGTCGCAGAATGGTTGCCACAGCTCTTGGATCTACGTGCCTCCTTATTCATATTCAGAGAGAGAGAGTGCTTCTTCCTGCATCATTGTTGGTAGACAGTTCTTCATGGGTCTCTGTGTTTCTGCATATCATATAAATAGAGACCCTGGATGCCTTTGTTACGAATGGTCTTTCTGAGGATGCATGTATAAGGAACAGCTTTGGAAGGCAGAGATCATGTCTTCCCTCCAGAGCAAAAGGCAGGTTTGTTTACTGTCCAGCATAATAAAGATAATGTCTCCCTGCCAGGCAGAGCTTAGGCACAGTTACTACCACATATAAAATATTTGGGTTCCCTGTGCTCGGGGTTCCTCTCTTACAATGCAACCATGGTGTGTGCAGGCATCATCTAGTCCTATTCATCCCTCACCATGGGAATTGCAGTTGAGGGAACCAAGGTACATGCTGATATTCTGGCTTTTGCTAATGCTACAGATCTTTGTTTCTGACCCAGAAGTCTAATGTCTTCTGCCAGTATCTATGAAACTATGGTAGACTAACTTATTAGCTTGAAGGTGAGATAAATTCTGAGACCCTTCACATTTCTTAACAGTTACGTAAAAAAGTTCTGAACTTGCACTGATAAGGCTGAATGAATTCCTGAATGAATCCCTGTGACAAAGACAATGACATGAGTTGATTGAACTAGTCACTGTGGCAAGGGGTTGGAAGTTTGGCTTTTAACCTTTAGGACCTATTATTGGAACTAGAGATGGAATCATTCCCCTATCCTTGCAGACTATAAGAGGAGTGGAATGGATGTTGGATTAATTATCCACCACAACTTTACTGCATATTCCAAATTAAACATGTGATCGATACATTTATAATTTCTTTTTTTTTTTTTAAATATATTTTATTGATTTTTTACAGAGAGGAAGGGAGAGGGATAGAGAGTTAGAAACATCGATGAGAGAGAAACATCGATCAGCTGCCTCCTGCACACCTCCTACTGTGGATGTGCCCGCAATCAAGGTACATGCCCTGGACCGGAATCGAACCTGGGACCCTTGAGTCAGCAGGCTGATGCTCGATCCACTGAGCCAAACCGGTTAGGGCCATTTATAATTTCTTAAAAAAAAAACTTCAAGAGTGAAAGAACTTTTGCTAGCACTAAATGTTGGCTTTATTCTGCTCTGTCTTACCTATTTTCTTTAGGTTTGTGCAGTGGCATCAGCTAAGCTAAACACCCTTCTGCAGACCAAAGTGATTGAAAGTCAGGATGAAGCATGCTATATTTTAGGGAAGCTAGAACATGTTCTAAGTCAGTCAATTAAGGAACAAACGGAAATCTACTCATTTCTGATTCCCCTCGTCCGTACTCTGGTTTCCAAAATTTATGAGCTTCTCTTCATGAACTTGCACCTGCCTTCCTTACCTTTCACCAATGGTAGTTCCTCATTTTTTGAAGATTTTCAAGAATATTGCAGTTCAAGTGAATGGCAAGTTTACATTGAAAAATATGTAAGTTTTACCTTTTTTGAGTGAAATTTTTCTGCTAAATTATTATTTTTATGGACGTATATATTAAATTTTGTATATATTTTTATAAGATTATACCTTATATGAAGCAGTATGAAACCCATACATTTTATGATGGTCATGAGAACATGGCACTTTATTGGAAGGATTGTTATGAAGCCTTAATGGTGAATATGCATAAAAGAGACCGGGAAGGAGGAGAAAGCAAGCTCAAGTTTCAGGTAAAAATTGTTAAGTGTTTTAGTAGCTAGTGTTTTTTTTTTAATGTTGATTTCAAGTAATGACAAGCCTGAACTTTGAAAACAAATAGTATGTCTAATTGTCTACAATTATTTCAGAATTGGAAGGAAAACATTGATCAGTAACAAAAATTTAGTAGTGATTATGTAAAAAGTCTATTAAGCTGATAGTAGGTTTCTCTAAGGAGTCTGGATATAAATCAGTGCTTAGAGGGGAATTTGTAGCATGAAATATTTATATTAGAAAAAAAGAAGGGCCTTAAATTAATAATTTGTTTCCACCTTAAACTAGAAAAAGAAAAGTAATCTAATTAAATTAGTCTCTAAGTCAATGAAATTGGAAGTGAAAAACATAGAGAAAATCAATGAAACCAAAATCTAGTTATTCAAAATATCAATAAAATTGATAAATTTCTAGCCAGATTTACAAAGCAAAAAAAGAAAAGTGAAAAATAGCCAATACCCGAATAAAAGGGGAGGTATTATCACTGACTTCACAGATGTCAACATGATAATAAAAGATTACTACAAACCAGTCTATGAACATAAATGACATGACAAATGAAGTGAATCAATTTCTTGATAAATACAAATTTCCAAAACTAACACAGTAATAAGTAGATAACCTGGATAGTCTTCTGCATGTTAGCCCTTTGCACTCTGAACTATTCTGGACATTGGCTACCAGCTACTCGACGCTACTTGGCGGCGGAAACGTGCATTTACAGACCCTTGTATTATTTAGTATAATTTTGGAACCAAGTAACGTATTATAATGATATTGGACTT
The DNA here is from genome assembly GCF_028538775.1 of Myotis yumanensis. NCBI lineage: Eukaryota > Metazoa > Chordata > Mammalia > Chiroptera > Vespertilionidae > Myotis > Myotis yumanensis. The sequence goes on from NW_027223759.1 coordinate 10,830,399, forward strand.
ATATGAATTGGGTGGCATCGAGGAATGTATATTTGCAAAAAAAACAATATTTTATTGTTTATAATTTTGTACAGTATCACTTGGAGTGCGGGTGAATTTCCCGCCAAAATATAAGATGGCTCTGTCTTTTGGTTTTGTTCCATCCACCAAAAGGGTGGATTACAAACAAATATTTGGTAATACGCAGTTACAATCGGCCCGAGTTTACACGTTTCCCGCACTCCACCGCAAATCTATATGAACCGAGTTAATGACGGCTCCCGCGGAGTACGCGCAATTCATGCGAGCCGACTTAACTCGTTTCCCGCACTCCAAGTGGTATGATAAGTTTTGTAACACTCCCCAATATGCATTGCAGGCTGATTAGTGCATGTTTGACAGTAATAAGTGGTTTGACGCCTGCCACCAGGTGTTTTCCTGTTAGAACACACAATGCAGTCCCGTTTTCTTTGTCCCACATCGGAAATATGTAGTTTATTGTTTAATCCGACACAAAACCCGCTGACATTTCTTGTGTATATCTTAGTAATTTTACGATATTTTGATTTAATTTGAGTTTCAAGATAAAACTTCAGGGAAACATGCGTGTCTCAAAAAGTTGCGTTGAAATAACTCAATTCCCCGTAATCACTAATAAACTGCAATGTCCCCTGAGAGAGGACATCCGAGTGATATGCTAGAATTCCGATGTCCCCGGAGAGGGGACAGCGGAGTGCAAAGAGTTAGAGATAATTGAATTTATTGGTAAAAACAAATAAACAAACAACTTCCAAAAGGGCAAACTTCAGAAGTAGGTTGTTTCACTGTCAAATTTTACCAAACATAATGGAGAAATTACACCAACTCCTCACAATTTCTTCAAAAATAGAAAAGTGGGACCAACTCTAACCGGTTTGGCTCAGTGGATAGAGCGTTGGCCTGTGGACTAAAACGTCCCAGGTTTGATTCTGGTCAAGGGCATGTACCTTGGTTGCGGGCACACCTCAGTAGGAGGTGTGCAGGAAGCAGCTGATTGATGTTTCTAACTATCCTCTCTCTTCCTCTCTGTAAAAAAATCAATAAAATATATACATATATATTTTAAAAGTGGGATCAATTCCCAACTCATTATACGAGGGTAGTATTACCCTCCTGTTCAAGTCATACAAAATAGTACAAGAAAACTACAGACCATTGTCGCTCAGGAACATTGGTGCAAACCAAATACAGCAATGTATGAAAAAATAATATATCACAACCAGGTAGAGTTTATCTTGGGAATGCAAGGCTGGTTCAACATTTGATAATCAATCAATATAATGGACCACATTAGCATACTTATCAAGAAAAAAACACACGATCAAATAACAGATGCGGAAAAGTATTTTACAAAATTTAACATCCATTTGTGATAAAAGATTTCAGCAAACTGGAAACAGAAGGGAAGTACCTAAATTTCTACAGAAATCCTATAGCTAATTTTGTATTTAAGGGTGAACAACTAACAGTGCTTTCCTATAGGATAAAGAAGATAGAGAACTAGGCAGGAATGTCTCCTCTCACTGTTCCTAATCACTGTTGCTTCATAAGTCCTAGCAAATGCAGTAAGAACAGAAAAAGAAATAAAAGACATTTACATTGGGAAAGAATAAATACAACTATTTGCAGATAACATGATTTTCTATGTAGAAAATTCTAAGGAATCTACTGAAAATTTCTTATAATTAATGACTTTAGCAAGATTGCAGAACACAAGATCAATACACAAAATTCAATCATATTTTTGTATGTTAAGCAATAAACAACTGAAAACTGAAATTTAAAAAAATACTTGTAGCCCTGGCCAGCGTTGCCCAGTGGTTGGAATGTTGGCCCATGTACCGAAGGGTTGGGGTTCGATATCCTGGTCAAGGGTACATACCTGGGTTGCAGGTTCTATCCCATCCCCAGTCAGGGCACATGTGGGAAGCAACCAAATGATTTGTCTTTTTCACAGCAATGCTTCTCTTTCTTCTCCTCTACCTTCCACTCTCTCTAAAAATCAGTGGGAAAAAATGCCCTCACTCCTTGGGTGAGGATAAAAAAAATACTATTTAGAGTATCTCTTAAAAAAAATGAAATACTTAGGTATCAGTTTAACAAAATATGCATAATCGATATGCTAAAAACTACAAAATGATGATGAAACAAATGAAAGAAGACCAAATAAAAATACATGTTTATTTCATAACATAGGTTCCTTGTTGGTTATTTTCTCAAGTTTAAAAAAACCCCACAATGGATTGTGGCTAGAATCATACCATGCTTCATTAAAGTAAATTATTCCAAAAGAATAAGAAAATTCTGTTGATTACCAGCTTCTTTCTTTTGCTATATGATTTTATTGGGTCAAATTTTTAAAGCTATGGCATTAAAATTTCAAATATACCTGTAAATATATGATTCAGTGGTATTATTTATTGCTCTTTCTTTCAGGAATTTTTTGTGGAGCCATTTAATCGAAAAGCACGCCAAGAGAACTTGAGGTATAATAATATGCTTAAACAACTTAACACTCAACAGTTAGCCACTCTGAGACGCTGGAAGACCATACAGATCTATCTTACATGTGAAAGGGGACCTTGGGCTGAAAGGTATGAATGTATACCACCTATTCAGTAACCTTTTTCTTTAGAACTCTGGTCTAGAACTTTTTAAGCCAACGGCCTCTCCAATCCAATTAAAAAAACGTTCACTTTATAAAAGAACGTGAGAGATGGGAGAACAGGGTATGTGTTTATTTTTTTTTTATTAATTGTGAAGTTATCATACATCCTTTCTTTGGAATATGAATGATTGGAATTAGGCTTATAGTGTTTAAAGACCTGTAAAATGTTAATTCAATGATATTAAAGGGAAAAAAAAAGATTCAAAATATATGGGATAACATCAAGATATGTAAAATGCAGTTAAAGACCAGAAAGAAACACACTCAACTGTTACCAGTGATGACCTTTGGGAAACAAACAATGGAGGAAAAAAATTGCTGCCAGAGGTTGCAGTCACAAGTCTAGCTGCACAGCGTAGGCATTTTAAAATCCAAGTTAAAAAAGCATCTGAGTTCCTTATATATTTTGGATATTAATCACTTATTGGGTATATCATTTGCAACTTTCTTCTGCCATTCATTAAGTGGTAGTTCTGTTTTGTTGATGGTTTCTTAAGCTGTACAAAACTTTAGTTTGATATAGTCCGACTTTTTATTTTTGCTTTGTTTCCCTTGCCGAAGAGACTTATCCAAAAAGATAGTACTAAGAGCATTGGTCAAAGAGTTTACTGCCTCTGTTTTTTCTAGGAGTTTTATGAGTTTAGGTCTTATATTTAAGCCTTTAATACACTTTTAATTTATTTTTATATATGGTATAAGAAAGTGGTTCAATTTCATTTTTTTGCATGTATCTGCCCAGTTTTCCCAACACTGTTTATTGAAAAGACTGCCCCATTGTATGCCCTTGCCATCTTTGTCATAGATTAATTGATCATATAAGCAAGTATTTACTTCTGGCTGTCTGTTCTATTCCATTGATCTATATATCTCTTTTTACACCAGTACGAAATGGTTTTGCTTATTGTAGCTTTATAGTTTGATATCAGGGAGAGTTATATCTTCCACTTTGTTCTGTCTCAAAATTTATTTGGCCATTCGGGGTTTTGTGGTCCCATGTAAATTTTAGGGTTAGTTCTAATTCTGAGAAGAATACCATTGGTATTTTAATAGGGATTGCTTTGAATCTGTATATTGCTTGAAATATGTAATATTTAAGATATATAAGCAGCTCATACAACTTAACACCAAAAAAAAAAAACACCCCAAACAATCCAATTAAAAAATGGGCAGAGGACCTGAAATAAACATTTCTCCAAAGAAAACATACAGCTGGCCAACAGACATAGAAAAAGATGCTCAATATCACAATCATCTGGAAAATGCAAATTAAAATCACAATGAGATACCATCTCACACTTGTTAGAATGGCTATCATCAATAAATCAATAAATAACAAGTGCTGGTGAGGATGTGGAGAAATGGGAGGATTTTATTTACATTATATCCTGGGGTATTTTCAGGTACCCCAGGCTATTACTGGGTCTAGTTTGCATTTGTGTCCCTGGATCTATTTGTTGGGGAAGGGATAGTGAGGAAGTAAGTGAATTATAATCTGGAGCTTTTGCTGAATCTTCTGGAAAGCTGAGTTTAGGCACTACCAAGGGGAATGATGGTTCTATCCCACAACAGGCTTCAGATTATTTGTGGGTTTTGAGAGTTACCTTGAGGATGCCAGCTACAGGGAACCCTGTTATTTTTGTCTCTCTAGCACCACTTCCTCCTCCTGGTACTAAAGCCCCTCCTTTTTGTGAGGAACCCACTCTGATATGGGCCCTCCCAACTCACCTCATTACAAAGGTGCCACTGACTCAAATTGGGCAATTACTCTTCCCTGAGACTTTGCTGCTGGTGCTGTCAGGGAGGACTGTGTCTTTTGGGATCACTAAGCTAATAGAATGTCACCCATCATATGGAGAACCCAGTCAGTGAGATGGGAGAATGATTCCTGGTGACAAACCTTTGCATTCATCCAGACCAAATGCACTCCTAGACTTGCAAGTTATGAGAGCTAATATATGTCTTAGGTGTTTATAAGCAATTTGATTTTGTTTCATTTACTTATAACCAAAAATGTAAAATTGACCATTATACTGCAATACCTGAAAGAGCTATCCTATATAATAAAAGCGTAATATGCAAATTGACTGAATGGTGGATCGACCAGTCAGGGCGGGTGGGGGATAGGGCCGGCAAGCAGGCGGTGCCAGGCCAGCCAAGGCGTGTAGCAGCAGGCAGAAGGAAGGGACGGCGATGGGGGGGGGGAGGTGGCAGCGAGCCGCAGCGGCGCAATGTTGGGAGGCGGGGCCGCATCACCCAGCACTGTCCCCTGATAGGCCACCCGGTCACCTCCCGCAGAGGGAGGCCGGCGGTGGCAGCAGCAGCAGAGTGATGGGGGTGGTGCCTTCCCCTGATTGGTCCAGTCGCGTCCTGCAGAGGGAGGCTAGCGGCAGTGGCAGTGCCCGTCCCCTGATCAGCCTGCCTGGTCACCTCCCACAGAGAGAGGTCACTGGTTGTGGCAGCAGTATCGGGGTGATGGGGGCGGCGCTGTCCCCTGATCAGCCCTCCTGGTCACCTCCCGCAGAAGGAGGCCAGACTGTTAGCAATACTTGAGTATTCCAGTTCTCTACAACCTTACAGCGCTTGCAGTTTTTCGAGTTTTTAATTATAACTGTCCAATTAGGTGTGAAGTGTGAGGCCTTATGATGTGACATTTACCTAATGACTAATGACAGTTGAGCATCTTTTCATGTACTTGTTGGCCAGTTGTATATATCGTCTTTGGAGAAATCTCTATTCAAGTCCTTTGCCTTATTTTTTTATTGTATTGTTTGGCTTATTGTGCTTGAGTTGTAAGAGTTTTCTTTATAGTCTCAATAATAGACCCTTATTAGATGTACCAGAGGCCCTGTGCACGGATTCGTACACCAGTGGGGTCCCTTGGACTGGCCTGCACCCTCTTGCAATTTGGGACCCCTTGAGGGATGTCAGACTGCCGGTTTCAACCCAGTCCCTGCAGGCCAGGCCGAGGAACCCTACCAGTGCACGGCCGGGCCTCTGGTATGCATATAAGATCTTTGGTTAATCTCTTCCTACCCTCCCCACTCTCCTTTTCCCTCTGAGATTCATCAGTCTGTTCCATGTTTCCATGCCTGTGCATTGAGCATCTCCCCCCTGGTGGTCAGTGCGTGGCATAGCTACTGATTGGACGGTCGAATGGTTGCTTAGGCTTTTATATAGAGACTAGGGGCCCAGTGCACGAAATTCGTGCACTGGGGGGAGGGGGTGTCCCTCAGCCCAGCCTGCCCCCTCTCACATACTGGGAACCCTCAGGGGATATCCTAGTGACGGCTTAGGCCCGCTCCCTGCTCCCTTTGTGGGAAGTGACCGGGCTGATCAGGGGAAGGCACCAGCCCCATCACCCCACTGCTGCACCCACTGCCAGTCACCGCAGCCAGCAAGGTTTTTTCATCAACACGGACTCTAGTCCCTTAACCATGAAAAAATAACAACTTTCTTTAGGCATTTTCAAGATGTGTCTTTCATATAATAATAATTTCTTTGTTATTTTTTTTTTATCCTCACCTGAGAATATGTTTCCATTGATTTTTAAAGAATGTGGAAGAGAGGGAAAGACAGAGAGAAACATCAAAGTGAGAGGAACACTTTGATTGGTTGCCTCCTGCATGAGCCCTGACCTGGGCCCCAGCCAGGGAGGAGCCTGCAACCTAGGTACATGCCCTTGGTCAGAATTGAACCCAGATCCTGCCATCGGCAGGCCAAGGCATTATCCACTGAGCCAAACTGGGTAGGGCAGGATATGATATTTCTTAGCCCTCCAGCAGCGGGCCTTCATTTTTTTCGCCAGGAGTGTGGTGAAAAACCCTAGATCACCTTTTTGGATTCTTATTACCCAAGTTACTAAGAATATTACCAGTGGCATACAGGGAGCTTAGCCACTGAGTGGTCAAAAAAGGTGTTTCCTCTGTAGTTCACACCAATCGCCAGCTTGGCCCCTCCGGCCCAGGCCTGACTCCTCTGGCCCAGGCTTCAGGCCTGGGCAGGGGACCCCCCACATTCCCCCGATCAGCGGCTCCACCCTCGCCCATGCCTGACGCCTCGGCCAGAGGCGTCGACCCCCATCACCCTCCGATCAGGCCTGGGCAGGGGACCCCCATCTCCCCCAGATCACCGGCCTCTGGGCGGCTTCTGGGGCTTCTGGGGCCAGCCTGTGGCCACACACGGGGTCACACACGGGGTCACACACGGGGGCCTGGATGGCGGCTCTCGCGCTGGCGGCTGCACTGTCCCGCCCTGCCTGCAGTATGCAAATTAACTGCCATCTTTGTTGGTGGTTAATTTGCATATCACACTGATTAGCCAATGGGGGTGTAGCAAAAGTACAGTCAATTAGCATGTTTGTCTATTAGATAGGATAATTTGTAAATATGTAGGCTATCTTTTCACTTTCTTTTTTTTTATAATTTTTTTTATTGCTTAAATTATTATAAAGAGTATTACATATGTCTCCTTTTTTTTTTCCCCTGCCCTTGACAGTCCCCTGGCCTCCCCTACCCCCCAGTGTCTTATGTCCATTGGTTATGCTTATATGCATGCATACAAGTCCTTTGGTTGATCTCTTACTCCCCCCCCCCACCCCTTCGACCCCCCCACTCTCCCCGGCCTTCCTGCTGTAGTTTAACAGTCTGTTCCAGGCAACTCTGCCTCTGTATCTATTATTGTTCAAAAGTTTATAATGGTCTCTATTATCCATGAATGAGTGAGATCATGTGGTATTTTTCCTTCATTGACTGGCTTATTTCACTTAGCATAATGCTCTCCAGTTCCATCCATGCTGTTGCAAATGGTAAGAGTTCCTTCTTTTTTACAGCAGCATAGTATTCCATCGTGTAGATGTACCACAGTTTTCTAATCCATTCATCTACTGATGGGCACTTAGGCTGTTTCCAGATCTTAGCTATGGTGAATTGTGCTGCTATGAACATATGGGTGCATATATCCTTTCTAATTGGTGTTTCTGGTTTCTTGGGATATATTCCTAGAAGTGGGATCAAAGGGTCAAATGGGAGTTCCATTTCCAGTTTTTTGAGGAAACTCCATACTGTCTTCCATAGTGGCTGCACCAGTCTGCATTCCTACCAGCAGTGCACAAGTGTTCCTTTTTCTCCACATTCTCTCCAGCACTTGTCGTTTGTTGATTTGTTGATGATAGCCATTCTGACAGGTGTGAGATGGTACCTCATTGTTGTTTTGATTTGCATCTCTCGGATGATTAGCGACTTTGAGCATGTTTTCATATGTCTCTTGGCTTTCTGAATGTCCTCTTTTAAAAGGTGTCTATTTAGGTCCTTTGCCCATTTTTTGATTAGATTGTTTATCTTCCTTTTGTTGAGTTGTATGAGTTCCCTATAAATGTTGGAGATTAGGCCCTTATCAGATATAATGTTGGCAAATATGTTCTCCCATGTAGTGGGCTTTCTTGTTGTTTTGTTGATGGTTTCTTTTGCTGTGCAGAAACTTTTTATTTTGATGTAGTCCTATTTGTTTATTTTCTCTTTAGTTTCCAATGCCCTAGGATCAGTATCGGTGAAGAAATTGCTTCAGCATATGTCTGAGATTTTGTTGCCTTTGGATTCTTCTAGTATTTTTATGGTTTCCCATCGTATATTTAAGTCCTTTATCCATTTTGAGTTTATTTTTGTGTATGGTGTAAGTTGGTGGTCTAGTTTCATTTTCTTGCATGTATCTGTCCAATTTTCCCAACACCATTTATTGAAGAGACTATCTTGACTCCATTGTATGTTCTTGCCTCCTTTGTCAAATATTAATTGAGCGTATTGGTTGGGACAGATTTCTGGGCTCTCTATTCTATTCCATTGATCTATATGTCTGTTCTTGTGCCAGTACCAGGCAGTTTTGAGAACAGTGGCTTTGTAATACAGCTTGATATCTGGTATTGAGATCCCACCTACTTTGTTCTTTCTCAGGATCGTTGCAGCTATTCGGGGTCTTTTTTTATTCCAGATGAATTTTTGGAGAGTTCATTCTAGGTCTGTGAAATATGCCGTTGGTATTTTAATGGGAAGTGCGTTGAATTTATAGATTGCTTTGGGCAGTATGGACATTTTAATGATGTTGATTCTACCAATCCAAGAACATGGTATGTTCTTGCATCTCTTTATGTCTTCCTCTGTCTCTTTTTTCAACGTCCTGTAGTTTTCTGAGTAGAGGTCTTTTACCTCTTTAGTTAAGTTTATTCCTAGGTAGCTTAATTTTTTTGGTGCGATGGTAAATGGGATTGCCTTTTTAGTCTCTTTCTGCAAGTTCACTATTGGTGTATAGAAATGCCGTAGATTTCTTGGCATTAATTCTGTATCCTGCTACATTGCCGAATTCTTTTATTAAGTCTAATAGTTTTTTGATGGAGTCTTTAGGGTTTTTTAAGTATAATATCATGTCATCTGCAAGTAAGGACAGTTTTACTTCTTCTTTTCCAATTTGGATGCCTTTTATTTCTTCTTCTTCTCTAATTGCAATGGCTAATACTTCCAGTACTATGTCGAACAGGAGTGGTGAGATTGGGCATCCGTGTCTTGTTCCTGTTCTTAGGGGAAATGTTGTTAGTTTATGTCCATTGAGTATGATGTTGGCTGTGGGTTTGTCATACATGGCTTTTATTATGTTGAGGTATGATCCTTCTATTCCCACCTTGCTGAGAGTTTTTATCAAAAATGGGTGTTGAATTTTGTCATACGCTTTTTCTGCATCAATTGATATGACTATGTGGGTTTTTTCCTGCAATTTGTTTATGTAATGTCTATCTTTTCACTTTCTTGATAGTGGCCTTTAGTGCACAATGTTTTGAATTTTGAAGTCCAATTTGTCTGTTTCTTTTGTTGCTTGTGTTTTTGATGTCATAGCTAAGAAACCATTTCCAACTCTAAGGTCATGAAGATTTATCCCATCTTTTTTTCTAAGAGTTTTAAATCATATTTAGATCTTCGATCCATTTGCAATTATATTACTTTATTTTTAATAAAATTATTTTATTTTGAAAACTTTATTTGGGATAAATTTGTATAGCTAGTTAAAAACTTCCATATAACCATGAAAGAATTAAAACATATCAAGTTATACATATGAAGATTTATGTTCAGATATTATTTCTGCTACCTATAAACTACATGGCATTTTAGGCACACACACAAAAAAAGTTAGCTTGCCTTAGATACCTCATATATAAACTGTAGTTACGCATGCATTGGTTTTCTCTCAGGGTTGTTTTTGGATCAAATAAGTTAATGAATTTGAATGTTTTTATAAAATGGTGTTAAGCACATGTAAAGTACCTGATACTTTCTTATTCTATTTCAGTCTTTGTAACTTTATGTGTTTACTTATGAATATTCATAGGAAACGAAATCCAATTCACTGGAAACTAGCTAATGTAGAAAATTATTCCCGTATGAGACTTAAGTTGGTGCCAAATTATAATTTCAAAACCCACGATGAAGCTAGTGCTTTGAGAGATAATCTAGGTGAGTTCCAGTGGCTATTTATTTATTTGTTGAAGATAGTAAGGGTGTTGATGGGGTTCGTTATTGTTTTTATTAATTGTTTACTCATGAAAGAAGGATGATGTTTTAGAATTGACATTTAAGTGGTTATATATATTGAATTCTGTTACCGTTGGCCTAAATCTAACATGACTTTCTATTTAAATTGATTGTAATTTTTCAAACAAAAACATAATTTAAAACCATAAAATTATACTGTCATTCATGTGAAATGTGTTATCTCTAATATCCATTGTGGTACATTGAAACAGTGGTCCTTTCTCCTTAGTTTTGCTTACCAAGACTGATGCCAATGTTAAATATATCTAGAATTCTTGGCAATGCTAGGCCTTTCTTTTATAACGTGTTCTTACAGAATTCTAGATACTTAGAGTCTTAGATGGGCCAATGTCTTTTTCTTAAAAATGCATAGCCTTGCAGTAATTTGAAGAAACTTAAAGCAAGCATGTCAAAGTCGTGGCTCGCGGGCTGCAAGTTTGACATGCTTGCTTTAAAGATTCTATAATTCTTTAGGAAACCATTCTTTTCTAACCTTTTGACTTGGCATTTCTGCATTTTGAAGAGAGGTCTGTGAAATACTCCAAAATATAGATTAAGAGTCATTGGCCAGTTGTGTGTATACATAACTACCTGTGTTCCATTGTGTCCGTTGTGTTCTTTTGTGTTCAATGACTAAGTTACAGATGAAATTAGTACCAATTTTTAAATTTTTTAAAAGTTTCCTTAATATATTGGTCAGTAGAGTTGATGTCATAAAATTAATTAAGAAAGCTAAGTACCTTCTTTACTTGTAATGCACATTATCATATAATTAATAGTCAGAAGTTACAAAAGAGCTACAATATGATTTTTTTTACTTTGTGTTTAATAGATATTTTGTTTTTAAACAGGTGTCCAGCCCTCACAGCCTTCCAGTGATTCATTGCTTTTGGAAGTAGTGAAACAAGTAAAAGTTAGTGATATGGAGGAAGATAAGTTAGATCTTTCTGAAGAGGAAGTAACAGCCAGAGTAAATATGTATGTATATGTATTTGAAATAATTTAAAATTGTTTTGTTCTGAGAAATGGGATTATAAAATTGTGGAAGATAACTTGCTTGAAATTTTAATACTATACACTTCCAGGGTCCAACAGTTAATGCTATATCAGCTGTTAGGAGTGTGTCAGTGTTAACTGAGATTATTGAGGAAGGCTTCTTAGAACTGGGATAACTTCAAGCTGGACCTTGAAATTAGAAAGTATTTGATTCGAATGATAATGAAAATATAATATCCAATTTATGGTTTATAGTTAAAGCTGTGTTTAGATGGAAGGGTGCCGCATGAAATATAACTCTTAAGCAAAAGGAAGAAATTATAAAGATAAAAGCAGATGCCAGCCAGCATGGCTCAGTGGTTGAGCATTGACCTATGAACAAGATCATAGTTCGATTCCCGGTCAGGGCATATGCCCAGGTTGTGGGTTCGATCCCCAGTGTGGGCTGTGCAGAAGGCAGGCGATCAGTGATTCTCTCTCATCATGAATGATGTTTCTCTCTCAATCTCTCTCTCTCTCTCTCTCTCTCTCTCTCTCTCTCTCTCTCTTCCCCCCTCCCTCCCTCTCTCTCCCTCTCGGAAATCAATAAAAAAAATCGTTTAAAAAAAGATAAAAGCAGAAATTCGTGGAAAAGAAAAAGCAAAAAGATAAAAGAAAACCAAAGTTGGTTATTTTTGTTGTTGTTGTCATCGTTTGTTGTTAATCCTCACCTGAGCATATTTTTCCATTGATTTTTAGAGATAGTGGAAGGAAAGGAGGGAAATAGAGAGAAACATCAATGTGAGAGACATATTACTGATTGGTTGCCGCCTGCACGCACCCCAACCTGAGCCAGGGATTGCACCCCAACCCGGGGCGGGCATCAAGCATGCAACTAAGGTATATGCCCTTGACCAGAATCCAACCTGAGACCCTTTGGTCCACGGGCCAATGACCTATCCACTGAGCCAAATCAGTTAGGGCTAAAGCTTTTTATTAAAACACAGATAACAAAATAATAAACCTCTAGCCAGACTAGTTAGGAAAGAAAGAAAAACAACATAAATTACCAGTATCAGCAATGAAAGAGGAGATAATACTACAGATATTAAAATTATTAAAAAGAAATACTAATGGAATATATCCCAAGGAACCAGAAACACCAATTAGAAAGGATATCTGCACCCCTATGTTCATAGCAGCACAATTCACCGTAGCTAAGATCTGGAAACAGCCTAAGTGCCCATCAGTAGATGAATGGATTAGAAAACTGTGGTACATCTACACGATGGAATACTATGCTGCTGTAAAAAAGAAGGAACTCATACCATTTGCAACAGCATGGATGGAACTGGAGAGCATTATGCTAAGTGAAATAAGCCAGTCAATGAAGGAAAAACACCACATGATCTCACTCATTCATGGATAATAAAGACCATTACAAACTTTTGAACAATAATAGATACAGAGGCAGAGCTGCCTCAAACTGATTGTCAAACTGCAGTGGGAAGGCCAGGGAGGGTTGGGGGACAGGAGGGAGGGGAGTAAGAGATCAACCGAAGGACTTGTATGCATGCATATAAGCATAACTAATGGACATAAGACACTGGGGGGTAAGGGAGGGCAGGGGTTTGTCAAGGGTGGGGGGGATAAAAAGGGCACTTATGTAATACCCTTTGTAATACTTTTAGCAAAAATAAAAATAAATAAATAAATAAATAAATAAATAAAAGAAATACTAATGACCAATAAATTTATGCCAATAAATTTGTGAACTTATATGAAATGCATAAATTCTTAACAATGTATTTTGTGTAAATAAATCATTCAAATATAAATCTCATGTCTTATAAAATTAATATCCAATAGTTTTTTAATTATCTACAAAAATATTCTTCATATTTAAATTATTTAAATATTGTTTAATATTCTCATTACCAGTTTCAAAAAAATATGTTTTACATTTTAATTGTATATGACTTATTAAAACAAAATTCAGTGAATCTTTAATACTACTGGCAGAAGTCAGTTTAAACATGCAGCAATACTGGTCATGTCATTTTAGTTATATTTGGGAGACATAAATTGGCCCACAGAATATATTGTGAATAAAGGATTACAACATTAGTGGTTTCATAAATTACTATTAGAAGTGCTAATTATGATGGATTCTTAAACTGTGAAATGAGACTTTCCAAGAGTAAGTCAAACTTAGAGCATCATCATTATCATAGTATCCCCTGACAAGAAACAAGATAATACTATGTACTGCTAATCTCCATATCTTACTTAGAGTGAAGTGAGTTTTGATTGGTTTTTGTTTTTACAGTGATGAGAATAAAGAACAGGATCAAAAAGAAAAGTTGGTCTTCTCAGTAGACTGTGAACTCATTACAATAATTGACATAATTCCTGGCAGATTAGAAATCACTACTCAACACATTTACTTCTATGATGGCAGCATTGAAAAAGAAGATGGTGAGGAGTTCTGGGGGAATAATTTCTGTTGTTCAATATTAAGTATCCAGTTTATCAATCATTAATGTGAAAAGAGCAATCAAATGGGACTGTGGAATTATAATCTATCATGAAAAGGAGAATTGGAGAGTCATATGGGATTAAATTTATATTCAATGATGTATTGAAGGGAATGCTTTTGTTTTATCAGTGTTCTCAAAAGGTTTGGTTGAGGGGATTGCTATAAACTTAAGTTATAAAATACAGTATTAATTTTATTTGTATGTCCACTCATTCCTGTAGGCTTCTCACCTAATCCTTTATCTAAAAATAAAAGGATATTTAAATCTAAAATGTCAACATAAAGAGAGAAAAATGTTTCTGAGATATAATATTCAGAATTATTTTGTATTCTAATAGGAAGGAAGTACAATAGCTATAGCATTTTAAAATAGTTTTAAGAGAAACAATTTAAATATCCAATAAATTAACAAATGGTGTTTTGATATAGAAATTGAATTTATTTTTCCTAAGTGCTACTTTTGTTGGGAACTAGGAGGTATTTTCTGCATAGCATGAGTAACTTTTTATGGTACTTAGTCACAAGATTCCTTCTGTTTTAAGGAGTAGGCTTTGATTTCAAGTGGCCTCATTCTCAAGTTCGAGAGATTCACCTACGGCGTTACAACTTAAGGAGGTCAGCCATTGAGATTTTTCATGTTGACCAATCCAACTACTTTCTCAACTTCAAAAAAGAGGTATGTAAGATGCTACCTTTTTTGGAAGCCCCAAAGTATTAGCTTGAAATAATTTTCCAGTTAGTGAGCTATAATGAAACTTTAGAATCTATTCTTTCATCAAGTTAGAATGTTAGATGAAAAAGTATGTACAGGGTTGGGCAAAAGTAAGTTTACAGTTGTTCATGTGGAAAATAATAAATAAAATACAAGAAGAAACACTATATTTTGCATACTCACAAATGTAAGCCTACTTTTGCCCAACCCTGTACTTTGGAGGCTAGCCAGTATGTGAATTTTTGTTGAGATTATGTTTGAGCGTATAGTGCTTGTTTTCAGTTTTTATATATGGGTAAGTAGTGGAATGTTGAGTGTTAGCCAATACATAACTCACGGTATCCAATTGTGAAATAATATGGAATATAAATAACATGATTGGATTTATGCAATTAGGTTGGGTTCAAACTAAACAATAATGGGGCATGTATTTCGTCTGGAGAAGAGTACATTCTTAAGCAGCGTGAATAATTAATAGATTACCACTGAAGCCAGGTTCCCTGGGTCTAAGTATCTGCTCCACCATTAGCTGTGTAAACTTTGACATATTACTTGCCCCATCCTTTCTTCCCTCTGCCATTATCTTGGAGTCAGACTTGACATCACATTCTGACATCTGTCCCCACCTTGCTAAGCTCTCTCTCCATTCTCTCTCACAGATGTCTCTCCTAATAAAATTGTTTCATGTTCAAGTCTGTCTTGGGGAGCAATAGCTAGTGAGTAAAGTTTCTTTCGGGGATGATGAAAATATTTCAAAGTTAGATACTGCTGATGGATGCACAACTCAATGTACAAATAAGCCCACTGACTAGTACACTTAAATGGTGAATTTTATGGTACAGGAATTATCTCAATAAAGCTGTTACAAAAGCTTTAATAATCCTGGTTTGTCTTGATCAATTTTTAAGCTATAAAATGCTGTTTTTTTTTTAATAGGTCAGAAACAAAGTATATAGCAGACTATTGTCATTTCATTCTCCAAATAGTTATGGAACTAGATCACCACAGGAGTTATTCAAAGCATCAGGATTGACACAGGTAGGAAATGGTGTTCATTTTACAACTCAGAGTTTTGCATAAAAGTAAAACTTTCTTCTTCTGATTATTTTATTTTGATTATTATAACTGCTGTTCTTTCATTCAGGTTGATCTTTTGAATTATCTTTGAATCTTTGTTTTCCTCACACATACAGTGCCCTGTCTTGCAGCTCTCGTATTACTCAGTTTATAAGCATATCTTATGAATTCTTTTTTTCTTTTACTAATTTTCTCTTTTTAAAAAATATGTGTTTTTTCCTTAATAATAAAAGTAACCCATGTATGAGGTAAAAAATAGAGAAATATAAAAGACATCATGGAAAAAAGGTTTAAAAAAAAAAGCGTCATTCTTTTGACAGCCAAAGCTAATGCTTTTGTGTATTTTACCCTCACCTATATCCTAACATCTCTTTAATTTGTACTGCCAAAATCCAAGGAAGGGCCATTGTTTTTTGCAGTCCAGAACTGTTAGTAGTTTCCTAATTGGGGTCTCTGACCCTGGCTCTCTCCTTCACCCACATGTGCTTTAATAGTTTATTTTATTTTTCAATTGCAGTTGGTATTTAGTATTATTTTATATTGGGTTCAGGTGTATAGCATAGTGGTTAAACAAATATATAATTTAGGAAGTGATCCCCCTAATAATTCTAGTACTCACCTGACACCATCTATAATTTTTACAATATTATTGACCATATTTTCTATACTGTACTTTAATCATAATCTTAAGTGTTGTTCAAAAAGCCATCAGCCATTTCTTTTTTGTTGCTTATGGAATAAGCTTTATGTAATAAAATACAGTCTGTTTTCTGTGGAATAAACTTTATTAATTAAATTACTAATTTCTCAAATTGGCACTTAAAAACAATTATAGTTGAGCTTTTAATAAAATCTGTATACATAGATTAATTTCTCACCGTTTCCCATAAGTTACATACATACCTTGAATGTTAGTCTGTCAGCAAAATTCTCTAGCATACCCACACTGTGTAGAGTAATTGTAGCAGGCTAGGTGCAATAAGGTGGTAAAAGAAAAAAAATATGATTGTCTTTCTTCAGAAAATTTTGTATCCACTGTGTAGCAAAATCCTTCTACCATTGCTCTATAAAGACAGTTTTCTGAGGTTAATGTAATGCTCATATAAAATTTGTAGATCATTCTAGTACATTAAGGTAATTTTTAAAAATATGCACATATGAAAATTTCATTTATAAAAAAATTTTAAAATTTAAAGACAACCAATAAAATATTTAATTAAAATACAGAATTTGTATGAAGACCTTTTAGATTGAAGTATAAAATTTATGTGGAAGTTTCTGTTCCTTTTCTAGAGGCCAATTTTAAAAAGGAAGTGAATTTAGAAAAAAGTACTGATTTTATGTATCTATTTAGCCTTTTTTGAAGCCCCATTTCTTTTATCAGAAATATGATAGAGATGAGAAAAAAAAGATTGTTAGTAATCAGTAATAGTTACTGATTTCTAAGACACATGGATTAATTTTGTCTTTTTTTTTTTGTGCTGCCTAGAAATGGGTGAATAGAGAGATATCAAATTTTGACTACCTCATTCAAATAAATACAATGGCAGGGCGAACCTACAATGACCTTGCACAGTATCCCGTGGTAAGTTTTATATAAATATGGAATTGCCTTTCAGTTTTATAGTATACAAAATACATGCGTATGACAGTTATTTGTTATTTTTAAAAAAATTTAAAATGTTTTGTCTTTCTGTAAATTTTCTAACCTACTATTTTCAAGAGTTACATAACCATCCTATCTATTAAAGAGGTGATATGCAAATTGACCATCACTCCAGCACAAAGATGGCCACCACAAGATGGCCGCAGGGGAGGGCATTTGGGAGGGACCAGGCCTGAAAGGGAGGGCAGTTGGGGGCAATAAGGCCTGCAGGGGAGGGCAGTTAGGGGTGACCAGGCTGGCAGAGGAGGACAGTTAGGGGTAACCAGGTCTCCAGGGGAGGGCAGTTAGGGGCAACCGGGCTGGCAGAGGAGGGCAGTTAAGGGTCAGGCAGGCAGGCAAGCGGTTGGGAGCCAGCAGTCCTGGATTGTGAAAGGGATGTCCGAGATTGGAGAGGGTGCAGACTGGGTTGAGGGACACCCCACACACACACACACACACACACACACACGAATTTCATGCACTAGGCCTCTAGTAACAAATAATTGAAATATAGAGGCCTTTTTTTCTTTTGCTTCATTGAAAATATCCCAGTGGAATTATAGGAAATAATACTTCTGATTATTGAAACAAAGATGAATAAACATTTGCAATAGGTAAAGGATTTTTAAAGACTATTCTTTTTTGCTGTTAGATAAGCATTTGATGTTATATGGGGATAGTAGCTTCTCTAGGAAGGGATGTCTAAATTGTAAATTGTGTTTCTTAGTTCCCCTGGATTTTACAAGATTATACTTCAGAAGAGTTGGACTTTAATAACCCATCTGTATTTCGAGATCTTTCCAAACCAATTGGGGTAGTTAATGATAAAAATGCCAAAGTCATGCGAGAAAAGTAAGTGCCTTTTATCATTTTGAAAGATACCCATGGGTTGTTTGAATTTGTGTTTATTTCTATGGCCAACCAAGCATTACTCTATTTAAATGCACAACTACTTTTGCTAGTCAGTCTGATAATTCCTTCAGTAAGTTTTCTTGAAAATGTATCAGTTGTCCTTTAAGTATCTTAACTATAGGCTATTTCCCTTTGCCAGATTTAAATTAATAGTACTTGTAATTTCTTTTCACCTTGTAACAAGTATGTACAAAAGGGTAATAAGTTCTTGAAATTTTTCTTCCCAGGTATTATAGACTTAACTTGCTAATCTAACATGTAAAAATATCCATCTAAGGTAATATTTTAGTAGATATAAAATTAATGCTAACCTGTTACTTACAAATATTGTGATGAAGAACCGTGAAATGTGTGGACATTTTAAAAGTGCCATTTTAGTTAGAAAGTATTTTATAATTTTATATATTTACTAGAGGCCTGGTGCATGAAATTCATGCACTCGGGTTGGGGGGGCGGATCCCTCAGCCTGGCCTGCACTCTCTTGCAGTCCGGGACTGCTCAGGGGATGGCCACCTGCCGGCTTGCAATCCGGGATCCCTCGCTCCTTACCGCTCAGCTCACTGCTCCTTAGTGCTGTGGCGGAGTGGCTCCCACTACTGCCACTGTGCTTGCCAGCCATGAGCCCGGCTTCTGGCTGAGCAGCCACTCCCCCGTGGGAGTGCACTGACCACCAGGGGGAAGCTCCTGCATTGAGCGTCTGCCCCTGGTGGTCAGTGCACATCATAGCAACCGGTCATTCTGCCGTAACAGTCACTTAGGCTTTTATTTATATAGATCATGTAGATGATCTACCCTATAAATGTCTCAGGTTTTTTTTTTTTTCAAAGCCACCTGCAGACAAGTAAAAGTAATTTTCATTCCCTTTTTCTCCATGTGAACTTGTGGATGACTTGTCAATTATGACTTCTAATAATAAGGACAGAACTGTTTTGCCAACAAACTTACTTGTAGATTTATTTGGGTACAGATTTCTTTCTTTATTATTTTTATTTGCAAATCTTAAGACTTTTGTAGTGTTTAATATTTGATTTGATTTACTAGTGGAATTTGGCAGTGTATGTATTACCTTACTGCTATTAGGCAAACATTTTTTTCTGACAATAATAGAATAAAAGGTTTATTTTTAACACTATGCCACAGGAAATACTTATCATATAAATAACTTATTGATAATTGAAGGTACAAGTTATTTTAAATATCAATAGTACATTTTTAGCATAGTTACAAATGACTTTGACCTGAAAACCTTTTTTTTATTCCCCTGAATAATAATGATTTCAATATAAAAGAAATTGGCTTCAGCTTGAGGAACTTATTAGTATTTTGGTTGAAAAATTTGTGTCTGTTGCTTCAAAAAAACTGTTCACTCATATTTAAATTTTATACCCACTGATTCAGATATCACCATTCAAACTATTCAAAACAATTACACCTATAAGTATCAGTGATAGCGCTTGCAGAATCACTATATGTCCTTCTATAATGATCTGGTTGAGGCCTTCCTACTGTCCACTATTTCCTTCATTTTTTTCTTTTAGACTTTTAGGCATTCATTTTTATAATTCTTGACTGATTCACCATATGTTTCTTCTATTACCTTGGCCACAATAGGATGTCTAATTATTGCATTGCTTACAATAGCAAAAACAAACAAACAACCTAAATATCTAAAAGTAAGAAATAGTTATAAATTATCATATATCCATACATGTACCTGTTATAAATACCATGTACCTATTAAAGATAGACTATTTAGTCATTTGGAAAGATGTTAATAAAAAACTGTTAAATGATAATAAGTTATAAACAATATGTATAGGACTTTTATGTTAAAGTATAGTTGTGTATTAACCTATACATTAAGGATTGACTGATACTAACAAAAATGTTCATATAATAGCTGATTTTAAGCTTGGGGTTTTTTTTATCTCTGTATTTTCTCATTTATCTACAGTGAACATGTATTATTGCATAATACAGAACTGTTCCATAATCCAGTATTAGTGATATTTCATTGTTCAGAAAAAAATATTACTGAATAAATTTTTTTTTCTGTTTATTAAATGGTGTGATGATATGAGTACATACATCATGGAACATTAATAAGAATTTCTTAAAAACTGTTTTCAACAATGCAGTACAACCTTATGTCCTAATTTAATTTTATTGTTGTGGCCACAAAACTTTAGTTTCTTTTTTTTTTAGATATGAAAATTTTGAGGATCCTATGGGAACTATTGATAAATTTCATTATGGTACTCACTATTCAAATTCTGCTGGGGTTATGCACTATCTTATTCGTACAGAACCATTCACTACCCTCCACATCCAGCTTCAAAGTGGAAGGTATGTTTTGGGTAAATACACTATTTCCTTAAGACTACACGTTATTGTTAAAAGCTCTTTGCCTTCCTGTCACGTACTGTATAATAGGGCCATGTCTTTTTTATTCTCCTCTATTAGGTTTTGATTCATGTAGCTACTAGATAAATAGCCAAAGTAGTTTGAGAATGGGTAACTCCAGGTGACTTACACAAATGTCTGTTAAGGAGAATTTCTTTTTTTTTACTATTACCCAGTGCACCTTTGTGATTCATACCATAGATTTACTAAAGATTTAGAGCTAGAACTGATTTAGAGCTAGATCCAAATCATCTACCAGAGATTAAAACCTAACCAATGCCCACATAGTCCTCCTAAAATTATTAATTAATCAAGAGAAATAAAAAGAAGGAGGACTAAAGGGCTCTTACATTATTAGTAGCAGCTCAAACGGGTCTGTATGCCATTTTCTTATATTACCTGTTAGTTTTAAAATGTATCTATGTTACACATTTTCCTAATGATCGTGAAGAAACAAACTTCTTCATGAGTCTTCAGTTTCTCAGTGTATCCCCCAGTTAGTTCTCTCCTGATTCACATCTCTCCTGATTCCATGTTGCCGTATTCTTTAACATTACCATTGGCCTTTCCTACCCAATTAAGAGCTATGTAACCATTGCCTATTCTACTGTCTTTACATGTAACTTTTATTTCTCAAAATTAACCCTGGTCCCTTATTTCTGATTTTAGTACATTAAGCCTTGGTTTTTAGGATGAGAACTCTGTTCTCAAGATCACTATAAACCTCCAAATGTTACATTTATAATGATAAGCAAGTAATTTCCCCTCCAGTAAAACCTGTGTTTTTTTCAGCTTTTAATTTTATGAATAAATGATTTTTTACAAAGCTTCGAAAATAGATTCTGTTTTTGCTTCAAAAGACACCGTTAAGAAAGTGAAGATAGCCCATTTAGTGGGAGAAAATATTTGCAAATTGTATATCTGATAAGGGACTTGTAACTGGAATATACTACTATAGAAAACCCATACAACACAATAATAAAAAGACAATCCAATTAACTACTGTACACAGAGGATCTGAATAGACATTTTTCCAAGGAAGATATGCAAATGAACAATAAACATGAAAAGATACACATCATCATTAGTCATCAGGGAAATTTAAATCAAAACCAAATTGAGATACCACAAGGATGGCTGTAATCAAGACAGAATACCTAGTGTCAATTAGCATGCTGAGAAAATGGAACTCTTATGTACTACTGTGGAAAACAGTCTTCAAAAGGTTAAACAAAGAATCGCTATATGACCTAGCAATTCTACTCCTAATTATCTCAAGATAATTGAAAACATATATTTATGCAAAAACTGGTACACAAATGTACATAGCAACATTACTTATAATAGCCCAAAATGGAAACATCCAAATGTCTATCAACTGGTAAAAGAATATATAAAATGTGGTATATCCATAAATGGAATATTATTTGACCATGAGTGAATAAAAGGAATGAAAGCTTGATGCATGCATGCTATGACATGGATGAACCATGAGACCAGTATGCTAAATGAAATAAGCCAGACACAAAGGCACATCTTGTATGGTTTATATGAGATGTCTAAAATAGGCAAATTCATAGAGACAGAGAGGAGATTAGGGGTAGATGTAGGGTGATTGAAGAGTGACTGCTAGTAGATATAGGTTTCTTTTTGGAGTGATGAAAATGTTCTAAACTTGAATGTGGTGGTGGATGCACAACTCTCTGAATATACTAAAAACAATAAACCATTGAATTTTCTACTTAAGAAGAGTGCATCATATGTTAATTACATCTCAATAAAGCTGTTCTCTCTCACACAAACAAAAAGATTCTACCATTAAAACTACCTCTCCTTGAGTTTGGATACACCATTATTAGACTTTATTAATGACCCAGTCATTGACAATAATTAAATTCAGAGTTCTGCTAAGTTTAGCTTAGCCTCAATCCAAGATTGTTAAGCATAAAAAGAGTCAAATTAGTCATCAGTGTCACTTATTAAGTCATTATTTAATAAATCCAGGAAAACAATATTAAAGTTGATGAAACAGAAGGAGGTTACACTTTTTGTGATTAGAGAAAGCATAGTAAAATTGTAGCATGGCCACTTGGGTTTCTTTCAACTACCATAGAGCCATGATGGAACTTAAAAAT
This sequence comes from Myotis yumanensis, assembly GCF_028538775.1. Lineage (NCBI taxonomy): Eukaryota > Metazoa > Chordata > Mammalia > Chiroptera > Vespertilionidae > Myotis > Myotis yumanensis. Next base: position 10,853,057 of record NW_027223759.1, read on the forward strand.
AATGTTAATATAAGACAATAGTATATATAAAAGCTGTTTTCCTAAATCACCCTCTGGTTTTTAGTAGAAGAGCTTGTAAAGCTATTTATGTATCAAGGGTTAAGTCAGCAGCATTCTGATAGATCTATGAACCACATATATTAATACTATCATACTTTGATATTTAAACTGTAATTTTAAAATATTCAAATAACATTTATTCACTTTCTGTAATAGGTTTTACTCAGCAAAAATTATGCCTTTTTCAAAGGGATTAAGAAGTACAGATGGGTAGTTATATAATAGACATGAGGACATGAAGTACAGCAAATATAGTCAGTGATGCTTGTGGTGACTATGTATGGTGCCAGCCAGGTGCTGGGATAACGGGGAGCATTTTCAATATATGATTGTCTGACCACTAAGCTGTACACATGAAACTGGTGCAAAGTTGTATTGAATGTAAACTGTAATTGAAAAAAAAAAGTGCCATTTTTAAGGTTTCTTAGGTTTATATTTAATCTAATTTTTAAAATTTCACATTGTGATTGGGTTTTCATCTATTTTAACTAAGATGATACTAGTGATGACTATGGTAGTATTTAGTTCCTGACAACAGAGTATAACAGTCATAAGAAGGAGAGCAAATTGTGTTTTTAGACTTAACGGAGAAATGTTAAGAAAAGAGAAGCTAATCATTAGGAAACGTTTAAAGGAAGGTTAAAGGTTTGTTTCATGCCTGTTGTTGTTCTCATTCAGCATTCACCTTTCTCTTTCACTCTACGCGTGCAGGTTTGATTGTGCAGATCGACAATTCCATTCCATCCCTGCTACCTGGCAGGCTCTCATGGACAATCCAAATGATGTGAAGGAACTGATTCCTGAATTCTTCTATTTCCCAGAGTTCTTGGAAAATCAAAATCGTAAGAAATAGGAGATTAAAAATTTGACTATAATATTTTAGGTCCCAATGGAGGATCCTGAAAAATATTTTTCAGAATATTTTTGGGATGTTCTATTGATTAGTTAAGATGCATTCTGCCTGTATATTATTCAGTGACAGGGCTTACTGATGCCAGGGTACTTGTCTTACCTTCCAGGGAAGGGCTACAGTAAAGTAAGATAAATGAGTAAAATTTGAATTAATAAGAGATTTTTTCAGAGTACAGTGTTTATTAGAGAAGCAAAAATGACCATATGCTATTTCAGCCATATAGCAATTTGGTTAAACATGTTTGAGTTAGATAAAATAAGGATTTAGACCAGGGATCAGCAAACTGTAGCCCATAGGCCAAATCCATGGGCAAATGTATGTGTTTATAAATAAAATTTTGTTGGAACACAGCCAGCCAATTCATTTATATATACAGACTGTGGCTGCTTTCACAGTAAAAGAGCAGATTTGAGTAGTTGCAACAGAGGCCATAGGGATCACAAAGCCAAAAATATTTATTATTTGACCCTTTATTTAAAAGGTTTTCTGATTCCTGATTTAGAGCAGAAGACAGGAGGCAAACTGAAAAGAATTAGTTGTCACAATATTTGAAAAATCAGTATGTTTTTGAAGGAGAGAATCACGAAGCTAAATACAGTCGTTTAAAATATCCAAATATTTATTCTGTGAGGTAGTTTTAGATTTAGTTTAAGCACAAATAAGGAAATGAGCAAGATGGTTACTACTGTTGTTCTTTCAGGAAATTTCACAGTGTCAAAGAACCATCACCAACTTCTTTTTCCTAGCATGCAATGTTAATGTAAAGGTCATATACCTTTGCTTGCACAGTGGAATTATCTGTCAGGCCAGGGAGAACATATTCAGGGCCTCATGTCCTTGGTCATGCACATTGCGACAGGTGTTTGGAGGCAGGGCATCTGATTCTCAGTAAGGCAATTAGAATTGGTAACTTTAAGAAAATCAAGTGAATCTATTGAGTGAGTCTGATCCTATACATTCTTAGTCAGTCATAGGACTGGAGTCTCTTAAAGCAGAGTATCTGGGATAGGTGGGATGAGCAGATAAAATCTGAATGCAGAATTTAAAGTTTTCTTAGTTTGACAATTTCTAACATTCACCAGAGCCATTTCTAACTATACATTGCCTCTTTGTTTGAAATGAGCTAGTTGGGAGAAAGCAAAATATATTAGTTAGAATGCCAACAACCATTAGTTTATATTAGCATTACATTAGTAAAACAAATATTGGTAAAAAAACAACTCATAAGTGTGAGATTCAGAACATTTTAGTGTTTTCCCTCATAAAAACCCTGAGGTATGGTAGTTTCAAGTGGCTTAACAATATCATCCAAGCAAAGTTCTTTCTGTATTTCACTCTGCTATTCTGTGTTTTGGCTTTGCCCTTGGCTAGTTCCTCTTATGGTTACAAATAACTAAAGCAGTTATAGGTATCATAGGCAGACATAATGGTGTCTTAGAAAGAAGTGAGATTGTTAATTGTGTCATTTCTTAAGAACGAGAAACCCTCTTATAACTTCCCCTCATTCTTCAGAGCTGGGTCATATACCAACCCCTATACCAGTCACCTGCAGCAGACCTGAATTATAGGGCAGGGATGGACAACTTTAATAAAATCCAGGTTCTGCTACAAAATGAGGAATGGCTGTCAGGTGGCCGACACTATCTGCTATACAGTGGTTGACAAAGCTATAGACCCTGTGTGTCCTGTCATTCTATGACATTAAACCTCTCTTATACTTTGAGACACACTGATATTTTAAGGCAACTTCTTTTATGAAAGTCTTTTGTGTTAACATTGTTCCCTTTCCATACTTTATAAATGAGAAAATCTCATTTTGGGGTTCTAACTATATGAGCAAATCTTTATGATGTCAGTATCTACTTAGAATATTGGTATATAAATATTTTTCTTCCATAAGGCAAGTATAAATCTTAAAGTGAGTTTAATGTATGAGTTAAAAAAAGCTCTAAGGAGTTATGTTTTGTAAATTAACCATTAGAGTGACTATATTATTTTTAAATTTAAGAACACTTAATCTTGCATTTTTGTTCAGATTAAGTTTTTGTTCATAGCTATAAGTTTCCTTCAATAAAAAATTGCCTTAACCAGTTTGGCTCAGTGGATAGAGCATCGGCCTGTAGACTGAAGGGTCCCAGGTCCGATTCCGGTCAAGGGCATGTACCTTGGTTGCAGGCACATCCCCAGTAGGGGGTGTGAAGGAGGCAGCTGATCGATGTTTCTCTCTCATCGATGTTTCTAACTCTCTATCCTTCTCCCTTTCTGTAAAAAATCAATAAAATATATTATTTTTAAAAAGCAATTATTAATCTGATTTACCTTGTATTAACTAATTTGAAGTGATTTTATTTTTATATACCTTTTTAATTAACTGATAAACACATTCTAATAGATAAGAATTATTTTTACCTGTTCCGTAAATTTAGATTAAGAAGGGAACTTGATTCTCACCTTTCACTTTTAATGAAAGAAGGAAAAAACCTTACGTTTTGCCAAGAAATGTTTCTTCATATTTGTTCTACTTGATTTACTTAAATATAAAACGACTTGATACATTTTTATTTTATGTCTTAGAATTTAACCTGGGTCGTCTACAAGTTTCCAAAGAACTAGTAAATGATGTCATTCTCCCCAAATGGGCTAAGTCAGCTGAAGATTTCATCTATAAACATAGGAAAGCTCTGGTAAGATTTTTGTGTTTAGTTATTAGAGATTAATAAGATAAAGATGTATGTGTTTTCCAGAGGATGGAATTAAGTGTATCTGACTATTATTTTTCTACATTAATTTGTAATCTATTATATATGATGTTTGCATAATATAATAATTTATTCTGAGGGTAATGAATGTTCGGATGTAGGGAAAGTATAGTCAAGTCCCATGGGTATATGGCAAAAAAATGTCAGTTCTGTAAGGTACCTGCCTGTTGTATATGAAACTATTTCAGTCACCAGGCTTGGTATAGTTTGATTTATTGTAGTTCCCACATTTGTTTCAAATCTAATATAAGGATTAGTACACTTTTGTTTTCTCTGAAGGATTTTAGTAAGTTTTCAGGATAGCTAAATCCTAAATGCCACTTTTAAAAAATGTTACTAATTTTTAGCTAAATTTTCACTTTGGAATCGAAGTACTAGTGAGAGTTAGGCTAATGTTGATAATTGCATTTTATCTTGCAGGTGATGTGCCCTCCCCCCTCTCCTCGCAATAGCCCACCTTGTTCTCTATTTAAACTGAAATGTTGCATATTCCAAAACTAATTAGGCCAATACTTGGAAACATTCCCTGTCATTAGTATATAGTTTGTCAAATTTACAGTATTCAGGATTAGATTATAATAATTGTAAGCAATAACCTTATGCATGAATAAGGCAACTCTGAAAAAGAATCTGTTTCTTATAGCTAACCAGGAGCTTCTCAGATGCTTTCCTCTATATTATCGATGACATGCAATAGGGGCCCAGGATTTCAGGGAAGCATGCTTCCTACTAATAAGATGTTAGAAGTTTGTGTTTCAGTTATGTTTTTCTGCCTAATAAACTATTCCAAAATGTAGTGACTTTAAACTATAGCCATTTTATTATCTCTCACAGTTCTGTGAGTTGACTGGTCTCAATTAGATAATTCTTCTGGTCTTGTTTGAGGTTCTCATGCCCTTGGAGTCATATGATAGCTAAGGCTAGAGTCAAGTAGGCTTCATTGAGACGCTGGCATGCTGGACTTTTCTCCTTCTTCATGTGGTCTGAGGATATCGCTTTTTCATGTGGTCTCTCTACCTGGGTAGCCAGACTTCTTACATGGCAGCTCAGGGTTCCCTGAGTGCAAAAGTGGAAGCTTCCACATTTTCTCATGACTTAAGGTTGTGAACTGTCACAGCATCACTTCTGCCACCTTGTAATCGTTAAACAGGATCAGTGCAGATTCAAAAAGAGGGGAAATAAATTCCCCCTCTCAATGGTGCAAGTGAGAAAGAATTTGCAACCATCCTTAATCTACTATACAAGTCTGCCCTTGGGCCACAAATTATTCACTTTCCTCTAACATACAAATTACACATATTTCTTCTCAAGAGCCCCCAGTGTCTCATTTCTTTAAGACATGGATCTTTAAACTTTTTTCAGAAAGGACAGTATAATAAACTAGAGGCCCAGTGCATGAAATTTGTGCACGGGTAGGGTCTCTAGTGGCTGCCAGCTGCGGGCGGGAGCCTCTCTTCCCCGGCTGCCAGCTGCCAGCTGGAGCCTTCCTTATTTCCTTCCACACCACCCCCTGGTAGTCGGCACACGTCATAGCAAGCGATCGAACTCCTGGTCAGTTGAATTCCCAAGGGACACTTTGCATATTAGGCAAAAGTGGAAGCTTCCACATAGATATTTTCATTGGCTGTATGGTCTGTGTTAAAGTTCTGTCATGGAAGTGCAAAATAAATGGGTGTGGCTGTGTTGGACCAATCTACCAATCTGGCAACTAGTAAGATTTGGCATACAAGGAGTGGTTTGCTGATCCTTGCATTAAGGCATGAGGTCTAAAGTCCAGAAACTTATTATTCATCTAAATGTGGGGATGAAACTGTTCAGCTGTGTCTCTTGGATCAGAAGACTGAAGTAATGAAACAAGTTATCTGCCCTCACATAACAACAGTGATGTGACAAGGGCAGAATTTGATAGACTTTCTCATTCAAAGGGAAGAGAAAACAAGAGGCACCTAGCAGTAACTAGTTTGTAACTATTAAGAATTCTAGCAGGAACATTATCTCAGTTCCTTTATTAGGATCCAGTGCTATTTCCTGAGTGATTCTTTATGGCTCCTTTGTTCTACCCTTGGGTTGTTTTTGTGTTTTTTTTTTAATATATTTTATTGATTTTTTTACAGAAAGGAAGGGAGAGAGATAGAGAGCCAGAAACATCGATGGGAGAGAAACATCGATCAGCCGCCTCCTGCACATCTCCCACTGGGGATGTGCCCGCAGCCCAGGTACATGCCCCTGACCGGAATCGAACCTGGGACCTTTCGGTCCGCAGGCCAACGCTCTATCCACTGAGCCAAACCGGTTTCGGCTACCCTTGGGTTCTTGAAACCACCCCCACCCAGTCATTTGTTTTCCATTAAAAAAATGAAATTGTTTACATGAGTATTTTTGTCAGCCTCTTTCTTAACCATAGTAACTTGAGAGTCAAAGGTCTTCTTTTTTGAACAGTTTCTATCTTTTTCAGACTGAATTAATACATTTTCTTTTAAAATATTTTGGTTTTCATAGGCATCAATTCTATTGGACAAAAACCTTCCATATTACTTTGGGCTGAATGAGAGGCTCCTATGGGAAAATGCCCTTAAGATTCTTGTTAAAAAACAAAATTCAGCCCAGTAAATTTGAAGACTTAATAGACTTTATTCTATGATTCATGATTTGGGCAGCATCCCCTCTACCCTAGAAAGGAGTTCCCAGATGCTGTATAAAATAGAAGGCTTCTGTAGGCAGAAGGGAGCAGGAAAAGGAAGTCTAACATAGAGTGGGTTGTTTCTGGCAGCTCACCTTCCTTTGGGGAAAAGGCAAGGGTTTGTCATGCAAATTACCTCACTAGTGCTGATCAGGTGATTCCAGATTGACTGGTTAAAGCTCATATTCCTGGAATAGGCTGAAATTGTAATGAGTTTAGATATTAAGTCTTGGTTTGCACAAGTGACTCCATTTTTGGATTATTGTGTCTCTTTCTCTCTCTTTAACAGTCTTAAGATGCTCTATATTCTCTTGAGTGTGCCTATGAGGCGGAAAGACCTCAACAGATGGTTTGATAGCCACACTCCTGAACTAAACTTTTGACTGAGGCCATATTTTACTGGTGACATTGATTTAGGCCATTTGTTAACTTTGGGAATCTTTACTCTCTAATGACACTGAAAATGAGAAATAATTTTATTTTGAACCCAGCAAGACCTGGCTTTATATATTTTTAAAATTATGCTAAAACCTGAACAGTCTGTGCCCCCGCCTCCCCACCACCAAGTCATCTTATTCCTCCCACACTTTATCACAGGCAGCTAAAAAGAAACCAATCATCACTTTAAAATATTCTGCCTGGAGCCCTAACCGGTTTGGCTCAGTAGATAGGGTGTCGGCCTGTAGACTGAAGGGTCCCAGGTTTGATTCCGGTCAAGGGCATGTACCTTGGTTGCAGGCACATCCCCAGTGGGGAGTGTACAGGAGGCAGCTGATCGATGTTTCTAACTCTCTATCCCTCTCCCTTCCTCTCTGTAAAAAACCAATAAAATATAAAAAATATATATTTTTTTTTTATTTTTTTTTTAAATATTCTGCTTGGAAATCTTCATATCCAGATCCAGGAGTTCATTATTTACCCTTTATGTTTTTAATGTAACTAAAACATTGAGTCCTTTTTCTCCTGTCTGCAATAACAATTTCCTTACTGTCTTTTAAGCCATCTCAGAGGCTCCAGGAGATCCTTCAAGCCTCTGCCTGCCACCCAGTCCTCCTCTTAGTGGAATGGGATGGAGGGAGTGATTTGCAGAATCTTTCATCTTCCCCATTGTAGTTTTATTATTTCCTTGAATTGAATTTTAGACAACTATTTCAATGGAAATTTTACAACAAAGATGCATTCCAGAGCCATCATTAATTTTTTTTCATTAATATTTGGGCTGTTAGATGTATTATTTTTTCACCATTAGTTAAGAAATGCATATGTAGTAAATAGTAATAAATACATTGTGTACATTGTACAAGATATAATTCATATATATAGTAGATGATGAATAATTATTTAACTTGATTTTGAGATAATTTTATTTACAGTGGTAAGATTTTGTGTGGAAATGCTTAATTTACTCTTACTTTTTTAAAGGACCCATCTTTACATTGTACTTGGAAGGTATTTTATATTAATTACTTATTTGTTCTTTTCCTAGGAGTCTGAATATGTTTCTGCTCATCTTCATGAGTGGATAGATCTGATTTTTGGCTATAAACAGAGGGGGCCAGCTGCAGTGGAGGCACTCAATGTTTTCTATTACTGTAGTTATGAAGGTAAAACCTGTGCACTTTTTCTCTTGTATTATATTGCTAGAAAGTGTAATTTAATATGTGCTTATAACATGATATTTTGGACGTAACCATTTAACATGATAAAACTACATTTTAAAAAATAATTTTAAAACTATTTGAAAGATAAGAAATATCCTTTTGTAAAAAATAGTAATTAAAAGTATGTATGCAAACTAATTATAAGTGTCAGTTATTGGTGGCATAAAAGTTTTTGATCTCTGGCAGATATTTCCTATTCAGTCAGGTCTTACATTAAATATTTAGTATTAAGTTTTTAGCAGACTTTGAAAAAAGACCTTTAGAATTATAAATAATAATTCTTTAAATGATAATGATGACATTCTAATGTTTATTAGCTCAGGATCAAGAACATTTTTTGAGGGCTTTGAAAATCATACTAAGCAGTCCTTTTCTAATCATTCAGTAGAACTAATAGTTCTAAAGATTGTGAATAGTATGAAGTTATATGAATTATAGCAGAGCCCACATGACTTTCTGTACCTAGACAAGCATGTTTTCCTTCTATAAAAATTTGTAGGGAGGTAGTATAGCATGATAGTTAGGAGCATAGAAATCAGACCAACCTAGTTTGGCCAATTACTAGCCATTAACAATTCATGTTAGGTATGGCTGGGAATAATCAGTTAACCATATGTCACCTTCCCCAACATTTATTAGATAAGCAGTAATTTATAGCAGCATTTTTGTTAATCCTCCTCAAGGCTAATTTCCCCCCATTTTTTTTAGAGAGTAGAAGGGAGGAAGAGAGAGAAACATCAGTGCAAGCAACACATCAATTGTTTGCCTCCCACACACACTCTGACTGAGGCCATGGGTCAAGCTTGCAACCCAGCATGCCCTTGACCAGGAATCGAACCCAAGACCCTTCGGTGTGCAGGCAGATGCTCTAACCACTAAGCAATGCCGGCCATATAGGGCTATACCAATATTTTTGTGTGGTTATTACATTTGTTTCATCTTGACTATGATGAGGAAAACAATTCGGTATATTATGAGTATAGTTTGCATTTTTCTTAGAGAAACTTTTATGCACTATCTTAAATTTGTTTAAAATATTTTAGTTCTAAACAGTGGATAAAATTTATTCTTTTACATATTTAATTTTGATATTTGATGAAAATTTGCTAATCATTCTCTGATATATTATTCAGTTGTGTGGCTTACAATTTATTTTCACTCCATAGTGAGTTGATTACTTTTCCTGGTTTTAGGAGCTGTGGATTTAGATGCCTTAACAGATGAGAAGGAAAGAAAAGCCTTAGAAGGGATGATTAATAATTTTGGGCAAACACCTTGTCAACTGTTAAAAGTAAGTCATAAAAGTTATTGATTATATAAAAAGTGTAGAATTTAGTTGCTAAGGAGTATTACTACCAGCATTTTCAAGGATTTTGATGATTTAAAACCCTTTATCAAAGTTATTTAGAATTTGAGAAAAATATACTGTCCCTTAATAAAAAGTAGATTTAAATGATTGTTTCAATTTTGAAATAACAAAATATTGAAGTCAGTCCACATATACAGTCAATTACTCTTAAATCTCCAGAGGGCTTATATTTATTCAGAAAGCCAATTACTTTATTTTGTTATTTCTGAGAAAGAAAATGATGAGGTTGAAGGCTCCCTGTTAGATGGGCTATTACTCTCTCCTTTATTTTATTTTATTTTATTTATTTTTTAAAATACATTTTTATTGATTTCAGAGAGGAAGGGAGAGGGAGAAAGAAATAGAAACATCAATGATGAGAGAGAATCATTGATCAGCTGCCTCCTACACGACCCCTACTGGGGATCAAGCCTGCAACCCAGGCATATGCACTTGACTGGAATCAAACCCGCGACCCTTCAGTCCACAGGACCCTTCAGTCCAACACTCTATCCACTGAGCCAAACCAGCTAGGGCCCTCCTTTATTTTAATTGAATACCAGTTAGGTTATGTCATTAAAACAGCTCTTATATTGGGACTCGTTCTATGTGTAAGACTTTTTTTTTTTTTTTTGGTATAGCAAAGGTGGAGATTTATTGAAGAACAAGTACAGACTCCCACGTGGGGAAGGGGAAAGAATTTCACAGCACAGACTCCCACGTGGGGAAGGGGAAAGAGTCCCCTGTGTAAGACTTTTTTTAATAGCTGACATCTGCCCAAAAGGGGCACTTACCAGCCCGAGTCCAAACCCAGTCCTGAAACTCAAATTATAGAATATGAAACATATAGAATTAAATTATAAATATCACTGTATCTCTTTCCCCATACTAGTATCTGAAGTTGAATTGTCTTTCTGGTTGTATACAGCTTTGGATTCATAGAAGTTAATCCAGTGTTAGTTTTCAAAGATGTCTTGTTCTTTGTTAATATATGAATTTAGAAATGAAGAATACACAATAATATACTTAATTTTTTAAATTTAATTTTAGAGGAAGAGGTAGAGAGAGAAACATTGATGTGAAAGAGAAACATTGATCCGTTGCCTCCCATATGCACCTGACCAGGGATCGAGTCCTGGGTATGTGCCCTGACCTGGAATCAAACCTACCACCTTTTGGTGTACAGGACGATGCTCCAACCAACTGAGACACAAGGGCCAGGGTACAATAATATACTATTGATTATGTCTTTTTTTTTTAATGCAAGCACAGTGCTATGTGGTTTACCCAACTTTCACAATAAATATCTAATTATCCTCATTTTTCTGACGGTGAAGCCAAGTCTCAGATAAAATAATACCTAGCTTACAACACCTTAGAGAAATCACATACTAGTTTTTCCAAGTTTACACAACTAGAATGTGACTCTACCATGGCATATTTCCTCTGAACTTATAGCTGGAAGCTCCCTTGTTGAACAAAATCACTTTTTCATGTTCTTTGGGCTGTTATTTTATATCCTAATTTTGACACTTTCTGCCTTAGTTGTATATATATATTTTTTGCCTCACTATATTGTAAACATATAAAAGCAGCAACCTTCTCTTCATTATTCTGTATCTTTCTGGTATATGGTATGTGTGCAGTAAATGTTCATTGAATTGAAGTCTCCAGTTATTATAGCAATAGTAATCTAAACTCTGGCTGATAGATGTACTTTTGTTTTTTCAGTTATCAGACTAAATTTTATAATGGCTATTATTCCTTAACAACAGTTTATTTAAAGCTGCCAACATTGATTTTTATACAATAGTCATTTAAAGTCAGTGCTTTATTCCTTACCTGCTGATTGAAACAGAAGGCAAAAGTAACAATAAAACAGAACATTGGGCTTTGAAATAGATTTTTTAATGTTTTGAACCATTAATTTTTTTTAAATAAGAGTAGTGCTAATTTGTCTTTATTACCTTACAAAAATGACACAGAAATCAACCCTTTTTTAAAAAAAAATAAAGTGAATAATAATTACATGGATAATTGAGAGTTAAGAATTGAAGTACTTATGGCTGTCACATCTATTACCTGTAACCTAATATTTTGTGATGGAGATAGAAGAATCCCTTTCAGATAAAATTCTATTCTGCATTTTAACTGTGTTTTTGGAATGTTAACTTGATTTGTCATTTTCTTTTTATTTATAAAGATACTGTTCCGTGTCTCTTATATTAACCTTAAGAAAGAATATTTTATTTGAAAAGAAATGCAGTAATATCTATAAATTTATTCTGATAGTATTGACATTTTTATCTTATTTCAGGAAGTAAAGATTCACCCATATTATAATTTTTTATTTTTGAATAATGCATTTAATTTTACCAAAATTTAGGAAGACAGAGATCAAAAACAATTATATGTAATCCAACATAGAAATAAGTGCTAAATAAAATACCAAATAAAGTAATGTGCTCAGGAAAATAATATGAGAATAATTAATTCTGACTTAGATATCTAGGAAGATACCTGTAAGAAACACTTTAAAGTAGAAGCAGAGTTTTTTAGAAACGAAGATGGTAAGAACTCTACTGAGGGAGCAGTCTGGGCTATGACCTGGAATTGGCAATAGTGCATGGCATGTAATCTGTTGTAGCTAGAGCCCATTATGTCTGGAGGAATACAGTGAGAGATGTTTTAATAAAGTTATGAAATTATTTTTCCTTAAAATTATTTTAAAGGAACCACACCCTCCTAGATTATCAGCAGAGGAAGCAATGCAGAAGCAGACCAAAACCGAGACTTCAACCCTAAACCTATTTCAACACCTCCCTGAACTCAAGTCATTTTTTATAGAGGTAATATCCAACTTGGTAATGTCAAAGAGTTTTCTCTGTGAATTCTATACACCTCAGTGTTCCTTTTACTCTTCAATGTAGGGAGTGGATTATAATATTTAATCCAAAGTAGTAAATAATTCTGAATTACCTGTTCTTGGATTTTTAAAACAATCTTACTGAAAGCTTTTGTTTGCTACTGAATGGTAGTCTGAACTGTTCCTCTTGGCTTGTTTCTTCTAGTTCACATTTTCCTGGCAAGGAAGAATAAATACTTTTATTTAAATTGCTCTTTCTGACAATTGAGATGATGATAGAGGGAGTGTAAAATAACTCTTAATTATAATGTCTGCTCATGTATAAAATATGGCTTAATAAGTCAGATTTTTAATTGCTAATATCAGGAGTAGTCGGGTAAAACAAGATAGTTAATGATGTAATTGAAAGATTTCCTTCAAATTTAAATGTTTAAATATACATACTAAATTACTTTGAATAATTCAGAACATGGTTATGAAATGAATTTGGATAGGACAGATAATAGTAACTCTTTTGGCAAAAAAGTTAGTAAGAATCGTTCAGAGATGTATATAGAAAAAGCAGTAACTCTCATGCAGTACAGCAGAGGATGGTAAACTTCCTTAAAGGGCCACATAATAGACTCTGGCTATGTTCTTTGAAATTTACATCTCAAAGAACAGCAGAGTAGTGGAATACAAGAAGGTGGTGGGTTTCAGAAGTTACAAGTATGCCATTCAAACATGGTATATAATATCTTTCCTACATTTTAAATTAAATATGTTTTAATAGAGTAAAATACTGTATCACAGGGTTCATTCTTATTTACAGAAACAGTTTTCAATAGTTTGTGCCTAATAAAGATAAACAGAATTAGCCTCTAAACCTCTCTCCTATATTTTTTAGGGAATTAGTGATGGTATTCCACTAATAAAGGCCATTGTCCCCAAAAATCAGTCTCGTTCTTTTATGTCTCAAGGCAGTCCTGAGTTACTGGTAAGTTGATATACCTTTTGCACATTGTCATATATATATATATATCCATTACAACTTACCAAAAAAAATGAGAAAATAAAAAAATTTTAAAGCCTTTTAAAAAAATAAGAGAAAATTTTTATAGAATTTGACCAAGTATAGAAATGTATTTTTCATTTTTTATATAGCTTTTATTTTAAGTAGTTTCTATAATTTTAAAGCTTATCTGGAATAATAAATATGAGAATATTTTGTATAAGAAAAATAGGGTATAATATCTTAGGTATTAAAATTTATCATTCAGCAGTAATTATGAAAATGAGAAGTAATATAGAATTGATTACATTTACTTGCAGCACATGCTAGTGAGTGCTTTAAATGAATTTTGTCAACTAGTCCACCTAAATATCCTGTAGGATGAGCAGTATTATTACTTTTCTTCTACAGATGAGAAATTAAAACTCAGAAGTAACTTGCTCAAAGTCACAGAGCTAGCAAGTAAGGGATCTGGACCCTGGCATGTGGGCCAAATCTAGGTCTGGCTTACTCCAGTTTTGTCACTTAGGAATTATAAAAATGGAGTACAGCAGAGTGAATAGTAGAGATTCCAAAATTAGACCTGTTTTCTAATTATGCATATTATATATTTACTCAGAAAAAAAATGTTTGTAAAAGATACAAAAATAATAATAGTACTTTTTGAGTGGTAGAATTCTTATGATTTTTCAGATTTAATACCTGTATTTTTTTAAAGGTATTTGATTTTCCTTTTTGGTAATCTCCTACTTTTATAATCATAGGGGAGAAAACCTTTTCTTTCTTTTTTTTTAAAACATACTGTTATTGATTTCAGAGAGGGAGAGAGAGATAGAAACATCAATGATGAGAAAGAATCATTGATTGGCTGCCTCCTGCAGGCCCCCCACTGGGGACCGAGCGCACAACCTGGGCATGTGCCCTCGACTGGAATCGAATCCGGGACTCTTCAGTCCACAGGACGACGCTCTGTCCACTAAGCCAAACCAGCTATGGCTTTTCATTTTTAAAAGAAAATATTCACTTTGACTGTGAGATCTTAACAATTCATCGTAAGTTCTATTTCTGATTATATCATGTGAGCATTTGGTTATTCTTTGTTGCTTTCTTTAAACTTTCATTTAATTTTCATCTTCATATGTTCTTTTTCTAGATAACAGTGAGCATGAATTATGTTATTGGAACCCATGGATGGCTGCCTTATGACAGGAACATTTCTAATTACTTTACATTTTTCAAGGATCAAACTGTGACAAATCCAAAGTAAGTAAATGAACATTTAAAGTAAATCAGATATAATACCTTATTGTCTAGAAAAACAACTAGATTGATTGATTGGTTTATTTTTAAAGTAATATTGTATACATCCAGATTTTCTTTCCTCTCTCCTTCCCTCCTCTACCATTTATTTCTTCCTCTCTTCCTTCCCTCCTTTCTATCTTTTCTTCTTCCCTTCCCCTGACTTGACACCAGCTTAAAGAAAAAATAATTTCTATCATACCATTATGGAAGCACAAATTATTGGGAATAGTTTTTAGGCTTAATTGTAATTATTTTTATTGTTCAATTTTATCTCAATATGTTTTGTGTAATAAGACTTTATTATTTACCTTAGTTGTCTTTTAAAATATCCAAAGGACCCGCCAAACCGGTTTGGCTCAGTGGATAGAGCGTCGGCCTGCGGACTGAAAGGTCCCAGGTTTGATTCCGGTCAAGGGCATGTACCTGGGTTGCGGGCACATCCCCAGTGGGAGATGTGCAGGAGGCAGCTGATCGATGTTTCTCTCTCATCGATGTTTCTAACTCTCTATCTCTCTCCCTTCCTCTCTGTAAAAAATCAATAAAATATATTAAAAAAATAAATAAAATAAAATAAAATAAAATATCCAAAGGTTACATTCTAAGTTCAGTTGAATTCTCCCTTACTCTTGAGTTGTGTTCGCTATATGTTTATTAGGGTCAACGTCTTTTCCTTCTTATCCCACGTAGGACTTAGTACTGTTTTGCTTTGTGCAAAGTATACCTTCAGTAAATTAATACTGAATAATAAAGGTTTGAAGCTGAATGAAGGGTCAGAATTGGCCCTCATTATCCATAACACACATGAAATATAATCACTTCTTTGTGTCTTCCTGCAGAATTTAGATTGGCTAAGGGCACAGGTATTTCAGTGGGAAGCAGATAAAACCCATATGCTTTCTTTGGTTGGGATAGAAAATGATCTTCATGGGTATTGTTGGATACACATTTATCTCCCTGTGTTGGTAGATCCTAGTTTCAATTTATTTATGACTTTCCTGATCTTATTCTTTATACAGGGGTGGACAAAAATAGGTTTACTATTGTGAGTATATGAAACACAGGCAGCGTTTATTCTTTTATTATTATTTTTTAGTTATTATATTATTTATGTATTATAACTGTAAACCTACTTTTATCAAACCTGTACTTTGAGGCTACTATTTCTGACATCTTATTAATTGGCTTTAAAAAGCAAGATTTAAATCTTTTTTAACACCTTTACCAATCTCAGTTTCTTTATGCTTAACCCTTGAGGCTTTGTTATATAAAATTTTATTTTATGAAAAGTATAAATAAAGTAAGATTAATGTATTTACTGAAACTCTTAATCATTTATTAATAGACATTTCAAATTGAAGGTTGAACCGACATTTTTTATTTCTTTTTTAGAGATGTTAAAAAAATAGTTAAGTCTAAGTGATCTTTAAAGGAAAAGTCTAATATTTAATTGTGTTTACAGAACTCAGCGTAGTCTGAATGGTCCTTTTGCTCCAGGGCTGGAGATCACGTCTAAGCTATTTATAGTGTCACATGATGCGAAGTTGCTTTTCAGTGCTGGACACTGGGATAATAGCATTCAAGTGATGTCACTGACAAAAGGCAAAATTATTTCACACAATATCAGACATATGGGTAAGCATTAATGTTTTTCTCCCCAAACACAAAAATGTCTCTAATTTTTTCTAACTATAAAAGTAAAAAAATAAAGTAGTACATACTTCTTAGAAAAAAACATTACATTTTACCTTTGAAGCTGAGTGTACTTTTTGATAGAGCAGTGTTATGAATATTATATGCTTTAAGAGTGTCTAATATATTTTGGGTATATTAACCACCATATAAATTAAATACAGCTTTATAGTATCTTAAATATGTTAGGCTAAAGTCTTTTCTTTAAAATTTGTTGATAGAAATAAGAAATTTAAGACAAATTTGGTAAGAAAAAAATCTGTCATAGTTGAACAGTACATCAACTGCCCTTTGTTAATAGTAAAACATGAAAGAGGTAAAATTGTTGAATGTTCTTTAGCCTGGTACTTCTTAGTGTCTTAGTGTTTAATATAAGAATAAAATGAGTTGATTTTTCCCTAATAAACTTAATAGGAAAGGGAATAGAGTCTGCTAATAATTCTGTACCAGTGACTTCTAAGATATCACTGAGCTCAGATTCTTACAATTTAGGAAAGAATGTATTTTATATTGAGAACCTATAGTATAATATGTACTATGTTGGTTAAGGTCACATATTGTATAGGATTACAGTTCCAAATGAGAGTAGAAGGTTAGTAGGGATGAGAGAGCAGAGAAACATTAAAATTTACTGGGGCTTCATTTCAAGCTACCAGACCTGCTGCCATGATTCTGACAGGCATTTCCCTGCCCTATGTCTACACTTCACCCTCAAAGAAGGGTGGCCCCAAAGAAAGCTCTCGAATGTGCTTTTAATACTGCTGCCTTTCTGTGTCACTCTTTCCCAATGCCTTTCCAATGCCAGTTCTATATTTCTCCATTAGAACATTCCTCCATTGATTTAGTAATAATTTGCACATAAACTAAAATTGCCTGTTTCGTTCCAGCAAAACCAAGCAATTTAATTTAACGTTTTTATTTTTATTTTTTCTTGCAGATATTGTGACTTGTTTAGCTACAGATTACTGTGGAATACATTTGATTTCTGGTTCCAGAGATACTACATGTATGATATGGCAAATAACACAACAGGTAGTTACACATTTGAATACTCTGTTTAGGTCAGAGATTCACCCTGGAAATGCTGTTGAAATGTTCTAATAGAATATTGAATTGTTCTCTGGCATTGAAGGATTATTTGAGCTCCTTTGTATTCTTTTACCCTCATTCTGTCCTGTCCTAAATCACCACATTTTCTCCTAGGTTTATTGTCTGATTCTTTACCTGTTATCCCCTATTATTTTCCAAATACTCCCAAAGAGGACATCCAGGTGGCCAATAGACATATGAAAAAAATGCTCAGAGTCACTAATCATAAGAGAGATGATACAAACTAAAACCACAATGAGACATAACCTCAACACCTGCAAAAATGGCTACCTACCATTAATAAATCAACAAACAAGTGCTGGCGAGGATATGGAGAAAAGGGAACCCTAGTGCACTGTTGGGGGAAAACAGTATGGAGTTTCCTTAAAAAATTAAAAATTGAACTTCCTTTTGACCCAGTGATCCCACTTTTGGAATATATCCTAAGAATTTCAAAATACCAATCAGAAAGAATCTATGCACCTCTATGTGCATAGCAGCAGCATTCACAATAGCCAAGATCTGGAAACAGCCTAAGTGTCCATTAATAGATGAGTGGATAAAAAAGCTGTGGTACATTTATACAATGGAATACTACATGGCTGTCAAAAGGAAGGAACTCTTAATCTTTTGCAACAGCATGGATTGGCTTGGAGATTATTCAGCAAAATAAGTCACTCAGAGAAAGACAAATACCATATGATGTCACATGTGGATTCTAATGAACAAAATAAACTGATGAACAAAACAAAGCCAGAGACATGGATACATGGTACAGATTGACAGATGTGAGGGGGTGGGGGTGGGTGGGATGGACTGGATGAAAGAACGTGAAGAGAATAGCCGAAGAACATATATGCATAGCCCATGGACACACACAACGGTGTGGTGAGGACCAGAGGGAGGGGAGGGTGAGGTCTGGGTAGAGGTTACAAAGGGGGAAAAATGGGGGACATCTGTAATAGTGTCAACAATAAAAAAAAATATTGATTCAATAAAATAAAACCTCAGAAATTAAATTACAAAATAGCATTTTAAGATAAAAAGGGAAATTGCAGAAAAATCAAACTGAGATCAAAACCAATGCCATTACAAATATACTAAATCAAAAGCAGAAATAGTAAGGATCAGATTTGATGTGACTAAAAATAATATTAGCATGGAAGATAGAATTAATGTAAAAAACAAAATAATTAAAGCTATTAGATAAAGAGTGATTACTATAGAAATCAGCGAAGTCAACATAAAGATAATTGATGTTCCTGAAATAGGTACTCAAATAAATGAAAAAGAGAAAGTGTTAAGAAATATAATAGAAAACATTTCTTTGAAGTGAAGGGAGAATAAATTTGTAGGAAAGGGAAAACAATATACCTGTTAAAATTAATCCAAAATAATCAACTTTGAAACTATTCAGATCTCAATTTTTGAGTTACCAAATATTGAGAGTAATTTTAGAACCCAAGGAGAAACAAGAATGAGTACTGTGAACAGAATCAGTGGTAAGAACTAGTTGCAATGTTAGTTTGTAATTAGACAATTTAAATACAACATAAATTCTTTTAATAGGCAATAGTCTACAAGGCAATTACCTTTGTTTTTCTGTTTTAATATTAGGGAGGTGTTCCTGTGGGTTTAGCCTCTAAACCCTTTCAGATTCTTTATGGACACACTGATGAAGTATTGAGTGTCGGCATCAGCACTGAACTTGACATGGCAGTGTCAGGATCAAGGGTAAGATTCCACCTTTAAGAAATGCTAATTTTTCTATATATAATATTTGTTTAATTCTTGTCCATGGATATGTTTTTTTAATTGATTTTAGAGAGGAAGGAGAAGAGAGAGAGAGAGAGAGAGGGAGTCGTTGATGTGAGAGAGAAACATTGATCTGTTGCCTCCCATATACACCCCCACAGGAGATTGAACCTATTATCTGGGTATCTGCCCTGACCAGGAATTGAACCTCACCCTTTTGGTATACAGGATGATGTTCCAAACAACTGAGCAACCTGGCCAGGGGTAGAGCAATATTTATATTTAAATTTTTTGTGGGGGAATTGATAAAAGTATAGAACTTTTTTATTATGTGTAGGACTTTGCAAAAGTAGAAAACTGCAAAAAGGACAAACTTAAAGAGATAATTTTATTTTGGGAATTTACTGGTCTTATTATTTAATAATAATTAGGCATTTTATGAAATAAAAGACTTTGAAATTTCAGCATTGGGATTTTTCCTCAAGTACTTAGAGGAATAATCACTTTCTCAGTTCCTTTCCCATATTTCCTTATCCAGTCCACTTTCTTTTTTCTATTTTGGTGTCTTTTTTTTTTCTTTTTCTTTTTCATTTTCTAATATTTTCTGTGTAGGATGGCACTGTGCTTATACATACCATTCAGAAAGGTCAGTACTTGAGGACTTTACGACCACCTTGTGAAAGTTCTCTGCTCCTGACCATTCCCAATTTGGCCATATCTTGGGAAGGACATATTGTCATCTACTCCAGCACTGAAGAAAAGACCACCCTCAAGGTATCTACCAGTTTCATGCAATAGGGCTTGTTTTTTTCCTTCCCACATTGTATATATGAAACGTTTTGAGGAAGTAAAGAAAACATATTTTTAAAAGAATGTGTTTTCCTTTCATCATTCAGTTTGTTCATTCCTTACAATTACCTTACCCTATCACAATCTTGGCCTCATGTTTGTATTTTGTTTTAGGGATTTCTATTGGTCTACATAATATATTACTTCAAAAATAATTCGTTTATGTAATAATTTCTTTTTGCCAAGGCAAGGTATAAATATACAAACCATGAATTTTATATGTTTACTTTCCTTTCAGTGATAAAGCTTTTAAAAAATTAAGAGAATCTGTTTGTTTTGTTTTAAGAATGTAGAGGGGTTTTTTTGTTGTTTTTTACTGGATGAGGTTTTAATTCTTTTGAAGGAGTAAGAGTTCTTATTTAGCATTTATTTACTTGGCAGTCCGATTTGAAATCACTTGAATAATATTGTCTACACACTTTCTCTTTAAATATAGCCATGTATTTATTCCAATGTTTTAAACCTAATAATCGTTCTGTTATATAGTTTTAATTAACAGTATTAAAACTCAGTTTTAAATTGAGATAATTAAATTTTCTTCATCTAATCTTTGCAGGATAAGAATGCATTGCATCTGTTTTCTGTAAATGGAAAGTGTCTAGGGTCTCAAGTCCTGAAGGAACAAGTATCAGATATATGCATAATTGGAGAACACATTGTCATGGGTAGTTTACAAGGGTTCCTGTCCATAAGAGATCTCCACAGGTAAATAATAAGAATTATTGAAGTGAAAATCACTCTAAGGTTTCTAATATTTTGGTTCATAATTTATTATGAACATGTCTTTTTTTTTAGTAACTATGAAAAAATGGGGAAGCTAATTTATTTGTGGATTAGTAAATTACAGATGTGCATTTTTTAAATGTAAAAATTTTATGCTATGTATATTTTACCACAATTTAAAAAAAATTTTTTAATAGTCAGGAAGTGCCAACCCTGGATTATAGATTTGGAAATTTGTTCAATTACAGTTTGAATTTTTACAAACTAAAATTAGGGTTTTAAAAAATATTTTTTAAATTGTGGTAAAACTAAAGTATTTAAAGGCTAATATGTCTTTATGATTAAGTGTGTGTGTGGATAAATTGGTGGAGAATTTTATTTAATGCAGTGAAGGAGAAGGAAGTTTGGATGGTGGATATGTTTTATGTTTCCTATATGCCCACATATTCTTTTTTCTCTTTATAAAGAAACTTATTGTGGCTTACTTATAGTCCTCAAACTGTTTTGGCCTTTCCAAAAACCCTTTTATCTAAATTATTTCTTGATCCAAGATGTTCTATCTTATTGCCTTCAATCAGAATTACTTCTATAACCAACATCTCTTTCTGTTTTTGTATTTCCCTTCTCATTTTTATCTTCCGTGGTAGAGCATTCCAATAATGTTGTTCCAACATTTTGTTTTACAACCTTAGTTTCAGGGCATTTTTAAGAAAATCCCAAATTAGAAAAATCAATGGGCTATTTTAGCAGGTAGTGTAGAACATATTCATAACATTATAAGGTTCTTTATTCTCTATTATAAAAGTTGTGGGTATTTTTACTAATGGTGTATTATGTTTCATATGAAATTTTAAATATGTATTATTTTATCATATTATATTTATGTTTTACATATTATATCTTTTAAGGTAAAGTAAATAGACCAATTTTATTGACCTTATCCCCCACATATATTTTTTGAGCTTTTACCTTTCTTATTCAACTTTAACTTGTTAATCAGCAAGATAAATGTCATTTAATAAGAGCTCATATATATGGTTAGAAGAAAAACAGATGTTAAAAATAAAAGATCTCTCAAATATTTTAAGTAATGCTATAAATGTGGACCCATGTGTGAGGCACTCAGAATTTCTGAACCTAAATCCCACATCTGTAAAATTAAAATACAGAACTAGATTATCATTAAGTTAACTTCCAGGAATAAAATTCTAAAGCTCTATTTATATTTCCATGTAATTATGTGTGTGTGTTTTATTTCTCTTCTAGTTTAAATCCGACCGTCACCCCATTATCCATGAGAATGCCTATCCATTGTGTTTCTGTAACCAAAGAATACAGCCATATTCTGGTAGGATTAGAAGATGGCAAATTGATTATAGTGGGTGTTGGCAAGCCAGCTGAGGTAAAACCTAGTCAAAAATTTCATTTGCCGTATGTGGGGGATTTCTTTGGTTCTTCTTCATTCCAACTGAATCAAAAAATATCTGTTATAGCCCTAGCTGGTTTGGCTCAGTGCATAGAACATCAGCCTACGGACTGAAGTGTCCCAGGTTCAATTTCGGTCAAGGACATGTGCCTAGTTGTGGGCTTGATTCTTAGTTGGGGGCATGCAGGAGGCAGCTGATCAATGATTCTCTGTCATTATTGATGTTCCCCTCTCTCTCCATCTCCCTTCCTCTCTGAAATATGTATACACACACACACACACACACACACGCACACATATACTAGTATATATGTGGATAAACAAATTTTAAAAATGTGATTTTTCAAAGGGCAATAAAAAAGGGGTTAAAATTAGTATTCACGAGTGTTGCTTATGTTATGATGATTGAAAGCACACATTTGGCAGTTTTCATCTGTCACTCTATATGAGTAAGAAAGTTATTTTATTCTCTATCTTTCCTTCCTTAATAATAGTTATTCTTCATTTCTCTGGATTATTTTAAACAGATGCGTTCAGGTCAGCTTTCTCGAAAATTGTGGGGATCTAGCAAGCGACTCAGCCAGATCTCATCTGGAGAAACTGAATATAATACTCAAGATTCCAACTGATTGTTATTTCCATCCTCTCTCATGGGTAACTGGAACTCGATTTACTGCTTTGTCACTTTAACTACATCTACCAACTATTGGAAATGTTTCAGGGTTTTATCCCTGAAAATCACTTAGGGATTACCAAAATTTGGTATGGTATGTGTATAAAGATGTCTGTTGTATTATTATTCACGTTAAAAATTTCTGGTTAACATTATTCTTTTTCATTCTTGGCCTGCACTATGATAGATTTTAGAAAATTTACTTTATTATATTTAGTGGTCCATTCTAATGACCATTAGTCCATTTGGAAAAACAAACTTCTAAAATGTTAAGAAGTTATATTTAATATGCTTATTCTAAACAGCAATATTTAAGGTATATCTAATAAAAGTAAAAATAAGACGGTTGAGAGACATGGCTTTTAATATATTCTTTAATCATTTTCCTATTTACTGACCACCATATTTTTTAAAAAGTCAATTTACTTGGATCTCCTGATTGGAAGTAATATTTTAAAGGTATTTGTTGCATACTTGTATTTTCAAAACTCAGTATAAATTTCAGATTTTCCTGATAAGTTGAAAATAAGTCTATTGAAACTGGTACATTGGTTCATTCCACTACTACTAAGCCCATTACTAGTAAGATTTTATTGAAATGTATTATTATTCTTAAATAAAGGTTGAGTAGGAATAAGAGAAACTAGAGATACAAAATGCTGATCATGATTTTGACAGTTGGGTCCTTACTGTAGAAACATTTGCAGCACAATTTATATCTTCAAAGTTCAGAATTTCTTGACTTTTTCTTTACTAAGAGAATACTCCGTTTTCCCCTGATAATTAGAAGAGTTAGCAATAATACCCAAATATATTACGTTTCTCAGTAGGTCTTCCACATGATAAGATGAATGAATGAAAAAGACATGTATAACTTAAACTAGTCATTTAGATAATAGTAATTTTTCAAGATATACATTTCTGTTTCATGTTGTGTGTAACTTTTAGAATTACAATTATTTTTATTATGCATAGCTAAATGTTACATTATGCTTTATTTAAGATTTTATAGTAAAAGGTTGATAGATTTATTTTGGAATTCAAAAAGAATGTTAAACCTAGTGTTTTTATAAGGTCATCTCTTGAGTTAGATCAGAGAGCTTTTACAACTCTGAGTGTCCTTAATTTGAGATTCTATGGGTTTGGGGGCACTTATGAATGAGATTGTGCGAAAATTTTTTTGTGTTAATTGTATTTTTTCAGGAATGAATGGTTGCATGGCTTTCTTAAAGGGGTCTGTGGTCAGGAGAAAAAACAAATATTTTCTACACTAATAGTTTCTTAAAATAAGAATATTCTTTTTCATTTCACAAATCATAGATTTCCTTATATCCAATTGTCATCTCAGTTGAATCTTTAAAAAGTTTTCCCTTAGCAATTCTTCTCTCCTGGTGCCCACAGTATCTACTACCCTTTTCTTTATAACTCTATGAGTGCGTAAAAATGTGTAAGAAGCAAAGGATTCTGTGTAGGGAAGCTTTTTAAGTAGACTTGATCTGAGTCTCGACTAATAAAAGGTTGTGTACTCGAATAATTTCTTCCTATTTTAATTCCTGTTTTATGCAGTAAAAAACAGTTCTGTTTTAGGTAAATAACACTGAAATAAATTGGTGCAGCAACTGTAAAATAGAACACATGTGAATGTAAAGGTTTCCTTTCCGAGGAATTTTGTTGAAAATGTCTCAAAATAAGTCAATAGAGAAGTACGATTTTTTTGATATTTATTCTATTAATTTTATTCTATTTTAATTTTTATCTTACATTTTTTATGCGGTTTCAAGTTAACATGATTGCTTTTTGGTATTTTAAATGTTGATCTGTAAAAAAAACTTTCTAAATTAACACTTAAAATTGTTCTTCTACTTATTTATCCAAATATTATGGTATAAGGATGTCTTCTTTACTTTTAAGGTCACTTAAAAGTGGTTTTGAAAATTATTTTAGATGCTTATAAGTTACAAAAAGTTTAATTTAGATTACCAAGGGAAAATTCCTAAATTTATGGTTTTTTACTTTGCTGCTTTTTAGATGGAGGAACTGAACAAGGAGTACTCATTTTATAGCAATAGTAGGCAGCTTTGTTCACAGTAAAATAGATATCCTGTCTACACTGACAAATGTGCAGAACAGTGGAATTATACTTTATATTACTCTGTTCAAAAAGTAAAAACCCAAAATGTAGAATTTTGAAGTAAATCTTTGAGAATACTAGCAACAGTCTGGAGCAGGGGTCCTCAAACTTTTTAAACAGGGGGCCAGTTCACTGTCCCTCAGACTGTTGGAGGGCTGGACTATAGTTTAAAAAAAAAACTATGAACAAATTCCTATGCACACTGCACATATCTTATTTTGAAGTAAAAAAACAAAACGGGAACAAATACAATATTTGTATTTGCATGTGGCCCGCGGGCTGTAGTTTGAGGACCCCTGGTCTGGAGGAACAGAACTTAAAGTGTATCTATTAAAATAAGCAAATATAGTAGGACCATTGGTTGAATAATATATTTCTCCTTTAAATAGTTTAGTCCAGTGAATAAAAATCACTAGATAACCCTAGCTGGTTTGGTTCAGTGGATAGAGCATTGGCCTGCGGACTGAAGGGTCCCAGGTTCGATTCTGGTCAAGGGCACATGCCCAGGTTTGGGGCTCAATCCCCAGTAGGGGGCTTGCAGGAGGTGGCCAATCAATGATTCTCATCATTGATGTTTATCTCTCCCTCTCTCTTCCTCTCTGAAATCAATAAAAATATATTTAAAAAATAAAAATAAAAATCACTAGATAATCACTGGAAAGACGTACTTTGGGAGATTCTGGTGTATTTAGATGCTATCCATATAAATTATTTCTATATTGTATAGTGGGAGATATTAACAGTATCATTAGAATGGACTAACAGGTGGACATTTCAGTTAATGAATATATCTCAACTTGGCTGTTTTAAGTCTATAGAACTTTTCATTTGCTTTTGTTTCTTGACACTTGACAATGGTAATGATGGAAATAAAATTCTCAGCATCTATTGATGAGAGATTTATAGTAAGATGATGATTTTACTTTTAGAAAGTGAGGTTAGGTATAAAACATAATAGCTGTGCTCACTTAGAGAATAAAAAGGCTTTAGAAGCCTTTTTCCAATTCTCCTCAATTAGTATTGTCATTTTCTTAAAATTAGAGGACAGAAGATAAAATAATACGCCTCTTTTCGACTAGCCCCAGTTAGTATTTTGTCATTTGCTTAGTTAAAATTAGAGGAGAGAAGATAAAATAGACCGTTACATGAAAATTAGGAAAGTATATGAAAATGAAGCTTGGCCAGTTGGTTTAAAATATTTTAAGTGTGGACCATGGCTGGTTGTTCAGTTCGTTAGAGTGTTGTCCTGATATGCCAAGGTTGTGGGTTTGATGCCTGATCAGGGCACATACAAGAATCAACCAATGAATGCATAAATAAATGGAACACCAAATCTCTCTCTCTTTCTGTCTCTCTCTCTCTCTCTCTCTCTCTCTCTCTCTCTCTCGTCTCTAACAAATAATTAAAAATATTATAATCATGTGAAGCTCATATTAGCTATGAATAATTTCTATGTATTAATTTTCTTGAGGTCACAGTGCTTTTTTGTAGGATACATGCTTTTCTAGGAGATAAAATGCCCATTGTTCACTTGTCATTAGGAAGGAACATTAGTAAAGCTTTTTCCCCCCCTATGTAAAGCATATAAATATTCTTAAAGAGCTGTTATTAAAAATCAGTTTTATGCTTCTGCAGGAATAAGTGTGTCCTCATACTTAATTAGAATTTAGAATTGAAAGTTGAATCTTAACCTAAGATTTTTTTTTAGATACTGCTTGAGTAAGATAGGCAAAGAAATTTTAACTTGAATACCAGATTTTTATTTATTTGCCCTTAAGTATATTTTATATTGTTACTACTGAAGAAATCACTAATGAAAATCTTTTAATTGAATTTAAAGAGGTAAACTCCTTTTATATATTTATATTTAAAAATGAGTAGCATTGTCTATATCACCTTTCCAAGGAAAGATGCAAGTTTATGGGATATATTATATAAAAATTAAATACTATCTTATGTAATAGTATGGGTGGGGTGAAGGTTGGTCTCTTCAAATGCATCATTAAACTTGTCTTCCATAAATAAGTTCTTAAACCTGTCTTTAGGATACAATTTTTGAGTGACATAAGAAATGAAATACATTCTTTTTTTTTTCTAAATCTAATCTGTTTTCCTTTATCGGCCAGTCACATAGCTTGTCCTAATTACTGTTTCTCTCATCAACTGAAACTGTTCATTCCAAGTAAGTGACCAGTCTTAAGCATTTTTATCACCCTCTCAACAAAAACCAATTCTCATTATTCTTTTGCCTAATTCATTTAGCATATATATTCAACATTTGATTTGTTTTAAACTTGACCACATGTATAACATTGTTTTGGAGAGTTTTCCTGCATCAGAGTCCTGGTGGTACTTTTTCTGATGACATTAGGCAGTGGCAGTTTATTGTTACCAGTCATCATTTCAATATGATTAAAATGTTGGCCACAACCTTCTTCTTTAATTTGAATCTAGCATTTTCTAAGCCAGTGTGTCTTTTCTCTTTTTTTTGTTAATCCTCACCAAGGATATTTTTTCCATTGATTTTCAGAAAGAGTGGAAGGGAGTGGGAAGAGAGGGAGGGAGAGAGAGAGAGAGAGAGAGAGAGAGAGAGAGAGAGAGAGAGAGATATGAGAGGCACATCAATTGGTTGCTTCCTGCAAGGGAATCAAACTTGCAACCCAGGTAATCATACCTGGGAACCGGACCTGGGACCCTCTGGTGCACGTGCCAATGCTCTAACCACTGAGAAACACTGGTTAGGGCTCTTTTTCTTTAGTTCTCACCCAAGGATATACTTTTATTGATTTTTAGAGGGAAAAACATTGATCGGTTGCCTCCTGTGTGTGCCTTAGCTGGGGATCAAACTCACAACCTAGATATGTGCCCTGACTGGAAATAGAACCAGCAACCTTTTGGTGTATAGGATGACACTCTAATCAACTGAGCTTTTTTTTTTTTTTTTTAATATGTTTGTATTGATTTTTAGAGAGGTAGTAAGAGGGATAGAGAAAAAAAACATCGATTGGCTGTCTTCTGCACACCCCCTACTAGGGATCTAGCCACAACCTGGCCATGTGTCCTGATCCGGAATCCAGCCTATGAACTCTTGGTTGATGGGTCGACGCTCAACCACTGAGCCACCCTGGCCTGATTAGGCCACTGTTTCTTAATTGAGATTGCAAATCAGACTTAATGAGGTTTTATAAATGTACAGAAATCTTGGCACTACTCTGGACTTTCTGAATGACTTTACTTGATCTTGATATAAAATAATGTCTCAGGATTATATTAAATTTTAAAATACTTTATAAAAATTCATTCATTTTTATAAATCAAATCTAATATTCACAGGGTTATTTGAGAATAGTTTTAATCATTATCCTTAAATGAGACATTTTATCTAGAATTTGCTTGGAATGGGTTCTTTGTATTGCATGCTATAGAAACAGCTAAATTTCCTTTTTAGTTGCATTATTATTATAAGCCCTCTTAAGACCTTTCATATTTGAAACTTGTAACTAATAGTTGCCCTCAAAAGTATTCCTAGTGGCTATCAGTGAATACTTGCATATTGGAATTAGGTAACATTTAAAAGTTTTAATAAAAAGCGTGACAAAATAGAATTAGACCTCTATAACCTTGAAGCTCTAGTAATCAATAGAATTTTCCTAATTAAAAGGCATTGATAAAGTCCATCCACATCTGATGACTTTGGCAAGTATAGCTTCTATATGGAAATAATTTTTAATTTTTCATATGTAAAGTCCTAGTATTACAGAAAATAAAGCATTAACATTTAAGATATTTTTACCTGTAGCGGAAATGATTCAATTTTCTACATTAATAATATAAGGCCATGCTTGATTATGGGATTTAAGTTATTTTCTTCAATTTAAGAACCTTGTGTAAAAGTGGCTACGTTATCAAATATTTTTCTGGTACGTAATAGTAACTCTTCAAGACATACCTTGGATTATCTCACATTTGTCATATGTGGGTGATTTCTAAATACATTGCAGGATTTTGAACTATGAAACTAACGGTTTTATTGAAAAAAGATATAACTGTATTTACTTTTGTCTTAATGTCTATAATCTTATGAACTGAAAATACAAAGGAATAGAACAAGTAGAAAGTCACTATTTCAACTTGTTTTCCGTGGTATAGTTTTAACATGTTTCCTTGAAAACTTATTTTGCAAATATTATCATAATGATAATAACCAAAAATTTGTCACTGAAAGAAAGAATTACCCATTCATTTTTCACATTTGACTGTTAGTGAAATTGTGTGTGTGTGTGTGTGTGTGTGTGTATTTTCACTTAAAATATAGCTGTCGCATTATTTTAATTTATAACTATTTTTGAGTATAGAAAGTGATAAACTATTTTTAATATTTTTCAATGTCATGTTGTAATTTGGGAATAGAAGAGGTTAGGATTTAGATGAAATTGGAAAATAAAATTATATTTTGATTAAAATCTAACTTTTAAAAAAAAAGTCTTAATCAAATTGGACCTTTTAAAATTTTATTTTGGTAATAACATATTTCAGTTTAATTTGTATTGAAATTAGAGGTTCTCTGGTAGCCAGTATATTAATTATTGTTAAAATGCTATTTTTGATGTTCCTTCTCTTGGAAATATTTTGCAATATTCTATTAGCAATGTGTTTGGAGACTTAGTGGGCTCACCTACAAATTCAACAGATAGTTTTGCATTTTGAAGGGAAAAATCTATCTGAGATAGACATTATTTTGCTCTTCAGAATGTTAAAATCATATTAATGACACTTTAGAAACTGGTTCTGGTAAGGAAATACCAGTTTTGAGACTTAACTGCAAAGAATTCCAACCTCTTAGTTTCTTATTTAGGGATTACAGAGAATTAACTATTTCTTCCTTTGGGATTTTGATTGCTTTTCTTGGATAACTTTTAAATTATTTAATTATAATAGTTTCTATACCTTTCCCAAAATTATGGCATATAATAGATCTTACTGTTTAAAATCTTTTCTATTTTAGACTTTTTGTTCTTATTCTGTTTTATTACTGCTTTCTGTGATTCATAAATACCATAACCAAAATTTTTTTGTGGCGACTGTTTGTTTTATAGTTAGCTTTACATAAGAAAAATTGTTGGTAAATTATAGGGTTGGTCTGTTCTCTTTAGATCTCCTAACAGGTATGGCTTTTCTTCCCCCAACTGTTTGCTTTTAAAGACTTGGAGGAAAATTGTTGTAGAAGTGCATGCATTAAGACAGAAAATTATCAAACAAATTATTTGTCTTTTATGTCAGTTTTTTGGGACCCAGATTAAATGGAAGCATTTCAGTGTTTTCATAGATGGTGACAGTGACTTGAATATGTGTGTGTATATACATCATATACACAGTCATTTCAGAGGAGGATAACTGAAAATCTGAAATTACATTTAAAAAAACTTGCAATTTGTGCTGCTATTTAAATATTTAATTCAAAAAGTTATATAGTTAGCATAAAAGTTCCTTCTCATTTTTTCTACTGGAATGGACCGTGGAAAAGAATATTAAGCCTTATTTATATCTGATTATTGACTGTGCAAACTGTGACTCAATGAATATTTGTATGCCAAAAAAAGGTTTTAAAGTTGAGAAAGTTTTAAATGTAATAAAGATGTATAAATAATTTCGATTAATAGTCTCATTATAATGAAGTTACTGTTAATTTGGTGCAAACATTCTTCCCTTCCTCATCCTTTTAAATTTAAATATATAAGATGTATGTTTTGTTTTGTTACATCAAGTGCTGTTTTAAAATTTTTTAGTGTGTATATGAGCTAATGTTTTATTTGTTTCTGTATAGCATGATTGAAGATAATAATTGAAAATTTTGCACTTTTTTTAGTCCTTTGGAAATTTGTATTCTAAAAGTTTTTAAGAATGTACATTTATTTTGTATATAGTTAGCTTTGTACATGAAAATGGATTGAATCAAATTAAAAGATGATGTTACTTTCTTTGATTGATTTGTAATTCTCAATTCATAAAGTCTGATCTTAACCTTGGTTAAGTTATTTGAGTAGGCAAGGAATTGAATACAGCCCTGACCGGTTTGGCTCAGTGGATGGAGTGTCAGCCTGCGAACTGAGGGGTCCCAAGTTCGATTCTGGTCAATGGCATTTACCTTGGTTGTGAGCACATCCCCAGTAGGGAGTGTACAGGAGGCAGCTGATTGATGTTTCTCTCTGATCGATGTTTCTAGCTCTCTATCCTTCTCCCTTCCTCTCTGTAAAAAAATAAATAAAATATATTTTTTTAAAAAGGAATTGAATACAATATTTGTTAAGCAGCAAATTGATCACTGCTTCTTTCTCTTGTGAGCAGAATTTCTTCTGTAGCCCTGTGTGCATTAGAAAAATGTTATGTTAAATGACCAGTTTTTGTCATATGTAACAACAGATATAAAGTCTTTTTTAAAAAAATATGTTTTTATTGATTTTTTTTTAGAGAGAGGGAGGGAGAAGGGGGGGGATAGAAACATCAAGGAGAAACATCAAACAGCTGCCTCCTTCATGCCCCCTGCTAGGGACTGAGCCAGCAACCCTGGCTTGTGCCTTGACCAGGAGTCAACCGATGACCTCTTAGTGCAGTGGTCCGCAAACCGTGGCTTGTGAGCCACATGCGGCTCTTTGGCCCCTTGACTGTGGCTCTTCCACAAAATACCACGTGCGGGTGCGCACGTACAATGCGATTGAAACTTTGTGGCCCATGCGCAGAAGCCGGTTTTCAGCGTGGGCAAGTATCTTGAAGAAGTGGCATTAGGAGAAGTGGGGGGTGTCGGTCGGGCGACGGGAGACGCGGCGCAGGCAGGCCAAGGGACACAGAGTGGGAGAGGTACATTGTTTTAAGGTACATTCCCTGAGGTTGATCCCTTCCAACTCTCCCATCCACACTCTTCTATCTGAAACAAGTATACAAGACGAGTGTGGATGGGAGAGTTGGAAGGGGTTGATCTCAGCGAACGTACCTCAATCAGATTGAGGACGTTTTTAACAAAGGCCAGCTTAGGAGTACCCTAATTAAGTTAATAACAATGTACCTACCTATATAGTTTAAGTTTAAAATATTTGGCTCTCAAAAGAAATTGCAATCGCTGTACTGTTGATATTTGGCTCTGTTGACTAATGAGTTTGCCAACCACTGTCTTAGTGCATGGGTCGATGATCAACCACTGAACACACCAGCTGGGCGGTATAAAGCTTTAAAAGCCACCTTTTGTTTTAAAGCCACCTCAGAAACATGGTTACATTCCCCACCTCCCCACCCCCACCCCAGAAAATGTTCATAAGCCAGAAAATCTCCACTTGTAGTTAAACAACACTACATTAGGTTGGTATTTTATTTTCTTTCATAATTAAAATATTTTATTCATCAACTTTTGGTAGTCTAAGTGTTGACCTAATCTTTCTGTTTTTGATAAGGTTAATAGAACCTAATCCATAATAAGACAGAACCCAAGCTCTGTTTCAGGTTCTTGCTAGTACTTTTGTCTCTAGATCCAGAGTGACAGGACAATAGAAATGAGCATTAACCGTTTTCTAGCCTAGCACCATGTATGCACTGTTCTATACTTTATTTGAAGACACTTTGCTAGAATTGGAAACTTCCTGCATTAATTCATCTGGTAAAATTGGTCAGTCACTGGACAATTCAAGCAGGTCAGTTAAAGGCTTAATTATGGCCACCTTGCTTTTGTGATGTGAAATACGTCCATAACACCATCCCAAGCATCAAATAAATGTGTTTGTTTTTCACAGTAATACTGGGGCTTATATATTTCTCACCATATATCATTCAGTTAATGATTAAATGATTTTTAAAAACTATTATGAATTTTTTTACTTATTTTTAACTTTTTTCACTACTGAACTTTTAATAATTTTGAGTTTCTTCAATTCTTATAAAACCCTTTACCTACATAGTGTTTAGTGCATTTTCAAACGTTGCATCCATTCAAAGGTGATTCTATTGTAATTTTGCAAAGATTGGAAGAGTTAAGGGAAGGGTAAGAAAAATTATGAATTTTCATTATCCATGCTCTAGTGATACAAAATTCTTTTTTTAAAAAATCTTTATTGTTGAAAGTATTACAGATACCATCCTTTTCCCTCTCCTGTTGACCCCCTCCACCACACGCCTGCCCCCTCCTTATGCCTTTCCAGCACTTTTGTTTGTCCATGGGCTATGCATATAAATTGTTGGGTCAATCTCTTCCCACCCTCCCCTCCTTCCCTCTGCAATATGTCAGTCTGTTGCATGTTTCAATGTTTCTGGATCTGTTTTGTTCATCAGTTTATTTTCTAATAAAATTCTTTTTGAAAGTTGGTGCCTTCTTATATTATTCAACTTTAACTTATAGCCCAAATCTTTTTTTTTTTTTCCAAATCTTTTTTTTAATATATTTTTTAATTGATTTCAGAGAGGAAGGGAGAGGAGGCGAGAGATAGAAACATCAACCATGAGAGAGAATCATTGATTGGCTGCCTGCCTTCCGCATGCCCCACACTGGGATTGAACCCGCAACCCGGGCATGTGCCCCGACCAGGATTTGAACCGTGACCTCCTGGTTCACAGGTCGACACTCAACCACTGAGCCACGCCAGCTGGGTGATAGCCCAAATCTTTTAACATATCATGATTTTCAGAAGAAAAATAGTATGCCAAATCACTCACATGAATCTGTGATTAGAAAACGTGAATATGGATTTAATTCAACTTAGAACAATACTTGCAGAATTTTATTTAAGTTTTTTGGGTTTTTTTGGTCAGAATACTTTCAGGAAATATCACAGAGGCATCTTACAGATGGGAAAACACTTGAGAATGTGTTTACGTGAACACAGTGTCAAAGAGGTTGAAAAAAAAACACTAAAAACAATGCAGTAAATTTTACATCTGAAAGGAAATATGCAGATCATCTAGAACTTTTATTTGGGGTATAACAGTTTGAGGAACAGTATTGAGCAAGATTTTGAGATATTGTCATATATCTCTAATAGAATATGATAGAGTGGAAAGGGCATGCACCTGGAACAAAAGATCTGGCTTCAAGTTACCTTTCTGCTATCAACTAGCTCAATGACTTTGAATGCCTTTATCTGGTTCCAGTGACTTCATCTGTAAAATAGCAATGTTTATGATGGCTTAGGGATCAAATGAAATAATGTTAAAGGATCAGAGGTGAGAAATACAGCGTTGTAATAAATTTTATTTTCACTTTAATGAAAGAACTATTGGCATATTGTTAGTTTGCTTATGTGTGTTTAAATATTGGGCAACAGGTATGGAGTTCCATCGTAAAAGTGCACTGAAAAATTAATAAATTATAAATTATTAAACAAGGGACTATACATTACATGTTAAGCAACACAGATTTTAAATAAAGGGACAAATCTTATTCAAGAAACTCAGTACTGCCCTAGCTGGTTTGGCTCAGTGGATAGAGCATTAGCCTGTGGACTGAAGGGTCCCGGTTCGATTTCGATCAAGGGCACGTGCCGGGGTTGCGGGCTCGATCCCCAGTGGGGGGTGTGCAGGAGGCTGCCGATCAATGGTTCACTCTCCTCATTGATGTTTCTATCTCTCTCTCCCTCTCCCTCTCTGAAATCAATAAAAATATATTTTTTAAAAAAACAACTCAGTGGTTAGATTATCTCTTACAAAAGTGAAACCTGTACTTCCCTGGCAATGGGGTAATCTTTTAATAAGAGAGGCAATTGAAGTGAATAGCTTATATCCTAAATCTAATTACCTCTTTTATAAAGTATTTAATTGGTAGGTGGTATTGATTATAACATTAGATACCTTGCCTTGTCTCCCTTTAAGGTACATCATTGCATTTAAATATGACCATGTTGGCCCTGGCCAGTTTGGTTCAGTGGATAGAGCATCGGCTTGCAGACCAAAGGGTCCCAGGTTCAATTCCGGGCAATGGCTCCTCAGTTGCAGGCTCCTCCCCAGCTCGGGCCCTGGTCGGGGCTCATGCAGGAGGCAACCAATGGATGTGTTTCTCTCACATCGATATTCCTCTCCGTCTTTCCCCCTCTCTTCCATTCTCTCTAAAAAGCAATGAAAAAATATCCTCGAATGAGGATTAAAAAACAACAAAGTGACCAAGTTGTTCCTGTTGCTGGTGTACATTACCACAGATTTAGTGACTAACAACCCATAAATTTCCTCTTACAATTCTGGAGGTCAGAAATTTTTTGAAATCAGTTTCACTGGGCTAATGTCAAATGTTAGCAGGGATGATTTCTTCTGGATGTTCTGTAAGGAAAATCTATTTCCTTATCTTTTCAGCTTCTAGTGGTGTTCCTTGGCTTATGGCCATCATCCTCAGAGCATAACACTTTAACCTTTGCTTAAACCTACAAGGACAAAAAAAAACCCTACAAGGATAAAGGAAATAGGAGATAAACAATACAAATTTGGAAGATGGAAAATTAATGGATGAATGGTAAAGCAAATCCAAAATGGATGAATCTGGATTTATAGGGTGCCTAAGGTAATGACAGTTAACTATATTTGAATTTATCTTCATGTCCTGCAAAACACCTCCACACATACACATATACAAGAATAAGTACAACCTCACAGCAATCCCATTTCTTTAAGATATCTACAAGACAGATAACACTACAAATTGAGAAAGAGTAGGTGAATGGAGAACCTTAGATTGAACTAATAGTAAAAGGACTCCCAGAAAGAAAAAGCCCATCCTACATGCAAAAATACTGAAAAAGAGTTTGGGTGGATCAGAGTACTGTATACAGAAAAATGGACTTAGTGTGCGGCATTCGATGTGACAATCTCAGCAGGCATTGCTGCTAGAGAAGAGTATGAAAATGCAGTCACTTTGGAGACTGGATGGTGAAGGAGGAAAAAAGACTTGGGGAAATCTAGAATTTAATATTCTACAGCCATTAGAAAAAAATATTGAAAGGCATATAATCCTACCCTCACCCTCACCTCTGCAAAACAACATACAAAAAAACTACAGTCCATTATCTATCATGAGCAAAGATAAAAATACTTGAGAGAATATCAGATCAATTCTTGCAATATGTAGAAAGGATAATGCATGATGATCAAGTGTAGTTCATCTGTTAAGATTTTAATTTAAGATGGGGTTAACATTTAAAAATCAATGCATGGCCTGGCCAGCATGGCTCAGCATTTGAGCATTTACCCAGGAACCAAGAAGTCACTAGTTTGATTTCCAGTCAGGGCACATGCCCAGCTAGCAGGCTTTATTCCCAGTGTGGGGTGTGCAGGAGGCAGCCAAGCAATGATTCTCTCTCATCATTGATGTTTCTACCTGGTATCTCTCTATCCCTCTCCCATATTTTAAAAAATCAATGCATGTAATTCATATTATCAGAAAGAAAACCCATATAGTCATCTTAATATATGCAGGCAAATCAATTGACAAAAAGTTATCTGTTCAAGATAAAAACAATTCTTGCTCTAGCCGGTTTGACTCAGTGCAAAGAGTCGGCCTGTGGACCAAAGGGTCCTGGATTCGATTCCTGTTAAGGGCTTGTGCAGGAGGCAACCAATCGATGTGTTTCTCTCACATTGATGTTTCTCTCTATCTTTCCCTCTCTCTTCTACTCTCCCTAAAAATAAATGGGTAAATATCCTTGGGTGAGGATTAACAACAACAAAAAGATAAAAAATTCTTAGCAAACTAAAAATAGAAGGAAACTTCCTTAATGTAATACAGGGTACTTATGAAAAACCTATAGCTAACAATATTTAATGGCGCAAGACTGAACTATTTCTTCCTAAGATCAGGAACATGGCAAGAAGACCTATTCTCACTACTATTCACATTATACTGTAGGTCCTAACTAGTGCAATAAGGCAAAATATTAAAATATACATATTGGAAAAGAAATAAAACTGTCCTTTTTGGCAATTAACATGATGCAGATGTAGAAAAGCCTAAGATACACACAGACACACACTGTTGGAACTAATATATGAGCCTAGCTAGTCACAGGACTCATGGTCAGTTTACAAAAAGAGGATAGAGTTCTACAGATTAGTAATGAAAACTTGAGATTCAAAACAATACAATTTAATTGAAAAGTATGAAATACTTAGGAGTAAATGTAATAAAATATTTGTAGGACTACAAAATATTGAGAAATTTTGAAGAAAAACTAAATGACATTTGAAGAAACTGAAAAGCTGATTCTAAATTTTATATGGAAATGCAAAGGATCCAGATTAGCCAAAACAATTTGAAAAAGAAAAACAGTTGGAAGGCTTACATTCATTGATTTCAAGACTTACTATAGCCGAAGCCGGTTTGGCTCAGTGGATGGAGCGTCGGCCTGCGGACTGAAGGGTCCCAGGTTTGATTCCGGTCGGGGGCATGTGCCTGGGTTGCGGGCACATCCCCAGTAGGAGATGTGCGGGAGGCAGCTGATCGATGTTTCTCTCTCATCGATGTTTCTAGCTCTCTATCTCTCTCCCTTCCTCTCTGTAAAAAATCAATAAAATATAAAAAAAAATTATAAAAAAAAGACTTACTATAGAGCTATAGTAATCCAGACATAAGGAGAGACATCTAATTTGATGGGGAAAAAATAGAAGCCCTCTAGCCTTATTTATACATACATAATGAACTGATTGTCTACAAATGTGCCAAAATAATTCAATGGGGCAAGAACAGTGTTTTCCACAAATGGTGCTAGAACTTGTTATCCATATGGGAAAAAATGATCTCACCTTTACCTTACAAATTTGAAGTGAATTATAGACTATAACTATAAACTTCTAAAAGAAATTGTAAGACTGCAGTTCACAATCTTAGGTCACAGCCAAAGAATCTGAGTCTAGGAAAGTTGAATCTTTTATGATGGGATGCAACCAAACCTGCTTGACCTTTGCCCTGGAGGAGGCCTTCTATTCCAGAGTGAGACTCTCTCTACCTTCCAAGGTTTGCTGTACAAAATCCTTGAAAAGGTATGTCCAGAACTCAGTTTCCCCAATACTGCCGATTATCAGCGAGGTCTTGTTAATACCACCAAGCCTTAAGGATCGCAGGGTAGAGGCAAGCATGAGGAAGTAGCCCAGATCCCTATAGCATCACCTAGTGCTTTTTCCTCAGCTAACAAATTGGCTTTTGGGGGTGATCCTATGTGATCAGATGGAGGAGGAGAAAAAAACCCAAGTTTGATCTACAAATGAGATGGCTCAGTATGTGGGTAAAGCTACATTTGGGTAGCAGCTGAATTGAAGCCTTATTTATGGGCAGTCTTGAAACATGGTGGCAAGGGAAGACCATTTCAGTGGGCAGATCTTCAGTGGTGCAACATGTCATTCACCTAGGAAGAAAAGAGAGGAGGAGATACTATATATGGAATTATGGGCAGTGATGAAAGGTCTGGCCAACTGGTCAGAGGCATGAACTGAAAAAATACGATTAGGGACAAAAAGGTCTGGAACAGAGGTATATAGACGCATATGGGAGTGGGAAAGAAATATGAACATCTTTTAGTTATAAATTAACAGCCAACAGATGTTTCTTTCACATTGATACTTCTCTGTCTTTCCCTCTCTCTTCCACTCTAAAAATCAATGGAAAAAACATCCTCAGGTGAAGATTTTTAAAAAAGAAAAAAAAAGAATATGGTGCTATCCTTAAGGATTTACTATTCTCATTAAATCAAAGCCTTTTACATGGTCCTATGGCTTCAGTTAGAATAATGCATAGGTCTGGGAGTGGACACAGGAATAGTACCTCTGACTTTCACTCCTAATGATCCACCGGGAGACTCTGTGCTTCCCATTCCCACAAACTCTGGTTCTTCATGGCTACAGGTCCTAATCCCCAAAGGGACACAGAAGACAGAACAAGAATTCCAGCTTTGCACGAAGAGTTTATGTATTTAAAAATGCTTGATGACATTCATCACACCATTATGGTATTTAAACTCCTTTTTCCAATTTAATAGAGATAATTTCAAAATGTGAATATTTATAACAATTCTTTAAAAAAAATTTTTTAAATTTGATTTCAGAGAGGAAGGGAGAGGGAGAGAGAGATAGAAACATCAATGACGAGAGAGAGAATTCATTGATTGGCTGCCTCCTTCACACCCCACACTGGGGAATCGAGTCCACAATCCAGGCATGTGCTCTGAGTGGGAATCGAACTGTGACCTCAAGGTTCATAGGTCGACACAAAACTACTGAGTTACGCCAGCCAAGAAATTTAATCCTTTAAAGATAAAAATTTTAGATGTCAATACAAAAATGAAAGTATATACATATCTATGGTTGTAAAAAAATGCTTTTAGGAAGCATCTAGGCAAAAATTTTAAGAACAGACAAAGATGCTGTATAAAATACAATAGAATATCCGATTTAACCCTATAGACAATTCTGCGTGGTATTATTTTTACAGTTTTGCATAGAGATGAAAGTTTAGGGATTTCAATAAATTTTACCGAAAGTCTAGCGGAGCCAGGAAATCTTGTTCACCATGAGTGTCAGGGATTCACATCTCCTACCACTTCAAACATCAATTCTTTTCGAAACAAGGAACATCTAAAGGTGCTTGACTCTGGACACCTCCGAGTTCAGTTACCCTAGGTCAGTGGCTCTCACTGCGTTTTACAGCTTTATTAACACACGGCTTGCTGTGCGCCCAGGCCCTTCTCTCTCCCCCTTACCCTCTACGTCTGATCCTGTAGATCTTGAGTGGGATGGAGAATCAGCACTTCTAGCAGGTTCCGCGGCAATGCTGCTGCTGCTAGTCCCCGAACCACACTGTGAGAATCATTTGTTGTTCTAGAGAAGCGGTTCTCAACCTGTGGGTCGCGACCCCTTTGGGGGTCGAATGACCCTTTCACAGGGGTCGCCTAAGACCATCAGAAAACACATATATAATTACATATTGTTTTTGTGATTAATCACTATGCTTTAATTATGTTCAATTTGTAACAATGAAAATACATCCTGCATATCAGGTATTTACATTACGATTCATAACAGTTACAAAATTAGTTATGAAGTAGCAACGAAAATAATTTTATGGTTGGGAGTCACCACAACATGAGGAACTGTATTAAAGGGTGGCGGCATTAGGAAGGTTGAGAACCACTGTTCTAGAGGCTTTACTCTTAAATCCACTGGAAAAAGTGTTGGTCAGGGCAGAGCGATGATAACTGCTAATGGTTTTCAGAAGCCTGGGCTCTGCTTTCCACAGGAACTCGGTCCCCACGTGGTGGTCGTGTCCTGAAGTCCTGGAGGTACCCCCCGCCTAGGGTTGCGCTTCAGCTCCGCCGTCACCCCTTCACAATCCACCGCCCTTTCCGCCAGCCCTGGCCAGGCCTTGACCACGCCCCCACCAGGTCCGGACCCCGCCCATTCTCGCCCCTCCAGGCCTTAACCACGCCCCACCAGGCCCTGGCCTCGCCCCTCCCGCCCCGCCCCCGCCAGGCCCTCACCCCGCCCCTCCCGCCAGACCTTAACCACGCCTCCACCAGGCCCTGGTCCCACCCCTTTCGCCCCCGCCCCCGCCAGGCCTTAACCACGCCCCCGCCAGGCCCTGGCCCCGCCCCCGCTACCCATTCGCTGCTTCCTCAGGTCCGCCCTGGCCGAGGCGCGGCTGCGGGAGCTGGGGGCCCGAGACGTGGCTCCGGGCGGAAGACCATGTTGGACTTCGCGATCTTCGCCGTTACCTTCTTGCTGGCGCTGGTGGCAGCGGTGCTCTACCTCTACCCGGTAACCGCTTCTCGGCCTCCAGGGCTCCGGCCGCCGCCCCCGGCGCAGGGTGCCCGCGTCCACTTTATTCTGCCCGCGGTGGCCTCCGGGGGCGGGCGCGGCGAGCGCAGCGGGACTGGGGAGTGCGGCGCGGGCCCGGCCAGTTCTCAGGCCCCGGGAAGCGCGGGCCCGGGCGCCGGGGCGCCGAGGGAAAGCCGCGGGGCCGGGGCGGCGGGTGCTGCGGGCTGGTCCTCGGGTCCTTGTGACGGGGCGGGTCTCAAGTTCTTTGGGTGGCTCCTCGCAGGGACTCTGTCAACCCCAAATTTCATTTTCTGGCTGGGTCTGGGAGGAAACTCCGGGGCGCGCCCCTCCCTCCTTTCCCGAGGATTCTTCCGCCGCGTGTGTGTGTGTGTGTGTGTGTGTGTGTGTGTGTGTGTGAGAGAGATCGTGTGTTCCCCGCCTTTCGGTGCCTTTTGATGCGTTTGAGCTTGACTTGGGCACTGGCCTCTGTCTCGGGACCTCCTGCCCGTCTTGCTGCTCTACTTGCCCCTGTCACCCTCGGAGGGTGGCCCCGAAAGCCAAGCGGGAATCACCTCTGAAACGTGCTCTGCAGACAAGATAACGGTGTGGAGAGGCTGCTCAGCACCCAGATACACCACTGGGGATGGGGCACCGCAGACAGTTCCCAGCTGGCAAAAAGGCTGGAATAGTGCAACTGCACAGTCTGGAATTTCCGGTATATCTTTTTGTAAATACATTTTTTAAATTGATTTCAGAGAGGAAGGGAGAGGGGGGAGAGAGAAACAGCCGTGATGAGAGAGAATCACTGATGGGCTGGCTGCCTCCGGCTCGCCCCCGCTGGGGGTCCAGCAGAACCCGGCGGGTGCCCTGACCCGGAATGGAGCGTGACCTCCTGGTTTAGAGTGGACACTGAGCCACGCTGCGGGCTCCTCTTTATCCTGGTTTTATTTCTTCACTTTCATTTTAATGGGATTTCAGGAGCAAGAAATAATAGATGAATGCTACTGATCTATAATGTTTAAAGGGAAGTCAGGAAACTTGCTTCAGTCATTAATAATTTCAGCCTCGCCCCAGCCAGTTTGGCTCAGTGGATAAAGCCTCGGCCTGCGGACTGAAGGGTCCCGGGTTCGATTCCGGTCAAGGGCACATGGCCAGGTTGTGGGCTCGGTCCCCAGTAGAGGGCTCGAGGGAGGCAGCCAATCAATGATTCTCTCATCATTGATGTTTCTATCCTTCTCTTCTTCTCTGAAAACAATAAAAACATATTTAAAAAGTAATAATTTCAGCCTAGAAAATAAAAATAGGATTTAAAAAATATTCTCACCAGGGGATATGTTTTTCATTGATGCTAGAGGGGAGGGAAGGATGAGGGAGAGAGAGAGACCGAAAAAACATCTATCCTTACCTAAGGTAAACGCCTAGCCCGGGGATCGGATCTACAACTTGGGTGGGTATGTGACCTGATTGGGAATCAAACCTGTGACCCTTCCCGGCACAGGACCCATGACACTCTAAC
Source organism: Myotis yumanensis (assembly GCF_028538775.1). Taxonomy (NCBI): domain Eukaryota; kingdom Metazoa; phylum Chordata; class Mammalia; order Chiroptera; family Vespertilionidae; genus Myotis; species Myotis yumanensis. The sequence continues at coordinate 10,895,250 of NW_027223759.1, forward strand.
CATCTATGCCACACCGGCCAGGGCAATAATAAGATTTTTTATGTCATTGACTACCTTTTTCAATTTACAGGGTTTCTTCCATCCTTTTTCCCGCCATTTATAATAACCTTGAAAAATATTCATTATTGATGAGACGATTACAAAATTATACATTATAGGTTTCATTGTTATCCGTTAAATGCAAGGTACACACACTATTGTCTAGATAGCATTCTTGTAATTAGGAGAAACTATAAAACCCTTTAGTTAGTACCCTTCTACCTAGTATTTATCTTTTGGCATACATACAAACCCCAAAGGAGGAAAAAATAAAGTTGTACAAAGATTTTCATAGCGCTATTTGTAATAATGAGAAAACAAAAGAAAGAAAAGAGCCCAGATGTTTTCCTACAGTAGAGTAGGAAAATGATTAAGCAATTCTGACTCCATGATGGAACATAGTTTTCCTTTACATGTTCCAATAAATAAATAAGGTTCTTTTATTTACATAATGTTAAGTAGAATATGCCAAATAGATAAACTCTGATTAGTACTAGTAAAAATCATTGACAACATTCAGAATTGATTCTGGAATTGAATATTTTTGGTTATTTTTTTCTATAAACATTTAGTTTATTTAAAAATTATTTTATAAAAGTCTTATTATAAAAGTGATATGCTTGTTGTAAAATCAGAAAAAACACTGACCCCAAGCACAGCAACCATAAACCTGGTTCAAAATTAAAGAAAATTAAAATTCCCCAAACTTCTCCCCAGTTCATTTCTTAAAGTTTGTCCTTTGACCAATTTGCTATGAATTATTTTGTTATTTTGTTATTTATTTCTGTACCAGACACCTCCCTGACTGTATGACCCTGATAATAACTATTAAAGCAAAAGATGAATATCATGTTGTATTTTAGTAAATTCTTTGACATTTTAGGAATCAACTTTTTGTTTGTTTGTTTGTTAATCATCACCCGAGGATATTTTTCCATTAATTTTTTGAGAGAGAGTAGAAGGGACAGGGGGAGACAGAGAGAGAGAAACATCGATGTGAGAGAGACACACCGATTGGTTGCCTGTGCAAGTGCTCCCGGCCAGGGTCTGCCATTGAGGTATGTGCCACACTCTATCCACTGAGCCAAACCAGCTAGAGCAGGAATCAAACTGTTACCAACATGACATTGATTTATTTTTCAAGTCAAGCCAGTTGGGACCATATATAAAAACTGAACAAAGAAAAATGTGCTTGTTTATGTATTAATTTATGTTGAATGGATGTTAAATTGGCACAGAGGAAGAATATTAAGATACTCCTTTTAAATGACAAAGAACCCAGTTTTTGTATTTAACATAGGAATAATTCCTGCGATTCAACCAAATTGGAAAGCCATTATTTAAGGTCCTGCAGATGTCTTAGCAAAACACATCTGACTTATGGGTTGTATGATAATTCATTATACTAAATAAACTATTTCAAAATTTTTCTTTAAGGCTTCCAGACAAGCTGCAGGAATTCCAGGGATTACTCCAACGGATGAAAAGTGAGTAATTACTTTTTTGGAATTAAGTAGAGTCAATTCTTGATTTTTGGTATGGAAACTAAGTCAAATTTTTAGATTACTAGCTCATTTAATTCCTTATTTACTCTCTCTCTCTTTTTTTTAATCCTCACCCGAAAATATTTTTTGGCATTGATTTTTTGTAGAGAGAGTGGAAGGGACAGAGAAGGGGGAGAGAGAGAGGAATATCGATGTGTGTCATTGGCTGCATGTTGATTGGTTGCCTCATGCACGAGTCCCAACAGGCTGGGATGGAACCTGCAACCAAGATAATTGCCCTTGACCTGGAATCGAACCTGTGACCCTTTGGAAAACCAGCCAGGGCTCCTTTATTTACCTTTAACTTACCTCTTAGCATACAACCTAAATTTCATTTAAGAACAAAAAGGAGGGCTGTATAATTAAAAACCTCCCATTTCTTTCATTTCCCCTAGCCAGAGAAACTTGGCAATAGAAAGATAGGATTAAGATAGAAGGAATGAAGAAAAATTGCCTTAGCTTATCTGATGTTTTTCATCAGCCTCTGATGATGTTCATTGCTGTCTCAGAATGAGGTGCTGCAAAAATTGTTTTTTTTTTTTCCGTTTTCTAAATCAGATGTTTCTTGTATACCCTTCGTATTTGGTTTGAAGTATTATGAACTCTAAAAATATCAGACAAATCTATGTCTAAATATATCTTTAGAAAGCAAGAAGTCAAATATAATTGAGTTTTGGGTTTTGCAGTAATTGAATTTCTTATACCTTTGGTTTCATCTCTTGACACAGTTACTTTTCTGATTCTTCCAAGTTAATTTGATTATTTTGTTCAATGTTGCTCTTTTCTCAGGGATGGTAATCTTCCAGATATTGTGAACAGTGGAAGTTTGCATGAGTTCCTGGTAAATTTGCATGAGAGATATGGGCCTGTGGTCTCCTTCTGGTTTGGCAGGCGCCCTGTGGTTAGCTTGGGCACTGTCAATGTGCTGAAGCAGCATATCAACCCCAATAAGACATGTAAGTTTAATTTTCTTTCTAATTAGCTGATCCTTATCTTTTAAGAATAATTGTCTGTAAATAAAGAGCTATACATTGTTTTTGAATAGGAATAGCTAACATTTGTTGAATGCTTTATACTATGGGCCAAGCATTGTGCTGAAGTTTCTATATTTATTACCTGATTTAAGACACAATATTATAAAATGATTTTTTTCACATAGATATATTAATTATATGTCTCTCTATATAAATCCTATATAATAAAAGCCTAATATGGTAAGTGTCCAGTTGTCCAGTCGTCCATTGAACCAATCAAAGAGTAATATGCTAATGATATGCTAAGGCCGCTCAATCACTCTCTATGATGTGCATTGATCACCAGGGGGCAGACACTCCAACTGGTAGGTTAGCTTGCTGCTGGGGTCCAGCCGATTGGGACTGAGGGAAATGGGCTGGACATGCCCTGGAGCCCTCCCGTGGTCTTCCCCGGCTGATGTCTGACTGCTGGCTTAGGCCCATTCCCTGTGGGCCTTTATCTATAAAGTAAATAAAAACGAATAAGAAAGCCCGGGTTGGTGGTTCAGTTGGTTGGAGCATCGACCTGTACTCTAAAAAGGTTGTGGGTTCAGTTCTGGTCAGGGTACATACCTAGGTTGTAGGAACACATACTGGAGGCAACCGATTGATGCTTCTCTCTCATACATCAATGTTTCTCTCTCCATTCCTCTCTCAAATCAATAAACATATCCTTGGGTGAGGATTAAAAATAAATTATTAAAGTAAATAAAAAAAATTTTTTAAACCTAATAAGAAAAAAATAAAATGCAATTGTAGAAAAATGGGTAAAAACAAGGTAATTAAGAAAGAAGAAATATATAAATGGCCAATAAGCAAATTTCAACCTCATTGATAATCAGTAGTATGCAAATAAAAATGAGATCTTTCCCTTTCTAACTAAAGAGATGAAAAATATTGACACACTCTTTTCTTTTTTTTAAATATATTTTATTGATTTTTTACAGAGAGGGGGAAGGATAGAGAGTTAGAAACATCGATGAAAGAGAAACATTGATGAGCTGCCTCCTGCACACCCCCTACTGGGGAAGTGCCCGCTACCAAGATATATGCCCTTGACCAGAATTAAACCCAGGACCCCTTAGTCCGCAAGCCAACGCTCTATCCACTGAGCCAAACCGGTTAGGGCGACAAACTCTTTATTGATGAGGGAATGGAGAAACATGGAGTATAAATGGTTTACAAACCTTCTGGAGAGAAGGTTGGCAGTAACATTTGACTTAGCAATTATAATCTTTAAGAATTTATCATGAATTGATAATCACATAAATGAGAAAAGATATTAGCATTATTTATAATGAAAATTTGAAGCAAACATATACTTACCAATGGCTGCATAAAAGAATACTTTTAATATTGCTTTCAGGCCTTAATATGATGATACAGATGTATTTTATTTTGTTTACCAAATACTTGTATAGCAATTACTATATGCCAGCAATACTATTCTAAACCTTTTATAAGTGTTAAATCATTTAATTCTCAGAACAACCTTATGAAATAGGTATTATGGTTATTTCCATTTAACAGAAGACAAAAATTGAGGTTAAGAGAAGTTAAATTATTTGCCCAAGGTCACACCGCTAATGAGTGATGGAGCTGGGACTTGAAGCACGGCTGCTGGCCTGAGTTCATGCCCTGAATCACTGAGCTTTCCACATCATAGAAAGATGGCTCTGCCAGGACATACAGTGCTGAGTAAAACCAGATGTGGTCTCTGTCCTGTGGAGATTATAGTTTAGTGTTGGGGACGGGGAGCATGTAAACAGCGAGGAAATGATCACACTAATGAGCTGAGACACTGCTCTGAAAGAAGGGGCTGTAGTTCTTTGTGAAGTCTGACAGAATGTTCTCTCTATTAAGAAATGGTAACAGCTCTAAAGAAGATCTCTAAAGTGTTTAACTGGATATCTTTGTGGTGAGATTTAGATGTATTTTACTTTCTTTTTTAATTGTTTACCATGACAGCGTATTTTTGTATGTGTGTGAAAGCAGAGTTATTAAAGAAACACTTCAAATAATGGATAAAGGAGAAAAGAATTTTATGTTGAACTCATCTAAATAATTTTAACTCAAACACTTGACCATTACACAGAATCATCAATTTTGCTTTAAAATCAGTGGAATGAACTTTGTTGTTGTTGTTGTTAATCCTCACCCAAGGATATTTTTCCCATTGATTTTTTAAAGAGAGTGGAAGGGAGAGAGGGAGGCAGGGGAGGGAGGGAGGGAGGGAAGGTGGGAGAGAGAGAGAGAAAGAGAGAGAGAGGGAGAGAGAGAGAGAGAGAGAGAAAGATATTGATTGATTGCCGAGAGAGAGAGAGAGAGAGAGAGAGAGAGATTGATTGATTGATTGCCTCCTGCACATGCCCTGACCTGGGCCGGGAAAAGAACCTGCAACCCAGGTACATGCCCTTGACTGGGAATTGAACCGGAGACCCTTTGGTCCATAGGTCGATGCTCTAACCCCTGAGAACACCAGCCAGGGCATAAGGCTTTTTATTTTTATTTTTTATTTTTAGAAGTCAAAGATATTGTTATATAGGTAGAAAGTATATGCACATATTAATGGTTTATGGTGGGCTTCCCAATCAGGATATTGTATTTTTGACAATTTTCATTGCCTCTAACTTTTCCTATTTAGGAAAGACTTAAGGGAGTTGTGGCACTTACAATCCCATAATTCCCTGATCTCTATGTCCTTTTGCTGGAGGTTTTTTGTTTGTTTGTTTGTTTTTTTGAGTGATTACTTTGACTTAGAAATGTTTAATTTGTGTGTTTCAGTGGACCCTTTTGAAACCATGCTAAAGTCATTGTTAAGGTATCAATCCGGTGGTGGGAATGTGAGTGAAAACTACACAAGAAAAAAATTGTATGAAAATGGTGTGACTGATTCTCTGCAGAGTAATTTTGCTCTCCTGCTAAAGGTAAGGTGATAAGTAGTTTGGCCTGGAGTTCTGCAATCCAGATAACATATTTTTTAACTGTTGTGTGTCTTGTCCTCGCTACTTTTTCTTACCTGTCTTTCTAAGCTGATCTTTATTGTCCTGAAATTCTAAAACGAAACAAAAAGAAAAAAAACTTAACACCTAGACCCCCTGTATAAATGGAAATTATGGTAGTGGAGAGAACCTGAAATTTTTTTCTATATCAATAGATTTGTCCGTTGTTTTCAGGCCAGACTTTAAACCACTGTTTCCTAAAACATGGTCTGCATTTACCTGAAACTCTCTCTTGTTAAATATGTAGATTACTTGGAATCTACTGGGATGAATTGAATCACTGGGAAGGGATCTGACATTTTGGGGGAGAGGTGGATCTGACATTTTTAAGGAGCTCCACAAATGATTTACAGAGTGTGAAAATAATACTTATTAATACCATTTCCTTTCTGTCTGTAAAAGGAACCCTGTGTGCTTTCTGTTAGTTCTCTGTGTCCTCATAGGATTGTTCCAAACCTTCACCCTTAAAGTAGTATTGCTAGTCCTACCCACCCTTTTTGTTTGCTATGGATGTCCTTGCCTCCTGCTTTGCTGAGACAACAGCCCCTTTCTTGTGACTGAAGAGTACTGCTGTCTATACCAGTGGTTTTCTTTAAGAGAATAGCTGCTTACCTAAAGTTATCACCCCGAATTAAGTTGTGTATTTCATATTGACTTACTAAACCTTTTGCCTTTATTTTTTGGAGGGGGGCGGTCCAGATCTGAGTTCTGTTCTGACTCTTCTCTCATCTTCACAAACCTCATCCCCTGTGTTCTGACTCCTTCCTGCCCGACTGTCTCTGCTCCAAGGCTGAGTGTAAACCTCCACTTTAATTCTGTGAGTGTAACTTCTCTCTTCTGTGTGCTTTAATCTAATATTATGCTGTGACTTTGAGTCTAAATTTTGATTTAACAAGTACTTCTGGATTTTAGAATTTATGACTATCCTTTTAATTGACAACTTAGTAATAATATTAATAGCCAAAATTATTGAGTTCATTGGTTCAATAGCTTCTTGAGCTCATTTAATCCTCATAAGAACTTTATAGGTATGTATTATTATTTCTCTCTTTTTAGATGAAGAAACTGAAGCACAAAGTGGTTAAGTTACTTGTCCAAGGACATATAGCTGGTAAACAGTAGGACTAGGATTTGATCCCAGTCGGTCTGGCACATTGCTGCTCTATAGCTTGATTCTGCTACCCTGGAATGTGGTTTTGCTTGGCTAGCGATTTTTTTTCTTCTTTTTAAAAACCTTTTTGAGTATTGCAGTCACAGTAATATCTTAATGTAAGGTGGAATTAAAAAGAATTTGCTTTCTCTGAAATTCTAATATTTTTACAATAATTACTGATTAACTACCTAAAAACTTTTTTCAAAAAGAAAGTTTGTATTCTTTCAGAAAACTGATATATACTCTAAAATCTTATCTTTTGTATTGTAAGTTAGCTTCTAGGTAGACTGACTTGTTTTCTCTAATATAATTTTATGTTACTTGAAATTAATATGGTATTTTAACGTGAACATTCTGAAGAAGTAAGTTATTGTGTATCATGTGTCCTTATTCAGGATAAATGATAAGATTAATAGCATATATTTTTTTGGTTTTTATAGTTCATGTATCATATATATGTAATTTATTTATCATATAAATATAGCTGGTAAAAGAATATTCCAGCATAAACACATTCTTGTTATTCAACCACATGGTAGTTTTTCATATAAATATACATATATCACACATGGAAAAATTAGAAAGGATATTTTTAAAAAGTCTATTATGAATGAAAGCATTTATCATAGATTTGGACATTTCTACCAATAATAAGTTAATATATAACACTGATCTGACTATCCAATGAAGCTCATCAACAGATTGTTAGAATTCCCACCTAATATAAACTAGTCAAGATTCACATAATCCTCTAACAAAAGATCTAGATGTGTTTGCCTAGAGAAAAATCCTGTATGAGTCATTTATAGTATTTGCATTGATTTAGAGAATAAGGTGCAAAACAAGTGGATTAAGCCATAAGTAAGTCAAAATTCAGTTATGTGATACAAGTGACAGTATTGGTAACAAGATTTTTATGGTCATAGCTATTTTTAATTAGATACTAAGAAGTTAGCCTCTTAATTTCCATTAGCCTTAAGATTTTACCAGCCTTTGAACTTTTAAAATATATATTTTGTTGTGGTGGTGGTGGTCCTGGTTCTGTTCTGTTTTGCAAACCAACTCTTGACAGAATCTGAATCTGAACCACTGAGGATGTAATTTTAGGTGGAGCCAGTTAGCCTGACAAATTAACCAATCACTTGAATGCTTATTCAGGAGAGAACAATAAATCATGTGGGCTTCTGTTCTCTTTCAGCTTTCAGAAGAATTATTAAATAAATGGCTCTCCTACCCAGAGTCCCAGCACATACCCCTTTGCCAGCATATGCTTGGTTTTGCTATGAAGTCTGTTACACAGATGGTAATGGGTAGTACATTTGAAGATGACCAGGAAGTCATTCGCTTCCAGAAGAATCATGGCACAGTAAGTCCAGGACCAAATTTAAAATTATTCTCTCATCAGATTAAATAGTTAAATAATGTAGATTTTGCCTCTCAAGAATCAGGTTTAGCCCTAGCCGGTTTGGCTGAGTGGAGGCAGTAGGAAGGGCACCAGGTGTGTGAGACCAGTGGTGTCAGATCAGACCTGGGTTTAGCAATCTCAGTACTTGAGTGTAGCTAGGAAAGAATTCAGAGCCAAGACTCAAACTATAAGAGAACATTTATTTGGAAAATCACAGAGGTAGAAGTAATTCATAGAAGAAATGGGCTTAGGAAACAAGTTATAGAGGCAAAGGAGGGGCCCTTAGCGCTTAGAAGTGAGGAAGGTCAAGGTGATGCACCTGTGGGGAGGAAGAGAGGAGATGGGGCGGGGGGAGGGGCAGGTAAAGGGGTGCTCTGGGAGGAGAGTGCACTGGATCCTCTATCTTAAGGGTTTTAAGGGTAGAGATTCAGGGGAGATCCCAGGGGAAGATTTCAATAGAATATTCAGCAGCTTTCCAGGTGTGTCCTTTCAGGGTCCAGGTCTCCACTAATTGATTGGTCAGTGCCAGGGCAGGGGGTCATTATCCAATGTAGCTTGTCCTGAGGTCAGCCTTGGTGTCACTTGTCTGGTTTTGCTGCTTTTCTGGGCCTGGAGCTGAAATATAGCTGAGGCCTAGATGTTATCTCTAGGGAGGAAAGGCCAGGGTATCCAAACCCCATGCATGACCAGGGATAAGCTAGTGGAGGAAGGGTCGCCTTGAGGGTGAGGTCACACCCTACATTTGTCCTTTGCTAGGCATCCGAGACTTTTCACCCTGGTGACCTTCTATACCTAGCCCTTCCTCCCTACTCTGGTCAAGTCTTTCTAACTGCCTACCACATAAACATGTCTTGAAATCCTACCTCAAATGATCTAATGTTTGAAACACCAAGGGGTGCATGTCACCGGGAATAATAACCACGTTGTGAATGCAGAGGTGATAACAACTTCATCATGACTGCTTCGTGGCTGACAGCAGTTGGGAGCTGGCCTCAGTTGTAAGGTGCATACCGATTGCACAGATGTTGAGTGTGAAAAATGTACACCTCACATTCAGTCGCTGATTGTGTTTCTCCAGAAACATTGTCCCAGTTATTTTCTCACCAACATTAGTGTGCTCTTTCCTTGTGCTTTTGACATTTAGAATTATTGGTACTTTAAGTATTCCCCTACTTAATTGTTCAAAAATATTTCATGATTAAAATATATAATTATTCTCTTGTTTGTGAGGTTACACATTGTTTAATATTTTGTTGAATACTTGTGTTTTTTTCTTTTGTGGGATGCTTCTCATGTCTTGTGCCCATATTTCTTTCTTTCTTTTTTGTTTTTTGTTATTAATCCTTACTGAAGGATATTGTTACCATTGATTTTTAGAGAGAGTAGATGGGTGGGAGAGACAGAGAGAAGGAGGGAGGGAGAGAGAGAGAGAGAGAGAGAGAGAGAGAGGGAGAGAGAGAGGGAGGGAGGGAGAGAGAGAGAGAGAGAGAGGGAGAGAGAGAGAGAGAGAGGGAGAGAGAGAGATAGAGAGAAACATTGATTAGTTGCCTCCCACACACACCCCACCCGGGATTGAACCTGAAACCTGGGTATGTGCCCTGACCCGGAATAGAACCAAACTGGCAGGCTTTGGGTGCACGGCATGATGCTCAACCAACTGAGCCACACTGGCAAGGGCAGGAAAGGAACTTTGGACTTTTCAGTTATAATTAATTTGAGAGTTTCTTGGTGGAAATTATTAAAATATATTTGTCCTATTCTCATAGACTATGGAGTAAATGATTATGTGGCTTATTTAAAAGTGAGAGCTTAATTATAAGTTCTGTTCGTGAGGCCAGAGTTCTTCAATTATTAGCTTAGATTGTTTTATTATTTAGAAAATCTACATATTAGATAGTAGGTATGTTTTCCTATTTTTAGGTTTGGTCTGAGATCGGGAAAGGCTTTCTAGATGGATCACTTGATAAAAGTACAACTCGGAAAAAACAATATGAAGATGGTAAGTTTTGCCACTCTTAATTTCTAGTGAGGACAAAAGGATATGTGCTTTATTTTAATAGGGCTATTTTGGAACAATGAAATTATAAATCATGGTTTTTTTCTCTGTTCCCCCCCCCCCCCCCCCCCCCCCCCTACATTTCCCATAATGGAAGTTCTTAAACAAATGAGAGGAAAAAGCAGTGAATTTGTAAATGAAATTCTAGCAATCACTGCAGAATGAGAATGCTGTAGAGTTGGAATAGCCTACAGGATTAATGGAGAATGTAAGGGTACAACCCTAGGAAAGCATTTTGATGACACATGGTAAGATTAATAAATGATGGATTAAATTACTTAGAAAGAGAAAAATATTTCTTGAATATTTCTGTCCCTGCTATTTCTACAAGTAGAAAACCAGAAACAATATAAATATCCAACAACATAGGAACTGTTAAGAAAATCATATCTATATAATTAAATATTTTGTAATATTTGTAAAAAATGTAGCAACATAAAAATTATTGCCATTATAACATATATAATTTTGAAAACAATATTTTCAAAATTGTTTGGCATTGTTTACAACTTTGTAAACTCAGAAAAATAGCAGTTTTAGTTTAAGATGGCTCCCCCAAGTTATTCTCCCCATTTTTATTTTATTTTACATATTCTGTCAATAATTTAATGATTGTAAATGCTTTAATACCTTTATTCTGAGCTGCTTCAGTTCCTTTTTTTGGAGGTAGGCTGGGGTAAATTAAAATCCATAAACTGCATTGGAATAATGGGTTGTTTTCCACATATAACAGTATTGCCCCTCAGGATTCTCTTCCTTTATTCTTTCAACAAATGTTTATTGAGGCCCATATGTGCTGGGCCCTCTTCTCCGTATAGAAGACAACAATCCCTGTCCTCCTGGGGCTGACCATTTCAGTGATTCCCTTGGTGTCCAGACTAAGTCCAGAAAAGCCAATTTAATTGATACGTTTTCTGCTATTTAGTTTTTGTGACCATTCTGATTATCTCGGTGGATGCATTTAGAGTACTCCCCTTAATAAAAAATGTATTTCACAAACATTGATTCAATTAATATAAATGGAAATGAATAACTTATAATTTTTTAGATTCTAAATAAAGTAGATTGTATAACAAAGCAAACAAAAATTCCTGTCTTTGTGGCAGCACATTCTAGTGGAAAGAGGCAGACAATAATCTAAATAAATAAACGCAATAGTGTGTTAAAAATGCAAAGTGCTATGGAGAAAATTAAATCAGGAAGGGGGATAGGGAGTGCTAGAGGGGAGGAGGTTACAATTTTAAATAAAGCCATTAGGAAAGGCCTCACCAAGTTAGGTGACCTTTGAGCAAACAGTTGTAAGAGGTAAGGTAACTGTCATGTGGACATCCTACGTCCAAGGGAAGAATATTCCATGTAGAGGAAAAGTAATTGCCAAGTCCTTGAGGTGGGGTTCTGCATGGTATATTTAAGGTATAACAGGGTGTGTCTGTGGTGAAGTGAGTCAGAGAGGAATAGAAGGAGATGAGGCTAGAATGACTGGGGATAGGGACAGATTTTGTCTGGTTTGTAGACCATTGTGTGAATAGGTTCTTACTATGAGATAGGAAGCCACTGGAAGGTTTTGAGCAGAGTTATGATCTGAATTATGTTTTTTTTTTTAATATTTTTTATTGATTCCAGAGAGGAAGGGAGAGGGAGAGATAGAAACATCAATGATGAGAGAGAACCATCTATGGGCTGCTTCCTGCATGCCCCCCACTGGGGATCAAGCCTGCAACCCGGGCATGTACCCTTGACTGAAATCGAACCCAAGACCCTTCAGTCCACAGGCCGACGCTCTAGCCACTGAGGCAAACCGGCCAGGGCTGAATTCTGTTTTTAAAGGATCACTCTGGTTGCTATGGTAGGTTGGAGGTACTGAGAGCAGAAGTGGGAAGACTACTTAGGGAGCTATTGCAATGAACCAGGCAAGAGAAATAATGTGGTGTGGACTCAGTGTCAGGCAACAGAAAATGTAGCAAGAAAAAAAATAAGGGAGAATAATTCTGTATTTGGAAGACAAATCCACCAACATGGGTCGACAGATTAGATGTGGGGTATAAGCGAGAAGGAGGATACCCAGATTCTAGGCCTAAGTAATTGGAAATTAAAGCTATTGGGAAATAAGATGGACAGACTAGGAAGATCGGCTTTGAGGGGAAAGATCAAGGGTCAGTTTTGGATATGGTATGTTTAATATGTTTCAGACAGCCAAGAGGAGATGCTGAGATGGTTCTAAGATACATGAGTCTGGAGTTCAGGGGAAAGGTCCTGACTGGAAATATAAATTTTCGAGTGTTAAGTACATAGATTGTATTTAAAGCCTTGGGGCTGGTGATCACCAATCTAATTGAATGTAAATAGCAACAGAGAAGAGTCCCAAAAACTGATATGTGACCTTGGACATTCTACCATGAAAAAATTCTAGAGATGAGAAGGAATCAACAAAGGAGACTGAGAATGGGCAGGTAGGGGAGTGAGAGGAAAGCGTGGAGTCTGAGAGATTGTGAATCCTGGAAGCCAAATGACCAAGTGTTTCCTGCAAGTAAGTGGTCGACATCATCAAGTGCTATGATAAGCCAAGTAACATGGGAACTGAGAAATGATCTTTGGATAATTCTTTTGATTGTTGGATATCGGCTACTCTGTATCTTTTAGGTTTTAGGAGTTTTCTTTTTTAATATATAGATTTTTATTGATTACAGAGAGGAAGGGAGAGGGACAGAAAGATAGAAACATCAATGATGAGAGAGTCATTGATAGGCTGCCTTCTGCACACCCTCACTGGGGATCGAGCCTGCATCCTGGGCCTGTGCCCCAACTGGGAATCCAATTATGACCTCCTGGTTCATAGGTCAACATTTAGCCATTGAGGCATGCTGGCTGGGCCCTTTTCTTGTTATTTCACATCTGTTTCTGTCCCTAAACTGGGTGATGCCTGATTTGAGAGAAGAATAAAGTTAAGAGGACAGAAATTAGAAGCGAGGTGGATAATATCAGTGGAGAGGTATATGTGTGTGGAGGCCTCTAAGGTGCTGGCATTGTCCTACTTCTTGACCTGGGTGGCGATATTATAGGTGTTTGCTTTATAATTATTCCTTAGATGGTGCATATATGGCTTATGTACTTTTTTGTATACGTATAAAATTTAGTGAAGAGAAGGAAAAGAAAGTAGATGAATTTAAACATAAATTAGCTTTTAAAAAATTGTTGGTTACTACTTTACCTTTGAAAATTTTATTCTGTAGTAATAGCATTGTACAGAAATATTTTAAAGTTTAATCTTTACAAGTGCATATATTCTAAATTTTTTTTTTTTGTTTTTTTTCACTAAGCCCTTATGCAACTGGAATCTATTTTGAAGAAAATCATAAAAGAACGAAAAGGAAAGAACATTAGTCAACATATTTTCATTGACTCCTTAGTACAGGGAAACCTTAATGACCAACAGGTAATGTAATTGTTAAACATTTTTTAAATAAAAAATAATCACACATGTATAGAGTGTGGTTTTTATTCATTTAATCCAGATGGCCTCCAAAATCCAATGGCTTTCTTTTCTTTTACTGTACATCATCCATAAACAGTATTTAGTCTCCTGATATTTAGCTCTTTGAAGCAGTTGTTTATTATTTAATAACTAGAGGCTCAGTGCATGAAATTCATACACTCGGGCCCGGGGGGGGGGGGGGGGCCTTCAGCCTGGCCTGTGCTCTCCCATGGGGAGCAGGCCTAAGCCGTTAGTCGGACATCCCCTGAGGGGTCCTTAGCGCTGCTACGGAGGTGGGAGAGGCTCCCGCCACTGCCACAGCACTCGTCAGCTGTGAGCGTGGCTTCTGGCTGAGCAGTGTTCCCCCTCTGGGAGTGCACTTACCACCAGGGGGCAGCTCCTGCATTGAGCATCTGCCCCCTCATGGTCAGTGCACATCATAGCGACCAGTCATTGTGCCTTTTGGTCGATTTGCATATTAGCCTTTTATTATATAGGATTGGGAAGCAAATATTGAGCCAAAAATCTCTGATCATAAAATAGGAGGGCCTGTATAAGCCTGTATCAACTAAGCTGCTCTGCCTGCATGACCAGATGTGCAGCTTGGCTTGTTCCAGTGTGTGTCTGTTCCCCCCAGCGCACCTATGGTGTTGTCAGGCAAAAGACAGGAGGGGAGCCATTATTGCCACACCCTTTTATTCCGCACATGCAAGTCTTCATAGACAGAACTGGCTTTTTGGTGTGTGTGTGAGTGCAGGCTTGAATCAGGCTCCCAGGACAGTGAGTGGCAGGCTTTCCGTGGTTCCTGAAGCTTCATTGCTGCACCAGGCCAAGCCAGAAAGGGAGGACTGAGCCAGTTTATTTGCAAAAATTACCATGAGACAGTAATATAGATAAATGTTTACTGCATGGAAAAAGGCAAGACGATATTTAGATTGGTTCTTATATAGATTTTTTAACTGAAACATAATAAAGACTTAGTTATGAAACATAATATAGACTTTTCCCCTTACCTTGATCCCTATTATAGAATAGGTTATTTTAGTAGGGCCTGATATAGGCCACTTTGCATTTCATATTTTCTAAACTTTACTTTGTTTTCTAGATCCTAGAAGACAGTATGATATTTTCTCTGGCAAGTTGCATAATAACTGCAAAATGTAAGTATTCCTTGAATCCTTCTGGAGATAGAGTATAAAATATACAAGGCTAAAGCTATTCTAAAATAAAGGAAACACTTTTTATAATTTTCCCCCCTCTTCTTTTTTATTCTTGTTTGCAAGACTTGATTCACACAGGTACCTTTTAAAAACCCCAGGTGTTCTATGCCACCTCTGAACAGTGCCATAAAAATTTTGACACAGTTTATGGATTGTGAATTCTACTTAGTGCTTTAAAAATGAACTGCTATTGACACCTTTCCAACCGAGCAGTGAGCTTTTCAGTTTCCTGCTGGGGCATTTCACTTTGACTTGTTTGGGCTGCTATTACTAAGGTCTACCAGCAGAAGAGATGGGCCACAGGAATCATGATTCAGAAGCACTCTTTTGTCAGATTGAAGGTGCTTTTCTTTCAAAATCTAAAATGGGTGTGATATGTTTCTAAGTTTCCTTACTGAATTTTAGTTTAGCGGAGTACCATTCATTCATACAGTATTTATAAAAACTTGTGTATATCTATAAAATTATAATAACATAAAATGTTAAAGGAAGTATTAAAATATTAGTTTAAAATCCAAAAAACTCATGTAAATGAAGGATTCATTTACAACTCTTTCTGTTGAAGGAACTTTTCTTAAAAACAAAGACTACACATACAAACTCCCCATCAATTTTACTTGCTGTAAAATTTTCAACATTAAGAGATGTCCAGATATTATAAATTAAATGGAATTAAGGTAAGCTTGTGTAAATATGATGTATTGAACCTTTTTTTAAAAAATCCTCACCTGAGGATATATTTTTATTGATTTTTCATTTTTAGAGTGACAGAGAGAGAGCGAGAGAGACAGACAGACAGACATCAGTTGCCTCCTGTGTGAGCCCCAACTGGGGATCCTGAAACCTACGTATGTGCCCTGACCAGGAATTGAACCCAAAATCTTTTGGTGTAGGAGACAATGCTCTAACCAACTGAGCCACCCAGCCAGGGCTGTATTGGATCTTTTTTTAAAATGCTTAACTTGTTTTAACATTTTATTGCATTAAAATATATTTTTGCTAAAGTCCTTAGAATAAATCTGAATCAGTTGTCCTCTAGATATCACAAAAAGTGATAATTTCCAAGGTCGAGTAAATATTTTAATCTGATTTGCTGTTTTTAGGGGAAATTTTCAAAGGATTATTTATTTGCATTGGGCTGGTTATTTTTAAGTCACTTCTGAAGTTTTTGAGAGGCAAGATAGGCAGGAAACCATCAAGTTCCTCCTCTGCTGCTGACTTAGCCTTGAACCAAGGTACTTACCCTGCATTTTCTCCTTTTCTAAAATAAGGATTTAGCTGTAGACGACCTCCAAGGTATCTTCCAACTATAAAACTGTATCTTGGTTCAGTAGTATAATTAAAGAATGTTCAGTGGCTTAAAATCACACTTTTAAGCTGTCTCCATTCATACTTTATTTTTAATAGAGCTCTGCAAAGGAACCATTGTTTGAAATTATGAAGCTTATACAGTGATGTTAATTTTTAAATGACCATTTAGTCAAGCTGGGTGTACATGTGCCTACTATATTCAAATTTTTGTGCTAAATCTTTCAGTATTATATTTTACTATGCAATTTTGTAAAATTGCATACATATACATATTGTACACTATCTGCACTAGTTTTCATGTCACTCGTCTTTTTTTTTATCTTAAAGTCATTTTTATTTTTCAATTACAGTTGACATACATTATTATGTTAGTTTCAGGTGCACACCCCAGTGATTAGACATTACATAAGTTACTAATTTTAGTTTAGCAGAGTACCATTCATTCACACAGTATTTGATAAATCTTGCACCCATCTGATACCATACATAGTTATTAGAGTATTTTTGACTGTATTCCCTATGCTGGCTTTACATCCCCATGACTATTCTGTAACAACCAATTTGTTCTTCTTAATTTCTTCACCTTTTTCACCATACCCTCAACCCCCTCCCATCTGGCAACTGTCAAAATGTTCTCTGTATCTGTGAGTCTGTTTTTGTTCTGCTTGTTCATTTATTTTGTGAAACAAATTCTGCAGTTCACTCAAAAGCCATAATAAGGAAGCATATGTAGGAAAAAGTTAAGGACAGGCAGTTACTCATCATGTGCCTTTTTTGAACTCTAGATGTGAGCAATTATCAAAATATTTGAGGACCAGGTAGCTATTGATTTTATTAGTAACATTTAGTACAGAAAGTGAATTATGTCTTTTCTAGGCATGGGAATTGGATGATATGTGAGTTAAAATTTAAATTTGAGACAAATTTATAGCAGCCCTTACTAGCTCAGGAAAGAAATATTAAGTAGAGGTACAAATTAGTAAATGTATTTTGAAAAGTACTTGACAGAAAAAGTAGAGCGGAGTCAAACATAATCTAGGGGAAGAAGTACTATATAATGTGGATGGTTTAATTCTTTGAATAGTTGTAATCCCAGTGGATTACTAAAGAAAATCTAACTACTTTATTTTCTCTGTTTTATGTTCATCATGTAATTTTCTTACCTTTTCATTGCCACAGTGAATATAATCCATAAACCATTTTAACCAAAAGTAAGCATTACGCTAGTGATTTCCCAATTTTGGTGTTCATGAAAATAATTGTGGTATTTGTTAGATGCTTCGATCCTACCCTAAACCTACTAAATCAGAATCTGTGGGTGTGAGGGGATTTTTGAGAACCACTGTCCTAAGCAATAACCAGTCCCAGTTCTTAAGCCAGGGTATCTACACTCTTACAAGTGAAAATTTAGAATATTGACTTGTAGGTAAAGCTCCTGCTACTTTGATTTGTATGAGTCATTTCATTAGGGCTCCTGAGTGAACTGATAAATCAGTATTTTATTTTACAAGGTTGAGTGAACCCAGACAATTGACAACAGTGTGGTGATTGTGGGGGTCGGGGGGGCGTGGTGGGTGGAGGTGGAAGAGGGTATAAAGGGGATAAATGGTGATTGAAAAAATAAAATAGTTTAAGAAGTGGCTTTAATTGTTTGCCAGTTTAAGAAAGAAATCTTTCAAATTGCCTTATTTCTTTTGGGGAGTATTCTGTAGATATTTATGTTTTGTTCAGTGAAATACAAATCCTGTGAACAGTCTTGCTTTACTTTTTTGTTTTTGGTAGCATTTATTTATCTTCTGTATTAGGGGGAAAAAGGGAAAATACAAAAAAAATAAAGGTTTTTTTTTTTTCTTATTCTGCACCCAAACTGTGAAGTAGCTATTTTCATTGTTATTAATGTAAATCTTCACTTAGTGTGCACCTGGGCAATCTGTTTTTTAACCACCTCTGAAGAAGTGCAGAAAAAACTATATGAAGAGATAGACCAAGTTTTTGGGAAGGGTCCTATTACTCCAGAGAAAATGGAGCAGCTCAGGTAAGAACACAATAAAAGGAAGAGGAGATCATTAAAAGGTAAATTTGAGCAGTTTGACTACCTCATTTAAAGCTAACGGCTAATATCTTGGAAAGCTATCTATCTTTATAGGACTTAAAATATTTACATAAGATTTTAATAAATTAATTTACTTTCTAAAACCATTTGGTAGCTCTGGGAAAGCTTTACATTAGCCTGTAGAAAATAGTAGCAGTGATGTCAATCAAGTAAGTGGGACATTCATACCTTGGTGG
The DNA here is from genome assembly GCF_028538775.1 of Myotis yumanensis. NCBI lineage: Eukaryota > Metazoa > Chordata > Mammalia > Chiroptera > Vespertilionidae > Myotis > Myotis yumanensis. Next base: position 10,913,754 of record NW_027223759.1, read on the forward strand.
TGGGAATGGAAAATGAAAGAGTCCTATAGGAAAACAGTGTGGCAGGACCTCAGAAAGTTAAACATATGCTTACCATTTGACCCAGCAATTCTTGTCTTAGGCATTCACCAAGAGAAATGAAAATAAATGGCCCCACAAACCTGTTTGCAAGTGTTCACAGCAATGTTATTTATAATAGCAAAAAACTGGAAGCAGTCCAAATGTTCGTGAACTGGTGAATAAACAAATTGTATTATATTTGTACTATGGAATATTACTAAGTAATAAAGAGTAACACAGTAATTTAAAAGGAAGTCTAAATTTTTCACTGGTCAAACATCTAATAAAGCAGAGAAATTGATTGTCGGAATACTTTAACCACTGTCTTAGGAGTGATGGGAGGGTCAGATAAAATACAAACTAGGGTTACTTTTTCATGTTAATGTTTGACAATTTGAGAAGCGGATTTCATCAGATCAAGAACAGCCTTACAGATATTACATCGGAAGCGTATACCTGGAATAAACTTTTGTCCTTCTGGGGATACGGCACTGAAGTTAAGCCGCCCACTTATCATTAACGGGAAGTCTTAGGCGTTGAGGTGGCCACACTGTCCTGGGCTGGCCTCTGTACAGACGATTCTCACCCTCTGCACACGTCATTGAACTGCATTTCTTCAGTGGTTTTATTACTCTGAAGAAAAACTTTTTATTTCTACCACATAATTTGACACTAAAAATTATTTAAAGGAATTTAACAAAACCAAAGCCACTAGGAAAAACCAATGTGTTGTGGTATGTATCATTTTTATGTTGGAGACCGGTTTTATTATTTTTGGAACTATTACAAGACTTCTGTTAAACATGTTGAGTGTTAAGAGGAAACAGACTCTTGGCAAATATGGAAAACCAATTACAGAGAAGGTCTCTGCTAGAGCTTCAAGAAACACCAGGGCGGCACAGAAGCTTGTCCTCCCTCCTCTAACTCCAAAAACAGGAGGGGCCGCCGTGAAGAAAAATAGTACAGTTACCCTGTTGTCCTTATTGTTATATTTACAGGAAAAAGACCATGAAATTATACTTCTCAGTTAAATCTACTTATAATGGGGTAGAACACACATAGAATTACTTTTTAAAAGACAAATCTGATGTAAGGAAAGTGATATTTTTAAAATAAAAAGTAATGCAGTATCAATACACACATAATGGAAATCTCATTATGCTAAGTGAAAGAAGTCAAACACAAAGATTGCCTACAGTATGATTTCGCTCAGGTGAAATTAGAGAAAAGGCAAAGCTAGTGTCATAGAAAGCAGATCCGTGCTTGTTTGGGGCAAGGAATGTGGATGGGATGAGCTATGAAGGGGCGGAATTAGAGGTTTTAGGGTGAAGGAAGTGTTCTTATTCTGTGTTTTGCTTGTAGTTTTGGTTACACAATTGTATAAACTCATCAAATTATACAACTGAAATAAATGAAAAATATTTTAGATTCCACATATAAGTAAAATCAGAAACTAGTAACGTATGTCAATTATAATTGAAAAATAAAAATTATTTTTAAAAAGATGAATTTTTTACATGTAGTAATTTAAAAGATTTTTTAAAATAGTGGCCGTGACTGCTTAGGAATGGATTGGAAGTCTGAGTCTGGGTAACAAACAGCCCTATCTCGGAGCATCTTTCAACCCTAGAAACGAAGATAGGGAGACAGCCATTGGCAAAAACTCGAAGCCATGGGTTTCTCAGGGAGGCTTCTGTTACAGAGTCTTCAAAGTGGTGGGAGTTTTATCTATCACATTGAATGTAGCTATCTTTAATTTTAAGAGTAATACATGCTTGTCTTTTGAAATTTTTATAATACAGAAGTGTATGAAGTAGAAGGTGTAGAAGGTACATTCTTTATAAATGTATCTTTAGGGATAAAAATTGTTAACCATTTTACTATTTTTTTCACATTTTTCTATGCACATATACTTATGTATTTAAAACAAAAAATTTAAAAACATTTAAAAATACATAACATATAACTCTTCTGTAAATTCTATTTTTTCTCTAAATATTATATGGACAGTATTATTCAATGTAGTAACTCCCAACACAAGCAATCAGTGATCAAGTTTTATTGATTCTGCTTTCCAAACAACTTCAGTTGGAAGTTTAGTTTTAGTTCTTGTCTGGGACATTTTAACAGTCTTAGATCTTGCTCCCCTCCAATTCATTCTTGAAATTACTACTGGAGCCTGTAAATCACCTCAGGTGCTTTAAAAATACAGATAACCTGGGAACAATCCAGAGACAACAAGCTCTGTCATTGGTAGTTTTCAAAAGCCTCTCAGATTATTGTAATGTGTAGCCAAAGTTGAGAGTCACTGAGCTAGTGATCTCTATATATATGGGGAGTCACATCTGATTAGATGACTCCCCACTTTAAAATCCTTCAGCGATTTCTGGTTGCTGTTAAGATAAAATTTAAACTCATGAGGCATTTCATGAGCTTCTGAGGCATTTCAATAGCTTAGCTTTGCATTCCTCTTCTACCTTATCTCTTATTACTTGTGCCTCTTCATACTCTTGGATTCAGCTGTACTGAAATTCTTTTGTTTCTTCAAAGGCACAGCACTCTTTCATATCTTCTGGGTTTTGCAAACTGTTTTTTTGTCTAGATTCTTTCTCTCTCTTCTAGCTACCTCCTGTTTTTGCCTGAAGGTCTCAGCCCAAGTGTTTACTTTTCTGCATAGTCCTCTCTCCAGTTAGGTGCTCCTGCCACGTGTTCCCCAATTCCCTGAATTTTCTTGGTCATAACAGTTACTGCGCTTTGGTAATTGTTCATCCTTGATGTCCCCACTTTTCTCCCTTCCCCTGTCAACTAGACTTTGAGTTCCTTTGGAGGTATCTGTCTTGTTCACTGCTTTAGCTGAGTATCTAACACAGAGCTTCTAAATGTAGGACGTACCCAATAAATATTGGTTCAAAGAGGAAAGGATGTTTCCTCTTTTGTTGTTTTTAGATATTATAAACAAAATTAGCATTCCTATGCTTACCTCTTTGCTAATATTTCTAATTGTTTCTATTAATAAATAATGAGATTAGTATTTAAGGATATATGCAATAGTATAGTGCCTCATTAAATTCTTTTTTAATCTGTAAACTTAAAATAATAATGGGATCCTTGAGGTTCTTTTAAGGATTAAAAGAGATACTGCATAGCCCTTGCCAGTTGGCTCAGTGGATAGTGTTAGCCCAGGGACTGAAGGGTCCTGGGTTCAATTCCAGTCAAGGGCATGTACCTGGGTTTCAGGTACCCCGGCCTTGGTCAGGGTGCATGCAGGAAGCAACCAATCTATGTGTCTCTCTCACATCGATGTTTCTCTCTGTCTCTACCTCTCCCTTCCACTTTCTCTAAAAATCAATGGAAAAATATCCTCAGGTGAGGATTAACAAAAACAACAACAAAAAAGAGATACTGCATAGAAACAATTTAACAGAACAGGTTCGTGGCAAGATTTCAGTACATTTTCTTCTCATTGTGATGCACACTTAATATTCTTATACTGTATGTTGCCAAATTATCCTTCAGAAAGGTTATACCAATTTATATTTCCACCAATTGACTATCAATGTCTTTCCCCCATTATTATTATTATTATTGCCTAATGTCATTCTTTTTCATCTTGGCAAATCTGCCAAGTAAAAAAAATTGCTCTGATTGGCTGTCTTTCCATTGTTGATCAGATTATCATTTCATGTGTTTTCAGGCCATTTGTATTTATTTTGTTAGTTGCTTTTCTGTATACTCTGTTCACATATCTGTTGGGGTGTTTAATTATTTTAATTATGAATTTTTAAAGAGCTTTGATACATTAAATATATATATATACTGTATTTTTTCTAGTCTTTTAAAATTTTTTTCTAGTTGTCTTAATTTTATGTATGATGATTATAAATATATAAAAAAATCCCATTATCAGATTATTTGTGTTTTTTGTTATGATTTCTGTCATTGTTTCACTATTTATATAATTTTTTATTAGCAAAGTCTTTTATTAAAATTTTTATTAATTACTTTATTAAAAATATAGGATTTTTCTACTCAGAAGTTATAAAAATATTGCTTTGAATTTTCTTTGATACTTTTAAAGATGTTTTTATTTGTTTAAATCTTTACCCACATGGACTTTACATATTTATATAACATATCTTCAACCAACAATCATCATGTGACTATTTCAAGTTATGAAAGTTGTTGAATGACATTTTGAAATATTTCTACATTTCAAACTGCCTCTCTCATAGTAAAGATCTTAAAAAAAAAATTTTTTTTAAACAGATATTGTCGACAAGTGCTTTGTGAGACTGTTCGGACTGCCAAACTGACCCCAGTTTCTGCCCGGCTTCAAGATATTGAAGGAAAGATCGACAAATTCATTATTCCTAGAGAGGTAGGAAACATTTAGTATACTTAACTCATTCAGTTATTCTTTTCAACTCTTTTAGTGTGTATTTTTAAATTTTATTGTTTAAAGTGTCCAATAAATGCTACCTATTATAAAATCAAAGACACAGCCATTTAAAATGACAAAATAATATATGCCTGTTCTAAAGTTCAAACTATATAAAAGAAAAGCTCTCTTCCCCATTGGTACTACTGTTAATAGTTTAATGTGTATTTTTTTCTTTATTTTCTTTTTTTCCATCACCCCTTCCCCCTCTATGCCCTCCTCCACTTCCACCCACCATCACACCCCCGCAGTCACCACACTACTGTCCATGTCCATGAGTTCTTTCTCTTTAGTGTATATTTTTATATATCTTTTTCTGTGTGTGTATATTATTCTGTGTATGTATATACACATAGATATGTGTATATGTTTTAAAAACTGAATTTATATGTGAAAGGTTACTCTTTCTATATTGTTCTTTAATTTTCTTTTATTGAGTATATCATGACTACTAGTACAGCTGGCACTTGATACAGATCCAACTCATTATTATTATTTTTAAAATATATTTTTATTGATTTCAGAGAGGAAGGGAGAGGGAGGGAGAGATAGAAACATCAATGATGAGAGAGAGTCATTGATCGGCTGCCTCCTGTACGCCCCAACTGGGGATCAAGTCCATAACCCGGGCATGCGCCCTTGACTGGAATCACACCCGGGGCCCTTCAGTCCGCAGGCCAACATGCTATCCAAACTGGCTAGGGCCAACTCATTTTTAATGGCTGCATAGTAATCCATTACCATGATTTATTTAAGCAGTTCTCAGAAATGGAAATTAGATCTATTTTTTTTATTATTTCAAATTATATACTTGGGCAGATATTGGATAGAGCTGTAGAAATGGGAGTTTTTTGGGTCAAAGTGCATATGTATGTTGAATTTAAATTGTTATCTAAAAGACAATTTATATTGTTAGCAATAATGTATGAAAAAGCTTTTTGTCTCCATATCCTCACCACCTATAGATTTATAAATCGTATATATTTTGTGAATTTTATATGAAAAACTGTCTTATGATTTTAATTTGCTTTTCCCTAATTTTTGGAGAGATTGAACAGCTTTTCATATATAAACAGTTTGTATTTCTTGTCTTGTGAATTATCTGCTTGTAACTCACTGTTCTTTCTAGTGAGCTTATATGCCTTTTTGTATATTATACATTTTGTATATTATACATGTCTTTTTGTATATTATACAAGTATTTTTTCTTTCTATTTGATATAGTTTGGTATTTTTTTTGTTTTGACAGGATGCAGTTTTTAAAATTTTTATATCATTAAATCTGTTATTACTTTATGGCTTTTGTGACAGGCTTAGGAATGCTTCCTCACTGTAAGATTACCAAAGTCATGGCCTCTGTTTTCTTCTGTTGTTTTATATTTTTATTTTGTATTCATTGTCTACATTAAAAGAGCAATTAGGATGAGCTGGCTTTCTGGGAGTCGCTTTGCTTTGTTAGGCCTTGACTAACTAGAAGACATTTATGTTTGTTTGCAGACCCTTGTTCTTTATGCCCTTGGTGTGGTACTTCAAGATCCCAGTACTTGGCCATCACCATACAAGTATGAAATATCTGTCACCGTCATTGTGATGATTGATTTTTATGTGTTTTCATGTGTTGCATTACTTTTCTAATTTTTGAGGAGAAAACAGTATGTGACAATGATACATTTATATCTTCCCTTTGTATCTTCTGCTCACTCACTACTTTTCCTTTCATGAATCTGCTGTCTGCTACTCTATGTGTCTCTCCCGTTACCACTTCTATCCTAAGATCTGTTTAACTACCTGATCTCTACATCTATCTTTCAATTTCAGTGAAATTTTGGAATTCTTTTTTTTTTTTTTTTTTTTTTGGTTAAGTTGTCTCAACTATTAAGTGCTTTAGTCAAATTCGGAAAATAGGTTTTGTGTGTATAAGTGTTGTATGTGAGAATGGTGAGGGAGGGAAAAGCTGAAGAACAGCTGCTTTTGTTTGCCTCTTAAATAGGCATCTAATAAAATCCTAAGGAAATGGTTAGGATTTACTGTCCTAGAAGAAGGTTATACATGGAGTTGATTGAGAGTAAAACAACTGTGTGAAAATCAGGAGGCAGGGTTGGTGGCATGGTTGAAGTACTAGGAAACCTTCTTTTGAAGGATAAGGATAGGACATATTAAGTGTTTCTATCATTTTGGCTTTTAATATTATAATGATATTAAAGGAAATCTTACATAATAATAGACAAACATGTAAATTGACCATACCTTCACTATGCTAACCAGCCAATCAGGAGATTATGCAAATTAACCTAACAAAGATGGTGGTTAATTTGCATACGTAGGCTCCAAGTGGTGGAGCAAAAGCCTCACGGCCACAGGGCCAGCTCTGGCTAGAGCCCGGCCAGAGCGAAGGCCTGGGTGCCGGGTGCTGGAGGAAAACCGGTGCCAGCAGCCAGGGGAAAGGAAGGCCTATTGCATGAATCTCTTCGTGCAACAGGCCTCTAGTCTATTAATAAATGAAATAGCAATCCTTTGAAATATGCTATAAGTAAAAATTAAGTAAATTTTTATATTCCAAGTGGCCTTTATAGCAAAAGTAAAGATATGCATTGGTAGATCAGAAAATCTAGGTTGCAAATTGAAAAACAGAGAAAGAAATTGAGGATGCGGAGAAAAGGGAACACTCGTGCACTGCTGGTGGGAATGCAGACTGGTGCAGCCACTATGGAAGACAGTATGGAGTTTCCTCAAAAAGTTAAAAATGGAACTCCCATTTGACCCAGTGATCCCACTTCTAGGAATATATCCCAAGAAACCAGAAACACCAATCAGAAAGGATATATACATCCCTATGTTCATATAAGCACAATTCACCATAGCTAAGATCTGGAAACAGCCTAAGTGCCCATCAGCAGATGAATGGATTAGAAAACTGTGGTACATCTACACAATGGAATACTATGCTGCTGTAAAAAAGAGGAATTCTTACCATTTGCAACAGCATGGATGGAACTGGAGAGCATTATGCTAAGTGAAATAAGCCAGCCAGAGAAAGATAAATACCACATGATCTCACTCATTTATGGATAATAAAGACCATTATAAACTGATGAACAAAAATAGATGCAGAGGCAGAGCAGCATGGAACAGATTGTCAAACTGCAGTGGGAAGGCCGGGGAGTGTTGCGGGGGGGCGGGTACGAGATCAGCCAAAGGACTTGTATGCATGCATATAAGCATAACCAATGGACACAAGACATAGGGGGTAGGGTAGGGGAGCGGGGGAAGGTCAAGGGGGGGAAAAAGGAGACATATGTAATACTCTTTGTAATACTTTAAGCAATAAAACAAAATTTTAAAAAAAGAAATATATGCTAAATGTGGAAATCATTTTTAGGAATCAAATGTAATTAAATGTAGGAAATGTTAGTAATGCTGTTGTATGCTAAGGAAAAGCTTTCTGAAGTTTGATACCTCCTTACCCATCCCTTTTGGAAAATCCAGAGGTACATTCTTTTTAAAAATATATATATTTTTATTGATTTCAGAGTGGAAGGGAGAGGGAGAGAAGAGAGAGAAACATCAACGATGAGAGAGAATCATTGATCGGTTGCCTCCTGCACTCCCCACACTGGGGAGCTAGCCCAAAACCCCGGCACATGCCCTGACCAGGAATTGAACCTTGATCGCCTGATTCATAGGTCAACACTCAACCACTGAGCCATGCTGGCTGGGCCATTCGTGGATATTTAACCAATCGTGCACCCCAGGAATGAATCCCACTTGATCATGGTGTGTGATCTTTTTAATGAATTGCTCAATTCGGTTTGCTATTACTTTGTTGAGGATTTTATTATCTCTGTTCATTAGAGATACTGGTCTATAATTTTCTTTCTTTGTAGTGTCTTTATCTGTTTTTGGAATTAGGATAATGCTGGCCTCATAAAATGAGCTTTGGAGTCTTTTCTCCTCTTGAATTTTTTGGATAGCTGTTAGTTTTTTAAATGTTTATGGACCATACAATTCACATCCGGTCCAAGACTTGTTTGTTGGGAGGTTTTAGATTACTGCTTCTATTTCTTTTGTTGTAATTGATCTGTTCAGGTTTTGTTTCTTCTTGATTCATTCTTGAAATATTGTATGTTTCTAGAAATTTATCTATTTTTTTCAGATTACCCAATATGTTGGCATATGGTTGTTCATAATATTGTTTTATAATCCTTTGTATTTCTGTGGTGTCAGTTGTTACTTCTCTCCTTCATTCCTAATTTTATTTATTAGGGTCCTCTCTCTTTTATCTTTTTGAATCTGGTTAAGTGTTTATCAATTTTGTTGATCTTTTCAAAGAAACATTTCTTTTTAAGATAAAATTTTATGATCTATTTGTTTTGTTTTAATATGTCCATTTTCCCTGCAATTTTTTACAGAGTGAAATTGTGTACAATAAAAAAACCTTAGCCTCCTTATTTCCTTCAGTTATTAGTAAGTCTGAGTGTAACATAATTGATGAATATAAGTTTTTAAGTCTGATGTCTCCAATTTTAAGCAATAAATTTAATTGAAAAGGCAATGTAGAATACCTTACATATTGATCAGATGGTCTCATGTAACAGATATGTTGAAGATACTTAAATGTAAATATTTACTATGTGATTTTGTATGATTTATCTTTATATCTCATACAATGATGTAAACTTGTGCCAAAATCTTACTCATTATTGGTTCCAGAGAAATGTATTTTGCATCTATTATTTTAGTAGAAATGGGGAACCTTTTTTCTGCCAAGGGCCATTTGGATATTTATAACATCATTCACAGCCATACAAAATTATCAACTTAAAAATTAGCCTGCTATATTTGGTCAGACATTTAATGAACACCTCTAATGTTTTGGCAGGGCCAGACCAAATGATTTCTCAGGTCTTATACAGCCGTAGGCCAGATGTTCTCCACCCCTGGTATAGAATAATAAAATAAGCAGAAAGAGACAAAAGATATATGTTGAATAATTTGGGAACATAATAATAGGTGAAATTTAAATATAATGTGACAGCAGTTTTTATTTTCAGTAGTTTTTAAAACATTATTTATCTGTGCTCTTACAGTGGAAATATGTAAAAGGCCAATGGCGTTCTATTGTAATCAGCCCCCAAACTTCTTTTTTTAAAAATTAATATACTGGGATGACTTTTTAAAAATTAAATTCCAATCTTCTTTTTAGGTTTGATCCAGACCGGTTTAATGATGAGTCAGTAATGAATACTTTCTCCTTGCTTGGATTCTCAGGCACACAGGAATGCCCAGAGTTAAGGTGAGATGATAAAGTGAAAGGAAAGGCGTCAGATATAATTAAAGTGTAATTGTTAATAGTAACCAGTCAACTTTCTTCCTGACTAGGTTTGCGTATATGGTGACCACAGTACTTCTGAGTGTATTGGTGAGGAGACTGCACCTGCTGCCTGTGGAGGGTCAAGTTATTGAAACTAAGTATGAACTGGTAACATCCTCCAAGGAAGAAGCTTGGATCACTGTCTCAAAGAGATAGTAAAAATTTTACATTACACTTTGGTGAGGAAAACGCCCACTTAGAAAATTTATATTGAATTCTTTTACAAACCAAGTAACATTGTGGAAAATAATACAGTTCTTTTTTATGCATTTTGTAATTTCCCTTCTAAGTGACACACTAAAATTGAGGCTTGTTTGTCCTTCTGTTTTGCTGGAATTCTTTTTTTTTAAATATTTTTGTATTTATTTTAAAGAGGAAAGGAGAGGGAGAGAGAGAAACATTAATGATGAGAGAGAATCATTGATTGACTGCCTTCTGCATGATTGAGGATCGAGCAGGCAACCTGGGTGTGTGCCTTGACCGAGAATCGAACTGTGACCTTCTGGTTCATAGGTCGACGCTCAACCACTGAGGCACCATGGCCGGGCTGGAATTCTTATTAGCACTAAATTACTCTACTAATTCTCAATTGTGGAAAAAACAGAATTTCTAAATTTATTTATTATGTCATATACTTAACATAATGAATTTATTATTAAGAAATGAGAGAGCACTAACCAAAAACCAAACCAAATTAAGAAGAAAACAAAGATGGGTGAAAATAATTGCAAAATATAGGATAGAAAGGGATAATAACTATATTACTTATAAAGAGCTTATACAGATTGGTAAGAAAACATACTATTGATAAATGGATAAAGAAGATGAATAGCAGCTTTTATAGGAAAAAATAGCTAATAAACTTTTAGAAAAATGGTCACTCTCACTAAGCAAAGAAATATTGGAGCTTTTTCAAAAACAAATTAAGTATCTTTTAACATTAACACTTTAGTACTGATAAGTTTTATATTTAATACTTTTTATTGATAGCATTGTATTTAATCCACTTTTTTTGTTTATGCTATTCTTTTTTTTTTAATATATTTTATTGATTTTCTACAGAGAAGAAGGGAGAGGGATAGAGAGCCAGAAACATCGATGAGATAGATCAGCTGCCTCCTGCTCACCCCCCAGTGGGGACGTGCCCGCAACCAAGGTACATGCCCTTGACCAGAATCGAACCCGGGACCCCTGAGTCCGCAGGCCAACGCTCTATCCACTGAGCCAAACCGGTTCGGCTGTTTATGCTATTCTTAAAGACTTTTCTAAAACGCATTTTTTCCTTCAGTCAACTGAAGGAAATGTGCCAAGTACAGATAGCGAGAAAGGAAGAAAAATGAAAAGTGTTGCAGGTGAGCTTATTTTTGACACTCCTGAATTTCATTTGTAAATTTAGTTCCAAGAATGTACCCTAGTTATTTTTTTTTTATATATTTTATTGATTTTTTACAGAGAGGAAGGGAGAGAGATAGAGAGTTAGAAACATCGATTAGCTGCCTCCTGCACACCCGCCACTGGGGATGTGCCCGCAACCAAGGTACATGCCCTTGACCGGAATCAAACCTGGGACCCTTCAGTCCGCAGGCCGATGCTCTATCCACTGAGCCAAACCGGTTTCGGCTACCCTAGTTATTATTATTTTATGCTGTGTTTATGGTTAAATAGCTAACATTTTAGACCTAGTTATGAGTGATGAGCATAGAATTTAATTAGGTGCAGGCTTTATTTCTGACAAAACATTTAACTTCTAGACTAATTTAAATTTTAAAACTTTAAGTCAAATTTAAGTATTCATAGCTCCTAGCACCATGTTTCTAAAAATAATAAATTGTTAAATTTATTCCCACCCCACCTGTCATTTTCTATGGTTTTGTGTAGGTAGCACATCTTCCTTTGTTGTCCAAGTACCTTAATTGGTTGGAAATTAGCAGTAAAAGGTAAGAGTGGGCAATTAATATGTAAATCAAGTGTCAGTAAAATTAGATGAGATAAATGTAATTTTTTTTAATCCTCACTTGAGGATATTTTCCCATTGATTTTTAGAGAGCGTGGTAGAGAGAGGGGAAAGACAGAGAGAAATATCGATGTGAGAGAAACACATCAAATGGTTTCGTCTTGCACATTCCCTTGACCAGAATTGAACTCGGGACCCTGGGGTCCGCCCGCAGGTCAACACTCTATCTACTGAGCCAAATCGGTTAGGGCAGTGGTCGGCAAACTCATTAGTCAACAGAGCCAAATATCAACAGTACAACGATTGAAATTTCTTTTGAGAGCCAAATTTTATCAACTTAAACTATATAGGTAGGTACATTGTTATTAACTTAATTAGGGTACTCCTAAGGCTTAGGAAGAGCCACACTCAAGGGGCCAAAGAGCCGCATGTGGCTCGTGAGCCGCAGTTTGCCAACCACGGGGTTAGAGCGATAAGTGGAAATTTAAAGTAAGTGAGACCTGATCAGCAATGATCAAGGCAAAAACAGAGTAGCTGAACTGGAGTCAGGGAGTACGCATATACCCAATAAATGAGGACCTATATAATTACTAATAATGATTGAAATCAAGGAAAATAGAGGCTAGAAGAATCAGCTAAATAAGCACATTTATTCATAGTTACATGACTAACTTGAAACATTAAAAAATCATCTTCAAGAGGATTAAAACAATAAAAATAATGTTAATCATGTATAAAATAAGTTGTCCATTAACTGTTGTTCTTATTTTGCCCTTTATCAAATGACTGAAACTTTAGTAGCCACAGTGTCACTGATGGCTCATAGCATAACTCTTGCAGGTCTCTTAAGTTTTGTAGCTTTTTGTTTTTTTAAAACTATTTGTTCACTGATTGTGATCTGCATTTTTTTTTTTTTTGATAGTTCAGAAGTGTATTGTTCAAGACATTAGCACAACACATTTTTATGGAACGAGAGAGCTCTTCCACACTTTGTGCTCATAACATTCAATATAGCATTAGTTCTGTGCATGTGTTTGGAAAAAATGGAAAACTCACATGATGTTTATTTGGCCCACAAATGTGCAGTTTCTTTTATTTTTATTTTTTAAATAAATAGATTCTATTTTATTTATAGACCCAATGTCAAAATTTATTTTTCTTTATCTTAAAAAAGTTTATATTTTAAAAACAAAATGTTCTGTTTGGTTTTTTTTAAATATGTTTTTATTGATTTTAAAGAGGAATATATAGAGAGAAAAATATCAATTCTAGAGAAACCTCAATCGGCTGCCTCCTTCATGCCCCTCCCTGGGAATCGGGCCCGAAACCTGGGCATGTGCCCTGACCAAGAATTGAAATGGTGACCTCTGGGAGTCAGGGGGTTAAGAGATCAACCAAAGGGCTTGTGTGCATGCATATAAGCATAAACCATGGACACAGACAGTAGGGGGTTGAGGGCATGTGCTGGGGGTGGGAATGGGTGGGGAGAGGTCAATGGGAGAAAAAGGAGTCATGTAATACTTTAAACAATAAAGATTTAAATTTAAAAAAAGAAAAGAAAAAGGCAAATCACACATAACAGAAAAAAAAAAAGAAACAGTGACCTCTTGGTGCATGGGACCACATTTAACCAACTGAGCCACACTGGCCTGGCAGAATGTTCTGTTTTTTTATTATGAAAACTAGAGGCCCGGTACATAAAATTTGTGCATGGGTAGGATTCCCTAGGCCTGGATGGCGATCAGGGTCAATATGTGAGGTGACTGGCGGGGCGATCGGGGGGAGGTCCCCGCTGGCATTCGCCTTGGCTTGCCTGGTGCCACCTGCTCTCCGGCCCTGCTGCCGCCGCTGGTCACCTCCCTCTGCGGGGTGACCAGGGGGCCCCTGCTGGCTGGCCTGGGGCCTGTGGGCTGGGGGCAGCTCCTGCGTGGAGCGTCTGCCCCCTGGTGGTCAGTGTGTGTCATAGTAACCAGTCGTTCTGCTGTTCGGTTGATTTGCATATTAGGCTTTTATTATATAGGACTAGAGGCCCGATGCACGAAATTTGTGCAAGAGTAGGCCTTCCTTTCCCCAGCTGCTGGCATCGGCTTCCCTCTGGCACCTGGGACCTGGGCTTTGCTCCGGCCGCCTGCAGCTTCGTCCAGAAGGACATCTGGTCTAATTAGCATATTATGCTATTATTATTATAGATTATTTCTATTTTTGTAGAAAAATCTAGGAAATACAGAAACACAAAAATAGCAAACTCAGTCAGTGATAGTCCTACTACTTGAAGTTAGCCAGTGTTAAGTTTATGAGATAGATCCTTCTACTCTCTTTTGTATCCACATATTTCTACAGACATATCTACTGTTCTCTTCATTTAGTATATTGTAAACAATAGCATTTCCAACCATTGGAATATTAGTATTCTTTTTTTTTCAGGTTTCTAAAAATATTTTATTGATTTTTTACAGAGAGGAAGGGAGAGGGATAGAGAGTTAGAAACATCAATGAGAGAGAAACATCGATCGCTGCCTCCTGCACACCTGCTACTGGGGATGAGCTCACAACCAAGGTACATGCCCTTGACCGGAATCGAACCCGGGACCTTTCTTTTTTTTTTTTTTTTTTTTTTTTTTAAATATATTTTATTGATTTTTTACAGAGAGGAAGGGAGAGGGATAGAGAGTTAGAAACATCGATGAGAGAGAAACATCGACCAGCTGCCTCCTGCACATCTCCCACTGGGGATGTGCCCGCAACCCAAGTACATGCCCTTGACCGGAATCGAACCTGGGACCCCTCAGTCCGCAGGCCGACGCTCTATCCACTGAGCCAAACCGGTTTCGGCAGAACCCGGGACCTTTCAATCCACAGGCCGATGCTCTATCCACTGAGCCAAACCGGCTAGGGCGGAATATTAGTATTCTTTTCACACAGAATGTAAGCACAGATTTTTGGCACGCTTACTTTTCTCCTCAGATATTCTTTTTATTCTTTTCAACTTTAAAAATATTCTTTCTTCTCCATCCATTCTAACAAAACAGTTGTATATTTGTACATCTAAGTTGCTAAAATCATAGAAGAATGTAAAATGAACAGTTGTTGGCTCCAGCTGGTTGCTCAGTGGTTAGAGTGTTGGTCCACAGACCAAAGGATCAAAGGTTCCATTCCTGATCAAGGGCATGTACCTCGGTTGCAGGTCCCCCAGCCCTGGTAGGAGTGCAGGTGGGAAGCAACCAATCAATGTGTCTCTCTTGCAATGATGTTCCTTGCTCACTCTCCCTCCCTTCCACTCTCTCTATAAATCAATGGAAAAAATATGCTCAGGTGAGGATTTAAAAAAAATGAAATTACTCTGTTGTCCTAAGGAAAAGTTCAAATGAGAAGGCATTTCATCTTTTAAGAGGAAATCATAAGCATCTTTGTTATTGTTTTTGGGCTCGGGCAAACAGGTTAAGATTCTTCTCTGAAGACACCTTTATTTTTTCCCCCCCAAATTCATAAAAAGCACTGTTAACTTTTAACATTTTTTAAACATATGATTATGCTGACAGATTGAAAACTGCTTAAAAACACAATTCTATTATGTGCCAAACTGAGGACATGACCAGGAGCAGCACCAAGGAGTAGTTCAGTAGTTGTGAGAAGATAGCTGTGAGAAAAGGACACTATTTTCAAGGGCAAGTTTTTATAATGTCAACAGATTGGTACCAGTGGCCTCATTTTTCTTTCTTCTTAGCTAGTCCTCTGCCTGTTTCCTAAGTTTCTAATCAGTGAATGATTAAGGTAGAAGGGGAGGAGTTGGGAGAGAGGATAGGACAACAAAGCAGTTACTGTTACTACAGAAGTCAGAGGAAATCAACACAGCCAAAAGGCTTCTTACAATGTTGCTTTGAAAGGTTGGGAGTGACCTGCAGTGATTAAAAGGAGTGAGACTGAAACTTGGATTAATAGTTAAGCTGAAAGTAGAACAGGGGCCTGGAAGGGCATTTGTTACAAACCGAATACTTTATATACCTATCTCATTTAGTCCTTGGGGCATAACATTCGGTTCAGTGACAAACTAAAATAGCTTTTCATTCTTGCTAGAAGAAATACTATAAAGGAAGACTGGGGGAAACTAACTAAAAAATGAAGTAAGAGATCTAAACTTCAACTTATCTTCATATCTTCAGTGGGGTTTATTGGTGTATTTGTTATTACTTAAAAGGGAATCAAGGAGTAGTTTTAAATGATGTACTATTCATAATAACTAAAGAAAATGATTAAAACCTGGCAGGGTAGCTCAGTTGGTTAGAGCATTGTCCCAAAGCTAGTATTGTGGGTTGAACACTAGTCAGGGCACATGCAAGAAGCAACCAATGATTGCATAAATAAGTGGAACAACAAATCAATGTCTGTCTCTCTCTCCCTCTCTCCCTCTCATTCTCCCTCTCTCCCTCTCTCCCTCTCTCCTCCCTTCTCTTGCTCTAGAATCAATAAATTAATTTTTAAAAATTTTTAGAAGAAAATGATTAAAAGAGTACTGTAACAGCAGTATTAAAATAAATAATTTTAAAAACCCCAAAAAACTAATGCTGCCCTAGCTGGTTTGGCTTGGTGGATAGAGCATCGCCCTGTGGACTAAAGGGTACCTGGCTCAATCCCCAGTAGGGGGCATGCAGGAGGCAGCTGATCAGTGATTCTCTCTCATCATTAATGTTTCTATCTCTCCCTCCGTTCCTCTATGAAATCAATAAAAATATATTTTAAGAAAACTAATGCTGCAAACTCAACCAAACTGTTTAAATTTTTTCCTGTTTACACATACATATTTTTACCTATTGCAATAATAACAATATGGTTTACTTTTCACTTAATGAATTTTAAACATTTTCCTTTGTTATTTTTGCAAGGGCTTCAAGGAATAGATAGATGTTTTTTGGGGGGGTGAATAAACTTTTAAAATAGAAATCAAGTTAGTGTTTAATTTATAAAATTTTATGACTGAATGAATGGATAATTGTAAAATTTGAGTTGGGAACCATTTTGTAAAACATCCAGGCAATAAACAAAAGGCAGGAAATGACATTCCTTATTCCAGTAGCATTCCCCAAATAATTGGTTTACAGTTTTGTGACCATTTTTCTAGAGATTGGGAATGGCTCTTGTTAGAACCTGTGATAAAATGCCATGAGCAAATAAGTCACAAATATATCCTGTTGAGTAATTTTAAAAGATACACATTTATTTACATCTAAAATACTTGCAAATTCTTGTTTTAATTTTTAACAAATGATAGTAATGAATGAAACTGTGCTACCTCACCACTATAACTACTTCATAGATAAAACTGTTAAGTGCCTGTCTACAAAAAGACAATAAATATTTTTGAATAAATGAGTGAAATATTTGTTGAGGTTTTCTATGCATGTAGAATAAAGTAAAAAAAAATTTAAATTATTTTACTGATTTGAGAGAAAGAGAAACATCAATTTGTTGTTCCACTTATTTATGTATTTTTTGGTTGATTCGTGTATGTGTCCTGACCAGGGATTGAACCCACAACCTTGGCATATCGGGACAACACTTTAACCAACTGAGCTACCTGGCCAGGGGAAATTATTGAAGTTACTAAATAGTTGAAAGATTTCCAGATAGCCAAACTACCTCTACTGCTAATAGTACTTTGTGATATGCTAAGTATCTCATTACTGGACGTATTTAAGATGTTATGTGGACCCCGTTCAGTGATGCCTCTGTTAGGTATAACTATCTATATGTAAAAGGCTAATATGCTAAGTGTCCGACCGTCTGACCAGTTGCTATGATGCGCACTGAACACCAGGGGGCAGATGCTCAATGCAGGAGCTGCCGTGATGCACACTGGCCATTTACAGAGAAACAGCACCACGGATCTGGCGCCGACAAAGCAACACTTGGCTTCCCCCAAGTGGAACACAGTCCCCACCACCACTCCGGAGCGACACCCCACCAAATCACAGCCAACGCTGCCAAGACCCAATGGCACAAAATGCGGCCCACAGCCCAGCCCAGCAATGGTGGCTGTGGGCGCCGGGTAATGACGTCATGTAGCAACACCCGGCTTCCTCTCCCTAGCAACTAGCCTTCTTGGAGTTTCTTCAGTCAGGAACACGAGTTGCTTTATAGCCAGGTGCAAACATTTTGCAGTTTAACCAAATGTCTGTGAAGCATTTTCCCGTGCCTCATCTCATTTGATCCTCACAGAAGTCCTGGAGTAGGTAAATAGGAGACTCAGTGGAATCCTATTTTCTTTTCATTAGCCGGAAAATGGAGATTTAGGAAGTTTAGAAACTTGACCCAACTGAAAAGAAGTAAGAAATGGTGGACCTTGAAAATGACTTCAGGTTTTCTCACTGCGCAGAATATAGTCAAACACTGTTATAACACTACGGTGTCGGGTGAATTTCCCGCCAAAATATAAGATGGCGGTTCGCATACGCAGGTAGGTATCTTTGTGAACGGCAAACAAACAAATATTTGGTAATACGCAGTTACAATCGGCCCGAGTTTACACGTTTCCCGCACTCCACCGCAAATCTATATGAACCGAGTTAAGACAGCTCCCGCGGAGTACGCGCAATTCACGCGAGCCGACTTAACTCGTTTCCCGCAATCCAAGTGATAATTAAATATTTTACCCTTTGTTCTTCCTGCGTGATCTACAATAATGTGGTTCGTGTTGGTATTTACTGCTGTGTTGCTGACAATTACCTGAAAGAGAAGTTGGGGTGCTTCACTGGGCTAGAAAAAGTTCAGCTAAATCAGAAAGCAGGTCTAATTAAGCAAGTTTATATGTATAAAGCTTTTGCTGGTGCCAATTGCACACATATGTTTCCATGTGTCATTGTCGATCATGAATTTGGTTGACACTTCTATTATAGAGAAAGGGTGAATAGCAACATTAAAATATTTCTTCTAAGTAATTTCCTTTCAATGTGCACGAATTCCTGCACTGGGCCTCTAGTGGGTTTATAATAGGTGGTAGTTATTAAAAATATCAACCAAAACAGTTAGTACTTCTTTGTTCCTTCTATATCATCAGATCATCATTCAACCAGGAAATGTTTAAGAATCAGGTGTTGTTTTTTTCAATTTATCTTGAGAGTATTACAGATGTCCCCCATTTGTCCCCTATTACCTGCCTTCCCCTGGCTCCGAGAAAGCATTCTTTCCCAAAGTATGTCTCATGGAACACTATCCCGTGAGTCACTCTGAGAAAAAAATTCCTGGATCATATTCATATTCATTCATACTCATATTCTCCCTACTAAGTTCTTTCTCAGGTGTGTGTGTGTGTGTGTGTGTGTATTGCATATTAATATATTGGTAGTACTAAGAAGTTCTAGTGTAAAGAAACCTATTTTAGTGCTTGGTTTGACACTTAATGTTCCAAGTGTATTTGAAGAAGATATCCCTCTTTTCAGGCACACCTATTACCCTATAAAACCAATGTTTCATAGAAGTCGTATTTTATAGAGCGATTTCCAACCAGTGTGCTGCACGGATTTTTAAAATGTTCAATACCTGACTATTAATTTAGGGGCACTGACCTTGTTTTCCTTAGATTGTCAAATAAAATGACAACAGCCAACACAACAGTAGCTATCCAGTGTGAATGAATCAAAATTATACCTCACTTTTTGTCAGATTGGTAAAAGTATAATTTTTGGTGTGATGTAGAATTTTATTAATTAGTTCACGTGTGCCATGAGGGGAAAAAGATTGAAAAATCACTGTTCTAGGGAACAGAACTCATTTTGTCTGATCTAGAGACAAGTAAGAATCTCAAATAACACCTGTCCTAGCTAGTTCCTCCGACTATACATGGTCCAGAGATTCTCTAGACTAGGAGTGACCACACTCTTAGAACCAACCACCTGAATTCCATGTTCTCTCGCTCCCTCCCCTCCACCTGTTTGCTCTGCCAGAGCACCGCATCCTGTAGATCTACTGACTCTCTCCTCTACCCCTGTCCTGACTTCCAAAGAAATGGGACCTATTCAGTCCAGCAGCAGGGTTTTTGCTTTTGTTTTCTTATTGAGCACTTAATGCGAGTCAGCTCTCATGCTAGGCACTGGGGATACAGCAGTGAACAAAACACGTGATAGTATTATGGTGTTCTCTCTCTCCAATGCTTCACCAGGAGGGAGAACCCAAAATTCTTATGTCCCAAAGCTTAATAGCACTCAGAGCTCTCAAGGTCCAGGGTTTGGGGTTTGGAAGCACCTCAAGGACCCTTTAGGTTAGTGCCCAAAAAGGAAGTAACTTGCAGTTAACTACTAGTATATGATACAGAACAGGAAGACTTCTGTTATGGGCTGTAGTGGGGGAAGAAGCAGAAGTAACTGTTGGGAATCAAACCATTATTTTTAGTGTGTGAGAAGATAAACTAGGTATCTTATCAAGGAAAACTTAACATTGATGCTAAATAGAAATATTGGAGAACTTTCAGATGGAGAACAAATAAAGCCAAGAATTGATTTGATGGCGAACCTTTTGAGCTCGGCGTGTCAGCATTTTGAAAAACCCTAACTTAACTTTGGTGCCGTGTCACATATAGAAATTTTTTGATCTTTGCAACCATAGTAAAACAAAGACTTATATTTTTGATATTTATTTTATATATTTAAATGCCATTTAACAAAGAAGAATCAACCAAAAAAATGAGTACGCGTGTCATAGGTTCGCAATCACTGGACTAGGTTCAAGAGCAATATTTATTACAGCCATTTGTATGAATTGTTTATTTTTATCAATCCTCTCCTGAGGATATTTTTCCATTGATTTTAAGAGAGAGGGAAAGACAGAAATATCGATGTGAGAGAAACATATTGATTGGTTGCCTCCTGCATGTCCCTGACTAGGGCCTGGCCCGGGAGGAGCGTACAATCCAGGCATGTGCCCTTGACCAGAATTGAACCCGGGACCCTTTGGTCCACGGGCTGACACTCTATCCACTGAGCCAAACTGGCTAGGGCTGAATTGTTTAATTATATGGCAGCACTTGGTGTGTTCAACTTTCAGGATTTGCTGCTTGTATTGGCAAGGTCATCTGCTAATAGATAACTGATTTTTCGAGCTTGAAAGGATCTTGTAAGGATTATATGGCATAGCCTGCTCACAATCTAAAAATTTAGACTCAAGGGAGAAGCTTGGGACTTCTGGGAGTAGTGACATTATTAGGACTTCGCTTTGGATTTTTCTCATATCCTTTTGAAAATATGTGCTTCAATCTATGCTGCTATTATATTTATAGAATTTTGTTAAGTGTTCAAGAAGGTGTCGATTCAGAAGGAATTGGGGAATTTAAAAAATACATGTTCTTAATACAGAACCTTTGAGGAAGATGCAAATGTGTTTTGAATGTTTAATTTGCTTAGATTTAAAAATACATATCTTCAAGCAAAGTTGCCATGACAACCTTTCGTAATGTGTGTATACATTTTATGTCTGTCTCCGAGGTTTTCATCTTTCCCAATACATGGTTTAATCATAAGAATTGGTCACTGTGGTCTATTTTTATCTGCATGGTGCCCTGTTGGAATTACATAATTTTGGAAAATGCAAATCAAGCAATAGAGCAATTCTGTACACAGTGATTCCAACAAGATAAATGTCATCCTGTCTCTCCATGATCAGAGACTGATCTGGTTTCAAATCCAAGATGACATTTTAGACAGAAGTAGAACCATGAGTTTGTTCTGAGTTTCTGTTTTTTCTTATTCAGAGGACTTATAGGAGGGTCCTAGGAAATTTTGGAAATTCTGGATTAAATCTCTTAGCCCCAGAATTGATCCAGCCTCCTGGGATCATCTAATACACTAAAAATCTCATTTGTAGACCCCTTTTCACTGAGGGAACTCTTACTTTCCAGTATTTTAATCGTCATTGCCGAAGATTTTTCTGCTGGAAGGTAAAATGGTATTTCCCCCTGAAATACCATCATAAAACCCTATGAAATATTTCAGTGATATGAGTCATTCACTTATTCATCTGGGTAGACATTTAGATAATAGAAGTAGCTAACAGAAGTCTGTGAGAAATATATTGTTAATTCCTGTGGAGGAGGAAGGAAGAAATCCTACTGATGTATTTTTAATGTAGTTAAATTCAGCATTCCCGGCCATTTTAAAATATCAAAATTATTCTGTTTTGCTCCTTTCTTTCCAAGAGGCTACATAAAATTTCTTTGACAAAGAAAATAATGAATCTTTTTTTTCTCTTAACCTCTTCTACGTTCTGTTTTATGAACACAGCAAAGAATAGCCTTGTTCTTACCAACCTTGTACTTACTACACAAGTAAAACTTATTAGCATGCACTATGGTGTTTAGTTAGCAATCTTGTCCAAGTGTAACCTTTTTGCAATATTACTGAAACTGACAAGAAACAGATTGTTATAAAAAAAGTGGCAGCTGTGGAAATCATACATGCTGTAGGTAAGTTAGTATTCAGCATACAAGTTCTAATGGTATTAATGTACAATCAGAAAAACTGGTACATTTCAAACTCTTCGCAATTCATATTATTATGTAAAAGAAAAGTTTGCTTGGTCCAATATGTCTTATTCTCTTGATTATTCGTAAGTGTCTTATTCCCTGAAGCAAGTTTATGTGCTATTTAAGTCACTACTACCCCATCCCATCACTCTGCTCTCTAATGAATCTCTGGAGAGTGACCCTGCCGCTTTCAGTTTTAAACAAGCTCATCACACTTAAGTTAGATAGTCACTAATACAGAAGATGTTTAACGTGATTAAGAGTAAAACTGGTTGGACTGGACCAACATTTTCAGTGTCTTTTCATTTGGGTTCCACAGTGAAAACTCAAAACAATTTTCTAACATGTTTATCATTAAGCCAATACAGTAACATCAGAGATTTCTCCAGAAATCTGTAGTGGTAAGTCATTGAAATAATTTTTTGAGAAAGTATAATATAGTTTCCTCATTATCTGGGGAAAAAAGGGGGGGTGCAGGGAATCACTGTAGAAGGAAGAAGAGATCACAAAAGTAAGAACACGAGTTGCAATTATGGATCTTGTTCTAAACTACAACCTTGACTTTGCACAGCACAAAAAAGGTCACAGACTTTATAAAAGCTCAGTGGTTGTCAGGAATTTTAGCTTAAAGAATAGTCAGACTTATGAAGATACAGCATTAGGAGAATAAGAACAAAACTGCAAGATCAAAATGATCTACCTTGATTTTTTCTAGCATTTAATGTTTTTCAAGGTGCTTTCACCTAAACTCGTATTTTATTCATGTCACAGCCCTGTGAGGAAGGAAATTAGTACCAGCAAAACCGTTTCCAAGACTTCACTGAATCTGTGGCAGGCAGCTAGACACACATGAGCAGAGTAAGGACTGTGGGCCAAGCACAGAAGTCACTGGGGCATAAAGCCCTGGGTGCCCAGCAAAGGACCATTGTGGGGTGGGACCCCGTCCCAGGTGCCTTTCCTCCCCTAGCTACTGGCATATTGCTGGCCATGTGGTTTGGACCCTCGGACCTTTCTTGCCTCAGGATAACATCTGGGCCTCAGTTGTATTTCAGCTCCAGGCCTAGAAAGGCAGCAAAATCAGATAAAAGCAACAACAAGCCCAGGCTGACCTCAGGACCAGCTGCGCTGACTAATGACCCAGCTGGTGCCTGCCAGTCCTTCAGTGGAGACCCAGCCCTGGGCGGACACACCTGGGAAGCTGCTGCCTGTTCTATTGAGATCTCCCCCTGGATCCTCCCCTGAAACTCCTCCCTTAGCCCTTCGGAAGGAGGACCTGCATGCTCTCCTGGGGGCAGTCCCGCCTTTCCCTCCCTCCCCCTCCCCCCAGACAGGTGGCCTTGACCTTGGTCACGTCTAAGCTCTAAGGGCCCTTCCTTTGCCTCTATAACTTACCTGCTATCTCCTAAGCCCTTTTCTTCTATGAATTTTCTCCTCTACGACTCTGTGACTTGATAAATGTTCTCTTACGGCTCTGAATTTTTTCCTATTTAGATTCCAATACTGAGGCTGCTGAACCCAGGCCTGGTCTGACCCCACGGGACTAACACCCGGTGCCCTTCTCAAGGCCCCCCCCCCCCCCGCCCCCAACAAATCAAGGAAGAAACGTGGAGAGAACCAGAGAGATGACAGAAGAGGTGGTCAGAGAGGGAGCGAGTCGGAGGCCAAGCACGAAAGGCTGAGGTCCAGGGGACGGGCGGAGCAGCTCCGGCGATAAAGCGCAAAAGCAGCTGGAGCGCGAGAAAGGTGGGGTTAGGAACCGGGAGGTGGTTATGCATCCCCGAGAGGACAGATGAGGTCGAGGATGAAGAGGAAATGCAGAGTCGCCCGCTCTCCGAGCTGCATGGAAGTTTGTGGGCGGACATCCCGCAGGCCAATGGCCGCGGCTTTCGGCCCCAGGCGGAGAGTCAGCGCGGGGCGCCGCGGAGCCGCCGGCGGGAAGGCTGCGGCCCCGGACCCGCCTAGGCCGCCGGGCGTCTCCGAGCCGCGCCACCTGCGGGGGCCCAAGGGTTAACCGCGCGCCTCCCGCCAGCATCCCGGCCCCGCTCGCCGTCGCTAGGAGACGCCGGAAGTGGGGGAGGGGCGCCGTGGGAATCCTGGCCCGGCGCCCGGCGCAGGGAGGAGCGCGCGTGCGCGCGCCCGGCCGGCAGTCGCCCGGGTGACCGTCCGCGGAGGCCGTGGGCTCGCGGCTCGCGCCCCGCCCCCGTCCCCGCGGCCCCCTCCCCCGTCGCTCCCGCCGGGTGTCCTCGCTCCTCCCGAGCGGCCGCCCCGGCCGCCGCTCCTCCGCTGCCAGGCGCGGGCTTCCCGGGCGCTGCGGCCGCCGCTGCCTCCGCCGTCTGCGCGAGGAGGAGGAGGATGTGAAGATGGCGGAGCTGCAGATGCTGCTGGAAGAGGAGATCCCGGGGGGCCGCCGGGCCCTCTTCGACAGCTACACGAACCTGGAGCGGGTGGCCGACTACTGCGAGAACAACTACATCCAGGTGAGGCTCCGGCCCGGCTCGCGGGGGCCTCGCGGGGGCGGGCGGCCGGGGGCGGGCGGGGGCCCCGGGGCCGGGGCGCAGGGCGCTCGGGGCGAGGCCGGGCGGGGACGCGGCCCACGGAGCCCGCGATGGCGTCGGGGAGGGTGGCCGCGGGGGCTGGGGGCGCGCGAGAACCCTCCGGTTGCAGGACAGTGCAGCTTTAAAAACCACGTTTAAAAGCCACGACCTGGGGGTGTGTGGTGTCCCCGCCTCGTCGCTCCTCTGCCCTCCGTCGCCCCCGCACGCGGTGCCTGTCCGTGTGCCGGGGGCGGAGGGAGGAGCGGACGGTGGCATTTTCTGTTTGACAGAATCCTGCTCCCCTGGGCGGCAGGGGTGTCGGGGAGTGATGGGTCCCCCCCGCACCCAGGCCCTGGAGGGTGTTTTAGAAGGAGCTATGCCGCTGCTAAGCGAAGTGCCTCCGTTTTCTATTGATGTGAATGCCTCTGCGTGCGTGCGTGTGTGCGCGCGCGCGTGTGTGTGTGCGTGTGTGTGTGTTGGGGGGGTGCTGTGTGTTGGGGGTGTTGTGTTTCCGGGGGGTGCTATGTGTTGGGGGTGCTGTGTGTTGGGGGTGCTGTGTGTTGGGGGTGTTGTGTTTCCGGGGGGTGCTGTGTGTTGGGGGTGCTGTGTGTCCGGGGGGTGCTGTGTGTCCGGGGGGTGTTGTGTTTCCGGGGGGTGCTGTGTTTCCGGGGGGTGCTGTGTGTTGGGGGTGCTGTGTGTCCGGGGGGTGCTGTGTGTTGGGGGTGCTGTGTGTTGGGGTGTGTGTGGGGGGGGTTGGGAGGATGCTGTGTGTCCGCTTCTCGCCGGGATGCAGGAAGAGCGGTTGTCTCCTGTTGGAAGTTGTGCTGCTTCCCTCCCTGCGGGGCCGCGGAGCTGCGGGATCCCCTCCCCGCCCCCACCCCCACCCCGCTGGGCTCGGTCACTGACTTTCCGGTGGGAAAGGGACTGTGACTGTGGCTGAGCGCATCGGGGCTGGTCCTCAGGCTTCCATTTCCCCGTGGCGCTGGGCCGGCGTCGGGACCCTGTGCGAGCGCTGCGTCTGCGGCAGGGAGGCCAGGGCTGCTGAGTGCGATGAGGCGCCGCTGCGCCTGGGTGAGGCCATCGACTCTGTGGGTTAAAAAAAAAATCCTTTGAAAATTATTTGAAAGAATAGGTTAAAACGCACAGGTTGGAAACTCAGCATCTTTTGTTTTCTTTATGGTTGCTTCTGAATCACAGGGTCTACCTCCATTTTTTCCCCTTCCCACTTAAATTCACTTGGCATGAAGGTGGAAATGGAAGAAGTAGGTTAAATTGTTCCTACACTAGGGTCTCCCCCCCCGCCCCCCCGCCCACATCTCCATTTCTCCTTTTTAACATCAGATATTGGGAAGCATTCTCAAGTCTTAGTTTAAATTTTTAAAAAAGGTGTTAAAATGTATAGGTTCATAAATTTCGTAAGGACCACGTGGTTAATCAAGGACGGTATTGTGAGATTTTACTTGCAATGAACTCTGTATTATCTTGTAGAGAATATTTTTATTGTAGAATGAACCAGGCACAATCCAAAGAGGCAGTTGAAAGTATGGCTGGTGCTCTGACCCAAGAATATTTCTTGGGTCAGAGATTCATACAAAAAAATACAGTTGTCCATGTTTGTAGGGTGCTTTTCTGATACTGAGTGGGGTAGGAGAGATTCAAAGGTTCAGTTGCTCAATTTCCACTAAATGTAGTCAGAAGTGTTCTGTGGCCTATGGCCTGGCCCTGTGTCAAGGGTTGATAGGCACCTAGTGTCTGCAGAATTGCATAGTGCAGTTAGCAGGAGAAGCTGCTCTGTGAGCTAATGAATACTGTATGCCGTGCCAGCTTATGCTCTGTGATGGACTTCAGGTGGGAGAAGGATTGGAAGCAGCTGTGCTGTCTCAGGGACTTCACATCCTGCAGGAGAGGCACTGAAGGGGTCATCCTATTGCCATGGGCAGCAAGCTACTGGAAAGAGTTAAAGGTCAGAGAGAAATTGAGGGTGGGCAACAGTTTGTAGTTAAGCTTAATTATCAGTGAGTAAAGGGAAGAAACAGATTTGTCTCTCTTTGGAAGATAATTTTTATTGTAATTTCAAGGTATAGTTCCTCATAGGTTACAGTTGTTACGTAAAGGTGCAAGTACCTGGATTAACAAAGCTGAGAGGTTAAAGAGATCAGTGATGGTTGTCTTTCTATACCTACACACCCTGTCTCAGCAGGGGGACTCAAAATTTAGTGGTGGCATTTTGAAATTCAAAGTATAAATATTGATTAATAGAAGTGGATTTGGATTTTAAAATATTTGTTCAGTTTTGGCATCTAAAAAAGATTTTACGATTTTACCTTAGATTCTCATCTGTTATAGGATCCAGTGGGTATATTATTGGTGTTCTTTCCAGATGGCAGCTCTTACATGAACTGTTGTGTAAAGTTGATAGATAGAACATGATGATAGTGATTTGTGCTGACCTAGCTGCACATTTGGCCGGCTCTCCTTGCAATCCAAAGAATTGACCAGCAGGGGTTTTGATGCTGCCTCTGACCCTGCAATAGATGAAAGTTAATTGGTGGGATCAGTGACCAAGTGGTTAATTTAGCCTTATAGCATCATGCCCTAACCACTAGTTTAAGTTAAGTAACCCGACACTGATTTTATTTTGTGGAAATGTAATTTTTGCTTGTAAAGCAGAAAAAGGACAGATCTGTTGATCATATGTAACAAAAGGTAACGGTTTTTTTGCTCAGTGTTTTTAACACAGTGTGGGCGGATCACGGGCATTCTCGTGTTTTCATATTACATAGTGTTTTACATAAATGTGAAAGGCATGCCTTAAAATTAAATACCCACTGCATTTTGAAGTTATTTATTACATGTTCTTACAAGCTAATATCTTTTTAAAGTATGATATTTTGTAAAACGTTTTTTGTACTCGTTCCATAGAAATTTATCTGGCCACTGGGCAATAAAACTACTGGTGCACAATGTGTTAAGTAGCTGGTTTTATGCAAAGGGGTATCCAAAATTTAAGAAAAATAAGTATGTTCTAAATGTGGGTTATATTGTGTGAAATTGACAAAGGAGGGAAATGATTGTGTAGTCTTTCTGAAAACCATTGTACTCTTTAAATTGTTTCTGTGTTATAAAAATATCCTTCAGATATATTATCAGCATTAGAAGTGAACAGACATTGTCTGAGCACACAACAGCTACAGGAAAAGCAGAGCAGGATTGTAAGTGGTAGTTGTCCATGTTACTAATGTGGTTAATAGAAACTTAAAAATCATCTGTAGTAAAATTTTAGGTTTTTGTTTTATTCAATCTCTAGAAACAATTTTTTCTAAAATGTGATGATAGAAAGTTATGACTATAATTTGCTGATACCTGATTATAAAAAAAGAACTTAGTAATCGTTAAAGATTTTTTTTGAGATACATGTAAGACCAATGTTTCTTTTCTTCATTTATTAATGTAAACATCTATGCCTAATCTAGGAAGTGTCCAGAAATTTAAAAAACTACACACATTTTTGATTAACTTGGAATCTACAGCTTTACAAATAGAAGAATTTTATTTTTTAATTTATTGTTTCTTAGAGAGAGAGAGAGAGAGAAAGAGAAAGAGAGAAACATCGATTCAAACATCCATTCGTTGTCCCACTTATGTATGCGTTCCTTGGCTGATTCTTATGCCCTGTCTGGGCATCACATCTACAACCTTGTAAATTTGGATGACACTGACCAACTGAGCTACCCACTAGGGCGAAGAATTTTATATTTGCTTTAATATTTTGGTAGATGAAATAAATTTATAGTTGTTACTTTCCTTAATTAAGACTGAAAAACCATCTTGTTTGTATTTACATTTTTTCCCTATTTTTAGATAAAAGAAAGTTACTGATTTTTGTGAGTGATAATTCACATACATAGTAAAATTCCATTGCTCATTATTTGGATATGGAGCAAAATTATCCAATAACATGGATTTGTTCAGAACAGAAATGAGGAATTTACCTTAATATTTTATCTGAATTATTTCTCTTTTGAATACCAAGAGAACTATCATTAATGGCTTCCTTTTTTTTCTTTCTATCAACAAAGATATTCCAGAAGTCATTAAAAATTTCATTGAAAGGTTTATAAGGAGATAATAGAGTCATGGCTTATTCCCAGCTAGTTTCATAAAAATGTAATCACTGAAATTATATTAAGATTTAAAACTCTTATTTAATAAAAGCTATAGAATACATGCACATTGTTGAAAGGTTATTAGAAAATACAAAGAAACTGAAAATTGTCTAATCATTTTGAATATATATCTGGTATTTATACTTTTAAACCTTTTTGATATATACAACATACAGTCTATATCTTTTTTATTAACTTTTTTTAGAGAGAGAGAGAGGAGGGAGATCCAGACATTGATTTGTTGTTTCACTTATTTATGCTTTCATTAGTTGATTTTTGTATGTGCCCTGCCTGGGAATTGAACCCTCAAACTTGCTGCATCAGGATGATGCTCTAACCAACTGAGCTACTGGCCAGGGCTAAAAATCTAAGTCAGATCATGTCACCTTTCTGTTCAGAACACTCAAGACTTCATATTGCCTACAGGCTGCAAGTGATGTAGCTTCTACTTCTTCCCTCTCCCACACTCACTCTACTGCAGCCACTTAACCTTTTTTTCTTCAACATACCAGGCATACTTCTGCCGCAGGACCTTGTTACTTTGCATTGCCTATGCCTTCTGCCAGAAGCACTCATTCCCAGATAGTAGTTGTATGACTGGATTTTTACCTCCTTCAGGCTTTTTCTCAAATGTCACCGTCTTGATGACCCCTTTTTGATCTATGTAAAGTAGTAACATACTCCTGCCCTTTGTTCACTCTCTTCTTTGCTTGTACTTCTATTTAACATAACATTTATTTCTGTGCCTATCTCCTTCCCCTGGTATATGAGCTCCATGAAGGCAGGGAGTTTTTGTCTCTTCATTGCTAGCACCTGGAACAGTGCCTGGGACAAAACAGTCATTCAGTAAATATTTGTTAAATGAATAAATAGGTACTTTTTAGTAAGCAGTAGAAAATATCTACTTGAAAACCATGAAGTAGTTTTCCAAATTTGAAGAGTTTGTAGATTTATGTATATAGGTAAATGAAGTAGTTCAATGCTTTTCATTTGTTCAGTATATTTAATGTAGATGCTACTGACAATTGACAGTCCTGTTTCACAAATGGCAGATCAATTACTTTCACTAGAGCAGGGTGCTCATCAATTGCCTGAGCTGATCTGCAGCTTCTTAGGAAGTGAGCAAGGGAGATTTCCTGTTTTAAAAAAAATCAGATAAGAGCTCTTCCGGGGATGGTGTCTTCAGGCATTTACAGGGTCCAGCATTTGACATATTGTCCAAGGCTGTCCTCCAGCACAGCCTCTAACAAAAACTAGGCTGTCCTGAAACCCTGTTAGTAGAATTGCTTACCTTTATATCAGGAAGGTTGGGAGAGCACCAGAATCTGCACGGGGCCTGTGCCCAGGCTGAGTTCGAGGAATTCCTGTGGTGAGACCTGAAGTTCTAATGCTGTTGTCTAAAACTAGAACACATGCCAGCAGGGCCTATGGTGGGTCCCCTGTGCCGAATGTGACAGGTCAGGTGTGCTTTCCTCACTGAGGCGCAGGAAATTGTTGAACGTATGGAAGGCACAAGCACAGAACCAAAGCTAAATTTATAAAAAATGAGGCTCTTTTGAATAAAAAACAAAACAAAACACAGTATACTCAAGCTTACCTTTGATTCTGCTAAACTCAGGTTCTGTTCAGGTAGGAATAGTGTTCTTTTTTTTTTTTTTTCCTGTGTCCCCTGTGTTTTGTTGAGTAAAACAATTGAACTTATGACTCACAGCATTTAAAAGTTTTTATTATATATATTTTGCTTGCTCAATAAATATTTTTTGAATGAGTATCTGTCTATGCTAGGAAATCAGTGATAAGTAATTAACTCATGGACTTGACAGCCTAGTTGTGTTACCATTTGATTGCTATGAAGAGCCTCTTTTGTAAATTTTGATTTAGTGGAGTTTGAACTAAATGTAACATGGTACTATTTTTTCTTTTGTCATTTTTGCTGACCGTTATTTGGCTTTGTCTATTTACCCACTGACAACTTTGAATAGAAGTAAGTAGATGCGTTGTTAGGAACTTCCAGAATCTACAAAACAAGATTAAATAGGGAAAGCCAACAAGATGCCAGCCTTTTGCAATATTTAGTATCACAAGACTGTAGCAGAAGCTAGATCTTGAATAATATTCTTTCTCTTCTCCCTTAAAAGTTTTTATTCTAAATACTAGTGACCCCATGCACGGATTCATGCACATTGAAAGGAAATTAATTAGAAGAAATATTTTAATATCGCTACTCGCCCTTTCTCTATAATAGTAGTGTCAACAAAATTCATGTTCAACAATGACAGATTGAAACACACGTGTGCGATTGGCGCCAGTGAGAGCTTTATATGTACAGTGGGGCCTTGACTTACGAGTTTAATTCGTTCTGAGACCGAACTCGTTAAGGAGCTCGTTAACTCAAATTACTCTATCAACTCAATGCAAAAAATCTGCCGAGAGACAGCTGGTATCTCAAAAAACTCGTTAGTCAGGACACTCGTAAGTCAAGGCCCCACTGTATTTCGCATGTGCGAGTCAAATTAGCCTTTTATATATATAGATAAACTTGCTTAATTAGACCTACTTTCTGATTTAGCTAAACTTTTCCAGCTGGGCAAGAAGCACCCCAACTTCTCTTTCAGTTAATTGTAAGCAACACAGCAGTAAATGTCAACACGAAGCACATTATTATTGTAGATCACGCAGGGCGAACAAAGGGTGAAATATTTAACTGCAACAGTGTTTGACTATATCAGGGGTGGGCAAACTTTTTGACTCGAGGGCCACAATGGGTTCTTAAACTGGACCCGAGGGCCGGAACAAAAGCATGGATGGAGTGTTTGTGTGAACTAATATAAATTCAAAGTAAACATCATTACATAAAAGGGTACTGTCTTTTTTTTTTTTAGTTTTATTCATTTCAAACGGGCCGGATCTGGCCCTCGGGCCGTAGTTTGCCCACGGCTGGACTATATTCTGCACAGTGAGAAAACCTGAAGTCATTTTCAAGGTCCACCATTTCTTCTTTTCAGTCAGGTCAAGTTTCTAAACTTTCTAAACTTTCTAAATCTCCTTGTCTTGCTAATGAAAAGAAAATAGGATTCTACTAAGTCTCCCATCTACCTACTCCAGGACTTCTGTGAGAATCAAATGAGATGAGGCACGGGAAAACGCTTCACAAACATTTGGTTGAACTGTAAAATGTTTGCACCTGGCTATAAAGCAAGTCGGGTTCCTGACTGAAGAAACTCCAAGGAGGCTAGTTGCTAGGGAGAGGAAGCCGGGTGTTGCTACATGATGTCATTACCCGGCACCACCCACAGCTACCGTTTCTGGGCCGGGCTGTGGGCCGTATTTTGCACCATGGGGTCTCAGCAGTGTTGGTTGCGATTTGGTGGGCTGTCGCTCCGGGGTGGTGGCAGGGCCTGTGTCCCACTTGGGGAAAGCTGAGTGTTGATTTGTCGCCACCAGGTTCGTGGTGCCATTTCTTTGTAAATGACCATTGAGCATCTGCCCGCTGGTGGTCAGTGTGCGTCATAGTGACCAGTCGGAAGGAAGGACAGGCACGTAGCCTTTTATCTATATCAGCGGTTCTCAACCTGTGGGTCGCGCCCACAGGAAAACACATATAGCATATCAGATATTTACATTACGATTCATAACAGTAGAAAAATTACAGTTATGAAGTAGCAACGAAAATAATTTTATGGTTGGAGGTCACCACAACATGAGGAACTGTATTAAAGGATCACGGCATCAGGAAGGTTGAGAACCACTGATAATGACAAGGCTTTATACCCCAACCTTTTCTTCTTTTTATGATTGATTTAAGACTGTATCTCTAGCGTTATTAACATGATTTTTAAAAAATAGTTTAAATTTTGATTAATTCAGTTTATTATTTAATTTTATTTGGACATAGGCTCTTTTGACTCAAAATATATCAATTAAATCAGGGCCTCTTTGGCTACTACTCTAATTCTGGTCTTGTCCCCTCTCTACCTTTCCAAAGTAACAATTGTTATTTCAGTGATTAAATTTTTTTTTAAAATTTAGGAAACATTTATATAACATAGAACTTACAATTTTACATTTTAAAGTGTAAAGTCCAGTGGTTTTTAATATATTTGCAGTTGTGCAACCATCACCAAATCTCCAGAAGATTTCATCACCCCAGAGAAAACGTGTACTGACTGAACAGTCACTCCACTCCCTGTACTCCCTGGCAACCACTCAGTTACTTTCTGTCTCTATAGATTTGCCTATTCTGGACAGTTCATGCAAATGGAAGCATAATATGTGACCTTTTGTGTCTGGCTTATTTCACCTAGCATAATAATGTCTTCAATGATTATCCATGTTGTAATGTGATTCAGTACTTCCTTATACTTGATGGCTGAATAATATTCCATTATGTGGATGTTACATATTTTGTTTATCCACACATTTGGGTTGTTTCCATCTTTAGGTCAATATGAATTATGCTGCTTATGAACATTTGTATGCAAGCTTTTGTGTAAACATAAATTTCTAATTCTCCTGGGTATATGACCAGGAGTAGAATTTCTGGGTCATGTGGTAACTTAATTTTTAACTTTTTGAGGGACTTCCAAACATTTTCCCACCGTGGTTGCACTATGTACATTCCTACCAGTGGTGTATGAGCGTTCCAGTTTCTCTACATCTTTGACAATATGTGTTATT
The DNA here is from genome assembly GCF_028538775.1 of Myotis yumanensis. Taxonomy (NCBI): domain Eukaryota; kingdom Metazoa; phylum Chordata; class Mammalia; order Chiroptera; family Vespertilionidae; genus Myotis; species Myotis yumanensis. The sequence goes on from NW_027223759.1 coordinate 10,947,440, forward strand.
TTCTGATAAAAAAAGAAAGTTACAGCATTGTAGTGGATGTGAAGTGGTATGTCATTGTGGTTTTGCCTTGTATTTCCCTAATGACTAATAATGTTGAGCTCTTTTCCTGTGTTTATTGACCATTGGTGTATCTTCAGAGAAATGTCTGCTCAAGTTATTTTTTTTTCTCTCCTTTGTTCACTTTTTTAATTGTGTTGTTGACCTTTTTGTTGTTGAGTTGTGAGAATTCTTTATTTTGGATAGCAGACCCTTACTAGATAAATTACTTACAAATATTTTATCCTATTCTGTGGGCTGTCGTTTCACTTTCTTGATAGTGTCCTTTGGTGCACAAAAGTTTTTGGTTTGGATGAAGTTCAAATTATGTATTTTTTCTTTTGTTGATTGTGCTTTTGGTGTCATGTTTAAGAAGCATTGCAATCTTTGGTGTACAGGACCAACTCCAGCCAACTGAGCCATCTGGCCAGGGCCCATTTTTAATTTTTTGAGGTAACTCCATACTATTTTCCATAGCACTGCACCAATTTGTATTCCCACCAACAGTGCAGGAGGGTTTTCTTTCTCCACATTCTCACCAATACTTGTTGTTTGTTGATGTATTGATGGTAGCCATTCTGACTGGTGTGAGGTGATAGCTCATTGTTTTATTAATTTGCATTTCTCTGATAACTAGTGACTGTCGAACATCTTTTTATATGTCTACTAGAGGCCCAGTGCATGAAATTTGTGCATGGGTAGGGTCCCTAGGTCTGGCTGGTGATCAGGGCCGATCTGTGGGGTGACTGGTGGGGCGATTGGGGCCCCGTTCGCACCTGCCTTGGTTGGCCTGGCGCCGCCCGCTCACCGGCTCCTGCCCGCCCACCGCCACCTCGGGGCATGCAGGCTGGGGGCAGCTTCTGCATTGAGCATCTGCCCCCTGGTGATCAGTGCACATCATAGCAACCGGTTGTTCTGCTGTTCGGTCGATTTGCGTATTGGGGTTTTATTATATAGGATTGGCTATCTGTATGTCCTCTTTGGAGAAGTATGTATTCAGATCCTTTGCCCGTTTTAAAAATAGTTTTTTTTTCTTTTTAAAATTTTTTTGTTGACTGTATTATAGATGAACCCCATTGCTCTCCTCCTTTGTTCCCCTCCACCCAGATCTCACCTCACCCCAGGCCTTCACCACATTATGGTCTGTGTCCATGGGCTATTCAAATATGCATATATGTTCTTTAGTTGATCTCTTCCTATCTCCCCCACCCTCTCCTCTCTCAGATCTATCAGTCTGTTCCATGTATCCAAGTCTCTGGACCTGTTTTGTCATTTTATTTTATTCATTAGATTCCAAATATAAGTGAGATCATGTGATATTTATGTTTCTCTGATTGGCTTATTTCACTTAGCATAAAACTCTCCTGGCCCCTTCATGATGTCACAAAGGGCAAGAGATCCTTCCTATTTATAGCTGCATAGTATTCCATGGTGTAAATGTACCACAGCTTTTTTATCAACTCATCAACTGATGGGCACTTGGGCTATTTCCAGATCTTAGCTATTGCAAATAATGCTGCTGTGAATATAGGGGTGCATTTATTCTTTCTGATTGGTGTTTTGGGATTCTTAGGATACATTCCCAGAGGTGGGATCACAGTTTTCTTTTTAATTTTTAAAAAAATATATTTTATTGATTTTTTTACAGGGAGGAAGGGAGAGAGATAGAGAGTTAGAAACATCGATGAGAGAGAAACATCGACCACCTACCTCTTGCACACCCCCTACTGGGGATGTGCCCGCAACCAAGGTACATGCCCTTGACAGGAATCGAACCTGGGACCCTTCAGTCTGCAGACCGACGCTCTATCCACCGAGCCAAACTGGCTAGGGCTGTTTTTAATTTTTTGAGGAAACTTCATACTGTTTTCCATAGTGGCCGCCCCAATCTGCACTCCCACTTGCATTTTATTAGTGTTTCCTTTTTTCCAAATCTTCACCAGTGATTTATTGATGGGAGGTGATACCTTATTATAGTTTTAATTTGCATCTTTCTGATGATTAGTGAAGTTGAGCATTTTTTTTATATTTCTATTGGACAAGTGTTTATTCAGGTCCTATGCCCATTAAAATTATTTTTTAATTGATTTCAGAGAGAGAGAGGAAGGGAGATGGAATGAAACATCATTTGGTTGCCTTCTGTGTGAACCCTGACTGGGAATTGAACCTACAACCTAGGTATGTGCCTTCACAGGGAATTGAACCTGCAACCTTTTGATGTATGGGATGACACTCCAAGCAACTGAGCCACCTGGCCATGGCTGTGGCACTGTTTTTTATAACTGAATTTTGTCTGGTATACACCCCTGGTGTATATTTAGTGTAATATGTACCATTTAACTGAATTTCCATTGTGTTTTTTCCTTGCCTCTGTACATGTTGTAATACTTATGTTACTATTAAGACATTTGGGTATATAGAGAAGCTATGATGCATTTATGTACTACTGCTTATTTCTTTATTATTGAGATATAATTGACATACAAATTATGTTATTTTAGGTACAATGTAATGATTGATATTTGTATATACTGAAAAATTATCACCATAATAAGTCGAGTTAATGTGGCCCTAGCTGGTTTGGCTCAGTAGTTAGCCCACAGACTAAAGGGTCACAGGTTCAATTGTGGTCAAGGGCATGCACCTCGGTTTTAGGCTAGATCCCCAGCCAGGGCTTGCGTGGGAGGCAACCAATTAATGTGTCTCTTACATTGATGTCTCTCTCTCTCTCTCTCTCTCTCTCTCTCTCTCTCTCTCTCTCTCTCTCCCCCCCTCTCTCTCCCCCTCTCTCCCTCTCTCCCTCTCTCCCTCTCTCCCTCTCTCCCTCCTTCCCTCCCCCTCCTTTCCACTCTCTAAAAATCAATGGGAAAATAACCTCCCGTGAGGATTAACAGAAAAACAAATCAAGTTAATGTGTGTCACCACATATAGTTACAGAATTTTCTTTCTTGTAATAAGAACTTTTAAGATCTACTCTCTTAGCAACTTTTGTATATGCAATATGGTATTATTAACTATAGTTGCCATGATCTATCTTTAGGACATATATGCTACTGCTTATTGAACTCTAATATCTCTTGTCTTTGAATTAGAATATAGTGTCATTGGGTTTCTTTCATCTGTAAGGCAGAGGTGCAGCAGCACAGTTGAAAGGCCTCCGATGTCTTACCTAGGCTGTGGGGGTTTCTAACCTAAATTTTTATTTTCATGTATGATCATCTGTGCTTTAACGTTTTTCCTCTTTATGGATACTTTGTATATAGAAAAATGTAAATATGAAAAGGGAAGTCAATCAGTAAATGTTCCAGTGTTTGTAATTGTAGTTAAAAGTATTTCAGAATTCTGGAGAAAATACATAGATTCTCATATGGCCTTATTTTGTTAGATTTCCGACTTTAATATTTTCAGATTTTTTTTCCCTTTTCTTACTTTTATTAACATCAATTTGATGCTGAATTTTCCAGGCCGTAAGTTTTGTTTGTTCAGTTTCGTCTGGGATCTTTTTCTTCCTGTGCAGCCTCCTCTTCTGATTTAGGAACAGTTTGCTCTTTTTCAGTTAAGTATCATCTCAGTGTGGCAGGGAGAGCTCATGTATGGTTTAATCCGCCCATGGCTCTGTGAGTTCTGAGCTACATCTTGGGAATTTTGTTCATCTGAATGTGTTCAGTGACCAGAGAATCTACCTCTAAACCCTAAGTTCAACATTACTCTCTGTATTTTTCAGAACGTGCAGCAAAAATTCAGCATTTAAAAAAAAACTTCATTGTTGAAAGTATTACATATGTCCCCTTTTTTCTCCCATTGACCCCTTATAGTCCCCTTTCCCCCACACCCCAGGCCTCCACCACCTTACAGTCTGTATCCATGGGTTATGCATATATGCATACAAGTTCTTTGGTTGATCTCTTCCCATCCACCCGCCTACCCACCTACCCACCTACCCCCGCCTTCCCTCTGAGATTCCACTGTCTGTTTCAGCACTCTTTTTGGCCCACCCATCCTGTGCCCAGCCCACTGTTTAGGCCTGGGCACACCTACCAGCTTGACCATTGTAACAACGAATGGCACAGACTGCTTCTGTAAAATGACATCCTCAGATACTTGGTGCTTTTGGATATGCATTCCTTTGGTGGTCTGGGCAGTTTCACGAATGCTCTTAAAGTGAACACAAGGATTTGAATCTCTTGATTTGTATGATTTTGTGAGGTTTTCTGTGCATCAAGTGAATAGCGCGAGCCATTTTCAGAGGTCACCTCATGCTGCTTATGGGAAGAGCAGATTTTTGTTCATCTATAAATAAAGAATTTAGAGGTATTTCTAATTTCCTGTGTCTTGAAATGCCAAATGTTACTGTTGATTTATACTTTTCCAGATGCGCTTAAGCTTTGTTTAGAAAGAATCTTACCTGGGAGCATAAAGTTACCATCTTGTATTTATAAGCAAAGACTGTAGTGAATATTATTCATAGAAGGGGAACTTAATCTTCAATGATAATTTAAAAGAACTCCAACTGTACCAGTCATTGCTTTTAAGTGGCAAAATTATATTCCAATGAAAACTAAAGAACAATATAATTTTTTATTATTTTAATTTTTTAATAAGGTATTGCTTGTAATAAAAGTTTGCTTGTAATGTAACTGTATGGACTTTCAAATAAGGTTTCAGAATACTAAGCTCCTTCCCAACTGCTTAAATCTGAGAAATTTAGTGTTTCTGACATGAACAAACCAGAGGAGTCTGCCAAATGCTATTTTTGTATTTGGCATCTTTTTCAGTTTGTGCTAATAAAAAAGAATACTGTGTTGAATCTTTGAGGAAAATATTTCAGTTTGGGGAAATAAGCCACTAATGTCTTTGACCAGTGTGTATAATATCATGTTGCTGGCTAGAGGAACACATCAACTGAAGGAAAGTGAGGAATTGAGAAATAGTTATCTGCTATATTTCAGGTTCATCCATTATTGGAGCTGTTATAAATACAGCATATTTGTTATTTTTTAATTCCTGAAGTCTTTGACTCTTCTGTCTCCTTTTTATTTTCTTAGGTTAAGTTAAATTCGTTTGTAAACTTGTGCTCTTTTTATCCTCATCCCATTTTTTCTGTTATCTTTTTAATTTTATTTTTTAAAATATTTTTTATTGATTTCATAGAGGAAGGGAGAAGGAGGGAGGTATAGAAACATCAACGACGAGAGAGAATCATTGATCGGCTGCCCCACACTGGGGATTGAGCTCTCAACCTGGGCATGTGCCCTGACCTGGAATCAAACCTTGACCTCCTGGTTCAAGGGTTGATGCTCAACCACTGAGCCACACCTGTTGGGCCTGTTATCTTTTTTAGTTAACATCTTGCCTTTGAGGGAAGTGATACTGACCTGAAAGTAGGAAAAGATGAGCTAGTTTACTCCTTTAGGGAGAGCAGGTATACAATAGTAAACCTTTGGCAGTTCGGAGGGCCTGTAGCATGAAGTGTCATTCCTTTATACAGTGGGGCCTTAATTTACGAGTGTCCCGACTAACGAGTTTTTTGAGATAACAGCTGTCTCTCGGCAGATTTTTTGCATTGAGTTGATAGAGTAATTTGAGTTAACGAGCTCCTTAATGAGCTCGGTCTCGGAACGAATTAAACTCGTAAGTCAAGGCCCCACTGTATTTTCATCGTCTACTCTTGCAGTATTAGATTATAAAATTAACCCATTAGACCCTATACTTAGTGCCCTTGGTTTTGCTACCCCACTTCATATGGTACAGTGAATTAAAAAAATGTTTCAGTCATTCATTTATTATTTACTGAGCCTGAATTTCATTAATTTTTTGTAGTTTTTTTTACTTAGGTAATATTTTATTTCTCTTGAGTATCAAATGGAGTTCTGTTCTTTTTTTACAGAGAGGAAGGGAGAGGGATAGAGAGTTAGAAACATCAACGAGAGAGAAACATCGATCAGCTGCCTCCTGCACACTCCCCACCAGGGATGTGCCTACAACCAAGGTACATGCCCTTGACCGGAATCAAACCTGGGACCCTGGAGTCTGCAGGCTGATGCTCTATCCACTGAGCCAAACCGGATAGGGCTGGAGTTCTGTTCTTTAAATCCAAGGCATACATCATGTACTTTTGTTGTTCATTTGCTTGGAGGCATTGCATGTCTCAGAGAGTAATGAGTCATCACATAGAATGCAAAAAAGTGATGGGTTGGTTCATGGCCAAACCATAGAAGTTAGTTGAGTGGAAAGCTTTTTTTTTAGTGTAAATATCATGAGATCTGAACTTGAGTTCTGCAGTTTTGCATCTAGTAATTCATTTGTTATTTTTTGCTCTTTTCATCTGAAAATGGGATGGATGATATACTGACTCTGATTTTATTCCAGTTTTGTTCATAGATCAAAGGTGCACTGGTTTCAACTAATACTTACTCTTTTGTGTGAGATTTGGTGGCTTGGGGAATTAAAAAGAAGTCAGTAAACTCTGACTCCTGTTCTCAAGATGCATCTAGGCCTATGGAAAGAGGATCAGTATACAGATAACCATAACTTCTCCTAAGTGGCATAATGAGATTATTTTCCAAGGAAAAAGTGCAGTGGGAAGTGGAAGGCCAACTCGGCAGACATTTGTTGACCTCCACCATGTGCTAGCTTTCTGGTCAGTTGAGAGAGCAGACATAAAAACAGTTCCTGTTTTAGAGAGCTGGGAATTGAAATTACATATGGATTGTGGTGATACTTTCAAAGTACTCTAGGTCTATTCTTAAACTTTGACTAAAACCAGACAGTTGTGTCAGAGCATTCACATATAGGAGTTATTTTTTTTTTTACAATGTTTTCAGAATGTGCAACTTGGATGCTTTCTAGATATTTAAAATTTGGTCATTAACCATGTGATCATATATAAGATGAAGAGAAATGATTTGAAAGAGAAAAGATTTAGCATTTTCATCTTAAGTAAAAATAAATGTAATTAAGGTTCAGTATAGTACTTTCAAGTGTATTCATTCCTGGTGAGTAACAGTCTCCACATTAAACATGAAAAGTTCTTTAAAACTCAATCATTATTTTAATTGGTATGAAGCATTCAGGAGGTAATTAGCTTGAGAAGAATGGTTTAAAATGCATAATTTATAAGCAAACCTTTTATATGAAGAAGTGACTGAAATATATTTTTTACGTGCTTAATTATGTGTTGACAGGATAATTAAAAGTTGGGTGTTAGTAGATTTATGAGCAAAATTTAATTATGATGAAATCTTAAGTTACTGGAGACTTTTTCTCAATTTTTAAAACTCACAGCAATTTAATATCACCCATCTAGATGAAGTAAGGGATTTCTTTTAGTTTTATTTAAAATTAAAGAACTTCTTGTTTTCTGAACCATTTGGAAATAAGTTTGCTGATGTCCCATCACTGCTAAACACTTTGTGTTTTTCCTAGAAATAATATTTTCCTAGTTAACCACAAAATAGCCAACAAGCATAGGAAGTAATACTGATATATTTTTACTATTAAATCCTCATATCCCTATTCAAGTTTTACTAACTTTCCTAATAATGTACTTTATTAAAGAATCCAGTTCAGAAATACATTGTATTTAGTTGTTATGACTCTTGGTCTCCTCTAGTCTGGAATAGTTCCTTATTTCCTCATTTTTCTTTGGTTTTCATGATCGTAACACTTTTATAGATTACAGGCAGTATTTTTTTTTTAATAGTTTCCTTAAATGTTTGATGTTTCCACATGACTAGATTCAAGTTAATGTATTTTTGGTAGGAATATTAGAAATGATGCTGTGTTATTTTCCTTCTTCCTATCAAGTTCTGATTTCAATTTGTTCCATTACTGATGAGTCAGTTTGTCCCGTTACTGATGATACTCATTTTGATCACTTGATTACAATTGTGTCTGACAAGTTTTTTCACTGATGAAGTTATTCTTGTAATATTCCTTGTTGTAATTAATAAGTACCTGTTGGGAAGGTACTGATACTATGCATATATTCTATTCCTTATTAAACTTGTAGCCCATTTTATTCATTGGGTTATAATCCATTTTATCAGTGTGATATGAGGAGTGCCAGGTGGTAGCTGCACATGCATTGGCTTGTATTATTGAGAAGCAGCCTGAATTTAGGGAACCTGAATCTTTTGTTTTGAAAAGCATGCCTGCCCTTTGTTCCAGAGGGAGATGCTCTTTCCGTCTTCTAAGACTAGTTTCTGTACAGACATCCTTGACAGTCTGGAACAAGCAACCAGTGCCTCTGTTTACACAATGTCAAGAAATGCAACACACCCATGGAGAATTGTCTCTCGGTATCAGTTTCATTTCTTCCTACAGGAGACGTATATCTTACATGTTGCCATCTTCTCCAATCTGGATTGTCTGCATTATTGACATTTTAGTCTACAGCACAGCTGTCATCTCAGAAATTTCCTTTGCAGTCAGTCTTGGACTTCCCTTTGATGGGCCTGCCTCTTTCATGTAGATCCTGTTTTCTGTTTCCCATGCTTCCTTCTTCCTTAGCTTTTTGTTTTGATGATGCACATCCTCTGGTGCTTCCTGAAGAAAAATAACTTGGAAAGTTTTAAAAAATTGACATTTTATGTGCTGAAAATCTTATTCAGCTTTCACCAGATTAATAGTTTGACTAGATAGATATAAATTATAGGTTGGAAATAATTTTCTCTCATATTGTGAAAGTATTCTTCAGATTTCTTCATCTTCTACTAGCCTTCTGTATTGCTTTTAAGAGGTCAAGTGCCATTTTGCTTCCTGATTCTTTGTATAGGATACCCCCCCCCCCCCCCCTTTCCTGTCTGGAAGCTTGTTGAAGCTTTTATTCCTCCTGATGTTCCTTGCTATGGGTCTTCTGTCAGTGACTGTACTAATCATTTAATGAGCACACTTATTGGATATTTATATTCGTTAGTTCTGCAAAATTAACTTGTTTCTGCTGTTTTCTCTTTCTTGTATTTTGATTAGTCAGATTTGGACCTTTTGGATTGCATCTCTATTTGCGTGGTTTTGTTTCCATTTAAAATGTCTCTTTATTGTTATTGTAATGGGGCGTGTGTGTGTGTGTGTGTGTGTGTGTGTGTGTGTGATTAACCTAAGCATAAATGTGATTAATTTGCTATGTTTTAGAACATATTTTAAAATGGAGTTATTTAGAAAATTTTTAACCTTATTTGTCAGGTAGTAGGATAGCACTAGAAAGATTGCAAGAGTTTTAAAAAATACATATATATGTATTTTAAAAATACATTTTTATTGATTTCAGAGAGGAATTGAGAGGGAGAGAGCAACATCAATAATGACAGTCATTGATTAGTTCCTGCACGCCCCACACTGGGGATAGAGGTCGCAACCCTGGCTCCTGGTTCATAGGTCAACGCTCAACCACTGAGCCAGATTGCAAGAGTTTTTGTGCTTACATTCTGCCTGTTTTTTGCAGGGACGGGGAGGCATCTGGAATACTTTTTAAAATTGTCGCCCAAGGATATGTTTTTATTGATTTGAGGGAGAGAAGGAGAATCCTCAATGTGAGAGATAAATATTAATTGCACCCTGACCAGGGAACGAACCTGTAACCTTTTCGTATATAGGACGATGCTCCTACCAATTGAACCACCCGGCCAGGGTCATCTGGAATGTTGTTAAGAGGTGAATGAGGCCCTAGCCAGTTTGGTCAATGGTTAGAGCAGCAGCCTGCCTGACTGAAGGGCAGGTTCTATTACCTGTCAAGGGCAGGCACCACAGTTGATCCACTCTCTAAAAATCAGTGGAAAAGATATCCTAGGGTGAGGAGTTAAAAAAAGGCAAGTGAATAAAGGTGAGCTTGTCTGCCTTTAAAAAGCAAGATTCATGTCAGATTTACCAAATGGACTCATTTTTTCCTAATCTAAAGTAGGTACTATTTTTTATTTTTTTATATATTTTATTGATTTTTTTACAGGGAGGAAGGGAGAGAGATAGAGAGTTAGAAACATTGATGAGAGAGAAACATCGATCAGCTGCCTCCTGCACATCTCCCACTGGGGATGTGCCCGCAACCCAGGTACATGCCCTTGACCGGAATCGAACCCGGGACCCTTCAGTCCGCAGGCCGACGCTCTATCCACTGAGCCAAACCGGTTTCGGCTAAAGTAGGTACTATTATAAAACTTATGATTTGTCACAGTTCAGTCTAAAATGGCCTACTTTCAAATTATGTTCCAAATAAGAATCATGGTATTTTATAGCTGAAACTGACATCTAGTATGGTATTTTCATTGTAACGTGTAGTAGCTGAGTCCTTTAGATTGTAGTTGACTTACTGACAGCCAGATATGATAGCAGAGTTAGAATAAGAGCCCAGATGCTCTATCTTTTCTATTCTCATTGTTTTTTAGAAACTCCACTTTGGCTTTAGCGATATAGGTTTTCCCAAAATAGTCAGCCACAGTCTCAGCAAATAACTCTTTTCTGAATCTCAAACAGATTCGTGTATGATCACTTATCTTATTTCTAAAGTAACCTGTCCCCCTCTGACACTTTAGGTGTGGAGGTGAATATCAAGTTTATTGCCTCCCTTGTTTCCAGTTAGCCCATACTAGCTTGTCTAGGTAGATGACATAGCAGCTTGACTATCTTAAAGGTGCCATGTTATTGAGAACTGAAGCCAGTATACATTAAACTACTGAAAAGATTTACATCAGATGATAACTAGTTTTCAGAACATTATTAGCTAGTATGTGTAGGTTCAGCGACAGAATTGTTTTGATGCGTGTCATTGTTGATTAGATTGATAGACTAGGTTATCTTTGATTAATGATTGTTTCTCTTTCCTAGTCAGCAGATAAGCAGCGCGCCCTAGAAGAAACCAAAGCCTACACCACCCAGTCCTTAGCAAGTGTTGCCTACCTGATAAACACCTTGGCCAACAATGTCCTGCAGATGCTGGACATCCAGGCATCCCAGCTGCGAAGGATGGAATCGTCAATCAATCATATTTCACAAGTGAGACCATACTGTTTTTCTGTATTGTTATGAGGAACACTTAATAAACACAGGTGATCTGTGATGTTGGCAGTGTTTATTATGTGAGTTAACTCATGTATGATTTGGAAAATACTCAGTATTCAAAATAAGTATTTTTTTTATTCTTTTTTTTTTTTTTGTTAAATCTTCACCTGAGGACATGCTTTTATTGATTTTAGAGAGAGAGAGAAAGGGAGAGGGAGAGAGAAAGAGAAACATCGTTGTGAGAGTGAAATATTGATGGGTTGCCTCCCACACAAGGTTCTCCTATTGTGGATTGAACCTGCAATTTGGGTATGTACCCTGACTGGGAATCGAACCCACAACCTTTCAGCGTAAGGGACAACTTTCCAACCAACTGAGCCACACTGTATCTTTTTGTGGAGTAATTTTCTACTCTGATTTTGTTAGGGAAGTAAATTTTAATGGTTCATTAAAACTCAGTTGTTATGTTAAAATTATCAGCCTTCAAGTGAAAATTTGTCTGTTTCTTCCACCTTTTACCAAATCACACATTTTATCTTTTGAAAAATATAAATGTGATAGCTGCTTGTAGGATTTTTGTTTACCAGGATGGTACCATACCTTAACAGAAAGAGTAATCTAAGTGACCTTATAAAATTATCTTTATATAGAACTTGAAAAAAAAATTAGGAATATCTTATTTAATATTATTTAACCTTAAATCTGAATTTTCCACTATAAGTGTTTCTTCACATCCTATATAAACTTCTGTAGACATTAAATGATTTATTGTGTGTTGTACTTTTGTGTCTCTTAAACTAAAAACAAACAAAAAATCCAGCAACAACAAGAATTTTAATGAATGAGAGAGAACATTTATTCTGAAAAGACCTAGTGGAAATAGTCAGTGGCATTTAAAAAAATGTTTTTATTGATTTTAGAGAGAGAGGAAGGGAGAAGGATAGAGAGATAGAAACATTGATGAGAGAGAAACATCGATTGGTTGCCTCTAGCACACACTCACTGGGGATTGAGTCTGCAATCTGGGCATGTGCCCTGACTGCGAATCAAACTGGTGACCTCTTGGTTCATGGGTTGATGATCAACCACTGAGCCACACCGGCTGGGCAGTCAGTGGCATTTTAAATTACTAAGTATATGATTAAATGATTTCCTATAGAAGGAGAGATGTTGATTAATAATCTGATATAGAATTTGTAAGTTATACTCGAGAGACTTAAAGTTTTGGCAAGTTTGCAGTCTTAACAAAGGACCCAAAAAAGAAAGCAAGAAGAAAGTACAAATGCAAAAGATAGGTTAATATATTAAAGTTTCTAAAAACGAGGTACAACTTTTAATAGTTTGTAGGAGTAGGAGAGATTGTGTAGGTAGGTAGATGATGACAACAAGCAAATGAGAGTGAACTATAATAATCTGTTTTCTGATCAGAATTCTGTAGTTCTTTGGTAGAGAAGAGTAGCAGCCTTAAAGAGGAAGGTGAATAAGTCTACTCTAGGTTGTAATTACGTATATTAAGTCATTCAATGAGAACATTTACTTTTGAGAATCACATAAATTTATATTTAATTTATGTGGTTTAATTAATACTATCTTTTAAAGTTATTCTAATGGAATAAGTAAAACATAGGAGAGATGAATGGATAGAGATGAGAGGGTCAGAAATAACAGGGGCCTCAGTCAGAGCTGTCCAGCCTATGTTAACTGTCCTCATTTGGACTTGAGTGTGTGGAGGGCAGTACCTGAAGGAGGTGTGGTCTGCAGGTGTAGCCGCTGTTAAATTTACACAAAATATGTTGGATGAAGGTTTGAGTAGGAAAAGTGGTCAGATGGAGGCTATATCTGTGAAATAAGAGTAAATCTTTTAAAAATTATATTTTTTAGCATTTTTTAAGGGTTAAATTTTTTTCAATTATGTTTAATGTATAGGTAGAGTTCTTTGGTTTATTATCGATTGATTGATTGATTTTAGAGAGGAAGGGAGGGAGAGAGAGACAGACTTATCAATTAGTTGTTCAGCTGTTCCACTTATTTAGGCATTCATTGGTTGATTTCTTGTATGCACCCTAATGGGGAATCAAACCCACAACCTTGGTCTATGGGGTCAGTGCTCTAACCAACTGAGCTAGAGTTCTTTCTTTTAAAAGTTAATTGAACATCAGAACTATTTGATGCTCCTTAGACTAAAAGATTATTCTATAGTTTAAGAGAAAATGTTTTCTGTTTACAAAGCAAATTCTCAGTAAATATTCAAGGATTGGCAAACTTTTCTATAAAAAGCCAGATATTTTAGGCTTTTTGGGCCACGTATGGTCTCAGTCTCATATTGTTCTTTGTATGTGTATGTTTTTAAACAACTATTTAAAATGTAAAAACCACTCTTAGCTTGTGGGCCATATAAAAGCAGGCTTGGGCCAGATTTGGCATTTAGGCTGTAGTTTGCAAGCCCTTAGTCTAAAATACTCCCCCCCCCCCCCCCCCAAATGTTTGGTATTTAAAATTTATTGTTATGCTTTATTAAAAATATTATGTTTTTAGAGGGAACCAGATGTTCTTAAGATACCTTGAGACCATATTTTTTTTTTTGCAATTTGGGCAAAAATACTAGGTTTGGAGAATTTGGAGGGAAGATTGAAGAGAAGTGGAGCTGCAGTCAGGTCAAAGATAAAGATCACATGATGTCTGGAATGGTAGTAGGTGTCAAGAGTTATATAAGGGTTGTCTGGTAGATTGGTTCAGGACCAGCCGATATCATATATCTGAGCTATTTAATTTCTTTCCTCATCAATATCTTTTTTCTGTCTCCTGGGTAAGAACCTTATCATTTTTCAGTCTCCTAGTGCTCTAGCTCTTTTCTCCATTTTAGTGGAAATGAACACTGAGTAGGATTGGGACGGGGGAAGGTAGGAGATCTAGGTTTCATCTTGGTTCTTTGGCTGACTTGTGTGACATTTGGTTTCTTTGAACTTTACTTTTCTTACTTGTAAAATGATAGGACTGATTAGATTATTTCTGAGCTATCTTTCATCTTGAATTCTTTATTCTCCTGAGATTCCCCCAAATGATACTTGATTTGTATTTGCTTTTCTCTTTATTCTGTTGGTTCTGCTATTTGTCTCACTCTGTGCCCCAAATCACTCTGAATTTGAACCTAAGGACTAGAATTCCATCGACTCTATCAACTATGTATCAGGGAGAAATACTTTAAAAAAACAACAAAGTAATAACCCATTCTCTAAATGTCAAACATTTTTAAATGCAAGACAGAATTATGAATATTTAGTATTAGACACCTTATTTTTTACTAAGAGGACAATGTAGTATTAGATAGTGTACTAAGGTATACCACACTCTTCATATCCATAAGGAAGTACAGGCATACCTTGTTTTATTGCACTTTATTGCTTTCTTAAAAATATATTTTATTGATTTTACAGAGAAGAAGGGAGAGGGATAGAGAGTTAGAAACATCCATGAGAGAGAAACATCGATTGGCTGCCTCCTGCACGTTCCCTACTGGGGATGTGCCTGCAACCAAGGTACATGCCCTTGACTGAAATTGAACCTGGGACCCTTCAGTCCACAGGCCGACGCTCTATCCACTGAGCCAAACCAGTTAGGGCATTGCTTTTTTTTTTTTGAATCCCATGTCAAGGAAGTCTGTCGGTGCCATTTTCCCAACAGGTTTAGGTGATGATTAGTATTTTTTCCAGCAATAAAGTATTTTTTAACTAACGTATATAATTGTTTGTAGACATAATGCTGTTGCACATTTAGCAGTAAAGTATAAACATAACTTTTATATGAACTGGGAAACGAAAAAATTCATGTGATTCATTTTATTGCGATACTTGCTTTCTGTGGTGGTCTGGAACCGAACCTGTAATATTTCTGAGATATGCCTGTATTAGGATAGGTTCTTGATGTGGTTTACCTTAGGTAATTTAAGGATGATAAATTTTTAAGAAATTCCATCTTTATCGTCCTTGCTGTTCTCTCAAATCTTTGGAAGCATATTTTAAAAAAGCTAAAAAATGTTAATCTTCAAACTGAGATTAGAATTTAAATTAACATTAAATATTTTCAAGAAAATATAGTTATCAGAACAAACATTTAATTTTATTGATACTTGTACAAGTACATATAACTACTTTTAAGTCAGTGTAGCATTATGTGTAAGAATGAATGCCGTTTGCTGTGTCCATTTCTGGGAAGTTTATAAGAAAGGTTTATAGAATATTATTCAAACTAAAATTCTTATAAACTAAAAATTTTTTAAGCCATTCCTATCTCTTCTCTCAACTACTGAAAACAGCTGGTACTGTCTGCTTTAGTTCCTCGTGTCTTAAAAAATTGCGAGAGATCAAAAGGCAATGTAAATGTAGTGTTTCTCCAATCTTCCCAAGAGCTAAACTTACTGGGCTTGGTGTTCAAGTAGTTAGTAGAAAGCAAGTAAAGGAGATCGAAAATAATGGTATAAAATAATAGCAGATTGTAGGTAATTCCAAAGTTAGGTACTAACAGAGAGTGGAAAATCTAAACCCTAAGAAACTCACCATGTAAGATAATATTTTCTTTAAAAAACTCTCCCTCTTGTTTAAAAATTCCCAAATTAAGGAAATCCCAAAGGTTATCAGTATGCATGGAAAGTAGGATTTATACAGTTCCTAATTAATTTCATATGTGTAGTTTACATCATTTTATAAAAAATGAATAACTGAAATTACCCAGTTCAGTTTGTTAGTAACTAATTTGTTTTATGAAAGGTGAATAATTTAAACCATGTTTGTTTAAATTTAAATGGTTTAAATAATTTAAACCATTTGAATAATTAAAGGCTTAGTTGATATATTAACTTACTAATGAAGAAACAGACATTTAAAGTATTTTTTATTTTATTAACATTTATTTATTTATTTATTGGGAGGGAAAGGGGTTGGCAAACTTTTTCTGTAAAGCCCCAGCTAATATTTTACACTTTACAGGCCATCAGGTCTCTGTTATAACTGGTCATCTCTGCCATTGTAGTGTGAAAATACTTAAGCAAGTAGAATGGCTGGGTTCCAATAAAATTTTATTTATGAAAACTGAAATTTGAATTTCACATAATTTTCATACATCACAACATTATTTTTTCAATCATTAAAAATGTAAACACCGCCGAAACCGGTTTGGCTCAGTGGATAGAGCGTCGGCTTGCAGACTGAAAGGTCCCAGGTTCGATTCCGGTCAAGGGCATGTACCTGGGTTGCGGGCACATCCCCAGTAGGGAGTGTGCAGGAGGCAGCTGATCGATGTTTCTCTCTCATCGATGTTTCTAACTATCTATCTCTCTCCCTTCCTCTCTGTAAAAAATCAATAAAATATATTTTTAAAAAAATGTAAACACCATTCTTAGCTTTTGGGTTGTAGAAAACAGATGGTGGGTGGTATTTGGTCTGTCAGTCATGGTCTGCCATACCTTGCTTTAGTCTAAAACTGGAGAAAGTCAGTATTGGTGCAAAGAGTAGCAAATTTAACAGTTGTGGTTAAAAATATAAATAACGATGTTAAATTTCTAAACATTTATATTTGATTTTTCTGCATATTAGAGCTATACATTTTTTTGTTTGTATTTAAATTTTGCAGACCGTTGATATTCATAAAGAGAAAGTTGCAAGAAGAGAAATTGGTATTTTGACTACCAATAAAAACACTTCAAGGACACATAAGATTATTGCTCCAGCCAATCTTGAAAGACCGGTTCGTTATATTAGAAAACCTATTGACTATACAATTCTAGATGATATTGGACATGGAGTAAAGGTAAATATAATTTTTGTCAAACTTTTAAAAACAATAGCCCATGATGGAACTAACTCTAGAAAATTAAGCTTTTATCTTTCTGTTTCTAGAGAACCAAGTCTTAGCCCAGTGTGGTTCTGAAGGGTCCTTGCTGCTTTAAACTCTTTTAACTTCCTTGCTGCTTCTTAGTGCTATGTTCTCAGGTTTTAAATAATTATTTTTGAATGAATTGCATTTGCTTGATCAGTTAATGATAATACCTCATATATATGATAGATAAATGTGGTATAATCTTATTAACCTTTTAATGATTTAATATGACTGATTAAAATCATTCATTATGTTATTAAGTATTTATCTTAAAATTTTTACCATAAAAATTTATTAGCAAACTTTGGGCATTAGTTTTCAGAAAGAACATAAATAAACAAAAATGCACTTTGATTTTTCTAAAATAAAATAAAAATCTTAACATTTTGGGTGAGAATAATTTAGATAAAAGTAATATGTGAATTAATATTTCCACCGCTTTTGCATATATGGTCATTGTATTTTTTGGCTATCTTCTAAAATTCATTTGAGTGCCTGCTATGTATATAAAGTACCATGATCAAAAATTGGGAGGTATATAAATTTTATTTAAATTGGTGTTTGTACTTAAGAAAATATTCAGAATTTTAACTAAGTATTAAGTTATTTAAAGTTTGCATCTCACCAATGATTTTAAAGTCAATAACTTATGAAATGTGACTTGAGTAAATATATATGCTTATAAGTAAAACTGTATAGTTTATGCAGTTGATTTATGACTATAAGCAAATTTAAATTAAAAAATACTCTGCTAGTATGGCTGGTATGTGCATGAAAATGTACAATGTAAATTTAAAAACTTTTTCTTCCTCAGAATTTTGATAATCACTATTTGGAATTTGATATTTAATTTTATAATTGACACCTACATATATTTGGATTACTGTATTAATTAGAACATGTTAATATAGGATGTGTAATTGGATAGATAATTAATAACTGAAATTTATTTCAGCTTGGGAAAACCTTTTGAGATTTATTCAAGACTAGCAACTGCTAATAGAAAATTTTAGGGTACTGCCAGAATCTAATGACAAAAAGGCACTTTGAATATAAAACTATTTGTACTTGCTCACTTATATAATAAAATGGTGATTCTCTGCTTCAATGCTCATTTAATTCTCGAAGTAAAATGTTATTGTTTTAGGAGTGTGCAGTCCCTTTCAATTGTTTGGACTTTTAGTTTTTAGGGTCACTAATTTGAAGAAATCTTTAATAAAGTTAAGGTTTTGAATAAAACAGTGTCATATAATTTCATCAAAAAACTCTTGTTCATGACACATTCTGCTTTAACCACTCTTTCTATGATCTACTGAAACATTATTTTTTAATGCTGAATGCTTAACTTGTTTTTTCTTTGTTTTTCCCTTTCTCTTTACATCCTGAAGTTCCAACTAACCTTTCAATGCTTTTTTTCCTTACCTCTTTTATTTGCTCCATTTATGCATTAAGTGGTTGCTTAGATTTAAGGTAAGATTCCAGGGCTGGATTTCCATTCTCTGTTCTTATATAGAACATTACATATGGGGAGTGAAGAGATATTTGGCAGTTGGCCTTTTAAAACCAAATAATTCCTGTTTTTATTTATTTGTTATTTTTGTCATGCAACTTTGTGGTGTCTTCATGTTCCATGAGGACAGTTATTTTTGTATGTTCATTGCCCTATCTTGTGTGCCTAGACTAGTGCCTGACTCTTCATTAGGTGCTTAGTAAATATTTATTCAATAAATGGCTAATATATTCTGTGAAACTGAAATGTAAGTTACCCTATCATAAACTGTTATTATGAAATAAAATTAGCTGGATTATGCAAATGTAGAAATTTTGTTAAGGGTTGGAGAGCCAACTAATGTGCTTTGTTTAACCCTCCCCCTGTGTAATAGCCTTTTTATTCTATAAATGGTGTGCTGTATTACATACCTTGTGGCCACTATATCATTGTCTTTTGATTCTCAATGTAAAGAAATTGAGAAGCAGAAAATATTCAGTGTTACAGGGTGTTTTTTTTTAAGTTGCAGTATCGTGTATTTTGCAAAAAAGAAAATTAGTCTTTTTCCTCAAATTGCTATGTAAAATATATGCTTCATTATAAAATCACTTTGGGTTTTCAAGCTGAGGATTAATTATATGCAAAACATCAAAAGTGGATGATAGTGTTTAACAAAATACAAGTTAAGAATTAGAAATATTTTCTTTGGTTATTTGTTTTAGTAATATTTTAATATTTTGGAGAATTAATGGTAAAAGACACTCTAGTTACAAGAAGCCTATCAAATAGTACGTTACTAAAATTATTTCACCAAATTGAGCTTGCATTTTCTTTTTTTTCTTCTTTTTTTCCTTAGGTGAATTTTATAATTTATTTTCAAATACATATTCTTTCTAATACCTAATTGTTTGCCATGTCTTCAATGTAGAAAGTAATAGCAAGAAGACAAAATCACTGAGATCTGAATTATTAATTAGCTACGCACCATGTAGCCACAGAAATTTCAGTAGATTGTGGTAGGGAGATGCGACTAGAGGAGCCGAGGCAAACCCACTTCTTGTGCTATTGATCGGCTCTGTGCTCTCAGGCTTGGTGAATGAGGCTTGTGGAATTGTGAGGAGATTTCCTTTGCATCAAACAGGAAGAGCCAGACCCAAAATAGTGTGTGGCTACCTTGGCTCTTTCTCTCTTAAGTCTGTATTCAAATTTTGGCTATTGATATGTTAATCTTCAAAATAAATGAAATACACAGAGATAACTGAAGGAAAAACACAGAAATGAATAAAATGGATCAATTCTTTTCCTTTAAAGATTAGACCAGCTTGCCTAAGCTACTATCCCATGCTCATTTCCTCCAAACCTACTATGATTTCTTCTTGACCTTTCTGGATTCAGGATCTTCATGTGGAAGATAGGGCAGAATGAGTGGGAAATGAGAGACTCCTTGAAAGAAAGATCTAATATGGAAACATCACACTTGGATAAGATTCCGTAACATCTTTGCACCAGATAGCTCCTCTCCCTAGTACAGTGGCTCTGTACAGTAGCTGTTTCTACTGTACCTGGGTGGAGTTGACAGGGTGAGAAGAGTCCCCTGAGGTTACTGTAGGATCTAGAGTGCACCAATGCTGTCTTTTCTTTCTTCCTATTCCTCTTTGAATATGTCTGTCTGCTGTATCAACTTGGGGCACATTAAGAATTTTGGGTGAACCAAAACAAAGTAGAGTGAAAAATAAATTCAGCATATAGCAAATCATTTCTCTTTTTATGGTGGAAAAAATGATTAGTGGTTTTGGAAGGGTGATTAATGGAATAATAGAACATATTGAGGTAGAGAATAGAATTAAAGGAAAAAAGGTTAAAGTTATAAGGGACTACAAATAACTAACTAGTCCCATAGTTTTCCAACTGAGCTTCTTGGTGCCCTGTGGATTTTATCAGGTGCCAGGGAAGTCTCCTGATATTAGGTGGTGGTATCTGCTGTTTTGATTTCTCCTCAGCTCTTCCTCTGCTCTGTTTTGCTCTCATTGCTGTCAGATTTGATGCCTTTGGGATAGACTCTAAACAAAGTTAGTACTTTGGGATCAGACACATGGGAATTGACTCAAAAGAGACTTCCATGCTTAAAAGTTGAATTTTAAACTTTTTATACCTCATATTCTGGTGTGTGTTTTAAATTTTATTTTTATTGTTGAGGTTATTACAGATGTCCCACATTTTGGGTGGTGGAGTAAAAGACCTAAAGAAGATACTGCAATTTAAATGAAAACACCTTACATACCAAAAACTTAAATCAGATTTGGAAAGCTGATTTCATGTATTTTAACTATTCCATGTATAGAATAAAATTTTCCTTTACTCTTTTTCTATCCCTGCTCCTTTTCCTTCCTTTATAGCAAATTGCTGTAGTTTAGTATTTGGTTCACCGACTTCTCCTTCATCACAAAGTAACTTTGGGGTCTGTGTTGTTTAAGGTTGAGCTTAAAGGACTTTGGTTACTATTTTTAAAAAATCTTGTCATAAATTAAAATTTATAGTTTTAAAAGCTATTAGTTATTTGTCATGTTACTTCTAAAATTTTCACCAAATGTGGATTGATTTTTTAAAAAAACTTCTGGCATTTTCATTTTAAGATATGATTAGTATACCCTCTGCTTATTGATGATGGGGAGAACAAGGATAAGTTAATCTTTATTTTATTCTTACTTGGTAACCAGTTTGTCTTCTATTGTTTAAAAGCAACAACAAAAGGATTACTGATAAATGCTTCACTTTAAAAATACTGACATTTCAAAGGTATCATTTGTCATTAAAGATTGTTTTATCATCACACACAACTTGTTCACTGGGCTTTCATTTGAAGAGTTTGCTTTTTGTTCTATTATTTCTTGCCTATTCACATGACAGGTAGTGTTTTAGGATTTTAAAAAATTCCATTTAGTTTTGATAGCCTCAGTACTCTGTATACAATTATGATTTATTTTCTTAAAATTTATTTTTGAAATTACATATTTAAATGTATTCTAATTCCAGCGGTGTAATGTCTTGAAGTTTCATTTTACTCATGTAATTTGAATACTGTAGACATTCTTATTAGAAAAGCTAAGATCCTCTTTTGAAGTGTTTAGCAATCCAAAATACCAGGGGCTTAAGATAGCGTCAGGCATGAGCCTATATGGTGAACATTACACTGTTCAAAACAATTTGAGATTGCACTTGAATTGCATTTGTGAATGACTTTTCTCAGCTCCTTAAAACATCCCGATTTCTGGGGCTGGCTGTGTAAGTGCTGACATACTCCTTTTGTGATATCTATTGTTCCCATCTTACCCAGCTCTTCTGCACTTGCATTTTCAGTTCGGGTAGGATAGTGAGGAGTCAGGCCCCAGCTCTGATTCAGGACTATGTTGCTCACATCTTTCCCGTGACTGAATTCATCTTCATTTGGGGCCTGAGTGGGTCTCATTCCCACTGGAACGAGGACATTGCCTGTGGCCCCTGTACTGCTCACAGGTGAAGGGGATAGCTCAGCCCTAACTTTCTAGTTCAGATGTTTGGGAACATGCCCTAACTTCTGGCAGTGTGTAGGTAGGTGATTCCTTCATAAGAGAACTGAAAGAAATCGGAATTGTAAGGCTGATCCACTATTAAAAAACTAAAATTTTATCTGTATATCATGCAATTGAACTTTATTTTGCATTCTCTAGTTACTGGATCAAAACTATAGTTGTATATTTTATTTGAGAAGCGTATTTTGTTTTGTATGATATACTTACTATCTAAAAAACAAGGAATTGTTTAAGGGTGTCATTGTTTCTGATTGAGTTTATTCTTTATTAAAACTGAAGTTTTTATAGTTACCCTGTTTAATTTCAATTGAGTGTAGTATCAGATGGTCCAACCAGTGATCTGTTGGTGTGATGGCCTAATGGCAAATAAAGTCTTTGCATACAAGTTTACAATCATTTGAAAATTTCACATTAGGAAGAGTCCTTTGAGTACAACTGTAGAATAATAGTGGAGTAGAAATTGCAATTGAAATGCATGGCCTCCAATTCTTTTCCCTATTTAAACCTTCCCCTTCTTTGTTAAATAGCATAACATTATTTCCCCAAAATGCTACTTTGTTTCACTGCATACAAATTGAATTTTCCTTAAAACTTTTTAGGTGAGTACCCAGAATATGAAGATGGGTGGGCTGCCACGCACAACACCTCCAACTCAGAAACCTCCCAGCCCCCCTCTGTCAGGGAAAGGGACACTTGGGTGAGTATGTAACTAAGTAATAACAAAACGATTTCGGTAGTGTTGTGGGAAAGTGAACACTACATATATTTAATTTATTTTTGAAGATTTGAAAAGATAACATTTTCCTTCCTAGCATTATCTTTTTGTGAATAATTTTCCCTTTTCTTGGGAAACATTTTAATACTTTAAAAAGATTTTCTTTAGAATTTATTTTTCTAATGAATTTTACATTTAAGATGAAATCCTAACTAAAGTTCCTGGGTTATTATAAATTGCACTCTAATTCTTATTTTCATAAAAGTTTGTCTTTTGTATTATAGTTGACTATCCTTATTTAGACTATTCCTCTGAAGAGCACTATGTAGATTATAAAATTCTATATTCTCAAGTTAGGAGAATATTGAGCTTTAATTTGATCCTACAGAAGTGGGCTCTGGATTTGACTTTTGGCAGAAATGTTCAGTTAATAGAAAAGCTTGACTTTTTTCTTCTGTAGCATCACAATATAAAAACTTGGTTTATCGCGGAGATTTGTGATCAGGTAGGCATAATGCACCTCAGAAGTCAATGACCAAGATTACGATCCAGCCTTGCTCCTGCTCTGTGGTCTTATATCGTCAGCCTCTTAGTAAATTCTGTTTTTTCATCTGTAAAAGGGGGTAATATTTGTCATCTATCAATTTTTCAGAGTCACTACCATGAATTGGATTTTTAAAAAAAATGTATAAAACAAAAACAAATTGCTTTGACAACCATTGTCTTTATGATATATGCTTAAACTTTTTTAATTGACAATCTTGTTTTGGGCCCCCTCACCAAAAAAAACCCAAAAACACACACACACACAAAAACAAACAAAAACAAAACAAATGAAAACCAAAAACACACAGAAAATCATAAGCAATGTGAATCAGAAGACGAAGATGAATTGGGATATAAAAAAGGATGATGTTGGAAATTATAGTTAGGACAGTGGGAAACAAAAGAATAACAATTCCAGCCAGAAGTAGGATTTTATTTAGGTAGACAAAAAAAAAAAAAAATTCTGATGAATTCCAGCCAGGAATAGGATTTTATTTAGGTAAACAACAAAAAAAATCTGCTTAGATTAGAGAGGAACGAATCTAGTAGATCAAATAAGATTTACTCCTCAGGCTAGAATGTAGATGACATGGTGGAGTATCATTTTGCAGAGGAAAGAGAGTCAAATCAAGAGGAAGTGCTTGCTTTATTTTCCTGTGAACATGTACAGTTCTATCATGTATAGTACCTAATGGATTTTGTTAGGTTTTAAATCAAGATTATTAGCAAGGTAACCCACTGTAGTCACTAGTAAAATAAAATTTTCTGTTGCTCTCAAATTTTGATGATTACTCATATGCCAATACTTGTTTTGCTTGTGTGTTAACAAGGATTCTGCAGGATCCTCAGTCTCTGGGCACCATAAACCGGTTGATGGTCATAGCCTGGCCATCTTGCAGTCTTTGCCTGACCACCACATTTTGTTCCTCTGTCCCTTGTTTTTTAGCTTGTTTTTGTCATTGCCTGCACTGTATAGTTCTTAGTCAGCAAAGGTTTTTTTCTTGCTTGAAACAGAACGTTTTTGTTGTCTGGGAAAAATTGTCTGGAAATCAGATGTTTGGAAATTAATCAGTTTTGTATTATGGTTTTTTATATTTATGCACAGTTTCAGAGATGCCTAAACTTTTTAGTATTTTAAGTGCAAAGTCCTGACATTCCTTCCCCCCCCTCTTTAACCCAATATCTCATCTAGTGCCCCTTATTTATTTTTCGTTATAAATGTACATATGTATTTATGCAAGGAGATTTTGAGGGCAGCGGTGTGGCTGGGGTCTTGCAAAGTGACCTCATCCCAAATTGGAGAACCATGATGTGAGTAACCCAAGAGAGCAGAACTTAAAGGAAACTTGGGGGCTTTGGGGGCGAGAATTGAGAAATTCATAAGTTAAGTGAGTAACATCATTTCAGGAAAAGAAAGTTAATTTTCACATCTTGAGATCTCACTTTTTATACTTAAAAAAAATAATTTCAGAGAGGAAGGGAGAGGGAGAAAGAGATAGAAACATCAATGATGAGAGAGAATCATTGATCGGCTGCCTCCTGTATGCCTCACTGGGGATCGAGCCCACAACCCAGGCATGAGCCCTGACTGGGACCTCCTGATTCATAGGTTGACGCTCAACCACTGAACCATGCCGGCCGGGCCCAATTTTTTTCTTTTAAAGATCAGAATCTCATCTACAAAATGTTAGTTGAGAATTTATCATTGTCTTAAAAAATTTGGAAACCATACGCTGAACACATGAAACTAATACAAAATAATATTGAATGTATGCCGAAACCGGTTTGGCTCAGTGGATAGAGCGTCGGCCTGCGGACTGAAAGGTCCCGGGTTCGATTCCAGCCAAGGGCATGTACGTTGGTTGCGGGCACACCCCCAGTAGGAGATGTGCAGGAGGCAGCTGGTCGATGTTTCTCTCTCATCGATGTTTCTAACTCTCTATCCCTCTCTCTTCCTCTCTGTAAAAAATCAATAAAATATTTAAAAAAATATATTGAATGTAAACTGTGATTGAAAAATAAAAAATTAAAAATATATCTAAATGTTAACACACACACCAAAAAATAATTTGGAAACTGTATTGCCTTTCTTACTCTTTTCATTCTCTTCCTTTAAAAGGAAATTAAGGCACATATGTAATACCTTAATCAATAAAGGAAAAAAAAAGGGTAATATTTTAATAGAATCCAATTTGTTTTGTACTTTATAGTTCAGAGTAAATAAGGTAGAAAGACTTAGGCCTTTTTCTACCTCCCCCCTTCCTTTTAAATGTTGAACTCTGAGGGAGGGTCAGAGGTAGAGAGATCAAGGTGAAAGTTAGAGGAGGAAGTGAGGTGAGAATGGAAGGAGGTGAGATTAAATTGTTTGTTTTAGTGTATGGATATAGTGTAATTTCTATATAGTCACTGTATAGAAAAGGAAATACAGGGTTATAGTTGCTACTGATCTTCAATGTGGAGTTGTGGAGCCTGTCTTTGCGTATCTTTGGTTAGGGAGAGGGGTGAGGAAGATAATTGGTGCATTCATGCAATGCAGTTGGGAGACTTGGACATGGTACTAAAATAATTTGAACTCATCCAAGAAGAGTCTGTGAAACACTGGCTTATCTGGTGGGAGAACCTTTGTGCTCACTGAGGATGAATGAACAAAATTGCATTAGCACAGGGAAATGAGGTTGGAGACTAAAAATAACAATTCTCATCACAATGATGGAGAAATTTTACTTAAGGAAAGACTGAAATGGTACCTGGGTTATGTAAAAAGCACATTTTTCTATCTCTCAGTACAAATTGTATTTCACTACTGGCAACTCTTTGAATTTATTGTGCCGAAACTTGCTGATCACACAATACATCCGCTCTTCTTTTTGTAGGCGGCACTCCCCCTATCGCACACTGGAGCCAGTGCGTCCTCCAGTGGTACCCAATGATTACGTACCTAGCCCAACCCGTAATATGGCTCCCTCGCAGCAGAGCCCTGTGAGGACAGCTTCTGTGAATCAAAGAAATCGAACTTACAGGTATTTTCTCTACCTCAGTGCAGAATGTGATGGTCACAGCACCATTATTTGTGCAGATCACTTCAGTTAAATCTCTCTCATTTTCCAAGCACTAAGTTCTTTTCCTCACTCTGCTCTCCCAAACCTCATCTAATTCCACCTCTCTCTCCTCATGTTCTGATGCAACTTTGAGCAGTCAGGAAGTTGGGGGGAGCGGTGGGGGGGTAGACATATTAAAGTATAAACTTCTCTGCAAAATTAATAGTTATAATTGACCTTAAAAAATATAGACCAGATATGGGAAATTTCAAGTTGTTTTTTGGTGGAACTTTACAGATGAAAAACTACATGCAGTAAAACATTAATATGGGATAGTATATCAAGATACTATGACAAATAAAATTAAATAGTCTGTTCAGAAGTTTCTTCAGACAGGCAATAAACTGGAGTAAAAGAAAGTCTTATTTTATATTTTGCGCCCCTTCACTTATTATTTATGTTTATAATTTTTTTCTTTAATATATGCTTACTAAACAGTGGTCAAAACAAGTTTCTTGAACTCTGCTTTTTCCTCTACTAATTAAGAAATTCATATTTGAAGCAGAAGGCTTGAATTATTTTATTGTTACTGTATTCATCAGAAAATGCTGGGAAGTGCTGGAGATCCCTCACTGCATATAAATACTCATGTCTTGGTGGCTCCCGTTTCTTTAGCAGCAGTGGGAGTAGTGGAGGAAGCCACCCCAGTAGTCGGAGCAGCAGCCGGGAGAACAGTGGAAGTGGGAGTGTAGGCGTTCCCATCGCTGTTCCTACTCCCTCTCCTCCCAGTGTCTTCCCAGGTAAAACATGGTGCTTCATCTTCACTTGTCCTTTCTGAGTTTAAATTCCGTTTCTGATTTCATTACAGTGGGCTTTCTTCATAATCACGATTTGTATTTCCTTTTGGACTCCATAAGTGTTGGGAAATCTTTATTGTGCTTTTGTTATTTTTAACCAAGTAATTTGCCAGTTGATGCTCACACACTTCTCTGTACTTTGGTTTTACGTCTTCAGTGCCGCAAGCTCTGTGGGTGCTTAGAGGTTTCAGGCCCCACCTTGGTGTGTTGTATGTTCCATTCCAGCTGTGTGATGGCAGTGCATGCCTTAGGACACAGGAGACTCAGTGTGAGAAGTCATATTTATAACAAAGGGTTGGGAAAATATCACAGTAGTTTTGACAGTTAAATTTAGTGGAGTGTTGGAATTTAATAGTCTCTGAAATGCTACCCTCTTTTCTCTGAAACAGAAAAATGTGCTTATTTAATCTGAGGACACCAAAGTGAAAATTCAGTTTTAAAAGCATGACACACAAGACATAGGGATAGACTGTCACATCATTAATTTACTAATTTAACTTACTTATCTTAATAACAAATAGATACTACCTTTTAAAAGACCATGGAAAAGAGAGATTCGTGTTTTTCTGAATGATTTTTTACCTGATAAGATATTTATGTCTGGAACATATGTTTGTTTTCTGATTTGGGTAATTCAGTCTGGAATGCTGTTGTTTCTTAGTATTTAGTGTTGTTGTATATCACTTACAGAATATTATGCTAAAGATTACATATGAAGGGAACATTTTTCTTACAGAATAGTGGCTTTCAGGTAAAAAGGAATGCTTGTTTCTTAATGAATTAAAGAATTCATTTAATTGTGTCTTGAATTATTTGCTGCACATCTAATAATCCTTTAACATAAGCTTTATTCATTTTGCTTTTTAACGCCCTCTTCTATTCTTTGGTTAGTGTTGAGCACTGAATATCTAACATTAAGTCCTCTTATGCCTTACTCGTCCTGCCTAATGGGATTGCCTCATTAATGCTGCCTCTTACTCCTCTTTCCCCTCAGCCCCTGCTGGCTCTGCTGGTACTCCTCCCCTTCCTGCTACTTCCGCATCTGCCCCTGTCCCTATTGTTCCTGCTACTGTCCCTTCCTCCACTGCCCCAGACGCAGCTTCTGGGGGTGCCCAGGCCCTTGCTGATGGCTTCGCTTCTCCAACTCCCCCTGTTGTTTCTTCTACTCCCCCTACAGGTGAGTATTGGCTTATTCCTTGGCAGGCTCACTCCAGTCATCTGGCTCTCTTATTACTTGGAACTCTGGCTTCGTGATGTTTGTTTGTTTGTTTGTTTGTGCTTTGTATATATAAGAATAATTTACTAACTAACTAGAAAATGGCACATGACCAAAATAAAATATTCTAAGGAAATTAGGGTAAAGTTTCTCATATATTTTTTCCAATAGAGCAGCACAAATATCAATTTTTTATTGCTTGAATTTCATTTACTAGAGATTTATGAATTTATTATGGAGATGTCTTATAAACAGTCTTGGAAAGTTGTCATTTAGAAATACTGTCTGTTACAGGTTAGGTTATTAAAAAAATCTATGACTAATTCTAAGGTATGTTTTATAGGAGATATTTGATATAGCTGTAAGTCTCTTATTAGTTTTTTATAACAGAATCTGTTGCTTATTATAGCAGCATTGGAAACATAGACAATGGACTTTTAAAGAATTTCACGTTTACTTAAGTTTTATTTAAGGTTGACTGGTGTTTTGTTGTTTTAAAATTATAACCTAAAATCTGTTTTTTGATGGGGAAGGAGAAAAGGGCCCAATTGCTACAAAATATATTTGCAAAGATAATAATGATGCTGGTGAGTAAATAAGTTCTTATCTGTGATAAAAATGTATGTGTTTGGTTACACATCACCTTAGTTTGCCAAGAACTTCATATCCTATATAATAAAGAGGTAATACGCAAATTGACCGTCACGCCCTCTCACAAGATGGCCAGCAGGGGAGGGCAGTTAGGGGCGACCAGGCTGGCAGGGGAGGGCAGTTGTGGGTGACCAGGCCAGCAGAGGAGGGCAATTGGAGGTGACCAGGCTGGCAAGGGAACAGTTAGGGGTGATCAGGCAGGCAGGGGAACAGTTAGGGGTGATCAGGCTGGCAGGGGAACAGTTAGGGGTGATCAGGCAGGCAGGGGAACAGTTAGGGGTGATCAGGCAGGCAGGGGAACAGTTAGGGGTGATCAGGCAGGCAGGCAGGCGAGCAGTTGGGAGCCAGCAGTCCTGGATTGTGAGAGGGATGTCCGACTGCCGGTTTAGGCCTGATCCCACAGGGTCCCAGATTGGAGAGGGTGCAGGCTGGGCTGAGGGACACCCCCCTTCACCCCCCAGTGCATGAATTTTGTGCACTGGGCATCTAGTATTATATATTTGGCTCTGCTGCTATGAGCAGATATTTAGATGTATTAAAAGACACTTTTAGTTGAGATGGATTTTGGATGGTGTTCAATAGGATAACTTCTGTAATAGCATTTTTTAAGAAAAGCTTCCTACAGTGTGCAGACGTAAACATGGGTTGTTCTCTGATCTGTAAACAGCTCTATTTGGTCAGACTGGCAAGTTAACTATGGGAATTTTGTTGTGCCCCTGCATTGATAAGGGTAAATGATACATCCTGAAATCATTGTAGGCCCAGAAAGGACAAATTACCCCACCTGGGAGTCAACATTTTTATAATTTAATAACAGGTGCTGGTTCATAGTCTGCACTGAATAAACATGTTGTATGAGTGCATAATTACAGGTTTTTTAAAAACAAAAAGTGAAGTATTAAGTGCCTCAATAACAATTTATATAGATTAAATCTTTTTTTATACTGTGTCTTCAAATCCCAAGTACTTTTTTCTTTTTATTAAGGTATAGTTTATGTACAGTAAAATTTATCCTTTTTAATATGTATTTCTGCGAGTTTTGAATTGTATGCATTGATATAACCACAACTACCGTCAGGATGTAGAAACAGTCTTAACACCTTCTGATTTCCTCCATGCTCTCGTGTAGTCAGTCCTTCACTTTCACTCCAAGCCCCTGACAACCAGGTGATCTGTTTTTTGGGGTTTTTTTTGTTTTGTCTCTAAAGTATTGCCGTTGTAAGAATATCATGTAAATGGAAGCATATGGTATATAGCTTTTTGGGGTCTGGCTTTTTGGCACATTGCATTTGATATTTATCCATGTTGTTGCATGTTTCATTATTTTGTCCCTTTTTATTACTGAATAGTGTTCTGTATGGATGCACACAATTTGTTTATCCCTTTCCTATTTGAGGGACATTTGGATTATTTCCTGTTTGGGGTGGTGATGACTAAAGCTGCCATAAACGTTTGCACACAGGTTTTTGTGTGAGCTTAGGTTTTCACTTCATTTTATTTCTTTAGTGGATTGTGCTTTTGGTGTCATATTTACAAACTCTTTACCTTGCATATAATCATAAAGATTTTGTCCTGTTTTCTTCTAGAGGTCATTTTAGGTTTTACAGTTAGGATTATGGTCACTAACTGTGGTTTTGTTTTGGTTTTCAACCCAAAGCAAAGTAAATGCCTTATTAATGGACTCTTTCATTTAGTGTCTCTGAGTCATGGAGGACTTATCACATATGGGACTTTAGACTGGATCTAACTAGATAAACTTTATAATGGTGTGAATTATCAGATGTGTTTAACTTGATCCTAGTCTTGTTTTAGTTTGTTCCATATTAACTACTAAAATGCCAATAATGTATTTGTATCTGGTGATTCCAATGACAGAATGTACCCTGTTAAATAATAGTTATTTTTTTATTTTTTATCATGGTTACAGTGAGTTGACAGTGGATTATGTTTAAGCTTTCTTACTCAAGATTTTTATACAATAGAATTGATTTTTAGGTTTCAATACTGTCATATGTAAAAAGTGGCATAGCAAATCTTTTTTTAAATTATTATTAATACTGTCTTTATTTGTGTTTCCTCTGTAAAACCCTGAGCCAACCACTTTCCCCAGGCTGCCCGGGTGGTCTAGGAAAAGGAACATACAGGGCAGACCAGACACGGGAGAAAGAACTGTGGGAGGTGGAGACAGCCCCTTCCCATGGCGAAGAGGATGAGAAAGGCCCCTCAGGCAAAGAGCCCCGTGACCTCCGTGACCTCTGAGCGGGCACAGCCCAGAGCACAGGAGAAGCGCTGCTGTTTCCTGGCAGAACCCGTGATGAGGCTCCCTAACCCAGCCCCAGCCCCAGCCCCAGCCCCAGCCCCACAGTTTAAGAAATTACAGTTATGAGACAAAACTAAAAGCAAATCAAAAAATGTGTCTTGTCTTTCTTTTCTCCTTTCACTTTCCCTTCTTTCCTCTCTTACCCTTTTTCATTTCCTTTCCCCTCCTTCTTTCTCTTCCCCTTATCCCCTCTCCTTCCCTCATCTTTTCTTCCCCTATACTTCACTCTTTCTCTTTCTTTTCTCCCTCCCATTCCCTCTCTTCTTCTCCCCCCCCAATTTTATTTTTAGAGAGAGTGAGGGGGAGAGTGAGAGAAACGTTGATTTGCTGTTCCACTTATTTATGCATTCCTTGGTTGGTTGCTTCTTGTATATGCCCTGACTGGAGGTGAACCTGCAGCCTTGGTGTGTGGGGATGACACTGGAACCAGCTGAGCTATCCGGCAGGGCCCTCTCTGCCTCTTGCCTGCTGGAGTGGTCTCTCTGGGTGCTCGAGTGCTTTGTCTGTCTGGACCAGTTGGCCCCCAGCCGAATGGTTTTGAGAGGGAGTGAAGACAAAATTTAGGAACTGGTTTGCATGAGGAAATTGGATGGTTAGGAAAGACTGTCTTCAGTTGGCATTAGTTATTGAAGTGCTCTCAGAGATCAAAATACAGTGAAATTGCTGAAAAATAGGTTAACGGATGTTATTAAAAATAAGGTATATTTTGATTTGCTTTTAGTTTTGTCTCATAACTGTAATTTCTTAAACTGTAATTTTAAAACAACAATCTAGTTTTAGAGATGGATGTCTTTGAATAAAGATGTGTTTGATTTAATTATGTCAATTGACCTTTTGCTAGAAATATTTTGTTTCCCTTTAATTGCTTTGCTACCTTACAGTTATTATTATTTTGGGATAAGTGTGTGTCAAACATTTTTTCTTTTGTTTTCCCAAATGGCATTCTTATCTTATTGAGTTTTAATTTTCAGTATTTTTAGTGGATTTGGGGTGGGGGGACTGGGCTGAGGAAGTGAGCCGTAAATTTTAATTAATTGTGATGATTTTGAAACCCTCTACAATTATTAATTTAATACAATTAAAATATTAATTAATAATCTGTTTACATGTAGCTTTTCTAAGCCTAATCATGAATCTATTCTCCTGTTTTTTCACTTTAGTATGTCTGCTGAGCAGTAACTGTTACCTTGCATTGTTTGTCAGATAACTAATTAGCTAAACTCTCATTTTCCATCATATTATTAAGATTCAAGCATACCTGAAGTATTTCATTGCCTGAGATAATTTTCTTTTAATGGCATATTTACGTTTTTTTCCTTTTCTAGGTCATCCTGTTCAGTTCTATAGCATGAACAGACCTGCCTCTCGCCATACTCCCCCAACAGTAGGGGGCTCGTTGCCCTATCGACGCCCTCCTTCCATCACCTCACAAACAAGCCTTCAGACTCAGATGAATGGAGGACCTTTCTATAGCCAGAATCCAGGTTAGATTTTCTTTTGCAAATTATAGAACATACCTGGTTAAAAATCTTCAATCACAGAGAGAAAAAACGCTTATTTACAAACTATTAGCACATGCTAGGTGGTTAGTACTAGTTTTTTGAATAAATGGAGGAATGAATACAAGGTTACTAATACTGTATTTTCCATTTCCTTTTTTTTAACTCAATAATGGTTTCCATGTAAAGTTGTAGAACTTAATTTTTTGAACAGAATCTTTTTTAATGTGCTAGTGATTATTTGCTTTTAAAAATAATAGTGCGGCAAACAATATTTTCTTCCTATTTATCAGATATCCATGCTCTATGAATAGCAGATAATGAAAATTGAGTGTACATGGACAGAGTTTATAAGTGGCGAAGTAAAAGGGACATTTTTGAAGCTGCTTTGTGCAAGGGAGTTGTACTGTCTTATTCAATTCTCCTACCAAACCTATGGGAAAACGGACTTGGACAGATTGATTCAGATAGAGCAATCACCTTTCAGTTGCATGCATACAGAAAACGTAATCTCACATGTATTTAATAGTATATGTCATAATTTTTGCTTCTTCTCCAGAGAGGGTAAGAGCACATCTTAGACTTTGTGAATGTTGTGGCCATGGTATGTCAGCCTACTATGTTCTTCTGGATTTTTGTCAAGAGGCCAGTCAGGCTCTAGCTGGTTTGGCTCAGTGGATAGAGTGTTGGCCTGCGGACTGAAGGGTCTCAGGTTCAATTCCGGTCAAGGGCATATGCCCGGGTTGCAGGCTTGATCCCCCAAGTAGGGGGTGTGCAGGAGGCAGCTGATCAGTGATTCTCTCTCATCATTGATGTTTCTCTCTCTCTCCCTCTCCTCCCCCCTCTCCCTTCCTCTATGAAATCAATAATATATATAGAGAGAGGCCAGTCAGTTCGTTCCATATTTGATAAACCCTGAATTTAAAATTATAGCCTCAATTTTATGGAGTGGAAATCTGTCTCCTATGGCTACTACCTTTTGGTGAAACCTTGTTGCATTTGGAGTCATGTAGAAGAAATATGCTCCCCCTTCATAAATGCAGTTTAAGTAATACAGTGGGGCCTTGACTTATGAGTTTAATTTGTTCCGTGATGGAGGTCGTAACTCAAATTACTCTTATGTCAAATCAAAAGTGAACGAGTGAGACACGTGATGCTGGGCTGATGTTGTGGCGTTCACTGTGACGTTCGCTGCGCCAACTAGCGGTGGGGTATTTGAAGCTGGCTCGTAACCTGAATTTTAGCTCGCAACTCAAAGCAAAAAATCGGCTGAGAGACGGCTCATATCTCGAAAAACTCGTTAGTCGGGACACTCGTAAGTCAAGGCCTCACTGTACTTTTATACTTATCATTTGATTCTTATAATTATGTGATCATTTTCATCTGTATTTTCACAGGTGAGGCAACTAAGACTGAAGTGATGATCAGGTTAGGATTTGAATTTAGGTTATCTGATTCCATGTTCTTTCTGTTTTAACTATGCTACCTACCTTAAGATTAAAAAACAATCCTTTGCCCGGCCAGTGTTGCTCAGTGGTTGAGTGTTGACCTATGAACCAGGAGGTCATGGTTTGATTCTCGATCAAGCCAGATGCCTAGGTTGCAGGCTTGATCTTCAGGGTGGGGCATGCAGGAGGTAGCCAATCAACGATACTCTCTCATCATTGATGTTTCTGTGTCTCTCTCTCCCTTCCTCTCTGAAATCAGTAAAATAAAAACAAAACAAAAAGTCCTTCTTTTACCCTCTCATTGTGTTCTCTTTTGTCTGGAGGAAGATGTCCACCATGTAAAGTGCATCAGAGCCTGAGACCTTGCCATTCTTTTATACAGTTACTAGAGGCCCGATGCACAAAATTCATGCAAGAGTAGGCCTTCCTTCCCCCGGCTGCCGGCACCAGCTTCCCTATGGCACCCAGGACCGGGCTTCCCTCGCAGCCCCTTCTTTGTCTGGAAGGCCATTGGTCTACTTAGCATATTACGCTTTTATTATTATAGACTAGAGGCCCGATGCAAGAAATTTGTGCAAGGGGCTCAGACCTCGAAGCTGTGGTGGCTTGCCTTGGCCCTTGCAGCCCCAGTTTCGTCTGGAAGGTCGTCCGGAAGGACGTTAGGCTGTCCAGTCTAATTAGCATATTAAGCTTTTATTATTATAGATATCCTGGGATAGTGCTCAGTAACTACTTGTTAAATGTAGAATGAGTCCCTTGTTCCTTTATTCAAATCTCTTTACTGGTTTGGGTTTCTCTTGTAGATTAAATGCCAAATTTATAGACTAATTACAGTGTGCACTGTAGTGTGATTACCAACTGCCTTACTTGAAATATATTTATCTTACTGCTATCTTTGATCATACTTACTGATTTTGGCTGCAGCGTTCTTTTTAACTCATTTTGAGCTTAATTTTGACAAACCTGCCTGTCTTTTCATCCATTCTCTTAAGTCACAGTGTCCCAAACCCATATTAGAATAGGAGATATTTTGTGCCTAAATGCATTTTTATTTTTAACTTGTAGTTTGTTAGATGTGGGTTATTTCATAGTTCTGAAGGTAAGCTCTCTCCCTGGCCCTCTGTACTGGGGCCAAGATGCTTCCCTGTTACAGCTTGGGACCAACTGTGCACAATGCACAGAACGTATACTGTACGCAAGGGTATTCCGTGCTGTGCACATGGGAGGGGAAGTTATTTGAAGGCTGTTTATGCACATTTATACATGTTTTAAATACTTATTTTAATACTTTTCTTTATAAGTCTAATTTTAACATACTTGAGAGAATATGTTAAAGTAGAAGAATACCTTACTCTATGGAATGATGTTAATGAAAGTATTTTTTATGCTCATGAAAGTTCAGTGAATTGAGATTTTGAGCCTTCTGCGTAATGTGTGAGACAATTTAGTTAGTTGGCTGCTTTGTTCCTGTCCTCTGTGTTAATTTCTGCCTTTCTACTCCAGGATTCGGTAACTATTTACAGAGGGTAGATATAGCTTTGCTAGCTGATTAATCAGTGCTTTTCCTAATTGAAAAAAAAAAAAATTGTTTTTTCCTAAAACATGTTCTTTGAAAAACATTTTTTTGCAAGACTTAATATCTTGCAAACCAGTGTTTAAGGCTATTAGATGCTCCTTTATTTCATTTGCTTTAGCGTATCATTTAAGTCTCATGTATTACTCCACTGATCTTACAGTGGTCCTTGTTTTTTCATCTTTAAAATGAGAAAATTTGTTGTGCTTTTCCAAGTAGCTAATAACCTGATTTAACAAAATGATCCCAGATATGTGTTATATGAGCTTTTTTGTGTGCATTTGGAGGCTGGACATGAATGCATGCTTCTGAAGAAGTGAGCTGACAGGCCGGGATTCATGTGAATATTCCCTGGGGTTTTCTCTGAGATGTAACTCTAGCATCACTGTTACTACATTTGGCTTGCGTTTGGAAGGGCATTATAACATAGGAATTAAAATCCAGAACACCCAGTGTCTGGAGTCTAGTCTTAGGAGCACAGGAATTTCTTTTCTAATGAGATTATTTCAGAAACAAGTTGATGAAAGTAACTTTCAGGGCCTAACTGAAATCCTTTGGTTCTCCTTGTTTCTTAATCTAATCCAGCCAAAGAAATAGCAGCACCAATTTATCATTCATCTTGTCAGCATTAAGTAGGGTCATTGAAACAAATAGGACTAATCACAAGTTAACAGTTTTTACTTTACTTTAAATATAAATATGAAGCACCTTGGTGTTAAAAAGGAATAAATATGTGTACTTATTTGTACACATTTATTTATATAAACCTAGTTTGGTAAGTGTCTCAGGCGCTGTAACAGAGTCCAGAGACTAGGTGGCTTATAAACAAGAGAGACTGCCCACTGCCCTGGAAGCTGGGAGTCGGAGGTCAGGGCGCTAATGGTGGAGTTCTGTGAGAACCCCTCCGGCTGCAGACTGCGGTCTTCATGTTGTGTCCTGTAGCCTTTCTTTTATGAGTCCTAATTCCGTTCGTGAGGGCTGCACCCCTGACTTAATCATCTCCCAAAGGCCCCATTTCTAAATACCATCACATTAGGAATTAGGATTTCAATGGATGAATTTTGAGGGAACATAAACATTCAGTCCACTCTCTCTGAAAATCAATGGAAAAAAATACCCTAAGAAAAGAAAAGTGCTAAACAGCCTACTTACAAAAAGACTGTTGTGAGTTAAGCACCTAATCATTCATTTTTTGGAGTACCAGAAGGTCTTCTTTTGTTTGTTTTTCATTTGGAGTAGAGACAATGACTGAAGTGGGAAATGTCCTGCTTTCCTGTTACAGGGAGGTTGGGACGGGTGCTGACAGAAGAGGAACTTTTCACCTTATTTGATATGAACATTTATGTAATTGCACTTTTCTAATGCCAGTTGCTGTCTGTTGCTGTTTCTCAGTTTTATCTGCTGTTTTGTCTGTTCATTGACTCTCCTTCTTACCCCCATTTGGGAAGCAGGGCAATGTGAACATACCCACAATTGTTTCGGAGGGTAGGAGACAGCATGCAGCTTACGGATTTATTACCAAGAAATACGACTTTAGGGAAAAACCTAACCAAAAGATATCTTTTGAAGAAGGGTATCGATTTCTAAGGTTCTACTACTCTGCCCCTTAAATCTAGATACGCTTCGTGATTATCTGCTTAACTCTTGTCTGCATAGTACATATGCTGTCCCTGCATCTACCCACAGCATGTCATCTCCTGCTGAGCTCTCCTCGCTCTTTACCTCTCAGTTTTTCTCTCAGACTTAACCCCAGCTTTCCAGTTGCCTCCCAGGTCTGTGCCCACATCACTGTCATGCATCCTAGTTATCACATCTCTCTCTCCCTGACCTGCTTCCTCACCAGCCCCTTCCCTGTACTACCTACCAAGGTTAATGTGGTTAAATGGCACCTCCACCTTCATAGTTAGGAAAACTAAAAAAATCTAAGAATCATCTTTAGCTGTTGAGCTCCTTCATGCACTAGCCAATCCTTGTACGTATTCTTCCTCCACACTGTGTTACTAAGTTCTCTCCTTCCTATTTCTGCTGCCCGCACCGCCCCCCCCCCCCCTTTTTTTTGGTGCCAGGCTTTCTGCATACATTTTTTGTTTTGGAAATTTTATTTGCAACCACTCTGTAAAGTAAGTTGCATTATCTATCTTTTAAAATATCACATTTATGGAATAGGCACAAAGAGGCTAATTAACTTGCTGTTCCAACATCAAAGAAATGGTGAATCAGGTTAATAGATGTTGGGTGACATTAAAGTCCAGTCTCTTTCCACTGAGAAGTCTTTCACCTAACACACAAGGTCTCTCACTTTAACATCCACCCGTTCTTTCTGTGCTTTCTGCTTCTCTCTGGAGTATCTTACGCTAGCCGTGCGGAATACCTCCGGGCCTGCGGGCTGCTCACCTGTAAGCCTCTGTCCTCACTTGGTTGTCAGCTTGTCTTTCTCAGCTCTTGTCTGCTTGTCAGTCCAGCTCCATTTCCTCAAGTCACATCTGGTCTTCCTCCCTGCTACCCCTCCACTGACACTACCATGTCTCACCAACCATCACCACCTGCCGGAAATTGCTACAAGTAATTGTTGGGTTAACATTGCTATTTTGTTTATATGCCCAGTTAGAATGTGATCTCTTTGAGGGTGGTGACTGTTCATTTTTTAAGTTTTATTAGTCTTAACTGTAGTTTGGAGTCATTAAAGATATTCTCTCTTTATAAGAAGATGCTTGCCATACTTTATACCCATTCTGAAGGAAACTATAACTGTAGAGTTAATCCTGGGAAATTGTTGGGCCCACACCTGGCTTATCTGTGTGTTCACATATGTCAGACATTTGTTGCAGGTTTACTAGTGCTAGACACTATACCAGGTGTTTGCGATAAGGGAAAGGCACCGAGAGGAGAGGAGAATGACTGGAATGAGGCCAACACTTTTCTGCAGGGTCAGGGAGAAAAATGTACCTGCTTGAGCAGGTGGTATGAATTGGGACTATGAAAAATTTTAATGACACAGACCTGACTCTCAGAGAATGGTTTTGGTATTGGTCTCTTAGTAGAGTGCTTGCCACTTAGTAGGAAGTCAGTAAATATTCATGTAATTAATGAGTAAAGAACTAATTTATTTGCCTGTTAATGTAATGAAATATAACTTTAGAATGTTGGTATGTAATGGGTTTTTCCCTTCTACTGACAAATAGTTAAATTTGTAACTATCAAGGTAATTTCCAGAAACCCAAATTATTCATTGTAGTCTGAAGAAATCCTTTTCTTTGAGAAGGCCTGTTATTGATATGAAAAGCTCAG
The DNA here is from genome assembly GCF_028538775.1 of Myotis yumanensis. Taxonomy (NCBI): domain Eukaryota; kingdom Metazoa; phylum Chordata; class Mammalia; order Chiroptera; family Vespertilionidae; genus Myotis; species Myotis yumanensis. The sequence continues at coordinate 10,986,548 of NW_027223759.1, forward strand.
TTTGCCATTATATGTTAGAGTAGGCCTGTATGGATGAATGACTGCTTCCTGTTGTAATTTTTAAAAACTTCCTTAAAACTCTCCTAATACTTTGTTTTGTGTGTTGATGAATTATCCCTCAAAAGAGGATCCTTAATATATCTTATAACATGTTCGTGCATAGTGGTTTCCCTCCTTATATGTTCGTTTTATTGTATTATCCTTTTCTTTTAATGTAACTCGCCCTTACCCCTTATCCTCCACACCTTTTTTGTTTTTACAGTATCTCTTGCTCCTCCTCCTCCCTCCATCCTACAGGTAACTCCTCAGTTACCTTTAATGGGATTTGTGGCCAGAGTCCAAGAAAATAGTAAGTTTATGTCTTCTTTATGCTGTAGATCAGATTGTAGGCATAAAATGTCATTTATATGTGATTGGCTAAGTATTCATTTGCTGATACCTCAAGTATTTGAATATTATGAATAAGTCACTATATGAGCAGCTAGTAGGGATGAGAAAATAATTAAGATGAAATTCTCTACGTTCCAATAACTTAAAATCTGGTAGTGAAAAAAAATTTAAATAAGGCACATGTAAGAAAAGAAAGATCACATCTGAGATGTTCTTTAATCACTAGCTAGCCCATTTTTTTTCCCTCTGGGATGCTCAAACAAGTAGCCTAGTGTTTTATTACTGGAATTTAGGGTTTTGTGGCTGGCCTGAGAATTTTCCTTTGGTCCTGATTTCAGATGTAAAAATGGCCAGGCCCTGGTAGGTCTCAGGGGACCAAATTGCCTCTCTATTTCCTAAGAGGCCTCATAGATTGGCAGTGAATTACCATTGGCCTGTGGTCTGGTGTTGAGTTATGCAGGATCGCATAACTAATTTTATTGACAAATTGAGTCTTCTCCCAGGGAAGTATTAGGGAATCTCAGGAGACTGATGTCTGCAAAGCAGGAGGCCTGTGTCAACATTCAGTGACGAATTGTACAGAGACCAGTGAACGTAGTCTGACTGGGTGATGACTCCTCTGCAAGCAGTCTGCCTGAGGAACTATATTGTCATCAGAAGGTTCTTGGTGGGCATGGAATCTGAACAAGGGAAATGGCATTAAAGGAAGAGTTAGTGTTGTCAGGCTGAAGTCGCCCATTGGCATCTAGTTAACAGGGATGGCCTCACCAATGGGGTAGAAGATGTGCACGCTGTTGCTTAGGACTCTTGCTCCTTTGGACGTGGGCATTGCCAGTGATAGAATGTAAGCTCTGTGAGAGCAGGGACTTCTGCCTGTTTTGTTCATGGGCTGTTTCTCCAGCACTTAGGAAAGCATCTGACACATAGCAAACACTTTTAGTCCCTCCTTTTTTGTGCTTCCCTAGTGAATTAAAGCCCCGTTTTTATTGACACATTTCTTCTTGTATTTTAACTGATGATAATCCAGTTTTACTAGCGTGAGGGCTCAATCTCTCTTCCAGGTGCCTTTGCACCTCTACTTGCTAGTTTCTGAAAATAGCTTATATTACTTGAGTGTATTGGAGGGTATTCCATGACACCTACAGTGTTTACCACAATGTGATTGCCTTTTGGGTTATCTTTTCTAATTTCTTTCCATAGTCATAAACATTTCTCACCTACAAAATGTATAAGAATAAGAAACTTTCTGTCTGAGGTGTGCTGTAGTTGATTTAAAGACATAGTAGGACTTATACATTCAAATGAATGTTGTCCTCTTCAAAACATTCACCTTGGAAAGATACATACCTATCTTTTGGGATTATCGTCATAGCTTTCAAATACATTATTTTGAAGTCCCTCTGAATTAAGATTGATGTTTGAAAGAAGTTTGGAATTATTTGGAACCAGTTCTACTGTGCTAAGTATTGTAGCAAGGATCCCGTTATTCTTCTTAAAACCCTTCCATGGCTCCCCTTTGCTCTTTGGATAAAGTTCAAACTGTTGCAAGGCCCTTCCTGCTTAGTCCTCTTTAGCTTCCTCAAGCTTCTTTGTGCTGAACTTTGGTCAGTTCTTGCTTTCTTACCTTTGCATTTGTTTTTTCCTTTACATCTGACACGAAATATCCACCCCCACTCCATCCCACCCCCTAGACATTAACTCTTACTCATTCTTTCAGGTTTCAGAAACCCATGTAAGAGGGTTAGTCTACTGCTGTATTTTCCATAACGACTTAAAGCACTTACTGCACTTAATTCTAAACAGAAGTTTGGCTGTCCATGTCTCCAAGACTTTTGCTCACTGCTCTATTCCCAGTGCTGAGTGTAGTAAGTACCTCACCATAGTGGCTTTCAGTTGATGTTTGTTGAGGGAATAATAATGAAACTTTACCTTCAAGTTAGTGTGTTAATCTTATCCCATAGTATTGTAAGCTTTTAAGATAATAAACATTGGCATTCCAATTTCTGCTCTTCCACTTAATTCTGTAGGCATGAAAGCCAGTTTTCCCATTCATAAATTGGCCCTCAGGTGGTTATTAGAAAAGGTAAAAATGAGCAGTGGCAGCATTTTTGAGTAATTTGGTAATTAATTTCTCAAGGTGATTGTTTTGAAAGACAGAGTTCATTTGGATGTATGTTTTTGTGGAATTGTTTAAATGCAAATAGGATATATTGTTGATTCTTACCCCAACTACATATAATTTGTCATAAACTTTATGTTAAAATCACATACTTATATGTTTTGTTTATTAAAAAAAAACATTAGGACTAAAAGAAATACTTGTAATGGGTAAAGTTTTAAAGTTCATAAAGTAGATGCGTTAATAAGTAGAGTGGCCCAGCAGATGGGAAGAATACTGGGATAGGGCAGAGTATGAAGTTGATAATCCTCACCAGGCCAGCAATCTTCTAAAATCCATTTGATTCCATCAGTAGGTTTAGAGAAAAAAATAGAAAATAAACAGACTGCTCAGAGAATTTCACAGAAACAATACTGGTACTTCATAAATAAGACTTCGTGCTGTTCATTAAAATGGGACAACTGATCAATGCAACTTTCTTTATTCGGTTTATTCTGTTGAGCTGTGCTCTTGTATATCAAGCATTTTAAAAGCTTTGAGTTCCTGAGTTTGGAGATAATATTTTAAACATTACTATATGTTGACACCTGAGCTGTGGAAGCAGATCTCAATAAAGAGATATTTAAAATATTTTAAATCACTCTTATATATTTACCTTGGAGAAATTCTGAAATAACCAAATTAAACACAAACATCTTCATGGATGAAGTTACCCAAAATTGTTTGTGATTTCCGCCCTGCTGATTTGGTAAGGTGCTATATTTAAGAATTTCATTGAGAGAAAGTAGCAGATTATTAAAATTTGACTTTTCATTGGAGTCATTCTAATTTTTTATAAACTAAATATGGTTATAAGTATCCAAATTATTAATATTTCTGATAACCACTTCTTGGATAGCATATAAAGCCAAACTATATTATATTAGCATAAACAGGTTCCAAGGCTCAGTTAATTATTTTGGCTAAACTTTATTTAGCATCCATACACACTAACCCATGGGGAGGAGAAAGCCATGCTTGGAGATTGGAAACATTATAGTTGGTGGAGGAATTCTCTTGCCCACTCATTTTTTTAAAGGTTATTTTCAAGTGTAGGTTTATAGTTCATGAACATAGAAGCTTAGCTTAGATAAGAAATATAGAACTTTGCATTAGGTGTAGTTTGTTATCAGCTTGGTACCTTCTTAGTTTCAGACACACCACCCCCACCACCACCTGCGGAAGAGCCAGTCTTTGACGAATCCCCCCCTCCACCCCCTCCTCCAGAAGATTACGAAGAGGAGGAGGCTGCCGTGGTGGAGTACAGTGACCCGTACGCCGAGGAGGACCCGCCCTGGGCTCCAAGGTCTTACTTGGAAAAGGGTAAGTTTCCGAGGGCGGGCTGGAGGGAGGGGAAGAAATCTGCACATAGGAATGACATTCACTGGTACTGAAGAGAATTTTTTGTTTTACTGATAAGAAAAGTTTCGCTTATATTACATGTATATTCTTACTTAGTTTACAGGTTTTATGGTTTTGAACGCATGCAAGTAAAATTCTGTGACTGATTTTTTATTGATAGTTAACGTATTTTTCCTGTTGAGCATGCTCTTTACAAATGGTTTCTGTGAAAAAGGAAAAAAAAAAAGAGGGTTTTTCTGGAATGCCTCAGGAAGAGGAGGATTTCTTCAAATTATTAGTTGTTTCTGCCCCCGTGGTTTATAAAGCTTTCTTTTGTGGCATCTTTTATCAGATATTTCAGTTTAAGTGTCTCCATATGAAACTTCCTTCCAAAGGAGAATGGTTTCTTCTTTACAAAGTAGTATTGGGCATTTCTTTCATTGAAAGTTTCTCTGAATGTACTAGCTAGCCATGCCATGGTGTTTTTGGGACACAGACTTCCAAATCTTATCAGTCCTAATCAGCTCAGGAAAAAGGGTGCTGTCGGGCAGGAAGTTTTAAGGAAATTAAAGCTACTCACTGATTTCAAAACTGACCCCATATTTAGAATCACCTGGGGAACTTATATTAAGAAATGGTAGACTTGCACTTCTGGTCAAAATAGAGCAACAGTAATTCGATTTACCCTCTCCGCTAAAACAGGAACCCAGAAAAAATTAAGGTAGCGGTTGTGAATCAGTAGACACTAGGCAGTGGTGGACTCTGACCGCAGAGAGAAGGAGCTCAAGGTGAGCCTGAGGCCCTGGCTTGCTACCTGGAGGCAGTTTCCAGGCCATAGTGCAAGGAGGATGTAACCAAACCAAGCGTGGGCGTTGACTTGTGTAGAGAAGGTAGAGATGAGAATTTTTGGAGGCCACAGAGGACAGTGCTCAGGAGATCTCCGGAAGGTCCCGTGGAGTCTAACTGAGCACTGATTTGTACATGCGTGTGAAGAAACAACCTGATATTGAAAGAACAAAACCAGAAAGGACTAGGCAGAAAAATTACTGCCCATGACACAGGCCTGGAAATAGTTCATGTTCCCAAACCCGTCAGAATAGAAAGACGTGTAATACACAGGCATAGAGAAGAGGCCTCAAAAGTGTGTCCCCTTAGTAATCGGGGCAGATTAGCCCTAGACGGGAGTGGCTGTGGACCGCCCTCACAGAGCTTACTGCAGACCTTTGAAAGATCCAACTGATTTCAAGTAACTTCACTGAGCTCCAGGACAAAATTCAACACTGTTCAACAGAAGCCAGTGCACTAAAAAGTCAGAATTATAGTGTCCAACAGCTAGTCAATTGCAAGCCATGTAAAAAAGCAGGAAAATATGTAAGTTATAACTAAAAGAAAAGACAGTTAATGGAAATAGACCAGAAATGACCAAGATAATAGAATTACCTGATAAGGGTGTAATATAGCTATTATAAATGCCACATATGTTCAAGAAGGTAAAGGAAAACATGAACATAAGAGAAAACGAATGCATTCTTAAAAAGAGAAAAACTCACTTTTTTGGTGATAAAAAAATACGGTATCCGAAGTGACACTTCAGAAGAAAAGATCAGCAACCTTGACGGTATGACAATACAAACTATTCAAAATGAGGCATGGGAAAAAAACAAATACTAAACACAGTAATAGATATGTGAGATAATATCAAAGAGTCTTCTTTTGCAGAAGATCTCATGTAGGAAATCCTAAGCAATCTACAAAAAGCTGGTAGAACTTAAGAGTATAGGTTACAAGGTCAATGTATAAAATTAATTGCATTTTTATACATCAGCAACAAACAGTTGGAGATTGAAATTTATAAAACTTTTGTAATAACATATTAAATACTTAGGGATAAATTGAATGAAATATATGAAAGACTTGCATGATGAAAACTGAAACATTAAGAGAAATTAATAAAAGTCTTAAAAAATTTGAGAACTGTATGATGCTCTTTGATCATTATTGTTGAGACTGGTTTTCCCCAAAATGGTATATATATGGAATGCAATACCAATAAAAATCCAGAAATCAGTCATATAGAAATTGACAAGACGATTCTAAAAGTTATATGGAAATGCAAATGACCTAATATAGTCAAAACAATCTGAAAAGAAGTCTAATGTTGGAGGAATTACACTACCTGACTTCATAGTTCTAGTGGAAAGCTGCAGTGTTCAAGACTGGTGCTGGTGTAAGAATAGGAATATAAATCAGTGGACTAGAACATAGAGAACCCAAATAATTCGGTGAGGGAAGGATAGTGTTTTCAACAAATAATGTTGAACAATTGGATATCCATATGCAAAACATGAACTTCCACCCTTCCCTCACAATACACATAAATTAATTTGAAATGTATTTTGGATCTGAATGTAAAACCTAAACTATAAAAATTCTGGGGGAAAATGTAGGAGAAAAAACTTTATGTTCTGGGGTCAGGAAAAAATCTTGTGGAGACCACATAAAAATACATGAAACTTAAACAGAAAAAAATCGATAAATTGAATTTCATTAATTAAACTTTTCTTCAAAGACACTGTGAAGAAATGACAAGGCAAACCATATTAGCCTGGGAAAAATATTTGCAAAATAATTCACTAAGGTGACAACTTGTAGGGAAAAAAATTTGAACACATTTTACCAGACACATGAATTGCAAATAAGCACATGAAAAGATGCTCAGTATTAAAATACGTTTTTTATTGATTTCAGAGAGAGCAAAAGAGAGGGGGAGAGAGAGATAGAAACATCACTGATGAGAGAGAATCATTGATTGGCTGCCTCCTGCACAACCCCTACTGGGGATTGAGCCTGAAACCTGGGTATCTGCCCTGGCCTGGAATTGAACCCTGACCTCATGGTTCATAGGTCGACTCTCAACCACTGAGCCACACTGGCCAGGCAAGATGCTCAGAGTTAGTTATGAGGGAAATGCAAGTTAAAGCCACTGTGAACCAAACTCAGTACCACTACACACCCTCTAGAATGGCTTCAGTTAAAAACACTGACAACACCAAGTGGGAGAGAGAGCGGTGCAGCAGGAGCTCTTATACATGGTTGGTAAGAATGCAACATGTCTCAGTCACTTTGGAAAACAGTTGGCAGTTTCTTATGAGGCCAGACATACACCTACCAGCTGATCTGGCCTCCTTCCTGTGGTGGTTACTTACAAGGAATGACGATTGTGTTCACACAAAGACTTGAATGTTCATAGTTGCCAAAACCTGGAAACAACCCAAATGTTTTTAAACTGGTGAATAAATTAATTGTGGGATATATCCATCTATTCAGTGAAATACTGTTCAGTGAAAAGGAACAAACTCATGTTATAAGCAACAATGTGGATGGATTTCAAGTGTCACCCTAATGAAAAAGGCCAAAAAAGACTCTTACTTTATGACTCCATCTACATGAAATCCAGATCAGTGGCTTTCAGGGACCGGTGCTGGTGGATGAAGGAATTCACACCGGGGCATAAGGAAATTGGGGGGTGATGGGCACGTTGTATCTGATGATTGTGGTCGTCGTTATACATTTATCATATATACAGGTGCATACATTTGTGAAAACTCATTGAATTCTGCAATTAAATGCGTGTGTTTTGTATCTAAATTAATACCTCATTAAAGCTGTTTTTTAAGGGGGGAGAAAAGAGCCCAAGGTACTACACTAGGCTGTGGCCTTAGGCATTGACATGTTTTACAGATTCCTTAGCTGGTTTTAACACTGTCCTAGACAAAGTGATACCATTCCAGCCGCGGAAAACTACCTCAGTTATTCAAGAGCAGAGCGCAATGAAATTTTGCTTTCCAAAAATTGACTCTTTAGTGAACATGTTGTAAAAATCTGGAGAGATTTGTGAGAAGAAAGTAAGTTTGTTTTGAGTCTAAGGAACCCTGTAAAGTTGTAAAGAACATGCCTGAATTGTTCCCTAAACTGTTTTTAAAGATTTGGCTTATTTCCGTTAAGTTCAAATCTTTCAAAACATGAAAACCAAATAAGCTCTTCCTTACTCTTTCTGGCAAAACAAAAACATAACCGACTGTGTTCAGCTTGTGCTGGCTCTTTTGCTTGTGTGTGTGTGAATGTTAAGGTGTTGCCCACTGACTTGTTTTGCTATCTTAGACCTTAGGACCCGGTCTTAACCCTGCCTGCATATGTGAGTCCCCGAGCGAGTGTTTAATGCGTCTGCCCCTCCAGGCCTATTAAATCAGAATCGGTGGGACTGCGTCAGAATTTTTAGAAATTCCTCAGGTAATTCCAGGGTTGAGAGCCACAGCCATAGGAGGCTTATTGTAACCCTTGATTACTGCCCGTCATGTGCCTGGCATAATGTAAGACTTAACTACATATGTAAGATAGTTTCCCCATCTTGCAGACTAGAAAATGATGTTAAAAGGTAATTTGTTATAGAATATAACAGAAAATGTTAGTGTTAGAGAAAAGACAGTATATCTTAATAGTTGCTAATGATAATAAAAGAAGCTAACATTTATATGGGCTGTTTAACATATACAAGCTCCAGGCTGGGTGTTGTATGTGCATTGCCTCATTTAATAGAACAGTGCTTTGAGGTGTTAGCACTATTCTAGTTTTCCATTATACAGGTGAGTAAAAAGAAGTTTAGGGACATTAATGTGTTCTGCAAACTAATAACTGGTAGAGCTGGCATTTGAACTCGGTGGTATAACTCCAGAGATCACATTCTTAGCCTTTCCTAAGCGGGGGCTTTGGCAGATCTGGGATTGATTGAGTCTTGGCTCTATAGTTTACTAGCATTAAATTCTTCAGTCCCTTCCAAGCCATCTGTTCTTGTATTCCTCCAGCTCAATGATATAACTTCTTGGTAGAGGTATCAGCAATGTATGGTAATTTATCAGATAACATTTCTGTCCTCATAAGACTATGACCGTTTGTCTTGTTCATCTTCCTATCTCTAAAAATCAGCATGAATGCTCCATTAACAATTGTCAGAAAATGAAGTGTTCCATTAATTCTGTCTGGGGATCCCAGGAAGCTTGTCAGAGGACCTGGCATTTGTGATGTACCCTGAATATGAAGATTTTCTCAGGCAGAGAGGGGAGCGAGCAAGGGGCCTAGGCTGAGGGATCCTAAGTGAAGGCATGGCTGTTCAGCATGGTGAGCAGTGCCATGTGCAAGAGGACGTGGGGGGGTGTAGGGAGAGAGGGCCTGGGGTGTGCGTGTAGAAAGTTGTAATTGGGATGGAAGTCCTCGAGTACCATGCTGAGATGTTTGAATCTTTTTCCTTTTTTAAAAAATCTGATGATAGAAAATTGTGAAAGATTTTTACGCAGGTTAATAAGTTCCCATGTATTATATCCTTACTTAAAAACAATTACCTGATGACAGTGTAGAGTACATTAGAAAGGAAAGCAGGGCCCTGGCCGGTGTGGCTCAGTTGGTTGGAGCTTCGTCCTGTACCCCAGAAGGTTGTGGGTTTGATGCCCAGTTGGGACATGTGCGAGAGGCAACTGGTCGATGTTTCTCGCTCACATCGATGTTTCTTCCTTCCTCTCTCTAAGATCAATTAAAATTTTTTAAAGAAAAGAAAAGAAGAAAGTAGGAGTTGGAAGACGAAGTTGGATACCTTTCTAAGGAAGAGCTGAGGACCTTAGCTACAGCAGTGGTGCTGAAAACCTTGTTCCCATTCATAAGTTGATACAAATGGAAGCATTTTCTCATGTGGCACTGTCACTCAATTCTTTTACCTCCTTCTGAGTTACCTGCCAAAAGTAAAATAATGTTCCATCTTTAAACATGTTTTACATGTCAGCTGATAACTCCATTAGTCTTAATGTTTGTCTAAAGCAGCAGTTCTCAACCTGTGGATCGCGACCCCTTTGGGGGTCGAACAACCCTTTCACAGGGGTCGCCTAAGACCATCGGAAAACACATATATAATTACATATTGTTTTTGTAATTAATCACTATGCTTTAATTATGTTCAATTTGTAACAATGAAATTGGGGGTCACCACAACATGAGGAACTGTATTAAAGGGTCGCGGCATTAGGAAGGTTGAGAACCACTGGTCTAAAGGAATGGAGCCACCTAACTTTCACTTGCAAAAAGTTGGGTTACTCAGTGAAGTAATTCTTTTTCAGTATCACACGAAGATTTTGAGTTGTTTCTTTGACACCCAGAAGTCTTTTATACTTTAAAACAGTGCACTGTACTAACAAGTAGGAGAATGATAGAGAGGAAATGAGAACTTTTGTGACTGATGCCTGGCTGAGGTATCATCTCAGGTCAGTTTTGAAAGCAATATTTATAAAACTTGGGGCTCTAGAAGGAGTTTCCCCTAATCATCTGACACTCATACTGCATGGAAAGTCTTCAGGTCCCCCTGGGTTAGGTATATTCCATAAGAAGACAGCTGCTGACAGACGGGCAGTGAGGGTGACGCTGGAGATGATGGAGGTGTTGGTTTTGAGCTTTAGGAGGTGGAATTAGCAGGACTTAGGGACAGTCTCATTTGAATTATTTTTTCATTGGGTTTGCATTTTGATAAGCATCGAATGTTAACTAAGAGTGATAAAGATTAGGTTGACTAGAAATAGTAAAGACTTTACATATCTTGTTTTCTTTTACTTTTATAGTTAAACTTTTTTGTCATTTAATATATATTTGTGTTTAGGGGTTTGGTTATGTTTTGAGAAATACACACTAATTTCCTCCTCGGCCTCTCTGAAGTATTTTCTGACATTTAACAGGTCACTATAATGGCAAAAACTCAGAGCTTAACAAAGCCATTTAGTTCTAAAGTAGGCCAGACACACAAATGAACTGGGGCAAGTTGCACTATATCATAAACTCCTATTGTAGTTTGTTTCTTATTTGAGGTTTAAAGTTACATGAGAAACAAAGTCAGTATATGCTTCTCAGAATGATGGGTAGATGGAGATTGTTGTTGAGTGAAATTCTGAGTGATATAAAAAGATACAGAAGATCTCTTTACAGAAAAGAGAAATCTGCCAGCCCAGCATAGCTCGGTGGTTGAGCATCAACCTGTGAACCAGGAGGTCATGGTTCAATTCCCAGGCAAGGCACGTGCCTGGATTACAGGCTCCATCCCCACTGGGGGGTGTGCAGGAGGCAGCCAGAGAATGATTCACTCTCCATCATTGATGTTTCTATCTCTCTGTTTCTCCCTTCCTCTCTTAAATAACAAACAATATATTTTTTTAAAAAGGTAACTCTTCAAGTGGATTTGAGCAATAGGCTCTCCCAGTTTAAATAAACTGTTGAGGTAGATGCAACAGGAGCCTGAGGCTGTCCCAGATAACATCTAAAGGCCCCAGTTACCAAATTATTTAAGCAAGGAAAGTTTCAGGAGAGCTTACAGGTACCTTGGTTTCCATGACACTTTTAGTGTGTTATGGGGATGTGTTAAATTGGTGGCATAATACCCCATGTGTTTGGAAAGAGTACATATATAATGGACCCCCAGCATTTGCACATAGAATTTGTGGAAACTCAACCACTATCGTACTCAGTGACTAGGCATGGGCTCCCATATCCCTTTAGTTCATCTCATCTTCTCACTTGCCTCTCATGGTGTGTGTCACTGCACTAGATAATTCTAATGTTGAAAGACGTGTTCTGACACAACACAAGCTCAACTGAATAGTCATCTTTCCCGATTCTGGGATTGTCGCTCCTCGGTGAGGTATTTCTCCATAGGCTGCTGAAAGGTAATTTCACTGATTTTTTTTTGCCATTTAAACTGCTTAGAACCTATCCTCCCCAAGAAGATGGGATCCCGTTACACAGGACTGGGTATCAGGAAAAGAAGGGATTTTGATCTGTATTTAGAAAGTCACTGAAGTGCTGTAAAAGTTGGGAAAGGATGGATATTCATTTGTTTGGTTCTATCTTTGTAGGAATATTACTTTTCACATCCTGTTTTTCCCCCTCTAGTTGTGGCAATTTATGATTATACAAAAGACAAGGAAGACGAGCTGTCTTTTCAGGAAGGAGCCATCATTTATGTCATCAAGAAGAACGACGATGGCTGGTACGAGGGAGTTATGAACGGAGTGACGGGGCTCTTCCCGGGGAATTACGTCGAGTCCATCATGCATTATTCTGAGTGAAGCTCCCTCGCCGTTTCCCTCCCAGGAATAGGCAGGACTTCCCAGACTATCCCGAGGCCCTGGCCTTCCCCTCAGTGAAGTGAATGAAGGATACAAGTGATAAAAACTACGTATGTGTTGTTGTTTTCGGTTTATCCCCCAGTATTAAAGCAAAAAGCAAACCTAATTGTGAACAAATGGATCTTTCTGTCATCATTTGTACTATGCTGAGCTGTCTGGATTGAAATAAAGTGACCATTTCTGAATATGTCAAGGAATAACAGCATAAGTGTAAAACAAATCAGGTTAAGACTGATTCAGAGCAAAATCTGGGATCTTTCTCAGGAATACTGTACACCATGGGATATCTTCTGCAGAACCTGTGGCACTGGCTGTTCTTCAGTGCCTGTGCCAAAGGGTTAGCCTGTGGCCTACTGCGTACCCCACTTTCTTCCACCTGTTAGAGGAGGGAACCGATATTTGAATGCCATACTGAACCATTTTTAGTTGTTTCGAGGGCTCATTTCCTGTCACAGGTAAATTCTGCACTCTCTCAGTACTTGCGCGTGCCAGAGTGAATGCTGAACTGACTTGCATCCCTTCATGTTTCTGTTTGTAGATGATGATGAAATGAGTCTCCCAACATTCTGAGGGTGGTTGGCAATGGCCAGTGTGACTTGAATGTGCTGCTGCTGCATGAGACTGCGTTGCACGAAGGGCCAGCACACCAGGTGTGTGACGCTGGCCGTAAAGGCGCTTAAGGTCCTGAAAAGATTGGACTGTAGAAACTGCTGCCCAACAGGCATCCTAAGGCTTTGCCTTAGGCACTGGTTTGAGGAGCAGGATTTTGGAAGTTAGACCAACTGTTTACTTTCACTATTGAGAAAAACATTCTTTTGGGGGAAAATAGCAGTTATTTTCAAATTTCTTGATAGTCACTGGGAATAAAAGGCTTGCTACTGTAATCTTGGTGATACTAATGGCCAGTGTTAGCTGCTGCTGAGTTGTTTACTCACTTGACTTTAGAAAAGGGAAATACTCGCTTGGTTTTGTGGTTGGTCTTGGAAGTAGCTTCCTTTGGTAAGAATTTGAACTTGTATCTCAGACTAAGAATAGTGGGGTAAGGCCAAATACTTATCCAATTACATAGATTAAAAACTGATAGGACTTTGCAATACAGCACTTTTTTTTATCTGCCCAATTATAGCTTCAAGTTCAGTGGAGTCGGTAAGTCAGATGGCTTCAATCATTTCTGTAATCAGTATAAGAAATGTTTTAAAAATCCAGGGCTTTGCTGCTCAGCAGGTGAAACTCGGGGATAAAGCAGCTCATGGTCAGGCCCACGCTGTGATGGGCTCTTCCCAGTCCCAGTGACTTGGCCAGAGAGAGCTTTGCCCGGCGACTTCCCTGTGCGGGGTTCAAAGGGGAGAGGTAATAGCTGCATATACAGTTGACCCTTGAACAACACCAACACGGGTTTGAACTGCACAGGTCCACTTACATGTGGATTTTTTCAAGAAATATATAGTCGGCCTTCCGTATCCCTGGATTTTGCATCTGCATATTCAACCAGTTATGAATGAAAGCAGTATTTTCAATCTGCAGTTGGGAACCACAGATGGGGAGAACCAGCTGTGTGCATTGTTTTGTCATTTTGTATAAGGGTACTGCGACATCCAAGGATTTTGGGGTGTGTGTGTGTGTGTGTGTGTGTGTCCTGGAACCAGTCCCCCTCAATAAAGAGGGCTGACTGTAGTAGTTAAGTTGTGGGGAGTCAAGTTATAGGTGGATTTTCAATTGCCTGGGTCTCAGGGTCCCTAACTCCTGTGCTGTTCAAGGGTCAACTGTGCTTCACATGTAAGCCTTGAACATGAACTAGTGCAGATAGAGGACTCGACTGAAAATGGATGGTGGTAGTGTGCGAGGGAACTCAGATGGTGCAGGCAGAATATTCCAGCCGTGAGTCTATCAGAGCACAAAACTTCACCATTTTACTGAGACCCAGATACACAGGTCCCTTGTCAAGACTCTTTGTTGTAAAGTTGAAGCCCCCCCCCGCCCCCCCCCCCCTCACACACACACACACATACATTGCAAGTCAGCTATTTTGCCTTTAGCTCTCTTTAACACTTAGAATTTGGCTTTGCCTCCATGTTTTCGTGAGGTCATCCCAACATCCTTTATCCTGTTTTCCTTTGAAGTAATGGCCTTGAGTGTCCTCCGAGCTGTCGGCTTCGTTATGAACCCAACCTATACTACACTTGGACAGATTACGCTCTTCTTGGTGTTGGTGTATAACTAGGAAAATCTTTAAAATTAGGTGTTCCAATTATTTATTTAAATACCTTTTTGCTGAGAAAGCTTAGTGGATTTAATAAGAAGGAATTTTGAAATCCAGCAAATAGTTCCATACCTCACACCGATGATGGCAGACAACCGTGCAACCAGAGTTGGTGGCGGCTGCTTGCCTGTTGGACTGAGGCGAGCAGAAGATGCTGGTGGTGACGGCCGGCAGCAGGGGATCCACGGGTCAGCTGACTTTTTCCTTTATTATTTAATACTAATGTGTGATTTTAAAAAACATATTTGATTTTCCGCATACCTTAAATTTTTGTACAGTTTGATTTCCATTATTGTCTTGGAAGGATACTATGTAACGATGGGCCAGGCCTACAGTAATGGGAGACTTTTAATGTATGTGATATTTTATAGGTTGCATGCTATTAATAGTCTGTGACGGTAGTATTTCTTGTTTTATTGTCAGTTTCCCCATTTATCTTTTTATAAACTAGATGAGATAGGGGGCAGTAGGAATTCCAAATGAATGTAGAAATCTCACATGCTACATGATATTGTGGCAAAGGGGATCCAAGTCTAAATCTGCTGACAAGCAAGCAACATTATCAGGATAGAATCTAATGGGAGAGGGAATTTTTTTTTCCTTTTTGACTTACTGTCCATTTCCTGTTTTCTTTAAAAAAAAAAAAAAAGGGAACAACTTTTAAGTCACTCCTTTTAATTAACTTATTTTTTGGTACAGTTGTTTGAAAGGCCATGGTGGTATGAATCAAAATACTTTTGTCATTGACCCAATGGCCAAGGCAGTAAATCAGAAACAAAAAGTATCAACGTGTCAAAATCTAGACCTAAGAGATTCAGCCCGCTGTGTTTAAAAGAAATAGGAATCTTTTCTTCAGTATTTTCCATCTTTTGGCTATTTGCTGTCTATCTCTCTCAGGGCCACTGTAGAGTTTGCAAGGGCCTGCTGCTGTGTTGTGTATTCCTGGAGGTCACCACGTGGGGCGTTTTTCCCTCCCTGTCCTTTCCCCTTCTGCTTATTACCCAACTAGAATGTCTTATTCGCCTTCCCAGGGATTTCTGTAATGTAGCTGTGCTCCTTGACAGTCTTGGGTTGATTGAAGATGATTTGAGAGGCCTCAAAATGATGGTAGTTGGCTTTTATCCTTTCGTGTCCGTTTTCTTTTAGCAGGTTACCATTCTGCATTAGGAACTATTTTCAAATTATTTTATTTCTGCTCAGTGGAGAGCAGGGCCCCCTTTCCCTTTGAAAAGGATTCGATGGAGGAATTGGCAGGTGACTGCCCAATCTCTGAAAGAATGGGGACCTGCCTGAATCACTTCTGAACTACTCGGACCAGAAATGCTTGATTGGTGATTTCCCTCACATGATTTATTTAGGGTCATAGCTTTAGAGCTAGAAGAGATTGTAGTTCAGTCTCATTTTACCAGAGGTTAGATGGTTCATTTCAGATAAGAGCTAATTAATAATGGTAGTTTCTGACTCTGCCGCTCGTTACTATTTCTAGTGTCTTAAATGAATATGCTGTATGTTTCTTCAAAAATTAAGATTCTCCTGGATGTCTTCAGGAAGATACTTGAAAAGCTATTATTTCAGTTAATACCACCACAGTATTCGTTAAAGTAAACTTGTTTGAAGGCGTGTACTAACTGCAACCTTAATAACTACTCAGTACAAATGGCCTTTTCCATTAGGTGGGTGTAGCAGAAACGTTCTTTCAGCACTGGCAGGAGCACAGCAGGCAGCCTTATAGAACTGGTTTTCGTTAAACAGACATTGCGGTCATTACCTTAGATTTACTTCATGCTGATTTTTGTTCCTATTTCTTATTGAGAATCAATCACATAATTCTTTAAAGGACAAATAATCCTTGCTAAATATCTTGAGATTTTTTTCTTTAGTAAACAAAAAAGCATCCCAAAACCAAAAAACTTATTTTCACATTAAAATGGAAATGTCTTTTGCAACTTCAGAATGCTATGAAAAAGCAGTTTTTATAATATTTTGTGTCCCTGAATCTTTTATCTTAACTAAATGGTTTACAAAGAGAAGGTAAACAATCTGTGATCTGGCCAGTTGTACTTTTAGCTCCCAGAGAGAAGGTTGGTGTTGTGAGTAAAAACCACGCAGGAAAACTTGAGGGAGCGTCGTTGCCGGTAATGTTCGTGTGTGTGCCATTAAACCACCTCCATGCGTGGGGGAGCATTCACTTCTTAATTTTGAAATTGTATTTGGAATTGTTGCTGTGTACTAAGAACTGACCTAAATAAAATTCCACAAAGTATCTAAGTGTTTTGTGAATTATTTATGCAAGTAACCTCCTTTCTTTCTAAGGTGGTATATAACAAGTGTGGAGAGAATCCTTCCCGTTGCTCCAAACCAGCAGCTCCTTTTTAGTAAGTCTTCAAACTTCAAATATTTTAAATGTTGAGCCTTAAAAGAATTTTCATCTCTGTGAAATTTCTTTTCTTCAAGACAGCTGTTTTCTATCACTATTTTTGCTGTAGGTGAACCTAGTTTTATGATCACTTTTCCCCTAGTTTTGGTAAATGATAAAGTGATTTGTAAATACACCTTTATACATACCTTGACATAGCAGTCCAACATAATTGTGATACCAAAGTTTGAACAAAAAGGATCCCTCCTTTTGTACTAGTTTGTACTTCTGTTTAAAAGAAAAAAACATCTATTTAACAACCAAAGCGCCCTAGTTTGTGTACTTAAAGATGAACCAATTGAACACTTCAAATTGTATTTTACTTTCACACTTAATTTGTTCTTACTGCACAACCTATTTAGGGTACCCCAACATAAACAGCAAAACCAGGTTCTTAATGGTGCCGATCCACAAACAGTCAAGTGAAGTCCCCATGTTTAAACGAAATCTATGTATTATTTTTATTAAGGGTTGGGTAAGCTGACATAGTGAAAACATGTAACTGGAAAACAAATTTACACTGACTGACTACTGTCCTAAGCCATTACAATACTTCACTGGCAAGAGTAACTTGGAAAATAACTTAATCTAGCAGTAGAACAAAAACATCGTCAGTAGTACTGTATATATCTCTCTCATATATATATCTATATATATATCTATAGGTTTGCACAATCAGGGAGCAAGGCACATAATGAAATGAGAGCGTACATTTAAACAAGAAAATAATAGCAACAAAGCTGAAAGAAAAATTGTAACTTCATCTTCACCGAGCTGTGCATAATCATTTGAATATTGTCCTCTATCGGCTACTTTATAATGCAGTTCCTTTTGTCTTCTTTTCATGCTTTAAAAAAGTACATTCCTATGTTGTATCTATTTACTTATTTATAGCAAAGCTTCCCACAGCCTACATGTCAATGGGAGCCTTGATTTAACTTTTTAAAGAAATGGGAAGAGAGGGAGCAATCCCAGTTAAATATTATGTGCAATTTTCCTTTAAAATAGTAAACAATGTTTTTACACCATTTAGCACAAGCTAATGATATTTTATTTTAAATGTACATTTCTATAAAAGGAGTTTACTAGTGACTGACAATAAAATTAAACATCATTTGAAACATTCCAGTTAATGCTTACCTTCTAGGAGAGATTATTTACAAGTGAAGGAAAAATATAGAGACGGCAATCATGGACAATGGCAGTTTTTGGTATTAGGTTACCATAAATTCAACAGTGGAAACAGTGGATAGTTCCAAAGATGCTGAGGTTTTCCCCTCTAAGTGCTGCAAGCATGTTCTGCCTAAGAAAGCTTCAGCATTTATGAGCTGAGCTAGGTGTCAACAGCTGTCTGTGACCAACACACTCACTTCTGTCTTTGGTAGAAAGCAGCCAGTCCTCGTTAGGCAGATGGAGCCATCTCTTGTGAGATAGTAACTTTTTCTATTTTTGCATAAACTAGAAATACCTTCCTTTTCACTAGCACCTCAAAATCTGCTTGTTAGGTTTTTTTGAATGCTATTCCTCCCAAAGAGTTCAAGGCACTGGGGATTATAGCAGATACTCTTTTCTCTTCAAAATGGTTCATTACTCGAACAAGCAAAGGGCAAACCAATTGGAGATTTTTCCCCCTTCTAGTGTTTATCAAGTATATTGTTTGCTTATTTTTGTTTAGCAAGTTTATTTTACAGATAAATATCAGATTTCTTTTACATATAGACCTTCCAAGGATACAACAATAACGGAGCACTTAGTTAAGGGATAGACCGGTAAGGTGTAGAAATGTACTTCTCTTGAATTTTTAAAGGAAAATAAACCTTAAAAGATAGTGGGATATTTCTGTTCTCCTCGCCTCTCTGTGGATCAGATCTCAACCTTATGAGCGGTCCCATATCCCTGCAGGATCAGGGATATCCTGCTTTATACAAACGTGCTTGCAACCTAAAGTGATTTTTAGAGATAGAATACTCTCATCAAGTGTATAAATCCAATTATTCCTATTTCACTTAAAGCAAGTCAGGGTCATTCAGGTTTACTTGGTCTAAATGTGAATAAAATCTGTGAGATTACATCAGTTTTCTAAACATATCTATAGATGACATGTTTTAAAAATTTGGTAACATAAAACTAAGAAAACAGTTTTTTACGCATTTAAAAATTTTAACGCGTTTATGTTTTTAAAATAAAATTACTTTTAAGAGAAGAAGGCGACAAACAGTTCTGTTGGTGACCTGATAGTCAAATCAAACCAATCCACATCATTACCTGAGAATTTTTTCAGGCTGTATTTATGACATCACATTTTTGACACAAGCTTATTAACAACTATTTTCCCAGGATAGCAGCTTCTGAAACTCTAATGGGATGCACAGCTCCTATGAACTTTGATCTGCGTTGTCGCTCTAATTTTATTTAAACTTTCTTGATAACCTCAGCACTGTTTTCAGTGCAGTAAACTTACATAGAGAGGGACTTCTAAGATAGTTCACAGCCCTTAGCAGAATATGCCCTCAGTGGCCAGCAGCACCTTGATTTCAGAGGACTAGAAAACACGGTGTCCACATTACTTTGTTTGAAATTTTCTGATTAAAATCGTGTCCTATAACTTGTAAGAGTCAGCAATCTTTCTCATTTTAAAAAGTCTCATTTTAAAAAATCCAATTTATCGTTAAGTGGGCATCTGTAAAAACCTTAAGAATAGTTAAAAAAGAAAAAAAAAATATAGTTACTTTTCCCAAGTGAGAATTATAGTAGCTAAGGGGAAAAAATGTATTTATTCGAGTAATAAAAGCCAAGCTGGTAACATTTCAATAGAGAATAGCCTAACATTTATATTAATGCCTATAAACCTGATCTAAGTTGTAGCTGACTTCAGAGTTGGTACCAAAATGTTAATTATAGGGTGATTGACACCCTCAAGTTAACCAAGTCACTAGCTCTAATAGGCAACTAACTGTCTGCACTACCTTCCACAGGATGTTCGTCCACATTCAGTACAGCCCAGTCAGCTGTCCAGACTTACTTCTTTGACCTGGGGAATCTATGCTGTTGAGCAGGAGGCAGTGGAAGAAGGCACAGAACTAGTGTCATCTGGCAGTAGGGTTTACCATGCACACACCAGAGAAAATAATAAAAATAGTCTCAAAAACAAAACTTCATCCCAATAAAAATCCAAATAAAAAAACTCCATCAGGGAGCTAAAATACTGGAAGTATAATCTAAAGTGTTATTATTTTTTAATGACTCAGTTGTTTCACCATGACATAGATAATAGCCTTTTCCATTTCTGGAGAAATGTAAACAGCCTGTTGTCAGACATGCCAATGGATTGGGGTATAAATGACAGTTCCTCCCCGACCCAGCTCTCTTCTGGGTGTCCCTAGTGTTGTTCTGCTCTTTCAGGAGAATGATGCACCAAAAGCATCAGTCTAGGAGGGCTGCCGTCAGCATTGACACAGCAAGAAGTCCCAGGAAAGCCCGCACTGAAAAAGAACGGGCTGTACCTTAGGGTTCAAATCACTGATTGAGGGTATGTTACAAAAGTTGAAATTGTCCACCTTCATGTAAAAATGACACCACCACAGTAAAAACCGTAGTGAATATGTCCTTGGATTCCTATTCCTAATAGCTCTTTTACTTCACAAATAAGGGTGATTCTTAGAATATAAAACTGCAGGCAGAGACTGGGAAATTATTTCACTCATGATTCACACTGAAGCTTGGCAATCTGTACTCAAATGTTATCCAAATTGCTGTGCATGCCTAAATCAACAATGCAGATGTGGTAAAGGTCACTTCATAAGCATAACGATATCAAGCACACAGACCTTGTGAACAATTGAAAAGACCCAAAAAGTATCTTTTAAAGAAGCAGGGCTTTAAAAAATGCACAATGGTATATGTTGCATTTTGTTAATGTTGCATTTGTTAATCAGGAATATATTGAACAATATCCTGCAGACGTGGCAATGGAGAGGTGGGTGCCATTTACTCTATGATGCAACCCTTCATTGGAGTGGGTTATATGGGTATCTGGGCACTGCATACTTAACTTTCACTTACTCTCTATTTCCTATCTGCTCCACTGCATGGGCACATTTTCCTTATGGGACAGTGTCAGGAGGTTTCTGCCCTGGTCATCCTGAGCCACAACAGACAGACCTTCATTACCAGATGTGCTCACTTATCGCTCCTGGGGGAGCTAGTCTTTGTTCTTTTGTTTAAGAGCAGCTCTGAGACTGCGTTTTATTCCTAATGGTCAATTTATCACATTTTTCTCAGATACAAAAGAAAATTCACAGGAAAAACAAAAGCACATGAAGTGTAGCATGAAGCATACAGGATTACTGAGTCAGAGCAATGATTTCTGTTATGCCAAACTGCACATGCATAATATGTGATGCCACTCACTGTGCTTGGACTACACTACTCCCTAGAACACCTGGGAACGGGACAACTCCCCACCTGGCTGCAGCAGGCGTCCATTTCCCTCCCTCTGTGATGGCCTCACACTTACAGAGACTCTTTGTATTACACGTTACAATCCCTGTACAACCTGATTAATGATACCTGCACAGGGGCCATTTGTTCCTTTTGTAATCACCCCAACCTTCTAGAGAGCAATACAGACATTTCAGAAGGTGATTTGTTTTTCATGATGATGCACTATATTGGACATAGGATGGGAATACTTGATATAGCAACGGTTACAGATCCCTAAGATCAACATCTACCTAAAGCACACACTTGGAAGATAACTACTGACCCAAAGACATCCTGGACTGAGCATTGCAGGGCACTGTGTCGGACAGTTCTTACATGAGTCAAAGCAAGGATCGTGAAGCCACGCTGATGAAGCTTCACAGAGCCCATGGAAGGATTCCAACAGCATAAAAACACCCACGATTACAGTACTACATTATCCACGTGTTGTAGGCAAAGAGCTTACCTGTGAGAACACGTCCCAGGTTCAGCGGTCACTGCAGCTGCACTGCAACTGGAATGGTGGTTCCTGCACAGCTGTGTAGTGGCTGAAATTTCCCCCCACCGCACTGGTGACCCGCTCTATGAAGCTGAGAGTTTCCTTATTAAAGTGCCCCTTTATGTACAGTAATGAAGTGTCAATCAAGCAGTTCTAACTTCAGCCAACTGGGGAAAAACAAAAGCCCTACTGAGACACCAAACGTCGTGGCTGTCTTCTCAAACTGAGAAACAGCACATTACACGTGTACTCCTCAGTACACAGGAACATGCACAGGTGGCCGCACATGGAGACTTACAATATACCTTCTAAAGTCACCAGAAGTTGTTTTGGTCCAATCCACATGACAGATAATAGAAATCGCAAGGGACAGGACACATCCCCTTCCACGCCTCTTCTGCCCCAAATACACAAAACCCACTTTCAGATGATGAAAAGGAATAAATAGAATCACTCCCAGCTATATATACGCATATATATACACACACTTATATACACACTGTAGAGGTCTGTACACACACACGCACACAGCTGGACACTACCTGAATAACATACCAGAAGGCTCCGACACCTGAATTCCTAGATGGCCAGGCGAGCTGATTGTAGAACTGATTACAGAAACCATGACAGCAAAGACCTGCGGTAGCTACCAGTCTCTGGAGAGCTTGGTGTTCTGGTCTCTCTTAGGGGGGGGCGGGCGGGGGTCCCCTCCGCAAGGTTGCATAGCCTGATATGTGGCTGCCGCCGTAGCCAGCTTTCCGCTGATCAGAAAGCAGTTCGGGGGGCGGCGGGGGCAATGCCATGTCGTCCATGGTGGCCGTGGGTTCTGCTCTGGACGCGCGGGACGAGGAGAGCGAGCCGTGCCGCGTGATGGACTTGCGCTGCAGTGTCCGGTTGAGGTCGGCCAGGAACCCGGGCTGGACCCCGAGGCCGGCTTTGGGCGAGCTGGGCACGGCGGCCGGCGGCTCCGAGGGCTCCCCCGGGGTGAGGCGGGTGCTGTCGTTCCGCTTGGGCCGCGTGGGCGGCGGGGCCTTCCTCGCCGCCGGCTTGGACCATTGCTGCGGCTGCGGGCTGACCACGGCCACCTTGGGAGAAGCGGCTCCCAGGAAGGCCGCGGGGATCTCTATGGGGGGCGGGGGGAGCTCCACCTCGGGGGGCGGGGGCGGGAAGTCAGAGTCGGACGGAGGAGAAGGGAACTCCCCCGCCGGGTCCTTGCCACGCGGACTCGGGGCCGCGGCCTTGGCTGCCGCGCCCGCCTGTGCGAGGACTCCAGGGAGGTGGACTCCGGAAAGGTTCAGTTTCCCAGGTTTGGGGGGCGCTGCCGGCGGCGGCGGGGTGTCCTTGCTGGGAGACCCCGAGGGTTCTGCGGGCGGCGCGAACTTGCTGACCAGACTGTCCACCGAGGGCCTCTTGGGCTCGGGGGGCGCCGCGCCGCCGCTGGACTTCATGCTGGAGTTGCGCTGCGGGGTCGGCGGGGGCTTCTTCGCCCCGGGGCTGGCCGTCTTGCCCGCCTTCTTGCCGGGAGACCCGCTTCTGTCCGGGGCGGGGGCGGTGGGGGTCGCTGGCGGCGGCGGGGGTGGGAGGAGGCGGGGTGGGCGGCGGCGGGGGCGGCGGGGGGAACACCAGGCTGCTCTCCGGGGGCGGCGGCGGGAAGTCCGGGGACGGGGCCGGCACCGGGCTGGGCTGCCACTTGGGCTTGGCTTTCACGGCGGGAGGGGACTGCGGGGCCACGTGCGCGGGCAGCGGCTTCGAGGGCTGCGGCTCCGCGGGCGCGGGCGGCGGGGGGAACTGGCTGACCATCTGCTTCACCACCGAGAGCCCGGGGGACGGCGGGGCGGGCGGCGGCTTCCCGCCGAAGCTCTGGTGCTTGGGGAGCGTGGGCGGGGGGACGGGACTCGGAGGAGCAGCTGGAGAGGGCGGGATGTGGGGGGAAAGCCGGCTTTTTTGCGGGGGGGACGGGGGGGAAGGGGCGTCGGGGGCACGGCCTGTGTCGCCACGGGGGGCACGGCCTTGGTGCTGGTGGGCGGCATGGTCACCAGCGGTTTGGGAGGCGCTTGGGGAGAGGCCGGCGGAGGGGGTGGGGGGGGTGGGAGGGGCTGCCTGAATACCGTGCGGAACAGGATGAATCTTCAGTGGAGGCGGTGGGGGGCTGAACTGTGGGAGGGACTGGGCGCAAGGCACGGGTCTGAGCTGGGCCATGGCAGAGCCAGGGGTGGGGGCCGGTGGAGGGGGCGGGGGCGGGGGCACAACTCCGTTGGGGGGCACCGGGATCTGAGGCTTTGCTGGCTGTGAGGTCGAGGACAGAGGCTGCATCGCCGAGGGTGGTGGGGGCTTAAACAGGGGTCCTGAATGCTGAGAGGCGTTCTGCAGCCTGGTGATGGTGCTGTACTTGACAAACATTGTAGCTGCTGAGCCCCCAGAAGGTGCAGACTGGCTGGGCAGAGGAGGGGGAGGTGGGGGCGGGGGTGGAGGGGGAGGAGGAGGGGGTGGGGGTGGGGGGTGGGAGAGGAGGCGAAGGCTGGGAGGCCGTGTAGGGGCTGACTAGTTTAGGTTGTGGGGATAAAGGGGGCATAAGTGAAGTGTAGGATCGATTCATAGAGTCCATTCTGGCCTAAAAGGAGTACAAAAGGGGGGTGAGAGAAAACATAGCAATAGTTACAGATGTCAGCTGTGAATGGGTAAAAATAAAAGGCAAGGACTCAGACATGCATGAAAGGGCGCAGAAGCTGTGACCATAAAGATGAGCAAGGCAGGAAGGCTAAAATCTGGCTCCCTGGGCAGCGAGGGCGCAGGGGAAGTCTGTTTATCCAACAACATTTTGAAATAGCTCGACTGCCCAACAATCTAGGAACAGCTTCCTGCTGCAGTGCTGTCTGATGGTGGCGGGCTGTTCCAAGTGGGGGCCCGCCCCCTGAGCACTGCGCCCTACCCAAACTCTGGCAAGGGGAGATGTGATGGCCGAGTTCAGTTTCAGTCCATGACTCATCCACATCAGGCAGGTGCCCTGGCTGGGTTTAGGAATGCTGATGGAGGGCCTTCTGAGAATGAGGATGGCTTTTGGATGCTAATAAGCTGACACTGAGTGTAAGAATGCTCAGCGGGCGTGCAGTCACACAGGAGTGAACGAGCTTGACACACACACACACATGCTCATGTGAGACACATCCAACATACACAGAAGTCCAGCAATGCAGGTAAAGAGGGGGCATTCTTTACATTTTACTGGAAAATACACAAAGAAATGCTTCATAAACATCACAGCAAAAGATCATAACAATATCCGACAGAAAAAGGCAGAAGACAATGAGAAGAAAGTTTGGAAGGCTAAAGGAAATGTATCAAGAAAGGGGAGCTAGAATTTGCCAACAACCTGCTGGCCAGCCTATCGAGCACCTCTTAGCATGGCCCAAATTATCAGCTTGAGTCACTGATTTCATGGAACTCCTCATGCATGGATGTGGTTCAAGGATGTTTGAAAAGAGCAGAGGAAGGACCCTTGTTTAATAACTTTGGGTACATCTTTTAGGCTCTTGAATATCCTATGTAGATCCAAGTTAAAACCATTTGTTTTCAATTATGAATGAAATCTAATTAGCATGTAGAAAGCTGAGGTTAGTGAACTACAAGGCTCATTACAGGGCTGAATTCTATTGCTCATCAGGACACTCGAATGCTTCTTTTAAAACTGCACATCAAAATAAAAGCATTAGTCTGCAAGACTTGGTTACAGGAGTCACCCAGGTTAATGTGTTTCCATAGAGCAGCCCCTGACCTTAACTTGACCCTGTCTTGAATGCTGCAGGGGTGTAGACCTTAGCTGTGCTGGCCTTCTCATTTGGCACCTGAGACTGAGGTAACAGAAGAAACACAAGAGGATCAAGACTCAAACACATCGTCACTGCTGCACCGCAGGGCGCACGCTCCTGAAACTGCAATGAGAGTGCCCTGCTGGATCACAGGCATGCGATCCTGTTTTCCTTGGCCTTTCATTTAAAATGCACATGGATAGCACCATTAAACACGTAGTAAGGTGAAGACTTTTCTCCAGATGTCTGCAGTGTAAACCTGCTTCTCTACTACATACATCGAGTAATTAGCACCAGAAAGGGGGCCACTCTATCCACATTAAGTGGAAGAAAGGAGAGGACTATTTCTTAAAGTTTCAGCCTCTGATAAGGAAGTTAAACTATAAGTGCTTTGAGAATTTAGGCCATTAGAACCACTTCTCAAATATTTACTTCTAAGAGGTCTCCACATTGGGTTACTAATGCCTCCTCCACCCTCCCGAGGACTAAATATTAAAATTAAGGAATAAACCGAGGGAAAACCATTTAAATCTCATTAGTGAATGTACTTGCATAAGTGATTCAGACCAAAAGAACAGAAAAATCAAAATTATTATTGGGTAAAAACAAAATGGTCAGGTCAAATGTGCCACTGGGTCCTCAGCAGTGGCGTGAGCAGGTGAATGCAGCCAGGACACACCCGCGCTCTCACATTTCAGAGGCAATTTGATATGGTGTTTTACAATCATCTAAAGAACTTCTCCATTTTTTTTTTTTTTTGCATAGTCTTGCAATAATTACACTTGTCCTTCAGTGGCACTGAACAAGCTATTATGCAAGGCTTAGGGATCCAAAATTTTAAGGGGATTAATTTCAATGTAGCCTTCCACATATACCATAATTGGAGAAAATTCATCAATGTGTAGAGAAATGTCAAAAAGCATAGAAGAAAAGAAGATAAAGGAGTCTGAATAAACTAAATTAATAATACATAAAGAAACACTCAACCATTCGCAGCAAGATCAGGGCACTGGCACTGAATGGTGTTGCTCTACTCAAACTGACTTAGGAGGAGGAGGAAATCAGTATTTCTTAAAATGTGAGCCACTGAAAAGGAGTTACACTGCCAGGGTTTTTTGTTTGTTTTTCCAAATCACAATCACTAGAGCCCATTCACAAATACTCATTTCTGAGGAGAAACCAAAGAAAGAATATATCATGTAGAGCCAAGAAAGATTCCTAATACAGTGGGGGCCTTGACTTACGAGTTTAATTCGTTCCGAGACCGAGCTCGTTAAGGAGCTCGTTAACTCAAATTACTCTATCAACTCAATGCAAAAAATCGGCCCAGAGACAGCTGGTATCTCAAAAAAACTCGTTAGTTGGGACACTCGTAAGTCAAGGCCCCTCTGTAAAGGAATAAAAGAGCAGCAAGCTAAACCCACTCAACACCACAGGTTTTTCTCTACCGATGACCACAGGTGTTACCTTGCTGGACTCTTCCAGCTGCGTGCCTCGTTTCCAGGCCTCGGAGAAGATGGAGCTCACGATGCTTTGGGAACGGACGTGTCCTGCTGGCTGGGAGTCGGACACCCCACTGTCAGACTGAGTTGAGTGATTTGACTGAGACTCTGTTTAAAATAGATTTTCAAAAACAGTATTACATATGTCAGTATTCTGACAGTATGAATATGTATGTTCAGACAGATCTTTTGCACAAGACCAGGTGCTTTATAGAAGAGAAAAAGTTACTTTTATGCATTTCATATAAAGCACCGCCCATATTTTCCACTAGAAAACTTCCCTTTACCTTAGGGGCTAATAGGAAATCTTGATTCTTTTAAAACAGTTCACCATGAGACACTGATAATTACAATAAAAGGCTCATATGATATTATTGGTATCCTGCCAATCTATCTTGGAAGAACTCCTAGCAAATAAGAAAATGAACCATCAATAGAGCAGTTAATTTTTTTTTCTTCAATTTTATCTTCACATCAAAATTCAATCTTTTTATATATCCCTACTCCAGGCCATCGCAGAGAGTACTCACTTATGAATTCAGATCTATACGTGATGTTCACATCCTGACCCAGCAATGAACAGTACTTAGAATTTGACTCCCAAGTGGGAAGTGTGTTTCCTAGGGCTTAGGTACTGGCACCACAGGGCAGCAGCTGCACTGACAGCCTGGCCTCCTGGCAAGGTGCGAGGGCAAGTCTTCAGGGGAGCTGGGAATGGCTGAGGATACAGTGTAATCTGAATGACTCCCAGGGCGAGGGGACTGGGAAGGTTATTTTACTGGACTCCAAGTCAGTAAGATTACCATGCAGAAGCCCCTAGCTCAGTGCCTGACATCTGGTAGAGATGCCAATGTTACAGCTAGTCCTATCCACTCACTCTATGAGATGTGGATATTATTAGATTGCCCAGGATATTGTCCCCTCTAGCAAGTAAAAAAAAAGCTCATGTACCTATTTATTATAATTTAGAAATTAGGTTGGCTGTTTTTTAGGAATCATGCTGAAGCAACCAGGTCTACTAGCACTCTACAGGGACACCTTCATATTGCTAGTAAACTGTGCACTGGCTTTTCACACTACCTGGGATGCTGGAAGAACTGGATCCTGATTTAATGCTGGAGCTGGATAAGGAAGTCCAATCACAAGCAGACTCTGTCCTCTTTAAGGCTTCTTGGTAGTTCATGTAGAGCTGCTTCCCATACTAAACAGAAGCAGTAAGTGAGGACATCTGAACTTCACAGGGCATGATACAGCCGGGTGAGGCAGGAAAGGGGGTACATTTCCGTTTACTGATTCATAGTCTGTACTAAAATTAATACCTAACAATCCTTCAAAAATACTTTTAATACCAGTAAATTATAATCTCTTATTTTTCTTCATTTTTACAAAGGCAGCAAGAAGTTAACACCTGATTGTATTCATTATCAATATAAAGTTTTTTTTTCAGTTATTCCTCAAGCAACTTTGATTTTATAGCTATAATAAATTTTATTTCCAGTTACTTAATATAATCATCTTCAAAATGTGCTTTAAAAGATTTATTTTAAGATTTACTTTTTTTTATAGAGCAGTTTTAGATTCACAGCAACACTGAGAGGAAGTTCCAGAGATTTCCCATACGCTCCCAGCCTCTAACATGCACAGCCTCCCTGTTACCAACACTCCCCACCACAATGTACATTTGTTACAATCAATGAACCTACACTGACATCATCATCACCCAAAACCCGTAGTTGATCTTAGGTTTACTCTTGGTGGTGTACATCCTATGGATTTGGACAAGTGAATAATGACATGTACCCATCATTATAGTATCATATAGAGCAGCGGTTCTCAACCTGTGGGTCGCGACCCTTTTGGGGGGTCGAACGACCCTTTCACAGGGGTCGCCTAAGACCATTGGAAAACACATATATAATTACATATCGTTTTTGCGATTAATCACTATGCTTTAATTATGTTCAATTTGTAACAATGAAATTGGGGGTCATCACAACATGAGGAACTGTATTAAAGGGTTGTGGCATTAGGAAGGTTGAGAACCACTGACATAGAGTGAGTATGAATATTTTCACTGCCCTAAAAATCCTGTACTCTGCTTATTCATCCACCCCCCAAAGCAATTTCTTTTGTCTAGGCTGAATTCTGAACATAAGAATCATATAATACATGCTCCAAAGCCAAAATAAATCACCTTTGACGCTATACAAGCTTTTACTAGCAGTATTATTCCATAGATAC
The DNA here is from genome assembly GCF_028538775.1 of Myotis yumanensis. Taxonomy (NCBI): domain Eukaryota; kingdom Metazoa; phylum Chordata; class Mammalia; order Chiroptera; family Vespertilionidae; genus Myotis; species Myotis yumanensis. The sequence goes on from NW_027223759.1 coordinate 11,015,856, forward strand.
ATACCAACTGTTAAAAGTTTATGTCTAGCCCCAAAGAAAAAAAGATATTTAAAACATAAGGCCTGAGAAAACCAGACACTGGCAAAATCATAAACATGAAACAACCGGAATAATTATCATGACAATCAAAACCATATAATTAAGTACTTCATTGTTCTGTCATCAAACTCAAAGAAAACTTACCTTTGCAATGCGGATACCATTGACCCACTGGTGCAGGGTCCTCACATCATCACAGCAAAGGTATTTGATGTACTGAGATTTCTTCTGGATCTGTGGGTGCTGCAAGGTTAAAGACAAAGTCCTACTAAGTCTGCTGGAGAACTAAGTGTAGTTTACAGGTGAGGGCTGGATGGCGGGTGACTGACCTGACCTTGACTGCAAAATGCAAGTGCTAGCACAGATTTAAGTTGTTTTAACTCCACTGGGCCACAACCACTTGTTCTCTGAGAAGAAAACCCTAAATCACACTCAGTTTTGGATGTAATGACTGTTTATTATGACTTCTCTTTTCAGTTATTCTGAACATTTTTTAAAATGGCTATATTTTACCTAAAGTATTTAAATTATGTTCAATTATAAGAGGTTTTAAAAATTCTCTAACCATATTCGTTTGTTGTGGAAACCCATGAAATCAATAAAATAAGCAATTTGAATAAGTTAACACTGCAGCAGGAATATGTGGCCACCACTGTAAGTTGTATATCTGCATTGTTAAAAGATCAGTCTCTGGTCTACAATGAGAGAAATGTAAATTCATTTATTCTATTCTACACATTGCTTTAGAGCTCAGTTCCTATGATAAGACATTTAACACCAATTTAGTTATTGAATGCTACAGTCAGTTTTAACCATCACCCTTCAACAATAAGAGGTTAGCAAAATAATATCTAACAGTTTTTTTCTCTTGATAATATAGGCTCCACAGCCTTGTCTTGGAATACATGCCCTTCTCCTCATGAATCACATTAAAATAAACCACCATAGCAACCTTGAAAGAGCAGAGGACAGGCAGGAGAGCGTGTACTTTTCTGTAAGAGGAGGAAGGGGAATTTCATTCATTCATTCATTCATTCATTCAACAAATTCTTATTGAGCTACAACTATTTGCCAGATGCTTCAAGTAGATGTTGGGATACAAAACAGAAGAGGCCACAGTTTGTGCAGAAGATAAAATGGGCTGACTGAAAAAGCTTTCTTTAGTGTTGCCAACTAGGGCTAAAAGAGCTGTTCTCCATCTCTGCTTCCCTGAGACACTGCTCACCAGCAGGGGTCAGACATCTGAACAAGGGGCTACAGGATGGCTCTGAACCTTTATCCCTACTCCTCCCTTTATGGTGATTTACAAACTGTTCTTGACTAATTCCTTCCATTTCCTGAGAGTAGGGCTAAAACCAAGGGTGTTCCACTGTAGTGGTGGCCCTGCCTTAGAAAGTGTGTCTTCTCTACACAAAGGTAATGTTTTTATCAAGACAACATCAGAGAATATCAAAGAGAAATTATCCTTTATCCTTCTCTCCTCATCTCTAACCTGAGAATCAAAGTAACACCCTGAAGAGTATTATGATATGATTGTTTGAGTATTTGCAGATTACTTGCTAGTTTAAAATGCATTTTAGGACCTCAAAAATTCTCAACCTCCCGTGTAATAAAGGCATTCATTCTATAGCCTTCATATGGTCATTCAGGCTTTGTGCCAATATCGCAGGAGAATGCCTGTTCCACTAATATAACGTTATTTTATTAAAAGTGGCGTTTATTGAGCACTTACCATGCACCAGCATTATGCTAAATATTAGCTCATTCCATCCTCATGAAAACCCTATGAGTCACATATAATTACCTCCACAATCTGAGAAGAAATGGAGGCCCAAAGGGGTGAGGACGCATTCAAAGTTATTTGCCAACAAGTGAAAGAATCAGGATTTGAAATCGTGCAATCTCGTTTCAGGATCCATGCTATTAAACATTATGCCACACTACTACCTCATAAATGGTGGAATCTTCTTCCCAATTTGCTGCCTCTCTTTTCCACCACTTTTAAAATTGCACAGGAGCTAAGAGCAAGTATGGAGGAGATAGTCTTTGCTAAAAATCAGAAGCTTTGCATTTAAATTAAATACTCCAAAGAGAACATACAATGAAATACTTCCAAAACAAATGAATAGCTACACCAAAAGTAATTATTTCACTTCTAAAATGATGTTGATTTGGAATGTTTGCATTCTTTAATAAAAGGTAAAAATTTTGAGAATAAAAAACATTTAAAAATATAATAAATTATGGATTACTATTGTGCTATTTGATTATTTTTTTATGTTTATGCCAAACATTAGATTGAGACTGATAATTTCTAAAACTCTGTAATTAAAAGTGATGCTATAAAATCACAGTCCAAGTGCCAAAGGAAAACCACTGAATATATACTCACCATTTATTACTTTGGAAACACATATAGACTTGAAAATTACTTCCCTCAACTAACATGCAAGTAAGAAAATAAAAACATGTAACATTCCACCCACTCTAACACTTTTGATCCTTCTAAACCTCAAAAAAATAACCCCTTAGAACAAAAATATTCTTAACCTAAGAATTTTATAAGCTGCAAAAGGAAGTAAGATAATACTGCAATAAATAACAACTGTTGGTGAGGATGTGGAAAAAAGGAAACCCTTCAGCGGTTCTCAACCTGTGGGTCATGAACAATGAAAATACATCCTGCATATCAGATATTTACATTATGATTCATAACAGTAGCAAAATTACAGTTATGAAGTAGCAACGAAAATAATTTTATGGTTGGGGGTTACTACAACATGAGGAACTGTATTAAAGGGTCGCGGCATTAGGAAGGTTGAGAACCACTGCATACTGTTGGTGGGACTGTAAATTGGTGCAGCCGCTATGGAAGACAGTATGGAGGTTCCTAAAAAAATTAGGAATACAGTACCATATGATCCAGCAATCCCTCTGCTGGGTATCTATCCAAAGAACATGAAAACACTAATTTGAAAAGATATATGCACTCCTGTGTTCATTGTAGTATTATTTACAATAGCCAAGATACGGAAACAACCTAAGTGTCCATCGACAGATGGGTTTTCCAGGTCACATGTGATGCCTGAACTGTAGTGGCCATCTGTGACTATAAAGTGAGCCAGCCTGAGAATAAGCTGATATGTGGAAAATGGGACAGGGAAAGACAGAAAGAATTTAGGTTCTCACTGACAATCTGAGTCGTTAAAATAACCAACTCTTACTGTCATGTAATAAGATCCCCCAAATAAATTTTACTTATATGGGTTAAGTTTATTAGTATTTACTTTACAAGAAATTAAAATACAAGAATATACAAATACACATTTTACTACCTAAGAGAGCAAAGATATCTTCACATGTCATATAACCCCTCTGAAAACTCCATTATATATCTGTGAGAGAATGTGAGTGTAAAAAGCAAACAAATTATGTTTTTATGTTTAAGTAATTATGAGGACCCCTTGTCAGGTCCTAGGGACTCCCAGGGGACCTTAGACCTCATTTGGAAAATTGCTGGATTAAGCTACTTTCTACTGACTTAAAAATCATTTGCTGCTGTAACCTAAAAGATACAGCGGTATTCTCCAAGAAAGGATTACCTACAAAAGGGTTACTGTTACAATACACCTAATTTTATCAAAGCAATAAAAACTCTACACCAAAACACTAAACCAACACCACTACCACAAACCCAAATGACAATTCTCAGAAAAGCAAAATCAAACAATGACATAAATATGTAGACCTAATCGCTACCAAAGGGTTACTAGGATGGAGCTAATGAGAAAGACATAATCATCTCCGTAATTATCCAGGATTTTTACAAGTTGTTTTTATTAGTGTCCCTACAGATCACTAAAACTTCACTAAAAATATCAGTTCTCAAAGTACAGATATAATTGGTGTGAGTAGCTAAAAATTTTGTATAAAGGAGAGGGGAAAAAAGCCCTAAAAACAACTCAGACAGGCAATAATACCTGCATGGACTACCTACATGCATGGATTACCAGGGTTACAGTTGTGTGTGTGTGTGTGGTGTGTGTTTGGTGGGGAGGTGGGGGGGTGGGGGGGGTGGGGACAATAATTATTTATGGACCAGATGAGAGCCAGTCCACTTTGACCACAGTGCCCTCTGATGGTTCTGCTGAGTAAGTACAGAAGAAAAACAAAACCACAGAAAAAAGCAAAACCAGTATACCTGATGAAGATCCAAACTATTCTAAAATGTCCAATAACACAGTCTATGCCTAACATCAATGAAAATTCCTAAAAAGAGATACATGTTTACCTTCAGCACCAGACAACAGTCCGTCGGGGCTTTGTATTTGTTCCGATAGTCCTGTCCGTAATAAACATTGACATGATCCAGCTGGAGAAAGCATACCAGATCCCGAGAAACCTAAGATAAAACACAGCCAAACGGATAAATTAACAATAATGTGTAAGCAAGCAAACATCATAACTGGTAACAGTTTCTAGTAGAAAAATCAAAATTTTACCACGTAGAAATTACTGCTATTTTACAGAGGACAAGACAGTGAGATTCTCTAGAAATGTTTCTTTTTTAACCCATGATGCAACAAAAAAGGCCATCCCTTTTACTGTCTTGCCATTTACAATTAACACTGACTTGCTTGGAAAAGGGTGGCATTTTAAACAAACTTTAACTATGGTATAGTACAGCCGTGGGCAAACTACGGCCTGCGGGCCGGATACGGCCCGTTTGAAATGAATAAAACTAAAAAAAAAAAAAAAAAAAGACCATACCCTTTTATGTAATGATGTTTACTTTGAATTTATATTAGTTCACACAAACACTCCATCCATGCTTTTGTTCCGGCCCTCCGGTCCAGTTTAAGAACCCATTGTGGCCCTCGAGTCAAAAAGTTTGCCCACCCCTGGTATAGTATATTAAAAATAATCTAATATAGTAGAGCTCTCTGGAAAGAACAAGAAAATAATGCAGTTCAGTGTCTGTCCACACATATCTCAAGCACAGTGATTCTCAAGTCGGGGTTTTCTTACCAGTTAAATAGGGGCAACAGTAGGTACTTCTCGGGGTGGCAGTAAAGACTGGAAGAAGTGATACAGTGAGGAGCTTAAAACAGTGCCTCGCCCCCGTAAGCACAAAAGCGACAGGTAAGGCTGAAACATCCATAATCCCAGAAAGCTATTCTCCCCAAACAACGAGCAGCAAAGACTACTCTGGTAGAAGTCCCAAAAAATAATACATATAAGGATGGTTTCAAATTTGGCAAGAGAATGGAGATTGGCCCAACTAATGGGCAGAGAGTGAACATTTTCAGGTTTCTTCTTCTTTATAAACAGATCAGTAAACAAAGCAATGTTCTGTGTCCTACAGAAGTTGAAACAAATCAGAGCCTGGATTCACCTTGTCAGCACACTCACTACAAATTAAAATCAATTAGCACAATGAAGAAACTCAAAAGCCAGCAGAAGGGACACACCTTCGCTTTTCCTTTAGGGACATAGTAAATACCAGATGCTCGCAAGAGAAAGTAACGCTTTTTCCAGGACTTCTTGCCATCATCTTTCAACCAAAGGACTCCTTCAATTTCTGGTATAGTTACAGAACTTCCACAAAAACATTCCTAAAAGATGATAAATTGGAAAGACATATAATTCTTGGATTCTCAGAACAAAGTTGTGTTTACTCTTGTAAAATGTATGACACTGTAATTAAACCAAAGTGGCTTTGTATTAAAACCATGCTGTTAATTATACCTCAATTAGAACTTTCCATTGTAACATAATATGGATTTATTTTAGAACTGCTATGGCAGTCCCTGTGAAATTTTACCTAATATACAGTTTTGAAGAAACAGATGAAATGTCAACTGAGTTGCATGTAATGACACTTAAATGCATTTGTAAACAGCACAGTTATACTAAATTTAATGAAAGTGTCAGAACTAACATAAGCATTGAACTTTATATTTATCCAAATTAATAACATAGATTAGCTGTCAAGCTAAATAGGAATGCATTTTAAAAGAAAGCAACATGCTAAGTGAATGATTACAAAAAGCAACCATGTATTTAGTAAAAGAATTTTAGAAATACTCACTAAAGATTAACATAGGACATATGGAGCCTAAATTAATTTCTCTCTCCCTGAAGTACAGAAAAATCAGGAATTATAAAAAGGATTTTTCTTAATTGTAGTGAGTACCATATAAAAAGCTGAGTGCTGATCTTCACTTTCCTAATTGCCTTGTTGTAAGCAAGCATTTATTCAGGTTTTCAAACATATGAACGTCTTTGGTCTTAATGCTCTTAAATTAGCAAAAGCCAAAAATTCAATATGAATTTGTTTTATTATTCTTCAAAATAAGGAGATGTATGTATTTTTAAAAATGATTATGCATGTAAACATTCAGTAAGACTACGGCTTGAAATATTTTGTAAACAGCTATTTATATTCAAATTTCTCTCTGGGTAAGCAGATAAACAGCACAATCATACGCTTCATTGCCCTGCCTTTTCTCCTACTCATCAGCTCCCAAAAAGCTCATGTCCCTTTTAGTACACCAGCTGAACTCTCTCCATCAGGCTATAGAAAAATAGAGTCTCCTCTAGTTACACTGCAAAAATAAACATACTGCATTGACATAACTGACTTAAAAAAATGGTGGTTAATATTTTAATATTATAATGGGAGAGTGAAGAGTCATACCTCCAACAGCACTTCTTTGTTTCTATCTGCCATCTCAGCTGTTTCCTTTTTCCCCAGAAGATAGTTCTGGAAAAATGAATACGTGAAAGTTAAAGGATAAACACATTCTATTATTCCCTTGGCACAAGAGCATATGTGATTTCTTCTAGAGACATAGCACCTCTGTGTCGGTTTCCGGCTGTGTAGAGGAGAAGGAACACTCTTTGGAAAGCAACCTGTGCAGGGACACCATCATTAAATGGCTAACAGTGGCTTCCTCCTTACCTTTCTCATTCATCTTGACCTACTCAATGTAAGTGCTCTCCCCCAAATCCTGAGGTAATACTACATGCAACAATATTATGTTTTGATATATCTAATGAAAGTTGTGTTTACAGGACCTGAAAGGTTTACAAATTAAGTATGACAAAGAAAGCAAATTTCCTTAAAATATGCTGAGCTTAACTGATCCAGATGCAGAAAATGTAATTCTATGTTCTGGGTTTTAAAGAAGAAATCCCAAATTCTCTGAGACTACCATAATCTCATTTTGGTGACTCAACTAAAATATGAATTCTAATTATTAGCCTTATGAAAAAATTTTCAACAATCACCCATAAAAAGATCTACCCATATTCCCAAATGTGTATTCTTCACTTAAAATGTCCAGTAAAGATGTGCCATGATTAAGCCACCTGAAGGATGACTACTCAATACCTTCAACACTGCTACTATTTTCCCTCATTACTACTTTTTATAGTGGGGTTGTTTTCTCTTGCCTATTGATTTTTATAAAATACTAGAGGCTCAGTGCATGAGATTCATGCACTGGGAGGTGGGGAGTCCCTCAGCCCGGCCTGCGCCCTCTCACGGTCCTGGACCCCTCGGGGATGTCCGCCGGGGACTGGACCTAAGTCGGCAGTCAGACATCCCTCTTGCAGTCTGGGGCTCTAGCAGTTTGGAACCCCTCGCTCCTTACCACCCGCCCATAGTGGAGGCAGGAGAGGCTCACGCCACTGCTGCTGCACTTGCTAGCTGTGAGCCTGGCTTTTGGCTGAGCAGTACTCCCCCTGGGAGTGCACTGACCACCAGGGGGCAGCTCCTGTGTTGAGCATCTGCCCCTGGTGGTCAGTGTGCGTCATAGAGACTGGTCATTCCGCCGTTCAGTCGATTTGCATATTACATTTTTATTATATAAGATAGGATTTTGGCAATAGAAAGTATTAACTTAAACACTGTTTTGAAATAAGCAAAGATGCCAAGTAAAGCAAGGTCGCATGTATTAGTATGTGGAACCATTTATAATCAAGATTACTAAGATCAAAAAATAATTTAAAAAACAAATCAAAATCTCAACTGGATAAATGGCTGAAATAGAGAAACTTAAATATGTAAGTACTTTTCTTTGATGGATAGAAACTCACCAAATAAATAGCTACTGAACACAGCTCTGGATTAGAGTAGAAACCTGGAAACTCCCTGGAGTTACTTCTGCTGCCCCAAGGGCTCACCCTATCCGGCTCTTTGGGCTGATAACCTCCCTCGGGCCTGACGACCGGGGCCCAGCAGTCCCTCCACCCTAGCAGTAGTGAATGCTCCCATGGGGTTTTACCACCACAGTATTCCAACCAGGTGGTTGCCAATCTTTTAACTCTATCAACTTAGTAATGACAGAACAATATAAGCATTTAAAAATACCAACCTCTGTGTTTTTGAGTCTCACCTGTGGATTTTTGAAAAGTGCATATTTTTCTATACGCTCCATAAACATAAGCCTGTTTTGACTATCTCTTGTCCAGTTAAGAAGATTTTCAACCAAGTTTTCATGGTCTTCAAAGATTCTCTCTGTCCCAAAATAAAATACCAGTACTTTGTTAGTATTCACCAGAATTGCATCAAATATATGAAACCATGCAAAATAATTCACAGCAGAATCACAGAATCCTTACTGACACTACAGTCCTGGGCCCTTAGAGATTTTCCACCTGTTTTCAAATAAGGGAACGTGCCCTAATGGTGGTAAGTGACTTTAGCAAGGTCACATGCCTGCTACATGGAAGAATTAGGACTGGAATCTAATTCTTCTTCTAGGTCTTCTTCAGCTTTCAGCCTTTTCCCATTCATCCTTAAAAAAGAATATGTTAGTTGCATATCATAAATTCTGATATTAAGTATTTCCAATAGTATTCAGTTCTTGTAATTTAAGAAATTTCCAAGATAATTTCTTCTTTGAGTCATGGGTTTTACTTTTAAACATAGACATATTTTCTAATTTCCAAATTAGGAATCAAAGCACATGACCTTTAGATTGAACATATATATTCAAAGAACCCATTTAGATACTAATTTTTTGAAATTTCTTGAAGTTGCTTATGGCCTCATACTTGAATTTTTAGAAATATCCCTCTTCTGCTGGAAAGAATGTATATTTTACTGTAATTAGATAGTGTTCTAAATTTATTTCATAGATCAAACAAATTATTTTTCAAATCTCCTGTATCCTTTTTTGTCTGCTTGATTGTACTGATCATTGAAAAGGTTCTACTATGAAGGCTGACATGAGTTTCTCCTCGTAGTTCTGTCAACTTTTGTTTTATACAATTTAATGCTATTAGATAAAATTTAGAAATATGGTCTCTTTCTAGTGAATATGTGTGTTCTCTTCATCTCTAGTAATGCATTTTGCTTAAAGTCTATTTTGCTATTAACAAAGTTAATTACCTTTGTTTTGGTTAGTGTCTTTTCACATTACTTTTACTTATGTGTCTTTAGATAATAGGTCTTTTTTATAAACAGCAAACAGTTGCATTTTATTTATTCATCCTTTCTAATAATATTTGTTTAATTGAGTAATTTACATTTATCATAATTTGTTTCTACCAACTTATTTGGGCTCTTAGTAGCCCCTTGTTTTCTTTTCTTTTATTCATTCAACAAATACTGAATGACTATATATATATATATATATATATATATATATATTTTTTTTTTTTTTAGTTTTATTTTTCAAATACAGTTAACATTCACTATTATTTTTTATTAGTTTCAGGTGTACAGCATAATGGTTAGACAACCATATACTACTTTACAAAGTGGTCTCCTGATATTTCAAGTACCCACCTGGCTCTATATATACTTATTAATATTATTGACTATAGTCACTATGCTGAACTTTACATCCCTGTGACTATTTTGTGACTACTAATTTGCATGTAATCCCTTCACCCTTTTCACCTAGCCCCTCAACCCCCTTCCCCTCCGGCAACCAACCAGTCTGATCTCTGTATCTATGAGTTCACCTTATACTATAGTTGAAGCACTGTGCCATGTATATATGATTAAACAATAGTTACTTAAAACGCCATAGTTAATTATATAAGAGGTAATACAGAAATATTACAAATGCGAGTCTTTAAAACTACGATCATAAAAATATTCCAAAACTAGCAACCAAACATTTTCTGTGTATCATAATGCTACTACATCTATGAACTCAAACAAGTTTTCTAATTAAGAAGAGTTATAGATGAGTATTACAAGAATACATTTTTATTCATGTTAATGATGGTCTAATAACTTATGACTTAGTTTTGGGAGTTGTGTACATATTTTCTGAGAGAAGGGGTTAATAATTATATTTTTTATTTATCTGTAAATTGCTGTGAATATTTAAAAATATAGTAAGTAGTAAGAGAAATGCAAATACATATTTTAAAATAGCAAGTTACCATTGATTACTGATTCAATTAAGTATGCTAAGAGAATTACTGCAAGATTTCTGTAATCATACAACTAATATTACAAAAAAAAATGTTTTAAAAGTCAAGAATGATATAAAAAATGAGGATGTTTATAATTAGAAGACATCATACCAAACTACAAATCTTAGGAAACTAAGACATAATACACCTAGCTAAAAATAAGATATTTGTGCTTTATTTGTCCCCTGAAAATCAAATGCAGGAATAAAGACTTCAATACAAATGTGAATAAATTGGTCTTCAGTAAATGTGTTGATCTATGCAGTTCTTATTTGAAGGGAAATAGTATTTTGTTACCTTAAAAAACACACAAAAAGTTTGTTCTATAAGAAAATCTAAACTCAACTAGATACCTCATATTCAAAGAAATCTCAAAATACTTGAAAAAAAAAAGATAATGTAAAAAGCCAAGTTTATATTATAGGGGATAAAATATAAATATGTCTCCAAGTGCTTTTACCAACACAAAAACTGTTAGAATTAAAAAGAAATTAAAAAGTAAGTGAAGCAATGAGATTACTAACCCATTTGTAACTCAGAGATGGTTTCTACCAGTGACCAGTCTAAACTGTAACCACAGTGGGATTTGTCCATCAGGTTATCCAGCACTTGTCTCACCGTCTGTCTCTCATCCACCATCATTGTTTTAGAACTATCATCAGACATGTGGACTCTAATAACCAGCTATAAAAGGCAAAAAGAAAATTAAATGCAAACCAAAAATCAGACATTTTAGAAACTTCTTCCAATAATTGAGTACTGCTCTTAGTAATGCCCTCAGTTAAATATAAATTAAAACAAACTTAAATTTATTATATAAAAATACTCTAAAATTAGGTATCAAATAACCTACATAAACAAATGTAAAGCCTCCTTAAAATTATAACGGGTAAGATCATAATAAGATTATTTTGTTTTACTGTTAGGGTAACTTAAAATCAGAAATTTACTTCTTTTAAAATGCATTTTATCCACAAAAAATACATGTGAAAAATATATTAGGAAGAACTACCCCTCTACCTCTCCATATCTTAGAGATACATTATATAAACAAGGCAATTTTTTATACATCTGTAAAACTGATTTAAAAAATCCAAGTATCACCTTTTTCACTTGTGCCTCTTTAATTTTCTCTAGGGCAACTCTGATCTTCTCAGCTTTCAATTTTGCTGCTTGTTCTTCCTGTGAACAAAAGCACTTCAGATAAACTAATGCTAAAATAATGAGATTTTTAAAAGAAGTCTTTTTATCCTTAAGGATGTTGCTAGCATTGAATTTCAGCAAGAATATAACTTCACACAATTATATAAAGTATATTTTAAAAATAACCGTGTTCAAAAGTGAGAGCTCACATATTATAAACTTTTTTAAAGATGCCTACTTGAAGATCTCTTATTAGACTAGATTCCATATTCCAGAGAAAAAGAAACCTATAATGTAGATTAATGAGTTTGATTCTGTCCATCTGAAGATGAATTTGGGGTTCTGGGCTAGGGGAAACATGAATGTATAGAGGTTATCTGTGAGATTGCCAATTTGTTACACCTGCACAATACTTAACTCTGAATTTATTACCCCTCCAAAGCATGGGCAATCCATTTTTTGCACACTAATGTTTTGTTCTCTTACAGTGAAAACGTATCATCATAAAAATAGCAAAAAAAAAAAAAAAAAAAACCAAAACAAAAAATCCTAGTATCAATTTATTTGCAACCATATATAACTCCTTAATTAAAAAAATGTAGGTACATTCTCATTAATATACCAATAAAAATAGAAGAGGCTACATTATATTATAAGTTTTACTCTGCTTTGGAAAAAAACACACAATATAATCAATGTCTCATGTCAATAAACTCAAATTTATTTCCATTAATTCATTGATAATTTTTAAGTTAAATATAATTTTTCAAATATTTAATTTCTACTAACTTCTACTTTATAAAATTTAGGTGAGTAGTAATAAAATTATCAAGAACTACAACTATACTTAAACCATTAGTCTATTTTTTTCCTAAAACAACATACAGTGCTCTAATACCAGTACTTACCTGCACTTTCCAGCAATAGGCCATAGTACACTGCAGCATTAATTACCAGTTGAAAACTCATGTAAGTAAACCTGTACTTATAAAAGATTACTTTCTAATTCTAAACTTTGATTTCTCTGGAAAATAACTAAGAAAAATATAAACTATCAGCTTGTAGATTCCTTTATTTAATATAAAATTTAAAAACACACACACTAAAAACAACAACAAAAGAAAAACCTAATTATATCAGACAAGCACTATTTACTGTGGATTCTAATTAAAAACCACAACCCGGGTGTTATTCTTCATTAAAAACCTAAAGCTATCAGGGTAAAGAAACTCCCCGCAAAAGAGATTCACTGCTCTCCTAAATTCTGTTGGCTTTCCTCTTTCTGAACTGCTTTGCTTTCCTCTTCACATTCTAGGCTTTCTCCCCTCATTTTGAGCTTAGTATTTACTCACTACTCTGTGAAACAGAAAAACCAGTGGTTGGGGAAGACAGTGGGGCTTGTTTGTCAGAAATCTGATCCTTGTCAATGAAAGGAGTCAGGGAATTAACATAATAACCACCAAGGTCTGGAAATACTATCTGTAAACCCAATTAGACAGAAAACAAAGAACTTTATTTTAACAATGGAGAGGAGTAAGATAAAACTGAATTCTTAGACTATTATAGATATTTTCATTTGATTAAAAGATTCGATCATCCTATCCACACTTTATGCAAATAAACAACAGAATTATTGTTGATTATATATCTGAACAAGATTTTTTAAGGCAGGTTATAAAATAAAACTAAATTACTACTATAAATTTAAACCTCAAAGTCTGATGAGGAAAAACTGGTATGCAGAATCAATGCTTTGCATATTTGGAATATAAACATGAACTTCTAAAAGGCCAAATTCTTTTATATTATAATCAATATGCAGAAGTTAAAAAAAATTAGATGTCCTCAAAAGCGTAATACATTTTTAGGATAAAACATATTCAAGAGAATGAGAAGACAGCTATATACACTAGGAAAAATATTTGCAAAATATCAGACATATCTGATAAAGAATTATGATCTAAACTATACAAAGAATTCTTAAAACTAACAAGTAAATGAACAACCCAATTTAAAAATGGGCAAAACACCTTAACAATGAGTTACACAGATACAAGAAGATACACATATGGCAAATAAGACTATAAAAAATGCTCAGAATCATATGTCATTAGGGAACTGCAAACTAAAACAATGAGATACCACTACACACCTATTAGAATGGCCAGAATTCAAAACACTGTTAACACCAAATGCTGGTGAGGTTGTGGAGTAACAGGAACTCTCATTCACTGCTGGTGGGAATGCAAAATGGTACACCCACTTTGGAGGACAGTTTGGTGGGTTCTTAGAAAATTAGACATGCTTATGATACGACCCAGCAATCATGCTCCTTAACACTTACCCAAATGAGTTGAACACTTACCTCCACCCAAAAACCTACATATAGATGTTTACAGTAGCCTTATTTATAAAATGACAAAACTTGTAAGCAATTAAGATATCTTTCAGTAGGTGAATGGATAAATTATACTGATTCCAGAAAATGAAATATTATTCAGTGCTAAATAAGAAATGATCTATCAAGCCATGAAAAGACATGGAGGAAATGGAAAAGCATATCACTAAGTGAAAGAAACCAATCTGAAAAGGCTATACATTCCAACTCTATGACATTCTGAAAAAGGCAAAACTATGAAAACAGTAAAAAGATTAGTGTTGTTGGGGGTTGGGTAGAGGAAGGGGTGAACAGGTGGAGCACAGAATTTTTGTGGGGGTGAAACTATTCTAATAGTATGATACTCTAATAGTAGATATATGTCATTGTACACTTGTCCAAACTCATAGAATGTACACCAGCAAAAGTGAAGCCTAATATAAACTATGGACTCTGAGTGATAATGATGTGTTAATATAGGTCCATCAACTGTAACAAATGTACCATTCTGGTGGGAGATGGTGATAATGGAGACTATGCATGTGTGGTGGTAAGTGGTATATAAGAAATCTCTTTACCTCCCTCTAAATTTTACTATAAAATATAAAGTCTATTCAAAAAAGGAATATAAGAATTCAAATATTACATCTGATATTGGTTATAAATTTTATTATGAAAATTTATTTTCACAACTCCCCTTTTAGTATATTATCTAGAACACAATCAGTGCTATCTTTTGAAGAAATGACATCAAAAGTATTTCAATTATAAGATTAGCTTAAACTCCCAGATCAGTTTCTGCTCCACAGGCCAACAGGAAAAAAGCTGATACACTGGAAGAAAGATTTAAAGAAACAAAAGACTCCAATAAATTCCATTTAAAAAAAAAAGGAAAGAAAACAAGATACATGCAACCAATGAACATACATTAAACCAATGAGATTTCCTAGCCATCAATAAGAAACCATTTTTCGGTAAAACAGCAAGGTAGGCTATTTGAACACCCAAATTTAGCTATTCTCCCATTTGCTTAACATATTACTCTTTACATAAATTGGTCTGTGTTAAAACTATCAAATTCAAGTTTAAAAGCTACCTTAATTTCAACCTAGGGAAATTTAAGTTCATTCTTCTCCAGTTTATTAACAAGAATGTCCTTGCTAGGAGCTTTTTGAAGAAACAATTAATCAAGATACCTCTAAGTTCTAGAGTTTGGAGCAAAAGTGGAAATAAAATGTTTATATCAAACTGCAAAATTCATAGTATTTTATTCTTCCTCAGAAAGTTTGATTTCACCTACTTTATTTAAGTCATCATCATATCTTTTAACCACAACAAGGAAGAAACTGTTATAAGCTTATAGAGTATTGTGCAATATAGGAAAGATCAATAAATCTTTGCTAATGTACTTAGATTATATACTTAGAAGATATCCAATAGTTTATTTATAAAGGCAATGCAAATCTATGTTTACTATCTGCAACTCAAGTTAAAACAAAGAACAGAGCTTTATTCATCTCATGTTCTCTCCTTTCTGTTAAAGCCAACAAACTCCGGGTTTAAGTCTTCTGCCCCTTATCTTTGGCCTATCCCTTTCTTCACCCTGTTTGTCCCATAACTATCCTAAATATATGTAAAAGATACCTCACACATATAATAACTGAACTTTCTTTCCTACCCCTTCTCTTACAAAAGCAAGAGACAACCTATTTTCTACCTGAAAAACCCCTGTGTGGCTATCAATAATCATCAAATGCCAAGCCTCCTCAAATTTACATCAAGGACAAAAACTCAGTGAAGATCTTACGATTAAATGAAAGCCAATGCTGTGGCCACAAAGTGTTAGAGCATTGTCTTCAGTGTAAAAAACAGAATACTTACAGAGTTACAGTTGCTAACAGACGGCTAGGGAATTCCTTCAACTAAGAAATTATTAAGGCTTTGTGGGTTCAGAACAAATCTTATTGAAATTACGGGGCTAAAGAGAAGTTAGCAGTTTCTTTGGGATCTAGTTTATTTCACAGATTATAACAATAAACAAGCTATGTAAATTAAAAGAATTAAAAGAAAACTTGTAGTAGTAAACAGTTTGATGCCCATGAAGTGGTCTATTCTAGAAAACTGTTTAGGGCCAAAATAGTAACTAGTTTACTTCTCTTAAAGAAATCATGCAACTGTCCTGACCATGTAAGCTCAGTTGGTTAGAGCGTGTCCCAATACACTGTTTTGTGGGTTTGATACTGGTAAAGGTATAAACAGGAATCAACCAATGAGTGCATAATTAAGTGGAACAACAAATCAATGTTTCTCTCTCTCTCTTCCTTTCTCTCTAAAATCAATTTAAAAAAGTAAAGCAAAGAAAGAAATCATGAAATTGATATGACTCTCACTGAGAAGAGAACCAACATTATCTGAACACCTTGAAACTTGTCACACACTAAATTAAGGCCCCAAAAGACTAATCTTTCTAAGATTATACTGGCAGCTACCAAGTGACTGCTTGCTCTTTACACTACAATGTGACAGTTCCTTTTGTCCTAAGGGCTATAACACAAACTTTGGGATAGCAGTAAATAAACACTGCTTGTCAAAAATAAAAATTTTCACTTGGCCTGGATTGGTGAAAACAAAACAACAAAAAAACCCACCCATTCTTTTTGCTGCCCTGGCCTAAGCACAGTGCTGCTATGTACTGACCACTGGGTGTGACAATGTCCTAGTTTGGAAGAGAGCAGGTCAGAGGTGTGTCAGTAACCTGGACACATGTCCTCTGGGTAGGGAGAACCAGACGACCACACAGGAGCTATCCAAGAGGTATAACCTCATTTTAGCTTCACGACAGCCAGGTGCTCTGGTACAGAGGGCACTGACATTGAGAGGCCCCTGTGGCTCAGATTATCTAGAAGTTCTGCCACTTCATCCTTGACTCCATTCATTACCCCACCCTAAATATTTAGGTTCTATGCTACAGAATCACATTCCTGCTCAAATTTCTTACTGTATGAAAGCAGGATATTGACTATATACACCAGTAATACCACCACTGGGGTAACAGGAGATGTGATCTGAGGAGGGAATGGCTCTGATGCTGCAGTTGGCATCACCATCACTTGGGCAGAGGGAGATGAGAAATTACTGACTGCATTTATCCAAAACCTGCAAAGAACCACTCATTCTATGATAGAAACTGTTTTTGTTCACTGGCATATTGGGTTGTAAATGCTGTGTGGCACATAGTAAATATTTGTTGAATGAATGAAGTTATTCTCTTCGACAGTTTTAGGGGGGGGGGGAAATTAAACTCCTTAGCATGCTTGAATAACCTGCTTCCTGGCTACCTCTCCAAATCCAAATAAAGACACTCATATATATATTTATTTTTTGACTACTGTGGCTCCAGCCCCGTTTTTCTTTCAGCTTCTCAAACGTGCCAAGCTCCATTCTCCCTGGGACTGTCTACATGGACCTCTTCCCTTGACCCTCAAGATGGCTTTTCATCCTTCAAGCTTTAGATTAAATGCTACCAGAAGGGCCTTTTCTGATTTCACCATCTAAAGGCAATGCAGCCTTCCTTCATAACACTTAAAACATGATTTAGAATTTGTCTACATGCTTGCTTGTTAATGTTTTTTAAATCCACCTTCATAAGACGACTGTGAGCTCCTGAGGGAGGCGGGGGATATATGGCCATTTTATACAATGTTATAGCTAGCATAGTGCATGACTCAACAAATATTTGTTGAATAAATAAGCCATGGATATGGTTAAAAGTTGCACTTAATCTGTGAGCAGTGTAAAAAATGGACAAGAGGAGGGACAGGCAAGAATAAAGAGACAAGTGTAGTGGCTCTGGTAAGAGATTAAGAACTGGTTTTAGGGTGGTGGCAATGGGAATTAAACGGTAGGGTGAACTCAGTAAATCCTCAAGATAGCAAGTCCTTCACTAGAGCTGAGGTCGTAAGTAAAAAGAAGAAAGGCACCAAAAATAGTAGAGGGTTCAAACCTGGGCAACTGGGAGAATGGCAGGATTCTGAATAGAAATTGTGAGGCCCCAGGGCAAGGAAGTTAAAGACCTTCGGGATTGGTACTGGTAATCTTACAGGAAATGCCTGATGGCTATCTGAAAATTTGTTGCTCTCAGAGATACGATCTAGAACAGAGATGCTAGCTGACGCTATGAGTAAATATTCCAGGTAGAGACAGTCAACAGAGAAGAGCTGAGGAAAAGGAAAGAATTTTGCTAAGGTTAGAAAGTACAAGTCTATTATCTGCTTAGACTTCTACATTCCCTGATATTTAAGCTACTTCTAACCCATTCCTAGATCTACTTCAAAGAGAGAAACTCAGGCAAGAGAAAGGGTTACTGCTGACTCTTGGATCTTCTCTTCGAGCTGCTTCTCACGGAGATTTTAATTTTAGCTTTACCATCTTTCACAAGTGTATATGGTTAAGAAAAAAATGAAATAAAAAATACCCTCTGATATAATAACTAACAAACATTACCTATCATTACTGTGAATATTTTTCAAAAACCAAGTCTGACATTCTTGACTTTAACATTATTTAAATAAGATAATAAAATAAAACCATGATTTAAAAAGAGGCAGAAAGCTATTTATAGTCAGCTTCCTTATTCTGTTTCCCTTAATTAATGATGACAATGGCTAAAAGATTTAAAATTGATGTAGAATACCAACCCAGTGAAAATCTAGCTGGACCAATTCAAACTATTCTGAAATTGAAGAACTGAGAAATTAAAACTCAACATTCTCTTCCAATTTGATGAAGCTAATGTAAAGTAAGATTCTGTTTATATAAACAAATGTTTTAATTAAATGAGGTGCTGATAATATAAACAAGAATTAGAAAACAAAGTCGGCTGAAAAAAAACCTCACAGCATAGATAAGCATTAGTAGTAAAAGTTAAACATTTTTAGACTTTCAAGTGAATTACAATGTTAAGCTAGAAAAAGTGCAATATACTTGTGAAGACTTTTAGGTATTTACAACAGTAAATTTTCAGTGAAAAACTAGTAAATTACTGCAAACATGTTCTATTCTTAATAGAACATATTAAAGTCAGTAAATAATTACCTTCAGTAAGAAAAAAAACAAAACTCCTGTTCAGCACAAAGGTGCTGAAATAAGAAAGCACAATCTGAGAAATCTGAGAGCACAATCAAACCCAGAAATTGTATTCTACCTATAAGGCAATAAATATTTACATACAGGTGGAAAGAAGAGGTTTCACCTTGGTCAGCAAATGAGAAGGTTTTCCTGCAATGTTTCTCAGAAGAAGGGAGGTTTCCCTGTCCAAATAGGAGTGCTTGTACAGAAAGAGAAAAACAAAAAAAGGCGATAGAAGTCAGTGGAGGTTTTATGTGTTTAAAATATAAAGTAGACAAAGAATGATTCTCTATTATTAGCCTCATATCTTTCCCCTATACTCACTAAAATGTGTCTAAAAGAAATTTTTTTCTAAAAGGGGAGGAAAAAAAGAAAAGGGGGGGGGTGGGTGGGAGCACAGATACCACCCATGCCAGCAGGCATGTCCTAGCCGACTCCTGCTGATCCTCACTCTGGGAAAAGGTCACACACTGCACAGACCACAGAGCCAGTTTTTTTTCCAGGACAGTGTTTTTGAGTGCTGTGCGTACAGCACAAATAAACAGGTGTCGAAGGTTAATGACAAACATATTCCTTCCTCTTGTAAAGCCCACATTAAATAATATAATCTTATGAAAAGAGAATGAAACTACATCATTTCCAAAACTTCTGCAAGTATTTCTGACAATTCAGTGATAGTCAAACCAAGAGGAAAAATGTCCATAAATATTTTGCCTAATAATAATCACCTATTTTCAGTAAAATTTTATTAATTCATTATATTAGGATACTAACAATGTGTTGCACAGTAAAGGACTTGCAAGGCAATTGAATGATGTAAGTAAAATATTAAGAAGTGCTGTTGCCTTAAAATGGTTAAATTAATTCAAGCAATTAAGATACTTTCATTAAAATGATTGCGAATAACATAGCCCTAACCGCCTTTTCCCCCTTAATAACGTTTTAGTAACTTGTTACAAGTTTAAGCAACTGTATTTAAACTCATGTAGTATAAATTATAGCTGTTTTGATATATATGTAATTCAGACTTCCATCTCTAAATAATTCCGAATTAGTTTTAATGCTATGTAGTTACTAACCACCATTTAAAACAATACATGGCACAGTTAAGTGGAGTTATAGAAAATATTCTGTAATTTATATTTTATAAACCTAACTGTATATCAAGTTATTCTTGAAACAAATTCTTTTTATTTACGTAAACAAATACTAGAGCAGCATCTACTCTCATAAAGTTCTTTGTCACAGATAATAAAACACACTACTTCCAGATAACAGAATATAATATTAACTTAATATTGAGTCATATCTACACTTGAGTTAGGTTTGCTATATGGTATTTCACTGCCTGTATTTTTTTTTTTAGCTATTTATTTAATAGTTGACAGTATTACAGATGTCCTCCATTTCCCTCACCTCCACCCAGCCCCTGTCCCACTCCAGGACTTCCCCACACTATTGTCTGTGTCCATGGGCTATACATACCAGGTATATGTTCGTTAGTTAATCTCTTCCTGTTCCCCTAACCCCCTTCTCCTCTGAGATCTGTCATTCTGTTCCATGTATCCATGCCTCTGGACCTATTCTGTTTGTCAGTTTCTTTTGTTCATTTGATTCTACATATAAGTAAGGTTTAAACTTTAAAAAAATCTTACAGGATGTACTCAATCAATCCTTAAATTCAAATTATTTCAAAACTTCAAATCACTAAAAAATAACCCATCTTACTCTGATCAGTAAGAATATCTAACTATTTAAAGGCTCTAAGAGTTATCCATGTAAAAAATTTTCAAGGTTTAAATATCTTAAAATAAAAGGGGTATAGTCATTATAGCTGGTTACTCCAAAATATGTTACATCTAAAAATGAGACCACAAGCACTAGTTGGACATGATCATAGACAGCTATTCACTGCTTAATCACTAGCAGGGAGGGAGGCCAGATCTCCATGCTCCCTCTGTCTAAGCTTCAAGTATTTGTTGCAGCCCCGCCCCCGCCCCCCCCCCCCCCCCCCCCCCGCAAAATCTAGAAATCAGAAGCAGCAAATTCCTCCCTTTAATAAATGCCTTACTTAACTACCTTCTCCTACTGGTGCCAGTCCCTACATCACTCTAGCATTCCTCAGAAAGGAGGTGCGGGGTGGCAGGAGAACTGGTTACTGGAGAAAGATGCAAGATGGATGAGAAGAGTGGTGTGCAATTGGAGGAGTGAGAAAAGTAAAAGACACTGCTTTAGGCATGTCATTAAATCGGCCTTTAGTCTTGGTACATGTTACTGGTAACAAAAATGTACAGAGCTTCATTTAAATGGGGCCTTTTTATATTTTCCTTCATTTATCACTAACAACACAAAGTCAATGGCTTAGTCTTATCTTAATCTATTTCACTGATTTATTATTAGCCCATTTTCTTACTCTCTTCCATCTTCCCCTCTTTCATTTATTCAATTATTTTTAGGTTTCAACTTTGAGCCTGCAACCATGCCAGGCACTGAAGATGCAAAGGCGACCAAGACAGGCATTTCTTACTCTCACAGTTTAGAGTCAAATAGGGAGAGAACTGACAGTTACAACAGCGGTTGTGAGGGGTATGGGAGCCAAGTATTAGGTGGACTACCTAACCCAATGTTAGGAGTTCAGCAAAGTATTTCCTAAAAAGCTTAGAGTCCTGGAGGATAAGAGGCAGCTGGGGGTTCCAACACAAAATTTCTCTGTTAGACATGCGACAACCTATATAACCTCACCACAAGTATTAATATTCAATGGTGCCATATTGTAGAGTTGCTCATTTGCTTTTGCTCATTTATTTTTAACCTTGGTTTAATTTTTAATTGAAAAATTGAGGTATATGATAAGGTTTCATCATCAAAAGTTCTGAAGAATGCATTCCTCTTCATTGATATTTAACTAGTTCCATGGACATGTTTATAGAACTTACAGGTGTCAGCTCAGCCTGTTCTTCTGTGAAGTCAATATGACGCTTGGCCGGCTTGCTGGGACATCTCAGAGAAATAGCATGCTGTGAAAATGCAGGAAGGAAGAAAATGATAGGTAAAGGAGGTGGAAAAGGGCAGTTCTCATTATCATGCAGGAAGAGAAAAGATCACTGAAATAAAATGCCAATGAAAAGTTGCATGCATCTTTCATTATATCATGCAAAAATAAAAAAAAGGAAGAACCAGATGATCCTAACCTTTGATAATTTAAGGATAACCTCACTCTACTTCTGGAAAGTAGAGCTCTAAGGGAGAGTTATGGAGAAACAGTGTCCATTACCAATTCATGCTCTGACCTCAATTGGGCCTTGACTGCTGTTTGTCAGCATTCTGTCTTTCCTCCTCACTCAAAGCTTGTTCTAAATAGTTACAAAGTTCTTCAAGCTTCTAATTTTACCCTTCCACCTCTTCACATGACCTCAATTCCCTCCGTAACTAAGCAAATCACATCCATCTACCACATCCATCCATCTTCACCACTACAATGCATCCTGTAGCTACACCCATATTCTCATTCTCTCCAGTTCGATATGAATATGCTTTCCCCTCTCCAAAGCTAAGCATGTTCTAGATCCCACTCACGCCCCCCCTCTCTAATAGCTCAGCCTCTAATACTCAACTAGTCCAGCTTATTGGTGGCAGGAAGGACAAAAAATAAAGTCTTCTGGGTTCCCTCCTCCTCTTAAACTCTATTTTCCTTTTCACTGCCAAATTTCCTGAACTCAGCTATAGTGTATCTCCTCCACTTATCCTTCAATCCCCTACCATCTAGCATACATCTTTCTTTTCCAGAGTCTTTATCCCGTGTGTTGTAATGCAGTCTATAATTCATTTTCAAAGTCATCAATGACCTTTTAACCAAGGTGGAACACTGTCTTTCCTATCACAGTACTCACCACATTGGCTGAAATTGCTTGTTTGGTTGTCTGTATTGACACCCATCTCCTCACATAATACATTATAATCTCAAAAAGACATTGTCTATTAAGTTCACAGTTTTTTCGTTTGTTTGTTTTTCTTCCAGTTTTTTTTTTAAATTAAATCTTTATTGTTCAGATTATTACATTTGTTCCTCTTTTTTCCCCCCATAACTCCCCTCCTTCCAGCTCCCACCCCACCCTCCACCCTCACTCCCCACCCACTGTGTTCATCCATAGGTGCATGATTTTTGTCCAGTCACTTCCCGCATCTCCCACACCCCTTTTTCCCCCAAGAATAGTCAGTCTATTCCCTTTCTATGTCCCTGATTCTATTATAATCACCAGTTCATTCTGTACATCAGGTTATTTATTCACCTGATTCTTAGATTCATTTGTTGATAGATGCATGTTTGTTGTTCATAATTTGTATCTTTACCTTTTTCTTCTTCTTCCTCTTCTTAAAGGATACCTTTCAGCATTTCATATAATACTGGTTTGGCGGTGATGAACTCCTTTAGCTTTTCCTTATCTGTGAAGCTCTTTATCTGACCTTCAATTCTGGATAGAGTATGCTGGATAAAGTAATCTTGGTTGTAGGTTCTTGGTATTCAGTACTTTGAATATTTCTTGCCATTCCCTTCTGGCCTGCAAAGTTTCTGTTGAGAAATCAGCTGACAGTCGTATGGGTATTCCCTTGTAGGTAATTGAGCCTCTTTCTCTTGCTGCTTTTAAGATTTTCTCTTTGTCTTTTGCTCTTGGCATTTTAATGATGATGTGTCTTGGTGTGGTCCTCTTTGGATTCCTTTTGTTTGGGGTTCTCTGCGCTTCTTGGACCTGTAAGTCCATTTCTTTCACCAGGTGGGGGAAGTTTTCTGCCATTATTTCTTGAAATAGGTTTTCAATATCTTGCTGTCTCTCATCTTCTGGCACTCCAATGACTCTGATATTAGACCGCTTAAAGCTGTCCCAGAGGCTCCTTACACTATCTTCACACTTTCGGATTCTTTTTTCATTTTGCTTTTCCAATTGGGTGTTTTTTGTCGAATCTTTGGTTTGATTATTGTACTCCTCT
Organism: Myotis yumanensis; assembly: GCF_028538775.1. Taxonomy (NCBI): domain Eukaryota; kingdom Metazoa; phylum Chordata; class Mammalia; order Chiroptera; family Vespertilionidae; genus Myotis; species Myotis yumanensis. The sequence goes on from NW_027223759.1 coordinate 11,039,968, forward strand.
GGTCTGCTATTGGGTATAATATTCTTTATTTCAGTCCGTGTATGCTTACTTTCTAATTTCTTTATCGTAGCATCGAGGGTCTCATTAGTTTTCGTGAGGCTCTGCACAAATTTATGGCAAGCCCTCAAAATTGCGATTCTTAGCTCCATATCCTCCATTTCTGTCATGTTTTTTTGTCTCCGCATCTTTTATGCTTTCTTGGTGCACCCCCTTGTGGTCTCTGTGCGCAGTCTTGTTCTAGCCAAGCCTTAATTGTTGTAGTTAACACTAGAGGGATTTGACCCCCAGGCCGACTGGCTATAGGATTCAGCTGTATGGAAAACGTCTGCCTTCTGGGGAGGCGCTAATCCAGCCTTTGCCTGAGGCGATCGGCAAATGGCTGTGCGCAGGCTTTGGGCGGGGCGGGCTCCACAGGGCGGGCGGAGGGAGCAGTTATGGCCACGCTCAGTCCCGTTCCCAGAGGCTCTGCTTCTCAGAACCCCGGCAGCCGCTGCAAACCTCGGAGAGAAAGCTGCCCTCAGGTTCCAACTGATGCCGGATAATCCCGCTTCTCCCGTTTGAGTCTGGGTCCCTAGAGACTCGCCCGGATCTGGAGCCCAGAGTCTGAGACTCACTCCCGACAGAAAACGACAACCGCGCCCTCAGCCACCAGCCCGCTTTGCGCGCGCACCTCGGTACCTTTGTATTTTCCACACTGCGCCGCCTCTGAGCCTCGATTTGCTGTTCTCTTTCCTTCTAGTTGTAGAGTCTCTCTTCAGCCAGCCTTCCTGTGGTTCTGGGTGATGTCCGTTCAGTCTTTTAGTTGTATTTTTGAAATGGTTGTTTGCGGCAGCGGTCTCCGGTGTTTACCTACGCCGCCATCTTGGTCTCCCATCCGTTGTAATCTTCTTCCAGTTTTTAAAAGGAAGATTCATTTAACAGGTTTCACTTAGTACAATATGTCTAATGGAAATCACAATACAAGGAAAGATTTAAATCAAAGCTTCAGAATTTTATACAAATGACATGACCCAACTCCTAAAATATCAATTGGTATTACATCTCAAAATTGTCCCAGATCTTAATAAAAATAAGTGTACACTCACGTGCCTTATAGGATAGTAAACCAAAAAGCTAGAATTAACAAACATGCCAAATGTTTTCACTTTGAATTATAGACGCAGAGCTCCTATATTTGAGTTTTATAGAAAAGCATATTTCTCAACACACATCCAAAGTTTTCAATGTCTTGTGGTATAAGAGCAACATTTAACATAAGAGAATTGCTTTAACCTAAATATGCTTACTGCTTAGGTACACTCCTACAACATAAACTAACTTAAGGAAAGATGAAAATTGTTTTAACAGTTATAGTCAATACTGAATATTTCAGTGTTCAAAATTACTGAGCTTGAAAACAATTCTGACTCCCATTTTACAGTAAGCATAAATCACAAGCCTGTAATGCAAAAGTATTAAACGTAACCTTTTTCTTAAAAAAAAAAAAAAAAAGAGAGAGAGAGAAAGAGAAAGAAAGAAAAGTTGACTTAGAGTAATCAGAATCTATTTCCCATTTACCATATTGGATATGCTAGACAGCCCTCCCATTCTGTTCAACTCCCATAAATGCACCGCTTTCATTTCTGTAGTAGCTGTTTAATGCTCCTTCTCTACCTAGGCAAGGTTTGACTGATAGTCACTTGAATTTTCCTGCAGAACTTGGTCATATCCACTCATACTGCTCTGACAACCATAACTACCTCCATAACCACCACTAAGCTGCTGGCTAGCAGGACCCCCATAACTAGACTGGTTGGATAAGCCCATCCCTCCCATCATTTGGCTATCATAAGCACTGCTTCTTGCCCCTGCTGTAGAATTCAAAAAGAGTTCTACATAGCTGTGATCATAAGCGCCCCTACTTGTTCCTGCAGAATTCAAGAAGAGCTCCACATATCTGTGTTGCATATTAGCCTTGTCTTTTGCCATAGCTGCCACAGCATCTTCATCAGTAGCAAATTCAACATCTGCCTCCCCAGTAACTCTGCCATCGGGTCCAATTTCAATGTGTACTCTCATGGGGTAAAGAGGTGAGAAAAAATTGTAAATATCATTCTCAGTGGCTCTGTAAGGTGATCCCCTCATGTGTACACAGTGCCCTGTGGTGCTCTGGAAACTGGACCCACCATCTCCGTATCTATGATCAGGCATTCCTGAAAAACAGTAATTGAGGTCTCTTCCAAAGCCATACCCATCATTATAGCCACCATAATCATCATAGCCTCCATACCCTCCACCATAGGCACCCTTTCAAACCCAGCCCCTCTCCATACCCTCCACCATAGGCATCCTTTCAAACCCAGCCCCTCTGCCAATGCTATTATAACCTCTGCCAGTCCCTGGCCTATCATAGGGACCGGGTCGCTGCATAGCCACGAGCTTTCGAGGGGGGTCATAATGGGTTCGGACTTCAGCTCGGCTACTCTTAAAGATTTCAATGTACCTGTGCCCTATTCTTTCCTTGTGCTTCTTTAAGGCCTTTTCAGCTATCTCCTGTGAAGCAAATTGCACAAAGGCCTCCCCTGTGCTCCGCCCTTGAAAGTCCACAGGCAGTGTCATCCCATTTGGCATAATTTCCAACCCTGAAAAAAACTGAACAATCTCCTCCTTGCTACAGCCAAATGGGAGTCCTCTAAGACGGATGAAGCCATCATTGGCAGTATCAGGACTATTCGGACCTGTATGCTTCAACACCCAGTCCATTTCAACACTGTTGGACTTGAATACTTCAACATATCTGTGTCCCATGGTTTCTCTGTCCTTCTTCAAAGCCAATTTCACCTCATCTTCAGATTCAAGTTCGACAAATGCTTCACCACTTGGTCTGCCTTCTCTGGTGTAGATGAAACAAATACCTGATGTGCTATTTTGGATTTTGCAATCAGAGAAGAAGCGCAGCACTTCATCAGCAGAGCAGGACCAGGGTAGGCCCCTGACCTTCACCACGAAACCCCCCCCGGCCTTCCCTGCTCAGCATCATGGTGACTGTTAGGCTCTTGGTGGCAAGCTCGGATCAATGTAACTTCAGTGTAGCTCTAACGATGCCGGACGATGTTCCTCCTGCCCTCAAACGGTTATAGCCAAGTTCACAGTTTTATCTCTTACAGCCCAGTGCAATGCCTACGTGCTCATTAATGGAATATATGAATAACTATTTCTTTTTGGTCTTCATGCCACATGCTTGGCCAGATCAAGATTCTTTTTGCTTTCCTCCCTCTACATTTTCTCATTAAACATATTCTATAGCATGTTGTCAATCACTGCATCAACGGGAGGCCTATCAAATCTATACTGCCAACATCCTCATTCTTAGGAAACAAAGACTGACATTAAGGGCTAAAGGGGCATGATAAATGCAATGAACTCTCAAATAGTTCAGAAAAAAAGTGTACATAAAAACCCAACAAAATATGGCACAATGTTAAAAATGAGTGAATCTGAGCAATGAGTTTCCTGAGTTCTTTGTACTAATCCTTTCACATTTTTGTAAGTTTGACATTATTTCAAAATAAAAAGTTTTAAAAAATCTATACTCTCTAGACTCTCACACAAGCTCATGCCATATTTCTAAATGGTTATTGGTTAATTTAGTTTAAAATCTAAATCTAAAGTATTCAAAAAGAGATGATTGCCTATGCACCATGTTAAACAATATGATGGCACATTATAGTCATTGAAATTCAACAAGTCCTTATCAAAAGTGAATATATGTATGCAAACTGACAAAAAAAGAATAGAAAACAGGACATGCAAACAAAGATTACATGTTGTTACATCAACAAAGCTGAAAAGGGATTATGTAATGATATAAACTATTTCATGTTAATTAGGGTCCATTTCCACAAAATATTTACTTTCCTACAAAAAATTATCTCCCCCAATCCAATTTTTACTTACTCTTCATCATTACTTTAAATCTAAAAGCTGGGCTCAAAACACATAATAAAAAATGAAATTTGAGGATTGATTCTTCACATAAATTTTGCTCTAAAACATTCCCAATCTCGTAACTTCCATTTGTTATAAAACTATCAAATTCTTCATCAATCTCTTAAAAATTCTCCACAAAGATCTGCAAAGTAAGTTATGGATCACTACTTTTTTGAACTGATCTGTAACATGTTAGAATGTAGTAGCATTTATGAGCCAGAATCTTGGGCAGGGGGTTTGTACTAGTATATAGAAAAGCATTGATCTGAACATAGAAGCCAAAACATAAATCAAGACATGGTCTTGTACCAAAGTCATACAGTCCTCGGGTTACGCTGGACTCGACTTACGTCGTTTCGTGGTTACGTCACCATCTCCCATTTATTTATATTAAAAAAAAAGTTCTGTCATTTCAACGTATGTATATATGTGCTTTATGTTTTTTATTATTTATTTACCACAAGTAAAGGTCAGGAATTGTTATCTTTTAAATTTCTTCTACTATTTCACTTCATTACTGCTGTGTATGTGTTCCCTGTGAGTGACGTAGGTGCTTATGTAGGTGGGTTCCGACTTATGTAGCGCCTGTAGGATAACCGGAGGACCTACTGTAGTTACAAAACAAGACACTTCCTTTTGATAGCTAACACCTTAGATTATAACTGGAAGAAAGAATAGAGGTTTGTGACCACACATTAGTGTTTCAATAGAGCATATTTACATTCCTTTTATTGACATATGTATGTGCTTTTCACAATTTTTTTTAAAGCATAGCATAATGGTTAAGAATGTGGACCCTGGGGCTGGAGGCTTGAGTTCTAGCCCCAGGTCAGCTATTTACTGGCAATGTCACTCTTATTATTTAACCTGTTTCCTCATGTGTAAAATGGGGGTATAATAGCATTTATCTCCAAAGGTTGCTAGAAATAGAATTCTATTAGAATTAGAATTCAGCCCTCATCTGAATTTTATTTAAACCTCAATTCATTTAGATTAGAGATAACTTATAGTTATTAAATTTTAACTGTATTCAGGAATATACTAACCACCACCACAAGATGGGGATGTTACTGCATAAATCTTATCGCCTTTTTTCTCCCGCCCATGCAAGTCCTGTCTGTAAGGCCTGGAGCTGAGAGCCCTGGCCAGTCAGTCTAGCCTCGTCTTGATTCTCCTTCAACTCTGTAATGAAGCAGCAAAGCATTGCAGTATGAGCTCTACAACCAGAATGTCTGGGTTCAAATCCTTGGGAAAGGTATTCAGTCACTCTCTGCCTTAGTCCCATCCATTGTAAAACAGAGGCAGTGGTACCCATTCCACAAGGCACCAGGCAGATTCAGTGTTAAGATACGGCACAACGCTCACCACAGAGAACAAGCACTCAATATAGTAGCTGCTACTGTTTCTTTCCCCCTACTCCTCTATTTATTCCTTTTCTTTTCCTGGCCATTAATTAACCAGTAAATATTTGAATGCTTTTAAAACTATTTCTTTTGTATTTTATAGTTGCTCTTAATTTAAAAAACAGATGGATATATTTTTATTCTTGTTTAAAAGGGTCCTATACTAGCCCTCCACAACACAACTTAAAAAAACAAAGCGACCTAAAACCAAATAAAGATACCGTTTTACCTCCTCAAAGGAGGAAAATTGCACAGATTTCTAAGTAATACACACAAAAAGAATCAGAGCATTTATGCCAGAGTTGATTGGGATAATTCATGTGTTTGAAAAATGTTTGTGAGTGAGACCTAGACAATTCCCCTGGCTTTTGCCAAATCTAAGCTCTTCTTCCACTTGATACCTATTCTTTCCTATTAACCTCACTAGGCTAGGTCAGCAAAATCTGAAATTAAACACCACGCTGGTACATGTGAATGAATTTCGGTGAGATGTAGAAACATAGCCATCAGACTTTTAAGAGAAATGTAGCTGCAACAATTGAGAAATCAATTAACAACCCCAATCTTTTACATATGCAGGCCTCAAAATTTCAGAAAGCCTTGTGCTTCCCTCCTACCCAGTTAATACCCCAGACCAAAAGGTTGTTTGCTAAGAATATTATTCAATGAACTTCAATGCCTTTAGATTTTCCCCCTGATGCTACAATAAATACAATTGCTGTTTTCTTTCTAATACCTCAAAATTTCTGCACACATTAATTCTTGAAATAGTTCTGACAAGTAAAAGAAGTGGAGGAATTGCACTGAAGCTATGATATACTATGCTGATTATTATACTAGTTATAACAATGTATCCATGAAAGATTTCATTTAATAATAATGCCTATACATTTGAGGAAAACACGGATCTCCTACCCTTTGAGCTAGCATGTAAGGACCTGGAGAGTATCATGCTAAGTGAAATAAGTCAGTCAGAAAAAGACAAGTAATAAATACATGATCTCACTCATATGTGGAATCTAATTAATAAAATAAACTGGCAAACAAAATAGATCCCGAGACATTGAAGCATGCAACAGACTGACATATTTCAGAGGGTTGGGTGTGGGAAAAGATTAACCAAAGAATTTATATGCATAACCCATGGACACAGACAATATTGTGGTGAAGGCCTGGGGAGGGGGCGGGAGCAGAATGGCGGGGTTAACGGGGGGGGGGGGGGGGGGGGGGGGCGGGGGGGGGGAATAAAGGGGACATCTGTAATACTTTCAACAATAAAGATAAATTTAAAAAATAAAAAAACACTGATTGAAATTATTCTAGAATTCATTTTTACATTTATCCATGAAAAATATTTTTATGCTAAAACATTCTTTAACATTCTGGAAATAATCATTTTTAATAATCAGCTTCACTTTATTTTTAAAATATTGATAAAAATTGAAAGGCAAAAGTTTAGTTTTGAAATTCAAATACAGATTTCTCAGTTAATTAATCTCTTTAGAATAATGCCCCTACCAAAGGGATATTGGGAGGCTTAAATGAGATAACATATCTGAAGTGCCTGGAAGCACAGTATTTCAACAAAAGTAAAGAAAGAGAAAAAAGACAAAATTTTGGAAGCTAGGAAGCATATGGCAGAGTGGTAACCAACTCAGCAGGCCTAAGAAAAGCTGAATGCTAAGCCAGTGCTGGAGAAAAGCAGAGGAGCACTCCAATTTACATTATGTAATCTTAAAATTCTCCAGAAGCAGAGAAGTGAAGGTGAAACTAAAAGCAGGAGGATTGATTAAAGCATTTAAAAATGCAGTTAATTCTCAGATTCCCTCCTTTATTCACCAACCAGCAGCAATCTCTAGTTCAGATTGATATTCACTGCTGACCTCACTCATATGTGGAATATAATGAACAGAGCTTGGCACCAGGCTCAATTAAAAATAATCTGATTGGAAAGAAGGAATATCAATATATAAAACACAGGAAAACCAAGAAAGTACATCCCCAGTAAAATATTGGTCATTTCCCAATAGGTAAATCTAAAATACATAAATGACACATATTAATAAATAGCTGGTGCTAAATGTAATCCCCGGGTATCATAAGGTAGAAATCAGTTTTAAAGTTCTCTACAGAATATCTATCACTTTAAGTTTCATTTTAAATAAATGTTTATTCTTTAAACTGATATATTTCCTTAGAAGCAATAAAACTCATTTATCTCCAAACCACCATGATAAAGTGACATATTTCGTTAGAAACAATAAAACTCGTTTATCTCCAAACCTCCTTTGTGCTCCACATTACCTAGAACAAAGCTAGGTAAATGGAGTTGCCGAGTGATGAAAAGTAATCTAATAAATTAAATCAATGGGGGGAAAATCAAAACTGTCAATAGGTGTAAATTTTACATTTCTGTGCAATTCCTTAAACAATGTTTTATAAGGTTTACTTTTGATTATTCATGAATAGATTATTTTACCTTTTTTAGAGGACATTGTAAATACAAAGTGAATGGAAGGCTGGTTTTATTTTTGCTACCCTATAACAAAATTGCCTTCTTGATGAAAAAAAAAACCCACAAGAATTCACCTTCAGTAAAACTAAACTCAGTTTTTTCCAAACTTATTTTTATCACAAATCTATTCTTTATCCTCATCCTTCATCAAGAAAAACTTCATCTTTAAAAATCTGTTCATGTATATTATATCCTTTTGACTCTGAACCACTGAACAAGAAGACAGACCATGTACTATTCGCTCCCTCTTACTTTGAGAAATTGATGTTCACAGATGTTGGATAAACTCATTTAGGTTCTATGGATAGTGAGTGGCAAACACTTGGAACTGAGTTTTCTGATTCCAAGCCCAGTGGCTCTTTGCACTATACCACACCGACTCTTTCATAATAAAGTTCAGTGAACCCTAAAAACTAGAATCTTGGAGGACTACAATGGGAATATGAGTCTTAAGAAATTTAAGTTGTTAATTTATAATAAATACATATTAAGCAATTATTATCAGCTTACGAGCCATACTAACTTTGCAAATGTCAAAAAAACCACATTTTGAGATTTTGTGGGGTTTTTTCCTTTAAAATATATTTTTATTGATTTCAGAGAGGAAGGGGGAGGGGGAGAGAGAGAGAAATATCAATGATAAGAATCATTGATCGGCTGCCTCCTGCATGCCCCACACTGGGGAGGGAGCCCGCAACCCGGGCATGTACCCTGATCTAGAATCAAACCATGACCTCCTGGTTCATAGCTCAACCACTGAACCATGCTGGCCGGGTATATTTCAAGTTTTTTTTTTTAATTAATGTGAAACAAGTAACATCAATTCAAACACTTCAAAATAGTCACAAGAATAAAAATAAAGAAACTAAATATCCTCTTATTCTTCTTTGTGACATTGCCATAGTTGGTAATATACTCCTTTTGCAATGATTTTAAAACTTAGCTCAGAGGTATCCTTGATAAATTTTAAATGTAGAGAAAATAAGAAAGTTATTTAAAACTATATTTAAAAACTAGTTTTCTATTTTAGTACTAAAATAGCAAAAAAAAAAAAAAAAAAAAAAAAAAAAAAAATTCATCTACCTACCTCAGTAATTGGCTGCCCCTGATGTGTCAACTCCAGTTCTTGAGGGCGCGTTACTTTATCAATATCCAAAGAGTCCATGCTGGAAGCTGCAGAAGTGATGCTGGAGCGAGAGGAGTTACTCATAGAGCGCACTTCAGCATCACTCACCGTGCCTGCTGATGCCGTTCTTCTGTGCTGATTAGTTACTAAGGGCTTAGCATCCTCTAGTACAGATTGCTGAGCAGCCTCATCCATGCTCAAAGAGGCCTGGTCTAACTGTGCAGTAATATCATCCAGGGAGTAGTTGGCATGTGATGGTTTAGTAATCCTATTAGATGAAGAAGACAATCCTTTCAAGGTGCCATGTTTTGTTGTATGTCGGCTAGGAGGTAATTTCTGAGAGGCTTTTGTTTCTGTGATTTGACGCTTACTATTGCCTGCTCCGATACTGCTGAGCTCCCGCTCTATTGAGCAAAGATCGGCCATCAGGGCATCCAGATCCACAGTTTCTCCCTGACTCAGAGCTTCTGCAATGAACAATATACATGATGTTTCCAGAACAACTGAATCAGAATGTATACATTCTATTATAAATCAGTTAATGAATGCAGGGAAAGCAGCAAAAAAATTCATTCTATTGGTCCTAAAGCCTCTCAAATATAGTATTTCTAATAAGTTTTTAAGAGAAATTTTTAGAAGCAAACAGTCAATCTTTTAAGATTTTTAGCCATCAGAGAACACAACTTTAAGTTGAAAGTAAAAATAATGTAAAAATCGTACACCGTTCCTAGTTTTAACCTCATCCATAATGCAACTTTTGTTTTGTTGTGTTTTTTTAAATATATTTTATTGATTTTTTACAGAGGAAGGGAGAGGGATAGAGAGTTAGAAACATCGATGAGAGAGAAACATCGATCAGCTGCCTCCTGCACACTCTCCACTGGGGATGTGCCCGCAACCAAGGTACATGCCCTTGTCTGGAATCGAACCTGGGACCCTTGAGTCCACAGGCTGACGCTCTATCCACTGAGCCAAACCAGTCAGGGCCATAATGCAACTTTTTATCAGAGGATCTAAGTTGTCAATATTATCAGTGCCCTGGTAGAGATGTTACCTAAAAAGTTGAGGGCATAAAGAGAAATCTAAGGCCTAAAAAATTACAGATTGAAATATCAATTTCAAACACTATAAAGTTGACTCGGTAGAGGGCATTAAAGAAAGGCCAGAGGGCTGATTTTAAAATTACTAACAACTAACTTCACTGGACTTTAGGTTCCACCTGAGTATATACTTTGCAATTATTAATAACTCAACTAGAAAACTATTTTAGTTATGTTCCAGTTTGTTTTTTTCTGTGATCATTTGAAATAGTAATAAACAAATCAAGAAATATAAGAACTCAGTCAAGTTATGCATATCATTTCTATGTTGAGCTACTTGGTATTGTAGCTGCACTGCTCTTACATTATATAATTTAGTACACTATTTTACATTTTATTTCCAATTACATCTTACCATTCAAGTTGTATATGGAGAAGCGGTAAGAAAAATTGGCCATGTTTGTTTCTTGGCGAAGAGGAGATCGTTTTACTGGTTCCATGGGCTTGTCAGAATCCAAACTCTTTAAAAAGAAATAAGAAAGTTTGATAAGTCATATTATATCCACACTTCAATTATATAAAAAGATACAGTTTGCCCTGGCCTGTTTGGCTCAGTGGATAGAACATTAGCCTGTGGACCAAAGGGTCCTGGGTTTGATTGCAGGCAAGGGAACATATCTTGGTTGCAGGCTACTCCCAGGCTCAGGCCCTGGTGGGGCTCATGCTGGAGGCGACCAATCGATGTGTTTCTGTCACATTGATGTTTCTCTCTGTCTTTCCCTCTCTCTTCCACTCTCCCTAAAAATCAATGGAAAAAATATCCTCGGGAGATGATTAACCACCACAACAAAAAAAGATACAGTTTGTTTTATGATTAAGTGAATTGTTATAGAATAGGTAATAAAACCAAAGTTTTTGTTTTCATATTATTTTGGTTATACTTTTTAAAATTTTTAGATAATAATCTTACTGAAGGCACTTGAGAATGTCATATATCTTTTTCCAAATACATCAAGTATAGAGACTAAGTTCATATTACATAAATTCATTATAAAATAGTTATATGAATATGGGCATGGTAAGATAAATTGGAAGAAATGATGCAGATAATTCTGTTATCTCTTTCTTCAAAGTAATTTGTTTTAGATCCAGCATAGCGTCCTTCCTGGCATGAGGGACCCTGAAGATACGGTGCATTTCTAGACTCAAAATTAGTGTCACTCAAGATCTTAACAGAGTAGCTACAACTTTAAAAAATAATTAAATATCGTTGTTCTTTTCAAATTCTATGAGGGCACACTGTAACCCAGCTACACTGCTTGTGCAAAGTCTAGAATTATTCTATACTTCATGTTTGGGTATCTTGTAAGTTATCTCACCACCTTTTAAAATGATACTTTTTCTAACCTTTCTATAATAAGGAAAATAAGATGTTTACAACAGAGAAATTCAGGGTAAAGGTAGGTAGATATACAGCATTTATTTAAATAAATTTACAAATATTGGGATTAGTCTTTTAAAACTTTAGTCTCTACCTATAATTATCAAATAGATTTCAAATAAAGGAGAATGCTGGAGAGTAGAATCGTGGAATTAAAGTAGAATGCTATCTTCTTTATTCATTTATCTCAAGATAAAACAAATCCATTCAGAAAGTGTCCATACTGGTTTTAAAACTATCATATGAAGGACATTTATGACCATTCAGTGCCTTATTTCAAAATTGCACAAAACAGCCAGGAAATTGTCCTTTTATCTCAAACATAAGTCTTCTGCTGCAATTTAATCCCTAAGCCTCCTTCTCTCGGTGGAAATGAAGACTAATAGGTAGGTAATGATTACTGTAAAATAACTTGAATATAATTGAGGACATATTAAAAATCAATCTATTTACCAGTTTAAATAAACAGACATTTGATATAATTATCTGCTGTGTCCATGCTACTGGGACAACAAGGGAAAGAGAAAGAAATACTCCTTGATGCCAAGAAATTCGTAATCTAGAGGGGTGGTTTTTAACTTTTTTCTGCGGGGGGTGGGGGGGTGGGAGGTCATTGAGAATTTGAAAAAAGCTATATGCTATATGTACCTTCCAGAATAAGGCAAATACACACAAATTTTACAAATGATTTCAGAAGAGTCACCAACCACTTAAAACTTAAACCTGACTTAATATAAAATTGAAAATCCCATTAACATTGTATGTGTGATATAGGCACACAGATGACACATTGTAGTGAACTAAAATAATAAATTAAAAAACTTGAAGTTTAGCCACTAACTTAGTAAAAGTTTTTGAAACTTTCTGAAGTGTTAAAACGCAACTGTTAGCAGTGAGCCACATTACACAAGAGTTTTTTAAAATCTTTCTCTCTAATGACAGATTTGTATAATAAAAAGAACAGTCACAGCACTAGTTAGGAGCCAACTTTTGTGGTGAGTGGCTCTTTACATTTAGAAATCTGGAGATTTAAAATATAAAGAAGAATAAAAGGCACTGAACCAGTAGAAGCCCACCTGAAATGGAGTAGCGTGGAGTACTGTTCCACCTAGAGCAGCTGGAGTGATATCTACCTGTCTTTTCTTTTTTTGGCTCCCTTCCCAAATATGAGTAATAAAACCATACAGTCAAAGCAACCCCACACATGTCAGCTGGAACATATTATCATTTTCGATTTCCTTTATTTTGCTTCCTCATTCCTTTTTCTCCTCCGCATAGAAATGCATAGCCTAGTCATCATCTCTACACCAAAATCACCTTTTTAAAAAATTTAAGAATTAAACTGAAATGGTTTCACAATTACAGATATAAGAAAGACCTTTCTCTCAACAAGTATTTTATTTCTCCTGATTGGAGATGAAGGGAATGATTCTTTTGAGATCCTAGTAGAAGTGAAAGCACTCTCCTGAAAATTGAACATTAACAGACTATGGTCACAAACATGTCTGCTTTTCAAAACGATCCATCTTAGAATTACTCTTAGAATTATGTGAAGAGTTTATCAGTTTCAATTACAGACTGTTACAGAAAGGAACAAACCAGTACTTTAAGTTTCCAGCTTACTACCTACTTTTTTACTGGTTAAGGAATCTCAAATTTAAGCAATTTTACATAAAAGTTCTTCCCAGAGATATTAAGGATGAATGAAAATAATTTTTGTTCTAATGTTCTCAATGATATAAAGTTAAAGTTGTTTTAATAAACATAACCATCTTTATATATTGAATATAATATATCAACTGGGGTAGTAACAGAATTCCCTTTTATTATAAAAGTGACCTGGTTTAGAAGATAAAGTCATTCTTTAAATAAAAAGAATAAATAAAACAAAAAACTCATGATACAAGAAAATAAATAAAAAGGCTTTTCCACTGTTTTAAAATGCAGCTGGGAATGAAATTTTGTCAATACTCTGCAATCATGTAATAGAAAATATTTTCATGTGTGAAGATATTATTTATTTATGCTGTATTCAAAAATTCACTAAATTATGAAATAGGATGTGCTAAAATTTAGACTTTAAAATTTTAGGCTTTAAAGCTTTCTAGCCAGCAATCTCAATTTATGAAAGAGATTGTAAGTAATCCCTGTAGATAAACAGAACCTCAGTCAGTCACAAGTATATTTTAAAATTCCTTCAAATAACCAGAGAAGATAATATCTTGTCCTATAGCATTCATTTACTTGTTAATGTTTTGGACGTTTTATTTTTATAGCAATATTTTAAAATGTAACCTTTATCCACCATATCCTTATGATTATACTGTAAACTTTTAGCACACGGTGATGACTTAAAATCCTCAACCAGTTTTCCAAGCACTATTTCTAACCTGAGTGAGTTTGTCTAGCTCCCCCAGCCAGGCTCCAAACATTTTGTCCAGATCTTGATCTTCTTTGTCACTGTCTTCTTCAGCACCATGGTCAATTTCTTCATCTGATAGCTGCTCCATCTGAAACAGACATTTGTGTAGAATAGTTATGGGATAAACTTGAAAAAGTATGCAGTATATTTTCTGATATATGCTACAACTCTCTGGAGTCAAACCTTCAAAACTAGTAAGTAAATTAAAAGTGATGACTGGAAACAGGGCTGACAAGTGAGTAGAAAGGAGTCATTAAGTCTCAAATTTTAGAAAAATGTGAAAGAATGAGCAGTATCAAATTATGACCAGAATCACAAGTGGCAATAATTTAAAAATTGCAGATGACTCCCATTAATTAGAGGATATGACAGCAGATCAGTTCTCTTCACTAATAGATTCTAAAATACCCCAAAAACCACTGTGAAAAATTCCAGAAGACTGTAATGCAGCAACTTACCTTATTTATTTTGTAAAAATCTGTTTAGATATAAATATGCATGTATCTTGCAAAAGCTTAGTCCCATAAGCATTTCATAGAAAAGACAAAACAAAATTTTAAGTCTAATTTAGTCTGTTGAATTTATCCTATTCTCATTTTCTACCTCATCTATCTTTTACCTTATTTCCTCATTAGTTCCTACAAAATCCAAGGAACTAAAATTGAAATAAAAAACAAACAAAATTAAATTCTTTTAATTTTAATAAATCATATATGAAATTTCCCATATGTGTGACTTAATTATAAGTCCCTTGAATAAAAAGACATTTCCTTCTTCCCATTAATAAAATAATGTGATATCTGACATGGAACTTACATATTATTTTGTGAAGAGAGGAAAAGATTACACAAAACAAAATAAGATCAATGACTGACCAGTCCTTAAAATACTTACAGTCCTTAAAATAAGATTAATCTAATTTTAAAAAATATTTCAATATTAATAGCTCTGAGAAATCTTCAGTAAAGCTTAGCTTTGCTTAAAACAACGTGTCCTACATATTCTAAATTTATCTGACCACAAATCCTTTTCCTTCAACTAAAATACCTATTATATTTCCCAGGGACATAATGAATATCATCATTGTACATTCCATACTCTTGACTCACATTTCTGAAACACAGACTTTGTTCTAGTGAATCTAGGCAACATTTGTAATACAACCTGTCAATTGAATTAAAAATTCCTCAGAACTTAAAGATATCCTTAATCTCAAATAAGAATTTGCACACATCTTGCACCTCCAAAGCAGCAATCAAAAAAATTACCTCTGTGATACTTAAATAAGGTTATGAGATAAGCAAAGAATCTAATTAGCTGATGAGATGTCATGAAGTTCAAATTTAAACCTATTTTATTATATAAAAATTTTCAGAAAGGGTCAAATAATGTTGCAAAACCAAACTAAACTTAGTTCTAGCAATGTTAAAAATCAGACCATATCTCATTTAATCACTGAAGGGAAACAATTTTCTTAAGCTTAATAACAAAGGATAACAGCTTATCAATATCTCTAGTAGAAACTGATTATTTTGATTTCTTAACTTCACGCTCTAAGCATGTATTAATTTGGACATTCTACCTTGACAAAAGAAAAGACATCCACTAATTTTCCAACTCATAAATGTGGCTCTTGATTTGGTTTTTATAATTTACTTGTGTTAATACTATTTCTAAGATTTTTACTCATTATTAAATTATCCACAGATCAATCTCAATTGATATAATTCTTCATTAAGTTATCTACCCATGAAAAACATAAAATGTTAGTACAAAGAAAAACCTCATCTGATCAGGTGACTTACTCAAGTAATAGTTGCTTGTTTGTAGTAATACCCAGTATTCATAAGGAGGGCCAACAAGCAACACAACTGGGAAGATAAGAGTCAACTTCCTCTTCCTCCCTAATTTTCAAACCTAAACACACTGGAATAACTCAGAAGCTAAAATATTCTAGAGAAAACCTGCTCTGAGATAATGGTAATGCACTTTCTGAGTTCACACTCTAATTGCCCCCAAGGAACTGGGGAAAAAAAAAAAAAAAGAAGAAACAATAGGAATATAATTTTACAGCACACAAAATAGTTCAAAATGAGTATGAGTATTTTAAGTTATCACAAAACCAAATAGAATTATAGATTCCACATCAAAGTCTGCTGTGTTTTGTGAGTTTATTATTATTCAAACCCAATAATTATTTGGATTTTAAAAATCTAACTATTTTCATTAACAGTTTTATTTTTATCTAGACTACTATAGACTCAAGAAGAGTAAAATATGGATAGGAAACAATGACAGAGAGTCATAAAATAAATGTAAATTTTCAAGCAACTATTCAACTTTTATACCATTTATGTAACTTGCCAGTTTTTGCCTTTCTTGAATTCCTAATACCCCCTGGGTTATCTTATAAAAATTAACAAGACACTTATTCAGAGACTGTTCGAATAAAAATTTAGATTTTACAACATTTTAAGGATCTACACTCGAAAACAGCACTTTCCAGTCTCTTGAAGCTGATGTTAATCCTTATTCTCTTACCTCCCCTATGGCACCATTTCTGCTTATTATACACACCAAATGAGAAGCCCCCAGAAAGTTTTTGTTTGTAGGCTCTGCACTATCTAAAGTCATCAAATCTAGTAAGGAAATTCATTCTTTGTTATATAATCAATGCCCATCTCCAATTAAATCACAATTCTAAAACTGAATTTTACCAACACAATGCCCTTACTGAAAATGATGACAGCATAAAATGCAAATAAAATAATACAATAGTCCGTCAACTGTCCCTCCAAAGGGGAGAAAAATTATAGAAAAGAAAATAGAACTTATAAACTTTGTTTTTAAAATAATCTGGATTTAAACAGATAGCTTCTAATATGATTTTTTCCTTAATGATGTGGAAACAGTCCTAAGAAAACTATAATTATACTAGAACAGATACTATTATTCTGTGACTATATTCGGTTAGGTACTTTGGGAGAGCATATTAAAGTTAATCTTAAATTCCCTGTTCCATTATATCTATGTCCTGGAAGAATAAGTGTATCTTAACACAAATGAAAAGGTTTACTTTCCCCAAGATACAGACATATTGAATACAGACTAAAATCCAACACTGCTAGCAGATTGACAAGTCCTAGCATAATCCTGTGCTTCAAGGACCTCTCTGACCTCTCTTCCCACTCTCCCCTCCCCTCCAGCCTTCCTGTCCTTTGGAGCAGGTTCCCAGAGGGAGAGTGTGGATTCTGTTCTGAAGATAGACTGAGAGATATCGGGCAAACATCTAACTGGAAAAAAAATGAGGGAGAGTTAAGCTAATGAGGTTTAGTTAGCCTAAATATTATTTCAAAATCATGTTTATTACATAAAAATAATAAATTATAGTAATACTGACTTAACTAACATTTTAAGCTAATTTACATTTATTTTACTCGTGACGTAAAAATAGTAATGGAGTAATTCAGCCATTGCTTATATGCTGGTTGGTTTCATTTCATAGATAACAGTGAACAACCATGCTTCAATTATCAGAGGTTAAAACTTGTAATATATACAGTAAGCTCCACTACACATAATGAAACCATCCATTTAGTATGCTTTAGTATGAAACAGTATTATTCCCACTAAATTTTCCATTAAGTTAATTATTCAGGCATATTTTACCTAAAACCTTCCTCTTAGGAGATATTTTTGTTTACTATTCAATTTCCTCACTGTGAGTGATCTTTATTGAGAAGGCTGGGCTTAGATTAGGGTTTAAAAATTTGAATAAATACATTCCAGGTAGGGCAAATTACAAAGAGCAAAGGAGAAGGTCTGTGTTTTTGTGACTGTCATGAGAATGACTCATATAAACAGGTTAAGAGTGAGATTTAAAGGTCAAGGACTAAGGCAGGACCAGGTCATATAGAACTTGAAAGCCAAGCCCTTCCCACCCCCCCCAGCCCCGCCTCAAAGCAACTGGATTCTTAAACATAGAAATGAAAGGGGTAGGGAGAGAAATAGTATTTTATTCAAAGGACATGGTGCTAGCATAAGAGTTATTAGAAAAGGGAAAGACCATTAGAAGGCTACTGTATGTATTAGGTAGACATAATTACAGATAAGGAAATTACACAAGTCACATACTGAGAAAAATACATGATGTATAGCTAGGGTGCCTTATTTATTACTCTTTTTGTCCCTTTAATAATTCAAAAATAATTGCTTTTTGTGAAAATAAGTACTCTATACTTAAAAACACGTGAAAACTCTCAGAATACAGGAGTGCAGAGCTGCCACTATGGCATTTGTCTAAGTCTAGAATCTGCAGTATTCCAAAGAGGGAAGATAAGCTCTGATTGTAATATGTACTATACACCTACTATGTGCCAGACGCTGGAAGAACAGAGATGTCCTGAAGGCCAGTAGGGACAGACAAGGAACCAACAATGATGAAACAGTGTTAAATGCTATACTAGAGGTATGTTGTATGAGTGTGGTTAACTCAATTTGAGAAGGTCTTTAAAAAAAAGACTTCAACAAATTAAAAGGTAAAACCTGAGGAAAATGTTCCCACTTCTTATGTCCACTAAAGTCTGACTATAGCTGTAGTATCTTTTGTTATAATTATTGGGAGGACTTGCAAGACAAAGTAATGGAATTTGCGTAACCACAATTTGGTTAAAGGCAGAACCTAGACTGAGTTCTCCCTAAAACCATGAAGAAATTAGGCAGCATCAGGATCCCTAATTAACATACCCCAATTACCCCTCCTCCATTACCATAGTTCCATGCTTCTCAGAGTTATTTATTTAGAGATAAATTCTAGTTCCTTACATCCAGTTATGTTTTAGTAGCTCTATCACACACAAAAATAATAAAAATGGTGTTTTAAACACCTCCTATGCTGCTCTAATTAGATAAATAATTGTAAAGAAAAACAGGCACTAGAGAAGGGGGGCTGTGAAAACTTCCAAGTTCAAGGAGTGCCCCCAACTGTGCAAGGTAAAACTTGCAAAATAAAAGCAAGAGGAAGGAAACCTAAATCAGACAAAAGAGACAGTAAAGAAAAAACACACACAAAAAAACTCTGTTAAATTTAGTAAGGCACAAAAAGAGGAAGAGGACATCAAAAGGAAGCCAGAGGAAGCCAGAGCAGAGAAGGAAAAGGAGAGAAATGGACACAACATGATGTAAAATGGAGTGAGTTGTGGGGGGTGGGGCCCTGCAAGGCCATTAACTACTCATCTGAATAAGGCACCAGAGGTATGATTCTCTCTTGCCCTACAACACAGGACCTGTTGTGAACTAAATGGTTTCATGTGTAAACTGAGCAAATGGAAACTGGGAATTTAATAAACCAACTGAATTTACATGAGCTCTTTAGAGACTCAATATATTAGCCACGTTATGTATATGGCAACATTTTCCTCAGGTTTTACCTTTTAATTTGTTGGAGTCTTTTTTTTTTAAGACACTGGTAAATTTTATTTTTTAAAGTTATCAGAGCATTGACCTGCAGACTGAAGGGTCCTAGGTTCAATTCCCATCAAGGGCACATGCCCGGGTTATGGATTCGATCCCTAATAGGGGGCGTGCAAGAGGCAGCCGATCAATGATTCTCATCATTGATGTTTCTATCTCTCTCTCCCTCTCCCTTCCTCTCTCTAAAATCAATAAAAACATATTTCTTTTTGAATTCTTACACTATTTAGTTCAGTAAATTCTTTTCCACCCAGCAATCATCAAATAAATATTTATGTAAATTTTTAGTTTATTATTCATTCTTTTTAAAATATGTTTTTAAATTGATTTTTAGAGAGAGAGGAAGGGAGAGGAATAGAGATAGAAACATTGTTGAGAGAGACACATCATTGATTGGCTGCCTCCTGCACGTTTCCTTCTGGGGATTGAGACCGCAACCTGGGCATGTGCCCTGACCAGGAATTGAACCAAGATCTTTTGGTTTCTGGGTCGACACTCAACCACTGAGCAACACCAGCCAGGCTCATTCTTTTACATAGCTGCTACATTTTACATAGGTATCTTAGTTTGACACATAATGTGAGTGAGAATCTAAACTGAATTTCCCCAAATTTTAAAATTTCCCATTTCTGGTATGCTTCTTTTATTTATGTATCTATGTTCTATGCATAAACCAGTGTTCTTGTTTTGAAGATCCTCTTCCAGTTGTATCTATTCTTAAAGAAGCATCATTTAACAGCTGTTGTCATTAATTTGTAAAGATGAGTTGGTTTTTTGTTTTTCAAAAAAAGCCAAAACTGTCTTTTCATATATACATCATGAATTTTTCTCTGTAGGTTAGTGGCCCTCAACTGAAAAGGCCCAAGTTCTACTTAGGGTCTAACATTTTAAAATACTCTGTCTACAAACGGCATTACTCTAAAGTATTTTTCAGGATACAAAGGAAGCAAAAAATACCTTCCAGAACTTCAAAGAAATTGATCCTAACTGTGGGGGGATGGTAAACAAATTATCTAAGAATAACAAATTATCTAAGAACAAAGTTCCCTCCTTTTGTAAGCTCATACATGAAGCAAATTTAAAGTAAACCATGATCACCCCAGCCGGTTTGGCTCAGTGGATAGTGTCGACCTGCGGACTGAAGGGTCCTGGGTTCATTTCCGATCAAGGGCACATGCCCAGGGTGTGGGCTCGATCCCCAGTAGGGGGCAGCCAATCAATGATTCTCATCATTGAAGTTTCTATCTCTCTCCCCCTCTCCCTTCCTGTCTCTAAAATCAATAAAAACATATTTAAAAAATAAAGTAAACCATGATCTTTTAAGTGTTGAAAGGGTCTAGGAAGGAGGCATGTACTACATTATTCAAAGGCTTTGCAGGAGCAAGCACAGTAAATTGGCCATGAGGGACTTGGATGGCTTGGTCCTCTGGGAATGAGCTGACTCAGTTTTGTACAGTTTCCACATGGAACTGTACTTCCCTAATAGAGAGATGTGTTGTTTTTGGGCTAGACATGGTGAAACCCCCTAACCCAGAGGAAACAGAAATACTAGTGGAGGTGATGCACGCCTTTATGCCTTCTCCTTTATGTCTGTTTTTGACAACCCAGGATATAACTAATATATCCTCTTCATTATCATGTACATTAACTGTGAAGTAACTAAAGATCAAATAAGGAGGCATAAAAATAAATAAGAACTATTTTAACAGTTGATAGATGCCTAAGAACTATAAATCCAATCAAAAGCAATTGTTAATATTATATTTATCAATCACTAAAATGAACCACCTTGTAAAGGAGTTCCTTTTACAGAATGACGAACCCATCCATCAAGTATCTCCCCACAAAGCAGGGAGGGGCACTGTCTTAGCCCAACACCCACAAGTGATCTGCTCATACACCCATAGGGGTTCCTCGTGACATTCTGAGTTAAGTACAAACTCTTCATCAAATGATTTCAGACCCTCTCTGATATGGGCTCAACTTAAATTTTCAACCTTATTTTCTACCCTTCAATCAACCTAAACTAATTAGTATTCTCAGAAAACAAGTCATGCTTTCTTAACTTGGCCTTTGTTCATGTTTTCATGAACATGTTTCTGAGTGCACATTTCAACCTGTCAAAAGAATGACATTATATTTCTCTCATTCGATCACATCCCACTGAAATGAAAATAAACAATTACAAAAGGGAATAAACTCATAAAGACAGTGAAAGCTGGAGATGGCAAAGAGATCAAAAGACCAGAGATTTGGTAAATTTCTGGAAGAGAATGGTAGAATCATATAGCCAGACGAACCAGAGCAGGAGCCATAGCTCAAAGCAAGCATTTTTTACTCAGTATTATTCAACAAATATGGATTAAGCACATACTATGTGCCAAACAAATCAGACCATGACAAGTGTAGTGATAATTAAATGAGGACTGAATGAAAAGTGATTCAAATAGCTGCTTTATATTTGATGAACAGGGGAGGCTTGAGGAGCAAAATTTAAAGTGAGATATGAACGATGAGAAGGAATCAGATGTGCAAAGATCAGAGAGAAGAGCATTCCAGGTAGAGGATACAAGTTTGATGTGTCATGGAATAGAAAGATTAGTCTGATGGGAAGAGAGAGCCAGATCTTGAAAGGATTTGTAAACCAAGAAAAGGAGTTTGGAATTTTTTTTAAAATATATTTTATTGAGAGACCAAGATGGCGGCGTAGGTAAACACCGGAGACCGCTGCCGCAAACAACCATTTCAAAAATACAACTAAAAGACGGAACGGACATCACCCAGAACCAGAGGAAGGCTGGCTGAAGAGAGACTCTACAACTAGAAGGAAAGAGAACAGCAAACCGAGGCTCAGAGGAGGCGCAGTGTGGAAAATACAAAGGTACCGAGGTGCGCGCGAAAGCGGGCTGGTGGCTCAGGGCGCGGTTGTCGTTTTCGGTCGGGAGTGAGTCTCAGACTCTGGGTTCCAGATCCGGGCGAGTCTCTAGGGACCCGGACTCAAACGGGAGAAGCGGGATTATCCGGCATCAGTTGGAACCTGAGGGCAGCTTTCTCTCTGAGGTTTGCAGCGGCTGCCGGGGTTCTGAGAAGCAGAGCCTCTCGGAACGGGGCTGAGAGCGGCCATAACTGCTCCCTCCACCCGCCCTGTTGATCCCGCCCCGCCCAAACCCTGCGCACAGCCATTTGCTGATCGCCTCAGGCAAAGGCTGGATTAGCGCCTCCCCAGAAGACAGACGTTTTCCACACAGCTGATTCCTACAGCCAGTCGGCCTGGTGGTCAAATCCCTTTAGTGTTAACTACAACAATTAAGGCTTGGCTAGAACAAGACTGCGCACAAAGACCACAAGGGGGTGCACCAAGAAAGCATAAAAGATGCGGAGACAAAAAAACATGACAGAAATGGAGGATATGGAGCTAAGAATCGCAATTTTGAGGGCTTGCTATAAACTTGAGCAGAGCCTCACGAAAACTAATGAGACCCTCGATGCTACGATAAAGAAATTAGAAAGTAAGCATACACGGACTGAAATAAAGAATATTATACCAAATAGCAGACCAGAGGAGCACAAGAATCAAACCAAAGATTCGACAAAAAACACCCAACTGGAAAAGCAAAATGAAAAAAGAATCCGAAAGTGTGAAGATAGTGTAAGGAGCCTCTGGGACAGCTTCAAGCGCACTAATATCAGAATAATAGGGGTGCCAGAAGATGAGAGACAGCAAGATATTGAAAACCTATTTGAAGAAATAATGGCAGAAAACTTCCCCCACCTGGTGAAAGAAATGGACTTACAGGTCCAAGAAGCGAAGAGAACCCCAAACAAAAGGAATCCAAAGAGGACCACACATCATCATTAAAATGCCAAGAGCAAAAGACAAAGAGAGAATCTTAAAAGCAGCAAGAGAAAGAGACTCAATTACCTACAAGGGAATACCCATACGACTGTCAGCTGATTTCTCAACAGAAACTTTGCAGGCCAGAAGGGAATGGCAAGAAATATTCAAAGTACTGAATACCAAGAACCTACAACCAAGATTACTTTATCCAGCAAAGCTATCATTCAGAATTGAAGGTCAGATAAAGAGCTTCACAGATAAGGAAAAGCTAAAGGACTTCATCACCACTAAACCAGTATTATACGAAATGCTGAAAGGTTTCCTTTAAGAAGAGGAAGAAGAAAAAGGTAAAGATACAAATTGTGAACAACAAACATGCATCTATCAACAAGTGAATCTAAGAATCAAGTGAATAAATAATCTGATGTACAGAATGAACTGGTGATTACAATGAATCAGGGACATAGAAGGGGAATGGACTGACTATTCTTGGGCGGGGGGGGGGGGGAGGGAATGGAAGATGCGGGAAGAGAATGGACAAAAATCGTGCACCTATGGATGAGGACAGTGGGTGGGGAGTGACGGCGGAGGGTGGGGCGGGAACTGGGAGAAGGGGAGTTATGGGAAAAAAAGAGGAACAAATGTAATCAGAACAATAAAGATTTAATTTAAAAAAAATAAAAATAAAAAAATAAACAGTTAAAAAAAAATAAAATAAATAAAAAAATAAAATATATTTTATTGATTTTTTACAGAGAGTAAGGGAAAGGGATAGAGAGTTAGAAACATCGATGAGAGAGAAACATTGATCAGCTGCCTCCTGCACACTCCCTACTGGGGATGTGCCGGCAACCAAGGTATATGCCCTTGCCCAGAATCGAACCCGGAACCCTTCAGTCCACAGGCCGATGCTCTATCCACTGAGCCAAATCAATCAGGGCAAGGAATTTATTCTAAGGAAGCCCTCTTGAGGGTAATGAGAAGTCATCTCTCACAAAAGGCTGCAGCAGAGGTGGTGCCATTGTTGAAGGAGTCAGATGGTAGAGTCGGAAAAGGAACAGAGGTGGGAAAAAAGATAGATGCTCAGCAGGATAGCAGCCAGTATTATCCACATGGGCACCCAGAAGGTAATTGTGGCATTTGCTTCCAGGGTTAAGGAAACTTAAAAAAACAAAAACAATTCTTCTAAGCCTGGCAGCAAATTTAAATGCCTTCTGGCGTCAGGTGGCCAATAAAAATACCACTGGTAGACAGATGTAAACAATAGGGAGTGGGAGAGCCTGAGAACTAGAGGGCAAGCCTCAGTTAAAAACATTCAAATTTTTTAAAGTTTATTCTGGAATTAGATAGTAGTGAAGTTGCACAACCTTGTGAATATATTAAAACTCACTGAATTTTACACTTTAAAGGAGTGAATGTTATATATGTGTATTATATCTCAATTTTTAAAAACTAAAAAACCCCTCTAAGCACTGTGCTAGTTAAACACAAGAAAGTTATACACTACTTCCTCTGAAAGGCCCATGAACTTTGTACCTCTCTATGGCATTTATAGCTAATCAGCTTTGTATTATGTGGTGGTTATTTGTGTACTTGCCTTATCACCCTCCACACCCAACTAGGTCATAGGCTTCTGAGAAAGACATATGGTTCTCATTTTCACCCCAGAGCAACTAACAAACAATCATATTCCCTCTTCATCTGAATTTCAACTATTTTCTGCTAAATAGTTCTGCTTTAAGATGACACTTAATTTAAGATGACTCAAAGCTAAAGGTGAAGTACTTAAAAGTGGCTAATTTACCCAGTTCTCAATAAATATTACTTTAAAGGAACCAATACATTTAAAATTAATTTCCCTATCAATAGAGGTAGTTTTAAAAAACCAAAGAAAATTCTATAATGCACTTTAGTTTCAGCAGAACAGTTTTATATTTCTACTACAGGCCCGATGCATGAAATTCGTCCAAGAGTAGGCCTTCGAAGCCCCGGCTGCCTTGTGGCCCCACCCCCTGCCCACTGGTCGTTCTAGAAGGTTGTTCTGCAAAGGTCGTTCGCTGTCCGGTCTAATTAGCATATTAGCTCTTTATTATATAGGATAAGGTTATATGTTTCTAAGGACATGATTTGATTCAATAGCTGTGTTATAACATGACTTTCATAAAAAGTAATAAATGAGTATTAGTAAGGGTTCTTGCAAGTGACAGAAACCTAACTAAAATTAGTTTTTAGCCAAGGAAATTTATCAAAACATTTATCATAATGTATTTCCTCTCAACTTCCTTCATCTCCATTTCTCTCCTCTCCAAGGTTTCATTGCAAAATTCTGTACTGCTGCAACCTCCTTTACATCTCCATCCCTTTAGATTCTCTCTCCTCATTCTGTCCCATCAATCAATCCTTCCTCAGTATCCCTCAAAGAAGTTACTTTCTTTCTTTTTTTTTTTTTTTTAATATATTTTGTTGATTTTTTACAGAGAGGAAGGGAGAGAGATAGAAAGTTAGAAACATCGACCAGCTGCCCCCTGCACATCTCCCACTGGGGATGTGCCTGCAACTCAGGTACATGCCCCTGACCGGAATCGAACCTGGGACCCTTCAGTCCGCAGGCCGACGCTCTATCCACTGAGCCAAACCGGTTTCGGCTCAAAGAAGTTACTTTCAATTGCCACATATGAAAACCCAAAGTTCATACAGTTTTGTAAAAAAAAAACTTAGAGTTACATTACTAGTAAATGTAACTTCCCACAGACTATAGTAGTTCTTCCATCTTTGCATATCTTAGTATTTTATTCTGGCAGGAGACAGAAAACTAACCAGAGATGGTTCTTATTCCTGACATTAACCAGCCACAAATGAAAATAGAGGGTCAAGAATTGCTTTGGGTGAAATGGATAGGGCCTATATAAAGTTTTCAGAATAAGTTTGTTGGGTGTTTAAACTACAGATGCTAAACATTCTCTAATATTTTAATACAAATTCTGGTTAATAAGAAAATTCAGGTAAATCTTCTATTTTTATGCCCTAAGTTTTAATCAATGAGAACAGAACCTTCATTATAACACTGAAAGGGTCCATAAAGCCTGCAAGATTGGCTGCCTCCTGCACGCCCCCTACTGGGGACCGAGCCTGCAACCTAGGCATATGCCTTTGACCAGAATTGAACCTGGGACCCTTTAGTCCACAGGCCGATGCTCTAGAGCAGCCGTGGGCAAACTACGGCCCTCGGGCCGGATCCGGCCCGTTTGAAATGAATAAAACTAAAAAAAAAAAGACTGTACCCTTTTATGTAATGATGTTTACTTTGAATTTATATTAGTTCACACAAACACTCCATCCATGCTTTTGTTCCGGCCCTCCGGTCCAGTTTAAGAACCCATTGTGGCCCTCAAATCAAAAAGTTTGCCCACCCCTGCTCTAGAGCCAAACCCGCCAGGGCTTACCTACCACTTTTGCTCCACAGAAACTTAAAAAAAAAAAATCAGGTGACTATACTTGTATTATAAGGGTTTCTGGTACCAAAAATTAACCAATCAGATGCTACCTTATTACTAAGTGTACCGGTTAATAATGACGGATTTTGTAATCTAACACCATAATTTCAAGAGAAACATCAAAATTGCTTTATTCAAAGTAATGTCCATTGCTAGCTACTCATATTCCCCATTTATCAGGTAATTTGTGGATACCGTCCCAATAGAACTTTTCTGTTTTGAGGCAAACCATTCAGAGACCCAATTTTCTACTTGTTCATACGTTTTGAAGTGCTGCTCAGAAAGTGTGTTTGCCATTGATCGGAACAAGTGGTAATCTGAAGGAGCAAGGTCTGGTGAATACAGTGGGTGGGTTAATACTTCCCAGGCAAGATCTTTTAACGTGTCTTTAACTGGTCTTGAAGTGTGTGATAGTGCGTCATCAAGAAGCAAAATTACTTTGCCGTCTCTTCTGGAACATTCTGGTAGTTTCACGATCAAAGCGTGGTTCAAATTGATTATTTGTTTCGGTAGCGATCAGTATTAACGGTTTCACCTGGTTTTAGAAGCTCATAATACACCACACCTTCCCCATCCCACCAAAAGCATAACATTGTCTTCTTTCTGAAGCGATTTGGCCTTGCAGTCGATGTTGATGGTTGACCTGGATCAACCCATGATTTTGTGCATTTGGGATTCTCAAAATAAATCCACTTTTCACCGCCAGTCACAATTCGATGCAAAAAAGACTTCCTTTCGTGCCCTTGAAGCAACATTTTACTGATGACTTTTCGGTTTTCCATTCGTCTTTCGGTCAGTTGACGTGGCACCCATTTTCCTTCCTTTAAAACTTTTCCCATTGCTTGTAAACTATCGGAAATTGTTTGCTGAGCAACATTTAATGTCTCTGCAAGTTGTTTTTGAGTTTGACATGTATCTTCATCCAGTAATGCTTGTAATTGTTGGTCTTCAAACTTTTTCAGTTGACCTGGACATTCTTCGTCTATCACATCGAAATCATCACTTTTAAAGCGTTTAAACCAGGGTTCACAAATATCTTGAGATGGAGCATGTTCACCATAAGCATCCCAAAGTATTCAGCAGCGGTTTTCTTCAAAATAAAGTAATAAATTAAAACTTCCCACAAATGCTCTCTTTTTGGCATGAAATTCGACATTTTTCAGCGTAAAAATATCTATGATGTTAACATCTTCAGCAAATTTGACATATGAAGTTTTGAAGCTTGTCAATACAACAAAATAGCATACAAATCAAATTGCATATATATCAACACATGTGTTACTCCATCTATTGAAAAAAATCCGCATTATTAACTGGTACAACTTAGTATGTGATGTGACAGATAAGATGAAACTCTATTATATGATCTGTATATTTATGGTTTAAGATAGGGCATTCACAATGGATGGCTATTGTTGTATTGGCTGGGTCATTATTTTATTTGACAATGTAAGGGAAAAGAGGTCAGTGCCCCTGACTAAGTAAGTAGTCAGGTACTGCATGTTTTAAAAATTCTTGTGGCACACCAGCTAAAAATCTCTTATCTAGATTATCTATACAGATATCACAAAATAAAAGTTAATTCATTTTAGGCAATTCTCTGATATCCAAGAGTCTTACAGCCAGGACACCGTAAATAAACAACACTTTTATTAAAAACTCTTTAAAAACTTTAATTTGTGATTGGAAACATTTCTTAATGGACATTTGAAAGAATACAGTTTTCATTCATAAAAAGGTTCACTGAATATGCTATAAAATCTCATATTCCTTATCCTAATACCTATATTTCTAAAAAATTTTCTAAAGAAAAAATATTATCCATTTCATACCCATCAAGTTGGCAAAAATAGTAAGTCTGATAATACCGAAGGTTGGAGAGGATGTGGAGTAATGCTCACTGGTGGTAGGGACATATATAACTCATCACTTTGGAGAGCTATTTGGAGATTACATATCTTATGATCTCGTAATACCACCAAGTGTCCAAGCACTTATGAGACAAGCATCAGGAGAAATGTGAAAGGATGTTCATTGTAGGATCCTAATCATCTATCTATCCCTCAAAAGGGAAATGAAAAAAACAACCTTATTCTTATAAAAGAATGACCTGGATCTTCAAGAACCAGTATGAATAATGTCAAACCATATGGTTGAGTAAAAAATGCAAATTTTAAAAGAATAATAGAGTCTACCCTTCATATGAAATTCAAAAGTACAGACAGCAATAAGAAAATGTTTATGGATACATCTGCATTAAATGCACTAAAACATGCACCAGTGAAGCACAAATTGTTACCGGGGGAGGATTTTTGTTGTATCTTCTTAAACAAATTATTTGAAGCAAAATATATAAATAATTGATTACTACTGGTGATGAGTATGTAGCTGTCTATTAAGTTTTATACTTTGGTTTAGAATGTTTCAAAATTAAAAACAAATTTATTTTAAAAATAAATTCAAAATATAGACAAAGTATGTGAATAAGTATAAGTATGCTCATCAAAGCCAAATATTTTTTAAAATTATGGGGAGGATCAGGGCAACTAAATATCTTACAAGAAAAGAAAAACTATGTAAATTCAAGTGTGTTATGTACATCCTGGATTATAATGCAGACTTTGCAAATTATTCATAAAGCATTTAATGCATAGGAAAATGCTAGTGATGTTTAAATGAAAGAACTAAATTGTGCATATAGTAATGAGTTATATAAACACACACACACACACATACACATATATATACTTTCCAAAAAATTTAAAGTGATTTCTGGATGATAGGATTTTATTTTCTTTTTATACATTTATAAGGGTTACACATTTTCATTAATATTAATGAAAGAGGGGGAAAAAGAAGGCAAACTACAAAATGAAAATTCAAAATCCTCTGGCAAAAATTTATGCCCCAATTAATCTGATAAGTTTCTGTTTTACTTCTGATCCTAAAAATATCAGGCTACATTAATAAAATAAGCCTCTTAAAATACTAATATCCACAACCATACAAGCCAAAAGAATTATGCCAATAATTACATAGTTGTAAACTTCTGCTTTAATGTTTCTAAATATATGTTTTAGTCTCCTGTTTCTAGCACTGTCACATCAGAATAGATGACCCCTTCATATATGCATTAGATAACATTATCATATGGAAAACTCCATACCAAATCTTAATTTTTATCATAAAAATAACCATGTGTAAATAAATGATTTGACTGTGAGAAATGATCCACATAGAACACTATGCAGTGTTTATATAATTGAAAGATTTAAAATACTGCTGAAATTAAAGATCTAAATAAATGGACAGATATACCATGTGAATGGATGAGAAGATGCAATGTTAATTATCCCCATATTGATCTAGGTATTCAATGTAATTATAACCAGTATTTCAATATTTGATTCTAAAATGTATATGAAAAAACAAATGACCTAGAATAGTCAAAACAATCTGGAAAAATAACTGGGGGGGGGGGGGGGGGGGGGGGCGGTTATACTAACTTCAAGACTCACTATAAGGCTAAGTAATCAAGACAATGTAGTACTGGCAAAAGAATAGAAAATTACATCAATGAAACAGAATGGAGAGTCCAGAAACAGACCCACACTTATGCTGTCAAATGATTTTCAACAGGGATGTCGAAGTTAAAGGTAAAGAGGACAGATATTTTTTACTAATTGTATTGTGGTATGCTTGACAGATAAAAATGAAACAGATATAAATATGGAAGGCTGTTCTAACATCACACCATAATAAAAAGTTAATTCAAAATGGACCACAGACTGAAATGTAAAAGCTAAAATGATAAAGCTCCTAAGAGAAAACACAGGGAAATATCTTTATAATGTTGGTGTACGCCAAGATTAGGACACAGAAAATGTTAACCATCAAAAGAAAATACTGATCATTTTTATGAAGTCCAATAACCTCTGCTATTTGAAAGACATCATTAAAAAAAATAAACAAGCCACCAACTAAGAGAAAATATTCACAAATATAGCTGATAAAGGACTTGTATCTAGAATATGTAAAGAATTGCTACAATGCTCGGCCTGTGTGGCTCAGCGGTTGAGTGTCAACCCAGGAACCAAGAGGTTCCCGGTTAGATTCCCTGTTAGGACACATGCCTGGGTTGCCAGCTGAATCCCCAGTCGGGGGTGTGCAGGAGGCAGCCAATCAATGATGTTCCCCTCTCATCGATGTTTCTACCTCTCTATTACTCTGCCATCCTTTCTCTCTAGAAATCAATAAAAAACATATCTTTTATAAAAGAACTAGAGGCCCAACGCACGAAATTTGTGCAAGGGGCTCGGCCCTTGCAGTCCTGGCTTCATCCGGAAGGTTGTCCATACAGTCGTTCCGCTGTTCAGCCATCTGGCCTAATTAGCATATTAGGCTGTTATTATTATAGACTAGAGGCCCGGTGCACAAAAATTTGTGCACTCGTGGGGGGGGAGAGGGGGTCCCTCAGCCCGGCCTGTGCCCTCTCGCAGTCTGGGACCCCTCGGGAGATAACGACCTGCTGGCTTAGGCCTGCTCCTGGGTGGCAGAGGGCAGGCCCAATCCCTAGGTGCAGCCCCTGGTCAGGCTCAGAGCAGGGCCGATTGGGGAGTTGGGGCGCCACCCCCTGTCATGCACAGAGCAGGGCGGATTGGGAGGTTGCGATGCTACCCTCAGTCACACTCAGGGTAGGGCTGATTGGGGGGTTGGGGCACCGCCCTCTGTCACACTCAAGGCAGGGTTGATGGGGAGCTTGCGGCGCCACCCCGTCACGCACAGAGCAGGGCCAATCAGGGGGTTGGGGCACTGCCCCCTGTCATGCACAGAGCAGGGCCCATCAGGGGGTTGGGGCACTGCCCCCCCCCCCCCGTCACGCACAGAGCAGGGCCCATCAGGGGGTTGGGGAGCTCCCCCCTCTCATGCACAGAGCAGGGCCCATCAGGGGGTTGGGGAGCTCCCCCGTCACGCACAGAGTAGGGCCGATAGGGGAGTTAGGGCACCGCCCCCTGTCACACACAGAGCAGGGCGAATCAGGGGGTTGGGGCGCCGCACCCTGTCACACACAGAGCCGCAGGGCAATCAGGGGGTTTGGGCGCTGCCCCCTGTCATGCTGATCTGGTGCCAGGAGACCTCTCGGCTCTGCTGATCCCGGTGCTGGGAGGCATATTACCCTTTTACTATATAGGATAGAGGCCTGGGGGCCGGCTGGTTTGCCCTGGAGGGTGTCCTGGATCAGGGTGGGGGTCCCCACTGGGGTGCCTGGCCAGCCTGGATGAGGGGATGATGGCTGTGTAGAGCTGGTCACACACCCTTCAGGGTGGGGGGTCCCCACTGGGGTGCCTGGCCAGTCTGGGTGAGGAGCTGAGGGCTGCTTTCAGGCTGGCGGTTGTTGACTGAAGCTCCCAACCACTCCTTTTTTTCTTTTTTTTAATTTTATTCTGGACCAGCTTTAGCTCTGGCTCTAGCTCTGAGGCTTCGTATCTGGTTTGTTTCGGTTCTATAATCGAAACAATGTATAACTTCAGCTCTGAGATCCCAGCTGGCAATATTTGTTACAAAGTTTCAAACTGCCAGCTCAGAGGCCGGCAGCGCAGGCGGGGAACGTTGGAGTCCACAGTCACGGGAGCAAGCAAGCCCCATGTCCGCTTCTAGCTGCCTGGCTGCCAGCCGCCATCTTGGCTGACAGTTAATTTGCATAAGGATATGCTGATTAGCCAATGGGAAGGGTAGTGGTCATACGCTAATTACCATGTTTCTCTTTTATTAGTGTAGATTGCTATAATTAAATTAAAAAAGATAAACCCAATTTTTAAAATGTGCAAAAGACTCGGTCACTTCCTGAAGGCTAATAAGAACATAAAAAGTGACTCAAATTAAAAATACACCTACCCTATGTAACCAGCATGTCCTCATAGGTATTTACCCAAAATAAATGAAAACACATAGACATGGAGAAATTTATACACAAATGTCACCACAGTTTTATTTATTTGTAAACATTAGAAATGAGAGCAGCCCAAATATCTATTAACAGGTAAATGGATAAACAAAATGTGGTATCTATCTACTACACTAATAAAAGACAAAGATGCTAATTGACCATACCTTCGCTACGCCCAAGCCACGCCCACCAGCCAATCAGAGCAACTACATGCAAATTAACCCAACCAAGATGGCGGCCAGCAGCCACGGAGCTGGAGCAAGCAGGAGGCTTGGTTGCCCCGGTGATGGAGGAAGCCAAGCTTTCTGCCGCCTGCCCTGGCTGGCTGTGGCCTCCGCAAAAGGCAACAAAGTTTCAATTATAGAAGCTAAATAAATCCCAGATACCTGCTTCCAGCCAGCCTCCACTGGGAGCTTGGGTGGCTGGGGGCCGTGGCCAGCCTGGAAACAGCCATCAGCCCCTCACCCGGGCTGGCCAGGCACCCCAGCGGGGACCCCCACCCTGAAGGGGCTGTGGCCAGTCTGCAAACAGCCATCAGCCCCTCACCTAGGATGGCCACACCCTCATGGGGTGAGGGTCCCCACTGGGGGCCTTGGC
This sequence comes from Myotis yumanensis, assembly GCF_028538775.1. NCBI lineage: Eukaryota > Metazoa > Chordata > Mammalia > Chiroptera > Vespertilionidae > Myotis > Myotis yumanensis. Next base: position 11,073,232 of record NW_027223759.1, read on the forward strand.
CAGCCTGCAAACAGCCATCAGCCCCTCACCCGGACTGGCCAGGCACCTCAACAGGACCCCCCCACCCAGAAGGGGGTGTGGCTGCCTGCAAACAGCCATCAGCCACTCACCCAGGCTGGCCAGGCACCCCAGAAGAACCCCCCTCCCTGAAGGGGGTGTGGCCAGCCTGAAAATGGCCCTCAACCCCTCACCCAGGCTGGCCAGGCACTCCAGTGGGGACCCCCCACCCTGAAGGGGGTGTGGCCAGTCTGAAAACGGCCCTCAGCCCCCTCACCCAGGCTGGCCAGGCACCCCAGTGGGACCCCCAACCTGATATGGGACACCCTTCAGGGCAAACCAGCCAGCCCCCACCCATGCACCAGGCCTCTATCCTATATAATCCTATATAATAAAAGGGTAATATGCAAATTGACCCTAACAGCAGAGTGACTGGGAATCACTGGTCACTATGACACACACTGACCACCAGGGGGCAGACGCTCAATGCAGGAGCTGCCCCCTGGTGGTCAGTGTGCTCCCACAGGGGGAGCTCTGCTCAGTCAAAAGCCAGGCTGACGGCTGCCAGTACAGCGGTGGTGGTGGGAGCCTCTCCTGCCTCCTAAGCAGCACTAAGGATGTCCGACTGCAGGTTAGGCCTGCTCCCTGCTGGCAAGTGGACATCCCCCGAGGGCTCCCAGGCTGCCAGAGGGATGTCTGACTGCCAACTTAGGCCCAATCCTTTGGGGAGCGGGCCTAAGCCAGCAGGTGGTCATTCCCCGAGGGGTCCCAGAGTGCAAGAGGGTACAGGCCAGGCTGAGGGACCCTCCCGAGTGCACAAATTTTTGTGCACCGGGCCTCTAGTATATATAAAAGCCTAAGCAACCGAACGACCGGTCGACCAGTCGCTATGACGTGCACTGACCGCCAGGGGACAGATACTCAATGCAGGAGCTGCCTCCTGGTGGTCAGTGTGCTCTCACAGCCAACCTCCCATGGTCACTCCCCCTGGCTGGCTGGCCCGGGTGCGGGAGCCGTGGTGTTCCAGGGGGAGGATTGCAGGGAGAGTGAGAGCAAGCTCAGTGGACACCCTGCATTCACATCGCACCTCCATCCCCATCATCCCCGCCCCCAGGTAGCCAGCGGGAGGTTGGTCACCCGCCACCCACCCCCAGTTCCTGGTCCCAGACCCGATCAGGTGATCAGGGCCTGCCGGCTGCTGGTCGCTGTCTGTGGGATGATTGATCGGGGCCGAGCCACCCCACCCAGCTCCTTCAGTGCCTGGGAGCCAGGCAGCGGCCTCGCCCCCCACCGCTGGTCGCCGTCTGCGGGGCAATCGGGCTCCCACTCACACCGTCTTGGCATGCTGGGGCCGCCCGCTCACCTGCTCCATCATCCCAGTGTGGTCCCACTCTCATTGGGGCCCATTGGGGCCCATCAGGGCCAGCAGCGCCTCCACTGCCATGTCACTGACACCCGCAATGTTCCACACCACCCCCTGGTGGTCAGCGCACGTCAACCTGGGTCTGTGCGCTGAACCCAGGACTACGCTCCAACCAACTGAACCACCTGGCCAGGGTGCTTTTGTTTTGTTTTGTTTTGTCTTGTTAGCAGCTTTTAATGGTTCACTTTGCAGTCTCAGGATATGCTTCAATTATATGGATACAAGTGGGTTTTTTTAAATAATTTTTTCTTTCAAAATTTAGTAACAATATCTAACAACTGCTTAGAAGGCAAACATACAAAAAACCCCAAACCTTTAAAAAAGTTATAGAAACATCTAATATTATGACATGAAGACATAGTGTTATATGTTTATTTGTTACTAAACAAATGACTTACACAGAATTATACCCACAAAGAAATGGACTTGGGTCTTGCCCATTGTTTAACTAAACACAATGCATTTGCCATAGTGAGATATTATTTAAACAATTCCGTATGAATAGACACGGCTGAGTTTTTTTTTTTTTATTGATTTTTTTACAGAGAGGAAGGGAGAGGGACAGATAGTTAGAAACATCGATGGGAGAGAAACATCGATCAGCTGCCTCCTGCATACACCCCACTGGGGATGTGCCCGCAACCCAGGTACATGCCCTTGACCGGAATCGAACCTGGGACCTTTCAGTCCGCAGGCCGACGCTCTATCCACTGAGCCAAACCGGTTTCGGCTACACGGCTGAGTTTTTAAAAAATCTACTGCAATCTCCAACTTTCCTTATCGTTAATTAACCCATTTAAAATTCACAAATAAGCACAGAGATCGTAAGAGAAGCTGTATACTAAAAAATGCTTGCCCCCCCCCCCCCCCCCCCCCGCCAAAAAAACAACAACAACCATGTCTAATCATGCTGTTGCACTACGGTTTTCAATGTGTTAAAATTTTATATACATGTACATGAGGATGCCAAGACAATACAGTCCTTTCAACAAATGGTGCTGGGAAAACTGGATATTCACAAATAAAAGAATGAAGTGGGACCCTTACCTGACATTATATGCAAATACTAACTCAAAATGGATCAACGACCTAAACATAAGAGCTAAAACTATTAAAACTCTTAGAAGAAAACAGAGGAAAAGCTTCATAACACTAGATTTGCAATGATATCTTAGACATGACACCAAAAGGACAGGCAAAAAAAGACAAAAATAAAGTGGACTTCATTAAAATGAAAAACTTTGAACATCAAAGGACACTATAGAGTGAAAAGCACCCCACAAAATGGGAGCAAATGTTTGTAAATCATTAATCTGATACAAAGTTAATATCCAGAATACTTAAATTCTTGCAACTCAACAACAAAACAAACCAATTTTAAAAAGGGGCAAAGGGTGTGAATAGACATTTTTACAAAGAAGACGCACAATTGGTCAATAAGCATATGAAAAGATGCTCAACATCATTAATCATTAGAAAAATGTAAAAACACAAAGATACACCACTTCTCTCTCATTAGGATGGCTATTATAAAACAAAAACATAAAATAACAAGTGTTGGTGAGGATAGAAGAAATTGGAACCCTTGTGCACTGCTGGTGGGAATGTAAAAGGCCATGACTGCTGTAGAACACAGTAGGGTAGTTTCTAAAAAGAAATCAAACAAAATTACCATATGATCCAGCCATTCCACTTCTGGGTATATGCCCAAAATAATGAAATTGTAATTCATGCTACAACGTGATGAAACTTGAAGACATGCTTAGTGAAGAAAGCCAGATATAACAAAAAAATAAATATTGCATGACTCCACTTATGTGATGTACCAGGGTAGTCAAAATCATAGACAGAAGGAGAAAAGCAGTTCCCAAGGGTTGGAGAGGGAGAGGAGATGGAGAGTTACTGTTTAATGAGTAGTTTCAGTTTGAGATGATGAAAAAGTTCTGGAAATGGACAGTGATGATTGTTTCACAACCATGTGAATGTACTTAATACCACTGAACTGTACACTTAAAAATGCTTAGAATGGTAAAAATTACGTTGTATATTTTTACCACAATAAAAAGTACTTGTGTGTTATTTATTTTATTATGGTGGCAGTATAGGAATGTGATTAAGAATACAAACTTGCCCTGGCCCGTGCAGCTCACTGATTAGAGCATCCGCCCAAGCACTGAAGGGTCACGGGTTCAATTCCTGGTCAAGGGCAAGTACCTGAGTTGCAGATTGAGTGAAGGAGGCAACCTAATTGTTGTTTCTCTCTCATATTAATGTTTCTCTTTCTCTTTTTCTTTCTATCTCTCTTTCTTGCCCTCCCTCCCTTACACGCTCTCTAAAAACCAATGGGAAAATATCCTTGCGTGAGGATTAACAAAAAAAAGAAAAGAAAAAAGAATGCAAGCTTAAGAATTATGCTATAAAGCTCTACCACTTTATAGCTTTGTATTTTGTGCCTGTTTTCTTAGATATTAACAGAAGCTTCATAGAATTATTGCAAGGATTAAGTAAATTAATATATGTAAAAGCATTTTAAACAGTGCATGTCATATAATACTCACTTTTAAAATTATGGGTTTAAAATACATTTTTAATGAGGTTTAAATCAAACATCTGCAGAACCTCTGAAGGTCTTCTTCAAAAGTCCAGACTTCAGTAAAACACAGATTGAAAAATAGTGATCTAATCCAGTGAATTTCAACTGGTGGGCTGCAAGAATTTTTTAAACTTGCAATACCTAACTAGTTAGGGGCACTGACATCTTTTCCCTTAGATTGTTAAAAAAAAAAAAAAAAAAAAAAAAAATGACAACAGCCAACACAACAATAGCCCTCCGGTGTGAACGAATCAAAATTATATCTTTTTTTCTTGGGGGGGGGGGGGGGGCAGGGTCAGGCAAAATATATACTTTTGGGGTGCCACAGAATTTTAGTAATTAGTTTTTGTGTGCCATGAGAGGAAAAAGGTTGAAAATTGCTGATCTAATTCATATTTCTCAATTTATAGGTAAAGAAATTGAGATCCTTGATAAGTGATTTGCCTGAGGTCACATACCTGTTTCACTAATACTAATTTCCCTCAAATAAGAGTTTGGGATTAACAAAACTAATATGTTCACATTCAACTACTTGAGAACCAAGGCAAAGCCATGAGATTTTATACCGTGTGTCTAATTACCTATGAATAGCGTGACCGTCACCCACCATACCAACCTAATAAGTAACTACGCATGAGTGGGAACCAAAGGGAGCAAAACCAAAAGAACAGGCCTTTTTCATTATCTTCAAAGGCAAAGGTTAAAAATACCTCTGTGGTAAAATATTTGTGAAAACAAATAATGTGGATCAAAAGTTTGAGACACACCCAATATGTGCCCACTACTCCCTCCTTTCAGCCAGTTACTTAATATGTAACCTTAGTGAGACTTTTGAATCTGAAAAATCAGATGCTTTTTCTACCAAATAGAGGAATTATCTACAAATAATTCTTTATTAAATTCAAATAGAAGAGAACAGCAGTCCAAATAACACAAAATGTCTAATCCAAAAAAATCATGTATTTTAAGCTTTGTTAGACATCTCTCTGTACTTGCTTGAATACCCTAGATCTGGTTTCTGGGAAATTCACAACACAAAAAGCAAAATAACAGAGACAATCTGCGCAGGTCAGACTCAACAGGAACCTAAAAGCTTTGGAGAGTCTCAGTTTTGCCCCCGCCCCCCCCCAATCTTTCTCAAGAACAGCACCACCTCTACTTGGATCGTCCTCCCCCTCCAAATGCACATCAGCTGAAATCCTGCCCATTCTTAAAGGTCCCATTTAAATGCCGAAACTCCCATCAACCCCCCCCCCCCACACACACACCCCGGCTCCCAATCTTGAATTACGCTCTTCCCTCTTCGCTCCCCTATTTCGCACCTCTACTCCAACATTTTATTCTATCATTCACTGCATCGCAATGGCCTATGTTCCCTTCTTCTCCCACCTTCCCCCCAAGAAAATCCCCAAAGCGGCGGGCGAGGGAAGAAGGGAACTCACACTTGTTAACCCCCCCCGGTGCCCAGCACGGCGCTCGGCCCACGTGATCTCGTTTAACGCGCCCGGCGACCCTCGGGGCGGGAGGCAGGTGGTGCGCTCCGGGGTCCCGGCTGCAGCAGCGTCGCCGGCGCCGCACCGCTCGGCCAGTGACAGCGCTTCTGGAGCCGCCGGCGGCCCCGGCCGGCGCGGACGAGCTGCTTCCACCACGGTCCGCGGCAGGTCCTGTCCGCGGTACCGGGCCGACCCAGGCAGCGGGCAGGGCACAGGTCCCTGCTTGAATGCCATGTCCCCGCGGACCCCGTGCCACGCGTCCCATGACCCGACGGCCCCCGCCCCTCGCCGGCGCCCTGGACCGTGGACGTCCCCTGCACAGCCGGCCAGCTCTCCCAGGCGCGCTGCAGACAGCAAGCCTCGCGGGGGGCTCAGGGAAGACCTCCCAGCCCCCCTTCTCCCCGCTCCCGCCCTTCTCACGGAAAGTGAGAGATGCACGCACACGGCACGGGCTGGGACGCCGCACTCCCCCCGCAGCTATTCCCACGGAGCCGCGTCCTTGCGCTCATCCGCAGCGGGGCTTCTGCGGCTCCCAGCTCCCCGTGCGGGGTCACCCTAAGGCACCGGCTGCGTAAGAAACCCCACCTTCCAAGCCCGCTTCACACGGAGGCACCCCAATACTATTACACTGTCTGCTGCCCCCCCCACCCCCCCCCCATGAACGGCAGTTTGGATTTCCGGCGGGAACGCACACGGACCCAGAGAGGAGCCGGGGCTGGAAGCCCCGGAGCAATTACTTGGCTGCTTCATGAGAACGAAGGCGCCCCGCCTTTCCAGGTCTCTGCACCGAACTCCACCGCGAACGAGGAGGGGAGGTGGGAGGTGGGGAGGGGGCGCCGGGACCCAGGAAGCCCGGGCCGGGAGCGCGGCTTCTGCAGCGAGTGGGGGGCGTCGTCCCCGCCCCGAAGTCCGGACCACCAGCGCGCGGCGCCGCTCCGAGGAGCCAACCGCACCCTCCGCCGGCGGCCCTGGGCGCATTGTCTCCCTCCGCCGCGACCCTCGGGGGCGCGGGGTGCAGCCCAGGCCCGGCCTGCCGTCCCCCCGCCGGCCGGCCGCCCCGCCGGGCCGGGTCCACGCAGCCCCGGCCGCGACCCCGCCCCAGCTCGGCCGGCCGCACCGCGCCTGATGGCGGGGCCGGGCGCCGGGAAAATGGAGGCGGGAGAGCGGCCGTCCCTCCCAGCCCCGCGCCCGCCGCTTCCCCCGCCAGCCCGAGGGCGAGCTGGGCACTCACCGCGACAGCTGCTCGGGAGACCGGCGGCCCCGGCGACCGTAGCGGCCGGGCTGGGCAGCTCCTCTCAGCCGCCGCCGCCGCCTCCTCCTCCCAGGCGCGGCGCTCCCTCCCGAGAGACGCCGCGAGCGTCCGCAGCTCCCGCGCCGCGCGCTCCGGGACTGACTGACTGACGGGCGGACCGGGCGGCGGCCGCGAGGCGGGTCGGGAGCGCGCGGCGGACGGGGCGGCCGTGTCCGGCCGAGACGCCGAAGGAGGGGCTGAGGGCCGGGCGGCCCACAGGCGGACCGACTCGCGCCGGCCGCTCGCCGCCCCCGCCCCCGCCCCCGCCTATCACTCACTTCCGGCGCCGGCGGCCGCGCCCCCCGCCCGCGCCCCGCGCCCGCGCCCGCGCTCCCCGGCCTCCGCCCGCGCCCGCGCCCCGCCCGCCCGCCCGCTCACCTTCCCCTCGGGCGCCCGACCGCACCCAGCCGGCCGCCCTCCGCGCCCCGTGAGCCGCCGCGGGAGCCGGTGACTCCGAATGAATGGGGAGGAAGGGAAACCCCGGCGCCGCCCCGCCCCGCCCCCTGGAAGCAGGCCCGCGGCCCCTGTCCCGGGCCCTGGGGCGCCGGGGCCGGAGCGGATCCCGGGACCGGCCTGCGCGCACCTCGGTGCCGAGGACCGGGCACCCCGGCAGCACCCCGGATGCGGCTTAGGCGCTTAAAGGACTGCTGTCCTCGCAACCTGAGGCTTTTATTTAAAAAAAAATCCTTTCATTTTGGGCTACAACCCTCTACAGTTCGTGCACTATATTGGGAAGCTTTTAAAAATTGGACATGGCAGTTATCTGGAAGGACTTTTTAACTCGGGCATTTGCTTACCTTGGGTTCTAATAGCTGTCACTCCCTTCTTGAAATTGCTTAGGAGGAAGGTGGTGGCACGTTTTCTTAGTACCCAGCTCGAAACTACCCAGATACTGCTTATTTCGAGGCAGGCTTGACTTTTAAGTTCTAATTTATATCTTGATTTTTGACCTCTTAAAGTTGATCGCAGGAAGAAAAAAGAATTCAGTCCTTTTTGACTGGCTACGTGCAAGTTTGTTGACAGCATTAACACAATTGACAGGTCAGCATTAACACAATTGACCTGGAATTCGTTGCAGCAAACACTGCTTTTTCACATCTTTCCATCTGCTTGCGAAGTGAAAGTATCTGTATCTTGAATTTTCACAAATAAAGAATTGACTGTACATTTCTGAGATCTTGGCTCCTTTTCTACCAACGAGGGTGTTCATTTCTCTGTCCTGGGTCCAAATCTTGATTTGGCTAATTACACTCCTTCTTTCTGCTATTCTTGAGGACTTTCAAGTGGTTTTGGTCTTTTTTTTTTTTTTTTTTTGCACAATCTGTTCCAAAGTGGTACACAGTCTGCTTCAAACTGGTATTAAGAACCACACAATACAATCATGAGCTGCATTTCACACTTGAGCTATCTACTTTAGAAACATAACTTGCACTTTTGTATTTTAAGTTGAGTAGGTGCTTCAATATTCTTGTGCAGAAAGATGGTATTGCTGACCAATTCCTGTAGCCTTTGTCCCTTTCTTGTAGAATTCATCATTATCTCTATAATTATTTCAGTAAGTTATGATCTTCCCCAATAAATGTACTACAACTATGTATTCATCTTTATATCTTCCATAATATCTGGCATAATACCTTCCACAATAAATATCTTTAAATTAATAAATGAAAGTATTTTGATAAGTGATAATTTATACAAATCTGTCTACAGCCTTTCCCTTATGACCAGGTTTGTTGAGATTAGACACATCTGAGTGTCAAACCTAATAAATCCCTACTGTCATCGAATGCTATTAGTAGGTTGTGATACTACTGAACAAGGAAGATAATTCACTTCATTCGAAATCTCCTTTAAAAATAGACCATTGAGCCTGGCCTGCATGGCTCAGTGGTTGATAGTCAACCTAGGAACCAGGAGGTCACAGTTCTATCCTTCCCTCCAACCCGCTCCAGTGTGTGTGTGTGGGGGGGGGGGGGGGGGGGGGTGCGGGGGTGTTGCAGGAGGCAGCGGACCAATGAATGATTCTCATTATTGATGTTTCTCTCTCTCCTTCTCCCTTCCTCTCTGAAGTCAATAAAAATATTTTTTTTAAAAAATAGACCATTGAATGCTTTTTAGATAGCTCTTAGCCAACTCTCTCTCCTTCCAGTGCTTAGGTTGGTCAAAGCTAATTAGAAAAGGAAACATAGTAACTTTCAGCCATGGAGAAAAGTAAGCAAGTTCTCATTAGTTCCTTCAAACCATGAAATCATCCATTCCACAAGGGCTTATTGAGCTCTAAGACCTAGAAATACAAAGACAAGAAAGACGTGCCAGGTGATTCCTGCTCTCAAAAAGCACATGGTCTAGTGGGTAAAGGAGGGAGGAATATGGAGTCCATTCCATTGAAACATGAAATGCTTTTTCTAACGGAACACCTCACAAGTTATGTTTTCTACAGACTACACTTTGGGAAATGCTGACCTAAGCCACATTTTTGGTTTAGGGTAGAGAAAAGGATAGCCCCTAGAGGTGAAGTGACTTGCCGAAAGTTAGTGGAAGATAGTGGAGTAGAATCCCTATCTTCTGACCCCACTCACATGCTCTTTCCACTACACAATGCTTTATGAGCTACAAACTCATTCTAGCTTCATCAGCCAATCACAGGGAGAAAAATATTACAAAAGAATTATGGGATATATTCTTTTAAATGAGGTTTCAAATCAATAAGTTTTGAAGCTATGTTAATTTTTAATGATTACTCCTTTACATAAAGTGAAAAGATTTGTACATTGGAAAAATTAGGACCAGTTATTACCTTAGTATGATCTTTTGATAATCGGGCAGGAGCCTTGTAGAATTAAATTACCTAAGTGACTAGGATATCTATCTGGACACCCTAGCCCTGAGGTAGCTTTAAGTAAAACAGGCTTTCAGGAATGAAAACTCTTCCCAGAAATTTTCGTGTAGATTTCCTCCTACCCCTTCATATTGAAGGAAAGGACTATAAAAGTCCACACCAGGTTTTGACTTCATCTCTGGCATGATTCCCCTGATTCTGGATGGGAAGGTTTCATATCCTAAATTCATAGTTCTATTCCCCAAAGGATACATTTTGAGTACTTCCTATTCTTAGAAAAATGAGACAAATTGTTTGTTCCCAAGGGACTTCTTTGGACTGAACTACAGCTTTCATTTTAAGAGTAGTTTCTATACACATTACCTTTGAAACTACTTATCACTGTCTTAATTTATGACTCAGTAATTTTGTTTCATTTCTAACTGCTGGATTCACTTTCAGTAGGCAGAACAAGGACCATTGCATGTAATATAAATATGTTGAGTGAATGAATAATTATTAACTTGAAATATCAGTAGTCATAAGTATTGGCAAGAACACTATTTATTAATCAATTTATCAAAACTATTTTGTTAGTGCCCACTGTGTCCCCAGCTCTGTCGGATCACTTAATGAGTATGAGAGAATACTAGAAATAGTCTCTAATGATTAAATATGACCCCACCCTATTGACAACAAGGAAAAGAAACACACTCTCATATCCTGCAGGTGGGGATATAAATCATCACAACCTTTTTCTGGAGGGAGTTTAGCCATAGACATTAAAATACCTTAAAATATGCATCTCATGATTAAGCAATTTCTCTTCTATGAATTTTTTCCAAGGAGTAAGAACAAAAAATTAGCTAGGATATTGTGGGATGATGGCAAATAATTGGAAATTCCCTCAATATCCAGCAATGAGACTAAGACAATGATGATTTCTGGAAAAAAAATTTTTGATTTGAAAATATGTTCATAATATATTAACCAATAAAAAAATTACAAACATTATGCACAAGATGAACTCATGAAAAAACATTACATAAGAAAATCTAGAAAGAAATACAAGATCCGACCGGTTTGGCTCAGTGGGTAGAGCCTCTGCCTGTGGACTGAAAGGTTCCAGGTTCGATTCCAGTCAAGGGCATGTACCTTGGTTGCGGGCACATCCCCAGTAGGGGGTGTGCAGGAGGCAGCTAATCGATGTTTCTCTCTCATTGATGTTTCTAACTCTCTATCCCCCTCCCTTCCTCTCTGTAAAAATATATATTAAAAAAAAAAAACAAATACAACAAGAATACAAAAATGTTTATGGCAGAGTGGTTGGTTATAGTACTTTCTTTAATTTTTTTTATTTTTAAATGATGATTTTGTATTCTTTAACTGGCAATTAAAATGAATGAACTATATCAATATTTATGAAGTTAAATAAATCAGATCTCTAAAACAAAATGTTGAGGAAAACAATGCACAAAGCATATATTATTTAATAAAAAACAAAGTTAATTTTAATTGAAAAGGGGATCTCTGCATTCAAGAAACTGTTGATGAGAGAAGAACATGAAATAGCCAGAGGACAACTAAATACTCAACTCTGAAACAGACTGCCAGTACAATAGGAGTTAGGAAGAGAGAAATTGACTAGGTTTGGAGCAAGTTAAGATGACATCATGAAAAAAGTGAGATGTAGCTGGCACTGAGCATCTGAATGCCATGGGGAGAAACAGAGTCAAGGGCAGTAATATAAGGTGAGGCAAGGGCCTGGCATAGCCCATTTTGCACATATCTCACTCCTCCCAGTTGAACTTGAACAATTGCAGAACACTTGGTCTTTGACTATAAAGGTATTTCTGTTTCTTTCATACAACTGGGATTTACAAACCCCTGTCTACTATAAATATGAAGTATTACAGGTCTTTTGTAATATATTTTTAAAATTACAGTAGATGCTTTTTGCAAATAAGCCATTTGGGGAGCATTTTTTTTTCTTCTAAATCTGTAGAACTGGGTATTTCCAGATATTGACTTAGAACAAACACCAACTCTTATGCAACAGTAGTAATTACAACCTGCACCCTTGTGAGTGTTCTGACGTTCACGGTCAGACCACAAAGGAATTTAACCAATCAGAAACCAGCAATTCTCTGATTACATACGTATTATGGAGTGTTGTTTTTGAGTCAGCTTTTGAGCTCAAGTACTAAATTACTAATAGTAGTATTAGCTATACATATGAAGTGAAAGAGTGAATGATGTGTGTTCAGTGCCAAATAATAAATTAAAAGGGTTATGCCCATCTCGAAAATGTCTGTAATAGGAAAGAACAGGGCAGAAATGAACTGCCACCAAGTATTCCTTCAGTGTGGGGTATGACCAGGTCTGGGGGATGTTGTAGCAAATGTGTCAAGCAGAAAGTAGCAGGTTATTTTTGGTAAACAATGGGGGAAATGGTTTTACTAGAGCTAAAGAGGTCTGTTGAGGAATAGTGAGATGGGAAAAAGATCGATTATGAAAGCCCTTGGAGACCAAGTAGTAGGCGTGAGAATCAGTGCAGTAGATATAAATGGTCAAGTCCATTTTTCAAGGTACCAGCCATTTTCCCAATTCTGAGCCTTTGCAATTACCATTTTCTCTGTCTGGTCTGTTCCTATTCATTACAGTTCAACTGTATCCACCTTTATCCCCAACTCCTATAGATAAAATTATTTACTGTACCTTTGTGCTCCCACGAAACTTTGCACATTGGTATTATAACTTTTTGTGCATGTGTCTGACTCCTCCATGCTTGGTACCTTATACATAGAAAAGTTCAGCAGTATTTGTCAAATTAAAGGATGATGAGAAACAAGATTAAAAAAACATCTGGCAACATTTTGAAGAATAAGTTGGAGTAAGGGAAGTAACTGGAAGGCTGGAATGAAGTGATGAGAAATGAGGAAGGAGGTAAGTTAAAATATTTGGAAAAACTGACCGCATAGGTAACAGACTGGACAAAGGCATGAAGAAGAGAAGACCAAATAACTCCAGGGTTTCAAGGCCAAAAGAATGCTGAAAGCAGAAGACTGATATCATTGCAAAAAAACAGACTGTGCAAAATTGCAATGAACGTGGTACATTAAGGCAGTCTTTCAGACGGTTTGTGTCTCAGATTTTTATTGAATAACTAGAGGCCTGGTACATGAAAATTCGTGCACTGGGTGGTGGTGGTCCCTCAGCCCAGCCTGCCCCCTCTCACAGTCCAGGAGCCCTCAGGGGATGTCTTACTGACGGCTTAGGCCTGCCTAAGCCCCAGTCTGACCTCCCTCTGCAGGAGGTGACCAGGCCAATCAGGGGAAGTTGCCGCCCCCATCACCCTGCTGCTGCCGCCACTGCTGGCCCTCGCAGCCACCATGGCTGCCGGCCCTCCTCGGCCCTCGCAGTCACTGCGGCTTTGTCCGGAAAGACGTTTGGAAGATGTCGGGTCTATCCGGTCTAATTAGCATATCACCCCTTTATTAGTATAGATGTCAATTTTTAGCATGCCCCACAAGAGTAAGTTATCAAGGGTGTTCAATTTGTAAAAAAGTAAAACATAATCTAGGTTTCCAGTTTTCAAAATGATCTTGCATTACTTTTTTATTTGTTGAGAGTGACAATAACAAAATCAATAAATGTCACTATAGAGGACCTTTGCTATTTCCTCTGCCCAGTCCTCTTCTCTTCTTCTGGAGACAGTATGTTTCCTTTGGATTGCTCTTCCCAACCAGCCTCCAACTCAACCATGGGGTTCTAGGTTACAGGTGAGAGTATGTGCTCCAATCTGGGATAATCAGAAGTATTCCCAGCATCTTGTTCTTTCTTTCTTTTGACCAGGACTAGGAGAAAAAGTCAATTCTTTTCTGATGGGATACTCAGAAAAAGGCATACCAGAAGATATTGTTGACTGTGGTTCTTCTAATATAGGAAATATGAGAACCAAGTAAAGATAAAGAGAACAGAGCGGGAGAACCCTAGTGGTATTTGCATCCTTGGTTGTGGTTGTCTGAGAGCCAGCTAGCTATTTTTCTCTCCTTCCCTAGGTTTGGATAGATAAACCAAAAGATTATCATTCTGCCCAAACTGGCTGTTTCTGTCATCTGCAAGAGGAGTCGCGTGAAAACAGTCAGGACTGTTGTTAAGCCTGCCACGATTCCCTGTGGTCTGTTACTGCCTCAAATGAGCTCCTCTAACTGGCTTCAAAGTGTTCACAATCCCCACCTTCTCTGCCTCCACTTTACAACATTGCTTCACTCCGGCTGGCCTTTTCATTTTCCCTTCCTCACTGAATGGCATTTGCTTTTGTGGCTTTACTCCTTCTTGCTGTTCTCACTGTCTGGACTACCTTCACCTTCACTCCCTGCCTATCCATATCCTGTCCAACCTTCCCAGCCACCTCCAGGAAATGCCCCCCAAATTGGCCAGGGAAGGCTTCCTCCTCTGAATGTTGGTGCTATGCAGGCTATATGTCTATAATAGGTCACTCCCAATAAATGACAAACCTCATGAAAATAACCTACCATGTGTTATCAACTGAGCCCACAGAGCTAGCCATTCATGTTGATTGATGGAATTATATGTTTAGCAAAAGCTCAGAAATATTAAGGTCGAGTCCTCCTTGGAAGAAAGCACGATGGTTTGTGGGTATTTATAAGTTAGAAATGGCCTGGTACACGGGAGGACAGTTTCATGATACTAAGTTGTCATCCTTATGCTGCATGTTTTCTCATCATTTCCACAAAGATAATTTAGGAATGGGGAATAAGACCCGATGGGAAAAGATGAAGAAGCCAGAACATTTATCCATGAGAAAAAAAAAATGGAAGCGATTCCAACAATAGTCTTAACATCTGTGAAAATTTGGTATACAGAAGATAGGGTTCTTTCTCCCTAGAAATTAAGATTGAGGAGAGGAGTAAGCCTATAATCACACAATGAAATGTAGGTGCTTAGATAGATTTTTCACCATAGGGTATCAAATAATGAAATGAATTTTGAACTTTGTAGAGTGTAATTCTATAGCAGTTCTTTAAAAAAAGAAACTTTTGAAAATGGCTTATGGGTAATTTTGCCTAAAGGCAAGGAATTGAATCAGATGACCACAAAAACTTACTAGCAGCAAGGGTCTATTTTATAAGCCTTAGTACAGGGCAGAAAAATATTTTAAATGACATTTAAATTTTATAGCTATGTATTAGATGGTTTTTGGTTTTTTTTTTGGTTAATCATCACCTGAGAATATTTTTCTCATTGATTTTTTTTAGAGAGAGTGGAAGGGAGGGGGAAGAGAGAGAGAGCGAGACATCAATGTGAAAGAGACACATTGATTGGTTGCCTTCTGCATGCTACTGGACCAGGACTGGGGATGAACCTGCAACCCAGCTATGTGCCCTTGACCCAGAATTGAACCCTAAACCCTTCTGTGCACTGGCTGGTACTCTATCCACTGAGCAACACTGGCCATGGTGTGTATACAGGGGCTTTTATTGTTTTCTCCATGAAATGAGAATGTCTTGTTCCAAATATGTATAGGAATAAGATAAAAACCTTTGTCTGACCTATTCATCTGCTTTCTTCCAAAGGGAAACTTAACTGTGTCCAGATGTAACCCTATTTCTGCCTTTGATATGATTTCTGCCTTTTTTTGCATCAAATGAAAGTATAAATTTTAAGACCAAATAAGGTACTTAACCCTCAAAAATGTTCCCTACCTGGACAATGACTCCCTTCTCTCAATAATTCTAACATGAGCATAAAACAGAGCCCAATTCTGTACAGTACTGTCCATCAGGACCAGTAGAGCACCAATGATATGCCCATCACCAGGCAAAAAGTGATTCCAGGGGGAGTGAGGGGGGAGTAGGGGGAGTAGAGAGCATTTTTAGGGCAGTAAAACTATTCTGTGTGATACTATAATGATGGATATAGAGCATCATACCTTTGTCAAAACCCATAAAATAGACATATAACACAAAAAGTGAACCCTAATGTAAACTATGGACTTCAGTTAACAATAATCTTATATAATAAAAGGCTAATATGCAAATCGACAGAATGGCGGAACGACTGGTCACTATGATGTGCACTGACCACCAGGGGGCAGACGCTCAATGCAGGAGCTGCCCCCTGGTGGTCAGTGTGCTTCCACGGGAGGGGGGGGGGCGGGGGGGGGGGGAGGGGCGGGGAGCTGCTCAGCCAGAAGCGAGGCTCATAGCTGGCAAGCACAGCGGTGGTGGTGGGAGCCTCTCCCGCCTCTGTGGCAGCACTAAGGATGTCCGACTGCCAGCTTAGGCACAAATGGGCTTAAGCCAGCAGTCGGACATCCCCCGAGGGCTCCTGGAATTCTAGAGGGCACAGGCCGGGCTGAGACACACCCTCCCCAAGTGCATGAATTTCGTGCACTGGGCTTCTAAAGTGTGTCAATATTACCTCGTTAATTATAGCAAACGTACCACACTAATAAAAGATGTTAATAATAGGGGAAACTTTGGGAGATGGTAGAGGTAAAGGGGATGTTTGTAAACTGTACTTTCCATTCAATTTTTCTGTAAACCTAAAACTGCTCTAAAAAAATTCTACTTTTTAAGAAAGTGACTCTAAATACCTGAATTAGTCCTTAATTAGGGAAAAGAAATTAAGCATAAAATAGCTAGAGTACTATCTTCTGTTAAGAATATTACATATAACTAATACCTATTTGTAATAAATTGTCTCCGCATTTTTTTAAACACCCAGGAGAATCCTGTTGCTCTAACGATCAGCGTCTCTTTGAAAATAAGTTAAATTAGAAGCCATGAACATTTCTTTGTGGCTTTCCTTACTCACCATGAACAAATATTAAAGAGGATATGTAATTGTCCTCCATAAAAACCTGAAAGTACTTGTGACAAACTTTCCCCTTTCCTTTTCTACCCCAGCAATAACTTAGTATCCACTTTAACTTTTATTTTAGGGGAAAAACGTAATGGTATTACTGCTGGCTCATCATGGATAGAAAAATAGTTAATATTTTTCTTTACTGTTTTTGTTATTACACTGTATTTTAGAACTTGAACAAATAATGAGAATAACAACACTTTACAAAGAATACGTCCTTTCAAAGCCCTTTCTCTTATGAGCTATACAGCCGAGTGCAGAAGCTGGACACTGAGTATTACTACAGGCAATGTAATATGCTCAGGAAATGAATGTTGTGTGTGAGCTCGGGAAAAGGATGAATGGGAGGAATGAAATGATGGCTTAAATGAATGGCGAGGTTTGAGCAATGACATCGGACTTTGCATTTGAATGTACACAGGAACACCAAATGTTTCACATGTATTTCAAGATCCCATTCTCACGTTAACACAACTAGTTCTTATGTGTGGTTCTCTCCAGTAACAAAACTGGATTTTTTTCCCTAAAGAATATCAGTTGTTGGTGTAAGGGACCACTACCCTTTTTCAGTACAGAAAGGAGGTAGTAGATCTTCCTTTCTGTACTTCTTTAAGCATCCACATTCGGTCATTCTGGCTATCAATCTCGATCCTCAAACTCTAATGTGCAACAAAACCACAACCCCATCACATTTGTTTTCTTGAAATAATTTTGAGTTGGCGTCTATCCTTCCACGAGGTAGACCAGAAACTCAACCTCAGTCCTTTCTGGACTCTTCTCCCGGTTGTCCCCACCCCCTGCCAGGGAAGCCCAGAGACCTCACATAGCCGCCCAGCACTGGGAGGTCCTGTTAGTCATCCACCCACCTGGGTTCTGTGGAGGCGCCCACTACCTTTGTTCTTAAAGTCCCTTGGGTCCAGGACTCCTCTACTTTCATTCAACCCGTGGGCGCAGGAAGGAGTCTCTGGTGAACTAGAAATGTTTGGTCACTTCTTCAGGCTATTGCCAGGGAAGAGAGGACAAGAGTGCCAGGTGCACAGACATCTCATTTTCTTCACGCGCACTCTTTCCCCTCAGAGGCACACCCAGTTCTCTTCTTCCAGGGAATCCAGCAGAGACGACTTCTGTCTGTGGGGTGGTTTAGGCATTTGGAAATAAAACCAAGAAGGGAAGTATCTTGCAGTCAACTTCTGCTTTCCCCCTGATGACATATTAATACTCCCCCGAGGCAAAGAAGCACGAGGCCTACTACCTTCCTGAATTTAGGATGCCAGAAAGAGGGAAATACAGGAGATGGCCATAAATGCACATCTCAAAAGCCTCATCCTTCCACACTGTCACACGGCCCAACCTTGCTCAGCCCAGTGAGAATCCTTTGCCTGAAACCTTAATGCAAAGGCTCAATCACTAGTAAGCTACCGGATACCTAACTTCTTCTACAAATTCAGCCAGAAATTCTGACTGAGAAGACAACAAAAAATCAAAGATCTGAGACATGAAGAGAATGCATGCATGGAATTATTTCCATAGCTCACATTTATTATAATAAAGATTAATCCTGGTAGGTAAAATGTTAGAAGTAGCACTGCCTATAATATGGGTCAATAGATAAAAGTTAGAAAACTTCAGCAGTGACTCTGATTTTGAGAGCCTGATTCCCCCTTAAAAATGTTGATGAGAGTGTAATTTAGTTACAGTTAGACTGCAAGAAGAATCACACTAGACCATTTGTAGCAAATCCCCTCATGGATTTAAGTCTAACTCATTCACTGATTCCCCTGACCCCTAAAATCATTTGGTAAAGAGCAAGGCAAGTCACTACCAATAGTTTCTTCAGCGACATAGTGTATTTGTAACTTCTGCAATAATTTTTGCTATGTAATTACAGTTTTTCTTTTTCTTAGAAACTCCCAAGTTGACGAAGGGAAACACAGGAGTTTCCATTTTGCCTGGAGATTTCATATTCTCTGTTCCTCTGTGTCAGTTTTGGATACATGTATGCATGTGATAGCAATGCTAAGTAAAGGTTATAATTAGAATATCATGGTGATGTAGGATGAGTAATATCTATACATACAACAGAGTTTCTTTGCTGTTACCACAACAAATAATGGGAAACCACAAGGGCCTCTTAGGCATTTTTTCTATTTGAAGGTCTGTCCATGTAGAATATTTGTCAAAACTCTAAGTGAAAGATTTTTTTCCTAAATATTTTTATCATCTCTTAAATGTACATTTTATGCTTTTATTTGTGTAACAAAAACTGTATTTCCTTGAAGTGTGATCCAAAGGATCAAGACCTTTAAATATCAATGCGTGTTTAACTGTTCCTGAGTTAGATCAGATTTCCTTAAACTCATTCTGGAAGAGAAGATATGTACATCTGCCACCGATTATCCATGTCTATAGATCATGGTTCATAAAATCAAGGACATTAAACCTGCATGCATGGAAGGCCAACAAAAGAAGTTATTAGCTCTCAGTGTAATGTGAGGATGTGTGCCTGATTCTTTCCTTAAGGTTCCAAGAAGGGGAGGAAAACTCTTGTTCCTCCAGCTTTCTCTAAGCAGCGTAGCAACTGAAGAGCAAATCACATCTACATGTAAATTTTTGTCACATAGAAACGTGTGCTCCTAGCGCAGTAATGGCAAACCTTTTGAGCTTGGAGTGTCAGCATTTTGAAAAACCCTAACTTAACTCTGGTGCCATGTCACATATAGAAATTTTTTGATATTTGCAACCATAGTAAAACAAAGATTTATATTTTTGATATTTATTTTATATATTTAAATGCCATTTAACAAAGAAAAATCAACCAAAAAAATGAGTTCACGTGTCACCTCTGACACACGTGTCATAGGTTCGCCATCATTGTCCTAGCGCGTCACACAGAACAAAGAATCATCATAGATGACCCTCTCTAGATTTTTGGCTTTGCCTAACTGTCTCTCCCTCTACCCCATGTCTATCAGGTAGACCTGGGCATCATCATTCATTAAACACACACACACACACACACACACACACACACTCCTTTAATGAGGGCTTACCATGTATCAGGTACTCTCCTAGAAGAGCACACGCGGTCAAGGATTGAAATGCTGAATGATCTCTGAGGGTGAGTATGGAGGCTCAGCCCTACCGACTAGTTTGGCTTAAGGGGTGGGGCGCGGGTCTCATAGTTTCAGATTAAGCACCTGGGAGAGAGCAGGTGCTTTGAGGATGAGGTCAACGAAGGCCAGAGAAAGCTGTTTCGTCAGTCTCTTGAGAGTAAACAGCCATGCAGTCATGTCAGAATGATGAGTAGAACCGGGCAGGTGGTCAGCAGTAGGGAGGACTGGAAGTGGATAGTACTCCCCTGGTCATGGGTCTGAGCTTCAGGGCACTATTTTAGTTCCAAGGAGGACAAAAGCAAGACGGATCCCAGGCCCAGAATAACTCCGGTGGGAACTACAAAAGGTACAGTTGCTTGATACCCAAAACCAGCTTTCCTCCCTGGCAGTCAGGGGGCCGATGTGTGTGTGTGGAGGGGGAAATGTGATCCAATTCTAACATAAGACATATTAAGGAATGTATGTTGGGAGTAAGAAACAGGCTTTTGGGAAATGTGTTCCTTTACTGATAAATAGGGATAAACATTGGCAGGAACCTTTCCTTTTTTTGTTTCCCAGCCTTGCATACAAGCATGCTGCATACTGCCTCTGTATACGGGGATCAAAGGCAACGTGCTAAGGTTGGTGGAGCAAGAAAAGGGGAAAAAGCAGGTGTTGACATAGTGCAGTCCTGTCCCAGCCCTAGATGCCCTACCTCCAGAGTTCTTGTAATTTTTTTTTTTTAAGAAAGAACACTTGCTTGGTTACATCATTTTGGGGATTTCTGTTGCTTACCATCGAGTACATTCCTAACCGAAATAAATATCACGGTAGACACTCCATGGAAAATAAGGGTAAAGTGTTGTGGAATTGTGCACCTGAAACCTGTATAATTTTGTCAACCAGTGTCACCCCAGTAAATTCAATGAAAGTGGGGGGAAAGGACAATGAAAACAGCAACAACAAAAAAGAAAATAATGGTAGGGGTGGGAATTTAGTTACTGAAACAGGAGTAAGAAATGGGAGGTAGCTTACAGGAAACTAGGTCAAAACTCTGTGATGTGTCCAGACAGAGAATAACTGGCCGGAGGCTGATTTTTTTCAGGCCTCTTAAATCCCCTGTGGCCAGAAGCAGGGTTGGACGGAGGACTTGGAAATGAATTCTGTGATGCTTGAATCATTTTTGAAATCCCATTTAAAAGTATGATATGTGGAAATGAGGGACGTGACAAAAATAAAAGGAAAAAAATTATTAGTAAAAGGAATCTTAAAATAATTTTGCAGTATTTTGGCAACGTCCACTCAAAGTACCGAAGAGCATGACAACTCGAGAAGCCTGAATGAAGTGCTGTGGCAGAGGTCGCCAGCGCTGGCCACCAAAATCCCTTCTTCCCTTCATGGTTACAGCTGTTGCTGGGACGTGGCTGCTGAGCCAGGCTCTACATTTCCCAGCCTCCCTTGCAAGTAGGTGTGGCCATGTGAGAGTCCAGTGGCTTTTGTCACTTCGGGGTTAAGTCTTTAAAGAAGCAGGTATGCCTTTCTACCTGCAATCTCCTCTTGCATTTTCTCTCCCGCCTCCTCCATCTGGTGGGAGGCATATGACAGTGGGGGCCTAATGGAGGTGGAGCCACAGATGAACTGAACCTGGGTTCTTGAGTCACCACCTGCAAGAAAGCTGCCTGCCACAATTCACCATAGCTAAGATTTGGAAACAGCCTAAGTGCCCATCAGCAGATGAGTGGATTAAAAAACCGTGGTACATCTACACAATGGAATACTACGCTGCGGTAAAAAAGAAGGGATTCTTACCGTTCGCAACAGCATGGATGGAACTGGAGAGCATTATGCTAAGCAAAATAAGCCAGTCAATGAAGGAAAAATACCACATGATCTCACTCATTTGTGGAATATAATGAACAACATAAACTGATGAACAAAAACAGATCCAGAGACAGAGAAGCATCAATCAGACCGTCAAACCTCAGAGGGAAGATAGGGGAGGGTGGGGGTAAAGGGGAGAGATCAACCAAAGGACTTGTATGCATACATAAGAGCCTAACCAATGGACACAGACACCAGGGGGGTGAGGGCATGAGTGGGGGGTGGGGGGGGCAATGGGAGGATAAGGACACATATGTAATACCTTAATCAATAAAGAAAAAAAATTAAAAAAATTCAAACAAATAAATATTAAAAAAAGAAAGCTGCCTGCCAACCAGAGGCACCACACGAGCAAGAAATAGTCCTCAAACTGTGTCATATCTGTACGACAATAGAAGTTTATTTGTTACAGCTGCTAGTGTCCCCCCAGTATAAGTACCTTTATGACTCTCATTTACTGGAGGTTTCCAATAAGAGATCCTGCTGTATGTACTTATTTTAAAATTATGTTTTTATTGACTTTTAGAGACAGAGGAAGAGAGAAGTCTAGAGAGATAGAAACATCTCCTGCACGGGCATGTGCCCTGACCGGAATCAAATCGGTGTTCTCTTGGTCCATGGTTGATGCTCAACCACTGAGCCACACCGGCTGGGCTGTACTTACTTTCATGAAGAGATGAGACTCACTTGCAATTAACAGATTGGATACAGACCATTTGGATACAGATTTTATTTTAAATTGTGGTAAGAAACACATAACATGGTCTTACCCTCTTAACAATTTTTAAGTGTGCATTATAGTGCTAGCTATGTGCACATTGTTGGACATCAGATCCCTAGGACTTTTTCTTCTTGTACGACCAAAACTCCATACTCATTAAACAACTGGACACATATTTTTAAAGTCTTTAATAACAGTTTATGTTCTTAAGTAGGTAAACTATTTTCTTGAAGACTTAATTTCAGTATAAGTATAGCATCACGTTGCCTTGGCCAGAGTGGCTCAGGTGGTTGGGTGTCATCCCAGTCAGGGCACATGCTCAGGTTGTGAGTTTGATCCCTGTTCGGGGTGCAGGCAGGAGGCAGCCAATCGATATTTCACACTCACATTGATGTTTCTGTCTCCCTCTCCCTTCCTCTCTCTAGAAATCAATAAAGATATATTTTTTAAAAAGAATAGCATAACATTTAACATTGAATAGCCCTTCCTATGTGCCAGGGACTTCTCTGTTTTATATATATTATCTCAATCTGACACCAAAAAAAAAATGTGCAAGACCTCTATTGAAGAAAAAATAAAACTGCTATGAGAAGCAAAATTCCCTTTTATATATCAAACCTAGAATTGATGATCACATATTTTATATTTAATGAATCTGAAAGAATAAGGTTTAATATAAAGAGGTTTTATTTATAATAATTATAAGATCAATCATTGGAAATATGAATGTTCATTAAGATAGGTACTCAGACATGATGTTTCTGATGCTTCTGATATTTTACTGCTTGTGGTGGTAACTGTGCCAATTTTTCTTACTGAGATGCTTTTCTTAGTCAAGGCCGTCACAGTACATTAATGTTTCTGCCCTAGACTCAGGCATCCTATTAAAAGACTTGGTGAATGGAGCGATTATAACCTAAGATCAATCTTCATCCAGAAAGCATATCAAAGGCTTGCTAATGGACCTTGAACTAGAATAGAAGTTTTTTCCTCTGCTGTGTTGACTCCAGTACTACTCTCCAGCGTGGCAAATAAACACAGACAAATACCAGGCTCGCCCCAATTTATGAAAAGCGAATCATTATGATCATTTGGAGCACTCTCCAAATCGTACAAAAATGCTTACTCTAAAGGCACCATGACTGCTGTTCGACTTGGCTACATTTTCCAGATCAGTTGTATGGTGTTGGAAACAAACTCCCCAGTTTAAATTTAGATCAAGCTCCCATATCAAATTCCCACACTCCCTCTTTTTTTTTCCTCCCACAATAATGCTCTCTTTAATTCTTTGCTGTCCTTCCTGCTTATCTGCTTTCATTTTTTCTTATGTTGTGATCCACTTGATAAAATCTGTTTAGGCTTCTATCCAGGCTAATGCTTTAGTCTCCTCCTGGCTCTCTGCAATCTCCTCTCTGTTGGTTAAACAGTTGGGAGCCTGAAGTCTTCACTCACAGACTCAGCCCTCCACTTACGTTTGGGAACAACTCAGGGTCAGGTCTGGGTTAATTTCAAGAGCCCTAGACCAGTATCTGGACAACCCAGCCTGAAGTCCGTCTGTCTGCCGATGCCGTTTGAACTTTCTCCTTGTATTTATTCAACACCTACCCCACTACCACTCATCCCCTGACCATGTTCCAGGCACTGTGTGAAGCACTGAAGACCCAACTGATACCAAGACATAGTCCTTATCTCCAGGGTCTTGCAGTTTACAAGTGTAGACGGATAAGTTAACCTGCAATCATAGTAGAATGTGGTGACAGAGCCACCCAAAGGGCGCTGTGGGTGCCTGAGGAGAGGCATCAACCTTGGGAGCGTGGGGTGGGTGCAGAAGAAAGAGTCAGAGAAGGCTTCCCAGAAGAGTTGATTTCTATACAAAGATCTGAAGGGTAAGAGTTACCTAAGCACATAGGGAAGAAGTGTGTGTGTGTGTGTGTGTGTGTGTGTGTGTGTGTGTGTATGTGTGTGTGTGAGAGAGAGAGAGAGAGAGAGAGAGAGGCCAGAGGATAAGCATGCTCTGGGAACTCTAAGTAGCTCCATTTGGCAGGATAACATAGATCATAATCTCAAAGCCAGATCATCAGATCATATGGTTTTGAATTCAGACTGCTGCTATATGACCTTGGGCAAGAACATCTCTTTTGCCTCAGTTTTCTCATCTGTAAAATAGGAATACTAATAGAACTTGCTTTATAAGATTGCTGTGAGTAATAATAAACTTAATATGTACAAGTGCTTAGAATGGTGCCCAGACTATAACATAATAAACAAGGGCTTGTTATTATTTAGCTGTAGTATCAAATGAAAGATGGGGAGTAGCCAAAGAAAACTTATGTGTATGAAGGTAAGAAGTTTGGACTTTAAAACCATTCACTGAATCCCTGGTACCCTCAGGTTAAACAGGGAAATTAAGTATCAGGCTGCTGCTTTGAACACATCCCCCCGCTGGAGTGTAGACACCTGCTTGGAGGGGTCCAGGTGGGAGGAAATTCTGCTCTGCCCATAGTCCTTGCTGGGGAGATGAGTGTCTTGCTTCATTCCCTGCTCCATCGAGTAACTACTGGGAAAGGTGGTGAGTTTATAAATGACCTTTGAATTGCGTGTGTAAATGTCTCCTAAGGAGCTGGACATTTAGTGCTGAAGACAAGATTTGGAAGAAGTCAGGATTAAGAGAATACTTGAAGCCTAGAATAGAGTTGAGGTTATCCAGGGAGGCTGAGTGGATGGAGAAAAAGAGAGGCTCCAAAAACCCTGAGAAAGACCATCATTGAAGAGACACGAAGAAAAAGAGCCCTTGAAGGATGTTGAGAAGGAGTAACTGGAGGGGCAGGGGAGAATCCAGGAGTGCAGTGTCCTGTATGCCAAAGGGGAAATCACTGTAGAAGGCAGGCGTGACCAACAGTGTCAACTGCTGCAGAGAAAGTGCAAAAGTCAGGAGTGGAAAGCAGTCCATTTGTGACAGGGAGGACTCTGGCAAGAAGAGTTTTAGTGGAATGTTTGCCAGAAACCAGTTTATGATGGGCTAAGGGGTCAGTGGGAGGTGAGGAATGGAGGAGCATGACTAGAATTCAGAAGGGAAGGTTCAAGAGGACAGCGAGTTTGAGAGGCTAGTGAATTCAAGAAATGTAGAGGTGAGAAGGAAGAGATGGAGTGTGGTAGGTAGAGGCACCTGTGGAGTTGAAGGGTGAAGTGTTTAAATGCTGGTGGTAAAGAGCTATTAGAGAAGGAAGATAAGAATGGGAACAAGTGGAGAGAAAAAAAAATCTCTCCAAAGTGGGCCAGGGAGGGGTTGAGGGAATGTTAACCTTAGATAGGAGGAGGGATCCTTCTTGCTTTGGGGCAGGAGGGAAAGAAACAGAGATGGGTATGAATTCAGGAAGACAGGGGGACTGAAGTTGAAGGAATTCTCTTCTGGTGATCACTATTGTCTTGGGAAGTGGGGGGCTCAGTCTTTGGTTCAAAGGGAGGGGGCCAAGGATGGAGTAGAAGGTTTGAGAAGAGTGAGGAAAATTACCTACTTGGTGGGACTGTGGTTAGGGTTAAATGAGATAATATATTTGAAAGTTATTTGCAAATGTAACTTATTTTTCAGAAGGGATAATTTACTGAGTGGAAGAAAACCACGATGGCATCGTTTAATAGGTACATGAAGCGTTATGGTCAGAGGTTCAAGGTTATTTTTCATTTATTTAGATAACACTCCTAAAGCAAGAAGCAATAATGTTGGTCCAAATTCAATTAACAAAACAGTCTCACATTTTTCAGATTTTACTTTTCAGGAAGCTATAGGGCACTCCCGAGTTTCTGTTCTCCCTTCAAAATAGCATTGTGATTCCATTTGCAAACCAAACTTTGGGGTGGTGGTGGTGGTTTTTACTCCAACTAAGATATGCATTTACTTGTGTGGGAAGTATATTAAAGTGGTGAGAAGTTTTCAATGCTTATTTTGGGAAAATGCTATTTGTAAGAAGCAAATTTATTTTATATGTATTGGACACTAAAATGTTTACTAGAAGCACTTTAATTGCTCTATGTAAATCCTAGCGTGAATGTCAAGTGTGATAGGAGGAAAATGGTCAGAAGAATGTAGCTCTCTGAATCGAATCTTTCATGGGAAGGGAACCCACACATTGCTCTGGGAAGGCAGTACTTAGCCGTTTTGTGTTTATTAAACCCAGGGGATCTCCTAGGGGACCTACCCTGTGACAATGCTGTATGTAAATCATTAGTCAACAAATTTCAACACAATGGAACTGAGAACAATATAAAAAGACCCAGAAAGGTTCTCAGCCTTTCCACCTTCTGAAAGAAATGGCTTGTTATAAGGAAGAATAATTAGTTCTTATTTCTTAAGTTACAAATCAAACCATGTGGGTTTTCATTTAAGTCCAGAGACTATTAACATGGCAAGACATGAAAGTGCTGCCCAAGGTAAAAGTCATATTGCCACTGATTCGTTGCAATCACTAGCTAATTTGACTAGCTCTTTTTCCACTGAAAGCTCCCGGTGAGCTGGAAAGGGACTGAGCGATCATTCTTTTAACAGATGAAGAATCTTGGGTAATTTTTGCTAATCCAGAATGATGGTGATTGCATGTTTATAATACTTCACTCTGAGGCATCATTCCTTATTTTACACATGGAAAGAGAATTGCTTTAGGTGTGCTTTTGTCTGACTTATGGAGAGTCAACCATATCTTATACATATAATTCTAATTACAATAAAGGGCAGTGTCAATATTTAGTCATCTTTCTCATTTGCAAATAAAATAACTCTTATCCTTTATTTGAAGAAGAAAAAAAAAAAAGCTTTTCCCTGCTCTGCTTAAAAATGCCAATATCCAATGCCTGTTTCTTTCTGCAATGTTTTTTTTCTTTTTCCTTGCAACATTTTTCTAACCCTCTGCATATAAAATTATATCTTTGGGGATGAAAATACTTCTTTTATTTACTTTCCAAATAATGAAACCGACTTGGAAAAATAGCATTGGCACTAGTTGGAAACCCCACTAGTTACGAAATCATACATAATTTGTACAACCTTGAAGACTGGAACTGCTTTTAGAAACTCATGCCATCAAACCCTCCAACTCAATTAAATTCAAGTTTGTTAGCACCACCATTGGCTGTGTAACATCAGTGTATGCAGGCAAAGAAATAAAAGGAAGCATTGGTAACAGACAGCAGTGCTACCTATAATTCCCATTATTTGAGATTCACTCCTTTGAAGTAAAATATTTTATTCCAGAAGTAGAGGATTAAAATTCAGAAGCCTTGAATGAAATGCAACATTGGACCATTGTCTATGATCAGCACCTTGGAGATAAGCGATTTGTTCATTTTGGAAAGAGGCTGGGAGGAGGAGTAATGTGTTCAAAGTCACATAGGTAGTTATGAGCTGAGTGGCAATTAGAGTTTTGATGTCCTTAGTCCCCTGACCAGTGTTCTATTAAACAGTGGCCTCCTGTTCTTAGGTCTCTGTTCACCTTGGCAGGATGAATAAATTGTTCAGCTCTACAATTTTTATCCGCTCTACAAATTCTACAATTATAAGGAAGAGAATGCAGATTGAGGTTGAACTGGGTGAATGGAACAATGATGAGTTTTGCCCCTGATGTTTCTGTCTCTGCAAAGCCAGAGAACTTGAAGGCCAAGTCCCAAAGCAGCTTCTAATTCTTGCTCAGCTTTGTGCTTCTGTCTTGAGTTGTCTCAGTTGAACAGTAGTACCTAATTGGGGAGCATGGGCCCAGTGGTCAGATTCATCCATTTTGATCCCCACCTAGCCTGGCTTGTATTCGGCTTTTTAATTTTTTTGGCATAGCTGTGAACCCATTCCTTAATAACACTCTGCTCCTCAGTTTGAGTACGAAATAGCCCCAAATAGCCTCAGTTTCTTCTGCTCTGTTGAATTCTAAGTCCCTGATTTACTCCCGCCTTTTCTTTCAGAATTGGTCAGAATTGCCCTTCAAAGAGAATGCACTGACTTTACCGAGGTTGATTCATTATTTCGGTATGCTCTAATTTATTGAATCAGTCCCAATGGATGAACGTCCTAACCCTACTTTTTAATTTGTTAGATGGGTAAGTTAGAGAGTATAGATAAAGAACCCTCACTTTTTAGAAAGTTGGCTTTAGAAGATTAAGTTTGAGTAGAATCCAGGCCTTTTTCAGGGGAGAGACCCCATTTTGTATTGCTTGACAAGTAGTAGGTACAGTCTCTGTAGGCAAAGCTTTCTCTGCTGTGAAGCCTACATGATACTTGGTGTGGTCGCTTGTATTACCTGTGCTTGGAGTTTATTAACTGGTGATCATTTCTGTGTTTCGTTTTGGAGGGAAAAGTGATCAAGCTGCAGGAGGGTGGGAGTGGGCCACGAGCCAACACTGTTGAACTAGTTCTTTACTCACGAACTGTTTCTCATTATTTCAAGGACAGTTACTACTGTTACTATTAAAATAGCTGCTCTCACGCTGGCAGGTAAACATGCAGACAAGAAGACTGATAAATCTCAAGACACAAAAGTCTAAAAATACAAAAGATAAAAACAGAGGTCCACGTCAGAAAGTCAAAAATGAACTATGATTATTACTGGTATTGTGATGACCCAACTGAAGTGAAATGGTAAAAATTACATTGTCATTCATTTATGTACCGAAAAGAATGGAAAAACTGTGCCTTGCAGGATTGTTCCTTGGGATGAGCAAAACTACAATTTTACGCAAGATAATTCTCTATTCTTAAGTGCCTCTTCTATAATTCCAGGAAGATGTGATTTGCGGTGCAGTGAGCAATACCAATTACCACGTTTCTCTCGAGGGCTACAGCGAATGCTCATCTTCACCTTCCTCCTCACTAAGACATGGAGCAGACATCAATCATCATTACTGCACAGCCTGTCTGCATCCTTAATTAGGATGACACACAGTAGAGCTTAGTGGCAGAGCATGCAATATTATGCATTTAAAAAAAATTGCTGGTGGTAAGAAGCAATCTTAAATGACTTGTACAAGAGCTTGTGTATCATGAGCCCAGAACTCCACAAGGTCTTAGAGAGCTCAAACCATTTTTCTGGTAAAATTTCAAAAACCTAATTGAACATGTCCTGCTTGTCTAAGCAATTTGCAATTACATTTTTGAATACAAATAAGGATATTTTCGGGGTCATCACTCATCTTTTTATGGTACGCTTTCCAGGTTAAGTTACCTTGCCATGGTTGCTTCATGCTGTTTCTTAGGCTGTTGATTTGGCATTTGTGCAATTTGCTGTTGATGGTTCCAGCACAATAAGAGATTATTACTAGATGGAGAAACACCATGATTTATGTCTTATCATTGATTTGCTGCTCTGTTGTTGCATCATATCATCATGGTTCATCCTGGTTATTGTATTTCCTGATTCAAGGAAAATAAAAGCATTTAAAACTGCAGCAGGAAAGGGAAAGGGAGCTAACATTTACTGAGTACCTACTGTGTTCCAGGCAGTACTTCAAGAGCATTTCCTTGTTTTATCATCACAACTCATCTCTATTTTACAAAGGGAAAAAACTTAAATTCAGATTATATAATTGCTTGATGTCATGCAGCTCGCAAGCAGTGGAGCCAGGATTGGAATGCAAGTTAGTCTAACTGCTATAATTCAGGTTCTTCAAGCAATAATAGTACCTTATATGTGTACAGAGCTCTATAGGTTACAAAACATTTCCCCATATATTATCACCTTAATTTCCCCAACAGTTCTGTGAGGTATACACTACTACAAAGTTATATATATATCTTTGTATTTCAGAACAGAAAGAGTCTGTCCACCTGGCACTAGCAGAGCCAAACATTGCAGTGGAGAAATATTGGCTATTTTATTATGAATGCACCATTCAGGAGAATGAGAGGCTAATGCTCAAAAGCCCAAACTCCCCAATGGCATGTAGATTGCAGATTATATTGGGCAAAAATCACAAGACACAGTGGGCCAGAGGTTCCAGATTGTGATGGGAGCTGATTTGTCAAAGGTGAGGTAAGGGTGCTGAATCACTTCTTCAGGATTTCACTTCTTCAGGTCTTGATGGTAGCTCTGAGGTCTGTTCTGGCATCCTCTGTCTGGTTTCATGGGAAAGTGGTGGGCCCACCATAGATAGGGCTCAGGAACTGAAGCATAACTGAGGTCAAGATGTTATCTTTAGCCTTCCAGAGGTAGGGCAGTGTGACCATTTGTCAGCTCCAGGCTATTGTCTTCTGCTGCCTTGGGGTTGCTGATTATCTGAGGAAAAGGCTAGGTCTGGAGGGGGGTGGGGGTGGAGGAGGAGGATATATATATATATATATAGAGAGAGAGAGAGAGAGAGAGAGAGAAAGAAAGAGAATGAGAGGGAGAGAGAGAGAGAAGAGAGATGATTTTTAGTGCTAGAATTTAAAACTAAATTTAATTAACATCATAAGGACCCTCAGTTTTATTTGTATGTATTAAATATATAATATTAATTATAATATAATTATTATGACCTTTTACAGAGGAAAATGAAGCTCAAGGAAACTATGACTTGCTCAGGGTCAAGCACATAAAAAATAACAGGGCTAAGGACTTGGAGAATATAAGACCATCACTTTTTCCATGACTCCACTAAAGCCTTGGAGCAAACCAATTCTTATTTAGAAAGAGGCAGATTGTTTTGTACTATGTTGTATGTTTATCTATAACTCAAGGTTTCTATATCCCATGCACTTGGAAAAATAATTTGTGAAAATCATAGCTTCATACATAGATGTTGTTAAATAATTAAAGCCAAGGTAATAAGACCAAGTAGTGAATTAGTGAATTAGAAAACCTAGGCTAAGAATGCACATTTGCAGGTGTGCATAAAAGTAGCAGAAATTAGATCTGAGGTCATGTACAATTGGGGGCATCTCCCTATTGTAGCATTCATGGTGTCATTAGAAGCTTTTCAGTCTTGTTTAATAAAGGACTCTCTTGCCCAAGGAGACAACTCATTGAAAAGTTGGAGTGGAGTGGGGAAGACAATGGGGAGCAAGAGGAATCTCTCTCTACGTTTTCTTAGTTACACTTTCTAACTCCCCACTCCCTTTTCTTGGACTCCCCACCACCTCTCAAAGATGTTTACTTAATAAATCATTGGCATCATGATGGGAATGACTGCTATGTTTACCTCTTCAAAGAAGAACCTGTCCATACAAGTGAAGCTCCAAGTGGTAAAATGGTAGACTGTCCCTGAAAGGTTCTTTTGAGTAAGGGCAGTTTGTGTTACTCTATGATTATTTTGGGCAGCCACATCCCCAAACCTGCCCATACTTCCCTCAAAACACTCTTTCAACATGCTTTCAGCAACACATATTTATTGGGTACAATTTGTGACAGGCATTGTGCCAAGTGCTGGGGATATGCTAGTAAGAAAAACAGACATATTCTCTTACAAAATATAAACTCTAGGAAGGCAGGGACTGTAATATACAGAATTAGCATTGTTTTGTACCAGCCACAACCCTCTTCTCACTTTGGCAAATGGCTGTGTACTCCCTTAGACGCAGTAAAAACAGAGAACTAATAGCATGTAGATGGGTCATGGGTTCTCAGGTGGAATCATTAAAACCATGAAGAGTACAGACAATGGATACTGTATTGCAGCATCTCTTCTTTCCCTTCCTTCCTTCTTTCCTTCCTTCCTTCCTTCCTTCCTTCCTTCCTTCCTTCCTTCCTCCCTTCCTTCCTTCTTTCCTTCCTTCCTTCCTTCCTTCCTTCCTTCCTTCCTTCCTTCCTTCCTTCCTTCCTTCCTTCCTTCGTTCCTTCTTTCCTTCGTTCCTTCTTTCCTTCTTTCCTTCCTCCCTTTCTCCTCCCCCCTTTTTTTTCTCTTATCACCATTCAAATTATATTTGAAAACTGAGGTGGATTTATAGAAATCAGGCTCCAGGGAGGACCTTAATTTGAGTCTGCCACACAGCACAGGTGTTGCCCATTTACTAGCTATGTCTCTCCGAGGTTCATTTGTTCCATCTGTTAAGTGAGGATAGTTAATAGCTCCCTCAAAGTACGCACTACATGAACATAATTGGTGCTCAATCAACAAAGCTATTAAAATCACTACTATTTAGATTTAGAACTCTTCTTTAAATACCATAATTCATTACCTTTATGATATTGGAGGTGCTTTTCTTAAGGCATTATTTGTGGAAAGATGGTGTTTTTACTAATAATTTAGCACATTTCCAATTGCAATGTATTACTTGCAGGACTTTTATTTAGCATCTTCATAGTTTAGATTATTTTGATCATTCTAGGGAGGTAGGTTCCTTATACAGCCGTAGGCCAATGAAGCAGTTGAAAAGCCAAAAGGTGTTTGTGACATATATAATATTTGCAAACTATACATTTACACAACACAGGAATCTTCTCCACCTTTGGTCCTTGATCATTTTTCCCCTCATGACACAATATAATGTGACTAAATGGTGTGGCTCAGCTGTGCTTTCTCAAGTACCCTGTGAAGTCCATGGTGTTGTCTTAATGCCCCCAAGTTCAAGTGCCAGTTCCAGTGCTTACATACCAGATTTGGAGAGTGTTTTCCAAGATACAAAACATCCATGTTGGAGGCCCTAATTCATAAAACTTTCGGCATGATTTAGAAAAACAGAGAAATCCTATAGTACCAAAGCCAAATTAAACTGTACAACAGGAAAGAACTAAAATATGTGGACCATTAGCCAGCTACTACACAGATGTGTATCTGAAGGTTTGGCTGAGTCCAATTTGGCCCTCAGATCTATGTTTTGGCTCCTGTGTAGTTAATTTTCAGTAGAAGAAAGTATTAATTGAATACTTTTTCCCCCCCGCAAAAAGCTTGATTGTCTTATTTGGTCCAATGCAAGGGGGAGGGCTTCAGGGTGGTTAAAAGAATGGCTAGTACTTTTGGGAAGAGGCTGAGGTAAAAGCCAGACACCAGGGGATGCAGAGGGGCCCCTCAAAGGCTTCTGGGCTCCACAGGCTCCTAGTCGTGCTTGAGGGTGAGCTTTTAGAAGGGATACTCACCCAGCCCAGCCTGGGGGCCAGCAGCCTGTAGAGGTTGTCACCCATCTTCTTGATGAGTTTCACCTCCTCACCCCGGAAGTGGTTCTCCAGGAAGTCACCGAGCTGAGGGCCTGCAGCTCCTAAAGGGCCTGGTTCAGGCTCCTCTCCAAGGCCAGGGCAGCCTCCATGGCACCCTGAGTTTTGCCTCCCTCACCTTGGGGAGGCTGCAGCACGAAGCTGGTTTTGTATCTTTAAGAGACGCTCAGAGCCCTCCCTCTTCTTCTCTGCCAACTCTCGGAAGAAGCAGCCCAGGCCCTTGAGAGCCACATCTTCACGGTCGAAATAGAAGCCCAGAGAGAGGTAGGTGTGGGAGGCCCGCAGATGCAGGCTGGCCAGGCGGTTGACCGCAGCCTCCACGTCGGTGGGATAATTCTGAGGCATTTGGGAGCTCATGGTTGTTCGGCAATAAGGAGTAAAGGTAGAAAAAACCCTGGTGTGTTGGCTGGTCCCGGAGGTGGTTCTGAGGTGGTGACTGGATAAGACACAGAAGAGTGACCGGAGGCTGGAAGAAGGGGCATCCCTGGGTCTGTTCCGTCCAAACACTGTTGAAGCAAAGACAGATCTGGGATTGCTAAGGGCACTGCCTGAATACTTAATCTTTTTTTGAATACTTTCTTTCAAAGGCAGTACTATGCATAAATGCAAGAAAAAAACAAACAAATGCTTTTTCTATTTGCCTTTTATAGTTCTTTTGGGAAACATGCCGAGTGTGACTATATGGCAAACATGTCTAAACACAAACATTCTAAGTTTTCCCCCCAGTCCCAGTAAGATTATACATCTACTCTTATTATGCTGCTATTGATCAAAATATGTTCAGAAGAGCCTCGAGGGCCTCTCTTTGAAATGTCCTCAGTTGTAGAAAATCTTCACCTTTCAAAGATGGTTGTGATTTTCAAACTTACCTTCGTTCATTAGGAGCCAGGTCTGGGTAATCAAGCTGGATAATTCCACCTGAGGTTAAAACAAAAGGAAACGTGATAACATCTGATAAAAGGTTCTGATAAATATGCCATATAAATTGACTTTAATGGAGATGGCTGAAAAAGGTGAAGAGATTAAGCAAAAAGAAACCCCACCCACAAACAAACAAATAAAAACCCCACAGACACAGATAGCAGAGGGTGGGGAGAGGGGGAGAAGGTATTGGCGGGATGAATGGTGGAAAAAAAAAAAGAGAAATGAATCTAAAGAAGAGTTCTAAAATAACTTTAGGCAATGCCAACAACATTGGAATTACATTGCCTTCCAACGTGACTGCTTTAAAAATCTAACTTCTGATTCTTTTATGGAAATTTAGTTTTGTAACTTAGTGGTAACACTCCATGCCAATGTGCACTGACTCAGAAGGAAATTCCAAGAGCTCAGGGGCTGTGCTTTCAACAATGAAGGTACACTTTGACTCAAGTGCTTAGTGTGATGCCAAGCATCCTGTGGCAACTGACTAAGCAGTAGACGATGATGATGCCTGGCTTTGATATCAATGGACTTGATAATGTAAGAAGACTTGGCAAGACATGAGTGACCATGTGCTGGCTGTTTCAGGATTGCTGGCATTGCCTTAGAAAAGAAAGAGTAAAATTGCTACTTACCGAGAGTTTTTTGATACTTTATTTTCATGAACACTTATAAAACATGTGCCTCATGCTTGCTTCTAATGCAGTTTGTGGATATTGTGCAGTGAAGCCACTGTATGCTGAAGAACAACCACTAACAGTGGAGAAGCTCGGCACCGCAGGCATGGAGCGGCCTACTTTGAGGAAAGAAAGTCAGGAGCCGCCGTGCTAATCAATCAATGATGTTAACCCCAAGGGAGGACTCGGAGATTGTCGACCTACAAAGTAGAGTCAAGCCACCGACAGTTTTCCATTCTCATTAATACCTTGGGAAGCATTTGTTCTTTTTTTCCAAGGAATATTAATGGATCTGCATAAGCAATAACTAGAACATATGTTCTAAATATTAAAAAAATAATTCCTTCTGGATTTTTTTCCTGAGGGAGTGTACGTGTTAGCTGGGGAAATTAAGATAGGTGGAAATAGTGCACAAACAAACCATAAAAAGCAAAGTAGGAAGGAATGAAATTATTTGAGGTACAGATACAGCAGTGGAATAATTGGTTGGAAAAAGGCGAGTCAAAGAATGTTCTATGGAGGAAGGAACATTTGAACTGAGATTTGAGAAGATCAGAAAATGGCACATCAAACACATAGAGGCAGAAATCCGTGAGATGATATGGGGAAGAGGGAGTTGTTCAGTTGACTGGAATGTGAGAGTGTCAAGTAGGAGGCGCTGGAAATAGGTAGGAGAAGTAAGTGAGACTTAGACTGAGGGCATGGGGAGGAGTAAACAGATGAGTGATACCATTTGAATTCGGCTTCATTAAAAACAACCTGGCAGCACAGTTTTCCTGTGAGATCCTCTTCAGCGAATGTTCAAAAATCAGCTCGTGTCCAAACATGAGCTTGAGATGTTGTCAGCCATTACTAGATGTGAACCAAGCTCGAGTTCTAAATGGGTCTTTAATTCTGTGGTTGTGGCTTTCCTGATGGATTCAATACATTAAATTTCTCACACATGAATGGTTTTGATGTATGTGTTAGCTTTATACTGTCCACTAGCTGGACATTAACAAAAAAACTATTGAGCTGGATGAGGAGCTCTTAAAAGTGCAGGTTCTGGCATGAGTTGCCTTTTTTTTCTTCTTCTTTCTATAAAATAATGAATCTGAAAAAATTCCTTAGGGCAGAGGTAGGGCTCTATTTATTTACCTCTTTATAGCCCTTTCAGTAAGAAGAGGCCAGTGGAATGATTTGTTAAAATTTTTCTTAAACTTCTTCACCAGAGTGCAGGTTGGGGCAAGCTTCTGTTCAGTTCTCCAGGCTACAATAAACCCAACATCTGCTCTCTTCCTATTGGTGGATTTAAAGCCATGCATTTGGCATTGGAATGTAGGCCAGGATATCAGAAAGCTTGACTATGCTACCTTCCATTATGCTGTTTATTCTGATATTAAACAGAACAAAAACCAAGCCCTAAAATGAAAACTTGTGATCATGCTGAGTTAACATCAAACCCCAGAGTCAGTGAAGAGATCAGCAAGAGTAGGAGTGTGGGCCTCATTATAACACTGAGTCACCCTTGGAGGTGCGTGCTTTCACTGAATTAAAATTGCAATGTTTTGAGTGTAGCTTTTCACAATACAGAGCTCTCATAACCAAGTGTGGGAGTAATACCAGAACAAGCAAATTATAGGGAACTGGAGAAGGGATTCCACTACGGAGGAGGCAAATCTAAGGAATGGCTTTCACATGAGATGTGAATTTGGTTCCCCACACATTTCAGTGTCCCTTCTAAATATAGATTTTTTTTTCTCATGTGGAATCAATGAATGAAAGTGTGGGCTGCACGCACAATAAATTCAGTACAGCAAGAACTCCGCATGTTGTTGTAGTACTTAGAACGTGTCTTTAATAGTTTTCCTCAGAGAGTCCTGAGATTAAGAATAATTTTAGCTCACTGTTGTTGACTACAGATGACAAAGGACAGAAAGATGTGAATAAAATGTATCAATGAATGCTCAATTTCACCTTTTCAACTAAATATACCTATTCTGTACCAGACTCTGTGCTAGACTCTTCAGGGTGTACAAAGTTGGGAAAAGCACAGTCTTTTTCTCAAGGAGCTCACATCTAGTAGGGACCATGAGATAAATGTATAATTGACTAAATTGCAAGGGAGGATAACTTTAAATGAATGCCAGGAGTGAGCTTATAAGCAATATGCCACGATGGTTTGCAGCTGAAGAAGGTCCAGGAAAAGGTAAATGGAGGCAAAAGGTGTGACTCTCCAAAAATCTGGCTGTCTGGGAAGATGGTGGCCCCATTCATGGAAATATGGAAGTTAGGAGGAAGAGCCTGTGAATGCATTGAGTTTGAGAAGGCAATGAAACATTGATATCCTGGAGGCAGCGAAAAGCCTGTCTAAGAGAATTTGAGAGTAGAGATGTGAATGGACATGCAGGGGTAATAGTAAAAGTTGTGGAGGGGATAAGATCACCTAGAAAAGTCATTGGGAGGAAAAAGAGTATTGGGAACTTTTAGGGGAAAATCTGATTTTAAAGGACAGGAGAAAGAAGAGGAAGTGGTATTAAGATACTGAGGGAATGGTCTGAGCCATAGCAGAACCTGGAGAATGCAGTGTGATGGAATTTAAGAGAGGATTTTGGGAAGAATTTGAGCAACACTGAGGATTACCATTGAGGACTCAAGGAGGATATAACTGGAAGAAGAAATGGTATTTAGTGATTAGAAAGTGATTGATGCCTTTTAAGAGAGAAGCTTCAGTAAAATGACAGGAGCAGAAGCCAGATTAATAATTAAAATATGCTGCAATGTGCAAAACAAATTACACAAAGATCACAATTTTTCCTGTTAGAACAACTATGCTGACCTTTCATGTTAAGGACATTATGCAATATCGACAGGAAATTATTTCACAATGGATTAGCAAAAAAAAAAAAAATCACCTTTTGGTGAGGTTATCTGAGTCTTTCTCACACATGCCAGTGTAAACCCTTTGTTGAGCTAACTGAATGGCTTGTCTTCCATAGTGTTCACACTTGTTAATACTACGAATGGAAACTATATATAGCTAGGCATTGAAGTGGGGGATGTCTGGAGTAGGTGATGGAAAATAGCAATAAGATTCCACTTCAAAGGGCTTAGCATGTGAAGTCACTTTAGTCATTGATTTTTCTCTGTCTCAGAGTGCTGATTTCTCCTCCTGACTTCTGTGCTTCTCTTTGGACCCCAAGATTTCCTTTAGTGATGTTTTGAGTAGTGGTAGACTAAGCAATGGGACTATGGATACACAATTATATGACAAACCTCCCTTTTGTCTTCTACAGTAGGATTAACCAGCTGATGAGTATGGAAACAACAATAAGACTGCAACAACAATATCTTTTATTTCTCTATTGCTTTCTACCTCTGCAACCCTATTTGCACACACGCTCCCATTTTACCTCAAATCTGCTCTAGGGGGATAAACAGAGGTCTCTTGGATGGACACAAAGGGATAGAGCAGTTGTTCTCAACCTTTCTAATGCCACGACCCTTTAATACAGTTCCTCATGTTATGGTGACCCCCAATTTCATTGTTATAAATTGAACATAATTAAAGAATAGTGATTAATCACAAAAACAATATGTAATTATATATGTGTTTTCCAATGGTCTTAGGCGACCCCTGTGAAAGGGTCGTTCGACCCCCAAAGGGGTCACGACCCACAGGTTGAGAACCGCTGGGATAGAGGGAATATGAGTGTTTGTTTATTTTTTAAATTGACTCCAGGACCATTATAAACTCTATCTCCTATTTTAAAGGCTATTTTCCCATCTAGTTAAATTGAAGATATGTATATAGACAATATTTCTATGTCATTATTTTAAAAAGCATATGTGCTCATAGATATTGGGTAATTAGGTATAAATAATGGAAACATCATTGAAATAAACTTAGGTAATTATTTTTATTTATTGAAATTAATACCGAAAGTGGAATGTCCAGACACTATAAGAGGTTAGATGAGGCAATTTGTCTTTATCTTATTTCTGAAACATCCTCCCTTACTTCTAATTTGACAATCCTCTATAAAAGCTGTTATAGTTAACGTATAATAATAATCAGAGCTATTTAAATGTAAAGAAGGAATATTCAGGGGTTTGGAGATAAAAGGGAGAAGTTTCAGAGAAGGAGAATCATTCATTCAGAAATGCTTTAATTCATACAACTTTTTTTTATATCATTATATGCCAGGTGTCATGCCAGGTCTGGGATTCTTTTTTTTTTTTTTTTAATATATTTTATTGATTTTTTTACAGAGAGGAAGGGAGAGAGATAGAGAGTTAGAAACATCGATGAGAGAGAAGCATCGATCAGCTGCCTCCTGCACACTCCCTACTGGGGATGTGCCTGCAATCAAGGTACATGCCCTTGACCGGAATCGAACCTGAGACCCTTGAGTCCGCAGGCCGACGCTCTATCCACTGAGCCAAACCGGTTAGGGCTGGGATTCTTTTGAGAGGAAAAGTTTTCCCTGAAATCCTTGAAGCCACTCTGATGTTGGAGAAGAGTTTGCCAGCAGTCGGTGGAGAAAGAAAGGGACAGCTGACAGAAAAATTCCTGAATAATATGAGGAGTAGGCTGCTGCTGCCAACTTCTTGTCTTTCTATCAGGAATCTTGCTGAGCTCAGGAAGAAGGGCTGGTTGGCAGAAGGACTGGAGAACTGCCAGGTAGAACTTCCAGTTGAAACACTGCTGGGCAGGACAGAGTTTGGGAAGCTGTTCTCTGGTTATTCTGCACCATTACGACTTCACAGTAGGTTTGAAGAGAGAAAGTCAAGAGCAGCTTCCAATTTGAAACCATGAGAACATTTAGGAACGAATCAAGATATATCTTTGCTATCATAATCCTTTATTGAGCACCGGTGTATTTTTTTTTTTTAAATCAAACTACGCCAGGGACTGGAGGGTCATGTTTCAACTAGTGTGTTGATTTAATTCTTACTCAAGAGAGAAAATTGCCACTTGGATTATCAACCCCAGTTTCTGTGGAATCAGATTTTTTTCCCACCTCTCTCTGAAAGCTCTTATCTAAGAATTCCCAGAGTTCAATGAAGGGAGACAAGTTCATAGCCCAGAAGGAACATTGTGTCTCTGGGTTATATAAACATGGCTCGTCCATCCAGCTATGTAGCAGGGATTCCCTGGAAAATCTCCGGCTTCTAATAAACACTAAAAATATGTGAATGAAAAGACTAGATTTGGAAAGCCGTCTGTCTGAGAAGAAAGTGCAATGATGACAGAACATACGTGTGTATCCTTGAGTTGGTAGAAGTGTGTTGACGGTGTTGACAGTTGACAGAGTTGAGGACATAATATCTTTAAGCAACTGCTTTGAAGTTGGGTATATATATATATATATATATATATATATATATATATATATTTACAACAGAGTGAGGGGTCTTGGTAGCAGTGATTGTCAATTCTATACTGATAAGAAAAACATACCCTCTATAAAGTTTCCACTTTGCTGTCTCCACTCTTGGCTGATGAAGCAAGCTAGAATGGCTAGTTCTACTGGCAGTTATCTGAGCCAGTCCGCACAGGTCTGTGATTTCTGTGAATCAGCCCTTGTGTGGTTCCACAGGCAGTAAGGAACCAGAAATACTGGTTTCAACCAACTGATGGACTCCTAAAGACTCCAACTGTTGACTAAAAACAGCTTCAAACCCTTTCTGGGAGGAGGCAGGGTTTATAAATAAATAAAAAGCAAACACAACTGACTCAAACTGAATTCTGTGGCTTTGGTTAGACGTGGTAGATCTATTCAACTAGCCAAAGAGAGGAAGCTGAAGTCTATAAATATATGCGATCAGTGTTCAACATCATCTAAAAGAACTATTTACACTGCTGAAAATAACCAGGTGCTTAGTAGAATGATTATTATAGTGCTCTGAAAATGAGACTATAAAGTGATAGTGAATGAAGAAGAGTCTGAGGCATTTTAATAAAATAAATAAGAACATGCTAATACTAGTCAT
Organism: Myotis yumanensis; assembly: GCF_028538775.1. NCBI lineage: Eukaryota > Metazoa > Chordata > Mammalia > Chiroptera > Vespertilionidae > Myotis > Myotis yumanensis. Next base: position 11,114,111 of record NW_027223759.1, read on the forward strand.
TGGAGTATTACTCATTGCATATGCTTCCAAATCCTGTTTTTTAATGGTAAACAATGTAGCATTAATTATAAAATTATATCTTCATTTTTTCCCCCTTTTTGCTCAAAGCAAAAAATTCCCTTTAAAAAATAGTAAAGGGGGGTGGGGAAAGGGGACATCTCCAATATTTTCAACAATAAAATTAAAAAAATAATGAAGTCTCTTTACAAGGAATCTCTCCTATTTTAAAAAAAGAATAGGAGCAACAACAGCTTAGCAGAAGACATGTTTTTTACATCTCATGCAATCTCAGAAGATATGTACGAAAGTGTACATATTTGTGTTTTTACTGCAGGTGACAGCCCTGGCTGCCCGAGGTTGCTGCTGTTTATTTCCCAGACTGACAGGGCAGAGATTGCAGCTCCAGCTCAGCCCCCAGATCCCCACGATTAGGAAGACAAAGGCTGATCTGTGGGGAGTTTTCTGGAGGCATGTGCACCTGTTGGTAGCACATTAGCCAATTAGACAGCAATGTTGACGTCCACCCTCAGCCTTGTACTTCAGGGCAAATAGAAGCAGACGAGGCCAAAGGGCCTTCTCTATCTTAACTGCGCACGTCCAAGGGTAAAGCTAGCGGGTTCCCACAGTCATTTTCATCCTTGGGGCCTTTTTCCTGAATCCTTAGTTGTCAATATCTTGGGCAATCATAGATTAACCCCTGTATGGCACCTGGATCCTTCTTTATTTTAAGCATAAGTAAAGAATTCCCTGTTAAAGATTGCTACTATTCTTTTTATGGTGTAGGAACATGAAGACGTAAGTGGGTGATTTTCTATCTTTTTGTGCTGTCTAGTCTTTTCTTATGTTTAGAATAGAGCTATACAAACAAGAATTAGGCGTTGTTTTGCTATTCCTGATACATTTAATAGTGTCTATTATTTTAATTGGCCCAGTCATTTCAGAATTTAAAACAGCAAATGCTCAAGCTTACATAAGATGTCTGGCACCTGGGAAACTAGAAAAAAAAAGGGGAAAGTTCAAATTCATGTACTAGTAGAGTTACTCAAATCACCAATACTAGCCTATGCCGTATCCCTTACACTGACCTTATCTGTGTTCCATAAAGCGGTCAACTACCCTGCATATCATACAGACGTCATGTTTTGGCTCACCAATTTTTAGACTTGGCTGTGAATACTCATAAATGTTTTCTTTAAAAATTTAGCTTACATTAAGTATTTCAGCAATAATGTTGCAGTCTTTGTCTACGACTGGAGAGCGGGAATAACGCGGCAGTGGAAGCCAGCGACTGGGAAGCAGCTCAACCATGGCTCTTTCCCCGGGCTGGCCAGGACTGAGGAACACAGACAGATTGTGCATTTCCTCTGGGTGGTGTCACAGAAAAGCAGGGAGAGTTTGCAAGCTGGGCCAGGCGGGGCTATTGAAGTGGAGATATTAAACATCGTCACTGTTTAAGTACTTCTGATAAAAATGTGCTTTTCCAAACACAATGAAATCTTTATAGACTCCAACAGAACATTTGATGTATTTCCCAACTTGTGCATTCCCCATTTGAATAGGGCTGGATGGCCTCCTCCCTGAATTTCAGAAGTGCTAGAATAACAAGCAATGTCTGGCTGGGTGATTTTCCACATTTGCCCTTTTTCAAGGAAGGAGCTTGCTCTACAGTAAACAGTTATGGGAACTGTTTGCTTTGGATGGGCTTGGTCCGCATGGGCCGAGGAGGGCCTTCTTACTCTGGTTTCTTGCCAAGATGGAAAGTTGATGCCAAAGGCTTCCTGGTTATGTAAAGGCATCCTCTAATTTGAATAAGTTAGGTCTGAAGAAAGCGTGTTGGGGAGCTCAGGGCTAGTAGTCATGGTTTGGAAAAAACAGTCCCTTGAAATAGTAGCGTGTGCTCACCTAGCATGGAGCAGAATTTATTGTCATATCTTGGATTAAATATTTCTTGGATCTGTTTTTGCTCCACCAATGACTAGGAAAAGCTCTATCCTAAGACTATACTGTACATCTAAGGAAGCCTTTGGGATTCTTATACTCCCTATTAAATCTAGAGGATAAGCATTCTGGGTGACTGAGCACAGCCTGGAGCTCCAAATAGGGTATGCAAAGGTGAACTGGGTGTGGTTACTAGAAGTTAGTTTCACGTTCTAGTCATTGCATTACTTGCTCTATTCAGAGCGCATGATCCCTATGGAGTCGTGGTTCTAAGCACAGGCTCTAGAGACAAACCGCCTTCAGTGTGAACTCTGCTTCTACCAGTATTTGACATGTGACCTTGGACAAACCGCCTAAGGTCGCCATGTTTCTTTCTTTGCCTCTGTAAATGGGGAATGTCATGAGGTCCCGATAGGCACTTAGAATAACACCCAGCACCAAGTAAATGCTCAGTGTTAGCTACTTTTATCTTCTCTTGAAATTACAAGTGATGCCCAGTGATTACTGACTCACTGTCTAGCTTGACGGTTCTGGTTGGAGAGGGCCTTATAGAAGAGGGAGATGTAAGTGGATATGCCATCTGTCCACCGTAACTCCTGTGTGTATCTGTACCTGCGTGCACAAGCATGATCGGGCCCATTGAATGCTCAAACATTTAGGAAGACTTCTCTCACGAGTGACCTCTCTGGCTTTTATGCAGTTAGGTAGACCAGTTCTGTTTTTAATATTATTCTGTCCCTTTGATGGTTGAATTCATGCTGTGCTAATTATAGCTGACTCTTACCCAGAGGTCGCTGTGTCCAATCCTGTAAGACTGTTGACAACGCCCTGAGGTAATAGTCATTTCCACACACAAATTGTGGTTGACCAACTCCATATATTCTCTCAGGTGTGGGGCTCTCAAAGACCACATAGCAAGAGGGATGTGGGGACCCTCCAAGTAGCATATTATTGTATAACCGTTTCCTGTGCCCCAGCCTCCTCTGACCTCACCTGTTTTTTAAGTGACTGGTCCACAGCTGCTGTTATGAGCCATATCCCTACACCTGCCCCAGGCAGCTTCACTGGCCACGCCCTGTCTTGGCTCCTGGCTGCCTTCCGTCACACAGTCTTGCAGATCACATTAACCAAATCCAGTATATTGCTGCTCCCTCCGTCCCTGGGGTTTGTGTGTTTGATATGCCAATAATTTGTTCATTCATTCATGTATTCATTCAAACCATCAGGCATTTATGTACTAGGCATTGCACTAGGCCCTGGAGATGCAAAGATGTGGCCCAAGTTCACTATAGCAGAGACCATATCTTAGTCTTCAGAGGGAACAGAAACACAGATAGATCATGACAAAGGTAGCAAATGGTGTGAGGTAATGGTTAGAAACATGGAATTTGAACCTGAGTTCAGATAGGGCTCTAATTCTTGCTCTGCCACTTCCAGTCTGTGTGACCTTGAACAAGTTACTTAACTTCTCTGTGTCTAGTTTTCTTATTTCTGAAGTGGGGAGTGTCACTGTACCTACCTCATAGGGTTGTCATAGAAGTTAATATTTATGAAATATGTGGGAGAATGCATGAAATGCTATATAAGTGTTTGTTAAATAAGTAAGAGCAACATAAAGATATACACAGGGATTGTAGGAGTACCTAGTTCCATTGGCAACATCAACATTTTGCTTCCACTCAGCCCTGTCCCAGGTTTGAGGACCTCTTCCCACTCAGATGAATAGAAAGAAAACCACAAACAAACAAAAATAGAGGCCAAAGTTTGGTTGTTAAGCATCAGGGTGACTGTTGGTGCAGGCCAGCTTGTCCTGATCTTGTACTTTATTTGTAGAAGTAAGGCTTTTGCCCCATTCCTTGCACCAAACTTTCACCTTGTATCTTTGGTGTAGTGACTGGGTCTTTGTCTTATTTTTTCTGCAGCCTAAGTCTCTGCCTTACTTTTTGGAGCAGAGGTTCTGCCATGACTTTGCCAGTCTGCCCTTCAATGCCATTCTCCAAGCAGGGTTCCACCTCCCTGCTGCCAGACCTGGCTGCCTGCATCTCTGAATTACTTGCTCTAGGATTCTCCATTGCTATGTTCCTCCCACTCGTTCAGGCACCCACAGGCCTATTCTACTCTCTGGACTCTATGCCCTGCTCACGAGACTGGTTTCTCATAAGTGCCTGCCTGCCCTTCAAAGGCATGTGTTTAGTCTCTTTTTTCATCTCACTTAAGGGCTGTTCTGCCATCACTTAACCTTCCTCCTGACAGAAAGCAGATGGCAAGGGAGAAGGGCTGAGTCATATATTCTCCGTGTTGCTCATGAAGTGACCTATGTAGTTTAGTTGGTTCAAAGGGGTTTTGGGTGTGTGTGTGTTAGAGGTAGCTATAATAAATAACGGCGTCTAGGCAAAGGTGTACTTAGGAGGGTGTTGCTGCGTGTAAAGTTTGTGACTTGTGGGCTTTCTCATCTTGATGGAAATTTCTTGACTAATTTATCTCCTTGAATAACCAGTCTTGTTCAATACCAGTCGTGCATGTTGTCCCCGTACTCCTAAATTAATGAAGTTACAGTTTTGCAGTTCTGGTTTTTGACTTCAGTTCTTTCTACATATTTTTCATTTTTAGTGTTTACCTGCAGGTTAAATGTTTCAGGAAGCCGTGGGGTTCCCCCCCTTTTCTCTCCCATTCCCATGTTTGCTTCCTCAGTTTTCCAAAATGTGAATATGGTTTAAATGTCAGCCTAAAGAGCTTCTCTTTCCATGGACTCACTTGTGTTGAACATGGCCACTTTCTTCTTGATAGAACATCCAGTCATCTCTATTAAGAGAATAAGCTCAAAGTTCCATTACTAACGAGGTGGTTGTGAAAGTGAGTCAATAGTAGGGGAAAAATAAAGGGCATGGTACAATTCCTGCGTTTAGCGATATGACCTAATTTTTGTTAGGCCCCATGTAGCTGTCTAATTTCCATTAGGCACCTGCTGATTTCTTTAGTCCCACGCACAGAAAACAATCTTATTTTCCCTTCAGTCCTATTTGGTACTTAGATTTAATTGAAAACTTAATTATAAGTGCTAGAAGTCATCAGCAGAGTATTTCTCATTTGTGAATTATGTTATTATCCATTTCTTATGGTATGCATTTATTTTCTTGGTTGAAATAACTTTCATTTTAAACAGCATCTGACATTTTCAGGGGGTTCAAAGCACATTCACATATATTACCTCATTAATTCTCACAACTGCCCTGTGAGGTAGGCAGAACTGTGGTTATTCCTATTCTACAGAAGAGAAAATAATGGCACCATGAAGGATTGAGGCAGGATAAGTAAAAAGTGCATGGAGGGGGAGGGTTGGGGTGTTCCCTGGAGGGGGAGCCTGAAGATCCAGTGCAGCTTGCAGCTCTGGCACTAAGTGTGTGCCTCCAGGGAACACTTTTCATCTGAAAAGTGAGGGACTTAGATTTGATGCTCCATAGGCTTTCTTCCTGTTCTAAGTCGGATGACATTGTGCAAACATGCATATTCATATTTACCTCCCCTACTCAACCTCTGACAAGTGAGGAATGTGAACACACACACACACACACACACACACACACACCCCAAGTATTTCTTTGGACCAAGAGTTGTGAGGGGTGTTGGCTGGGAGAACAAGAGAAACAGGATGCAGGAAGAGATGACTTGTTCTCGAAAAGGTGTAATACTCATTTTAGGTAGAGTGAGGTGGCAAGTCTTGGCTGGGACAGTGTTTGATCCAGTTCAATGCAAACCTGGAGGAATTAGAGGATGGGAGAAGTTTGAAAAATATGTCCTTTTAGGGGAGAAACAAACTGGATATCAATTACAAAATTTCACTGCATGATGGTCAATAGAAACATGGTAATCATTAGAATTTTTAAAAAATATATATTGTATTGATTTTTTACAGAGTGGAAGGGAGAGGGATAGAGAGTTGGAAACATCAATGAGAGAGAAACATCAATCAGCTGCCTCCTGCACACCCCCTACTGGGGATGTGCCCACAACAAGGTACATGCCCTTGACCGGAATTGAACCTGGGACCATTCAGTCTGCAGGCTGATGCTCTATTCACTAAACCAAACCAGTTAGGGCCAGAATTTTTTTTAAGAGAGAAGTTTTAGGTTCACAGCAAAATTGAGAGGAAGATACAGAGATTTACCATATACCCTCAGCCCCCACACATGCAGAGCCTCACTCAATATCAATGTAACTACAGTATTAGATTTTTGGAAACAAACAAAACAAACAAACAAACAAACAAACACCACACCTCAAAGTATAACTACTTCTATAAATGCAACACTATGAGAGGCCTTTGGAAAAAACAATGGGTTTATTAATCTTTGCATAAATATCTTGCCATAACGTTTCAGGGAAGGGAGCCTTTCTTTTCCTCTCATTGTGTTAGTTACAATGTTATGGCACTAATACTTAGTCGAAAAAGGGCGTGACCACAGAGCATCTGTTTCGTAACACATAATCTTGTGGGAATTCATTTCTGGTGCTTACATGGTGGTGGAGGTGGGGTGTGTGTGTGTCTACGTGTTATTATATTTTTAATAGCTTAGATCCTTCCTCTGATTATATAATGCAACTCATTGGTATCTCCTAGAGCCGTAATTGTCTTGATCACCAGTAATTGCTGACAGAAGTATGGCAGCCTCATTAGAATACCTCTTAACTGGAGGTGAGGTGAGGCAAAATCAGTAAGGGCAAGGAGACTGCCTATGTCATTCAGCCTTGGAACCTGTGTGCTCACTAACAGAGCCCCTCAGAAAAACTGTGGTTGAATAAAGGAATTCCTCCTAAAACTATGAAAACAATGTTTGTAATCATCAACCGTGGAAACAGTTGAATGATGCCATCAGGGGAGCAAAACAAAAAACAACCTACCTCTTCGTGTGAGGTTAAGCTACCAGAGCTTCATGTAATAGAGTCAGTCATGATACCTAGTGAATATCGTTCCGTTATTGCTGAGATCTCAAAGCAGTGGAGTGACCCTGTTTTTTGAATAGACAGGGATAGTTTCTGCAGCTATGTAGGCAGGGATTTCTACTTCTGAAAAACTTGAAAAGCGAATAGCCCATGTGAAGGTTGGTGAGGACACTAGTATATGCATCTTATTTCTCTTAGAGCCTGGAAATAAAATCCAGTGTGAAATTACTAGATGGGACTTTCCTGTCTCAGGTTGAGAGGCCAAAGCAGAGCACAATAGGGAGCAAGTATGGTACCTCCTTATTTGGGGGAGGGGAGCTAGACCAACACAGGAGCTTGCTAAGAGGGGCCCTAAACTGTTTCTGTGACCAGTTGTCCATCACCCAACTCCAACAAGAGCTTTTGGGAGAATTTATTTAAATAACAACTTTATTGAGATATAATGTACAGTCCATCAAATTCACCCTTTCAAAATATACAATCCGGTGGTGTTTAGTATACCCGCAGAGCTGTGCAACCATCACAGCTATCTAACTTTAGAGCGTATTTGTCACTACCAAAAGAAACCCGAACTCATTTGTTGTCACTCCCATGTCACCTTCTTCTGGCCCAACGCAAACATCAATCATCAATCTGCTTTCTGTCTCTATGGACTTGCCTATTCTGGACATTTTCATTTAAATGGAGTCACACAAAATGTGGCCTTGTGTATCTGGCTTCTTTTACTCAGCCTAACGTTTTAAGGGTTATCCATATTGTAGCATGTTTCAGAACTTTACTTCTTTTTAAAAAAAGAAAAAAAAATATGTATATACATATATTTTTTTTAGAGAGAGAGGAAAGGAGAGGGAGAGAAAAACACCAATCGGCTGCCTCCTGCATGCCCCTACTTGGGATGGAGCCTGCAATTGGGTCATAGTGCACAGGACAACGCCTAACCAACAGCTACACCAGTCAGGGCCAGAACTTTACTTTTTTTTTTTTTTAATGGCTGAATATTATTCCATTGTGTATATATCACATTTTATTTATCCATTCATCTGCTGCTGACCATTGGATTGTTTCCACTTTAGGGCTATTATGAATAATGCTACATAAACATTCATGTTCATGTTTTTTGTGAGGTCTTGGGACAATTTGACCTCTGTTGCCTGGAGTTTGTGAGCACAGGGCATAGAGTCTGCTCCTTGTCTATACATGAGGCTGGCTGGAGCTGCCCCTCGTAGCAAAGAGAAGACAGGAGGCTGTAGTGGGTACAAACTACATTCCATGGTAAGCAAGGCAAGGACTGTATTTTATGAGGACTAAGTGGACACTGTAGGAGGTGTAACCATCTTGAAAAGACCCTGACCAATAATACTGTGTGTGTGTGTGTGTGTGATTACTGTCTGAGCAGGAGCTAAAGGAGAATCATTAGTGGTCAACAGGACAAAATATCGTCCACTTGAGGGAACAGGAAAGTGTTGGGGATCCCCAGTAGGGTCTGGGTTTTTTTCTAAAGAACACATGTAAGTTCCTCACAGGAGAGAGTCAGCCAGAATTTGAACATCTATCTCAGAGGACACAACCAGCTAAATAATGAAGACCTTTTTGCTTCTTCACTTCTCCTTTCTCCTCTACCCCTCAACTGGAGAGGAACAACAAACATGATTGGGTGTGGTTGGAGTAAGTGTGTGACCTACTTCCCTACTGCAGGTTACTGGGACCTATTAAGACTTGGCCTGAAACGTAGGGGAGGAAGATGTGAAAAAGATAAAAGAGCTAAGTTTGGCTATTAAAGAAGATTGAACCTGTATAATATCTTGAGATAAGACTGTTACAAAAGTAAAAAGCAGCTGGAGAAGTCATGCAGTTTGCTCAATGTATTGTCTGGGGTCAGGCAAAGGAGATCTGACAGAGTAGGTTTGAAGCACCAGAATGGGAAAAAAATTAAAGCCGTTTCCTGATTGTACTCTACAGAATCCAACATGGTTAATAAACATATTTTTGTCAGAGTAAAGTTATCTCTGAATTTGGACTGCTTCGGACTTTTTTTGGATTAGGGTAGAGGTGCTTTGCTATAGTGGGTGGTGGTCTCCACTAGTGGGGCTGTCAATCAAAGGGCCTTGTCTCACCCATCAACAGGTAGGTGACCAGGCTGACCAGTTAAGAATAACCTGCTTCCAGGTGACAGTGATGGACACATGGCCCAAGCGGTGGCAAGCAGAGTCCTTGTAGGAATGTCGTAAATCTTTCTCCTCCTGAGATCATAAATTGAAAACAAACACACAAACCTGTTCTTTCCAGGATCACCTTTCCCTCCATGTGGTTAGAGCTTGATGTAGAGTGAAGCCAATCCAGAGAGGAGTGAATTGAGAGACAGAGACCATCTGATTCATGATTACATTGTTTGATGAAAAAAATTCTTTAAAAATGATTGGACCATTGGCCTCTGGAGTTGGGTTAATCATACTCCTCAGTTCTTGGCATACATCACTTGGTCTGTAAAAGATGCCTCTCATTCTAAAAATTACTTTTCATCCTCATCCCCCAGCCCTCCTCCCATTCTTTTCCCACTACAGGCACCTACTTAAATGTATTTGTCTATTTTCAAAGGTGCACACATGTCAAAGAACATATATTGGCATGGATTTTTGTGTATGTTTTAAATAAACATAAATTACATTGTATTATAGACTTCAGTACGTTTTTTTTTCTTTTTAACCCAATATTGTGTTTTTAAGTTCTAACTGCCTTTGTTGTCTATAACTCTAGACTTGACTGGGCTAGGGCTCCTGATTGATGACAACTCCCAGCTTCCATAAACAATGCTGTCATTAACATTTTCATATATGTCTGGCAGTGTACCCAGGAGTGGAATTGCTGAAACTAACTTCTGGATGTTTTAGTTACTACACAGATCAATAAATTATTATTTTTTTTGCGTAAGCCACTTGGCAATGGGTTTGTGTGGCTTGTGATCAAAGGACTCCTGCCTAATCCTTGCCCCGTGGAGGGGAGGGCCATCTCTAATTCCCTTTGGAGAAGCCAAGGATAATGTAGGATGTTTGATGTCCTTTCAGATCCATCCATCCATACTTTCAGCTCAGTAATTGGCTTCTCCTTTGGAAAAAGTCTCATCACTCCTGTGTCACATGATGGATAAAGTGTTACTTTACTGAAAAAGTATTTTCATTAAAAAATCCATGTTAAATGCTTAGAACATAGAAAAATGTTATCAAACATTGGAACTGCAATTATGTTTGTGACTTTCTAGAAGCGGAAATGTCTGTTAATGTTAAAAATACTCCACTATCAATCATTTTAATACTAAAATCTTATTAAAACAATCTTTTCTCACCACAGGAATGCTAGTTATGAGACCGTGATTAGGGAGGTTTCCTTCTGCGGTACACAGATCTTTCTCTAAGTGTTTTTGTTTACTGAACATTTTGGGACTTCTCAGAAGTCTTCCTGTCACACTCACAGAAACCCCCATTTAAGACGCAAAGGTCAGTTGAAGTCACTGAAGAATAATGGAATAGCATTCGATTCCTTGACAATAAGCTGACACCAATAAGATGACATTCAATAGAGATCAATTCCATGGAAATAACTATGAACTTATTGATATTCATCCTAACATTAATGAATTCAGGACAGGGTAGACCTGGTTTGACAGCAGTTCACGTGGAAAGAGACATAGAGGTGTTCGGTGGCCTTAACGTAATGTTTGGTGACAGTCTGAAGAGGCTGGGAGAAGCACCAATATGATCTGAAGCAGAGGTAATCACTGTGGTTCTGTGGTCAGCCTGGAAGGCAGGGGAGAAATCACTCCCTTCTCCTTTGCTGGCTTTATGCTGAGCACTAAGCTTAGAAGAGACAATGGCAAATTGGAAGCTTCTGCTGAAAAAGTAACCTAGAAACTATCATGCCAGCAAACACCAAGGTAAAACCCATTGTCTTCAAATACAGTGTGGGGCAAAAGTAGGTTTAGAGTTGTTCATATGGAAAATAACACAATACTTAATAAATAATAAAAGAATAAACTCTTGTTTTCGTCTACTCACAACTGTGAACTTACTCCGCCCTCCCCACCCCCGTATTTGGAGGGCTTGCACGTGAATAATGGTAACACCTTTATTCATTATTCATATTGCATCTCATGATTTTTATTAACTTGATTCTTACATTGGCTTTGTGAGGTAGAATAGGCAGATGCTGCTCTCATTTTATAAATGAGGAAACTGAGGCTCAAAAAGATTACCTTGATTTTGCTCGACATAGTATGGCAGTTGAATGGAGGCTTTGGGACAATAAATTAGGTTCCCTGGCTTATGTTTAGTGCTCTTTCAATTACCGTAAGTAACTGAAAACTTAAGCCTTCCACATTCTATGCTTTTGTGGAAGGCAAACCTAGGACCAATCAGTGTCAGTGAACCAGAGAGCAATAAATGCAATATAAAGAAGAATTAAAAAACATTAAGAGCTTTCCAGCAAGGGAAGGGGTGGCCCCCAAAGTTGTGAACTCTATTACAGGTACTCTTCCAGTGGAGATTAAATAATGCTCCTCCAAGGATATTGTAGGAAAGATTACTGTGTGGAAAAAGGCATTGGACAACCTCCTTTGTTTCCACAACTGTCACTCTATTTGTATTGGATTGGGAAGGAAATAAACATAAATATTCTGGCAACCTGCTATGTTTTCATCTGTTTGCTAACTAGAGCTGAGGTCTGAAAATAAAATTCCATTTGAAAAATATTATTTAGGCTGGTGGCAGATAAAAGACACATTGATCTATTTATGCCAATCTGATTTCCTGTTTATCCGCTGATAATTAGTACATTGGCGTTGATGTCTCTTACACTTCAGCCATTTCCCTTAACACCAGCTACACATGGAGACGAAAGATTAAGAGAATAATCATGAAAAATCACGCTCTGGGAACTGAGTTGCCTGGGCTGAGGAACAGGGCCAAGTCACCTCTGAGGCTCACCAAGTCCTATGTTTCTGCAGCCTCAAGTATCTTTATTTTTACTGTGTGTCTGAAGCTTATGACATGATCGGGGTTCGTAACTATGGAGACCGGAGTGATTTATTTACCACTGCGGAGGTTTAGCACTGACAGAATCAGAACAGGCCTCCTCATGCAAACAGTGTCTGCCCATCCTTTATGAAGAAGAGATGCAAAAAAAAGATGGGTTCATGGAACTGAGGAAATATTTTAAATGAAGGCATCTAAGAGCAAAAGAGAGAAAAAGGGCTTGAAGCAGTATGGGGACTGACGTTCCTTCTCACCTCCATATCTCTGCTTGTCCATTTTTCTTTTTTTGGAATGCCCTTTGCCATCCAGAACGGTGACCTTTTCCTAGTTTCCTAGTTTCCCTCACAGTCCAAAGCCCACCTTCTACACACAGCCTTCCCAATAAAACTAACCAACATCTACTTCTCGCCGCTATGCAGATAGTTTCTGAACCATGCCTGTTTGCAGTGGATTACACTGGACTGACATTGTTGTTATTGTTCCCAGCGTTAGCCCACATGTCCCACATGCATTCTGTGTTCTGCTCAAGAGCATCTGGACAACAGGCTGAGTCAGGGCTGAACTCCAGCCCATGTTCCTTTCTCCATGCCAACAGCCCCTCTAAAGGAAGGAGCGACTTTTCAGAGCCTCACAAGATGTCAAATGGACTAGTGGTGGTTCTGATTGTCCCCTAAGTATTACTCCTGTGTTTGCCATATCTCCCCAATGCATTTTTATCCTCCTTGAGGGCAGGGGGTCTGTCAGATCTTTATGTGCATTCCCCATAGGGCCTGCCTTAGGTAAATGCTCTTTTACTTACTTGAACAGAGACGAGGAATAGAAAGAGGCCTTATCTAAGGAAGTGAAGCAAGGAGAAGATGGTCCATAAAAGAGAGAAGGGAGAAGGGAAAGAAAGGAGAAGCAAAGAATTTGCAAATGCAGAGACCATTCTTACACCTGTTTTTTTTTTTTTTTTTCTTTTGTGCTTCAAGGGCACATCAGTTTTCCACAGTGTTTTTGGCTCCTAATCTTTAGTCCTGTCTAATGGCTATTGAACACATACGTGAACAAGGGCTCTCCACAAGCTAAGATGCTGAGCTTATTGGGGCTCTGTTAGCCACCTCTGGGTCCTGCTGGTTGCTAGGCCTGGGCTGGCAGAGGTGTAGGGGGTGGGGAAGGGTGGGAAGAGGTGGTGGTGGGGGTTAGGGGTAGGGTCAAATGATGAGGCCAGGGCTCAGCGTAGATTTGGAGTTTCAAAAGAGAAGCAACTGAGATCTATAGGAGATGACCAGACACGTTTCACTGGATCCTGTGGGGAAAACACTAAGCAAACCCTTCCCATCACAAGCGGCATCTCTCATCACTTTGCAAAATGAAGTTGCCCTTTGTCATCCCTCAGGCACAGCTGCGTCTTCTGTGAACCAGGTTTCCAGGGAGACTTATCTCAGACTCCTATGGCAGAGTCAGGCCTGGCTGACCTCCTTCCATTTAATTTTGCTCTTTTTAGAGTCAAAATGAGTTGTGCATGTTACTTAAGAAGAAATCACAGATGGTTTAGTGTTTCTTTCCCAAACTTCCCCTACCTCAAACCCCAAACCCAAAATACCATCATCTCATCACTCTTGAGGAAGTCACTGAGGAGCTAGAGCATGCCTGAGGAGTGGCTGCAGCCAGACACCAGTTGCAAAAACAAAGAAAAAAAAAAACTTACCAAAAGTATGGAAATCAAAGATTTGCTTTATTTTTTAGGCAGCAAGAAAACTAGATTCATTCTGCTGTCATGCTGATGGATAATGGAGTTCCCTCCTCTCTGACACAAGCACAGACCTCATTAGCTAATGTCTTTCACATCGGGGTGGGAGCAACACAAATAAGACCATGGTATGATGCAGCATGAGCAGGCAGGATTTCTATTAAACAGTTAAAAAAATAAAAATAAAGCACAGCATAGAACCTCTGCATCCTCCAGTAGATCCTTTTCATTTAAATATGCCTTGATATCCATAAACAGCAAAAATGAATATGGCTGGAAGGAGATGTTGCAAAAACTGTCCAAAGTTTATTCATTAGTAACAACCTAAGACATTTGCTCTATGATATGGGATGACTGAGGGTTCTTCCAGATGAGTAGCTTTCCTCTTTGTAGGCCTGGACCAAGTAGATCACTGGGGCCTTGGACAAACCAATCAAGGTTTCCAAACACCATGAACTCCTCTGTGAAAAGGGGATTACAGTGCTATCATGTGGGGTTACTATGAAGATTAAATGAGGTGATCCATGTGAAATAGGCATTTAGTGAAGTGCCTGAAAGAGAGGGTTCAATTAATGTCTGCTGTCTTTGTAGCTTAGCATAATGGTTAAGCTCACAGACTCCAGTGCCAGCATGTCTGTCTTGGGGTCTTGCCTTTACTACTTACTGGCTGTGTACCTTTCGGCAAGTTGCTCGCCTTCTCTATTCCTCTGTCTCCTCAGCTGTAAAAGAGGGCGGGGGGGACTACCTTGTAGGGTTATTGTGAGGATTAAATGACATAAGTAAGCCCTTAGAACACTGCCAGGTTCAGTGAGCACCACATAAAGTGTTATTTTCCCCCCATTATTCTGTAAAGAGAACTTTGTTGACTTACCTTCTCCCCACTCCCTACCCCCAATCTTGGGGCAGCTCACCCCCTCTTTTTAAATTTGAGCTACTAGAAAACCCTCAGTTCAAAAAACCCCATTCCCTCTCTCCTGGGGGATCTGAGCAGGAACATATCCACTGGTGAGAAAGTGGTAGCAGCAGAAACCTTAGCTGTGTAAGAGCCCTCATGGCTCTTGCCTGCCCTCCCCCTTCCCTGGTAGAGCAGAGCAGAGCAGAGCTCCCAGCTCCATCTGCTAACCAGGCTGACTTTAGGTGAATTCCATAGTCCAGGGAAATTCAAGACTTGGGAAGGTCATTTAGGGTTGGATGAATTGAAGAATTCCAGCCTGGAATTTCATCTAGGGGCAGAGACACTTTAGCTATTTCCTAGCAGTGGTATCAGAATGATTTGGATTTTCTCAGTAAATTGCACCATCAGCTTCTATTTGCTATTTCTTTCATATAGAAATCCAAGCTTAAAAACCTCTGGATCTTTCTGTTCCTGATCTGCAGGGAAACCAGCACTTTGCCCGGAGGGAGAATCCAGGGTAAGAAAATGAGCCAATTCTCGGCAGCACTGTAACTGTGTAGGAAGGAAAGCAGCCCTTAGTGAGAACCTGCTATGTGTCAGCCAATGTGCTTCATAGGCCGTGTCTTTCTGAACCCAGACAGGAGCCCTAAGAGGCAGGTCCCACAGTTATTCCCATTTTATGAATGAGGAGCTTAAGATGCCAAAGGGTCCTACTAACAGTGGTGTGACAGAGTCTGGAATTAAATCCCAGGTTTCAAAGCCAGGGTGAACAGTTGCCCATCTTCCCTCTCTGCTCTTCTCCCTTTGCACATATCATCTATTCCTCATTCCACCCTCTTCAAAATCTCCACCAGAAAGGAATTTAACCTTGACATTTAAGTCCTTGTGTGACTTTAAATCAACATGCCACAGTTCCAAGGAGATTGTCTCATTTTAAGATTCTTTACCGATCTATAATAATAAAAGCATAATATGCAAATCGACTGAATGACTGAACAGCAGAACGACTGTCCAGACAACCTTCTGGACGGCTACACTATGACACCCACTGGCACCAGGCCAGCCAGGGTGCTATGTGATTGGTCGGGGGCCCAGCCATTGCCCCATGATCGCCCTGCAGAGGGAGGTCCAGGCCACTGGCTAGTGGGGCAATCGATCAATTGGGGGACTCCATGATCGCCCCAAAGAGGGAGGCCCAGGCCAGCTACTGGCAGGTGGGCAGGGCCTCCCTCTGTGGGGCAATCCATTGCAGAACCCCGGCCGGGTGGGCAGGACCTACCTCTTTGGGGTGATCCATTGAGGAGCCCTGGCCAGCTGGGCAGGGCCTACCTCTTTGGGGCGATCAATCACGGGGCTCCTGGACTGGGAGAGGGCACAGGCTGGGCTGAGCTCCTCTTCCCCTGCCCAGTGCATGAATTTCGTGCACCGGGCCTCTAGTTCTAAAATAAAAGGCTTTGTTTTATTGAAGGCATTTAGAGCATTATCCAGTAGGTAGAGATGCATTTTGGGAACACTACTTTAAAAGTAATATAAGTCTTGCCCTGGCTGTTGTGGCTCAGTTTTTTGGAGTGTTGCTCCATATACCAGAAGGTTGCAGGTACTATTCCTGGTCAGGGCACATACCTAGGTTTCAGGTTCAATCCTTGGTCAGGGTGCCTATGGGAGGCAACCAATTGATGTTTCTCTCTCACATCGATGTTTCTCTTTCACTCTCTCTGTCTCTCTCTCTATTCCCTTCTCTCTAAAATCAATAAGCATACCCTCAGATTAGGATTAAAAAAGGAATATAATTCTTACTCTAAAGTTGGTCTGCTCTCACGAGCAGGCAGACAGCTCTGGTGAGAATTGTTGGTGTGGGGGTGGAGAGATTGAGCAAAAAAGAAAAAAGAATTCATGGACATGGACAATAGTGTGGTGATTGCAGGGAGTGGGTGGAGGTGGAAGAGGGCATGGAGGGGATAAATGGTGATGAAAAAAATAAAATTAAATTAAAAAATAAAGTTGGTCTGCTAATTATAGCAGCAAGAACAGCAATTATCATAATATCAACTGCAACAACCATTGGAAAGGCATGTATGAGGGTATAGTGTAAATCATTTATTTAAATAATTTATGTAAATTACTAGAATTGTAAATTGCAATTCGTGCAAGGCGCTTGGTCCTCCTCAGCCCCGGCTGCCGCTTGGCCTTGTGGCCCAGCCCACTGGTTGTTCCAGAAGGTTGTCTGGAAGGTCGTTCTGCTGTCCAGTCTAATTAGCATATTAGCTCTTTATTATATAGGATTCCATTCAATCCTCACTACAACCCCTGAAGGTGGATATTATTATAATTGATATAACTATCAACTTATGAATGAAGAAACTGAGGCTCAGAGAGGTTAAGTAACTTACTTAGGATCATACAACTAGTAATCGTTAAAGAGTTGGGATTTGACTCTAGGACTGTATGTCTTCAGAGACTGGTCGTGGACTCACCCTTGGTACCATACTGGAGAAAGCTAAGCTTTGGGGGGGACCCTTTTGAAATAGGTCAGAGGTCCTCTTTACCTTTCTTTCTTTCTGTAGATTTGTGTGCCCTTCTTGCACAGATGGCCCTATACATGAGATTAGGTGGTAGCTAATGTCTTGATTGAGTCTCCATCTCATAGAAGCAGAAATGGAATAATTCTGTTTCTGGCATCCCAGTGTAAGGACTGCCAAGTGTGTGATTACCAGATCATTAGCTTAGCCAGATTCTACACTGTTAATTTGTGCCTTGTCTCCATGGGTGATAGTTCCAGGCTCCTTTTTTAAATCTACATGGATGATTTATACTAAGTGACTTTTACGAGGAGAATTAGGCCAAGGGCTGGATTTTTGAACATGCTCAACTAAGTGATCCCAAACTGGAATTGAAACAGTTTATGGTCTCTAAGATTTCATAGCATAATCAGTCTTCCCTGTTCCAGGTCAAGTCCCCAAGACTAACACTCAAAATATACTTAATTATTCATGCTCTCTTGGAAGGCGTCAAAGTTTGTAAACTATAAGGGAAAGCCTGAAGACCATGCTGAGTGTTTCATTGCCTCTTGTGATGTTATCTTTCAGTTCTGTTGTTAGGTCTAGAGAAGGTCCAGATATAATATACATTTGTTGCACTGCTTGTCCACTTTGTATTCAATTCTGTATATTCAATTCTTCTGTAGAAGGCAAGAAAACAAATGAAGGCTAACGATAAAATTCACAAAAAATGGTGAGTATACATAGAAAGTAAACTAGCAGCTTATGAGACATTGGTAAAACTCCTAGAATGTTAAGTATAGAAAATGAGTAAGGAAATAGCTTGGGAGACAGGCAGATTCATAAAAAATAAGCTAACAATCTATAGATTGTGTTAAAGAAAGACAGAATGAAACATATGATGGGAAAAATAAGAATATTATTTATAGATAGAAAGGGATGGAGAGATCAAGTCATGACCCATTGGCAACACCCATTTTAGTTTCACATGTCCTCTACCCAAGAAACAAACATAAAACCAGAGCTACTCAGGCTAACTGGAAGCTCCAGCTGTGGCCAGATGAACTTGCCCCTGTGTCTCTTAACAAGAGATATTTGCCCAGGGCACCTTCTGTCTATGAGCCCCCTTGTTGCGACCTCATCTCTGGTCCTCATAATCATGCCATTAATGTGGAGGTAGGCTGATGTGGGACTGCGGGCGGGCGTGGGGGGGGGGGGGAGGGAGGGGAGTCAAAGGGTGGGGAGGAGAGAGAAAGAGAGAGAGATTATCAGTGTGATCTTTCCATTCACTTGCACCTTATTTTAAGTGTGTTCACTTACCCTATGTCGTTTCCTTTGCTTCTGCGATGTATTTTAAATTAGTTTATTAAAACATGCAACTTGAGCATATTCAATTTCAAGGCTTGAAATTGAGCCTATCTGTTCTGTAGCCTCAGGGATAATTTGCCTGGGAGTGTTCTCAGTGGCTACCTTCACGTCAAGGTAAATTCCCACCCGACATCCATATTAGGTTGTTCCCACTTGGATCTTTTCACTCACATCATCTGTTTCCTTGGATGAGACTCCAACTGTGGATTCTTTCACTCCATCAGCAGACCCAGGAAAGAGCTGCGCCAAGAGAGTTTGGAATGGAGGCAAAGCTAACTTTGGAGAGCTCAGTGTGTGTTGCAAAAGAAAGCAATCAAATGGATGTGTTGTATCACATCCTGGATATGGTCTCAGGCTCTCTGCCAGGTAGTCAGTGAACATTTTTTATGAATTTGATTTTTTGCCATTAGGAAAATTACCAAACCCCTGAATTAACCAGAGTAGCACAAGAGGGACAGCATGCGGGTCCTTCATTCAGAGCACATTTGGGAGGAAGGAAGAACATTGGTTCGTAAAAATGGGTCCATAAATAACAATGGGTCCATAAATAAGTCACTCAGAGTTATGGTTTTCATAACTCTGAGTGACTTAGTTGTTCACATTGAGTGACCTCCTCCTCAATCTATTATTTATGCCTTTTGTGTTTTTTTTCTCATATAACATTCCCACCTCCCAATCCCCCTTTCTGGTCACAGTACTCTGTTGCCCATTTACTGTGTTTTAACCACAAACTTCTTGCCACTATCAGTCACATGGCTCTACAATGAAATATAGATTATAAAAGGAAACACTTCCCACGCATTTACGAAATGGTTTCCAGCTGGTCTTGAAAGTGCCTCCAATTCCCTCTGGATGTAAGTGTTTATCTGCTAATGCTCAGCATTTGGGACTTTCCCTGCTCAGTTTTGAAAGTGGGAATATGGAGATAAAGTCGACATTTTAAGAGATTAGTATTGGAGAAACATAAAATTGGATGAAATAAACATCTCACATGTATAAGAAAAATGCTTTAATCACCATATAGTGAAATTACATGCCCCCTAAACAAACAAACAAACAAACGTAAAATAACACCAACCCAAATTGTCTCATTGTGTCAGAGAATACAAGGCCTGGTCCTTCTGTGGTCAGGAGGAATGAAGTCGTGTCCTCAGCAGGGTTAAGGTCATGGGTGGGTGTGATGAAATGCTAAACCATGTCAGTCCTTGCAGAGGACCCCGGGTTCCTGGGTGGAATCCCTGTGGGACATTGTCTGCTTGGCAAAGGGAAAAGGACCCATCAGGCACTCTAGACATACTCCAGAAGCGCTGCTGTGTTAGCGGTTCTGAGGGTTTTTCATGCCCCTATAGGTATTCAGGCCTTGGAGACGACTTCTGGGGTCTTGATAACAGGAAAGGAGTCAGGGAATCATCACTTCCAGACAACTTTAAGGAACAGGGAGATCACTGTGCCTGAATTTATGGGGTTAGATAAATATTCACTTTCCTTCCTCTGACAACATGCTCTTCCTGCTGTAGCGGCAGGTTTATATCAGTTACAGGGTTCACTTAAAGCAATCCAGTTTTAGACATCGACAAGACAAATGGTGGCATCTACCAGAGACATAGTGGAGAAATAACCTTCAAAAGAATAAAGCATTGATGTGTAAAGTAATAAAGTCCAGAGAAACTCTCCAAGCGACCACGTCGCTTCTAAAAGTCCTCTTCGATGCATCCATCAATCAAGGGCCTGCTTTTGCTTCATGTTAGCTAAATGGGTGGGGCTTTCCGGTTTCCTATTAAAGGGCAAAAGAGTACGATTTATGTCAGGAAAAGGATGGAGTGTCCTCCCAGAACCACCCAGTTTCTTAGCAATAACCTGCCAATTGAAATCAGGATGCCACTTCTCAAACAGGATTCCCTAGAACACTAGTTGCTAATATATATATATATATATATATATATATATATATATATATATATATATATTTCTTAACCATTGTGTATGGTAAAAAAAATAAAAGTGAAAAATCCTAAGTTGAACTAATTTCAAGGAATTATCTTTCTGCAGGGCATTAAAAAATATTTAATATGCTAATATGAATCAGATGTCTTGGAAGTAATGGTTTGCAGAACATCATTTATGAACATCAGAGTACCTGCAGAGAAGTGGCCCATGCCAGGTGGCATAACTGTGGGCATCATTTACTTCTTGACTGCCAATGGTTAAGCAGTGGCATTGGATGTCCCCAAGCATGACTGGGGTAGGAATGTGAAGAAGGGAGAAAGGAAGCAGAGACAGTGAGGTAGTAGAGGGATCCTGATGGACCTAGATTTCTGGCCCCTGTGTGTGTCAGATTAAGGGCCCCTTTTGGGTAAGAACCATTCCCACTACTCTTGCTATGGAGCGAAATTTATTCAGGGAGAAAAAGTATTTCCCTGACCCTGAATGAAAAACTTGGGCAGCTCGATGACTTTTCTGACTATAATGTCTTCCAACTGCTTTAAGTCTCATGCTCTCCATTCAGAAATTCAAATATCCAGTTTGAAATAAGAAGCCACACTAATCTTCATTTAAAAGTAAGACACCTTCACCCTGGCTGAGTGGCTCAGTTGGTTGGAGTGTCATCCGGACCTATGCACCAAAGGGCTGTAGGTTCAATTCCCGGTCAGGGCACATACCCAGGTTGTAGGCTTGATTCCTGGTTGGGGCGTGTACAGGAGGCAACTGATCAATGTTTCTCACCCTTCTCTCTCTCTCCCCCTCCTCCTTCTCTCATTAAAAATCAATTTAAAAACCTAGCCTCCAGAGCAGCAGTTCTCAACCTGTGGGTCGTGACCCCTTTGGGGGTTGAACAACCCTTTCACAGGGGTCGCCTAAGACCATCGGAAAACACATATATAATTACATATTGTTTTTGTGATTAATCACTATGCTTTAATTATGTTCAATTTGTAACAATGAAATTGGGGGTCACCACAACATGAGGAACTGTATTAAAGGATCAAGGCATTAGGAAGGTTGAGAACCACTGCTCCAGAGGATTAGAAAAGGAAAAAGAGTAAGAGGGCTTTCACTCCCAGGTAGGCCAGTGGTATATTGTAGCTACTTTCCTGACCTGGGGCAGGAAGAGAAATGAGAGGTCAGGGGGATGATAAGGGAAAGTTCTTCCTTACCGGGTACTCTCATAAAATGGCTCGACTGGCAGTTCACAGCTCAAGAAAGCAAAGCATGAAAGGAAGAGATGCTTTATTCAACAAGGGGGAACCGCTACTCCCCGCAAAGGAGATTTTTAGTTTTTTAGTGTTTTTATTTTTATTTATTTTTTATGTTTAGTGGCTAAAGGAAAAACTTTACTGTTATGTCAGAAATCCGGGCATGGCTGAGCTGCATGCCTCTGATCAGGGACCTTCCCAAGGCTGCAGTCAAGGTCTTGTCCAGGGCTACAGTCGTCTCAGGGCACCATGGAGGGAGGATCTGCTCTAGGCTCACCCGGGGCTGGAGGCAGCTCCTCTCTGGCTGTTCAGTGGCGGCATCTGTTTCTTGGCACATGGGCATCTCCATAGGGCTTCTTACAAACTGGAAGCTTGTCTTAATTCTCCAAGGGTTTGTTAGGCCTACGTGGCAGGTCCCAATAAATGACCTAGTTCCCACAAACACGACTTCTGAGGTTTCAGTGCCTGAGGGCAGTTGGAGAGCAGCTCTCCCTGGGGCCCCTGTGTTCGCAGTCCACTCCACACACTCTCTCTCTGCTGGGGTCTGTCGCTGCCACCAGGTGGTCGTGCCCAGCATCCCTTTTCACACACCTCAGGAGTTCTGCATCTGACTCCTGAGAGGTACACATGTTTAATCCACTGCATCACTTCCCTGACTGAGCCCTCCATCCTGCCGCCAGTCACTACAGCGTCCTCAAATGTGAGTGAGGAGCCAGTGCCTGGTGCCTGAATGCAGGGAGCACATCCCAAGCTTTATCAATGGTCCCTTTGAATTTCCTTCCTGGGGCTTGAAGGGAAGGGGAAGCACCACCTCCTCTTTTGCTGGGGAAGAGGGACCCACAACACGGTCTCCTCCCAAGTCCAAGTCTCTCAGTCTGAAAACCTTCCTTTTTCCCACTCTCTCAGCCCCTCCCCCTTTTAATCCTCACTTAAGGGTACATTTTTATTGATTTTAGAGAAAGAGGAAGGGAGAGGGAAGAGAGAGAGAGAGAGAGAAACATTGGTCAGTTACCTCCTATATGTGCCCCAATCAGGAATTGAACCTGCAACCTGGGAATCAAACCCGAGACCCTTCGGAGCAAAGGACGACACTCCTACCAACTAAGCCACACCGGCCAGGGCTCTCTCAGCCCCTTTTATATCTCCAATGTAACTCAGGAATTCAAAAGTTATATGACTTCAGCTAAATCCTTTCAACATTTTGCATTTGGACTCCCACCTCTTTACGGTAAAATGCAGCAACTATTACATTTTTGTGCCTCAGTTGAAGCTTCAGTTTTTTTTTGTTTTTTTTAAATATATATTTTTATTGATTTTTTACAGAGAGGAAGGGAGAGGGATAGAGAGTTAGAAACATCGATGAGAGAGAAACATCGATCAGTTGCCTCCTGCACACCCCCTACTGGGGATGTGCCGGTAACCAAGGTACATGCCCTTGACCGGAATCGAACCTGGGGCCCTTCCGTCCTCAGGCCGAGGCTCTATCCGCTGAGCCAAACCGGTCAGAGCTGAAGCTTCAGTTTTAATTCTTGTTAAAAATTTGCCTTAGGATGGTAATTTATCTTAGCTTGGTTTTCCAGAAGGGGAATCCTTGGCTCAAAGGCTTTGAAAAGAGTCTTTTTATTCTAAGCTCCTGGTTGTTTTTCTCAGCCTTGAGACTGAAGGAAAATGGCCAGGCTGACTCGGTGGTGAAACAGATCGTTATGGGGAAGCTAGACCCTGTGTTAAGTGGTGCCAGGGTGGGTACTGGGATTTTTCTAGGTACCTATAATTTGCTTTCCTGTTAGTGCCAGTAGTCTGAGGTTCTTCACACTATAGTTCTAAGCAACTCCCTGTGGAGGAGCAGTTACGGAGGGACAAGGCTCATGTGTGCGATGGAAATAAGAGAATCTTACATGTCAGTGATTAGTGGAGATTAAAGTGGTGATGGTATTTATATAGCACTGAGCATGTGCCAGGCCCTATTTGAGCTGCATCAACATATGTGAATTCATTTAGTCCGCACAGTGCTATGAAGAGGCACTATTATTATTTCCATTTTAGAGATGAAAAGGCTGAGGCACAGAGAAATTAAGTAATTGACTCAACTCGTAAGCGGTGTACCTAAGAGTTGAACCCAAGCCCTTGGGCTGCATAGTGTGAGTCTCACCATTGCATGAACTTCCTTGGACACAAAACAAAGTACTACCTGTCCTCATTATCCTCAGAGGTTTTGTTACCTTCCCAGGAAGAAGACTGGAAACATTCCGAGAACTCGCTTTCCAGGCAGACAGGCCTGAATATGCAAAAGCAGGACTGCAGTCTAGTTGGGCGAGTATTGGCTCCACCTGGATGGTATCTGGCTTTGTTTCTCTTGCCCTTGATGGGTAAGTGCAGCACACAGCACGACTGTGTTTGGTGCATAATACATGCTCCGTAAAGGCTAGTTATATGACTGAATGAATGATACCGTCTACATAGATCATAACACCAATGTCTGCTTTCTGCATGTGTATTTTCTATCTCATTTTATTTTTAATCATCATAGCAGCAGTATAAGCTATATATTATGTCCCCTGCATTACAAACGAGGAAGCTGAAGTTTAGAGTAATTAAGGGCTTTATCCTATCAGAGGCCGTTCAGCAGGTTCCAGACCATATCAGTCATGCTTTTCTGTTCAGCTGATGTCTGCTACTTAGGACCTGTTACAAGAGTAACATTAAATATTAGCTTATGTTTGTCTTCTTAAGATGATCTACTTAAAAGACCTCGCTAGTTTATCCCCATTTTGACTCGGCACACTCCAGCCTTGCCACTAAAATATGTCTTTGTATCTCCAAACTGATTGTTCATATCCCTTTCATTAAAATTAAACCAGAATAATTTCTGCATAAGTCAGAACACTACTGGCTTTGTTAGGGAAATCCTGTAATTTTTCTCATATGACATCTTTCTGAATTAATTATTCCATTCTGTTATATCCTCGCTCTAAGCACACGCCCAGCAGCTCTGTGGGGAGCCTGGGAGGAAGTTTCTCCCTCCTGCCTTCTGAGGTGAGTCTGTCCTGCCTCCATCATGGTAAGAGCAAATGCCTTGAGCTGGAGCCAGAGGGCCCGAGTCCTCGTGTTGTCCTGTCCCTCTCTAGAGCAGGACAGTATTGTAACTGCTCTTGACTTCAAGTTTCTCCTACATGAAATGAAGTGGTATGACTAGGTCGGAGAATGGGTTAGGTGTCCCCAGGCCAGTCATCACTAATCACTCCAGGAATTCCTGCAGTTCCCCTGGCAAGTGCTATGGAGCCACTGGAGGTGGCACCTAAGGTGAAAGGTGAAAGCTAGTCACTGTCTTTGGTAAATATGAATGCTCAGCTCCCACACAGGCCTACTCCTAACATTTGTGGTCTGGGATAAGAGTACAAATGGAGGCTATATATTATAAATGTCTAAATACCTTAAAGTTATAAATCAAGCCAATATACCCTCCTACTGTGAAAAATATAGCTTCATTTCAACCCCAAATTCTCCTGCTCCTCAGAGTTCCATGTTGGAATGTGGCAGCAGGGGGAGAAACGGTCATGGGCCACAGCTTACCACTTTCCTTCTGGTGTCTGAAAAGTATGAAGGAACTCGTGTGCGAGTGTGAGGTCACCTCAACCTACATCTCCAAGCTCTGCTCACACTGCTGTGAACAGCTTCCCACCTGCCACTGCTCAGGCCTAGGTGTGAACAGCCTGGTGGTGCAGGCCCCCTTCAGGATTTGGGCAGGGGACTTGGAAGGCTCTGTGGTTAGGGTATGCTGGGACCCTGGTCTTGGGCAGGTTATGGATTCAAGTTGATACACTCCATAGGCCTTGCAGACTCCTCACCTCTCTCCTAGACACCACAGGGTGAGCTCATCCTTTTCGCCACTGGTCATGCATGGCCACCTGTATGTTCATTACTCCCAAATTCATATTTCTGCAGAAGTCAAGGGAGTAGAGAGTTCCACAAAGGCAGAGTGTCAATGCCTCAAACGCAGCAGTGAAGTCTAGTAAGGGAGGGGCTGAACGTGTCCACTGAAACTGGAAATATGGCGGTCTTTGGTGGCATTATATAGAACAGATTCAAATTCAAGAGAGTTGAAAGGTGATGAGAAGTGAGGAAGTGAAGGTGGAGAGAGATGGAATGTAATGACTTTTCAACAAACCTGAGAAGCTAGTAGCTAGAATGGGAGTTAGGCTCAAATATATTTTTTTAATTAAAAGCACCAGATAATGTTTATGGGCTGAGAGAAGGAGCTACTAGAGAGAGAAAGATGAGAAATATAAGAGAGAAGGGACAACTGATGGTGCAAGCAAGGATTGGGATCAAGAGCACAGGTGGAGGGATTGACCTTGAACCAGAAATGAGATGATTTATTTTCTGAAGCTGGAGATAGTGGAAAATATGGGCAAGCTTGTAATTGGGATGTTCAGGTAGGTCATGATGGCTTAAACATTTTTTTTCTTCAGTGAGGAGAATAAGCTTCCTGACAATGAATGGAGAATAATGTGGCTTGGGGATTTAAGAAGTATTGAGGCTTTGGAATAACTGCTCAGGAGTGAATGCAGGAGGCTGCTGATCAATACAGTTAAAAGAATTTTCCAGTGGCACAAGGGCAAAGCTGAGTTTGTTGGTCATGAATGCTGAGTGGCAAAAATCTGCAAGGTTGTATGATTTTTCTTCCAGAAGAAGTTATCAGCCCAGCTAGTGGGCAGAGGAGGTAGAGTGTGGAAATGACCTGGGGTCAGGGTTTTAGTGCTCTGTAATATGCAAAGTAATTAGAAGAAATAGGTGTGCATGGGAGTGGGGGGTGCAGGTAATAGTGTAGAGTAGGCGATCCACTATGGGCTGTAGGCTTGGAGGTTGGATCAGGAGAGAAATCGATGCTAGCAAGGGATTGACCAATGTGAGCAAGTTGAAATCATGGAAGAGCATATGGAACTGGAGCGCAGGTATGAGAGATCTGGATGATAAGGAGAATCTTGGATATGTGTGCTCAAGAGTTCAGAGGTGAAACAGTTACAGGTTGATGCCAAGGCTCTGGATAAGGCCATTGGAATGAGCGACTTAGATGGAGTAGAAGTGCAGAGTACAGTGGAGATCATGGAAATTTGATGCCAAGGTTGATTAGATTTTACACATTGTTAATTGAAGAATAATACAGGGCTTGAAGAAAAGAGAAAAGCAAATAACAACATATAAAATTCTCTCTTCATTTAAGACATAAGCCCTTTGGGCATGCTACTCATGCTACCTTTTCATTTCCATCCCTTACAGAGAAGTGGAACACCATGGGGGTAATGGGATGAGAGTTCAAGGCCAAGAGGGGGATGAATTGAGAGGATTACACTTGGGCTCCTGTCACAGGATGGTAGGGATTCATGTAGCTTCCAAATGGAATGGTGTGCTTGGTGGTAAAGGTCAGATTGACCCTACCAAGAAAGCATGGCTGCAGGTCCCACATGGGCTCAGCAGCCTGGGAGTTGGGGATGTTGAGATGGGCAGTCTCTGAAAGCGCAGCTTTGTGCAGTTGGTTCCTTGAACTGGGATTAAACAGGGGGAGAGAGGGAAAGGGAGGAGGGAAAGAAATTCATGCTTATTAAGGCTCCATGTCAGGCACTTCATATACTTTCACTGAATTCTCATGATAATTCTGCAAAGGAAGCACGATTATCCTTATTTTAAAAAAATGTCAGCTTGCCCTAACATGATGTAAATTTCTATGTGAATGTCAATTTTTCTTCTCAAATTCAAAACTAAACAATGCAGAAATAGAAAGTTAAATAATATGGAGAAATGAAAAGGCAAGTCAATAATCAGTATAGGCTTTGTAGCTGCCTTTAGTTCTTAGATAATATTTTTCTGTACCCTTCCTGTCTCCTTTCTTTAATCTTGGCTCAGGGCCTATCTGTTTTATCATTTGACAGAATTCAAAGTACTATTTCTAACCTTCACCAATAAAAATATTCAAATTGCATGCTTTAAATAGTAATTCGCTTCATATTCTCTCTTTCTGAGGAGGCAGTTGTGATGAGCCGAAAATACTGGATTGAGAATTAGAATCATGGATTCTGATTCTGGTCCTTGCTACTGACAAATGGACCCTGGGCAAGAGACTCAACCCTTAGAGTTCCTGTCTTTAAAACAGGGATAATGAAACCTGTATTCCTTACCTTATAGGACTGATGTGTAGGTTAACTGAGATGGCATGGACTGGTGTTCCTGAGCCAGGGCATTTCAGAACCACCTACGTTATGTCATGCCTCAGACAGGGTGCAACACTGTGAGACGGGTCCACAAGTCTTTATCTGAAACCTTTGTGGTCAAATGTATTTCAGAATGAAGCCGAGTTTTTATGACTTCCGAAAGGAAAAGTACCTTCCACCTTGCATATTACCCAACACCCCCATTGAGGTCTAGAGCAGCACCCTGTGATCTCACACATGAATATTTCTTTAGCAAAACATGGCTGGTCATATTAAGAGGGATACATAAGGATCATAAATAGCTTCTTTTTCATGTAAGTCAGTATAGTAGGCTGAGCAATGGCCACCCAAAAATATCAGGTCTTAATCCTTAGGACCTGTAAAGTTTATCTTAATCCTTAGGACTTGTAAAGTTTACCTTATAAGAAAAAAGGATCTTTGCAGGTGTGATTGAATTAAGGATTTGGATATCTTTGCAGGTGTGATTGATAAGGTGAGATTATCCTAGATTGTCTGGGTGGGCCTTAAATGCCATCAGATGTACACTTATAAGAGAAAGACACAGGGAGATTTGATACGCATAGAAGAGGAGAAGGCGATGTGACCATGGAGACAGAGATTGGAGTGATATAGTCACAGTCAAGGTATGACAACAGCCATCAGAAGCTGGAAGAGGCGAGAAACAAGTTCTGTCCTGGAGCCTCAGGGTGGGTAGCCTTGCTGACACCCCGATTTGGGCTCAGTGAAAGCAATTTTGGACTGACCTTTGAAACTGTCAGAGAATAAATTTCTGTTATTTTAAGCCACCAAGCTTGTGGTATTTGTTACAGCAGCCACAGGAAACTAATACAGTCAGGTTTTGCTGCCAAATGATTTATGAAAAAAAATGCTGGGTTTTCAGTTTTATGAATTTGGGGATTACAAATAAGAGATTGTGGACCTGTATCTAGGACTGGCACCCAGGGATCTTTCAATGTGGTTGTTAATGCTGTCTTGGTCATTCACAGCCAGTCAGAATTATTGGGGGAGCGGGGAGGGAGGATGCAGGCCCTAGAATCATTGCTAGCATTGCTCGCTGACCTTGAGGAGGGTGGAGGGGGCCTATTCAATAGCAAAGTTTGAGCTGGGAGGGCAAGGTGTTTCACCTAAGGGACACAGCAATCTCACCACATATTAGGCAAATGGCTGGCTTCAGGGATTCAAGAAGCAGCAGGGTGTCTCCACAGGTAGGTGATTCTCCAAGAGCCCAGGTTAATAAACACAGGTAAGACACTCTGGGTACCAAGTGTCATCTGAGAGTCAGGGCAAGGGCTAGGACATCAAGGGACATGGGTTACTATAATAGAAACTGAAACAATACAGACTAATGCAGAAGCTCAGTTGTATCAAACTGTGTGTGTGTGTGTGTATGTGTGTGTGTGTGTGTGTATTTGTACACATGACACTGGCTGGGGTACTGGAATGAGAGAGGTTCTTGATTGGAGAACATCTTGACGTGGGGTGGGAATGATGATTTGGAAAGAACATGGGCTCTGCCAGTGTCCTGAGCCAGAGTAGCAGCAAGAAAAACTCGCGTGAACCCCACAGGAGTTTGACTCGGAGTGCAAAGCAGTAGCCTGGGTTATCACTGAAGAACTTGTCATGGGCCAGAATGACAGGAAAGTTCATCAGTGATACTCAGCCCAAGGAGAGGGGTGCTGAGCCCAGCCTACTCTCACCAAGCTGGACCAGGAAACCCAGGGTGGGGGAGTAGAATAGGAAGGGGTAAACTAATAGGCCCCAGCAATACAGAGCCACAAGCCCATGATGGGAAGACCTGTGGCCCTGGGGGAGGAGATGGAGGACGATTGGGGGCAGAGAGAGCAGCCTCTGATGTTGTCTTTGTTTGCTTGTTTGTTTTAAAATCAACTTCCGGATGATAAAATGGCCCTTGTATCATGACACAACAGTCAGTCTATGATGAAATGACTTAGTAAAATCTCCGTTTTGAAGCTTAGTAAATTTATCTGCAGGCTATTTAAGAAGTTATGCTCTAACTCAGTGGTTCTCAACCTGTGGGTCGCGGCCATCGGAAAAACACATATAGCATATCAGATATTTACATTACGATTCATAACAGTAGCAAAATTACAGTTATGAAGTAGCAACAAAAATAATTTTATGGTTGGGGGTCACCACAACATGAGGAACTGTATTAAAGGGTCGCAGCATTAGGAAGGTTGAGAACCACTGCTCTAACCTAAAGGGCCACCACAGGGCCTGGTTAAGTAAACCATGGGCATCTATGCAGCCAAATATTTTACAGCCATTAAAACCGTGTTTATAAAGAGTTTCTAAAGGCCTGGGGAAATGTTTATGCTATAATGGTGTGCGAAAAAAGGCAGGATACAAGGTTGTTTATAGAGTACGAAGAAACAAAATAAAAACTATGCATGAAAAACAATCCAGTAGGAAATCCATCGGGATGTTAATACAATAATAGCTTCTGGATAGTGGGGCTGAGAGTATTTTTGTAAAAAAAAAAAAATCATCTTTCTATTTTCCAAATGATCTGTGCATCACCTTTTCTTTGAGTTGTTTTACTATTTTATATACATTACTTGTGCAATAAGGACTCCATATGCCCCCCTGAGCTACCTGTCTATCTTATCTGAAGCGTTTTGTGTTTCAGAGGGCAATATATCTACAGAGAAAAATTATATTGTATTAACATTTCCAAGGACATAAAGTGGAGATACAAAACCCCCCAAAATAAACAGACACCCTTCCCCTCCCTCCAAATCAAGCCTAAGGAGAAACGGGCTTATGAACACTAAACTGGCAAGAAACGTCAGGCCGTGGAAAAGTACTTGGAGGAGAGCACGTTTCGGTGCAACATGGCTTTCATTTTGCCATTTAAAACCCTTTGGCTGCGGGAAGAGGCTGCTTTTAGAGGTGGGTGTGGTGGAGGCAAAGCTGTCTTTTCTCTGGCCTGCAGATGTCCCCTAGGGAGGGAGTTCTTCAAAACGCTTCCCAGGCATTATCTCTTCCAGGATGCCCTCTCCTAACCCTGAGCCGGGTCAGCGTCCTTCCTGCTCCCTCAAAGCTCCGTGCATACCCCTCACTGCACTTATCCATGACATCATTTCACTGACCAGGCTGCCTGGGAGTCTCAGAGGGGCAAAAACACCTTGTCACCTATGGCAGCCTCCATAACACCCAACAGAGGCCCTGGCAGGTGCCAAATAAGTGTTTGGTAAATGAACTGAGCAATTCTCCAAAAGTGTGAGAGAAACTGTATTGGCTTCCCAGGGTTGCCATGACAAAGTACAATAAATAGGGCGGTTGAAAATGACAGACATTTATTTTTTTTTACAAATCTGAAAGCCAGAAATCTAAAATGAAGTTGTTGGCAAGGTTGTTTTTTTCTGGAAGGCTCTGAGGGAGGATCTGCTCCATGCCTCTCTCCCAGACCCTGGGGTTTGCTGGCAACCCTGGGCCTCCCTTGCCTTGCAGCTGTCTCATGCAGCCTCTGTTTTCTGTGTGCCTCTGCCCCCATGTCCAAATTTCCCTCTTCTTATATGGACATCGGTCCTATTGGATTCAGTATGACCTTAACTCAGTGTGACCTCATCTTTAATTGGATTGCATCTGCAAAGACTCTCTTTCTAAATAAGTCACACTCACAGGATCTGGGGTTAGGACTTAAACACATCCTTTTTGGGCAAACAACTCAATCCACTACTAGAAGCTGTAGGGAACTTGACATTGAGTGAAGTGGCAATAACCAGCTAATGTACCCAGCATAACACAAGCACCGGGTAGAGAGGGCACCTGAGATACTATCAGCCCTAGTTAGCCAGGAGCCTGTCTGCGATCCATTCGGCACATTGAGCAGGGACATGCAGAGCCCAGCAGGTGGGTCCAAAAACAAGAAAGGAAGAAACCGAGTTTTAGAAATTGGACATGCTTGCCAGGCATGGGGAGACAGAAATGTCGACGTAAGATGGTCCAAACCTGTGAAGAATTTTTATAAGGTTTCACGTGAGCTAAGGCTGATGATAATTGCTGGGAAGTAAGATCTCAAATGCTCCTCAGCATGGCAGTTTGCAGCTTCTTGGAGGCCATTGGAATTAAGGAGCGGATGTAAGGAAGATCGTATGAAGGTGGGAGGAAGCAAGGCGGGGATTGGATGCAGGATCATTTAGAAGGTTATGTGCTCTCTAGAGGGTGGTCTGAAGGGTCTGAAAAGAGGTATTTCAAAGGTGTGTTAACCTAGATACACAAACACATTGGACAGGTCCTGCTTAAGGCAAAGATAAGTTCTTTATGAAAGAAGTTATATGCCTGGGGTTTGACTACCCAGCATGACCCATCCATTTAGGAATTTATGATCAGATCATCCTGTGAGGTTACTTTTGGTCGAACCCCTTTTTTATCCATAGGAATTTGGGGTTGGCGGGAGAGATGAGCAATTTGTTACAGTTTACCAATGACTTCTATTTTTCCCTAGACTGTTTATCATCAGCATATCCGGTGGTCTTTGGCTCATAGTATCTACTTTGTGTCTGACCCCAGATACACATTAGGGGTTTTGGCACTGAGTGAAGTAGGTAAGGAAAAAGCCAAGCATTTTTCTCTTCGGAGTCATAAAAGAGAATAATGTGTTTGTTCTGTATATCACAAGGTCTGTGGGAAACACATTGTGTTGGTTCTATGTATCATAGGGTCTGTGGGAAACATACTCTCCAATTGTCTTAATCATGTATTTTCTGACAAATAAAGCCCATAAAAATTGGTAGCATATTTGGGAGAGATTAACTTCTCCTAAGTGGTTTTGTGGCAAATTTGATGTACAACATGTAGCTCTGGGGTTTGAAGAGCCAAGGAAGATATGCTGTTGTTTCTCTTTGAAACCAGAATTTAAAACATGTTTATTATTCATTGTAAAAGAGCAATTAATAACAAAATTGGAAATGATCTCAGTAAACGAATACCCCAAAGTGAAATGTTCCCATAAGCTCTTCCTTTGTGAGAGTCATTTTTCCTGAAACTTCAAATGAACTGTTCACTGTTTAACCTGAGCAGGATGGAGGACAGACCTTAACATTTCCATGATAATAGACTTTAACTCTTGATCCCTTGCTATACATTTCTGATCCAAGAGTACCTAAACTTATGGAGACTTTCAGACTTGAATATTAGAAGGTAAAAGGAAACATTGATGAGCTGAAATGCTCTTGCTTTGATTAGGACCAACTAAAGTCACTTGAGATGAGTTTAGTTGAAGTAAACATATTACCAGTGGAGGAGAAAGACCAGGAGGAGGTGGCATGTGGGAATGCTGAACCTAAAGAAGGAGGGGATCTGGGATGGACATCTATCAGAATTCCAGGAAAGACTGTTTACTTCCCAGGCTCATGAACAGGGATGGGGATTCGCAAAGGCACAGAGATGAGAGCTGGTTCTTAGCAAGTGCAGCCAGGGTTTTCGGGTTCTCCATGCATGCTCTGGAAAACCAGGCAGCTGCTTTGATAACCAAGCGTCTCTTTCATGACCCTGGCAGAAAGGAAATATTGGTTTTTCTAAAGGCAAAGGATTGGGAGATGGGCACTGAGAATTCCTGCCTCAAAAATAATTAAGACCCAAGAAGTTTTCCTCTTGAACAAGAGTTCAAGAAAAGTTTATACTGATTTCACAATTGGCTCCAACCAAAAGTTTCAGCGGCCTTTTATTTAAGGTATTAACTTACTTGACTGCTAGTTTGTATGTGCAACTGACGAAAGAGAAAGGGGGCAAGAAGGCAGATTTAAAACATCTGGTTTTGAACTATGCCTGGTATGCTGAAATATTTAATTCTTCAAAACTTGGCATTTAGAGAAGAGGGTGGTTTAAGTAGAGGATGACCAGCTGGCTAATTACACGTTGCCAACATTTCCCGCTGGCTACTTACTGGATGAGTCCTGTTTATGTCAAAGGCCCACTCTGTCCTTTACCCTCTCCCATGACCAAGAAATAGAATGCCATGCATTTTACTTAAATGAAATGTCCTGGTGAAACCCAGAGCAACACAGCGGCTTCACTCTCTTGCTGGGCCAGACCAGGCGGGCGGTACCGGAGAAGCAGTGTGAAGCTTCTGGGCAGGCTGAAAATGATGAACTAAGTTTCCAGTTTACCATCCTCTCCATCTCCTTGTAGAGAAGGTAATGCCTTATTCTTAGGATATTTTGCGAAGCCAAAAGCTCTTGGTGGCACATCCAAAGCCCAGGTTTTTCAGCATGAGAGCAGAAACTAACTTATAGAAACCCACTGCCTAGTGGAGCCCTGTGGGTAAAGTGAGGGTTGAGAAAAGCAGAGTTGATGAGTGTGAAGTGGGGATGGTCTCCTATCATGGCATGATTTTAAAAAACAAGTGCCCAGGAACCTCTGAGGTGTAGTTAAGAAGAGCCAAGTATAAAATTGATAGAGCCTTGAAGACAATGATGTACAGAGGTAGAAGAGGAATGAGGATATGTGTGAGGGGCGCTTGCTGACATATTATCTAAGGCCATTCATAAGAGGGCTATCAAAGAGACAGACTCTTGTAGTAATAGCAAAATCAAATGCCTCTAGGCAGGGACTAGTGGATAATGTAAATGTTAGAGTGGAAGACCACAGGGAATGGTGGGGACTGTGTCAAACTGCAGAACAAATATTGGGTATAAAGGCAATTATATTTAAAAAATTAAAAACACCATGTGGACCAAACAAAGCACATCTGTGAGCTGTAGTTTTGCTCAAGGCCACCAATTTGTGACTGCTGTCTAGTGAGAGCTCAACATTGAGGGTCTGAGTTTTGGGGCATTTATTTGTTGAAAGTGGCTGGCAAAACTGTTTTGTATAAAGGAAAGCTATTGACCAACTTTTTGTCACAATTTAACATTATGTAAAATTATTTTCCCCCTGTCCCTTTTCTATTGCCATGGAAAGCAGAACATGTCCTTGGAAGGAAGGTGTTCGTCTTGCAAATTGTCAGAGGGGGTAGCCCTGCACTTCCTCAATGAATAGCTAGGAGTAAACACTCAGAGAATCCGCCTCCATTGTCCCACCCCAACCTCCAGGGTTATCAGCACACCACTCTGGGCCTCTCCTTAAGCCCAGGCACAGCCTGCTCTCTGCTATGTCCTCTCCAAATCCCAGTGGCACCATAAAGGAAGCAAGTCATCATAACAGTGAGTTTTAAGTCAGTTTTCTGAATGGGGCCGGAGGTTTTCGTTGATTAGAAGGAGAGATTACTTTGTAGCTTTGTATAAATAAACCAAAACAAATTTCTCTTTTTAAAAAATAATTTTTTAAAAATTTGTTTTTATTGATTTTAGAGAGACAGGAAGGGGGAGAGATAGAGAGATAGACACATTGATCAGAGAGAAACATCCATCGGCTGCCTCCTGCATGCCGCCTACTGGGGATGGAGCCTGCAACCAGGCATGTGCTCTGACGGGGAATCAAACTGGTAACCTCTTGGTTCATGGGTTGATGCTCAACCACTGAGTCACACTGGTTGGATAAAACAAATTCCTGTGTTGCCTCGAACAACCACATCAAAAATACAACTAAAAGACGGAACGAACATCATCCAGAACCACAGGAAAGCTGGCTGAGTGGAAGTTCTACAACTAGGAGGAAAGAGAAAAGCATACCGAGGCTCAGAGGAGGCGCAGTGCTGAAGTAAAATACTAAGGTTCGGAGTGCATGCGGAGGGCGCGGTTGTAGTTTTCAATCGGGAGGGAGTCTCAGGCTCTGAGCTCCAGTTCCGGGCTAGTCTCTAAGGACCCACACTCATACGGGAGAAGCGGGACTGTCTGGCATCGCTCAGAACCCTAGGGCAGCTTTCTCTCTGTGGGGCTTGCAGCGACTACTGGGACACTGAGAAGCAGAGCCTCTGAAGGCAAGACTGAGAGCAGCCATAATTGCTAACCCCGCCCTGTTGATCCATGGGACCTGCCCCGCCCAAGCCCTGCAGGGAGGCTTTTGCTGGATGGCCTCAGGCAAAGGCTAGATTAGCACCTCCCTAGAGATCCAGGAGCCAGGAAGCCCAGAGGTCAGAGTGGGACCATCCAGCTTGCAGCTCCGTGGAACCATAAAAGACACACTCAGGGGGCAGACTCAGTGAGCACCAAAGCCCCATCGAAGCAAGTCTAGCCCCAGAGGGGTGTCTCCAGCACAGAAGTTCTCCCACCGCAGACACAGCTGATTCTCACAGCCTATTTGGCCTGGAGGTCAATTCCTCACAGTGATAACTACAACAATCAAGGCTTAACCACAGCAAGACTGTGCACAAAGCCCACAAGGGGGTGCACCAAGAGTGTCTACCTCAGGTAATTGGGACATTTAGCACAGAAAGGCACTCAATCAACACAGCGAAGCATAAAAAATGCCGAGACAAAGAAACAGGACACAAACGACAGAATTGGAGGAAAGCAAACTGTTGGATATAGAGTTCAAAACCACACTTTTAAGGTCTTTAAAGAACTGTTTAGAAGCCGCCGATAAATTGAGTAAGGCCCTCGAAAAGACTGGTGAGACCGCTGGTAAATGTAGTGAGATCCTCAAAAAGACTGGTAAGACCGCCGATAAATGTAGTGAGATCCTCAAGAAATCTAATGAGACCTTCGATGTTGTGATAAAGGACCAACTAGAAATTAAGCATACACTGACTGAAATAAAGAAAATTATACAGACTCCCAACAGCAGACCAGAGGGTCGCAAGGATCAAGTCAAAGATTTGAAATACGAAGAAGCAAAAAACACCCAACCGGAAAAGCAAAATGAACAAAGAATCCGAAAATATGAAGATAGTGTAAGGAGCCTCTGGGACAGCTTCAAGCATACCAACATCAGAATTATAGGGGTGCCAGAAGATGAGAGAGAGCAAGATATTGAAAACCTATTTGAAGAAATAATGACAGAAAACTTCCCCTACCTGGTGAAAGGAATAGACTTCCAAGTCCAGGAAGTGCAGAGAACCCCAAAGAAAAGGAATCCAAAGAGGACCACACCAAGACACATCATAATTAAAATGCCAAGAGCAAAAGACAAAGAGAGAATCCTAAAAGCAGCAAGAGAAAGAAAATCAGTTACCTACAAGGGAGTACCCATACGACTGTCAGCTGATTTCTCAACAGAAACTTTGCAGGCCAGAAGGGAATGGCAAGAAATATTCAAAGTGATGAATACCAAGAACCTACAACCAAGATTACTTTATCCAGCAAAGCTATCATTCAGAAGTGAAGGCCAGATAAAGAGCTTCACAGATAAGAAAAAGCTAAAGGAGTTCATCACCACCAAACCAGTATTATATGAAATGCTGAAAGGTATCCTTTAAGAAGAGGAAGAAGAAGAAAAAGGTAAAGATACAAATTATGAACAACAAATACACATCTATCAACAAGTGAACCTAAAAATCAAGTGAATAAATAATCTGATGAACTGGTGATTGTAATAGAATCAGGGACATAGAATGGGAATGGACTGACTATTCTTGGGGCGGGGGAAAGGGGGGTGGGAGTGAGTGAAGAGATTAGACAACAATCGTGCACCTATGGATGAGGACAGTGGGTGGGGAGTGAGGGCAGAGGGTGGGGTTGGAACTGGGTGGAGGGGAGTTATGGTGGGAAAAAAGAGTAACTAATGTAATAATCTGAACAATAAAGATTTAATAAAAAACAAAACAAAACAAAACAAAACAAAAAACAAATTCCTCTTAAAGTGGGTGCTCCCATGGAGAGAAGCTTGAATGGATAAGATTTATAGTTAGGATAATATTTAGCCCAGGACACACTATGGCTTTTTCAAACCTCTAGGACTCTAGAGCCTTATTTTTAGATTTCTCACCTGAGAATTTCTCTCAAACTTCTCAATAGGGATATATATATAGCTTTAATAGATAATATGTATTTTTTAAAAACACTTTTTTGAGGCTAAACACTATGGTAGTTCTATGACAGTGGCCTTAGCTTACCCCTGTTACTGTTGCCAAGTTTCCCAGGATGCACTGTGATGAGGCTGGAGTTTCCGTGCAAACCTTTCTCTGGTTAGACCACAGCCTCAGGATCCTCTGCCGCAGTCAGACATAACATTTATACTCCAGGCTGCAGGAGCAAAAATAAGATCAGCAAAGAGGTACCAGCCACATGTTGCGTACGTAGTAGTGTGTGTACGAAACATG
This sequence comes from Myotis yumanensis, assembly GCF_028538775.1. NCBI lineage: Eukaryota > Metazoa > Chordata > Mammalia > Chiroptera > Vespertilionidae > Myotis > Myotis yumanensis. Next base: position 11,152,093 of record NW_027223759.1, read on the forward strand.
AAGTAGAAATATGTATCAGATGGCGGATACCAAGAAGAGAGCCATCAGTCTAGTTGGAGTAGAAGGCTGGTAAAGCAGATTGGAACCAGACTGTTTAGGCAGCTTTGCTAGGTGGACTGAGGAGTTGAGACATTTTCTTGGATGTAGGGAGTCCTTGAATGCTTTTGAGCAGGAAAGTGAAATGATGGAGGAGACTTTCTAGAAAGCTTAACATGGCAGACATCTGCAAGGTGGTTCAGAGAAGGGAGAGACTAGAGCCTTGGAAATCAAGCATAACAAATCTAAGTATTAAACTATCTAGAGCAGCGGTTCTCAACCTGTGGGTCGCGGCCCCTTTGGCAGTCGAATGACCCTTTCGCAGGGGTCGCCTAAGACCATCCTGCATATCAGATATTTACATGACGATTCATCACAGTAGCAACGTTACAGTTATGAAGTAGCAACGAGAATAATTTTATGGTTGGGTCACCACATGGGGAACTGTATTTAAAGGGTTAGGAGGTTGAGAACCACTGATCTAGAGTTATAGTGACAATGAGATACTTAGTTAAGTGATTAATAGCTAGCATTAACAGCATGCTCTCCATGCCAACTATGCCAACTACTGTTGTACATGTTTTATAAGCATTCATTGATATTTGCAACAACACTTTGAGATGGATGTTATTAAATATCACTCTTTTCAAACAAGAAAGCAGAATCTCAGAGCAGTGAAGGAAATTGCTCAGTGTTATCTGGTTAGGAAGTGTCCAAGCTGGGATGCAAACTAGCTGGCTGCAAGGCCCTCCCCTTCAACCATGAGCTGCACTGCCTTCCAGCAATTTGTAGCCAAGCTGCTTGGTCCCTGGCCTTTCCCTGCCATTGTCGTGAGGCTGGGACTCAGCCTGGGACCATTGACATCACTCTGCCTCATTGTCTGTTATGTTTATATACAGACCTCTACCCTAGGTGGCATGCTTGCCCAGGTGTTGACTTCAAGACACTCCAAACACTTGCTGATGCCTTGCATCTGTTTCAGAGGATACCTGTGAGCCAAGCAGGGAAAGACAAGGCGCAAACACTATAAAATATACTCCTCATGACTGTTCATCACATTCTAGCAGAGAAGTAAGGAAGTGCAGTTCTTTCTGCCCTGTTGCTTTTCATTAGATGTTAACGATGTTACTTGCCTGGCCTCCTTGGCCTTGGTTCAGTGGTTTGAGGATGCCTTCAATTTCAAAATGGGAGTTTTGGAACTCATCTGATGCCAAATTGTTTGGTGTTTTACTGGCATTCTTCAGTCACCATCGGATGCGGAAAATTTGTTGTGAATTCAAATTGGCTACATAATTTTCTCAAAGCTATAGTGAAAGGTCCCCAAACATTTTGAGCCTGCAGATAATCCAGGCAAATAAAGTTTAGAAGAACAAAACTGAGAATAGATGCTTGCCATTTAAATTTCTTCTAACACCATCTTTATAAATTAAAAATCTGATGCAGAGTCAACCAGGAGGTGGTCTATTTTGATCATGTTTAAATTAAGGTAATTCCATATAGGCTGCATACAACAATATATATATATATATATATATATATAGTAAGAAGGAAAAAAAAAATATATATATATATATATATTTTTTCTTCTTACTATGAAACTTTTCCTACATAGAAACAGCCATTAACTCAGACAACCTTAATTTTAGCTGAGATTCTATCAGGGGTGGGCAAACTTTTTGACTCGAGGGCCACAATGGGTTTTTAAACTGGACCGGAGGGCCGAAACAAAAGCATGGATGGAGTGTTTGTGTGAACTAATATAAATTCAAAGTAAACATCATTACATAAAAGGGTACGGTCTTTTTTTTTTTTTTTTTTTTTTTTTAGTTTTATTAATTTCAAACGGGCTGGATCCGGCCCGCGGGCCATAGTTTGCCCACGGCTGCTCTAGATGAATATATTTACTGTTTTTCAAAATACTACCTAATAATAAATACTACCGTGTTAAAGGAACTCTACTGTAGAAAAACAGATTGTACCTTAATTGTAGACCTACTAGTAAACTATTTACAAATGACTGTTATCATATCATATAATGGAGGAACTTTGAGATTTGATTCGATATCAATTTCAACAAACATTTATCTAGGACCTGAATATCACTTAATTCATATGATGCAGTTTTACTGCCAGGTTAGATTCTCTGTGCTGAATTATATCAAAAACACGTTGTTGACTGTTCTAGCAGGATGCCTTCTGGTCAGGCCTAACTACACTCTACTGCATCAGCAGATCAACCCATTGATTAACTGTTGAGTCTACTTTTAAGTTTAAACTTTGGTCAGGCAGTGATTGAAATGGGTTTATTTTTGTAAACTAGCGGGATACAAAAGCAAGCAGACTTAGAAGGACTATTGAGAAATCCTGAAACCCTTTTGTTTAAAAAGTTCAACAAATGTACTGATTTCATAAGAGAAACATCCAAATCAGAACAGCTGCATGATAGAGGTTCTCTGATGGTCAACCTTTAAATACGTATTGATAAGCTTGTCAGGTCTCTGTAAAATTGTGTTCTGAGACAGGTAAGGTTAAGATTGTTAGAAAATTCATGAAAGTAGTATTACATTTTAAAAGTAATTCTTATTTGATTTAGTATGGGTCCAAATTTAGTTAGAAATGGTATTAAAAAATAGGACTTTAAAAAAAACAGTAGAGAAAGTTCATCAAATTCTTGAGGGAAAGTTTGACATTTGGGTCACTCTTCCTAATCATACTGGGCTTGTAGAATTGATATCGATCGAGAACTAAGAATTCCATTTCTGCTTAGGCGCTTTAAAAATTGATTTCAGAGAATCTACTTCTAAAAGATAACCTTCCCCAAATCCACTTTTCTTACTAAATTTTACTTTATATTATTTTACTGTATTTTATTTAATATTTTGCCCACAGAAGTGAGTTTTTTTTTTCTATTTAAACAATAAAATTTCTTAAAACGAGTTTTGGGCAGATGGTATGTTAAGTACAATCTATTTTTAAAAATTTAATGTATATAATATGCAAACATCTTGTAACAAAACATTCAGATGGTATCGTTTGAAAGATGCCCCTCCCCCATTTCCCATACTGCCTCTCTCTAGGTTTTCACATGTCTGTACAGCTTTATTGGCACATATAGACAAATGGCTTTCAAGTACTCCCCCTGTTTCGATTCCATTTAATCATGAAATTCGTTTTGTTGGTAAAGCAGTAACAGACTTCATAGGACAAATAATGTTTATCTCCTCCAAACAGTCAGTAGTAGATTAACAGTTGCAAGACCTGATTAAATAAATGGATCTCATCAGGGAGTCTCCTGTTTCTCTGGCCCACAGTTGGGTAATTCTTTGTTAGTGTCCAAGGAAATGTAGGAGATGTGCCACACTCTGTCAGGGCCACTGAACAATTGGTCTCTGCCCCACATTATTACTTTCATGATCAGAAAGAATAAGGTGTTCGGGAGCCTACCAGAAGGTCACCGGAGACAGGTTTGGATGACCTTCCACTATGCCCCCTCTTTCCCTTCCTGTCTGTCTGTCCTTCTCTTTTACTTTCATCCCTTTTCCTTTTCCTAAGTCTGTCAGGCACCCATGCTTGCTATTGACTTTCAGGATAACTCATACATAGATTTTATAGGCAGAGTCATATTTGCTTAGTGAGTTACACCCAAATGCCAGTGAGCACTGGTTTCCCGGCATTGCGGTCCAGTGCATTCTGGAGTCAGAGGGACGGGAGTTTGAATCCTGTGGCCATAACACATTCCTTAAATTAGCTAACTTCAGGTTCCTCTTCCATAAAATGGGGGTAATAAGATCTGCCTCATATGGCTGTTGTGAGGAGATAATGAATTAATGCATGTAAAATGTCCTAGCATAATATCTACATAAATGGTGGTTATTATCACCTTATTGTCAGCACTTGCCTTGTGAATGGCTGGGGGGAGATAGAAAAAGAAAAAAAATCCCGGTAAATCTTGATCAATGGCTTGGCTTCTGGGAAGGCACTTCCTGTGTTTGCAAAATCTTCTGTGAGGAAGTGAGAAAGTAGGGATCAAATGCAAAGTGACCCAGAAACTTCACTGGGTAAGATATTTTGAATTTGATAAAGTTCAAGGGGGTAAGTGAAACAAGTTTACAGGACAAAACCCAAAAGCTGCCATGCCAGATGGGGCCAGGTTGACTGTAAGCCAGTGTGGCAGCCCTGTTAGAGTTAGCTAAACAAGTGCTGTTTACTTAGAAAGCCAACAAGATAGTGGGATGCATGCAAGGCAAAGGGCAGGAAGTGGCCCGTCAGCTTTTCCCAGCGTTGGTCTGACCCCAACTGTGACTACTTTGTGTCTCCCCTCTAAGGAGGATGTGGGGCACTGGCAGAACTCCAGAGAAGAGCAAAAATGTAATTAAGGCTCAGAAAATACGGGCTAAGAGGAAAGGCCAACAAGCTGTGGGCTCCTTAGCTCGGAGAATAAAGGTCTAACCGAGTTGAAGGGTCATTACCAAAAAGACATCGGTTGTTTTCCATCTCCATAAATAACAGGACAAGTGGAGAGAAGCTTATATGACACTCTAGAACAGCCGTGGGCAAACTACGGCCCGTTTGAAATGAATAAAACTAAAAAAAAAAAAAAAAGACCGTACCCTTTTATGTAATGATGTTTACTTTGAATTTATATTAGTTCACACAAACACTCCATCCATGCTTTTGTTCCGGCCCTCCGGTCCAGTTTAAGAACCCATTGTGGCCCTCGAGTCAAAAAGTTTGCCCACCCCTGCTCTAGAAGGTTCGGGGCTGTGAGAATTATTAATAAGGAGGCTTTCAAGGCTCTTGCTGGTAATTGTAGAGGAAACGATTAATGCACAACTGAGGGTGTGCCCACTCATTCACATTTAACTGCAAAGGAAGAACGAAGGTGCTTTTCAAATACTAGCTTTTGGATTGTTTTGAAAACAAACCAGCTACTCTTTGAAATGGTTTTGTTGTTGACTTCCTAAATCCAGTTATTAACAAAAATTTAGTCTGAAGGTATAGAAGCAAATTAGATAGGTTCGGGATTTTCTGAGACAAAGCTTTGCCCCTTTGCATTGGTTTTGGCTAACACCGACTAACATGCTCTTTGCAGCTACATTTATTCACCACAGCCCGGAAGAATCCACTTGGGTTGTGACTTTTAGGAAGAGTCTTATAAACCGCAGTGGGGTGCCCATGTTATGGCATAGCAAGACTGCATCGAGGGTGCCCTGCCTTTTATCTATGCTCTTTGGATGGAGATAGGGAAGGTGGGGCCTGGCAAGTACTGTGAGAAGGAGTCTCAGCGCAGGAAGTGGTGGTGTCCGAGTTAGAGGGAGAGGAGTGCATTTGCTGCGGTAAATATATGGTCCCACAGTGCTGCCTGCTTTCTTCCACTTTAGGTGGTTGGTGGCTGACTTCACTGTGGATGCTTCCTCTGTCATTAAGGGAGGCCACACTTGGTAAGGATTTCAAAAACTCAGAATAGCTTTACTTATAATATTTCTTTTCTCCTCTCCATCTGTCATTCTTTTTATGATCACTTCTGTTATTAATTTTCAGTTATACAGAACAATGTATTTTGGAATCTTTCCACATTAGAATGCATGAACTATTGCTTTTTAAAAAAATTCCTGGGTATGGATATATTATCATTTATTTTTTTTCTATTATTTAAAAATATTTGAGATGAGTGATACTTGTGGAAGTCAGAATAATCGTCACCTCTGGATTAGGTATTAATTGGAGGTGGCATGTGTAATGTTCTGGGGGCCTATCTATGTTCTATGTTTGGCTCTGGCTGCTGATTACATGGGTGTAAACACATAAAAATGGTCTTTTTTGTGCACTTTATATACTTTATTGTACATAAATTTACCTCAATGAAAAATTTTAAAATGTGATTAAAGTCATTATACTTTAAAGATATTATAAAGTATTAAATTATATTTCTGAAGAAATAGGACAGGGATATAGAAAAGAAGAATGGAGAAGGAAGTGATGTAACATTATTAAGTACCTTCTATCTTATAAGCATATTATATAATTTCTCATTATCAACCACAACTCTGTGAAGAGGGTATCCTTATTCCATTTTTGTAGATGAGGAAACAGACTCAAAGGGTAAGGAAACCGCCCAAATTCACACACACTTGGTAAGTAGCAGAGTCAAAAAAGAAAAGAGAATCATCTTATTTGGGAAAGAGGGGAATATATCTTCTTCTAGATTTACATCTCATAAAATAATATGATATAACACATTGCAGAAATAACATTCCAAATGTTGTTATTGAAATAGTCATGATTCACCTGGAACAAAACCCTTTTCTCTGTCAGATCATAGATTGGAACTTGCTTTGTGGATTTGCCATCATCGGAAAATCATGACGTATCACAGACAGATGACCTGAGGTTGGCCTTGGCTCTCTTGTTCTTCAATGCAGAGATAGTCAAAAAGAGCCATACACATCTGATGCATATTCTAGCAGGTAAACATAGGTCCATACCTTTTATTCATGTCCACTCTTGAAGCAACAAGGAATAACATATCACTAACTTGGAGGGCGTTTCTAAGGTGATTCTGCTGTCCTTTAACCCTGCTTCATGTAGAAGAGCCCACGCAGCTGGGGAAAAATGCTGTACATTTGTTCTTTTTTTCTTCTTCTTTTTTAAACCAGTGATTCTATGTTTATAAACTAAAGGACGAAAGGGCCTAAAGGCACTCCCAACTCCTCCCGCATTATAATACATATCTCCAAAACCAAATCAACCAAGGAAGCACGCGTTACTCATTTAATCAATGATGTAATGACACCACATCTTTTACTTTAGGTTCTATAAGTCATATCGCTAGCAGGTGAAAGAAACCAATTTGTACAAAGATCTCCAGGCTTTTGTTTCCTCTTGTGTAAAATTAGGCCTCTTCAACGGCTAATGGTCTAAGATTCCATTGTTTACAATTCTAGCAAATGGGCTTTTTAGGGTTTAAAAGTTGCCGGGTTCCCAATAGATAACATTTCAGAATAGGATTTTTTCCAATTATGGGAGTGAGCTGATTATATGAGGAGTATGTGTTCTGGCTACATTCCTGTCGTTACTAAAAGAGCACGATATCAATCTCTAAAGTATGGATAAGTGGATTTGATGTAAACAACCTCATGCCAAGTGCTGAGATGTAATGAAAACATTATATAATTCAGTGATGAGAAGTGGAAAAATTATCAACAGGAGGAGAATGAAAAAAAAAGAGTGTTTTTAATAGTGAAAAGTATAGAAAAAGGAGTTTTAAAAAAGTCTCGTGAATTAAATTGAGGGGAAATATGCAGAAAAAAGAAAGCCAGTCTCTATAACAAAAATGATACAGAGGTTTATGCAGTTTATACTTTTATATGAATATCCCTAAATTGTCCCAGATCATCTCCTATCATCCACAAGTTCCAAAACAAAGACAATCTTTAACACTCACACATTTCTGAGGTTAAAAACCAAAGAATTTTCTACAAAAGCATATAATTTTCATGTTTCCCCAGGACCAAAATGAAAAGAAAGTTTTCAGATGCTCAAGTGGTTTAGGTTATCCTTTCATAATGTTTCAATATTTGCATCTTTGACAGTAGGAAATCTCTAAAAGTTTCCCCACCAGTAAATCCTCACTGAACACATTTCCTTCCAGCAGATAAAAAAGAATAACTTGATCAAACTCTCTGAAAATTAAACAGAGAGGATGTAAGTTGTTGCACGAAAGAACAGTGGGCTAGGACCAGTGGATTTGCCACTTGCCTCATGGCATAAACTTGGGCAATTCGCTCAGCCACTGAGCTTTACCTTCAACTTTATAGCCTGTCATTTCTTTGTAAATTTTACCAGTTTCCATTGCTACCAAAGCATCTGCGAATGTAGAAACAGATTTTTTTTTTTTTTTAGTTCATGGACTTGGAAGCCTTCAAATATTCAATATAAATATTCATTAATTTTGGCAAACACATGCCAAATGTTCTTAATAAGAAGATTAAAACAGATGTGATAGTAATGATTAGTAGGCAAAACAAGTCTTCCCAACTGTTTGCTAAGCTGTCAGGAAAAATCCCTTCTTCCCCCACCCTCTCACGCACAATAATTGTGTATAACTTTATTGCAGCACTTATTTGGCTCTGACAGATCCTTAGGCATCTTTCCAGTTAAAACATTAGCACCCTGAGGGCGGGCACTGTGCTGCCACCCTGTAAAGATCTCGTAAAAAGTGTATGTCCCTCAGTAAACTTTGTGGGTAAGTAAACAGCACAAAAATTTCCATTCGCTTCTCTCCCAGTTAGCAGCTTCCACCTCCCTCTTTCCCTTGCCCTTTGAAATGTAAGTGTAATGTTTGCCCATCACAAACAGCCTTGGGAGGCTGCATTGCATAATGGATGTCAAAACCAGCCTGGCTTAGCTCTGAGCTCTCATTCATCAGCCCTCTGACCTGGGAAAATTGTTTAACGCCTCTAATTCCTTCTCTGTAAAATGAAGAGAATAGGTTCTACTTAAAAAATGGACAGATTAAAAGAGGTCGGTTTGTTTGTTTGTTTATTTGGAATTCCTTCCTAAGCTGGAGGCAATCTGACCCACCTGAGAACCTTGGTTAACTTCCTCCCTGCCTTTTTTTCCTCCCTGCCTTTTTATGCCTGTGATCTTTGGGTACCACACAAATTGCTAACTCTGGCTAGACGTCAACAATGCAACAATTCGTGTGATGCCATGCCTCTCTTCCTTTTTTTCTACCCAATCTTACTATTCCCCTCACAGTACCGTCTGGAAGGCGACCCTGTTTTAAAGACTTTAGCAAGGTGCCTAGCGTAACACTTGGTAAATGGTAGCTATGTCTATTATTATTTCCTCAAAGGTACAGATATACCGAAAAAGCAAAAACAAAACAAAAGATGCCATGCCATTAGCTATTTCTTGCTTTTCCCTCTAGTGGACACATCAGCTTCTGGATTGGAGGCCAGCAGAAACTAAATGTTAATAGCGACTAGGTCTGAGACGCAACAAAACCAATCTGGAACATACCTCTGCTGATAAAAATTAGGTTTCTATGTTTTCAAAGCTGAAAGAGGTGCTCGGAGTATTGAAATAGTGGAAGAACAGGGTTGGGCTAGGTCGTGGTAACCATGAGAATATTTTATTAGGGCAAAATATAACTTGAGGCCATCTCTAGCCTAAAGCACCAACCACAGTATACAACTCCAGGGAATAACCTATAGTGATCTTTGTTCTTTCCTAACTGGCAACCAACCCTTCGGAATAACAACCTGTTTTGCCCTAGATTTTCACCAGGGTTGCCTTACTGTACGTACTTAAGCACATGTGCTTGAGTTTAATGGGAAAACATCTTGTGGACATGCTCACTAAATTTCCACCAGGTTTCTGCATTCGCCGGCTCAGGGAAATGCGGCCTCACCCACGTGTCATGTTTCCAATACCTCCCCCCTCCACCTGGATTTCTTGTACATTAAGCCAGTTATACAGACAGCAAGTGCTCTTCTGAACTCTCTGGAGCTGGCACCATCTTCTGCACATAAGAAGCATTTTCAAATTGGGTCACATGGAGCCCCCACTGAAAGGCAGAATTTCAAAAATGATGAGCAAAATGTGTACTTCAGGAGGTCAAATGCATGTCCTCTTCTAAGGAAGCCAAGACGCACTTTTCCTCCTTCCTTCAAGGAAGCCAGATGCTGACTCTTTTTTTTTTTTCTTTTTTTTGTTCAAGACTCAGCAGGAACACAGTGCTTTATTATTAGATAGAGGCTTGTTACGACACAATGACAGCGCTGTAATTTCCGACAGGGTGCAGCGCTTCACGCGGCTTTAGGCTAGCTGAGCTCAGTGTCATTGAGCAGCCCTGTACCTTTGACACAGGCCAGTAGCTTTATGTTTAAGTATCTTGTATTCTTTTGGGAAGCATTAGAAGCAGCAGTCGGGTTTTGCCTGTGAGCAGATTTTTTTCCCCTGGGGTGGACGTTCACAATGTCTATAATCGATTGCAAGTGACCGCAGTGCCCACTTCTGAGGCCGAAGCAATGCTAAAATCAGTTCGGCGTGGAGAGGGCCGTTTGGTTCTTTTGTCAAAGGCAACCTGTAATTGTAAAATTCCTCTTGCGTTTCATCGTCCACATAGACCTAAATAATGTGCCCTTGTTTTGTTTTGTTTTCAGGTTATGTGGTATGTGGTCATTCTTGCTGTTGTTTTGAAGTTGTAGACAGTTAAGTAAACATCTCAGGGGAATAGCTAAGATCTAAAGCTAGGAACGCTTCATAATTTTTTTCTATTTTAGGAGAGACAAGGCCCGGCTGGCGTGGCTCACTGGTTGAGCGTAGACCTATGAACCAGAGGTCACGGTTCAATTCCTAGTCAGGATATATGCCTGGGTTTTGGGCTCAATCTCTAGTGTGGGGCGTGTGGGAGGCAGCCATCAATGATTCTCTCTTATCATTGATGTTTCCATCTCTCTCTTCCTCTCCCTTCCTCTCTGAAATCAATAAAAATATATTAAAGATTTTTCAGAAGTCTTCTGCCCTGCCCTCCACACCTGTCTCTTGTTATCACTATGGACTTTTGCCCCAGGGGACTGAGTCTCTACATAAAAGTTGTGTAATCCTTACTTCCAAGAATTACCTGGGTGCAGACACGTAATACTCACCTCCCATGTGGACAGGCGTGGTGGCTGCTGTGTGACCGGAGACCTGCCCAGGGTGGGGTTGGAGAAGGAGGGTGAGAGATGGAATCCTCTGCAGCAAGCACAGCTGTGTAACAGGCCTTTGATCCAACAGCAGAGCTGGCTCGGGCATATTGGAGCCATCTCATTCTCCTTTAGCAATTTGACATGACTTGCTGCAGCTACTTCCAAAAACTTCCCCTCGTTCTGCTTAGATTGGGGATGGGATGAGGACAGAAAATGAGAGGTCTACAAAAAAGTATTTGTTCCTTCATCCATTTATTGATTATAAATTCAAGCATTTACTAAGTGCTCTTTATGGGTCCAGGCACTGCGCTCAATGTCTTATGTGCATTCATTCTCTTAATTCTTACAATAACCATCAAGTGGATCAATTTTCAACCTCCATTTAACAGCTGAGGAAACAGCCTTTGGAGAGGGTAAGAAACTTGTCCAAAGGTCACATAGTAAGAGGCAAAGGTGGGACTTGATTCTCATGTGATGCCAAGGCTGTGCTCTTAACCACTGTACTATACTGCCTCCCTGTGTTAACATCTTTTCTCTTTCCTCCCCAGCACCGGGGAAGATAATAGAAGATAAGAAACCTGCTAGATGCTTGGAGGTACTCTTATATGCATTTGCCATTACATTAATACTGTATTATTATGGAATAGTTTGTTAAATTGTAATGTTTATATGAAACAACTGGGAAATTTAAATAGGCTCCAGAAAACATAATTCAAGCTGTTTGATCTCTAAAATATGATTATAATGATCTCTTTCTGTTGGCCACTGTCTGTCTGTCTGTCTCTGGTCTTCTGAAGTGATCTTTTGTTTTGCATGAACAGTTGTTACTGAGCAGTACCAGCTGCAGGAAAACAATTCATGACATTACTGCCTCCCCCCCACCCCCCCCGCTTCCTCCCCACAACCTCCGGTCCTGGCATGCGCTATTATTTTGAATGAATGTGACTGACAGAGACGGGAGGCTTTCACATTTATTTCTCATATAAAATTTATTGAAGCAAAAGCTTCTCTAAGAGAGGCCCCAGCATTGTATCTGGTTCAGACGAAAACCTTCAGGGGAGAAAAGGGCTGCCAATACAATTTAGTTGGAAGATAGAGAGGCAGGAGGAGAGGAACACTTTTGGGAATTTTGAGCACTCTCTTCTATTTCTGGCACCCTGAGGGATAGTTACATCTCAAAGCACAAATTAGAGTAAAGGAGAACATCTGAGATTATATAATGTCCTTTGTTAGACACACCAGCTTTAGGGTTGGTCTAATTTACTTTGACTACTCATTTCTGAAAATTGCCTCTGGGATGCAGAATCCGTCCTTAAATTAAGCCTTTCCCTTATTCCATATTTCATGTGAGAGAGAATGTCCAGATAACCAAAATCTGTATGTATTCTCCAGATCTTCAACAAAGGTATAAAGCTTTCTGTTATAGTCGAGGTTCTCAGCCTCCTGTTTGTATTCCATGTTCAAGAGCTAGAATTATTGGCAACGCAAATGAAGGGTTTCAAGGGACCAAAACACACCACCATCCCCATTATAATAAAACACTATCTCTTCATGTCCATAATAGTAGCTATAGCACGGGCATGGCTTATATGCTGGCCTTTCTGCATCATGTCTAGGTGTGAGGACAGTTGTTTACAGAAAACATACGCTCTTTCTTCATTGCTGGTCAGCTCTTTTGCCATAGCTTTAAAAAAAAATTAAATATACTTCTATTGATTTCAGAGAGAGGAAAGGAGAGGGAGAGAGAGAGAGAGAGATACAAACATCAATGATGAGAGAGAATCATTGATCAGTTGCCTCCTGCACGCCCCCTATTGGGGATTGTGCCCCAAACCCAGGCATGTGCCCTGACTAGGAATTTAACTGTGACCTCCTGCATTCAACCACTGAGCCATGCTGGCCGGACATATTATCTTTTTCATCGCTGTGTGTCATGAGAGCATGCTCAGGCTAACCTACTTCAGATATATGATAAGAATGTGGAGAAGAGCCAAGACCAGTTAAACCACCTGACAGCCAGCCAACCCCCAAACATGTGAGAAGGCTCAGCTAAGGTCAGCTGGAATGCCTCCCCAATGCACACTTCTGCCTGTAGACATGTAAGGGACTGTACTGGGCTGCATATCTGGCGCTTTAGCCAGATGGGTCATGCTGTGTTGTCTGTTCCTAAAACACATAGATACGAAGGTACTGACATCAGGCCAGGCCTTGAGATATGGTCTCATTGCCCCTTCCCAGCACGCAGGCCTTCTTTCTCAGAAGGCCCAGAAGTCTCATTCCAAATTTGGGAGACAAAGAACTGGAAAAAGTATAAATAAAGAGAGTTTCCTCCATATTGGGGGACCCAGAATTTGAAAGACACATTTTTCTCTGGGTCTCCACAGAATTTAATGATAAAATGTAACTCCTGTAGTCTGGGCTGCAGTTCAGCCTCTGCTTCAGCAGGGTGCTGTAACTGTAGTCAGCTGACCAGCTTAATAAAGGCTCTTAAATTTAAATTCTGAGTCGGTGGTCTATCTCGCTGAGTGAACCCATAACAGGATCCCAAATGAGACCAGGAGAGCCACCCTGCTGACTATAGACTTATGAGCAATTATAAATGGCTGTTGTTTTAAGCCTCACAGTTTAGGGATATTTTGTTAGGCAGTCTCATTGTGTCAACAGATGACTGATACAGGCACTAATGGTTCTTCCCAATGTGGCCTGTCTCCCTCTTTAGCTTCATGTCCCACTACCCTAAAAGCACTTTAGCCAGCCAGTGAGGCTCAGGGGTTGAGCGTTGACCTGTGAACAGGAGGTCATGGTTTGATTCCTAGTCAGGGCACATGTCTGGGTTATGGGCCTGATTCCCCAGTAGGGAATGTGCAGGAAGCAGCCAATCAGTGATGCTCTCTCATCATTGATGTTTCTCTCTCTCTCCCTTCCTCTCTGAAATCAATAAAAAATGTATTTTTTAAAAAAGCACTTTACATTCCAGGCACTTTACTTGAATTCCTGAAATTGGACATGGTGTCTCATGCCTTTTGATATGTGATTCTCTATTTCTGAAACGCACTTCATGACCCGATCTGCCTGGACAATAATCCTTCCTCCCAGGCTTAGGTGTTATTCCTCTGGAAAGTTATCCTGATGCGCCAGGCCAGGTTAAGGGCTCCTTCCACGTGCCTATGAGTATCTCTAGCATAGAAAGGCACACACATAATTACAATTTCTTTAGCTAGATGTTCTCTCTTTTCCCTCACAGGCAGAAGCTCCCTAAGGCAGAAACTTATATTCTCTATATCCTGAATATAGCATTTGGCACAAACTAGAATTTCTACACAAACTTGTAAGCTTATTAAAAACATGTATTTACCTTAGCGTAACAGAGTTCTAAGTCTCATAAAGGAGAAATTTCTAAGAACAAGGAAGGTTTCACAGGAAATGCAGAAATTGAAATACTTTTTCCATTTAATGGTAGAGAGGGTTTGGGAGGTGGAGAATATTTCAGGCAGAAGGAACAGCCATGAACAATGGCAAAGCGGTACTTTGGTGGTTGAAATGTTCAGTATTATTGTAGGGGAGGATTCATGGTTTCACACAGTCCACTTTTGGGCCATGCTCATAGAGATAAAATATCACAGTACATGATCAGCCACTTGACATGGTATGGCATTGTCATTTCTTAAACTTCTTATCTTAGAGATAAACGCTATCCCTGCATTTAAAAAACGAAATGTTAGTATATTATCTGTTCAACAACCCACTTGTTTATATGACCAAGAAATGTCTCACTGCTAAGAGGTTAAAAAACACACATACTCTCAAAGCACATGGTTTTCTAAAGCGTGGGAAATGAAGCAGATGACATTTATCAAATGCTTATTAATCCATTAATAACCAGTTTTGCTAGGTCTCCAAAATTTGGGGGTAATTGGAATAGATAATAATTTTGGTGTAATGTTGATACAATTTCATATGCTGTTTAAACTGATCATCCCCTTATTTGGCTTTAGTACTTTGCAAAATATTTTCACAGGTAGTTTCAAAAATAGACCCATAACTGTGTCTATAAATACTTTCTTGCTCATATAATTAACCCTGAAGAAAATACATACATATGAAAATATATGTACTAAAATGGTAGGAATTTATAGATAATTTAAACATATATTCATCAAAATTCCCTTCAATGTGGTTAATGCTTTTATGATATAACAAGAATATCAAGAATTGATGTTTGAACCAAGGTTTACTATAAGGAACAATTGACGTGGGGTTTCTCGTTGCTGTGTTGGTTTGGTTTAAGGTAGTTCCAATACTCTGAATCCGCTTTTGCAAAATATTTTATTAAAATATTTGGGTGACCTATTATTTTTTTCACTGGAGATGCCAAGATAGGGATGAAAAGAGACTAAGGGCAAACAAGGCTATTGCAGGTGGGTGGACATTCTCTCTAGTTGCTTTCCTGTCATTTGGCAGGAAGTGAACTGGCCATCCCCCGCCCCACCCCTCGCCTCCTTTCCTTTTGCCCTCACACAGACTGTTGTTGATGTTCTCCGAGGACAGGCTAGGGAGTTGAGAGGTTCCTCTGAAGGAGGGCTGCTTTGATCTCTGCTGGACCTGCAAGTGACCCTGATCTCTTGGGTCATGTCTGTCTTTTTTTGAGGAAGGTCATGTCTCTTATTCCTGATGGTGTCTGGACAAAGAAAAAACGCCATCCCTGCACTCCTGACTGTGGGGTGCTTGGCCTCAAATACGAGTTTAGATTCCAACACACCCTATTGAAGAGGAAGCCTTACAAGTCCGACCGTTGGTTTGGGCAACTGAGAATGAAAGCATTTTTCTTTTGAACGCTTTGTGCTTTACAAAATACCTCAAGGGGAAGGTGTGTAACACTGAAGCCCTAATAAAGAACAGAGGAAAGTTTGGTTTCTTTGATGAAGAAAAACCTTGATGTATACAAATGGATAATACAAGTAACCCTGTCTTCTTAAACGATGTTACTTTATCTATTTAATACATTGAGATAAAACAAGATATAAGCAAAAATAGGAGAGAAAGGAAAACAATAGTTTTTTTCTTCCATTACTGTATGGAGATACTAAGATATGGAAATTATTCTTGGGATATCTATAATTCTTAATAAAAGTTCCAAGAAAATCTACTTTAAAAATTGCACACAAAGCTAAAGAAGAGAAGAATTCCACTTTTCGGGGGAATTCTCAGGGGCAGACATCTTAATGAGGTATCACTTAGGTGTCAAAGAGAAAATTGATGTTTCACTCAAATTGAGCTGTCCTGCTCCTATTTTCTATAATTCTTTCTAAGAGCTGATAATGAAAATTAAGGGAGGGCTCCTGCTTTCTTTTTCTGACGGTTCCCAGGTCAAATCTCCATTTCCTCCAGCTCCTTTTGGACCTTGTCCCTCCTGCAGACAACTGGTATGAATTCCTCTCTCTTCATTCCCAGGTGTAGGGAGGTAAGACAACAATTACAAACCACACATTTCTACCCTCTGGCAGAATATGATCAATAGTAAGCTAAATCCCATGGTTTAGTTTTAGACTTCAAGATCTGATTGCTTTGGGGACTTCATTCTTGATATTTTGAATTTATTATGTATAACTATGTATATATGCATGCATACATATCGATTTAAGTCCATATCTCCCTTAAGTACTTTAGTGAATCTTATAATCCCATGATAAAGCCCAAGCTCTTAGCATGCCCGGGATCTCCTACCTCATTCTTTGTCTGGTTGACCCTTCTTCTCTGTATGGGTTCAGCTCAGCATACATCATTTACAGGAAACGTCTTAATATCCAGAAAGTGTACAGGTGTCTCATCTTTGTTCCTTATCACTTAGCACATTATAAAAAAGTAATTCACTGATGGATTGGTTCAGCAAATATTTATTGAGCACTTACTCTTATTGGCCTAGCACTATAAACTCCACAAGGTCAGGGTTGTTTTTTATAAAACAGACGTTAATAAACATTTGTTCACCTAAAATGGATATATATTATTTTTAGTTTTAGGTAAAGGCTTAAATTGGTTACTCATGAATGAAATTGCCAATAGAGAGGCAATGTGATGTGGTAAAAAACAACAACAAAAACCCTACTGGAGTTATAAGCAGAATAGTTATTGGTGGTGGCTAAGAGCCTAGATTTCAGAGTCAAATTTCTTGTATTTAAAACCTGGCTCTTCTGCTTGCTGGCTCTGTGACATCAGGGCGATCATCCAGTCTCCTGTGTCTCACACGTGAGATGGAAGTTGTAATACGTGGCCCACCAGGTACTGAGAGTGGTAAGTGAGGAAAGTAAATTAAATGAGGAAGAAGTACTTGTTATTTATTTAATTTATTTATTTTGATTATTGATTTTCTCAGTTTCATCCTTGATGGTGCTGCTCAAGCTTTAATGTATATACAGATCAGTTGGTCATCCTGTTGAATGTGGTTTCTGATTCAGTAGGTCTGTGGGGCCTGAGAGTCTGCATTTATAACAAATTCTCTGGGGATCCTGATGCCCTGGTCCACATACCACACTTTGGTCTAGTCTAGAGCAGTGGTTCTCAAATTTTACTGTGTACCAGAATCTCCTGGAGGGCCTGTGAAACATGATTGTTGGGCCCCACCCCCAGTTTCTGCATTAGTAGATCTTGGATAGGGCCTGATAATTTGCATTTCTAACCAGTCCGTAGGTGATGCTAATGCTGCTAATTTGGGGACTCCATACTTTGAGAACCACTGATTCAGAAAACAGGAGATTGTTTTACTTGGAGAATAATTTACTTTTCTGTTACAGAAAACAAGAATTGGATCCTTAAGACTTAGGTTCTGACTCTTAGATTTTAGTTCTGGTGCCTAAATACATTTAGCATTATTTTAAAAAAATAATTGGCACTAATCTGTCCTTTATGGCTTTGTATTTTCGAAGGCCTGCCACAGATGTAGCAGTAATAATTGATTCCTGACCTGGGACCCCTGACAAGGATTGCTCTTCAAGTCAACGAGATTTTGGCTCATGATCAGATGTCCTCTCTCTAACATGAAGTAGCAAAGAGAGGAAACTATTTTAGTAAGGTTCTTATTAGGCATTGTGAACACTGGCTCATGTTTTGATAGCCTTTACCATTATATATAAGTACACTAGGATAATGGATTCTCTTCCTGGACTTAATGGAAGAGTTGGTATATTTTGAGGATGGGCATGGGTTATATGACCCTTCAAGGATTTATTCACAGCAAATCATTAAAAAAGACGGGGGAGTGGTCAAATCTGTCTCTAACTAAAGCAAAATTAGAAATATGCAATATCAAATCTACTAAACTGAATCATCCTATGTTTGCTGGTCCTCTAGCTCTTTGGAGAGGAGAGATTTTGCTTGCACATTCTAGATAAATTGTCTTTCTATATGTGAGTCTAATATTATTAGGACAAGCAACCCCTTTAGTTTAAAGAAGAAAAATAAAATACCCATGAAACAAAATCATGCTTCCTTATCCTAAAAATGGACCAACAGTGTATATTTTATAGTTACTATTCCTTCTTCTATATAGAAGTGTGTGTTATATTATGGGAGAAAGTTCAAGAGTGGTTCTTGTCCCCAAGATGTTTATAATCTAAGACTTGAGGATATGTTTTCATTGATTTTTTTTTAGAGAGAGATGAAGGGGAGTGAGAGAAAAAGAAACATCGATGTGAGTGAGAAACATGGATTGGTTGTCCTGTACACGCCCTGACTTGGGATCAAACCTGCAACCTAGGTATGTACTCTGACTGGGAATTAAACCCGCAGACTTTTGGTGTATTAGTTGTTACAATTGGCATATAACAGTATAACATCCTCTCATATGTTGTTAACTGAAACAGCAAAAAAATGTATATTTTCATTTACTAGGTGTACCAGTTAATAATGCAGATTTTTTTCAATAGCTGGAGTTACACATATGTTGATATATATGCAATTTGATATGTATCTTATTTTGTTGTATTGACAGCAAGCTTCAAAACTTCATATGTCAAATTTTCTGAAGGTGTTAACATCATAGAAATTTTTATGCTTAAAAATGTCAAATTTCGTGCCAAAAAAAGAGCATTTGCAGGGAGTTTTAATTCATTACTTTATTTTGAAGAAAAAGTTATTGTATATTTCGGGAAGCTTATGGTGAACATGCTCCATCTCAAGATACTTGTGAACCCTAGTTTAAACGCTTTAAAAGTGATGATTTCGATGTGAAAGACAAAGAACGTCCAGGTCAACGGAAAAAGTTTGAAGACCAACAATTACAAGCATTATTGGATGAAGATGTGTGTCAAACTCAAAAACAACTTGCAGAGAGATTAAACATTGCTCAGCAAACAATTTCCGATCATTTACAAGCAGTGGAAAAGATTTTAAAGGAAGGAAAATGGGTGCCACATCAACTGAACCAAAGACAAATGGAAAACTGAAAAGTCATCAGTAAAATGTTGCTTCAAGGGCACAAAAGAAAGTCTTTTTTGCATTGAATTGTGACTGGCGGTGAAAAGTGGATTTATTTTGAGAATCCCAAATGCACAGAATCATGGGTTGATCCAGGTCAACCATCAACATCGACTGCAAGGGTAAATCGCTTCAGAAAGAAGACAATGTTATGCGTTTGGTGGGATGAGGAAGGTGTGGTGTATTATGAGCTTCTAAAACCAGGTGAAACCGTTAATACTGATCGCTACCGAAAACAAATAATCAATTTGAACCATGCTTTGATCATGAAACAACCAGAATGTTCCAGAAGACATGGCGAAGTAATTTTGCTTCCTGATGATGCACCATCGCACTTCAAAACCAGTGAAAGGCACGTTAAAAGATCTTGCCTGGGAAGTATTAACCCACCCACTGTATTCACCAGACCTTGCTCCTTCAGATGACCACTTGTTCTGATAGATGGCACAAGCACTTTCTGAGCAGCACTTCAAAACGTACGAACAAGTGGAAAATTGGGTCTCTGAATGGTTTGCCTTAAAACAAGAAAAGTTCTATTGGGACGGTATCCACAAATTACCTGGAAGATGGGGGAAATGTGTAGCTAGCAATGGACGTTACTTTGAATAAAGCACTTTTGATGTTTCTCTTGAAATTATTTTGTTTTCTTTGATTACAAAATCCACATTATTAACCGATACCCCTAGTAAATGTACTTTTCTCCCCTATTTCCTCCAAGGGTCATGTGAAAGACTATATAATTCAGAGGAGATATTTTTGCAGTGAAAAAAACCTCTCATATTTAAATCAATTCAAATCTCTTCCTGACATCTAAGCTGTATCTAGGACACATCTGGACATTTGAAAACATCCAAATTGGGCTTTTCCAGTTTTTAGCAGAACATTTAGTAAATACAAATACAAGGAACTTACTAATCTTTTTTTTTTTAAAGGCAACAGCATTTCAGTGGGACCTACTAGTATATCCCCATAGCACAGCCTTTATTTCTTGCACCATCTCAGACTTGTTGATGGAGGAAGCTGATATTCAAAGGGTGTGGTTTTTGAGGTTGCCACATGGCCTTGCCATGACTTAAAATATCTCTCTCTGGCGGCCAGATGCCTGGGGAAGCACCAAACACAGGATTCACTGACCTCAGAACTGGATGCTTTAGGACTGGAGGCTCTTTCATGGCATCTCAGTTTCTGTTTCTAAATATCTGGAACACTTTAAGCCTTCAACCAGGATCTTGCTCCTCTTTCCCTCTTCCCTTTAGTGAAGGGAGGGGGTAAGAATTAATTTTGGGCACAGAAAGTGAATGCTGATCTTTCATCGTTCCCCTGAGAACAACTAATCTTTAACTACTTTCCAGAAGAAAGTCTCCCTTCTTTAGCCCAAATCCCTTGGAAATTGTGTGACTAAGAGCTCTGGGGAACCGATTCTGGAAGTCTACAAATAGGCCAACAGCCTCAGATATCCTCTTCAGGTTCAATTCTCCACTTATGTAGATGCATAAAATGCAACTTACTTCTAGATATTCAATGATGATGTCTTGAAAAATTAGAGAAACAGTCATTTTGAAGGAAAGGGCAAAGTATTTAGAAAGGGAAATTATTTTTTCTCCTTATAGAATGGAAAAATGAGATAAATTGGTTTGAAAAGAGAAAAAATAAATGTATTGCAGGGAGATTTTTTTTTCATCAAACATTTATGGAACACCCAGTATGTGCTAGAGACAGCTCTAGGCTCTAGATTAGTGATTCCCAAAGTGGGCGCTACCGCCCCCTGGTAGGTGCTGCAGCGATCCAGGGGGGCGGTGATGGCCACAGGTGCATTTGGGGGCGATGAGTAACTGCTATTAAAATTTTAAAAAAATTAATTTCCAGGGGCTGAGTAATATTTTTTCTGGAAAGGGGGCGGTAGGCCAAATAAGTTTGGGAACCACTGCTCTAGATATGTAATAGTCAGTATACTAGGTAGACATGTTCTTTGGCCTCATGGACTTCCCACTCTAGTGGAAGGTACATGGCAGGAATCCTATCCCAGTGTGTGTATATATCAAGAGGGAGCAGAGAGTTCTCTGAAGGAGTGATGTTCAAGCCAAGAACAGAAAATGGTTAGATGGACAAAGTCCTCAGTTTAGTTTGGATTCATTTTCAATGGTCCTGTTACAAAAACAAAACAAAACAAAAGTTCATTTTAAGTATTTTATTTTTTCTATGCTTCTATGGTTATCCATCAGAGAGAAAATTCTGATTTCAATAGAAAACAATTGGATTGCTACCTCTTTCTCTACCTCTTACATAGATATTTATTTCTCATATCTCACTATATTATGATTAATTGTCTGTCATTCCCTCTAGATTGTGAATCTCTTCAGGTTAGGGATTATATCTTGTGGTTTCTGTTCTGGCACATTACAGCTCTCTGATGAGTAAACAATAAAATCAAGATAGATGAATAAAAGAAACAGATGATTTTTAAACATCATTTTGCATTGAGAAAAGTCTTATATCAAAATATATCTCCTTATATCCAATTTATTCAAATTTTAATACATTTATTGAGCATCAATTGTGTGGAGGCTCTGTGTTTGTCATGGGGACGTAAGAGTGACCAAAATGCACATGACACTGGTTCTTGTGGACTGTGCAGTCTGATGGAGGAAGACAGACTTTATATAAATGATCGCTCAAGCATCTAATTCCTAACTCTATCAAAAGAGACAATGTAGGTAAAAATATTGAAATAAAAGATTTTAGCTGAACATGGCAGAACATTTTGAAATTTTGAAAAAAAAAAGTATTATAGATATTTTAGCTGCTTGGCTTGGATCAATTGCTTATGGAAAAACACTTTTTTTTTTGTAAACACCAGTCTGATTCCCCCAAAGTTATTTCCCAATGGTCTTGATAGCTAGTGAGTCTGCACCTTACTTTGCATGAAAGTTTTTGACTTCTAAAAAATTGCTGATACCTATGATCAGGGGTGTATATTCTTGCACATTAAGAATATGAAAAGACAAATAGATGCAGGAGGGAGAAAAGAAGAGCACCAGTCATTTGGACTGCTCTCCAAATGTCAGAAAGACTACTCATGAAATAATTGTACACAGCACAACATATATTTTTTTTTTCTGGCTCCAGATCTAAGAAAATAACTTACATTCACTTTTTAGTAGTAGAAGGTGAACACTGGAGGAGCAAGCTGACCTCTTTTATATAGTAGGACAACACACTTTATTAAGTTGATGTTTCATAGTTCCCTTTGCAATTTGTAGGCATACGTTAGAGGCATGCGACCATGCTTGCATTAGAAGAACTCCCTCAGCACTTTTTTTCTTTCTCGTCTTCTCTTGTTTACCTTTTTCCCTTTCCTTTATGCATATCTTCTTTTCCCTGAATGATACCATGTGAACCTCTGGGCTGCATTGCTAATATTAATGGCATATGCTATTGATGATAAAAAAAATTATGGAGCCAAGTGGGCACATGAATGGTATGATAATACTGAAGAATACTTTTTACAGATAGTTAATTTCTTAGGTCAAGGACACTACTAATAATCTGAAAAGGAAAAGCTTATTTGCAACTGTTGGTGAATATTGTGCTATTCTTGATGAAAATCTTTAGTCCTAGTCTGGGGTTCAATTGCTTACCGTTTTAATAAAAATATGAGAGCTGAATCGATAAGAATAAAGATAACAAGTTAAGAAAGATAGAATAAAAGAATGAAAAAAAAATGAAAGTGTGAACCGCTACTGATAGCCTCACCACTAAGGCAGGCCACTTCCTGAAATCAATTTTCCCTGTGTTCCCCTTGTCAGATAACAGCCAAATAAGAATGGTATAGGAGAAGCAGAGAGTAGAATGGTGGTTACCAGAGGCAAGGAGGTGGGGAAAGTGGTGAGATGTTGATCAAAGTGTGTAAGTTGCAGTTATGTAGGGTCAATAAGTCTAGAGACCTAATTCACAGCATGATGACTAGAGTTGATAATACTATATTGAGTATTGAAAATTTGCTCAGAGAGTAGATTTCAGGTGCTCCTACCACACATACACAAAAGGTAACACATACACAAAAGGTAACATTAATTAGCTTGACTGTAGTAATCACTTCACTATTCTATGTATATCAAAGCATCATGTTATATACCTTAAATATATATAATTTTTATTTAAAAAATGAATTTTATGTAGGATGCCCTAAATCCTGCAGTTTCAACAGGGTGATAATTGTCTCCAAGGAGGAGACAATTGGTATGTGTGTGTGTATAATACTACTTTCTTAATGTTTTAAGTATAGATGTACAGTATATAATCAGATGCACAATATACCTATTATATTAACATTTCATGGTCAGGGAGGGATTAGAAAAACAGTTCCTCAGAGGGAAGGCAATAATGAAAACGAGAAACATTGCTCATAATGGTATCTTTGTTCGGCACAGAGGAGATAATTTACTTCTCGGTGAAGCTTCTTAATCTTAAAGAATTTTATATTTATGTTATAGCGTCAATTAGGAAATGACCATGAGGGGATAAAGCCAAAATGGCTAATAAATGATGAAAGAGTCTGAGGCAAATTGACAGGCTTCTTTCTCAGTAGCTTCACTCTACTAGTAAATCAATAAACCTGGGTCAAAACTGACTCTTCATATTGTCAATAAAGAAGTACTAGGAGGTAAATCCTGTTTTGCTCATTTTCAGAATGTCACTGACAGGTTTTTATTTTCAGAGCCCATAGTTATCATGTGTACATGTTCTATACACACTCTCTTACCTGACCCCCAGTTAACAAACTTGGCAAATTAATAGAGGTTCTCTGTGCCCTCTGTTATACGTCCTGGCTGAGGCCCATGGCACTTTGAACACCCCAGTCTAGTAGGCTACACATGCTTCTCTCCTTCCCCATTGATTTATATGCTTACAAAGAGTCGGCTTGGTTTATTCCCAACCTGTTAACTCCACTTGCATTTGTTACTATACTTTGTTATTATTTAGTGAGATCGCAGGTAGGCTGAATGCAAAAAGGAAGAGGATTATTGTTTCTACGGAACCAAAGTTAAATGCTTCAAAAAGAGTCAATAAGGAGAGTCACAACTTTACATCGAGAACAAAGTGGTGGTGTGATTGACCCTAGCCATGTTCAAGTACAGGTACAAAGAATGTAGAGCTTTGGATTTAGCCAGGCTTGAGATTTGCAAGAGGAGCACGATGGAGAAGGTCCAGGCAGTTAAAGGTGTAGAATGAATAAAAAGCAGTAAGCTGGAGGAAGCAGAGGATCAGATCAGTGATTTGGAAGACAAGGTAGCAGAAAACATCCAATCAGAGCAGCAAAAAGAAAAAAGAATTTTTAAAAATGAGGATAGGTCCTGGCTGGTATTGCTTAGTGGTTAAAGTGTTGGCTGGCACATTGAAGGATTTGATCCCCAGCTCTGGTGAGTGCTCCTATCTATGTCTCTCTCTCACATTGATGTTTCTCACTCTCTCTCTTTCTTCCTTCCACTCTCTCTAAAAACTCAATGGGAAAAACATCCTTGGGTGAAAAATGACAACAACAACAAAAAACCCCCAAACCCCAAAATACTAAAAACCAAGGATAGTTTAAGGGAACTTTGGGACAACATGAAACATAACATCTGCATCATAGGGCTACCAGGAGAAGAGAGAGAGAGCAAGGGACTGAGAACATATTTGAAGAAATAATGGTTGAAAACATCCCTAATTGTGTATCTCACAGAACTAGAACAAATATTCTAAAAATTTATATGGATACCATGGATTACTACTCAGCCATAAAAAGAAGGAAACCTTACCTTTTACTACAGCATGAATGGACCTGGAGAGTATCATGCGAAGAGAAATAAGCCAGCCAGAGAAAGACAAGTACCATGTGATTTCACTTATATGTGGAATCTAATGAACAAAATAAGCTAACGAACAAAATAGAAACAAACTCATATATACAGAGAACAGAGTGACATTTGTCAGAGGGGAGAGAGTTTGGGGGGCTAGGTGAAAAAGGTGAAGGGATTAAGAAAAACAAACAAACTCATAGATGCAGACAATAGTAAGGTGATTACCAGAGGGAAAGTGGGGTGGGAGGAGGTAGAAGAGGATAAAGGGGGCATAAATTGTGATGGAAGGAGACTTGAGTTGGGGTGGTGAACACGCTATATGATATACAGATGATGTATTATAGAATTGTACACCTGAAACCTGTATAATTTTATTAACCAGTGACAACCCAATAATTTTAATAAAAACCCAGCCAATTAAAATATTAAATATCCTCCTCCCTCCCAAATAAAGCCTCCAGTTGGAAAATATATTGAAATCACCAAGAATTTACCCCAAGAATAAGGTTGGAGGGACCAAGAATTTACCCCAAGAATAAGGTTGGAAGGAGACAGTCAATGGTTCAGGGAATAAAGAGTGAAATACGATTCGGTAAGTGACAAGTATTGAAGTTGCTCAGAGGACAGAGAACGTTGTGAGCTGGCACATCAGGGAAAAGTGTTGTGGAAGAATGGGGTTGTGTCAGGGTGCTGAAGGCTGAAGAGTGACATTGGGATAGACAGAGAGGACAGGGACGGCATTTCAGGTTGTGGGTCATAGAATAAGCAGAGGCCAAATGGCAGGAAGGAGCATGGTGTTTTTGGTGTTTTGAGTTTACAATGTATGGTGGTTTTTAGATTGTGGAAGGTTTGGAATACTGGACTAAGGATTTTTAAAAATATATATATTTTTATTGATTTCAGAGAGGAAGGGAAAGTGAGAGAAATAGAAATATCAGTGATGAGAGAGAATCCTTTATCAGCTGCCTCCTACATGTCCCCTACTGGGGATTGAGCCTGCAACCCTGGGATGTGCCCTGACTGGGAATCGAACTGTGACCTCCTGGTTCATAGGTCGGCGCTCAACCACTAAGCCACCAGCCAGGCTGGACTGTGAATTTTTGTTTTTGTGTTTTTTACGTTTTCTGTAGTAAAGTAATTATAGTTTGGCTATTGCCTTTTAGAATTCTCTCAAAGAACTAATCTCTAATGGTGTTATTCTGTGAGCGAGAGTTCATTCTTACATTGAAGTTTTGAGGCTGTGAGCAATTGCCTATATTAAGATATAAAAGAGCAGATGAAAATAAATTAGAAAATTAGAATACAAAATTTGAGTTTGCCTCCAAGTAAACTATGTTTTCAGAAGCTTGTGTCTGGTAAACCTCAGAGTCCTTATCTTTGAACCCTGATCTTAGAGCTCTTTATCTTAGAATGTCAACCCTTCAAGCTTCTGATTTTTTTCCATAGAACTAAAAGTAAACCCAGTTAATTCTGCCGCTTCCACTTCCTTTTGACTTTCCATTCACTATTTTCATGAAGCACAATAACAATTGACTGATTTGAGATGAGATATTGAATGGTCATGACCAGGGTCTTCTATTTCCTTAGCTAGAACAGGGAAAGGCATGTTAGCAGATTCTACTTGAAGTTTCATCAGAATAAAGGTAATTATTTTTGAATGAGACAAATGGTTAGTGAACTCAAGCTATGCATGCTTACAATGTCCATCTCCAATAGGGTCTTTCTTTAGT
Source organism: Myotis yumanensis (assembly GCF_028538775.1). Lineage (NCBI taxonomy): Eukaryota > Metazoa > Chordata > Mammalia > Chiroptera > Vespertilionidae > Myotis > Myotis yumanensis. Next base: position 11,178,868 of record NW_027223759.1, read on the forward strand.
TTTCATCCCTCATTTCCATCAGGGTCCTAATGGGAAAGAGATGACACATTCAAAGGTTTACTTAAAGAGACTTTAACTAAAGGACTCTTAACAGGGGTGTGTGCAGGGTTAAGGGAACTAAGATGATGAAGCACTGAGGGGATTAGCAATGTTACTGCTCCTAGTCCTGAAGGGATAAGGAGAGTGAGTGGTGTTAGAGAACCTAGCAGGAGCTATTGCCATGAGAGGGAAGCATCTAACAAGAGCTGTGGCTATCAGCGGAGGAATGAAACCACAGTCAGGGAGAGAGCGGAGTAAATACTCAGGTCTCTCTTCTCACGCTTCAGTGTTCTCTAACTTGTGAAACCCACCTGGAAGCCAGATGGCAAGTGAGCCCTGATGATACAGCCAAAGAGGTCAACCTCTCGAGGTACAGCAAAGAAGAGAAAGGCCAAGAATAGGACTGGAGAGGACCAAGGAGAATAGCCAGCATCCTAGTTACTTAACTCTTCAATTCCTTAGAAATTCATGTACTTTCAGTTTCTTCCAAGAGGAACATTTTATTAAAGTTTGCAAATTAGAAAAATCTGGAGAAGTTATTATTGTTTTAAATTGAGCCATGGTGAGGGTTTTGGAGAGGGCTCAATAAGTAGAACATACTGGGGAATAATCCAAGTAATGGCAGGTAGAAGCTGAGCTACCATGTGTATGTTGGATCAAGTTAGGTTGGAGGGAAAAATTGAATTTGTTTTGTTAGTCACACAATTCACAGTCTTCTCCACCTGGTCTTAGATGGCACCAAACTGTGTATGGGAGAACCTGTTTCTAGAGGAAAGTAGAGAATGTGTGCTTCCTCTGGACAGTTTGGCCTCCCCATCCTTTTCATAAGAAGATGGGGAGAAAAGAGCAGGCCTACCCACCAGGGCAAAGCCGGGAGTGTAAAGTCCAACATATGCCCTTGGAGAGCAACTCATGCCCAAAGGAAAGATGAAGCTGGTCCACACATGCCTCCTTATTCTTCCCAAACGTATCAGGCGAGCAAGTCTCTCTACTACCTTGGGGCAGAGTGAAGGGAGAGCATTGGAGGGGACTGTCTTTTTTTCCATCTCACTTTCTCATTCCTTGGTTCACCCAACTTACGTGCTTTCAGCAGTAGACACCCTATAGATGCTGGGAATGCAAAGATGAATAGGCTGCGATTTTCCCCAGATGGTAATAACAAGAACAGCGAACGGTTACTGAGGATGTTCCTCAAGGCAGGACATGTTTTTATTCATTTCTCATGGAACATTCCCAGCTACCATAGAGACAGATACTGACTTTATTTTACAGCAGAAGAAATGGAGGTTTGGCCAGGTTTAAAGGACTTGCCCAAAGTCACAGGAATGAGTGGCAGAGCTAGGATTCAAATCGAGGCAGTTTGGCTCCAGAGCTAGTGTTCTTAATTCCTTCCCGTGTCATAGGCCAGTGGTGGAGACAGGCCTGTGAACAAATAATTACAGTGTAATGAATGAGGTAAGTGCTAATAGAGGGATGCACAGAGTACAGAGGAAGGAGTGACTAAACAGGCCTATGTGTGTGACATTTGCGTAATTTCCTCTGTCTATTGCCAGAAATTAACAAATTGAAGTCTTCTGGGGGCTTGATTTATTATTACTATACATGGATTCAGATAGAGAGCTCAATTCATGTTTCCCTGCTGCCCCTCCCAAGCATAGCAGCACTTAAAATAATTTCTTCCTGACATCTTGGCCCCGCTCCAAGAGTTCTGCTCTAGCTTTTGGACAAGGCAGAAACAGGAAGAGGACATCCTAATGTTCCCCGATGAGAGACTTAAATTGGAATTTGGAATCGTTTTGTGATTAAAATCACTGTTAAGATTCGATTGTCCTATACCGTCCATGCATGTGTGTATGTATGTCAGTTGCATCAGCCATGATACGTATGCTATATAGAATCACCAAAAACAGCTGTGACATTGGTTAAATTTCTATGCTTCTATAGTTTGCAGGTCTTATATCAAATGAAGACGATTTTCTCACCTCAAAGACTTTTTTTGGTTATGACTTTATCATAACTTAGTAGTAATATATCACAATTTCTGCTAATCACACACGACCAATTACATTTCTATTTCATTCCTCTAGGTAGGAATTGTTTAGATTTGACCTCCTTTCTCGCAGCTTATCTTTGAGGTACTGAATACCCATACATTTGGTTTTTGTATCACTTAGAACTACAGTAGGCATCATTAAGCTTATGTGACCAGATTGGGTACTGTAAACAGCTGTCTGCTGCCGCCCAGTGATGGCCCATTCATGCCAGGATGTTGAGCACATCCTGTGGTTTGGTGTAAACACCAGGTGGGATTCTAATCCATTCAGCACAGAGCCCCTCAGTCTTTCCTCCTTAATAAATGAAAATCGCTGGGAAGTCCCTCCTCAGGAATTCTCTATTCCCTTTGAAGTCAGTGAGTCTCACTCCAAAATGACCCAAGAAGGGGGCTGGATCAGCTCCTCCCAAGCTCCCTCTGGTCACCATGTATTTCTTGGAGTGACCGCAGGAACTCACAGAGAAGTTCCAAGGTAACATGTAGCCCTCTGGTCCTAGGTTACTCTTCACTGACTTTGGTTTTCAGTAGAATAAAGTCAATTTTAGTTGAGAACATGGCCTTATTACATCAACTCCTCTCCTTCAACGGGTAACATTACTCCTCCCAGAGTTCTGTAGCTTCCATTTAGGGTGCTGCCTTTGGGGGCTACCCAGGAAAACAAAGGGCTCTGAAATTAGGCCCAACTAGAATAGGGAGTGGAGACCCAAACTTTTCACTTGGACTCAAAAATCCTGCCCAGAACTCTCATTTACTCCCAACATGGCCATGTTCCTCTGGCTCTCCTTGTGATTGATGTCTGTGGAGCAGAAGTGCTTTCTCAGACATGAGGACAGTGTTTGAACGTGTTGCTAGGACATCGGTGGAATTTCCATATTCTATCCCAGGAAAGAATATAATTTTTCTTTGATGCCACATTCTTCTTTAGCCAGAAATACAAGGAAACCACTGTTTGCAGTGGGTTTTTTGGCAGAACTCTGAAGTGTGGCCCGGGTCTGGGAACCCACAATCCAAGAATAAGGCACCATTTATGTACAAAATTGTTGAATTTGGGTAGAAACTAGGTTCAGCTATGTTTGTGAAGCCACTGTCTTGCAGGGTCAGAAAGAGCTTATTTTTCAAGTAAGTGTGTTTCACTGTTTACTGGCGACTCTACCAAAATAATTATTTCCTGTGTGGGTCACTGGGAGTGAGGTAATCCTAAGGAAAATGTTCCATTGTGCTTACTGGGCTGGGCAGAGCAGCAGCTCCAGACTTTCCATTAAAGCAACAGTAATTGTGTTGAATGGGAAAGTCTGGTTCATGTGCCTTTGAGAGGGAGATTCATTTTCTAATTGATACTTTCAGGATCTTGTGAAGATATCAAATATGAAGGAACACATACACATATCTTTGCGTGCCCTTATTATGTTGGTTCATTTAAGCAGTTTTACAGAACTGTTCCTATCAATATAAAAGCAGAAACTTACCCTGAACAAGTTGTTAATTTGCTTGTCTGTCTTGAACCACTTGAGGGCATGCTTCATTTGCCTTTGTCTGTCATCCTGGCCCATAGTGATAGGCTGATCACTGAATACAATGCTCATTAGTCATCGGAGGATGAATGCATGGCTTGCAAAGTAAATGAAGTCCAGGGAGGGAACTAATAGCCCAAAATTGACTTCCCTGGCACAATGACACCAAGATGAGAGAGATTTCCAGAAAAAGGGCCTGGCCAGCCAGGACTAGAGCATCCCTGAGGTGCTGAACCCCATGGTTCCAGAGATTAAACAACTCTGTACTTCCTACTGTCATCCTCTCTGGAGGCAGAGAAGTTAGGCACAGAGTTATCCACAGCAGTTGCCAGAGATTGGCACAGCAAGTACAGTGAGCTGTGGCAGCTGGATCAACAGGTGACAAACTAGGCCAAACAGAATAGCACTTCTGGTCTATAAAGCAGAGGAATGCTTTTGAATATACATCATCTCATACTTTACTCTGCCTACGTACCACTCTGGTATAGGAGCTTAGTGTGTACATTACAGATATAGAGCTTTGTATTTTAAAAAAAAACAATGTTCATTACTGGTTAATCCACTCACTAAATTTTTTATTGAGTGCCTTCTATATACCAGGCATTGCATTTATGAGACACAGAGGGGAACAAGCCAGATATAGGGGTCCCTTCCCTTCAGAATTTCAGCTGCTAGTGGAAGAGATGGATGAAAGCACAAATATATATATATATATATATATATATATATATATATATATATATATAGTGATCATTTGAGAAAAATTACCTGGATATTGAGGTAGGGAATAAAGGAAGTACCTAAATTACACAGGGTGGCCAGAAATGATTGTCAGGTGGAGAAGAAAGCTTTGGAAAGAGTGAAGAGGAGGAGCATTCCAGACAGAAGAAAGAGCTCATGTGAAGGACCAGACACCTAAAAGAAAGTGGTGTTTTAGAGCATAAAAAACACAGTGCTCATGCGTTTGCAGTAGCGTGAGTGAAGGGGAGAGTGTGCCCTAGATGGCAGAAGTCCTCCAGGGATTTTCAGCTCTACAATCAAGGACAGAATATCAAATGAAGAATGTGGGGTAGTTGCAGAATCACCAGGGGGTTTGACACCATTATCCAGAGCAAGAGGTCTGAGCATGAGAGTGGGTCTTCCACTGTATGCTGTGTCTCATCTCAGCACCATATGTCCCACACAGCTGATGATTTTGGCCCAAGTTTCAGGCCCAAATGAGAAAACCCTGGTTGGGAGTGGCCATCCACACCCAGCTGGTTCTTGGAAATGGAAGTGGAGGCTAAAGAGAATGCTGATATTGAAGTGTGCAATGCTTTCTGCACTTTCTGCTCCTGATCTTTCAGGGTAGAAGACATCTGGGAAGTGTCCTTTAGGAATGTCATTAAGAAGCTACGAGTGTGTGTGTGTGTGTGTGTTTGCAATCCACATGTAGGTAGATGGATGCTGATAACTGCCAGATGTATTGGCTTATTCAGGTTTTAAAAAAATATATTTTATTGATTTTGGAGAGGAAGGGAGAGGGAGAGATAGAAACATAAATGATGAGAGAGAATCACTGATTGGCTGCCTCCTGCATGTCCCCTACTAGGGACCAAGCTCACAACCTGGGCATGTGCCCTTGACCGGAATCAAACAGGAACCCTCCAGTCCACAGGCCAACACTCTATCCACTGAGCCCAGCTGGCTAGGGCTTATTCAGGTGTTTTTAACCAGGGGTCTGACATAATCTTGGGCAGGAAAAAAATTATATCTTTATTTTCACTAACTTCTCTAACTGACATTTAGCATTTCAACAATATATTTAGGCAATGAACCATAGTAATTTTAGCATCAGTAGAAATCACAGGTATTTTCATATCACATTATAGCTTTTGCAGGTATCTCAAAAAATATCACTTATGCTTGTCACTACTTCAGAATTATAGTAGTTATCACACCATAGCTAGATCTTGTTATTTAATGTGCTAATAAGGCACATATATTACTACATCATGTTTTAAAAGAGATTTGAAAACTGCATTTCAATACTCTGGTTTGTTTGCAATCCTATGCAATCCTTTGCGTTTCAAAGTGTGGTTGTGAGAAGGGGTTTGCAGGTTCCCGGATGACCAAACAGTTCCTTGACATAAAAAAAGTTAAGAACCGCTAGACTTAATGGGTCATCTTGCCAATTTCATGTAATAGGAATATTGGGGACAGACTCCCACATGTCCACTTTCCTGGGAGGCATTTTGCATTCTGACTGAGTAGAAAAAGGCAAGAGGCAATAGTCCTTGTCAACCCCATGTTTGTGCCCAAGCATACATATTTTTATCCAGTTTGTAAACCAATTCAGAGCCTGAATTTCTGAGAAATAGAAAGAGAGTCATACATCAAGAGAGCCAAGAGCGAGAGGTCTGAGAGAACCGTGCCCACAATCTTGGATACAAAGAATGCATTACCACAAGCCTTTGCTAAGTAGAGATCTGGGAAAAGAACAGACATAATTTTCTCCCAACTCTAACCTCCAGGGCCTACAGGAAGTCCATCCAGCCAGCCTGAGCCTTCCCCATTCCCTAGGGCTGTAGCCTTGGGGTCCTCAGAGAGAACATCTGTAAGCACAAGGCAAATCATTAGCCAGTCTGCCACCTCCCATGGCTGAGCCACCTGATGGATGCTATTTTTAGAAAGTCTAATTTCTGGCAGAGACATAGCAGCCACAGCAAGCCCTGAGAAGTCAGCCTGGTTTCCCAAAGGTCTGAGGTGGCACCCCTGGATAAGAACTGCTGAAAGAGGTGTTTGTTCACTTTTAAAGAGATTCTAGAAATAGAATTTAAAGCTCAAGAGGCCATCCACTCCCCACCATCCTCCACTCTCCACCACACAAACAGAATGAATAATAGTTGCTGAAAATGCCTCTCCCATCATATCACTCGGTCTAGTGGAAGCTCCTTCTGAAACAATGGTTTAATGAAATGATGCTTTAATGGCAAAGAGCAAGGAGTCAGAGAAATCAACTTTCCCAAGATCACAGTCTCAGAGCTGGAGGAACTGTGTTTCAGTCCTTGCCTGCTGCTTTGTAGGTCTTCTCATCTATGAAACGGACCAATGAGAAGGGCTCATACACAGGGTTTTTAGGAGTGTATGTGTGTGAATGGAAAAGTGGCTCTTCAATGCTGGCTAATCTCTAACTGCTGTAACTTCTTTTTTTCTAGACAAGTGTGATAGTCTCAAAAAGGTTCCCTCCTCCTCCTCCATCCCCTCCTCAACCTCCTCCTCCTCCTCCTCCTCCTCTTTCTCCTTCTTTAAATCCTCGAGCAAAGATACGTTTTTATTCATTTAAGAGTGAGAGAAAGGGGTTGGAAGGTAGAGAGAGAGAGAGAGAGAGAGAGAGAGAGAGAGAGAGAGAGAGAAACATTGATATGAGATAGAAACTTCAATCAGTTGCTTCCGTACTTGCCCTGACTGGGTATTGAACCTGCAACCTTGGTATGTACCCTGACTGGGAATTGAACCTGCAACCTTTGGTGCACAAGATGATACTCCAACCAACTGAGCCACCCAGCCAGGGCTGTTCCTCCTTTTTAATTAATACTGAGGTATTAGTTGATGTCCAGGCCTATTTCCTGTCATCTCCTTTCTTTCCCCAAGACATTATTCTCTCTCTTATCTCTTTAGTCTTTCTCTCTGTGATGTCTTCCTGGCTGGAGCATGAGAACATGCTCACCTGTCTCTCCCTCTTGAAACAAACCCTCCCCTGACCTTACGTATCCCTCTGGCTCCTGCTGCCTCATCCCACCTTTGGGACCTGTCTTCCTGCAGTGAGCCAGTGTCCTGCTCTGGGCCCAGTGGTAGCTTTGTGGTGAAGACTGCCCTTGTAGGTGGGGCCCACATTTTTCTAACAATGTTTGTGACTGATAGGTAAATCTGCCTAACTCTGGGGTGCTTGCTGTGGCCACAAATCTTTGTTTTTAAATATATTTTTATTGACTTCAGAGAGGGAGAGGGAGAGAGATAGAAACATCAATGATGAGAGAGAATCATTGATGGGCTGCCTCCTGTACACCCTCTACTGGGGACTGAGTGCACAACCCAGGCATGTGCCCTTGACTGGAATTGAACCTGCGACCCTTCCATCCACAGGCCCATGCTCTATCCACTGAGCAAAAATGGCAAGGGCAATGTGGCCACAAATCTTTGCCACGTTCTCTGGTAGCTCTCTATTCATAATATTTGCATCTCCATCAGCATGACTCATTTTTCTTTCTTAGTCTCACTTCTTAGATTTAGAACTGAATTAGCAAGGAGAAGGAAGTGATCTGTTGGCCTCCTGAAATCCCAACTGTGGAAAAATGCCACGATTTAAGGGACAGGTGGGGGAAAAGCGGGCTGAAATCTGATCTATGTTCACGGCTTTTTTATAATCCTGACCAGGGAGCCACAGAGAGCCATGACTAGCCTCCGCCTTGCCCTTTCCATGTTCCCATTGAACCAGTATGAGGCCTCAGAAATCCCATTCAACATTGTGATTCAGGTAGCTCATATCAATCAATTGGAGTTTATGTCAGAGATGAAACCTTTTGAAAGCCTCGGTCTCACATGCTGATACCTCCTGAATCTGTCACAGCAGCCCAGACCTGTGTGCTGACCCATCTTAGGAGGGTTTCTCATTGTCCTCAGCACAAAAAAGAAACTTCTTACCATGGCCTGATTGCCCCCGACTGCCTGTCACCTCCCTTGCCTTTGCTCAGTTCCTTCTGCTTCAGCCACTCTGAGCTCCTTGTGGTTCTCTCGGGACTTTTAGATTTTTGCAAATAGTACATACTTTGCCTGGAAGGAAAGTCCCTGCTTTTAGTCTGGTCAGTTTTGCTTCTTCAAATCCCTGCCTCCCTGCCCAGAGAGCCTCTTCAGGCAAGTTAGGGGTTTCTTCTTCAGTGTTTCTTCCAGACTTAAATTCTTGGGGGACAAGGGGACTGCCTTAATTTTCCTAGACCCTCGGGATGTAGAACAGGCCTTCTCTATCATGGGCACTGAACGCATGTTTGCTGAGTGAATGAGTGCATTTTCGAGGTCATCCTGTATGATTCTGCTACACTTGTTTGTTACACTTTGATGCCTGCTAAATGATTCCAAATTTTCTAGAAGAGTCCTATGACAATTTGGCACAGCAAAGCTGGGCAAATTACATACAGTGACCAACAGCATGAGAGATCAGTGTAGATTAGATTCTTGATGTGGATGAGATTTCCTCGTGTTTCAATGAGGGAAATTATGACTTAGGTTGCAGTCATTCCAAAACTGAGCAGCCTGTAATATAAAGGGAGCTAAATGCGTGGGGACAAGTTTAGTCTGGAATTTTCCTCAAGACCATGCATAAAAGACATCACATGCACTGTGGTGTAAATGACTATTTCTGGATGGATTCTTAGACAAATACTAGATTTGTCTGAACCTTGCCTCAGGACATAGCCTCTTTAATCTTGCCCCTTATTGTTACTATTGGGCTTCTTGTAACATCTGGTACAGCTTTTTCTCTCTCTCTAATAGTTCACGTGTGTGTGTGTGTGTGTGTGTGTGTGTATTACAATGTGGAAGTACAGTGACTTAGAGAGAAAGAAAAGTGCAGTATTTTCCAGGACTTAAAGAAAAAGTTAAGGCTTAAAAACTTGGCATGTTTTAGGTTTGTACTAAATCTGGCACATGGCAAATGCTTAATGAATTTTAACTACAATTATTATTTAAATTACTCATATTATTATTAGCAGTAATAAGATCCAGGACGTGAAAGCAGGTTGTTTTCTACCAAAGCAAGTGTGGGGAATATACTCTCCTGGCTCTACATTCTCCATAGGAAGTAGAGATTGTATATATTAGCTGGAGTTCACCCAAACTACTTTTGGGACAAACAGGATCATGTGTTTGGAACAGAGGTCAACAGCTGTTACTCCTCTGTGGCATTCCGGAGATGTGGACAGATGTATTCAGATGACCTTCCTTATTCAGTGAGTGTGGGAACTGGTGGAAGAGGGTGGGGAGGGGGGAGATACAGCAGTGGGGAGGGTGAGAAGGCTCCCATGGGGGCTCAGTAACATGAGCGACCATTGAAAGCAACGTTGAAGCTAACAGTTTTATTTCCTGGGGTTTCCGTACTAAACACACGTTAGGGGATGAGGGCCCTTAAAATTTTTCTGAAAGGATGAAAACCAGGCATGACCATTTTCCCAAGGCTGGGACAAGATTGCACTTCCTGAAGAGGTCAGAGGTTGCCTGTTTACCATTCCACTGATTGCACAGTAGGGAATAGAAGAGAGTCAAATCAGGTTCAATACAAGATGTGGAGTGAAATACATTCCTTCCCTAGCCCTTCCAACCCCAGTCATATTTAATTAACATTCCTATTTCTAGAAAATATCCAACTGTGTCAGTGGCTTCAAAAAAGTAAAAATTCAGCCTGGCACAGGGCCCTTGGTATATTTGTATAATGCCAGCAATAAAGCAGGCAGCTGGTCTTCCATGAGCCAAAGAACATGGCCGTGAGACCATTCGTTTTTCAGAATAATAGGATTTGAGAACACCACAGAATAATAGGATTTGAGAACACCACCGTAGACTTTCCTGATAACAATGTCTTTGGGTCCTAAGACCTCTAAGTCTACACTGTCATAGTGGTTTAGCCAGAGTCTGCTTGGCAGTCGTCTTTCTCAGTCTTTCATGATGGTGATTGATGTTTTCTGTATCTGCCACTCTCCTTCTGCTTTCTGTCAGATTACCAAGTGAATAAACCCATTGTCAAGGAACTGTCTAAAGCTCCCATCAGCATTGCCTGGGCACATGATGGATCTTGCTGACGGTATACACATTCCTCTAGGATCTCGTCAGCATTAATTCCTCTAGGATGATGTCAAAACTACACGAATTTTGCTTCTTCCTCTTGATGGAGTCTGCATGAGTATAGAGTCAGCAGGGAAGCAATGAGGACTGCATCCTCCCGATTGAAGGAAGACACTGCAAGTCACATAGAATCCCTGCTGAATTCGTATGAAGATGGCGCGAAAGGTCAGGCGTGCCTACCAAGAAGATACATTCCTCTTTACAAACCTTGTTCCTAAGCACTGCACTATCAATCACATATTCCAGCTGTTGGTTGATCAGGATTGTATCAACTTCCACCATGATGCTCTAATCTGGAGTTCAGTTTTTGAGTCAGACAGAATCAAGTTTAAATCTTTGCTTTACTTCTTACTGTGTGATTGCAGGCAGATTACTTAACCTGGCTAAGCTCCTGTTTTCTTATCTATAAAATACAGATGTTAGTATCACCGACCTCTTAAGGTCATTGTGGAAATTAACTGAGATGATGCAGGCATAATGCTGAGCCCAACACCTGCCAGCACGAAGCCTCCAGGAAGTGTTAGTGACTGCTTTTACCACTTGGAGCCTTAGACCTGCCTCTCTTGGTAAGTGGTCAAAAGGTTTTTAGGTTATTGTTTTAAGCTATTTTTCACCATATTTTTCATGTAATCCTTGATAAAACCTCTGAGATTGTTCCTGCAAATATATTTTTCTCTAATATTTGTTTACTCAGTGGGATTAGTTGATCAATATGGCAGTTATTTCTCGCCTTTTCATTTCTTTTAGGCACAACATAATTTTTTTTCAGGCTTTGGTCCTGCTGGTTTGTGATAATATGCATGAATTTCTTTTTAACAGTCTTTGTCTGTTTTTGGAATAACTTTTTTATACCAACTTCATAACTCAAAGAAAGAATCTCAAGCTTCGTTACTTTCCCACAGTCACCGTGTGAGCATTTGAACCTCTGTATGACAGACCTTTATGGAAAATTAGACACAAGTTTCTAGCTGAAATTTAGATAAAAGAAAATATTATCCTGGTAGGCTTGCTCAATATTAATTAGAGATAGCCAAAGGGTTTCCCATCATTGGCTGGCTTGGCAACTATAATTCTTGAAGTCTCTTCAATGATATTTTGTAGTTTATACTGGTGTAGGTTATAGTGAAAAGAACTATGCACCAAGGAGGTACTATGCTAATTTGTAAAACAGAGTTCTGGTGGCACTCATGCTATGAAGTAAAATCAATCTATGTAAACATATCAAACATATATTCAACTAGAGGCCCGGTGCACAAAATTAGTGCACGGGGGGGAGTGGGAGGGTGGGTTGTCCCTCAGCCTGGCCTGCACCCTCTGGCAATCTGGAATCTCTCCTAAACCAGCAGTCAGACATCCCTCTCACAATTCGGGACTGCTGGCTCCTAACAGCTGGCCTACCTGTCTGCCTCATTGCCAGTAACCACTCACCTGCCTGCCTGATTGCCCCTAACTGCTCGCCTGCCTGCCTGATCACCCCTAACCACTCTGCCTGCCTGCCTGATCACCCTTAACTGCTCACCTGCCTGCCTGATTGCCCCTAACGGCCTCTGCCTCAGCCCCTGCTGCCGCGGCTTCATCTGGAAAGATATCCGAAATGATATCCGGAAGGTCGTTCGGCTGCCTGGTCTAATTAGCATATTACCCTTTTATTATTATAGATGATCCATTTTGGTTGATCCAACAAACATTTGCTCAGCCCCTTATAATAAGTGTGAAATGGAGATTCATTAAATCTTATTTCTATCTTAAGGGTGTGGAAATTCACACATTGTGTGAGATATGAACAATTTATTGTGTGAGTTATTTTATTCCTACTTTACACATGCAGATTTGAGGGTATGACTTTCTAAGATCTTATGGCTACCAAGTGGCCCAACTGGGACTTGTCCCCTAACCCTGTGGGACTTCAAGTCCTTGCTTTTAGCTACTAGAATTCTCAAAAATCTCCCCCCACCCATACTGACTACTTCTCTGACACCAGTTGGTTGTCCTACAATTTAATTTAGTTCTGACACTATTTAATTAGAGCTAATGTCAGATCCCACGAGTTAAGGGCTCAGTCCCATAAGATTGTCCCTCCTACAGATGCCAATTGCAAGTCCCAGGTTGCCATTTGTACTTCTGATGGACTGGCTATAAATTGTGTTCCCATGACCCGCCTCTCTGATTCAGAGGATAGGGAGAGGGGCCAAAAGTTTCAAGCTTCTAATCATGGCTTGGTCTTTCTCGTGACCAGCCCCATCCTGAAGCTATCCAGGAGCTGACCAAGAATCACCTCCTTAGAACAAAAGATGTTCCCATCACCCAGGAGATTCCAAGGCATTTAAGAGCTCTGTGTCAGAAACTGAGTCAAAAACCAAATATGAAAACAAAATGCTCCTAAAACCTTTATTAATTAGGAACTTACAGAGGTTTTAGGAGCTCTTGCCAGGAGCCATGGATCAAGGCCACAATATTACAATATTATATCACAATTTTACATGCCCCAAGATTTTTTCTTTTTAAGTTTCTTAATCCCAAGTGTAATTCCTATGATGTTCAAAAAGCTCAGAGAATTTGGTCATTTGTACTATATTTTTTCTCTGACAAGTCATGTAATTGGGACTTCATTATACTTCTTGATTGATTACGGTCATTTGTTTCATCACAATGCACATGTCCTTGAATTTCAAAATCATGTGTGAATTTCAAAAATTCCGGCATTTCTCCAGAAATATCCAGGTGCATTTTTATGGAACATAGTTTGATTATGTCTTCACGGCATCTTGGGGCCAACCCCTTTCCCTCTCACACTCCAGTCACACAGGCTAGATGTCAGATGCCTTGCAAGAGAAAGATAATGCACGTTTCTTATTCTTTTGCCCCGAAGGAGTTTACAATACTGGAGAGGCTTGACAGTAAGGAGGCAGTATAGTGCTGTGATTAGGGCATAGCAGTTCAAGTTAGAAAGATCTAGATTCTAATGCTGACTCCACTGCTTCCGGAGACTGCTCAACTCTCTCAGAGTCATTTTCTCATCTGTAAAGTGGGGATAATAGTAGCATGTTCCTTACAGGTTGTGTGAGTATTAAATGAGATCAGGCATGTGTTGTGCTTGCTACACAAATGCTAGCTACTTTTATTATGGGAAACGCAGTAGAGACTCAGAAATCTCTGCATTGATGGCTTTAATGTCCTTTATTTCATCTCTATCATTTCCACTTCTCAGTACATGTGAATGCCATTGCATTTCAAGAGCAAATGTGAAAGGACCCTAATGAAATGATTTGCTTCTTTAGTGCATACATGTTTATAAAAAAGAAGGCAACTGCCAACGTTTGTATTTCCTTTCACTCTAATGAATGAAAACCAAATAAGGTTAGTCAAGTTATAAAATCAAATATAGTTATTTATTATTTTGTGAGTTTCTATAAATTAGCTAACCTCTGTGGGCTTCAGCATCCTCCTCTGCAAAATAAGGAGTTAGACCAGATAATTGCACTGTTTCTTTCCAGCTGAGTTTGATTCAACCAAGCATTAACATATACATAATATTAGCTTGATGTTATACAGTTATCTTTCATATGCTCAACAATACTTATTCATTTTCTTCTTAGCTTTTTGTTACTAGTCAGAGGGAAATTCGGGAAGTCTTTGTTTCTCCTGTACATATTCTCAATCTCTATGATGAATTTCAGAGCCTCTTTTTCTAGATCTGGGTGGTCTGGTAGCTCCAGAATAGGGGTAACCTTTTAGAGAAGGTCAGCAGGCCTCCTTGAAATGGTTCCTGGAAAGATATCAGGGCCCTGGGTAAGCTATAGGCCCCCCTAACTGGGGAGAGGGTCAGAGCCAGGAATACTGGGTCAAACTAGAAGTGAATCTCCTCCAGGACTGGGGGCTTTAACTTCATTATTTCCCTTTAGTTCAGAAGTGTAAATGAATCATTTTCAAGGACATGTTGCTCCAAAGGGCAGAAAAATGTGTCAGTATGGGCGGGTCACAAAGACTGTGTTGGTGAGAAAATTAAAATGTGGACAAAGGAGGTCTATCAGGAGGGAAACTTTTTATCTGTCATTCAACAGGTGAGGAGGGTGGGACTTAGAGCTAGGTCATCAAGGATGTTCACAGTAGCATTTTAAAGTAGCAAAAATTGGTAACAATACTAGAGGATGCTTAAACAATTTATGATATGATTATAAGATAGCGTATTATTCATCAATTACAAATGGTGTTGATAAAGAATACTTATATGTCATGGGAAAATGTTCCAGATATAACAGATAAGAGCATATATCTGTTGAAAACTCTAAATAAAACATGACTTCAAATATGTAAAAATCTTAATAGAAAAACACATGGAAGACAATGGACCAGAAAATTAAAAGCATATCAGGGTGGTAAGATTATGGGAGATTTTAGTTTTAGTGATTATTTTTTACATTTCAAAAGGTAAATGTAATTTTTTTCTAAATTGTCTATATGAAATATGTCTTACTTTTAGTCAGAATAGAAAGCAGTACAAATTATCTTAAAAAAAACACCACCAACAACAAAACCCTTCCATATACAACCCAAAACCTAGGGTAATTATATCAAACTTAGATGACCAGGAAAACAGAAAAAATGACTGGGAAGGTTTTGAGAAAGCCAGCAAGTACAAGAGCCTGAGTCAGGAGCCAGACGAGGAAGCAGAGTGGGCCACACCAGTGGAAAGATTCAAATGCAGAAGGCATGGCTGAGGGAGAGGGCTGGGGGCGAGGGGCCGGCCTTGGGGAGCCTGCTCTGGAGCCTCCCTTCCTGCCTCTCACTTAACATTGAGTGATTCTTTGAGGGACATAGAGAGCATTTGATACCAAAGGGCTTTTGGTCACTTTACTGTCCCCCTCAGGACTTGTAATGTTATTTGACTCTCCCTTTGCTTAGGGAACCTCCTCTTCTCAGTGGGCTGTGAGGTTGCAAGGAGGGTGTGCCTCTCAAAGTTCCTAGAAGTGAGCTTGGTGTAAACAAAAGGTGCTTGTGTTAAGTTCTCCAAAGGGCTACCTATGTCTAACACACAAGTTCAAGTCCTAATATTAATGACTCCTTTCAACACTGGTCTGAATTTTCCCAAATCCTCAGTGTAATTCTTATTGTTGTTATTTAACTCTAACAATACGTCTATCCCCATCTCTCCTCTGTGAGAGGCTTTATCCGTTCTTTAGAATGCCTTGTTTGTCTACCCTTACATTCCTGCTGGATTCCACGCACCAGTTTTCCCCAGCTGTGACCCCAGACTATGGAGAATAATTCTCATGAGCCCATCAGAGAGTGACTGGCAATCTTTTTCAGTAACAAGAAAAGGATGCCTTTAAAAGAAAAGTCTAAAGTCATCAAAACAATGGTATATCCTGTGTGAAACAATGCCTTGAAGTTTGAGGACATGTGGTTTGATCAGGTGCCCCAGCGAAGTTAAGTTGGGGGTGGCCACAGATGACGGAGACTCACAGGCCTTGGCAAGTGCGTCCTCAACCCACCTCACACTTAGGGCTCCTCCAGGAGGAGGGGCTGCAGCTCGGACCCACCATTAGCACAATGATCCTCAGGCTGCTCCTGGCTCTCAACTTCTTCCCATCAATTCAAGTAGCAGGTAAACGATTTTGATTTCTTTCCTTCTCTGAGTTTTACCCGTGAAATTTGAGTATTTGAAGTGTAGTTTTGCTATAAAATGGCAATCTGCTATTTAGAAGCTCACTGGTTCTCAGACTGTATTATGATATTTTAATGAACATCTTTTTGGAATGAAATAAAATTTATTTAGCTATTATTTGAAAATGTCATATATATATTTTTTAATTTAAGAAAACTACGAATAGCAGTTTTGTTCTGAATGCTCTGGAATTAGACTGCCTGCATTCATGTCACAGACCCATTTCTCACTAGCTAAGAAAGCTGAGGCTAGTGTTTAACCTCAGTTTCCTTATGCGTGGAACGACGGTGATAATAACCTCATCTCAAGGTCATTGTGAGGATAAAATGAAATGATCCATGTAAAATGCTCAGTGTAGTTAGTGCTTGGCTGGCACGGTAAGTGTTACTTGTAATTACTATGTCTACCAGAATTGCAGGAGTGCCAAAATGAATTTGGAATCATTACATAAACGGGCACACTACAGATGCTAATAAATTAGGTTTTTTGGTTTTGTTTTTATGAGGGGCTGGAATCCATTTTCTTAGATTAAAATCCCTTAGGGTCCCAGTGATGAGGACAAGGAGGATGATACACCAAACACTATTACAAACCCTGTTTCAGATGAAGGGATGGAGGGGTAGGAATGCTAATTTGCCCAAGGGTATGCAGGTACTAGTTGTTGGAACCAGGGTTTGATGCTAGAGCTTATCTATGCTCTTGACCATTATGCTATCCCACCTCACATGATGTGGGTTATAATTTTATAGCTGCAGACACACCCAAGGTTCAATCATCTTTAGAAAAATCACAATTCCAAACAGAAGGAACTTGTTGCTTTGGTGGGCTAGGGTGAGGTGTTTGTTCAGCTTGGTCTTAGAGTTGGAAAAGGGTCCTGTGTGGCTCAAAAATTGGACTGACAGGGGTTGATGGGATGTTTAAATAGAGTTATTTCTTTCCCTTGAAGATACATTGAAAACCCGGTACCTTCAATTTTCTATTTCATTTATTTTGGTGTGAGAAGACCGCATTATTTGTTGTTCTTAAATATCACGTGCACGTGCTCCAAAGGGTATAATTTCCCAACCTGCATAAGTACAATAGTTACATATATGCCCATCTGTTTCATTGTTTGATGTGCCAGTGAGGACACTTACAAATTGTGTGTATTTATAAAAGGTGTTCATATAACGAAACACAAGCTGGTGATGAGACAGGCTTTGCCCCAGTGTCTAGGACCAAGCATTTAGAGCTATTAAATTCATTTAAAAAGTATTACATTTATTTTTAAAAAGGTCTTTAAACTCTATTTTAAAGGGATCTTTAAAATTTATTTTACAATAATATTTAAAATGCCTTAGTTTGTTAGACAGCAAAGAATTGGCAGAAAACAAATGGGTGGTTGTACACAAAGCACTTTGCTGAGTGCCTTGTGGACAGCCATCTGCCATCAGTTCGTTCACTGTCCTTTGAAGGTATTTTTTTGCACGACTCAAAGCTTCATATTTTTCCTTTAGAACATCTGCTAAAAGGGGGGAGCTAAAATGGCAGCCAGAGGGTTCACACACGCAAAACCTTTGTTTTTTTCAACTTTAAAATACATCTGCTTTTCAAACACCAAATCACCCTCCTAATAACTTTTCAGGTTTGCTGCTGAGTGGTCAGCCAGTGAAGTAGGAAAGGGTTTGGGGTAGAGAGGGCACTTCTGAAATGCTTCTTCCAATGAAAAAACGTTTGAGAAAACACAATGACAACATGCACAAGTGTATAGTCCATTCACATCAGTGGTGCCAACCCTTCCATGCGCTCTCTGTTTCTCTGTATTTACCCTATAAGAGGAAGGAGCAAGATCATTCTCTGGTCAGAGTGTAATTGTCCTCCTTAGGATTGTGAGAGGCTACTGGTATGTCTGTGTTGAATGTATGTGTGTGTTTAAAATACAGAAGAACAGTTCCCCCCCCCCGCCCCCGACCCATGAATTTAATAATCCTAATGCATTGGCTCACAGTGTAGTTTAAAATACTTATTCTAGGAAGGTTAAACCTACCCTAATTCTTCATGATTTTAATGACACTCTAGAACAGTGGTTCTCAACCTTCTGGCCCTTTAAATACAGTTCCTCATGTTGTGACCCAACCATAAAATTATTTTCGTTGCTACTTCATAACTGTAATGTTGCTACTGTTATGAATCGTAATGTAAATATCTGATATGCAGGATGGTCTTAGGCGACCCCTGTGAAAGGATCATTCTACCGCCAAAGGGATCGCGACCCACAGGTTGAGAACCGCTGCTCTAGAAAGATCTTTATGGCCAAATTAAAGAAATATGACCTAGAAAGTGTGAGGAAGCCTTAACTTAGACAATTCCTTTGCTCAAGTTACATGTTTTCTACAAGATTTGGGTAATTGTACCGTTGAGATCCATCACAGGATTTCTCTGGGCTTTGGAATATGAGTCCAGCTCAGAACGGTAGGCCGTGGAAAGGGGCCTGACTTGGGACTGACGATGGAAGAAGTGTGCATATTGTTCGCAGATGTGCAGCCAATATTGGCTATTTTTCAGCAAGCTAGTTATTCACTCTGAAGACAAAATCAGGACGACACCACTTATTTTCTCCATGAGAGCATTTATTGTCATTTAATCTTAGCAAATAAACCATCAAAATGGCAGTTTGAGCAGGATTGGTTCCTCCAGTGCTGTTGCATTTCCATTAGCATGTCTTTTTCTGAGCGAGCCAGGAAGGCAGAAAGATGGTATTTAATCGTCTCAATGATCAGCAAAGCAAGGTAATTAAAAACTTTATTTTTAGTTCAGCAAATGACCCCTCTGAGGTAGCTGTACACGAAAGGGAGTAAGCCACCTCACAAAAAAAGGGCTGCTCTGAGGCTGGACGTGGGAAAGAAAGGTAAAAAGAGGAACATCAAAAATGCGATGTAACCAGCAAATTGCTGAATCTACATGACATTCAATACACTGTAGCCAGTTTTCCCGACTGTTCAGAAATTGATTGGGTGTTTTTGTCTTTTCAAGTAAATTTGATGGACATTTCCAAAGTATAGAACTTGCTTAAGAATTGTCTTTTAAAAAAGGTAAAGATACAAATTATGAACAACAAATATGCATCTATCAACAAATGAATCTAAGAATCAAGTGAATAAATAACCTGATGTACAGAATGAACTGGTGATTATAATAGAATCAGGGACATAGAAAGGGAATGGACTGACTATTCTTGGGGGGAAAAGGGGTGTGGGAGATGCAGGAAGTGACTGGACAAAAATCATGCACCTATGGATGAACACAGTGGGTGGGGAGTGAGGGTGGAGGGTGGGGTGGGAGCTGGAAGGAGGGGAGTTATGGGGGGAAAAAAGAGGAACAAATGTAATAATCTGAACAATAAAGATTAAAAAAAAAAAAAAAAAAAAGAATTGTCCTTTACTCTACCACCATTCCCTACAATAAGGTACTACTTTTTATGTTTTTCAAAGGCAACCACCCAGAAAGGACCTTTACGGCAAGGACTGTAAAATTAATATCGATATATCAATGTCAGGAAATAGAATGAGTCATTTTCACAGACAGACTAGAAATAGAAATGAATCTGTGATCCTAACTTTGAAGCTCTCACATTCAAACCTTTACTAAGGGTAGGTAGGAGATCTCACTGTCTCTCTTTCTTTAGACATAGACTGTCCTCCTTCTTAAGGTCTTTACTCTATGCTCATGAGCATACAAGTTCCATATGACTATTTTTTCAGCTTTTATTATGTGTGACTATACCCCTCCCAGTATTTCCTGCATGCAGTGCATACTCACCTGGCTACTGCCAGAGGTAGCGTGGGGAGCACCCAGCCATCTTAACCAAGATCTATGAGCTAAAATGTTCAGCACTATCTACTCACTTTTTTTTTTCCTTTAAGAGGGAGAAAAAGAATTCATACAAGCAGTGAATACTGGAGTAGATTCGTTGGGTGGCCATGGCCCTTGGCCCCTAAATCATTCCTGACTAGTCCCAGGAACCAAGGAATGCCTCCCCACAGGCCCTCAAAGCTCACCTCAAAGCTTGCCTTCAGAAACACAGAAACGCCCACCCCCATCCAACAGACCATCTGCAGAGAAAGCAGAACCTGTGGGCCTGGGAGGGAGCCATCTGTGCTACGCCTGTGCTTCCCCCTCCCAGGCACTAAAGGGGTGTAATCTGCTAGGCAGGGCGGAGGCCCTCATAGTCCTCACGAGGGAGAAAAATCAATGGAGTCCCTTTCCCCCATCGTTTTGAATTTTGGCGCATCTCCGTGTGGCAAAATCCTCACGAAATTTCACCATCAGCACAATTCTTAACTCAGATAAGCAGACATAAGGTCACTTACAATGCCTTACGGTTTGTCCCCGCTGGCTACCCTCCCTGCCCACCAGCATGTTTTGGTTCCTATTCATTTTGGATGCTCTCCTTTAAAGCAATGACAAAAAAAGAGATAATGATTATAAAACATTATTTACAGAGGCATAAGACAAAGCAAAACACTCCAGGAGAGCAAGAATAGTAAAGACAGAATGCCCACACCAGGGCAGGGAAAACGGGTTACTTTTAGGATGACCAGGGCACCCTGTCACCCAGACTTCCCCTGAGTGTTGGCTGAGGACCTAACGCAGGGGTGTCAGAGCATGGAGAATGGTGGCATGAGGAAGGGAGAGATGGGAGAGGGGACTCCTGCTTGGGGCTGTGAGAAGAAAATCCTGAAAGAGACCCAAGGAAGCTGAGGAACATAAGTTGTCATCCCCACCCCAGCTGGGGATGACAGGGCCACTCCCCGAGGGCGGGGGTGCATGTTGGCTGCAATGATGGGAATCATGTGGCTTGGCAGGGGCTGCCCAGGCACCATGGAACCTGGGCCTGGTGTGATGTGGCTGGGGTGGGTGGGGCGGCGGCATCCGCTGCTGCATCAGAGGGTGGGGGTGGGGGGGCACTGCTGGCGAGGCATCATGTCGGGGTGCCCTGCTGCTCCCCGCGGGGCCGGGCCAGGCCCCCTGGAGTGCTAGTGTGCACGTGAAGGGTTCTGCCCATGCTGCTTTCAGCTGCTCCACGTGGAAGTCCTGGCGTTCAGTAAGCAGGACTGAGCTGTTCTAAGCCTCCTTCTGTCCACAGTCATTTCCGGCCCCTCACCATGCCGAAGTGTGATCTCCAGTTTCGTCACCCGTGTCTCAACCAGGAGAGCGACCTTGATCTTTCTCTTCCAGGCAGCCAGGTGCTTGGCTTTGGTGGCAGCCGCGGCCAGAGCAGCTGCTGTGGCTGTGGCTACGTTTCCTTCAGAAATGTTACGCTCTGCTCTGTTGCTCCCAATGTCACTTTCTCTTTCTTGAGGAGTGGCACCAAGTTCCTTGTTCTCGGCCTCCTTTTCCTGGGATTTGGTTTCCCCGCTAACTTCCCTATTCTCCTCCTTCTGGGTATTTTTCGTTGTCTAGGTCTTGTGCTTTCTCACCGTCATCCTTTTCATTTTCCCCTCTGTTTCTGCCTTTTCCGGCTGCTGACCATCAGGATCTATTCCCACTTTCCCCTCTTGATCTCCTTCAAGTTCTGCTGGCTCATCAGGCCCATGCCTGAGATGCAGCTGCTCTCCAGCCATAGGTGGGATCCAGCTACTGCTTGTACTTCCTTGATAGGAACTTCAGCCAATTCCTGGGGTACCTTGTCCCTGATTCACGAAAACTCCTGTAAAGATGTTTTTGTTGCAGCAGATGCCACACAGAGGGTCCACCCCAGATACCAAAAAGGCAGCAGTGCTCATGACTCGGTTTCCTGACTGACAAAAGGGGACAGGCTGGTAGGCCAGGGGCCCAAGGGAAGCATCTGAATCCTCAAGGGATGGGTCCTCAGTGGAAAGCCTCAAAAAGTGGAGGATGCATTCATCCTGAGTATGACTTCCAACATGTTCTGACACTGTTCCAACCATCCCTGTACATCTCCAGGGCCTCCAGGAGTAGCCAGTCTCCTGCTCAGTCCACTCTCTTCCGGCATGAGTAAATGTCAGTATGGAGACCACAGTTCTGCAAATCAGCTGGTTTTTCCTTGTTCTTCTCAGGACCTGAGATGATTGAAGATGTGGAGGCACAAGCCCAGAGGGTGTATCAATCAGTACACTGAAATGAGGAGTAGGAGGGACGTCCCATTGCCATGGGTTGAATTTCTGGATCCACTGGGTGATTAACAAACCCCCCACTGCTCTAGAAAGACATGAACCCTCATCACAGCACACACATCTCCAGTCAAGTTCCTCCAACATGGTCAAATATTCTTGGGGGTTTAGGCAATATCTGTCAATCATAAAATTTTGATATGCCAAATATATCTCTGGAGTCTTGGATTTGTTTTTTCCAATGAAAAACTCAGGAAGAGCATGTTGTTCAAGGTGAATGCAGTTATAACCAAACCACGACCATAGCTAGGAATAGTAATGTGATTGGTCTTCTCTGTCTCATTATCTTTACCAAAGTCAATTGTATGACTCTGATCACCTTTGAAGGGATCTTCATCTTCCTTTCCTCCCGTTGTGACTGTTTTTTTCATTCTTATCCAGGTCAGCTAAGTGCCTCATTCACAGGTGTATTTTCACTATTTTTCTTTGGACTACATTTTTTTTGGAAGTACCACTTCCTCTATGTTGGGTACAGGTAGTGGGTCTTTCATATCCTTGGTAAGATCTTCTTGGTTATCTTCCTCTTTTTGATATCTGCATTTCCCATAAAGATTAGCTTGGCCTTTCTTTCCACTTTTCTTCCGTGAGTCTGTGGGTGTGGGAGGTGGAGAGGAAGGTGAATGTTGCCTCTTCAGAGCATTAGCTAAGGCCTTTCTATCCCTTCTCTCTGGACTTCTGACTGGCTTTTCACTCTTCATTGAAATTTGCTGTCAAAAACTCATGGGCTTTGTGTTCTGTCCACCTCATGATCCTTCTCATTCATCCATTCATTGAAAACATTAGTGTCTCAAATCCATTTTGCATGAACCTTCCATGGATCTTCTGGAATTGGTAGATCTTCATTTTCTACATTAACATAATTACTATGGACCCAAGTATCATAGCTGTCCAGATAAAACCCCTAATGTACTAATACCTGCTTGTCTTTTCTCATCATGGGTCTCAACCACTCTTCATCTTCTTGTGAGGAAGGATATGGATAAATGTGGTGGGAAGCTTAGACTTCTCATCAGTAAATGTCCCCTGATGTCATTTGATGATATCTTTCAATTTGTTAGCCAACCTCAGATCAATTTCTAGAATTATGTAGATGTTGGGTCTGGTCAGACAATTGCTCAGCACCAATGTCTTTTTTTAATATGTATATATTTTTTATTGATTTCAGAGAGGAAGGGAGAGAGAGAGATAGAAACATCAATTATGAGAGAGAATCATTGATTGGCTGCCTCCTGAGGGGGATTGAGCCTGCAACCCTGGCATGTGCCCTAGGCCGGAATCGAACCTGGGCCCCTTTAGTCTGCAGGCCAATGCTTTATTCATTGAGCCAAACTGGCTAGGGCTGTACCAATGTCTTTTCAGTGTTCATAAACATCTCAAGGTTATGATCCATTTGGGATGGATTCTGTAGATCAAGCCTCTACTATCCCTGTTCATTTTTATGTGTGTAAGCAGTCACAAGAATGTGACGCAAGGTGCCTCCAGCTTTGAAATCCAGAAAACATTTTGCCAGGAGTTTGGTAAAGGCCGGGTTGGTGACACACTTCCTAAAGGCATCTTCCTTGAAGTGAAGAAGCTGCACCGCAGCCTAGCCAGCATTTTATTAGTAGGTGCATCCGCATGAACATACTTTCTTGTAGTGCTTGCCCAGCCAGATCTGCACTAGTACATCCAATTCATACTGTCTCTGGGATCTCCCAAAACTTGCTAGCTGGGTCCCTGTGCTTCCATTGATAAATGTCCAGGCCCACCGCTGTCCCCTGGCCCGCTGCCACCTCCTGCTGTGGCCATTATTGCCATCTGTCGTCCCCACCACTTGGCTTGCCCTGGCCCAGGCGGCATTCCTGTTCGCACCTGCCAGTGTATGTCTCTTTTATGCTGATTTCTTTGACTCCTTTGGCCAATGACATGGCGTTGTCATCAAAAAATGTACCCAGAGCTTTCAGTCTGAGAATCATTGCATGAGCATTGGTTTCTGAAGCTGGAGGGAAGGTAGCCCAGGCCCAACTGAGAAGTGGGAAGTAGGTGTCTAACTTCTTGCCCGTTACTCTCATTTTGATGACTATAGAAGAAAGATGTGCTGAATGGGATCAACTGCTACTCAGTCACTCCTTTACAGGGTGTGAAAAAGAGACTCGAGACTTCTTTGGCCTCAGTATTTCAATCCTAATTTCATAGGCATTTTAATTTAGTCTGTGTGTGTCACCATGTAGCTTAGCTGTGTTTATGTTTTCATTGCTGGAAGAGAGCCTGTACCATGGTGGAGAATTTCTTACATAACTTCGAGCTGCAACTTTATCTCTGCATCATCATGACTCTCATCCTTTTCATTCGTCATCATCTTCGTTATCTTGGGGACTCTGGCTGCCAGGGAAACCAGGTTAATGGTTCCTGATGGTGTCATCAGAGTTACTCATTCACTGTTCACTTGACCTCTGATCTAATGCTGAGCCCCTTTCTACAGTGTCGGGGTCACTTCGTTGGCTCACCATCTGCAGTGTAATGTATTGATCACAGCAGTAACTTCTATTCATCACCCACTCATTCACATAAGAATCTGAATTACTGCTGAAACTGGTTTGGCTCCATGGATAGAGCATCGGCCTGCGGACTGAAAGGTCCCAGGTTCGATTCCGGTCAAGGGCATGTACCTGGGTTGCGGGCACATCCCCAGTAGGAGATGTGCAGGAGGCAGCTGATCGATGTTTCTGACTCTCTATCTCTCTCCCTTCCACTCTGTAAAAAATCAATAAAATATTTAAAAAAAAGAATCTGAATTATTGAAATGTCTTACATTTTAACAATGACATAGATTTCCTTGCTATGAACTTAGGTGGGTGTTTGAGTTTGACTTTTTTTTTTTTCTTATCGAGAAGATAACAGGCTGTGCTTTTCATTGCGGAGGGATACTTGACTCGTGGTGAAGTGTTAGAATGTCGCTGTGGCTGTGTTTGCAACTTCCACGTGACCTGAGGACTTTCCTTGACATTGAGCACTACTAATAATCAAGATCCATAGTTTAAAATCAGCTTTAGGAAGGTGGGTCTAGGAGGGTTCCATTTCTGAGCCATAGACTCTATCGCATGAAGTGTGGTTGAGAGTGGGCACACATGAGGAGACTGTTTCTTTCAACTATGAGGCTCCTTGGGGGACTAAATAGGGTGTTTGTAAATGGCAGGTCTTGAAAGTACTGGATTCCTGTTTTCTAAAGTGCTTGCTTCTTCTGATGCTTTGGTAACACAGGCCTTTATTCATATGCTCATTCAGGTATTTATTAACATCTTCTATGGGCTATTCTAGGTTCTGTGACAGATACAAAAACCCACTTTCAGCTTCAAGGAAGTAAAAATGGGAATTGTGAAATCTTTCTAAAATTCCGCCCCCCCCCCCCCCCCCATTAAGGACTACCATCATGATACTCTGTTTACATTATTTATTTTGTAAGAAATGGTTATAAGCAGAAGAATCCATTGAATTGGTAGAATTTAACCACAGATATTTAGAGATGGGAGGGAACTCAGACAGCTCTCAATGTATAGGAAAGGAAGTTGTGCTGATGGTTCCTAGAAGATGCTTATAGAAAGATGACATTGCAATGTTTCCTGGCATTTTTGAATGCTTTTAGGGTGGACCCATCTTACTTATCCAATCTTTTCTCCTTCCTTCCTTCCCTCCCTTCCTTCCTTCCTTCCTTCCTTCCTTCCTTCCTTCCTTCCTTCCTTCCTTCCTCCTCTCTCTCTCTTTCTTTCTCTCTCTCTCTGTCTTTCTTTTTTTAAAAATTGATATCAGAGAGAGGAAGGGAGAGGGAGAGAGAGACAGAAACATCAATAATGAGAGAGAATCATTGATCAGCTGCCTCCTGTAAGCCCCCTACTGGGGAGTGACCCTGTGACCCAGGCATGTGCCCTGACCAGGAATCGAAACACTTTAGTAAGATTAACATAGAATAGTAAGCCTTTATGAAGGGTTGGGAATTGAGCTGGATTTTAAAGAAAGATAGGATGTAAATGGATGCTGTTAACATTTATTTTGCGCTCATAATGTGCCAGGTACTGTTCTACCTGACTTTTTCTGTATAAAATCATTTACTTTCCCCTAAATCCTATAAGGCAGTTTCTATAATTATCTCCATCTTATAGATGGGGAAACTGAGGCACAGAGTAGTACAGCAACTTGCCTATGGTCACACAGCTAATGAATAAATCCAGACACTCTTTCTCCAGGGTTCATGTCTCACCAATGCTCTGTTGCCTCAGGAAGGAGCCACAATACAAATAAAGACATTAAACAAGGAATATTGTTTTATGTTTTGGAACCAATGGACAGTCTGAATGTTGGAAGACTTGGAAAGGTAGGGTAGAATCAGGTCAAACAAAGAATTGAATATTGATAATAGAAGTTTACAGTTTTCAAGGCATTGTGAAGAAGCTGAAAGGTTTTGGAAGTAGGACGGTCTAGAATAGGTATGGTTGTAGAGACAAATGTCCAGGAGATTATATCATAACACTGTCATTTTACCAAGAAGAGGGTAGTAGGTTAGAATTTGGGTGCCGAAGGTGGGATTAGAAAGAAGTGATTATTTATGAGAGATGTTCTGAAAGTAGAAGCTTCAGGACTTAGAGCCTAGTTTGGGATGAAGGCAAAAGAGAGGGAGGGTCAAGAGTAATGTCAGGGTTTTTGGCTTAACAGAGGAATGGTGGTATCTCCACCTGAAACCAAGGGGTTGTGAAACTGAGTTTTGGAGAAAAATAGTGTTTAACTTTAGACAAATTCAGTTTGAAGTAAAAAGCTTGAGGTGTCAGAAAAATGTCCAGTACAAAGCTGAAGATATGGGAACTGGGTAACTAGAAAAATAGTCTGGTTAGGAGTCAGCTGAAGAGAATGGTGGGCTAGTGAAGGAGACCAAGAATGTGTTTGAAGAGGCCAGGGGAATAAGGCTAGTGAAGTATTAAAGTCAAAGGGGGAAAGAGTTAAAAAACCCCACAGTAGTTAATAGCATTAATTGGCTAAGGAAAGGAGAAGTGAATAATAACTTGGGAAGGCCAGTGGTTTGGCTCAAAGGAGGGGAGTTGGGACTTTTGAGTTTAGGCAGAGTGGTGGGGAAGGGAGATAAGACTTTTAAAGGGTTAAAAAAAAGGGCAGGAAATTACTAAAGTGAAAACAATTAGGAACGTTTATCAGCTATAATGTTTACCACTGTATTTTGTACATAGTGGGTATTTAATAAATATCTGCAAATGAAGTGACTATTATGTTTGACATGTGGAAGGAACTAAATGTTGGTCTTGAGTGTGAGTGAGTGTGTGTGTGTGTGTGTACTGTTGCAAGTTAGAGGGGAAAGGGAGCTGTTAGGGAAGAAAGGAGGAGGTAGAAGAAAAAAAGGAGGATGGAGGCAGTTTTCTCTAGAAGATGAAGAGGGGGATGATTTGGAGCATGAGGGATTAGCCAGAGGAGGACCAATATCTAAGAAAAATGGGGAGGAAGAAAGGAGATTTATAGGGACAGAGATGTGTGAGGATGAAGCTAGGGGAGATGAGCAATTTTGTACTGGCAAACCTAATGTTAAAGACTGTATAATTCTCTCAGAACAGGTCTTCGTGTTAAACTTATATATCTGCAAGGGCCACTGGGATAATACAGACCTTGACTTTGAAGCCCATGCGTACTTGAATTTGCTTAAGCCTTCAAAAATGCACATTGTAGCTGGCCGTGGCCTTGGCTCATGGATGAGATAACACACAAGGTTCAGCCCAACCCTGCCCACCATCAGGGGCAGGGCTCTCTTTTCTAGTCAGGAAAGTTACTCTCAGCATCTCTATGTGTTTTTTTGGAACAAAGATGTGGCTGCTTGCCCTTGGCTTTGGAACCGCTATGTCTTTTATTCTTTTCACCTTCTTTTTTTTTTTTTTCAAGCTCAAAAGTCAAAGCTACTGATCTTTCAAGGTAGGAGGATGTGACTGGGAGTTTTAAGTCTGTCACACTGAGGCACAGCTTTTCTAGGCCTTTGTTTTCTCATCTGATATATGAAGGGGTTGGACTTGAAGACATCACAGGTATATTTCTGGCTTAAAAATGCTGCTTTAGTGGAATAAAAACTTTGGCTTTTATCAGCTCTATCAAGGTAACTCAACCAGCCTCCCACTTTGTAGATGCTCTTATGATCTGATAGAGAAATACGAAGAATTGCAAGCCAGCCATTTCTGAAATCTCCTGGAGAGATTGCAAACCAGGATCTGAGATACTAATATGCTTTGAAATGACTGCAAGAGTTTAAGGGACATATTGTCTTTGCACTCTCTCTCCCCCATTTTGTTATGTAATGTTGATTTTCAACACATCAATTGTTTTCAAACTTCTAGAAGATTCGGTATGTGCCAAGGTGGTCCTGAGCAGGTTTTTTGGAAATAGAAGATTTAAGGAGAATGAGACAGACAGGATATATGTACTCTCATCTTTTTTAGAGTTACTTTAAATGAGGGCTCAGAATGATGTGACTCAAGAGAAAAACATATTTCCCAAATATGGTTACTGGTTAAAATACACATTTAGAAAATAATATATTAATATAGGAAGTCCTTTGATACCCATGGGATTTCTTTTTATCTATTAGCTGAATAACTATCAGGACATTTATGTAGAAAACTATACAATCATTTTTGATTCCTGTCCACCATCACCAAGCATTACTGAGCACCAATGACTTGTCCATCCTTTCTATCCCAGCTGCCACCCCCAGTTCAGACCCCGTGAGCTCACATTAACACTATTGCAGCAGCCCCAATGGGTCTCTGCCTCCACTCTAGCCTTGCTCCAAATCATTACATTCTGCCCTAATGTGCTAACGTCCCAAAGTAGCATTTACCACTCCGTTCTGAACTCAGATGTCTTTAATGTCTCCTATTGCCTTTCTAGTAAAATCCACTTGCCTTTTCTTGACATTAAAGGCTCATCCATCCTCACTTCCTTCCTTGTTAAGTAAACGGGATGCTCTGCTAGTCTCCAGTAAACCCTTACACTAAAAGTTCTTTCCTTCATTTTAGCCTGTCTAGATTTGACCCAGACTTCATATCCAGCTAAAGCCCAGTCTACTCAAAGCCTCCAGAATCATGTCAGCTGGCAACAAGGCCTCTTTCGTGTGACTGTCAGTGAATCTCTATGGGACTCATGCACCATACATGGCTTTGGAGTGTAGCTAATTGTGCACCTGCCTTAGAATTTCTCCTAGCAGGAAAAGGCTGTGTTTCTTACGTCTTCCCATCTCCCAAGAACCTAGTACATTAGGTCCCATTATTTATT
This sequence comes from Myotis yumanensis, assembly GCF_028538775.1. Classification (NCBI taxonomy): domain Eukaryota; kingdom Metazoa; phylum Chordata; class Mammalia; order Chiroptera; family Vespertilionidae; genus Myotis; species Myotis yumanensis. The sequence continues at coordinate 11,208,475 of NW_027223759.1, forward strand.
TGCTGAATGAATGCAGGACTTTGTCACGGTAAGAGTTAGAATGCCAAAGAACAATTTTCTGACACATCAAAATTTATTTTCAGAAAGTACCTATTGATCGTTTTGATAATTTTTTCTCTCTTAAGAATTAATGGCTTAGATAGGACTGAGAAGGAGAAAGTGGTCAGATGGTCACATGTTGAAGGGTATCCTGGGCCTGTGCAGGAAATATACTCGGAGGGAAGTTATGGTAACTTCACCAGCTCTGTGGTTGGGAGGGAGGTGTCCTTCTGTGCTAGGGAAACCAGTGTTACCTTCACAAAATAATCACAAATATCATAGGGCAAAATGGTTGAAAACAGAAAGCTTTCATTTTCTTCGTTTCCTGCCTAACACGTTGAATTCTGTACAATCAGAACTTAAAAATGGAATAAAAGTGATTAGGATTTTCCAACCTAATTTTTAAACTGCAAAAGAAACTCAGATGTGCTGAAATGGAACCCAAAAAAGTTCTTAAGAGGTTCTGAAGGGAAGTCAGATTGCTAACTAAATATCTACTGTATATTTTCTACTGTGTCTTTAACTTCCCAATACAGATTTAGGTACTGAGTGCTACCTACTCTACTCTCTGGTTCATGAGCCTCCATGTGGTATTTTATTCCTCTATGGTGCTATGATAAAGAAAAGGAAATATGAAATATGGAACTTAAACATGACAAATAAATGCAATTCACAGAGACTGAAGTTAAGGATTTCCCCAAATGAGGTTTAGACTGAAAAGGGACTTTATTATTGACAAATGTTCATGTTCAAACCCTTTTGTACACTTGGGCAAGCTGAAATGGAAGAGCTGCCATCGTATAATTATTGCTTGTGGATCTGAAATAATTTATAAGAGAGGCATTTCATGTGACCATATTATCTGTAGGCCTTATCTGGGATCCATCTATGCCCTTCAGGAAGTCTTTGCAATGGTAAGCAACATGTTTTCTGTATGTGCATTAGAGGCACAGACTGTTTGGAGACATACTTTTTCTAAAGATGACCAAGAAATTAAGTCAATTTTGCTGAATTCACAAAGCTGGTTTTCTATTCATTCATGTTTCAAAACATTGCCCCTAGAATCATTTTTAAACAAACAAACAAATAAATAAAACCTTAGCTCTTCCACCATTTGTGTGACCTTGCTTAGAGAGTTATTTACTTAATTTGTTTTCCGTTACCTTCCCTAGAAAACAAGGGATTGGCATAGATCACCTCCAGCTTTCCTACAGCTTAGTACTTTTTGCAGGATGGGGCTCCAGCAAAATGGTGGAGAAAATGGAATTTATCTTGGTCCTGTCTTTTCCCACTCCATTTACTCCCCCACTCAATGGTATTCTTCTTCCTAGCTCTCAATTTAGATATGTTGTACCTTCCAATTATATCAAGCCCAACTTTTAGAGGATCTAAAATCAATCACTGAAATTGTGTTGAAGTTTTGATGCAACCTGGCAGAGAGAAAATAACAGTAGATTAGAAGTCATGAGGTATTAGCCAAGTCTTAAGGGTCACTTACTTGTCCTATAACATTGGGAAAGTCATTGACTTCACTGAATTCAGTTTATCCACATATAAAATGGTCATAAAGATGAATAACTTGCTGATTTACTTCACATGTTAATATGGAGTTCATATGAGATAAAATAGGAGAAAATACTTTGTAGCCCTATTTAATTACTAATTTTTTTGTAATTCCCAGGATATTTTTTCCATTGACTTTTAGAGAGAGTGGAAGGGAGGGGGAGAAACAAAGAGAGAGGGAGAAAGAGAGAAACATTGATGTGAGAGAGACACATTGATTGGTTGTCTTCTGCACACACCCTGACCAGGACCAGGAATTGAACCTGTAATTGAGGTATGTGCCCTTGTCTGGAACTGTTCTCAGGATCCTTCAGTCTGAGGGCCAATGCTCTATCCACTGAGCAAAACTGCCTAGGGCTATAATTACTAACTTAAATCAACATGCAGATCCTTTCAGGGTCAAGGTTCTTTCTCTGGTACTTTGAGCAACACCTTACAGATGGTTATCCACTCCACCTGTGCAGAGGGCTGATTTGGTTAGTAATATAGTAATTGACCTACTTATAATAGGCATAAAGGGGAAGGTTTTTGTTGTAATCAAGCTTTCTCTTCCACTCCATTCTCATGGAAGCACAAGCAACTTTCAATTTTCCAGAAGTCAATTATAGCACAAGATTCACAGATTATCTGTGAGAAATCTTTTAGCTCTCTATGCCTTGCTCATAAGCAGCAGATAAGTACCGTCTTACCTCCAATCTACTCTCATGTTGTCTGTTGTCAAGGAGGAGTTGTGAGGGAAAGAGGTTTGAGGTTACTGCTTCCTGTCTCCGCACCTTTAGCTGGTTTAGCTGAAGGAAAGACTTTGAAAAGCAAAGCACTAAATTCATCATCAAAACAACTTGTCAATTCAGTTATAGAAATGTCAGTCAAGGCAATTTTTTGACACCATAAGCAAATACAATAGATGGGTTGACAATGTTTCTCTTTTAACCTAGTAGGTCTGACCTAGGTAGACTCACAAGAGGGAATATCAAAATGGGGAGACAAAGAAACGTGCCCCAAATAAAAGAATAGTAGAAATCTTCAGAAAAAAGAGCTAAATGAAATGAACAAGCAATTTATCAGATATATAGTTCAAAAAAATGGTTATGAGGATGCTCAAGAAACTTGCTGAGAACTTCAAAAAGAGATAGAAAGCATAAAAAGGACAGAGAAACCATAAAAAAAGAACCAGCCAGAAATGAAGAATGCAAGATCTGAAATGAAGAACACACTAGACGGAATAAACAGTAGGTTGGATGAAGCAGGAGATCAAATCAGTAATATGGAAGACAGCTAGCTGAAAATACACAATCAGAGCAACAAAAAATGGAGGCTAAATAACATGTCACTAAACAATGAATGGATTAATAATGATATCAAGGAAGATACCTTGAAACAAATGAGAATACAAGAATCCCCAAATCATTGGGACACAGCAAAAGCAGTCCTAAGAGGGAAATTCATAGCATTGCAAGCCTACCTCAAGAAACAAGAAAAATCTCAAATAAACAATTTAACTTTAATTTAAAGGAACTAGAAAAAAGAGCAATAAACAAAGCCCAAAGGGAGTAGAAGAAAGGGAATAATAAAGATCACAGTAGAAATAAATGAAATAGAGGAAAGAGAAAGAAAGAAAGAAAGAAAGAAAGAAAGAAAGAAAGAAAGAAAGAAAGAAAAGAAAGAAAGAAAGAAAGAAAGAAAGAAAGAAAGAAAGAGAGAGAAAGAAAGAAAGAAAGAAAGAAAGAAAGGAAGGAAGAAAGAAAGAAAGGAAGAAAAGATCAATGGAACCAAGAACTGGTTCTTTGAAAAGATAAAAAAGACTGATAAACTTCTAACATGACTCATCAAGAAAAAAAGACAGAGGACCCAAGTAAATAAAATAAGAAATGATAGAGAAGTAACACTGACATAAAAGTAATACAAAGATTTCTAAGAAAAGATTACAAACAGCTACTAGTATATGTCAACAAATTGGACAATCTGGATGAAATGGGTAAATTCCTCAAACACACACACACACACACACACACACACACACACACACACACACAAAACAATCTTCTAAAACTGAATCAGGAAGAATCAGAAAATCTGAATAGAAAGATTACAACTAATGAAATTGAAGCAGTCATCAAAAATCTCCCAACACACATCAGTCCTGGACTGGATGTTTTCACAGATGAATTTTACCAAACATTCGAAGCACTAACACCTATCCTTCTCAAACTATTCCAAACAATTCAGGAGGAGGGAAAACTCCCAAGCTTATGTTATGAGGCCAGCAATTAGACAAAAAGAATAAAAGGGATCCAAACTGGAAAGGAAGAAGTAAAACTGCTATTATTTGCAGATGACATGATATTGTATATAGAGAACCCTATAGATTCCATAAGGAAGGGAAAATACATTTACAGTATTTATCTAAAAACTCAGCATATAAACAGCATATAAGTGGACCTGCATAGTTCAAACCCATAGTGTTCCAGGGTCAACTATATCTTTTAAAACACCATTTTGAAAATACTAGAATGTTATTGTCCATTTTCTATATTATCAAGATCAGTTAAACTACAACTCCCTGAGAATATTGCTTATTTGAAAGTATTATGTCTGTAAAATTGAACTAAAAAGTTGCAGGAATTAATTGCTTTCAACGATTTTTTTTTGTAAATTAACTATATTTCCACAAGCTTTGCTAAGATAATGGCCATTAATATAATGACAATGAGACCACTTGAATTCTAAGTACTCACTCATGATAGTGCCACAAAATTATTTAATTCCAGCTTATGCGTTTGCTAGTTTTTAAGTTACAGATAATGATATCTCTTAGGGTAAATGAATGCGCTCAATGAACCATCAGTCTTCAATCTTTTCATTTATGTTTATTTTATTTATACTTTCAAAATACAGCAGGTTCTACATTTTGAACACCTCGTTTTATATGCTTCAATTCATTCAGCTTTTGATTTGTATTTTCTCAAGATCCCTAGTTTTCAAGCCTCTTGAGAGCAAGGACCACATGTTACATTTCTTTGTATACTGCTGTGAAAATAGTAGGATCTCATTAAATAACCAATAAGGGAAAGATGGTGATCTGGCTGTATCATTATCCGCAGCTAAGCCTAACAGCCATCTCATTAAATCCTTATTCAAAATGTGTGTCTCAACAATAAGTTTAGCTTCATTTATTATTCATTCAACAAATACTCCCTAAGAGCACTAAAAAGTACACATGTAAAGAATCAAAAAGTTCAAGCTGTCTCCACAGAAAAATCCAACTTGTCTTTTGTGTGGCTTTGTTTTGCTTGGCCTTTTTCTTAGTGTACTTAGACGAAATCATTGGGCAGGTTCTGATTGGATGAATCAACCCCAACAAGAAATGTCAGCATCTCCCTCCTTTACAGGAAGTTTGGGTTAGGCATTTGTATTTCTGTTTACTGAGCCCTCCAGGAATTGTGTTTCTGTTACTAATTATTTGGATTCTGTTGTAATGGGCATTCAAATTCTTCCTGATCTGACTCTGAGAGCTGATGTAAGAAAAAAGATGAGACTAGGATTCCTTTGCAGAAATTTTTAAAAAGGAGGACTTGGTCAGGGAAACTGAGTAAGGCTGGAGAGAAACCCTAGATGGTTACCCAGTTTGGTTTCCTTCTCCTGGCACCCACAGAGAGAAGGAGGAATTGAAGGGAGAGGAAGGGAAGAAAAACAATGTTACTATACTCCGTAGCATCTATATACTCCAGTAGTTTGCCTAACATGTCTTGTCTAGCTCAGGGTGTGATACCTTCCCAAGATGCATGTAGGAGATCTGTTTATTTTGTTAATTGCTTTACTTTGATTTCAGAAAAAAGTCTCTATACCCTGTTCTAAACAAATTATTTTTCCTCCTCCAGAAAACAAGATTTTGGTGAAGCAATCACCCATGCTTGTGGTGTACAACAATGCTGTCAACCTTAGCTGCAAGTATACCTACAACCTCTTTTCAAAGGAGTTCCGGGCATCCCTTTATAAGGGAGCAGATAGTGCTGTGGAAGTCTGTGTTGTGAATGGCAACTACTCCCATCAGCTTGAGTTTCGCTCAAAAACAGGATTCCACTGTGATGGGAAATTGGGCAACGAAACAGTGACATTCTACCTCTGGAACTTGTTTGTTAACCAAACGGATATTTACTTCTGCAAAATAGAAGTCATGTATCCTCCTCCTTACATAGACAATGAGAAGAGCAATGGAACCATTATCCATGTGAAAGGTAACATGCAACTCTACGAATGTACCACTTTAAAGGAATGGTTTTCAACTGTAGCCATGAAAACTAGGTCCTGATGAGTAGTGGGATTGGATAAATCCCAAAGAGAATAGACCAAAGAGGAAGTCTGCACATTCTAAGCTTGTGATATTTTGCATATTTTTGGTCCCTCTCACATTCTTCCGTAATGTTCAGAAGGAAGGAAATGTACTCAAGTGCCACTCCCATGTCATTTAATGCACTCTATTCTATTTTTCAGAGAATCATCATTGTCCAGCTCACCGAACTCCTGAATCTTCGAAGCCATTTTGGGCACTGGTGGTGGTTGTTGGAGTCTTGGCTTTGTATAGCTTGCTAGTAACAGTGGCTCTTTTTACTTACTGGGTAAGAGAAGCAGCACTGCTTTTATGTAAACTTTTCTGCCACATACGATCTGATCATATTCAAGAATGTTGCCTATGTAGTTTATTTTCTGTTTAACATGTGGTATTTATTAGTTCCTTTTCCCTTGCAAGATTGAAGTAGGTTCTCTGTTAGCCTGTCCAGCTTATTCTGGGATACAAATCTGATGGGCATTCTATTTTCCAGAAGGCACTGGTTAGGTGGCCAAACAGAATAAAAAGCTAAATGGTTAAATAAGGGTGGGGTACCAAGGGCAGTTACTTTTTTTTCTCCCCATTTGCAGTATCATTATGACATATAAAATAGTTTAAATGTGTACATATGTATAAAAATCTAAGCAACTTGGGAATCTAGACAATTGAAGTCAATGAAGAACTTTGGCTCAGGGTAAAAAAATCATGAGAAGTTTGGCCATTGAAATTATGCATTCAAACCTAGCAAAGAAACTAGGTCTGTTTTTCTGAGTCATATTTTTATCTCCTCAGAAGCAGTTGAATTTTGTGAGACCAACTATGGTACTGTCATTATGAAACTATAATGAGAATTAGACTTTTCTGAGCTCTCATCACTGAATTGGAGTTTACCAGTTTTTGCAAATTTCATGCCTAAACTTGGTATATATTTTTTTTACCTACTTCAGCATTGAATTTTTTGCTGAGGTCTGAGGATATCATGATGATCATATCTACTGTTAAAAAGGGAACCTCCTTATCAAGGATCTTTCCCTTACTCGGGGACTTCCTGTTCTTATATACACATTATTCTTATATAGAATAATCATGTATTGATTTCATTTTGTCTTTGAAATGTTTTCTAAAAGTCATATGCATGTATGAGTCGTTCACTCCTTCAACAAGAAATGTATGCTCCTCAAGTATAAAGGACTATTTCTCTTTATATTTGTCATCTATCTAGGATTAAGTACATTTAATACTTAGTGATGCTTAACCTCATAACCTTCATGGAAGCCAAATTAAGGACTTAAATAAACATGTCTGAAGTATAACACCCATCTTCAAGGCATATTCCATTCATTTAACTAAACCAGACATGGGTCAGAGATTTCTGGGAGCTATGCCATGTGTAGCCATTGTACTTACTACATACAGTCTTGGTGTTGGGCCGAGTTAGGCAGCTATGGGTTCACAAATCATACCAGTGATAGATACAACTTGGGCTTCTGTCAATCTCTTGTTGATCTGTTTCCAAAGTTTACCTCTCGATTGTTCCCCACATATTTCTCCCATTTTGGAAGATTCTTGGGGTATTCTGAACATTGGTCATGCTGCCTGTTGCCCAATCTCTACCTTCTTCAGGGGAGGGAACAAAGTGGCTGCTTGTTCCTGGAAATCCTTTATACTAGGTATCATCTTGAGAATGTGCCTGTCAGCCTTGCCTTCTTCAAGTTGCTTGAGCCTGATGGGGGCCTTTTATGCAGTGAAATATTGCCTAAGTTCTTCCTCAGATGTTAGCCGAGTCCCTTATCTTTCTGGATCCTTGTGTCTTCATCTAAGGTCCCTTCCAGCTTTGAACCACTGTGGTGTTGGCTAATGATTTAAGAATTTAGACTCTTAATTCTTGGTGTGCTTTTTTTTCTGATCCCATTGGGAATCTCAATGTCTTAATTTAAAAGCCAGGTATAGTGGCTTTTTGGGTACCTTTCCAGGACAGGTGCTCCCCTATAATATGCTGACCTAGGTCAATGTAATTTACTAGCTTTGCAAGAAGTAGTTTTGGGAACTGCTTTGACTTTTTGTGGCCAGAAGGGTACAAATTATTAACCAAAGGGACAAAATTAGCTTCTCGTTTTTTTTAAAAATATATTTTATTGATTTTTTTTACAGAGAGGAAGGGAGAGAGATAGAGAGTTAGAAACATCGATGAGAGAGAAACACCGATCAGCAGCACTGGGGAAGTGCCCGCAACCCAGGTACATGCCCTTGACCGGAATCGAACCTGGGACCTTTCAGTCCGCAGGCCGACGCTCTATCCACTGAGCCAAACCGGTTTCGGCAGCTTCTCGTTTTTAAGGAGTTTTTACAGTTTACTTTCAACTTGGAAACAACATAGACACTATGGGTTTTTCTTTGGCAGTACCACTAATTCCCAGTGGGATTCATCTTGCTTTGTCTTAAAAAAATTATTTTTGTCTTATTCTGTCTTACAGGATCCCTATAAACTGGGAAATTAAAGTGCTTTGTATATCTTATCATCTGTGGCCTCTTATAGTCAATTTGGTTACCCCATAACATATATCTATATTTCATAGAATAATACAGCATTTTCACCCTGGGCTCATCTTTTCTTGCAACTGTTACTGTTTAAGCAACTAGCCCCTTGCTGAGCTAGGCAGCCAGGCCATTAGGGATCCTTAGAGGTTAGCCATTTCCTGGGTACTTTTTTGAGATCCCATTTTTTGCTGGTCTGCACTGTACCTTGGTATAAATTGCTGTTTTCCGGAACTTCCTGAGGGCTTGACGTGCTACTGTAGGCAGTTCTAGGCTGAGTGGGCTTTTGGGAGCAGCTGCAGATTCTATCTCAGTTCTTGACCTATTGCTGACATTTGAATAAATAAAGAGTTCCCCTTGGCCAGGCTGCCAGAGACCAGCACCTGTTACTCTCACTCAATCCTCTATTTACCGAATTACCTTGTGTCATGCTGCTGCTCCTAGGAAACAAGTGGGTAAGGGCTGCAGGGAAGGGCAGGGCAAGGGAGGTGGGTCCTGAAATCATATGCCTTTAGCAGACATTTGATGGCGAAGGGTCAGAGAGGTGACCTAGTCACACAGATACATCAGGTGAGTACTCTGCAAACATATACGCAAATGCTAGATGCACATGGACACTGTGGGTTCTGTATAGTGTTTTCAGTCATGCATGTGTCATTTCCATCCTACTGTTGTTTAAAAGTAGGGTGATAATGACTAAACCCACCATCTGATAACAGTGTGAGAGTAAGCATGGGAGTTATTGCAGCAGATCTTTCATAGTCTTTGTGTGAACCCGGAGAACCCAAAACCAACACATCTTCATTGTTGGGCCTTCTCTACCAGCTATAGTTTTTTGGGGTGTCTGGAGACAAAGACTGTCATTTGGGAATCTGGCAAGGGGAGTCTTCAAGGTTGGAATAAGTACTAAAATGCTTCCCAGGGCATCATCAGAGCCTTCTACACTTCCACATTGATTTGGGAGCAGACATTTTCATGTCCTCATTCTTGTCCTGCTGTAACCCTGTGCCCAAGAAAACTCCTGCCTTTCTTTTGTAGAAAGGATATAGAATCAAGATGTTTGAAGAGCAGCTTCCCTCCTGCACTTGGTTTCCATGACTACCTCTCTCTGAACAAATCCTCCAATTATGTGTGTTTAATACTATCCTCTTCTTAGTTCCAGCTAGATAACCCATCCATCATCTCAAGTCCCAAATGACTAAAGCAGAATTTATAACCTCTTTCAAATATGCTTTTCCTACTGCCTTGCCTAATGTCTATGGATGGAACACCATCCTCCTAAGTCACCCAGGCTCAAGTCCTCAGTCATCTTGGGTATGAACAAGAAAGAGGAGTCAAGCAGTCTCACAATACTCATGCTAATTTGATGATATGTTTTGTATCTGTTGCTCCCTTTTCATTCCAGTTTCTTTTCATGACCAGATTCTAGATTAGAACATCTCAGTCTTGGAGCTGTTGACATTTTTGGCTGAAAGATTCTTTGTCATTGGGAGCTGCCCTGTGCAATGTAGAATATTTAGCAGCATCTTTGGCCTTTACCCACTAGATGCCAGTAGCATTCCTCCCAGGTGTGTCAACCCAAAATGTCATCAGACATTATCAAATGTCCTCTAGGACAGGGGATAAGGAGCTGGAGGTGGCAAGGCAAGAATGAGGCTTAGGAGGTCTGGCTTGGGCAACTCTATATATGTAGTGTCACTCACTAAGATGAGAAATCCTCGGAGAGGACCTGAGTTTAGGGGAAGATCTTGAGGGTTTTTTGTTGTTGTTGTTTGTTTAATCCTCAACCGGGGCTATTTTTCAATTGACTTTTAGAGAGAGTGGAAGGGAGATGGAGAGACAAAGAGAACAATCTATGTGAGAGAAACACATTGATTGGTTGCCTCCTGCAAGCACCCTGACCAGGGCTGGGGAACGTGCAACTGAGGTACATGCCCTTGACTGGAATCAAACCTGGGACCCTTCAGTCTGCAGGCCAATGCTCTATCCACTGAGCCAAACTGGCTAGGGCTCTTGTTTTAGATGTGTTGAGTTTAAAATGACTTTGAACTCTAGTCTAGAGATATAAATTTGGGCGAATAGGTGATAATTGAAGCTGTGACTGTTGATGAGATTGCCTAGGGAGAGTGAGAATGGAGTGAGTAGAGGAGAAGGCCTAGAACAAAGCTGTGAGAAACTCTAACACTGAATGGCTAGTTAGAAAAGGATGAGCTTGCAGAGGAGGCCAGAAAGCATGTTCAGAGAGGCAGGATGAAAACCTGCTTCTCTGACCATGGTACCACCTCATGGAAGGCAAAGTGGAAGAGTGGTTCAAAAGGGAGAGAATAATCAATCATAAAGAATGCTGCTGAGAGTTCAAGAAAATGAGGTCTGAAAACATGTTACTCATATATAGTAATGTGGGGGTCAGTGTTTTTCCAACCTTTCTTTACTACTTACTCATGCCCCTTTGACAAGGAAGGTGTGAAATGCTCAGGTAGAAGTGCAAGGAAATAAGGCCAGAGCTGAAGCCATTTGCTTACTTATTTAAGCAGGAGTTCATCTCATTCATGCCCAACATTTCTACTTATGCATCAGGCCTATGTGCCAGGAAATCGGCATTTTTTTTTTCCATAATAGAGAATTCTGAATCCAGAAATCTGGATGACTTTCTAATTTTAGAATTTTGAGGGTCTTTTTTTTTCAAATACATAAATTTTACCCTCCTATTGATCCAGAGAAGATGCTCCTTAATCCAAACTTTGCTAAGATTTATGGAAGAATATCTCTTGCTCCAGGTTAAGTATCATCTTACTTTTCTCTCCCCTCATAGAAATTCTTCCAGAGGGAGCTGAGCCTGAGAACCAGGAAATGTAGATACATATAAAGGAATAGAAATACAACTAGTAGCCTAGAACTATCTTCCCATTTGGAATCCACTGCTATAAATTTATGATTACTCCAACCTCTGAAGGCTGAAGGTCCTCTCTGGTTAATTATGGAAAAACAGCTTGTTAAGCAAATGATTAAAGTAAGAAGATTGCAGTGGGGATGCTTAACCTTTGCAAAAGAGGAAGGACCTTCAAGAGTATTTATATATCAACAGCAGATATGTAAATGAGATATGCTTTTGAAATTCAGGTTAAATGACTTCTTTGAGAATAACAGGGGTGCATTTCTCTAAGATACCTTCTCTGATTCAGATTTTTCAAGTTAATTTAGAAGAGTCCAAAGTAGTTAGGTTTGATTAGTCATGATTCAAGTCCAAGGTGCTTAATGAATTCTGGTGTTTAGCTTCATGTGACAGTCTATGGTCTGAATAGTTGCCTCCAAAGTCTTAGAACTGACATCTCCCTCCATGTCTCTGGCGCTTCACAATGACACTTCTCTTTTCTGCAGATGAAGAGTAAGAGGAACAGGGTCCTTCAGAGCGACTACTTGAACATGACCCCCCGGAGGCTGGGGCCCACCCGCAGGCACTACCATCCCTATGCTCCATCAAGAGACTTTGCGGCCTACCGCTCCTGACATGGACCCCTATCCAGAAGCCAGCCGGCTGACACCTCTTCACCTGCTCAACACCACTGCTCTGGATAGGAAAGGACCGCCTCATCTTCAGCCGGCCATCTCAGGCCCCTGTTGGGCCACAAATGACAATTTTTCTTGACGGACTTGATCAAATGACATCACTTTGAGAAGCTGAAATGAAGTTTAAAAATATTACCATGGCAGACTAAGTCTTGTAGTGTCATGACCAAAATTCAAACTTGCTATATATTTATTGACTTGATTGAGAGGCTAGGGTAGAACATAAAAAGTGAGTGAATTCTGTTAGCCTTAAAATCTGCTTACAGTTTTACTCCTTTCTTACCCCTCTGCACGTGGTGGTCAAGTAAAGTGTGAAATTGAAGGACTTTTTACTTTATTTTTCAATATGTTTTTATTGATTTTAGAGAGAGGAAGGGAGAGGGAGAGAGAGATAAAAACATCAATGATGAGAGAGAATCATTGATTGGCTGCCTCCTGCATACCCCCTAACTGGGGATCAAGCCCACAACCTGAGCATGTGCCCTGACTGGGAATCGAACTATGACTTCTGGTTTATAGGTCGAGGATCAATCACTGAGCTACACCGTCTGAGCCTAAAACTTTTTAGATGGAGAAGAAAGGTTAGAAAATCATTCTTTTTGGTTAAATGGGGGTTTAGGGTGGGGATAGGTTAGAGTGGGAGGGGAGGATAGAGAGATTTAAACATTTTTAAAACACAAAAACACTGTCTTTCACTCATGAAATGAACCACTGAGTTCCTATTTAATGTTGTTTTCCTTTTAGTTTAGAAATATGTAGACATTATCTTTGATGATTTCTGGTCATATTTAGTCATTTTGACCAATGGAATACCTTCAAAGCAATGCAAGTTAAACTGACTTGCTTTCCTTATTCCCTGTGATGGAAATTCAATGTAATTTTCACAATATGATTAAAAAAAAAATAAAGTAGTCTTCCCACACCAAGGAAGGATATATTTGGAAATAAGGCCACTTGATGTCAAAATTATTTAAGTAGTATGAACATTCCAGTCAACTTCTATAGGGGCTTCTCTGTTCTATAGATTCCAGGTTTGCATAGCTGGTCTCTTGATTGTCTGCATGGAGATCTGAAGTGGAATGCTGAATGCACATCCATAGGGATGTGATGATACTGTGAAAAAGGGATGTTAGCCTTCATTGGGGCGTGGGGGATGAGCCCCAGGAAACTTCTTCTGAAGGAAGGAGAATAGAAAGGAATGACTTGATTCTTGTCATGTGCTGAGGGACTGGCCGGTGGCAATTTCTCAGCCAAGGGCAGGCAGGAGGAGCCCTCATGTAAGCCTCTTTATAGGATCTTCAGTGCTTTGGGGCTCAGAGCTCCATAACAGTGTGGGTGCAGGTGCCAGTTTACCCTGGAGGTCCATCGACGTGGAGAAGTATTTTGGAGGATGTCTTTTGAGACAGCATCAAAGTTCTCAAGATACCCTGTAAGGTCTGACCCTGGAGTGACCATGGACATTTTTCTACCTCCAGTTTGGGTCACCTGGAGTATGCCTGGGGACCTCAGAGAATGGCTCTACTGCTGCCTTTTCGGTTGTTCCGTGCTTCAATTGATTCAGATGTTAGGGGAGTCTAGGTTTTAGAGGCAGAGAGACCTGGTTCAAGTCCCATTGCTAGTTGGCCTCAGGCATGTTGCTGCCTTTCTAAGACTCTGGTTCTTCAACTATAAGATGGAGATAATGATCACAAATGTCAGTCCCTATCCTGTAATTTCCTTGAGGACATGGCCCTAGTTCAGTGATGGCGAACCTATGACACACGTGTCAGAGGTGACACGCGAACTCATTTTTTTGGTTGATTTTTCTTTGTTAAATGGCATTTAAATATATAAAATAAATATCAAAAATACAAGTCTTTGTTTTACTATGGTTGCAAATATCAAAAAATTTCTATATGTGACACGGCACCAGAGTTAAGTTAGGGATTTTCAAAATGCTGACACGCCGAGCTCAAAAGTTTCGCCATCACTGCCCTAGTTTGTCTTTTTCTCTACTTGTTCCTGGCACTTACTACCATGCCTGGCATATAATTTTAGCTATTATTATTATTGCCATAGAGATAACTTATGTGTAAAAATTAAACTGGGCAATGACCTAAGAAGGGAGAGAATATTATAACACAAATTTAAACCCATTATCCAGGAATGAGGTGCTATAAAATTTGAGAGCCTCTTAACTCCCACAATTATCCTGTTTCAGATTATTTTGGCTTGTAATGAAAAAAATGTACAGGGTTCCACCTCCCACTTTTATGTATAGAAAGAGGCTTCTTTAGTTTTTTTGTGTTGTGGGGAGAGATAAGAATATTATGATTCCAGACAGAAAATATTGTATTTTAGTTGATTTTTAAGTGGGCTCCTTTTCCATTAATTTAATTGATCTAAAGAAGGCCAAACCCAGCAGTATTTGAGTGACAAAGAACAGTTGAATTTAAGTTGGCAACTATCTCCCATGGCCAGTCTCTTGGCACACAGAAATCTGTAATCTAAGTTATCAGATTGGATTTGAAAATGACAGAGCTGTAGAATTTGTTGAAAGGGCAATGGCAAAACATAAATAAATAAAAAATAAAAATGGAAAGATTTGATCTTTGGCAATACCCAGTTTTATTTTCTGATGGGAAAAACAGGTTTACTAAAGATGAATCACACTTTAGATTTTTCTTACTCACTTTGAACAGAACCAAAGTAGAAGTGTTAACAGGGAAGTCCTTTTTCACTATTAGTGTGAACCAAGAAATGGTTGAAAAACAGTGGTTGGAGCCATGCATTTACGGTTTCAGATATGGTACTCATGAAGAAAACAATGTCCTTTGCTGCTTTTATTCTAAAAGTTTTATACTTGGTATTTCTATAAGTTTTTTTTTTTATTGTGAGCTTCCTTATTTTGGGCTGAGCATGCCAAATCAAAGAGGCCAAGTGTACATTATGTTCTGTGTATTCAGTGATAAAATTACTGAACTATCATGTGCCTGCTTTTTAATTTGTGCTTTAGTGTTGACATTCAGAGCAGAGATGCTTCACTTTTGGCAACAAAACTAGAGAAAACTTTCTATGTTTTTAAAATGTGGGCTAAATCCTTTTCATAAATCTTTAATTTTAGCCTTTAAAAAAAAATCCAGACTTTCAAATATTTTCACTTCAAGCAAGGTATACTTCTACCTTGGCTTCAGTTACGGTTTTTCATCAAAACAATAGTTTACATCTCTGTGATGTGAATCTCTCTCCTATAGGTAAATGAATACTTTCTGACAGATTGCTCCTCAATAGCAGACATGTTCCCTCTTCAGAGCCTTTACCCATATTTTTTCCTTCTAGAATGTCCTTCTCTAGTTATCTACCTGGCTTGTTCCCCCATTTCTTTCAGGTCCCTGCTCAGGCATCACCTTCTATCCTAGTTAATTTTCCCCAAACTCTACCTGCTTTCCTTGCTTGTTTTTTCACCCCCACCATCTCTTACACTAGATTTTTTACTTATTTATTTATTGTTTGTTTCTCCAAGCTAGAATGCAAATTCTATGAGGAATAGAACTTTGCTTTGTTTGTTGCCATGTCCCCAGTGCCTGGCATGCAATAAGCATTTATTGACTGACTGAATGACTCTCACATCCCCTAATGAATTAATGGGTAATCTAAATGTACCAATCACACTCTGAGATGGAGGGAAGTGGTTCTGTTTTCCACTTTCCTATTAATAAGTTCAAAGATCCATTTGTTTTAGTGAAATAGGAGGTAAAATATATACAATTAAACATGGCAAAAGAAAATTTGATGGATATAAGGTTAATTTATATTTTAGAAATTTATGTGCAGTGACTAAAAACAAGACTGTTAGAATCATCTTAAAAAGCCACGCTAAATAACCCACAGTCAAGAGTTAAGTTGATTTCCCATTGAAGTCCCCAAATCTCCTCTTCATGGAGTGTTGACAACGTTTTAAACATGCCTTTCACCTAAGACTTCTAAAAATGTTGCCTTTGTAGTTAAAATCCTGTACTACTACTGAACTGCTGCTCTTTTCTATGGAGTGATTTTTGTCTCAACAAATTCTATAAATGCCTTGCCTGGCTGTGATTCAAAAAGAGCTCAAAGATGGGAAAGCTGGGAACAGACAATTTCAGCTGCTTCATCTGTCATGCTCATGTCATAACGGAACACTCTAATGGCTTGCAATAGTTTAAAAATAAAAGAAAAACAACAAACAAAATTGTGGCTCTTGGAACAAGTTGAACATTCAAATCAGACATGTTAATCCTTACACACACACACACACTGATATAATCTTATGGGTAGGAGAAGGCCCTCAAGAGACACAAGGGCTGGTCTGATAATTCATGTAGGAGCTCCTATTTATTTCATACAAATTGTGTTTTGAGGATGGCCTGAAGTCAAATGCGTGTACAATGAGCTCATCTCCATACTTGCTTTTTTCTTTGTTCAAATGGAGCTCATTAAACTTAAAAAAAGGTGAGCTATATGTTTTCTAATCCAAGAAAGACTGAACTCAGCTACTCATGAGTTCAATAGGACAGATCTAATCAATTGAAAAGGGACAACCTTGGTAAAAATCAGCTATTAAATGAATCTGTTCAATAAGCACTCCTTTATTGGAATAATAAAAATAATACAAACTGCTTCTGTAAAAAGGTTCCAGTACCTTGAAACTCAAGTTCAAAATGAAATAAAATGCAAACTTCTTGAGTTTACCTAACAGACCTCCTACTATGTTCTAGCTACACGACTATGTAAATATGTAATTGCCTGCAGCCCTGAATCTACTTTTCCCCCCTCCAGTCTGAGAAAACAGATTGATTGCTTTTAAAGCAGTACCTTCTCTCCTCTCTCATCCGGTGTGGAACAGATAATGGACGAGTGAGAAAAATCCAAGAACTTCTGGATCCATCATAATGGTGCCTGACCACCACATTAAGCAACAACAAATGAGACGATCTTGCAACCATACCAAACCTTGTTTGGTAACTTATTTGTGTCTCCAAAATGGAGAGGCACTGGGTAACTCCTGACTTTTCAAGAGTGGTGCTCAGAGGAAGCTTAGTTCTTCAGGAATGAATCTGAGGGGGTGGATCTCTCAACTTTCTCTGATTTGATAACCCCCAAGGAACTGGTTGGTGTTTCCCCTTCAAACATTCATGGGCTCTCAGCACTTACCACTGTCCAGAGCAGAATGTGGCCCACTTTCTCAGTGTGCCTTCTGTTCATTTGAGGGCGTGGACACTGGGCTCTACACTTGAAAGGCTCTTGGGATGAAATATGAGTGATCCAAGGATATATCACCTTTTCCAAGCTGACCTATTATTGAGGCCACTCTAAGGCCTCAATAGAATGTGTGCTTCTCGAGCCCTGTTCCCTATCAGAGTCACCTGTTTCAACTCCGTGAAAGGTTTTGGGGTGCTGGGAATTTGAGGGGACAAAAAGTCACAGCAAGGTGAATTTACTTTAAAATAGGGGTGGATTGGATTCTATATATATTTCATCTGGCAGAGCTATGTCAACGGCAGGCTTAAACACTCCTCTGGCTCCAAAGAACAGATTGTGAGAGCTGGGTGGAAATGTCAGTTGAGACAGAAGAGCAGCAAACAGCTCTGTTTTCCTATAGTTGTGGTTTTGCATGTTGATGATGACACACGAAGATGAAAATGTGCAGCATGAACTCCAATTGTTATCTGAGTGAGCATCTCTGCCAACACTGAAGGATATGTGTGGGTGTCACCTGCAAGGAGAGAGAGAGAGAGAGAGAGAGAGAGAGAGAGAGAGAGAGAGAGAGAGAGAAAGAGGCCCTGTTTCGGAAAGAAGAGCCAGTTAATCAAAGATCAACAGTGACAAATGGTGCTGTTTATTTCATGAGCTCTATATTTGATTTCCTTCCTCTCGCTAATCTCCAAGTCTTAATTTACTCTCTGGACTAAATATATAAGTGTTTGGTGGCTGAGAAAGGGGGTGGAAAAGATGGTCTTGAATGGGCGTTATGGCAGTTACTATAGTTATTTAGTCATTTCTTTAGTCTCTTCGGTGCACGCTGAGCATTCACTATGTTAGCTTCCAGAGTGTGAATGTTTGCTAACTTGGGAATTCGTGACGTTAACACAAGCGTAGACAAACTTGAGGCAGTAATTGGGGACCCTCTTTCACTCTCAACCCTGTGCATCCTTTATTTCAGTTGTTTTATATTTCTTCCTCCTCCCTTCCTGCTCATTTATTTAATAACTAATGAGCACCTGCCCTGTTCTAAGAAGTGGGCTAGGTCCTGAAGACATTATTATCTCCACACTTACCGAGTGTAGAGTGTAGGCTTTGTATATCCCCCCTTTTATTTAATATCCTGTTTCTCAGGGTAACCACTTAGTCTTAATTATGGGTTTAGACCTTCATGTGGCTATTTGATAGCCTTTGCCTTGGTTTGCCTGAAATTTATTACATTGAGATGTTCTTATTTAACATCTCTAACTTGCTTAATGCCTTAGGTTAGGAACTGACAAGTTTTTGTTTGTTTATTTGTTTGTTTTTCTGGAAAGGGCCAGATAGTAAATATTTTAGGCTTTGTGACCATACAGTCTCGTAGTTACGCAGCTCTGCCATTGTACTGTAAAAGGAGCCAGACACGATAACCAAACAAATGAGCTTGTGTGTGTTCCAATAAACCTCCACCAGTGGGTATTGATATTTTAATTTCATACAGTTTTCACATCACACAACATGCTTAGCTCATGAGCTGTTCCAAGGCAGGTGATGGGCTGGGTTTGGCCTGCAGGCTGCAGAGTGCTGACTCCTAACTTAGACCCAAGGCCACAGTTTTAGCTACAA
The DNA here is from genome assembly GCF_028538775.1 of Myotis yumanensis. NCBI lineage: Eukaryota > Metazoa > Chordata > Mammalia > Chiroptera > Vespertilionidae > Myotis > Myotis yumanensis. The sequence continues at coordinate 11,227,328 of NW_027223759.1, forward strand.
GTTTGTCTTTGGGTTCCAGCCACCATCTACATCTGTAAGGCTAGAAGGAAGCAGTTCGGATGTGTGTAGAGGCTTCTGGGGGTGGTGGTGGTGGTGGTGGTGGTGGTAAATGTTAACTGTTTGAAAGAAAGACATGGACCAACGAAGAGGAAGGAAGAAGAAACTTTATCCGAAGGAAAGTCATGTCAGGCAGGAGAAACAGGAAAGCATAAGAGGAGAAGCTGATTCAAGGTGATGGAGTCCAGTGTACATCGCTGCGGAAAGCCTCCAAATCTTGGGAATTATGGTTACTCTTCTCTTAAGTCCCGTTTGTCCTTTCTCCTCTTTTCTAACCATCAAGTGTTTTTTGTTTTTTAGAGAGAGAGGAAGGGAGAGGGAGAGAGAGAGAAACATCAATGTGACAGCGAAACATCAATCGATCCTGCACATCCCCCGCCCGCCCCCCCCCCCCCCCCCCCCCCCGGGGAAAGAACCCTCAGCCCAGACCTGTGCCTTGACTCAGAGTCAAGCTGGCAATCATTTGGTGCACAGGACGACGCCCAACCAACTAAGCCACACCAGCCAGGGCAAATGTGCTTCATCTCTAAGGAAACAAAATAAATTTCAAGTCACAGCAGGCAGAGAACTAAAAATGGCCTGTCTCTCCCTGCAAAGTTTTCCCCACACAGCACACTCAGATCCACCTTAGGGCTGGTGCAGCAGGATCAGGAGCTCTCTCAGAACTGGCCTCCCTTTTTCCGTCTGTCACACCCTTTCAGCCTGCCCTTGGCTGCTGTTCTATGGGTGACCCAGCGTGAACTCCTCTCACCCCCAATTTAAACTAAGGCTCAGCATTTCACCGGTGACTGGTGAAATCCATTTTATTCAGTTAAGATAGGCACTGACTCGGCATTTGCCATTCTTTCACCTCCATCCTCCCCTCCTGTCCGCAGCTGCTGGTCACACCCAGGGTACAAATAGTTCCTGGAAGCAGCCCAGTGTAGTGGGCACCCTGAGCTACACACCCATTCACACCTTCTGGGCAATATAAAAATAGGGCTGGGTGTAGCATTTAGCCTGAGCTGCTCTGCTAAGATCAGGAAATTGCCTCTGAAAGGTCAGATGATTAATATTATTGTGCCAGCGTTTCGGGTGTCAGCAATGAAAAAAGATTCTGGCAGAATGGATTTATCCTGACTTTGTACATGGCATTCAAGTTCTGGGTCTGGGCAAACAGCCTCAGGAATTCCAAGATTTTCCTTTCTCAGCATGCACGCTCACTCTGTACAGTTATGCATGCGATGCCCTGCACACGGACTCCTAGGCAAAGGGACAGAAGGGGCCGAAATCCAGCCAGGATCCCCTTACTAAGATATGCACCTGCAAGAGCGATGCCCACCTGAAGAGGGCACCTTTCCTTAATGTCCCATATGTCGGCTATTGAGGCCCTGGCAGGATGTTTGCCTTTTTGCCACTTGGTTACTGGACTCTTTATAGAATAAACTAGAGGCCCGGTAACACAAAATTCATGCATGGGTAGGGTCCCTAGGCCTGGCTGGAGATCAGGGCCGATCGGGGCCTTCCTTCCCCAGCTGCCAGCCTCCAGCCGGGGCCTTCCTTCATTCCGCGCTGCCCCCTGGTGGTCAGCGCATGTCATAGCGAGCAGTCGAACTCCCAAGGAAACAATTTGCATATTAGCCTTTTATTATATAGGATTAGATCACAATTCTCAACACAGAAACCATCTAGGAAGAACAAAAGTAAAAAAAAAAAAGAATGGTTCTTACTATCATAAAATGTCTTTCCTGGGTCCTTTCTTTAGCCATTTTTTCCCCCTTAATTCTTCTTCTCCCCCCCCCCCCCCCCCCCAATTCTTTAAACTTTAATTCAGTTTGTCAGATTTTCCTGGCATACAGCTGGTGGGGTTGTCTTTTAGGAGTAATGTGAGAAGAAACATTCTGGTTTGGATCTTAGAGGAAAAACAAGTAAGTTTTTGTGACCTGGAGAATACTGAATTTGGGGTTAATTCAATATAGCTATGGATGCTTAGAAAGACAGAAAGAGATTTAAATATAGTCCTGACTCAAAAATTTACAATCTGGTTGGGAAAAAAACTGGTAGAAAGGCAGTACATACTGAGTTCCAATTTAAGTTCAGTGGTGAAAGATTATTGTGGACTGGAATTCCAGATCTGAAAGATATTGCATATACACTTCTTAAAAATTGTATAAAGTAGAACTGCCCTGAGGAGCAGTATTTGCGTTTTAAATTTTAACCAATATTGTAAATTTGCTTTTCAGAGAGGTTAGGCTGATGTATACTCCCATCAGTCATGTACAAGAGAGCCTGTTACCCTATTTAGTCTCAATAACACAGTGTTATCAACACTTGATCTTTGACAATTTGATCATTTAAAATGGTACCTCAACACTGAGTTAATTTGCATTTAATTTTTAATGAATGATACTACCTTTTTATATGGTGACTAGCCATTTGTATCTCTTTTTCTGTGAACTGTCTATTCATATTTTTCAACCATTTCTTTTTTCAGTTGTACTATTGGCTTTTTATCATAGGACCGCTTTAAGGAAACTAGCCCTTTGCTTTCAACAATTTCATTTTAGAGATGAGTAGATGTAAGCTTATTGCTTCATTGTTATGCAATCAGCATTTATTAAGTCCCCATTTTGTACCAGACACTGAACTTGGCATTGGTGTTAGATATAACCTCTGTCCTCAGGACGCTCCCAGGCTATGGGAGATATGGTACTTTTCCCATGGTTTTTTTGGGGGGTCTATTATAGACCTATGCCTAGGGACTTGTTGGAGCTCAAAGGTCCTCTGTTAATGAGTTGAGATGATTGGATGAACAATAAAATTAAGATGGATCTAATGTTCTGCTTCTTGAACTGGGCACTGGTCACTATTCACTCTGAAAATTCACTGAGCTGGACAAGTATGATTTGTGCCCTTTCGTGTATTGTTATACTTTAGCAAAGAATTTTAAAAATTTACCATATACTTATGCCATAAAATGTTTTTCTTCCTTTTATTTCAGCACAAATCTTGTTATTATCAAGATATTTTACATAATTTGTGTATTGTTGACTGTAATATTAGAGATTGAGATTGTGCCTGCATCTCAAATGGCCAGAAAATAGTCTTTAGAGAAATTGGTTTTAGTATTATTTATAGAAAAATGTTCTTCACACCCATGGAAACAAATATTTTTGTTCTAATTGCTTTATAGTTTATTAAAATTTTACTTCTGTTGCATTTTTGCGTGTAGTTTCATTTGGAAAAATAATTTACTCTAAAATAAAAAAGACTTTGCCCTAGCTGGTTCGGCTCTGTGGGTAGAGCATTGGCCTGCAGATGGAAGGTTCCTGGGTTTGATTCCAGTCAAAGACACATACCTCAGTTGCAGGCTCCTCCCTGTCCACCCAGGCTCTGGTCAGGGTGCGTGCAGGAGGCAACCCATTGATGTGTTTCTCTCACATTGATATTTCTCTGTCTTTCCCCCTCTCTCTTCCACTCTCTCTAAAAGTCAATGGAAAAATATACTCGGGTAAGCATTAAAAATAAATAAATAAATAAATAAATAAATAAATAAAATACTTCAAATTTCTTTGAAAAACAAAACACCTACATTTAGATCTGTTTCTTTTTGTAATAGATGACAAGTAATAGTTCACACCAAATAATTGTAGTCAGAACAAATACAGAAGAAATTTAATTTTCTAACAAAGACCACAATCTGCTCTTTTTTCCCCCCCAAATCTTCTGTTGTTTCACTTAATTCTTCTAATGTGTTCTCTATCTTGTCAATGTGAAGTCTAATTGCTTCAATAATATTTAGTTGGCTTCCCTATAATGTATTCAAAAGCTGTTGTAAGGTCAAATTTGCTATGTATGTGTTTCATTAAGATTTTTATCTCTTGGCAGATCCATAAAATATTGTGTATAATCTTTGAATTTTTCCAAAGAATGTCATCACTCTCAGCACTACGTGAAGTCATAGTCTCCTGGTGCCAAATACAAATAATGAGTCATATGTGACTTCTGTATTTTTGACCGGCATTCAGGCTTGTCTGCGTTTGTCTTTCCAGTCATGTTAGTGTCATTCTCATAGACTTCCCTTTGACAATTGAAAAAAAAAAGCCACATTAAAATAAAACTAAAATTGTTTCCTTTACTTTTTGAAGGCTTAGGTATTTATTAATTACTAGAGACCCAATGCACGAAATTCGTGCACTCAGTGTGGGGGGGGAGGGGTGTCCCTGAGTCCAGCCTGTGCCCTCTCGCAATCTGGGAGCCCTCGCAGTTGGACATCCTTAGTGCTGTTGTGGAGGCAGGAGAAACTCCTGCTACTGCCGCTGTGCTCACTAGCCATGAGCCCGGCTTTTGGCTGAGTGGTGCTCCCCCTGTGGGAGCACACTGACCACCAGGGGGCAACTCCTGCATTGAGTGTCTGCCCCTGGTGGTCAGTGCGCATCATAGCAACCGGTTGTTCTGCTGTTTGGTCAATTTGCATATTAACCTTTTATTATATAGGATTAATATTAATGATATTAATGTCTTTATAAATATTACAGAATTTATCAGTCTACCATGCATTGTCCACTTATTTGCCCATGTAAATGTGATGAGCACTAAGGTTTGCCATCCTAATCCCCGGCAGGTCCAAGTCCTCATTTCCACAGCTGCTGGAATGTTTGCTTCTGAGGGCCCCCTCCCCAGGAATTTCTGTCTACTGACCCACAGTTAAGCCTTCTCCCTGGCAAGAGCCTTTGTTCAATGGTGGATCAATCTAGAGGTACCACCATTGGGACAATTCTGAAGGGTCAAATCTCTGCTCTAGAGCTTCTAGTGGTATTGTCTGAAGTTTCTATTTTAACAGTAGCTACATCACTGTTCAATTTCTTCCTGTGCCCAATTCTGCTTCTCTCACTGCCCCTCCCCACTGAATGATTTTTTTTTCTTGTAAAAACTCAAATAAATTTAGAGTCTCAGAATTTGGTCTTATGAAACCAAACCTATGATAGTAAAGAACCAACAGCAACTCTCATGCTTGTTGTCTAGGCTTACAGATACATTTTTGGAGTCATTTAAATTGTTTAATATTGTAAAATGTTCCAAAATATGTGGAGCTCTTATAAATACTGTGCTAATTTGTGAGCACTTCTGGAAACACAAATTGGAACTCAAATAGAAGCAAGGAACAGGATGTTTAGCAATTGTGGGAAATGCTATCTTGTTGCATAAGAATCTAAAGCATTCATGCTATCTGAAAGGAAGGATTTAAAAGGTTAATTTTTTCTTTCCTTTGATGAAAAGTTCCTGGCACTCAGTCCTCTCCAAACTTGGAAGCAGCTCTGCAGCTGAGATTGGAGGAGGTGCAACCTACAACCTCTATGGCATGTGGAGACAGTCGCCCAGGGTTTCAGGGTCATAGGACAAGAGATGTGGAAGAGCATTTCCTGAAGCCTGATATGCAGGATCCTCAGGACAGCAGCCTTTTCTTCTGGGGTTTAAGAGTAATAAGGAAGCATAGGACCCCGGAGAACACCACAGTGAAGAAAGGGACTGAGGGAGGTAAACGTGGGGAGGCCTAGAAGGAGCTGCCAGGGAGGAAGAGAGTAGAACTGTTATGTTGAACTATGTGCAATTACGGAGATTTGACCTTTAAAAAACAAAGATTAATGGACAATTTTTAGATGGAAGTTTTAGGTTCATTGCAAAATTGAGTGGGAAGTACAGAGGATTCCCATACACTCTCCCACTTCCCCCTGCTTCAGATAGCCTCCCCCATTATCAAGACATCCTACCAGAGTGGTATATTTATACAATAAATGATCCTCCACTGACACATCGTTGTAAGCCAAATCCATAGGTCACACTGTGGTTCACTCTTGGTGTACATTCCATGGGTTTTGACAAATGCATAGTGACATGTATGCATCATTATAATATCATACAGAAGTTTTAGTGCCCTAAGAATTCCTTATGTTCCACCTACTCACCCTTCCCCACCCAAATTCCTGTTTATTTTATTATTTGATTTATAAAAACTGCTACTTCATTCATATGGTTCAATACAAAGAAGAGAAAGGATTACATTTACTCTAAAGGAGAAGAAAAGTTTGAGTCTGCGAGTGTGGTCAACAGTGTTTCATTAGATAAGTAAGATGAGGGATGAGATCAGCTGTTGGATTTAGCAACTAGGGCCTTGGCAAGACTAGTTGCAGTGGAATGGTGGGGCTGGAAGTGAGGTCATAGCAGGGAAAACTGTGATCAGAGTGAAGAACAGGAGGTCAAGAACGTAGAACTTTGGGGCAAGAAGTTTCCTTGTGAAGAGGAGCTTCTTGGCATAGGTTCCTCTTTTGGACCTGCGTTCCTTGACAGCATCTCCAAAGTCTAGCAAACTATGAAGCAACTGAGCCATGGTTGTCTTTCAAATGTCTGACTGGAGAGCAAGAGAAAGACAGTCAGGTAGAGGAAAGTTTTGTTGTTAGAAGACAAAGATTTGAGCTGTTTAAGGAAAGAGGACATCTAGCAGGAAGGAAGAAATGAAAGCTGAAGGAATAAGAGGAAATAACTGACAGTGAAAGATCCTTGAGCAATGAGATGGAGTGGTAGGGCTGGGGAAGGTGAGAGAGTGGAGGACTGAGGAGGGGGATCCAGGGTTGGGTGGAGCAGGAAATCTTGGTTTGGAGAGGGATGCTGGTCTCCTCACACATACACATGTGTGCAGAGTGCACTGAGTACCTCTTATTTGTAGAGTGTGGGGAAAGGCTATTTTGATCTTCTACTCCTGAACTTTTTACTGCACTATGCACAATGGAAAGGAATGAACTACGGGGGATCTGAAGTTCCAAAGTGCTCACCACCCCCTACCCTGTCACACTTTTGCTAGCCACTAGATGGTCAAATTCTTTCAACCTTCTTTGAATAAGCTTAGGGGGCTTGAGGGTAGGGTGTGTGTGTAGGAGGGCTAGTGAGCACATGTTGACTCGATTGAGCCTGAACTTTTATTTTTCTCTTCCTATCTATCTGATTCCACAGCCTCCTCTGTTAATCATTAAAATAGCCCTTGCCACCATCTACTGCTGGCTTCTTCCTCCTTGGGCAGTTGGCAATTCCAACAATAAGGACACACTTGGTAACTCTCAGAGGACTTTCAAAGACAAAATGGCCTGACAAGAGAAACAATGAGTTTCTCATCTCTGAAGAGGAGTTAGCTGGATGATCACTTGTTAGGTATATAGGAATTAAGTAAGTAAATAATTAAGATCACAGCTGCCATCTGTTTGGCACTAGGCACAATCTTAAGCATCTCAAATACATAACCTCATATTTTCATAATAACCCTGCATATTGTCCATTTTTCTTCATTTTTCAGTTCAGGGAATGGAGACGCAGGTTAAGTAACTTGTTTAAGGCCATGTGACCTGGAAGTAGTAAAGCCAAACATTTCTTCTAACTTCAAAGCCCACTCTCTTTTCACTCGTTTGCATGCCAATTTCATTCTGGTCTAGGTGCTTAAACCATCTTGACCTTAAGATCCCTTCTAAGTGAGAGATTCTACAAGCTTATGAACATTTGTTTCAAGGTATCGTAGCAAAAGGAGATGAAATCATACTGTATGAAGTTTCCTTCTCACTTGTTTTTTCTTCCTCATTTTTTTAAAAAGGGGGGAGCAGGAAGAAATTGAAATGATTAACACATCTTTGTAACACTTCAAGAAAACAAGTGAGTACAGTGGTTTTCACACTCACATCAACCCTGAGGTTGTTTTCTGACTCCAGAAGGGCCTTTGCAGAATCTAGTCATTTATAAATTAGGTGAAGCTTGTGCCTGGCTGTGCCAACTAGAGTGGAGAGAATGAGCTGTGGAGGTCTGTGGGAGTGTGGGGGCCCTGCTGGGGGAGGTTTAGAAAGACAAGTACCACAGTCAGCCATATCTTATACCTGTGTGGCCTGAGTGTTTGGGAAGAATTATAAGTACTAAATATAATACAAAAGGAAAAAAAAGAGGGCAGGGGAGTTGGGTTTGGTCCTAGGTCTTATGATCTGACTCATAGAATCATAAAAACATTTGAGAGAAAGGGGAAAAGGTGTGTACTTTAGGCAGATATGAGTGCACATAAATAAGACATCAAACTTGTGATTTTGAGAGGGTACTGGAACTTTTTCATAGCCCCACTGAGGAAGTGAGTGCCACCCGGTGACGCTAAGGCCTAAAATGTGCTAAGTGAAAAGCTTCCTTTGCATTCTGTTCTATCTTAGCATGCATACCTATGCCTGTTGAACCCATGTGAGAGTACAGGCACCCAAAACTACCATGTAACTTGAAACTTCCATGTAAGTCAGAAAACTGAGGTGTTGGGTCTTGGAAATCTATAGTTAAGGGATCTGTGATTAAGACTTCATATCATAGTATTATTTCATAAGAAAGTAATTAAATATAAATGATGATGAATAACTAACTACCTTTATGAAAATCTACCTTGTAGGTCAGGAAGGGGTAAGTTTTGCTGCAGTAGAATTTGTTGTTTTGGATTCCTGTTAATATTTTTGTTCCCTTGAGTTCCTATATACTATATTTGGTTATATAGAGTGGACTTAGCCATGTGGTTTTTTTCTCTAATAAAACATTGTTTTGGAAAATCTGTTATTCTCTACCTGTTAACAGAGATCCAATATAACAAAAATTAGAGAGGGTGCAATAAAAATTAGGTAACAAAAATAGGAGTGCAGAAATAAAAAGGAGTGGGCAAAAGATAAAGTTGTACTTTGTAAAAAGAAGACAGATGGGGGTCAAACAATTGGGGGACACCACAGATGATATCCCTTTCATAGAGTCACAGTGTATATTAGCTTATTAATGGTTCTGAGAAGTCCTGTGATAAAAAATAATTTCCCTTTTAAACAAATGTTTCTCGAGTAATTTTTATATTTCATTTTTTTAAAGCATACAGTATCTATTAATAACACATGGAACGAGTGTTCTGTACCACATTTTGTGATGTTGGCCTATGATGCTTCTTGGTTCTACCCTTGGCCTCTACAGAAGGTTGCTAATACCTGCCTTAACCAGTTTGAAGCTGAGAATTAAAATAATAATAATAATAATAATAATAATAAGCAACCCTTAGTCCTGGAAGTATTAGCCATTGCAATTAGGCAAGAAGAAGAAATAAAAGGCATCCAAATTGGAAAAGAGGAAGTAAAACTGTCCTTATTTGCAGATGACATGATATTATACATACAAAACCCTAGAGACTCCATCAAAAAGCTACTAGACTTAATACATGAATTTGGCAATGTAGCAGGATACAAAATTAACCCCAAGAAATCTGAGGCATTTCTATACACCAATAGTGAACTTTCAGAAAGAGAGATTAGAAAAACAATCCCATTTACCATCGCACCAAAAAAATTAAGATACCTAGGAATAAACTTAACTAAAGAGGTTAAAGACCTCTACTCAGAAAACTACAGGACGTTGAAAAAAGAGATAGAGGAAGACATAAACAGATGGAAGAACATACCATGTTCTTGGATTGGTAGAATCAACATCATTAAAATGTCCATACTACCCAAAGCAATCTATACATTCAACGCACTTCCCATTAAAATACCAATGGCCTTCTTCAAAGATCTAGAACGAACTCTCCAAAAATTCATCTGGAATAAAAAAAGACCCCGAATAGCTGCAGCGATCCTGAGAAAGAACAAAGTAGGTGGGATCTCAATGCCAGATATCAAGCTGTATTACAAAGCCACTGTTCTCAAAACTGCCTGGTACTGGCACAAGAACAGACATATAGATCAGTGGAATAGAATAGAGAGTCCAGAAATTAGCCCGAACCAATATGCTCAATTAATTTTTGACAAAGGAGGCATGAACATACAATGGAGCCAAGATAGTCTCTTCAATAAATGGTGTTGGGAAAATTGGACAGATATATGCAAGAAAATGAAACTAGACCACCAACTTACACCATACACAAGAATAAACTCAAAATGGATAAAGGACTTAAATGTACGACAGGAAACCATAAAAATTCTAGAAGAATACAAAGGCAACAAAATCTCAGACTTATGCCAAAACAATTTCTTCACTGATACAGCTCCTAGGGCAGTTGAAACTAAAGAGAAACTGAACAAATGGGACTACATCAAAATAAAAAGCTTCTGCACAGCAAAAGAAACCATCAACAAAACAACAAGAAAACCCACCTCTTGGGAAAACATATTTGCCAACGTCATATCTGATAAGGGCTTAATCTCCAAAATTTATAGGGAACTCATACAACTTAACAAAAAGAAGATAAACAATCCAATCAAAAAATGGGCAAAGGATCTAAATAGACACCTTTCAAAAGAGGACATTCAGAAAGCCAAGAGACATATGAAAACATGCTCAAAGTCACTAATCATCCGAGAGATGCAAATCAAAACAACAATGAGGTACCATCTCACACCTGTCAGAATGGCCATCATCAACAAATCAACAAACGACAAGTGCTGGAGAGGATGTGGAGAAAAAGGAACACTTGTGCACTGCTGGTGGGAATGCAGACTGGTGCAGCCACTATGGAAGGCAGTATGGAGGTTCCTCAAAAAATTGGAAATGGAACTCCCATTTGACCCTGTGATCCCACTACTAGGAATATATCCCAAGAAACCAGAAACACCTATCAGAAAGGATATATGTAACCAGATGTTCATAGCAGCACAATTCACCATAGCTAAGATCTGGAAACAGCCTAAGTGCCCATCAGTAGATGAATGGATTAGAAAACTGTGGTACATCTACACAATGGAATACTATGCTGCTGTTAAAAAGAAGGAACTCCTACCATTTGCAACATCATGGATGGAACTGGAGAGCATTATGCTAAGTGAAACAAGCCAGTCAATGAAGGAAAAATACCACATGATCTCACTCATTCATGGATAATAAAGACCATTACAAACTTTTGAACAATAATAGATACAGAGGCAGAGCTGCCTCAAACTGATTGTCAAACTGCAGTGGGAAGGCCAGAGAGAGTTGGGGGGCAGGAGGGAGGGGAGTAAGAGATCAACCGAAGGACTTGTATGCATGCATATAAGCATAACTAATGGACATAAGACACTGGGGGGTAAGGGAGGGTAGGGGTTTGTCAAGGGCGGGGGGGAAAAAAGGACACTTATGTAATACCCTTTGTAATACTTTAAGCGAAAAAAAAAAAAAAAAAAATAAGCAACCCTTGCTGGGTTGGCTGTGGGCTGCGGGCAGTAGGCCTCTATCAAAGGTCACACACGGCTTCTGTTGGGGCTATCCTATATACTATCACCGATATGGACCCTAGCAACAGCTCCCTCCACCCACTCATTCAGGCTTAGGGGATATTTGCCTCCCCTGCTCTTACTAGTTTCAGGCGAAACACTGCCATCAATAGACCTGATCATCCCAGAACAGATACTTTGTGAGTGTTAATAATAATAATTTGTTAAGTGCCAACTATGTGCTAAGTTATTGAGATCTAATTGATATACAATATTGTGTAAGTTTACACTATACGAAATGTGGATTTGATACATTTACATCTTGCAAAATGATTACTGCCATAGCATTAGCTAACACCACCATCATGTCATATAATTACCATTTCTTTATTGTGGTGAGGAAATTTAAGATCTACTCTCATAGCAACTTACAAGTGTGTAATACAGAATTAACTATAATCACCACGCTGTACATTAGCTCCCCAGAACTTACTTTATCTAACCAGATGTTTGTATTCTTCGACCAACATCTCCCCAATGTGCCAAATTCTTAAGTAATTTCATCGTAACAACCACTCTTGAGATAGTACTGTTATAAATATCTTTACTTTGCCGATGAGGAAACCAAATCTCAAAGAGATTAAGTAACTTGTGGTCTGTGGTGACCTCTGAACACAGATGGTATATGCAGGGCAGTGCCAGGATGTGAATCTTGGTCTTCTTGAACCTAAAGCCCATTCATTTAAACCCTATGCCATCTGCCCTACGGAAGTTTGTTATCAGGTAGTGCGATAGCAGTTCAGAAGGGATGCTTCAAACAGGACTTTTTGTTGTGTCTGAACTGGACAGTCATGGAAGGTGCTTCATGATAGGAATGTGTAAAACCAATTCTGGGAACACTGAGAGCCCCTATTCAGTAATTTGTGCCTTTGTGTTGCAGGGTACAGAGAAAGCCTAGGAACCCCACATGGAGAGGAGTTAAAACAAAATCCAGTTAAACAAAATCCATTGCTGGACCAACCCAAACTTTGTCATAAGTGTGTGGTTGCCATAAGGGATGAATAATAGCATTAGGAGATTTGGGGGTTGAAAATGACCCATGGTGCTGTTTCCTATGCATGAGGGTTTAGCCAGCACCCAAGCAAACCTTGATATAGCCACGTACAGAAATGTTGCTGGGCTTCCTTTGGATGCTCAATATCTCCCTCTACAGGGCTTGGAGGCGCAGATTCTCTGTCTTGTGTTGGCTGTAGCAATTTGTTTAGTTCACACTCAGCCACATAGAAGCAGGCTCTGGCAGTCTTAATACTTTTGTCAGGTAGCCATGGAGACGCTGTGTTGTTTCAGAAATTCATAGCCTACAAAGGGAGATGGATTCTGAAAGCATTGGAAATGCATCATAATGCCTCGTCTCTGGCTTGTATTCATAAAAATAGATGTGTAAAACAAATACAGCTGGACCCAAGTGTCCAATCCAACTAAGAGACTCAACTGGACAGAGCGTAGTACTACTAGTCCTGCACTTTATAACAAACAAGTTTTACATCTTGATTCAAGTGGCCTTTCAGGGATTGCTGCATGTCAAGTATTAAACACGGCCAATACATGTACACTCTCTGCTTTGTAAAAATTTATAGCCTGTCTAACCTGGTTCAAAGGTCGCCAGAGACCACAACAGTACAATATGTCATTTAAATGTAAAACAAAACAAAGTTCACCTACAAGGAGGTGAAAGGGTAAATATATTTAGACCACAGAGCAGAACAGATTGCCTCATTTGAGCAAGAAATTTGCTGTAAGATTTCTAGTGGCTAAAGCTACAAGAAAAACAGGGAGCTATATATTTTTCATTTTCTGACAACAGGAAGAAAATAAATCTATAAACAGCTAGATACTACACCCTCCTCCCCCCCGACACCATCGCCCTGCAGCTAAATAAAATCACAAGTGAATGGCATGGCGTCCTTCAGTGAAGCACAGAGATGTATGGAGTGAAAGACTCTTGGCTTCAGTAGTATAAAAGATACTGAAGAAACCTCAGCTGGCTCTGTAATCAGCCATCCATAAAGACAGAGGGCATGACTTTAGGAAGTAATAATGAAGCCATTTTTGCAACAAACTGTTGATACGGAGCAAAAATTCTTTTTCCAGGGTCAACATTAACAGAGGGATAGAACGGTGAAGCTCTCTATCGGGGACTTTTTCCAGGGTTAGTGAATCACCTTGGGAGTTTGATAAAAAGGTGGATTCTTAGGCCCTTTTCCCAGAGATTAAGTTCACTAGGGCTGTGACAGGACCCAGAAATCTGCATTGAGATGATGATTCTCTATGGATCCAATTTGAAGAAACAAAGATGGGAAGACTTTTGTGGATTTGGGGCAGGTGCTGGATCAAGATCTGTTTACCATGGGTGGGAAATGAACTGGAGTCATTTCACAGCCTCCATGGAGTTGAAGTTCATCTGACTCTCTTAACGAACCAAGGAGCTGCAGGCATCATTTCTCTTCACAACTCATTAGCTTACATGTCTCTTTAAAGTAGCTGTCATGAAATGCTTAGAGCAAAAAGCCTACTCTATCATTCTAGCTACAGAATTACGTGAGCTTGGTGCTATGTCCAGAGAACCAAGAATGTTAAGTGTATCCTTAAGTGGTTCAATTTTTTTTATTGCTCACAGTTACGAAACACAGTAATTTATAGGCTGTGTCCCCATGAAAAGAATTCATGCTTTGAAGTTTCTTTCTACATCTGAAAAACCTAAACATGCCCGTGGTCATCATGAACTAACCCCGTGGGTGTGGAGGGGCACAGGGGTGATGGGCAGGGAAGCTGGGGGCAAGGTCAGAGAGTTCCTTCAACTTTTCCCAATGCTGCCACCACAGCTTTCTGGGCTTGGTGCTGATGCACATTCCTATTCATGATGGTCAGAGAGCATGCGTGGGAAAGGGAGCCATTCATGATGGCTTCTGGGAGTCAAATCCACGCCCCAGCAGTGGTGGTACAACATGAAACCTTTGAAGGTCTGCATAAGAGATAGTCATGAAATCTTATTATTATTATTATTTTTAAAAATCATCACATCAGAGCACAGGACATGGATCTAGGGGCAGTGGAAAATAAGGAAAAGTCCAGTCTTTTGGATTCAGACCGAACACTAGACAACGGCAATATATACACAATACTACCCTTATACCAAAATGAAAGTTAAAAATCTTATCAGAAACTTATTTTGTCTTCACAAGATAAAACAATTAATTGGACCAGCTTCCCCCTTCTACTAAATGGCTGATTAAACAGTTGTTTCAGCTCGACACTCTGATCTTCATTGTTTATTGTTTAACATCTGGCCCTGATAATATTATCAATCCTAAGCGCTAAGAATATTTTTAAGTCAACTAAAATATTTTTGCTATTTTTTTATATAGGGGATTTTTTCTCTCTGCTTGTCTTTTAACCTCCTAAAAGCAGGCAGCCAATGTATTAGTTCATCTATTTTGGCACAAGGAAATGATGAATGGTTTTAAAAGCTTGGAAAATGTAAAACTGTAGAGACATCACAAGAATATCCAGCTTATAATGCTGTTTATGTACTTTCTATGGGTGGCATAGTTCATCCTGTGGAAGGATTTCCTTCGCTCTGAATCCCCAAGGCCTCCGGCTGATTTCCCTCTTCCTCTGGTCTGTTTGTGTTTTAAGAAATGATGCCCAGGAGAAAGATAACCATCTTGCTGCTGCTTTGTGGAAACATACGCGTTTTCATACAATTTCTATTCCCTCTTCCTCCTGAGTGATGAGATGAAGAACTGAGTTTAAGCACATCATCAAAATTGCACAGTAAGTGGCCAGGAGTCTTTCAAATGGCACTAAAAGAAGCTGAATTACCCGAGGAGGAAGGCGCAGCTGGAGGCTAGAGATTGCATCATCTGGCCTTCCTCTGCTGAACAAAGACAATTATTTTGTAAAGTATTTACAGATGCTCTTATTTCAAGTGACACAACGCATTTGTTTCAATGGAGGTTTCCAGTCTGCAACTTGGAAATTTTCCTTAGCACGGAAAACCCCATAACAATTCATTGTACCCTAGAGTGTAGTTGAGGGGAAACAGTTGAATCTTAAAGCTACACTAGCAATTAGGATAGCTTCAGAGGCTGTTTTTTCTGGGATGTTTCCATGTTATATTACAGCACAGAAGTTCTGCCTTTGTGTGGAAAGGGGAGACCTAGGAAAAGGCTTGCTAAAGCCAGGGCACTGGTCAGGCTGTGTGATTTCAATTCTTCAGTGCGAGTATTCAAGCTCATATTCTCAGGAATGGTGAATTTGTTTAGAAAGCAAGAATTGAGATGGGCTTCTAAGAATAAGGCAATGTTATCCTTCATTAGGTTATTAGTTTATTAGGTTGACGCTTCCTTCAAAAATCCAGAGACAGATGACAAAAATGTAAATATTTTCATATTTGATCTAAAGATTAGTGGTAAATGTTGGTTGTTTTATGGCCATAAATCCATTGCTCAAGACATAATCCTCAGATTTAATAAAGGAAAAGAGGAGGTTCTACATCAGCTAGTTCAAATTATAATATGCCACCGGTCACCCTTCCCAATCCTGTAGGAGAGTAGCTTGTGGAAAGGAGAGACATACAAATGTTTAAGCAGGTCCAGGGACGGAAAAAGTGGAAAAGGAGAAAGTTATCTCGCCCAACATCTCTTGTATCTTCCTGATTCAGAATCTTGGGGGAATTTCTCTATCTCCTGGCCTTTACTTGACAGACCAAAATAAGCAGGAATACCCCAAAGAATTTGCTCAGCTATTTTAGTTTAGCTTTGGTTTCCCAGTGTTCAGAATTGATGGCCAACAATATTTCCCTCACATGACAATTTACCCCTCCAACCCCCTCAGGTCTCTTTAGCTGCATTTCTTATGACCTTAAAAGGTCTGCTTTTGTCTTGTGATGGATTAGTCTAAAATTGTGCCCTAAGACTCCACCAAATTCAGTCAAACAGTTGATATTTTAAACCAGTGCTTCCCAGTCACAGGGCAGGAAATGATAGAGCTTAGGGAATTATGTCAACAGGTGCACAAATCCATACATTAAAGAACATACAATGTGAAAGCTTTCATACATAGTTGCAGGGGTGACACAGAAAAATCAAAATGGGGTGAGTTTCACCTGCAAAGGCTTTTTGAATTCATTAAATTTTGAGCAGATCTTGAAGGATGTGAACTACGAGAATGAAGTGGAGAAGTGAATTGACTTGGCGAGCAGAACACAAATGCAGAGTGTAAAAATCTGGGTTCCTTATTGGAAAGGATCATTGCACTTCCATGTGATCCCAACCTAGGACTTAGCAGCACATTTTCCGAGCAGGTAATGAATAAGTTCTTGTTAACTGATCGATTCTACCTGGCTCCTGTATAACACATATTTTATCCAGCACTTTCTTTCAAGACGTGGACCAAAATCTATTCAGTTTTGTGCCCTTGGTGCCAAAAGAAAGCCCTTAAGAAACTCCATAAAAATGATAACTGTACTTTGTAATACTTTTAGCAATAAAAAAATAAAATAAAATAAAATTAAAAAATGATAACTGTATACCTTTATTTATTTTCAGTGAATGGATTGACCTGAAATCTGAGCCTGTCATTATTGGAAATAGAAGGACAAATCTCTTTTAGAATATCGTGTACCTTGATCTTCTTATCAACTTTCCTGCATAATAGTATCTTTAGCTGGAGGAAATAATGACAAGAAGCCTCTAAGACCTTAGGAATACTTTAAAGCAAACTTGTTTCTTGTTGATGTGTATGTATATATGAATATGAATATAACTATCAACATCTTTTATTGATCGCTGAATAAAGATAAAAGTGACCATCTCTGGATCTATGGATTTGTGCACCTGTTGACATAATTCCTTAAGCTCTACAGTTTTTTGGCCCCTGACAAGGAAGCACTGGTTTAAAATATCAACTGTTTGACTGAATTTAGACAAATTCATAACAAGATAAATGCAGACCTTATAAGATAGTCTTTGAACTTTAAGTCTAGGCTCTGGATTTTGTTTCTTTTATTTCTCCATCCCTCTTTCCCCTCCTCCCCCCTCTTTCATTCTTTCTCTTATTTGCAAAACTGGATATCTTGACCCTTTAAACAATGTATTAAGTCTGGTTCATTTTGGCTAATACTAAAGGCAGGCTTGAACTTTAAATTAATAGTAATATCATTTACACAAAGTTTACAATGTGTTAGGCAAAGGCTTTACCTGTGTTCCCTCATTTAGGCCTCATACCTGTAGGAGGCAGCAATTACTATGATGATGATGATGATGCTTTTTCTCCTTTTATATGTCAGTCTGAATCCAGGTTCTCTTCTCTTCATTATACAGGTTGACCTTCAGCCCGCAGATTTAGCAGTTGTTGAAAGCAAAAATCAATCCAGCTCCTGTTTCTGTCCCAAGCTGCCAACAATGGTCGGCAAAAACATTTTCAGGCTGACAATTGCTGTCAAAAGCAGCTTTTCCCTTAGGTTGCCTGGCAGGAGCAGGAAGGCAGGTGGGGTCTCCCATGATCGCCGGAGCAAGGGCTCTGGTTGGAATGGAGGTCTGTGGTACATTTCCTTCTGGCTGAGCTACTCTCCTACTGCTTCTCTTTCCCTGTCATTTACTCTGGGTCCTGACCTGCTTCCTCTCATTTGTCTCCAAAACACACGGGAGCTCTGTCCATAGAGGTAATTTCAAAAGTTTATTTAGGGAGCCCCAGGAGGGAGCCATAATGATATTTTATGAATCATAGAGTAAGTTAGTGAATAACGTTTTGATAGCATCCTTAACAACTTTACTGTAACTATAGTAACAAGTTTCATAGGGCAATTCTTTTTTTTTTCATTCAACAAATATTTATTTATTAAAAAATTGTAATTATATTTATTAAATTGATTGGGGTGACATTGGTCAACATGAACATGTAGGTTTCATGTGTGGATTTCTATGTTACAAGATCTGTATATTGCACAGTGTGCTCATAGGGCGGTTCTTTACAATATATTTCAATATCTGACTGTGGCATAATGCCACAGATTGCATCAGTAAAATTAATTCTCTGAGGGGCAAAACATAATGTGCAAGTTTCTGATGCTTTGATTTAATTTTAGGATAAATTTTTAGTGTATCTAGTGCAGAAGTCCTTCACAAATATTACTTCTTCAGTTTTTTTTTTTTTAATATATTTTATTGATTTTTTACAGAGTGGAAGGGAGAGAGATAGAGAGTTAGAAACATCGATGAGAGAGAAACATCGATCAGCTGCCTCCTGCACATCTCCCACTGGGGATGTGCCCGCAACCCAGGTACATGCCCTTGACCGGAATCGAACCTGGGACCTTTCAGTCTGCAGGCTGACGCTCTATCCACTGAGCCAAACCGGCTTTGGCAACTTCTTCAGCTTTGATGAATTCTAGGTTACACCCTCGGAGAAGTGAAGATATTTTATGTTGATTACTAGAGGCCTGGTGCACGGATTCATGCACCAGTGGGGTCCCTTGGCCTGGCCTATGGGGATTGGGCTGAAACTGGCTCTCTGACATCCCCTGAGGGGTCCTGGATTGTGAGAGGGCGGTTCTCGGGTGACACACCCTGGAATCGGGTTCCCTCCTCTCTGGTTCCAGGTGCATCACCCAAGAACTACAGCTGCCAAGTCACCGGAGCTCAGCAGCTCCTGCTTTGAGCGTCTTCCCTCTGGTGGTCAGTGTGCATCATAGCTAGTGGTTGGACGGTCGAATGGTCAGATGATCGCTTAGGTTTTTATATACATAGATTGCCAATAAAGCAATGAGGAACCTGAGAAACTCTCTGAGGATCTAAATAAAGCCATCCCCCTTCTTCAATCAGGTGAGAGGGGATAATTCTGGTCTGCAGAGAGAGTCTCTAGATTTTTTTTTTTTTTTTTTTTTTTTTTTTTAGTTTAAGTGATTTCTTTTATAAAACAATTTGTGTGCAACTCCAGCACACAGAAGAATGGATAATTGTAGAACTAAAAGAAAGACGCAAACCCCAAATTCATTAATTCAGCCTTCATTAAAATTAAGCTGACATCAGAAACTGGAAATATTTAGTAATAGGACCTTTGAAATAATGAAGAACTGTTAACACATGTGCTTTCAGAATGCCAAACACTGAGCTGGCTTCTTACATCTTGTTTTGAAAGATAAGAAAATATGTCAGAAAATATTTGCACACGAGGCACCAAATATTTGGTTTAGTTTAATCCCTATTCTCTTTTAGCATCATGTTGAGTGCCTACGTATTGCTATTTAAGAAAAAAAGAATTTTCCTAAAATATTGACATTTTAATAGTTTTAACAGTTTCAAAGATTGTTGATTTATAATTTTAAGGGTTTGAGTGATTGAAATAAGATTATATGTAGAGAATCTTTGATAAAGAAAGTTGTTAAAGTAGAAAACTATGTTTACCATAGGAAGTTTTATTTATCTAACTGTGAAAGACTGTTGTACCAGTATAACAGTCTGGTACTTACCCCTTCTTTTATAGCAACAGGATTTTTAGCTGGATCTAAGGATATCTAGAATAGAGGCACTGAGATATAGGCATGGGATAAAATTATGGCCAATAGGATGTGAGCAGAAGTAATTTATAAACTTGTGAAAATATTCTCAAAGGGAAAGGATATACCTTCCTTCTCCCCTTCCTCCTTTGTGATACCTGGAATGGGGATGGAGGCAAATCATCTTGGAAAATGCAGACAAGGATCAGACTCTAGTGATACAGAGCAAACATAGAGGGATCTGGGCTTCTGACCAGAGGTGGTTATACCTGCCTCAGACATCTTATCTCCAGACTTCATTTACATACGATAGAAATGAACCAATATGTCAAAAGTACAAGCATCACTAGAGAAGCTCTAGAACAGTTCCCTTTCCTTTTATTTAATTAGTTAAGTAATTTCATTCATTCATTCTCATTTATTTATTCGTACAAATCCTCATTCGTTCATACTAAGTCAGGCAAGTTAAACTCTCTGAATGGCTGTTTCTTTATGTCTCAAACGGGAATCATATGGAGTACTACTTAACCTTCCTTCCAGGGTATTTCTGAAGGTTAAGGATAATGAATGTGACGTTCCTGGTACATAACAGGTAGCCCCAAAATAGAACCTATTGTTGTTGTTACTATTATTCTTATTAGCTCAGTGCCAACCACTCTTGGCAAAGGCATTCACAACTCTTCTATTGAAGAGGAAATGGCAACACAGTGTGTTAGATGCTACTCATAATCAACAGTGTACCAAACTTTGTGCGTTCTATCTCTCTACATAGATTCAGAATCTCTCAATAAAATTTTTAGACTAATTTTTGTTGTCTGTGTCATCCA
Source organism: Myotis yumanensis (assembly GCF_028538775.1). Classification (NCBI taxonomy): domain Eukaryota; kingdom Metazoa; phylum Chordata; class Mammalia; order Chiroptera; family Vespertilionidae; genus Myotis; species Myotis yumanensis. The sequence goes on from NW_027223759.1 coordinate 11,247,970, forward strand.
TATTTGAAAGATGCCTTTGGCCTCTAACTCAGGGCAGCCTGACCCATCTTTTCACTAATTCTCCACTAAGACAACCCAGACCCCTTGACTAGTGGTAGCTGAAAGGCTTCTTGCTGGTAGGTGAATCACCCCTTACCCACATGTGATGTCAAACCTCAGTTGGAAGGCAGGGGAGGGTGGGAAGGGGGAAGAGATCAGCCAATGAGCTCAAATTTTAAGAGGAAAAACTGGTGAATTAGATGTCTCAAGGGGGTTTTAAAAGCTCTGACGTATTCCTGCAAATCTAGAAGGATGCACAGTGCTACACACTTACTCAGGAAAGGCCTGGAAGGCCCTAAGCTCTCACCTTTGGCTGACCTTAAAGCTCAGTGCATGCTGGAAGTGAAAGCAAAGGCAGAGTTGGAAATGGCCTACTGGAAGGTTGAAAGTGTGCCCCAACACACACACACAGGACCTGTGGGCTAAGGCTGAGAGACTCATTGGTTTAAGGCATTTAAGTACATCTCTGTCCAATTATTAACTGATCACTGAGCTAACAGAGCAAAGACTTCAGTGACTACATAGGACATGCATAACCCATGGACACAGACAATAGGGTGGTGAAGGCTTGGGGTGGGGAGCGGGGATGGGGTGGGAGAGGTCAATGGGGGAAAAAGGGGACATATGTAATACTTTCAACAATAAAGATTAAAAAAAATACAAAACAAAAGAACATTTGGAAGTTTGGGGATACACAAGTACTCTATGTACATCTCAATTCAATTTAGACAAACAACCCGGCCTTCTGGCACCCAATAAGGGAAGGCAACTCAGATGCTTGTTCCCATCAGGGGGTAACTCTCATTAGCTGGAATAGCTTAAGCTTTAAGTGGTTATAGTGAGTGCGTAGCATGGTCAGCTGTCAATAATGGTAACTGTTATTTCTGTGTTGTCAGTATCATAATCATCATTATCATGGCCCTGTGGTGATATGAAAACTCAACCAAGAAAGAATTCGCTCAGACCTCATTCTAGTTAATTGCAGGATAAATGTGGAGCACGGGGACTGTGTTCTGGTTATAAAATCTGGTTTAGGTAGCAAAGGGATGGTGAAACATATGGAGACAGCCTTCTTTTTACCCCCAGATCCATAAGTGGGCAGCTTTTTATCTGTCCTAGAAATCATAATGCTTTAGAACAGCCCTTATGCTGGTTGTGATGTACCCCCTTAAATGTATTCAGATTTGATTAAAACTCAGAAAATTGAGGTGAAGCAAAGCACACTAATTCACGAGTGCCACACCATGTACAGTTCGCCAGAGCGGATGGCTGTTTTAGTCTGGGCCTTCCATGAGGCAGAGCCTGAGACAAGGACTAGGGTGTGGGTAGTTTATTTGGGAGGCGATCCTCTGAAGCCGGGGTGAAGAAATAGAGAGTGTGAAGCAAGGAAAGAGGAGAAGCTGAAATAAGGGTACATCATTGAGGTTGTCAGATTAAGCCATGGGGGCTAGATTCTCCCAGAACCTTGGAGAAGCATACAGAATGCCTCTCAGCAGCACCCATCTGAAGGACTGGCTTCTGTCACCCGTATTTGAGGATTTCCTGGGAGCTTAACTGTCCTGAAATTCTGGAATTCTGTTTACACATAGCTGGGGTGGAATTCAGAGAAGGCCACGAGGTATAAGAGAAACAAATACAAACAAACCAGGGATTAAAGACCTCCAAAAAGCTGCTCTTCTATACAAGCAGCAAGAGCTGTCAAAATCAACTGTTCAGAACTCTGGAAATTAATTAAAGGCTTGCAATAATCTTAGGAGTGTTTATTGAAGAAAAATAGCTGAATCTCATTAAGAACAGGAAGGCTAGCATTCCAAGGGTGACAACAAATTTTAAGAGGAAAAACTGGTGAATTAGATGTCTCAAGGGGGTTTTAAAAGCTCTGACGTATTCCTGCAAATCTAGAAGGATGCACAGTGCTACACACTTACTCAGGAAAGGCCTGGAAGGCCCTAAGCTCTCACCTTTGGCTGACCTTAAAGTTCAGTGCATGCTGGAAGTGAAAGCAAAGGCAGAGTTGGAAATGGCCTACTGGAAGGTTGAAAGTGTGCCCCAACACACACACACAGGACCTGTGGGCTAAGGCTGAGAGACTCATTGGTTTAAGGCATTTAAGTACATCTCTGTCCAATTATTAACTGATCACTGAGCTAACAGAGCAAAGACTTCAGTGACTACATAGGACAAAGAATATAGACTTCACAGGATCAGTCCAGGCAAGCCACCAAACAAACAACAGGAACAAAGACAAATCCTGGGAAAAGAGGGGAATCTTGTTTCCAGAGTTGACACATTATATTATTGTAAATGTCCAGTTTTCAACAAAAAATTGTGAGACGTGCAAAGAAATAGGAAAGTATGGCCCATACCTAGGAATAAAAGCAGCCAATAGAAATTGTCTCTGAGGAAGCCCAGATATTGTATGTATTATACAAAAACTTTAACTTAGCAATCATAAATATATTTAAAGATATAATGGGAACCATGTCTAAAGAGTTAAAGGAAAGTATACAGATAATGTTTTACCATATTAAGAATATCAATAAAGAGTTAGGAACTATAAAAAAGAATTAAATAGAAGTTCTGGAGTTAAGAAGTACAATAATTGAAATGAAAAATTCACTAGATGGGATTGACAGTAGCTTAGAACTGGCAGAAGAAAGAATCAGTGAGCTTGAAAGCAAGTCAACTGAGATTATCCAGTTTGTAGGACAAAAAGAAAAAAGATTAAAGAAAATTAATAGAGCCTTAGTGAACCATGGAACACAATCAAACATACTGACATACACATAATGGAAGTCCTAGAGAGAAAGAAAGAGATAGAAATAATATCTATAAAATAATGGCTTAAAATTTCCCCAATCTGATGAAAAACATTAATCTGTACATCCAAGAAACTCAAGAAACTCAACAAATTTCAAGCAGGATAAATTAAAAAATACCCACATCTAGATACACACATCATTGTCAAACTTTTGAAAGACAAAGACAAAGAGAGATATTGAAAGCAGCAACATAAAAGCAACCCCTTATGTACCAGGGCTGTTCATAAGAGCATTATTCATAGTAGTAAAAAAGTGGAAACAAATGTCCATCAATCAATGAATAAACAAAATGTAGCATATCCATACAAAAGAATATTATTTTGTCTTAAAGAAGAATGAAGTTTTGATACATATTACAACATGGATGAACCTTAGAAACATTGTGCTAAGTGAAAGAAGCCAGTCACAAAAGATCACATATTGTATGATTAATGTGAAATCTTCAGAATAGGCAACTCTATAGGGAATGTGAATTTTATCTCAATAAATCTGTTCTTAAAAACCAAGCAAACCAGTTAGTGAATGTTGAAGTCCGACATTGCCGGCTGAAGATGAGTTTGAGCTCACATGCACTACCTACTACTGACTGCCACGTGGAAATCAGAGTTGGGTGCGGGGATATGATGTCCAGCATCAAAGAAATCCACTACAATAGCCTGTTAATAGATAAAATACATTGCACGTATGTGCTATTCCTAGAGTTTGAGGGGTGAATTTGTTCTTTGCTATCCTACTCAAGCAAATAAAAGGGGCAACAAAGAAATGGAAATGATGCAATTTAGAGTGATTACTTTGAATTCCCTATAATTGATTTATAAATACAATCCTAAATTTTATTTTCTAAACATAATTCTAGAGTTTAATAATTAAACACTTCCCTACACATCTCACAGCATATAGAAACCTAGAACTAACTTATGTGATGAGAACATGAAAGAGAGCCACTGCTTATGAAATCATCTATTTCAGTGGATCCCAAATCTTAGTAAGCACAGGAGTTACTCAATATTAAAAATGCTGACTTTGAGCCTCTCCTCCTCTCTGAATGCCACCTCCCACTTCGACTCTTTCCACCCAAGATAAAGAGTATGATTCAGTTGGATGGAGAGGGGCCCAGGTGGCCGCATTGCCAAAAACATCCCTGGTGATTCCGATATAGGCAGTCTGTGGATTCCAGTTGGAGACACACTGATCTTGTCCAACTCACTAGTTTTTACAGATGAAATAATTGAGACCCATGACTTGTTGAAGGTCACACGATAGAGGCAGAGGTGTAGAGCAAGAATCTAAATTCAGGACTTGTCACCTGCAGTCTTATGCTCTTTCCACTATATCATAGTTTTTCTCATATTTGGGATTAGAACAGCCCTGCAGTCACTGCTCGGGGAGGCCGTGGTCCACATATCAGAGAACATTAAAGCCACCGCACACCTGCCCACAGCTTGGGCAATCAGAATGTGTGCTGCTATTGCACATCAAAAGCACTCTGTGCAGAGCATCAGAATGTGAGCAGTGCTACTGTGACCACTGAGAGAGGGCCAAGGAAAGTCCTTGGAGATTTCAGAGTGGTGAACCAAACACCCACTAATTACTCATTTCTTCTTGAGCTAGAGCTATGCAGTGATACGCATCCACATATTTCCAAACATGTGGACCACTAATTTCAGTGTTCGGTCTCCTGCTGGCATCTGACATCAGGAAATCACAACTGTAGAGCATTCCAATTCACAGTTATAAATAAACTTGGCTACAAAGATCAGAGACAGCAGAAGGTATGAGACAGGGCGCTATGTGCGCTCTGCCAGGATGAAAGATCAGCTTTGAAACTACATTATTGTAAGTGAATACCATTGGGCAGGGATGGGAGACAAGGAAGAGAGGAGGTCTCGGCTGGCAGAACCTCATGTGCAAAGGCCTGGTGGCATGGAAAACGGTGCATTAGACTGGGAACTACAGGGAGTTTGGTGTGTCTGGGTGAAGAAGTGTGTGTGTGTGCGCGCGCGTGCGTGTGTGTGTGTGTGTGTGTGTGTGCGCGTGCCCGTGAGCGCGCCAGGGGTGGGGAGGTGTGTGGACACAGAGAAAAGGTGAGAGTGGGAGCCAGGATCTAGATCACTATTTGAAGGAGGTTGGGCATCGTCTTACTAACAATGGGGAACCATGGGAGTTTTTCAAGTGACAGAATTTCAGCTTGGATCGCTCCAGTTGGAGTAAAGAGAGAAGCTGGAAAGGGGGTGCAGGAACAGAGACCAGTTAGACATGATAAGAGCGTGAACTAAGTGGTTAACAGTTCTTCCCACGCTTGAGGACACCCAGTTTCAGTTGTTGCCGCCCGGTCAGTCCTTAGGAGGCCTCATCCTGGGAATCCTTTGCCTACTGCCTTTTTACATCTTAGGAGACATTCCGGTGATCAAATCTCAGAGATACAAGCTTGAAAAATGAGTATAAATGTTATCAGAAAAACTGATACAGAGAGGAGATGACATGAAAAGAGGAAGGGGAGAAAAAGATAGACAAGATATCTGAATGTGTAAAACTTAAATCATCCAGAGGTCATTCTTAGGCTGCAAACGTATTTGGTAAGCATTGCTGTATGAAACACCCCAAATTTCAAGACAGATATCTTCTTTAGTGATACATTTATTTCTAAATGTATTTTAAAGAACTCATCATTAAAATAAACGAATTATCTCATAGTGATCTCATGTGTTTATATATCATGCCAAAGAGGTGAAAGGTTATTGAGGAAACTGATTAGTGTTCTGTGGTTTGACAACGTGTATTTTGAGCAGGAGCCAGGGCCTAACTTCGAATCTCAGGGGCTTTCAGATTTCAGAGAAGGGCTGAAAAATGTGCAGCCACTGGGGCGGTGGAGGAGGCCAGGGCTAGTGGCCAGATTACCAAATCCCCGACCGGAGCAGGTGGGCAGATGTGAAAAGTGGGAGGAATGTTCAGACCACACCATTCCCTAGTGAAAATGCCAACGCAAACTTGCAACCATAGCAACACAGTAGCCTTTCAGTACAAAAAATCCATGTCAATTGCAATTAATTGATAAAAAATCACAAAAAAACCCTCTCCACTTTGTACTTTTTACTAACAAGTCAAGTTTTATATTTATTCTTATTTCCTTTTTATCTCTTTGATGAAGACTGCTTTGTTAGAAGATTTCAATTTCTCCCTGACCCTTTTTAACATAGAGACAAAAGTTTTATAAATGCAATCAGTATTTGAAGAAGATAATTCTTTTATGATTCTTTCAAAAAGGGAGAAATAAAGAAAATACAAACTAATAAAAAGGTAGGAGATGGCTTGAGACCCTTGTCTAGGCACCAGCATGAAATCAGAGGGGTGGGTGGGTATGGACCTGAGTTTACAGGGGCCACACAGAGGAAGTGCGCTGAGGATTTCAGGATTTCTGAAGGGTAGGACTGGGCCTGGTATATTTTTCCCACTTAGTTTTTTTGTGTTTTTTTTTATTAATTCTGAGGGGGAAGGTTAGTTAGATTCTTATTCCTCTACTTTGCCTGAAGCAAAAGTCTCCCACTTTATGGCTTCTGATGAGTAATATATTTGGAGAACAGAATAAATTACATCTTGAATGATCAATTAAAGCTTTTTAATAATTTAGAACACCCTAATAAAATTTATGTCATTTCAACTGTCCAAATATAATTCTCATAATTTTCACATAATTGTTTAGTGAGCAAGTGTCCAAGTTTTATTTCTCATTAATGAGGTTACCAGAAAGATAGTAAAGCTAGTTTGGAATCTGAGACACAGAGAAGGTAAATGATCTATTACTAGGAAAGGAGGGTAAGAGGGAAAGGGAAAGGGAAAGAGAGAGAGAGAGAGAGAGAGAGAGAGAGAGAGAGAGAGAGAGAGAGAAACTAAATGGAAAGACATATTGGAATAAGATTGCTAAATTATATACAAAGCTGGTTATAATGCCCCACAGGCCAATAAAATCATAACTTTTTGGACTATCTTCTCAGCTGAAAATAATTTTTATTTTTAATATACAAAAACTTACTTGCGTAGTAATTATTTTCCACAAGTTAACATCTAACCTTTATAGACTTAAAAATGTCTGGATCTTAATTAGAATTGTGTAAGTGAAATAAGATTTATTTCCCCCTAGAGAGTCAAATGGTCCTTGGTTAGGCTTAATGGTCATGCACTGATTGGGGGTAAGTCATCTTTTTTCTTTATTTCCAAATTTTGGAAATCTTTTTTAAAATTTAATATTTTATTGATTTTTTACAGAGAGGAAGGGAGAGGGATAGAGAGTTAGAAACATTGATGAGAGAGAAACATCGATCAGCTGCCTCCTGCACACCCCCTATTGGGGATGTGCCTGCAACCAAGGTACATGCCCTTGACCAGAATCGAACCTGGGACCCTTCAGTCCACAGGCCAACGCTCTATTCACTGAGCCAAACCAGTTAGGGCAGAAATCTTCTTAACATAAGAATTATCTGTAAGTCAATGAGATCTGCTGTTACCTAGTTGGTCACTCTGAGCCAAAATTTGCTCACTGAATGAAAAGATGAAACTAGAATAATGGTTACATATTAGAATGACCTGGGGGAGCTTTTTAACAATATTAAAGACAGTTGATTGATTTATTATCTTTGTAAATATTTTTTTATTGATTTCAGAGAGTAAGGGAAAGGGAGAGAGATAGAAACATCAGTGATGAGAGAGAATCATTGACCAGCTGCCTCCTGCACTCCCCCTACTGAGAAATGAGCCCGGAACCCTGGGCATGTGCCCTGACCAGGAATCTAGCTGTGACCTCCTGGTTTACAGGTGGACGCTCAATCAGTGAGCCATCTCGGCGGGGCAAGCAGGTTGATTTAGACAAAATAAATCAACTCTTTGGGGGAGAAGCCTGGGCATCGTCAATTGCTTAAACACCCTCTAGTTATTGTAAGGTGAAGCCAGAGTTAAAACCCACTAGTTAGACTGGGTTGCTCAGACCCCTTTCAAAAATGCTCTGCGATTTTATGGCTTGAAATACAGACAAATCACTTTTATACTGAAGATAGTAGACCTAAAGACAAGCCTGCGAACTCCCCCGCTTTACCGGTGACTTGGAAATGATTCAGGGCTGCCAGCATTCATTCCATGATGTAGAAGCAATGGGAAAGGCCAGGAGGCCAGGGGTGGGATCGCTGAATGACTGGCCTTTGTGTGTTCCAACTAGATATAGTCAGCTTGAACTGTTAGACAGAGACAGGAATGTCTGAAATCCATTTTTTTAAAAAAGAAGAAATAAAATAAATACAAAAATTAATTTTGTGCCCTGACTCTGTACAGTTGAGATCATCCCTACTCCCAGAACAGGGGTTCTTTCACACACTTATTATTGGAGATTGCATTTCTGACTTAAGACTGTGTGTCAATAAATTAAGGCCATGGCCAATAATATCCACAAAAAGCAAACAATGCAACAAGTATGAGCCTCTAAGATGATTTCAAATAATAAAATTCTATTTCACACTCTATTCTTTCATGCTTGTTGTCACTGAAAAGCATGTTTGGTAGCTTTTTCTTTTTTTAATTGAAAAGCAATTCTGAAAGCAAGCACTTTTGAAACTCGTCATCCTAAAACTACACTTACTAGAAAGACATAGTGAATGTAACTGAGAAAGCCAAAAATTCAAAGAAAAGTTGCTTAACTTGGTAAGAGGGTTTTTTTTTTTTTTAAATTCTATATTAATGTTGAATTTTTTCCAATGGTGTTTGGACAGCTTTCTCAGTAATTATATGTCTTCTTTACTTTGGTATGTTAATGTAGTGAGTAATATTAATCTGTATTCAAATATTAAGCTATGTTTATACTAGTACTCCTGACATAAACCCTACTTGGTCATGATCGGTCATTATTTTAATATTCCATTTGATTCTATCTATTTCATCCCTGACACTTTTAATGATAATAGGCTTCTTTCTTTTTTAGTGAAACATCCCTGTGAGTTGGGTAGAGATGATATTAATTTTCATAGCTGTTTGAAAGATTAGGAAACTAAGACACAAAGTTAGTAAATTACTTTTTCTCCATGAACAAATGGCAAATACATGACAAAGCCTATACTTAAATGTTTGGCTCCTGTTTTATGGCCCAGGGATTTTTTTTCCTCTCTGCTCTCCTCTAGGAAACTTATGTTTTCATCAAGCAAATATCCCAATCACCAAATATTTCAGATAACCTTACAATATTTCACATAACCCTAGAATAATGTCTTAAAAACAGAATTTTAAATTCTAGCTGAATTATTAATGCTGTTTAAAAACATAATCCCTAATGCTTTTTTGTTTTATTTTCTGCAGTAACAGTTCTCACTATTACACTTAACAATCATGGGACTTGGGGGGAAATGTGAGGTGGAAGTGGGAGGAGATAACAAGAGAGGTCAGGTGGATGGCTGACCATTAGCTACGCTAGAGAAGCCACTAGAATGAGTAGATTTGAGGGTGAGTCTGCATGGATGGGCTCAGAGAGGCTTGGATACATTAGCTTGAATTTCCAGGTGTGAAATCTACAAGTCAGTTGAAAATACAGTTCTGGAACTCTGGGGAGAGACTGGACTGGATATGTACAGTTGTAGTGATTAGCATACAGTTGGTACCAGAATCTTGGGAACGGAGGAAATCATCCATTGTGTGGGGAACAAGGGGAAAGAAACATGAAATGCCAACATTTCTGTGGCTAGAGAAAGAGGAGCCAAGAGGATACCCAGAGAGAAGAGTCAGAGAGAGAAGGAAAAAAGCACGAGTGGGCAGTATCCTGAAAGCCCAGGGGAGAGAAGAATTCTCCCTTTCCACAGCAACCTTGTCTTCTCCCAGGCTTCCCATTGCAGCAAGTAGCTTACCATCTACCCAGCTGCTCAAAGAAGCAACTAGGTGTCTTTCTGATTTACTCCTCCAACATCCTCCCAACAGCAAGTCTTACCAATTCAAGTCCTAAGTATACCTGAATTTGTTCACTTCTTTCCCTTTCCATGAGCACCTCCTACCCCACAATTCCAAGGCACCAATTCCTTTCCCCTGGACCACTTCTATAGCCTCTCCAGTCACCTCCAGCCTTCTGATCCCATCCCCCATTTTACCTAGACCACTCTCCACCCAGCAGACAGAACGCTTTTACGAAAGCACAAATAAGATCTTATCAATTCTCTGATTAAAATCCTCCAATGGTTTTCCATTGCACTTTAATGAAAATCTAAACTTTCAATGGACCCACATCTGGCCCCTGTTTAGCTCTCTGACCCCATCCTGTACTATTCTCTCCTTTCTCATGAAATCCAGACACTACAGCCTTCTTTCTGTTCTCCAAATCCCCCTTCCCTCTCTGGGCCTTTGCCTTTGCTGCTCCTTTGTCTACAATGCTCTGCCTTAGACCTATGCAAGGCTGGCGCAGCCTAAACATCACCTCCACAGAAAGGTCTTTCTTGACCACCTCATCTAATTAGCAGACACCCGCTGTGGTAGTTTGAGAGAGTTGCTGTAACAAAGCACTACAGAGTGGGTGGCCTAAGCAACAGATTTATTGTCTCACAGTCCTGGAGGCTAGAAGTCCAAAATCAAGGTGTTGGCAGGGTTGGTTTCTTCTGAGGGCTGTGAGGGAGAATCTGTTCTTGGCTTTCTCCTTGGGTTGTTGCTGGCCATCATTTTCCTATGTCTCATCACATCATCTTCCTTCTATGCAAGTCTCTGTCCGGATTTCCCCTTTTTATAAGGATACCATTCACTTTAACTTGGTCACCTCTAGATGGACTCTATCTCCAAATAAAGTCACACTCTGAGGTAGTGGGGGTTAGGACTCCAAAGTACATGAGAGCACAATTCAACCCAGGGCGCCCACATCCAATTGCTGTTATATTGCAGTTTTATTTTCTTCATAGCATTCGTCCCTATCTGAAATCATATAATTCTTCTTCTTTTGTTGTTGCTGCTGCATTTTATCATTTGTCTGTAGAATCTGCATAGAACAGAAACCTTGCCTGTCTTTGGAGCAGGCTCTCCCGGGCCCCTGATATATGCTCTGTTACCATAGATACCTGGACATCTCACTGCAAGCATCTGCAGTGTTTTGTCTGAGGCTTCCTCTTACATGAGGCAGCTGGAGATGTTGGGAGGTCACTGACAGGTGAGAATTGGCGGTGGAATACTCGTTTCCTCACCCCTTGTGAGGCACAGTGCTGAAGTTTGCTTTCTGCCGTCTCTGAGGGGTCCGAAACAAGACTGAACCAAGTCACCTATACTGCTCATGAATGTACCTCTGTTGGCTCTCCCCCTTTCTCTGCCCACTTTCTCACTTCCTTACCAATGTTTCCTGGAATCCCTTCGCAAATAAAGTACTTACACTGAACTCCTATCTCTGCTTCCTGGGGAAATCTGACTTAAGACAATCTTTATCACGGTATACTTGAAGCTTAGATCAGTACATAATCAATAATGGTAAATACTCAACAAGTTATGATGAATGAATCAATAGAGGGAGGTGGTTCCAAACACTGTTAAATGCTGTAGAAAGAGGTCCAGTAGAAGAAAACTTTAAAAAAAAGTCAATTTGATAATTGTGAGGTCAGTGGCAACTAGAGGAGCTTATTAGAATAGTAGCAGGGTGGGGGTGGGGGGTGGGGGGGAAGCAAGTCTGATTTTGGCAGATGATGAAGTGAGAAAGGTAGGCAGTAAGGGACAGGAAAGCCTTAACTTTATATGACAGCAAGGTGAAAGGAAGTTTGTTGTTTTTGTTTTTTTATGAGAAAAATTTGAACATATTTGAGGCTGATTCAATGGAAAAGGAGAGAATGAAGATAGAAGTGAGAAGGAGGAGGAGCACAACTAATGGGTAAGTCTTAGGTGATAACTTAGAGGCCGGCTTAGTGAGTACAGATGAAGGTCTTAGCATGGGGAAATAGAGACCTCTGTTATTCCAAGAAAGTAGGCAGAAGGTAAGGACTGGTAACCAGAAATATGAATATATGTTTACTTATGTAGTTGTACATATAATAATGCTCTTTATCTGTGATTTAATAAGTAACCCGTATTCACTGCATAACATTTGGAAAATACTCAAACAATATCATTTCTCAATCTCTGGTCTTTGTGTCCATGTTATAACTCATTTACTCCTTGAAACATCACATGAACTAGGTGCCATTACTATCTTTTTTTCTAGAGGAGACAGATTGAGTCAATTGCCCAAGGTCACAAGACTGGAAAATGGCAGGCCAGTCTACACTGTCTGTTTCCAGAGCCGTCCTGTATCGTACATAAAGAAAAACCCAAAGAGGAAAACTTATCCATCAGAGAAAATAAACATGTATTGAATACTTAAAACTATAGATATAAAAGCCAAGTGACCAAAATGATGGAATGACCAGAATGACTGGTCGCTATGACACATACTGTGGTGGCCAACTGGCCCAATCAGGGCCTCGATTGGCCCCTCCCAACCTCCCAAGGCCCCTCCCCACAGACAGCCCCGCCCCCAATCGGCCCTCATCAGGGTGGGCTGGCCAGACCCCACCCATGCACGAATTCGTGCACCGGGCCTCTAGTATCTATATAAAAATCACCAGTTCACTGCCAATGCTTCTCTTTTCTTGGGGAAAGAGGGAAATGGAGTAAGTAGGACTCTAGACTAAAACTTAATAGTAAAAAAAAAAAAAAAAAAAAAAAAAAAAAACTTAATAGTAACAATTTTAAGATGTTGCTTCTGAGAAAAGAGAAAAGGATTTGATTAGAAAGTTTGGGCAGCAGTGATGAGCCAGCTTGAGGTTGAGGGTGCAAGAACTACATTTGGGGAGGGTCCATTGGCATGGCTGAGTGATTTTCTCAGGGGCACTATACTGTTGGGGTTGGAGCAGTTGGTTTGCTGTGGGAGGTACACAGAAAGTTAGCAGAAGTTGAAAGTTCTAAAGAGAGTGGGGTTGAAATGATTGCATCTTCATCTGAGATTCCCAAATGCAGACCTGAGGACAGAGAGCAAACCTCGAGGTGATTCAAGGGAAGATGCTGGTAGAGGAGAGGAGGAGCAAGATGGGGAGAGTGGTGGGGAGAAGCCGATAAAAGGAGGGCACTGCAGGCAATGGGAACTTAATCCTGCTGGGTTACTCCGGGAGCCAGTGAGGAAGTGCATTTCAGGGGGCTGGTGTCCTTACACACCACTTCCCATTAGCTGTTGGATTGCTCCAGGGTGACCAGGGGCTGAGAGCTGCCACACATGTGGACAGAGAGGACGCTGGTGGCCAGAGAAAGACCTCAGGCAAAGAGATGTTCCAAGTCTGGTCAGTGTGCACTGGAAGATAATGCCTGAGGAGATGAGAACCAGGCGTCCAGTGTCTGCTACAGATGGGCCACAGCTTTGCACCTAGGTCAGAGAGGCAGCAAGGGGCAAGAAGACTAGGACAAGAGGGGAACAGTTCTGGGGTGAATGCCTTTTAGAAAATTATTTTGAATAGGTAATATTGGCACATGGCGTAAAATTCAAGTATGAAAGAATATATCTTGATATCCTTTTAGAGACAGTATGTATATTAAAGATATAGATATTATATATGTGTATATATATAGTATAGGAATATGTTTTATGTATATCCAAATATATTACAGGTATAGTGACTGTGTTCTTTATTTTTACAAAAATTACCCCACACAAGTGGTAGCATATGATGAAGTATTCTTGTATGCGTGTTATTGGGCACCCTCCTGTGATCTGTAGGATAAATGTCTAGGAATAGAAGAGCTGGGTCAAAGAGCCCGTGCATCTAAAATATTGATAGATAGTGCTGAATGTCCTTGTAACCAGGTGCACACCCATGGTTTGGCCAACATAATGAGGCCAGAGAGTGGACGTGCCGGGAATAGGGAGTAGAAGAGGGAGAAGCAATCTGACCATGAAACGTCAGCGATCAAGACTCTGATGGGGCAGTTCTCCCTTCTGCTCAGGCCCAGGGTGTGGCTGCACCAGGAAGTTGTTGGTGCGGGCAGTGTGTCAGCAAAGGTCAGTGAAGTAGAGGAAGTGAACTATGAGTTGTCGGAATGAGTCATCCAGATGACAAGACAGCCAGTCCGTGCTGGCGAGTTGTCAGGAGCTTGTGAAGTGTGATTAGAGACATCGTCAGCTTCCCCTAAACTCTGGCAGTCCTTTCCACTCTCGAGCTCGCGGGGGAGGAAGTGTACCAGTCCACATGGCTGCCCCAGGTGACACGTAGTGATGGCCCCAGGTTTTCCTTGTGGCATCTGCGACAGTGAGATTGGCAGGCTGTGCTCCTAGATCCTCTGGCTTTAAGTATGAGGTGCCCCTTTCTTGATCATAAAACCAGTAACAGCAATAATACCAAACGAGGCGAACATGCTGAACCAGTTAGGAATTGTGTTCGGCAGCAGGCAGTTTACATACTGGTGTAAACCAGAGATGGGTTCTCTCTTCTCTCCTGTAACATGAAGCCCAGGGATAAGCCTTCCACAAAAGGCACAGCAGCCCCACAACACCTTCATATCTCAGGCTTCTTCTCTCTTTCTGCCCTGCCGCCCCAGTGAAGACTTCTACTCTCATGGTTTCAAGAGGGCTGCTGGAGTTCTAGCTCTCTTGCTTATGTTCCATGCTGGAAGACGGGAAGGATTGTTAAAAAAAACAAAAACAGCCGAAACCGGTTTGGCTCAGTGGATAGAGTGTCAGCCTGCGGACTGAAAGGTCCCAGGTTTGATTCCGGTCAAGGGCATGTACCTGGGTTGCGGGCGCATTGCCAGTGGGAGATGTGCAGGAGGCAGCTGATCGATGTTTCTGACTCTCTATCTCTCTCCCTTCCTCTCTGTAAAAAATCAATAAAATATATTTTAAAAAAACATAAAACAAAACAAAATTCAACTGAGTAGATTTGAACTTCTAATTGGCTTTCTTAAGCAATGCATGGATCAGGCAGCTTCCCATCTAGCAATTAGACCAGCGGTTCTCAACCTGTGGGTCAAAACCCCTTTGGGGGTCGAACGACCCTTTCACAGGGGTCGCCTAAGACCATCAGGAAACACATATATCATTACATATTGTTTTTGTGATTAATCACTATGCTTTAATTATGTTCAATTTGTAACAATGAAAATACATCCTGCATATCAGATATTTGCATTACGATTCAGAACAGTAGCAAAATTACAGTTATGAAGTAGTAACGAAAATAATTTTATGGTTGGGGGTCACCACAACATGAGGAACTGTATTAAAGGGTCTCGGCATTAGGAAGGTGGAGAACCACTGAACTAGAGGGTTATAAAATGGAAGGTTTGCATAGAAAAGAAGGGTGGGGCAAGGAAACTATTAGCAAAAGAAAAGAAAGGATTATTTGGGACCAGGACGTCTTTTGGGGGAAAGGGGAAAGAGTAGGGGAAGGGTTTTTTTTTTTTTTTGTTTTTTTTTTTTTTTTTTTTTTTTATCATGCAGACTACATTTTCCCCCTATGGGGTGGGGGAGGCATGGAGACACACTACCTCATTGGTATTGACCAGAAAATTCCAGGCTGGGTGATGAGGATTATGTCTCTGAGAGAGGATGAAATAGCAATTAGGTCAGGTATTAAATCTAGGTTTGGTATCCTGGGCTTTAGTTAAAGCGACACCATTTGGGGCCTGTGGTTTTCTCTTTAACAGAGTCAAAGGCAAAAGGGAGCATGGCAGAGGAATCAGCCTCCCCCTTCCTGACCTTGTAATGAACTTTCCCAGAATCCACCCTCAGTAACTGGAGTTTACATCTAATTACACAGCTTAGAGTCATGCCATCACCCCTCTCTCGGGGAGTCTGGAAACATACAAAACAAGGTTGTGTTAGTAACGAAAAAGAGGAGAATGGATATTGGCTAGGCACCTGGCACTCTGTCCCTGATATCCTAAGCACTGTATATTAAAAAAAAATTTTATTGTGGCAAAGTACACACGACATAAATTTACCATTTCAACCATTAAAAACTGTACAATTTAGTGGTTCTAAGTACATTCACTGTGTTGTGTAACCATTGCCACCATTCATTTCCCCCCTCATAACCACATCACCTCCCAAAGATCCTGTCTTCTAATGCTATCCTATTGAGCATTAGGATTTCAACATACGGATTTTGCAGAAGCACAGATATTCCTACCACTGCAGGTTACTTCCTGCTGTTGGCTATTGTGAATAGTGCTGCTATAAACACTGGTGTCTAAGTATCTGTCGAGTCCTTTCTGCCATTTCTCCTGGGTATATACTTCAGGGTGGAACTACTGGGTCAGGTGGTAATTCTATGTTTAATTTTTTGAGGAGCCTTCAAAAATACTTTCCATTTTGTATCTTATTTAATCTTCACAAACTTGCAACGGTTGAAACCACACATTGAACTTCTGATAGAGAGACCCAGGTGAGCCCCAGCAGGTGGATGCCGCCCACTGTCTCCGCTGGGGAGCTCCTGTGTAGTAGATGGCAAAGTGAACTGGGTGGCATTATCTCCATTTTAGAAATGGGGAACAAAGGTAAGAGGCTGTGTCAGCCGCTTGGTAATGATACAGCCCACTCTTCTCTTGGTAAAAACTCCACTTTCCCTGGCTCTGCTGATAGGAATTCTCACCACGTGCTTGCAGGCAGCCTCGTTGGGTCTACACTGGGTTCCCTTGACCAGTGTAGACTTGCAAAGAGGTCTTCCAGGCAGGAACTATTTGCACCCCTATGCATGACCTCAAGCCAACGTGTCACGGGTTTGTTAAGGAGAGGAGAGATGAACTTCAATAACTCTGTTCCCCATTGGTGGTTCTAAGGGCACATTAGTTCTGTTGGTAAGAGCATGGCCTCAGAGCAGGATGGCTTGTGTTCAGACCCCAGCTCTATAGCTGTTGTGTGATCTTCACTGGAATTATTGAACTTCTCGGTGCCTCAGCTGCCTCATGTAAGTTGGGGATTCATAACAGTGCGTTATTTATTTCACGTGATTGCCAGAGGGTCGCCTGAGCTGACATGTTTCAGCAAGTACTTTAGAAAGGTGCTTGGGGTGGCATTAGTGGTATTGACATGATGAGTATACCCGGGAAATGTTAATTCTCTAAACCGAAATTGTTAAATGGCAAACTGACGATGGATCACCATTGTAGTTCTAGTAATTTTTTAAAAAGGAACAAAATTAGGAGCCCGCACATGAGCAAAGCATGGAGAGACACAGCCAGAGGGGTTGAAAAAGTCACTGGACTTTGACTATCTTTGGTCTGATGTTAGAAAATAGCTTAGAAAATGCTAACCACTTGGCCTCTTAAATTTGTCTCTCGCTTCCAAATTGGAGATAATTCTACTACGTTCACTGCAGCATTGTGAGGACTTACTGAGGCAAAGATAAGGCATTAGAAATTGCTGTCACTAAATAAATGTAAAGACTTAGGTGAACAACCCAAAGTAGCCCTTTAGCTCCTATGATCTCTGTCTAAATGAATTTGGTGTTTGTGACCAGGTCTTGGCACTAAAACCCAGGGAAGTTGTGGAAAACATGGAGAAGGCACAGAAGCCAAGGACAGACATTAGGAAGAGTTGGAATCCCTAGTTAGTTCGCTTGGACCGGATGAATGTCTGTTCACAAAGATGGGAGTAGGAGGAGCTGCACCAGAGTGTGAGAAATGTGGGCTAATTTCTACAGCATTGAATTTAAAATACCAGCAAGAGTTCTTGAAGAACATGGTGAAGTCTGAGTCTCTCCTCTATGATCATCCAACTGTAATGGAGACGTGGAAGACACGCAGCTAATGGTGGCAAAGATGGGGATGAGCTGAAAGCTCTCCAGGCTTTACACAGCCGGGTCCCACCTGACTGACGGAGGTAATGCGGAACTAGGTATTCATTTAGCAGTCACCTAGCGCCATCTATGGGAACTGTGGTTTATTGCACTTTCAGGAGCGTAGGCTGTGATACCTTCAGACACAATAGGGTGGATTTGATTTTAAAAACTAGACACACCTCCTCTTTTTAATTTTTTTAAAATATATTTTATTATTTTTTTACAGAGAGGAAGGGAGAGGGATAGAGAGTTAGAAACATCGATCAGCTGCCTCCTGCACACCCCCTACTGGGGATGTGCCCGAAACCAAGGCATATGCCCTTGACCGGAATCGAATCTGGGACCCTTTAGTCCACAGGCTGACGCTCTATCCACTGAGCAAAACTGGTCAGGGCCACACCTCCTTTTTGCTCACGAAAGCCATTCTCATTTGGGGAGGGGTGCGAGAGGCGCTTTTTTTTTTTTTTTTTTTTTTTAGATTTGACATGGCCACTCTCAACAATTCTGTGTTTGGAACAAGGGGAGGAATTTTGCCTGGAGATGTACATGAGGAAGGAGCTGGAAGCCTGGATTCCATTGGCTAGTGTTTTTCCAATAGCCAGGAAATCCTTCCCGCTGCATTACAGGACCAAGACGTCATTTCAAAAAATCCCCTGAAGCTTGTATTTCCCCTTATCTTGCTGGAAAAGGGGATGGACCGGGAGCGGAAGTGATTTCTGCTTTCTATTGTCCCAATGTTTTATTCTTAGCACCAGCCGGTGTAGGGAACATTACTGACTGGGACAAAGGGAACCCCAAGTGCTGTGAAGGGCAGGACAAGGAAGTCAGGGAGGACTTTTTGGTGGGGTGATGTGGGTTCTGGATTTTTAAATAAATGAGTCACCGGAAAGGGGGATGGGCTGGGGGAGAAGCCCCTCTGTCCCTGGTGTTCTGTGTCTTCAGTTTAAGACAATTTCACGTGGAAAGAGGAAATGGGTTTCTCAAATGGTTGTCTCATTTCAAGCTTCTTTCCTTTCATTGCCCATGTCTATTCCTTTCATTTACCTGCCTATCTCCCCACTTGGCTCCCTCAGACCCTCCCTGGTCCAACCATGCTGATCTCTTAGTTCCTGGAAAGCGCTTTCTCTCCATCGCTAGGTGCCTTTGTGTCGCTGCCTGCCTCTGCCTGGACCTCCCCTCCCCCCCTTATCCTGAAGGATTCTTTCAAATTCTCCAAGAAAACAAATCCTTTAAAGAGTACGTGCATTTTATAGTTTTCTGTTCTTGAAAGTGTGTAATCTATGGGTTAGATATTTTTCTATATCCAGAATACTTGATTTTCTAGAATGTCTGGGAAGTCATTACGTAAGTGCATACAATATTACATAAACATACTTGATCTATAAAGGAGGATAAACTTTTTACGTACTTTGGAAGCATTTAAGAAACAACATTATCTTGCTAGTGAAAACATATCGTAGGAAGTACCAAAAGCACCTAACATTTAGAAATGATTGGAGTACTGTGTGAGCGTGTCACATGACATTTTGGTGTTGAAGTTTGCACTTAATTCACTTCTGAATTATTGACAAGCCCCACCCTGTACTACGTACATGGTACATCCTTGTTAAAATTTTGTTGAATTAATTTTTTTAAATGAATAATCTGAACCACATATTTGAATTGCTCTAGAGTTACCTTAACAGAAACGGGAGCCTTATTCAAAACAGACTGAGAGAAGGCCCAAGGGAGCACAGATTTTCAATTTGTGGTTTCAAACATTCACAGTTCATTGGGCACCTATTGCTCGCTCTCTTGACACTTCCACATTCAGTGTGGTACAGTTCACGGCTTTGACTTGCTTTCTTTCGCGCTTCACTGAACACGTGGGCTGAGATGTTCAAGCCCCTACAGGCGGCCTGCTCTCTGTGGTGGGTCTGAAAAGAAGACATCACTACCTGTCCGAGGCTCCCCAGAGGTGGCAACAGGCCAGCTCCAGCTTCCTGAATCTTTTCATTTTCCCCTGACGCCCTCAGAATTTGCCAGCATTCTTAGTGGTAGGCAACACAAGCAGACTCCAGCTGACTTAACCTCGTTTATTAAAATGACGTTGGGTTGCTTGTCAGGTTGCCAGGGGAGCTGGAAAACCAGGCCTGGAGCCACAGTGGCAGGGCACACACACTACCTGCAATCATGCCACATGGTGAGCGGCTGAGAATGCCATTGCCTCTGCCCTTGCCAGATGCCAGACTCCTTCACTGAAGCAGCATCCCTTCTGCTCCAGGTACAGGCTGGGGAAAGCATGCAAATGCTGCTGCCATGGTAACAGGATCTTGCTGCAGCTGCTGCTACCTCTACTGAGGGCTTCAGGGCCAATGCTTGTGTCACTAGCACTTGATTCAAACTCCAGAATGACTGCTTCTGATTGGTGGATCCTGGATCCCATGTCCATAACTACCTGCAAGGGATGCTGGGAAAGGTAGTGTCTGGTATTTCAGCTTTTGTAGTGGAAAGTGGGCTTTGCCTCTGAGAAAGAATCCAAAGAAAGGCAATTCTTCAAATATAGGCAGGACATTCAAATAGTAGGCAGCCAGCTATGAACCAAGAGGTCACTGGTTCAATTCCCGCTCAATCCCCAGTGTGGGACATGCAGGAGGCAGCCAATCAATGATTCTCTCTCATCATTGATGTTTCTGTCGCTCTCTCCCTCTCCCTTCTTCTCTGAAATCAATAAAAATTTTTTTAAAAAAGCAGTAGGCAGCCAAAAGGAATGACAATTGTCCCTGTTATGAAATAAACTATCCAACCTTCCAGAAAGAGGATAACAATCTTGATGAACACAGACAATAAAAACCATACCAACACAAAACAAAAACTGCCAATAGTAACCATGATACCAGGAGATACTTTATCCCTTTATTGCTTACCTTGAACATCCTCGCTACTGTGAGAATTATTTCAAACGTAATTGCTTAAAGTTTACTAGATTAGGAGCTTTAGCTTCATACCAATATCATCTTTAAGGAAGTTTTGTTTTTTATTTTTTTTCCTTTTTAGAAGCCTATGTTATTAGTGTGCAATTGGAATGGGTTACTTTTCCTTCATGGAGATCTTGAATTCGTACATAGAGATTATGTTTCTAGAAACTTCCAAACTGGAGAGCATCAGTCCTTCATACTTTTGTGGGGTTAATCAGCTTTTCCTTAACCCAATATAGCCCGCATTTCTGGTATTTATAAGAAATCAGGAATAGAGCCAAATGAGGCACTTCTACTTAGATTAAAATAACAAGGTGTCATATCTTACTAGATTTGTACTGTGTCACTTTGTCACCAATGGTCTCCAGTTTATTTCATTTCACTCTTACACAGACATGCAGTCTCAGAGAGCAGGGAATGTGGCATATTGGTGCGAAAAGGAGAGAGTGATGTGGTGGGAAGAGTGAGAAGCCAGGGAGCTTCTTGAATCGTGTTGGATGAGCTATTTTACCCTCCAGAGAGCACCCACCTGGCTTAATCCTGCTGATATTGGTCCAATTATTTCAGATAGCTCAGCATAGTCCAAACACTATCACAACGAATGAATTGGGGATTGTTCTAATATAATTTTCATCTTTCCATTGACAATAGCAAGTCTCAACCAAGGTAGCATAGGGAGTAGGTCAATGAGACAGAAGACAATTACCTTCTATACTTAGTTTACAACATTGTTTAATTAGTCAATTAATCAATTCACCGTATAATCATTTATTAAGAACCTTGTGTGTACAGGTGCTACACTAAGTGCTTTACATTTATCACACCATTTAAGATCCCTCTAACAATCCTATCCAATGATGTAGATCTAATTCCTTCCCTCATTGGAGAGATAAGAAAAGGCAGAAGGAGGATTTGGTTCCATATCATTTTGACTCCAAAATCTGTGATTCTATTCACTGTCCCTCATGATTTTTAGTGCTTTGGGTAGTGAGGTGACTGAAAGACAGTGTTTACCCGCAGTGGTGGGTGGGTATCATAAAAGAAAAGAGACATCACCACACTGTGAGGTCCATCTTATAAACACTATTATAAACAGGAGCCCAAAGGAGAGATTCTAACCTGGCCTGAGGTCTGGATAGGAGGGTATTTTTGTAAGAGTTAAAACTTGAGCTCATTGATGAAGGATGACCAAGATGTTTCCACAGGAAGAGCATTTGTGCAAGCCTGGCGGTGTGAGAGCCTGTTGGCATGGCTGTATTTTGTTTGGCACTACGAATGGCTAAGATAACAGAAATTTATTTTCTTATAGTTCTGGAGGCTGGGTGTCCAAGATCAAGGTGTTGGCCGGGTTGGGCCTCTCTTTCTGACTTGCCCATGGCACCATCTCTGTGTCCTCACATAGCCTTTTTTCTCTGCATGAGGAGAATGAGAAAGAGATCTCTGGTGCCTCTTCCTCTTCTTATGAGGACTCTAATAACTCAAGAGAGGAGAGAGTTTCAAGGACTGTTTAAGGAAAGACAAATATCAACAAAGATAAGGGTTGACATGTGTTCTTTGAAGCTGGCAATCCTGTGACCTTGGCAAGGGCAAGGAAGTGCCAAGGCTGGAAATTAGACTGCAGTGAGTTCAAGGATGAGCAAGAAGAGGGACCACATGTCTATACGAAAGCATGGTCTCCAGGAGTTTGGTAGCTCCTACTATCTCTGTCTGTAATCCTAGGTAAACCATTTTGGGCAGACTCCCCCAGGGATGAACATAGTATGTGGCACAGCAGGTTCACAAAAACACTGCTGGAGGGCCATACTCTGCTATGCTGCTAGCTTAGGCATAGAGTTAGGTCAACCCTATCTGACTA
Organism: Myotis yumanensis; assembly: GCF_028538775.1. Taxonomy (NCBI): domain Eukaryota; kingdom Metazoa; phylum Chordata; class Mammalia; order Chiroptera; family Vespertilionidae; genus Myotis; species Myotis yumanensis. The sequence continues at coordinate 11,270,435 of NW_027223759.1, forward strand.
GCGAGGCAGCCTTATACAGTGGCATGAGCAACATTTATTTAGAGCAGGGGTCCTCAAACTACGGCCCGCGGGCCATGCGGCCCCCTGAAAACATTTATCCGGCCCACCGGGTGTTTTTGCCGCCGCTGCCTGTTGCTTAGCAGCCGACTAGTTTTTTTTTTAAAACTATAGTCTGGCCCTCCAATGGTCTGAGGGACAGTGAACTGGCCCCCTGTTTAAAAAGTTTGAGGACCCCTGATTTAGAGCTTTCTAGGTGCCAGGCATTGTGCTAAACCCTATACATATATTTTCTCATGCAATTTTCATAGCAACCGTATGAATTAAGGCAGTAATATTGTGATACTCATTTTTCTTTTGGAGAAACTGAGCTATAGTTTCAAACATAGGTAATCTGACTCCAGAACTCAAGCCCCCAGCTACCATGCCTTGTGGCTCCTGTTCTACCATCTGCCAGCACTGGGTACAAACACCTGGATCCGCCCTGCGGAGACTTGAGAAACTAACCTGAGCTGTCTGGGCCTCAGTACCCTAATATGCAACTTGTGGTCTTTGGAGCAGATGATTCTCTCAGGTGCTTTTTGCCTCTGATGGGTTATACTAAATTACACCCTAGTTTCGTGGCCTGGCTTTAACCTCTACAGAAAAGTCAACCAGAAGTTGTCAGTCAAGACCAGTCATCAGAAAAAATTAAAAAAAAAAAAAAAAAAAGACCAGTCATCAGGACCATGAGAAGGTCCTATACACCACTCCTTAGTTATGTATGTGGAATCCCTCCCAGCAGTTGATGGATGACTGAGAGGGTTGATGTAGCGTCCATTCCAGATGGGGTGGTTGTGGGGTAGAGGGAGGCCCTGCCTCTGCCCCATGTCGCTGTTTTCATTCATTGGCTAGGTTGTGAGGAGTTGTCTGGCTGAGGGTTGGCGATTAAATATTTCATTGAGGAGAACAATCACCTTGGTCATCAGAACAGTTGTTGAAGGGTTTAACACTGCCAAGGCTGCCATGAATATGCAAGGGCCTGGGCTAATTTTTCTTGCAGGGCCCCTGTCTATATAAAAATTTTGACTAAAAACATACCACACCTATCTATGGATCCATGTGAGGCCCATATGATTTGTCAGTAAAGATTTAGAACAGTGGGTAGAGAAGAGATGTATGTATTTACTTATTGTCTAATTGGTCACTTGAAGATCCTTGTTCAGGTGTGGGAACCATCTCTTTGTGGTCTTTATGGCCAAACGTTCTGTTCTTGGCTAAGTTTGTATCTTCCATGAGGAAAAGGTAGCAACACTGTTATTAGTCACAATGCCATGTCTATTCAGAACCTATTTGGGTTGAAACAATATAGATCTCTCAGTCTCTGCAGTCCTCCAATTCCATTTGTTCAATGCTGATTACAGCATTACTCATGACCCTGCATCATCCATCATGCTGCCTATAAATATTGGCTTCCAATGACTGGTTCAGAGGTTGTTATCGTGCCTCATTGAGGGTGAACACAAATGCAAAGTCATACTCAGGGTACGCAGGAAAATGTGAATGATAATTTGGTTTTTGGTCATGCACAGAATTTTATAGCACAAGGTGAACACACCTTCCAATTGTGTCTTCTTTTGAAGTTTTTAGGTCATTAACACTGCATTTCTAGAATATGATCTCCTTCAGCAATGAATGCATCTCTGTCTTCCGTACACCACCCAAGCTGGGAGGAGAGGCGAAGATCTCCTGGGCAGATAGAGAAGAGTGGTAGAGTGGTCTCATTCATGTAAGAAACGTGTGTCCCATGCCAGGCAAAGCTTAACACTGACCTAGGAGAGCGTGATGTCACCACTTCAATTGGAGGCAGGGGATGACATCCCTTGGAACTGCCTGTTGGTGGTGGGAGCACAAGCGGTGTGGGAGGGGGTGCACTAGATACAGCACACCTGCTTCCACTCCTGCTTCCCTCAGTGCTGTTAGTGGAGGCAGCACTTTGGTCAGAACATGCACAGGCTAGAGGCCGTGCATGGGCCTGCACATGTGGCTCAGACCCTAGGTCAGTGGTGGTCTGTATTGTTTTCTGTTGCTGCCATAACAAATAACTACGTATTTAGTGGCTTAAAACAGCACTCATCTATTATCCCACAGTCACATGGGTCAGAAGTCCAGGCAAACATGGCTTGGCTGGTTCTCTCTTCCAGACCTCACACGTCCGAAATCAAAACGTGGCAGGGCTGTTCCTTTCTGCAGACTCTGGAGATGAATCCACTTACGAGCTCATTCAGATTGTTGGAAAAATTCAGTGCCAGGCAGTTAGAAGAATGGGACTCCATTTCCTTGCTAGTTGCTGACCAGGAGTCAGTCTCAGCTTCTGGAGGCCACTGCCTCCAATGGATGTGGTGACATCACGCTCTCCTGGGTCAGTGTTAAGCTGGCTCATCTTCAAAGCCAGCACACCAGGTCGAGTCCTCTTACTTTGAATCTCTCTGATTTTCCCTCCTGCCTCATTTCTCTTCTGCTTCCAGTGGGAGGAAGTGCTCTGCTTTTAAGGACTCATGAGATTAGATTGGGCCCATCTGGATGATCTAGGACACTCTCCCTAGGTAAGGTCTGTACCTTAATTATATCTGCAAAGTCCCTTCTGCCATGTAACATGACAGATTTAGGGGTTCCAGGGACTGGAATGTGAACATCTTTGGGAAACATTATTCCACTCACCACAAAGATTGCCATTAGTCCTAGGCCCTGAATTTATCCTGAACTCATCCTGTATTTGATATGAGTGAACTTCACCCCAAATCAGCATGTCAGTGCCATTCTGGCAGTCCAATACTGTGTGAACACATGAAAGAGATATCCTTCTGGCCAGCAGGGAAAATCCACCTGCCAGGCCACCCTCTTGGAATGAGGCCTGCCCATGGGGCCTGGGACTGATACATGGGCATGATCCCAGAGCTCCTTGGACCACGTGGTCCTTTCCTCATGTAGGTAGGGGGTGGGGATAGAGGGTTAGGAAGTTGGATAATATCCCAAAAGGTAGAAATAGGAACTGGGGTCAATAGGTCCTGTCTGGGCTCCTACTGATGATTCTGGGTGTTCCCAGATGATTCTGGGTGCTCCCAGACAATGGAGGAGAACTCAAGGAAGGCATTCCAAAGTGCAGGGTAGATGGCCAGGGTAGAGGCCCTGCTTGCCTGGTTTTAAGGCAAGGCAGTACTGCTTCTAGCATAAGCTGATAGGAGCTTAACTTTCTTATTCTTTGTGTAATATCTCTACAGAGTGAAACTCAATGTCCTGTTGGGGTTTTGTCCTGACCAGCAGAGGTGTTGCCAGAGAGCACAGGGGCTTTCATTTCAGCCAATCTTGGTTCAAGTCCTGGGTATCCTCCATATTTGCTGGATGCCCTGGGGTAGGTTACTTAGGTGCATGGAGCCTCATCTCTTTACCTGTAGAGTCAACTGAAGGCAACCACAGTGAACACTGGCACTCACAGTGCTGGCAGATACCAAAACTGCTTTCCACTCACATCTGCCCCTTATTTCCACCTTTTAAGGCTGTGATGATCAGGCGAGATGGCGTGTGTACAAACACCGGGAATACAACAAGAACTCCATAAATCTCAACAACAAGCATTGACTGAGCCTAGTGGTGGGCTGATAAAAGGTTGGCAACTGGCTTTCTGGGGGAGGAGAGGAGGTGAACTTGTAGCATTTGACAGTTTTCCTCTCACCACGGCTAGTTTCAAGCTACCAACATGGCGTCACTGGATGGGGATTTGGGAAGAGAAGCTAACAGTCAGATCTTTTGGGCAGATGGGAAGCAGCTTCAGTACCCCCTGGGCGAACTCATATTATGTGCCAGGACTGTGTTCAGGGCAGGAGACACAGTGATGAATACGGTGGATTTTATAGTTCTTTTTTGAGCACTCTTTTCCTTTCCTCAACCAAGGGTGCAAGCCTCCGAAATACTTTGTAAATAAGATGTAGTTCTAGGTAGAGAAGCAAGAACCCAATAACCCCTCAAGGTGTCTCACAGCTCTTGCCTGAATCAGTAGAGGAAGTATTTCTGGCTTCTTTGCAAGCCAGCAGTCTTGTTTTCATAGAGCTGAGTGGGGATATGATTGAGGCCAGAAATGCTGCTCCTCTCATTGGTTTGGGGTTTGGTGTTGGTGGAGACATGTCATTTCCTGGAGGCCCACTCAGCAATGCTAAGAGGGGAAGGTGCTGGCTCATCCGTTTATTAGCACGGGGACCGAATGACCCTGGTGAGAGCCAGTCATTTCCCAGTTGTATGAGGTCGCACCCCTAACCACGTCCACGCTTCATTCTCCCAGGGCCCTTCAACGATGCTGGGGATTCCATTATGACTAGCACCTGGTATTCTTAATAGAATTTAACTGTTCTCAAAGTGGAAAGAATATTTTTTGAAGATTGTATAATGTTTAAAAAAATCTATGTAGAGTAATTGGAAATGTGTAAACTGGTAAAACTAGAGGGCAAGGAGTAGGTTGTCTCTACCTCATTATCTTGAGTCACTTGAATTCATATACTGTAAGTTGCTTTATATCATTTCTCAGAAGCCAATATTTTTTTTCTGGTTAAGTTTCCATATAAGGTGATATGAAGGGGAAAAAAAGCATAATGCAAGTATTATTGTTATTGGTGTTTAAAAAGTGCCATAAAAAATAGAGTTAATATCTGGCTACTTAATATTATACCCAATTGGAATTTTAAAAATATTTTTTAATCTTTTTAAAAAATATATTTTTATTGATTTCAGAGAGAAAGGGAGAGGGAGAGAGAGATAGAAACATCAATGATGAGAGAGTATCATTGATTGGCTGCCTTCTGCATGCCCCACACTGGGGATTAAGCCCACAACCTGGGCATGTGACCTCCTGGTTTATAGGACGACATTCAACCAATGAGCCATGCTGGTCAGGCTTAATCTTTATTGTTGAAAGTATTACAGATGTCCCCTGGGGTCCTGATGGATGTGTGTGTGTATGTGTATGTGTGTGTGTGTGTGTGTGTGTGTAAAGTTATAATAAACTTTATTTGGGATTTTTGAGATTACTTAATTCATTTTTAAATCACATTTAGAAAATTAAAATGTGTGTTTAATATGACTTAAAGCTACATACCCAATTTTTGGAATAAAGGACAAACCCAGAATTTCAAAATGGATCTACAACCTAAATAGAAAGAACAACTTAAGACGTAAGAAGAAGAGAAAGTAGAAAACAGCTGCAGTTTATTTTTGGAGCAGCCTGGGTATGGGTGAGGGTGCTCTCATTTCACCAATGTACAGTTGCCAGGTAATTTGCTTCTAAGTTTTTCCGTTTTAGACAACTCTAATTGATTTCTCAGGTGTCAAGGATTTGACACATTGTGAGTTAGTTTCTGCATTTATTATAGAAAATATATCCTTTTCCAGGTTAGAGCTTTTGGGTTCAATATAGTATATGTATAGTAAGAATCAGATCAACATTTTGCTCCAATTTAAAAAATCTCATTCACTTTCATGTTGTTGCTTAACGTCTCAAGACAATGTTGATAATTATGATTGTATAATTACAATAAAAAATAAAGTTATCGAGTACTTTTTGTATAGGTATTATTACTCTCTGTTTCTGATATGAACATTTAAGGGCGAAATGATATTCTAGAATTTGGCCAAGATTGACAAGATATGGAAACAGGAAAACATGGTGTTATGAGGTCAGTGAATAGTATAAATTTAATCAAGAACAACCAAGTTAAAATGCCAAAATGTCATTTTAAGAGGATAGCCTTGAATGCTAGGGTAAAGTGCTTGCATCTTAAAATCATCAATAATTTCCTTTTGTCTGAAAAGTTAAAAGGAGGGAGAAGGTGGTAATGATGGTGTGATAGGATCAGGAGAATATTTTTTAGATATATGTAGAAATATGTAAGTGGAAGACTGGGAAAAATCTGAGAAAAAAAGATGAGTTAGGTCATCAGGTAAAATAGAAAACTCCTGGTTATATTTAAATTTCAGATAAGCAACAAATATTTACTTTTTTATTATTTTTTATTTTTAAAAAAATATTTATTTTATTGATTTTTTACAGAGAGGAAGGGAGAGGGATAGAGAGTTAGAAACATTGATGAGAGAGAAACATCAATCAGCTGCCTCCTGCACACCTCCCACTGGGGATGTGCCCGCAACCCAGCTACATGCCCTTGACCGGAATAGAACCTGGGACCTTTCAGTCTGCAGGCCGACGCTCTATCCACTGTGCCAAACCGGTTAGGGCAACAAATTTTTTTTTTTTTTTAATATATTTTATTGATTTTTTACAGAGAGGAAGGGAGAGAGATAGAGAGTTAGAAACATCGATGAGAGAGAAACATCGATCAGCTGCCTCCTGCACATCTCCCACTGGGGATGTGCCCGCAACCCAGGTACATGCCCTTGACCGGAATCGAACCTGGGACCTTTCAGTCCGCAGGCCGACGCTCTATCCACTGAGCCAAACCGGTTTCGGCCAACAAATATTTCTTAACAATAAGTATGTCTCATGTGATATCTGAGAAATATTTGGGACATACTTATACGAAACAAGTATTTGGCCCTGGCCAGTGTGGCTCAGTTGGTTGAGCATTGTCCCATGCACAGAGAGGTCATCGGTTCTATTCTTGGTCAGGGCACATGCCCAGGTTGCAGGCTCGCTTCACAGTAGAGGGTATGCAGGAGGCAACCGGTCAATGTTTCTCATTGATGTTTCTATCTCTCTCTCTCCCTTTCTCTTTCTCTGAAATAAATAAGAACATATTTATTGTCTGTGTCCATGGGTTATGCATATATGCATATAAGTTCTTTTGTGTGGTGAGGGCCTGGGGGGCAGATGTGGAGTGGAAAGGGTCAATGGGAGAAAATGGGGACATCGGTAATATTTTCAGCAATAAAGATAAATAAAATACGTATTTTTAAAAAAGTATTTGTAGTTTATCTAAAATCCATACTTATTTGCATTTCCCGTATTTTTATTTGTCAAATCTGGCAACCCTATTTGGGAGGCTACTGCAAGTAAGAGGTAAGAAAGGTGAACCAGGCCACTGCAAGAGGAAACTGACAGAGGAGTGTGGATACGAAAGAACTGAAAAGTAAAATTGATAGAATTTGGCACCTGATAAGAGAAAATGATGTGGCTTGAAGTGCTATAATGTGGAATTTCACAGAAATGAGCCAGAACCTAATCAACTAATTTTCTAATGAAACATTCATGTATTTCAAGGAAAAACATTGGCTAACTTGACATACAATCATGATTCTGTGAACTGATAGCCTTGATGAGTACGTTGAAAAACATCATTGCAATTTTAAGTTAAATCAAATTAAACATTGAATAAAAGTTTCATTATTTGAAGAGCACAATGTTCACAAATGTATTGTGCAGTTTAAATATTTTATTAATAGCATTCGGGATATAAGTTTGCTTTTTCATAACCCAAAATGAATTATTGTGGCTTGCATTCTCTCAATGCATTTAAAGTTGTACCCTAAATCAAACAACAGCTGTGTGTTCCATTTCTTCTGAGAAAACAATCTTTGAAAATGAATCTGTTATCAAGCTGGGCAAAGTTACTTGTGCCTCATATAAATCAGTAGTAGGATTAAAGGATTTTTCACAAAAATCCTGCATTAAAATTATTAGACAATATTCACATGTTATTTTAAGATAGTAAACTGGACCATAAAAATTTAAGACTCTGATTTCTAGATATCTCTATTTCTGAACATACATAGATATATCTTATATTTCAAGATGTTAGAATTAATTAGAAATTACAACAATGTCCCAAGGACCCTTTAAACTCTCATAAAGCCCATTAAAATTTATCCAATAATATTTATTAGTTACCTTTTGTGGATACAGTCTCTACTGACTACTTGCAAGGAAGACATTCCTTCTCCTCATAATCTTTTTTATTTATTTTTTTATTGACTTCAGAGAAGAAGGGAGAGGGAGAGAGAGATAGAAACATCAATAATGAGAGAGAATCATTGATTGGCTGCCTCCTACATGCCCCACACTGGGGATCAAGCCCACAACCCGGGCATATGCCCTGACGGGAATGGAACCGTGACCTCCTGGTTCATAGGTCAATGCTCAACCACTAAGCCATGCCAGCTGGGCTCTCCTCATAATCTTAAAGAAAAAAATCAATTATGAAGCAGTGAAGTTATTTTAGAAAATTCAGATACAAAGCTACGTTTCCCCATTTTCCTGCCATCTCTTCCCCTGTCTGCTGCTATAGCCAGTCACCTGTCACAGAACAGAAACCACACCAACTATTTGAGCAGAGATTTATACCTAAAGAATTGCTAACTCTGGGAAATGGGGATTGGGGCAATGAAGCTGGTTCCGAAAGTCTTGGGAAAAAATTGCCAAGCGGATTTAGCTGATGCTAATGGAAGTGAGTCTGGAGTGATGTTCACACAAACATGGAGCAGACAGGAAAGGGCAAGTCCCTTCTTCCTGCTTCAGCCTTGCAGTCTCTTTTTAGCACCTTCTATTGGCAGAGCCTATCATGGATCTGGTCATCAAAAGTAGAAATGTAGTTTTCAGACTCCTAGCCTCAGCATTGTTGTGCCCAGATTTCAAGATTCCCAAGAAACCACATCAGGGAGCCAATTCGATGTAAAAACATAAGAATCTGTATTCAAGCTAGCTAGCTTGGGCCCCCCATCCATATCAAGGTAAAACCAAATGGCTGAGCGCCCCAACCCCCCCCCGAAGACCGGTTATATAGGGGGGGGTTGGAGAAAGGGGAGGAGAAAGAACTGTGCTCTGCCGCCTGGGTGTGGCTAGCAGAGTAGGATGTGGCCCCCTACCCTGGGGCAACCTAGCCCTCGCCCTTTCATTCCCCCCTTTGTCTTGGAACTTCCGGCTCAATCATGAGACGGACTGATTCCACCGTTGCTAGAGGCCCGTACTGGGCATATTTTAACAAATGGTCTGGTGGAGGGGAAAGAAACCATTTTAGCTTTAACAATTTCTATTGAAATAGGATTTTTCTTCTTAAAATTCCTCCATGGCTATTAAAAAGCCAAATCAAGATTAATTTATTTACTGTCCTGATGTTTGCATAAACACAACAAGAATGGTGATTGACTACCTTTGCTGGAATCTCATGGTTGAATCTTAATGTGCCCCGTAGGGCCAGGAAGCCACGCCATCCAGCTGCCATCAGGCCCGCCTGCAGTATCTGCTGAGTTAGGTGAATTCTTCACCTGTATTCCACCTGAGCCCACGCTCCAGGCTTTAAGGCCCATTTCAGTAGCTCTCCTACCCATTGCGGTCCAGAGTGTGTGGGGGTTTTGCAGGAACGTAGAGGCATTCCTACTGCTCCCCTTCTTACCAACCGCCAGTGATGGTAGGGTATTGGTCTGACACTCCAGCGCCAGCCATCTTCAGGGCTTCCAAGCAGGATACCAGGCTTTCTTCGTGGCATTCTTACTGGCTTCAAGTCTTTAGAGCTCAGATAGGGCTCTTTAAAACATGATACTCCAGTCAAAGTTTTCCGTTAATAAAACCACTATTCGGAACCGGTTTTATTGAATCTATGCAAAGAAATGTATTGCTATGTTAGCATTGCCAAATTTCGGAGGAATTGCATAAGAAGAAAGACATATTGATCTACTCTAAGATTTGCTGACTTTTCTTGTCAATTTCTTTTAATTGTTGGTATTAAATTTTCTTTTTATGCATAACTATGCCTTAGACCTTCTATTCTAAACAGGCTGTTTTTCAGACTACCCCTGACATGGGCATGGTCATAAAGGCCTGCAAGCAGTATACAGGCTGCCAACTGTTAGCTGTCTCTCAACAGAGACCAAAACCTGATGGGCACTGTTCCCTGCCCAGGTGGGCACCTGCCCTCTTGGCAGCTAGGCACCTTTTACTTTTTGGGGTTCACCCCACATAGTATTCTTCCAGGACAGCCAACATACATTCAAACCTGCAAGAGAATTAAAGGTCAATATAACACATCAATACAATGAAACATAATATAGGCATCATGGCCGCTTTAGGCAGCCACATCTTCTGCTACTAAATATGTGATACTAAAGTCTATTTTTTGACCTTCCTATGAATTGTCCTTGTCTCTTTGGAGCCATGTCCATGAAGATGCAGGCATTATCTAAGTCTATTCAATGTTACTAGCATCGGGCAGGTCGAGCATGCCATAGCAGGTTGCGTTGATCTCGATCGATGCTCCATTTGGTAATGAAGTCTTTCCGGATCATGGATGGGTCCGCTGACCGGACGTGGGTGTGATGGACCCAGGTCGCACGTGCAGGGCTGCCAGGGCCTCGTCTATGGCAGACAGTTAGTCAGGCAGCAGGTCCAGGAGACAGGTGGCCAGAAACACACCCCCGGCAAAGCAGCTTACCAGGCTCAGGACTTTCTGGCAGAAGGCTGAGGCTTCCGGGCTGGCTCCCGGTCGGCGTAGCACACAGATGGGCACCAGACTGCAGATGAGTGTGAGCACCAGCAGGAGCACCAGGGCCCCATGGTGGCCGGCTGCTTCAGTGACTCTCAGATCTTGCGAGGGTTTCATTCCATGGCCCTCACCAGGTTCAGCAACCAGGCCTTTTTTAAGGGAATGCGCTAGGATCAAACCCTTTCAGTACATTAGACCAGCTTCATTCCTGCCTATTTTTATGGATTTTAAGGTCCATTGTTTTCCTTAATTAGTATTGGCCTGTATTATCTAATTCAGTACAGGCAGGGGGAAGGGCCATTAAATCTTTGAACTGTGAGCTTCATCCTTAAATGTTACTAGAAAAGCCACAAAATACCTTTTAAATTACCCCAGAATTCCAAAATCCCAACCCAGCACAGAATATCACATAGAAAATCAAAGTTCCCAGTAAACAATAGAGATGCTTATAAACATTAAATAAACATTTACACTTACACCTTTTTAGTGAACAAGTATTTTTACAGCCTTGGGCTCTTGAGCAGATAACAGGAACACCACCCGAGTCCCCTGATTGGGGGCCTGACAGGAACAGATGTGAGGGTCTTCCCTTTCCCACATCTCAGGACAGGATTCTTGACCTATGTCTTATTTAGATAGAAATGGTATTTATCACAAACAAACAAACAAATTCAAAACCAAGAAAATCAAGGCCAGAAGTACCCTCTGATGTTTTAGGGGTACCAAGGAAGGAGAAGTTAGGCAGTGTCCAGCCTTTCTCACAATCCACCACCAGTGACCAGTTCCAGCTTACTGGTCTATTATCCATTTAACATTTCTTTCCTCCCATTACACTAAAGCCATGCTTTCCAGTTAAAACTTTTAGCCTTAATTTTTAGGTGACATGTAAATAATTAACATTCCTCAGATTAACAATATATTCAAAATTTTTAAGAGACATAGAAATTTTCAAAATGCAATGTTTAAAGATAAAGTCCATCTGTAATAAAGTGAAAATAAGCCCTAAGCTCCAGTTAGCATTGTTAGGCATGCCCATGAAATTAGCGGTACCCAGGAAATAAACGCCTGGGGGCCATTTCTTTCTCCACTTCATCTGACATTCAAAATATACTAGGCTACATAGCCAATCGGCTTTCTATTTTGACCAGCACCCTCTTGTGTTGCTCCTTGGCTGCCTCAGGCCAGGCCACTTGGTGCAGCCTTAGAATGGAAAACGCATTGACATCCAGAACTAATGTCAGCATTTTACCAGAATTTACCTTTTCTACCTGAAATAATTGTACTTTAGAAATTGGATTACTGCTATCAGTTCCTTTTAAAGACTTGGTTATAACCTTTAATTGTCTTTAGTTTAAGGAAAGCAGGGTTTTCTAGATTTAAGAGATTAGTTTAAAAATAAATCCGCGAAGCAGGCACGCTTGCAGCCTCCGAAAATTTTGCTTTAAAGCTCCACCCCCGACTAAATCAGAGGGCGGGGCCTTTGCTGTTTCAAGATGGCGGCCCCCAGGGGCACGGCAATCCATGTGGCCAACATGGCGGCAGCCAAGTTATGCAGCTTCTAAACTGTTCTCTGATAGCAATACTAGTAGAAAGCTGATTTCAAAGGAGCCACCTCTTGGCCGCTTGAATGTTGGTTGGCAAGAGGTGTAGCCATTGAAATGCAAATTAACATTTCTAAAGATGACTGCAGGCGGAATTGGACCACCTGCATGCTAGGGAAAGGGCGTGTCTGCCCTGCTCTCCACCAAAAAAAGGTGTAACTTCAGATTTAAAAAAGATTTTAAACTTTTAGCTGGTAAGTTAAACATTCAGTTCTTTAGATTTTTCATCAGGTAAACTAGAGCAAACCATTTCTTTATCTCCAATGGGCTCTGGAAAACCACATTCGAGTCCGGTAAACAGACTCTGGCCCCTCTGGTCTTTTTTTTTTTTTTTTTTTCCCTTCTTTCAGATGTAAATTGATTACATTCCCCAGGACCATCCCTTCAAGACCAAAATAGTTCTGGGCCTCTACTCTGCATACAGCAAAAGTTCGGCCCAGCCCAAAACTATGCTCATTCGTTTTTAAACTGGCCCTTCTCCCTTTACACGTGCACAGAAATCCCGGATGCATTTTAAAACTTTTACATTTCTAGCTGGGGCGATCTCCATGGGAAGAGGCCAGCTCGCGCGGCCGCCGCCGCCGCTAGGTGTCCGGCCCTCAGGCTCCGCGGGGGACCCTTCCCAGACCTTCCCCCGGACCCGACGCTGCCGGGGGCCTCGCTGCTCCGGCATCCCGCAAGCGACCCGCCGGCCTTGCTCCCCTGTGCTCCGCCCAGCTCCACTCGCTCGACACAAGCCCCCAGGGGTCAACACCCTGCCGCCGCCACCGCGGCCATGCTCCGCGAACGAGCTTGTCCGCGCCCGGCCCGAGCCTCCAGGGCCGCCCCCCGAAGGCGCGCCACCGCTCAAGGTGCTGAGCGCAGGCTGCGGGGCTCGGGCTGCCCGGGCTGCCGCCGCCTCTCCCGGCCTCCGGCCTCTTCCAGGCCACGCCGCTCGGGCTCTGGCTCCGGCCCAGCGCCTGCCGCCGACCGGGCCGGAGGCCGAGCCTCCAGGGCCGCCGGCGCCGCAGCCGAGCCACCCGGCCCGCGGCGTGGCCGGGCTCCGGGGCAGCCGCGCGCCGCTCCCGCACGCCTGCCCCCGGCTGCAGAGCAAGCGGCTCCCGGGGCCTCAGGCACAGTGACACCCGATCACCCTCCCTGCCTGGGAGGCGCGCGGGCGGGCAGGGACCTCTTCTCTGCTTCCACATTCACATATTTTCACCAGACATTTATTCAGAATAACTTCCCAAAGTGAGTCCACAGAAAACAAAAACACAGACAACAGGGCCCGAAACAGCCTTCCAATTCCATGGAAGAAACAGACGGCGGCATTATGCCAAACCTTTTCAGATTGGGATTTCTACAGACCCCTCGACCTCGGGAGCAAAGCTACCAATACAGATGGCGAAGCTACTCGCCTACAGATCCCCCGACCTCGGGAGCAAAGCTACCAATACAGATGGAGGATCGAGGCGTCCCCCGACTCCTCCCGCCCTTTGACCTCCATGTGCGTCCACGGTCAATGTGGGCGAATACAGATTTCAGAAGTGAGCTCACACAGAACAGACAAACACAAGACACTTACCGCGGTCATGCAGATTCTACGAATTGGGGAAGTCCCTACATGGTCTTGGGAACCCCGGGCGAGCCCCCAAATGTTGTGCCCAGATTTCAAGATTCCCAAGAAACCACATCAGGGAGCCAATTCGATGTAAAAACATAAGAATCTGTATTCAAGCTAGCTAGCTTGGGCCCCCCATCCATATCAAGGTAAAACCAAATGGCTGAGCGCCCCAACCCCCCCCCCGAAGATCGGTTATATAGGGGGGGGTTGGAGAAAGGGGAGGAGAAAGAACTGTGCTCTGCCGCCTGGGTGTGGCTAGCAGAGTAGGATGTGGCCCCCTACCCTGGGGCAACCTAGCCCTCGCCCTTTCAAGCATCACAACACATAGTATAGTTGAGCTGAGTTGAGTTGAGCTGAGCTGAGCCAAGAGACTGTAACTTAATGACTGGCACAGCTCCTAAATGCCTCTCTTGACTCACCTCTGGCCTTCTCCAATGGGAGCTCCACCCTGCACCACAGTAATGTTTCCAAAGCCCTACAAAGCTTCCTAGGATCTCAGAATAAAGGCAAAGATCCCCACTGTGACCCACAGATCTTGCATGATTTGCCTCCTTCACACACATCCTGGACCACTATCTCTCTTGCAGCCTATTGGCCTCCCTTCCAACCCTTGAATGTGCCCCATTCTCTTCTTTTTCTGGGCTTTTGCACTTACTACTCCCTGTGCGTGAAATGGTCTTCCCCTTCTCTTTGCCTAGTTTTGTCCTGTTCAATGTCGATATCTCAGTTTAAGAATAATTATTTCTTTAGAGGAGTGCCTTTTGCTTCCTAGACTAGATAATGTCTCTATAGTATAAACATTTCCAGGCTCCCTTGCTTCTCTTTATGATTTGAAATTGCGTTGTTGTATCTGACTAATGTCTGTTTCCTCACTATATTATGAGCAACAGAAGTGTAGGGATAAATGTTTGTTTTGCTCACTACTATTTTCTCAGTGCCTACAAGGTATCTGTCAGGTAGTAGGTACTCAACAAATATTTATCACTTGGTTGAATGGCTAAACCAAATTATTTTGTGAGGAAGAAGGATTTATTATCATAATTCAGGATGATATTTCTGCAATGCCTGTCATTTCATTATAAAGAAAAAACAGGTGCTAAGGAGCACTCTGAAAATGTCAAGTTTTTAGAGTCTAGGTTTAAGGCACTGTTCCAAACAGTGGGAGACTTTTCCTCTGCAACTCATTCCTATGTTCAGTTTCCCTGTGCTCTTTTTATTTCCTAGGTTGGCTTATTTCTAGAGGAGATCACCTCATCCACTGGGTTGATTATAGGCAATGAAAACAGAACATAATAGGCCCGTATTCTATAGTATAGACAATGCACATACAGAGGGTGTGTGTGTGTGTGTGTGTGGTCTTACATTTTCCCTTCTAGAAGTAAAAGGCTGCTCTTTCTCCTTCCTTCCTTCCTTCCTTCCTTCCTTCCTTCCTTCCTTCCTTCCTTCCTTCCTTCCTTCCTTCCTTCCTTCCTTTTCTCTTTCCTCTCCTTTCCCTCCCTCCCTCCCTCTTATGCATCACCCATTCATCCATCCATCCATCCATCCATCCATCCATCCATCCATCTAATTCAGTGGTTCTCAACCTTCCTAATGCCGCGACCCTTTAATACAGTTCCTCATGTTGTGGTGACCCCCAACCATAAAATTATTTTCATTGCTACTTCATAACTGTAATTTTGCTACTGTAAACAATATGTAATTATATATGTGTTTTCCAATAGTCTTAGGCGACCCCTGTGAAAGGGTCATTCCACCCCCAAAGGGTTGTGGCCCACAGGTTGAGAACCGCTGATCTAATTGGACCTTTCTCAAAGCCTGGGTTGCTCAGGCTTTAATAGCGCCACAAGTTGGGTTGTAGTGGTAGAGTCCTGGTCGTGTGCCTCTTAGCCCTGGCCAGTTTGCTTTTACATGAAGTGAAGTAAAATCTGTACATCCTGCATTTTCAAGGTTCCAGTAACAGATCTTCTGCGTGCCTTGCTTCGTACAAAACACTGCTCCATGGGAACCAGGGCGAGTGTGCAGGCTCAGAACCATCTGAGCTCATTCTTAGAAAAGAAACATATCTTCAAAGAAAGCATGGTATGACCACCATACAGACAACTTTTTATATTCTCAGAAGAGAGTTTGCTTTCCTCGTGTGACATCATCTCAGACATCTGTATTTATGATTAGGGTCTATTCTATAAATGAAAGGCCTTCTCCAGTGGTTTTCCCAGAACAACAGGTTGATCTGTATCAAAGATTCATTTGAGTCTCCACCTTGAAAGACAGAAAAGTGCTTACAACATTGAAATCCGTAGTTCCATTTCAAGGATGTTTTTACCTTTCCCATCAATGCTCAAAGATGTGAAGACTAAGTTACGGTCAGCGTGTAGGTTAAAAGTACCATGAGTAGCACATCCGTGTAGGTTTAAAGTACCATGAGTAGCACATCCGCCCAGCAGTCTCTGCAAGAAGTAAGTTTCTTACAAGCACGTTTATCCATTCAATTATCCACTAATTCAACACACATTTACTGAGTGTTTACTAAGTCTAGAGCCTTGTTCTAGGCCAGCGATTTTCAACTGGTGTGACTCCGCACACTGGTATGCTGCAAAAGGCACACTCGTGTGCTGCAAGAATTTTTAAAACATGCAATACCTGACTTTTAGTCAGGGACACTGAACTCTTTTTTCTTAGATTGTCAAAAAAATAAAATAAAACGACAACAGCCAACACAACAATAGCGATCTGGTGTAAACGAATCAAAATTATACCTGTATTATTTTTGTCAGGTAAGCAAAAAATAGAATATATATTTTGGTGGGCTGCAGAATTTTAGTAATTACTTTATGCATGCCATGAAGTGAAAAAGGTTGACAATCGCTCTGCTAGGCACTGGAACTATTGAGTTAATAGGGAGAGTTAGATCATAAATAAATAAGATAATGTCAGGCAATGATAGTCCTATGATGAAAATAGGGAGTGACTCCAGGGCCTGCATTGGGATGGGTGGTCAATGATGTCATTAATGAGATGATATTTAAGTAGAAATCTGGATGATAACAAGAAACCAATCTTGCTAAAGTATCAGAAAAGAGCATTTCAGGCAGAGGGGACACATTGTGCTGAAGCCCTCATGTGGGAATGAATTTGGCTAAGCGTGGCTGGAGTGTAGGGATCAGGGGGCCTATGAAGAAGAACCCAGCCCTGAGGTAATGGCATAGAAGGGCTGCTTACCTCTTCCACACTCTGCACCACTTGCCTCTCCCCTGTGCTGGGACTAACCGCATTTTCTGTTGTGTCTGTTTGACTTCTGCTTAGGTGCCATGGAGTTCCTAGTAATTCTACTCCTAAACTATGAACTTCAAATATAATTTGAGAAAATGATAATATAGTTCTGAGCTTAAGCTTGGAATATTTTACAAGGCAACTACTACATTATACGCTTTGGGTATCAGAAAATATGATTATAGGGCCATGTGTTCTGCTAGGTAACCCTCCTCCTCAACTTGAAAAAAACTAGCCCATTAGTAAATGTTATAAAAACTTAACTAGAAAGGAGATGTCATGATGCACCTGTTAGACTGGCTAAAATAAAAAATACTAACAATGCCAAGTGCTGGTTAACATGCAAAGCAACCAGAACTCTCATACTTCACTGGGAGAAAAGCAAAATGGTACAGTCAGTTTGATATTTTTTAATGAGGTTAGACACAAACTTTTCATATGACCCAGCAAACGACTCCTGGCTATTTATTCTAGAAAAGTGAAAACTTATGTTTACACAAAAATCTGTACATAAATGTTCATAGCAGTTCTATTCATAATCACCCAAAATAGAAACAACTTAAATGTCCTTCAGTGGGTGAATGGATAATCTGTGGTACATCCATGCAATGAAATGCTATTTAGCAATAAAAAGTAAAAAACAATTGATACACAAACAACTTGGATGAATCTCAAATTGTTGGCTAAGTAAAAGAAGCTGGTCTTAAGAGGTTACATAATGTATGATGCTATTTATTAGACATTCTCCAAAAGACAAAACTATAGTGATGGAGCGAGTGGGTGCCCATGGTTAGGGCAGAGCAGAGGGTGTGACTGCCAGAGGACAGTATGAGGGAGTTTTTTGAGATGATGCAATTGTTCTGTATTTTGATGGTAGCGATGGTTATATGAGTCTATACCTGTGTAAAAATTCATAAAACTGTACATGAATTTAAAAAGTACAGTTTGTCATATATTAACTTAGAAAATGACATTAAAATAAAAAATGTAATAAATGTTTGTGTGTCTGGTTGGGGAAAGCAAATATTTACATTGATGAACAACTAAGAAAAACTCTAAAATCTTGGTGGTGATGATTTCTGCATATAATAAATTGTTAATCTTTTCAAACTGAGAGGTCATCACATTGAATGAGGATTCAGAAGGTACTAAAGGCAAGTAAATAGGAAATAGTAGTTGAGTGCTAACAGTTGAGTGCTACGCTGGATGTGCCATGGGAGAAGAAGAAGGGAGAATTCTTTTGGATTGGAGAGTGTGTTTATTTCTGGAGGCTATTTCAACAAATGACCATAAACTTGATGGCTTTAAGCAATAAAAATTTATTCTTTCACAGTTCAGGAGGCTAGAAGTCTGGCAGGGAGGCACTCCCTATGGGGGTACAAGGGGAGAATCCGTCCCTTGCCTCTTCCAGTTTCTGGTGGCTGTCCCAGTATTCCTGGGTTTGTGGCCTCCTCACTCCAATCTCTGCCTCCCTCTTCACATGTCCTGCTCCTCTCTGTGTCTTTATGTTACCTCTCTTTGCTTCTCTCTTATAAGGACACTTGTGGTGACATTGAGGGCCCACCTGAATAAGCCAGGGCAACCTTCTTGTCATCACAAAATCTTTAACTTAATTACATTTGCAAAGTCTCTTTTTTCAAATAAGGAAATTCCAGGGATTCAGACATCATATCTTTAGCGGCTAATATTTAACCCATGATGGAGGAGTAAGGATGAAAGAAGGCTCCTAGAGGAAGCAATGTCTAAACTGAGACATGAAGAGAAGAAAAAGGTTTTCAGGAGGAGAGGTGGCAAGAGTGGCCAGAATGTTCCAGGCAAAGACAATAGTGCATGGCAAAGACCCAGAGGTGAGATGAATGGTGAATCCTAGAATCTGAAAGGAGTGGTTATCAGTGGAGCACATAGTAGGTGTGTGTGCATGTGTGGAGGGAAGGCACCTCACATGACCAGATTTGTACTAGTCTCTGCAGAAGAGGTGAAGGGAACTAGCAGAGGCAAAAGCGCCAATCAGAGGGCTACTGTGGTCATTCCTGCTCCTCCTATCACATTCCAGATCCATTGCGACCCTTGTCATAGAAATCAGACTTCATTTACTGCTATTGTGCTTCCCACTCATCCTTGACAGAGTTGAATTAAGATCTTTAGGGTGTGACCAGGGATTGCTTGGACAGTTTTTTTGTTATTTGACTTCCAATAAGCCATGGGATTCCAAGCCTGACTGTGGAAGAGAAGCATACACAAAAGACTCCATACATGGCACTTGTCCATCTCCCTTTCTCTGCCAGCGCCTTCCCAGCACCATACCAAAGACTGAGGTGAGAGGCAGTGGTGGAAGGAAGGACGACTCAATGAGACAAACAACAAAGGAGCTTCCTAGTACATTTTCTGACCTTTTGGACTTTTGTGGGCTAATTGGAGGTACAGTGTAACTGAACATACACACAAAGGCATCTATGAAACTGGAGTTAGGTTAAAATTTTATTGGCACTTCCTGGGAGGGGTCCTTGTGTCACTGGTTAGTAGCAAATGCTTGGCTGTTTTCAGAAGACACACAAGTGACAAGGGCTGAATGTTTCTAACTGACTATATATTGACCCATCCTTATGGCTAAGAATCTATATGCACTGAGTTCTTTAATTTAGAACTCTGGGTCATGGGAGTAGTAGACCTTAGCATATCTTCTGAAAACATGGCCAAGGCTTCCAAAAGATGTGTGTGTGTGTGTGTGTGTGTGTGTGTGTGTGTGTGGTGGGGTGAGGGGTGAGGGTGGGGGCTTGCAAATAATGAGAAGGAGTGAAAATATGCTCTCAATATTTGTAGTTTGGCAAAATGGTGATTATCACAGTGTAGTCTCACAAATAATCTGGAATCCTTTTTAAACATACAGGTTCCCACGTTGTACTTCAGTCAAATGAACTGAGATTTGTAGGGGTGGGCTACAGGAGTCTGAATGTTTAACCAGTTTTTTCAGGAAACCATAATGCCCATAAAAGTTTGAGAATACTTTTATTAGAGCTCAAGAAAAAGAAGGAACAGAGGAAGGAGCAATGGTCCTGATTAGAAGAATAAGAAAAAAAAATAGGCCTCATACCAGTGAATTCAGACAGAAAAGGAATCCATTATGTAAATTATGGTACAAATCACCATGATAAAACACAGCAATCAAATCCTGTAGATGAATATATATTGACATGAAATGTATCTAGGATATATTGTCAAATGCAAAATAGTGTATGAGATCATTTCATTTTATATGTATATATGCATAGAAAAATCTCTCAAATTCATTCATCCAAAGGATATTCGTTGAGTTAACACTGGTGAACAAGATTGATAGGGTCCTTTGTCCACAGTCTAGTTATATATCTATATCATTTATTATACTAGCACACTATTTATGGATATAGGAATTTCTATTGCCTATATGAATTTTTAACTTATATGTAGTTAATATGCATTGTTTTTATAATAAAAACAATACAAATTGAATATAATTGATTCCTCACATATACCTTTGATTTTATGAATCATGTTCCTTGTCAGTGGCTAAATTAAAAAAAAATATATATATATTTTATTGATTTTAGAGAGGAAGGGAGAGGGAGAGAGAGATAAAAACATCAATGATGAGAGAGAATCATTGATTGGTTGCTTCCTGCACGCCCCCTACTGGGGATCCAGCCCGAGACCCAGAATTGAACTTGAGACCCTTCAGTCTGCAGGCCGACACTTTATCCACTGAGCCAAACTGGCCAGGGCCCTAAATTTTTAACAGAGTTCTTTTTGCTCTTAGCTTCTTTTATACTGGTTTCTTTGGACCATCGTCTACCTTTTCTTTTCTATATCCAAGTCATCAGTAGTATTCCCACTATGTGTGAAGAAAAATTAAGTTCATTTAATTTATTGCTCATATACTATACTAGAGGCCCAGTGCACGAAATTCATGCACTGGTAGTGTCCCTAGCAGCTGCCAGCCAGGTACTCTCCTTTCCCTGAGCCGACCCTGCCCCCTGGTCGAACTCTTGGACCAACTCCTGGTTGAGAGGACAATTTGCATACTACACTTTTATTATATAGGATATGGGAATATAAATATGTGGTTGCACAAGTATTATTCACAACCAATTTTCCTGTTGCCTCCTCTCCACTATGGTGCATTTTTCTAGTTCAGACTACAAGATAAACAAATGAGTAATAATTCCTAGTAAAGAAGGCAGGAGTCAGCAGCAATAGGTCTCAGCATATTTTAGGTAGGTCTATAGTGGTGAGTACTCCCTGTGATTTTATGTCCAATTCTGACCAGTCTGTCTTCCAAGACCAAACAAGGCTGGGGGAACTAAAGGTAGTCAAGTAACTTTAATACGTAAGCACTTGAACTTGGATGTATTGGCTAAGAAAGGGGCTATAGAATGAAAGGGGAGAAGCAGGAATTGAGTCGGCAGCCCTTTTGCCTTCCCCCTTTCTCCTGACCAGACCTGGTTTAAAGACTCTCTTGTTTTATAGACATAGTTTCAATAACCCTCAATTTTATAAGCTATTGGAAGACTGAGTAGGTGCCCCCCTTTTAAATTCAACTTTATCAGAGCCTGAGACCTGAGGAAACCTTTTGGATAAGTATTCTGTTACTCCAGAAAATGAAAATCTATAAATGATAAACACATTTTCTTTCCTTCTTTTCCTTCTTTTCTGGTAGCAAAGCCACCCTAGGTTATCACGTTGTAATATGCCTTCAACATATTTTCAACTCATAAATGCCTTTGCTTGATTTCCTTCCAGTAGACCCAGTTCCTCTTGCATTTCTAATGTTAAGTATGGCCTGCAGTCAAGCATATGGTAAGCCTTGTGTTTCTTCCAGACCAGTGTGAAGGCTTAGCACTGTGGGAGAATGTAGTGGAAAGAGGGGTGAGGGGCTTTTCCTTGGAGCTCCCTCCCACACCTCATGCTCACTATTAAGCTACTACTATTCTGGGAATGATAGGGAAAACATTGCTGAGATGTTTGCTTTGTGTGACCAGGGTGTGCGTGTGTTCATGGGAGTGATAACTTCACTTCAGAGTTGTTTTCACCTGGAAAGAGGTTGTGATTCAGGAATCTTAAGAATAGTATTTTAGCCTTGGCTGGTGTGGCTCAATTGCTTGGGCATCATCCATGCAACAAAGGGTAGCTGGTTTGATTCCTGGTCATGGCACATGCCCAGGTTGTGGGCTCGATCCATAGTAGGGTATTTTCAGGAGGCAGTCAATCAATGTTTCACTCTCACATCAAAGTTTCTCTCTCTCTCTCTCTCTCTCTCTCTCTCTCTCTCTCTCTCTCCCCCTTCCTCTTTCTCTAAAATTCAATAAAAAAATCTTTAAAAAAGAATTGTGTTCTATTAGTGTTTAACCCATTTCTCAGCCCAAAGCCATTGAGAGTCTTTTCCACAGACATCTGGAAACTATTTAGGACCTCTGTCTTATGCATACTGGAGGCTCAACAAATGTTGTCAACTCTAAAGTAATCTGGAAGTTGCAAATTCATAAGAGCAGCTGTGATCTTTACCAACATTCCTTCCAAATTCCTAGTAAAAGTAGGGCTGCATCCAGTTTAAATGGAAAGTTCTGATTTGGCATCCATGTTTTCCAATTTAACATTCCACATCTAGATTTTTAAAAAGTCTAGGTGCCTGACTGTTGGAATATTCATTGTGATTTTTGATACCTGCCAAAAGCATCAAAACATGTGAACTCAGACTGTTTACACATTTGCTAAGAATTCAGTGTTGTCTTTGAGAAGCCAACATAATGAAAGGCAGTCTGGTAGGATGGATGGACATCTGAGTGTGCTGGTTGACCAAAGAAAAGAAATGCAAATAAAAAATACGAGGAAATAACTAAACATGAATGTAAAGCTACATTTTTTTTCTCTTCTCCTGGAGATAATCCTGAGGCAAGTTATTGATTTATTATGTGCATACTTAGTGTTCAAAATGCTAATGGCTGGAGATAAAAGTGACATGGTCCCTGTCTTTAAGGAATAGAACATGAGGAGAAGACCTGCAAATTAGCAAAGGCAGTGGAGTGTTGTGGATGCTGACAGAAGTGTCTATATGGTACAGCAGGGGCAGAAGGAGGAGTGGCTAATCTATTGGGGCGGAGACAAGGGAGGAGGAAAAAAGGAAAGATTTTCTGGGAAAAGTAAGTATTCACCAGGCTAAAGAAAAGGTAGGGGAGCCCAGGAAGAAGAGTTCCAAGTTCCAAGAAGCCTGGTAGGTTCAATAGATTGGTCTGATGAAAGAGCAGAGTGCAAGAGGAGGGAAGATTCAAGAGCCAGGCAGAACCTTCAGAGACGGCAGTCCTCCACCCTCCTGGCCTTCCTGTGGAGTATCATTAAACATTCCCCAGGCAGCAGCACCTCAGGTTGTTGTTGCTCTTTAAACACTTAAGGCTCAATTTATGACAAAAACTAATTAATAAAAAGAGGCTAAAATAATGAGAAAACTTTCACATTTATGAAAATAGCATAAGTATTTTTTTAAAAAAATATATTTTATTGATTTTTTACAGAGAGGAAGGGAGAGAGATAGAGAGTTAGAAACATCGATGAGAGAGAAACATCGATCAGCTGCCTCCTGCACATCTCCCACTGGGGATGTGCCCGCAACCCAGGTACATGCCCTTGACCGGAATCGAACCAGGGACCCTTCAGTCCGCAGGCCGATGCTCTATCCACTGAGCCAAACCGGTTTCGGCAGCATAAGTATTTTTTTAAAAGATAGCCATGCCAGAAAAGCTACAGAATCTATGTAGTAATGATGAGAATGTAAATTGGTACATTTGTCTAAAATTTTATATATGTACTAGAGGCCTGGTGCACGGGATTTGTGCACTGGTCGGGGTATGACCTGTGGGGATCGGCCGGCTGTGGGAGCACCACTCATCCCAGTAAGACAAACAGCGTTCCCACTGTGGGAGCGCACTGACCACCAGGGGGCAGCTTCTGCATTGAGCGTCTTCCCCCTGGTGGTCAGTGTGCATCATAGTGACTGGTCGACTGGTCGTTTGGTAGTTTTGCTGTTTGGTCGCTGGGCTTTTATTATATAGGATGTCAAAAGCCATAAAATTCCTTACTCATAGTCCCACTGCTGGAACTTAATCTAAAAGAATAAAATTAATATTTAATTTTAAAATATAATCTGGGACTTGGTTTCTTGCATACATTTAGGAGCATAAATAACTGTCACACCCACACATGAAGAAGAGATGAGGAAAACGATTCCTTGTTTGGGGAAGCTGCAAGGCAGCCTACATATGAGTGTGTGGTGTTTGAATTAAAACTAGCTACGTGGAGTAAGTAAACCAAACCAAGAGATAACATTAGAAGTGTTTTTTATCTGATACTTAGGGTTCCAGCCGAAGTAGCAAACTAGAAATAGATCAATGGGATGGGGATAGCTCCACATCTGAATGCCCTGGAATGCCAAGTAACCAACTCCATGGAAGATGAGCAAAATCATTACAAACTTCCAGGTGTCCAGACCTTCAACCACAAGAGCCCTCAGATGCTTCACTCTGAAGTCCATCATGCATTTGTGCTGAAGTCACACTTCATGGCTGCTTCCAGCCAATGAAAAGATGTGGCAGGGATATTGAGGGAGGCCCCCTTTGGGGAGATGCAGGCCCCTTTTGGGGAGATACAGGACTCCTTTGACAGCTGTCTTTAGGATCCTCACAACGGTTCTCAACCTGTGGGTCGCGACCCCTGAAAATACATCCTGCATATCAGATATTTACATTACGATTCATAACAGTAGCAACATTACAGCTATGAAGTAGCAACGAAAATAATTTTATGGTTGGGGGTCACCACAACATGAGGAACTGTATTAAAGGGTTGTAGCATTAGGAAGGTTGAGAACCACTGCTCCAGAGGCTTTGCTCCGTGGAGCCATGGGAGATGCTTCCATTTAATCCTCCTGCCCTCTCTCCTCCACTCAGAGTTAGATTTGCATATCTGATGGCTCTCCCACTCTTCTCCACTTCATTCAAGATAATAGACCAAAAAATTGTATCTTGGGGTAAAGAAATGATGGTGATTAGTGCCATCATTGAAGACCTAAAGGGTGCAGGGATGGTGGTTCCTACCATATCTCCATTTAGTTCACTAGTTTAGCCCCTTCAGAAACTGGATGGGTCCTGATAGTTCTGTCGACTACCATAGTAGTAACACCCCCAAAGCAGCTGCTGTAACAGATATGGAATCATTCCTAAACAGATTAATAAAGGTTCCAGGCTCATGGCCTGCAGCCATTGTCTTGGCAAATACAGTCTTTTCAATTCAAAGTCGAAAAGAGGATCAGAAACAGCTTGCATTCACCTGGGGTAGACAATAATATTCATTTACAATTTTGCCTCAGGCCTATGTTTCTCTTGTCCTCTGTTATACCATAGTCTGAAGAGCTCGGACTGCCTGGGCATCTCCCAGAATATCACAGTGATCTACAAACGCTCCTCAACTTGTGATAGGGTTACATAGAGAAAAACTCATTGTAAGTGGAAAACATCATGAGCTGAAAGTGAATTTAATACACCGAACCACCAAACATCATAGCTTACCGTAGTCTACTTTAAACACACTCAGAACACTTACATTAGCCGAAAGTTGGGCAAAATCATCTCGCTGCTGCCTCGAATCATGAGAGAGTATCTCACTGCATATTGCTAACCCAGGGAAAGATCAACATTCATAATTTGATGTATGGTTTCTACTAAATGCATATTGTTTTCACACCATTGTAAAGTCAAACAATGTTAAGTCAGGGACCATCTGTATTTCATTGACATCAGGATGATTGGACAGGTTGAGCAATAGGTGACTAGTATGCAGGACTTTGGTAAACCTTATATGCTCTAGTGAGTGGAGAGATTCAGGGACAGTCACGTTAGTGAAGATCTAGGGGTTCAGTGCTCAGGGGTAAAGTAAAAGACAAATTTCTGCATCTTGCATCTCTTATCAGAGAGAGATGGAGATCTGGAGGGCCTCTTTCAGTTCTAGAGACAACACACCCCATATCTAGGGATATTTCTACCACCCTTGTACCAGGTGACATGGAAAGCTCCAGCTTTGAGTACAGTTCAAAACACAAAGGGAACTGCAGCAGATCTATGTGCAATCAGTCCTGCCACTTGGGTGACATGATTTGACAGACCCTATGGTGTAAGGTATCAGTGGTAGAAAAAGATGTAGTATGGAATTTATTGCTAGTTCCAGCATGCAGGCCTCTGGGGTTCTAGAATGAGGGCATGTCTTTTGTAACTTACCTTCTGATAAATAGCTATCAGACTCCAAGTATCTATAGGTCTGGAACTGCCCATTATGAGATGTGTTCTGTTAGATCCACCAAGCCATAAAACCAAAAGCAGTCTATCATAAGAAAAAAATGGAACATCCAGAATTCAGCCAAGAAGAACTAGAGGGCAGGAGTAAGCTGCATGAGCAGATGGCCCAGATCCCAGGTCATCTACTACAGCTGTAGTAGTGCCCCTCCCTAAGTTTGCACCAAATGGATGTTCCAATATGATGAACCAAAAAAGGAGGAAAAAAGCCAGAGTTTTGTTTACAGGTGGCTCTGCTTGGCACTTAGCATCAAGCTCAATGTTGAAAGTAGCTGCATTATAGGCTTATTAAGAGGTGGCTCTGAAAGACAGTGGGAGGAAAAATCTTCCCAGTGGGCAGATCTGTGAGCCTGTCACAGTCATCCACTTTGTATGGAAGAATAAGTGGTCTAAAGTGTTATTATAGATCTTGAAAGGTGGCCAATGTCTTGGACATCTGATCAAGGATTTGGAAGGAAAATGATTGGAAGACTGGAGAAAAGGAGGCTTGGGGTAGATTCTTGAGCCTCATATAGTGGCACTAAGTGCAAAGATTTTCTTTCGTACATTAATGCTCACCAGAAAGCACTCGCCATGGAAGAAGCACTGAAAAACCAAGTGGACAAAATGATTTGGCCAGTTACATCAACCAGCCTTCATCTTTGGTCATCCTATGTGTCCTCACTCCATGTTTCAGGACTCCATATTTCCCATCAAATCCCTAACCTTTGTATGACAGACCTGCCTTGACTGAGCATTCTTGTCTCTGCAGCTCTGTAACTCTAACAATTAGATCTCTAGATTGCTCCTCAGTAGGTCCCACCTTCTACTACAGGGGATATAGGCCTCTTTGAGAGGAATACTTCCCTCCTTCCCTCCCTTCCTTCCTTCCTTCCTTCCTTCCTTCCTTCCTTCCTTCCTTCCTTCCTTCCTTCCTTCCTTCCTTCCTTCCCTTTTCCCTTCCTCTTTTGTTCTTTGAATCCTTCATTTCTTCTCTCACCATACCCCTGCCCTCTTCTCCTTCTCTTTTCCTTCTTTCTTTTTTTCTGGCCCAAGTCACTTTTTTGTTTTTTGCTTCAATATTGTAGTTAGTAAATGACAATGATTACTCGATAGTTCCATCATGCAAGCAGTTTACAACAATTTTAGCTTGAAAGTTCTCATGGTTTATTTTTGGATAAAGGGTGAATGTTCTTGGAAAGTTTGAACCTAATCAGAAAAGTTATTTTAAAATTATAATCTTAGAGTAATTTCTGGGCTTTTAGATCTGGAAACATTTTTCTTACCAGTTCTTGTCTACTCATTGCTCAGCGATTTGGGTTAATAAATTTATCATTTAATAATTTTTTCCTCCTCTTTAATTCTTATATATTTGCCCATATTTAGTTTCACTTCTACTCTTAGCATTGAACCCCAAGTTAAAGCTGAATTCGCTCCAACTTTAAGTTTTAACTGGGTCAGGTTTGCTAAGAAGCAGTTTTACCAACTCTTTTAATAAAGTTGATCTGGGTTTCAAAAACGTAATGAAACCAGAACGTGGGGGAGTTTAGAATAGTCTGGTCTCAATTTGTCTGCTCTTTGAAACCATGGTCTGGTTTCAACCCAACTAAACTTGGATATTTAATTTAAAAAATAGTGACTGGAAAATCCCATCAATCTATGGAATACAATAGCTACTTCCCAAGGACAGTAAGCCCAGAGGGGGAGGAAGTATGACATTTTTCTTACTAGTTTTGCCATAGAGTAAAGGGGTAGATGAATAAATGTATCAGAATTTATGAGTGCTGCTCTCTTCAGAAAGTGACATTGGCCATCCAATCAGCCCTTAATTATGTCTCTTATCACTATTTTGATCAGTTTCTTTCATCTGTGTTCTCACCTACAGGCTCTGTTGTACCTCAGTCCTAAATGAAGTTATAAAGACTTAAAAAGTTGCAGTCCCTCATTGAATGAGGTTTAGCATTGCTCACTATCCAAGACTTGGATCCAAAAAAGTCCTGACCATTGGGCTCTCACTTTGAGAAATGGCCACTGGATTCCCTGCACACTCAGGTAAGGCCCAGCTTTCCTCTAAGTCCCTGTGTCTGGGTCTCAGAGGACTGAGTGTTTTGACTGTATTGCTCTGTCCCATTATAATTTGTCATTTGTTTTTCAATCTTTATTTATTTTATATTTTTAAAAAAATATTTTTTATTGATTTCAGAGAGGAAGGGAGAGGGAGAGAGAGATAGAAACATCAGTGATGGGAGAGAATCATTGCTCTGCTGCATCTTGCTTGCCCCCCTACTGCAGATTGAGCCCCAGCCTGAGCATGTGTCCTTGACTGGAATGGAACCAGGACTCTTCAGTCAGCAGGCAACGCTCTATCCACTGAGCCAAACCAGTTAGGGCCTGCTTTTCAATCTTTAAAGCTTCAAATTGAGGCCTCTGCAGAAACAAGGGGTTTGAGGCATTGTATCTTGGCAACACATCAGACTTCTAGAAATGTATAAAAAGTTACTATTACTATCTAACCCAGTGTCAACAGAAATATGGTTAAATCTAAGTAAGAGTTTCCTGACTTTTAAGTTAGTGACTTAAAAAAACCATTTACACTGCAGAAATTTCAGTTAAAGACTTTCTAAAAATGTTCTATGAGTTTTATCAATTACAATCAATTTTATCTACTAAATTTAGGACTAGAGTGACATTATCTGTACAGTCTTTGTATAAAAATATCTAGCAGAACATCTTTTTTGGGGTTTTGTGATATTGAGAGGTATTTGGAATTTTATGACAGTACCACCCACAATCAAAATCAAGATTCTCTTATCATTGATTAATTCTGTCAGATGGGTCAGAATTGGTACGTCTTTGAATATATGCAAATTATCCTTCATTTAAGGTTTCTGTTTTGTCTTTTTCCCCTCTTCTTCATTTTTCTTTTTTCTCTTATTCTTCTCTCTTCTCATTTTCCTCTTTATTCCCATTCTCTTAAAATAAAAATCTTGTCCTAACCCGTTTGGGTCAGTGGATAGAGCATTAGCCTGTGGATCAAAGGGTCCCGGGTTCAATTCCAGTCAAGAGCAGGTAACTCATTGCAGGCTGCTCCCCGGCCCAGGGCCTGGTCAGGGCTCATGCAGGAGGTAACCAATGGATGTGTTTCTCTCACAACGATATTTCTCTCTGTCTTTCCCTCTCTCTTTAACTCCCTCTAAAAATCAATGAAAAAATATCCCCAGTGAGGATTAAAAAATAAATCTTGAGGGATTTCCCCCAGTTTTTCTTTGCTATAGGAGATATTGAAGTCAATGAATATATTTAGATTATACAAATGACATTCACTTATATAAACATTTTATGATGCTAATTAAAAGAAGGCTTGGATCTCTAGAGAGAGCCAGAGGATTTGGAAGTGATTTATTTTCTTAAAAGAAAACAGTGGCTCTAAATGATGAAAAAGGAAATGCATTTACTCAATATTATTATAAACTTGATTACTAAATTTATCTTATAAATTGGGATAAAGATTTAGTAGCAAAGATTTAATTTTTAAAAATTAGAACTTCCTTTAGCTTTTTAAAAAATGTCATGAGTTAAACATTTCATTTGTTTTTAAACACACATCTGTCTATTTTATCCAAAGGGTAAAATGCAGGGCTATAGTTCAATGATGCTTCTTGACTTGCTTATATTCTTGGAGGACAGGAAACAAATGTTTCTGATATATTCTACCTGTCAGCATTTCTTAACCAATGTAACAGAAATGGTTGGAACTGCCAAATTTACATGAGGCAAGGACTTCATGTGATCAGCCTGATTGACATAATGTTGAGCAATAATAAGAACATAAGCAGTGGATTCCTCAGCATTTTAAAGGCAATGTCATTGTAGTAACATGGTTCTCTTACATGAGTGCAGAGCCTGGGCTTTCTATACATGCCACGCAAAACCTAAAAACCCTGCGTTTTAGCTACAGTGCATTACTCTTACTGCCTTCAGCAGGCCCTGATGTGACCCTGTAAGTACAATTTAGTTTCCTACTCATGAGTGAAGCACTGGCCTAGAGATTTTCTTCTTAAAGCATAATCCATGAAATGAGGCCTGCTAAGGAAAGCTGCTGAATGTAACCTGCTCCTTCTAAATTATATTCTCCTCAAGCGTGCTTGAATAATACAGATCACTGAGCCTAAGTTTCCTAACATGGCCTCCCTCCATCTCATTTAGTTACTCTACATCTGAGTAACCAGTTAGAAATCTGTTCCTAGGGGAGGGTAGAGCCAAATGATCCATATCTCAGATTCTGGCTCAGTGCGATGTGTGTTCAGAATTGTAGATGGTGAGAGATAACCAGAATCTTTCTCTCTTGCCTCAGCCATTAAGAATATGTTTACCAGTTCATTCTTTTTATATTTGGAAAGAAGTGAATTTGACTATAGATTTTGTCTAGATTACATTTAGAGAAGAGCAAAAAGTATAGTCAATGCATACTGGAAGACCAATGGTATATTTTTTAGGATGGTGGATGCCTACTGAATCCATTAGCATGGCCATATGTTTTGTGTGTGTGTGTGTGTGTGTGTGTGTGTGTGCTAAAGCACATGTAACATATAATTTGCCACATTAAACATTTAAAACTGTATAATTCATTGGTATTTAGTACAGTCACTAAGTTGTGCAACCATCACCTCTATCTACTTCAAACACATTTTCTCCATAAGGAATCCCATACCCATCAGCCATTCCCCATTCACTCATCTTCCTAGTTAGGGTAATTAATGGTTTGCTCTCTGTCTCTATGGCCTTGCCTATTCTGGATATTTAACATAAATGGAATCATATGACCTTTTGTGTCTTGCTTCTTTCACACAACATAATGTTTTCAATATTCATCCATATTATATCATGCATTAATACTTCTTACTTTTAATGGCTGAATAACATTCCATTGTATGGATAGAACACATTTTTAAATCCATTCATCAGTTGATAAACACTTGGGTTGTTTCCATCTCTTGGCTGTTGTGATTAGTGCTGCAATGAGACCATAATTTTTTTACTTAAATAAAATCTGATTTGCAGATTTGTGTTTGTGGGTACCCAAGACCTACCAAATCCCTTGGTAGTTCTGGGTTTGAAGTTACGAATGAGCAGGCAATTAGAGCCAGAAGCCATGTTAGTTTAACACGTCTTGGGAAGATAACGAATGATGGTAAAAGCAAATAGTGAGAAGAAAATTACACCTGAGTTAAGGATTTTGGGGCTCTGATCTTGGTTCTGTTCTGCCATCAACAGGTGTGCATGTGATTTTGAGTAGAGAATTTCACAGACCATAGTCTTTGTTCCCCCATCCATAAAGTGGGAGAGCAGTACTCATTAAGTTTCTTCTCGCTCCAGGATTTAATGTTTGCAACATGCTGTATTCCTCATCATCTAACACACTTTTCTCCAGCATCACCACTGCTATCACTAACACTGCAAAGGAGTAGAGATGCTGCTTTTCTATACTCAGGGTGTGAACATAACAGTTTCTTGTGAACTGGAGGAGTGAAGGGGTCATGGCCTGAAATCACTCAAATGCTGCAGTAGCAGAGGGCCTTGAAATAACAGCTCAAAATACGAAAACAGTGATTGTCTCTAACCAAGAAACTGAAATAGGTGCTTGAGGCTGAGATTACATCAGCCACGAATATCAATGGAGAAATGGGTTCCATCCAATATTTGACATTTTCAATGTCATTCCTTATAGATAGACAGCTAACAACTTTTTGGGGTTGGGTGAGTGGGTTATTCAACAGTAAAGAAAATCTCCAGTTACTTTCCAAGGTTTCCTCTTCTTTACATTAAGACGAGATAATGACTTGTGAAGTTTCCTCTTTTGTAAAATGGAGATTGTACTGGGCCATCTCAACTTGTCCTACAGGGAACCAGGTACACCCTGATTGTACCATTCAGGTGACGTGAGCTGGGGTACATCATAGGTCAAGTAATGGGCTATTTACCCTTCATTTTCTGTCCATTTTTCTTTGATGATGGTATAAAATCTAAATGTGAAGGACTAAAATCTAAATGTGTGACTCTGGGAAAGTCAATTAACCTCAGTATCAGGTTAATTGTAACATAAAGCTGTTACCTCTTTTGAAAACATATTTTCTTGGCCTTTGATAAACTCACTTACCTGAATTTACTTGTGTCTGGCTGTATTACAATAGGGGTGAAGGATTAAGCATAAAACAATCCCACTTTAATTTGTACTTTTAGATATGAGAAACTAGAGAGATTGAGAAATAATCAGAGATGGTAATGGCTAACACCAGAAATATCATAAAAAACTATTATCCATAAATAGAGATGAGATATCCAAAAGAGTTTATCATATAAAGTAAGGAGCTTGGCAACGTAGGTCATCCTGCAAATTGCTTTGTGACCATAGTTGACTTTGTCATTTCTTCATTCAGAAATGCTCTTTGTTTTCATCTCTACATTAGTAAAGCTCTGAGAGGTAAGGATTAACCTTCAAATGAAAGGACCTCTGCATTTCATTTCCAGAACAGCAAATAAAATTTGGCTTTCTTGACAACATTTTCCACTTTATACTCCAGCGAGGGGACAATGTAGACTGAAAAGCCAGGAGGAGCCATTTCCCCACTAAGGGATTGGCAGCAAGTCCATAGCTCAAAAGCATTCATTTTTACCTGACTTGATTATATCCATTACAGTTTCCTAGGCACCAAAAACTCACCTACCACATTTATTTAAGTGAATTCTTGACCAGCCCATAGTTTCACCCTTTAATGGTAATGAAGCTAAAATTTCTTTCCAGTCACTTTGCATATCATTTCCTTTCTTTTTAACTCTCTTTGAAATGAGATGATTGATAGAACCTTCTTACAGCAATCATTTACTTTGCTAGATGATTTTCTTTTTCCTTTGAAGTCGGTTTGAAAGGAGTTGTACTGTGATGAGCTAATTAGCACAAAAACACAGAGTATATAACCTTAATTAGGCATGATTATAGGCTCAACGTAATGGGATGTCCTGAAACTGCACACTATGCAAATATTAGACTTTTCATTCTTCCTGTTACATCTGAAACCATCAAGCAAAGGATGTTTTGCAGTAGGTACCATAGTCAATGCCAGGTGCAAATCTTTTAACAAAGGTTTTTTTTTTTGGGGTGTACTAGTTGGGGAAAGGATAATATGAGGGCATTTAGAAAAAAAAGCTTTAAAAACTGAACAGTTCTATTAAGCTCAGAATTAACTTTACAAATTCAGAGTTTTATAACTGAGTAAAACAACCCAGTTACCCTGCTGAAACCAAATCACATCTGGAATTCTGAAGACACTACTGTAGGCATCGCTGTGAATTATGCAAATCTTGAGAGATCTTTCAAATCCAGAAACCACTAAGAATACTACAAACCAATTTGGGGTTTACTCAACCTAGTAGGATATAGGAAGATAGTAAGAAAATGAAATCACAGTGAATCCCCTTGCCCTAATTTTAGCCAATTATTTTTACATACTTTACCATCTTTAATTGGAGTAGTAAAAGTAAAAATTGACTTTTCCCTTCCTATTTTGAAATGAAACTATCCAAGAATGTGGTACCCTCAGACATTTGAATATTCGACCACTGAATAACTGAGAGCTCCCAATACATAATTCTTAGATTATGTCTAGAATTGTGATTTTTTAGACTCAATAAGGAGGCAAATATTAAGTTATTGGAGTTACAAAACATATTGAGCTATTTGGAGACACTGACGAGGCATAAATTCAATAAAAGTGTGAGTATTCAAATAGTATCTGATTTTTAGTGTAACTTACCATCCATTCACTATAGCAGTGGTCGGCAAACTGTGGCTCAGCAAACCGTGGCTTGTGAGCCACATGTGGC
Organism: Myotis yumanensis; assembly: GCF_028538775.1. NCBI lineage: Eukaryota > Metazoa > Chordata > Mammalia > Chiroptera > Vespertilionidae > Myotis > Myotis yumanensis. The sequence continues at coordinate 11,304,594 of NW_027223759.1, forward strand.
TCTTTGGCTCCTTGAGTGTGGCTCTTCCACAAAATACCGGCTCTTCCCCAAAATACTGACTTCTGTGCATGGGCCACGAAGTTTCAATCACACTGTATGTGTGTGCTTGCATGTGGTATTTTGTGGAAGAGCCACCCTCAAGGGGCCAAAGAGCCACATGTGGCTCGCGAGCCGCGGTTTGCCGACCACGGCACTAGAGAGTATAAGAAAAGAAGGGTTTACTAGCATATAATAGTTGAAGTTTGAAATCCATAGTTTTCTCAGTATTCAATATATAAGTTAACATTTTACTGAGAACATACTAGACACAGTTTTCAATATTTCATTGGTATAGTCTCATTGAATCATTACAATAACCCTATAAGATAGTTACCATAATTAGTATATTTTACAGATGAGGAAACTGAGGATAATAGAAGTGCAAAAACCTCATCCCAGACCACACATTTAGTAAGCAGTAGAGCCAGGACTTGTACTCATGTCTGTCTGACTCCAGTAATGCTCTTATTCACTGTGCTGGGCTCATTATTGCCTCTCTGTCTTCTCATTGAATCCTTACTTATTAACACTTTCCCTAGAGCTGGGAATGAGATGCAAGAGAAATAAAAAGAATTGAGACATAAATAGAAATGCAAAGATTCTCCATCACCTGTAATATACAAAGGAGGTCCTACTTAAATGCTATGTGAGAGATAAGGGTGTGAGTGCCATGGAAATAGAATTTGAAATAGGGGAGACAGAATTCCACATGACTGGCTATAATACATCCATATGATACAACATGTTATTGCACTTATGGCCATAGGGAAAAAAATAAGTACTGCATGGGAATGAGACCAGGATTTAAATTTTTTTTTTTTTTTTTGCCACTTACCAGCTGTAGGACTGGATCAATCAAAAACCTACAGGCCCTGACGGTTTGGCTCAGTGGATAGAGCGTCGGCCTGCGGACTGAAGAGTCCCGGGTTCCATTCCAGTCAAGGGCATGTACCTTGGTTGCGTGCACATCCCCAGTAGGGGGTGTGCAGGAGGCAGCTGATTGATGTTTCTCTTTCATCAATGTTTCTAACTCTCTATCCCTCTCCCTTCCTCTCTGTAAAAAAATCAATAAAATATATTAAAACAACAACAACAACAAAAAACCCCTACAGGACACATGTGGTTCAAATAAGATACTCAGTGAAAGGACTACATTTTGAGAGGTTTAAAGAGGACAAGGGGCAGAGGATGTTGATGCACTCAGGTTCTATCAACAGTGGGAAATAATACCGTTCTGAGAAATCAAAGAATCAGGGGAAGAAATAGTGAGAACTGATATCATAGAAGGAGGTTTGAGGCCACCCAACAAGAGTTATCATTGAGCAGAGCTACTGTTACTGCCAGAGACAGCCCCCTGAATCTGGGAGAGAGCAGGGAAGAAATACCCTGACCTCCATTCTCATGCCCTCTGATCTGTTGGTGCCTCCCATCAGCTGATCTCTCCCAAAGGCCAACCTGCCAGGGAACCCAATTATCCGCAAGGGTCTGTCTCCCACGGATGTGAGGAAGGGGAATGAAGAATAACTCTAAGCAAGCCACTTCCTCTCTGTAAATTTCAGTGTGTTTATCGGTGCCTACCATATTAATAGTGATTTTATAATTTTAACTTCCCACTTTCTATTCGAAAAACCTCAATCTTACAAAGAATTTATAAGAATAGTACCATGAACACACAGATATATTCTTCACCTAGATCCACCAGTTGTTAACATTATGTTACTGTTTCCCTCTCTCTACTAACACAAACATACACACATATTTTTGTTGAACCATTTGAGAGTTATTTGCCAGCATCCTGAGACTTTATTTCTAATACTTATATAAATATCACCTAAAACCAAGAATGTTTCCTTGCATCACCCCAATACAATGATCACACTCAGCAAATTTAACATTAATACAATGCTATTATCAAATATAGTATAATTCAAATTTCCCCAAATGTCTCAATATAATGTACTTTATAGTTGTTTCATTTTTTTCAATCAAGAATCACACATCAGATTTTATTTTGTGTCTTCTTAACCTCCTTTAAGAAGGAGTTTTTAAAGTTTTTTTTTCTTTTAAAGTTTTTTTTTCTTTTTAATCTTTTATAAAATTAACAGTTTTGAGGAATCAAAGTCCAATTCTGATGGTCAGTTTTTCTGCAGAAAGATCCCAATGTGGATGTGTCCAATTGTTTTTCATGATTAGATCTAGTTTAAACAGTGCTGGCATTAACACTGCAGAGGTGCGGTGTCCTCTTCGGTGCTTTGTGTCTGGAGGCACATCCTGTCAGAATGTGCCATCATGGGTGATCTTTGCTTTGATTGCTAGGTTAAGGCAGTAGTTGCTATATTTTTTAAAAATATATTTTTTATTGATTTCAGTGAAGAAAAGAGAGGGAGAGAGAGAGAGACAAAAACATTCATGATGGGAGAGAATCATTGATTGGCTGCCTCCTGCATGCCCAGTAGCTGCTAGATTTATCCTTTATGTTTTCCCCCTTTGTAATTATCAAGTAGTCTATGGGATAAAATATGTGAATATATATTTTTTCACCAACATTCTTTCACCCAGTGGTTTTCACAACCATTAAATTTTCTTGCTGTGGCAGATAGCCTATATAATAAAAGGTCAGCACAACCAGAATGACCAATCGACCAATTGCTATGAGGTGCATTGACCACCTCTTGTTTCCTCCCCCTAGCCCGCAGGCTCCGATTGCTGGATGGTCAATGGGAAACCACGGGGGAACCAGGGTGGGTGGCAGTGGGGCGGGACTGGGGACTGGCAAGCAGGTGGAAGATGGCCCTGATTGCAGGCTAGGCCTAGGGACCCTACCCGTGCACAATTTCATGCACTGGGCCTCTAGTAGCTTCATAAAAGTATAATTGGGGGACATTGTAAGACTTCTTTGAAAGTTCCTATTACAACCCTTATCTCTTATTATGTTAAATGTTTCCATACATTTGTCTCTTCATTTAACAAACGTTTATAGAGTGCTTTGACCTTCTGAAGTTTTCATCAGTTGCTTCATTATTGCCTACACTAGTTAGCGTCTCTGGATTGGATCTTTATCCTATGTTCCAGATCCATATTGGCAATTGCTTTTATATATCTCCATCTGATCATCTATGGATACCTTCAACTCAAATGCCCAAATTGTACTCATACCAATATATTCTTCTTATGTTTTCTATTCCAGTAAATTGCACCTCTGTTTACTCAGTGACTGAAATAAAAAGGACCCCTGTTTATTGAGTGGCCAGCTGCCAAAGTAGGTCTTTTATACATGTCACATGCATTATCTCATTTAATCCTTGCAATGACCTTGAGAGGTAGGCACCATTTTCTGGAGGACATTGGGCTCTCAGCCACAGATCAACAGCTGGCAAGTCTTTGTGCTGGGATTCAAATTTACTTCTCTTTGACTTTAAAGTCTTTGCTTCAGTGGGGGATTGGTTAAGTCTCTTTAATGCTCAGTGCCTTGGTTTATAAATTGAGAAAAACAATAATCCCTACCTTGTAGTATTGTTTTGGGACTTGAATGAGATTAAACTTGACAAACAGTAGAACAATTCCTGGCAGCACCACATTACCTCCTAAGCCATAAGTCTCGTGTCATCCTAAACTTCTCCATCCACTCACTGCTTGTGGATTCATCTCCTTAGGAACCTTTCACTACTGCTATCATTGCCTTAGTTTAGACCAGGAGTTGGTAAACTATTGCCCATGGGCCAAACCCAGCCTCTACCTGTTTTAGTAAATTATGTGTTTGTTTTGTAAGTTGAGGTATAATTCACATTGCAAATAATATTTTATTGGAACACAACTGAATTTATTCATTTGTGTATTTTCTGTGGCTGCCTTCACCCTACACAAGCAGAGTTAAGTAGTGGGAACAGCAATCATAGGGCCTGCAAAGCCTAATGTATTTACTGTCTGGCCCTTTACAGGAAAAGTTTGCCAATTCCTGGGGTATTGCGATAGTCTCCTCCCCGGTTTTCCTGGCTATATCTTATATCTCCCTGAACCCATCCTCCCCATTCCTCTTCCTGTGTGAGGTGAAATTTCTCAAAAATGTGAATTCAGTCATGCCAATTTGCTCCTTAAGGTGCATTGGCTCTCACTCCTAAAAACATCAGCTGCCGTCTGTGGCTGATCCCTGCATTGGCCTTGTCCTCTGGCCTTACTGAATGCTTTCTGCTCTTTCCAACCTTGGCACATGCTGTTCTTTTTGTCTGAACACCCACCCCTTGCCTTTGTCCTCAATAATAAACTCAGGCTTTACTTTCTCCAAGAAGCCTTTTCTGGCTTCCACAGCCCAAACCAATGGTTCCTCTACAGCTTGTGCAATACCTCAAATCCAGCATTGATCCACTCTCTCCCGACCCTGGGGTTAGCTGTCTGCCCGTCACTGCGGCGAGTTACTCTCAAGGGCAGGAGCATACATTTTTCACTTTTGTATCTCCAGTGTCCAGTCTGGGATCCAGCCCTTAGTACATGCCCATTAGGTTGCTATTGCCTCCTGGCATTTCAGCTGGGATTTGAGGGCTTAAGGTGCTAGGGGAGGACAGCAAAAAGGCAGGTCAGGGGAGGAGCTGACACCTTAGCTAACTCCTAGAGGATGGGAAGGAGGATAAACAAGATAAAGGGAGAAAAAAAGGCAGTGATGAGGCGTGTTGGAGACAAGCAGAGGAAAGAGACATGTGAGGGAATGCTGGGAGACAGGGTAAAAAAGAAGGCATTCGATGCCTGCGTACTCTAGAGCCCCCTCTGCTGTGCGGAGGTGTGTGCACAGTGGGGAACCTGAAGGGCTTGGGCCGGCAACACCACATTCCACGTTGTCACTGTCTGTTTGCCTGCCAGCCTTCTACGAGTCTCTTAAAGCACTGACTCTGTTTTTATCTTGTCATTATTCAGTCCTTGGTGTACACACTTTCTGGAATATCATGGATGTTCAATAACTATTTCTTTCATCATTGACATATGTGACAATGCCCCAGTTTTAAAGAAGGTCCTCAGGGCTCAGTATTTATTCTCTTAGAAGATGAACATGTGTCCTGTCTAATAAATTGAAGAACTCCAGTCATATTTGACCTTGGTTCTTGGATTTTCTGCTTGAGAAACATCCCATTAAAACAACGTCTGTCCACTTATGGAAGGTTTGAATCTCTGGAACTTTTTCTGGACCTTCTCCAACTCTGGTTCCTCTTTGTTGAGTGAAGGCTTTCCAGGGCACCTGAGTTCTTTCCTAATCTGTAAAACCAGAGGCAGAGCAGTTTATTTTTTATTTTTTTGTGATTTTGGTATTTTCTTTCAAAGAAATGCTAAATGGAGCTTGGAGAAATGGAAACTCCTAGCTGTAAAGCCAGGGATGCAGAGCTTTTCTTCATGATGTCTCCAGACTAACTCTGCCCTTAGCTTAAGGGCGGGCAGCATGGCAGTTTCGGGGTGTCACTGAAATGTGCTGGGTGCTAACAGGTGCCTAGACAAGTGGATACCACTGGGATCCAGGGGGACGCCTGCACTCCAGGAAATTTTCCAAGTCTCCACCGAGTTATCCTCAAAGCGAAGAAAAAGCTTCAGTTTCAAAGTGAGTGCATTTTTTTCCATCCATCGATTGGCTTGTTTTGTTCAGTTTTACTTTGAGTGTTTGAGGTTATGTTTCGACGTAACAGCTAAACCCACGGCTTCCTTTCTCGTAAAACCAAAACAAAAAGCCTTCTTTTATTCAGATGCCCTCTACTTGTACTGAATGGGGAAGACTTCTACCTCAAGACAAGCCCGCTATATAAAGTCCGTGATTCTGTGTGGGTTCAAACACATTTCAAAGCTTCGGGATCTCGACAGGTTTCGCTCAGCTTCCTGAAGCCCAAGCTCCGCTCCCAAAGCGCCATGGCCGGCTTGGGGTTCCAGAGGCGCGGGGCTCCCGGCGACCTGCCTCGCAGGACCTGGCCCTGCACCGCGCTCTTTTCTCTGCTTTTCATCCCTGTCTTCTCCAAAGGTGAGTGAGCACGAAGGTGGAGGAGGTGTTTCTCCCACCGGGTTTCATTTCTCTCAGCAGTCGAGGGCAGTGATTTCTAGCAAAGCCAGAAGCCGCAGGTACCACGGGGCCTCCGGGCTGGGGGAGCTCTGTGTCCTCCAAGCTGGGGAGGGCGCGGCGGGCAGCAGCGCAGACACACAGGTGCAGCCGGTGGGTCGCAGAGCCAGGCACCAAGGAGAGGGTGAGGAAGTACCTCTGAGTTGGGTTCTCAGGCACTTCGGTCAGACTGCAGGCAAATACTGTAAAGTTAATGAAGCGATTTAAGAGAGAAAAGATATCTGCAGTCCTGAACACATCTGAGCTTGGAATCAGGACAAGCTCAGGATTTTTCTTAGCGTGCGGGCACACACACACACACACACACACACACACACACACACTCACACCACTAATTGGAGCAAATCATGGAAAGTTTCTTCCCTGCCCAACTCAAGGTCTTAAGGTCCTCAAATTCAATCTTATAAACCAATTAGCCAGCTTGTTTAAAATTTAAGCCTTACTTACTCTTATTCAGGGTTTTAAGGTCCTCTGAATCAACTCTGTAAACTATTTAGCTAATTTAAGAGTGAAAGCAGCTTGAAATTGTAAAACAGAGAAAGGAAGCAAGCCAACAGTCCTGCATAAGACACTTAAGAACTACCTGAGTTACCTGTGGACTTCCAAAGCAGATTCTCCAGTTTTCAGATGAAATAAAGCTCATTAGAGGCTGAAACCAGGTTTGTTACCTGGTGTAGAATGATGAGCATCCCCACTGAATTTCCATCTTATCTCTCGCTAGACCTTCTTGCGAAGAAACCATGAGGCTGTATACAGTGTAGTCAAAGATGTTCAACAATTTAATTTTTACTGAATTATAAATACTCAGATGCCTTTTATTATTTCACATTAAAGATTAAATACCCTTAGAAATATTCAAATTTCCTTTTTAGGGCATTTATCTCAAACTGTAACTGAAATCTTCCCATGGTGGACACTGGGAGATTGAATGTGACCAGACTTAGTAGTGATCAGTGGGAGCTTGCCAGGGGTGGTCTTCTTTAGGCTTAGAGTCAACTCAATAATGATTACTGAGTGTCCATTTGGGCAGGATGTAATGGCTGCTCTCAAGACATAAGCTGGAGGAAGTGTTATTAGTGCACAAAAAAAAGTTTAATGCAGGGCAGAACTTAATTTCTGTAATCAAGTTATAGCCCTGCAAAGGGTGTTCAGAGGGCATCTCTGACAGACGAAGATGAGGGCTTAGGAAGGAAAATATTGTCTAATCAAGGCTGCTGGATTAACTATGGCAATGGCTGCTGCTATATTGCTGTCTCTTCTGAGGACGGATCTTGTCCAGCACAAGTTCCTGGGGAAAAAGACGAGCACCTTCAATACAGAGTAATGTATACACAGGAAGAGGTGTCCTGGAATCTCAGACTGGAATGATAGGTTGGGATTAGATCATGAAGGTTATTTACATTATTTGTTTTTGCAGTAAGTGTTATGCAAGCAGCAAAAAGTTTGGACAGAACACTGGCCAGTGCGGCTCAGTTAGTTGGGAATTGTTCCATGCATGCACTGACGGGTTGCTGGTTCAATTCCCAGTCAGGGCACATGCCCGGATTGAGAGATCCCCAGTAAGAGGTGTGCAGGAGGCAGCTGATCAATGTTTTGCTCTCTCTCCCTCTCCCTTCCTCTCTCTCTTTCAAAACAAAACAATAAAAAAAAATCTTTTTAAAAAGTTTGAATAGAATGAGTGACATGATGGTTCAATCCAAGTTTTGGATGTCACTTGTATGATTGCCTGGAGAGCTGGCCTCGCTTATCCTGTAGAAACCAGAGAGAAAAAGAGCAGAGCACCCTGTGAGGATGCTCAAGTGAGGAGAGAGGGAGGCGGAAGATGCGGTGGCAGTGGCAGGGAAAGCCCACAGAAGTTAACAGCAGGGATGCCTCAGCCTGGAGAGGAAACGACCCGGTGCCCTCTGCTCTGTGGCTTTCTTCATCTAGCAGCTTCCCTCATTCTATGATAATAATGTCAGGGAAGGGGGTGGCCGATTCAGTGAACCAACGTGCAGCTACTCATGGGTAATAGAGGTATAGGGCCAGGGAAATGTAGGCAAAAGTTTTTGAGGGATGCTTAAAGATAGAAGGCAATATTCTGTATCTCAGCCTCCAAAATTTTCTCTAGTACTCTGAACTATATTTCCTCTACTTACATTATAATCTTAGACTACCAGAGTTGGAAGGCACTCTGATACTATCTAACCATTTTCCTTTTCCTACATGTGAGGGAAAGTGAAGTCCATAGGGAGGCATAACAAATCATATATTTCATGGAAGAGCCAGACCTTCTGTTTGTCACATCAATGTTCTTTCTGGCACAACCAACTGCCTTAAAAAACTATTTCCCAATATGAAACACCCTTAAAAAATATGTATTTTTATTGATTTCAGAGAGGAAGGGAAAGGGAGAGAGAGATAAAAACATCAATGATGAGAGAGAACCATTGACCAGCTGCCTCTTACATGCCCCACACTGGGGATAGAGTTTGCAACCCAGGCATGTGCCTTTGACCGGAATGGGACCCTTCAGTTCCGGGGCCAACATAGGTACCCTGTCAGTCCTCAGTCCTCTATGCACTGAGCCAAACCAGCCAGGGCCAATAAGAAACACCTTTGTGGAGAGTAGCTGGAAGATAGCTGAGAGATAAAGGGAAAGGTGGTGGTGTTGGGGGGGCAGGGGTTGGATAGTGGGTGGTGATGGGCTGGTTTAAGGAGAAGAGAATAACTGAAAGCTAATGGGAGGGTGCCTATCAAAGATAAATCTTCTCTGGCTTTTACCTGGGCCTGGTGGTGGGTGAACACGGGTTCACAGAGTTCCTTTGGGTCTTCCATGTTAGGGATGCACGTGACCCAGCCTGCAGTGGTGCTGGCCAGCAGCCGGGGCGTAGCCAGCTTTGTGTGTGATTATGGATCTTCCGGCAAAGCTGAGGAGGTCCGGGTGACAGTGCTGCGGAAGGTGGGCAGCCAGATGACTGAAGTCTGCGCCACAACGTACATGGTGGAGAAGGAGTTGACCTTCCTAGATGATTCCACCTGCATTGGCTCTTCCAGTGGAAACAAAGTGAACCTCACCATCCAAGGGCTGACGGCCATGGACACGGGCCTCTACATCTGCAAGGTGGAGCTCATGTACCCACCTCCCTACTATGTGGGCATGGGCAATGGAACCCAGATTTATGTCATTGGTGAGCAAAGCCATATCACTACCCTAACACCTTTTGCACTGCTGTCTTCTTTGCATGAAAATAGATACGCTCCTTAATGTCAGCTGGTTCATGTATAGGATTGTTAAAATTCTCTTTAAGAGTTCTCTGGCATACTACCTGGTAGCCTTTTTGATAGTATGGGTGGCAACCCAAACAGCATTCTGACTATAAAATAAAATGGGTTGGAGAAGGTTTTTTTTCCATTGGTATGTTGGCGCACTCACTCTGGAATGATAACTATCATTCAGTTTACTCTTATGCCTTTGAGATGCCATTCCTGGGGCAGTAGCCCCGAGTAGTTGGATTTAATCTATGGGTAGCAATATTATTAAGGTCTGGAAGCTCAAATTTCTTCAGTTTTTTATCAATGGAAGTAAGGCCCTACTGTTTAAAGAGTGGCTCAGGGAGGCTCTGCTTTGTTTTCTGTTGCAGATCCAGAACCATGCCCGGATTCCGATTCCCTCCTCTGGATCCTTGCAGCAGTTAGTTCGGGGTTATTTTTTTACAGTTTCCTCATCACAGCTGTTTCTTTGAGCAAAATGGTGAGTGTGATGCTGACAACGCACCAATTTGGCTGGGGATACCTTCAGTGATAGCGACTGACCAGGTGACGCTTTTCGTTTTCTTGAGATGAAGCAATAGGTGAGGAAGGCGAAGGACAGTGGTAAAGAGCACACTAGAACCCGAGGCACTGGCCTTTGAGGTTTCAGGATGACTAATATTTTAGATGAGTGCATTTGACATCGAATGTTTGTGTGCTTCTGAAGAAGGTTTCAGTTTGAGTAACCTTTTGAACAACATGGGGCAGTTGTTTTGCTCTTTATCTTCATGACAATGTGCTTTGGTGAATAACCCTGAAACACAAGATTAAGTTGAGCAAAATGCTGCTAGAGAAGGCCATCCATCTGGATGAATTTCACTCTCTCCCTTAATGTCCCTCTACCTCACCAGGAAGCCATCTCTCTGTGAAGCCAACTGTGCCTTCTTGGTCTACACTGTAGCTGTCCACATACACTTCTCTAGGGCGCTCTGTTTCCCAGTCAGCTTAACTGGGAAACTTTGGGAAGTCTTGACCTCCCTTCTAGCCCAGCAAAAGTGAACCCCATTTTTTATTTACTACAATTTGTTGGTAGAAGAGAAGAAGGTATGGAATCTGGCCCCCATCAGGATTTCTTTCTGACAGTCATTTTCAGCCACCTCTGCCTAAGGCTGGCTTTGTCACAAACTTCTCCCTCTCTTTCCTCCCTACTCCCTCTCTCCCTCCCTCCACCATTCTCTTTCTCTCCCTGCCTTCCTCTCTCCCTCTTCCCCCTTCCTTCCCCTCCCCTTTCTCTCTCTCCTGAAATCCTCTATCAATCTCTTCTGTTGCTGTAGTTTCTTCTTACCTCATTTGCTACAAATCACCTCACAGAATAGTATGCTGGACCTGGAGCTTAATTTACTAGATGATAAAAACTGGGAACTGATGCGGACAGAAAGAAAGTAATAAAAAGTAGACGAGGACTAGAAATGAGAAATACGGCTCTCAAACAGAATAACTAAAGTTCATTATCTTATCAAACTCGTTCCCCACAGACAACATCCAGTCACTTACCATACACATTTGGGGTGTTTTTTTCTGAAGCTTTCTCAAAATCTTTTTCTTCTATCTTTCAGTCAGGGAAAAATAATTGCTATTTTGCATTCATAGCACAGAGTTATTTATCTAAACTGAATTTTAATGGCTCAATCAAGAAGATCTCCTGCGGCTTATAATTCAGTATGCTGTGAACATTCATTTTCCAACAGGAGAGGGACCCGATAGTTGTGGAGTCCTACCATGGTTAGAAGTGACTTTTGTATTCCTCAAGAATAACTACTGTTTCTTCTTGTGTTTGGCAGCTAAAGAAAAGAAGTCCTCTTACTACAGGGGTCTATGTGAAAATGCCCCCCACCGAGCCAGAATGTGAAAAGCAATTTCAGCCGTATTTTATTCCCATCAATTGAGAGACCATTACGAAGAAGGAAGATCATTTTCTGATTTCTAGGAGCTGAGGCAATTCCACCTTTTTGCTATCCAGTTATTTTCATTGATTTGTGTACTTTGGGGGGATTCATCTCTCTTTAATGTAAAGCTGGATGCAGAACCCAAATTAGGTATACTACAGTTTAAAGCAAAGGAGCAGAAAAACAGAGCCAGGATGTTTCTGTCACATCAGATCCAATTTTAGTAAAAGCATCACTTGGGAGCAGTATGCGGATGCAGCATTATGATGTGGAATCAAGGAAGTAAGTGAAGGGATGGTACAGTCCTGGGAAAGCAAAGGATTTCCATGTGAGACTTTTCTAGCTGAAATGCTGTTTTCAAGTTAAGTTTTTATGCTGTGGTATTTTTTCTAGCAAGTGTATAATTAAATGAATAGTTTAAGAATGCTCACATGGCTATATTTGAGCCGGTGATTCCAAGGGTTGTATTGTACCAATATGTATTTTTTATATGATAGTAATGTGCATGGGGGCCACACGTGCTTTTGTGTACTTGCTGATAGTTTGAATATAAACACTATATGGCAGTGTCTTCCCACCGTGAGTTCAGGGGAAGCTGGGTGAAGGGGCTCAGGACACTAATACACCAGATAGAATATAAGATCACCTTCTAACTAGCCTGGAAACTGGATACGGTCATAGCAGATTCTTGCGGACATGTTGGGCAGAATTGGTGTTGACATGTGCTTTGGGCTTTTATGCCAGCTCCTTTTAATGGTTTTCAAGGAAACCAGAGTTAACTTGATAGAACACCACTGTTGAGAAAATAGCTCATTCTGGGAGTCCTGTGGGTGTGAGCTTCAAGGGAGCTCCAGTTATACACACGGTTAATACCATGGACAGAACAGAGAAGCAGGTAGCCGAACGGGGTGCATTAAGGGTTCTGAAAACTAACACTGTTGGTGTTTTTTAACTCAATATTTTCCATGAAAATGCAACAACATGTATAATATTTTTAATTAAATAAAATCTGTGGTGGTCGTTTTTTAGAGTTCTTATTTTCCTTGTAATTTGAGTATTGTGTTTGAATTTGCTTTTGATTGATTCATTCAGCAGTAGGTGGGGTCTCCAATATTAGAAAAACTGGGAACAAAATGAAAAAAAATCCCAAAGGGCAAATGCTTCATGAGTTAGCTATCTACCAGCCAATTACCTGTAAGCCATTCTTGGAAGAATTCAGCCTCTGTGCTTTTGATTTCTTCACAACTATTTGAGATATTAAGTGGGCTACCACAGGCATAGCAGTTCTTGATAAATCACACTGCACTCTCTTTAGCACAGGGTTTTCACCTCTTCTTTCTTACCCACAGCTTTCTCAACTCTACTGGGCCACCCATTACAATTGTCATGGCAACTCCAGGGTTGTGAACCGTGCCCCTTGCAGCCACTTTGATCTGCTTCCATGACAAACAGAACTTTTCCTTGAAGCTTCCCAATGAACTATTTCACAAATGTGGGGAAAACATACCTGTGATACTATCAGCTAACGGGCCTGGCCCACTGAGCCTTCTGTGATTCTTGGTTAACCAATTGTAGCCTCAGCCTGCTTGGTTTCCACACAAGGTTTCTCATTCTTGACCTCCACATCCTGTTTTTGTCTTGTGAAATGTTTCTCAGTGTGGCCAGGGACCACCAGTAACTGAATGAACTTGCTGAAAATGATGATTCAAGTGCTTAACTTCAGATGTACTGAATCAGAAACTTGAGCAATGGAGCCAGGAATTTGAGAATCACTGCTTAGGCATCTCATTACTCTCTCTCTCCAATAAGTGCTAACAAACAAATGAGTCAGCCCATAGTGGATATTCCATACATTCCATAAAGATTGTTAAATAAAAATGAATAGGTCTTTCAACATATGGTAATAACAGTTACCTAGAATGAGCTCCTGCTCTGTTGCGGTTAACTCTTGCTCTCTTGGCTTTTGGTTGGAAGCCATAAAGAAACACATAATTTAGGAGCCCCCAATAGATAGTATGATATCATTTCTATTCCTCCTAATGTCTTTAGAAAGATCATTCTTTTTCATAGTTGATGGCCAATGTAAATGACAGAGAGGGCCTCTCAGGTATCTTTCAGACACCATTAGATGATGGACTATTTATTTAAGCTTAGTATTTCCTATACTATTACTTGAAATTCTACTATTAGCTATTCATTGAGTTAAGCATTATCCTCTTCATTCAGTCTCAAAAAAGTAAAGTACTCTTTAGCTCAAAAATTTTCCCTATAGCAGAAGAAATGGGCAAGAAAGAGTATGTCCTGAGATTCCACTGAAAGAGGAGAAAGAAAATGTGGGGTGAGGGCATCTGGTCACTAGATGAAAGCTCCTTCTAATTCCCAGTTTGTTTAAAAGGGTAGATTACAGGTTCTTTGCCTGCAATACTCAGAGAGTCATTGCCCCCCAAATCAGAGGACCAACTGTTTCATGGCATTCCAGCCTTCATCACTATCTCCATGTCTGCAATCAGGGTCCTGCAAAGACCCAAAGATTCTGCTCATCTACCTGGGGTTTGGTCTATCATGGAAGGGGAGTCTGGGCACTATAACCTTTCTCACTGGAACCGCTGGTCCCAGGTAGGATAGAGTTACCTGGGTCAGCCCCAACGCCTATCAGTTCCCAGCATATACCTCTGCTCATCTTCCTTTATCTCCCAACATGGTACTCTCATTTCTGCTACTTCTTGTTTCCACATATTTTACCCCCAAATATCTTTACCCCTCATTTTTACACCTACTCGGGCTCATCTCAGATGCTGCTTCCTCCATCATATTTGCTGGTACTTCAAGCCCACGTGGATTTCTCCCCTTCTGTATTGCAACTATATTTGGTTTCATCTCTAATTTCAAATGTGCATGTCTTTTCTCCCTAGCTTCAGGGGAAACTTCTCCAAAATAGGAATCATTACAGGTTTAGGCACACAATAGATGCTCAAATAAATTTCCTGGAGACTTGGGGAGCTAGGATATCTGGGATTATGGGAAGGACAATTGTCTTTTTTTTTTTTCTTTTTTTCCAGAACATGGCTGTGTTTTCTTAGGTGGCTTCAGCCTAATATCTTTTCCCTTTTCCCTTTGACCAGTAGAACTAAGTGCAGGTCAATCTATCTCGTGGCTTAAACATTTAAGACTCTGGAATGTGACCTCCAGCTGGCTGCCCTGTCCCCATGTTCTACTTTTATCTCAATCCAGAGTCCAGTTTCTTCCAATCGTGTGTGTGTGTGTGTGTGTGTGTGTGTGTGTAAAGGCAAAAATGCTCATTTTTACTCTCTCTGTCTCTTTTGAACTGTGGGGTTATTACTAAAACAGACTATATTTTTATATCAAGTCTGAACCTTCTTCCATCTCCACAGTTGCTACACACTTAATTTACTTGGAATTGAACTTGCAAAATGTTGCTGTCACTGTGCTGTTAATGGCAGCAAAGCCAGTTAAGAAGTTGGAGAATTTACAAATTTAACTTATTCTTTTGGGAGGTCTCAAAGCAAAGCAGAAAATATGACTTTCCATGGAAAGTTATTTCTATTGCTTCATTTCTTTTTGGCACCTGGTTAGAGCCATGAATCGGGTGTCTTAAAGGCTTTGTTATGTTTTATATATAAGAGATTTATCCAGATGCCTCGACCAGGGAGAATGGTGGACACCCATCAGAAAGACCATCCTCCTATTCGGCCCCCCCCCCCCCAGCCCCGCCTTTCCTGCTCACCTGTGGTTCTTATAAGGATAGAAAGGGGACAGCTGTTTTTCCTATTCAATTATCTTATTAACTTTTGTCATATTAGGGCCTTGTCCATTCATCTTTGTAGCTTTTGGCACACTTGGTATAAGAACCTTCCCTTGCAACATCTTGGCCAATTGGGGAGACGCCCCAGGGCTCCCTGATTGTCCATGGTAGGACCTGCCATCAGGAAGTCTGGAGATGCCACAGCCCTTCAACCCACCTCCCACGTTAGACATGCTACCTGCACATCAAAGGGAGTCAGTTGGAGTTTTGGAGGCACCCTGAATCCTGGCCCACCCCTCCGAAGTACAAACTTGCAAAATGTTTGTATAGGGCTAATGGTTTCTGCAAAGGGCGGAAGCTATCAATCTTCTAAATTTTTTTTCTTAGAAGAATTCAACCTGCTCTGATCTATATGGCAAGAAGTCTGACATTCAGCCTTTTCTTGGAAATTGTTACTTTCACGGGTGCACTCTATTATAGGCGTTCTTTCATTTACTGTGCACAGTAATTGCCTGGAGCACTTGGGAGACATGCAGATTGAGGTGCCTCAGATGCAGAGCTTTTCATTTGTAAAATTGGAGGCAGGACCTGGAGATTTTCATTCTCCAATGAGTCTTTGGGTCATATTTTCAGAAGCCCTGGTCTAACTCAGGAGCCTACCATCATAGATGATTAGGACCAGAGAGGGAAGCTTGGAAATTATTTTAGAAGAAAATGAGGCTCAGAGACATTAGGAAACTTGTCCAAGGTCACAGAGGGAGGCAGGACTGGAGCCAGGCTGAGAGGCCAGGTCTGCTGATTTTCACATCCGGGCTCTGCAGTGGGCAACACTCTGAACTGTCTGCCCAGGAGATGTTCTTTTCAGGCTGCTTTCCCTCTCACCTCCATCCCAGCTGCTGTGTGAAGCCTCAGTGAGACCATTGCCATTGTTTCTGGCCTGATGTTGGCTCTATCTTTTCTATCTCCCCCTTAACCTTACAGGGCTCTAGCAAGAGACTCCAGGTGACTCAGCCTGTCCTCAGCCATCCTACTGAAGAATGCTGCAGAGGAACACACAAAACCAACACTGGCCAACAGTCTGTCAGTGATGCTTGCAGTACACTGAGAAGGAATTGAAATTCTGCTGGAAGTCATGCCGCAACCCAGGGAAAGGACAAATGCTCTTTTTATCACAGGCAGTCAGGTTACCATAGCAACCAATGCTGTTTTCAAAACACATTAGTCACACAAAGTGATTTCATCTATTCAAACAACAACAACAAAAAAAAAGGAGGCTCTCTCTGGGAAGAAATTTAGGAAATACATTTCAGGAGGTGATTTGAAGTTTTAGACAGCAATGCAAGCAATTTCTCAGGTACAGCAGCCCTTTTCTTAGGATGTTCCCTTTTTCTCCTTGCTTCACTTTGACAACATGTTGCTCTGTCCTGCAGTCGTCTTAGCAGTAACTTACTTTCTTCACTTTGTTGAAAATGAGGCGTGCTTTCCTCTTTGTTGTTGACTTGCAACTCAGATATAGTCTCTAGTCTCCTGGGAACATTTCTTTTGCCCCTGGCACATCAAAGTTATCTATAACTATGAGTAGACTTTAAGGACAGAAAGCTTGGATCTGTGAATAAAGATGAGCATTCTCTAGTATTCCTTTCCTACTTAAGAAGCCACCATGCTGGATTCAGTTCATGAGCTCCTCATTTTGAATGAAGTGGGAGAGGAAACCGACTTGGAAGCCTTTACCATTGCATGGGTGTACTTAGCTAGAACAATTCTCACGGCAACCTTGCAGGAAAAGTGCTGCCATCATCCTCATTGTACAGGTGAGGAAACGGAGGCTCAGGGAGTTCTATTATTCTCCCAAAGCCATGCAGCTAGTAACCAGCAGAGTTAAGAGTAGAACTGATGTTGAATTCCAAAGTCCACATTCTTTTCAAATGACCATACCCAGAGGGCTACTTGCAGAAGGAAAAGGGGGAAATGAAAAGTGAATGGAAAGTGCTAGAGAAGTAAAGCATGCATCATGGAGGTTACAAATGGGTGTTGGAATAAGCAAATAATCTTTGGACAAATGTTTTGAAAGATTTTTTGAAGATGCTCATGCTTGAGATTACCTCCAGCAGCTGAGAGTTGTAACCAGTGAAAGAAGAAAACAGGAATTAAAGACATGTAAAAGTGGACCACTGACTTCAACCCACACAGTTAGCCATCGCTGTTTCCCACTCACTGGTGCCAAAATCAGTGAGCAACATGGCTTCCCACTCAGACATGGGGAAATGGAAACCATTGATAAAGCCAATGGCAAGCTTTGATTTTCATCTAACCTATAGGATGTTCCCTGTAAATGGGGTCATTCCCAATTCAAAACAGGCTGGAGGTAATAAAAGCAGTGACTGATGAAAATCAGTGGGAGTTACCTTGCATACATATCTGCGACCCTTGGAATGGGGCTAGTTTATAAAAGAATAATAATCAACCAAGAGCAGAAGGCGAGGTTGGGAGGTGGTGGTAAAGAGAAGGGAGAGTCTGAGTTGGGACTGAGGGGTGCTGGAAAAAAAGAAATGAGTTCTTTTGAGAAAAAAAGTAGGGAACAAAAGCAGAAGACAGACCTGAAGATCCCCCAATGGCAATTAAAAAAAATAAAATGGACTGGTATTCTGTGAAAAATGATCAAGCAAGGCTCAATGCCACATAGAAAACTAAAGATTGAGAGAAGCCCAGGTCAGAACCAGGGGATTATCCAGCCGAAACTGTGATGGAGGTAGCTGCACACAAGTAATTTCTACTAAAAGTCAAGGTGTGGGAACATCTAGGGCCAAAATAAAAAAAAAAAGGCCATCCCTGCAAGGAATGGACATTAAAGGCAATGGGTGGGTGGTGGTGGAGGCAGGTGTGTGTGTGTGTGGTGTGGGAGTGGGCACTGTGCAAGGGTGAAAGCTGATTTGGAGGAAGTAGTGTCAGGGAGCATCACAAAGCAACTGCTGAGTGCTTTAAGCCTGTGCAAGGCTGAGCAGCATGGGCTGCACATGTGCCAAGTTGAGTGTTTATAATGTTTGTAATTTGTGCCTGAAAAGGTGATTCATGGAGGGCATGATATCTGTGTGCAAGATGTGAAGGGCTGTCATATGAAAGAGGAATTAGATTTGCTTTGTGGGTTTCCTGGAGCACTCAGCTCTGGTGCTCCACAAGAGAACATGATAGAGAGGGGGATTTGCACGATTTTTCTTCCTATATGAAAACTTGGGTTCAGAGACAGGGAGAGTGCATTTTATTTGGCGATATTTCAGGTTCCTCATCAACATCAGCTGGTGGGGAAGGGAAAGAATCAGGGGATTGGGGTGGGGGCAGAGGCTGGGGAAATGGACCCGATTTGGAAGGACCAGCTCCTGCTGGGCAGGCGGCACTTGTGCGGCTGGGACTTGTGACAGGTCAGGCTCCATTAAGGCAGGCATCACCGTCCATGGAGGTGTAACCTGGCAGGCAGGTGCTGCAGCAGAAAATGATATGGTAGAAAATACCCACAGCCAGGTGGCTATTGATGTGCTGGAGGGTCTGCTGGTTCACATTGAAACTCCTTCAGACATTTGGAATTACAGAGAATAGGACCCCAGGCTTGGGGAAGGCTAGGAAGGTGTTGGGAGAATTGGCATTCTGAGCAAATAAACTGAGGCCATAGTCCAGGCTAATTTAACAAGTCAAGGAGGACTGTATTCTCCTTGAGACCTTGCCTAGAGCTACTGCTGCAGATTGGGACTGGGATTAACCACTAGGCCACTGATCCTGGGAATAACCTCAAAATCCTTTTCAACACAGTTCTCTAGGGAATCACAGAGAGTCAGAACAGATAGCATTCAAGATGTCATGGGTAACCTCAGGGATTTTAAGCACTTTTACCTTTTCCAGAACTCAGCTCAAATGTCCATTCCTCTGAAAAGCCTTCCTACACCCTCAGACGTGGGCACTATTTACTGCCCTTGGTTCCTCTTCTTTTAGCTATTTACCCTTCCGCAGAATCAACATTTGTTTATTGGCTTTTCTCTTCTCTCAGTGGAGCTCACTATGGGCAATGGGAGAGCCCTTCTCAAATGTGTCTGCTCAGCCTTTCATGGGAAGATATCATTTCTATTTTTGTTAAATAACTTGGCCAAGATCTCATCACAAAAAAAGTGGTAGAGATGGATTCGCATTCAAGTCAATCTTTGTTGAAACCCTCTGCTCTTTCCATTAAACCCTGCACTCAATGGTGTGCCCTTCAGCACATTGGCACCAGCTTAGGTAGAAGGAGAACAAGGCTTCATTTGTGAGCATTCACAGACATATAAGGAATTTCATGACTGTTCTGAAAGTGGCGTCCCTGGCTCCACCCTCAGAAACTTCCATCTTCTGTGGCGCATTATGTAAACTGAGATCAAACTAGTCTTGATGAATCTGACTTTTGACAACCATCCTAACACTATTGCCTTTATTCAGCTGCAGCTGAACTATTTCTGTCTAACTTGGCTGCCTAACCCACAAACTTTTTCAAATCAGATGTCTTTATGCCTAGTGAAACTGAGAGAATTATTTTATAATCACACTCGTTGGAAAAAAAATAGTCAATGGAAATTTTTAATAAAAAATGTGGTAAAAATACAATTTTAAGTCACGAATTGGAAAACATGCAGCAAAATCTTTATCCACTAGACTACTCAGTATTCTGCGACCATCTGTGGAAATTTATAGGTATCAAATTAGATACAGGCTGGTTTTTCTGTTTGTAGAACATAACAGAAACCAAATTGAAAACCACACAGTAACATTATAAAACCAAATGTGGTGTTTATTCCCTTCAAGATCAAAATGCATGTGCAAGTGTAAAGAAAACTACTTGCTTTGTCCTTGAATAAAAAAAAAAAATCCCTGTTAATATTTTTATTAAATACTAGAGGCCTGGTGCACGAAATTCATGTACTTGTGTGTGTGTGTGTGTGTGTGTGTGGGGGGGGGGGGGGGCGGTCCCTCAGCCTGGTCTGCTCACTCACAGTTGGGAGCTCTCCAGATGTCCGGCTGACAGCTTAGGTCTGGTCTTTCAGTCAGACATCCTTAGTGCTGCTGTGAAGGCGGGAGAGGCTCCCGCCACTGCTGTTGTGCTCACCAGCCTGTGAGCCTGGCTTCTGGCTGAGTGGCGCTCCCCCCATGGGAGCACACTGACCGCCAGGGGGCAGCTCCTATGTTGAGCGTCTGCCCGCTGGTGGTCAGTGCGCATCATAGTGATGGGTCGTTCCACCGTTTGGTCAATTTGCATGTTAGCCTTTTATTGTATAGGATTGCATGTTTCTAAGAGACAGATAGTGAAGAAAGTAATTGTAATTGTTCACTCCAAGAATCTAAATTGTACTCAAAAGTGATGATAATAGAGACAATTGTGTAATGTGTACAAGGTTAGTCTTTGTTTGCTTATATGCTATTGTTTGAATGTTTTCCTGTTCATAGATTTATAAGTCTATGTTCAGTTCCTTAAAAATATTGATCCCTGCTTTTTTCACAGACTAGAAAATGATGCATAAAAATTGCTTCCTTTGGCATAAGGGCATATCAGTATATCCTGGCTGGAGGGCAGGATTCTGGCCAAGATGACACCTGAGATTTGTGGGGTGAGGTACCAGGTCTGAACTTTGGAACCTTGTCCCAGAGGAAACTTCTATAGAGCTCAGAAAATGAATATTCAAAGGCAAGAGGACTAGTAATCCTCATTCAGGAGAGCCGGTTCTGCCCTTGGCCCTGCCCTAGCAGGTTTGCAGTTCCCTAAAGCCATTTCTGGTTTAGACACTGTTTTATGGTCACTGGGTCTCTTTGCTGGTTGCTCCAGGCCAGGCTGACCTCCTGGACTCATTTCTATGTTGTCTTGTAAAGATGTAATTTGCTATTGTTTAACCATCATAATTAAGTTCTCATGCATTACTATTACTATCTCCCCAGTACCTACTAGATTCTGTGAGGGACTTCTTTTGCTTTCTAGAAGCAGTGTGGAATAGTGGTTAAAGCATGACATCTGCAGCAAGGGGATTGAGTCATCTTATGTCTTTGATTCCTCATCTGTAGAATGAGGTTGCAGATTAAGTGAGCTAGTGTATATAAAGTGCTTTAAATGGCCTGGCATGGGGAAAACACTGTATTATGTTGTGATATATATATATATATATATATATATATATATATATATATATATTAAGCACTGTATTTACTAGAGAATACGTTTATACCTGATTTCTTTGTGAGCCTTCATACAGACCCTTGATACAGTTCTACCTTTTTTTCTGCTTGCCTTACTTTTTTCACCTTTTTTTTTTCATTTCGTCTTCAGCAATTCTTCATTAGGTAAATAGGACTTTTGTAATAAGACAAACACAGGCTAAAATGGAGATGCACATTAATGCGGGGTAATTGAATTCACTGTATCGGCTGGTTATTCTCCATATCTATTCTCGCATCTCTGCTGCTCCCCTCTGTGCTGGAGAAGCTGACCTGAATGGACCACATCACCTGCCTTTCTTGCCCTCTGGCAATCCACCAATGGAAGGCACCAGCAGAAAGTGGGAGTGATAAGAAGGTGATTGGGGTATTTTACATGCCCCTGATATTTCCAGTACTCACCTCACACCATACATGGTTATTATAATACTAGAGGCCCAGTGCATGAAACTCATGCACTGGAAGGGTCCTTAGTGGCTGCTGACTACCAGCTGTGGCCTCCCTCCCTTCCCCAGCCAGCCCTGCCCCCTGGTCGAACTCCCGGACGACCTCCTGCATAAGGGGACAATTTCCATACTATGCTTTTATTATATAGGATTATTAACTACATAAGGAATGGATGATTCCCTATGCTGTAATTTACATTCCTGTGAGTATTCTGTAACTGCCAATTTGTATTTCTTAATCCCTTCACCAAGAATTTTCACAAATATTGCATTGTACTTATAAATAGTAACAAAGAAGAAAAGAATAAATGTCTGAGAAATAATATGAGAAGGTAATTGGGGTATTTCTTCCAGTTATCCCTGTTTTGACACAGAATCTAGGGCAGTAGTGTCCTTCCCTGACTACAGCTCTGGTTGGGTGTCTTCCTCTCATTTCCTGTTCTCACTGACCTCTGTTACTATATTTTGCCCTTCTCTATTATCTTCAGAAAAAGGATAGCACTGCTATTGTTGCTGGTCGCTGGGGATCCCAGCTTCCACTGTTGTCCCTTAACTCTGTCCACACCTCTGTAAGCAGTTCCTTTATTTAAGTTTCTTCAGTTGAAGCACCTGCAATGAATTGTTTGGGGTTGAGGTTCTAACTGATACACCTCACATCCTGTGTTACCAGAGGGAGGGGGTCCTCATCCCCAGCTGTTGCTCATGGGAGTGAAATTCTTGTGATATCCTGAAGAAAATAATTTTCTGAGACTTGCGCTGGTAGAATGAGTGACTTTTATTTGCATGGAATTAAATCCCCGAGTTTCCAAGGTCCCATTTCCCTCGGCCATGCCAAGGAAGAAGTATAGCTGTGGCTTTAATAGGGCCCGAATTAAAGCCAGTGTCCTGGAAATAAACTATATGTTGAGCAAGTTGCATTTTTGGCTAATTATGAGTGTAATCCTGGACATAAATTACAATGGTTAGGGATTTGTATGTTGCTAATGGGTTTCTCACTGGTGGTGTTAGGGTCTTGAAAACATATTCTGCCATTTTTTTTTTCCTACTGTAACCACTTAGGCACTTCTGAGCAGGCAGGCATAGAGTAAGTTTCCAATGAATATCTCTGATAGAAAAAGTTCCTTGGTAAACATGAAAATAGGGGCTAAAAACACCACTGAATGAACTAAAGATCAATATAAGGAGCAAACCTCAAAGGGTTATAGAGTACGTACTTACTAGATATGAACCCACAACCCACTTCTCAGGAAATGATATAAGAATAAGCTGTATTCTGAATTCTGCATATTTTCAGAACAAATCTCATCTACAAGATTCCATCAATAATATCCCTCAAGTTGCTGGAAGCAGACCTGGCCTGTGGCCTATTCCAGACAAGGGGTTAGGTAGAGAGGTGAGCGGGCAGAAATTCACATGCCTCCTTGGTGAATGATTTAGGGAGGAGGATATATCACTTATAGAAGGACAACCTAGGGCTGTGTCTATGTGTTCACCAATTAAAACCAAGGGTCTTATGACTTTGAGGAAATAAGTTTTAAATCCTAGTTCTAGAAATTGTATGTCTCTCTGTTGATACCCCTTAGAGACCTAGCCTTTTTCCTGAGCCCTAAAGTGGGACCCCCTCCCATTACCCTCACCCCCTCCAAATTCCCCACTCCCCATCCCAGGAAACTGACAGAGGGATGATGGAAAAGCTGTCCTCAAGACCTGAAGAAATGATTCTTCACCCTTACCTCACTTCCAAAGAATCAGCTCCCAGCACCACCCCAAACCCCTAGCCCACCGTGTCTTGTGATTTTACCTTATATAATCTGTTAGGGCTTTTGAGCATTAACCTCCTCTTCTGGATGATGCCATTAATAATAAAAGAGTCACTATTTCTCTACTGCAATTCTCAGTGTTTAGTGTTGGCTCTGCTAGTGCTGGGTTGGACAAACTCTTTCTGTTCTGTAACACAAACTTTGGTTTCAAAGCAGATATTCAGTCATTTTATTAAGAAGAGGATCATTCAAATAGATCTGTTCCACATTTTGATGTTAAACTCTTTCAATTCCTTTCGGGTGATAAAGGCTTGGGTATAGTGCTTATTTTTAAAGCAAGTCTTAAAATTGCTATCTTGGTAACACAATTGGTTCAAAGGAGAAACTGGAAAGGTAATAGAACCTAGTGAGGAAATACTGCTGGATAACGAAGACTGGAGTCCTAGACCCATCAGTAATTAGCTGCCAGTTTCATTCCAGTCATTTAACCTCTGGGCCTGAATTTTCTCAATACCTTCCATTTGAGGAACACCTTTCTATTTTAAAAGCATTTTCATGTATATTGTTGAAAGGCAGTAATCAAAGGAATTGGTAGTTCCTTTGACCATCATAACTGCCCTAAGAAGTTGGTAGTGCCAGGTTGGTCATGATTTATAGACAAGAAGGTCAAGGTTTAGGGATGTTAATTAACTTATTTAGAAACTAAGAATCCCAGACCTTTTTATAGGATGCTTTTAATTGTTCAATCTCTTTTCAGCTTTATTATTGTGGTACTATTTCTATGACGTATTTGATATAGAACATAAATGTTAATATGATTATTGTCCTATAAGTTTTAAAACAAGCAAGTAAATGTATTCAACACAGGCTGTATTCCTAGTTCCTTCTTTATTTTTAAAATATTTTTATTGATTTCAGAGAGTAAGGGAGAGGGAGAAAGAGATAGAAACATCAATGATGAGAGAGAATCATAGATCGGCTGACACCTGCACACCCCCCACTGAGGATCAAGCCGCAACCCAGGCACGTGCCCTGGACCAGAATTGAACCCGGAATTCTTTAGTTCGCAGGCCGATGCTCTATCCACTGAGCCAAACTGGCTAGGGCCCTAGTTCCTTCTTGTAGAATGTTAGTTTTTATTATTGAATGAAAGGAAAGTCATGTGATTTTTAATAGATGCTCTTCTCTCCTCCCCCGCTCTCCAACCCCCAAACCTCAGAGTTTTGCTTTCTGGAAAGAACTCAACACATAAGCTCCACAACAAATTAGACTCAAGACCGCACACTTGGAACAGTCAGAATGGGGTTGGTGAGGTGTGCTAATCAAGGAAGGAAAGGAGCATAATTCATTTCTGAATTGGTTATCAAATTCTTCTTGTAAGTGACATGACTGAAACCGCCAATTGGCTTTACAACCTGCTGAGTCCATATTTCTACATCTGTGAAAGCTCAGCAAATGAGGCCTTCTCAGCAAAGCAAGAGGGTTTCGACAACCAGAAATTTGATGAGGTGTCGTACCCTGTGGCCAACCATTTCTCAAGAGACCTCTTTCTGTTTCACCTATTGAATTCCTTTATGATTGACAGGCAGCTTCACTCATTACTCAGTTTTTCCTTTGTGTTATCTCCTTAGCAAATCTGGTCACCGCAGTATTTTTTAAGAGAGAAACACAGTCACGTTATTATTATGGAATCATTCAACACAAGAGCTTGAAGGGGGGCTCAAGAAATCATAGCTAAAGTCCCTTCTCCCAAGAGTAGTCATTCAGTTTTCCCATCTTGAACCCTTATCAGATAGACCCAACAATCCTTCTCTTTATTACTGTTAAAATATTCCATCAGGAAGTGCTCTAATTTCTTTCCATACTGCCATTCAAAATCTTTGACTCCCTTCACTAAAGAATGATGCCTTGAATGTAAAGATATTGTATTAAAAATTATGATAACAAAACTATTTATTTTCTTTGAGCTGGAGGGTTTGTTTAGCCATTTTTAGCATTATAAGATGAGTAGAAGCATTATTCTGTCTTCCGTAAGGGCAGAGGCATCAGGTGAAGGTATAGCAATGTTAGAGCAATAAGGACTAGAATCTTGTCCACCTAGACTCAATCTTGGAATAGTCTTCTATTCTTTTTGTAACTACACCTTTTATAAAGATGTTCTAAGGAGTATGATTGCTTAATATTTGTGTAGGGGGGAAAGACCATTAAGAAAAAATGGTATCTGCTTTTTTTTCTTCTAGGCGTTTTCCTTCCTTCCAGACATTATAATTCTGTTTCTAATAAGAGAATAGCTGCAGCTACATGAATAAACACATTGTCCATCTGAGGGAACTCCATTCAGACTGCTGAAAACAGAGCCAAGTTAAACAATAGGTATATAGAACCAGTCAAGTGGCATTTTGCCACTTAATAAATTACAAGAAACAGATGTTAGTTTTTTAAAGGACACATACCCTGAACTTGGCCCATTTGCCAAGAATTAGCAAAATGACTTCAAATTCATAATTCAGAGAAAGGCCTCTAATTCATTTGTGTATACATATGCATTTGACAGCCCCATCATGTGATTTGATGGCCTTTCTCATTCAAAGACCCACTTATTATTGGAGATCCTTAATGCTTTTGCAGGGCTGGGGCTGGGGAAGAGGAGAATTTATTTAGCATCTACTTATTGTCAGCATATTATGCCATAATATCATTCCATACACATGGAATTTACTAACCATTTTCTTAGAATATAGGAAAGTGGAAGGTGTTGTGGATTAGAGAAGATTAATAATAATTATAAATTTCCTAAGGTCAAGCTCATGCCTTATATTTCTGCTGTATTTCTTATAATACCTAGCATAGCGCTAACAGAATAAGTACTGAATAATGCTTAATAAAAACATGTTGAACAAACGTATTCTTGGTAACTTCTCTCTGTTGAGCAGCTTATACACAATCTGATCATCTACCTCCACAACGCCATTAAGTTAAGACAACTTTGGGACTGGGAAGGATGGAGAAAAAGCAAAGGCATGCAATCTTGTAGAAAGATGAGAAGAACTGAGATGGGGCTAATGGATGAGGAATGTTGAGGGGAGTGAGCAAGAAGAGATCATTTGGTAATTTGTGGCTGCTTGCCTAAACTATTGTATTTGGTCCACATCTGGAGTTATAAGGAGAAATGCTCTGATTTCAGGATCAGAAGGAGCTGAGAGATAGGCCACACTGAAAAAATACTATCAAATGTTTGTCAGAAATGAATTGGGCTGCCTATTGTCTAGAACCCTTGGAAACTTGCAAAAAGTTGGACTGGGAACATATGGGGTCTACTCAATGTGCTAGCAGTCATTTTTTTGAGTAGGAACAAGCTCCATTTTTGTAATCACCTTGGAGGTGTGATATCTGTCTCAACTCTATACATTTTCTGTTTATTTTAACAACCGCTTTGAAGTGGGAATTATAGCCTCCCTGCCATAGAAATCTACTGCTGTTATAACTCTTGGTAGTCTGTTTGGCTCCAAGTCCTAGTTTAAGAGAAGAGGGCAAAAAGAGAAGAGGAGACAAACACTTGTGTTGAGATGCAGCCATGCTTTGAGAGTCCTTGGGACAGCTTCTACCTGTAAAGGCGCACCTGAAAAATCTTCATTAGCTACCTCCTCACTGATGACGCATGTAGTTGGAGAGCCCTGAATTGTCTCTGTCCAGGTGCAGAGTCAGCATTTTCCATTGTTGCTGGTTGGTTGACAAGAGAGCATGTTCTCAGACTGAGAACAGGGGGATGGCTTCTGGGTCAATGGGTCTAAGCTTAGATTCAATTGTGATACCTGTGAATTTCTTATTGACTGTTTGATAAAGAAACAATAAGTGACTCCTGACTGGCATGGCTCAGTGATTGAGCTTCATCCTATGAACCAGGAGATCACGGTTTGATTCCTGGTCAGGTCATATGCCTGGGTTGCGGGCTCGATTCCCAGTGTGGGTGTGCAGGCGACAGCTGATCAATGATTCTCTCTCATCATTGATGTTTCTATCTCTCTCTCCCTCTCCCTTCCTCTCTGGAATCAATAAAAATATATTAAAAAAAAAGAAACAGGGTGGGTGATCACAAAGGCTGCCCTGTCCAAGGAACTTCCTGGAAAATGATGGTGGACTCACCGCACTAAGACAAGTCCCTGACGAAGAACTTGTAATTAACCTACAGGTTCTGAAATAGTCATGATATATCTATTGAAAATGGCATTTCTGTAATGTTGGCAAGTGGTACCTTTGTATCTGAGTGTGTTTAAGAAAAATCTTTCAGGGATAATAATTACAAATATTTAGTGTAGCTCTGCACCAAAACCTGTTTTCAACCTTTAAAATTAAATTATTAGTTTATCTTTATAAGATGAAATAGAAACTTATAATATCAGATTGGGGTGTGATGAGCATCACACATAGAGTAAAGAGCTGTGTGACTGTGTTGGGCATCAGAGCAGGACAACTAATTTCAAATGACCTAACCAAGCTGTGGAAGAGCATCTAGGTGAGGTATGCTGAGAGCATTCCTATTCTTATCCCATAACCGATCTTCAGGTTTCTGACTTGTTAGAAATTCTTGGGTCTGTGGCTCCTTCTTTTTGAGTTGCCCCTTTGAAATGTAGACAGAAGGTTTTTGTTAGCCATTTAGTACCTGTGGAACCAGAAGTGGAGAGTAAACATTGCTCTCTCTCTTTCATTCTTTTTACTTTGGGTTTAATGTATACAGCAACCAGTAACATCATCTGTCCAGGGAGCTAAATATAGCTAGGGTTTGAAACTTCAGTAAGGAAGGCTTTCTTATGAGGCATCGGGATTCACATGGAAATAAGACCCAGTATCAAAACCCTGACATTTGTGGTGGAGGATGGAAATCATATCCCTTCCCTGTTTTCTTGCTTACACTTTAAATTCCAAGCCCCAATAAAAGCAGTATTTGTCAAGAGGAAGGAAGCAACAAAACAGGATTTGTGGGTGGTGAGTTATTACTTTGAAGTAGTGACTGTTAGAAATCTGAAGTATGAAAAATCATGTCACTTTCAGATGAGAAGAGATGTAGAAGCTCTTGTTTGAAATGTATCTTGGCCAGGAGGAGAGAGACCTCTGCAGCCTCAGACAGAATCCAGGATGGCTGCCACTCAGAGGGCATCTGAGCCTTCACTGGGGTTTATTGGTTATTATTCAGCTATTTCCCAATTCAATACCTCTCCTTCCTAATTATCTAAAGGCAGAGACCTGGGAATATTTTTATTAACTATAATGTTAAAAATAAGGAGAACGTAGGGCTGTTGAAAAAGGTATTTTCAAAACTGTGAATGCCCTGACAGTCCTTGTAAAACCACATATAGTAGCTGTTTGCCGCCCAGGGCTAGTTCTCTGGTGAAAATGATGGCATTTTTGCAGGCTAGATCTTTGGAGTAATCTGAGGAAATGGATCTGGAAAAAGCTATTATTAAGGGTCCACTCTTAGCTCACATTTTACTGATTCAAATAGTTTTCTATCTTTCTCTATTTAAACTAGCGCAATAAAATAAAGGAGTCATTTCAGTGCTTCATTAAGCACACTGGTTTTTTCAGCCAGCAAGCAATACTCATGGAGGCTGCTGTACACCATGCATTGCTGTGCTTCAAGGACACCTGGCTCGCAAGGAATACTGAATGACTATGAATGACTAATCATTGGGATTCTCCGGGAGTTCGAAGAGTAGGTTCCAACTGGATTTGCTTGTGCAAGGCAAGGCAATACAACACCCTATGGATGTAGGGCAAGTATGAATTTAAGAAAGGGATCTGTATATTTCAGTTCATGTTCATAGCTCAATTTCAAGTTTTAATTTCTGACTTTATGCTTCATTTTGCTAGGCTAGTGGAAAGAAACTTTAACCTCAGCCCTTTTCTGGGGTTTCCCCATCGCTCCCCAGGATTGTGTCACACTTCTGGATCTTGCGCAATGTTAAGAGAACGGGGGTAGGTTGTCAGTATGTCCTCTCACACCTGCCCAGCTCCATTGTTGCTGTCTTCTTTACCCTTCAGGAATAGTGACTCCCACCCACTCAGTTTGGGGTATCTTGGGTGAGGCCATCTCTAGTCCCTTTGTACAGCCTACAGTCATTCCTTTTTTCTCTGAGGTCTTTTTGCCTTTCAGGTGGCTGCACCCAGGGGTGAAGTATATAGGTACCCTCTGCTTCCCGACCTATGTTCTCTCCCCATTACAGCTGGGGAAGTCTCTTTAGGGGCTGAGGAGCAGCCTTCTCTGTTCAGATTTTTTTGAGAGACTTCCTTACCTCGAGGATTTTAGTTAAACAAAAGGCAGAAAGACTAATGGGAGTAGTTCTGCCTTTTCCTCTGGCACATTCTTTCCCTGAGGCAAAGAAGAGCAAGTTATGGGAACCTGCAAGATGGGTAGAGAGAAGTGAAAGGGAATAATGCTGGGAGGGAAAGTAAACTATTATATCAAAATAGTATCCTTTAACAACCCCATGGAAGTGAATGTACATGCTCATCAAAAAGCCTGCACAGGGAGGGGCTAGGGGGACTAAGAGGAAAGGAGAATCCAACTCAAACAGAACTGAGAGGATCTCTGGTGTGTTCAGACATAGCTTTCTCAGTGCATCCTCAGTGGTGCTTTTAAAAGTTGGATGACATAAAATGGGCAGCTCTTAAAAATGACTGGTACAGCCACTATGGAAGATAGTATGGAATTTCCTCAAAAATTTAAAAATGGAACTGCCCTTTGATCCACTAATCCCACTTCTGGGAATATATCTTAAGAAACCTGACACACTTATCAGAAAGAATATATGCACCCCTATGTTCATAGCAGCATTATTTACAATAGCTAAGATTTGGAAACAGTCCAAATGCCCATCAGTAGATGAGTGGATAAAAAGTTGTGGTACATGTATACAATGGAATACTGCACAGTTGTAAAAATTAAGGAGCTCTTACCCTTTGAGATAGCATGAATGGACCTGGAGACTATCGTGCTAAGCAAAATCAGCCAGTTAGAGAAAGACAAATCTCACTTACATGCGAAAACTAATGAACAAAATAAACTGATGAACAAAATAGGTCCACGGCATGGATGCATGTAACAGAATGAGAGATCACAGAGGGGAGGAAGAGATTAACTAAAGAATGTCTATCCATATATCCATAGTCCATGAACATGGACAATAGTGGGGAAGACTGGGGTGGGGTGGGGTGGGGCCTGGGTGGAGAGAGGCAACTGTGGGGAAAATGGGGGACATCTGAGCAATGGTCAAATGGCCTGTGGGGCAATTGGAATGTAGGATACATTTGCGGGGGGATGAGTTAAGTAGAAGGAAGAAAGATAAAATTTTATTGAAATTATATCTCCGTTTACTTTGTGAAGATAGAACCACTGAATCATACAATATTAGTACTAAAAAAGATTATTGAAGAGCCTATAGCAGGGGTCCTCAAACTTTTTAAACAGGGGGCCAGTTCACTGTCCCTCAGACCGTTGGAGGGCCGGACTATAGTTTTTAAAAAAATATGAACAAATTCCTATGCACACTGCACATATCTTATTTTGAAGTAAAAAAACAAAACGGGAACAAATACAATATTGGTATTTGCATGTGGCCCTCGGGCCGTAGTTTGAGGACCCCCGGCCTATAGTTTCACCATTTAATTATTTGAAGTAGGCAAAGGTCATAGCGTTTATCCAAGTTGTCTAGTCCATCACAAAAATGGAACTAAATCCAAATCTTTGGGTCCTTTTCCTTCTATTGTTGTGCTCCCTAGGACATTCTTGTATATTATAAAGGTATTTAATAATTGGGTTATAATTTTAAGGATAAGAACAAACTGAAAAAGAGCATTATCAAAGTCAATACAATACTATTTTCATAGGTTTCAAGATAAAACCCTTTGTCAATATAACTGTTCCTTGGAGTTTATTTCCAGGAACTGAAGATGTCATCTAAGGACTTGGATTTCATGCGGTGAATCACCACTGTGTTCTCAGACTCGGAAGCCCAGGCCAGCTGCATGGCCAGATGGCCCGGTGGCCCCACTGGGACTATCTTGTTGGCCTGAGAACTAGAGCAGAGAGAGAGAGAGAGAGAGAGAGAGAGAGAGAGAGAAATTATGGCTAGTGGCTGCTGCAACCCCAGCTGTTGATCTGATTCCAGACATGAGCACGATAATGATTTGGCTGCCAAAAATATAACACATGTTCTAGCCAGAGGGAGAACTCTCAAGCATCTGATGATTTGCTTCAGTAAAGTGTGCGTTGTCTCATGAGCCATGAGAAAATGGGTGAAGCTCAATTTACTTCTTTTCTTCAGTATTATTTGAAGGGACATATTTTGTGATTTTGTTATGACTTTCTTATTCAAAGTATGGTTCATGGACTAGCATTCTCAGTATCACTTGGAGCAGGTTAGAGATGCAGCGTCTCAGGCTGCACCCCAAACCCAGTGACTCAGATTCTGCATGTTCACCGAGATGCCCAGGTGATTCACATGCACCTTAGTTAGGACTGAGAAGCATGGCGAAAGGTAAACAAAATCAGGTTGCATTACTGGGTCAGTGGGATTAGAGAGCAAATTTGGCAGAAGGTGGGGGCAGCAGAGGGGGATGTAAGGATATGAGATCCTTACATATCTTACATATCTCATATTCTGAGATATGAGACCTGGTTCAGACCCATTTCTGCCATTTCCCCTCAGTGCAACCCTGGGGAAATCACTCCCTGTCTTTAAGCATTGATTTCCTCATCTTTAAAATGGGAGCATAACGGTTGACTTGTTTACCTCAGGATTGGGTTGGGATCGAATGAGAGCGTCAGGAAAATGAGCTGTAAAGTACAATGCACTTTTCAAAAGCAAGATAATGAAAATGGTTGTAGTCGTTCAGATCTACCTAAAATGGAATTTGGGCTTTTTTTGACTTTTGAGAAATGAGTCATAGTACTAATCTAAGTCAATTATGAAGAACACGTACGTGACAGGCAAGAGCAGCCCATGAATCAAGGAAATATCTCCTCTGAGGCACTTTCCGCAGAGATGAACATAGAATTCTGACTGATAAAAATGGATTCAGTGAGGCACTGTTCTGGAGTTAGCAGTGGTTCTCAGCCAGAGCTGTTCATTACAGCCACCCCGGGGGATCTTTCAAAAACTGTGGTTGCTTGGGTTCCAACTCAGACCAACTGGAATCAGAACCACCAGGGCTGGGACACAGGCACTAGTTTTTAAAAGCTCCCCAGGTGATTCTGATGTGTAGCCGGGGTTGGGAACCACAGATAAAGTGCTCAGTCAGGACACGTTCTTATGTACAATTGAACCTTTATTGTCACGGACAACTGTGGAATAAAGCTGGAAGGGTAATGCTTCTGTGTTTCCTCCTCATGTTCCCAGACTCCTACTTAAAGTAATTCATTTAAGAATGTGGGCTTGGATTTTGAAAAGCTAAAGGTGATGCTGCTGCTGCTGTTTCAGACACCACACTTTGAGAACCCAGCTCAGCAAAATAGGCATCATCATCCCCACTTTATGGTCACAGAACTGGAGACTAGGAAGGTTTCAGGATGTGCCTGAGGTTTCACGCTGAGAGAATCAGATCCAAGCCAGGTTTATCCATACTCAAGTCAAAGGCCTAGTCCCTAACAGATATGGGGGAAGGGGAAGGCAGGACAAGGAAAGGGAAGAAACCTACTTTGAAATTATTGGTTTTTTTTGTCCAGAAAAGAAATAAAGGAAAGAACAAGCCCTGGATTCAGAGTCAGAAGCTTTGCTTGAGGGACCTCATGCTAGCCCTGAGCTTTGGGTTCCCCATCCATAAAAGGTTATTGTAATGATCAAATATACGTGAGATGGGAAAGTGTTTTTGGAATATCCAAAGCATTCCACAAATGTGAGAAATGAAATAAATTTGTAACGAATGAAATAAAGGAAAAGGTCAAGATCTTGCTTGATAGGAAAAAAAATAAAATGTGGATTTGGAGAAGTGAAGAAAAAGATAATTTCATTTTTCAGCACCAGAAATGTTGAACATAAGGAATTCTTTACGTCATATATTATGATATGATCTGGTCAAATGAGGCATTGCAGTTCTGGTTTTTTAGGCTTGAAAAATAGGTCCAGTCCAAAAGAGGGATGCTGAGAGCTAAGGAATGGCTTAGAGGACACCCCAGCAAAAAAGAAAACGTATTGGTTAGGAAAGGCTGATGACTGTGAGTCAGGAAGAGAGACTCTGGAGCTTGGAGATTACTCAGCAACATCAGGAATGGCACAGCTAAGTTCCCTTTTCTTTGTTCTGGGTCACTGAGGACACAGAGTCTAAGTTCTTGTTTCTCTACAGGAGGAACCACCTCTTTCTGACTAGGGCTCCAGCTGAGCTGAGGATGTGATCAGCCTCTTTCACACCATTTCTGAGGAATGTGGTCAGAAAGCCTCCATCCTTTTAGTGTAAGCAAGATCCTTTAGATGGGAGTGATCTGCCAAGAGGAGGAACCAGAGTATAATGGTTATACTCTCTCACCCACCTAAAATGCTTCATGTTCTGAAGCACAAAACATGGGGACTTGAGTGTGTCGAGTGCCAGTCCTTGTCTCACATGTACACAAACAGAGAATTACTTCAGTGCCCTTTTCCTGAACAGCCTTCGCCTATCGCTCCAAATACCCCAAGATCTAGTTGGTCATCCATTGTCAATGAGACTAGCTGGTCTTTCTGGAAGAGGGCCCTCTCCCAGCCCATCATCTGCACCTTGCTGGCCAAGAACCAGACACCTCAACTTGTCCCTTTGAGAATTGGTGCTGGCTCAGGCGCTGAACACACTGGACTGGGACTGACCGGCCTAAGACTGCAGAGGCAGCACATAACGCCTTTCCTGCTGAGGGTTATGGACTCAGCTTCTCCCACATTTCCTTTCTCATGGGACTCTCTCACTGGCTATCATGAGGACCAATGGGATGTGGGAGCGATAGTTCCTTTAAAGTCATCTTTAATGGAGCACATTTATTAGTAAAGCAAAAGAAAGCTGTAGCTGTATTTTCTCTATACTTTTGACCCTGAAAAAAAGAAAACTTGATAGATAAGCAGTTATTGTAGGGATTGTTTAAAAATGTAGGATATCATTAGCACTAGATTTCTTACACCTATGCATATTAAATGTTATTATTTACAAAATATCCGGCATTTTCCTAGGAGATTTAAAAATTCGAGGAAAAAAAAACAAAAAAGGAAACAGTTTCCTGTTTGTTTTTTTTCTCCCTTTCTTCTTCTCTTCCTCAATTTTGAAAAAAAAAGTATAATAGTAACTGGAGGAATAATCTAAACCCTCTGGAATCAGAAGCTCAGCCTTACCTCCCAGCCAAATCTCTAAATTACTGCTTGGCAATTTGATTCATTTCTGAGTCCCACTCTCCTTTCTTCTTTAAAGGGCAGAGAAGATCATTGTATCTACTATCCAATGTTATTGAGTGGATTCAGTGTAGTACTGCCTTTGGGTGTGTCAGTAATTTTAAGTATTTTAAACAGTCAGATCATGCAAGATTTTTTTTATCATATAAAATTTATACAATCATGTGCCCAAACAGCTTAGTACTTAATTATTGTAAAAAAACAAAAAACAAAACCAACCTTATTTCCTAAGGTTAATATCCTATATAATATAAGCCTAATATGCTAAGTGTCCAGTCGTCCATTCAACCAATCAAAGAGTAATATGCTAATGATATTCTAAGGCTGCTCAACAGCTTGATATGATGTGCACTGACCACCAGGGGTAGACAGTTAACCAGTAGGTTAGCTTGCTGCTGGGTCCCGGCAGATCAGGACTGAGTAAGACGAGCTGGACATACCCTGGAGCTCTCCTGCATTCCCTCCCCAGCTGGCCAACTTCCCGCATCTTTCCCTGGCCCCTACTGTGCACTGAGGGTGGGGTCCCTCGGCCTGGCCTATGCCCTTTCACAATCTGGGATGAGGGGCCCCCCTCCCCCTTAGTGCATGAATTTCATGCACCAAGCCTCTAGTATATATATATATAATTTACTGTAATAATATAGCTTGGCAAACCATCCCCTTACCCCCTACTACAACTCCCCTGACCATTCAGTTCCCTTTGCTTAAGGCCTGTGATTCACCCTGCTGGACCCTGGAGATATGTGCCAGTTATGCAGGTGATGAGATTGCTCCAGTGGAGGGAATCTTGAGTGGCTAACTCTGCTAAACTGATAATACTTCAGTTCCTTGACAATGGCCTGAATAGTAAGTAGATACTGGGTGCTTTTACTTCTGCCTCTCCCTCCACCCCCCATTTATAGCCCAGTTCCAAATATGCTGCTTCTAATCTTTCTACCCCTTGCCACAGTTCTGAAGGAGGCCAGGCTAATGTGCCAGGTCTGTGGTCTCAAAAATCAGATTCCCCCCCTCTTTTTTTTTTTTTTTTTTTTTTATCTGGCAGAAGATGAAGAGATAAATTCTCAGGTAAGATGGAAGCCACATGCACCTTTTTGGGGAGGTTTCCAGATACATTATTTGGTAGAAAAGGTTAAAAGCCTAGAAGGGTGGAACCAGATTTGATCTAAAAAATGTGGTAATTAACCGACTTCTCTTTAATTTTTAAAAACAGGATATTGCTACTCAGGTGTGTTACATTTGTGGTCTTATTGGGTGTTCTTCCTAGCATGGGTGCTGGCACAAGCCATAGAATCACATTCTCAAATAATGGCCACGCCTCCTTCCAGGCAAAGAAATTGCAAAACGTGCTTTTCCTAAAAATCATTCCAGTTCATCCCTCAAAAGTTTGAGAGGACACTTTATGTAAGGCTGTGAACAGAGCCTTCATTTTCATGAGGCCTCTCTCGATTTCTTTAAATAGTGAGTTCCTCATCTGTCTTTCACTTCCCATTAGAAAGTGCTGACATTACTTTTATTTTTTTCGTACACTTATTACTCGTTGTGACTTCTTTAGAGCTCCTTCTTATTTTTTCTTCCTGTTATTTTGTTTTTTTGAACATTTGGAGGGTGTTGGGTGTCAACACCAATGAATTGCAAGCATAGGCTTTTAATCTTTTCATAGTGGGGAACCTATGGTCTTTACAACCACGAGCAGGGAGCTCTGTGGTTTGCCAAAATTCCAACCAGTAAGGAAGAGCCCCTTCCTCCACTCTATTCCATAGTACGGCTTTCCCCCTTCTGGCTGCATGATACTTGGAGAGCACAAGAGTTTGGGGAAATGCAAGATAGCTCCTGTCGTCAAATCTCACGGGGACTCTTGCTTTCCATAAAACCCACACAAACATAGTTCTATTCTCATAAAACTCTCCACCTTTCCAAAATCCTTACGATTTAAGAATACA
Organism: Myotis yumanensis; assembly: GCF_028538775.1. Classification (NCBI taxonomy): domain Eukaryota; kingdom Metazoa; phylum Chordata; class Mammalia; order Chiroptera; family Vespertilionidae; genus Myotis; species Myotis yumanensis. The sequence goes on from NW_027223759.1 coordinate 11,341,425, forward strand.
CTTCTTTAAACCACATCTTTCCTTTTTATTATATTTTTCATTTCATTCTTTTAAAAAAATTTATCTTTATTGTTGAAAGTATTACAGGTTTCCCCTGTGTGTGTGTGTGTGTGTATGTGTGTGTGTGTTTTAATCCCATTGATCCCTTCCACCCCGTACCTGCCTCTCCCAGGCCTTCTCCACCCTATGGTCTGTATTGATGGGTTAAGCATATATGCCTATTCTTGTGCCAGGCTGTTTTGAGTACAGTAGCTTTGTAGTATAACTTGATATCTGATATTGTGATTCCTCCAACTTTGTTCTTCTTTCTCAAGACTGCTGTGGCTATTCGGGGTCTTTTTAGATTCCATATAAAATTTTGAAGTGTTTGTTCTAGATCTGTGAAGTATGCCTTTGGTTTTTGAATAGGGATTGTATTGAATCTATAGATTGCTTTGGGTAGTATGGACATTTTAATGATGTTGATTCTACCAATCCATGAACACTGCATATTCTTCTACTTGGTTATATCTTCCTCTATCTCTTTTTTCTACATCCTGTAGTTTTCTGAGTACAGGTCTTTTGCCTCCTTAGTTAAGTTTATTCCTAAGTATCTTTTTATTTTATTTTATATTTTATTGATTTTTTTTACAGAGAGGAAGGGAGAGGGATAGAGAGTTAGAAACATCGATGAGAGAGAAACATCGATCAGCTGCCTCCTGCACACTCCCTACTGGGGATGTGCCCGCAACCAAGGTACATGCCCTTGACCAGAATTGAACCTGGGACCCTTGAGTCCGCAGGCTGATGCTCTATTTACTGAGCCAAACTGGTTAGGGCTATTCCTAAGTATCTTAATTTTTTTGTTTCAATGGTAAAGGAATTGTTTTTTCATTTCTATTCTGAGAGTTCATTATTTGTGTATAAAAATGCCATCAATTTTGGGGTGTTAATTATGTACCCTGCTACGTTGCCAAATTCATTTATTAAATCTACTAGTGATCCTGCGCACGAATTTGTGCACGAGTAGCTCACTGCCCTGCCCTCCTGCTGATTGGTCGTTACATAAAGGTGTCACAACCAATTTGCATATTACCCTATTATAAGTATAGATTAGCTTTTTGGTGGAGTTTTAAAGGTTTTCTATGTACAATATCACATCATCTGCGAATAATGACAGTTCCACTGTCTGCACTGCCAAACTGAAGCACTGGAAATGACCTGTCAAATACAAGATCTGAAGAAAGCATTTCTGAGAATTCAGGTTCCCACATGGAAAGTATTTTGTCTCCTGAATGTTTTTTTTCTGCTTATAAACAGATTTTCAGGTAATGATCAGCTCTGCTTTTCCTCTGGAGACCTGAAGAGAGTATTCTCATAGGCACTCTCTGAGGCATACACTCTCACACACATATAGACACAATGACATATAGAAAGACATAAAAAGAGACACACCCCTGAACTGGTCACTCAAAGACCATTTAATAAATCTGTGCACACTATCATCATGGATTTTCAAGGTAAAAGCTAACTTCAGGTCCTGGTTTAGTTTTGGGTCAGCCCAGGCTGTATTAGGACTATCTGAGCCTGCATTTAACTGATAATACTTCTAATTAGGCACATGTTCTCTTTTCTGAGTTCCTAGTAACCCACTGAGTATAATTGGTTGTTAAATATGCTCAGAAGCATAGAAGACCCTGTAAACACCCTTTGAAAGTATTGGTCTTTGAGCGTTGTTTCTGACCCTAAAAGAGTTTGTTTTAGGGATTAAAATTCACAGGCATGCAGAGTTGAATACCAATAAACACTCATTTTCTGTAAGCTTATTCTTGACTTTGGCATATCACTCCCTATTCTGCAGTGCTATAAATTCCTAAAACTAACCGAGGACATCATCATCACAGCCTCTGCATAGCTGGCCAAGAATAGTGAGAGTGAAATAGACTGGCTATGCCACAAGAAATTCGTAGTTGAAATTTATTCAGCATATGCTCAGTATGATGAGCAAGGATACGGTTTTATCTGCCCTCTAATAAGACATTCAAGAGGAACATAAGTATTAAACACTTTAAAGAGATTATTTATAAAGCAAAGCATCTTCTAGTTATTTATTCATTCACTCAACAAATATTTATTTACTTCACTGATACTGGCAGTTCCAGTTCTAGGCACTGAATTCGCATCAGGAAAGAAACAGACAAGGATTCCTAGCCTCATAGGATTTACACTCAGTAGGCTGGAAAAACATTTGGGAGTTGCAGTATCTATATGGTATTATAGATATGAGACTGGAGAATATCACCAAGAAAGTGAATACAGATAGAGATTTCTAAGGACTGGGAAGCACTCCAATATGCAGTGAGGACGCTAAGGAGGATGGAGGAAATCCAGGAGAGTGAGGTGTTTTGTAAATTAAGTGAAGTGTTTCAAAGAGGAGAAAACACACAAATGCACCATACTAACAGGTGAGCACAACGAGGGTTCAGAATTAACCATAGAATTCAATGAAACGGAAGACATTGTTGATTCTGGTAAAATCAGTTTTGATGGAGGGGTGGGGAGAAAGAATTTGACTGAAGCATGTTCAAGATAGAGAGAATAGAGAGAAATATATGGAATAATAATCTATACTAATAAAAGACAAACATGCAAATTGACCATACATTCACTATGCCTTAAGCCACGCCCACTAGGCAATCAGAGCGACTATATGCAAATTAACCCAACCAAGATGGCGGCTGGCAGCCATGGAGCTGGAGCAAGCAGGAGGCTTGGTTGCCCCAATGATGGAGGAACAACAAAGCAACAAAGTTTCAATTATAGAAGGTAAATAAACCCCAGATACCTGCTTTCAGCCAGCCGTGGCCACGGAGCTAGAGCGAGCAAGAGGTTTAGGTTGCCCCTGGTGATTGAGGAAGCAAAGCTTCCCTCCTGCCCACCCTGGGCGGCTCTGAGCTCCTCTCAAGGCTACAAAGTTTCAATTATAGAAGCTAAATATATCCCAGAATAAAAAAAAAAGAAAAAAAGGAGAGGCTGGGAGCTTCCGTCGCCAGAGGGGGTTGGCCAGCCTGAAAACGGCCCTCAGCCCCTCACCCAGACTGGCCAGGCACCCCAGTTGGGACCCTCCACCCTAAAGGGAGTGTGACCAGCTGCAAACAGCCATCAGCCCCTCACCCAGGCTGGCCAGGCACGCCAGTGGGGACCCCCACCCTGAAGCGGGTGTGACCAGCCTGCAAACACCCATCAGCCCCTCACCCAGGCTTGCCAGGCACTCCAGCGGTACTCCCACCCTGATCTGGGACACCCTTTAGGTCAGGGGTCCTCAAACTACAGCCCGCAGGCCACATGCAAATACAAATAATGTATTTGTTCCTGTTTTGTTTTTTTTACTTCAAAATAAGATATGTGAAGTGTGCATAGGAATTTGTTCATAGTTTTTTTTTTAACTATAGTCCGGCCCTCCAACGGTCTGAGGGACAGTGAACTGGCCCCCTGTTTAAAAAGTTTGAGGACCCCTGCTTTAGGGCAAACCAGCCGGCCCCCACCCATGCACCAGGCCTCTATATTATATAATAAAAGGGTAATATTCAAACTGACCCTAACAGCAGAACGACTGGGAATGACTGGTCACTATGACACACACTGACCACCAGGGGGCAGACGCTCAATGCAGGAGCTGCCCCCTGGTGGTCAGTGCGCTCCCACAGGGGGAGCTCTGCTCAGCCACAAGCCAGGCTGATGGCTGCTAGTACAGCGGTGGTGGTGGGAGCCTCTCCCACCTCCTCAGCAGTGCTAAGGATGTCCGACTGCAGCTTAGGCCTGCTCCCTGGTGGCAAGTGAACATCCCCTGAGGGCTCCGGGGCTGCCAGAGGGATGTCTGATTGGCAGCTTAGGCCCAATCCCCCGGGGAGTGGGCCTAAGCCAGCAGGTGGATATCCCCCGAGGGGTCCCAGACTATGAGAGGGCACAGGCCGGGCTGAGGGAACCCTCCCCCGAGTGCACAAATTTTTGTGCACCGGGCCTCTAGTATATATATATAAAAGCCAAGTGACCGAATGGCAGAACAACCAGAACAACCAGTGGCTATGACATGCACTGCAGTGGCCAACAGGCCTGATTGGAGGTAGGGCCGGCCAGCCAACCACCCGCGGCTCCTCCCCCCCTAATAGCCCCACCCCTAGTCACCCCTCCCTCATCCTGATCACTAAAGTGTGACCTTCAGTGATTCTAAGTAAGTAAATGCTCTCCAGCCTTCATAGACCAGGGACCTGAATGCAAGTGATCAGGAGGAAAACTGCTCACGGTTTGAATGTCAGTCAGGTGTCCAGGAGAGGTGCCCAGCACAACTGCCATCTTCCTGCGTTCTCTCTCCACTGCTTCCTACCAAAGGGGGCAGCCACATCACACCACGGCCTCTCTTTTGAGGGGTTGTCAACAAGGAACTAAATCTCATTACCTTTCTAGGGAGAGGCTTAGAAACGGAAGTGGTAAGTGTCTCTGACACTAAAGCGCCTCTGAAGCTTCAACTCATCCAAAAGCCAGCAGCAAACGTGTATATACCATGCAAAGATCTTTGACACTAATAACTCCCCCCGGCCGGCTCCAACCCCCGATTGGACTCCCCCCACCCCAATCAGGGATGGTCAGCTGGACCCTACCAGTGCACAAATTTGTGCACTGGGCCTCTAGTAATAATAATAAATCGGTATCAAGGTAACATTTAGTTAAGGATATTACTTATTTGGTCTTTTTGTTCATTTATTTTGCAATGCCAATATCATGGTTATAACTAAAATCTGCAGCCTATTAGATAAAAATACTAGTCTTTAACAACTCTCTAAGTTGTTTTTTTTTTTTAAACCTGGAATTTTAGACAAAGATTGTATTAGTTAGGATACTAATTTGGCTGCTGCAACACAGGCCAAAATAGCAATGGCTCAAACAATATGAAAATCCCTCTCTTACTTAATGGTCCCAGTGAAGGAAGTCAAGATGACCAATAATGTTGGGGTCCTTCTTGCTCTACATGCTCAGCACAGGGCTTCCATCTTGTGGTCTATAATGCTGCGCTAACTTCCACCATGACTTCCGCGTTCCAACAAACAGGAATAGGGAAGAGGATATTTCTATCTTTTTAAGGGTGTGACCTGTGAGTTATACATCACCTTCTCTTACATCCTATTGGCCACAACCTAGTCTCATGGCCATACCTAGGTGCAAGGGTAGCTGAGAAATGTAGGCTTTGGTTGTGTAGTTATGTGTCCAGCTAAATTTTACTATTACTAAAAATGAAAAGGGACAAGGTTATGGGGGACACTTAGCAATCTCTGTCACAAAGAATGATTGAAAAAAACTGAACTATGAAATGAAGACTTTATATGTTTTTTTCTATACAGTTAACTTGAGCCTAATGATATTTAAGAAATAACTTAAAATTAAGTTTTTCCCCATTATGAATTAGCCAAAATCAGTCATTTTCTGTGCTACAATGGTTATTTCCTTTTCTCTAGCTTGTATCTTATATCTACCAATTATGTAAAATTCTTATTTTATGAAAATACATTTGGTTATGGTATAGTCTACAAAATGTCTGCTGCCAGCTATTTGTTTAATAAGGCACAACTTCTCTTTATTTTCGTATCTCACCTGAGATCTTTCCATTGTTTCTGCCCATCGTTTCTTGCTTCAGTATCTCCCCAAAGAACATTTTGTAACCATTTTAAGAGATCAGTATTACCGAAATACCAAAACTGGACAAAGATATCACAAGAAAAGAAAATTACAGACTGATATCCCTTACAAATATAGTTATAAAATCTTTAGCAAAGTAATAGCAAAATGAATCCACCACTATATAGGAAGAATTATACACTGGGACTAAATGGGATTTGTCCCAAGAATGCAAAGTTGGTTCAACATACAAAAATAAATCAATGTAATGAACCAATAATGGATTAAAATATTGTCCCAATAGATGCAGAAAAAGCATTTGATAAAATCTAATATCTTTCATGATAAAAACACATAACAAACTACTAATAGAAAGGAGCTTCCTCAACCTGATAAAGGTCATCTATGAAAAACATCATACTTAATAGTGAAAGACCAAAGGCTCTTCTCCAAAGAACAGGAGAAGACAAGGATATATCTTCTTGCCACTTCTAACCAACATTGTACTGGACATTTTAGCCAGAGAAATTAAGGAAAAAAATGGAATAATGGAAATAGAAGCACCTAAATTGGAAAGGAAGAAATAAAACTCTCTCATTTGCATATGACACAATCATATGTATATATAGAAAACCTGAAGAATCCCCAAGAAATCAATAGTGCTAATATACAAGTTCAGCAAGGTTATAGAATATATGATCAATATACAAAAATCCTGTGTCTACTCAAAGCATGATGAAGGATGGTAGTTTGCTTCTTTTGGAAAATACAATCACTTTCTGATGGGTACTCTAAGAAGGTTCTTCAGAGTTATACACACCATGGCGCTTCCTATGTAGTACTATGAAACCACCCTCTGTCTGCAGCATTTTGAGTTTTTCTGTCTAATTTCATGTTCACAATGGAGTAGTCTAGTGGTTTTCAAATGTCAGAACTAGAAGGAGGAGTACTTTTCTTTGACAAAGTTTCACTTGTCTGAAGTTAGATGAGAAAAACATGATTGATGTAGTGTACTTTTAATTCCATTTAAATAACCTTTGTTACTTTGAGAATATGTTCTTTCTATGAATTTGTTTGGTAGCTTATACTATGATCATTGTTGTTTAAAAAATTATTTACTTAATTTTATTACTTGGCAAAGTGAAAGTTAACAAAGTTTCCCACTGATTAATCAATTTACTTTGAAAATTTACTTGGTCAAATTCAAGACTCTAGAAATCATATGTGGAAACGACATTAGCTTTTTTAAACTATGTTTTTTGGGCTCTCTTCTTAATTGTATCTCTCCTCTTTCCTAGTCTCATCTTCCTCTTTCTCTTCCTCTTTTTATTTTATCTAATAAGCTAGTCTTCTCAATTCTGTTATGAACTAGGGAAATGTTGGGGTGGGAAGAACCAGAAAATAGCTTGAAGGGTTTGAGATTGCTTAACTTGGAATCTTAACATCATTCCTCAGAAACAGAGAAGTTGTAATGTGAAGGGTATGGATCTTAAATATTTTTAGTCATTAAAATAGGAAGAACTGGGTTAAAATTGTTGAGCAACAGGAAGGGATTCATGAAATGGAGCAGTTCTTAACCTTGGAACAGCCTTCTGAGATCCAGTTTGGAGTTTTCGCTCTATGGAATGCTGGCCCGGTCAATTTACATCTGTCCAAATTTCAGACATTAAAGCTTGGCCTGGTAACCTCTGGAGAATCATTCCAGCTATCTAATTACACAACATTTTGATGACTCACCCAACATTCCTGCATGGTTTTTACATCACTACATGTGCTCTCAAAATATCCAAGTTTTTAAAGTAAGGTCTATATAGCAGCACTGACCCAGGGGCTTAAAAATGTGTGCTGCAACCAATAAAGTGACAAGCAAGCAAGCAAACAAACCTAAAAACCAGTAGCCAGAGTTTGAAGTACTTCATTTTCAATGTTCTATAGACTTGAATTATTTCATGATTATATCTTGTTCATAATGATAAAAGCCAACAGAAGTTTTGGAGATTCCAAAGTGCTTTTTCTGTGTCTTCAGTAAAGTGAAATAAAAGGTTAAGTATTTTCTAAATATATTCTCTATCTAAAAAGTTATATATTTTCACAACATTAGACTTAGAACCAATAAATGCTTTGAATGGCACTCTGTTTTTTTTTTCTTTTTGAGCTAAGAATATGTTCTCCAAGTCTCTATGTAAGGCAGTGGTTCTCAACCTTCCTAATACCTTGATCCTTTAATACAGTTCCTCATGTTGTGGTGACCCCCAATTTCATTGTTACAAATTGAACATAAGTAAAGCATAGTGGTTAATCACAAAAACAATATGTAATTATATATGTGTTTTCTGATGGTCTTAGGCGACCGCTGTGAAAAGGTTGTTCGACCTCCAAAGGGGTTGCGACTCACAGGTTGAGAACCGCTGATGTAAGGGAAAGAATGAAGTTCTGTAGAGGTTAACTCTCTTGCTTAAGGTAATGCAATAAGGATTAGAAGCCATATTTCTGGATTTCCAGCCTATTATTCTTTCCATATCATCAAATGGTCAGGATTTGTGCTCTGAAAAAAAAAAAAAAAAACCCCACACAAACAAACAAACAAACAAACACAAAAAAACTTTAAAGAGGAAGAGTCAAGCAGGATGAGAGAAATTGTGGCATGTCTCTGAAAGCCTTTTTATTTTTGATGAAGGATGCCATGATTTAGTTTGCAAAATGGAACTCTGCCACTCCACATTTGAACAAATGATATTGTTTGCTCAAACTCACCTGTGTTCACAGACTTGTGAAGTGTTGAAACCTGGGGAATGTTTGAGATTGTCTAATCTAGAAGCTTCCAAGGGAGTCAAAGCTGCAGAACTCTTTCTTCAAATGAAAAATGCCATAGAAATCCATTCTAAAAAGCACTTCCAAGTGACACTCCTCCCATTGAGATGGGGGCAGGAAATGGGGGGCTGTATCACTCTCTCTGTCATTCCTCACCCCAGGAACCTCTGCGTTAGAGTATTGGGCTCTATGTTAGCAGTTTAAAGACCAACAGCCTAGTCTTTGGCCCTCATTTTACTCTGAGGAAATTGAGAATATGCCTTTGTTTTCTTAAATTATATCCTCAAGTAAATTCTTTTTATTATTGTTACTAAAGGCCCAGTGCATGAAATTCATGCACTGGAGGAGGGGGGGAGGTCCCTCAGCCCAGCCTGCACTCTCTCCAATCTGGGACCTCTCAGGGGATGTCCGACTGCTGATCCCTGTGGGATCAGGCCTAAACCAGCAGTCGGACATTCCTCTCACAATCCGGGACTGCTGGCTCCTAACCACTAGCCTGCCTGCCTGCCTAATTGCCCTTAACCGCTTCTGCCTGCCAGTCTGATCGCCCCCTAACCGCTCCCCTGCAGGCCTGATTGACACCTAACTGCTTCCCTGCCAGTCTGATTGCCCCCAACTGCCCTCTCCTGCAAGCCTGGTCCCCCCCAGCTGCCCTCCCCTGCAGGCTTGGTTGCCCCCAACTGCCCTTCCCTGCTGGCCATCTTGTGACAATTTGGGGGCAGCCATCTTGTGATGACGTGGGGGCGGCCATCTTGTGATGCGAGGGTGTGAGGGTCAATTTGCATATTACCTCTTTATTATATAGGATTGTTTAAAGTATTATATATATTTCCTTTTACCCCCATTGGCCCCTCCCTGGCCACTCTCACCTCCCAGGACAAGCCCCCACCACTCCAGTGTCCATGTCCATTGGTTATGCTATCAAGTAAATTCTAAGAAAGGGTGTGTGTCAGGCAAATACTTGATCCCTTTGCAAGTCTGAAAAAGTTTTTATTTGGCCCTCATACTTGATTATGTATATATAAGTTAAAAATAATTTTCCTTTAGAACTTTGAAGACATATTATCATTGGCACAGTAGTCCAATGCCATCTGATTTTCTCTTTTGGATGAATAAGAATTTGTAGGGAATATATTTTTCCTTTCTCTCGGACAGAATCTGATTTAAAAATATTTTTAAAATTTCCTTTTGCTACATGCTTGGCCTTCAATATTTTTAATTATTTGTATGATGTGTAAAAGGCACACATATATAAGTTTGTGTATGTAAATAAATATGTGCATTCCTTATCACCCTTAACATGTTAACGTTCCATATAGTCTTTACAGTTTGGATCTTATTTCATCTCTGTTTCTACAGAGAAATGATTAACTTTCATGGAAGCCAGCATTGTCAATCCCCTCCTGCTGTTGACTTAGAACCCACTTTAAAAAAACACCTGGAGCTTTTAAAACATCTGTGGGTTCAGAGACACAGAAAGAGAGGGCAGGTACCATGAAAGCAGGAACTACCAGAAGCTGATTCTGAAGCTAGAGTCATAGCAAGAACCATTTTTCCTTTGCCCATATGGTTGTGATGGTTAATTTTATGTGTCACTTTGACCATGCCCTAGGTGCTGAGATATTTGGACAAACATTATTCTGGGCATGTCCGGTAAGGTGTTTTTGAATAAGGTGAAGATTTAGATTGATAAATTGAGTAAAGCAGTTTGTTATACTTGACAATGATAATAGATAACAATGTTACTGACTTTGTATTTACTATACTATACATTTTGGTCATTATTCCATAGTGTACTCTCTACTGATAAAGAAAGTTTGCACCTGGCAGGTGTGGCTCAGTGGTTGAGTGTTGACCAGGGAACCAGGAGTTCAGGGTTCAATTCCCAGTCAGGGCACATGCCCTGGTTGCAGGCTCAGTCCCCAGAAGGGGCATGCAGGAGGCAGCCGATCAGTGATTCTCTCTCATTATTGATGTTTCTATCTCTCCCTCTCCCTTCTTCTCTCTGAAATAAATAAAAATATATTAAAAGAACAGTCTGCTGTGAACCAGTATGCTGTGTTACACTGCAGCCCCAGACATCTTGTATTTACCACCTCTCTTTATTATCATTGATTATTATTATTATTTAAATCTTTATTGTTGAAAGTATTACATATGTCTCCCTTTTCCCCCTATTGACTCCTTTAGCTTGCCCTTGCCCCCCACACCAGGCATTCACCACAGTATTTTCTGTCTTCATGGGTTATGCATATATGCATACAAGTTCTTTGGTTGATCTCTTCCTACCCATCCCTGCTTCCCTCTGAGATTCAATAGGCTGTTCCATGCTTCTATGTCTCTGGATCTATTTTTGTCATCTGTTTATTTTGTGCATTAGATTCCACATGGGTTAGATCATGTGATAATTGTCTTTCTCACATCTCTTGCATCACGTTCTCTTGTGCTCGATTTAATCTTGTGTTGTTTTGTACAGTAACAAGTTGTACAGGCTTGTGGTCTAGGAGCCATAGCCTAGGTGTGTAGTTTGCTATACCACTAGGTTTGTGTAAGTACACTCGATGATGCTTCCTCAACAACAAAATCGTCTAATGATGCATTTCTCAGAAGGTAAACCTTCATTATTCAGCACATGACTGTAGATCAACGGAATGGAATGGAGATCCCATATAGACCCACATAAATGTAGTCAAAAAGTCTTTGACAAAGGAGCAAAGGCCATCTATGGAGCAAAAATAATTTTTCAACAAATGATGCTGAAACAACTGGACATCCCCATGAAAAAAATTAATCTAGACACAGACTTTAAGACTTTACAAAAATTAACTAAAAATAGATCATAGACCTAAGTGTAAAACACAAAACTATAAAACTGCTAGACAATAGCATGGGAGAAAAACCTGGATGATTTTGGGTATGGCAATGACTTATTAGATACGACATCAAAGGCATAATCTGTGAAAAAAAATTGGTTATCTAGTATAGTAATAGAATATGATAGATTCCCTCATTAAAATTAAAAACTCCTGCTCTAAATTTCTTTTCTTGTCTTATTACATTAACTATAACTACACTAGAATAATGTTGAGTAACAGAGAATAATAGTTGGATTCTGAGCCTTGTTCCTGACTTTCATTTGAATACATCAGGAGTTTTAATCTTAAGTGTAATGCTTACTTTTTATTTCTGTTAATAATCCAGGGTTAGAAAGACACATATATAAGAATAAAGTATACTGAGAGCTCTTATTATAAATGACTATTGAATTTTATCACATATCTATTAATTTAAATTATTTAATTTTATTTATTGTATCTTTTGTGTAAGTTTCATAACTATGTGTATATTTACTTACACACATGCATAATTTTCATAGATGCATAAATGTATAATGTATGTACTTTTTACATCCTCACCACATCTTCTCCTGTAACCTTGATTCGCAATCTAAGATGTACCCTTCCATCTTTTCTCATTCTTTACATATGTGCATTGTCTATTCTGTTTTGGAGTTTGCTTTTTTCACACAGCAATATGTCATGGAAATTCCTCCAACTTAAACCGATGTCACATTTCAGTCTTGCCCTCGCTCTTTATTAATTGCATGTCCTTGGGTAGGGTCAGTAACTTTTCTGGTACATGAGGATAATTATTCCTCTGTCCCAGGACCATTGTGAGGACCAGATGGCACCATATACATAAAGCGCCAAACATGGAACCTGGCAGGGAGCAGGCTCCAAACAAGTGTGGCTTAATCTCAGGCCCAGCTCGGGGACAGCATCCCTTTTCCTTTCCCCTTTGGCAGCTGTGGTTTGGGCCTGGTAATTTATAACTCAGCCAATGTCTGATAACCTGCTGCGAGGCCGTGAGGGTACCCTGGTGGTGTTTTGGTTCAGAGCAATGGTTCCGGAGCCTCTGGCCTGGTTTTGAATCCGTGCTGCATAACTTCCTCACTATGTTTGTTACCTTGCACAAGTTATGCTTCAATTGCCTCATTTTAAAAATGGAAAGAATAACAGTACCTACCCATCCCACCCATCGTGGGTGTAAGTGAAAGGATGCGTGTGACACATGTGAGCGGGTGCCTGGTACACTGGAAGCACTCAATAGGAACAGGTGAGTCAGTGAAAGGGCACAGCTTGGAAGTCAATTGGCTTATCCCTGCCGTTTGCTGGCTGTGTGATTTGGGGTGAGTCTTGATGAGCTCTCTAATCACAATCTTCATCTGTGAAACAAGGATAGTAATTCCCACTTTAAAGCGTTGCTTTGAGAGTAAAATAAGGTAAGGTATGGTCGGTCGGAGAGATATATAGTTAGAATCCAGGGCAGTCTGCTTTCCTCCATCCATGTTAGTTATAGTCCAGCCTATGGATGGGATGCGTTTGAGTCATCCTTCATAGTTCTCTCAATTCCAAACATGGGCCTGCCAATGGACCCTCAGGATGTATGTTCTCAGTGAGCTGGGGCACGCCTCCTCCTGACTGTCCACTCTCTCAAGTGGTTCATGGCTTATCCCAGCGGACACTGGGGACATGCTCTGTTCTCAGCAGCCTCTGCTACTTCCTTTTGTTTCACTCTTGCATGTGGGAATATGCATCTTATTTCAAGTTACTCATCTTGCTCTGTGGGGTCCAGGTTTACTGCTGGTCAGACAGGCTCATGGGAAAGATAAGGTGTGTTTTCACTTAAAGGATGTGGGAATGGGACCAAGATGAGCCTGGTGGATGTGTATCAATTTCAGCTGGCTTTCTTGCTCTAACTGGGATATGCAATTCTCCAAGGATATTTCCGCTTCCTTCTCAAATATCTGCAGAGAAGCTCTCTCACAACCCCTTACCCCCAAGGAAAGCAAGACAAAACATGCACAGGCAGTCATCTCCTTCAAAGCAAACACAAAATACTTTCAAGAGAATCATTCACTACATCCGATAATTTGTCCATCTCTTCTTGCCGAGATTTGCTTGCTTCTGATGGCAATACAGGAATTCACAAAATTTGCTCTATGGGCCTGTATTGAAACTGTTTTTTCCTCAAATCTTGCCCCTTAACACTGCACTGCACACAGTGCCTATGAAAGAAACTAGTTTCCTTCTACCAGAAAAGAAACAAAGCATTATAAAGCTGTGAATTTTGCATGAAGTATGGTTCAGCAGCACCCCCTAGTGGCCATATTTGGGAACTGTAGAAGGCTCTGAGATGTGAAGGAATCTTGGGACCTCAAAGCAGGAAACTAACAATTTTTTTTCCTCTTTTTAACACCTAGTAATAAGAGCTATGCACGACTATTCCAAGTATGTTTAACTACATAAAACTCTTTTTAACTACCTCATTACTTTTTTAAAAGGCAACTCAGTTGAACCAAGAGAAACAATTGCATCTCTCTGCTTTGGGCCCAGGAGTCATTGAAATATTCCATCTGGGCCACAATTCCTTCTGTCCCATTTAAGCAGCACAGCCTGAGCAAGTGATGCCCAGTTCTACTCTTTTATTAAAGAAGGTTCTGTCATTCAGCCACCGGGGTGGGTCTTGATGAACACAGTGGACTCTGTATTCAATCACAAGGCAGCTCCATTTTGATACCACTGTCCTTGCTTTGGATGCTAAGCATTCATACGACTTGCAGAAGGAATTATCCCAGATAATTACAAATAGGCCCAATGCTCCGGTTTCTCCATTAGACATTCTAGCTCATTGAGAGCTACTTTATATTCCCCACACAGATGGCTACGGTTCCCATACTTGGAGCCTAACCCATTTTGTACTTTGTACTAAAGTGACACCATTTTCTCCCTTTGGTAACTGAATAGGCACACGAGGGTCATTATCTTTTATCATAAAAGCTGCGGATGGATACACCTCTACAGTATAGCACTGATTTAATTTTTTAAAAAATATATATTTTATTGATTTTTTTACAGAGAGGAAGGGAGAGGGATAGAGAGTTAGAAACATCGATGAGAGAGAAACATCGATCAGCTGCCTCCTGCATACCTCCTACTGGGGATGTGCCCGCAACCAAAGTACATGCCCTTGACCAGAATTGAACCTGGGACCTTTCAGTCTTCAGGCCAACGCTCTATCCACTGAGCCAAACCGGTTAGGGCTGATTTATTTATTTTTAATTAAACATTAAAATATGACAAAATGGAACACTTAAGTGGTTGAGCCAACTGGAGAATATGTGAGTATAATGGAAAGAGAGTGAGTGAATTATGTGAATCCCAGACTCTGAAAGTTGCTATTTTCTTGAGCCTCAGTTTTCTTATCTGTGAAATGGAACTGCTGTAAGCATTCAATGAGATAAAGTGGGTTGAATTCTTAGCATAGTGTATAGAAACTTAATGTCAATTCTCCCATGGTATGTCATGTAGCAAAAGAGAGAAAAGAAAAACAGAGTTTACTCTTGAGAGAGCATGACTTGTGGATTTGAATTAACTGATGCTGTGGCTTTTAAAAAGTGTAGCAGTTATAACCCTGGATGTCTCTTCCTTTTCAAATTCTGGGTCTGCCACTTACCAAGCCAAGGGACCTTGTGCAACATACAATTTCTTTGCTGCTCTGGCTCCTTGGCTGCAAAGCAGGGATAATGACAGCATCTACCTTATTAGATTGTTTAGGGATTAAATGATTTAATAGAGGAAAGATTGTTTAGGGATTAAATGATTTAATAGAGGAAAGATTGTTTAGGGATTAAATGATTTAATAGAGGAAAGTGTTTACAAAGGAGTCTGGTGTAGAGTAGGTTCTCAATAAATGTTAGTTGTTGTTAGTATTAAAAAGTGAAATATGTCAAAAGGATCTAGAAAAAACATAGTTAAATCCATATAGTATTTCTGTTATGAACATGCTCTTTTAAGTCACATACTTATTATTTTATGTATGGTATCAACCAGCACTGTGCGCCAGAACAGTATTGTGAGCTACTTACATAAGTACAATGTTTATAGTAGCCATCCTATATTTTAAAATGCCAATATGCAAATCAACTAAATGGTGGAGCAACTGGTTGCTATGACGCACTGACCACCAGGGGGCAGACGCTCAATGCAGGAACTGCCCCCTGGTGGTCAGTGTGCTCCCACAGGGGGAGCACTGCTCAGCCAGAAGCTGGGCTCACAGCTGGTGAGAGCAGCAGCAGTGGTGGGAGCCTCTCCCACCTCTGTGGCAGCTCTACGGATGTCCAATTGCTGGCTTAGGCCTGCTCCCCGAGGGCTCCCGGACTGCAAGAGGGTGCAGGCCGGGCTGAGGGACCCCCCAAATGCACAAATTTAGTGCACCAGGCCTCTAGTGTTAAATAAAAGTAAAAATCAGCAGTAACAAGACATGGTGACATCATGAACTCCTTGACAAGAAGCACTGATAAGGACTTTTCTCAGCTGTGATTTTTCTTTCCCAAAAGCCATAACCTCATTCCAATCATGATAAAATATGAGAAAACACCAACCTCATTTGAGGGACATTCTGTAAGATAACAGGCAAGTACTCTTCATAAGCATCAAGATCATGAAAGACAAGGAAAGACTGAGGAATTGGTATTGATTGGCAGAGACTAAGGGAACATGACAACTAAGTTCGATGTGGTATCTTGGCTTGGACCCTGAAACCACAAAAAGAACTTCAGTGGAAAAAAGTGTGCAAGTTGATCACAGATTGTTGTTTTGTTAATAGTATTGTCTCGATGTTAATTTCTTGGTGTTGATAACTGTACGGTGGTTATGTAATATATTAACCTGAGAGAAAACTAGCTGAAGAGTATATGGAAACTAACATTTGTGCAACTTTCCCAGAAGTCTAAAATTGGTTGAAAATAATTTAAAAGTTAAAAAAAACAAGTAATTTAGTTGTAATATTTTATTTAACCAAACGTATCCCAAAAATCACTTAAACATGTAATCAGCATAAAGTTGTTAATAGGAGATTTTATATTTTTTTTCACTGGCTTCAAAAATTGGGTGTATTTTATACTGACAGTGCATCTCAATTTGAACTAGCCATTTTCAAGTGTTCGGTAGCCACGTGTGTCTGAAAGCTGCCAAAGTAGACAGCACAAGGGTAGATGCAGTGATGGGGTGTCATCCAGGGGCCCGTCGATTCTGGTTAGCATTTCTCTGGGGTAACATGTCTCTTGGCTCTCGTCCTGGTCCTTCCCTTTTACTCTTAGAGGCATTAGCTCCTGGGCTGAGGAGGGTTCAGGCGAACTAAAGTAGCCTAACACTGCTGGCTGGTCTCATGAGAAGATGCATTAATTTGTAAAGAGCATGGCCCTTTCCAGGGAATGAAATGCTCACAGCCCTAGTGCTGGCTAAAGTGTGGGAGAAACACCACTAGTTTAAAGAGGGGTGTAAGAAAAATGACTTCAGGTTGTACTTGGACATGTCATTAAATTACATTGACTCACAGAGTGAGAATATTATTTTTCCCATTTAAACTCTGTTTTCATTCCTTTTTTTTTTTTTTAAATCCTCACCTGAGGATATTTTTTCATTGATTTTTAGAGAGAGTGGAAGAGAGAGGGAAAGATAGAAACATCAATGTGAGAGAAACACATCGATTAGTTGCCTCCTGCATGAGTCCTGACCAGGGCTTGGGCCTGGGAGGAGCCTGCAACCGAGGTATGTGCCCTTGACCAGAATCGAACCCGGGACCAAACTGGCTAGGGCTTTTTTCATTCCTTTTGATTACACGTAGGATCAAGTCTCATTTGGTGCCCCTGTATCTTCGCACATCCCAATGTTTGCTAATCTCAAACTCTCTCTGGCTAGAATTCAATGCAATACTTGTTTCTAGTTTATTTATTTTTGTCATCACCTTTCATTTATGGAAAATAATATCAGCTTTCCATTTAATGACTGATAAGAAATTTCTTTAAGTTTTAAATAAAAACATATAAATATAGAAACATTTGATAAAGATACAAATATTAAGATAATTGTAACCCAAGTGGCCCTGGGAAATAGCAAAAACAGAAACAAAAACAAAACAAAACTCCCCTCCCCAAATCATCAAGTGACCACAAAAATGTCTGAAATTTGTGGAGCTTGTAGGTCAAGTCTCAGAGGTTCCCCCTTGAAGAAACTTCTAAGAAGACAATTAAGTCGGTGGAGGCAGAATGGAGCGTTACAATAAATCAGCTCCCTCATTAAATCTTTCCTTAGAAAGATTGCTTTTCCTCTTACAGTCCTCTCTTCCTCTGGTTGTTGTCTCTCTTCCCCCTTTCACGTTATTTCTCATCCCTCTCATCTTTTCTCTGCTTCCTCTCACTGCCTCCTCTTTTATCTCCCACCCTTCGGCCAAAGGTCTGGCTCTCCTCACCCACTGATCACTGCTCACTTCTGACATGTGTTCTGACACCTGACCAGTCAGGATGCAGCTTCTGAGTCCTTGGGCTTTCGGCTTCCTTGTGGCCTCTTCCAAGGAGGCCCCAGGCATACACAAGACATTTCCTGGATATTCTTTAATCCCCTGAAGGCTACGTTAACAAGTTCTGGATTAAAATTCTGGGCAACTGGAGGGTTCCATTCTCCACAGAGGGAAACGTTTCCCATGGCTTTCTTGGATCAGACAGGCAGGGTATGGTGTACGTACATTGTTTTTCCTATTTTATGCACCAAGGGGCGGCAGAATGAAACTTCTAGAACATGACTCGGATAATTTATGTTCTTGAAGAATATTATTGCATCGAATTCTGGGGGGATTTAGGGAAAACATTGCCAATGTATCCAAATGAACTCTAACCAACAAGGCAGTCAGTTTAAAGATGATTTGGGAAAAAGTGATTTTCCCCTCTCCTCTCCCATTGTTCTGGCTGGAATTTGATAGGAAGGAAAGAGTCAATGGAGGTTTTCCCACTAGGAGATAGTATAATACCTCAGATCCGAAAATAATGTCAAGTCCTGCTCTTAGCTTCTTTCAGGACTCTTCTCCTTTCTTACACCTCATATCAGTTGTCATTTTTATATTCAGCTTTTGAGCACACATAATAAAAAATACTTTAACATTTTCATTAAGTCTTACAAGTCAAGGAAGAGAAAGTTTGAAGTAAGTTGTTGTTGGTTTAAAGT
This sequence comes from Myotis yumanensis, assembly GCF_028538775.1. Taxonomy (NCBI): domain Eukaryota; kingdom Metazoa; phylum Chordata; class Mammalia; order Chiroptera; family Vespertilionidae; genus Myotis; species Myotis yumanensis. Next base: position 11,359,946 of record NW_027223759.1, read on the forward strand.
AATTAACCTCTACAGCAGTGGTTCTCAACCTGTGGGTCGAACGACCCTTTCACAGGGGTCGCCTAAGACCATCGGAAAACACATATATAATTACATATTGTTTTTGTGATTAATCACTATGCTTTAATTATGTTCAATTTGTAACAATGAAATTGGGGGTCACCACAACATGAGGAACTGTATTAAAGGGTCGCGGCATTAGGAAGGTTGAGAACCACTGCTCTATAGCTTTAAAACAAAACCCAGCAAGCAAGCTGGTGCCACTAAACCTCACTGTCCCTCATTGACTGCTTGACTGACGTAGGGGGTAGAACTGAGGCCTGCAGATCAGGGGTGAGAACTCATGTTATTTCTCTGCTCCCTTAACACCAGCGGCAGCCAATACTTACTGAGCAAGTAAACCATATTAGACACTAGTGGGAGTCCTTTGCTTGTGTTAAGTTATTTAATTCCCACAAACCAACGAACAAGAGAGATACTGTCATTGTCTTCATTTTGCAGATGTAAAAACTTAACTTAGTCCTGCCACTCACCCACGGGCCAGCCGCTGGTAAAACCAGAAGCTCCGGTTCAGATCCAGAAGCCCAGCTCCCAGTTTCTGCACCGGGTGCCCCCCCCTTCTGGATGAAGCACTGTTGCTCCAACAGTTTGGAGCCAACAAGAGTCTGTGAAAGGAATCCAGTTCTTGTGTCTTGAAATCAAGTTGTATTTTACTGCAAAAATTTCTGGGCGGAAGGTGTAAAAACATCCCATTTAAGAATGCAGCAAAATGTCTAATTTTATGTATTTGGGAGAAAAACTCACTCCTATAAATTACTGTTAAGACCACGGAGCCTCACTAAATTAAATGCAAATGAACAACTCTGGAATTTGGAACTAAAATGAGACAGGGAAACAAATGACTCCATTAATGGGGTTTCTATCACATATGATATTCCATCTTTGAGTCTGAGTTCTCTGAAACTTCAGCATTTTGGTTTTCATTTTCTTTGCTTTTGAATCTGTCCCAAACCTACTTGGTGCTTTTACATTTATTTCTAAGGCAGTGAGTTCCCAAGGACAAATATCAAAGGCGAATTCTATTACTTTTTAATAATTGCATTAGAAGCAGGGGGCATGCTGGCAGTATTTACTCCTATAGAGGGAAGAAATAAATGTGACTGTGTGGGGCTCTTGCTTTGCTTTGCTTTCTGTTAATGTTTAGATAGACTTTCCCTGTTCATGTAAGATACTGCCAACAACGAACTGGATAGATCAATTTTTAGCAAACAACACCTACAAATTAAGGGGTTTGGGGTAGGTCAGGGTATGAACTCCAGGGGACTCAGAAGTTTTAGATAAGGCTTTATAAGTAACCTTCGTTGGAGTAGCACCATCTACCGGTTAGCTATGGAACTAACCTCTATACTCCAGGAATCCTATCTTACCTATTTTATGTCTTGCTCTTCACATCAGTTGAATTTCCATACCCTTTGTTCCGTGATCCTTGCACAGTATCATTGTGTGAGAAGAAATAACATGTTAAGCCCTAATATGCCAGATTCTTGTTGAGAAATGGAGCTTTGTCCTAATATTTGGTAGGATGGGTAAGTAGTCCAGCCATAATTTAATTCCCCCCCAAAAAAGGCGAGGAAATAAATGCACTGGCAATTTTGCTGCCTAAACTAATAGATCTGATGGCACATATTGATTGATAGATTTTAAAACATGGTCACCCCCCTAAGTTGCAACTTCATGATGCTGAAACGATTGATTTGGTTTTCTTGGTCTGGTGGAGGAGGCATTTTTTTTTTTTTTTCCTGAAGAGAAGTCTTTAGCTTAGAAACCATGAAGGTGGGTGTATTACTTTGCTAGGGCTGCCATAACAACATGCCACAGATGGGGTGGCTTAACCAATGGAAATTTCTCATAATTCTGGACACTGTACGTTCAAGATCAAAGTGTTGGCAGGATAGGCTTCATCTGAGAGCCACGAGGAAAGGCTCTATTCCAGGCCTCAATACTTGGCTTTTATTTTAATTAAATACTTTTTTAGTAACTTTATTTTCTGTCAATCTTATTTCCATTTTCTGCTTAAGAGTCTGTGGAAGAATAGCTTCAGACCACTCAGTGGCTGTTCCTACCCCTTCAGTGGCCTGCGTGGTGGGGGCTGCAGGCCGGTCTTCTGTGGCAGGCTGAGCTCCAGGCTTCAGTGGGAAATGGCTGAACAGGCACAGAGGGCACCTGTATCTTCAGACCAGTCTGCAACCTCGGGCTGAGCAGCAGTGAACTTGGGAGCGGGAGCAGTCCATCCACCCTGAAACTCCTCCTTAGTCACAGGCTTTTCAACAGCGGCCTGCTCTTCCTTTTGATTTTTTGGGAAAAAAATTATTTCTATTGATTTCAGAGAGGAAGAGAGAGGGAGTGAGAGATAGAAATATCAATGATGAGAGAGAATCATTGATCAGCTGCCTCCTGCATGCCCCCTACTGGGGATTGACCCACAACCCGGGCATGTGCCCTTGACCAGAGTCAAACCCGGGAGCCTTCAGTCCGCAGATCAATGCTCTATCCACTGAGCCAAACTGGCCAGGGCTGCTCTTCTTTTTGAATCTCTTCAAGATCTCTATGGAAGTAGAGACCAGGAGCCCCAGCCCAACCACATGAGCTAAGAGTTGGGAAAGAGTGGCCCCTAAAGGAAAATCCAGGTGCTGTTACCGGAAAAGAGGAAAAGGAACCCTGGGCAGATGAAGGCAGCAGAAGTCTGCAAAGATAGAAAGATGTTTCCTCCGTTGTGACACCGGGGATAAAATAAGTGCTCAAGACACAGTGTGAAAACTCACTGTGATAGGATGTATACCCAGACTTTTAGACTAAACCACTGACAGTGATTAACAGAAGCTTTTTCATTTCATCATTGAAAACAAAGGAGAAAAATGAGAGTCTATAACACTCACTGTTTGATAGTTTGAGGTAACTATCCAAGGCCTTGAATAGTTACCTCATTTGCAACAAAAAATGAAACACATTGAGTGAGAAGGACCTTTCCCACTCTGCTCTGTGTTTTGGGAGGCTGAACCTACTGAGCACTCAACCTCTGGTTTCCATTAGCTTTCAGCTGTGAGAACTCTGGTGGGAGAGTGTAGGGCAGGAGGAAAGTAAGGTTGAGGAGTTATTCCCTAGGCTTCCCTTCAAAACCATATCTTCCATCAGAAAGCCCTTCTCACAGCTACAGCTACTCCCACAACTGCAGATTCTGGTAACGTTCCCTCTCCTTGGCCTTCAGATCTAGAGGTGGTAATGGCTTCCTTCTGTTGCTTGCCCTGGTATGTTTCTCTATCACATACTGGTTTTCTTGAACCCTGTGTACACTTTTAAAATAATCTCTTTATTAAACTTTCTTCAGTTGCTCCTGCTTGAGTTTTCTGCCTATTTCCTTTGAGGAGGGGAGGTGGCCCATAGATCTAAGGACCAATTTTGTAAAGAAATTAATAGTAAATGCCTGACTGTATATGTATTGTTAGTTCAGGAGTAAGGCAAGGAAAGGCCTTTATCTCACCCCATCCCTTACCTATTAATGTTACTCATTGATGGGTAAATTTCCTGTAAGTGGAGATAAAGCCTTTCGTTACAATATTAAGGAGAGGAATGTAATGTGCAAATCTTCCTGTTTTAAAATTCCTTCACTCTATAAATAATTGATATCAGATCCTTTCCTGAAAGATAACGCTGGTGATAGAGGGAAATGGAACATTGAGGCAGAGTCTGATAAGGATAAAGAAAATGGTGACAACACAATGAAGGATCCATGGAGGGAAAGACTTTGTGTACCCAAGATAGACTATTGCAATTTATAATTTTGAAAACTAACCCTAATCACTTATAATACTAGCAAATTAATATTCTGGTGCCTATTCTTTGAATTTTTTCTATGTATAGTTTTTACTTACGGCATTACATATTTTTGTTGGTAAATTTTTATGGAAAAAATTTATATATATATATATATATATATATATATATATATATTATATGTAATACATATAAGTTGCTTTTTTCCACTTAGTGTATCATGAACATTTTCTAATGATGTCAAAAAATTCTTAATTTGTACATCTGGCAATTATACTTTTGATAGCGTTGGACTCTGCTGGATATAACCTTCTCTTTCTCTTTTTTTTTCTTGGCTTAAAAGATGAACATTACTTTTTTTCTTAAAAAGAAAAAGCAGTTTTTCCACCAGTAGGTGTCACCAGTCACAAAAAGCTCACCCAGGAAACCTAATATAATTTGACTTAACCTCTGTACTATCTACTGAATTCCAGTATTATGTTCTAGTCAATCTGAGCCACTGGGAAGAGCTGCTACCTTTGCCCTTAAGAGAGAGAGAGAGAGAGAGAGAGAGAGAGAGAGAGAGAGAGAGAAAGTTTTGGAAGGCAGCTATGCTCACCACTATACCACCAACACCAACTAGAGAGAGAAAGTTTTGAAATGGAATGCATTACATAGGCTTGGAGTGATGATTTTATTTCCTAAAAATACATCAATTACTCTAAGAGGTTATTAAAATCCTACACTGAATAGCCACCCAAAGAAAGCCAATGAAGCTATTGTTATGTTTTTCTCCAAGAGGTTTGCCAATCTTAATCTCATGCATAAAAATTTAAGATGAGTCAAAATGTAATGATATTTTAAAACATAAAAAAATTATTAAAAAGTCATGAAATTTTAAGCCAGTAAACTATGATTATACGAACTAGATTATTTTGCTATCATGCAATAGTTCTTAAGAGCTTGCCCATGCATTACCTTTTCGTCTGCATTAGAATCCTCTGAGGTTACAAATGAGTAAACTTCTATTCAGAAAGGCCCTAGATTAGCTCAGGGCCACACAGCTGGTAAATGATAAAGACAGGTCTGGAGCAAGGATCTTCTAATTTTATATGCATATGTATATGTATATGTATGTACTGTAAATGCATGTTATCCTTTGAAGCAGAGGTTAAAAATTTGGTAGTGCATGGCCAAACTGGACCTTCAGATATGTTTGTTCACCATCTTAGTGTTGGCTCACACTGTATTTTAAATGTTTTGAATAAGTTGCAAAATGTAAATGTTGGGATATTTCCCACAAAGACTTGACTTTCATATTTATTTGGAAAAAATCAGAAGATATGGCTATATTGGACTCACATTCCCTTGTGGCAATGTACACTGGATCTGATTGGCTGCTTCTCTTAATTTGTGTGCTCTGAAATTTTCCCCAATTTCCACCACTCCTTATTGCCTTATAGCAGGTCTACTTCATTCATTTTTCTCTATCCACCTGGCCCTTGTATGTATATAAGTTTGTGAGTCTTTTATGAGTTTTAGTCTTTTGGAAGGATTATGTATTCATTTTAACAATGTTATTGTGGTTCAAAACATTTTTGAAATAGCTTTCAGAATCAGAATAAGAGTCACAGAAGAAAAATGGTGTTGGTATTTTAGCCCATTTAATTTTTTTAAATTAACAAGTGACTTTATCTGCTTGATCACTCAGGAAGAGTAGATAGAATGAGGAAAGCCGAGGATCTGAAGCTCAATTTCTGGGGAATATCAACATCAACATTTAGGAGAAGAGAGGAATTACAACTGGCAGGAACACCCAAGCTGGAAGGGGTCTCCGAGATGGGAGTTAAAAAGAAGAGAGCAATGATTCTGATCATACATGGGGACCACAGAGTAGCTCCAATGAAGTGTTGTTTGAAATTTAGAGGATAAAGATCAGAGTAGAGGTATACAAAACAACCTAAAATAAGCAGAATGGTCCTTTGTTCTGGTAACTCAGTTAGGAATGGATGGAACTGTTTTAAGATAAAGTATAACACCAACATGAAGTGAGTATAGCTTCAAGTGATTCACAGAGGCCAAGGAAGGGAAGGATAGAGAGTGTTGGTTGGGGTTGGCAATGTGGAATCCATGAGTGGGCTTTGGGAAAACAGTTTCAGTAGAATGTTAGAGACAGAAACCCATCTACAATGGGTTGAAGAGCATCGAGGAAGCACTGAGGGGCAGAGATTGGGTATGGACTTGTCTTTATTAAGAAGAGAGAAATGTCTGTGACAGGGGTTACAGTATCTGAGGAAATGTGCTTGTATGTGTTAATGATTAGATAAATTATATCATTAGAGGATTTATAAATGAAGAGAAGGAGCTATAGGAAGGCAGTCCAGGACCAAAAGACAGGACTGAGGGAATGGGGTCCAGGGGTGTTTTATAATGGTTTGAGCGATGGCACCATCATCAGAATGAAAGCATTGCTGCCAACGTGACTAAGTTGGATATTTATATTAAAAGTATCAATCATATTACTTTATAGTCATATCTTACACTGAGATTTATTTATCATTCGTGAAAATGTGCAATTGGTTTTCTGAGCTTTATGGGTTTAATTAATAACTTTTAAATGAGAAAATATGATTTGGCTGTTAAAATAGGAGGTTCTTTTGTTTGATGACTTGGATGGACAGATGACAGATAAGAGCTAAGTGAGGATGATTTTTTTTTGAGGATGATTATTTTTTATATTTGTTGGATTAATTTCAACGTGAAATACAAAAACATCTTGATAATTTTCTGCCCTCACATTATGCATTCTGATTCAAAGAGAAAAGTGTTAGTTGGCAATAGTTCCTTCAAAAGTCAAAAATTCTTCAAATACTCATTCAGTTGAGACAGTTAGGGAGCATCTGCTGTGCCCCAGGCCCTGTGTCGGGCATTGCAGATATGGCTGCAAAGAAGGCATCTTTGGTCTTTGTACTGATGCTGCTCACAGTAGGGGCTGTAAGAAAGCAAACAGGCCTTTACAGTAGCATGATGACTTCTAGAATGGGAGACACAGAGGGGCCTTAGGAGGATGCAGAAAAGCTACCTAATGGACACCAGTTATGGAAGTGGTTTGAAGTGAAACGAATGGATCAGAACAGGCTTTTTTGATGAATTAATGGGCATGTAAGCAAAGATCTGGAGAATGGTAGGATTTCTGCAGAAGAAAAGAAGCTGGGCTGGTGAGGAGGGGGAGTTGGGCAAGAAGAGGGCTCCTGGCAGGTGGGGGAAGCCTTAGCTCGGGAATGTGGAGAAGGCAGCATCATTCAATAGTTCTGGCACTGTCAGTGCAGGAGGAAGAAGGAACAAATGTGTCAGGAGAGGAGGCTGAGCTGGGGGCCTATCATAAAGGGTCCTATGAGGAGTTTGGGCCTTACCTTAGACTGACAGGATGCTAAGCAGGGAAGCACAGATGAGGTAGATTTACATTTTACAAAGATTACTTTCTCTGGTTGGTGTGGAGGTGGATTGAAATGGAACAAGACTGGGGACAGAAAGACCAGGGGAGACATGCTGGAGGCCTGATCTAAGGCAGTGACCCTGGCAAGAGAGAGAGAAACACATGGCAGACAGAAGAAAATAGAAGAATGGGGCTTATTGGTAAACTAGAGGCCTGGTGCATGAAATTCAAGAACAGGGAGGGTCCCTAGGCCTGGCCGGCGATCGGGGCCTTCCAGTTGCTCGGCCAGGGCCTCCATTCGTTCTGCGCTGCCCCCTGGTGGTCAGTGCATGTCAGAGTGAGCGATCAAGCTCCTGGTCTCCCAGTAGAACTCCTGAGGAGACACTTTGCAAATTAGCCTTTTATATGAACAGATTAGTGGAGAGTGGAGAGGGCCGACACACAGATTCCTGGCTAAGTGTCTGGCTGGTGTTTCCACTCAACAATCAAGGGAATGAGTGAAGAGAAGCAATTTTGATGAGGAAGAACCCTCTCTTTCCAGGCTTTTCTATCTCAAAAAGGCAAGCCAAGTTCAGGTGACACACAGGTACTTTGGGCTGCTTTTTAACCCATTGTTTGGATTCAATGGCCTCCGTGTGTGGGTCCCCTAAACATGTAGATGTTGCTCTCCGTGAGTTTCAAGCAGAGCAAAAGAAAGATATTTACCGGTGAAACTTCAGAAAAGCAAGCACACACTATTTTGAACTCTGGTGCCCACAAGATAAGTCATAATAAACATTCTACTTTTAATGTAACAGATTTTCCATTCCCCACCTTTGCACCAGGCATCTGCACACACAAATCAAAACCTTCTTAAGTCATGGAATAATTAAAAAAAAATAACATAAAAGCAAACAAGAGTGCTTCCTGTGCGGTAAATGGAAATTTTTTGCCCATTTTATTTTGCAGGCACACGAAAAGTAGTTCTGAATATTTAGAACCGTAAGTCATTGTGTTTATTGTTGTGTAATTTTCTCCTCTTGAGATAGAAATGTCACACCTAAATTTTGTTAGGAAATCTCTTGCGTTCAAATATATTTGAACTTCGTCTAGGACCTAAAGGTACCCTTCTTCCATCAAAATATGAGGCCAAAAAAAGTCATGTTTCCAGTAATTTCTGGCTAGATAAATGAAGACTAACATGAGAGTATAGTGTGGTAATTAAGTGTGGAATTCAGAGTTTCCTTCTCTGGGACTGACGTGCGTGGTTCAATCACTTATCGACTGTGTGACCCAAGGCAAGTGACTTAATTTCTCTATCAGTTTCCTCACCTCTAAAATGGGAATAATAATGGGGCCTATCTTATAGCAGTGAGATCTAAATGAGGTAATTATGTGAGGCACTATGTCTGGCACATAGCATGTGCTCAATAAATGTTCATTACTCCCTGTCCATCTTATTACCCCCTGCATAACTAGTTGAACTCTAGATCTGTGGCAGCTTTTATCAAATAAAGTAAAAGCTCTCCATACTGTACTTAGTTCCAGAGCTCGACCACAAGAAGGTTAGAAAAAGTCAGTTCTCCTTCACTGCCTGTGTCTTTGCTGGAAAAAGACTCCAATGTAATGACCATGCATCTGGAGGCATTTCCTCTTGATGCTGCCCAGGGTACAGTGGAAGGGAAAGGGAGGAATCAGGGTAGCAGGTTCCTAGGAGCTCTGGGGGTCCTATCTTTACTGTTCAGGCCAGCTCAGTCTCTCACATAGCTTCTTTCACACCCATTACTGAGGCCCATGAGCCCTAAAAATTGTGCCTGGGAAAACAGCAGCAGCAGCTTAGGGAAATCACTGCAGAATCAGCCCCCTACTTTGCCTCTGGAGCCCCTTGGCTCTGGTCCAGTATCCTTAATGACTCCTCTATGGCCCCAAACCTGGGTTCTACTTTAACGTCTGGGCATTTTAGACCGACACCTCGGCTGCCCTGCCCAACTGATTCCAACTTTACCTGGATGTCACCTCTGCAGGCTAAGAGTTGGTTCTGCCTGGTCACTTCTCAGAAACCCAGCGTGGATTCAACCTCCTGGAAGCTGGGTTAGACGCTGGGTGGTATTCTCAGAAGCCTTGGCACTAACAGTTCCACCTGCTTGGTTAAGACTGAGGATTCTGGAGATAGTGACCCTGGGGCCAGTGGCTCCTCATATCCCAGCCCTGCCTCTTACTAATCATACAAGGTAGGCCAGGTACTTTACACTCTTGAGCCCCAGTTTTCTTTATCTGTAAAATGGGTGATTAGTAGTTCCCATTTCATAGGATGGTTAAGAGGATTAAATAGATTAATAGATGTATAATATATGTATATATTATATAATATGTAATATATATGTATATAATAGACACACACACACAACGAATTCACTGAAATACTTGTGAGACAATGTAAAAATATTAGCTATATTTATATTACATTTTATGCATGTTAAATATATACTATTTGTACTTAATTTTATACATGTTTTGTATTAACATGTGTTCTTTCACATAAAACATTTGTGTACATATAAATACTATTATTTATATTATTATTACTGCTGTTATTGTTTACTCTATTCCCTACAGAGACAGAGAAATCATGGGTAGGCTTTTCCATTTTCTTGCTTTCATCTGAGGTTGTAAATGTGGAGTCCCTGGTTTCTACAGACTCCTTTGTAACGTGCAGAGCAGGGCTTATGTTGGATTAAAACTGACTCCATCATCTGGAAAATGATAATTAACAGTGAATGCCATGTAAATATTGTTTCTCAGCTTACTAGGTTACTCTTCTTTCAGATATCTTCATTGCAATTTCTGTAATATCATTTGTTTCTTTTCCTATTTCAAAATCTCAGGCAAATAGAAGACAGAAATGTGTCAAAATATGTTATTCGTCATGTGGCTATTTTTAGATTCTGCTATCCCAATAACTAATTTTCAGAAAAGTAGGGTGGTTCTGAAAAGAATAGGCATTGTCTCTGTCACTTGTTTTATTGGAACCACAATGAGGGTAGACTTTTTCTGTGTCGTCAAAATCCTAAACAATCCATGAGTTATGCTTAGTCCCCAGTAGCAATAATACCTCTCGTACAGCCACTGCCATCAATGAAAAGTCACATCCTTGCCTAGGGAGGTGGGTGGGGGAGGGGGGAGGGGTCATTGGAGGAAAGGCGGGGGGCATTTTAATACTTTCAACAATAAAGATACATTTTAAAAAAGTCACATCCTTGCCTTGATGGTAAGTGTGACATTGCATCAACCCCCACAAAGCCACTTCCTTTCCAGCAAGTAGAAAACATCTAGGAACATGAATTTTGCTGTTATTTTTTTCAGCTCTGTAGAAGAGGATTTTATCTGTTCTTGGCAAAGATGAAGTCGGACCTTTGGTATTTCTTTCTCTTCTGCTTCCAAGTTGAAGTTCTAACAGGTAAGTGGTCTACTGAATATTTCTTATTATGTTATAACTTAATAAGTGACAGTAGGAAAAATCAAAGGTAGAAAATTTACGCATCAAATAGAAAACAATTTTTTTTTGAAAGTAAGAACAATTGCAGAAGGGCCCAAGTACGCGGATGGCTAAGGGCATTTGTCACTCATGTCACTGTTGATGACATTGAGTTTGTACTGCTTCCTTTGATATTATGTTTTAAGATAAAGAAAAAGATTTCATCAGTCCATTAAAATTTTAAATTACCTGCTTGGAGTTACCTTTTAGTGGGTAAAGTAGAAGAGTGGCCTACTATTCTCAGAGAAAGATGAAAGGCAGAATGACTTGTGTCAACGGAATGAAAATGAAAAGTCCTGACATTGGGCTGGGAATTGTTTCTGAAGGAGAAAATGAAATGGAAGGACTTTGAGAATAGGATTTTGATTTTAATCTTATCTGGGTGGTCTATTGTTAGAAATGCCCAGGCCTCCACAGAGTTTTCTCAACACAAAGTGTCAGAATCCCTCTAAAAGGCCAAGGAGTAGTGGATGATGTAAAAACACACCCCAGCCCTTGTAGACATTAAAAAAATAATAGTTCTGAAGTCCTCAATTCTTTCTATCAGGTGGCACACGTCAGACTCTATTTAAACAATTTAAATAATACTATCTACTAAATTGAACTAATATATGTGTTTCTACTGCTTCTTACCCTGTAGATTTTATTTAGTATTACACTTATTTTATCCTTAACTCAGAGCCATGTGTTTGAGGCTGGGAAAAGAAAAGGGAAATTATATTAAGTTGGGGAGTTCCATTAACACTAAAAGTGAAATCACCACTTTTAGTAGGTATAATCTTATCTAGAAAGAATAAATTTTTTTAGTGGTACAAAAAATACACTAATTTTTTTCCAAAAATAAAAAAAACCCACCCAAAAGTAGACTGGTCATATGTTTGATCTTGCAGTGGCTCAAGGTGGCCCAAATGCTCTTGTAAAGAAGAATGAGGAATGAGGAAATAGGATCTACTTATAAGTCCCAAGGGCAGTTTGGGACAACTTGCTTGTCTAACTGTGGCTTTTCTACAACCCAATAGAACCCTTTAGTGACATAAATAACAAACAAATAGCTTCAGAATTAATATTCATTCACTTACTCATCAATTTATTCATACTGCGCCAAACACGTGCCATGCAGGAGGTACTATTCTAGCTGCTGTACATACAATGATGAGCAAAACTAGGTCAGTCCCTGCTCTCATGAAGCCAAATAAACGGTTGGGAGAAAGGCATTAATCATATAATCCCATGAATTAATGATAATTACTGGTAGAACTCAGTTCTATCATAGAATATAATAAAGAAGCCTACTAGACTGGGTGGGTGTGGAGGTGGTGTTGGGGAGTGTGGTTCGTTGAAGTCTTTTGTGTGGAAGTGGCACTTAAACTGATATTTGAAGGACAACTAGGAGTAAATGGGGAGAATGGTATGAGGGTTGGGAGGAACATTCCATTCCATGAGGAGAGTAAGTGCTAAGGACCTGTGGCAGGAGGGAGGAAGGTAAGGCCAGGGAACCAGAAGAAGGCAATGTGCCTGAGTACAGAGAAGGAAGGCATGGGGGATGATGCAAGATGAGGTTGGGAAGGAAAGCAGAATCCCAACATTGTTGTCTATAGGAAGAACTAACTCGCACATTTTAGGTCTATGAAATTTTGCAAGACTTTTCCTGCACTGGACACTAAAGACAAATAAATTAAAAAATTTTTAAAGCCATATAGGGAAACATGTCAAATGTGTTTTTGTCCTTTTGGCAAGGCTGTGGGAGTCTCAAAATGTCACAGTAGTAAATAACTTACTACTTTTTGACAAAATCTTTTTTCTGTTGGAACACTGAATTCTTTTGTGCATATGTGTGTACTAGTATATGAATACAAATGAAAGGCTTCTATCTCCTGGAGTTACCTCCATATGCTGATGATAACTATTTTTTTTTTTTTAGTTCAATGTGGAGACTTGAAACTTGAATGTCCCTTCTAGTTTTTATATCTATACTACTAAAAGGATAATATGTTAATTAGACAGGACATCTTCCTGACGTCCTTCCGGACAAAGCTACAGTGGCGGGGCCAAGGCAGAGGCGGTTAGGGGTGATCAGGCTGGCAGGGGAGAGCAGTTAGGGGCAATCAGGCCAGCAGGGGAGGGCAGTTAGGGGCAATCAGGCTGGCAGGGGAGCAGTTAGGGGGTGATCAGGCTGTCAGGCAGAGCTGGTTAGGGGCGATCAGGCAGGTAGGCGAGTGGTTAGGAGCCAGTGGTCCCAGATTGCAAGAGGGATCCCGGATCGGAGAGGGTACAGGCCGGGCTGAGGGACCCTCCCCCCACCCCCTCCATGCACAAATTTTGTGCATCGGGCCTCTAGTCAAAAATAAAAAGAGGAAGACAGACTCAAGAGTTTTGATCCTGTCAACCACCAGTTCTGATAGAATCTTTTGTTTGTCTGAGCCATGTTGACATAGACATGGGGCTTTCAATAATCAATTAAAGAGCGTTTAAATGTAACTTTTTTGAATTTGAGAAGTCAAACTTTTAGCAGACAACATTTATATTCTCCTTGGGCTCAGCACCAAAAAAATCCTTTTATGAAAGATTCAACAATGCCACCATCACCAACATCTCTATTGCACTCACAATTAAAACTCTTCATTTTGTACTATATAGGTCTAAAGCAAAATTCTCATAGTAGTATCTGTTTGCACATATTTAAATATGATGAAAGTTTCTTGTATATGTGAATCCATATTTTTACATTTCTACAGGCAGGTGACAGAATAATCATTAAGGATTTAAACCCCGTTAGAGCAAAGATCCAGACTTTGTTGCAGATTCAATGTGTTAAGCTCATATAATTTCATATCTAAGAAATGACAATCACAACATATATGTGACACCAATGTGATTAAGTGTTTGGGACAATTATATACTCAATATATCCTGAAGGAAAATACATATCTGAAAATACCTTCCAAATCTAGCCTAATGCATTAAGTGGCTCTTTAAGAGTGTGGACTCTGGTTTCAGATGATTTAGGTCCAAATTATGGCTTTACCATATATTGGCTCTATAACTGTGGGCCAGTAATTTAAAACCACAGTTTCTTCATCTGTAAAACAAGGATAAAAATAGACAATCTGACTGAAAAGGCTGCTATGAACAACAAATGATATAGTATGTGCAATGCATTTAACACAGTACTCAATACATAAGAAGCACTCCATGCTAATAAGTTATTGCTATTATTTTTGGAAGCTTATGAATGTTTAGATATTTATATAACTTCTAGACCTATTGGGCTTCAGAGAATTGGTTGGGAATCACTCAGTACTGAAACCAGGAAAGCCGGTGTTCGTGCTACCTGTCACTAACAGAACCAATAAGTAGAGACAAGGCCGAATCCTTATGGCGCTTTATTCAGATGGCCGGCGATCTGAGAAGATGGAGTGCTATACACCCTAAACACTGTCTCCCAGCTCATCTCAAGCTGACCCTTTTTATGAGAAGAAAAGAGTAGGTAAAGGATTTGGAATTCAGGAAAACAATTGGTAAGGGGTTTGGAATTCAGGGAAAATGACTAATCAGATAAAAGCTGCAATCTGGTGGTTTTCCGAGCATCCCTTCATCTGATGACTGGTGATTATCCGTGTCTGGGGAGCTGATGTTCTCTCCCTGGAGCACAATGACTCAGATACCGTCTTGGTCCCTCACAGTCCTCCTGGGGCACAAAGGTGGAGTTACTTGCGGGCCTCCTGAAGTCAGGGCAAGTCCAGCCATACATTCCAGTCCCTGGAACAATAGCTTTCTACATGCATTAATTACCAGGCCCATTAACTATATAACTGAAGCTAAGATTGTTAAATTCTTGAGTTCCCCATCATTATGAGTCTTTGTCTTTGGACTGGGAAACAAGCGTCCTCCGATATCCAGTAAATAGGATCTCTTGCCCTGCCTTTCTTGCTCTTCTCAGCCTGTTGCAGGAGTTACCCACCATGCTTACCCTCTATATTTTTCTATGTACAGTAGGTCTTTGGGTTACGTCGGTGCGACGAAACGCGATTTTTACCCTAAGTTGGAACCCACCTACTTAAGCACCTATGTCACTCAGGTGGAGCACAAACACAGCAGTAATGAAGTGAAACAGTAAACAAATTTAAAAGAAAGATAACAATTCCTGACCTTTACTTGTGGTAAATAAATAATAAAAAAACATAAAGCACATATGTAACAGACGTCGAAATGACGGAACTTTTTTTTTTTTTTTAATAAATAAATGGGAGATGGCGACGTAATCACGAAACGACGTACGTTGAGTCCGACATAACCCAAGGACTGTCTGTACTTATTCATTTAACATTATTGAGCTTCTAATATGTTCCAGGTCCTGGGGTTATTTTGGGGACCATGATGCAGTCCTTATTCTTTCATTAAAAATATATTTTCATTGATTTCAGAGAAGAAGGGAGAGGGAGAGAGAGATAGAAGCATCACGATCAGAGAGAATCATTGATCAGCTGCCTCCTGCATGCCCCCTATTGGGGATCAAGCAAGCCTGAATCCATGGCATGTGTCCTGATGGGGAATCAAACAGTGACCTCCTGGTTCATAGGTTGACCCTCAACCACTGAGCAACACTGGCAGGGCAGCAGTCCTTATTCTTGTGAAGCTCATATTAAATGAGAAAGATGGGCAAAATAATCATGCCCTAAACATATATGAATTATAAGTATATTGGTTTAAGCAAAATATTATTGAGAGAATAGAAATAGGAGTTGTTATTTTTGGGGGTGTGTGTGTCTCAGGTACCAATTCAAAATGGTTCTTAAAGAATGAATAAGGAGCCAAAACCGGTTTGGCTCAGTGGATAGAGTGTCGGCCTGCGGACTGAAAGGTCCTGGGTTCGATTCCTGTCAAGGGCATGTACCTGGGTTGCGGGCACATCCCCAGTAGGAGATGTGCAGGAGGCGGCTGATCGATGTTTCTCTCTCATCGATGTTTCTAACTCTCTATCTCTCTCCTTTCCTCTCTGTAAAAAATCAATAAAATATATTAAAAAAAAAAAAGAATGAATAAGGGTTTCTAGGCAGATAAAAGGGTAATATGATATTCTAGTCTATGGAAATGGAAGTAACAATGTAAAAAGAGTGGCCAAAAATTCTGGTATGGCTTGAATATATTGTCTGAGATGGTCAAAGGATTTTGTGTCATGGCAAAAATTTTTGACTATTTTTACCTCATAAGCAACAATGTAATAGAACCTTTGAAGCTGGGGAGTGAAATGCTTTTTGGAAATACCATTTTGGGAGCAACCTGGAGGAGGGACTCAGAGGGGAGAGACTGCTATTGAGAAAGACAGTCAAGAAAATGCTTTCACAGATGAGGGAAGACATTGAAAGATCTGAATTGGCACTGGGAGGGGAGGTAAACAATGGAATTCATAGGCATCCTTGAGCTGTGGTGACCAATTGGATCAGGAGAGTCAGAGGGGGAGAAATAGGACGACTCTGAGATTCTGAGAGTCGGACAAGTGACTCCTTCAAAGAATGAGGTTTTGGGGTTTGTGAGTGAATATTAAATTCAGTTTGGAAATGCTAATTTTGGTGTGTCAGGGGATTTCCAGGTAGAGATGTTGAAAGGAAATAGGAAATATTCCCTGAAGCCAAGGGGAGGGGTGGACTTGAGAGAAAGGTGTGAGTCACTGGAGCCTTAAATGTAAACAAGTTCACCCAGTGGCCACCTTGTCTGTGTGCCCTAAGGGCCTTGCACAGCAGTTGAAGGATGGGAAGCATGTGGATATTCATGAGTACTGATAAAATCCTCTCTCCCTCTCCCTGGAAGAGAGTTGGATCTATTTTAATCTCATGTGATTTTCCTAGGAGGACAATTTCAAATCAATGGCAATGAAATAACTAAAGAAGTAACTTGTTTGCAAATTAATTACTTAGTGAGTATTTGCTGCAGAGTTTTATATCACCTCTGGGATTTTTCAATTTTCTTGAAGAAAATCGGTTTTTACTAGAAGAAAATTAATCTCTCATTTAACTTAGAGGACAAAGCTTGTTTTATTCCCCAGTACAAATTCCTTGGAGAGTATGGAGCATATAAACAATTCACATGTTCTGTGTGTGTGTGTGTGTGTGTGTGTGTGTGTGATTGCTTTTTTAATTTTTATTTTACATTTTCTCCTTTTCCACATTTTTGGCCTTTTACCTTGTTAATGTTAAGTGTTTGGATTGGGCTTATTTTGCCTACTCTTCCTATTGATTTCAATCACATATGGGTGCCTTTGAACAATAATACAAATATAGAAATGATGTATGTATTACATTTTTAGCTAGTAGACTCATAAGAAATGACAATGCTTTCATGAAAGGTGAAAAAAGTGGTAGAAAGCACATTTTTAGAATTTCTTAGTAAAAGATCAAATGTTACAGAAACCTAAAATAATCATTGCAATTTGTAGAACTTGCCTCTATGTCACATTCCTGTGCTGTGCTCAGCTAAAGTTTATCATGGTTTTATTACAGAAAATGTGTTTAATAAGCACTATCAATAATGTGAACTCAGGAGATCTTATCTTTCTATCACCGTGACACCTCTGGGAGGTTTGTGGTTAGAAGTCTGAGTTAAAGAGACCAAAGTCAAATTGCTGATTTGTCTCACATCACTGAATTGTGTGAATTTTCTGAATGTTTTTGTTAAAAGATTTTCAACCAGGGATAATACAACTGCTTACAAAGAGTCGTGGCAGGATGGGTTCAAACAAGACTGTCTTATACTGAAGAAATGAAATAGTTTAGATATTAAATGAATCAACTTGCAAATAAACTTTTGGACCATAGGGCAATTCTCAGGGGAATACATTTTTCGTCAGAGAATTTTCTTAACAGCTCCCCAAAAAACAACGATGCAAATGCTTTTATCCTCTGAAAAAAATTGAAAACCTAAAGAAGTCACCTAATATAAAGATTCTGTTTTTTCTCTTGAAAACATTAGTCTAGTAATATTATAAAAATCATAGTTAGCAGCAGTTAACAGGTTTGAACCTCTTTTGGGAAGATTGTACCCTACAGACATGTAGTCAACGTGATCAAGAAGATATAGTACCTGTTCTCTAGAGCAGCGATTTTCAGCTGGTGTGCCACAAGAATTTTTAAAACTTGCAATACCTGACTATTTAGTCAGGGACATTAAACTCTTCCCCTTAGATTGTGAAATAAAAATAAATGACAACAGCCAACACAACAATAACCATCTGGTGTGAATGAGTCAAAATTAAACTTTTTTTGTCAGATTGGCAAAAAAATATATCTTTTGGGGTGCCACAGAATTTTAGTAATTAGTTTATGTGTGCCATGAAATAAAAAGGTTGAGAATCACTGCTCTACGGTATTTATAATCTGAGAATACCAACAAGAAGTGAACAGATATAATATCAACACAAAAACTAAGACTTAATAACGAGATTTTAAGACTCATTACCAGGATTCAAGAGAACATATTCCTATTTGTATTTTTAATAATGTATTAAATGCTAAAAGACATAGCATGGTGATTATATCACAAATCACTCACGTGCTGTGGTTAGGAAACATCTAGGTGTTTTAGAATACTCATTGGTCCCAGAACCCCTGCACATTGGACAAATATAATGACTGTGCACTCTGGCGGTCCTGATAACCAACCAGATTTAAACCTGACCTTCCCTCACATAAAAGAGCCAAGAAAATCATTAATCATCTAAACACATCTTTATGAACTTGGGAGATACAGGTAAAGAACCTGTTTCTTTGAAGCTCAAACAGATAATTTACATTAGAATGTGATATCCTTGTTGAAGAGGTGTCTTTTATGCTTGATTGTATATTTGCATGTCCTTGTTTCCAGAAGAAAGGCAACATGGTATAGCTAACCTTGGGATCATATCCCACCAATGAGCTATAATCCTGGGCAAGATGATCCCTTTTTTGGTTCCAGTTTAGCTTAATAAATGTAAATGTAAAATGAAAGGCTTAACTGGATCATTTCTAAGAGCCCGTTGGTTCTTACATTCTATAGTCAATGCTTTATCTCCCAGATTTATAAATATCTACATATTTATCCATCCATCCATCCATCTATCCATCCATCTATCCATCCATCCATCCAAGAGGTATTTCCTGTGATCTACTACATACCAGGTACTATTACAGAAACTTGGGATGTATCTCTATAATAAGATGAACAAGACCCCTGATTTTAAAGATTACATTATGGTGGGGTAACTAGACAATAAACAAGTAAACAAATAAACCAGATAATTTCAGATAATGATAAATACTTCATCTCGGGTAATATGCTATAAAATGACTTGGGGTGTGTTTTGGATTGAGTGGTCAATGGTTGCTGGAGAAGTAAGAAGTATATGAAGATTAGAGAGAACATTCCAGGCAAAGAAACAATAATTTCAAAGCCCTAGGGACCAGCTTCTTGTGTTTGAGGACTAGGAAAAAGAGCACCGTGACTACAATTCAGAGAAATAGAGTGGGTCATGTGTGTCATTGAAACCAAGGTAAGGAGTTAGATTTTATTCTAAGTGAAATGGGAAGGCCCTACATGTTTGACAGGCATGGCAATGGCACTATCCAGTTGTGTGTGTTAGAAAATCATACTGGTTTCCTTTAGGAAAATGAATGGTACATCGGAAAGAGTGAGAGCAGAGAGTTAGGAAGCTCTTGTAGTCCCAGAGAGAGATGATGCTGGTTTGGATAGTTGTAGTTTAGATGGAGAAGAAGTGAATACATTCTACTGGGCATAAAACAGGAAATTAAACTTTCTTCCTGTAGAAAGATTTTTAACAGTGGTGAACACTCAGTCTGTGGTGAACACTCTTTATCTTCATGTGGTTCCCTGCTTCCATAAACCTTTCCTTGGTTGTTGCTAGTGACACTCCCACCTTAAATTAAACCCCAAATATTTCATGCACCCAAGAAGTTATGTGACCTTATAGACAAATAATTTAAACTGCCTAAGCCATCAGTTGTCTGTACATGGAAGAATCAGACTTGATATATGATTTCTAAGTTTACTAGGTCTGACTGCATATGATGCTGGGTAGAAGTTGATGTTACAGGAAATGTGTATAAGAATGTGGTGGTGTTTACTGGTATAAGGGTGTCTGAAACACGGACAAGCAATGTATGTAAGAATGTATGGGTATTTGAGATGGAGATGGTATGTTAGGGAGAATGAGGAGAGTGTGGGAGAGGACATTTTGAAGGATGATTTTATATTAAGAGTTGGTATCTGGAGAAAATTTAAGCATGGGAGAAAGGAACAAAGGGCAAGATGAAAGAGATTGGGGAAGGGGACACTTGCAATTTTTAATTATTGATGTGGCAGAGGAACTGATCAAGCAGATTTGACCCCTAAGCACTGGCTATAAAAATGGTTGTTGAATGTTAGCCTTGGCGATAAAAACATTCAGGGAGGGTGAAGAAAAGCTTCTAGCTGTTTCTCTTGTTGTATAAAGTAATATACAGATTTTCCTTAAAGTGCCTGTCTATCCATTAAATGCTTCAGTCATGGTTACAGGTATAACCTCCTTTTGATACTGTTTTTCAAATGTCACCAAAGACTAAGGAGAATTTGTGATTAGGTATTTGAGCATATCTGCTCTATAGATGCCAGAATAATTATGAAGCAACCCATTAAATGCCATACCTAGTTTCTTTAGTTGAAATCATTCAAATTACAAACAGACTTGCCAAGTGGTTTTCCAGATGGAGAACTTAAGCATTGAGTATGTAGAAACTTAAGTCAGGCTTTTTATCACTACATCTATATATATAAAAGCCTAAGTGACCGTCTGACCATTTGACTGTCCGACCGGTAGCTATGATGCGCACTGACTACCAAGGGGCAGATGCTCAGTGCAGGAGCTGCCGAGATGTGGTGATCTGGCAGCTGTAGTTCTTGGGTGACGCGCCTGGAACCAGAGAGAAGGAAGCCCGATTCCAAGGTGTGTCACCCTCTTGCAATATGGGACCCCACGGGGGATGTTGGAGAGCTGGTTTAAGTCTGATCCCTGCAGGCCAGGCTGAGGGACCCCACCAGTGCACGAATTCATGCACTGGGCCTCTAGTTTGATAATAAAAAGGTGACTCGGTAATTTTTATATAAATTATGATAAAATAAAAGATTAAGCATGTCCAGTAGAAATGACACTTAGGAGGGAATCTCCAGTTACTCCTCTGATGTCAATGGCACAAACCATTGGCCGTGTCACTCAAGAAAACTTGAGGTAGTCTTCCTAGCCCTACCAAAATACTTTTCATTTTTCCTAACTCCCTGAAATAGCCCCCTAAGATGCTGGAATAGAGAAAGGATTATAGGAACATGGTTTCTTCTCTGGAAGACCCAACAGCAAAGAAATAGCTTTCTTGCAGTCTCAGATGGTATGTTCTGATCCTGGATCCATGGTGACTAAGGGTTAGAAAGAACTTTAAGATGTTTTGGTCTCACCGCCTAACCCTAACTGTAACCATGAACCTAACCCTTTCACAGATGAAGAGGCTGAAGTCAAGAGGGGCACTCTAGTCACAGAGGCTTGCTAATGCCAGGGCCTGAATTTGCCTCTGGTTTCCTTGGGAACCACTGAATTGAACTTTTTCCTTCTTGTACCACCAACCATTTTGTGTGCACACAAAAGGGGAAAAAATTGATGACAAAATCATCTTCAGAAATAGAGAGCAATGCATTTATGTCTGTTTGTACACACAGTGGCTGCAGAAACTTTTAGTCCAAGATGTCTTTGTGGTTTACTTACTGCTGTTATAAAGTCCTTGAGAAATTTACTTTGATTATTTCTAAAGGAACTGAGAACCAGCCCACTGATTTTATCTTCTACAGCAGACAGTAGAGACATAAGCATCCAAACAATAGCAGCAACATAATTTACTCAGACAAATAAGTCCCCAAGCAAAACAACTTTCATTTTTATATAATACAGGCTTCATCTCTACTCATGCTATTGGTTTTTTCCCATTTGCTTATATTATCCCCTCTATTTTTAAAATGAAATAAGCATTGTTTTTATGTACTTTAAAAAATGTAATTCTAGAACAAAACATCTATAAAGAAAAGTGAGCAAACATAAATGTCTTGTTGATGAGTAAGTTATAAAGCATACTACCTCATTCCTACAATCACCACAGGTCAAGAAATACAGCATTGTCAGCACATAGAAGTCTTCCATGCCTATATTTTCCTTCCTGGTTTCAACTATTCCAACTCTTCTCCCCTTTTAGACTGAACTTTGTGATATTCACTGAGGTTATATATTCTGTTTCTATCTATTCTTTTAGTCATTATCACAATATGCATACTTCACTTATCAAAGTTTCAAGTTACATACACCTTTTACTGTCTTTCTAGACAATACGTTCTAGGTCAGTGGTCAGCAAACTCATTAGTCAATAGAGCCAAATATCAACAGTACAACGATTGAAATTTCTTTTGAGAGCCAAATTTTTTAAACTTAAACTATATAGGTAGGTACATTGTTATTAACTTATTAGGGTACTCCTAAACTGGCCTTTGCTAGAAACATCCTCAATCTGATTGAGGTACGTTTGCTGAGGTCGACCCCTTCCAACTCTCCCATCCACACTTGTCATCTGAAACAAGTATACAAGATGAGTGTGGATGGGAGAGTTGGAAGGGGTCGACCTCAGCGAATGCACCTCAAAACAATGTACCTCCCCTGTGCTGCGTATCCCGCGGCCTGCCTGTGCCATGTCTCCTGTCGCCCGACTGACCAACACCCCCCACTTCTTCTAATGCCACTTCTTCAAAATAGACTCGCCCAGGCCGAAAACCGACTTCTGTGCAAGGGCCACGAAGTTTCAATCGCACTGTATGTGCGCGCCCGCATGTGGTATTTTGTGGAAGAGCCACACTCAAGGAGCCAAAGAGTCGCATGTGGCTCACGAGCTGCGGTTTGCCGACCACTGTTCTAGGCTGGTGGGTAGTTTCACCACGTTGAAGATATAAGACATAATTTCACTGTATCATGGCTTTTATGGTTGTTGCAATATCACCTGTCAATCTAATAGGTGCTTCTTTGAAGACAATCAATCTTTTTTTTTTCTCTCCCTCTTGCTGTTTTTAGGATTTTCATTATGTTATTTGTAGATGTAAGTATTTTGAAAACACCTGCTAGTGATTTGTTGGGATTCTTGAATCTGTGGATTATGACTGCACTGTGAATAAATTTTCTAACCTATTTTTTCAGTTTATCAGCTCTCTCATTAGCTTTAATACTCTTAACCTTTCCATTGAGTTTTTAATCTGTGTGGTTTTTGCCAGTGTTAGTTGTTGATTTTCGTTTTATTCAAATTAGTTGATCTTTTTTTGAGTTTTCTGTGCTCTGCAGGTATTATTATAAGTTTGTCTTTTGTTTCCTTAAACATAGTAAGCTCAGTTGTTTTATTTTGTGGGTCTGATAATTCAAATATATAATTGTTTGTGGATTTGTTTTTGTAGTCTGTTGTTCCTGTTATCTTGTTTCCCTTTGTGTCTGATTATTTTTTATGGTGTGTTTATCATTGTATTTAAATATTATTTGTAGATATGATTTGAGGCCTATAAATTTTTTTTCCTGGAATAGTTTGCATTTTTACTTTCAAAAGCCTCTGGGTAATAATAATAATTTAAAATCACCTTAAACAAAATGTAAGAATTGAGATAGACCATTGAAGAGATTCAAAGGTGGGTTATAATCTGCATGAGGGCTGGTTTACTTCTGGTTTACCTATACTCCAAGGATGTAACCTTTTGGGATCCAGCTTATTGAGGAAAGGGTTTTCTACTAGATTTCTCACTTTTCACACTCTGGGAGTTGAAACATAAAAACAAAAGTTTGAATCTGGGAGAACAGCAAATGCTTTCAGAGTAAAGTAGCTCCTAAGCTCTGCTTATCTCTCTGAGTTCTAGTTCTTCAAATTTAACTAGTATTTTCTTCTCTTTTAATAATATTTCAGGACATTTTGTTCAGCATTTTAGTTGTTGGGGTATGGGTTGAGTTTGAATAACCTGGACTGCCATAACTGAAAGCTAGAATACCTGTGTGTATATTCACAAGCAAACCCCAAGTTGAAAATCTATTCCCAAGTAATATGAGAGATATACATTGAAGTCTACAGATATTAAGAAAAATAAGTAACTGTGGCAAATCTTAAATAAAATTAAGGCAACTGTGATAAATCTTAAATAAAATTAATAAAAAATCTTACGTAAAATTTTAAATAAAATTTGTGCAAGTAGAGTTGTAGTAAATGAATCCTCCTGCATAATGCTAGTCATATTATAAATTGGAGCAGTTCTTTCAGCATTAGTAGATGCTTTAACAAATTATGATAGATTAACACTATGGCCTTTTATACCATCATTACAAAGGATAATTATGATGACTATGTCAAAATGGAATGTTTATAACATTAAATGACGATGGAGGAAAACAAAATAATATGCTTGCTATATAAAACAAATATGTATCTGGATGAAAAAAAGCAAAAATATTTCAGAATAAAGATAGAGATTTTAAAACAAGTAGAAAACTCATGATAATATCTTCCTCAAAACAATTTCAGCATAAAAATTTCTCACATTAAAAGAAAAGAAGAAAAAAAGAAAGGCAATGAGCAGTTTGAACTTACCCTATATAATAAAAGGGTAATATGCAAATTGACTGAACGAGGGAATGACAGGTCACTATGATGCGCACTGACCACCAGGGGGCAGATGCTCAATACAGGAGCTGCCCTCTGGTGGTCAGTGCACTTCCTGGTGGGAAGCGCTGCTCAGCCATAAGCTGGGCCTAAGCTGTCAGTTGGACATCCCCTGAGGGCTCCCAGACTGTGAAAGAGTGCAGGTCAGGTTGAGTAATCTAATAACTGAGAATCTGTAGCCAGGCCAAAACCATTTCAGTCTCCTCCTTCAGTGATCTCTATGTAGCTCACAAAAACAACCTTGGCTTCCTAGAAGATTAAAATTACTTTTAAAAAATGAAACAGTAAGCAAATATCTGCGGCCTTACTTTTTTTTTTTTTTTTTATCAGACTTTAATTTAGTTTTCAATGGATGAGGTTCTGAGAAGACACACATTTCTATCATTTGAAAATGATGCATCTGTTCTTTTACACTCTAGCAAGAGAATATAATATCAATGTATATTTAAATATAATCACTTATTTTTAGTTTAAGCTATTTGTACTTTTAAGAATTTTTTCTTAACTGCATCATTCCCAAAATCTCTTCCCTAAACTTTCGTTGTTTGAGTAAGTGCAAATCCTCCCTCAATTTCAATATTAAAAATCATTTCCTCAAAGTGGCATTTTCTTATTTAAAAAAATATTTTTTATTGCTTTCAGAGAAGAAGGGAGAGGGAGAGAGAGATAGAAACATCACTGATGAGAGAGATCATTGATTGGCTGTCTCCTGCATGCTCCCTACTGGGGATCAAGCCCACTACCTGGGCATGTGCCCTGACTGGGAATCGAACAGTGACCTCCTGGTTTATAGGTAGATGCTCAACTGCTGAACCATGCTAGCCAGGAAAAGTGGCATTTTCTGATTCTACAATAGAAATTAGAACCAATCTCACCACCTTTATTCAATTAGTACTCCATTCCTTACACAAATTATGGTGCATTACTACATATTTATTTATTTACCATCTTTTTCCAAAATGGAAGCTGCCAAAGGGCAGGAACCGTATCTGTTTCATTCATACTCTGTAAATATATTATCTAATACACTGCATATTATATATTCATATATGACAAGCTTCTGGTTAGGCTTCTTCTAGGGCACAGTTTTAACTATTAAGCTCTTTTATTGTTGTGAAGTATTTCATTTTTATGACTTTATGAAGAGATTACTTTTGTATTCAAATATAATTATTAGGGCAACCTATTCCTAAAATGTCGCTTTTGCTTTTTTTTCTTTTTATCCAGAAGAAATCGATGATTTTGCCAAGTCTAAAATATTTACATTTCACAATGGAGGTGTACAAATGTTATGCAAATGCTCTGAGAACATCCAGCAATTTAGAATGGAGTTGCTGAAAGGGACGCAAATAATCTGTGATTTCAGTAAGACAAAGGGAAGCGGAAACATCGTATCCAATCAGAGTCTGAAATTCTGTCAATCATCCAATAACAGCATCTCTTATTTTCTGAATAACTTGGACAGTTCTCATGACAGCTATTACTCCTGCAGACTATCAATTTTTGATCCTCCTCCTTTTCGAGTGAAGTTGAAGAGTGAATATTTGCATATTTACGGTAAGACATTGTTTTCATCTTCTGGATGTAACTGTACATGTGCATTTTGACTTTTCTTGCTAATGAAAACAAACAAATAAGTATATTTTGTGTTGGAGTTAATTTAGGTGCAATTGATGACAATTACTTATGATGAAAATATGTAAGAGATGATTTGTTAATAATAATAGATATTAATCAGTAATATGCAATTTGATAATGTAGATTGCTGACTTAGAAATAGATCATGTTGTCTCTAAAACAAATATGCCATTGCCCGGCCGGCATGGCTCAGTGGTTTGACCTATGAACAAGGAAGTCCCAGTTCGATTCCCGGTCAGGGCAAATGCCTGGGTTGCAGACTCAATCCCCAGTGTGGGGCGTGCAGGAGGCAGCCAATCAATGACTCTTTCTCATCATTGTTGTTTCTACCTCTCCCTCTCCCTTCCTCTCTGAAATCAATAAAAATATAAAAAAAAATTAAGACACATATGCCATCAAAAATCATGAAAAATGAAGACAAATATCCAAACCCGTGGCTTAATGACTATTACGTCTATTCACATAAGGCTGTGGTTTTTGCTGAATTTGCAGAATGCAGTGAAATGACTGAAAAGAACAGTTTTATGTCATTACTTTTTCTACTTATTTTTTTTGCAAAAATATAGACAGAAAAGTCCTTTTTATTAGTCACATTTGTAAACATATTTGTGTGTACAGTCTTTTACGTTTTAGTTTTTGGATCCTTGCTATAATACTAAAATGATGTTGTTTACTATTTACTGGGTTTCATGGTTGCAATGAAGACAAGCTCATTTGATTAAATCATTCTTTTACATTTGTTAAAAAAAAAAACCACACAAAACACCACCTTGGGATTCAGCAGTGAAAGAGGGGATTTGATTTTTAGAATTTGTTTTTAACATTTCTTTTCTCTAATCCAGAATCACAGCTTTGTTGCCAGCTGAAGTTCTGGTTACCCATAGGATGTGCAGCTTTTGTTGCCGTCTACATTTTTGGATGCGCATTTTTATGTTGGTTTAAAAATAAGGTGAGCAATGTCTATCTTTTCTTGCATCAATTTTACTGAGGAATATCAGTGGTCATTTACTCATCGAAGTACATATTACTCTTACGAGAGTAAATGGATCAGCAGGTAGACTATTTTTTCTCTCTCAAGATATACCTACTAACTAAACTACTAACTTGGAACAGAAGCTTATTTTATAACTGCTTCATTTCAAAACTTATTCGATGGCTTACAAAGAGATATGTTGTTATTATTCAACAAGGATGAGACAATTGAGGCCCACAAAAGACAAAAAGTCAGGAGGAAGGTAAAAACATAAAAATAGATGCTTCTTGCTTTTAAAAATTATTTAACGTGGGCTGCACATTTTATTCTAAGCTACCTAAGAGTCGGGATGAAGATGAAACTGTTCTGTTTCACTCCATTGGTTAATTAAGAAATAATAATAAAAAAAGGAGACATATGTAATACTCTTTGTAATACTTTAAGCAATAAAACAATTAAAAAAAAAAAGAAATAATCAGTGAGAAAATCTTATAAGGTACCAGTAGTAGCTGAGAAGTAAATGGCCAGCTTGTTTCCATGGTAAATTATTAGGGCTCCTTATTTTAAAAGAAAAACCACTGCAAAGCCATGCAGAATGATAAAACAACAACAATAATGACAACAACAAGAATCTGTGCTGAAAATATCCTTTTTAGCCTTTTGCAATACACGTTATCAGAGAACTTATACCTCCCTGCATGATGCAAGTCTGCTAATACCCAAGTGTATCCACAGTGTGACCATTGACCAGACGGTGAGTATATTTGTGCCAAATGGAATATGAAAAAAGAGATAAAGAAGGAAGAGAATGAGATAGAGCCCATGATCTAATTCTACAGAGGAAAGGACAATAAAGGCCAAAATGAGGAAGTCAGCTTTTTTTATTTAAAACCCTTTTCATGTTGTTCTACTTAGCCAAAAGCCAGGACCCCAAGTCCCATTATAACATTTCTCACATACCACTCCGACAAAGAATAGAAAGCAGTAAACAAATAAACCAAAACAAACAAACCAACAAATAACAGGGATGGAGATGGGGGAGAGCAGATGACCAACCTGTTTTCTGACTTTCTCTTTCAGAGGCATCGATCCAGTGTGCATGATGCGAACAGTGAGTACATGTTCATGGCAGCGGTGAACACGGCGAAGAAGCCTGGGCGCACAGGTACAGCAACATTTAGGGCTTAGGGAAGGGAAGAGCTGTCTTCATAGTAAGCCTGGAATTTTCATTTATGATTTTTTAAAAATATATTTTTATCGATTTCAGAGAGGAAGCGAGAGGGAGGAAGAGATAGAAACATCAATGACGAGAGAGAATCATTGATTGGCTGCCTTCTGTTGGGCTTGTGCCCTAATTGGGAATTGACCCCTGACCTCCTGGTTCATAGGTTGATGCACAGCCACTGAGCCACACCGGGCTTAATTTATGATTTTAGAGGGAGGAATAATGCCTCTAAGTCTGACTTTTCGTATTTTCTGTGAAAAACTGAATTTTTATTTTACCTGATTTTATGTTTTTCTCCAGTGAATTGAAAACAAACAAGGTTATAAACTACTATTAAAATTAAACAAGTTCATAAATCACTATTGTACCAAAGAAATTTTCCAATTGATATTTTAAAAATTGAGATGATTCAAAGTCTCCCTTGTTAAAAAAAAAAGATCATTAAGTCATACAATGAGATTTACTGAATATCAATCAATTAAGTGCAAAAATCACTGTGGGAGATGTATAGATACATGGAGATTTTAGACTGAGATTTGGAAGGGAGATCTGGGTTGGTGTTAGCATGGGGAGGACGGAGGAATTGGTGAAGATATTGTTAAATTGTGCAAGTTTAAAGAACTTGTGTATATCACAGAAGGCCAGTTAGGTGGGAATTTGACCTTTTCCATTCAGATTAAGTGTTGTTAACTTGAGTGTCATTAAGTTGAGGAGCATTCAGAAAAGTTGAAGCATCTATTGTAGAAAAGGTGTAAATTTTATGCTTTAGAGGTTGCAATGATATGAGGTATATGATGAGATAGAAGCCATTGCATTTTTGCCACAACTCAGTGGTGCAGAACTTATATTAAAGAAACACACGAAACATCTGCCATAGAATTAAAGTATAGGGAGGGAGCTAAATGCTCTTTTAGTCCATCTCACTTTTCAGATGCAAGAAATTATTGATGCTCAGGGTGTTCAGTGACATCTTTGTTCCCCAGAGATTGATACCATAGCTTTGACACTAGCAAAGAGCCTGTGTTTCATATAACTTTGCTATTTAAAAAAAAACAACATTTCTCTTAATCTCTGTGCTCTTAATAATGTGTCTGCTTTGGTATGGAACTCTTAAACCCTGAGACAGAGACTTGTGGGCAAGTAATTTAGGTGGAAAGCGACTCCAAGAAGAAGGGGTGAGGGAACAGGGAGAGTGAGACAGGTAAGGAGGAAACGCAAATGGAGGTTGCATTACTGAGATGTCAGCTAGAGGCCACAGGATCTCTGAGGAGTGTACAGATGTCTTCCATAAGTGGGGCTTTATCCATTGGCTCCCACCCCCACTGCTTTAGGGTTGCCTACAGAGCACCTTAATCTCCCACGTCCCTAAGCTTGCCCTGTGTTTGGGATGAGGGGCTCAGAAGTCTTCAGAGAAAACCCTGAGGCAGAAAAGCAGAGAAATGCACCATGGACTATTGTGCTAGCTAGAACCATCAGTATGCACAAAGGTGTCCACCCCTTGAGGCTGAAATCAGAGGTGGGTGGTCTCAATTTCCACCTACCAAGCCTAGTACATCTCTTCCAATTGGATTTAAACAAATAACTATGCAAATGGCCAGAGAGTAAGTTTCTTGAGGGGAAGCAGGACCTTCCTTCTCTATATTCCGAAAGGATTACACATATCCAATTCCAAGCAGAGCCTGACCCAGCACCTCTGTCAAATATTTATTGAAATATTATTATGTGATGATCTCACTCATTTATGGATAATTAAGACCATTATAAACTGATGAACAAAAACAGATACAGAGGCAGAACAACATCGAACAGACTGTCAAACTACAGCGGGAAGTCCGGAAGGGCTGGGGGGTGGGTAAGAGATCAACCAAAGGACTTGTATGCATGCATATAAGCATAACCAATGGACACAAGACACTGGGGGGTAGGAGGAGTCAGGGGCAGGTCAAGGGGAGAAAAAAAAGGAGACATATGTAATACTCTTTGTAATACTTTAAGCAATAAAACAAAATAAAAAAAAAGAAAGATTATTATGTGAATAGCACTGTGCTGAGTAATGTGTGTTGAGCAGAGGGCAGGAAGACCCAAGACCGTCCTTGTGTTCAGTTTGTAATGTCATTGGGAGAGGTGATATGTTTGCATGGATGGTGGAGTTTCGTGTTAATGTCAAAAGTACGTAATTGCGAACTGTACATTTCAGATAATATCTGTTATCTAGGAGTTGAGAGTGGGCTGAGCAAAACTGTATGGAAAATGTGGACCTGGTGCTGGGTCTTGACTGATAAAGGAAAAGTTTGAATGGGGTGTGTCTGTGTGCGTGTGCATGTGCATGCATGTGTGCGTGTGCACGTGTTTATAAGAGGCAGAAAAAGGGGGAAAACTTGAGGAAGGAAATGGGCGCATGGAGAGCTTTAAAAGAATTTATGTTGCATTGTTGTTACAGATGTTGCTCATAACTTGGGACTCTCTAGCACCCAGGCATGAACCACGTTGGCCATCTCCCTGCTACTTGAAGTGCAAGATTTCCTCATTTCCTGGACCCTGGAGAGTCTGGCTTGATTCGACTACATACATCTTCTACTGATGTTTTGTTCAACCTGGACCAGTAACTGTATCAGTCAACAGGGACATTAACAGACTGCCTCAGAGCTGCTGAGTTCTATGGGAACAAACACCCTCTTGCAACTTAATAGAAAGCCGGGGTCACGTGTACCAACAAACAGACCTGGCTGGAATGGAATCACTTTCACATCTGCTTCTAGCCAGTAAAACAAACACATCTACAAACATTGTTAAAATACGCCAAGGGCACTGAATCCACAAAGCAAACGGACAGCCGAGGGCCAACATCGGTCCGCAGTTCACTGACAGACTACCTCTTCTTCTTGTAGGATGGATGAGCTTCCTTTTTTAAACCAGACAGTAGAGGAGTTGCTTTAAAACTGTAGCTATTTTATTTCTGAGGTGTCAATGTGCGACTATAATGTACTGATGCATTAGTGCACAGTACTCTTCTCCAACTTCTGAACTCCTGTCCGCCACTCTACCAAGAGTTTAGATACCTTCTGCTCTCAATTTTCCTTTTAAAAATACTTCTACATGACTATTTGACAGATGCTCTGAGGAGGGAGCTATATCTATGTTTTTTCCTCTACTGCTCCATAAAATACATAATATATATATATATATATATATATATATATGTATATATATATGTATATATAATTATATAATATATAAATATATGAGTATATATATATATATAAATACACACACACACACACACACACACACACTCTGATGAATATGGTTTACTTATATTCTTCCTACAAGAATAGACATCTTTTTTCCCCTAGATTTAGTTAACATGGTGTATTTGCTTGACTTGGTTTTAGTGGTAGGAAACATTGGCCAGAATCGAAAGTGACTTCATTTTATGATCCTGTTTTCTACCATTACCTATGTTTTCAAGGTGCTATTAAATTACAAGCTGGGCTATTTTTGTAATCAAGGTCCTGGGGTAGAGACAATGATCTACTCAGCATCAAAGCTGCGGTCTCCGGAGGTCACTGCCCAACTCTGGCCCTGCTGCCTCTGGGCTCCACTGGCTGAAATGAGCCCCATCAGCCTGGAGCAGCCATCAGACCTGGATGGAATTCCACGGGTTGAGAGACTCCCCCGAGCAAGGGCCAACCAGGCGCTGTTGCTCTCAGAGGCTGATGTCATCCTGGGACCACAGTGGGCGAGCCTGCATTTGTCCCTCCAGGATTTGTGAAGAAGCATCAGCATGATGGCCTCGCCTAGAAACCATGCCACTTGGAAGCTGGCCTGGACCTTCAAGACAGATTTGGTTGGAAGTTGCCTAGATATGTGTAACGTGGTTATTCTTAGCCTGGATATTTTCTCTACTTCCTGTGTGCACGCCAAAGACTTCTGAGCCAGCCAATGCTTATTCAACAATAGTTTTAACTGTAGGTGAAAATGGGGTTATGGTCGTTTTAAAATGTGTAGTTGTCTGCTTATAGTTTTTTTTTTTTAAAGTGAGATCTGATATGTCATTAAGCATGCTTATATTATTTTAAGCATGTGTAATGCCAGATGTGTACAGTACAATACTGAATTTGTAATTTGAATCAAGTAAGATGTTCTTTGTTTTCAGCGAACTTGAACAACCTGGCTGGCTTTGCAGAGGTGTTTCCTCAGGTATTGGCAGCTTTCTGTGTGGGGGATCAGGGCGGGGAGACCCTTCATGTGGCGTGGTTGCTCAAGCCATGCCCTGAAGCATCCCCATCCTCAGCATGGCACATTTCAAAGTGAATTGTTGAAGGATACAATTTCTGTGAAATAAAAGCTGGTTTTGAAGAGGAGCTGCTTATGAAATGGATTTTAGCAGTAGTAGGAAACTAAATAATAAACATTTGATATTCAGCAACTGACCTCTCAGTGTATTCTTGGGGGAGGGAAATGATTTACCTTAGCACATTCTCCCTTATCCTTCCTTTTTTTTGTGTTATTTATGTATTTATTTATTTTTTGATTCTTTGTTGTTTAAAGTATTACATATGTCTCCTTTTTCCCCAATTGACCTCTCCCCGCCACTCCCATCCCCCCACTGTCTGTGTCCATTGGTTATGCTTATATGCATGCATACAAGTCCTTTGGTTGATCTCTTTACTTGCCCCCCCCACCCCACACACACATGCACACACCCTCCCCTACCTTCCCTCTGAAGTTTGACGGTCTGTTCAATGATTTTTTTGTCTCTGGATCTATTTTTGATCAATTTATGTTGTTCATTATATTCCACAAATAAGTGAGATCATGTGATATTTATCTTTCTCCAACTGGCTTATTTAACGCTTAGCATAATGCTCTCCATGTCCATCCATGCTGTTGCGAATGGTAAGAGTTCCTTCCTTTTTACAGCAGCAGAGTACCCCATAGTGTAGATGTACCACTGTCTTTTAATCCACTCATCTGCTGATGGACACTTAGGCTGTTTCCAAATCTTAGCTATGGTAAATTGTGCTGCTATGAACACAGGGGTGCATATATCCTTTCTGATTGGTGTTTCTGATTTCTTGGGATATATTCCTACAAGTGGGATTACTGGGTCAAGTGGAAGCTCCATTTTTAAATTTTTGAGGAAACTTCATACTGTTCTCCACAGTGGTTGCACCAATCTGCATTCCCACCAGCAGTGCATGAGGGTTTCTTTTTCTCTACATCCGCACCAGCACTTGTTGTTTGTTGATTTGTTGATGATAGCCATTCTGACAGGTGTGAGATAATACCTCATTGTCGTTTTGATTTGCATCTCTTGGGTGATTAGTGACTTTGAGCATGTTTTCATATGTCTCTTGGCCTTCTGTATGTCCCTTTTTGAAAAGTATCTATTTAAATCCTTTCCCCTTCTTCTTGAAAAATAGTTCTATTGTTTAGAATAGCCATTCTTTTCATTTTCTTTCTTTTTTCTCCCTTCTTTCCTTTCTATTTCTTTTTTAATTTAAATTCTTTATTGTTGAACGTATTACATAGGTCTCCTTTTTTACCCCATTGTCCTCTCCCTGGCCGCTCCTCCCCCCCCACCCCAGCACATGCCCTCACTCCCTACTGTCTGTGTCTATTGGTTATACTTATGTGCATGCATACAAGTCCTTTGGTTGATCTCTTATCCTCCCCCCTCCTCTGAGGTTTGATGGTCTGTTATATGTTTCTATGTCTCTGGATTTATTTTTGTTCATCAGCTTTTGTTGTTCATTATATCCCACAAATGAGTGAGATCATGTGATACTTATTCTTCTCTGACTGGCTTATTAAATCTTTTTGAAACAACCACAGGCTTATAAAAAAGTTGGAAGTACAGCCAAACACTGTTCTTTTTCTGAGGAAGTTTCTGACCTAATGCCCTATCACCTGTGAATAATAGTATCTATTTCCTATAAGCAAGCATACTTCCCTCCATAACCATAATCCATCAACATTGGAAAGTTCACATTGATACATTGCTACCATCTGATCCTCAAACTGCATTCAAGTTTTTCCAGATGCTCCTATAATATATTTTATAGCAAAATATTCCATTTATAGCAGAATCTCCCCCTGCATTTAGTTTTCACATTTCTATCGTGTCCTTCACTGAATCTGTCTATACTTTCATGGCCTTGGCTCTTTTGAAGATTACAAACCATTCTTTTGTAGAATGTTCCTTGATTTGAGTCAGTTTGATGTTTCTTCATAATTAAAAAAACAACAACAGGTGATTGATTTTTGGCAAAAATAAGAAATAAGTGATGCTACATTCTTTTAATGTTGATTTTGGTTACTTAACTGAGGTGTTGTTTGTCGAGTTCTCCACTGTAAAGTACTCTTTCCTCTTTATGCAGAGGTACTTTGAAATTTTGTAACTCTTTTGTTTTTTCATCAAAATTTTAATTTATTCATTTATACTTATATGGTTTCATGATTTGGCCAATGGGTAGACATGTATTACTATCATTATTTTACTTTTATGCATAAATTGTCTCATCCGTGGGAGACTGTTCAAACTAGTTCTTGAGTTCTTCTAACAAGTCCCCGTCATTCTTTCAGCACTTCCTTGCTTTCTGGCAGAACTAGGCATTCCAGATGCAGCTCATGTTTTCCCTGTCCCAGAGCTGGAACCCACAGTTTCTCCAAGGAGGCCTGGTATCTTTGGAGTAAGCAATGATTTTAGCAGCCAAGATCTAGGTGTTAGTTATGCTTATGACTATTGGGATTTCCCTGCTCCTAGGCTCCACAGTGAATAGAACAGGGATCCACATACACACACACACACACACACACACACAAATATAGATATAAATGTGTGTGCATGTATATCTTTATGGATATGTATACATATATATATAATATGCATATTTACATATAGATGTGTGTATATGTACACACATATACAAATATATGTATAAACACAATATATGTAAATATAGAGGCAAATATGTGTATGTGTGCATATGTATGTGTATGTGTACATACACATTTACATCTATATTTATATCTGTAACTATCAATATATGTTGAAATCAATAGGTTCATACTCATGCCTTTAACTCCAATACAACCCTATAGGGCTCACCTTACATTTATTCCTTTCTATTATTTGTCCCTCTTATGACAGTGAGAAACCTAACTCTTATCATTTTTTCCCCCAAACCTCATTCGAGGATATGTTTTCATTGATTTTAGAAAGAGAGGAAGGGAGAGAGAAAGAGAGAGAAGCATCAATGTGAGAGAGAGACATTGATTGATTGCCTCTTGTAGGCACCCTGACCAGAGATCAAACCTGCACCTTTTTTGGTGTGTGGGACGATGCTCCAACCAACTGAGCCACTCGGCCAGGGCTCATTATCCTTAATATGTTTACTTATTTGCTCAATCCCCCAGTATGAAATCAACCTCCCATTTTGGTAGTACCCCCACCCCTATGTGGTAGCTTCCTCTCTCAGCGTTGGCTCTGACTCCTCCATCCAGTGCACACACTCCTAGAAATGGCCTGGGCTCTGCCTCTCCAGGCTTGGCTCTCCCACCCCATGGATGCCCTTCTCACACTGTTTGGGCTCTAACACCTTAGGCTGGGTGGTCTTTCCATCCCTGGCTCAGGGCCACAGTGGCTCCTTTGGCTGGGGGTGGCTAACCTTATGGCCTGTGTTAAGTTCCAATTGTCTGTAGTGATTATTGATTTGATACTCTTTATTGGCAGCCATTACTTCCATGTGTCTCTTTCTTACTTCCCTATTGATGTTTCTTTCACTTCCCACATAAACTGCTTACTTCCCTCTTGGTGTTTCTTTAATTTCCCACATAACCCGCTACTCTCAGCCTCTGTTCTGGGGAAACTCCAACTCAGACACCCTTTGTCCCTCCAGACCTAGAGGAAACAGTGGTTTTCCACCCGTGCTTCATCTTCTCTTGTTTGTTCCTTGATTTCATCTGTATCTTTGGAAACCTTCCCTTCATTACCCTCTTAACCTTTAGGTTATTACTTATTTCTGTAGAGACTCTGACTGAATCACACCCAGACACGGCCTGTTCCTCTGCTCCATTCCCCTTCTGAGACCCAGAGTCCTTCTAGGATCTGACCTCCTTCTTTAGGGGAATCAGCTTGAATTCAAAATGAGTGGAAATCCCCACCTTCTTATAGCTTTTTCTTTGTTAAATTTACATTCTTCATATGAGTTACATGGAAAGAAATGACTTTCAAACAGAAATAAGTTTTAACAGAAAACATATCTTTTCCCAGTCTTTTGAGAACATGCTAAAATGGGGATAGGTTTAATTTGCAAAGCATAGCAAAACTTCATTAAAACACACACACACACACACACACACACACACACACACACACACACACACCCTTTCCTCATTATCATTGCCTCCTACATGCCTGGAGACAGCTCTTTAACATCTCCTTCCTCCTTTCCTTCTCCTAAAGCAGCATGTCAAACTCAAAGGCTAACCTGGGCCAAATAAACAAGGTTTAAGTTTATGTGGGCCGCAAAAAAACAAAAGCTTCAATGTTCATAGGAAGGTAGGTTTATTTCGATAGAGACATGCTGAATACAAAGGGCTGAAATAAATACAAAGGGCGTTAACATAAAATAACAGAACATTTTAATAAAAATTAATATATTTTCTTGAACATTAACTTACCAGATACTGAATAACTGCACAAATTAATAAGCGTAATGCAAATAAACCTATTTTTCTTGTTCTTCAAAAGCAAAATATTTCCTGCTTCACACACCAAACAAGTCAGTACAAGACTAATGACAAGTGGCAATTGGCTGCTAAAATATTCGCTGCTAGTATTAGTGGAGAGAAATGGTGCGCCTGCATGTAAGGTGCATAAGGGAAATGAATGCAACACGATTATAGTAACCAGTCATTAGTGAACGTTGTAGTTTGTTATTAATAATTATGTATAACAGGATATTGTAAATATTAGGTTATAAATTTTTTTTTTGCCTGGGTACAGTGAACTTTATTGATGGTGCATGACAAAGTAGGGCTCCCTACACCCCTCCCCTTCTTCAGGGGGTCTGGGATGGAAACAGTGGTCAGGAGATCCTCAG
Source organism: Myotis yumanensis (assembly GCF_028538775.1). Classification (NCBI taxonomy): domain Eukaryota; kingdom Metazoa; phylum Chordata; class Mammalia; order Chiroptera; family Vespertilionidae; genus Myotis; species Myotis yumanensis. The sequence goes on from NW_027223759.1 coordinate 11,397,391, forward strand.
TGTCGGGGGGACATCGATCTGGGGCAATGACTCCCCAGCAGCTGAGGGCCTCTCTTCCTCTTGCTGGGACTGGTGGTCCAGGGGACTCTTACTCCTTGGAGGCCTTGTGGACCATAAGGTCCACCACCCTGTTGCTGTAGCCAAATTCATTGTCAGACCAGGAAATGAGTTTGACAGAGTGGTCATTGAGGGCAATGGCAGCGCCAGCATCAAAGGTGGAGGAGTGGTGTCACTGTTAAAGTCACAGGAGACAACCTGGTCCTCAGTACAGCCCAGGATGCCCTTGAGGGGGCCCTCTGATGCCTGCTTCACTACCTTCTCGATATCATCGTATTTGGCAGTTTTCTCCAGGCGGCAGGGTGGATCTACAACCGACACATTGCGGGTGGGGACATGGAAGGCCATGCCAGTGAGCTTCCCATTCAGCTCAGGGATGACCTTGCCCACAGCCTTGGCAGTGCCAGCAGAAGCAGGGTTGATGTTCTGGGCAGCCCCTTGGCCATCACGCCACAGCTTCCCAGAGGGGCCATCCACGGTCTTCTGGGTGGCGGTGATGGCATGGAAATGTGGTCATGAGTCCCTCCATGATGCCAAAGTTGTTATGGATGACCTTGACCGGGGGGGGGGGGGGGGGGGAGGAGGAAGGGGCTAAGCAGTTGGTGGTGCAGGAGGCATTGCTGAAAATCTTGAGGGACTTGTCATACTTGTCATGGTTCACACGCTTCACAAACATGGGGGCATCCGCAGAAGGGGCAGAGATGATGACTTTCTTGGTTTCATCCTTCAAGTGAGCCCCAGCCTTCTCCATGGTAGTGAAGACACCAGAGGACTCCACAACATACTCAGCACCAGCATCACCCCATTTGATATTGGCGGGATCTCACTCCTGGAAGATGGAGATGGACTTTCCATTGATGACAAGCTTCCCGTTCTCAGCCTTGACTGTGCCTTTGAACTTGCCATGAGTAGAATCCTACTGGAACATGTAGACCATGTAGGTGAGGTCAATGAAGGGGTCATTGAGGGTGACAATATCCACTTTGCCAGAGTTAAAAGCAGCCCTGGTGACTAGGCACCCAATGCAGCCAAATCTGTTCACTCCAACCTTCACCATCGTGTCTCAGGGTTGTGGCTGCTGGCACTGCACAGGAGGAGTGGCTGTTTGACGAGCAGGAGGAGCAGAGAGTCAAGTTAAGAAATTTTTATTAAAATGTTCTTTACATACTCTTATATTGGCTGGGCTGCAAAGATATTCGTTGTGAGCCGCATGTGGCCCGCGGGATGCGAGTCTGACATGCTTGTCCTAAAGCCTAGTCTAAGCAGCCTGCACATCTCTTCTATCTCATCCCTGTATTTTCCCATTCCAAGAATCTGATGAAATAGCTTTTTCTTTTTCCTAATTCATATTGCCCCTGCATTCATTTTCTATAGCTGCTGTAATGAATGACCAGGAACTTGGTGGTTTAAAACAACATAACTTGATTCTTACAGTCCTGGAGGTCACCAGTCTGAAATCATTTTCTATGGGCTAATCCCAAGGTGTTGGTGGGTCTGGTCCTTCTGGAGGCTCCAGAGGAGAATCCATTTTCTTGTTTTTCAAAGCTTCTGGTGACTTCCATCATTTTTTTGTCTTGTCATCACTACAATCTCTGTAGTCGCACTGCTCTCTCCACTTCTGTCATTGAATCTGCCTCTGCTTTGTCTTATAAGGGCACTTATAAGGGCATTTAGGGCTCATATTGATAATCCAGGATGATCCTCCATAACTTTTAATATCCTTAATCATACCTGCAAGCATCTGTAGAGTCCTTTTGGCATATGAGGTAATTCACAGGTTCCAGGTTTAGGACTTGGATGAACCCTTTCATGGACCATTATTTAGCCTATCACAGTCCCCTAACCACCATGGTTTGTGGTTGGGGCATTCCCTATGAATCTTTCCTTCCACTTCCAACCTAGGTTCTTATACTTAGGATTCCCCGCCCACTGCTCTAATTCTTTCTTTCTGAAAGTCCACACCTTAGATTCTTTCTCTGGCCAATGGGAAATGCTCTAAGTCATGCTTAGGTTTAGATGTCAGCCCACTCAATGGCTGACACTCATTACTCTTAGCAGAGTAAATGCTAAGGTGGTGAGAGAACAGGTCAGCATGAACTTCAGTTCTGTGCACAATGGTGACCTCAACTTTGTCAATTCTAGTTTCCTTTACGTGATGTTTATGGAAAGGAGCTGTAGACCCCATTGGTTGTTTGCTAGTTGGTCCATTATAATAAACACATTGCTGAAGAACAGTCTATACTTGGAAGTCAGTACAATTTGAACCCATGTTAAGAAAAGACTGAATTGCCTCACTAAGCCACAAGCGTGTCCTGTTTTTTGTGCCACTGTGTCCCGGTCACTGTGAAATAAAATTGTCTTCTTGCTTTACCTGGCAGGACCTGCCAGAATCCTAAAAGAAGCTGACATTAGTGTTTAATGGCTGTTCACTTTATTAATGTGGAAAGTGAACTAGACTTAATTAAATTGTTTTGGGTCAGAGTTTTTCCTTTAATGGAAATCAGGGTGGGGATCTTCTATTTCCCTCCCTCCCATGGAATATATTAAATGCTGTGGAGTCTGACTTTATTTCCTAGCAACAGTCAAGAAAAATGGCTATTTCTGGGAAGCATTCCTCTTTTAACATAAAGAAACCCAAGTGAATTAACATAAAAAATATGGGAACCATCAACTGCCTTCCAGTTGAAGCTTACTAGATCCAGCCTAACATTTCTCCAACAGACCTTTGAGAGTAAATTCTGTTGGTATGTGATGAACAAAGGAGTGATTTAAAATGATCAAAATGCCTACATACCCTTCTCTTCACTGATTAAACCCCCACTCATTCACCCTAAAGGAATATTTATGTTGAATTTTTGTATTTCAGAAAAATGTTGCAGAAATTCAACTGTCCAGATTTTCAAATGTCTAGAATAATTTATTTCAAGTGAGTGAAAGCAAGGTCTAAGCCAGTATCAAATATTATCACAAAGAAAGGTGTTTATAAAGCTCAGAACAGCCACAGAATCTCCATAGGCTCTCTTCCAACCACAGAGTCTCCAAAGATCCACAGTCTAACTTTATAGATGGTCTGAAGAAGTAAAATGACTTCCTATGATTATAATCCTAGTATCAGAAGCAGACCAAAAATGTATCAAAAATGCCTCTTATATTTGACACCATTGCTTTTCTCATTTCCCACTTGCTTTATTTTACTCAATCCAACTTCAAATACCCTATATCCTCCCCATAAACATTCATTCTCCCCTCATATCATCCATCTTCCTCCTACACAAAGAAGACTGAAGAGGATAAAGAAGGCTGGGCAGCAAGTGAAGGAGAACCTTCTATGGAAGGAGGTTTGTCAATTCATTTTCCTTTTCATTCTTCTCCTTCTTCATCAAGACTCATCCCTACCTCCAAACCCCCTGCTTGTCCTCCAGGGTTCTCTCAACACTCCACTCTGCCCCTGACTCCTGAGACAATGCTACAACCCCCTTCGTCATCTAAGTTTTGACCACACAGAAGAAGCTATGGCTAAAACGGTTTTTGGCTGAAAGGGTCAGTGGAAATGAGGGCTAGATATCTGAGTTCTGGGACTCAGGCCATATCCTTTTACTTCCCACTAAATTTTCTGTTTATTTGCAGCTCTACTATTCATCATTGCTAAAACCTGAGAGTAAGGTAATTACTTCCTCATTACTCCAGCAAGAAAATAACTTGACAGCAATAACCTTTGCCTTTAAGGTTTCTTCTGGTAAGCATTTTATGTAAGAGACGTAGTTACTGTCAATCACTAAAGTTTCAGAAACTTACACCAAACTTATCAGAATCCGTATTTTACTGTGACACCACAACTCCAGCTGGTGTCATCCACTTACCTAACCACCAGTCAAAATATGGTCCAGTTTTAGGTTCTGGGTCTGCCATTGGTTTGGATATATGAAACAAATAAACACATTGAAAAATCTGTTTAGCATCACTATTTATCAGGACAATAGAAATTAAAACCACAACAATATGGTACTACCCACTCACTGGTATGGACAAAATTAAAGCGTGGCCAGATAGGGAGCAACTGAAACTCTCATTCATTGCTAGTGTGAATGCAAAATGGTAACACCACTTTAGAAAATAGTTTGGCAATTTATTGTAAATTTAGCATACCCTTACCATATGACCTACCAATTCATAGTGGGAATCATCCCAAAATAAATGAAAATACAGATTATCATAAAAACCTGTAAACAAATGTTCATAGCTTTATCTACAATAATAATGTTAATAAATGTTCACAGCATTACCTATAATAATAAAAGTGTAATATGCTAATTAGACCAGACATCATTCCGGATGACCTTCTGGATGAAGCTGTGGAGGCAGGGGTCAACCCCTTTGCACAAATTTTGTGCATTGGGCCTCTAGTTCATAATAACTAAAAAACGAGAACATCCAAAATGTCCCTTAACTGCTGATACTCAAGTCCAAAAATCATAGTACTCCTATTTGTGATAAGTAAGAAAATGATCCATTTAAGCATTAGGTTTAATATATAGAATTTAAAATGAGTCTTTGGGGAAAAATTTATAGGGCAAAAGAGAAAAATGAACCCCCAGAGATAGGTCCTATGATTGAAAAAAAAAGAAGCAAAATGAAATTTTACTAAAAGCCTTTGATATCCAAACTCTGAGGGAAGACAATATGCTTTGTGAATACAGGGTAAAAAAAAAATCAGCTTTTACAAGATCCTTAGGAGGAAAATATTCTTAAACATGGCAGGAGCTTCAGTTTAGAGATCTATTGAGAGTGAGACTCCAGCAGAAAAAAAATGTAGTAAGTAAGGTAACATCATTTCTAGAAAACAGGTTTGACAAGCCCAAGCAATTCTATTTCAAGAAATAGGAGTAGCAGCCTTTACGTCATAGGACTGAAGATGTTTGCTCTGAAATCGGTGTGATAATGATGGTCTAAATAGATACCACACTAGGTATGGCACCTGGGCACCAGAAATACAAGACTTGAAGGGGAAATGCAAATATCTTGTGACTGGTGCTGTAACCGCTGTAAATTTCTACACTTTCTAAGAAGGCTACGGCGTCTCCTACACCTCTCTCTGACGGAAAAGATAGTATGCACTTGGATTTTCCCTCAGATGTGACATTAACCTCTTAGGAGAAATTAATCTCTCTTGAGAAATTTCTCCCAATTGGGTTTAATTTTATAGTCATGAACTTTAGATAATTGACGTAAACTGACTGACATCTTGGCAAGACTGACATTGAGATCTTCTTCTCTCTGACTATTCTTTCCTCAGGGCCATGATTCACTGCTATGGTTCTTTGGCCACATTAATGTGGGTCCAGACTAAGTATTATGCTCAAGAAATAGTTTCACCTGAGAAACTTTCAAGGGGCTGGGTTTTGTTTTGCTTTAAATTTTGCGACCATAGTACTGCCTGTCATGATAATCTAGGTGTGTCTTTGGATTCTTGAAATGTTAGGGAATACAAGAAATTACACTTAGTTAAGTGATAAAAATTCCAGTCAGCAGTGGTTGAAAGAACCCAGATTCTACCAGATATTTGAGACTAAGTCCTTTGGCTGAGCCTAGGTAGAATAAGAACTTGGGGAGGAAGAATTAAAGGTCTTAATTCTTTTGCACATTAAATTGTTAGAACTTGAACTTGCAAGAAAATGTAATCTTTGGACTTCACAATTTCTTCTGGGAACTTCACAATGGGAGGGAGTTTATGTGCAAATTTTGGGCATACTTACGTTGTTGGAAATTTATTAGTGGAATATATTAGTGTTGCCATTGAATTGTAACGCCTAACCTCTGGAGAGCTATATTGGGCAGGGTAGTTGGGTGTAATTTGGGTTAGGAAATAGAAAAGGGAGCAAAATCTCAGCCATGGATGAGGTGTAGCTTTGGAGTTAATCTAATGAATGTACTGTCTGGGAGCACTTTTAGGCTTTCACAGGAGGATACCAATGGAGCAGTAGGTGGTATTTAGGGATGGTCTTCTAGAGAATTTATAATTGAGATTTTATAGATCAGATGTCATTATTCTTCCCAAGTTTTAGAGAGTCTAGTAGCTTCAGAGAAAGAGGAAAAGTTTGAAAAGTATATTTTGGCCAATGTAATAAGGAATAGATTCTAGAAACCATGTTTTCTATCTTGACTTAAGCTTTTTTTTAAAAAAATATATTTGTATTGATTTCAGAGAGGAAGGGAGAGGGAGAAAGAGATAGAAACATCAATAATGAGAGAGAATCATTGATTAGCTGCCTCCTGCTTGCCTCCTACTGGGGGATCAAGCCCTTGACCGGAATCGAACCTGGGACCCTTTGGTCTGTAGTCTGATACTCTATCCACTGAGCCAAACTGGTTAGGGCAGACTTAAGCTTTTTCAAGAAAGGCAGATCTTCTTGGGGTGGCAGGTGCCGGAAGTCGGTCTATCCTTGCTGCTTGACACAGTCGCTGCAGGAAAGAAACATCTGCACAGCATATGTTTCAATGGACCTGGCATATATAGCATACTGTTCTTAATATGTTTGCTCCCTTTAGCGCCATGTGTTTTAACCAAGGTCACCTCTCTGAGAAAGGTTGTTTCCCCAGGTGGGGATCTTTCCCTGAGGTTAGGGAGGGGATACAACCCCTTAATTAAGTGCCAGGCGGGTAGTTAAGCTACATAATCTTTACTCCCTGGAATGGAGATAAGAAACGCCCTAACCTTTGTAATAGAAATTGACAGGATTAAAATCGGCTGGTATAAATACGGATGTAACAAGACAATAAACATCAGAACCTCATCAGTTCCTAACCAGAGCTCCGACCAGAACTTTGGCTGGAGATCCTGGCTATAGGTCCTGACTAGGCTGCTGATCAACTGAAGGCTGTCTTCATGTCATTCCTTCTTCGCCGACTCCGTCCACACCTTTGGGGACCCCTGGACCCACTGGGATTGGACCCCAGCAGGCAGGGGTTCCACAAACAGGCTCACATGACAAGGTACAGGACAGTCACAGATGCTATCTACTATCTTAATCTTTTAATTCAGGTTCCCAGAAGCCCTATTCCTCTGATGGGGCAGCTCTGTGGTGGAAGATGAGTCCCTGATGTCTGCTTGACTCTGGGGTCATGTGTTTACTTGGGTTGAGATGACTTTCTTTGATTCTGAGCACTCTCATATATTTTTTCCTCAATTCTCCTAGGTTTCTCATCCCACCTCCTTCACCCTCTGCAGCTCGTAGGGCTAGCAAGGGGAGCTTGTAGCCACAGAGAGCTTTCCTCACTTCTTTGTGGAAAATAGATTACTAGGAATTTGGGAACACAAAACAAATACAATAGCTTTTCTTCCATGTAATCCTAGAGGTATCCAAGAGCAATACGTAAATGAACTTTGATGTGCTCATACATGATATGACCTCGAAAAGAAGTGTCATCTATTCTCCTGTCTTCTATTTAATTCTTAAAGTATTCAGAGATGGATATTTCCTATATAGTTTATTTTCAGTAATTTTCACTAGAATGTGCTTATTTATTCAAATTTAACCCAATTTCTTCATTGGTTAATTAAAATAACTCACACTATTAATGAGTGCCTGTTAGGATAAGCCCACCAACCCTCTCATGATACCATTAACAAACCTCTTCTCTACATTTTCTTCTTTAGGCCAAATGGAACTGATTTTTTCCCCCTTCATCTGATTTCCGAAAGATGGTTTCAATTTCTCTCTTTTGAATGTATTATTGGTAAAGCAGGGGTGGGACATTAAGTCAAGTTCCGCCCATAAAAGATCCTTAACTCAAATTACCAGTCACTGAGAGTTTTGAAACTTTTGATGCTGAGGCTTATTTGAAGTCTTTTGGGTTTTCCCCTCCTTTTATTATCTTCATTATCAACAGCAAACTCTGGTGCCTGAAGGCACTGAACATTAAAATTTCAAGCACCCCACCCAACTCAAACTCTGCCTGCTAAGCACCTTGAACCACAGCTGGCTATGAGGGTTGGGGGTGCAACTAAGGGCCATTTACTAAGAATCGTAGCAGAACACAATGGGCAGAGAGATAATGTGACTGAGTTCTGGTGCCAATAATCTAGAAGCTCTGCCACCTCAACAAAGAACAAAACAAAAGCTCTTGCTAAGCATTTTTTTTTTTTCATGGTATAATTTGCTTTTCTAAAGAAGTGGTACTTACTGTTGCTGTAGATTGAATTAACATGAATCTTTACTGAAGACAAAACTGAATTTTAAAAAAGACACTTTAAAAAATAGGTTAGGACATGCTTTTTAAAATTATATGCTTGAAAAAAAAGTTTATAATGTGCTTCTACACCTTTCACTAATCATCTGTCTAAAATTAGTCAATTTTTTATTCTTATAACTAACATGAGCTTTTTGGCTTTCACACCTCACACCTCTTCATTTTCCCACTGTTATCGCTAGCTTTGCATTTTTCAGTTTTTTAAAAAAATATTATCACCTTCACTGTTGCCAGCTTCGTTGTACTCAGGGAGAGGGAGCTTGGAGTGTGCTACAGGTGAGGCTGGACTTGCAGTGTGCTTGCAAGTGAGGCCTCTGTGTAATTGCATCACAATTATACCCAATCCCATTTCGTTTTAACCTTCACACATAATTTTTCCTATTGTCTGTGCACCTATCATCACACATTCAAATCATTTCAATGACAGTCAGATATATTTTAGGTCTCATTTCCCTCATTTACAAAATAGTTTCCGATGTCTCTTCTACCTTTACAATTTTACTATTCTAGCATTTAAAAATTTTTAGCTCCATCCCCAGCTCTTGAATTTTAGCATTTCTTAAAATCTTTCCTGGTGATAATTTTAAAGATGATCAGAGTCTGCATTGTTTTAGTTCACTGCTGAGCACTTGTACTTCAGGTCTTTTTTTCCTCAGTTGGTTAAGAGAACAATCCTTGTATGCAAAAGCACAATAATTACATTCACAAGATGAATTTATATTTAAAACTTTCTTCAGTAAAGTCTGGTACTTAAAGCTGCACAGTCAGGGATTTAACAATTTACTTCTCTAATTTCTGGGAAACTCTTAAATCTCCCAAAGTCACTGTGAAAACCACTCTACTCACAAGATATTTTCCACCTCCATCTTTTACTGTTTGACAACTTGCTTAGGAAGGCAGTCGTCTGTTTAAATTTTTACTTCAATTTGGGAGTCCCCATTTTTACATTTTTATTTGTATATTGTGCCTCTTTCTCCCCTTGATATTTGGATGGAGGGAAGGGGATTACCTCCATGAAAATGGGTAGAAAAGAATGACTTTGCAAACTAAAAGAAGCAGTTTTATTGGTGGCAATCCAACATGGGGGATATGTTTGAATTAGCAACTACCTCATTCCTAGTTTTTAGAATACAAATATATGTGATACAAGCTTCTTTCATGAGATGTTCAAGGGGGAAATAACATTAAAAATGTTATAAATGAAGTTGAATTGCTTCTTGGACTTAAATAGCAATTATAAGTGAACAATTTTAAAATCAGAAACATTTGAGTGTAATTTCTTACAAAACATGGGTAGAGATTTTTAGAAAGAGTATTTCAAAGTAATTATTGTCTTTTGTGACCAACTGTCAGTCTTTTAAGAATTTATAGTGATTTTAAATTAAGCTACATTGGAAAAAACCCCACAAAGCAATATAGTCTTCAAACTCTTAGCCCAAAAGTAAAAGAGGATTTTAATTGCTGAGTATGTCACATCTAAGGGAGGTCAGGGCTGGGACTGGAGAAGGAGATGAGAGCTGCTGAGTGGTGTAACTGCACAGGTTGGCATGTGCACAGTTACAGAGTGAGGTGAGGTACTAACCAGGATTGGACAGGTGGATCCATAGGTTGTGTCCTAGGACATGAGTAAGTTAGGAATGCCAGGCAGATGAAGAAATCAAATGGGATCCAGAAGGAATGCCTATTCCTCAAAGAACTAACAACCAGGGTAGGAAAATGTAGCTAAAGGGGTTGCTTCTGAAAGCTCTAGAGTCTGGACACACAGGTAGCAGGAAATGGGTTAAAGCTGATGTAAACATAAATGTAGCAAATAATATGAAGATGTGTTCACATGAAGGCCCTTACTAAATCTGAGGACAAGGAAGGCACTCACCCCGCTGTGCTCCTGACTTGGCACTTTAAAGTTTCTCTGCCCAACTTCTGACTTAACAATGTTTATTTAGTAGCTACTATATAAAGGGCACAGGAAATGCAAAAACATAGACTCAAGAAGAGCTTGCTTCTCTTGAGCATTCACAGCTATTGACTCATCACTCTTCCTGTGTTCCTCATCTTCTTACTATTCCTTCCTATGTGATGCTATCTTTTCTCTCTCTCACTGGCCTCTTTTTCCATTTCTTTTCTTCCAAGTTTTTTTTCTTGATATTCAACATATTTCTAAAGATTAATATATTTTCCCTAAAAAGGATGACCATATTTCCAAGTACTTGCATTTTTCTCTCTGAACTCTGTCACTTCATATGTTATATATAAATTACTCAGTACTAAGGTGGGGTATAACAATCAGTATGATATCTATGGAAACACTCATTTACTTATTTATTCAATAATCATTTATTGAGTGCTTAATGAGTGCTAAACATTATTTGAGACGCTGGAGGTACAGACATGATTAAGATGAATGTTTTGTCCTCAAGAACTAACAGTCTAGGGGAAGAGTAAGACACATAAATACATAAGGGCCTCAGAGGCTTTGGTGAATGACTGTGAAGGGCTAGCAAACTCATAGAAACTTTTTAGAAGCACGTCATGGTCTACTCTAACATCACTCCTGTCTTCATCTTATTTTTCTAACATTTGCCAAATTTTAAAATAAATTTTATTTTGCTATCTCAGTATGTATCTCTTCTTGTTTTGTCATGGTATGTGTTAGAAATAAATATGATAAGTAGAACTCTATACTCAGGGAAGGTACATTTTGAGGTGGGCTTTGAAAGATGGAGTTCAGGTAGTGAGGATAAAAAGAGGCAGAATGTACAGTATGTGTAAAAGCATAGGGAGATGAAAATCTTGGGGTGTTTAGATAATGGTGATAGGTTTTTTTTGTTTTTGTTTTTGTTTTTGTGGGAAAATGGAGTACCTGAAAAGAAGTGGCAAGCAACTACTGGAAGGAAAATAAGTTCTGTCATCCTAAGGAGATTAGACCTTACCCTGTGTACAGTTTAAAAAGTTATAGCCAATGCCAAACAACTTTGAAATAATTTTTTTGTTGTTTTTAATCCTCACCCGAGGCTATTTTTTTCCATTGATTTTTAGAGAGAGTGGAAGGGAGGGAGGAAGGGGGAGAAAAGGGATCTGGAGAAAAGGAAACCCTTGTATACTGTTGGTGGGATTATAAATTGGTGTATCCACTATGGAAAACAGTATGGAGGTTCCTAAAAAATAAAACTACCATATGATGTAGCAATTCTACTTCTGGGTATTTATCAGAAGGAAATAAAATTACTGTTTTGAAAAGATATATGCATCCCCATGTTAATTGCAGCCAAGGTATGGAAACGTGTTCATTGATGGATAAGTGGATAAAGATGTTATATATATATATATATATATATATATATATATATATATATATAATATGCTAATTAGACCAGACAGCCAAACGACCTTCCAGACATCCTCTGGACGAAGCTGTGGTGGCGGGGCCGAGGCAGAGGTGGTTGGGTTGATCAGGCAGGCAGGTGTGCAGTTAGGGGTTATCAGGCATGCAGGCAGAGGGATTAGGGGTGATCAGGCAGGCTGGCAAGTGGTTAGCAGTGATCAGGCAGGCAGGCAGAGTGGTTAGGGGCAATGAGGAAGGCAGGTGAGTCGTTAGGGGTGATCAGGCAGGCAGGCAGAGGGGTTAGGGGTGATGAGGCAGGCAGGCAGAGTGGTTAGGGGCAATGAAGCAGGCATGTAGAGTGGTTAGGGGTGATTAGGCAGGCAGGCAGGCAGGCCAGTGGTCAGGAGCCAGTGGTCCCGTATTATGAGAGGGATGTCTGACTGCCAGTTTAGCAGGATTGGGCCTAAACCGGCAGTTGGACATCCCCGAGGGGTCCCAGATTGTGAGAAGGTGCAGGCCGGGCTGAGGGACCCCCCCCCACCTCTGTGCATGAATTTCGTGCAGTGAGCCATTAAAGAAAAGGAACTCTTGCTTCCTCCTTTTATTTCTGCAGAACTGAGTGCAGGGCACTTAACTATAAGGTCAAATCAAAGGCCTGTGGACTTCCCTCTGGTTCCAAGGACTGCTGAGAAATTACCAGAAGGGACTGACATTTGAGGTGTCATTTTACAGAAGGTGAGCTGAAGCCCAGTAATGAGGTTGGTCGTCCTTACACACCCAGCTATTGAGCAACAGGGCCAATGTCAAAGTCCCTATCTCCTGTCTTCACATTGAAACGTGCTCTCAGTTGCCTCAAAGCTGCTTTCATGGACCTGTGCTCTCTCTGCCTGGGGAAGGAGGAGGGGGGTCTCACTTTGGATTTAGGGCTATTTAAGGGCACTTAGTCCTGGTTCTTTGAAATGGTACTTGCGGGTCATCTGCTGGGGTCTTCCATTCTGTTGGGTTCAGCATTTACTAGCATTCTTTTCCGGACAAACTATTCTTTGCAATCAATGGTTCATCTGAACTTCTCAGATGGCCTGAAGCCCTCCCCTGAATAATCCTTTTTCTAACTCCCTCAGCTACCCAGGGTGAGAACTTAGAAGACCCTAGGAAAGCCTCATGCCACTTTTGCAAACACTTGCCTCTCCCAGAGCCTAACTTCAAAGGAAGGTTCTGGGAGAGTGAAGTGGGAAAAGATCTCACATAACCTCCACCTTTCCACCCCCAATATGTCCCCATGACCCTTCTACAGGCCAAGCTCAGGTCCAAATAGAGGTCCAACAATCCTTTGGACTCATATGAGTGTGGCGTGAAGGTCACCAACTGGGTTAGCAACCTAACTTACCACTTCCTTTCACCAACCACTTCCTCTTTAAAAAAAATTCTGGGCTGGCTCTGACAGTAAATAGAGGTGTGAATTTTACTCTCTTTGGACTTTAGTTTTCTTCAGGTAGGGCAGAGTGAGAGTACTCTATATGACATTTAAGTTTTTCCAGGTCTACCAATTTATGAGTAAATATTAAGCTTTCTTTTCCAAGCTGGTTTCCTCTTCTGACTAGACTGTTATTTCCAGGAAGGCAGAGACTGCTGTATTCATCTTTGGATCTCAATGACTTGGCATGGGATCCAACAGAGTGCAGAATTAATATTATTGAACAAATGGCTAAATATCTTTCTCCCAAACCCATCCCATATGCCACCACTTAGAAGAAGCTCCCACAGCTGTGCATCTTAACACGAGAATTCTCGTGATCTGTCCACAATGTGTTAAGACATCAAATGCCTACTGCATACATTTACACTCCGTGCTCATCTTAAGCTGGCTCTAAACTACATTGGCATGAATTCTCCTCTTAACCTGTCACTCATGGTCTCCTGAACACGTGAACATTCCTATTTCCATATGTTGCTTATTGTTGTTTCTCTTACCTAAAATGCTCCTTTCTCAGTATATTTCATCTGTCAAGACCCAGGTTATTATTTCTCCATCAGACTGAAATCTTTCCAGTTACACTTTAGCCCACAGTCTTCTGTCTCTCACTCATCTGACAAGTAATGGCATCACATACTTTATTAGGATACTACTAATGCTGTTGCCTTGTCACATGGTTATGTCTTATCATACCAAGTATCTTATAAGCTCCTTAAGGGTTGGTAATGTGTCTTAAGTACCTTTGTATTCCTTATTGTCTAATGACAAAAACAATAATAGCCAACATTAGTTGATTACTTATGTATGCGAGCCACTACACCAAACCCTTTATATTCACTATCTTTCTTATTAACCACTTTATGTAATGGATGCTATTACTATCTTCATTTGCGATGGGGGAGCTTGAAGCTTAGGAATGCTACGTAGTTTTCATTAGGTCACCTATAAAGTGATAGGTTATTGTTCAGTTTTTAAATAGTCTCCCTCAAAAGTAATTAATTGTCAAGGGAAGTGTCTTGATTTTTTCCCCTCCATGTTGCTGGAGTAAAGGTGTTGTGATGGTGAATCATTTTGGGAGTGGGCTCTGGAAAACCCTTGAGGACTGCCAATGAGGGGTAAAAGATTGTAAGATGAGGAAAATATGTTTCAGAAAAATTAGACCCATATCTGGGAAACTGCAAATGTAAAAAGTAGCAAAATGTAAAAATATCCCTGGCCAATGACCTATGAAAAAGGAGGAAGTTTGGAACAAGCACTTCTTCAAGGTTTATGTTTCTTTCACCAGGACATTTGGGTAGCAAGGAAAGTTTTCAGTTAGATTTTGAGGAGTTGGCATGTTATTAAAATTAAGACAATATTTTGCAGTGGGAAAACTGTGATTGTATATAATATGATTTGTTTATAAGTATGGGCTGTATTTGATAGTGTAATGTGTTTAGGGCCCAAGAGGAAGTTCAAACTACATTCAGGGTTCATTCTCACCCTTGGGAACCACAGAGTAGGAACAATAAACTTTTACTTTCTATTCAAAATACTTCCTAGGGCTCTACCAGGGATTCTTCAGTTGGGATGACCATAACAGGGATTGAGATGACTATTGGCTTCAAGACTCCAATGAAGCATCTTTTGGACTGGAGGAAGCACTGTGCCCATAAAGGACACTGTCCCTTACCCTGTTTTAGAGTTGTGACCACTGGCATTCAGGTTACAATTCACCAAAGGGCAATACCCTAGGAAGCCAGGTGTCTAATCAGTCTCCTTGCTTTGGAAATGGAAGAGGCAATGGCGAACCATGGGTTTTGGTCAGCTACCTGGGAGGAACCTCTTAAAGTCTAAAAACAAAAGAGCCCTAGCCTGGAAAGGATGGGAGTTTACATTTATCAAGACCTTAGACAATGCACAAGTTCAATGTTTGTTACTTTACAAAACATGTTATCGCATTTAATGTTCACACCTCCATGAGGAAATGGTTTAAGAAGGTTGAGTAACTTATGCTACCTCTCACAGCTAAGAAGTGGTAGGGTGAAGATTCACAGCTAGATCTTTTGATTCCGATATCTATCTATCTATATATCTATCTATCTATCTATCTATCTATCTATCTATCTATCAATGATATCTTTTTTTGTTCACCAGAAAAATACTCTGTTCTCTGGGCTTTAACCTGAGCTCTGCTGCTAGCTGGCTATGTTATCTTGGCAGGCCTCTTAAAAAGAGGATGCTGACCAAGATTGCTTCTAATACTATGAGTCTCTCTCTCTCTCTCATTACATTATTCAATAAACCAATTGAAAAAAATCCAAATGTTTAGGTAGAAATGGTGCGCCCAATGCCATTCTGATCACTCTACCTAAATTGTTGTACCATAAAGGTCAGATAATGTGTAAAAACAAATAAAAAAAAAGAATGCATGGGAATCCCAAATTCTGGAGCAGTAAAACAGATAATTATCATGGTGATAAACACACGAAGACCAGTAGACTTTAAACAAACGAATTTCTCCTAATTTGGTCTGTCTTCCCACATGAGTTGAGACAGGCCTGGAGTATTTGGGTTCCTCTGCCTTTGATCGATAAATGGGTGCTATTTTACCAAGCCAACAGGCCTCAGAGCTTAAAATGAAGATAATGGAGGATTCACAATGTTATGTGTCTCCTAAAAGTGACAACAGGGGTTGTCTTCACATTGGGAGACATTGTTTGGAATTCATTATTTACAGAGGAGCTCATAGACGACAATAGGAGAGGGTATTCAGTGAATGTGCCAATAGAATTCTATCATTATTGGTGCTATTTCTAAAAGTGAGAATGTATGTGAAAAACCCTATCACAGTGTCTATCCTGTGCAGACTCCATAAAAAATGTTAGTACCTTTTCCTTTAGTGAGGATTGTGTTCTTTTACTTTTCTTTCTTTTAAAAAAATATATTTTTATTGATTTCAGGGAGGAAAGGAGAAGGAGAAGGAGAGAGGGGGGAGAGAGAGAGAGAGAGAGAGAGAGAGAGAGAGAGAGAGAGACACCAATGATGAGAGAGAAACATCATGTATCAGCTGCCTTCTGCACACACCCTACTGGGGATCGAGCCTACAACCCAGGCTTGTGCCCTGACCAGGAACGGAACCTGTGACCTTCTGGTTCATAGGTTGGTGCTCAACCACTGAGCCCCACTGGCCGGGCAGTGTTCTTTTCCTTTTCATTAGAAGAATATAACAAGTACAAACCATTTATATTAACTGACAAAGCAGGCAATTAAAAATTCACTCCACTCACCACCATTCACCTGACTAAAGTGGAGACACTATTAAAATAAATTTGAGGGCTCAATTTCCATAGATAATTTTTCTCTTCCCAAGAAGCCACATAATGCAATATACAGATGATGTGCTTTAGGTTTGTACACTTGAAACCTATAACATTTTATTAGCTCATGTCACCCCAATCCTATCTAATAAAAGAGAAACATGGTAATTAGCCATACGGCTGCTACCCTTCCCATTGGCTAATCACTGCGATATGGAAATTAACTGCCAACCAAGATGGCAGCCGGCAGCCAAGCAGCTGACACGAACAGGGAGGCT
The DNA here is from genome assembly GCF_028538775.1 of Myotis yumanensis. NCBI lineage: Eukaryota > Metazoa > Chordata > Mammalia > Chiroptera > Vespertilionidae > Myotis > Myotis yumanensis. Next base: position 11,414,068 of record NW_027223759.1, read on the forward strand.
TGCTTGCTTCAGTGATGGAGGAAGCCAAGCTTCCCCACCTGCTTTGCTGGCCTCTCAGCTGCACTCTAAGCAACATTGTAACAAATATAGAAGCTAAACAAAACCCGGGGCTTCAGCCAGCAGGACCGCAACATTGTTTCAAATACAGAAGGTAAACAAAGGCCAGAAACTTGCTTTCAGCAGCGGAGGTCTCATAGCTAGAGCTGAGCCTCAGAGCTAAAGCTGGCCCAGAATTTAAAAAAAAGGAAAAAAGAACAGGTTGGGAGCTTCAGTCACTCGCCAGCCTGAAAAGGGCCCTCAGCCCCTCACCCAGGCTGGCCAGGCACCCCAGTGGGGACCCCCACCCTAAAGGGGGTGTGACCAGATGCAAACAGCCATCATCCCCTCACCCAGGCTGGCCAGGCCCCCAAGTGGGACTCCCACCCTGATCCAGGACACCCTTCAGGGCAAACCAGCCAGCCCCCACCTGGGCACCAGGCTTTTATCCTATATAGTAAAAGGGTAATATGCCTCCCAGCACCGGGATCAGTGGAGCAGCGAGGCCTCCTGGTACCGGGATCAGCGTGACAGAGGGCAGCTCCCCAACCCCCTGATCGGCCCTGCTCTGTGCGTGACAGAGGGTGGCACCGCAACTTCCCTATCGACCCTGCCTTGAGTGTGATAGGGTGCGGCGCCCCAACTCCCCAATCGGCCCTGCTCTGAGCCCGACCAGGGGCTGCACCTAGGGATTGGGCCTGCCCTCTGCCACCCAGGAGCAGGCCTAAGCCAGCAGGTCGTTATCTCCCAAGGGGTCCCAGACTGCGAGAGGGCACAGGCCGGGCTGAGGGGCCCCCGCTCCCCCCCGAGTGCACAAATTTTTGTGCACCGGGCCTCTAGTAAATATAACAAAATGAAAAGACACAGTTCTTGCCCTCAAAAAACTAAGTAATTGAAAACACATTTTACCCCCTTGTCCTGGAGTGGCCTTGGTTCAGGGTCTTTGTCTAGAACTAAAGGCAAATGGAGTTCTCATCCTGGTTATGAAGTTACAGAAATCATGTTTGTTTCATCTGGAAATGCATGTTGTTTTTCTTTAGAAGGTGTTCTGTTATAGACCACATGGTTTCTGACTTAGTCAAGTTCTAGTTTCTTAATCATTCAGAAACTCTCATTTCAATCAGATACTGTTAATTACGTGTGGAGCCGCCTCCTTTTTCCTCCGTGAAATGACAAAGAAGATACCAGCTTTGGTTGATTTCCTTGTAGATCACTGATCCTGCTGCTTAATAGAATAAATTTACAAAAGACTCCCTCTGGGAAACATGATAGTTGAGACTTTGCTTATCCAGTTCTTACATTTTTTTTTTCTAACCCAGAAACCATGTATTAAGTACCGTTAGGTGCAAGGGATCTGATTTCATCAATCTTTACATGGGAGTTCAGATAAGTTAGATAAAAACATGTGACATATTTAAATACTCAAGGAGAGAATATAAAATAAATAAACATGTGGAAATGGTAGGGTGTGGGGACTGACCACCATATCAATGCTTCTTTACTATGACTGCCAGAATTCTGATTTCAGTAACCTCAGTCATTTGAGGTCTTGGAGGTAATTTGAGAAAAAGAAAGCCAAGACTGAGCTGAGTTGCAAAAGCTTGAAAATATTATTGATTTCTGGATATTTGGCTAGACAGGGTCATGGTCAACTCCATCCTAGCTGCAAGTAGACAAAGTGAACAGAGACAAGCCCTTTTTTTCCATCTTACTATACCAGCCTTCACCCTTAACCTGGGCAGTTGGTTCTGTGAAATCTTTTATATCCTGTGATTTTTTGGCACCTTCTGTTTTTCAGCTTGACCCCTCCATCAGCTGCCCCATGTATAGCCTTAAAAGATTAAACCTATCAGATAGGGAACATGGGTCTCTTCCCCTTTCTACTCCCTGCTAACAGGTTTTGACTAGCAGCACTCTGAGATGTTTGTCTCAGAGTTCAGCAGCCAAAGGTAAACAAACCGCAGAGAAGTTGTTACATAAACAGAGCCACAGAGCCATTTCATTTTCAAGAAAGCATCCTGCGCAAAACAACCTTAAAGAGGAGAAAGCTTATCATCTCCCATTTGTAAAGCTGGTTACATAGATTGCTCTGAGTGAGAAAACTTGGATCTCTTCAACACAATTGCTTCTTCTTTGTGACTTGGGAACTTTTTCTTTCTTCCTATTCTCAATGACCTTGTCCAGGATCTTTGGGCTACTCCCAGCTAAGTGTCATAGAGGAGGCACACAGGAGGGGAGTGACTGAATCCTCAAGAGAGGGGGATATTGGTGAGAAAAAGCTTTATAGAGGTGTTCATTTTTGAACTAACTCTTGGAATATGAGCCAATATTAGTCTGAGGATTTTTTTTAAAGATATATATTTTTATTGATTTTTTTTACAGAGAAGAATGGAGAGGGATAGAGTTAGAAACATCAATGAGAGAGAAACATCAATTAGCTGCCTCCTGCATGCCTCCTACTAGGGATCAAGCTCACAACCAAGGCACATGCCCTTGACCGGAATTGAACCCAGGACCCTTCAGTCCAACGCTCCATCCACTGAGCCAAACTGGTTAGGGGCAGTCTGAAGATTTTGGAAGGATGGTCTAGTTGGAATGGATATGAAAATTGACAGGGAGTTATAAGAGATGAAGCTTTTGCAATAGACAGTGACCACATATCTCCCTCGCATGTTATACTGAAAAGTTTGAATTTTATCTTAGGAGCAATGGGAAGTCACTGATGAACTGATCTAGTAACACCCATATTTCTGGTTTGGGCATTTTTGTGAATGATATTATTACTAACAGACAGGAAAAAAAACATGAGTGGGGAGTGCATTTGGGGGATGGATAGCTCTATTTTGTGTCTGTTGCGTTTGGAGGGCCTGTGGAACTTCAGAAGGTATTCAGTAGGTAATTAGGAGCTCAGGAGAAAGATCTGGGCCAGGACTTAAGTCTGAGAGTAAACAGCCTACAGATAATTGAGAAAGTTGTGGGATAACTGCAATTTCCCATGAACGGGACGAAAGAATGAGACAAGAAGATGACAACAAACTGAAAGCCAACAAAAGAAACTAGGAAGGAATGATCAGAGTAGTGAGGGCAAGCAAGGAAGAAGCCAATGTGATAGAAGCCAATGGAGAAGAGAACTTCATGAGAGGAGTCATCAACCACTCCAGATGCTACCAAGGAATGGTCAAATCATATTGGTATTGAGTTCTGTTATTAACGACCTTGGCAAAAACCATTTCAGAGGATGGGATTTCAGAAAGGGAGAGGGAGTACAGATTGGAAGATTAGCAAGGCAAGACAATCAGTGAGAGAGAGAGAGAGAGAGAGAGAGAGAGAGAGCAAAGAGTAGACCAGAACAAAATCTCTGTTTTGGGAATCAGTGAAAGGAGTGTTGTATAACATTGCTCATGCCATGTTTTGATCTCCCTTTGCATGCAAGAAGGAGCCAGTTGGGCTGGACACACAGCTGTGGGCCAGTGTCTCAGGAGGAGCTGGTCTGAGGGGGTATGGGGAGGGCTGGCCCTTGTTCTGCGTGCATGGACCTAGGAATGATCCAAGAAACTGTTTGCAAAAATAGGGTTGCACTGGATGTTCTCTGAGGGCTCTTTCAGCTCTAAAATGTTATGATTCTGTGATTAATTTACTAAATAAATTAATAGTGCAAACAGTATTTCAAGAGGAATGTTTAAATTACTTATGAAAAAAAGCTTTTTAAGTACCCTCAAGCATCTCCAAAACATCTACTCCCATAGAAATAATTGATACACCAATTATAGTTTTTCTTACATATTCACTCAAGCAGATTTCCTAAGAAGTGTGCTTGGCCACATTCTATTTACCTAGTCCAAGTTCTTGTTTGTATTTCAAAGCCATCAAACTGCATTTCTTTAAACAACATGTTTCATCCTGGCCAGGCCCCCAGTGGGGCTGAATTATTAAAGTTTTATATTATGTGCAAGATGGGTTCTTGATGAATTGGTTCATCTCTGGAGAATTGCCCATCTTCTTCTCAATTTAGGACACAGCTGTTAGAATTGCCGAGTTCATCAAAAACAGCCATATATAACTCAGACAACTCAGACACATTTCCTCTCAACTGGCATGGTCTTTGAGGACAAACCACAGTCTAAAATGTTTGTGTAACAGGAAAATGCGGTGTCTAGATGATCAAACAAGATGGAAAATAATATATTTTTACAAAATTTGCATATATTATTAAAAACCACCTGATGATACACCTACAAAATGAGGACACAGCATTTAAGAGAGACAGCCTCATAAAAATGCAGACAGATTAAATGTGCATGTGACCAACAGACCAAGCATTAACAACAATGAACTGGATTTTTTTTTTCTTCAAGTTTGGGAGTTCATCAGCAATGCTCCCTACCATTGCAAAAGCAGGTGAACCCTCTGCTATTAATCTTATGTTTTGGTTATTTTATATTGGGATGAAATGTGTGAGATACTTAACCACTCTGATACTTAGTTTCCTCAGCTATATGAGGCTATAGGGCAGGGTCCTGGAAGAAATCAGATGGCTCATACAGACTGGGTAATTCAAGGAGCACCTAATCTAAAGCTATTTACAGAAATGTGGGCAGAATTCAGGAAAGGCAGCAAGTGATGGGGCAATTTCCAGAGATAGCAGGAGCAAGGGTAAGCTCTATGTAGAAGTTATCTGACATGATCTGTGCACTTAGGAGAGTGATGCAGTCAACCTGTTGTGACCTGAGTGGGAGAGAGCTGGAGACTTCACTGCCCACCCACCCTTCAGATCTCTTGTTGCCTCCAATGGGCCAAACCTAACTAGAAGTGAGAGATCAAGGGAGCTAGCCGAGGCACTCTATATGGACTCACCTCCCAGGGCAGAGAAGGGAGAAAACGGATTTGAGGGTCATAGATGACATCTACTATCATGGATAGTATAGGTACCATGGTTGTTGTGAAAATTAGGGGAAAATGGAGAATAAGTGTTTAGCTCAGAATCTGACTCCTATTAACTATTTAGCTTAATAAATATTAGCAGCTACCATCATTTTTATTAAGAAAGGAATTCAATGGTCTGACTTTCAAAGAGGTAGTATGGCCCTAGCTAGTTTGGCTCAGTGGATAGAGTAGACTGAAGGGTCCTGGGTTCCATTCCACTCAAAGGCACATGCCTGGGTTGCAGGCTCGATCCCCAGTTGGGGGGCATGCATGAAGCAGCCAATCAATGATTCTCTCTCATCATTGATGTTTCTATCTCTCGCTCCCTCTCCCTTCCTCTCTGAAATCAATTATATATATAATTATATATATATAATTATATATATATATATATATATATATATATATATATATGTTAAAAAGAGGTAGTATATTAGTTCCCTACAAAGTGAGAGCCTAAAACAAAAGTTTTTGTGCAGATAATTTATTTTGGAAGTGGTTCCTAAGAGCATGAGTGATGAATTGAGGAAAGAGGGAAGGAGGGAAAGCCAATTCAAAGATGCATTATTAACTTGACCATCATTGTGGCTGCTGGGGCGTGATTCAGCTAGGACTTTCTGAAGACTTAGAATTTATTCCAGACTAGTCCGCTTAAGACAGTAGGGCTGGTAGGAGAACACTAGCTTAATCAACCATTGTTAAGAGTTGCCCTGCAGGGTGCTAAATTTCTTGTACTTCTAAGCTGCACATGCATGTGTCCAGGCAGCTTCTCCCAGGTATCCCATGATACATCAGCATTAGGGCTGAAAGCTAGAGATATGTGAGCAGCTAAGGTAATGTTATACCAACTGCTTGCTGCCACAGTGGCTAAAGAGTGGTCCAGAAGAACACAAGATGGGGCATAAAGGATGGCTAATAAAGTCCCCAGGATAATAGTAAAGGCAGAATGACTATGTATTGGGATGGATAAATGTGGTTTGTTGTGCAATGTTACAGTGAGATTCCAGTATTTCTAATTTTGCCCTAGTCCACTATTTCCTCTGAGAAAACATTAGGTCTGTGACATGCAGTTACAAATAAAAGATGAAAAGTATTTGAAACAGCCCCAAACGCAAAGTTCTTTTTGAACACCCACTCATGGTTTGCTGTGTAGTCTGGTGGAGAGGGCCAACATTAACATTAAACACAAGATAATACATAAGTAATTACATTTTCTTGAGTGTTCTGATGTTATATACCTGCAAGTCTGCAAGTCAGGGGAGGTTTCCTTGAGAAACTGTACTTAAATTCAGCCTTGAATAAGTAGGAGCGATGCAAATAAATAAAGGGAACAACATTCCAGATGGAGGGAAGAGCCTGTGAGACAGACAGAGCATAGCCTCAAAGCTAAGAGAAATCGGAGTGAGGGGAGGAGTGGCACAAGATGAAACTAATAACCTGGGAAGTGGTGAGGCAGAGAGAGATTATGCAAGGTCTTGCTGACCAATAAAACTTTTGAACTTCCTCTAGGGAAGTCATTGAATTTTTATGTGTGTAAATAGGAGATAAACAAGATTAAATTGAATGTTTAAAAGGCTTCTTGGTGAAGGAGAGGACACGGGAATGGATGCAGGGAGATGAGTGAGTCTTAGTGAGAGATAATCATTGACATACTGAGGACACAAGTCACTGTGATAGGAGCTGAGTCAATCATTATTGGATTCCAAGATATACCAGGATGGACGTGACCTGCATCTATGAAAGATTTTATGACTTCTATAAAAACTAAGGTATCTCATTTCAGATTATGGGCAGCAGGTGAATCAGCAAAGATGAATAGAAAGAAGAAGGAGGAGGAAGAGGAGGATGAGGAGAAAGAGGAGGAGGAGGAAGAGGAAGAGGAGGAGGAGGAGAAGAAAGAGAAGAAAAATAAAGGAAGGAAGAAAGAAAGAGAAAAGAAAGGGAAGAAAGAAAAAAGAAGACTTTATAGCATGAACTGGAACAAAAAGAATTGAAGGGGATTGCTGGCTTAACATTATTCAAGACCAGGTTTTCTCCACCCTATTAACACTATTAACATTCTGGTTTGGGTAATTCTTTATTGTGTGGGAGCTGCCTTGAATATTGTAGAATGTTTAAGAGCATCCCTGGACTCTCCACACTAGATGCCAGTAGCAACCTCCCCTTTCCATCTGTGACCCAAAAATGTCTCCAGACATTGTCAAATGTCCCCTTGTCTGGGAGGTGAGAGGGAGATCACTACCAGTTTAGAACTACTTAGAACTACTGTTCTGTGAGAGTTTTACATACCATTAGAAGGAACACAGATAATTCAAGGAGCCTAATATATATATATATATATATATATATATATATATTAATAAAAGGGTAATATGCTAATTAGACCAAATAGACTGGACGTCTTCTAGACATCCTTCCAGACAAAGCCACGGTGGTAGGGGCTGAGGCAGAGGTGGTTAGGGGTGATCAGGCTGGCAGGGGAGAGCAGTTAAGGGCAATCAGGCCAGCAGGGGAGCAGTTAGGGGCATCAGGCAGGCAGGCAGAGTGGTTAGGGGCGATCAGGCAGGCAGGCAGAGGGTTTAGGGGCGATCAGGCAGGCAGGCAGGTGAGAGGTTAGGAGCCAGCAGTCCCAGATTGTGAGAGGGATGTCCAACTGCCCATTTAGGCCTGATTCCTGTGGGATCGTGCCTAAATGGGCAGTCGGACATCCCCTGAGGTGTCCCAGATTAGAGAGGGTGCAGGCTGGGCTGAGGGACACCTTCCCCCCGCCCCAGGCACACCTCCTTCTGGCGATTGAGCCCACAAACCTGGGCATGTGCCCTTGACCGGAATCTAACCTGGGACCCTTCTGTCCGCAGGCCGACAATGAGCCAAACTGGCTAGGGCTAAAATCATTTTTAAACCTCATTTTATGGGGAACTGAACCAACAGTTGGATTACCAATTTTTCACCTTTGGAAATAGTTAATTTACTCCCAGATAGTTTTGATTAATGGTATTCTAGGTCAAAACAACAAGAGAGATGTTTTATTACAACCTCTCTCCTCTCTGAGCCAAAATGTTTCACGTGCGGAAAATAAGTTAAGTTGAAAAACAAGTTGAGTCAGTAGGTCACCAGAACTATGTGTGACTAAACTTTTATGCAAATTAATCTGCATTCTGCTGCTGAAAGAGAAACATGGAGAAGATAAAAAGTTGGCATTAATAAAAATACAAATATTCATTTTTTCTTCATTTTCCATAGACCAGAAAGAGTTTAGATAACTTATCCATGGTGCAGAAAGACATTTTTACTTGCAAATCATCAAACTATACATTCTCCCTTTTTCAAAAGAATGATCTAGCCAGTACTGGAAATTTCTCTCATTGAAATGTAGCATGACCTCTCCACTTCATTTGAACACCTTAGCTGAAGGGATATTTTGTCAATATGCAAACTCAACCATGCTATAAAGCTGGTTATCGGCTTGCCATTGTTTTCAGGCTAAAGACCATGATCCTTACCAAGGCTTCCCAGTCATGTCTTTACCCATGTGTTACATGTGCTTTGTCCACACAGGCTTATGTCAGTTTGGGGGATATTTCATGTTTCCTCCCTTCACAGGCTTTGCACACGTTAGTTCCTTTGTCTGGGAAACCTCCACAACTTCTTCAATCTAGTCAACATTCTCATCCTTCAGATCTCAGCCCAAGCAACATTTCCGGACAACCTTTCCTAACCAAACATACAAGTAAACAAATGCCTCTTTGTCAGTCTAATAGCATCACATATCTTTTCTTAATAGCTCTCATCACATTTGTAACTTTATATGTGTGCTTATTTGATTAATGTCCATCTCTCCCACTTAGCTGTTATCTCTGTGGATCAGGAACCATTGTGTGCCCAGCACCCGGCACAACATGTTCTCAATAACTATTTGCCAAATTAAGAAATTCATTAATTCGTTAGTCAATATTGTATCACAAGCAACCATGTACATCAGAAGTCAGCAAACCATGGCCCACTGGACTGTCAACTGTTTCTGTAACTAACATTTTATTGAAATACAGCCACACCCATTTGTTTACTATGTCTTTGACTGATTTTATTTTACAAAGGCAGCATTGAGGAGTTGTGAGAGAACATGTTGTCTCTAAAGCTTAAACTACTATCTGGCCCTGTACAGGAAAAGTTTGCTGACCTCCGATCTAAGACATTTACTCTTTGGCTTATAAACTAGTTGTCATATAATCATCCCAGGAAAATATGAGATAAAAGTATACGAGTATATATTTTCACTATCAAAATATTTAATAGTAGCAATCCTTCAATAAGCACTTGCCATGGGTTAGCCATTGGGCTAAGCCTGTTACTTACATTATCTCTTAAAACCCGAAAAGGGCCCCATTTTATTTGAAAAAGAAAGTATTCAATTTAACTCAGTTTCCCAGAACCATGAAGCTGATTCAGAGAAATGTATGTCATCGTTTGATGTCTTTTTGTTTGATTCAGGTGGTGACAAGTCATGTCTAAAATGTTTCAGGTGCTACATTCCTCAGACTGTCCAAAGAACAGAGGTAAATGGGTCAGCTTTGGCCGTGAGAAAATGATAGGCAAGCAACTTGGGAAGTCAAGTGGAGGAACAAAAAACTCAGAATGGGAAACTTGAAAATGAAAATAAGAAGGCCATAGGACATTGGATCAAGAGAAGCCTAGCCCTAGATGGCTTGGCTCAGTGGATAGTGAGTCGGCCTGTGGACTGAAGGGTCCCAGGTTCAATTCTGGTCAGGGCACATGCATGGGTTTCAAGCTCAGTCCCTAGTAGGGGGCATGCAGGAGGCAGCCAATCAATGATTCTCTCTCATCATTGATGTTTCTATCTCTCTCCCTCTCCCTTCCTCTCTGAAATCAATACAAAAATATATATTTTTTTTTAAAAAAGAGAGAAGCCTAGATAAGAAATTTGGGCAACCAATCATTGTGATCAAGGCACAAGGGCTGAGAAGAGGATGTAGCTTGCTGGGAACTTGGCATTCTAAGGACACCCCTACCCAGAGCCAGAGCCAGATTCCCAGAGTGCAAGCACCTAAGCATGATGGTAGAGGCAATTTAGTCTACCTGGCTACTTAGACTGGAGAGAGAAGACAATTCTTGGCAAATATAAGAAAAGTAAGATTCCAGTTCAGGGGTCCTCAAATTACGGCCCTTGGGCCACATGCAAATACAAATATTGTATTTGTTCCCGTTTTGTTTTTTTTTTACTTCAAAATAAGATATGTGCAATGTGCATAGGAATTTGTTCATAGTTTTTTTTAAACTATAGTCCGGCCCTCCAACGGTCTGAGGGACAATGAACTGGCCCCCTGTTTAAAAAGTTTGAGGACCCCTGTTCCAGTTCATTGGGCCAGCTGGCTTTGTCTTTTCCTTCATACCTGTTCCTCCTTCTCTTCTCCATATTTCTGACATATGCCTGCACTTTCCAAGTTTGTTTTATTGACATCACCTCTAACTCCTCCTTCAGCAACCCCCAAGGCCCCTCCCCACCTTGCCACCACCATTTGCTAACACAACCAGAATGTCAGGTGTCCTGTCCCATGTTTCCCTAACATAGCCAAGTTCCATTTCCCCTTTTCTTTTCTCGTGCCATTGGCATTCTCTGGGATGGCTTTACCCAGTTTTATCACCCAGAAAAATACACACTTATCTGACAGGGCCTAGCCCAAATGTTACATCTTCTTAGCAGCTTTTTCAGACTTCCCCATCCCTCAGGAGGAACTAATTACAGCATCTCTATGCCCATAGCCCTTCTTACACAGAATGTTTATAAAGCATTTATGGCTCCCTGCTACCCTTAGGGTAAAGATAAAACCCTTCTGTGTGGCTTATACCAGTAAGTTCCTCCATAGGTTCTGTCCCACCTCACCAATTTTGTACTCAGGTTGTCCCCATCGCTCTCTGACCTTGATGGAGCTATTTTTCCTGCGTAAAAGGCTCTTTTCTCCCCTCTTTACCTACTCAGTATCTACTTTTCTTTCAGATGTCAGCTAGAGAGAGAGACTTCCCTGAGTTATCTGACTAGGTCAAATGCCCCATCTTAGCTCTTATGGCTGCCTAGGCCTCCCCTTTATAGCTCTGTAAGGGGAAATTCTACTATTGTTTGTGTGATTACCCAATGGGCTGCCTCTCTCGCATACCACATATGACAAGAGTTAAAAAAATGTTCCTGTTATTACTGGCCTGCTCAGCCCAGTGCCCGGCTCAGGGTAAGCATTAAGTACATAGTGGTCAATGAATGACTCAGTGTTGTGTTTATTTGCCTATGGGTCTTTTCTATCTCTTCAGATAGAAAGCTCCTGGGAGGCAGGGCTGTAACTCTTAGTCCTTTAGACTCTCAGTGTATGCCCTGGTACCTTTCATGTGGTAGGTGCTCAGTTAATGTATTTTGAATGATCTCAAAGTCCATTTCAATGTCATGAGTTGTTTTCAAGTTTGACCAGCAAGTGTGGTTCTTTGATCACAAAGATGACAAGATGAGAGACTATCCATGAATAAAATCTGTTCCCATGGGAATGTTCCCATAAAACTTCTTTCCGTCATCGCATGGCCTGTATAATTTATCCCTCATGAACAGCGCTCTACCATCCCTGATGCTCTGGTGATCCATGTAGAAGCCTCAGTGAGTGGCTTTTTCTTCTCTTCTCTTGACCTGCGACGTTTGGTCTTCTTTCCTATTAATTTCATCATAATCACACTTCTGTACCTCCGACACTTCCACCCCCCATCTGGTGCTACACTGCAGGAACCACTATTTGCTTTCTTAATTGCACCAATTTAACTCTACTATCATCTTCCCGTGCAGATTTCCTTAAAGAAGCAAAATGACAGTATAAAGGGAGTACCAAAAAAGGAAAACAGAGATTGTGTTCCTCCACTTAAAGCAAAATAATTCTGAAGGCAGATGTGGCAGGAATAGTTATATTTTTAAACAGAGGAAGGTGGGAAACTGGTGATGCTCTTTTTGGTCTAAAGCAAGAGGAAAGTCATGGATGCAATTTAACTTCCTGATACTTAAGTTCTAAAATGCTACTAGAATGGTTTGCCGTCTGACCTCAGAGTCCTTGTTCTGCATGAGGGAGTGAACCTAGATCAGGGATCAATAAATTGAGAGCTGAGCCTCAGGAAACCCAAGGCTGCTGAGGGAGGCGACAGGCTCAGCAGAGAAGTTGAGAGGGCTCCTGAGACCCTCCAGGCTGCCCTGGAGATAAAATTTGATTCCTGATGTTTCAGTTCTGAACCTAGTGTCTGGAAGATCGATATTTGTTAAATGAATGACACTGTCTTATAGATTGGAATTTTGTGAAATTTTATTTGGGGAATAAAAAAGGGTTTCAGTGATTAAAAAAACTAAAGTAAAAACCACTGGATTAAGTACTCTTAAAGCCCTCTGTGCTTTAAAGAAAATTACCTCTATGAAGTTTAGAATGCCAATTATATAAAAATAATAATAGTCTCAAGGCAAAAACATCCTAACCCATTATGCAACATGCATCTTCATTTGAAAATCATAATCTATAAAATATACATTAAAAAACCTAACAGTGTAAAGCAATTGGGCACATAGAAAATGAATTCGATGCATAATCTACTATCCTACTTTTGCCTCAATTCTTTAGCCTCAAGCCTCATCTCCCCAGGAGTTTTCAGGACATTTCATGAAGGCAGGACTCAAGATTTCAGTGTCATTCATATCATGAGTCCTGAACCACTTATCCTGATCCATTTCTAATCACTTCCCAACTCCTTCCTGAATCTGGCAGTCAGGGCTGTCTGCCCCTCTATGACCTTTAAGTGTCCTTTCCTGTAATAAAACCTATCCCTTTGGCTACACTGTCTCCAGTGTGGTAGGCGGCTTACTCCAATCTTGTCCGCAGAAACTTGAATCTGGTAAAGGCTTCTTAATTCTGCCCCATCAAACACAATTAGAACATAAGGCCTTGAACATCAGAGTTCCAAGAGGACTCCAAAAGTGTGGTCCCTGAGTTAAGCCACCATGTAGTCCCTGTGTTTAGACCAATATGGCATGAAGAGAAAAGGCCACCTCTGAGAAGTGCAAGACCCGGACATTCCCAGGTCCTGTTTTGGTGGCCTGAGGCACCACTCTCCCTCCAGGTTTCACATGTATAGGGTGTCCCAAAATTCACGCAAGATTTGTAATTCAATTCAATTGCAAATCTTGCGTGAATTTTGGGACACCCTATAGTATCTGCATCAGAAATATTTATGAGTAACACAACCTTTTTTTTTTCTTTTGGTGGATATTTAAGAAAAAAAATGAATCATTATACTTTGCAGATCCTAAAGTCTCAAGTTCTCTATCAAGTCAGTGTGTATGTGTGAGTTTAGTTAGGGATCTCAGCTCCAGGGAGGCAGGGAAGTCAATATAGTAAAATCAGTATCATTTTTGTATGCCATGTATCTCCTTGCTGCTTATTCTACCAACAGTATCTACTCTGTTTTCAGGGACTTTGTGCTGGTGGTGGGGTTGCTAGTCAAAATCCCCCATCCTTTTACCAAATCCCCAGCCATGAGGAGGGTCACTTTATTTAAACCATTCACCTGGAAACAGGGATAAGCTTAGAAGCTGGGTCTATGACCAGCCAGGGTCAATCAGAGACCTTTCATAGGACCTATAACTGGATGCTGTGAGAAAGATGATTCTCATTCTGCTGGGATATCTGCTCCAGAATGCTGTGGGTTAGGGGTTACCAAGGGGCTTGTCCTCATCACACAAGAGGAGACCATCTTCTGGGAGAGAATGAGATCAGCTCTTAGAGAGAAGAGGGTCAAGAGGTGGAGACCCGAGAACCTCACTGTTCCCCAGATCTGCTTGAGATGGAAGCTTCCTCAACCTATGTTATGAGAGTGAGTTAAGTCTCCTTTTTATGTAAGCTAGTTTGCATTAGGTTTCTGTCATTTGCAAGTAACGGGTTTGACCAACACAGAAATTGGTATCTAGAAGTAGGGCATTGCCAGTGATGGGCCCCATAATGTGAAATTTTGTACTTGGGTTGAGGTGAAGTAGAAGACTGTAGTGAATCTTCTTTCCTGGGATGGAAAGATCAAATCTTTGCTTTGATCTAAAGATTTGCACTAGAGATTTTAGGACTCAGATTAAGAACCTATCAAGCCTGGAGCTGTAGGGGATTTGCTAGAGACATATAAGAATGATGGAGGGTGTTAGCTATTGCCCTGAAGAAAGGGACAGGTGGTGGGTTGAAAAAAGTGAAAGGATAATATATATCTGTTGATAGCCAGAAAGCCAAGACTTCTAAGGGTCAGATAAGCATTTATTTGTGTAATTACAAATGCCAAAATATCTGTCCCATTCTCAATTTAGTACACAGAAAGACAGGAGATTAGAATGGAACCAAGAAAAGGCCAGAGAATATGAGAACCTCTCCTAAATACTACCTACTCTGAGTCACGCCTGCTAAATAAAAATAATAATCACCCCTATACCACTATATCCCAAAGGGATATGGCCTGAGGGCCAAGAATAGATTAGCTCTAACTCACTACCACAATTTATTGTCTCGTATAGTCCTACAGCAGAGACCAAGATGGACATATATAAAAGAGAGCTAGAAGCATGGGCAGAGGACCGAGTTTTGTTGCTAAGACACAGAAACGGAAAGTCAGGATTCAGATTTACAAATTGTTACTGGCCAACATTTCTGGCACTGGTTCTGACCTAATGGAATTTCTCCAGAATTGATTTCATTAACAGCTTACTAGTGTTATAAGGAGTTAACCTATATGAGAAACCGCAGACCAAGAAAGGGACCTGTGATGCTCAACCCCTAAGGTAATACCCAGGACCCCATAACCTTGCTTTGGAATTGGGCTGCTAACCAAACCCCAGAATATCTCTCTCCACCAATGTAAGGGAGAGCCATGGAGTGCAATGGCCATGGAGGACCCTCTTTATAAGTAGGACTAGGGGTGGGATTGGTGTCCATAGAATTCCTCAAGCCCTAGGGACATACATTCTTATGATTCCTGTCCAGCAGGATATGGGATATGGTATTTGTATTTTTTTCTCTTCTCTACTTACCAAATGGGAGTTTCAATTGCTGTTGTTCTGTCTCTACTATTTTATGTTTGGTATGTTGAGGTGGTTAACCTCATTATTTAGTTCTAGGTTCCACTGTTGTGAGATGTTATTTCTGGATCTATTCAAGGCAATGTGTATGATCCACAGATGCTAGTTGTGGATGTGGATTTGGGAAGGTAATCAAATTCTCAGGTGGGGACACCTGTGGAATTACATGTATTCAGTAAAGAGTAAACATTCTGGGAAATCAATGGGGTGGAATATAGAGAATATCTTTTTTTTTAATGTCATCCAGAATATATTCACCCTTTTTCTAGCAACAACTCCCTTAATTTTCATGAGATAAGTTCCCCTGCCTATTCCATGGGGTGCTATTGGAGCTATTGGTCACAGTAGTTTCTGGCCACAGAGATGGATAGTTATTATTTTTCTCCTCCTTGAAATAGTGATTGGTATAAGGAGTAGGCATATGACCAAACAAGCCAATCAGAGCCCTTCCCTGAGATTATTGTATGGAATCTAGAAGATAGTAACTTGCTCTTTCTGCTGTGGTTTTTCTACCAGAATACTCTAGGACAGAATGTGCATTATAGAATTAAGGGAGAACTTCTACAAAAAGAGAGAAAGTGAATTACTTAGAAAGAGAAGACGGGGAAAAGTCGGGGTGGGTGGGGGATGGAGGGGAGAGTAAGAAATAATAAGAGACAGACAGACCTAGACTAAATGACTACATTTAAGTCCTAGTCATTCCTGAAACAAGTTCTACCTCCAACTTCATAGTCACATAAGCCAATAAATTCCCCGTTTCCTTTGAGCTAGTTTGAGTTGAGTTTCTGTTGCTTGCAACTAAGAGAATCCAGACTAGTAGAACTGGCTGCCCTGCATATGAAGCCCGGGATCTCTTTCTGAAGGTATTATGAAGAATCATAACAGCACTTATTTTTTATGCTGAGAGCACCAAGATTACCATTTTGTGCCTCAATTAAGACATCAATTCAGACAGCTGTTCTACACATGTAATGCACATTTGCAAATAACTTGTGTGAAATCAATAGCATCTTACTCATACAACTCTAGGTAGGGCTCTTTAGGACCTTTCATGATGAATCAGTTTGGACTCCTGAGGTCAGCAATCTAGACCACCAACTGAGACATTGATATGGTCAGAAGACTGGTTAACCTTACAGACTACTCCTAAGATTAACAGTGAACTATGGCAAGTAGGGGAAGAAAGTTCTTCAGGGACTCATCTAAGGAAGTTCACTAACACCATGAAAAGCTCTTCCAGTGCCATAGGACAGCCGGAAACTTTGTGCCTGAAACCAGGGAACCCAGGCCCACATGCAGAAGACTAGAAATGGACAAGATTTTCGGGCATGGCTCTGATTTCCCTCTCTATCACAACTTACTGTGATGATATATTCTGGGTGTCAGATCTTCCTACAAAACAACACGATGGTAGATTCTATGAGACTGTGGTATTTTGTTAACTCGCAAGACCAGTTATCAACCCACTCCAAGTCTGGACAGAGATGTTTGACCAGCATCTGCTGCTGTGATAGGACCTAGGTTCTATGGGACTAAAAGGTTTCTCTATGAGCTGGTACTCTGGGATTCCCTAAGTATTCTTCCTTTAGAAAGAATCTGTGTCCTACAGCTTTTTCAGCAGTTATCCACTGTTGTAAAGTGGTATGGTGGCAAGGTGTGCAGTAAGGGGAGTGTTCTATAATCTTCTAGTTAAATCTTAGTCTTTTAGTGGGCCTGTGTCATGGAACTGTGACCTTCACAAGTTTTTCTCTAGAGGTATAGCTTTAATTTCCTTGCATCCTACTTCTTTCCAATTTATTTCATTGAAGCTTTGACCCCTGTTAAATTTGTATTTTCCCCTGTAAGTTAGAGGGGGTTGAAATGGGAAGAATGCCTTCCCTCCAGCTGGGAGAGGCTCTGGCAAAGTCTTTTCCCTTACAGAGTAGGTTTTTGTCATGAAGCAGGCTCTTTCCCTCCAGACCTAGAGGTCATCTTTCTCAGATTTTCATCATGAGAACCTGGTGGGATTTCTGGAAGGACAACCCATGAAGGTATAGGGGCCGGCTCTAAGAGTATGATCCCCAGGAATTTTCACTCTCATGTTCCTCCACACTCAGCCTCTAGCAATTCATCAAAATTACAATTTAAGTGTTTCTACCAATTTATGGTTCCAGTAATGCCTGTTCTTGGCTGATTCAGCAGATCTTGGCTGTGTTTCTCTGGATGTCCCAATCTCTCCAGATTTCAGAGTGGCAGTTTTCCCTGCAACCCAAGTTTCCTGATAGGTCCAAATAAAAACATCAATTTTTAACTTGTAAATTTTTTTTCTTGTCATAAGAACAGTAGTAATGACTTCCAAACTCTTTACATGTTATAGCTGAGGCCAGAAGTCACAAGTGAATTCCAATTTGCCAGTTCCTTCTTGGTTCTCCAACCCTCAAACTGTTTCTTGGTCTCTGTGCAGCAGGAAGGAGAGTAACATGGCTAGGGCCTTCATACCTTATGCTAATGACTCATTGGGTCTCTGGAGCAAGACACTTTTAAAAATATATATATTTTTATTGATTTCAGAGAGGAAGGGAGAGGGAGAGATAGAAACATCAATGATGAGAGAGAATCATTGATCGGCTGCTTCTTGCACACCCCACGGGGACTGAGCTCATGACCTTGGCATATGCCCTGACCGGGAATCAAACCATGACCTCCTGGTTCATAGGTTGATGCTCCAACCCTAAGCCACACTGGCCAGGCTGGAGCCAGACACTTCGATGGAGGAAGTCAAGTGTTGCCTCTCAGCTCAACACTCTATTCTTACTGGACATAAATCAAGGCATCCTCAACCTCTTAAATTTCCTTCAGCACTTAGAAGTTACATCATTTATTGATGAGTCAAAACATCTTTTATTGCAGCACCAATTTTGTTTGATAGTAATTTATCCACAACTTGTTCTTCTCTCTCTCCTTTTACCGCAGTCTTCAGTTTGGTAAATTTTTCTGCCATTTTTGTTATTTCACAGTTCTAGGCTTATAAAGGGATATAGCAGCACAGATCATGAAGGGGCAAATAATCTGAATACTTTACTTTTATTATTGCTCACCAAGCTATATTCAATCTGAGAGCACTTGGAGTATGATATCTGGGATGCTTTGAAGCAATATGAACTGCCAATCACACTCAAGGGTGTATTCAGCCCTTAGACCAGGCCGGTGCCCCCTCTCATGATTTATTCAGACACCGTGCAGGATGTGCGGTTTGGGAGGAGAAATCTGCTACTGACATATTGGTGAAAAAGAAAGGTGAGGTTAAATTGAAATTTTCTGCAGATGAAATGCAATCTTAACCATTGTAGTCTTGTCATTTAACTACAGTGGTTGAAGTAGAACTCTCTCAGTGTGTGTGATTTGTGTGATTTGAGCACAATCCTACTGATAGGTCAGAAGCTCATATACTCTGGAAAAGGGTGTAAGATAATGCAGGGACTTAATTTTTACTAAATCTTTGAGGTCATGTGGGTTCATGGCTAACATTTTCCAACTTCTCTGAATGTTGGAAGTATGTGTAAAGAAGTAGGAAAGAATCATTATTTTATATGTTTAAGCCCCAGTTCTCCATGCTCTCCCATTTTAATTGAAAATGTTAATTTTATTCATTTTTTCAGGGATTTTTTTTGTATCTAGGTAAAATGAAGTTTGAAATGTTAAGCTATCAGGATCAGTTTTAAATTATTGTGGCTGTATTTCATACTAGTACATTTCACATGGAGGAGAAAAATACTGAAAATACTACTCATGTTTCTTTACTTCCCACAAAGTGAAAATTGAATTATACTCATGATGATAATAATCTGAATTAATTACAGCTTACACAGTGTTCAATTCTGGCTCACTATGTGGGGAGCAGTTATATCCTAAGCTAGATTATGAGAGTTATCTGCTGTCACTCTTTCATCTCAAGCTAGAAAATGAGTGGCACTAGAACTTTATTCCCCGCTGTAAGCCACTGGACAGGTCTATGAGTCATAGTGTGATTAATGAATAAATTATCTGGGTAATGCTCTCTAATTATGCCCATATCTAACCATTGAATCTTCTGCCTACCTAGTTACTACCGTGCCTTTCCATTACACTAGACCAGAGAGTGTGGTTTGGATTCAAAGATGAGCAAGAATAATGGCTTAGATTGAGTTTAAGTCATCTTTTTCATAAGTGTTTTTACCAAAACAAGAAAAAGACAGAGGTAATTGGCTATGATTCTCCATTCCACCCATGTTTATCATGGAAACATACTTGAGGTTGGTGGTCTTGGCTGTGTGGGTAGAGCAAGGTGCCCATCAGAACAGAGAAGCATACTCTGCCCTGCTTCCAGCCCAAAATTACTTAAGTAACTACATAAAGTAATAATTCTGTTACTCAGAACTAATAGAGATTCTAGGTCTTGAAATTCTTGTTGTGCCTAAATTGTCCCTTAACTGCAGTTGTGTTGGAGTAGCCAGGAATTTTCCATAGAAGTTCACTTGGAAAGTCTCTGTGGGTGGTCCGACCTGTCATAACCATTCACAAAAGACATGTAGTGGCGTCATGGAGGAGCTTGGTTTGGCTCCTCTCAACTGAAAAATCTCCACCCAAGCACATTCTGTGCTTGACAGTGTCTGACATCCAATTGCTACCAACTGTGGCAATTCCTCCTGAGATCTCTTCTTACAAAGGACGGGTTTCCTCAATTGCATTAGGTTCTGAATGTTTTCATTAATGTCCTGGCACTTGTCTTGGTAAACTGATAGCTCACCTCCATGCAAAAGTAGGCTATTCTTCTATTGGGCATGGGAGACCTTGGTCACCCCTTCAAATCCTTTTGGCTTTAACCAGTGCTTTGGATGCTTTGATCATCTTCAGGGAGTTGCAACTGGGCAGTATTGGACAACACTGCTTTAGGCGTGTCTCATTTCCCTCGTGTGTGTGTGTGTGTGTGTGCGCGCGTGCACCTTGAGGCCTCTCTGATGTAGCATGAAAATCTCAGGAAATGGCTCTTCCCTCCCATATGTTTAACCTGGAAATGCAGATGTGCATGAGGCTACTAGGGGACAGGGATCATTGATAAATGCTTTCTCTCTTTGAACTCCTGGATAGATGGTCTGAGTGACATTTATGAGGATCTTCAGAAAGTCTTGGTAGGATTGAACACCAATTGCCTATAGTCAATAGCACTTCCTCACATGGCTTGTCCTGCTTGCACTCCTGATTTCTGAGCTCACATTCAGAAATAAACTACCTGCAGCAAGCCTTTGTTTCAGACTCCACTTTCAGGGAAAACCAAGCTAAGATACAAGGATCGAAGTTGGGCTCTTTAAGTCTCATGCTAAGATGTCAGCGTTGCTATCTCTGTTATCATCTGTTTTCTGGAGAGAAAGAAACTTCTTTCAACCTCATTGGGTTGTCTGCTGTAGAACACTTGTGAAAATCTTCAGAAAACAAATAACATATGAGAGGCAGTTGAGAGGAAATAACCTTGACAGGGAAAAACCAAGGGGTATTATGACTGTATCAGGATCCTGAGGGAAAACAGATGGCACACACACATCCAAATAATTCAAGGGTAGTTTATAGACATAGGCACTGGCTCCAAAGGTGTAGGCAGGGTGCAGGGAAATCAGCAGAAACCCGGGATTAGTAGCTAACAGCACCTTTAGGACAGGATTGCCAGATAAAATACAGGATGCCCTGCTAAATTGGAATTTCAGGTAAGCAATGAATAATATCTTAGTTTAAGTATGGTCCTAAATATTGCATGAAACATATTTAAAGGATTGTTTATCTGAAATTCAAATATAACCAACCATCTTATATTTGTCTTTGCTAAAAATAGCACCCTTTTCTTATACTCAAAGGGAAGACAGAAGGTTAGAGAACATGTTAGGAGACAGTCGTGTAGAACAGGCAATTCAAGGCAACCTCACAGGGAGGGAACTGGAGAACAAATGCTGGGATCTCAGTCTCCCCTCTTCCTCTGATCTCCTGCCAGGGCTCACCACTGGCTGAACCCAACCAGAAACCAGAGGGCAGGGGAGCCTGTGGACATGGATCGGCAGGTCAGCCTCTGTGGGCATGGGCAGGGGGAAGAGGGTGTCGAGGGCAGTGAGGGCATCTGAGGGGCAAATGGGGGAAATCCAGCACAGCAGCCATTCCTCTCTCTGCTCTAAGTGAACCTTCTCTAAGTATTACCTTTGATCCAAGTGAAATCACAGATAGTGACATCTCTAGATGGGAACGAGGCTGTCTGAATGTAATTATTATTCTCTCTCCCTTTGCTCATTCTTCTCCCCTTGTTTCAGTGATTCTATAATTTTGTTAATTCCATGCCCTTTATTGTAAAAAATGCCTTAAGTCTTTTGGGGAAGAGAAATATAAAAACAGTTTCTTCACTCTTAGAGCTCTTCTATAGCAAAAGACCTCCCCAGTGTCATAACTCTGCAGGTTCTATTCACCCTAATTCTTTAATTTTAATCCTCTTATTACCTGTGGATTTTGCTTGTGGATTCTATGCAGTAGCAGGTCCTTCACATTTGTAAATGATACATTGAGAGACATCTGAAAATCATCATTTTGGAGATGACCTCTATAATCTATAGCTTCCTCTGCATGGGGCATGTGGTGGGCATATCTATGTCATGGTTCAGAACCATCGCCCAAAATGTCAAATTTCTAACGAGGACACCATTTCATTCCATTATTACTTTTCTTAATGTTTTCTTTATTCTGTCACTAGTACTGGCATTTTGGCTTTTTCCCCCAGAGTTGTTTTTGCAAAGGAACAACATTTTAGTCATACCATGAGTGAGGCACTGCAGAGCAGAGGACAGCAAAGCAGTACTGAAAGGCAGATGCCAGCGTCCCCAACTAGCTAAATGACTCGTTCCTTCTCAGAGGGCATGATTCAAATTCACACCTCAGAGCATGAAAACATAACAACATGCTGAGGAACTTCCCAGGTCACTTCTGAATGATAGAAACTGACAGTTGGATACTCAAATGTGAGTCATCCTCAAGAAGAGCAATAGCCTGTGTGGAGTGCTTACTATGTACCAGCCCCTAGTCTACGTACTTTGCATGCATCATCTTATTTAATACACACAACAACCTTATGAGTTAGGAGCTATGATTATTCTCATTTATATATGTGTGGCAACTAAGGTATTGAGAGCTTACATAATTTTCTAAAGGCCCACAGCCAGTATGTTAAATAATATACTTTTTCATTTTTTCACATAAAAGGAACCCAGCAGGAGGCAGATAAGAACTGATATGGTAGATCCTCAGTGATTTTAGGGCCTCCAGTTCTAAATTTATGCACATGATTCGAGTTCTTCTATCCTCATGCTCACCTTATGGTCTAAAATGGCTGCTGGATCTCCAGCCATCACACACATATATACATTGCAATCTAGAAGCAGAAAAAAGCTGGAATGGCAAAAAATACTCCATCTGCCCTACTTATATTTTGGCTAAAATTTAATCCCAAGACACAATCTAGTTACATGGTCTCACCTAGCCGCTAGGGTGGCTTTAGGAAACAGTCTTTTATTCTAGAGAGCATAAACTTAGATAAAATTGTGTGGTGTTCTACACCATGAGAAAAAGAAGAATGAATATAGGGGTGGACAACCGCCATTCTTTGTTATAGTGCTTGGCTGGGTTGGAACCCAGATGGTCTGGAATCTAGAGGAGCTCCCACTCTTTAGTGACTAGATCACAGTTACCCTTCGTGCTATTTTATAATATATCAAAGCCTTTGCCATGACATTTCCCAGTAAAGTCTCTTCCTTTCTTTCAGTGTTTCACAGACTGGGGAGGGTAAGGACTTTATTAAAGGTTAATATCGTCACAAGATATGAGTTCTGACAGATGACCAGTGAGGGTGTGGGGGCTGGGATAATAAGGTGAGAGCCCAAGCACGTGGTTCAACCACAGGCCTAAAGAGCTGCCTGGCTATGTCTTTGCAAAATAAAACCTCAAATCTCAGGCCCATTGGACCTTAAAGAAACCAAACACATAAAGGCCTATCATCGTTCCATCTTCATTTATATTAATCATTTTCTTAAATAAACTAATTCTCAAAAGAAAATACTAGTATAACATGCAGAAATTTCACAAAACCCATGCGGATAATGGTGATGAAAATTCTATGAGCAAAAGCATGTTTGATTAATCATATACATGCATGACTCTTCTCTTATACCATCTGTTTAGAAGATGAAAAATGTATTTGCTAGTGGTTTGGCATATATTTATAGAAAGATTTTATTTAGAGTCTGCCAGTGGATTCTGAGCCTGCCATGACATAGCTTTCAGAACTAGGTATGCTGAAGTGTTCAAATATTAATGCCAACAACATTCTTATCATTAAAACATGAAAGTTAAAATGTTTTTATATTCAGTTCATATTTTGGAGTCTGTGGCTGCAGACTGAACAATCTATTTGGAACCAAGCTTAAAAAAATACTAAAATAGAATTCTCTAGCCTTGGTTGGTCTCTGTGATGGATGGTATCTAAATGATTCTGGTTAGCCAACTTTATTTTCTGGCTATTCAGCATTAAGAAACATAAAGCTTAATCTTGATAAACATTTCCACAGAATGTAATACATGTAATCACTGATTTGCAATGATGAAGAGACCACATTAGAGGAACTCCAAAGTAATTGAAACAGGGAAAACTCTACAGGGTAGAATTGAGACATTGGATCTTTGGCTTTAACATACTAAAAGCAGAGAGATGATTAAAAAATAACACTAGATAGTCTTAAAAAACCCCACCAATACCCTAACCCATTGTCACATCCTTATTTATGCACATATTGCATAAGTTAAAATTTCAATTGCACTTGATTGTATTTTAAATCACAAGGATGCCTATGTGAGCTAATGAGCCACTTGAGGCAAAAGGGAACCCTGTTGCTTTTGTGGGTTTTATGAGAAACAGGTGGGTTGGTTAGACTCTGGGGATGATTCTGGAAGGTGGTTGTCCTGTTTTTCGTGGCTACTTGCCTCAAGTATCACTGATACATAAGAAAACCTTTCCCACATAGCTTTTTTATGGTCTCTACTGTTTTGAAATATTGTTTAAATCCACAGGATGAGTCAGATTTGCAGTAGATCGATCCATACTGAGATGAGAGAGGTTAAGAATAGAAAAATTGGACATTTCTTATTGTCAACAAAATTCGGTCTTTTCTAGCCTTTCAAGCAATAAGCCCAATGGACAAAGATACATTCATAAATAACAACCTGAGAGACATAGGGTTTATGCTGTATCCAAACCCAGCCATTCTCAACTATTAGAATATTTAAGGCTTCTGAAAAAAATTCTTTTTGCCTTATTTCAAAGGGAAAAAAATATCTTATTCATGGAACATCTTTAAGAACCCTGAATGGTGCCTTAGCCAGTTTAGCTCAGTGGATAGAGTGTCCACCTGTGGACCAGAGGGTCCTGTGTTTGATTCCAGTCAAGGGCATGTACCTCGGTTGCAGGCTCCTCCCTGGCCTGGGCCCTGCTTGAGGCACATGCAGGAGGCAACCAATGGATGTGTTTTTCTCACATTGATATTTCTCTTTTTCCCTCTCTCTTCCACTCTCTCTGAAAATCAATGGGAAAATATCCTTGGGTGAGAATTTTTAAAAAAATCCTGAATGGCATTAATAAAGCCATCAATATTGTGTGCCATTTGCACATAACAAATAATAGGGACAATTCTCAAGTGTTTGTCAGCAGTAGGGTGGGAAAGGACATCCTGACACAATTAAAGAGGTGTTCCTTCTGGTTCTGTGAGGAAAAGAGCCTAATGTTAGACAGAATAGAGACAAGCACAGAGCACCTGGCCATAGAAAATGTCAAAGACTCATCAAAGAATTCTCAGTAGCAGAACGCTAGAGCCCACGCCGAGACAGGTCTAACCAGGAGAGACTTGATGCGGTGAGAACTGCAGCAAACATTTCAGTCCTCTCGTCTGACCTTGCCTAAAGGGACACAATCCTGTCCCTACAGGCCTCCATAGGCCTTCCCCAGACAAAAACCTTCCCATGCGTGAGCGTGGTGTCCAGGAGGTCAGCTCAGGCTGAGCTGAGTCCTTTGTTTCACTTACCGAGACATCAGCAAAAGTGTCAAAGATGAAATGATAGTGACAGGTATCTATTGAGTAAGTCACAGCTTGGGCCCTGGACTGAGTGCTTTACAGCTGTTATCTTCTTTAATACTCACAACCTCTCTACAAGGGGTGTTTTAGGGGAATTTGAGGTAAAAAATAGGGGCAGGCGTCTTTCAGGTCCCAAGCTGATAAGGAAGTTCTTTATATGTGACAGCACGCAGGAGGTTCAGCATTGTGAGACAGATAGCAGAGCCAGAAGGATTTTGTTTGGTTTTGTTTGGTTTCCAGCAAACTTCCTTTACTCTGACTCAAGATCCTCTTAAATATGAATCAGAAAACTACAAGACTGTTTTTCGGTGTTCTGATGCCGATATCTCTCTTCTTAAGTAATAAAGGTTTTCAAAGTTCTGAATAGCAATAAAGATCTGTCCCTGACTCCTCTACCATCTCTTGGCTAGATCAGGCAAAAACTACGTTTGCCCATGAAGAAGCCGCTTGGATAAAGCACAGTCACGTCTCTCCCGGAGGTGACCTCTTCCTCCTGGCACCGAGGAGACTGACATGAGTGGAGTCAATGCGACTTCTCCCCTGGAGACCGAGAGGCTGTTAGAGTGGCACGGATGCAAAACAGGACCACTGTCTCACAACAATCGAGAACAAAGCCAAAAATGCGTTGCCGTAACCGGTTTGGCTTAGTGGAAAGAGCGTCAGCCTGCGGACTGAAGGGTCCCGGGTTCGATTCCGGTCAGGGGCATGTACCTTGGTTGTGGGCACATCTCCAGTAGGAGGTGTGCAGGAGGCAGCTGATCGATGTTTCTGACTCTCTGTCTCTCTCCCTTCCTCTCTGTAAAACATCAATAAAATATATTTTTTAAAAAAGCCAAAAACGTGCGACGTCACCCTAGGCTCTGTTTTATTTCCCGAATTTTCACTTTATATATTGTTTTGTTGGAATGGAATGGTTTAAGCTCCACTTTTTTCAATACTGTTTTGCATATTTGATATATTTGAAGATTTAGGAACAATTGTTACTTAGCAGATGGTCAAAAAGTAGCCTTGGCCAGGATTCATAGGATTGACCCAAGTTCTCCTAGCCCAGGAAGGCCCTCCCACCATCCCTGCTTTATTCCTGAGGAAATGAGGACCAGAGAGGGTAAGTAACTTGACTGCATTTACATAATTAGAAAGTGGCAGAGGACAGAGTTAGAACTCAGATTATGTAGTTTTAAAACTGGTTCTCTGGCTGGGCCAGTGTGGTTCAGTGGTTGAGGGTTGACTTATGAACCAGGAGGTCATGGTTGGATTCCAGGTCGGGCACATACCCAGGTTGTGGGCTCCATCCCCAGTGTGGGGCGTGCAGGAGGCAGCCAATGAATGATTCTTTCATCATTGATGTTTCTACCTTTCTCTCCCTCTCCCTTCTTCTCTGAAATCAATATAAAACGTATTTTAAACTGGTTCTCTAATCTCCTAGAGCAGGGGTGGGCAACCCCTGCCATGCATGCCAAACATGGCATGCCAGTAACTTTTGCTGGCACGTGAAACCCTCTCTTATAATCTTCCATTTACAATTATTTTCTTAATATCGACTTTTTTATTTTTCAGATGAATTCAGTGTAAGTGCATCTTAGATAAAGAAATAATTTTACATAACATGTTATCTTAAAGACCATAGACATGGCTGACTTTGAAATGCAGTTGATTGAATTTCAGAGTAGCTCAATTTGGAAGCAGAAATTTATTGACCTTAGAGTTGACTTGGAAAACATTGAAAAAAAGTGATTAGAGACAGGAGTACCAGAGAGAAGTGTCGAAAATGAACTATTGAGGACTTGGAATGCCATTCCAGAAAATTTTTTCTGTTTAAAAAACTTTGCAACAGTGTTACTCTCCATGGTTTCATCCACATAAGCTTGTGAATCTTTGTTCTCAGTGATGAATTTTGTTAAGTCTCATAATAGGAGTAGCCTGACAGATGAAAGTAGTAGCTCGTGCATATCTCTGAAGGTCACGAAATATAAACCTGATGTAAAATCTCTGTCATCAGCGATGCAGCAGCAAAAGTCCCACTGATAATATCAAATGGAGTCATAAAGTTTTCTGTCCGACTAACAGTGTACATGTATACATTAAAAAATAAATGTATTTTTCATCATCATATACTGTGTTTTTGTCACTCAAATGAATTTTATTATTTCTTCAAGGTTCTTCACATATGTACACCTTAAGAGATATCAAGTAGGCTTAACATGTTCTCAAAAAATTAGGGTTGGCACGCAGAAGAATTTTGAGTCAGAGATTTTGCTGGTTTGGGCACGCACTCACAAAAAGGTTGCCCACCCCTGTCCTAGCGTATACCGTCTCTTGGAAGCCAACATGTTTGCATGTTTATCTTGAAGCAGTTGCAAGATAATAATGAATTAGAGATGAGAAATACAGACAGGTGACTTCTAAGTCTGTGATATGCTAAGGGTCTAGGAAGAGACAAACGTCCTTCTGCAATATTAGATCAGAACCTCAAAGAATTTGTTGCTGACACTCTCCTTGTAACGAATCCGGGAAAATGCTCCAAAAGTCTCTTCAAGTTTCTGGGATTGTTCATTAGTCAATTAATTTTCTTTCAAGGAAACTCTTAAAAGGATTTTTTAATTTGGTGGTTGAGGATGGAGATGCTAACTAAACATATTACTTGCCCTATATTACAAAAATTTTAAAGCCCATATTCCTGGAATCAGAATTAGGCAGAAAACTGGACTGAGTTCAAAGAATTTTAAGACAAATAATTAGGAGCTTGGCAGAAGTGAATAGCAAAGAAAGAGTAAAATTGCCGAATGTGCACAGTTAGATTAAGCCCGCAGTGGGGAACGAGGGCAGGATAGATGGAGCTTTTTGAGGTTTGCGATCCTCAAATACAGCTAGAAGGGGTTAGATGGCAAATATGCGGTCAGAGTGACAGTATAGATTTAATAACAGAAACTCACTTTTTGACTGTGAGCTATATGAAAGCAAGGGAGGCAGCATGTCATCAAGATGGCATTACTTTGGAAAACACTAAATAAAAAGCAGACTATACTTATAAAATCAAGATATGTGAGTTCAGGCTAGAAAACAAAATGCAAAAAGTTTGTTGGACACATCCTACGCAGACCCAAATTATCCTTTGAGATAGACTGGGCTTGTTCGAAGCACAGAGCTACCTAAATATTCTTTTCCTAGTTTCCAACTGCTTCCTTCAACTTTCTGTTCCTTCTTCCTCAAGAGGGCACCAACACCACATCCCTAGAAAGGGTGCTGGTATGTGGAGGCTTCACACTGAATGTTGACATCTCTCTACAGGAAAGACTCTGGTTACAGACCAATAAACCAATAACGAGACTTCCTATTTTAGTTTCAAATATCTCCAAAAACTAATTGTATTTTGTTTAAACCCAGACTGATCATTAAACAACAAAAAAAAATCGGGCATACTTAGGAAAGAAAAACTGTGAGACTGCGTTCATGGTCTCAAAATGGAAGAGACAAAGTTCAGCTGAACTCCAACAATTATACATGATTGTGCATTCATACTGGCAGGATATTTTTCTTAAGTCTTGGTGGGAGCATGAAAAGAGACCTTATTTTGTATGTGGGACTTGTATACAAACCGGCAAGCACACATTAGTGACAAACAGTCTTTGTTAAAACGCAGGCAGCAGACACATCAGAGGTATGCCAAAGAAAGCGTAATGGTCCTCTGTTGAACACATAACATTTACTCTTATTTGGTCAATAAGACCAAAATGACATATCACCACCGAGGACTTGCTGTGTTCTGTCAACATTTGCTCTCATATGTAATAACATGCTTCATTTCTCCTAATCTTGATTATTAAATCTAAGCCTGGGTGGTAAAAGCCATGAATAGTGTGATGTTGTGCTATATTTTCTAGACTTATTTGAGTAAGATGAAGCACTGTAGCCTATAGTTTTTTTTCAGGTTGTGAGCTAATAACCACCTAGTAGAAGTCACTATGCATAACAGCTATTTAGAGTTTACTGCTTTGAGCAAATAAAATGAACAATAATTTAAACCTAACATTTAATGATACACATAATTGTTATTGTGCTGTAAGGTTATTGGGTATAAATGCTAAGCAGTTTACATAATTAATATTATTTTATCCAGCAGAACCAGATTTTGGTGTTTCACTCCTCATTATCCTTTGCCTTTGGTTATTGATATAAAGTCATTAACAAATGTTGCCATGTTTCTCTAGACTCATGCTTTTCTCCATATCTCCCCCTTTTGCCTTTTCCCTCTTCTGTTCCTCGACCTTTTCTTTGTCATAGTAACCACTGTAGTCCTCATCGTTACCATCATCATCTTCCCCTGCACGCTGACATACTCTGCTATCCACACGTGTTGGAAGAGCAAGGCTTTGGATCTAACTCCCAACACTGGGGAAACTTTGGTCCCCATCTTCCATCTTCTGTGCCCAGGGGTGAGGTTCTCAGGGCTTCGAGTTGTCCACCAGCACTTAACCCCTGGGGATAAGTTGTATTAATTTCCTAAGGCTGCTGTAATAAATCATCACAAATCTGGTGGCTTAAAACAACATAAATTTATCCTCTTATAAGCCTGGAGGCCAGAAGTCTGTGATCAAAGTGTCAGCAGGGCCATCCTCTCTCTGAAGGCTTGAGGGGAGGATCCTCCTTTGCCTTTTCCAGCTTCTGACAGTAGCTGGCAATTCTTGGCACCTCGTTGCTTGCATCACTTCTCTGTTGTCACATGGTGTTCTCCCTGTATGTCTATGTTTCAGATGTTCCTCTTTTTATGATACCAGTCATATTGGATTTAAAGCTCATTCTAATCCAGTATGACCTCATCATAACTTGATTACATCAGCAAAGGCTATAGTTCCAAATAAAGTCACATTCATAGATTTTGGGTAGACATGAACTTTTGGGGGACACTATTTAATCCAGCATATACTTTATTCCATACCCTTCTGGAGGGGTTCTTGGATCTGCTTTCTGTTTTTACTTTCCATTTCATTTGCTGCCACGTTTTTACAATGAATCAATATTTAATTTAATAACTATTTGTTAAAAGAATAATGTTTCAGATGCATACTTTCTAGGAGGCTTGAAGATGCAATAGCTCTAAGGCCTGAGACTCTTGATTTCCCTGAAAAGGGGAGTGACTAGTAGCACTGAATGAAAAGAGGGAACCTAGGCCAATGGCAAAGCCATCGGAGGGTGGGGGAAGCACTGGGGGGCTCATGGGGTGGGGGTGGGGGGGGCGGGTGGCGGGGGGGCTGAACAGTTGGGAGTGTTAGAGCAGAAAGGCGCAATGAAAACGGTGGACTTCAAGGTGTGGGGGAAGGGGAAGATCACTTGCAGTCCTGGAGCTGCACACAGAGTTGATGGGAAGCATGCGCTAGGAGAGAGCATGAGATAGAGATCTAACCAACCGTTAGGTTCTGATCTACTTCCTATCCCTCATCACTTTCCCACCAAGAAAAATCTCTACTAACTCACTGCTTTCAAGAGGAAAGAACAAATATTAAAACCCAAACATCACCAGGACAATTGAATCTGGGTAGAATTTGGTAGAAGTGCACATGCTAATGGTGGTTCCTTTGCTCTTTCACCTGGGACAGAGATAAAACGTGGGGTCTCTGGGAGACACAGCAGACCCCTGATGGAAGAATGAGAGAAGGAAGAGGAAGCTGTGGGCTTCATTTGAGATTTTGCTGAGAGGTTGGCCTGCTTATCTCTATCTCTATAGGGACATGCATAGAAGTGTTTCTTATTTAGAGCAGCTGGGCCAACCTGCATCTCAGCAGGTGTTTCCTGTGAGAGAGCCTTACAGATAATTATTACCAAAGCATATGCCTAGGTAGCAAAATTCACAGGTGACACATGGATGTCACAGAATAATTGCGTATTTAAGGGCCTTGAAAGGGCTGAGAGCCACATTCATTCTGGTTGTCACAGAAGACCCATCAAATGAGCTATATCAGGTGATGAAAAGAAAATCCTACTAAGTAATATTTTAAGGTGAGAGCAGAAATTTTCACCAACCAGATGTTCTGGGCAGAGCTCTAGGTAATCTTAGAGCTAGCTCCAGCTAGCTTACATAGACTCAGAGGGTGTTAGGAATAAGCCTGAGATTCCTCCTGATCCAATCCCCTTTTCTACTAGTGAGGAAACAGAAGCCTAAAGAGGGAAGTGATTTGTGTAAAAGTCACACAGATGAGTCAAGGTAAAGCCAGGACTCAGACCCGGGCCTCCCTGAGCCAAATGCTTCTTCTATTCCATTCTGTTGCAAAATTTTCACACCACCTTAAGTTTGTTATTCTTCAGAGTACCATAATGATGGAGGCCTTTGCATGTTTTCAAGAAAAGGTAATAAAAAAAAAAAAAACCCAAAGAAAATAATAAGAAAATGTGTTTTTCATTGATCACACATTTATTGTGCACAGATTTTGCACCAAATACTGCACCAGTGCTGAGCCATTATTTGAACATCAGATCCAAAGAAACATACTGTTCCATTGAGGATCACAATCTCAGTTTTAGTCAGCATTCTTGCTTTTAGAATGATTTTCCTACATCAGCAAAGTATTTTGTACAAGTCCTATTGCCCTCAAATAGAAATCTCCCATATTTTATAATAGTGAGTGAGGAAAGCAGGGGTGGTGGTGAGACTGTGAGGGTTAAGGTTGATATGAGAACATCAATTTTAGACCCTTTGGCTCAATGGGGCTAAAGTAATCACACTAACGTCTGATCACTTGGTGATATGGGCATATGGGAACCACTCTGCAATGCCCTTCATCCGTACTCTTGTATTCTCCTATGGAAAAATAGGTATTTGGACTACAAGGTAAAAGTTACTCATCATTCTCTCCACTGTCTATTCCTTCTTCCTGGTGTAGCTCTGAATTATGGGTATATGTGTTAGTGGCTGAACAATATGACCATTATGGCTAGCCTAACAAGGTAAAAGCTGTATTTTATGTGCTTTCATTGTAAATTATGCCTACATTGCTAGAGGTTCTTTCTTTGCCTAGCATCTTCATGCCTTCCTCTCTGCCATTCCGTATCTACCACAGAGTCCTAAAGATTCTTTCTTTAAAGTAGCTGAAAAGCTTTTCTTTTTCTCTCTGTTTACTGGGGCAACCATAGTTCAAACCGTTGTCCCCACAATGAAAGAAAATACAGAGATATCCTGTTTCAGGTTTTTTCCTGTCTCTGGACCAAAGTGATGTCTTCATTAGACATCAATGACATCATAACATTTTCTATGCAGATATGTCCCCAATGCCATAAAAAATTGGACTGCCTCTATGACTAGGAATGTGCTCATAATCTGACTTACTATTTGAATGAAGTCACATCATTTGTTCTCAAGGATCTAAAATTGCCTGTCCTTAAAAAAATAAAATAAAATAAAATAGCCTCTCCTTGCGTTTTGAATCAACTCGAATCTAAACATTCATAAATTCTATTCTATATAATTGCATTCTCCTAGACTCTCCTTCATGCATCTTCTCTTCCTATCAGATTGGCCACCATATCGATTCACTTGCGCCCCACACACTATTTTTATTTATGGGTTTTTACTTTTGATTATATGGTTCTTGCCCCTAATGCCCAACCTCTTTCCCATCCAGACATTGTTTGCCCTGTGCCAATCTTACTTATACTTTAAAATACATTTCAAGCACCAGCTCCTTCAAGATGCCATTTGTAGTCCTCTACTTAGTAATGATTTCATCCCTTCTGGAGCTTCCATACCTGAGAATCGTACACTGTAGAACCTGGAGATGTTCATATGAGACTTAATTATGTGCTATGTTGTATCATTTTGCACTTTCATGCACTTCATTCATAAAACATATATCCTAATATCTCTCTTGAAGGGTGGCCGCATTAAATGTAAAGTGCAGAATTGTGTTTGGTAAGTGCTGTAGTTCTTGATGAGTTCCCATCTCCTTCCCTTCCCCTTTATCAGAGGGTTTGAGCTATAGCTGATGATATTGTGTCCTTCACAGCAGGTATTAGATTCAAGCATATAGAAGTTCTTAATCGATACTTATTGACTAGAACATGGTTGATCTAGAGACCCACACCCATGAATTCTGAAATCAAATACTTATATTTATGTAATCTTGGTACACAATATCTCCAATTTCCTAAATCAATATTCTAAAATTATAATATTTAGCAATTTATTGCTACAAACGTTCATTTTACCCCACTTACTGGCCCTTAAACTTAAATATTATTCTGAGATGTGTAGAGACCAAAACTCTCTCTCTTGAAGGCACAGCGTTGCCATTACTCATCGTGCCCTTTTCTTTGAGACCTGTCACTACTGAAAGCTGGCAAGCCTTGCTGTAAAGTGCACATTTCCTTTTTTTGTATGTCTTGCTTTTCTGTTGGCAGCAGAGGAAACCGGAGCTCCAGCAATGAGGAAGCTTGCCTGAACTGAGTCCAACTTTCCAATTCTCAAAGCCCTCGTCTGGATAGCTGCCCCTGGAAGGGAGTGGCCAGATTTACTCCTGATTTCAAGAGCAGTTTTGTTCTACTCAGATGCTCTTTCACAAACTTTTTTACTCACTTAAATTAAAACATTTGTTTCTGACTTCCCGGACATGGTTTATAGCTCTCAACTGCTGGCCAAGGCTGTGCAATTACTCCCTGGAATAAAAGAACTCTAAATCATATTTAGTTCACTTTCAGCTACTATCTAGAAAATCTTGTTTGAGCTTTCTGTGTAGCAATAAAACTCATACTAAATACAATTATCCTCAGCCATGTATATTCTACATATAATCCCCAGTTTAGCAATAGCTGTCTCCTAAAGCGATATTCCTTTGCTAGATGGAATTGTGCAATAAAGCAGATCTTTGCAAAGTATCCGAATCTAAGACAACATATTATTTACCTCAAATGGTCAGTGGCGTTCCAAATGCCACAGCAAATTAGATTAGAAATTATCCAGTTGGTGTGTAAACATCCACTAATTTACCCGGTGTCTGGTTCTTTCATTTGATATTCAGGAATTTAAATAATTTAAGGTTGTTTAGCTCTCGGTTCAACCTTTGCTTTCTGGAGATTTACTTGGAACTTGCCAGTATTTATTTAAGGATATTAGCAGTGCTTGGGGAGGATTTTCTTTATTGCCCAGGAGGGTGGTACAGCTATGCTGGAGCATTTGTAAAGATAAGGTGGCAGTAGGTTTACAACTTGCCTGCTTGGTTGGGAAAGCCATTCTCTAAATTTTTTCTGTCAGAAACCCACCCAAGCTGCTTATCTCTGTGGAGAGATGGCCACCAGTGCCACTAGAGTGGCAGCTCCGAACAAAACTGAAAAGACAACCAAATTCCTTTACAGAGGTCCCTGTCTCCTATTTAATTAACTCATTTATTTTCCTAGGTGGTTTGGAGTCAAAGGAATCTAGACTTTTCCTTTTTCTGGCTGTTAGGTCTTCAGAAGATTCATCTGTCTGAGCCTCAGTTTCCCATTTGCAAAGTGGGGATAAGAAATGCCTTTCCTGAAAGGTCATTGCAAGAATTAAATGAAATAATATGTGAGACCACCTAGCAAGATTTTAGGTTATTTTGCTCTCAAAACAATCCTTTCTCGTATATTTACTAGGAACTTTGAGCTATTTAAGACTCACAAAGCATTAGCTCCCTTCTCTTCTTTTAAGCACCTTAAAATGTTATCCCCAAGCCGAAACCGGTTTGGCTCAGTGGATAGAGTGCCGGCCTGCGGACTGAAAGGTCCCGGGTTCGATTCCAGTCAAGGGCACGTACGTTGGTTGCAGGCACATCCCCAGTAGGAGATGTGCAGGAGGCAGCTGGTCGATGTTTCTCTCTCATCGATGTTTCTAACTCTCTATCCCTCTCCCTTCCTCTCTGTAAAAAATCAATAAAATATATATATATATATATATATATATATATATATATAAAATGTTATCCCCGAGCTTTCTTTCTCAGTCATAACCCATTCTCAAGAACCTGAGGCTCATCAGACTAAATTATAAATTACTGAAAACTTAAATTCTTAATCCATAAATGGGACTCTTTTACTCGGATATTTCTTCCAGAGCTTTAAGTCAAAGAAGCATCTGAAGAGCTATAGGATTACAGGCATTAAATTGTAGGCTCTTTTCGAGCAATAATTATTTGAGTGTCTACTATGTACCAGGGGCTGTTTTAGCTGTTGCGAGAATTGCAAAGAATAAAACATCCAAATATTCCTGGTAGTCCTTCAGCTAATCTCTCTGAAGTAACAGCTATGGTGGTTAATTTGACCACATCCAAGGTGAACAATAAAGAAAGAGCGACACAATAGAATGAGGCTACAATTGAGAACACAAGGAAGCCCAGCATGTCTGAGGCAGAGGCAGCTTTACTTCTCATAGACCACCCTTGCCCCCCCCCCCCCTCACCCCACACTCCTTACAAATAGCTCTTCTGCAGCCAGATGGGGTTAAGGACTACATTTACAGTTTAAAATGCTCAAAATATAGCTGGTGGTGATGGGGGATTTGGTTTATTAGTTCATTTTTATGTATGAGAGAAACTGTAGTAGAAAAAAATTCAGTGTTCATCTTTTTTCAATTTAGGTTTCAGAGATTTTTTGGCATTAAAGCTCTTTCAGTTTCAAATGTTCCAGCTTTAGCTGTATTTATGTGATGCCAAACCAACTAGTTGAAAAATTACAAGTATGGGAAATTAGCCAACTCTTTTGTCTACAAACTGCCAACCAACCAGGTTGCCTGATTTTTTTCTTCACTAACTTATCCCATCATTCAAATGGAATTGACTGACAATGCTCTGCAAGACCCAAACAAAGCACAAATTCTGCTTTGTATAATCCAAAGCATTGATTCATTGTCCTCTGGTAGAACATGCTCATTGTAGAAAATACAGATAGTACAGAAAATACAAGAAAACAAAAATTACCCAAAGTCTCATCACGCACAAATATTGATATATATATATATATATATATATATATATATATATATATATATATATATATATATATACTAGAGGCCTGGTGCATGAAATTTGTGCACAGGTAGGGTCCCTAGGCCTGGCCGATGATCAGGGCCAATCAGGGCTTTCCTTCCCCAGCTGCAGGCTGCTGGCCAGGGCCTTTCTTCATTCTGCACCACCCCCTGGTGGTCAGTGCATGTCATAGTGAGCAGTCAAACTCCTGGTCGGTCAAACTCTCGAGGGGATAATTTGCATATTAGCCTTTTATTATATATATATATATATATATATATATGGTAGAACACTACAATGAAAATAATTTTCAAACAGATTTTTCTTTTTATTTAATGGCATATAATAAACATGTTGCAAAATAATTTTTTAAAATCATGATTATTTTGCATATTGTTCACATAATCGGATGTACCACCATTTATTTAACCAAGCCCCTATGGATGGACGTTGAATTATTTTCAACTTTTAGCTACTATAAAAATTCTGCAATAAACTTTTTAAAAAAAGAAATCATTGTGTGTATCTCTGATTATTCCTTTAGTTCAATACTTTAGAAATAGAATATTTGAAAACTCTTAACCCATATTGACAAAACTTCCAACCAGCATAGTCAAAGATTCTAATAAATTTATATCTCTACATACAAGCTGTTTATAAGGCTGCTGTCTCTACTCTCTTCCTAATTTTTCAACTTTGCCAGTTTGATAGGTGAGAAAAATGATATTGCCTTGCTTTAATTTATATTCCTTAAATTACTAATGAGAATAAGCATTTTTGAAATTTTGTTGGCCATATGCATTTTTGTGATCATTCTTATTTCTAAATGCCTTCTCTTCAAAATGAGGCGAAGCAAATAGCAGCAGCAGGCTAAAATAATGTCTCAAAGTTTCTATCTCCAGATAATCAAGGAAAGCACTTCAACAAATATTTTTGTCTTCTTCAGGTAGATGCAAAAATACAAAGTTTTTTACTCATTTGCCCTTACAGCAATTAATTTTGGAATTATTAGCTTAGTCCTTGTTAAGGAACTTTAATAAAGTGCTAGAGTTGAGCCGAAGAAGTTCAAAAAGATAAACATTCTGCCAAGAGCTTGCTGATTTTGAGGCTATCTTGGGTGACAGGTGATTCAAATGGTATTCATGTCTGATGGTCACGCTAGGCTTATCTTTTGAATGTGACTTCTGATCACCTTCCCAGCAGAGGCTTGTGGGAAAGCTATTGAAGCCTGAAAATATTTATTGGCTGCCTCCTTGAAGTCATTAACAGAAGCTTCATGTCCTGAAAGTGTTATTCTAGAAATTATATAAGGCAAAATTAACAATTGTCCTTAATTACTTTCGCTCATGTGTTCATTAAAATCAAGTGTTGTCAGCCTGTGTATTATTATGGAGTCATAACCCTGATATGGTCATTTCCTTTGATTCTGCCCAAAGTTCCTTTCCTTTGTGCCAAAATAAGCAGATCCCATGCTCATCTATAAAGAGCAAAGTCTTGGGGTAGTTCTAAAAGAACAAACTAATTTGCTTTCATAGAGGCTTTCTTCAGATTTCATTTTATTTTTAAAATAATGTATTTTTTTCTATGTTGTTATAAATTTTAAACAAGAAAAAATATCAAAATCAGCACATGGCTAGCATGTCTGGGCCCGGCCCTATAAATAACCATGCCAGCTAGACCTAATGTGGAAAATGGAAAACCAGATCCTGTTAACAAAAGGAAAATTCCATTTTTCATACATGATACTGCTCTCTTATTCCTGGCCAGTGAAAAACAAGCACTTTCTTTTTCTCAGTATTTATTGCATTAATGTGCTGGCAATACAGATGTTTCAATATTTAGAGTAAAAGCACAAATCTATCACCATGCTCCTTTCACTGAAAGCGTGCTCTCTGCAGAAGCAAATTGATGCTACCCTCCACCTTATTCTCTCTCTTAAACTAGTTGATATTGAGATGGAGGCCTTGCCCAACAACCTCCAAGTCAGAACACAAATGGGCAGGACCCTACTTTTTAGATAGGACTTACTCCAGACCAATAGAAATGTGAGAAGGAAATATGAAAATGAAAAGGTGCTGAAATGGTACCCAATTTTAATTAGCTCTGTCTTTTCAGGATATATTTTTGGCCATTTCCCCCTTAAATCCAAGCTATTGTACATTTGATATATCCCTTTTTTTTTAAAACTCTATGGGATAATTTCCTTTAATAGAGAGAGACTCTTAAGAAAAAGGAAAGTTAAAGCATTACTCGTTTAGGTAGTAAAAAACTTTGCCACCACTATAATTTTCCCAACATTTCAAATATTTAAAACATTCAAATATTCAAAAGTAATCAAACACACATGAAACTTGAAAGAATTTTACAGTGAACATCCGTATATCAAACATGTAGTTTTACCATTAACATTTACTCTATTTTATCACTGTCTATCCATCTATCTAAGCTTCTATCCACCTGTTCATTTATCTTATTTTTTGAGACATTTCAAAATAAGTGGCAGATATCAGTATATTTCATTCAAAATACTTCAGCCTGCATATAATTAAGTAGGGTTTGCTATTTGCTTAGTTTCCTTTATTTGATATAAAATGTATATATGATGAAATGAACAAATCATAAATGTACATTTGTGGAGTACTTCAAGTATACGCACTTCTGCAAACCTAACTCTTATGAAGATAAGAGAAAATTATCATCATTCCAAAGCATTTCCTGTTCTGCTCTTATTCATGAAGCAACTACTGTTCTGAGTATTTTCTACCATGGATTTGTTTGTCCTGTTATAAAATGTCAGGTAAAAGGATTTGTGTGGTATGTTCTCCTTGTGCAGGGCTTCTTTCACTCAGCATTGTTTTGAGATTCATGTAACATCTGGTAGTTGGTTCCTTTTTCTTGTTGAGTAGTAGTTCATTGAATGCCACAGTTTAGCCTTTCTCCTATTGATGGATATATGGGCTGATTCCAGTTTTTTACTATTTCGAATAAAGTTGTTATGACCATTTTTGTAATGTATTTTGTAAACACACGTTTTTGTTTCCTTTGGGTAAACACCTAGGAGTGGCCTTGCTGGGTCACAGGGAAAGCGTATGTTTAATTTTATAAGGAATTGCCAGACCGTGTCCCAAAGTGTTTACACCATTTCCCATTCTCACCAAATGAAAGGCAAGCGTTTCAGGCGCTCCACAACCTTACCAACATTTGGTGTTGTATTCTCTTAAATTGGGCTATTTTCTTGGGTATGGGCAGCACTGTATTGTAATGCATGTCTTTATAAGGCTAACATTAGTACTATTGGTGCTTAACGTTTGTAGCTATCTTCCATCACCTTGGGGGAAAAGTGGCCCATTGACTTTTGGGAAACTTTATATCTTTTGTGCTCTTTGGTATTGAGGTGATAAACACATAATGTAAAACAAAATACATAAAGAAATAATAAAGCATGGTAATATTAACAAATTGTCTGACGGAAGGCTGATAACACTATCTGCTACTATCACACAGGGAGTGTAAAATGCACCGTGCACTCTGCTAAACCCCTATAGAAGCTTTTGCCATTTATTTTTTTTCCCAGTGATCTTGTGAGGTAAGAATACTACCCCATATTTTTTTTTAAAAAAGAAACTGAAGATCAAAAGGCTAAAAAAAATTTTGCCCATGGTCTCACTGCCACCAAGGGACTTGCCTAACTCACAAAGAAAAGGATTGAAAAGGCCACCTAAAAATATTATTTAACTTAGCATAATAAATGGAAAGTGTATATTTTCCACCAACTGGTAAAGACATTCATAATTTCAGTGACCCTCAAAAGGGCAAGCAGAGGAAACAACGTGTTTTTTCTCAGCATTATCTGCGGCATTCACACAACACTGACTTAATTCATTATCAGACCTCAGCATAACCCCTTAATGGGTAACTCAGGTTCATACAGTTCATTATCTTTGAGTTTCTTTTGTTTGCTTCACAGATGGAGTACTTTACAAAGTCTATGAAAAATTTTCCATCTGGATTAGATCAACCTCAAATGGAAGTCAAAGAGAGAGGTACATGCTCCTGTGCATCCACTGGGATATCAGGAGAGGAAGACTTATCCAAAAACAACACAAGTTCAGTTTCATAAATTGGACAACAGGGAGAACTAGCACGATGACTAATAATCACTTCTGTGCTTTGCCTCTGGTAGCTGCAGATTGGGTCTTCCTCAGCGATTAGTAGGCCTCTGTAAGATGGCTGTGGTGACAGCCAATGGGCTGTCAGGTGGATAATTCCTTTAAAGTATTTCTTTCCCTCATCTGCTCACATTCCATATTTATCTTGTTGTCATTGTCCTCTAAGTGATTTCTGGTGATGCATTGCCTTTTAATGACACTTTTACCTTCCTTCATTCATTTCACTCTCACAATGGCTCTTTAATGGGGAATAAGAAAGGAGATTGATATGCAAAAATTCATTTGTTCATTCATTGATTCAACATTTAAAGATCCCTATGATCTCAGGCAGTTACAGAGCTGAAAAAGATAAAGTTTTTCATTGAAAATCTTATGGTTGTGTTCAGAAAAGGTATATTAATACTTTCAGATATGAAAAGTGGTAAACAAGGTTTAAGTAGAGTGTTGAGAAGGCAGAGAAAAATGGGTACCAAGGTTAGGTTAACTTCTGTTGGTAGCAAAGTCTAAATAGAGATGCCAGGTGGTCTTATTCTTTGACTAAGGCTTCTTTCATTAGCAAAAATAAAATTTACTGTTTATAAATTATTTTTTACATATACAGACTGTTCTCAAAAATATTTAAAGAGGCTTACAAAAATGTACAAATAATACAAATTACAGGTACATGGATTTTTAACCTTTACAAAACAGATTTCTGACACTAAGCCTTCAAACAAACATGAAAGGTATTTTTTTTTCTTTTCTTTTCTTACATTGTTTCCTCACTAGCCCGAACACAAAGTTGGTTAGGTCTATCCTATGATGTCAAGCTGCTTGAGAAAGTTCATGAAGGAGTCTATGGCTGTCTCATTACCAATTCTTACCCTCCTCCATCAGTTAGCATCCCCCCCCCCCCCAAAAAAAAAGTTTGTCTCCTATAGGTCAACAGATATCTGTCCCACTGTGTCTCGGCTTTGTCTAATCATGATCCACATATACCTCCCCTCAATCCCAACATTCTTCGTTTTTCAAATGTCATCAGTCTTTACTGTTTACTCTATTTCTAATGTCTTTCCAGGGAATGACTGAAGAATGGAAAGAGTAGGAGGACAAGTGATGAAGAGCCATTCTTTATACCAGTAGAAGCCCAGGGACCATTTCATATGTTAAAATTTTCATAATATTTCACTGAAATGGCTTCAGTTACTTGGTATTCCTTTAAAAGTTAGTAGCAATCTAGTTTCCATTGCTTGGGATATGGTGTCCAGAAAAGGAGTAGGAGGAGGAGAAGGAAGAGGAGGAAGAGGAGGAGGAGGAGGAGGAGGAGGAGGAGGAGGAGGAGGAGGAAAACAAGGAGACAGAGGGAGAAGGACCCGCACACACTCTGAAAAAGAGGGAAAAAGTGTTGGAATTCAGTGTAGTAAAATCTTGTGAGAGTTTTGGATGAGAGTTGGACATGGTACTTAATCTGTTGGACTAAATTAAGCCAAATGAGAACAAGCTGTTACTGAGCTTTTAACTAACATGTTCAATTTTTGTTATCTTTTACCTCTTTCCTTAGAAGATGAATGCATTAAAAATAGCATCTCTTTCCTTTAAAGAGGTGACTATTTTATTTCCTGGCTTAATCTTCTATCTATCTTCACTTCCTTTCTGTCTCAGAGCTTTGAGAAATGTCATGCTGCCTAGAAAAATCCATCCCCTCAACTTGCCATCCGTTTCCCATTCCATTCATTTAGGCTTCAGCCACTTGAGTTATGGGAAACTATGGTAGCCTTTTAACTATCCTATCAGGTAAACTTCAATTCCAGTAATAAACTATGTGCTGGATTCACTGTTTACATTCATGGAAAATCATTTTTTAAAAAACGGTGTTTGGAACACTCTGTTGGCACTTCAAGCTCCATTTCTGGTATGTTTCAACAAAAAATCTATTTGTGGATTCTTTTTCTCTTCTTACACCTCCCTTTTCTCTTCCCTTTAAAAAAAAACTGGAGATCCTGTAAGTTAAATTGATGCTTGATGTAATTTCCTGTAATAGCAGACATAGGCTCCAGCACTAACTACCATTTCATGGAAAAACAGCTCATTGCCCCTGAATGTGGAGTTACGCCCTTGAATTATGAGTCTGGATCATTGCGGGGTGGATCACTGTGGAGCCAGAAATGAGGGTGGGTAGCAGGAGAAAGAAGCTGGCAGCTGGAGAGAGGGTGAAGGTTTGCTGGGAATGAGTGCCAGAACAATGTTTAAGAAAAGCAGAAATGTAGTGAGGCCAAGGGAAGAACACGTAAGCTAAAAAGCCAGGAGAGATTCAGACTGTTTGGGGCTAAACTTGATCCTGCCATACAGCAATTTAATTTCCAATGTTATTGATAAATGGAAAAATCCCAGGATTATGATGTTTTTTAATAGTTGGTGCAAACTAGTCTTTGAAATATCAGGTGGACAAGTAAGCTGATGGGTAGACATTCTGTGCGATGGGTTAAAAGCAATCTGTATACATTTGCAGGTCTGTGCTTACA
This sequence comes from Myotis yumanensis, assembly GCF_028538775.1. Taxonomy (NCBI): domain Eukaryota; kingdom Metazoa; phylum Chordata; class Mammalia; order Chiroptera; family Vespertilionidae; genus Myotis; species Myotis yumanensis. The sequence goes on from NW_027223759.1 coordinate 11,456,974, forward strand.
TGTCTTCCTAAACTCATCTCTAATCTCTTAGGTCTGGAAATGAAGCCTACGAGCCAGGCTTTCCTGTATTGATTTGCCTGTTTATCCTGATTTACGTCAGCTCAGATTGCTGTGCAAATAGGATTTATCTGGTGGTAGATTATCATAGTTTATGTTTCTCCCTGACTCAGTCTAAATACACATCCAGAAACATTCAGTCAATTTACTGTGGTTAGCTCTTCTTAACTTCCAGGCTGTTTGGGTCAAATTGGTGGGCTAGCTCTCTTTTGAAATAATCTCAAACCCCATTTTTCTGCTGAAGGCAAGATATAGTCATATGAGATGCACGTGTGCCCTTGTTACCCAAACAGCAGAGAGCAATTAGACCACATAGTGAGGTATGTGGGTGGCTCAGAGACAGGGATAAGATGGGCACAGGAATCCTTGGGATAGTAGTAAAGCTTTAATCCATACAATTTGACTTACACTTTTTTTTCCTAGAGATTATGTGTTACCAAAAGACAAAGCTGTTACCAAAAACAAAAAAGAAAATGATAGTTCTGGTAGAACAAATAATGACTTTATCTTTAAGGGAAAGAGAAATGTAAGTTTCTGAAACACTAAAGAAGGAAGGAAAATGGGGGAAATAATGGATTCCTGTGCAGCCAGACCAAGACCTGGTCTATGGCATTTTAAGTATGGAGACACCCCATCCATCTACATGCCAGAACAGTATTTCTCAGCTGCAGCACTGCTGACACTTTGGGCTGGATACTTCTTTGTTATGGGGCTGTTTTGTGTGTTGTAGAATGTTCAGTAGCAGTAGCAGTCTTGACCTCTACCCACTAGATGCCAATAACACCCCCTACTATAGTTGTAGCAACCAAAAATGTCTTCAGACATTGCCAAATATTCCCTGTGCGGGCGGGGGGGGAGGGAGGGGGAATAACCTCTGTTTGAGAACCACTGAACTAGAGTAATCACCAAGACTAGTCTAGAAATAAAATGAAATAATTCAACTTTTATTTGATGGTATCTTAAGCAAAATGTAATGACAGACAGAAAAGTGTAGTGGAGAGGCATAAGTTTTGGAGTCAGGTAAATAAAGATTCTAAACTAAGATTATTTTATCTAAACCACAGAGTTTATAAAATGAGAAGCTCTGGAGATTTTGGAATGTGAAAGAATTGAGGAAGAGAGGAAAGGGAATACTCAGTATCAAGGAATGGATACTCTTTAAAAAAAGAGTTCCATTCCTATGTTTCCAAAAGAACGTGTGTATGTGTGTGTGAGAGAGAGGGCGGGGGGGATTTACTTGAGCATCTAGAATATAATATCATTCATTGAGTGAATCACTTAAGTCTCTTAGTTTATTTGGGTTATGAATTGACTACCTACCATATACCATGTACTATAATAAGGATCCAATGGTTGAAAATAAATTTGGTCTTTACCTTCCTAATAATCTTAGTGGGTCATCGATGTTGGGCCTGATGGGATATTGGAACTATTTAGAAGAAAATCATAATTGAGTAAAATCTGGGGAGTATATGTAACACATACAGGTGTTGAGAAAAGCAGCACATTGGGTGCAACACATACAGGTGTTGAGAAAAGCAATCTGTGTGGGCTCTGAGCGTCTCTACACATTCTCTTTTTGTTTTAATCCTTACCCAACGGTATTTTTCCATTGACTTTTAGGGAGAGTGAAAGAGAGAGGGAAAGGCAGAGAGAAACATCAATGTGAGAGAAACAGATCGATTGGTTGCCTCCAGCACAAACACTGACCAGGGCCCAGGCCAGGGAGGAGCCTGCAACCAAGGTAAGTGCCCTTGATAAGAATCAAACTCGGGACCTTTGGTCCACAGGCCGATGCTTTATCCACTGAGCAAAACTGGCTAGGTAGACTCTACACATTTTTTTTGACTTTGCCAGGAATGTAATTTCTTAATGATCTTCATTACCACCATTTCTTAGTATTAAGTTTGCAGCAAGCAACCTTCAGAGGTGGGGCAATGTCTCCCTCTAAGACAAAGAGCAGGCTTGCTTATTGTTTTCTATAAAACAACAAATTCTCAAGCCCCATGTTCCTGTCCTATAAAGCAATTCACTATGTGCACAGCATCGGCATTCACCTGTTCCTCTCCATATTGCTTCCATGGAAACTGGGGGCAAATGGAACTGACACAAATAGGATGCTCATGCTGCTTGCCGTGCCGTGATTAATATAGTCCTTTGTTTCTGACCCAGGAGTCTCTTCTTTTCTTTCAATAGCCATTAAACAGCAATAGGCTAACTTATTATCTTACACATAGAGTAACATCAAATTCCATATCCTGAAAATGGGATTCAGTACACAGGGGCTTTAAAAAGTCAGCAAGAAAAAGAAATTTTCCAGAATATAAAAAGAGACTTTAGTATTTTATCTGTGCACCAGCCTAGAGAGTAACTAGTCCCAAATGAAACAGGAGAACATGGCTCCAGGAGTGACAGGAATAATCTCTTAAAGAAAAAAAAAAAATGAAAAGGAGAAGTTTTTGGGTGTGCTTAAACAAAAGAAGGTGATTTACACTTCTGATGGAGAGTTTGAAGATGAAGTATTTGTAGATTTTAGGAAATTTCAATACTTTTCAGTTAATGAAAATGATTCAGCCTTACAGCAAAGACCACATTAAAGCTGTTACCTTCCCAGATATGCCTCTGGTTTCATATGACTTCCAGACAGCAACCATGACTTGAGAGTGAGAAACAGAGGTGAGGATATACAGTTATGATTGAGAATGTCAAAGAAAGAACTTAGAGTGAACATGGGAATGACTGGAAGCAAATCAATTTAGAATATAATAAATTTTTTTTGAAAATTGTATTGTCAAGGATACTATATACCTAGCCTCATAAGGCCTTTGACAATTAGATAACTCTTGAAGCAACCCCAAGTGGAAAGTGTGTTCTAAAATCGACACAGTCCCCAAGGAAGACACACATATCAACACCTACTTCAGATGTGTCGATGGACAACATGGGACAAGAAAGAATTTCTCAGAGGGCAGATTCAGTGTCTAAGCAAAGCTCCTTTGCTACTTTTTCATGGGATGTTTGTTAATACCTAGGAGCTGAAATCTCACTCACAGGATTTCATAATTGCTGTGTACCAATTGCTCATGCCTTTTATTCTTCCATTTTCCTGCTCTGACATTGCCTATTGAGTGTGTGCATTGGGAAAATTGAGGGGCAGGGGTGTAAATTACTTGTCTTTTGGTTCATAGGTTCTTGGACCTTGAGGAGTCACATCTGGACCTGATAGAGGACTGTGCAGTACCCGAGGATCAGATCCTTGATGGGAAAGCAGTGACTGCCAGTATTGTCTTAATAGAAGGACTGGTTTTGTTCTACTGATTTTATGGGAGGAAGAGTAAAACACATGCAGGCTGATTGGAATAACAAAGACAGCAATATGTTTACCAAAACCCAATTCATATTTTTCTTCCTATGAATATAATTAAACTCCCTTTCTAACCTTCCTTGCATATAGTTTAGGCTGTATGCTTTGAATTCTGACCAATAGGGTGGGTATAAGAGGGAATTACGCATACCACTTCCAATTTATCTCATAGAAATATTCATCTCAATTGTCCAATCTTATCCCACCCTGGCTTGCCTGCAGAATATAAAGGATTCAAAAGAGAACTCCAAGGTCTAGGGGATAAAGGAGAAACAAGTTGGAAGAAGCCTGGATCCCTGACTCAACCTAGAAAGGACCTTCTGCTAACTAGAAACATGTGCACTGAATTTCTTATGTGTAAGAAATAAACTTGAATTATGTTAAGACACTGAGATTTGATGTTTCCTTTGTTATAGCAGCTAGTAAACTTAAGAAACACAGAGGGAGGAAGTGGGGCAATTATTAATACCAAGGAAAACAAACAAAAAAATGGTACCAAAAAGGAATTGTAATCTTAGTATACTATATAAGTACACAAGTATAATTTTAATGAAGTAAATACTGATTATTGCTTTAACCAAAATTCATGCTATAATTTCTTAGAAAGATGAAAACAAAAGAAAGAAAGAGGAGATGAAGAAATGGAGAGAGAGTATGTTTGACAGGAGAAGAAGGAATAAATGACTTAAATGGTCATCTTCCTAGGTTGGAAATCTAAAATGGAAAATCCAGACATAGTGTGTCATATAGAAATATGGAGACAGGTATCACATATAAGTGTAGGGAGAGGAAACCAAGGATAGAATCAGAGGCTGTGTTTTTCACTCTAAGATTTGTAGAACTATTTGTTCAAACCATGCCTGGCATAACTGATAAAAATCAAAATGAAATAAAAGGGAAAATTATAGAACCTGAAAAATGACTGTAAATTAAAAAACTATTGACATTGGAGAAAAGCTGGATCTGTGGTACTCTAAAAACCAAGAAGAGAGCATATTTTGAGAAAAGAGGATGTTAAGAGCATAAAATGCCATTGAGATGTTTAAGCAAGAGAAAGAGTGAAAAGTTCTCATTGAATTTAGTGTTAGTTGTTGATCTCAGTGAGAGAAGTTTTAGTATTTTATGGGTGGGAGCAAGAGAGAGGTGAAGAAATGGATGAGTACATTTGAAACTGCTTTAGAAATGGTTAAGCTCTATGTATATGACATGATTTAGATTATTGATTTTCTAAGATACATGATTCATTTCTACACATGAACCTCACATCGATGTGTAAAAAGGGAAAAGATAAATGAGCTTACTTAACATTTACATGAATCTTCTGCCATATTTCTGGAACATAGGCTCCAAGAGTTTTATAGTCCTGAATGCTTAACCAGGAAACTTGAGGCCAAAAACACCTGGAAATCTGTGTTGGAAGAGTCACGTGACTTCTGGGATGAATGCTCACTAGATGTTTCCAGCTAGTGATTATTTCTTTTATTTACTATTTAAATGAAGGCAAGATCGACTCACTTGGAATGCATCACTCTCAACAAAGAAAATACGATTAGATAACCAAAACACATCATCCATCTTCACAGTAGTTAGTCCTTATGTGTATTAACTCTGATTGCTTTTCATAGTAAACAAGATTTTCAAATTACTTTCTAAATTTCACACACACATTGGAGAACAGCAACCCAGGGGAATCCCTGCTTGCCATGGGTAAAAAGAAAATCAAAAATTTAAAGGTAGGGAGAGGGTTTGCATATTTTCATAAAGGGGAAAATATAGACCCTCAATCCTCTTACTATTGTTATAAATGTGATGCATTTCTGTTTGTTTCTAACACAGAATTAAGGGATATGCCTTTTTCTCATATAAAATAAGGTTACTTCTCAGTCTCAAGATTAGAAAGTACCAGGAGTATTTTTAAAGAAAGGAAAATGCATGTTTCAGTTAAGAGAGACTATAAAGGTAATCTCTCTGAAGAAGAGAGAGCCTTATCGAACTAAATTTGCAGAAGTAGTAAGACAAGCTATTTTGACAACATAACTGAGATAAATGTCTATCTCTCCAGATGGCCTATTTCCTTAAAATAAATATTCTTGCTTTGGATAACTTCACTTAGATACCCTGAGAATCACTTTCTCTTATTTACCTCCAGGAAAATCACTCTCTCTTATTTACTCTGGGGAAAGTCCTACATTAGATATACCCCGGGATAACTTCCCCATAAATTATAGTGCAGTCTGATGGAGCACTCACTACGTGTTAGGAACAGTGAAAGCCACTTTACATATATCCTCCCATTGAATTACCCCAACAACCTAATGAGATTGCTACCATCACGCTCATTTTTCAGTTAAGAAATGTAAGGCCAATGAGTTTCCATTACTTTCCTAAAGTCAAAGAGTTTGTAAGTGGTAGAACCAGGATTCAACCCAGGCTTAGAAGCTCTGAAGGGCCCGTGCAGTAGAATGTTCTCACTGCATCCAAGGTGAGGCTTCCTCTCACTCCTGGATTATCCAACTCATTTTGTCTACCATTGCCATTTCGGAAAACAGTAACCACTGACAACCATGCTTCATCTCTTATCATTTTCCCTATTCAAGCACTTGTCTTTATATCTTTAAACACTTTTTTAATGAAAAGTTTAACATTAGTTTATAGTCTCCCTTCAGCCACTGACTAATGGACTTTGGAGGTCGCATGTTCTTCTTAAACATGGTATCTCCCATTTATATGTATGGTGGTCAGCTCTTGCTTGTTGTTATTGTTGAATTGTGCCCCCCCCCCCCCCCACTCATATATTGAAGTCCTAACCCCCAGTATCTCAGAAGTTGAACTTATTTGGAGATACGGCCTTTATAGAGGTAATCAAGTTAAAATGTGATTAGTAGGGTGGGCCCTAAAATCTAACTTTTTAAAAAATATATATTTTATTGATTTTTTACAGAGAGGAAGGGAGAGAGATAGGGAGTTAGAAACATCAATGAGAGAGAAACATCGACTAGCTGCCTCCTGCACACCCCCTTTTGGGGATGTGCCCACAACCAAGGTACATGCCCTTGACCGGAATCGAACCTGGGACCTTTCAGTCTGCAGGCCAACGCTCTATCCACTGAGCCAAACCGGTTAGGGCAAAATCTAACTTTTTATAATGAGAGGATAAAGAGGGGATATTTGGACACAGACAGGTACACAAAGAGAAAATCACCTGAAAATGAAGGCACAGATTGGGGTGATATGTCTACTAAGCAAGGAAGGACAAAGACGGCCAGCAAACCACTAAAAGCTAGAAGAGAAGCATGAACAAATTTTCCTTCACAACCCTCAGGAGGAACTAACACTTTGACACCTTGATCTCAGACTTCTAAGATCCAGAATTCTTAGATACTTCACCCAAATTGTGGTAGTTTGTTATGCATTCTAGCAAACTAATATACCTGCCCATCATTGCACCTTCAAGTCCCTGAATTCTCCCTCTAATGAAAGGAGCCTCTGAGCCTTCTTCCAAGGACTCCCTCTCTTGGCCACACCCTCTGCCCTTCTGGCTCCCCTTCTCTTCCTTGGTGCTGTACCTCTAGGCATGATGCCCTCAAGAGCTGGTATGTCTGCTGCCTTGCCCAGTGCCCTGGAGAGAATCTGTCTGTGCAGCTCTTGCCATTTCTCCCCCAGAAATTGGGAGGAGTGCTAAGTAGAAAATACCTGAATGCTCTCTAGAGTGTATAACAGTAATTTTTTTTTTACCTCATCACATTCTTTAATATCAACGGGACTGGAGCTTGCTCTTGAACCATAGTCCCTATCTTTCTTGGGGCTCTCACCACCAACCCCATCTTAATAGGTCTATTGCTCTCTCAGTCTGGATTCAATCCCAGACCCTCAAGCCACCTGCTGCTAACTCCAGCATTATCTTTGATGAATTCTTTTTAAGCTAATGTGTTGTAATCCAACAGCCTTTGATTTTTCCCAATACCTTATGATGTGCCCCTACCCTAGATCAACCTCTTGTATATCAAAGCAAGTTTAACATGAACATTAATATTAATGTTTATTGAGCTTATGTTCTAAGAATTTTACATCATCTATTATCTTATTTCAAATGCACAGAACCCTATGTGGTAGGTACTATTATGATCTCATTTAGTTTGTATTTTCATAATCATTATCCTAATATTTCATATTCATTAATTCAATCATTCAACAAACATTTATTGAGCACTTACTGTTTTGGAATTGGGAGGACAGCAGTGAACAAGCAATATAAAGTATTACCATTCAGTAAGGGTATATAGAAAGTTCGTAAATAAACATGTGCACTTAGATGGAGTGCTAGGAAGTACGAGGGCAGAAGATGGAGAGTGCTGAGGGAAAGGGTGATGTTTTATATAGGAGAGTTGGGGAAGTCTCTCTAATAAGGTGACATCTGAGTAGAACTTTGAAGTAAGGGAGAGAGATAGCCTGAGAAATATCTAAAGAAAGAAAGTTCAAGGCAGAGTGAAGAGCTTTTGTAGCTTGTTCTAGAAATTGCAAGTTGTTCAGTGTGGCTGGAGAACTTGGGCATACTGGGAAGAACACCAGGATTTGAGGTTAAAGAAATAGTAGCGAGTCATCTGGGAGGGTCTTGTAGGTCGTGGTGAGGATTTTAGATTTTATTCTGAGATGGAAAGTCGTTGAAGGTGTTTGAGCAGAGGAATGGCATATTATGACTTGAGCTTAAAAAGAATATTCTACATGTTCTGAGGAGAAGGGACTCTTAGGGGCGTGGGTGGGAATGGAGAGACCACAGTTGAGGTTATTTTAGTAGTCCAGATGAGAGATGGTGGTGGACTAGGGTAGAGGCAGTGGGAGCAATCAGTTTGGGGGTGCATTTCTAAGGCTGAGCCAAGAGGATTTTGCTGACATATTGAATGTGTGATATGAGAGAAAGAGAAGAGTCACAGATGACTCCAAGATGCTTTTGGTAGAAGGAAGTTTCCTTTTATTGAGTTATGGAAAACTGTGGGAAGACCACATCTGTGGGAGTGGAAATGAAGAGTTTGTTTTTGGACATGTTAACTTTGATGTGTAAGTAAAGTTGGTGAGGGGGAGGCTAGCTATACAAATCTGGAACTGAGACACGGAGCGGTTAAGTAACTTATTCAAGGTCACATTGCTATTAATGGTGGAGCGCTACTGGTGACATCTGAACTTAAGCAGTCTGGCTCTTGTTTTACTCTTAAATAATGAACCACATCCTGAATCAGAATCCCACACCTTCCTTTATGCAATATTTCTATGCTGATGGGTACATTTCTCATGGGCCAGCCTGTCTATCTACCCTACAAGTCTCCTACATGTCTAACCCCATTCCTGCAGATAACTTGGTCTCAGTGTTCTCCTTTGTAATTGCAGAACTATTATTTAAGTCAGTTTACCTTATATAAAACGGTATGATGACCAATAATGGCTATATGCTGGAAAGGAATATTGTTACAGAAAAATAAAAATACTTCCTTCTTCTCTTGGACACTGGTTCCATTTAGTTTATGTGCACTGGGTAGAATGGAGGAAGAGAAACAACAGTGAGATACCACTACACACCTATTAGAATGGCCCAAATCCAAAACATCGATCACACCAAATGTGGACAAGGATATGGAGCAACAGAAACTCTCATTCATCACTGGTGGGAATGTGAAAATGGCACAACCACTTTGGGAAACAGTTGAGTGTTTCTTACAAAACTAAACATACTCTTACTAAACAATTCAGCAGTAACACTCCTTGGTATTTACCCAAATAAACTGAAAACATGTATCCACACACAATATACATGTGGATTTTTACAGCAGCTTTATTCATAATTGCCAAAAACTTGGAAGCAGCTGGATGTCCTTCAGTAGATGAATGGATAAATAAACTGTGGAATATCCAGATAACAGGACATTACTCAGAGTTAAAAAGAATGAAGGAACAGACGAATTTCATTGATACCTTCCTTCTGGACTACCTTAAAATTCTGTGTACTCTTAGTTATTTAAGCCTGCTCATTTGGGATAAAAGTAAGTGTTACAGAAAACAATATATTTATAAGAAATATTAAGAACAGTGACGAACCTTGTTTTAAGAGACATCTTGAATGCTTGCTTTTATACCACATATCTACTGAAAAACACTGTGAATAGTGCTCTTACTTGCATATAGCTATCCATATGGAAGATATTTAATGAATGAGTATTTCTTATGCATTGCTATAACAGTGATTGAAACTAGATTTCCCTGGCGTTTTACCAGGGAACAGAATACCAGAGCTAGCAGGGAACTTAGAGTCCCTCCAGCCCAGTGCCCTCGTATTATAGATGAGAGAACTGAAGACAGATGGTGGCAGGGCTGGAGGGAGAGTCCAGACTCCGTGAGCCATCGATGGCCCTGCTGTGCTGCGGAGGTTATGGACTGCCTTTTTATTGGGAGCTGGGCCTTTTGCTTGCAGGTCCTTGTTCCATTAGTTCCCTGTCTATTCCTTTATCAGGCTTAATGGCACTTCTGGATTACCATCACCAGGCTTCTGAAATCATGTTGCTTTTTACAAGTGGTGGCCCATGTTCTGAAAAAGAATACCTCCAAGGCGTTTTGTATAGTTCCTCTGGCCTGATCACGTGGACATCCCCCTTGAGTGTCCCAGTCTGCGGAGTTTCAGACGGCCTGCTCTCCTGATCCATCCAGTTCATTATGACATAAGTATTCAGAGGCTCAACTTCGTTTCAGTCCATCAAGAGTTTATGTTCTATAAGAGATTTTGAGATTGACTTCTTCCCTATTACACTTAATGTGAAAAAGTGCCAGTGGAAATAAAAAAGCTCATACATCTAAATGATTTAAATTAAGTAAAATAAAATTTTCCACTCCTTTGAATTAGGCCATTAAAACTATAGCTTCGTCTAAGTACAGTATTAATGAGCAATATTGCAAGGAGAGTTTTAATTTTGCATTTCCTGACATAAAAATTTAAAACATGCAATTTTAGCTTTGCTTTAGGTAATAATTTGTATTCCCTTGACTTTTATTTGGGGACATCAGATATTAGGGTCAAAAATGAGATAAGTTCAAAATTGGATGCACTGAGTCTTTATTTAGAGATATGCTACTCTCTCAGCTAGGTGGTATATTGAAGGCTTACACCAGATCTAGGATTATGTGGCATTTCATACCATTGAGGCATTAATGGTGAAAGTATAAATAAAATAGATCTTTTAGACATGTTGACTTAATATTTTCAACATTTTTAAATCAACTGAAGAATGGGTTAGCAAAGATAGGCAAGGGTACAGACTAGTGACATCCTCAAAACAATTGGGACCCCTAGTGGTTGGGTGGCTAACATATTCGCATCCCGTTGTTACTGGGGTTCACGGGCTGGTGCAGTCTGGCATCCCTGCACCAGGGCAGCGCTCCTGATGCTGACCAAGCATGTGTAAGACTCCGTATCTGGACTCTGCAGAGCTTTGCAGAATCCCTGAGACGGTGCGAAGACTCTGCTGGCCAGTACAGGTGCTTTGAGAAGTCTCATGGCTTTCCCTCGGATTTACATGCCACTAATCACATCAAATCAGAGGTGTAAGATTACACTCCAGAGGCCTCTCCAGCCACCAGAAGGCACCAGTCCAGCCATTGCTATCTTGGAACAATGGCCATTTCCTTTAATCAGGCAACCCAATTAGCCACACACAAATTAGGAAGTTGATGTACCTAAAGCAATTTGCCTGCAAAAAATTTAAAACCTCCCATATGAATTTGCAATCAAGGAAAACCTTCTTTCGATTTCATTTGTTGTGTTGTTAAACTGAAAGTTGGACACAGGACAGAATAAAGCAAACATTTCTAATTTCTAGTGGTGCCTAAGAGATTCCAAAGTATCAGCCAACATTTTGCTTGAATAAGTTGTGAGTGAGAGAGAAACTCAGAGGGTAAGATTGGTAGTTTAATTGCATCATGTTCCCTCACAAGAGATGGCAAAGAGTATTTGATAAAAAATAGAGGATGTCTTTTTTCCATTGTCATCTAGTCTTGCAATGAAAGATTGGCTTGTGTAGCCTACAGCAAAGTTAACTCTTGTTTTCCAGATATTTGGAGCATCCAGATTCTCTGGGAAAATAATAATAATAATAATAATAATAATAATAACAACAACAACAACAATAATAATTAGGAGCCTGCATGACAGAGTACTGGTCTTGCTTATTTTTCTGTTCAGTCCATGCATTATTCTTTACCATGCAAATCACCTTGGATTTAAATATGTCTAAGAATTCTCCCAGAATTGAATTGTCTAAGAATTCAACTCTTCATCAGAGAGGAAATCTTCCTGCTTCTCTTACAGGGTTTCCCTATTTGGATTATATAATTTTAGGGTGAAATCCAAACTTCATTTTACAATGAAGATTCTGTGGCCCAGGTAATAAAAGATGTATTTAAGATTACACAACTAATTTTTAGGTGTTTTTTTAATTACATATATTTTAATTGATTTCAGAGAGGAAAAGAGAGGGAGAGAGATAGAAACATCAATTATGAGAGAGAATCATTGATTGGCTGCCTCCTGTACAATCTCCGCCACCCAGGCATGTGCCTTGACGGGGAATCGAACCAGGACCTCCCGGTTCATAGGTTAACACTCAACTTTAGAGCCACACTGGCCAGGCTTCACAACTAGTTTTTACAATGCTAGGGATTAAGTTTTAGAGTGCCAAAATCCAAGCCTGTGCTTTATAATACTGCCATGAACCAAATTGGAAAATTGGTCAGGAATGAGAGTACAGCTTCCAGGAGCTGTATTTGTAGACATCTCCATGACATATAAGGAAGGCTTTTTAAAGATTAGCACCAGAGCCTTAGGGATGAGATCTTTGAATGGCAGAGAGAAAAGTGATTTTTTTCATTCAGATAATCCAGGGATGGCTTGAATGTGTGCTCTAACAGGGGAGGGGGCCTGTTCAGGAAGAAGTGTCTGGTATGAAAAAAAAAGGGAAAGAGTATGCATAGCTCCGGAACTCTGCAAACCCATGTCAAACTCGACCTAAAAGTGTGAGATTTGGAGTAGTCTCAACTTTCTTATATGGTTAAGTCAGAAATAGTGAGCAGGGACTGGCTATCCCACAGCTCTGAGGCAAGTGGTGGGTTGTATATATATATATGAAATACCAAAGAATAAAAAACAAAAATTATACACTCTGTAGTTATGCTGTACTAGATTTTATCAACCTGGCTAAGGCTCAGAACTGTTTCTCAAAATTCCCTTGCCTATATAGTTCCAAGTTAGTGTTGATCAAAAGGGGAACTTGTGTGATATTTGGAAAGCAGAGATGAAGCAGAAGCGAGTACTCCTCCTAAAAGATAATCATGGTCAGATACAGTGACCATCAGGCAAGAGGTTCCCGGTGAGCCCACCTTTCCTTCTCAGGTCTGTGTCAAGTTCGTGATCTGATCCTAGCAGGTCTGCCACCGGGAGCCTGTCTGCAGACCCACAGAAGTGACAGCTACACTGAGGCAATAGTTTCCCAGACGTGGTGTTTTTCATGGCCCTCTCCATGAACTCTTCCGTCAACCTCATTCTGATGGCCAGACATACTTTCATCTCTTCCTCCTCTCTTTCCTCCTCTCTGGTGCAGATGTTGATAGTGGGAGAGGCTTTTTTAAGTTGTAAAATAAAATAAATAGGAAATAGAAGTCAGGCAGAGATAATTACTGTGAATATCTTCAGGGTATTTCCACAAAGTCTTTTTTCCATGTCACACAAACACATACTTCTGTTGTTGTTTTTACTTTTTGCAAATGGCAATTAGACTCTATATTCTTTTTTGCATCTTCCTTTTCCACTTAATGCTATTATCCTTAAACATACTTTAAAACAGTGCTTGATCATATGGTAAAGCATAATTCACTTAAGCAATTCCCTGTTGCTGGGCATTTAAGCTGCTTCCTTTTATCCTCTTGCTATTATAAATAATGTTATAATAAACATCCTTTTCCATAAATATCTGTGTGTCTTCTTGTCAGACTCTTAGGATAAATCCTGGGAAATGGAATTTCTGAGAAAAGACATGACATTTTAAACTCTTCATTGTTACCTTCTACAATGGTTGTATTCAGCTATCCTTTCATGAGCAGGGTAGGTTTGGGCCTAGTGTAATACATTTATTTATTTTTTTCTCACGATGGTATAAAACACTTGAAAAATAAAGCAAAATTTTTATCTCCCAACTTTAACCTGTAAGAAACAAGAGTTAGGCATATAATAATAATGGCCACTTATTATTGAAACAATACTTACAATAAGGGTTCTTAAGTAGAGGGTGTCATAGTAAAAAGATTGTTAGTATCTTCATAGGGTGGAGTTAAAGAAGGTGAAAGGAAAGGGAGTTATTGATGAGTGGTCAGAAAACTCTAGAGTATCACAAGCATTTCTGAGTTCACATTTTAGACAGCACAGGTGTCATGCTAAAGAATCCTTATGTATGTTTAGGCCGGGAAAGAGAAGATGAAGCAGGGACATGATACAGTCCTTAGGCAACTACTAGTAAAAGGGCTTTCACATGGCTGAGAGATTGGAAGTGATTCTGGCCAGACTACAGAGCCAGAACCTAAGGAGAAAGAGAAAGAAGAGAGGTGAATTGATTCAAATTCTGGAGATCCTTTTCTAAAAAAATAGATCAACTTTTGAATGGAATGGACTTCCTGTGTGACTCAGAGGTCCCCATTAAGAGTGGCTTATTAAAAAGAGCAGATGACTAAGGGGGACTGTGGTTGGCCTGGAGATTGGACTGGTTGACCAACTGGGTCTATGGGTTGTCTTAGCTCAAGGGAACTGGAACACTAGGAAGAAAAACACAGCAGGTTCTTTAAGAAAATGAACTTTGTCTCAAAATATAAAAAGTTGGATTATCTGGAGAAGTCCTGAGACTGCCAATGAATATGATGGCAACAGCTAGCATTGACTTTATTCTCATTACTTTTGAGACGCTGTTCTACATTTATTATGAGCATTGTCTCATTTTGTTCTCTTAAAAACCCTTGGGTGGCATGGAAAATAGTAAGAAGAATAACGTGCCCCTCTTCCAAAGATATCCATGGACCTATGACTATGCTAACTTACCTGGCAAAGGAAATTTAGAGCCGTGATTAAGTTAAGGATTTCATATGGGGAGATTCACCTGGGTTATCTGAGTTGGCCCACATAATCACAAGTGTCATCAACAAATGAGAGAAATTTTGGAGATATGTTTGCTAATTTTGGAGAAAGGGAAAAGGCCAGGAAGCAAGGCATTGGGCAGTTTCTAGAACAGAAGAGAGGAAGGAATGGATTCTCCCTGGAGCCTTCAGTAGACATCAGCCCTGTAGATACTTCCACTTCAGACCTTGTTTTGACTTCCAATCTTGAGAATGGTAAGATGATGCGACATTTGTGTTGTTTTAAAACACTAAGGTTGTAGTTGTTTGTTAGAGCAATAAGAACCTAGTACAGGAGGTCACTATCATCTTCTCCACTTTTCAGTTGAAAAAACTGAGGCACTGGTAGGTAAAGGGATTTTCTAAGAACCTTACAACCCGTAATTAGCAGTAAACCATTCAGCTCTCAAAGCCAGTGAATTGAGATAAAAACATTTCTATTTATGTTTTCCTTATGTCAGCATTCTCAGGGCTTAAGTAAAAAGTCCTTATGAGATCTCTTGAATTCATTTTACAGTCAGATAAAGAACAGAAATATAAAACTTTTTATGGGTCAGACCCAGATTAATCAAGTCCAGCTTTCTCTCTCTCTCTGTGGAATATACTACAAATCTCCATAGTTCCTCTTAATCCATTTATGGACCTTGTATTCACAGATTTAAAAAAATATAACTTTACTCTTGCTGTATGAAATAGAGCACTCTATTGTTATACTCAAATATACCCCTTGTAAATTTAGTGTGTGTCTCTCTGAATGCCTTAGTATTTTATGAACAAATCAGTGTTCAATTTATCCACTAACATATTTACACTGAAGGTCCTAATATTTGTCTTTTTTTTTAAATATAGTGTCCTCCCATTGCCATATCACTGTGCTACTCTGAGCTATTTCTAACTCTTTATTTTCAAAGACTTAGGGGGGAAAGTTAAACCAACTGAAATAACGACTTGCCTTAGTTATGTTGGAAGTCACTGGCAAAGCCAAGAGCAAAGCCCAAGGTTTCTGATTCTTGGTTAATTTCCCAAATCCCAGTCACAAGTGTTCTATTATAAAAATGTTCAGCAATATGCTACTAGAAGTATCCATAAAATCCACATGTCAATAACCTCAGTATTCAATGGTAGAGCAACACCTTTTGAAATAAATGGAAATTCATGTTGGGATATTGAAGAATATCAAAGCACAATGAGGAGGGGAATGTTTCTGCTGGTGGAGAAAGCCACGTAATCACTCGACTGGCCAGGAAAATACAAGGGAAAAGTGTAGATATTAAATAACTATTTTTTCTATTGTTCAGGGCAGAGTCTCAGGCATGCAATAACTTGGAGTCCCCAATCTTAAGTGAGAAAAAATATTTTTCATTTCCCTCAATGTCTTAGCATTGCTTTCCCTTTTCTGCTGGCTAAGAAAGTTGGATATCCTACAAATGATGTTTCAAGTGAAGATGAGAGAAAACAGTGTTGGTATTGACAGGGACACTTAAAAATCAATACAGTTTTATTAGCATTTATTGAGTACCAACTATGTGCCAGTTACCAAGTTAGATTCTGGAGAAATAATGTAAATAAAACACAGGTTTTACCGGCATTAGATAGGCTCCTTTGGTCACAAGTGATCAAAATTCCAACCCAAAATGTCTTGAACAAAAAATTCCATTTAGTGGGTCCCATAACTTAACAGTTCAGGGCACTGGTTGATCCATGTTCAACTAGGTCCAAGCTTCTCTTTTTCAACTCTTAGCTCTGCTTTTTAATTTGTTGACGCTATTTTTAAGTAAGGATCTTGTACTGCAAAATGGCTGCCCCTGATCCAGAACATCAAATGGGAAAGATCAAGAATTTCATGATATCTAAGTGGCTACCACTGAGCCATATACCCATTCCTGAAGAATGCAACATTTTGACAAATTTAGTTTTAGTCCCACCAAACAATGTGGGCTCTACAGGAGGAAGTGATTTGTTAGAGGGAAATTGGAATATTGTTACCATAGGAAGAATGGATATTGAACACAAGATTTCCATTCTACTGTGCTTGAGAAGCATACATTCTGGTACACATCAGTTTCCTGTCATTTCCATTGCCCTCCTACAAGAAACCTGTAAAGTACAGTGGGGACTTAACTTATGAGTGTCCCGACTAATGAGTTTTTTGAGATACGAGCCGTCTCTCGGCTGATTTTTTGCTTTGAGTTGAAAGCTAAAATTCGGGTTACGAGCCAGCTTCAGATACCCCACCGCTAGTTGGCCCAGCGAACATCACAGTGAATGCCACATCAGCCCAGCATCACGTGTCTCACTCATTCACAATTGATTTGACATACGAGTAATTTGAGTTACGAGCTCCGTCACGGAACAAATTAAACTCGTAAGTCAAGGCCCCACTGTATACCAGAGAGCAAGAGAGAAGAAGGCTTATTGTGTTTAACAGCAGTTTAGAGATTGATCAGTGGGTTGTCATTTGCTGATTGGAGACACCCCAAGTGAACGGACAACAAAGATCTTGATAATATTATCATTGTTTTAATCATCCCGCCAAAGCAGCATTGAGCCCACCAACTAATTCTTGTCTAGTCATATTTGTACAAATATCTCTTTGCCTGCTATTGTCTACATCTATGACTTCTCAGTTCTTTAAAAATATTCACGTTTTGTACTTTCCCTCACACTCTGCCTCTCCCTCCCCTCTGGCTTTTACTTATAATGCATGCCTAAATTTTGTAGAGCAGTTTTCAACAAATTAGAGTGCATCGTTTATTCTGTTGTTTTAATTATTGAGAACATTTTGGGAGACAGGCTGTACAAAAGATCTGATGTGCCTCAAAGCTGTTATATTTTATCAGGTTTGAAATGCTAATAAGAGTCTATGGAAAGAATAGTTTTTTAAAAAATAGTGAGGTTAAGTAGGGAAAAAATAACAAATTCTGAAGAGATGTGAAAGGTGGTCCAAAAAAATGATTGTAGTGTAATAATATCGGGAAAGTCCATTTATAGGAAAGAAAGAAAAATGTATTTAAGATTCATCTGGGACACTTGAGTCAACATTATTTTCTATAATAAAAAAGCCATAGGGCTGTTAAACTAGGTTAGTAGAAAAAGTGTCAGCGGCCTGAAAAACAATAGTAAGCACAAATGTGTGAAATGCGTACACTGCCCACCTCAATGAGGTATTCATTTCAAAGTGGAGAAGGAGACTGGAAACATTATTAAACATGTCAGGGTAGAGATTGGATCTCATTTTAAGGTTAACATAAACTTTTTTGAGTGCCTTACTATTGTTGGGCTTTTTATAGATCTTGGCAGCAAGTTTCAACGTGTGGCTCATTAGAAGAAATGGAATGCTGGGATTTACTGGGTAATAACTTGAGAGAAGTCTCTCCTGGGAAACCTTTGTATTTTCCCAAGAAAGACAGTACTTTGATAAGAATAAAAATATTAACTTGCTCCAGCACCTTTCTTCATGACAATAATATTACCTTGATTTAAGTTATGCCTATGTCTTTGTAGGAGCTCAAAATGAGTTTTATGTAGAATGTTATTTCTGTTTATCATCACAAATTTCCTTTGAGGAAAGTAAAGGATGGGTATTTATTATTCCTATTTTTAACATAAGTTCAGAGAATGACTTACAGTAATTCCATGACTTTAAGATGCAGGTGATAGCTTAAATGCAAATCCAAATATCCTCATCAATCTAAAGAAGTTAAACCAGCCTCCCGCCCCTCCCCCCCAAAGCCATATGGTCCTTCTTAAGAAATTGCCCTCTAAGTTTATAGAACTCAGAACCATCTCCTGCTTTTGAGGCCATAAGGAGAAATCTATGATATTATCTCTCAACCGGATGTGCTGAGTTGGTGTTCAGTTTTCTACCTGCTCATTTATGATTTGGGTCTGATTTGCACATTAGCTCCTCCTTTCTGCCTCATTGGGAGCATGTACCCAAGTCTGAACTCTAATTCAGAACTTCAAACTCTTACCTTCCCATTTTTTTGTGTGTTCTGAAAGAACAGGGGGACATTGAGAAGCCTCTTGAGAAGGAGCCAAGAGTTACCTTCTATTTGCCACCATCTGTTTCAACTTTCACGGAACCTTGTTGCCCTGCTCTGTGATGCTCCCTCCCACTGGAAATTTACCAGCTCAAGGTGGGGGTCAAGTTGAGAACCATTGTTCCAGAACTCTGCCTACAACCTATAGAACCTGAGTCTTGGTAGAATCAAACCATGGGCCAACCCAATGATTGACAATCAAAAGCAAATAAGTCCAATCAGGTCATAAGACAACCAACGGTGTCTGTGTATCAGTGGTTTCAACCTTGGCTGTTCTTGAGAATCTGTTTTAAAGTTTTAAAAATATATCAGGGTATGGGTCCTACTTTCCAATGATAATAATTTAATAGATCTTGTGGAGGGTCTAGGCCTTAGTATTTTTTCCTTGTTTATTATTATTATTATTAATTTTAAGAGCAGTTTCAGGTTCACAGCAAAAGTAAGAGGAAGGTTCAAAGATTTCACATATACCCCTAGCCCATACACATACATAGCCTCCCCTACTACCAGTATCCCCCACCAGAGAGATACATTTGTTACAATCAATAAACACATCATAATCACCCAAGGACCATAGTTTACCATAGGCTTTATTATTGGTATTGTACATTCTATGGCTTTGGACAAAAGTGTAATGACAAAAATCTATCATTACACAAAGAGTTGCTTTGTGTCTAAGAGTTGCTTTGTATCATACAGAGTATTTTCATTGTCCTAAAAATCCTTTGTGCTCCACCTCACTTATTCATCCTTCTCTTACCTCCAATTGCTGGCAACCACTGACCTTAGTAGTATTTTTTTAAGCACTCCCTATACATGAGAGCCACTGCTCTAAGTTCTGAATGTGAGACAGTGCATCTGTGCCATCATTAACAGTCCCTTGTGCTCTGCAAATGCAAGGAGCCATAGTAAAAACCTATAGTACCATGGACCTTATTCTATGCTAAGCACTCTGCATGCATTCTCTTATTGAATTCTCTAGCCACCCTCTGGGATAGCTACTATTATTATCTTTATTTTACAGATGAGAATGGTGAAGCATAGGGAGGTTGAGCAAATAGCCTAAGGTATCACACCTCTAGAAGTGACACTTTGCCTCCAAAACTGAGGCACATTGACCCCTGCATTAAAAAAAATATTTGTAACAGAGTAAATTCTGTGTTTCTAAATAGAACACACACACACACACACACACACACACACAAACAAACAACAACAAAAAAACTTTTGCTGCTGTTAGTACCCCCATCTCAATGGTTATAGACCTTCAAGTTCAGACAAGAACATTGGAAATATGCCAACCTAATACCTAGAAATTTAGGAGAAATTTTTTTATTATCTGCTATTATGGAAACAAAGCTATAGATGGTTCTAGCCTATCTCCAAAAAATAAAAGGAAATAAGACTCATTTACATTGTAAGTCCCCTTCTCCATTTTAGTATTTTCACAATTAACTTGCAGTTTGGGGTCCCTCCCTCCACACAGTAAGGAGCAAATTCAATCTCTAGGTCTCTGTATTATATTAGTCTTTTGAGTTTTAATGTTTATGTGGCATGTGGCACCTACCCAGAGCACTGAAAACTGTAAGGGTGAACCCTGGCTTCCTCTATACTCTGATACCAAGGCTGTCTTTATTGTCTTATTTGACAGACGGGTACACGTACAAGATGGCAGTGTTCTAGGTCATTGTCTAATGTAGAATAACAAAGGGGAAGAAATCTTACTCAAGAGCTTTGAATCCAACTGCCCTCCAAACTGTTCCCTGGTCAATGTCAGATGACTATATATAGGAAAAGTCCTAAGGCCATCAGTTTAAACCCCCTGATGTACTTCTATCAACATTTACATATGGAAGTTAGTTCACATAGGCATCAAACCGGGCTAAAAGGGAAAAATGGTAGCCTCACCCCAATAGGTGAAAGGAGGGGTAAGAAGACCAAATTTGGGGCAGGGCAGGGTAAAGTAGATGGGAATGACTGAGGCACTGGGGCAGTTCATGGGCTGATTGTATTTAAATAGTTTGTTTTTTTAACCTATCATTACCTCATTCCTCACCTGGAAATATTGAGCAACGCTCCTTTTTCCCCAGGTGGTTAGTTCTCTCCACTCCTAACCCCATTCCAAAATTTGGGATCCTAAAAATGCCCCTGTCTTCTAAACCAGAAGAGTTGCTTTGTGTCTAAATAACACTAATTCATGGGGCCCCAAATACATGCCATCAGAAATGGATAGTTCTTATCATCCTGGTTTACCCAGGGCTGCCAGATTTAGCCCTGAAATCTCACTTCCTGGGAGACACCAGGCAAACCAGGAAGGACTCTTGGTTGCCCCACAATGTCGATCTCCATAACTTTATTATGGTGACTCCATAGCAAAAGAGAATGCTGGCTGCAATTTAGTCACATAGATTTGCAGCTCCCCTTTCTTTTCTAGCTGTTATACAAAAGCTCATTGACATTTCTTCTGGTGCTGGAGGGAATTCAGGGGTTGTGCCCTCTGGCACATCTATGAATTAGGTGAGGAGAGAATAGTTTCCTACAGCTCGTTTAGATCAGGGATAATTTTCAGGATAACCCGCTCTCCCGCCTCCAGAGACATTTCTATGACTGTGTGATTCTCATGAATGCATTTGTGTGAGCCAGGGATGTAAATAACCATCCGTTCCTGGTGGATTTGAGTTCTCTGAGGCGGTTGTGAGAAACCTTAACTGCGTTGCGACTACAGGCGACTGCACTGATATTTTTTTCTCTTCCTAATGCAATACGGAAATTATTGTTGATATTTAATGACAAAGCCTTTCCTGAGGAAGAATGAAGAATGAGAAATTCCACTTTCCTCCCCAGTATCATGCTTCCCCTTCCTTCCAAAATATGTAATTTCACAAAGGTAATTTTTTATCTCACTTCTGAAGCAAAGAGCATTGTTATATTTAAGAGCCAAAATGTAACCAGTTGAAATATGATCTTTCCCACTCAGAGAAAAAACACACAACACAAACAAAATGTGGATTGGCCAAGAAATGAAAATCACATTTTAATAAAAATTCTTGTGTTGTTTTTTTTTTTAAAAAAAATCAATACTACTAATGGTAATTACTGAGCATATTTCATTTTAATGTAAATTCATTCATGGCTAATTTCCTCTTTCCTGTTTTCGTGGTAAGGTGTAATCAGTACTTAATAATCATTCTTTCTTCTTATGGGAC
The DNA here is from genome assembly GCF_028538775.1 of Myotis yumanensis. Lineage (NCBI taxonomy): Eukaryota > Metazoa > Chordata > Mammalia > Chiroptera > Vespertilionidae > Myotis > Myotis yumanensis. The sequence continues at coordinate 11,478,837 of NW_027223759.1, forward strand.
TAGACTAAGGCAACACTTTTAAGAAAGGCCATTACAAGCGTCTACAACTTGATCCTCACTGCTCAAGTTACTCATGTGAAGTGTAGCTGAATGTTAAAAACAGATGTAAGAGCACTAAACGTAAAATTAAGGGTAAGTGAGGGAGTGGGGTGATACAGTTGAGTCATTCATTTGAGTAAGAGTCATTGAGTCTACACTGGGTACAATGTGCCGAGCGTGGACTACACAGAGCTGAATAAGACATTCCTTGGCCCCAGGAAGCTACATTAACATGAGTACATCCATGATTACCTAATGCAGGCATGGAAATAATGCACCACCTAGGCTTTAGAATTAAAGCCAACATTTTTTTTTTCAATCCTTACCCGAAGATATTTTTCCATTGATTTTTTTTTTTTTAGAGAGAGTGGAAGAGAGAGGGAAAGACAGAGAGAAATATCAATGTAAGAGAAACACATCGATTGGTTGCCTCCTGCACACGCCCTGACCAGGGCCTGGTCAGGGCAGGAGCCTACAACCAAGGTACGTGCCCTTGACCGAAATTGAACCTGGGACCCTTTGATCCACAGGCCGACACTCTATCCACTGAGCAAAACTAGCTAGGGCACAGCCAACATTTTTTGTTGTGATGGTGGTTAAGTGATTTCATATTTAGGATCTTACTTTACTCTTATGCAAATTTAGAAATTTAAGCCTCTGAAATATTCCCCTATTGTGGGACATTGGCTTGGACCGGGATGCTGGAATAGATGCCGGCAGATTCAGAGTTCAGGAACAATATGCAACCTCACTCTGGCTCACCTCAGGTTAGGCAATTAGTCCCACATTATTTGAGTACCCAATTTACTGTTACATTTTAAAGTTGTAAAATGCAAAATGATTTTTTTTCACTTCCTAATTACAAGTAATAAAATTTTAAGGCAATATCAAGTTTAACTTGTCTGTTAATTGAGGGGGAGAAGTCATGCTAAATCAGTCAAGAGCAGAATGGTCATTGAAGACAACCAGAAGAAACTGTCATGAGGATCCCGGTTGCTATTTTAATTAGCATCTGTCAATTAGAAACGAATGACAGGGGGGAAGGAATCCTGATTAATAAAATCATCATCCCAAATTGAAAGGGAAGGTCAAAAAGAACACGATGTCTCATTTGACTTCCTCTTGAGGGTCTATACACCTAAATTTCTGGAATCCTCTTTTAGACCTCATGGGACTAGACTGATAATATGACCACTTAATTAACTCTGGGTATAATTAACTGCCTACATGGCCCTGCCTAATACCAAAGCTCTCTGTCAGCAAGATTAGAGCAGCTGGTTCACGTGTGGGGGGCTGACATGGTTTCCTCTCCCGCACACTGGCTGAGCAGGGCGAGGGAGGGGACATTGCTCGTCAGTCCCTGACCCCAACATGTCTGTAGGACATGGCTGGTCCTCTATGATTGGTCCATAGCATGCAGAGAATATCTGTGGCTGTTTGAACACATTTCAGCTAGTTTGGCAGCTAAACTAGTCTAAGTCATAAAAAGGGAAGCTTCTAAAGCATATTCTGTCACTGAGAAACAGCCAACCCAGTTTCCAACCAGTAACCCCTGCTGTGAAGTTGGTTAGCAGGGCATCTGTCCTTTGTCTTTAACAAACAAGGCATAGATGCCAATCAGTGCTCAGCAGGGCTCCATGGAATCTGTTGGCAAGACACCACTTCCTAGGCTCTCCTTTCTGCAAGCTCAGCACAAAGTAAAATCTTAAAAAAAAAAAAAAAGAATTAAGCATTTTAAAATTGACTTTTAGAGAGAAAGGGAGAGGGAGGGAGAGAGAGACAGAGAGAAAGAGAGAGAGAGAGGGAGGGAGAGAGAGAAGAGAGAGAAAGAGAGACATCAATTGGTTGCCTCCTGTATGCGCCCCAACTGGGGATTGAACCCACAATCTGGGTATGTGCCCTGACTGGGTATTGAACTGACAACCATTCGCTGCACAGGATGATGCTCAACCAATTGGGCCACACCAACCAGGGCTAAAATTCTTAATTTTCTGGCAAAATTTAAATGGTATCTATCAAAACATTTGCTTATTGAATGCTTTGGTTGGAGGAATTTATCTTAATGACAATGTTTTTATGACAATAGCTTCAGTTCACATCTCCTGACTCCACATCACGTAAACCTTTTTCTAACAGGGTAGCATGGAATGAGGAGAGACACCAGATGTAAATAGCATTAAAACAGGCACTAATTGGAAATATCTAGATGAATGCTGAACATGTTAAGAACAGAAATAAAAGTATTTGGAAAATGTTATGAGAACCATAAACACATAAACGATTAGTATCTTGGCCATCTACAGATGCAGTCAAGGAGTATTAGTTGATGATTTAGGAATCATTTAAGACAACTGAAAATATTCTAAGACAAAAATGGTTCAGTGCTCATCTTAGTGAAACAAATAGGAAGCTTGCATGTGAGTAAGAGGCCTATTCAAAGTAATTCTGTTGTTTAAGTAGAGAAAGAAAAGACGAGGGAGAGCGAGCGAGCATAAAATGAGTCATTAAATGGTAGAAGAAATCTATTTTAAAAATGTGATGATGTGAACATATAACTTACTCAAGCAGTAGCTGCTGGGAGAAGTTGACATCATTTATGGAAACACTATAAACTCCACAGAGAACAATGGACTGAGGAGAGGGGGTGGGACTACATCTACAGGTGAGGATATGAAAGCCTGAGAAAGAAAATTGTTCTTTTCCAAAGTTCCCTCACAGGTACAGTTAAGTCTACATGACTAATTTTTAAAAGAGTGGTAGTATTCAACTGACCTGAGACACGTAAGGTGGTGTTAAAACCTGAAACGAGACCGCAACCTGTCAATCCTGCTTCTTATGCTTACCACCTACATGTCTCCTGGCAAGTTATTAAACCTCTTTGTGCTTCTGTCTTCTCACCTATAAAATGAAGGTGATAATAGTACCTAGCCCTTAGGCTCTACACAAGGACTCCATCAGCTAATACAAGGGGAGAACTTAGCATAGTGCCTTGCACAAAGTAAGTACTCCATAAATGTTAGCTTTTACTATTTCAACCTAGGACTGATGAAACCTTGTAAATCCTGAAGCCTAAAAATAGCCAATGCATGTGCTGATAGCTGGGCAACTCTTCGAATATACGAAAAACATTGGATTGTATACCCTACATGTATGCATTGCATGGTATGTGGATTATAGCTCAATAAAGATATTACAGGAAGTAAAAAGAGTAAGAAAGGACCTTTCCTTTTTCTAATAAAAGTTTTTTCCCCTCTAATGTGGATGTAGTAAGATGATAGGGCTCTATTTTTTTATAGAACAAACGTAATTTTCCTAAGTCTGAATTTCAGTGTTTTCTTGAGCTGTGAGGGATACATGAAATTGAAGTATTTTGACTACTAGTGTTTGAAATCATGGAAATAAGTGAAGAAATGTGTAATAGAATTGAGGGAATAAAGAAATAAAAAGAAGAGAGCAAGAACAAACAGAAGCTGTTTAAGTCAGTTTCCTATATAGCAAAGGAGTCAGCCACCATCGATTATGTTTTGTTAGATTCAAAGGTGGGCAGTGCAATGGGATAGCTTTAGAGTTAAAAAAAAAAAATGAAAGGCTTCAGGTAAGCTCTGGTTGGAGGAGATTGGCATGGGACCTGGAGGTGTGTGTGCTAAATAGGAGTAGGGTGTTTTATGTGATTGGTTTGGGGAGACTATTTGGCTTTCGATGGTTGATCCTGAATTAAAATATTGAAGGGAGCAGGGAGAGACCAAAAATAGGGAAGCTAGCAGTCACTGACCAGTGTTGACTCTCTGGGCCAATTGCTACACAAATTAAGGTTTAGCTTCCTAGACCAGTGGCTGCAAAGGTTGTGGGCAGAATTCTATTGGTGCATATGGTATGGCCACTGTCCATTCACATAGTCAGTCTCTCAAAACAGATCACAATTTGGCCAAGGATTCCTACTAAAAACCATAGAATGTCCTACCAGAATTCTTTATAATAGTTACCTATGGCTCTGAAGAATGACAATAAGAGGTAGGAAAGGAGGAGGGGAATAGGTGAAAAAGAAAAAGACACAAATCATCTAAGTTGCAGTTGAAGCTTTTAAAAGTGAGTACAAGCACAATATTGCAAATTAAGAACTTTAGCTGCTCTGCCGCCTCAGTGCCCAGACTTTTTTTTTTTTTTTCATCTGGCTTCAAATTGCCCAGGTGGCCCAGTTCCACCTTCTTTCTTCTTCCCTCTTGGACTATATAGCTGATGCTCACAGAAACCTACAGAAGCTTGAGCCAGGAAACAGACTTAGTGGTCTTTGAGGATATAGCTGTGAAATGTACCCAGAGGGAGCAGGCTTTGCTGGCTCCCACTCAATGGAACCCCTACAGAGATGTGATGCTGGAGAAACAGCCTCAGGAGTCTGGCTTCAGTAAATGGTGAGATTCAACTTAAATCCAACGAGTTAGTTGCTTGGCAAGATATTCATGGATAAAGAAGGCCAATGGAGAGAAAGTAGAATCACGGATGAATAACTTCTGTTTCTCCATTTTAGGAGAAAACTGAGAATATCTTGTCATTAAATTTTAGCACAAGAACAAGGAGAGATATTTGAGAAATCATAAGATGAAAAGCCTCTGTGAATGTAATGAATGTAATCAATGCAGAAAAACCTTTAGCCATTTTCCATATCTTACTATGCTGAAGAGTTCCCCTATTGGAATAGAATTCTATGAATGCAGAAAGTATGGAAAAGCTTTTATGGATCATTTAATCCACTGACAATCATATCAGTTCTTACCTGGATACAGATCCTATCAGTGTAAGGAATGTGGATAAGCTGGCCATTGTATCTCATATTTAAGGATGGTTAGTCATTCTTCATATGTGATAGGCAGACTCTAAGATGTCCCTGTGACCCTACCTCCTGATATTCACATAGTTGGGTAATTCTCTCCCTTGAGTTTGGGCTGGCCTAATGACTTACTTCTAATTAATAGAATATAGCAAAGTGATAAGATATCACTTCCGTGAGTTGGTATCTCATTGTGTTTGGGCTGCCATAAGCAAATACCACAGACGAGGTAGCTTATAAGCAACAGAAGTTTATTCCTCATAGTTCTGGAAGCCAGAAGTTCACAATCAGCATGGTTGGGTGAAAGTTCTCTTCAGTGTCACAGACTTCTGTTATATCCTCAAGGTGGGAGGGGGAAGGCAACGGGTCTGGGAATCTCTCTGGAACCTCTCTTATTAGGCACTAATCCATTCAGGACGGTTCCACATTCATGACTTAAGCACCTCCCAAAGGCTTTGCCTCCTAATATGATCACCTTTGGGGTTAAAATTTAAACATATTAATTTTAGGGAAACACAAACATTCAGCTGTTTCATTTGGCTACACAAGGTAGTGACTTCTGTCTTCCCAGCACACACTCTCTCTCTTGCTGGCTTTAATGAAATGAACTTCCATGTGGGAGAGGCCATCTGGGCAAGGAACTGAAGGCTGCCTCTAGCCCATAGTCTGCAAGGAACAGAGACCCTCAGTCAAACAGTCTGCAAGGAACCGAATCCAGACAACAACCATGTGAGTGTACAGCAGCGCCTCCCTCAGTTGAGTCTGCAGATGAGTCTTCAGCCCTGGCTGATGCTTCCATCACAGCTACGAGAGAGACCCTGACTGGTAAGTTATGCCCAGACTCCTGATCCAGAGAAACCGTGTAAAAATAAATATGTGTTGTTTTAAGATGCTAAGTGTAGTTATTTGTTATGCAGCAAGAGATAACTAATGCACTGTTCCTCACTCTGCATTTAAGGACTCACAGTGGAGAGAAGCGTTAATATAAAATTTATGGGAACGTTTTTTAACTAGTTTTCAAAATTTGCTCTACACATTAGAGCAAACACTAAGGAGAACTATCAAAATGTAAGGAACATGGGATTGTCCTACACACGTTAGGACAGGTGAGAACTCACACTGCAGACAATACACAAGGATAAGGAGTATGGGAACACTTTCACTAACTGTTTATATCTTGTTGTGCATGTGAGAAGTCAAACTATAGATAAGCCATATGAACACAGAGATTTGAGGCTGGTGGATAAAAAATTATTTTTCCTGTTACTCTCTAAGGTTCTCTAGCATACGCACGGTAAATTGGACTAACAAAAGACAGATTAACAAAAGAAAAACAGATATTTATTAGCATGTGAATTGTGCTTTTATATGTGTAACTCAAAAGGGTGGTTAGAACTTGAGTTTATGTAGCATGTTAGCAAAGCAGCAATAGATTTTTAAGAAAGTGACAAGACAGAGGAAGGACTTGAGTTTCTAGGGGTGGCAAATTGTGAGAAGGTAAATATAAGGGGAAACGTGAAAGATAAGGGCTAGTTGGTAAAGGTTGTTGTGCAGATTCCTCTGGTGCCCTCTTTGGGCTGATAAGCATCTAAAGATGTGTCCAGTGATTAACTTTTGTCCCTCCTGGTAGAGAGGGGAGGGGTCACACCTTTACTAATTTATATTCTGCTTTTAGGCAAACCAGGGGAGGGTAGAGAGCTCTTCTTGTCTCTGCTTCTTTTCCATTGCCGTTGGCTCAAAATAATCATTATACTGTTTGGGGGTGGCATACTCTGTTATCCTACAAGGCCTACATTTTTTTTCTAATTGTAGGCAACATGGTACATCTTCCACTATGGAGAGACCTTATAAATAAATGTGAACATTGTAGGAGAGTCTTCAGTTGTTCCTTGTCCCCAGGACTCATATGAAAACACCTCTGGAGAGAGAGCAGTGTGGGAAAGCCTTCATGCACAGCATCTCCTTATTGTCCATAATAAAACACTAGGTCCTTTTAAATATGGATTACCTTTATCAACAACTCATCCTTTAAAAATGGACTGCTCACTTATTAATTTCTACTTTTTATATCCCAATTTAAACATTAAGCTAATAAATATTACCCTGGGAACCTTTTCAGCTGTAGCATATACGTTTTGATAGTGTTTTTATTATGTTTGGGTCATGCAGAGATTATTTTATTTCTAGTAGGAAGTCTTTTGGACCTGTGAGTGAGTTGAAGTGCATTTTTTTCATTATTTCATTTTTTAATGTGTTAGATAATAAAATAGTACATATTCATAATAGAAAATTTAAAATTTAAATTTTTACATTGATATATAAAGTAAAATTCACTTGGCATCACCCATAGTAAATATTTTGAATTATTTATTTTCGACCTTCTTTCTGTGTAGAAAGAGGTTTTAACTGGCGGTGGGTGGTTGAGGGGTGGTGTGAATACAAGGAGAGTTCATTGAAAAGAAGAGAAAGTCTTTTCTTTTATGAGTACAATAAATTATCCCTTGTAGATGATGGTAGCACAGTAATAGAGGGCAGAGATGGAATATGTACAATGAGACACAGACTACGTTCCTGGAATACTAAAAAAATCACGGATTTTTAGTTGTGTATCACCTTGTGAAAGCAGTTTTGAATTTTTTACTTATTTTATGGCCCAGGATGGAAATGCCATATCATTTTTCTTTTCTGTCATTGCAGTTCCTGCAGCAGGACAAACAACTTGCCCTTGCTTAGCCCTTCAGAGCCCATAATTTGGTCTAGGAAAGCCAAGTCCCAATCCCACATGTGGCAAATATCTGCTGTTCCTCCTTCTGAGCCAGTGAAGGGACCCATCTTAGATGCACAGTCCTCTCCATGCTTTATAATTTAAAATATATTATTTTCTTTTCCAATTATAATAATGACAGAAAAATGCTAGTCTGCTGGCAGTTACTATAGTAACCAGGAGCAACTCACTTCTTTTCAATGGGAAATGGACACTTAGCTATAAGTTTTTGCTTCATTTTCTGAAGCCAAAATGCAGTCACAAGCTTTGTAAAGACTATACTTCTGAATAGTCTATACCATAAATTGTGTATGTTTGTGTGGGTCTGTGTGATTTGTGTATGCATACATATGCATAAATATTAGTGCAAATCCGTAAGAGACACCAATCATAAATCGTTTTTTGAACTAAATTACTTTCTGACAGACACATGTGAAATTAATTGAAATGCAAACAACATCCAAGAGATAGATTTAACACATGGCTTCTCTTTATTATGACTTTTTTTAGGGGGAAAACTTATGGGAAACTCTTCCTTTCCTTAAAGAAATAAGAGATGCTTGATAGCTGTGAGTCACACAAAGGCATTTTTTTTTTTTCAATGAAAAAGAATGAACTGCCATTAGTGAGACAATTGCCAATATTTACATTATTCAAGGTAGCCTGAACAATGGAGGATGAAGATGCGAAAAAGCTAAGTATTTTTAATCAGGAACGAAATAAACACTAAGAGACAACCTGAAATGTAAGATAAATCTGATAGCTAAGTATGTCCAACCTAATGTGGAGATGAACAGGTCAGGTTCAGTCAAGCAATTTGGTCCTTGGAAAGTACACTTTGAAATAGACAGCTTTATAATGTAGAATGATTGAAAGACTGAAATTCCAGGCAAATTCATAAAAATATTCCTGCTCTAAAAATATATATTCCTGTTTAAATCTATCATGGCATTTTAAGGAGTGCTGACTCTATAAATTCTGACTTTTATCAACAGCACTTCAATAATGTTCAGAAAATAAACTTCACAGGAAAACCTCGGGTGTTCAATTAGTGTTAAACGTTTTAGGGCAGAAACCAAGATAATGAAATTATGAGGACAACGGCAGCTTAACGTTTTTGTGGCTCACCAGAGATTTATGCATTCCAATATAACCTCGAGCTACGCATATGGCATAATAAAAAAGAATGGATTCCTGACAGGGGAACACAGGGCAGGGAATTTGACTGTACTTGTCTTAATACTAGTTCTTTGTCTTAACAGAAAGACTGAAAACGCTATCCTTTACTTACTCTCAGTACAAATTCAGGCTTTACTTAACCTCCCCATCATTATGACTCAGAAAACCTTTGAATGGAATCTAGCTTCTTTCACAAGAATCATTTCCTCTTTCGCACAAATTGCATTTGGTTCACAGGGGTCCTGTGGGAATTGCGGGTCTAAAAAAAGTCAGTGAAGAAATGCCTGGCCTCCTCCCAATTTCGTGCTAAACAAGAGTGAGCGGTCACCCTCACATACGGTTTCCAAGATTTCAGCAGGAGGTGAAAGCAGGAATCAAATGTGATACCAGTCTCTATGCCAGAGGCATCTGGCTGTCCCCTCACCCTGCTCGCTAGCCCTGGCGCAAACACACTCTTTTTCGGGGGGTGGAAAAGTTCCTCCTTGGAGCGCGCCTGTGAATCTTTCAGGATTTCTCTCAAGGCTCATTAGCTTGGAGGACTGCTAGGAAAATTGGACAGCCTTCTGAAACATTTCCATGTCGGACTACCAGGGCATCCCCCAGCAGTCTGCAGAAATTAAAGGACTGAATGCAAAGAGGCTGCCAGTCGGCTCGTTCCTAGTGGGCTTCTCAAGCAATTTAACAGGCCCTAAAAAGATAATTTGGAAATGCTGGAGAGCTTTCCATTTGCCTGCTGAGCCTCCTCTTTCAAGGTTAGGGGTTGTGATGATGAGGTAGGGTATCGCCTTGGTTTTAGAATATCGTCCTTGGGTAGAAATTATCCCTTGGTTTCCATGACCTTGTTGAGATCGACATTTTCTTTTGAATAATGGTAATTCTTCAAGGTGATGTTCATATTCATACATGGACATGTATATACTCCACCACCCCAACACCAGCTCTGACAGGGGCAGAGGAGTTAAAATGTACCAGAGATGTGTTCTCTGAAATTCCACATGGAATGAAGGGTAAGTGAGTTGAGGTCATGGAGACCAGGATCTTAAGAATGTTACTCAACAATTGCTTTGAACCTCAGTGTCCTCCTCTTTAAATGGTGATAATGCCTGCCTCACAGGACTGTTGTGAGGATTAAAAAGGTAGCATAAATACAATGCATGCGCTCAATAAATGGATCTTATTTTGCAAAACTCAGTTAAAATGGTAATATTTGCTTTAGAACCAGTAGCTGGCAATTGCCTTTGATGATGCATATACCTGTAAAAAGCTCTCTTCTCCCTGGAAAGTGATGGTAGTGCACCTTTCACCAACTCTTCTGGTCCCCACCACCCCCATAATGATGTACCCAGGGTCCTACTTCCAAAGCTAAGTTTCTAAGCTTTGGGGAAATGTGGGAAGCAGAATATAATCATAGAATTTCTAAGGGCCATTCTGCATTTATAAATGTAAAAGTCTGTAATAATGACTATCATTTATGGATTCCATGCTTAGTGCTAGGAAAACTAGCAGATGGCATTAAATCTCACTTCAAATTGAGAGTATATCCCCAAATTGAGAGTATATCCCCATTTACAGATCAAGAAATTGAGAGATTCCCATGCAGCCCATGGAAAATTCAGGACTGAAACCCAGGTTTATTGGAGAGCAAAACCCATTCTAGTATAATACTGCCTAGCAATCTAGGTAGCTCTTCACTCCCCTTGAAGTATCTTTAGGGATGAGACAGACAGCTTCAGTGTTCAGTCACCTGTGTGATCAAGAAGACTTCTTTATATCTATCTGTGATTTTCTTCCCCGTATAGTTCATTTGTGTTGATTGGTAGTCTATTGAGATTCAAACAGAGAATACTTAGTGTGCTTTTAATCACAGCAACCATTTGCAATTATGTGAAGTTTAAGGCACCCATTAGTTAATTTTCTTTTCTACCAGTGAACTCCCCAATACTTCATTCGTCTATGGGAGAATGCAGGGGAATAGGAAAGTGGGACCTGGAGGAAAAAGAGGCCAAACTGTCAATTAAAGTCCCACAGGATAATTTTGGCTTAATCCAGCAGGGGGAGTCATTGTAGATCACAGGGAGGGTGTCCTATCAGGATAAACCAGCAGGGTATTTATTCCTCCTGACCTGTCAGTCATTGGTGAAGCGCTGCCCCTATGGAAACATAAATTTTCAAGTACTTTATGGTGTCCCTGCAAACAAAACAGGCTCCTTCAGCGTAAGGGCTGCCGGCAGACAAAGAGATGCAGGTGGCGGCAGCTGAGAGCTGGTGCACTTAAAACTTGAAAGAGACCCAAGGGGTTGTAGGCGGAGGACAGACACTGCCTGCCATGCTGACTAATGCTGAGGGAAGCAAAAGGGTCTCGCCCTGGTGGGCATTTCACGTTCTGTGAATACTTCCCAGGGCCTCATCTACTTCTTTTCCTCTCAAGCAAGGGGAGAACATCCTTCCTACATTCGAGAAGCAGTAGAATAGAGTTGAAAGAACATAGGTTCGTGGCAGAACAGTTGAATCATAATCTGTTACTTCCTAGCTATGTGATCTTGGGTAAATTGCTTGAGACATCCTGAAGCCTCAGTCTCCTCATCATCTTAATTAGTGATGTAGCACTTACCACACAGGGGTGTTCTAAGGTTGGCTGAGATAATGATTGTAAGGGGCCTGGCACATAGCAGGTGCATAGAAAATGGTAGGTGTCATATTACTTCTCTTCCTTTCTCCTCCCTATATCCCCACTAAGGAAAGCAGATAAGAGGCTTCCTTTAAATTATCACCAACACTACAAAATGAGGGGACACTGCTATTAAGAGTCAGCTCCTGGGTGTCCATGTCAGAAATACACAGAAACAACACTATTGAATGAGTGTGTGTGTGTGTGTATTTTTTCCTTGAGTTGTGTCAAGATCCATCATTGAGCTGAGGAGTAAAAAGCATTTCCAAAAAGTCACTTCTATTCCTCAATGGTACAGAATGCTTATGTTTGCAAGGGCAAGTTCTACAAGTCAGGGCTGGGGACATGTAAAGATTCCTATCATTAGCTAAGTAGCTGTTACTGCCACATGCCACGGCCTCCGATCATGGAAGTGTGCGCTCATCGTCCTCCAACCAGGAGCTGACTTACTTTTCCTTGATAGAGCATGGCTGTCCAGGCTGCTCATGAAGTGTTTCCTAACTTGAAAATAACAGCATGACCCTGTAATTGTCAGTAGCCTTATCATTAGCATCGTGTAGAAAAACACAATTGAAAATGTTACTTTGCAAGTGCTTGCCATGCTTAAATGCAATAGCCATTTTCTGGGATGTTAGCCACTGGAGCAAATCTTGACCAGAGGATCTATGGGCCTAGTTTTTATAGAATCTAAAGTGCATCCTGTAGCCCAACTTAATCCTTCTGGGAGAGGTAAGAGGGACTTGCAAGTAATACCTCTGCTTGGTCAAATCCAAGATATTTAAGTTAGAACCTGTTAACTGTTGTCTTTGCTTTTTGTATGTGATAAAATTATGATCCTGCACTGTATTAGAATATACAACCTACAGATATACCACACACACACACACACACACACACTCACACTTCTTCTTTATATTTTGGTCTGAACATTTATCATCTAAGTACATGCACGTGTATAAATGAATCCTGCAAAACAATCTTGGTTCTATTATTTCCTCCAAATATAGGGTAATCACAATAACCCCATGCTCTCATCTCACAAGTTGCCAAGATTATGTTCCGTTATGGCTCACTGTGGGGTCTCAGAATCTTCCTCCCTGTGCACATGTTTCTCTCACGGATGCTAATAAAAGTTATGCATGTGTGTTATGAGGAGAGAAAACCCTGTGGATGTTCTCTCCCACATACGGATCGAAAGGCTGCACTGAAAAGCAGAATACCGCGTTACTGTTTATCTTTATCACACCAGCTTTTATTAACCAGATCTCATCTGATGTGGTCCAGGCATCTCACCAGCATGATTATGCTGATGGAGAACATGTGTAGCTGATCTCCATATGCTCTGATCCATAGGCTGGGCTTGGGAAAGCTGGTCTGCGGGCTTCCAACTCTCCACATCCACGATGGAAGGGGAATTATAAAAAGCAGTTTTAGATTATTTGACCCACACTGGGATTTGCTCAGTAACTGATGAGGGTTGCAGAGTCTCTTGGCTGAAAAACTGCAAAGGTCTCTAGATAGCCTCAAAAGCCTCTTGTCCTTCCACATCCTGAGAAGGACTGTTTCTAGAAGAAATCTATAAAATGCATTAATTAACCTTTCCCTCTGATTGCATTTTAAAACAATTTCTTTTCACGCTCATCCCAAAAAGTTGAAGTGACTCTTAAACAAGCCAGACGTATAGCAAATTTGATTCACAACACAATCTCCAGGGTACACCAGGTGTACCGGTTAATAAAGCGGATTTTTTTTCAATAAATGGAGTTACATATATGTTGATATATATGCGATTTGATATGTAGGCTTTTTTGTTGTATTGACAGCAAGCTTCAAAACTTCATATGTCAAATTTGCTGAAGATGTTAACATCATAGATATATTTATGCCTAAAAATGTCTAATTTTGTGCCAAAAAAAGAGCATTTGCGGGAAGTTTTAATTCATTACTTTATTTTGAAGAAGAAGTTATTGTATATTTCGGGAAGCTTATGGTGAACATGCTCCATCTCAATATACTTGTGAACACTGGTTTAAATGCTCTAAAAGTGATAATTTCAGTGTGAAAGACAAAGAACATCCAAGTCAGCCAAACAAGTTTGAAGATCAACAATTATAAGCATTATTAGATGAAGATGTGTGTCAAACTCAAAAACAACTTGCAGAAAGATTAAACGTTGCTCAGCAAACAATTTCCGATCATTTACAAGCAATGGGAAAGATTTTAAAGGAAGGAAAATGGGTGCCACATTAACTGAATGAAAGACAAATGGAAAACTGAAAAGTCATCAGTAAAATGTTGCTTCAACAGCACGAAAGAAAGTATTTTTTTTTTTGTATCAAATTGTGACTGGCAACGAAAAGTGGATTTATTTTGAGCATCCCAAATGCACAAAATCATGGGTTGATCCAGGTCAACCATCAACATTGACTTCAAGGCCAAATCGCTTCAGAAAGAAGACAATGCTCTGCGTTTGGTGGGATGAAGAAGGTGTGGTGTATTACGAGCTTCTAAAATCAGGTGAAACCATTAATACTGATCGCTACCAACAACAAATAATCAATTTGAACCACACTTTGATGGTAAAACGACCAGAATGGCCAGAAGACACGGCAAAGTAATTTTGCTTCATGATGACGCACCATCACACACTTCAAAACCAGTTAAAAACATGTTAAAAGATCTTGCCTGGGAAGTATTAACCCACCCATTGTATTCACCAGACCTTGCTCCTTCAGATTACCACTTGTTCCAATTGATGGTACACACACTTTCTGAGCAGCACTTCAAAACGTACGAAGAAGTGGAAAATTGGGTCTCTAAATGGTTTGCCTCAAAACAAGAAAACTTCTATTGGGACGGTATCCGCAAATTACCTGAAAGATGGGGGGAATGTGTAGCTAGCGACGGACATTACTTTGAATAAAGCACTTTTGATGTTTCTCTTGAAATTATCGTGTTTTCTTTGATTACAAAATCCACCATTATTAACCAGTTCACCTAGTAGATTATTAGATCATTCAACCAATTAAAGAAAATCAATAACTTTCTGATCCACCTCTAAATTCCCTAAATACTTATAATTCTGCATTATTCAAGCTTCTAAAGACACTTTGTATATTGCATTTTGAAGAAGACTCTTAAACAGTGACACATAATATGGAAAGAGATTCCTTTATTGTCAGGTGGGAGTTATTTGTTTTTCCATTTCAATATATGATTAAATATGATTAAAGGTATTGTGTTGTAATAAGGTAACCTTGGAAAATTGCCCTGGGGGGAACCATAGCTGATGGATTCATTAAAGTTGGGAAATGGATGCAGCTGCTGAGCTAAATTCAATGAGTGGAAAATGGGAACAGTAGGCAGGTGCAGGTCTCCCTGGCAAGCTCTGCGGCTGTAGCTGAGCTGGGAGCTATCAGTATAGCAGCTTTGTAGGAAAACTAAGAAAATAGCAGAGCCAAATGCCTAGAGAAGAACCTATGCAAGGGACTGCAGCAATCAACCGTTTAAGTCAACTTTAAGAATCAATGCTCTCAAGGCCCCAAAGAGGACAGAGGCCATGGATGAGATGGGTATACTAATAGTGTAGAACACCGCTATCTAGTGCTTACTCTGTGCCAGGTACCATGTCTAATTCTTGTTTCATACTTTGTCTAACACCTTGTTAAATTCTTACAATAACTCTTAGAGGTAGGTATAATTAGTTATTACCTCCTTTTTCCAAGTGAGAAGACTGAGACTTGGAGAAGGTAAAAAGAACTTGGCCAAGGCCACATAGGTAGTCACTGGCATTCAATTGAAATTCAAATTCAGGCAGGTTGAGGTCAGGACAATTTTTTTTTACTACTCTGCTGTAAGACTTAATCGATTCAAAGCGATAAAATGGCATCAAAACAAGTCACACGATATTCCCAGAGGAGAAGAGAAGTATAAATCTCAGTGGGTAGTAGGGGTATCTACCATAGCAGGTAGTGGTCAAGGTGAGGCAAAGAAAGAAACAACTAGGAGGCATTTTTTAATGTATGAGTCTGGTGAAGGGCTACCGTCTTCACTTCTGACCAATATTCAAGGAATTTAGTGGTGAAACTGGATTGCCCAAACCAGATAAACATAATAGAAACAAGAAGCTCCAGCAGAAATCATTTGATGTGAGAGATCTTCCCACACATTTCTCAATTATTTCTCACATTCTTGAGCACTAAGTATTAAGAACTATTAAGATACTAAGTATTGCCCAGTCGGCATGGTTCAGTGGTTGAGCGCTGACCTATGAACCAGGAGGTCACAGCTCAATTCCCAGTCAGGGCACATGCCTGGGTTGTGGACTCGATCCTCAGTGTGGGGCGTGCTGGAGGCAGCTGATCAATGATTCTCTCTCAATATTGATGTTTCTATATCTCTCTCCCTGTCTCTTCTTCTCTAAAATCAATAAAAATATATTTTTAAAAGATACTAATATTAAAGCACTAAGTTTTTACATGCTCTGTCCTTAGGAGATGGGAAGATATTGGAAGAATCCTGATTTAGAAATTCATTTTGTATTCACTGGGTTATTGTCCACCCCCCTCTCCAGGTAGGGTATATTGTGTACAGCAGAAAAACAAACCAAATGGGCTCTTATCATGTTTCTCAAAAAAGTCCCAGAACTTTGTGGGCTCAAAATTGAATTATTACAATGTTTGTTATCAGGGTCTCGCTTGATCCGTCGGTTGGTAATTCAGACTGCAGTTTAATAGTCTTCCAATTGGTGTCTCATATAGAGGTTGTTGTATCTGTGTTTGAAGATAACACTTACTGTCATCTTGCTCCAGGTGCAATTCAACTCAATAACTTTGATCTTTCCACTCACTCAAACAATTGTACAGGCTACTATCTTCCTAGGGTTCTATTTAAATATTTAAATAAACAAAGGACCTTTGGCTAACAAATGTCAACCTAGGAACCTTAGCATGTACTTTCATTCAAATAGACAACTTTGAAATTATGATTTTCAAAAAGAAGCCCACATTTTCTGACCTTTCTCATGGCTCAGTGCAAATTTCTCTGTTCTCTTTGGCTGACATAATGACAATATCAGAATTTTTATACTTGGCAAGTTACTTTAAAGATATAGAAAGAAAGAAAAGAATGACAGTGATGGTTTCAAGATTATAAACCACTCTTTGGTAGCATTAGCATTTGTGGTCACAGGAATGCCATTTAGTGAATTAATTCAGCCATTCAGTCAATGCTGTCATGAGAAGAAGCACAGTCTCCAGCGTCCAACTTTGCCCCAAGAACACATCCCTCACCTAGCAAGATGTGTTCCACAGAGACACCCAGTATTTGTATTATAACTATAAAAGGCTAGTTTCAGCTATGAGGTTGAGAATCCTATATATTAAAGGCTAATGTGCAAATCGACCAAACAGCGGAATAACAGGTCACTATGACACACACTGACCACTAGGAGGCAGATGTTCAATGCAGGAACTGCCCCCTGGTGGTCAGTGCACTCCCACAGGGGGAGCGCTGCTCAGCCAGAAGATGGGGTTAATGGCTGGCGCACAGCAGCCGTGGCAGGAGCTGCTCCAGCCTCTGCAGCAGTGCTAACGATTCCTGACTAAGCCATCAGTTGAACATTCCCTGAGGGATCCCAGACTGCGAGAGGGCACAGGCCTGGCTGAGGGACCCTCCCCTCCCCACCCAGTGCACAAATTTCATGCTCTGGGCCTCTAGTTCTGTTATACTTTAATATCTACTGGATGCTTCACAGAAACATCAAACACTGCAGGATGCTTCTCCTCATGCATATCCGATACATTTCCTATTTCTTATTACAGTGAACTGTATTTCATTCATCCCAGTATCCCTTGTGCCTAACACATTGTTCCATACATGTTTATGAAATGAATGAATATAGATTTCAATGATATAAAATTCCTTGATATACATAAGTATTTATTCTGGGAATATTAATATTGTTATTATTGTCATGTGCAGACTGGTAGAGCCAGGTAGTCTAAAGTTACTTTTTTTGATATTTTTTTTCTCAGTATTCTCCTAACTCTTAAGTTTATTTCTACATGCAATGGTTTGAGTGTATCTGTAAATGCATAGTATGCATGTATTCCTGTATTTTCTTTATAGCTTCCTACTCATAAGATCAATTGTATTTTCTTCATACAATAAATAAAATTCTCATACTGATGCTATGTGCTGTCAAACATAATAAGCATAGGCACCTAGTACATTTCTTCCTGCTAGATGGTATATTTTGAAATGTTATTTTTTAAAAATAGATACATCTATAAATATGCATAAGTGTATATGCTCTAAAGTCTAGACTTTTGTGTATATATTTATATGTTTATAACATGCCTTATTTCAGAAAGATTATAAAGCCACTATACAAGGTATGTGTGTGTATATTATAATGTTCAATTCAATTAAAAATGAACAGTAGAGAAAGTCAAAGCAATAGAAAATAAGGGCAATTAAGAAAAAAAGGAGCCTAGGCTACAAAAATATTAGTCACAAGGTGCAACTTACGTGCTCTAACCTCTCTAGCAGGCAATGTGTAAGCTGGAACTCAAAGCTCCTACTCTTTGTTAGATGAAAATAGGTGTTTGGGTGTGGCCCAACCATTCTTGGTACTGAAGCCTGAAAAACATTTGTCACATAGGTCCTCACAGAGATGATGCTATGAAATGCATTTGATAATATCTTTACCAACATCCTTATAGAAAATACAATGAGCGTCATAGGACTGCTTCAGCTAATGTCCCTCAGTACAGGCTGATGACATTGAAGTCAATGTAAAAGCAATTCTACAGAGGACTAATTTGATGAGGTCCAGGGACGCAGCTCTCTGGCATCTAGCTTATCTCAAGATAGATTCTTAAAGGGTCAGAGTCATGGGTGGACATCAGGACACCTCCATAAATTATTTCTTTCAATTAGGCTTTGGCTAACTATGGGCTGACACTGAGTTCAAGATAATGCTGTTATTGATGGGGCCTGCCCTGGGAGCCACAGACTCCTGAGCTCTCAGGAAATGTCATGAAGACAGAGGCTAATCAGATTCAGAGATTCTAGGAAACCTACTGTCTATTGGATGTTCTCCAGCACAAAGTAAAAACCATGACTCAAAAATAGCTCTAAATTGTTTATGTAAAAGAAAATTCAAAACAGCATCCCTGAAAAACATTTAAACTTTTTCATTGCATAGGGACATGCATAAGTATTAAGTACATTCCTGAAAATTAAAGGGTAGTCATGAAAAAGTCAAGATCTAAATGAAAGCTTGCTTTTAAGTAAATGGTAACATTTTACTAATTCTGAGATCAAAATTACTTAACAAAAGATTAATTTATAATCTGTAGACTCACAATAGAACCCCAAGTATGCCTAAGCAATTAATCTAAACTCTGAAGAAATGACCCAGAAAAAAATAAGGTATTCTACTATCTTCAGTAAATGTGTAGCATTTAGAATATACTTACAGAGAAGTGTACATGCTTAAGTAATAGAGGAAAGAGTCCTGGGGTGTGTACCAGTGATGTTCCAATGGCTACATATAGAATTCAGCAACTATGGCCTGTTCATTGTGTAAGTGGCTGATGGGGGAAGCAGAAAGAGCAGACCAACAGGGTCCGTGACAATGGGGAGACCGATGCTATCATTTATATTGGCCTTGCTGAATCTACACAAAGCTCTTCCTTAGTACTTAGGGTTTAAATATCTGTCAGATGGCACCACAGCAGGCTAATGTGGTGGCATGTTCTGAAGGCATTAATTTTTTTTCTCTCCTGCTAAATAGTGGGGAAAAGTGAATTTTAGTAATTAATAGGCACTTACCCTTCTTTCCTCATATTGTCAGCTTCAGTTGGTTTCTGTCTTGCCATTAACATGTCTAATGCATATGTCAAGTGGAAGCCTGACATGCTAGTGACAAACAGAATGTTATGTGAAGGCGGCAATGTGTTAAAACAATTGAGCGAACAAGCACTAAAGTTTGCTGCTCAGGCCATATGTTGCAGTGTTTAATTTCCCGTAGTGGAGAAACATGGCTGTCAGAGAAAAAGATGATGAATACATTTACTTTGGGCAACTTATTACAATGAAGAATGACTTTCCAGAGGAAGGGAACAGTGGAATTAGGCTTGCATGGAGAGCATATGGGAGGCATTCAGACATAGGCAAGGAGAGCAGGACTGCGTGCTTTCGAATGAAAGACATTTAATCAATGCATGTGGCTGGTGTTGACATATGGAAGTGAGAAATGGGTTTTGATTTGGAAGACAGGAAGAAGGTTAACGGTAGTACAGGTGGTTACAGAATGATTGATGCTTTGAGTAACTAACAGAGAAAGAATATGTAACTCTCAGTTGGGCAACAGACTCCAGAGAACAATGTAATTTAGAAAAACACAGAACATGAAATGATCCAGGGCAGGTAACCTGGCTACAAGAAGAGATGACAGAAAGAACAAGCTGATGATCAATGGCAGTCAAGGGATGCACTTGGGAAGGAGCAGCCAGCAGAGGCCAAGGGCTCCAATGGGGAAAATCAGAAGTAACTTAGGCTGGGGACAAACACTGCCTACACCCGGGGGGAAATGAAGGCTCACAATCTTTCTGGGCTTCAGTTGGTGCAACTTTGATTTGCTCGCCTACATTCGACTTGGAGCATCAGACATTCTACTTGGAACTCTAGAAAACCGTCATCTGTTGATTATCAATTCCTTGCTGTGGAGGCATGAAAGCAAACTAAATATTGTTGTGTATTTTGCCCCCCACAACAAGGATTTCTAGATAAGCCCGAGTAGTCACTTTCTTTCCCTGGTTCCAGAAATGTATAGGAGAGAGTCTTAAATGACCTTTATCCAAGTGGTATTTAATCTTATCCTTCCAGAGGTGAAAGGTTAGCTCATGAACTCAAGGAAGTGACATATGATTTAGTATTTAATTCCTGTTTTCTCCACTTGTTTTTGTTACTTGGTTAGGGAGATAGCCTTGGAAAGATGGTGTTTCCGGAGCGGTGATTTTGATCACCAATGATTATTACAAAGAATATGTAATGACCAGATCCCACTCAAAATACCATGAATACCTACACCCTGGAAATACTGTGTTGGAAGAGGCATATAAATCAGTGCCTTATAATGGTTCATTTAAAATGTAATTAGAGTAATGGGTTTAACAGTCAAAGCCAGCCCATTGTTCTTTTCTGAACTGAAAGCACTTGCTAGACACTTGAAGTGTTGATCTAGCTAACAAAACTTTCTTTTCATACAAACTCACACTTCTCATGGGTCAAAGGAGTTAGAAGTCTCCCTTAAGATGTTTCAAGAATGAGACATTTAAAATAAATGCTGCTTTAATACTAGTCTCAAACCAGGGTGGGAGGGTGTGAGAAGGTGAGGAGGGACAGCCAGGGACTATTGAAAAATGGAAGATGGGGATTTTGAAACATTGGTAATTACCTAGAAGTCAGATTGCAGCCCACCTGATTTTATATTTTGCCTGTTTATGCTCTTTAGTCTTTACACTTTTTCCTGAAGATTAAGCTTTAGCTGAGGCGAGCAGAGGGTATTGATTAACTTCTCAAAGTGAGTCTAAATTGATCTAACATAAATTACCCTGGAAACCAAGAGTAGGAATGAGTGATTAGGGAAGTGGCCAGAAATGAAGATAATTAAATTTAACTACCCATTCTCTTGCAGAGAAGTCCTTACAGCACACACTTATCTATGCCTCAGTTTCCTCTCTCAAGAGAATGAAGACAACACTTCCCTTTTCATCAAGTCCTGTGAGGCTCCATTACTGCCTACAGTCTACATGGAAATCTTCACACAAGAGGTGCTATGGATGTGAGATGAAATGTTAACAACCAATAGCACATAGGTCTCACTCTCTTTATTTCTTTTCAAGTGTCTACCACTTCTGCTTTCAACAAGTATGCCTTTTGTCTTGCCACCGCGGGTCCCTTGACTAATTCTCTAATGTTTGAAAATTGCACTTACAGATAAAGTGGCGATGGACATGGAGCTGCCATTACAGCTCTTAAAAACGCTCTAAATCATATTTTTATCTGAACATGTGCGGCACTCTTGGGAGTTTGATGGATGGGACAAAAAGTAGCAGCCCAAAACAATAACCATTAAAGTAATCGGAACCTGTATGATTTAAAAATAGTCCATCTGAGCCTCATACAGGGCGTGGGTGGATCATTCTCTCTGTTAAATGTTCATGGACTCTGTGCACACATGATTTAAGAAAAGAAAAATATGTAAGTCAGTCTGGTCCTTATAGGATCTAATTACAATCGTCTCTAGTCAGTGACTACGGTGAATTGGCAAATTGCCGGTGGTGAATGAATTACCAATATGCCAGATCTGATTTTTTTCCCCCCAAGAAAATCTGAAAACATGGATTTTTATGTGAAGTCTCCAAAATGTTTAATGTTGCTGATAATTAAAAGACAACATTGTGTGTCAAACAAAATATGTACGCTGGCCACCTGTGAGCAGATCACCATCTTGCTACCTTTGACTTGAAAAATGTTGCATGTCACAATAATGTACTTTGCAGATAAATGCTCAGGC
Organism: Myotis yumanensis; assembly: GCF_028538775.1. NCBI lineage: Eukaryota > Metazoa > Chordata > Mammalia > Chiroptera > Vespertilionidae > Myotis > Myotis yumanensis. The sequence continues at coordinate 11,500,900 of NW_027223759.1, forward strand.
CTGCATTGGCTCTCTTATGTTCTGGAGCAAAATATCTCTTTTATTGATCACAGCTGGAATATTCTCCATTTGTAGAACTGTCCTTAATCCAATTCAAAGACAGTAACTCCTGGAGACAAACCCTGTTCCAGGCACCATCAGGCATACAGAGTGTGGGTAACATTTCCTATCCTCAAACTGTTCCAGATAGGAGGCAAGATCAGACAAATTCACCAATGCCCACAACATAAGGAGTGAAACAAGTGCCAAAACAGCAGCAGAAACCAAGTGCCACGGGGCTCTGAAGAGGGAATGGGTACATGCAGTTATAGGTTCCAGGAAAAAGGCTATAGGGAATGCACGGACTGGAATGAGCCATGTGGGGAGATGGAGTTTTGACAGATGGAAATGCTGGAGGAGGGCATTTCTGACAACAGCTTCCGCGAGGGCATGGATGTGAAAGAGGCTGGGGCATGGTTAAGGAAGCATTAACAGCCAGTTTGGCTGGGGCATAGGTAAGTGTGGGGGATTTGTGGAGGCAAGCTGAGCAAAGCAGTGGGCTGGCTCCAAGTTGTGGAGAGACTTGAATGCTCAGGTTGGGTATGTGCACCTACAGTGTAGATGATGAGGGGCAAATGAAGAAGGTTGGACTGGATAGACGTGTAGCTTGTCAGTTTCTGTGTACCTGAGCCCATTTACCGACAGAGAGTGGAGACTTCCTGTTCACTGGCATAACTGCAGTCAGGTCTTGAGCTAACATGTGCCCTGGTGGCTCTGTGTTAGGCCTCCATTTCCACCCATGAGTGATGTCTAAAAGTTGGTTTACTCTCCTAAGGCTGGCTTCTGTGATGTGCCTTAGGTATTCATCTTACCCCAAACACAGACTGGGGTGCTTAGTCCATGAGATGGCCTTTTCTCCCATATTCCTGATGTGTTCCCAAGGATTGGAGTTTAGCCTTGAACCCTAATGAGCCTGCCTATTGTTTTAACTAAACCTCCTTGGTGCTTGCTGACTTTTATTTATTGACGAGAGAGAGAGTGAGAGAGTGAGAGAGAGAGAGAGAGAGAGAGAGAGGATGTACTGGTAGAGAGAGAGAGAGAGAGAGAGAGACCCACAAAGAGAGAAACATCTATTCCCCTTTCCACCTATCCATGTACTCACTGGTTACCCCCTGTGTGTGCCCTGACCAGGGACTGAACCCACAACCCTGATGCATCAGGATGATGTTCCAATTGACTGAGCAAGCCAGCCAGGGCTTGATGACTTTTAAAAAATGACAGAGTGTGAGAGAAATGAATTTGTTTCAGTCTTATCTCAGCAACTACCCACAAACCATCTGCAATCTGTGTGGACTACTCCTCACAAGTTAAGAAGCCTTCATCATCGGAATGGAATAGGTAAAGCTCAGAGACTCCCACTGCCGTGACCTCTGCACTCTCGGAGGCTACAGTTTGGATAATTGGCCACTCTCTTTGGGGCTATATCAGTGCACCTTGCATTCATATATTATCCCTCTCTTGCCCGCTTTTAAATTTTAAATTAATTTAAATAAAATCAAACTGAAAATACAATTTTCTCCGTTGCTCTAGTCACATTTGAAGTTCGCAATAGCCACAGGTGGTTACTGGCTACCAGATTAGACTGCAAAACTAGAGAATATTTCAGTCATCAGAGAAAGTTCTATTGGACAGCCCTGAAAGCACTGTTCTCTTTCATTAACCAATGGGCTCAGCCCTGAAAGATGCTGATGTGACATCGACGTACACAGGTCATGCACAAATAGTCATTGAGCTGGTAGAGCTTTACTCTCAGCTCTCACCTAGTTTGAAAGGGCGTAGGAAAATAGAGGAAGACGGAAATGCTATTCAAGGCATTGGTACGAACACCCATGAACAGATATTTGACTTGAGAAATTAATCATAATGGAATGTAAACTAATAAAACTAAGAATAAGAAACAGAAAGAAAAGGAATGCAGTGGCACACTGTATAATTTTAGAGCATAAATAAAAAGGCATCAACATAAATCACAGGGAGTTATTATATCCCTGGATAAGTATAAGCCAGGGCCATATTTGGAACAGAAATTCAAATTGTATTGTATTATACACAATAAAAGATATTGTGAAACTCTACAAAGAGGTGCCATTGAGAGAAACCAAAAATGTCTCCAGCTTGTATGCATCTTGTTTGCTCATAAAAATCAAGGCTATATGAATTTGTGAACTCCGTACCAATGGAGATTTAATGTGCTTGCACTGAAGATGATATTGTAATAAACTGAAACTTGTTGATGTGCATCCTAGGGCCCTTTCATGCTGATTAGAAGCCCCCAGTCTCCAGATGGAAAAGACCCTGAAGCAGAATGTAGATGGCTGTGAAGCAAAGATCTAGTGGGTCCTGTCCTCCATGCATCTGTGGAGCCTAGTACAGCACCTGTCACATAACAAGTTGTAAATAAGTATTTGTTGAATGAATGAAGGAAAGAAGAAAAATGAGTGAATTAAGTCTCTTGGAAGCCCCATGTTAACCTGGAATTCTTAACCTTTATACTAACATAGAGACTTGTTAAGCATCCTCAGAATCAGAAAGAAAACTCAGATTTTTTCCTTTGATTTAAAAATATAATTTTTGAAAACATAATTTGCATGGTTCTAAGATATATATATATATATATATATATATATATATATATATATATATATATCTATCTTATTCCTCCTAAATCCCCCACCCCCAGTTTCTATGCCTACCTGTTACTAGTAACTACTATAGTTTCTTGTAAATGTTTCCAGCTTCTTTATGTGTATAACAAAGACAAACTCAAGTTCTTATTTCTCTTTTTTTAAAATACAAAAGGTAGCTTACCTAACATACTATTTTGTTTGCTTTTCTTCATTTAGTAAAGTCTCAAGGATCTTTTAATGTTGTGATACATAGAGTATAATTTTTTAAGTTTCCTAGTATTCTGTTATATTCATGTATCACAATTTATTTAACCAGTTTATTTAAGCAATTTACTGAATTTAGCAATTTAGGCTATTTCAATTTTTTGGTCTTACGAACAATACTGTGATGAAAAGCTTAAACATATGTCCTTTCATTCATTTGCAAGTGCATTTGTAACATAAATTTCCAGAAGTGAAATTGCTGGGGGAAAGGATATATGCATTTGTAATTTTGATGGATTTTGCGATATTACTCTCCATATGGTGCTATGCTAACATATACTCCTACAGCCTCACCAATGGAGTGTTATCAAACTTCTGGATTTTTGCCAACCTGATCGGAGAAAAATGGTATCTCAATATAGTTCTAATTTGCATATCTTTTATTATGAGTGAAGTCGAACATATTTCCAAATGTTTAAGAGCCATTTGTATTTCATTTTCATAATGTGAACTATTTTCATATCTTTTGCCCAGTTTTTTCTATCAGCTTGTTGTACTTTTATTTCTCCATTTGTGGGAACGTTTTATGTTGGGGAAATCAGCTTTTAGTTTATACATGAGTTGCAAATATTTTATCATAGTTTGTGCATTTTTCTAACTTTTGACCTTGCTCATGAATATGTGTGTGTGTGTGTGTGTGTGTGTGTATGTGTTATTTGTCATGTAAAAGCATTTATTTTTATATATTCAGACTTACCAACATTTTCTTTTACTGCCTCTGGATTTTGAATCAGTTTTAAAAAAGTCTTTCCATTCCAAAGATTAAAATTATTTTCGGGTTCTTTTAGTAATTTATGACTATATTTCTAACATCTAAACCTCTGATCCATTTAGAATTTATTGTTGTGTAGAGTGGGAGATAAAGACCTAACTTTATTTTTTCAGATGCCTACTCTTTTGTGTTAACACCATGTATTTAATAGTCCATCTTTCCCTGACTTATTTTGAAGGGCTCTTTTAACATATACCAAATTCAGGAATATTCATTGAGTTGAGTGGAGATTAAAGAACCACGTTGAGTGTCTTTTTTGCCCATTGAAAAATCTGTTGGGCTTGCCTTATGGGGCAGGGAAGAGCTTCTGGGTCTCCTAGCCTTTTCACAGATACCCAATAGGTCTTCTTACGGCTCCAGGAACAACAGGAAAGAAAGGCAGAGTTTTGCTCTCTTGGCATATGAACCCTTAAGGCTTAAGTTCTCTGTAGTCAATGCCACTGGGCTCAAGGTTATGGAAGGAGTACAGAACACAAATTCTTAAAGCGATAACAGGGGTAGGCATTCCAGATGTGGAGAGAGAGGAAGCTCTCTTTGGTGTGTAACCTTCAAGGAAATTGCTTCGCCTGAGTGTTTTCATTTACCTGCAAAAAGAAGGAGCTGAAGTAGGTGCACTCCAAGGTCCCTTTAAGCACTGACATGCCATGAACGGTAAGCAGCAACAGTCTGATGAGAGAATTTCAGCTGCATGACAAGAGGGCTGGATCATATTCCACACTCGGCCACTGGCGCCATCACATAAATCGTGCCCTCCAGTGAGGTCAGTTCCAGGGCTCTATGTGTAAATCTGAGGCCGAGGCTGACCACTTGTGAAATGGTTAGAAAATGGGGCACAGACATAGAAAGATTTATGATGTAGCAAGAGATTTGCAAGACTACGAGGGAATGAGAGAAGGCATGTATGCTCTCTCTTGTTGTAATTTCTAAACCTGTAATAATCCATCTACCTGCAAACTTTTGAACCTGTCCTATTGCCCTCCTAGGGCTTATAGAGTTTGACATTTTCAAATGTGGTATGAGCTCTTCTGATGTGAAAGTAAAGACTCTTGTTCATTGCAAGGGCAAATTTTAAGATGACATGATCAAAGATGGTAGAAGGACCAAATGTTGGGAGCGGTTATTTATATCATCTTGGATAAAGGGCCTCATGGGTACCACATCAAAGGCTCTGTTTGTGACATTCAAAAAACCCCAGCCAACTAGCAGCAGGAGGTATTGGGTAGGCTGGCAAACATTCGCTTTTTATGTAGATCCTAAAAGCATCACACATTTAAATCATAGATCAGAATAACATATCTAAAAAATGGTTGGGAGGCAAACATATTTGAGTTTAAACAACATACATTAAAAATACGAATAACCGTCTTTCTGTATTAATCACAGCAAATGATTTTGTTTTTCTACAGTATGCAGATGTCTCTCCCTAAGCAAAGTAACACATTTCTATTTCAAGGCTATTAACAGTGGAGCAGCTGTACACTACCAGAGAATTTTTAGAAATCATAATGAAATTAAACAGCAGATAGAAAGGGGAAAAAAAGGAGACGCATTCTTTAGAGCTATGCTTGGTTGATGATATTATCATATTAAATACATATTTCAAATACACGATACATTTCCACACATTTCCACAGAGTGATGCTAGATCAGTATATTACAACTAATTAGAACAGAGCCCTGAGGTTTAAAAAATTCCAATGTTAAGAGAGGAAAGTGTTTTCCCTGATGGATGAATCAAGACAACCTTTTGTCCACATATTCTGACTCTCCACTGAATGTGTAAAGTTGTTCTGTAGGTGAGGCTGCAAGTGCCCTGTGAAGGTCTAATAGCAGCAGCAGCAGCAGCCACAGCATTTGCTGAATAACCATTGTGTACAAACAGTATTCAGTATTCTGCTCTGGAGATCAAGTATTTAGATTTTACTCATTACTTCCCAGGAGAGGGATGTTCTTTGTTTCCTTTTGTTTTTGAGAGAGAGAGAAATCTCCAGTGTAGTTGTGTCTAACCTTCCTATATTCTAACGTGGCTTATTAACTGCTGAGTTCTTCAACATTTACCCCATTTTTAGTTGTGCTTATTTTTTCTCACCTCTTGACAAAGTCAAAAAGTACATCTATGCTGACATATCATAACATGACTGGAGGAAATATCTCAGATGATAAGTTTTTTTTAATATTTTAATTTCTTAATTACAGTTGACATACAATATTATACCAATAATTAGACATTTATATAATTTACAAAGTGATCACCCCGATAAGTCTAGTACCCAGCTGATACCATACACTGTTATTACAATATTAACTATGCTCCCTACGCTGTGCTTTATATCCCCATGACTATTCTGTAATTACCAATTTGCACTTTTTAGTCCCTTTACCTTTTTCACCTATCCCTCCAATTCCTTTTCCATCTAGTAATTGTCAAAATTTACTCAGAGGATAAGATTTTATAAACAGAAAATTTATATTCTGATTTTAAAACTGGATAATAATGGTGAGGATATATGCTAGCAAAATAAAATAAAAAATGAAAACCCCATCACTACACACTATTTATACCAAGGGTGGGCAACCCCTGGCACACGTGCCAAACATGACATGCCAGTAACTTTAGCTGGCACGCAAAACCCTCTCTTATAATCTTCCATTTACAATTTTTTTCTTAATATCGACTTTTTTATTTTTCAGATAAATTCAGTGTAGGTGCATCTTAGATAAATAAATAATTTTACATAACAAGTTATCTTAAAGACCAAAGACATGGATTGATGAGAGAGGGGAAGAGCAATTTCTATGCTTCTGCCTTAACTCTCCCTGCCTTCCTAGATCCGACCAGTGTTTTGGTTTCATCCACATACGCTTGTGAATCTTTGTTCTCAGTGATGAATTTTGTTAAGTCTCATAATAGGAGTAGCCTGACAGATGAAAGTAGTAGCTCGTGCATATCTCTGAAGGTCATGAAATATAAACCTGATGTAAAATCTCTGTCATCAGTGATGCAGCAGCAAAAGTCCCACTGATAATATCAAATGGAGTCATAAAGTTTTCTGTCGCACTATCAGTGTACATGTATACATTAAAAAATATATGTATTTTTCATCATCATATACTGTGTTTTTGTCGCTCAAATGAATTTTATTATTTCTTCAAGGTTCTTCACATACCTTAAGAGATATCAAGTAGGCTTAACATGTTCTCAAAAAATTAGGGTTGGCACGCAGAAGAATTTTGAGTCAGAGATTTTGCTGGTTTTGGCACGCACTCACAAAAAGGTTGCCCACCCCTGATATATACTATATAATTTGTATAATATATAGTGTTAGTGATGGGATTTTCATTTTTATTTTATTTTGCTAGTGTGTATATATATATATATATATATATATATATATATATATATATATCAGTTCCATAGTTTCAACTATTCTTAATTAGAATTGTAACAGTCACATAAAACCCAAATGAAATAATAACAAATGTTGATTATTTTACCTTTGGAAAGTACTATCTTATGGGAAAAATAATTTCTTTCAAAAAATAATTTCTTATTTATCATATGCTATTATCACTATCTTTAGCTCCAAAAAAGCAAGACTATAAGTTGAATATGCAGATACCATAGATTGATTAAAACAGACAAAAAGTAGAGAAATGAATAAAAGCAAACCAGTTATATTGGTGGCTATGAGGTTCCATGTTGGTGGTTTTTTTTGTATTGGAGAAATATTTTAAACTTTCTTATTCATACTACATGTCACCATTTTGTTCTTACAAAAGGACAGCTGAAAACCTCTTCAAAGCTTTATACATGCTATAGAATAATTTGTTATTGCTGAATTCCTTTTGTAAGTCAAGCTCCTGTGGCAGAGGTTTCATTTTAGAAAAAATATTAGTCTTCAGTTTCATGTACCTGAACTTAATCTTAAAGTGAACTACCAAATTTATCACTCTTTTGACTTTACAACATATTTTGAATATAAAAATATCTTACTGGAGTTGTCCACACTAACTTTACACAAAGGAAAAATAAGGCATATATAATGGAGCTGTGGGATAAAGCATACTATTGAGTTTCCTTGCAAAGTTTTGGTAAAGCCAACCCATACAGTAGACACCAACCAAAGAAGCCAGCTGACAGCCTCTTCCTCTGGCAACGGCAGAAGGGAATATACCCACATTTTCAATGTCAGTTTTCCCAAATTCCAATTCTATCCAAGTTAAAAGCGAAATACATACCTAATATGCTGGAAGGCAACCCCATTTCTTTATGAAGGAGATGTGGGTATTGAGAACAGGGCCAGTAGGACATAACATAAAGTCACATTTCAAACTGGGTCCCCCAAGGAAATCAGAATAGGACGATCTATTTCAATGGAATCCAGACAAAGTCTTCTACTTCTCCCAGCTGTGCTTTTTAGTTTACTTATGTAAACAAAAAGCTCAGGTTCCCATCATCCTTTCCTACCCAACTCCAGAAAACTTCTAAGAGAACCAAGCAAGAGAGGGCCACAATTATCCCCAGCATCTCAGGGAGCCTTCTACGGGCAAAACAATTTGTTATACAGGAAAGCGTCTCCAACACATGGTCTATAAGAGAACTTTGATCATGCGCCTCAGATTCTTTTTACCTATCAGAAATATTCTGTCTCCCTTTTTTTTTTCCTGCACAGTCAAGACACAATATTAAAACAGCCTGTCTGCAGTATCTAATTAGCAAACTGACTACAGAAGATCACTTACAACATAAAATATTAAATCATCCTAAAAACTAATATTCTCCACACCTCATAAATTTAAAAAAAGCAAGAGACTGAAATGAAATAAGACCCTGATGCATATCATTCTGGGCCTATGCCCCCCGAAGAGGCTCTACTCCTTGAAGCATTTAACCATTTCAAAGAAAAAATATGTACACAGACGCAATTTTAAAATGCTTTCTATCCCCAGTCTACACTTCATCACAGCAACCCTAACTTGAGACCTGAGTCTGTACTTCTCTTGATCTTAGGCTTCACAAATCATTTTGAGTTCAGATATGGAGCCCATCAGTTATGTGTCTTTTCATTATAATTTCAACCCAGTCTTAGAGCTCAGTTCTGCTCCCATTGGCTCAATGGTCATCATTTATCTGCTTTGTATATTTAGGGCATTATTTAACAGGAGCAGCAATCTGTTTGAAGAATGCAAGGGCCGTTTGATATTAACACAGAGAATGATTAATCAAAGAGCTCTTGGTCCTAAAGCATCCAGAGAGAGCTAAGGTCATTAGCAGGGCAAAACCGGGAAGCAAGCTTTGACTAAGAGAACGAGATAGGCCAATACTTTTGAGGATTAAAAATAAATAAATATGTGGTCATTCATTTTCAGAGCTTTCACTTTAAAAGGCCACTGCCGTAGGAGATCTGAAGAAATATTACATTATTTCTAATGCCAGAAATCATTGCTTTTACAATAAAATATGAAACTATTTGCATCCACGTAATAACTGAACCAACCAGTGTCTCTAACAATAATTATTTTTTAATACCGGAATGTTTAGCTAATTTCATATTTTATGTGAGAAATATCAACAGATGCAGAATCAGGCGTCGGGTATGAGGTAGAGCTGGACTAATTAAAACTGCTACCCTAGCGAGACTTCCTTGGCGCGCCAAGGTAAGAGCTCCTCTGCCAAAGAGACAGAGGTTTAATGTAATTAGCCAGACATCATTCCAAATTAGTTCCATTTTCTACATTGTTCTGGCAGTCAAATCCACCAAGCATTTACCCCATCATGTAGCAGGAAAGTGGGACTAAACACCACAAGACTAATAAGAAAAGCAATTGTCATCTTAAATTTGGGTTTTCCCCAGAGCGTATCCTGAGACAAGGTATATTCGTTTTTTACTGCTTCTATAACAAATTACCACAAACTTCATGGTTTATAACAACAAAAACTTACCTTACATTTCCATAGGTCAGAAGTCCCACAGGAAGGTGTCATCAGGCTACCTACCTTTATGGAAGCTTTAGGGAGAATTCGTTTCCTGGCCTTGTCCAGCTTCTAGAGGCTGCCTGAATCCTTTGGCTCCTGGCCCCCTTCCTCCATCTTCAAAGCCAGCATGGTCAGGACAAGTCCTCCTCACAGCGCCGTCTCTCTGGTTGTCTCTGCCGATTCCTTCTTCCACTTTTAAAGACTCTTGTGATTAAATTGAGGCCAGAATAATCTCCCAATATTGAGGTCAGCTGATGAGCAACCTCAATTCCATCTGCAAACTTCATTCCCCTCTGCCTTGTAACCAAATAGATTCACAGGTTCTGGAGATGAGGATGTAGGCTGTGGGTGGGGGCATTACTCTTCCTGCTACCCAAAGATTTGGTGTTAAGCATTTTGTTTGGGAAGTGATTCCAGGAAGCACTATGAGGGAGTGAAGAAGTGAGATGGAGACAGGCAAAAAGCAAACAAAGAGAGTGTTCATGAGCAAGTTACTGTTGTGGGCAATGGGGGCTCAATGTACTGGGGACCCTTGAGAGAATATGTGAAACATGCCCCACAATTATAGCACTGAGTGGTGGAAAAGCTGGGTATTTATCCACCTGCTTTCATTGTTTACTGTTTGAGGGTTATTCCACAGGTATTATTGTTGTCTCATTGAAGGTATCTCTCTCTATAGAGCTTGAAAAGATAGCTGCCAAGATCTAATTCACATTGTTCGCATAGTACTCAATCCCAGAAAACGGCATCTATTAAAGCGCATTAGACACTCCAGCATTACTTGAGTTATATAGTTATCCTTGAACCAATCAGTGCCATTCAGGAGAGATAAGATGTGGTAATTGGCTAGGCCTGGGTCCAAGTGCCATCAATCACATGATTGGCAACTTCACTAGATTCACATGAGATGAAGGAGGAGCAGTAATCCAATGAAAATAGGGGTATTGTGAGAAGCAATTCAATGGTTTCCAGAAAAATGGAAAAAATATCTGTAGAGAGCTCAGAGAGGACAAGATCAAAGAGCAAGCCTCAGGGCTCATAGCTGCAGTGAGACCGCCTGGCATCCAGAGGTCCCAGCTCTTACCTATATGTCTATAGAGACCAGGAACATGGCTGCCAGGGAAGAAGAAAGCAAACATCTTGGACACATACATTACCAACCTCAGGTCCCAAAGCCGGGTTGTGGACTTTCTGAATACGCTGCTTTAAGCTCAGATCCTAGGTGTTAACAGAGAAAAGCTGCCCTAGAAGGTGGTAGTACAGTGGGGCCTTGACTTACAAGTTTAATTCGTTCCAAGACCAAGCTCGTTAAGGAGCTCATTAACTCAAATTACTCTGGCAACTCAAAGCAAAAAATTGGCTGAGAGACAGCTGGTATCTCAAAAAACTCATTAGTCGGGACACTTGTAAGTCAAGGCCCCACTGTATATAAGGAAAACGCTTGAGAAAGAGCAAGAAAAAAATGTCATGGAAAAGAAAAAACACAGGTAAAAGATAACATCAGAAGATGAATAGATAATGAAAATAAAGAGAAGAATAAACATTGGCAAATTGGGGAGGAAGATATTTTTTAAAAATAAAGTAGGTGAAGGGCATTCATTAGGAAAATAGGTAGAATGATCACATCATTTAGGAATGAATCAGATATTTTGATAAGTAGAAACTATGTGCTAAGTTTTGTATTTATCAATCAATCATCTGTTTCTCCATCTATCTAATCTAACATTTGTTTAATCAGAACCTTCTAGGATTAAGATTTGTCTCTGAATGGTGTTGCATCTAAAGAAATTCAAACCTGAGTCCAAAGTGACTTAAAAATATAAAAGTTGCAAAGGGAGAATTGTAGGATATAACACACTGAAAAAAAAAAGCCTAAAACTATCTTTAGCCTGTCTTTGTCCCCAAAGATCCACAGAGTCTCAATCTCTCTGTCTCCCCCATCTCTCCCCTGCTTCCTGCCCCTATTGGCCCCTGTCTAAGTTTTTCATTTTTTTCTCCCACTCTCCAGATTTTCTCTTTTCCTCCATGGAGAACCCCTTGCCCTCATCATCTCAGTTGAGCCAGGAGCCGAGCATTCTCTCGACAGATGGGCCAAGTGGGGCTTAAACCAAGGTCTGTCTGATTCCGAAGTCCAGGCTCCTACACTCTCTGCTGCACTATTTATCGGTGGTCCTTAGGTTCTGGCATAAATTAAAGGTCACCTGGGGGATATTTGTTACATATGAGAATTCCAAGGCTCTACCCCCAGAGACTCGCCTTTAATCGCTTTGTGGTGGGGTCAGGAATCTGCATGTTTAACAAGTACTCAGGTGACTCTAATGCAGGTGATTGTAATGCAGGTCAGACCCTGAACACACTAGGAGGAACATTATTAGTAAATCTTCCACTGGGGCGGATCGTTTGGAAGTGATGTAAGACTGAGTCATCAGATGCATACATGGGCTTATGCATATGAATCTATTTTTTGTATTTGGAAATACAGCATGTGCTGCTTCCCACAGATGTATGGATTTTATGTGTTTGAAGCCTACATAACCAGTTGTGCTCTCTCTTGGTTCTGTGCACACTGCATTAGTAAACGTAATATTTTTATTTAAAGCCTTTCGCAGTCTAAGAAAAGAATTCAGTCTCTTAGCTATGATTCAGAAATCATACACAGAAATCCCCCAGGGTGTTTCAGGCTTAGAAACCATTACAAATAGCTGTGGTCTCTGACCCTGGCCTTCATTCAGAAGAGTGCTGTTTCTCTAGGGGAATTTAAGAGAGAGAGAGAGAGAGAGAGAGAGAGAGAGAGAGAACTCAGCTAAGTGACAACCCTCAGAGGTTAACAGCTCTGAAGAGTTTATTTCTAAATTGATATTCGTTTGTGGAAATTTTTCATCTTTTGAAAGTAGGGTGAGGTCACCCCCCTCAGAAGCACAGAGCTGTGATTCGGTGAATTCAGTGAGTTCTTAGAAGTGGCCCAAAGTGCCTGCGAACAGGGAGACCCCTGCAGGGCCAGAGGTGAAGATCACTACAGTCCTGAGGTCTCCGAACAAAAAACCCTTCCCCACTTCACAGTTTTGTCTTCACTCAGCTTTTCCCGGGCTTTGGGTGGGAAACCAGGAGGGCAGCCCACAGGGCACCTTCCCTAGCAGTGAGCAGTCCTACTGGGGGCTCAGGTTCTTTTTGGTTGCTCTCCAACGTTTATTTTAATGAGCCCCCATCCCCAGGGGTGACTGTAGTGGAGTGTTTGTTATGAATTGAGGCTTTGGTGCCACACACATGGGTTTGAATCCTGGCCCTGTCACTTACCAGTTGGGGGAATGCGGGCAAACTTCAGCTCCTCCTCTGTAGAAGAGATGATGGGTCAGGATTTCTGTGTAAAACTAAATATAAATGGAGTCCTTAGCAGGGTGTCCACAATATAGCAAATGACTCCATGGAGGTTAATTTACAACTAAAACTAAAATTTACTGTATGCCGTTAAATGCCACAGAATGTGCACTTGTGCAATTTTCACTCAACGCCTATGTTGAGCACCTATCCTGGCCCAACTCACCATGAAGTGAATTCATCATACGCAGCTCTGCCTGGTGCACCTTACATTCTAGGGAGAAAAATAGACATTGGTCAAATACTGAGCACATTTTGATATGATAATATCTGTCTCAATTGATAGAGAAACAAAAGCTTAAAGAAGTTAGAGAACTTGGCAAAAATTCAAGGGCTGTGTGCTGCAAAATAGGAATTAGAATACAATTCTGCCTTCCTCCAAATCCATATTCCATCCACCACCACGTGGATTCGGCAACAGAGGAATTATCTGCTGTAGAGTTTTCACCACTTTCCCGTCACCACTACCAAAGGGCCTGGCTGCATTAGTCATACTATGTGTATAATAAGCAATTTCTAACTGACAGGAAGCTTGGACGATTATGATTATGTAATGTTTAGGAGATGTAGAGGTGAGGAAGAACCTTTTATTCATGTGATATTTTTTTTTTGTTCAAGCCCAAAATAAATAGACAAAAATCAGAGACTGAGGAAGAGAATGGTCTGGAAACATGTATCAGGTATTTTTAATTATACCCCAGTAAACAATAAAGAGCTACAAATAGAAAAGTGCTTGATTCTATAAAATATCCATTTATTAGGGGGCACCATATTATGCAAACATACCCAAATGTCGTGCAACAGAATAAATAGCAATGAGCTTTGATATACAGTGTGTGGCAAACGTAGATTTACACTTGCTTGTATGGAGAATAATACGACAATCAATAAATAACAATACAAAAATAAACTTTCATGTACTCACAACTGTAAACCTACATTTGCCACACCCTGTATATCAGGGGTCATGACTAAATCTGGTGGGGGAAAATCCACAGTATTGACCCATCAATGAAATAAAATATTCTTTTATTGTTCAGTTTCTTAATTGAAGCTTTATAGTCTTTTCTGTGAAGTGGATTTTTGTATATCTAAACAAAATTAGGGAGAAGCTGACTTAAACACCTACAACAAACATGTATGTACAATGAAACATAAAAATAATCAAAACATGCCCTGGCCAGGTGGCTCAGGTTGGAGCCATTGTCCCATACACCAAAGGGTTGAGGGTTTGATCCCCTGTGGGGGCGGGCACAGGAAGCAACCATCAATGTTTTTCTTTCACATCAATGTTTCTCTCTTCCTTCCTCTCTCTGTAAAGTCAATAAAAACATGTCCTCGATGAGGATTGAAATAACAACAACAATAATAATAACTTTTTTAACGATACTGTTGGGTTCAAACTTCTTCTTATGCAATGTTTTCTAAGGAAGTAGAGGATTTCTTCTCCAGCTCCTGATCACCTTCTAGTGCTAACATAGAGATCAAAAGTAAGGCAGTGAAAGGGAAGTGAGAAGATAAGGTAGGAAGGTGGAGAACAATCTAGGAGCGTGAACTAACTAGACCAAAATGTGGAGTGAAAACACTTCCATTCACATTCACCCCGTCTTCCAAAGCCTTTTTGCTATGGTTTGTTTTTCTGCTTTCAGCTACTGTCACTACAACAAAGTATTTAGCAAAGAGGGTCGCAGTTTCATCGTCAAAGCTACAATTATTTTTTAAATACTTAGAATGAAAACCATACCTCTTATTGGTAAAAGCTAGATCCATAGGGAGGTGCATTACTTTTTTTTCAAGTCACCAGGACAGAATTAATTAATCAAATGTTCACCCCAGGGGTCACCCAGAGCTTTTCCAGGCTCACACTCAGCTCTGCATCCCAGATGCACAGCACACAACACCTGACGAGTTGAAATAAATCATTGTCATTTTATGTAGATGTTCCCACTCAAATAATACACTCTTTTGGCCTTGCCATTAGCTCTGATGAAGACTCTCTTCAGAGACAGAGCCGCAAATGTCACAGGTCTCCCCAGTGCCTGTCAAGTTTCCAGAGTAAGTCACAACCAGGAGGACTTCCTTTGAGGGCAGTTCATTCTGCAGCAATCGTGTGCATTTTGGGTTACGGCAATTTGACATCTGAATGGGCAGTTGTACATTTTAAGTTTTATCTGATTGTCTCCCCATGTGGGATCACAACAGTCTTCATCCTGGATGGATTGCAGCCCGCCTCTGCTTTCTGTCTCTAGAGAAGTGCTTCTCAACCTGGGCTCTGCGAATGGCGGGAGGGGCTCCGTGAGCATCTGTAATTGTGTGTGCACATCTAGGTACTTTTTTCTTTCTTTCTGAGAAGTGGATCCACTAATTTCATCAGATTCCTAGAGGTCTTGGGAACCAAATAAGGTTAAGGAAGCTGGCTTTCCAGTCTCTAATTTTTATCTGTCACCTAGAAGCCTGCTCACTCTCTTGACCCTTAAGCACTCAGCAGCGTCTTTAGTTCTTGAATTTAAGCACAGGTCTTTTCTGGATTCCTGGTTACCACTGCTCAGGAAATACATAAAAGTCATATGCTGGAGGTTCTGAAGAGCCTTGCAAGCATTAGAAAGCTACAGATTAAAATGCTTGGATCTTGGTCCATTTTTTACTAAGACACCTATGCTACACATTTTAAGAAAAAAATCATCCTTAGAGCTGCTGGGCTGGGTTCAGCCCAGCCACAATCCTTGCTACAAATAAGACGTGTGTTGAAGTCTAATGCACCTTTTATTTTCTTTTAGAGAAATCAAAGGCAAGGAGGTCCTCCTATTTTTTCCATAAAGCCTCTAAGACAGTGATTTTCAACCTTTTTCATCTCATGGCACGTAAAGCTAATTACTAAAATTCTGTGGCACACCAGAAAAAAATATTTTTGCCAATCTGACAGAAAATAGGTATAATTTTGATGGATTTTCTATCCCCCCCCCAATAAAAAAAAAAAAAAAACAACAACACAAAAAACTAATTGTAATTACCTACCCCTTCTGCTCCAGAGTGACTGTTAAAAAAAATCAGGTGCCTATACTTGTATATAAGGATTTCTGGTACCAAGAATTAACCAATCAGACGCAACCATACTATGCTACGGACCAATAACATGCAATTCTATTATGTGGCCTATATAGTTATGGTTCAAGATGGCAATCAGACCTGATGCCACTGTTGTGTTGGCTATTATTATTTTTTACTTGACAATCTAAGGGAAAACAGGTCAGTGCCCCTGACTAAATAGGCAGATGTTGCATATTTAAAATATGTTTGCAATTCACCGGCTGAAAATCCACTGCTCTAGGAGCCTCCCTGATTTCTGTGATCCAGGAGAAAGCCCAAATCCTCACTCCTTCCCCCAGGCATGGGGGTGGGGCCAAATCCCCCCGAGAATTTCCCCACTCAGCCTCCAGGTGTCAGTAGAGGCCTACACATCTGCCTGCCTCCCTGCCCCCTCCTTGTCCATTCATAAAGTGGCGGGTGATTTGTGACCGCCTCACTGTGATTGCAGAGGCAAACAGCCATCTTTGCTTGTCTCTCTACTAGATTTGTTTTTCTAATTTCTTTTTACTTGAAGGTTTACCAGCTGCTTTATTACCACAGCGAGGCTTCCTTGCAGCCTCTTTTCTTTTTCCTCTCCCCCCTCGGCTCCCCTCCTTTTTGTTTCTAGAGACAATCAGTGTCTCTGGTCCCAGCTGCCACTGCTGATTTTTCATTACAGTTTAATTTAAAACTGGGATTGGAATGGAAATGTCTTTTTGCCATTTGGGGTTTGCAAGGCCTGTGGTTTTATTGCCAAAGGCACAAATGTTAGTTACTACTGTTTTTCCAGAGTTTGCTGGGGAGGGCGAGAGGGTGTTGGAGGATGGGAGGGGAAGAAAGACAGGCTGATGGAGCAGAAATGGGAGGGAGACTGGAGGGAAAACTCCGCTCAGGGGCCACGTTATTCTGTGATCTGGGTATTGTTTTGTTTGATATTTTAAAGAATGGAGTTGGGTCAGAGAAGGAAAAAATAGTGTCTCATCTCCCCAAATGGATGTGTATGCAGGTCAAATATCTGGCAACCCTGGGAGAAAGGAGACTGAGGGAGGGATGCCACGCATACAATGTGAGACTGGCATCTTTATGAAGAAGTTTTGTGTGTGTGAAGTAATAGGAACATCTCCAGCTGTTCACCTGACCACAGCTTGGAATGGGAACACCCAAGGAGGGACTACACTATACACCACCCCAGAGGGAACAAACTATTTTATACTTTCACCTCAAAGGAGACATCAGGCATCTTTCTCCACTAGCTTCTGTTTTCTCTCTCCTTTTACACTCCTGGGCTCAAGTCCGAAGGTTTATTTATGAGTCTCCCTCCAGTCATGAAACCCAGTCCAGCTACACAGTTAATGCTTCCAATAATCTCTTAGAAGACTCCCGGTGACTTACCGTATTGATCAGATTAAGGGCAAAACAAGCCTCTACAATTGATTACGTTTTTACCTGTCTCGGTGTAAAATTAAAGAGGAAGGAGGGAAATTCTTACTTAAAAGCAATCTTGCAGGAGGAGATGGAGAGATGACTTTGCATGCCTGCACTGAAATATTTACCACTGGCATGGGAAGGGGCTGTATGCCAGGTGTGGCGAATCTGCAGAAGCCAGAGTGGCTTATCTGTCATCCTAAAAACAATTACTGTCTGCCCTCCCGGGGAGATTCCCACTCTTTCTGGATTCACCAGTTTCGCTTGTCAAATTGAATGCTCCATAATCTCCACAGATCCCGCTGACTCCCCACACAGCGAGCATTTCCAAGCGGCCTCAGGCGGCTCTGGGATTCATGAACCTGTCTGGGGTGCAGGCATCTCACTGTCATCCAGCAGCTCTGAGACTGGGGGCGCCTGGAGGGATGCTTTGGACCTCTGTGCCAGCGTGCTCTTGGTTAATTGGCTACAGGGTACATTTTCTCTAAAAGCACACATTTTCCATGGCCAGACATTGCCACTGGGTTCCCTCTTTTCCCGATTTGTGCTCATTTCTGCAGTTCAGAGTTCAGGACACCCAGAGGGGAAGGAAAACAATCATGATGGAAACCCTTTGAACCCCAACCACCACCCTGCCTCCACTCCGACAACAACAAAAAAAGACAATAAGAACCACAACACATCTTTCCCCCACCCTGTGCCTCATGTGGTTAACGCCAAGGTAGCCACAGCCACCGGGCGGGGGAAGCAAGCGTGTGTCACTGAACTGCCCCGGGGACACCCTGAATCATGGGCCTAGGCCCTAGGGAATGCCTTCCCTGACCGTGGAATAAAGCCTGAACCTTCAAGGAGCTGATGGGCACTTGAGGAAAACAGTTATTTGTGTGTCTGTGCAGCCTTCCTGGATGAAGGACGTTCCATG
Organism: Myotis yumanensis; assembly: GCF_028538775.1. NCBI lineage: Eukaryota > Metazoa > Chordata > Mammalia > Chiroptera > Vespertilionidae > Myotis > Myotis yumanensis. The sequence goes on from NW_027223759.1 coordinate 11,519,367, forward strand.
GCTGCTGCCTCTGGCTGGCCAACCCTCCTTGCTGGGGTAGATGGAATAGCAAACAGTGGGCTCCCAGGGCCACTCCACTTGCGCTGGGAAGAAGCAGGTCGCATCTTTAAATGCTTTCTTGCTCCGGATTAACCTGCTGTAGTCAGCTCCTTGCAAGCAGACATTCCAGCCACATTTTCTTCCCGTGTTTACTGGGGTAAATGCAGGGGGAGCTATGGATTGAGCATTCACTGTCCTGTTTGACAGGAAAAATGAGTGTTTGATCTTGTTTTGGGGCTACAGGGTTCTCTTCCGAAATCTCTTGAAAAATCTCATAAACCCAGGTTAGTGGCCACATCTGGGACCCATTAACTCCTCATTTCTGCTTGTTCTTAGCAAATTTTTGTCTGGTGACAACACATGAACTCGGGGGTGTTTTTGTTTTGCTTCACACCATGGAGAACGCTGTTGACTTGCTTGGGTTTTGAGAAAATATTAGCAAAACGCAGGCTGTGGTTGGCGTGAAATGAATTGCTAGGAAGACTTGGTGGGACGTTTGGTTCCTGAGGAAGCAGGGGGACATTTTTCTTCTTCAGATTGCAGGGGGATTCCAGAGTGGCCAGTGTTCTGGGAAGAATTTTCCTGAAATTGAGTAAGAAATCTGGGTTCTCTTCCTATCTTCATCTATAGAGCAGTTTTGGGAAAGTGGATTGGTCTCTCTTAGTTTCTAAATTTTTATTTTCTAAATGTAAGAAAAAAACAGCACTGTATTTTATTTTATTTTATTTTATTTTATTTTATTTTATTTGGCAAGACATGCCAATATCTCCAGAGATTAGAAGGCATTAAGTAATTACATCACACTAATATTTAGAAATAAAGCTACTCGTGTATGACAAAAAAAAACAAAAAACAGATTGGAGGACGTTAACTCAAAGACGAAAGACAGGCTGAGAAATGTAGTAGAAAATTAGCTTTTGTTTTTCTGTTTAAAGTAATTAATAAACTAAACACAACAATCAACTCTTTCACCCACAGCCAGCATCAGGGGACTTCAAACATTGCCTTTGAAGTGGCCCCCATAGGGAGGACCCACTGTTCAGGCTACTTTATGGTGGTAATATACTGTCTGGAAAAAACAGATGCCAACGAAAGTGCACAGATTGTATCTCTAAGCATCTGAAACCCTAAAACTTCAGGGGGCCAAGGAAGGTCCCAGGCTTTTGATTTCCCCCTCCCCCCCCCAAAAAAAGCCTAAAGTATTAAATTGAAACAGGCATTTCATTTCTTTCCTTCATATCTCCCTTCACCTCAGGAGACCTACGTTAAATTCCACTTAGATCACAGCTAGACGTGGGTTTGATGGTCTCAAGCCACCTTTTAACTGTACGTTCATCCCATAAATAGAAGATGAATAAAGATGTCAAGCTTCATCTGTATGATATTCTGACACATGTGGATCTCTGAGAAGGAGGGGCCCAGATGAAGGCGGGCTCAATGGATTCTGCAGAGGGAGAAGGCACCAAAGTGACTCTACCACGTAAACAAGAATGTGCAGCAGCGGAGCCAATAGCCAGCGGAGCTTCAGCGGTCAACAGTATTCTGCATGGACGTTGGCAGCTGAACAGCGATTGTGCTGGTGTAATATGAGTTCAGTGCGGGCCACTTCCTACAGCCAGTGTCATCACACTTTGGGTTTAAATGGCTGTTTTCCAGGGTCAGCAAACTAAGGCCTATACTTAACACACTCAAGTCCTGAGACCAGATTCAGTGCTTCATGTTCTGAGTACAAATACCTGGATAGTGATTTGGGGATGATACTAAGATTTATTCATCTACCTGGATGTATTCATCTGAATGGGGGAAGAACCAAAACAAGGAATACACTGCCAAACCATGATCGCTCCTTCCCTGGAATATGCCTGGCTGTTTTTAGTTTGTTCATGTGGGAAGCCAGTGAGGTGAAAAGTGAAGTGATACGTCCAGAAGAAAAACCAGTCGAAGCTTCATTAATAATTCCTGGTAGAATGCTCCATGGCCCTTTATCAGACAGCCTGGCAAGCTGAACTAAACAACAGAGGCTGCAGGAATGTAAAAAGACATAGTCTTAACACCAAACCTTTTGAAGATTTGGCTGTCATTTGACATTAAAGGCAAAGTGTAAAAACCTCCACCGAAACAGAGGGGGCTTTTGCATGGTCATAGTGCTAGAACTTAGTGGGGGAAGAAAAGCTGGCTTCAGAGTTAGCCCAGGGTGGCATTGAATAGTGTTGAGTAACCAAGCTTTCTTTCCATGCCCGGCCTGGGATTTTTGAGAGCAAAAGATGACAATGCAGGTATGATGAGGTGCAATTTAGCTATTCCTAATGCTAGTGACAAATCTCCATTTTCAGTAAAGACTAGGTAACAAGTGTTGGGCATAATATATAAGCTAATTCAAAGATCTAGATGCTGCTTATGTTTCTACACCAGTTCACACTTTCTGTTGTTTTCTCACATTATAGGGTTTCATTGGGTTTCTATGGCAATGCATGGGGCAGTCGGGATAAACATTATTGCCCTACCCTGCACCTGAACAAACCATCCTTCTGAAACGAAGGAACTCATCCAAGGCTAACAGGCTGATAAATATCTGGGTTGAGGCCAGGCCCAGGCTTCTGGCGTTGATCCCTATACATATTCCCAATATAGTTTATAAATAAAAAACAGGTGCAAGTAGCAAAACGTGGATAGTCTAATGTCCAGCAAAAGCCAAGCTCTGCGGAAAAGAATGAGAACCAAGTGACAGGTCAAGGGAGCATGGGAACACGTGGAGACCGCGGCTTCTCTAAGTGGAAGGTCTTCTTGCCCGTACCCTGAGCACCATCAGGGAGGGAAAAGGTGTGTTATTGTGGTGTGCTTACCTCTCCCTGCCCCCCACCATCACATGATAGGTACTAATAAAATTCAAACTCTATTTGCTCTTATGAGGTACTTACTTTATTTCAGGCTGCATTCTAAGCCCTTTCTATTGATTGATCCTTCTACTTCCCATGAAAACGGCTTTATTATTATCCCCATTTTGTAGACAAGGAAACTGTGTGCTCACCTGACAGGGTCCTTCCCTGGAGCAACCCTGCAATAGGGTAAGATGCATTGCAGAAGCCTATAGGGCCAGCCTTTAAAATGGCCCACGGGCCTCAACCTACAGAAATGAGGGGGGGAGTGGGGAGGAGGGGGGCACCTCTTCCTCTCTCCTCATTCTCTCTTTCACTTTATCAATATTTCCTGAGCACCCCCTGTCATGTGCCCCTTTGTTAATAACCCTCCTTGCTCACGGGGCAAAGGTGGGCCTGCAGCTTTCTCCCCTTCCTGCCGCCTGTCAGGAGAGGAAATCCCAGCTTGCGAGGGGCCTGACACAGGGGGAACTGGATAGCACCAAAGGGTCAAGGGTAAGAATGCAGGGAAGAGTGAGAAATCCCAGATAGCGTCCAGCCGGTGCGACGCAGGAAAGCCTCCTTCCCACGCCGTTTCTCCTGTCTGCTCCCTGGCTGCCCTGCAGGAAAGAGAACTGCAGCCGGTGGTGCTGTGACCCTGTGTGTACAGGCGTCCACACTGCAGAGAAACGCGAGGGCCTAAGGGGGGTAAATCCTGCGCTCTGGGTTTGCCATTCTCCTGTGTGCATCTAACTGAAACGACCTGGTATGGGTTAAATGCCACCCATTTCGTGTATCGTTCATCACCGGGGCCTATTGACCTAATAACCCAATGGCACATCGTGCTGTGTGCTTAGTGACAGGGGTGTGCCGGGAAGAGGGCACAGGATGGAACCTGCCTGTACACGCATCAAACACATTTCCTTCCACACATCTCATTCCACACCCGGCTGGTTGCGGACACCCTGGAGGATGGGGTTCATCTATCTTGGCTTCTGCTCTGCCATGAGCACTTGGCCTTGATGAGAAAGCACCTTCCCCCTGAAGGCCAGTGTGTCCTGATGCAGGTCTCCTCTCAGCCCCTTCTGCTCAGGGGTAAGGCATCTCTGGAAAGACCACAGGTAGATGCAGGCAACACGACGACAGACCAGGGGGGCAGGGGTTAAAGTTGTGGCCATCGATTGTTTTGCTAGCGATGGCTCTCGTCCCCATGAGCTTGCATGGAGAGTTATGGGTGTGGAGCCTGAGGAGAAGGCAGGCTGATTAACCGAGTCTCTCTCTCCTACTGGCAGTGAATACCGCTGCTTGTTAATGAAGCTGCGTGTTCCTGGAGCATGAAAGGGTAAGGATCAGAGAGAGTGAAACCTAGAATGGGCAATAGAGATCATTTAGCCTAACTCTCCTGCTTTAAAGAAGAGGAAGCAGGTCCTGTGAGGCAACCACTTCCTCCAGGAAGGTCATTTAGTTGGTTGGTGGCGGAGGCAGGACTACCCCCTGGTTTATTACTCCCCCCACCTATGCCGCAATGACAAACTAACAAGTATACACAGCCCCTAGCGCCTCCAGAGACAGTGCAGAGGTAAATCGGCGTTGCTCCCAGTGTGTACGGAATCAGATGCATGTTAGTGGCTGGAGGCTATGGGCGTGCTATCTTTCAAAAATGCATATTGCTATCTATTAAGTAAAACGAGTGTAAGTTTGAGGAAGTTAGTTCCGCTGGAGCTAATAGGCAATAGTGTTAATTAGTCCAAGGGCATGGGTCCAACTCCACGAGGGCCAATTAGCTCACACAATGGGAAAAAAGACTGTTTCTTAGAGTTGGACTGTACCCCAAACTCAGCCAGGGGGTCCCTGGGGAAGCCAGGTGAGAGAGTGAGGAGGACAAGGCCCAAACCCCTCCCCCTGCAGGAAAAAACAGCTCAAGGCATTTCTCAGTGGAATCGCCATACTGCACTGAGGGCAGATGTTTTGTAAAAAGCTTTATTAAGGTTGAAAGATGGGGATTCCTTGGAGCACGTTCTCACATCCATTCTCTTCACATCTTTGTGTAACGGCAGTGAGGGGGATTGGGATTCCAGTTTTGAAAACTGGGACCTAAGACCCAGAGAGGTAAAATGATCTTCTTCTTCTTTTTTTAAAACCCAATTATCAGGCAATCAGAGAACATCAGACTCCAGACCTAAACTCTAAACCGAGGTCCTTGAGACTTTCCACTCACTAAATGCCACAACCTCTTACTAGCACAGGGTAACTGCTTTGCTGACACAAAGAGGAACATCGAGACCTTCTGAGCTGCGTCCCTGTGCAGGCTGTTGCTCAGCTGGAAAGCCAGCTCCATTCCCCGATTGGGCCAAAGGACAACAAACAAACAAACACGTGATCACAGTTCATCTGCCATTTTTCTTTGGCAAAATATAAACCGGCACAAAGGCGAGGTCTCCTGCAGTCCTGCCTGGAAGGCCCCAGTCCTGTTCCACAAGTCAAAGTCAGAGACACGTCTGTGAGAACAGAGGAAGGAAGGAGTGGCCACAGCTGAGCAAAGAAACTTGAAAACAAACAAGGGAAGGCACATCACCCACTCCATGTCCCTACGGCCCGTTCAGTCCTTCACTGTCTTATTTCAGGCCACTGTCTTTTCCTGGGGACCTAGTTACCCAGATAGACTTCGTCCTTTAGAGAAACAGCTAAGAAGTTGTCAAAATCAAACGTAGGTAGTCACAGAGAGGCACTGGGGCGCTACATGATGTCTGGGAAGTGGAGCCAAGCAGCTAAATTGTAACCTTAGCCCTCCAACAGAAATACAGCCACGGCACATCACGCCATTCCCCCAACAAGGCAGGTTTTTAAGCTTCATAACAGCGATGGCACCTCATTTTACATAGATTGTCTTTTGACAACTTGAGTAACTCAGCCGTGGCTCAGAAATACTGTTACACAAGGCTACACACTTCAGCCAGCACTTAGGTTCAATTTTATTCAATCCAAGAATTCCTGGCCATGATGCAGAGTTCTGGCAGCCTCTCTTTTACTCCTACCTAAGGTATTTGATTAAGTGCTTATGGTTTCCTTGAGACTTATACTCATAATCGAACAGAAAGCAGCCAAGACAAGCCCGAACAGCTTCTCAGCGGATAGGCGTGGCAACCTCTCGCCTTCCTCCCCTGGTGTCTCACATCCGTGTGTGGGTGTGTGTGGGAGTTCTTCTCAGAGAGGCTGGTGAGTTTCTCTCTTTGTGCTCACCCCAGAGGCCTGATCTCACCTGGTTGTTCGGTGCTAGGATGGGAAGTTTGGGAAGACCTTATTAACAATTAGATTTTTGTTTGATATAAGCTGATGTGGTAACAGAAAAGTAAAAACCACTGCGAGAGTTTCAGGTAGCCCCTAGTCTAGCCCTCTATGCTAGCCTTCTCATCTCTTTTCCACATCTCTAATCAAAGGATATTCATTGACTCCCATGGAAGTCCATTCCAGTCTGGGGCAGTTCTAATTGCAGTAAAGTTGTTTCTTAAAATAAGGAGGCATCTGTTTCCCAGGTAATTTTGAACCACTGGTCCAGGTTCTGCCCTCTAGAGCAAAAAAGAACAAATTCAACTTCTCTCCCACTTTATATCCAATTCTGTATAAAAACCCAGATATCTTTAATTTATGAATTTACTCATTCAGTCACTCAGTTTGCACTTTATAGTGTCTACTGAGTCATAGACCAAGTTGAATAGACCTGCCCTCTCACCTAAGGAGGTATCTTTAGTCCATTTATGCTCATTTCTCTTTTTCAATCTAAAATCACTCAGTTCTCTCAACTTCTCATAAAACATTGAGGCGACCACAATCTAAATCTCTTCCTCCAGACTTCACGAGGAAAATGCAATTACTAAGAAGAGTTATTGAGGATCCACTGTGTATGAGGTCCTGGGCTAGCTCCTATAATATTCTCAACTACCCTGCAAGTGTTATCAATCATGTATTAGCTACGAGAGACTGGCTCAGAGAGATGAAGTAATGTATCTTGGTTCATATGTAAATGAGCCAATAGATGGTAGGTAGGATTTCTGAACAAAGATTGACTCCAAAGCCTCCAGCCTGAAGTTGTTCCTTTTAGGAGCAGTGCCAGGAATTGAAGACAGTACAATGGGGCCTTGACTTACGAGTTTAATTCGTTCCGTGACGGAGCTCATAACTCAAATTACTTGTATGTCAAATCTTAAAATGAACGAGTGAGACACGTGATGCTGGGCTGATGTTGTGGCCTTCACTGTGACGTTCGCTGGGCCAACTAGCGGTGGGGTATCTGAAGCTGGCTCGTAACCCGAATTTTAGCTCACAACTCAAAGCAAAAAATCGGCCGAGAGACGGCTCATATCTCGAAAAACCTGTTAGTGGGACACTCATAAGTCAAGTCCCCACTGTACTTCGTATGTGTCTTCTCCACGGTAGAGAAGACCATTTCCTCCCTGATGATCGCAAACAGCTCTCAGCAGTAGCCCTTTCTTTTGGACCCTCCACTGTACCATATAAAACACCATAAAGTACAATGATAACCCACATGAACTGTATTTTCTGTCGTAAATTTTCTGAGGGGATTAAAAAACTTATTTGCTCTTGAAATAATTTTTTTTCATCTAGGAGTAACCCACTTAATTTATGATTGGCAATGATTTCTTGGCAAGCACCATGCATACTCAGGAATTCCTATAAAATGAGAGAATTTGACCTACCAATTTTCGAATGCAATGAAATTTTTATGAACACTAAATATAACAAATAATGAAGTTGAAGTCCTGTTACATTTTGTAGATGTTTAATTAAACATTTATTAATGTCAATTTATTAATTTTGTATTTTGGAAACAGTAAATCTGTTGAGATCTTAAAACATTTTTATAGGCCTTTGAAAAGAGCAAGGCTGCAAGTGCTGTGCTGCTACTGGCTAAATGATGCTGGGTCTTTCACGTTCTTTGACAGGAAACAGAAGAGCCAGGACAGCCCTGTGTGTGACTTAGATGGCCTGAGCTTCTTTTAGAGAACACAGTGTTGATTTTTTTTCTTTCTCGCTCAATGTGGCCACTTTGGTTGCCCTGTCTGTCCGTCATACTGAAAATCAGATTAAAGGGTATTATTTTGGACAACACTCTGTGTCTTTCAGCTTCCCTGGATCACCTTCTCTTTCACCCTTTTGGTCGGCTGAGTTGCTTCTTTGCTTCCAATCTTGGATGAAAAGTCACACTGATGCATCTGGTTTCATAAGCGGCCACCGAGGGGCTGGATAATGCAACCTGAAAGTGAGGGGGCGTTCACTTGGCTCTTGCCCAGTAGGAAACAGGAGAAAGGAAGGAGCCAGATAAATTCCCCATCCTTTCTCCCTTCTAGCCTTTCTTCCGGAGAAGGCCTGTTTGCCAAACAGAAAGGCTGCTGTGCTTCTTCATGGCTTGTGAAGCAGGGCCAGCATGCAAACGCATCACGTTGTGTTGGGTTGCATATGTCTTTACATTTATTTTTCCTTCACTCCCAACACCCGGGGTTTGTGCCATAATTCTTGCTTCTGGCTCTTCTAGAGAACCTTCTAGAGAACCCAGTTAAGAGAGTGCCAAGCACCCAGTTGTCATCCACAGATTTTGCATCAAGTTGCTTTCCTTGACCTGTTCTTTACATTGTGCTCTGGATACCTTTCCTGGCTTTGAACTGTTGCTGTTTGTTTTCCTGGTGGTTTCCATTCCCAGCTCATCCTGGGATATCACTTTTTATGGGGCAGACCCAGAAAATATTAAACTTCCTATTGACTAAATATCAAAAGCTGCTAAACTAGGTCGCTCTGATCCTGCCTGCATGCAATTAGATTTTTGAGCGCAATTGCAATCCCTTTTATTTATCCCTGTTAAATGTAATCATTTCAGTCAGCTCATTATTGCTCTCGCCTGTCAAAAACATTTAGAATCATGATATAGTCATTTTCCTCATTGTCCTCAGCTTTGCGCCACCCATAAGTCTGATGAGACTTTTTTCCCTTTGTTCACTGATATTATATTATTCAGGCCATGATGGATGAAAGAGCCCTGGAAAACCTGTAGAAAACTTCCAAACCCTAATCCTCACCACTTGAACACACTTGTTTATTTACTTACTAATTCAATTGTCCTTGCCTTCGGGCAAAGTAACTCAATTCAATTCCACAAACCTACATTTAATGATTGCCGAATTTGTGCAAACTACAGTGTTCCATGTCTCTTGTTGGGACCTAAGATAAATAAGATACTAGAGAATTTTTATTGGTGAGGATTTCTCTTCTTTGAAGGAAGATAAGCCAGTTGTAGAGACATTGCAGGAAAAAACTGGTCTTTGGGGGCACCTCTTAAGTCACACAGAATGGTAGCTACCTAGTTCTTCTCCATGAAGTGCAGGCTCTGATGAAGGTAAAAAGAAATGCAATTTAAGAATGAAGGTAAAAAGAAATGCAAGTTAAGAATGCTCTGAGAACCTAAATAAACCAGCGCAAGAATCACCTTCTCCCACTGAAAACTGAGTTTACAAAGAAGGTGTGAGTTTAGAAATTAAAATAGCCTCCTTCCTAAGCACCTATCGTTGTCGATGAAAATGCTTTGCCAACTCACAAAGTCCTATCATGGTTGCAAATTACTCTGTCACGATAACCGTTTCCTGTTAACTTCTAAGGAAAGAGTGAGAGGTTTATTGAATGGCAAGAAGAGCAGCTGGCATTTCTGGTTTAGTACCTGGAATTTCAGCAAATGTCAAACATATATTGCTTAGAAGGAGAAAGGGAAAATGTCACGGGGAAAGAAAATGAAAAGTTAGCAAAACTATTGGAAAATAGCATTACATCTGTATTCTCAGAAGTGCGTAAGGATTTTTTTTTAAAAATTTATCATTATATTTAAAAACGAACTTTTCGTGCATAGAAAGATGCTACTTCTAAGAAACTGGTTCAAACAGCCATAAGGAGGCAAAACAGGAAAAAATACAAATCTCTGAAAAACAAACAAAACTAGGAATAAAAGTCATAGGTTCAATCAGCCGGATAATTTGGTAGGTACCCTGGTGAAATACATGCAGAGGAGCAGAAGGCTAAACATTAATTTGATATACAGGTCAAAGCATGTCCCTTAACAGGTGACTCAATTCCAAAGAAAGCCACTGGTTACCATTCACCAGAATGCCAACAAAACACGGTTGGGGGTGGGGAGTGGGCAGTGCACTATTTTTTGTAATTTAAAAGGCTCCGAATTCACAGACATGCCTTCCTCCCCTTTTATTTGTGTCCTATTTTATGGCTTCAGTCTGGAGTATTGCTAACTGACTCTAGTCCTTGTTAAAAGCAGACAACCAATAGCTACATTAGCACATACATCCATAATGCACACACATGGGGAGAATATTTTGCTTATAATCTCTGATGACATCTGGACTATGGCAGAGCTGAGATGGAGAGACCAGGCTACATCAGACATGGGGAAGGTGGTGGGGCCACATATCTGGTCCCAGCAGCTACCCAGTGGCTTCCGGGCAGTGGCCTCATGGTGGCAGCCCGGCGGCATCTTCCACCACAGGGAACTGGAGGGGGAAGAACACGGGAAAAATTACACTGTTTGCAACCCAAATAAATCCCTAAGGATTTATGACTTAATCTTAGCGCAGCATCACTGAAAGAAACACAATCCAGTTAACGGAAAGTAATTTAAAAAGCAATTTTAATCTTTACTTGTTCTCCCAAGGAACATTAAAGGGGATCCAATTCATAATCTACAGCGATACAGAAAAAAAAATCCCCTTTCTTCTGCTTTTTAATTCTTGGACACACACGACACCCCACACATGGGGTCTCTTGAGCTTCTTTTCCCTAAACCTCTCACTCCCGGCTCTCTGTCCCCCCTCTGCCCCAACTCTCAGATACACACCTGCAGCCTCTTTCTTCTTTCCCTGGGGCCACCCAGACACACCTGCATGTGATGCTCTAAGAATGACATACTCTGCAATCCCCTGCTGAAGGCAGCTGACAGCCCCCACTCCCTGCCTCTCCCTCCTCTTTTTAGTTCCTTTTGTGGCATTGCCGGATCAAACATAGGACCACCCAGTTAAATTAGAATTTCAGGTAAAGGACAAATAATTTTCAGTGCAAGTATGTCCCATGAAGTATGTGGGTCATACTTATACTGAAATATTATTTGTCCTTTTTCTGTAACTCAAATTCAAATGGGTGTCCTGTATTTTTATTTTCTAAATCCGGCAATTTAAACATTTTGGAGAATACTATTCACCAAAAATTCTTGTTCATAGCAAGGAAACAAATTAAGACACACTTTTTTGACCCTTTCAGAGCTATAAAGCCAAAGTAGCCTGGAATTTTCACAAAATTAGGCAGAGAATGCTATTTTATTTTGTTCTTGTGGACATGAATCATTTTATCCAGCTTTGCCCATAAGAAAATGCTCGGTCAAAATTAATTTACAAGTATAAAGGAACTATATTTGCATACTCTCCATCTAGAAATTTAGGCTCTGTTCATCATTGTAGTTGATATGCAATAGTAGTAGAACCAACTAGGTCTTTTTGAGTTAAATTAGGAGATTGCACTTTATCTAAAAATAAATAATAAAGTGTCCCAAACACATGTCAACAGTGTTAATTGCATGTTAAATTTCAGCAAGTGTCAAACACACATTTCTTAGTTTGGTCTTGAAGGCTATGTATCTATTCTAACGTTGTTGTTCCCAACATGACTACGTCAGGTCCTCTGCAGTCAAGTTCAGCACCTGTTCCTGAGCCACACAGAAGAATCAGGCTTGTTTTATGTTCTCTCTTTGTTTGCCCTCAGACTGTACTCCCCCATCTGGATCTCCTGCTTGACCCATCCGCTTGGTTCTAAATGGCTTTTGGCTCTCTCCGAAAGGTCACAGCCATCCTCCAGGGATGAAGATTCACAACCACTGGGAACCTAGTGACACCTCAATTAACAAACCCCCTGGGAGCAAAGTGCTTCTATAATAAAGTGCCAGTATTAAAAATGAGATTAACTCCTTATAAATCACACAAAACAGAGCAGCCTGCCTATGCTAACTGAGCAAAAATGCCTTCTCAAAGAGCTCCTGTTTGTCCCTGTCCCCATTCAAAAGATTGATTCCACTCCAATGGCAAGTGTGAGGGGTCATTTTACCCACCCCCTTCCTGTTGGGTACCCTTCCTCACCTGCACCCCAGTGGAGATCTCCTGACTTTGCACCCCACCTCCAACTCCAGTATCCAATATCCTCTCCACACTAACAACCATGATGAATTTACATGGACTCATTCTTCACCAGATTATATTTTACTGGGAATTCATTTATTGAAAAGTATTTATTTAGAGTAGCTTTTAGTCAATGTGTGTATTTTAACCAGCAACTTGGATGGTGGTTGGTATGAAAATCTTTGTCCTTGCCGAAACCGGTTTGGCTCAGTGGATAGAGCGTCGGCCTGCGGACTGAAAGGTCCCAGGTTCGATTCCGGTCAAGGGCATGTACCTGGGTTGCGGGCACATCCCCAGTGGGAGATGTGCAGGAGGCAGCTGATCGATGTTTCTCTCCCATCGATGTTTCTAACTATCTATCTCTCTCCCTTTCTCTCTGTAAAAAATCAATAAAATATACTAAAAAAAAAAAAGAAAGAAAAAAAAAAAAGAAAATCTTTGTCCCTGATCCAGGAGAGCCAAGAATCATCAGGCATATGTAGATATATTTTAGGAAATGAGAATGCATCTGGAATTACTCCTGAGTGAACAGCCTGGTTTGGGAGGGAGTGGAGAGAGGGTCAAAGGTGTCATCTTTTATAGGCAAATGGTTCCCTTCTCTTAGAGAGGAGGAGGAAGGTGGGCCAAGTTTGTGTTTCTGGAAACTTACTTCTCATAGCAACGGGGAGTAGAGCAGCCCGTGTGAGACTTATAACTATCTTCTCTGAGGACCTCCCTGGACCCTCTGCAGTGTCTAAGAAAGTAAATGCCCCCAAGATGGTAGAGGGCAAAATCAACAAGGCTTGTCGGTTTTGGTGAATGTGCCTTCCCATTAGTAAAATGGACAAGGCAGGAGTGGGTCCTTCTCCAAAGCCAGTAAACGTTCCCTCTTTGCATCTGTAATTACATCATTGTAATTAAGACAGATTACATGATATCCTAATTGACATCACCAACATTGTTAAAACTAACCAAAAATAATGATCTTCATGTCAGCACAACATATTTATATTCTTTTAAGTTTTTTAACCAAATTTTGGGCAACTATCTGAAAGATTTGGTATACAATTACTTTAATTCTGTTCCTTTAAAGAAGTAAATGTCTAGCTAGAACATTACTGAGAACATCTAGCATTCAAGGCTCAGGAAAGTGACATGCGGGGGTAAATGGTGGATGCTTGAGTATCAAGTGGAGGTGTTCCTGCCCTATTCTTGTCTCTCTCTAGGCCAGTGATGGTGAACCTTTTGAGCTCGTGCCAGCATTTTGAAAAACCCTAACTTAACTCTGGTGCCGTGTCACATATAGAAATTTTTTGATATTTGTAACCATAGTAAAACAAAGACGTATATTTTTGATATTTATTTTATACATTTAAATGCCATTTAACAAAGAAAAATCAACCAAAAAATTGAGTTCGCGTTGTCACCTCTGACATGTGTGTCATAGGTGTGCCATCACTGCTCTAGGCCATAAAAATAGGAATAAACAAAAGGGTAATGCATTGTGATGATGAATGATACTCATGCAAAATAGCCAGACCTGTCTTCAGTTGTGCCTGCAGTTTCTTAGCCTTTTTGTATGCAGAGGAAGAGGTGGGTTTTTATAGCAAATCTGCCTGTAGACCTAAGTGCCTTCCCACATCTCACACCCACTCCCAAGCACACCTTCTCACTCTGGGGCTCAAAAGGGGACTTTTTGTGTGTGAAAAATTTGACATTTTACAATTTGTAAATTTAAGGCAATCTGCATGGTTGGTCAGTGATCAGCAAAAATAATATCCAATGATAGCTAGGTTTATTAGAAAGGAGATTTTTTTTTCCAGCAGGCAAGTAAGCAACAAAATATGTGAGTAAGAAGGAAATTACTCTTTGAATGAACCCCAAACTCTTGATTTTTCTCTCAATCTTCTAAGCCTTTCAAGGTTTTCCACTAAGTACCCATGAGGTTACATCACTTATGTATTGAACGTTGAGAACTCAGATGTTTGTGCAAAACATAAAGAGAAAGAGTGAAGACCATTTCAATGTTCATCAGAGTAAAGCCCTCTGTCTCATGGGTGCATGATCTCAGTGCGAGGTGGAGCATTCTTAGTCCCTGCATGTCCCTGAGAGTGTACAACTGCAGCCGGTAAAGTACAAGCTCACTGAGTTGTCTTTTACTTAAACTATGGCTTATGCTAACGGGGCGGGGGGAGGGGGAATCTGCTCATAAGATCGTGTTTGAATGGAAATTTTGTTTAGAAGCACTTTTGGCCTCACCTATTGACTGTAGAATCTTGGTTAAGACAAAAATCCTATAAAGCACCCTGACACTAAACTTTTGGATTGAATTTGGGAAACCCTAAGATATGCTATAGACCTTGCATCCGATGAGCACTGGGCTGTAAGAGCACCGTATTCTGGGAATCCTGCTCCACCCTTGAAAGTGAAAGCCAGGACCTTTTTTTTTCCTCAGAGATTCCTTCAAGCTGGATATGAAGCTGGATCCAGACTAAACAGGGTTCGGTGGGTGACACCGGATGACATTTAACAAGATTAAAATTAAAAAATAATAATAAAAATTCTTCACCTTGATGCTCACTTTTCCAATAACCTCATCCTAAATAATTTAGGTCAATTTGGTCTCACTGTCAGAGAAAGGGGTCAAGAGCAAGAGTGCAAAGAGTGAGAGCTCAAATACTGCTCCAGAGCTCTTGTTTTAGGTAGTGCATGGATGGAAGTCGTTATTTCTCTCGATGGGCATCTGTCGAGCTTCCTCCCCAAGAGATGCCATTTTGGGGTGTCACATCCAATTTCAGGGATGTCAGTTAACAGCCTGTAAAATGTTCCTGGGATAACTCTTTTCAATAAGAAATGCCTGGACAAGAATGACCTTGTCATGGATACACACCAAGGCAGCCAATAAACAACAGCATCCTTTTCTGCTCCTCTTTGGAGTCCTGAGTGACAACTGTGGTCAGATGAAGGTGGAAAGAGCACAAAAACACCAAGCAGTGATTTCCAATACATTTTTTCCTTATCTTCGGGCAAAAAAAAAATTACACCATTATGTCATTTTCGTGATGTGCTCATCAACAGGATGCAAACTTCATTTGTCATCTTTTGATCTTATAGAAAATCGGAGTTTAGGGAATTCTGCCAGGCTGTCGGTATTCTTTGTTGTAAAGTAGAACAGCTGAAGGGAGGCAGCAAGAACATAGGCCAAGGAGAGCTGCTGGGCCCCCATGCCGATGCTGCCTGTGGAAATCCACAGAAAGATCTTCTGCTCCTTGGCATCCAATCCAATTTGCTGGGGCTGTTTATCAAGTCCCCATGCAGACAGGATGTAAATATGCCACTTAAATCTTCAAATACAATAATGAAAACTGATATTTGTAATTGTATCTGTGTGGCCCCACTGACTCAAACCTAAATGGATTTCCAACCTAATATTGCTAAATGAATCCTTGAAAAATGTGAGGTCCATTACAGGGGAAGAGTGGCATCGCTTCTCACATCCTGACACGATAGGGACATCTCTGTCATTTTGCATGATTGAAATACATAGTTTGTATCTGTCTCCTGAAATTGCCTTGCCACGGTGTTAACCCCATCTTTTGTGCTGAAAAAGTACCTGCCATGTCAGTGTTCCTTCCATTCGCTCTAGTCTGGGGAACAGTGGTTGTGTCCTGCCAAGGAGAGGGTTCTAGATACAGAGAAAGACGTATGGACATTTCCCTTCCCATCCTCAATTCAAGTATCTCCCCAGAGAGGCCTCCAAAGAGTCCTCCCTTATTGTAAAAGGTTCATAATTCTGTCACTTAACCATCAATATGTCTGGCAAATTACAGGAACTTCTGTAAATTCCCACCACCTCCTGGTAGGTGCAGTGCCACAAGCCCAGATACCAGATGCTGACATTAATCATTATTAAAACACAATCAAGTACTTACTGTGTACTCTATTCAATAGGTAGAGGGAAGAAGCCTATATAATAAAAGCCTAATATGCAAATTGACCAAACAGCAGAACGACCGGTGGAATGACCGGTGGCTATGACGTGCCCTGACCACCAGGGGGGCAGATGCTCAACGCAGGAGCTGCCCGCAGCCCACAGGCCCCAGGCCAGCCAGCAGCAGCTCCCCTGCCCATCACCCCGCTGGTCACCAGCAGAGGGAAGTGACCAGCAGCGGCAGGGGGGGAGGAGGGGAGCGGCAAGCGGGCGGCGCCAGGCCGGCCAAGGCAGGTGCCAGCGGGAGGGCCCACGATCACCCTGCTAGTCGCCCCACAGATCATGCCTGATCGCTGGCCAGGCCTAGGAACCCTACCCATGCATAAATTTCGTGCATCGGGCCTCTAGTATAGTCATAATGACCATCATAACTTGTTTACCATCTGTTTTCCCCCTTTCCCTCTCAATATGCCTATTACAAGGTTTCTTTTCTCACAGCAAGTTTCTTAGAATTCTTCTTTGTCTCTTCCCACATGGATTCTCTAGTTCTCTCCTTTCTTCTCTGCTCTGCTCTTTATTTTGCACAGTGACTTGACCATCTCATTTCCTATTCCTCTAGTTCTGTGACACAGAAGACCTTAGACTGACAGGAGAAGGTTGAAAGAAGAAGAGGATGGGAGAGTCACAAATTTGTGTAACTTTTTAAGTTTATTTTTCTAAAATCTCCATTACACTCTTGAGCCTCAGCTTCCTTACCTGTGGAGTGGATATAATGGCAATATGCCCCGCATGTCAGGGTTACTGTGAGGAGTCAGTAAAAATGAATATAAAAGCTCCTCCCACAGGATGGAGACATGCATGGTTGCACAATAGCAGTTATCTCTTTCCCCTGTTCCCATTGATATTTCAAAACACTCGTCTTTTATTATGATGACTCTCCTTTCTGTGAAGGATATTTTTAATAGTTGCTCTTGTTTAGGAATATTTTCTGATGTAGCAACTGTCATAAAAGCATGCTCTAGTCTCTACTATTTCATACTTTTACCATTTTAAGGGGAGGAACAGTGTTTTGCTCATTTTGATATCTCCCATAGCACTCATCAAAATGCTTTAAATATATTTACTGCCCAATAAATGTTGGACCAAATTGCACCAGCGGAGTATGCTATGGATTGGATCTCAACGCATTACCTAGACATCTATGTCACATCTGGCCGGACTTAGAGTCACTTTAGAAACCCGGCGAAATGACTGGGTACACGTAATGTCAACATCGCTGGAAATGACAACCATGTCCATTGGTTAAAATGTAGCATCACTCCTTCCAGGGAGAAGGTTTCACTGGTTATTTTTCCCACAGCTAATGCATTTACGGTCTCTAGCCATGCAGCTCTGCAGTGAAACTTGTCAAAGCGTTCTGTGATAGCTTATAACATAAATTATTCAGACAAGAGGAAAATCTTAATTCCCTGTAGCAGAAGTTTCTGTCCGGCATAGTTATATGTTCCTTGTTGATAAAGTTAAACTTTGACATTACTTTTACCCGCACAGCTTTCTCTCTTTCCACCTGTGGAAATCTCAGTTCCCAGTAAACAAAGGATTCTGACACACAAGTCTTGTTTGAGAGTAGCATAGACTTTCGCAAAATTAGTCATTTTGGTGCCCAAGTCTGTGATATAATTGTTTGTTTCTCTTTGTATATGAGAAAAAAAATGGGTTTGGCAAACTTCATTAAAAACTTCATTATATTGCTATGCTGTGCTGGTTTTTCTTGTGTCTCCTCTCCCTTCCCTACTCTACCTTCTCTCTGTGACTTCCTTAATAGAAATAAAGCTTCAACTATTCAGAATCTGCCTTAGACTTTTTACCTCCTATATTTTTCAGGCAATTACCATCAACATTTATAATATAGAGATGCATGTATAGTTGCATCTACAATAGGCGATTGCATGGTGAGTCCTCTGAACACACAACACGGTCACAGCTTGGGATTCGGATGTAGCCATCACAGAAAAATTCCATTTCCATGGAGTCATTTTTGCCTCTTGGTTGGAGGGGAAGGCAAGCTAGCCAGCAGACAGAGGAGGCATGGAGAGGGAGAAGAGAGGCAACCGTCCCCTCTCCACCACAGTCAGTGCCTGAAAACGAGGCTGAAACAGACAACCCCAGCAAGGTCTCTAAAGCAAGTTGGCAGACACTTCTAGAAATATAAACAAAAATGTATTACATCATAGACCTCTCTTTCCTACTTCTCTTCACTCATCCCCACCAAAAATAAAAAGCAATATTAACACCTGGTTTCCACAATAATCTCTTCACTTACGACAAATGACTCATGGAAAGCAAACAGTATTTAAGATCACTTTACATGTAAGTTTCTGACTATATTAGTGATACATGATCAAGATTTAAAAAAATGAGGAAATATAGAAAAATCACTTTAATCTCAATGTTTAGAAGCAGTCATTTACTTTGACATATAACTTTGTATGTTGTGTGTGCATGTGTGCACACACACACATACATTTTGCATTAGCTTTAATTTACTTAAATTATGGCTTTAAACAAATGAGAAAACTGCTTGAAATTACATTGCCATTTTCCCCCTACTACTCCTAACTGTGCTTAAGAGAAACATTTTTTTATAAACTGCGTGCAAAGTGAGCTTTGAAGGCATATTTTCAGAGCGCTCGTAATTTTAGAGCTTCTAACAGCCAGATTTTTTGAATGGTAAGAACCAAGAAATAAAAAAGCACAGAAGGCAGCAAAGGGTAGAGAAAATGGTTGAATAATCAGCTGTGTTGTTGAAGTGGGTGGAGGAGGGGAGGCATCAGCTTCTCCCATCTAAGCCTATTCAAAGGGAAGTGGGCTCCACTGGATGGGCACGTTGCCAGGACTCGATAATAAAGGAGCGATGTAGGACTGCAACATGGCGCTCTAGAAATACATTTTCCAATTAGTCATAAGTGTTTATTCATCAAGGCACACCACAATGCTTTCCGTAACTGAGTTGTACAAGCAGCTGTAATTGGCAATTGGGAAGCATCAGCGCAAATGTTTTGATGTCTAATCCTGAAATCGTTCACGCTCCACATTGCCACTGAATGGTCCCCCTGTCCTGGAGTGGTGGCGTTGGTGACTACAGGTTTAGGTCCTTTATAATCATCAAGCGTTAAATTAGATCCATCTTGCCCATTTAGTCTTTTTTTCCCTGATTGGTTTGAGGAAGAGACATAGAAGCAGTTGAAAACTGTTCTTTCAGCAAGGATCTGGAATATTTTGTTTAAGCATAAAAGGGGGCTTGTAGGAGGGTCAACTTAAAAATATTTTTTCCAGGCCTTCAGAGGAAAACACGAGGTATCGGAGACCCTCACTGCCCACAGGTTCCAACAAGAAGCTCAGGTGGACTCACACATAGGGCTACAGACTAGCCTGGATGGCAGGAGAGCGTGGGGCAGCTCCGGATGGCTCTGCTTTGGTGGCATACTGCCTTTGCCTCCTGGCCATGAATCTCGAACAATCTTTAAGCTAGATAAGAAGCTCCAGTGAAAAGAAGAATCCCACGGATATTTCCAGACCTTTAAAAAGAAAACCATCAGGCCTGACAGTCTTTCAAATTAAAAATAAATCTTTTTTTGCACTTCCCAGTTGCACAGAACTGCAAATGATGACTTAAAAGTCTCTCCTCCCTCTATGCCCCAAAGTTTCCAGGTACTTAGCATGAGAGGCTGTGACAATTCAATCCATTCTACTGCAGTCCCCACAGGCGGGGCTTCTCCCAGCTTCCTCAAGGACACTTCTTAGACTAATAAGAAGCCAGCAACTTCCCTGGGGGGAGGCTGCAAGGTAGAAAAATAGAATTTCACTTGAAAGGAAAACTTTGTAGCAGAATTACCACTTCTCATAGACTGAAAATCAGCTTATAATAGTCTTATTTATAAATAGGAAGAAGAGTGTAGCCAAAATTAGGCTTTGAAAATAGCTTTCTGATAGCACTATTTGACTCTTGAAAAAAGAGCTGTCGTTAAAAAGAAATTTACTCCCTCCTCCTTCCAAGTTTAAAGGGTACTTTTTAATTTCCAGGGGTAAAAAAAAAGAACCCACTGATTTTGGTGCATGAAACTCATGTTATATGGAGAGTTATAGACACAATAGCCTGAGCATTCATTTTACAATCATGGAAACAAAAGCAAAAAAAATCATCACCCAAAGCCCTTTGCCTGTGTTTAATCCCAGTAATTAAAATGTTAACTTCCTTCAAAACCACAGACCACTGCCCTCCACTTCTGCTCCAAATCGCTCACGCACAGTCCAACCAAGGACCCCAGTGGCCATCTTCTTCATCAACAGGCTGCCTAATCTGGCCAGTAAGACCTTCCAACCCCTTCTGATAAGCACTATTGGGCACCCTTTATGCATTTAGTACATGCAGCCAGGAAGATCACTGTGGAACTAAATAGCCAAAGGATTAGAAGATGTGGCATTCATTCTTTCTGGGCCACCCACCTGGCCTTGGATCAGCAAGCACCAGAGCCACTTGCTCAGGTTACCAGGCTCCCTTCCCATGAAGCAACTGTGCTGGGTAGGTGGTAGTACAAGTAGACGGTTGGCTGACAGCATGCAGGTATAGGAGGCAGTCTGAGCATCTAATGTAATGGAGAATTTGTTGGGCAAAATTGAGTTGTGACAAGGAAGGTTTTTTGAAAGCTGAGGTCCTAGCAGCCAGGGAAGGTTCTCAGAGCATATTCTGGCCCAATATTCCGAGTTAGCACTGCTCCACATCACTAGCGCTGCTGGGTTAGAGTCTCATCAACTCAGGTTTGTCACTCACAGTGTCTGTTGTTAGGGTATGGCCTTCGCTTGCACCAGGATACAAACCACCTGGAGACTCAAAGCAGGGCCAGAGAGCAACCTGTGCATCCTCACAGGGCTCCACGCTCAGAACAGCCTCCATGATGTATAAATGCTCCGCTAGTGCCATCTTGAAATTATATTACTTTAGTAAAAGAGGCCCTACATTTTCATTTTGCACTGGGCCTGCGAATTATGTAGCCAGTCCTGACAGCAACCCTGCATTTCAGGCTGCCCCTGAATCTTCTTCACCTAGGAGCTGGCTACTCCCTCCTCAGGAAAGGGAACTGTTGGATATAAATAAAGCCAGAAGCTCTCCTTGAAATACAGAGAGTAGCCATCAAAACCTAGTATAGGACTTTACTGAGATGCATCTGGTCTCTTCATGTAGAACAGGAAAAATAAAAGTGGCTCATCATGATCATTGGGATCCATTGATTTAAAGATCAAGACAGGTACCTTGCTAGCTAATTGGGTAAATGTTGTTCTTTTACCCTATGGATTTAGACTTCACTCTCAGGAGACAATTCAAGGTTTGCTCTAGGAAGGTCAACTAATAAGTAGCTGGTAGGTCTATAGCTAATGGGAATATTGAAAAGGAATTGAGGGTGTACATGGAGCCCAACCCTTGGAACAGGAGCCTTTCCTCCCAAACCATAAGACTAGACAGCAGGGCAGCAAACCCACAAGGATACCGAGGCCACAACCAAGGACAGCAACTGTGGTCTCTGAGTTGGGGCATTGTTCAAGGGGTAGGACCTAGTGGTCGAGTGCTTCTAAAAGCACTCACTTAATTGTCGAGAGAAAGTCCTGCACAAACTTCTGCTCTGAGTGCTGAGGCTTCTCAAAATTTTTCTCCCATCTCCAGATCTTCTTCCTTTCATCACGTTCCAGTTATAATCTTCTCCACATTTCTAGATCTTTTGAGTGTCAAATTCCCAAAGACAGTTATAGCATATGGGGCTGAGGATGAGTAGAAAGGGAGGCGCTCTGGGATCCTGGGCTAGGCTTGGGTGGGAGTAGCGATGTCATCACTCCAGTCTTTCACTCTCTCACACCTCCAGGGAACAGACCGCCAGGACCTGCATCTAAAACAACCCTGTACTGGCCTCAGAGAGAGGAAGCCTGAAGGTGGGGAAGGAGGAGGGTGAGACCTCCAGTTTTCCTCTTCCCAGGGGCTCTGCACAGACTTTTCCCATCTCCATCTTTGCAGTTGTCACCGGTTGTGTTGACCTTTGCTTTTTTCATCACAAGGGACCTTGTTTGGCATAGAAGTCCCACCTTTCATTTCTGTATCCCCAGCATCCCACATCAGTGCTTGGCTCCCAATGCTCATTGAGTTAATTGTTAAAACAGGTTTTTCTTCAAGACATTTAGTGATTAGTTTGGCAGAATAGAAGTCGCCATATTCCTCATGGGGTTGGCAGAGTCCAACGTTAACTGAGACACATGAACAAAGAAAGGGGAGGAATCCAAGACCATCAAACATAGTCTGCTTTCTTGTTTTGTACACTTACTTCTCACTCATCAAAGCAAAGATGGATAGGGAATCCTGGACTTTGGATAGCTCTACACTTGCCTGGCAGAGAGAGAATGCTGGAGACAACATATGCTTAAGACTTTATAAAGCCATAGGCCTCAGGATAGTGCATGGCAATGCAGCAGAAAAGGGCTCAAGGACCAGAACATACTCAGAAACCCCGGGTCTGGCTTCTGGGCCCGCGACCTACCAGCCATCTGATTTGGGACATCACCATCCAACCTTTTCCTACCTTCTGAGTTTAACCTACACAATAGAGATCATAATACCCACTTTGCATCCTGGGAGAGTCATAGGAGATAATTGCAGGTGAACGCACTGGCCAACTGAAAAGCGTGAGACACAGGTGGAGTTCCAGTATCAGTGTCTGCACCCCAACTCCCCGAGGCCAGAAGAGGCCCAGCCAGGAGACGTGCTGTCCCTGGAAGAAGAGTGTGAGCACCGAGGAGGAGGCAGGTGTGCTGATTTCATTCCAGCAGTTAATTGTGTGTGCTCTGGAGACCCCTGACATTCTCCAGCCCCACTTTGGGGCAGTGGATTACTAGGGAATTTGTGTTTCTGCCCATGCAGATTCCCTCCTGCTTCCCAGAGCTGTTCCTCTCTGTTTTCCCCTCAATGTGATTACTCACTAATCCTTTCCCCTCCTCACATGTACTGCTGACCAGACCCATATGTTTGACTCAAGACTGAGCCCTCTTGCAACGATCAAAATGTCTTAGGTCCGAATGTTTTCATATTGCAGGTTTGAGTGTGAGTGTGTGTGTGTGTGTGTGTGTGTGTGCCCACCCAATGGCTGTATTTAGTTGGAAGAAGGCTCATGGGCCAAAAAACCATTTGGGTTTGTTTGGATGTGAATTCAGAGTGTACAAGATTATAAATATTACAGAGTTTATTCAAAATCACATTTACTTTTAGTCTGACTGCCTCTTTACATTTTTACATTCCTTTTGCAGCTACAGACCCTGATACTCTCAAAGAAAATAACAAACTAGCTACTGCTAAGGGAAATGCAAATTGGTTTGTTTGTTCTCTTACACTCCTGGGCAGTGAAAACACAAGCAATAGCTATTCCAAGGGTCTCAATGAACATACAAAGTCTTTGTCTTTCTTAGGAGTGGCTTGAAAGGTTAACAACTTTCTAAAGAGTTCTTTGTATCTAGAAACCAATTTTATTCTTCTTTTGTCCAGCTGCAGAGTTCTTCCAAACTTGTTAGTTTCCCACACAAACACATCTGCCCTCATTTAGAAGACGAAGAAAACAGTTTGCTTTGGGAAAATCTGTTGCTTGTTCTCCTTTGACATTTGCAAAATCCTCCTGGTGGGCTGGGAGCTGCATGGAAACTCTAGAAGTGATTGTCCCAGGAGGTGTTTGTGTTCAAGGAAATGGGAGGGTGGGGTGGTGGTTAAGGATGTTGAAATGCCAGCACCCTGGCCCTGGGCTGGAGCTGGTGCACACCCGAAAGTGATCAACACAGTAGGCATCTGTGCTCAAAATGTGAAGTCTATGCTCATCCCACCCAATTCCCAAGCCCCAAGGCCCTTCCTTCCTGGGTGAGTTTTTCTGGTAGCTTGTTTCATTGCCTAAGAAAGGTCTCTTCCAACTTGAATCTCTATTCAACTTCTATTCACTTTTTACTCTAAATGGTTATCTTCTAATGATGCTGCCAAAGAGAGGTACTACAAAGTCCTCTGTCCTCATCCTAAGGGGAGTCATAAATGTGCAATGTAGCTGTCTTCTGCCATCCCCTGGGATCAGGGAATATCACACCTACAATCTAAAACCTAAACTACCAAAAAATTCAGTATTTTCATATACAGGGATGAAAAGGATTCTTTTAAATAGGGAATCAATGGACTTTAAAATGGGACTGGACTTACAGAAATTTCATTTAAGAATGTGCAAAGGGAGGTACACTGCAATATTGTAATTTGTATACAAGTCTCATACTAAATAGTTTCTGAGCATTTGCCAACCACTAACAATGGTTGATTGTCAAGAGTTGGATGTGCCTTTTTTTAAAATGCTGTTTTCTCAACAATTCAAAAGAAATCCTCCTCTGCCTCACAATGGGAAGACTTTCTATTTAATCATAATACAGGCCTTTCTTTTGCCCTAATGGTTTATCAAACATATTTTCAAGATCCTGTCTGTCTCATAATATACTGTATTTGTTCTCAATCTATCGCTGCTCAATGATATAGAATGCAGATGTAATTATAGCCCATATAGGCTGTAATTGTCTAACAAAGGGGAATTCAGTGAGGTCAACACAGAATTCGAAAGTCAATACAGCAAAGCAGGTTGGGCTGGTGGTGCAGTAGTAACTCATTGCCCTGTTAAGGCACAGTTGTGGGTGCAGAACAAGCGGCTGCCAGGGCCTGGGTGAAAGACAAGCTGACATAATCAAGTAGGGATCCTGAAGACCATTGGGGCTGGTGCAGTGTCCTTGGGCCACAGCCAGGAAGACGGCCTGATGTCGGCTCCTGGCTATGCTGTGATCCTTCCATCTGTATCTAACAGAAAAGTATTCATAAGTTTAAAACCCAGCCAAGGTTTTCATTCCCGGTAACCTGAAGATATGCTCTCTTTAAGAGGAAGGGTGGTAAACATCACAAATATCAAACCTCCAGGGTAGCCACTGAAAGGCATACTCAGACCGCAGTTTATTAAAGCTGGTACGTGTAACCATGAGACTATTCTATCGGTTATGATGCATTTGGCTTCTTCTTAATTCTCTAAGAACCACAATTCTAAGCACCAAGTCCTCATGCAATAATGTCCCAAGACAAGAAAAAAGGGGGTGTGAGACACCACTCACTCTTGGCCATCTGTCTCAATGGCTAGCAGTTTGGGTCAGGTCATATGCCTACCCTCACCCCAACCACTGGGAGAGAGGAGGGTCTTACAGGATAGGCTGGGATCAGCCATTGTTCATCTTGGTAGGAAGGAGCAGGACAGATGTTCTGGAAAACATCACCAATGCGATCTGTATGTAATTAGGGTTCTAAGTTCTATCCTGCCCCCACAGGATACGAAAGAACAATCACAAGCTGCTAAAAACATTGCTTCCTAAAGTACCCTGAAGCAACACAGCCTGGTAGATAAATGCTGAATTGGAGAGCCATTGCTCTGAATTGCTTTGTCAAATGACTCTCCCTGCCATGTGTTCTTGGGCAGCTCTCAATAGATCCAAGCCCCATAGTGTCATTTACCAGCTCCTGGTCTCACAATTGGGTTGGATGATGATTAACAGGAGCCTAGGAAGGCCTATGAAATTCTCAAGATGGAAGTGTGAAGTGCTGACTTTTCCGGAGATGATACAAATGTCAAATCACTGAGCACAAAACCAGCCTCGGTTCACCTTGCTAAGTGGCTTAGAAGCCAGGAGTCAAGGACGGGCTCCTCTCTTCCCAACGCTGATGTAAGGCACTCAGGCTGGCACCCCCGCCTTTCTCAGCTTTTCTCTGCCCAGATCTCACCTCTTCCCCTCCCTGCCCCACCCCCCAAGCTAGGTGCACAGAGTGTGAGTAATAATAGATCAAGGTCAAGAGTGAGAGTGTGGTGAGAGAGTTGGAAGAAGACGTGGAAGATGAGAGCTAAGAAGATTACTCTCATTTTCTTCCAGAAATTTCAAACCCCGTTCAAGCCCATTACTTTAACACTTCAACTAGACCATTCTATGTTCTCATGGTGTCTGCGACTGACACGTTTTGGTCTCTTGACCACAGGGTTCCACATGGTTAGGACCTCAAGCCAGGGTGCCCTGGTTTCCAAAGCCGCCCCTCTGATGGCAGCGTGATCACTGGTCCAGTCACAGCAGACAGAGCAGATGTGCACAGATAAGCTATTCTGTGTATCTTGCACATGCCAGTCCTCAGCTATTTTAGACATACCTGTTAAGGATATACACAGTGCAAACATAAACACATTGTTGTTATGTTTATTTTTACCTATTCCTAAAACAAGCAAAGGTTACTTACATTTAAAGGTATAGAAAGTACATGTTTTAAAAAAATAAGGAGAGCTTAGAAATAATTTAGAACAAAGCTATATCAGATGGTGACCCTAAAATGAAGCAGAATGAATACAAAATTCCACAGCCAGAGACAAAAGGAAAACCTACGGGGTTACGCAATTCTCCGTATGGAATTTATTGTTTTCATTTTTTCTTCTCGCTCTCTTTTCTCTCTTTTTGGAAGACATCTTTTTTTTTTACCTGGAAAGTTAAACTGATAGCTGTCATCAGATTCATCAGGAACTTAACTTATGTATCTTAAATTATTCTTGGACTAAGATACAGCATTTGTTGATTAATGAGTGGGCCAGTCATGCTGCTTCTTACAGGAAGGACATGTGGACCAACAAAGAAGAAGATATCTTTAATTCTGTCTTGGCAGAAGATGCAATAATGTTCTCCATACTAAAGCTTCTTAAGACAATTTATTTAAATAGATGATTTATCCCTAGTTTGTGACTGAACAACAGTATTTCCAAAGGAAGCTAGCTAAGGGAAAGAACCAACCATAAAATGTATACATTACGTTTCGGTTTGCAGGTCCGTTCCTAATGCTGACTGTCCAACTCTAAAATGCCCCCCTCTGCCTATGGACATTGTGATCTTAAGCCACATAGAGTAATTCTCCTTTCTTCACTCGTAAGCACTTCTCTGGTTGACTTGGTAAGGGGCCTCTTCTTCAGTTGTGAGAATAACTAGGCTCATTGGAAAGAATGTAAGCTCTGGAATAAGATGGGCATGGGTTCCAATCCTGCTCCTGCCGCTTAGCAGTGGGAGTTTTAGGCAAGTTATTTATCTTCTCTTAACTTCAATTCTGAAATAAGTTAAAAAAGAAGACTATCACTTCCTGGATCCTTTGTTGCCTCCTCTCCCTCAACTACCACACATAGACCTATGGATAGGCTCCCTCCATAGCCTCCAATCTGTCCTCCTCCTGCCATTCCTCCCTTTCCTGACTCTACCTTAATCCACCTTCCATTGTCTCTCCTTGGAGCCCACCAGCCTTTCCTCTGATCTCCCTGGTGCTATTTTCACCTCCTCCACTCCATTCTCAAAGTGAACTTGCTAAAACACAATCCGAACTGTGTTACTCTTCAGTGTCTTTTACAGACTTAACAGTGTCTCTGGATGATGTCCAAACCCTTTCATAGGGACCTTCTTAGTCTGGCCCCATCTTTCTCTCTTGCCTCTGTCACCAATCCCAACCTGTTCCATGTTCCAGCCACAGTGAGCTCTCCTCAGGGAACCTGTCAGGCTCGGACTCCACACCCTGCCCTTGCATGGATTTCTCTCTGCTTAGAACACCCCTTCTCCCTGGTCTCTGCTGAACTTCACTGTTCACAGGCTCTGCTTCCACAGAACTCCCCACCAGGTCCCCATCCCCAGCTCCAGGATGGCCCCAAAGCCCAATGAGAAAGTATTTCTCCCGTGAGCTTCCTTAGCATCCTGCCCTGTCATAAGCCTATTTACTTATCTCTCACACTGGCCATGAACTCCGGGAGGGAACACATTCTCCTATCCTCACATCTTCCGGGTGCAATTCAGTGACTCATAAAAGGTGCTTAATAAGATAAATGAAAATGTGAACTAATGAATGTCTTTCAGGCTTTTGTGTGGCTTAAAGGAGATACAATAGGAAAGACACTGAATACATCGCATGCACTCAATGCACGATGATCCTGATTATTGTCATTGCTGCCAGGACTGCCACGGCTACTGCATGAGACTGCACGGCTTTCAGAAAGGATTGTGTCCTTGGCCTGTAGAGACCCAAGTGCAGATATCTTAAAGGCTTTTGACATTTTTAACACCAGAAATATAATGAAAACTATTATAGTAGTAGTTTTGTTGGGTCTTTATAAAAATGTGCCCCTACCTCCACCTCCTTTATTTTCTGGCTCGAGTGTCTCTTGCAACCTTTTACAAATAAGTGGGTTTATTCACTCGAACGTGCACTTTCGCCAGTTGGTTCACTTCTATGTAACCCCTTGCGTCCCTATTCAACAGGGCTGGTAATTACCATAGCAACCACAGCATGTGGTGCCTGTGCACTCTCTCAGAAACAAAGCATTTGCTTGGAAAAAAAATTACACACACACACACACACACACATTAATTTGCAACATGAAATTCTATTTCATGGTAGTTATAAAGGGAAATCATGCCTCCAACTAAGTAGACCTACCTTCCTCCCTGGACTAGGGACTCACACTGTTCTTCTCCTGTTTCCCCACCTCCACTGCACTCCCCCCACACACATTGATTCATTTTAAAAATAAGATTTTTGTGCAACGGGAGGGGTGGGGGAGATGGGAAGGATTTGGTTTCAGCGGGAAGGTACAGAGGTCAGGGAGAGGGTGCAGAGCCTCATCGAGCAGTTGTTCCTGTCTGAGTGATGATTATACTACCAAGGGGATTTATTAAAATGGAGCCTATTGCTGTTACACCGAATGAGGCTCTCCATAAATTCTGGGTGAGCCTGTCAGTGGCTAAGCCCATATGTAACGCTCACATACACATACAGCGCCTGCATCTGCTGGCTGGTGTCCGCATCCCAGCCCACGTACCCCCCCCCCCCCCCCCCGCCACACACACACACACTGGCTGCATGTGCACACACGCTCCAGTCCCATCAAGAGCCCAGAGCCCGGGAAGACTGTGCATGCCCAGAAATGGAGACTCCCTATTCCCACCGAGACGTGTGAGTGAGTGTGTGTGTGTGTGTGTGTGTGTGCGCGCGCGTGTGTGTTTGTGTCCAACAATGCATTATGTCCAGAATCCAAGCCACTTGTTCTGGGCCTCCATCTGCCGGGAGAAGGGAAGGGGAAGAAAGGAGTTTGGTGAGAGCTGTTTCAGGCTGCATGGCACCCTGACCTCCTCATGCCCGAAGCTTACCAAACAGAAGGAGGGAGATGGGTGCCAGGGAGAGTTCAAGGTACAGAGGACTCTCAATGTCATGAGTCCTAATAGACAGGCGGGCCACAGAGGGTGAGCTCCCCCTGCCTCCCCCTGTGGCTGAAGGGAGAGAAAGCCTGGCAGACTCTGCTTCCACTAGACCTCTTTTCAACTGTGGTTTAAACCGGGGCCGTTGGAAGCCTCTTTATGAGTTCTCTAGTGGAAACTCTGACTTTTTTTTTTAATTGCTTTGGTCTGAGGAAAAAATAACACATTCCAAGCAAGGGCTTTGCAGGGCCGGGACTGGTCTGAACTCTCACTGTGCAGCACGAATTCGGGTAGACAGCCTTCTCTAACAATGCGAGGACGTTTCCATTCAGAAAATCCAGCTCAGGGAGAGCTGAGAGCAGGGCCATGGGCGAATGGGTGCGTGGGGGTGCAGGTGAGCAGCCTAGTCTCATTAGCTTTCACCAAATATTGAATGAAATGCTCTGAATCTACTCTTTAAAGGGGAGTTCCTGGTTATTCACTATTATTTCCCTGCTTGGACTGAGAAGATGCTGACACAGGCATACGATAATTTGCAGTCCTTTAATAACAGCGCGGCGGGTCCACTGAAGATGCGCAGCTCTCTGGGCAGCCACTGCCTCTGGGCTTTCAAGGCGCAGGGTCTCCAAAACCAGGTGAAGGAGAAGGCCCCTCTTTGTCTGCTCAGAGCCTCCAGGCCCCTAGCGGCCTTGCAGGAGGAGCCACTAGAGGGCGCCTTGAGCCCAGCGATAGCTCCACGCGCAAACCTGTTTCTTAAGGAGAGTTCATTTAGCTGAGAAGCCCAGAAATCAGTGACGTGGGGAATTATTATGCACAGTTCATTTCCTTGTAATTTAACTTTCACAGTAACAAAAGCATAATGTATAGTCTAGTTTTCGGGTCTGATTTACAACAATTTAAACTAAAAGATGAGTTCTGCCTCACCCCCGCCCCCCCTTCTAATCACTTCTGCTGATATCAGCAGCTGAGAATTTTGTGTTTCATCACCCTCCCCAAAGCCACAGATCCGAGGAGACGAGAGAATGTAAAACAGCGCTCCTGCAAACCGCCGGGTGCCAATTTTCACTTTCTGCTTCCAATTTCATTATTGCTTTATTGTCCGTTTAAAAACTTTCTGTTTTTATTATGGCGGTTTGGTTCACACTCCCCACTACTTCCCAAGCGTTGTGAGGTCCACATGGGGCTTTAAAGCACTTCTGTCCTCAAAGGGCTGTGGTGTCCGTTTCAAACCCAGAGGAAAAAGGAGCGGCCCCCAGCCTACCCCTCCTCTGCCCTCTCTCCCTCACCCCAGCCCTTCCCTGTAGATTCCAGCCGCTTTGATCTCCCCTTCCTCTGGCTCCTTGAGCACTTACTGACTCTACCAGCAATTTAGCATTTTGTAGCTATTGTCTTGTTCTCTAATTGCTTCACATGTACACTTTTCCCTCCCTAAGGAAAGGAAATAGCATTTTTTTTGAGTGCCTACTTTGTCTGAGGCTCTTTGCTAAGGGTTTTACGTGTAACGTCCTTTAATCCTTTTTAACAACCCTCGGGCTTAGAGGCAATTGATTTCATTTTACAGATGAGGAAACTGAGCCGGAGAGGTTGAATAACTTCCACAAAGTTATACCGGAAGTCAGAGGGAGGATTCAGACACAGGTGTTTCTCTCTGTGATATTGTTCGGATCCCACGTTGGTCTTAAACTAAAAAGCGTATCTCTCTCTTCCACGCTTCCAGCACCAAACATAGAGGTAGGTGCGTGCACTCACAAATATTTCTTACAAGATTTAAGATCTGTCTGTGGCTAGCCCTGATATCCATATCCGGAAAGAAAGTTAGAATTGCCCCCATTTTAAAAATGAAATAACTTGCTGAACTCGAGCCAATTCCCCCGCCCCCGCCACAGGGCTGTCTCCATATTCTTCCCGAGCACTTCATGTTACTTATTACAGTCCCATTTCCTTGAATCTGCTGTGGTATCTTCTCTGGGCCGTTCCATCCAGGAAAGGAGGTCAGGATTATTCCAGAGACTCGTCAGGAAACATCAGAACCAGAGTCCCTTTGATGGGGTCTAGTCGTCAGCGATCAGAGTAGTGGACTAGCTGGGACTAAAGTCAATCCAAAGGGCATTTATTGTCTTACCCCCTTTATGATGCCTGACTTGGATAGGTTAAGTTTTATCTAGGATTTGAGTGTTTTCAGACCCCAGATCTACCCCCATCTCAAATATTGGAGGAAAGTTCAGTCAGGAGGGATAAACTGGGTTACTTCCTTGGCAGTGGGGAAAAATACACTGCCTAGGGACAATCAGGGGCCAATAGATCTAAGGCTGTTTCATTTGTGTTCTATGTCTGATATGTTCGGAAGGGCATGTGGTAGATAAAGGGGACTGAGTCAGGGTGTGTATTGATACAAAAAGAAAATTCTTTCCATCTGTTGATTGGGTTGGCAAGTGAGGAGTAAAGTGCCAACCGTACGCAACAGGAGCTTTTTATAAACATCTGGTACCTCCTAGAACTGCGTCTCAGACCACTGGCCCACTCCAAAGGCACCCACGCAAGTTAAGGAGATCAAGTCTCTATTGAATGAGGTCCAGGAGGGGGTGGTCTCTAAAGACCCGTGGGACCTACAAACAGGAGGCTAGTCCTCATCTCCGGTGCAGCTGACCTTCAGGAAGGGAATTGGGAGACAGAGGAATGTTGCTTTCTAACCTCTGAAACCACATTAGTAAAACATATGGAACCGATAAGGAAATTATCATGGTCTCGATGGGGTGGTTTTATGAACTCAGAATTGTATCACATTTTGGGACTAAAGATAGAAAAAAGGAAACATCGCATACATCTTGGGGGTTTTGAGTGTTAAGGCGACCAAGAAGCCAGCTCATGCTCAACTTGAAAGGGTGTTCCAAGGGCGAGATGATCAAGTACTCTGCCCACCTTTGACATGAGTCTCTGGCTCTTTGTACCATTTTTGTGTGAAAAGTTCAGGATGGAGGAGAAGGCAAAGGGCTGAGCTTTGAGGACAGAACAGACAGGCTTCATTCCTGGCTCTGCCTCTTATCTGCTCTGTGACCTTGGCCCCTTGACTATATTTGTCTGAACCAATTTTCTCGCATATAGAATGGAAATGATAGCACCTACTCCTTAAAGGCATCATGAACATTAAATCAAATAAAGCATGAGCAACGTGGACCCAGGAAAATGCCGGAGCTGGGATTTAGCAAAACTGACCCACAAGGTCTCTACCATATCTCATCACAACTAAGACACCATTGGCTATGAGAGGCAGCATGACTTTATGAATCACCATGAGTGGGGGAAAGCATTGCCATTAAACTCTGTTTTTCATTGATTTGTAAGATATATCCCAATATGACACATGTTAAAATGTGAAAAATGTTTCCTAAATATTATCCTAACAAAGAAAATCAAGAGAGATAAAGGAAACCTACCTACAGAATGATAGAAAATATTTGTACATCATATGTCTGATAAGGTAATAATCTCTAAAATATATAAGAAACTCCTGTAACTCAGTGGCAAAGAAAACAAATAACCTGATTTACAAATAGGCAAAAACTTGAATAGACATTTTTTCAAAGAAGATATATAAATGGCCAACAGGTATGTGAAAAATGCTGTCAGTAATAATTGGAAATGCAAATCAAAACCCTGATGAGATATCACTTCCTAAATGTCAGGATGGCTAATATATATATATATATATATATATATATATATATATACACATACACACATATATATGGCAAGTGTTGGTGAGGATGTAGAGAAGAGGGAACCTTGTTCATTGTTGGTGGAAATGTAAAATAGTGTAGCCCCTATGGAAAACAATATGATGGTTCCTCAAACAATTATAAACAGAACTACCATATGATCCCACAATCCCAATCCTGAGTATTTATCTAGAAGAATTTAAATCAGGATCTCAACAATCAGTATCTCAAGACACTATCAATATTCCAATATTCATTGCAGTACTATATATAATTATAAAAGCATAATATGCTAATTAGACCAGACATCTGACAGGGCATCCTTCCAGATGACCTTCTGGACGAAGCTGGGGCTGCTAGGGAAGCCTGGGTCCCAGGTGCCAGAGAGTAGCCGGTGCCACAGCTGGGGGAAGGAAGGCCTACTCATAGACGAATTTCATGCATCGGGCCTCTAGTTTACAATAACCAAGATGTGGAAAGAACCTAAATGCCCATTCACAGATGAGTAGACATGAAAATAAGTGTTAGATACATTCAATGGAAATTTATTCAGCCTTTAAAAAGAAGGCCATTCTATAATACGCAACAACCTGCGTGAACCTTGAGGACATTATGCATAGGAAAACAAGGCAGTCACCGAAAGACAAATACTGCATGATTCTACTTACATCAGGTAAATAAAATAGTTATATTCATAGAACCCAAGAGTGGAATGGTGGTTTCAGGGGTTGAGGGTAGAGGGAAATGAGGAGTTACTAATCCATGGGCATGATGTCTCAGTTAAACAAGATGAATGAGCTTAGAGACCCTCTGTACAACATTGTGCCTGTAGTCAATACTGTACTATATACTCAAGATTTTGTTAAGAGGGCAGATCTCATGTTCTTACCCCAATAAAATAAGATTTTTTAAAAGAAAAAGAAAAGATATTTAAATTAAAAAACTAAGTCCAGCCAGTGTTGCCCAGTGGTTGAGCATCGACCTATGAACCAGGAGGTCATGGTTTGATTCCTGGTCAAGGCACATGCCCAGGTTGCAGGCTTGATCCCCAGTGGTGGACAAGCAGGAGGCAGTCCATCAATGATTCTCTCTCACCATTGATGTTTCTACTCTCTCTCCCTCTCCCTTCCTCTCTAAAATCAATATATATATATATATATATATATATATATATATATATATATATATACTCTTCTGACTTACCTGGATGTTGAGGGAGCAGAGTGGTGTCTGTGACAAGGGCGCTAACACATGGGAGCGAGTCTGAATGACGGAGGGATGGGGTAAGAACGGGAGGCTCACAGAAATCAAAGCATAAAGTGGGGATAGGGTGCAGGAAGCTCCTGAGATAGAACTTGTTTTGTGAAAGACAAAGTTGGAATCTGTAATGGACCTGAGGGTTGGGGAATGTGCTGATTTTAGAACAGGGTCACTGTGGAGAAATACGAAATAGGAGGAAAAGATGGGGGTGAAAAGAGGAGCATTTCGCCAGATCCCGGAGATTTGAGCCCAGCTGTCCTGCCCAGGACGCTCCAATGGGGCTCCTGCACAGAGTGGGGTGCTGTGCTCTGGTCCCTCATGGTACAGGCGCTGGGCTCCTGAGGACAGAGCGGTGCTGCTTCTGCCACTGTCCATCCCTGGTGGCCAGTGGGAGGAAGCAGCGGTGGGACAGTGGTGATGATGTTTAGCCATCTAGGGCGCATGAGAAAGCAGAGGCCGGTGGGCATCCAGGTGGCAGCAATGGGAAGTCTGAAGTGGCAGAGGGGATCTGTAGTTGAACTAATGCCCGAGAGCATAGATGATACCTCCTGGGGTATCCCCACCCCAATATCTGGCAGGAGGAAGAGACTCTGGAAATGGGCTGGGAACCCCACATATGCTGGTGGGAGCAAGGACCAGGGAGGTGAGATCCAACTTGCATCCCAAAGCTGCTGAGGCTTGTGGGCTCCAAATAATCTTCAAACACCTGGTGCGGAGCAAACACCAGCAACTGTCAGTTTCCTTCCTTCCTCCTCCCTTCTCTAGAAGGCCTGCATTGGGGGCCTTGTCCTAATTTATTAAGACTCCATGCACCTCCGATCATTATTACAAGCTTTACAAAGCACAATTAGAGTCACTTAGGTGCTAACAAAATTAAACAAGATGCTTTCCTCCTAATGCTGCAGCTCTCTCCTCTGCTAGAAGCCGCCATAAGTCCCGACAGATGAAGACCTGGGCAGCCTCCCAGGCACCCTCCTGCCTCAGGGCCACTGCACCTGCCACACCCTCACCTGAAGAAAGAGCCTCCCAGGTGGTCTGTATGGCCCTCTGTCTTTGGTCTTTGCTCACAGGTCACTTTCTTAGTGAGATCTTCCCCGCCCCTCAGTGACAATGGCAGCCACCCTGTGTCCCTCCCTGCTTTGTTTT
The DNA here is from genome assembly GCF_028538775.1 of Myotis yumanensis. Taxonomy (NCBI): domain Eukaryota; kingdom Metazoa; phylum Chordata; class Mammalia; order Chiroptera; family Vespertilionidae; genus Myotis; species Myotis yumanensis. The sequence goes on from NW_027223759.1 coordinate 11,554,876, forward strand.
CCCATAGTATTCACCACCCCGATGCCTGTCTTGCTGATAATTTGCTTATTGTCTACTTCTTGTCCCAGAAGGACGGAGTTTAGTCCTCTTCACTGGTGTATGTGTGGAGTCTGGGACAGTGCCCGACACATTACAAGCCCTCAAATATTTGTGGAATATTATTAAAATATCACCCCTTTCAGTAATATTTCTGCCATCCAATGCTGCTTGGATTAAAAGCAGCATTCCTTTTCTTCCTATCTTTAATATATCTAAGAATGCTCTCTTACCACAATTAACTCCCGGAAAAGAAAAAAAGAATGTGCATAAAGGAATAAGAAAAAGGCCTCATCAAAAAGCAAATGAAGGCACACAAAGCCAGCCTGGCAACAAAAGCAAAGGAAGAGAATTCAGTCCTGGAAAGCTGAAGTGATAGTCTAACAATAACAATAATAATAGTAATAGTGATAGCTGTTAGCGGCACCACCTGCAGGCTAGCGCTTCAGTTTCAAGACATGTAATTAGTATCACAGAATTGTCTTTCAGGAGCTTAGAATTCCTGTGACCCTACTGGGGCAGTGGGTGGGGAACCCCGAGGAAACTGACAGGAAGATGCATAATAACAGGAAGCAGGCGTATCAACAGGAAAAGGAGGAGGCGAAAGAGGAGGAAAGTAGAAGGGAGCAGGCCAACATCCTGGGCTGCCCCTGGAAACGGTCCCTTCTCAATCTCCGAGGCTTCCACTCTGTCCCAGGCTCAGAGCCCAAGTGGTTGCTTTTCCCTGCACATGTCAAATATTTAAAATCACCGCCCAGCCAGTGTGGGTGAGTGGTTGACCATCAACCTAATGAGCCAGGAGGTCACAGTTTGATGCATGTGCCCTGACCGAGTTGTGGACTCCATCTTCAGTAGGGGGCGTGCAGGAGGCAGCTGGTCAATGATTCTCTCTTGTCATTGATGTTTCTCTCTCTCTCTTCCTCTCCTTTCCTCTCTGAAATCAATAAAAATAGTCTTTTAAAAATCACCCCCTACCCCTCCCTGGAAAACTAGGGACAAATGAGGCATTGCCAAAAAATTGCTTAAGACACCATGCTGTAATGCTTTAAAGCTGTGAAGACCTGAGCTCACACACAGTTTGGAAAGCTGACTGTCCTGGGAATGCCACAGGAGAGGAGAGTCGGGAATCTTCCTCCCTCTGAGCAAGGATCGCGTGGGCAGGTTGGGTAATTTGGCCCTAAGCTTCCAGCAGGAAGGTGAGTGGGGAGTTAGGGGCAGAGTGAATGGGGGAACTGGACCTCAGCAGTTTGTCGCACACATGAGTCTTTGAGATTCCTTTGGGCACATTGTACAACACCCAGGCATCTAGGCACAACAAAAATGCAGCCCTGTCCATTTTCAATCCAAGTGACACAATGGTCAGGGATTGGAGCTGAGAAACCACAGTGACAAATCAAAGAGAGAAAGGGGCTCAAAACTTCCGTTTGTGAAGCGTTTCTCCCCACGAGGGGCGGAGTGGCATAGAGGAGCCCCCGGCTGCCATTTCCAACGAGGAAATCGTGCCAGGAGGGAGCGTTGCTGTGATCTGCTTCAGGTTGCACAGGTGGAACAGTTTTTAATAATTACCGGCTGACAGCAGCTGCGAGTTTGATTCCATAGCAACAATCAACTCCTGGTTTATTCTGAGTTGATAAAATTATCCAGGCCACAAAGACATTATTAAAAACAAAACAACAAGAGAGTCTTTTCCATGGCTTGAAGGCAGTGCTTCTCAGTTTTTACTGAGCGTTGGCACCCGTGGGGCTGCCCATGAAAATGCAGAGTCCTCGGCCTTACCCTCTGAGACTCCAGATCCCTGTCCTTGCAGGTGGTCCCAGGAATCTGTATTGTTAACAAGGTCCCTGAGGCACGCAGGCAGTTCCCGGGGCACACTGAGAAACATTGCCTTAGGGGACACCTGCACATTCATCAGCACCCCAGCTCTAGTGCCCTCCCAAAGAAGCACGAGGGACAGACCCCAGCCCTGCACTGTCGCATGCAGAAGCCACCGGCCACTGTGGCCACAGAACAGTTAGCGATGTGGCTAGTCCAAACTGGGACGTTCTCTACACATAACATAGACTGAATTTCAAAAACAGTATCCTATATAATAAAGGCCTAATATGCAAATAGACCGAATGGCAGAAGACCAGCAGAATGACATGAATCTGATGCACACTGACCACCGGGGGGCAGATGCTCAATGCAGGAGCTGCCCCCAGCCCGCAGGCCCCAGACCAGCTAAGGTGGGTGCCAGCAGGGGCCCCTCGATCACCCCACTGGTCGCCCCACAGATCGGCCCTGATTACCGGCCAGGCCTAGTGACCCTACCCGTGCATGATAAAACAGTATAAAAGATCTCATTTAAAAGTCTTATGTTGATCATATATTGAAATGATAATATTTTGGCTATATTGGGCTAACTAAAATACACAATATATATTATCATCCTATATAATAAAAGCCAATTATGCTAAGTGTCCAACCATTTGATCGTTCAACAAGTCTCTATGACATGCACTGACCACCAGGGGCAGATGCTCTGACCATTAAGTTAGCTTGCTGCTGGGGTCCAGCCGATTGGGACTGGGTGAGACGGGTCGGACACACTCTGGAGCCCTCCCGGGGTCCCTTGGCCTGGCCTGTGCCCTCTTGCAAACCAGGACCCCTCAGAGATGTTAGAGATCTGGTTTCAGCCTGATCCTTGCAGGCCAGGCCAAGGGAACCCACCAGTGCATGAATCTGTGCACCAGGCCTCTAGTATATGATATATAATAAAATGTATTCCCTGATGCCTGTACCTTCTACCCACCCCACCCTAAGCTAGAATCATTTTTAATAACTAAGAGTGGTTTCAGAATGGGGGACACAAAAAGATCCCAAATATCAAAACGGAAGTAGATAAAGGTCTAATTAGCAAAAGCCTCGTATTTCATACCGAATGATTTTTGACAATAAATTAGCCAGGGCAAGTAATACTAGCAACTGTAACAGACAACCATTGGGGAATTAACATAATACCAAGGTATTGCTCTGCTAGTATCCCAGCCAACTGCAGGTTGGAGCAGGGGCTCTGTTCCATACAGTCTTCGGGGGACTTAGGCTCCTTCCATAATGGGGTTCCCCCATCCCTAGGAACTCGGAGCCCTCCATCGTCCCCTGTGAATCTGGCTGGCAGACAAGACAAGAGACAGAGTACAGAAGTTTGCATGAGTGGCTTTAGGTTAAGTGGAAAGGAATTGATATTGATATATAATTTTCATGTAGTTTCCATTGGCCAGCATGTGGATCCATGTAATTACAAGAGAAGCGGGGGTAAGAAGTTTAGTTGTGTGCCCAAGAGAAGGACCTGGGTTTTGTGCACCCACATCAGCGCCTTTGCCTGATCAGGGCTGAGTAAGGATAGCAGGTAGAATCTCTCTCTTTCATTCATTTCAGCTTTGGCTTCTTAGGGCTTACAGATTGCTCTTTGTACCTGTACAGGCAGCAAAATGGATCACTCTACTTTTCCCAAATAAATGCAGTAAAGAACCCAGGGACCTTTCTGCCTGTCTGTTACCAGGATTCAGTGTTCAGTTCTGGCCCAGTGTGACCTGTGACTCTAAACATCTGCTCTAATGATTAATGCCACTGAGGCCCCAGAGAAATATGTATTTCTCCAAATCTTGCCCGGTGTTCTTGAATCAAAAGGCAACAGCATCCAAATGCTGTGAAAATTTGTGGGTTATTCTGGTGACAGCAAAGATAGCCCTTGCTGTAAACCGGGGGAGAATTAGAACCATGGAAAGAATAAAAAAATTGTCCAATTTTTCTTCTTAATGACATTGAAATAGATTCTTACGTAATGAAATATTCTTCAAGAGCGCCAAGCACTAACCTCCTCTCGTGTTCCAATTTGTGATTTCAGAGGTATTCACAAAGAAGGCAGTGCTCTCCGCAGTGCATATGGTAGCTGAGGAGCAGTTTTCAATGTTGAACAATTTGCATTCTTTATTTACATACATGTAAGTCTAAATATATGTGTGAAGCACGATACCAATCTTTACCTGGGTAACTCAATGGACACCAAATTCTAGAATTGTAAATATTCTTAGTCTTGTAAATATATTTCATAAGGTTTTAGTAGCTTTTTGAGATATAATTTAGATACTGCACAATTCACTCATTGAATGTGTACAATTCAATGGTTTTGTGCATCTATCATCACAATCTTAGAACATTTTCATCATCCACAAAAGAAACCCTGCTCCCCTCAACTGCCATCCCCGATCCCTTCATCCCTGCACCCAAACCCTTGGCAACTTCACAGCTACTTGCTGTCTCTATGGATTTGCCTATTTTTGACATTTCATATAAATGAAATGATAATTATATGGTCTTTTGTGACTGGATTCTTTCATTTAGTATCATGTTTTCAAGGTTCATCCATGTTATAGCATGCATCAGTACTTCATTCCTTTTGATTGCCTAATAATATTCCATTGTATGAATAGACCATATTTTGTTAATCCATTCATCAATTGATAGGCATTTAGATTATTTCCACTTTTTGGCTATTATGAATAATGCTGTATGAACATTCATGTACAAGTTTTGGGGGTCTTTGTGGACATAAGTTTTCATTTCTTTTGGGTACATACTAGGAGCAATTTGTCAGTAAGATTTAATTATATTTTCAAAAATTTAAAATAAGAAAATTTAGCTTTATTTAACTAATTTTGACTTAAACATCTGATATTCATTAATTATAACTTGAACTTATCTTTATTTTTAATAGATAATTTTAATTATCTTGAGGAAATAACATTTTGAAAATATAAGCATTAAGTGTAATTTTATTTTAATTTGCTTCTAGTAAAAATACATTTAAATTGTGTTTGCTTTGAATCTAATATTCTTTTTTAATTCTTGAGATTATTACTGTTAGTAGACTATAAGTTATATGAATATCTTAATTATATCAACATAATTAGTGATTTTGCTGAAAAAGGCAAAAAAAGAAATTATATGTAATAAATGTGCAATTATTTTTACTTGATTATATGTATCGTATTATGCACCAGAAAATGCCAGCCCACCAACACAACACAGAAGCATGAGCAAATATTTAAATTCTGTCACTTAAAATACAGTCATATAAAAACTATAGATTTATATGCATATTTCCATTTTGTTGCCATTATACTATGTTTTTATGAAAATGCATTTGTCAAGATAGGAAAATAGCACAAATGTTATTTTTTAGTTTGTTAGCTTGATTTATAACTTCTAAAATATTTAGATATCTGATATGTGGACCTCTACTTCTACTCTTGAAACACAACTGTGGGATGTAGAGACAGACCTAATGTTGGGTACCTACATGAAGATCAATGAATACTAATCGATTGATTTGTCCAGAACTGGAACAAGAGAAAGAGGTTTAAAAAAGAATATTAAAGAATTTTTAATTTCCTTAAGCCCCATGCTTCAGTCTCATGGAGAGGCATTTGGGTTCAATTACCCTGACTGGGGTGGACAGGTGCAGCTGATTGGTTGTGGGACCACACGTAACTTCTAATTCACACTAGCAAAAGTCATGTAATTAAATACCCCATGTCAAACTTCTCTAGTTAGGGTCTCATTGCCAATTCTATGGAATTCTGCCTGCCACTCTAAGAAGTAAATTGCCTATTGAGCATTACTAATTATTTTACTTTCCATTCATGTACTTAGGAAGCCCTCTGGTCCTGTTGACTCAAGAGAATGTGAAAATTGGTTTTCTATTTTTATCTTTCTCTATATAAATTGCAGTCAGAAACTCTGTATTACCATTAGATAGCTAACAAAGATATACTGAGTAAACATTTTGATTGAGTACTATACTGGCTCTATGCAGGGCTTTAGGAAGTAGGGAATACAATAAAGTAGGAGACATAGCACAATGAACAGCTGACATTTTATAGGATCTTATTACTCTTTCTACTTGGAAGAAATCCATTGTATCAAACCACTCAGTGGCATGCAGCTATATGCATTTATAACCATTCTCATCAGTCTGTGGTTCAGCTGGGGCAGCTGTCTCGACTATGGGACTGCAAGTCAGCTTGGGTGACTCTGCTCCACAGATGTTCATTCTGGGGTCCAGGCAGATTGGGCAGCTGCTTCTCATGGCATATTCTTCTCATGACAATGGCAGAAGCACAGAGGGCAAAACCCATTATGAACAGGTTGCTCGGCCAAGCCCATGATGGAAAGGAAAGAAAAGCAAATGTTGTGGAACAAAAATCCAAATTTTCACAACCCCTGCATTCTCCACCCCCCACTTCAAGAGCTTAAAGAGGGAAGACAACCCAGTCCCTGGCCCCTGCCCTGGCTTGGTCACTAGGCAATACAGAGGGAATGGCTCCAAGAAGGAGGAACAGTGAGAGAGATCACTTAGTCAGCAATGATACAATCAAATCCTCAGGGAAGGTAGTCATGTTAGCAATAGCTTTATCATCAGATTATTCCTCAGAATAGGTACCTTGGCTATATTCTCCTTTGCCTAACCTTCCTCTAGTCTTCTGGTTTTCTGAGCCTAGTCCTACAGCCTTCTAGATGATTCTGGTATTGACCCAGTTACTTGTTTTCTCCTTTATAGCTAAAGATCGTTTTGGTTGTTTGCAACCAAGAAAGCTAACTAGTGCCAGTAGGCATAATATTATGCCCCAGAAAAATATTCTGTAGGTTGAGGAAACAATATTCTGAAAGAAAACTCCTGAGTGGCGCAGCGTGGCAAGATGGCGGACAAAGAGAAGAAGAAGGAGAGCATCTTGGACCTGTCCAAGTACATCGACAAGACGATCTGGGTGAAGTTTCAGGGAGGCCGTGAAGCCAGTGGAATCCTGAAAGGGTTTGACTCACTCCTCAACCTTGTGCTTGATGGCACCATCGAATACATGAGAGACCCTGATGACCAGTACAAGCTTACAGAGGACACCCGCCAGCTGGGCCTGGTGGGGTGCAGGGGCACCTCAGTGGTGCTCATCTGCCCGCAGGATGGCATGGAGGCCATTCCCAACCCCTTAATCCAGCAGCAGGAGGCCTAGCAGGCGGGGAAGGCACAAACACGGATGACGTCAGACTTGGGGTTGTCCCTCCTGCCTTGAATGCTGCCCACAGAAATGGAACTTCCTTTTTGTATAGGGTTTTTTTTTTTGTTTTGTTTTCTTAATAAAATTGCAAATCTCTCATTAAAAAAAAGAAAACTCTTGAACAAAATTGTGCATGCACTAATATTCTAGGGAGAAAAAGAATGAAATTTCGATCATAGTAGCAGTTATTTCAAATCTCAACATTGGTGCCTCCTTGCTGTGTGACTTTGTGTATATGACTTCTCTAAATGTTGTTTTCCTTATCTAGAAATAATAACAACACTGCCTACCTCACTAGGTCTTTGCAAGGATAAAACAATGATTGGATGTTTAAATCTCCTAGCTCAGTATTGATTATGCAGTAGATAACTAGTAGTTATTACTTTTGCCATGATGAGGCATTATTCAGAGTGGAGTAAGCTTACTGAAAGGAGTGGACTTTGAATACAGTCTTAAAGAAAATTGGAGTCATGACTGATGAAGGGAAATAGAGGAGCATTCCAGAAAAATGTATGCATAAAAGCCAAAGTACAGGAGCAAGACTTAGCAAGTTATATGTGAGAGATGTGGAGGAGACTGTTCAGAGGGGGTTTATCTGCATGGGAAGGAAAAACAAGTTATAAAGCAAGAGAGGATCTGATGCTAGATAGAGGCCAAGAATCACAGACAGGTTAAATGTCATGATTTGGTCAGAGGGAGTCCTAACAGACTTTTAGGCTGATGGAAAACACTGTGGTACATTTATACAACGGAATACTACTCAGCCATAAAAAAGAAGGAAATCTCACTTTTTGAAACAGCATGGCTGGACCTAGAGAGTATTAAGCTAAGTGAAATAAGCGTGGCTGGGTGAAAAAGGTGAAGGGATTAAGTAGTACAAATTGGTAGTTGCAGAATAGCCACAGAGATGCAGAGCAGCATGGAGAATATAGTCAATAATGTGGAGATAATGGGGCTTGGGGCCCGGTGGGTGCTTGGGGCAGCAGGGGGACCACTCTGTAGAGTGAATGGTTTTCTGAGAACTTTGCTGTACATCTGAAACTGGTGCAGAATGGTATTGATGGTAAACTGTGGTTGAAAAAAAAATACACACGTGTAAAAGGCAAGGTTATACCTACAGGGTGGGGCAAAAGTAGGTTTACAGTTGTGAGTACGTGAAACAGAGTTTATTCTCGTATTATTTTCCATATGAACAACTGTAAACCTGTTTTGCCCCACCCTGTATTTGAAAAGTATTCTGGGGGTTATGTGTGGGAACCTGTCCTCTGCTAGACATTGACTCACAAAAGCCTGTGGTGTGATTCCAGTCCGAGTTCAAAGGCTTAAGCTCCAGTGGAGCCCATGGCATAAATCCCTGTCCAAGGGCAGGAGAAGGCTGGTGTCCCAACTCAGGCAGACGGGCAGGAAAGGAATGTATGGTTCCTTCCTCTACTCTCTGTTCTATTCAGATCCTCCAAGGTTGGCATGATGCTCATCCACACTGGAGGGTGGGGTGGGGGTGGAGGGATCAATCTACTTTACTGTGTCCACCGATTCAAATCCTCATTTCATCCAGACACACCCAGAAATAATGTTTAATCTGGGCATCCCATGGCCTACTCAAGCTGACAGGTCAAGTTGACCACCACACATATCCTACATTTCACAATTTTTAAGTATGCACTGTTTTTAGCATATTCACAAGGATGTGCAACAATCACCATTCTCTAACTCCAGGACATTTTCATCCTGCCTAAAAGAAATGCCACACCTGCTAGTGGTCACTCCCTTCCCTTGCCCCTGCAGCCCCTGGAAACCACTAACCAACCTCTGTCTCTATGGATTTGCTTTTCTGGACATTTCCTATTAATGGAACCATACAAGATGTGGCCTTCTTTGTCTCAGTTCTTTCACTTAACAGAGTATTTTCAAGACGTAGCCATATTTCAACAGATATCAGTACTTCATTCCTTTCTATGGCCAAATAATGTCTCATTATATGGCTATACCACACTTATTTATCTTTTACCAGTTAATTGAGGTTGTTCCCATATTTTTACAATTATGAATAATGCTGCTATGAAATTTGTGTTCAAGTTTTGGTATGTGTACAAGTTTTGCTCATATGTTTTTAATTCTTGTGGGTATATACCTGCCAGTGAAATCGCCGGCCCTTATGGTAAGTTACTATGTTTAACCACCGGAGGAGCTGCCCAAACTGTTTCCTACACCATTTTACATTCCACCAACAATTTATAAAGTTTCCACTTACTTCACATTCTCACCAACACTTGCTATTTTTGTCTTTATAGTCATCTTAGTGGGTGTTAAGTAGTACCATTTAGACCTTATTGTGTTTTTGAGTTGCATTTCCTTAACGATAAATGTTTTAAAACATCTTTTTATCTATTTATTGGCTATTTGTGTATCTTTGGAGAAATGTCTGTTCAAATCCTTTGCCCATAATAATGATATTTTTGCCACTCCATAAGACTTATTCTAAGATCATTGCTACAGAATGCTATACTTAATATCTGTTTAGGGTACAATCTGCACTGTGTAAATCAGAAAATTCTGAGGTTTGTAAGGAACTACAGTGATACCTCTTGCATTTTGTTTGGTCTGCAAGTGTGTGATCAAGAAATTTAAACTGCACTCGGGAGCTATTTCTCTTCTCGCTCCTTCTTCCTCTTTAGTGTTCATGTTCCTTGAATGTAATTGACATTAACACTTTGGATTTATTTTTTTAACCTTCTTTCATCTAATATCAAGGACAAACTGAATAGAATTCTCTACAAAAGTTAATTAATTTAACTTTATTTGAACCCTCTTACAAATGGAGCTTAGTACTTCCAAATTAGTGCTATAGAAGTAAACTACACAAGGATTTTTTAAAGTAGCTGTAAAATAAAGAAGTTGGACTAAATTATCTTACACTTTTCTTTCACCTTTAACATTCTAACATAGTTGGTTATTAACTGAGATGGGATGTGAACCTGGGAATACTAACTTAAGCTCCCTTCCCTAGTCAATGCCATTTTTTTTTGATGAAGTAACGTTCGCAAAGTGAGTCTTAACTGGTCCCTTGGAGGCTGAAAACTCTGGAAACATAAGAAATAGGTCATAAAAGGAAAGGTTCAGAAACTAATGTGCGCACTTAAGAGAGTGGTCATAGTAATTACTCGGTGGGTGAAGGGTACTTACAGATAAAAGTCATGACGAAAAAATGCAAACCAGATGGTGGTTAGGCAGTGTGGTGAACTACTCCTTGGAAACCAATGGGATTTGGACTGAGACATTTTCTGAGAAGTCCAAAATGTTAAGGGAAACCTTGACATTAGATTAAAAAGAAGTATGTGGAAAATGTATCCATTTGAAACCTGCTTCCATCTAGCTATTAGGATGGGATCAAATAAAACTGAACATAGAATCGGGAGGGAATGGAAGCCAGTGTAGTGCTACGAGCTGAAGGTAAAAGGGGCTTAGAATCACTGAATAGTTTGGTGCCTTAAATGCGAGGCTTGCTCTCAACACATTTCGGACATTCTCTTGGGACTATTTGGGAGAGAAGGACTAAAAAGAACGAGGGAGTTGAGTTTGAATTGATTGGATGTGTTTTGTGCTTAGCATTTTATCTAGGGTCCTTGGGCTATTTGAGCTCTGGACCAAAGGAGCTTAAAATCTTATTCCTATAGGGAAGCCTTTAGCAAGCAGAATAAGGCAGTGTATAATAAAATGTTAAACTGTCTTATTGTGCTTTGCTCTAGTGCACTTTACAAATGTGTGGGGGTTTTTTTGCAAATTGAAGGCAAGACCTTCCACCAGCAAAAAGATTGCCACTTGCTTTATTGCAATGCTTGCTGTATTGCGGTGGTCTGGAACAGAACCTGCAATGTCTCCGAGGTATGTCTGTGTATGAATTGCATGCTATGGAAGTCAGAGTACAGTGATTGAGTCACGTCAGAACAATCAGACTCAGGAAGAGCATCTAGGAATGGTGATCTAGGACATGAACTTGAAGATGAGTGGACTTCAATCAAAGGAAGGGAAGAGAAGAAGGCATTCTATCTAAAGGGCTTGTATGAGGGAAGATTTGGTGTTGGGATGGACATTATGTGTTCAGGGAATGAAAAACAGACTTCTGTTATTGGAATGGAATATCTTATTAGATGTGAGAAAGCAAAAGTGCTAATTACCTTGAGTGGGCCTTGCATGTGAGATGTAAAAGCTTTTGTTTTTAAAAGACTAAAAGAGCAGCCCCGGCTGGGTAGCTCAGTTGGTTAGAACATCATCCCAATATGCCAAGGTTGCAGGTTCGATCTCTAGTCAGGGCACATGCCCAGGTTGCCAGCTTGATTCCCAGTAGAGGGTGTGCAGGAGGCAGCAGTGTTTCTCTCTAATCAATGTTTCTCTCTCTCCCCCTTCCTTTTTCTTGCTCTCTCTATAAATCAATAAAAACATATTTTAAAATTTAACAGGTAGGTAATAGACTGAGAAAAGTTATTTGCAACATCAAAACAACAAGGAATAAATATCTAGAATTTACAAATAACTCTTATAAAGCTAGCCAGCAAGCAAACCAAGTTGAAAAATGAACAACAACAAAAAAGATAAACTGGAAATTTACAGAAGAGAAGGTCATCCTGAAATGACTAGCATGAAAGGAGATGTTCAAATTACCTTAGTAAGCAGAGAACTGCAATTGGAAATAATAATAAAAAAATACCACTTCACAACAACAATAACGACAAAGCTAAAAATATGAATAATAGTAAGTGTTGGTGAGGATGTAGGGACAGGGTGCACTGCTATGGGCTATAAAATGGAGCAACCAGTCTAGACAGTAATTTGGTGGTATCTGGTGAATTAAAATATATGTATATCTTATAATCTAGGGATTCTAATCTAGTCTTTATCTAAAAGTCTTCTTGCAAAGATTCATAAAGGAACGTGTGCAGAGATGTTCATTGATGTATCATTAACTCTGGTGAGAAGTTGTAGATAACCTACGGGTCCTCAGTAAGAGAATATATAAATCAAATGTGGATGCATGTTCTGGAACTCTCTGCAAAATGTAGGAGGAGTAAACTCGATATATCTATAGTAACACGTATTGATACCAAAATACAATGTTGAATAAGAAGTGTTGGAAACAGAATACGATTTATAACACAACACCATTTTTACCAATTAAAAATACATATACATAGAAAACAACATTAACATTTTTATAAGATTAAATAAGTATCTAATGAGATATATCTGATACATTTGATTGGGTACTTCTAGGGTAGAGGGAGGAAAATAGAAATATAGAAATACAGAAGGGGCAGAGGAAATAAAAGTATACAATACAATTTGATAAAGTGATTTTCACCAACTAATGGTGACAATATTCTGTGAACTGAAAGTGGAATAAACTTAACTGTGCATCGTAGGTTTGTGTTTTTTTTAAACATAAAGGCAAACTCTTAGCCAAATTTTTAAATAATGAAATTAGCAATGTTCAGTACTAGTAAATGCAGATTTGTTACATAAAAATCATCATCCTTGTGTATATACTCAAAGAATTTTTCTTCTTTTGTGGATATTTCCTGGCTCAGCCAGAAACTGTTTTGTGGGCATTTTGGAGGAATTGAAGGTTGAGAGAGTTTTGCTCTGCTGTGGCTCAGAATGTAATATCCGACTAGACTATCTGTTTGGCTATCAGCAACATTAGTCCTCTGGTGAATCAGAATTCAACAGGATGTGGATTAGCATTTAAATGTAATAGGATCAGACCGAATAGTGCTGTGGATGAGATGCAGAAGCTATTTATTCCCTTAGAAACCAGCTCAAACTTATCACACTGAGAATTTCTTTTTATTTCTAATGATGCCAACCTAGTGCTAGGCACACATTTGATATTTTTAAAAAATGTGAAAGCATACTAGTTGAATGGATGGGTAAAAAACAAACAAAACAAAACAGGTTGGCCCCTTGACTCAATCGAGACTTAAAAATGAGAATTGCACTAAGAAAATCCTACCACTAAAATATGCAATAATTACAAGCCTTGAAAAATATATATTTAATGAGCAGACCTTCTCTTTCTTAGATAAAGAAAACTCTTCTTTTGCTAGAAGGCTTCTTGCCTTCTGGGCTTCCTCTGTCATCTGTTTAGTGACTGGTAATATATCCAAAGATGGCTTGCACTTAAGTGCAAAGACTGGAATTATTAGACTGAATGAGAGATCTCAACTAAGCTGTGAACAAAATGACTAGGAAATAGGAGGAGAGTAGTGGGCAAACAACGACTGGGAGAATTCCCTGAAAGCTATGGAGTAAGAGGGGAGCTGGCCTGGGCGTTCAACCTCAGCTAGGAGAAGGCAGCTGCCCCTTCCCACATGAAAGGTCAAATGAAACTTAGGCCAATAGAACTGGCATTTTTTTTTTTGAGCAAATATCTGAGTTACGTGTTTTTCCACTGCGATCTTCTTTGATCCTTATATCCTGATTAGGTGGCCAAGGCAGCTACCCCTGCCTTATTTCAGATGGGATAGCTTAAGACTCAGAAGTCTCTGAAGTATTTTGCTAAGGTCAGGTCAACGGTAGAAGTAAAATATGAACCCACATTTTTCTGCACTCAGAAGCATTGGCTATTTCCATAATATCACAGTCTCTTCTTTAGCTTATGCCAAGAATGAAAGCAGACCAAGGAGAAAATATAACACTTTAATATTGAGAAGAGAAAGATCTGAGTTCAAATGCACTGGCCTGAGATGATGGGAGCCTGAAAATATTCAGAAATGAGGACGCCTTCACTCTTGTTTATTCCCTAAATGAACTAACATTGGTACTGTGTCTACTTCGTGTACCTAGGGCTGTCTACTTGTGCATGATTTTTAACATCTGCAAATTATCAAAAACTTTTATAAAGTCTGTTATGTAATGGAGAAGACGTTACACGTTACTGGGTCAGGAATGGGGCCAGGACTCAAAGAAACATTCCTTATCCGCAAGATGTTTGGAAAGTAACTAGGAAGACAGAAGGGGTAAAAAGCGGGCAATACAAGACATAAGGGTGAAACAGACAAGGGCTATTGGAATACAGATGCAAGGATGGTAACTGCAGAGTGGTTTAGTAAAAGAAAATTTCAAGGAGATAGTGAGATTTAAGAAAGGACATGAAAATGAGAAAGGTTTAGATCAGTTGGACTCAAATCATAGTCAGACAACTCCTGGGGTCCTGGAGATCCTTTTAAGAAGTCTGCAAGGTTAAAACGATTTTTATAACAACAGGAGACTTGTCTTGTTCACTGTATTGACCTTTGGTAATAGTGCAAAAATGTTGTGGTTAAAACAGTGGTGGCACCAAACCATAGGGTAGTATATAGGTCATCTCCCCTGTTACACACACAGTTTAAACAAATTGCCAATTTTACTTAAGAATGTTCTTGATTAGAGAACAAAATTTATTAACTCAATTCTTGAGTAAAGGTCTTTATAATATGCTATGTGAAGAAGTGGGAAGTATGCAAAAAGTACTTTTTCTAAGTTATAAAGGAAGATCGTCTTGGGGGAAAGTGGGGAATTGTGCAATTGAGTTGCAAGCCAAAATAGCTGATTTTTCTTCAAAGAACACCATTTGTTTTTTCTTTAAAAAATGACAAACAAACTGTGGCTATCCAGGCTTAGGTATTTGGCAGACATTTTCTTGAAAATGAAGGGAGTGAGCCTGTCACTTCAATGAAAACAACTGACAATATTTGTTGCCAAAAATAAAATTTGAGCTTTCAAGTGAAAGTTAGAATTTTGGCAAAATATATTCACTACCATAAGCCTGACAGCTTGCCAATACTTGGAGAGTTTTCTGGTGAGATAGGTGATGATATTAATGAATGTAATATATATATATATTATATCTCACATGTACATATATGTTAATATATGTAAATAAAGTAAAATAATAAAATTGGCCAACATTAGGAAGATCTGCATAACTCAGCTAGTCAATATTTTTCAAATGACTAATGCATCATGGTATAAAAACCATAAACCAGTGAAAGATGCATTTAAAGTGTAAGATAGACCAATGGGTTTTATATAACAGATTACAAAAAGTTTTATGATATGATTTTAGGTTTCATATTGTAACTACCTTTTAAAAAACTACTGCTTGGAGAATATTGGTATAGTATTAAAGAACAATAGCTATAATTATCTGAGAAATAAGAAAATACTCTTCCATTTTCCAAATACATATTTGGGTGAAGTAGGATTTTCTTTAGAAACTTTTACCAAGGCAACTTATAATGACAGAATGAATGCAGAAGCAGATATAAGAATCGCAAAGTATTTTTTGTTTGTTTGGTTTTGTTTTGATTTTGGTAATCCTCACCCCATTCATTTTTAGAGAAAATGGAAGGGAGAGGGAGAGACAAAGAGAGAGAAACATCAGTATGAGAGAGATGCATCTATTGGTTGCCTCCCGCATTGGTTGCCTCCTGCATGTCCCACGACTCGGCTGGGGATCAAGCTGCATCGAACCCACAACCCATCAGTCCGTGGGTGAAAGCTCTAACCACAGAGCAACACCAGCTAGGGCCCAAAGTCTCCTACTAAGCCAGTTATCAGGGGTATTTGCAAAATATGCCACTCTTTTCACTATTATTTTTGGTTTTGAAAAGATAATTCTTTTTCATAAAGATATATTGGTTAACATGTAATGAGGTTATTTATTATTTTTATTAAATTTGGAAATAAGTATATGTTTTTCTCAGCTTTAGTTTCTAATACAACAAATATTGATAGATATAACACACATAAACATGGGCTCTGGGTTCCTTGGTAATTTTTAGTGTGAAGGAGCCCTGAAACCAAACATTTTGAAAACCATGGGCTTATATGTACATGTGTATATGTATTTTATGTTGCCTTCTTTTATTTTTTTTAATTAAATCTTTATTGTTCAGTTTATTACATTTGTTCCTCTTTTTTTCCCCAAAAACTCCCCTCCTCTCAGTTCCCCGCCCCACCCTCCGCCCTCACTCCCCACCCACTGTCCTCATCCATAGGTGCACGATTTTTGTCCACTCTCTTCCCGCATCTCCCACTCCCCTTTCCCCCCCAAGAATAGTCAGTCCATTCCCTTTCTATGTTCCTGGTTCTATTATAATCACCAGTTCATTCTGTACATCATATTATTTATTCACTTGATTCTTAGATTCACTTGTTGATAGATGCATGTTTGTTGTTCATAATTTGTATCTTTACCTTTTTCTTCTTCTTCCTCTTCTTAAAGGATACCTTTCAGCATTTCATATAATACTGGTTTGGTGGTGATGAACTCCTTTAGCTTTTCCTTATCTGTGAAGCTCTTTATCTGGCCTTCAATTCTGAATGATAGCTTTGCTGGATAAAGTAATCTTGGTTGTAGGTTCTTGGTATTCATCACTTTGAATATTTCTTGCCATTCCCTTCTGGCCTGCAAAGTTTCTGTTGAGAAATCAGCTGACAGTCGTATGGGTATTCCCTTGTAGGTAATTGAGTCTCTTTCTCTTGCTGCTTTTAAGATTCTCTCTTTGTCTTTTGCTCTTGGCATTTTAATTATGATGTGTCTTGGTGTGGTCCTCTTTGGATTCCTTTTGTTTGGGGTTCTCTGCGCTTCCTGGACCTGTAAGTCTATTTCTTTCACCAGGTGGGGGAAGTTTTCTGTCATTATTTCTTCAAATAGGTTTTCAATATCTTGCTGTCTCTCATCTTCTGGCACCCCTATAATTCTGATATTGGTGCGCTTGAAGCTGTCCCAGAGGCTCCTTACACCATCTTCGTATTTTCGGATTCTTTTTTCATTTTGCTTTTCCAGTTGGGTGTTTTTTGCTCCTTTGCATTTCAAATTTTTGACTTGATTCTTGCGCTCCTCTGGTCTGCTGTTGGGTGTCTGTATAATATCCTTTATTTCAGTCAGTGTATGCTTAATTTCTACTTGGTTCTTTATCACAACATCGAGGGTCTCATTAGTTTTCTTGAGGCTCTCATCAAGTTTATCGGCAGTTTCTAGCAAATTATTGAAAGCCCTTAAAAGTGTGTTTTTTAGCTCTATATCCTCCATTTCTGTCATGTTTTTTTGTCTCCGCATTTTTTATGCTTTCTTGGTGCACTCCCTTGTGGTCTTTGTGCGCAGTCTTGTTGTAGTTAAGCCTTGATTGTTTTTGGCAATACGGTGGTGAATTGACCTCCAGGCTAACTGGCTATGAGAGTGAGAGTCAGCTGTGTCTGCAGTGGGAGCACTACTGTGCTGAATCTCTAGGGCGGTGCTAATCTAGCCTTTGCCTGAGGCTATCCTGCAAATGCCTCTGTGCAGGGCTTGGGCGGAGCGGGTCCCCAGGGGGTCTACAGGGCGGGCGGAGCGAGCAGTTATGGCTGCTCTCAGTTCCGTCTCCAGCGGCCCTGCAACCGCTGCAGACCTCGGAGAGAAAGCTGCCTTCCCGCTTCTCCCGTCTGAGTCTGGGTCCCTAGAGACTCGCCCGGATCTGGAGCTCAGAGTCTGAAACTCCCTCCCGATTGAAGACAACAACCGCGCCCTCCGACACCGACCCGCTCCACATGCACTCCGCACCTTAGTATTTTACTTCAGCACTGCGCCTCTTCTGAGTCTCGTATGGTTTCCTCTTTCCTCCTAGTTGTAGAACTTCCACTCAGCCAGCCTTCCTGTGGTTCTGGATGATGTCCGTTCTGTCTTTTAGTTGTATTTTTGAAGTGGTTGTTCGAGGCAGCAAACTCCAGCGTTAACCTATGCCACCATCTTGGTTCTCTCTTCTATGTTGCCTTCTTTTAGAAATTTAGGAAATCTGGAGTTTAAAAAAATCCTTTACTCAGATAAAATCACTGTTTGCATTTAGGTGATTTTTTTCTATCATTGTTTCTATGTAATTGTGATGACATCGTCTGTACTATTTTGTATCTCATTTTCTCCACTAATATTCTATCATAAACATTTTAGCCTTATAAAACTCTGAATTAATGCTATTGTCATGACTGTATGAAACCCCATCATATAGCTCTAACATAACTGACTAGCCATTTCTTCATTACTGAGGAATCGCTTTGTTTGTGTTTCATCACCAGTATAAGTAATGCTGTGGTAAACATCATCCTTTATACATTTTTTTGAATCAAGTTCTTTCCTTTATATTCCCAACAGCAAAATCACATGAACAAGCTTTTAAAACTTAAAAAAAATTATAAAGAGAAACATCTTGAATGAAGCTGGGAAATGTTTATTTAATTTTCTCTCCTGCTCCCCCCGCCCCCAATCTAGCAACATTGGATACCTACCATCTGCTGATGCCTGGGTGAGGCATGGAAAGAAAGGGTTCAAGAGACATGTAGCTTGGGATTCAGATTCTGAGTATCCAAGTCAGTTAAACGAACATTGGTTGCCTACAGCACTCAGCATTGTGCTAAATGTTGGGTATATCATCCTAGCAACTGGTTTCTAAGGAGCCTGTCCTTGGCAATGCTGTCAGAGATGGTCTCATTTTATCCTCACACCAGCCTATGATGCACGCGATATTATTAACACCCCCTTTAGAGATGAGACGTGAGGAGCAGAGAGCTGAACTGACTTGTCCAAGGTCATATAGCTCTTAGGAGGCAGAGCCGGGATTGGAACCTGTGTGGTCAGAGCTCATTACCCTTTACCCTACATTGTCCTTCCCTCAAGAGAACTCGTGGTGAGGGGAAGCACAGGTCCACAGCATCCTGCGTTCCAGAGGATCTCACTCCTGCCATGTGTATGCTCCAAAGCAGTTCTGTGCAAGAGTCAGATATAGAAGTTCCCAGGACTTCAGCTGCTAATAAAGGAGGTCAGTACTGATCACACCATTGGAGTGTTTCTACATAAAGTAAACAAGTCCTGGTCACTGGAATGTTTTACTGCTAACATTTATTTGCAATGCTTTGAAGTGTACTTATATTTAAAGTGTGGCACACACACACACACACACACACACACACAGGAGCAACAATTTGAAGTGTACACAAGAAGTTGAAGAAAACGTAAATTCTTCACTTGATCTTAACAAAAAAGCTAAGAAACAATAAAACTTAAGTTCTTAAGGACATAAAACGTTCAGACTGGACTAGACCACCAAATGGTACTTTATGAAAAAGAGTTTTGTGGGTCATTCAAGTTTAGGACATGCTGCATTCTTCACCTTAATTATGCAAATTAAAGAAATCAAAGCTCTGAGAAGTCGTGCAGCAAAAATAACCTGCTTAAATGTATTTGATCCAGAATTTCCAGGACTTATTTATGCCCAGAACCCTTTCCCAGGTGACCCCCTATTTGCCTCCCACACCCCTGGGGCAATGGTGGGCTAGACTTCTGCTAAATGAAGAGTTATTCTCCTCAGGTTGCTTTTGAAAGAAGCAGAAGCCAAGCACCATTAGTCCATGGGTTCCTGTAAGCGTTGAGGCCGGCTGAGCTCGGGGGGCTGTGTTTTTAATCCTTCATCACATCTCACCAAGGGGATCAAACAGAGCAGTGAAACATGACAATTCCCACCGAACAGGCTAATTCTCACATTCTGACTCATTTCCCTTATGCTTTTGAAAAGTCTGGAGGCCAAAGAGAGCCGTGCTTACAGGGCCGAGGAAGGCCCTTTTCCACATTTCATGCGACGCCTGGTCCAGCCGTGTCGCTGCTACAGGGAACACCTGCTGCCCATCCTGCAGCCCCACAGCTCAGCCAACTCGCCCAGCTGGTCCTCCCTCCAAGCACAGGAGCCATTTCAGGGGCCTGTGAGGAAGATTTGACTCATCCCCAAAACTGCCTCCCACCTCCTTCCAGGCCCTTTGGCTATTGTTTAGATGGAGGCGGTGATTGAATTAACAAAGCTGCTAGAGGCAGAAATGGAACACATGGAAAAGGACTCCGAGCCCTCCAAGGCGGCGTTGTTAGCTCTCCACTCAGGAGCACAAAGAGGAGCTGCACTGAAGTGGCACCTGGTGATTACAGTGTTAGGGGAGCTCTGCTCCTCCGCGCCTGTCACTCACTGCCGCTGAAGAGAGGTCTCAGCCAGGGGCCAGCCGAGTGGCTGGGAGGATGCTCAGCCCTGTAATTATGATGCTAATTCCCAAAAGGTCAGAACTCCTTAATCAAATATTAATCAAACCGTTTTGTAAATGATGATGATTCTACCCAGGGTGGGAGGTAGAGCAGTCAGGGGCAGGGCCCCGAGTCCTCTTGAGCTAGAATGGAGTTGGAGCGAAAGTGTTGGTAAAAGGAAATAGCTTTACTCAGGAAGAGGAAAATCAGTAGTAAGCTGTTGATTTGTTGTTGTTGTTTTTAGTTCAAAACAACATCATTTTCTATGACTGTCTTTTTACTTTGAACAACCATGTTAGAGGACCAGCTACAGGATGACAATCCAAATACACAGACATCCCTCCCCCCTTGCCCTCTCTAAGCACATTCCTGTGGAAGAAGGCTTACATTTGTCCAGCCCTCTCAGCCCATGAAACACTTCCACCTGCATTGTCTTGTCTGTTCCTTGCAGCAACCTCACAAGAGAGGTTCAACTCATTGCAGGGTTGAGGAAACTGAGGTGCAGAGAGATTCCATTGCTTTCCTTTAGCTCAGTGGTTCTCAACCTTCTGGCCCTTTAAATACAGTTCCTCATGTTGTGACCCAACCATAAAATTATTCTCGTTGCTACTTCATAACTGTAATGTTGCTACTGTTATGAATCATAATGTAAATATCTGATATGCAGAATGGTCTTAGGCGACCCCTATGAAAGGGTCATTCGACTGCCAAAGGGGTCGCGACCCACAGGTTGAGAACCCCTGCTTAGCTGGTGGGTAGCATAGGGGTGGCTCAAATCTAAATCTTTTGACCCAAAAAGTAGTGCTCTCTGCACATACAATAACTTCTATTAAAGCCGATCTTGGTTTCTTGGGTTTCTGAGCCACCTGGGCCTCTTATTCAATAATCAGGGCTCTCTATCCCCTCCCAACTCTACCCCAAAAAAGAATTCAGGAGCTGACTTTTAATGGCTAGGGCTCTTTGTTGCAAACCTCCCAGTTACAAAGAAATAAATAAACTATACAAACAAACAAAAAAATCTTGCACCCTCTCCAATTTCAGAATCGGTAGAAATACATTTACACACACACACACACACACACACACACAGGGTTCCTTTCATATTGAAAACTATGCATATTTAGAGATTAGGTGCATATTCACTAGATCACTTACGTCTCATTACACTTTTTAAAGGCTTTGAGCCATCTCTGGCCCATATATATTTTTTAAAATATTGCTGATCAGCCGAGATCAAGTCACTGGTACATTTGTAGACACTCATTACGCAACTGGTCTCGGTCATCTTTCTGGGCCAAGTGGGTCCCTTTGTGGTTCCCTTATTATGTGCACCAGGCTGCAAACTCCAGGCAGAGCACGTTGGCAAACAGCCTCCTCTTCCAATCCTCATTTTCTCTCCTTCCCGGGGTGTGAGCTCCCCAAAGTGTGATTAATCCATCTATTGATCGCCTCCTGCCATAGTGAGGGTGAGATATGGCTAGCAGTCGGTGCCAGGCGCCTATGTGACTGGACTGCTAAGGCGGGCGAGGTGAGGACAGACAAATGCTAGCCGGGACTTTCCAACCCTGCAGCCAGAGGGGGCAGCAGTAGCTGCGCTTGCCACAGCCTTGCAAACATGATGCTCCTCAGCAGAATGCAGCTGACTCTTTTTCAAATGAATTATAATGCACGTTCCCAGCTAGCTCAATTGACTTCACAAAGGTCTAATAAAGGTTTATGGCTAAAGGGAAAGAAGAAGATGAGAAATAAAATGACAAGACAGAAACCTCTTGGAAATAGAGCCAAACTAGAATGTGCAGCTTTGATTGAAGCGATCCAGGCAGACATAATGGATGACCAAAAGCACGCCAGCCAAAGCGATTAGACGAGTAAGAAGGCGTTTATCTAGTATTCAGAGGCACTGCGGTGGAGCGGGGGGGATGGTTAGGTGACAATAAGCTGAGGGGGTAAGTAAAGATTAGTGATAAAACCTTCTACCTGCAAACTAAGGGTAAAATGAAAACTATGGGCACTAAACTTATTCTCACAGCTAGTTTTAGCTAGTAAAATGAGGGCAAAAGTTGGTCCAACAGAAATCAGGAAACCTTTTATTTTCCTCTCGTCTCCTGCCCCAAAGAAAGTCGAGCACAGCTGTCCTCAGTCGTGGATGCCGCATTTCCTTTCCTTCTGCCCCCACCGGTACAAAAGAACCCCCAGCCACAGGTCACACTCTTCATTTCAGCAACTCCTATCATAGGCAGGAAGTCACCTGGGATCCTGCAGCAACCTCTATTTCCTTGGAATTGATTTTCCATGCACACAAGCAGAAAACAAACCAGCTGAGAAGTTGGTCAGTGGTTTAAAACCTAGTGACCCTCCTGTGTTGGGGAGAGTGGCAGTGTACATTTTAAGGCAGCCAGACCCTCTCATAGTAGCTCTCGTGTCTCTGACTCACGTAAGCTTTTCCGCTTCTATGTTCCAGAGGAAGAAATAGACAGACTGGACCAAGGACAAAAAAAAACACACAAAACAAACAAACAAAAACACTCCCCCTGAAGCCCCCACTGTGACAAATGAAATAAAAAGCAGAAAGTAAATCAAATAGAAACATTTTAATAACAATGAGCTAATGCTGATTTATGCAGCATTTCTCTGTAAGTTACATATAAAGAATCTAATATTTGTTAAGGAGCTGCCTGAATATCAGTTTCTTGCTAGGGGCTGGGTGTTCCACAGTGAACAAGGCACGGGTCTTGCACTCAAAGAATCATAGCTTACAGGGAAACAGAGCATCGGAAAACAGGACTAAAATTCCATAGTCAGGCTTTTAGCTCGGGGTGAGGTGGGAATCCAGTCATTAAGTCTGGTGTTGGTGACTCTGTCTTACGGCTCCTGGAGGAAACCACACACAGACTGGAACCTGAAGGGTGGAGGGGAGTTTGCCATATAACAAAAGGGGCAGATGGGAGAAAGGTAAGAGAGTGGGTAGGAAAGACAAGATTATTCTACACGGAAGGGCCATCATCACACAGGCCTGGAGGTGAGAGGGGTCAGGGCACATTGGGATAATAACAAGCTATTAAAACTGACCAGAACTTAGTATGTGAGGAAGACAGTGACAAGCCACGAGGCAGGAGAGTCACATCAGGGCCCTGTAGGAAGTATTAAAGTGTTTGGACTTCGTTCTGTGGGCAATTGCAGAGCCACGATGGAATTAAATAGGATAGTGATGTAATCAGTGGTGACAGTGAGGGGAATGGGTTGAAAAAGAGCAACACTAGAAACAGAGACGAATTAGGAGAGGATTGTGCTAATTAGTCAGGTGGCCTGGTCTCAGGTGCTGGCAGGAGTGATGGGGTGGATGCAAGAGAGGAAGCCCAGGTGAGTCTCAAGGAGGAACCATGTCCATTGAGAATTTATCTCAAGAATATATAGTTTATTATAAATGGGTTCCAGTAAGAGCCCGACACTTCTTTGATGTGCAATAAATTTCAAACAAATAATGTGTGAAGTGAAAACCTCCTCTTTGCATTAAAGTCCTGGGAGTAGGACAACTCCAGGAGACGAGAGAGCAATAGATATGGTAGGTTCATATTCTATTTGGAGAATACTCCCAGGATATAAAAGAGAAAGCTCTGGAAAAGTCAAGAGGAAAACAGAGTCACAAGCCACATGTGAAGAACTGGCTGTGCCAGATGGACACATAGTCACCTCAGTACTGTTACTGTCCCGACCACCAGCCTACGAAGGCAAAGTTGCTTGTGCTTGGAGATGAGTGAATCATTTCCCACAAAACCAGTGTTTCAATATTTTGCTTGGCACCCAAGTCAAATTGGACTGGAGAAGAATGTGGTTTGGAAATAGGCTGAGATGTAATAAATGAGACAGTCTGTGAGAAGTGTCAGTGGTTCCAAACACAAAGCACCATCTCTGATAGAAATATTATTTGTTAGTGTCTTTATTAATAATCTGGAATGAGGAAGTCTCTGATTGAGGAAAATCACAGATGCTTCTAAATTAAGCAGCAATGTCAACACCCAGCAGATCACAATGTCCCCAAAGAGGTTAGAAATGAGGGGCAGGAAATAATAAAGCAAGGTTAAATTTGGCTGAATGGGAACTACATCTGGGGGAAGATAATTCAAAAAGCAGATAGTCATTGGGCCAAAGAAATCTGGACCACACTGGTGCCAGAGGAGACCAGGTGCTCTACCGGATGGCAGATGAGGTGGGAATTTAAAATACGATAGGGCAGCCTGAAGCCCATTTGGTCCTGGCCTGCCACATCTGATAAAGAACACTGACAAAGATCAGGTCTGCCTCAGCAGTCCATGTTTGCAGGCCATTCACAGAAGAAATTCAATCCATTCACCGCTTTTATTTTAGTTATGAGATGAAATAAAAATCATCTACTAGAACTATAAGGCCTCTACCATTATCTCAAGTTCATGGTCAATGCTTTTCAGCTAAAGAAATAACGCAATGGCGATGTGCATATAGAAGCTTCATTCATAGTAAGTAAGATATATCGCTAGTATTCTTTCATTATTCTCCCATTACTGTATCATTGTAATGGTCTTTCAGGTAAGTGGGGCAGTCATGTGGTCTATCTCTGTTTTACATATTAAGCAGCTGAGGCATGGTTGCTAAGTCATTGGTCTCTCTGCCTGGTGCTTTGTTCATTATAGGGACATGTTCTTTCTAAATAATTTAGGGTATTGAATGGAAATGGAGAATTGTCATCAATGCCATCGCAGGTCTAAATGGGGCATTATTGGATGACTCTATAGGCAGGTGAAGTATATGGCTTAAGGTACCGATATTTAATATTAATTGATACATAAATAAATATAAAAATAATCTTCATAATGAAATTAGAACGTTGCTGGACACTCCTTAGTTTAAGTTTCATTATTAATCTACTTTGAATCATAAAAGGAAATGTGAATACAGCACAATCATAATATTTTCAGTGCTAAAGGTTTCTTACAATCTATATCAAGTCTAACTAGAAACCTTGTCAGAAAGGGTGGCAAGAAATGAAACTAAACACTACAATTGCAAGGCAAATTATTTCATTATTTCCTCAATTTGCTTTCATGAGTTATCGATCACACTCAGAGGATGTAAATGTTCTAAAGTAAAAACACAATTTCACCCAACTGCAATGGCTGTTTAAACACTCCTATTGGCCTTGTATGTGTTTGGCAGTTACTAGTGTGCATGCTCAGAAGCTCTCCCCAGAATTGAACTTGAATTTTGACCTTGATTAGAATCTGGGCACTATGGTTTTAGAGCTTTGTTTGAAGTCAGATTCATTTCAGTCATATTATCTGAGTGACAACTCATTATTGCAATTCAAGTAAGGGATAGTTGTGATTTGGGTTATAGTGAAGGATAGTAAATTCTATAGTGTATATAATTTGGAACATGTTTGTGTTCAGCCCCTATGTGGAAATCTGCCTGGGTGCTTATTATTATGCTTTATCTACAAATGACCAGATGGCCTTGCCCAAATGTGAAGAAACAATTTAGTGCCACTTTAAACCATTAAGGCTATTAACTCTGACTCAAGATAATCTTTTGCCCAAAGGGAACTAGTTTTGCTGTCCTTCAAAGTCATCAAATGTAATTAAATGTCATATTGAGGAGTAGGCATTAATAGATTAAGGAGACAGCACTGTCAACCAGTGCTGGGTCAACCAAGGCAGAGAAAATAGAGAAATAGATCAGAAAGATGATGTATTAGGTAACGTACTAGCTAAGCTGCTGTAACAAAGAATCCCCAAAATACAATAACTCAAAAAAGATAAATCATTTTCCTTTTTGACAAAAAAAATAAAAAACAGAGATAGGTGAGAGGTCTGAGATAGGCAGCTTTGGCCCAGACAGTGTGGCTCAATTGTTGTGCATCAACCTATGAACCAGGAGGTCACTGGTTCAATTCCCGGTCAGGGCACATATCTGGGGTACAGGCTTGATCTCCAGCAGGGGTGTGCAAGAGGTAGCCAATTGATGTTCTATCTCTCCAACCCTCTCCCTTCCTCTCTCTCTAAGCAAACAAACAAACAAACACATATTTAAAAAGACAGGCAGCTTTGTTTTTTAAGACCAACTGAGACCCATACTCTTTCTATCTCATTGCTTCGACAATCATTATAGTCTTTTCCACATTTACATGGTTGAGGCTATCTCAGCAGTGCATATACATCCCTGTCAGTTATACAGGGAAAAAAGAAAACGAGGATAGCAAGCAATTTTATTTTAAGGAATTGATGTTAAGATTGTACACATCACTTCAGATTGCTTTGGAAAAAGAAATTCCTGACTCTAACAGTAGGCACATGGGAGGCCACTAAAGTTTCTCTTCTTGGGAAAATCTATGGAAACTTGTCCCCATGTTTCAAAGCTGCCTTGACTAGTTCCCCCCGGGGCGTGTGCTGAAGACAAAACTCAATACCAAAGAAATCTATGCTCTTCCATTAATTAATTTACCCCAGATAATGAAGGTAACATATTTTATTAAGACAAGTTCCCAATGCAAATTTTCTCAAAAGGGGTCCAGACAACTTTTCCTTATAAAACTATCAATTGGCTACAACTGCAACAATGAATAATTACATTTTGCTTCTTAACCTTCACCTGGAAAAGGTCAGTTCAATGTGACTCACCATGTTTAAAAAAGGGATTGTGGGTCCCTATATGCATTCAAAGGGCTACCAGAGATGTTGACAGGAAAAACACACACACACACACACACACACACACACACACACACACAAAACCAGAAAGGCCCACCGTCTTGTTATTGTTGCTTTTCCTTCTCAGAACTAAGACCCCTTCTAACTTATCTCCATAAGGCTATTGGATCAGCTCTGCCCCAATCCTGCTTGGCTCACAGGGCACTGGTCTCTTTTCATACTCCCTTTACTCCAGCTTCCATCTTCACAGACAATGTCCTCAATAGGAGTGGATTCTCCCAGCCTCCTCCTGTCTGGCCATGACAATAGAGCTTGATGATTTAATCAATGCATTTGCCAGGCTGCCTAGGGGACAGCTGGCCATAGTGAGGATACAATCTGTGGCTGTGGAACCCAGCCAAGTAAACTGGGGTTGAAACTATGACCTTAGCCTCCTGGGTATACACTCTGAATCAACTGCACTGACTGGCCACATGTATAGCAAGACTGTTATCTATGGTGATGATGATGATAAAAAATAATGTATATTGCATTTATAGAGTACATAGTATGGATCAGGTCTTTATGGGGATTATCTCCTAGGAGTTGCTCAATTCCCTGTGAAATAAGGATGCCTACCATCATTTCCATTTCATATGTAAGGAAATAGAAGCTTAGCGAGGCTAAGTATCTTTCCTAAGGGCACATAGCTAATAAATAGAACAAACAGGATTCAAACACAGGCAATTCGATTCCAGAATTCTCACCAGTCCTATGAGGATTTCCCATATTGTAGGCATAACAACAGATATGAAGAAGCTGTGTCATTCAAATAAACTAGCTAGCTAGCAAGAGCCTCCTGATTTTTCAATTGAAGACAGTTAGCCTTAGAGCTTTTGACTTGTACATGATGGTATCATTGGTTTTAATGTCCCAGAATCCCATCTTTGGTGCTGGATGATGACATGCCTGGAAGGGAGTGGTTAACACTAAACACGTTCATACCAACCACATTCTGAAGAAGTATTTTATGAAAAGTTGAGTTTCCAAAGAGTAAATATTTGATCAATATTGTATTACTTAAACACTGCTTAGTAAAATTATAAATTGGTACAACTTTTCTGGAAGGTGGCTTCTTGGTAATAATATATCAAAATCTTTAACTGGAGGCACATATTTGACCTAAGCATTCCCTTTGGCAAATATATCCTAAGCAAATAATTTTTGGGAAAACTATGCAATGATAAAATGAACTGAAATTTTTAATTACACTATTGTTTGTAAAAATTAAAAAGTTTGAAATACCCCAACAGTCTGTCAATATGGAATTGATTAAATAAATTTTGATAAATTCTTAATAGAAAATTCTACTTCGCCTCTTCAAATTGAAATGTACATCTACATTTGTGTTTGTGATGTGCTGGTAAATTAAAGATGCTTGTGATATATTGGTAAGTAAAAAAACAATCATTAAATAATCTGGATAGTATTTGTTTCCCTGGTCTACCAAAACAAAGTGCCTCACACTGGGTGACCTACAACAACTGGATTCCCTCACAGTTTTGGAGGCCAGAAGTCTATTGGATCCTTCTGGGCCCTGAGAGAGAATCTGTCCCATGCCTCTCTCCTAGCTTCTGCTGATTGCCAGCAATTCTTGGTGCTCCTTGGCTTAGAGATGCATCACTCCAATCTTTACCTCCATCCTCCGCACACGGCCTTCTCCCCTGTGTCCTGTGTCTTCTCATTTTCATCATGAGATTTAGGGCCCAGCCTATTCCAGGATGATCTCATCTGGAGATCCTTGCTTTAATTACATCTGCAAAGACTCTTATTTCACAGAAAGCCACATTCTGAGGTTTTTGGGTGGACATAGCTTGGGAGCTACAGTTCAACCCATTACATATGGTTCTATTTTTGTTTTATGAAAAATATATGCATATATATATATATATATGAGATTGTCATAGTTATATTGGACTTTGTAGTCAGACAAATGAACTTTTGATCATAGTTCTACCTTTGGCTGACTGGCCACAAGCAAATTACTTTAATCTTGGGAATTCAGTTTTCTTATGGGGATAATTCTTATTAATACCTTAGGTGAGCAATAATACTACACATAGTTATTATAAGAAGTTTAAGAGAAAATATACAAAAAATGCTTAGCATAGTGTCTGACTGTCTAGAAAATCCTCCATAAATAGCAGTTATGATGAAAAATAAAAGTTCTGGAAGGATAAACCCAAAAATATAACATTTTTTCTTGGGGGTTAGTCATTATAGATGGTTTCCACTTTTTAAAAAATGTATTTCTATATTTTATAACAATTCTAACCACACACGTATTACCTTTTTAAATCAGGAAAAAAAGAACAATAAAGCCATTCTTATTTGAGGAAAGAACAAGACTTATTAGGTTCTACATCCCCTTGATACTTACATGCACATGTGAATAAGCCAGGCATTACAGATTAAATTAGCCATGCAACTAATTTAAACACACACACACACACACACACACACACACACACACACACATTCTCTCCCAGTCTTGGGAGCTCCTCTGCTCTCTCACTTAAAAATTTTCCACTTGCAAAATGGGTGTTGGTTTCCCTGACATTTCAGTGCCAGAGCCCAGTGATGCTCACAAACATTTAGGGAGAGCAGCATTTCTTAAATGTCCACAGGGCAAAGGGTGAGGCATGGCAAGTTTGAAAGATGGGCTCCTTCTGTGGAAAGAGATGCTGTCTCAACACAGTGATAAAGGAGTTCTGTCAGAAGCAGGATTCAGGGAGGGAGGGAGATAGCAAAGTCAGAGCCAAAAGGTTAGGTCAGATGTGACATTGTCTGATGGATTTGTGTCACAGTTGAATGTCCATGTTTAAGATTAGCTGCTCTCTGAGAAAGGAAACCCCTCACCTAAAAATATGTACTTTAAAAAATATATTTTTTTCAGTTAAAAGTAGTATGTGGAAAATAAAGAAAGTGTAGAAAACACACACACACACACACACACACATCTGTCAACACATACAGCACCTGTGTGTGAAATAGAAAAAGGCATCTCTCATTGGGGATCAGAGTAGAAAAAGATGACCCCACTGGGCAGATGCAGCCCTGTAGCTGCATGCTTTGACAAGCTGAGAGCTCTGTGATGCAAATGAGGAAAAGGGCGCCTTTTCCTCTGACCTGAAAAATTCTCTTACCAGGGCACCCCTTGTATACCCCTGTCCAGGCACAACTGGGATAACAGCATGTGGTGGCCCAGAAAATGAGACTATATCACATCTACCGTTTTTAGTGTTTTTATGTAACATTTGATACATACAAAACAACATATGTAATGAACATAAAAGTTATGGGGTAAAATTTTTGAAAATAGGTCCATCAACCAAGTTAAGAACAGAATCATTAGCAATCCTACTGTATCTCCTTCCACGGTCCTCATTATCCCTATTTTGAATTTTGTGTTTGTTACATATCTCTATATCTATCTATCTATCTATCTACCCATCTATCTCATATGAGGTTGAATTTAGCCAGGCTTCTATAACTTGCTTTTTTTTAACTCATACTGTTCCAGAGTCTAATCCATAACTTAATTTAACAAATAGCTTTTATGCCATAAAATTTGTACAATACTGTAAAAACTACAAAGTATTCCATGATATCTTTGGACCATAATTTAACTAATTATGTTATTATGTTACATTAGTTAAATAGTAATTATGCTACATTAACATAATTTAACTAATTAGAAAAGCAGACTTAAATTATTTCCAATGTTGCTATAAAACTCTTCATGGTGATTTTTAACTTCCATCTAAAGGAAATATTGGACAACATCCTTGATTCTTTTTCTTAGAACAAATCCCTAGACATAGACTTGGTGAGTCAATGGTATGCTGATTATAAGGCTCACTGTGCATTGATACTTATGTTATTGTTAAGATAATGTAGAAGCCACCAAACTGAGAAGTGATACCTAAACCAAGGAAGTTCAGGGATGACAGGGACATGTAAACACTTTCTAGATCTGTTGATTTCAAAGAAATACACTGTGGAGAAAACCCCACAGGGTGGTGCTCTCTGTTCTGATTCCAGAAGGTCAAGGTTAACCGTAATAATCTGACTAATGGTGTCAGTGCAGGGGTGGCCATTTGGGGGAGAATCCTCAAGCAAGAATTGATGAGTGTGAAGAATCACAAAACCAATCCAGGGAATGTCACATTGGATTCAAGTGAACCCCAGAAGAGGGTAAAAGCACCTCTCCTTGCTGTAGACAAGATGAAGGCCAGCCCAGGAAAGGAGATTAGAATATGCGTATTAAAAGTAGAAAGGAGGACTCTGAATAACCTACCATCACAGCCCAATGTCATCCCACAAGGAGCCCTTACCTCACTGAGCAAATAGGTCAAGACTTTACAAGGAGCAGGAGGCACCAACCTCAGCTTCAGACCCAGAAATAGAAGTCAAATGAGTCCTTTCTAAGAAGAGAAGAACTTGATCAGCAAAGCAGACAAAAGTCCACCTAGAGAGACCTTCTTCCTCAGAGGAGAATGGTTGACTCAGTCATTGCCTAGTTTGGCCTTGACAGATATTTAACAAACAGAAACATTACTTATATATTAGTATATTTGTTGCTTTAAAGAACAGTTTTTAAAAGCTCTTTTTTTCCAGGAAGCATTTCTATTTTCAACTGATTAAATTATTTGAATACTATGCCTAAAATCTTTACAATTGAAATGAGCACGGCTTCCTTTCTATCGTGTCTGGAGATGAGAAATTAAATTTGTGCGGTAAGTAGATTGTCAATAATGCATCTCAAAAGGTCATAATGTCTGGACTTAAGCAAAATTATGTTTTTATATAAGGAAATGTTTTCTCTTATCAAAAGACATGCCAATAGTTCTCTTCTGCTTCAGTTGGTGGCATTGGCCTGCTTTGCTATGTGTTGAAACAGTGTCTGCTCAGAAGAACCAAATAATAAAAGCAGTTACCACTAATTGAGCACTT
The DNA here is from genome assembly GCF_028538775.1 of Myotis yumanensis. Classification (NCBI taxonomy): domain Eukaryota; kingdom Metazoa; phylum Chordata; class Mammalia; order Chiroptera; family Vespertilionidae; genus Myotis; species Myotis yumanensis. The sequence goes on from NW_027223759.1 coordinate 11,586,753, forward strand.
ATTACATCTCAAACATAGGTTAAGTCCTATGTATGTATAAAACAGTTTAATCCTTTTAACAACCCACTGAGGAGGCTGTTGACATTTAATAGAGGAGTAAGCTGAGGGTCATTGAAGTCACCTAATGGCTGGAGGTTGCTACCAGAGGCAGTGACCCAGTTAACCACCTTCCATCTATAACCCACACCAACTAGGAGCAAGGTGGAGGGAGCATCAGCCAGGTCCTAACATGGATGGGGTGGGAAACAGAAAAAAGTGGTGGGCCTGAGCTGTTACTTGGATGGGAAGGACCATATTAAAAAGGCTCAGCCCTGCAAGGCCAGTGTGGTTCAGTGGTTGAGCATTGACCCATGAATCACTGGCTCAATTCTAGTCAAGACATATGCCCACATTGTGGGCTTGACCTCCAGTATGGGGCATGTAGGAGGCGTCAGATCAATGAAGTTTCTCTCTCATCAATGTTTCTATCTCTCTATTCCTCTCCCTTTCTCTAAAAATCAATAAAAACATTTTTTTAAAGGCTCAACCTTTATATTCCTTCTCTTTAGGTGTTGCTCCCCACGGTTTTCCCTACAGATTTTTTCCCTTAATCATAGTCTTAATATTGTCCTGACAACATACTTACTTTTAAATTTTTATTTTAAAAAAATAACAACCACCTTTAGAGAATATATATAAGGAAAATGATTGCTCACCTCACCACTACTTGAGCTTTCAGTTAGAATTATGACCCGGGTTAGAAATAAAATCAAGCACTTCCCATCCTGAGCTCTGCATTGGAACCTTGAAGGATATGTCCATGAAAACTTTTCAGCTGTAGGATGTACTATAAATTGAATTTATGGACTTTATAAGCTCTGTCAAGGTAGCTCTGTTTTCATGAGTATTTCATTTTGAATTTAGAAAGAATCCTTGACCTCCTACTATATGCCAGTAACTATCCCAGTTGCTGGGAAGACAAAGATGGATAAGGCATTTTCCATGCCTGGGAAGTGAGAAGACCACGAACAGAAGTAAAAAGATTACAACAAAGTGGGAACTCTGGCTGCCTATTAAAATCATCTGGAGAAATAAAATATACAAACAAACAAACAACCCATGACTGGATCCCACCCTCAGAGATTTTTATTTAATTGATCCTGGGTGGAACCCAGTCATTTTTCCAAGCTCTCCAAATGATTCTGAAGTTCAGCCAGGATGCAGGATCACTGAAACTGAGGCATATATAAGATATCCAGGGGAGTTGATCTGGAAGCATCTGGGGAAGTAATATTTGAGTTAGATTTTGGGAGGATTGATGGGAATGTGCCAGACATTCCAGGGCAGAGCTGAGGATGGGCATTGTGGGAGAACAAAGAACATGGACAAAACTCTAGCACGCAACTTGGAAGGTGACCTTCATGTAGTGGCTGGAAAGCTGGTGGGTCAGAGCTGAATGGGAAATGAGGCTGCAAAGGTGATGTGGGCAGGTGAAGGGGAGGGCATAGGAAGGGGAGGGCAAGAAAGATGGCACGCCAGACTGAGGCTATAAGACTATTTTAGAGGTGACATGTGTCCATCAACAGTTTCCCAGTTGCAGTGTGTGTGTGTGTGTGTGTGTGTGTGTGTGTGTGTGTGTGTGTCTGAGGGAGAAAAGGCAGGATCCAGAAAGAAGGTCCGTATAGTACATGAGCCTGGAGACAGAAGCCTGTGAAAAGGCTCTTGTGATCCTTCTGATGAGATTTAATTCAAGAAGATAAAATGACTATACATTTTTGTTTGTTGCTTTGGGATGACTGGCCAGTAACTATACTCTATTAAAACAACAAGTGATGTTTTCAGAACCTACAGACACTGAATGAGGCCATGGGCAGGCAGAAGTGGATAAGACTCTAGGGGTCAGTATAGGTGGTGGCTTGTCCAACCAACTTCCAGAAATGAAACAAGTTTAAAAACATACCTATATGCAAGAGGGATTTGGGTCCATGTAATGTGAAGATACGCTTGGATAGTTAAAGATAAGAGACATTTGGGACACTTAATTGCTATCAAGGCAGTCAATTATGGTCTCCCAGAAGACATTGCTTCTTGCCCATATGAAACACAGGATTCTTGGTTGAAGGGATTGTTAGTTACCTCCTAACATGGAATTTCTTATATTTAGAATATTTTACTTGAATAAATGTGGCCTAAGAAATTGACTTAAGTAGAATTCCCAAACAGCCCTAATTATAAAGTGTTTGTTAATTACCGTAGTGACCATTGCAAGTGTCTACATGGAAACATGTGGATGCAGTACCAATTGCTTGTAGCACCTTGTGGCCTCTCAGAACTATTATCCCTCAAGTGAACTAAAATATGCCGGAAACGTCTTAGCATCCAGTATTGTGGAATTGATCTTGAATAATAAGGATGTGGATGATAGGTTTATTATGCGTTAGTAACAAATAAATTTAAAATCCACTCACAAATATCCATTTGTTTGTAAAAACCAGTGTTCATTATAGTAAATAATTTTTTGACATTAAATGAAATTAGTGAAAGATTGGGAGAAATATGGAATCAATCAGCCATTCCTTTCTTTTCTTTTTTTTTAACTCAAGCTCTAAGAACTGATGAGGTGTTTTAATTATTTCGTTTCACATGTGGAAAGAATAAATCTGAAGGAAATAGCTTAGGATTCTTTCCAAGTTTGAATTACAAATTATCCCAGGACCCTGGAGAGAAGCAACAGCAAACATGATTTTAGGTGGTTCTTTCTCAGGTCAACCTTCCGATCAATATGGAAAACAACCTTGAGGACCTAATTTTTTCCTCGTGCTGTTTCCCAGAGTTGAGGGAAGTTTAATCTTCCTTCGGATCAGTCTATGAGATGTGTTCTTCATGCTGTGTGGCTGGTGCCCCAGGCCCAAATCCCTTGAAAGCTGTTTCAGATGGCCACAGCTGAGTCCTACAAAATAAATGCCCCATTGCCCCTGTAGCTTGAGGCCTGCATCAGAGACAGAAGACACTGACAGTCCCTGTGTCCTACTCCTTGAACATTTGGACCTTCACACTCAAAAAGGAGGAAGCTGGGGCTCTGGCAATGCTCAGAGCAGAGCTGGCTTATATGCTACTCAGGGTGGGACTCCCATTTCAGAGACAGTAGTCTCTGATAATCTCTTTCCTAAACTCTACTCTGGACCGTTTGTGACCTAAAGGAGAGAAGATCCACATGATGAGAATAACCACGTGGAATAGAAGTGTTCCAGGAGATAGAAGAGAATGTTGTCCCAATCTACTTTCATTTGCAAACCCTTTCAATCTCTCCCATAAGCTCTGACCCCTATCTTACACTGGCCAATTTGATGGCCCCGAGGAATCCTCTATATCTTTGATTCATATCCTTAAATGTAGATGTGAAGGGAAACCTTGAACATCCTATAGGAATGACAAGGTGCCACCAACCATAATAGAAACCTATTTCAAAAATCACACAACTTATTCTAGATGATGTTAAGAAAAACAACATGAAAGATAAAATAGTACGGACAAAAAAACTGTGTTAATAGCATTTGCCCCATAAAAGGCAGTAGAAGAAACAGAAAATGTCATGGCCTAACTTGGTCAGCCCTTAGGAATTTTGTGGAATGAGAAAAACCAAACCAAACCAGACAAGGACTTAGTGTTTGAAAGGAACTTGATCTAATTTCCACCCTCCACACTGGTCAGCAAGAGAGGCATTATTTTTTCTGTGATGGTTTTCTAGGTCTTCCACTCAGAGGATGTGCTTTTTATCCCCATTCGCATGGATTTGTCTTGACTCTAAACTTCCAGCTTGGTACCTGAGCAACCTCCTCGGGCACCTAAACTGCATAGGGAGAAGTCTCCCCATCCCAGAACATTGTTTAGTCACAGAATATCTGCCTGGAGCTGCCGCACCTCCCAGAGCAACTGTAAGCTGCTCTCTCTCTCTGCCTGAAGGACACCTCCCTTTGGCATCCACACAGTCAATTGTTTCCTCTGGTGCAATGCAGCTTCCATGTCAATTGATGCAGGGAGCATTCTGCTGAGAAACAGGAGTCAAAGGAAAACCAGCAGCCAAGTGACTGTATCATTTTTTTTAAATACTAATTGACCTTGTCAAGATAATTACTGCAGATTGGGAGACACTGACTTCCTCTGGCAGGTTAGATGGAAAACTTACTGATTCTGGGGAGAATATAGGAAGAAAAAAGTTTGCTGTGTTGAATGAGAAGCCTCGGGCTATTTTTTAAGGCAAATATTTCTTATTCAGAGATCCTGAAGCTGAGGGAATACGTTTGCTTTAAATCTGGAGGAAAACTATATACTCTTGAGGATGTGTTTTGTCTTAGAACCTCAAAGCACTACAGTCCTAAAATCATTTTTGAAGCCAATAGTATTATTCTCTCTATATATCATTATTCTTTCTATATATCAGCCCAGTGATTCAGTCATTCAATATCCATTTATTGAGCATCTACTTTTCTTTTCTTATAATTGTACCCTTTTTTAAAATATATTTTATTGGTTTTTTTACAGAGAGGAAGGGAGAGGGATAGAGAGTTAGAAACATCAATGAGAAACATCAATCAGCTGCCTCCTGCACACTCCCTACTGGGTATGTGCCCACAACCAAGGTACATGCCCTTGACTGGAATCGAATCTGGGACCCTTGAGTCCGCAGGCCGACACTCTATCCACTGAGCTAAACCGGGTAGGGCTGAGCATCTACTTTTCAAAGTGCTATGTTAAATGCTACATGCAATGCAAAGATGAATCACATACAGTGCCTGCCTTCTAGAAGCTTGTATTGTCAAGGAAAGCATTATATTAACACATAAATATGATACAAAATGGAAAATTCTATGATGTCCAGAAATCAGATCGAAATGTTAGGCTAAAATCTGGAAGAGATTATATCTGGAAATAACTTTGGAATCATTGGAACCAACTATTTTATTGGAAATTTTGAGCAAATTCACCAATATTTTTCAAGAATCCCTAATCTATTTTTACCCCACAAATTGGGTTGCCAAAATAAAATTGTTGCATTAGTTTTTTTTTCAGATTCCTTCGCCATCGAGTATACGAACCGTACTCATCATATAACCATGCTCATCAACCATATGAACATTCATATGCTCAGTGCTCAGCCTGGAACAGGTCAAGGTACAGAATGCAAAGAGGTCTCTAGGTTTTTTCAATGATAGTTTGGTTTCCTCCTTAAAAAGCTTTTCTTAAAATCGTGTCCTATTCAACAGTTATCATAAGTTGGCCAAGGATGTAAATGGCATGCTCATCAGAGCAGACAACCTCAACCAGTGATAACAAAGTGTTTGTTCTAACAGGATGGAATTTAATAGTGGACAGAGCCTGTGTTTGGGTCCAGAAAGTAAGTGAATATGTTCAGATGTCAGAGATGTGGCTGAAGGGCAGCAGGCATAGACATGACCATGTAAGCTTATGTGAGGAGGCATCCAAATCACTAATACACACTTAGTCAGCATTAAGAAAGAGACTATTTCAAAAAGAGGACTGAACCCCACTGTAGTCCAAACTCGTCAGAAGCTATGCTTGGAATATTTTTGCCACACTTTCGGAAGACCATCCAAGCGAGTGCCCAAAGGGTTGTTGGCTCAGGCCTGGGTCCCGGTAGAGGCAGGGACTGGAGAGTACTCATCTTACGGTAAACTATAGATCACGGAGGCTGGCAAAGGGAATTGAAAATCGTGCTATGAAAGGAATGTGTGAATTAATATAGCCTGCTGAATCTAGAGAAGAGTTTCAATGGTGAGAAGTACAGAGGATTATCTCTCAGGAAAGAAGAGCTGCCACGTGGAAAAAGCAGGAGGCATTCTGGTGAGCCAAAATGGGATCCTGGGACCCATGAAGGTAACCAGAGAGAGAATCTCCAGCTCAATATGAGAAAGAATTCTGTAACAATCGAGCCACCATAAGAGAAACTTGGTGGTCTTGAGAGACAGTAGACTCTGCCACTGAAAGCATCCAGGGAGCATATTTAATGGGGATCTGAGTGTGAGATCGCCTATCAGATAGGAAAACAGGACAAATGACTGTTGATGTCCTTGATAAATTGGGTTTTCTGTGAATTTATGAACATGGTCCTGGAGAATTAGCCTGTCTGTATTCATCTAAACACCTACATGCAATCACAACAAATCACTTACCAAGAAAATTGCTGAAAAAAAGACATTTGTCCAAAAGTGCGTAATACAAGACCTACCTTGTCACCATGGCTCATGCACAGACACTCAACAAATATTGGTTGACTGAATGAACGTGGCTTGTAGTACCAAGCAAATGAAAACAAAACCCAAAGCTTCATGAATAATGCAGTATTGGAGTATGTTCATTAAACGCTACTAGCCACAGTTTCTATCTGTCTGCTTCCTGGACAAGGAGCAAAAATGACAAAATCTTATAATCCTTGATAATTCTTTTCACTTTTTTTCTCACTTGATGTCCCCTCCCATCTTTCCTTTAGGAATTCAGTTTTAAGCCCTTCAGCTCCAAACAACCTTCCCCCAACTGAAAAGAATTTTCTCTCAGTCACTTAACCTTGCTGACTGACAGACGGATCGGGTGAACGACTTCCAGTCACTGTGTCACTGAGCCAGGCCCGTGCATTGAAAGCCTTTGTCTGTGACTGTGGCACAAAAGCCCCAGAAAGTAAGCTAAGAGCTCAGCAAGCAGGAGGATGAGGCAAATGCTTAGAAAGGATCTTGCGATAAATTAGATCTCATACTCCTCCTCCCCCCACCCCGCCCCAGTTTCTCAAGGTGGAAGAACAATTCTAAATAATGGGATCTATAGCTACTATGTCGTATGAAAGTGAATAAATCCAGCTAGGGAAATCATGAACCGAAACTACAATTCTACTTGTTTTACTACAGTAAAACATAAATAAATAAATACATATATCGTATACTTTTTTTCAAGAGAGAAAATTAAACTAAGAAAACCCATGAGAATCCTGTCTTGACAAAGACCTACTACTATTATGCATCCTAGTTAGCTGTATTTCCCCTTCTCCAAATTGTTTTTTTTTTTGGGGGGGGGGGGAGGGGGCGTGTAGAGGGGGAGATTGATATTGTCTGTGTGTATGTGTGTGTGTTTATCATTTGAACCTTTGAAATTAGAAATGAGAGTAGCAGAGGAAGAGGGAGCCCCTGTCAGCAAGGCCAGTCCTGAAGGTCAAGCTAATTCTGTCCTTTGCACGAGGCTCAGAATAAATCTTCCCAGCTCTTCCCACTTCGGTGCGTAAGATGAGCCAGGGGTTTGGGTGAGTTGTAGCTGCTGGCAGCCTCTTTCCAGATGTTGGGGGCTTACACATAGGGCTGTTTGATGCCCACGGACATAAGCTGGCTCTGGCCCCCTCTCTGTTCTCAAGTTCTTCCTCCTTTTTGGAAGAAGTGTCTGTGGCCATTTCTCCTTCCTTTCCCTTTCCTTTCCTTTCCTTTCCTTTCCTTTCCTTTCCTTTCCTTTCCTTTCCTTTCCTTTCCTTTCCTTTCCTTTCCTTTCTTTTCCTCTCCTCTCCTCTCCTCTCCTCTCCTCTCCTCTCCTCTCCTCTCCTCTCCTTTTCTTTCCTTTCCATGCTGGGCTCCCCCTTCTCCCAACTTGAATTAATCTCCTTCCCTACCTTTGACCCCAGAGATTCAGATGCATGTTTTACATTTCCAGCTCATTTGTTGCTAGCTTAACTAATTTATTTTTATAACTCCCTCTTTCTGACATCCTAAATGCCTCCATGTGTCTCTACAGTACTTCTGCTCCTGCAAACATAGTTTCTGGTATCACAGAGGGCATTGCAGTGCATGCTCTGCAAGTAGTTGAGGTTTCTGTCTATTAAGACCAGCCCCATCCTTGGACCTTCCAGGATTGCATGCATCCAGGAAAAAGAAATGAAGCTGCAGGGCACTTCACAAACAGCCTTTTGCAAATTCAAAGCATTAACACCGCAGCACATCTGATCTCAGCAGCCCTGGCCCCCGGACACTGGGGAATAACTGCTTTAACGCGGGAGTCGTCCTTTCCAGGCACACAGGAGCCCAGAGGTAGGCGAGTCCGTGCCAGATCTGGTGAGCGGGGAGATTTAGTCTTTGGTTTCGGGAGAAACCCTGCTTCATGTTCTCAGCTGCCTTCCCCTAATGATCCTTAATGTCATTGCTATTGGAAGGAGGAAGACATGAGCTGAAATAAAAACATTAAGTATAGGAAAGACTCAGCAACTGCCTTCCCAGCTGTGAGGTGGGCTGGCGAGGTATGCCGTTGACCTGGATGCTTAAATCTAATAACACAGACTGATGCCTGGAGCTGGCACCAGAGAGAAGAATAGAAAATTATGTAAAACTCTGGACATTGGAAATGGAAGAGGGAGCCAGGCCCACTGGGGCATTTTTCTAGGCAGGTGGTCTGCGCGCGGGGCTAAGCATTCTCTTTGATCATGATCTTTTGATGACCTGCTTTTAGGAGCCAAGGCCACCTGTGAAGTCGCTGACAGAGAACAAATAGCTGAAGAAAAAGAGAGGAAAATGTGTTTCAGTGAGAATGGAATCACGTCCAAACATCCCACCAGGCCCACTTCCCCCAGGGACCTGCCTCCCGCCTGGCCATATGGCCTTGGCCCAGGCACTGCTAATGCCACAACAAAAAGCGCGTTGCCACTGAGGGTTGAGGCAGCTGCTGTCCATGTACTACGTTGAGGCTCAGAACGAGGCTTTCCAAAATGGGGGGACTTGTTTAGAGCTTTGAGAACTCTCTTTTATTAACTCAAAGGTCAACCTCTTGATGGCCAACCTGAGTGTTAAGCTGCTGTGAGGTCTTATGTGACAGCATATATAATATGTTTTTATTGAATTTGAGCGAGAGAGGAAGGGAAAGGAATAGGAGAGATAAAAACATCAATGAGAGAGAAACATAATTGATCGCCTGCCTCTTGCAAGTCCTCTACTGGGGATCGAGCCCACAACCCGGGCATGTGCCCTGACTGGGAATCAAACTTGTGACCTCGAGGTTTATGGGTCGCTGCTCAACCACACTAGGTGGGCCATGATAATATATTTAAAATGGCTTTCGGGTTTGTGTCTGGGAGCCCCTTGCTTTCACATGAACCCCAGAGAGGAGGAGGTTCTGGTTTCAAGTTTTTACCTCAAGGAGACTTAATAAGGCAGGTAAAGAGATTTAGCTGCAGACACCTGTCCTGGGAAAGGGTGGAGACAAATAAGATGGGGAGAGTAGAAGGGCAAGATCTATTATCTCTGTTCCCTACTGTTTTCCCAGGTTGTGAGGGAATCTGAGCTATTATATCTGGATCCTGTTTAATTTTGCTGCAGTTGTGAAGAACTGGTCACAGAAACATAATTGGTCAGCCTACTTCCTTTCCTTACAGCTACAATTTCTCCAAAATCTTGTCTGAGTACATGACGCATTATTACCAAAAATATATATATAGAAAAGCTACTGGATCTATGTAGTATTACCCAAAGGCATAATAGAAAATTATTATGGTTCCAGTGTCAATAGGGAGATGGGGAAATCTGCCTTCTTTATCTCCTGTTGTGAGAAAATGAGTCTTAGGGCATTCTCCCTCATTTCAGACAGGGGTTTCACACACAGACCATTGGACAGTGAGAGAGCTATAGCCAGAGAAGTAGAAAAGCAACAATGGTGTTGTAAAGCATTGGCAATTATAACGCTTTCTAGTTTCCAAGATTCTTCTGTGCCTTATTTCTACAGCTCTCCTACCCCTACATTCAGAAAAGAAAAGCCTCCTTTTCCAAACAGGTTGGAGGGGTACATCCCAAATCTGCACCGCTAATTGGGGTTTTCTGTCAATGCTCCTGGAAACTGGCCAGAGCGCCTCCTTCCAAGGCAAGTACAGTCACCTTGGAAATGGGCCACAAATGCCTGTCACATTAGTTCCATTTTCCGGGTAGCCATAAAGAGGATGTGTGCCCTCGTACCAGAAACAGTGGAGTGCAGAGCCAAACCATTCATTTCTCTATTTCTCCCTCCTGGACACTCTCATTCCATCTGACACTTTGAATCATAGAGCCTGGAGTCCATTTGTAATGAGACTTGTCAGGTATTTTCAAGAAATGTAGGTGGCCAATTCAGCCAATTGTAATCCCACTACTTCTATAAATGATGGTGATAATACTACCACTAACCATAATTATAACAACAATAACAACATTGGGCTTTTGCCCTGTGCCAGGCAGTATTCAAACCACTCCCATGCATTATCTCATGTAATCTTGATAATTGTCTACAGACACACACACATTCTTTTGCTGCTGATAGTTTTGCCATGTGGATTTATAGGTTTGTACAGATGTGATCCATGGTAACTAATATCAAATATTTTTGAGAGCAAGGTATGAAACATTATATTTGGACCCGGAAGACACTCCTATTAAGGTGAAAGGAGAAAAATCTGACATTAGTTGATCTTTCACTGCCCACCAAGCACAGGGCTAAATACTTTCATATATATTATCTCATTAAATCCTCATAACAGTTCTACTAAGCAGATATTCTTATATTCATTTTACAGATAATAAAATGAAGATTCAGGGAGATTAACTATCTTGGCAAAGATGACTCAGTTATTAGGATGCTGAGTCAGGATTCCCATCCAGTTCTGTTGGATTCCAAACTTCATGCTTGTCCCCAGGACACCATTTCTGTTCACTGCTCTTGATGAGAGTCAGATCCCACCAGACCATTTCTCCTTTGCCCTGACCTGCTTTTCCTCTTACCTCTTCTTTTCTCCCCCAAAGTGACAAATAGAAATGAGAAGGGGATTGAGTTGACAGGAACATGGTACCACTTCAATGTCTTGGACCTTGAGAGCATTAGGCTAAGAGAGAGAGAGAGAGAGAGAGAGAGAGAGAGAGAGAGAGAGGCAAATACTTATGATCTACCTTATATGTGGAATCTAAAAAAAAAAACACAAACAAACACAAAAAAGCCAAGCTCATGGATACAGATAACAAATTGGTGGTTGCCAGAGGTGGGGTTTGGGGGTGTTGGCAGGAAGGTTGGCAGAAATGGGTAAAGAAGATCAAAAGGTACAAACTTCCAGTAAGAAAACAAATGTCATGAGGATGTTTTGTACATTTTGGTGGCTATGCTAGGAGGGTATATCTTAAAAGTTCTTATTATAAGAAAAAATTGTAAATATTTGTGCTGATGGATGTTAACTAGACTTATCATGGTGATCATTTCACAATACAGAGTGGGGCAAAAGTAGATTTACGTTGTGAGTATGCAAAGCACAGAGTTTATTCTTGTGTTATTGTTGTTGATTAACTATTGTATTACTTTCCATACGAACAACTGTAAACCTACTTTTGGCCCACTGTATAAACAAATATCAAATCATCATGTTGTACACCTGGAACTAATATAATGTTACATATCAATTAATTATACTTCAAAATAAAAGAATTGGAAAAATAAAAATAAACAAGTGTGGATTTCCTCTGTGCTTATTATTCTGGGTCTGGGCTAGCACCTGAATGCTGCTCTGGGGAGCTGAGATCATAACCATGTAAGAAAGTCACAATAAACAATTGCCTAGCTGTGGAGACGCCCTAGCTTTTCAGTCACATTTGTATATAGTTGGATCACCCTTGCCTATGAAATTTCCATTTGTGTTTTGCATCCCTGGGTGCTTTCTATACTATGTCACCATAAAAATAATCCTGTTTATTTCTAACCATTCCCCTGATTTGCCAAGTCGATTCATAAGTTTGACCACAGATGCCCCCATTTCTGCCAATTTTCAAGGACTTGTGAGTTTGAGGAGCATTTGTAGAGTGGCCATTAAGCTTTGGCCAGGTCCTCTGTGCTCCGCCCTTCCTGATGGCTGATCACATGTGCGCTCAGCCTGGGTGATGGCATGCATCAGCAGTGGGTATGATACACAGGTAAAGTGACTAATTGTTGCTACTTGTGGTAGAAATGTAATAGCCAGGTAACACGGCTTATGAAATTACATAAGGAACCCAGACTGCTTTTCATGTGACATGGCTTCCAGTAAAAGTGGCCTGGTAAGTCCTCAATCTGAGTTTCCTGTGAGCTGACAATTCTTCCCCTTGACCAGGCAGAATCCACGGACTTCCATGAGGGATTGAGGAGACTCAGGAAGCTGTGCTCACAGATCCGACTGTCAAACATCATAGTATGCTCCAACTTGTATCTGTTTGGCTATTAGATGCATGCATAGTTAGGTGGAGATGCACCCATTGAGGTTATGATCAAGACTATAACATTGAACCTTGGCCGGAGGCTCAGTTGGTTGGAGCATTGTCCCATACACCAAAAAAGTTGTGGTTTTGATTCCTGGTCTGGGCACATACCTAAGTTGTGGGTTCAACCCCCTAGTTCAGGCATGTATGGGAGGCAACTGATTAATGTTTCTCTCTCTCTTTCTCTCAAATCAATAAACATATCCTCAGGTGAGTATTAAAAAATAAAATATTATAACATTTATAGGAAGGAGTGTGTGCCTGAATGTTTCTTTTTCCACACAAAGTTCTAAGTATCATCTTTTGTAAGACAATTTCAGACTGGTAATCAACCAAGGCTAAAGTAAGCATCATTAGCACCCCAACATCTGAATGTTACCTTGTGGTTTTTTCAGAACAATTCCATGCACTGTAATAGATTATAATACAGGGATGGGCAAAAGTAGGTTTACAGTTATAAGACATAAATAATACAATAAATAATAAAACAAGAATAAATTCTGTGTTTCATAATTACACTTTTGCCCACCCCTGAATTTGTTCAAAATTCTTCTTTCCTTCCCATCCAGGACACCTTGCCACCTCACTGACCTTGGCCTGGCTATGTGATTTGCATTGACCACTTGCATGTGGTTTGGAGTGAATGTGTCACTGTCAAGCTCAGGCTTTAAAAGCCATAGTAAGGTTCTTACCAGGTCTCTCGCATCACAGCCAACACTCATGAGAAGAGCATAACCTAAATGGCCATCACACCTTCAGCCTGGGTCATGGAAATGAGAGACGCCCAAGCTCAGCTGAGCCACAGCTGATCCAAAATCCACGAGGGAGAAATAAATGTCATTATAAGTTACTGAAATTGTGGGGTTGTTTGTTTTGTAGCATTATTATAGCAAAACCTGAGTATATATTTCTATAGGTCTGTATTAGCATTTATTTTTCTTAATACAGCTCTGCAAATGTGTTGAGGAGGAATCATTATTCCCATTTTATAGAAAAAGCTACTGATGCTTAGAAAGGTTTTATGACTCATCTAAAAGCATGAAATTAGTCATTTTGGGAGGCTCTGGTCAAACCCAGATGTCCTGATGTCAAGAGTAGTGCTCTCTCCATTTTATATACTGCTTCAATAATGTTCCTCTCTATGGGAAGGCTCTAACCCATCAATAATCATTTCCTCTCCTGGTCTTCCAGCTAACTAAGCACATACCTAATAGACACACAGTTATGAGGTAGGAAGATTATCTAATATAAAAATGAAGATTCAATTTGCTTAAATTTTATGGGAAAACATGCTGCAGAAGTGTTATAAATTATTGAACACTTCCCATCTCAATTGATTCTCACAGTGCACTGCATTTTTCTTCATTTTCTTTTGTAGTTATTGTTAGAAATGGAAGGATTAGCTTTTCAAATGCTGCCTGGGAAACTCTATTCCTAGTCCTTTTCTTAAATCTATTTGCTGGACAATTGCATCTCCCTGCTGGGCACTGGGCAGCAATACAAAGTGTTCAAGGGCTGTAGCAGCTGCAGTCATTTCTTAGCAAAGATCAGACTGGATACCACCTGGCCTGAGTCCAGCTGTCCAACTGACCATGTTAAATAGCTACCCAGGCAGAGAAGGTGTAAACACAATGCTATTTCCTCAAGTTGTGTCTTACTATTACAGTTATTGACATGTATTAAGCACTTAGCATGCCCAAGTGCTTAATGCATGTTAATAACAGACTACCCCATACATGGGATTCCATTTGGCATGTACCCCCTTTCTCCTTCCCTGTCATTTTATCCACATGCATTCTCTCGGTCTGCTAAACCTGGCTTTAGCTCCAAAGGGGGAGATGGAAAATGATGAACCAAAGGATCCTACTTTGGAACACAGTTAGAGGATGAGACCCAACTCTTTGCACCTGCAGGTGATAGTGAACTGGAGAGCATGGTGTCACCATCACTTTGGCAAAGAGAATTGGAAATCTGAGTGAGTTGAAGAAGTGAAGGGACCCAGATGAAATGAACGGCAGGAAGGGCAGTGTCACAAAGTCTGGGCAGCAGGCAAGAAAGGCAAATAAAAAAGCACAGGCCAGAACCAAATATATGAAGTAAGCACCATAGAGAACAAGGAGAGAACCAAGTCAGTGATCCTGACCTGCAGAGCAAGGAGTGAGACCCTGAGAATTCCGTTCTACCCCACAGGTCTCTTCCAATCAGAATACCACAGCCGAAACCAAAGAGTTACTTTTCACAGATAGGACAATTGTTTTTAAATTTTTTTGAAAAAAATTATTTATTTATTATTATTTTTCAAATCTTATTGTTGAAAGTTTTACCTAGGTCTCCCTTTCCCCCCCATTAACCTCTTCTAGCCCTCTCCTGTCCTCCCTGTCTGCCCCCCGCCCCAGACCCTCACTACCCCATTGTCTGTATCCACCGGTTATGCATATATGCATACAAGTTCATTGGTTGATCTCTTCCCACCTGCCCTCCCATGCCTTCCCTCTGAGGTTCAACAGTCTGTTCATGCTTCTATAAAGATAGAACAATTATTTATTGAGCTTTTTGTCCACACCGGGCGCAGTGCTCAGCAATGTTTGCATAAAATGGTGACCAAACAGACAAAAGATTTGCATAATTGCTTGATTGGATGTTACAATGTTATGGAGAAGATTCTCACAAAAGTACCAATGCAATCAAGTTTTAAAAATACCTTTATAGACATTTTAACATGAACTGTCTGAATCACCAAGAGATATAAGACCCAAATCCATGAAGTACTAAGTTTAGATCATGAAAAAATGGGCTTCAAGAAGAGCAGGAGAGATTTGGGTTAGTTGTGACAATGGCTGTTAAACACTGAAGTTACTGAATGGATTCAATTTGTATTCAAAAGGTTTGGGGTTGGGCCTGAGCCTTTCTAACAAGTTCCTAGGTGATGCTGATTGTCTTGAGATCCCAGGTGAAGAGCCACAGGTTTAAAATTCTGTTTTCTAAACATCCTTATTGCTGAGAATCACCTACAAATGTTAGGTTGGGCTCTCTTCCTTTTTCTCTGTGGAAAAGTGGAATCCCTTTGGGTCCACAGCTTTCATCCCCTGGTTTGGAGTTGAAGCCAGGTCCAGCAGGCCCGGAGAGGTCACGTGGACAGAATGACAAAGAGAAAGAAGCTGTTTCAATGAACACTTTCCTAGGCCCTTCCTGTGGCCATTGATATGTAGAAGCACTAGGGTGGGGTATAGAAGCCTGCCTTGTTCTCAAGTGCTTCAAGAGACATTGATGATCAATTAAATCTGGGAAACAGCATGAGATAAACTCTGCAATTTCCCTCCCATCATTTTATAAATGTAGGGAGATAGAGAGAAATACAGGTTTTGCTGTATTTTTCAACTTCGTGAAGTAAAAAGATAAGTGGACTTGGAGTCAGAGACTTAGACAAAATTTACCATGTCTATGCCTATGACACTGGGCTACTCTCTCTAAACATTGGAGTTATCTGTAAAATACAGTGTTATTCATAAAAGAAGGCTAAATACTCATCTATTCTTTCAGATTCTACCATGAGCCAGATGGTTACCAAAGTGGGAAAAGACAGATCAGGCCCTGCCCTCACAGAGCACACAGTCTAGATGCGTGAAACACCCCGCCCCCTCCCCATGGGGTCCCGCCATTGTCCATGGGGTCTCAGTGAGGTATGAGGAGATAATATGAAAACACTGGAATTATAAAACATGGTGGGCATTTAGGAAGTTACTTGGTCATCTTCATCATTATTATTAGCAGGGGATTGGATTCTGTTAATGGTCATGGAACAGGTAAGAGGGACCCGAAAATGGACTGCCTGAACCTGAAAGTGTTGGCAGAATAAATGAATGGTCAAGAGGGGAGGAGACAGGGAGTCTAGCATTAAAGCAGCCAGGAGGGAACATAATTTTAAAGATTTTTGAGGAGAGGATGGTAAATGTGGTGGAGGGACCAAGGAGGATGAGAATGGAGAAAAGGCATTTAAAACAAAATAGACTGATGAACAAAAATAGACCCAGAGACATAGAAGCATGGAATAGACGGTGGAACCTCAGAGGGAAGGCAGGGGAGGGTGGGTGGGAAGAGATCAACCAATGAACTTGTATGCATAGATGCATAACCCATGGACACAGACAATAGGGTGGTGAAGGCCCGGGGTAGGGGAGGGGGGAGGTGCGTGGGGAGGGGGCTAGAAAAGGTCAATGGGGGGTGGGGGAAGGGGGACTTATGTAATTAAGATTTTTAAAAAATAAGAGGCTGTGCTGGGCAATTGGTGACTCGGGGGATGCAGGCAGATGGTAAAACAAAACAGGTTATTTTCCGTCAAAGTTACCGAGTAGAACACTGAGCCACAGAGAGGGGCCCCCGGGTAAGTCATTTGCAGAAATCAAATCAAAACACTCTGCCTTCCCAAAGGTCAAGTTACATCATGATAAATTAGAGTCCCAGTCACTTGTCTGCAGTCTCCACCGCGGGGACCAATGCCAGCGCTAGCCGTCCTGGGGGACCCCACAGGCAAAGGACTCTCTTTTTGGAAATGGCTTCTTACAGGTCTGGTGGCTTTGTTTGGTGCCGAGGCCGGTGGCCAGCCTCTCTGGGCTGTGCATCTGTGAGGTACTTTGAGGTTTAGGAGGCTGGCACACTGTAAATTGTGATACCATTAATAATAAATAACGCTCTGCAAGAAACCCGCATTGCAGACATGCCAGCTACAGCGAGAAAGGGATCTAGCAGGAGGTGAATTTCCTGGGAGGCAGGAAAAGACAAATTCATGGGGGCAGGGATGGGAAGGAAGTGTTACACATTGAACATGTGTCATTAGTAACATTTCGAAATATCTATATTTTTAAAGGTTGTTTTTTTTGGGGGGGTTGGGGGTGGAGGAGGAATCTATCTCTAGGCTGGCTTTTCTAAATTCCACTGGGCTGTTCACAAACCCGAGGCCTAAGTACTAAGAAAGTCTGATGCCAACAAAATGTAGATGAACTGCGGAAACAGACACAAGGCCACAGTGGCAGATCAAAGGGAGGCGGCTGAGGGAGCAGGCTCAGCTAAATATGATGAGGCATTAACATAATGAATTTTGTGGGTAAGCAACTCACTTTAAAATCGTTCCTTCTGATCTGTTAAGAAGGTGTTTACTGTAATCAGGAGAGGGTTTCCTTGGCAAGGGGAAGAAAAGAGAAGGCGGAAGCCAGAGAGACAGTTTGGGATCTGGTTTGAAACCATTTCCTTTGCTCTTTCTGGTGTTTGTACCCTCCTCCTAGATCTTCTCCTTCTCTGATTCCCTCATCCTTCTTAGAAAAGAAAACTTAATTGTAATTCAAGTATTTGGGGCTTTACTGGGAGCGGGGGTGGAGCAGATGGAAAGGGGATAAACTCAAAGACATCTCGCTTTAGAAAGTGAATTATGATTTCAAACCAAATGAAACGCCTGCTTGCTGATACAGTGTGCAAAGATAGATTAAGTGTGTTAAGATAAAGGCAAACCTCTGCTCCGGTAACTGATGAGGCTTTCTGGCTTTTAGGGACTGCAGGGCATTCTGGGAATGTGTCAGTGGAAGAATGGCTTTTCTGCTTCCCTCCCCTGCACTGCAGACAGCTTTTACCATATTGTTTCAGGAGAGGCAAAGGCCCCTGCAAAGCTAAACGTTCTTTCTGCTGGGACGGGAGGCGAGTTTCTCTGCTCTGCTAAATTGGTGTGTGTGTCTAGGCCTTTTGCACCATGAATGAAGGAAGACTCACTTTGCCAGACTGCTGGATCAAGTCCTCCTTTTCCCTTTTTCCTTTCAATTTCTCTCTCCTCCTCCTCCTCCTCCTCCTCTTCCTCCTCCTTCTCCTCCTCCTCCTCCTCCTCCCCCCTCTATCTCTCCCTTTCCCTTTCATGATCTCCAGGGACCCTAAGAGAAATGGCTTTGGTAATAGTCAATTTTGTCCCCACATTGTTCATCAGACAATTAGACATCTATGTCCCTTATCTATTTCCATTTACATTGTCACTATGTAGGGGCGACACAGGAAGCTGGAAGGGTGAGGCCTGCAGATTGCACCCCATTTCCAGGAGGACCAGGTCTGGGGTCCGGGGCAGTGGACAGGAAAGAACCATGAACTCAGAGCCAGCTGCTGACTGTATGCATACGTCCTGTCAGAAGAGGCTCCATTCCTCACTTCTTCCAGGAAAGTCTCTCAGGGGCAGCCCTAAGAATGTTAAAATGTTGCTTTGACAAGACAAAAATCCCTCTCTGTCCTCAGGGGATTGTATGAAGGATGAAGGAGTCTGTGCAGGTCCAAGAACAAAAACCCAACCACACACCCTGCCCTGGGAGTGAGCAGGCTGTGGTGGCGGCTGCCACAGAGAAACCCGAGGAAGGCAGCAGCTGGGGTTAGTCACGTCTCAGGGTAACGCACGCCACGAGTGCCCTGTTTCAGATGAAACTTCTCAGAAAGCAGACACTCTGAAGTCCCTAAGTGACTTTCTCTCAACACATTTAAAGCCTTTCCCAAGAACACTTGCTCTGCCCGCCCTGTCCAGGGACACCCGCGTCTTTGAGCGCTTTCCTATGAGGTGTTTGGCAAAGAACCTGGGCAGGATGGGTATGCATAGCTGTTGATGGTCAGACCAGAAGACAAATTTCAACTGGGAGAACGTTTTCCTTAGAAGAACTTAAAAATAAAGAATTGAAATATTCCTAGTGAAAAGTGCCTCAAATGGAAGCCAATGGCCTGGTTTTAGACTCTCTGCCATAATTATGAATGTAATGGCATTTAAATACTTTAAAAACAATTATACAGCAAAGTTCAACCATAAACAAAATAAATAGGATTAAATATTGAACCTCTGTCTGTCCATTATTTAGCTTCAACAATCATCAAAACAGCAGTATTATTTTTATTATTTTATTATTTTTTATTTCAGAGAGGAAGGGAGGGAGAGAGAGAGAGAGAGAGAGAGAGAGAGAGAGAGAGAGAAACATCAATGATGAAAGAGAATCATTGATTGATGCCTCCTGCACGCCCCACAATGGGGATTGAGCCTGCAACCTGGTCATATGCCCTGACCAGGAATCGAACCTTGACCTCCTGGTTCATAGGTTGACCACTGAGCCATGCCGACTGGGCAAAACAGCAGTATTTTTGTACCATTCTATACCTCTACTTATTCCCTACCTTTACTTGGTTATTACCAGTATTATTTTCCTTTTTTTTTTTTTTTTTTTTTGCTAAAATTTATACTGAAATGCACAAATCTTATCTGTACAATTTTAATGAATAGATGCATCTATGCAACTCTTATACCTATTATAAATACAATATTTTTATCTTTCTAGAAATTTCCCTCATGACACTTCTAGGTGATCTCAGACAATTTTGCTGATTTTAAATCACCCTACAAATGGAATCATATAGTATATATTTTTGTCTTTTTTCTTCACTTTGCATAGTTCATAATCCTTGCATGTATGTGCAGTTGATTACTTTTATTATTTTTGCTGAGTAGTATTTCATTGCACGAACACACCACAGTTTGTTTATACATTCTTTTCTTGATGGACACTTGGGCTATTTCCAGTTTCAGCAATTGTGGAAAAAAGCTGCAGTAAACATTCCTGTACACGTCTTTTGGTGACATTGTTTTAATTTCAGTTAGACAAATAACGAGGAATGGAATTGTGGAGTCAAAAGATAGGTGTACAACTTTGTAAGAAACTACCAAAACGTTTTCCAAAGTGGTGTGAAATTTTACATCCCAATCAGCAATGCACGAGAGTTCTGATTGCTACAGCCTTGTTCTCATTGGTATTTGCCCATCTTTTTAATTTCAGTACTGCCTTGGTTGTGTAATAGTATCTCGTTGTGGTTTTATTTACTTTTTCTCTATGACTAATTATGATGAATAATTTTGTGTGTGCTTATTGATCACTTGTATATCTTCTTTTTTGAAGTGACTATCATTTTAAAAATTGGATTCTTGAACTATTCTGCATACAAGGCCTTTGTCAGATATATGTTTTATGAATATTTTCTCTTCAGCCTGTGGATTGTTGATTCATTGTCTTAACAGTGGGTTTTCTTCCTCTTTCTTTCTTTCTTTCTTTCTTTCTTTCTTTCTTTCTTTCTTGTAACCATAAATTTTAATTTTTTTTAATCCTTACTTGAGGATATTTCTTCCATTGATTTTCAGAGAGAGTGGAAGGGAGGAGGGGAGAGAGAGAAACATCCACCAGAGAAAGACACATTGATTAGTTGCCTCCCTCATGTGCCCTACCAGTCTGGGGAACCCACAACTGAGGTACATGCCCTTATCTGGGAATCAAACCTGCAACCCATCAGTCCATAGGCTGACATTCTAATCATTGAACCAAACTGGTCAGGGCCAGCAGTTTTAAATTTTGAAAGTGAATAAGTTATCAAATGATGTTTTCTATTTTGGTTATTGCTTTCTCTTTTTTGAAAGCCCACTGCGTGGGAAAACATATTTGCCAATGTCATATCTGATAAGGGCCTAATCTCCAAAATTTATAGGGAACTCATACAACTTAACAAAAGGAAGATAAACAATCCAATCAAAAAATGGGCAAAGGATCTAAATAGACACCTTTCAAAAGAGGACATTCAGAAAGCCAAGAGACATATGAAAACATGCTCAAAGTCACTAATCATCCGAGAGATGCAAATCAAAACAACAATGAGGTACCATTTCACACCTGTCAGAATGGCTATCATCAACAAATCCACAAACGACAAGTGCTGGAGAGGATGTGGAGAAAAAGGAACACTCGTGCACTTCTGGTGGGAATGCAGACTGGTGCAGCCACTATGGAAGACACTATGGAGTTTCCTCAAAAATCTAAAAATGGAACTCCCATTTGACCTTGTGATCCCACTTCTAGGAATATATCCCAAGAAACCAGAAACACCAATCAGAAAGGATATATGCACCCATATGTTCATAGCTGCACAATTCACGATAGCTAAGATCTGGAAACAGCCTAAGTGCCCATCAGCAGATGAATGGATTAGAAAACTGTGGTATATCTACACAATGGAATACTATGCTGCTGTAAAAAAGAAGGAACTCTTACCATTTGTAATGGCATGGATGGAACTGGAGAGCACTATGCTAAGTGAAATAAGCCAGTCAATGAAGGAAAAATACCACATGATCTCACTCATTCATGGATAATAAAGACCATTATAAACTTATGAACAGTAATAGATACAGAGGCAGAGCTGCCTCCAACAGATTGTCAAACTGCAGTGGGAAGGCCGGGGAGGGTTGGGGGGCAGGAGGGAGGGGGGTAAGAGATCAGCCGAAGGACTTGTATGCATGCATATAAGCATAACCAATGGACATAAGACACTGGGGGTAGGGGAGGCCAGGGGATTGTCAAGGGCGGGGGGAAAAAGGAGACATATGTAATACTTTTTGTAATACTTTAAGCAAAAAAAGAAAAAGAAAAAAGAAATAATTTACTTATCCCTCGGTTATGAAGCTGTTCTATTTTTTTTCTAAACATTTTTGTTCTAAAAGCTATTAATTTTAGCTTTCATGCTCAGGTCAAATATCATCTAAAATTAAATTTTTCTGTGGTATGAGGAAGAAATTGAGATTCTTTCTTCCTTTCCAGGTGGATGTCCATTTGTTCCAGCACCATTGGCTAAAAATACTTTTCATTCCCCTACTAGAATTGCTCTGACATTTTTGTTAGGAATTAATTCATCAAAAGACATTTGGTGCTGTCCAAAATGTTCATGGTGACATTCGGTCCATGTCAAACACTTCTTGATATTTGATCCTGTCCTAAACATCCGCACTTAGAAAATGTCCTGGGTTCAAATAGCCCATGAGGTTTAATTCTACTTTTGGTTTACAGGATAAAAATACTTTCATGTATTATCAGTTCATAGCCGTATTGCCAATAATAACCCTTCTTGCTTCTATATCCTGGCTAGTAGTGGCACGTGGGGTTAGGTAGGTGGGTCAGGGTTTGAATTATGCAGAAGAGCCATATTTTTATTACCTATTGATGGAAAGTCTCCATGAATCTTTTGGACAAGACCAAATACCAAGGAGTTTTTGGCATGGGCCAAATGTTTCTGTGGATGTTTTAGACATGAACAAATGTCCACTAATCAATTAATTGACCATGTGAGTGTTGGTCTGTTTCTGGATTCACCTTGTAACATATTTGTCTGTCCTTATGCCAATACCTCATTGCATTGATTACTGTAGCTTTGTAGTAACTTTTCAAGGTAGATAATATATATAAGTCCTGAACTTGATTCTTTTTGTCAAAATTGCTTAGCTATTTATTCTAAATCATTTGCATTTCATACAAACTTTGGTATCAGCTTTTCAATGTCTTCAAAAACTTAGTGATATGATTTTGATTGCATCAAATTTATAGCTTTGTTTGAGGAAACATGGTATTTTAACACTATTGAGTTATCTAATCTATAAATTGGCGCATCTATCCATTTATTTACGTCTTTAATTTCTCTCAGAGATCTAATACTTTTCAGTACAGAGGTTTTGCACACCTTGTGTTATATTTATTTCTTAACATTTTATGTTTTCTTATGTTATTATTAATATAATTAATTTTAAATGTCCATTTTTTCATTTCTAGTATATAGAAATGTAATTGATTTTCATATATTGACTTTGTACCATGAGATCTTACTTATTCCTCAAATTGATAATTTGTGTTTTCTCTTTCCCCTTTAATCAATTTTATTATGGGGGTATTGATTTTGCTAATATTTTGAAAGAGCTGTCTTTGGCTTTTAATTATTTTCTCTATTTTTCTTCTTTTTATTTTATTGATTTCAGCTCCTGATTATTTTTTTTGTTCTACATACTAAGGATTTATTTTACTCATCTTTTTCTAGCATCTTAAAGATCATTGAGATCAGATCTTTCAACATAAGCATTTAAAATCTTACATATCACTCTAAGCAGCACTTTACCTACATCACACAACTTTTTGGTTTGTTGTATTTTTTAGTTTAACTTTTAATTTATCTTTATCTTTATTGTTGAAAGTATTACAATGTCCCTTTTATTTTCCCCACTGCCCTGCTCCAGGCCGTCACCATTGTCTGTGTCCATGACGTATGCATATATGCATATAAATTCCCCAGTTAATCTCTAACCATCCACTCACCCATCCCTGCTTTCCCTCTGAGATTCATCAGTCTGTTCCATGCTTCTAAATCTCAAGATCTATTTTGTTCATCCATTCATTTTGTTTATTAGATTCCACAAATGAGTGAGATCATGTGATACTTATCTTTCTCTAACTGGCTTATTTCTCTCCAGGTCGATCCATGCTGTCTCAAAGGGTAAGAAATCCTTCTATTTTACTGCTACATAGTATTCCATGGTGTAAATGTACCAGAGCTTTTTTTATCTACTCATCTGCTGATGGGCACTTAGGCTGTTTCCAGATCTTAGCTATTGTAAATTGTGCTGCTATGAACATAGAGTGCATATATTCTTTCTGACTGGTGTTTTGGCCTTCTTAGGATATAGTCCTAGAAGTGGGATCACGGGGTCAAATGGCAGTTCTAATTTTAATTTTTTGAGGAAACTCCATACTGTTTTCCATAGTGGCTGCAAAAGTCTGCATTCCTACCAGCAGTGCACGAGGGTTCCCTTTCTTCACATCCTCACATTATCCTAATTTCAAAACTGGAAAAATATACTACAAAAAGGAAAATTACAGGCCAACATCCCTAAAATTTATTTGTAACTCCAAAATCAGCATGTATGGCCCATTCGTGGTCATTTGCAGGCATGTGAAGAGGGGAAAGAAATTTGAATCCCCTGATGTCCACATTCCCAGCTGAAACTGAACAAGGTGACATGCTGCCTTCTTGCATCAGCTCTCATTATTTGCATTGTTTGCTTTCTCTTGGTGACTTAGCTGTTTAAAATGTCCCCCAAGTGTAGAACTGAAGTTCTGTCTAGTAGTGTTCTTAAGTGCCAGAAGGCTGTGAGGGAAAATATTAGATAAACTTCATTCAGGCATGAGTTATAATGCTGTTGGCTGAATCCAATGTTAATGGACCAACATTAGATATTAAATAGCCTGTCTTTAAACAGAAACACACATAAAACAAATGTGTGTACTGATCGGTTGATGAAAAGGTTAAGGCCAGAGGCTTATGGGAGTGAGTCTCTTAACTTGTGGAGTCTGTACTAACTCCAGACAGCTAGTGTCTGAGAACTGGAGAACTGCTGTGGGAACAGACACCATTTACTGGGTCTTGAGGTGGGGTGGGGGGTGGGGGCAGGGGGAATCCTCATTTGGTATCAGAGTCGCATTTTTCTGCATGTTCATAGGTTTAGTGAGTTCACATATTTAGTGACATTGGACATTGTAGATGATATGTTGTAGAGACCTGGGTTCTATTTTGTTCCTCCAAAAAGTGAAATTTGTCATATAATGCAGTTAACTTGGCTTGACTCAAACTCAAAATTCCATCTTCTCTGTATAGAAAAGGAGCTGAAATCTCTGATCAATTTTTCAGCATTTAGATGCTGGTGGTTCTTTCTGATTCCTCTAGGGTTTCCCCTAAAAGTTACTGTGCTAGTCTTCAGCCTAGGACCTGGTTAGGTTTTTTTATGTAGTTTTTCGGTCTCACCTATCTGTAGGTTCTTCCTTTGCATGATCCCCCCGACTTCCCCCTGACTATTTGGTTATTCTCTCATCCACAAACCTGTCACTTGTGGATTAGGCAGTGCTTTTAGACAAAAACACCACCAACTTACAAATCTCAGCCTTCACATTCCTCCTTCAAGGATACACTCCCCTCCACTTTCTACTTCCTATTGGTCACTCTTCTTAACCTTCCAACAGTTGTGTGTGTGCTGAAATATTATTTTCCAGATTTTATAATTTTCTGTGAAAGAGTTAGTTTGACAAACATACTCCACTGTTACTCAGTTCTCTTGTCTATAATGCAAAAATGTGGTTTGCTCTTGAAAGGAAAGAAGTGGTATTTATGCACACTGGGCATGCTCACACCTCAAAGCTTTCCTCTCCTTGTTCCCTCTGCCTGGAATTTTCTCCCCCCAGATAGTCTCATGGCTAGTTCCCTCCTGTTTTCAGGTATTTGCTCAAAGTTATATTCTTAAAGCAGCTTCCCACTTCCACTCTACCTAAAATCACATCCCCCCCAAAAAATCTTTTAGTCTTACTTCCCTTAGAGTAGATCTCTAACATAATGTATAGTTTCTCATTCTCTTGTTTAGTTTCTGTTATGCCCAGATTTCAAGTTTCCCAAGAAACCACATCAGGGAGCCATCCAATCCGATGCAAAAGCATAAGAATCTGTATTTCAAGCTAACTTGAGCTCTCCATCCACCAGACTCACCGACACATCGGCTAGCCAAGTGACCAAGAGAGACCGAACCCCTCCCAGAGACCGGTTATATAGGGGGGGGGGTTGGAGTAAGGGAGGAGAAAGGACTGTGCTTTGCCGATTGGCCAGGCACAAGTCGATGTCCCGTTCCTGGGTGTGGCTAGCAGAGTCTTAGACTTCCGTGAAGAAGCTCCTTGCCCAACACGTGGCCAAGGTAAGATGGAGGACGTAGCCCTTACCCTGGGGGAAGGTGGAGGGCGTAGCTTTCGCCCTTTCATTTTCTAGATTTATTAGTTATTTATTAGAATGTAAGCTCGACAAATGCAGAAACATGTCTCTTTTTTGTTCAATCTTGTATCCCTAGACACCTTGAACGGTACCATGCACATTGTAGGTGATAAATAAAAGTGTTGAATGAATAAATAAATTAAACTCCCTAGGTATTTGCTGGAATTCTATTAAACATTCAGTAACGAGAACTAACTTTCTCAGTTGACTCATGTACAAGCAGCTTTTGGTATTACAGAAGTTTCAGAGTCTCACATTTGTATTTTCAATTCAGTTCCCACGTGGGGAAATGCTGCCTTTTATTACACCATAGGGGGTTTGTGCGTTATTATTACAAGACAAATACCATTAGTATGAATACCGCTGAAACCCAAAATTTAGTCCAATGAAAATATCTCTATGCTTGGACCAGTGGCCCCATGATAATAATAAGTTGTTGGTCTTGTTACACTGAAATTTTCTCATATTTTATGCATGTGTGTTAGATATATAATCTCAGTACAATCAATGTTCTTTCACCATCTTAGTGGCTTGTGATAATGAAAACATCCAACACCTGACTGTATGGCATAATGCAAGCTGGGAAAGAAATATGACACAGTAGCTCTAGCTAGTAAAGCACAAATAGGAAGTGAAATGTGATTTTCCTTTAAAAAAAAAAAGACAAGGAATTATAATAGGTCCAATTGTCTGGGGGATAAGAAAACCCACAAAGGGAAATGTCAAAGGGAAAGGAGGACTGGCTTCTGCATTTCTGCCTCGGTCTGCATGCTTGGCCAACTTTAATGACCCCGTGAGGGAGATCGACTGCTGCTGTGCTTTCTGTCCAGCCCTTGACCTTAGGGAGATGACCTAGAAGCTTCCTGGCAATGAGATTGCGAACAATGTTGATTGCAGCGAATTCCTCGGGAAAGGATCTTGTACCTTTCTTAAAGTTTTCCATGATGGAGTTTGACTCGTACTGTTTTTACAGATAACTGTAATTGAGCATCAAGGGGCTATGTGGCTTGCACTGGAGGTCTATTTTTCCCTGATTATTTAATCCTTGACAGTCCAAATTACCTTCATTTTCTAATACTCAAATGCCCCAGGCAAGCCAACCTCCCCACCCCTCCCATTACCACGCCCGGCCCACCCCTGCGTAGGGGTTCCCTGTGCCCCAAGGCTCTTTGTGCCCTCTATTTGTTAGCCAGCTCCTGGGCTGTGAAAAACTGTTTTTAATGTAGTATCTTACCTATTTCATATATAAATGTCACTCTACTTTCCTTATCATGTTTAGCAACAACGGTAACAGATACAGCATTCTTACTTGTCTCCTTTTTCATCAATTCATACAGCATTTTCCACTTTATTAAAGGGATTAGCCAACCCTTAAATTCTCAATTAGTCAAGAGAAATAGTGACAAATTAATGGATTAACCAGATAGGGTGTAGTCCAAGATCTGCAAGTTGCCGCTTCAGTTCCCACCTCAACAAAACAACATTTGGTCTCTCGATTTAATCCTTCTTGGTCATCACTCAAATTCTACTCTACTCCTCAGAACATTGTTTTCAATAGTTACTCCCTTTTATCTAGAGCAGTGGTTCTCAACCTTCTGGCCCTTTAAATACAGTTCCTCATGTTGTGACCCAACCATAAAATTATTTTCGTTGCTACTTCATAACTGTAATGTTGCTACTGTTATGAATCGTAATGTAAATATCTGTTATGCAGGATGGTCTTAGGCGACCCCTGTGAAAGGGTCGTTCGACCGCCAAAGGGGTCGCGACCCACAGGTTGAGAACCGCTGATCTAGAGGGATTCATTTCTTTCATATTCTTCTTCACCTTGCTTCTTTAATTAGCTACTTAAATATCCCACTCGATTTCAAATGAAAATTAACACATTTATTTACTAGTAAAATATATAATAGCCAAAGCTGTCCCCTTGGGAAGTAACACGACAGAGGACAAGTTGGGAAGATTACATGTTGGCCTACCCAGTGTCCACGAGATTCACATCAATAAGCATCCCATTTACGAGTATAAACCTCAGCAACTTAAATGAAAAGTGCAGCTACAAAAAACACTGGGACCATGGCAGGCCAAGACAGGAGAGGAATTTAAAAATTAAACAGCAAATATTAAAACAAACATGTAAACAGAAATGCCAGCTCAATACCTCACATCCATAGAGAGGGGGAAGCTTAAGAGGAACACAATATTAAGCAAATAAAATTGAAAGAGAAAGTGAAAACTGAAAACTAAATGGAAAAGCAATTTAAAATACAGCTTAAAAGCCTTTCTGTGAAAATGCTCCAACTTACGGAGAAGTAGAAAGAGTACTGCCATGAACACTTTCATGTACCCACAACACAGATGACAAAATAGTTAACATCTTGTTAACATATTTATCTATATGGATGGATATAATGTTTTCTCAGTTATTTGAAAGTCAATACTTCACTGCTAGTTACTACTACGTACATCTCCCAAAATAAGAACTCTGTCCTAAATACATTATTGAAACATTATCACACCTTAACAAAAGTAGCAATAGTCCCCTGATATCATCTAGTGCCCAGCTCATATTTAAATTTCTCTAAGTTTCACCCAAATACTCTTTATAGCTGTTTTTTTTCCAAACCACTACTCATTTGAATTGACGATTACTTATTCAAGACATAATATCAGCTTAGCATTGTGCTAGCTGTTGTGCAATACCACGAGTCATTCAAGGGTTCCTGTTATTAGACAATTTTACTTCTGGGAGAAGGAACAAACTAAGGACAATGACAGCCCAGCCTTACCGCACAGAGCTCTGTTTTCCCCCAAGCGCACTCCTAGCTTTCTTCTCACCGGCTGTCCGATGGGATCGATGCAGTAGGTGTTAGTTATTAGCCCCTTGTAACAGGTGAGGATAGGATCCCAAAGAGCAGAGGAACTGCTCAGTCACATGGCTAGTCATTCATTTGGGGTGATTATTTGCAGCTTTCTCTCAACTCAGAGTTTAAGATTCTGTGTGAGTCTCAGCTCTCCAGCATGGGGGATTCCTTTTCTTCATGTGCACATCTAAAATAAGAGAGAATATATTGCAGTACTTTAGAGAATGGTGGGAATGAAATGGACCCTGGAGATATTTTAAAGCCAACCTCCCCATTCTATGGTTGAAGAAACCGAGGCTCAAGGAGGCTCAATGATATGCCAGAAGCCCGCCCGTGAGCTTGTAGCAGAGCTACCGGAAATGCTCTCCACTCTCTCTATCCAAGATCCAAATCTTCTCCAACCTTTAATCCCATCATTGACTTATGAAAAGTACACTTGTTTTATTTCTGCCTCAATGTTGGACTTTACATCACTCAGCAGGTATGGTGGCTCCTACTTTTACTATCCGGGGTGGCTGTGTTTACTCTATTGTCTGAGGAGATTGGGAGAGAACTGGGAAAACTGTTAAGCCTTCACAGTGGCTGTGATTTTTAAGACCCTGTAACAGATTAATTACCAAGGGAACCCATAACTTTGCATGATCAAAGTAAAAATTCTATTTTTATGGCTTCCTGTGTTTTATCCTCTGTAAATTTTATAATAATGATTAGGCTCAAAGTATGAACATAACTTACACACATCAACATGTCTCCCACCATCCTCACAGCCAATGGAACACCTGCAGCACATACAAGGAAGCAGAGGGCTCCCAAGCTCTGGGAGGCATTAATCAATGGAGCTTCTCTAAGGAAGTGAGGGAGGGAGGAAGGGAGAGAGAGAGAGAGAGAGAAGGAGGGAGGGGAGAGAGAGAGAGAGAGAGAGAGAGAGATGGTGGCCTCCTGTCACCACAGTTGTGTGTCCCCCGGAGTTCACATAGGAATAGTGTATTTGGCATTTATCAGAAATACACTTACTTCAGTGTTTTTTTAAATCCCTTCCCAGGGTAATCAGCCTTCTTTCCCAGAAAAGCCTTTTCTCTTACACAGACTAGAAACTCATTAGAGGCACCAGCGCAGGGAGGCCTGCTGTTTCATGTGGCTGGGCTCTCCCACCTGCTCCCAGAATGTGCCCAGGTCTATAGATAGATGCACTCCACAGCCCCCTCGCCTCCCCAGCACCTTCCCTGTCCTCAATGCTCCCACTTAGTTCTCCCTCGGATTGATTTTGCCTCCCAGCAAAGATGCAAAGGTTATCAGCAGGGATTTAAGTCCAGGCACGCTGGCAGATGTATACCAAGGCAACGGCGGCTACAAAACGCGTGCGGTACAAGCTTTCAGGGTAAACATCAATTTCTCCAATTTGCTAGAGCCTGAGAGTCTTAGAAACCTGGCAAATGAATTGTGAGTGTGGGTTTTGTGCTGGGTGAGTGGAGCGGGGGTTGTTGCTATAAAGCTCTGCTAATGTCCATGAGCCTTCAGTTTTAATATTTGGAGGGAGTGAGAAGTCACAGCTATTGCACCCACTGCCCTCCTTATGTGTAGAGCTTCATTCTGCTCAGACAGAGGCTGCTTTGCCATCTCTCACTTGGATTCCACTTCAGACTGATGGGACAGGTGGCCCGAGCTTGTCCCCCAACACCAGAGCTCTCCCCTCATCTCTCTGCTTATTGAAACCCCATCTCTATTTCTGAGTCCACTACCTAGACCTCAACTCAATCTGTTATTGTCTGCACACTGATCCATGAGTTGTGCCCTATACTTGGAGTTATTTTTTGTTTCTCTGAGATTCCTCCATTGACCATAACTGGGTTGGAGCTCTTTCCAAGTGGTAGGTACTGTGGTTAAGTATTTTACCTGGACTATCTTGTTAGACATAGTGAGACAGGTACAATTATATCCCCATCCTATATAATAAAAGGGTAATATGCAAATTGACCCTAACAGCAGAAAGACTGGGAATGATTGGTCACTATGACACACACTGACCACCAGGGGGCAGATGCTCGATGCAGGAGCTGCCCCCTGGTGGTCAGTGCACTCCCACAAGCCAGGCTGACAGCTGACAGCACAGTGGTGATGGTGGGAGCCTCTCCTGCCTCCTCAGCAGCGCTAAGGATGTCCGACTGCAGCTTAGGCCTACTCCCCACTGGCAAGTGGACATCCCCTGAGGGCACCTGGGCTGCCAGAGGGATGTCTAACTGCCAGCTTAGGCCCATCCCCCAGGGGAGCGGGCCTAAGACAGCAGGTGGACATCCCCCAAGGGGTCCCAGACTGAGAGGGCACAGGCCGGGCTGAGGGACCTCCCCCGCCCAGTGCACAAATTTTTATGCACCGGGCCTCAGGTTTTATAGATGAGGAAACTAAAGTCGAGTAAACTAAGTTGCCCAAAGTCATAGGAGTTGAAATGCTGGAGCTGAGAGCCAGACTCAGACAGCCTGAATCCATTCAGAACTATCATGTTTGCATGTGGGCTTTCTGATTGGCTGTGGGTCCCTGAGACGTTGGTGTTAGTTATGTGTCTTTATCACCCTCCCCCCCACCCCCCATCACCACCCCTTGTTCCTAGAATGGCTCAAATATGTGTCAATTTCAAAGCAATCCTAGGAAAAGCCAGGGTAACAACCAGAACCTATAAAACCAGTAGGTTGTGAAGTTACACTTCTCCCCAAAGAGACCCAGCCTTTCCTCCTGAATATGGTAAAAAACTACATTATGATAATTTAATTTAAGGACAACCTTAAGTAAAAGTTTCATTCACTGGAATGGATATTCCTACAATAATGAGTCCTGGGCTGAATTTTAGAGCCCTCTTTATGCTTTGTTAATAACAAATCTGTTGTAAAAATAATTTGATGAGCCAGTCGTTGTGATGGTGGACTTAACTGTGTAAAAAAGGGTGCCTTAGCCTGGTGTCTGGCTATGCTAACCCACCTATGCTAACATAATGGATTATGCATATTGTATCGAGTTAGAAAGGAAACCCAGTGAAGTATTACAGCAATTTAAAGAATATATATCGGGGCTTGTTCAGCACAGATATTTAAAATTTAAACCTGTTTAAATATTCAACTGAAACTAAAATAAATTTCTGAAAAATGGAATTCAATAGAAAAGCTCCATTAAGAGTAAAAATGCTTCTCAAAACCCATTTGGTTCTAATAGAAACCCATCGAGTGAGGTTTTCATTGTTGCAGCACCAGCCAAGGGAAAAATTATACATCCATTTGGGTGGAAGAGAATCAGTTGGACTCCTTGTGGCATGAGCTTCCCTCAGGAAGCTAAGGAAAGAGGAGCCTGAGATCAGGCCACGGTTTGTTTAAATGGTCTGGAGCTCTTTCTTAAATAGCATCTTCTCATTTGTTCCCTTGCTTCAGTGAAACCTCATTTCACCTTCCGCATCAGATGTACTTCCTTAAAAAAAAAAAGGCACCTTTTGCTGTAATATCAGGAGACTGACCATTTGCCTCCTGGGATCCAAGCTTTATTTCTCTGATAAACATCCTGCAGGATGTTTTTATTCAATTAATTGGAATGATGGCTTGCACAGAAATGTACCACTTTATCAAGGTCTGCTGGACTATCTGGCTTGGGCCGAGCTGCAATTTTATTCCTAAATTCTCCTGACTGCAAAAGCATGAGGATTCTGAAGCAATTAAAACCACCAGTAAGAATCAGCCAGCTCGGTGACTGCACCCAAATAGCAAAGGCAAAGTAAATAGGGAGATGAATGTAGGGGTAAGTAAAAGGGAGCATTCCAGAGATGGAGAGAAAGCTGTTAGGAGGCATAAAGTGTAAGGTATTATGAGAAGAAATATGGGATAATATAAACAGAGCCTCTAATCCAGAGGACTGTAAATCCCTTTTTCCTTAATTGGTTTAGAAACTGTGGTCGGTAATGTGAGAAGGAGGGCTCTGGCTGCCTTTCTTCTTTGCTGCCTGGAATCACATTAAGTGGAAAACAATAGGGCTGACAGCTCCCTTTCTGTGGGGCACTTAGAGCTAATCTGCTATAGAGACTAATACAATTACACGGGATTAGAGAACTGCTAATGATACACAGATTGAGGAATTCTGGGTGGAGGGGGAACTGGGCTCTTTCAAAGTAGGGTATGGAGGTTTTAGGGACAGTGACTCAAGCCTACAGTGCAACTAATTATTCTAAATCAAGGGTAAATCATCATGCTTTTGCAATTCACTCAGGATCTTAATTATGAACTCTAATCCAAAAAAAATTCTACTTTGAGATTTCTTCACTGGTGCTTTACCTTATTTTGCTTATTTTTAGGATATGTTTTATCTATTTTTTGATTTCAGTAAATATTTATTCCCTTTGCCTTCTCCCAATTTGAGTAATGCCAAAAAGCCTTTTGAGATGCTAGCTTTATCATTGAATTTAGAGATTTCCTTATAGACTTATCATGGAATTTAGTGTGCCTTTCAACTTGTTCTCTCTATGTGTTTCACTCCAATTTCTCAAGATACAGGGAGAACCTATATTTAGGAATTTAGAAATCAGAACTGATCGGATAGTCATTCCCTGGTATCCATTTGCATTCCTTTTGTAAACTTGATGGATAACGTTGATTTTTCACAAAATGATTGTGGAAATCTACCAGCGCTAGTGAGGTAATTCAAGATTCCTTAAGTGTCCCGGGGAACCTGACATTAGTCTCCTACACATTACATATGGGAGAGGTGAGATACTTATCAAATGAATACATTTTAAGGACACAATACTTTAAAAAAAAAAAAAAAGCAATTGTTTTTAAAAGCATCACCAATTTCTCCCTTGTGAGCTTTAAAGATTATCTCCAATAAAATAAGTACTACATATTAGCTATCTATTACTATGTTTCTTAATCATTCAGCAAATAGTTCCAACTATGTTTATACTTATAACTTATAGTTGCACAGGGCCCCACCCTCAGAAATAGCAAATAGAAATAGTAAATATGACATGATTTACTCCTCAGCATGGTGTAACAAAAATTTTCTAATTTAATTCAAATCTCTTGGTCCCAAGTGAGTGCTCCTAGTGAGTGCTTTAGTGATTCCATCTTCTATATGTTCTATTCAAATGATCACTACGTTTTGAGCAGCTTTCTCAAGCTCAGAGTATCTTTCGGGAGGTCCAGCAATGACAAAGAAATGCTGGTCTAAAAATCCATCTACTCTTTTTGGTGATGGTACTTTCTTCAAAAGGCCCATGTTTTAATGCCTATGTAACAATGTGGGATGGTAACTGAATGTGACAATTTGCTTCGATGTGAGGCCCAAAGCAAGTGAGTTTCTGGTAATTCTGATCCGGGTATGGGAAGTAGGGGAGGAAAGAAGGGAAGTATCAGAAGAATAGGTGAAGATATACGTTAAAGATTTCACATATTAACTAATATGAATTTTAGCCACTCCTGAGAATGACATCAGAAAGATTGGTGTCATGATTAAATCATTGAAGTCCTTGGTTCTAATCAACTCCCCTTTTTTATTTTTTGGCCTAAGTCAGTTTGGCTTGACTATTCATGCAACCCGAAGAGTTCTGACTAGTCCTGTTGCACACTGTCTTCTCCAGAGCAGATTCTGAGACAGGGTAATGGGTGCAGGATGTTTACTGGGGATTAACATCTGTGAAGGGAAGAGGGAAGAAGCAGGACTGGGCAGAGTAAGAGACCAAACTTCCGCCTCTCACAGGCCCAGCAAAGCCTCAGCCAAACTGAGGCTCTAGACTGAATATCGCTCATCTGATATATCCTGTGTTGGGCCAAGGTGGTCAGGCCTTTATAGCATGACAGGAAAGGTGTGGCTCTGAGTGAGGCAGCTCTCTGTAGCTGAGGCAGACGCTGAAGGACTTGATAATCCAAAGTTGTCTGCTGACCTCTCTCCTTGTAGCTGGGTGGCAAGTCCTTCTTCAGAGAGATCACCGGGGCCACGTCTCAGCTTGGCTTCTTCAGAAAGCAGAACCCAAGACAAAGCTTACATGCATGATTTTATTAAGAAGTGCAATGCTGGGGAAGCAGAAACGAAAGGAGCGATGAGCCAAGAAAGGAAGGATAGCCAATAACAGGGGTGTTAAGGAGCTGTTCTCTACTTGGTACTCAGCACAACTGACGCCCCATCTGTGATTGTGTTCTGGGGCTTGCAGTCCTGGGGGAGAAAGGAAGAAGAGTATCCACAGGTGGCCTTCTTCTTTGAAAGGAGGAAGGGGCATTTAGTGTCTCTGATGTGGTATAAAGGTGTGAATTCCAGGTTCTGGGAATACTGAAAGGTAATATTTACACTCATCTACCCTTACATTTCCCCACAAGTTAGGAAGAAGTAATCCATACGGAAAACAAAGAGACATTATCAATTGAGCAGGCAATCAGTGTAAAATATTGGTGCCAGCAATATGTGCTCTGACACCTCTGAAAAGCAATAGGTGTGAGAGACTGGAGTAGCCATTAAGTGTTTACTTAGAGATGGGACTGGGGCAGGACCTTAAAGTTAAGACTTTCCTAATTGAAGAGAAAATGATCAGATGCACAAGAAACAAGCAGACTACATCTTAAAGTAGCAACTGGTTGGGAAGGCTGAAGGTTCATAGTACAGCGAAGAACTAGTTCTGAGAAAGAGAAAATGGGCAAAGAATGGGGGAAAGGGGGGCAGGAGGTTGGTATTATCATATGTACAAAAGCCAATATTATTTTAGGAGTGTGAGGTTAAATTCTTTTCCAAAGGTATCTTCTTAGCCATCCTCAAGTATCAGTGGTGTTGAATTGCCAAGTGCATATTCTATGTGTACACATTCTATATCTATACATTGTGTATGGGACTGTTTGTAATGTAGGTTTTGGAAGTGCTTAACTTCAGTGTGGTCAGCAATGACCACATATGTTTTTGCCCTTTTAAGCATCTTAAACTTTATTATTTGCTGAAAAAAAATCTATCTGGCTTGCCAACATTCAAGGAAAAGAAGCAAGTATTAGAAACTCACACAGTCTTGCCAGCTTCGAGAGATGTTCCAGTCATGCTTTTAATGTTTCTTCACGTGCGCTCATCATATTTCTCGAGTGCTCATATGTAGCAATTGTATTGAATAAAACACATAAAAGTGGGACCCTTAAGGAATGATGCTTACTCAGGAAATTGGGAGTTATAGAGTCCAGATCTGGCCTTCTTGTTCCTGCCAGAAACTGCACACCTGTAGGTGGGGAAGTTCTGTCTTTTCATAAAGTACATGAAAAAGATTAAGGGAAAAAGACCATCATTTTCAGGATGATTTCTTTTCCTTTCAAGTACTCACTGTGGGTGCATGCACATCTTTATCTGAGATGATCTCGCTAGTTAGTGCAGAAACCTTGGTGCAGTGACGGATGGTTTGGGGAAATTATGAATATGAGAGTGATTTGAGCACCCCTCAAGTGGACACTGGTTGAGTGAGCATAAGGTTAAATTTAGGGATCCTAAGTCTACTCCTCAAAAAAAATTTCAGAATGAGACTTGTTTTCTTTGTTACAGAATAAACAGATTGTTTGGGCATCTCTGCTATGTAGTATTCACAGCTGTAGCAGATGGAGCCCTGCCCAGCTCATGTCACTCTACTCTCTGATACAGCCCCAGCACCTGGTCATGATTTGTTTATTGTTTGTTTAAGGAAGCAAAGAAACAGGCTCTCCACTTCCAGGCAGTGGGGAAAGGCACTATTTTTATAAAGCTCCAGAGGAAGGCCTTCCTCCTGCATAGAGCTATCAAACCCCAATTTGAAGACCCCCACCCCCACCAACTATGTCATCAGAGGCTGTGTCCTTGTTTTGTAAATCACCTTCTTGAGGCAGGGTCGATATTATTATTCCCAGTTTGCACATTTTGCACAGTGGATCAATTTTCAATTCCCAACAACTGAACTTCCCAACTTTTTATATGTTGAAACTCAACTCCAATCATATGGGCATAAAAAATATGCACACCCACCAGAGCATTGTTAGATTTCAGGAAAAAATTTTATTTAACCTCAAAGTATGGTCTCTAGTAGCCTAATTGTGAAAATATGCATTGTGTGTGGGCCTCTTTTACATATTTTAATATGGAAGAATGTGAGAAGTCTCCAGATTATATAATTTTTATTCAGTCAAATATCAAGTATAATAAAGAAAATGCAACTTTTGCAATTTGACTTATACATGCTTATATACCCTTCATTTGAGTCCATATGACATGCAGACAGTTATAGTTACACAACCAGAAGAATAAAATTTGAAAGTGCAGTAAAACAAGACATGCATTTTAAATAGGCTTTAGAAACAGAACTGAGGAATCGTCAGGAGTCCATAGTCACTAATGTCATTGATCATTTTGCTAGATGGCCACTCAGATGGAGACCTGGCAGGCATGAGATTAAATTCCGGCTGATAGGCATGGGAGATGCTGTGATGGCTTCCTAGAAAAGACTGAGGTACAGCTACACAGTAATCCAGGCTGGCCATAAAGACCACAATAAAGCCAACATGAGAAATTTCTCCTGCCATGTGAAGGATCCTTGTTTTTTTACCTTTAAAAGAAGAACTATTATACAATTTGGCTTAGATCATTGATCATAGTCTTTTCTATTTCAAATATCTCCAAGCGGTGTTCTGTGTCAAACTTACAAAAGTCAGCCCGGCCAGCTTGGCTCAGTGGTTGAGCATCAACCTATGAACGAGGAGATTACTGTTTGGTTCCCAGTCAGGGCACATGCCCAAATTGCAGGCTCGTTACCCAGTGTGGGGGGTGCAGGAAGCAGCCAACCAATGATTCTTTCTCATCATTGATGTTTCTCTCTCTCTCTCCCTCCCCCTTTCTCTCTGGAATCAATTAAAAAATACATATTTTTTTTTAAAAAAACTTGCAAAAGACATACATTTATTTCCACAAAATATTGGAAGAGTGAGTGGCCATTTGACCATCAGTGCCTCTAACTTCCAATATAACTCTCTTGGGCATGCATTATAGAAGCCACTTTAAGGCACCAAGTGATGTGTGGGAAAGAGGGAGGGTTAAAGAGTATTCCTTGGCTGATGGATAGTTGGTGTTGTTGACCATCTAGCAGTTCTTCTCCCTTGTCTTAAAAGAATGTGGCTTTCCAGTTGGAAATGTGGTTTGAGTGGAAATGAACTGGCTCTCCATCCAACCCCAACCACAGGGAAATCATGTGACACAAGCTGGGCCAATCAGAGTCCTCTTAAAGACTTTTCCATGAGCACTTTAAGGGAAGACTGGTTCATTCCAATAGTGTTACTACGCTGAGGGGATATGGGCTTAGGGATGCTTGCAGACATTTTTAATAAGCACATGGAGAAAAACTTTCTCAAAGCTAAAGCCAAGCAGAGCTGAGCTCAGAGATGGAGAGGAACCAAACTCATTACCTAATTTGAGTCTAGATCCAGTCATGCTTGATTCCAGTAATAAACCTCATTTTATTTTTGTGGGCTAGTAAACATCCTTTTTTTGCTTGATGGCGTTTTAGCTGAGTTTCTTCTATTACTTTTCATTCTCTCCCAAACCCCAATACACTTGCAGTTTATAAGGAGACAATATATATTGTCTATATTTACCAGCCTTCCTTATAGCTTAGGTTGTGATTATGTGACTAGTTCTTGCCAATAGACTGTGAGTGGAAGTGTTCAAAAGCGGACGCCTCTTTCAGTCTCTCTTCCATTTTTTGTGGAGCCTCCAATGTCATATCTACAAGATCATGTGGCTAGAAGATGACAGAGCCTGCATCAGCCAGGCTCACTCAGCTTGTGTAGAGCAGAGCCCCTGCCAACCTTTCCTGCTGTAAGCCACTAGGATTTCAGGAATAATTTGTTACAGGCACACAGGGGCTTGTGATAGAAATTAAGTTCAGCCTTGGAAAAATTAATGTTTTTCTTTGTTCTGTGAGTTTGAGGCTAAGATCTATGTCCATCAATTAGTATTTTGTAATGCTTCTTTGTAGCATAAAATGTAGAGGGAGAATATGTCAAAAAGAGATTAAAGAGCCAAGAACAGGGAGACAGACAATGAGCATAGGAGGCCTCTTCAGTATTGTGCCTAGAGAGTGGTAGAGATCCTGACCTCAAAGTAAACCGACTGTGGGTCAAGCATTTTACCTGCATTATTTCACTCCATTTTCACCAAGAAAATATGCAATAATATGATTTTCATTTTATTGACAATGAAACTGAATTCCAGGGAGATTAAGTAGAGCCACAGATTCCTGGCTAGAAAGGACAGCTTTGAGCCCTATCTGTCCAGCTGCACATTCTAGCCCAAATTATTCTGGTATTACTATTAATAGAAGTATAAATATTACTTGCAGATAATTCTTTCCAGATGCATTCAAAACACCAGTCTCTTTCATCCACCCTTCAACACAGAGCAAGCAAGATCCAGCTATGTCTGGTTTGAGTCCTGGGGTTCCCATGCCAGCATTGTAGGAGCAATGTGCATGCCTCCCCTGCCCCTGGATTCCCCTGTGCCAGTCATTTTCTTCAACACCCAACCTGGGACATTGTCCTTCTTAGCTTAATCAACTTTGCTCTTGTACAGACAGCCAATTCAAATTCCATAATCCCTTGTTGAGGCATTATGCAGTTCCTCATAGTCTCCAGGCTATTTCTCTTTGCCTTGACAAATTTCCTGAGCTGTTGGTCACCATTTCTAACTAATTTGTCACCCAATGTCCTTCCTTCAGACTAACCTACAAGTTCCCTAATCTAGATCCAATTATTTTTTCCTGCCCTTATGAAGGACTGTCTTGTCATTCTTATCTCTTTGCAACACTAGCTTTCTTAAAAATATATATATATTTATAAAAGATCATCTTCTGGGTTCCTAGGATTTAAATTTCAATTCACAGTAATTTGGTAAAGGAGATGATTTCTTCTCAACTTGTAACTTATCTTTGGCTCAAAAAGTGTCTCTTACTCTAAATCCCATGCATTTATACCAAATATACTTTCTAACCCAAATTATTGCTATCCAAAATGTAAAATATAAAATTTAAAAAAAAAACCTCATCATTACAGGATTCCCAAAAACTAGACACCAAACACAAGAATATACCTGGAAGTTTCAAAGGGAATCAGTGGGCCTCCAATAATATAGAATCAGGAAAAAACTATCTACGTGCTTCATTGCTGTAAGTTAAAAATGAAACAAAACCTTGTAGAATATTCCATAATTGTTCCAGAAGAAAACGTGGGGAAGAGACGGGGATTAATTTTCTGAAGTCCCATTAAAGGATACTAATGGTCATGAGTGTCAGGGTGTTCATGCAGTCACACTTAAGTAATGTCATTGTGCTGTAGCACAATTAGGCCTCCTGATGGCCTATCACTTAGATCAGTATTTATGAAGGCTCAGGCTGCACATGATGAGCCAAATCTGGCCTTTTTCCCACCAGTGACTAAAATAATGCATAAAAGCCCATTTAGTGCATCTCTGTGAACATCAGGTTGTCATGAACTCATCCCCGAGATAGTGAATTCTATAAGCACTAATGGGTTTTATTCAACAAACATCCGTTTTGTAGTCAGACAACTTTTGCCACAGACACCTGCCAATTTATAGCTTAAAAAAAATCACTGATCTTATAGAGTTGTCATTTTGAAAATGAATATGGGCTCATTATCTTTATTTATATCTTTCTGACTGCTCTAAAGTATCATCTAGAAGACCTATGAAGCTTTTTGGGAAAAAATTGTTTTTCAATCAAAATCAAACACTGTACTTTGCCAGCTAACAATGGGTTCTTTTCTGCCTTAAGTTCTTATTAATTTTATTGAAATTGGAAAGTAGGCAGAGGATCCTACCATCTGAAATTGCAACACCAAAAAGTTTTATGTAGTATTGTCCCTATCACTTCATATGAAACCATACTATACAAATCTAGATTCCTGTAGAAACTGGCTTTTGTTTATTTATTTAAGGATAATTCTTGTGAATTCCATAGGGAAAAAACAAACAAACATTCAAGCATTGGCAGAGTACATTATATTATACAGTTTTACTTGGAGCTCTGTCAATGATTTCAATTTAATGCTAAGTAGTCCAGATTTTGAGTAGTAAAAATATTATGTGCACTTCATCTGTTTGTTTAAAATGGGTGCTCTAAACAAAAGCTACACTTTGTTGAAAGTTATCAGTGTCAGTGGGTGTGAACGTGGGCGTTTACACAACACAGAATGGAAAGGGGTGGT
Source organism: Myotis yumanensis (assembly GCF_028538775.1). Classification (NCBI taxonomy): domain Eukaryota; kingdom Metazoa; phylum Chordata; class Mammalia; order Chiroptera; family Vespertilionidae; genus Myotis; species Myotis yumanensis. The sequence goes on from NW_027223759.1 coordinate 11,627,778, forward strand.
GGGGAGGGAAGGGGAAGGAAGGAGAAGCAGAAAAGACCACCCATCCCCATCCCTTCCAGAGTAAAGGTACAGCTGAATTCCCACTGGCTCCTTGTTAAGCTTCCATGCAGGCCATGACAGGAACAAGATCACATTTTTGAGCAGAGGTCCTTGGAAGAGAGCACAAATGTGACTGCCATTAAACCACAGATGGTCAGGGTCGTCTCAGTCTTTGTGTGAACAATGGCTTGTTGTTCTCTCACTCTTCTAGGAGAGTTTGTTCTGTTGTTGGCAAGTTCCTTCCTCCAAAATGTATTCCTATTTGAAAAGGAGAGAGGACTTCCACTATTTTAAAGCAAGTTTCACTGAGAGAGAAAAGCCTATAAATGTCCATTACAGGAATCACATTAATTCAATCGGTTAGATCCTGCTGTGATTGTTCAAAAACTTACTTTTTTAGAGATTCAAATTCTGCTTTCCTCAGGAAATCCATATTAAAGTATCCTATATATAAAAGGCTAATATGCAAATCAACTGAACGGCAGAATGACGGGTCACTATGATGCCCACTTACCACCAGGGGGCAGATGCTCAATGCAGGAGCTGCTCCCTGGTGGTCAGTGCACTCCCGCAGGGGGAGCACTGCTCAGCCAGAAGCCAGGCTGGCGAGTGCAGTGGCAGTGGCGGGAGCCTCTCCTGCCTTCATGGCAGTGCTAAGGATGTCTGACTACTGGCTTAGGCCCGCTGGGGGAGCAAGCCTAAGCTGTCAGTCAGATATCCCCCAGTGGCTCCCGGACTGCAAGAGGGCTCAGGCCAGGCTGAGGGACCCCCATCCCCAAGTGCGTGAATTTCGTGCACCAGGCCTCTAGTATTTTATATTTGCATCCAGGAAATATTTAGGAACCATCAATCCTCAAGTTTGTTGTGGGTTTTGTTTTGTTTTGTTTTTTGAGACAAAAGAAGAATAAAATTTAGTATGTTCCCACAATTGACCTTTCAATCTCACTAGAGGGATATCACCCACGGCAGTGATATATTTGTGTACAAGGCACATGTATTATATATTGTTATTGAAAAGATACACCAAAAATAGGAATTGATTTTGGGAACAAAAGTATACATATTCCTTTACCCCCCTGGCACAACCATTTTTATTTGAATATTTCTATCTTGCCATATGTGGTCATGAACAGGAAAGCAATATGTAGAAACAGTATGTTTCAACACCACCATTTTGACCCCACAGTTTGTTTTTTGCTCCTCACATGGTGTAGGAAAGTGGTACTCAATATATTTAGATGTTTATGAACACATTTTTATAATTTCAGCAATCGAGCAGTTAAAAAACTTATGTCTTTCCATGCCTGTCACTTTGTCACTCAGGTCTCAGCTCAAATGTTGCCTCTTGAGAGAGACCATTCTTGACAACCCAATCTAATGCAGCACTCTAACCTGTCACGGTCACATTATACTGTTTAATTTTCTTCACAGTCCTTATTTCAATATGAAATTCTTTTTCCCATTTACTTGTTTGCTTGTGGTTCTCCTCTAGCCCACATTAGAAAATAAACTACATAAGAGCAAGAAGCTTATCTACTTTTACAGCTACACCAAGTGCCTAGAATAGGACCTGTCCTGTAGTGAGGTCTCCTTTTATACTTGGGACTGAATTAACAAACTACAAATGATCAGTCTTTTGTTTAATTCATAATAAATATTACTTAGAAAAAAACCACAAAACAAAATTGACAATGACTACAAATTGCACCTGGTAAAATTTATTATAAATGAAAAGTTGACTAAAGAATCAATCTTGTTCAGTAACATGGAAAATGCAAAAATTAACCTGAAAAAAAAAATACAGTTGTTGAAATAATCAACACTAATAAAACACACAATGGCTAAAACTGCAAATGGAAAAATTTGCCCTTGACTAAAAAGTGACTGAAGAACCAAATCTTCTAAACAAATTTTATATCTGGAAAATTTGACCGTGGACAATTACACTTGGTCAAAGTAAGAGTCATAAAAGAAAGCTCATAATAGCAGAAGATATAATAGGTAACACTTGATATGTATGGGAGGAAAAAACCCTGAAGGATAAATCAAATCTTCATCATAAAATTCATGAGAAGGAATTGATTCTGAGGAAAGTAATTTTAGTTAAATGAAAATGGAAAAAATAGAAACTCTTTAAATGGTTTATATTAAAAAAATTGATCAAATAATGAAATTGGTTCAATGTAGTTTAATTCAAAAAATTATTTCTTGGTAATGGTGATATAACTCTGATTTAAATGATTGTGTTCATAAATATGGAATCAATATATTCTTATGGTCAAAATGGTAGGATAACAACTTCCTACAATTTGGATCTCTCTCTCTTTCTCTCTCTCTTTTTCTCTCTTGATACAGAGCTTATCTTCTCCCCTTCTGTTCTGGCCCTTAATTCAGACTTCCCCTTCTATAATGGCTCCCTTGGTTCTCTAATCTGGGAAGTGCTCAGAGCCTTGGGCTCTGCCTCCTCCTCAGCTTGGCACTGAGAAGACTGGGCAACAGCTAGCAGGTCTCTCAAGACCCAGGAAGGGATGGAGTCAGGAGCACAGATGGAGAATTCTGCTTTTGCAAAGAATGGAGAATGGGCATATTTCTTCTAGAAAAGCTAGAAGGAAGAAATCAGTGGATCCATTTCTGCAAAGATGGACTTGGGGAAAGAGATAGTTGGAGTAAAGGAAAGGGTTAAAAAAAAGGAATTTTTGAGAGGTGTGGGGGAGATGGCCTCAATCTCTTCAGAAAAGTAGAAATCAAGGCCATCTACTGCTAGGAAGGATAAAAAAATGCACACATAAGGAGTGTCTTAGTTTCCCAAGGCTGCTGCAACAAATTACCTTCTACAAACCAGCTAGCTTAACACAACACATTTATTCTCCCACAGTTCTGGGGGACGAAAGTCCAGAATCAAGTGTTAGGGCTGCATTTCCTTTGAATGTCCTAGGGGAGAACCATCCTCCCTCTTCCAGCTTTGGGTGGCTGTTGGCATTCTTTACCTGCTGCTGCATTGTTCCAACCTCAGCCTCTGGCCTCACATGGCCTCCTTCTCTCTGTGTGTTTAATCTCCCTCTGTCTCATTTGTAACTGGATTTGAGGCCCACCTGGATAATCCAGGATGATCTCATCTCAAGAACCTTCATCTAATTATGTTTCCCCCTAAAAAAAAGTGACAGTCACAGACTCTGGGATTTGAGGTGTGCATATCTTTTTTGAGGACCCCAATTCAACCATTCTAAGGGATTTGGAGTAGCTGATATAGAAAGGCAGCCTTAGAGCATGGAACAGGAGAATAAAAAATGATTACCAGAAAGGGATGATGTCCAAGTTGGAGTTGGACACATGAATTTTTCATAGGCCAAGACTGAAAGGATTCCAGCAGCTTTTGGCAGCCTAGAAGCAGGAGAAGAGCGAGCAGACAGCAGCGGTAACTCAGAATAGCGTGTTTATAGGTGGGTTCAATGGAGGGTTAAGGAGATCAAAGATCTCCCCTTCCCCACTTCCAACTGCAGAAGGTAACATGTCTTTTATTTGAGTGAAATAATGCACATTAAATTATCTTGTAAACTATAAATCCCTTAGCAAAATAAAGAGGCATAATTTCAATTTGTTCCCCTCACTAATCCTTATATCCCAGATATATTCTTGCTATCAAACTCTACCTTCCTTTCTACCTCCCCCAAATCTCACATAAATAAAACTTTAAACAAAATATCTATTCCATCATACCCAAGCATTTCCTTTTCATGAGTGATGGCTGCAATGACCATAGGACTGAGCACACTAGTCACTGATAAATAGTCCCAGCTTCTCCTGACTCCAGCATTCTGGTGGCAAAGAGTTTGTCTGCATCACAAGGTTCTCAGAGAAAAGCATTATAGAATTTTCATTCATTGGTGGGAGCAGAAATATCTCAGAAACCAAGCCTGTAGGTCATATTTCCAGGGCAACGCTCAATAGTTCCACCTCAGACTGGAAGGCTTGCTGGGAAGTGAAAAAGCACAGGTTACTTCACAAGCTGCTAGATCTGTGATTTCTAAAGTTCATTTTTCCTCTTTATCTTTTTTCTGCCTTCTTTTTTAAAAAAAGCAGCAGAGCTCTCTCCTCAAACAAAAATTTATATCAAACAGATAAAAGTGGAGCTGCCATGATTGCGTGGGGGAGGGGAACTCAGAACTGCCACAGCCAAAGGCTTCCCCAGCCCCAGTGTGTTCCCCAGGCCCCTCCCCCGATGTCCCCTGAGCACTTCTAAGGAACAATTTCTGAGCAGCTACGCTAGATAAGTGTGGAGTAGGCTTAAGGGTGCAGAGAGGAAAAGCAGTCTTCTGGTCCAGAGAGTTCCATGTCGTCCATGGAGCTGAGGACTGAGGCTGAGCCCCCATAAATTAGATAACATCTAGGCCTATTCTGTCCTTTTGGGTCAGTTCTGGAAATATTCAGCAATGACAAACTCAAGTTCAACTGCTTTTCCCAACAGGAACATGTCACTTCTTTCTGTCTTCTCTCTGTGAACTTTGCAAAAGTACCATTAAAAAATATCTGATATAGAAGTTTCCAGGATAAATGGTTCTATTTTCAGTGTTGATGCCTTGCCATTTTTGGGAATGCTTAGCTCCAATGAAGGCCTCGGAAGAATGGGTGCATGTGAGGCCAGGTTCCACTGTGTACTAATGGCCGCATCTCCATGAAGCTACTTTCTGGAGAGCGTCCTTGTCTCATTCCCCACCCATCTCTTCAAGATTTTTTTCTTTACAAAATTTCTTTCTTCTAATCTGAGGATATATATATATATATATATATATATATATATATATATATATTACTTTATACCTTTACGTCTATTTATTTCTTAGCTATCTGACATGCTCAAAATAGCACAACCCTTATAAGATCTGTTTTTACTGCACTGCAATTGGTGATTCTTCCTGCTTGAATAAACTTGCACACATTAAAAATTTTAATAGAGGAGTGAGGATTGCAAGTAGGTGTTAATAGGGCAGGCCTCTAAAATGAGCCAAGTACATAGTTATTTGGCAGAAGAAAAATAGTTCACTAACTTGAAATTATAAGTTAAGCAACCAGTGAAGCTAGATTCAAATGCCATCATTTGAGAAAGGTATTCAGTAAAGTCCCTTAATACAAATCAGCAAACACTCATCCAGTACCTCCTATGTGAAAAAAATTGTGCCCAGGCTCAGTTATGGAGGAAGGTGGAGATGGGAATATGAAGGTAATTAAGACAATTTCTTTTTACAAGGAAATGACCGTGTTACTGGAAGGATTAGTCAACAGACTGTAAAGCGACACAAAGAAGTTATTTCAGCTAGATTTTGAATAGCGAGGAGCAGTCATCTGGATATGAAGGGTGGCTATTAGTGAGAATGGAAGGGGGAGATGTTCAAAACTTGTCACAGAGGCAACAGGCAGTGAGGGAGAAAGATAAGTCAAAGATAATGTCATGGTTTAAAGCCTATATTAGTAAGAGAGTAGAGTATCATTAGAAAGGGAGGCAAGAATAGCTATAAAGTAAGTTTTGCTTTGGATGGGAAAAGTTCAAGTGTTAAGAGAGCAATATAGACACAGGTACTGATAATTAAAACATTCGATAAATGGGGTCTTGAATTCACCCAAATCGTCTCACACTATGACTCACAAAAAGGAAGATGAAATCCTCAAAGAACAAAAGACAAAACAACACAACAACAATGATAAATCAAGGACAGAGACAGAAAGGGAGAGGAGATAAAGCATTGGGGGAAGACACAGTTTCAAAAGAAAACACAAAAGATTCCACAGCTACAAAAAGGAGGAGGAGGAGGAAGACTGAGATGTTATTGGAAGTGGTAATTCGCAGGCCATGGGGACTTCAGTGAGAGCTGTTTCAAGAGGATGGTGGTTTTTCTCACCTCATTGCCCCTGTTTATTGGTAATGTCTGCTACCTCATCACTGGAGTTTGCAGTAGCTTTAACTTGATCTCATGGCTTCTCTTTATGCAACTTTCCAGTTCCCTCTGCTACATGCTTCCTTATTTCCTCAGAATTTTTCCATTCAAATACCTCAAGGAAAGAATTCACACGTTCTAGAAGTTCATCTTGGTTATGTGCAGACATTACAAGTTGTTGGTCATCTCATGGGTTAATGCCCTCTTCTGATCCAATTGTCTGTAACTAGGCAATGGCACCCATGACCGGTGTAGGGCTGGCCCTTCAGCAGGAACTGAGATGAGGTTAGCACCAAAGGTGACATGTTCAGTGTAGTATGCCCACAATAACACTCTGTGTCAAAAATATAAGGGGTTCAAACTCTAAATGGTCCCTAAAGTTTTAAATAATACCTACCCAGGAAGAAAAGTTCTTTTTACACCCGAATTCTAATTAGTTCATAGGTCAATATTAATAACACCTTGTATTTGCATAACACTTTAAACTTTTCAAATGCCTCCATGACATGTTTTTCTAAAGGGGTTCCAGAGATAGAATAGAGGCATAAACATGCTCTACAAATGCAAATGAACTAATAGAAAAGCATATGATGACGGGGTCTAATGAATGCCCCATAGCAAATTGTCAAAGTTTTAGGTGCTTAACAAAACAATAAAATCTATCAACTTCCTTAGTGCTCTACTTTTAATGACTCTTCTAGCGATTCTGCCAGTGGGTGATAGCAATTATGAATTTGGAGGCCCAAAGAATTCGCCTCCCCAAGTTCCATTGTTACTACAGAAATTGACATCAGGTCATAAGGATCCACGCCCTTCCTCTGGATTTGGTGCCTTAGACATAATGTTAAAAGTGGAAAGAAATTCCAGGCCCATGCACAACCAATGAATCCAGTTCAAAGCATAGCAGGTCTTCGGAGGTCCAAGGTAGCAAAGAGAAAACTGAGGCGTCATGAATTAGTTGAGGCCATACCACTGCTTCTGGGCAGCAGCGGTACACAACTTCCTATCTCCTTAGTCTCAGCCTGGTAAGTCCTCTTCCCAACACTCCATCACTGAGTAAGTAATGTGATGTAAGAAGACAGAGCAAGAAGAATGGAAGGAAATAAATATTTAAGCGTCTGATCCATACCAACTTCTTCATTGTATTCAATGTTACCGCTCGGCACCCAATTATTTAAGCTGGAAACATTTTCTTTTTTTTTCCCCACCCATACACCAACAATGTCCAATAAGTCACTAAGTTCTGTCAAGTTACCTCCAAAATATACCTGGAAAACATGCCCTCTTCCCTGTCCTCACTATCACTACCTTAGTCCACACCATCATGATCTCTCTCACTTGTAAAAAGCTTCTTAGTTGGTCTCCCTCCTTCAGTGCTAGCCTACCTACATCCATATTAACAGTCTGGCAGGAGTAGTATTTTTAAACAAAAATCATATCTTGTTTTTTCCCCTTATGTCAAATTCTTCACTGGCCTCTAGTTTCATTTAGAGTAAAATCTAAACACCGCACTCAGGCTCTGCATGATCTTGGCCACTATGCCAAGATCACTCACTCTCCCCATCACTGACAACTCCAGGCACAGCAGCCTTCTGACAATCACTAGGATGTGCCAGATCCATCCTGCCTCACGACCATCACGCAGTTTCTTCCATCTGCCTGGATTGTGCTTCCCCAGCTCCTTGCCTGTCTGGCTCCCACTCAACCTTCCAATCTCGCCCTCCTGGAAGGCCACTTCATGGCAATCCAATTCACGTAGGCACTTACTCCCTTGCCCAACCCCAATTATTCTTAACTATCTGACTCTTTATTTCTTTCCTAGAGTTCATCACAATCTATATACATTTTAAATGTATGTAGTTATTTATTGTCTTTCTTCTTCATTGCAGTATAACCTCCACTAGAGCAGGAATCTTATTTATATTATTTTCCATCGCACACTCAGGGCCACCAAGCCCAATGCCTGGCATACAGCTCATCCTGTCAATTGCACCTCTGAAATACTTCTTAAATGCACACTCAGTCTTCCCTATGTCCACTGTTACCATCCTGGTCCAAACTACCATTAGCTTTTCCCTGGACTAATGCAATAACCTCCCAATTGACCTTCCTGCCTCAGCTCTAGCCCGGCACTTAATAAATATGTGTGATGGAATAAATATGCATATTGTTGTGGGAATAATAATATCTAAAGGAGATGGATATCCGGACCCTGCAGGGAAATCACTTCGTTTTTTTTCCAGGCCCTGAAAGAACATCAAACAATGCTCACCAGCTTTTGCTACTGAGTGATAGCTACTGAGTGAATAATATGAGGCATCTTATTCAAGCTCAGGCACAACTCAGCCAGAGAGCAGCATGGAAAACAGAGAGCATTCGACTCTCTGCGAATTACTCTTCTCATCACATATATGGGGCTTCTAGGCTCCAAAGGAAGAGGCATATGAAAACAAACAAACAAACAATAAAACCCCCACAAATGCCCAGTATCTCAACCATGAACACCCACAGGAGAAAGAATAACTTTAAAAGACCTCCATAATCCCAACTCTGTCCCTCACCACATCCAAAAAAATAAATAAATAAAAAATCTGGAGACGTTTCTCTAATATCTATATGTATAAGATTGGGGGGGGTTGTAGGTCCCCGGCAGAAAATAGTAGCATGGTCAACTAAAAAGACAGCTTAAACGCTTTCACTACACCTTTGAACTGGTAATAAGAGAACTGTAGTTCCTGATACCATTGTCCCACTGGCAGCCCCAGAAAGGCTTCTATGCTCAGAGGGGAGAGAGAGTGGAAGGAAGGAAAGATGCAATGCCCAGGTCAGGATGCCATTTCAATCATGCCAGGCCTGTTCTACAGTCGTAACACGAATTCCACCAATTTTAAGACACCCCAGGCACCACCCGGAATGCGTGCTCACACAGAAAGTGCAATGTGTGTACATATGGGCTGCGGCAGCTGGCTGTCCTGGAGGCTGAGGGTGCTTGAAACGGGTGAGCTAGGGCAAGAAGCACCTGCTACTTGCCTCATTTGAAGTGACTTGGAGGGAAAAATCCTCCCGAGGTGACAGAAACAATTATGGGAGTTTGTCTAGAACTGACAAAAAATGCATTTGACTGGCACAAAGCAATTAAGGCTGCCCCCTTCCGCGCTGGCACCAGGCAATAACCCCGGGTTAAACACTCAACAGATTCCATGGCGAATGTTAGCATCCTCTTGATAGGCACCTTTCTCTTCTCCCCACCTCCCACGCTAATGCAGACTCAGCGCTGTGATGCCGTCACTGAGGCTAGAATATGTCCTGATGGAATATTCTAGATACCACCAGTTTCATTTGGGTTCTCTCCCCCATCCCCCGTGTTGATTTGTAGGCTGGCGGTGACCTGAAATCCATCCTCCTGGTGAAACCTCAGAGCTTAATCCACTAAGTCGGTCTGGCTTTGAGCCCCAGAGAAAATGGGATTTCTATAAAATGTTCGCTTTAAAGAGAGATTTGCTCCCTTCACAGCTCCTTTTCTGCGTCACACACCATTAACTCACAAAACGCTGGCTATCGTCTGAGGCAGAGCTCAGGCTGGTTATGCATAAAAGGGCAAACTCCTGCATTTAAAATGTCTCTTAATGAGGCTCCATTCCGTTCACAAGTGCTGGGCTTCTCTGCCTTGGAACCTGTATCACAACACATGCCCGTTCGCTCACTTCCTTGCCTCCCTCGGGTATCATAATTTGACATGGTGACAAAAACATGGAGATGCCATTGTGATTTTGACGCTCCGCCATTTCTCCATGTTACAGAATCTTCAGAAGGCTCCCCTCACAGCCCAGCATAAATGGACATGCGGAACCAGGAGCCTGTGCAAGGTGCCTAAATCCCAAAAAGCATTTCAGAAACACCACTGACTTGACATCGCTGGACCCCTCCTTGCCACTTGGAGAGAATGGTGGTCATTTTCTCTTTGTTACCTTCCCTTACTCATTCTCCACTGTTCTCTGTCCACCCTTGTGCCCCAGCAGGATGACTCCTGGTGGATGGCATCACCCAGGATCCTAGCCAATTGGCTTCTGCTCAGGGTAAGCCCTGGGGGGAGGCCAGAGGTGGGGGAAGAGCCAGGTCGGGATAGGTCTCCCATCATTCCCTCCCAGCGCCAGTGTTCAGTCTCTTGGAATAGCTGTGTCCCTCCAGAGCTAAAACTATGCACCAGGAAAACCTTCCTCCTTGGCTCCACCTCTTAGATCTTGCACCGCTATTTCCTCTCCTGGCCCCTTCAGTCCCAGATGTGCCTCACCCTGGTCTGCGGGTGCCTCTCCATCCTTTTATTGCCCCTTAATTCTGCCCATGCCTATGCAAATGGTCCCTCCATGAAGGGCTCTTCGTCTGAACCTCTGTTTCCCCCTCATGCAGCTAGAACCACCTGTCTGGCTGGAAGGCCCATCCCTGCCCCCAGAACTCTGGTTTGAACACTCAGATTTCTGCATCAAGTCATCTTGCCCCTGGTTCAGGTTTTCCTTGGGTCTTTGCCCTAAAAACAATTTTTGCATTCTTTTGAGATCATGTTGTGGCCCATTTTGCTAACTAGATGTGTTTCTTGAGACCGGAGGCCTGGTTTCTGGCCTAGATGTACTTGTCTGATACCTCAGACTTAGAGCTTGAATCCTACATTCATCTTGCTAACTTCCCCTGCTCTGAATCTGGCACCCAAATTCCTGCTGAAAGCTTTCCTTCTCAGTATGCTCACCTGGTTAGATATCTAAATAGCACTTGCCTTTTGTTTCCCTTCTGTTGGGCTTTATTACATTGACTACATATCCATAGAGACAATGGCTTGCTGGGTCAACCAGGATAATCACCTATTGTAGTTTTTCACCCATATCCTCCAGATTGCATGTACTATCTGCTTCACTGGACCTCTAATCCCAGGTCCACCTCCTAGGACCAGGGATCTCTCCCACATGTACAACTTGGTAATGTTTATCTACACATATCTAAAGACAGCTGCTTACCAGGACAACCATGTTCCCCCATCCCCACCCCACATTTTACAGATACCATGTCCCTCTTTCTTTTCATTCACAATCTAGTTAATTGATAGCCACCAACTTCACTGAATCCACATCTGAGTGCTAACCACTCAGTGACAGTCTCATACTTTTGACGGTCAACCAATTAGTGGAGTCACTCCAGTGACAGTTCTGAAACCTAAACAATCGATAAGTCTTGCTTCCCCCAAACACACTTTTAAGTTTGATGTCAACCACTATTGCCTCTGTCACCAACATAATCCCCAAACAAGCCTTCATCCCAGCCCCACCTAAGATCAACAGGCTGCTTTGCTCAGAGAGATTATGGCTATCCAGTATTTCTTTCCTAAGCAATAAATTTAGTTGTTTGTTTCACATACTGAGTAATAATACCTTCTTTCCACAATGCGAAATAAATCCTTTTAGCAACCTTAGACTACCTTCCTTAGCTTGATAAAGGAAATGTACTAGATCTATAGCAAGCATCATATTTAATGGTGAAACGGTGGTGGCAACTCTGATAAAGGCCCTCATCCTAGTGTTTCAGTGATAAAGGTAATACCAGGGCAATAAAATAAGACAAAGAAATAAGAAATAACTATTAGAATTATAGAGATATGCCAGGAAATGATTTTTGACCAGCCAAACCCAAAAGAATCAAATTACAAACAGCTAGAACCAAAAATGAAGTTCAGTAAAGTGATTAAATACAAACAGTACTAACAACTTTAATGGTAATTGTTCACGTTTATTGAGTGTTTGTAATGTATTGGGCACTATTCTCAGTGCTTTGCAGGTTTCATTTAATCCAATTCTCACAATAACCTTGTAGAGTAAGTATGCTCCCTCTTTAAGAAGTGAGAGACAATGAGATTGAGTAAATTGCCAAGAATATCTGACTTGTGTAGGATGAGTCCAGGATTTGAACCCAAACAAACCAATATCGGAAATAATGACCTTAACCACTGTTATGGTGGTCTCCAAGATTTTTATTCATGGCTCTCATAAGTAAAAAACAAAATAGAGTAAGCACTCCCAACATAGGTATATTTTATCTTTAAACTGTATGCACATTATAAAATAAAAAAGAGATAGAAATGTTTAAAGAAAAAAATAAAGACAAACTAAACAATATTTTCAAGTAAATTTTATTTTACCAAAAATAGCTCTTTAAGTCCTCTGTGAATTAGTAGAAATAATGTGACCAAGTATATGTCTTCTCATTTTGTAAACCTATAACATTGACGCAGTGTCAGACCACCCATTTGCTCTATCACCAAGTCCAGTTTCTTTTGACATAGCAGGTAACATCTGTGAATATAATTGGTTGGGGAAACAGATAAAGGCAAACTTTTGATTTACAGATATTATTTGAATGTTTTAAAAATAAGAGTATATTCATTTATCACTGACATAATTAAAGAAAAAAATTTAAACCCAACTTTCAGTTGATTCCTGTTTGCCTGATCTGGCCCTTGCTTGCCTCTAGCCTCAACCAACACTTTCAACTCCTCTAACTCTGCTTTTTATCCACAGTGGCTTCCTGTTCCTTCAATAATCGATTCCTCCACTGCCTCCTAGTTTTAAAACTTCATATATACTCTTCCCTCTGGAAGCTTTTTCTTCTCCCTAGCACCCACACTTCCCGCAGCTCTTCTTCATCCCTCAGAGACACCACTTCTCTAGGAAAACCTTCCTAGGCCACTAATAGAGGTCAGACCCCTGTTATAACTCCCTTCACTTATGACAGATTATAGCTATACATCTATGTGTATGATTATTTGATAAATGGGTGTCTTTCCCATAGGACACTAAGTTGCACAAAAACCATGTTTTATTCACCGTCATGTCTTCCGACTCTAGCACAGTACTTGAGCGAGCATATGATAGATTTTCAGTAAACACTTGTCGAATTTATAGTTGACTGGATTCATTCTCGTTTTGTGATGCCAATCTAGACATGGGAGGGATAACAAACATTCCTAAATTAGCTCCCCTCCCATGAAGCTTGAGGAGGAACTTGCCTTGGATGTTTGGTGGCTACTGTGCCACCTCTAATGCTGTTTGAGTCCCAGTAAGGGCACATACCTAGGTGGCATATTCAATTCCTAGTCTGGAGGGATGCATATGGAAAGCAAGCAATAAATCTCTCTCTCTCTCTCTCTCTCTCTCTCTCTCTCTCTCTCTCTCAACATACCCTGGGGTGAGAATAAAAAATTTTAATGCATTAGCAAGGTGGCCATTATAGGCAACAGGGGAGTCCATTTGGCTGGAACTTCTGGGAAGTATAAAGAATACCTCCTAGAATTATCTGTCAAAGGACAGAGACTAGGGCACATATCTGCAGGCTCCCATCCCCCCTTGATTAAGAGTAAGCCCTTGGACATTAGCTCCTCTACACTCCCAGGCTGCACAACTTCTCAAGCATCAACCTGAGTGCCACCCACAGACATTCAATGTGATGATAATGGGAGCAGCAGTGAACAAGTGGCTCTGATTTGTAATTGCAACCCAACCACCAGGAAGGCAACTTCTAGGACAGCACATTTCATACAATAATCAGAAATTCCGAATAGGAAATGCAGGCACTAGACGAAGACACTCTTTGTCTGTGATGATGATCATGGCTTTGCTCAAATTGACAATTTAAGTTGACAGTACTGATAACTCCAGAGCAGGCTGCCCTGTATTTCTTTCCAAGATACATTGATTTCAGTTCTCCCATGAGCCTCTTGACTTCTTTTTCCTCGCCTATCAGAGAGAGTGACAAGTCACAGTGTGCCAGTGAATAAGGTCAAGAAGAAGAAAGAGAGGCTATTTCCTGCCAAACTTCATATCCTTCACGTGCAATTGCAAGCTGTTGGATGACAGCTACTGCCACAATGAGTGCAAGCACACAGCCGAGCTTTAAGAATTACACAACTTGTAATGTGGTTGAACATCTATAACTCACATCTCCCCTGCCTCTCTTAACCTCCCCACACTCCACTGCCCCCTTCACTGACTGACGGCAAAGGCAGCTGAACTATCAGATTCTCAGATTTAAAGATTGACTACTGACACTTTACAATCTGCGGTTGAGCTAGCCACCACCAGTCACTGCAATCACCACTCTCATGCTCTGTCTCACCTCCCCCCAAAACTCCCTACCTCCCCCCAAAACTCCTCTAACCCCTATGAGACCACGAATCCTTTAGAAAAACAGGCTCTAACCTCTTTGTGTTTGCAAACACTTCTGGAGATCTCTATCTCATTCTCTTGTGTTACTCATTTGACAAGTATTAAAAATCACAAACTCATCTTTTCCCTCGGGTGATTAATGCACTTCCGTTTTTCTGTAAGCACAAAGTACTCTTCCTTCAGGCCACAACATTTGATAAAGAAATAAATCTTTGACATTATTAATTCCCTGGGCTGAGGTTTTGTTTAATAACTATTCTGTCAGTGATGGATCTGAAGAGGCAGGGTATGTGCCTGTGTGTGCGCATGAGAGAGAGAGAGAGAGAAGGAGGAAGAGGTGATGGGAGAAGTGTGGGGCAGAAAAGGGAGGATAATTTGATTGTGGCCTGGAGATTAGGCCGGCTGACATTACAAAGCACCTCTTTATCCAGAACTGGGCACCAGTGTGACAAATCATGGCTTTCTGTCCCTCTCCACCTCACTATCTGATTAGGTCCAAGCCAGCCAATCACAGCACACGATTTGGAAAACATTTCCTCCTTGACATTCAGGGAAACAATCTCTCGTTGAAAAAAAAAATCAACACATTATAAAATAATGGAAAAGCATCAATCAGCTGGGAATGTGCATTCTACTGGTTGGAGGCAAGTGATGTTTTTATTTAAATGGGACTGAAGGCAGGGAGGTTTGATTTTTTTCACAAAGATACCAAAGCAGAGCAGGGGAAATATTTGCATATAGGCTATTGTCTTTTCCTTCTACATGGTAGGTTTATACAGCAAGATGGGCAACAGATAGTCATCTGTAAGGCATTACATGGTGACCAATCACAATTACTTGTCTAATTGGGTGTAATTCAAATACAAAAGTAATTTCAATGCACGTATACACACACACACACACACACACACACCTTCCTCAAATGAAGTAGTCAAATTGCAGAAGAGGAAATAGTTCCCCTTTTGGAATGAACCTCATTCAGGGTTTCAGCGATAGGCTGCCTGCTTTCGTACCAGAGAGGAAGCAGGCCTGGTGTAGGAGCCTGGGATAGACTCTTCCAAGACCCAGACCTGCTCAGTGAGTCCCTGAAACATTGATCAGCCCATCCCTCCCCTCACCCCCTCTCTTATCATGGCATAACCTTCTACCCTCCTGCTGTCCCCAAAGATAGAGAGAGAGAGACGTGTTTGTATGACTCATAGGTCCACGAACTCAATCCAGACGGTACATAACTCACTGAATGAATGAGATGTGTCATTTCCAGGCTATAAAAATAATTCACTGCCTCCCCCTTTCCTAAAGGCGCCTCAGGACCTGGTGCTTTCACCTCTGCCCCCTGCAGCTGCAGCCCCGCAGCCTCTGCAAAGTCCCAGCAGCCCCAGCGGTGCCTGTGCTGAGAACCAAGGGCTTAAGCCACTCCAAATGACAAGTGCTTCCTCCTGGATTTTGAAAAGAAAAATTTAAAAATATATGCAATTATATCTATAAATATATAAATTATAAATACATCAATATACATATTTCCTATCTGTGATATCCCCAAATACTTACAGGGACAGTTTTTTCTCTCATGTATTAATAATAAAATGCAAATATGCTACAGTTTTTCTTTTCCTTTCTTAGTTAAAGGACAGAAACTTCCACAATAGAATACATGGCTTACCTATTAATCTGAACTGCTTCTGGGAGAAATAGTGCAGGAAGCTAAATTCATCATCAGTTGCTTTTCCCTCTGTCTTTCTCACTTTTTATCCTGCTAGCTCCTTACACCTAACCCAGATTCACCATTGCACACATATACATATACTCACACTGGCAAACACACAATTTATCTCACCAGTTCAAATTACCCATTCCCACTTTCATAAAATGGCCCCTTTAGTTACCTCACTGAGGTCTGCCCTCCCTCCCAGCACACCACAGATAAGCAGCCTTTATTTAATTCCGTTCACCCTCCCAAAGTCAATTCAATCATCTCATTGGTTATTTCTGCTTTCAACCCCACCCTCATGACCAGAAATAGTTCTCTTCCCCACTCCCTGAAACCCATTAAGACTGGACCGGCGATATTCTAGTTTGAGTACGTTTCCCCCTCAGCACCTACCCTCAATATTTCTTCACTCCTCAATTTTTCAGACAAAATATTTTTTATTATTTTTAAAATTGCTTATTTTTCTCTGCCAGTTTCTAAGCTTCACTAAAGGCAAGACTGGTGTCTGCAATTATACTGAATACCACACACACACACACACACACACGCACACGCACACACACACGCACTCCATCCAAAAATGTTTCATTGCACAGAGCCAGTGCTTTGCAAATTTTTGCTAGTAAATCTTAGCAATTTTAAGTCCTAGGAGAGAACCCTGGAAGAAGACATTTGGAGACAAACAAGAGTTTGAAATCAGACAAAAAAAAAAAAAAAAAAAAAAAGAGGGCATTAGCATTTGGCAAGTTTCCTCACCAATCTAATGCTTGGTATTCTTGCATGTTAAATGATGATAATAAGGCCTTCATTGGGTGAGTGTGGGAACTGATAGGACAGAGTGTGTAAGAGGGGGCAGAATGGCTGGCACATGGTCAGCAGAAGTCACATCGTATTGGTTTCTTTGTCCTCACGGGTCAGCCTTGCTACCGGCTCCAGACTCACTTCAGGGATGACTGGGGTGTGTAGCCTTGGGGCTCACTTCATGGCCCATGCCTCCCACACTTCCCATTGTCAGCATGACTATCTGATCACGTTCTCCCATCTCCCACTCTTCCTTGCTTCCCTTCCTAACGTCGCCTTTGAAAAGCAATCATACAACACAATCTCTTCTTTCCAAGGCACGCAGAAAAAATTAAATATTTGAAAACCCTTCATTCATGACATCGCTCTCTCCAAAGGGGATCAAGCAAGCTGTCCGGGGCTGCCACACGAGCACCTGTGCCTGGTAACCATCTCCCTAGCAACAGGCTTCCCGATGGCCAGTTGACATTCCTTTTGAAGCTCTAACAGTTTCCAAAGCATGTCTGCTTCTCCCACTTTGATTAATCAACATCACCTCCTCCAGTGTGTGTTTAAGGGAAATAATGGATTACTGCTCCACTAAAGTTGAATGGCAGAGGGTTTTGATGAATTTCAGGAAGAAAAGGCCAAAAAAATATCTGCAATGCCTTGAAAAGGAAAAACCTAAAAACCTGTCTTTCTTTGTTGCCTGCATTCTTGTAAACAATGATGTTCATAAAAGTAATCTTTCAAATCAAGAACAATTGCCCCGTCTCACCAAGGTTTTGGGGGTCGTCCAGTGGTTCCAGCTTTATTTTTTCTGCTTTGAATACTTGAAATCCCACAGATACTTGTGTCATAAGAGTAACACTTATCACAGTGGTCGATGTCATCTCCCAGGGATTCTTAGAACTCTGTGTTCAGAGAGTCTGACAACGCTTTTGGACTGTGCCTTTTGTTTCCTGGCAGGAAACATTAAAATGTGTTTTTGAAGATACATTTTTTCAGGGAAAGTTTTGTGTTGTTTCTCTCTCTCTCTCTCTCTCTCTCTCTCTCTCCCTGGGAATCTTTTCCCCAGGCTTAGAAAGTTCTTACATTTCTATGACACCAGAAATTTGTCTATGTCTCCTCTTTGCCTTCCTGTGCTGGGACCAGAATTCTTGATTTGTCTTAATCTGCCTCAGGGTCTCATCCCCAATTGATTAAGATCTTTAAAGCAGAGGTGCGCCATTAAAATGGATCGCCTATTAGCTGCTGACTTTCTCCTTTAAATCCCTAAATCAGTGGTTCTCAACCTTGGCTGCACATTAGAATCACCTGGGAATCCTTTTAAAATCCTGGGCCTCAAAGGCCCAGAAATCAGGATTTTAAAAAGATTCCCAGGTGATTCTAATGTGCAACCAAGGTTGAGAACCACTGCCCTAAATGCTTTTGAAAAGGTGAACTAAGAAAGTGGAATCAGCTCTGTCATGTATCCAGGTCTAAGTACTTAAATGGTAATTCGTGACTTTTTAAGTCAAAATGGGTTATTCACTGCCTGCCACGGGAGAATACAAAAGAAGCCACGAGCCTCATTTCATATGTTATTATCATGTGCTGACAATCCATTTGCCCCTGTCTTGCACGCAGTCATTTTAAAGATGACTCACAGAATGAATTAACACTGATTTTTTTCTCTGGACTTTAGGAAGGATACTAAATGGGGGGCAGCTTTTTTTTTTTTTTAACAAGCAGGTCTTTCAGGGATTCCTCAAAGTCTCCACAAGGTGGCACACCAGCACAACATGAAAAAGGAATGATGTCCCAGGGGGCCAGCTCCCAGCCTCTGTTAATGGCTTGATTTTCCACTTACAAGCAAGAAAATGCCATGGAAACTTTTGTTTTCCTCTTTGAGGGAAGGAGGAGGGAAGGGGATGGAGGTGGCACAAAGCCCCCTTCCACTGTGTGTTTCGCGCTGCCCATAGCCACGTCTGGACATTATACATCATGCATAGTCGGAATCCAGCATTTTCTCCACAGCCCATTCTAAGCAAAAAGGAACCAGCATGTTGTGTTGAGCTTAAAAACATCCAAAGTCACAAGTAAGGGGAATGAAGAAAATCATCTGAGCAGAGGGGAATACATCAGCGGGTTTATTTGGACAGCAGGAACTGGGCAAGTAACTAGAATTTACCAGGTGGCTGGTTCCAGGTGCCAATGGGTCCTTACCTGGAACTCGTCCTGCTTCTCATGCAGAGACAGGAAACGACTTCACAGTTTTACCTTAAAACCTCATCTGTGCTCACAGCCCCTTCCACTGACACCCGCCCCCAACATAATGCCCTTTTCTTATTATCCCCCTGTAATCAGTTGCTGGCCATTCCACAGGAGCTGCTGAGCAGAGGGGGGCGTTGCTCCCTTCTGAATGAACTCACGTCCCGGCGGCTGTGTCCAGCCGAGTCCAGTGCCTCTACCTGTCCACCCCCCGCATTCCCGGGCGCACGGATGTCCATACAAAGTACCGTTAGACCATGTGCACCGGGCTCTGCCTAATCTCGTTAGATTTCTCATTTCCAGCGCAATCCCGTCATGGCGCTGTGCACCGGTGCCCAGATTAGTGGCTTGTCAGGACGGTGCCCCACTAATGAGCTAATCCAAATAATGCTCAAATCCCAAATCAGATTGAAGACGATCCAGTCTGGCTAGAATTAGAGAGTGAGACACGCTGGCTGGAGGAACAAGTGCTCATTCTCTTTGTTTTGCCTCAGAATGAAATAGGTGGAGCGCTGTCAAACCCCAGAGATTGTTTTCCTGTGCACGACATTAACCTCCATGACACAATTGGGAATAATAAACAGAAAAGAGTACATCTGTATGGATTGGTATAAATTTCCCTTAGAGGGTTAGAAAACACACATACACACACATATGCAAGCTTAATATATTCAGCAGATCTATGTCCTTCACAGCTTCTAGTTTTCCTGCCTTTCCTGTGAGGTTGGCCTCAAGACCTTGCAGATTTTGCATCTGATGTATTTCAATGGCGACCTTAGGATGTAGGGTTAGGCCAAAAAAAAATTGTTTTAAAGCTTATTTGTTTCCTTATTTTCCCTCAGGGTAAAGCTGGGCTCCAGAAATCCCAAAATGTATTCTAGCAAAGTTCAGGTCAGGCCCTTAACAAAGGAGCTAGGAACACAGAATGCAGTCAGGGTCATTGTGGTTTCAGGTGTTCTTGAAAATAAAGCCGTGGCTTAAAAAGTGGGTGCTTAAATTGGTTTCTTATTTCTGCAATTTTCTAGTCTCTTTGAGAATGAGAGAAATGGTTTCTGCTGGCCAAAGGCAGATTTTAGGATGACCAGCCAGTGGGCCAAGGCAGAGCAGTGGAATAGCTGTGGTCCGTTCTCCCCCAGCACAGCAGCTCGGGCCCGCACCGGGGCAGAGCTAGTCTTCGACCTTGTTGCTGGATGAAGCCCAAAGAACAGAGTTTGACTCTTAAGAGTCAAGTTCGGGTAGCCTCTCAGAGTACATATACGGACCATTCTGTACCCTGACTTTTTTTTTTTTTTTTTTTTTTTTTTTGCAATTTAAATTTATTTATTTATTTATTTATTTTTTAAATTAAATCTTTATTGTTCAGATTATTACATTTGTTCCTCTTTTTTTCCCCCCATAACTCCCCTCCTTCCAGCTCCCACCCCACCCTCCACCCTCACTCCCCACCCACTGTGTTCATCCATAGGTGCATGATTTTTGTCCAGTCACTTCCCGCATCTCCCACACCCCTTTTTCCCCCAAGAATAGTCAGTCTATTCCCTTTCTATGTCCCTGATTCTATTATAATCACCAGTTCATTCTGTACATCAGGTTATTTATTCACTTGATTCTTAGATTCATTTGTTGATAGATGCATGTTTGTTGTTCATAATTTGTATCTTTACCTTTTTCTTCTTCTTCCTCTTCTTAAAGGATACCTTTCAGCATTTCATATAATACTGGTTTGGCGGTGATGAACTCCTTTAGCTTTTCCTTATCTGTGAAGCTCTTTATCTGACCTTCAATTCTGAATGATAGCTTTGCTGGATAAAGTAATCTTGGTTGTAGGTTCTTGGTATTCAGCACTTTGAATATTTCTTGCCATTCCCTTCTGGCCTGCAAAGTTTCTGTTGAGAAATCAGCTGACAGTCGTATGGGTATTCCCTTGTAGGTAATTGAGCCTCTTTCTCTTGCTGCTTTTAAGATTTTTTCTTTGTCTTTTGCTCTTGGCATTTTAATGATGATGTGTCTTGGTGTGGTCCTCTTTGGATTCCTTTTGTTTGGGGTTCTCTGCGCTTCTTGGACCTGTAAGTCCATTTCTTTCACCAGGTGGGGGAAGTTTTCTGCCATTATTTCTTGAAATAGGTTTTCAATATCTTGCTGTCTCTCATCTTCTGGCACTCCAATGACTCTGATATTAGACCGCTTAAAGCTGTCCCAGAGGCTCCTTACACTATCTTCACACTTTCGGATTCTTTTTTCATTTTGCTTTTCCAATTGGGTGTTTTTTGTCGAATCTTTGGTTTGATTATTGTACTCCTCTGGTCTGCTATTGGGTATAATATTCTTTATTTCAGTCCATGTATGCTTACTTTCTAATTTCTTTATCGTAGCATCGAGGGTCTCATTAGTTTTCGTGAGGCTCTGCACAAATTTATGGCAAGCCCTCAAAATTGCGATTCTTAGCTCCATATCCTCCATTTCTGTCATGTTTTTTTGTCTCCGCATCTTTTATGCTTTCTTGGTGCACCCCCTTGTGGTCTCTGTGCGCAGTCTTGTTCTAGCCAAGCCTTAATTGTTGTAGTTAACACTAGAGGGATTTGACCCCCAGGCCGACTGGCTATAGGATTCAGCTGTATGGAAAACGTCTGCCTTCTGGGGAGGCGCTAATCCAGCCTTTGCCTGAGGCGATCGGCAAATGGCTGTGCGCAGGCTTTGGGCGGGGCGGGCTCCACAGGGCGGGCGGAGGGAGCAGTTATGGCCACGCTCAGTCCCGTTCCCAGAGGCTCTGCTTCTCAGAACCCCGGCAGCTGCTGCAAACCTCGGAGAGAAAGCTGCCCTCAGGTTCCAACTGATGCCGGATAATCCCGCTTCTCCCGTTTGAGTCTGGGTCCCTAGAGACTCGCCCGGATCTGGAGCCCAGAGTCTGAGACTCACTCCCGACAGAAAACGACAACCGCGCCCTCAGCCACCAGCCCGCTTTGCGCGCGCACCTCGGTACCTTTGTATTTTCCACACTGCGCCACCTCTGAGCCTCGATTTGCTGTTCTCTTTCCTTCTAGTTGTAGAGTCTCTCTTCAGCCAGCCTTCCTGTGGTTCTGGGCGATGTCCGTTCAGTCTTTTAGTTGTATTTTTGAAATGGTTGTTTGCGGTAGCGGTCTCCGGTGTTTACCTACGCCGCCATCTTGGTCTCCTGTACCCTGACTTTTATGTTGGTCCTCACCTCAGTGCTTTCCATGCCCCAGGGTCTACAGAAAAAAAAAAGGTTTGTTTAATGAAGTACTGATAAAGTGCTGCAGGTTTAAACCATCTCTCCTCACTTTGCATTTCCCTTTGATACTCTGTGTTTAGTTTTATAGTCAGAGGATCTGAAAGAGGCCAGACTCAAAAAGCTATGTATGATTTCATTTATATCAATTTTTAGAAAAGGCAAAATCATAATAACTGAAATCCAGATCAATGGTTGCTTGGGGTGTGGGGAGAGGGACTGACAGCAGAGAGTCAAGAGGGAACTTTTGGGGTGGATGGAAATATTCTGAACATTATTGTGGTGCTAATTACACAAAGGTATACACTTATCAAAACTCACAAAATTTTACTTTTAGTATAGGTCAATTTTAGCGCACATAGATTACACTTCAGTTACAAATTTTTTTTTTAATTCTTTGGGGATGAAGAAGTTTTTAAATTTTGTAAAACTGCCATAAAAGCAAACACAACAGCCAGTGTGAGCCATTTTGTAATTTGCATCTGTTTTTGCCTATATCCCATTAGCTTCAGGGCTACAATAACATCTGAAGAAAATCAGAATGATGTAAGTAGGTAGATATAAGCAAGTAGGTGTAGGTAATAATACCACCGTATTTTCTCAGGCCTCTGCAGCCTTCCTGAGTTTCTTATTTTTTAAAAAGACATTTTAATGACTTTTAGAGAGAAAGGAATGGAGAAGAAGAGAGAGAAGCATCGATGTGAGAGCAATACATCCATCACCTGTCTCCTGCACACCCCCTACCGACGATCAAGCCCAAAACCCTGGCAGGTGCCCTGACCAGGAAAGGAACCGGCAACCTTGGTGTATAGGACAACACCCAACCAACTGAGCCACCCCAGCCAGGACCCTGAGTGTCTTTACCTAACGCATAGGGAATGTGAACCTGCTCATATTAACTTGCTAGAAGTTGGCCAGTCGATGACCTAAGCTGCTTGTTAACCGCACCCGGCGCAACCAGCTCTGCCATCCTTCTCCCCTTGCCCTACCTGGACACTAATAACAGCAGTCACCACAGGCTGCCTCCTCGGCTTGGCCCAGGAACAGGGTGCAAATCGATGATCATTTTTCTTGGCGAATTATGACACAGGCACATTGACTCACCCTGGAAGAAAGCAGCCTCTGCCAATATTGTAAAGCAGCCAGGAGAGAGATGAGAGGCCCGCTCGGGCCTCTCTGCCTCCCTGCTGACTCTCATTACCCAGCCGGAATTTTACAATCCTCCCTTCCCACTTGCTCCCCCTCCCCACCGCCCCCCCCCCCAAATTGGATCTGAGGACGCTGCACTGGGCAGACTGGCTGCTTCTTTTGTGTGCCCACTGCTGCGGAGTGGATTGGGCTCCTAATGAGCTTTGACACTAATGGAACTGTGAGACGGTGTGATTGTGGATTCTCCCCCCATGCAGCGTGGACCTGGCAGGAAGTGACCCCAGACTCTGCACCCTTTCACCCTCCAAAGAATTCTATGGAAACCATCCTCCGCAGCCAGCTGGGGCCCTCCATCCACCCTCCCCCCCCCCCCCCTCGGTTCAGTTTCCTCTCCCCTCCATCATCCTGCAGGTGGCTGAGAAGAAGGTTTTATGGCCTGATGCGTGGTGGGTTGGTTGACAGCGCCGGGACCGTCTCTAATTCAGGGAGGCCATGGAGCATAGAGGTGAGATTGGAAAGGGGAACTGGGGCCCATAAAAACAAAGACTTGCCCCACTGGCGTTTAAAAAGCGATCCGAGGAGGAAGGGGACCAGGGACTGTGCGGTTGTTTTCTATTAGATGCTTAACAACGTGTGTAAGTGGAGGCGATTTAAGAAAAAAACAACAACATGTGCTTCTGTAATTTCCACGTTGTGTGTGGTACAGGTGTAAGAGACTGCAGCTAACTATTGAACTGTGAGCTAATTATAGGAAGAAACAGATGTTGTCCTCTAACGAGGAGACGGAGGCGCAAGATCCTGCCTGGCGAGGAAACGGGAGGAAGCCTGTTGCAGGGCTTCGCGGTGCTGGCTGATTCCTCTCGAAATATTCCCTGCCACACACGGTCACGGCCCGTTCTCACATCCGCTCCAGCAGGTGATAAGTAATTTTCACCTCCCTGTGTCTGGGGAGAGGACTAGGTCCCCATTTTATTAACCTCTATGCTTCTTTCAGTTTATTTCCCAGAAGTGAATCATTCCTGGCCCCCAGCTGTGTATTGGCGGGAGGGGTGCCCCTTTGATTTCTCTCAGTCCATTCCCAGTGTGCTGGGTTTCCAGAACAATCAGATATTCCCAGAGCTGTCAACTGTTTATCAGGCGATATAGACGCTTTCCTAGACCACATTTTCTGTGTCTTGGTGTTACAGTCTTCTCCCCGAAGTCCCTTACAGGTGACTACACTTCTCTTCAGCGTCATGGAATGCCGGACCCAGAGGGTGTGTTGGTGAGTATAAATGCGACTTCCCAGTTAGATGTCATTCCGCACAGACAGGGCAAGTGTGCGCCTAAGATGGTATTTTTTAAAGTGCTCATCACTGACTTTCACGTGGACCGAAGTATTCAGAACGCGGTCAACCTCCATACCTTGCCAGGAGGGAAAGAGTTGACATCCCAGTTCGCCGAAGAGGCAGGTGCTCTGTTTCATTCCTCAAAGCTAAACGTGCTCCTTTTTGGCCACATGACGAGTAGGCAGTTTAAAGTGACCGTCCCCCCAGCCTACCACCACCCCCCCCACCCGGAGTATAAAGTATTATTTACTGTGCCATCGAATGAAAAACAAGGGCTCGCTATAGCAACCGCCCTAACAAGAGGCACTATTCACAAGCCACCTTGCCCGCCAGGGGCGGGCCCACGGAGTACCTTTCTGAAAGCGCTTGTGGGCCAGCGGGTGGCACATGCATCCTTTATGGCTTGTCCCATAAAAGGGTTCTGGGCAGACGGGATTGCTTTAGGAAGGGACAGGGAGTGCCCACAGCTATGTTTTTCTGTACTTGAGGATTAGTGGACATTTAATTGAAAATAAAACACAGAGCAACTGTAGTGGCCACTGAAAGGAAGAACAAAGGGTTCTTCATGCAGCCGGCCCACCACATGGCGGCCGAGGGAGCCTGCTGCAGCCTCATCTGCTGGCTCTCATGCACCAGCCCCGGCCTGAGGATAATCGCCCATCCTGTCGCGCCGTCTGCGACCCACGCATCCCTGAAAGAGCCAGGGAGGCATCTGCCACACGGCCCCGGAAGGGTGTGTTTCATTTGTGTGCTGGTTCATGTGTCCACCTAAGGTCAATGTCTGTTCCCTCTAGCCTAGTAAATAACCTTTTCTTATGTCTTCCCCCTGTACTTTCTATCTGCCCCCCACCCCCGTTTACTTTCTAGAGCAGCGGTTCTCAACCTGTGGGTCGCGACCCCTTTGGCGGTCGAACGACCCTTTCACAGGGGTCGCCTAAGACCATCCTGCATATCAGATATTTACATTACGATTCATAACAGTAGCAACATTAGTTATGAAGTAGCAACGAGAATAATTTTATGGTTGGGTCACAACATGAGGAACTGTATTTAAAGGGCCAGAAGGTTGGGAACTACTGTTCTAGAGCCTTCTTTGGCCCACCTACTATCTCTAAAATCTTTCTTCCACTGCCTTTTTGAAACCTCTGGGGAAATAATCTCTCTCCCTATGAATTTTGAGGAAGACAGATATTAATTACAACACACTGTAGGCAAAGATTAGGTAAGAATGAAGGGCTGAGAGGACTTTATCCTCCCAAAGACAATGACCCAAAGTCTCTGGCTAATCTGAGCGGCCCCCTTAAAGCTTCCTAGGTATGAGAGAGGCACATTTTCTCTTGCTGCTGTGTTTCATCCCTTTCTATCCCCAAATAATAGCTTCAGGTGTACTCTGCCACGGACGCCTCCAGCTCTGAGCCTCCATGTGAAGGTGACATTTGTCTAAGGGTCCCTTTCCCTACTGCTTTCTGCTTTAGAATGGCAAATGTTATCCCTCAGGAATGTCACTGCTCCTGACTGCGGCTAGAAGTCAGAGCATCTTCCAGCTGGTGACATCTGGGAGCTCGAAAGGCCAGGTCCTCAGTTTGTGTATAATGCTGTTCGCTTCCCTGATTCAAAGTGGCAACATCCTAGGTATTGCTGCTTCGTGAATATTATGCTCAACAGTTTAAATCCAGGCCTTCTAGTGGTTTTACTCCCTGCAGCTTCCACTCCATTCAGAGGCTGTCGATCCCAGCAGAGTGTTTTGCATATATCCAGTGTTAAATAAATGTTTGCTTGAATGAATGAATGATGGAATGAATGAATGAAAGGGTTGTTCTGCATTGGAAAATAGCAATTTGGTTTAACCTATTTGCAGATGAAAGGAAGCAGCTTAAAGTATAACTTCCTAAAGTGCCAACTAACTCCTTCCAGGAGGTTTTACTAGTATATAAAGGAGACTTTGATTTACCTTCTACTTTAAAATATTTCAGTAGTGGGAAAATGAGCAAAAGTAGCACAGTAAAGCATTCCTGATTTTGACAATCTTCCTTTGGGAGGGGAAGACAGATTCTTGGTTCATAGCTCCAGAATCCAAAGTGCTGTGGTCAACAGAAGTTTTTCATAACTTATCTGGCAAGAGACCTGACTTGAACTGGCACCAGGCTAGTGAAGGCCGCCCTCCAAGTGTGGCTATTCCCGGCACTTCTGCAGAAATCTTAGTGTCTGATCGCAGGGAGCTCCAGATGTCCCTGGCCTGTTAGGTAATAGATGGCATATTCACCACATTCTTCTCTTTCTAAAATATGCAAAATCCTAAATTTCAACATAGATGGCCTCAAGGAGTTCAGCAAAAGAATCAGGGATCTATTTTAACAAAATGCTCTCTTAAATCCAGGTTTATTCAGTAACTCGAACAGGTTGCCTCCAGACAAGGCATTCAGAGGTCTTAAATATTGTTTAGAAAACATCTCGGTGCTGAGGGCTCTCCAACATTTTCCTCTTAGAGCCTGGTTTCCTCACACAATGAGCAGACCCTGAGCAGAGACCAGGAAGCCAGCCTTCTTGTGTGGGGAAGACCTCAGGGAGGGCGGCTACCCTCTTGCCCGCCAGGAGCTCAGTCCCCTGAATAATTTTGTAACAAGTGGCATAAAAATTACAGACAGGGGGCTTTAAAACATGCCTTCATTGTAGATCCTTTGGAAGCTCTCTTTGCTTCTTTTAATTCTTTCTCCATTAAGACTTGCAAAAAAAATCACAAAGTGATTTCTTCCTTGCAACCACACTAACTGACACAGAATGTTAAAGACCGGGACATTTTCAATCACAGTGAGGACTTGTCTGGTGCCTCTATGACATGGTGTCTTCTGTGGACACTGGTCACTCAGCACACCAACTGGGGACACAGAAACTGGGGCAGGCGTGGGTCTAAGAAACCTTGAAATCACAGCCCAAGATACAGGCTCTGGCGGAACACAGTTCTGCCTCTAAAAGCCACAGTCACTCCTGAGTGTTAAATGGGTTTGAAAAACTCAACCCCCAGCACCAAATCCCAAGTCGCTCTTTCCGACATGATTGGGAAAACAAATGGGCGAGGCCTGCCAGGTGGGAGTGGGGGGAGCCCGGCTCACTTAGCGGGCCTGGGGCGGAAGCCTGGCCTTCCGAGCCCAACTTATTAATGGTTCTGTTAATGCAAAAGCTGTATAGTTCACTGTATCAATAAAAACGGATGCTAAGCAAATGATGTGTCTGACAGGTGAATGCCAAACACTGCAGCCTGGGCTACATCCACTGGGAAGCCAGGTGGCGCCACAGAGCTCACACGTGCAAAGCCTGTGGACAAAGGTGACTTCTGTGCTCCTGTTAGTCTACGTGATGAAGGAGCTTTGCCACGTGGTTAGATAGTTCGCTGCACTGGGATTCCATGATCTTTTGAGGCTATGCCTCTGCCAGCGTGTGTTCTGTGCCCTTTCTCTGTAGCAGTAAAAAGGCCCCCAGAACCTGCAGAGCAGGGAACAAAAGACCAAGTGCTCATCTAAAGCTTGGCCTAGGGGACACATTTGGATCTCCCCAGTGCGTCCCCGGGAGTCTTTGTTCATGGGAATTTGGGTCCAGTCGTGGGATCCATGCAGGCTGCTGGCAAGCATATCTCCAGGGGACACCTTCAATTTCAAGAAAAATTAACACCTCCTCCCACAGTGTGAGAGGTGCTGCTCGCAGCCTGCAGCCCGGGGAGGAAAAGCGGCTGGGCTGGCGGAGTCAGCCCCACAGAATGCAAACACTGCACTGGCATTGGGGTGATGACTTCTGTGGGAAATGACCTGAAGAATTCCAGTAATGAAATTCCACGCAGGAGTCTGGGAAGGCCTGCCAGCACCTCTCCATTTTAGAGTCTGAGCTCACGGCAAACAAACTCCATCGAGCATCAAGTGGAGTATTTCCAAGCGCTTTGACATGGCTTTAAACAAAGAAGAGCTGTCCCTGCCTCTGACTCCCATCATTCGCCTCAGACCTCAGGAAAGGGGACAGACAGACTATTCTCCTTTGTAGCTGCTGTCACAGTATTGGATTTCGGACCAGCCAGAGGTCACGCCGGTGACTCTGCAGGTGGTAGTCAGTGAAGATTCCTCATTCTCAAAGCTTTGACGGGAAAAGGATTTGGACTGAACTGGGTTTGGTTTTGATTCCCAGGAAGGTGGCAATCCAGAATTCTGCTGTAAAATAAACATTGTGACCCAAACCAACCACCATAGAATAATAACACTTCCCCCAGTTTTCTGTATCCTACTTTCTTAATTGGATGGGCGGGAGAGCAAATTTTCACATGGCACAAGTAAGTGGGCACCGGCTGCATAAATCCCACGCTTGCCATCCTTGGCAGGGATGGGCACTGCCATTATGCTTCTAAATGTCAGCTGAGGTAGAAACCGGTTCCAGGCCTGAGAGGCACCAGCCACCTGCTCTCTGGGCTCCAAGACTTGCTCCTGCGGGCCAGTCGCCCATACAACCCTTTCTCCACTCACGCTGGTCCTCTGCACCCAGGAGCAGCTCAGAATCCTATGTATGTCCATGTTCCCCTCCATTCTCAACACCCACATTTCTCTCCCACAATTTGGTCTTCTGCTAGGAGGCTGAGTTGGGCATCTGTGTTTCCATTTGGTACCTAAATTCTCAAAATCCCCGACATGCTCCCATGCTGTCCGTCCCTTCTGCTGAAGCCTGCGACCTTTCAAAGTAGTTAGGCAGTAGCAACTTTGAGGACTGCCTTCCTTACAAGAAAATTTTTTTAATCTGGATGATAAGCTAATCTGGTTGAGCTGCCTCATGAAGATGAAGCAATGGGACTAATTTAATTGACACCTCTTCTGGGTTATTTGCATTTCTTTCAGTCACAAGTCACTTTGATAAATGGTTTTCCCCACTTTCTCTAAAATTGAATTTAGGTGCACTTATATCTAAAATCCCACGAATCCAGCAATTTAAATATAGTTACCAGTATTGTGGCACCCAGAGCTTTTCTTGTGGAGTATGGATTCTTTGTGATCACTTAAGCCCCCAAATCCATCAAGTTAGAACCTAAAGCAACAATAACTAACATATATTGAGCATTCCCAATGTGCCAGAGATCAATTGTTTAAGAGTATCCCCCTCATATTTAGAACAGTCTATTAGGTAGGCAATATTATTATCACTATTTTATGAATGGAGCCACTAAAAAACGAGGTCACAGAGAGGTTAACTAACTTATTAAGTTTCACATAGCTGTATCGTTATCATAGTAACATTCATATAGCATTTACTCTGAGCCAGACACTGTTCTAAGTGCTATAAAGTACTTAGCGTATATAAATATGTTAACTCATTCATTTTCACAACAATCCTGGAGGTAGGTAGTATTATTATCTCTTTTTACAGATGAGAAAATGGAGGTACAGAGAAGTTGTTCACATGCTCAAGTATGTAACAAGTGGCATAAAAATTACAGGCAGGGGGCAGGTACCATAGCTAGTAAGTGGGAGGGCAGGGATTTGAGCCTAGATAGTCTAGTTCCAAATGCTAGGCTCTCAATCAGGTTGCTAAATTGCTTCTCACATAGTCTTTAATATTGTTACTTTAGTCTTTATTTTCCTTAATAAATGCTTCATAGTGTTATTTGTAGGATTGCATGATATATTCTATGTGAAGAATTTAGCACAGTGCTCAGCTCACAGTAATACCATGGTAAATATTATAATTATATATTAAGTATAATTAGTTGTAATAATATCCAGGCTGCATGACTTTTTCCCAGTAGGAAACCGAATGAGAAGGACATGTTTTTATCTTCTTTAAAGCAATTATGCAAGAGTGCCCAGGTATTGATAGTGAAGAAACTTTTTTGAGGAGCGATGTTGATAAGCTATTATTTGCCACCCTTCCTATGGCTGTGAAGCATTGCAACTGTTTCTCTCCTTTGGAATGCTCATTCATGGTAAGCCTCGGAGCCAAAGAGCCAAGTGAAAAAGAATAAGGAAGTTCTATGATTTTAAGTAGGAAAAAAGGTAAAAAAAATAATAAAAAATAAAAAAATCTCTGAAACACAGATGAATATCCCACCTTAACTAGTTCAGAGGCTCTAACGAGATAGCAAATATGAAGACCCTTTGGAAAAGGTGTACCGTAATCACAGCAGTATCATCACTATGAGGAGGGGGAATCCCAGGCTTATACAAGTCGCAGACTCCGAGCATGGCAAGCTACGTCGGAAGCCTCAGACACAGAGTAAGAAGCTGCCAGGAAAAGGGAGCAGTTTGGGAGAGGGAAGAAGAGAAGCTGTGGTTTTGGAAACCAAAAGGGAAAATCCGAAAGGGAAAATCCGTGGAATAACAATAGTAGGAAGAGCGGCTGCTGCATAGGGAGCAGGTACCAAGAGCAGCCCTGTCGTTAAGGTCAGCATTTCCTTCGACACAGCTGCAGACGGGCTGCCCTGAGATGGCCCTGCCGGTAGGTCAGCCTCCCCTGGGAGGAACAGTACCACAGTGGTAAATCCCTTTGTGTGGAGAGCGGCTACAGTGTTTGGACAGGTTCAAGCCTCAGACTAACAAGAGGGCACAGTCCTCTCATGGTCACGTGCAGGGCACAGCTTGGAGGGAAGAGCACTCACAGCACAATTATAGCCAACAGCTATGGTTGTGAGCTTGAACCTATGGTCCGAACACGTGGCCCCACTTGCCTGAGTGATGTGGGCTTGATAGAGTTCAGGTGCATGTAGTTGATAGGATCGAAACCCACGAGAATGCTGTAAACATCTTGACCACGCCCTTACTTTGCCTCGTGGAATCTGGCTATAAAATAAAGACATCGCTTGTAGTCCGTGGCGCTGTCTCTCCATCAGAGAAGAGCATCCCACCGAGACCCAGATTTTATTCTCTTGTCTGTCTTTTCTAATCCTTTACCGCCCCCTCTCCGGGTCACCCTTGGCCGTGCTGGCGTGGCACAGGGCGGGAGGGGGTTCAGCAGGCCACACATTCCAACCAAGATTATCCTTCCTTGGAGCCACCTGTAAGCAAAAAACTGTGGAACGTGTGACTTCAAGGAAAGATTCATGTTTAAAGGCCCAGTCAAGCCGGCCACCAGAGGACCTAGAAAGGAGCCGAAAACAGCATGGAATGACCCAAAGAGAACCCATTCTGGGCAGCCTCAGCAATGGCCTTAGTCTTTTGGCTTTTCACCAGGTGTCTCAACTATGACAGTCAAGGAGACATTATCCTTTGATGCTCAGTGATGTCGCAGAAAGGTGAGGCCTGTAAATATGTATGTGACACCAGGGCTGGCCAGGCAGTTCAGCGGGACAAAGGATCTGCAGGAGAGGGTAATGCAAAGTCTTTTCAGTAACACCGCCCACCACAATGCCACTGGGGACAGTTCGCTCTAGCTGGTTCTCAGAGCCAAGTCTGCTGGGAGTGCTTGATCGGCGTACCTTTATGTATTAGAGGGCTTGCAAATAGGCTCATTTGTTAAAATGGGAAAGTGTGATTTGGTATCCGTGGAACCAGTCAGATTAGCAAGTGAGAATGCTTCCTAATGATAAATTGTGCTAATTTAGGTATCCTTGGTCCATTGAGATGTTACTCTGCATTTTACAACCAAGTCTGACAACAGGAGTCACTGAAGACAAGACGGTCCCATCATAATTTCAGGGAGTGTTTCTGCCAGGACTTCAAATAGGTCAGCAGTAACAGTTGCCTTGGATTTTCTTTTAATAAATAAAATTATTTTGGCAGGTTTATGTGTTCCTCGTGAATTTTTGGAAATCACTTCTAGCTTGTTTGGATAAACTGCTTTGGAAGGGCTCATGAGTATCAACACATGGGTGGTATACAAAAGAGGACACCGTTTATCACATACACTTTTCAAAGATAACTTCCCCCCCACTTTTAGGAGAAACACATGCACATTGTAGAAGATACAGAAATTCATAAAAGCAGCAAGGTTAGTCATTGTTTGTTTGGTAGCAAAAACCCAGCTCACATCAATGCAAGGGCTCTCATCAGGAGAAAACCCAGCTGGAGTGGACGGCCCATGGCCCATGGCCGGCGTGGTGGGCTCCAGGAATTCCAGCAAAGTCTCCTGGGTGATATTTCGTGGGAGGGGCAGGCAAAACAACTCCGGCTGCACAGTCCACTACAAGTAGCCAGGAACAAAACAATAGTCCATATTTCCATCACTGTAAACAACCACCCTTCATATTTTGGTATATTTTCTTCCTGTCTCTTTTTCATGCACATTTTACCTGATTCATATGTACATTTTAAACTGAGCCAGCGATTACATCCTAGGAAGAGCAATGAAGACAGGCATGCATTTTCATCAACTCCATCGTAATGAGTGCACTGACCAATCCCCCACAGTCCTCGCAGGGAGTTGTTCAGGAGGCCTTGGGTGCAGCGCCTGCTCAGACTCTACAGCTCCCATTCTTCGTTGACAGTACCACCCAAGAGAGCTTTCTGCAGTGACTGGAATGTTCTATATCCGCACTGTCCAATACACTAACCACATGTGTCCTTTGGACATTTGAAATGTGGCTAGTGTAGCCCTGGCCAGTGTGGCTTAGTTGGTTGAACATTGTCCCATGCACCAAAAGGTCACCGGTTTGATTCCTGATCAGGGCACATGCGCAGGTCCTGAGCTTGATCCCCAGTAGGGGGAATGGGAGAGGCAGCCAATCCATGGTTTTCTCTTCTTGATGTTTCTCTCTCTCCATCTCCCTTCCTCTTTCTCTCTAAAAAAAAAAATCATTAAAAGCATTTTTTTAAAAAATGAAATGTGGCTCATGCCACTGAGGAAATAACGTTTTAATGTTATTTAATTTTGATGAACTTAAACGA
This sequence comes from Myotis yumanensis, assembly GCF_028538775.1. Classification (NCBI taxonomy): domain Eukaryota; kingdom Metazoa; phylum Chordata; class Mammalia; order Chiroptera; family Vespertilionidae; genus Myotis; species Myotis yumanensis. Next base: position 11,661,265 of record NW_027223759.1, read on the forward strand.
CCACATGTGGCTAGTGGCTACCTTAAGGGATCACAGGGTCTACACAATAAGTTACATGCGTAGAAGCCACAGCTTCAGGATAAATGCTTGTCAACCATACCCCTGCGGGATAACAGAGGCATCACTGAAGGCTCAGCTCGGAGAAGTCTCATTAAAAGACACTTGAATAAACTTCAGTGACGGCTGCTCTTTGTCCTCAAGAAAAGCCCTTCGCTCTGTGCAGGAGGAAGCATTGTTCTCCCCACTCACACAATGCCAGTCCAAGTGCTTGCCTTTCCCCTCACAGAGCAGACTTCTCAGAAAATTAGCAGCTTCCAGCCCTCTCCTGGTTTGCAACTTACAATATGGTGCGGAGGCTCAGGATGGCGAGCAGGAGTCCATCTGGATCCCAGACCGTGTCTGTGAATTCCCTCCGCTATAAAAAATAGCTTTCTTCCACATTTTTCTTTTTCTGTTCATGAAGGTTTGGAGTGTTTGGGCAACTTAAATACAGACCCTGTGTCTGTCGCGGTGATATTTATTTTATCCGCTTCCGAGTTGTAAATACCCTAAGTGGGGCGGCACAAGACTGGAACCTTCAGGAGTGTCAAACACAAGGCTTTGGCAGTCCACACAGGAGCCAGTATGTTAGTCTGGAGAATACAATGGCAGAGCCAGTGTCGGAAGATCCATGATAATGCGAAATCTGTTGTGCGCCTTCTGTTCTAGATTTTAAGCTTTTAAGAGGCAGGCACCCATCTGTCGGCCGCCCAAGACGGTAGACTTGTTCGCAGGCCAGCAGGAGCCTGCCGGCAGGGCTCTCTGGCTCCAAGACAGTCCTTACCCAGCACCCGCCTGCCATGTCTCCCCCTGGGTGGCTCTGCATGGCCAGCAGTAGGAGGACAAAGAGCTGAGAGGATGTTCTTCCAAAGGGAGCAACCAAGATATTCAACAGGCTCTTTCCCCCAATATGTTTAGCCCCAATACGTTCCTCAAATGCAGCACCTTGATGTTTTAATGAGATGGGGTTTTTAGGATTTTTTTTTTTTTTTTAGTCATAATGTGAGGGGTATCTGGAGGGTGCCAGGTGCATGCTGTTTACCTGTGCACTGTGCCATGTTGCTCAGTTTGCCTGAATGCCACAGGGCTCTTCCAGGTGAACTCATGCTTGCTTTTGTGGGTATTCCTGCCAAGGGGGAACCAGACCACTCCATCCCTCTCAGTCCTTCGAAGCCTCACTCTTCATGCCGACAGTGGATGCAGTACACCACCTATCTCATTGCGGGAGTTGACAAGTTGCTTCTGTGGATCAAACCGGCCCAACCTAGACCAAACCCAGCCAGGCCAGCTTGTTTACTGTCCATGGCTGCTTTCGTAATACAGAGGCAGAGCCCAGCAGGTGGGACACAGACTGTGTGGCCTGTAAGACTGTATGGCCCTTCACAGGAAAAGTTTGCCGACCCTTGCTCTGAGGACTGAACAGGGCCTGGCACACAACTGTGCTCAGTGAATATTAGAGGCTAATAGTATTGTTGTCAGACACTCTTCCATTTTGAGCCTTTGTCCTTTCTTGGTTGTTCCCCTAATTTCATTCCTTGATTCAAATCTATCTTTTCTGTTTTTTCTCTTCCTCTGCGGACAACTCACTCCCATAAGAACTTGTTAAATCTTCTTGTTACAGGTTTCGCTTCAGATCAAAACTACCTTCTCAACCTGAATTCTCTGGCTCCAATGGAGTGTGTCTGTCTTTCTAAGAGGGACTTGGGCTTTCCTCACCTCTGCTGGAGCCGTTCCCTGTTAAGTCACCCTCTGCTTTGGCTGTACCTTCTCAAGGACATGACAGGGACACTCGTGTGTGGTTGTGAACACTGCACATGCTCTACAGGCCATATGGGTGCCAGCCTCAGACTCCTTGTTTGGTCCTGGTTTGACTTCTGCCTGACTTCTGGTCTGCTTTCTTGCTTGGAGTAGAAACCACCATATTGACTTTCTTCCTTAAAGTTACAGCCTCACTGAACAAGTGCCATCTTTTCTTTCCCTTGTCACCACTCTGGTCTGCTTTGCTCTCCCAATTGGAGAGCCTTCTTAGAATAAAACACATCCAGCCTAAGTTTTACCCAAATCAGCTTAAATCATGGAGGTGAAAACTCTACCAGAGGAGGGGGGAAGGCCGCGTGAGCCCTTTCATTCACTCCTTAAGATCTCCCTTCTCCAGGTCACTGCCTCAGTGGTAATTCTTGGGCTTCAATTATGTTCTTGATAAAAGACAGAGTGTCCCTTCCTGGGACTAGAATGGTGAAAGGAGGAAGTGGTAGCCAAGAGCAGTATTTAGATCTTACTTTTAAAATTCAACACTTGTCCTTTCCTATGTTCTATACACATGCATAATTCTCTATCCCACAGCCTCAAACCATTTCTGGAATGTGTCTCAGTTTAACAGACAAAGTGACATATTAATTCCAATTTCATAGCATTGTCTATTCCATCATCTATTGGTCTTTCTTGCTCCTATCCTCAGAATTCAATTTACTTTTTGCTTATTACACTTGCTAGTTACACAGGGGCAGGGTTTTTGAAAAAGAAGTGAACCTTCATACTTAAGATAAAGATGTTAAATTTGGAGCAGTTGTGTCCAACTGGTATATGCGTGGGGGGTTGTGGGTGGAAGAGATGATAGGGAATAACTTGGGGGACTTTTGCAAACTCTCTAAGGCCACCAAAATTTCTGAGGTACCTCAATTCTGATGTACTCTCTAAATTAAAAGCCCCTTACAAACTAAGAAAAGGTATGGACTAGGAATTAAGTCTGTGGAAAGCTAAGTTTTGCTTGGGCAGCCCTGGGTTATCAGAGGGTCTGATTAAAATCTGATTAATCACATTCTTTGGTCAGGAGACCCTGTTCCCTGCATAAAAATAACAAAAAGAGACAGAGGGATAACAGCCATATCACAAGCCTATTTGCCCCACCAAGGGAAACTTAAAACAACAATAACAACAGCAAAAATCTTTAAATTATGAAATCCAATTTGATTCACTTGTGTTAAAATTTGTTGAGTTTCAACTCAAACTTAGGCACAATTACACATACAGAGAACGTAAGACATGTCTCATCCCTCAAGTAGTTTGCAAGTGGATTGAAAGCCATTTCCAGTAGGAGATTTTCCCTCCTCTCCTTTTCCTTACATCATGAAGAAAACCTTTAAAAAATATTCTAACAATATATATTAAAGTTAGTTTGCTCGTGGAAAGCATATACAGTAGATTGAAGCACTCTTTACTGAATTTTTACCAAAGGGACTTTCCCCTTTTAAGAAAATTTAAAACCTGGCTCCACACAATAAGAAATTTGACCTAACCTAACATCGGTCTTGGCTTATCCAAATCCAATTTAGGTCTATGCAAGATGTGGCCTATGTTCTCATCCTCCTAAACCCCCCGAATAAGACAACTCCAGAAGTTTAATCAAGAACTGAAAGTCCAGCCAGTGTGGCTGAGTTGGTTGGAACATCCATCCTGTGCACCAAAGGGTCGTGGGTTTGATCCCTGGTCGGGGTGCATACAAGAGGCAACCGATCAATGTTTTTCTCTCTCTCCCTCTCCCTTGTTCTCTCTTTAAAAAATTAATAAAATTATATCCTTGGGTGAGGATTTGGGAGAAAAAAATTAAAAACTGCTCTTCAGACCACACAAATCCTAGAGTTATTTCTGTGTATTGCTACCTTTTTCCCCCCCCCTCTATTAAGGTTGCAGGTACTTGAGATGGAGAATTGCATCTTTTTATTCCTTTGTGCACTCTCCTCTTCCTAAATCCTCCAAAATCTTAGCATATAATTCTTAGTAATCATAACACATATGAGAATATACTGTTTGCCAAGCACTGTGCTGAGTGGCTTATAGGCATAACTGAACTTATTCCTCACAATTATATATGGAAATTGGGGCTTTACACGATCAATTAATTGTACCGAGGCATAAAGCTAAAGAGTAGTAGTTCGTCCGGCCAGCTTGGCTCAGTGGTTGAGCATTGACCTATGAACCAGGAGGTTACGGTTCAATTCCAGGTCAGGGCACATGCCAGGTTGTAGGCTGAGTCCCGAGTAGGGGGCATGCAGGAGGCAGCCAATCAGTGATTCTCATCATTGATGTTTCTATCTCTCTCTCCCTCTCTCTTCCTTTCTGAAATCAATAAAAATATATTTAAAAAAATAAACAGTAGTAGAGCAAGGTCTTGAACCCAGGCAGTCAGAAACCAAAAGCTACATGTTGAAACCCCAGGTTGCACCATCTCCTGCAATGCTCTCTGGCTGGGCCAACCAAAATGCCACAGGCACACGATGATTGCTCATGGAAGGAGAACACTTCTCCCCAAGAACATTGGAGACGCATCAACAACGAGCTTCCATGATGTGATAATGAGCATCTGCAGCCTCCCTGTGCAGCCAGCTGAATGTCTAGCCACATCAGTGTTACGTTTTCTATTGGAAAGTGCTCAATAGTATTTTTATGAGATACACGTTCTTCCACAATCATCCAAGGAGGCAAATCACTCTCAATTTTCCTTTTATGGGTAAATAAAAGGCAGAGAAAGAAGAGTAGTTCACCCAAGTTTAGAAAGAATGTCAGTGGGGAAGCCAATGTTTGCCTCTGCAGCCCTTAAGTTCTCAGCAGTCTCTTAATTTAGGCTTTTATTTTCCCTTAGAAAAGACCCCCAGGTATGTAATGGTGAAAACATATGGGTATGAGACCCACAAAAAGAAACAACATAAAAACAAGAGAGAGAAAAAAGAACAAGATAAAACTATGCTGGAGAAGCAATTACAAGTCTTTCACTAGCGTATTGGTAAAAATGTTCTAATGTAGTTTTCTCGGTATAGCATCATAGCATATAGAACATAACGCAGTTCAGTGAGTCAGGTTAGTTATTTGTCACATATGTTGGTAACACAAGGAAATATATTTAGCCCAGAAAATTAATCCAGGTAGCCAGACATGAGCAGATGAATGAAATGACCCAAAGAAGATCCTAGCAGAAATATCATGTTTAATATTCTTGGGATCCTGACTCCACAACTACTCTTTGTATTTAATACCCTTTCTAATATATAATTTAAAATAGAGTTATAAAAAATCATTCTTTTTTTTCTTTCAAAGAGACACTTGTAAATCTGTTTTCCAGTTCCTTCTTGGAAATATTGGGTAATTCTTGAAAGATGTCCATTATACCCAATTAAACATGGTACTTATGCCACATTCGTTTGCAATATACCTTTTGTATCTCACTTAGAGTTATCGCTCATATGGCCCAGCTACGGCTTGATTTAAATAGCCTATGTTGAAAAGTAATGATATATTTAGGATACTTTGAACAGTGTTAGGTATATTTAGTATATCCTCTTACTGCTGTTTGGGGTGATTTATAGTCTGAGCTCTGCTATGCTTCTTAGAAATTATTCCGGTGATATTTCAAATTTTAATTTGAAAAATATTTTAAGAAGTTCAAAACAAACAGAGGCAGGTCCAAGTTTTGTTGGATGGCTGGAGCAGAGAGAACAAAGAGGCTGATACAAATTCTGGACACAAAGTGGGCTCTAGCACCATCTCTACCGCTTCGTGATTTTTTACTATCTCTGGCAGTAAGAGTAGGGAGACAACCTGCTGAATTTCAAATGTCCTTCAGGAACTGGAACGTTGCATTCTAATGCATTTTGATGAGTCAGATTAGTTATTTGTCACATATGTTGGTAATGCAAGGAAATGTATTCAGCCCAGAAAATTAATCCAGGCAGCCAGCCATGAGCAGATGAATGAAAGTGACCAAGCGCAGATCCTAACAGAAAGCTGAGGAAGGTATTTTTAAGGAGGCTCTGCAGCAGCCAAATCCTTTTAATATTGAGTGATAGGTTAAAGAGGTTGAAATCCCTACCTTTTTTTGTGAAGAAGGAGAAATCCTCTCTTTGTTTGGTGGGGGAGGGAAGCAAAGACACTGGAATGAGAAGACTATATAATTTTCTCTTTCCTGAATGTATATGTCTCTTCTAGGACACATATTTATTCTACTAACCTGTGGAAAGAAGGCGCTGGGGGAAGTCTCCGTTGCCAGCAAGCTGTTTATTAGAGATTAGGAAAGTGTTTGGATTCCCTGACACAGCTGGCTGGGGACCCCTTGCCTTGGAGATCAACAGGAAAGTGAAAAGTTTAGGCTGAATTTTGCTCAGTCACTAGTTAAATTTCTCCCAGAGCTGAAAATGACATTGCCCTTCCCAGGCTGTTGAAATGAGATAATGTCACATCCCGAATGAAATCACTAGGTCATAATCTCATCCTCAATGTGATTTCCTTGGCATGTGTAAGCATTACTGGGAGGAAGGGGAAAGGGTGAGCACGGATTGAACAAAACCATTCCTTTAATTAAGCTCATAGCATGTCACCTTCTGCTGCGATCCCATCAGATATCAGCAGCTGAGCAGGTTCGGGCTGGGGGTCGGCAATCACTCTGCATCGGTGGCATGTACTATTATAAGGTGTAAGTTGAAGCCTTGCACCCCTGACCAGGTGTGTGCTGCTTTGTGGGCTTTGCAGAAAAGAAAATAAATGAGACAACAATCCTAATGGGATTGGGCTCTCTGGAAGGTTGGCATGACATAGACGAAGGTGGTGTGCTTCAGTGTCAATTTCCTGATACCCTAAGGAAAGGCTGGATCCCTAGAGACAAAGCTTCTTTTTCCAAATCAGAGGGGATGTGCACTTAACTGAAAGAAACTCCAGCCTTCTCAGATGTTAGGAGGGTGGGAACAAGCAACAAGATTTGGTGTTCAGAGTGTTGTCTCTAGCAAATGAATCCCTAATCCTGGCTGAGAAAATGGTTGAACTCTAAGGGGTTCTATACATTTTTTAGTCAGAAACTTGTTGAGACTGACTGTGGATATTGCAAATTCCATTGACTGGAACCACGATGATCATTTGCTGTCAGCTTGCAGAGGAGGAATCCTGCTGAGGAGGAATCCTCAGCGACTGAAGGACCCCTTCTGTTTGTCTAGGGCAGATTTGGAAACAAACCATGCTATGTCTCAGCCTCCGTGAATTCACGCTGGTATGACAGTATGAAGGTAATCAGAAAAAAAAACAAAACAAGGCCATCATTGGGAAGAAGAATGAGTGAGGGAGAGCATCTACTAATGGCCTTCTATATATCTGGCTTCTTTCATCTATTTTATCTCCAGATTTCTGGAAGTAAAGTCCAGAGTAAGAGTTTATCCTCACAGACTGACTTTAAATCCCTTTTTTCTGTCCAGAGAAAACTGCAACCATTGGCATTTTGGTTCAATAAATATCCTTGCCCTTGACCTTCATCATTCTTAGAAGAGAAATGAGGAGGAAGAAAAGGCCAGGTAAAAGGGGAAGAAAGGGTGGGTGTGAGTCAAAGATGCCATATCCCCTACCTTTTATTCACAGGAGTCCACCAATGCACCATGCACAGAGCAACAATGGGGCAAAGAGAAGACACTTGTCACCCGTTCTTTCACTTTATTGCTCCTGATCCATTTTGATCTTGCCATTCTTTGGGCCTTAGGCTTCTCTCTTTGTTTAGCTTTGGCTTTTCGGGTGTCATTACCAGAAAAACTAGGAAGGGATTTATTTAGAGAGAGGACTGTCTGACAGAAGCCAAGCCTATAATATAAGAATGCAGGCTTCTATGAACTGTGGCCTAATAAGCAGGATGGACTCTCATTCTGGAATATGCTTCTAGAAATCTGGAGAGGTAAAGGAGATGATGATGATACCAGACAGATAAACCTCCCTTTCTTCTTACCGTCTGATCTCCTACCAATGCCTTCCACTGGCTGAAGCCAACCAGTTACCAAAGGGCCCAGGAGCCCACACATACATTCCCATGAGTGATCCTCTTGGGAATGGAGGGTGGGGAGTGGGGCTAGAGGAGCAGATGGAGACTATCGGTAGAGTCCACATGGACTGTCAGCTATGTTGTTAGCTTGATTTTTGGATCTGAAGGCTACTTTAAAAGTAAACACAATCCATGCTATAACCAGTTTGGCTCAGTGGATAGAGCATCGGCCTGCGGACTGAAGGGTCCCAGGTTCGATTCCGGTCAAGGGCATGTATCTTGGTTTCGGGCACATCCCCAGTAGGGGGTGTGCAGGAGGCAGCTGATCAATGTTTCTCTCTCATCGATGTTTCTAACTCTCTATCCCTCTTCCTTCTTCTCTGTAAAAAAATCAATAAAATATATATCTTTTTAAAAAGTAAACACAATCCAGAACAGGAGGACAATTTTTATTACTCTAAATAATTATATAGGTTTAACACACTCTCAATCAAATGCCCAGTAGACTTGAGGCAGGGAGAGAAGGGTGTACTCTATAAAGTTAGCCTTTGTTCTTCCGAAGTATTTCTTTCTAACACAAGTTTGCCTACAAAGCTACTTTACATTCTAAAAAGTCCCAAATGTATGACCACTGGCTCCAGATGTGTTAATAGTGCTGAAGCAGCTCACAACAGGCTACTTGAGTTATTGAATAAAAGAACTCAACAGGCAGCTAAGCCTTCCGACCACACACTTTCACCTTTACAGGCTCTGAGTCAGCTTTCAATAGGCATTAAATTCTCCCCTTGTTTTCATTCTTTGCTGAAGTAGGTTTCGTGGGGGCACATGAATAGCTGGGCTACCACTAAGTGCCCTTAAATATAGGTATTTGAGAAATCTCTGTGTGTATGCAAGTTCCATGCATAAGTAATGTCCAAGGAGGAGGTTGAAACACTGAAATATTGAAATAAAAGGCTCGAGGCTTGAGTCCTACTCCTCGTCTATTATTTTTGACTAGCCCCGTGGGGTAACCTTGGACTAACATCTTTACCTTTCTAAGATTCGTGTTTTGTTGCTCCAAAATGGAAAACAGAGTCCTGTTACCAGGGGAAGATGTGAGTGAGAACAGGCCCTGGGCTTTGCTGAATGCACAGTACTTTGGGGCTGGGAAAGGTAAGTTTGGTATAGCATTTGCTTCTCGGCAGTTGCTTCCAGAGGATTTGTGGCTTCTCAATTTAAAAGACAACCAAGCATGAGGATAAAACTTCCATTATATGGTACCTGTGTTTCGGGTCCTATGACAACCCACTAAGCCGTGCTCCCTTGCTTGATTTACTAATTTTCACATCTGAAAATTTTTACATTGCTCCAATTCCTACTGCACTTTAGAGTCTTCCCCTGAAAGTATTTCACGGTGAGTTATTTATTTAGTGTGACAGGAGAGGGATTAAAAATGCACCGTGTTACAAAAATCATATCCTCCTCTTCTGCATGTCCACATAAGGAACCAGAAGCAGCAATAACGTGATAGCTCTGGGATGGTGTCCAAAACAAGGGGACATGAGCCCTCCTTTGCCCGCCATCAAGCCTCAGGCTGCTGAAACCCATTTTCCATCCTTCTCAATATTTGTCTGGCTGGTGCATTAATAGACACAAGTTTTTCACAATATGCTCATGCAACCAGAAATATTCAGGGACTTTCTAGATCATTCGATATTTTTTCCTAATTCAACATCTTCTATAAGGAAAATCCAAAGCACCCGTGTCTTTTTAAAGAATCATTTTATGACTTATTTTGCACTTATAGTTTTTATTTTAACTGTGATTAATGGTTATAATAACAGATCTAGGATGCCACTTCACTAACTGAAAGAGAGAGAGAAAATGAATAAAATGGAATTATCTAGTGTTAAATTAATACCAACATACCTGCATCAAAGAAGTTATTACATAAACAGGAATTCCATAAACCTGTTATTACACCCTCACAGGTAGAATCTTCAGAATGTTTAACTCTTTTAGGAAGTTCTTATTATTCAGATAACATCATTTTTTTTCATTCATGCTTACTTCCAAAGAGCTTCTCTGCTGAATGAAAGACCTAATTTGCAAGCCAAAGAGTAGAAACACTTAATGCCTTGAGGGGGAAACACTAGAAGGTGAGAAGGGAAAGAGAGCAATAAAAAGAAGAAGAAAAAACATTCACACACTAAATCAGAGCAGCTCTGTAAGGAAACCTGCCCAACCTTATTTATTCTTGTCAACGGAACAAGAGGGTTACCTTGTTTGTAGTTAGAATTTTAAGGACAAGCACCTTAGAACAACGCAAATGGTAAATGTGTTTTTCAGCAATTGTGGCAGGGCCAGGCTTTCAAAAGTTCAGTCATTGATTTATTGCCTTTATCATTTTGATTACATGTATACAGTGGTGGCCATGAGAATGGGCCTCTCAAATCTCTGATTTCAGGGAATGCATCGATGGAAGGTTCCAGCTGCTGCCTTCTGAAATCCTCGGCCACGCTTGCAATGAGGCAAGCTTCCCACAGGCTGCTTCCAGCCAATGACTGAGCGCACCAGGGATATTAAGGCAGACACACCCTGGGAGATGTTCCTAAGATTGACTAGGTGGTAGGTGAGTCAATTTCAGATACTATGTTTGAACATGTTTGGTTTTGATATTTGTGTGTTTCTTTTCGTGTACGATTTCACAGATGATATAGTTCAGGAAGAGGCTAAGCATAGATCCCCCTAGAGCAGCGGTCCTCAGCCTGTTGGTCGGGACCCCTTTGGGGGTCGAACGACCCTTTCACAGCAGTCACCTAAGACCATCAGAAAACACATGTATAATTACATATTGTTTTTGTGATTAATCACTATGGTTTAATTATGTTCAATTTGTAACAATGAAATTGGGGGTCACCACAACATGAGGAACTGTATTAAAGGGTCGCAGCATTAGGAAGGTTGAGAACCACTGCCCTAGAGGGTGAGGCAAAGGCTTGGCAGGGAGTTAACTTGGAAATATATCCCGGGAAGCAGAAATGAGGAGCCGGGAAGGTGAAAGAGGAAAGGAGGGAGACCAATACATGGATTCATGAGTGAGTTGACCATTGTGGTGAGGGGGAATATAAGACAATTGGGGGCTAGCAATCTGTGCCAGTAACCAGTATTCTGATGCACATTCTTGCTAATATAATTAAGCCCCATTCTTATCTTTGAAGCTTGTCCAGCCTTGCAGAACCTGTTTCCCAGAAAACTCCCATTTTACAGAGGCCATAAACCGTGAACCATACACAACCCCCAGAGTGGGTTAGCAGCAGCTGGTGCCGGCCAGATCAGGCCTTTGGGTGTAATCTCACTTCCCCTATCCCAATCCACGGTGGGCTGCAAGGCCTGTGAAAAGTCCAGAAGACTGGTCAATATTTGGGGGGGGGGGAAGAAACTAAGGGGATAAAAAGAAGCTTCCTCCATATTCATCACTCAGGCTTTGGAGGTTGATTCCCCTGAGTCACTGCACTAGTGCATCTGCAATTCTGCATTAAAGGCTCCTTTTCTGAATCCCCTGAGTGCCTGGCTGATTATTCTCCCATGTCACCTGGCAGCTTATCTGCAACAGTGGAGACTGGGCTTGAGGATCCCAGACACAGCCTTGCTGAACTCTCCTGAGTCCTGCATCTCAGTCTGAGACTTGGCCACATCATCCTTCCTTCCTTCCTTCCTTCCTTCCTTCCTTCCTTCCTTCCTTCCTTCTTTCCTTCCTTCCTTCCTTCCCTACCTCCCTCCTTCTTTCTTCCTTCCTTCCTTCTCCCCTTCTTTCCTTCCTTCCTTCCTTCTCCCCTTCCTTCCTTCCTTCCTTCACTCCCTTTCTCCTTCACTCAGGATCAGACCTGATGTGGCCCTGATGGTTCTCAGTCTCTCTTGGCTCTCTCTCCATTTCCTCTTATACACTTTTCTCCTAGTAAATGTATTGTACATCTAATTCCATCTTTGTGTCTGCTTCTTGGAGGACCTAGATTAACACATAGAGGCAACACCACTTGCATAATGTATATAATCCTATATAATAGAAGCCTAGGTGGCATCATGCATGATATCATCACAAGATGGCCACCCTCACATCATCGAAGATGGCCACCACAAGATGGCCGTCACAAGATGGCCAGCTGGGGAGGGCAGTTGTGGGCCATCAGGCCTGCAGGGGAGGGCAGTTTGGGATGATCGGGCCTGTAGGGGAGAGCAGTTGGGGGGGGCCAGGCCTGCAGGGGAGGGCAGTTGGGGGAGATCAGGCCAGCAGGGAAGCAGTTAGGTGTCAATCAGGCAGGCAGGGGAATGGTTAGAGGGTGATCAGGCTGGCAGGCAGAAGCAGTTAGGAGCCAGCAGTCCCAGATTGTGAGAGGGATGTCCGACTGCCTGTGGGATCGGGCCTAAGCCGGCAGTCGGACATCCCCCAAGGGGTCCCAGATTGGAGAGGGTGCAGGCCTGGCTGAGGGACACCCTTCCATACACGAATTTCATGCACTGGGCCTCTAGTTATACATAATTATATGCAATTACACATTTATATAAAATTAGATACCAATTTGTGTATAACATGTACATAGTTATAATAAACTTACAGTGGCATATGGGACAGCTCTAGTTCATCATTCAGTTACTCTAGGGCCCTCCTGTTACTCCAGCCACTGCTGTAGCAACAAGTTTCAGGTAGGTCTCAACCAGATTTCTATAGTTAGAGATGGTTTAGCTCTTCAGCCCATCCGCCAGAACTGCCACTCATGTCCATGCAGCCCATCTCCTAGGCCCATCTTTGATCATTGGAGGATAGGCATCAATGGATAGATTCTTTCCCCTTTCACCCCTTTACACTCATGTCATAAGGTGCCTTAGAAGGTGTTGTGGACAAAAAGGTAGTGGTCAGTTCAAACCCGCATGTTTCTGTTGGGCTCCCTAGACCCCGTTTTACTCTTCCAAACCCTGGTTTGTGCTTCCTGTGTGCGATACCTTTCCAAGTGCACCCTTTTTGCTGTTTTCAGGGAAACTCAAACTTATCATCTTCCTACACCATATTATTTATAAAATCACACATAAAAAAATGCATAAATATCGAAACTAAATATATTTAGCACAATACCTAAAATGAATTCACATGCCACATGGTATTGTTACTCCATTTCAGGAAACACTATAACAAAGATGTCAGGATGATTTTGCTCAGACACTGCTCTCTCTTTCCATGGCTATAGTTACAATCAGTGCTTACCATTGAGAAGAGTGTCCATTGAAATAAGAAATAACTAATGGAATCCAAGGCGCCTTGGTATATTTTGCTTTTGTATGTTTTATACACACTTAGTGACAATGGGCTTCTCTGTAAGCATTTTGTTCTTTTTGGTTTTGTATAATCTGGGTACATTGTAGTTTAGCTATTCATAGTCAGTTGGATACTGCTCTGCTTCTTGGGAGGACTTTCTCAGATAGCTGAACTTATGGACCTTGAGCTCGGTATGGTAGGCAAAATTATAAAAAGGTCTCCCAAGACTCCCATCCTCTGGTTATTCAGTCAAATTCTAATTTAGGAACTGTCAAGGGACATTGCAGATGGAATTAATGTTATTAGTCAGCTGACCTTAAGATAGGGCAACTCTCCTGGAATTATCAAGAGCAGCCCAATGTAATCACACGAACCCTTAAATAGCAAGGGAGGGAGGCAAAGAGAAGTGTCAGAAGGGAAAGGGGAGGGGAAGTTGGCCGAAGGGGAAGTTGAAGATGCAGTCGCTGTCTTGTGAGCACGAAGCAATGAGCAGGAGGACACAATGCAGCATGCTGAAAATGAGTGAAGGCAGCAGAGTCTGTTTTCACGATTCCGGAGTCACTGCCCCAGTCCTCCAGCCCCACAGGACTTCTCATTACACAAGAAAAACAGACAACTACTTGGTAAAGCCACTCTTTGTTAGGTTTTCTATTATTTGTACCAAATACATTTTTAAGCAATATAGCCTCTTCCAAAAAGTGTGCACTGATACCCAACAGGAGCCTCTAATAGTCTTGTCAGTAAGATGCTTTAACATTCTCATTGTACAAATAAATATTATGGACATTGGGCTGCATGGGCCAGTTTCTCCTTGGTTTGATTATCACAAAAGTGAGGGACAGGCTGAGCATTTATGCTGTGAGATTGCAATGTCCAGATCCAAATGCTCGATAATGACCCCATGGAGGTATCACATGAGAGATGGGACAATGCAATCCACGCTATGTCTCTCTTTTCATAGCTACACATATTTACAAATATATTGAGTTCATTTACAATGGATGAAAACGTCTGCCTCAAAGCAGAGCAATGAATCCTTCTCAAATCCCTGAGATCAGTTGCTTACCCATATGGGTATTACTCAATTTACATTCCCAGCCTAAGTTTCTAACCGCGTGCCCCAGCTGTATGACACCGTGAGGATTTTGCCCATGTGTTGGTTACCTCCTGGGAAAAGTGCACAGTGGGCATAGCATGAAATCAGTGCTGCCCAGCTATCTCCCTCAGAACAAAAGCACTTCCTCTGTGTGGTAGCCACCACCCCATGTGGTCATTTGTCAGCTAGTTGCTATGCAGCTGACAAATCCCAAAATCCTGTGGTGAAAGACAACCCTCCCCTGACTTGTCCGGCACTTTCACTTTGCAGCCAAACTGTAAATGCCATCCCAAAGGTATTAGGTGGCTCTTTTTCTATGTTCATGACAAGAAACAAGAAAATGAAAAGTTGCACGAAGCTGGGAAAATTGCAGAAACCTGGCAGGGGATGACTTTCACCTGAACAATTTGTCAGGTCCAAAGGGACATCTGAAGCAAGTTTCAAGAACAAGAAGTATCCGGTTCTCGTTCCAACCGGTTTGCCTGGTCATAATTATTGCAATATGGACTAACATCCTTGGCCCTACGGTGCACCTGTGTAGGCTCGATAAATATAACCAACCTGCAGCATTAATTAACGGTGATGACAAAAGTCGGAAAGGGCTATAATTATTACTCTATGTTCTCTTTTTTAACTGGGGACATATCATATTTTTCTAGCCCCAGCCTGTCAAAATATACTCAGATACAAGCTGCTCTTACCTCAAGGAGAGGAACCTCAGTGTCCTCCACACTCCCACCGACAGACCACCCTTCCCCAGGGCCACGAGGGAACCAGCCCAGCAATGGTGCAAATTGGTGCATGCCCCACCAATGATGTGAATCTTCTGGTAGTCAAGTCGCTTGGTAAACAGCCTTAGTTGAGAAGTCTAATTTTAGTCTCCTCCAAGCCAGTGCCCTGGTCTCACTAGATTTGTCAGGACCTAATAGATTAAGATAATACCCAAAGCGAAAGGTCATTTTTTTAAAAAAAGTTAATGGATTTGAAAAGAATTCAGGGTCAAGGACTGTAGATTCTAATCCTTACTTAGTCACTAGCTTACAGGCCTCTTAAGTCTCTTAATTGTTGTGCATCTGTGTGTGGAAGAACAGAGAAGATTGCCCTTGTTTACACCAATGTTCTAAGGATTAGTAACAAGTGCTGGAAATCCCTCTGCAAATAAGAAATGCTATGTACATAATAACAAGCTACTTGAACAAATATTACTGAAGAGATCTTGAGCCAACTGGCCCTTCCTGACTTTGCACCCCACTTGGGACAGATACACACACACACACACACACACACACACACACACACACACGGGGCACTAAAGGATTTATTGATGATGATTCTCATGAGGATGGATGACTTGAGTGCAGGCTTACCTCATGGCTGTAGCAAACACTGTTTGACCTCTTGAGGTCCTTTCTAGACCTATTAGCCTATAATTTCATGTTGATGATGCTAAAGCTAATGAATATAGAGTGAGGGCCACGTCTAAATGCACCCTTGGCAGTAAGAACGACGTTTATCAGTATTACTGAGTTTTGGTCTTCATTGATAAAGTGTATTAGCATCAACCATTTTACAAATATATATTTCCCAGAACTGCTGCACTATGCAAAACAAACAAAACTCTGGAAGAATCAGGGAATATTATAATATATGGCACAGTGCTAAGGGTACCAAATCAGTTGTATAATTATTCCCAGCGTGACATGTTGATGCACAGAAACTTTGGCTTCCTTCAAACAGTGCCTGTCATTTTCCCTACATCAACATGGGAATCACTGACATGAACAATTTTATCCATCAGTATGATGCCCAATTATTTTAAAAGGGTGGAAACTTTATGCCACTTTCCAACATGACAGACCTAACCTTTAAATATTGGCAGTCACTGAGATGTTTCATATTGTAAATTTTTGAACATATTCGTTCTTTCACCATCAGCCTCACTTTCTGCTCAAATTATTAGCAAAGTTTTGTCTTTCTTAAGATTCAAATTTATAGCCAGAAAGGATGTTTAACTATACTAGAATGGTTATAGGATTGCCAAGGGAGATTGTGGAGTCCGCTTGGGGGGGATATTTTAAAACAAGAGTTTCCTTCTTGGGTGCTTATGTGTAGCATCGCCTGAAGACAGAGTAGAATGTTGCATATACTCTTATAGTCCTATGTGGATTTGTTATTCAACTTATTATTCTCATTCAAAGCTCAGACATAATCACACATAAAAGTAGTAGGTGCTTGGTTCCATGTTGCCTTGAAAGAGTTATAGTCTTTCTCAAATGATATACCAAATTCCCAAAATGTAAATTTGTATGGCAAATAAATAAAGCTGTATATTTGCATATTATACACAATTTGAATAGGCATTTATATGGTCTGATTGTATATGCAAATGAAATTCATTTAAAAATTCCAGGGCATGGATGGCCTCTCAGCTATAATACCCAGTGGCTTTTTTTGGTATTTCCCCACTTCCATTATGTTACAGAAGCAGTTGGCACTCTTCTCTTGGAAATTCTGTTCACCCTTAGTGACTGTGCCCAAACCCAGCTTTATCTATGACTCTATGATGGGCATTTGTTGGGGTTATTTGACCACCTAATATCTGAATTTCCTATCTTGTTTAGAGACACCTACTGCAGACATAGTGAAGGCCAGAAATTTGTTCTCTAGGACCCTGGCAGCTAGGGTAAGGGCACTTGACCTCAGCTTAGCCAATCAGACAGCTCTTCTAGAACTCTGAGCCTGAAGTGATTGAACATCCACTGTGGTGGCAGCAGTGGGTCTACAACTGTCCGGAGCAGTGGTGGCAGTGGAGTCAAAGTTCAGCAGTGCCCAGTGGGGAGAGTCTAGGGTCAGGAGGCTCTACCCAGACTAATCCTGCCCAGTTTTAGTCTCTTCGACTGCCTGTTTCCCAAGCCTCCTTCTCAGCCTTCTCCTTGATTCTCTGAGCTACCAAGTATACCTCCAAAGATGATTTTTTGAACTAAGTTATCCATTTTGTTTGTTTGCAAACAGTAAGTTGCAGTGCTAATTATGTCACTGCTCTGGACAAAGTCATGCTCCAAATCATGTGCTAACATAAATACCTACTCATCTTAGCAGTTTAGGAAGCATGGATGTCCTTCTCAATTTAACTTCCAGCACCGTCTTTACATTGTCCCTCTCTAGAGTCTTCACATTTCCTACTCACCAGTCAACATTCCCTGACCATTTTTTTTTTATCAGGTTCCTCAATTTGTATCAAGTTCCTTGGTTATAAAAAGCCCACATATTGGTCAGATCCATGTTAATCAGGCTAGGAGTGAAGCCATGTTTAATATCTGCTGCAACTGTAGGTACAAGAGGTTTCAGATTCCTCCAGATTCCAGCTCTTCCATCAAGACTTCTTTGCTTGCCCCCAACCCATGGAAAACAGATGTGACCTTGATCTTACTTGACTTCTCACAGCATTTTATGTCTTTCTTATGTCAAATATCACATTCCATGTTGGAAAAAAAAAGTCATTTGTTTTTGTGTTCAATATCTTTTAGATTGTAAGCTCTAACTAATGTACTGGAAGATATATCTTACTTGTTTTTGTATCTGTGCCTTTTCTAGCAGAGATCTTGAGATTCATAAATGTCAGCTGAAAAATGAAATGCATGTGCACACTTCTTTGTTACTCAAGTAAAAATTAATACAATTCTTCAATATACAGTTTCCTGTGTCTCTAAAACTTCACTGTCATTGACCAACTTAAAGGAAAAAAATTTTTAAATAATGATTTTTAAAATTATATTTTATGGCCTCTACCTAAAAAAGAAATACTATATTAAAAAGTAAGAAAAAATTTATGCTTAGTAGTTGAATAAGTACATTAACTATTTTTATTTTGACTTATTTAAGTGAATGTTTAAGGTATTTTGCAAACAGTTGATGTCTATAAGGTAGAGGTTTGGGGGCAGTCTACATAAATGAATATGCATTGCTCTCATGGCAAATACTTGCCCTATAAGGTTGTTTCTAGCCAGTAATGTTCATGTATTCTTTGATGTACAAAGAGTTTCAGAGAAAGGAATTAAGGAACATCAGACAAATTTAGTGGAGAAAGTCAATTATCCATGTTCATGTGTTTTATTTCTCAGAGGAAATAGGTTTGAAGGAAATAGGTTTATGCCATTAACTGGTATAGATAAAATAGAGCTGCTATAGCAAAGAAGAGCTAGAAAAAGAATCCCTGTGTCTAAAAAAGTCTTTGCTGAGATGGATAACCATGGCCTATTTGTGAAAAATTACTGTACATATAATGAACGCATTCTAGAACGTTTTTTTGTGCAAAATTCACTTTTTGTTGGTATTTTGTTGTTTTTTTTAATAAACATGTTTATCTGCCATTTTTAGACATAAGTACATTTAAAAATAGTAAAAGAATAAGTGCTTTGGGGCACTCTAGACATATTGGATTCTGGAGGATCTATTATTACATCACAATATATCAATGATAGTTCTAGATTTGATCATCTGGTCACACATTGGGAGGGCTTTCTATGCAGTGAAACTAGTCCTGTAATTCATAGTACACACACACACACACACACACACACACGCACACACACACGAGCACCTTCTCTCTTTCACTCTAACTACAAGCTGTCTTTGCTCTTTCCTCTGAGCATGGCTTCTGTCCAGAGCCCATTACAGAAAACAGCAGCTCCCTAGCGCCATTGCTGACAATAATCTCAAGGAAAGAATTGCACCTACTCAAGCCTGAGAACATACTCAAGTTAATTATATTCCTACCATGGTCCTTGGAGCACCTTTTTTTCTTACCTTATTTCACTATAAAGCGCCATGGGGTATTATTCCTGTGGAACATATGGGACATATGGGGTACTATATAAAACCAAGCTGTTGCTGATTTTACTTAAAATCATTTTTATTTCCTGTTTCATGTCTACTTGTTTATAGCATCCTGAAACATCTCATGTTTGTTTGCCCAGTTCTTCCACTCAGAGCTTCTGCCTGGTTCTTAAATATCTCACCTCAGGGTGCTATGTGACCCTGTGGGCTGAGAGAAGAAAAGAGAAAATTCCAGAGACTAATTTTCAGATGGAATGGCAACGTGATTGAAATGCATCCTCTAAATTCTGTATCAATTAAGTTTAATGGTCACAAGTCTTCCATCGATTTATAGAGCTATATATATCATGATTTTTAGAGAGAACATTACTCCTGAGACAGCTCTTTAATTGAGAGAAGGATTCTATAGCATGGAGACCTTCGATTAATGTTCTGTAGAGATAATTTGTAGCTTTTTGTTCTGTTGGTCACTGGGCCAGCCATAACACAGACTTTAGTTAGCAATTTTGGGGAATTTAGCTGCAGCCACAGCAAGCAAAGGCTGATAACTATATCCTCCATGACAATAGAAATCTAGGGGAAGCATTAGTAACTGGCAAGGCTTTTGTTCTTGTCTCATTTCCCATAACGGACAAATCCTCAAGGTAGCAGATAAAAGACACAGAGACCTGTCCCCAAAGGACAAAGTAGTGAAATGGGCCGTGACATTCACTTTATTGGGTAACATGGTGACAGAAAACAGGCCTGGGTTCAAATGCTGGCTCAATGACACATGCAATGTGACATCACATTGATTATTCATTATTGGCTTTGGGCAAGTTACTGACTTTCCCAGATGCTCGGTTTTCTCACCCATAAAATAAAGGCATAATAATTCACTTATGTAAAGCTGAAAAGTCAGTGCCCTCACATGGTTAACCACTTACCAAAGGAGACTTCCCTCCCTCCTCCCTAACATCTGAGAGTCAGAGGTTTGCTGCGCTGGCGGGATGCAGTGACTTTGCTGTGACAGGGTAACCAGTTAGAAATCTCAAGAATGGGCGAGAGTAGGGAGGGTGCCCTACACCATCCACAGACAATTACATTCTGGTGCCTCTCGGCTTCTCTGTTTTTATTGATCTCCGGTAGCGGGCTGTTGCTGGATTCAGTGATTGCTTATACACTCAGCTTCCCCCAAGAACGAACAAGCTTATTTGAGCTTCCCAAGAATGCAGGGTGGTGATTAAAATGCCAAAGGCATGAGCCAGTCAAGACCAAAAGAAATCCAAACACGGAAAAGCAAGAAACCAAGAAAGATGGAAAACCTAGTGACACCTCAGGACTTCACATCTGTATTTCCCTGGGCAATCACTTCCCGCTCCCCATGTCCCCACGTTGCTGAAGCCCCATGTTGCTCTGATATTCTGCAATATAAGCAGCAAGTGGCTTTCTGATGAGGACAGTTACACCGGTGACCACCACACAGCACCCTTGCAGGTTGGTGCTGAGAAAGGCTGTTTGGTGCATCAGAAGGAACTGGGTTTGGACCTCAGCTCTGCTACTGGGCAGCTGCATGAACTCGAAGGTATTTAACCTCTCTGGGACTTGGTTTCCATCTGTATGAGGAGGCGCACCTTCTTTGCTGGATTATTGTGGGGATTATGTGAGAAAACGCATTTAAAACAAAGGGCCTAATGATGTGAAAGACATTAAGATTAAGATCATGGGCTTAGAGAGATTCAGAAAACCTCTCCAAGGTTCCCTCTCCTCCTCAGAAAAATGATTATGATAACAGTTCCCACTTTTTAAGGGAAGATTAAATGAATCAGTCTAAAAATAGCACCTACAAATAGCCCCTGGCAATATTATGCTCTACGTCAGTGGTTCTCAACCTTCCTAATGCCGAGACCTTTAATACAGTTCCTCATGTTGTGGTGACCCCCAACCATAAAATTATTTTCGTTGCTACTTCATAACTGTAATTTTGCTACTGTTATGAATCGTAATGTAAATATCTGATATGCAGGATATATTTTCATTGTTACAAATTGAACAAATCACTTGCAAAGTGATTAATCACTTGCTCTTTGCAAGTGATTAATCACAAAAACAATATGTAATTATATATGTGTTTTCCGATGGTCTTAGGCGACCCCTGTGAAAGGGTCGTTCCACCCCCAAAGGGGTCGTGACCCACAGGTTAAGAACCGCTGCTCTATGTAAATATTAGATATTATCCCTCCTTATTATCCCATTACCTGGACTGCTGTCTTTTCCTCTGTTTACTCATCCACAAACACTGAGCTTGGCCCCCTGTGGATGCCTCTCTTCTGATATCCAGATAAAATTCCCCAAAGAGCCTTAGTTAGACAACAAACCTCCAATGGACACCATGGCTTCCTAGTGAAGTAAGTCTCCTGTCCTTTTGTCCTGATGGTCATGATTAGCCACTCTGAAGTTCACCTCAAGATTTCCTAAGAGCAATAGCCATTAGCCAAGTAAATGTGACATCTCAATCTCTTTTATAAAAGTGCTAAAACTATTGCTGGTCATTTCACAGTTAATTGGCTTCCCCTTGAAGAGGTGGAGTGCCTCTGTCCTCATAGGGAGAATCCCGTTCGCTTCTGGTCACCTTGTTCCAAGAGAAGTGGAACTGAGATTGAAAAATGCTGGAGAAGGGCATGATCTCCTTCAGAGGGTGAGGATGATTTATGGACTGTGAGAAGCAGCAGAGAGTAGTATTAGCTAAAGATTAGGATGAATTTGATAGCAGACTCAGCATTATGAGGGTTTAATAAAAACTCATTGGTCTCTATTTGTCAACATAACAACAAAATGTGAGTGCAAGTGAATGTTCAACAATATCAAAGGACACCACGAGGACATTAATACTAGGAAACAGTTACCTGCACAAAATGTTTACTTGTAGAAATCTCTAGTATCAAAGATATCTCTATAACCAGGATCCATTCCTATATTTAAAAAGAATGGACAGTTTTGTGCAATAAAAATGTGTGATTATGCAACTATGTCCAACATGGGTAACTAAATTTCATGCTTCAGGAGGTAAATTAGTTGTTGAGGAATATCTGGAAAACAATTCTTCGGCATGCATGTCATTTCACAGCGAGGCTGCCTCCCCAGTGGGGCTTTGCCTTCCTGCTGAGGAAAGAACAGGGGGTCTGTCCAGAGGAGCATTTAATAAGGCACATTCCTTCTCATTTACTCTGAACATCTTCTACCCTCAATTTGAGTGTTTGGTAGCCCTTGGGGCCTGAGTCTATTCCAGGTGGATCCTAAACTTAAGAACCTTGAAGAGACCAGGTCGGCACTTGTATTTCGCTTTCCAGAGTTGCCTGGTATATCTATCTGGAGGTCCTGAACCAAAATCTTAAGATGACCCTGGGAAAATCCCATTTTCCCTTAAAGACCTTTAAGCCTGAATGCATCAGGCAGAGACTGTCACTGGGGAGCTTTCACTTGCAGGAATGGAGGCCCAAGAAAAGAGTTGATGATATCTGGATTGTGAACTTTCCAAAGTCCTAGTTAACCACATCAATGAGGAACACACATTTTTACTTAGTTACTCTTTGTTGGAAAAATACAATTCTTCATTAAAACTGGAGAGTGAATTGGGAAGGAATTGGCAATAATGTTTTATTTCCCATGAAAGAAAATTGTATCTTTTGAGAAAAAACATTTTGAGAAGTCTCCAAAAAATGGGTCTTTGTAGGGGAGGTATAGCAGATCCTCCACACTAAGGATGTTTGGTCCAATAGATGGCATTTTCAAACTAACATACAGAGCAAGCATAAGTATTAGAAAGCTGGATAAACTTTGAGAACATGGCGTTATTTGGCTAAATCACTTCTTTCTGGTATCTATGTGTTTATATTATTTTACAAGCATATAAAGGACAGAACCATTGTCAGTCACTTTTGAGCCAACTTTTGTACTGAACTTAGTATTAAACTAAACTTAGCTTCCAGAACCTCATGTGTCCCTCCAGCATTTATTAAGTTACTAGAAGCTCGGTGCATGAAATTCATGCATGGGTAGCGTCCCTAGGCCTGGCTGGCGATCAAGGCCACCAGCCAGGGCCTTCCTTCGTTCCACATCGCCCCTGGTGGTCAGCACACATCATAGTGAGTGATCAAACTCCTAGTCTCCTGGTCGAACTCTCGAGGAGACACTTTGCATATTAGCCTTTTATATATATAGATAAGTCATTGTTTCTGTGAAAATATATATAGATCTAAAGAGTACTGAATCCTGTCTGCTAATGGTCAGATTTGAGTTCCTGACTCACTCATATTAGGGGTTACACTCTGTTTGCCCTGATATCCAGGGAGAAATTGTGGTCAGAACTCCAACAGCCATAAATGACTCAAGAAGAGCCTTGCAAACAAGTCAGGGAGCATCAGAAAGATGACTATACTCTATGGGGTTAGGATCCTTACCAAAATCACTTATTTTTCACTACTGCCCATCATAGGTATATTTGCATTACCATTTTGTGGATAAAGGGACTAAAGTTCAGAGGGGCTGAAAAATGTGGCTAAAATCACATAGCCAGTTAATGACAGAGGAAGAATTTTAACTCTCATTAGAATGGCTTCAAAGCCCATGTTCTACTCATACTCATCTGAGAGCAGGAAGGGGAAGGTGACAATGGCTATTATATTTTCAAAAAATGGCCACAGTGATGTTTTCCATCCCACCCGTGCTTTCACTACCTTGCCCCTTTTCATCAGGAGGTAGAGTCTATCTCCCCTCCCCTTGAAGGTGCATGGGACTCCGTGACCTTCTTGATGAATAGCTGCCACAGAAG
This sequence comes from Myotis yumanensis, assembly GCF_028538775.1. Taxonomy (NCBI): domain Eukaryota; kingdom Metazoa; phylum Chordata; class Mammalia; order Chiroptera; family Vespertilionidae; genus Myotis; species Myotis yumanensis. The sequence continues at coordinate 11,685,119 of NW_027223759.1, forward strand.
TGACGGCCGAGGATTTCCAGGCTGGTTCATACAGGCAATTTGCTTTCTGCCGTCTCCCTCTGAGCAGCCCGTGAGCTGCTCCAGCTGACACCACATGGAGCAGGGATGAGCTATACCTGCCAGGCTCAAATTGCAGATTTGTGAGCAAAATAAATGCTGCCCTTGTTTTAAGCCACTGTGTGTTGGAATGTTTCACTCTCTATCCATACAATAGTGGCAATCACAGAAAATACATCAGCGCCATACTTAGAATCATGATTTTAGCATAACGTGCAAGATTGTCCCCATATGTATACATGCATATGCATGTGTGCATAAATGTGAATACGCAAATGTGGAAACCCTGAACACACTGGTGGAATTCATCACAAGGAAGCATAAGCATATGCCTCCCTGCCTGCTCTATTCCCCTCACCCATCACAGACATCTCCAAGGGAGTTGAGGAGTGAAGACTCTCCTACATCTGATTTCCTTAATGGGCAGTGGCAGCTATGGCTCTTACCTGCTAAACATGCTTTGTCATGTCCCTTCTTGTTTCTCTGGAGAATTCTTCATGTGATCCTTGGGAGCTATCAGTTATGATGTCCTGTTGCCCCAACATTAATGCCATCTCCATGGGATACACTGGATCTCTGGGTCACACAGGCTGGCCATTCAGAGGTTATCATTCCAACCCAGAGACTGGTCCATGGATGGGCATGTCACTCAAACAAGGCCCATTTCCATGTAACCTGAGACTAATAGCTGAACCCTAGAAACGACAGGTCTTCCATGGTTGATTGGATTATTAGTCCCAATTCTTCACCTCTCCTTAGGTCCACACCCTTTTCCATGTAACTTTGCAGTCCTTCCCTTGACTTCAGACTTGGCCATGTGGCTTTTGGTCAATGGGATATCAGTAAACATGATGCAAGCAGGGGCTTGAAATACTTGTGCTCCGGACTTGCCCAATGGTACCTCTGCTTTTGACTTGAGAAGAGTTTCCTCAGGCAGCTTCTGCCCCTTCATCCAAGACTCCAGAAGGAGCACACGTGGAACAGAGCTGTGCCTCAGGCTGAAGCAGAGTCCTCACAGTTCAGTCCACCTTGAAACTGCTAAGAAATCAATGCTTCTTACTGCATGCTGTTGAAAATTGAGGTTGTTCTTCAGCATTTTTTTTAAAAAGCAATAACTAACTAATATACCTTCTTCCCATGGAGTTGCTAAACCAGAAAAGCATACATTCAGATTACTAGTGGCTGCCTTGAAGAGACAGCTCAGCTGAGATGGAGGCCAGGCTGGGGCTAGCTCAGCCAAGAGATGGAGAGAAAACAAATCCATTTGAGGCCCTGGGTCTGGCAGCTGCCGAAGGCATTTGGGTCTACGTTTGGAGTTTCCAGTGATGAGGCAACAAATTCCATTTTGGGCCTAAGATAGTTTGAGTATAGTTTCTGTCACTTGAAAGAATAGCCTAGACTAGTACAAGTGTCACCTAAACTCTCAAGTTCACTACTCACTGCTGCCCACATTGCCTTTCTAGCGCCCGAATAACTGGCTTTTATCCAGACACTTTTTCAGAAGGTTTAAGAGATTCTGCAGTTGAAGTTTCCTCAAGAACATAAATTGTCACATCTGTCCTCCCTTCTGTGCAAGAGGCAGCATGGCTTGGCCTGCAAAAGACATGGTGTGGAGTCCATCAGCCGGGCCAGGTATGTTGTCATATGAGAAGACTAGATTCTGACTGCCATAGGGTCTTGGCAGGATAGAATGCCATAGTTGAATGGAGATTTCAGGTTTCTCTTTCTTCCTAGGCACAGGCAGCAGGAAGCAGCAGGCCAAATTTAGCACATGGGATTGGCAACTTCATGCTTGATTTACGGTTCTAATCCTAGAAGGTTATTTATGTATCAGTGGTATACGATTTATGCCTGAAAGGAAAAGCTTCCCAAATCCATACACATGTCTATTTTTCTGCTCTTTCCCAGCTCTCTGGGTACTCCAGAAATACAAGCTATGAGATATTCCAAATAACCCCACCCCTGAGTGAGTAGTGAAGGAATATTTCAAGTGCTGCTTTTTTTCTTACCAGTGTAGAAGATTTTAGGTTAGTCTCTTTGGGGTTATTCTTTCCCTACAAATCTCTTTAATCCCACCCCCCCCACTTCCATCCCATCACAAGGACCTTCTATCCTACATCTCATCCATGAGAGCAGAAATACAGTGCTTCATACACATACATTTGCTCCATAAGAAATTGGAGGAGGTTGGATGGCCACATTGAACAAAGGCCCCAGGCCCTTGCCAGCATGAGGTCAGGTCCAGAAATCAGATGTGAGGTTCCCTGTGTGGCAGCCACACCACACACTAATGTCAGGTCCAGTGGGCTTGTGTTTTTTCAACTTCAAGTATGAAGCAGGAGTGTCAGGAGACTGTGTGGCCAAGCACCGCTGTTGAACTTGACAATGTATTTTATCAGCATATGATGATATCCGACGTAGGCGAGCCCAGGGGATGAAGTAGGTCTCCCAAACCAGCAGCAATCTTGGCAGACTCACCTTGAGTATACCCATGGGTGTTCCACCAGAGAGACAGGCTTGACCACCCTGAAGAGGAGACTCCTGGGGCCTGGGAACAGGGTCAGCAGAGTTGATGGAAGGTGTCAGAGCTCCTGTGGAACTCATCGGTGAAAGCTTGATTTCTTTTCAGAATGCACATAGCACATCCTCAGGAGGGATCCAGCCCCGTCCAAGTCATGTTGCAAAGGGACCTATTAGCAAGCACCTTGGGTGTGTTAGGCATTGTTTCTACATAAATGTCTCCTTTAATCTTCACACCGATACTGTGAAGTAGATTGATGCGAATACTGCTAGGGCCTCCAGTATCCATTTTCCATTTCTTTCTACCTAAACTAACAGCAGACTGCTTTTGTTCATGTTGATGATATGCCCACTGAACACACTTGATTTCCAGGCCTCCCTGGGGCTATGAGAGACCACGGGACATGGCACTGGCCAAAGGGCAGTAAGTGTAAGTCTGCGAGGGAAGGCTCTCAGGAGGCCTCTTGTTTCCCTAAAAAGGGACAGATTCAGTTGGCATATATATGCCTTTTGCCTGTTACCTACCCTTGTCTCTTCTTTCTGCAGAGAAGGATGCTGAGATGCCTGGAGGAGCAGCAGCTGTTTCACAACCAACTGTGAGCGAATGGTAGAGCAGGAAGCTGGGAGGAGCCCAGAATCTTAATACAGCAGTATTATCTCCATTTTACAGATGGGAAAACTGAGGCTTAGAGACATAAAGCTATCTGTGCAAGGTCACAGCATAGGACAAATCTCTATCTTTCTAAGTCCATATTCCATGCTTTTTCCATAAGTTCTGTTTAGAGTATAGTCTTAAGATGAGAGACTTTAGAGAATACACAGTAGATGCTTGAACAACATGGATTTGAACTGTATGGATCCACTTATATCCAAATTTTTTTCAATAAATAATTATGCTGTTTTCAATCTGCAGTTGTGAGTCCCCTGATGCAGAGGGCTGGCTATATGCACTGACCTATGCCATTTCATAAAGAGGACTTGAGCATCTGCAGATTTGGGTATTCACTGGTGTTCTGCAACCAAGGGACAACTTAAGTTTCAGTGGAGTTAAAAGTTATACACAGATTTTCAAATGCATGGAGCTAGCCCTCCTAACCTCTGCATTGTTCAAGGGTCAACTGTATGTGTGCATTTGTTCTTAACTCAGTCAACTCTAGTAGAGTTAAGAAGATAAACCCTTATTTTTAGGTGAGGCTAAATCCCTGGAATAGGAAAGACAATTAATAGGAGGACAGTGATCATAGAAGGCTCAGAAAATGCTTTTACTATAACATTGGGGATTCCTGGGCATAGCTGTGTGTATGTGTAAATATATATTTATACAAGGTCATTCACACACACACACACACACACACACACACACACACTGAGATTGAGTAAAAGCGAGAAAGAGGAAAAGAAGGGGTCACTATGTGGAAGTTATATGCAAATTTGAGGGTAGCAAGTGAACTCCTAATGGTGTTCCAGCAATAACAGACAGGATTTTTCTTTTTTCCCTACCCCCTTTTCCTCACCCCATTAAAATTACACCAGAAAGAAAAAGAAAAAGAAAAAGAAAAGTGTTAGTGTCCAAGATACTAGATTTTAAATATTTTTGCTTTTCAAACAGTTTAATCTTCCCTGCCCTTTATACCCAAGTGAGGGTGAAGTTGTTTTGAAAAGTCACTTTCTTATTACCTTTAAAATGGGGTTTTGAAAAGAAGAGTGGTAAGAGGGAATCTCGTCAGGGACCTCTTTGTCTTTAATGAGCAGTGGTTTCCTGATACAGCCAGGATCTACTCTAAAAGCATCTTTATTCACATGCACTCTAACTCCAGGAGAATTAAGCAGGTTGAACACAAGCAAGTTTTTCAATTATACCAAAAATGAATGATTTTCTCCTGGAAGTGCCTAAAGAAGAAAAGTCTAAGGAGAGATTTAACCCTAAACTTCAGCACCCCTGAACCCTGAACTGCTTGGCTATTGTTCTTGCTTTGATCACAGATATATGAAAGAAAAGAAATAAAGGTCCAGTACATTCTTAGCTGTGTCTTCCCTTTAGATGGAAAAGACCATATTGAGTTTCTCCCAAGAAGTCAAGGAAGATAAATATCATTTAAAGGTAATTACTATAGGGATATATGGCTTAGTATCTACTTTCTCCCAATCAGTTGACTTAGTACCACCTTGTCCCCATCAGATGGTTTAGTACCACCCTTTCTCAACAAAACTGCCTACCAGTTATCTGGGAATATCCAGTCGACATTTATTTAAATTACTATAGTGCACTTGGAATATATTAAATGCCATAGGAAGGGAGGAATAACTGAGTTGCATTCTTTATGGCAGGTGGGCCATGTTCATATATATGACCATCCTGAACTCTGAGTTCAAAACTGCCTTGCTAGGGCTCCTGCATCAATTACTAAAAAATTAAGTCTGGAAGAACTGGCAAGGCCTGGTTCTCACAATCTCATTCCCCACTTAGTCTTGGAAGGGAATGGGGAATAAGATATCAGGTTGTTAATAGAAACCTCAGGGTTTTACTTCTATTGAACCCCTTGGGAGGAACCAAAGAGCCAGTGGAAATGAGATGACACTATTTGAAGAGGGTCATTTGGTTCTAATAATGAAGATAAACAAAGTAGATAATTGTTTCCTGCCTAGAGGAAGGTCACTTGGGTGACCTTGTGAATAGTTCTTGTGAATAGGTATTTTTTAAAATTCCATTTCATCTTTCTTATCAATCACCTTTCATTACAAAAATAAAAATTCTATATGGCACATGTTATTTCCCTTTTTCAAAAAGTTTTCTGTAATCATATTTGGCTAAATAAATTAAAGTGTGTATAGGGCGCGGGGTATTTTGGTGAAAATTACCACCAACTGAGAAGGCTGGGATCATTATGAGCTGGAATCTTAGACCTTCTGTAGACCATTTATTTGGCTTAAATTATATTACCCCAAACACGATGTCAATGGTCTTCAAATTTTTGCTTATTGTCGGTGCCAACTTGATCCCCATTGAGAGTTATTAAGTGACTGTTCATCATCATCTAGTTAAAGACCTCTAGAACTGCTACCAACTCAGCCAACCTTACATATATAACAGATGCATAGAGTGCTTGGGAACTACCCCTAAAGGACTCATTCCCATCACCACATCCTTCAGATGACACTCTGACCTCATTCAAGGAACACCTGTAGCTATTTCTCAAGGAATTCAGCAAGAACATTAAATGGTCTCAAGTTCAAAGTTATCCCATAGTTTTTGTTCTTTTATATAAACCTGCTTGACGTCTTGGTCCTATTCACATGAATTTTATAATAATTATTAACTCAGTGGCCACATATAAAATGCAGGAGCAAAATCAAGGAGCTCTATAAAGCCTGTGCTTTAGTGAGTCCGTTAGTATTATAAAAAGGATGGAAGAAGCATGTGAAATGTTAAATAACTAATGGTGTTCTGGATCCTCCTACCTCAAACAAATTTCAGTGAGACATTTTCAGACAGCTTTTGAGATAGTTTTAGAGACTTTCTCAGCCCAAAGAAGTGGGCCTACTAGTATTGGGCACAAATAGAGATAATCAAGAAGGCTTTTGCCAAATATCCTGTTGTTCTTCATAAGGAATTTGGTATTTAATCCACTAATTACTCATTCAATTCCTTGAGAATGTTGGATTACTGAGTGCCAGGCCCAGGGACATCGTTAGTATTCAGTGTGGGGAGTGGGTGCTGGCCAACCCTAATGAGGTTTAGTGGTTTCCACTCCTCTCCAAAAGCCTAGTCCCAAAACAAAGGCTCCCCACCCTCCCCACCCAGTATCTCAACAGAAACTCTGAGTTATGTGGGAGAAGGCAGAGAGGCGATTTAAGGGCTGGAAAACGAGGCCTATGGGACACAGTGAAAGGAATACGGATTATTGAACCTGTGGAAGACGAGGCGGAGGAGGTATTTCGCAGCCTTCGCCTTCTCTTCGGAACAATCTCTCAGGCTGAGAAACGCAGCCAGCTGTTCAGCATCTCCACTGAAGACTGACCCGAGGAAACGGGTTCAAGCTCCAGCATTAGGGATTTAGGACACAAGAAAGAATTTCCTGACTTTGAGAAATGTTAAACATCAGGAAAAATCACCCACAAGGGCTGAGGAATCTCTTTCTCTTGGGGTATTTAAAACTAGGAGATTTTCTTAGCTGTCTTGAATGATTAAAAGGTCCTGGCTAACACGTGGGGGATGGAGGGGATCACCAGATCATCTCTCTGGGTATCGTTTGGTTTGAAAAATTCAGAAGGCATTTTCAAATTGTTTTTTTTTTGAGAAGACCCTTAAACGTAGGATTATATTCTCCACTGACCCCCCTTTGTCGGTTTAGTATAAAATTTATGTTAAAGGAGCATTAAAAAAGGAAACACCAAGACTTAAGTAAAAAAAAAAAAATCTCATTTCTAGTTTCATCTTTTTAAGCTGCTTGTGCCTGAGAAGATAATCACCTCAGTGTAAGTTTCCGTACCTGTAATTTAGAGTCTAAAATACCTGAACGCACACATCACAAGGTTACTATGAGTATCAGATAAGAAATGAAAATGCTTTTAACGGTGACAATAATTATGCTGTACACATGAGAAACATCATTATGGAAAGGGATTTTATATAAGCATCTCAATATCTCTTTCATTTCTCTAGGAACTCAGAGGCCGTTCTGACAGGAAATCCTACACTCTCAAGGTACAGCTGGCTGTTCTTGCCACACCTCTGGCCCACTGTCAAGAAAATAGTTGAGAGAATTTCACTTTGAAGTCTGGCCTTGGAATATTCCCGGATAGTCTGACAAACCCAAGGGCCTCCAACTAGCATTTCAAACCTGGGCAAACATCTGAGCTCCCAATCAACCACTTGGCTGGGTTGGATCCAGGTGAGCAGGCTATCATCCTGTTCCAATGATTCCCAAAGGGTTTCCACATGGAAAGCATGGAGGTGGGTCACGTGGCTTAGAAAGCAGCCAGGGAACATTGCCAACGAGACCCCACAACAGGTTCTGGAACAAGGCTCGAGTTATAACATGCTGGTGCCATTTGCTTGGCTGAGGAGCTGTTAGAAGACACTGCAGATGAGCCCTTGGAGGCTCAGCCTTCTCCTCTCTCCTCTGACACTGTTTCCTTAATTTGGTGAGTGTCAGCTAATTGGGAGAGTGTTGATGAGGGAAGTACATCACTGCTTCAGGGCCTGGTCCTGGGGGGGCCTGGCCTTAAGCCTCTCTTCCTCACTGTGTGTGTTCCCTCACCTTCATGGTTCCCTTGTCATTTTCTTTTCCCCGGTGAGCCAACTTCCTGGAGTCCTGGATTTGGCTGTTCCCAAGGTATCAATCAGTGTTGTTTTACCAAGAGAGCTTTGTTGGGATTCTACTCAGGAAGAACCCAATCTCGGTTTATTTCCAGGCTTTCACTTAGTTGGTGGAAAATTAATTTGATCTCAAACATATCAGGTGAAGAATAGAGAAAAAAAAAGTTTTTTGAAGGAAGGAAATGGCCAATAGCTAGAGATCCATAATGAGAATTGTCATTAAATCTTTAAGCTCAGGAAAACTTGGCTCCCTACAAGGTGGAATAAGAGAATAACTGGACGGTATTTATAAAGAAGCGATTGTGTCACATAACCCACCAAATTCAACCAGCAATTATTGATAAACACACCTTGAAATGGGCGGCGGTAGCCTCCACGTCCCCCATCAGCTCTCACAGTCGGAACATGCTTCTGCAGCAAACTGAATCTCAAAAGGGAACACTGGTGAGTATTTTCATTTTTATCCTCAGAATAGTTTAACTTTTTCCAGGGCCTGACTCTTTAAAAAAATCTTCTTTCTCTTCCTGCTGGTCCCTTGGTAATTTCTTAGGTGAGAGAAGGGGAATAAGAGCTACAACAAATGCTACTTTGGGGGGGAAAGCCACATTCCAGATGAATTTCTGTTGTTTAGTTCATTCCCACCTTTTCCTTCTCCCTCGGGAGTAGAGCATGTTTTGCCCCACACTGTGCACAGTTATAAGTTGACATAGTGAAGTTCGCACCAAATCAAGTGTGAGGGGCAAAAAACTATGATTTCTTGAGTCATGCAGTTTTAACTTTCAAATTAATACTTGAAGGGGAAACTGGGGTGTCCCCCTCTCCATATAGTTAGGTACCATAGCAGGCTGTTGGAAGAAAATTACATTGATGAAATGGTTAGACAGTGATTAATATGCGCCATAACTTGTTGCAATATTCCTGTTTCAGCATTCTCCTCTTCCCAGAGTGATGTCCAATTACTCATTATTGATCAGCGATTGCATTGCTGAGAGTGGAATGGCAGCTTCAATTCGTTTCGTCCTATTGAGTTTTAGCCAATAACAATTGATATCTGGCACATGTTTCCCAAAGACATTTGTCTGCCATCAGGGAGTTGATTAACAGGTTGGCAGTTTGTTTGCGAAAAGGGGAGGAAATGTGTAAAATCTGCTTATGAATTTGTTCTCATCCCTGATGTGGGGAAAAAAAAGGCAGCATTCTCCCCTCTTTATCTCAATTTAGCTTCTACGGTCGCCTGTTTGCTCCTGTCAACCTGTTCACATTCAACACGGCACTGGCCTTATTTTTTTGTTGATAATCATGTGAATAATTAAAGTCCAAGTACATGAAACCCACATAAATCATCTTCAATGGGCACGTAATGAACCTGGCCTCAGCCATTGCTCGAAGCATAAATTAAGGCCAAAATATTCATGATGAAAACTAGGCATATTATTTCCTCCTGCAGAATTCACAGTAACCTGCTTGTCACTCAAAACCTGCCACCTTCCAGGGAGTCAGCAAGGAACGGACCCTTCGCTCCCCAACCGTCATGGGGACCACTGACTACTTTTGCCTCCCATTGGCCTCACGTTGATGTTACATGAGCAGATGACATGCTATTTGTTTTGAAAATCTCACTTGCTTCATTTGGCCATTCTGACCGCGGCCTTAGCATTTGTCCTGTGCCTACTTTGAAAGAGGACCGTCCAGAACTATTAACCTCTTGCTAATGTCATCAATCATGTGCTTGGCACATGGGCTCTGCTAGACAAACCTGACAACATCTGCCATGCATTCTGCAACTTCCTTTTGATTCCTCACACTTTATTTTCACCTTCATCTCTGCTTGCTGGTGAGATGTATGCCTGACCCCGCTCAGAAGCCAGGGAGCTGGGAGCGTGCCATTCCTCCACAGGGCCGCATGCCTTGAGACACTGGGGCGGCCGCTGGTGTGTGGCTGGCAGGTGGCCCTGGTGCCAATATCCGATGGCCACTGAAGTGATTTTCCAGAGAAGCTCCTTGATGCAGAGGGCATTGCGGCTGAGACGCCACTCATATGTGGCTCATATATGTAGCATATTATAGGCATCCTTGGAAAAAATAATTTTCTTTAGAAAATAAGTTTGACATTTCCTGCCCAGACCTAAGAAGCATCGGTGTTCGCCAAAGCCATGCTCTTTAGTCCTCTGCACTCTCTCCTTTGCCAACCTCAGAGCACAGCACCTTCTCATTCTTTGTCATCATTGTTCTCAAGGCCAGCAGTTGCCTGGCATCAGGGTCATGCCAGCCTGTTGAAGACACCAAGCTGTTGCTCTGATTGAAATATCCGGGAGCCCAGAGATCCATGGCCATAGCTCCTTCCAGAGATTATAATAACCCCCCCCTCCCCCCCTCCCCCTCCCCTGCCATCCCCCACCCTCTGTCCCGCATCTACTTCCTTACCTGTAGACATGTCTTCTGGCCAATGTTCTTAGGACTTTTAGATGAACAATCTTAAGAGATAAAACCAAGGACCTGAAATATCCATCAGGCGGCCTATTTTATTAGTCACCTTGTGAAAACTTGTCCTCAGCCTTTGGTGATGGAAGATGAAAAGCATGCAGCAGAGATAGATGGACTGTTAAATAAAAAATACCCACACTCATAAAAATGTCATTAGTAATGAAGAATGCATTGAAAAGTTCTCTACCAGGCATCAGGGTTATTTAAATGATCAAGGAAAATGAGCAGTCCTACCTCAAACATCTTCTCTTTTCTTTTTTTTTTAATATTTAGTAACTTTATTCTTGGCTTCCTAAGCCAGATATTTGTCTTTTTCAATGAGTATCATAAGTTGTGAATCTTTTTTTAAATAAAAATACATGTTTATATAGGTTACAAGCCCATTTATCTTCACTGCATAATTTTATTTCTTATGATAAGGCTGTAAAATAAGGTTCCTCACATTAAAGAAGTTTTGAATTGCCAATGTTTGAGTGAAAGAGAAAAATGAGATGATACGGTCAATACTGATGCAAGTGTATCTTATTTCGAAAGAGTTCTCAAATATTTAAAAGAAAAATTCCATAATAGGTTTAAGTGAAGAAGGCAGCAAGACACCCATCATGTGATGCCTGTAATAAAGAGACCAGAAATTGAGGTGGTATGAGAGAGCAGACAATGCCCACAAATACATCGATAGTACATTTTTTCCACTTGGATGCCCTCCCTACGCACACTAATCCATGGATCTGAGGGGGTTTTATCCACTGACATCCAATTTTCTGGGATAATTTTTTTTTCATTACTGAATGAGGCAATTTGTTCGTGAAGTACTGTAAGTATTAACTCTTTCTCAGCTAAATGGTCTTCACAAAAGATTAATTCTGACACTGGAGATTAAGGTCACCAAATCTAAAAACCTAGTCAGATGCCCTCAATTTCTAGCCACATCCCATCTTGTAGGGAAAAAAATAACAAGAGAAACTGTGATTTTCCAGTAAAGCAGAAAAAAATAATAGTTTAATACTGGATCCATAAAAATGTTACAAATAAAACTGGGTGAGAGCTCCATCAGACTCTGGTTCTAAGTATTATCTACCTCAAAAGCAGAAAAGCAGATCCAGGCACTGTGTGCCTGGATTCTCCTAGTTGCTGTGATGGGTGTGGCTCATGTTCAAGCACAGACACTCTCCCCACAGGTATGATAACTGGGGACATGGTATGGATAATTCCTTATGAAGCCCCATTAAGCCACTACAGCTGAGAAGAAAGGTCTTATGTATTAAAACTCTTAGTTGTGAGAGGTGAAAAAACTAATCTAAAATGGCCTTATATGTAAAGGGAAATTTGCTGGTGATTGTAATTAAACAGTTGAAAGAATCCATGTCTAACAGCTTGATCCAGCACTCAGACAGTGGGATCAAGGCCCAATTCTCACCTTCATTTCTTGACTCCAGGTCCTTGGCTCTGTTATCAGCCTGGCTAGTCCTAGGGGAGCTGACAGCATATCCCAGTCCTAGAGCATTCTCTGTGTACCTCCAGCAGGAAAAGAGAAGGTAAAAACTTCTCTTTCTCAGAAGCCCTGGCAAAATATCCTTTTCTGTCCCATTGGCTGTGCATGGGGTACTTTCTTGACCCATCATGATGGCTAGAGTAACATAATACTGATTGACTTAGGGAAGTGCCCTTGCCCACCCCTTTATCTGAGGATGGAGTCAACTCTACTCTCACATGGCTGGGAGTAGGTAAAGCAGCTCTTTCTTAGAGGAAGATAATGAAACTCAGTGGCCTATATTAAATAATCAATATTATACCACAATTTGTGTTCCTAAAATATTGGAGTTGTGTTGCCACAAAATGATTTAACAACATGGAGTAGAGTTATTTGCTCTGTTGAGAGATCTTGATGGATGTTAGCTTTGGGTTTCATACTCAGTGAAATGTGTGTGGGAGTGAGGAAGCAGAGAGAGGTGGCTTGAAGAGAGAGACTCACCTGGGACTCTGGGTACCCGAGAGGACATCTACCACTTCTCCCAGAGAAGGGGTAGTTCTAAAACTACTTGGACCAATTGGATAAATCAGATCAGAGATCATAAAGGAATCAGCCATGGGCCAGTCAAACTATACAAGGTAAAAATGATGGATTTGAATGTAAAAAATAAAATAAAAAATATTTCAAGAAAATACAAGACACTACACATACAATCTAAGGATTGAGGAGAAGTTCTTCACCAAGACTAGGAGATCAGAAGCTAGATAAGAAAGGATAAATGCAAAAAATCAAGAGTACTTGTATGGCAGAAATCCAATGAATAAAAATCACAGGTAAATATCAGAGTTAGAAAAAAAAGTATCACATTTAAAAGAGTTGATACCTGTAACATACAAAATCCTCTAAAAATTGTCAGGAATAAGTCAAACAATCCAATAGGTAAAAAATACAAATATGCAAATCACTTGAGAACACATCTAAATGACCAAATGCATTTATATTTAAATGCTCAAATTCACTAGGAATGAGGAAAATGCAAATTAAAGTAGCAATGAGATGCCATTTTATAACCATCAGATGGACAAATTAGTAAGAATTATCATACCAAGTGATGGTGGGCTGGTGGGGATGCAATGAAAAGGGTATTCTTATATATGATGGCAGAAATGTGATGTTTTATTGCTGTTTAGGAAAGCAATTTAGCAATAATTATAAAAATTGAAATTAACACTATTCAACTCAGCAATTCCACTTTTAAAATTTATCTCATAGAATTAAAAGCATCAATGCATGAAGATGTGTGTGTGTGTGTGTGTGTGTGTGTATTATCATTGTTCAAAAAATACTAGAAATAAAATAAATGTCAATCAGTAAGTTAACAGCCAAAAATATTATGGAATATTCACAACCTAGAGTATGAAGGATAATGAACCAGAGCTAGAACAGTTGACTTGGTTTTCTTTTCTTTTTTTAAAAAAAATATTTTTTTATTGCTTTCAAAGAGGAAGGAAAGGAAGTGAGAGATAGAAACATCAACGATGAGAGGATATAATTGATTGGCTGCCTCCTGCATGTTGGCCCAAGCCTGCAACCCAGGCATGTGCCCTTGACTGGAATCGAACCTGGGACCCTTCGGTCCACAGGCCGATGCTCTATCCACTGAGCCAAACCAGCTAGGGCTGACTTGGTTTTCTATGAAAAGCTTTATTAGAGGGCAAGTCAGGATGATTAAAAGTGTATAATGTATCACAGCATAACAATATATAATATAACAAAATATAGAATATAACCTCATTTTATAAAATAACATTTATAAACACTGTAATTATATTAATACAGAGAAAAATATGGAAGACATACACTAGATTTTTTAAATTGATTACTTAGGGAAGAAACATAGGGGATATGGACAGGTAGGATAATTAACCACCTGAGTTTGCCTGAGTCTAAGAAATTTTCCAGAATGTGGGGGTTTTACGCTAAAATCGGGAAAGTCTGAATGAAACTGGGAAGGTTGGTAAACCTAGGGATAACATTGTAGTGAATGGAGTGGGGAGGAAAAGTCAAGCAAAAAGGGGGGAAATATGACTAAAATTATGTAATCATGTATACATTCATATAAAATTACTTATATAGGTAGATATTATAAGTATGACAAGTGCTTATGTGAATGTGGGGAAAAGGGAACCCTAGTACACTGCTGGTAGAAATGCAGACTGGTGCAACCACTATAGAAAACAGTTTGGAGTTTCCTCAAAAAATTAAATATGGAAATGCCATTTGACCCAGTGATCCCACTTCTAGAAAGATATCCTAAGAAACCCAACACAAATCAGAAAGAATATTTGCACCCCTATGTTCATAGAAGCACAATTTACAATAGCTAAAATCTGGAAACAGCCCAAATGCCCATCAGTAGATGAGTGAATAAAAAAGCTGTGATTCATTTATACCATAAAATACTATGCAGCAGTAAAAAAGAAGACTCTCTTACCCTTTGAGACAGCATGGAGGGACCTAGAGAGTGTTATGCTAAGTGAAATAAGCCAGTCAGAGAAAGACAAGTCTCACATGATCTCACTCATATGTGGAAACTAATGAACAAAATAAACTGATGAACAAAATAGATCCAGAGACATGGAAACATGGAACAGTCTGATGAATCTCAGAGGGAAGGTGGGGGAGGGTGGGTGGGAAGAAATTAACCAAAAACCTTATATGTGTATATGCATAGCCCATGAACACAGACAGGCCTGGGACGGGGGGTGGGGGTAGAAGGGGCCAATGGAAGAACCAGGGGAACATCTGTAATACTTTAAACAATAACAACCGAAGGACTTGTATGCATGCATATAAGCATAACCAATGGACATAAGACACTGGGAGGTAGGGGAGGCCAGAGGATTGTCAAGGGCGGGAAAAAAAGGAGACATATGTAATACTCTTTGTAATACTTTAAACAATAAAACAATTAAAAAAATAAAGTTAAATTAAAAGAAAAATAATCTATATATATAAAAGCCTAAGCAACTGGAAGACCGGAACGACTGGTCGCTGTGACATGCACTGGCCACCAGGGGGAAGATGCTCAATGCAGGAGCTGCCCCCTGGTGGTCAGTGTGCTCTCACAGCCAATCTTCCCCAGCTGGCCAACCTCCCACAGTCCCTCCCCTGGCCAGGGACGGGGAACCCTGGGGGTGAGAGGGGAGGTGGATGTGGCTCCTTTCCCAGGGGGGCCGAGGGCCAGCTCCCTCCTCAGGGCCAACCTCCCATGCCCTGTCCCTCCCCCCAGCCAGCAGGCCCTGATCGGCCCACCACCCGCCCGCTGTAGTGGCGGTGCAGTGGTGAGGGAAGGAGGAGGGGGAAGGTGGGGAACCGCACAATGGTGGGGTGCTGACAATGGTGGCGGTGGTGTTCGGTGTCCATCCTTCCGCACCCAGCCTGGCGACCAACGCCTCCTCTCCAGCCTGGCCTGATGGGCCTGGCCCTGATCGGTCCTGATTGCCGGCCAGGCCTAGGGACCCCACCCATGCAAGAATTTCGTGCACCAGGCCTCTAGTAAAAAATAAAAAGCTAATTTTAAAAAGTAACTTTTAAAAATACTTCTTTTTATGAATTTCTATAAGAATTAAGGAAAGATTTAAGTTCTGCTCACAGATTCCTGGGACTTAGCAGAAGCTTCGCTGGAGATATCAGAGCTAGGCAGCTTCTATTAGCAAAGAAATATCATTTATTTGTTCTCTGTGTTTTAATAGGGATCAAATGTTGTAATAGAGATCAAAACAGAAGCCTATAAGAATACAGAAGAAGGAGCACTAACTTTGCCAAATAGAATCATGGAAACATAACAGAAGAGGAATATTGAGGGTTGGAGAAAACAACTGAGAGTTTGCAGAATGGAGTAAGGAAGAAGTAAAATCTAAAAAGCAAGAACACCCAGCGCAAGGCCAAGGGTCATGTCCAAGCAAAGTGTATTTGGGAAAGAGAAGTTTCCAGGGACTGTGTCTAGAGGTCAGGGGTCAAGGGTCAGGGGAAGGTGGCGGAGAGGAGGCGAGAAGATAAAGCCGCACAATTAGGGAGAGGGGAGACTGTGAAAGGGTCTGTGTACCCTGCCAAGGAGTCTGAATTCACTTTGAAGGCACAAGGGAGACAGAAGAAGTCTCACATCAGGGAAGAGACAAAATTGAATTTAGCGTTTAAGAAGATAACATGAGCACTAGGATGGTCAATTGACTTTATGTCAAATGCCAGTTCCAATTGATTGGTCATGAGAGCTTGAAGGACAAGGTTAAGAAAGACCGTGGTCACCCATGTCCAGGCTTAGCAGTGAAAGTGCCTTGGCCAATTAGCAATGCCTACTGTGGCCCAGGGAGAAGGAGAATAGTGACAAAGTTGCTATGTGTCTTCCAACGCAGCACCTACCAGACCTGTGGAGGAGGAGCCACGTGGAGGAGATGGTCGGGGAGAGCAGGTGATTGACTAATTCACACAGGAGCTGACAATGTCACTGACATCCCAGAGGCAGAGTGCAGGAATCAGACTCAGAAGAGATTTCAAAGTTGAGACCTGCTGAAGGAATTTAGGAATGGATTCGATCCAGGCACTAAGGGCATCTCTGGCTAACAAGCAAGTCTCAGATGAAGATTGCTTTATGCGATTAGAACCGCACGCATTTGGCTTCCACGCACACCTCCGAGAGGGCATGGTGACTCAGCAGTTCCAGCAATGCTTGCCAGGGCGCATCCAGCAAGGCTTGCCACCCCATCACTTCCCGGTGTCTGTGGCCCTGGCTGCTTACCCAGCAGTCCTTGTGATTTATTCTCCAGAGCAGCTCTCGGAAGTTGAAAGGTCCTCCTAGAGCTGAAAACAGGAAGCCTCCCCCACTCACCTGGCCGCGGGGCCAGGAAGGAATATGTGTGCTCTGACACGCCAGCCGTGCAACTTCCCATTATGTCAGCAGTGTTTACCATCACCAGGCACTTCCTGTGACATAGGAGCTCCGCCAAATCTCTAAACCAGCAGAGAGGAAATGACTAACTCCAGGAAATCATCCCTCTCCCTCCACCCCCTACCCCCCCTACCCCCCAAATGGAGATGCTGTTGGACTTTCACTAAAAATATCAATACCATCTAAAAATAAGGTTCATCAGCTCTGCCCTTGCTCCAGGAAATCCTGGCCAAAGCGCCTCTTACATCACCGCCAGCCCTTGTCAAATAGCCTCTCGGAGCCACGCCCCATCTGTCCTCTAAGCTCAAGTTCACTTCAAAATCAACCTCCTTCTGCCTTCTACACCAAGGAGAGGGTTGAGCATTGCTGGCCATGACTATATCAAAAAAACAAGCGTCTTCCCAAGGGACGATGGGTCGTCCAACACTTCCTCCAGCACACGCACCCGCAGTGGGGTTATTTCCTGTCTGGTTGGCTTCCTCCAGGCTCATGAAGGTTTCAGTGTCATTTTGCAGAACAGGAAAGAGCGCAGGAGCAGGGCCTGCAGCAGCCTCGAGTGGACACGCAGCAGCTGGCCTGGAGGGGAGGGTGGAGATGAAGCCATTTGTTAGGAAACCACTGACAGGCACGTGGGGCATTTGGCAATGGCACTGCTCCTGCCGCTGGTTCCTGGGGCACTTGGTCTGCTGCAGAGTTTATGCTCTGTCTTGCACGAGGAAGCCGCTGCTGAAGGTTGGCATTGGCCTTTGCAGGGTGAGAGGGGACGGGGCTCCTGATGGGCTGTACTGATCGAGGGGCAGAGTTGGGAAGAAACGCCTGAACCCCAGTCCAAGAGGGAAGGATGGGATGGAAGAAATGGGAAGTAATTCTTGATTCAGCCCTTAACCCCTCCATCACCAGAAGATTTCCTAGTAAGTGAAGTGAGTTATAGGTTTTACTCCCCAAACAGGGAGGCAGGAGGGTCTCAAACGAGGCCCCTCACCCCTAGGGGAGGCAGCATGGCCTGGTGGATACAGGCTTTGAAGTCAGACTCCCGGGTTTAATTCTGTTGTCACCAAGCATAGCGCTGTGATGTTGAGCAAGTTACTTAGCTTCTCTACGACTTCATGTTTCTCTCCTGTAAAAGAGGGCTTGTTGTGAAGATGAATTACAATAAGAAACAAAGAGTGCTCCGTGCATGGTCTGCCATCGGTGCCCCCATCCGTTTTCGCTACTGAATGTGCTAGGATGCGATGGGTCCTCATCTGGTTCTGAAGATCCCATGGAGACAGAACAGGCTAAGCCAACACACAGGGGACACTGTAAAGGATCGGGAGTGCTCGGTTGATGGGAAGGGTGTGTAAACTCAGTATCTGAAAGCCAACAGGACACATTGCTTCATTCCAAGTCCTTGGTCGCAGTGGCAGAGAGCCCTGAGGAGGGAGAGGACACTGGGACAGGCAGGAACACGCAGGGCGGGGTGCGAATGTGAGGCCCTGCTGTGCTGGATGATGTCCCCACGGCCTCACGTCTGCTCCAGCTCCCCCAGGAAGGGCTCCAGGGAAGGGTTCAGTGGCCCCAGCGATCCTGGCCCCCAGCAACTCTGCAGGAAAGGGACTCCGGCCCTCTGCGCACACCTCAGCAAAGGGGGCTTGGCCGTGTGTCTCCAATGCGATGATGGGGAGGAGAGGATGTGCCACCAGGAGGCAGCTTTGGAGACCAGGGGGTGAAGACAGAATGAGAACTTGATAATCATTTAAGAGAAAAATAACTCATTAAGTTGGTGGGTTCAAATGAAGCCTTTGAGCTGAAGTTACTGTTGACTTTCGGGGCCTCGTGTAGCTGGAAGTCAGTGTGATTCTCATGAGCACCTCTGGGGAGCACAGCTTCTGGCTCTGCAGGATCTCATAGATCTCTCCCTCCCCCTCCCCACCCCCCCCCCCCCCCCCGCCCCCACTCCAGGTCCCAGACAAGGATCAGATACCAGGATGCCTTTGAACACCTTCCTCAAAATCTGTATCTCTCTCGTTCTCTAAATAAACAAACAATAAAGCCCTTCAATGAAGAATAAAAAATTTAAGAAAAGAAAGAAAGAAAGAGAGAGAGAGAGAGAGAAAGAACGACCATGTGAGGCCATAGCAAAGAGACGGGGCTGTCTGTGAGCAGCCTTCGGAGTGACCACTGCCCTTGCCTTCCATTCCCAGGCAAGGCAGTGCCTCCCAGAACCAAGGAAAGCTCACTGCAGCGGAAGGCGGCAGCAAGGAGAGGAGCTCACCAACATTAATTACGATTTCACCTCCTTGAGAGCAGAGATCTTTGTTTCCTGTTCAGTGAGGACCACAAGTGCCTGGTACGTGATAGCCGCTCAATAATTATCGGCGGAATGCATTTCATAACGTGCTAACTGTACCCTATGGCTCTCCCACTATCTTATGCGTTGGGTACATTGTATGGGATATAAGTGTATTATTTTCATATCAGTAAATACCGTGTAGTGAAGTTTCATGTCAAACATAGCTCGTCATCCCAGACTGTCATTGTAGTCAACAACTTTATTCCTAACATTAAAGGGAATAAAATTCAAATCCTATATATATAAATCTGCTTCAGAAATTATAGTGAGGCCCCACACTGGTGCGTATTATCATTACTTAACATTCAGGGTGGCCCAGCAGTAATTTCAAAGCTGTACAAACGGTCCCGTTCGGATCCAGCCCCTTGCCTCTGAGAAAACCACAGGCACACCAAGGGGTTTGGTTGCTTGGTTTTGCGGGTCATGACAGAGTCAATCCCCTAGGGGGCAGTGTGTGCACATGTTTCCGCCGAGCCAGGAGCACATTTTATGGCCGCTGAGGTAATCGCCACAGCAACAGATGCGGGGGTGGGGGGGCGCTGAGAAACAAAGTCCACTCCGCGGGGTTGCTCTTTAGGTGGAGCAGCAGGAAGGCGGCCTGAAAGAACTGCGCAGAGAGGAGGAAAGCCGGGTGACACAGCAGAAAACTGGGGGATGGTCATCCTAAAGGCTACAACCCCCGAATGGCTTAAGGTTCAACACAGGAACGATTTGACATGCTTCTTAACACTGGCTAAAGGGTTTTTTAGTATTTCTATTTATTACACGTTACATTTCATGTTTCTGAAATTCAGGCAGAATTGTGTTTCATTTTCTTATCTATTCCGGGTGGTAGGGCAAATTCAATGGAAAATTAACCAGTTTTACCTGAGTAATAATAGTTCAGACTGTATGATCTAGGGCTTGTAATGTGCCGTTTCCCTTATGTGACTAAATCGTTTACATTGCATTCTTTAATGCTCCCACATCCCGATGAGATGGAGACTATTCCCATTTTATAGGGAGGGGAATCATGGTGGAGAGCTGCAAACTTCAACCTTGTTCATCTCCTGGCACACATAAACTAATTGCTAAAATTCTGCGGCACACTAGGAAATATATTTTTTTACCAATCTGACAAAAAATAGGTCTAATTTTAATTCATTCACACTGGGCAGCTATTGTTGTATTGGCTGTTGTAATTTTTTAAAATATATTTTATTGATTTTCTCACAGAGAGGAAGGGAGAGGGATAGAGAGTTAGAAACATCCATGAGAGAGAAACATCGATCAGCTGCCTCCTGCACACCCCCTACTGGGGATGTGCCCGCAACCAGGGTACATGCCCTTGACCGGAATCGAACCTGGGACCTTTCAGTTTGCAAGCCGATGCTCTATCCACTGAGCCAAACCGGTTAGGGCTGTAATTTTTTTTTATTTGACAATCTAAGGGGGGAAAGTCAGTATTGTATGCTTTAAAAATTCTTGCGGCACACCAGTTGAACATCACTGGTGTAGAGAGTTTACATAATTCACTCAAGAGCCCCATCCTAAAAGTGGAGTCCAGAACCCATTCTGTTAATTACTTAGCTACTTTACCTTCTAAACCTGTGCCTCTCAGACTTTCAAGTGTATGCATATTACCTGGGGGTCATGGTAAAATGCAGGTGGGTGGGGCATGAGATTCTGCATCATTGAAGAGTACCAGACGATGCCAATGCTGTCCATGGGCCACATTTTGAGTAGCAAGAACTTAGCGGAGTGTGTGTGTGTGTGTGTGTGTGTGAGAGAGAGAGAGAGAGAGAGAGAGAGAGAGAGAGAGAGAATGGGGGTGGTATATAACAATGTGCGTGGTACAATCCCTGCCCTCAAGAAGGTTCTACCTAGTAGGTAAGGTTAAGACAAACACACAAATAAGAATATTGTGAAAGAACATGGATGTCAAGGACCGTAAAGGTAAAAACAAAGAACAACTCAACAGGAACTAGAAAGAGATTTCTAGAGAGGATGGTGCACCCCACAGCTTTGGGAAGGATAAGCAGGATAAAAAATAACACAAAGCTCCTACCCACAGGTACTAGCAAGCTGGTGGGGGAGGGCCCATGGGCACACAGATAACCCTAGTACAGGCACGGGTTTTCCTACAGGCTACCAGGAGGGCTGGGGGAACAGGAAGGAGGAAGGGGGTGAGGTCGGTGAGCATCTCAATCGAGACTGGAATTAGAGAGCAATGGGTTTGAAAACTCAAAAAATGATGCTCTCAGGTGGCCATGGGCCCTGAGGAAGGCTTCATAAAAGAGATGGTGTTCCAGATAAACCATGAAAGACAGATGGAGCTTTGACAATGGAGACAGAAGGTTATTTCAGGGAGAGAAAAAAAAAAACACAAAAAAACAATTGAAGCCAAAGTTCTGAAATATAAGAATAGTGCAAAGCTAATTTGGGGCTGAGCACAGTCTTATTTTCTCTTTCTGGGCATATGGAAAGTTATGCTGGAAGCCATGGTTTAGAGCAGTGATTCCTAATTCATAGTAAAAGTTACTGAAGGAGTTGAAAATACTTGGATGCTGAGATTCCAATTTCCTTTGTCTGAGGTAGAGCTGGGAATAGGTATGTTTCAAAGTCTTCATATTTTAATTAGATGGTACGCATTTGCAGTCAAGTTGGAGAACCCTAAGCAAGCATGTCAAACTCAAAGGCTAACACGGGCCAAATAAACGAGGCATGTGGCCCACGGGGCTGCCATGCTTGCCCTAAAGCAGTGGTCGGCAAACTGCAGCTCGGCAAACCGCGGCTCTCGAGCCACATATGGCTCTTTGGCCCCTTGAGTAAAATACCGGCTCCTCCATAAAATACCGGCTCTTCCACAAAATACCGACTTCTGTGCATGGGCCACGAAGTTTCAATCGCACTGTACATGGCGCCCACACATGGTATTTTGTGGAAGAGCCACACTGAAGGGGCCAAAGACCCGCATGTGGCTCACGAGCCACGGTTTGCCGACCACGGCCCTAAAGCAATGGTTCTCAAACCGTGGACCGGCAGCCTCAGCACCACCTGGGGACTTGTGAGAGATGCAAGTTCTCAGCGCCCTCCCACGAGGCAAGGCATGCTGAATCAGACACTCTCGTGGCTGGGGGTATCACAAACCCTTCTGTGATTC
Organism: Myotis yumanensis; assembly: GCF_028538775.1. NCBI lineage: Eukaryota > Metazoa > Chordata > Mammalia > Chiroptera > Vespertilionidae > Myotis > Myotis yumanensis. Next base: position 11,707,393 of record NW_027223759.1, read on the forward strand.
GAATGCAAGTCAAAGTCTGAGAACCAGGATTCGAGAGACTCACTGCTCCAAGCGTGGTCCATCAACTACCGGTGTGGGTATCACCTGGATGCTTAGTACCTATGGCGAATCGCAGGCCTCACCCGATGGCCAACCAAGGAATCGGAACTGTGGGTTCACAAGATCCTCAGGTGATGAGTACGTAAAGTTTGGGAAGCACGGTAAACTTCAGGGTGGGGAACCTCAACATTTTTAGATAGTAACAGGGAGCAGCTGAAGGTTAGAGTGGTGATGTAGCTCATGGGGGTGGTAGGAACAATCATTTGGGCATTGTAAGATAGATTACGTAAAACACATCCTCCACAATACAGCTTATCTGATCCTGCAAGATAATCATAGGAAATTTGTTTCCTACTTTATAAGCCCCCCAGACCTTCTTCCTCCTCATATCTTCTTCTAGGCTTTACCAGAGAGCAGTGAGCTGGGGCCCCGAGTACTGGGCGGCCTCTGCTGGGAGCTCCTTTCATGGTGGAATCCAGCCAGTCATTGATCCAACAGTGAGAGCTATCTCAGCAGCAGGACTGCGCTCGGGCCCAACTCCAGCTTGTAGAATACTTCTGATAATAAGGGCGCCTAAATGAAGCATCCTTCTAAAGGCCTTCACTGTTCATTTGGCCCAGGGAAAAAAGCCAGCGCATTATACCAGGCCTTCCAGTCACTCTGCTGGGGCTACATAGACTCTCTGAATAGATGTCCATAATGAGATTACCGAAATGGAATTCATTACCTGACTTAAGATTTATTGCTTTTTAACGAGAAATGTAAGGCTACACATCCTCTGCTCCCGGAGTTGGCTGTGTGACCACTCGGCTTCTCCGTTCCAGGCTGGGGCCGGGTCACCGGGGCAGAGGAAACGCTAATCGAAGGTAGGGTGGAGAACTAAGAATGGAGGGAACGGCGTGGCTTCATTAGGACCGGCACAGGGGAACCCCAGGACTCCGCTGCTAAGTTCTGCTTCCACGGTCTCACCGTGGGCACCGAGGATGGGCCAGTCACCTCCCTGCCAGTGTAATTGGAAAGACTCCGAGGGGCCCTGAAACGCTGAAGTGCTGTAAATTAGCCTTCTCAGTCCTGATGAACATTAAAGGGAGCGCGCAGTTAATTCCCCCGCACATGCTAATCCCCTCGTCTCCCCACTGGGGGCCTCTGGCTTGGAGCATTACAGGCCCATTTGTTCTGCCTGGCTTCTCCATCAGGGCACGGACCTCAAGGTGAGTTAATAGGCTTGGCTTCTCAGCACTTTCTTCTAATCTGTATTTACCATCATCCTATATATTTTAACAAACCTCTGGTGCATGGCATGCCATTGAACGCTGCAGAGAGCAGATAAGAGGCACAAAGCAGCCACCATATTCAGGGGGTAGAGGATGTCCTGTGTCGCCCTGGTCTATGACGCTGCTTGGTCCCCACATGGGCTTCCATCGGCCACGTCTTCTAGGCCTCCCCTTCCTTACACTGTCTGTGGCCACCTCCACCACCCTGGTGGGGACAAAGGGAGGTCATGACCAGGCAGCCTCCTCTTCCAACCACTGCCGTTCTGTTTCTTCTGTCCCCACCCCCCCCCCCCCCCTTCCCCAGCGTTCTCTCTCTTCTGGCATACGATGTAGAAATATTGCTGATGGTGGCTCTCCACCAGATAATAATCTTAAATAGATGATACTTACATAGATAATAGGATCAAGTAAAACAGGATGGGAAAATTGATAATTGCAGATTAGGAGGAAATATAATTAGCAAACCAAACAAAAGCCAAATTTAGGGGGTAATAAGCATGATGTGTGAGAATTGTGAAGAATGAGATCTTTTCAGAGACACGTCTTTACCCCCGAGGTAAAGGCCTGAGCGCCCTCTTTCTCGGTTCCGGAGTGTGTCTGAAATGGCATGTTCTATTTGTTTAACGATTTTTTAGTCTAAAAGCAAAAGGAACTATTACTGCAGACGTTCTTCCCTGTAGCTTTCAGAACTAACTAGAGCGAAACTGTCATCTGAGGTTATGATATTGCCCTGGACAATTGCAGGACAAGCCAATAGCCTGCATTCTGGTTATTATGTTAATTTGTATATAAGTCTTGTCAGCTAGCCAGGCATATTGTTAAAAATGCGAACTAATAACCATCATCATCTGACGATCCTGAGACAAGTATGACAGTGGCACATGCTGGCGAAGGCCATGTTTGCACGACCGAAATAATGAGTCCGTGGCCCGGGCTGCCTGATGATTTCAGCTGTTTTTCAGTCGATTTGGATTGTCACTTGAGCAACACTCCACCGATCTGGGATCAGCTGCTCCTGTGGCTGGAAAACATCACATTGTCCTCTCTTCATCGACTGCGAAACGGGACAAGCTTCGTCGTGTCCCAGGGCCTTCTAATTTAGTACAGAGCGTACCTTTGCCACCAGCCCTCAGTGCTGACGGGGACGCTGGGACTAGACCACGTGGCGCACCGAGCCTGGCTTGAAGGCAAAACGGTCAGGTAGATATTCCCAGCCATCAGATGCCCGTAAATATGGATTCTGTGAGCGCCCAGAGCAGTGCATGCCAGGCCGGAACATTCCTTCGGGAAAGGCGTTCTGTCTTCCGCTTTCTCTTTCAGTTGGAGGCTCTCGGAAGAAGATGGGATGGATCCTGTTAGGGCCTCTAGCGACTGTCCAGCATTCAGAGCCCAGGTCGGCGAGGCCCACTAGCTCTGGCTGGGCTGGACGCCTCTCGATCAATATGGCATTCCCAGTGGCATATTTAGTTTGTGGAATGATTGAACAGGGACCTAAACTTGCTGGTTTTTATGATTGTTTTCGGATATTCTTATTCCTACATTGTAACATGTCACAGAGCAAAACCAAGACTCTTATCTGAAATAATGATTAAGTATCTGTGGCTGGAATTTGCTTAAAGTGCAGAAATTGGGGCGGCTGGTTGGGGAGGGGTGATTGAACGGATTTAACAAACAAAATCCTAAAAAAAAGAAAAATATTTTGTACACGAACATATCTTAAAAGTTTATGAAAACACAAACATATTTCAGCCAGGTGGCTTTAGTGGCTCTTTTCCCCTTTTTAATACGTAAGTAAATAATGAGTTCTTTCTCACTATAAAAGGTTCAAACATTTATAAAAATTCATAGAACAAAAAATGAAAGGTGCCCTTTGTTCCCCTCCTTGCTTATTCCTCCTAAACTCTCATATCCCTTCCCAGAAGCCAATGCTTCCTTCTAGCTCTGTTTCTGTGATTGGGTACCATTACCTGTTCACATGTGCGTGTCTTTTAAAAAATAAATGCGGTCATTCCAATACATTCTGTCCGGTAACTTGCTTTGACCATTAAATAGGACTTGAAAAATGTTTTCTCTATCAGTATGTAGAGCACTACCTCATTCCCTTTAACAGCTGCCTGGTGTTCCTATTAAGATGAATCATTGTTTGTTTATTTATTTTTATTATATTTTTTCCATCTCCATTTATCCCCTTTATTCCCTCTTCCTTCCCCACCCCATCCTCCTCTATCAGCACACTGTTATCCATATCCATGAGTTCTCTGTCTTTTTTTTTCTTTGTTGCTCAATCCCTCCATCCCTGCCCCCCAACACCCCCCCCCCCCAAATCATAGTTTATTTACATATTCTCCAATTGAATATTATGATTTGATTTGATTTTTCTGATTTCAGACCCTGGGTCTGAACATTCTGGAGCCCAGGTGTAATTCTAGAGTAGAATCACCTTTACAATTTTCATAACTACGGCCACTTGCCTTCCCAAAGAAATCCCCAATAATATTGGGATTTCTGCAGATTCAAAGGGTACTCTCTGAATATATTCTCTGAGAGACAGTAGGCTCAGTTGTTTGGAAATAAGCAGACCTGAGTTTACATCTCAGTCAGTCCTGACACTTAGCTCCCTGGGCAAGTTATTTAAACTCACTAGGCTTCAGTTTCCTTACACACAAAATGAGGATAATATTACCGATGCTCGAGGACTATTGGGAGGGAAATGTGATAGCACCTAAAACGCACTTGGCACATAGTAGGTGCCTGACAAGCCATGGTTATTATTAATGAGTGCAGACATGACCCAAAATTCACTGAAGAGAGGTACGGTGACCTGCAGTTCCTAGAAACAGAAGTGACATCCTGGGGACAAAAAATCAGAAGCCTCATTTCGGTGGTTTTGAATTTTACCAGTGTCTCTACGGTCTTTTATTAAAACCATGAAAAGCTGCCAGTTGTATTTGCTCTTCCACCTACATCTACATCCGCAATTCAGTCTCAAGAAATGAGCTCAGTGCAGGCCACATTCCTGCTTTACTTGTGGATATTTTACATGACAGGGTTTATGCAAAGAATTATGCTTTGTTAATTGTCCTACATCCCCAAGTTAACATTACAATTAACTGGCATTCCCCGAGCACACACTGATGTACTAGTACATGCCCGACCTAATTTATCACCCTGGCTTCCCTAAGAAAGTGGTCCTTCCCTGGGTCACGTTGCAGGACTCCATGGCCATGTGCATGGATACTGTTGTCTCTTCCTCAGCCTGGGCTTTGGGTTAAGGCGTGGCTGCTGGCACCGGTTGCTCCTAATGTGTTTTTCTTGGGGGAGGGGGCACCTAATGAGAGAACATTTATTTTTAAATTAATGTGCCCCATTTTCTTCCTAGCTTTCAGCTGTTGTAGCAAACCTGTTCATGCACCCGGTCACCCAGATTTAGATGGAAATATCTGCCGTGTCAACCTCAGGAATAGCTAAGACAGGACCACTCATTTATTGCCAAGAAATCATTTGGGGCTTACAAATGAGAAAACAGTTTCCAAATCTCTATGTTCAGTAATATTCCCATCGCCCTAAACCTTATCTTATCTCACCTATTTAATTCTTTCTCTCGGCTGCCAGCTGCCATCCACAGAGAGAAAAGCAAAGGCCAAAATAGAGGGATATTCATGAGAAGATCCTTTATTTTTTAAAATGGGTTTTCATGGAGATATATATATATATATATATATATACATATATATATATATATATATATATATATATATATATATATGATGTAATTCAAAATGCAGCTGTAGCAGCCTTTGGCAGTGGGTTTGAAGCCTTGCTAGACAGTAGGTAGGGAGAGCAGAAAAGCATCACAGTTAAAACACTCTGGCCCCCTCCACCTTGCCCTTCACCTTGAGGGAGTGACCTTGCGCATGTTGCATGGCCTCTGTGCACTTCGTTCATCTCATCGATAAAAATGAAGTTAACTTCAGTACCCACCCGCTCAAGTCAATGTGAAGAGTAAATGCTTCCAACATTGCCCCACAAGCAGTGTTATATAAATGTGGACGATTGCTATTTGCATTTAAGAGTGCAGGGTCTGGACTAGGCTGCCCAGATTAAAATCCTGAATCTGCCACTCATTGTCTTGGTGACCTTGGCCAGGTCACCTTCCCTTGCCGAGGGGCTTCCTCGTTTGTTAAGTGGGAATGATAACGGTACGTCAGGGCATTCTTTTAGAATCAGTGGATAATATACAGTGTTTGGCATTTAGGAAGTGCTCATAATACCAGTTCGTATTGTGTTTGGTGAACTATATCATCAGATGTTTGTACCATGCGCATAACAAATTTATCCTGGTTTCTTACAGGGCCTGATTTTAAAATATACCTCGGTCCACAGAAAACTCCTGGAGACATGAAATGTCACTCCTTATGAGTATATGTGGGGATTTTATTGATGAGGCAACATGCAACTGGGGGACCTTGGACCTCAGCCAGAGCAGTCATTTCTGAAGAAACAAATGGGCCTCATTATAAGGTGGTTTTCCCTAAAAGGTCAGTCTGCGCCGTGTAGCTGGAGGCTGGCATTATAGAAAGCTTCTAGGGTGCTATATTGCATGTCAATATTCCCCAGGTTCTATTACTGCTGGTGGGGCCTTAGCTTTCTGTTCTGTATAGACGATCACACCCACTCACACCCACCCACACACATATGCTTTTAGCTGGGACCACTAGTCACCCCAAGTCCCGTGGTTCCGAGAGCTGACTCTGTTGCTTAGGAACGCCCATTTCTCAGGCTGCTTGCGCTGTTGAAAGGAGTCCGTGTTGCTTGCAGGTCTTGTTCCCTAATTCCATTTGGCTGAGGCAGGAGACAAGTAGCTCATTTTAATTAGAATTTCAAGCAAACTGCATTATGTTGTTGTGTGTTATTCCAAAAGGATAGAGTGCGTCAAGGACAGCTGTTGATGGAGTGAAGCATCCTGTTTATTCTGCCTAAGAAATACACATCTTTTCATTCACTCCACAAACTCTCTCTCGCCACGTGGCTCCTAATACATCCTGTGAAACAAAAAGCTGTGCCCTGAGGCTCTCTGAGACAGTAACTGTGTTAAATAAGATGCCAGGCAGTACCCACAGGGCCCGTGAAAATGTGGCATTGCCATGTCAGTCGAGGGCAAGTCACAGGTCCTATTCTGCTCTCTGCGTCTCTGCTGACTTGCCCCCAATCACAGCACCCTCCTAGGGACCCACTTCCCACCTGTCGCCCTAAGAAAGGCCCTAGCTTGTGTTAAAGAAACCCAGAGGCTGTGCTGCCTTCGACCTGCAATTAAGTCCCTGCTGCTCTCCAAACCAATGAGTCCTTCCAAGTCGTAATCTAATTTATTTTTCCCATTTTCTAAGTAATGCCAGCGTCAGCGCGTTCATCATTTTAGACTCACTGATTCTAATTCCTAATTCAGACTTGTTTGTTCAGTAGAAGGTAAACAACCCCCTAGCTATCACCCACCCCCATTTATTTGGAGAGAGAGTTTCAGTGGGAGAAGATAAATAGCATGTCAAACACGGTTTGGAGGGACTGCAACTGAATAATTTCTAGTTTCCTACGCCTGTCTCCAGCTGTTGTGGCCCAGTGTGTCTCTGGCAGCTGTGTGCTGGCTTGGCTGAGCTGCTACTTAGTCAAATTAGATCAATACCTTTAAATATTTGTTTGATATAATCATCTCAGGCTAGTCCAGGAATTCACACATTGCACCACATGGAGGGGGGTGACTTGTTCCTAGGTATCTCTCCATGAACACAAAATCAAGCGGTTGATACCTGTAATCCCACAATCCCTAAGAAAATAAAGGGCAGACCGTGTTTAAAGACTGGTGGACTCACATGGCCCTGGGGATGCATTAATTAAATCCCACAAACATTTATTGGGTGCTACTATATACAAGGAAACATAGGAGATATAAAGATCAGCAAGATATAGTCCCAATTCTCAAGTATAATTTAATACCAGGCTATAAAAACATCAGTAGTTAATTAATTGTTATTTAGATTTGGCCTCATTCCAAAAGGATCTAAGATGAAAGAATACTTGTGAAAATGCATACAATAGGTCCTAATGAAATAAAATGGGATTACGTGAGAAGGAGTTGGGGGAAACGAAGGCTTGGGGAAGTTCACAGGAAGCTGGAAGTGAATTAAGTTCAGAGAATATGCACCCTGAGAAATAATGCAGACCATGGTGGGCCATAAATTTGTCTAGGAGTTTCCTCGAAGCCAGTACAAAACCAGAAACAAAATTGGTTGGTTGTATGATTAGCAATGTCTATATGGATCTTGTTCAGGAAAAGAGAATATATCAGGTATGGAAACTACATAGATTTTTCTCACATAAAGAGGCCTTTGATTTGTGCTAGTCAGTATCCATGACTATAAAGAATTACAATCATAATTTTTACTGGTTTGGAACAAGGACTTTGTTGCTGTTTCAGCCATTCCTTTTCATTGTCTTTCTTACTGCAAACACCCCCCTCCACTATCTCACACACACACACACACACACACACACACACACACACCCAGAAGCTGAAAATGCAGGATGTTGGAACCTCCCAGACTCCCTTGAACATGTGACCCAAGTGGGCCAATGGAATTCAGAGAGTAGGATGCTGGGAAGCTCCCTATATAATAATAAACACCAAGTCTGGATATATTTATGCTTATTCTAGATCAAGCAAAAATATTATAAACATAAATGAGACTCATGAAAAAATACTACAGTGGAAACAAATGGAAACACTTGACTCAATGAAGGAGCTCATCTCTAAAAATAATCTACTACATGATTCAGAAGATAACATCAGGACAACATTGGGAATCCTTGAAAGACTGCAAGACAGGCCACTATAAATGAAGACCTTATGGACTCTGAAAGCTGAGATTAAATGTGAAATTACAATTCAGATCAATGGAATTAACAAGGATCCCAAAAAACTAAAAACTTAATTGGACTTCCAGGTAAAGATAAAGCTTTGAGCTAACATTTCATTTCACTCCCTCCTAAAAATCCTTATAAAAATTACTCTCTCTCTCTCTCTCTCTATATATATATATATACTGAGAACCAAGCCAATTTATACCACAGACCCCTTCAGAAGACCCAGGGATTAGCAGCATCCTATCTTTTAGAAGAGAGGGTGAAGGAGGGAAGGACAAAAAATCAGGGGGATGGAGAAAGTTTAGAAACAGCACCACCTCTAGATAACCCCGCCCCCAGCATGCTTCTGTTGAGTGCTATCTCTTATCCCCAGCAGAAGCCTGAGGCTTATGTGACAGACAGGGTAAACTGGAGAATCTCTAGGCTTGGGGACACCAATGGAGACCCCCTCAGATTCTGAACCAAAACCAGGAGGGTTGAGTACATAGTTACATATTGAATACTAGCTCTAGTCCCTTCTTCTATTGGCTTCCAGAATGTAGGCCTTTACTTTGCAGGAGAGAAATATGTCTTCTCTAGGGGATATAACCATCCCCCTGGTACTGCAAAACCAAAAACCAAAAACCACCAACCAAACAAACTAAAGAACTGACAGTGGGGACACTAGAAGCTCTTCATTGATTCACAGAGGACAAACTACATCACAGAGAGCCGAGAGCTTTCTATCAGCCCATTAGCACCCCCACTTTTAAATATGAGCAAACAAACTTTTTCATAAATAAAAAAAAAAATTGCCTAATATAAAATACAAAGGGAAAAAATCAAAAGCAAAAAAAGAAACTGGGGGGAAAAGCCACTGTGCACAGAGAATAGCATTAAAAATTAAACTGTAATTAGTATTACCCAAAAGATAAAAGACTTGCATACACAAAACAAGAGCAGGATGCTCTAAAACTGAAACCCAGAAACAGAACATAAAGGACCTTTGGATTCTGCAATGGAAAAATGGAATTCACATGACTAGTGGTAAAAATATGAATCATGTGAAGCTTTAAATCAGTCTGATAGAAGATGAACTGGAAAAGTTTTTCTGGATTCCAGAAGCAAAGTAAGAGATATTAAAATGACAAGTATAAGATAGATATGAAAGATATCTAATGGAAAGCAAATACAGATCCTATGTGTTCTTAAAGGGAAGATTACTTTAAGTATAAGAAAAAATAGCCAAAGCTTAGGGAAAAAAAGTTTCCCTGAGCTGAAAATAATATCTGTTCTTGCTGGTTGAAGGCACCCACTGCATCCAAGCAAAATGAATTTCAAAAGACCCAATCCAGGCATATTCTGGCCAACTTGGGGAATGAAAAAATGCAGGAAAAATTTTTCAGGGCCTTGGACAATGAAAGAGAAAGATTAACTACAAAGGAATAAAAGTAAGATCTGGCCTCCAACATCTTTTTTTATAACTTGAAATACTAGAAGACAACAGACTAATGTCCACAAAAAAAAATTTTTTAAAAAAACATCATCTAAGAATTTTGTACCTAGCCAAATTTTTTGTGTGAAAACAACAGAAGAAAGTACTCTGAAATATGCAATGTATCATTCATGTGCACTTCTTGAAAAAAAATTATTGGAAGATGCACTATCTGATAGAAGAAACAAAATTTTAAATGTTTCAATATGTGAAGGTAATTGTATAAAAGGACAGGTCACAAACACTGAACCATTTGGAATTGAGAGATATCCAAATTTGAAGTGTAGTTATGAAAGTGGATACCAATTTAAAAATATTCTCAAAGTACAAGATATGCAGTGGTTGGAAGGAAGAAAGGAAGGGGAAGGGGGGCTGGAAGAAGAGAGAGAACAGACAAAATAGTTTTAATTACATTAATAATGACAGAGAAATGGGGAGAGAAGAAAAATTGTGCTGAAACTCAGCCGTTGTCATGTTTTGCATGTTTTGATCTGCTAGGGATCTTTATGATACAATGGTGCCTGACTTCCACCCTCAGACATTTTTATTAAATTGGTTTGAGGTACAATGAAAAGCTCCTCAGCAACTTCCAAATGCAGCAATGTTTGGGAACCACTGGCTTAACTCGTTAAATGGGAAAAAGCAAGGATGGCAAAACTATTTCAGCTTATGTTCTCATTCTTGATTGGCAATGACTTTTGTTTGTTTGTCACTTATTTTCTTTTTTTTCTTCTTCTTTTTTATTGCTTAAAGTATTACATATGTCTCCCCCTGCCCCGCATCAATCCCTCTCCGGCTACTCCCACCCCCCAGGACAAGCCCCCACCATGTCCATTGGTTATGCTAATATGCATGCATACAAGTCCTTGGTTGATCTCTTACCCCCGCCCTCCCCTGCCTTCCCTCTGAGGTTGGATGGTCTGTTCAGTGTTTCCTTGTCTCTGGATCTATTTTTGTTCATCAGTTTATGTTGTTCATTACATTCCACAAATGAATGAGATCATGTGATACTTATCTTTCTCTGAGTGCCTTATTTCGCTTAGCATAATGCTCTCCGGGCAATGAAGAGGTCCCATCCAGGCTCAACGCACATAGGCCTTCTTCACTGGAAGAGAATGACATCATTCATTGCCATCCCTGGATTGAAGTAGATTTTGAAACTAAAGTAACTATTAGTAGCTTTAAAAACAGCAAGGATCACTACCAAAATATTAGAGACAGTGAAAGCAAAGAAAATATAGTCATATAGTAAAAGGCAGTGAGCAAAAAGAGGAGGAAGAGGAAGGGCGGAGGGACAAGAAGAAGGGGGGAGGAAAGAAAACAATAGAAGTCACAAAATAAGATGGCAAAATATGATTGAATATGTTTATTAAGCCTAAAAGGCAATTGAAATGTCCTACATTTAAAAAGTATATATTTAGATCGCATAAGAAGAAAAGAGAAATCCATCCATGTAGCATTTTCTAAAAAAAACACTTGAAACAAAATGACTAAATAAAAATATTTTAAATTAGAAAATGGGAAATATATTAGGCAAATACAGTAAAAAAAGAATCATAATACCAATAACACATATGACAGAATCTAAAACAGAAATGTTAAATGGGACAAAGATGTTCCATCAGAAAGTATATTTCACAATGTATATAAGACTGTCAGAAAATGTTATGTATCAGATAACATGAAAATGCAGAAAGTGAAATCTGCTGTAATTTAGGAGAAATGGACACAAGTACAATACCAATAGGAAGCTTTAGTAATAACTTTCTCTTTTGATGGCCGATAAAAATATAAATCTGACTTTATACCACACAAGCATAGAATATACCTTTATTTCCAAAACTATCAAGACATCTACCAAAATAAATAAATAAAAAGATCATGTGACCAAAAAAAATTATAAAAAGCCAAAAGTATACAGTTTACACTGTGATTAGAAAGTAAGAAGCTATTATTGAGTCAAGGAGAAAATTAATGCTGCAGAAAATTTGAAATTAACAATAGTAAGAATATTACTTAACAGAATTTATGAGATGTGCCAAAGCAGTATTCAGAAGGAAGTTCATAGATATAAAAGCTCTATTTTTTATAAAGGAGGAAAGGAGAAGCAATGCCCTACAACAATGAGAGGCATGTCCTCATCAGAGGGAAGCTGAGGTTGGTGAAGAGGCCCCTGATAACTTAATCAGATGAGATCTGCCCCTGCCTCCTATGTTCTTTCTTCCAAAGAAAGGTCTGCGGTTCGAATTCCAACCCTAGAGCTGGAGTGATATTTCTCCCCCTTCTTCTGTCAATCCTGACATAGGTGAAAAGTTTAGGACCTTTATATGGGATTTTAGTTTTTGTTTTAAATGAAGCTTAATTGGTATGTGAGAACTGTAGGAATTCATAAGACATTATTACAGTACCATTTCTAAATCCATAATAGAAACAGCTTCTTTCTGAACTCATGTGTTCATATTGTGCTAGTCATCGCTTCTCTGCTCTACTCCATCTTTGAGGGTAAAAAACAGACACAGAAAGAAAAATATGCTTTATTAAATAAACTAGCATTTCCCATAAGCCCAGCTGCCTTAAAAAATCATATCATGAGCAAGTTAAAAGTTAATGAGACTAAATGTAAAATACAAAATTATGTAACTTCTGGAAGGAAACATAAGTGAAAATGTACAAGACCTTGGGTTTGGTGAAAAATTTTAAAACATTATACCCAGACCATAATCTATTCAATGAACTTTATTTTTTGCTTAGGAAAATTGGATTTTTAAACTTTCTGGATTTTATTATTTAAAAATTCTGCTCTGTGAAAAGCACTGTTAATAGAATTTTTAAAAAGCCACAGACTTGAAGAAAATTTGTGCAAAACACATATCTGATAAAGGACATGTATTCAAAATATATATTTTTTAAAACCCTCTTCAAACTCAAACATTTTAAAAAAAAGGGCAAATGGTCTAAACAGACACCTCACCACAGAAGATAAACTGATGACCACAACCATATATAAAGATACCAAAATTCTTTTGTTATTAGGAAAGTTTAAAACAACAAAGTAATTCCAGAATATTCCATTGGATAAATGGCAAAATAAATAAATAAAAACTAATAATACTAATTGCTGACAAAGATGCATGGCAACAAGAATAGTCCTTTAATGGAAGACAGTTTGGCTGTTACCTGCAAAGCTAAATATAGTATTACTACACAATACTAGTACAATAATCATGCTCCTAGACATTTACCCAACTGATTTGAAAACATATGTTCACACAAAAATCTGCATGAAAATGTTGATAGTAGTTTTATTCATAATCAACAAAAGCTGGAGGTAATGAAGATGTTGCTCAATAGGTCAACTGATAAACAAACTGTGGTATATCCATACATATACACATGTATATTTCCTCACTCTGTCAGCTGAGAGGGCCTAAAAGCAATAATACTCTAGTAGCAAGAGGCATACCTAGATTTGTTTCTAATGCCATCCTATATAATAAAAAGCTAATATGCAAATCGACTGAATGGTGGAATGACCAGTCGCTATGATGCGCACTGACCACCAGGGGGCAGATGCTCAATGCAGAAGCCAGGCTCATGGCTAGAGAGTGCAGAGGCAGTGGCAGGAGCCTCTCCAGCCTCCGTGGCAGTGCTAAGGATGTCTGACTGACATCTTAGGCCTGCTCCCTTAAGCCATCATTCGGACATCCCCTGAGGGCTCCTGGACTGTGAGAGGGCACAGGCTGGGCTGAGGAACCGCCCCCCCCCCCCCCCCCCCCCGCCCACCCAGTGCACAAATTTCGTGCACTGGGCCTCTAGTTCTCCAATAAAAAGAACCAGGACTCCGTGAAATAGCTTATTCTAGGCCTGAGGGAGGAAACACACAGATAGGCCTGCAGCATGGTACAATGTCAGAAGGCAAGGAAGGCTCAGACAACCACAGTGATGGTGGAATGTCAAAGACATGCAGGAGTCCATTTAAAAAGTTCTCAGTGGCCAAAACTGTAACAATTTTAGAGAAACAAAATAAGGTAGCATTGGACTACAACAAATGGAAGAAGACACCATGCTCTCAAGAGAATTCCAGTCAGAAACAACTCCAGATATCTCAAGTAGGAAGGGATGTAAGGCAGGAGCCTGGCTGATTTTTATAAAACGATTGCAAAGGAAGAAGGAAACAAGACCAAGGAAAACCACCGCCTGATCTCAGCTGTGCTACTAGCTTCTAAAGGGAAGAAGTTGCGAGAACTTTGGACAATGGCTGGCTCTGATCATAGCTGCCTATAGCCCTGAAGCGTGCAAAAATAAGGGCCAGGTAACACTGCCAGGTCTTACCATGGGCTCACCAATCTTTACAACACAGCCTTGTTTCTTCTCATTAAACTTGTGTTGTCATTGTTCTGATATACACACATCCATGTCTTTCTCATTATTTTGCTAGTTGCTTCCTCTTTATAAAAAAAAAAAAAAATCCTAGGCATGCTTTTCACACACAGGGAAGAGCTGCCTATTCTATTAAAACCTTTGTGGGCCCTTGGAGCTCTTCCCTCTGGAGCTTTCACTCTAAACTATATCAACTCCATGAACATACACTTACTTTGGGGGGTAAAAAATGTGATTTTGCTTATGAAACAACTTGGCTACAGAGAGCTAATTTAATTTGAGATTGGCTATGATTTCTTGGCAATCCCTTTGTATAGTTGGAAATTCTTGCGAAGTGCATACAATTTAAACTTAAAGATTTAAGTGTAAGGAAATATTTAGGAGGTGTAAACATGGCAATTAACTAACTTGGCCCAATGTTACATTCTGTAGTTGTTTAAACATTTAATAAATTCAATTTTGCAGTTTTCTTTTGGAGCTAATACATTTTTCCAAGTCTCAAACACGAAGTTCTGTGCCTCTCTTGTGCTGGATGGAAAAAATGGCCCAGGGCCCTGTGTGTTCCAGGCTCAGCTCCGGCTGCCTCTCAACCTCCCCAAGCAAAGCTATTGGAGTGGGTACGAGCCTCCCATGCACACTGCACCCAATGAATGCAGTGACCTCCGGTACCCCCACCCCTCCAGGCCTGGAGCACAGTCTTCAAGGTTTACCTTCTCACCAGGCCTTTCTTAAATTTGCTCACACCACCTACCTACCTTCTTGTGGAGTTGACCTCACCCTCCTCTCTCTTGGAAACTAAAGCTTGACCGAGAGCATTTGTTCCCGTGTTTGTTCCACTTTTCAAGACAGGGAAACTTTGAATATTGTAGGAGTTTATTTCAGCGCAGCTCCTCACGCATGTGCAATCCACTAGAAACACATTGTGTATTGACATGAATTTCATTAAATAGCTTTCAAGCACCACCTATGTCCAAGACAGTGTAAGGAATATCAAAGAAGTAT
This sequence comes from Myotis yumanensis, assembly GCF_028538775.1. NCBI lineage: Eukaryota > Metazoa > Chordata > Mammalia > Chiroptera > Vespertilionidae > Myotis > Myotis yumanensis. The sequence goes on from NW_027223759.1 coordinate 11,722,477, forward strand.
TTAATACCATCCTTATCTTTCAGACATCTCCTATATTTCTTTAAGATTTTTGACCTAGAAGATAAAAATGCTAAATGCCATTCCTTAATTCGTCACTGGACTCCAAAGACTATATACTCAGAGCTATAAGTCTAAACATTTCTAGTTTATTTTCATATGGCTTCATTTTTAAAAATTCAATATCCAAAAAAAAATGTGTGGACAAAAGAGTATAGTATAACCATGTGTTTCATTAGAGTAGATTCTCAAATATCACATTTTATCGGATCCATGTACGTGATGTGGCAACAGCAGAGCTGGTAATATCATTCCCACTTTACAGATAAAGAAACAAAGGCTTTAGGAGCCTCCCAAGAGGCAGAAGCAGATGAAAGGTCCATATCCAATCCTAGCTTCACACTCACTGCGTACTTTGCCCCGGGGTCCCAGAATGTTAAATTGAAGGCAGAATGGCTATAAATTAGCAAGTTGGATAATTCAGCAGTGAATGTAAATGAGAGTTATAAGATAAATGACATTTAGTGACATTAATTAACTGATTAAATTAAACCTGATATTTTAATCAGAATTTGTTTGTATAAAGTGCTAGATAAAATGAAATGTAGCTTAACCTAGTTACTTTTAAAATTCCAGTTACCATAACAACTTCTTGTGATTTCAATTAAAGGTGGTCTTTCCTTTATATTATTTTTAGAACTCCGGTTACCATAACAACCAGATGCTGTGTATTTGATCAGTTAAATTATTCCCAAAGAGTTAAAATATGGTGTTCTCTTGGAAACAATCAAAATATGATAAGTGGTGTGTCAGGATTTAATGCCCAAATGGTGACACAGACTCAATTTTTCAAGGAGCTCCCCCGTGAAATAAATGACCAATGAATCTTCCTTTGTATGTTGGGCTTATGATGTTCTCAGTTACAGAAATCAAAAAGAGATTATTTATCAATTGGAAGAAAGTGGAGATGTCAGGTTCTGCAGTAATATGAATTGTCAGAGCTACAAAGAGAAATGATGTAAATGATAAATTTGTTTTCCCGAGGTTTGGGGGCTTAGCAGGAAACAATATTACCCAGGCTTTGCCCAAGCGGTGGGTGGGGAGAGGAATTTCGCTCTGCACAATAGATTACATCTGAAAAGAGCCCTGCCTTACTGTGTTCATTTCCTTTCCCTCCCCTCCCCCAGCAGGAGAAAATTTAAAGGAGTCTGCTCCTGTCTTAAGAAACTGCTTTCTTGATACTAATGAGAAGAGCCACCATCGACTAATAAGATCTGAAATTTAAAATTGGGAGCAAGAGAGTTAAAAACAGGAGACAGACAAGAAGACAGAGGAACAGTCGGGAAAGGGTTAAGGTAAAGAATGAGGGGGGCTCTGTGAGGTGGGCAGAAGAGAAGGGAGGGGGCAGGATAGGAAAACAGCCTCATCTGTGGCCATATGCCCCTGGTAAGACATCATAAACAGGCACACGTTAAAAATGCTGATGGCTATCCACTTCCCATTACATGGAAATATCCCTGACATATTGGGCCCAAATATACAGCAAAGTATCGCCCGGAAAATTCCCTTGCTCTCAGACTCCAAGGCCTCACCTGTTCGAGGTAAATTGGCCCTTGCAGGCAGGCAGACGTCTGGCTTTATTGGATGGGCACCCATCCTCAGAGGAGGTGGTTAAGGGCAAAAGGCACATCTGGTTGCCCGGGAGGAAGGGCCAAGTTGCCCATTAAGTGACAGATAAAGATGGCCTCTCCCTGCTCTTCGCCCTCTGCCCATAAAATGCAGAAGCGAGAGCTGCCTGTTTGCCCACAGCCCACGCCGCAGCCATGGACGGCTGGTAGGAGTGTCAACGTGGATTCCGGGTTTAATTATAGTCTTCCTGCTTAATGAGGTTTCAGGAGGAGGAGGAGGGGGAGGTTGGTGCGTGCTTCTGTGGCTGGGGGTTATTTAATTAAAAAACAATAAAGCTGCCAACTGCCGCTGGTTAACAATCTGGAACCCTCCTCGTCCTCCACCCAGACAGAGAGCACAACACAGAGAGACCCGGCCCCTGTAACCGGCCGTGTGCTGAAGGTTTCTTAGCCCCCCACGCCAACCACCCCCTTTTCTTCCTCAGCGCCCTTTACTTGCCAAAAACACTGCTATCCGGTGATCTACAGAGGCCAAACTAAGGGGGAAATCATCTGCACCCTTTCTTAAGTGTTGAGGGGAAGCCGTTTGCTGCCCCACAGTATTCCTTTGAGGAATATTGATTATTTTAAGCTGGTTATTTGTTTATTTATTTTAAATATATGTTTTTAATTGATTTCAGAGAGAAAGGGAAAGGGAGAGAGAGAGAGAAACAGCAATGATGAGAGAGAGGATCATTGATTGGCTGACTCCTGCACGCCCCCTAGTGGGGATTGAGCCGGCAAACTGGGTATGTGCCCTTGACTGGAATCCAACCTGGAACCCTTTAGTCTGTAGGCTGATGCTCTATCCACTGAGCCAAACCGGCTAGGGCTAAGCTGGTTATTTTTAAGAAACCAAAGACTCAGGAAAAACCTTTGACCTTCCCCCTAACTGCCTAAAAATGTGTAGATAAGAACCTGGCCCAGGAAGGGAGCTATTGTCAAGGATAACTTGGGTTTCATATGGACTCAGTGTCATAGGGAGGCTCCTAGCAAGGCCCATCTGTTCAAAGTCCCCTCTGTGTCCCAGTCCCATTGTTAAAGACTGGCCTGAACACATTTGTTTGTCAAACATTTGTTTTTCATCTGCCTGTGACTCGTCCTCCTCCCCTTTGAAGCCCCAAAGGGCAACACCCACCTTCTCCTTAGCTCCTTAGGTAACACAACCTCAGGGAACCCCCACATGTACAACCACAATAATGTTTCTCCTATTAACCTGTATTATGCTAACTCGATCATTAGTCCAGCTAGAACAACTTAGAGAGATAGAAGGAAAATTACCTACTTTCCTCCCCAACAGTGTGCTTGCTGGGAACAAAAATTAAGCCTCTGGAAATGGAGAGTTGAGTAGAAGCTAGTTACCCTTCAGCTTCTATTCCCTCTGCGCATTCTGATGAGGGAAATGGGGCAGGGGCGGGTGCGGGGAGCTATCCCAGGTTCTTCTGAGAGGAGGATGAGCATGTGGTCTCCTACTGGTAGGGAGTTCACAAGGCTTGTTCATTTCTAATAATTACCTGGGGAACTTGTGAGATATATATATCCCTCCTAGAGATTCTGAATAAATTTGTCTCTGAATTTGTACTTTTAAGAAGTTGATTTTCATGGTCAGAAATATTTGAGAAATTCTCTCCTCTCATTGCCTGTCCACATGAGGGACCAGAGCAAGGACTGGAGAGAAGGGGTAAAACAGAAGGTTCTTCAATGGAGATGGCCTTTAGCCTTCCACATGCTTCAGACTTACCAACAAAGGATCAAAGCCCGTCTGCTTTTTACTTTTAGTGGAATCCCCATCTCCTGACATCTCTAACTCGGCTAATGAGAAAGCGGTACTTTACCATAACTACACAGTGTGTTTCTTGTGGGGGAGCGGGGGAGTTATGTACTGGTTAGGTGTGGTATCGGATAACATTCTTATTTCCACTGGGAGTTGAAGGATTCCTTGGAAAATTATTGATTTAATGGCGTTGTCACTGTCCTTACACCAGGAGGCCCCACTTACTAATGAATCAAGTTCACAGCATGCTTCCTGGTTTCACTCCCCGGTAGGCAATGACAACCACCATTCTGGGCAAGCCCTCAGTCCCAGGTAAGCCAGGGCATGGGTCACTCTACCTCTAATAATCTAGTAATGGGCTCACACTTAGTGTCTCTCAGGATTGCTCAGCCTTGTTTGCTCGCTGGCCCAGGTACACCATGACTCTCAGAGTGTCAGCATCTGGGAATACTCAGCCTCACGTGTGCATTCTCTGGACCCCACCCAGCATCTGGTATGTCTTCTTTTTTCTCCTCCTTAGCACCTACCAGTTGGCCGAAAAGCCAGTGTATTCCCTTCCTAGCTCCTAATTATCCATTTCTTCAGACCAGAAGTCTCGCATGTCTGAAAGCCCTATATTTTCCAAATCAAAATTCTCCTGTGATGTTTGTATGCCCTTTAATGTCCACCAAATAGGCTGGTTTGGGATTAAATCATCTCTGTAATTACATTTTATTTGCATTTCTAATGTACAATTTGCATGACAATTGCTTATGCCTCAGTCACATTGGCTCTGAACTAATCCATATTTATTTGGGGGAGGAGGCACTATGATAGCAAAATACTGTGGACTCCTGCTCAGAAAAGCTGACTCTAAACCCTAGCCTTGACATATATATGTTCTGCAACCTCAAATCAATCAGCTTTGTCATGTGAAAATGGAGATGGTGTAATGGGTTGAAATTGTGCCCTCACTTCCTGCCCCAAAATTCATATGTTGAAGACTTTAAGCCCCAGGATCTCAGAATATGACCTTTGGAAATAGGGTCATTGCAGATGTAATTAGTTAAGACTAGGTCATTCTGGAGCAACATGGGCCCCTAATTCAACATAACTGGTGTCATTACAAAAAGACAAAATTTGGAGATGAACACAAACAAAGGAGAATGTCGAAGAACTGGTGGTTATGCTGCCACAAGGTTAGAAACTACCTGAAGGTTGTATCAAGTAGGTAACAGGTGAGAGACCTGGAACACATCCTTCTCCGAGTCTTCAGAAGAATCATGGCCCTGCTGACACCTGATCTTGGACTTCTAACCTCCAGAGTGTAAGATATTAACTTTCTTTTGTCTAATCAACTCAGTTTGTGATACTTTGTTATGGCAGCTTTAGCAAAATAATGCAGGTGGTTAAGTCTATTTCAAAGGATTTTTCTGAGGATTAAATATATATGACTATTTATGTGAAAGCACTTGGCACATGGGAGTCATTAATGAATAATCTATATATATAAAAACCTAATATTCAAATTGTCCTCTCAGGAGTTCGACGGGGAGACCAGAAGTTCGATCGCTCACTATAACGTGTGCTGACCACCAGGGGGCAGTGTGGAACAAAGGAAGGCCCCAGCCAGCAGCTGGAAGGTCCTGATGATCGGCCCTGATCACCGGCCAGGCCTAAGGACCCTACCCGTGCATGAATTTTGTGCACCAGGCCTCTAGTAGGAAAAATAATAGAAAATTGTGAGGTACCAGAAAATTACACACTTGGAGTTGCCACATCAGGGTTCCAACTCCATTTCCTGCTTTGTTACAATTTATGACAACTGCAAATCACCTCAGCCTCTCATGTCTTTGATCCTCATTTCCTCATCTGTAAAATGGATATAATGGTACAAACTTTACAGGGTAGTTGTGATGATTCAATATGAGAATGTGTAGAAGCGTATGAGCCAGCGTTATAACCAAGAGCCACGTGGCTTTCACAATGTAGAAGGCACAACATTTTAAGCCTCTTCGTCTCTCAGCAATTGGCCCCACCTGTGCCCCCTTAGCCTCTAGTGACTAGAGTCTAGTCTGAGGCTAAAAGCTGTGGCAGCTGACAGATGAATGGGTCTTGAGATCCTGCCAACCCTCTGTGTGCTGGGGGAAGATGGAACCCTCAGGATTACCCCTTTCCTTTCTTCCTCCCTGTCTACCCTCCCATTTGAGAGCAAATTTCTTGCTTCTTTTCCTAAGGATCAAAAGAGCTATGACTCTGATAGTTCATGATTAAACCCCCTTTCCTTTCCTTTTTGGAAGAAACAATTTGATAGCTATAATTATTCCTGCAGACCCAATTATTTTCACAGAAATTAAATATGTCTGTGGTGGTACTTCAATAGATCAATGTGTTTGCTACACTATCAAAACCACTTTCTCCCCCTGCTATGTTAAGAAATGAACAATTGAGTGCCAGATTGCAGAACGGAGGTTTTGTTTAATATTTGCTGCTAGCAGGCACATTCACTCTTCGAAAGCTCAGAGCTATACTACTTGCATTTAGTAAAGCCCATGCCTATAATCCTCTCCCAGGATTAAGCATACAGTATTGTTAATGAAATATTAGCTCCAAAATGAATAGTGAAGTCTTAAAATATGAGTGCCCTTTGACCCAATAAGTCTACTTATGGACACCTATCTTAAGGAAAGAAATAGTCAAGCGTTCAACAATGCAAAGATTTGTATATCAAGAGTATTCCGTGGAGATTATTTAGAGTACATTTTTAAAAGGAATCTTAAATTTTAATGATAGGAAATCAGTCCAATAAAATAGGATTTATCTTATTAATTACATATTACTTAACCATTAATAATGAAAAAGTAGATTTCTATCTACTGACACAGAAAGTCTTTTACTATGTGACCTTAAAAGAACAAGTTAAAAAACAGTATTTAAAATATCATTTCAGGTTTGGGCTAAATGTTTAGGTGTGTAAGGAGAGAGAGTATGTGCGAGAGAGAAGAGGTGAGAAAGGACATACACCAAAATATTAACAATGCTTCTTTCTGGTTAGAAGTATTATTACTGATTTTATGTTGCTCTTTATCTTTTAAGTGAGTGTGTTTTATCTTCATAATCAGACGAGATTATTAAAGCATTCTTAGCCTAGTAACTTTAAAGGGAAACTTTAAATCAAAGGAAGCAACAGGGTACAGTATCTCCCAAAACCATGTTTTGAAATATGTAGTGGGAATTCTTTGAAGCAAGGCTTCCTTTGAGAAATTATTTAGAAGACACCTTTTTTTGTTTGTTTATTTTCTTTCTCTCAGATTCACAAGGAAAATTAGTATCAGCAATAATTGATTACCTAAACTCAGTTTGATTATAAACCATTGCTTTATAGCCCATTTCACCTATGCTGTTCTCTGACAACTTAGTGCCCTGAGAAACACACTTTTTCTGGGAAATAGTGTTCAAAACAAGCTTCGTGTCCTGCCTCTGTCTACCAATTTGGAGGGATAGAGCTCACATTTGTTGTTTCCCTACCCAGGATGCATTCTCCCTTTTCCCCATTCCTCACAGCAACCAGGTTTTCCTTTGTAAAACCGATCCTCCCCACTGTGTAATACCTGTGTCAATTGGGCTTGGCAGGTCAAAAGTCAGTCATCCTTCTAACCACGGTGGATTAGGGGTGAGTAACTCCAGCCTGATCCAACCAGAGCGTAGCGTATTCCTAACCACGGTGAGAGGTACAGTTAATCCAACGGGATCAGAAATGAGGGCCCGTGCTGAATGCCTGCAGTAAGCGTTGTGCTCACAGTCCCTGCATGTGAAAAGGAAGATATGGAGCACTGGTTGCTGAGGGCAGACATCTTGCGACCACGAGGAAGGAAGACAACCTTAGGGGAAAAATCACCACGAAGCAGAGCTGGAGCCTTGGCCAAGTTGTAGCTGCAGTCTTCTCACTATAGACAGTAAATCTCCTCTCAGTTTGGTCTTGTTTTTCTATTCCTTTCCACCATAGTGTTCTCATATAGAAGATTCAAAAAGAGCCTCAGGCCAATAACTAAGAAGAATAAAAAGGAGGCTAATCCAATGCCTTAAGAAATACAGTTCAATGATCCAGCAATTTTACTCCTGGATATTTATCCAAACAAAATAAAAACACTAACAAAAAGATATATGCAGCCCCATGTCCATTGCAGCATTATTTACAGTAGCTGAGATATGGAAACAACCTAAATGCCCATCGATGGATGACTGGATAAAGATGTGGCACATGTAGACAATGGGACGTTACTCAGCCATTACAAAGAATGAAATCTTGCCATTTGCAACACATGGGTGGACCTTGAGGGCATCATGCTATGTGAAATAAGTCAGACAGAGAAAGACAAATACTGTATGATCTCACTTATATGTGGAATTTTAAAAAAGGCACAGAAAATGAAAACCAAGCTCATAGACACAGAGAACAGATTGATGACTACAGAAGTGTGGATGGAGTGGGCAAAATGGGTGAAGAGGGGTCAAGAAACACAAACGATCCAGTTATAAAATAAATGTTATAGACATGTAATGTACAGCATGGTGACTACAGTTAATAATACTATATCACATACTTTAAAGTTGCTAAGAGAGTAGATCTTAAAAGTACTCAAACTTTTTTTCATCATAGAGAACATATAATGTCATATGTTAACTAGAATTACTGTGATGATAGTTTTGCAATATAAATATCAAATCATCATGTTGTTCACCAAAAATGAATCTAATGTTGTCTCAATTATACCACAATAAAAATATAGCTCATAAAGACATGGTAATCAATGCTCTACTCATCTGTGCAACTCCACCTGCATTATTTATATTGTGCATATACATTTACATTTTCTTAGTTTTAGAATGTTCTAGAATAGATATCTACACTTCACCTGGAGATTGTGAAGTCAGGGGGTATTTTCTTACTTGTTCTCCTCCTATGCACCCCACCCAAGATTGGCCAGAACCCTATATCCTTAGGATAAACTCAGCAGCAGGGGCAGGTGACCATCCAGCTGATTGTTTCCTGCTACATGATGAAAGTGCCAGTGTGTTACAGTGGTGATTTTTAACCTTTTTTTATCTTATAGCACATAAACTAATTACTGAAATTCTCTGCACACCAAAAATACATTTTTTTGCCAATCTGAAAAAAAAAAGGTATAATTTTGATTCATTCACACCAGATGGCTATTGTGTTGGCTGTTGTCATTTTTTTTACTTGACAATGTAAGGGAGAAGAGGTCAGTGCCCCGGACTAAATAGTCAGGTGTTGCATGTTTTAAAATTTCTTGTGGCACACCAGTTGAAAATCACCAAGTTACAGCATCAGATCCATAAGTGACTTGCCATCAATTAATGTCTTTTTCCATTTTTTTCTATTTCCTATTGCTTCCTGGGCTGATAGAATCCATACCCTGGAACTCCCTGAAAGTGCCAGCAATGGATAGAAATATAAAAGCTTTGGAGGGACACGCTACCCTCCTTGGCTTAGGTTTCTCCCCAACAAATGTTATATCATCAGGCAAGGGACATCTGCCACAAATGGTACCATTAAATCATCGGGAAGAGCTTTCCTGAGAATTTAATTGGAAATATCAATACTGCCATTCCAACTCCCTTTTCAACATAATAAAAGTCCTCCTAAACCACGTCCCAAGAGGCAAGCGAGTCCACTGCTGATGAAGTGCATAATTTCTACCTACTATGATGGATCTGTGTGGTTGCATGCAAATGGCTGGTTGAGCCCCTATAATCTGTAAAATCAGTCAAGAAACAATAGATACCAACCTAGATACAAGTCACTATAGAGGTGAGGGAGGGGTCAAAGAGATATCAGGGATGGCCCATATTCTTTATGAATTTGCAAACAAGCTGGAGATATAAACTTTGTTACTGTGTTGTTGTTTTTTTATTAATTTTTATTTGAGAGAGGAAGGGAGAAAGAGAGAGAAACATTAATCAATTGCCTCCATATGCAACCCTGACGGGGGATCGAACCCATAACCTGGGTAGTCCCATGACTGGTAGTCAAACCTGCCACTTCTTGGTGTATGGGACAATGCTCCAACCAACTGAGCCACATGGGCCAGGTTGTTACTGTTTTGTGTTGGTTTTTAAGTAAGGATCTTTTAATAATAGTGATGCCTGACAGATGCCTAATATCCTGGGCATGTGCTATATTCCCAAATGCAGGCATATGCCACCTGTTCCCACCACTAAATAAATTTAAGCAGTGGCTTCTCCCTGCTCTGAGCTTGATAGGGAGACAGAGTTTGAATATGACTGATTTACCCCTGATCGGGGGTTTTTCAGTCGTGGCACTGCTGACATTTTGGGCCAGATAATTCTGTGTTGAGATGGGGCTGCCCTGCGCATTGTAGGATATTTAGCAGTATCTCTGCCTCCTACCCTCTAGATGCCAGCAGCTTATTTCCAGTTGTGGTGACCAAAATATGTCTCCAGGCAGTGCCAAATGAGAGGCAAAATTACCCCTGGGAGGCAAAGTAACCACTGATTGAGAATCATTGCAGTCGATTATTCGTATTGTGTTTGCTTTGTGCTATGAAGCTAGAGCTAACTCCCTCCCTTGTGTGCTTCCAGGTTAGCACTGACTAGGAGGCATTTTCAGGAGATTTGGAAGGTAGAGGAAGCATCATCTGTTTGGTAATGCTCGGAAGCTGGTGCTGAGCGCCAGGCATTGCAGCGGTCCATGCGCATTATCACTGGTCTGCTGGCTCACCTTGTTGGCACGGGTGGCGCCCAGACCTGCAGCGTCTCCAGCCCCTGCCAGAGCTCCTCCTTTAGCTTCTCTGAGTCCTGTATCTAAGGGCACCAGTTTCTCTTCCTAACTGTAATGGGACGACCCACGGAGACAACCACCAGGGACTCAGATCAAGATTTAGGAGCCTTTATTAAGCTGGCCAGCGACTACAGTTACAGCACCCTGCCGAAGCAGAGGCTGAACTGCAGTGCCGACTACAGGAGTTACATTTTATTATTAAGTTCTGTGGAGGCCCAGAGAAAAATGTGTCTTTCAAATTCTGGGCCCCCAATATGGAGGAAACTCTCTTTATTTATACTTTTTCTAGTCCTTTGTCTCCCTAATTTGGAATGAGACTTCAGGGCCTTCTGAAAAAGAAGGCCTGCGTGCTGGGAAGGGGCAATGAGACCATATCTCAAGGCCTGGCCTGGTGTCAGCACTGACCACTCTGTCTGGGGCATAGTTTACGGCCTCTCTGGAATGGAAGTAGTCTTATTTTCCTTATTATTTAAGACAGAAGCCATACTATCAGGGTTAAAATTTCAAACAGCAATTTTTTTGTTTGTTTGTTTTTTAAAATATATTTTATTCATTTTTTACAGAGAGGAAGGGAGAGGGATAGAGAGTTAGAAACATCGATGAGAGAGAAACATCGATCAGCTGCCTCCTGCACACTCCCCACTGGGGATGTGCCCGCAACCAAGGTACATGCCCTTGACCAGAATCGAACCTGGGACCCTTCAGTCTGCAGGCCAACACTCTATCCACTGAGCCAAACCGGTTAGGGCCAAACAGCAGTTTTTATATAAGATGGATACTTCACTAACTGCCAGTCCAGCTGACCTGTGATGACTTCAGGCTCAACACTGGACACAGTGGCAGCAGCCCGCACAGACTGCTTCGCCAGCTCCCACAGTTGAGTAAGATCTAATCTCTATAATAAATCCGTTATTCTGTGCCACTCATAGCAGTTTCCTTCTCCGATTGAAGTCTGACTGATACGCTGATAAGTGGGGATTTCAAGTTGCAGTGACATTTTGCAGAATTGGAAGATTTCCCTACATTCATCCAAGCCCAGATCATTAGTCTAAGCCAAACCAGGTGGTCCCATCCCTTTTGCCAGGGATTGGTTCAGAGATGGGCAGAACTAAGTCACTTTAAGCCAACGAGATGCAAGGAGAAGCTGGCTTGGGGTTCCTGGAAATGAAAAGTCAGTCTGTTTCATCCAACTGGAAATAAACACCAAAGTGTGTTGTACCAGTTGCTGCTGGCAGCCAACATGTGACAATGTAGGGAATTTAGGATAATGCTGATACCACTGAGAGCAGAGAGAACAACCCAAAAGAATCTAGGTCTGAATATATCTTTGATCTGTGGAATCAAACCTTGAAGCCTTCCCTACTTCTGAACTTCCTTTTGCATGAGATAATACACGGCCTTCATGTTGAAGCCAGTCTGGCTTGAATGTGGTATTCCTGAAGTAGTTTTGGGGTCTAGGTTAGACCTTGGATACAGATTTTTCTCACTTCTTCCTGGGGAGAAGACTCCATGTCTTTTATATATATATACTAGAGGCCCGGTGCACAAAAATTTGTGCACTGGGGGGGGGGGGGGGGGTTCCCTCAGCCCGGCCTGTGCCCTCTTGCAGTCTGGGACCCCTCGGGAGGTAACGACCTGCTGGCTTAGGCCTGCTCCCGGGTGGCAGAGGGCAGGCCCAATCCCTAGGTGCAGCCCCTGGTCGGGCTCAGAACAGGGCCAATTGGGGAGTGGGGGCGCCGCCCCCTGTCATGCACAGAGCAGGGCGGATCAGGAGGTTGCGATGCCACCCTCAGTCACGCTCAGGGTAGGGCCGATTGGGGGGTTGGGGCACCGCCCCCTGTCACACTCAAGGCGGGGTCCGAGGGGAGGTTGCGGCGCCACCCGGTCACGCACAGAGCAGGGCCAATCAGGGGGTTGGGGTGCTGCCCCCTGTCACTCACAGAGCAGGGCCAATCAGGGGGTTGGGGTGCTGCCCCCTGTCACTCACAGAGCAGGGCCAATCAGGGGGTTGGGGAGCTCCCCCCGTCACGCACAGAGCAGGGCCCATCAGGGGGTTGGGGAGCTCCCCCCTGTCACTCACAGAGTAGGGCCGATAGGGGAGTTGGGGCACCACCCCCTGTCACACACAGAGCAGGGCAGATCAGGGGGTTGGGGTGCCGCACAGGGGGTTGGGGCGCCGCACCCTGTCACACTCAGGGCAGGGCCAATGGGGAGGTTATGGCTCTACCCCGTCACACACAGAGCAGGGCCCGTGGTGGTGGGGGGGGGTGCTGCACCCTGTCACACACAGAGCAGGGCGGATCAGGGGGTTGGGGTGCCGCACAGGGGGTTGGGGCGCCGCACCCTGTCACACTCAGGGCAGGGCCGATGGGGAGGTTATGGCTCTACCCCGTCACACACAGAGCAGGGCCCGTGGGGGGGGGGGGGGGGGGGAGTGCTGCACCCTGTCACACACAGAGCAGGGCCGATCAGGGGGTTGGGGAGCTCCCCCTTATCAGGCACAGAGCAGGGCTGATCAGGGGGTTGGGGCACCTTCCCCTGTCACAAACAGAGCAGGGTGGATAGGGAGATTGTGGCCCCGCCCCCTGTCACACACAGAGCCACAGGGCGATCAGGGGGTTTGGGCGCTGCCCCCTGTCATGCTGATCCTGGTTCCGGGAGGCCTCGAGGCTCCACAGATCCTGGTGCTTGGAGGCATATTACCCTTTTACTATATAGGATAGAGGCCTGGTGCATGGGTGGGGGCCAGCTGGCTTGCCCTGAAGGGTGTCCTGGATCAAGGTGGGGGTCCCGCTTGGGTGCCTGGCCAGCCTTGGTGAGAGGATGATGGCTGTTTTCAGGCTGGTGGGTGACTGAAGCTCCCAACGGCTCCTTTTTTTCTTTTGGGCCAGCTTTAGCTCTGAGGCTTGGCTCCAGCTCTTAGGCCTCGGCTGCTGAAAGCAGGTATCTGGTTTGTTTGGGTTCTATAATCGAAACACTGTTTCAACTCCAGCTCTGAGATCCCGGCTAGCTGAAAGCAGGTTTCTGGGGTTTTGTTTAGCTTCTATATTTGTAACAATGTTTCAAACTGCAAACTCAGAGGCCGGCAGTGGCAGGCGGGGAAGGTTGGAGTCCTCCGTCACTGAAGCAAGCAAGCCTCCTGTTAGCTTCAAGCTGCCTGGCTGCCGGCCACCATCTTGGCTGGCAGTTAATTTGCATATCGCCCTGATTAGCCAATGGGAAGGGTAGCGGAGTGACACCAATTTGCATGTTTCTCTTTTATTAGTGTAGATATATTTTTTAATTGATTTCAGAAAGGAAGGAAGAGGGAGGGAGAGCTAGAAATATCAATGAAGAGAGAATCATTGATTGGCTGCCTCCTGCATGCGCCCCACTGGGGATCAAGCCCGAAACCCAGGCATGTGCCCTTGGCCAGAATTGAACCTGGGACCCTTCAGTCCGCAAGCCGATGCTCTATCCACCGGGCCAAACCAGCTAGGGCTCCATGTCTTTTTTAAATGTACGCTATGCTGCTATTGGACTCAGAACTGCAAGTCTGCATGGTCTTTGCTGCTTCTCCCTATTTCAGCTGAGTGCCCACTGCCTACTTCTCTCCGCTCCAAACTTCACCTAACCCCTTCGAATTAAAAAGTAAAGGGCTGACAGACTCAGCATAAACTTTTCTCCAGGAGATTAGGGCATGTGTGATCTTGCTTCCATCAGGATCAGGATTTGCCTGATAGATCTGGGCTTTCTCCAACTATGAGCAACAACTCCTCATCATTCTGGGCCCGCCCATACCCAGCAGGAAACAAGCGAGAATCCAGGCAGCAGGTCAACGCTCTCCCCACAGTGCCAACGCATTCAGTTATTTATCTGGGGCTATCCTCACCAAGTGTAAACTTTTGGATCATTGTTTGACACTCTTTGGATACTCAGACCATAGGGACAGTGGGATGAAATGGAAGAGTCATGGAGGGGCTGCTGATGGCAAAAGGTGTCCCTGTCTCCAGAGTCTCCAGATGGATACTGTGTCCAGGAGGGTCCTGGCTGGACTTCATCTCCCATTCCCTTCCATTGCCTGGCCCCTCTGCACCAGGCCACAACTTGCACAGCCCTAAGCAATGCCTTGGTCAAGAACATTGGAATTAGACAAACTGAGGTTCAAGGCCTTGCTGTTTTTACCAGAAAGTGGCCATCAAGCAACCTCTCAAAGCCACATCGTCTCATTAATAAAACGAGAATGGGCACCTCTATCATCATGCATGGCGCACGGTAGAAACTCAACAAATACTTTTTCTTTGTCTTCTCCTTCTCCACCTCCCTACTGCATTAGCTGACCTTCCTGACCTCCTAGGTATTCATCAGATCCCACAGCCTACCTGCGGTTGCCCACACTCTGGCAGCTCACACTAGGAAAAGCCTGCAGTCCAGGTTCAAGGTGAGCTGTGAATACTTTCTGGCTCTGGAAATAGAGGGATGCATACAACCCACTGGGTCAGAGTGTCACACTTCGAGGGGAAGAAACGGAGTAGCCAGGAAAACTTGCTGCCGTGTAGCCTGGTGCCTTCGCCATATACAGTGCACTCTTGTCATGACTGACTCAGGGCACCTAAGCCTAACATTTCAATGCTGGTCACGCCAATGATTGTCAAGTTTGCTCATAGACTAATGGCTTGAAAGAAGTATCATATGCACGTGGCCGTGATCCAGCAACCCTGAGCTTAATCCTGCTCTACTGTTGATTAACTGTGTGACTCCAGATAAGCCATTTCGGCTCGGTTTCCTCCGGAACCTAATTGGGGGATTATCTCACACCATCTCAGATCCCGTATCATTTGGGGGTAGGGGTGGAATAAATGCATTCTGAAAAGTGCCCCCCTCCGGCTGTTAGAAGGAGTCAGTGCCTTTTAGGCAGGCTAATCCCATGAAAGTCGTGATTTCCTCAAGAGTCAAACAGTGTTTGCACTAACCCACACCACTGAGGTGTAGCCCATATTTGGTTAATTGAATATCATTATATGCTTTGAAACTGGCCCTGCATGTCAAAAAGCCAATTTCTTATTAAGAAGCATACACATTATATAAATATATATAAAAGCGTTCAAAGACGTCCTATAAGAAAGCAGCTGCCTTAAGACTATTTCTGGGGGAAAGCCAATTGTTTGAGAATTGGGATGCATTCTGCCATTTATAAAAAGAAGCAAAAAAGAGGCGGGGGGAAGAGAGAGATGAGAGAAAGAGATGAGAGGCACAAATATATTGACAGATGAAAAGAATAAATGTTTTTGTTGCGTGCGTGGTGCGGAGGTGTCTCACACACCAAATTATAACATAACTGTTGGAGTAATGGCTGCAGCTGTTGCCTTTGTAACGTGATCCACAAACCCCGCTCTGATAAACGCAGCAACGTGCCCAAGTCACTTCACACAATGAGGACAGCCTAATCCCACGCCACGTGGGCTCTGCACCGAACGTGGCCATATTACAGCAGCAGGATCAAGCCTGGAGTAATCACATCCTTAAAAAATATCCCCTGTGTTATTCCCTCTTACACAGAGCAAGCAGGCCAATGTGCTGGCGAACAGGGAACTCCCTGGATGGATTGCCAAGGAAGAGCCCAGGGTAAAAACTCCACACGTTGCCCCCATTTTCACGGGGCTATAAGTACTAGAGAGAGAAAAAGGGACTTTGGTGAAGGTGGGAAGACGCTGGTGGGCTGTAATCATTTATTCATTTATTCACTCATTTATTCAACAAATATTTCTTGAGCATCTGTGCCAGGGACCAGGCTATGAATCAGAAATCCAGTGGTGAGCTCAGAGAGGGAGATAAACATTGAACAAATAGCAAATAGAATGATAGTAATAATAGAATCCCCTGCAATTATGACAACGGCTTGAAGGAAGAAGAACTGGGTACTGCGGATGTCAATTATATAGGCTGTTCTTTCTCTTTGAGAGCAGGCTGAAATGTACGAGCTGATTGCAATCACTAGAAACCGATTTTGAATGACGAGAGATTTGGGTGGGAGTCGGTACCCAGAGAAATAGGAACTCCATTGAGGATTTTTAAAAATCAACTTTTAACGTTTTATTTGATAGTACGTTCCTGTCACTGAGTATTTAAAAATTGGCAGTGAATGTGTTAGAACCATCTTCTCTACTCAGCAAGTGATACACTTACTAAAGGTAATTGTAGCTATGGGGGGAAACCCCTTGGTAAAAAAAAGATACACTTCCCTATGGCAGAGCTGTTCCATGTGACGGCCAAGGTCATGGGGTTTGAGTCTATCTCCACTGCTCAGTAGCTATTGAGGTCAATTTGTTTAAACTCTCTGGGCTCAGTTGCCTCATCTGTAAAATGGAAATAATTCTGTTATTCCCTCATAGGATCATTGTGAGGGCTAGGGGATTAAATACACTAAAAGCACTTCAAACAGCACCTGGGTCATACTAAATGCCATGCTGGTCTTGCTATTATAACTATGACTTGAACCTAAATCTCAGATCCCACACTACAGCTATATTATTATGGCCTCTCTAATTACTTATTTATTATTATCTGGGAGTCACTCATATTTGGGTGTTCCTTAAACTCAACCCTGGATCTCTGCTTCTTCCAGATGTGAAAATGTCTCCACCCTTATACTACCCTCAATTATTCACTCTAGCTGTCAAAATATGCAGCCAGGTGTATAATCCATTTCCATAAATGAGTAATCATTTTCCATTTTCTCAGGTTTGGTTAGGAATGATTTTGCTAAATGTACCATCTTCTGCATGGACCAGAAGTCACACAGCAGAAGTGCCACAGGGTCCTTCCATAACTGCTATTTCATTATTTTGAAGAATTAAAAGTAAGGCCCTGGTTTAGTTGGCTCGGTGGTTAGAGTGTTGGCCAGCTAACTGAAGGGTTGTGGGTTCAATTCCTGGTCAAGAGCATGTATCTCGGTTGCAGGCTCAATCTGGCCTGTCAGAGCTCATGCAGGAAGCTACCAGTCAATGTGTCTCTCTTACATCAATGTTTCTCTCTCACACACACCCTCCTCTCCCCTCCACTCTCTCTAAAAAAAAACAACAATGGAAAAAATGTCCTCGGGTGAAGATTAAAAAAAAAAAAAGTAAGTGGAAGTCTACAGCACTGAACTTCCCTAAACCTCTACTCATTCCATAACCACACAGCCCCCTTCAAGGGATATAAACAATCAGGAAGAACCATGGAGAGGTCAAGCACCAACATATCTATCCTTTGTCCTTGAAGATCACAGCAAGATATAGTAAGTCCAAAATGAAAGGAAACATCTTAGTAAGTCAGATAGATAATCAGTTACTTGGCCTTTGACTTTCATTGTTCCTGGAGGGG
The DNA here is from genome assembly GCF_028538775.1 of Myotis yumanensis. Classification (NCBI taxonomy): domain Eukaryota; kingdom Metazoa; phylum Chordata; class Mammalia; order Chiroptera; family Vespertilionidae; genus Myotis; species Myotis yumanensis. The sequence continues at coordinate 11,740,064 of NW_027223759.1, forward strand.
GGAGGACATCTTTGACATCGTGAAAGCAGACTGGATTTCTTGAGTAGATGATAGAGAAATTCTTGCCGAGTCTTGATCAGTTGTGTATTTCCAAGTTCCTCCACACAAACAGATTGTGAATGAAAACAGCTCTAAGGACGTGTAAGCACGGTGGTTAATTGTGTATGCAGTAAATACAATTTGCTCCTGAAGAAACAGTTTGCTGTTTATTCACTGGGGGGAGAAACCCAGCTGATAACACTGACAGAACAGGAATATCGGGGAGCAGGTTGACGGTGACTCCTTTTAAAAGTGCTTTTGAAAAGACAGATGAAAAGCAATCTGATTTTTCTCCCTTTTGTAAATCTTCACCCTAGTTCCTCATCTGTTCTTTCCTTTAGCTCATCCATCTGTAATGTTTTGGGAGACTTTGCCCAAAGAGAGTTTCTGGGGGGCATGTCAGCTAATTAATTATTTTTCAACATCACTTCTTTCCCTGACCTCTGATCTCCTGGCAGCCCTGCAACATATCTTGTTGCATTCTTCATTCGCCCAAGGAAAACACTGAGAAGAGGTGATTCATTGAAGAATGGGGAAAACCGTATTGTCTTGAGACACGCAGAGCATATCAAAACCATTCAGACCCAAGTTGTTGATTCCACTGCTATTTCCCTTCCACATATGGCAGCCCCGTGGGAACCTGGTAGGTACATCTGGCCAGCAGGAAGCCTGTCTGGGCAAAGGCAGCAAGCAAAGACTCTTTCACCCCTACGTGCTGCATGTTAAAATCCCCCTCTCCATCATCACTTTTACTTTTGGGTTCCCCAAGTAAAGGCCCGGCCCTACCTGACAGGCATCACTAGTCTCTGGGCCGTGATGATTGTGCCCATGGCTGGCGCACTAATGCCATCATGGGCGACCAGTCATGTCTTCCAAAACCTACTGTCTTGCCTCTTGTCCTTCATCTGTCCTAGAAACACACATTCTTTGGATGTCTGAGGGCCTCTCTGATGCAATGTATTGTTGGATATTTGCTATCTTGGTTTTCCATTTGATGAAATGAATGAGCTGATATAGATGCTACCAGGCATGCAGGAAGGTAAGCAATTTACAGGGATAAAAAGTACAGTCATCGCAAGTTGTAGGAAGTGATGTCTTTTCCGGTGAAATGCAGTTCTGCCCACTGGGGATAATTTTCAGCTACCACCGGCAATGCCGAAGTAAGGAAGGTAGGGCCAGTATTATGTGTGCCTTTCAAGGCACTGTGCTGTCACAAGAACAGTTTTCCTTTCTGTGGCGGGCCTGAGAGCATGACCAGAACTCATCACATGGGTAAGAAACTGGGTTCTTGCTTGCTGTGGACTAAATTCCATCATGACTGCGTCTCTTGCACATACAATGAATGCTACCTCTGTACGCATGCTCAATTGCCCAAATTACCTTGCACACACACACACAATACTCTGTGTTGCTACAAACAGAGTACATAACTGAAGCCCATAAGGGGTTTAGCCTTCCAAAATTTTACTTTTCTTGTCTACCCAGAGCAGGATCTTTCCCATTACAGAGTTATGAAATGGGACTTTTCTTTCTTTCTTATGAATAATAAATAGAGTCATGAGAACTAAAAATGATTATCATGGGCTCCTACCATTGGCACTGCCATTTAGTTAGTTAGCAGAAGTAAAATTGGTTTTTTTAAATCAATATGCTTTGTGAAACCTTCCATATTTTTAATTTACTCGTAACATATAATGAGCTCATATGTTTAAATGAGGCTGCTGAATTTTACTTAGCCCTTTTTAAAGGAGAGCCCACGCTATTTTATTCTGACATTAGTTCAGCCACCAATACAGTGCACAGAGACAGGCCCCCATGCCCTCTATTATGTGGCTGTTTAGAGCTCCGTTTCCAGCCAAATGATCTGGATCGTTTTTCTCTCAATGCAATGCATCTCATCGCCAGTGCGTCTTTAACCTATGTGTGGGAGGGCACAGATGATGAGAGGAGGAGGAGGGGGCAGAAAGACAAAGGGCCAAGGGAGCATTTGGCATCAGAAACTTTCATTTGGCGTCACGGTGACTGTGGGTGACCTTGGGTGAGTGTGCATGGGCTTGTTTCTTGACAAATGAGGACTATCACGTATGACGGTCAGGAATTCTCTTAGGAACAGAGGCATTAGTGGGGAAGAGGCTCCGGGGAAACAGGATTTTCTCCTGAAGAACCAAATTTAAGCCCAGTGTATCACTTAAATAAGTATGTACCCCCCTTTCTCAGAGAGGAGAGGAGGAGGACAGGGTACATTTTCTTATCTCATTTGATTTTTGTTTTCCTGAGGCACTGGCTTCGCTGTTCAGTCCTGCATTTGTTTGTAGGTGCAGAGAAACCAATCATGAGTAATTATAAATATCATGTGGGTCTATTCATACTTAAAGGAGTCTTCTTTCTTTTCCACCTTTTCCTTTAACGTATGCATTTTAGATCCTTCTGGGTTCCAGTGTTTCTCTTCCCCAACAGAGTTCGCTTTCTTTCTCTCTCTGTGTGGCCGGTCCTTCTGGAACCATCCCCCAAGCATAGCCCATCTCAGATGAGAGAGTGAGAGCATTCTTGCCCACATTTCCAGCAGGCAGGGCACATCATGACCACGTCTATATAAGAGGCGCGAGGGGGGGGGAGGGGGAGGACACGATTGTTTACTTTCTCAGAAGGCTAAACATCTCGCCAGGAGTCCTTGACTATGTGCTTAAGGACACAGACAGAGAGGACAAAGGGCAGCAGAAAGTGCTTCTGCCACCTCGATTTGCATCTGAGTTCACTTCAGCTCTGCTTTAAAGAGTCTCATTTGAATACACAGTACATTAGCTCCCCTCCTGCCTCAGATCCAATATGGGAAATGCATTCATAGCTCAGTAACCTCTCCCCGACAGAGTCCAGACAGTCGGGGAGGGGGATCCAACAACTGCAGAGAAATTGTATTTCAAATGAATGTCTTTTCATCAGCTGCCTATGGATCCCTCAGCGGCACTCCCATAGGAGATTTGCATATTTTTTCTTACTAATGGAAATAAATATAGGATGAAGATTTTGTTTTGTCCATTTGAAAGGACTGCTTTGCCCCTCATGCTCGGGGGCGTCTAAATATGCCATGGGGAGAAATGGATTGTTAGACTGAAGGAAATCGGAAGGGTTTTAGAGGGCATGTCTACCATGACGACGTATGTGAAGACCTCAGACTAGAAATCGCCTCCAGAATATTTCCTGACAACAATTAATGAGTAGATTTATAATATAGGATATGTGAATGCAGTCATGTGAAGGACCACCGATCTAAATGAAATCAGCCTGCAGAGAGCCCTAAATTATGCACGAGGTTGAAAGGGTATTAATGCACTGTCTATTCGCTTTCTTTTCAGTTTTCATGGGGATTCATATGTATACCTTACAGACTTTGTGTCCATTTTCTTAACCCCTTGTCTTCTGTTAGCCTGGGAAAGCAAAAGGGTAACTAAAGAATGAGAATGTTTGCCCAGCTGGTGTGGCTCAGTGGTTGAGTATCGACCTATGAACCAGGAGGTCATGGTTTGATTCCCAGTCAGGGCACATACCAGGGTTGTGGGCTTGATCCCCAGTGTGAGGTGTGCAGGAGGCAGCCGATGAATGATTCGCTATCATCACTGATGTTTCTATCTCTCTTTCCCTCTCCCTTTCTCTCTCTGAATCAATAAAAATATATTTTAAAAAAAGAATGAGAATGTGTAAGTATAAGAAGGGAGGCATTGTTGAATGTTTGACCCCTGAAACCATTATTTATCTATCAAGTTAATGTCTATATATTTGAAGTGTGATAATCATAAGGTAATATCTTAACATTTGTAAAAATAAATATGCCAGAAGTTGTATATAACCCAGGATTTTACATATTAAATGCCTTCAAAGCAGTCACCTTAGGAGACTGAGGTGTGTTATTTTAGCTTTTAGTTTTTAACAGTGGTTTTTGTTTTGTTTTAACACCACGGTGGTAATTACTGCTAAAGACTACAGCATTTTCTGTTGAATGTTGCCAATGGAGAAAACATTTTGTCCTTTGGTGGTGGGTTTGATTTTTGAAAATAGTCAAATATCATTTGGATCCAGGGTAACTGGTGAACGAGCCGTAAGTATTAGTTTAAGACCTTCCATAAGTGTGGCTGGGACAATGCAAAACGTCTTCTGAGCTTAGGTAAGTGCCTGCTAGAAAATGCAAGATATGTGGAAATTCATACTCGCTGGGCCTCAAAGCCCTCAAGCCTATAATCAAGGAACTGTAGCATCGGAAGACACCTTACAAAACCCAAGCCCTTATTTGAGGGAAATAAAAAGGCCATAATGGTAAAATTTTACATAAAACAATTTTTTTTTCTTGATTGGGGAAGTTTGAGTAATTACAATTTTGTTTAACTAGTTCTTAAATACTGCAAACATTCCGATGCTATGTGCGTGTGTTTGTGTGTGTGTGTGTGTGTGTGTGTGTGTGTGTGTGTACATGTGGTCGGTGTGGCTGTGTTTGTATTTGTAGGAGTGTCTCTCCACTAATTCCCTTACTTTGGGACTGTTCTCCTCTACCTCTAATTCTTGAAACCACAGATGTGGGAACCTGTCAGCCTTGTTGAGAAGGTGACTCCTGCCCTTGGAGATGGGCCAGTGACAATATCTAACTCGAGGCAGGCCAGTCAAATCCTCTCTCCTAGGGATTGGGGATTGATACTTAGGCAATCTTTCAATATTGCTGGATTTAGAAGATATAGAGTAAGAAACTAAAGTTTTTCATATTGATGGAGAGTCAAGAAAGCTGGTCTAGAGAAAAAGGAAAACTAATACTGAAGTCAGAAAGAAAGAGATAAAAATGAGATTAAGCCCTAGCTGATTTGGTTCAATAGATAGAGCGTCAGCCTTCGGACTGAAGGGTCCAGGGTTCGATTCCAGTCAAGGGCACATACCTGGGTTACAGGCTCAATCCCCAGGAGTGGGGGTACAGGAGGCAGCCGATCAATGATTCTCTCTCATCATTGATGTTTCTATCTCTCTCTCCCTCACCCTTCCTCCCTAAAATCAATAAAAAAATTTATTTTAAAAAATGAGATTAAGAGGGAGGGCCTTGTCTATGTGTCTAAATTCTCCAGTTCCCAGTTAGAGCCTCCCTGAGCCTGATTGTATTACTGCTTTTACAGTCCCCAAGCTACCACTGCATCCTTAAATGATGTCTTTAAGTGTGAAAAAACCGACCTTATATTGAGGAGGCAAGAGAGATCTAATAGAGTAGCTGAACCAATACCTTCAGCAATGGCAGAGTATACCCTTTTGCAAAATTGCATTTCTCCAAAAATTGTTTGGAAATACTTAGATCTTTAGATTTAATTTTCAGGTTATATAAAATGTCATCTCATGAAATTCTGAAATCTTATTCCATTTCATACATAATTTCTACTATGAATAAAAAAGGGACTCTGCCTGCCTTCATTCCAAATTTGCTTAGAGCAATGCTACATAGCTATTCTTTTCCCTAGACTTAAGATCTATCTCAAAATTCCTCATATTACTAATATTCACTGAAAGAATCCGAGAGGATATTAGTCAGCATAGACTAAGTTATGACACATTTACAAATACCCCCTAAAATCTCAGTGGCTTCATTCCAGAAATGCTTTCTTTTTAGCTGACACAAAGTGCAGTGGGTGTGAGGCAATCCTTCTTCATCTTGTCTTGAGGAGTGTAGGGGACATTTCACTGAAGCTGAAAAGGTGGCCACCATCCAGGTAGCAAGCAAAGCTGAGAGTAGAGTCCCAACCTTAAACTAACAAGCAGAAAGCAGGGTGGGGATTGGTGAGCCACAACACTAGAAGGGGCAGAAGCAAGCATCTACTCGGAGGTAGGGTCCAGAATTCCAGCCATCAGGAGACCAGAAGGTGAGCTAGTGTTGGCTGAGTCTGAAGGAGGAGGTAGAATTGCACAGAAATGCTTGTTGTCTTCAGTTTCATCTTAGGAGTCCATCTGTGCATGGGTGAGTTCCTGAGGTAATAGGTGAGGATGATGCAGACAGCACATTTCTTCACCACTAGACTTTAACCTCCGTAATCCCCTAATTTCAATCACTACCTGTTATCATTGTTATTATATGTTAAACTCATTTTTGTCCTCTTATCTTTTAGCTTAACATGGATCCCTGGGTTACAGTTGCCTTTTTATTCTGGATTAAAAAGTTATACTCTTCATATCTCAAACAAGATTTTGGCAGGACGTTAGCAGAAACATATGGGCCTCGGCATTTTGATGCCCAGACTGGCTTCTGCCAAAACATTTCTTTGCTGTCACATAGATAGCAACAATGTTTGGGACTGTTGGGGAATCATCCCACACAGCTCAAACTAGGGAATGCTGCTGCCTAACAGCCTTTGTGGGTAGCTGAGGGACTTCCCATCCATTTTCAGCGGGTGGGAGGGAGGTGGAGTCAGCCAGCGTCCACTTCTTAAAGCTGCAGGAGCTCAAGACAGTGTGCCTTCATTCAGGCAGCCTACAGACAGTGATAGGATGACGGAGACACAAATGTGGAGGATATGGGTCAACATTCAAAGCAGAAAACAGAAAACACTCTATTCTTTAAAAGAGAGAATTAAAGTCATTGGTTGCACAGGAAATGGAAGAACTAAAAATCAAACAGGAAACAGTAAGGCAACCAACCCAGAGGTGAACTAAAACCAGGAACTCATTAGCAACTTGGAGTGGAGGGCCATGGGGAAGACAGAGTTCCTGGGACTCAGTGGAAGTTGGAAAGAAGATGGGCTTGTCCAATGAAATCTGGAGCCAAGAAAGAAACTCAGCAACTGCCAGAGACACTTCTGAGGCTGATGGAGCAGGGAAATACCCTGGCTTCCCTTGCCCCCACCCTCTAATCTCATTCCAATGCCTCCTACTAAAGGAAATGGAAGGCAGCAGGCATGGGAGCCTGGGACTCCAACCTCAGGCTCTAGGCTCCCTGCAATCTAGATGGATCTGAGAGCAAATAGGCCTGGAATGACTGGCGTGGGGGGTAGGAATTAATAACTTGGATGGAATAAGCCAACTCACCCCGTGATCTAAAGTAGGTACATCTAAATCCCCATCCATTTTTCTTGAGCCAACTCAGTGCTTGTTATATTGGCACAAGAAGGAACATAATAACCCTGGACCCTCGGTAGAACGATCTTGGTGCTGTTTAACTTCTAGGCAGCTGGTTAATTGCTGTTAGGTGGCAAGGGAAGACCGACCATAGGTAATAGGCTATCTCTTTCGGCAGAAGCTGCCTGACATTTTCAGCTTAAGGAAACTCCAAGCTGAAAACAAAAAACAAAACAAACAAACAGACAAAAAACCCTGAGCCTAGAGATTCCAGGGGATGGAATGCTGTGAATAAAGAGGCACAATCTATAGGCCAATGTCTAGATCTTCAAAGACAGAAGGACTGATATTAGGAGTGGAGTAGTAGTACAATACCATTTAGAATACATATTTAGACCATCTGTATGACTAAACCAGGCCACTGAGAACTAGGAAGGAGCTGAAGCATCACATGGAAACAAAAAATCCCCAGACAAAACCAGAATAGGCAGATAGTCAGAATCATCACAGCACAGAGCTCAGCAGTGGAGAGGGAACTCCAGTCACTCACCCATTCAGTGCCAACAAAACTATGCAAGGCTGAAGATGCTAAAGCCAACCATGCTTGCCCCCATGGTGTCTTCAGTGTAACAGGAAAGGACAGAAGTAAACACATAATCAAAATAACGTACAATCCATAACATAACAGATCATAAGATAGAAGTATCCCAATTCCCAGGAAGCAGCAGTACCTGCCTGGAATTTCTTAGGTAGAGAGGCTGTTAACTTGCTAAGGAAAATGCAAAAGGGAGCCCTGGGAAAAGATCTGAGAGAAGAATTGGGGACTACCTAACTGAGTAAGTTTAGACATCACATTAAATCACTTCTCCCCAAAGTCAGTAGGAGGCTGTTGAAGGGTTTTAGGGAGAGGGTGGGGAGCATATGAGCAAATGTGGCATCAGAAAGATACCGACAGTATGACAGATGATGGATTGGAGAGGAATAGGCTAGGGGCAGGAGAGAAGCTCAGGGAGTGTTTCAGTAAGTAGGCAGGAAGTGAGAAAAATCTGGAATGAGATATTAACAGTGAGAATGGATAGAAGGGGTGGACATAAGAGATTACTTAAGAATATGGATATAAGAGATTATTTAAGATGATTAGTGACTATTTGAAGCAGGAGTGGGAGCAAGTTAGGGTTATGTCCACCTTGCAGTCTTGAGAACTTTTCAGGTAGTTCCACTCTCTAAAATAGACAACACAAAAGACGGGGTCTGTTTTGGACAGGCTGGGGTTGAGTTGCCATGGGATAATTCCGGTGGAGATTCTGCTAGGATCTTAGCAAAGTAGGAGAAATACTTGAATTGTTTGTAAATATTTGGGGAATCATTTTCATTGATTTGGGCCACTGAAGTAGAAAAATGCCATCATCCAGGAAAAACATTGGTGAGAAGAATGTTGTGGTGGGATCTCTGGGAAATACTGACAACTATGAGATGGGAGAAGAGAACTGGAAAGAAAGATCCAGAGTGAAGAAAGGAAACATTTGGTGTTACAGGAGTCAATGGGGAGGATTTCAAGATGATAGTTAACATTGTCAAAATACTGCCAACTAGATAAGGGCTAAAATGCTTCAATCTGTTTTGGCAACAAGAGGTCTTTGGCTGGTTTTTGCATTTCTTCTGGAGTAGTGGGAATTGAGCTGTGCGACCTTGGATGTTGAGCAAGTAGTTTAATAATAATCCCTACTCACAGAATTATTGTAAAAAGTAAATGTAATTTCTGCCCACCTAGGAAAGGCTTGTTTTTTCTCTCTCTCTCTCTCTGGAATTTACTTCATTTAGACTTATTTACATTCACAGTGCTCCAATATGTTTTAAAAATATATGACCTCAAAGAAAAGATAGTCTTTTCAACCAATAATGCTAGAGCAACTGGACATCTACATGCAAAAAAAAAAAAAAAAAACAATCTAGACACAGACCTTACACCATTCACAAAAATTAACTCAAAATAAATATCAGACCTAAATCTAAAGCTCGAAACTATAAAGCTCTCTAGAAGATAGCATAGGAGAAAATCTAGGCAATGTGGGTCTGGTGATGAATTTTTAGATACAACAAAGGCATGATCCATGAAAGAAATAATTGATAAGCTGGACTGCATCAAAATTAAAAACTTCTGCTCTGCAAAATACATTGTCAAGAGAATGAGAAGACAGGCCACAAACTGGGAGAAAATATTTGTGAAAGCACATCTGAAAAAGGAATGTCATCCAAAATATACCAAAAGCTCTTAAAACTCAACAATAAGAAAACAAAAAACCTGAATTAAAAAAATGGGTCAAAGTCCTTAACAGATACCTCTCCAAAGGAGATATGCAGATGGTAAATAAGCATATGAAAAAGATGCTCAACCTCATATGTCATCAGGAAAATGCAAACGAAAACATGAGTGAGATACCACTACACACCTATTAGAACGACCAAAATCCAAACGCTGGCAACAAAAGCCCTTGCCAGGATGTTAAATCATGGCAGCATTCATAGCAATACACTCTTCCCCATCAATATGAATACATTCATATTCTCTGAGTAGCTCCAAGTTACAATCCCAGGCATGTTGTTCTGAGACATGTTGGTATTCATAAGCTCTTCGGTAAATAACAATTCTCTTTCTATTCAGAGCATGGGTTTCTTTCAGTGCTCCCTTCTTGCACCATGTTAAGATCTGACTCTAGTGTTTGTTGCAGAGCAGGGGTTAGCAAACTAGGGCCCATGGGCTGGACACCTAAAACTGTTGTGAAATTAAGAAACACAGCCACACCCATTTGTTTATGTATTGTCTATGGCTGCTTTCGTGCTAGAGTGGCAGAGTTGAGGAGTAAAAACAGATTTCAGGTGGCCTACAAAGCCTAAAATAATTGCTATCTGACCCTTTAAAAGAAAGTTTGCCAATCTCTGGTCTAAATCAGCCCTGCCCAAGAGACCCTTCTGCAATGATGGGAATGCATAATTGCACTGTCCAACATGGTAACCACTAGCCACATGTGGTTATTGGGGACTTGAAATATGGCCAGTGTGACTGAGGAAGAGAGTTCCTGACTTAATTTCGTTTTAATTGGTTTACAGTTATGGGTGGCCAGTGGCTATTGGGTTGGCAATGCACGTGTAGAAGTAATGAAGGGAGCTGGGAAGGGGTAGAGGTTTCTAGGAGGACAAATACATCTTGAAGTCATTCATTTCCAGGCGGGTTTTTGCATCATCTTTAGAAAATGGAAGTTTCCTTCCTCAAGGAGAAAGGCCCACCCCACTTGGCCCAAGGAACAGAGGAATCAGGGGGCAGAGGGTTATTGACAGTCCTCATCCTAGGTCTCAGGGTCCTGACTTCACTGTAGGAGACCCTGGAGCTGTGAATTCAGCCTCTTTGACGTTCCACCACACTTACAATTAAATTTTGGATCTGATCACTAGCATAGCTCTCTGAATGCAGGAGATGAGGGTCTCTTTTAACACTGCCACTGAGGCATTCTGGTTTTCATACCATGCCCCAAGTTGATAGATTTCTGACCTGAGTCTTTTTTCTTCCTTTCTGTGGATGCTTACAACAACGAACTCATTCCCCAAAGCTCATAACTGCCTGTGCCCATATCTTTCAAACATTGGACCTATTGCATAAGCCAGTACAGACCCTCCACAGGTTTCCCCTCTCAATCCACCATAGGTGAAGCCCAAGACACTGTGGTGCTATGCAATGCCAGAGGTAGTCCTTGTCTCACTCATCTGTAATGGGGGCTACCCCATCTATCCCATCCGTGTCCCATTCTGAGTGTCTGCTTCCCATAACTACTCCTGGTATCAACTTTCTTAGTTTGGATTTCCCCAGAAGCAGAGCCTGAGACAAAGATGTGTGTCCATGTGGTTTATGGGGAATGTTCCAAGGGAGAGGGGTCAGGGAGTGGAAAAGCAAGACAACACAGAGTAGAAAGCCAATATAAGGCATGTTAATAAGCAGGTTACTGTGGAGCACATCTGGGGCTCCATTCTGCCGGGAGCCCTGGGGAACACTATGGAGCATAGCTTGGACTTGTCCTCCTGCACCACTGACTGGTTAATACTCCCAGCCTGTCAATTTTCTGGTGCTCCTACCTGCCCTGTTCCTAAGATGAGATGAATCTCTCAAGTGGAGAGAGAGTTGCAGGTGTTTGTATCTTTATGTTCAGGAATGGTGAGTGTTGGGATGGTATGGGCAGGACACCAACACATCTGCTACACCACCAAATAATTAAAAAAGCCAAGAGTCCTCAAACAAAGAGCAATAAAAGCAAAATCAAAACAAAACACACATACACCTTGGTCACTATGAAAGTAACCAGTATACAACCTGTAACCATGGCAATTAAGGGGAAAGTTAAGGAGACCCAACTTCCTTGTATGAGTTGTATTTCAGAGTATTCAGAAAGCCCTTGTCAATGAAGACAATGTCTTCTTTAAGGAAAAAAATTATCATTTTTTCATCATTGTTTTGCAGGGCTGAAATAATTCAAAGTCATTAATTTGTTTTAATAGATTTTAGAAAAAAGAGGGGTGGTAGAGGAAACAAGTGAGGGGAAATCTCCATAAATGCTGCCATATGGAGGTTCACTATACATATTCTATTCTATCTTCTTTTTTTAACGTAAAGAAAGAGGGAGAGAAAGTACTTTTCTTGTCTGCTCCACCACTATCATTAGCCTTGGGCTGCATACACATTCTTATAATCCTGATGACACATCATTAAAATAAAAAAAGCACCAAATAATGCAGTTGATACAAGTTCCAAACAACGATGCTTTTTTTCTGTTTTGATCACATTATAACCTTAATATTCCCCTGATCAATTGACCCACTTATAGGCAGCCAATGCTTGTTATGAAATCTTGCATGTGGACACACCACATAGGTTTGTTGTGTGGGTTTTAAAAACAATGAATATGGAGCTCCATCAGAATGTCTGGCAAATGAGGAACTTCTTTTAGTTCCTTCCAAATGTAAATATATTACCTGAGAAGGGTACTAAGTTAACTCATTAGCACCTCCTAACACTTGAGCAGAGTTTATCAGATTAACTACAGAAAACAAGGTCCTGAGGCAATGGGATGCCAGTTGCATAAATGTTGACACAGACAAGCTAGTATGGAAAGTAAATAAATAATGTTCCATCTTCTTTTTGCTGGTGGGTGTGCACTTTCTGGAGTGCTTTTGTTATCAATCTCATTTAATCCTCAGAGACCTCTGTTTAGGAGATGAGGTTCAATAAACTTTAAAGCAGGGGTCCTCAAACTTTTTAAACGGGGGGGGCCAGTTCACTGTCCTTAGACCTTTGGAGGGCCGGACTATAGTTTAAAAAAAAACTATAAACAAATTCTTATGCACACTGCACATATCTTATTTTGAAGTAAAAAAACAAAACGGGAACAAATACAATATTTGTATTTGCATGTGGCCCGCGGGCCATAGTTTGAGGACCCCTGCTTTAAAGCATGGACCCAGCCTCAAACAGCTCATAAATGGCATAGCTAGTATTAGAATGCCAGTCTTCTGACTCAAAAGTCCAGAGGAGGCCTGGCTGTTTGGAGGCCAGAATGAGAACATTGAAGAGGAAGGGAACAGCAAGGTAAGGATTTCTTAAATATGGGATAAGAGTTGGGGTGTTTGTCCCCTTCATAAAGGGGTCTTCCTAGGTACCTTCCTTCCACCTTCTCCCAGTGTGTTTGGGATTTCTGTTTCTATATTTGTCCTGATCTTATTTACACAGAATCTCACATGGGACAATCCTTCTGTTGACCAAAGATGGCCTAATGTTCAATTCTCATACAAGGTCCCTAAATATTCATGATTATGTTGATTTGACCCAAAGCTAACAGCAAAATAAGATCACATTTCAAATTTAAAAAAAAATAATCTTCAAATCATACCTACAGAATATGTGATGATCCTGGAAAAAATCTAGCTTCATTTTTCCTATTCTTGACCACATTTATGATATTCGATTTTTTCCCTTGAAACGCTATTATTACCCCTGTTTTAGTCATTTGAAATCCAGAGCACAGTGAGTGTTGATGGCAAAACATAGCCTATTTTTACATCCTTTCCTGTGGAAAATGCTTATAAAAAGGGAAGATTCTTATAAATATTGCTGATTTTGTAAGTCATACATATTTGTAGCTTTAAAAATTCAAACATTAGAGAAGGGTATAAATGAGACAGTGACGCTTCCCCCATAATCCCATTCTTTAGCATGAAGCACAGTTAATAACTACACAGGTCCTTTCAGACTTTATTTTACAAAGTTTATGAAGCACCTTCACACACTTCATCTCATTGAAACCTCACAGCAGCAGTATTCAATTATAAATGTGAGATCGGGGAAATTGTTTTCCAGTGAACTTTAATAACCTTCTCACAAAAGAAAGCTACCATGACTGACCACCTTCTATTCATTTTTGCAAACCTAGGCCCTGATTGATTCACTGTGACCTTTTGTGCTCAATTCAAATAGCAAAGAGCAGACTGGGCTGAGGAGAGCAGAATCAATCCAAAATCTGCTAAGCAGTTTGGTTCTATCAGCTACAGCCTTAGCTAAACACAAAACATTTGCATGGGTAATAGATAAAGATGGGGCAGTCTTCCAAATTACTTTAAGGGATGCCTCTTTCAAAATTAGTAACACAGAAAAATGTAGGATGAGCCAGTCCAAATCATGGTATAAGACTGGGTTCAAATTAGAGCAAATGGTGGTATCTCCTCCCATATAAGTGGGTAGAGAAATACTTCACACACCAATTACCACTGGAGATAAAGTAACAGCTCTCGAATTAATGGAATAAAACAAGTCCCCCCAGGCTAACAGCATAGTCTTGGGGTTAGTTGCTTAATTAGTCCATTCTTTGTTCTAATAGATCTTTTAGATAAGATCTGGAAATCAAGTCAAGGGTTGGGGAGGGAGTTGGAGAGAAGAGCTTGGAATGTTAGGTGAATCCTGTTACCATATTTTTAAACTACACTAATGGAAAGATAAGGACCTCAATTCCAAAAAGCCAAATCAACTTCATCTCTTCAATTAGTGTGTATATAATGAACTGTTTATTTTGGCCTCTGAACTTGCTCCAAGGAACCTATTATGATGGCCAAGGACTATCCATGATTACATCTCCCTCCAAGTACAAATTGAAAAATAGCTCATATATTTTAGCCTTGATTCATTTTCTAAATCACGAGCAAAAATATTTACTAGGCAAATTGCTCATCTTTATTATTGGGGCCTTAACGTTTGATGCTTCTATTGTTCTCTTCAGCTCTTTGGTTTCAAACGGAAGCAGGAGGAGGTGGTGACCCAAGTAGGTTTGATTTCCACTGAAACAAAAAGGCAGCAAGTCTCCGAGCTCCCTGGACTCTGTGCAAAATGCAGAATGGCTTGGAGTGCTGTGCCCTGGCTTGAAATCTTGTAATGGCCCTGATAGTGATTCATGTCCTAACAAAACAAAGGGCTATCTTTCTAACCCTCCACAGCTCAGCCAGCGCCTCCTCCACTGAGCTGCTTTTCACGAGGAGGCTCTGGCAGCCAGGTTAAGAGAGAAAAGAACACTGGGGGAATTTTAAGTGCTTTGGATCAGCAGTTGTCATATACAATTGATGTTCATTTATATTTCACTAGCCAAAATCTAATGCTGCCGAAAATTGGGGGAAAATATTTCAAAGCCTAATCAGGCCCAATCCTGCTTTCATGTAAAAAAAAAAATGAGCTGTCTTACCTTTTCTCATTCCTAGTATCAGAGGGAGATTTAATGCTTCTTGACAATGCTTTAAATACTTTGCTGTTCGGACTTCAATGAATTCACAATAATTATATCAGTTAAACCAGCTTGGTTTTTCCAAAGCTGTTTCAAGCTTAGAGTGCGTTTGAACTCCTTATCATGGCCTTCATCCTTTGATATCAGGTTTAAGGGAGAAAGGGCCAATCCTCAGATGGATCACCACTTAACCATTTAACCCATTTACCTATTAGTTGTTTGTGTTTTAATCTATCAACTCAGTGGTCTATAATTTCCCAGACTCCTCCTTTCCAGGAAGTTTATTTGCACAGAATGTAGGAGCCATATGCTATTCCCAGTGGAGAGTTTCAAGGAAGACCCGGTGATTTTTAATTCCCAGAAGATCAAGCAATAAAGACTTCAGTAGATTATCATTAAGAACTGACTTAGCATTTAGTGTCTAACTAAACATTTTACAGGAGCTTTTATTTTGTCATTTCTATGAAGGAGGCTAAAAATTATCTTTGTTTCACAAGTGGATAAAGGCGAAATATCACTATATCATTGTTGTTTGTGTGTGGTAAAAAATTAATGACTTATCAGTTAGTATTTAGGAACATTAGAAGTGGGTATGAAAATAGTGATAATAAATGCATGTGGATTGTATAAAATTTTCTAGAGATTCCCACCCTGATGGCATAAACAGAATAATTTAGAAAACCCTATGGCCTGTATCATTAGGGATATTGTTTTCTAGATTGCTCAATGTCTGGCCATTTACTTGGTCCCCCAATGGCCTGATATGTACTGTAAGGTTAACTGAATCTTGCCTCTAGAAGATAGCCATATCCGCCTCAAGTGAACATTGCACACACTGGTATAGTTAGAACACCTAACGACTAAGAGCTAGAATTTAATCAGACTTATTAGAATAGGTTATATGAGCTGTTTTGTGTCTGCTTCCTAATAAACGTTTAATATACATCTTTATATGTGGCCAAATTTCATCAGAGATTTACGTTCAATATAAACTGGTGAAAAGGTGGTTATTCTTCATCCATCTCTAATTACTGGTGGTTACCATTACCCACAAAATAATCATTGTCAGATTATGCATTACTCAGCATTGATCTCTCTTTAGTCCCATCCCGCATATTTTTAATGTCACCCAGGGATTGTAGGCAGTTAGAGGACAATAAACGTGTAGATCTCCAAACTACAGACCCGGAGAAATGCAGTAGGGTTCAACTCATGCACATGGCTCTCCAGGGTTAGCAGTCCCCTCAGACTCTATGGTTGAGTTTGACTATTGCCTGTTCTTTGCTCCCAAGTTCCTGAGGCAATTAGGATTTGTCTAGCAACCTCCAGGGGACTCCTGATCAATACTTTCTGCAGTAAGTTTCTTCCATGGGGCCATGGTTAAAACCTTTGGTAGTTGCGCATAAGAAAAAACACAGATATGGACATCCTGGGGCCATGTCATAAGTAGAAGTGATGATGATAATTATGATGATGATTAAAACAATTTCCAAATGGCAAAACCCTGTGTCACCATAGATTGTGTTTGGTTGTATATAAAATATAGCTCAAGGAATGTTGGCTTAAACTACTACAGGTTTTTCTCTCTTTCAAAATACATCTAGAGTTGGGCAATCTGAAGCTGGTTCAGGGCTTCAATGGTGCTTTCTGGGACCCAAAGTCTATTTTCCTACTGCCATTATATTAGTTTGTGGTTCTTGTACTACGCTTTAAAAAATGGCTATAATACCTCTAGGCATATAATGGAAAAGGAAATATAGCAAAGGGCTTTCAAAATATAAGGTTTTATTCAGGAAAGAAAGCTCTATCCAGGGAATTTCACTTACATTACATTGGCCAGAACTTAGTTGTTCCCTAGCTGCAAGGGAGTTGGGGAAGAGAGCAATATTAGAAGGGCATATCACCATCCTAAACAAAATGAAATCCTGATAGTAAGGGAGAAGGGGAATGAATATTGTTAGACAACAAGTAGTGTTTACCACTACAACTATATACCAATTACTTTATACCTGGCATCTCTAGCATTGCATTAAAGTAACCATTTTTCAATATGACACTAAGAATCAAGTCTTTTAGTAACTTGACCAAGAAAATGGCAGATCCATGATTTGAATCCAGGTCAACTTGAATAACAAAAATAACAACAATGCTAATAAGGCAGCTACTCAGTATTCCATCTTGGATTCAATTGAGGAAGAGTGTAAGAATGAAAACTGAAGAGCCAAGAAACCGCCTCTTTCTCTATATTGGTATATATTCTTGATGAAATCACAAGGAAATATCTATCATGAAATATTACAATTGCCTATTGCCTACTCAATGACCGTTTTCCAATCTTTTCTAACAGCACTCCCATTTTACTAAAAAAGGCTTCCTTGTCTCTATGGGGTGGCTTTTGACAGATGATTGGCCAATGGCATATAAGTAACCACAGTCTTTTGGTGAGAGCTTCCTAAAAGTTATTGTTTATTGTTGAAAAGAGACAAGCTCATGCTCACTTTGGCAGCACATGTACTAAAATTGGAATCACTCAGAGAAGATGAGCACGACACTTGCACAAAGACAGCACACATATTTGTGAAGCATTTTGTATTTTGCAGTTCCCAGAGGTCATTTGACACTTCGCTGGTTAATACCAAGGAAACCACTTGAGTCAAAGTACAACATGTGGCCTCCAATATTGAAATTGTGATTTTTTCCCTACAGAGAGGGAGCTCAAATGGTTCATTCATTTGCCCTTTCTTTCCGTCTGGAATGCAGTTGTGATGTTCAGTGGGCTGCAGCCATTTTATGAGCATGAAAATTATAGCCTCATACTAAGGGTGGCACAACAGCGAAAAGATAGGCAACTGCTTACCTCCTGAGTCTCTGAACCTCCATACCAACATAATTTTGCCTATCTCTAGACTTGTGATGTTTTACAGATAATACATCCTATTTAGTGAAGCCAGTGTGGTTGTTTTGTTGTTATTGTTGTTGTTACATGAAGCTTAAAATAACACCTACTGATAATAATGGCCATGCTAGTCTTCCCTTTCATCAGCTTGATTCTGTTAACTGCCAAAGTTATCTCCATATCATTATCATTGGCCCAGTTTCCCCTCTATGGGTGAGTAGGTCTGATGTTAATTAATCTGGAAGGGGTGGGTTTATGGCTCTGGTACCTTGCACTAAAGAAGACCTTGCGGCAATAAGATGACATTGTATGAAGAACATAGGCTTTGGCAAATCTTTCATGACAAATTTAACTCACCCACACTAAGCCTCAACTTCCTTATCTCTAAAATGAATAATATAATACCTACCTAAATATTTACTGAGAGGTATGTGAAATGCCTAACTGAAGTGGCAGTGATCCATATGAATATGTTTTACTTTATTATACATTCCTCTCTCTCACGAACACAAATGGAACAAGTTATCTCACCCTTTCCCAGTGCAATCCCTCCATCTTCATGTTATAATTTCCTTTGGAAAAACCTCTCCCCCTGCAGTTTGTCCATGGTTTTCATTTTCTCTGGATTTTGTGTGATTAAAATATTGGAGGGGAAGGAAGTGGGGAGGAGAAAAAGGTCCATAGAGTGTGACCCTGGGCATGAATGGCTTTGCCCTCAGGCAGGAGAGCAGGCAAACATCTCCCCTTCCTCAGAACTTCCGCTCTTCCCCAGGTGAGAAAGGGAATCAAGTTTGTGACCATATCTTTAGGCTCACATCACAAAGTGTATCTGCATTTTTAGTTAGGGTTTCCTTGAGAACTAAGTCTTCTGAGATATGCTTTGGAAATGAAGTCATCATCACCTATGGTGCATGTTTATAATACACACAAACATATAGCACATACATATTTTTATATAACATTAGACCCTGTTGCCATGGAAACTATTACAGGCTAACAAATTAAGCATCGTGACACCACTGTAATAAGAAAAAAGAAATTTAAATGAAACACCAAGCATTTGTTTAAGCACAAATAGCTTTAGTAATTAAATAGACAGAAACAACGCAGAAAAACACAAATTAATATTTAGAAGCCTTTTTCCAGTAGAAAAAAATCAGCTTTGATGCTGTTTTCCATTTTTCATTGTGTTGCATTATACATCTTTATAAATTAACTTTGGCACTAGGTTAGCAAGAATAGATCTGTTCCATCAGAGGCCTCACACACCTAAAAGCTCAACTCTCCCTCTAACCAGTTCCATCTTTCATAGTCAGTGAGAAAGAATTTATGGCTCTTTTTATTCATCAAAAGGGGACTTTTTAAAAAGAAAGCTCAGATGTGAAGTTGGTCTTACATCCCTCGTTTCATCCACACAACATGTAGAACTACCCCTGGGGTTTTGAATATATTAACATCTTTTCACAATTAACCCTAATGGGACAAGTGTAGCATTTTTTTTTCCCAAGCAGATATATTCAAAGCCGAAAAATACATATGTTTAAATAGATCTCATTATATCAGCTACACCAATCTCTCCTCTTTACACACAGAGGATTGTACCTCTCTTCACTGTCATGCAACATTAACATAGAAAGGCATACACAAGAATGACATGGATTTGACAAAAAATTAATGATTTGTACATCACTTTAATGCCTCAAATCTGCAATTCATGTATGCTAATTAGTTCATAATGGGCTGTTGAAGAACAGAACTGTCATCCTGCTGCTTCACAGGTTTCTGGAAGCTCCGATTCAGCACAGGCTTGCTGCTTGGCTGCTGGGTTCTGGGCTGTAACACGGCAGATCTATGATAGCATTTTCCCCCCTGCACGATTGTTTCCTGGATGTGGTGCTTTAATCTATCAGAGTTATGATGGCATATCTCAAATAAGTGGTTCCTGGGTGCCGCAATACATACCGGGAGCAATCACATGGTATCACTACATCTAAATGATTGATCTCTGGGTTTTAGGCTGCCAGCCTACACCTCAGAGGGCAGCTGTCAGCTTTCTAAATGTATGAAGTTGTATTATGCAGCGCATTTGGAAAATGTATGTACAATTTTTTCTAATTTACAGATAAAAAGGGCTGTAAAACTTGGAGAGAGAAAACAAAGAGAGCTAAAAAGATCAGATATCTTTTCTTACTGGGAAATCAGGTATAGCTCCTCAATGCAAGAAAACCAGCTCCCAGTACCTTTTTTGTGAGTGTGTGTGTTTTGGGGTGGGAGGGTTGGGGGGGCGGGGCATGCATGTGTGCTGTCTGGGCAGAAACAAAGACTGTTACACAACACGAGAGAGTAAGGTTGGACTGCTTCACAAACCAAATGAAAGCATCAGGGCTGGCTGGAAGCTGTGAGATTTGAAAACATGTTGCTCTGATTTTGCTGGAGAGAAACTGATTTTCCCTGATCTCATGGTAGAAGCTTGGCCTATTGTGATTCTCATGTCACATCGGCTGATCTGCAAATCCAGAGAGAAGACTACACAAAAGAAAGACGCAGCCAATTTGTTTTTAGGTTTGAAATATCAGTCAGGATCCTAATTGCTGAAATTTGGAGTCTTAAAGACTCCAAAATGAAGATGTATTTAATTAAAATTTCTTTTTTCCACTGAAAAATATGAACTAGAGACTATAATAGGAGAACTTGGCCAGGCCACAGAAATAAAATATTTCATATGTAGTTGAGCTATTAAGGGGTTTTTAGATAATTAGAAATAGACACTTTATACTATGTAAAATAATGGTATATTAAAAGGGAGTTTAAAAGTGAAAAAAAATCTTATCAAATTAATAAGAATTTTTTGTTTGTTAGAGCTTTATTTATTAGAGCTTTAAGGCCTTTATGCAAGTATAGAGGGGAAAATGTACTAATAGGAATGGTGAAAACACTGTAGTAACAAATTTTCATATGCCCAAAAAACACCCCACAGAAGTTTCTACAACATCTCATAAACATTTCAATGAAATGACATTGAATAAAACGAAGTTGAGGACCCCCTGTATTTCAAATATGTGTATCCTACAGTATGTCTTTGGATCTCAACAAAACTCTTAAAAAACACACCATATGGCTTTGGCTGGGTGGCTTGGTTGGTTGGAGTGTTGTCCCGCACACCAAAATGTTGCAGGTTCAATTCCTTGATGATAGCACATACCATGTAGGTCTCAGCTTCAATCCTCAGCCAGGGCATGTATGGGAGGCAACAGAGCAATGTTCATTTCTCACATTGATGTTCTCTCTCTCCTCTCTCTATCATTCTCTCTCTCAAATCAGTAAAAACATATACCCTGGTGAGGATTAAAACAAACCCCACCATTATGAAAATAATAAAGGCCATAGAAGAGGAGAAAATATTTACAATAATTATATTTCACTTGTATCCAGAATATATAAAGAAAACTTACAACTTGATAATAAGGGGAGAAATAACCCAATAAAAAATGGTCAAGAGATTTCAACAAACATTTATTTTAAAAATAAATATATAGGACTGTCCAATAAGCCTATGAAGAATGACTACAATGAAAAGGAGTGATAATACAAAACATTGGCCATGTAGTGAAGGAACTAGAATTTTAATACATTGTTGGACTTAGTGTAAACTTATAAAACCACTTTGGAAAATTATTTGACAGTTTCTTTAAAAAGTTGAACATGTAGGATCCTATGACACAGCAAGAATTAAAAGCATACATCTATATAACATATGAGTATTCATAGAAGATTTATTAAAATAGATCAGAACTGGAAAAAATCCTCCCCTGTTTTGGAGACCCCAATTACATGTATATTTGGTATTTGAAGCTCTCTCCCAGTTCACTGACATTCTCTCCTCTTTTAATTTCCAAATTAAAAATAATTCCCTCTGGGTTTCATTTTGGATAGCTCCTATTGCTTTGTCTTCAAGTTCACTATTCTGTTTTCTCCAATATTTAATCTGTTGTATTTTTCATCTCAGATATTGTAGTGTTCATCTTTAGAATGTCAATTCGAGTCATTTTATGTCTTCTATTTTTCTAGCCTCCAGGTGCAATCTTTTCTCTAGCCTCTTTAACTTACTGAATCTATACTAATAAAAACGTAATATGCTAAAGAGACCGGATGACCTTCCGGACAAAGCTACGGTGGGTGGGGGCCGAGACCCTTGCCTGAATTTTGTGCATTGGGCCTCTAGTACTGTTATAATAACTCTTTTAATGCCTTGACTACTAAGTCTATAATCGGTATAATCCTTATATTAGTTTCACTTAATTGATTTTTATCCTCATTATGGGTCATACTTTCCTGCTTCCATTGTTAATTAGACGTGTTAATTCTGTTCATTTCTGAGTGAATGTCAGACACTGAGAATTTTACCTTTTTGGATACTGGATATTTTTGTATTCCTGTAGATATTCTGGGCTTTGTTTTGGTATACAGTTCAGTTATTTACAGTTTGATACTTTCAGAACTTACTTTTGAGCTTTTATTCTAAGTGTACCTTTGTCTTAATATTGAAGCTAAACCTTCTAAGAACTGCACCCAAACATTACAAGATTTTACAGTCTGCCTGATGAGAATGGAGACTCTTTCTGGCTTTGTGAGAGTTCCAGTTACTATTTCTCCTATCTTTTCAGAGTTATTTCCCTAGACCTGGACAGAGTCCTCACAAACCTTCACTGATTAGTA
This sequence comes from Myotis yumanensis, assembly GCF_028538775.1. Classification (NCBI taxonomy): domain Eukaryota; kingdom Metazoa; phylum Chordata; class Mammalia; order Chiroptera; family Vespertilionidae; genus Myotis; species Myotis yumanensis. The sequence continues at coordinate 11,762,594 of NW_027223759.1, forward strand.
CTCAGCTGAAGATTCTAGCAGGATTCTCTACTGATTTCTGTTCTCTTCTCTGATTTCTATCCTATAAAACCCAGCCTCACAGACTTCCATTTCTCTCCAACAACAGGAGAGAGGTGTTCTGCCTGGGTTTCCACATTCTGTGTCATGGCCAAAAACTCTCTCCTGGTAGGGCTCTCTGTATTTGTTTCCCATCTCTTAGGACTCACTCTCTTCCATTGTTTGCTGTTCAAATATTAATAACAATTGTTCCATATATTGTGTCCAGTTTTTCAGTTGTTTCAAGAAGAAAGGTAATTTAGATTCTTGTCACTTAGACATGGCTGGAAGCAAAAAAAAAAAATCCCATTTAAGTTCATTTTTGAATGGATGTAAGACATTGAGAATTTTGCCCAACTACTTAGTGTTATTTTTGATGAGGAGTTTTTAATTTTCAATAAGTCCACTTTATCAACCTTTTCTCTTTCATTGTGCTTAGGATTGTGAAAAATACAATAATAAGTAATATACAGCATCCGCTTTTCTAAGAAGCTCTTAATCTTGTAAAGGAGTAGAAAGTTACAAATAATATTTTGGAGTAAAGGAAGGCTCACCTGTTCATTTGAAATGAGTAGAGAATGAATAGTTAAGAATAGAAATGGCCAACAGTTTGTGGGTTGAAAGTGGAAAAGGCTATTGTGTTAAGCAGAAAAATAGCCTCCAGGGATGTCCAAGTCTTAACCATTAATATTGTAAATGTTTTTCTTTACAGAAAAGAGGGAATTTTGAAGATGTGATTAAGTTAAGAATCCTGTGATGTGAACCCAGTGTAATCCTAGGAGGGAGGCAGGAGAGTCAGAAAAGGAGATGTGACGATGGAAGCAGGTGTCGGAGCTCTGAGATCACTGGAAGGGGCTGCGAGTCAAGGATTGAAGGCGACTTCTAGAAGCTGGAAAAGATGAGAAAACAGATTTTTCCCTAGAGTCTTGCCAGGGAACATAACTCTACCAAAACTTTAATTTTAGTCTCCTGAAACCCATTTTGGCGTCTGAACTTCAGAACTATGTGATGACAAATGTGTGTTGTTTTAAACCAAGTTTATGGTAATGTGTCACAAGGCCGACAGGAAAGTAATATGGGTATTAAATAGAAAGGCTGCTCTTTGCTCCAATCCCAACAGTGAGGTTGCTAGGGGTAAACTTTCCACATGGAGGCCTCCTTTTCCAGGATCATCATTTCCCCGCTGATGTATGAAGAGCTAAGTTCCCAGTGCCTGATTCTTTCCGTCAAACTCTTTTGCTGGGATAAGTATTTGGACTCAAAGTGATGAGCACTTCTTAGGCAGGTGCTTTTAGCAACACTGCCTTCTTGTGAATCAGGAGTTCCCCATCCTCCACTCCCCAATCCTAAGGGGACTCACATTTCACAAGGGCAGAAGGCAGGCAATAGTTATATTAGACCTGAAATTAAAATGTTTATAACATTTCTTGCACTCTAAGTGGAACAACCTCCTCCCCTTTATACAATTTGACTTTCTGCTTATGATCAGAAACACAGGCTTGAATATCCAACGTAGAGGATAGGTTATATATGACTCTCCTGACCATATTTTCTTCAGCTTGATTTCCCTTTTCTTGAAGAAATGTTCTTGTATTTATCCAGTGAAGTTATTGTCATGATGCCTGGATACCTTGCTGTCCACCTGAGGTTAAGTCAAAAGGCTTATTTATTTATTTATTTATTTATTTTAAAAAATATATTTTATTGATTTTTTGCAGAGAGGAAGGGAGAGAGATAGAGAGTTAGAAACATCGATGAGAGAGAAACATCGACCAGCTGCCTCCTGCACATCTCCTACTGGGGATGTGCCTGCAACCCAGGTACATGCCCTTGACCGGAATCGAACCTGGACCTTTCAGTCCGCAGGCCGACGCTCTATCCACTGAGCCAAACCGGTTTCGGCCAAAAGGCTTATTTATTAATGAAAACTCTTTAATAGCCAGCATACGTTGTCTGTGTGAAGACTCCAAGCAAACTCAAGTCTTTTTTCCAGATTTAGAGAGTGAGCAGCTGAGGAGATAAAATGCAGAGATCTAAGCAGTCTCATTCCTGTCCCTGGTGGGAACAGAGCCACAGGACACATGGTTGTCACTTGGGTTATAAAAGTTCTCTCTGCATGTGGGGATGTGCACAGACAAGCAATGAGCTGAGCATCATGCACAAGCATTGTGTTGGATGAGAACCTTGCTCCTGGCTAAATAGCAATAGCAGGATGCATTGTTGAAGTTAATCCCAACTCACTTGGCCTCTCCATGAGAAATGAACAATGCTTCCAGCCTCATAAATCCAGGCACTATGCTGAAAGTCCAGCAAAGCTAGATGGAGGCAGTGGCCTGAACAATCAGATCGCTCACTGGTTTTTTTGTGTGTTTCCTTCCCCTGGGTTCAGGGAAGGGGCTTTATAAGGTCCTTGTGAAGCAAGTCAAGACAAGATTTCAAAACAAATCAGGTAAAATAAAATGTTCACGAGCAGGATTAGATTGACAGTGTCCTAAATCTGCTTGGTTAATTCTTTTATTTACCAGCTGGGTAATGGTTTTACATTCAGATTGCATATCCACAAAGGATCAAAATACTAGAAAATGTTTTTAAAAAATAGGTGGCCAACTTTTCCTTTCTTGACCACATGATATGAAGAAATTGGTTGGACTGACCTAGTTTCCTCTAATTTTATTTTAGTTGATTAAAATAAAGTTTTCATTTTTAATTTTTAAAACAATGTTTATGGTGGTAAAATACACATATCATACCATTGAACATGCTCATCATTTTTTAAGTACCGAGTTCAGTGGCAGTAAATACATTCACACTGTTGGACAACCATCACCACCATCTCTCCAGAACTCTTCATCTTGCAAAAGAGGACTCTACATCTATTAAACAATAACTTCCCATTCTCCATCCCCTCAGCTCCTCGCAACCAGCATCAATAGAAAGTTTCCATTGTAAAATGGGTTCAATGTGAGGTTGTAGTGTGTCTGGGTTTACACACACACACAAACTCTTCTTTCATATTTTCCCCCCAATTTTATGACCTGGCAGATTCACAGTATGGCATAGGCTAAAGCAATACTGGTATAATTGAGTTGTGATTCTAATGTTTTATGCTGTCATCTGGCTCCCAGAACACTGGTATCACATTCTCCATTTGTGGAGTTGTCAGTGCGATGGTGTATAAAGGTTGGGAATAGAGTTGAAAGAGACCTGGCCTGCAGAAACAGTGTGAGGTCAAAAGTATCTTAGAAGCTTGCTGGGATGGAGGATACACGTTGGTACATGTGAACTGAGGAGTTAATGGGGCAGGTGAGATGACTTTTAAAGTAGGAGGAGTTCAAGGGAGTTTTGTCCTAAGTGTTAGATGATTAGGCAAAGACAATTTAATGTTGGAAAACTGTGAACAGAATTAGTGAATCACTGAGTCATGATTCAGGTGGTTTTTAGAATAATTATGACCTAAGACTAGTTGGCCCATTGTATTTCTTTAATGGCTACAGAAATACAAAAGGTGTTACAGTCTTAAACTTTGAAATGAAGTTGAAATAGGAAATTATAAAATTTATGCCATTTGCATGCAAGTGGCCTCACTGCTATCACTTTATACAGCAAATGAATTATTTAGCATCTATTAAGTGCTAGGCAGTCAGAGTTCAGCAATGAACAAGATAGACATGGTTCTTATTTTTCATGGAGCTTAAATCTTTGGGAGAAAAATATGGTAGGCTGAAAAATGCCTTCTCCCCAAGATGTCCATGACCTGATTGCTGGGAATATGTTACCTTGTACAGTAAAAGGAACTTTGCAACTGTGGTTAATTCAAGGTTCCTGAGCTGGAGAAATTAGCCTTATCATCTATGTGGGCCTAATGAATGATAAGGCTCCTTATAAGAGGGAGGCCTCAGAGTCAAAGGGAGATGTGATAACAAAGCAGAGGTTAGAAAGGGAGAGGGTGCTGTGCTGCTAGCTGTGAAGATGGAGGAAGGGGCCGTGAGCCAAGGAATACAGGTGGCCTTTAGCAGCAGGAAAAGGCAAGAAGATGAATTCCTCCCTGAAGCCTCCAGAGGGAGTGCAACCCAGCTGACACCTAGATTTCAGGGTAGCAAAATCCATTTCCTACGGCGGACTTCCAGAACTGTGAAATAATACATTTGTGTTAAGCCACGAAGCTTGTGGTGATTCGTTACAAGAGCAATAGAAAAACAGTACCAAAATATCAACCACTCCACACTCTGTTTCACAATTATTGTGAGGGGGCCATGAAGGGAAAGCAGAGAAGGCCATTAAAAAGCATAATAGAGCCCTAACCTAAAGCGGGGACAGAGCCATACTCCCTCAACTTCTCCTCTTCTGGAGGAGACAGAGGAGCAAGTTGTCCAGGTGAAGACAGGGAGGGATGTGTTACAAGAATAACAAGCCAGTACTTGAAGGAGACTTACCAGAGACAGGGAGAGGAAGAGTGGGGACTATAGCCCAGTGAGAAAAAGGACCGCAGTAGATGGAGGATCAGAGGGGAGCAGGTTCCACCAGAGTTGTTGGACCACAGGGATTCCAGACTCTGTGCAGAAGAAACTGGCAGCACTGAAGGGTCATACTAAGTGGGTGTCAAGATCAGATGCATGTTTTTAGGAGATCCCTCGGGCTGCTGTGTGGGGAATGGGTGTGAGGAAAAAAGAGCAGAAGGGGAGATGCCAGGTGAAGACTATTGTATTTGTCAGAGGGACAGATAACAATGGGAGCTGAGACCAGCATGGGGATACTGAGAGGACAGAAGCAAAAGTGTCTACATACTTCAAGTCATTATAAAGGCAGTGTTTGTTAAAATACATCCCGTTTTCAAAATGTAATAGAAATCAGCTGTTAACGTGTGTATACATTTTTGGGACACCTTGTATTTTGGAAGCAGAATCCACAGGACTTGGCAATTGGTTTAATCAATCATTTTAAAATTGCTAATTGCTATTCCATTGCACAATTATATAATTATATGTTTATCAATTCTGTTGATGAATAGCTGGAACTTGTCCAGTTTGGGAACTATTCTGAATGACATTGCTATCAATATTCCTGTACAATTCTTGTTATGGACATACATTTTATTTTTCTTGAGTAAATACCTACGAGTAACCCTGCTAGGTCAGAGGGGAGGTGCATATTTAACTTTTTAAGAAATTTCCACCCTGTTGTCAAATGTGATTGCGCCATTTCATACTCCCTTTGGTGATTTATTGGATTGTGAGGGTAGAGTGAAAAAGTCAAGCATGTTTCCTCAAACTAAAGAACAAAACGCTGAGCTCTTTAAACAGCCCCCTGTGTTTTGAGTGCTGAGAGAGACAAAGAGGTGAAGATGAGGCCATAGTCCTGTGAGCATCTCCCTGAGAAACAGAGTCCTCCCTTAGTGCCTTGGGTAGAGGAGGCAAAAAAAAAAAAAAAAAAAAGAAGTTGCTTAAATTGTCACCAAATAACTCTGGGGAGTATTTTTCTTGCAAACTTCTAGAAGCCAGATTTCACCAAACTAAATAATAAGATTGGGTCAAAGACTCAGATTTCAAAAGCTAATTGCTCTTGGATGATTTCAGATAGGGTAACTCAGACCCCAAGCTGTTAGAGATGCTCATTCTCCCCTTCCTCAGCGGAACGAAAGTTTGGTTTTTAATCCACACTATGACTATTTATTTATGTAAGTATGTATTTATTTTTATTGACTTCAGAGAGGAAGGGAAATGGAGAGAGAGATAGAGACAGCAATGACAAGAGAGAATCATTGATCGGCTGCCTTCTGCATACCCCCTATTGGGGATCAAGCCCGAAACCCAGGCATGTAACCTGACCGGGAATGGAACTGTGACCTCCTGGATCATAGGTCAAAGCTCAACCACTGAGCCATGCCGGCTGGGCTACACTATGACCATTTCTTATCCAACTCTCTCCTTTAGATCTTTCTATGTTAGCCTCCAAATTTGCAAGTTCAGATAAAAACCTCATCACTCATCACTCACTAAACAAACTCCTTTCTGTCAGTTGTTCCTTAAGTTCTTAATCCAAAAGAAAAAATATTCTAGCTAGGGGTTTCATTCAAACCAGGATTTGAGACTTAAGAAGGCGCCAAGCAGAAAGGACACTGGGATGAATAGGCTTAACCCAGTACTGTCACAGGCAAACCAGGATGTTTAGAAAGCTAAACTGATCTACATAGTTAGAGCAATGAAGAAAGTGCTACTATAGATGGTGTGTCTAATAGAATAAGAGCTGAATATGTAGAATCCTAAGACTATGTAGAAAATGAATTTCAAGAGATATTTGAGATAATTGCAAAAAGAAATGATAATCTTAAACATCTTGGGTTTGCAAGAAAATTGGAGAGGCAAGGAAAGCATACCTTTAAAAATGCCTTTGTAGACTATAAATGTACTAGAGGACCAGTGCACAAATTCATGCACTCGGGAAGGGGGGGGGGGGGGCGCTCCCTCAGCCCAGCCTGTGCCCTCTCACAGTCCAGGAGCCCTTGGGAGATGTCCGACTGATGGCTTAGGCCTGTTCCCAGTGGGCCTAAGCCATCAGTGGGACATCCTTAGCACTGCTGCAGTTGCAGGAGAGGCTCCCGCCACCACCGCTGTGCTTGCCAGCCATGAACTTGGCTTCTGGCTGAGCAGTGCTTCCCCTGTGGGAGCGCACTGACCACCAGGGGGCAGCTCCTGCATTGAGGGTCTTTCCCCTGGTGGTCAGTGCATGTTCAATTTGCATATTAGCCTTTTATTATATAGGATTATTTTTTTATTGATTAGTCTCTTATGTAGGGAATAATAAAATCCTTGGGTTTAGGAGAAGGGATTTAATGGTGGCTCTTTCCCAATGGATATGTCTAACCCAAATCTCTGGTTGTGACTTTATTTTAAAAAGAAGTCTTTGGAGATGTAATTAAGTCAAGGGTCTCAAGATGAGATTATCCTGGATTACATGGTGAGCCATAATCCAGTGACAAGTCTTTCAAAGGAAAAGGCAGAGGGAGAGGAGTAGAAGGCCAAGTGAAGACAGAGGCTGAGACTGGGTTTTACAGCCACAGGTCAAGGAACACCTGGGGCCACCAGAAGCTAGAAAAGGCAATGGAGTCTCCCGTAGACTCTTCACAGGAAGTTCGGTCCTACCAACACCTTGATTTCAGACTCCTGGCCTCCACAACAGTTAAAGAAAAATTTGCAGGGTATTTTTTTTAAGTTACCGAATTTGGGGTAATTTGCTACATAGCCACAGGAAATTAACATAAAGTGAAAGGGAGATTTTTATTTAGCAGGCATGAGAGTGGAGTGGAGGGAGGCAATGAATAAAAGAGTTGGAAAGATGAAATGAGGCAAGAATGGTTGTGAAATCTCAGGTAAATCCAGGGAGAGTGGAATCTAAGGATGGGGGTGGGGGGTGCAAGCACTGTCTACGTGGTTAGTTCCTCTTATAGGGCCACAGCTAAGGTGCCCCCAGGACAGCATTCTCATGCTGTTTTATATTATCCACCCAGTTTGAAAACAAAATTCAGTTAGAAGTTAGGAGAAAACTATATCCCCCATCTCTCCTGCAGGCTCCATAAATACATGCAACTTCTTCATTTAGTTCAGGCTTGTTACCAGTAGAGCAAGTCACACAATTCAGTTCTTTTAATCATTTTTCTCATTATTTTTCGTTTTCTGTTTTAGTTGTCTCATATTTCTTCACTTCTGTCAACCAGTCCCTTGGTTATACATTTTTCTTGTCATTTGCCTTGGAAAAGCAAAACTAAACAGCATAATTAGTATTGCTTGTATGAAAGATGTGACTTTTTAGGTGGGGGAAATAAAGGTTGCTATTAATTGCTGATTCACGTTGTAAACATCTTCAACTCCTTTGAGTGAACTGCATTTCTGGCCTCCACAGGGTCCTGCATGTGGTCCACAGATCTCTGAATGCCAAGAAATGATGACTCAAGCATGACCATAGCCCAATGATCTAGACACTGGATGCGTGGCTAAGACTAGGAGGGCATCAAACCAGAATTTGTATTGGGGAGAGAAACCCATTCGCAGCTAATGCTCCACCAAACTGGATGCCTATATTTAAAATTTTAACACAGGATTTTAAAAAGGAGAGCATTTAATCCTGAAAAAAATAACAACTCTACTTGAAATATGATCTCTTTAATCCAGCAGCACTTGATGTTTGTGGATGATTTTCCTCTGCAGACCCTGACAACAAAATCTTTCCTTAAACCTGGTTCTTGAACTTCATCCTCCAGTATCAGGGGATTAAACTGCTAAATTTGATTCAAGTTTGAAATTAAGTTCACAATTGGGAGAAGTGGTGTAATGGAGTGACTAAGAACCTGAGTTTTAGGTTCAGAGGAATCTGTATTTTGAAGGGCGAACCCATTCCGACTCTGTGACCTGGGCTACGTGATAGTAGGGATGTTGTGAGCATTAAATGAGAAATATGTGCAAGTGCCAGGCACACAGTAGCTGCTCATCAAATATGTTAATTTTAACAATGCCGGGGTAGGTTCATCCCACCACACAATGTGGAAGAGAGATCCATTCCTTTTCTCCTTTTGAAGTTATGCATGAAATGTGTGGTTTAAAAAGCTCTGAAAACTTAAGTTGGGTCCAGCAACCCTGTTTTCTCATTCCAGTTCTGGGCTGTGGGGATTTAGGCTGAGATTCCAACTATGGCTCACAGTGTGGGACACATGCAACCAGCCCTATTTGAGTCCCTCCTACCCTGTGCAGGTTCCTGGCCCTCTCAGGGCCCAGCCTCCCACTTTGGGATGCCCTTGGATTGGGCCCCCTCAACCCTGAGAAACAACTTGAGACAATCCAGCCCCATGGCCTTGGGGCCTGGACTTTGGGAAAGGAAAAGTTCTCAATTCTCTCCCTGTCCAGGGAAGGGTGAGCCACTGGCTACAAATCCTGGGCCACCCTTTCAAGAGCGAGAAAGAGAAATCACCTCTTATTTTTTCTCAGATGGCCTGTAACAGAGAAAACAGGACTTCATTCCTGTTGTCTGGCCACATCAGCAGTAGAAAACCACCATTGCAAGGTAGCTATGAGCCTGTCCTAGACTGCCACATATTCTGTGTTCAATTCCTAGTCAACCATTTACTAGAAGTCTGTTCTTGGAGCCCAGGTTGCCAGATAAAATACAGGATGCCTGGTCAATAAACAATAGGTGAATTTTTACTGTAAGTATGTCCCATATATTACATGCAATATTTGGTGTGCTAGCAAAAAATTGCAAGCATGTGATATATGAGACACAGTTACCCTAAAAGATTATCATTTGTTATTTGAAAATTCAAATTCATGTGGGAATCCTGTATTTTTATTTGCTAAATCTGGCAACTCTATCTTCTTTTTTAAAAAATAAATTTTTGTTGTTTTCAGAGAAGGGAAAGGGAGAGATAGCTAGAAACATCAGTGATGAGAGAGAATCATTGATTGGCTGCCTCCTGCACGCCCCACAATGGGAATTGGGCCCGCAACCCAGGCTTGTTCCCTGACAGGGAATCGAATTTATGACCTCCTGATTCATAGGTCACTGTTCAACCACTGCACCACGCCAGCTGGGCTGGCAACTCTCTCTTTGACAAGGTCCTTAACCCTTCTGAGCCTCAGATTCCCCATCTGTAAAATGGAGATAAAAACAGTATAATTCTCCCAGTATCTATCTCACAGAGTAGAATGAAGATTCAATGAGTTAATAGTTATAAAGTGCTTAGAACAGGACTTGGCAGACAATAGCACTAATAAATAATTGCTAAGTAAATAAACAATCTAACCAACCTTTTTTCAAGCTGTCTATACATGTTTTACATACACAACTATACCTTGTCCTACAAAAACACAATCCTCACAATCTCTGAGCAAGGTTAGAGAATAGGGATTGTATTCTCTCCTGGGTAGGGAGATTTCAATATCTTCCCAGACTCCTTGTTCCTTTCCCATCGTTGATTTAGCCAGTTCCTTACTCCACCCACATTCCTGTTCCTCCCAATGCCCCAGTGTCAGTGCAAAATAGACTTTACACTGGCAGGTGATAGATGAAGGGACCAGAGGAGTGAGGTAGACTCCAGCTGCCTTCCCCCTTTTCCTTGTCACCATTGCTGTTCTTCCCACTTGTCTCTATCAAAAATCTCAAGTCCTATCCCATCTCTTCCCCATCTCGTTCCTCCCCAAACCAACATACAAGCACAAGATGCTCATCTCGGACCAAATGCCCATAGAGTCGATGTCTTTTCTTCTTGTACAAGGCCTTAGAAAGAGGGCAGGGAGGAGTGAGAAAGGAAGAGCTTTGAAATTGGAAGGGTGTCATGCATTCTGAAGACCTTCCTGAGCTATGTTTCTTCAAGCCCCATGATTATTTGTAGTTTCTTCTCATAACTAGCACACCAGCCTGTTGTGAGTTCAGGCCACAGATCTTCTGCAAAACCTCCAAGCTCAGACTAGAGCTTCAAAAAAAATGTTTCTTTAGATAATTGGGGTCATTTGGCTCAGGATTGAAATCCATTTTGCTCTGTATTTGGTATTTTTCTTCACAGTGAAGAACTAGAACCTGAGAAAAAGACATGGATCAAGGACAGGAAGTCAATAAAGAAGCCAAAAGACGAGAGAACCAGAAACAAAACCACAGGGCCAGAAGGAGAAGGTGCAATCACTGGCAAAGATCAAAGGAAAGCGTGTATCAGTCACTACATTCTCAAAGGGAAAACAGAGAGGACTAGACTCAGGTTCTGAGGAGTTCAACCAGCACGAGGTTCCAGCAAGCCCTCCTCTAAGTTTGTGGTAATTTGTTACAGCAGCAACAGGGAATTATTGCAGGGATGATGATGACGATGATGATGATGATGACATGAAAGCCAGCACTTCCTACATACAATCAAGCAACAGAATCTAACCAACCGGAAAAGTGCATGCTTTCCAACCTTAGGGAAAGACCTCAGATGGGGGTGGGAGGGAGCTTGATAAAAAATGAAGTAATTCTGTGCATTTGAGTCAATCAGGCTGTCAGAGCTGTTTTTTTTTTTCCTTTTTAGATTTCTAAGCCACTAGTTCAAACATCAAAACAATGCTATCTACTTGCATTTATATTTTATGACTCGTTTTTGAGCATTTTCATCAATATTTTAGTATAAAGTCAAGAATTTTACTTTAATTATATGTTTTGTAAAGGTTTTCAACATTCTTAAGTGTGATTTTTCTCATGTATTGAGGATGTCTTGGGGTTCTTTTCCCCTTCGGGTTATACATTCCCAAACATATTAGAGCAGGCAAAGAAGAGAAGTGTTCAGCATCCCTAAATTACTAACAGCTCACATATGCACAGCACTGTATAGTTTACATGGTTCTTTTCTCAACCGTGTCTCACTTTATCCTTATAGCATTCCTCTTAGAGAAAAACTAGACTTAGGGAGGTTGGAAAAGATTTATGGTGGTGACATAGATAGCAAGTAGGAGAGTCAGGTTTTAAACCAGGCCACTTGATTCTGAGATCACCACCCCTCAGAGATATCTTTAAATATTCTCAGGAAATATTTCAGAGACTTACCTATTTGAAAAATTATGCTTCCTGTCTCTTCTTAATTCTCCCCTACTGCTCATTTAGGTTGGAAGAGCCTAAAATGTTCCAGATGTGAGGATACATGCATGACATGCAACACAGCTATCATGGTAAGTCCAAGTTTGAATCATGGTCCATTAAAGCATGTGTATTTCCTTGATTAAAAGCAAGATATTGGGGGTTGAGTGCTAAATATATTTTGACACTACCATTGGAAGAAACATTTCTTAGAGACTTGGAGATATGAGTGGAAACATCCTTTCTTTCAGAACCCATTCTAAATTCAATTGTAATCTAGTAAGCCAAAACTCTAAAATCTTCATTAAAAACTTGGCTAGGCTTTTCAATATTTTTTCTAGTAAAGGAAATCTGAATTTAGGTTTTAGGTCTTTAAATTGGGGGACAAAAAGCGATCTTGATTAGCATGAAGAACATGTGAGCAACGTTTGAGATGTTTGGGAATTTTCTGTTGCAATTCTTACTCGCCTATCATATATGTCACCTTTGGAAAGAATTGTGAAGGTAGGTATTAAACAATAAAGAAATGCAAAGGATCCTGGAGGAAAGTTAAATAGCCTGTCACTAAAAATACACACATAAACTCAAAGACATTCTCACCAGAAGAATTAGACAGCCTTAAGTAATGAAATCTCATACATCCCACAAAGCTTTGACCTGGACCAGTATAACCTCTTCCAATTACGAAGATCTATAACTAATTCTAGCACTTTTAGGGCTGAAATGGGATCCTAGAAAGCATCTAAGCTAAATAATGTAGCCAACTGGCTAAATGCAAAATCTAGATTAATAATAAAACAATAATAGGTTTACTATAAATTAGCAAAACCAATTTGAAAACACAATGAGGAAAATCCCATTCACAATAGGAACCAAAGATATAATACCTAGCAATAAATCTAACAAGAATATGCAAGACCTATATGCAAGTGAAACTAAAAATCAACCGAAGGGCATACGTAGGTTCTGAAAAACTCAGTGTTCCTAATGGAAATAGTGAGTTTTAAAGATTTCAATTCTTCCTGAATGAATCCATAAATTCAATATAATCCCAATCAAAATTCTACTGAATTTTCTCAGAACTTGACAAGCTTGTTTTAAAATTCATATGGAAGTGAATATGGAGAGAATTAACCGAGACCTTTACAAAAAAGAAAGAACAAAGGGGCATTGCTCTAACAGATTTCAAAAGATGCTATAAATCTATACCTGTTAAAAAGAGTGTGATTTTGGCATAGAAATGTATTTTAAAATTCAGTGGGACTGTTTAAGAGTACAGAAAGAGAATCACCTATCTATGGGAAAATACAGGATAAGAGTGGTATTTAAAATGAATGGGTATAAGTTATTATTGCACTCTGAAGTAACAGACACCTGAAAAATAGTGGCTTAATCAAACAGGGATTTATTTACCTCACATAAGAAACAGAGCCTGGGGAGATCCACGTTCTCTTCAGCTTTCTGTTCCAGCTTCCTGACCATATGTTCCTACCTTCACGCTCACTGCCTCAAGGGCAACTGGCTGCCCATCCTCCAGTCCCGTATCCCCATTGTAAACAGGAATAAAAAGAAGAAACAAGGAACAATGAATGTGTTTTGAAATCAGGACTTTTCCAGAGGGCCCCATGGGCTTGTGCTTCTATCTCATGGTTAAGAATTCTGCCACCATCCCTCTAGCTTCAAGGAAGACTAGGACATAAAGATACTCAGCTGAGCACATTGATAATCTGAACCAAAAAATACATATTTTCCTTTTCCATAAAGAAGAAATGGAGGCTGGCTGAGTAGGCATTGAGAGGTATCTGCCACACAGGGCCAGACTCAGTCACAAAGGGCCCCAGGCTTGGTTCAGTGCTCTGTTACAGCCATCTTGAAATTTATAATAGTTTTATCTTTGAACTTGTGCTTTGTAAGTGAAGTTCAATGGAACAATAGAGAATGTGCCAGGGCCCAGGAAGTATGTGCAATGTGCATGCTTGATGGTCTTGTTGCCTCGTCTGCATGTAGCATTCATGACTCCCCACGGGCAAAAAATTCTGGTGGACACATGATGCATAGAAGCTCAGTGAGACACAAACCAAGTACATAGTAAGCATACATGTGCTGGTAGGAAGGAGTGTGCCAAGGCTCCGTGGAGCTGTGAAACAATGGCTATTGTTCTCTGTGGGCTGTAAGTGTCAGGCAACTGCAAAATATGGCTCTGGGAAGACCCTGCACATTAGCTTTCAGAGGTCACTCTGCCTTTTGCTATTTGATGCATCTCTTTCCCTGAACAAGAAGAAAAGCTCTGTTACTGACAAGCTCAGATACACAGGATAAAGGCTGGAAAAGCCGGAGAAGAGTTCCTGGGTGGCAGGAGGCATTAGAAATGGAACCTAGGATCAGCGGGCCATGGAGACGCAGGGCCTAAGGAAGCATTTTCACTACTTCTAAATTGCGAATGATCCAAGTTAATGAATTCAGCCTTTTAAAAAAATCTTCACTTAGAACTTGTTAATGAACATTCAGTGACTTTTTCAGTCAGGATATGATAGGTTATGCTGCATTAAAGCACAGCCCCAAATGTCTTGGGCTCTAACAGCCAAGTTTTGTTTCTTGTTCATGCAATGGGTCTATCACAGGCTGGCAGAAGTCCCTGCCCATTGCAGTTCCTCACAGTTCCAGGCTAATGGAGCCTCCATCATTGCCAACAGTGGTCATCATGTCAGAGGAAAGATTGCTCTGGAGGACTTGTTATTGCAACGACATGGTCTGGCCCCAAATGACACATATGTCCTCCACTGACTACTCATTCTGCAGAACTAATCACATGGCCCCAACCAAGTCAGGGCGGCAGGAAGTGCCATCCTACCATGTGCTTGAAATCAGACAGGCAGAAATATCTGGTAAACAGCACCAATGACCTTCACAGTGATAACAGTAATCATCAAGACCAGCCGTTCTCAACCTGTGGGTCGTGACCCCTTTGGGGGTCTAACGGCCCTTTCACAGGGGTCGCCTAAGACCATCGGAAAACACATATAATTACATATTGTTTTTGTGATTAATCTCTATGCTTTAATTATGTTCAATTTGTAACAATAAAATTGGGGGTCACCACAGCATGAGGAACTGTATTAAAGCGTCGCGGCATTAGGAAGGTTGAGAACCACTGATCAAGACAGACCTGAAACCCCAGCAGCTTTCATAACCTCTGCCTATGTACAATTTAACCCTTATCAATGAATGTCTAGCTCCTACTAAGTGCCAGACTCTGCATTACTATTCTCCAGACATGTATCCCATTATTTTGTGTTCTGCCCTGTCCTGTCATTTCAGCCCATCATTTACCGACCAGCAGGCAATTTGGAATCATAACTTCTCTGTCTCCATTGATTGCTGTTTAACTGGAAACTGCAGGTGAAGTAATTTCAGAACAGGTTCTGCAACAGTGGAATATGGCGCTTAACATGATTCGGAGTTTAATATCTGTAGAGACAGGGTCCCGAAGCCAAATGCCAACAGGGAATAGACAGAGAACATAGACACAGGAGGGGGTAGGTGTTGGAGGACAGGAGCGGAGCAGGGGGCAACCTGAACTGGAGAGAACAGGGACTATTTAAAAGAAGCAGAGGTTCACATCTGGATTCTTTTTTTAAAAAATATATTTTATTGATTTTTTACAGAGAGGAAGGGAGAGAGATAGATAGTTAGAAACATCGATGGGAGAGAAACATCGATCAGCTGCCTCCTGCACATCTCCCACTGGGGATGTGCCCGCAACCCAGGTACATGCCCTTGACCGGAATCGAACCTGGGACCTTTCAGTCTGCAGGCCGATGCTCTATCCACTGAGCCAAACCGGTTTTGGCCACATCTGGATTCTTATGTAAAATTACATTCTATGGACCAAATAAAGCAGATCGTAAGCAAGATTTCCCCTGCAGGATACCATGTTGCACCCTCTGCTGCAGAGCTTTGGGTTACTAAGGTAAGTCCCAGGAGGCTTATTATTTCCTGCTCGGTGCCACTTCCTATTAGGCGTGTAGGCTCATGCTTTAGGTACCTGCCACTGGGTTAATAATTGGGGGGGGGGGGGGGGGGGGCATCTGAAGTCACAGGCTGTGAGTCCGCAGGGCTAGGTTGGGGTTACTAAAAGGAGGGTTAAGAGGCATCAGCTTACTTTAATGAATTAACTTGCAATCCTGCTATAGAAATATCACCCTAACACATGTAAGGGACACTTTTTAGTCATCGCTAATTGTTCCTTTTAAATACAGGGAGTACTGAAATGACAGCATCCAGTTACAGGTAATGTGTGGCTTATCACCAGTTTCAGTATTACTGAATTCTGTTGTGTTAAAATTTTATCTCATCATCCAATGAACTCCCTTAAGTGTTAGCCTCAGCTCCAGCTTTTCCTCAGAATATAGGTATAGTATTGCTTAGTGGTTTCAGAACATCTAATATGGAGCCAAATTTGCCATCATCAGCTGTGCTATATTAGGTAAGTGGCTTAACTTCGCTGTGCCCCAGTATCCTTATAAAAATGGGGATAATAATAGTACTTTCCCCCTAGGATTGCTATGAGGATCAATGAGTCAATAATTCTCGTAAATTGCTCAGATCGCTGACTGGTACAAAATAAACCTTCAGTAAAAGTATTTTAACTTTGTTGCTTAACGTTTTCTTATTAACTCTGAGCAACTCCTTTTTTGTTACTCTTTGCTATAGAGAAAACACTAATTTTCCCCCCTAACAAACTCTATTCTTGACAGCTATTCTTTGAGTGTTATTCAAAGTCTTTCAAAATAGAGAAATAGCTGTACAGCTACAGTAGAATCTCATCATGAAAGTCTTTCACTACCAATTCACAACATGGTTCTTGTCAGTACTTCCGAGAGCGCCCCAAACTTGCTCCCTTTTCTCAGCTGGAGGCTCCAATCCCACACCCTGCTCCTCTGCAGACACTTTACCACGCACTTGAACACCATAGACCAATCATTTAGCAAGGCAAACAATAATTTCTACACAGGGGGACTGCTAGGGGATCTGCGGTGTTTTGATGATCTGCAGCCATGGAAACAACAAATGAAGTGTTTGGGGCATTGGAATGCTTTTAACTCATGTTTCCTGTGGCAGAGACTGCTAATTGCTTCTCAGTAGCCCCTTTCTCCTTCTTTTTAAGAGAATTTTAGCTGAGAACATTGCTGACCCACTAAAACATTTCTCCTGCTGCCTAATGTTGCCATGTCAAAGTTTCGGCCAAAGAGATATAAGTAGGAATGCAGTGAGTCTTCCAGGAATTCTTAAAGGGAGAGTACCAATCCTTCCTTCAACCTTCTCTGTCATGATGCCTCGAATGTGGATAGAACGGCTGGAGCTCCTGCAGCTATTTTAGACTATGAGATTTAAGACAGCAATTCTCATTATGTAGACTGAGGACACACAGGGTCCCCCTCCTTTTCCAATCACATACCTATGTGAAGCCTAAGTTTTCTTCAGAGACTTCAACCACAGCAGCACACGGAGGCAGACTGCAGGCAGTAGCAGATACTTGATTCCGGTTGTCTTCTATGAAGCCAGATGAGGATTGAAAAATACTTAAAACAATGTTACTCTTCAGACTAATTTTTTTTTTTTTTTTTTAGAAAGTACAATTCATTTTTAAAATTCTGTGTTATTAATGTCAACGTCAACATGCAATGGGGTTGTTGTTATTTGAAAACAAATTAAATGCAAAAATTTTTTAGTTTTAATTACTTAAATAGTAACCCACATAAAGACAATTCTTTGGGGACCTTAATAAATGTTAAGGGCTTTGTAAAGGGGTCTTGAAACCAAAATGTTTGAAAACTGGTCTAAACCCACATTCGAGGCATAGCAGAGAAATGAGCTACAAAGAACTTGAGTTCATGTCAACTTCCCTTTTCATGAGCAAAAATTAAGTTTCTGTTGTGGGTGAGCCACTGTCATTGGAGGTATTTCTGCTATATAATGCCAAACTAATTTTTAACAGATGCATTCATAGCTTCTGTTGCTTCATTGGAGACGGTGGCTAAGAACAAGTCAAAGCAATTAAAGCTAAAGATGTTTCCTGAAACTCCCAAGACAGTGTATAAAGCGTGCAGTCCTGGCCCTTAATTACACCTGGAATGGCGCAAATGTCTCCTTGCACAGTTTGCAGAAGCTCTGCATCCAGTTAGTCCTGACTCCACACCTCCTTTCAAGGGAACAGAACTGGCTCCGGTAGCCTAGTGCGGTGGTAGCAGGACAGGGGCAGGGAGACACTTGTGTGTCTGAGGACCAGGTTTGGTCACACGGCTGCCCCAGTGCCCTTGGCAGAGAGCCTGGTGGGGTGGAGCAGAGGCCATGCCCCTGGGAAAGCTGCCCTCAGTCTCCAAGGCACCTCCTCTGTGTTTCCTGCCTTCACAAAGGCCACGCAGGAAACCAGCAGCTGGTCACTGCCAGGAAGTCAAAGACACAGATTCTAGGGCCGTGGGAAAGGAGGAGCACATGCCTATGGAGAAGTGGGGGGAAAGAACAGCAAACCCTTCCTGCGATGTGAAACCCACTTTCTGCCGCAAAAGGAAGAGACGCTGGTCTTCCATATAAAGTGTATACCGTTCCCCCTGGTAACAGAAGACACAGCAAATGGGCTGCACTTCGCACAATTCACAGGGAGGCAACCCATCATTTCTAAAATTCAATTTGCTGCTAGAATTTAAGCCTGGCTTTTATTGAACCTTCGGTAGAGGTGAAGTACATTTTTCCCCATATATTTGCAAGGCTGTTTTAAGCAATAAGTATTAAATCACAACTCTCCTGAGAACAATATGGCAAATTTGCTTTCTTTAAAACACTTAAAATTGCTGCAGCTTTCTTCAGTCTAGAGTTTCTTCTTTTTCTTTAAGTTGCTGCGAATCCCTGTTGTCCACCACTGTGCCTCCAGCTCCTATGACACTGTGCTGGGACAGTTCTAGAAATGCCCTCCTGTGTTTTGATTTGCCATCAGCCAAAGGAGTCATCCTGCTTCTGTGAGAGACATTTGTGAGGTCCTCAGAAAGTCTGATGGCCATAGCAAACTGTTTGGAAGAGATTATTGAAATTGTACATTGGTAGGAATTAAATATTCAAGTGTAATAAGTTTCATTGATTGAGAGATTTTGTTTTCAGACGATGTAGTAACTAAAAAAAATGTTCCAGGGAGAATGTACTTTAAAAAATATATTAAGTGATCGATTTCCTCTAGATCTCCCCCATCAAGAAGCTGCTTTTTCCCAACGGTAACGGAGCTGTCACCCAAGGTCTGGGAAAGACACCATGGTGATGTCTGTGAAGAACCCAGCAGAGAGACCGTTCTTGTCCGTGGGATACATCCCAATAGGGTGTGCAGAGCCCCAACCTGGGAGGCCCATTCCCTCACTCTTCTTCAGCTCCTGAGCTGACTCTCTCTTGGTGCTGTTTGCTGTGTTGGGTTGTAGAGCTTGCTAACTATGCATCTCCCTATTAGGTCGTTGGAGTGTCTAGAACTTAGGGATGGTAGATAACAGTAAAAAGGTGTGTGTGTGTGTGTGTGTGTGTGTGTGTGTGTGTGTGTCCATGTTGTACTGTGTTGTGCAATGGATGGAGAAGCAGGACTCCTGAGTTAAGTAAGGGTGAGTCATGCCTCAGTCATGCCCTTTGGAAAGAACTTTAAAATAAGTGCCAACGGGCTCTCAGAATTGTTAAATGAGGGGCTGAGAAGGTCACGGTAAGAATGTTTGCAACCTGAAAGAAAACTCAGAAGTTCCCTCTTATTCATCAGGAGTGGAGGCCTAGAGAAGTGCAATGACTTGCCCAGTGCCACACCACTGGTTAGTGGACCAGAGCCAGCAATTCTCACAACTCTTAGCTGGTGCTTGTTCTCTGTGCCACAGCACCAAAGTTAGCCAGTAAGTAATAACACAAAACTCAGAAGGCATTTTGAATATAATTGCTGTGTCCTTATAGCACTTGTCATCATTTATTAAAATTATCTGTTGCTCTATTTCCTCCACTTGTGTGTGAGCTTCTTAAATAGGAACTGCTTTTTCTTTCCCTGTGCTTGGACCCAGTGCCTTCCACACAGTGAGCGATACTGGAAAGATGTATTAGTTAGGGTCCAGCCAAGGAAACAGAAACTCTCCTGCATCGCTACAAGGAATCTATATATATAAAAGCCAAGTGACCGGAATGACCAGAACGACAGGAACAACCAGTCACTATGATGCTCACTGTGGCCAGCCAACCAGCCTGATCAGGGGCGGGGCTGGCTGGCCAACCTCCGGTGGTCCCTCCCCCCGGCCGCCCCCCCCCCCCGCCCCAATCAGGGTGGGGGGGCCAATTGAGGGTGGGGCCAATTGAGGGTGAGGCCGGCCAACCTCCTGCAGCCCCTCCTTCCCACCAGCCTGGCCCCGATCAGGCCCTGATCAGGGGTGGGGCTGGCGGCCAACCTCCCATGTCCCGTCCACCCAGCCAGCTCAGCCCCAATAGGCCCTGATAAGGGCGGGCCGGTAGGGCCCCACCCTTGCATGAATCCCTGCCCCCTTGGCCTGACCTATGGGGATCAGCCAAAACTGGCTCTCCGACATCCCCTGAGGGGTGCCGGATTGCGAGAGGGTGGTTCTTGGGTGATGCACCCTGGAATGGAGCTCATCACCCAAGAACCACAGCTGCCAAGTCACCGTAGCTCAGCAGCTCCTGCATTGAGCGTCTGCCCCCTGGTAGTCAGTGCACATCATAGCTACCGGTCAGCCGGTCAAGTGATCGGCTGGTCGCTTAGGCTTTCATATATATAGATAGGAAATCAGCTACACAGTATGGGAGAGCTGAGAAGACACATGGGGGGCAGTGAGGTTATTATCAGAGATTATTAATGGCAAAAAGGGAGGGAAATTGGGAAGAGGTGGTGTTATCAGAGGTGATGAATGGAAAGAGGTACCATGGTGGGAATGGTTGTCCTGCAGGACCTGGGTCTTTGTGGAGATGGACCCAAAGCTAGAAGCCTCACAAGAAGCAGAGGGGGCGGGGGAAGAAATGCTCTGGTTCCTCATTGGCTAATGCACTCTGATCAGTAAAGAGAAGAGAGGAGGAGATGACCTCTGGAGATGTGCCCACCCCGAAAGGCCCCTTGCTCATCATCTGCCCCTAGGATCAAGCAGGTCCTTTAAGACCATCACTTCCCTTTGAGCTAACTCAGTATTCACCAAGCAGCCCTCCAACCTCAAACCTAATTCCCTTTGTAATGTTGTTATTTCAACCCAAAGGTGAAGAACATTTTATTTTAAAAAACAGTTGGTCAATTGATCCACAAGAGGCATAGGGGAAAAAATCAATCAAAACAACTAAATTTTGTTAGTTCAGGGGCTTCACTTGCTTTTTTGTAAATCAAGAATGAGAGCCCTAAAGTTTTTTGACAGCTACAACAAACAAAGCATATATTTGAGCAGGAGCATGGAAGATGTGGGTGTCAATTAGAGGGCGGGCCAGCATGGCCTCCCAGCATGGGTTCTGGAGACACTTGATTATTTTGCAAGTTCCACAGGAGGGTCCTCTTTTATATCTAGATGTTTCTCTCCCCTTTCTCTTAGGAAAAGACAGAAATAAATTCAGCTCAGAGGAAGAATGTAAACTATCCCAGCCCAGGATTAGGGAAAAGATAGAGAAATGAAGGGGAGAGATCTGAAGACCCGCCTTGCTGATAACCTACCTCCTGCTGTCTCAGACAGTCCAGGCCTCTTCCTTAAAGCCCAGAAAAAACTCCCCTCACTGCTCAATGCTCACATAGACACACAGTTAAGTTTGTTGATCTCAATGGCTGCAGCAAAAGCTGACAGATATTGACATCTAGAAAAAATGCAACAATCCAGATACAATTGAGATGAAACCAGAGCAGCTCTGGGGGCAAAGGTGCCCCTGCTCCCCGAGTCTGGGTGGCAAATGCACTGCTTCAATGTGTAGTTAGATGCGATCCAGGAATTATTACCAGTGTTCTTAGGTATGATAGTGGTAGTAAGATTAGAAGGCAATTAAGCATCGATTTAGGAGACGCACACAGAATTAGGTAGGGCTAAAGTGTTAATGATGTTTGCAATTTATTTTCAAATGACTCAGCAAAAAGTATTATAGATGAGTATATGTGTGTACACATATAAACTTAGATAATTAAATGATACAGGTATGGAAAAATGTTAATAGTTATCAAATCTAGGTGACGAATGAGTATGAAGATGTCCTGTTTTTTCAAAAAATGTATGTTTGAAATTTTTCATAATAAAACTCAGGGAAAAATAACTGCTGTCTATTGGGCAATCGCCATTTTTGTCATCAACTATTAACATGAAATTATCTATACTAATAAAAGGGTAATATGCTAATTAGACCAGACATCTTCCAGACATCCTTCCGGACAAAGCCATGGTGGCGGGGCTGAGGCAGAGGTGGTTAGGGATGATCAGGCCAGCAGGGGAGGACAGTTAGGGGGATCAGCCTGGCAGGGGAGGGCAGTTAGGGGGATCAGGCTGGCGGGGGAGATCAGTTAGGGGGATCAGACCGACAGGCAGGTGAGCGATTAGGAGCCAGCGGTCCCGGATTGCGATAAGGATGTCCTACTGCCGGTTTAGGCCCAATCCCTCGGACATCCCCTGAGAGGTCCCAGATTGGAGAGGGTGCAGGCCGGGCTGAGAGATACCCCCTGCCCCATGCATGAATTTCGTGCACCAGGCCTCTAGTTTTATTATAAATATCTATATCTCTTAAGGTTGGCAAATTTAAATCATTAACTAGACTCTACTTGAGATAAAGAATTGAGTCTCTAAACCTGTTAAGCTTGAGTAATCAAACCATTTACCAGAGCTCACCATGATGAAGCAAAAATTAACTCCCTCCAAAATGCTGGGACATTCCAACTACTCTAACAAATGTGTTACACTGATTTAATACAGGGCAGTATTCCCAGTGGTGCACTCATTCACGCAGCCTTTTAGCACCGATTCTGGGCCCTAAGATTGGGGAATAGGCACAGTCTACTCTCTAGGAGCTTCCAGACCACAGAGGAGAGGAACAAATGTGGGCCGTGAAGTATGACTGGTGCAACGATTCAAGGGCACAAGCACCAGAGGGAAAACAAAAAAAGCAGTGGTCACTTCATTGGAGGTCGGTGAAGGACAGCAGGACAAGATTCACAGGGGAGCATATCAGTCCCAGAGGTAATGAAGGGAGGGTTCACAAAAGCGTGGCAGGAAAAGGGAAAACCAACAATAGGTGGTGATGCTACCAACTGTGGGGACCTGTTACCACCCTCCAACCTAAGGGGGGCAGGAGGAAGAGGCACTACCAGAGCCCAGAGAAAGTAGTGTGGCTTTTGGTTGAAGTGAATAACATTACATCCACTCAAAATAAATGTCCATGTCTCCAGCCATCTGCTGGTATCAGTGCTGAGTATAAGAGGCTGTTCTCTGCTTTGGCTCATGCTATTCCCACTGCTCAGCATGTCCTTTGCTTCCCTGTACTGGACGCCTCTCTTCCCAGTTTCTCCTACTCCTGTGTCAGGCCCTCTCCAGCATTAGACATTTTGCTGAATAATACTGTTGGGCCTGACCTTCTCTACCCTGCTCTCTACCTCTGGAGCCTGAACTTTAAGGCATTGAATCAACTGACCTTTCTGGTCCCCTGGTGTCCAGCTGGGCTCAGCCAGTGGGCAGTGGGAGATGAGAGGTGGGAGGGAAGATGGGTCAGGGTCTTCCTTCCTTCCTCTCCCTCCCTGCTGGGTCTCTGCTGCCTGCCTGCAGCCTTCAACCAAAAGCAACAACTACTTTTTGCAATTCTCAGTCTGTTACAATATAAAATATTTAGGAGATTGTTTTTAGTCTTGAATAATTATGTTGTCCCTTTTTCACAGTAATGAGAAGGCTTTAAAACAGGGTTATTTTTCACAAATACGAATTACATATTTTGTTCATAAGCATGAGTTATAGTGGCTGGATTTCAATGTCTTAATAAATTTCTTTGAATTCATAGGAAAGACTGTACTCTGTTGACCTTTTCAATATTCTGCTTTCTCATTGGCTAGTTATCCTAAATTTTTCTTCCGTATTAGTAGGAATTGTTACAGGAAGAGGAGGAGTGGAAATGCCAGCCAGTCAGAAACAGGAATATTAAAAAGGTCAATATTGTACAGTTTTCTGCTATCATTCATAAAAACATTAAGCATCCAATATTTCATCTCAAGATCAAGATTGTAATGAGAACAGAAAATGGCACGGCATTAATTCATCTTCGTCACAAACAGTGTAATGAGAAAGGAAGTATACAAGCTACAAATATTTGGTTACCACTAAAAAAAATATCTTCTAACCTTTATCATGCAAAGAGAGTAAATTTATCCTTCCTAAAGTTGAGTCTTCTCACGAAATACCTACTGTCTTTTAAATTAATAGGACTACTTTGGGACTAAAGTGAAATTAGGTTTACTTTTCAAAAGAGATAATGGTATCACTAGGTTATAATAAATAAATATAAAAGATATTTGTTCTAAGAAAGCAAATGAGCAGAAATTTTCTTTTGGTTAATATTTCACTTTCACTTGCATTAAAGTATTTGAATACGACTAATTATAATCTTCTCACAATTTAAAATGGTTACTCCATTGTGTTGATCTTTTATACTAACGTGCGTGAATCAGTGCATCCCAAATAGCTATTCTTTGAGCTCAAATAAATGCTGGTTGCCTCTCACTTTGAAAGGTCTTTTTATTCCTAGGTTAACAGCAGTATTTGAGGACTCTGAACATCATGAAAAGGAGCACTGTAGGAGGTGAGAATGGCTGGATGAGAAAATGGAGATGGAAATGGCGTGAATGGAGGAAAAGGGAATTGAGTATGCTTCTCTGGGTCTGAAGAGAATGTTGGTGAAGCTGTTTCTTTTAGAATATGATTTGGAAAGCTGCCTTAAATGAAGTTAAAAAAATAAATAATCTACCAAACAACCCTATAGGATATCTCCCAGCACCTTCATTTTGAAATGGGAGATGATGCGGAGAGATTACGAGCTTCCATCTTTGATTTTTTTTTTTCTACTTAGGAGATCTTCGGACATTAAAAAAAAAATCCCTATGAAACCTGCTACTCCAAGTTCTTTGATGTTCAACTAGATGTTGGTGGAGTGAATGCAACTAGAATGTTGAGTGACTTGTTAACAAGAGTATAATCATTGCCGGCCTTTTTAGCAAGACTTATTTGCGACTAACAAATATCATCTTGCGATGCTGATAAGTGCCTTCCACCCCCTGGGTCCCAGAGTGCTTTAGGAACTAGGAATGCAGGAGTAGCTGAAATAGAGCTCTCTCTGGGGTGGAATCAGACAGCTGTTCGCCTTGCAGAAATGTTGCACAACAGCCTGAGTGGAAACCAGGGAAGGGTTCTCAATCTAATTGAAACTGCAAGAAGAATTTTAGTTGATGGATTAATTGCTGAGTCTGGCATTTATTCAAAAACCAGGGCTTATTCTTCTCTGGTAGCAAGTGGCACAGCCACTCTGTTCTATTTAATAGATGCTGTTGCTTCCATTTAAGAGATGAGGAAACTGAAGTTCACCGCACAGTCTATGCCTGAGAGAACTGGGTTGAGAGCCTGCCCTTTGGGTTTCTGGTATCTTTTGAGTCACATGACAAACAGGAACATCAGCTGCAAAGTAATGACTAAATACCAATGTGAGAGAAAGAGTGCACCCATGGGGCGCACATTTTTGCAGAAATTGGGCTCCTCTGGGAAGATCGCCATATGATCCTGACTCAACTTGACCCTACATAGTTTAAGAACTCAAGTTCCAAGAGCTGGAGGTGGTATAAATGCAAAACACTCTTATGCCTTTAAGAAACACCAACTTGCGAGTCAATGAAACTTTACCCTGATTAGTTTGCAGTAGGTTCCTCTTGCCTAACACTTCTTTCATGCTGGAATGTCACATTAATTGGTTCTTAATTGAACAATGTGCTTCCAATTTTCAAAACCCAGCAGAGTATAAAACGGAAGAAGTCAGATGCTTGCTCTTTGAAATAAACAGTCTTGTGGGTAAAGATGCAGTTCATGAGGATTAAACTCTCACAGAGGTTGGGAGCTGCCACACAGTCAGCTCTCTACTCAGTACTGTAAGGTCCGCCTCTTCAGGTTGTCAATCTTTACCTAAAAAGCAGTTTAATGCTACTTGTGTGAAGAAGAACATGATCTCCAGGGATAAGATAATGATTAAAACATCCTCAGCTACCTGATTTCTAGAAAACTGAGATCTATAACTGAAGCTGTGTGTTGTGTATGGTTAATTATCTACTTCCTCTATAAATAAATAACTTGTTTTTAATTTGCATATTTAAAGGAAGCCATCATCGGGTGGTAGTTAGTTAAGTCCTAGATATGAGAGTTTGTCATCTGCATTAAGTTTGAACCAAAAGGTCTACTTCCCACCTGAAATTAAAAACTTGTTCATTCATGTTCTCTCTTTGGAAATGTTCTGTGTACAGGCTAGTTTATTTTTCTATTCTGAAAATATATTATTTTTAAACAGGGGTTGTGTTCTGAATTCACATGGTGTGAAAAGTCAGATATAAAAGGAATGTTGGTTTCTTGCAATAAATAAAACTTTATTAAAAATGTGTCAAATTTCTGAGGTGTTTTCCCCCAATACTGCTGTGCCTGAGAGAGAAAATCAAGCAGATTCCTTGGATCAGAATACTTAAAGATCTAGATATTCATTTTCTCTCAGTCATAGTTATACCCTGCTTGCTCATTTTACAAGAGGGAGAAGGGTTTTTCTAATTCCATGCTCAAATATAGATCATTCATCAAAATTGGGTTATTTCTGCCTCTTGCATCAGAAGCAGAAATTACATTCTTTCTTCCCGTTGCAACATAAACTATGGTCTCATGTAGCTCTTGGTTAACAATTGATAATGCAATTGGTAGAGACTTTGCTGCTTCTTTTAGAGATGCCCTGATACCATGGTTATTTCTAAAGCAGGTAGAAAAGGGAAGAAACAGTCCATGAGACAATACCATTTTAACCAGAACATTCTGATTGCATTCTGTGTTGTGATGATATTAATGTATTTCAGATTAGGATGCAGTAAGATTGTGATTTAAAAAATAAAATCCTGAGTATCACCAATAAATCAAATACATCTATTGCTTCTCATTAATAAAGAATCATTGTCTCCTCTTTTAAAAATAGTCTGGAATAGAGGTCAAAGAAGGGTGTGTCTAAGAAACACATAGTGATCTCAACTGAGCTTACTCTGAGCATCTCCAGCTGTGAAAGGCTTCTGACTCTCAATCCTTGTGGCAACTTACTATGCTGACACACTGATCACACATCCTCAAGCTAATGACTCTCATTCGCTCTACACCCACCCATTCTGTTCTATCAAGACCTCCTTAAACTTCGCTGGGACTGAATCTGGTATCTCTCGCATGGCAGCAAGGCTGCCACAAGAGATGAATGTTTCCCTGGGTACAAACTCAATAATAAGTGCAACATTTGACAAAGAAGAATGCCTTTGGCAGCCCTGCTCAATCTCTCTAAGAAATTGACACTGTAGTATACAGGAGCAAAGCCCAGATAATGACAGCTACAAAAAGCTTTTGTAAGCAAAGTAATCAGGCCCATGTCAGCCACTCTCTCCTTTCATGATCTCTTGCCTGTGCAGTTGGTAAAACCTGATCAATGAGATATTTTTCAACATCTATGGCAAAGCATCAGTCAGAGCAAGGTGATGCTCAAAAGCAATGACCTTAGCAGCAAAACCCAAAAAGCTAAGAAAATGACCCTGGTTTGAGGAGATAGATGTATTTACATATTACAACTCTCAGAATCCTTTTGCCACCAATTGCTCATGGAGCAGACTGCAGTCACTATTTTATGCAAGCAGCTATGCTCAGCTAATTTCTGCAAGACTTAAGTGCTTATGGTATCTGTATCTCTACTCTACTCCTGGGTATGGGGAAAGTTCAAAGAGTCTTCTTTGGGTGTCTTCTCCACACCCCAATTGCTTCACCTGTAAAATAGAGGTAAATGGCTATAGGTAGAAATTATTGTTATTCAATCCAATGATCTCCTCAACCCATCCACTCATTTACAAATCTTTCATTTTCAATCTATATAGTGACCAGGCTCTGAGTTGGCCATTGTGAGAGATTCCCACTGTGGTGGTCCCTAATGAACACAAGGAGTGTGCTGGTAGAGTGGGGATAAGTCACACATATGTCACTGATATATAGGGTAACAAGCTCCATAAAATTAGTATAAAGTATGAGGGTGTTCCAAGGAGAGATACGACACTTGTGGCAGAAAATAAGAGGAATTAAGAGGAAGGGCTCCTTGGACACGGTAGCATTTGCGCTAGGCCAAAGGGGTATAAACCTGTAGAAGAGGAAAGTGAACAATGCAAATGTAAAACATTGTGACAGAGAGGCTTCCTGCTAAGATGCTTAAGATGTTTTAGCCTGAGGAAGAGTGGTCTGGGCATGCCCAGGAAGGTTAAAACAATTAATTTCTTGCTTTAACATTTACCTGTGCTTATAAACACTCCATCTTAGAGAGACTGTGTTGTATGGACTTAGAAAGATCCAAAAGTACAGTGCCTGGGTTCATGTCCCAACTCGGCCACTTACCAGATATATGGCTTTGGGCAAATTAGCTCAGTTCCTTCAGCTGTAAAATGGGGATAATTATAGGACCTGCCCCATAGGTTGTTACGGGGTTGTTACTCCTTGATTCATGGGCTGCAGAATGGATGTTGTTTTGGCAGACATGAAAACAACATTAATCTCCTTTTACATCTCCCTCGGAACTCTTGGGTGACCAGGTATACTGTCAATTAGCAGTAATATTTTGAAAGAAACCTTCTTTTTTCTGAGCAGCAAGTCTCAATAGTGGGCTTAAAATATTCAGTAAACCATGTTGTAAACAGATGTGCTGTCATCCAGGCTTTGTTGTTCCATTCATAGAGCACAGGCAGAGGAGAGTTAACATAATTCTTAAGGGCCCAAGAATTTTTGAAATAGTAAATGAGCTTTTGCTTCAACTTAAACTCACCCGCTGCCTTAGCCCCTCACAAGAGAGTCGGCCTATCCTCTGAAGCCAGGCATTGAGTTGTCCTCTTTAGCTATGGAAGGTCTACATGGCATTTTCTTCCAGTGTATGGCTGTTTTGTTTACATTGAAAATCTGTTGTTTGGCGTAGACACCTTCATTAATGATCTTAGCTAGATTTTCTGAATACCTTGCTTCAGCTTCTACATCAGCACTTGCTGCTTCACCTTGCACTTTTATGTTATGAGGATAGTTTCTTTCATTAAACTGCATGAACCAACCTGTGCTAGGTTTGAACTTTTCCTCTGCAACTTCCTCACCTCATGCAGCCCTCATAGAACTGAAGAGTTATGTCCTGCTCCAGATTAGGCTTTGGCTTAAGGGAATGTTGTGACTGGTTTGATTGTCTCTGCAGACCACTAAAGCTTTCTCCATATCAGCAATAATGCTGGTTTACATTCTTATCATCTGTGTGTTCACTGGAGTAGCACTCTTAATTTTCTTCAAGAACCTTTCCTTTACATTTACAACTTTCTATTTGGCATAAGAGGCCTAGCTTTTGGGCTCTCTAGGCTTTCAACATGACTTACTCATTAAGGTTATTTCTCGCTTTTGATTTAAAATGAGAGATGCACAACTCTTCCTTTCATTGGAATATTTAGAGCCCATTGTAGGGTTATTAATTGGTCTAATTTCAGTATAGTGATGTCTCAGGAAATAGGGAGGCCCAAGGAGAGGGAGATGGGGGAATGACTGGTCAATGAGACAGTCGGAACATGCACAGAATTTATGGAGTAAGTTTCCTGTCTTAATCAAGCCCAGTTCATGGCACCCCAAAACAATTACAATAGTAACAGGACAGATGTAATCACTGATCACAGATCACCACAACAAACACAGTAATAACGAAAAAGTTTGAAATATTGCTATAATTACCCAAATGTGACACTGAGACACAAGTGAGCAAATTCGGTTGAAAAAATGATGCCAATAGACTTTCTCAAAGCAGGGTTGCTACATACCTTCAATTTAAAAATAAACACAAAGGGCCATAAAATGAGGTACGCCTGTACATACCTGCTGCATACAGTGTTTAAAGCATTCAGTTTTAAACACACACACACACACACACACACACACTTATTTCTAACCACAGCTCAAGGTTATCACAACTGTCAAAAATGCTAAAGAAAAAATGATCACCCTTTCTTATAGTTAATTATTATTCAACCTGTAAATATCATTCATTTCATTGATTATGCTGTGATTATATTTTTTCTCTTTAAAGGGTCATTAAATCAGGTATAAAAGACCCATTAATTTTCTACTATAAATAGTCTCATAGACACTAAATACTTTATTGTTTGAATTAGTCACTGTAGTTCACACAGATGTAATTTTCTGTGAAGCTCTGGCTTTATGTCTTCCGTTGGCCACTTTTGTCGGCCACTCTCATCTTGTCCCAGTCCTGGGAACAATAACTCAGTTTCTAAATACATTAAATGTGTTGTAAATAGAATAGGTCTCCACAGCGCCACCTTGATGGACTCACCAACCTTGTTTCAATGTCATACATGTAAAGACATCTAATAAAAGCTGCTTCATGCAGTCAGACATGTTTGCTCTGAGACTTACCAGGCAGATCAGCAAAGAACTTCATCTTGCTTATTCTTTCTCCACCATCACTCCCATCTCTGTTCCTGGAGACACACCATTATTGGATCTTAATAACAAGGAAGTTATAAAAACAGCATTTATGTAACACTTGCTAATATGTGAAGCACATTTATGAACATTATTTTATTTGATCTTCATAATTATACTTTGAGCTTAGAGTGTCAGCTCTTATAAAATGATCCCAATTTTGAGACAAGAGAACACAGTACTACCTATTCAATCATATAAAAATCCCTTCCAAAGTCTCAGATCACCTAAAACAAGCAAGACCTTTGGGGATGTTTTCATGGTAATGTAGGGCCTTAGCTGGAGTTCCCCCAGAAGCAGGACCTGAGACTCAGATTTGAGTTTAAATGGTTTGGGTGATGATCCTATAGGCAGTACAAGGGAGGGAGTGGGGAAATAAGACAGGAAGACAGGAAAGGGTGCTTAGTGGAGATGGTTACCACTGTGGACACATGGGGCTCAATCCTGTGGGGAACTCTGTAAATAGTATGGAGTGATCCTCCCCTCAAATGGAGAAACTGCAGTATTAATGCTCCAACTCCCATTTATTACTGCTGAAAGGCTGTTCATTGGAAGGCACATGGGATTAACTCTCTCCAGGCTGAAAGAATCAGGTGTTTGCTGTAGGACATCAAGAGGAGCCAATGGAAGCCCGAGTGCTCAGGGAAGCGCTTCTGCGTTCAAAATCACCAATGTCAGCTGTCTCGCTACAGTGCCAAACCTACTCAGTGAGAACGTAGAGATGGACCTTAGTTCCCTTTTCTGTGCAATTGTGTCCCCAACATCCCCGTGATTTGTATCTTTTAATTGTAATAGACCCTCTTCTCTGACCTCTGAGGCTTAATATACTTTGTAACCCCCTTCCTCCCGCCTCCTTTTCCTCCCCCCGTCCCCCCCCCCCACACACACACACACACTTACTGGTGGGACACCTCCTTCCTTCTTCAAAGTTTCTTCTCAGATTATAAATTTACTTCAAGGCAAGTCTGACTGATAAATCCTCTCTTTTCTTAGGCAAAACAAATTAATATCCTAATCAGCAGCGGTCCTCAAAGGTGGCTCCAGGCCTGTATATTGGTTTGACCCACCTGGTGGATGGCTTTTAACTTTTTAATTAACTACCACATTTTTAAAAAATAAAATTTGAATTTTCTTCTTATCCTGAAGCATCGGATGATCTGGCAGCCCTTGTGAAGGCAAAACAAAGATCTGCTGGAGGCGGGTGGAGGCTGCCGGTCTAGACAGAGCATGCGCTCTCCAGCAAAACTCCTGCCTCTTCTACACTCAGTCATCTTCACTCATTCCAGCCACCTGCCTGCTTCTCCAGGCTTCTGAATTAATGACACTTGACTTATAGCCCATTAGAGAAAAAAGAGATGGTACTTAGAGGTTGTGGCTTTTATTTGTTATCCCCTGTCACTGTCCTTGAAATCACACCATTTAGTGTGTAATTATTCTTAGCATTTATCTAACCTCCTAGCTCTATGTCCGTCTATAGAAAGTAAGGGTTTTTTTGGAGGGAGGAGGGGGCTGAGATCTTTGTATGAGGAATAATAAAGACCACTGTATAAATCTACATTTAATTTTCATTAGAATTGTCCTAGATCATGCTTGAACTTTAAATTCTATAAAGTAGAAGCAAATCTGTGTTTGAAATGGAAATTGCCAGGAGAAGGAAGGTGGAAGACTTAGATAATTTCATGTGGACCTGTGAAGTCACATCTTTCTATTATCTCTAAGTTGGAAGCCACCTGTTCCTCATGACTGTCTGACGGTTGGAACAAGAAACTGAGTTTAATTAAGTTACACGTGTGGGAGGAACATGCTTTGCAGCAGCAGCAGTTAGATTATTAATGGTCTCCTATATTGAAGTGTTCACATTTTTGAAAGGCTAATTACAATATAATTTTAGTTTTAAAATATTGCTTTGCCAAGTGTGGGAGTTGTGTCATGTATTATTAAGTGGTACCTTTTATTCCATCTTGGGAAAAATATTGGTTTGGTTATGGTAATTCTTAGTGTCCAGTTATTTCTCTTGCTTTTGTACTCGATGCATCTAACTGTTGAAATAGAAATATATGCTCCTTGGCTGTCAAATACCAATGCTACATTGGAGTTTCTTTGGATCTTCCTGACTTTTCTTATGAAGAAAGTCAAACTCAATCTATAGATTGAGAAAACTAAATGTCATGTTTTTCTTTGCTACCTGAGACCCATGATATTATCAGCTGTACAATTTCCACATTTCCAGAGGGAAGATTGAAGTAGCTGTCTAATGAACTAATTCTAAAATCTATGCTACCATTACCTGGTTATAGATGCACAAGTAGGGCTCTGGTTGAATGTAATAGCAATCACATGATTTGTAGATTCAAAGACCTAATTTAGAGTCCTTGTGACAGAAGCTCTGTTTAATGCATATTCTAAACCTAAATAAACACACATACCTTCTCCCCACATATCCACCCAGTGAAAATCATGGTCACTCAATGACATTTCAGGTTCACCAAATCAGCGAGAATGAACCTACAGAAAAGAACGTGAATAGTGAGTAATTAGGATTTTTATGTGCTGCGAAGAGCCTCAGGGAGAAGTGTTTCTTTTTTAAGCAGCACCTATTCAGAGAAATCTTCCACTGGGCCTGGGAGCTGTGATCAGCAAGGGTTGGTAGCTGTGATCAGCAAGAGTTCTGAAAACTTCTACCACTTCTGCATATCCTGTTAGCATAATTAAGGGAGTCATTGGCGCTAAAGTTGCCCATCAGCCCGGTGTTTCCATGAGCCTGTCCAGACAAGCCT
Organism: Myotis yumanensis; assembly: GCF_028538775.1. Lineage (NCBI taxonomy): Eukaryota > Metazoa > Chordata > Mammalia > Chiroptera > Vespertilionidae > Myotis > Myotis yumanensis. The sequence continues at coordinate 11,795,778 of NW_027223759.1, forward strand.
TGCAGTAGCTGGCTGAGGACTTGCAATGATACAGGCTCAATTTCCTTCCATTAAATTCTGCTGTACTTCAGTGGAAGAGCTGCCTCAAACTGATTGTCGGACTTCAGTGGTAAGGCCAGGGAGGGTTGGGGGACAGGAGGGAGGGGAGTAAGAGATCAACCGAAGGACTTGTATGCATCCATATAACCATAACTAATGGACATAAGACACTGGGGGGTAAGGGAGGGCAGGGGCTTGTCAGGGTGGGGGGGAAAAAAGGACACTTATGTAATACCCTTTGTAATACTTTTAGCGAAAAAAAAAAAAAAATTCTGCTGTACTTTATTAAACCAAAAAACAGACAGACAGACAAACACACAACATTCTGCCTGAAGGAAGTGCTGGAATTAAAGAGAGAGGCCTCATGTGCCCTGAAAGATGACTAATCCCTTACTAGTAGACCATTCGTCACTTTTTTTTTGCCTAAAGTCATACTTTCTTCTGCACCATGGGTGAGAAAACTGACATAATGAATCCCTAGCAATGAGCTGGGATTCTGTCAACCAAACCTTGGTAGGCAGTTGTACCAAGTCCTATTATTGTGGGACTAGAAGGGTGGCCATGGAAACCAAAACAACACAAAATGTCCTCTTGCCTGGGTATCCTAAGGCCAAGGGTGTTCCCACATTTTTTTTTGAGCCTGTGGCAAAAGTCCAGATCTGCACTTTCTCTTCTCACCTCATCCCCAGTGTTTTCTGACTGGTAGAGAGCTGACTTCTTCCTAAACCATCAAGAGCTGGTGACATACCATTTGGTGGCAAATCTACGCTACCACTTTACCCCAACCAAAGCCTCCCTCAATAATTGCTTACATGTTTTCAGTTCTAACTTGTGGATATGAGTTAGCACCTCACCCCTGATTTGCTTTTATATTTTATAGTTAATCTTTATAGTAAATCTAATTTTCTGATCCATCCAACTTCAGCTGTTTAATTGCTGAGAGATGAAGGGAAGAAAACTTCTATCACTTCTGCTTATCCTGTTAGCAATATTAAGGGGGTCCAGAAGAATAGAGAATGCCAAGACTATGTGCTCATAAGAATGTCCCAAGACTGATAATGATATGGTAATAGAAGAAAGAAAACAGCCCTTATTGGACACCAACTATGAATTAGACTCTCTGACCTTAATCTACTTGGGCTTAAAGCGTTTTCAAGTTGGCCATAGTTAAAGATAATTCTGTAACTTGAGCAAGAAGAAAGCCAGATGGTCTAGAAAAAAATTGAACTCATAATCTTATATCCTAGAGGTAATTGTACCATAGCTAGAAATTCTTGGGGAATGAGCAAGGTTGAAGATATATATGGGCCAATGAAGTGAGTGATGGAGCAAGTGATGGTTTGGTATTCAGGTTTCTGTGGGATTTATTAGCGTTGTAGAGTTTTGGGGTACAGGAAGAAGAGGGAGAGGTGGTAAGTTTTTGAATGGCTGCCTATTTCTCATTGTCCCGGGCAGAAAGCGTAAGCTGTCAGGACTGACTGGTTTGTGAGATATTGAGGCCTCAATCTAAAATACAGTTTTCCAGTGGAAGAAACCCTGCTGTGTAAGAATCCTCAGATAACCTTCTTCAGTGCCTCTGGCTCTTAGGATATGTGTACAAAAGTCCTGGGCATTCCATAATAACCTCCCAGGCCCTTGAAGCCTTGCAGCCTATGGGTTCACCATCACAGGCAATGAGTGATGGGGTTCTTTCTTATTTCCTCTTTCTGCTTAGGAATTGGAGAACAATTGTTTGATGTAATTTCTTCTTCCCCTTTATTATTTCTAATTCCACTTCCATCCACCTGCAGTCTACACCACTGATGGCAACTGAACCTAAGTTCATGAGGAGCACAAATTATCTCTGAGCAAGGGCAGAGGCATAGGTTTCTGTTGTGCAAAGGCCTAGGTGCATAGAGGATGCTTTCTGTACCTGTTTGCATGTGAGAACAATGATATGTTCAATTTGGGGCTAGAATTCGTCAGTATAATCCTTGTATTACTCGTCTAGAATGGAATCTCTTTCCCCTTGGGCTACACTCTGTCACCACCCAGAAAACTCTGAGTTGCTAGGTAATGTCCTCCAACCCACAGAAACCAAGAGGGAGCCATGGCTGGCCTCCACCTGGCACCTCTCTGAATTTGTAGTGAGCCAGAGGATCCAGGTCAAAAGATAAGAGCCTTAGCTCCAGGTGCAAAGGTGTGGATGTTTGGCTGGGTGAGAAAGAAATGAGGTCAAAGGAGATGAGAGATATACGTATATCAGTTACACATCACGGTGCCCTCTGGAACACCTGCCTGCTCAGGAAGCGCTTCAGTATTCTCAAACTCCTCTCTCAGTGCTCCTGGGACTGCCTTGTCCCCCGAGGACAGTGCAGCCGCTGTCGTCTTCTCAGGGAGGTTCAGGTGCCACTCCATTGGTCTCTCCTCTCTCCCCACTCCAACATTTCTCTTCCTCCTTTAAAAACCCCACTCAGATGAAACTCATGACATCTACTACCCCGCTTCAGCTGTTCAACAATCACCACCCCTTTCCCCTGACTTTCATTAAGGACTTTAGCACTCAACTCACTGTCTTTCTCTCCAACTCCACCCATGCCATTGTTTCATCCCAGGCCTCATTCAACAGCTTAATCTATCTGTGTTTAGGCCTCCTTGTCCCCACATTCTCTTCTGTCAGCCTCCCCAACCCTGTTTCTCCCTCCAAGCCTTGTACATAGCACCATTATCCACCATTACTAAGTCCAAAATGCATAGGCGTCATCCTTGATTCATCTTTTCAGCCCATATGCAAGTCCTGTTAGTCTCACCTACACATGTACCCAAGCATGTCGACTTCTCTCCATCTTGTGTCACCCACCACCTCAAGCTTCCATCCTCTCTCCCTTGGACTGCCTCAGTGACTCCAGGAACTTCTCTGTTCCAGCTCTTGCCACCTCTGAGCCATTTGCCTCAAGGAGCTAAAGTAATCTCTCAAAAATGTAAATAGGATCATGTAGATCAGATCAGATCACTTTCCTGCTCAAATCTTTTTAATGTCTTTTTTTCCCCCTTAGAAAAAAAAACTCAATTCCTTGTGATGGCCAAAAAGATCCCACAAGAGCAGTCCAGGGTCTCCATAACTGCCCCTGTTCACCTAATTCCAGCCCCAGGCAGAATGGCCTCCTTTCATTACCTCCATTCACTGTTCCCTCTAACTCAAATGTTCTGGACATTAATGGCTCATTTGCATCCTTTGAATCACAGCCCCAATGCCACTTTCGCATAGAGGTCCTCCCTGACCACTGTCTCTCCCCATCCCCAGCTCTCTTGTAAACCCTGTTTATTGCCTTCATGTGAAATGTCATACTTTATCATTATCTCTTGGATTTGTTTACTTTTTATTCCTGCCTTTCCCTCCAGGACATAAACTCAAGGAAGGCAGGACTGATTGTTCTTCTTTAATGTCTAGTCCCTGGCATAGTGCCTGGAAGTTCCTGGAATCTCAATAATTCTTTGAAGATACGCCCCCCCCTCCCCCGCCCCCTAAACTGTGAAATTACTAAAAGAATTTTGTCAAGTGGTCTGATTTTGCCAAAAATCTTATAAATGTTATCAATTTCCATCCTACTTAATTTTTTTTCTTTTTTAAGGTACCAAAGTATTTAAGTTTAGGACAAAAATACATTTGATAGTTGTTCAAAATCTATGGATTTTGTTTTACTTAAAGGCTTCATTTTTGGAAAATCCTAAATTTTACTTGCACTACAATTTCATAAAGAAATGTTAGTTTTTAAAGTTCTTGGCTTTTTTTTTATTTAAAAAATTTTGCATGTTTTGCTGAAAGAAAGCATTAAAATTCTGTTATGTCATAGATATTATTTTTCTGAAAGAGCTCAGAACCCTCCTGGTAAAATCCCTTTGGGTGGGGTGGGTTATATAGCTGACAGTGTCAAAAGCAAAATTGGTAGAAGTGACATACTGGAGGCTGCCTCAGATAGGCATCTATTGTGGTCATGCATCAGAGCTTTAATTTTATTTTTTAAAAACTATTGCTCTTCCATGATTATTACCGGCCAAATCACCACTTCTAACACATTTTTCTTCACCCTTTGTTTACTCTAAAATGTGGTGCATTCTCCCCAGAGTTTTCTTAATGCAGAGTCACGCATACATGTTAGAGTTCAAATAAATAAATCCTTGCCTATTCACTGTTTGTACCACACAGCTCTCGCTGACCAGCTGGCGCACATGTAGCCTCTAAGGGTGCTGGGGCTTGATTTATTTCGCAGATTCTTAGTTCATACATATGATGCCACTGCTGTATATTACAGGGGCAGGACCGTCTCTTCTATAAATCACGCAATCAGTTGGAAAGTCTGATTGCCCGTTAGTGAGTGTGTGCTCTGTGCTCATTAATCTACACGCAGAGCTGCAGTCAACAAAGTCCTGGCATCAGGCCAACCCCCCAGCACTGGGGCACTTCTGACTGCAAGTCAGGGCCCCCAAGTTGGACAAAAGTGGAAGGTGGATGGCAGAGCAGCGCACACGGCCCTGGGAGGATGCAAAGGACAGCAGGATTTAGACTCAAGGAAGACTCAGTAGAATATCTCCAAGTAGACAATGGACAATGACAACTGAGAGGCAGCAGCAAAGGCCAGATCTGTCAGGCATAGAGGAATCCGAGAGAGAGTGGAAGGGACATCATGAAAGGGGGTCAGAGGGGTAAGAGGCAAAACAGCTCCAGGCCCACAGATCATAAGGCTCTGGGATACAGAAACTAGTTGATTAAGGATATGTACTCTGTGCAAATCAGACTTAGATGTGTGTGTGTGTGTGTGTGTGTGTGTGTGTGTACATATGCACCTACCAGAAAAGAGGCCAGCATCCTTCCACATTTACCCCATTTATCAGTGATATCATTATTTTTAAAGTCCTCCATAAATATTAGGATTACATTTTTAAATTTTTTATGAAAATAACATATGGCCTTTGCAAAAAAGAATCATACACACACACTCACACACACACACACACACACAGTTGTCTTCAAGTGTTTAGAGTATAACATCAACTATGAAGTCCATTTATCACCCACTCCCCAACCCTATTCCTGATGATGCAGCACCATAAAAAGCTTCCATTAAGTTATCCCTTATCTTTTTTTGACTTTTCCCTCAAATTTCCCCTTTGTTCTCTTTCATCAAGAAATGATCATATTTCGAACTCACAGCAGCATAAGTGAGGTGGCAGCTTTCTAGCCTCCTTCCCTGCACTCACCCATTCCCCAGCCAGTACCAGACAATTGTTCCTAGAGCACCATTTCCTCAGGAGAGCCACACTGCCTATCACATGGTGGCCAGAGCTCCGTGGTCCATCCTCAGCCCTCCTTATCTAACCGTATCCCCTACCCCACATTGGTCTCACTCATTCTTCCCTTGGGTCTCTACCAGGCTGTTTCTCTGCCTGGTGCACTGTCACTGCCCATGCCAGCCCCCCTCCCTCTCTGCCTTCTTTGCCCATTTCTTCTTATCCCTCAATGCTCATCTCACACTCTACTTCCTCTCCTTTCCAAAATTGTGTAGTCACATGGTTTAGCATTTATTGTTTTCTGATTATTTCAGGCATGTTAATCTCCCTCAATAAAATGATACCTCTTGAGGTTAAGAAACTTGCCTTGACTCCATAGAATCTGACACAGTAGGCAGCTTGGGGAGACTCAGTATTCAATAAATGCATAGAAAATGACCAGACAATAGACAAAGTTCATTTTTTATTTAAACACTTATCTCCACACTATTTTGTATATAGGGCTGGCTTCCCCTCTTTCTTTTTCTTTTTTCTTTTTGTTTGTTTGTTTGTTTTGGTTTATGACCCTATAATTATTCCCTTTTATGTCTTCATTAAAATAAAGGTGGAATTGCCTTCTGAGCAACCTAATAGGCCTGGTAAATTAACTGAATCTTTTCTTTCAAGGATAAAAATTCTTTTGTGTGTGTCCTAGAAAATTGGAGAGATATTCTTACTCTCAAAAGTCAGATAGTTAAACCCTACCTAAGGCTTGAGACCTCTTGGCTTTACCCTTAAACATTTAATCCACATGCCATTTTAACAAGTCCTGAAATGCTTTCTTTTCTTTCCCTTTTTAGTGTAGGACAAAAATTTTAAAGGAAAGGGTAAATCTACTGGTGTATGGCATATGGAGGTCAAGATCTTACATAGATTTTCAGCATTAGGCAGAACAAATGGGCTGCGAGATTACCAAGAAAACAAATTCAGAGCAACAACCTTTGAAAACTGAGAACTGCCAAATTGCTGGCAAGATGAAAACAGGGTCGCATTTGAGAAATTATGCAGTGTTGTGCTTCTTGGAGAAATGCACAGCACGGAGCAGTATCTGTGTTCTCCTCTGAAACTCTATTTTTAATGTTCATCATGACACCAATGGAAGCAAATCTGACTCCATGTAGAACATGCAGTAATTGTGGTAGTGGTGGGGGAGGGGAGCTGAATGGAAATAGAGGCTCCAGGGAACCAAGTTATTTTTGAAATATCAAACAGACACATTCAGCTTGGATGCTGAAGATCACTCCGCAGGGTGAGAAAAAGTCGAAAATTTACCCAGAAAAAGTCTGCAATCACAGCACACAGAGGGCTGGATTCTCCGCAGTGTGAAGGAAGGGGAGACTTGAGAGAAAATGTCTCTCTGCTTATCATAAAAACAGCAAAATTCCCAGCATATGCTGCTATTTTACTTTTTTATTTTGACAGACCATTTGTGACTAGTTATGGGTGGGGTTGTTCTCGCATGTATGTTTCAGCCAAGAGTGATGAATGCTCAGACTATGTTTCCTGACCTTACACGCATTTACTTCTCGTTTTTTCTCCCTCTTGTGCCTTCTCTTACTGTTTTCTATCAGATGAGGTTCCCAGGAAACTCCGTATGGGATCACATCTGAGATGTAGAGTAATTATATTTAGATATAAAATTGACGCATGTCTGAAGTGTGTTTCCTTATTTTCTTTATTTGTTTTTACATACACAAGAGAGCAAGCCAATGAGAATTTAAGTACCATAAGATCAATAAAGAAGCAAACTCATAGTAATAAAAATGCAACCTCTATATCCATATTTTTTCTAGACGTTAAACAAATTACAATTATAGGTGTTTTTGTTCTGTTTTTCCATAGTTCAATCAGTGAATCAGATCTTTGGGTCTATTTTATTTTCAGATTCATTTTTTCACTCACATATTATAAAGCTTATCCATTTCTTATTTTTAATATCGATTTGATGTTCTGTGTTATTAACACAACACAGCTTGTTTAGCTGTTTCCCTTTCATAGTGCATCTGAATTAGTATCAAATTTTTACTTTTATATACACCAATAATGCAAACATCTGTGTAAGATATCACTTATTTGTTTATTTTTACAGTCATTTTTAAGGCATTTTTCCAAAACTGGAATTCCTAAATGAAAAGCAAACAAACTATGGTTCATAAGCTCCTATAAGCTGCTTTCAAATTATCTTACGGAATGAACACATCAGTCAATTTGCTGTGACAACAGCCATCGGAAGTGGTTTTGCTGTCTCATACCCCTTCTAAAATGGCGCTTACTCACATTTACTCATTTTGCTTCCTTGAGAAATTTATTGGATGACTTTTCATTTGTATTTCTCTAATTTCAGAAAAGGCTACAATTTTTAATGTAGTTATTATAGGATTTATTTCTTCATCTACCCTGTTTGTCTTTTAAACATTTATTAACCATGAGTTGTTGATTTTTGCTTAATCCCTTCACCCTCTCATCCAGCCCCCACAACACCCCTCCCCTCTGACAGCTGTCAGTTTGTTCTCGGTATCTATGAGTCTGTCTCTATTTTGTTTGTTAGTTTATTTTGTTCAGTAGATTCCACATATAAAATTATATGGTGTTTGTCTTTTTCTGACTAGCTTATTTCACTTAGCATAATACTCTCCAGGTCCATCCAGGCCATTGCAAAAGTTAAGAGTTCCTTTTTTATGGGCAACTAGTATTCCATTGTGTAAATGTACCACAGATTTTTTATCCACTCATCTACTGATGGGCACTTGAAGGATAAGTGGTGATAGAAGGAAACTTGACTTTGGATGGTGAACACACAATACAATATACACATCATGTATTATAGAATTGTACACCTGACATCTACATGATTTTATTAACCAATTGGTTATCCCAATAAACTCAATAAAAATTTTTAAAAAATTTATTAACTTATGTGTTTATATGAAATTGTACATATTTTTGTAATAGAGACAGTATAGGAGTTGGGAGCATGACTCTGGAGCCAAATTCCTGGATTTGAATTCACTCTCTGCAGTTTATTAGGCAGTACACTTCAGCCAGTTATTCAGTCACTCTGTGCCTCAATTTTCTCATTTGTAGAGTCATGATACTAACAGTACTCATCTGAGCTATGAAAATTAAATGGGGTATTATATGCAAAGTGCTTAAAACAGTGTCTGGCACATAGTAAGTCTATGTAAATGGTTGTTTACTATTATAAATAAGTTTTTTATTATTTTGCAGCTTTCCATTCTGTTGCTTTCTTTTTGGTATTTATTCTAAGGTACTTAATTTAATAAATAAATACATCCAAGGATGCACTTTTATTGCTAGGAAATGTGTTATTTTATAACAGCTCTCTATTTGGATTTTGTTGGCTATCGGATGCTAGAGTATGGCTTCAGGTAGAGGTAATATTCAAAATATTTAACAATTGTTTTAGGAGTCAATCTAAATATTTAACAATTGATAGGAATCAATCAACCAGAACAAGACACCCACTAATCAGAACAGAGCCCAACAAATCAGAAGCTGGCTGGCATCAGCCAATAAGAGTATACTCACTACATGTCACTCCCATGCTCCAGTGGACTCTTCTCTGCAATTGTTCTATTAACATGGATTTAATAGCACATTTTTTCCAAAGCATATTACTTCTAACTTGCAATGTAGTCATTTCTATTTTTAATGGGGGTATTTAAGTGGTTTAATTGTGTTCCAAACACCTGCCTTTTACCTTTTACTTCTAGTTACTTAAAAAATCTAGCTATAGCTACTCTCATTAGTACCATAATGCCAGGAATAAGCGAAATCCAGCCTGCAATGCAGACTTCAAGTGGAATATTTAATGTATGCGAGCCATTTAAGGCACATGATATACATTCAGGAATTGTTGTCACAATGCTAAAACTTTCTGATAAAATGTGAGAAAGACACTAACAAAAAACCTTATTTTTCACACATTTTGAAAAATATTGAGATGTTTGGAAGCCCCGGTCTGTTTGAAATGAGCTTTTGATTTGCCATTGTATATGCACAGCCAAAGCCTCTGGTTATCAAAAAGTGCATTGACAAGCAAATAGAATACACTCCACCAGTTGGTATTGACAGAATTCTGTCATTGCAAGTGCCTACTCCATTGATCTTGGATAATATTTCTCTCTGAGCAGTGAAGAAATAAGTACAAGCTGTCTCTTTGGCTTATACATGGTTTGTACCTCCATTTCTTTTTCCACCTCTTACGTAGTTCTCAAATTTCCATAACTGCTCCTCACTACTTGTGTGATGCTGGGCATGGTGCTCTGAAAAAGTTAAATGAAAAGAAAGAGACATTTACCAATCATATTAGCAAAGATTCCAGGACAACATATTTTGACGTCAATAATGACTTTGTTCATCACATTTTCCCCCTCCTGTGTCTTCCCTTTTGAATTTTAATTGATGTGTGTCATTGAGTGTAGATTGTCCTAAAACATTTGAATATATCTGTAGGCAATACCAAGTAGGCCACACTCTTGGAGGGGCATCCCCAGCCCTCTGAAAGGCAGACAAATAAAGTCAGCACATGATGGATGAGGTCAAACACAGACAAAAGTCACCTTAAAAGGTATGGCCCGGGCTAAGAGCAGAAAGATCAGGCCTTGACAATGGCTAATCAATTAGGTTAACATCATCTAAGAAAACATGTGTCGACATTGAAAATCAGGAAAATGAGTGTGAGGGGTAACATTTCAGAGTTCATGTTATCATCTGGAAGGAGGGGCCCATTCCGCAGATGGTGCAGGTGTATTCGATGCATCCCCACAGAGCAGAAGAGTATATTGGGATAAAAAAGGGGCGTAAACCCGTTTCCAAATTCTAGTTCCACCACTTCCCAGTGATTTCAGGCAAGTTATTACCCCTCTGGGCTTGTTTTCTCATCTGTAAAGTGGAGATGATGATACTAATAGTTACCTCATGGATAGTGAAATAAGTGAATATATGAAAGCATTTAGAATGCTTCCTAACACATAAGGACTAGAGAAGTTGGTCATGAGTAAAGCCTTTAGAATCTGTCATAGAAAGTATTCGCTGATGTTAAGCTATTATTGTTTGATGCCATTAATCATACATTATCATTGTGCTTTGATGACATAGATTATCAAGTGCCTTCTCACATAGATCTACTTGGTGGGTCAGGATGAGCTGATCTAAGGCAATTGCCACTCTGTCTGATGAGGTGATTTGAGCTTTCATGAAAATTAATCTCTGATGCATATATGATTTGGCTACAATTTTGATTAGTAATACTCTCTCTGAGGAAATAACAAGATCTACTTTTTGGACCTGCAACCCTGAAAGCCAGTTAGATAGAGGTGAACCATTAAGGTTCTCTCCCTTTGCAGGCTTCTGGCTGAGTGACAAGAAGACTACAGCAAGTCACAATCACTTGTAATAAAACCTGTTGAGTTTGCACGAGAAGTTCTAACAGACACAAGAAGGTTAGTTAATTGGTGAGCACCCCTCAGGCCAACACTTACAGACTATGAAAGTCTCAGGCCACATAATAACTTTGAACCTGAGAATAAACATTCAGGATGATGTGCAGCCAAAGTGCTTTCCCATTAGCATCAGCTGGGACTCAAGGAGTTGCTTCTTCCAGCAAAGATGTGGCCTCCACAGAAATGTATAGTGCTATTTTTCTACTAATAGTATTTAAACAATTTTTTTGTTATTGTTGTATCATTCATTACATCCACAGAGTGGCAATAATTTGACAAGCCTGGTGGTGTAAACATCCACCAAGCACCCCGTGGGTTGCAAGGAGCCCTACAAAAGGTCATTGAATCTGCTGGAGACCTGCTGGAACTGTGAGGCCAGCTTATACTGAAACTTTTGCTGGGGACCCCCACTGGGTAGATATGTTTTCCATGGTCTTATTAGTTTAAAATGTAATACTTTTTCAGCATGTATTGTTTTGACAACAAGCTCCCATTAGGAAAGTGAAGTAAAAACCTTGCCTCTTGCTTTAAACTGTAAGACTTTTACAGGATGGGATTGTTTGCCACCAAATGCCAAGATCATGATGCTGGAGCTGAGTGAGAGCTGCTGGCTGAGCTCCAGGGAAAGAGCTGAATGGCAACCTTGCTCCTCAGTCCCAGAGAACAGGCCCATTTACGAGTCATTAAAATCAATTAACATCAGCTCAAGGGGCTGAGGATGCTGTCATGACCCAGAGAACCAGGGTGCTGTTCTCATCACATCCACAGTAAGACCTGGAAATCTTCCTAGTCCTTGAAGATAAATAATAGGTCCCCTACTGAACCTTTCTTCTCTCTAAACATTCACAGTTCATTCCTCATTCCTCTCAAGAGAGGCTTGGGTTCCATCATCATCTCGATAAGATTCACCCAGAAGATGCTTTCAGAGGGCCAGGTCCTCTGTAGGTTTTAATACTAAAATATAACCTACCTATCCACCTCAAGTTTTAAGCTCTCTTGGGCCCAGCCAGGAACATAGAAGAGTTCCTCTGGATTCTTAGACCAAGACTAAAGCCCCAGACCCAGAATATATGGTATCTTGACCTCAGGAACCAAAGGAAGAGGCCTGATCACAGACACTTACCCAAACAAGCTGTCAGGTGTCAGCTCCAGGAGGTCTTCAGAAAGGAAACTTTGTGCTGTTTGACCAGCTTTGACAAAACAGTCAAAATTTGCCATGAATTTGTCACTCTTGGGACACTGCAAAGTCTTAAGAACACTTTTTGGAAAGCTGTCAAAATATAGAAGTTAAACTTAGAGAATAACACAAATAAGAAAGGAGTAACTCCTCGTTCCCCTCCAAGCCATATTTTGGCAAAATTCTATTTGTTCTATTATGGGAAGAGAAGGCTGTCAGACTTAAGGGGCCAAGCAAAGAAGAAACAGGGCATATTAAGTGAAAGAATTATTATAATCGAAGTTGAGCGCAAAATTACATCCTTCATAATTTTACACGTAAGTGAAGTGCATTTCTGTCCATGCGTGGGAAGACAGAACTTTCCTCATGTCTGACATATCAGATACCAATAACCTTTCCAGGAGTAACCGGAGTAGAAAGTTGGGATAGTCTGAAAGCTTTTTTATTGTAGCGAAACTGAGGATGTGAAAAATGCATTGTCACTCCATTATGTTGGCATCTAGGTGTGAAGAAATTGATCAACACCCCTGGAAGTGTGACTGGAGACAACAAAGCATATAAATATGTTTTAGTTCTAAAAAAGTTGAATGTGTGTGCGCATTATATGTATTTCAGAATTAAAATTTCATGATCTAAAATATTATCCTACAAAGTAAACATCAGCTAAATGAATCCAGGCACAACTTAATGAAAGTCACTATCTTATATGCATTTGTAGCATAAGCACAAAATGGGAGTCAGAAAAACATAAGACACTGATGCTTAAGCATTTTAAAATTTTCATTGATTTTGTAAGCATTTTAACACCTCTTTTATAAAAAGTCACTGGTCGATACAGTCTAACTATAAAATCTTTCAGCTATCAGAACTGATTACTAGAATAGGAGACAGAACTCACAAATGAGCCAGTGGGAAGGGAGTACCAGAATCCTTAACTTAGCTCTGCTCTGCTGGGTACATGACCCTTTTATTAGGCACTAGAGGCCTGATGCACGAAATTTGTGCAAGGGCCTTGGCTCCTGCTGCTGCAGCGGCCACCTCTGCTGCAGCTTTGTCCAGAAGGAAGGATGTCCGGAAAGATGCCGGTCTAATTAGCATATTATGCTTTTATTATTATAGATGATATAGCTGATGTTCTGATTGGTCCTGAATTATTTCTGTGTAAAAGTGAAGAGCATTTTCTTAGCCATCTCTGTGCTCTCCCTGAGTTTGTCCTATGACAAATGGCTTCTTGCAATTAAAGATGCAAAGATGGCATGGTAATCAGAATGTAACAAAGATGTGCAGTTCTCTATGCCAGGCTAAACAGTCTTGAAGTCAACGTTCCTCAAAGTGGGGTTCTAGGCCACCAACTTTAGAATCCCCCGAAGGGTATCTTGTTTACAAATGGGATTCCTAAGTCTTCTCCAAGACCTAGTGAACCAAACTCTCCTAGTCTGAGGACGGAAAGTAGGTCTTTGCAACAAGCCCTCCACGTGACGCTTCTACACACTAAATCCTACACACTGTCTTAAGAAACAACCCTTAAAGAAATTGCACCCACACTTGGACTTCATTTGTCCTCTGTACAGGCATACCTCAGAGATATTGCAGGTTTGTTTTTAGACCACTTCAGTAAAGCAAGTATCACAATAAAGTGAGTCAGAATCTTTTTGCTGGTGGAGGAGGGTCTTACCTTCAATTTGTAAAAAATGCAATATTAGCGAAGCACAATAAAATGAGATGTGCCTGTAAATCAGTGGTTTGAAGCCCTGGCCACGCAATAGAATCACTTGGGAGGTTCAAAGACACACAACCATGACTGCATCCCATCCCCAGAATGTCTAATTTGGTTGATTTGAGGTGAGGCCCAGGCAGCAGTATGTTCCATATGTTGTTCTAATATATAACTAGGATTGAATGTTGATAGCAGTAGATTCACAATAGTCAAATGTAGAAAACAACTCACATGTCTATCAGCAAGTAAAGATATAAACTAAATGTGGTATATACATACAATGAAATACTATTCAGCCATAAAAAGGAAAGAAATTTCAGTACATGCTATAAGCTGGATGATCCTTGGAAGCATTATTCTAAGTAAAATAAGCCAGACACAAAAGGAAAATATTGCATGATCCCACATATATGAGATATCTAGAATAGGCAAATGTATAGAGGCAGGAAGTAGAATAAATGTTATCGGGGGATGGGGGTGGGGGAGATGGAGAGTTAGTGCTTACTGGTTACAGAGTTTCTGCTTGAGGTGATAGAAAAGTTTTAGAAATTTATAGTCTTCTTAGCACATTTCTTCATGTAGACATAACCTCTGCAAAAAAAAAAAATGCGTGAGAAATTGTAAATGGAGAGAACATTTTGAGTGTATATTGCCAATTACATTTAGCAAATAATAATAAAGACATCTGGGAGTGCAGTATTAATAGTAAAGTACCCTTTGGAACTCTGTAAATAGACATTATAAAAATCTTAGTAATCTAACAAATTCTGTATAAGATCTCAGCCTGATTTTGTTATTGGCAAAGAAATTAAAAATGAGCATCAAATTTGTTTCTCTGTCTCTTTTCAGTAATGAACATATAATGTCATCCTTGAGATAGTGAAATGAAGGAAGTCTTCAATTGAACCCTTGGTAACAACTGCAGAATATCCGTACCACTTCAAATTCTTTTTTATAATTATAATTTTGATATTTTTCAAAGCATATTGTTAGTGCTCGATCACATGTAATATCTAGAGTCGATCACATGCCGGGTACTTCAGTTGTGGGACTGCAGGTTTTCTGTTCCACATGATCACTAATAATGGTGATACTGTTATTTCTAGAGGACTTTCCTGTATGAGTAGTTGAGAGAATCGTCTTGTTGAGATGCACCTGTGACAGAGATGCAGCGCCAATGCTGTGCGTAAGAGAAAGAAATCTTTCAAATGTATTCTAAAGAAAGACACTTTCTTCAAACCTTTACTTACCAATATCACATACTCTCTGGCAAAACAAAATGAGCTCTGCGTCTCCTGGCATAAATGAAAAGCTTATTTTTAAATGCCATATGTTGCTACGATGCATGCTGTGTTTTTAACGATTATCGCACATGCAAGCAAAATGCTGTATTAGTTTTATATTCGTGTAATTCCTGATTATCACAAATACACACAACAAAAGACAGTTACAATGTTAGGGATTGCCAGAGCTACAAAGAATCTCAAAAAGTTCTCTAACCTGGCATCTCATCTTTACAGACAATTAAATTAAGTCATCAAAGACAGACAGTAGCATTTCCTTTTCAATTTAATAAGTATTTATGGAGGTCCACAATGCGACCTATACTATAGAAGATAAATGTTAAAGAGCTTGATGTCATCCTATTCTTAAGGGATATACAATATTTTTTTAAAGAGATAGAAAATAAATAATAGTGTATTTATGTTGTGTATATCTTAGAATGGCATACTGTGAAAGTTCTCACATTTCAACATGCCTCAGAACCCCACATTGCTAAAACACAGGTAGCTGGGCCCCCACCTCCTATTTCTGATTCAGTAGGTCTAGAGTAGGACCCAAAATTTTGCATTTTCAATGAGTTCCCAAGTTTTGCTGATGCAGCTGGCTCCTGACTATGCTCTGGGAACCACTGCAGTAAAACAGAGGTGTTAAAGATGCTGGCCCTGGAGTTCAAGCGCAGAGTTTGAATCCTGACTGCATCATCTAGAACAAGCTACTTATTTTCACGGCCTCAGTTTACTCCCCTGTAAAATGGAAACAGTAACAGTACTTACCTCAAGTGTTATTGTGGGGATTAAATGAGATAATGCTTGTACAGCAATGGAACAGTGCCCGGCACATAGCAAACACACAGTAAGTGTTCATTATTGATGCTATTTTATATTAGTTCCTACATACCAATTCCCAGACCAGTACTGGTGTGTGAATATATATAAATGATAGTATAAAGGTACAGAATGTCTTTTCTTAGGGATAATTTTCTTTTACCTTAACATAACATTCTACCTAATTTTAATGTTGGAATATATTTATGTGTATGAAAAAAATAGTAATAGGAATTGGCATTTATCTTGAATACTAAGACCTCGGTAATACCATAACATGCTCCCCATTGTAATGTGGGGTTGAAATTGAATAAACAAACAGAGAGGAGTTAGGATTGAGAGTTTACCAAGAGGATTGTGAGAGTGTCATCCAGATGATAATACCTGGAGGCCCACAAATCTAAGAAAGGAGATGGGGAGTTCCTACCTCAATGACACTCATTTGTGGTAAGAGTAGCAGCTGTGGGAAGGGGGCAGGAGGTCAGTGTGCAAGAATGAGATGCACAAAATACAATGCTGGCTCCGTCTGACTCAGTCTATGCCACAGAACAGGAGCTGAGATGTGCCTGGGTGTCCTCACTGTGGCGTCACTGAATAGGTAGGTATACAGTGCAGCACATCATCCCTGTTGCCATAGCAACTTTAAGGCAAATCTACTTGGGGACTTCACCTGAGAAGTCAGGGCCTAGAGCCCTACTCTCACCACCTGATTTATGATTTTTTCTAATAAAGGGTTCAATGAGGCAGAACTAACTTGAAAATTCATTCTATTCTGCCAGAGTGGGAATGTAGGTGATCTCCTGGGCTTAGGGGATAGGCCTGGTGTGAAAGTCAAATGCTTCTGTCCTGGCTACCCTGGTCTGTGTTCAATTAGCAGGAAAAATACACTTAAGCCGCGTGAAGCTCTCAGAGATAAAGTACAGAATTTCTGCAGATACTTTGACCTAATTGTGTTAGCCCTAATTAACCACATTCTCATGTCATTGGATGAGAAAGAACAATTCTAAGCAAAGATTTTAAAGAAACATTTTGTTAAGGTCTACTCCAACCTTGTTAGATAACGCTCAGGAATTGGAATCAGGGAGATGGTAGAATTCAGGAGAGGAGTACGCGTTAGTGGTGTGTTTGGGGCCCACTAATAAGAAATAACCCACTCAACATCACTAAGCATCCCCGTTTGAGCATAAACATGGCTCCCCAAGTTAGCCACGGCTAAGGACCTGCTTCAAGGTAGACAGAACTCAGTAACTAAATGTCATGGAAAAGCACTGTGTTAGGGAATGGGAGAAAACATCGGCAAACCATATATCTGATAACGGGTTATTGTTTAAAATATATAGGGAACTCCTACAACTCAAAAGCAAAAAAAGGAAACAAACCCAAATAACCCAGTTAAAGAATGGGCAAAAGACCCAAATAGACACTTCTCCACCATATAAATGGCCAAAAGGCATATGAAAAGATGCTAATATCACTAATCATCAGAAATGAAACTCAAGGCTACATTACCTCATACCTGTCCATTGAGGAACCAACTGGGTGGGACACACTTCAAAACTGTCCCTTCAAAGAGCTGCTTTTAATCCACCCTGGCAGCCAGGAGAATGCACCTGGCAGACCAGCTACTCAGGGAGCTGATTGGCTGAGGGCCCAGGGCCAGTGCAGAGAAATTCCTGGCCACATGTATGCCGAGACCACTCCTCCCACGGGCTGCTCCCTCTAATAACCTGGTGTGGCGGGGATACGGAGGCGGACCTGTTCCTGAGCCACGTGGACTCCTTTCTGGGAGACTTCGGCGTGAGGACTTCCTGACGGTGCTCCCACCATGTAGGATGCACCCACCAAATTCCTGGTCAGGGATTTCCCCAGGTCATACTTGCATCGGGGTCTCACCGTTCTCCCAGCTTTCCTGGCCCCTTCCTATGTCCTTTCACAGGTCATTTCCCTTTTCAATCCCCCGCCTTAGCATCTGCTTCTCTGATGAACCAAGGAAACTCCTCCCCCACAGCCCACCACTCCTTGGTTGACGGTCGCACATGGGGGCTTTAACTGTCCAGCATTTTCAATGAGGCCCAGGCACTGGCTCCGTGTCTGAGGAGCAGCAGACCCCCGCAGGCCAGGAGATGCAGGAAATCTCCCAGGAGGGGACTGTCAGTGAGCCCTGGGTGAGCATATGGGCAAGGCGTTCACAGTGACTGTGTTTGCTCCAGGCGTTATGGTTTGGTTATCTGCGCAAGAGTGCACATAGGCTGTTGTGCTCTGTGAATGTGACCAGGGGAAAGGAGGGCTTTAGGCAAGGATATTCCCAGGCATCTGTTGGGAAACATAAATATACTCCACGATTAGGGTGACTTTGCTTTTACCTTTTCCACTGTATCTGGAGGTTTATTTCATTTTCGTCCTGCTCCTTTTCTCAGGACTTCCCAATTTGACTGGTGGTTATTGATGAAAATGGGAAATGCTTCATGTTCAGCACATTTACATCTTCTGGTAACAAAAAAGATATAAGAAGATTTTAAAGAGGAGCTCTTAGCAATGAGTCTAATAGGAGGCATTCAATAGTGTTAGTTTTCTTCCTATTCAGCCCCCTGGGGACAAAGGACCATATGCATAATAGGTAAGGTGCTGAGAGTCATATTCCTTGTGTGGTCATAACCAGGATCCAAATGATGTAATTATATGAAAGCACTGCTGTAAACATAAAGGGCTAATAGATGTTAATTTGAGATCTTTGCAACTCATTATTGCACTGGTTCAGCTGGACCATGGGTCAAGGCAAATTCTCAGAAGCAGGATACCTGCAAAGAGGAAAATTTTCCTAGAACATGGTTAGTATATAATATAACATAATATTTTCTTTAAAATGTGTGTTTCACTCTATTACCTTACTTTAAACACAACCTAAAACTCCTTTATGATATTCAGACAATAAAAGCAATTTTTAGCTATCGAGAAAACATTCCATTCCATATGTCAGACAACGTACCATTGGTTGTAATTCCAGCATCCCTGAATGTTCTACATTTATTTGTAATTTAATAGAATCAATCTTCTGCCTTTGGGATATTATAGTACAATTTCATGTGTACCATTAAAAATATAGTTGATATATTCTACAGCCTGACTAGCTGCAAATGTAGAGAAATTATTGATGCTGCATGATCAAATGAAGAAACATGAAACCTTAAGAAAAATGAAAAATCTAATTTAAAAGAATGGAAAAGGCAGAGATAAAATCAGGACAGTGACTGATCCAGCACCATGCACTAATATATCTTTTTTACTTTTTCTTCTTAAACTGAACAAAAGAGGTAGGTCAGAATTTGCATTGGTGGGAATCACTCAGATCAAGAGATAGGAAGAAGGAGATACATATATTATCTGGTCAATTTTACCAGCTACAGTTCAATTCCTCAATGGTTCATCTGTCTTTTCTGAGCCATATTTGAACAAAGGTGACCCTCAGAACTCGTTACAGGACCTTGTTATTTGAAAAACATTTTATTTTTATATTTTCTTGAGACAGCCTCAAAGATTAATGTCTAAAATAAACACAGCTGTTGAAAAATTTTAAAGATACAATCAGAAAAGTAATTCAACATGTCCCCAATGCTTTTAACTCCAGTGATGAAATTCTAATCTGTAACAAACTTAGAAAAAAGCAGCAACAGTACTCTTATGTTTTCATTCCCCCTTCTGTATGTCTTTCAGCTAACAACTTTAGCTTAAATTTCGCCCAAGGCAGATTAAATTAAACTTCACTAGAATTCTGTAGGCATTCTCCTTCTCCCCTAACCATTCTAAGGAATATAGTTGGCACAAATTAAACTATTAAAGATGTCTCAGAGTACATAACCCATGGACACAGACAATAGTGTGGTGAAAGTCTGGGAGGGGTGGGTGTGGGGTGGATGGGGTCAATGGGGAAAAAACAACCAAGAGAACATCTGTAATACATTCAACAATAAAGATACATTTTTAAAAGTGTGTCTCAGATTTATCAGAATAATGCAATGCTATTCAAGCAAGAACAAAAAAGGGGCTTGGGCATGCTTAAGTCAGAGTCAGTTCTATTCGAGGCTCTACTATTCATTTTTTTAAAAAATCATTTGACCTTTGACCTTTCTTAGCTTCAACTGAGAAATGAGAGGGTTTAACTATCCCTGAATTCTAAAATACCATGTTCATATACCTTTAGTTTGTCTTATAATTGCTAATTGTGTCATCACTAGACTCTTTTGTTCTTACATTTACTGGTAGCCCAATACACAGCTCATAGTAGGTACTCAATTAATGTTTTTTGAATAATTACATGCAAGTAAATATAAGTCTCTCTCATTTTCTCTCCCCTCAAAGATGTGTTCAGTGAGAATATATGTTCGCTAACTAAATATGATAACTTATCTAACTGATGGTCATGGATGCCTGGCATGCCTGAGACCTCAGGAAACATCAGGATAATCCTATATAATAAAAGCCTACTATGCAAATCGACCAAACAGTGGAATGACCAGTTGCTATGATGTACACTGACCACCAGAGGGTAGCTCCTGCATTGAACTGCCCCCAGGTGGTCAGTGTGCTCCCACAGAGGGAGCACCGCTCAGCCAGAAGCTAGGCTTATGGCTGGCCAGCACAGCAGTGTGACAGGAGCCTCTCATGCCTCTGCTGCAGGCGGGCAGTAAGGAGTGAGGAGTCCTGGACTGTGAGAGCCCCAGACTGCAAGAAGGATGTCTGACTGCTGGCTTAGGCCCAATCCCCAATACACAACTCAGAGTAGGTACTCAATTAATATTTATTGAATAATTACATGTAAATAAATATAAGTATCTTTCATTTTCTCTCCCCCCAAAGGGCGATTGGGTCTAAACTGGCAGTGGGACATCCCCTGAGGGGTCCCCGAGAGGGTACAGGTTGGGTTGAGGACTCCCCTCCCCCAGTGCACAAATCTCATGCACCGGGCCTCTAGTATGAAATAAAAGGCATGTCTGGGTGTCTGGGTATCTCCTTACATGGGCAACAAATTTAAGGGATAAATCCTTAAATAACATGGGAATTGCATGCTTTTGTTTCTTATTAAGTGTAAATCCACAGCTCTTTAAGAACTTGAAGACCTAAATCACTCCGTTGAATTTATCAAATATTTAGAAGAGTACCATGCTCCCTAGGAAAAGACTGTTCAGTGCTATGTCTTGCATATATAATTTGACATCTTGTTGCAACATCAGAGTGTTGTGCTAAGCCACCACGTGCTCTTTTGGAATAATAAATGATGATAGGATTGAGCACCTCAGACAAATTTTCAAGTTTTATAAATATTTATGAAAATGAAGTCCACAAAGTTTATATCCTAAACTGGGAAAGAAATGCTGGCCCTATGCTAAATTAAAATATTTGGCCATATTTGGGAGGCACTAGTATATGTATAATTTTTGTCTTTGAAAATGAATGAGGTAGCTTCACATAAGGTATTACAAGGTGATAAAAATACTATTGGAATTATCCCACCTAAGTCTAGGGGAGTAAAACTATTCTGTATGATACTGTCATGGTAGATATGTGACATTTTGCATTTGGCTAAACCCTTAGGTTGAACCCTAATGTAAACACAAAAGGTGAACCCTGAGGTAAACTATGGACTTTAGTTCATGATAATCAATAATGGATCATCAATTGTAACAAATGTACTACATTAACAATCTAATAACATCTACACTAATAAAAGAGAAACATGAAAATTGGTGTCACTCAGCTACCCTTCCCATTGGCTAATCAGGGCGATATGCAAATTAACTGTCAGCCAAGATGGCGGCCGGTAGCCAGGCAGCTTGAAGCTAACAGGAGGCTTGCTTGCTTCAGTGACGGAGGGCTCCAACGTTCCCTGCCTGCCGCTGCCAGCCTCTGAGCTTGCAGTTTGAAACATTGTTACAAATATAGAAGCTAAACAAAACCCCAGAAACCTGCTTTCAGCCAGCCGGGATCTCAGAGGTGGAGTTGAAACAGTGTTTCGATTATAGAACCCAAACAAACCAGATACCTGCTTTCAGCAGCCGAGGCCTAAGAGCTGGAGCCAAGCCTCAGAGCTAAAGCTGGCCCAGAACAAAAAAAAAAGAAAAAAAAGGGGCAGTTGGGAGCTTCAGTCACCCGCCAGCCTGAAAACAGCCCTCAACCCCTCACCCAGACTGGCCAGGCACACCAGTGGGGACCCCCACCCTGAAGGGGGTGTGACCAGCTTCAAACAGCCATCATCCCCTCATCCAGGCTGGCCAGGCACCCCAGTGGGGACCCCCACCCTGATCCAGGACACCCTTCAGGGCAAACCAGCCGGCTCCCACCTGTGCACCAGGCCTCTATCCTATATAGTAAAAGGGTAATATGCCTCCCGGCACCGGGATCAGCGTGACAGGGGGCAGCGCCCAAACCCCCTGATCGCCCTGCGGCTCTGTGTGTGACAGGGGGTGGGGCCACAACCTCCTTATCTACCCTGCTCTGTTCGTGACAAGGGAAGGCGCCCCAACCCCCTGATCAGCCCTGCTCTGTGCCTGATAGGGGGGAGCTCCCCAACCCCCTGATCGGCCCTGCTCTGTGTGTGACAGGGTGTGGCACCAACCCCCGCCCCCCCCTCCCCCCCATGGGCCCTGCTCTGTGTGTGACAGGGTAGAGCCATAACCTCCCCATCGGCCCTGCCCTGAGTGTGACAGGGTGCTGCACCCCAACCCCCTGATCCGCCCTGCTGTGTGTGTGACAGGGGGCGGTGCCCCAACTCCCCTATTGGCCCTACTCTGCTTTATCTCGAGTTCAAAGAGAGTGTGACGTTAAAGTTGTAAATACTTCATTATAAGGGAAATTAGTCAAGCACTCTGAAAGTGTTTTTATTCTTAGTGTGGTATACAGGGAGATATTAGAATAAGTTTAATCAATTTATCAGTCATTGTTTTTATCCATGTTGTTTCTATATTGTGTCTTTGTTGTTGTTATATCATGTTGTTATTGTTTATTTATTAACGAATTTATATATTATTTTCATATACATTTTACTAATTTTATTTCATCTCTGACACTTCTATTATAGAGAAAGGGTAAATAGCGATATTAAAATATTTCTTCTAATTAATTTCTTTTCAATGTGCACAAATCTGTGCACTGGGCCACTAGTATGTTAATAATAATGGAAACTGAGTGATGGATAGAGGGATTAGGTCGGAACTTTCTCTGTACTATCTGCTCAGTTTTCTGTATACCTAAAACTGCCCTACAAAGAAAACCTATTAATTAAAAAAACAACAACTATTGAAGCTATTCCACCTAGAGCCATTCACTCAGCAAATTTCTATATCAACAATGAGCAAAATAGTTCATTTATATCATGAATGGTGATTATGCCCAAAGATAATGATGATTGAAGGTGAAGTATTTTGACATGACAAGTTCTTTACTGGCTCCAAACCCTGGATATAGAATACAAAGAGTCTTTATAAAGACCTACATTAATCTTTAAGGAGCGGCCTTCTCATTTGGTACCTTACACTTAGCTCTGTCAAATTCTGCATAGCTAAAGAATAGATTCAGAAGAAGATGTCCACTGTTCCGATAATGTAAAACAAACAGAACAGGTATCATAATAATACAGCAAAATGTCAGAGCACAGAAGAGCTAGAAGGAACCAAGGATACGACCCAGGTTAGCCCCCTCTTCTTAGGTAAGAAAAAAACGAGATACAAATCTAAGTCCCTGTGACATGAAAGGCCTATGGAAAAGAATTATTCTGGTCAAATTATAGGAATAGATGAGCTATTTCCCGAGCAACAGATTAATATTTAACCTGTGATCACTGTGAAGTTTATAGGCAATTGCATTTCCATTTTCATTTGGCTGCAAGAAAGTTCAGCACCAGATTTGTGGCCCGTTTCCAGCAGGTTTATAGGTTAAATCTTACTCCTGCCTAATCTTGCTTTCTGACTCATCTATGAAATTTTTTGACTTATTGCTCTCTTGCTGTATTGAATGTGAGACAGATGACCTTAAACAGTCCCTCTCCTGGCTCACTCTCTAATTCCCTTCCCTTCAATTGGGGAGAAATATGTGGATTAGAAGAAAACATTTCAAAAATGCTGATCCAAGGGAGATTGTTTTAGAATGGTGCCATGCATCTTACATGACCCAGAGGGAGGTCCACCTGGCCCCGCCACCAGGAATTAGACTTTGTAAAGGATGTTATCATCTCATAAGGAGTAAGATCAGAGTGATGCTAATTATGCAATAGTCATTCCTCCTGAAAGTAAACAAGTGTGCATGTACCCCCAGGTGACGCACAGGATGCTTATTGGGGTATAGAAACAAAACACTATAATTTTTATTGAGCTTTACAATATCAAAAATCAAAATCAAAACTGAGGTATCCTGTTACCTGTTTTGCTCACTTTACTGAAAATACAATAATTTGCATTTTCAAAGTTCCTCTGTAATATGAACTAACCTTTGCAACACCTCAGGACACAGAAGCTGTTATCTCCATTTCACAGTTGGAGAAGCTCTATTTTAGAGATGCAGACACCAAGACCGCACACATCTGAGTTCCTCAAGAAGGTAGAATTGGGGACCCAGTCAGAAATGTGGCTTTTGTACCGCCACGTTGACGGGGAGGCTGCTGTACTGGTAAAGCACTGTGAAACATTTTTGTGTATTTCCAGCTACTTGACAAATGGAAATTAAAGTAATAGCTCTTGCATGCTTTGTAATATCCAAACTTACAGGCCATGACCTACCAGTTAAAAAATAATGCTACCACCAGATTTATGAAGCCTTTCTCCAAACTATGGAACAGAGTTTGTATTCCAACACAGGTGAAAATGCTCGACTGTCTTCTATGCAAGACCAGTTTTAAGGGGGTCACGTGGCCATTAGGGGATTGACAGAGGCCTGCCAGTCCTCCTGGTTTTCATACACTGTCTCTTACTCATTTGCGGCTCTGCATTTATGTGGTAACAGCTCATCAGGCACTCATGACAATATTTGGCAGTTCACAGTTCACAGAGGCACTGTGCTCTGAGTGATGGGGTTTACAATATCTACATGGCTATGATTATAAAACTGTGCATGGGCCAGGGAAAGAAAATAACCCAGCAGATTATATTTCAATGCACCCATTAGAGGATCAGCATGAGACACCATCAGCAGTGGAGGAATTCATCAACTTCGTAGGCACCCAAGCAGTGTTAAAAGCTTTAACTTTACTAGAAATATAACAAGTAATAAAAACAGACAAGACCTGAAATGGTCTAATGGGCCTAGCACAAATGTGGCGGGAGATTAACAGCACTAAATTCTCAGGCGTGGAAACGTTCCCCCAACATTTGGTAAGCAGGTTCTTGAATTTCAGGGCCTTCGGTACAAATCTTCCTGTCAGCAGAAATGGGATCCTAGATGGTCAAACCGTCTTGGCTTTGCATAGTCACATGGAGTTGATATTCTTAAAAACTGTTCAAGTTCTTACCTTAATGCATTTCACCTTAACGCACAGCCTTACATCCTTTTCAATCCATTTGTCACTGTTTTATCTACCTATTGATGAAAATATCTGTGTTCGTACAGATCACACTCGGATCTAGGAGCATCTATTGGGGCCTCCGAGAGTATTTATTTATTTTATTTTATTACAACATGTTGGAGACATATAGAATGATATAAAAACAATATAATAAATTCCATCTCACTCACTATCCAACTAAAACATTATATTGTCAATACATTTGAAGCCCTCTCTAAGCTCTTTCTCAGATGCATTCTACCCTTTACTCTCAGCCATAACCGTGGGGCTGAATTTGGGATTTATCATTCCTCATGCCCAGTTAATGTGCAGATAGTGAACAGCTCGTGTATAGACACTCTATATACTAAATGTGTATCTGTTAGCAATATTTACTATTATTTTGCCTATTATTAAGATTTATAGAAATAGAATCATTTACGTGTACTATAGGTATACTTCTGCAACTTGCTTTTTTTTGTTCAACATTATTTTTGTAAGATGCATCCATGTTGACACCTATGGATTGAGTTCATTCATTTTCATTACTATATAACTTTGTACAGCAATACCATAATTTATTTAACCATTCCCCTAAAGATGTTTTCTATTAAACAGCTTGTGAATATTATATAAGCTACAAGCAAATTTCTGTCATTTTCAGTGTGCACTAATGTTACTGAAGAAATCATCATATGGATATTGGTGGGATGTGGTCCCTGAGGCAGATCTTGAAACATATGCACTGCCTGTTTTTGAATGTTTGTGGCTATGTCATTTTTTTTTTTTTGCAGGGGAGGGGGGCAATCATATAATACCTGCATGATCAGAATTATTATTTTATTATCGTTATTATTATATTTTGTTCTGAAATAGGTAGCCTATGTGTCTAAGGCCACTGGCATTGCCTTATTCTTCTAAGTATTCTTAACACCTAATTTAGTGTCTTAATTATATCCATAAACATTCATAAGTAATCTTCATTTGAGAATAGAATGGATGCTTTGTGGACACATTTCTACTGACCAAACATAACTATGGAGAGGGAAACTTCCTCTCCAGAGTATCAACTTTAACAAGTACAAAAGCATGACATATAAGGGTAGATCAAAGACCAAGAGAAAAAGAATGCCGGTGAGTCCCATATGTAATCTGAATCCAGTGTTTTCCTAATATTTCAAACATGGGCAATTATGTTATTTTTTAATACTTTTGTATTACAATAACTAACAGTGCTACTGCAATCTGCCTTCTCTTAGGTGTTTCAAAGTTAAAATTTCGGGTTTATTTTCAAGTAGCAAGGGAATAGTATATGTAAAAAACATTGAAGCAGAGGCAGAGAATAATTCTAATTCACAATAAATAACTTAAACAAGAGTGGTACAACTGATGCATAGTTACATAGCCATCAATGATTCCTGTCCAACAAGTCACTCATTTAAAATAAAATGCATTTTCAATCAATAGGTGAAGTGCTTATTACCTTACAATGCCTCTGGGAGGACAAAGGGAAAAACCGAAAGCAAAAATCAGCAACCCATGGCATATGATTGCTGCTACAATCCTTCTTCCCACATTAAAAAAAAAAAGATAATTTGTTTTCTTTTGTTTAAACAATTTTCGATTATAAAAATAAGACATGGTAATTTTGGAAAACTTCAACTATCCAAAAAATTACAAGTAAGAAAATAAATTTTAATACTAATCTTATTTTTCAGATATAACCATCATTAATATTTTAACATATCTTCATTCTTTATCTATGCATATGTGTATACATTTTTAATAAAACATGAACATGTTACAGAAATTATCACCTTTTCAACTTAGCAATATATTATGCATATTTTTTGTCAGCATTCTTCTTTTTTATCCTCATTTTTAATAGCTCCATGTTATTCCATCATGTGGATGGGCCATAATTAGTTACTATGCCTCTAATTTGAACATTTGTTTCGAGTTTTTTACCCATATCATCAATGATATAGTAAGCATTTTAATTATAAACCTTTGTATACATTCATGATTCATCTAGGATAAATTCTTAGAAATGCGATAGCTCAATCTAAAGCCACACACATAATATTTTTCTTATGTGCTGCCAAATTGCAGTCCAAAGAACTTGCACTGATTTTCACCTTGGCCACCACAGTTTGGGAATGCTCATTTTTTCAAACAATAATTTTAGTACATTGCTTTAGAGACCTCAAGTCTTCACTACTCCCTATGTCTACACCCTTTGCTATGTGACTTTGCCATGGCCTCCTGCTGTGCCTGGGCATAATTCCCTGCTTCTGACTTTGACCGTGTGAACTTCCTCAATGGGATATTAACAGTAATGATGCATGGAGAGTCTTCAAAAGTGCTTTCCTGATTGGGCTTGCTCTCTTGTGCCTCTGCCATCACCATGAGATGACACTGCCTAGGCTAGTCCACTGGTCTCAGGAAGAAGCTAAGAGACAAGCACAGCAAAACCACCCTCCATTCAGCCATAGAGTGTGTGACTGAGTCCAGCAGAGACCAGAAAGTCTACTCAATTGAGCCCAGTTGAGATTAGCCAACACCCAGCTGATCTAAAGACTTGTGAAAAGTAATAAATTATTATAGTTAGCCACTGAGTTCTAGGGGTAGCTTATTATGCAGCAATTGCTAACTGATATAGTTGCCAATGCGACTCTCCCCACAAACAACTAAAATTTAGATAGAAGTTTACAGATCACAAAGTATTTTCCTTATATACCCTTATTCACTATTAACATGATTTTATAGATCAGAAAATCAGAGTTCAGGAAGGTCGTAATTTACCCAAGTGCTCCCATTTATTAAGTGCCAGAGTCAGGGTTCAAGTAGAGATCTTATGATCATGCCCTTTTCTCTATTTCAAACTTTTTTCTGTGAAGAACCAGATACTACATTATTTTAGATTTTGCAAGCTATACAGTCTCTTGTTGCAACAGCTCTACCATTGTATCACAAAAGCAGTCATAGACAATACCTAAATGAACGGGTGTGGTTGCACTCCAATAAAACTTTATTTACAAAGACCATCTTGGCCACTCCACAGGAAATGTCTGGAAGTTGTACCTCAAGTCAATGGGTACAACTTCCCTCATCAGTGCTAATGCAGGTGCTGAAAGTTTGGCACTTTGGCTTCCAAAGCATACAGACTATTTATCTAAAATATATCTCTATATCTATGTCTATAGCTATAGATGTAGATACATACACATATACATACACCTAAATCCTGGTATATATCTCAGTCCTCTATCTATATTTATATCTATATTTATACATATATAGCTCAAGATTTCACAGGTTCAGAAGTGACAGCGATTCATTTTGTTCAATTTCATTTGAAAACTGAAGCTACCAGAGAACCACACAAAACAACACACACACACACACACACACACACACACACACACGCACACACCCAAACAGCTACTGGTAATATACCTCCTTGAAAGCAATCACAGGTCGAAGGCCTATTGCTGCAAAGGAGATGATGGTTGAAAAAATGTATAAACGGCTGCTGGTCAATCGTGAAAATAGAAAATAACTGAGCAGAATCCATCAAAATAGGTGATGTGTGAAAATGAGAATTTCCTAACTTGGTTCACAAAGGGGCGATTTGAAATGAAAACCTATGAATGCATGAATGAATGAATGAGTGATTGAAGAGGTGCTCAGGGAGCTAATGTCAACCCAACTCGATCTCAGTAAAGGTTAATTGAGACAAGGCAGCTGTCTCATCCGCTGGGGGTGCCGCTCATATTGAGAGGCTTGGCAGCAACGATATTCTGCACAGTTTTAAAGGGATCAGAACCATTTTCAGTGATCTTTGGGTTTAGAAGAGCAAAGCTGTAGGACTACATTGTGTAGAAAGGAACAAGGGGCTATGCTGAATTTTAGGATTGAGCCTTGTCTCTTTTATTTACTAGTTGTGTGTCTTTAAGGGAGTTTTAAGCTCCTACCTTAGGCTTTACTCAAGAATATGTGAAATGAACATAAGAATAGATGCTGCCTCATAGAATTCTTTTGCAGATTAAATGAGGCGATTCACTTACTATGCTTAGCTTCATCCCTGGCCATATGAAGAAATTGATAAATTATTAGCTATACAGTGCTGGGTGCTAAGGATAAAACAGGAACTCTGCCCTTGAGAATCTCAGAGTCTAGTGGGAGGCACACACCCATAAACAGGCCACAACAATAAAGTGTGAGACATACCATAACAAAAACGTTTATGAGAAATCCTGGGAAGCGAGGGGGGGGAGAGAATGACAAATCCTCTGTATTGATAGTTAGAGGTTCTGTGTGCACGAATTTGTGCACATTGAAAGGAAATTAATTAGAAGACAGAGAGAGAATTGTGAATGCTGTTGAGTCAATCTATATATATAAAAAGAGGTAATACACAAATTAGGCCAAGACGCCATAACAGGTCACAACCAGACTGGAGGAGGTTGCGTGGGCAGGTGAGGCCTGGAGTGGAGATGGAGACAGACACAGGGGGGTCTGCTCAGCGCAGCAGCTCCGCAGCCTGGAGAGGACACAGGCATGGGGGCAGGGGAGGCTGGGGGCTGGCTGAGCTGCCGCACTGGCTGGGGCAGCCCTGGAGCGAACATAGGCAGGGGGGCAGCGGGGAACCTAGGGCGGAGGTACAGGTTATGGGCTGGATCCCCAGTGGGGGGTGTGCAGGAGGCATCTGATCAATAGTTCTCTCTCATCATTGATGTTTCTATCTCTTTCTCCCTCTCCCTTCCTCTCTCAAATAAATAAAAATATATTAAAAAAACGAAGAATCACAAGTGAGTGGAAGGAGAAGGCCCACCCCCCATCACCAAATGTGCTATTGTCAGAGTACTGCTGGGGGAATTCAACTTCCCTAAGGTAGAATGAAGAACAGGCCTCAGAGTCGTTCTACCAAGGGAAGGTGGGCTGGCTATTCATGCACCAACTTGTGAAATTATTTTTTAAATTAAAAAAATTTTTGAAATTGAAATACATTTGACATGGAACACTGTAAATGTAAAGTTGACTTTATGATTTACATATTATCATACAATTATCATTGTAGTGATAGCACCTCTATCACATAATTATCATTTTTGTTGTTGTGGGAATCAAGATCCAGTCTCTTAGCAAGTTTAATGATACAACACAATATTGTTGTCTATATTCAGTAGGCTGCACGTTAGGTCCCTATCACATTTTTGTCTACTAGGTGTACCATTAAATAACAGCTCATCTATCCCACCACTTTCCAGTCACTGGTAACCACCATTGTACTCTGTTTTTATGGATTTGGCTTTTGTAGATTCCACATTGAAATGATATCATACAGTATTTACTTCTCTATGATTTATCTCATTTAGCATAATGACCTCAAGATCTATCTATGTTGTGAATTGCAGGATTTCCTTTGTTCTCATGGCCAAATAAAATTCTATTATACACACACATATATGCACATACATACATACATATATATGTATGTCTATATAATCACATTTTCTTTATCCATTTACCCACTGACAGGCACTTACAACATTTCCCTATCTTTAATCCCTATTGTGAATACCGCTGCAATAAACATGGGAGGGCATATATCTCTCTGACAGGTTGTTTCCATTTCTTTTGGCTATATACCCAGAAGGGAAATTGCTGGATCACATGGTGAACTTCATTGATTGAAAGTTGTCCCTGAAGATGATAAAACACTCAGCTCTTCCAGGCTGCCCCACTCACAGGCTGAGTAAGCTCCCCTGGTTCTGGAAAAAGCTGCATGGCACAGAGCCTGAGACCATGGGCACTGAGGCAGGAAGCCATCTTTGTGTAGAAAATGCCCACAGCTACAGGTGATATTGCAGATCCAGGTGACACTTGGAGATATGAGGCAGGGCATCAACAGTGTCTGCTGCTGCACACTCAAAGCCTCTTATTTATTTACTAGTAGCCTGGTGCACGAATTTGTGCACATTGAAAGGAAATTAATTAGAAGAGATATTTTAATATCACTATTCACCCTTTCTTTATAAAGAAGTGTCAACCAAATTCACGATCCACAATGACAGATGGAAATACATGCGTGCTATTGGTGCCAGTGAGAGCTTTATATGTATTGTGCATGCGTGAGTCAACTTAGCCTTTTATAGATATAGAATAATTAGACCTGATTTAGCTAAACTTTTTCCATCCCAGTGAAGCACCCCAACTTCTCTTTCAGGTAATTGTCAGCAACACAGCAATAAATATCAACACAAAGCAGATTATTATTGTAGATCATGCAGGGAGAACAAAGGGTAAAATATTTAACTGCAACAGTGTTTGACTATACTGTATTTCACACAGTGAGAAAACCAGAAGTCATTTTCAAGGTCCACCATGTCTTACTTCTTTTCAGTCAGGTCAAGTTTCTAAGCTTTCTAAATCTCCATTTTCCGGCTAATGAAAATAGGATTCCACCAAGTCTCCTATCTACCTACTCCAGGACTTCTGTGAGGAAAAAATGAGATGAGGCACAGGAAAACGCTTCACAGACGTGTGGTTAAAGTGTAAAATGTTTCCACCTGTGTTCCTGGGCTGAAGAAACTGCAAGGAGGCTAGTCATTAGGGAGAGGAAGCCAGGCATTGCTTCGTGACACCATTACCCAGATGGACACTTAGCATATTAGCCTTTTATATATATAGACTAGAGGCCCGGTGCACAAAAATTTGTGCACTCGGGGGGGGGGGGGGGAGGGTGTCCCTCAGCCCAGCCTGTGTCCTCTCGAAGTCTGGGACCCCTCAGGAGATAACGACCTGCTGGCTTAGGCCTGCTCCTGGGTGGCAGAGGGCAGGCCCAATCCCTAGGTGCAGCCCCTGGTTGGGCTCAGAGCAGGGCCGATTGGGGAGTTGGGGCACCGCCCCCTGTCATGCACAGAGCAGGGCGGATTGGGAGGTTGCGATGCCACCTTCAGTCACACTCAGGGTGGGACCGATTGGGGGGTTGGGGCACCGCCCCCTGTCACACTCAAGGCAGGGTCGATGGGGAGGTTGTGGCGCCACCCTCTGTCACGCACAGAGCAGGGCCAATCAGGGGGTTGGGGCGCTGCCCCCTGTCACACACAGAGCAGGGCCCATCAGGGGGTTGGGGAGCTCCCCCTGTCATGCACAGAGCAGGGCCCATCAGGGGGTTGGGGAGTTCCCCCATGTCACGCACAGAGCAGGGCCCATCAGGGGGTTGGGGCGCTGCCCCCTGTCATGCACAGAGCAGGGCCCATCAGGGGAGTTGGGGCACCACCCCCTGTCACACACAGAGCAGGGCGGATCAGGGGGTTGGGGCGCCGCCACTGTCACACTCAGGGCAGGGCCGATGGGGAGGTTATGGCTCTACCCTGTCACACACAGAGCAGGGCGTTTGGGGGCGGGGGGGGGGGGGTTGGGGCGCCGCACCCTCACACACAGAGCAGGGCCAATCAGGGGGTTGGGACGCCGCACCCTGTCACACACAGAGACGCAGGGCAATCAGGGGGTTTGGGTGCTGCCCCCTGTCACGCTGATCCGGTGCCAGGAGGCCTCGCGGCTCCACTGATCCTGGTGCTGGGAGGCATATTACCCTTTTACTATATAGGATAGAGGCCTGGGGGCCGGCTGGTTTGCCCTGAAGGGTGTCCTGGATCAGGGTGGGGGTCCTGGCCAGCCTGGATGAGGGGCTGATGGCTGTTTGCAGCTGGTCACACAACCTTCAGGGTGGGGGTCCCCACTGGGGTGCCTGGCCAGTCTGGGTGAGGGGCTGCTTTCAGGCTGGTGGTTGTTGACTGAAGCTCCCAACCGCTCCTTTTTTTCTTTTTCTTTTATTTTTTATTCTGGCTCTAGCTCTGAGGCTTTGGTTTGTTTGCGTTTTATAATCGAAACAATGTATAACTCCAGCTCTGAGATCCCGGCCGGCTGAAAGCTGGTTTCTGGGGTTTTGTTTAGCTTCTATATTTGTTACAATGTTTCAAACTGCCAGCTCAGAGGCCGGCAAGTCAGGCGGGGAACGTTGGAGTCTGCAATCACTGGAGCAAGCAAGCCTCCCTGTTTGCTTCCAGCTGCCTGGCTGCCGGCCACCATCTTGGCTGACAGTTAATTTGCATAAGGATATGCTGATTAGCCAATGGGAAGGGTAGTGGTCGTACGCTAATTACCATGTTTCTCTTTTATTAGTGTAGATTATTTTTGTCTATATATTAGAAACAAAAATAGAATGCATAAAGGAGAATTTGCAAATGACAACTAAATGTGGAGCATAATCTTTGATTAGATCCAAGATTTTTAAAATGCCACTATAAAGGATATTAGGATGGTTTAAATGAAATAAATTAAATATGGTCAACCTATTAAGTAACATTATTGCATCAATATTCAATTTCTTGGGTATGATAATGATATTTTGCCTATTTAGAAGGTGATCCTTGTTCTTAGGAGATACATGCTGAAGGATTTATGGGTAAAGTGAAGTGATTCTTCAACTTTCAATTGTTTCTGAAAAAAATGAAACACACATCATATGGAAAGCAAGAGATAAAGCAAATGTGGCAAATTTTAACAATTGGTGAGTCTGGGATAGGGTATACAAGTGTTTACCCTATGCTCTTCTTTAATAAATTTTATGTTGTCTTCACAATTTTTTTCAAAATAGAGTAAGGAAAGTTGTAAACAGCAGAATGTGTTTCCTACAGGTACTGTGAGGGTGAGAACTCCTGGGAGAGCAATGTGCAGTGTGGCTGAGAGCAGACTTGGTCCAGGTTGCCTGAGCTCAACCTCAGACTCTCCCAGTAGCTAGCTGGGTGATCTTAGGCAAGGGATTGGGGTGCCTAAGATTCCTCACCTGCCACCCAGGACTAATAAAAATACCTTCTTGATGAGATTGTTGTGAGGATCATACGGGATAATGCATAAACAGCACTGAGAAAAGTGTCTGGCATATGGTAAATACTTAACCAATGTTATGTATCATCATCATCATCATCATCATCATCATCATCATCATCATCACCCTCATTGCCACAAGTGACCATACATCCTAGTTTTCTACTGTTCTCTCAAAAGGGTCCCAACTTGGGGAATAGATACAATCATTCCAGCATTATCTCATCAAAATGCTGGAGGGCTATTAAACAAAATTATGTAAGAACAGTGACACTTTCATAGCTGGTACTGTCAGTTCTCTTCATCTTCCCTGAGCCCTCATTCCACCTGGGTCAGCAGCAAGACAGGGTGGCACTAAGTTGCAGGCTGGGAGCCGCTGAGATGAGAGCACAGTGGGGCTCAGCACCAGGCACAGCAAGTAGGGTGATGCCCAACAAAAGTCAGAGAATAGAGGATCCAGCCACGAGGCAACAGGGCCTGGAAGGACCAAAGAAATGGGGGACCAATAGGGTGGCCCCAGGCATATGGAGGAGGAGGAAAGCAGTGGCTTAGTGCAATTATTACCAGGGGTAAGAATTGGCCAAAGGGAAATAGGCAGATGGTGCAGTAGGTGGGAAGCCCAAGCAGACCAGGAGAATGGTGACCCCTGTGTATTTAGGTTTCTAAGGCTCACATTCACCCTGCCTGGTGAAGGACCCTGTCCCTAAAGCTGGTCCGTGTAGTTCAGG
This sequence comes from Myotis yumanensis, assembly GCF_028538775.1. Taxonomy (NCBI): domain Eukaryota; kingdom Metazoa; phylum Chordata; class Mammalia; order Chiroptera; family Vespertilionidae; genus Myotis; species Myotis yumanensis. The sequence goes on from NW_027223759.1 coordinate 11,830,743, forward strand.
GGCAGTGTGGTGAAGAGGAGAGTTCTCAAGTCAGGAGACCTAGACCTCCGTCCCAGCCCTGCTACTCACTTGATGAGAGACCTTTGGCAGATGACATTCAATCTCTAAGCCTTGATTTCTGTATCTATAAAAATGAGGCAGCAGTTCCCAGGTCCCATCTAACCCTGTAAAGACAGAGGGGTGTAAAGCACAGACTCTAGAATCAGTCAGAGCTGGTTCCACTCCTCAAGGGCAAATCGCTCAACCCTTCTAAGCCTACATTTCCTCCCCTGTTACACGGGGGAAATGCTCATCCTTACCTATAGGGATGCCATCAAAATTAAAAGAGGTAAAGCATCAGCAAAGTGCCTACCACAGAGGCACTTATAATATTGATTGGATTCAGCTACAGATAACATAAATACTCTCAACTAGCAGTGACTTTAAAAGATGCAGTTGATTTCTCTCCAATGTTCAAGACGTCCACAGCTGCCAGCCCAGGGGTTATCCAGCATTCCCCGGTGCTGGGGACTCAGGGGCTGTACATCCTGTTGCTCTCTGCTGAGTGGTTGCCTTTGCCAAGGTCATCAAAGGGTCTAGGATGGATACAGGGAAATGTTATCTTTATTTTGGGCAGCGGTCAGTTGAAAACCAGGAAATTTATAGATCTCTGTCCCAACCTTCACTAAGTATTAGTGATGGTATTTGCATCATTATTTGCACTGTATTGTGGTATTTTGTATATGTTTGCTTTTAATGGTATAATGATTCTACGGTATCAGAGTTAAATGGCTCCAGAAGCTCAAATTGGAGAGATTAAAGAGAACTATCAAGGAGATTTTTATAAAAATGGATTCCTGCCCTGGCCGGTTTTGCTCAGTGGATAGAGCATTGGCCTGCGGACTGAGGGGTCCCAGGTTCGATTCCGGGCAAGGGCATGTACCTTGGTTGCGGGCACATTCCCAGTAGGGGGTGTGCAGGAGGCACCTGATCAATGTTTCTCTCTCATCGATGTTTCTGACTCTCTATCCCTCTCCCTTCTTCTCTGTAAAAAATCAGTAAAATATATTTTAAAAAAATGGATTCCTATTAGAATTTTACTTTTACCCCAGACACTGGGAATTTTAAGGATAAAGACAGAAGTGGCACTCTGGCATCTGATTTCATATTCACAACAATGTGGAAAAAGTGGATTATGGCATAAAATGATTATGAGACAATGGTTTGGTTGATGAACTAAAGATGATGTAGAAGAGAAATCAAGCAGCCATAAGGCTCTTAAATTTCTGGGAATAGTACATTTATTTTAATAGCATAAAATGGAAATCAATTCCAATTTCAAATAAAGAATATATGTATTGGAATTAAATGCTCTTAAAATGTTTACGCTACATTTTGACTCTAAAAGGAAGAGAAAATATAGAGAAGAGTATGTGATATAAGAAGCACTATATTAAAACACAGGAATCCATTCTTCAGTGTAGATTTTTAAAATTGGCATCATACGAGTGAATAAGACACATGCATTATAATAAACTAGACATTAGAAAACTGAGAAGTGAACAATAAAAATACATGGCTCTAAAGTTAACTGTTTAAAAATGGCAAAATATGGAAGATACATATCCAGATTCCCTTCTCCCAAGCCATGTTTAATGTTATCTGAAACTTTCATTTGCTCAGATGGACATGAAAACCTAAACACAAAACTGAAACTCTGAAAGCCATACATAGTTTCCAGAGACACAGCAGGATCCTAAACTTTGTCCCTTTTTAACTTTGTAACCTTTAATCATCAGTAATTATTAGTCTGTTTGATCATTTCTTATCAGTCTTCTCTTCTGCATGATCTAAATACAACAAGAATGATTGTAGGAAACCGCTCCCTTCTATACAGTCACCATCCCTCCTACACACCCACCTGGCAGGGTATTAACAGGCCAGTCAGGGAGCACAAGCAACACAGGGAGACATCAGCAAGATTAAATAGTGCCATCAGCCTCTGCAGCATGCTCCCCACTGTGCTGCTCCACACCCAGGCGCTTTTAAACCTAGATCTCCTAGGGATTTTTTGTGCAAAACTAACTCTTCTTCCTTGCATCCCATCAGAAATAGGATGTAGTATTTGAGAGGCAGAGACCCCAGCTACTTCCTTGATTTCAATAATTTTAAGCTCACCGCTTCAGCGGTGGCTCTTCCTCTACGGTGCTGGCAATAACTGGGGTTCAGTCCTAGGGAAGGAAGCTCACCCTTCTATTAGTCCCTAGTACCTCGCCATCCCTAGTGGGTCCCCTAAACTGCCTACACAGGTAAATGGTCTCCTCACTAAATTGTCTCTGTGATCATACTTTCGAATGGTTCCTGTATCCTGCTGGGACAGTGACTGATACTGGCGTTTAATAAAAAATGGGTACAATCTATGTTTTTGGATGGAGGATTAAACAAAGAATATAGGTAAAGATTGGAACAGGGGCTGAGATGTAAGAGCTCAACAAACATCAGCTATTATCATCTTGTTCTCCATCCATCTCTGAAATCTTAAGTTTTCTGACTTGCTTCCCACCTCAACCTAGAAATCAACCTTCAGTTCCCCTCTATCTCATGCCTACCTCCACTCCAAACCCCTCCCTGGCCCATGGTTTAAGACCCCAGTGTTCCAGATTATCCAGTAGGGAGACTGAACAAGATCCAACTTTTCTAAAAATAAACATATTCACACTGTTAAATAAAATCAATCAAAAAAATTACCCACAGAATTAGAAAATACATTGAGTGACCACATCATTAACTCTCACTCATGAATTATAGCTTTAGCATATGCATGCAACAGAGTAGTTTGTGAAGAAATAGATGAAAAGCTAATTGTAAACCTCTTAACAAGAGCTTCAACCTCAGTAAATCATAAAGGGAGGAACAGACTGGGATAATAACACAGACTAGTAATGGTAAAAGCCATAAATTTCAGTTTGTCAGATTAATTGAAGAGACTCATAAAATACCAATAAAGTCCAGTTTTAGAAATAGTTATTAGATGTTTGAGGCTTTTCAGAAATGAATAAACAAATATAAAACTCATTCTGACAGGGTGTAAAATCTGACATAAAAAATAGTGAAGAAGTTTGGAACACTGTAGAGATATAGCACAAAAATAACTTTTAAAAAAGCAATGAATGAATGAATGTTTCAGTGAGATTATTTTCAAATATAAATTGCGTGATTTTAGAGATAACTTTCATAGGGACCATTTGGAACTGTGCCAGGCTAGGCTTGGTCAATAAAACAGAGATATCTCAAGCTGGGGAAGGAAGAGCTGGGCGCCTGCAACTGAAGGTCTGGAGATAGTCACAAACCACTTCCCTGAACTCCCAGAAGAGTCTAGAAGCCATGAGCATCTAGGCAAAGTGGAACCATTGACTGCAATGAGGGATCTCAAAGAGGTCTACAAAACGCCACATAGGAGAAACTGCCATGTCTAATTTTCACTGACAAACTCTAACCCAGAACCACCATGGGGAGGGGGTCCCCGGTAATGTAGTTCCCAGATTTCAGAGTGAGTGGTGATGAGCCAATAGCAGACATCACCAGAAGCACCACTAAATACTATCCTAGGTACTTCAGAACACTTTTATTAAATTCTAACAAGAATGATATGCAGTAAGTATATTTATTCCCATTTCACAGATAAGTAAACAGGAAGTCAGAGACATGTAGTAACTTGTACATGGTCATACCAAGAAACAAGATTCACATATTCACACATAATATCCCCCTTCCATATCTAAGTTATGAAAGATCATGCTCCTTTTATTTTAAGAATTTACCTAACTCTCATCCACATAGGAGCTAACACTTTTTTACCGTATAAAATATATGGTAATGGTAACATGGGTTAAGTTGAACATGTTTTGCAAATGAATGTTAATAATTTACCAAGTTCTCTTTTTTCACATTAGCACCAACTGTGATTTCTACCCTGTGGTGCCTCAGAGTGCAAAATAAATCATGCTCCCCTGAGTTGACTTAGTACTGAGTCCCACTGAAATAATGCCATGCTTTTCGGTAGCTGTAAGGTGATTTGGCTCTTCCAATGGGGAAGAGTAATGAATAAAATTAGACAAACAGAAGTCAACCTTCAGGAAGTCTAAGGCTGGGAACGGGGGTGCGTGCTCTTAATCAGAGCCAGGTTTTGAATCCACCGGCTCACCACAAGGCCCACGCTGAGCCCACTTAGGAACCGATTCAAACTCTGGGAATTGCCTCAGAATTTAACCAGTCTTCCAGGACCAGAATTGTTTCAAATAGTATGAACCTCCCCAAACAGCTGCAACCCAGACATTCATTCTTAATTTGTGTATTTTCTGTATGAAGGACATGTGGGGAAGAAAAAAGATGCCGATTTCTCCTTATATACACATAGATATGAGAGTGGAACTTTTAAAAAAAGCTAAATATAGATGACAAGCTGGCAGAAAAAAAAATGTATTACTACAAAGAAAAAAAGAGGGGTTGAGAGATGGAGGGTCAAGGAGACAGCAAAAGGCAATTTAATGGAAAGAAGGAGTACTAAATACTAAGTAAGAGGGGTGAAGAGTGTATGAGCCATGTTTAGAGAAGAATCTCAGAAATGACTCAGTTGAAAATGATGTGAAGGTCTAGTTTAGGGATGAGTATATAGGTGTCAGAGGCCAAGTTAAGTTGAAGGCTACTAACAATGAAAAGTTTCAGGAATGGTATGTGTGGCCAGTGAATGTTGATGGTGAAGTAACTGAATTCTATTGTTAATCATGCATTCTGAATAGACAACTTTACCTCCAACTTCACACACACACACACACACACACACACACACACACACACAGACAGACACACACACACAGAAGCAATCAGATAGGAACTTAATTAAAAATCCTCCCCTTTGATATTCAGACTTTCCCCCCATCACTTCATCTGTCTTTGCCTGTCCATTGTTTACTTAATCTAACCTTCACTCAACTTCTCTTAAGAACTTGCTGCATAAATAGCACTCCAAACATGGTGAAGGTCCCAATGCAGACACCAAGGTTGGAGAATGAGAGATTGAGGAACAAGGGAAATAAAAGCAGGGTGCAGTGCTTCAAGAGTGGCCCTGTGTGCTGAGTAGCTACACCCAGCACTACTGCCCAGAACTAACTGCTGTGTGTTCTGTGCTTTCTGCTCTATGGAGGACTGGCTTTATTTACAGAATAGGGCCAGGGTGGATTTTTGTCTGTCTCGCTACTTAGAGCACCCTACCAGTCAGTATGCTAGCTAGAAACTGGATTCCTTTGTTCAAAAACCTCAGTGAGCACTTTCTTTGTGCTAGACAATGTGCCAGGTCCTTGGGAATAGAAAATGAAATTATATGTGTGCTTGCCTCCCCTCTACCCCCTCCTCCATAATCAACATTTCTTCCTATTTCTTTCTCTGGCCTGCTGCCACATTATTTATATTTCTACGATGTAGAGTTTATCACCGTCATTCTACATGACTATAGCAAGCAAAGTTAAATGTTAGATTCGCTCGCCTCCAGAGCCAAAGGTTTGGGGAGATGGATACTCCTGTTTACTGTTGGCAGACCATAATTTGGCAATATGCATAAAGAACCCTGAAATGGTCCTAACCGGTTTGGCTCAGTGGATAGAGCATTGGCCTGTGGACTGAAGGGTCTCGGGTTCGATTCCAGTCAAGGGCATGCACCTTGGTTGCAGGCACATGTCCAGTAGGGGGTGTGCAGGAGGCAGTTGATTGATGTTTTCCTCTCATTGATGTTTCTAACTCTCTATCCCTCGCCCTTCCTCTCTGTAAAAAAATCAATAAAATATATTTTAAAAAGAACGCTGAAATGTTTATGAATTTTTACTCAGTAATTCCACTCCTAAGACTTTCTTCTATGAAAGTAATCAGATTGACATACTAGAGTTGTCATTTCAGTATTATGTAGAATAGTAAAAAAAACTTAGAAATATTTTAAATGTGAACATTAATAAAATGAGTACACAAATCTTGTTGAATTCAAAAGATGAAAATCGCCGAAACCGGTTTGGCTCAGTGGATAGAGCATCGGCCTGCGGACTGAAAGGTCCCAGGTTTGATTCTGGTCAAGGGCATGTACCTGGGTTGCGGGCACATCCCTGGTGGGGGATGTGCAGGAGGCGGCTGACTGATGTTTCTCTCTCATCGATGTTTCTGACTCTCTATCTCTCTCCCTTCCTCTCTGTAAAAAATCAATATATTTTTTTTTAAAAAGATGAAAATCTATGCAGCCACTAAAAAAATTAATGTTTTCAAATAATGTTTAGTGACATAGGAAAATGTTCATGGTATCTTGTTAAGTATAAAATGTGGAAGCCACAACTATACAGATAGAAGTTAGCTTGGGGTAAGAGAATTATAGGTTACTCTTATTTTCTTACATATTCATTTCTGTATTTTAAAAAATTTCTGCCTGAAAATATGTTACTTTTATAATCAAGTTAAGACAACCAATGTGTGTTATTTAAAAAGGATAGTAGCGGAGTATGTTTGTGTTGACTATTCTCTGTTTACCTTCCTAGATCCTTTGTCAGCGCTACTCCCTGTCCCAGGAGAGGCCAACCTTCATGGACTGCATCACTCAGACTTCCCGTGGTTGCAAGTTGGATTTGACCAATAAAGACTCTGGCAGAAGAATGAACAATAGGAGAAAAGAGAAGTTGGGCTAACTGGTCTCCTGGCTACCAGGCACATTGGACAGTAGCTCTGCTACTTACCTGTAGGGACAGATCCTGTGGGACAACTCCCTCCCACATCTTCTTCAGGCCTCAGGCCAGTAGGCTCCTTGCTTGCTAATTTCTCAACACTAACCTTTGTTGGCTCCCATTACCCTGCCCACATCTGCAAATCATCCCCACATTAAAATATTTTCAATTAACCCTATGTGTGCACCATCTGTCTCCTGCCAGGCCCCTGACTGGGACAGTGTCTAAGGTGAGTATACAACAGCTGCAGGAATGTAGAGAGGGCGGACGAAGCAGATGGCTCATGTTCAAAAGGCAGAGGTAGTTGCACAGTGGCCAGATCAGTGTCTGGGAAAAGCTGGGGAGAGCTGAGTCTGGACTGGAGTTGGAGACCTTTGCAAGAAAAGTGACGATGTTGCCCAAAAGCCAGGGTTCTGGTGGGGTAAATAGAGTGTTGTGGAAGAAGATGAGCTTACAGCATCCCAAATATAGTATAAATTTTATGTTGGTAGTTTTGCAACTTCTAGTGGGAAATTTGGAGAGAGTGGGCTGATAGCTTCAGTTCACAGGACTTTGAAAGACTTATGGATGGGGAGGTGCATTTGTGGATGCAGCACCATTACCTTTTAAAAGTTGTTCCATGATTTGTTTGGAGTCAAAGTACAGCATTGCTAAGAGTATCTTGTCACCTTTCTAGTGCCAGGTGACTTTCCTTTCAGCCTCTGCTGCTTATTCCTGCTCAAATTGGGGGCCTCCTGCTGTATTGGTTAGATAGTGAACCCTTGTTCTTCGCCAGTATCACTTTTACTTTCTGAACCAGACTTTGACATTTTGCCCTGTTGTTGGGCTGTCCTGGGTCCATCTTGAACTGGCAACCCTTACAGACTCCTATCTGCCTCTAAGCAAAGGGCAGAGGACAGACACACCTGTATACATGGACTTCCTCAAATGCTGGACTTTGGCCTTAGAACCTGAGCCCTTAGGCAAAGTGATTTGAGCAATAAAACCTTACCTGTGCACAGTGTACTTTTTCCAAGAACTTTCAGCTCTATCTCATTTGAGGAGTCTGGATTTTTTCCTATCAGGATGAAGGTCAGGGGAAAGGCAAGCAAAGAGGCTGAGAAACTGCCCCACAGCCAGATTCAATTCCCTTATTATCCCCAAACTTGCCCTCATAAAGTCCTAAGAATGCACCTTAGGTAAACAACTCCCACCCTACCCTGTACCTTTCTTCCCCCACAGTCAACAGAAAGGCAGTTTGTCCAGAGGTGATTTCCAAGGCTTCTATAATTTAGGTCATCACAGAGGCTAGATCTTAGCCTGTGTATCTATAATCTAGATAGAAATCCTTTCAGTGCCCCCAAATAATGAAGTCTTGGGGAACTGACTCAAACCAACTGAATTCACAAAAATTGAAGTATCAAACAAAATGCATTGCTCTGCCTGGCCAGGATTGCGCAGTGGTTGAGTGTAGTCATGGTTCAACTCCCGGTCAGGGCACATGCCCGGGTTTGGGGCTCAAACTCCAGTGTGGGGCATGCAGGGGGCAGCTGATGGATTGATGATTCTCTCTCATCATTGATGTTTCTGTCTCTCTCTCCCTCTCTCTTTCTCTCTGAAATCGATATATATATATATATATATATATATATATATATATATATATATATATTTTAAAGCACTGCTCTAAAGTCTTTTATCTCAAGTCAGTTATCATCACAATACTAAAAGGTCCACAGATTCTACTCTTAGTTCCCTTTAAGACAAGGAAACTAAAACACAGAAAAGTTGAGTGAGTAACTTGCCCAAGATTCCACAGGTAGTAGTGACAGAGCCCAGGTTGGGACACAGCCATCCGGCAGCCTTAATGGACACACTGGGCTTCAAGGTGGCACTCAGATTGGACCTTCATGAAGTGGTATTTGGATCTCACATTTTCACCCTGAGGAAGACAGACGGAAATGTAACCTATAGTCAAGATTGCCTGGTGGATATTAAGCACAAACAAATGGGAATTAGGTTTTCTTAATGAAGGGCTCTTCAGCTAAGAGTGCTTGAAATATAAGTCTTTCTCCAGGGAGGAAAGCACCAGAGATGACTGGAATCTTCTAGTGAGGGCACCTCTTTCTCCATCAGTGTTGGGGATTGACAGGCCAAGTTGTTGGTCCCTTCTTTTTCCTCATTCTGCCACTAAGTTTTCCTTTAACACATTCTTCTCTTAGATATGCTAAAGTCATTGTCTCACAGCTTTAAACATGCTAATTGCCAGGTTCTGGAAGCAGCCATTCTTTAACCTCTTGATTGAAACTTAATCTGGATGCTCATTAGCCAGCCCTTCACAAATTATGATTTTGGGTTTGCTTTTACTGACTCTGACCTCATGTTTTTGTTCTGAATTGCTTAGTTTAACTCAGAGGTACTTTACTGTCATTCTTAAGTATCTTCAAAATTCCCTCCTTTCTAAAGCTGATTTTTGTGTGTGTGTGTCCTTTTTTTCCTAATGTTTGGGGATATTTTCTAAGTCAATATGATATAGTAGGCAGTTAGCAAGCAGAGTAGGAACAATGCCTAGGTACAAAAGGTCAGGGTGGAAAGCCCCAGGTGCCTACCAACTGACAATTGTAAGGTGGGGCCTCGCCTCCAGGATGACCTTGCCTACCTTAGCATATCTTGGTTTAGACCCTGATTCACTGGTCACTTGGTTCAGACCCTCTGCTGATCTTTCCTCCCCTGGCACTGTCCCTGGTCATGTGATAGACCCCCTTAGAGGAGTTATACCATTCCTATACAAGCCCTTGCACACCACTCCCTTAAGCATTAAGCCCTGGAGATAACATCTAGGCCTCAATTGTGTTTCAGCTCCAGGCCCAGAAAAGCAACAAGACCAGGCAGAGTGACCCTATGGCTGACATCAAGACCACTTGGGATTATTAATGACACCCTGCCTTGTTGCCAAGCAGTCAGTAGAGACCAAGACCTGGAAGGGACACACCTGGGAAGCTGATGAATATTTTATTGAGATCCTCCTGGAGACCTCCAGATAAAGTTCCTTAAGACAGAGGACTTAGAGTGGCTCTCTCTCATGTACTTTCCTTCACCTTTCTTCCCTCAAGGTGCATACCTTTGCTTTCTTTCACCTAAGCTCCAAGGCCCTTCTTTTGCCTCTGTAACTTGTTTCCTGAGCCCACACAGCCCACTGGCTCACTTCTACTTCTGTGACTTTCTAAATAAACTTGTGCTTGTATTTGAGTCTTGACTCTGAATTCTTTCTTAGCCAAAACTCAAGGACCAAGGTCTAACATCTGGTGTAGTTTGCCATTAACAAATAGTCATCACAAGTGTCCCGCCTTTGGAAATGGAAAAAGCATCTAGACCTTTGATGCATTATTTTATACTGATTGTGTTGCTCAAAGCACCCTGATGTTAACTGTCCAGAGGTGAAAGACGTTTTCTTGGAGATACTAGGGAGAGGTGAGATGATATTAAATATACTGGGCACCTCTGTACTGGACAACAACCTAGAAAGAGGCAGCATGACTTCTACTCCTGAGTAATCTTGAAAAGTGGCACATTTTATTTTATTTTATTTTTTTTCTTTTTTTTTTAAAATATTTTATTGATTTTTTACAGAGAGGAAGGGAGAGAGATAGATAGTTAGAAACATCGATGAGAGAGAAACATCGACCAGCTGCCTCCCGCACATCTCCCACTGGGGATGTGCCTGCAACCCAGGTACATGCCCTTGACCGGAATCGAACCTGGGACCTTTCAGTCCGCAGGCCGACGCTCTATCCACTGAGCCAAACCGGTTTCGGCGAAAAGTGGCACATTTTAAAATGGAAAGTATGTTGATGTGAGGGCTCAAACTATTGAAAAGATCTTGAGAAATGAAATCTAAAAGTAAGATTTGATTTTCCACATATTTTCTTCACTGATACCCACTATCAGTTTGGGCCTAAGAACACAAATTTGGGAAGCCAAGTTTCCAATTACCAGCCTCATAAACTTATATAAATTAATAAGTTTACAAGTTTTACAGCTATCTCATAAACTTATGCCATTCATAAGGTGCTCATAAATCTGATACTACATATTCCGTGACATGATCTAGCACCTGACTTTAGTTTAATGTTTAAAATATACTTAATATATAACAATATGATTTATGTAAAAATCTATATGATAGCAACATTTAAGAAAAATAACAAAGGAAATGCCAAGTGGAATATAAAAATAGTCCTTTCAAGTCAGTGTTCTTATTCTAATGATAATACCAAGAGATGTTTTACATGAAAGCATGGTTATTCTGCACAACAAAAACTGACATCAGGAGAATAGGTAAAACATTTCAAGCATCCCTAGCAATTCTTAATAGTCTAGTAAAAGCCTATCTGCTTCAACAGTATCAAAGGGCTTCCTTATCTAGAGAAAGTCATGTGTTTTGAGGGTTCAAGTTACAACAAAAAGACTGGAAAATCTTTGTGCCTCAAGCAAACTTGCTCAATGGGACCAACTCTAAATGGGTAAAATGTCAAGAAGGGAAGTCTATAGTCCACACCATTGCAAACCTTGAAGGTGCATTATTCATGGTGACTACTCTCTACTCTTTACTCTCCTCCTCCACTCCAAGAGTTTCATTGGACTCCCTTGCCTTGTGCCTTCCCGTGGATTTGACCTATGAAATGTACCTGTAAGAGATCAGCTATGGGCCAATATGTGGTTGTGTATTTATTCCCCAGCTCCCTTCCTGTTAGTGTGAAACATAGATGGAAGCATGGAGGGCAGGAGAAAGGGACCCAGGGGTGGGTTTGGCACTCTCTTTCTGTCACTCCTCTGGTTGTGTTTTCATGACTACAACTCCTCATAGTTCCAGTTCTCCTCTGGACAACCCCTCTCTCCGTGCTCCCAGCTTCTGCAGGGTAGTCCCTGCTATAGTTTTAGGTCCTACCAGGCTGCCCAGCGTCTGGGTTCTGCTAACACTACTTCTTCCCTGCATCCAGCCAACCTTAGAGAAAGCAGCAGCTTTCTCCTGTGGCTAATCTCTCAGTTGCCTTGCCATTCCTTGTTTGACTTTTTAGCTTCTCCATCACAGTGTAATTAATTTCTTTTATTTAATGCCTTCTATTTGAGATAGGGTGTGCGTTCAGTTTGCTTGACTGGACCCCGAGTCACATGGTACTCCCCCACGTCCCAGGCATGGAATAGTAGAATAGTAGGACTGGGCATTAAGCAATCATAGTCCTCTACTTCAGATAAACACCTGTACATGTGGGAATATTCTATGACTATATACATATAGGATATTTCACTTGAGTTTACTTCTATATTATTTACTCCAACATTCTTCTTTGGGATCCTTCCCAACTTTCAACTCTAATTCTTTGTACATGAAGATGTCAGAATAATGACCATCAAATGCTATTTTATGCATATTATTCCTTTGCTCAAGCATCTAGAGGATATTTCTTTGGTGAAGCAGATCCATGCTCCTTGGTCCAGCTATAACAGCTCTCTCTCAATCATCGCCCTCCATCATTTCCTTCCTCCCATATCTTTATAACCTTATATCCTATGTTATGCTCCAATGAAGCCTATCTGTTTCAGTGAAACTGTCATGCTTGCCATTCTTAACATTCAATTTCCTGTTCTCTACCATCGTGTTTCCACTAGGGTAGTAGCACCCTTTCTTCTCACATCCTTCACACTGATAATACCTTGTACAGAATAAGAATAATGATTTGTAATTAATAATGCATCATCATATGGATGTGTAACTTCTCTGGGCCTCTCTCTTCTTAAATATTAGCATTTTCCAGGGTTCTAGTCTAAGCCCCATTGCCTTTTTATTCTAAATTTCTTTTTTTAAAAAATATATTTTATTGATTTTTTACAGAGAGGAAGGGAGAGAGATAGAGAGTTAGAAACATCAATGAGAGAGAAACATCGACCAGCTGCCTCCTGCACATCTCCCACTGGAGATGTGCCCGCAACCCAGGTACATGCCCTTGACCAGAATCGAACCTGGGACCTTTCAGTCCGCAGGCCGACGCTCTATCCACTGAGCCAAACCGGTTTCGGCTCTAAATTTCTTTTTTGGGTGATACCTGCCATTCTGATGACTTTAAATTCAAATGTATGACTCCTAAATTCACATACCTAGTCTTCAGACTCTCCTATGCTTCAGGCTTGTGTTTGCAGCTAACTAAACACCTCTGCATGAGTGCCTTGCAGGCACAAGAACTCCAAATGTCCCAAACTGAATGTAATTTTCTTTCCTCACTCTCCCTACACCCCCTTTCCAAGATTCTCTAGCTTTAATTAATAATGTCGCCTCTCAACTAGAAACAGTCTTTCTTGATGCCTCCTAAAAGCTTGCCATTTTTGATCTGTCACAAATTCTGAAAGATCTTTCGAATTCATCCTTCCTAGGTCCTTTAGGAGGCCATTCTTGTAGACAATCTCTTCAACTTATTCCCAGCCTCTTTCTCCTGTCTCCTTAATGCACAGACCAAACTGGTTTTCTCTTAATTCCTAAAATACAGCAGTCTCAGGAATATTTGCAATTGCTGTTCCTTTTTCTCTAAGTTTTGCACAAAGTTTTTTTTCTCTTGTTCATTCAATCTAAACAGTTTCTCATTTCCCCCAATATTCCCTATCACACAGCCTGCAGTTAATACCCTTCATTACACCTTATCACAATCTGCAAACATTTTGTTCATTTGGTTAGTCTTTTATCATCTCTTTCTCACTAGAATCTAAGCTTTGTGATCACTGTACACTCAACAGATTATAGGTATAGAGTAAGCACTGTGGGATAGAGATATGAATGATGGAAGGAATAAACTAAGCAGAGGTCTTGGTCTGTCTCCCAGATCCTCTGTATTCCACCATGCACAAATCTGATCATGTCACTGTCCTGCTTAAAGTCCTTTAGTGGTTTTCTATTTTCTGTAATAGTCATTCTAATACTTACAAAATCTTTTTGAGATTTACAATTGTAGCAAGAACAAGGGTTCAGAATCTTCAATTTAAATTGGAAGTTCTGGAACAGATAGAAGAATGAACTCTTTACCATCACCTCTTGGCCCAATGAAAGTTCAAAGGCTTTTGCCAGTATAGATCCTTGTTTTAAATTCGGTTACCAGGCAGACAGGGAAGTAACGAAAGCACTGGACTACTAGTATAAACCAGGGTATCTGGGTCTTAATTTTTGCTGGTCACCTGACCGTTCCAGTTTTTCGTTACCTCAAACATAAAATGAGGAGATTGTATGAATAATCTCCAAGGCCCCCTTCAGCTCTGTAACTCTATGACTCTCAGGTACTAGACCACTATGTCTCAGGATTAGTTTTCGAGCATCAAATTAAATGAAATGTGGACTGTAAAATATAATACAGGTTGTACTATTTGGGCTATGAGTGTGGTACCTTCATTATGGAGCCTGTTATACTTGGGCTTTAGAAATGGTTGATGAAAATGATGATATGTAGCTTCCAAGCATTATTTGATTTGTTCCTTTTTGCAAGTAATGTCAAGCCCAGTGAAACAAGCGGCATTTAGAAATGGTAGTACATGGCATAAAAGGTGAAGGTGGGCAATATATTCTGCCTCCTCTGCATTGGGTACGTTTTGTATGTTACACCTTAAAATAAGCGTATCATCCCATGTCTTAAAGGAGCACAGTGAAGTCTGCATAAGTAAGACTCCGGAGCTGGTAAGTGGCAGAGTACTGTGGAACATCGGTGTATCCAGCTCTAGTCTACTGGTTCTGCCTGAAATCCTTTTATATACTGATATCTGGTGCCAAATATCAGTTTTCTCTCTATCTCCAAGTCACTTCTCGAGTAAAGGGATATACATGAGCTGTAGAAGAAGAATGCATGAGCTCGGGGAAAGGGAGTAGGATTAAAAAGAAAACTCTTGATTGAAACCTCACCTCAGTCCAGCAGCTATCCTTGGATAACAGCTTGCTTGAGATTTTCCCTGATCGTTGCCATTGGATGCCTTCTTAAATCTGTCATTGCAACCTAGTGGTGAGAGGACCTAGTGCTGTGCTGAGTAGGACCTAGTACTAGTGTTTGGTGCTCATGGGCCCTAATTGCTTCAGAGAAGGAGATCACACAATGAGGAAAAAGCATCCAGCTATTGATCAACTCTTACTGCAACATCATTGGAATATTTCCTTTGCTTATAGTTGGTTTATTTTTATTTTTTTAAGAGACACTCAGTTCATGATTCAAGTCCTTTTCAAGAAACGTAATCAAGGTAGGACATTAGAATTCATAGAGTGATCCAGTATAAGGAAGTCTAGCTGAATCATTATGGAGAGCTGTGAGTCTTACCTATAAAACAGGTGTAAATAAGGACCTTTCAAAAGGCTGATGATCCACAGAACTCTCTTCAGAAGGTAAAGCATTGTTATTGGTGCCTTAGCCAAGCTACAGAAACAGTCAACACATGATGGCCATCAGGCATTTAGAGACAGACATCTCAAGAAAAACTCATTATTGCAAAATCCTTTGCTTTTAAAATGGAAGGAAAGAATTAAAAAAAATTATACTCATTTTTCTCTTTTTTATGATATCACTCTGACACCTATTTTCATAAGGAAGCTAAGAACATAATCTATTGCACTAATTGCTCCAAGGGTCTTAAAAAGAAGATTATCTCCAATTCAATTAATTTTGTGATAAATAATGCTTGTTATACTTAATTCATTGAAGAGTAAAAATATTTTGTCTTAATAGTGCAAATAATCAGAATGAATGACTGGTTGGTTATATACTAAGAATTGCCAACTTCATTCACTACCATATACCTAACAGCCCCTGACAATTCCGTTAGAATTTTTATAAGGCAGAGCTGTCTAATAATATTGGTATTATTGGTCTCTGCAGAACACATTTTCACTGGCTACTCGAAAGCTTGCTAAACTGTTGGATAACAAATGGGAAAATATCACACCACAGGCAATATTTACCCATCCAACAGGCAAAACACGAAAATGGAACCCAGGCCTAGAATCTTCTAGTGTTACTCAATCAAGGCAAATTATTCATTGTCTTCTGCCCAGGAGGCCCCATGGGACAGGAAATATTGATTTAGGAATTTGCTGGGCATGAATGTCTTTGTGTTGCAACTATGTTCTTTTATATAACTTCTTAATACTAGTATATTATAAAATGTTTCTATTCATGCTGTGATAAGCTGAATAAGAAATTAAGTCTGGCTATTTAATAAACATGAAATGTAAACACTAAACTCTTTTTATAATTACTAACTTGGGGATCATTAAAGTTCACTCCATGGTGTGCAGGATTGCACAATGCATTGTTTATATCCATGCCTGGCTTCATCTCTTCATTCATCTCAGAACCTTACAACCTCTGCTTGTATCTCACAAGACCCAATTTCAGTCTTTCTGCAAATGGAATTTGCAGAGTCTGTGTATTCTTCATGGTTCACCCAGGGCTTCTCAAAGCCAGGACATTCTCAAAGTCAGGGCCATAGATATTGGTGAGGGGCTGAGGCTGGGCCAACAGGAAGTTTGTGGAATGAAGAAGAGCAGGAGTTATTCATTACCTGAGCAGAAGAGGAGGATTCTGGAGCAATTCAAAAGCCATGAAGCATATAGAATGGCAACATACGAAGTTATTTCATCAGCTAAAAATTTGCTCCATATAATTTTATGTCCTAATAATATCTGATATGAAAAGTAAGGGCCATACATGAGTGCACAGCATTAGCATTTATTTATTTGTTTGTTTGCTCTTCTCACTTGGTACTTCCCATGTAAAATCAGCATAGCAGTTCCTGAAGACTCTGCAGTCAGGCCTGGGTTCTAATCCAGCCTCTGCTACTTTCTAAGAGTGTGATCTTAACCTCCCTTGGCCTCAGTTCCTCATGTCTAAAAGGAAAATAAAATTATCTCTCTTGTAAGATCATTGTAAAGGAAAACCATAGACCCATGATATATGATGCATTTGTATATATATATGTATATATGTAAACATATATATCTTTATATACGTATTTTATATTCACTGAAATCAGTGCCTGGCAAATATCTAAATCAATAGTGTTCAATAGAATTATCAAATTCACTGTTGTTTTATAGTTTCTACTTAACTTCCCACATCTGTAGGCCTTGTCTTCCCTCCTCTCTATGAGCTCCTTGAGAGTTGGGAAGCGATCATATTTCGTGGTGGCTACATGTTTTCTGTAAACCCATTTGTTGAGGGTTTACTCCCTCCCCTTTTCTCAGGACGATATGATTTAGTGGCAGGTGAACCAGGTCTGGCCAATCACTGTTGCCTTCATCTCGCCAGAGGGAGGGGGCGGACTCAAGCTTGGATATGCAAGTCCTCACCGCAGAAAGGGTTCGTGGCGTCTGAGATGGCTGGCTTTGAGGCTGGGCATCTTTGTCTCCTTTGGGAGATCCTGCCTGAGAACGAAAATAACACCAAGATGCACAGAGCGTCTGGTTCCATTTTCTTGTTTTGCCTGTTGGATGGAGAGAGGAGGCCCCTGAGGACATCGGTTTTGGGTTTCAATCTTGCCTCAAAAGAGTGCTCTTGGATCTTCTGATTTTAGAAGGAAATACATTCTGTCTTGAGTTTATTTAAATTAGTTTGTATTGTATTTGCTACCAAATTATACTAATATATTTTCTTAAAATCAACTTGATCTGCATGATCCTCTTTGATGCCATTGACTGCCTATAAGGCCCTGCATACCTTTAAGACAACATATATATGTGTGTGTGTGTGTGTGTGTGTGTATATATATATATATACATATATATATACATATATATATAATTTATTGCATGTATAAATGAGTTAATAATTTAAAACTCTCAAAGCATATGAGCCCACTAACTCAATGTCCTATGCATTATCATATTGTCCTTGGCAATCCAAGTTCAATTTAAGTGTCTTGACATAGGAACAAACGGTTTTGCAGAGAAACACATGATGTAGCCCGAGGATCATGTTGGATGGACTGGATTGTTGAGAGAACTGACTGGGGAGACCAGAGATTCAGCTTCGGAAGAAATGATTTCCTTTCAGCATAACTGACTCCGTGGTCAGCTCAGTCCCTTAACCTCACTGAGCCCCATTCTTCATTCACAGAATGGGAAATATTTACAGGGTTGATGTTAGGCTTAACGGAGCTCATTTGATGTGGGAGCTACGCATGATGCACGCGTTATTTGCTGAATTCTCCCCGCCCCCCCCCCGCCCCACATACGCCTATCTCAATTGGTGATGGATTCACACCTGCCAAATCATGAATCTAAACGTTTTAAAAATTGTTTTTCCCGTCAAATGCACAACAGGAGGCACCTTTCAGAAGAATATACGTAAGCACAAACAATCATAGCCGGGCCCGGGGTGTAACTTTTGTGGGAATACTGTCTCCCTCTGTACAAGGAATGGCTCCACTGCCACATTACCCCCCAGGATCCCTACCCTTACCTTCTGTCATCTCAGGGCTCAGAGGGCAGCTGCGATGCTGGCTTCAGACCAGTTCCAAGCAGGCCCTTGGGCCACCGCAGCAGCTCAATACCTGTGAGCGGCCTGCCCTCGGGGCGATCGGTGGGCGTGGCGCAGAGCACCTGCTCCCGCGCTCGCCTTGAATCTCGCTCGATCCCCTCACTTAAGGGTGCAGCCCTGCAGGCTCCCGGCCCTTCCCTCCAGTGTGCTTTCTGAGATCCGGTTTCAATTCCCCAGTGAGCAGCTCCCGGGTCCCGTTACCATTCCCCAGAGCTCCGTGTGTGCTGGAGGGACGGGGCCAAGGAGAGACCGAGTGAGGGGACCAGGCTCCCGGGCTCCAGTTACCGGCCGGCGCGTTCCCCGCCCCGCGCCGCCGAGGGAGCGGTGGAGCCGGGAGCGCCGCGGCCCCTTTAAGAGCCGGGCCCAGCCGCCCGGGGGCCGCGGGAGCCCAGAGCGCCGCGCGCCGCAGCGGAGTTGGGACCAGCGCAAAAGTTTCCTCCCAACTCCGGCCCCGCGCGCCGCCGCCCACTCCCGCCCCGGGCCTGGGGCCGACCCGCCGCCTCCAGGGCCAGGGCCAGGCCGGGCCGGGCCGGGCCGGCAGTTTCGCTTTGGCGCGCGCAGAGCAGCCGCCGCGGCCGGGCCCCAGCAGGAGCCTGAGCGGCCGCGGGAGCCGGAACAGGAGGAGGAGCCCGGCCGCGTCCCGGCCCCGCCACCTGGGAGGTAGCCCTTCCCGCCGCCTCCCCTGCCCCGATCCCGGCCCCCAGGAGCCCGCCTGCCCGGGGCCAAGGGGCGCTGCTGCGAGCCCCAGGCCCGGAGGGGGCGCCGGGGAGAGACACCCCGGGCCCGCCCGCGCCGCGCGTCCCCGGAGACGGGGCTGCACCCGCCGGGCCAGACACCTGTTCCCAGGCCCGGCGTGATCGCCGGGGGCCAGGATGAAAGTGACCGTGTGCTTCGGCAGGACCGGCATCGTGGTGCCCTGCAAGGAGGGCCAGCTGCGCGTCCGCGAGCTCACGCAGCAGGCGCTGCAGAGGTACCTGAAGACCCGGGAGAAGGTGAGCCGGCACGGGGGGCGGGCGGCGCGGGGCGCGCGGGGCGGGGGAGGGGGCGCGGCTGCCGGCGGTCTCCCCGCGAGCGCACCGAGGGAGGCCAGGTGCCCGGAGGACCGATCGTCTGGGCTGGCAACGCGCAGAGGCCGCAGAGCACCCGGGCAACTTGAATTTTCACAACCTGTGGCCACAACTTTTGGATGTTGCTGCTATCAGCGACCCGGGTGTCTTTGGGGGTTGGAGGGCCTGGCTTCTCTAAGGGGGTGTGGGGGGGAACCGCAGCGTGGGGGTCCCCTGGGGGGTGGTTGGCAATGCAGGCTCTCGCACCCTGATCCAGGCTCACTGCCCCAGACTCCGCTTTTAATCAAGTTCGCAGGTGATTGGCAGGACCCTGAGTTTGAGAAGCGCAGCTTGAGAAGTTGTTTGAGGGAAAGCTTTGCAAGGGAAGCCTTGAAGGCGCTGCTGACCTCAGGTGTGGTTTTTGACCCCCCACTCGCCCCCTCCAAGGCCCACCCTACTTCGCCTCCTTGGAATTTGAAAGTTGGCTGGTGCAAGTGACACACTGGGAAGTTGTAACTGATGGGGCCCTTGGAATTTCAGCCTCGCCAGCTGTCCTCCCTGAGTGACTTACTGGGCGGGAACTTGGGTGGAAGGATGCTGTTTGCTTACACCATCCAGCCTACATGTCAAGTGTTTATATTTTAATGCCACACATTTCATGAGCATTTACCACGTGTGTGGTCTGTGTCACGTCGTGGATGACTGTTGCAACGAGGACCAAGACTGTCCCTAACTCTGTTCCTGAACTCAGAAACAAGTAAACATGAAGTGAGGCGCAGGCCGTGTTTTAAAGCGTGGAATGCGTGTTCACAAGACTTAGCTGGACCCTAGAGCCCCTGTGAGGTGCTTGGGTAACATACTGGGCTTCCTTCTGTGTCTTCATCAATGGAGAAGGCATTTCGGGTATTCAAGTGGAACATCTTGTTTGCCCCAAACCCTCCTGCAACAGGATAAGTCCTAAACTCTTGCTTCAGAGGCCAATTGATCTTTTATTATTTGTTCTCATGCTGTGAGAACTGTAGAAGTGGTGTGTTGACCAATTTAATGATGGGAAGATGTGATTTCTTGTAATGGCTTACACGTTATCCAAGGCATAACAATGATTTTGTTTCTTCCAAATATATAGTTTGGGCAGTTAAGAAAAATCTCTGCAACTTCTGTGCCCCCGCCAAAAATTATTATACAGAAAAAAAATTCTACTCTGGATAAATACATGTTTATGTTGCCTTGAACAACCAAGGGCTTGAGAATTGTAGAGTGAGAGGTCTGTAAATATATTAAATAAAATACCCAAAGCTGAACTCTTTACTAATAGAATTGGGGTAGAGCCGGGAAAATAATCAAAGAGGCCTATAAAACTATATGAGTATCCACCTTAATGTATTGTAGTTACATTATTACAATAGCTTGTGCTGTTTACATTGTGTAATTCAGTTACCCTGAGAGGTACACATGTAACCAATTGTCTTTGAAGTCATATTTCCCTAACTTCTGAAAGTAAGCTAAGGTTAATAGTAACAAAATTATTCTACGCCAATTATTAAAGTAGATTGAAGGATTGTCTTACTGAGATGATGAATTATTTTCATTTTAACTCATTATTAAAATAATTTATGCCCTAAAATCATAGATCTTTAGAAGTTTAGTACATGGAGCTGTCTAGGTAATAGAGTAAGATATAAGGTTACAAATAACATGCAGGGAACTAACTAGGTGATATTTAATGTATTATAATTTGATCTTAAAAGTTGTTAAAAAGTTATTGATATTCTGGACTGAAAGCATAATTTATAATATCGCAGAATCCATAATGTAATTGTATTGATCCGGTTTACTATTATTACCAGACATTAAATTTTTCTGTTTATGTTTATATATTAATGAATGTGGCATTTAAAGGTCACCTGCAGCTTATAAATCCTCCCTCCCTTTTTTTTGGCTTTTAAAATCTCAATTTAATAAGTGGCAAGTGATATTTTTCCCTTCCCCAAATATTCCTCTCCCATAGTTCCATTTTAAATAATATTGTAATCATATAAGGCTTAACTAGTATTAAGTGGGATTCCTAATGAAACTAAAATGTCAAGAAATACTCTGACAAATTCCATGCTCTTATCCATTGAACTTAGAAAATAATGGGAAAAGATCAGAAATATCAAAATTCAATTTGAAAAACAATTAGTCATAAGTTCATTTATTTAAATCAGTGAAAACGTGTTAAAGGAGTGAAAATGATTTAAAAGGCTTGCTTCCCTGGACAACAAGATTTTACACCCTGCATGTAATAATAACAACTAACATGAATCGTGCTTACACTGTACAGGCACTGGCCTGGGAGCTTGACAGGTATTAAATGACTTACTCCACGAGGGTAGGTACTATTATTCCCATTTTACAGATGGGGAGAAAAGTCACACCTCAGTAACAGAGATGTGTTATAAGTACCGCGCGCTAACCGATTGCGCCACTGGAGCTCCAGTAGCAGAGATGTGACTAGTACATTGTGGAATTAGAATTTGACCCCAAGCACTGGGTGACCAGGCCCTTACACTGTCATTAACTACACCGCCCAGTAGGTTATTATGCACTGGAGTTTCCCCACCTTGTTTATTTTTTACAGTTTGTTTTAAAAAGACAATTCCATCTACAAACTGCTACAATAACATAATGAAAAAGCAGTTTTGTTTCTTGCGGAGAGGCAGGACATCGGCAGTTTCCTCTTGATTATCTTTTACTGTAGGGATCTTTATGGTTGTAAGGGAGAAGTCTAATTTCTGAGACAGATATTGCAGGATTTGCAAATGAAGTATGAACAATGTCCCTCAGTCTAATTATAGATGGAAAAATGGGCTAGATCTCATCCAGGTAGAGCGTGCGGTACAGAAAACAAATTTGGTGAGAACCCAATGTAAGTTAAGTTGGTTTCTTTAGGTCCCTGAATAATTTAGATGAGAGAAAGTCAGATTTCACGATCGAGGTTAGATTCGGGGTTTCTAACGTTTGGAGGGTAAGCGAAGGCCAAGGAGGACATTCTGGGTTTTGTGGGCAGCATCAGAGAAGTATCTGTCCGTTGCTGAGAAGAAACAAATAAGACTGGTATTTGTGGAATGTGAGGAACCAGCTGAGTCAGCATCAGATAAGGCAGGAAGTAGGTAGGATGCTGAAGAAACTGAGGAAGGTGCTAACTTGAAATCTGCAACTTTGAGGTTTCTGCTGCCTCCCCACACCCTCCCATTTGAGGAACTCTATTGGGGAGGTGATTTGACTAATGGGGGAGAATTATGGGATCACTTGTCTTTGGATTCTGGTAGTTTATCAGCTTCCCAGCCTCTAAATCCAATTAAGTTAAATAGTTAGTGGAGAGGAGATTGTCTTCTTAAATAGTCAAGATGGGGGCCATTGAGTAATTAGTCTAATTTATCATCAAAATTATGTGTCACAGGTGAAGGGGTGATGGAGCCCATATCCTGCAGGGGCTCAACTCTGGCTGATTATTAGTCACCTCTAACGTTAACATTTCACATTTAAAACAATACAAATGCCTGACTTCCTTTCTCCAAGATTCTCATGCACTGGGCTTGGAGTGGAGCCTGGATGTCGGTATTTTTAAGACACTCTAGGTCAGTGATGGCGAACCTATGGCACGCATGTCAGAGGTGACACTCGAACTCATATTTTTGGTTGATTTTTCTTTGTTGGATGGCATTTAAATATATAAAATAAACATCAAAAATATAAATCTTTGTTTTACTATGGTTGCAAATATCAAAAAATTTCTATATGTGACACGGCACCAGAGTTAAGTTAGGGTTTTTCAAAATGCTGACACGCCGAGCTCAAAAGGTTCACCATCACTGCTCTAGGTGATTCTAATACCTACTCAGGGTTGAGAACCACCAATCCACAACCACCAGTCTTGGTATCACTGAACTCATTTGGTTTTAAATTTTTTCCATGGCAGATACTGTATCTTAGGCATCTATTGACCAATCTGTCATTAGCAACTATCTCTTTATTTCTACCCTGTATGAATTCTCTCAGCAGGTTCATCTGAGCTCAAATAATTTATTAAGTTGAACATTCATTACATACACCCACACACAAATACACACACACACACACACACACACACACGGTGAGGTTGAAGTGAATAACCTATTTACTTACAAGAGTGTATGGTGTATTCAGCAGTTGAAATTAATGAGATATTATGAACATTGAGTTCATGGAAAATGGGTGTGCTAGAATTTTTCAGAAGCTGATTTGTGGATCTGACTGTATGAGAAACCTTTTTTCTTTCCCTTTTTTTAAATGAATGAAACATTTGATAAAATTTTCAAAATCAATCTCTTTTGTGTTCAGACATTTTGAATAATGTGTTTGTTTTACAAGCCGAGGCCAGCTTCCCAGATCTGAACAAGTCAACAGTAACAACTTTATTTCTTGATTAAATTTGAGGTCAGAATCTAAGAGAACTTGTACATAATGAGAATCTGGTACGCTGTTGTATGGGACTTGTGTAGAAGAATAAGCTGGTACGCTTGAATTTCTGAACTTTTCAGCTTTTGATGCCTTGTTTCCATATTTTAAGGTGTTTTTTTTTTTTTACACAAAAACTAGGACCATCATATTGAAAATGCTTTTTGGGCACTGACTTACTTGAGTGCTTCATTTTCTGTTCAGTTCTCTTCTCTCGCAATGTGTGGACTAGATGTTCTTCCCAGTGTACGGATGGCACTGACTCACCCACCGTAAGAGTGGCACTTGCTTCTAATTGGTTTTAGTTCTGCTACTTGACTTTCATTGGACAGCCTCTACGTTTGCAAACACAGTGCTCATAGGGCCGGCTGTGACCCACAGATGTGCTTTTTAGTTCCACTCAGTGTTATATTTTGACTTAGTTGCCATGTTTAAATATTCTGAGATTTCATGCAACAATACAGATTTCCATCTTTTTTTTTTGCAGGGGGAGAGGGGGAGGAAACAGTACCGAAGCTCTGACAATTCTGAGCTTCAGTTTCCCACGTAGCCATCGTTAGTGGCAGCGGAGGCATGTCTTTTCTCTTTAGAAGGAATGCTCTCACTTCCATTATTGCCTCCGGAAAGTGAGTATATGTTACTGTCCTCATGCTTAACTTTTAATCTCATTCCTATTTGCTTACTTATGGCCCACTTCATGTACTGTTGCTGTTTGGCTGGCTTGTTGGTAGAGTTTTGAGTTTGTGGCCCCTGGACCTTCTCTCACCTTCCCCTATGGCCTAACAGGATATATTGACCATGGTCTTGACTGTAGTTTAGTTCATCTGAGCTAAGTTAATTGTCCCACGTGGGATGATCACAGCCCTGATTTGTAGTTTGGAGCACTGTGCTCAAATGGCTTAGTTAACCAGTATTCATTCCCAGGTTATTTGTCCCACAGATTCTCTTTGAGGAAGTTGAGCAAATGATATTGTCAGGTTTTTATGAGACTGTGTTTGCTGAGGTTATTGGTTATTGAAATAATCTAAGTTGTGTATTAAAAATGCAGAGCTTTGGGCCTCTCTTGGAAAGTCTAAAGCAGTGAAGCCCAATAGAACTTTCAGTGACGATGGAAATGTTCTGCGTCTGTGTGTTCCAATAGGGTAGCCTGTAGCCTTCTGGCTACTAAGTACTTAAAATGTGGCTAGTGCAACTGAGGAACTGAATTTTACATTGTAATTAATTTAAAGTTAAATAGTCACAAGAGACTTACCTTATTGGACAGTTCAGGTCCAAAGCTCCTCCGACGATTTTTCTCAGCTGCATTTGCAAACCACTGGTCTGCAGCTCAGATCCCAGGAAGACCTTCACCTGACCTTCTTATAGACCTTGCTCTCTGCTCTGTTGAGAACTTTGCCGTCAGAAAGGGATCTTTGTTTACTACTCTTTGGTATCCACAGGCAGTAGAGAGAGCCTTTATATTCATAAGTCCTCCACCAAGACAAGAGCAAAACCCAGCTGACTTACAGAGCAGGTTGAGGCTTATACCTTTGATGCACCAGCCTAAAGCATTCTCCATTTCTGGGATTAGGCGGAGCGTATGCCAACAGGGAGGGTGAACAAAAATCTAGACATTTTCAGTGAGACTTAGGTGCTTCTGGATGAGCTCATCTAACATAAGGCTCCAAATACCATCTGTTTAGTGACACCCCAGATCTCTCCTAAGAACTCCACGCTCCAACAGGGCAGAGTCCTTGACAACTTTGCATGGATGTCAAGGAGGAACCTTACACTTAGCATGTGCCTAACTGAATTCCAGATCCCCTACTCCAAATCCACCCCTCCCACTAGTCTTCCCATCTCATTAAATGGCAATTCTATCCTTCCAGTTGCTCAGGTCAGAAATTCTTGCGATAACCCTTGATTTCCCTTTTTCTCTTATGATCCATATGCCATCAATATGCAGGTCAGAAAGTTAGCACCTCTGCCCTGAAACTGCTGGCCTTAGGCCTACTTGCAAGGCTGGTCCTTAATTGGCATCTGGGAGCTGAGATTTGGGGAGGGTTTCCACCACTCCTTGAAGAGAATGACTCACTGTGCCATAATTGTTCACGCAAACAATATGGTTTGTGCTGAATACCTGCCCTTTTTTCTGGAGGGCTGGAACTTTTGAGGCCGCTAGGTAGAGGAGGGATCTATGCCATCAGCCCCCCCTGAAAACCTTGGATGCCGAGGTTCTAATGAGCCTCCCTGGTAAACGACATTTCACATGTGCTGTCAAAACTCGTTACCGGGAACGGGGGCGGGGGCGTCCAACTTGAGAGGATCCTCTGAAGCTTGTGCCCAGTTTTTCCCCAGACTTCACCCATGTGCCTTGTCCCTCTCCTGCTTCGGCTTTCTGCCCTCTTGCTGGAGTAAGTGATGGCTGTGAGAATGGCCACATGCTGAGTCCTGTGTGTCCTCCCCATGAAACATTGAACTTGGTTGGTCTTGGGGATGACGAGACACTATTTCTTACCATTCAGGCCCCCTCTCTCTCCCCAGCCACATTGATATCTGGGCTGTTACTCACACATGCCAGGCAGGGTCTACCTTATGTGCTGTTTTCTCCACCTAAAATATTTGCCCGCAGTTATCCACCTATCTGCCTTCCTTATCTTTTTCATCTTAAGAGATAGTTTCCTTCTCCACAAACCTTCCTGACCACACTATTTATAACTATAACCCCTCCAGCCAGCCTCTATATTGCTTTTCTGCTTTTTGTTTTTCTCCACAGAACTCTACAGCAGGGTATCACTTCTTACATGGCAGCTCAGGCTCCAAAGGGTGCAAAATTGGAAGCTGCCAGGCACCCTTCAGGCTTAGACCTGCAACTGGCATGATGTGTTCTGCCATGTTCCATTAGTTCCAGCAAGTAACAGGTTCAGCCCAGATTCAAGGGAGAGGATTACACAAGGAGCTGAATAACAGCAAGTGTAGAATTCTTTGAAGGGCCACCGATGTACCTGGTCACAAAGCTGGCCTCAGTGATAGACATGTCCAGATTAATCAGTCACTGTCTCTGGCTTTGATGAGTTTCACAGCCTTCTGGGGGATGAAGCACACCTGAGAATGAGCCAGTGGAATGTTTGCCTGATACAATGGAGATAAGGGACGCTCTGAAACAAAAGACTGAAACTGTTGGGAAGCTTGATGAGGAATCTGCCAGGTAGAGAAGTGGGATGAGGCTTTCTAGGTGGAGGGAAGGAAGTGAGAAGGCGTCCGCTGGCTGAGAGGGTTGTGGAAAGTGGAGTGTAGCCCAGGGAGGAGTGGAGGTGCCCAGACTAACTTGGACTGGATTGTGAAGGCCCTTGGGTGCCACCCTAAGGAATTTTCTTGCTTCCTTAATGTCGTGTTGGTTTTTAAAAAAATATATTTTATTGATTTTTTACAGAGAGGAAGGGAGAGGGATAGAGAGTTAGAATCATCGACGAGAGAGAAACATCGATCAGCTGCCTCCTGCACACTCCCCACCAGGGATGTGCCTGCAACCAAGGTACATGCCCTTGACTGGAATCGAACCTGGGACCCTTGAGTCCACAGGCTGATGCTCTATCCACTGAGCCAAACCGGTTAGGGCTGTGTTGGTTTTATTACAAATACATTTATGTTATTTGCATGAGTCTAAAACTATTTAAATGAAATTTTAAAAATGGAGAGGATTTTAGAAAATTTGGTATTTCTGTTATGTTACCCTCTTCTCACACCTACCTCAGCTACTTTCTATCAAAAAGGTTATCAAGATCTGGTACCTAAACCCATGGTTACTTTTAAGTCCAACTTTTTATTGATGAGAGAGAGAGAGAGAGAGAGAGAGAGAGAGAGAGAGAGAGAGAGAGACGGCCTA
Organism: Myotis yumanensis; assembly: GCF_028538775.1. Taxonomy (NCBI): domain Eukaryota; kingdom Metazoa; phylum Chordata; class Mammalia; order Chiroptera; family Vespertilionidae; genus Myotis; species Myotis yumanensis. The sequence goes on from NW_027223759.1 coordinate 11,858,404, forward strand.
CATCTGACTTTGAGTAGGGGAAGAGAAGAATATTACGGAAAATTTCCCAAGGGTGATTGTGGGAAGGAGTAGTAGGAGATGTGATTGTGGGAGGGAATAGTAGGGGATGAGACCCTTAAGGTGAAGGCAGGGTCAGAGCCAGGAGGCCTTTGGTAATGACTAGCTAAAGAGCTTGAGGAGTCTAGGCAGGTGCTGATATTGTGTGATTTGCCTTTTTGTATGACTAATGGAGACAAAGGAATCTGAGACTGGAGGTGGAGAAACTGGCCCATGTGTTGCTGTGGGAGTAGAGGTTACACATATTGAGGCAGAAGAGAAAATGGTCTTTGAGATTTCAGGGCAAAGTAATCAGACTTTTGGGAGTTGAGTCTCTCTGGGTAGAAATGGGGAGAAGAAGCAGTGTGAGATTTTTGTAGGCACTATTCAACGGACATTTCAATGTCTGCAGCGATGTTATAGGCTCTAAGGCCTGGGGATACAGAGACAAGTAAGACATGGTCTGTCCCTGCATGGAGAGCCGGGAGGAGTGGTGGGAGACAGAAGATCGATTAACGGGTTGTCAGGAAGTGTTGGGGGCCTGGCTGAGATCATAAATCGTGAGTTCATCAAGATGCTAATCTTTTTTTTTTTTTTTTTTTTTTTTTTAAATATATTTTATTGATTTTTTACAGAGAGGAAGGGAGAGAGATAGAGAGTTAGAAACATCGATGAGAGAGAAACATCGATCAGCCGCCTCCTGCACATCCCCTACTGGGAATGTGCCCGCAACCCAGGTACATGCCCTTGACCGGAATCGAACCCGGGACCCTTCAGTCCGCAGGCCGACGCTCTATCCACTGAGCCAAACCGGTTTTGGCAAGATGCTAATCTTTTGCATCAGCTGTTTGGCCTTGGATTAGAGCCTCATTGCAAGATTGGGATTTGAGGGCAGATGTGGAAAAAATGTGGCATCTAGAAATAAGAGCGTTTGGACTAAGTTGCTGAATGTATGGACTATACCAGTGATGGCGAACCTATGACACGCGTGTCAGGTGACACGCAAACTCATTGTTTTGGTTGATTTTTCTTTGTTAAATGGCACTTAAATATATAAAATAAATATCAAAAATATAAGTCTTTGTTTTACTATGGTTGCAAATATCAAAAAATTCCTATATGGGACACGGCACCAGAGTTAAGTTAGGGATTTTCAAAATGCTGACACACCGAGCTCAAAAGGTTTGCCATCACTGGACTATACTGTGCTCCCCCCCCCCCGCCCCCCCCCAGACTTTTGTGATAGAGATTCAAAGTGCCTGCAAGTCCTCAACCTTCCTCCAGCCCCCTCTGTGACCCGAAAGGCAGAGAATGTGGACTTTCTAGCTCTCTGGCTTCTAGTTGGGGTCAGCCATGGCAGAGGCCCCAGCAGGAGAAGGGAGTGTGGGCAGCTCTCTCCTGGGCAAACCACTGTGAATTGGCTCCTCTCTTTACTGAAGGCCATGGCTCCTATCAGGCAGCCCTCCCCACACTTTTCTGTATTGGCATCTGCTCTCTTCTCTGACCTCTGGGGTCCTAGAGGATGGAAGGTTCACCACTGCTAAAAGCACTATTCCTTAATGTTTTCCCTTAACCCTCTACAAGCCTTTATAAGTAGTTTCTTGGTTAAACTCCTAAGAGCCTAATTGTGAACCATCTATTTCCTGCCAGGGTTTTGACTGATAAATACAATAATAATAGACTCTCCTTCATGACCCAGTATCCACAACACATATACACAACGCAAATAAAAGTTTCATGAGTATACTTGCCCTCACTGTGGATGATGCCCTCTGATATTTTCAGTCTAAATTTTTTATTTAAAAATGTTGTTGGGAAACATTGCATTGATTTCACTGTCCACTAATGGGTTAGGGCCCATATTTAGAAAACCAGTGGGGCTACCTGATGTTTAGAGGACATTGGGTGGGTCATCGAAAATCCCCATAGCTCTAAGATCCCATTGCTTTATGGATTGAGAAAAGGTGTGAGGCTGGAGGCTGAAGGTAAATTGCTAAAGTCAAGTACACATTATAAGACCATAAATAGATTTCTCTATGGCTTATAAAGCCAAGAACCTTATGTATATATATGACTTGGATCTTGAGACTTGGTGAATGCCCAGCACGTGAGCTAAGACTCTTTTTGGCCTAGAAGTCTGGATGGCTTCATACAATTTTGGAGAAATGGAAAGAGTTTTACTTGTCATCCCATATTTCTTTTGTCATGACGTATTAATAGTATTGGTAATTTTAAATATTGGGTTCCGGATTACTTCCTTTTGTAGCACAGAGTTGAGGAAATGCAAGATGGATAAATACTCTTTGTCTCTGTATTTAAAGGCACATTTATAGAGATTCAGTGGGCTTGAGTTTTGACAGCAATTTCCCCAGAACCTGATAAAATCTAACTGCACTTCAGGAACTTCTAGGTAAAAAATACATATTGTTCTGGTTGCTGCAACTAGATTTGCATTTCAGATCTGCATTTTTTTTTGTGTTCCAGGTTTGTCTGTGGGTGAGGGAGGGCTAGTTGGAGATGTGACCGTAGGTAGTGCGGGATCCCTTGCTTATTATTGCTTATTCGTTTTCTAGAGTTGCCACGAAAAAGTACCACAAACTGGGTGGCTTAAAACAACAGAAATGTATTCCCTCAGGGGACTGAAAGCTGAAGGTCTAAAATCAAGGTGTTGACAGGGTCATGCTCCTTTCACAGCCTGGGTGTGAGGAGCCTTTCTTGCCTTTTCCTGCTTCTGGTGGCCCAGACATTCCTTAGCTTGTGGAAGCATGACACAATTTTTAAAGAAGGTCACGTTCACACATTCATAGTTACCAGGGACCAGGACATCAACATCTCTTTTCAGGAGGACACAATTCAACTGATAAACAATTGCTATTCAGTTTAATGCATCCCTCCCCCCCCCACCTCCACCCCCTTGCTTTCACAGTAAGAGTCATTGGAGGAGTACTGTCAATTCCTCACAATGTTTCTCTCCCTCTCGTTCACTCACTACAAAATGGTCCACAGATAACTTGCTTTCTACTTCATTGAGAAATAGAAGTTTTATGGTCTGATATCATTTACTACTTCCTTTTCCACTTAAACATGTATCTTATCTGCCTCTTCAGGTCACCTTTTAGAGACTCAGTTTGCCCTGGATTCCATCTCTTCCACGCCCTTGAGGTGTAGCAGTGGCAAGCACTGATTGGAGCCCAGAGGCTTGTCTGAATTGCATTCCTATTCAGTCTATAATTAAGTTAGTCTGGAGAAGGCAGGAGGTGTTTTTGAGCACCTGTCATTTGCCACACAGCATAGTCCCTTTCCTTCATGGCTTTACAATCCAGGTGGAGAGACCTGGTTGTTAAAAATGAAGAAAGCAACAGCCAGATGCCAGATGAGTTCTCTGGGCATTCAGAAGGGAGAGTGCTCACAGTAGGCTGGCATGGCCAAATGTAAAAAATGGGTAGAATTTAGATAAATGGAGGAAAGAAGGGGGGGGGCGGTTCATGTGGTAGAGATAAGGGGCAGGAAAATGTTGCAGTAGTTCTCACACTTACTGGTCCCAACATTCCTTTTCAAACTCTTACATTTTAGAGGACTTGAGAGTGCTTTTTATGTGGACTATACCTCTTTTTATGTATCAGAGTAGAAATTAAAACTGAGAAATTAAAAATATATGTAACTGATTTAATATAACAGTGAGCCCATAACAAGTTAAGATTACTTATTGTCATGAAAAATAACTATATTTTTTAAAACAAAAGAAACATTTTGTGAGAATAGTGATATCATAGTTTTTGTGGGTCAGCAGCCTGGGCACCGCTTAGCTGACTTCTCTTCTTGGAATTCTCACCACCTACAGTCAAGACCTCAGCTAGGCTGCATTTTCAAGAGGCTGGACTGGAAAGAACCTGCTTCTGTGCTCACACAGGCTGCTAGCAGAATCCATCCCTTGCAGCTGTAGGACTGAGGGCCCTGGTTTTTCACCAGAGACCAAGGTCAGCTCTTAGAGGTCACTTGTAGTTCCGTACCATGTGGAATTTCCCAATCTGATTGATTGGGTCATCAAGCAAGAAGGATCTCTAAAGCAAGATGGAATCTTATATAATGGAGTATAATCATGGGATGATTCTCAGTTAGTGATGGTTAGCTGGTTGCAATGTGGAATCTGAAGTCATACCAATGAAAATTTCAAACTCTGTGGCATTGGTTTATGTTGTAGTTTGAATAGACCTTTTTATCTTTTAACATCATACATTGGTCATGTGGGAAACATTGGTTCACTGAGTTATGTCAATCTTCCAAATGCTGATGCATTTTATTATATAATTTCAAAAACCATGTATTTGATATTACCGTAATTTAATCAGAAAGGTACAAGTATTGGGAAGCTATCATGCTCACAGTGGTGGACAACAGTTTTCTAAAATTTTAGTTTTTGCTTTATCATTGGCAACAAATACTGTCATTTGTTTTCTGTGAACTGCCCAGGTTCACATCATTCATTTTCGAGAAATATCTGCTAAAAGCTCAAGTGTAAATAACCATAGTGAGTCTGCCAGTCAGTCTTTCAAGTGTAAATGGTGCTCCATGAAAATACCAGTTAGTTCAGCTCAACTCAATCAATCATATGTGCACTTTTCTCTGAGGTGACCATTGTATGTCATTATGCAAACGTACTTTCTATTTCTTCACATAAAGTGTCAAAAAGATGTGAAATCAAGGATTTAAAATTGATCATGTTAATGTTTATTCATCAAGGGAATTCTTGAGTTTTCCCCTTCCCTCTTGTAAGTTAAATGAGTGGCAGTTGAGTATAGAGTGACCCCTGGTCCAGTTACGGCCTTGATTCACCAGCAGTTTCACCACCATTGCTTTCACACCAGCAATGCAAGTGTCAACACAAGTTACCCCAAGGATAAACCATGAGATTCCAACAAGTTATTCACCATGTGCACTATTCCAGCACCAGTGGCTATTGTCAGGCATTCACATAAAAAATTCTTCCATCAGTATCAGCACCAAGTAGTCATTTCATACCAAGGAAGCCCCACGTTCAGTCATATCTGTACCTGAATCCATTTGCAAGGCAAAGGTATAATTCTGCAGATGAGGTATTAACTCAGTCTTCATGTTTTATGCCAGATATATCATCTGAGGAGGTACTGTATCACTGGGAAGTGGTACTGTCATACATACCTTTCTAAAACTAACACCATCTAGCCGGCGTTCAGCAATGTCCATTGTATAAGGCTTTCTTGGCGTCTCAGTTGTCGTGTGTACTTCTCCAGCTAATGCAATACAGTAGCTTACCCTGTAAGGTGCTTCAGGGGCTTTTCCATGTCTGGTTTAGAAAAGCTCTAATCAGGTTTAGATTTCAAAGTGCTTATTATGTCTGCATTTAAAAATATTCACTTTCTTGCTCGGCCAGTATGGCTCAGTGGTTGAGCGTTGATCTATGAACCAGGAGGTCATGGTTCAATTCCTGGTTGGGGCACATGCCTAGGTTGCAGGCTTGATCCCTGGTGTGGAGTGTGCAGGAGGCAGCCGATCAATGAGATCAGTGATTCTCTCTCATCCTTGATGTTTCTATCTCTCCCTCTTCCTTCTTCTCTGAAATCAATACAAATATATTTTAAAAATATTCACTTTCTTTTCTTTTAAATTCTTAGTGATTAATTTGAAAATGATGCCATAACTTAACTACTTGAAAATGTTCTTTTGCATAAGACACATTATGTAAATTACTAATAGGACAAGGAAAAAAAATAACTTTCATGTCTTTGTGTACTTTCAGTTTTACCCGGTTCTTTTTTCTTTTTCGTTTTTTTTTTTTTTCTTAGATTCTTCCCTTCCATGGATCAGAGACCCCTGGTATATCAGTTTTGTCTTTTTTTAGTATCTTTAGATGTCGATGGTATAGTTGTGCTATTGAGAAAGGTTGGCTAATCCTTCCTTTTTATGTTAGACTTTTTTATTGTGGTAAAATATATATAACATAAAATTTACCATTTTTGCTATTCTTAAGTGTATGGTTTGTGACATTAGCCACGGTCATATCATTGTGCAACTATCACCACCAACATGTCCAGAACTTTTTCATCTTCCTAAATGGAGGCTTCACACCCATTAAACAACTTCCCATTTCCCCTCCCCCAACCCCTGGTAATCACTATTTTACCATTTGTTTCATGATTTTGATTGCTGTAGGTACCTCATGTAAGTGAAATCATATGACTTGTCCTTTGTGCCTGGCTCATTTCACTTAGCATAATGTCTTCAATGTTCTATCAGAATTTCCTTCCTTCTCAAGCTTGAATAATATTCCACTATATCAGTGATGGTGAGCCTTTTGAGCTCGGCCTGTCAGCATTTTGAAAAACCCTAACTTAACTCTGGTGCCATGTCACATATAGAAATTTTTTGATATTTGCAACCATACTAAAACAAAGATTTATATTTTGATATTTATTTTATATATTTAAATGCCATTTAACAAAGAAAAATCAACCAAAAAATGAGTTTGCGTGTCACCTCTGACACGCGTGTCATAGGTTCGCCATCACTGCACTATATATATATATCACACTTTATTTATCCATTTATCCACTTGTGTTTTTCCTTCCTTTGCTTTTGTGAATAATGCTCTATAAACATAGCTGTGCAAATATCTACTGGGGTCCCTGCTTCCAGCTCTTTTGAGTGTATACCTACAAGTGGAAGTGCTGGATTATACGGTAATTCTATGTTTAATTATTTGAGCAACAGTTTTACTGTTTTCTACAATAGCTGTACCGCTTTACATTTCCACCAGCAATGCATAAAGTTTCCAATTTCTCCACTTCCCTGCCAGCATTTCTCTTCCTCCCTCCCTCCCTCCCTCCCTGTCTCCCTCCCTTCCTCCCTTCCTCCATTCCTCCTCCTCTCCCTCCCTCTTTCTTTCTTTCCTTCTTTCTTTATTTCTTTCAAAAACATAATAGTTACCCTAAGGGGTGTGAAGTATCTAAGCTCCCCTTTTAAACTAACACCCATTTTTAAATATAAAATAGTTATTTACATGTTCTTTTATTTTTTATTGAAATATTAAATTCTAAAGTATAATTTGACCTATTTGAACATTTAGAAGTATTTTTAAAAATATGTTTTTATTGATTTCAGAGAGGAAGGGAGAAGGATAGACAGAAACATCAATGATGACAGAGAGTCATTGATTGGCTGCTCCCCCCCCCCCCCCCCGCCCTCCCCCCCCCACACACACACTGGGGATCCAGGCAGCAAGCCAGGCATATGCATTTGGCTGTAATCAAACCTGGGACCCTTCAGTCTGCAGGCCGATGATCATCCACTGAGGCAAACCGACTAGGGCTAGAAGTATTTTTGAAAAGATTAAAAATGTTGTAAATTTGTGAAAAGACGAATAAAATGTGTAAGTAACCTTTTAGAATTACTTGGGGAAAGATTTTGGCTTTGTGGACCTCCTCAAAAGGCCTTGATACCTCCAGGGGTTCCCAGATCTCACATTGAGAACTATTTGCTGAAGTATAGTGTTGGAAACATGTTCACAGTGAGTTCTGACACTGTTTTCTTAGGTGGATAAAAGTTATTTCTCTTGGTCTGCACATCTTACGATGAATTTAAAAAACATTTTTTTCATAATCTCTGCCTAAGATTTTATTTTATTAAAAAGGAGTAACAAACAAATCAGTTGCCATGGAATTTAGGTTGGGAAGGAAGAATGCTTTGTCATTGACTCGGAACCTACTTAGGATCTGGCAACAAAAGGTAGGAATAAATTGTACTTTTCTGACAATAGAAATATTTTGTCTTGTTCCTTATTTTTTAAATATAACCTAAGGAGGATGCATGTATAAATACAAAAGATTGTACTTATCTTAATCTTGAAGTTAAACATTTCTCTGAGGCAGCAGTGACACAACTTAGGTCAAACATTAAAAATATACTGTTAGGCCTGGTCAGTGTGGCTCTGTAGTTGAGGGTTACCCTATGGACCAGGAGGTCACAGTGTCATTCCTAGCCGGGGCACATGTCTGGGTTGCGGGCTAGATCCCCAGTGTGGGGTGGGCAGGAGGCAGCTGATCCATGATTCTGGAGATATTGATGTTTCTATATCTCCTTCTCCTTCTCTCTCTCTGAAATCAATAAAAATATACTTTCAAAAATTTAAAATATACTGTTAAAACACCAATGGGCATCTGGGGCATCTTACTATTAACATGCTTAGAGTAGGAAAACAGCCAAATAATCTCCATTGGCATGGAAATGATGAAAATTTAATTAACAGAAACAAATTACAACAAAAATCAGGGACCTCATTTTTTATTTTATAACTCAAATGTATCACTATTTTAAGTGGAATACCAGAAATATCAATATGTTCATGGGAGTATTTTTATTTTTCATCAGCCACTCACTGAGCATGGGAGATAGTGGTACTGAATGGGTTCCTTACCCCAAAGGTCAGGAAAGCCTCCCTGATTTGCTTTTCTGCTTTCACTTCAGTTTCATATTCTGTTTCTCTTGAAAAGGACTTCCCTAGCCCTAACGGGTTTGGCTCAGTGGGTAGAGCATCAGCCTGCGGACTCAAGGGTCCCAGGTTCAATTCCGGTCAAGGGCATGTATCTTGGTTGTGGGCACATCCCCAGTAGGGAGTGTGCAGGAGGCAGCTGATCGATGTTTCTCTCTCATCGATGTTTCTGGCTCTCTATCCCTCTCCCCTCCTCTCTGTAAAAAAATCAATAAAATATATTTTTTAAAAAAAGAAAAGGACTTCCCTAAATATCACAAGTTGTCTCCACTTGTATATTTTCTATCTTTTATTTTTTAGAAAACCAAAGATGCTGATCACTCATCTTTAGAGTTGAACATCTTTTTGCTATGATTTAGATGTATTTAAAATCATATTGCCTTTCTTTAAACTCTGATTCAAGGCAAGATTTATATAGTATAAATGTTTAGATAAAATTTATATCAAATACGAACATATAGGTTTAAATTAAAAAGATAAAATGTGTAATAGCAGTGATCATCAGATGACAGATATTAATGTGATTATTACTTGGAGGATGTAGACTCTGTACCATTGTATAAATTGAACCTCCTCCATTCCTGTCGCCGACAATCTCAGATAGTGTGCCTTAGTGTTCTTGGTTATGGCCCTGTTGTTTAGGTAGATACTTGTATAATAAGATATTTAGTAATAGAGGCCCAGTGCATGAAAATTCATACACTTGCGGGGGGGGTCCCTCAGCCCAGCCTGCGCCCTCTAGTTGCCCGGGACCCCTTGGGTGGTGTCCACTTGCCGGCTTAGGCCTGCTCCTCAGGAGATTGGGCCTAAGCTGGCACTCAGACATCCCTCTCGCAGTCTAGGAGCCCTTGGGGGATGTCCACTTGCCAGCTTAGGCCCGCTTCCTAGGGGATTGGGCCTAAGCTGGCACTCAGACATCCCTCTGGCAGCTCTGAAGCCCTTGGGGAATGTTGGACTAATGGCTTAGGCCCGCTCCCCAGGGGAGCGGGCCTAAGCCATTAGTCCGACATTCTTAGCACTGCTGTGGAGGCGGGAGAGGATCCTGCCACTGCTGCTGCACTGGCCAGCCATGAGCTGGTTTCTGGCTGAGTGGCGCTCCCCCTGTGGAAGCACACTGACCACCAGGGGGCAGCTCCTGCGTTGAGCGTCTGCTCCCTGGTGGTCAGTGCGTGTCACAGTGACCAGTCGTTCCTGGTTGGTCCGCCATTAGGATCAGTTTGCGTATTACCCATTTATTATATAGTATATGCTTTTGTAAATAAAAATTGTTTTAGAGAAACTTTAGTTTTTTTCCCCTTTGGCATTACCACTATGATGTGTACAGTTTTGAACACTAAATTGTCTCATGCAGTGATGATGAAAACTGATTAGGAGGGGAGGTGAGCGTACTATAAAAAAGTACACATTTGGGCAAAAGTGGGGAGATGATGCTTAAGTGGAAATGCTTCTGTACACCTTGGGCCACTTGCCGCTGCCTTAAAGGTCAGGATATTAAGCGTTGTCAAGATGGCATAAAAACGACAACCTTTTTCCTGCAGTTTGCTATGCCTTTCCATGTTTGGGCCTGGAATTTTAGTGTGTGGTAAAGTTTGCAAGAGTGATCATTGGGCTGGAGGCTTGGCTGATGGAGTCAAAATATTGGGCCTGCCTTGACCGGTTTGGCTCAGTGGGTAGCATTGGCCCATGGATTGAAAGGTCATGAGTTTGGTTCTGGTCAAGGGCATGTACCTGGGTTGCAGGCTCCATCCCCGGCCCCTGTTGGGTGTGTGTGGGAGGCAACCAATTGATGTGTTTCTCTCACATAGATGTTTCTCTCTCTCTATCTCTCCCCCTCCCTTCCACTCTATCTTAAAAAATCAATGGAAAAATATGCTGGAGTGAGGATTAACAACAACAAAAAATATTGGGCCCTTTCTCAAAAGACCAAGTCTGATGAGTTCTTATAAATGTAGACTTTAGAGGCAAAGTATGTGTGGTAAACCAAAAAAGTCAAATCCCAGGGGAAGGAGAGTGCTTTGTACTCCGAGTTGTCAGCCTTGCCTCCACAGAGTGTCTGGTACCCGTAGTGAATTCACTATTCCCAAGGGGTAGCATAGGTGGGAAGGATGAAGAATTTGGCTCTGTTTACCAGGTATGGCTAGAACAGGCCTCACCACTACAGTTGATGTTGGGAAGACAATACCCTGCTTTGTGCCTCCTTCTATGATTGCCTGGCAAAGAACAGTGGGTAGAATGGAGCCTGACAACTTCTTTGTCATCCTGATCAAGATTACACCCATCTGGCTCGGATAGCGCTCAATTACTGGGGACTGTAGTTGAGAATGTTGTGGTTTTGGAAGCTCCCTCAAGAATATTGGACCTTGAATGCCTGGCTAGGAGCTTTACTGCAAAGGCGAGGGAAAGCAGTCATAAGGATACATTCAGAGCTGTGTTGTAGGTAGATTGCCCAGGGCCCCGTGTGCAGGATGAAGTGGAAGTGGGAAAAACTGAAGATCAAACAGGTAGCTGTTATAAGCTAGATGAGTAAATCCGGTTGGTTTTAGCTCTGATTTCTGTATATATGTTATTTCTAGTATTTCAGGCAATATTTAGAGTAGAAAACCTACTAACTTAGCATGGCTGGCGAAGAAAGGCAAGTTGATCCATGTGGGGCTTTGGGAAAAGCACTGGACTTGGTGTTGGGGGCCTTCAGTACAGCACAGTAATTCTGTGAATAGGATGAACCAGCTCTGAATCCATGGGCGAGGCCTTGAGCCTTCAAGACCCCAGTGTACTAGTAGAGTAGCTTATTTCTAAGGCTCTTTCCCAGCTATGATTTATTACTTGCAAATACACATTTCTAAGGACTAACTTCTACATGCTGCCAAGGAGTGGTCTTTTAGGGGCCTGTTATGATGAAGTATGATGAATAGATGACTCATTTACAATTAACAGTGTATATTTCCATACAAACAATTTCTGAGCTCTAAGTCTTCCATAATAGTTCGCCCTCCAACCCCTTAAGTAGGGTTACGCCCTTGAAATTTTGTTTGCATCTTTAATTTATTTGGGAAATGACTTTGTCTGAATATATATATATATATATATATATATATATATATATATATTTAATTTCCCTAATTAGATTGTAACTTCCTTGAAAGCATAATGCTTTGTTTAGTTCTGCTTGCTTGTTTGTTTTAATCCGTCACAATGCCTTAAATAGTACTCTGCATACATAAAGCACTTGTGAAGCACATCAGTGAATGTGTAGCTGGAGCACAAACTTCAGTTCAGATCCAATTATTACGAACTCTGAAACATTTAAGCATGAGTTAATAAAGGTTTAGGCTTATGATATGTTATTACTGTCATGAATTAAATAATGCATTTGTAATTGTTATTGCTGTGGCTACACAGAGGTATGATGGAGTTGTGTATGTGTGGTAAACCAAAGAACTAAAAAAAAAAATTGGTAGGAGTTGGTTCATAATCATATAAAAGGTTATTTATTCAGAAAAGAAATTCCAGTTTCTAGAGATCCGTCTTTGAGTAACCTCATGGATCCAGGACAGTGTCCTGCAATTAGGGAAGGGGGAACACAAAAAATAAAGTCAGGAGTTCAGAAGCAACTGTGGTTGGCCACATAGAGAACACAGCACTTTGTCAGTTTTCTAGCCAGAAGGAAAAGAACAGTTTTCTTGAATAGAGATGATTTTTAAAATGTAAGATTTCCGAAACACAGGGCCCCTGCCTTCTGCTTTTACTTTCTTTAGGAACCAGAGATGAGAGAAGATAGAAAGAGAAGCTTGAAGGATGAGGAGGTGGGAGCATGTGGTGGTGATGAGGGAGAGTAGTAGGCATGTCAGGGTAATGGTGGGGAGGAAAAAACCCAACTAGAGAGCTCCTCATTGTGGAAGGAAACTGACCTTTCTCCTCATCCATAGCAAAATATTCCTTGTTCCTTATGTTTTAGCCTAGAACATTCACTGATGTTCATAAAGGTAAGTCTGATCTGTGGTTAAAGTGAATGGGAATGTTTGACTTATGTTTTAAGACATTGCATCAGAAACCAGTTAAAAGCAGATATTTACTTAATTTCTTCATCAGAAATATTTCTATAAACACAATAAGTCTGTTTTTTGTCTTCTGACAATACCTTAGTTGATTGACCATCTGAGGATCTGAGCTAAATAGGCAGATGCTCTACACAGCTATTTAAATTTTATACATAAAAATCGTGGAAGTTAGTTATTCATTCATATAGCCAGTATTCATCAGCTGCTAGGCATGTGTCAGATAATTTGCCAGTCAATGGAGATACAATAAAGATATTGTATGGTTCCTACTCTTTCGTGCAGCTTACCTATACAGCATCATGCATCAGAAATGATCACTCTGCTTGTGGAGTTGGAATTTTAGATGCCCTTCTAGATAGGATTGAACTTGAAATTTCTCTGCTGCCTTAAACTATTGACTCAAAAATGATCTTTGGATGAAGAGATTGATCTAAATAGACCTACAGGCTCAAAGAGAATTCACTTCCATTCCTTCCTTGTTCATTCATTCATCAAGCGTTTTTAGAAAGTGAGTCCTTGACCTAAGGAGGGCCATAGTCTCTAGACCAAGCATGTCAAACTCTTGGCCGGTGGGCTGCATGCCTCGTTTAAACGAGGAAAAAAAGAGATGTGGGAACCAATAAGTACAGGGGTAGGTGTGAAAAGTGAAGGGACAGAGTTAGAGCAAAATGTTCTTTAAATAAACAAACAACAAATGGCAAGCCCTTTACTAAATCTCATTAGTCCTTCAAAGTATTTTTTCATTGATTAAATGGTTCTGAGTTTAAGTTCTGTATTCTTTGGGTGACTCTGCTCTAGTTACTGATGTTCATTGATTTAATCATGATCTGTTGATGTTCTTTCTGGCTGTCATAGGAGCAGTCATTAGCTACAAGAAAGCTAGCTTAACATTTTCACAGAACTGGCTTTTGGTTCTAAGAAGTCCACCAAATGTAACTTATTTAGGACAATAAGGCATGTGGCTTCATTATAACCAGTATACTGTTAAACATGAATAGTTTCTGAAATTATGAAAATAGTCATTCTTTACTGTGTGTCTTCTAATGCTTTGTTTCCAGTGGATTGGTTCTTGGTTAACAGTTAGCAGTTGTTGTGAGCCCTTCACATATTTATTACATTTTGCTTTTTTTTTTTAAAAAAAAATCTGTACATTTAAAATCTTAAGTATAAGCCATATTGTAAAGAGCTTAAAACTTTTCAAATAGCTTGGAATATGTGATGTATAGGCTTCTTTTTTAGTTCAAGGAAAAAGTGTAGATTACCGACTTTCTGAAACGTACTGATACTAAGAAAGCACTTAAAATTTTAATCTTCCTCTTGACACTCAATAAAGATGAACAGGCACTTCCCCTCCCTTTTGTGTAGGATGGACTTAAGCTGGAAATGTTCTTGAATGATGTGGAACTTGAGTCTGGTGTCATCTTTGTTGAAGATGCAGGGCCCTGCATGCTGTCCTCCCTGTTCTCTTTGACCGTGGCATTTGTCAGTGCTGCTGAGAGCCACTTCAGTGAAATGGTGGAGACTGACAACAGGTCTGCTTATTTAACACCCTGTTCACCTGTTTAATTCAGCTGGTGGGCTTGGCCAATTCCTGTTGCTGGTTTTAGTAGAATCAGTCTTTGCCGGCCCCTTAGATAACCTTGGCGATCCAAGTTCGTTATTTCTGTCCTGTGATTTCTCAGCCAGTCCCGCCCTTGTAATAGGTAGTCTTGCCACATGGCCTTTAGCTCCTGTGTTATTCAAATGTTCTATCCCTCATTTTATATAAAGTTTCTGGGCTGTAACCCCTTGTCTTTCCATATGGGCACTCCTTTACCCCCTACCTGTCATCTTGTATGGTCCCTGCAGTACCAACTAGATTAGAATCTTGCAATTAATAGCTCTGTCCTGATAGCATCTAGGCTTTGGTCTGATTTTGAATAGTTGACTTGAAGATTCGATTTTTTGGTAAAGTTACACATTCGTTGGAGTCATTTGAAAGGCAGTGATTGGTAGGGAGTTGCCTCCTACCAGCAGCTGGGGTGCTGCTAGCTTTGAAGGCAGGACTACCTTAATCCAGGCTATGCAAAAAGTCCCACACGAGTTCCCTGTTATAGGAAGGGTCTTGGCTTAGAGAGCCCCTTTTCATGGGCTGAATTCATTCTCATTTTAAACCCTGTGCTGCAGGTACTCATAGGATCACAAATTTCAGATTGAAGGATCTTTCACCTTCTGGAATATAGGAGGTTGGTACGTTTAAGTCCACATATATAGCTGGTCTGGAGTGTGTGTTTCTGGGCATCTGTGTGGTGAACACTTCTTTGTACATAGTGTGTGTGTGTGTGTGTGTGTGTGTGTGCACGTGCGCGCATGTAGTGTGTACAAAAGTGACTTTAGGAAAGATGGCATCTGCCAGGATTCAGAACACAGCAGGTAATGTACTTACCGAAGAGGTAAGAGCATGAGTAATTCTTGTCTCATGAGAAAAATGTAAATTAGTTTATTATAATGATGTAATATTTGGGTGCTTGATTTATCATCCCCCTTCCCAATGATGCAAAACCTTAAGGACTAAGCAGGTTATAAAAATTCAAAGCGTGTGCCTGAAGTCTGGCATTCTCCCCCAGGCAATGAAAGTGTCACGCTTGTCCTGATAGTTTGCTGTTTGTGGAGATTTCCACAGATTGTGGTTAAGAACTCACCATATGCAACCACATAGGGGAAGTTTTAGGTGTTGGTTCCATGAGAGAGGGCATCATCTGTGACAACGAGGCAGAAAGATGACATAGCAATGCTGCAGACTTGGCACTGGAGCAGCGCAAGCAGATGCTCATTCATCTGTGTGCTGAGGGCCCAGGTACACAGGGTGTGAGGGAGGAGGCAGCCTTTGCACTGGATCTTGTTTTTAAGAGAAACATAGGAGCCTGAGCTGGTTTGGCTCAGTGGATAGAGCATCAGCCTGGGGACTGTAGGGTCCCAGGTTCGATTCTGGTCCAGGGCACATGCCCAGGTTGCAGGCTCCATCCCCAGTAGGGGGTATGCAAGAGGCAGCCAATCAGTGATTCTCATCATTGATGTTGGTTTCTATCTCTCTCTCTCTCTCCCTCTCCCTTTCTCTCTGAAACATAGGAGAAGTCTATGTTAAATATCACCCTAGGCAAAAGAGTGGCCTTTTTAGGGCAGGCAGGGGAAGGGGAGATATAAGGAAATCATAATTGCCAATAAAAATCTTGGCTACCTGCCATATGCTGAGTACCTACTCTATAAAGCTACAGGTCCAGGGGTATCATGTGAGCTCAGTTAATCCTCAGAGCAATGTCATGGAGTTGGTATTATAATCATAACAGACAGAAAAACCAGGTCCTTAGCCAGGCCCAGTGCCGTGTCCACAGTCACAGGGCTCTCTGATGGGCCACAGGCAGCCCTAGGCAGTAGCCCATCGCGGTCACATTCGGGTTTGACTAGGGTGTGTTGTGAGCAGAGCCGCAGTGTAGCAAGGTGAATGTGATTCTGGAGGGAATGGCCTTGACACAGCTCTCTGTTAAAGAAGAGTAAGTTTGGACTCCATTTGAGGAAATTGGCTCAGTTATACTTGGTGTCAGAAGGATTCCTGGAAATGTTGTGACCTGAAAAATTGGAAAAGTATGATTTGAGTTGAACTGGTCAAAGTGATTAATTTGGGCAATTAAGTATGAAAGTGTAACTACAGACTAAACAAATGGGAATTATTACCACAAAGCTTTCCTCCAACAGAGAGTCTGGGTCAAGCCAATGTGGAATGTGTGGCTCTTCAGAGTAGCTGTGGGCCTGTAACAATAGCCCATTCTTTCCCTCTACCCACAGCCGGCCCTGGTGGGGGGTCAGGACATGGAGTGGGAAGAGGTATCTTTCCTTGCTTGACTGTAACAGCTAAGATTACTGTACACTCATTTCTCAGATTTTTTACTTTCTCCCCCATCTCCACCCTCATGACAATGAATTGAAGGCTAGGGTTTGGTAATAAAAGTAATAAGTTAATAGTGTATCAAAAAACTCTTGATATTTATCTGTGTTTCCCTGAGTTTCTTTGTTATAAGAGATTGGTCTAATTTAACCTACAGGCTCCAAGAGAATTCACTTCCATTCCTTCCTTGATCATTCATTCATCAAGCGTCTGTAGAAGGCCAGTCCTTGACCTAAAGGGGCTCATAGTCTAGACTCTGGAGGAAAAAACAGACGTGGGAACTGATAAGTACAGTGTTGGCTGTGAAAAGTAAGTGGATAGAGGTAAAGCGAAATGTTTATAAGCCCCTGGAAGGAGGGGGTCCTACAAGGGAGCGAGGAGGGGGTAGGAGGCAGCCCTTATTTCTGAGGAGTGTTTTCTCTGTTTTGTTTCATCCACTGTCCTGCACTGACACCTGCCTTTTAGATTCCCCATTTTTCCTCTCATCCAGAGTGAGTCCCTAGCAAGGTGGCTGCCACCCCTTTGCATTCTCCTCGAGGGTGGCTGCTCTCCGTTCTTCCTCATGACTCACACCTGCAGCCATACCAGGGACTTGGACAGGGACTATGACTATCTTCGTCTAATACTGATGAGCTTCTGCCACTTTGCTTCGTCCTTTTTACTGTCATCTGACCCTGGCCAGTCCTGTGACTCGTCACAGAGGTGGCCAGCACATATGGGATACGGAAAGTGCTGTATTGGACAAAACAGACATATGGGAACCCCACTCAGGTGAGGGGGCATTCATCCTGCTGGGCATCACCTCAGGTTTGATGTGCAGGTTAATGTTTACATTTGTACTTCCTAGGTATCGTTTGGAAGTACCTGTTTTCCTAAAAAGATGCTCTAAGTATTGTTCACACCTGACCTTCTTAATTTACAGAAGATGACAGGATCGTGCCCCCTAGGGGTGTGAATGGGGCTCCCTAAGAGAGGTTGTGATCTTGGCCAACCCTGTAAGCACAGTTTGTGTGACACACTGAATGAATCCCTTCCGTGGGAAGGAGTTAGGGGAACAGCAGTCTTGATTTGGAAGCAATAATGTCCTTTGTTTAAGGCATGTTTTTAAATCGCAGTGCTCTTGTGGGCAGCAGAGGACACTTCCACCAGCAGGATTTCAAAGTTAAGCAGACTAGCTATTCTGCTTTAAAAAGGCCTGTTTCCTTTGCTAAATACCAGGTTGCATGTTATAATGATGAATCCCTAATTCTAATAAAATGCAAACCAATGCATGTATCCTGGTATATTTTACCAAACCACGGACCATTA
This sequence comes from Myotis yumanensis, assembly GCF_028538775.1. Classification (NCBI taxonomy): domain Eukaryota; kingdom Metazoa; phylum Chordata; class Mammalia; order Chiroptera; family Vespertilionidae; genus Myotis; species Myotis yumanensis. Next base: position 11,876,252 of record NW_027223759.1, read on the forward strand.
AGGACTTTATACACAAGAAGTCTAACTTATCTTAAACCGATTAGTTTAATTAGGGGACAGGTTTGGAGGAACTGACCCTTGACTCCTGTTAGCTCTCTGAGCCCTGCGCTTGTAGGATTGTATACTCCCTTCTAACGCCTGCCTGTTCTTTCTGAGCGCATCTAATCCCTGAAAGGGGTTTTAGATATCGAGTTGCATTTATAACTAAATTACGTCTTATCTTCTACTTTCTTTGCTTTTTATCCCACAGTCATTAAAGCATTGCTATGATGATAGATGCTTCGTAATTACTTTACAATTAAAATGTTGAACTTGAATGGTTGTATGGATTTGTATTAAAAAACACGCGCATAACCCAGTGTTCTCATTGGAGAAAGGCAACGTGGTGGCGGGACATGAACTCTGGCAGAGAAGTGTAGCAAACAGGGACTAGGTATGGTGGGGACTGAGGGGGAGGAGGGCTTCAAGTCCAGTAGCACATGTCTTGAGTGTGTACTATCTGCCAGGCACTGTGTAAGGGCTTTATATGGAGTCACCACGCAGTCACCTCAAGAACGCTATGAGATTGGTACTGTTACTGTTCCCATTTTAAGGATGCAGAAAGAAAAATGAGGCACAAAAAGGTTAGTTACCTTGCTGCCCAAGGTTTCCCAGCTAGTAAGTTGGAGACTGAATTTGAATCTAGGCAGTCTGGTTGCAGCCTACAGAGGTCTTGATGGGAGAACTAACTTGGAATTGCACCCACACAGGTTCCAATCCTACGCACTACATCCCAACTCTGTGATTGTGGGCAAAGTTAGGCAACCTGTCTGAGTCTGTTTCCCCATTTGTAAGTGGGTGTAATAATAATTACAGTTTACAGTTGTTGAGAGTTTTAAATAAGGCGATGCATGTAAATCGTTTGGCATGTTGAAGTCTCAGGGTGAACATTGCCTTCTCTCCTTTTGGTTTTGTGTCCTGGGGAAGTGGTGGTGGTCGCTTGAAGCCTTGGCTTACTCCCAATGTCCAAGAGGTAGGAGGCACCTCCCAGCTTTTGGAGCTCTGCACAGGTCATGCAAACACAAACCCTGCACAACTAGGACATTTCTAAGGTTTCTCTTGCTCTCCTCTTTGGTGATGCCTGAGAGAAGTTGTATTGCTACATTTTGCTGAGTGTAGGAGTGACCTTGCGGTGGTCTGTCCTTGGAGAGTGGGCGATTTCCCTAGCACCTTGACTTCCGTTTCTTAAGGGAAGATGTATGTTTAGTTCTTTTTACCTCCACTTCTTTCTTTGGATTAGTTTTTTTCTTAACTATTAAGAAGGAGTGCAGGCAGCTATAGGGAAGGAAAAATTCTCCTATACCCTCTTAGGTTCTTTGACTAGAATTTAACTGACATAACACGGATTAACAGGAGAAAACCATGCAAATTTTTATTAAAATTTTACATGTGCATGGGCACCCTTACTAGAGAACAAGGACTGAAAGCGGTGACCAGAGCCGATAGTCCTTTAGATCTTTTAGACAAAGAAACAATACACTTGTGAAGAACTGATCCGAAAAGGGGTTTGTGTGAGGGGCAGTAAATTGTGGAGAAGTGACTAGGACGATAAGGGTTAGTTTAATGTGGTTTGTTTGTACAGAGTTCCCTCAGCCCTGACTCCTCACCCCTGGTGATAGAACATCTTCCTTTTTCCTGGGGTGGAGAGGGCACCTTTCATGTGGGAGTGCTGCCTCTTGCTTTCAGAAATAAAAATGAGGGTCTGAGTCCCTTCTTGCACCTGCTGTTTCTCAAGTGTCTTTAACTCAAAATCATTTGCCCGCAGCATATTTTGGGGTGACATGCTCAAAACTCTTCACAAGTTTGAGTGAATATGGTCTCCAGTGCCTTTTTGGATTTTTTGCTGATTGTTATTGAATCCCCCAAGGGTGGTAAGAGTAAGAGGTGACCCCCTGACCCTAAGGTTTCTCTTCTACAGGATGGGTAGGATACACAGATTAGTTTATGGACTTAAGAGAGCTTGAACCAGGCTTGGATTATGGGGAAGCTCCTCCCTCGTGCCCCCCCCCCCCCACCCCCCATGCTCCCACTCTGCTCTTCCTGATCCCTTGGCTAGCCATGTCCCTGCCAGCACTTTGTTGTAGAGGAAGGTTTTAACACAGCTGGAAAGAAGCTTTTAACATGAGTATCTTCATATCCATACAGATACCTATGATATGATTCCTAATGTGTGGTCCAAGGACCACCCGTGTGAGAATCCCTTGGGTATTTGTTAAATAAAGAGATTCCTGGCCCACCCCAGATGCACTGATTCAGAATTACAGTGTCATTATTTGTGGTTTAAAAGTATTCTTTTCAAGGGTTGATCAAATTTCTCTTTGATGAAAAGTAGCAATGCGACTTATCACATCATTCAACCTTGCTCAGATCTCGGCACGCACATTTTCGGGACTAATTTTCTATCACTGTGGTTTGTCACTACCAGTGATGCCCTGAGTGTTAAAGTTCCACGTGAGCTCATGTGTGAGCAGTTCTGGAAGTGGTTAGTGAGGTGCCACGGAGACCAGAAGTTAGGGAGGTGAGGCCCGTGGAGTGAGGCGAGGCTCGAGCCTGGAATATGTAGTTCATGGAATTAGATTCAAGGCAGCGGTAGTCTATAAGGGGAGTTGAATTCAGCTATCTTAGGGAGCAGAGAAGGGAGATGAGATTTAGGTATGCAGAAGACAGAAGCAGCAAGAGGCTCCAGTGGGAACAAGGTGGAGGTTAGCCATGGGACCTTTGGAACTAATTTATCTCAGGCCTTTTCCTCAAGGTGTTTATGCTGTGACTTGCCAGTTTAGCTACTTGAAATTTGTTTGGTAATTGACTGTTTAGATATTGAGCATAATGCATTACATAGAATAAGTATACATATTGTTTACAAATAAAGGATAAAATTGAAGATAGCTAGTTAGTAGCACAGTAGAAGTACTAAAAAGAAGCAAGTTATTTTCTGAAAATGTGCTATTCTTATTCTAACTCTTCGAATATTCTGGAAAACCTGAGAATACATAAACACACATTCCAGTTTTCTAGTGCAGTTGTTCCAAACCACCTGGGGAGTGTTTTAAAAACCTCTGTGGCCTGGTTCCTGCCCCCAGACATTCTGATTGAATTGGCAGGGGTATGGCCTGGACATTGGGATTTTAAAAGCTCTCCAGTTCTTCATTTTTTTATTATTTATTTTTTGCCTTAAAAAAAACGCTGTCTAAAAAAATCAATTACAGTTGACATTCAATATCATGTTAGTTTCAGGGGTACAGCATAGTGGTTAGACATTTACAAAACTTATGACATCATCCCCTCCCCCAAAGTCTAGTACCCATCTGGCTCTATACATAGTTATCGCAATGTTATCAACTCTGTTCCCTGTGCCGTACTTCACATCACCTTGACTATTTTGTAACTGCCAATGTGTACTTCTTAATCCCTTCACCTTTTTTTTTTTTTTTTTTTTTTTGCCACCCCAGCCACCCTCCCATCTGCCAACTATGAGTTCAGTCCCTCAGTTTTAGATGAGGAGATTCAGGTCTAGGAATATTATGAATTTTTCTAAAGTTCACATGGTTTTAAGAATGAGACAGGATTCAATAAACAGAAGTCTCCTGACTCTTAGCTCAGAATCCAGACGTCACTCCTGGCTGTACAAACAAAGGGAATTGAAAACAGGGCACTGTCTACATAGATAATGCAAGAGGTGAGGTAACAGGGAGACAGTAAGGCCACTTGGAGACCAAGACCAGCAACAGCAGGAAGCAGCTACATCACCCCTAGGGCGGGAGAGGTGTTGGGAGCAGATGGCGTTTCTGGATCCCAGATGCCAGAGCAGTTGTGGAGGGAGCTAGAACCATGGTGGAGGTTGGGGCTGCCTGGTAGGAGCCAAGACCAATAGAGAGAGCTGGAGATGCCACCTGAAACAGAGAAGGAGAACATTCGTCCCTCACTCCGCTCTACTCCTGCTCTCTAGTCTTGTACTGGGACTTCCAGTTGGAAAGTGTGGCTCCCTCCCTAGCAGAAGAGGGAACGGGCCTGAGAGAAAACCAGCGGGGGACCAGCACTGCGGTCTGGTCTTTCCCAGGCGCTGAGGTCCTGCATTTGAGCAGATCTGTGTTTGGATGCTGTTCTCATAAAGGAGGGTCTTGGGGGAGTTTCTCAGTAAATTGTAGGTGGAGGAGGGAGTCCTCCCCCCTTTTTTAGGAATAACCATATTAAAGCAGATAATTAAGCCTTATGATCAAGAGGCTTAATATAGATGTGCATCTTTTCATTAATATTTCTTTCTGTCTCAATTCTGGTCTATATCTCTTTCCCATTCAACATGTTCACATTTTTACAGCCTTTATATGTAAAGAATATATAATATATATGTTTAAAGACCCACTGGTAATCTTATCTTGGCTGAATCTTAAGCATCTATTCCTTTGAGAACTAGTTACCTACTTTCTAGATATATTGCTAAAGCCTGATGATTCCTTGTATGTAGATGAGATGACAGACATTGCTTGCTTTGCCTTATCACTTAAAGGCATTTTTAAAGAACAATGGAATTATAAAACACTGCATTTTATTTGTTCTGCCTGATGGGCCAAGTGCTTAGCACCCAGCGAGCTAAGCCCTGCCCTCCTGCTGTTCCCACTGTAGTTCCCTGTGGAGTGCAGCAGTCTCTAGCCTTGGATAATGAGTCTGATGTCATAAAGGGAGCTTTATTAAAATAAATACAATACATATTTCTTTTCTAATAGTATTCTGATCAATTCTATCACAAATGCCTACCTGACACTCTTTTAATCAATAGATGTAGCAAAGGGGCTTCAATTAGTGATACCAAAGAGGTCAAGGGTGTTTCAACAGCATGTCCTTACCGTGACATCAGTATCGGCATTTGGTATTTCTGTAGGTCGTAGTCTGAACACCTGCATCTACTTGAACCTGTCTCACAGGACTGCTCTAAGAGTAATTAAATACTAAGTCTTGCTCCTGTTTTGAGGCTGAAGTTAGTTAAACAGTAAGAGATTGAATGCTTCCCCACGGCTACCAGAAGGAGGGTTAGAATTGGTTCCGAATTTCTTGCCTTTTGCTTGAATTGCCAACTACAGATTCCGGTAATGAGTTCTGACCTTAGTTTTCCTCAGAATTAATCTGTGGTTAATGATAGCTTTCAACCATCAGAAAGAACACACAGGGCTGGAATTTATGACTTTCATAAATCTACTTCTTTCCAATACATTCTCCAGAAAGGATTGCCAGGGAGTCAGCCCGTGGAGTGTCTGTTACCCTTTAGTTAATTGGACTGTTTTTAGTGTTTGGGAAATTTTATATTTTGACATAGCTCAGGAATTATTAATAGTAAATATTAAACATAATAAATCTCAAAATATAAACATTATGTATCATTACCTAATTTAAAAAATACATGTGACTAACACTGATAAATATGGCATGTTCTTATATTTTTTTTTTTTTACTTCTATTGTCTACTCCTTACAGAGAAATTGGGGTCTACTAGTAGATTATGTAACAATTTCTTTCTGAGGTATACAGGGGTGCGGGATGATGGCCCAAAACCAGGCCATATTATATACATGCAATTATAAAAACAGAATGAATGGAAATACAATTTTAGGAAGCTTCTACCCCTTCATGTCCTGTGAAATTATGTGTGTGTGTGTGTGTGTGTAATTTTTTTTAAACACTGGGAGGTATGCCAATGGTGCAGTAGAGGATATGCCAGTAAGATAGAGAGACATAACTTATATGGAAAAGCCAGAAAGCTCATTAAGATAGATGCTTATAGGATAAATCTTATCGTTTACAGGACATAAAGAAGATAAAAAGCTATTTTATGATGGCTAATTCTGCTCAGATTACTGCATTATTTAAAACTGAGTGAATCTTTTAAAAAATTGAATTTTCTATTTTCCATCTACCTTAATTACTTTTAGAGCGCTTTTATCCATTGTTGGCAATGAATTGTCCAGAGATAAGTGGAATTGTTGGTAGACACTTTCACTTTGGAGCTCTGCTATAATCGAAATGTGAAGATATCTGGACTACTTTATGAGGGCATTTAAGTACAAGAAGTAGCTTTTTATGTATTAGATTAAAAAAAAAGCCACTTCACTGATTCTAAATTCATTTTTTAAAGCCCTGAATAACTATAAATAAGTTCATTCAGTTCCAACACAATCGTTTTCTGTTTTGCTCTGAGGGAGACTAGCAGGTCCTGGGTCACCTCAATTGGTTTTTTATTTGCTCATACACCTTTCCTAATCCTCGGAGGGAAGGTGCACATTAGAATTATTGTGGTATTGATTGAAGTAGAAAAAAAACACACTGTAACAAGACATGGTATCTGACTGAGAACCCAAACCAATTTTCTCTGTTGCTGTGTAGAGTGCAGTGAATTGGACTTAGGTCGGCTCTCTTGGTTATGTCAGATTTAGAAGTCTTTCATGCAGAACAAGCTAAACAATATGTGGGAGTTACAGGAACCTATTTGTCATACACAGGAGATAAAGCTGGCCTATGATAACACAATGGTTTTTTAATATTGAGGATGCCAAAACTTTTGGAGTAAGCAGTTAACCTGTGTGTTTAATTAAAGGACTGAATCATAAGAATTCATCTTGGGGAAGGCCCTCACCAGTACTTAGTGATGGATTTTTATTGGTTTCTGCAGAAACTTTCATTTTTCCAGCATTGAAAATGCTACACTGGCTCTCAGGAATATCAGTGTCAAGTTCAAAGTCAGCACAGTGGCATTTGAGGCCTCTTGGTACTTGGTCCTATTTTATTTACCCCATCTTGTTACTACTACCCGCCAACATAAATACTGTCTCATCAGACCAGTCTCCTTGTAAATCTGCTCCAATATCTATCCGCACATCGATGTCTCTGCTCCCCAACTGCCTGTCAAGGTTGGGCTCAGCCCCTCCTTTCCTGTGAGCATTTCCCAACCTCTCTGCTTTTAGCACTTATATTTTAACGTACGTTTTGCCACCTAATAACCTAATGACAGAATGTCATATATTCTGCCCTTCCTATACCACATGAACATGTGCTGTCATCCCAACTACATGCAGCTCCTTGAGGACTGTCCTGTCCAAAGCTTCCATTGGTCTCACCTACATCTGTCTTCCTGGAGCCCTCCAGTGAGACTTCACAGGTACTTACCTGGTCTTATACTATAATTTAATCACATCGTCTAAGTTTATTTTAATGTAGCATCCAAAAGAGCTTGAGAGAGAGAGAGAGAGCGCGAGCGAGCGCCAAGGCCACGAGCCACATCTGGGAACCGCTTCATTTTAGGAGTGGTGTTGAAGAAACGGAGGATTTTTAGATCGAAGTAGAGGAGTCCCAGCCTTTTCTGTGGCCTCTGGAAACCAGAGCTTACAGACTTCCGTGCCGAAGTCTTTACTCAGACTGAGGCACTTTGGGGAGTAAGAGGGGTGCTGTTAATAATTATGCCGGGACCACAGGTGTCAGCTGGGTCCGTCCTAGGCATATTGGAATTCTTGGTTGTCCTAGGCAGAGACATTCCTTCTGCTGTGAACACACCATCATAGCAAGGCTCCAAGCTGGCTGTGAGCTCTCTCTGCACCCTCTCCCCATAAGCTGCATTTTGGGATGGGCCAAGACCCAGCTCTGCAGAACAGCCTCCTTAGTGAGAAGAACAGAGGCGTGGAGACTGGGTATGGAGCGAAGTACCCTCTCCCTAACCCCGCCAGGTGTGAGGTTGGTGGTAGTTGAGGCCTGATGGGCAATATACCTACCAGGGTCCCTCGTTTCACCAGAAAAGATTGGGTCCTGTGGGCTGATTGGGGGTGGGAGGTGGGGAATTGCTCCTTCAGAATCTGAGCCTTGGTTTCCAGTCTGCCACTGATCCGCTGCTATCCTGAGTGGTCTCTTCCCTGTCTCACTGTGACTGGAGAATTGCGAGGAGATGTTGGTGAGAATGCCGTTCCAATGGACCCCTTCACTTATGGTGCTTCAGTTTATTCCTGTTGACACGAGTGCTGATGCCAGTGGCCAGTCATTAACAGCCCCTCTCTCCTGGGTGTACAGATGGTGAGATTCAGACTTTTGGGCCTGGGGTAGGGAGACAGGAGCTGGGAACACGCCATGAGGGACCTCTGTCTTGTGGCTGCTCCAAATAATACATTGCTTATGGCAAGAGGCAACTATAGACTTTCCAGGGAAAGGTAGCTTGTAGTTTCCAGATCTTCTTTTTAGGACTGCGACTCAGCCATTTTATAAACTGTGCAAGTCTATGATTGCCTCTCTGTGTTGAAATACCTCTCTTAACAGTAGAATTAGTCATACTATCTCCCCTTTAGATTTTAGGAAGGACTGAATTGCTATTCTAGTTTTTTGGTTTTGTTTTTTTAAATATGTTTTTATTGATTTTAGAGAAAGAGGAAGGGAAAGGGATAGAGAGATAGAAACATTGATGAGAGGGAAACATCAATTGGCTGCCTCCTGCATGCCCCCTGCTGAAACCCTAGCAAGTGCCTGACCAGGAATCAAACCAGCCACCTCTCAGTACAGGGTCAGCACTCAACCACTGAACCACACTGGCTGGGTTGAATCTCTATTGTTTTTCCCCTAAAACGAGTATTGAGTGGCAATAGGAGGATTATATATACAGCATAAAATAGAGTTTTGTTTTAAAGCTAGGCAGTTAGATTTTGTTCTATATATTTTTTCCAGCATTTTGTAAGAAATTTAATATCTCCAGTTGGGGTTCATATAACTTAAATGGGAAAAAAATTGCAATTTTAACAATAATCACAGGTTGACTGCCTATTTTATCTTTTGTATTAAAATGAATGTTTCAATTACTATGCATTAATACCCTGTAAGCTATGTTCCTTTTTTCATTTGGAACTAAGAATGTATTGCTTCTAAGCAGGCACACATAATTTATTCTGGTAAATAAAATAATTCTAAGTGTGCATGTATATGTTTATTATGAAGCCATCTTTTAGAAGCACCAAATGGGAAGAGAGGGAAGCTGATTGTCTTTTATTGTGGAGCTGACAGAATGTTTATTAATGGCCATGGATTTGAAATGAGCATCTTACTAAATGGAAGTCTTAGGCCAACCTCTGACCCTTTTGTCTTAAAGGTTTGAGAACAGATAATATGAAAGAATACCAGCTTTTTTCCAGATGGCTGCATGCCTGATGTTCCTTTATGTTTAGCTGTCATTCAAATATGAATGCCCAGTGATTATAAGTGTCTCTTTCTCTTTTCTGGAGTGAAATGAAACCTTTTATGCATTGTGTGCTAAAACAGATTAACTGTTTGGCTCATCAGTAGGGAAATTAGAACAATAGCTGCCAACTCAATGGTATAGTAAAAGAATGTCCGTTGGGGCTTAGGGGCTAAGGTTCATAAGCAAATGGTGTGCAAAGTATCAGGCTTGGGAAAGATGGGTGAGTAATAAAAATAATTCTGTATTTTAATTTTATAACTGCATCTGGATGAGAGTATTAGTAGCTTTCAGAAGCATGTAGGATTTGGATAAAATTTCCCACATTTTTACAGACTTTATTTGGCCCATTATTATTTGGAGTAGCACTGTGCAAGATGAATTAAAAATATTATGTTAATAAGTAATGATATGTTTTATCGTGAAGGCATAGTGCAAAATTACTATATGTTTTTGGACCACTTAGTGTACTATCATTGTCTTTTAAAACCATATATATTTGATAAGATACCCATAATGGATAATTTGTATATCTTTTTTTCTACTATGACTGGCAATTTTGTGATCTGAAAAGCAAGTAAAGATGAGAGTTATCATTCAGGTATGGTTGAAATACATACCTGCCTAGAGGGCCAGGGGAGAAATGGTCACCCCTTAATGACCTCTGCCATTGAGGCAATGTGGTGATGGCTGGAGGCCAAGGGTCTGAGGGGACTAACCACATCCATTGGAGGAAGCTAGGTAACTGTGTAAAATGCTGATCTGACTCACATTCTCAGCATTGAGTAGAATGGTGGCTCTCATTTTCCCCTGGAAATCCATAAAATGAGTTAAGTACAATATTTTTATGACCAAGTGGAAGAAAAAAAGCATGTCTGATTCATTTATTTCACTCCTATTTAAAATGATTACTTTTGTAATAAAAGGGGAGTGTGTGTGTTTGTGTGTGTGTGTGTGTGTATGTGTGTATTATTGATGGAAAAGCACACTTGAAAGCCTGCCATGAAAATACGTTTTTTTTAAACAATTGTATTTGCTACAAAGCCCCAAAGATGGAAATAAGCTTAAATACAATCACCAGCTATTCCACTTTTGTTAACTTATCTTCATAAAATATTTTTGATGTTTTAAAATTTTGTTTTATGTATGTTTGTAATGATGTATACCCAGTTTATTTTTATAATAGCTATCTTGATATATGTAGTTCACATATCATACAACTCACTCATTTAAAATGATCGACTCAATGATTTTTTTTTAGTATATTAAGAGTTGTGCATCTATGGCCACAATCAAATTTAGGAAATTTTCTTTACTGCCTCCCTTAAAAAAAACTCCATTCCTCTGAACTGTCATCCCGCTGTTTCCTTCAGTGCCCGGCAACCCCTAGTTCACTTTCTGTCTATAGATTTGGCTCTTCTGTAAATTCCATATGGGTGGAATCATAGAACCAATATGTGTTCCTTTGTGATGGACTTATATCTGTTGGCTTGTTTTCAAGGTTCACCCATGTTGTAGCTGTATCAGCACTCATTCCTTTTGCAGCTGAATACTGTTCTGTTGTATAGATATACTACATTTTGTTTATCCACTCATCTATTGAGGGACATAATTTGGCTTCATTTAATTTTCTTAGTTAAATACTGAGTAGAGCAGGGAGTCTTCTCATTTGACAGAAACTCAGGAGTCAGCAATGACTTGGACTTACTTCTAACCAGCAGGGCCAAACTTGATTCCAGGTCTTAAAAAATGCAGAACCTGTGCTTGTTCTCAAATATCCCTTGCTTACACACCTCTCTACCTTCGACCTTTATCTTCCTCATCTCCCTTTTCCTAGGCATGCCCAGCACACTCAGAAACTTTAGTAGTGGCATCTTTGTGTTTTAGTGTGAAAATGACTTCACTGAAAACTGCCACTCAGGAATCCAACAATAGTATCTTGACTGCTCTTTGAATCCAAAACTCTGTCATACGTATCAATATTAATAGTGCTTGTGGCACACTAAGATGTCACAAAGTGGTCCCATCATACTTGTCCCCAAAACAGACATCCAGAACAATAAATGAAGAGGAGCCTCAGATTAATTAGTTAAAATAAAGCAGATATTGGGTAAACGGCTTTTTGTGAGGTTATTCTCATTTTTACAGACTGAGGTCAATGCTAGTGCCAGAAGACTCGGGACTCTGTTCAGATCTGTGCACCTTACTCACTAAATCATGATTTGGCTCTGTCACTCCTTACCAGGTCTTCTTGTGCATTTAGGCAAATATAGCATCTATTTCCAGTAGCATCTATCTAGCATGTTGAGAAATAGACAATGTATATAGTCCTTTTATATCGAGTTTACATACATTCTCATAATAATAGCAAAGCATTGGGATGGACATCACTCTAAGTAGGATGAGAAAGGAATCCAGAGAAGGTGACAGTAGTGACCATGTGTGCAGAACTGGCCATGTTCGAGAATGTGTTAAGGCCTTACACAGCTTTAATCCTTAGAACCACCCTTTGAGTGGGAGCTCTTATCTCCATCCTGCAGATGTTCGAGCAAGGGGTATGTTATTTTCACCCCACACCAGACCTCTGAGCAGTGGTGGGGCCAGGCTCGTCTTGGCGGGGACCGCAGTGCGCATGCTTTGGATTCCAGCTGAACTGCCACCTGCAGCCCTGGAATTCCTCGTCATCTTTTGCTATCACCACCGAGTTCTGTGAATGTGCTTTCAGAGTTAAAGTAATATTTTCCTTTCTTTCTTTTGGAGAGCTCTATCGGTGTTCCTGATCTGTAAAAGTAATGCGTACTCTCTGGAGGAAAATGTCACAAAACACAGTACAAAGAAGAAAATAAAAAATACTTGAACTCCTACAATGTAAATGGCGCAGAATTAAAGAAAGATAGAGGCTGCGGCTGTGATGGCATCTGGAAAGTGGTTTGATCAGGTCCCTTCGTGAATGGTTTTTCACTATCCCTGGTTTAAGTGTTCTCAGAATCTGAATGTCGCCTGCAGTGAGCTGCCCAGAGAAATGCCTATTCCTTAGGGCAGCGGTTCTCAACCTGTGGGCCGCGACCCCTTTGGGGGTCGAAGGACCCTTTCACAGGGGTCGCCTAAGACCATCGGCAAACACATATATAATTACATATTGTTTTTGTGATTAATCACTATGCTTTAATTATGTTCAATTTGTAACAATGAAATTGGGGGTCACCACAACATGAGAAACTGTATTAAAGGGTCACAGCATTAGGAAGTTTGAGAACCACTGCCTTAGGGTCTTGGGTCCACTACGTGGGAAGGGTTTGCTCTAAGAATTTTTAGGATTTGTTTGCAAGCTTGCCCCTTGTTTCACAGGATGCTCAGGTGTTGCATCGCTTCAGAAAGTCCTGTTTGATGGTTGGGGTACCTGCATTATGCCTTAGTGACATGGAAGGTTTTTTGTTGCTGTGGGAAATGCACTCAGAACGCCTGCATGAGATGCCAAAAAGACATCTCTGTCCTTTGGAGTCTCCAAAGGAGAGCAACGTCCAGTCTGCCCCCTCCGGGCCTGCCTTCCCTGCTGACAACGGGACTTCTCCTCTTTCTAAATCATTGCTGGTGGACCCCATGATGTGGCGAGCATGAAGCAGATAAAAGCCTGAGGTGGAGTCTGAGGGTTTTCGCAAGGATGGGTGCCCCAGGGGATATGCAAGACAGTGGTTGGTGGTTTGGCTCTTGTCACCCCCCTCCCAATGCTGATAAGATTTCTGCCTGTGTTGGTACAATGCTGGCAGTGGGGAATTGTGTGTGTGTGTGCGTGTGTGTGTGTGTGTGTGTGTGTGTGTGTGTTTGTGTGGAAGGAAGAAGTTAAGAGGGAAGAAACAGTTTATAGAGGAATATCAAGCATTATTAGTGTTTAGTAAGAGGTAGGATACTTATATATTTTATCCAGTTGAAAACAGTCATGTTATAAAGTCTTTTCATCATTTTGGGACTGAGGAAACTGTTTCAGAGAGTCAAGTATCTTTGTGTTAAGCCACATGAATAAAATGAGGGTATATTTCAAACGTTTCATTTGTTCTTGCTTTGTCTTATGTTTTGTAGTAATTAGAGCCCTGGTCAGAATTGAGATTTAGAATTTTATTTTTTAGGGAAATGAGAGAATGCTGGGCTATTGGGCTCGATTTGAATTCTCCAGGGAAACAAAGAAATAGGATTTTATTCATTCATTCAGCAAACTTTCTTTTCTTTTGAGCAACTGATGGTTTGCAGGTGCTATGCTAAATGCTGTGAGCAAGACATGTGCTCGCTCTCATGGAGCTCTCTGACTGCTGGGTATAAAGACGATTAAGTGAAAACAATACAGCACTATAATATGCTAAGTCAGCAAGAATCTCCCACCCTGTCAAGGATCAGTGGTTTCCCACTAAGCAGCACCAGTAACATTCTCTATGTCAGTGGTTCTCAACCTTCTGGCCCTTTAAATACAGTTCCTCATGTTGTGACCCAACCATAACATTATTTTCGTTGCTACTTCATAACTGTAATGTTGCTACTGTTATGAATCGTAATGTAAATATCTGATATGCAGGATGGTCTTAGGCGACCCCTGTGAAAGGGTCGTTCGACCGCCAAAGGGGTCGCAACCCATAGGTTGAGAACTGCTGCTCTCTGTGAACTGCAAAGGGCAGATGGGAGGTTCCAGCTGCACCCTTGCACCTGCCCCTACCCCCCATTGAGTTACCATGCTGGGGAAGTGATGCCCTGCTTCAGTAGAGTGCACGCCCTCCTCTGACCCAGCTGTTCATGAACTTCTGACAGAGCAGAGGGCATGCATACCTGGCGTCGTTTCATACTTTTATTTTTGTGAAACTATGACTATGGTCCTGGCGAAATGTTCATCACTGTCTCCAACAAAGAAAAATAAGGACAAAACAGACAAGTTACAGACAAGGAGAAAACATTATCTAGAATATATAAAGAACTCTCAAAACTAAATGGTAAAAAAAACCACAACACAGTCCAATTAGAGAATGGGAGAAAGGCATGAAGAGACACTTCACTGAAGGCAGATGAGCACAGGAAAAGATGGTCAACACCACTAGTCACCCGGGAAATGTAAATGAAGGCCACAATGAGACATCACTACACACCGGAATTGCTGTGAGAAAAAAACAGTAGCCACAACACCAAATGCTGGATGTAGATAAACAGGATCTCTTCTGCCTTTCTGGTAGAGAGTAAAATTGTACAGCTGTTCTAGAAAACAGATTGACAGTCTGACAACTAAATATACTCTTAACATATGGCCCGGTGATGACACTCCTGGACATTGTGCCATAGAAATGAAAACTTTGTCATTTGTCCACACAAAATCTGTACATGATTGTTCATATAGGTTTTGTTTGTAGTAATGGAAATATCCTATAATAGGCGAATGGTTACACAAACTTAGTGTATCTATATCAGGGAACACTACACAGCAATAAGAAGAAATGAACTGTTGATACATGCAACAACTTGAATAGATCTCAAAGGCATTGTGCTGGGTGAAAAAGAGCCAATTTCAAAGGTCACATACTATATGAATCCATTTATACAACATTCTTGAAATGACTACATTTCGGGAATGGAGAAAGATTACTGGTTGCAGGGGAAAGGTAAAGGGGGAGGTGGCATAGGGTATGTGTGTGACTGTAAAGGGGTAGCATAGGGAGATTTCTGTGGTGATGGAATAGGTCTGTATCTTAATTGTTGTGGTGACTACATGACTCTACGAATGTGATAAAATGGCACTGACCTAAATACACACTTTATTCCAATGCCAATTTCCTGGTTTTGCTATTGTACACAAGCTATTTAAGACTCAACCAATGGAAGAAACTAGGTTCAGATACCAAAGTGTTTGATAGGTACCTACGCAACATAAGACACACCTTAACAACACAAGATCTCACTGATTGCTGTTTATTAATAAACTAGAGGCCCGATGCATAAAACTTGTGCATGGGTGGGGTCCCTAGGCCTGGCCGGCAATGAGGCTGATCAGGGCCAGGTCGATCAGGGCCGGGCTGGAGAGGAGGCGATGGTTGCTGGGATGGGTGCAGAAGGAATGGACGCTGGATGCTGACGCGGCCATCATTGGCGCTTCGCCACCACATAGTTCCCCGCCTTTCCCCCTCCTCCTTCCCTCATCACCACTGCAGATGGGCGGGCAGCGGTGTGGGGAGGGACAGGGCATGGGAGGTTGGCTGCCAGCCCCGAGGAGGGAGCCAACCCTCAGCCCCCCTGGGAAAGGGGCTGCATCCACTGCCACCCACCCTGGTTCTCTGTCCCAGCCCAGGGGCTGGGGGGAAGGACTGCAGGAGGTTGGCCGGCCAAGGGAGGTTGGCTGTGGGAGCGCACTGACCACCAGGGGATAGCTCCCGCATTGAGCGCCTGCCTGGTGGTCACTGCGCGTCTTAGCGACCGGTCATTCCAGTTGCTTAGGCATATATATGTATGTGTGTGTATATATATATATATGTATATATATACACACACACACACACACACACACACACATATATATGTATATATGTGTGTGTGTGTATATATATGTGTGTGTGTGTATATATATATATGTGTGTGTGTATATATATATATATATACTGTGGCCTGGTGCACGAATTTCATGCACATTAAAAGGGAATTAATTAGAGGAAGTATTTTAATATTGCTATTTGCCCTTTCTCTATAATAGAAGTGTCAGAGATGAAAGAAAATTAGTAAAATGTATATGAAAATCTTCCTCTTATCAGAGTCTAGGGTGCGCTTCGGGATCCAGAGTCAAGTCCCCGCACATAGGCGGCACCTCAAAATTGCGTGAGACCCAGACCCAGCCGGCCCCATCCCCATTGGGTGAGATCCAGACCCAGTTGGCCCTACCCTTGTCAAGCCCCACCGGGCAGAAGGCGCAGCCTCAGGTCCCCTGGCCTGGCACTGGGTGGGGGGTGGAGCCTCAGGTCCCCCGTCAAGCCCTGCTGGGTGGGGGAGTGCAGCCTCAGGTCCCCTGGCGCACGCTGGGTGGGGGCCGCAGCCTCAGGTCCCCTGGTGCACGCTGGGCGGAGGGCGCAGCCTCAGGTCCCCTGACAAGCCCCACTAGGTGGGAGGCACAGCCTCATGTCCCTGCTGATTGCTCGTTAAGGCTTGTAACGGGAACTCGGCCTCCGCTGTGGGTGCAGCCATCTTGGCTGTTTTGACGTGATGGTCAATTTTCATATTCCTCTTTATTAGATAAGATAGATGTTGTATCTACCCAATTACATGAACAATGGCTAGTTTAGAATGAATGCTGAATGATATAGTCTATCTTCTTACCCCTGATTCAAAGAAAGCCATAGAGACAATGGGTTCAGACCACATGAAGCTATTTGAGAAAAACTAGATAAAAGAATTCTAGGAATGTTTTACCATGTTTCAGAAGAAAAATAGAAAGTGAAATACATGGCTCTGTTTATAAGAAAGTTCAAAAAGTCAATATTATAGATTAAAAATGGAGAAAAGTCAGGTTGATAATAGAGATAATCTTTTATTCTACTTCTCTATTCCCAAGAAATGTTACACAGAGTCAAATTAATTCAGGGAGATTATACTTTGGGTATTTGGGATTAGATTGTATTTAGTAAGAAATATCATTAAGCAAGAGATCAGTTTCTATAATTTATTAAAGCATAGTGCTCAGGAGGTTTGAAAGGAAAGGTGGGAGCAAATTCATAAATGAAACTGAGTAAGTTACTCAGTTTCTGGCTTAGTGCAAAGAAAAAAAATACATGTCCGCATATATGTGTGTGTACCTGAAAATATCATTCATTATTTTAGTAGAACTGTTGTTCTCCAAATCCAAGCCTTTTTCTATTACTTCCCGTATAGCTTTAAGTTTTTCAGCTACTTTTTGAATTACCAGAGATATGCCACATTCTTTTACATGACAGTATTTAATAGCTTTTTGTAATCCATTCACTAAATACATATTTATTAAATACCTACTACGGGCTATTGGAGATGGAATTCTTTTCACATCCTCAAAATGAGATTAAGTGGAGATGGCACTTAATCTCTGGTCAGTATCCTTGGGGCTGAAATACCAGAAGTAACTTCATTCAGATGGAGGCTTTAAACTGTTGATTGGTTGGGGCTACACATCCTGGTTTGTTGGGGCTTGTGGGGAAACAAAAGCGTGACTTTTTGGGAAGAAATCTCCAAGGACAGGCACTAAAGCTAAAAGCATTTTCTCTCTCACTCACTCTCTCTCTCTGCTCCTCTCTTCCTTCCTGCCCTCCCTCAGCTCTCTCTCAAATAATAACCACCATTACAAGGTGCTCCTTGATTTTCAGTTTTAGATAGGCCCTCCCACATAAGTAACATCTGAATAGGGAAGAATAGTGGTTGGTGGGTGGGAGGGATGAAGAAAGAAGTACCCCTGTTTAAGGGTTCAAAGAGATTAAAGAAACAAAAAGCGTTCTGTACCATGAATAGTAAGCATTCTTCCACAGTAAGGTAATAAGTACTAGAGGCCTTTAATAGTGAGAATAAAGTTCAATCAACCATGAAGATAGACTTTGGCAGGTGTGCCCAGGGGGCTTAAAGCAAATATGGCATTGGGCTCAGATAAAATCAAGAGTTCACTGACTTTTTTTCTCATATTCTCTTTTTACTTACTGGGAGTCTATTTTTAAGGAATGACCAAATGTGTCTGCTTCCAGAAATTCTTACAGTCATTTAGCTAATGGGGGAGAGCGGGTGTCAGTACAAAATGGAGACTGGTATGCAAGGGCAGAGATAATACTGACAAGTAAGGGCGGGGCTTATAAAATATTTCTTGGTCGTATTAAACGTGTGGAAACTCTACTTAGAATTTGAGCAATAGAGAAAAAAAAAGGCAGGAATGAGATCTGAAAATCTGGAAAATGTTCTGTTATGTGCCAAATGAAAAGCTGTGGAATGTGATATGTAGAACCTTTCAAAAACTATAATTTTTTGGGAATAGAGTATGAATGAATTGACAGGAATTTAAGCATGACGACTAACTGAAATGTACCAATTAGAGGGCAAACAGCCTCCAGAGGCCTCGGTCCTACAGACTTTGTTATATTCCACCCTGTGCCCTTTCCCAGCACCCAGGGGTGCAACATAGCAGATGCGTGATCAATGCCTCATTAATCTAACAATTTAAGGGTTTTGCTTCAGAAACATCATGGCCTAATCAAACTGCTCCTTGATTTTCAGCTTTAGACTTGCCCCAAGGCCCTCCAACATATGTAAACCCGAGAAAATAGATTACTACTAAACTATGACATGACTTTTTGGTTGGTGGCTTCAGTGAGGTAAAGCTTAGATTCATTTATCAAGCCTCACTTTCTCCATTGACCCAATGTCAAAAAATACCTTCTCTGAGGAACGTCAAAAGTGGGCCTAAAATATAAGTTCACCTTGAAATTATCCTAATATATCTCAGGAATAATGATCAATTGATAAAGGCAATAGTACGCTAAGCACATTCTGACATAGAGCCCCCATATTAAATTAATATAATGGGGAAAGCAAGGTACATTTTTGCCGCACATTGATTTTAGGACCACACTCAGAAGCAGCTGATCTCTGTTACAGCCATGGGGCAAAGCTGCTTAAGGAAGGTTGCTGGCTATGTCAAGAGGTATTTAACAATAGCATACAAGCCAGGGGTGGAGGAGATTTTTAAAAGACTGCTGAACCCTCATCCTAATGAGAAAGACCCTTGTAAAGTTAAACGCAGGGTGCCTTCAAGGGTGTTTTCTCCTCCTGGGTTGTAATTGAGTCTCAGGCTTAGTAACCTACTTGTAGGTTTGCTCATCTTAAGGCCAAAACATTGGACCATTTCTATAAGATTGTGCATCATATGTGATTGTCTTTTATTAGTTTTATAATCAATTTAGGGTCTTCAAAGGGTATATACATTTTTGGAGGAAACCAGATGGCTTTTTAAAAAAATCTGTTTTTCTTTATAATTGATTTCAGAGAGAAGAAGGGAGAGGGAGAGAGAGAAAGAAATATCAATGATGAGAGAGAACCATTGATCGGCTGCCCCTTGCACACCTAGGATTGAGCTCACAACCTGGGCATGTGCCTTGACCAGGAATCGAACTGTGACCTCATGGTTCATGGGTGAATGTTCAAGCATTGAGCCATACTGGCTGGGCCCATATGGCTTTTGATGATAAGATTGGTTCACATTGCTTTATATACGAATACCCACAAGTCATTTTGATGGTAGCTGACACTTACCTTAGAAATAAAGCAACACTAAAACAATCAAAAAGTTTGGCTTATTCCTCCCTACCATTGTATCAACTTAGAGTACACTGGTTTCCCCACAAAATAACCTTGCCCTCTTATTTTTGACATGTCAGTCACCCTGTGGCAAAGGGTATTCTGAGCATAACTGCTTGCAATAGTGATAACTGCCAAACTTGATATAGGTTCAAGACATTTTGTATTTTTGTAAAAGAGATGAGGGGACCAGAGAAGGGCAGCTCTGTATTCAGCGACCAAGAACAATGACGAAATGCCTGTCGATTAATTCTGCGACCATCCCTCAGCTCACACCGAGAACTGAGCTCAGCAGAGACATGAGCTCAGCAGTGGTCATGCGGTGAGGCTACAGGATGGCACACATTTAGAATGCAGAGTGGCACCCAAATGGTGACCTTCAGTCTCGTCATTGCAACCTGCTGGACAGCCATAAACCAATAGTCAGCCCTTGGCTAAAAGGGAATATGAGCAGGCGAGGGAGAAGGCTTCTCTAAAAACAAAGAAGGCACAGTCCAGTATGAAGTCCAGGTGATTTAGGGCTTCTCCTGCCCCACTTCTCACTCTAAGCAACCTGGACACTGGTTAGCAGGCTTATATTATACCTTGGAGGCTTAAGATCAGTGGATTCCTCTAAAAGTGAGACCCACAAGCTGGGAAGCCCGGAAAGGATTATGACACTAAAACTATTTTTATAGTAATACTTTGGCATTATTGCCTTTATCCTGTTGAAATCTGCATCAATGGTACATATGCAATGGTGGGGAAAGCTGCTGGTTTCTTAGCAAGAATCAAGGCAATGGCGCAAAACTGTACGACTATATTCTTCGTTACATACTTGCAGAGTTTTAAGCAGCTGAGTTCACTTCAAGATCTTCATGAAGCTGTAAAAATTATTTTATTAATCTCAACCTTTGATTAGATACCTTTTCAATATTCTGTGACAAAATGAGAGGCATAGAGCCCTGGTTGGATAGCTCAGTTGGAGTGTCGTACGATATGCTAAGGTTGTGGGTTTGATCCCTGGTCAGGGCACATATAGTTAATGTCTCTCTCTCTCTCTCCTCTTTCTCTCTCTCTGTCTCATTTCCTTACCCACTCTCTCTTCCTCTTTCTCTCAAATCAATAGATAAATAAATAACGAGAGGCAGATATAAAGCAGTTCTGCTGTGAGCTGAAGGATGAGCATTATCTCCAGGAAAAGGATGTGTGCTAATGTCTGACTTTCAAGCTGAACTTGTGGCTTCTTTTCATGAAATACCATTTTTAATTCAGAAAATGACTAACAGAGAAACCACAGTTACTCAGACTTGGGTATTTGGCAGACATTTCCTTTAAAAATGAATACCATGAGCCTGCCACTTCAAGGATAAAAACTGACAGTACTTATTGCCAATGATAAAATTTGAACTTTCAAACAAAATTTAGAGTTTTGGGCCCTGGATGGTTTGGCTCAGTGGATAGAGTGTCGGCCTTCAGACTAAAGGGTCCTGGGTTTGATTCCGGTCAAGGGCATGTACCTTGTTTGCAGGCTCAATCCCTGATGCTATTCACGGTGCATGCGGGAAGCAACCAGTCAATGTATCTCTCACATCAATCTGTCTCTCTCCCTTTTCTCTCCCTCTCTCTCAAAAAAAAAAAAAAAAAGAAAAAATATTCTCAGGTGAGGATTAACAAAAAAAAAAGGTAAGGTTTTGTGTAAGTTATATCCACCTCCAACACAGTTTCCCATTCTTAAACAATTTTCTGATGAGATAGATGGTGATATAAGCAAATATAATATTTTGATATTGTATAATGAGACTTCAACCTAAAATTTCTGACCTTGGTAATCAAGTATGAGTAACAAAATAATGACGTTTACAGACATGAATGTTTTATAAAAGAAGAAAACACCTCCCAAGAATCCATTTCCAAATTTCTATAAGGTGTGTTTGAAATGTATATACAGGACTATGATTAAATAATATAAAACTATTATTAAAAACAAAAAATAAATACTGTTTGTACAAACATTTATTATAGTATTCTATGTGGCTCAGCTTTCAACTATGTTTTACAGTCATGCTAATATAAAGTTGAATAATGTAAAACCTGATCATTGATCTTAACTAATGAAGCAGGGGAATAGGGAGGGGGCCCAGGAGGGCTAAAACAGGAGGAAGGGATGGAATCAACCGAAAACATCTTAACTTTTAAAATCAAGTAATATCCACTTAAGCATATTGTTAAGAAATGAGAACAAACTCTTAAAGAAGTTGAAAGTGGTTTCCATTAAGTAGTAGGAAGGGGTAGGTCATGAAATTGCTAGTACGTACGTGTCTAGATCAGTGATGGCGAACGTATGACACACGTGTCAGAGGTGACACGCGAACTCATTTTTTTGGTTTATTTTTCTTTTGTTAAATGGCATTTAAATATATAAAATAAATATCAAAAATATAAATCTTTGTTTTACTATGGTTGCAAATATCAAAAAATTTCTCTATGTGACACGGCACCAGAGTTAAGTTAGGGTTTTTCAAAATGCTGACACGCCGAGCTCAAAAGGTTCGCCATCACTGGTCTAGATCCTTGTATGCCATATATAGTTTTAAATGCCTTACTTCAATTAGCTTAAAATTTAAAATATTTAAATTGATATCAAATAACAAAGATAATATATTTTTAACTTTAGAAACACATTTACCAAGAAAATAGGCATTTGCAAAGAAATGTGGAATTTATTAACTCTTGTTGCCAAAGCAATCTAACCTATAGAAAGCTAATAAGATAAAAAATATATTTGTAAGTTGTATAAATAAATTTTCTGTCCAGTTTTTGTTTTAAACTTGACATAACTGGAAAGAAAAGACAATTTGCCACCAGGAATCATAAGCTGACCCAACCTGCTGACCTGTGTTGTTTGGGCTGTATAGTTTGTTGTTCTTCTTGTTGTAAAACAGGAGAGAGTTCATATGAATCCAGACTATCTTTCCTTGTAAAAGCAAAGCCTGCATTCCATTTAGGCACCAACCAATCAAAGCTAAGCAAAGGGCAGCAGGTGTCACCCCAACTTTTAGCATCACACATTCCACTACCAAGTAGTGTATATCTCTCCGTACACACCTCTATAAATAAGAAAACAGAGAATAGAACAAGAAGAACCTATCATTCAGGAATAATCAGAAATGTCATATATGTGTGTAGAAATGAAGAAAATTCTCATTGTCTAAAATGAAACAGATGTTTATTTCCCATTACTTGTCCAAGCCTTGCAGTAATCTGACTCAGACTCCTTGTTTAAAAGTTTGTAGGCTTGAGCCCTAGCTGGTTTGGGTTGTGGATAGAGTGTTGGTCTACAGACCAAAGGGTCCTGGGTTTGATTTGGATCAAGGGCATGTATCTTGGTTGCAGGCTCCACCCCGGCTCTGGTCAGGGCTCTTGCAGGAGGCAACCAATCCATGTGTTTCTCTCACATCGATGTTTCTCTCTGTATTTTCCTCTCTCTTCCACTCTCTCTAAAAGATTAATGGAAAAATATCCTTGGGTGAGCATTAGTTTGTAGCTTTGAAAGAAACATTCAGTTTAATTTTGCTATGTCCTGTTCTGCAAGCTTACATCTATCTATCTATCTATCTATCTATCTATCTATCTATCTATCATCTATCAATCTATCTATCTTCACAAAGCTTTATGTGATACATGCAGATGAAATTAAAATGAACAGATCAGCATATTTTTAGATGACTGTAGACTTATTCCAATTTCGTCTGTAACTCTATATATTAAAGCATTGAAAAATTTTTAGCTGCATTAAAATCTTTATTGTAGAAAGCATTACATATATCCCTGCTTTGTTGTTTTATTATACATAGTAAAATCCTATTCTTGCAAAGGATCTGTAAGATCTCAATCCTAGAATGGGACTGAGGAAGAAGGGGAGAGGCAGTGTGGCTTTAGAAGAAAGACTTTATATTAGTTTTATTTACATGCCACAAAACAATCTCCGAATGACCTCTGCCTTTCCCAGTCACATTTTAACTAAAGTGACAGAGAATGGAATGCCACATTAGAATTGAAAGCAAGATAAACGGTACAAGTCCATACCAGAGGGAAAGGGGGGTAGGGGAGGTAGAGGAGGGTAAAGGGGAGATCAGTGGTGATGCATGGAGTGGTGACGTACAGATGATGTATTATTGAATTGTACACCTGAAATCTATATAATTTTATTAACCAGTGTTGCCCCAATAAATTCAGTAAAACAAAATTTAAAAAGGTAGAAGTCCTAATCCACTGTTCTAAATAGCATTATTCATGACACGGTTTCCTGCTTTCTCAGACGGGGTTCAAAATGTCACCTTTAACTATGTAGCAGATTTAACAGGCTGTGTCTACATGGGTGTCTTGAGAGGCCTACAAGGATTTCTCTGTAGCACTTTCAAAAGGACACCAGCTACTCCTCACCTGGCCCCAGGACTAAAGAAAGTCTCTCCAACCCATTTCCTTTCATCTCTGATGCATTTGGGCTCCTGCTGAGCTAACCACTCCCCTAGAAGGATAGGAGCCAGAATAAGAATTTTGTTTTGTGTTTACAAAACATCAAAGTGTGGGCCAGAAAGCCCTTGCTGAAGGCTCTCCTGCCCTGGTTACAGAATTACTCTGCCTGGTGCTTCCTACCCTCTCTGGCTGCTGGAGGGAAGGCACCAGAAGGGGGTTCGGAAGATCAGGACATGCAGCACTGGAACAGCCATTCTCAGTGAAAACTGCAAATATCATTGAGGTCTTCAAAAATCTTAGAGCGATTTTTCAGCTATGCAGCAACTGAATTGCATATGATAG
Organism: Myotis yumanensis; assembly: GCF_028538775.1. NCBI lineage: Eukaryota > Metazoa > Chordata > Mammalia > Chiroptera > Vespertilionidae > Myotis > Myotis yumanensis. Next base: position 11,900,604 of record NW_027223759.1, read on the forward strand.
AAACACTGCTATGCAAGTCACATTCTTAGAGGGTGTGGAAAGCAGTTACCTAGACTGGACCCATTGGCCATGCATTGTTCTCAGAATGCTCAGACATGGAGGAGAATGCTTCTTCTGCAATCCAGAGAGCGAGTGCCTGCTGTAAAGTGGACTGATGCATGCAGGTGATTCTATAAAAGACAAGGGAGTAAAAACCAGAACTATGCTGATAAGCTACTGGAATGATTGTTAATGCATGCCACATTAAACTAGAAAAAAGAAAAGAAAACCCAGATTGGATAATCCTTTAGTAATATGAACTTGAACACTTCTTAGATATTTTCCAATTGCAAAACACTTAGCAAAATATTTGGGGGTTATTACAAAAACTGATGGTAGGTATATCATGCATTATTTTAATAATCTAAAAGGCTTAGCTTTAAAAAGCAAAACTTTCTCAATAGATCCAAAAGCCTACTGGGAAGAAAATACCTTAAAAACTTCATTTAAATTTAACTTAACTTTAGAAACAAAAGTATGAGTAAAGTTATAACTGTTAACCAAGGTATCTGAAAAGAAGTGTCACTTCAGAGCAATATAGCAAGGTGTTACCTGAACAACCATAACTTCATAATTGAAACTAGAATGCAGGAAGACAAAGTCAGATTATTGGTGGCCACAGTTATCTCATACCCTTATTTTAAAACAGAGTTTCAAATTCTCTCTCACCCTCAGACATTATAACCACTCTCCTGTTAATCTGAGAAATGTACATTAAAGATTGAAATCTTCTCACCTTCCCCAATAGCATCACACAAACATACCTGTTGTATATGTGGGGGAAGGGGTGGGAGTCATGATGAGTATTGAGCGGATGATGTAAAAAATCAGGATATATCATAATCTACGCTCTAAGCATTTCCCAAATAATTGGCTTCCCTATGCAATGATTTATAAATGTTAACAGCACTCCCCAAATCTACTGGGCCAGCCAACTGATTTGTTTGTGCTAATAAAGAGTTTATGCTTTCAGTACACATTACACTCTAATCCCATCTCCTTCCAGGCATAACCCTGAGAAAATGAGACCCAGCCAACTCAGAACAATTCCATTTGGCGTGAGATTCTGGGAGCGAAGGAGCATTCTGCACAGTCTACTCCCAGTGCCCTCCCCCTGGAGACACACAGCCGCCCACACACACTGAGGGTAGAAGAATGGGAAAGGGCAGATATTTCTTTCCTGGGAAATAAGCCAGAGTGAAAGTTTTGGAGGATATAAACATCTAACAGCTAGTGGAGAGCCATGGAAACCTTCTCCCCAAGCAAATGTGCTTTGCTGTAAACTTCCCTTGCCCCTTACAATATTTAGTGTTGTGTTAAAGCAAATATTTTTAAAATCCACAAGCATGTGCTATTTAAAATGCCTAAAATTAAAAACAAACAAATTCCCCCTGATTGCCTGCCTACAACCACTAACACATCACTCTTTATCACCATAGATATTTATGAAGTAGCTGACGGCTGGGGATACAAACTATTTTGCAAAATTCCCCTGGCATGTTTAGCCAGAATTCTAAATGGAGAGTCCCATTAAACCCCCGAAATGAAACACAATATGGGACACACAAGTGCATCTTTCTGGATAGAGGATTACTACATGTCCCAATTGTCAAAGGGGTCCAAGTCTTTAAAGGATAGCATGGCTTTAAAGGGATTACAATTCACATTAATACGTCACAATGTACTTAGCGATTCTTCCAGTCATCTGGGTCAGCCACCCTAAAACTCTAGTTTAGGATGCTAGAGGATTATGTCTCATTATTGCTAACTAGTTTTTCTTCAAAGCAAGAATGGAAGTGAAGGGTAAGAGGAAGACACGTATTTCCTAAACAGTAGCACTCTGAGCAACCTACTCAGAGTTACTCCCCCTCCCAGGAGGACTCCATGCAGGTCTCTTACAGGAATGTGAGCCTGTACCCCTTTGGTTCTCTGGAAGTGAAGAACAGTCAACAGCTTCACAGGAGCAGCCATTCCCACACCCTTCTTCCCCTTGGTTTTTGAATCCTTTCCTTCCACTGTGCTACTTAGTTTATAATGTAACTAGAGGCCTGGTGCATAAATTTGTGCACTGGTAGGGTCCAGCTGGCCCGTGCCTGATAGGGGCCATTGGGGTGGGCTGGCTGGGGTGAGGAGCCGCAGGCGTTCCGGTCGTTCTGTTGTTCGATCAATTTGCCCTTTTATTATTACCCTTTTATTATATAGAATACCTTTCTCAACCTTTACATTTTGTACACCACTCACAAAATGACAAGTAGATACACAAACATTACTTTCTGGGCCTTCCAAGACCCAACTAAGCATAATGTAGCCAACTTAGCATGTTTGAGGGAAGCCCTACTCTGCTGATATATTCCACCAGTCAATTACAACCCTCCTCGATTTGCTGTTTTTACTTTGAAAAGGTTATTCCCTAACTCATGCAGGCTTCTCTGGAATCTGTATATCTTAAGGACTCCTTAAAGCAGCGGTTCTCAACCTGTGGGTCGCGACCCCTTTGGGGTCGAACGACCCTTTCACAGGGTCGCCTAAGACCATCCTGCATACCAGATACTTGCATTACGATTCATAACTTAGCAACATTGCAGTTATGAAGTAGCAACAAAAATAATTTTATGGTTGGGTCACAACATGAGGAACTGTATTTAAAGGGCCAGAAGGTTGAGAACCACTGCCTTAAAGCAAAGTTCTATGGTAAGCCTTCCTAAGGATTACACTATAAAATGAACAAAAAACTTTCCAATAGTTGTTATTTAATAAATTTGATCTTTCATATTTATATGTATATGGTGATCTCCTATAATTTCCTTTTGGTTACTATCTAAAACTTAGATCTACTGAATTTTATCATATGTTTATGGACTCTTTCCAATTTGCTAAGACCATTATTACTTTAAATTATTAAACATGCTCAATTTGGCAATTCCCAGAAATCCAGTGACTATGCCCAGGAGTCTATTTTGCAGTCACCTCGTGGTAGTTCTAGGATGCTAGGGGATTATGGCTCATGTCTTCTAACTAGTTTTTACTTCAAAGCAAGAATGAAAGTGGAGGGTAAGAGGAAGAAATGTCTTTCTTTAAAGATGAGAGAATTTTTGAGGCTTTAATATATCTAAGAAAAATCACACACCCAATATAACTGCTACTGCATGATTTTTTTTTGTTTTCCTTAGGTAAAAGAGCACCCACATGAGTCTAAAACGGTGTCTCTACAAACTCTTATGAATTGAATGCTCTAACCTAATGGGGTGCACACAGGTTAAGTTTTTATAGCAGCTTGGCCCTGTTCACCTAGCATCATCTTATGGGAATAGGTAATGAGACCAGGGAGTCATCTGTGTAGCCACTGCAGCTTCTTCACAAATTGTTGATTCTCATGTCCTGATACCAAGATAAAAAAACACTTTATCACCCCCTTGAACTTGGGTTTGACCATGTACGCCCAAAGAAGTGCAAGCCTAAGTAACATGGCCTGGCTGTGCTGAAGCTTTAGGAGACAGTCCATGGATTTACACTTCTCTTTCCCTCATTTTCTGTAATCATGGAAGCATGTTTTAAGATGGAGCCTCTATCAGCGGAGGCCCCAATATAATGAATAGATCTCCTTATGACCCACCAGGGGCTCATAGTACGACCAAGAAATAAACTAGTTACTTTAAGCCCCTGAGATTTGCAGATTCTGTTACTGCACCATAGCCTAACTTTTCCTGATACTACAGCTGATTTTAAACACCAATATGTAAGGCACAGTATTTTGCTACAGCTGTGGGAAACTCAAAGGCAAATGTCAGGCAAGGGGGGGGGGGGCGGGGCTATTGCCCTCGAGAAGTATATACTAAAAACACACATATATGCCAAATATACACATGCTTTGGTCATGAAATGAGGTTTCTGTTTCTATCTACTGAGAGCCTTCTAAAGCCTCGTGGTAAAATCACCTTCTAAAGGAGACAGGGCAGCAGCAGCACGAGTCAAGGTACAGACAGTGTGGAAAAACACGACTACAGGAGGTGGCTGAGTGAGGCCGCAGCCTGGATCACAAGGACAGTCACAGGAAATGAGGTTGGAAACATTAGGTGCAAGGTCCTCGAATGCCAATGCCTCACCATAAAAACGTGAAGAGCAACAATAATAAAAACAACCACTATGTCCAACACATTTCAGGGCGTTACATAAACCACTCATTGGATTGTCACAAAAGTAAGTACTTTTTTAAATCTGTAAAACAGATTATAATAGTGAGGTGCAGGTAGAGTGCCTTGCCTACGATCACAAAGGGATAAGTACAGGCACACCTCGTTTCATTGCGCTTCGCTTTATTGCCTTTTACATCAGGAAAAAAAAAATGTATGACTCACTTTATTACAAGACTCAGTTTATTGTGGTGGTTTGGAACGGAACCCAAAATATCTACAAGGTATGCCTGAAGTGGAACCAGGACTTGAACCCAGACCTCATCCCAGGGTCTGCTATAGTAATCGCTGCATTATACTTTCAGCCCCAGAGTTTGGATTGTCTTCTATATAGGCAATGAGATCTACTTATCCTTTGGGAAAGGGAGCTCTATGATTAGTATCATGCTTCAAAAACATTAATTCTGTCATGAATAATCTGAATCAAAGAAAGAAGAGTAATGTGTAGGTAGGGATACCTTTCAGAAATCAATGGAAACCAACCAGGTGAAAGGTAATAAGTCCCTGTATGAAGACAGTCACCAGTAACTATGAATCAAGAATTCAGAAACTTGTGCTAGGGACATAGTGACATGCCCCCTGTGTGGGTGTTTAAAGCTGGCTACACATTCTTTGCTCTTTTTCTCATTGAGAGGGAGAGTCTAATTCCCCTCTCCTTAAATCTACGCTTTCTCACAGACTTGCTTGACCAATAGCTTGCAGCAGAAATGACACTTGGGGACACTTGGACCATAAGTAACCCTGCAGCTCCTGCCTGCCAAACAGTGGGAAGCCTGAGTAGCCTTGTAAGACACACAAACACTTTGCTAAGAGGCTTTGTCAAAAAGCCCAAGAGTACATGGAGAGGGCCCAGCCGAGCCCCGCCTTCCAGCTACCCATGCTGAAGGGCCAGACACATGAGTTCAGCCATGGTAGAGCCTCCAGACCAGCCACCAGCTGAATATCACCAAGTGATGCCTGTTAGGACTCTGTGTGGAACAAGAGTATCCCCAGCCAAACTGTGCCAGCTGCCTGACCCACAGGCCCCTGAGCTATGAGGAAGTATGTTAAGACGATATGTTTAAAATGCTTGTTATGTGGGAATGGTAACTGGAACACAGCACTTATTAAAGGAACCCTGACGTTCAACCCAATCCCTCAGCGTGCTCTGCCCCTCACTTCTCTCTGAATGGTTAGAATTTGTACATATGACTCCAAGGATCAGCATTTATCAAATCTCACAAATTCTTCTTACATTAAAGTTTGAGAAAATTAGAATCAAAACTACCCACACAATAAAAATAGAACCAGAAGGACCGGTTCACCACAAAATGAGTGATAAACAAAAACTTACATTGTTACTCATCTGCTCCCTCCACAGTCATTCTCCACCTTGGTTTCCCTCAGAATCACCTGGGAGCCCTGGTCGGGCGGCTCCGTTGGTTGGAGCTTCGTCCCCTACACCAAATGTTGGTGGCTTTGATTTCCGGCCAGGATACATACCTAGGTTGCAGGTTTGATCCCTGGTCAGAGTGGGTACTGGAGGCAACTGTGGATGTTTCTCTCACATAGATGTTCCTCTCCCTCTCCTCCTCCTCCTTCTCTCCCTCTCTCCCTTCCTCTCTCTCTCTAAATATATCCTCGGATGAGGATTGGAGAAGGAAAGAAAAAAAGAAGAAGGAAAACTCAAATTTGGGAAACTTGTGAATGTTGCCGGTTTTAAGCCCCACCCCAAACCAATCAGTGGGAGGAATATCCAGGTCATTGTAACTGGCAGCCAGGATTGAGAGCCCTTGGTTCACAGTTAACCATTAATATTTTATTGCTTTATGAGCACTGAAGGTATTAAAAAAGCCTTCCTACAAAAAGAATCACTCAGAAGAAAAAGTAAGGTTTGGCTCTATTCCTCAAACTACAGGGATGATCTCCAGGCATCACTTAAGTGAAACAGATTAGAAAGCATTACAATATCTCCCCTCCCCCCAAATCTGAAAGGACTTGGGAAACATGTAACATTTTGGTCAAATATTATTTTAAATACATAAAGTAATTTTTTAAGTCTCTGAGCATCTTTCAGGAATTAGCTTAAAGCTTATGACTTTCAAGAATAGATTTATATTTCTGCTTTAAAAATATCTATTGGAAAGTCTAGACGTTAGCTTTCAAAGGGAAAATTTAATTTTAGAAAAGCTTAGCTTACATGTACCAAGCCACTGCCTACCATACAGATTGTATTCTCTTAAGGAGCTAATATCCAAACTCTTTTCAATATGTAGAATTCCACACTGGAATCTAAAGAATATTAATACTTAGAGTTTATAAAAAAAAAAAAATCAAGATAACCTCCATTGCCTTTGTAACAAAGTATCGCCCTTGTCCAATCCTCAGGAGTGAGGAAAAGCATTCAGGATGTCAAAAGCACAAGACATTAGGCCATTTCCTATAAAACAAATATTCTCTCTGGACCCTTAATATTCAGGAATTAGAAAATGAGGTCATTAATGACCAATGGAATCATCTCAGCAGCTGTCTTCTCAGCCTCATCATCAAATGCTGTTCAAGTATGACTGGAAATGACCAAATACTCTTCAGTAAATACTTATTACTCACCCAGCAAACAGCACCTACTATGTGCCAGGTAGTAGTGAGTCAGGTGAAGGGAAATCACCCACGGATTTCCCAAGAGAAGGCTGAAGGAACCAGATGAGCACTACAGCTGGTGCCCAGGTGGGATTATCCTAGAAAGGCATCAGGTGGTCTCCTAAAGCAGAGACCAAGCCAGAGACTAAACAAAGACCTTCCGCAGCGATGTGATGCGAAGCGCTCCTGGAACATGGAAGGGTTTTTGCAAGACTCCTGTTGGGCTGCACTGCATGCTTCTCATTCTGTCTGGGCAGAACCCCTTTTGGAAGTAGCACATGCACCTGTGGCTGGAGTGAGTCCAGTCTGGTCTATAAGGCACAGTTTTAATCAGGATGTAGTTAACAAGCATTAAGATTCTACATTTTTGTAATACGCTAATGAGGGCAGTGAAAACGTACAATGGTCTGATCTAAAGAAACATAACATTGAAGTTGGGAGGATGGTAAGTGCTCAATGTTTTCATTGTCTGCCCCTGATGGTACTCAGGGATCCAAAGCAGTTCATGCAGGCTTCGTGGGTTACTTTACTTCTCTACACTTAAGTTGAGAAATTAACAAACAGTCTCCACTAAAGCGGATTTTATGAGGATTCCTGAAGTAATACTGGTGAGTTAATCAAGACCTACAAATGATTTCAACCACAGCTAAAGTACTCTCTTCCTAATACAATATGTGCTATTAGAAAGTCAGATCCAGGCAAATAAAGAAAATTCTCAAAGAGGTTGACAGACAGCAAATTTAATAAAGTAAGAGTTACAGAGGCATAAAGGAAAATTAACTTAAGATGCCTCAGGTAATGTGATAAGGATTCCGGTATTTTCAACTTTTCTGACTTGACAGACCGTTCCATCTGTACTTCCTCATGCCTCAGGTAATGTGATAAGGATTCAGTATTTTCAGGTTTTCTGATTTAAAAGACCATTCCATCTATACTTCCTCATTCCTGTGCTGAGCAAGAAGGCTCTTTTATTGACCACTGTAAAAGATAAGTGAGCACTTGGCTATATAATTTGGAGAAGTAAATTTGCTCTCCTTACAGTTTCAGAGGCTGCTGCTAACCTAGCATCAGTAATACTGGTCCTGTGAACTGTTTTTCTAAAAGTAAAGGGATTTATAATTATCATGGTTCTACAGATTATTTCAAAATATTTATTGAGCATCTGCTAAGAGGAAACACTGTGTTGGTCAACAGGGCAATACAAAGAAGCATAAAGATAGCTCCTTGTCCATCCCCTGGGAAACGGGATATATTTTGTGACCAAATAAGTGATTGAGAGACATTTACTATCACTTCTGACTTTTATATAACACTAGAGGCCCAGCACATGAAATCGTGCACAGGTAGGGTCCCCAGGCCTAGACTGCAATCAGGGCCATCTTCTGTCTGCTTGCCAGTCCACAGTCCCATCCTGCCGACGCCCACCCCTGTTCCCCGTGGGTCCCCGTTCGCCATGATTGGAGCCTGTGGGCTGGGGGAGGAACCAAGAGGTATGCCACCCACTCGCCAGTCCCCAGTCCCGCCCCGCCCCGCCCCGCCGCCACACACCCCAGTTCCCCCGAGGCTCCCCGTTGGCCATCCAGTGATTGGAGCATGTATGCTGGGGCGAGGGACAGAGGTGGTCAATGCACCTCATAGCAACTGGTCGATCGGTTGTTCTGGTCATTACGCCATTATGGTCACTGGCCTTTTATTATATAGGATGTCATCTTCTAACCAGACTAAGAAGCTTAAGGATTTCTGTGTGGTTTTTATCTTTTTATCTCACCCACCCATACTAACAACCAGCACAGAATTATTAACACAATAAGACTTGGTTTCCCTTTTAAATAGGGACTCTCACTAACGAGATATTTGGTGAGAGGTGGTCATACAGTCTGTGACAATGGAAAACATAAACAGGCTAAAATGCAGGTTAAAAACCAACATTCTGTCCTGATATGCCAAGGTTGCAGGTTCATAGAAGAATCAACCAATGAATGCTTAAATAAATGGAGTGACAGCATCTTTTTCTCTTTCTCCCTGCCCCTTCCTGTCTCTTTCTCTCTCTCAAATCAGTAAATTAAAATAAATAAATAAATAAAAACACACACAAAAACATTGTGACCCAAATGGACATCTTACTAATCACTGATTAGGGATGGTTGTATAGATTTAATTATATAACATTCTACCTTCTCTTGAACTCAATACCAGTCTCATTTTCACTGTTTATGTTGTTATTTAAGAAAATTCTTGGCCCAAGTTGGTTTGGCTCAGTGGATAGAGTGTCAGCCTGCAGACCAAACAATCTTGGGTTCAGTTCTGGTTAAGGGCATGTATGTTGGTTGTAGGCTCCTCCCTGGCCCGGGCCCTGGTTGGGGCTCATGCAGGAGGCAACCAATAGATGTGTTTCTCTCACATCGATGTTGCTCTCTGTCTTTCCCTCTCTCTTCCACTCTCCCTAAAAATTAATGGAAAAATATCCTTGGGTGAAGATTAACAACAAAATTCTTGGGCAGGGTTTGCAGAAAGAGAGAATTAAAAGCTTAAAAACTAATTTGAATGAAAGAAGTGTATTTAGTTTGGAGGAGACATACCTAAGAGTGATAGGTAAAGCTTCACCCAGAATACAAACAGTGACACATCTGCTATTTGTATTACTTAGCAGATCTGCAAAGTATTTTCACAAGCAAGCTCTTATTTATCCTGTCCGTGTGATGAAGTGTGTGTACCCATTTGTACAAAACAAAATATTGAGGCCAAAGGATTGAATGGTAAGAACAGAGCAGAAGTACAAACCAGATGCTCTCTCTTCTGACATGGTGCTGTCTACCCTAGACCGGAAATACCTCTCCTCAACTCGGGGGTGAAAACCAGTACACTCTAGTTTTAGTTTTTTGTTGTTGTTTTTTTCTGGTCAAAAATTACCATGATTATAAAAGGATAGCACACATCCTCCAGCAGGAATAGAAAAACAAATTGCTTACATCAACAGCATTGTAATTAGCTAAACAAAGAAGACATTTCTAACAATTTATAGAATTCCTTAGGAAGAAGATGAATATCATCTGTTTGAATAATTTAGAAGATGAAGTTTTGCCTTTGAACTTGTCGTTTAATTGGACAGTGACCATGGGAATAATTTTTCATATTCATTTGAACAATAGCATTCATAGGATGATAGTGACAATCACTTCCACCAAGTATCTCAGACCCTTAAATTAAGCAGTTCATGAACTACTTAAGTTTTACATTATGATTTTTTTCTTGTAATAGGAAATTTAAAGCATTTTTCTTGGTTTATGAAGAAATTCATTTGGAGGAGTCCATTCATTTTAAAAATATATCATTTACATATAAGAACTCAAAATTCATATCACATATCATAATCATTCTTCAATTAATCAAATTTGATGAGGAATTCTAATAAGGTTTCACAATTAAGTTTTTTTATATATTAAAAAACAATATAGCAATCACCACCTAATGTGTAAGACCTAACCACTGCACAGATGATATTCTAAATTTGAACTTGAAAGCAAAACCCATCAGTGAGCCTGCTTGATTTCTTTAATCTATTCATGTAGGTTAATTACCTGACACTCATTAAGATGACTCTGGGCTTCTTTAAATTTCTGACCATATTAACCTTTCCAACTAATCCTTATTAGAAAAATATTAAACAGTGTTCATTGCTATTACAAATTGAATTCGAAATGATGAAACAATTATCAAATAAATGGAGTAGAAAACGAGGTTATATGCATGAGAAGATTCAATGCATCATATACTTTATTTCCATTATTATAGAATAAAGTTCTTAAGGTCTAAACCCCAAAAATGTGCTTAAAGATTAGTCCTTGAAAGAAATAACTGCACTCTATTCTTATCCAAATGAGATGACAAACAGAAACCTCAAGTTCATCATTGACAGATTTATTCAGGACTAACATTTCATTTTAAACTAAACAGTTGGACAAAACCATTTAACCACCCAGCTAAAGAAGTCTACATAAAACAATCATTTAATATCAATAGTCTTACAGTCCATGTAACTAACTTTACAAATAAAAAGGTAGAGAGACACTTATAAAATGCCAGTCAACATTGCAAAGGTACAAAATATGAATGAGACATTCATTTTGAAAGCTGAAACCTTATCAGTCCAGTTCTAGAACAAAAATGAAATTCAAAGACATTTTCTCTCCAGACAAATATCATTTAAAATCTGTCCTATACCCTTCAACAACAGATATATCATCTTTGCAGACTTTTTCTAAAGGTAAGTAGTATTAGTGATGGTATTTTATAAATGTTCACTTGAATTATACTAGAAGGTAGACTGAAAAAACACACACAGATTGAAGTAATGAAGTGAAGCAATTGGGAGAAAGATTAAGAGAAAGGGGGAAAAGAATGTTGAGAATATTTACAACAAATCACCAGGGATAAAAATCCTTAATATAGAAAGAGTTCTCACAATAAAAGAACAAAGAAAGAAAGAATAGGTCCTTTGTCCATATTTTCTTTGGAACTTAAACAGCCAAAGGAAAAACACAAGTGGCCCTCAATCCATACAACAGAAATTAACTTCATTAGTAATGTGTTTTTTAAATGTTTTACCACCACCACCCCTTCCATACAGACAAAAATTAAAAAAAAAGTCTCTAGCAGCACTAATTGGATGGCCTACCAAGTTCTGTAGAAGACTGTACCAAAGTTTTGAAAACAGGCACACCCATTGATCCAGTAGTTCTTATTTAAGAAATGAACCTAAGGAAATCATTATGTATACTCAAAAAATTTGAAGGACAGTTGGTCATGACAAATTGTTCATTGTTGTGAAAGATCTGTAACAAATATCCAACAATGGTGTATTGCTTAAATAATTAGTAGTGTATGCATACAATGTAATATTGTACACACGCACACACATATCTATAGTTTTGAGCATACACTCATAATTCTTTAATTTAGTTCTTATATAAATTGTATGTGCCAGGTACTATTCGACCACTTTCCAAATATTAATTCCTTTAATCCTCATAACAACGCCATTATATGGGCACTATCCCCATATTAGAGATGAGGAACTGAGGCAGGAGGCTAAATAAGTTACCTAAAGCTACGCAGCCAGCAAGTGGAAGACCTCAGATTTAAACCCAGGCAACCTACCTCCTTAGTCTGAGCTCTAAAGGTTATGTACAATGACATATAAATAAATAACAACCATCTCTGATAGTTGAATTACCAATAGGATTAAATCATGTTTTACCTATCTGTATTTTCTAATTTTTCAACTTGAACATGGATTATTTTTATGAGAAACTTTATTTTAATGCACCAATTAAAGAATAACCCAGGAAGTAGGTAGGGATCGGAAATGTAAAAATCTAAATCATCAAGACCTAGAGAATAGTTGAGGCTTCAAAATGGGAACTAAAGAAATGAATAAAAGACAAAAGCTGAAGGCCAAGATCTGAGCTTAAGTTTTAATTTGATCGTCTTAATTGCTAAATGTCAAATACTCTAAAAAGCCATTCATTTGGAGCTGTATTTCCCAAGGCTATTATACATAACAGTGATTCCAAGGGACATTAAAAGGTGTGCTGTTTAGGAAGGCACTGCATCCGCATGGTTTTTCATAGTGGATTAAACAGAGGTGAGATGATTTCTCTGCTGCAAGACAATCCCTCAGGGACTCTACCAGAGGCTCATCTTTCCCAACTTATTTGACCATGAACTCTTCCAAAGGTGTCCTCATAACACCAAGGCTCTGCGAAGCACACTCTGAAGAAAGCTGATTATAACATTTGCACTCATTCGTTATTTCCATTACCAAGTGCCTACACTATGCCAGGCTCTCCTTGGGATGGCAATACATGCTAACAATGGAGAAGACTTGAGCTCTGGTCCCGGCTCACCACACTGGCCCGTCTAAGATTGTTTACTCAAGAGCAGAAAAGGGTCAATACCATTTGTTCCCCTGCTTCTCTAACTGAGATGTGTAAGAACCGAAATGAGTTTGCAGAGCATATTCCCACATGCTCACAGTGTAATCCTGTGCAAACAGCTGCCTTCTCTCCACATTCGAGGGCTGAGTTGACAGTACTTGTGCTGGATTCTCACAGTTCCCATACTTCCCATTGCCCTGCTGGGAGAGATGAGTTTAAAAAAGAAATCATCTTTAGGGGGACTCTCAGTAGCAAAGAGAAAGCATCCACGCCTGAAGACTTTTAGTGAGGATTTATTCAGGGGAACCCTTACTTATCCTACATGCATCAATGGTTCAGATCTCTACCAGAAACAAACCTGCCACATGACACCGTGGTCCATCCTCAGAAATGAGTTGAGGAAGCATGATGCTGTACTGTGAAACAGTGTCCTCACCACAGATCATGAGCACTGCCAACGAGCCAGCGAAATAGGCAGGCGAATTCCCCATATCCACTTCCCAGATAGCTTAATTCCTTAAAAGCCTGAAATGTCTGCCTTTATGCAATACTAAAGGCCTGATGCACGAACATTCATGCAAGAGTAGGCTGCCAGCACCGGCTTCCCTCGAGCACCCGGGACCCAGGCGGGCAGGCACCCAGGACCTAGGCCGGCTTCCCTCCGGCCCCGTCTTTGTCAGGAAGGACGTCAGAATGATGTAATTAGCATATTACCTTTTTATTATTATAAGTATAGGCCACAAATATGAATGTTCTCTTCAATTATTTCCCTTGCTAATCTTAGCTCACTTGAAAAATTATTTGGAGGGTGTTCTATGTGTGTTTTTTGGTAGCTGGAAGGCTTTTTTTTTTTTTTGTAACCAACACTCCATGAACTTTAACCACGTGGCAAACAAACCTCTAACCCTCTAAAGCCAGCAAAAAGCAGTCCCCTTTATGAGCAGCAGGACTGACTCATCCTTGAACTTAGAAGTCAACTGACCATTTTATTGTCTTTTTGCTAAACAACTAATAAAACAGCCATGCGGCTGGCGTGCATTCTTTGTTTCCAGCCTGGCAAAATAAGAACATCAGAAGTGACTTGGAAGATAACGTTCAGTAAAGCTCCATTATCACACAGGAAACCTTGCTCCACGAGTCAGCATCTCTCAAAAGGAAACACAAGTAGGAACAAATAGAAAAAGAACAAAAGATGGAGCCGGATGGGCCAGTGGTTGATGATTTGGGGCTGAGTGATGGATACATGGGGGTGAGAGGGCCATAATCTATTCTATGAGTAAGTTCAAATTTTTTCAAAATAAGGTTTTTTTAAAATGAAAAAGGGAGGAATAATGGTTATTAGACAATAAAACCCGAGGACTTTATATTCCTTTATCTCATAATTTCATAATTCTAAGTGTTCATTCCCAGTAATTAAATCCCTCTGTCTAATTAAAGCAAAGCATTGCTATTAGCTCTAGATGTACTTATGACACATGCCTTGAAATGACATTTGCAATGAAGACTGATCTAACCTTTGCTTTTGAATACATTATTTATAGATTTAGGTTTTATTCAATTTGAACAGTCATTTAAAAGGTATTTTTCCGCATATAGACCATAATATAATGAAAATTCCTTTTTTAGAACAAGGATGTGAGGACTTAATGATATATCATTTATAGCTGTATTATCTTACTTCCCATACACTTTAAACTTTGCAGAGACTATAAATAAGCTTACATTTATAACATTTAGGTTGAAATTGATTCAGTTAGATATTTTGAGTTATCATGGAATGGAAAGTACCAGTTTTCTGTATAGGAGGTAAATGGCAGCTTTAATATATCTGGAATAAAGACTTGATTTCTGGAAAAGATAAAGTTTCAAAAATATTTTGGCTTTAGTTTTATAGAACTACATATTTTGGGTGAGTTTTTACATTTTTTATTCTTATCCAAGGATATGTTTATTGATTTTAGAGAAAGAGGAATGGAGAGAAAAGAGAAACATCGATGTGGGAGAGAAACATCTAATATCTATTGGTTGCCTCCTGTACATGCCCCGGCCGGAACCTGGAACCTAGGTATGCTCCCACCTAACTGAGCCCACCTGGCCAGGCTGATTTGGGTTAGGCATGAATTCCTTGCCGTTCTTATTCTGTCCGTGAGTCTATTAGTCTATTTATTAAGAAAAAAACATAACTTCACTTTCATATTCAAGTGCTTCTACTATGACAAATGTTTCCAGAAAAAAAAAGATATGTTTGATACTGCTATTAGAAGTACTCATGAAGTGGACATAATAATGTTATTTGGATACATGTAGAAAGCAAATATGATTTACAAATGCCTTTTTACATATTAGAAAAACCCAAGTGAAAAACCCATTAGAAATATGAAGCTCCAAAGGAAAATGTCTTGTTTTCTGTCTCTGTATTTTCAGATTCTTTACTAAAAAAATCCTCTGCTCTCAAACTTTTGATCAATCCGAGTGAACTTTTCTGTAATAATGAAGTAAAAATTTTGTCCACATTTTGCCATCTGTTTCCCGCCACTCCCATTTTAGGAAAATCAGAATCCACCCTCTTCCCCTAACATTTTCTGATGGAAATTTCTCAAAAGTAGAGCCAAGTTAAAAGAAGTTTACAGGAACACTCATATACTTAACATCTAGATTATGTCTATTAATCTATCATATGTTCATGTGTTTTAAGATAAATTATATTTAGTATGCAAATCATTGTATTCAACACTTATTTATAGTTTTATTTAAAATTTACATAATATAATTCACAAATCTTAAGCGTAAATTAGGTGAGATTTGACAGTTGTGTCTATTTTTATTACTCAAACTGCTACCAAGATATAGAACATTACCGTTGCCTCATGCCATTGGCAATCGGGCCCCATCTCCCCAAGATTAGTTTGCCAGTTCTACAGTTCGATATAAAAGGAATCATACAATATGTACTCTTTTGTGTCTGGCTTCGTTTACTTGACATAATATTTTTGAAATTCATCTATTATGTCACATGTGCCAGTGTTTGTCCTTTTATATTAGTATTATTTTCTGATATGAGTATACTATAGGTTGTTTATTATATATTCTTTTATTGGTGGGTATCTGAGATTCCTGGCTTTTGATCCCAGGAAATGAATTTTGAGGTTGCTAAAGTAGCATTTCACTTAAAACTATACTCTTTCTTGTACAGTTATTTCTTAACAGCTGCACTTTTGAAAACTCTAAGATTTACTTACTAATTTTATAATCTAGATGTTTGCATCTCTGCCTAACTTGAGCAAGATTTTTGGACTTTAATAATAAACCTCCCTCTGAAGACCAAAGAACATTGCTACCTGCTTCCCCTTTCCCCACCCCCTTAGGATCATCTCAGGAAATTCCATAGTGAAGTGTGTGTATAGTGTCTACAGACTGGACTTAAGTCTGTAGTCATTCTTTTCTTTATAGAAAAAAAAGTAAAGTTAATTTTTAGTCTGTGGAACAGGTTCTATTGGGGCTGTTGGTGCTGTTGAAAAAGTAGGATTAGCAACTATTTTTGCAACAGTTTCATATATGCCTTTAGGATGATCTATAAATGCACAAACTTAAAGGGAACAGGAAAGTAGCTTTTTACAAATATGGTTTTGAAGTTTTTCTGCTGATTCTTGTCCTGCAACATCATGAGGAGTCAGATAACTGCACATAAGCACATAAGCAAATAGTCATAATGATGTGTTGGTCAACCACAGGCCACATATAACATGACGGTTCTTAAGACTATGGTGGAGCTGACAAATTCCTATTACCTGGTGACATTGTAGCACATGCGTTACTCATGTGTTTGTGGTAATGCTGGTTTAAGCAAACCTAATGTGCTGCCACTGGTATAAAAGTATAGCACATACAATTATGTAACGTACATAATACTTGATAATGATAATAAATGACTGTTACTGGTTCATGTATTTATTATTTATGACACTTTTAATTATTATTTTATTTTTTAAAAATATTTTTTTATTGATTTCAGAGAAGAAGGGAGAGAGAGATAGAAACATCAGTGACGAGAGAGAATCATTGATCGGCTACTTCCTGCATGTCCCGCACTGGGGATCGAGCCTGCAACTTGGGCATGTGCCTTTGACTGGAATTGACCTAGGGACTCTTCAGTCCGCAGGCCGACGCTCTATCCATTGAGCCAAACTGGCTAAGGCTTAATTATTACTTTAGAGTGCACTCCTACTTATAAAGAAAAGCTTGCTGAAAAATGGTATGCCATGTTACATGCACTGTAGTCATACATCTCATGGTGATCTTGCATCTTAATTGCATCATTTTCTCTTGTGCTTGGTTAGTCGCATGTTGTGTTGTATAGTAACATGCTGTACAGGCTTGTAGCCTAGGAGCAATAGGCTAACCATAAGGCCTAGGTGTGTAGTGGGTGGTTCTGTCTAGGCCAGTGATGGCGAACCTATGACACGCGTGTCAGAGGTGACACGCGAATTCATTTTTTTGGTTGATTTTTCTTGGTTATATGGCATTTAAATATACAAAATAAATATCAAAAATATAAGTCTTTGTTTGACTATGGTTGCAAATATCAAAAAATTTCTATATGTGACACGGCGCCAGAGTTAAGTTAGGGTTTTTCAAAACGCTGACACGCCGAGCTCAAAAGGTTCGCTGTCACTGGGTTAGGCTATGTTAGTGCACTCTGATGTTCACACCATGACAAAATTGCCTAATGATGCATTTCTTAGAATATCGCCCCCCCATCCTCATAATTAAGCAGAGCTTGAGTGTGTGTGTGTGTGTGTGTGTGTGTATGTGTATATATATATATATATATATATATATATATATATATATATTCAGAACCGATCAGTGACTTCATTTTTGACCATGCCACTCCGGGTTAGGGGAAGGTAAACTTACTCATATTGGCATCATATTGTGTGTTTTTCTTCAGGCTCACAAAAGTACTTTCTGTTTGAGGCAAGCTGGATTGTAGTTCCAAGCAGCTGCAATGCAATCGTTAGTGGCACTGTTTTTCCCTTTGCGGATTCAACTGAGTCAGAAAAGTGTATCGAGGTTGTACTTTTTCTGGACAAGAAGGGCAGAGAAAACTGGAGGAGACCTCTGATCCACTCAGACGGCTCTTGAACCCAGTGCCCGGCGGGCCATACCCTCCGTGGTGGTAAACAGGGCAATACTACACCACATGCGGGGGAATGAGGCAGGAAGGATGGCAGCAGGTCACTCGGGGAGGAGCAGGCACCCACAGCTTCAAAACCCTTCTTTGAAGGGACAATTCCTGATGGAGAAATAACTCACCAGAGCACACACTCTCCAGGATATTTTAAACATATTTTGATATAAAGCCTTCTTATGCCTGTCCAGGCCACTAAGATTACCTGCTTACCCAGGAGATTGCCATGGAACACTGTTCTTTAGAAGTTTGAATGTGCATTGGTAGTGCTACCTGTGCATACTAACAGAATCAAGAGCAATATCTTGACATCCTGATTGGGGAAATTTCTGTGGTGAAAGAGAACATTTTGTGATTGTTTTAAAACCATGGGGGAAGCACACATCTGTAGGGGTGAGGAACCTTTTTTTTTTTTTTTTTTGCCAAGGGCCATTTGGAACATCATTCACAGGCCATTCAAAATTATCAGCTTAAAAATTAGCCTGGTGTATTTGGTCAAACATTTAATTAACTCACTGTCAATGCCTTGGCAGGGCCAGACCAAATGATTTTGAGAGCCTCATATGGCCCACAGGCCAGACATTCCCCACTCCTGCTGTAGAATATAGTAGTTGTAAAATATATATGGTAAGGCTGGTTACGTCTTTGCCTGACTAACAGTGCATTTACTTGGAAGATTTTGGGGGGAGATAAACATTGGTAAATATTCATATACGGTTCCAAAAAGATGTGCATGCCATTGCCTAAACTTGCTTCAAAAAGACCTCATGAAGTTGGACACCCTCCAAAGCTTTTATGGAACAACAAAAGAGATGATCAAACTGGTAGCTGCTCAAAGAGAAGCAAGAAGAAAAGAATAAAATAATGACTTTGAAATCCTATAGAAAACTTGAAGTGGAGAGATGATGTCCTTTGAAAATCTGTGAATAAGAGCAACAACACAATTAGCTTTCTAAGAATTAGAAATTTGCCCCCTGCCTATTCTCAGCCTTGCATTTTTACATCTCATGTTCCTGCCAAGCAACTTGCTTTCCTATGTATGGGAACTGGTTTACTCTTTTTGCATTTTGCTTGCTTTCTTTTCTCCGAAAGGAAGCGTCATGATGAATTTAGTCATGTTTCCAGACCTTATGCAGACATATCTATAATCAAGCCACACTATTTGTCCTTCATTTCATGAGAATTAACATTAGATTAATTTTACCTTGTCTATATTATTTTGGGATCCTTTTCTTTAAAAAATACATATTTTTTTATTGATTTCAGAGAGGAAGGGAGAAGGAGAGAGAAATAGAAACATCAATGATGAGAGAGAATCACTGATTGGCTGCCTCCTGCACACCCCCTACTAGGGATCGAGCCTGCAACCCAGGCATGTGCCCTGACCGGGAATCAACCATGACTTCCTGGTTCATAGGTTGCTGATCAACCATTGAGTCACATCGGCCGGGCTTCAGGATCCTTCTCATACTCTTATTCTTGTTGCTCATTGCTCTCCTGGTAGTTTATTGCAGCTACAGTAACTAGCAGCAGCAACAGTGGCAACACTAGCTGACACCTGTCCAGTACCACTCAGGGACGATGTGGTCCTGAGCATTTTGGGTGAAGTATTTCATGAAATCTCTCTGCATCTCTGTAATGTAAATACTATTATAATGCCCAATAATGTTTCATTGCCTAAATAGTTGTGATTTTGAATTATATTGCATTTTAGGTTAAGCTAATATCTTACTGAAATTTTTCTTTAAAAAAGGACATATTGATTTATCCAATATGACTTATAAAATTATATACCAAACAATGTAGACCTTTTCCTAGTAGGGTCAAGAAGTATTTAACAAATATACTCCCCCAGCAAATTCTTGATGTTTATTTAGCATTACATACAGTCAGGTAGCTCCTAAGTTGAGAATGAAGTTGGGTCTGGAGTACATATGTTCCTAATCTCTGCGTATCTGAAATGAGGAATTCTGTCTGCCATTCTGTTTACATTTCAATGCTTTGAAATGAGAGTTTCAATTCTTGAGCTTATAATTCGTATAGGTGATATAAACTAGACCCCATCCAGTATTCTCTGTTCTTTTTAAAAAAATATATTTTACTGATATTTTACAGAGAAGAAGGGAGAGGGATAGAGAGTTAGAAACATCGATGAGAGAGAAACATCGATCAGCTGCCTCCTGCACACCTCCTACTGGGGATGTGCCCGCAACTGAGGTACATGCCCTCCACCGGAATCAAACCTAGGACCCTTTAGTCCACAGGCTGATGCTCTATCCACTGAGCCCAACCGGTCAGGGCTATTCTCTGTTCTTTATGTTAATAGTGTTGTAGTCAGTCTGATCCAAACTGGTTTTTATTAGGCAATATTAGTCGCTGTGCTTGTGAAGAAAAGCAATAACAGGGCAAGGGTAATGGGGTTTGTGTGGTGGTAACCATAGTATAAGAAGGTTGTAGGGGATGTGAAGGATTGAGGTTTAAAAATATGTTAGCTAGCCCTGGCCTGTGGCTCAGTTGGTTGGAGCGTTGTCCCTTACACCAGAAAGTGGTGGGTTCAATCCCCAGTCTGGGTATACAGGAGGTAAACGATCTATGTTTCTCTCTCACATCGATGTTTCTCTCCCTCTCTCCCCTTTCTTCCCTCCCTCCCTCTCTCACTCTAAGATCAATTAAAAAATGTGTAACTATATGCTTAGGGAACTTTGAAAAATTTTGGAAACACATGAATTATTTGAGATGGCAAATTTTCATAGAAAAGAAGGGAATAGACCAATATTTGTGGTTTGTGTTTTCTAATATCTTATTCTTATAGGTACATATCTTGGTTTTGGTAAAAATTAAATTGCTTTGTAATTATTTGTTCCTGATATGCTGTATATTTCATAAAAATTTTATGTAATGGCACATCTACATTTTCACCCTGTAGTTATAATTTTTTGTTGTTGTGGGAATGATCATATTAATTTTTTGAGTATAATAAAAAGAGTTATATGATAGGACATTTCCTATTTATTAATGTTCATGCTTATATTAATATTTTAATGTTAGTTTTTGTTCAGGAAGATGTCTTCAGCTTTTCATTTGAGAGATAAAATTTACAATCACATTAAAAATAAAAGCCCTCAGTACGAAAGGGTTTATTTATTCTCACTGAGTTTAAAACAAAGGATGGATGGGTATTTGTAGTAGTTGGAGTGATTTTTAATAAAGAAAGTATATTTTAAAATTATGGTAAATTTTCAACTTACAAATAAGTAGATAAGAGAAAAACATATCCCTGCTACACTGTCTTACTACAACCATAGCCACTTCCTGACTTTGCTTGTTGCCCCAAAATTCTTGGCTCAATTTGAAGTAAATCTCAGATGTCATATTTCATTCATAAATGTTTCTGTATATGTCCCTAAAAGATGAGGGTTCTTTTTAAAGTATCACCATATCACTTCAAATTTAAAAACAATGAATAATTTGCCATCATCACTTGATAGATCAAGGTTTAAATTTCACTCTCATATATTTTTATAGTTAGCTTTCTTGAATCAAGATTCAAACAAGGCCCACACATTATACTAGTAAGTCTCTTTTATATATTGGTCTCCCTTTCCCCTCCTATTTGTTCTTGCAATTTATTTCTTGAAGAAACAGGACCATTTTTCCTCTGTTGTTCTCTGTAGTCTGTCTTTTGTTGATTGCATTTCATTATTTCATTCCGTGTTTATCATGTTTTTCTGGTGTCTCTATTTCTCTAAAGTGATTTGTCCTGGAAGTTCAATCAATTTTTTTTTGGGGGGGGGAGTAGGAATATTTCATAGCTGTTTCATGTATCTAAGGTCACATAACATAGTTATTTCTCTCTTTGATGTTAGTGGCTATGGATAATCATTGCCTAGAGCCATTGTTTCATTACTTGTTTGCAAAAAGGTTACATCTCATTATTCTTTCTTCATTTATTAGTTGGAATAATACTAAGGAGAGATATTTTCATCTATCTGAGGGACAGATAGAAGACTTGATACTTTTGCTTTTCTGCTAGCTTTCAGAAAATGGGTTGGTTCCCTAGAATCCTCAGAGGTGTCTTGGTACCTTATAAAATATAAGTTATCATGAACATATGAGTAATAAACCTATCACTATTCTTCGTGCTTAAGTTTCCTCATCTCTTAGCCAGTGGGAGCCTCTGCAGTTCATAGTCTGTGAAGGCTTCCTTGCTTTGTGCTGTGACAACATCTCCCAGGCTCACGTACTTTCCCTACCCCAGGCCAGGCTCACTGTTCTCCATGGAGCCCTGGGTGCTTTCCGTGTGAGATGGAACTTGGCGAACCATCATGTAGGTACCAGGAGCAATCATTGTTACTGGGTTGGTCACCGTGTGTAGGTTTTTTTCCCAATGGATAGAGCTTTTTAGAAACAAAGGTACCTCTAGAGTTTATGCTGATGTTTTCAACCAAAATTTAGAATGATATGTTTTTTTTGAACTTGATTTTATATTTGCATCTCTTTTCTCTAACATATCTTGCTTCCTAAAGAATTAACATAATTTGTTTGGAAGTGTTATCTGTTTGTCCCTAAAAGAGATAGAGGCCTGGCTCACAGGTCCTGAGGCTACGTATGTTGAGAAGGAATTTCAAGTTCAGTCTCAGTGAGGGCAGGTTTCTGGGCAGAGTTCCATGTGCCACATCCGTACAGGGAGGTGTTAAAGACAGGTTACTTAAGAGAGTGATAGCAGGGATATGAAGGATAGAAGAGGTCTGGCTCTGCCAATTTACCCGTCACCTGTTTACAGTCTTGTAAAATTGGGGTAGTGGTAATCTACATCCCAAGTCTTTTATGGAAGATAATACATGTGAAAATACTGTGTAAATTATTAATGTATCATAATAGAAATAATTTCCCCATCTTATTAAAAAATAACGAGTTTTTGAACCATCAGACTTTTGATTAGCTTTTTTTGTCAGGTTTTGTTTATTCTTACAGAGTATGGTTTTTTTTTTGTTTGTTTGTTTTTGTTAGGTTGCTGGGATAGCCTTCATAATTATCTTTAACTGAACTTCCTTGTAGTTCAATTTATGTTTGTGGATTTCTCTTGAGGAGAATACTGAATGACTTAAATATTTGGCTTAAATATTACATATTTTTGTTTTAATTAATTTATAATATAAACTGATATAGAAGGGAGGATTAAAGTAAAAGGGACTTTACAGAAAAGTCTGTTTCTTTTTTTTGGTAATGCTTCATTACTTTTGTTCAGTGTCATGGATACGGTAGATGCCAGAAGTGTATCTTTGTGGGTAGAGCTAACTAATCTTTTCGTTTGGTGAGATCTAACTTCATAGTTCTGACCTCATAACATAGAAACAAATGGCAAGTACAGGTCAAGTAAGTGAGCTGGACACACTGTTATGTGCTGGGCGTTGCTAGGCTTGTTATCAATATTTGGCTCATAGGCTTTCTTAGCCAAGACTCTAAAGATTCAGTTGGTATTTTTTTAAAAATTATTTTAATATACTTAGACCGGTTTCCCCCTCTATCTTGGGGCTGTTTATCCACATGAGGTCTGATGGAAAGTGGCCAGTACGCCTTCCCAGCTGTACAGGTGCTTCCTCGGCCTGCCTTCAGGAGCCCTGTTCTGTTCCCTCCCGCCAACCTGTGCTCTCACAGGCCCCAAATTTGTCCTTTCCTCTGGTTTCGTAGCCTTGCTTCATTCTAGCCTAGATTCCTTGTGGTTAGCTTTCTTTCTAATTTCTTATCATGGGTCAATGATAATTACCTAAAACTTACACCTTATTGTTTTTCAAATACATTCTGGCTCTACCAGCATTTATAGCCAACCTATGCTATTGGCAGTGGCCTTCTCCTTGTAGCCTGGGCTTCTACTAGTAAAACACCATTACAATATTTCCATATAGAGTTTCATAACACTCATTTGAAATTTACCAAAAGTTACATCTCTATAAGGAGTTAAAAATTGTTGCTATTCTTAATTATTTCTAGTGTGAAATAAAAGAATCATATTACAAACCTTTGGAAAATAAAGGAAATAGATAATTGCATTATTCTTTCATACTCATCATTACTTATGTCTTTTTTTTTCTTGTGGTCCCATCACCATTTATTTTTATATACAGTTGTTGTAGAGTACACTTTTTTAAAATCCTCACCCGAGCATATCTTTTCCATTGGTAGAGTGAAAAGGAGAGAGTTGGGGGAAAGAGAGAGAGCTAGGGAGAGAAACATCCATATGAGAGAGATACCTCAATTGATTGCCTCCTGCACTCACCCCTACCAGGGCTGAGGAATGTGCAACCTGGCTACGTACTCTTGACCAGAAATGGAACCCAAGTCTGTGGGCCGATGCTCTAACGACCGAGCAAACCATCCAGGGGCTAGAGTACATTTTAGTTGTTTATTTATAATGAACACTGAAAGAAAAATTTTATAAATTTGTCTGTTCTTATGGTAAAAATGTTATAAATTTTAAAGATAGATACATTTTTTTGAATTTTTGCAGAGTCTCTAAGTATTGTACTCCTGTCCCACTGTTAACAGTTTATTATATTTCCTCCCATATTTAATATACCTCTAGATGTGATATAACCATCAGCTTAAAAAATGTATACCATTTGAAATATGTGCATAACCTATCTATTTCCTTTATGTTCCCCTATTAATAGGCATTTACCTATTTCTAATATATTACTATTGTATACACTTAGGGTGAGCATTTTGGTGCATATAGTCTTTTCATATTTTGGATTATTTCTTTAGATTAAAACCCCAGAAGTAAAACAATGAGGTTAAAAGTTTAATATTTTACTACTCTTAATTTACACTCCTGAGTAGCCTTCTATGAGGTTGCAACCATTTATGAAACCTTTAGCAAATTGCTCAGTTTCTCCCCTGTCACCCAGTCCCACCACCATGCACATTGCTCATTTGTTGGAGGTTCAAAACAGTTCAAGTCTCTACTTTATAAGGTTCCTTAGATTTTGAAAAGAAGAATGAAGATTTTACTGCAGTGGGGCAGGCACAGGAGAGGGATGCAGAAGAGATGTGAGGTCTTGGAAGACCCTGGCAGTAGAGGTGGGGGTGTGAGCGAGGGAGGCAGAGTAAAACTGCTTTCCTGGCGTTATTCCTGCCAACCTATGTCTAAGCTGTAGATGTGTCCGTATCCTTTGCTAAGGAATAAACCCGGGACTGGATTTTAAAAATGAACATCACCCTCAGCAATCAAGCTCTGCATTTGCTCATAGAAAAAAATTGGAAAGTTACAAGCAATGGTTTCTCAGTTTCTATAGAATCGATTGTGACATGTATACTTTACTGAAGATGTGGTAACCGGGTTTCAGAGTTAGGAGCCTGCTGCATGACAGGCACGTATAAAGGTAGAAGTTTGTATCTCCCAGCACATCATTAAAGAATGCTTAGCAACCCTGTACATTTCTGAAGATGATTTCATAGATATCATCTACTGCTTTATGGAACGGTGATTAGGCATGCCAATTGGGTCCTCTGAGTGAATGTGGTCAGGTGCAGATGAAAAACTGGAGAGCTGCGATCTAGCACTGCAATGTAGTGAATTGATTTTCACACGTTGAGTATTGCTGCTTGCTACATGTATATATATATTTAAACTGGCTTTAGCTAAGTGTAATTTTGTTATCTAGAGCAAACTGGACTTTGGAAATGGTATTTGTGTGACCATTCAAGACTGTAGTAACAAGATTTTACACAGTTCTAATGAAAATAGACATGTTGAGCCCTAGCTGGTTTGGCTCAGTGGATAGAGTGTCAGCCTGTGGACTGAAGGTTCCCAGGTTCAATTCCGGTCAAGGGCACATGCCCAGGTTGCAGGCTTGATCCCCATTAGGGGCCGTGTAGGAGGCAGCTGACCCATGATTCTCTCTCATCATTGATGTTTCTATCTCTCTCTCCCTCTCTTTTCCTCTCTGAAATCAATAAAAAAAAATATATATATATATTTTAAAAAAGAAAATAGACATGTTGAATGTAGCATTAAGCCATTTCATTACTCTATTGGTTATGCTATCAGAAGCCCTGCTAAGATAATTTATTGGCCTTCAGATGACAGTGCATTAATTACACCTTGTGTGTAGTATGTGTTCTCCATCGACAGCTGACTTGGGTGCTCATCAACAAGATGTCCTTGGGCAAGTGTCTTTTTAACTCTTCTGAGGCTGGCTCTATGATCCATAAATTGTCTCTGACAAATTGGTGCCAACAGTACTCTGGGAACTCCAACTAGAGTGGGCAGAGGACAGGCAGAGACCAAGCCTCAGGGTCCTGAGAAACAAAAATGTTTTCTATGTGGGGTGGAGTTTGGAGGAAAACATTCCAAATACAGTCTTAAAATTCATCTGATTCATATAGACATTTCTAGCAGAAGGTGGGGAAAAACATAAAAATCAGATATTCTAAGTGTTCTGGTTGGTTGAAGACCAGGATTTCCAGAACAGAATTTCTAGGAAAGTTTGATTTTAATAAGGATGAAAATAAATATTACTGTGATTGATAACTTTTGTTTAGTGCTTACTTTTACTAGGCACTGTGATAAGTATTTTTATTTATATAATCAAATTACTCTGTCAATGGTGCTTTTTAAAGATAGATATTCTTATTATCTTTATCAGATGAGCTCAGTGATATGCTATTCCAGTGGTGGGGATATGAGATGGTGTGTAAGCTGTCTGAATCCAGTGTCTGCAGTTTACCTGCTGTTCCCACTGTCTTAGCTGGGTACCCTCTACTGTTCTTCCAGATCCACTCTTTACTTACCCTTCTTCTCACCATGTAGGTCCAGGAAGGTGGTGACCCTCCTGAAATGCATTAACAGGGTACCCTTGTGCCTGGCTTCCAAACTGTTCAGCCAGTGGGAAGTGTGCGGAGGAAGAACATAAGGAAAAATGAGAGAATGATTAGAGTAATCCGTATCTTGGTTCCCTCCCTGCCAGGTTGTCTGTGTATCTCAGGTCACAGAACACTCTCCAGGATCCTGGTAACTGCTCTCTCTCCTTTTCCATTCAGGGTACGTGGTCAGTTCTTGTTACTAGACCTGACGTACTGCACTGTCCCTTCTTGGTTACCACAAACCCTGGCCATATGTTTGTAAATAGGCCCTCATTAAATTCTCTTGAATTACTCAGTTGGAGGGTGCCATTGCTTCTTGCCAGAACCCTGACTGATGCAAGGAAAGGATGAGCTCTCCATTGTAAGCAAATGAACCACACTAAGATGAATGCTTGCATTGTAGGCAGTCAGCAAATATTCACTAAGTATCTACAAAGCCATGAGGCTCTGTGCTAGGTGTAGTAGGGTGACTGAAGAAGCAGGAGGAATGGGCCCTGCCCTTTTAAAAAGCAAAAGGTTATCAAGGAAGATGGTGCATTTAAATGGACAATACAGGCAGCAAGGGCTAAATGCAACATGAACTTAGACTAGAGAGCTCTCTGCTCTGCTCTGGCCGAGGAAAGGATGAGCAGGTGCTTCGTTGGAGCCTGTAAGGACTGGTAACATTTAGTCAAAATGAAAGAAGGAATGTGCAAAATGTGTTTTTGGGTAATGAGAAGGTCAGTCTAGGTGGAGCTAAGGGCTCCTGAGAGGGAATAGTGGGGGATAGATGACTTGTGCACTTATGTGTTAAAAAGCTATTTTTTGGTTTGTTTTTAATCTTGATAAAAAACAAAACAAAACAATACACGATTTGTACCCACTTTAGTGTTATACATATGGTTGTTCATGCCTGTGGTAAATTAAACCTGGTTTGATATAGGTGATAATGCTTAGATGAGCCCCTCCCTTTTTTGGAGAGGAACCGGAGTTTCTTTGAGTATCTGTTGACTGTGTGCGTCAGGCCTGCTGTTGTGTTTGGACACACCACGGTTGTAATTCATACTCTTGGTTCAACAACACGTTTATATATAATTATCATTACTTTGTAATTACAGCAATAAAATCCATTCTGTGAGAACTAGTCCAGTATTTAGAACACTGAAAATAGTGTGCTTAGTACCAGTTATCACAATGATTTTTCCAATGCTTGAATTTCTAAGAAATCAGCCTCCACTGAACTTCAAAACAAAACTGATGTCTAATAAATTTCCCTTTTAGACATGGCAGTTCTCCTTAGAATCTGAAAAGGAAGACTTTAAATCAAAAGGAATATTCACAAAATGACTTACACTCTTCTATTTAGAAATATGAGAGAGAAGAAGAAATCATCAAATTATCTCCGAGAAAAACATCTGGAGGCTTGAATTATCTTGAATTACTAAATAAAGCTTTACCTTATTTAGAAATTAAGTTGGTTCAAACATAAACCTAAGGGTAGGGTGGAAATTGACAACTTGTATGTATGAGACTGGATGGCCCATTTGATCCTTTGATTCCTCATGGTTTAAAGTATTCCTTGGAAAGCTACATGGAATTATATCTGAGCTTGTCTCCATGTAAGTATCTATTGTTGCACTGGTCTCTGCAACACTTAGACCAGTGGTTCTCAACCTTCCTAATGCTACGACCCTTTAATACAGTTCCTCATGATGTGGTGACCCCCATCCATAAAATTATTTTCGTTGCTACTTCATAACTGTAATTTTGCTACTGTTATGAATCATAACGTAAATATCTGATATGCAGGATGTATTTTCATTGTTACAAATTGAACATAATTAAAGCATAGTGATTAATCACAAAAGCAATATGTAATTATATATGTGTTTTCCGATGGTCTTAGGTGACCCCTGTGAAAGGGTCGTTTGACACCCAAAGGGGTCGCTACCCACAGGTTGGCGACCCACAGGTTGAGAACCGCTGACTTAGACCCTGGCTCACTGGCCCCGACTGAAGCCATTGGACCACAGGAGGAGGGAGCAGTGGGAGGAGGATATAAACAGTGCAGACAACACAGTGCTGGGGTGGGCTTTCCCCATGCCATGGGGGAATCTGAAACACAGTTATAGTGTTGCTTCTGATGAAATAGCCACAGTAATTTAATGATGTATGTTTTTCCTAATGATTAAATAGATATCATTATGAGGAAGCTTGCACCAAAATTACTTGGAAAACTCTTTAGCATGATTAGGGAAATTTCTGATTCCTGTCAATGGTGATAATAGCATACAGACATCTGTATGAGGCTATAGCTATCAAAACATGCATCATTTATCAGAAGATTGAGAAATATATTCCTAACCAAGACCATCCCAGTATTAGAGAAAGGTATGACTTCATCTTATCTGCTTATCCTCTTCCAGGAGATTCAGTTCTTCCCTCCCTACAATGAATGCTCTAGTCTTGTTCTGGACTTTACCCTCATCTCCAAACACTTGCAGGATGTCATTCCTTGAATATCTCACTGCCACCTCAGATATTTGCATGTCTAAAATAGAACTGAATATGTTCTCGCAAATTTGACTCCTTATATCACTTAAGAGAAGTTGTAAAAGAAAATACCAATCTCCTACTTGTTCAAATTAGGAACTGCAAATTCTTTGACACCTTTTCCAACGAAAGTTCATTTATACAATGGTTGCATGAAATTAAAGGTTGATTGCTAATCCTTCCTGGAGCCAACCCTATTAAAAAGAAAAATGACCCTGATTGAGAGGATGAAGTCAAAGGTCCATTGTCCAACATTTCATGTGTTGGTGCTGTTAGATTACCAGCCTTTAGGAGTCTTCCTGATCTCATGCCCCTTGCATGAATTCTTTAGTAACACCAATTTACTTGTTTGTCCTCTGAATAGGGCTTGTCCTTTTCTCTACTCCTTTGCTCACACAGCCCATTCAGTGTAGAATGCTTTGATAGTTCTCTTTGCCCAGTGATCTTTGTCTACCCTTCAAAACCCAGTCAAGTCATACCTCCCTTGAATTCTGTCTAGGATGCCTCTTTTCCAAATGTTGTGTTATGTTTTCATGGGGGCCTAGCTCTACTTAGGGACAGAAAGTTCCTTGAAGACAGGGACAGCAGTCCTTCATTTAATTATTCTGAGTGCCTGGAACACATATCCAACAAATACTTTTGGTTGATCTTTTCTTTTCTTTTTTTCTTTCATTTCAGCCCTGCTGATCATTTTACCTTCATTTGTGGTCTTGAAAATCTTTACTTACCAAAAATAAACTTATTAATATTTATTACTGCTGTGTTAACTCAAAGTGAAAAATAATTCTAATGACTCTTCTAAAAATAAATGCAGATATTTTTGTTTTACTTTTCAAAATTAGAAATATTTCCCTTGTTAGGTAGTTTGAACAATATTAAATTTTAAAATACTTTTACATTGGATACTAATAAAAGAAAAAGTGGAGGGTTTGTCATAGGATTATTCCTAGGATAAATAGTCTTTTTCTTTAAGAATATGCAATTTAAAAATATTAGAATAGATTGAATCCTAACTGAGGTTTATTGTATATGAAATCATAACTCATGTTAAGAGTTGGATCTGCATGTATTTGCCTTATATTCATATGATACTCATAAAACAAAAATATTCCTCCATAAGAAATAGGGTAAAAACATAAAAAGGCATATTTGAACTCCCTTTCAAAGGTTCAGAACCAGTAAAATTATGTTTCTGCTCTTGGTTTCCACTTCCTTAAGATATACTCCGTGCAAGTAGAGGAGAAGGAGAGGAATCTACTCCAGATGTGTTCCTTATCATTTCACACTTGCTCATACTTAATCTTTGTTTCTTATTATTAAGAATGATGATTAATAACTTAATTCTTGCTGGAGAAACCAAGGTACATTGAAAAGAATTGGAACTGGTTGAGAGCTTAATGAAGGCTATGCTTAAATCTTTCTAAACCCTGTTTTTTTTAGACCATATTTTTCCAACTCATTACATGAAACAAACAAATGAGAGCATGATTACTCACTTACATATGAGTATTTGTCTGAAGATCATACATAGCAAAATTAATTGAAACTCTTCACTGTACTAATTTAAGGAGTGTATATTTTCATAATTTGCCTCCATTACTTTATTTCGATGATGTATTTTGCTAAGCTAAGATACATGCTGTTAAAACTCAAGAAGCTTTACAAAATATTTATTAATTAAAAAATCAAATATAAGAGCTTTCTGACTACATATATATATATATATATATATATTTATATATATACATTTGCTTTTCATATTTTCTATGTTTGGGGGGGTATTTAAGTATTTAACTGACACCTCTAGGTGCAAAGCCCTGGACTAGAAGCTATGAATAATTTAATGATCACTTAGACATGATCCAAACCTATTTGGCAAAGAAAGACAAATGTGTAACTATTATAAAA
Organism: Myotis yumanensis; assembly: GCF_028538775.1. NCBI lineage: Eukaryota > Metazoa > Chordata > Mammalia > Chiroptera > Vespertilionidae > Myotis > Myotis yumanensis. The sequence continues at coordinate 11,931,884 of NW_027223759.1, forward strand.
TAATATACTATGGCAGATCATTTTTGTGATTGCTAGATGACATGAACTTTCCATTTTTCATTTGGGACATGCTGGAATTTTATATTTTGACCTTTATTCAAAGACACTCTGAAGGCTAACCATTAAAAAAGACCCCCCCCCCCCCCCCATTAAAATTCTTCCCGTCAAAATATTGCATAAGAGAAAAGGCAAACTAGAGTTGCTTTAAATAGTAAGTATAGGATTGAGTGCTAGGTGTGGAGTTGGTTTATACATTTTCTTTCACATTTCCATAGATACAAATTTCCTACGTATTTCATTGAATTCTGCACAACATAAAAAGGATTATTCATTATTGCCCCTAATTTTTAAAACATCTCTTGGTCATAGTAAATAGATAAAGTAAAGTAAATAGTAAAGCCTGAAAAAAATTCTAAGAAGTGGTTTCTTCATTGTGTGTAGTCACTATGCAAGCCATTGCCTCTTGTAAATATGAGAGATCATTCTTTTTCCATTTACCTCGAGGTTGAAGACTGGTAAAAGGAAAGTTGTTGCAGAACCCCCAGATGATGCCCTGGACAGTTATTTTTCTTTTACTTTCAAACCTTGGAGAAGTTAATACAAGTTAGATACCATTCTTATCATTAGATAGATTTCTAGAAATTATGGGTAATGCTCATGTTAGTTTCAAATAATTATTATTCATTTCCATTACGTGAGTTACTACTTTTAAAAACACTTTGGCTCCAGGATCCAACAAAAGTCATCAGATTGAAGGACCCCAACTTTTATTTCCATGGTCCAATCTATTATCAATGTGTCTATGAGTATTTTATTCCTATCTTATAACTTATGCGAAGAAATAGTCAAGTGCCCAATCAATCCTCATGATCTTTGCAGACATTTAAAAGCTTCTGGATATTAAAATGCACTACCTAGGTTCCATTTCTTTGAAGGTATGTATAGCAAATGGCTTAGTCCTTGAAAGTTTAAGTAGCCAGGCCAGCTTTCATGCTGTCTGAGATGTTTTAGCATTCTCGGTCTGTAAGCAGTGTAGATATGCTGATGTCAGAAAATGCTAAGTCCTCAATTTGCATTCTTAGATATGTTACTGCTTTGAGTGTTATGAAATGCTCTTGACCTCAAGAATAATCAATAGCAGAGATTTTAGCGTTCTATTACTTAGTTGGAAGAATCCTAGTAATTTTGACAAAATTGGACAGTAGTATTGCATTCCATTACACTAATGCTTGGCTCACAAAGATAGCCTCAAAGAAGTCATTTTTCTGTATTCTCACCTGGCACTTTCCATGCTGGCACTGGGAAGAGGGAACCTCTTTTATTCTGTATGAAACAGCTGTCCTGGCCAGGGGTCTTTAACTCAACCCCAAGGGAGCTGGACAGGGAAGGCAAATGAATGAGGTAGACCCTGTGAAGGCATTAAGGAGTGTTGGAGACTGGCCTTGTGGAGGGTACACAGATTATGTGCACGTGTGTACAGTGTGATGGGTCCACTTGATTACTTTACACTGAAATGCAGGCCCAGTTTTGAAAGATTACATGATTTTTAACAGCTGCTGGAAAATCAGATATGTATGCAAAATTTTCTATATTTAAAATATTGTGCAAATCAAGCAAAACACTTTTAATGGGTCAGGCTGTGGTTTGCACTATGATCTAGATTAAACTACATGTGGATGGTAGCATTGAGACCATTTTATCATCATCTGAAGAACTTTCATACATTATTTAATAGCCATATTGACTGACATTAATCTGTCTTCATAAACTGGGTATTATTTATGAAAAAGATTACAATACAACACCTAGGTCCAAGCCAAAGTTCCTTATCACATTAAGCATAAACTGGCAACTGTTACTGTTTAATATAATTCTAACAATAATGTCATCCTTTTTCCAAGATTGGAAGACTCTGAGCTAAACCTATTTTCTGTCTGTGTGGGAGCCTCAGAGCAATGTGGTTCTACTTGAAAAAGCCCCTACAGATAACTCACCTCCAACCTTGAAGGTCTTTGCATGAGAAGAGGTGTGAAGTCTTGCTGATTGCTCTCCGGGAAGTCTCTAGATAATGTACTTCCTTTTCATCTGTTCTCCTCAGGGAAGATGTCATTCAAGAAATGTTTATTGAATATTGGATCCTCTAAATTATAAATTCCCATCCCTTGTGTTGTTTCCCTTGGTCTGAAAATTTTCTCCTCAATCAATAGTTTCTATTTCAACCATGTTTATCATTGCAATTAACCATCTCCTTCCAATTGGTCTTTGCAAATTTTTTTGAAAAGCAACAGTTACTTCCAAGTCTCCTAAAGAGAAATATATTCCCTTTCCATCCCCAGTCATTAAACATTTAAAACAAAGAAAGTTATTTTATTGAATACCTATAGTTTGCCAGGTAAGATGCAAAGTTGGAGGGGAGTAGGAAAATAAATAAGACATAGAAATGTATGCCTCTAAAAAAGATGCTAACATACTGTTATGTCAATACTGTTGCTGGCAGGCGTTCAGATGGTATATAATAAATCATCAGTAGATCAAGTGTCATCTAGTTAAGTGCTGATCTGGGTTCCTTAAAGTTCCCAAAGTGTATCTGTGAAATGACTACTCCTGTACTAAATTATGTTCCCTTAAACAAGTTACTGCTTTTCCTTGTCAGTAACCTCACCCCTGCTCCATCCCCATAACATTTCTTTTGCCCTTTACTTTCTTTTAGGAACATAGGACTTGTATGCATGCATATAAGCCTAACAAATGGACACAGACAACAGGGTGGTGAGGGCATGAGTGGGGGGAATTGGGGATAATGGAGTGTTAAGGACACATATGTAATACCTTAATCAATGAAGAAATTTAAAAAATAACTAATTAATTTCTGCTAATAATAGCAAGAGTGTGATCTTTTATAAATCCTAGGGAAAAGTATTACTGAAATCTGGTTGATCTTAACTCATATAACTTTAATTTTAAAGTATTAATGAATGAATTTACAGAACATACAATGTTGCTTTGTGAGATATGTCAAAAATGAAGCCACTAATTCTCAAATTGTCGTAGAACTTTGGGAACAGTCCAGTAGGAGTTTAGACCTGACTTCCTTCCCTCACAGTCTGAATACTTCCTTCTGATTGACTGGTTGAGTGTTGATGCTTTGATCAGAGAGTTCTGCCATCTAATTCCCCTGCTATTTCTACAGGTCAGGACTCCTTTAAAAAAAATATTGATTTCAGAGAGGAAGGGAGAAGGAGAGAGAGCTAGAAACATCAACGATGAGAGAGAGTCATGGATCAGCTGCCTCCTGCACGCCCCACACTGGGGATTGAGCCCACAACCCAGGCATGTACCCCGACAGGGAATTGAACTGTGACCTCCTGGTTCATAGGTCGATGCTCAACCACTGAACCATGCTGGCTGGGCCAGGACTCCTTTTAAGTCAGGCTAGTGCTTGGCCATTATTACTCTTCTTAATAACTATAGATCCAAGGACCTTGTTCAGGCTCTTAGTTTCTCCTCAGTCATGCTTTCTTGTTGTTTCTAGGAACAGGTAGTAATCCTTCCTCCTTCCTATCTCACCACCCAAAGAATGTCCTGGGAAAGATTATCCTGTGACATCATTCATCCTAGATGGGAGTGCTCAGCGCTCTACCAGACATGACCTTGGTGTTGATGACTTCTCTATTCCCGCTTGCTGTGTCTCCCTCCTGCTACATAAGCATACCTGGGAGGAGTGTCAAGTACAAATTGGTAGTTACAGAATAGTCATGGGGATATAAAGTACTGCCTAGGGAATATAGTCAATAATATTGTAATAACTAAGTATAGTGATGGGTGGGTACTGAAAATATTGAGAGGACCACTTAGTCAAGTGTATGCTTGTCTAACCACTATACTATACTCTTGAATGTAATACAAAATAATACTGCAAAAAAATAAAAAATAAAAGAGGTTGCTGTAGAAGGCCTTGGAGTCTCTGTAGTCCATAAGAGTGAACCCAGCTACAATTTGCTTTCCCTTTAAAAATAAAGTCTACCCAAGACATTTAATAATCAAACCAAGTACTGCATGACTAGAGGCAGAATAAGCCATGATAATCAGACACCCTTTCTCCATCTCCTTTTGGAATATAGTTCTCTGCTACAGGGGTGTTCAAACATTTGGTCTCAGGACCTCTTTGCTCTCTTAAATCCTTGAGGAACTCAATGAGCTTAAGGTTATGTGCCTTATGTTTATTAATATTTTAGATTAGACATTAAAACTGAGACGTCTCAATTATTTTAAAATTTTACTCATAAATAAGCCCAGTGCATGGCAACAAAAATAACATTTTTTTTGAGCAGTAACTATTTTTCAAAACAAAAATATTAGTGAGAAAAGTATTTTTATTTACAGTTTCACATATCTTTTTAATGTCTTACTTAATGGGAGATGGCTGGACTCTCAGATTTTTTTTTGCATTCAGTCTGTTTTGATATTCTCCTTTGGTTGAGCTTTATGAAGGCAGATATAATATATCTTACGTAGATATATAGTTGGGAAAATGTGTATATTCTTTTTTATAATTACACCAAAACTTGACAAGTGGTAGTTTAAGGAATTTTTGGCAAGGAACAACCAGAAACCATATCAATTAACTTCTAATCTTCTACTAACTTAAAATCTGTTGGTCTATCTTGAATTTTGAATGGATGTTTTTACTTAGACATTATTTTGTAATGTCATACAATTGTCCCTTGGAAAATATTGGTAAAATGTTACGCAGATTTTGCACGTATTAACACATTTCATTGTATGAATCAGAAGTATGTTAAATAATATCACCACCAATCTTATCATAAAGATCTTTTAGATTTGGGAAGCTGTGAATCTCATGGAGATGATACAAGTTATCCAAAATTCTAATTTTCATTTAAATGCTGGAATTTTATTATTGGCAACAAATGCTATCAATTTTCCTTGATGTGGCAGGCTAGCTTTATTAGTTTTCAAAAAAAATGTCAATTACCAAACCGTGACTTCATTATATACCATGAAGAAGTGGAATATGCTACTTTTCTCCCTTTATCCAAGGACCAAGACTAAGCAAATAGTTCCATTTACATTTGCCACATTTTGGTAATTTTTCCTCTCAATTTGCCATTGTGAGTAAGTAGCTTGAGCTTTTTCTGAGCTGTCACCTCAGTATCCTTATCCCCAGCCTGGTCTTACTTGTTGGCTTACCCATCCCCTCTTGTCTTGCCCATCAGTGCCTGTCCTACCGTCCTGCTGTGAGGGTTTCATCATCTTCCTGAGGTTCCTCATAGCTTATCCTGAGCTCTGTGTCCAGACATCCTTCCACCAAATTTTAATGCTGCTTTGGTGAAACTGTAACCCTGTCCATGGTTACAGCGTCAGTACTTAAAGATATTTGTTGAACTTACACCCATACTGTGACCTATAAGTGTTAAGGGCAAGCACACTTCTGGAAGCTAGTGTCATCTCTGTTTTTTCCTAATAGTTATGTTGACCTTACCAAATGAAGAAAACCATTTCACTAATTAGTTTGTTTTGGTTTTGAAATGTGAACATGAGATTGAAGGCAGATGGATAGACTGCGCAGTACTTGACAAGTGGGGTTGGGCCTGGGCTTGCAAACTCCAGGTGTGGTTCCGCCACTTACCAGCTCTTGGACCTTGTGTGAGGTGTGCTGCCTCTTGGAGCCTTCTTTTCCTCGTCTGTGTAAAAGTGTTAGTGATGTTTACCTGTAAAGGTTGGAGTGAAGATTAATCTCATTGTGTGTAATAAAGTAGCTTACACAATGTGTCACAAACAATACTAGTAGATAGCAACTATTTTAAAAATTATAATAATTTATTCATTTGGTACTTAGACATGTACCAGGTCTAGTTTTAGCTGTCACATACAGTTATATTATTCTAGAGTGAAATGGTGCCCTTAGAAAAGTGATGGTTTGGCATGTGTGCATGAGCTAAAGTTGTAAAACAGATTTTTACATCTTCATGTAATGAACAGCAGATGAGAAACAAAATGCAATAAATCTTTTTTTCAATATTCAAACATGACAGCAAATAAACTCATGTTTTTCAGAGAGTACAGCCCTTAATTAGATGGGATTTTTATTTGATACACATACAATTTGAGGACAATATTATTTGTTTGATACATTCTAACCTCATTACTTTCTAATCACTTATTTGCTCATTGATTAATCATACCAATGGGTAGGTTTTATTCTGATAATTTCTATTTTTTATTGAGATATAATTGATGTATGTTTTTGTTATGTATCTACAACATAATGATTTGATATTTGTATATATTGTGAAATCACCACCACAATACACCTAGTTAACATTCATTATCATAGTTTCAGATTTTTTTCTTGTGATAAGATCTTTTTTAAAAATATATTTTTATTGGTTTCAGAAAGAGGAAGGGAGAGGGAGAGAAAGATAGAAACATCCATGGTCAGAGAAAAAATATCTCCTCCTGCACACCCCCTACTGGGAATCGAGCCCACAACCTGGGCATGTGACCTGACTGGGAATGAAACTGTGACCTCCTAGTTCATGGATTGACACTCAATCACTGAACCACAAATGGCCGGCATGATAAGATCTTTTAAAATCTAGTCTCTTAGCAACTTTCAAATGTGCAATACAGTATTATTACCTATAGTCACTAGGCTGTGAATCTCCATTCTTTTTTTTCAAATCTCAAAAGTAGATGACAAGGCAAAAAACACCTGGGGTGATAAAACTGAATATGAAATTAAAGTATCAATTGCTTGTTCTCATATGCTAGACTTTTTCCAAGTAATGGAGAAATACCTTTATTTTCATCTGGGAGTATCTATTATGTGTGCATGTACCAAATGAACTGTAGAAACTGTGGCCTGCAAATACATAAAGCAAATACAATTCTTGCCAGCTGGGCGTAGCTAAATGCACACCACTCTCCCTGTAAGTTAGTCATTAAAAGTGAACTTGTGCTCATTGGTCTAATGTACTGAAGAATGCTGATTTTCCTGTTTGACATGATAGTGAATGGTAATGCATTGTATAAAAGTACTTATGAAAGGATATTTTTATTTTCCCATTTAAAAAATTGATTCTGGTTTTTAAGGAACTTTCCTTATACAGAAAGCTCCTATGGGCTCTGGTGAAATCCATCCTGAAGAACCTAAGGCAAATAGCTTCTGAGAATATGAACTCATTAGCAGGCCTGATTCCTTTGGCTATATTTCCTGATAATAGTTTTCTTTTACATATGTGCATGTCAGATGGCAGTAGCAGTAAGAATTTTTCTCCTGTGCTCATTAGTGAATACATACAGGATGAGGGAGAATGAGGCAGTTCAAGGAGTGATCAGTATCCTCTAGCTCTCTCCCTTTCTTTACCCTATTTTTTTTTATCATGTTTATTGGGCATCGATTTTAAAGCCTGTATTCAATAGGAACTTTGGCATATGTGAATATTTGATGTAAGTATTTGCTGGATTCAGTTTTAGCAACTTTTAGCATTGCTCTCATGAAGAAGATTGCAGAGACAATGTTTGTACTGATTTAGAAATGTTAGAGAAAAACAAGTATCACATGATCTCATATGTGGCATCTAATGAACAAAATAGACTGATAAACAAATTAGAACCAGAGACACAGAAGCATGGAACAGACTGCCTAATTTCAGAGGGAAGGCAGGGGTCGGTGGATGGAAAGAGATCAACCAAAGAACTTGTATGCATATATGCATAACCCGTGGACACAGACAATAGGGTGGTGAAGGCCTGGGTCAGGGGTGAGCAGGGCAGAGGTGGGCTAGAAGGGGCCAATGGGGAAAAAAGGGGGATATAATGTAATACTTTCAATAATAAAGATTTTAAAAAAAATTGATAACTGATTGAAATGATTGTTTTTTTAAATCTCTTTATTCATGTAGTAAATATTTACAGCGCCCAAAAAAAAGAATTTTGGGGGAGTGGCTTCTTAAAACCCTGCAGTATATTAATTGTGTTTATGACTGTGGCTTTCTTGATTTTTTTTTACTTTGTTCTTTAATACGGACTTTTAAAATTCTTTAAAAAGTACAAAATGTCCCCAGTTTAGGATTTGAAAAAAAAATTCTATCATCTATCTATGTATCTATTATCTATCTATCTATGTATCTATCTATGTATATATTTGTATGTATGTATGTATGTATGTATCTATCTATCTATCTATCTATATATCTATCACCTATCTAAAATTTTTGAATGGTGTTGGCAGAGTCTTGAAGAATAGGCTATGCTGTTGACCATATGAAAGCAGAAGTCTGCCTAAGAATGCCCCGCCCTACAGCTGTTTGGCTCCTGTTAAAAGGACTGCAAGGGCTCTGCCAACAGAACAAGTATAATCTTCCTGGCATGGCTTTCCTGTGCCATCTGGTTCAGGGCTGTGGCCCCACACCCAATGGCAAATTTCCTCATTTTGGAGGAAGTAAGCCACATTCATCAACCAGTGGGTATAAAATTCTAATCATTCCTGCTATCCATGCCTATAAACCCTTCTAATTTACACAGAGCATGAGCCAACTCACTAGATCACATCTCAGAAAAATTGTGCTATGATCTTGGCTCTACCAGAGGCCAATTTTGTGACCTCAGGAAATATGCTCAGTTAATCTGGGCCTCAGTTTCCTCATCTGCAAGATGAAGTAATTTGATTAAATTCCTACTTTGATGAATCAGTCTATGACATCTAATTGGTAATTTTCATAATAAAACATTGTTGCAAGGAAGTACAATTCCTGGGAAATGAGCTTTAGCATTGACCTTTGACGTTGATTGTTGTAGTTCTTACCAAGTTTTAGAGGGTTTTGAGGGCATTGTGGGAACATTTGGGCAATATGTGAGAAGTATCAAACTCTTCAAGAATTCTGTGACTATAACTTGGTCTTTGCATAGAGCCTAAAGCTGTTGAGTAACTGTTTACTGAATGGTGATTGAGTGTTTCCTGTTGTCTAGTAGTGCAGATTTTCTGTCTTGAACTTACCCTGGTCCTAACCATTCTTATTTCTAAATAGGATATTATCTGTATGGCAGTCACCAGTAATTGACTTTGTGCTTGTTGAACTCATGCTGGTTTTATAATTCTGGACTGGGGAAGTAAAAGGAGTATGTTTAGAAGATGAAGACATTGCACATACACTTGAGAATGAAGCATGCTAACAACTGATCATAGAGGCAAAATGAAATAGATATAAGCAAAGCATGAGCAAGGTAATGTGGGGTCATAGTAAAAGGAGAAGGTAATTCTAATTGGAGAAATTAATTCTCTGAGTTGAGCCTAGAGAGATGAGAGCAAAGATTAAAATTAGGTAATTTTTATACATGTTCTTTATGAAGTTGAGGACGTTATCCTCTAATCCTAATATACTGAGAGTTTTTTTTTTTTTTTTTTTTAATGACTGGGTATTGTATCCTACGTGTATTGATATGATCATATGATTTTTTTGAGGTTTGCTTTTAGCCTAATGATAAGATGGATTACATTAATTGATTATTGATGTTAACCAAGCCTTTCATAAGTAGGGTAAATATTAATTGGGGGTCGTGGTGTACAGTTATTTGTATATATTGTTGGATTCAATTTACTAATATTTTGCTGTGGATTTTTACACATATGTTCATGAGAGAGATTGGTCTGCAGTTTTAATGTTTCCAACTGTTTAGGATTAGGGTAATGCTGGCCTTATAGAATGAGTTACAAAATATTCCCTCTACTTCTGTTCTTTGACAAAGATTGTGGGAATTTGTATAATTTCTCCTTAAGCGTTTGTCTGATTCATTAATGAACCCATCTGATCTGGGTGCTTTCGGTTTTGGAAGGTTATTAATTATGAAATCAACTTATTTAATAGATATTGTTCTCTTCAGATTATTGATTGTTTTCTGTGTTTTGACAGATTGTCTTTTAAAGAATTGGTCCATTTCATCTAGGCTACAAATTTGTGGGCATAGAGTTGTTTATATTCCTTTATTATTTTTATTATGTCCATTGGAGCTGTAGTGATGTCCCTTCTTTCATTTCTTATATTAGTAATTTGAGTTCTCTCTTTTTCCTTAGTTAGCATGTCCAAAAGGCTTATTAGTTTTATTGATCCTTTAAAAGATTCAACTTGGTTTCATTGATTTTTCTCTATTGATTTCTCATTGTCAATTTCATTGATTTCTGCTCAATTTTTCTTTGTTTTTTTTTCCCCTGCTTACTTTGAATTTAATTTGCTCTTTTTTTTTTTTAAGTTTCCTAACGTGAAAACTTAGATGATTGATTTTAGATCTTTCTTCTTTTCTACTGCAGTCAATGCTATAAATTTCCCTCTTAGCTTTGTTTTTGATGTACTCCATAAAATTTTTCTCTAATTCTCCAGATACTTTATGATTTTCTTGACTCCAAGTATTAACTTTGTACATTTGACTTACAATTCCATATGTCTTATTCCTAATCTCTTTTATGAGCTCCATTCCCATATTTTAATCCCCCTATTAGATATCTTAACCTTAATCAACTGGAAGCATCTCAAATTCAACACATGGAGAAACTATAGGGTGTCCTCAAAATGCATATGCACACTTTAAATAATTATAAAGTCAATGTTTATTAAAATAAATTTCATTTTTAAAACTGAGCTACCAGATGTTAAAGTATGTATACATTTTTTGGGACACCCTGTATATTAGTTTTATTCTAGTTTACTCTTTCTTCCTCCATGTTTTCATCTTGCTACATGTCTTATAATTGATTCTGTTATAGTCTTAAGTTAGTGTGTTTTATTTATTTTTGTCAGTCTCTGCCTTTCAGGGACTCACAAATAGTGAAAAGGCTTGCTTTTTCAATAGAATCTTTTTTTTTTTAATTTTAATCCTCACATGAGGATATTTTTCCATTGATTTTTATAGAGAGTGGAAGAGAGAGGAAAAGACAGAGAGAAATATCGATGTGAGAGAAACACATTGTGCCCTTGACTGGAATAGAACCCAGGGTCCTTCCGTCTGTAGGCCAATGATCTATCCACTGAGCCAAACCGGCTAGGACTGTAGTAGAATTTCTATATTCCCACTTATTCTATGCCTTTTATGTTTTGGACTCTGCCTTTATGCATGTAAGAGACTTGTAGAAATTTCAGAGAAGGATAAAGAAAGTATGCTTATGAGGTAATTGTAAAGGGAGTCAAAGCTTGGCTTTAACCCAGTGGGACCTGCATCAGACTTTGAACTTACAAAACTATAATATAATAAATATGTGTTGCTTAACAATAACTTTGCTGTTACAGGAGCAATAGGAAACTAATAGCACTTTTCTTTATTGCTAATTGGCTATATATAGGGCTTGGTTCTCATATTTTAGATACTAGGAATTTATAATTTTCCTAGAAAAATTAGCTTATTTTTACTTTATATCAAAGGCAACTATGCTCATTTTCAAAGAATGGTATTTCTTGCCTATACAAAATTGGACTGAATATGTTTTGCTATTGAATGTGATTATATTCACTTACATGTTTGTTTGTGACCATATACACATGTGTAATATATATCTATATGTTTCTTACTATATATGTAAAACATAGATATGCTATATACATATAGAAACTATTATAAAATAACTAGAGGCCCTGTGCATGAAACTCGTGCAAGAGTGGGCCTTCGCAGCCACAGGCAGCTGCCTGGATCCCTCCCTCATGGCTGCCTGGATCCGGATCCCTACCTCACAGCCTCTGAGGCTGCCTCGATCCCGTGGCTGCAGCCCCAGTTTAGTTCGGAAGGACATCTGGTCTAATTAGCATATTACGCTTTTATTATTGTAGATATTTTGGGATAATTTACTATGTGGTTTTGCTTACATGTCAAAATAATCCAAAATAATTTTGACCAATTGGGAAACCTGTAAAAAGGATAATATATATGGCCCTAGTTGGTTTGGCTCAGTGGATAGAGCGTCGGCCTGCTGACTGAAGGGTTCGGAGTTCTATTGGGGTCAAGGGCACATGCCTTTCTATTGGGGTTGTGGGCTCGATCCCCAGTAGGGGTCGTGCAGGAGGCAGCCAATCAATGATCCTCTCTCATCATTGATGTTTCTATCTCTCTTTCCCTCTTCCTTCCTCCTGAAATCAATGAAATATATATGCTATATACATATAGAAATATTATAAAACATATATACATATATATATGTTTTTTAAGGGATGATATATTTGCATAGTCTTGTGTTGTGGAAACTTTACTTGGTGTGGGGCAAGGCATTTTTTGGGGAGACTAGACAGGCAGTTACTACCATTTGGTATTTTCATGATCCTGCCATGCTTATTCAGCTTGACCAGTGGACTGGCCCCCCCACTTCTATGCCCACATAAGGGACTCCTCTAAGGGACTCTTTTTCTGAGCTGTGACTGCAAATGGACTTGCCCAGGGGTACAGACACTTGTTGGGAGAACCGATTTCCGTTCTCGAACTGCCACTGACTTTTCTCCTCAAGTCTTTCTCAAATGTCCTCATTTCAATAAGACCTGACCTGACACCCTATTTTAAAATATAAGCTCTCTGTACCCACCTCCTTACCCTATTCTGGTTTTTTCCTGCCAGATCACATCACTTTCTAACATACCATTTCACTTAATCGTTTATTTTGTTTGTTAATTACTGCCTGTTTCCCCTCCTCACTGACGATTCAAGCTCTATTCTTCCAAGGATGCGGTTTTTCTCTTCTATTTTGTTCATGGGTGGTTGTAACAATTCAACATGTACTTGTTGGATATAGGACTGCCATTGACATGTGGTATGCCAGTTTCTGCTTCTTTTCTACTTCCTTTAGTTCTGTCAGAAGGTCCAGGTCACAAGGTTAAACCTTTTGTTTTAGGATCAATGAAATAGATGTTTCTGTTACAACATGAGTTCTTTTCTCCTCTTTCTTTGTTACTCATTTGTTTCTCCTTCTTTTCATTCATGTGACAAATTTATGATGGATTCCAGAAGTAGTTTTAGGTGCTGCGGACAGGAAAGTGGAGAAGTTGTTTCTGTATCAGGGAACTTATGCTCTAGCTGGCGGAGGAGAACAAACAATAAAAATTAACAAGCAATTGACTAAGATAATGTAATGTTCGATACAGGCCATGGGGGAGAGCATCATCTTTAGATGGACAAGGAAGGCATCTCTGAGCCGGGGGCACTTGAGCTCCTCTGTTTCTACTTCCTTTCTTGTGCTTTCTGTGTTCCTTTTAGCTATATCTGTGACCCAATCTATATTGTTCTGGAGGAATGACTATGGGAGAAACTAAACTAACAGTGGTGGACAATAGTGTCCCAATACTTTTGAAAATCAACGACAGATACTTCTTCACCATTCCTATTATTGTCATACTGAAAGAAGTTTTATAAACAGTGAGCAGGAATAAAGTTGATGAGCTCTTTATGTTACTTAGAGTTAACTTATTTTTATAAACACTGTCACCAATACCTCTTTTGATGTAAATTAAAATGCTCTTTTCTATGTCTAATTTCCTTGGTGATGGAGCATAAAACTTTCTGTGTGAGTAAAGAATTAGAGGTCATGGTAGTTCCCTGTAGGATGCTTTAAACTTCATTCATTCACATATGCAGAGCTACACACACACACTTGATAGTATCTGTGAGAGGTATTCTTTGGAGTTACCTTTAAAAAGATGCCAGCATCATAGCAGCAAGAAAGTTTGGATTTAATTGGCTGCATTAAGTAAAGTTTGCATTGTATGAATTTGCATCCTCAAATACTTATTAAAATCCCTTTTTTTTAGCAGAATAATTTTTGGGGTTTTAGAATGAATACATTATTTAAAAAATTCTAGCTTGTCCTTCCTACTCTTTGGGGATGTGACTGCTTCCATTCTTTGGCCGTAGGCTTTGCATTCCTTTGGACCACACAAGCTTCTAAAACCTTGGCATCCAGGTCTTTGGACTATAAAATGTCATTGAAAATAATGAATGGAAAGCAGGATTTAAAAAAATAGCTGTTTTTAACATCAATTTGAAACATTAATTGGAGTTAGAATGTACTGTGATGATGTAGGCAGTAGATTTGAAAATAATTGAAAGTTGTCCTTTATTTAAAAAAACAAACAAACCTCCTCTATCTAGATATCTGGACCTCTTCCCTCAAATAAATTTAGGTTAATCCCAGTATGAAAAATGAAATATATATATAATTGATTTCAGAGAGGAAGGGAGAGGGAGAGAGAAACATGAAACATCAATGATAGAGGATCATTGATTGGCTGCCTCCTGCACGCCCCCTACTGGGGATCAAGCCCACAACCTGGACATGTGCCCTAGACCAGGATTGAATCCAGGATCCTTCAGTTCACAGGCCAATGCTCTATCCACTGAGCCAAACCAGCTAAGGTGAAAAATGAACCTTTAAAGTTAAGTAGCAATAGAAATGGATATGACCCACTGCCTTATTCTTAGATAATTGTTCTTTTTGTTAAGTTCTTTAATCTTAATTTTTTTTGTATTAAAAAATATACCTTGTCTCTTCTGTTTATTAAGCATCTGACCTTGAGTAAGTTAATTTATTTACCTATGCCTTGTTTTCTTCATCTATTAGATTGATAACCACTTTATGAGTCTATTTGAGGATAAACGAGTTAATCATATAAAACATGCAGTACCTATTATAGTCCCTGGCCTATAGTAAGTACTGAAACAAATTATCTGCTATGCTGTTGATGAAGATAATGATGAAAATGGTGACATCTTGTTTTATGGACATAATGCACCAAATTCAAGGAGTTAAATTCTACAAGGAAAATTCTAATTTTCCATTAACTTCCATTTTACAATTGTTCTTGTTTTCTACTGGGTAAGATTATTCTTGTGAAAACGCAAAGCCACAAAAAAACCCCAAAATAACCCACACAAAAACCAGTTGCATTACTGAGCTTGTAATCGCCACCACTGATAGACACAGCCCTTCTCTAGACATTGGCCTTTTGTTGTTGTTGTTTGTTTTTGCAGAGATTTCCTCCCCTTTGTCACCATTGGGGTATTTTTTCTCTTCTTGGACCAGAAGGGTTTTGTTTAGAAACCTCCATGTTTTCCCTCTTTTGATTATTGACATAATCTCAGTGCTTGGTAGTCACAGCATTGTATCTGGCTTGCCATTCTCCTCCTCTAGGCATTGCAGATGAAAAATTGTTATTCTTCAAAACTTGGGCTAATATAGACTCTCTAAGGTATAGGGCAAATTTCATGTCATCTACGCACAGTGAAGAATATTTGTGCCTGTTTGGAACAGTTTTTACATTGATCATTAAAAGTACCCAGCAATTGTCTTCCCATAATGCATATGTTTTAGTTTCCTATTTCAGTTCACTTTTATAGACTGGTTAAAATCCCAGTAGTGTTTAAGTTAACTGTGCATTATTTAAAAAACAGATAAGTTACTATCAGAAATGGAGGAAACAAAATGTATATTATGTGATTTTTCAATATTTTAATGATCCTAGGAGTGTAAGTAATAAGATTTATTGCATAGCACATATACTAGAGACATTTTCAAAGTAATTTAAAAGTTATATGTATTAGAGAAATTTTTGCAATATAAAGGTAGATTAAATGTCATGATCATGAAAAATACAATAAATTTTTCCAAGTGATTAATTGTCTGAACTATTACACATATGTGAACATCTTTTCATGTTTGATCAGTTTTATTCCTGGTGGTAATAAAAGCAAGTAAATGAAATGCAAAATGTTGACTGCGAGGTAATGGTTGAAATTTCCACATGCATAAAGAGTCAGGGTGAATTTATGGCTTTATGATGGCTGTCGGCTGCTAATACTGTATGTATATTCTTACAGTGATCTATAGCATCATGGCCGAAATCCCATGGGGACAGAACTCACAGCGGGTGTGTACTGTGCATGCTGATTTACCTCTCCTGGAGACTGCTTTCAGATAGCTCCTCTGTTTTTATTCAGGATTTCCTGTGTGCTCACCACTAGCCTACTCTTTCCTCCTTTAGAGTTAAAAAGCAGCCTCAATGTGCAATGGGGAAAGTTACAATTGCAAGCAGTCTCTTTATATTCTGCCACCCTGTTTCACTTAAACATTTTGGGAGGAGGCTGAATATATGATTCCAAAGTATATCAGATTACTTTTCCCCTTTGATTTAGTTCTGTAAAACTTTTAAAATTTATTTTCTTTTTATTACCTTTATTGTTTTTTTATTAATTATTTTTCCATCACCATTTATCCCCAATGCCCTCTTCCACCTCGATACCCCTCTGACCCGCCCCCCCCACAATCACCAAACTGTTGTCCATGTCCATGAGTTCTCTCTCCTTTTTTTTTTCTTTTTCACTCAATCCTGTACCCCTCCCCCATACCCCACCTCCAACCAGAGCTGTCTGCCTGCTCTCTATCTATGTATCTGTCTCTATTTTGCTTGGTAGTTCAGTTCAATTAAATTCCACATGAGTGTAAAATTTTTAAGTTATGTATGCTTTCGAATCAAAATTAGACAAAAAACGGTCTTAGTTTCAACTTCTGTGCCTCATTTTCAGAATATCTTTGTTCCCACAAGTATGTCTGAAGGTGGAGTGTGTGTGACTTAAAACCCTTCCCTCTGCCACTCCTGCTGCTCCCTTGGCCATGGTCAGATTCCAACCCCTTGCTGTTTCTTGAGTTCCCCGATTTTAAATCCGAGTCTTTGGTTTTATTCTCCCTGTTCCTCCTTCTAGGCAGGAAGAGAGCTATACTTTAACCAGTACTTCTGTTGTTGGGGGTAATTGTTTACTTAAGTCTTAGTTGATAAAATCTGCTTCTATAAACTTAATATAAGAGAAAAGGCGACAACTTAATAGATGTCAGCTTTTAAGTAATTGAATATAAAAAAGCAAACTCTTTAGAATACATCATCTTCTATAAACATGTTTAAAATCAACAGATTTTATCTACAGTGTTGTAATATGTAACAAACTAACTCCGTGGAACTTAATAGAAATTAATTCCATTGAACTCCTTTTGTAAGAAGGCTACTTTTACAAGGAAAAGGTAGTACTCCATAGATTTCAGCCAGAAGTTTTGGGTAAATTTGGAGAAGCATATCGTTCATAGCATGGCCATAGCAGAAAGACTCAGTTCCCAAAGATTACTGGGGAAGTCCTTTCTTGCTCTCTTTTCTGTATTGTCTAGTGGGCATTGCTTACTGTTTTGTCTACCCCAGTATTCTCCCTATTTAGAATATAGTCCATTGTTCTTAGCTCACCTGTTATTTATTTATTTATTTATTTATTTATTTATTTATTTATTGTAGGAAGCAATTTAAACAGTCCTTAAAAATTTGTCCTTTTATTTATTTATTTAATAATTCTTTATTGTTGAAAGTATTACATATGTCCCGTTTTTCTCCCCATTGACCCCTCCAGCCTGCCCCCACCCCCCTTACCCTAGGCCTTCACCACCCTATTGTCTGTGTCCATGGGTTATGCATGTATACATACATGGTCTTTGCTTGATTACCTCCCGCTCACCTACCCTCCCCCACCTTTCCTCTTGAGATTCTGTACTCTGTTCCATGCTTCCATGTCTCTGGATCCATTCCGTTCATCAGTTTATTTTGTTACTTAGATTCCACTTAGCATGATATTGTTCAGGTCTTCATGCTGTCTCAAAGGGTAAGAGATTCTTCTTTTTCACTGCTGCATAGTATTCCATGGTATAACTGTACCACAACTTTTTTATCCACCCATTTGCTGATGGGTGCGCTGGGCCCCATCATCTCACCTCTTATTGCACAATCACCTTGAGTTGGAAAAGGTCTCTGGTTAAAGACTCTAATGGATGGGTGTCTTTTGCTCCTCTTACCTGGTTGTATAATCACTGCTCATGTCTTTGTGATCCCTATCTGGGCAATAAACTCAGGCAAAGTTTCCTAATAAATCATCAGTGTTTCCATGCATAAATCTAGCATTAGAAGCAAAAAGGAGTTCCTTTCATTTTGCTTGGAATAGCTCTTCAGATACTCTATAGAAAACTTAACTTTGAAATGTCGAAAGTCTTGCTAAGGAGAATTCCTTTGAATTTTTAAAGCCTATTACTTTATCAAGTCAGATATGAAAAGCTATGTACTTGGGCCACACTTCAGCAGCCTATTGAATAGATGCTATAAAGGAATTATTATTTAATGGTATGCCCTGGACTTGTTAATAGTATGAGACATTGAAGAGGAGGCAGTGTGACAACTATTTCTATTAGTTTTTGTAGAATTGCACTTGAATTCTGTGGGTTATGTTTATTTTTAATACTTTATAAAGATTCATGTAGAAAAGGCTTAGAGCTTTATCCTAGAAGAATTTCCACTTCTTCTCAGGAACTGGTAGCCCTTTATTGGAAATTGAGTGATTTATAGCTCAAAAGTTTCCCAATTTGAGAGGCTTTCTAAGAATCTCAGAACCAAATCGATTATAGCTTGGCTATTCTGGTAAAAACCTTACTAATGTTATTTCCTCCCTTGCCCCCCATTCATTGGTTCATGTTCTTGTCTCATCATTATAATGTTTCACTTGCATATTTTTCTCTGGAAATGGGCAGTGCATAAGTAACTGAATGGGCTCTACTACTTAATTCTAAGCTGTGGTATCAGAGTATCTAGCCACTTATCAAATTGAGAAAACAGTTCTTTCCCTTAAACATTATACTCCTAAGTAGTTTTTAAAAAACAACACACTCAACTCTGACACAGTTTGAGTTGCAGGCATGGAGACGAATGCTGGAATTCTGGCTCCCAATATCACTGAAAATCTTAGTGTGAGGGCGTGCAGAGAGCATGGAGATGCAAACAGGCAAAGGGCTCAGGGGTCACCCCACTTCATCCATATATTCCAGTTATAGCTATTCCTTTTGATGTCCCCCTGTAGTTTGGGGGTCTTAGTTTGAACTTCCAAACCTTTTTCACCTAGTACCCTCAAGAATACCTTTCTTTTCCAGAGTGTTCCTGGGATTACCTAAATTGTAGGTTATAAAAAATTCCTTGAATATGCTTTTTAAATAGCTAAGCGGTTTTTTTTATTACAATTTACCTTTCAGGATAATTGATGGAATATATATACTTTGGTTTACTGATTTATATGAACGAGGATAAAAATGCTAAATATTTATCCAAGTAAATAGATAACTTTTGACTTTGGTGTTTAAAAATATCGATTATCACTGGAGCATATTTTTAATGAGCCGGCTTATTTCTTTTAAAATTAAAATATAGTTTACCTTTTAGAAAAGTTTGATTCATGAAACTTGTTGATGGTTCTACTACAGGATCCTGGCTACTGGGTGAAGATTCATCACTTAGAATACACAGACGGAGGAATCCTGGATCCAGACGATATCTTGGCCGATGTCGTGGAAGACAAAGATAAGGTAGATGACTCTAAAAGTGTTCCTCTATAGAGCTGTGTGTTTTCTAGAGAGTGAAATCCTTAGCAAACTCGTGTGTCAGTTATTATTAAAACATACCATCTGTTCAGGTTTTTACCTGGGCAGCCCATAAATCAAAGTTCTCCATGAGATGTTTGGGAAAACTTTGACAAGGTTCGAGAGTCTGTTCATGGTGGCCTAATTAGCAGACACTCCATTCCCAAGAGTTCCTGATACGTCTCCGTAAATTAGTGTCAGGCTCTGAGGCTGTTGGGGTTCTCACGGTCATTGTTGTCTCTTGAGTTTATTCTTGGCCTTTGCTGAATATTCAACTTATTGCCTGAGATTTGAACATGTTTCAAAATAGAGAATACAATGGGGAGGAAGGTCATAAAGAACTACAGTGAAGACTTTTCTTAAAGTAGTTGCACATAACTATCTTTCCTGATAGTTTTGTTTTTATTGCTAAAGTAAAAGACTATATTGAATAGTCAAAAAAAAGTTTGAGCATGTTTTGCCATCTATTTGGGAATAATTTCATTGCAAATCTTGTTTTAATGGGATTTTTCTTCTGACACTAAACTGAAAAAAGGTATAAACTAAACTATTCGGTTTCAATAAACTGGATTATTGATGTTGCGGCATTGTTTATCACTACTTCTGTGCTGGGCTCCTCTTATTAATGGCTGATGTGTCCTTCAGAATTGAACTGCAGCCCTCCCTGAGAGAGCCTTGCTTCAAAGTTCCTCTGCTGTGCATCCTGTTTGCACCTGGCCAATTTATGTCTGTGAACATGTTTCTCTGCATTGTTTATTGCAATCTCAGGTGTGTGTGTGTGTGTGTGTGTGTGTGTGTGTGTGTTTTGACCAACCGGAATGTAAATAAGTGATTTATTGAACTTAGGTAATATTTACTTTTTTCCCCCCCTAAAATCTTTTTTGGACTTTTCATATTTAATTAGTCTTCACAGACATTCTGCCCACTTATTTTTCCTATTTCCTGTTGGGACTCAATCCTGGCTTGCCTTGCATTGTAATTAGTGACTTCATATAGGACTTATCTCCCTAAGTAGATTGTAAGCTCCTGGAGGACATGGACTAGGAGATTTTTATTTTTGTGTGTTCCTTGTATTAATGATGTCTGGTACAATATCCTACTCAAACTTGATTCTCAAAGAACACTTAGTAAAATTAATGAGTGAAAAAGAAAGCTTTACTCTCTGCAGTTGACTCCTGCTGTACATGGTTTCAATGCACACTTCTTATTTGTTGTGGGGTCTCAGTACGTAACACTGCATTATTTATGCTCATAACTCTAAAGGAGGACTTTCACTTCTGCATTTCACTGTTTCGCTTTCAGCTTCTTCTCTACAGCCATCTTCTTCCTTGGAAAAATTCTAGGCATTTGGGTTGTTAATGAAGAAGGTCTTCCTGTCTCCAATTTCACTGAAGTCCAGTGTATTAGAATGGAGAGCTGGAAAGTGGCAAGTTTAAGAAGAGCCAGAAGAAAAGATGCCTTACCCCAGTCTCATACAAGACCTCATTACAGGAGGATGTTTCTGTGAACAGTGCCCAGGGACATAATTTGTCCTATAGAGCTCTTCCTTTTAGAGAATTCATTTTAACTGTCTTGGCCGTGTGCACAATCCATTTACTGGACACAGAAACAGCATGTTTGTATGTAATCTCTGTTTTAAGGGACTTCACCATCACTACTAAATAAGGTGAAAAATTGAGATAATCAGTTGAAATCCTAGCAAAGGATTAGTGCTGTTTGGGTTCAGACTTAGTGAATCCTATAATACGCTTTTCTCTTCTACATGAAGCCTAACCTGTATTGTTCTGCAGAGTTGATGGGAATTTATACTTTTGATTTTGTCAGAAAATACTGTATTCCTACTTCTTCCTTTTTTACGATAAGTGAAAAAGAGAGTATCACTAATTTTTTTTTCCTGACACCCTCTCTTCTCTTCAGTCTTAAGATTTTTCTCATAGACTTATTTTCGGCTTTTGATAAATATTCAACTTAATGCCTGAGATTTGAATATGTTTCAAAGTAGAGAAAACATGGGGAGGAAAGTCTTATAAAGAACTTGGTGAAGATTTTTCTTAAAGTAGTTGCACACAACTCTCTTCCGTGATAGTTGTCTGGTATGGGAAGCAGGTTCAGCCAGACTCCATCTTTCCTGATTTTTTTTGTCACTTTAGATTAAGGAGTATTTATAAGTGATGCTTCAGAATGTTTAGTGACATATGAAATTCACCCAAGATCCTTTGGGACATATTGAGCTTAGGTAAAATTATAACTCACCTATTTTCAAAGTGGCCATCTAATACTTTCTTGATTGAGAATATAGACAGAAAACAAGCCCAATGAGCCATGATGGATGTACATAATCCTTGTGCCAAAGTCCACACATCTCAACTCCTAGGAAAGACTCACTTCAGGTGAGAAATTCTAATTAGGAGATAGCTTAGCTGGGAAGGATGAAGCAGGAAAAACAGAAACTTAGAATTAGAGAGCAGAGTAGGCTGAGGCCATTTAGTTAGTATACAGAAAACCATACAGCACACTTCTGTAAAGACTAAAATTACAGGATACATGGCATTTACTTAAAACCAGGCAAGGGCTAATATAGCGTAGTCAGTTTTCTTAAGAAAAGGAATGACATTCTAAACGTTGGCACTAGAAGTGATTTGTCTTTGGTCTTACCTCTCTTAATAACTTTGGCCAACATGGAGCATGGTGCATGCCATAGGTGGGGTCTCTGTGGGAGATGTTTGTTTCTTTGTTTTTTGTTTGCTTTCCCACTAGAGCCCCTTCACAGAGGAATCACGTTTTTACAATGATGCACTATTTCATCTTACATTTTTTCAAAATATTATTGGAGCAGCTTTGGAATTTTGCATAAGATTTGTGCTGAAACTTAATTATCCAGTTGTGACAGTTTTTCTCAAAATTCTTCACTTTTTTGTCTCAGTCTGATGATACCAGTTCTCTGGGATAAATATCTAAGAATTTACAGCCTTACACTAACATCTCCTCTCTGGATGCCCAAGGCTACCGACTGAGTTTACCTAATAACAGCTACTTAATATTTTATTGAGCACTAACAGTGTCCCAGCATGTCTTTGCACTTATATATTCTATTTTAGAGTGACCCCGTGGGCAGGAGCTATATATTACCCCTGTTTTTAATTTCTGAGGACAGCCATAGAAATTCTAAGTGACTTGTCAAAGACCACACAGGTGTAGTAAGTGGCAGAATCAGACTCTGGAACCTAGAATTTAAATTTTGACACTATTTTGTTCTTCTTCAATGTGCCAAGCAGTGTGTTGGGTGTTTGTATCTATAATTTCTAATCATAAAAATTCATCAATCATAAATAATCAAAAATGTGTTTTTACGCAGTTACATCATTATTAAGAAAAGATAATTGAACTATGGGATGCAACAAAATTAATCCAGAATTAGAGTGTCATGCATATATAGTTCGCTTCACCTGTCTTTGCCTGCAGCCTGCATCTAATTCCCTGTACATGCCTGCCAGTTTTATCAGTTGCTTTCTCTTGTGTCTCCTTTCCAGGCCCTAAGTTACTCAGTTCAGTTTAATTCCAAGTGGATCTTATAGACTGTATTTGTTTCAGAAACTACACTAAATGCAGTTTCATAGATAAATAAATGCTGTATTCTAGTAGCTACTTTTCAGATGGATTGCAGAATGTGTGCCAATTAGACACTGTGCTGTCTGCAGGAGGCAGAGTGATGACCCCCCAAAGCATCTGTACGCTGATCTCCACAGCATGTGATTATGTGTGGTAAAGGCAAAAGGATCTTTGCAGAACTGATTAAGGACTTTAAAATGGGAAGTTATTCTGGATTGTTTGGGCCCAGGATAATCACAAGAGTCCTTATAAATGAAAAAGGAAGGCAGGAGAATCAGTATTAAAGAGATACCATGGAAGGAGAAGTTGATTTTCCAGTGCTGCCTTGGAAAATTGAGACAAAGAATGCACTCAGCTTCTAGAATCTGGAAAAGGCCAGGGAATGAATCCTCCCATAAAACCTCTATATCAGTGGTTCTCAACCTTCTGGCCCTTTAAATACAGTTCCTCATGTTGTGACCCAACCATAAAATTATTTTCGTTGCTACTTCATAACTGTAATGTTGCTACTGTTATGAATCGTAACGTAAATATCTGATATGCAGGATGGTCTTAGGCGACCCCTGTGAAAGGGTCGTTCGACCGCCAAAGGGGTCGCGACCCACAGGTTGAGAACAGCTGCTCTAGAAGGAACAGCACTGCTGACCCCTTGATTTTAGGCCCATGAGACCCATTTCAGACTTCTCACCTCCAGAATTGTAAGTTACATTTGTGTTGCTTGAAGGCACTATAATTTGTTATAGCAGCAATAGGAAACTCATACACTGTCTCTTATCCAATTTTAAACTTATAAAATGATGATGGATTTCTCGGTTTCATACTAACACAGCTTTTTAGATCTTATAAGACAGGGAAAATCTCTTATACTTCACATTAGTTTACTGGAATGTGCCTTCCTTCCAGAGTCTATCACAAACTGATTCTCAATTCTTTGGGTGAGCCTTCACTCTTTGGGACTTGAATGTTATGCTGTTGTCTTGTATTATGTAGAAATCATTGAGTTCCACACCCAAGAGCTATGCAGTATTCCTTTATCACTTTCTCATTTCAATATTCAAAGGCCCTAGGAAGTCCAAAGATTGATGCTTAATAAGCCACTGCAAAACTTATTGTTCTCTAATTGCTGTTATTTCAGTCTGAGAACCTCTGAGTATGAACTTTTTTAATGATTGTTTTTCTTGTTAATTGCCATTATTATATCTTGACTTGGTTGTAGAAGACAATTGCAATGTAATACTGAAATGTGCAAATATAAAACTTGTAGTATGTAAATTGGATTACTGCCATGGTTTTACTAAATATGCAAAAGTGAAACTATATTATGTGGTAATGTCTCTATTTTTGACAAAACTTTGACTGTCATCGGAGTTTGTCTTGGAGAGATGCCAACCTCTCCTGGCCTCCAGCAAGGCGGGGCTGGCCTCTGGAGGGTGGGTTGCTTCCGGGATCACATGTGATATCTAGTACTCAACTATTACAGTGTCAGTGCAACCTTATTCGTTACCTGTTCCTGGGCAAGTTTCTTCATTTCTGTTAGCCTCGATTTTTATATTTGTAAAATGGGTAAAGTGTTCGTTTTCAAGTGTATATGATTAGTGTAGGAAAACTATAGTAAGTTTTAAATACAGTATGGCATACCGTAAGTATTCAAATGTTAGCTGTAATATTAAAATTTTATTTTGGTAGTGTTACTAGTGCATTTTTACCTGGGTTTTGATGTAACCATTAAATTTTTTAACTTTAAGTATTAAAACTTCAAACTATTTTACAGTACAGTCTGTTTTTTTAAAACCCTTATTCAGTTTCTTTAAAAGTTACTAAATTGTTTGTTTTATGGGAAGATTATTATGATAAGACACTTGGACTTATACATTATTGAAAAATCAAAATGCCACTCTGACTAAATGTAACATTAGAATAAGAATACTTTGATCAGAATGTAGTGTTTGGTAATATAAGAAGCATTCTGGGATCAAATGTGGTTTTGAAACGGAGTCTGGTGTGCACACCCAGTGAGCTGTGACCTCACACCAGACGCTGTCCCTAAGCCCACGTTGCTTGCTGAGCGCGCTCTGTTGCCCTCTAGTGGAGTCCACAGTGACCGGGAAACCAGCTCACAGGAGCTGCTCCCTGACTGTGATGATGTATTTGGTTCTATTTCATTCTAAATGAATGTTTACCATATTTCTTAGTATAACCCACGGATGCAGTCATGGAGAGTAAAACCAGACTCTATATTGTAACCAGTACTTGTCATTTCTTCATGTACCAATATTTACCTCTGCTTTTGTGAGTTTTGTTAAAAGGGCTAACACAAAACCTTTGCATTTATAAAACCCCTTCTTTTGGTTTAGACTTCTTCTCATCTTCCTGTTCACTAGTTGAAAGGTTAATGGCTGGTTGTGATGAAGTGTAACTTTTTCAGTGTGGAGTTAAATAATATATGGGATATATATATATATATGTGTGTGTGTGTGTGTGTGTTTTTCTGAAGCTAAATTAAGATTACTTTTAAAAAAAAGGGTTCTGAATTGATTACATCATTTTTGAGTCCTGATTTTGTCAGTAAGACTCCTATTTAAAGGAGAAACGCCTATTTTAAACCCTTGATTTTTAACCATTCAGAATATGGGGTTTTAAGGTATGTTTTTAAAGTTTGTTTTCTTTGGTTCATGGGTGTTGAAGTTTGAAACTATATTTGAAACAAAGTTTATAGAATGTTTCAGAAATAAATGCAGAAGCCACTATAAAAAAGTATTACCTTGGCCAGCAAATACTATCTCAAACTGTTAAAGAATATTCTCTGCTTTTACAATTACAAGGTTATTGAATCGTAGAACCAGAAGAGGCATCTGCCATCATGTGGCTTAAGCCCATCATCTTGCAAGAGAAACATCTGAACCAGGAAGAGCGGCGAGGGCTTCACATTCCCAGCCCCCCGTCTTTCCTGAGCCCATGGAAGCCTGATACCCTCTGGTGGGGGGCAGAGCTACTCAGCTTCCTCCCTCAAGTGCTTCCTCCGCTCTACTTCCTAGTCTTCCTGGGTTGAACATGCAGTTGTTTGTAAAATCTAGTTGTTTAACAAATTCAAGTCATTCTCTCCTTTAACCTGTCTCATGTGTCTATTCCCCTCTTTGTATTTCCACAGATACCAAATTTAAATCCTTAAAATCTCAGGCAGGGGGACTTAATGGATAAGGACTCGGTGGTCTTGCCTTTAGCTTCATTCCTACTCCTCACCCCGTTCTATGGCTGAGTGCAAGCAGAGTGGCCAAGAGCGTGGATTCTGGGTAGCCAAGGCCGTTTACTTCTTGGCCCTGCTCTGTGTGTGGCTTTGGGCCAGTTACTTAACCTCTTTGTCCTTAGTTCCCTCATGGGCAATTGGAGCTAAAAATAGTACCAGTTTTACAAGTTAATACATGTGAAGTGTTTAGGAGAGTATCTGGCCTGCAGTAAGTCAGCAGTATGTGGTAGATGTTATCACAGTGAACATACTACTGTTGTTAATGTAGATTACCTTATTCCTAAAGTAACACTTAAGTCACGCCATTTTTTTCCAGTGTATGCTTTATCCATTGAGACAAATTGGCCAGGGCTATTGCTATATTCTTAGTGTCTGCAAGCAGTGCCTGCACTTCATAGCTGTTCAGATAGTAGTAGAATGGAGTTGAATGAATGAATGAGTGAAGGTGTGTGTATGTTTTCAGGTGTGGAGTAAGCCATTTAACCATGCTAAATTCCAGGCTTTTCTCCTTGATAAATGACAATGGTAAATGATATCTTTTTCACAGTGTTACTGGGAAGGTTGAGAAGCTGTATGTGAAAATATAATGGGAATTATAAAGTACTGTGTACATGTAAAATGTATTTATTCCTGCTGCTCAATTCTTATTGATCTTTCAAGATCCAGGTCAAATTGTATTTTTTTGCAGTCAATGTTTGCCAGCCATCCCAATCCGAAGTGAATTCTCTGTGCCCTGTAATTTTATAGAAATCATTAACTAGTCTTTATAAAAATACTATTGCCTAGTAACATTAATCAATTGCCACCTTGAAAATCTTAAGAATTTTGTTAGGGTTTAGCATAAGACTTACTTTTTTTATCCCAAATGAATTATATGCTTCTTTACAATGGGAATGGTCTTTTGGTATATTTTTTTAACACCTGGATTTCTTACCTGTGCTTTCATGTTTAATAGATATGTTTGATTTTAAATAGTGACAGAGTTGGAGCTAGAATCAAAGATTTCTACTAGTCTTTCTTTTCCTTTCACCAAACTATTGTCTCCTTTAAATATTTCAGAAGGAGGCAGTTTATGGGCACATTTCCACCCCAGGGGGAAACTTTGGAAGCAGTGCCTTTGTGATCTTATTGTGGCAAAGACAAATGGTGCTGAGTAACTTACACCAAAATTCTCCAGATGTTGGCCAAGCCAAATATGTTTTCCCTGGTGTCTTCTGCTGTTTAGGTGCTGGCAACTATAGTGTGTGTGTGTGTGTGTGTGTGTGTGTGTGTGTGTGAGAGAGAGAGAGAGAGAGAGAGAGAGAGAGAGAGAGAGAGAGAATATGCGCACAGATGTATATGTGTGTGTGTGTGTGTGTGTGTGTGAGAGAGAGAGAGAGAGAGAGAGAGAGAGAGAGAATATGCGCACAGATGTCTGTGTGTATGTGTGTGTGTGTGTGTATTTGTTGTGCACATCTGTGATGCAAAGTTCCCCCCAGAGGTTGGAAAGAAAGTGTAAAGGTTGATGGTGCTGGTAATTCAGCTAGGCTTTGAGTACAGTGAGGATGAAAATGTTTGATATATGCGTAAAACTTCAAGTCCTTCGTTGGAGGGGAAAAGGCAATAAAACGAGATTACAATAATGCTTTACTGAGAGCTAAAAATGTAATTCTAAAAAAAAATATATCAATGAACATTTTCACCCATTACAGCATGCCTATAGCCATATGTCATGTTATTGGATCCAGTTCCTTCACTGTTTTCTCTCACATTAACTTCTTTCGAAGCTATTTGTATAGGCCCATCTATGCCCAAGAGGTATGAGACTATTATTTTTAAAATACATCTATTTTTGACTTATCTAGCTTACACATGGCAGTTGCATCAAAAAGCCTCAAATTACATGGAATGGGAAGCGATACAAGTTATAAATCATCCTCTTTGAAAAAGGCAAATGCCTCTGGGTACTAATTGGGCATCACATCATCAATACGTGGACGCATATCACTTAAATAAGATCGCATCCCTCCGCGATCTAGCTGAGATCAGGCCACTAAAGGAACATTGTAGATGCTGTGTGGCAGAGCATGGGGCTTTGGCAGTTTGAATCTGGCCTTCTCTGATTATTATTCTAACCTCTCCCAACCTCAGTTTTCTCATTTTTAAAATCAGTTGCCCCTGGCCCACTGACCACGCTGGGTTTGGAGGAGGATCAAATGAAATTCGGGGTATGGTGACACTTTGAACGAGGATGTACCAAACAAATATAGCTCTTTTGTTCTTATCCTTTGCAGCAGGAGCCCTGAGGGATATAAGCAAACATTTCCTTTTTGTCCAGGAGGGACTTGCTTTGGAGTAAGAACACTGAGTCCCGGAGAGGGATCTGAGAGAGGTTGGAAGGAAGATGGTTATGTGAAAAGAACAGTTTTCTCTTCCTTTCCTCCAATGAGGTGTTCCTGAAAGAAGGGGCCTCCTTAACCAGGAAAGAGGGTAACAATGGGGATTGTAAGAAGAGGCAGGTTAGTGAAAGGAAGATTGAATTGACCCTTAGGAATTTAATAGGTGGGAAGAGAAGATATCAGAGTGTCCACATACGACAGCAAGGAGGGAATATACTGCAGTGCAGGGACACTTCCCAGAGCTTCCCAAGGCTCTGGAACCTGCTACAGGCTGTGTAAGTGATCACTACCCCATTTTTCTCCTTAACGGTTGGCAGTAGGTTTCTTAAAATGGAAAGAAACTGGGTGCTTTTTTGAAATGGGGTGTGTGTGTGTGTGTGTGTGTGTGTGTGTGTGTGTGTGTATGTCTGTCTTTCTTAGGATAAGAGAGACCTCAAGAAATAAGATAAAATATAATGGAAAGAAAAGCACCAGAATACCTGAGATCCCATGACTTAAGGCAAGGGGAAAAAAAGCCAACTGCAGGGATATTGCTCAGTACTGACAAGTGACCCGTGAAGCTTAAACAAGCAACTATTTAGATCCTTGATATTTTTACCAAGTGATATGAGCTATTCAACCATTTTATGAGATTAGCCATGTACCAGACTCCTAGTTAATCGGTTACTCTGCTAGTGCTTCTATGTCTAGGAGCTCATATTCACTTTGTGTTGTTAATTAGTTAGACTGCAGATCAGTTGGAATTTGGGGGGCTGCTCTTGGAATCAAATTAATGTTGATAACCTTTTCATTGAGGTACATGTTCCAGATTCCATTTACATGTACAGATACCTTACATTTAGTAACATTTTAGTAAATAAGAATATTTAATTCCCACATATTTGGCTGCTTAAATTGTAGCATTTAAAAGTCCTATACGTATATAATTTTTTGTTTAAAAATAAAGTGGATTTTCCCATCATGAATATAGAACTTCACTTAGAGACTTTTGGCAGGGTTACCAAACTTTATATTTACTGCTTTAACTTTAGTTTTCCTTCTTGCTTGCCTTCTTTTGATGTTATGAATCAATTTTGAAGGATCAAGTGACATTTCCTTAGCAATAAAGAAGAAAGCCTCCTTGCGCAGACTTTAATCAGTGGAGTAAAATAGCATAGAAAATTGTTCCTATATAACATCTTTATTAATCTTCATTCAAAATATGTTACAAGGGAAGCACACATATTTATATAATATTTAACCATTAATGGACCAGAAAGACTGCAAACTAATGTGATTTGAGATGATTCCAATAGCCCACCAATCTGAAATGTGCAGTTATTATATACATGAATGGAAAGTTGAAGAATCTCATAGTTCCTAATGGCAGGGTTGGAGGCTTGGAGCTGAGGCGGCCATCTAGCTTCCCGCACGAGGAGACCACAAGGGCCTCAGGGACTGCGCCTCTGAGCCAGTGGATTGAGTCAACTCTGAAGTCAGTCCATCCTGACTCGGGACCTCCAGTGAGATGAGTCATATGCTATCTTATATTAAGCCTGTTTCAGTTGCATTTTTCAGTGACTCACAGATTACAGTTTCCCCATTGTTACCCCCTGTTATGGGAGTTTGGGCTCCATTTCCCCACTCCTGTTTATTCCCACCTGCTTGTTCTTCCCTCTTTAGTTCTGTGCAACTTTCATTTCAAAATTTGAAAAATTTTCTAGATTTTGTTCGTGTTTCCGCCAAGTTACTTAGCTTCTTCCTTTCAGAAGTTTTTGAATTGTTTGAGGAAGAATGAAGCCCCATTCAGGCTAAAATGTATAGTTAAGTTTAGTTTGCAGGACTTTGATTTACTAGGCTAGATTAATTTGGAATTTTTCCATTTGGGGAGAGTTATGTCTTTTTAAGTTCTTTATTATCTGTGATTGTTAACTTTGTACAAGGGAACACTTCATGATATTGAATGATTAGATTTATGTTTGTCAAAAATTCTCCTTATTTCACTCGTGCTTTTAAAAATTATATCTTGACAGCCAATATTCTAATTACTGAGGAATCAAAAGTTCTATTTTTGTCATTTCTAGATACTTAAAACATAAATAGTTAAGTCGTGTGTGTCTCACAGAGGCTGTTTTTCCCAGGTCTTTTCTTGACCTATCTTCCTGAAGAAACATTTTAACTTCATGAAGAAACATTTGCTGCTAATCTTGAAATGTTGGGAATTCTCCTTCACTGGATATAATTTTATTTACATGAAGAAACTGGGAACTATGTTTAAAGCAAACAAATGAAAAACAACAACAGCAACACTCAGGCAGTTTAAGATGTTTGCCAGAACTTGGAATGAAGTATGCTAATCCTTTAAAGAATTCTGTAATGGCATGAGAGAATGTGCTTCATACTCTACTCCAGCTTGCTCTAAGCAGTGGAGAAGTTTTATAATTATCAGCGTTTTCTGAAGTCATCTAGAAAGAAATGGGGCCCTTGTCCTGACATATGGTTCTTTTCCTTCTAACCCTTACCTAAGTTATAAGAGGTGTTTCGGAACCCTGGACCCTAGTCGGGGCAGAATGGCGATTTCTCCTATCACCATGGCAGTGGTAGTCAATGCATTTTTATATCCAAATAACATAAAGATGGTGGTTCTTTACATGGTGACATTTAAACCATGATCATTCTTTTCTGAAATGGCTACATGACAGATAAAATCAGAGTTTTGTGAGCTAGCTGCAGAACTTGCCCCTCTCCTCAAACTACAGGGGATATTTTAGTGTATTTAGGAAGATTGGAGGTTAAGTGAGAAGTGTTGGGATTGGGGTCATGAATGTGACTAGTTAGGAAAATAATTTGCAAATTCAGGGTGCTGATGACTTGGGGAAAAGAAATGCCGTGATAAATATCCAAATAAAACAAGCAACAAAGAATAATGTGAAGAAGAAAGTGATAGAAAAGTGATAAAATAATGTTGGTATTTCCTTAGGGAGACCTAATGTCAAAGGCATAAACACTCAAGCTATTTAGATGTCTCTCTTCCAAATGGAAACTTCTATTTAAGGAAGTTAAGTATTTAACGGCAATGATTGAACATAATGGATAAAATATTTTACACTTGACAGAAACTTCAATCTGAGTTGAAGCTTGTACTCATATATAATGCATTAAAATATGGAATGTAACTTCTGGTTAGCCAAGTTTTAATTTTAAATTTTAGCATCTTTTGTGTATATAAACACAAACAGAAAAGTTATCAAGTTGTCATGTTTCAAGAAAACTTAGATTGAGAACAAGTATATTTCTTGCTACATTGCTATTTGAAATGAGTTCTCAAATAAAAGACTAAGGTACTGTTCTTTAGATCTTTGCTGTTCATTGGAAGTCAAAAGCTGAAAATAAATATTGAATTTATTGAAATGAATGCTTATGGAAGTCTGTTTTCTGGTAATTTAATTCAGCATACTGCTTAGATTTTTCCAAAATTAAATATTGTACTCTTAAGTGGACAAGTTTTTTCTTTTATTCCACTATAGTATCTGATGGCCTAATGTCACCATAAGTAAACATGTTAATTTGAAATGTAGAATTTTTTTATTTTAGTTATAACTTTATTTGAAAATTAAATTTTTAAACAATGAAAATACTTATGGCTGGAATTTTGAGAGCACTATTTTGACAGTATAAATAACACAGATTTTAAAATTTGATAGTGTCTCCATATTAGGAGAGGAATGCAGCTCTGGATTAAATTTTTGACAAACAATCCTTTATTATGACATCCAGGTGATTAATACTTCAACCAAATCATTGTTTTAAAGTATCTCCTTTCACTGCCCATGAGATCTGGAGCTGCAAGCATACATGAAACCTGGCGTCCACTTTGTACCCCTCACCATTCACATTGGGACAATGCCAGTGCCTTGGTTAGAGTGTTTAAAGTATAGTCTACATGCTATGTTTTAAGAATTAATGTAAGGCCAGACGATTTTTACATGTGACTTTCTTCTTGCATTTGAGTGACACACAGATAATGTCAAAACAAAAGCTTAAGAATGAAAGGTGGTAGGAAAGGAATTTTAAGCAAAAGACACCTTTGCAGGTTTTTCCCTTTGGTTTGAAATGATATAAAATTATTTCACTACTAAAAATGTTAATACCTGTTGAATCTCAAGTTTTCAAATACCATAAAAAAGTACCCAAATCATAAGTAATCATATCACGCAGAAATAATTATTAGAAACTGGGCATATAAATTTCCTTCGCAGAGACATTTAAATATCAATATTACATATATACTTTTCACACAAAATTGACGCGGTGACATTCTTCTCTTTAACTTAACATTTTGTATTCTTTGAAGGGTAATTTTTAATGTCAGCATAGTGTTGCATCCTTATTTAAATGGGGATGTTTGGCATCTTGCTTTCTATTTGACATTTTTGCTATACTTCGGTCAATAATTCTCTAGTTACTATAGGTAAATTTTAAAGCAAGATGTCTTTTCAATATAAAAATCTTGGAATATTTTCAGAAAATATCATCAAGCACTTTAAGGTACAGCATAGAATTTCTGTTAAGAAAACTGTAGGTAAGTGACCATGTTAATAGGGCTTATTGAGCTGGTTGCTTACTAGACAGCTACGTATGGGTTCTGATCTCTGTTATGGTGTTTGCAAGAAAATTCCCATTTGTCTTACAAGAGATTAGTAGTAAATTATTAGCTATAATTTGCTTTAAAGACATTTTCCCCTTGAGATACATATATGAAAAGTTTAAAGCAAGTTTCAATTTTTAAAAATCTTAAATCTGTTTTAGGTTTAAAACATCTATTTACTTATTAGGGTTATTTTGTTATGGATTTAACCATTCCATTGCTTAGAAATTTAATAATCCACAGAATACCTTTTCACATCAACTAAAAACAAGCATACTTTCTAGATGCCTTCTGCCGAGGAAGATAATCTGAACATGAAAATATTTATTTTAGATTTACAAGATTGTAAGTGGAACACTACCTATGATTCTGATTAGAATTTACCTTATTGAGAGTTTATCAAGTATGAGTCACGGTACTAAAATGCTTACATTATCTCTTTGAATCTTTAGGATTGTCCAGTGAGGTAGACCTGTTGTCCCCATTTTACAGATGAAGGATCTACTGCTGAGAGAACAGCATGAAGTTGTTGGCCCGTGTCACAGAGCCAGTCTGTGGCTGAGCCAGGAATCAAACTCAGATCTCGAAAGCCGAACTTCTCAATGGCTATGCTTAGACACAGAGTTTGCTTTTCATTTATAAACTAGAGGCCTGATGCACAAAATTCATGCAAGGGGCTCGGCCATCAGAGCCCCAGCTGCCTCGACCGGAGGCGTCATGGCCCTGCCCCCTGCCTACTGGTTGGTCTGGAAGGTCATTTCGCTGTTTGGGTCTAATTTGCATATTAGTGCTTTATGATATAGGATATTATGCAGCCATAAAAAAGGAAATCTTAACCTTTTGCGATAGCATGTATGGACCTGGAGATTATTTTGCTAAGAGAAATAAGCCAGTCAGAGAAAGATACATATCACATGATCCCACTCATGTGGAATCTCATGAACAAAATAAACTGACAAAATAGAAAAGAGATATGGGTGCATGGAACAGACTGACAGCTGTCAGTGGGGAGGGGGTGGGGGGCTGGATGAAAGAAGGTGAAGAGATTAACTAAACATATGTGCAAAACACATAGACATAGACAATGGTATGGTGATGGCCAGAGGGAAGGGGGTTGTGGGGTAAGTAGAGGTGAGCAAAGGGGGAGAAATGGGGACCAAAAGAGACTTTGCTGGGATGATGTGGGCATGATTCAGTATGCAGATGATGCTGTATTGAATTGTACCCTTGAGACATGCTTGGTTTTGGAATCAGTGCCACCCCTATACTAGTAAATGTTAAAACAAAACAAACCAAAAAACCCCTAGAGTTTGCCATTTGCTTTTTCATGTTTGTGGTATTTGGAACTCGATTGAATTGTCTCTGCATTGGCTCACGTATAGAGTCTTTGTGCCATGAATCCATACCCAGGACGTAGTTTATGGAAAAGCAAAAGATGTCTCTTATTAAAGAGTAGGGTATGTACAGAGAGGGGTGAGGCTGGGGAGTCACAGGATGTGGCAACTCATTTATTTCTGCTGCTTTATGCTCCTGTAAAAATATAAAAAAAAAACTAGGTTGTGAATTTCTTTACTTTTATGAAACGTTTTAATTTCTGTAGAGTTGCCATGCATTATTCAAGATTATAAGATGATTTGAATTTCAGGAGCAGACAGATTTTCTGATGAGGATTTCAAGCTGTGTAATTATGAAACCCATATAGGTTAAAAGTTCAGAACTCGTTAGCTAGATCATTAAAAAAATAACCAATTTCTAAGCCTGGCATTTCATTTGGGGGGCAGAGGTACGGTTACAGTGACACTTACTGAGGACTCCCGGCCTCTGCCTCATGTCCCACCGCATGCGGGAGTGTCCACAACCACCTACCACATCGCTTATCCTATGTTACTACATAATTTATCAAGAAAAATCATATTTTATGGTGGTGAATTTGATGCTACAAAGTAAGGCACATTCCATCAATTCCTTTAACGCTCTTGTTGGCTCCTTAAAAATTCAAGGAGGTTAATGAGTGAGTGCCAGGTATCAGAAAGATTCATTGGAACCTGTTACAGGTGTCAGAGCATACATGTAGGAAATGAACTGCAAAAGTCCTTCAGAAAATGAGTTCGTGTTTTGGAATAAAATATAATGAAATTACCATTCACATTAAAGAGATAGCCCATCAGGAGTATTTTTTATTGTGGCAAAGTATATGTAACAGAATTTATTGTTGTAACTATTTTTACTTGTACACTTCATAGACACTAAGTACATTGACTATTCATCTTCGGAACTTTTCATCTTATGAGCAGTTTTTGTTTTGAATAAAGTAATGCAGACATCATTGAGAATATGTTTGGATTCATAGAGGTGCTTAGAACCTTTAAAGCTTTTGACTTTTCAATTTATGTAGCAATGAACTTTGACGATGTACTATATGGCATCCAATGATACAAATGAAATACTTGCTCAACTTTTGAAATACTGTCAGGGTCATGCTTGTTTTCTGTGGGATGCAAGGATATGGAGGGGGAAACTAAATTTACGTAAAAACAATCTCCTGTAGAACTAGTTGAGATGATTAAAGATATCATGATCATCAAACAGTTAAAGCTAGAAAATAAAATACGGTATTGATGAGCTTTTTGACAGGCATGAAGATTTTAATGCACGTTATCTTGCTTTGCTAATCAAGGAGATTGAGATGCATTTGCCTGTTAAATACAAGTTGCTTTCGGCTTAGTTATCAGGGATTTTACATTTATTGTCTCTTCATTTGAATGCTACATAAACCCTCTCCTTTACATCTGAGGGGGTCACTATTTTTTTCCTTTAGAGTATTACTGTTATATGTTGAGAATATATGTATTTTTAATGCGTGGAGAATAACAAAAAAGAATTTTTTATTGCTTCATTTCATGCTTGGTAAGATTCCAACTGTCAAAACATTATAAAATTTTGAACCTCGAGGCACATTTCATCACCAGAGTACTAATTACTGCAGAGAACTGGAGCGAGTCATTATGGAGTAGTATTTATTAGAGCTGCCCAATTTTAATGTGTTTTTTTTTTTCCTTTTGGACCAGAGACACTTAAATAAAAGGTTAAGCTGTTTTGGCACAGAAGAGGGAAGAAAAACTGCATAGTGCATGCAACACTGTCAAATATAATACAGGAAGGGTGGGATTAATTGAAAATTAGTCACCGACTCACACAGAGACTTGACATCTTATTTTCAGAGATGCTCTGAGCAGGGCAGATCTTATTCTTGATTTATTTTCATTTTGTTTAGTGTTGGACACCTGCCGTGTACTGGGCCCCGGAGATATGAGGGGAATGTAAAAGACAAATGTTTCCCTTCATGGAGCCTCTATTCTTTATGGGGAAAGAGATGAGCAAAGCAGCAGCAATTATATAGCAAGTAATGCATAGTAAGGGCTATAAAGACCAACACAGCAGAGGAAAGGGACAGGGAGTGTGTGTTTGGGGGACTGTAGAGGGAAGGGCACTTTAAATAAACAAGTTAAAGGAAGCTTTTCTGAGCACCTGACATTTTAGAATGGTCTTGAATGAAGGCCATTTTGAAATATTAGTCATATAAAATTTTAATAGCACACAG
Source organism: Myotis yumanensis (assembly GCF_028538775.1). NCBI lineage: Eukaryota > Metazoa > Chordata > Mammalia > Chiroptera > Vespertilionidae > Myotis > Myotis yumanensis. The sequence goes on from NW_027223759.1 coordinate 11,968,820, forward strand.
ATACCTCTCCTATACTATACATAGTATGAATAAATTACTATAAAATATAGTAAAACACACAAAAATAGCTATCAGCTATTAAATATGCAATACTCTACTTAATAGATGTTTATTAAATTTATATCATGTACAAGGCACTGACTAGATACTAACTCGTCTAGGGGGAGAAAGGATAAAGGATGTATCTCTGTGTTCAGGAAAATTACAGTTCAGTGTCAATCTTTGTGGTTTCCTAAGAGAACTGAAAGGCACAGTCCAAAGCAAAGTGTGTGGGATGTAACAGGTTTTCTGTTTGGCCAAACACTAGCAAAGTGTATTATTTGGTAATTATTTACAGTTTTGTCTCTTCATCTCTACTGCTCTCCTCTCCCCAGCCAACACTATGAGGTCCTTTGATGGTGATCATATATTCATTGCAAGTACTCAGTACATAATAGATGCTCAGTAAAAGCTCTTTGGGTGAATGATTTGAGTGACTGAAGACAAAATGTAAAAAATGTCCAATTTGTAGTATTATGGAGTTGTAGGCTGAACTTTAAGGGTCATTGTACATTTGCACGCTTAGAATTTTATATTGGCCTCAGGATTAAGCACTTGCTGAATAAAGGATTATTAACTTTCAAAGATTTTAAGTGTTTAAATGATTGAGGAATAATGATAGTTGCATCTTTAAAAAGTTTCATCTTTTTACTTTGAACAGGCTAAAGAAATCAGAACTAAATACATATTTTTAATCCTCACTTGAGGATATGTTTTTATTGACTTGAGAGAGAGAAAGAGAGAGAGAGAGAGAGAAGAAACATTGATGTGAGAGAGAAACATTGATCAGTAGCCTCCTGTACGTGCCCTGACCAGGGATTGAACCCGAAAACTAGGTATGTGCCCTGACTGGAAATCAAACCCTCAACTTTTTGGTGTATGGGACCACGCTCCAACCAACTGAGCCACCCTACCAGGGTTATAATTAAATATTTAATTTTTTATTAAATTTTGGGGGTGACATTGGTTAATATAATTATATAGGTTTCAAGTGTACAATTTTATAATACATCATCTGTATATTGCATTGTCTTCACCACCCAAAGTCACATCTTTATCCGTCACCATGTATTTGACCCCCTTTACCCTTTACTACCCACCCACCCCCTTCCCTCTGGTAACCACCATACACCATTGTCTGTGTCTATGTTTTTGTTTGTCTTGTTTGTTCATTTGTTGCTTTCAGTTTTATATCCCACATATGAGTGAAATCATGGTTCTACAAAGTGAAAATAATCAAAACATCATGGAATTAGCAGAAAAACAGACACAGACCAATGGAACTAAAAAGCTCTGCCCAGAAAAAACACACACAAATAACTGTCAACAAAACAAAAAGAAAAGTAACCGATGGGAGAAAATATTTGCAAACAACACTGATAAGGGGTTAATATTCAAAATATATAAAGAACTCATTCAACTCAACAACAACAACAAAAACAAAACACAAACAATCTAATTTGAAAAATGGGCAAAGGACCTGAATGAGACACTTCTCCCAAGAAGACATACAAATGGCCAACAAATAGATGAAAAGATGCTCAATTTTACTAACTATTAGGGATATGCAAATCAAAACTGCAATGAGTTACCAGAATGACTATTATCAACAAGACTAGTAATAACAAGTATTGGGGAGGATGTGGAGAAAAAGGAACCCTCATTCACTGCTGGTGGGAATGTAAACTGGTATAGTCTATAAAAAACAGTATGGTGGTTCCTCAAAAAATTAAGGATAGAGTTACCATCTGACCCAGCAACCCTTCTTCGGAGCATCTACCCCAAAAATTTGAAAACAATTATTTGTAAAGGGCAATCTGTGTTCATTGCAGCATTATTCTTGGTGGTAAGACATAGAAACAACCCAAGTGTCCTTCGATAGATGATTAAAAAAATAAAGAAGATGTGATACTTGCCGAAACCGGTTTGGCTCAGTGGATAGAGCGTCGGCCTGCGGACTGAAGGGTCCCGGGTTCGATTCCGGTCAGGGGCATGTGCGTTGGTTGCGGGCACATCCCCAGTGGGAGTGTGCAGGAGGCAGCTGGTCGATGTTTCTCTCTCATCGATGTTTCTAACTCTCTATCCCTCTCCCTTTCTCTCTGTAAAAAATCAATAAAATATATTAAAAAAAAAAAAAAAAAAAGAAGATGTGATACACACACACACACACACACACACACACACTGTGGAATACTACTCAGCCACAAGAAAAGATGAAATACTCTCATTTGCAACAAAATGGATGGATCTTGAGAATATTATACTAAAAATATATTTAGTATATAAACAGAGGAGTACATTTACTGAGATAAATATTTCATCATTTACCAGATAATGAGAAATTGTTTTTCAAATTGGGTGTGCCAGTTTTCATTGCCTATATATTTACTTCCTTATGTTTTGGTAAATATACATAACACCAATTTAACCATTTACACCATCTTAAGTGTACCATTCATCAGTATTAAGTAAGTATATCCACATTGTTGTGCAACCATCCCCACCATCTGTCTCCAAAAATGTTTCATTTTCCCCAGCTAAAACTCTGTACCCATTAAATATCAACTCCCCATTCTACTATCTGTCTCTATGAATTTGACTATTTTTAAGTATCGAAAGTATCATACAACACTTGTCTTTTTAAAATTCGCTTATTGCACTTAGCATGTCTTCCAGGTTCATCCATGTTGTAACCAGTGTCATAATTTCTTTCCCCTTTTAAGGCTAAATAATGTCCCAAATTATGTATATACCCCATTTGTGTATCCATTCAACCATCAACGTTGTTTGATAATCATCTTGTATTTTTTCTTTCCAGCCTTGGAATCAATAATTTCTCTAAGAAGTTCTGGTTCCTTTTATTGGAGAATAGTATTGGGGTAGATGGAGGTGCTACTTGTATTGGTTACTATGGATGCATTGTTTCTAGGTCTTTTCAGTATACAGAGCTAGGAAATACATGTTTATTAGCACATAGGTATATGCACATTTATATTTATTTTTCTCCTTACTAACTTGGACATCTATTAAAATCTCTGAGGTCATATTGATGCCTCAAATTCCAGCCCACCACTGCAGACTTAATTCTAACCTTTGCTCTCTTTTTATATTTAGGTCCTTTCTCAGGGATTAGAAATCTGGCTATCTTTATTGATAATATAGGCTTATCATATTTTTATATACACAGTATAATTTCAGATTTTCTATTCCGTACCCCTGTATGAAGGAAATTTACTGGCTAGAGTATTTGTATTCATACATATTCTTTTTAAGCTTAACCATAATACATTTATTTGACTAGAAAAAAAGAACCCTCTAAAAGTCAACATATAGCAAGTGTTCATATTGTTCATATTTTCCTATTTGTCTTACAAAGTTTTTCGTGCAATTTTTTAGCTTGTGTCAAAATGTGAGTAAGGTTCGTGATCTTTCTGTGATTAAATTATATGAGCCAGTACTTCAGGTTGCCTATATTAGTTTGGGCATCTGTCACTCATCATCTGACAAAAGCAGTGTGATTGGTCAGTCAGCTCTGTCATTCCACAAATAGCAGTAGAAGACACCTCTTCTGACTTAAGAAAATTATTTCAGGAGAAGAAAATCAGATACAGTGAGGATATGCACATAAGCACTCCATATTATTTGAGAACACCACATTATACTGTCTGGTTATCTCTGTGATATCCAATTATATGAAATGCAAGTTCTGATAACTTCTTCACTGTAATTTACAAAAAGAAAATCCCAACCAACAAGGCAAAAATTATGGCAAGTCATCAGTATCTAATACCTAATCACTTTGCTTGTGGATTTACCATTCACTTTCCAATTTGACAATATGCTATGGGGCTGTGCTGTAATTTTCATTTTAGGCTATACAACAGAAATGATATTACATTTAATGGCTGAATAGCTTCCATGTTACAATTAGAGGTATCCTAAGCAATGAGAGGTGGCAGATCATCCTTTGAAAGCAAAATTACAGGACACTCACAAAGAACCAGCTTTTCAAAGGCTTACCAACAAGGCATTCTTGAAGTGCGCCTTCCTAATCTCTACTAAACTGATTCAATTGAGGTCATAGTTGCTTTTGAAAGGAATGCTCAATAGAAAGAAATCTTGGTTTTCAGGAATCAAGAGTGAAGAATTGTGGGAGATAATAAAATAATTAAAATAGATTAGTAGTTGTGAACCTATCATTTTTAAAATTTTAATTTAATATGGGATTCCTGTCTTTACTGACGACTGTGTATTTAATCCTAGTAAAGTTTAATTCCCGGTGACACTGACACATTTTAAGAACAATTGTTGTAAATGTGCTTTTACAGAAAAATCAGTTATTTTTCTAGTGGGTGGATTCCTTTTCCTGTAGATTTCGCTAGACAAGAATTTTGGTTGTCATTTTAAAAATATGCTTTTAAAGCTATTTCAGTTTAGTCAACATTTTTAAAAGCAGATGCTGTTTTTCTTTCCATTTCTGCTGCTGTTGACTATGAAACTGATTATTCCTGGCATTTAATTAATTAAAACGTAAATTGTAACTCAGACTACTTTGTTTTGTAACCAGATTTCTGTGCAGAGCATATGGGAAGACCCAGTTTGAAATTTGCAAGACATTTTAGAGAAGATGACGGTCTTCTTTGAAAGAGAAGGGACTTTGGAGTGCCCAGTTCTTTGTAGCTGAATTAGGGCTTCTTAACTCCCTTTGTCCCTTTGAATTAGCTTCCCAAGATCTAAAGAGTCAAGTCCAGAGTCCTGGATCTTTTGTGATGTGGCCTTAGATAGTCTTTCCAACTTATTTTCCACACACACTCTCACCCTTCTCCCCTCGCCCACAGCTCTTTCCAGGTGTGGCTTTCACGTTTTCTTGGACTTGAGAGCCAGCTGTGATCCTCACTGCTGACCTTTACATATGCTCCTCTCTCCCTTCACTGCCAGGCCCATTCATACATATCCCCCTGGTCAGAGAGTCCAGTCCTCTGAGGCCCGTTTTCACATTGCATTGAATTAAAGTTGACCTGCCGTAGAACTCTGTGATACCTGCCTGCCCGCCTCCGCAGTATTTCTCAGGGGACCATCAGACTTGCCTGGCCAGCACACTCATGGGACTTGACCCTGACATACGGAAGCTCTGTCTCAGGTGTGTGCCATGGATTTACATTTTTTAACAAGCATTTATGTATGTTCTTGTGTATATTGACATTGGAACATTGCTACATCAAAGAGCATACTTTAAAGGTAGGGATCAATTCTTTCTTGTATTTGGATTGGTGCTGCACATTTATTAGATGATCCATAAGTGCTTGGCACATAAACACTAGGATCGGAGCCCTGTACTCTCCCTAAGAGGTAACCATTCTCTCCAGTCCGGTCACTGTTGGGCCACTTATATGTGCTACTGAGTTTAGGTTATAGCTTTGCTACTCAAACTGTCGTCCACAGACCTGCAGCATGTGCATCACCCAGTCTTGGGCCCCACTCTTGACTTACTAAGTCAAAACTTGCACTATAACAAAAACGAATAGTGAATGGTATGTACATTAAAGTTTGAGAAGCACTTTCTCAAAGGGCCAGAGTTGCAGTGCATTCTTGGAATAGAGTGGGCAGGGTTTTAATCCCTTAGACAAGGAGACACTATTTAATGAGGCAGTGGGACTTGAATCTTTAAAAGATGTGTATTGGAAGATTGGGTGCTTCCAGGAGAAGCTGGAGGGAATGGATGTGCTGTGGAAGAAGCATGTAAGGATAAGGTTACCTGGTTTCTTTAGAGTATTGATGTAGGTTGGGTTGGGGCACTAGGGAGCAATTTCATTTTTCCATTTTTTCCACCAGGATTTTTCACAATGGAATGTGCACCTGATTCCCTTAATAACTGCAGAGTGTGCAGTTAACAGTGGTTGCAGGTTTAATAAGGTGATCCAAGATTTAGAAGCACCAAGTGGGAATCTGAAACAATTTTTCACTATTAGGAAATAGATTCAGTGGAAACTTGAGAGGTGGGTGCACGGTTCTGAGGCATTTTGGATTAATATTAAAATATTTCTAACTTCCTTAAATCCAATCAATATGCCCACATGAGTAAATAATTAAGATTTTTTAATTACTTCCACAGGGTTTTCCTCTTAATTGAGTTTACATGCTTGGAAATGCTAAGAGCCTGTTGCTTAAGTCTTTCCATTTTCTCTCCTCTTTAACTGCTCCTCCCATTCCTCCCCTACTTTAGCCTTGAAGTGTGAACAGGTGAAAGTCTCTTTCCTCTTTGATTTCAATTCAGCCAGTTTGTGGTCTGGTGAGGTCAATGGTGGCATGGATTGAAGGGAGGAATGACAAAGGGGCTAGGGAATGAGCAATCCAACAGACACCCAAGGTAATGCTGCATAATTTAAATAAGTATGCTGTTGTAAAGTGAGAAGTAGGAATTGCAGTAATCCCACCCTAGCCAGTTTTTCTCAGTGGTTAGCGCATCGGTCCATGGACTGAAGGGTCCCGGGTTCAATTCCGGTCAAGGGTACTTACCTAGGTTGCAGGCTCAATCCAACCAATCCATGTGTCTCTCTCACATCGTTGTTTCTCTCTCTCCCCATCCCTTCCACTCTCTCTAAAATCAATAAGAAAAAAAAAAGACTTGCAGTAATCCCCTTGTCAGCTGAAGGAGGGCAGGTAGCCAGAGAGCCAAGCTGGGAAACTAAGACCGTGAGGGGAGCAGAGTACTGGGAGAGAGGGCTGTGCTGGTGACAGGTCAGAGGTGGCAACTTGCCTGCAGGTAGATGGAGCAGCAGTAGCCAAGGTGTGCATGCTTGGATGTCTCTCAGCCCCTGACAACCAGGCCCAGCTTCAGCTTAGGACGTTCTCAGTTTCTGTGTTCCGTGGCCACAGTGATTGACATTTGGGATGACAGCTCTACCGGCTCACCTCAGACCAAATTTGCATGTATTGTGTGTTTTTTAATCTTATGTGAATGTTCTAGTTATGGCACTTTGGGTTTCAAGGGGCAGCATCTAACTCAGACTAGTTTTAAAGTGTGTTACTGTAATGGAACATGGATATTTCAGGGAACCCCAGGGTAGGAAGGCAGGCCTCTTGAGAAATGAAAGTAGGAATGGGGGCTCAGGGCCGGAAGCAGCCATCCTCTCAGGATGTACAGGGCTTCACTCATCTGTAGGTTGCTCTTGGAGATCTGGTCTCTGTCTCCTGTTTCTCTTCCCCGTCCCCTTGATTAGTTCTTACTGCTCACTGACCTTGCACATGGCCTCCATCCCAGCGCTGTCATGACTTATTAGGTTCAGTATCCACTGTTGACTGGCAAGAGTCTCTTGAGTCTTGGATCAAATTCAAAGGGGAGGGAGGGTACCCACTTTCTTTATTTCATTCCCATAAGCCAAACCAAACAAGTGCTCCGCTGCCTCTGAGAGATGTGCATCCCTCGTCAATCAGCTTTGCTGAGTTTGGGGTGGGTCATATGACTTGTAAACCTGCTTCCTTCAGAGACGGCAGGAGCATCAGGTAATGAAATATATATGTATCATTGCATTTTAATCATGATTACCCATGACATGTTTGGTTAACCAGCAATTGTACAGTTTTAACTCTTTACAAGACACATTTGGTAGAATTTGCAACCATGCATAAAATACACCTTAAGAGAATGTATTACCTAGTGGAGAGACAATAGCTGAATAAGCCAAACAGTTTATTCTTTAACAACTTGAAAGTAGCGTATTTATAGTTGTATTTTATAATGTAGTTGAACTTCCTACTTATTATCTGACCTCATTTTGTAAAGACATGCTTCTAATGAAACTTTTCAAAAGCATATCTTGTGGATTACTTTAGTTGAAAGCATTTTCTTATAATAGTTATAATGGAGTAATTATTTCATGCCAAACAGGACTAATGTGGAATATTTATAGACGGAGGTATGTTTTCAAAGCCTAGTGGATTAGCGAAGAGTTGAGGAATTAGGGCCAAGTGCCTTCAAATGCTTGTCTCTCTATTTTTCAAATTAAAGCCGGTATTTGAATAGATAGAAAATCTGAGTGAACATCTTTGATCATCTTAATAATAGATACATTTAAAGTATAAATTAACTGCTAATTCAGTTCACTGTAATGCTATGTGAATTGATGTATTGTTACTTAAAAATTTGTAATTTTGATAAAAAATATGCAAATTTTTAACCACATGTAACCTTCGGGTTATTTTGTTTTGCCTTTTTACCCAGTTCTTTCATAATCCAAAATTTTTAAAATTAAAAAAAATTTATTCATTGTTTTTAATAACGTTAAAATGATAAAGATAAACCAGAACTATTGTTACTCACATAGCTATCTTTCCTATTACCGTGAATTTCAGGACAATCTATATAATCATTCTTAAGATACTTCTGAATTAGGTTAATATTCCATTTCTTCATAGAAGTTAAATGATAGGAAGTTAGTAACCACCTGAAACTTTGTTGTGAATATATAAGAACAACATGGAACCCAAACGATTTAAATACTATTCTGTAGTTGTGAATAAATCCCAGGAATAAAGGTGTTCATGCATACCCTACTTCTCTTTTTTTCTGCTCAAGTGAAAATTTAAAATAGTTGTCTCTTGAAGTTACTTCCTTTTTAAAGTTTTCTTTGTCAGTATCTGCAAGAGGCATGTAACAGTGTTGCCTTTATAAAATGTTTATGAAGGTCAAATGAAAATACAGTAAACTGTCATTTAGTAGTATTAGTACATTAATTGGCATTTGGATTGATTATGCTAAAATGCTAATAGAAATTTCATTCTTACAATTTTAAATTACCGTGAGCCAACTAAAACATCCACGCATGAAATAGCATCTCTTATGTGTAATTGTATGTAACAAACAGATACCACCTTAAGTTCATTGCCGCCTGAGAATTCCTGCTGCTCTTGCTGGTCCACCGTGTGACTTTCATAGACGTGGTAACTGTGTTTTCATCTTCGGCCTGCCCAAATTTGAATGGAAGGATGGTATTGAGCCTTTTAAAAATTAAATGTGATAACATAACTCAAACTACAATATTGGAATGAGATAAAAACTGCATATTGCTTAACATTCAAACAACATTCACAATTATCAACCTGTTGGAAAAAAGATGCCACTGAACAACTTGCTCTATAATATGGGAAAGGAACCAGATGGTTCATGATTGGAAAAAGAAAAAGAATGAATAGCTTGATGTCTTTTGTATTTTTAGTGAGTTCTTTTTAAAAATATTTTTTATTGATTTCATAGAGGAAAGGAGAGGGAGAGAGAGATAGAATCATCAATGATGAGAGAGAATCATTGATAGGCTGCCTCCTGCACGCCCCCCACTAGGGATCGAGCCTGCAAGTTAGGAATGTTCCCTGACCGGGAATCCAACCATGAGGCTCAATACTGAGCCACAATGGCCAGGCTTTTTAGTGAATTCTTGAAGCAAAAGGGAAAAATTAAACTTAAAAAAGAAATCATTGTCCAAGGACCTTGATTAGACAATGAAGGTATGGTTCTGTCAGCCAGCAGTAGGCACAGGAACTTTAGCCGCATCCACATGACTCAGAGATGACCAGGAGGGACGCCGGTGATGCTGGTTGTGTTAGTTTATGACGTTAAGTGCTTTGATAGAGACCAGATTGACAGAGCTTTAAACAAGATACATTTATTTCTCTCTCCTGGAAAAGTCTGAGTTGAAGGTGATTTGGGGAGTGGAATCCAAGCATCTCTGCTCTCAGAGGTCTGTCTTATCACACTACCATGCTTAAACCTGTCTATTCATTAGATTTATCTGGAGAACTAGAAAATTACTCCTGGGATTTATATCAGATTATAATTTAGTCTCTGAGAATTAATACCACCGTGGACCGTAGACCTACTAAATTAGAATCTGTGGTCAGAACTTAGTAATTAGACCTCGTTTAGCTACAAGGGAGACAAGGAAGATAGTCTCTAGCTACAGGCAAGTGTGCAGGTGAAACTTGGTTGATTTTGTTATTAAAAAGAAGGTAGAAAGATAAATACCACATGATCTCACTCATTTGTGGAATATAGAGAACTCCATAGACTGATAAACAGGGACAGATCCAAAGACAGAGAAACAGCGATCAGACTATCAGTCCCCAGAGGGAAAGTAGGGGAAGGTGGGGGTAAGGAGAAGAGATCAACCAAAGGACTTGTATGCATACATATAAGCCAAACCAATGGACATGGACAACAGAGGGATGAGAACATGAGTCGGGGGGATGAGGACACATTTGTAATACCTTAACCAAGAAAGAAATAATAATAATAATAATAAAAGAAGGTAGGATCTAGGGCAGTGGTCGGCAAACTCATTAGTCAACGGAGCCAAATATCAACAGTACTTCTTCAAAATAGACTCGCCCAGGCCGAAAACTGACTTCTGCGCATGGGCCACGAAGTTTCAATCGCACTGTACATGCGCCCACATGTGGTATTTTGTGGAAGAGCTACACTCAAGAGCCGCATGTGGCTGGTGAGCCACAGTTTGCCAACTGTGGTTCTAGGGGATGATTAGTTGTTTTTTACCTGCCAGTTAGAGTTTGAGACGCTCACAATAATAATGATTTAAGGTCAATTGGTAGAGAAGAAAGAACAGTGATAGAGTGGAAGGCTAGTTGGCATAAGTGAAATTGGAGTGGTGCTATATTGAATACTTACTGGGAGTCCAAATTCCATCCTATTGGAGTCAAGCATGTAAAACGGCCAGATCTTGAAACTCAAGGGCCCTTTTAAAGGGGCAGCTCTACCAGTTTCCCTTTAGGAAAGTGGACTAGGTCTTTACATATCCAGTTAGAAAGCTAGATCTTTATTAAAATACCAGCCAAATTTAACATGTTGTAGATGGTTTAACAGCCACTTACAAATTCCAACCTCATTTTTTATAGCATCATATTTAGAAGACAAAAAGAGCATTTTTCTCATTGACAAAATTGTCCCTCAAAATTCATTCTAATATCTATAATAATAAAAGCGTAATATACTAATTAGACCAGATGTCCTTCCAGACAAAGCCAGGGCTGGGAGGGCCGAGCCCCTTGCATGAATTTTGTGCATCGGGCCTCTAGTTTAACATTATACAAGGAAATTTGCTGAAAATGGCCACGTTGTCTGCAGAGTCGCTTTGTAAACTGAATGACACTGTACTGATATTTTTAGTGCTTTGCACTGTATTTGCACAAAAGCACTCAATGAATAAAAGCTGAATAAATGGTACAATGAATAAAAGCTGAATAAATGATACCTTTGTTAAATAGTCACTAGTGTTTGCATCCCCAATATAAACTTTTACTGATTTTAATGAAACTAATGTCGTTAGGATATATTTCTGATATACTCTTTTCTCCATTTTCATACACTAGGTAGATTTAAGTAAGCTTTTTATCCATTGACAGATATTGGATCTCACAGATTGAGTTAATTACTTGGTAGAAAGTTGACTCTTATGCTTAGTTGGTCAAGATGTTATTCAGTGAATTTGTCATTACTTTATAATGACATAAATATATTTCTAAAAATGTTTCACTTGTATTTGTATATCTGGTAATATCTGGTTGTCAGATACCTTGGCAGCAGCAGCTTCTTGGATGACAGTGCTATTGGATTAGATGGGCTTATATTCTGGGCTTACTTGCTTGGTTACTGTGCCCGTTGCACAAATGGAAATGTATTCCTTTTCGTCAAGATAGCTGTTGTCTCTAAAGTGCCAGATTAGTGAGACAAGAGATGGGGCTTATGGGTTGATATATGCTCTCAGAGTTTGGACAGGTATTGCAATTTTTTACTTTTATTGATTCTGGATAGTGTTATCCTTGTAAATGTGGATGGGGAAATACTAAGACTTTCGTGAGTGCTTGAATTTCTCAAATTCCCCTGTCTAAAAGGCAGTCACTGTGTGGAGCTCTGTAGGGACATCCTCTGAAACTGGACTGGATGCTCTCCTCCGCCCGTCGGCCATTTGAAGGGGGACAGAGGCTGTGGCATCTGCACCCCACTCTTACCCTCTGCCCCCTGCTGTTTTGTTTGACTGAAAATTGTGGGTCAAGGATGGTGGCTGAGAATTAGCATAGAAAGGATGATTGTTTCATCAATGTTGAGTAATTGAAGTATAATTTTTATGAATCACTGTTTGACACTTACCTCTCTCTGGGAAATGAGTAGTTGATATCCTATACAGAACCATTTGGCCACTTCTAAATATAAAGTATTTTCTGAATCAGCTATCTTTATTTTTTAAAAAATTAGCTGAAGTTCTTAGAAATTCATCTTTTCATGCCAACACAAACTTATAGATGCTGTCAATACATTTTTAACAAAGTGAAGTACACTGGTTTTAAGATGAGTTAGCCACTTGATAGTGATTCAGATCATTTCATGTTTATTCAATAAATGTATTAAAAATAAGAATGGTATATTTATGGAGAATTCTCAAATTGCTTTGAATTAGCTGACATTTCTGTTAGGCATAATACATATATTTTGAAATTTGTGAAAAAAAAATTAGCTTGATTATGTTTCTCAGGAAACCAAAGACATTCATCTGTTTCTTTCAGATTGGTGAAAGGACAAACAGGAGATTTTGTCATTTGGTTTATTGTATTTTTCACTATTCTCTACAACAGCAGTCAGAAAATAAATAATGTTTAACACTATCCTACATGTTCTGAAGGGAGGTCCTCTGTTCCACATTAAACTTATAGAACCTCAGGATTTAAAGCCACCTTTCTCTTCCAAGGAAAATAAAAGTCTTGTCACTTATAATTGCAAAAGAGCTGGAAATCAGGCATGGGCCAAGAGGGCAGGGAGGTAAGTCACTTACAAGAAGGGAGTTGAGAATCCGGGGCGAGGGCATGATGGTTGGAGCTATAGAGGTTATGATCATTTGTACGAGAAAGTGGACATGATGGAGTAAATTGAAGGTTGACCAGGTAAGAATTTTGATAGAGGCCAGCATATTAGGATTGACATGTTGGTCCAACCTAATTACTTTTATGACCTGAGAGTAAATTCCAAATTTCTCCTGGCAGGAAATAGTGATTTTTGCCACCTATGCTAGTAATAAATTTACTGATTGTGAGTTCTTATATATGCCTTCTAGGCACAAAATGAGAACATGAAAATTATTATTCTTACAATTTCTAACCTTATGGCCAATGCCTTTGCTTTCTTATACTGGTTGCATTATGTTATCTTCCTGGTCAGAACCTTCTTATGTACTACTGTATTGGAAGCCTTGATATTACCTTTGACATTCCAGAGCACTTTGCATTTCTCTACCACCTTCTAAAAGAGCAGTAGCTATAGTAGCTACTTTCATTAAGGAAAGTGTGACAGGCAATCAATCATTCACTTTTCTCATGTATCATTGCTAATCAAAGTCTTAATTTTTAGTTTCTTTTCCCTTTTGCATTTTCCTTAGAAGATGCTGGCAAATAATTACTATAAAGTGTAAAAAATAGAATGTCCCCCAATCTTATGGTTGACTCAGAGTGAAATCTTTTATGAATTTCATGCCCCACATGGAGCAATACTCAGCACTGTATTCATAGCGAGAATGCACTTTAGAATTAATTATTTGTGCCATTTATTCGGGTATTCCCTTACTATTAAATTATTGCTTTCTTATTCAGTATAAATTTGCTTTTCATTGTGTTAGATGTGACCTCTGTCATCAGTAGATAGTTAAAAATTCCCTTCCAGGAATTCCCTCTGATTATCTACAACATTTTGGTTTGAATAATAGGCATGCTGCATAACTTGGAGAGGTGGCCCTTTGATATGCAGATTATTAATTATTTATGGAGTGACTATATGGAAAGGGGAGTAGTAGAAGATATAAATTAGTAGAAAATGCTGTCCTTGCTTTCAAGGCGTTCATGATCTTATTGGGGAGGCAAGGTGTGCTTAGAAGTCTGATTATGTGCCTAAGGAAGTAATACAGGCCATCCTATGCTGTAGGATGGGTGTGGGTGAGCGTGACGAAGTTACAGAGAGCTACGGCTGATCCAGTCTATTTATCATTGTTAGAATTTGACTGGTCCAACAGGCGGGCAACATGGAGTGAGAACTGGGAAAGTGGCATCTTATCATGACTAAGTCCAGTGTGGTAGAAATCTCTACACTGCGGTAGAGTGGTGAACACATTTAAAACTACAGGAGATTCACTATGAGGAAATTGAATATGAAGAAAGACAAATAAATGAAGGTTTGCTTCCTGGAGGTTTCCCTCTTTTGTTTGAACTGTGGCTATTTGAATAGTCCATTTCAAAATCCCATTTCATCAAACAGGGGAAGGGACCCTTTGTAGGACATAAAGAGGTAATTTGGTGGACACAATTAAGGATATTACTTAAAGAATAAGAAAGCATGAGAAAGTGTGATCTTTTCTTATCTGGGAAAAGCAAGAGAGAAAGTGCCATGAGCATATATATGGAAATGTATTTTAATGTTTTCTATTTAATAAATGTGGTAGAAAATACAGTTAATATAAAGTAGGAACTAGAGTGAACATAGTAATTTTACCTATTTCATGTGCTATAATCTGTTTAATTTGTCACATTTTACCACCCTTCTAATCATTTGAATTCTTATTTTGCATAAAATTTAAAAAATACTTTGGAACGCTGATCAAGTTGAAAGAACCTCTTTTTCTTAATGGTGCCATTTGGTTTAACATCCACTGGTCATTTTCAGTACATTCATGCTGTGAAGTCTAATTTACATATTTTATATATCCAAGAAATTAGGCGTAGAGCATTAATGCGTTTGAGGCTCTGGCATATATTCATCCAGTATTTAGTAAACTCTTGCCTTCCTTTATCAGGGTATCTCAGAGAGAATTTCAAAGAAAATGACAGAAACCCAAAGAAATACTCCTGTGACCAACTTTATACGCTTGTGGGAGGTGACAAGATGTGTTTCAAGGACAATTCCGACACGATTCCTACCAGTGTCCCATAGCCGAGGACATCTGGGAAGTGACAGTAGCTGACAGACCATATTGGCACAGCAGAAATCAGAAATGGACTAGCTCAGTTGGATGAAAAATGTCATGCTGACTAGGAGGCTAAGAAGTGGAACACAGCAGTGACAGCCTGTGCAAACAGGGGCTGTGAGCATTAACTAGTGGACAGATTGAGTACAGCGAGGGCTGCAGGCCACTCGTCAGGGGCTCTGCCATACTTATGCACATGGGAAGTTCTTTACTGTCAGTGGGAGTTCCCCTCAGTAAAGGGAAAGGGTGTCTATGTTCATTCTCATGCTGGACAGTGACAGGTAAGAAATACACCTTGTGCCCAGCCCGCATGGCTCAGTGGTTCAGTGTCAACCTATGAGCCGGGAGGTCATGGTTCTATTCCAGGTTAGGGCACATGCCTTGGTTGTGGGCTCGATCCCCAGTAGGGGCATGCAGGAGGCAGCCTATCAATGATTCTCTCATCATTAATGTTCCTATCTCCCTCTCGCTTCCTCTCTGAAATGTTTAATAAAACAAAAAAAAAAAAAAAAAGAATTTTTAAAAAAAGAAATACACCTTTTGTTATGAAGGGTAATGCAATTTAAATGTGAATTTGACCTTGAAGGTAAAGAATTGCTAAGCCATCATCATAGCTTCACTTAAAACTGATTCTTAGTTCAGCTGCTGGTTTATCCTCAATCATCTGGATCTCACATTTTCTCAAGATGGCAGCCCAGGAGTCAAAGGCCTATGGACTGTGGGATTAAAATCATGGAGGTATCTTATGCTTTTGGTATTTCATCATCTACACCTTGGCTGCTGAGCACTCCTGGCGAAAATTGTCAAACTGGGTTTTTAAAAATTAAGTTTATTGAGGTGACATTGGTTAATAAAATTATATAGGTTTCAAGCATACAGTTCTATAATACATCACCTGTATATTGCATTTAGTGCCCATCACCCAAAATCAAATCATCCCTCACCATATATCACGTCCCTCTATCCTCCCCTCCCTCCCAACCTCTCTTCCTCTGGTACCACCATAGTGTTGTCTGTATCTGTGAATGTTTATTTGTTTGTTTATTTATTGGTTGCTTTCAGTTTTGTGTCCCACACACTGGGTGTTTTCACTTAACTTGACCCCTCTATATTCCTTCAGTGGTGATAATAACACCTCACCACCCTGATTAAGCCCCAGCCCTGGCATCTTAACTCTTCCTGCCTTACAGGAAAAAACAAAACAAAACAAAACAAAACCAAAGACCTTGAGGCTTTGAGGCTTGAATAAACTTTCTCAATTCCTCACCTTATTGCCTCAAATAATTACTGATTTCAGCCCTTGAGACTTGTAATTACTGCTCTTACCCAAAATTAATTCTTCCACTTACCCTTTCAATCTCATTTCCTTTATTCTAACCCCAGATCTTTTAACTTAGCCCCTTCTCTCTTAGTCTTCAGCCTCTCTGCTGTACTGACTCATCTCAGCTCTGTTCTTAAAACCAAAGAGGGAAAACAAATAAACAAGTAAAAGCTTCTATATTTTCTCCTTTCTTTTATTTTTCTGCAGTTTCCTAATCTTCCCTTTTCCTTTCTTACACAAGTGAGTGGCTTAAATGCGTTGTTTGAAGGAGAGCACGATGATCTCAGTCTATCTCTTAACCCTGCGATTCTGGTTTCCTTCCTTATAATTCACTGAAGCTCATTTGAAAATTTCACTAAGGACTCTAGTAAGAGAGAGTATTACATAGCAAATAAGAAGGTCATCTAGCCAGAATGGGGGACTGTGTCTGAACCGATCGATGGCCCTGATTAGCTAGGTAGGTAAGGCAGCCTTTGGTGTTAAAATATTTTTTCTTGCCCATTTTTTTTGTGTATATATGTTTCATCCCATTTGAATGACCACATCTAAGTATTCTATAATGATCTAGATTTACATTTTTTTTTATATTTTATTGATTTTTTACAGAGAGGAAGGGAGAGAGACAGAGAGCCAGAAACATCGATGAGAGAGAAACATCGACCAGCTGCCTCCTGCACATCTCCCACTGGGGATGTGCCCGCAACCCAGGTACATGCCCTTGACTGGAATCGAACCTGGGACCCTTCAGTCCGCAGGCCAATGCTCTATCCACTGAGCCAAACCGGTTTCGGCTAGATTTACATTTTTAATGGACTTGTATTACAGTCTCTCAGGAAATACTTCAAATTCCGTAAACTAAAAACATTATTCAGAATTCCCGAGTCAGTTATGTTGGAAACTACATATTGATGACTAGTTTCTAAACACAGGTATGTAAAATATTTTCAGTCCTGAAAATATTTTACTACAATCTTACACATACGAATTAATATGCGGGATATCTTTATCTGTTAGGTATGGTTTGTTCTCAACCTAGTTCCAGAAAGTTCTCGGATAAGTGACTGTAGCACAACTTGACTACAGCAGTGATCAAGGAGAAGGAAATTTGGACGTGGGTAAGGAAGACAAGGGCTTTGGGATGGCAGAACTTGAGCAGTGATGTAAGGTGTAAGAAGAAAACCTAAACTGTTTCATGTGGCGTAGGGCCAACTGGGCTGTGTTGAATGGAGTGTTGAAAATTTTAAGAGCTTGCTTTAGCAAAGAGGAAAAGGTGCTGAGGCTGAGGCATTAAGTGTCTAAAACTTAATCAAGAAGTTTAGCTGTAAAATGTAAAGGAGAAATTGGATATTTGTTGGATTGAGCTTGGTCGTATAAATGATTTATTACATATTACATATTTGTACTCTACAACTTGCAATGCATGCTCATATGCACTTTTTCCTCTTATCATGCTGAAGGTCCTATTTGATGTGACAATAAAGTTATTATTGTTATCCCCATTTTATAGATGAGAAAATCATTTCACAGCCTGAGTTGCATAGATCACATAAGTAGAGAGTAGCTGAGCTGGGTTTTGTATGGAGGTTATCTTAATGCACTCCCATAATCTTTTTGCTTTAAGAGTCCTCTTTACTTTTTTTTTCTTTTCTTTTTTTCAACTTAAGACTATTTGACACAAAAGAAGAAAAAAAGAGAACTTCTGAAGATAATGAGAGAGGAGATGTTGAGAAGAGGATTGATTTTAAAGATACTGTCTCTCAGTACCTGGAGGGAACAGGTTCTAGAATGTGGTTAGGAATAGCTATTGCCCTTGAAGAGGAAGAAAGATAATCTGTTATTTTAGGACAGGTTAATAGGTTGATTTAGAATGTGTTAAAGAGTTGTGGGGTGAGGCCCCATTCCACTCATTCCCTGGGTAAAGCCTGACACAATCCTTTGGTGAGCATTCTCTGGTGATGATACAGAAGAATACGTTTGGCTGAAAGTTTTAATTGGGTCTTATATGTCAGGCACTGTGTATTCACGGCTCCTGTTCGCCAGTCTTCCTGGATCATTAAAAATAAAAACCAAGCACTTGGCTCCTTTGGTTGTCAGGCATTTTCCTGCCTTGATCCCGATCTTGCTTTGAGAATCAGCTCTTGCAGGATAAAGAACTTAGAGATTTGTAAATTCTCACCATGTTTCTTGTATTCTTGCCTACCTCCTCAATGAGAAGAGGCAACTTGTGCTTTTCGAGGCATTAACCGACTCATTCCCTAGCCTCTCATTTCTGTGATGCTAAAACTCTCATGCTGATAAACCTACCAATGATTGTCCATCTCACAGATGCTTAAGGTTTGATGTTTATGATATAATCTTGAAATGTGAGGCCAAGTAGGTATCTCCTATATAAAAATATTAACATATCAGTAACATCTATATTACAACTTTCTTTCTTAAAGTATCCTCTTCAGGTACCATTACATGACAAACCCTCAGAGGATGAACGGTGCATTGTTGTATCGTGTAGCAGAGTACCATTTATGTATTTGGTCAATGCTTTGATTTTATTTTTAAAAGTTACTAGAATGCCCCATTAAATTATTTATTATTTTTATAATCTTCATTATATATTTGCTTTGGTTAACTACTATTTTTAAATTTATTTTTGTACTCTATTACTATTCTACCCTGAAAGGGTAAATAAATTAAAAAAATACAAAATAGTATTTATATACTTTTGACTACTGTGATCATTGATTTCTCCTATTTTTTTTTGTTTTTCTCTTTTTATGGAAATCATTGTTTAATTTCCCTCTCCAATCACAGTTTAAGATATTCTGTATTTATGTATATATATTAAAATATGTGCATATAGATGTCTATCTAAATGGTACTATGACTTTAGTTTTAGATGGTTAATTTCTATAGCACAGTTATGCTGCTCTGTAAACAGGTGTCATATATAGCAAAATTAATATGTAGCTTTGCAAGGCCTCAAATTGATATTTAAAGTAAAGATGGAAGAGTACTTAGCATTCTTTCTTAAACTTATGCCATTCTCCTAAAAGCAATTTTGCAGATAGATGCAGGGGAAAGAAAACAGTGAGAAAGCATTGTCTTTCATAAGGAAAAAATTGCACAGTGATATTCTGAAAGGCTCTCATCGGAGAATAAAGGATGTAATCTCTGTATTAAACACAGATGGAATATTTCAGTCTCAGCTGTCATTGAAGAATCTCCATGTCAGTTTGGATTGGGCACCTCTGGGACATGTGTAAATGACAGTGATGAAACCATCTCTTTTCTGAGCTGGAGTGCACAACGTCCTGTTATCTGTGCCATCTGGTGCGACAGAGGATGGCAAATTGTCTCTGCTGGGAATGGTCTTTCTTTGGGATTTGTAGACTTTAGCATAGAATGTGTTTGACCAAAATCAGTCTTTAACTGGCCAGATTTCAGTGGCAACAGCTTTAAAAAAGAAATGGAATTCCAAGATACTGGAAATGGAGGAGGAGACAGAGAAATTAGTTGACACATCTTTAGATATTTTGGTGGGTAGTGGTTATTTTCAATTGGGTGCTTTGTAAGCCCTGACCATGTTTCTGTCCTCAGTGATAGCTGTTTCTAGTTTTGTTTTTGCCATTTTTTTTTTTTACTATTGCTTGTAGTGTAAAAATAAAACACCATTGATGCTCTGGTTCTCACCCTCTGAAGCAATGAATGGTGGTCATTCTGCTTCAGGACTGTTACTTTATTGTGGATTCTAAAAATTGGTTTACAGTGCTTTATCAGCACTTACTCAGTTTATTCATTTTAAAACCAATCCAAAGATTTATTGACTGTTGAGTCTTGCAGCAACGTGAGTTCCTTTACTGTCTACCTCTGTCTGTGATTAAAATCAAAACAAAGTTAAATTACATTTTACTAACAAAAGCCCATTCCTGGTATGAATTATGAATTAATAACAGAAGGTTTATAAATGATTAAGGTTTAATATGTCCCCCCAAATTGGGCTTAGATTATGTGGAAGCAATCTAGATCCACTTAGGAGTTTATCTGTTTTCACAAAATACCAACGCAAGACGAGACTTTTCCTCTGGATTAGTTCAGTAGGGAACTGTATAGGGCAGGCGTGCTCGTTAATACAATCACCTTTGAATGGACTGTGTGTGGGATATAAACGTGAATGAAAAATATAACCAAATAACACTTGGAGCTCTTTGAGTTACAGTTGAATTGAATTAAATGATTTACAGTTAAGTTAAATATACAATCGTGTGTGGTGGGTTGCAAGTTGCATTTGTTTTGAGTTCTTCGTACATAGTGTGTTTAGAACCCATTCTGACAGACGGAGTGCAGTTCTGCTCTGCTGCTCCCTCAGCTCTGAGTGGGGAAGGTGAGTTGGTTGGACTCCCTGCCACCCTGCTCAGTTCCCGGAAGTCACTGACCTTCCCCTTTCATGAGGGAAGAATAGGTTGAACCAGCAGGTTCTCCCTTGCAGTCCTCACTTGCAGTGAGGTTGTTTGTTTCCTCTGAGTTTACCAATTTATAATTTACCCTTAAATCACCATCCTCGTATGACATAAATAATTGTATGTTGTGTGTGTTTTTGTATGGTTTTCAGAATGAAAAGTGAGGTTGTTTAACTTGGTAAAAAGCTGGAAGACACTGCCTTTCTTACTGCACACGCATCACTCCACTGCCACCCACAAGGGATTGTACAAAGGAGGAAGGTTGGGACTCGGATACCTGACCTGATTCTTAGACACAGTGTCACGTCTAGGACTTACTTGGCAAAGAGTCGCAGAGGAGTGTGTGTGCAGCGGGTGGTGGGAGGACAAGCCGCACAGTTTTACGCTCGTCCTGGTTTTCTGTGGACAGCGCCCTGATACTCTGGTGCTGGGTAGGAAGCCATTCATAGGAGACCATTAATTTATTACTTTGCACTTTAGTCTAACATTACAGTGCATCTGTTCACAAAGGAAGAAATAGGATTTCTTTTCCACTCCCCACTCCTTTGAAAACTCTTCCAAATTTAAGCAAGTAGTGAAATCTTTTTTTAAAAAAATATATTTTATTGATTTTCTACAGAGAGGAAGGGAGAGAGATAGAGAGCTAGAAACATCGACGAGAGAGAAACACCGACCAGCTGCCTCCTGCACACCTCCCACTAGGGATATGCCCGCAACCAAGGCACATGCCCCTGACTGGAATCGAACCCGGGACCTCTCAGTCCGCAGGCCGACGCTCTATCCACTGAGCCAAACCAGTTTCGGCTAGTGAAATCTTGAGAACACATTTGGTCTGGGTAAAACCCTATTTTTGTCTAATTCTAGTGACATATCTACCTAAATTATGGATATGTGGATTACTTAATATTAGTATTTTTTTTTATGTATAGGGCGTAATGTCTCAGGAAGGCCATAGTATTCTGCCACCCGTGAGGAGTAAGCCCAAGTTGCTGTTGGATGTGTTATACACAGAGAAGCCATTCTTCAGGCGCTCTGTAGATATTAGTATTTGGATGTTCATCTCTACAAACCTGAGTGAGGTTTATTGTAAGGGTAGACTGTTTGAGAAAGGTATCTAATTTAATACAAAGATATTTCAATTCAGGAACACCCAATTTCTGCCTTTCTGGCTGGACTTTATAGTGAAGGGACAAGTGGTATCCTATCTATGGGCCTCACCAACTTTCCATCCCACTTCTAGCTGGCACCTGCCATTATGGTGACTTTCACAGTGGTCTTTTAAGGAGTGTTAAACATTTGTTTAAGGTGTTAAAGGGATTCACACAGGAAAGGTACAGTTAAGCTTGGGGAAACTTCTTTCCCTAACCTCGAAGACACTGCCCATGAGATCACCTTCAAAGGAATCAAGACTTTAGATTGTAACATATTAAATAAATAAAAAATTGAGGGAGTAGCAATGGACACAGTGATATACAATAATTTCATTTACAATAGCATCATAAGACATAGCATAGTTAGGTATAAATGTAATACACAGTATGTTCAAGATCTGCACATTTCAATCTACACAACATTGCTGAGAGAAATGAAGAGAGGCTGACCTAAATAAATGAAGGGAAAGTTTTTATGGATCAGACAACGCTGTTATTAAAATGCTAATCTTTCTCAAATTGATTATATATAGATTCAATGTAATCCCAACAAAACACAGCAGGTGTTTGTTTTTTGTTTTTGTTTTTTAGTTGGTAAGCTGCTTCTAAAATTTATATGGAAATATAAAGAACCTAAAATAGCAAAAACAGTTTTTGGGGGAAAAAATGAAGAGAACTTGCTGTACCTGATTTCAAGATCTAAAAAGGTACCTAAGTAAAAACAGTCTGGTATTAACGTTAGGATAGAGAACTAGATCAATGACCTGAATAAAATTCAGACATGGATCATATTTATATCTGTTATTTTTTTGGAGAAGATGCTCATGCAAGTAATTAAATTTATTACCTTTCTCTTTAGTCAAACATAGCAATATATCTGTCCATTAAATGGTGCTAGTAAAACCAGATATTTATATGCAAAAAATTCTCCATCCATATGCAAGAAATTATTTTAAATAGATCATATACGTATATATTTATAAGATTTCTAAAAGATGTCATTGGAGAAAACAATCAGTTTTAGGTTAGGCAAGTATTACATGTAACATATCTGAACTATAAAACAAAAAAAAATTGGACTTTATCAAAATTGAAAACTTTTGTTTTTTGAAAGACACTATTAAGTAGAAAGACAAGCCACAACCTGGAAGAAACCATCTGCAAAAGTTATATTTGGTAAAGGACTAGTATCTGGCATTTGCAAATAACTCTTACAATTTAATACAATAAATCATCATGATTAAAAATGGGCAAAATTTTTGAACAGAGACATCACCAAAGAAGATATAGAAATACTCAGGAAGCACATGAAGAGGTGCACTGTATCTCTAGTCATCAGACAAATGCAAATTAAAACAACAATGATACCACTATACCCACAGAAATGGCTAAAATGAAAGTACATAAAAACAGAAAGTATTGGCAAGAATGCAGAACAACCGACACTCTCCGATATAGCTGGTGGTAATTCAGAATGCTGAAAACATTTTGGAAAACATTCTGACATTTTCTTAAGTTAAACCTATGCTTGCTTAGCCATTTCATCCTCAAGTAGTGCCCCAAAGAAATGAAACACATGTTCACACAAATACTTGTACATGAATGTTCAGAGCAACTTTATTTATAATAGCCCAGACTGAAAACAACCCAAATGTCCATCAACTGGTGAAGAGATGAACACATTGTGTTGTTCTGTCTATACAATGAAATTCTACTCAATAAAATGGAACAACTATTTTTACATGAAGAAGCATGGAATCATCTAAGAAGCATTTTGCGAAGTGAAAGAAGCCAGACACCAAAGACTGCAACTATAATATGATTCCATTAAATGAAATTCTAAAAGGGCAAAACTATAATCATACAAATTAGATCAGTGGTTTCTTGGGGGTGAAGTGAGTGAGTTAACTGCAAAGAGCAGGAGGGGACTTGAGTGGTAGAAATGTTTTCTATCTTGACTGTGGCTTTGGTTGCACAATGGCACACGTTAGCCAAAACGCCAAGTTTCCTATTGAAATGGGTGAATTTTATTATATGTTAATTATTTCTCAATAAAGTTGTTTAAAAGAAAGACCATAGTAGTATTTGAAAAAAAATTCCCTTCAGCAGTCTGCCAATTAGTAAACTTAGGTGGAATTATAGGATTGATAAGACTACCATTTGAAAATCCTAAAGTAGCACAACAATCATCAGTGACTGCTGAAATCATTTGGGGAGATTGTTGGATGCATTTACAGATTACCCTACAAACTATTGGCTACTTTTACTGGGTGAAATGTGCCTTTTCTCTGGTTGCTCATGTTTGTCACCTAAATTTGCATCATGGAGAGTGTTCAGCCTGACACTATGAGCTTCTTGATGTGTTTGTATTACATTGGACTCCTGTGGTTGGTAGAGATTTTCTAATCTGCTCCTCAATCCGGTGAAGTCTAACACTCGTATTTATGGGAACTCTTTCATGTGCACCAGACTCTCTTCTTGCTCTTGTGGAGGGTAAACAGAGAACGGATCATTGCAGTAGTTCAGCTGAGATAATAAGGGCCTATCCTAAAGCAAAACATTAAAAATTCTTTAAAATCCAGTGTAGATAAGGATGCAGGAAAACAGGGATTTTTAAAGGGAATATAGAATTAGTGGCATCTTTTTGGAAGGCACTTTGGCAATAGCTATCAAAATTTAAGTATATAAATTATTTGATCCAACAATTCCCCTGATCGATCGATCGATCTATCTATCTATCTATCTATCTGAAGATATATATTGGAAATAACAGTGAATCAGAAAGAATGCAAATGTTACCAAGTGAGGGTAATTTAAATTTATGCTACAGCCAGAAAATGAAATATGATGAGCTAAAGAAGCCAAAAAGTCGCAAAATCGCTAAGATATGTTAGATCATAAATATATACTGTGCTAATTTCATTACTATATATTTTATTTTACTTTATTTTATTTTATTTTTCTATCACCATTTATCTCCCCTGTATCCTCTTCCACCTCAACAAAATATTATGTAAAATAAAAGTTATGTAAAAACAAAACAAAACAAAAACCTCAAGAAAGCTAGGGCAACTCTTCTAGAGCTAAATGGTCAAAAAGACAACCAAGTGCAATGTGTGCAACTTGACTGGGTTCTGACTAGAAATAAAAGTTATAGAAGACATTTTAGGGCAAGTAGGAAAATTTGAAAATATAGATATGAGCCATTAGGCAAAATGGAATTTTGTTGATTTTCTTTTTGAACATGACAGTATTATCATGACTATGATGAGAATGTTCTTATTCTTGGGAGCATCGTGGTGTCTTATCATGTTGTCTGTAACTTTGGTTTAAAATAAAAGGTGCTATACATACCATGAATGAAGCAACTACGGCAGAACATTGATTTTTGAATCCAGGAGGACGTGCATGAGCATTCATGTTATGCTTTGTAACTTTTCTGCATGCTTAAACTCTTTTATGATAAAATGTTGAAAAATAAAATACTCTCCCTTTTGAAAGATAGTTCTGAAATATAGTATACCTCAGGGAATTTTCAGTTCTTAAAAGATTCAGCCACCTAAGAAGTACATCCCTCTCTTCCTCACTGTTCTGAACATCACAGTTTTACTGAATCTACAGTTGAACTACCCATTTATGTTTCTACATAGAGGAGGGAAACCTTTGTGTATTATAAATATATTTTTAATCTGTTCGAAAAAGTAATCATTGACTGATTCTTAAGTTATTTTACGTTAATTAAAAAAGAAAATGCAACTAGTTAAAACAAAGACTTAAGACTTTAATTTTCTATATGGAGCTGGTGAGATTTGAGTTCAAGGGTACACATCTATAATAATAAAAGCATAATATGCTAATTAGACTGGATGTCCTTCCGCACGCAGCCTGGGCTGCGAGGGAAGCCCTGGTCCCAGGTGCCTGCTGGCAGCTGGAGGGAAGCCTGGGTGGGTCCTGGGTGCCAGAGGGAAGCCTGTGCCGGCAGTCGGGGGAAGGAAGGCCTACTCTTGCATGAATTTTGTGCATGGGGCCTCTGGTTGCTATATAACAAATTACCCTAAACTTCCCTGCTTAAAACAAGGTTGGTTTGGTAGCCCACAGTCTGTAGCTCAGCAGTTTGGATAGACTGAGCTGGCTGCTCAGATTAGAGGCTCATAAAGCCACACTCATGGTGTCAGGCCCGGCAGGGCTCTTATCTGGGGGCTCCAGGAGGCTGTGGGCAGAGTTCAGGTCACTGGAGTTCTAGTCCTGCGGCCTCATGTCTGTGCTGGTTGCCCCCAGGGGTAGCTTTCTGTTTCCAGAGGCCACCTGCATTTTTTCTCGCATAGTCTCCTCCATCTGCAGACCAGCATCATTTTTCCCCCGTTCGTTATCTCTCCTGACTTCTACAACCACCAGGAAAAACTCTCTGCTTCTTAAAGGGCTGGCTGATTGCATTAAGTCTATCAGAAAGTCTCTCTCTAAAGGTCAACTGTGCCTTTAGAAATAATTATGGGCATGATATGTCATCACACCACAGGTTCCACCGTTACTCAAAGAGGAGGCTATGCAAGAGTGAGCATCATTGGGATGATTCTTATAATTTGGTTTAAGGATTTATACTTTGATTTCTAGGAGACATGTTTTTGTGATGATGAATGAATTATGTCTACTTACTCTATTTTTTAAAATCAGGACATACTTTAATTAGAAAAAAACTTGGTTTTAATATAGTGTAAAAAGGCAGGCATTTGCTTTTTATGAAAAACAACAACAAAAAACAAACAAACCCCCAAACCCTCAGCTTTATTTTGTAATCATAACGCTGACAGAAATACGAATGTTTTTGAGGGAAATATGTAATGCTCTTTCTGTAGTTATTTGTATTGTTATTTCAAACTTATTCCCTGAATTTTAATTCACTTTATATGCTCTCCACATTTCTTTTCAAATTGCTCTATATCAAATCAAATCCAGCCACAACTACTGCTAGCATGCTCCAGATATCTGTTCTAACTAATAAGCCAGCCCAACCAACAGTGTAAGACAAAACCATGTCGTTATGGCCACGGATTGGCGGGCCCAGGAACTCAGGCAGGGCACAGCAGCGATGCCTGGTCTCTGCTTCCTCATGCTGGGGCCTCAGCTGGGAAGGCTTCTACCTCCAGGGGTGGCTCAAAGCCCTGAGTCCTAAAATCACCCAGAGGTCTTTTTGCTCTCATTCTATAGACTGGACTCTGCTGGGGCTGTCCCCCAGAAGCCTGCACGAGCTGCCCCATGTGTCTGGAGCTTCCTCGTAGAAGGGAGACCTCAGGGGGTCAGGCTTCATACATGACCCCTCCAGGTTCTCAGCACAACTGAATATTTATCTAAAAATCTCATGTCACATTTTATTTTTTAAGTATTTCTCTTGGTTTCAGAGAGGAAGTAAAGTACAGAGAGAGAGAGACATCAGTGATGAGAGAGAATCATTGATTGGCTGCCTCCTGCATGCCTCACCCTAGGAATCTAGCCTGCAACCCAGGCATGTGCCTTGACCAGGAATTGAACCATGACCTCCAGGTTCATAGGTTGATGCTCAACCACTGAGCCACACCAGCGGGCTCAGATAACATTGTAAATGAGACACGATCCAACATTATTGTTCATGTTTGGTGGTATTCTGTATAACTTTCTTAAAGTGTTTTCAGATATTCTGAGTTACGGTTTTGTCTCCAGAGAAAAGCAACTATGACTTCTAAGTCATAAAATTTAGATTTTTGGATGGATGGAAAAATATATATTACCTACATATGCTATTCATCACTAAGTAGCATTTTTTCGCTAAGTTGTATTTTTATTTCATTTCAAAATAATTGGCATCAATTTGCATATAGCATAGACTTTTACTCTAAAAAGTTTGCAGCATAATTAAATGTGGGGTTTTGCTGTATTCCCTTGTCATTACTAACGAACTCTTAGAATTTTGTGGAGAAACTGGCTACCGGCTTTGGGAAAGGAGGGGATGGAAAACATTATAAGATAGAGTTAGAAAAGAAAGGAGAAATCATAAAAACAGTTTTGATAAAAATCAAATCTATTTACCTTGTTCTTGGGTTTCTCATGCAGAAGAGAGCAGAACTTTTTCTTGTGTTACCTTAAGTGAGATCTGATGCTGCTGAGATTGGTGATGGGAGGAAATTAGGACTCTACCCACCCAAATCTTCATGGCTCTCGAACAGAACCATGTTACAGCAGCGACCTGCAATACTAACTTTCCTCCAAAACTCCCTGAGGACACACTTTTAATTCATTATTCAGCCTTTAAAAATTTTTTTTTAACATTTCCTGTGTTCTGTTTAAACTTGGAGCCCCATATGTATTCTCCCATCAGACTTTAGGTTATTAAGACCATGTTTATTCTTACTAATTTGAGAGGAAAAGTCTTGAGGAATCCTTGAGGAATTCCGTCACCCTATAGAAAATATGACATATTGTTTTTAGTTTCTGTTCTGTTAGTGGTTAACACCATTGCTGCTACATTAGCTTCCTGACGTTTAGTATCTACAACGTAAAGTCAGTTGAGACACACTGGCTCCAGGGGAATCTTCCCAACCAGCATTGTTCTTTCTATTCATTACACATTGGGCTTCCCTGAAAATCTTCTTTTTAAGGATTCAGTGAACTCCTGAGTTAGGATTAAGTGATGCTGGCACTCAAAGTCCAGGAGTTCTCAAGGGGGTCCCTGGGCTCCAAAGCATCAATACTACCTGGAAAGTTGTTACAAATGTGTTCATAGGACACAACTTAGACCTACTTACGCCAAAACTCTGGGCTTGGGGTCTAGTAGTTTGTGTTCTAACAAGTCATTGCAGGGAATATTCATGATTTTTGCTATTGGTATTAGCATTTAGCATAAATTTTACCTTCTATATTTTTGCATATGTATTATTTATTACCAGTATGAGACATTTTATGTATATTTTTGTTATCCATTATTATATATGATAGGTATTCTATATAATAAAAGTGTAATATGCTAATTAGACCAGAGAGCCCAACATCATTCCAGACGTCATTCCAGACGTCCTTCCAGACAAAGCCGGGACAGCGAGGGCAGAGGCAGAGGCGGTTAGGAGCAATCAGGCAGGCAGGCGACTAGTTAGAGGCTATGAGGCAGGCAGGCGAGTGGTTAGGGATGATGAGGCAGGCAGGTGAGTGATTAGGGGTGATCAGGCAAGCGAATGGTTAGGGCGATCAGGCAGGCAGGCAAGCCAGCGGTTAGGAGCCAGTGGTCCTGGATTGCAAGAGGGATGTCCGACTGCCGGTTTAGACCCGATTCCTGTGGGAACGGGCCTAAACCCGCAGTTGGACAACCTCTGAGGGGTCCCGGATTGCGAGAGGGTGCAGGCCGGGCTGAGGGACCACTCCCCGCCCCCCCCCCCCCCCCCCACACACACACACAAATTTCGTGCACCAGGCCTCTAGTATGTATATATGCATGTAAACTTATTTTGTATGTTGATTTTTAAAAAAAACCCAAAAGAGTATTGTCTTTGCCATTGCCCCCTGAAAATTTTGATATAGTAACAAGGGAAATCACATAATGTAGACAGAACTAGGCCAGGTGGGACTCTGTGGAGCCGGAGATTGACAGATAAAGGGTGGGACGAGGTGCTGAGAAGGGGCTGAAGTCAGAGGGCAAGACTGGGTGTATGACTTGTGTTAGGAGCTCAGCTAAGAAGGCATCATTGGGGCAGCTAAGTGGGAATACAGCAAAAGATGCTTCTGTGTCCTTTGGTATTAGTTAAGACTCATCCCTTCCAATGATTTGGCGGAGGTTGAATCAACATCCTTTCCTTGGTTGTTTTAATTTCCTGATAGTCAAGAACTACCTTTGCCTTTAGCCCCATATAAAGTCACTCCCACAGTAAAATAAGATGGCTTTAATGATTGCACAGTTGTCACTAACTTGATTGTAAAACTGTATTCTACATATTAGTATGTCAAATAGGCTGTAGTGCTGTAATATGTAGATTGCGGTTGTTACTATAGTTAGATGAAACACAGAGGTGGCGTCCAACTGAAAAGAGGCATTGATTGCTTTCATCAAGAACATAATCTCATTGGTTTGTCAAATAAAAGTTTTCACTTATTGTTTCTTCTTCTCAGATTTTATCTTGTTGGAAGTCCACACTTCCTATTTTGCAGTAGTTGGGGAAGTAACATGGCTTTGAGTAAGTTAACCCTGGTTTTTATTTATTTGTTTACTGATTTTTTGGAATGATAGTTGAGTTATTATTCTTAATTTCAGTATAGCCTAAAAATGTAAACTTTAGTTTTGGTATATGTACTTATCGTAGGTACCCACTGAAAAAATACTGGTTAAATGAATGAATGTTGGCTTTGCTAACATAGTTCACAATTATTTGGGAAAGCTTCCTCTATTAGAAAGGGGCCTGGAAAGGTTATTTTTGCTACTGCTCTGAGTTGATTTTTGTATTATATTTTTGTAGTTTAATATTGATCTCTTTTTGAAATTCTTAATTGCTTATAGATTTTTAAAGTTGATCTTAATTTTATGGTTCTTTGATTTAAATGTTCCACTTAATTTCAAATGGGAAGAATTTAAAATAAGCTCTACGCCAGGATAGATTTTATGGATACTTCTCGAGAAATGTGCTGTTATAAAGCTGTATGCCATGGCATTTACTGATAAGGTTTCTCATCATGTGAAAATGGAGAAAAAAAAACACATAAAAAACCCAACCACCTGTTATATTGCTTTAATGGTGTAAGAACTCTACCAGACTTTTTTTTACTAGCAGACTCATTTGGGTTTCTGACTTCTTGTAGTGTCTATCTTCCCATAGCTTCTAAATGGCCTATCAAATTGTTTTTCCTCCTAAAAAGGTGAAGATCTCTTCATTTTCAACACCTCTCTCCCTCTTAAATTACTCTGATGGGTCTGACACCCCTCAGTTATCACCTGCAAGGTCACCTCAGACCATTTCCAGGTTCTTCCCTCCCTTTAACCCTGCTCTATCTGTGGTCACAGTGACCTTTCGGAAGGGACAGTGTGACAGGGCAGCAGTGAGAAGCCCTCGTTCCTCTCACTGAGAAGTGTTTTGACTCTTTGGTTGGTTGTAATAACAATCAGCCAGGGCTGTCTTAAGCAAAACCTGATTTAAGAATGTCTAACAAAACCCAAGGGCAAGGAATTAAAAATATAGATCTTACAAAGGGACATGCAAAGCTGTCAGGAAGCCAGGTGTGTCCACTGCCTCTCCCCGTACATCTGCTCCATGCTGCTTCTTCTTCTTCTTCTTCTTCTTCTAATATGTTTGTATTTATTACAGAGAGAGGAAGGGAGAGGGATAGAGAGATAAAAACTTCAATGATGAGAGAGAATCATCGATCAGCTGCCTCCTGCACGTCCCACACTGAGGATCAAGCCCACAACCTGGGCATGTACCCTGACTGTGAATTGAGCCATGATTTCCTGGTTCATAGGTCGTTGCTCAACCACTGAGCCATGCTGGCCAGGCACATCTGCTCCATTCTTTCCTCCAACTTGCACTCGATTCTGTAAAGATGATTAAACCAGGGCCACTGAATTGTACAGTTAACTTTTTTTATACGACCAGGCCTGACTGGATTATAAGAGCTTTGGCCAGAAAAGATACTGAGATCAGCCCAACGTGGAGTATATGCTCCGTCACACCCAGCTCACTGTGGATCGAAGATGAAGTGTACAGCAAAACACAGCGTGGGCCCTCAGCAGCCTCGTTCCACTGTGAGGCTGTATCTGCTCTGACTCAAGCTGGGCCAAAAGAGAAAAAAAAGCAAAAAGAAAAACCCCAGGTTTGTGGTTTTAATTGATGCAAACCTTTTTAACATTCACATCACATTTTCCGAATTATTAATTGCCAGTTTCAAACTGTGAATTCTTGTGTTTCAGAGGGAGAGACAGTGAATGTTTTTCATCAGTGAGGAATGAAAGACTGGGAGGAAGAAGCTGAAAGAATGTGAAGGAGGGAGAGGGTTTGATGGCTAATACAAGGTCTGGGAGGAGTCGGGAAGAAAGCCGTCCTGGGCCAGTCAGATGAGTCATTGGTCTTGGGCAGAAGAGATGCCTTGTTCTCTGCGGCCGGGAGGATCAGTGTTGATTGTGTGTCTGAGTCTGAGAGTGAAAACGTAATTCCTGAGTCGAGGCAATGGTGCCAGGTAAGAGTCATAAGACTGGGTAAAGGCCTGGAAGAAAACGGTGAAGTTTGAAGTAACTGAGATGTGGAATAGAACCACAAGTAAATGAAAGGATTTCTGAGGGTGTGATTGAAGCTGAAACCCAGTATCTGGACCAACAGGTCCCACGTTGCTCCTTCCTTGGGGTGGTGAACACACAATTCAGTATACAGATGATGTATTACGGAATCGTACACCTGAAACCTAAATAATTTTATCAAACAACATCACCTCAATAAATTCAATAAAATAAAAATAAAATATATACTTGATAGGTAAAAATAATAAACATGCAATCAAGGGAAGATTAGTACACAAATTCGTGTTTTTAATTTTAGCACATTTACTAGGCTTAGGCTATAAAATTGCTCTTATCATTTTAAGATCAAACATGAAGGGAAAAACATGTGTTATCTAACACTCAGGGTTGATAAGATAAAAATAACCTAGTTCCTCAGAAGATTACTGCCAGTACTGAGATGTGGGAATGACAGGTCCAGCGTAATTCGATAAACAACATCCTCAAAAAATAAAAAAATAAAAAAATAAATAAAATAGCACTGCATTTTACTGAGCTCATTCTGATAATAACTGTCAATGTAAGCAAAGTAAAGTTAGTTCTATGCCAGTTAAAACAATGTGGCTGAATACAGTGATTAAAGAAGGGTCAGAAATGTAGATATACCTACCCAGATGCCAAACTTTTTAAAGATTGGTAGACAACTAGATGGCAGCTGAAGATGAGTAGAGAACGTTATGGCGGAATAGCAAAAACTTCAGCCCGGAAATAGCAGTATGGTGTCTTCACGGGGAATCTGAGCTTTGGAGTCAACTGCTACTGTTTCTTGAACTAAGAGTTCAACTCTTCCCAAGCCTGGATTAGGGCTAAGTACATCCAGTATGTATTAGGATACCCATTATATAGAGAAGTGGGATATGAACTATAGGAGGATGAGAATAGATTCTAGGTTTTTTTTGTTGTTTGTTTTCATTCTCTGTTTGAGTCCTTTTAAAATGATCCATAAGGATATTGTTTCATCTTGTAATCTTTAAGGCAGTGGTTCTCCAAAGTTACTATGCACTTGAATCCTTCGGGAGGCTTGTTAAAACACGGATTCCTGGGCCCCACCTCCAGAGTGTCTGCATCAGTAGGTCTTCATAGGACCTGAAGACTGCATTTCTAACAAGGTTCTCAGAGACCACGCTTTGAGAACCGTTGCTCTACACTCCAGAGAGGAAATGGAATGACGTTGGATGTTAATTAAAAATATTAATACTAACAGTCTAAATTAGGGAAATGTCTTAGATTGTTTCTTCAGAAGTTTTCTTGTTTTTCATGTACTCGTGTCCATATTAGCAAACTAACGAATGAGTGTGGGTTTGAAGGTTATTTTGATAGGACTTCTTTTAATTTGTTGAGAAGGATTATTTGTTCCTTACAGACTTGAACATTCACATGCTTTTGGGTAATTAAGTCAACCCCCTTTTCACTGATAATATCAAAGGTAAATTTTTTATAACCTGTGTCAAATTCATAGTTAATTGAAATTCTACAGTTTCACAGGGAATTTTTGTTTTTTATCCAAAGTTATCTGGTAATTAAAGTACAAAAGGTCAAAGATTCTAGCCTTTATCTTTAGAATCGTAATATCACCAAGGGTCGTTTGAATATAAAATGAATACTTTCTCAATTTGTTCAGTGTTTAAAAGGCATGGTTTCTGCTGGTATTGAAATAGCTCATTTTAATGACTTTTTCTTCCAAGTATCCATGGGCCTTCCATATCAATTTTTGGTTTAGGATAATAATTATGGTAACTAGAACAATACTCATATAGCATTGAGCTCTAGCAAATGCTTTATGGATTTTTTTCATCATTAAAATATTTTAATATTAATGAAAGAGATGTATTTTAAATACTCAGAGTACATTTCAATTAGGGAAATATTCTAAATTCATAGAGAATATGAGTGGTAAAATGGGTGGCTAAGAGTTGTGGTTTCCTCGCTTCCTTCAGTTTGGGATCCCATCAATTCAAGTTTGATCTAGTGAGTCTACAAAGTAGACTTTACTAGTATGTCCTTTATATTCCCAAAAGAAAGCCACCATGGAAAACATAAATAAAAAAAGAGCAATGGGATCTGAATTATATTTTTCCCTGGTTCTTGCTATGGCTTAAAAGATAACCAGAACATGTGCTAGAACTTCCTGTTCTTGCCTGATAAGAGCTTGTGGGTTAACTATGCTTGAGGAGGTTTTAATATAATGCTCTGATAGCTGAGAGAGGAAGTTTCTGAACATAAATAAATTGTGTCCAGCTGATAACCTCAGACAGAGATCTGATGGCTCTGACTTTTCGTTTTCAGATATTGTTTTAATGCCTAATAACATACAGTTCTACATGCGGAAAATATTAAAGTAATTAAAAACATTTGGCTTTTTTGCATATATTATCTAAAATTAACTGTCTTGTTAACACTCATCTCTCTTGTCTCTAATTGGGTTGAAATGTGTGAAAGAAAAAGAGCTTTGATATGGAACTATTTTTCAAAGGACGACTCCACTGTGATACACACAGAAGAGCAAATAGATGTGGCGTTGAGAGAGTTTCTGATTGTCAGCGTTTCCACTTAGGTGGCAAAAGAATTAAATAAGAATGTTCTGTATCTCAATTACTAAAGTTTTTTTAAAAATATATTTTTATTGATTTCAGAGAGGAAGGGGGAGTGAAAGAGAAATAGAAACATCAATGATGACAGAGAATCATGGATCAACTGCCTCCTGCACTCCCCATACTGGGGATTGAGCCCATAACCCGGGCATGTGCCCTGACTGAGAATCAAACTGTGACCTCCTGGTTCATTGGTCAATGCTCAACCACTGAGCCATGCTGGCCAGGCAATAACTAAAGATTTTTTTATGTATCATTTGGAAATCTAAGCATTATGACTTCAGAGCTTAGAGTTGAAAGGTGGTGCTCCAAGATCTGATGCTGAAGAAATAGTT
Source organism: Myotis yumanensis (assembly GCF_028538775.1). Taxonomy (NCBI): domain Eukaryota; kingdom Metazoa; phylum Chordata; class Mammalia; order Chiroptera; family Vespertilionidae; genus Myotis; species Myotis yumanensis. The sequence goes on from NW_027223759.1 coordinate 12,004,001, forward strand.
TATCCTATTTCTTTAAAGTATTCATAATATCATCTAACTTTTAATCAAGAGGGGACACTATATTTAGTAATGTGCTTTTCTAAACACAGATAAATGCTATTATTTTCTTAAAGTGTTCTACAGCTAGATTGTTTTGCTTGACTGACTTTCTTTAAAGTCATTAAAAATAATTAAGAAAAATTTTTTATATAATATATGAATCAGATTAATGTAATTTGAGTAACTTTTACAAAGGCTTTACATTAAAAAATTCTTATAGACCATGATTAGGCTAAATTTCACTATAGGCAAACAGCCAGTTTATTAAGATAGTTCTTTTCATTTTTTGAAGGTTGAATTTTACATAAAATCAAGGTTATATTGTATGCCTGTGGAAAAGTTAATACTCATTTTCCCCCATCATCCTATTAGTTTTTATTAAAACTGCTACCACATGTCAGCAATAGGTAGCAGAGAATCACAGCGAAAGGAATTGATGCTGAAGTAGCTATCTGAAGAAAAATAGGAGGAGCTTCTTTCTTGAATCATGATATGTACCACTGGAGTGTTGGCTAATCAGTATTGCAAAAGTTTGAGAGCATTCCAAGTCTTAAGGCAGTCAGCAGGGCCATAACCAGGTGTGGTGGGCTCTGAAACATATATTATTTGGGAGCTTTTTTAATCCTCACCTGAAGATATGTTTTTCGTTGATTTTTTAGAGAAAGGAGGAGGGAGGGAGGGAGGGAGGGAGGGAGAGAGAGAGAGAGAGAGAGAGAGAGAGAGAGAGAAAGAAACAGATCAGTATCTTCCCATGCACCATCCTCCTGGGGATCAAAACTGAAACTTAGGTTGATCCAGAATCGAACCCGCAACCCTTTGGTGTACAGAACTACGCTCCAACCAACTGAGCCACACCAGCCAGGGCAATTTGGGGTTTTTCTTTAAGTGGGAAAAAACCAACAAAAAACCCCACACAAAACAAAAGCAAAAAAACAAAACAAAAATATTCTCCTTTGGAAATTTACTAAAGCCTGTAAGTGACAGCATTGCATTTCCTCCAGGGCCATGAGAGAGTCCCTCTAAAGAGGGGCCTTTAAGTTTAGGCTTCACAAGCTTCAGGGTAAATTCTGTCTTTAAGGGGGAAAAGGAGGATACGGATTTGCTTATGGACATGAAGTAGCCTCCAAAGTTTCTTCCAGATCTGGCCACATTTTTCACCCCCGCCCCCCTCCCCACCAACCAAAAAGGTTTCCTTCTGCAAGACAATTTACATCTCAATCTTGAGTCCTGGTTCAGTGACTCTACCTATTTACTGAAATATTCAAATGAAACTTGCTAAATAGGTATTTTTATTTGGTCGATTAGGACAGTGATGGCGAACCTTTTGAGCTCGGCGTGTCAGCATTTTGAAAAACCCGAACTTAACTCTGGTGCCGTGTCACATATAGAAATTTTTTGATATTTGCAACCATAGTAAAACAAAGACTTATATTTTTGATATTTATTTTATATATTTAAATGCCATTTAACAAAGAAAAATCAACCAAAAAAATGAGTTCGAGTGTCACCTTTGACACGCGTGTCATAGGTTCGCCATCACTGGATTAGGAGTTGACCAAGATTTGGAGCACTTGGCCAAAATTGTTGAAAATTGAGAGAAACTCTTTCATGGTGGCATTTTTTTTAAATACATGGATTTTTCCATGTTTTAATGTATTAGGATAGCATACCAGCAAGCAAAGTATCTGAATCACATTATCCCCAGAGAAATGCAATCAGACTGATACTTTAATGTTATGTGCTATGGCGGCTCAATAGGAGAACCATCTGTTGGCACTGTATTTCTGAATCATACATTATTACATAATACATATTGTCTGTCAGTGAGGGGGATTATGTATCTATCTTGCTGATCCCAATGTCTAGTGTGTCGTGATAGATATTTGCTTAGCAAGACAGAAAAGTGTTGTGTTAAAAAATACCGGCTTTAGAACTTAAAATATTTAAGTATAATCACCATACCTCCGGGTCACTTTCTTATAGCCATTGTAAAACATCTAGAAAATGTGCTCATTTTCTATATTCAGAAAGAAAGATTACCTTTAAAAGTGTGGATTGTGGAGCCAGGCCCCATGTCTTTGCGTATATCACTTCCTAGCTGTGCCATTTGGGCTGTCTTTATGTCTTTGCGTTCCTCCCATTTCCTCATCTGTAAAGGGAGGTCTCCTACAATTCTCGTAATGACTAAATGGGATAATAAACATGGGTGCTTGGTCAAGTGTCTGGAAGAGAGCGAGTGCTTCTAGGTATTTACCTAATGCTGCCGCTGCTGTTTGCCATCCACTCAGTGTTGCACAAATACACATCTGATACATTCCTACTTTTAGTAAAGAAATAAAAATTGGTCTCTTTATAAATGGGAATGTTTCTCCTTATTAGAAAATTGGGTTACTAGGTAACCCAACCTATTTTCATTTTTGCCTTAGATATCAGTGAGCTTAGAGCCAAATTCATTATTCTGATGGCATACTTTGTTTGAGTCCGAGAACAACTACTTTGCTTTCTTCAGTTGATCCCCATTCTCTCTGATCCTTTAATTTCTAAGTTTATACCATCTTAATCCATAAATCACTGCCAAGCCTTTTGTAATGGGAGTGATTTGTATGAAATGGTTTATCCCCCATACCCCATCAATGTCTTTCTCATGCTCAGTTGCATGCAGGTTCTCTTCTGTGTGGTTTTAATTGTTCTATGGATTGTTCCTGGACTTGATTGGGACCCTGGCCAATTGTGCTTACTGTCTGGGGCAGGGGTGGGGAACGTCTGGCCCTGCCAGGCATTAGGGGTGAGTTAATTAAATGTTTGGCCAAGTATAGCAGGCTAGTTTTTAGGTTGATAATTTTGTATGGCTAGTGAATGATGTTATAAATATCCAAATGGCCCTTAGAAAGAAAATGGTTCCCCACCGCTGGTCTAGGGCCTTTACTAGTGTACCCAACAGGCTAATTTTATATGAATATCACATTTTCTGACACAGGTTTAAAGAGCAAAATGGAAGTGATCATCTGCTTGCTAAAAGCATAGAATTTAAAACAATGTTTTTGAAAAAATTTGGGTAACTTTTAGGCAAAAACAGAGGTAATATTCAATATTTTAGAGCCAAAACCTGGGTAGGAGGGGTAAAATACAGTTCTGTCAGAACACTCAGGCCTTTGGCTTGTTTACTTACTTATAGATTATATTCAAGAATGAATCACCACTAAATCAGATCTTGGGTCTTTCTGAAATGAGAAATTTCCATTGAAAGATGTGATTGGTCACCCTGGCCTGGTGGCTCAGTTTGTGAAGCATCACCTCTGATACCAAAGGTTGTACAGCTCGGTCCAGTCAGGGCACATGCCCCGGCTTCGGGTTTGATCCCTGATCGGGGCACCTACGGGAGGCAGCAGAAAGATGTTTCTCTCTCACATCAAAGTTTCTCTTTCTCTCTTTCTCCCTTCCTCTTTCTCTAAAAATCAATAAAAACATACAATCGGGTAAGGATTTAAAAAAAGGATTTAATTCATCATTTTTTATCACCTAAGATTCTTGTAAGCTGGAAATAACTGCATTTTCTGTTTCTTCAGAATTTCTTCCAAATGTAAAGCTTGGTGCCCCCAAATGTGTTGAAACATTTCCACTACTGAATGATATTATGTATGGTGCATTAAGGAAATTTGTCTGACAGAAACAAGCCATCATAGGTAGAGATAAAAATTTGGAGTCGCGAAATTCTGTGAATTTACAGCTGAACATATTGCTCATAGTTATTTAAAAAATTTCATCTCATTTCCAGAAAACTTTAGTTCATCTATTATTAAAAAAATGTTGAATATAACTTACTTAGACTTGTAAAAGGGTAGTGTATTTAAACAAACAAACAAATAAAACCCCAAATCTCTCTTGATACATGACTAGACTACATCTCTGTATGTCTTGATTTTCTCATTTGTAAAATGAGGAAGGTTAGGTTAAGTGGATCTCTAATCCCCCCTTCAGCTCTAACAGCCTTTGATTCTGTGGTCACAAGGCAGCATATAAAATGCTTTATTCAAAATCAGATGGTGCAATATTATTAAGCATTGGTTCCTGGAACGTATCTAGTGGTCAGGAATGAAGTTCACAGTTCTGTATGGTCTTAATTCATTATTGGATATTTGAAGACAATGACCAATATTCAAGTTATTGTCAAACTTCTGTCCCCTACTCTATGAGAGGTAATTGATGGTCAGGTTGGTTCTATGTCTCTGCTAAAAGCAAATCTCAGCCCGCAGTAGGGGCCAGGCTGATGCAGGCATCTATACAATGGCTGTGGCTTTCTGCTTGCCTGATAGGATCCCAGCAGTGAGGACAGCCTCAGGGAAACAGTGCCATGGTGAGACAACTTCAGTTCCACTGAGAAAAAATATGACCTGAGTACATCACAGTGGGACCATGGATTTCTGTGGTCCATTAGGGCCCAGCAAGCACCTCATGGTGATTTGGCACTGGGAGGAGAAGAACAATGGGACAGCTTTGTTCTCAGACATTCCACAGATTTTAAGTGTTAATAATTAACTATGACAGGCAGTATAGCATGTTTAATTATGAGTAACTAGAGGCCTGGTGCACGAAATACGTGCATGGGTAGGGTCCCTAAGCCTGGCTGGTGATGAGGGCCGATCGGGGCCTTCCCGCTGCTGACCGGGGCCTTCCTTCATTTCACACCAACCCCTGTTGGTCAGCACACATCATAGCGAGCTATCGAACTCCCAGTTGAACTCCCAACGGGACAATTTGCGTATTAGGCTTTTATATATAGAGATTGTTAGAGGCAATAGAGCCCACAGTGGTTCAGAGAGGAAACTCAGGAGCTAGTCTCCCTGGGATCAAACCTGAGCACTGCCTGTCAGTTGCTGTGATTTTGAACAAGTTGCTTAACTTTTTTGTGCCTCTACCCCCTCATATATAAAATGAGTATATTCATAGTACCTACCTTATAAGGTTGTTGTAAGGGTTAATGTGTTATTAAATATAAGGCATTTAGAATAAGGTCTGGTACATAGTATATATTACTAGTATCCTAATATATAAAAACCTAGGGTCTGTAACAACCAAAGGCTCGACTGAACACCGGAAGTCAGTCCTGCAGTCAGTGCTGGGTTGCCGTGGACGCCTGTGCAGGCTCAGCGACCCAGCACTGATTATCCAGGGGGCTGCGGATCAGGCTTGGAGAGAGAGGCAGGTTCTGATCCACAGCCTCCGTGGCAGCTGTTGTCCAGCTGTTGCCTCTCTCTTTCTCTTATGGCTTCACCAGCAGCCGTGCCTCTGTTTCTCTCTGGGCCTTTGTGGGGGCTACTGATCAGCCCCGCCTTTCTGATCTGGCCCGGAGATAGGCCCAGAGACGCTGACTGGCATAGAAACTGACTAGTCAGAACCAAATCTGGGTGAACTGTGAGGAGCCAATGGCTGCCTAGGAGGTGGAGCTTTTGATGCTGACTGGCATAGAAACTGACCAATCAGAACCAAATTGGCTGGCAGGGGAGGGCAGTTGGGGGCAAGATCAGGCTGGTAGGGGAGGGCAGTTGGGGGAAACCAGGCCGGCAGGGGATGGTAGTTGGGGGTGAGATCAGGCTGGCAGGGGAGGGCAGTTGGGGTCAACCAGGCCCACAGGGGAGGGTAGTTGGGGGCGAGATCAGGCTGGCAGGGGAGGCAGTTGGGGGCAACCAGGCCATCAGGGGAGGGCCGTTGGGGGCGAAATCAGGCTGGCAGGGGAGGGCAGTTAGGGGCGATCAGGCAGGCAGGCAGAGGCAGTTAGGGGCAATCAGGCAGCCAGGCAGAGAGGTTAGGGGCAATCAGGCAGGCAGACAGAGGGTTTAGGGCAATCAGGCAGGCAGGCAGAGGCAGTTAGGGGTGATCAAGCAGTCATGCAGGTGAGCAGTTAGGAGCCAGTGGTCCCAGATTGTGAGAGGGATGTCCAACTGCTGGTTTAGGCCCAGTTCCACAGGGGTTCCCCGATTGGAGAGGGTGCAGGCTGGGCTGAGGGACCCTCCCCTCTGTGCATGAATTTCGTGCACCAGGCCACTGGTGTAAGTATAATATATTATTAACATTATCAGTATATTATTTTTACAGAAAATTTATAGTATTAGTTAAGAATAGATTTAGGCACAAATAGCTGCAAATGTAAGATAGCAATGATGTAAGTAAGCAGCTTATTTCTCTCAAATATTAAGAAAAAAAATCCATACGTAGCCAATGTCCTCTGATGTTTGGGACCAGGCTCCTTTGTTTTGTTTTGTTTTGTTTTGTTTTGTTTTGTGTTGTGTTGTGTTGTTTTGGGCAGTCTCCTGGGGTTGTTTTCACCTATGGTCCAAAATGACTGCTCAAACACTCTTTTTTTAAAAAAAATGTATTTTTTATTGATTTTTATTGAGAGGGATAGAGAAATAGTAACATCAATGAGAGAGAAACATCTATCGACTGCTTCCTGCATACCCACTACTGGGGATCGAGCCTGCAACCAGGCATGTGCCCTGACGAGGAATTTAACCCTTGATCTCTTGATTCAACCACTGAGCCACACTGACCAGACTACTCAAGTCTTCTTGCTTGAATTCCAACCAGGATCAAGAAGGATTGAAGGGGATGTGCCTTCCATTTACTAGTAAGCACAAGTTTTAGAGGTTACACATGACCATTTAGTTTGCATCTTCTTGACCAGAATTTATTTGTCCTTATAATTTAGCTTCAAAGGAGATTATAAAATGTGCTTTTTAATTTTGGGGGGCTAAGTGATGAGTCCAAAGTGGTGATTTTATTGAGAATGAAAGAGTATATTCAGAAACAACTAGTATCTCTCCACAAATATTTTTAAATATATTTTTATTATTGATAGTATTACAGATATCTCCCATTTCTTCCCCTGTCCCTTTTACCCCCCTACCCCTTACCCCAACCCCCCAGGTCTTCACTACCCTATTGCTCATGTCCATGGCCTATGAACATAAGTATATAAGTTCTTTTTTTTTTTTTCCTGCAAAAAGCTTTATTTCATTTGGTCCAATGCGTAGGGGAGGGCTTCAGGGTGGATAAAAGAATGGCTAGGGGTTTCGGGAAGAGGCTCAGGTAAAAGCCAGACGCCAGGGAAATGCAGAGGGGCCCCTCAAAGGCCTCCTAGTCATGCTTGAGGGTGAGCCTCTGGAAGGGATACTCACCCAGCCCCACCTGGGGGCCGGCTGCCTGCGAGGTGAGGCAGGTGTCGCTCATCTTCTTGATGAGTTTCACCTCCTCACCCCGGAAGTGGTTCTCCAGGAAGTCACTGAGCTGAGGGCGTGAAGCTCTAAAAGGGCCTGATTCAGGCTCCTCTCCAAGGCCAGGGTGGTTTCTATGGAGTCCTGAGTTTTGCCCACTCATCTTGGGGAGGCTTCAGCACATCCTGGAGAGAATGCAGCCACTGTGCTGGTTTTGCAACTTTAAGAGATGCTCAGCACCTTCGTGCTTCCTCTCTGCCAACTCCAGGAAGAAGTAACCCAGGCCCTCAAGAGCCACATCGCCTCAGTCAAAATAGAAGCCCAGAGAGAGGTAGGTGTGGGAGGCCCGCAGATGCAGGCTGGCCTGAGGCAGTTGACTGCTGCCTCCACGTCAGTGGGATAATTCTGAGGCATTTGGGAGCTCATGGTTGTTCGGCAATAAGGAGTGAAGGTAGAAAAAACAACGGTGTGTTGACTGGTCTGGAGATGGTTTTGAAGGTGGTGACTGGAAAAGGTTGGAAGGTGGCTGGAGGCTGGAAGAGGGGGCATCACTGGGTCTGTTCCATCCAAACACTGTTGAACGGAACAGTGACAGATCCGGGACCACTGAGGGCCAAGTATATAAGTTCTTCTGTTTATCTCTTCTCGTCCCCCCAACACAAATCTTTTTTTTTTTAAATATTATTTTTATTGATTTCAGAGAGGAAGGGAGAGGGAGAGAGAGAAACATCAATGATGAGAGAGAATCATTGATCGCTGTCTCCTGCACACCCCACACTGGGACAGAGCCCACAACCCGGATGTGCCCTGACTGGGAATGGAACCGTCACTTCCTGGTTCATTGGTTGACACTTAACCACTGAGCCACACCAGCAGGCCTCTCCACAAATCTTAACATTTTAAAGACTAGGTTCCTCAGTTTTCTCAATAAAGGTACATGTTCTTTGCTAAACTATTTTATTTAATTTCTGTTCTTACTATTGTGCTATTTTAATTCCCATGTATACAAAAAAGAATTAATGTGCCAAGTCATTTAATTAAATAATAAATTAGAATTAAAATATTAGCATCAGAACTCTAGTTCAAATGCTGGATTTAAACCTATGTAAGTTGGTTGAAGGGACTCCATTAGTGTCATAATTTACCAGAGGCTTTGAGAAAGGAAATGTGAATAGCAACTATGACAACAAATATCTAGCATTCAGCTTTTATTGAACTGGTGAGCTATTGACCCCGAGTCACCTGTTATAAAACTGCCAAAATAAGTCTTTGGATGTAAAATTGATGATCTTCTCTCCCCCCTCCCCCAACCCCAACCCCCCATGGTGATAGGGACTAAACTCCTAGAGACCTCATTCCGAATGCCAATCCTTTGTGTAACATGCCAAGCTTTGTCAACTGGCTCAGACACCAATGACAGATGTATATATAGAGAAAGCAGATTAATTATTGGCAACACCCCTTTGTTAACTGACATATCAGTGTGTATAGGAACATTCACTAGTTTGGGTACTAACATTTTCCTCACAGTGAGGCAACAAAACTGAGGTTTAGAGACTGACTCATAGTTTGGAATGGATGAAATACTTATATTCATTTACTCAACAATTTTTTTTTTTCAGAAAGCCTACTGTGTTGGGAATTATTTCAGACACTGGAAATGTGGCATTGAATAAAAGAGATAAAGCCCTTGCCCTCATAGAACTTATACTCTAATGACAGAGAATTGTTTGATGACGTCTGGCATCGTTGTCACTTTAGATCCGGTTCCATGGGTAAAGGGAGTGATTGTTTTGGGAGTTAAAGCACCTTTTGGGGGTGCAAGGGTGACATTTGCTTTGTAAAGTGAAGAGTTTTACCTGAATACCTGTCCATCTTCCGCTCCCCCACTCCCCAAGCAGTTGGTAGTCAATAATCTATCTCCCTCCTGCTTATGATTCAGGGAAGAAGGGAATAGTGAAAATTGTGTCGGATAGAATGGCAGTCACTGAGAATGCGTCTTAGCATGCTGGGCAAAGAATAAGACTGCTTTTTTCCCTACTGCAGAATGCTGGCTGGCTGCCCGGAGGCTAAGGGGCTCAAACAAGTTTATCTGAAAAATGGAATAAAAGCATTTCTTCTTGGCAATGGATTCATTTATTTATATTATTTTAAGTGGTTCCTTGGTCGGCATTTCTCCGTGGTAATTCAGTTTCTTGAATGGCTTGGCTCTACCTTTTCAGGGCTGCATTATCACAGTGTTAAACATGGAATGTAGGCTGTGGGGGTTTTGAAGAATTCTGACTCCAGATAGTTCCTACCAAGAATTTTATGTTATTCCTCATAACTTGATATCCATCCTTTAGATGAAGAAGCTGGATAGCACATTTAAAAATTAATAGAAATGTTACAGCAGAATATAAAGATTTATTTCTTTATGTTGAAAGAAATGGTCAGCCTCGTCTTACAAGTGATAGGTGTTTCAACTGACTATCTGAAGGCACATATACATGAGAAATCTCTCCATAATTCCTAATTCTAAGTTTCCTCCGAATATCCCAAATTATCTGAGAGAGTCATGGAACCCTTGCTATCACTTCTAATGACTTATTATGGTAAAGACGGAGTAAGAAATAATGAGTAAGAACATAAATTGAATGGATGTGCAATCTGACCTTTAGCTCGTGTTCAGATAAAGACACCTTAGTGAAGGATTGCCGATGGCAAATCATGTCTCAGTGATATGAAATCATTATTGATTTCAAAACTTTTAATTTTTACTTAAAAATTCTGATGACTATTTTTTGTTTGTTTGTTTGTTTTTCATACCTGTGTGTGCTGAACATTTGTTAAATAGTCCACAGATCCCTTAAGTTCAAGAAATACTACTCTAGAGGAACAGGAATAAGATGCATAAAGAGCAAAAGGATGAAGCTTGAGAAAAATTAGAGCTGGGCATGTAAAATTAGAGCTGGGCATGTAAAACTTCATTAGGGGGATAGTGGTGGGCCCAGGAAGCTGTTTAAGGACGAACTGTAGTGGTTACAAGAAGTAAACACTTTAGTTATCTATTAGGTAACAAACCACTTTAAAACTTAGTGGCTTGAAAGAATGACTCATTATCTCACAAATCTATGGGTTGACTGGCTGGATTTTTGCTCCACGTGGTTTTCAGTTGGGGGTTGATCACTCCATCTGTATTCAGTTGGGCTTAGCTGGGACCTGTTGGTTTTCCTGCGTGCAGTCCTTCCCCAGCTGGATTTATTTAAAGCTTGGCGGATGGGTACTGAGATGCTGTTTCCCAGAGATTAAACCCCAGAGCTTAAGTACTTGCATCTCTTACCTAAAAAAGGCACATGGCCAAGCCCACGATCGATCTAAGAGTGGGCTACACAAAGGGATGAGTCCTTCAGGTGCGTTTCCCTAGGATCCACCTAGGAAGCAGTCTGCCACAGGTGTGGAAAGAAAGGAGCTTCTGATTGAAATATGTGTATATCTGATGGAACCTCAAGAACTTGGTATCTTGAGAGATGGGACAAGTTTAAACTATGAAAGTTTGAATTAGACTATAAATGTGAGAAGCAGGATGTTTTAGGGTGGTGGTTTTCCGCTTGGGCTGCAGGCTAGAACTACTTGGGGAACTTTGAAAATTCCAAATACTTCGATTGCATCCAGGCCTATTCAATAAAGATTTCTAGGAGTTAACTCAGGGACAAGCTCTCTGGCAGGATTCCAACGTGCATTCAAGGTTGCGAATCACTGTTTTGGGGATATGTTTCTGTTGAGGTTGGCTTGAAGAAGGACAGCCATCTCTTTTCTTGGCATCACTGATAGATAATGTCTGCCAAATGTGCAATAACTAGAAGATCAAGCATGGCATTCTTTATGATTTTTGTTGGGCTCCCAGTATGACTTCTTCCACTTATTTCAGACACATCTTTTTTTCTGAGATATCATCTCCATTGTATTTGTCCTCTTCTCGGTATGCTAAATGGTTCCCATAAGTGACATTAAAGTATCTCACATGGATATATCTTATTTGAGTTTTCAGTTTTCCTTCTCTGATGTTCTTGTTTCCTATATATCGTGTAGACTTCTTATCATCCTCCTGTGTCTGCCTTTGTCACTCCAAGTTCTCTTAACCCTCCTTCCACTTCCCTGGTGCCTTTGTTTAAGCTGTGGGGCAGTCTCTCCTTATTGTCCTTCTTTCTCCTCATATTTTTATCACAATAATTCTTCATGACTGCAATTACTTAAATGATTTCTGTAATCCAACCCATTTTTAAAATGTTCTTTCCACATGGAATTAAAATTTGAATGCATACATTTGTATATCTGTGGTTGGACATACCTTTATGTTTGTGTGATGTTAATATATTTTGAACCGTCATATATGTATCTGATAAATCAAAACGTTCAGATAAGTATAAAATAAAAAAGGAAAACTTTATACATGCCAATCTATGACTTATTTTTATAGAGGAAATTATTAGTGGTTTATTGTGTTTCCAGAAAAGTGTTAGGCATATACCAAAAAGTATACATTTTAAAATATATAGTAATGAGCGGGGGTGAAGGGTGGGTGGAGGTGGAAGAGGATTCAGGGGGGATAAATGGTGATAGAAAAATAAAATAAAATAAAACATATAGTAATAAAATTAGCACAGTATGTATTTATGAACTTTATAAAATTTAACATATCTTAGAGATGTTGCCTCTTTTTGCCTTTTTTTATTTCATGGTATTTCATTTCCTGTCTATAGCATAAATTTAAATTATCTTCTCTTGGTAACATTAGCATTCTTTCTGGTTAACTATTATTTCAAATATATATCTTCATGTATATATATGAATATGAATATGAAGATATATATATCTTTAAAGGGGATCTAAGTACTAGAAACCTATGACAAGTATGATGCTAATATGATGGTTTGTACCTAGTGGGTTGTAACATTTTTGAATGCCAAGAATGAATTAAAATCTTTATGAACTGTGGATGAAAATGCCTTTACTTATCTGGATTTTGTGGGGATTTCCTCTTGTATACAAACAATGGAATAAATTACTAATGAAAATACAATATGATATGTAGTAGAATATTTAGGAAAGTCAAAAAAATTATACCTTATATAATGAAAAACTGGCTTTGAGCAGTATTTTATTATATTGTGATTAAAAAATCATGACTTTATGAATTACATTTCATATCTGGCCTGTGTAGTTTTCTTTTTAATATATTGAAGCTGTTTTATTAATAAGGAAATTTAAAAACTTTTAACCTTTTACTTTGAGGCAAATACAATTTTGGGGGGTTCATAATTAAACTTAGCTCTTCAATATCTTGCCATTTTTTTAGAGTAATGGAAAATGTGGAAAGCTGTATGTATTTTAGGATTTTAAGAAATATTTATTGTGTCTGGATGTATTATAGGATATTATAGGAGCGACCAGGCAGGCAAGCAGGTGAGCGATTAGGAGCGAAAGAGTAGCATGCTACTGTCTTTCCATCATTGATGCAAGTGAAGTTGCATGTTTAGTATGGACGTGAAACTGGAGGTGTCTGAACCACTTTGTTTTCATTTAGAAGTACAGTACCTGATTCTCTTTAGGGGAATTTCTTTCTGCCTATCATAGGGGAGCTTCCACATATCTACCAAAATTATTCACTGCCTTCTGTGTTCCAGTACTTGTACTAGATTTTTTTTTTGCAGGCTTTCTTTTATTTAATCTTTACAAGAAGTGTTGTTACTACATTTTATGACTGAGAAGAGTAAACCTCCAGTAGGTGAAGTCATTTGGCCATTGATGACAGACTTTGTTAGGGGCAGAGCTGGGATGCAACCTGACTCCAAATGCACAGTCACTGCATGCCCAAGAATGGATTGCAGCCAACAAGTCAAGATTCCCAAGATCTCATTTTAGTCATCCATCGTCTTCTGTAACCTTTGAGTGCCACTTGAGCTTCATGATATTCCAGGTGCCAAGCAGTGGAGTGACCACCTTTTATGGTTCTTACTTTAATGCAGAATTGCTCAAAGGCACACCATTCTTTTTGCTGAAAGGGTAGCCACTAAGTGAAAGCCAACTAAGTTGAGAGCAGAAGTAGCTCTTGATAATGGGAAGCCACTGAATGAGTCCTTCGAGTTGTCTTACTTTTAAGGGATTAGATTCTAGAGAAAGAATTCTATTGTGTGGTCAGTTCTAGGCTGGCTATTTTGGTTCCATTTCTTAAATTCTGCCAAAGGTTTTCTTTGATAAGGGGAGCTTGTATTTTTATGTGAGGACTAGAAAAATATATTATTATGGTTTCTTTAAAGTATAATTTCACACAGTGATGCCTTCGGTTATTTTTTCACAGTTTATGTGTATTAAAATATTTTAAAAACTTACCAGGCCAAAGACCAAGTGCTTATTTAGTTTTTATATTTAAGGCAAGGAATTTTTCCTTATTTCAGTTTTAATAAACTACTGTATCAAATCTGTATCTGACTTATAAATAGTGATAAGCCTTGTTTTAAATTTCATGATGCTTTGGAACATAAATAGAGCATATGGTGTAGTTATGATATCTATTACACATGTTGCCTTAGAGACATGATGGCTACATGACTCAGGTTTTCAATTTTCAAAATCCCTTGTTTACTCTCTTATGCTTCTGGGATGGATGTTGTCTTTGCCTTTAATATCTGAGGAAAATGTCTTATCTTGCCATTGAGACCACAATCTTCCCTTTTTCTTTTAATAAATAAGCATTACCTAATAAAAAATATTTTCTAAAGCTAAATCAAATAAACTGCTAGAGACTCAAAAGGCTTATATTAAGATAGAGGTAAACTTAGAGTTGAGCCTCGATACATCTCTAGGTAACTATTATTTGCCTTGAATTAGGAATAAGCTGTACATGGATTTTTTTAAGATGTCAATTACAGCAGCATGGGCATTGGAGTTTTATTTCTGGTGCCTTGGATCAGGCAATGACTTTTCCCCATTTGCTGTTGCTTTTAATGTTATATACTTTCTTTAGTACAGTATGTCCTCACTTAACGTCATCTATAGGTTTTGTACTACTTTGCCATAGGCTAATTGATATAAACATGAGTTAAGTTCAGATGCCATTTCATCAATATAATAATGAAATGACTTGAATGAAGGAAGGTGAAGACCTGCTGCTGATTAGGGAACTTCACTGTCAACTGTTTCTCTTGCTTTATTTGATGATTGGGATTCCTGCACTGCCCCTTGCCTCTCCTATGGTGCAACCCTATATCATAGCTATAGGATTTCTCCCTAGATATGCATCTCGCGCCTACCAGGAGCATAATGCATTGTAAACTATCTTTCACTGTTGACAACACCTCTGCTATTTGATCCGCTAAATCTGATCCAGCCAACACAAAGCCAGAGTACCCCCTATGTAAAGTTACCACATACAGATTGAGTTTGTTTTGTGTTTGTTCTTTTACTTTAGTTTTCCAGATTAAAGTTTTAACTCTGTCTGACTATTTTGTGTGACTGCATTTTTCAGGTCAGACTTATGGGCAACTTTGCCTGGATACCCTGATTTCCTGGCTAGATTAGCAAAAGACTCAAAACTCTTCAAACTATAGGAGTTGTTTTTCCCAAACAGATGCTAGAGTAGTTTCCAGGGAACTGAAGAGAATGGATCTTACAGAAAGCAAAAATGATTTTAAAAGGGTTATTAATCTTTATGAATTCATTTTGGAGGTAAATAATACATTTTTACTGTCAATAGAAAAAATTACTGACCAATGCTCACACTGTGGTTATTTGTTTGTTTGTTTGTTTTTAGGATATTTTATGTGCACATAGTACCAGACAATGAGCTCTGAGGAATATTTGGAGCATTGTCAAGCATAATACCTGTGCTTGAATATTGAGTCTCACGGACTTGGTGAAACCATGTAATAATATATACCAGGCCATTAATTCTTCAATTTATATATTTTAAAAAATATTTTTATTGATTTCAGAGAGGCATGAAGAGGGAGAGAGAGATAGAAACCTCAGTGAAGAGAGTCATTGATCAGCTGCCTCCTGCACGACCCCTACTGGGGTCCTAGCCCAAAACCTGGGCATATACCCTGACAGGGAATCGAACAGGGAATCCAGCTGGGCTTCAATATATATATATACTTTTAATGTGAGAAAATAATATGTATTGAGTAGAACAAATTTTCTCCCATAGTTATAGAATAGAATGATTTTCTCAATCTATATAATATACAGGAAGTGAATATTTGGTCTGTACTTAAGATATTTACTTTTCCAGAGACAGTTTCTTTTATGTGGGAAGATTTCTTCAAATTTCTGATAGGGTTTCCTAAGAATTTTTTTTTAAACCTTGAAAAAATGGCGGAACATACTACAAACCTGGATGTGAATATACTGACTTCACTCTAGACAAGTGGCTGCATGACTCACAGGCTGAATTTGACCTGCAGGTGTGTGTGTGGTGCATTTTTTACTTAAATTTGAAATATGCTTGGATGAAGCAGGCATTCTACACCTGAAAGAGTTAACTCCATCTTCTCTTCTGTAGCATTGCCTTGCTTCATTCATTTATTTTACCTACTTGACTTCTAGAACCATTTACAATTTTGTTTCATTGTTGTTTTTCATTATTCCTCACCTGATGATAATTTTTCCATTGATTTTTAGAGAGAGTGGAAGGGAGGAAGGTGAGGGGGAGAGAGCTAGAGAGATAGAGAAAGAAACATCAATGTGAGAGAGACACATCGATTGGTTGCCTCCTGCACATGCTCCAGTCGGGCTGGGGATTGAATCTGCAGCCCTGTTATATACTCTTGACTGGGAATCGAACCTGAGAACACCAGCCAGGGCTAGAATCATTTGCGTTTTTGACAATTTTTTAAAATCAATTTAAGAAGAACGGATGCATTTTATGAAATTTCAATTAATAAAATTGAATTAATCACCTGGTGGGATTTGAGGGGAAGAGGAATGAATTTAGAGCTCATTTGGACCTTTTCCTAAGTTAGAGAGAAAATGAAATAGAGATTTACCACCACCCAACTTATGTATTTATTTTTGATCCACACACCTACTTCATAGTATTTACCTGGTTTGGCTCTGGAGTAGAATCGAGGTGAATACATTTGTTCCTCTGGGTTGATGGTGCTTGTGCAGGTGGTTCCCAAAGTGTAGTCACCAGAGTGGCATCAGCATCACCGGGAAATGTTGGGGGAAAATCAGCCCCATCCAAGACCTACTGACTGAGAAACTCTGGGGTGTGTACCTGCAATCTGACTTTTCACAAGCCTTGCAGGGCGTTCTGGTGCTCTTTAAAATGGGAGAAAGGTTGGTCTATTGAATCTTAATACCGCAGTCACATTAGTAGAATAGAGTGTTGCTCCTTGAATCTAAGAAACCCGAGTTCTGGTCTTAGCCTCTTGCCAGTTGTGACCATGGCCTCTCTGTATCCCCGTTCCCTGATTATAAAATGAGGGAATTGTGTTCTGTGACTTTCTTCCAAATAGTTCAAGGCATTAATAATGTCAAACATCTTTGAGCTGTATAATTTCTCCTGCTATTGCTATGCAATTAAAGCTACAAAGCCTGAAAGAAGCATCATTTAATCTCCCTGATTTAAAAATGCTGTGGGAAATGGAGGGCAAGCTTTTGTCAGGTGCCCTTAGGCTACACACTAATAAAGGAGGAAATGGCCCTGAGTCTCCCCAACACCTGTGGGCCTTGATTCCAAAGACACTTGACAAGGACAGTTGAAATATTTAGTAGCACTTGATGTGCTGGAGTATAAAACCAAGTATAATTTAAGCCATTGAGAGCCCATTGAACTTGTCTAGCTAGTGCAATTGGTATGGCCAACAAATGGAGGAAGTAGTTAATATTGATGCTTTCCTGAACTACTTGGCATGTTTTAAAAACGAATGAATTATAGATTCTACTACTGTCAATGCGAGTTTGTTGTGTTTTTCTTTCCTCACAGACTTGATATTGTGCTCTCACTTCTAACATATTTCTGTATAGTTTATATTATATGATGAACAGAAAAACCTAGCAAGTAGTAGTTTATTAGAACAGTGAAACAGATGTAAAAGTTCTGCTTGATCTAATCAATACCTGATAATTCTTAGAAAGTTCCTTCTGAATCTAGCTGACTTGTGTGTTTTAAATAGTACACATGTTTTAAAAATGCTTACTATTCTAACTATAAAAGCATAAATACTCTTTATAGAACACTTAAATGTTATGGAAGTATGCATATAGAAAATAAAAGTCCCTTGGAATCTACTTCCCCTACTTTTGGCCACAACCCAAAGTAACCATTGTTCTACATTCCTTCAGGTTTTTTTCTAAATTGCGCTATTAAAAATATTAGTGCACTACACTCTCAATGCATTACTGTTGTTACACTTCATGTTATATGCACAGTCCAAGTTTCAATTCCTCTGACAAATTTAGGGCAGAATTCTGGTATATTGGTGAAATCTTTATATCCATCCTGCTAAAATGCACATATGAATGCCATCAAAAATAAAAGCCAAGAGGAACGAAAATAAAAAATAAAAAATGATTGAGGAAATAACCAGCAAACTAATGTGCCTCTAAAAACTTATGAGGTGGAAAGGTGCCCTTATGTAAAATGGGGTATTATGAGATTATAATAAGCGATTGATTGAAGTAAATGATTTTGCAGAGTTGGTTTAGGAATTAACTTAATGGTAATATTCCTGTAGGCAAGTCTTTGCTCTGTTGTTCATTGTATTTTCAAACTAATACGGCAATGTCCCTTCAGAATGTAGCAGGTTAAATTTCAGAACTGATCACCGTTTATTAAGTCAGTCAATAGATATGTTTTCAGATCTTCTGTGTTTTGAGCATGAACCATTTTGAGAGGTTTATGCAAGGATTTTATTTCTGTGCCCCATTGAAGGAACAGATCTATCATTCACACCTACTCACACCCCTTGGCACCACCTAGAACCAGCTCACACCCCACAGTCTACTCACCCCTCCCACTTGCATTAACCCCCGCTGGTCACTTAGCCTGCCCAGGGTCTCTGTAGCTGTTTTGTTATTGACCAAGATGTGTTTTAAAGAATTTTAATCTCTTGTGTGATTTTGGCAAACAGAAGTCCAAGCTCTGTTTTTCCTAACAAATAACTTGCAGATTGTCATGTTTCTGTCGGGAGAAGGAAAAACATCTAATCAGAACAGAATTGAAATGATATAAATGAGGCTCATTGTTTAGCAAATCGCTGGTGTTAGGTAAGAATTGCAGATAAGAATAGCCTGGGCCCTCTTAAGGATCAGAATAGGCACGTGTGCCTGTGTGAGGAGACCAGGCCTTTGTTAGTATCCTTTCTGAAATGGCTATTAAAGTAATTATAGTAATTTATAGAATTTTTCCCCTTCCATTTCAAAATGGGTTCCATTTTGTAATCTTTTGTCTTGAGGTCCTCAGTTGGAGTGTGTGTGTGTGTGTGTGTATGTGTGTGTGTGCGTGTGTATGTGTAAGCATGTGCTGGGTAGCACTTCTGTCGACTCTAGGAATTAATCTACACCCAGGCCGATGAGGTGTGGTGCTCACAGACACCCAGGGATGGCTTTGCCAGCTTTGCTGTCTGGAAGCTCTACTCTGTGAGAATAATAAGAGAATTGTACTGTACGATACTGTGTCTTAGTGGTTAATTATAGTTTGTCATACAACCATTGAAAATTGCTGTGTTTGATTTAAAGAGACATATTTCCTGAATGTCTAAAAATATATCCATTCACAGCTATAGCTTTTATGTTTATACTTTGTTTATGCATTTATATGTCACTGATGCTTATGTATTAGAATAGCAGTACTCCCCGGCCTGGGTTGCTCAGTGGTTGAGTTTCGACCCATGATCCTAGAGGTTACAGGTTTGATTTCTGATCAGAGCATATGCCTGGGTTTGGGCTCGATCCCCAGTGGGGTATGTGCAGGAGACAGCCGATTGATGTTTCTCTCTCATCAATGTTTCTGTCTGTCCTTCTCCCTTTCTCTCTCTCTCTCTCTCTCTCTCTCTCTTTAAAAGTAAATAAATAAATAAAAATATATTTTTAAAAAATGGCAGTAGTTTTTGTATATGACTTGTAGAGGGAGACTTTAAAAAATCTATTGACAAAAAAATTCTATTGACCACATAATATAGTACATGCTCATTGTGCAAGAATTGTAATTTTAGTATAATAGAAAAGAATTTTAGTGGCAGTCTTTTTCTGTATTTTGTATTTTTTTATGAAGTAGCTTCAATAGTTTTCAAATCCCAAGAATTCCTTATAGCAATTTATCTTTTTTTACTTTGTCTTTGCCTGAACAAAACAAATTGGTGCAAGTGACTTCCTTTTTAACAAGTGTGTATTGAATATGGAGATTAGACTGTCTCAATAAGCTTTGGCATCATTACTGTTTACCATAGTGGTTCATATTGTTTATATATAACTTACTTTTGGAATTTCACTAAATGAGATGTTTACCCTTATAATGACATTGCACACGCAAGAAGACATAGCATATGTTGTTTATCTTCTCAATTAGAGTCAGAACTGAAAGGGTTAAGGTTTTTCTAGTCTGTAGATCAAGCACTGTAACCACAGTAACCAATTTACTGTTGTTTGCTTACTCCTAGCAGAGATGGAAAGTCAGTGGTGGAAAAGTCTAATTCATAGACAAGCACACTGTGGTTGATCCCGGTGGGGGAAGATTTGGAGGCATAATTAACTATCTGTGGTTTTAAGACCTGTTGTTTTAATAGGACTACATGGTATTTTATTTTTCAGGTGGTTTGATTCCCCAGTAGCCAATCAAGTTTAATATAAAGGAAGTCTATACATTTTATAGTTTTCATTTTCATAAGGGAACGGTTGACAAGAATATTTTAAAGAAAGCAGAGGCAGAGATAGAATTGACAGCAAATAATAAAAAAATAAATGTAAATTATGGCATCTTCAGTTTCTCCATAAAATTACAGTAATTCTGAGTTTTCTAAAAAATGTGAATGGTAAGTTTCTAGTATTCCCATGGAAATGCAACAAATGGAAGATTGTTGTATTTGTGATTTGCATAAAACAACATGTGTTAACTGCTATCTCTAAAGGTTGTTGTGAAAAATAAATGGACATATGCTAGCTGGGGTGGTTATGCTATAGGGAAGAAATGCATCTTCAAATTAAATATGTGTTCAAAGCCAACTCCTGTTCCTTCTCAACTTTCTGCCTCACTTTGGATGCTTTATGAAGAAGGGGATTTTATTATTTTAACTTTATGTATTTTATATCAATGTTAAGATAATTTTCCTGTTATCTCTAGGAGAATTGGGTTTGATTGATATGGAAGATTAATAGTATATATGTATGTATATATATATATATATATATATATATGTATGTATATTTAAAAGTTTGTTTTTATTGATTTTTCGAGAGAGAGGAAAGGAGAGGGGGAGAGAGAGTAAAATCTATCAGAGAGGAACATCATCAATCGGCTACCTCCTGTTTGCCCCATAGTGGAGATCAAGCCTGCAACCTGGGCATGTGGCCTGATGAAGGAACAAACCAGCGGCCTCTTGGTTCCTGGGTCGATGCTCAACCATTGAGCCACACCTGTCAGGCCGATGTTATATTTTTAAATAATGTTAAACTTCTTAACTTTAACAAAGTGGTAAAAGATGACCTTCACTTTTAAAAGATCAAATTGAGTGTTTGGCTTTACCACTGAAATAGGAAGTTGGCTTCACCTTTGAAATCTATCCAGAAGCCAGATATGTCTTGTAACCTTCACTATTGCCTTGGACGGTAATACAAGCTGTCACCATCTCTCTCCTGGAGCACTGCAGTCACCTCCTAACCTCTCTCCTTGCTTCTCCTTTTATCCCCACTTCCTCTTTCCCTCCATGCCCCACACGCCGGCCAGAATGACCTTTTAAAATTATAAATCTGATTATGCTCCATCCTGCTCAGAACCATTTAATAGTTTTCCAACTCACTCGGAGAAGTCTGAAGTGTTTATCCTGGTATGGATCCTGCCTGCCGCCCTAGCCTCATTCCCCTGTTCATCCCATCACTCAACTCCAGCCACAGTAGCTTCACTGCTATGTTTTTGAACTTGTCGTTTCCCACATAAGAGCTCTTGTACCTTTTGTTTCCTAATCCTGGATGGTTCTTCTTCCAGATATTTGACAGCTTCCTAGTCTGTCCTGATTTCTGCTTAGATGCTTAGTCTATTTGGGCGGCTATAGCAAAAATACCATAGATCGGACGGCTTATAAACAACAGAAATTTATTTCCCAGAGTTTTCGAGGTTGGGGAGACCAAGATCAAGGTGTTAGCAGATTTGGTGTCTGGCAAGAGCCTGCTTTCTGGTTATCCCTGTACTTCACATGGCAGAAGGGACAAGGGAGCTCTGTGGGTCCTCACTTACTCTTCCATCATTTCCCAAAGGCCCCGGCTCCTAATACCATCACAACGAGCATTAGGCTTCAGCATATAGAATCTGCGAGGACACCGAGCATTAGTCTTCAGCATATAGAATCTGGGAGGACACTGAGCATTAGGCTTCAACATATAGAATCTGGGAGGACACCGAGCATTAGGCTTCAACATATAGAATCTGCGAGGACACCGAGCATTAGGCTTCAGCATATAGAATCTGGGAGGACACTGAGCATTAGGTGTCAGCATATAGAATCTGGGAGGACACAGACATTCAGTGTGTAGCATATGCTGTGTCCCCAGAGAACCTTCCTGCACTGCTGTCTCACATGGGACCTCCCTCGCCCTTGATCTTGCTTTATTTTTCTTCACAGCACTTACTTCTCTCTGAAATTTTATTATATAAATTATGTCTTCTTCCCTCCTTTAGAATATAAGATATGTGAGGATGGGGAGTTTTTCTTTTGTCCTCCTCTGAATTATCAGTACCTGCTTGTGGCATATAATAGCTGATAAGCAAAGAAAAATAAAAGAAAGACTCATGGACACAGAGAACAGTATAGTGATTGCCAAAGGGAAGAGGGGGTGGTAGGAGAGGGTAAAGGAGACATACTATAATTGGTGATGGAAGGAGATTTGACTTGGGGTGGTGAGCACACAATGCGCTGTACCAATGATGTATTATAGAACTGTACACCTGGAACCTACATAATTTTATTAACCTATGTCACCCCAATAAATTTAATAAAAGCTGATGTAGTTGTTTAAAAAGGAATATTCAAAAGAACTAAGCTTAGGTATAGAAACGACATTTTCAAATAGGTGATCAAGAACATATTTGAAAAGCAAGTGGGGCTGCAGTTAGGGCTCAGCAAACGCTGGTCATCTTAAAGCTCTTAGATTCATCATTAGCTCAACCCTGTCCCTAATGTTTTCTCTCCCATTGGTGCTTAAACCTTGTTCCTTTTACTTTATGAATGCTTATTTCTTGGAATCAGTTTTTAGAGTAATGCTTTTTGATTTATTACCTGAAAAATGGTTATCATAACTTTGCATAAGCCCTGCCATGAGGATTTTACCATTTTGTATATTTCTAAAATCCACCCAGTCAGAATTTGTCCAATACCTCTTTCATCTTCTATGTCTCCTTCAGTATTACTCTTCAATAATTTATACTTGGGAGGAAGGAGGAATGGTGTGCCTAATACTTCCAATAGGAAATTATGGCATTTCCCCGCACTTGCAGAGATTAGTAACTCTTTCCATTTACGATCATATTCTAGGAAGAAATAATTTACTGAGTGCTCTTTAAAGACCCAAAGATGCCAATATATATCCTCAGGATGTGTAATTTCCTTTCATATTGTCAACAGAAATACCTATTGTCTGAATTTCTGGATTACAGTAACCTTGAGGTTTTCCATTCTGCTTCAATTATGCTTAATGGAGATGATATTGTTGGATAACTTAAAAAAATCCAGTGGTTAAAGTAATTTAGTTGGTAAACACTCAGAAGAGAACTCTCATATAGCAACTATCAGGAAATGAGATGTACTGCATAGAAGTATTTTCTTTCTTTTTTCTTCTTTGTCTGTTTTTTTTTTTTTTTTTTTTTTTTTTTTTGCTATGAGAACATCAAGTACTAAACTTGGGCAGTTTTATCAAAATTTCCTTCTTAATGAAGTCTGTTCTATTAAATATTGATCACAGTTATAGCTAATAATGATACTAATAGTAATTGAATGCTTATGTGGCAGAAACTATCCTAGGTTTTCACATGTCATCTCTTCTTGTCCCCAAAACATTTATAAAATGCTTCTTATTGCCTTTATTTTGAGTGGAGGAAAGGAAGAGTTAATTAACTTGTCCTTGGTTATGCAGATGGAGATGGTGAGTCAGGACTTGAATCTAAGAACTCTTAACTCTCAAACCCAGAATCTCAACCCAAGGAAACCTCATGACTAGGCTGAGGTTCATGACAAAGCCCCTATTTTTTCCATCATAATGAAGTGATGTCCTCAGAGTGTGTAAGCCTCTTTGTTCACCTCCCATTTTAAAGCCCCAGATAGTGAGTAAGTCTGCTGACTTAGCTATTATTTGGCTGTTTCTTAGGGCCTTGGTTTCTAGCAAGTGCCTTCAATGTGTAGACTCTGTTAGTTCCCTGCCACCTGAGGAGAGAAATCAAATGAACAACATGGTTAAATAAGCAAGACTAACTCGTACTATTTAACATCGTTTTGGCCTGCATGTACCTCTGCTTCTCTTGGGGGAGATTTTGTAACAGCATCTCTCCCTAAGCCCGAATGTTGGAGTAAGGAGCATTGGCATAGTTAGCGCTCATAGTCAAAATTTACTTTTCTTTCCCTTGTTTTGTCAGCAGAAACTCTGGAATTTCTGTGGCTTTGCTAGCGAGAGAATGCTGCCAGTAACCAATTATGTGGTCTGATAGTCTTCTAGCAGAAAATTTTGTTATTATTTGACCTTTTCTGTAGGAATATTATTGAATGACACAATCTCTTGAGAAATTTTGCTGAAATGATGAAAAATACTCTTCAGATAGCAATTACAGTTGTTGATATATTTTCTAGCTTTGGGACTAACATAAGTGAGTACAAGGGGAGTTGAAAGCTTTGAGAGTTTGCAGGAGTGGTTTGATAGGATGACAAGCATTAATTGAATAAGATCTTTAATATGAGGGTGATTTATTGAAAATAGATTCTGAATGAACTTGTTAGCTTCAGAGGTAAGATAATAGAATAGTTTTCAGGTTACCTGTTGGAGCACAGAATAGATTATTAGTGATAGAATATCTTTATCAGGCTGTGGTAGTCTGGTTTTCAGTAATAATATTTTGTCATTTTAGTTACGTCTTAAGTAGGCAAGTGTCCATTTCTCAAAAGCAGACTTGTATGCAATATTTATGACTTGCTTTTCCAAGCCTATTTCTTTTTTTCCCCCATAGACAAAATGTAATTGTGAAACTTTGCCTTTTGTATAATAAAACTTGGCTACCATCCTATAATGAGACATAGGGAAGTGGGAAGTTTGCTAACCATTGCTGTGGGCTTGAGCAGCCAAACCACAGAGCCAAACCACAGAGCCACTATGGTAGGAATTTAAGTTGATCCAAAGGCAGTAGAGAGGGTTTGAGAAATTGGGGGTGTGCAGTCAAGGAAAGTGATGCCTCTTTTGTCTCCTTCCCCTAAGGAAGGAAATTTTAAGCCAGATGAAGAGGATTATGTTAATCTTTAGTTATGGCTAAGGTGGGATCCAGAGAGCTCCAGGAGAGGGCTGATATAATTAATGAGGGCGAGTAAGTAGGAGTTTGCATGTGATAAGGGAAAGGGAAATGAGTGGATGATAATGACCCTGTGAGAAGAAGAAGGAAGTCAGAGGTTTATCTCTGAACATTGCATGAGGCACCCTTGACAGCTGCTTTGCCAAGTGGAGATGATAAATAAACTCAGTGATCTATTCTATTCATTCATGTGTGGAGAGAATCAGCTTTCAAATTAATGAAGACTAATAAGAATCAAAGTCCTGAAAGACAACTCTAACCAAGTTGCACAGAACATTATCAGTTTATCCAGGACTGATTAAATAACTTTGATGGTTATAAAGCATTTGAAATAAGAATAGACAACTAACTGTTTCTTCTTTGGAGCTACAACTCATATGGACATTTAAAGGATTAAGATATTCGGAATCTATTTTCACTTGGTTAACACCCAGGTCTCCTGATTTCAGGCCAGTACTCTTTCTAGCACACTACTTTGTTATGTGTGTCAGGGGAAAGGAGAATAATGGAAGGAAATATGAAGGTTTATGTGAATTTAAAAGAAAGTTGCTAAACCATGTCTTAATCCAGTGATGGTGAACCTCTTGAGCTTGGCGTGTCAGCATTTTGAAAAACCCTAACTTAACTCTGGTGCCGGGTCACATATAGAAATTTTTTGATATTTGCAACCATAGTAAAACAAAGACTTATTTTTTTTGATATTTATTTTATATATTTAAATGCCATTTAACAAAGAAAAATCAACCAAAAAAATGAGTTCGCGTGTCACCTCTGACACGCGTGTCATAGGTTCGCCATCACTGCCCTATACAGTGGGCCCTGCCTGCTTCATCAGGTTTTTCTCAAACATTTTACTCTGTCTTTGTAGCTCCAGCTGTTCTGCCTCTCAAGGCTTCATACCCGCTCCTTCTGCACATGCATTACCTCTGCTATGATGCTTTAGCTGCCCTTTTCACTGGCCACCTCCTTCTCCCTTGTAGGCTCTGATTTTTCTCTCATCACTGCCTTCCTGGATACCCTTGACTGGGCCTGTCCTCTGCCTTTCATACTTCATTGTCCTTATACAGTTACTTGTTTAGAGAATTAGGCTCCATGACAGCAGGGATTATTTCCAGGTTTTTAAATGACTAAATCCCCAGTGCAGTGCTTAGTCCATAGCAGCTGTTTAACAAATATATTCTAAGTAACAGAAGTGACATGAATTGGTTATATGGGCCCTTATGAATACTCACTTACTGTCTAGTAATTCCTATTTCTTATACCTATCAATTAAACAGAACATAATGAAGGTCATGTTTGAGTTGACAGTATTTGAAGGTCGGAATAAAGTCATACATAGGATATTCTGTTGATCTGATGGGAAAGTGTAGGTCAGAAACTTAGAGAACTGAAGACTTAACTTGTCTGGTACTTTTCGCTTTTTCTCATTTCCTACCAACCACCGTATTGCTTGACCATACCACAGCAGTAATACCCTGTTCAGCAGTTGCAGGGTCCCATGGCTGACAAGCAATAGATTGGTTGGTATTGGATCTAACTCCCAAGACTGGGGTTAGCCACTTACCTATTGAAATCGGGTATCATCAAGTACGCAAAAATGTCTGTAAGCTGTAAAATGCTAACCAAAGTAAGGCCTAGCATGCAGATGATATATCCAGTTTGCTCTTTGAAGTAACTATAAACTCTGTATTTTATTGAATAGTGGAGAGGAGAATAGTGTGTTTTTGTATATAAAGCAGCATTGAATGAATCAAGTTGTGCTATTTTGCAAAGGCTTCATTGTGATTGTATGGCTGTATTTGCCAAGCGGAGAATTCCTAATTTCTTCTGCTGGGAGACTCCCAAGGAGACATTTATGTTAGTAAATTTGCAAACCTGAATTTTAAAATTTAGCTCTATTTGTATTCTGTATCTCTCTGGGAGGTATTTAGTACTTTATGAAATTCTGCGCTTTTACCTCCTGCTAAGGGTTTGAGCTCTTAGCCTAATTAATCATTAAGTGTTGTCAGTCTATCATGATGTGGTTAATTATCAGAGAGAATGTATGTGTTTCAGACAGGCATGACCCTTTCTAGGGTAACTATAGAAACCTTAGCAGTACTAGTTATTATCTAAAATTATAGAATTTGGTTTTAAAGCATTTTAGCCTTTGATAGTTAGGAGCAAATAATTAAATAATGGGTTATAATCTAGAAAGAAAGAAGAGCTTGCATGAAACTAAGATTTTAAAGCAATTTATACATAACAGAGATGTGTTCTTAATAATTTATAAAAAATAGAAATGTGTTCTATAGGATATTTCTGACTATAACTTAAAAGGCTTTTATACCAATTCTGTATATTTGTCACAGAGCTTTTTCACAAGCTATCTCCCCACCCTGAAGAGTGTTTAGAACTATCCTAATACAAGTCTGCGGTAATTCTTTCATTTGGTACAGTGACTTTACATTGCATAGACGCTGAAAATCTGAGTGGAAAACAGTTGAATTTGGGAATATGTATATATCCCCAAATTGGCATTGCAAAATGTTACTGGTACATTCGTGAAGTCATAGCTTTTAAAAAAAAATATTTTTTTTTCTTTCCTATTCTGAGAAATTCCATCTAATTCAGAAAGAAAAAATATATCATTGCACTTTTTAATATGAAGTTTAACAGGGATTACAGTCTGAACAGGGGTGAACATTAACATGGAAAGTGTTCTGTCCTTAGTATATTATCTTGTTCAGGGAAAAGGTAACTTCCCCTCTAGAGGAGGCAGAGCTTAAAGTGTGCTCTCCTCTCTCATTGGTAGAGTGGGTTTTAGTGATATGTAACAATAGTGATTTATTTTCATGTTATAATACCTAAACAAGCTTACTTTCTGTCTTTTAGCTCAATTATAGAGTCTTGGGAATTTATTAGAGCAGATTATTGCATTTTAGGTATAATTAAAAGTAATGTAAACAACAAATCACAATATTGGTGAGTAAAAAGTTGTCTCAATTTAATTCTATTAAATTTTTTAAACTCAAATTGTACATGTAAACATCTCTACTTGAGACTTGTATCATTTTGCCTACTCATTTGTACTGCACAGTGTAATTATTAAAATTAGTTTATTCCCACAATTGTTTGTATTACAAAGTAAAACTAGCTTTAATATTGATACTTTACTTTTCAGATCAAAACAAATATTTTGGCAATAGGAATTAGCTGCCAATGTAGTCAATGTTCAGCAATGGCAACCGTTGCAACTATTATGTTCCATTGTTGATTTTCAACTAAAAAAAAAGTGTATTTGTCAGAAATGCGAAGTACTATAGTTTAGTGATTTATTGATTTAAAAATAGATGCTTTTCTCATGGTTTCTAACCTTGTGATACATTCAATAGGAATGTATAATGGATACAGCTAACCTGAAACTAGTATTGGCTCTATTTTTGTTACTGTATTTTTATTTTTGTTTTTAGTATGATTCTGCTTCTGTGAACCAAAGTGCTTCACAGGCTGTTGTTGTTACTGTGGCATCATGAATCATGCCATTTCAAATGTCTTAGTATGTGTTAATAGCTTTTTCAGCTTTGATGATCAGACTCAGCTCTTAATATTTATCCATTTTCTTACTTTACAAGTTTCTAGGCTAATCATGCTGTTAAAAGTTTGCTTGATGAGAAACAATACAAATTAAATCTCTTATTTAAAACAACTGAAGTCACAGATTTTGTGAACTGAGAGCAGAGCGTGTTACTCTGTTTTGGAGAGTGTAATGTCACTGGTTTCGTTAACGCCAGCATGTTGATCAGCCTCATTATCTAAGAATGTCTGGTTCTCCAGCATGCTACAGCTGCGAGTCCCCTTTGTCTCCGCAGTGACTGTCTTCCACACTGCATATGCATGAGTGAATGTTTTTTCATATTCGTAATTCACTTATGAGTTTCATTCCTTGTGAAAATGATACTGTTTGCTAAATATATATTAAGACACTCCTGGTTGTTTATCTGCTTAAATAAAACCACAGCACTCATCCATCTGTACCATTTAAATCAACCACGCAAAGAGGAAATTCAGAGCAACTAAAGCCATTTTTAATAATTCCGCAAAAAAAGTAGTTCTCCACCATGTCTTTTAAATTAGGCAATGCATTATTTATCCCTTTTTTTACAATTTCCTTATATTCCCGTATGAAATATGAATATTTTAATAAAATTTATTAATTTTAAAATTTTTATAATATTGGTTACTAATAGTAATTGGACCCACAATAAATGCTGTTTAGTTCACATTACATCTGACAAGAGGAAAGGTGATATTCCAGATCTGTGGTTGTGCTTTGAAAATTTCTGTTCCATAGAACTGTTGTGGCATTTTCCTTTTTAAGTTGGATTCAACAAGAAAATGTCTAACGCACAAACTCTACTTTCATGCTCAGCTGGGCTGGCAGTGAAAGAATTTTGACTGAGTTGGCAACCTGTTTTGTCTCACAGTGGCTTCATGTACGAGCTCCTCCCCCAAGGGAGCCGGTTAAGTTTGGAACATGCTGGTGGCGTTGTGGAATGATCAACCCTGACCTGAATGGAGAAACCTGGGATAGTCATACTCAGTGGGTATTAGTCAGGACCGGTTTGGGGTGAGGCCCCTCTTCCCGGCTTATAGAAGGCCGCCTTCTTGTGTTTTCATATAGCCTCTGGGCACACATGGAAAGAGATCTCCAGTGTCCCTCCTTCTTAAAGGACACGAATCCTCTTGGGCTAGAGCGCCACCCTTACAGTCTCATTTAATTACCACTCGAAAGGCCCCATCTGCAAATACAATCACATTGGGGAAGGGAGTTAGGGTTTCAACATATGAATTTTGGGTGACACAGTTCAGTTCATAGTGCATTGTTGATACATAAGGAACACAGACTGTGTGCCAAACACCTATCTTTGGGCATCACATAAATCATAAGTGGAGTGAGTTATTCAAGTTGCAGAGACCAGTCTATGGTGCTCGGCATAGCCTGGTAATATGGGATCTTAGGGTCAGGACACTCTGGGTGTATTTGTTTACATAGACGTCATTTACTACTTGAACTCCTTTATTTTGGATTCTGAAAAATGAGTCTCAAACAAAGAATAGCCTCTCCTGTGCTAAGGTGCTTCCTGTTCGCCTGTTGTTTGTTTATTGGATTTGGCTCCTTTCTGTGAATCACTGGAGCTCAAGGCCCAAGTGACCTGCTTGCACCCAGACTCCACACAGTGGCCTGGATTTACTGCCATTTCCTTGGATGGCGATAAGCTAAACATTTGAAAAATTACTGCATCTCGGGGCACCGAAGGAGGTCACCGGAGCTTAGTCGAGCTAATAAGGTTTTTTTGTCCTATTTATTTTCCCTTGTCACTGTTGCTCTGGGCTCCTAAGGAATTTGTGAAGAGTATGGCTCTTTTTTTTTTTTTTTAACTTAAAAGAAAAAAAAATCTACATTGATTTTTCTTTAAGGAGCAAATAACAAAACATCACATCTAAAACAAGTTAGTTCAGAGATGGTACATGACAGTCCCACCAATGCAATGAAAAACTGTATTCATCATAATAGAGACACTCTCAGCATCAAATACTGTGAACACTGCAAGCATTTTGCTCCCGTTCCCAATGTAATAAAGACAAAAATATCAATAAGACTAAAGACTATTTTCCAGCCACAGTCTCTGAAATGATTGTGACTCAGAGGACTGCTTAGCTCTCTGGGCACAGAGGCCGTCAATGTTTTGTTTTAAGTCCAGATCTACTAAACAGACTGGTTTCTTGTTTGTTTGCACAGCTTTTTGCATCATTTCATCAAATTTGAAAGGATATATTTTCTTTTAGGCAGCCTGGGGGTCACTCAGCATATGTTTTTGAATCCCTGTGATTTAAGGAACGCTGCTCAATTCAGAGTGCTGCTGTTTCTCACCCTTGTGACAAGGGATCCTTCTCCTGGGGTGTGTTTAACCTGCTGCCGGGAATGCATCCCTCAAAGTACCGGATGTTATATTTCAGTTTTTATCTTACCCTTTCCCCTCCTAGACACTGCTTAACTTTTGTCAATATCTCATGTGTGAGAGGGAACATCTCCCTAAGTATCATCAGGTGTTGAGGCAGGAACATTAGGAGAAAGTGTAGTCCCAGCCCTATCGTCCAAGTCGGTATATAGTCTCGGCACCATGGCATGGAAGGCGGCAATTCCGGAAGGCCACCTGTAACTCAGTGCTGAGCTTTAGCTGGTTAAATCTGAGCCCCTCTCAGTGAACAGGGTTTCTGGAGAGCAGATGTGATGTGAGCACGAGTAGCCTTGTTTTCCCTTGACCACATGAGTGAGGGAGTTTTGCTGTCTTCTCATTTCAGTGGAGCCATTTCATGTTTAGATATCAGGATTTGGGACCCTCAATATATCCTTGATTGGTATAATTAATTCTTTTCTACCACTTTTCAAGGAGAAAACATATTTCTAAATTGTCAATTGCCTTAAAAGCAGGGGTGGGGAACATCTGGCCCTTGGGTCACATAAGGCCTGTGAAATCATTTGGTCTGGCCCTTCCACGGCATTAGGGGTGAGTTAATTAAATGTTTGACCAAATACAGCAGGCTAATTTTTAAGTTGATAATTTTGTATGGCCCCAAATGATGTTATAAATGTCCAAATGGCTCTTGGCAGAAAAAAAAGGTTCCCCACCCCTGCTTCAAAGGAAAAGAACTTTGGGGAAGAACCTCAGCACTGACTTTGATGTTGTGTGTTCTCTGTCTCTCCTGCTGACCTTGGGTGGGTGTCTCCTCCTCAGGTTCTCTGTCTTGGCAGAGTGTGGCAATTGACCTGGGTTTGTCCATTGATCCTGCTGGACTGAGCTCCTTGTGGCATTGTGACATTCATTTCTGTACATCCATACAGTTACTTCTCTGTCGTAGATGTTTAATACATATTTTATGAATAAATTTGCTTTAATAATTACTCCTGAATGATTTATGTATCAAGTCAGGGATCAATCTTCTTTTCTAATGGTTATGCTTAGAATTCAAAGTATCCATTCGAATACCCACTTGCATTTTACTAGGTGTATGAGGTTGTAAAATGCACATACATTACTGGAGCCTGTTACTTAGGAAAACCAAGCACCCTAATCAGAGGGAATGGCTAAGATATGCTGATACTGGACAAAGAAATGAGTCACCCCCTTATCTGACATTCTACATGAGCATTATCTACAGGATGCATTCTCCATTAACAGTTCTGCTTCATTACTTCCTAAGGTCTGTGAAAGTCCCCTGCTATAGGCAGAGGAATAAGCCTAGAATGTGTAAAGGTAATGATGAGGTATCTGCTCCTCTGTGGGTGATTTGTGATGCACATAGTGGAATTCTTTATCTGATTTGTTCTGTTGAAAAAGTAAGCCATCCAGGTGCAGATGATCTTTTCTCATATTATATAAATTATTTAAGGCCCAATAAATTGAATAGCCTTTAGATGACCCATCATTTCTGACAGTAAGTTTTCTTTTAGAGAAAAAAAAAATGTGAGACTCTCAGAAGGGAATCCTAGGTTCTAACTCCAGATCTTCCCATAAGTGTGTCAGATCCAGCATAAGCACTTAAAAGCTCTGGGCAATGGCTTCCTCATCTAAAACTACTGAGGTGAGATGTACATAAAAATAGGAGAGGACAAAATACATAAATTATGATGCAGATTAAAGTAATAGAAAGATGCTTCTGGATATATTTTTCAAAAACACAGATCATAGTATGTTTGAATGCATTTTATATAGTATTATTACATGATGTAGAACATTTCCTTTTTTTTGCTGTTACATGAATTAAGATAGATTTTCAGAATTAGATAAATTTGTCATCTATTCACTTACATTTCTATTACTTACCTTTGTTAAACAGTTGCCATGTTCTATTATTAAATGTAGTATACATATATTTTTTAATATGTTTTTATTGATTTTAGAGAGAGAGGAAGGGAGAGGGAGGGAGATAGAAACATTGATGAGAGAGAAACAATGATTGCTGCCTCCTGTATGCCTCCTACTGGGGATTGAACTTGCAACTTGGGCATGTGCCCTTGACTGGGAATCCAACCAGTGACCTCTTGGTTCATGGGTTGATGCTCAGACATAAATGGAGTATATTTTTTAAGTAGGTGAGATGGTTTTTATTTTGTGACAAATTATTAGTATTTGTAATTTAAAAAGTATAATAATTATGACAAACACAATGTTGTAAGAAATTGGAAGATATTTGATATTTATTTTAAACTAGAGGACTGGTGCACGAAATTTGTGCACAGGGGTGGGGGGGGGGGGGGAGGTCCCTCAGCCTGGCCTGCACCCTCTCACAGTCTGGGATCCCTTAGGGGATATCTGATTGATGGCTTAGGCCCACACCCTGAAGTCAGCAGTTGGACATCCTTAGTGCTGCTGCAGAGGTGGGAGAGGCTCCCGCCACCGCCACTGAGCTCACCACCCATCAGCTGGCATCTGGCTGAGCAATCCCCCCCCCCCCCCCCCCCCGCATGGGAGTGCACTGACCACCAGAGGGCAGCTCCTGCATTGAGCGTCTGCCACCTGGTGGTCAGTGCACATTATAGTGACCAGTAGTTCTGCTGTTCGGTCGATTTGAATATTAGCCTTTATTATATAAGATACCTTAGAAGAAATAAGACTTATGAGTCGCATGCATGAAACAACTATACACTTGAGGAAAGTAATATTGTAAAGGCTTGATTTTAATTTTGTAATGAAGCAGGAACTATCAGGAGAGCTATCAAACAATATTCCCCAGTCAGTTTATGAAAACTAAATGTTTAAACTTTAAATAATTCCTAACACTAATCTTTTTATTCTCAGAAATTTGAGTTGATCATGCTATTATTGCCAATAGTAGTTTTAGCCCTCCATTTCTGTAACTTGGTGAAGGTTAATTTTGATCTTGTAATGGTTTGGAAAAATAGAGGTATGGAACAATTTAGACCTCTTGAGTTTCATCTTTCTACTTTTTTTTTTTTGGTTTTAAGTTGGTTGCTTTGCAGTTAACAAGGTGGGGGTGGCACTATTCCAAAAACTTTCCTTGCAGTCCTGGGAGCCCCAAATTCTACCTTATATATCTTTTATCACAAAGGTTTATTTTTGTGACTCCTCCGTGGAAGTTACTTAAGTCAAACCAACCAAGCCTTTGAGTTATTAAATATATCCAAGCTTTGTGAATTATTTTGTTTGCAGTTAAGGTTCAGAGAAGAAATAGGGACCTATATGTAACAGAAAGTCCACTGGGTTCTAATGTTTACATTTTAGTACCAGCGACTGGTTTCAATAAATTTTCTAACATGGAGTTGACATCACCAAAACACTATCTAAGAATCTGCCATTCACAGTCTCTGTAAGAGAGAATGAGGTTTTCCTAGTCATGGCCTCTAAGGTATTGTTGTTTTCTTACTTGTTATTTAGTGTTTGTCAGTGTCCTGAAGGATTTAAAAATTGGAAGGATGTCCTGAAGTTTTATGACTTAAGTTTATAGTATAAGAGAAAATACTCATCCAAGAGAAACTAGAAAGTAAAACCTTCTTTATCTTGAATTGGTGCAAGCTCAAAGGCTTTTCTTTAGTCACCTGACAGCTGCGTGGACTAGAACACGTGAGTACAACAGTGAAACTTCTAACTTGCCCCCTATCAGAATGAAAATGATAGCAATTCACTCCCCATTTAAATTTAGGCCTCATTTTCTATAGTATTAGTTCATAATACCTTCTATAGCATTGTTTCCCATTGACGATGTCTTACCCATATTATATCATACCCCTCCTATTTTTACTATAAGAAAATTTCCATTCACAGTAATCTTAACATAGTATTTCATAATAACAAGTCATTTATAACCTTATCATAGCAGTAAGTAAACACTGGCTGTTTATTGAATGAATTCCTAAAATAATTCTCACTTTCCATTTTGCTTTCTGAAAGAAGAATTTTGGAGATTCAAAGGATTGTAGGAGTGGAATTTATCTCTGAAGCCATTCGGATAATGAGGCTCAATTTGCAATTGCAGTAAGTGAGACTCCTTTTCAGCGACTCACTTGAGGATAGTAAGTTCATGGCAGTGATAACTATAGATCCCAGTTTTCTGGATACTTTCCATTGCAGTCCTCTTTTTAAAGTATATCTGAATACCTTACTCTGAAACCAAGGGTTGTACCAGTTATTAGATTTACAAGGGTCAGGGCCATTATATCATTGATCTTGTCTATATATTTGTTATTATTACATCCAGATTATTAGAGTATAGAAAATGGAAGTGCATAATTGTGATTTTTCCACTATTCCTGTGCCTATGCCTATTTATTGATCCACAATTACTTCTGCCCTTCAGTCCTGAGAGCTGGAAACTTTGTACTGGGATGCTTTTAAAAGTTCTTTCATGTTAATAATCCTTTGCCTTATAGTGCCTGAGACTTACCGTTATCACATTTACTAAAGTGTGTACAAGGGTATGGTTTCAGAAAGAATGCTAAACTATATCTTTTACATTTAACAGAAAGTTCTTTGGAGCTAACGCCCTTGGGATGCCTGATAATGAAAGTCAGAAGGATGTTAAAAATCTAATTTAGAAAGACTTCACCAATTTGGTAAATAAAAAATTCTGAATAGTGAATCTGGTAGCAAATATACATTTATTAGATTTTTGATTGGTTATGGATATGTGCTGAACTTTATGGGTAAAGGCACAAATATCAGAACATATTGTATTTCTTCTCCTTTATATTTTTCCTAAAGTACTTAAAATATTATCCCTTTGAACCAGCTTCCCTATTTTTGCTTATTAAAGAATACAGTAATGATGGCTTTAAACTTGAAATCTTAAATTATTGGGAGCAGAGCTTTTGCATTTTTTATCAAGTTCTATATTGACCAAAGAACAATACTATGTACCCTTTATTTTCCTAGTGCTTTATTGTAAAGAAAACCAGACAAAGCCCAGAATTTCCTCTTGAAATAAGGCTGCTTTTTTTGGTCAATAGCTAGAGATGCTGAAGAAAAAAACCTGGAATTTAGGATTTTCCAACATATAATCACATATCCTCTCTCCACCACTGTCCATCCTTTTACCTCCTGAACACTGCCACTTATACCCAGCACCTCTTGTACTTCAAATATCACACATAAAATGCAAACTCAGTCCTATAATGAAGTACTAGACATTCTTAAGTAGTCAATTAGAAAGGCCTATGGTTTCTAATGCTGAGAGTTTACAACCTGGTGTGTTTCAGCTAATTTTAATTCTTTTCGATGTCTTGTACACAAATTACTTGATTACCTCCTACATCTCTCTTAATCTGGGTTACTGAACATAATAATAAGGTTTGCTTTTTTTTTCTTTTTTTTTTTTTTGTAGACCCATTCATCACCAGGATCTTTTAGCTCTTCACACACAGCTGGTGGCAAGCAGGATTACTGACGTTCTCTTAGAGTTCTTCCGGCTCCTTATTTATTTATTTTTTTAATTGCCCTTGATTGTCATGAGCCTGAATAAGGAAGGAAACCAGAAGACCAGTTTTTATTTAATCCCTGGTGATCAAAAGAAGTCACCAATAATAGCACCAACAGATGTGGACAGTGATTTGTATTTGCAAAATATATGAGACTTGCTTTACCCCAACTCTCTGTTTCTTTTTCTTCCCTCTTCTCTTTGATGGAAAAAGAGTTTTAGCTTTAGCCAGAACATTTCATTCATATTTTAGAGGACTTTTCCCTTGTTCCTTTGCCATCATCATTATGGGGACTGCCCATCAGTTCTCTGCCACCTCATTCAATTTGTAAAGATTCCTAACTTTTCATGAAAGTGAGCTGACTCCTTACTTAGTCATAACTGTATTTTGGTTTTGTATCAGTGCTAATAAAAATGTATGTAATTTTAGGATTATAAATCTCTAAGGTTATCCTTTAAGTGAGAGTATAGTTCAAGTATTTCTAATAAGTACTGTTGTCTTTTAATATTCTTAATTATCATTGACCTCTTTTAGTATAAATCACTCCTTCTTTCCTTTCCACCGTTACAGACAAGTCAAAATCACTTTCAGAGACTGAATTTTTTACTATCACGGAATACACTCATATGGGGACATGTTTGCGTTATGATTTATAACTATTTTTCTGATACTTTATGATTCCAGCGACCATCCTGGATTTGCATAATCTCAATATGGATGTGTTTAAAAGTGATGGGGTGTTTTAGAACCAGGGAAGATAGAGAGAAGCTAGAACTATCTCATCTCAGGTAATTAGTAGGCTGAGATAACAGAATGAAAGTACTTTGGGGTTTCATAAATGTTGCTGATCCTGTTCCCAAGCAGCCCTGCTCTTCTTTCCTGAAGGTCAGAATTCTCTTAGGTAAGAGTTTTAGTCAGTCTTCAATATTAAGAATCAAATCTCTGTAAATTCCATGTAACCAAGGAGAAGTATGGTTACTTGGAGGAAAAAAAATGAGTGGCAGTCTTGCACAGTCGTTTCGGTAAATATGGCACAAGCAGCACTTTAACAACGGTAGCTGGCATTTATACCTCAGTGCACTGACATGGTGCTCAACTCATTTTGGCTGAGCATCTGCAGGGTGCGTTGGTAAACATTTAACAACTAGTGCTCAAGCCTAGGGTGAGGTTGGGTGGGACTGATCTGTAGGATGTGCCAATTACCTTGATAAAAATACTCCCAGTATGAGCAACGCAACCTAACAACATGGGGTTACTGAGTGGAAGATCTGTAAGAGATGCACAGGAGCCACCATCGTATCATCTCCCAGCACAGGTAACAGTTGATGTAAATAGCCACAAATGCATGGGTAACAGTAAAATGTCAAATATCTAGGAAGTGATGAGTTTTGAGGTTTTATTACATGTGTTTTTAACTTAATTCATTTAACTGTGATCTTATATGATTAGATAGTCTGTAATGCCTGGTATTTCCCAGTTGGCTCCCGGGCTGGTGTGAGCCATCTTCACAATGCCAGTGTAAAGCATCGTGGCACTGAGTTCTTTGACATGCGAGGTTTGTTTATTTGGTTATTGTCCTTGCCATTCTTTGTAGAGCATTTATATAATTTTATCATCATCATTAATATAAACTATTCTAACAAACTGCTTATTTCCACATAAAGTAAATTAAATGTAGATGGTCATTGTCCCTTAGAAACCGAAAACCCATGCTAGGTAGATAGTATCAGCCATGCAAAGAATAGAAATATTCAAGGTGTAAACATTTAACAATAAATGAGTTAAATTGTCATATTTTCCCAAGTGTAGGTAAGGAGAAGATGTTCCATTCTGATTATCCAGCAATGCCTTTGGTGGATTGAAATTATATTTTCTTGACCGATACCTCTTTCTCCATCAGTGTTTGTACAAAAGGATGGGTAGATAGTGATTTTGGAGACATTCCTTTGCATTCCGAACAGGAAATCAGTGTTAGTCATTCTACTCGTATGTGCCAGATTAGCTTCAAAGAGCAAGGGAAACTCCCAGTCTGCCCAGGATGGACTGCCCGGACCCTTGGGCAGACATGAGGAATGTTTGGGGATTGTTAGCAAATAGCCAAGGGATCAGGACTTCCCTTTGACCAGAGCAACGTGCTCATCTGGCTGGTCAGAGCTGACCATGAGATGCCAATCTTGCCACTCGACGCCACGGCATATGAATTTCTCTTCTGTTACCAACAAAGAGTATTTGGTAGCAACCCAGGCTCTCTCCCAAGAGAGGCATTCTACAGCAAAGTCTAAACTTTTATGTGAGTAGCTCATTAGAGAACTTACCTAAGTCTGCCCAGAAATGCATTTCCAGAATTCCATTTTAATACATTTGCTATGATGCCGGACAGTTATAAGCAGCAGTTAAAGAATACATTTTCTAACTTTATATTTTCTACTCTTGTATTATAACCAATGTGATAAATTACTTTTAGTGTTTGCTAATGGGAGGTCATTTATTTTCCTTAAGATGTAGGCCCTATGTAATGTATTAATCTTCCCATTCTTATCTTGGTGACCAGGAAAAGAAGGTTAGGTCTATGCTAACAAGTGTAGTTGAGACTGGCTTCCTACTCACTCTACATGTTCAGCTTCTCTCTCTTTTGTATCTCTGTTGTTATTTATAAGCAACTTTAAATTTTCTAATAGAAGGTATAAGTTATAAACACTGTAGTTCAAAGTTGTTAGTGGAAACAGTAGTAGCATTTGTGATATCACCCATGCCATGCTGGTAATTACTGTTGGTTGTCTGTAATCCCAATGGCTGTGCCCAGTCACCATTCTCTTTTCCATCACTCCCTCTATCAGTGTGATCCTATGATTTGCAGCATGACATGTTTGACCTGTTATGTTTAGAAACACATGACACGATTGCATGGCTATGTTTAGAGATCCCGTCACTGGTATGGCACTGCACAAAAAAGGCAAGTATCATAGATGGAAAGATATTATATGGGCAAGTGGGTAGTTCGTCACCTCAACAATGGGAATAACACTGATCCAACCTGGAAAATGCCACTGCTTCCTCTGAATTTCTCAACATAGACCATTCATGTTGAACCTGGGGTACCTGCCACATGGTGAAGTGTTATGATCCTTTGTTCTCATTGCCAGATTTCAGAAAGGAAGAGTGAGCATAAGCCAGGAAGTAGCATCCCAATATAATTAATATTCATTGCATTATACATTATACAAGTACTTGTGAGGGCTAGCAGGTGTGTTATCTTCCATCCAATACCATCCTGGATGCCAGGTGTAGTCAGCATGCTAAAGGAGTTGGTGTGGTGATTTCAACTTCTAGTCTCATGTATTCACATCCAGGCTCTATGTTTTGAATAAACAGATATATTTGGCTAGTCTATATTTAGATAGATTTGCATTGTTGTTTTTTTTATCATACTCATTTTAAACTATTCATTAGATTTTAAAAAGTTATACTATTTCATAGGAAAATAAGCTGGTTAGTATATCATTAATAACTTAACTTATAAAGAGTTAAAGCATATGAGAGAACATTTTTCAATTAAATTATGGTTATTCTATGCATAAAGGTGTAAGATTCTTTTCTATTTTTTATTTAAATAGGCTACTGAAATAAATTCTCACATTTTATTGATGAATAATTATATCACCTGAAAGAAAATCTAATCAGTTCAAACAACATTTTGCAACACGAGGAGCTAAATATGTCTCATTTTGCATTTTTGTTTTGTTGTTGTATTATGTTATTCTCATAAAGGAAAGTTATTAAAAGAAATATTGTACCAGGAAAGTACACCTGTAAATAATACAGACTTACTGGAAAAGTACATTAAACGTGGATACAAAGAAGAGAGTTTGGACACGTACATTAAAATATGTTAACTTATAAACAGACACTGCTATTTCACTGCTCTAGGTAGTTTATTTGTCTTCCTGTATTTGTGCAATAAATATATTTCATATTAGCATATGAGACATCTTAAGTTTCTGAACTTTTGAAAATGAAATTTATTGCCATATCAGGGTTTCTACAACAGAAGAGTTTTTTTGGAAGAATGCCATTGGCCCAATGAGATAGGAGAAATGCTTTGTATAATTTAAAAACACATTTCTTTAGGTGACTTAAAAGGCTAAGGAGGCCATTTTAAAATTAATATAATTCTCTTGGGAGACACCATCACATTCATAGATACTTGAAATGCTCTCCAACATGTCTATAAGAAATTTATTAAGTTTTGACTCATCAAAACTCCACGTTGGGTTGCAGTTCTATTTGTATTTGTCTTTGTTAACCGGTTTATCTACATCGAAAGAGGTTTCCAGTTTTCTCTCCTTTGCAGTACTTCAGGGTGAAATCACCTGTTTGTACACACATTTTGCAGAGTTGCGTTTCCCGGGCATGAATCCAATTGTGCTTTGCATTGTACTCATAAAGTCCTGCCTGGGCCTCTCTTTTCTCCTGAGGTTGGGATAGGATGGCATTTTTGTGTCTGTTGTAACAAAATATTTTGAAGGACTTATCACAAATTGCCCATTTTATTCTTTATTTACATATTGCATCATACTCTCCTGGGTTGTGAAGCCTGTGTAATATTTGAAGCCTCTTTCTTATCTCACCAGGCTTAGCACAGTGTTTGGGGCAAGAGACAGTAATAGAAGTTGACTTATAGATTTCTAAGTACACTTGGGCCCATCAGAGCTGTGGAATTTGATGCAGAATGAGACAGATTCTTAGGGGCTTTCTAGTTTCCTGATTGGCTGGATTGAAGTATTGGAAATACTGAAATGGGGGTACAGGGTGAGGTGAGATAAGAGTGTTGAATCTGAATAATTAATTGTCTGCATAGAATCTAAGCCAAAAAAGAAGGTCAGTTTGTCTACAGACTTCAGAGTTGACTATTGGTGATCCTTGCATTCTCTTTGTCACTGTTGGAATCTCTTCACACTTTCCCCTCCTAAGCAGTTGATGAAATTAATTTCAATAATTAGAATTATTATCTTCATTATTTGAATGTGCATCTTAGTTCTGGTTCTTTACACTTTGACCTATATGAATTGATGTTGTTTTAAATATATTCATTCCTTTTTTTTTTTTGTCTTTACATCTTTTTACTTTTCCCTTTGTTCTAGGTAGGCATTGGCATATAACAATAGTCTGTGACTCTGCTCCCTGCTGTTGGCCCTTCTTTTCTCTCATTTAATTTGTTTTCTTTTATCTTTGCCATTGTGCTTGATTGTGTGTGTGTGTGTGAAATTAATATTACGAAACTTCACACCAAAAATTGATTTTTGATTAAAAAATAAAATTTTAAGGTGTGTATATTTTACCAGAATACAAAAAAAGTATATTATCTTTCTATTAACACACTAACAATATTATTTAGCTTAATAGTTTCCAATACAGCACTTAATAAATCTAGTGAAGATGAAAAAAGGAGAGGGAGCCCGAGTACAAGGATGCTGGCCTCACACATCCTCAGAGTTGGCAGCAGAGCTATGGGTTCTTAAAGCGAGTTGAGGAAGTTCTTCTCCACCAGGAACTCTCTTCACCAGCATTGCAGACTTTATCTATCTATCTATCTATCTATCTATCTATCTATCTATCATCTATCTATCTATCATCTATCTACCTATCATCTATTTATCTATCTAAAAGGCTAATATGCAAAGTGTCCCCTCGGGAGTTCGACCGGGAGACTGGGAGTTCTATCGCTTGCTATGATGTGCACTGACCACCAGGGGGCAGCACTGAACGAAGGAAGGCCCTGGCTGGCAGTGGCAACCAGGCAAGGGAGGCCCTGGCCAGCAGCTGGGACCCTACCCATGCAGGAATTTCGTGTACCGGGCCTCTAGTGTTTCTATAAGCCTTCCCCCACTTTATGCTATTTCTATTATGGTCCCTAATGGCTCTTTTGGGTTCCTTTGTCCTGGCAATATATGCTTTGTTGGAGTATTTTTTGGTATGTATTTACATTCGTGAAACTGTCACCACAACCAAGGTGGTGGACATTCCTATTTTCCCAAGTGTTTCCACAAGGTGTTAAATAACCCCCCTACAGGTACTTTAAACTTATACAGTGATTATACCAATTATTTCTCAATAAAATTGGAAAAATAAAATAGGTTTCTTGCAGATAACAAAAGAAAATGTTAGGTGGGACCAGATCAGGACTCAGTCTAACTATCCCCCAGTACTGAGCCTTGAGCCCTCTGTATACTCTGCCTAGTTCTCTGCATTTTGAGGTGGTTCAGTCTGCCTGCTGGGAAGAAGCACTATCCTTGGCCTTATGTGGAGGCTAGCACTGTCATTTCTAATTCTTTCAGGTTGTTTTCCAATAGACATGTGCTGATCGATATTCAGATATTGGAGGAAGACCTCCTGAAGACCTCTAGTGTTATTTCTTTGTACAGTTCCTTCCTCTTTCCTATGAACCCTGCCTGCCTTGGACTCCTCCGTTTCTCAACTCCATCTCCTGAACAGGAAGTCTGCTGGGTTTCATATGGATGCATCGCCCTGATCTGTCCTTAAGGACAGGAACTGAAGCACTTGTTGGGTTCACCATGACTGTTCCTTATGTATCACATTTCCATTGT
Organism: Myotis yumanensis; assembly: GCF_028538775.1. Taxonomy (NCBI): domain Eukaryota; kingdom Metazoa; phylum Chordata; class Mammalia; order Chiroptera; family Vespertilionidae; genus Myotis; species Myotis yumanensis. The sequence continues at coordinate 12,047,075 of NW_027223759.1, forward strand.
TACCTGATGATTAAACTACAAATTGTTGTTTTGTATGCTTTATCTTTTTTTTTAATTGTTTCAGGCAAGCAGATTAAAATGCAGTTCCTTTTACTTAATCTTGGCAGGAGCAAGTCTATTTGAAGTATTTTTTAAAGGGTGAAATTGACTTCTGAAGGTGTAGTCCAAAACTCTCTCTTTTTATTGGTCAGTGCAGGTACATGCTCATAACATAAGCTGCATACTGCTGAGAATAATTTCACCAGGCAGATATGCACATGCTTTACCATTCACCTGCCATAGCATACACTGTGCAGTGATTTACTCTGCAAAGGCTTTCAACTGATTAGGAATCCAAAAAGTATAGTGCCAAGAACAAATTAGTAGTTCTTCCCTCAGTAAGAGAGCATGGGGCAAAAGGAATTGGATATATGGCCTGCCTTTCACTTAAGAAATGCATGACCTTGGGAGTATTATGTCTCTTTTACTTATAATCATCAGTTCTTTCAGGAATAAATGGAAACATTGGTTTAATCAGCGAATGAGTACAATTGAAAGTAGATATTAATTATTCACATGGATTTGTCATTTTGAAGATACGTTTGTTAATGCAAATTCTTTGTTTCCTTTAAAAACAAGGTTTATAAAAGCATTAGCTTTGTAGATACCTAGAATACAGTTAAGTACTGTTTTTATATTTATCTGATTGTGCTCGTGTAGTTTCAATGATTCCTGTGGGATGATCATACAGTAATTACAATTTTAAGTGGTTCATATGTCTCAAAATGTTATCATTGCATATATTAATGCTCTTCTAAATGCAATCGTAAGAAGAAATATGAGGAAAATTATTAAATAATTATCAGACTGTGCTTGAGTTAATAGGTGTGACATCCAATTATAACTTGCCCCGAGAGAAATATCGAGTGAAGGTTGAACATTTCAGCCTCAGCAAAGACCCTTGCTTGTGCTAACTGAGACTAGGTATAGGATTCATGATGACAAAGGAAATCTTCGGTAGTATCTCTTGATATTAGCACCTTAATATAATTTGAAACCTATGTCTTATATATGTGAATTGAACTATCACTTGGAAGATCATTCTTTTATTTAAAAATTTTGCTATTTTTATGAGAGAATATGCCTACGTACATGTTAGGACTTGTTAAAATTGAATAAGGTAGGCCCTAGCTGGTTTGGCTCAGTGGATAGAGCATTGGCCTGCAGACTGAAAGGTCCCAGGTTTGATTCTGGTCAAGGGCACATGCCTGGGTTGCTGGCTCAATCCCCAATAGGGGGTGTGCAGAAGGCAGCCAATCAATGATTCTCTCTCATCATTGATGTTTCTATCTCTCTCTCCTCTCATCCTCTCTGAAATCAATAAAATATATTTTTAAAAATTTGAATAAGCTAGAATGAGTTGTTATCAATAAAGAGAGAGGCTAGCCTAGAGTGATCCATTGTATAATGGATTAGAGCTGAAGATATCAGTAGGAATGCATGTCTAGCTTAATACAGATGGAGGTAGTATTTGTACACACACATTATACACACATATATACACATGCATATATAAATATTTACATACATTTTGGTTATTATGCACACATATGTTTTCTTACTTTGGAGGCTGAGAGTGCCTAGAGGCAACATGCCAGTAGCAACGAGCACTCCTAACACCCAAATTGGTTTCTAAAGACATATTTGAATAAAAGGAAGCAAGGAGTCCTAGAAAATGACAACCTGGACTAATAATATACAATAAAGTTTGAATCATCCTGTAATGCCAGAAAGAAAGTAAAGTTTTATTAGTACTCAAAAAAATCCCCCGTGATAGGAGCATGTCAGATGACACAGGGACTGAATGAGACTCCTAAAGGCCAAAGGTAGAACAGTTTGAACCACAGCATAAAAATGTGTTGTGAGAGTATAACACAATGAAAAATAAATATCCATGAGGCTATACTGATATAAATGAATTAGTAAATAAATAAATAAATAGGTGGAAGTACAGTCTCCTATACAGAATTCCAAATAACTTATGTGATACTCTGTCTCCAAGAAGGTTGAGAGTCCTTAATGTGGGATATGCATAGTGACTCACTTCTAAAGAGTACAGTATGGACACCGGGGATGGATAGTAAAATTACAGTGGAGAAAACCCATAAATACAGACTTAGCCAGGTGGTCAAGATTAACAGTGATAAGTCATGTGATAGTACATGCCCTTGATCTGATGTGATGAGAACATCACTTTACCTCTGTGGTCTTCTTTCCAGAAATTCATAAACCTAGTCTAATCAAAAGAAAGCCTTCAGATATATCAACAATAAGGATCATTGTTTAAAACACCTGACCAGGAATCCTCAAAGCTGTCAAGAGCATCAGAAACAAAGAAAGTCTGAGCAATTGTCATAGCTAAGAAGAGACTAGGGAAAAATGAAAGCTAACTGTAATCTTGGAGGAGAAAGAAGACACTAGGAAGTAAAAGCTAAGAGAACAGGAATAAAGTATACACTTTTGTTAATAGTAATATATCAATATTGGTCCATTAATTGTGACAAATGTACATACTAATGCAAGATGCTAATAATAGGGGAAACTGGGTGTAGGCTATATTGGAACTCTGTGCTATCTTCATAATGTTATTGTAAATCTAAGTCTATTCTAAATTTTCTTAAACCATTTAAAAATGTGTAGCTTATTTTTAGCCTTATTTTTTCAGTTAATGTGTTTATAATGATAGTAGAGGCCTGGTGCATGAAATTCGTGCAAGGGGCTCGGCCCTCGCAGCTGTGGCGGCTTGCCTCGCCTCTTGCAGCCCCAGCTTCATCCGGAAGGTCATCTGGAAGGACGTCCAGAAGGTCATTTTGCTGTCTGGTCTAATTAGCATATTACACTTTTATTATTATAGATAAAGATATAAGGAGTCTACTAATAGACTTGAATATTCAAATCAAATAAATTTATTTCAAATGGGTTTTTATATCTATCTATATAATAGACATCTTTCTTAATTCATTGCACAACTTGTTCTTAGTTATTTTGAGTTGAAGGCAACACCTCCCACCTTTCTTTATTGATGGCGCTCAGTAAATACTGAGAGAGAAGAAATGAGGAAAACAGATTTAGCTCATTAAAAGTTGTTTCATGCTGTGTAATGTGAAACATATTTTTTCTACTAACTTTCTTGATTGAGAACAAAATATTTAAGCCCTTGGGTTGCCTTTTATAGAAGCATTCTGCCACAATGGAACTGCCATTTGAAATAGCCTTTGTAAATAGCAACTTTCTTCATTGTTAAGGCAAACATATTAATTAACCACATACTGATAAACTCTTCCCTTCAGCTTCATCCACTCTCTGCATTGCTTTGGAATCCTATCTCCTTTGGAAGGAATGGAAATTATCAGATTTTAAAGTTTTGGATTCATTTCAGGTTGTTTCTATTTTCCCACAGCAAGGTTTTCATACACACACACACACACACACACACACACACGCACGAGAGGCCCAATGCATGAAATTGATGCAAGGGGCTTGGCCCTTGCACCCGTGGCAACTGCCTCAGCCCTTGCAGCCCCAACTTGTCCGGAAGGACACCTGGTCTAATTATCATATTATGCTTTTATTATTATAAACTAGAGGCCAGGTGCACAAAATTTGTGCATGGGGGGTGTGTGTGCCTCAGCCCAGCCTGCACCCTTTTGCAATCTGGGACTGCTAGCTCCTAACTGCTTGCCTACCTGCCTGCCTGATTGCTCCTAACCACTCTGCCTGCCTGCTTCATCACCCCTAACCACCTGCCCCTAACCCCTCTGCCTGGCTATCTGATCGCCCCTAACCACTCTGCCTGTCTGCCTGATCACCCCTAACCACTCTGCCTGCCTGCCTGATTTCCCCTAACTGCCTCTTTCTTGGTCCCCACTGCCGCGGCTTCATCCAGAAGGACGTACGGAAGGTCGTTCAGCTGTCTGGTCTAATTAGAATACTATGCTTTTATTATTATAGGTATATATATATTATTGATTTCAGAGAAGAAGGGATATGGAGAGAGAGATAAAAACATCAATGATGAGAGAGAATCATTGATCAGCTACCTACTGCACACCCCACATTGGGCATCAATCCCGAAACCCAGGCATGTGCTGTGACCTGGAATTGAACCGTGACCTCCTGGTTCATAGGTCAACTCTCAACTGCTGAGCCATGCAGGCTAGGCTTCCTGTAGTTTTTACATTGACCTCTATTCTTGTGCTACAGAATGCTGTGTCCTCTGCAGGTTTATTATTGGGCTTTTAATTATCTTGTGCTCTTATTTTACTGGGTCAATTATCAGCATAAAGATTATTGGCATCTTTGAGGAGAAAGAACCAAAGAAAGGGTGTGTGTTATGGTGTAATGCTTAGGAATTAGTGTGTAATGTATTTGAGTATTATCATAATAATAAAAGGATAATATGCAAATGGTTGTCACACAGTGATGCCACAAGGACCAATCAGCAGGGACCTGTGTGGTGCCCGGCCAGGCCAGGGACCTCAGGCCGTGCCCCCCGCTCTGGCACTGGGCCAGGGGAACTCAGGCCACACCCCCTGCTCCAGCAATTCTTGATGGGGGACCTGAAGCCACACCCCCCACTTGGCGGGGCTTGATGGGGGTGGGGCCGGCTAGGTCTGGGTCTCACCCAATGGGGGTGGGATTGGCTGGGTCTGGGTCTGGCACAATTTTGAGGTGTATGTGTGTGGGCGGGGATTTGACTCTGGGTCCTGTGGTGTACCCCAGACTCTGACAGGAGGGAGATTTTCATATGCATTTTACTAATTTTCTTTCATCTCTGACACTTCTATTATAGAGAAAGGGCAAATAGCAATATTAAAATATTACCTCTAATTAATTCCCTTTTACTGTGCATGAATTTCATGCACCGGGCCAGTTTATATATAACACAGGGCACAGTAGGTACAGAGGTAAGAGATAGCTTTTCTACCTGCATGAACCGTACAGTCTAGTAGATACACACATCACTATAATTAATACAGGAAAGACAACAGTACAAGCCAGTGCAAGCCAGGAGATAATGCTATTGAGATGCTCTGCATGCTGATTGAGAACTTATATTCTTCTTGTCACTGAATCCCATCTGCTTATTATTATCAGAAAAAGAAGTATAAGACTACAGTGTGGATAGCAGGAATTAAAAAGGAGAAGTAATGAAAATGAAAAAGATAAAGAGGAGGAAAGAAGTTAGGGATTTTGATGATAAAAAGACGACTATTCAAATCTGAGCTCCAAATAGAAGCACTGTGAGCCAGATCAGGGTTCAATTGCAAAACATTGCAGTTTGTTCTTTTCTTCCCACTGCCCACCTCTTTCCATGCTGCTCTCTGCACAGGGAGGCCAACTTATCTGAATCCTTTCTTTCTGGCTTCCACTGTGTTGAGGAACTGAAAAGAAATGGGAGCGAGGAAGAAAGAGAAGTTAGGTCCCCTCCCCTGTTCCCTTCTTTAGGGGTCCCTTAGGCTGGCTGTGTTATTCTATCAAAGATCATACTCATTTTAAGGTAGCTCTTTGCAAATTCCAGGAACCGTCTCCTCTTGCTTCTTTAGGCTCATGCATGTTAATAGCCCAGGAGTTACTGCCTGTTGTCTGGGGGTTTTCCTACATCTGCCCACATCTTTGTACATAGCCTTTATCGTAAATTCTTCTTGAATTGTTCTTATTTGAGAGAATCATAGGTTTCCTAACTGGCAATTCAGAGAATCAGAGCTATAACATCCTCCTCATCTTTTAGCTTTCTCCCCTCTTCATTTTATAAATGAAAAAAGTGAGGCCAGAGAAAGTTCAGCTTTTCATAAGTATTAAATTATCAGTAATGACTGGTCCAGAATCTATGCATGTCCATTTCTACTCTTCCTAGTTCTCTGTTCCCATCTGCTTAGAAATTATGGACATATATTAATTTTTTTATTTACAAATCTCAGGCAACTGGAAGCTGAGGCAATGAACATTCCAGCATTCAGATTTCGAGCATGTGGGAATGAATGACGACCACCCAAATGGGAACACACAGAGGCCGTTTATTCAGAGCTTGCTGTGGAAAGTGAGTCCACCTCCGTGACTTCTGTCTGCAGAGACTCCAAGGCAGGCAGGGAAGTGGTAAAGCTTTATCGTGGAAAAAATAGTTGTATATCTGCTCTGATTGGAAGTTGCTGGCATGGAGGCAGGCTCCACAGGAGTGAGGCATCTGATTTGATTGGTTTGGAACACTAATTGGGTTTCTCTGGTTGTTCCTGAGTTGGAAGCAGGGACCAAAAATATGAGGAAACTGGTCCTCACTTTCCAAGTCCTGACTGTTCTGGGTGGTAGCTACAGAGTTCGTGGGTCAGAGCTGTATTGTCATATATGATCGAGATATTATCTATTTGTATAATCAGTCTCTTGAGCATGAGTGCAATTGATTTGTTCTTCGGCTTTGTTATTCATCATCTGAAGGAACTGTGGCTACTGAGTAGCAGATTAACTGTAGTAGCAGACTAACCATAGAGTGCTGCAGGGACAGTTCAGCAAGTCTTGGAGGAGAAAGTGTGGCCTTCCGGGGGATGCTGGGAGAGAAGGACAAACTAGCATATCTGGGAGTGGTTCTGTTGACAGTCTGCTAGACTGAGGCAAATAGGAACCACACTTGCAGTATTTGGGGTCACACATATATATGCCTTAGGGATGTGGTTTTGGAATCACTGATTCTTTGTATAGGAATTTTGTCAATCCTTGATGTGACCAGGGACACAGCCTTGCCAGCTCTTTTGTTGTGTGGGTGGCAGCGAAATTTCTCATAAGAGCCAAGCAGAGAAAATTTTATTCTCATCTGGCAATCTGGAGTTGGGGAGTGGCAACCATGTGTGAGCCAAGAATCAAGTGTAGACAAAATCATCAATTCCATGCTCTGATATCTTTTCCTGACAATTGTCCTCTGAAGTTGGTATGAACTTCAGTCAGAGACTTGCACAAGGCCATGGCTCCATCTCATCCTCATCCAGATGAGGGTACAGAATGCGACTCCCAGGAATGTGGTAGTTGGTGGCTACCATTTTCATGTATTCTCAATTCCTGCTCTACCTAGTTTTCTAGTTCATTTTGTAGTTGAATCGCTTCCCTCTTTTACAGCATCTCGTGTGCCTTAGCGTGAGTTTGGCTGCACAGTCAAGCAATGGTGTTAACTTCCGTCTCAGACTTACTCCCTGTGCACTGTTGTTCCCAAAGTGACCCACTTCCGGGTTCTTGCTCCTTTTAAAAAATTCCAGACATTCCAAGTCAAATGATAAATTTAATTATGGGAAGAAGAGGAGGAGAGGAGCCTCTGAAACTTAATTTCATAATCTGACTGTCGCCTTGAAGGATACTCTCCGGTGGGGAGGACAATGATCTGACCCTTACCTTTCCTGATACATGAGGGCCCTCTGGCTGAAATTGCTCTGCCTCCATAACTAGTGTTACTTGCCCTTGAAGTGAAGCAGAAGTGTTGGTCCATTTGCACGTAATACTCCATGTGAACTATTGATAAAGATCCAGCTGCAGCCACTGTTCTTCTCCAGCAGTTGGAAGAGGCAGAGATTCTAAGCTGTCAAATTGGAATAAGCTGGGTTTTAAATCCATTCCAGTCAATGCATGAATTCCATTCATTAACCTCTGAGCTCCCGAGAGCAAAAGTTGAGCTTTATTATTACATACCCTAGGGAGTAGTACCCCAGCAATTTACCAATAGAATATATTCATATGCTTATTGTAAAGGGTTACCTATTAAAGCTGTGATATAAAACTGTTAAACATTGATAGTATTATTGTTCCCATGGAAATCATTGTTTTTATTTCTCAACCTATGTCTACATATTACACATGAGAACAATATAATAATAAAAGTATAATATGCTAATTAGACCGGACATCCTTCTGGACAACCTTCAGGACGAAGCCATGGCTGTGAGGGAAGCCCCGGTCTCAGGTGCCTGCTGGTGACTGGAGGGAAGCCTGGGTTCTGGGTGCCCGAGGGAAGCCGGTGCTGGCACAAATTTCATGCATCGGGCCTCTCATCTGTTTATAAAAATTAAGATAACATCTTTCTTTTCTTTTTTAATAATATCTTTCATTTTGCCTTTGTTTCCTTGAAAGTTCTATTCCCATACCTTTTGGTTCTTGTCCTATAATGTAAGACTCATTGAGTAGTCTAGTGATTGATCTCATGGGGTAATTAAAAAACCCCTAAAATATATAAGCCATTATTTGTATAAAGTTGGAATTAAGCAATGACCCATATTCATAGTTGTTGAACCATTGTTTATTGAACGAGTACTAGCAATCCAGCATTGGCAACATCATGCCTTATATATTTATAGGTTTCTGCATATTAGTGTAATGGTAGAAATGCATGAAATTACACAATGCACAGGGAGCATTTTATAGGGAGAAAAAAATGGTGACAGAGGTGAGGATCTATTCACGTACTGCACGGAAATATTAATTTAATTGGTTTCCTTTAAGACTTTTGTAAAAGTGGCAGTTATAGTTAATAGAAGTAGGAAGATAGTTCATGCTTAGTTAAAGAGATCTGGCCTTCTCTTTTGTTAATGAATAACTTCAAAGCTGAAATTTGCATTAAGAACATTAATGTGATGATTTTAAAAGTACCCATTAGTCTGACATTTTTAGGATAACAAAACTACATTCTAGTGAACTTGAGACATGAGGAAGAACAGAGGTAGGTATTAGGCAAAAATAATCTGATCACAATAAAAATATGCTTTTGCTTGAAAATCTGTCAGAAGGAATTCTAAGTATTTTTTAATGCATGTTAAATGTGCTTTACTACAGTTTCGAAACAGATTAAAAGTATATGCAAATTAATGCAAATCACGTGGCTTGAAGATTAAGTTTTGAAGTGCTATCTTCATTCCCTGGAGTAAATGGCTGTTGAAGAATGGATGTATAAATATCTGACTGACTGACTGACTGAATGGCTGGCTGGCTGGTTGGTGGGCTGAATGAAAGAATGAATGAATCTTTTTTTCACTTTGAAAGCTGGTAAATTTTCCTCTTTGCCACCTGGTCATTTTTCATCAGATTCAAGGTAGAGTCTAGGAGTGGGAAGTTGCAACCCCAAGCTTAGCCTTACCAATCCAGTTCAACCCTGTGAAGACCTTAACCCTATAATAATGCTGGTCCAGTGAAGAATTTATAAGCGGATGTTCATCTGAACCCCAGAGGGAGGTGGCTCTGTTCTTAGTAGTCATCCACTCAGTACCTATCTGTTGAGCACCCACTAGGAGCCAGACATTGTTTTAGATCGGCTCCTCTTGACTCCCAAATTAGATACATCACCGTTGATCTCTAAACAGTGTTTGTAATTGTTTTTGCCACCCATTCTTTCAGGGAATTTCCTTTTTCCTTGGATTCTGCCATACATTATTTTCCTGGCTTTTCTTCTACTTCTGTGAAACTTGCTTCATTTTCAATCTTTTTTTCCACCCTTGCCTTGGGAGTTCCCTGAGGCTCAGTTTTTGCCCTCTGTTCTTTCTCTGCTCTGGTGAGTCTTAACCCTGCCTGTCCTATGATCACCACCTCTGGGGTGAGGCCCCAAGCGTGGACACATTTTAAAAGCTCCATAAGTGATTCTGATGCACAGCTAGAGTGGAGAGCTATTTTTTATACTGTAATCCAGGGAATTGTTTGTATAGCAAGACTTCACTTTTGTCTCTCCTGATTAGTGTCATACCAGTGTCTGCTTTCACTTAAGTGCTTGTTCTGTTCCAAGAAGTTATTTCCATTTAGAAATGTCATTTCTCTGCTTTATCTCCAAAATATCTTTACCTCCTGATTTCTCTTTATTTTAAATTAGAATTCAAAAATATTAATCTTTGACTTTCCTTCTATTTATTATCTTTAGCACACTGTGATTAAAATAATGCATTGGGCTGGTATCAGCTACTAATTTACCCAAATGCTGTTGGCTCACTGTTGACTGCAGGGTGAGATTAAAAAACTTATCATCTATATATATAACAGGCTAATATGCTAAGTGTCCAACCATCTGACCGGTTGCCATGATGTGCACTGACAAACAGGGGGCAGATGTTCAACGCAGGAGCTGCCATGATGCACACTGGTCATTTACAGAGAAATGACACCATGGACCTGGGGTCAAAAAAGCAACACTTGGCTTCCCCCAAGTGGGACACAGGCCCTGCCACCACCCTGGAAAAACAGCCCACCAAATCGCAACCAATGTTGCGGAGACCCCATGGCGCAAAATGGGGCCCACAGCCCAGCCCAGCCTGGAAATGGTCACTGTGGGTGCCGAGTAATGACGTCAGGTAGCAACGCCCAGCTTCCTCTCCCTAGCAACTAGCCTCCTTGGAGTTTCTTCAGCTCAGGAATACAACTTGCTTTATAGCCAGGTGCAAATATTTTACACTTTAACCAAATGTTTGTGAAATGTTTTCCCTTGCCTCATCTCATTTGATCCTCATAGAAGTCCTGGAGTAGGTAGATAGAAGACTTGGTGGAATCCTATTTTCTTTTTGTTAGCCAGAAAGCTTAGGAACTTGACCCGACTGAAAAGAAGTAAGAAATGGTGGACTTTGAAGATGACTTCAGGTTTTCTCACTGCGCATAATATAGTCAAACACTGCTGCAGTTAAATATTTTACCCTTTGCTCTCCCTGTGTGATATACAATAATAATCTGCTTTGTGTTGATATTTATTGCGGTGTTGCTTACAGTTAACTGAAAGAGAAGTTGGGGTGCTTCACTGGGCTGGAAAAAGTTTAGTTAAATCAGAAAGCAGGTCTAATTAAGCAAGTTTATTCTATATCTATAAAAGGCTAGTTAACTCGCGCATTCCCGAAACATAAAGCTCTCACTGGTGCCAATCGCACGTGTCTGTTTCCATCTGTCATTGTCGATCGTGAATTTGGTTGACACTTCTATTATAGAGAAAGGGCGAATAGCGATATTAAAATATTTCTTCTAATTAATTTCCTTTCGATATGCATGAATTCATGTACTGGGCCACTAGTGGAATATAAAGCTTGAGCAATCTAGACTCAAATCCACAGGTTATCTTCCTCAGCGAACATCTATTTTAGCCTTTTGTAGAGGGCCTGTGCATTCCCACCTTCTGCACAAAACCTTCCGTGACTTCTGCACCTGATGGCTGCCTTTCCTTCCCAAGTATTATTATAATTCCTTTTATTAAGTTTGGCCACCATTTAGAAGACAAAATCCTGACTGATCTTGTCCTGAAACCTAACTATGAATATGTACTTCCTTTCATTTATCAGAGACCTTTCTTAATGAATCAGAAAAGGTGATCAGATATGGGTTATGTATTATATTGGCAATGCATAAGGAGTGGGAATGTTAAAATAATAAGCCTATCATAAAATATTTAATACAAATTCATACTCCACCAACAGTTACTGGCTAGCTATTTATTTATTTCTGTTATCTTATTTCATCCTTATGTGAAATAAAGTAGTATTTTCTCAAATTTAAGATGAGAAACGGAGGCCCAACACTAGTCATCCACTTTCTTCATGTTACAGGCGTGCCTGGGATTCCAGTTCAGGTCTTCAGAGCACCAATCTGGTGCTTTGTCTCGGTAACCCAGCTAGTACATTCTTTGGTCGGGGCAGGGATTGCACATTTTTATTTTATTAATATTTATCTTTCCGAAACTCAGTGACTGATATGATAGATAGTGATTAAATACATGAAATGTGAGAAGGATCCTGGGAGAAGCTGGATTTCCCACATCGCCTTCCAAAAGCCCTTCTATATTCCGTCTTCAGCAGAAGAGCAGAACAGGCAGCGCAGCATCCTCCGCGCTGGATTGTTAGAGCTGTCTAAGTCCTGGATGAGGCTAAACATGACTAAAACTGTCCAGCATGTTCATGCACTAAGAAATGATTTTAAATGAATGTGGGTTCGAACGCTGTCATTTTTATTGTAGGGTTTACATAAGGATCATTTCAAGTCCATGGGACAATATTTGTTTCCTTCAAGAGAAGGGATCAGTTTTCCCACCACCGTCCCTTTTAAATGAAAAAGGAGACTAGTGTTCCCAGGATAGCTGTTGTCCAGCCGACAGTGACTTCCTGTCCCAGTTCCCACAGGAGACCATGGACGCTTTCCACTCTCTGTAGCTGGAGAGAAGGGAGGAGGACACGTTCCTGAGATAACCGCCATCCCATTGGGTCTCTATTATGTGTGGGAGACGCATTTACAATCAGGATTTGGTGAGCAAATGGAGTTTAGGACAAAGAATTCAAGTGATCTTTGCTGGAGTATACTTTAAAAACAATTAACTGCTTTTGTTACCTATGGACCTGAGTAAATTGAGTTCTTATACTTACCATTTGAATTATTAATGGAATAGATTAAGGCTTTAGCTATCAAGGTAACCAAATTCTGTTGTCTGAACTCTCCCTCGTTTCCTAAATTTAGGCAAATAGCTTTGTTTTCTTAGATGCTATTTAATTTAAAATTTTTACTTGAACTTTGCTATGAATAGAAAAATTAGGAGTAGAAAATGTACTTCAAAGGGAAATGTAATTTTACTCTTCAAGGGACGGAACTGAGATCAAAAGCATTTGAGAGGTGACCGGGGTGGCCATTACAAGTAATTGGAAAAGAAGTACAATTTCTTATTACTGCATCTAAAAATGAGGACAACATTCTTTAAATATCACATTTATATAAAAACTCGCACAAACTCAATTCACATGCTTAATTGGAAGCTACTATAAAGACATTTCATTGTTTTTATAACATGTTCAGAAATAAAACTGCTCTTATTTAAGCATCACATAGCAGAAATATTAAAATCAAGTCTAGAATAGAGGAAAAGTAGAAAATGGTGATGTGCCAAAGGTACGTAAGAATAGAATTTGCTTACAATTAAAGAAAACAGAATATTTTCTGCACCCAAAGCAAATCTACTGAATTGACTTGGCTTAGTCCTGCACATATTTGACAGCTAAAGAATGGATTTGCCCTTTCAGACAAAAGCCTCACTGTAGTGGTTCATGTCATAGTTCCTACTCTGGAGTAATGGGACCTTCCTATCTGAGAGGGAACTATTCTAATCAACAGGGGTATATGGATTTTGTGAAATGGGTTTTCAGATTTTTGTGTGCTACAATGTAAGTAAACTGTATAGAATAGGATTTGTCACACTTGTTCTATGGACTCCTGAGTCTATATAGGTTGTATTGTGGAGAGTCACTAGTGACTGTCCTGTTATCATTTTAGTGGTCTTAAAAATTAATTCTGAATTATCCGAATGATTTTTAAAAATTGTACTTCCACAAGATTTCGGTGTCCATCCTTGCTTTCATGTGTGGAATTGATTCAGCAGTAGTTGATTTTTCCTGTATGGGTAAGAATTAAATAACCTTCCTATATAATAAAAGGGTAATATGCAAATTGACCGAATGGTGGAACAACCGGTTGCTATGATGCACACTGACCACCAGGAGGCAGGCATTCAGTGCATGAGCTGCCCACTGGTGGTCAGTGTGCTTCCACAACTTGGGTGCCAGCTCACCCAGAAGCCAGGCTCACGGCTGGCGAGCACAGCGGCGGTGGCGGGAGCCTCTCCCGCCTCTGCGGCAGCACTAAGGAGTGGCGAGCCAAGCAGTAAGGAGTGAGCAGGCAGGCAGTTAGGAGTGAGGAGTTCTGGATTGCAAGGGGGCGCAGGCCGGGCTGAGGGATCTCTCCCCTCCCTTCCCCTTCATGAATTTCGTGCATCGGGCCTCTATTTCAAATATAGAAAGTGAGGGAATATTGAATCATCTTATTGCATATACTTCATCAGCGAATATACTGTATTCATGTTGAAAGGAGTTGAATTTCATGGGAGGTGAGAATGACATATCACATTAAAAGAACAACTAGAACATAAGCATTAGGGTACTCTGTGTGTGTGGTGCGGCAGTGGAAATAAGAAAAGACTGGTGAGGGAGGTGAGATGAGAGTGGCCTATAAGAGGAAGTGGATTCTAGGCTGTGGAGGGTGCCCTGGGGTTGAGGCATGAGGTAGGGCTATGACACAGCACAGTCATACTGTAGAAGGTTCTTCGCCCACCCCAATGTAGTACATTTCCTTGTCAGTGACATTTCCAACTAACAGTTACTAGTTGTCTTTAAAACAAAAGAACTCTTAGTTCTATAGCAAAGTATGCTGGGCACTATAAAGAGAAAATGGAAAATGAACGCCTGGTCCCTATCATTAGAGAACTAATATGCTTTGAAACGGAAGTGCTATACAGATGTAAGTTAGCATTATTGCTGGAGTAAAAGAAAAAGCATTGTTCTGAGCAGGCAATTAAAGTTATAGAAGAAGATTTATTGCACTGAAAATACCCTCCAACTCCAGCTTGTTATCTGACAATACTTTCATTTATCATGAAAAATGGTGAATGTATAGTGCATGCCCTATTATGGTTTGATCATCAGGAATTTCATAGTCACATAAATGGGTGCCATGTTGTAGATAAATCTTGAAGAGTCCAAGTATTCAGCACTAAAAGCACTTGGTATTCACTGCCATTTTTGAACGTTACAGCTCAGGAAGGTTGGAGATTCCCCCTTTTCTCCCACAGCTGGGGGAAAGGCCGAAAGGCACTTGAGGAGCCCCATGTTACTTGCTGCTTCAACAGAGCCCCGCCCCCTAAAAAAAAAGACTGTGTTTTCCAGACCAGTCTTGGCAGAGGTTTAACTTAACCAAAGCCAAACCTCAGCTCATATCCTCTCTGTGCTTAAACCCTTTTGATGTCATAGATTTACCTGGAATAAAATCCCGGTCTTTAGCATGAGTGTCCTGGCTGCTCTACTTCTCCAAATCCCTCACCATCACTTTCTCCATTCCCCTGCCCCAGCCATAGAAGCTGCCTTTCCCTTCTTCCAGCCTAACAGTCTCCCACATCAGCAATGCTCCTCCTACTTCAGCCCAGTCCCTGCTCTTCACCTGGTGATGGCTTTCTGCTCTCATAGGAAGTATCATCTAAGGCAGTGGTTCTCAACCTTCTGGCCCTTTAAATACAGTTCCTCATGTTGTGACCCAACCGTAAAATTATTTTCGTTGCTATTTCATAACTGTAATGTTGCTACTGTTATGAATCGTAATGTAAATATATGATATGTAGGATGGTCTTAGGCGACCCCTGTGAAAGGGTCGTTCGACCGCCAAAGGGGTTGCGACCCACAGGTTGAGAACCGCTGAAAGGAAAGCCTTTCTTGATCTTTCAAACGAAATCAAAGACTCATAAATGATCATTTTTGTCCTTCATCGTTGCTCTTACTGTTTCTATATGTATTTGTATTCATTTTACACGTTTCCTCTTCTGGTCTGTTGTCTTCAGGAGCAAATACATCAATTGTGTTCAGTACACCCAGTGCCCAGTGCAGAATAGAGGCTCAATAATTGCATTTGACAGAAGGGGTTTAAAGGGTTAAAATTCAAATAATAATTGGAAATAAAAATACTTCTTTAACATGAACTAACCAAGCAAATGAATCCCAGTAACAGAGCTACATTACAATGGTACTGGACAAAATATGTTTAAATGAAGTAAAATTAGATGTATCTGGCTAAAGCACAAATAAAAATACCTATATATAAACCTTAAAAATTTTTTGAGTATATATATATATATATATATATATATATATATATATATATATATTACTCATTAGGAGAGCAAAACAGTTCATTAAATGAATGTATTTCCACCCTGAAGAGGCATTTTGGCAATTAATAGACCGGAGCTGCAAAAAGGAAAATTAGAACAAAAGCTTAAAACACAAGGAGAAAGGACATTTCTCTTACCCCTATCCTCCTCCGCAGCGGAGTGTTTATTAAACCAGAAGTGATCAAATCACTTTTCCTGTGTCAGCATGGGCTGAAAAAGACACCTGCATTTCATGAATTGATGAGTAATTGTTTTTAGTTCTGATTCCGAGTACCCTGTTGATTGCAGTAGTGCGATGTGGTTGAAAAAAACTCCAGGTTTAGAGCTAGAGCACCTGCACTTCAGTCCCAGCGTCACCACTTACCTTTTACATTAAACCTGGGACCAGCCACTTAACCTCACACAGGGTGATTTTATTTATGAAATGGTACCCTGCAGGATTCCTGCATGTATAAAATAAGATAATTACAGGGAAGCCCGTGGAGAGCTGCATGCAGTACTGAAAGGAGCGCTTTGGAATAGGTATATATTTGTCTCTAGGTAATGAACTGTTTGCAGATGAGGGAGCCACACCCTGTACCCGGCTCTGGACAAACATACATTGGACTTGGTAGATGATACGCACTTTGGTGCAGAATGCTTTTTGCAGAATATAGCATAATGCAGCTGTGATCAGCATATTTTTGCCCCTCTTCTCTTCTCCTTTCCCCATACTTGTGTTAGGAAAGCCGTGATGGTTGAAAAGGGAGATTTATTGATCTAAGGAATGAACAAGTTCAATTTTGGAGTAAAGTACTCAATGTACCTACCCTCTAATTTATAAAATGTTTTTATAATTATCAAAACATCTGAGAACGAGGTACAATAAACACATGCATTTTTCTAATGTATTTTGAAATTAGCATTTAAATGAATGAAGCTTTTAGCTTCATTTATAATTTTTCCCCCATTGAATGATTAAGGTACTCTTTCGTCTTGTGTGGGATAATTAAGTATATAGATACATTGCGCCTATCAAGGGAGATACAGTGGGTGGTGGTATTTTGTTATGTTTGGGAGCAGATTATTTTGCATCTCAAAATTAGAATTTTGTGTCTCTGAAATTGTGAAGCAAGTTAATAATAAATATTGAGCATATAAACTTTGTACCTAACTTAAAACTGTATACATATGATAGTTAAAATGGTGACCATATATGTTTCTAAAATCCCTTTAAGTTTTATCAGAGACAAAAATATGGTATGCATGTGTACATATATGTGGCCAATGCTCGTGTGTTTGTACGAAGTCATATATGAAGAAAATACAATGCTAACACTAGTTATTTCTGGAAGGTGGGATTATGGAAGATATTTTTTTCTGTGGTTTTTAGTTTAGAGATTGTCTACAATGATCATATACTTTCTTGGTCATAAAAGTGTTATGAAAGCGGATTTTATGTGCTATAGAAAATTATAGGACTTAAAGAAAGAAACAATTCCCTTTGAAATGAAAGGCCTCTACAGCTACAGCCCTTCTCTCCGGCTGTAACTCACACCCTCAGTGCCCAGTTAGCTGTTCCGCCCTCAATAACATGGGGCATTTAATTAGTATCCACTGGAGTGTGATTGGACCCCCGATGCGGCACGCTTCCACATGAACTATCATGGTGGAACCTGCCTTTTAGTAATGACAATGAAGCCATCCAGTAAATTTCCCTGATTAAGTAAGACTCGATGGAATCCAAGCTTTTCCTTTTATATGCTATATTCATCAGATCGTCAATACATAGTTCAAAATCTACTTTTACAGGATGTCTTACCTTTTTAAAAGCAAGAAACATGTGAGAGGTTAATACATTTTGTTTAACATCTTTTAATAACTAAATTTGGTTTTATTGACTTAAAGGGTCTAGGGATTTTAAACGTTTGGATGATCATCTGATAAAAATATTAAAACTGGGCTCATTCCAAAGGGAGCTTCGCCCGCGTACGTGTGTGTTGGTGAATGTGTTCTCAGTGTCTGTGCACAGGCCCCGCTGACGCCCCTCCAGTGGCCGCTATTGTGTCTCATTGAGTCACAGATGCAACAAGTAGCATTCCAGCCTGGTCATGTATTCGTGGCAGTGTCTGCTCAGGTGGCACCATGACTCAAATATGTTCCCGTTTAAATGACTTTGTCTCCAAAGATGCAAATCTTCAGATATGTACAGATTTTTATATGGCAACTGCAATGCCGGCTTCCCTTTGTTTTAGGATGAGGGCAAATTCCACGGGGTTTATTTTTCCCTATTTCAAGTGAAAACAATGTTTTCTCTCCCTCTTCTAGTGGAAACACGGCAGTTTCCTCTGTTTTATTTACGATGCTTGTGCCCATTGTATACAATACAAATTGTCATCGCTGCATCAGATAAATTTTTGCAAAAATGAGTTACTTGCTGTTAATACAACTTAAGAAATTAATTCTAAAATAATGAGTAAAAACTTTTACAATATAGGACATTTAGAAAAAAAATAGCAAATTGAATTTAGATTATCTTAAATGAGTAACAATTCAGATTGGTGATATTCCAGGAGGTTCAACTGCCTCATAGAAAATGAATAACTGAATAATTTTTAGTCAGACTGAAATATTTTTTGAAAAATTTAAAAATATTTTATATATTAATTTCTTATTTTAGGATTGGCCTTCTAGCAGGATACTGTGTGTATGTGAGACAGTGTGTGTACACTTAATAGTAGTTATATTTCAAAGAAATAATCTTTCCAGCCCACCTCTAATCTCTCCAGCTTCGGAAATGAGGTGATATAAAACTCCCCGGTGGCTACTAAATATTAGATGTGTTGACACCCACATAGGTGTATGGGTGGTGGGTGAGGGAGGAAGGTGATTGTACAGAATTCAGTGGCCTTGGATGCTTTCATTTCCCTTAAAGAATAATGTTTTCTCAAATGAAGAGGATTAAACAAGAGCCTGGAAGAAGAAAAAATAGAGAGGCAATATATTGACAAGAGCTTGTATGGAGAGTTATTGGAAGTGATGAGGGATCAGTGTCAATGAAAGAATAAAATGTTCCTACAGAATGGAGGGTGGGAAGCTAATTAGATTTTGTAAAATGCGCCTGAAAAATTAGAGGGATGTTCCCACTTAAATTTATCTTTTAAGAACTCCCTAGAGTCGGAGAACCCGTGTCTGTTACACCCAGCTTGGATTTCTGAGCAAATGTGCTGGAAAAAAATGATTTTGAAACGATGTATTTTTAAACTTTAAAATGTTGTAAAGCCTCCTTTACCCCCGAGTGCTGATGAGGAACATTGCTGTGCAGAACAGGAGTTGGTTCTCTGGCAACTGCTGCCTTAATGTTCCAAACTGCGGCACCCGGTGAAGGGAATGCGTCCTTAGGAAACCTGCCAGGGTGAGGGGGAGGAGGTCACGTTACAGGGCTTGGCCACATTTGCAGGAGCTTCAGATCTACCATAACGGTGGCTCTCAATCTGGGCGCACCAGAGCCCCCTGGGAGCCTCATTTGATGGCACCGGTTCCCAGGTGCCCTCGCAGTTTCTGACTCCGTGAGTCTGCACCGGGGCCTGGGGATTTGTATTTCTAACAGATTCGAAGCTGCTAGTCTGGGGCCCACGTGTTGGGAATGGCTGCGCTAGCAAAAGCTTGGAGGAAAAAAACAAAAACAAAAAAGCGGAGGCAAGCTTTGGCCGAAAGTTTGGCAGTCACCTCCCAGCTGGACGGATAAGAGAACTGCCGTTGTGAATTACTAACTACTGTGCTGGTCTCCGCATCAGACCTTCCATCCAACCTTGTGAGGTAAGTAGTGCGATATCCATGTCACAGCATCTCCCCTGCAGAACTGTTTCCTTAATTAACTGACCCAAAGTTTAAAGCCAGGGTAGCGGTTGCGCCTGAGGGTCTGCCTTTGTCTGTCTCTGAAGTCTTACCTCTTTGCATCAAAACATACTTTTGCGCTTGTTTCCTAAGAATCGTTATTTCCTTTTCCTTTTCATTCACATTTGCTGTTCAGAAGCTCCCAAAGCTGCTTGTATTTTTATACCATTGATTTCTGAAATTATATTCTTTTTTTTAAGATATTTTTTTAAATTGATTTTTAGAGAGAGAGGGGGAGAGGAACAAAGAGAGAGAGAGAAACATCAATGTGAAAGTGAAACATCTATCAGCTGTGTCCTGCACACACCCCCGCCTCCCACCTTACCCCCCTCCCCCACCCTTCCCCCTCTCTCCCCCCCTCCTCCCCCACCCCCACTACTGGGGAACCAGCTCGCAACCTGGGCATGTGCCCTGACCTGGAATTGAGCCAAATACATGTAGTCCTGCATCATATCAGGTATTTGAGAGCAGTCAAGAAGTATTTGTTGAGCAAATGGTAAAGCATTTCTTCTACTGAGTTATAAACTTTTTATCTCAAATCAACTTCTTAAAATTTTGTGAGATAAAAAATTTATAAGACATTGATTTCATATAAGAACTTGAACACATATGTTGTAAGTTCCATTTTATTTCAAACTTTATTAATAACCTGCATTATTCACTTACCCTTCAAAGTATACTTTTAAATATGACAAGGTTATATTTTTATATGTGATTTTATTACCATTTAACCTTTGACTCCAACCTCTCTTAATCCGTCTTCTGCACACTGAACCACATTTCTAGGTCAATTTATGGAGGGGGAAGAAAGATGCAAGGTTTCCGAGATACAAATTCGACAGAGTACACATCTTAAAATAGGAAAATGGATTGTGCATGCTAAAGATTAACTATAGCTAAATGAGAGTTGCCAATAGAGGCATGTGTTGAATTGAAAGTCAATTTGGTAGAATGTAATATAGTGGAATCTGACAGGTGTTAATATTACCTTCAAAGGGAATAAACTAGAAGCCATAAAAAGTATATGTAGCCACTACTCATTATGTTCTATGATCTTCCTGCTGACTTAAAGGGAAGTCTGAAGAAGAAAATAACTAGTTTATGTAAATATGTATTTTCTGATAATTCAGGATTTAACTTTCTGTCTTCAACAACTTTCTCATGTGGAAAATCTTAACCTTAGATGGGCATAATTTGTTATTTTGCATAATGCTTATAGAATTTTTCATAAGCTTTCTTATAGAAATCATAAAATACCAACTGGGTATATATTTTACTATTGCCCAGATTTTGCTCAAAGACTAAAATTACATTGTTAGTATATAAAGGATAGCATTAAAATACATTCTTAGAATCTTGATGGTACTTATTTGAGTTTATATGAAAAACAGGTTCTAAGGATTGTACACGTGCATCAGAGCTGATTTACTCTTTTATGGAATGTGAGTTTAGCTGATTTCTTTCATTTCTGAGAACCTTACATAGACACTCTTGCATTTATATAGGTTAAGGAGTGAATAGATTCTGATTCCAGCTGATTTTATTTCATATAAAACTGTAACTTTCACAAGTACACCTTGATCTCAAACCCATTAGAGAGGTTTACTGTTTAAAAAAAGAACAAACGTGTTTTTTTTTTTTCCGGCAAATTATTTATATAGATAGTATTGATCTGAAGAATGTTTTTGAGATATTTATCATCCTTCTCACATTTTCTCACCTTGAATCATTTTACATATAACCCTATATAAAAATGGAAAACATATATGTGATAAAGTGATACACCTAATTAAAAAACAAGAGACAGAATAGGAAAGGATATTTGCAAACTATTTAACAGTCAAAGGATTAAATATCTAGAATATGAAAGAAGTCCCTAGGAATCAAAATGGAAAATAATGAAAAAAAGAATAGGAAAGAAATAGGAAGGCTTTGAACAGTAAATTGACAGAAGAAAGGAATGGCAGGAATGAAAAAAAAAAATGCTCATCTTCACTATTTATCTGGGAATTGGAAATGAAAACAAAGTGCTTTGAAGATTGGCAGAATATATAAGGATGATAGCCAGTGCTGACTTTCTAACACTGTTGTGGAGAGCAGCTGCTCTCATGTAGCAGGGGTGGGAGTGAAGGATAAAGCCTTTTTGACAAGGCAGTTAGGGAGTAGCTTTCAAAACCACAAATATGCAGAACCTTTGATCCAGCATTCAAACGCTTTCAAATGCGAGGCATTATCCAAAGAAATACACAGGTATGTACACTATAGAATCGTAATGGCTAAAAAAAAGTAATAACCCTAATGGTCATCAATGAGAAATTTTTAAATCTATTACAATGATCACGTTGTAGAGTATTAGACGGTAGTTAAGTTTAGTATTCAGGCTTCATATTTCTTATCTCATTGCCTCCTATGTGTCTTTGGATGAATATTTTATCTCCTTGTTGAGAAGAAATGATTCTTATGTCAGGGGATTCTGACTGCAAGACATGGTTTCGAATTCCTGAACCACAGACTATATCAGTGTTTCTTCTCCTCTTAACTCACCTTCTCTGCCTGGAGCTGAACCAGGGAATTACAGAGCCAAACACAGTGTGATCATTCTCTGATTACAAAATGTATTCCATATTTTAAAATACTCGTGTTTTAAGCCTGTTATTGTGAAACACATATACCAAAGGCTACATGTAAAAATTTATGCACAGTTTCACTAGTAAAATAAACAATTCCATGTAGTTACTGCACAGATTAAGGATAGACGATTACTACGTATTTCTATATCCCTAAACATTATATTATTGTGTCTTGATGGAATGTTATAATACCCATTTTTCGGTAAGTTTCCTTTTCTCTTTACATTATATATTTTAATTCATCCATGTTGATGATAAGTACCTGTTGATCATCCATTGTCATTATTATAGAACTGTGCTTTTCAATTAGTTTTTACTGGCAGCCAACACAAGAAATATGTATAAGTGACAAATTAGGACACACACACACACAATTGAAAGTGAAGTTGTGCACAATAATTATATTTACTATGAATTGTACATTCTTGTATTTTTTAATTCAGCTTACTTTTTAAAAAATTGATTGCAGCCCAGTAAATTGATTCCATCTTAGCTGTTACATCATACTTAATTGGAGGAATACATCCAAATTGATTTATTCATCTGTTTCATTTTTTATAGACATCTGGTTGTTTTCTTAAAGATATGGTTTGGTTGTTGCTTTAAAGGTATTACATAAAATCTTTAATCCACCTGTAATTGATTGAATGTTATGTGAATTACTGATCTACTGTCTTTTTTTCCCCATTTGGATAACTTAATTAACTCAGGACCATTTACTGAAAATTCACCCTTTCTTCAGTGATCCGATATGTCACGGGTCTGTTTCTGAGATCTCTGGTCCATTGGCTGTGTTGTCTATAGCTTTACCGTCTCAATTTACTCATTTACCAGCACATATTTATTGATCAGCTATTACATGGCAGGCACTGTTCTACATGTTTGAGATAACTCAGTGCCCAAAACAAATACCCTTGTGATGTGGAGTGTATTTTCTTTTTTTTTTTAAATAGATTTTATTGATTTTTTACAGAGAGGAAGGGAGAGAGAAAGAGAGTTAGAAACATCGATGAGAGAGAAACATCCATCAGCTGCCTCCTGCACATCTCCCACTGGGGATGTGCCCGCAACCCAGGTACATTCCCTTGACCAGAATCGAACCCAGGACCCTTCAGTCCGCAGGCCGACGCTCTATCCACTGAACCAAACCGGTTTCGGCTGGTGTGTATTTTCTAATATGGGGAGTAGATCCATAAACAATAAATATTAAGTGGGATGTTGAGAGATGATAAATCCTATTTTCACTTCTCAAAAGGCAAATTAAAGCGAAGTGTTGAGAAGGAAGAGGTTGGGAGAAGGCTTTCTATATTGAATGGGGTGGACTCATTGGTAGGGCATGTTCCCTCATCTTGTTTTTCTTCAGAGCATATTTTTTAATTTTTTTAGCTGTATGATTCTCCATAAAAAAATTCAGAATTAGCTTGTCCAGATTCATTTAAAAAACTAGATACTCTGACATTCATAATTAACAGTGTTTTAAGTAGCAAATGCACTCATTTTTGCTGTCTCTTTTCTTTCTGGGTTAGAAATTAGTTTCCGTTGGTATAGGGTTGTAAATTGACAACAACTTTCAGCACATAGAAAAAAATCAGTCCACTCTTTTTGGCTCTTGGGGTTGCTGCTGATATATCAGCTGTTATGTACTTTTAATTCCTTTGTGGTTGATCTGTTTTCCTCTCACTGGTTTTCAATTCTTCTCTTTTTTCTTAAGTTTCACTTACTATATATATAGTTATCGTTTTTTTGTTTTTCAAATTTACCCTGTTTGACAGTTGTTGGATATGAAATTTATTAACTTTTGGCAAATCTGGAAATTTATAGCAGTCAGGACTATGAAGATTTTGTTTTCACTATTCTCTTTCTGAAACTTTGACTAGATACATGTTAGACCATTTACCTGTGTCTTCACTACACTTGAAACATGAATTCTTATATGTTGCACCTCTTAACTTGTATGGGCTGCATCTGGATTATTTCTTTAAACTTACTTCCGTTTCATTAAGTTTTTCTCCTATGCTGTCTAATATGCCATTTTATATATTCATCCTATAATTCATTTTAATTATATTTTCCCATTTGTTCTATGTAAGACCAGTTGCATCATGTTTATGGTGTCTTATTGTTTTTAAAGCCTTTTTTATTTCTTTAATACGGGAAACAGTTATTTTACATTCTCAGTTTTCACATTCTTAAGTAATTTGTTGTCTCCCAAGATTTGATTCTGTTGTTTCTGCAGCCTCACAGTCTCATCCATAGTGCCTTGTAAGTTGTTTTTTTTCCTTTTTCTTTTTTTAAGCTCTGCTCTTTAGAATACTGTGGCGATTCTTTGAGAATATGCATGTACCTTTCTTTTCCTGCCAGCCAATTGGGAGCATTACTGCCAGAATTATTTTGAATTAAATTTCAGCTTCTGGTTTTTGGAATTTGGTAAGGATACATTCAGATGTGATTCCCCTCCACCCCCTCAACCCATTGCCAGTGTTAGGATGTCAAGTTTACTTGTCGATCTCTTCCGTGTAGGGAATTTATTTTTCAACACTAGTGCACTTCTGGTGTAGCTTTTTTATGTCCTAGCTTTTTGTGCATGCCTATTATGAAGGCCTACTATAAGCTCTTTATTGTCAACATTCTCTAGGAGTTGTTTTCTTCCTCTTATATCCTGTGCACATAAATAATGTCAAGAGTACTGAGTTTTGTCATCTACTCTCAGAATAAAATTAGGCTTTCGCGCTTACTAATTTCCTGGGTCCACCTTCCACTTACATTTTTGCCTCGATGGTTTCTTTATTGTCTTTGATTCAAAACTTTCATTTTTAATTGAAATTTGTTATCTGGATTTATTTTCCTCATTTAGAGTTTTATTTATCTTACTAGAAGTTGAAATTTCAAGCTTATTAACAATTTTTAAAATCCATGTTCAAGATTCTTTTCAAAGCACTTGTTAAGATTTTTTAAAGGTTGTTCTCTAATTTATCTTGTGATTGTACCACTCTAGTTCTTTGATTTAGAGGTTGCTTGGGTATATAAATTGACTTTATGAAAATTTTTGCAACACATAATTTTAGGGAGGAAAAATGTCACAAATGAGATGTAGTGGCTATTGGAAAAAGACATCCCTTGAGATTTAAGAGTCTAATTTGGGGTATATTAACCTTGACAGAATAATTAGAATGCTGTCATTTTACAAGCAGATAGAAAAATGAATACTCTGTAAGATGTACAAGACACTCATCTCCTGAGAATTATGATTATTCCTAATTCATAAATTACTGTATGTGTGTTCTTTAAAAATAGAAACTCTTTCAGTTAATTTATTTGTAATTAAGACTTCTGAACTCAGCCACTTGACTTCGCTGTTTCAGCACATGGCTAGGCTGCATACTGACCTTCTTGAAACCCTTTAAATGAGGGGAACATGAGGTGCTGAATCCTAACGAACAGAAGCATGTTGGCATTTAGGGAATAGTGAAGTGCTGACATCTTTGTAATCTAACTTCTGAACCTTTCGGTGAAATTTAAATGTTAGTACAAGGTTATCATCCCCATACAATAATTTAAATAATCTTTAAAAGACTATAGTTTTACACATTGGGGCGTTATGAGCATCTGATTAATGGCTGGTTTATGACACCTCTCTTAGAATGTATAAGAATGGGATAAACCTGAAAAGAAAAAGAGTAGTTTTTCAAAACACTATATATTTTTTTCTATCCCGATAGTATATGCTTACTTAAGGCTAGGACCTATACTTAAATTAGCATTAATTATTTTCAGCTGACCCAAGTAATTGTCAAAAAGTGGTGTTTAATTAGTTTATCATTTCACAGAAAGATAAACAAATTGCCATTTAGAGTTTTTAGAAATAGTGGTGGTTTCTGCTAATGGACAGATTGAGAATCAGTTCACAGAGACTGAAACTAATTGGTATTATATTGCTAATAACTGAATGGTTAGTATATAGTACATATGCACACGTACTATGAATGTACCCACACACATGCTAGTCAGGTCTCAATGGTGGTCAGCCATGTTGAACAACTTGGGTGGTTTGCTTTGGCAAAGTCCCAGTATTTGGTGCTTGCACATTTGCTACTTGAAGCTCAGTTTACATTTTTATCTCTGTATTGTTTCATTTACAACACTATTTGATGTGATATTTGGTGATATGATATTCCTGTTTTGTTACTTTTCTCTTCTGATTTTCCTTCTAAGTAAATATAAGTGGGAAAGGTACCATCCCATTATTGAATTCATCCTTCCAGTAGAAAAGAAATAATCGAGGCCAATATGTGCCCTTGATTTTTTTGCAGGAAGTAAATCTATTTACTGTGTCTGGGACTCATAAGCTTTTGAGACATGAATGTGAATGAACCGTCTTCATCAGGCAAAGAATGTGCATGCATGTATGATTAATGGGGTGAATGTGATGAAAGCATGTAAGAGGCTGATGAAGTTGTTACATTTGGTGATCCTGGCTCAGCAGGAAGTGGCTGAGATAAGTGTGTGTCACAAGCTCATTGTATTTGCTTAATTCTAGGTGGCAGTGCTGGGAGGGTTTCCCAGTCACCTCCCATTTTGGTCCATTGCTCTGCATCTTCCTTCTCTAAGCAACCGCTGACCAAATGCTGAAATCCATGACTCTACCTATGAGCCTGTATACTGAGTGAGCTAGAACAGGGACCGTGTTTAATGTATCTTTTATGGTATTGCATAATGTCTTACAGAGCTCCACACATGGTCTGTGCTGTCTTTGTATTGGGAGCTCGATCACTATGGCTGTCTGACAAATTGCAGTGAGTTCTGTTCAAAGAATCACATTGTTACCGTCTGGGGAAGGGAGAGAAACAAGTACAGAAGTCCTGTTGGTCTCTTCACTTCTACAGGGAAGAGCTCAATTAGGCTTGAATGTGGTTACTACAATGCACCTATGTTACTAATAGGAGTTTTCCGTAGAGCTGGGAAAATGCCCCCAAAGATCAGAAAACCTTGGGTAATGCAGAGCTCCTAAGTGGGATGTCTAAGTCACTAGAAAATGTACCAGAGTGACTTCCCCTGTTTATACCAGTGCACTCTGTTATTTCTCATTTATTCTTGGTGACACACATACTTCCCTCTCTGCTTTACCTCATGAGTCATCAGTAAAGATTAGTGAACAAGAACAGAAAATATGTCGAGTCTGCCTGCCGATGTGTGATGTGGTGTTCTGTTCATAAGTTCTGGAAGAGTGTGGTAAGAGGTGACCATTACCACACTCCCTTTCATCCCCACACGCTAATCCAAGTGACTTTCCCCAAGCCTTTGGAAATAATAGAATACCCAGAGAATATTAGAACATTATAAGAATGGAAAGGAATTCAGCCTCTTCTCAGTGTGGCTGGTAAGTAAGCATCATATCAAGCTAGATTCAGAGGTTAAACATTGTTTTATAGGTTTTTATTCTAAAATGAATTTTAAAACAAGATTCCTTGGTAGTTATAATTTTCTCTATCAAACTGTATTTGACTTTGCCATTAAGTATTTTACACAGGTTAAATCAATGAGCAAGCTTAGCTCTATGGCATTATTAACAAATGGACACATTGCAATGAAATGCTCATTATCAACTGGCCAACATATTGGTCTCACAAAAAGAACAAAAACACATGGACTGAGCATGGACTCTGTTTTTAATAAATGGTTTTAATTGTTGAAACAATTTGAGTATGACAGTGTTACAACTCCCACAGTGTGAGGTAAGGAGAAGTATTAGAAAGTAAAATGACAACCGTATTTTATAAACAGTTGCCCTTGAACACATTCATGAGATACTTTATTTTTTTTACGTTTTCAAACAAGTTTTGCTTGGTAAAAACTGATTGTCATTTTTGGGGTTGTTTTCTTCAATAGTGTTTTAGGTGATTGCTCTACTTAAACTCTAGTGGAGTGCAGTGATCTTTAAGTCTCATAATTGCAATTCTGCAAAATCTTACATAGAATGTATGTTTATAGGGAAGGCTGGTTAAGGCTTCTTACAACTTCCTACAAAAATACATAAAGGTTAATTTATGATTAAAAGGTATATTATGATTGTCTTGCCTTCCCCCCACCCCTAGTATTTGAAATGTCCATGTGGGAAAAAATAGTCAAACATTTTTGAGGTGCACATTGGAATAATGTGGTGAACATTAAGCACAAATTTTATCAGAGTTGATATATAAATACTGAAAAAAAAAATCCACATACACAGAAAGCTGCTTTAAGCTGTGGATTTCTAGGGATTAGTGTATTTCCCAGGAGGCGAAGGCACTGTGCCTCCGGTCGCAGGCGTAATGTGCTTGAGACATGCCGTAATCCTGCAGAAAGGCAAGGCTCCAGAGTGTCTTATTTCTTAATTATAATCACTGTTCTAATTATTCCACTTTAAGTGCTAACTGAAGTTTTAAAAGCTCAGTAACTCAGCTAAAAAATTTTTAACTGAGATGGAGAGTTTCTGTTGAATATTGCTCAGTCACTAAGAAAATACATGATACAAGGGAACCCATCACCATCTGATTTGATATCTTACTAATAAAAGTTAACATGTTGGCGTTCTTTCAATCCCGAAGTCATGCTATGGTATTTCTCAATTGCTTGTCTTCATTCTTAGCAAACATTAGTTTGTCTTGGAGTTCTGAGGGTTTTTTGATTATCAAAATAAACAAGAATTTGTTAGGAAGAGTTTACTACTTTCTGCTCTTTGACATTATTTTTTGATGTTCTATTTCTTTATAACCACATTTTTTATCATTACCATCATGGCATCTGATCATTTATCAAATTCCTTAAGTACTGCTATGTCCTGGACTCCATTTGAACAATATATGCTGGATAATTAAGAGCCATAGAGAGGGACAGGGGGTAAGTTGTCAACTATAATACTATTTGAAACAAAATAGAAAAGGGATTTTGGAATCACACAAAAAAGGGGTTTCCATCAGCTTGGGGAGTCAGGGAAGTCTTCCTGGTGGATGGCACACTGGGCGAGTTGGGGTAACCATCCAGTGCCGGCTTCCTGAAGCCTGGGTGTGGGAAAGAACTAGCACAGAACAGTGGCCGCTCGGGGAGATGGGGGCCGAGAGTTCGGCAAGCTGCAGCCATCGTTCAGTCTTCATGCAGAGCTGTGCTTGTTAACAAAGAATACATCAGACTTAAGATACTTAAGATGCTGGAGCTTCTCATCTACACAAGTTCAGCCACCTGAAGGGCATGCTCGCATCCACAGCAAAGAACTAAATGAGTGATGAGTGCCCTGCAGAAGAAAAGCGAAGAAGTAAAAACAGCGTGAAGATTCAATCATACCCCCACACACAGATATTAACTGAGCACTTTTTTATTTTAGTTGTGGAATATATTTAAAAAGGAAGGGAGAGGAAGGGAGAGAAACATCAATGATGAGAGAGAATCACTGGACATGCTCCGGACTGGGGATCCAACCATGACCTCCTGCTTCATAGGTCGATGCTCAACCACTGAGCCACTATGGTCCGGCAACTGACTTTTTATGTACTGAGCGTGGTTCTAGAAGCTGAGGAGACCACAATGAATACATAGTCAATGTGATCTTTACCCATATGGGCCTCTGTCTTGCAGGAAAGACACATTTTAATAAATCATTGCACAAATAAATGTGTAATTATAAGTTGCAGTAAATGCTAGTTAGAAAAAGTAAAGGATTTGAGAGACACAGGATAGAGAAGTCTTATCTAAATGTACGTAGGGGGTCAAATAAGCATTTTGTAGGAAGAGATAATCATAATGAGACCTGAAGGAAGAGGTGGAGACAGCAATGGAAAAGCAAGGGTTGAGCATTCTCGGTGGGGTTTGGGGGGAAAGAGTGATGTAAGATGAGGCTAGAGAGGAATGGGTAGGAATGGGTATAAGAGAACTCGGAGGGATCAAGAAACTGAAGACTAAGAGTCAAATGAAACAAAGAAGTGAGGAGCCAACTCTTTCCAGGTCTGTATGGAAGTGGTGCAGTTCAGTGAGAGCTGGGGCGGGTGGTTCTTTATTACTTTTTTACAGAGGAGTTTATTTAATGTAATAAGGAAGGTGGGTAGGTGAAGTAGGAATGCTGAGAATTTATTTAATGTAATAGGGAAGGTGGGTAGGTGAAGTAGGAATGCTGAGAGTTTATTTAATGTAATAAGGAAGCTGGGTGGGTGCAGTAGGAGTGCTGGGAGTATAATATACTAAGACCGAGGGTTAGAAGAAGAGCCTTTCAAATATTTGGCTGAGAGAACAGGAGTCTAGTTCGGAATGAGGAAGGGAACAAGGTAAGCATGGCAGCCGAGGCATTCTACTGAAAGACAATGGCAATGAAGCAGAACATACAGATTTGCAATAGAAGATTCTAGTGGACTCTAATGATGGGTCCATTGTGTTTTTGTTTGTTTTGTTTTATTTTTACCAAGAATAGATGAAAAGTGCACTTCGGTGAATAGCACACAGTGAAAGCATTATGTTGTACACATAGCAAACATCACATAACTTTCCGAATGGTTATGTCCTTGGGACACAGGGCTCAGTGGATCCTCCTTCAGGGTATTCTATCATTCTATTCAAAAGGGTGAATATTAGAAAAACAAATATTAGTCTCTTTATCATAAACATTTGTGGACTTCCAAGACTTCAGGCCAGACAAATGTATAATTAGATGACTCTCTTCTCCCAACTTTTAAAATGTAAAAAGAATCCCACACTCATCAGTTACTGCTAAACAGTCAGCAAAACTGAAATGTATTTTTGTGTCACTATTCTTGTTGGTGCCTTTATGAGGCTTCCTGTTTGGAAGAGAGTTTGCCCCCAGAGAGAAAGGAGTGAGGCAGGCATATCCCCCAACAGATCCTTAGTCATTTGAGAAGGTTGGTTTTAAGCAGTTGTTACCTTGGGTTTGTTTGTCTTTCAACCCAAAGGAATTGATGTCTGTGTTCAGAACTGCTAACTTCGTATTAACTGAACCAGTAGTATGTTAAACTT
This sequence comes from Myotis yumanensis, assembly GCF_028538775.1. NCBI lineage: Eukaryota > Metazoa > Chordata > Mammalia > Chiroptera > Vespertilionidae > Myotis > Myotis yumanensis. The sequence continues at coordinate 12,078,299 of NW_027223759.1, forward strand.
AGGGAAACGACTTAATCTATTTTTTTTCCATTAAGCCCATCATATTAACCTCTTAGTTTTCATCATTTGGTAAAATTTCTCAATTTCAAGGGCCAGAGAAAAATCACCTTTATTTAAAACACATTTGTTTATGACCTGAATTCGAATTTTTAAAAACAATCTTATATTTCAGAATATTTATGGCTTTTAACCATCACAGATTTAAGTATCGTCCCTATGTTTCTGATATTCTACATGGCATTGTTTAAGTATTTGAGGAAAACTGAAAGTTTTTAAGAGCTTTTCCATTTCCCAATTTTAGTGAAACTGGAAAATAAAAACTGAAATGTGAATTAAATACTGTTTTTATGTAATTTTTGTTAGAAAATATATCTTTTGTCCTAGTTGGCTTGGCTCAGTGGATAGAGCGTCAGCCTGTGGACTGAAGGGTCCCGGGTTTGATTCTGGTCAAGGGCGCATGCCTGGGTTGTGGGCTCAATCCCCATTAGGGGGCATGCAGGAGGCAGCCGATAGATGATTCTGTCTCATCATTGATGTTTCTATCTATCTCTCCCTCTCCCTTCCTCTCTGAAATCAATAAAAGTATATTTTAAAAAATTATATTCTTCAAGGACAAAAAGTTATGTGTGACATGAGCAAAATTTAATAGCTAATTATTTTTCCTTGAAATGAGCAGAGTGTGAATAATGGTAGCTGTTGTGAACATTTATTTAATGATATTCATAATTATTCAACTATAAGTGATAGGTACTTTTCCATTGCAGATAGATGCTCGGTAAATTAAAACTGGAAACATTACTGCACACATTTTTGGGATAGAAAACATGACATATTTTTAGAAATTGATGCGAATAGCCATATGCCCCAGCACAAAGCTGAACGCAGTGTGAAGGTTAATACAATAAGAGCATCCTCCACCGTTCCTAAAGGTCAGACATGCCTATGGAAAGCAGTACCATCTGTGTCTAAAGACTGGGGACCTCAGATGTTGTGGTTTAAAATATGTACATTTTCTGACATTTGGGCAGAATGATACCATTTCTTATAAGTGAACTTGATTCCTGACCTTCCCTTAAATGCTAACTTAATTTGGGTCCTGGGATAACCAGTGCTTCCACATTTCATGGCAGTTGAGTTACTCTGGGGTTCTGATGAGTGATTGGAAATAAAAGGGCCTCTCTCTCAAGCCTGGGCAGCGATGGAGAATTAGATAACTTCCCAGCAGTAACAAGTCTAGAAAGGAAGCCTCTTGAGCATAATCCCCATGAAGCCTGAGACCCTCTTGCTATAAGAAACTCCCCCTTGGCCTTAGGGAGGGTATTAATGGGACTCTCTAGGCTTACCCTCCTTAAGAGACTGTTACGCAGCTCTTGTTTCTACTTTAAAGTCAGGAATTTTAAGGAGATTGGAATGAAGAACAGTGCAGGGCAGCATCAAGTTAACATGATACTATTAATAACATTCAACCAAATTAATAATTTCTGCTTTTAAAATAATCAGGATTAACCGTAAGAATAAGGATTGGTCTCTCTCCTTTGCTTCTTTATCCAAATAATAGTTCATTGTGATTAAGAATACCTTATAAACACAGAAAGGGAACATAGCCATAAGAACTGGCTCTATCAATGACTGGTTGTATTAACATACTATACCTTCATTCCAACAAGGAAGAAAAAATTTAAAGGAACTTGCTACCATTCAAATTGTTGAGCCTTTTGTCTGCTTGAGAGCAGGGGCCCGGTTTAGAGAACAGTGTTTGGGGGGGTTAGGAAGAGCGGTTAAAATTGGAAGGAGGTGCGGGTTTGCTCTTTCTCTTTCTCCCCTCTTCTGGAGAGAGAGCCATTTGAAAGAGCATGCAGCAGCCTGGCTGGACGCAGAGGCAGAGGCGGGCAGATGGTCCTGCAGGATGGAGAAGCTCTGGCAGATGGCATGGACTATTGGAGCAACAAAGACACTGTTGGCTACCAGTGCTCAGAGTTGGAAAAAAGGAAGAAGACAGCTTCTCCAGTGTGGCCAGCTTGTGTACAGAGCACGTTTTGGCAGAAGGGAGACGGATAAAAGATATTCGATGGTTAACTGCGGGGAAAGGGAAGAATGGTTGTTAATAAGTTGCACACGGTGTGCTTCCCTGGTGTGACTTGAACATAGCTTCTTAAGGAAGAGCCTGTAGAGATCATCTAAACCAACTATGTGGCCTGAATATTAGGATACACTCATTCTGTTTTTATTACTGAAGGTGCCTCTTCAAAACTTTAAATATAAAAAGTGTAATCCACTCTTCCTTTTTATAAGGCTTTAAAAATCTTTATTGATGACTCCATTCCCCTGCATTCCTATGGCATACTAAAATTGTAGTTTTACATTGTAGGGATTAGGAGTATGGGTTTTGTTTGTCAATTTAAAGTGTCCTTCAGCCATGCTCGGCATGCTGAAATAATGTGTGGGGAAGTCAGGTTTGGCTACCATGACTTATAGACTTAGAGTTTTATTAGCGAAGGGGGTACGCAATTGTGTCACTGAATTACTTTGGGGTTACCGTCATTACCACGTGTACCACATTTGTTTTCTGGAGGCTCTGAAGCCACCTGTAACAAATAGACATTTAGTTCCTAATGACTTCACTGGGGCTGCTACAATTTTTCATTTGTAGCCTTCTCATCTATTGTTACCTAATGCCTCTCCCCCATATGCCTGTTATTAGATACTAGAGATGCAGTGCATGACATTTGTGCACTCGGCGGGAGGCGGCGGGAAGTGGGGGGGAAGCAGGCCTAAGCCATCAGTTGGACATCCTTAGTGCTGCTGCAAAGGCGGGAGAGGCTCCCACCACCACCTCTACACTCGCCAGCCTTGAGCTGAGTGGCGCTGCTCCTGTGGGAGTGCACTGACCAGCACAGGGCAGCTCCTGCATTGAGCATCTGTCCCCTGGTGGTCAGTGCACATCGTAGCGACCGGTCGTTCCACCATTTGGTCGATTTGCATATTACCCTTTTATTATATAGGATTGTTTTTCTTAATTTATATGACTTTTACCTAGTAATTTTTATCCACAAGCAGCACTTTCAACTGGAATATGTCACTTGATTGTTAAAATCATAATTTTCATATATCAAGAGCAATATTAAGAAAAATATTTATGAGTATTTAAAATTGGATTTAAGATGGCAACACATTGCTAGAAATAGAAAAAAACACACAAATATATATATATATATATGTATTCCTAATTATTTCAGCCTTTCTTATTGAAACTTAACCTTTCAGTGTCTCAGTTATTCAGAAAACTTAAAGTGCTCCTGAACTGAGCTCAAAAGAGGTAAGTAAGTAAGATATATTCAGAATGATGTCGCCTGAGATGTCTTGAGTCACCAAAATTAACATCATAATGATTATTTAACTGTGATAAGCCCTCTCTTAGAACTTGTGGACTCTTAAACAGCATTCTGTCAGTCTTTGTGATCTGATTTCTCAGTCTATAGAAGGCTTAGAAGCATCCCATTAGAATTAAAAGGCTATAAGAAGGAAACATGGGATACAGAGCCCCAGCAGTAGCTGAACAAATGGAGAACCCATAAAATCCACTCAATTACTAAGGAGCAAAATTATGGCTTAAAGAATTCAAGGGAAGAAAACTTAATTCCATAGGCTATAATTGTGGTACTTAAAATAAATTTCTCTAAAATATGGTCAATTATTTTGGGCATCTAAAGGACAAACAGTAATTTTCTAGAAAATTTGCTGTTTTAGAGACTTTCATTTCATACTTACCTTAGATAAAATGATTAAAATCATACATGATTTTTAAGCTTTGGTTTTCATAAGTTGGAAATTATACTTAAAATCTTTGCTTAGAGGAGTGTGCCTTTATAGTCTACATATAGTATCTGCTCCCAGAGGTATTGTTTTTTTCCTCCTCATCTGCACTTTGTGACCGCGGCGCTGGTGGTGGTATAATGGCAACTGCCCAGTCACATAAGCCAGGCCGGCCTCCTGCGCCTTCGCCTCCGACAGGCCACACTGCTGTAGCTCCCTGGACCTCTGTGTCCTCCCCTGTGAAATAAAGGCGTTGGATTTTCATGTCCTTTCTTTATTAATCACTGAGGCTTTTCCTGCCACTCCAGGATACAACTTATAAACAAGAAGGAGAAAGGTATTGATTATTTCGAAGCCATGAAAGAACAAAGAGCCAAAAATCACACATTAATAGAAGCTTGATTATCAAGAATTGCAGATTTTACTCCAGATTTACAACTAGATTCCTTTCAATGTGGGTTTTTTCCTTCTGTGAAATGAGAGAGTTGATTCAGTGGGCTGAAATTTGTAAGATTTTTACAGAATGATTTTTAGTGAAATTCATGATTTCCTCCCCTTTCCTTCGAGAAAAAGGAACCCCTCATTAGGACACTCCCCTCGCCTGGTACCAGAGCCCCACATCTACATCATCCCATTTCCCCTTCTACCACTTGTTTCCTCTACTACAGGGACAATTTCTTAGTCTTTACATCCTGGGATGGGAGACAGGGAGCTGGCTGTATTCACCACTCCAACTTCTGGCCAGATCTTTGTTGGATTCATTGCTATAAACATTTTTAGCCATAACTTGACTCCCAGTGCTTCATTCACCACTCGAGTCCCCATCTTTCCATCACTTCCTCCCACTGGTAAAGATTCTTAACCACCCCCTCTAAGGCTGGAGACCACCACAGCCCTGCTCTTATCGAAAGACAGACATCAGGGTGTGGGAGATCTTATTTCCCTCATTCTCAGTGTCAGTAAGGTATTAGGAATGCGAATTTCCAATGTTTCCCCCTAAAAGCAATGTTGAAAATTGTTAGCTTTGGTATTTTAACATAGGTACGGTGTGAGTTAGACAGATTTTTGTTTCCTGGCTAAGGAATCTAACCATCATTTACAACACAATATTACTTCCATATTGCTGAGGCTTAGGGCAGTGTGGACACTCAAGTACATAAATGAGTGAATCAAAGGAGTGCTTTGGATATAGACCATAGGTCAAGATTTCTCAATCTTAGCAGGATTTTTGCTTCGGTCCAGGTAATACTTCCTGGTGGGGAGCTGTCCTGTGCATTGTCTGATGCTTGGCAGATTCCTGGCCTCTACCCACTAGATGCCAGTAACTCACAGTGGGACAGTAAAATAATGTTTCCAGACATTACCGATGATTGAGAACCACTGGTCTAGCTGGAAGAATGAATCGCAATATTATGATGTTGTAGTGGTGAGAGTAAAAAATACATGGAATTCAATTCCATCACTATGAGCGGTATTACCCTGTGTTCTTGCTGCATGGTTATTGTACAAATTAAATGGTCCCAGCCATATTGAAGAGCACGAAGTCCTTGCTTTCAAGACAGATCCTGCCAGCTCTGCTCACTCATCCTCATCATGTGTCTTTGTTGAGGGCTTGTACTGGATCATCATGGTGTCCTTTGTAGCTCATGGGCTCTTCCAGATGCCCAATACTTTGTTATGTTGTTTTATTTTGCTCTTAATTGACCATTACTTGTAGCCATGGAAGAAGAGTGAATCCCAAGATGTAGCATGCTGGAATGCTAAAAGTCAAGTAGATCCAGGGAATTCAAAGTTTGTTTCCACCACATATTAACCATAAGACTCCAATGGCTGTGTGTTCTTACTGCTTATTCTCCGTGAGCTTTGGCTGTGAGTTACTTTGAGGGTTAAGTGAAACTATTTATGTGAAACACTAAATCAGAACTGGGCACATAGTTGGTGCTTAAAACATGAGAGCTCTCTTCCCTCGCCTTTTAAAAATGTCCCCAGCCATTTCTGTGTGGATGAGTGTATACGTATTTATATATTTATACCTCTATCCATCCATAAATATATATATGGGTAATCATTCAATAATTAACATATTTATTCGAAAACATTTATTGAACACCTATTTATCAGGGGCTGGCTCTATTTTAGATGCTGGAAATGGAGGAATGAAAAAAATAGTACAGTCAACAGCAGTCATTAAGGTGATTAAGATCTTAGATATGTTCTCCACTGAGTTGTGTATAGAGTAAAAAAAAAAAAAGAAAATTATACTATGAGCTGTCAATTCAGGAGTATGATCATGTGAACTATGGCATCATAAAAATACAGAGTTATCCGCCACTGTGTGGTGAAGGACATATTTCTTTTTCAGAAAGAACAAATGCAAAGTATTGAAAGCCTGAACCTTTGACCTAATTAATCTTAAGTTATGACCCAGACAAATCCGAATGATTTAAGCACTTAAAAAAAAAAGAACACCCAAAAAATCTTTTCAATTTGATCCTCTTTTCTGGTTTATTGTACTTCTGAATACCCTCAAAACTTAGATTAGTGTTGTAGGTGTGCTTTGGTGGTAAGGCACGTTTCTGTATTATTTGGAAATTCTTGTGTATCTTCCTGTCTGGGAATATTTGCATTGTACTGAATTTCCGCTTAGGGAGATGGGTGAAAATAACTTTTTGCAAAACATGACTGCATCATCCCTAAGCTCCATTACAACATGCTTAATGGGCTGTATAGTATTTTTATTGTCTTATAACTTTGACTCCCTTAACGTGTTTGAAGGTCTTTAAAATGCACCTTTGAGCATTGTTTCATGTGCTTTGTGTCCCCTGAATAAATATTATACCCCTCTTGACTTTTTAATTTTGAAATTTGATAACAGTAATGAAAGAGAAGTCCCTGACCATTTTATATGTTTTGCCACTTCATTTCACATAGCTCCTCTTGGTTTCCTGGGATGTATTTAGCAGGCATTTGTCTGTTTCGAATGGCTGTTACTTGGTTGTTTAAAAATCAGAAAGAAAGCAAGAAAATAAAAAAAGGAAGGAAATAAAATCCCACCACTGCTTTATTGGTCTTTAACTGGTGCTATTAGGCAAACTGGGAACTTGAGATTTTGAAACTGACTAACCTAGACACTCTCCCAGCAAAAGCACAGGAGAGGAGGGGCATTTGGAGCAGGCAAGGCATTCTTGTGGAATAGGTCTTAGAGAGAAGGGTGAGAACTCCCAGAGAGAAACATTTAGGCGCCACCTGGTTAAAGCACGAACATGCTGGAAAACAGCTCCATGTGGCACTCGCTTCTGAGGTGGTGACTGGCTGATGTGAACGACTTCACGTGGGTCTCCACCCAGGGGAATTAGTTAGCTTTTCCCATGACCTTGGCACCATTGGGCTTTATGATTATAAAGGAACTGTGTGTAACTGCCAGTGAATACGACATTTTGTTGAGAAAAGTTGGTCAGACTATCTATAAATAATATTATTTATTAAGAATTTACAGTGAGCCAAAGGTAGTGCTCAATGCTCTAAGCTTTGTTTCATTCAAGCCTCACAGTAATTCCAATAGGATGATACTTAGTGCCATTATCATCTATATTTTATCAATGGGAGGACTGAGGTTTACAGTGATTGAGTAACTTACATGTGGACGCCATGCCTGTGAAAGGATGTAGAATGGACTAAGGCTTCAAATGGTCTCTGGTTATGCTGCAGTCATAGCACTTTAAATCTAGAGAAAACTTAGAAAGCATTCAACCTCCCTGTCCGCCAATATTTCCAATGAGGAGGACCCTGAACTTCTGAGGATTTTTGAGTTTTCCTTCAAAATACCCTGATCAAGCTGTTACTTTAACATTTTTAGGAAGGCTTTTGCTTTTATTGACTTTTATATTAGTATTAGAGGCCTGGTGCATGAAATTTGTGCACTGGAGGGGGGTCTTCTTCAGCCCGGCCTGCCCTTTCTCACAGTCCGGGAGCCCTCAGGGATGTCCTACTGATGGCTTAGGCCTGCTTCCCGCGGGGAGCGAGCCTAAGTCGCAGTCTGGCCTCCCTCTGCTGGAAGCGACCAGCTGATCAGGGAAACACACTGCCCCCATCATCCCCTCACTGCTGCTGCCTCTGGCCTCCCTCTGCAGGAGATGACTGGCTTGCAGTTTGGGACCCAGGAATTTTCCTTTGCTCCCCTATCCCACCCTAGGAGATTTTGATACCAGTGGTTCATAACCAAACATTGACAAATGCTGAATTACAGGGAGAATTGTGCTTTTGATCTAAGATTCCTCTAAGCACCCTTCATGTAAAAAGAAATAGTTAGATTATTAGGCCACAGGGATTATTTATTTATTTATTACCAACTATACTATTAGAACCTTAGTAATGAATTTCTTTGTTATTTATTTATTTATTTACTTATATCTTCATTGTTGAAAGTACTAGTACTACAGATGTCTCCTGGCCCCCGCTTTTCCCTCCCCTTGACATCTTCCACCCCTCTCCCGTGCCACCCCCAGCCCTGGTTATACATACATGCATATAACTTCTTTGGCTAATCTTTTCCTGTTCCCCTGCTTCCCACCTTCCCTCAGATTAGTCAGTATGTTCCATGCTTCCATGCCTCTGTATCTATTTTGTTCATCAGTTTATTTTGTTCCTTAGATTCCACACCTGAGGCAGATCATGTGATACTTATCTGTCTCTGACTGGCTTATTTCTCTTAGATAATATTCTCCAGGTCCCTCCATGCTTTGTCTTAAAAATAAAAAGACTTTTATTGATTTTTCAGAGAGAGAGGAAGTGAGAGGGAGAGAGAGAAACATCAATGTGAGAGACATCTATTGGCTGCCTCCTGTGTACATCCCCTACCGGGAATCCAGCTACAACCCTGGCACGTGTCCTGACTGGAATCAAACTGGCAACCTTTCAGTGCATGGGAGAATTCCCAGCCAACTATGCCATGCCGGCCAGGGATCTTTGTCTTTATAGAGACTATATTTAGCAATATCTAGAAACCTAAGTAAACAAAATATTCTGATCACTTCTTTGTTGCAGTGGGAAGTTTTCTCTTTCATCTAGACAGTTTTGTTGGCTGTGATTCCTTTTATTCAATCTTGTAACATGGGACTGAGACATAGGGGCGGTTAACATTTTTTTTTTTTTGCCAGAATCAAAGACTACTGAGAATGTTAAGATAAAACAAAACTATATGGGTATCCAGTCTTATTTCTATCTTTAACTTTGTTGAACTTCCTTCCCTTGCTTCTCAAGTGTTCTGGAGTTATGTTCTAAAGATACATGTGTGGTATGTTTAATGTTTATTTATACTTAAATTTCAAAATGCCCTTTTTTACATAATTATATATCACTAGAGACCCGGTGCACGAATTGATGTATGGGTGGGGTCCCTTGGCCTGGCCAGTGATTGGGGCTGATCGGGGCCATCTTGCCCAGGACTGTGGGAGGTTGGGTATGGGAGTGCACTGACCACCAGGGGGCAGTTCCTACATTGAGTGTCTGCCCCCTGGTGGTCAGTACGCGTCGTAGCAATGGGTTGATCGGTCATTCGGTCACTTAGGCTTTTATACATATAGATTACATAATGGCTGCAGGTAAATAATATCCAGTTGGTTCCCTGTTTTCTGTTCTTTTAGCCATCTGTTAGTGTGGTGTTTGCTGTTAGGGCTACACTAGTATGAGGATGGGATGCAGAATCCACTGTTTGACTCTTTCTAGCAGTTGCCACATCTGCCTAGGCACCAGGTAAAGGGAGGCTTTTGTTTTCCATGGATAGCCCATTTCTCTCTCTTTCTCTGGTTCTCTTTTTGAAGGCCCTCAAATGAGCACTTTATCAGGGTGAGGGGGGGAGGGGGAGGTATGCAGGGACAGTCCCCATAGATTGAGAAGCAAGTAAACTTAAGTATGCTGTCAGGCTACAAGCCAAATAAAGTGCTGAGCATGACAATTAATTGGATAACTACCAAAACACCTCTTACTGTAACTGTAATTCAGAATATCCCTAGCCTCAGTAAAAAAATTGTATTAATTAATTTGAATGTTTCTAAGGGTACTCACCACATGTCCGCACTGTTTGCATGCCAGGTTTTGGCCTTGCAGGCGAGGGGAGGGTGGGATAAGTAGTGAAGCTCTGGCTTGTGCTGGGGATTTAATCCTCACAACAAGCAAGGAGGTGCAGATAGTCATTTCTCCACATCACAGGTGGGAAAAAGGAAGGTCACACCAGCAGTCTGTTTATATCCAAATCCCTATGGTCTTCTCATTACTTACCAGTACCTCTGAGTGACTCAGGGTGATGATATCACTAATAATAGAGCTGTGACTTCTGTGTTGAAGGGTTTGAATTCCAGCAAGAGAGAAAAGTCACACACAAATCACTGGACTTGTACATTTTTATTAAGGGGCAAGTGAACGCTATAGATAAATGCTGCGGGGATTTTGAGGAATGAGACAACACACTGGGTTGGGCCATCTTGACAAATGTGCCTGTAGAAGCAAGAATTGAAATGAGTCCGAAGGGCAGGGAGGGCCTGGGGTCATTAACAGAAATAAAGAGGCCATTCCAAGCCTGGGATGTGCCTCAGCCTTGGCAGAGACAGGGAGCTGATTGTCAAGGCTGAAGAACAGGGTGTAGGGGAGAGAAAGGAGACTCTGGGAGAACCATGGATGCCTTGGCAATTCAGGCTACACCATGTTGGGACGCTGCAGGGTTGAAATGGGAGCATTTTTATGTTATTGCACATGTCCATCATGAGGCATATCGGGATTGACCGCGAGGACTTTGCTAATTGGAACCAAGAGTAAGAATACTGGAGGTTTGGTGAGTCCACTTTGGAGGCTGTTGCAATATCCTAGCCTGGAGATGATAAGGTCTTAGAAAATAGACCCCCCCCCCCAAAAAAAAAAGATATTTTTTAAAGAATGGCAGTGGCTGACCAAAACCAGAAAGACTTGTCAAATAAAACAGAGAGGCTACCACACAGAAGTGAAATGAAATACATGCAAAAAAAAAAAAGTTTTTACTAAAATGCTTATCTTGTTTATTTGCCAAGTATAAGAAACACATCAGTGAAATTATGCTTAGAGAAGAGTGGAAAAGATTCGACTGAAACTCCTAATCATGTCTATCTTGTTGTACCTATTGAGGTTTGCATAGTCCTGTTAGTAGCTCCGGTAGGAACGAACCTGGAAGCCCTGACCACTTGGAATGAGCATTAGAGGCCAGAGCAGTCCTAGCTGGTCAGGGTCATGGGGTCACTCTGCTAAATAAAATCAGAAGACATACACTCGTGTTAAGGAGTTTGCCTGGATAACAAATAATGAGATATACAAAGTTCTATAAAATTAACTTGGAAAACTTTACACTTCAATTGAATAAAAATACACAAAAAAGAGTTCGTTTTTAAAGTGAAGAAAGAACTACAAAGAGTGTTTCCTTTCTGTATTTTCAATATTTATTTTTTAAATCTAACTCGTCAAATTGGTATAATCACCCATTTGTTTTGATTTCAGGGATTTTTGTTTTGAGCTCCTCAGTAATAAATGCTATCTAGAGATATCTGGAGTCGCCTGTCCATTACTAAGTCACTTAAAATGTTTGAAAACATTTTTTAAAAAGAATTATAGTGATAGAACTATGCTGCTTTTTAATTTTGCAACTCCCAATGGAAACTCCATTTTCATATGTTTTGACATAGTATGATTTGAGTTGAATTTACTTTGATCAGTTTTCTGTTTCAAGTGCATGTTCTTCCTGGTAGTTCTTTACTTTTAGGCCCAGAGGTTTTTTTTTCACAGATGGATTTTCATTAATTGTTTAGTATTTTCTGCTTATTTTTGTGTTTTCATATTAAAGAGATATTTGTAGATAGTGCATGAATTGTTTCTAAAGCCCATTTTGGAGGCTTTGTGTAAATTTCCTTTCGATTAATTGTAGACTATAAACAACTCAAAACAGATCCTATTGTTTGAATTTTTTTTAAAAGTACTAATCAGGTCATATTTTTGCATCATATCCTGTTTTATCCTTTAATTTTAACTTGAGAAGTAGATTCCTCTTTGTTTTCCTGATCTCAAGGCAGAATTCAGAGCACTGAGAACAATGTGTAGGGCAGAAGGACATTTTCAATGGAAAAATAAAAGTTTAGTTCTAATCTTCTCACATGTTTGTTCTATTTCTAAAAAAATGAAGTGCTGAAAAGGTAAATAATAATGCTATGATTGATTTCTTTGTTGAGAAAATCAACTGTCAATTAACTAATGAATATTCTTTTTAATCAGTGTTAATTGACACGTTTCCTGTACTTAACAAACCCAGTACTTGCATAATGGCTCATTTGGACTGTTCCCGATTTCCCTTTTGTTTTGGTTGTCCTGTTGGGTATAATTCTGTATCATTCCCTAGTCTGGAGCTAGGTGGAGCTATGAGATCTTCTGTGAATGTACTACAGGCAGTGGCTCTCCAGGTCTGTGTGTGACAATCAGTACCTAATGCCCACTTTTAAAACATTCTTGCCCCTTTATTCTTAAAGAGTATGTGAAGAGAAAGTCTAGTTTTTGAAAATTCTGTCATTAAAATAAACAGATAATCTCAAAGCTCTTTTGTACACAGCAGTGAAACAAACAAATATAAACACTCCTCTAAACAAAGCTAAATGAAAAACACACATACAAGCACAGATATAACTACCCTTAACACTCCTACCAGGTTAAATGTCTTATCATTAAAAATGCGTATATTTGTTTTCTTTTTCAAAAGAGTATACTTCTCTGAAAAATCTGCAAAGTACAGAAAGTGATGGAAAAAGGAACATATGGCACTTGTTTCAGGACTCATCTGCTAAATTTTATACACATACTCATTTGATAGATCGATGCAATTATATACATAATATATACATAATATATACATAATATATATATATATATATATATATGTTTTAACATATGCACACTATATATAAAATTATTGAAGAATATGGAAATATTTCACAAAGAAGGATGAAAAGTTTTGCCTTCAGGTGTTTGTTAGAATTCAGGGGTACGTGACTTTGAGAGCTGCCCTGCACATAGGGTGTTGTAGGTCTCATCAGTGAGTCTTGCCCAGGCCCACAGAGCACTCTGGAGCAGAATGCTATCCTTTTTTGTGGCTGTTTTGTTTCTCTCTCGGCTCTCTATTGGGCTAGCTCTGCTGCTGTCTGGACTTGTTACTCAGTGTGTTCAGGGCCTGAGAAATATGCCCAGGCTGCTGTCTTAATGCTTAGTATCTGTTAGGACAGAAGTTGTTAAAGGTCATCTGCTTACTTTGAGAAACTAATTGTAATAAATTCTTCTGGGTGCTTCTCTAATTGGATTAGCTTTAGCTCTGTGCTGTTCAGCTATTTGAATAACAGTGTGGATGATTTTCATTTACCTAATTTGGCAAATATTACTGAAATCAAATATTTATTTGAACTCTACACTTTCTTTGTCTTATTTAAGTCATTTGTGGACTTTAACCTAATTCCTTTATTGGGAATTGCATCTTTTTAAACTTCATTCTTCCTCTGTATTCTGTACTTACTGCTTTTCAAATTTAGAGGAGTAAACAGTATTTTAAACAAGGCTGTAAGGGGTAGACAGATGGTTCTTGGTTTGGCTTTAATAAGCACTTCACAGTAAGAGTATATTACCTCTCTATCTATTAGATAAATTATAAATAAATAGATATAATATAACAATGATAAATTATTATAAAATAATAGATAATAAAATTAATAGATTGTTAGAGGTCTTATATCTGAAGGACCCAATCAATTAAAATATGCATAAGAAGCGTTTACTAAAGCTTATATCTGTTACAGGCAGACTCTTATTCAAGACCTACTTGTTTGTTCTTTACAAACAACTTGAGCTTCATTATCAGCCTGTTTCCCTAAAGAAGGCTGGGAGGCCACTCAGTCCTTACAGCAGTGATAGATGCTACCTATGGCATAGCATCATTTTAACAAGCGAGGAAACTATAGCTTAAAAGGTCCATTCGTGCTCTGAGTCATTCAGGTCAGTGGGAGATTTAGACTCAGGTGTCTGCTTCTCAAGTCAGTGCTTTCGCTAGCCATTCTTTATTCATTTGTCCAGCCGGACACCCGCCACCCATCCACTGTGCTTAAGTATATATTCTGTGCCAGACACTTCAAGTTGCTCTGCATTCAATGGTAAATGGCACCAGTGAGGTCTTCTTGTAAAGGGAGACAGAGAGTAAACAAGTTGGAAAAATAAAACAACATAAAAGCGTAATGTGGTAATTAGGATAAGAACGGGGTGTTTTGTCAGAAAGTGACTAGGAAGGGCATTGGGCGGGCTGATCACGGGATGTCTCTGCAGAAGCAACACCTGAGTCCACATTATGATTCTAGAAGCAAGTCTAGGAGACAGAAAAGATAGCAGGCAGCTGGCAGTGAGAGAAGAGGCAGGCTGATAGCAAAGAGATAACGAGGTAGGAATAAAACAATAAAGCCAGGAGTGCAGGAGCTCTCGTTATGGAGACAACACATAGGCTTCTCTAACACAGATACCGCGAATGATAGCCCTGTGCTATGGGTGAGTGCTTTAACTGATGCTCATGACGATTAAAATGACTTACACAGAAAACGATGAAATACGTACATTCATTTTACAGAAAATAAGCCCTTTGTGAAGAATTTTACAAAAAATAATAAATTTAGAATAAATCAGTTTTGGTGCTTAAAACAATAAAGCACCACTATTAGAAAGTTCATCTCAAGAGATACTACAATACCTGCGGAGGACAGAGAAGGTAGACCTGCCTGCGACACTTGTATCATCCAGTTTTGGAGATATGGATGTATGGAGTGGAGCAAGATTTTTTGTTGTTGTTATTAAGTTGCAGTATAATTAACATCCAATAAAAGACACAGAGAATAAATAAAATGTTCAGTGAGTTATACCCAATGGAATCACTTTCAAAGCCGCTACTCAAGCAAAGAACAGATAACTTTTCCTCACTCCAATAAGTTCCTTTGTGCCTCTTTCCAATCAATTATATCCACCCCGAGAGGCAACCACTGCTCTGACTTCTATCGCCCTAGGTTCGTTCTAGAACTTCATATCAATGAAAATGTAGTTTGTAATCTTAGGGGCTCAGCTTCTATCATTCTGCATAATGACTGCGAAATTTATCCATATAGCTGTGCGCATCATATAGTGGTTGATTTTTTGTTGCAGAGTAATATTCCATTGTATGACTATATACAGTTGATTCATTCTCCTCCTTAAGCAATCCTAGTTGTCATTAAGTGATATCTTGTGGTGTTTTTAATTTACAATTCCCTTATGACTAATGATATTTGATCATTTTATGATTTAAAAGTTTATTTAATGTATGTTTTTACCAGGCTTACTCTTATAAACCATAAACTTCACCTATTTAAAGTGTTCAATTCACTGTTTTTTAATATATTTACAGAGTTGTGCAACTATCACCAAAATCTAATTTTAGAATATTTTCATCACCTCCATAGGAAAACTTGTGGCCATGAGCAATCCTTCCCCATTCCCAATTTATAGATTTTAAAATGTGTTGTGTTATTTTATGTATGTTTTAATCAAAGTTTTATGAGAGAGCTCTATGGGCTTTATGTCTGTTCCCATTGAACATGAAGATGGCCTATTTCCTAATAGTTGTACCTTTACAAATTCCATTGTAGATCATGAGAAAGTCTTCAGATGGAATGCTCTCAAACTTGATGTGCATTTTCATCACCTAAAGATCTTGTTAGACAGCAGATTCTGACTAGGTTGGACTGGAGTGGGGTTGAGATTCTGCTTTTCTAATGAGTCCTCACATGATGCCCACGCTGCAGGTCCATGGGGCCATGTTGAGCTGCATCCTAAGGCTTTTGGCGGGCATGTCTTCTAAGAGGGACAGTATAAGAGACGCTGCATTTGTGTTTACATTCCTCATCTGATGATTTTTATGCCGATGACATTTTCATTTTCAGGGCAGTTATTAATCCATTTTGAATTTTTAAAAAGTTCATCACATCCCTTTGTATATAAAAGGGAATGGACTTTTAGAGTTGTAAATATAGAATTAAGAAAAAGTCCTCCCCCCCACCCCCCTGCAATCTTAACAGCATGCCATTAGTTTGTTGATAGCTTACAAAGGACCCTGCTAAAGAATGAAGAAGAAACAACTCTACAGGGGGAAACCTTTAGGGTCCTTATAGGGACTAGCTAACTAAGAGTAGGATTTCTTCAAAGCCTTTTCAGGGCCTTTCCTCGGTATTGGAACTACTCCTTTACTGGACCCTGCCAAAGCTTTTGAGGACCTGGAGTGAGGAAGGAATTGTATGCAGACTTGGAGCCAGTTGAGAGATGTTGGCCTGGACCTCCAGGAACAGAGCAATATCCATCCCTGCCTCAGTCAGGCAGTGGATTATTAGTTAAACTCAATAATTGCCTCAAAAATTTTAATTTGGCCTTAAATAGTTTGCCTCATAAAGTGCAATAATCCAATAATCATTTAGAAAGCCCTCTTTGCAAATAGAATGGCTTCAACTGAATCAACCCTGGATAGCAGCTTTGCTTTGGTATCTCCTAGCATAGATCTACACATTTTCTTAAAGTTGGCTGTAATGCACACTTTTGTAGAGCAAACAACATTTTTCTATCATTCTTCATCAGACAGTTGGGAAGATGTTTATACAGGCAGATGATTGTTGGATTTAGTTAAAAGATTTTAATTTTCTACAAAAAATATGTAGAAGTGGCAAATACTTTATGCTGCTCTTAGCCTTGGCAGACATGTAGACTTAACAAATGAAATGCAAGGGAGGCTGGGGCTCTTGATTTTTGTGTTTAGTTCTTTCAGCAAGCTGCAGCTCTGCCTCTGCGGTGAGGGTCGTTCCCTTCAGTTTGCATGGACCCCTCTCTCCAGGCCTGCCACTCTCCACTCAGAATCTTGCTTCTTTGGGGTAGTTTCCATCATGCCCAATTCTTATTAACTTTTTCATCATATTAAGGTGTTAAATTTTACCAGTAGGAGCCACTGCCATACATTGTCTGAAGTCTTGACTGAAAGCCCTTGATTTGAAGATATAGGTGAGATGTAATGAAAGCGCTCCTCTGTAGAAATTTTGCATAGTGAGTTTATTTAAAGTGAAGAATATAATTTTGTCAAACTACCAAAGAACATCACCAAGATGCTATTATTTTATAAGGGCTCAACATTCTAAAAAAGCCCTACTGATTTTTTTCAAATACTGAGGCGTAGGCCAATTAAGATTTATTTAGTAATGAGAATAATTGCAATGCCTTTGCAGACAGAAGAATTCTGTGTTTCTACTCAAGTCGAGCCAAATACCATGTGTTCATTTAAAACATCAGTGAGGTGCCCTACATTGTTGTTTTGTTCATTCCAGAGAAAACAATTCCAGCTACAGCATTTTAACTATGATTGTGTGTTCTTAGAACTGAGTAACTTCCTCAGACTGAACACATTAAATTAGTTTCAATTTCCTGCCAAAATTTATAGACAGGTTGTAAATGAAAAAGCTGCCTCTGCTCTTCATTATCACTACATATTATAGTTTTTTTAAAATAAAAATGTTATTTACTTGCACCTACTGTCAGATAGTAAACTACAGAGGCATCCATCAACAGTTCTGTTGGCGTTGTAAAGAAGAAAGTCATATAGCAGCACACCTGGCTTTAGTGTTGTAGAATAGCGTTAGTGTTGCAAGGTGACTTTGATATGTCAGGAAAGCTAATTATGTCCCATCAAAGGACTGAAGAAATTGCCTTTTTTAATGAAAAGTATTTTATAGAGGGTGACAATGATCTTAGGCAAAGCAATAAAACTAGGAGTATAATTACATACATTCTTTAAATTCTTATTAGACTTAGCTAATTGACATGTTACTGTCCAATAATGTAGAAAAAAATTAGTCAAACATAAATACCAGAACAATGGTTTTAGACTGTAGAAATACAGTCTAATCTAAAATTGAGTCTGTCTCTGTTTTTCTAAGTATACTCTCAATTTTTCCCTGACACATATTTATAGCCATGCAAGTTTAAAGTTATGCTGAAATAAGAGTATAGAATATGTTTATAAGATTAAACTATTAGTGAATAAAATGAAAAGGCAACCCCAAAATAGGAATAAGTATTTACAAACCATATATCTGATAAGGGCTTAATAGCAAAATATATAAATAATTCATGCAATTCAATAGTAAAACAAAAACAAAAACAAGCTGATTAAAAATTGGCAAAGGGCCCGAATAGACATTTTTCTAAAGAAGACATACAATTGGACAACAGCTACATGAAAAGATGTACAACTTCACTAATCATCAGGGGAATGCAAATCAAAACCACATAAGACCACCTCACACCTCTTAAAACCGCTATAATCAAAAATACAAAAGTTAACAAGTATTGGCAAGGGTGTAGAGAAAAGGGAGCCTCTGTCCACTGTTGGAGGGAATGAAATTGGGACAGCCATTATGGAAAACTGTATGGAGGGTCCTCAAAGAATTAAAAATAGATTTATCCTATGATCCAGCAATTTCACTTTTACGTATATCTGCAAAGGAAATGAAATCAATATCTTGAACAGATATTTGTACTCCCATGTTCTTTTCAGCATTATTCATAGTAGCCAAGGTATGGAACCACCTAATTATCTCTTAAGGGATAAATTGATAAACATAGTGTGAATATATGTATATAGTTACATCCTGTGTGTGTGTGTATGTGTGTGTGTGTGTGTGTATTATACACAATGAGATATCCATCCATAAAAAAGATGAACATTTTGCCATTTACAACAACATGGATGAACCTGGAGGGTATTATTTAAGTAAAATAAGCCAGACACAGAAAGACAGATACTGTGTGATCTCATATGTGGAATCTAAAAGAGTGGAATCACAGAAGCAGGGAGTAGAATGCTCGTTAACATTGGGCAAAGAGTTAAAGTTTCAGTTATAAAATGCATAAGTTCTGGGGATCTCATGTACAGCATAGTTATTTTACTGTATTTACTGTATGTACTATATTTACTGATATTTTACATGATTTATTATACTGTATTGTATACTGTAGATTATCTAAGAGAGTTGAACTTACAAATTCCCACCAACACTGCCCGCTCCCCCACCCCCCGAAGGTAACTATATGAGGTGAGATGATGGATGGGTTAATTTGCTTAATTGTAGTAATCACTTCGCAATGTATAGGTATATAAAATCATTACACTGTACACCTTAAACATATACAATTTTCATTTGTTTGTTCTCTCAATAAAGCTGGAATAAAAAGACTTAAGCTATTATATATATGTAATATATATGCTCTTTGAAAACACAATATTCTTAGCTAAAGGTAATAAATTGTACAGGTGTCTTCACACTTATGATATATGTCTACATATGGAGATATATATATATATATATATATATATATATATATATATGGATTTAGGTGTTTTTTTTTGAAGAGCCATGTCAAGGGTGACTATGGTGTGACTCCTGCTGTTCTGTATATAAGGATTAGGAACAGAACTTTTTATTGTTAGCTTTGACAGAATGCATGTGATTATTAGTGATGTCTTTTTTTAGAAAATTGTAAATTATAGGAATGCTGCACAGGAAGAAAGAAATGAAGCATACAGTAGTTATTTAGGTTTACAAGATTGACAATGATTTTTTTCCTTTACAGAAGGTTCGGTACTTAAAGCAGAAAGCTGTAATTGTTGGTTGCTTTACATGCCCTTAGCTATTTGGGATGTGGAAAGATTTGCACTATAAATGTTTCACTCCTGCAATTGTCATCACTTCAGAGTGGTTCAATTATAGCCGTTTCGTACAAAAGGAACATGCAGAAAGGACTTCTGGCAGCATTCTATAATGATGACCATTCAATTTTTAAAAATTGCAAATGTGAAAGAGATGAACCCATGTTTGTTACTGGACGCTAGCATAGTGTCTGAAGCTTCCTGTTTCTGTATATCAGACAGTAGTTCCAGCAGAAACAGGGCACCCATCAAGAGTAGTTGTTTTAATGCTTGGCGTCAGAGAACTTCTCAGGACATGCTTCATCTATTTGGATTTATGATTGTGAGACGAAGACATTAACTAAGCCAGGTCATTGAGCTCATATATGTGAGTACAGGTAATCGGGCTGTGTTTCTCCTCATCTTAACACATGTTCTGTGACACAGGCCACATCACTTCCCTTGCTGACTACCTCATAATGCCACGGTCAACTCTCCGTGTGCTTAGGCAGTGACACTCCTGGAGGAAACCACTGTAAAAATGGTTCATTTATAAAAATCTAGGTCAGAGCATTTCCTTGGGAACCAGATGCCTTAATGGGTTGAAAGGGCAGTGCAAGATTCTAAAATAACTCTTGATTACTCACATTGCATGTCCTCTGCAAATCTATTAAAGATGGTCTCTTATCAGCATTAAAAGATTGGGGGATTGAGTATTTGGTTGGAGGTGCTTTGGCGTAGATGCATATTCTTGTACCTAATCAATTTTCGTACTCACAGCTCATAACTTGGTTCTGAAATCAGGTCTGCAGATCCTGGGGATCACTGGGCTTGTTCTCTTTGCCAATGCCTTGTTGAGTGGCCAACAAAAGCCAGGTGCCAGATTCCCGCCAGGTTTGAATGAACTCTAACCGATGATCAGTAGAGTTTCCATGGGAAAGGAAGGCAGGGTTCTTTTTACTTTGTTTTATTAAGTGTATAATAGCTAAGCATCCTTTTATATTCATCAGACATAATGTGACCGTTCTAAAGGGTTTACTTTGTTGATGTGTCTGGATTGTGTTTCTCAAAAGGAATAGATTGGATCCACGACTTTCTTTTCCAGACTGCCGACTTCTGGTATGGGGAGGACTGCTCTATGGAATGACCCTCTTCTTCTGAAAGATTCTTCTCACTGTTTCAAAGGAGCTGTCAAAGCCTGAGAAAAAAGAAGGTTCACTGTAGATGTTCTCTGAGAAAGCTTGGAAGTGTTGTTTGTTCTTTACCCTCATTTAGCATGTTGGAGTTGTCAGCTGTTCTCCATCTCTGGCTTGGCTGGTTGCCTGCTAGTTCCACATACTAGTACATAGCGGCTTGGAGTACAGCGGAGTGTGCAAAAGCCTAGTTATCTCCCAGAAACGCACAGCTGATGTGGGGCTGCACACAAATGACTTTCCCATGGACAGGATATGTGGTCTAACTACTTTAAAAAATTGCATAATCCTAGAGGGAGCCCTAGCTAACTAATGCAATAATTATCCAGGAGCGGAGCCAACATCCTGCGATTACATTAGAACAAACGTGCGGCAGTGTTTCTGTTTCTGTATGTCTCTTGGCATCTTGAATTAATATTTGATCATATTTCATTAAGAACAAAAATAAGCCAGAGGAGCCTTGGATCATTGGAATTACCTGTTATGTAAGGTTAGGAAATTTCTATGAAACTTCTTCCAGCTTGAGGAAATAATTTCATATTGCTGAAAACAGTTCATGTTTGCATCATAGTTAAGGAGAAGCAAGCGTTTTATTGAGGTCTGGACTTTAGAAAGACATGACCGTATATTAGATGTTATCTGTAGCTACTTCATTTTTTCTTTTTACAGTTATTTTCATCTGTGTCAAAGTAACATACCATTCTCAAAACTAAAATAAATTAATTGATTAGTTTTTTGGGGGGCTGACTACAGAGCAGATGAACCAGGTTCAGAATCTACAAGTTGGTAAACCTTAATTGGCAGCTGTTCCTTCAGCAGGATGCTGTATATTCCCTGCATAACTTTGGTTGTTATACATTGACAATGTTATTTTGTTTAATTAAATTAGCAAACTAGGATGATTCAAGCTTTTTTCTTTCTTTTAGTCATGATTCACTCACCATTGTCATTTTGAGTAGCTGGGGAATTTCGTTGTTTTAAGTTGTATATCTCAATCTAGAAATGAGAAAAAGTCTTGGACGTGGTCACCAACAACAGGGGCAAGCGGATGCTAACTGAATGGGATCCTTTCAAGGGTGAATTCTTGGTGAATTCCAGGCCAGGTTAGTAGCAGAGGGGCATTGTTCAGAAAGAGAGCAAGTGTGTAACCAGGAGTCAAGAGCACTACTGTAATGGGAAGGCATAGTATAGTCTGGGCAACAGTCTTCCACGCGAGCTCTGCACTGTCCCTGAATCTTGAGTACGTTGAGGGGGTCGAAACTAGACCCAGGTGCCAAGAATTGGGGTGATGGTGATGCTGTGGTTTTCATTCTTCCAGGGCCCAGTGAATAGTTGGCAGCCTGGGATGGAGCCTCCCTGAGGCACATGTTGGAATCAGGCAGCACCAACACCTCCTTAGATTGACCTGTGCTCTCCCTTTCCACTTCAGAGGAAGCACAGGCTCAACTGCACTGAAGGCCGAAGCTGTGCACTAACTCACTGTCTTTGGAACCCAATAGCTGGGTTGGTTTTGGTTTCAAAACTTGCATTTTCAGAAAAGCAATTTTGTAAATTCTCCATATTTAGAAATCAGCACCATTTTTGCTTCCTAGAAGTAGGACTCCAGTGAAAAATCTGTTATCTGCCAATACTTTAGTCCCATGACATGTCAGTATCACTAAATTTGGTGCTAAATTGCCCTAAATATTTTTTTCTAGATTGCATCTTTCATGAGGAGAAGAATCAGGTAATCCTTTTATTATCCTTCTAAAATTTAGCATGGTATTGGTTAACCTAGAAAAGTCCATAGACCACTTTACCACTGGGTGGATTGGTTTGCTGGCATATGGCTGATTATGAAATCTTTGTCTGTAGATTTCTGCTTTATTTACCTTTCTCCTTCATTCCTCACAAAGGGTTGCTGACTGCATTGGCAGTCAGACTCCTTGACAAAGCATCTGCATGGGAGCTACAGATTGATTCTTTGGGCTCCAAACTAAGGATCCTGCTGCAGGATCTTTTCAATGCTACGACCTTGGTTTAAGAATCTTGTTATTCATTGAGTGGTTTATGGACCCCATGGGAACATCTGGGAGCTTATTTGAAATGCAAAATTGTACCTCTCTTTTCGGTCACTGACTTAGAAGACTTTCTCCAGAGATTCAAAACAACTGTAATAGAACCTTAGAGAATTGACCTTCAGTATCATAAAATAACATTCAGGAGTTTGGGAGTCCTGGAGGAATTTGGGGGATTATTCCAATCCCATCCTCTGTATATCTTTATTGAGGAGAACTTTTAGACTTTCCTATGAACAGAATTGAGCTTCCATTGTTCTTGTAAAGACATCTGTAGTTCACATCTAGAAAGTATTCCTTAATTTTCTCCAATCTGTTTGTAATATCATGTAGATTAAGAATTTTATGTTTTCTCAATATCTTGGGAAATACTAGTAAAAATGTTTCCAAATGGTTGTTGAGTTACCTTTGTTGTCCTCAGTAACTATTTCTTATGTTGGTGTTGTGAATAGTGGGGAAAGTACTGGCTCTGGAACCAAAGGAAACTGGGTTTAAATTCTGATTTCATCACTTGTTAAAACTATGCAGACTTGAATCTCTCTGAACTTCAGTATCCTCAACTGTAAAATGGGAAGGTGAGACCAACTGTTTACAATCTCTTTGCTTTACTTTGGTTAAATACTAAGGAAGGATTTGAGATGATCTATATATCTATATACCTTACACATAGCATGTATCCAAGCCATAGTAGAAATCATCACCATCAACATCATCTCCTTCTCATTCATCTCATCATTCTCACCAACACTTAGGGTCTCTAGTGGTAACTATGTTAATGTTTTATTTTCCAAAATGTTGTTGAAACCTAAATTGCTGTTCAGTGTTTTATTTTTGATAATTAGTGTATATTCTGTATTCAGTGCATGAACCATATTTTCTTTGTGGGAATAAATACAAGGTAGTAACTACGTATTCAGTTTCTTCTAGGGCCAAACATTAGGCTTCTCAACCTTGGGTTACGGGAGGAGGAAGGTATCTAAGTCCTAGATACACTTAATCTTCAAGGACCACTGAATTGAGGTTGTTGCTGATAGTCAGGGGCTGATGGGGTGGAAATATGATTATGTTGACAAATTTGAAATGCAACTGTTGAAATAAATGAAACAGGTCTACCTTAAGGATAAATAAAGAAATAGATCTATATTTTGATTATTTTGTAAATAGAATTGTGGCTTTGTAACCAATAGAGTGGATTTTTTTAACCATATATATTTTTTTTCCTTAAAAAAGTAATGAAACTATAAACAGAATAGAAAATTTCCTACTGGTAATAGCAAAAGGTTCTTTACAAGCATAAAGCAATTGCATTTGTAAGTGTGTGCATAAATTTTTCTTTAGAGAGAACTAATATTTATTGAACACCATTTATCCTAGCCATGGTACATGTTAGTTTCATCTTTATGAAAGTCCTGTGAGATAAATTGTGTTATTCATATTTCAAAGATAAGAAAATAGTCTCAGAGAGTAGTAAACTGGAACTTCATTCAAGATTGATGCTTTTTCCACTTAGAGATTTACTGTTAAAAAGAATGTTTGGGGGAAAAATGAATGTTGAGATTGGAGACAGAGTTTATTGAACCTGGTTATTGATTGTGAAGAACATAATATAATGTCTCTCAGGTATATTGTTGATTGCATATGTGCCTGATTTCAAATTTGAATTTTGAAAACCTTGAAGATTCAGTGACTGTAGTTTGATATCTCAGGTAGAGCCTGGCATCCTTTGTAGTTGTTCAAGGAAATGTGGTCTGATGCCACACGAGCCACGCCTGGCTCCTCAGAACCGTCTTTGACCTGTAGACACAGTTTCTCAGCATCAGCAGAACAGATTCACTTCTCCCATAGTTCATTGTCTAAGATGTTAATGTGCCCTTGGACATCTTCAAAGAGGAGTTACATTGCAAACTCACTTCTCCATAGTTTTCTTCTATGGAAACTATGTTAATTAATTTATTAATAGAGCAATGTTGAGGCTTTATAATACACTCCTTTAAATTACCTGAAAACCTTTAATTTTGTTTACAGAACCTACAAAACATTTGCCAATCAGGAACAACTACCAAAGAAGACAAGACTCAGTCACCAATGAGTCTTGCCTGGGTGGGTTGGCTACATCCTCACATAGGGATATGGGAAGACAAGTCTTAACCTTGGGCTTTTCCAGAAACCAAAGTAAAAAAATGAAGTTCTTTGTTCTCAACCTGTTTTTATGAGTTCCTGTCATAAATCATGCCATTGTAACATGAGCATTTGACCCTCATTATGAGACATCAGAGAGCTGTAACCATTGCTCTAGTGCCAGTGTCTCCGGTAAAAATTAGAAATGCTCTGAGATTTCACTTGGTGAGTTCCTGGGTGTTGCCTGCCAGTGCTCTGGGTCTTGATGGTTTATGAATTTTTCTTCAGCCTGTGTATTTCTATCACACTTGACAGTTCTGATTAATGGTCCTTAGGCTGAATACTAGTTTTTAACAAAGGAAAAGACTTGATATTATTAAGCAGGGCCTGCTTGGATTTGCTTTGGGGATGTAGGAGAGAGAAATTAAAAATATTTGAAATTGGTGTCTAGGCAACATAGGAAATCATACAAACAAATACAATCAATGTTATCTCTTCAATGCCAGACAAGCCTCATGACAACGATTGAGTTCATTCTGAGCGGACAGGAACTGTGGAGGGGTAGCTGTCTTTTGTGGACTGAGAGTAACGTGGAGATGAGAATGCTTGGGGACTCTTGTCCTTTGAGGGATAGGCAGACAGTTGGTCTGTTTAATATTGGGGTGTCACACAAAGGCATTTTATTTTAGTTGCGACTTTAGCCTAATGACTGGCTACCTAACAGTCAGTACTGGTGTCTGACAGGCAGTTGAGGCATTTTCCGCTGCCTGCAGGGTGTGTAAGTATCATCACACTGGACATCTTATGCAGCAAGCACACTGAAGCATTTGGGCATTATTTCTAAAAATCGGTTTTCAGTTTCATCTGTTCAAAGATAAGGTAAACTGGATCTCTCCGGTTCCTTTGTCTTTTGTTTAGGGAAAGTTATCTGTTCAATTGAGATGAATAGTAATTGGATTATATGACTGTAATTCATTTATTAACAGAGCAATAGAATCCACAGTAGTGTGTTTCCATCTTAGAACCCACAAATTACCAATTAAACACAATCTTCTGTTCTAAAACAATGTGATTATTTTTATTTAAGCCTATTTTGGAAGCTGAGTCACCCGCCGCCTGCATATATCTTTGTTTAAAAAGCATTAGTGGAATATTACTGAAGCCGAAGCCATTACTTGTTTGTGATTTAGGGGGTAAATGGTAATAGCTTTTCACCCAGACAAAGCCCGACCACATTTGGGATGCTGCTTCTGCATGGTGCCTAGTTACAGCAAGTTTTAAAAGCAGCACACACAGGAAATTATACCCATTTAAAAATAAAATTAATTTATTTGAGAATGGTGGTAAACTGCTCTATAAATCCAGAGAAGGCCAGACTTCTATAGATGAGAATGCTGTTTGCTTTGATTCAGCAATATTGATTGAGTACTATTCTTTACTTGGCTCCATTTCATTTCCTTTGGGAGTTTCAGCAAATTTAAAATCCCATCCCTGCCCTCCAACTGGAGACAGAATAACTGTAGACATAACATGAACACACATGAAAAGCTAAATAGCAGTCGTGGGCAACTCTACAAGGGCGTAAGACAAGGGATCGTATGTTTGTCATAAAGGTTGGCAGGATGTGGGTGTCCTGAGTTTAGGACAAAAAGTTCACTGCTGATTTGAGTCTCCTGAGAAATTGTCAGAGACGTGGTGAGATGTGAGCTGATCTCCAGGAATATGTGGGAGCTTAAGGCCCCACGTTCCTGCTGGGAGGGATGGTACGGGAGGATGGAATGGGAAGGGCAGAGACGTGCATGGCATGGTCACTAGAGAGAGCTGAGAAGCAGGAGGGTAATGAGGGGGCTGGAGCAAAAGGGCAGATGCAGCAGGTTGTTTGACAGAAGCAGGCTCTGGTTGTGAAGGAAGGAGAGTTTAGAGCAGTGGTTCTCAACCTGCCTAATGCCACGACCCTTTAATACAGTTCCTCATGTTGTGGTGACCCCCAATTTCATTGTTACAAATTGAAAATAATTAAAGCATAGTGATTAATCACAAAAACAATATGTAATTATACATGTGTTTTCCGATGGTCTTAGGCAACCCCTGTGAAAGGGTCGTTCGACCCCCAAAGGGGTCGCGACCCACAGGTTGAGAACGCTCGTTTAGAGGGTTGAAAACCCATGCTTTTCTAGACATTCGAATTGACATATCCCCTAAGCATTGGTGGATGTGTAATGAGATTCGTCAACAATAAGACTGAGGGTGAGGATGCACTCTTGATGCCTTCCCAGACTAGGGAATTGGGTTGCTGGGGCCTGGGACCAAGATATCTTTCCAAGAGAGAAGAGGAGAAGAGAAGAGATGATAGCAGTCAGAGGGCAGACAAAGCAGCAAGAAAAGGACTGTGTTTCACAGCAGAAGGAAAGATAAGACCTTGAAGTCAGTGTCAAGGGAGACGTAAATATATTAGGAGGTGTGGAGGTGCCAAGATGAGGAGGTCTGAGAAAATCCATTGATCATGACAGTGGAAACCTTTGAGAATCCAGTAAAACAGTAAGAAACAAAGAATGTAGTTGGCTTAAGAGAATAGAAGGATGTTTGGTGAGACATTAAGACTGGTAGAGTCTATAAGTAAAAAGATAATAAGTGATAATTTTAAAAGGCTGTGTATCTCCCCGATAAGCAGAGGCAGGAGAACAATAGTCTGTGCAAATGAAAGGGTGGAATAAGTAGATGTCACATCCAGGGCCCTCTGAGGTCAATTAAAGACACAAAAGGGTTTGACAGTGACTCGGGCAGTTTCTTGTCTTTCTACCACATTTAAAGGAAATGTTGATCTTCCTCAATGGGCAATGCCAACCACATAATTTGCAGGGCACAGTATAAAGTGAAAATGCAAGCACATTGTTCAGAACTTGCTAAGACATTAAGGAATTCTGGACAACAACAACAGAGCATTAAACCACTCAGAGCATGAGCTCTGACTGCCAGGTTGTGCGCCTGGGAAGCTGGCCCTGGATATGGAGCTGTTAAGGCCCGCAAGAAGGCAGGAAGCACTCTGTCACCTTAAGAAAAAGTGCCCTAGCCGGTTTCGCTCAGTGGATAGAGCGTCAGCCTGCAGACTGAAGGGTCCTGGGTTCGATTCTGGTCAAGGGCATATGTCTGGGTTGCGGGTTTGATCCCCAATAGGGGGCATTCAGTAGGCAGCTGATCAATGACTCTCATCATTGATGTTTCTCTCACCCTCTCCCTTCCTCTCTGAAATCAATAAAAATATATTAAAAATTAAAAAAAATAAAAATAAGTAAAGAAAAACACACACACCATGATGCAAAGTATTCTGAACATTTGAACAAACAGTGAACATTATTGACTAAAGTTCACTCATGATGTCAAAGGATTTCCACCAGCCAGCAGATGTGAGGAGGGATACCTCTGATAGTCACTTACAGTGTCAACACACTTTTATTTGTTTCCCATTTAGTCCACCATCGGTCCCACAAAACAGGCATGGAAGGTGAAGAGAAAATGGAGGCGTTAGGGTTCTTTCAGAGTAAAACAACTGAATGAGTTACCCCAGTAAGCCAGGGAACTATTATTTTGGTAGCCAAGCTTCTTCTAACCAGCTACCCAAATGGCTGATTCTAAAACCATCTGAATCATGGGGTCTCTTTTTTCTTCTTGTGGAATGAGATGTGGAGTGTTGTTTTTGCAGAAGTTTAATTTTACTTGTGGTGTGCATTCTCAAGGGCGATTGGTTTTATTGCAGCTGAGGGCAGGGGTTACTGTGTTTCCTCCGCCTTTCCCACGTGCGGCTGCTGGGCCGCACTCACCACACCTCGGTCCACGTGGCTCCCAGCTGGCAGGCTGGTGCTACCGGAGTGATTCAGCAGCCCAAGTATGTGCGGAAGGTATGCTTTGGGCCAGCCCCGCAGATAGTGGTCATTTCACCAATCTTTATGAGATAAATAAATGGAGACGCTTCACTTAATGTTTTATTCATCAGTGTCTTTTCAGCAGAAGATGACAGAGCACAGAATAGCCTGATAGTACCAGGAGCTCTTCTGCTTTCTAGTAGTAGGAGAAATTAATTTTCTGTTGCTGGTCAAGAAGTGTTACTTGCCTTCCCATCCAACAGTAGGGATAGATATACGTTGGTGAAATGTAAGCTTTTGGCCAAACTGTGTGTACTTTTATTAAATTCAGTGGGTCATTATTTAAAGGATCACTATGTTAATGGATTTTCCATGTTTGGGGCACTATCATTGATTTTTCCCCCCTCATTGTCTTTGTCTGAGGATTTTGCTATAAATGAAATTAGCTGAAGAGGGGCCAGGAGACATTCTCAACTGAGAGTATCACCAAGTGACAATGGAGATAGATATGCACATGGCCCAGGGCCTGCCAGCTACCGTGAGGCAGGGATGTCCCTGCCCACCCCCGGCCCTCCCCTCCTCCCGAGTTCATTTTTATTAAGTGATAGCACGTTTTACTGCAGCTGCTACAGCATCTTTGCTGTCTGGAGGATTAGAGTGTCTGATGCGGATGTTGTTTTGGATCTAAAACAACTGTGACACTGATCCTTTTCGAGGGGCAAGAGATATTCTCTCCTGCCATCTTCCACGGCCTGCACGAGGCTATGCTGGGAATCTGTATCTAATTACCTGTGCAGCTAATTGCCTCTGCCATGTTAAGCAGCAGCGGTAATCTCATTTCCCTTTCAAGTCCATTTTGTGGCATCAAACTGTATTATATTCCCCTTTTAATGGCTGCTGACAAAATTACAGCAGCACCACCCAGGACCCCACGAGGCATGGCCCATCCAAGTCCGTGGCACAGCTGCACCTTGTGTGTTTTCTGTTGCTTCCTTTTGTGTGATGTGTGTTTACAGTGTGTTATTAAACACCTATATATCCGAATCATTTCCCCATAGCTCCATTTGTTTGATTAGCATTACGATACCGTGACAAGACACTATATCAGTAGTAATCGATCTGATTAGCATGGAGATGATATGAACACAGATTGTATTGATGTTTAATAGCGCAGGCTTCCAGGTGCTGTAAACATTATGGGTGGATTTGTATGCTGCTTGCACGGTCTCTGTAATGAAGACAGCAACCGCAGCAGGTTTTAGAGCGCGGTGATTTATTTTCTGCCAAGTGCCACAGTGGGCCCTGCATAGGATATGGCACTCCCGCGCGGGATCCGCACAAAATGTTTTAATCAGTGTTCAGAATAACACACATACTTTCGCAGGGTAGATTCTAATCTGGCTTTATTAAGAGGTGCTTGCAGCACTGCGGTACAATGTGGACTGCAGTCTCATGGAAACCCAGCCACCTCTTCCCTGCACTGTACCCTCCGGTTACTTTATTATTACCATGCATGCCATTAAAAAAAAAAAAAAAAGCTGCCAGAGTTTTGTGCCCACGACTGCTTTCCAGTCACACCTTAATCAAGCTTCAAATTTAGCCATTGTATCTGTTTTCACTTTGATTAATTTTTTGCTAACGATCACTGATTGATCTGGAATCTGCTGGAGAAGGGAAGTCAGCGGGGCCAGTGTTTGGGAGCTGGCTCTTGGCAGCGCGTGATGAACGGAAGGGGCCTCTGCAAGGAGCACCGTGTGTGAATTGATGAACTGTCGCTGGCTACAGTACAGAGAGGACATTCCTAGAAAAAGATCTGGCTTTGACTTCGGGCATTAATCCTGCCATCTACCTACTTCTGTAAACACTTTTTGTGCACTAATAGAAGTGGAGGCCAGGAGATTGCTCTTATTTTGTTGAGGAGAGAAAATATTTGGAATTTAGAGATTTTCTAATTTCATATTTATACCACCCTGTGGATTTCTAAATTTCCTATTAAGATCATAATATATAGCAAAAGAAAAATGGAAGGTATAAGTAGAAGATCCGAAATACATTTCTAAGAATTTTGTCATCACCTTTATGTTTGGGCATATACATGCTTGTACATATACACATATATTAGACACATATGTGTGCAATCCATATATACCTGCACACATGTGTGTACTTTTGTGTGTATTGTATTTATTTATAGTTATCCTGGCATGCGTGGGTCTTTCGGTTTCTACTTCCCTTTCCCATTTCCTTTACTTCCCTCTCTCTTATCTACATAGACACCTAGATCAGAGCCAAAAGCAGTTGCTTATTGCTACAATTGACTTTTCTCACCCTGGCTGGTGTGGCTCAGTTGGTTGGAGTGTTACCTCATGCATTGGAAGGTGTCTGGTCCATTCCAGGTCAGGGCACATACCTAGATTGACGTTCAATCCCTGGAGCTTACAGGACAACCAATGGAGGTTTCCCTCACCCCTCCCTCCCGCCCTGTCTCCTCTCAAATGAATAGACATATTAGAATGGACTTTCCCCGTTCATCCTTTTTGGCCTGTCAATATGTTGTTTTATTTCCCTTGGACTGTTCTCCCCCATGTGTCACCACCATACCTGAAGAGCTGTGGTTTGCCAGCCAGTGCTCGGCTCCAGGTCTCCCCTTTGGAGAGGGTTCCTGGCCTTGTCCAGCCTCCCGCCTTCAGCAGGTAGCAGTGCCTTCCCCTGAGCACTCACAGCGCCTGTACATGACTTACTCCTGTTACAGCACTTCTGACCCCGCATTTATATGTCCACGCCTGTCTGCCTTGCAATGACGAGTCCTTGAAGGCAGTAATTAATAATTACATGTCTGTGGACATGGCAACTAGTGAAACGCTTTCATTTATTTTTTATTTAACACATACACATTGGCTACGTCTTGAAGCTTACATTCTGGTGAGAGAGGGAAGCAGTTAAACTAATATATAACACAAGGTGATATGTGGATAGGGAGAGCCAGAGGGGCCAGGGTAGGATGGAAAATACCGTCTTAGGTGGGGTGAAGAGGAAGGCCTCACTGAGAAGGTGCAGTCCAGGCGGCAAGAACAATGAATGCAAAGCCCCTGAGGCTGCAGGATTATATGTGGGGACATGAGAAGAAGAAACAAAGGCAGTTCTAAGAGTTTGTCTCTGTAACTGTAGGAAAGGAGTGTCCTTTCATTGAGCTGGGGAAGACTGGTTGAGGTGATCAGGGTTGGGGAGGGGAGAATTCATTAAGTCCTTATTGTATGTGTTTAGTTGGAGATAGTCATTACACATCTAGGCAAAAAGATCAAAACAGAGCTTATTCATGTTTCATTATTATTAATTCTCATATAGTTACTTACAAAAGACTGAAGGTATAGAAAAGATCCATATGAAGACATAAAAGTGGATGTTTCAGCGTAGAAAGAGTTTATTAATGAGACTGGATGACACCCTATAGTGAGAGAGTGGAGGTCTCTGACGTGGCCCAGGGTCCTTCAAATGTCTGAATCTAGGAGAAAGGTTGGGAAAACGGAGAACCTGGAACAGGAGGAAAATCAGAGCATTGGGTTCCTGGCAGCCAAGGGAAAAACACATTTTAAGGAGAAAATGATCAACTGTGTAAAGTAAGAGGAGGACTGAGAAGTGGCAACTTGTAAGTCACAGGTCACCTGGGGAGAGCTGGCTCAGTGACATGGGGAGGACAGCAACGGGGCAGTTAGGAGAGCCAGGCTTTGGAAGAGTCTAGTTGAATAGAGAAATGGGAATGTACCTGGAGAGAAATTCAGGGTCAAAGGAGCGATACTGATAAGTGACTAAATAAATGGTATTTGTACAACAGATCAATAAATGAGCAAATGAACATACTTAACGATTCCAAAGCTGTGCTACCCAAAATAAATAGCATGTGAACCATATCTGTAGCTTTAACTTTTCTAGAAGCCACATTAAAATGTAAAAAGCAAAAGGCCAAATTCACTTTAATCTTATTTATTTCACTATATACAAAATTATTCTTTTAAGACATAAGTAAGATAAAGATTATTGAGAAAATTAATGCTCTCTTTTTATGCTAGCCTTCATAATTCAACTATTTTACATACAGGGTGGGGCAAAAGTGGGCTTACAGTTGTGAGTAGGCGAAACAGAGCTTATTCATGTTTCCTTATTATTAATTCTCATATTCTTTTCCATACAAAGAATTGTGAACCTACTTTTGCCCCACCCTGTATGTAGCAATTTTCAGTGCAGGGCAACCACATTACAAGTGCTCAACAGCCATGTGTGGCTAGAGGCCACCATCCTCAAAATTCAGAAAGAGTTATTGTTAAGAGTGAAGTAGAATAATTTTTATTAAATTATAGTATGTATTCCAGCTATACAATATCTACCAATTAATGCAAAATGAATAAAATGCAGTATTGAGTTTGTTGCATTCATATTACATCAGCAGAAAACTATTTTAACTAGAAGATACACTTGTCCTTTTTTTTATTTTAGTGAAATAAAAAGGTTAATTACCATTTCAACCATGTGGTTGCAGTGAAATTTGAAATGGGTTTAATGTTATTTATAACATTTATAAGTTTTGGGTGATTTAAAGGGCATTGAGGGTTTTTTTTGATGAATTATACATGTTGGTACTCAGATTAATGGTGTCCTTTGCAAAGAATGTGTGTATTCTACTTGAATCTGTTGAAATTGTAGTAATGGAATTGCGTTTTTGCAAGGTTGTATGTTACATAGACATTTTCTTTAAACAAATAGTTTGAGGTGAGGAAAAACAGAAGAGAGTGCGAACCAGGGTTGGAATAACTTGAAACTCATTTGTTAGGAAGACTATAGAAATATGGTGAGGTCCATGTTATGGTCACAGCATTTTTATTTTTATTTTTCCATTTAACTTTCTGTCCATGGACGAGTCAAGCATCCCTGCCTCAGTTTCCTCATTAAAAGGAGGAAATGGACGAAATGCTCCTTAGGATACACAGTTCTGTGATTCTCTGAAATGGAGGTGGTTACAGTACATTGCAGGTCTATAGTAAATTGTAACTGTTGGTTACAAATGGTTTGCATTGAATGATGAAAGTAAGAAAATAAAGAAATAAACATTGTAAAATACTGCTTGGAGGCCAACCCTGGGTTGTGTTTTTGGCATTTCAGAGATAGACATTTAAAGCAAATTCGTGAAAATTAATTCCTCAGATTTTTTTTCCAGATGTTAAAGGTATTAAATATATTTATAAACTACATAGATAAAATTAGATATTGAAAATAATGTCCTACAAACAACAACAGAATGATTTTGGTTCATAAAAGGAGGGATTATAAAAAAAATAAACTTTATTTGGAAATAAAACGAAATTTACTATAAAGATAATACGGTCTCTTTTTTTTAAGGTAGAGACAGAGTGACTTAAAGAGGTTTGGAATAAATATATTTTTTGAAATGTAGAGGATTAAGGAGAAAGATTTTTAAAAATATATAATTCAATGTACATAGAGCTATGTGAAGAGAAGGATGTGTAAATGTGAATATCTGTTAAATCATAATGTGATAGCCCCACCAAAGTATTTAAATGCTCTCTATGACCAAGATGAGTTAAATTTACATTTGTTTATTCTACAAACATTCATAATACCATGTCGTATTTTGGCAATAAAAGCTAAGAAAATACATTATTCTTGAATTCAATTCTTTACTAAAAACTTACTGTCTTACTGAGGTAAACATATTCAAACTTAGTGAATTAAAAAAGAACTAATATTAACTGATTCATTGTGCTTTATCTCCAGGGTATTTTAGTCTCTTTAATCAGATTCTCTGTAGATATAATCCATTATCTCTTTATCTCTGTTTAAGCTCAGTTCTGACAGCTTTTTGATTGTAGGAAGTAAAACTATGAACACAAGAGCAAGCAGTGGGAAAGGAGTTAGAAATACTTCAAGTGAATCATGCTTCTTAAGCATATAGGGGCTCAGTGAAAGGATTACCACCTATCTTTTTTTTTTAATTTTTATTTTTGTAAACAGTATCTGAAAAGGTAGACAGGACACAGAGGAAGAACAGCACTATTGATTTACCTAAACAGTATATAGTCCTCCTCAGTGAAATTTGAGCATAATTTCCTTCTGACCTTTCTTCAACTTGGGTTTGGAAATACAGTGTCTCTACTTAGATGTGCTTGAAGCAAACATTTTCTCTGTGTGACCTGTGACACTGTCTTGCATGCTTGTTTATTCTGTGAATTGGGATTTTGCAAGTGCTAGCTGCTGCCATTATTATCTGTGACTGTACTTTGGGATAATTAGTAAATCAGACAATGAGAGGTTAGGTTTTGAAACGGAGGGTAGATTAGATGTCAGCGAAGTTTGGTATTTGGGGATGAAAGCAATAGTGAAAGTGAATGAAAGTTGGTTTTGGCCTCCCAGTTGAGACCCATCTCTGTGGCTGGATGTTCAGTAAGGGTGGTTTCCTGCACATTGATGAGGGTAAGCCAAGGGCTCTGGGGCTAGGCCAGCTGGGCACCTCTCTCAATGGTGGCAACTTGGATACTTTTATCCAATCCATCTAAAATTTACTTATATGTGTGAAATAGAGATAACTTTTAAAATATACTATACCATAGAGATTTGAAAGGACGAATTAAAATCGCATATGTAAATCCCTTTATACAGTTTCTAGCAGAGTGTAAGAGTTTAATAAATGTTAATAATTAAAATCATCATCAATATTTTGTTATTATTATTTGTACTATGCAAGAACAATGCAATTCGAGAGTTATGTAGGCATAAATACAATTCTGGAGTCTTATTAATTAGGAAGGTAGTTGAGAAATATCTACTCAGTCATGTCTAGTACATTAAATAAAGGTTTTCGAAAGCTTTAACCATTGTTAATGTCCTTGTTACTCGAGTCTCTGAGACTCAGGCTGAGCCTAATTGTTTGGAGGTCATAGCATAAGAAAGGCTTTGAACTTTTGTCTAAAAGCAAAAATCGCTGCCTGGTAGGCATATAATCTCAACACATCAAAATGAGCGTATTAGTAGTTAATTGCATCTGTAGGGAAGAGAGAGGTTGAAAAGATTTTAACAAGTGAAGAATGATAAAAGGAAACTAATGTATATTACTTAGTATTAACATGTTCAGTGTTGTGTCATGCACATTCTTTTCCAGTGGTTTTTTTTCTTTGTAGTTTCATTTGCATAAATATTTTTAAGAAGTAAATTTATAAGATTTTTTACAAGTTTACTAGTAGTTTTCATTCTCCCAGCCTTGTTTTTCCTAAGGGCTTAGACGTGTCAGGAAAATATTTGGACTTAGGAGGAACTGCTATATTTGTGCCTTTCTTTATTAGAAGATTCTCATTTAGACTTTAGTGAAAGTTCCTTAAATCAAAATTTTTGAGGACAAAGCGTTGGTAAAGGTTTGCAAAAAATAAAGTTCATTTATTTTAGGCTGTCGGCTATGATAAACATGGGACTGGTTAGACCTTTAGTTACCACAGGAGAAATGACACATAACTGAAAGAAAGGGTCAATAGGCTGTATCCTAAAACTCTGATTTGTTTTTATAATTAAACTTTTTTTAGAGATAATTATGGCTTCACATGTGGTTATAAGGAATAATACAGAAAGACCCTGTGTACACTTTACTGAATTTCCTCCAACGATGATATCTTGCAAAGCTATAGTACAGTATCATAACCAGGATTTTGACATAGATATAGTTAAGGTATAGGACAGTTCTGTCAGCACAATAAATGCTTTTTAAAACTCTGATTGTTGATGGCTAAGTCACCTCAAAGGGATCAACCTAATACTGAGCTTCCTTCAAAGAAGCAACCCAAAATTTTACCCAGAGAACATTGGTCATTAGTTTCTGCATCTTTTATTTTTATTTTTTATTTTTTTAGCTTCTGCCTCTTAATTGGAATGTTGTGGCAGTCAATCAAGCCACAGCCACCAGTAGAGAACAAAAGGCTGTTTCTAATACCCCTTTAAAGTCATAGAAACCCCAATCTGTTGATTGAGTCAACAAACAATTAAAAGGTTTCTATAGATAATAAAAGGACCAAAGGAAAAACTTAACCAAAAACCATTGACCAGCATGGAATGATAAGGGGTTTTGGAAATAGCAAAATGACTGCACAAAATTGTGAATGTACTCAATGTCACAGAATTGTACACTTAAAAATGATTAAAATGGTAAATTTTATGTTAAGAATATTTTGTCATAATAAAAACCACTGAGCAAGCAAACAACAACAACAAAGACATTCACAATTTCTTGTCTTTCAGCTGCAATTCAGAAGCTTAATTTAAAGAGTAGCTTTAAAGAAAAACACATCAGAGTTTTTTTGTGTGTGTTGTTTTTTTTTTAGGCAGAAAGGGTTATTTTCCTTAAATAGCTATTGAAAATTTAAGGTAAGCTTCAAGTGGTTCTATACATTCATTGATCAGTATTCTTCACCCATGATCTTAGGGATTAAATCCTAAGCTTGGAATTAATTGAGTTATAAGGATCCAGAGCTACTTTCTGAGAGCTAGGTATTTTTAAGCTGCATAAATAATGGGTTTCTCTTTGTTCCTAGTTATCTCCCATGTATTTTCTTAAGTGAAATGTCCTGCTTTCATAGGAACTTCAATATGTTTAATTCGTCTCTTTTTACTTATTTGGGCAAAATGAAGTGATTTACCCAGCAGTGGCTCCTGAATTTGATGTGCCCTTTCCCAGTGTTCGAATTCCGTGGTGGGCATGGTCACTGTTTAAAATCTAGAGATGGTAAGTGGTGATGACACAAAAATTACTCCAAGGAATTGTTTGGCTGGAGCAAGGGTTTGAGAGAGAGAACTGGGGAGTAGGGGAGGGTGAACCATGGTGAATACTAGAGGTCTTGAAGTGAGAGGAGAGTATGAACACATCTATCATTGTCTTAGTCTGTTCCGGCTGCTGTAACAAAAATACTATAGACTGATGGGTTTATAAGGAGGAAAATTTACCCGTCACATTTCTGGAGACTGGAAAGTCCAACATCAAGGTGTTGGCAGATTCAGTGTCTGGTTGACAGACATCTGTCTTCTCACTGTAAACTCACATGGAAGAGTGAGGAGCTCGTTGGGACCTCTTTTCTAAGGGCTCTAGTCCTATTCACAAGGGCTCTACCCTTACATAGCACCTCTCTTATGCTCCATTTCCAAACACCATCATACTGGGCCTTAGGTTGTAACATGAATTTAGGAGGGACTCAAACATTCAGTCGATAGAAATTATATAAATCAGAAAAGCTATTTTCCTTTGGGCTTTTGTGCTACTTCTAGTTTTGAGTATCTATATTTAAAATGAGAAAAGTTGTGATTCTTTTAGCTTACCTTCTAGAGTTGAAAAACACTTGGGTCATAAGAGATGAAACAGAAGTTTTAGTTTGAAACCAATTAACAACTTGAATAAAATGTGCCTTTCATATTACTCAAGTGTGATGTAAGTGTAAATATCGCTTTCCTGTTTATAATGAGCCCAATGGCTAAAATTTGGTATTTGAGCAACAAGTGATGGCGAACCTTTTGAGCTCGGCATGTCAGCATTTTGAAAAACCCTAACTTAACTCTGGTGCCGTGTCACATATAGAAATTTTTTGATATTTGCAACCATAGTAAAACAAAGACTTATATTTTTGATATTTATTTTATATATTTAAATGTCATTTAACAAAGAAAAATCAACCAAAAAAATGAGTTCCTGTGTCACCTCTGACACGCGTGTCATAGGTTCGCCATCACTGTTCTAGACATATGTTTTAATGTCCATGATTTTCTGTCTTATGTGTATGCTGATATTTTGTTTCACATAGTCATAAATTGTCCAAAACCACTATAATGGGCTAAGATATGTCTATTTCTTTGAAAACTAACAACTTTGTTTATGTTGATTTTTTAAAAAAATATGGTTTTATTGATTTCAGAGGGGGCGGGGGAAAGGAGAGAGAGATATAAACATAAATGATGAGAGAGAATCATTGATTGGCTGCCTCCTGCATTCCCCGCACTGGGGATTGAGCCTGTAAACCCAGGCATGTGCCCTGACTGGGAATTGAACGGTGACCTCCTGGTTCATAGGTTGATGCTTAACCATTGAGCCATGCCAGCCGGGCTATGGATATTTTCTTGATGCTATGAATCCCACATTCTGAGGTTACTGTAACATTTGCAAAGAGAAGCCTTCCTAATTGGC
This sequence comes from Myotis yumanensis, assembly GCF_028538775.1. Lineage (NCBI taxonomy): Eukaryota > Metazoa > Chordata > Mammalia > Chiroptera > Vespertilionidae > Myotis > Myotis yumanensis. Next base: position 12,117,349 of record NW_027223759.1, read on the forward strand.
TCACAAATTTTCTGTTCTTTAATTTCCTGAAAAATTTCCTCATTTTCTTGTTGTTGATCTGAAATAAAATAAAGAATAAATATAATTCTGATTATCTTCCTCTCTTCCTCTCTACCTTTTCATTAAAAAAGGCAATCATTGCAGTGGCCTTTCATATGTAAATCTCATCTTGCCTCTAACCATTATTGAGCTTTATGGAAGCTAAAACTTTAAAAACCTGTGACAAATAGAGGAGATTTACGGAGCTATATTTACAGTCTCTATAGAACATTCTTTTAAAATAGGTGACTAACTTCGACTCAATGCTGAGATTATTCATTGTGCTGCCAAAGTATAATTATCGGCTACTGTTTGTAATTTCTCCGTGCGAAAGTATCCCATTTGCTATTGAATGCCACTTGAAAGAACATCATTGATCTGTACCACACATAAGGGTTTTGAAATCCTCCCATCAGAGGGTATTGCACCCTCACAATAAAAGAGGCTCTCATTTTTTTTTTTTTTTTTTTGCAATCAACTGCTTTATAATTCTTTAAGTTCAATTCAGTACTACCCTTTGTTAATTTTTTTAAAAGTCTTCATTGCTTTCTTTTGTTAAACTGTTCCTGCATGGTTCATCTTCTAGGATAATTTTACTAATTAAAATAATTTAGCTTTATCACGACCCAACCAATGGATGTTATAATACCTATAATCACTATTAAACATGTTAATTCAAATATTGACCCTTACCACTATTAACTGTAATGATGGAGGCCTGGCCATGGACCTTAATTTGGCTACTTATTTATTTTATTTTGCTTAACTTGTTAATAATACACTTCAGGTACCCATTGCTAACCTAGAGGTTATTTTCATTCATAGCCTCTTCGAAATAACTTTATCAAGTATCTTTGGAATTTTGTATAATTCAAATCCTGTGTGTAACCCTTACTTTTATTTCTATTAATTTTATTCTTCTCTTAGTTGACAGGCACATTTTTTACCATCAGGTTATACTCATCTATAAATTATAATTATAGTAATTGCTTTAATTTCTACTCATTTTTCAGAAATCCTGAAATGTCTTCAAAAGGTTTTTATTTTTTTTAATGTGATTAAGGTAGGGATATTATCTATGAGTCTCTGTTTTGTTTTTTCTTTACATATTCTTTAGATTCCACATATAAGAGAAATCATATGGCATTTGTCTTTCTCTAACTGACTTATTTTACTTAGCATGCTACCCTCTAGGTCAGTGGTCGGCAAACTGCGGCCCCTTGAGTGTGGCTCTTCCACATGCGGGCGCGCACGTACAGTGCAATTGAAACTTCGTGGCCACACTCAAAGGGCCAAAGAGCCGCATGTGGCTCGCAAGCTGCAGTTTGCCGACCACTGCTCTACGTCCATTCATGCTGTCACATATGATAAGATCTCATTCTTTTTACAGCTGAATATCATTCATTTGTATATACGTACCACAGCTTTTTTTTTTTTTTTTTTAATCCACTCACCTACTGTTGGTTCAAGAGATTTTGCTGATTTTGGGTGTTTGGAAGGAATTCCTGGTTGCAGGTTGTGATACATACAGCGCCACCTTTTCTTTCTTGTCTGCATTGGGTAACTGGTTATATACCTTTTCTATGACTTAACTTAGAGGGACAATGTATTATTTGGAAACCACAGTAACCATTTGTTCAAAGAGGAAAAATGAAGCATTCCTGTCTTCTCTGTATATCATTCCAAAAGATTCCTGTCAGGATGCAACTCACTCCCATTCAGACTTTTTATGCTTTGATGTGCCATAATAATTCTATCATGTCATAAAAAAGGAAAATTGCAGTTAGAATGCCAAAGCCTTATTTTCTGCTTTGTTTTCTTTTTATTTGCACGTGTGTGTGTATGTGTGTGCGCGCGCTCGCGTGGTGTGTGTGTGTGTGTGTGTGTGTGTGTGTGTGTGTGTAAATAAACGAGTATCAGGGAGAGAGGACTCTTCTCTTTTCCCAGTTGTGTATGTGGGCAGTAGACCTTATTATTAACTAGGGAATGAACACATGGTGGTTGGACTGTTATTGTTAATTATTTCCTTTGCTCAAAGCAGCATTCAGGTTATAATTTCAGTCCCTTCTCTTATGTTGGAGATTTAACTACTGTTCTGTTTAATAACTACAGCTTGAAAGATGTATCAGTTGCCTAACTAATACTTATGAAAGGAGTGTATCCAAAGGTTGTCGTCATATTCAACCTGACCTCCAGCCATGGGAAGGCTTTCTTTGTATGTGACCACCGAGTTGTGTTTCTCCCAGACTTACCTTTATGTTAAACGTTTTATGTGGCATATGTTGATCTGCATGGTTTTCCAAACCATTTGAATTTGGGGTACTCAAGGTGATGTCCTGGAGAATGATGCTATGTACAGAAAATGAACATTCTTTGAACATTTCAATGTATCACTAGAGAACTAGGAATACTGGAAAATATGGAAGCAAGGATATTTCCTTTGGGAAAGTGAAAAGCATTTAAGCTTTTTTAGCAACTAGGAAAATATCTGTGGAAGACCAAGACGGGATCTATTATAGATGATCTGAGTCCACGGGGCCAGGATTCTTGTTCTTGTCTTTAAAAGCATAAATTATAGTATACCTCCTGTTTTCTTCATTTGAACATAAATTCTATTATGTAATAAAATCATCTGGAGGAAAATTCCTAATGTAGCTAATTTCTCTTAGAGCATCCTGCTGATAATGCAGAAAAACATTATTCTTTTCAGAAGATTTTTCTGAGAAGCTCTTGATATTAATGCAAGATATTTTAGGTTCATCCAATGCCCTATTCTCATGGGACTCAGGGTTCAATTGATGTATTGTCATAAAACTATGATTTTTCACTGATATTATAATACTGTCTCGACTTACATTGTTTCCCAGACTTGCTTCTATAAAGTTTTTTAAAAGTTCTCTCTCTTTTTGACACCCATTGGATTCACTACAAATTATATTGATAATAGCCTGTTTGTCATAATAAGGCTTTGAACATTTTCTAAGTCTCTTGGTGCCATTTTATACCACATGAGTTAAACAGATACAATTTTTCCTTCTTCGAGCTTTTAATGCAACAGAATAATGATAGCAAAATAAATAGTAAGGGCATTTGGAAATATGAGCATATGCTAAGGCTTCTTAATCAATGTATTATAAACATTTTGCGCTAAAAGGAAACATAAATATACTTATGGATAATTATCATATGCCAGAGGCTCAGCGCATGAAATTCATGCATGGGTACGGTCCCTAGGCCTGGCCTGTGATCAGGGCCATCTTCCCCAGCTGCCTGCAGCTGGCCCTGCCCCCCGCCGCCATCCACCCCTGGTTCCCCATTCGCCATTGGGGGATTGGAGCTAGCCAGTCAGAGGAAGGGACCGAGAGGTGGTCAGTGTGCCTCATAGCAACTGGTCAAGTGGTCGTTCTGGTTGTTCTGCCATTCGGTTGATTTGCATATTACTCTTTTATATATATATATATAGATTGAAGATGAAATTGAATCCTATATAAATCATTTGCCCAAGTTCATGCAAAAAACAAGTGGAGGAAATTGAAGTAAAATATCAGATCTCTTCCTTGACCACTGTCCTTGTGCATCAGACTTCTAGGATAATAAAATGTTAGAAGTATCTTAAAAGTATTCTACCAAGAAAAACCTATATTTGGAGTTGCATATTGGGGAAAATCACTGTCATTTTTTTCTACAAATATAATTATCATTTGCGTAATGTTCTATAAAGAATAAAAGTTTAGGAGATATAAAAGAATTCAGGCTACTAGCTTAAGTGCCAGGGAATCAGCAGAGGGAAATGTTGTCCCAGAGCCTAGATTCTGTTGGATTTGATGCCATCCTTGAATAATTCTCGAATTACCTGTGAACCATATAAATTAAGAGCATCTAAAAGATTAATTGATGTTACCAAAAATCTAAAAAGAGTGTCTAGTCAGAGAGCTGTTTCCTTTTTATGTCAGTCTGCAAGATTATTTGACCAAGGAGGTTCCTTAAAGAATAGTATATTTGTCTTGGGTAAGATATATTAAGAAAACAACGTCCATGAACCCTTATGTCCTAGAGAAGGGCATGAATATGAATGACAAAGCAGTTGAGTGGACTCATACCATCAGCTGTGTTCTTCGGCAGATCTTGTTTCTGTCGCTGTAACTAATTTAAGCCAAAGGGGAGTTAGTACCAGGAGTTTACGTATCTCGAGATTCTCCAAGAAGGTTCAGGTGTCACGCAGTTTGCATCCATGCAGACATCACACCTTAACAGAAGGAAGCACAGTGTGGTGCACTTTTGTCAAGAGTATAAATCCGTACAATGTTTGCGAGAGTAATTTGTCTATATTGATTAGAATTGAAAATGCACATACTCTTTCACTTAGAAATTATTTGTTTAAGAATCCATTCTACAGAAATAAAATAAAAAATTATAAAAGTAGATATAGATGGATAATTATTTCAGCATTGTTAATAATTTTTCTAAAAGCAACATAAATGCCCATTCATATCACTCATATTAAAAAGTGTGGAAGGGAGAAACCAAGATGGCGGCATAGGTAAACACGGGAGTTTGCTGCCTCGAACAACCACTTCAAAAATACAACTAAAAGACGGAAAGGACATCATCCAGAACCACAAGAAAGCTGGCTGAGTGGAAGTTCTACAACTAGGAGGAAAGAGAAAAGCATACCGAGGCTCAGAGGAGGCGCAGTGCTGAAGTAAAATACTAAGGTTCGGAGTGCATGCGGAGCGGGCTGGAGGCTGAGTGCGCGGTTGTCGTTTTCAATCAGGAGGGAGTCTCAGGCTCTGAGCTCCAGTTCCGGGCGAGTCTCTAAGGACCCACACTCATACGGGAGAAGCGGGACTGTCTGGCATCGCTCAGAACCCTAGGGCAGCTTTCTCTCCGTGGGGCTTGCAGCGACTACTGGGACACTGAGAAGCAGAGCCTCTGAGGGCAAGACTGAGAGCAGCCATAATTGCTAATCCCGCCCTGTTGATCCCATGGGACCTGCCCTGCCCAAGCCCTGCAGGGAGGCTTTTGCTGGATAGCCTCAGGCAAAGGCTAGATTAGCACCTCCCTAGAGATCCAGGAGCCAGGAAGCCCAGTGGTCAGAGTGGGACCATCCAGCTTGCAGCTCCGTGGAACCATAAAAGACACACTCAGGGGGCAGACTCAGTGAGCACCAAAGCCCCATCGAAGCAAGTCTAGCCCCAGAGGGGTGTCTCCAGCACAGAAGTTCTCCCACCGCAGACACAGCTGATTCCCACAGCCAATTGGCCTGGAGGTCAATTCCTCACAGTGATAACTACAACAATCAAGGCTTAACCACAACAAGACTGTGCACAAAGCCCACAAGGGGGTGCACCAAGAGTGTCTACCTCAGGTAATTGGGACACTTAGCACAGAAAGGCACTCTATCGACACAGCGAAGCATAAAAAATGCCGAGACAAAGAAATAGAACACAAAAGACAGAATTGGAGAAAAGCAAACTGCTGGATATAGAGTTCAAAACCACACTTTTAAGGTCTTTAAAGAACTGTCTAGAAGCCGCTGATAAATGTAGTGAGATCTTCAAGAAGACTGGTGAAACCCTCGATGTTGTGATAAAGAACCAACTAGAAATTAAGCACACACTGACTGAAATAAAGAATATTATACAGACTCCCAACAGCAGACCAGAGGATCACAAGAATCAAGTCAAAGATTTGAAATACGAAAAAGCAAAAAACACCCAACCGGAAAAGCAAAATGAAAAAAGAATCCAAAAATACGAAGATAGTGTCAGGAGCCTCTGGGACAACTTCAAGCGTAGCAACATCCGAATTATAGGGGTGCCAGAAGAAGAGAGGGAGCAAGATATTGAAAACCTATTTGAAGAAATAATGACAGAAAACTTCCCCTACCTGGTGAAAGAAATAGACTTCCAAGTCCAAGAAGCGCATAGGACCCCAAACAAAAGGAACCCAAAGAGGACCACACCAAGACACATCATAATTAAAATGCCAAGAGCAAAAGACAAAGAGAGAATCTTAAAAGCAGCAAGAGAAAGAAAATCAGTTACCTACAAGGGAGTACCCATACGACTGTCAGCTGATTTCTCAACAGAAACTTTGCAGGCCAGAAGGGAGTGGCAAGAAATATTCAAAGTGATGAATACCAAGAACCTACAACCAAGACTACTTTATCCAGCAGAGCTATCATTCAGAAGTGAAGGCCAGATAAAGAGCTTCACAGATAAGAAAAAGCTAAAGGAGTTCATCACCACCAAACCAGTATTATATGAAATGCTGAAAGGTATCCTTTAAGAAGAGGAAGAAGAAGAAAAAGGTAAAGATACAAATTATGAACAACAAATACACATCTATCAACAAGTGAATCTAAAAATCAAATGAATAAATAATCTGATGAACAGTATGAACTGGTGATTGTAATAGAATCAGGGACATAGAATGGGAATGGACTGACTATTCTTGAGGGGGGGGATGTGGGAGGTGAGGGAAGAGATTGGACAATAATCGTGCACCTATGGATTAGGACATTGGGTGGGGAGTGAGGGCGGTGGGTGGGGTGGGAACTGGGTGGAGGGGAGTTATGGTGGGAAAAAAGAGTAACTAATGTAATAATCTGAACAATAAAGATTTAATTAAAAAAAAAAAAGTGTGGAAGTATATGCCCCTAACATTGGAACATTCCTATCATAAATACAGAGTGCAGTGCTCACAGCCACAGGGCGCGGAGCCAGACTGAGTCAGTGTGATGAGCGTTTTTCCACCTCTTGGCTCTGGGAAGCTCCGGCATGCCCCTTTACTTGTATGTTCTTCACTTGTAGGTTGTGTTAGCCAGAGTTCTCTAGAGAAACAAAACCAACAGGATGTGTGTGCCTGTGTGTACAAGGAGATTTATAATAAGGAATTATTTCATGCAACTATGGAATCTGACAAATCTTAAAATCTTCAGGGTGAATCGGCATGCTAGGGATCCAGGAGAGCCAAGGAGCAGCAACTGTTTCCGTCTGAATTTGCAGGCAGGAAGAAAGCTGAGGTCAGGGTCCACAGCAGTCAGGCCGCTCTCTTACTCCCCAGGCAAGGTCAACCTTCTTGTTTCAGTCAGGCCTTAACTGATTGGGGGAGGCCCACTCCCATTAGGGAGAACAATCTGCTTGACTCAGTTGACTGATATTAATGGAAACCTCATCTGAAATCGTCATCACAGAAGCGTTCAGACCAAATCTCGGAGCTCTCTGTGGTCAAAGTGGCGCTGAACATTAACGGTCACACCTGTGAAATAAAGACAGTAAGAGAACCAACATGCAAGTTTACCTAATCAGTTGTTCGTAGTGGTTACCCTGAGTGTTGGCATCTTGGTGTTGGTGTTTTTGGTGTTGGTGTTGAGTGGCTTTCAGAGGTTTGGAAAGGACTTTCACTTAGTTTATATCATTTTATAACATGGCGGGAATATGAGTGATTTCACTTTTGGAATCAAAAAGCAAATTTGTTATACAATATTCCAGTACATGAACCTGCCATAATTTATTCAGTATTTTCTTTGTTGCTAGACATTTGTATTTTTAATCCTTTTTCATATAAGAGAAATAAAGGCATTCCAGTAGAAGAGACAGCATAAATAGAAGTGTACATACAGGCAGGAATGATCGTGATCTATCTCAGCCCTAGACATGATGTAGAAGGGGACTGAGCATTATGAGCTGATTGGCTGATCAGAGGGCAGGCATGTTGGTGAGCATATGGTAAGAAGGCTTGACAAGCAAAATGTTCTTGGGAAGAAAGCATGGAGAATTGAAAGATATGATTGAACGGAGGGACTGTTGGTAAGAAGGACATGGAATGAAGTGAAAGCAGTTGGGGGAATATGTAAGAGGTTGTAACAGAGGCAAGGTTTCCAAGATTTGAAGGTTTTATAAAACGGGTTGACAATTTTCATTCTTTTTCTTAGTGTAATGGATAGCTGCCCAAGGCCTTAAGAAACTGACCTTTGTTAAATTATTATTATTATTTTGTTAGGAATTGAACTCTGGTAAGGAAAGAGAATTATCTAAGGAAAGAAAGTTTGAAAAGAAGAAGGTTGGGAGGGAGAACACTTGGTAAAAAAATAATTGATTCTTTAATTTCTAGCTAAGGGAGGTATAGGTTTAGATGAAGAGAAAACAGTTAAATACAAGCAGGATTGAATGAAAAGGGTAATAGAAATTTTTGATGAAACAGAAATAATCCTGAGATATTTGGCTTGTGAGGGAGAAATTAATGTCTTGCCTACACCTATGACTAAGATCAGTTTAGGAACTGGAGCTTTATTCAGCTGGGCTGGGCCATAAAATGAGTGAAAAACTAATAATTGGAGCATAAGTGAAGGTCATGATTTTAATGACATTATGGTATTAGTCATCAATTATCACTTCATTTTGTAACATTGCATTGCCATTTTTGTTTTCTTTGTGTGTCTGTGAGCATTTCAAGCACCCAGCACAAAGACATGCTCAGTAATGCCTGAATAAATGAAGGAACAAATCAACAAATGCACAGACAAACAAGACAGGGTGCGGGAGAACATCGTTTCCAGTTGTGCTGGGGCCGGGAGCTGGAGTGGACACTCAGGTGACTCCAGGTTAGGAAGGAAGCTTAAGTCATTCAGCATGCGTCTGTGTGTTAGTTGCCCAACTCAATGCCAGGCATATCGTAAGCTCAGTGCTTGGGACCTGTGGCTAATATCATTAACATCCTTGGCCTCCCCATCAACAGCAGTGTTCACCTGAATACAGGAAGTCTTGGGAACACCAGTGGCCAGAGACCATGATACTGCTTATATTTCCTGGTTTCTATATCATTTTCAGAGACAGCAGCTCATCAATATGTCTTCAATAATTCAGAAAAAGATTTCTCTGTTAAATTTCCAAAGTTTCCTCCATTTCACAAAGGCAGACTGTGATCAGAAATTTGCTTCTGGGCTCAGACACATTCAGCCTGCCACAGTGCTTTTCCATGCTGCACTCAATGTGAATTTCAACCTTTGATATTTGTACCTCGGGGCATATGTGGCTGTTTGTCAGCATCAACAGAAAGTTAAAATGAAGCAAAGATCATCTGCCCATAGCAACAAGGTATTTGAAGGCTTAGAGAAATAAAACATATTTAAACAAACTAACATATTATTGGATACAATGAAATATTTGCATGAATTTGTGGTTAAAATACCAAAATTCAAAGGTAGTTTGGGATTAAAAACTATTCTAGACTAGTATTAATTTGAGATGTTTGCTTCTCTCTGGAAGGAGTATGTGGAGTATTTCGACTTAAATGTTTTAGAAGCAGTATATCATAATTTTAAAGCAAATTCAGTAGATTATTATGCAACATAAAAATTCATGCAAGGTTGGAATTGATGCTAATTCTTGGTTTATATACTTTGGTATAATAAAATTATTGTAGTCTTTTAATCACATGTTTTATACCTATGGATTTTACCTAAATTGTTTTAAAGAAATAACCTAAATGATTCGAGTATACAGTTGATCCTAAATTTGCATGTTATCATGTCATATTAAATATTTTATGGATCATTTATGTTTTGATTTTCATAGTCATGTTATGTGTTTAAAGAATATATCTCATTTTGCATAAATATATACTTTAGTAACAGTTTTACCACATTTTAAATATAAAGTATAAAGATTTAAAATGCATTTTAAGCGGTAGGTTTGTTTTATTAAGAGCAGTTAATAATTATTCCTGTAGCATGCCCAAAGCGTGTTTGCCTTTTGATAGTGAATATTGGCAAGTCTGTCAAATTATTGAACAGTGAGAGAAAAAGCTTGAAAGTATAATTTGGAAAAAGCTAAGTATAAAACAGTATGAAAAAACAAGAATGATACGTGATGAATGTTGAGTTCCTCCTTTAGTTATCGCCACCATAATTATAGATACTTTTTATTTTTGCTCTTGTTTGTTCTCTTCTCCCTACATTTATCAGAATTCTTCCGTGTTCACCTGGCTAATCTGAATACTAACCATAACAAATAGATGTTTGGAAGCATTAAAGTGATGACTTTCAAAAGGGCTATTATCATTTATCATGGAAATGGATTCAGCCCACTGATGGTAATTTAGGTTACAGGTAAAATGAGCATCATATGTTTATGAAATGGAGTTTTCAAATGTTTAATTTTCTCAGAATAATCTTTCCTAAGGATGCGATATTTTATTTAATATTATGTTCACAGGAGTTACTTTATCTCATAAATCCCCAAATTCTATGCTTATAACCATTACAGAAAGATGGTAATTGAGAGATTCAATCCTAAAAATATTCAGTGAACAAAATTTCATAACCTTTTATGGAAACATTCAGTTGTATCCTTCAGCTGTGTGTTCTCTGAGTTCTGGATTGGTGACAAGCCCCCGCTCCAGAATCAGACTCTGGAACTGAATCCAGCCCCTCCATCTAAGGGTTGTGTGATATTGTTTCAGCTTCCTCTTCTGATGACAGTACTGACCTTGCATGCTTGTGAGTGGATGAAGAAATAAAGCAGAAGTATCCCAGGTATCATGTACCCAGTGGGTACCTCACAGTAGACTCACAGGGGCACTGCACAATATTTTAAACTTCTATGAAACACCATACAGACCAGTAGCCTGGGGAAGTTCAGTGCTAATATTAGGTCACACTGTGTTTCTTTTGATGATGTCATATCTATGAAGCTGGGTTTTCAGCAGTTGCTACAATAAACAGACTACCGTGTGAACGTAATGTGGGCTAGAAAATGAGGGAGTGGGTGTCTGGTTTAGAAGTTATATGGAGCCCAACAGGCACACACCTCCTGTTGGTCCGTGACTGTGTTTCAGTATTAATTAAAAATGTTTTGTTCACTTTATGGGTATTATTTTCCGAAATGGCTACGGAGGTTTTTTAGGACAGAAATAAATTCTTTGTACCTAACTCCTTCAGAATTGACCCGTTAGGATGTCATCTGGTCTAGCGACACCATGAACACATTCCTGAGGGGCTAAAGCAGGGGTCCTCAAACTTTTTAAACAGGGGGCCAGTTCTTTGTCCCTCAGACCGTTGGAGGGCCGGACTATAGTTTAAAAAAAAACTATGAACAAATTCCTATGCACACTGCACATATCTTATTTTGAAGCAAGAAAACAAAACGGGAACAAATACAATATTTGTATTTGCATGTGGCCCGCGGGCCGTAGTTTGAGGACCCCTGGGCTAAAGGCTCTGTGAACCAAGGAAGTTTGGAGACCTTCTGGCTCCGCATTGTCATGTGCGCGCAGCCAGCGCTCTGGAAGGGCTGGGTGCTATTTTTGGTGGTGGTGACGATTAAAAAGTGAGAAGCCATTTCTTTACATTTAAATTACATTTCTCCAGTCCTCATTCTCACTCTTTTCTTCTTGTGTAATGACAAGTAGATGGAAAAGAGAGGAAGAAAAGAAGAGGACAGAAAGGGAAGGAAGTGAATAAGTGAATCCAGGGATGGGAGTTTGGCATCTGCCTGTGGGTGTGGAAGTGAAAGCCGCCTCCAGGCAGGAGCAGTGGGTGAGGAGCTGCCCCTACAGGAGAGGGGGTGCTCCTTCTGTGGGAATTGTTCCAGAGCCAGAGGGAAACCCTGGGGACACCCCCATCCATCCGGCCTAAAAGCCCGAAACATGAGAGGTCAGGAGCAGCTATGCAGACAGCAGGACAGCGACCAGGGGAGGCTTGAGGGGCAGATGGTGGGATCAGGAAGGAGCCTCCAGCAGGACTGGGAGCGGCCGCCATGCGGTACCCCAGGGTGGAGGGACCTTGTGCGCTCCAGCCACAGCTCAGAGGTCTGTGCTGGGAGTCACTGGCCTGGGGTATAATTCTCAAAAGCTGTGCCAGGCCCGCCAGACCCACGGCCCTGAAAACAGAGGGGAGGGGAGAGGCAGCAGGGAGAGCCCCTCCCCCACCTTTCTTCACCTGTGCAGGACCCTGGATGGACTGGAGGGACTGAGCTACAGAGAAATTACGCAGCTACTCCTCTGCACCCTTACTGTCCTCTGGGTGAGTGGCCTGGGCAACACTTGTTGCATCTGGAAAACATTTCCTCAGTAGAAATAGAGAACGCGGTTAGCTAATTCCTTTTAACTGTCTCTATATGAACATATATTCTTTTAGTTCCCTTCTTTCAGCCACTTTTTCTCCAAGTTAAATTATATTACTTTCTTTTCATTTCATCAAAGGGCTCGTTCCACACTTAATAAACTCTATAATTAATGATGTTTAATTTTAATTTTATAAGAGTCCCCTCTCTGGAGAAGCCTTCCCCCAAAACGAAGCTGTTTCATTTTAAGTTTATGAGGAATTTCCATTGTTCCTTTGGTAATAATTGTAATGCTGAAAGTTGTGCGTGGTTTAAGAAAATTATTGAATTAAGGATATTTTCATAGTCATTATTTTGCCATATAACTTTATTCATTAATATATAAATACGTAATAAAATATGTGGCACTTTCAGGGTTGTATGTAGAAAAATGCCACTAAAGTTTAATTAAACAAGTCCAAACTCCCTCAGCATGGAAAAACCTGCAGGGAAAGGTAAGATATTTTAGAGCACTTAACTTTCTCAGAATTCAAAAGCCCCTAATAACAATACTGGGGGCTTCCACGAAATCTTTAGAGATTTTGGGCAATATTTTAACTAATGAATAAGCAAGATGTACCTCCTTCACTAGGTTTTTTTGTGGTTTCATTGTCACCGGTGCTTATTAATGACATCAGACAAATAAAGTGCTGTTGGTAATTGCTTGTCTCAAAGCATTGAAAAAAAAAAGCCAAATATGGACTAATTAAAAATTCATTTGCGGTTTGTGGCTGTGAATGTGACCGCTGGGAGGTTGCTGAGTGGTGGGCCCGTAAGTGTTCTTGACAGGTTTGCGTGGTTGAGTCCAAGTGCAGGAGCTGCCCTGGTCATGTTTCATAGAGGGCGTCAGGGAAGGGGGAGCTTTAGTGATGGGCTTGAGCAGGATGCTTTTGCGATGGCTGTGTGAGCAAGGCACACCTAGCTATTGGAAGTAACTGTTAAACGTTGGAGTAAAGGCAGTTTATTTTCTAAGGTAAAAATTAGGGTCAGATGGCATATAGCTACTCACTTTGCACTATTTATATAAAATGCTTTCATTCAGATATACAAATATGTTGTGCATGTGTGAAACAGAAAGCATTATTTCATCAATTAGGCCACTTTTCTCAAAATATATATAGTTTTGAACTTTATGAGTCTTTCTTAGATTCGGTTCCTTATTAATTTCTAATCATATGCAGCATTTTTTGTTGCATTCACAGAATCGTTAGAGATTCTCTGAAGACATGTAATATTTTAAAATTCCCTTCGATAACCCAAAGAATGGATAAAGTAATGTATGGATAGTCTAATTTATATGGTAGCATATTAAATTTAAAATGCTGTGGGGATTCATTAAAATTCACATTATTTTTCTATCAGTGCAGTTGCATTTTAAGTGATAAATAATCCAGAAGAGTTAATTTGTAAGAAAAGCTAAATTAGAAAATATTTTCAGTGTCTCAAGATGTAGATATTTTTTATAATAAAGAAGATCTGTGTGAGGAAACTGTAATTAGAACTAATTTATCCATTCGTTCATGGAGTTCTCTCAGTGAGCACTCATATGCCATATTCTTAGTTTTTTGTATTTTTCTCTTTACCATTTACTTACATGATCCTTTTCAAATATGGATAGAGCTCATGGCACTAAGTCACTCTTCTTTTCTGAAAGTCTAGCATATGAAATACATTTTATTTCATTCCCTTACTTGACAAATACTTACTGGGTTCTAGGCATTTTCCAGGTATCAGGGATAAAGAGAACAATGAACAAAATGAATAAAATTCTTGTGTGTTTGATTTTAGCAATTTAGCCCTAGCCAGTTTTGCTCAGTGGATAGAGCGTTGGCCTGTGGACCATGGGGTCCTGGGTTCGATTCCGGTCAAGGGCACGTACCTTATTTGCAGGCTCCTCCCTGGCCCAGGCCCTGGTAAGGGTTCATGCAAGAGATAACCATTCTGCGTGTTTCTCTCATATCGATGTTTCTCTCTGTCTTTCTGTCTCTCTTCCACTCTCCCTAAAACTCAATGGAAAATTTCCCTATATAATAAAAGCCTAATATGCTAAGTGTCTGGTTGTCCAGTCAGCCATTCAACCAATCAAAGCTTAATATGCTAATGATATGCTAAGGTCACTCAACCACTCGCTATGACATGCATTGACCACCGGGGGAAGACAGTTGATTGGTTGACCAGTCGCTATGACATGCACTGAACATCAGGCAGCAGACGCTCCGGCCATTAGGTTAGCTTGCTGCTGGGGTCCAGTCAATCAGGACTGAGCGAGATGGGCTGGACATGCCCTGGAGCCCTCCTGTCATCCCTACCTGGCTGGCCAACTTCCCACACCCCTCCCTGGCCCCAATTGTGCACCGGTGGGGTCCCTCAGCCTGGCCTGCGTCCTTTCACAATCCGGGCTGAGGAACACCCCCCCCCCCCCCCCCGCCACACCCCGCCCCAAGTGCATGAATTTCATGCACTGAGCCTATAGTAAATAAATAAAAGTAAATAAATGACTTTAGAAATTTAGTGAAAGAAGCCCTCTCTAAAGACAAGGAAGTAAGTGTGAGAGGGTGATACGTACTTTGGAGAAATACAGAGTAGGGAGGGTGGGTACAGAGAGAACCAGAGTAGGGTAATTTAAAATAGGGTCATTAGGGAACCTCTCACTAAAAGAGTGATATTGGAAGCCTGGGAGGCAATGAGAGCTTGATGAATGGGTAGATCAAATAGGGACTTGTAGGTTATTCTCAGAACTTTGACCCTTATTCTGTAGTCAGAGAGGATTTTAAGCTGAGCAGTGGCATGACCTGACAGCACCTTGGGGATGGGAGGTTGTGTTGGCTGGAAGGCAGGAGCCAGTCAGCAAGCCTGAGCAGTAATTCAGGGAAGACACAGTGTGGGCTTCCATTCCAGATAGTCAGGATTGATGGCTTATTGGATGAGGAGAGTAAGAGAAAGAAAAGCTAAGGATGGCTCCAAGATTTCTGTCCTGAGCAGTTGGAAGAATGAGATGGGAAGACAGGGCATTTGATGAATGCTATCGGAAGTCTGAAACTTGAAAGAGATCTGGACTGAGATGTATATTTGGGAGTTCGGTATATTCGTAATCTAGGGATAACATTCTACAGTTTTGGTTTCAAATTTGGATGAGAAAGGTATTAACTAACAGTATTAGGTATTTTTCTTTTACTCAGCGCATTTCATTTGTTTGAATAGAAGCTAATTGTTTTAGGTTCTGAAAGGCTGTTGTGGATGGTTGCTATGATTTGTGGAGCCTGGCCAATACAAGCGGTTATTTTCTTTTCTATAATAGTGAACTCTGGCAATAGCAATACTAAAAGTGTTTATAATTTCATCACTGTAACCTAATTAACTATTTGAATTTGCAGTTTGGAATAGTAATTTTTTTCTTAGATTACCTTACGAGGGCTTGCATTATTGGTTAAAGCAATTAAAGTTTTGACAATTCAGAAAAGTCTGTAGTATCACATGTATAGCCTGGTACCTGTTATTAAGATTTGATAGACATTCTGACATCAGGAATTGAATTAAACCAAAGAGAGATAAATGGTTACTTAAATGGGTAGAAGGAAATGTAAATGCGCACCTTCAAATTTCTCTTTTCAGAACATTCTTAAAGCGAGATGAAAGCTGTTGGACTTTAAACATTACAAACAGACAACTTGTTTTTCAAACTTCATAATGCTTGACAGTGCTCTCTCCTAAGGGGGAATTTCTCTGCTAGACTTGCTTTGATACTTCACATAGAAATTACTCTTTTACTTGCTTTTTGCTGAGGTGTAAAACTTACAAAAGTGATGGGAAAGTACTATAGTTTGTAAAGATCTGACATGTCATTTGTCCTTCTGACAGAGTCTGTGTTTTTTCTGTTTTGCCTGGCTTAGTCATTTATCTTGCTCTGAAGGGCACCTAGCCATTACCCATGTTCCACTCAGCACCGATGACTTCACAGCAGCTCCATGGCTCCGGTGACTTTTTTCTTGCTCTATCATACTTGAGACCCACCAGCTTTGGTCCCACTACCTCCCATCTTCAGTTAAAACTGGTACTCATTACCTGTCCAATTCCCTCACACACCATTAGTCCAACATATTATGAAAAAATGTTAAATATATAGAAAACTTGAAAGAATTACACAGTAAAAACCTATATACTCAACACCTCGATTTTATAGTTAACATTTTATTATATTTGATTTATCACTTATCTGTTCTTCTAACCATTCTTTAATCCATCTTTTTTTATGCAGACATCAATGCATTTCATCCCTAAAACTTAGCATTCATATCATTAGAGTTCAGTACTGTTTATGGATTTTTAAAATTTATTTTTATAATATAATTTACATATGAAGCAATGCACAAATCCTAAGTGTATTGTTTGCCTTTTTTTTTTTATCCTAACCCAAGGATATTTTTTTCCATTGATCTTTAGAGAGTGGAAGGGAGGGGTGGGAGAGAGAGAGATAGATGTGAGAGAAATATATTGATTGGTTGCCTCCTGCACTCGCCCCAGCTGGGGCCTGGGATCGAACCTGCAATTGGCCAGGGCTATTTGCTAAGTTTTGGCATATATCTCTGAAAGGCACACCCCTATTGACATATTAAACATTGCCCTCACCTCAGAAAGCCACCTTTTACCAATCAGTCTCTACTCCAACCCCCAACAATCACTACTGTTTTGATGATTTTCTATCATGGATTAGTTTTGTCTGGTTTAAAATATCAATATAAATGGAGTTACTTATATAACATGTATTATTTTGTGAAAGGCTTTGTTTGCTCAATGCTTTGGAGATTTGCCCTTGTTGGGTATATAGAAGATAGCTCCTTTTTTTAAATGGTAATATTCCATTGTATGAATATTCTACATGTTATTTTTCTAGTCTCCTGTTATGGAATGAGAGTGGGAATATTTCAGTTTTGGAGTTTTATTAATGATATCAATGTGACTTCTTTGTTTGTAAATATAATTCCTCTTTCATCTAATAAACAATCCCCTCCCCATCAAAGTCTTATTATTATTCAGTCTTGTTTAAGGAATCCATACAGTATAGCTTTTTCGCATTTCTAAAAATAGTTTGGGTAGGAGAAGAAGCTTTCCTTGGAGACTTGAAATGAATGGTCTCAGGGATGTCTTCCTGCCCCCAAATTTCTTCTCTTCGGCTGCCTCTTCCAGACAGTCACTTATTTTCTAAAGATCTTCCATTTAGACACACACATTGGATTTATCCTCAGGATTCTGTTCCGTAGCTCTCGTCTCCATCGTCATGTTAATTCTGAGATAATAGAAGAGCTTGTCCTCCTTCATCAATAATAGGGAGAAAAAGATTTTTGGAGACATGTTTGAAGAATAATTGCGAGGTCCTGAGTAATTGTGTTTATCCAATGCCCCCTTCAGTCAGGAGCGTGGCAAAACAAGAAGGCTTAAGGTTCATCCAGCCTTCATCCCGAGACGAAATCATCAGGATGTGCTGATCTCTGTTAGGTTGACAAATACAAGTGATGTTTAATATGAGCTGGATAGTACTTCGGGCCATCACCTTTCTTGTGCCAGGCTGTGGTACCCGTCTGTAGCCACCTGACATCAGAAGGCTCTAGTTTGATCCTTGTACTTTCCTTCCTCAGAATCCTTAAGAGCAAAGAGGCCATGGGGGTGTGTCCTTTTGTCTAAATATCCTTTCTGATTAAACTAGTGCCTGCGATGCTCTACTGCCTTGGGATTTTGACAGCTCTAAATCTGAGCCCAGGAAAACACCTATAGAGAAGGTGATGGAATGTATCTTCAGATGAAAAATCCCTTCCAAAGATCATTGTGGCTCATTCCAAAGAATTATTGCCTTTGATTAAAAGCAAGGCCAAGAATCCAATTTTTGCATTTCCTCTCACTTGCTGGTGTTTTCAACTAATAATGTAGAGCCTTTTTATTTACTCAACCAGATTGACAAGATTATAAATGAGAGCTGTGTGTGGAAGCCTCTAATTTTTCATAAGTAAATGAATTAATTTATCATCGCTGTTGTGTTTTATTGCTGTCTCCATGCCAGACTGCCCTGCTCCTTTATCCCCCTTTTGCCTTCTAAACATTGGATCCATGTCATCATGTTTGACAGGTTTCTGATTCCCCTGTCAGATGCAATTTGGTGCTAATCACATTTCCTTTGCTCAATGTCAATGATACAAGCCATGCATAATATCCCTATATGTCCACTCACTCACTTGCAGTGCAGCTGGAATATCTTGGGCATTAATCTGATAGAATGCCACATTGAAATGCAAAAATGATGCTTAAGCACTAAGATAATGCGGTCAGGCAGATGTGCAATAGATGAGTGAGGCTAAACTGGAGATCTTTCCAAGGTTTGATGAATTTTATCTCACTTCTGAATATCTCTTTACAAACCTGAGACTAAGTAATCAGTGCTGGTTCATTAGACCTTCAGCATTTTTAATAGAATCCATTCATTGTCCATGTATGAGGGAATGGAGAGTATTTTTCCCATTAGAAAGCAAGTTATGCTTAGTTATTTTTAATGTTAAAGCGTATTCCTGTCTAAGATCATGCACTTTACCGAATGTGTAAAAGTAGCTAACAACCTAGCAAAATCTATTTACAGAATAATATGCCCGTTTCTATCCTAGAGGAAGTCTGAAACGATAGACCTTCCATTAGATCAGTGGTTCTCAACCTTCTGGCCCTTTAAATACAGTTCCTCATGTTGTGACCCAACCATAAAATTATTTTCGTTGCTACTTCATAACTGTAACTGTGTTATTGTTATGAATTGTAATGTAAATATCTGATATGCAGGATGGTCTTAGGTGACCCCTGTGAAAGGGTCGTTTGACCGCCAAAGGGGTTGCGACCCACAGGTTGAGAACCACTGCATTAGGTCATCTTAGACCAGTGGTTCTCAACCTTGGCTGCACATTAGAATCACCTGGGAATCTTTTTAAAATCCTGATTTCTGGGCCTCATCCTCCGGAAATTCTGTTTCTTTGTTATGGGGTGAGGCCACAACATTAGTAACAAAGAAACAGCATTTCCAGAGGATGAGGCCCAGAAATCAGGATTTTAAAAAGATTCCCAGGTGATTCTAATGTGCAGCCAAGGTTGAGAACCACTGTCTTAGACAAATACAGAGTATGGTGGGAGGATTTTGGTGGATTTGGGAAGAAGATGATTACTGTTTGTTTTTTGAAGTTTACTAAGATTTTTGGACAATCAGAAAAGGGGGAAAGGAATCACTCAAGAAATAACATGAGCAAAATCAGAGACATGGGAGGAAATTATTCAGTGAAACAGTTGTCCATTGTGATGGTAAATAAGACTAGAAAAGCAATTTAGGAGCATATGGGAAAGGTCTTAATTTTGTAGACAAGAGGGAATCATCTTTTTTTTTCCCTTTCTTCTAGAACAGGTCTGTATCATGATTAAATTTGCATTTTTAGAAAGAAAAATTGGATGGTTGTATGAAAGGAGGATTAGAGAAGAAACAAAGAGGAACATTAAATATTGGCTCTTGAAATAGGGCAGTTGAGAGATAAGGGCCCACGTTAGGACAGAGACAGTGGAAGCAGAACATTTATGATACATATTAAAAACATTAACTAAAATTTGTAGTTATACACTTGGGTTGGATTTGATAGGATGGGAATGGTGTGGGGAAGGAGGGAAGATGGAACCCTAATGTCTCCCAGGTCTGTAGGTGAAACAGGGTGCTAAGGATTAGGATGCTATTTAAGAGAGAAGACCAACCTAAGTATGAGTAGGGTGAGAAAATGAATTCAGATTAGATTATGCTGAATTTGATTTTCCTATGGGATATCCAGGTATCTATGAGCAGTGATTGGAAGGTGGAGCGCTATGATGGTCATTTTTTTTGTATCCAGTAAATAATTAAAGTCATGGGAATGGTCCCAGTTACCTTGACTAGAGAAGCAGCTAAACAATGAAATTTTGAGTTTAAGGCTATATTTAAAGAAAAATTGTACCAAAGTAAATTGATAGAAGACTCAAATTAGTGATTATCCAGAAAAAGAGAAGTATTGTGAAACTGGTGTGTGGCAGGGGATAGCTAACACCATCAAATACAGTAGAGTAGTTAAGCGAGAGGAGTTTTGAGGAGGTACTGTTGAATCAATAAGTGTAAAAGGTCTTTTTCTATTTGGAGAAAGTTTACTGAATTTATCAAGAGCCAGGGCAGTTTCAGTGGAATGGTAGATTCAGAGATCACATTGTGTTTGGTTGAGGAGTGAATGCAGGGTATGGTATTGAGCATGTTGACAGTTCTTTCAAAGAAATCAGTGGTAAAGGGAAAAAAAGAATTGGGCTTAAAGGGCACATGCATACATAAACTTATTTATTTAAAAAACAGGGCATACATTGTCAGATATCACCCCCAAGGGAATGAAAATTGTTTTTTTGGGGGGGCGAGGCGGGGAATATATTACAATGTGTGGTGTCCCAGCAAAGTTCAGCCTTCTATGACAAAATCGTATTCTTTAGCATTTAATTTCTCTTGTTGGGGTTTCTTGGGTATTCTATGAGCAGGATTGACTGAGTTCATGGAAGGTACACAAACGGCATGCCTGATCAGGGCTATAAAGCTATGGGAAATATACACCTGTGATTAGAGGACTCGCAGTCTATTGCTAGACCTCAAAGTTGTAACCTGAGAGGTGGCCTGTGTCCCCTTGGCTGCCCTGTGGATATTGTTTATTTGTTCCTCAGTACTTTCGTGTGTGACTTGAGCTTTGAAAGTAAATAAAGATAGTTTCTATTTTATCAATTTTATATTTTATCTCAAGTGCTGAAAAGAAAAAGAAATGTCAATATCTGAATGATTGTCTAGCAACAATTAAGTTAAAAATGAATTTTCATATCAAGTAAAACTCAAAAGTTCACTTCACTAGAATATATATTTTAACAGTTTATTAAAATTTTCCAGTACAATTGCTTTTACTGGAAATTTAATAATTTTGAATTATTTTTTAGAAATGTGATTATATCACTAATATGGATTTATGTAAATTAGTTTCATATGAAATTTGATAATTGCAATTTATGGAACTAAATAAGTTTCATTAAAAGTTGCTTAGCAAATAGAGTTATGAAGCTAAATTAAACATTAATAGCTTTTTAAAAAAGTACTTAGTCATTCTTAACTCGGCAGTGAATAAAAATTGTAAGCCTTATACTTACTCTTTTTATCTATAAAGAATAGATATGCAGACCAGTAAATGGATATGCAGTATATTAAAATTTCATGTGGGATGGCAATTAGGAAAACAATATCTTAAAAGGCTCCTTAGAGAGACAATCATGAAAAAAAAAGGTTAAGAAATACTAGGATAGAAAATCTTAATATTTTCTGATGTTTTGTTCTTACTTTAGTTGAACAATGACTTATCTGTGAGACTTGCTAACGAATATGCTACCACTCATACTAACTTTACTAAATATACCTACTCCTTCTGGGACACAATTCCTATAGAGGAGAGACACTTAATGGTCATTTTTATACCCACAGATAATTTTGTTTTACAGAGAATGATAGCTACCATTTCAGAGGTTGAAATATCTAAAATTACAAGTCAAATTTTAATGATCTGAATTAAATTTTTATATAACCCAGGCTTTTTAGGACACTAAGGAAACATTATCAATGTGTTGAGGTACGTGGTACTTGATGGAATGATATTGCTAGAACAGTTTATTAAACTCGAGAGGGACTCTGGGAAAGCCATAACACAAGGGACTAAAGCCATTGCTAGTGAAGGCAAACCTAGAACAGTCAGATTCCATAAGTCTTGTCTTGAAACAGTTGAAGGATGGAAAATGTGTGATTTGTCTATGCAACCAAACAGCAGTCCTAAGTCTTCAAGAAATTCTCAAAGGGGAGAAAGCCTAGGCAGGGATAGCCTGAAACAAAGACACCTCAGCTGTCACTGGGGAAGATGCTTTCTTTCTGAGGCTTTAGAAGTGTTAAGAGTGAAACCTTCCCATGCACTTAGTAATGGAACATTTACACATAATGTTGATATCCTTGTGTCTTTGCCATATAAAACAGTGATTTATTCGTTTATTCAATATAAACTATTTATCAAGCAACTTTTCTGAAGAAGTTCCTCAGGGAAATAATTCTCCAAGGGAAATAGTACACCCTTCACCACTAAGAATAGAACCTGAGTGTTACTAATTAATCCCAGTTCCAATTAAGCTAATGAAACTGCTAGGGGACTCCACAGCTCAAAGTCCCAATGCAGGGCTCTACTATGCGGTGCTCCAACCCAATCTCTTGACAGCATGTGAGCTCTATCTGTGAGAGCGTTTGTTATTTCTCTATGAAGTGAACATGGTCTCCATGGCAGTTCTTAGGTTTCTTCAGTTAATAATCCATCTCCTTCCGACACTGAACCCCTGACTTCCAAAGCAGTATCCCAGAATCCAAGGGTGGAACTAACAATAATTTCTTCATATTCAATGTGCAGCAGACCATTCAGGCTAGTTTTCCCATGACATGAAGAATGGCAAATGCAAATACCATTCTTTGATATCAAATATTAATATGTTAACGTTTCTGAACTGTGACATCGAAACCTAAGTGACAGAAGATCTGTATTTGTCACCTGGAAGCCAAGCTAACCCTGAAATGGTCTCTGTCACCAGGAGGGGGAAATTAATTTCAGTAGCATGTTGGGATGTTTCTTTGAAAGACAATAGTATAATGCAGCCAAAATTATTATTGGTGATTCAAAGCAAGTCCAAAGATGAGAGAAAAGAGGAGGTTTCATTTTCACCAATATTTTAACAAAGAATCCACAGCCATCTTTAGGGCTGAAGAAATAGCATATTGTCAGTGATACTGAAAAATGAGTAATTGCAGAGGCTACATGAAGAGTAACAATACAATTTTATGTGTATTTTGAGAGTTACTACTTTAGCTATTTTGGATTGTAATTATAATCTTAAAAGTCATATGAATGGTTTGGGTTGATACATGAATCCATCCTATTAGAGAGGAGTTATAAACACAAGATCTTCTAATATGGAATCTTGGTAACAAGTTACAATTCTTTTCTGTAGCCCATTGCTTCTGCTCCTTAATAAGACTTAATCTATTGGAAACTATATATAGTAAAGGCTTGGTGCACGAATTTGTGCACCAGTGGGGTTCCTCAGCCTGGCCTGTGAGATTGGGCCGAAACCGCCTCTCCAATATCCCCTGAGGGGTCCCGGATTGTGAGAGGGCGCAGGCCAGGCTGAGGGACCACCAGTGCATGACAGGGGCTGGGGAGAGATGTGGAAGGTTGTCCAGCTGGGGGGGACTGCAGGAGGGCCCCAGGGCATATCCGGCCCTTCGTGCTCAGTCCCAATTGGCCAGACCCCAGCAGCAAGCTAACCTACCAGTCCGAGTGTCTGTCCCCTAGTGGCCAGTGCATGTCATAGTGAGCAGTTGAGCAGCCTTAGCATATCATTAGTATATTATGCTTTGATTGGTTGAACGGACAACTGGACGACCAGACACTTAGCATATTAGGCTTTTATTATATAGGATATATATGAGTTCGGGGCAATTCTGGTTTTGGCTGGGTTTAGTCATGTACCTTGGGCAGTTGTGAGTCAGGTAGGTAGATCTGCTGATCTGGGCTGTGCTCTTTCACATGATTGGGAATTGGTTGGCTACTGGGTGGTCTAAGATGACCTTGACTAGGACAGCTGTGCCCTTCTTCATGGCCCTTTTCCCTTCCAGCAGACTGGCCCTTGTTTCTAAAGGAATAAGCAGAAATGCATGGTGTCTCAAAGCCTAGACTTGTAATAGCACAATATCAATCCTACCAAAGTCAGTTGGGCAAAATCAGTCACAAGTCTAGTGGGAATCAGGAAGTGGGGAAATAGACTCCACCTTTGATGATAGGAGCTTCAGTTATATTGCAAAGGAAAATCATCCAAGCAGGGGAATAACTGGGCTTATTTTTTAAAGAATCAATTCATCACAGAACCTATATTAAAAACTGTACCTAAAACTTAAATTGATCCACAACATGAATTTGGGGGAAGGGGGTGTTTGAAAAAAAAATAGGGTTCTAAATCACTTGAAAGACAATAAAGAAAACATTGCTCCTGGAAAGGACATTCATCAAAGACACTTTCGTCAAACTCATCACCTAAGTGCCATCGTTGGCTGAGCATCCCAACCCCAACAGGGAGAAGAGAAAGAACTAGCCTACGTTACTGTCGGTGAGATTTGGGCATATTGATTTACTGTTCCTTTCGGTTTTCTTCTCACCTCTTTCTGAGAACCTGCCCTTAACCTCTGAATTCTCTCCTTCAAGGTTAACAGTGGTTAGAGTGGGATGGCTGAGCTGGTGACTGACGAGCTGACAAGCAGGAGCAGATGACGGTGGTCTAGTCTTCCACCCATGCAATGTTTCTTAGGTGAACACGTTCCGCCCTGAAGCTGGGAATTGGCCTGCAGGTTTCTGTCCTGCCACCCTTGATATAATGGTGGATTATTTATTGTTCTAATATCTGCAACTGACTCCAGCTCACTAAACCCTCATCCTCCTGATCAATGGGTGCTCAACAGATCTGGTGTTCTTAGTCAGATAACTTTTTAGCAATCCTGAACTGAACCAAAAATATTTTCCATAAAATTACATGGATTTCTTTTCATTACATTTTGAAAAGAATTTGCTGATAATAAAATATTACTATGTATATCATAGGTAGATACTCTGTGTGTATGTTTTTGCTTTTTTTGGGTTTTTTTGGAGGTATCTACACTGGCAGCAAAAAGGTTATTTGTGGATCATTCAAATAATGGGCACAATCACACTTAATGTACATTGAATGCTAGAGACCCCCAGCCATCTAAACTTCAAACTTGTCAGTGTTAATGACTTGAACAATGGATCAAGGCCAGTCATTTGTTATTATTTTATATTAAGAAGACACCTTAATATTACAATCTTATGGGAGGCTAACTAAAATTTATAAATGAGTAACAGAATGAGATGGGAAAAGACTGATGAGAAACATTTTACGTCATATATGAAACATACTCTTCTGTATTAAATTTTTATGCAGAATTATACTTTCCAGCAAGGATGAGGTTAGGCAACAGTCTTTGAAGAAGAGTAAATACATGTGAATTGGATAGAAAACGATTTCCTTTTGGTTTTATAGAGATCAGAAGAGCAACGAAATGAGAAGCTTATATAAGCGAGTGTTTGTTCTTCCCCCAGGACATGGGCGTTGGGGACATTGGGAGAAGCTGTTTTCCCTCGAATGCTGGCAAAACAGAAAACGAAAACAAATGTTGTGCCTCAACTCATAAGACATAATTGTTTTTCATATTCACCCTTTTGACTACTCCAGACAATTTAATTCTTCCCAAATCCAACTCAATCCCTATGACATTAACTTTTAATTTGCTGAGAATATTAAGACTACCCAAGTTTAGCTCTCTTAATTCCCCCTTCCCTCAACATGAAATTCTTGGTATGTTTTTATTTGCTTCTATTTACTGTGTCTAAGAAAAAAAATCGTCCTCCTCTTTGCCAAGCCCAACCCTTTCATTTATGTTTTTAATCATAATCCCCCATCTTCTTGAATCTCTGGGACTTTTCTCAAACAATTACATTTTTTCCTAAAGTTTCCTAAAAGAAATGTAAACAATTTCATTTTCCTAGAGTTTGAAAATCTCTGTTTTACATATTTAATTCCTATTTGTATATAATCTGTACTCCCTATACTTAAAACATGCTCAGGTTTTTTTTTTTTTTCTCAAAAAACAAAATAAAAAAACCCTCTATTCTTTTAATACATGTTGTTTTTATTCTTTTCATTTCATGTCTAAAGTTTTGGAGTATTTTGACTCACCAACTTGACTTCATTACCTCCCACTCTCTCCTTAATAATACAATAATCCAACCTTCCGTTTTTCTAGCTGCACTGCTCCCTCAGCACTTTAGGGAAACTTCACCATAGTCAGTCGCCTTAGGGAGGTTCAATCCTATGACTTGCCTTGAGGCCATTGTAACCCTTAACCCACTGAGCATGTAGTCTTTCTGAAGCTTCACCCTCCAGTAGCTTGTGAGTCCAAGAACTATCTGCTTCCCCCAACTGCCTGTTCAAACTGTGTTCTCAGCTGCCTCCAGTTCCCCTTTTTCTTCTCCTAGGTCAATAGCTTGTCTTTCTTCCTCGGCTTCCCCTAGGACTATAAAACTTGTCTGAAAACCAAGTTTAACACTTTGATATATTTTATCTCCTCCACTAAATGGTAAAGGTCTTTGATTTCATAGGTCTGATACCTTTGATGTTTTGTCTTCTTGTTTTGCCAAGCACGAAAGCAAGAAAAGTCCTCTAGGTTGATGCCATGGTCTTTGCCTGTGAGTAGGTCCATTTATTGGCTGGAAGAAACAGCTTAGCTTTAATATAGAACCAAAGCAAATCAATCAATCAATCAATCAATCTTCAAGGACATTTATGATATCAAATTAAGAATTGGATAAAGTTAGCACTCTGGAATCAACTGTTGTACTTCAAATCCTACCTCCAACACATTACCTGTATGATATTGGTCAAATTTCTTCACTGTTTTTAAGGTTCAGTTACCTTGGTTATAAAAGAGAGATAATTGTAGCTTGTGCTGTTGGTTGAGATTATCCATTCAAAGCTTTTAGCAAGTGCCTGGGATATGGAAAGTGCTTAATAAATGGTAGCTGTTCTGTAGGTAGTTTTCTTATCAATTTAAGAGAATTCATTTTGGGGTTTGGAGAAGATCCATTTAATTGTAATTTATTTTAAAACAATATGTACCTGTGAGATTTCTCTGTAGGTTGAGTTTGAGCACCTTTAAGGTTTTTCAAACTGACAAAGGTATCAAAAGCTTGCCAATGTTGTTTTTCCATAGGAAAAACATAAACTTAAAAGATTTCCCCAAGGAAAGACAATATTGGCAAGCTTTCCAGCCTTTGAAACCTTTTGAAGACCTTTTAGATGCTCAGATCTGATCCAGCTCCCAGACCTGTTACTTACCAGTGCAATGACTTTGGTTAATTTGCTTAAATCCTCTTTGAGCTACGAGTTCTTCTTAAAACAAAAACAAACTAAGGAAGGAAATAGGAATGCGGCCCAGTTGCTGAATTTTCAAAAATGAAGAGTGAATTTGCACCTCAGTTTGCTTGGCAGCTCTGAGCCTATGACTCTGTCTCAGATACTCACAATTTTTTAAAATGTTTGAGTATGAGCAGCTGCAAAATCTTGTGGCATTTGATGCTGGAGAGAGATGCCCTAATAGATATATTTAACTTCCTTTATCTGGATTCTCCAAAGTCTACTCTTGTATTCATTTAGGTCAGGGAGTAAGCTACACAAGTGATATTATCTTAGAGTTTTTTAATCAGTAATGCCTTCCATGGTTTACAATGTAATGAAAAACCCACACATGGGTGTTTACAGCAGCTTTATTTATAATTGCTGAAGCTTGGAAGCAACCAAGACATCTTTCAGAAGGTAAACTGATAAATAAATTGTGCTAAATCTAGACAATGGAAAATTACTCAACACTGAAAAGAGCTACCAAGCCATGAAAAGACATGGAGGAACGTTAAGGGCATATCACTAAGTGAAAGAAGCCGGTCTGAAAAGGCTACACACTACATGAATCCAACTACATGACATTCTGAAAAAGGCAAACCTATGAAGACAGCAACAAGATCAGCAGTTGCCAGGGGTTGTCCAGTGGGATGGGGGTAGATGGATAGGAGACGGAGCACAGATGATTTTTAATGCAGTGAAAATACTCTGTGTGATACCATGATAATAACTGATACATGTCATTGTACATTTGCCCAAGTCCTAAGAGTGAACCCTCATGTAAACTGTACATATTGAGTAATTATGATGTGTCAGTTAGGTTCATCAGTTGTAATAAATGTTCCACTCTGGTGAGAAATGTTAATGGTGAGGGAAGCTACGCCTGTGTGAGGGTAGGAGATGTGGGGGAAATCTTTGTATCTTCCCCTCAATTTTGCTGCGAACCTTAATTGCTCTAACAATTTTGGTCTTACCTGAAATGAAGTATGCTTATCAAAGGGAAGATAGATTAAATAAATACACGAATAAAAACCATTTTGTCTTATCCCGAACAAACTGTGTTTAAATCCGTGGCTCTCATTTTTATGTTTAGTCAATGATATCTCACTGAAGAGCTTGTTTGCCAGGCTCTTGGTACCAGGCAGTACAGCTGCCCTGTGCCTAGCTGGTTTGGCTTGTGAAGTACTAATTGTAGAGGGCGCTGTGTATTACATTCCCCAGAGTCTTAAATCCTATATGGCAAAGTTAAAGACCAGCCATCCAGGCTGTGAGGGAGCCTCTAAGTGACATGAAACTCAAACCACTTAAGGTACTTTTAGTGTTAAGAACTGATTGCTCTAGCCTGGCTGGTGTGGCTCAGTGGTTGAGCATCGACCTGTGAACCAGGAAGTTATGGTTCCATTCCTGGTCAGGGCACATATTGGGGTTGCGGACTCGATCCCCAGCGGGGGATGCAGGAGGCAGCCAATCAATGATTCTCTCTCATCCTTGATGTTTCTCTCTCTCTCTCTCTCTCCCTCTCTAAAATCAATAAAAATATATTTTAAAAAAGAACCAATTGCTCTAAAGGTATCTGTAGGGACAGCACTTAAAATAGTTTAAATGATTAACTGTTTTCATCATTAGAATAAATAGAATGTCTACGGCTATGCGCATATCTGCCTGGAGTAAAATTACTTCCCAAGCTACAGATAAATGAAACCTACCCAGGAACTCTCAAGGAAGAGTGGAATTTTGGCTGATGAAAATTGTGGATGGGTTTAGGGATCCAGAGCCACAATTAATTTACATTTGATTTTAATTGATGATACCCTGATATATCAGAGGTTTCTTAATTAAGAAATAGAGACATAGGCAGATTGGAACATTGGTAATTGGAAATAAAGGAGGTTTAGGTAATGAAGTGTGGCTTTATTAAATGGTTTGCTCATTTTATAGAAAATGCTATGTAAAACTTATTAACAGTTATCTTTCGCTTAAAAGAAATACTGATATTTGGAGGATGTAGAATTTTATTTAAAAGTACGTGCTGTGTTGGAAATAATGGTTATGACTGTAAGACCCCAAATTACTTTTAATGTTGTGCACAGACTACTAAACCACCATGCTTTATTGTAACCTATCAGGGTTCATTTTCAGTGACTTTCTGTCCAAACCTACATTTAATAAATGGCTCTCAATGTAAGTTTTCCAGTTTAGCTAATCATATCCCTTGCCTCTGCTCAGCATCTCACTTGGAGTTATTTCTCTCTTTTGTTGTTTCTCTGCTATCATTGCCTAGAATGAGTGTTTGAAAATGACATAGATTGTATTTTGCCAAATCACCTTTGCTGTGGAGGATTACTCTCCCTTGTAATTACAGCTTACACAAAAATCCGCTTGGTACTTCCTGGTAATCAGAGCAGTGCTACCTTGTGTCGATGCAGTCTTTTTCGTGTGAGCTCAACACACATTTAAAGGCACTCTTGTTCCTCATCACCGTGCTCCTGTGAGCAAAGCAGATGGTCTCGGAAGGGAGGCTGGAGACTAACCAGGTTAAACGACTTGCTTAGGGTAAAGCTGTAATCAGTGACATGGATGGGAAGCAGCCACATCTGATTCTTGACTGGTTTTCTACCTTCTACATCGCTTTGCCTCCAATTATTTTGTATTTTTATTTTTTTGCTTGTGACATCTGTTTCCATCATTGTCATGCTGTTAATTACTTAATATCATTTTACTGCGAGATTACCTACAGGGAACAGATACACTCTGTGTACAAATATGTTTAATGCAAGGATGGGAGAAACACTGACAGTTCGGGGGACAGGTAGACTCGTTTTGCTGGATTTGGGCTTGGACTTTCCACATTCCCTTTCCTCTGAATGAGGACAAGGTTTGGAAGCAAATTGGGACCTTGGGTGGGTATTTATTAGTTTGTTAGTTTATTCAGGGGCTCCTTAAGGAAGGGAAAATATCTTGAAGGGTATATACATCAAAGTTTCCCCATGATATTTGGGTCTCATATGTATGACTCATTAATTTAATAATGGAAAGAACTGATTTAATTGTTCTGACCACTGATTTATTGACGATGAAGTGTAATTCAGTGACCAGTAGATCTTGTTATTTTTTGCTGTCTTGCCCTTGTTTAGAAAGCCTCATTTGTTATATGATGCTTGATTATAACCTGATCATCAGACTTCAATGAATCACTTTTATCCCACAGTTTTACTTCTTTTTCTTGTCTGCATTCACTATTTTTCATTCTTATTTTTTCTCATGTGTTTTTTTTTAAATCTTCCTTTGTCCTGTTCACACAAGATCATTGTGTCTCTTATATGAGTTTTCTGAGTGTGCTAAAAATATGCATAAAAACCAAGTCTTGTCTTTCTCTTCTTTTAAGGAGTGTTTTATTTGAGTAAAGTATGTCATGTGTAACTGATACATATTCTTTAGAAAATAGCTGCTTTCCAAGTCACAGGCCATATTGTTTAAACCACAGAGTCTATAATAGTTTGAGACTTAGTTTGAATGGAGCTTCTAGTTTCTCTGGTTTAAAACATCATTCTTTTAAGTAACAGCATTGCTGTAGTTTTGATAATCCCATGATCCCAGGTTGTAACTTAATAGGTGATCATAGGCTATTTGAGGTTTTAAAAAATTCACAGAAAGAATAATTTAAAAAAAATTTGAATTATTTAATATTAATTGATTAAAACATGTCATGTTGTGGACAATATTGGAGAGAGTGGGGAAATTCTTGTCTGACTCCTGGGTGTGCCCTTGGGTTTCATAACTGTGGTGATCATCACCATCTGCCAGAGGGAGAGGGAAGTGATGCCTATGGCTTTTAGAGTCTTGTTGATTTTGTCTGTCTGGCTGGTATCAAGAAATTTTTAGGTAAACTGTCTAATTAAAATATTAAACAAGAGAGAGAAAAATCACTGTGCTTTCCCTTAATCGGAATGTCACATTCTGACAAGACAACAACGCATCAGGTAGCTTTTCCTGCACTTCAGGTGAAACCACAGTCCTTCACCCAACCTTCTGGGAGCCTGGAAGGTCCGGCCCCGCCTGCCTCTCCAGCTGCTGTCTGCACCCCTTTTCCCTTGCTCCCTGCCATCCAGCCGCACTGGCTGCCCCCCTGCTCTTTCTATAAGCCAAGGCCTTTCTTGTCCTAAAGCCTGTGCTTCCCCCTTAGCACACACTCCCTTTTCCAACCCCAGGTCTCTGAGATTCAGAGAGGCCTTTCCTGACTAATTCTTCAACTCCTCGGTCTTGTTACTCACTCTCATAGCTTCTTACACTTTTCTCCTATAGCCGTGATAAAGGTTTATCACTATATTTATATCTTATGCCTCTCTTGTCCTCTAGACTATGCCTTAAAATCACCCAGGGAAATTTTAACTCAGGCCATCGCTCAATTGGCATCCTGGACAAATTGAAGCAGTGGTTAGGGCAGGATCATCAGTATTTTTCAAACTGTCTTCAGATGATTCTAATGTGCAACCAGATCATAAGCAACAGAAAGGCAAAGATGATGTCTGCTGACTGGTGTGAATAACCTCTGCCTAGCATGACCCATAATCTATATATATAAAAGCCTAAATGACTGTTAGGACCGAACGACCAGTTGCTATAATGTGCACTGACCACCAAGGGGCAGAACCTCAACACAGAAGCTGCCCCCTGGTGGTCAGTGCATTCCCACAGCCAACCTCCTCTTGCCGGCCAAATGCCCGCTGCCCCTTTCTACCCACCCCCCGGCCAGCCGGCCCCTATTGGCCCCTGGTGCTAAACCATTCGTAGAGGACCTGCTTCTGGGTCAGGGTTTTGTATGTAGCAGAGCAGGTCCCTCACTGCGATCTATTGAAAGTCAACCCTCAACATGAGGGTTTGTCTTGCTCTGTCCTCTCCCTTCCCCAGGGGCCGCCTGCCCGCAGTGGTGGTGGTGGCACAGCGGTGACGAAAGGAGGAGGGAGAGGGCGGGGAACCATGCAGTGGCAGGATGCCAATGGCGGCAGCGTCCCACATCCATTCCTTCCGCTCCCTGCCTGGTGACCTTCACCTCCTCTCTTGACCCCTTTGGGCCCTTGGCTGGGACCGGGAACTGGAGGTGGGTGGCTGAAGACATGGCCCCTTTCCTAGGGGGCTTGGGGCTGGCTCCCTCCTCAAGGCAGACGGCCAACCTCCCAAGGTCCCTCCCCCTGGCCAGCCAACCTCCCATGGTTTCTCCTCCCACCCCTCCCCCGGCTGGCAGGCCCTGATGGGCCCTGATCACCGGCCAGGCCTAGGGACCCCACCCGTGCCCGAATTCATGCACCAGGCCTCTAGTGTGTTAATAAGGCCCTCACCAATTACTTATCACCACCCCTAGCCAGTAAACAAAAAATTAAAATGCATGTTGTTTTTTATACCTTATGTAAGAATAATCCCATATTCTTTCTCCATTAACCCAAATAAAATGAAAAATGGGTGATATATTATTTCCAAAGAGAAGAGCATTGGTCTTTAGAGGAATTGTTGAGCTGTAGATTGGATCACTAGAAGGCAGGTGGTGGAATTTACGACAAAATATGTCACAGACATCTTTTGTGCAATATTCTGTATTATTCAGTATTCCCAAAGAAAACAATGAAATAACACAGTAATCAAGAGATTATACTGTAAATAAATGCCATATTCTCTTCTGACATTTAACAATTAAATTTGTGATATATACATCATTTCAGAAATTAAAAGAATATTATAATAAGATTTCGTCATTTTTGTCACCAACTGCTAAAATCTGAGGCAAAGTATATTGCATTTTAATAGTACATTATCATTTATTTTTTTCCTTATTAAATACACTTTATTTTTGAGACCAGTATTAGGTCCACTACAAAATTGAGCAGAATGTAGAGAGTTCCCATATATATATCCCCCCCACCCCACCCCCCACCAGGCAACCTCTTCTCTGACTATCAACATCCCCTGGTACATTTGTTAACAATTGATGCATCTACATTGACAGACTGTTACCACACAATGTCCATAGTTGCATTAGGGTCAGATCCTGGTGGTGTACATTCTATGGGCTTGGACACATGTATAATGACATAGTACATTGTCATTTAAAGGCCCTTGTATATACACCGTGTAATGTAGTCCTTGGGCAATATCGTTAGGAAATGAAAAGAGGTATTATAAAGCCAGTATTCACTATATCTACAATTAAGTGAGTTTTATAAACAGAGCCTTGTAGTTTATTACACATCATTGATGAAGTGTTTATTTCTTCAGGGAAACTCTACCACTTATCAGAAACTTACAATAATCAAAAACAGTTTCCAATTTATTATCACGTCATTACTTCTCAATCAGCATACTTTTTTTTTTTTTTTCAGATCATAGACTGCCCCCAAATGTACATAGATTACTATTGTCCCTGTGGTTTTCTGGTATCTCTTGATAATACCATACCTGCTCTATTACCTTGAAAACGTATTTGTGAGTTGAAGTATTATATTTCTCTATTCCAGAAATAAGAAAAACAACATTGCTTTTTTTTACACTAATCCTTTGAGAAAAATATCCATAGGAGAGCTTACCAGGTTCTGTGGAGAGCTTATAGGCACTGTGGGTGTTTAAATTTATATCATAATACTTCTCAGATATAATGTAGGAAAATGTGTGCTTTTGGAGAAGAGTTCAAAAGCATTTAATGACTTGTCCAGTGTAATAACCGGACTAGCTGCAGGATAAAGAGCCCTGCCTCCTCTCTCAGACATGTTTCATGCCCACTTCCTCCTCAGGAAATGCGAGAATATCCTAATGGCAGAATTGTGATCTAGGACATAAAGGATCAAATAAAAAAGTTGTGAAAGATCTCTGGGGCCACTGGGTCCCCAGTGTGCAAGAGTGACAGCTAAGTGACTGCAAAAGTACAGTTTGTTTAATCATGTCCATTAATTAAGAGTTTGTTTGTTTTTAGCTCATTCGTTTCATCTACACATTTTCTGTCTAGAATGGATTCCATCATTTCTATGCATGAATATCATTCAAATAAAATAATGTTGAGGCAATTCTAAGGCAGAAAAAGTAGCTAGTGCTACCACACGAGGGTCCTACTGGGAGCTTCAGGAAGCATCCACGGGCTATAGACATAAATGGGGGGAACAGTGCCAAGGCTGGGCCTGCTGTGACAGTGGTTCGGGGCGCAGCCTGGGAACTGGACATTAGGTCTTAGTTGCTGAGAATAGCCAGCTGATGTTCCAGTGACAACCGTGCATACAGTCTGGGAGTCCCTGCCGCACTCAAGGCCTGGGCTCACGGTTGCAGGGCCCATAGTATCAGTAGGAGAGCATGCTTGGTCTCATGTTGATTGTAATTTATTAGGAGTGAAAAGAAAAATAACGATAGTGCAAGGAAGAGTAGAAGAGCTATAAAAGATGTGTTGCAAACAAATTAATCATCTCCAAGTTAGTTGATTGAGTAGCAGATGTTCAGTGTCATATGTTCTATTCAATTACCATGGGGGAGTTAAAAGCAAACTTCTTAGTCAGTGATACACCTTGGGGTTTGTTATGTATTTATTTCCATATTTTAGCTTTAGCCATAACATTTTTGTTATATCATAACCTTGAGAGCTATTTACAATATTCTGTTTTATAGACGTTTACATTAACATTCAAGATTCATGAATAGAAAAGACTCCAATATCATGCATTTCAAAGAAGGTGAAATATTTTTAAAGCTTTGTTCCATTGCTAACCATAGATTAAATGACTCTGGTTGGAAATCTCTGACACGTGAATCTATTAGCATGGGATGGTTATCGGTGACATGAAAAAGTTAATCCACAAATAGGGGGTGAGATTTTGTTTTGTTTTAGCCTCTTAGGCTTCCTAGCAGGACACGATTTATTACCAAGGCACCTTTCCTATGGAAATCAGCTTTTCTAAATGGGTAAATTAAAGCACATTGTAAATTGTTCAGGTTAATATTGGAGTCCTTTGTGCTCCAGGGTTTCCAATGTGGGTCTTTTAACCTTTGGCTCCATTTAAAGGAAATTTTCCTGAAAGATTTATTCTCTCTTCGATGGTGTTTTTAGATGCTGTACATGATGAGCTGAGACTGTGCGGAGTGTGAGGGAAATCATTTGTTTCTTTAAAAAAACTGAATTTTATTTGGTTTTATTAGAGCTCACATTGTTACTGCATTCTCAGGATATGTATTAAAAAATTATATCTTTGTGTGTGTTCTAAATTTCGAATATAACTGCTGGAATATTTAGTCTAAGAAGAAGTACAGAACTTGAACTCAGCCATTCCTAAGCGCATACCTTTAGGTTGGTCTTTTATCATTTTCATCCAAGGAATGCTTAGCTATTTAGATTTTTGATGTTTATTTCAGATACCTAGATTTAAATATGTGAAAAAATCTGAGTTATAGTTACTCAGTAATTACCATGGAACATGTAAATCCATCTTCCTTAGGCTATCATAAACAAAGCAGAGTGTTATAAGCCAATTGCTAAAATGAATAACTGAGACTAAGGGTTTTTTTGTTGGTGGCTGTAGTTAAAATGGACTGTCTCTGGAAATGTAACTTCAACTTTCCCTGTTTTTGTAGTAACGCTGCATTAAGATGTCAGGTCAAAATATTTTTTTTCTTTTTCTCTCTGTTTTGATATTTCATTTGAGAACCAATATTTCAAAAAATGTAGTGATTTAGTACAAATTCCTTAGTTCCAGTCAGATAAATAAACCTTCCCAGATTCAGTGCACTGATTTATTGATAGGACTCTGAGGGATCACAAGCCTTTTTGAGAACTTTAGAAACATTTCTGAATTCTGAATTTTATTGAAGTTGTTCCCGAGAGAAAAGCAGGATGGGAGAAAAAACCCTCTACTCTTTCCACAGATTTGGACATCTTAACAAAGGTTTAACTTTTTTTTTTTTTCAAAAGGTCAATATTTAAAAAAAAAATAGAAGTAGCGGTAATACAAACATGTTCTGGTCACCAGTAACTGCTCACAAGAACAATGTTCTGTGTGGCCAGCTTCCTATGATCTATGATAATGAGATTCAATTGGCACCAATATTTAAAGAACATAGAAAAATCTCCAAACTTTTTATAAAGTGATTTTTACTTCTTTGCAAGCTAAGTTGATACCTCCTTTTTAAAGACAGGATTAGGCAATATTTTGTGTAAAATATACCTATTTTTAAAATTAGCCTTGACTTTTTTTTTTAATAAACACATTTATGTAGAGATGATCACAGGTCTAGACAGCTTCTCTCTGCTTTTCTCAAATCCAAACATCTTCCCTCCTAAAAGGATTATAACTTGAAAGATGCCCATATGCCAGGTGCATCTTCCTGGGACCTGGAATGGGAAACAGATGGGTTAGAACTGGGCTGGCGGCTACAAGAGAGAATCTAATATGCCACCATGAGCCTCACCCATGCTTCTCCCATGGGACCTGGAGAGGTACTGAGGCACCCAGGCTGCTGATGGGAGGGGCCTTTTCCCAGGGGGACCCTCTGCTCTAATGCCGCCCTTGCCCAGTGGTTCTAGGTGCCCAGTTCAGACTGTACAGACTGCTCCCAGTGGAGGTGAATGGTTTCTGCCATGAGAAAGCAAGAGTGAGGTGTCTTACCCAGTTTGGAATTTATTTTATGGGACTCCATATTAACACAGGTGTTTGAGGGACCAACTAAGGGAGTAAATGAGACTGTCTGGGGAAGTGGGGAGAAACTCACCCTGCCCTGCTTGAGAGAATGAGCTTCTTCTCTCTGTTGTCGTCCCCATGTTGTCCTCTGGGTCTGCCATTGGCAAAACCAAGGGTACTGGAATTACAAAGTTAACTGCAGCACCAGAAATTAAATTCTCAGAGGGAAAATATCAATGAATAAAGCTGGAAAGTAAAATATCAATGGGAACTTTTAGAAGAATGCTAGTACTAAGTAGTAAAAATAGAAAATGGGGTTTGACATTCAACCTACTATTACCTAAAGGAAATGAAGCTGAGAGCAATACAAGTGCTTTATAAGCCAAGAGTAAAAGGAATATTGAGACACCAGAAGATAACCTGAAAGCAAAAGAAAGGATGATACCAGTGATACATCCAAAACGAAGTACACACACTGGAACGGGCCACACAGCAAAGCCAGCTGACTTCAACAAGTCTGCCTGGTAAGGAAATGTGGATGAGGAAGGAGAAAGCGGGCCTACAGAGGGGTCCCCTGGAATGAGGCAGCTTCCGTGGCTGGGAATCCACGGAGACCTCTAAGTGCAGAGAGAGAGCTGCGCTGTGGAGGGTAAGATGCGGCTCTTGGGGCCCTCCTGTCAGTGGCTTCTGTCCCCCAGCTCCCTCTAGGACACCTGCGAGGGCAAGGAGATGTGCCCTTCAGTAAATAGCAATCCATCAAGCTGCCAGCTGCCAGCTCCCCTCGCTGGCTCTGCACAGGCGTGAATGCTGCCACAGCCGTCTCCATCCGTCCCTTTGGGAGACCCACACTTTGAAGGAAGGCCCACACTTAGCGCAGTGTTCCTCAGGCAGGTGGGCAAGCACAGTGTGCCCGCTAACCACGCCATGTGATCAGCTGTTTTATGATTTTATATATTTATGATCCGACTGTTTTGGTATTTCGTAATCAATTACTTGTCGAGTAAAAACAATAGTGAACTTTTTAAATTTAGAGAAGCTCTATTTTGAAAAGGTCTGCTTTTCCAGTTGCTGATAGAATGTTTATTGTAATCGTACCTGGCAGCACCTAATCAAGACTACCTGTTTGCCCTGGCTGGGTGGCTCAGTTGGTTGGATTGTTGTGTGGATACACCAAGGTTGCAGGTTCGATCCCTGGTCAGGGCACATAAAAAAAATCAACCAATGAATGCATAAATATGTGGAACAACCAATCTCTCCCCCCCCCCCCCTCTTTCCCTAAGATCAATCAGCAAAATATTTTTTAAAAGACTATCTGCCCATTGTTACTCCACTCATGCCCCAATCCATGGGGAGTAACTTCGCTGCATTTATCAGATAACTCACATTTCAAGTGCCCAAACTGTGTATTTCAATCTTTTCACAAGGGTCTGCTAAGATAGGGGCAATGAGAGATATATGCACACAGTATGCCTCTTCTACGCAGTATGTCTGCTTACACCTACTATTATTCCCAAAAATGTTTAAGGTGGCCTTCATAGGGTTGTTGTTAGGACAGAAAGTTTAACAAGCAAACGTTTTAAGTCATAAAACCTCGTATAAGTTTTGGGAATCGTTGAGCAAGACACTCAAGGTCCTTTATTTTCTCTCTGGAACCTTTCAGCCCCGCCTTAGGTTTTCTATTTCTTTTCCTCTTAACCTCCAGGGACCTGCATTCCGAACACATCAAACCAGTTGGTTGGCATTTCACAAATAGTGGCGCTGCAGTTTCCAGCTCCTGTGCTTTTGTGGCTCCTCTGCCTTGTAGGGCTTCCCACTCCCGCTGGCCTATGAAGTCCTGCTAATTAAGGCCCAGCTTAAATGTCACCTTTCCCCTCCCTACTTTCTTAACTGCTTCCCTGCAAATACACATAGAAAGACTCCTTCCCCTCTCTTCCTGTCATGGCATTTTGCTCATTTAGCTATTTCATCACGCATCACAGATGGATATTGACTGATATTCTTCTGCCCTCCCTGTTCCTGAATTGGTAGGTTCTTGAAGTGGGGGGCCACCTCCCCTCTTTTTAACGCAGTGTTTGGTGTACTATACATACTCAAAATTGTCCCTTGGATGTGGGAGTTGAAGCACTTCCCCTAGCCTTATTCAGGGCAACTGAAAGTAACGTCCCCTTTCCTCACTCTGTGAGGTGCATTAAGAAAGGTGGACACTTTCCCTCTCTGTCTGGGTTTGAGTGTTGCTCTATTTTCTTTTAGCTCAACTTTCCCTGTTTTGCATCTAGAAAATCTTTCATTTCTTTCCATATTTTTTTCCATTAAGCAAAAATATTCCCTAACTGACCATCTTAATGCTGTGCACATTGTAAGCACACTGAGAAGATGTTTATGCTTTGGGCTCTGAGACTTCGTTCTAAGCACTGATTTCCCAGTGGCTTGACTTCTGGGTAAGGAGCTTTATTAGTCAGTGCTTTCTGGAGAATCAGAAGCAGTCAGATGTAGGTAACGGCATGCAGGATGCATATGTGCATGTGTGTATGTTCATTATAAGGAAGTGGTTCACATGATTTTGGGGGCTAAGTCCCAAGAGCTGTAGTCCCCTAGGAGAGCCAGTGTGGGTTCCAGTGTGAGTTCCAAGACCTGGGAACCAGGAGTATGAATCCCAGTCTAAGGGCTGGAGGCCTTGAGACCAGAGAGAGCCAGTTCTTTAGTCCAGGTTTGAAGGCCTGCAAAAACCTGTGCCTCAGCTCAAACAGTGAGGCAGGAAGGCAGGAGGGAGAAGATTCCATGTTATTCAACGTTATCTTCTCTTCAGGCCTTCCATGGGTTGGACGAGGCCTACCCACATTGGGAAGGGCGATCTACTTTCTCATCTCCTGATTCCATTGCAAATCTCATCCCAAATCTACTCTCACAGACACATCCTGAAATGTTTAACCAAGTATCTTGGCACCCCATGGCCCAGTCAATTTGACACATAAAATTGACCATCACAGAGAGAGTATTATTTTGGCAATGGTGCCAGACAGTTGACTTAAGGAAAGAATTTTATATAGAAAATCATTATCTAGATATGATAATGAAATTAAAGTCTTTGCAAGAAGTTTGAAGTCATCTCATTTGATAATTGCATTTAATCATGGAAGAAATGTAGACTAGAAAGAATCCTATATATTCTAGTCAGAAACAGGGTATGAGTCTCAAATTACATGATTTTAGGAGCGATGCAAATTAATAACTAAGTATAGTGGGTTGAGTATATGCCAACCTAGAATGGCAGGAACAGTGGTACATAGGAGAACTCAAGACCCAACTAAAGGTATGCAATTTTTAAATGTCAAGCTATTATTTGAAATTAGCCTCTGACTAAATTATTTCCCTTATTTAGCTATCAACTAGCTACAGGACTTTAGAAATTCATTTAATTTTCCTAGGACTCGGTTATTTTATTAGACTAGATGGCTAATCTGTATTCTCAAGAATCTTTCCATGCATTTTACCTGCCAGTTAAGTTTGAAAGGTTAGGAAGTAACACCTTTGCTGATTTAAAGATGTCGAACATGAATTCTAAAGGAAAGTAACATGTCACCCTCTGAAGCAACATAACCTTCCAGTGACATTAGTGTGAATTGTTTTGAAACAATAGGTCTATGCTCTGAAATGTTTCAAGAGCAGAAATATCCTAATCATATTTCTGTATCAAAAAACCACTGTGAACATTAATATAATGTAATTTGACCAAATCTCCTGATAATTAGGTAGCAAGTCTCAATGGGCGTTGCCAAGTCCGTACCTTACCCCACGCTTGCATGCTTTCTCAAGCTTGAGCAATGCTTCCTGTTGTAAAATGGGATGATTTTCAATACGTATGTGGTGGTGTATGCGGATTTTTCTTGTTCAAAGTCTTTTCATAGAGTCCCGAAGCCTTCAAACTATAATTTAAAGCCAGACAACCTCTGTGGATTTATGGAGTCATTTTCCCTTTGGCTAAAGCCGTCTCTGGTCACAGACCACTAGATTTAAAAAGGCAGCCGAACTCATCCAGAGACCAACATAAATTTTCAGCGGTAGGGAGAATGGTGCCTGCTTATTAAATGAGTGAGAATATAGTATTTGCCAGCTACAAATAAATAATGTTTTCCACTCTTAAGTTGGAAGCAAGGCCATTAGAGATGTGTAATATTTGACTCCCATTCATCAAATTTAGCTACATTAGTCGAATAATTTGCATGTTACACTTTGTGCGTACTTCAGCCTTCCGTCTGGATTTGACTAGATATATGGGTCCACCTTTGCCAAAGGCTTCCAGTTATGAACACATCTAAAACAATTTTCCCCAGCATGCAGAGACCGACTCTGAGCACTAAAGAGAAGAAGGAAGGGTCTTGTTGTCTCACCAGGCTCTTCTCCAGGGCTCCAGTATTTATGCTTTCTAAGTGCAGGATCAGGCATTCTCCATTGGTTGCCTGCATCCACTTTCCATTTGTTTCAGAGAAATTATTAATGTTAGTCCAATAAAAATAGGGCTTTTTCCTTCAGTGATTCATTATTGGAAGCCATTTTCAGTGACTTCAAGGGCTTGGGGATGAAACATGTTTATCCTTGACAGATCTTGGTATTTTTCCATGTTTCTCAGGAACTTTTCCAAGACATTTTTTATATATAAAAACAAAATAAATTATAAGGCTGGAGACTACAGTTGATTAACTGGACGAGCTTTCTAGAGTACTTTCTGAGAAAGTGCTGCCCGGCATTTCTAGTCATGAAGCCTGTGTGAGGGGATACTCACCACTGGGTGGAACACGTCTTCACTCCCAATCACTCCAAAAATGCTATTACGAAATGCAGTCTTTGAAAACAAGTTATTTTTGCAGCTACATTTTAATAGACTATGTTACATTTCTATGCATCAATATTCCATGTGTAAAAACTAGGCACAAGACCGGGAATGAATATTATGCCCCTCCCCATCAACAACTTTGTTTTTTTTTTTTTTTAATTTTATTTGATGCCTATCACTTGACATGCTGGTATACCTATTAGTCACACTATATATCTTTTATTTGGTGTATATGTGTATATATATATGTATATATATATATATATATGTATATATATATATATATACATATATATATATATATCTGGTGAGGAAAATGTTGATTGCTTTTGAATATTAGTCTATGCTTTATAAATCAAGTCTATCTTATTATTAGTCAAATATTTAGTTAAATATTGCTCTGGGCTGGGAGTTCTTAGTCTCTTTAAATTGACTTTGTATATTTCCAACTGGATAATGGCAGGGTAAATTCTTACACTAAATACGCACATAAGCACTCTCCAGATACCAGATATTCTCCAGGATACAAATTGAGTTGGATCTTCAAGGATAAATAGGACTTTTGATCTATAATAACAATAAAGATGAAGATAATTATTTTAATGAAAGCTAGGAGCTAGCATTAAAAGCGCACTCTTTATGGTTAGGCACTCTGGTCAGTCATATCTCATGCAATACAACGATTTAAGAGGTGAGCCCAGAATAATGGGGAGGTGCTAAAGTTTGACTGACAGGCTTCTAATTCTGGCTATATCACTTTACTGGCCATGTACTCCATCTAACCTCTCAGTGCCCCCAGTTTTGGAGATATTAATGGTAACTACCTCCTAGAGCTAGTATGAGAAATAAATGAATATACAGTCTGATGCTATATGGTTTGACCCTAGTAATTACTCAATAAACATTAGCTACTATCCTCCTTATTATAGATGAAGAAAATGATTGAGTCTCAGAGAAGCTAAGTAATGTCTCTATATTTAAATAGTAGTTTGAGCCAGGATTTGAACTCAGACAACCTAGCTCCAGAGTCTAGGTTCTAACTACTAAGGATTCTAGGAAAGGAAAGAGTAAGGGCAAATAAAAAGGCTTGATAAGGTGAATGTATGTTGCAGTGAATAGCATAGATGAGTCAGTACAGGGACCTAGGGCTGAATTGGGTTGAAGACCTCTTGTGAAAGGCCTTGGGATGCCTTGGAAAGAAATAGATGTTATCATGGAGGCCACCTAGATTCAGTGGAAAATAACCTATTCTCCAGTTCTTTTGCATGGAAATGAAACAAAACAGAACAAGAACATACTGCCATTTTCCTTTGATTTAAGCTATCTGTTAAGCCTGTAATACATTTTCAGTGAATTAATAGGAGCTAGAGTTCAAATGGGAGACTGGTTGAAGATTAGGCAGTTTGCAGAAGTATCACTAGGCAATATGCTTTTTATTTAATCACAACCCAGAATCCAACTGTTGTAGTTGCATTAAGTGCATTGATTTGACTCAAGGATTCTGACTCCAGATGGCAAAGTTCACCAGGACTCTAAGCATGTGTATAACACCTGCTACTGGGACTAGACACTGAGTGTCCACTGGCTGCATATCTCTTCCCTGTGGAGAGACTGATGAAGTCAAATTGCAATCAGAGATTTTTACATGGAGACATGAATGCAGAATAGGGTTAGAAAGTCACATGATTCAAGCACGGCCAACTTTATGGGCATGTTACCT
Source organism: Myotis yumanensis (assembly GCF_028538775.1). Classification (NCBI taxonomy): domain Eukaryota; kingdom Metazoa; phylum Chordata; class Mammalia; order Chiroptera; family Vespertilionidae; genus Myotis; species Myotis yumanensis. The sequence continues at coordinate 12,160,798 of NW_027223759.1, forward strand.
GTGCAATTTCTCAGGGGCCCATGCTCATCAGGGCCCCATGCTTCACTAAGTGCTCTGCTGTCTCCATCTTGACATTATTAAAAGTTTTGAAAAAGGGCTCTACATTTTATTGTTCACTGGGCCCAGAACTAATGCACTTGGTCCTAAATATATGAATTTAATGGTTCCACGCTAATCCCATGTCTCACCCACTTTATGGTAAGGAAATTCCTATTAGTGGGACTGCAGTTTTGCTCCTTAATCCATGGATGCTTTCAGCTGGATGTGCTTAAAATGACCCTGCCAGCATGCTCACCTCTGACACCATTTCCTTGACTTTTATGACTATCTCTTATCTATATGACAAGCACTTCTTTAGCCTGTTTATATTGTCAATTAAATATTGTCCTGGGTGTATATCTTTAAGTTGACTTTGTATATTTATAAACAGACCATTACATATTTATTTAAGAGATTAACTCTGAGGGAATCCATGTTTCCTGATTCTTTAAGTTCCCCATGTGTTACACGTTGCAAATGAGATTAATGTCCTTATGTTTAAAATTTATTGAAAGTGGAATGAACTGGCAGAGCAGATTGGATGATGGAATGCAACCAAAAGCTTTTAGGCAAGACAGAGAAATGTGGCCAGAAACCCAGTAGTCAGGGCAAAAGGTCGGCTGACCATGACAGCTATGCTGTTAAATAAACAATGAAAAGAACAGTTGGGTGAGAGTGAAGGACACACATACATTTTTCACCCATCACTGCCAATAGGTCCTTTCTAGTGCATTTAACCCTTGGTGATATAGGGACAGGGGGACAGTTTACAGGAAAGCAACAAACATGATTGATGACTGGACAGTAGGGGATGCAGAAGAAACTTTAAAGGATAATAACATAAAAAAGTGTCTTTTGTCTGGAAGACAAAATATAAGTAAAGGAATTTTAGAGCCTTTAAGCACATGAAGTATTTTATTTTTAATGAATTTTGTGACTATATTTATCTCATTTTAATAATAAACGGAATTTGTAGAAAATAATGGCAGACACTCGGATTATAACATCCTATTGAAATATTAGAATTCATTTCTGATTTCTTTATTGTAATATCCATCTGTATTTGTTTAGAAAATAAAGGTATGATTTAAAAACCAAAAGCCCATCAATCAAAATATTTTCCACCTGCTCCTTCTTAAGGGACTATCAATGTAGTAAATTTAATGAAACCAGCATTGTTTTACTACTTGCCCATCATAAACTGTTACTGGTTCCAGGTGACTAAGTATTTACAAGGGACCTTTGAAGATTTAATAGTGGGTCTTAAGTGAATGGAATACCATATAATGAAAGTTTTACACCATAAACAAAATTGAAAGGTAAACTGGCGAAAAGTAAATTTGCAAAGATAAAAAGACAAACTTAATATACTTAAAAAGAGCTTATATGCATTAATAAGAAACACTGAACGCAAAATGGAAAAGAAGGGCAAAGGGTATGAACAGACAATCCATTGAAGAAAAAAAAGTGGCTTATAACATTATTTCCAGTATTAGTAGTAACCAAATAATTGACCTTTAAACAGGAAGATATAATTTTGTCTGCAAAATTAGCAATGATTAAAAAAATGATACTACTGTACAAAGATAACCTCTACTTTCATGTGTCCAGAATGGCAAAATTATTTATGATATAGATAATTATGTTATGAAATGTTCAGTTATGAATTTTCCTCATTCTTTGCAGGTTAAAATTACAGAAAATTGCTTATAAGAAAATCCTAAGTGAAACTATCAGAAAATTAAATTGTGTATTATGTAGTATAGATCAAATAATGGTAAGCTATACAGGGTCTCCCCCAAAAAGTATACTCACTTTGAATAATTATAAAGTCAGTATTTATTAACATACAGTTTATTTTAAAAATTTAAAAGAATCTACAGAAATGAATAATATTTTCTCAATGCCTGTTTTCAAACTGATGACAGTTCTGGTCCTGGTACTGCTGATAACTGGAAGCAATGGAATCACAAACATCAAGAATCATTTCATTTCATATCTGTGTGTCCTCAATTCTTCGATTGTTGCTGGTTTTATACCCTAAACTTTATCTTTTATATATCCCCATTAAAAAAAAAAGTCTAGTGACACTTTAGGATAAATTTTCTTTTTTTCAAAGCTTAGTCTGGCGTCACGCATTTTTTTCAAATCACTTAAACCTGAAAAGGAGTGAAAATTGAGTTATCAGCTGTTAAAGTGTGTATACATTTTTTTGGAACACCCTATATATGTAAATATATGGAATAGAACATGAGAGGGAAAGCACCAACATTGCAATAGAAGTTTTCTGGATATTTTGATGATCTGTACGTCTTATTTACTACTGTGTGTTTTCAGAAGTCTGTAATGACATCCTTTTGAAGGTTTGTTCTCCTTCCTCCTTCCCGACCTATTTCCCCTCTCCAGCAAACAGACACTGGTATGCAGTTTGTTGTAGGGAACTGGGGGAGAGTGTGAGCTCACATCTCCTTGCTCCACACTTTTATTTTTGCCTAGAAAACACAGGCCTGAGTAACAAAGCTCAGGACCAGCCCTTGGGTTTAGGAGTATCAGTGTGAAGACCGCCTTTATAAACCCGGTGTTCCTGATGGCCATAGCGACCTGGATTTGGGGGTCCAGTCCTAATTTTAAAACTTGTGTTCCATTGTTTTCCATAAGTATACTCAGTGTGTTTCCATTTTTGATTTGGAAGGAAATAAAAATGCCTACAGAATATATTTTAGATGCTTTAGGAGGACCTTCTGCACTCAAGTTACACACTTACAAATGACTTGCAAAGACCATCTTTCCACAATTAGAGACAAGACCTACAATGCTGCTACTCCTGGAAGAGGTAACAAACCTCCTGTGACGGAACAAGGGCAAGGACTCTGGGCTTCTGCATTTCAGGCCCAATTAGCAGGACATCATTCCTTGTGAGGTTAATCAACCCACAATCATAATTACAAATCTTGACATTCAGATGCTCCCAAAGTCCGCGCCCACTCCAGCAGGGTTAGCCACACGATCGCCCGTTAAGATGTCGAACAATTCGAAGGCAGAGGAGAAGGGGCGCTCCACCACTCAGAGGGAAGCGGCTGGGCAGCTAACCCCACCTGCAAGGGCAGTGTGCATTTTTGTAAATATCGGCTTCGAAGCCTTGTCACTCACCACAAGGAGGATCTGAGACTGAGTGTTCTGTTTAGGCGAGAAGCGCCTCCTCACCCCTCAATCAGTCGGCCGCTGACCTTTCCGGGGTCCCCACCAGTTGCTCAGCTGTCATGAAAGGCCGGAGGGTGGGACATCACTGGAGCTGTCACGAGGTCAATCAGCTGGGGTTCGGGCCAATTTGCTAAATGTGTCCACGCTAAAGAGTCTGCTCCCTAACCAGTCTAATGACATGTACTACCAATTAATCACCAGCTCATTTTAGGGAGCTGTGACCTTCCTCATATGTGTAGTCCACTCACCGCTTCACCTGGCCTTGGGGGATGTCAGGCCTGCCGTACGAGGCCACCCCGGAGACACTCGAAGCTACAGAAACTCATGTGTTGGGCTACCAGGGTGGCAGGCTAGGGTACCTGCTTCAGGCCAGCACTGACCTAGTTTGGTTAGAATGTTCTGTGTGGTGCAACCCACAAAGATACTGCATATAGCTCAAGTGCATGCAAAAGTCATTCTCTTTGAAAATGTTAATGGTATAGTCAGGTCTCATTGATTTTCTCCATCAACCTATCAATTCTTTATTTGTCTTTAGAAGGTGGTGGCTTTGTCATTATTCTCTACAGAGTTTTGTTATCTGAGAGGTGCTGTCTTAGACGCAGAAAGGTTTTCTTTTTTTTCTCTTACAAAATAGACTGCTCTATTTGTAGCCAAGTCTCATAAATTAAACTACTTGTCAAAATAAATGAATAGTATGTTTGTTATATTCATGATTTAAAATCACATTTGATTGCTTACTCATTAATCCACAAAATTAAGCAATCCGCCCTGGATTGCAGTCATTAGTACAAATAAGCCAGCTTCTTCTGACAGTCAGAAGTAATGGAGAACACTGCACAGTGGTGTTTGTTTCAAAACGAGATATGTTAATGTGCAAATTAGTTTTACAATTTCAAAGGCTTCCTCTGGAAGAGAATCGGATGCATTTATATAGTCCGTCAGGGAATGGGATTGGGATCATAATATACTAAAGTGGAATTTAGAGGGAGAAACTGTAAAGTGCAAATTTGCGTTGAACCTTCAGGCTGGGCAGTAGCTATTTTGCCTGTAGAGTAGCATACATGGTAATGGAGGTTACCTTTATTCCTAATTGGATGGAAAATCAGGACTCAGGGACACGGTGTCCACAGAAAAGTGTAGATATTCATATGAAAGAGGCTTGGATACAGCAGAAAACAAAAATCATGTATTTACCTGCCCCCCTTCTATCTGCCAACTACCATGCTCTGAGGGTGGAACATGGTCAGTTGTACTTCAGTTCTGTTACCTATAAAACAGTATGAGTGCTTTTCTCATAGGTTTTCTTATGAGTACAAAATAAAATATGTAAACACTTTGAATAGTGCCTAGTATAGGGTGAGGACTACATAAGTGTTCGTTAAATATACAATTTTAATGATGTGACACATGGTTTCAAGTAGCTTACAGTTTACTTATAGAGGCAAGAATTTCAAGGATCTTTGTGCCTTGTGACTGGTGACAATAGAGAGCTGGACACAGTATTGTAGAAACAAACACCCTGGCCAGGGGCCTCCAGGGGGAGGCCTGAACTTCATCTTGAAAGCCTGACAAATACATAATGGAGAATTTTAAGCTGGGGCAAGACCATGCCACACCTGTGTGAGAGAAAGCCCCTTCCGCAATAGTGTGGTGGGTCCCTTTCAGGGTGCTGGACTGGAAGCCAGAAGAGAATTAAGGCCCTTAGAAGGGCTAGGTGAGGACCTGGCCAGAGGCATTGTGCCATTCCTTTGGGATGGGATAACCCTGAAGAGAGGATTCGTCAGGTTTCAGGAAATTATTGCCTTTGATCTGTTGACATACGTCTGGATGGCTGTAGTAGCACTGAGCCTTGGCTAAGAGATTATCAAAGGGTATGAGACAGCTACCACTTTGGTTTGGTTAGAGAAGAGAAATTGTAAGGAAGTAGGGAGAATAAAACTGAGCCCATGAAATAATACTCAACCTGGATGTTACAACATTGTAACTGTGTCTATGCTTTATAATTTACAAAAATATTTTTCCACATTCTATTTTATGTTTCCTAGTGTCAGAGATACTTGTTTCAAATAAAATATTCTTTCAAAAATGCTGGTTAGATGTGTGTGATTTAGATAAGAATAACTTGGGGGGGGGGGGGAAGCCAAGTGTGTGTTCGTGTGTCCATGCATTTTAAAGTATTTCCACTTGTACCTTCATCTCCAATAATGTATACTCTCCTGAGACCTTCAGAGCCTCTGGGATTGAAGGAAATTGAGGAACTATTAATGGCAAATAGTACCAGATGATAGAGTTAGGCTAAGAAAAAAATTCAGAGCAAAGGAACTCAAATACAAGTGAAAGTTTATTTAGAAAGTCACAGGGGTAGAGGAAGCGAACCATGAACCATGCAAGAAGTGAGCCAGCTGGGCTGTATGGGCTCAGGAAACAAGTTTTGGAGACAAAAGAAGGGACCTTGGAGCTTAGGAGAAAGAAACCAAAGGTATGTGCCTTGAGGGAAGAAAGGGGGAGGAAAGCTGTGGATGAGAGAGAGAGAGAGAGAGAGAGAGAGAGAGAGAGAGAGAAAGAAAGAAAGAAAGGAAGAAAGAAAGAAACTGTGCTTTGGGCCCTTTGAGAGAGAGAGAGAGAGAGAGAGAGAGAGAGAAAGAAACTGTGCTTTGGGCCCTTTGTCTTGAGGGTTTTTATCTGCTTCCAAAGCATTGACCCTAGGGGAAGTCCAAGGGGATGCTCTCAATAGAATATTCATCAGCTTTCTAGTGTGTCCTCTCAGGGTTGTGCTCTCCACTGATTGGTTGGTGCCAGGGCAGGGGGTCCTTAGTCAGCTCATCTGGTCCTGAAATTAGCCATTGCCTTGCACCACCTGACCTTTGCTACCTTTCTGGGCCTGAAGCTGAAATACAACTGAGGCCTAAATGTTACCTCTAGTTTGAGCAAAACTCTGACTCTGTGGTCAACAGACCTCAGAATTTCTTAAGATTATTTGATATGGACCCGAACCTCATTGTCCTAAGGGCCCAGTGCTTACAGGAGTGGTCATACAAGGGCTTATATGGGGGTCCTATGAGGCTATTCTCTGGTCCCCTTGTTCCTCCTCTAGGGGGTCTACCAGATGACTATCAACATGCCAGGGGAGGAAAGGTCATGGGAGGGTCAATCTGCATGACCAGTGATATAAAAGGTCAAGTGGTCTAAACCACAGGACCAGTGATATTCTAGGGCAGTGGTCGGCAAACTGCGGCTCTCGAGCCACATGCGGCTCTTTGGCCCCTTGAGTATGGCTCTTCCACAAAATACTGACTTCTGCACATGGGCCACGAAGTTTCAATCGCACTGTACATGCGCGCCTGCATGCGGTATTTTGTGGAAGAGCCACACTCAAGGGGCCACAGAGCCGCATGTGGCTCACCAGCTGCAGTTTGCCAACCACTGTTCTAGGGGAAGATAGGTCACCTGTGAGGGAGGTCCCACCTTACAATTGTCAGTTGCTAGGATCCTGGGACTTCCTCTGTACCTGGCCTGTAGTTCCTATTCTGCTCACATCTAACTGCCTACTCTACCAGAACCATCAAGTGGTAGATTGGCTAAATGGCGGGCAAACCACCCAATGGATTGGGATCATCTTTGAGGATTTCCCAAGCAGTTTCACCCAGGTAGCTCCCACTTTCTGAGTAGCTGTTATTTTTAGTATGTGTAAATCAGGGAGAGAGGAAATACTATTATTACTGATAAGACAAGTATGTTGAGTTTTTAAATGCCTGACATTTGTGTTATCCTCACTATGCTTGGAACGTCTCCAGGCTTCTGTATCTGTTTGCCTTTCCTATCGCTGGCCCTGGGGCCCCCTAGGATTAGACCTGGTGGCTGGCACCTGGCCTCCATGGACCCTTTGTCTGACCACTGCTGTGGGTGAAGAAGGCACAGAGGAAAGGGCTCCTCAGGATTGCCCGTGTATATTAGATAAGGGTGTGAATGTTGTTTCACAAATGACGAGCTGTTCTTACTAAGGAACGGAAAGAATGCAGCAAAAAACAAACTCTGTATTCTTGTCAGATGACAACTTCAACTTTGAAATTTTAATTCAAGTCAGTCAGAGACAAAAATGTGATTCAGTATAAAATGTCTTTATACCTGGCTTCTAAGTAAAGTAACTACATAATTAAAGGAGGTAAATGTGTTTTTAGCTGAAATATGGGTGGTTTTTAATAGGCATATCTTTTGTTGTTATGGGGAAATATAGGCAGCTGCCTCTTTAAAAAATGATAAGGATAAATAGCATTCTTAGTACAGTTACATAAATCATGTTATTTTCTTTAGGATGAAGCTTAAAACTGTAAAGTTTGTAAAGGTCCCTATTATAGATTTTCAGTTTGGAGAGGAAGTGAAAATTGGTTTTATCTCATTTACTGAATGTGGTTTGAACTTTCTGAGAAGCCGAGTTGTTCCGTACTTGCTCTGAGGATGCGAGATCTGAAGGCTAGCGTCTGATGAAAACACTAACAGCATGAGCCTGCTAATTTTAAAAATTCAGATCACATGCTTTTAGCTACCTGTCAAAATCCTATGATGGAAAAGAACCCATTTTCCACCCTTTGTTTAAAATGGCATAAAATCAGCTCACATAGCCAGTTGTTATTTAGTTTCCAGCAGATGCATACATTTAAATGAAATTCCACAGTGTTTCACTCTCTTCCCAAAGGTGATAATGTGTTTTCCTCCACTTGTGAAATTGCAGTAATTTCACAGGCTTCCTTAGATTTAATTGTGTTTATTAGGATTTGAGACAAATGATTCCAATTTTATTTTGTAGGATACCATTTTTTTTCTTTGTCTTTTAATTTTACTTGATAGTTATTGGTAATGCGGACTATGTATGAAACGGTAAAAAATAGCACTATATTGTGAAATTCAACAGTTTGACCCAAAGAACTCAATATGGCAAATAAGCATTTCTTAGTAGTGCATTAGTTCACTTGACATGTAATTAAAATCCAGCCACATAATTTTCAGTGTAATTGCTAATAAAATATTTTTTTGAAAATGCAGTTTATGTTCTATGGGCATTTGGATCACTTTTTTATTCTCAATGTAGCCCAATGATAATAGCATCAGGTTATAAAAACTCAGGCCATAAAAGTGACAGAATGCTATAGGTTGACAAGAGAGCAAACCACATCATGAATATTGAAGGACCCCGCACTAAGGCACTTCCTGGCGTTATTATTAAAATATTTACTTGTCAGTGTAAAAACTAACAGTGTTGGTATATTGCTTCGAGTTATGGTAGAAATAGAACAGAGAGCACAAACCATGTTTCGCTTGGTGGAAGAGCAGTACTGCATATCTAAGGATTGTGTGTTCTTGTGTGATGAAGAGCAAGAAAAAAGGAAAAACAAAAATTACCTGTTTGATGTGTTTGATCTTGGTACTTTCTCTGTTCCTCTGTCAGTCCTGTGATGAAGAGATTAAAGAGAAGCAACACAGTGAAAGTAGAATGGGAATAAACAAGTCAAGTGGGACTCATTCTGAAAGCCAGGGAATGTTAAGTATGGTAACAAAAGGCATTAACATTGGCCTTCCGTGTGTGTCAGGCTCTCTCTGTGCTAAGCATCTAGACATGTTAGGGATATTATCAAGAAAATTAATATTCTACCCCCCCCCCATTCAGCCCCCAACACACACATATACACACGCACCTTTATTACTGATATTTATTATAATGGCCCTATCGTTTGAGTATAAAAACAGGTCTGAGTCCTTGAAGAGATAGTGACGGTGTGAAATTGAAAAGAAGACATGGCTCTTTTGATCAAGTCTGATACTCAGGCTTATGTAAGTTGTAAATTATCCAAAGCTCCTTTCTTTCTTTTTTTTTCCCTTAATTTAATTGATTATAGAGTCAGAGGAAGAGAGAGAGAGAGAAATATTGTTGTGAAAGAGGAACATCAATTGACTGCCTTCTGCAGGTGCCCCAACCGGGAATTAAACCAGAGACCCCTCATTGTACAGGACAATGCTCCAACCAACTGAGCCACACTGGCCAAGTTAAAACTACTGTTTATTTATTTGAGAGAGAGGAAGGGAGAGCGAGAGAGAGAAACATTGATTTGTTGTTCCACTTATCTATGCATTCATTGATTACCTCTTTATGTGCTCGGATCAGGGATTGAGTCTACAACCTTTGATCATCAGGATAACTAACAGCTATCTGGTCAGGCCCTCTTCTTTCTTTTTGATTTTTGAGTTTCGTTGTTGTTGTTGACTTTTACATTATTTTTGACCTTTACAAGGTGACTGTGGAAAAATATTTTATGGATGATATTTTTTCTAGGTCCATTCTAGTTTCAGATGCTCCTTCCAGATGCCCCCCAGGGGATACATGTTGGCACCAAATCTAGTGCCTAATCTTTGCAGTGGGGACACTATCAGTGCAGGCAATTGAGGTATGACAATTGAATATAATTCATACATATTTCATTAATATATTTATTTTTGTGTGTTTTTCTAAGTCCTATTTATAAGATAGGTGTGTTTTAAAAAATACATTTCACCTTGAGCTCTCAAACAGAGGTATAAAACACAGAAGATAAACATTGCACATTGTCCTGGTGCCTTAAATTTAGTGGCAATTAAAGACAAGTATTTTCATATTAAAACAAGCACAGAAATCTGGTAGAGTATAAAATGAATATAAAATGTACATGAATTTATAAAATAAGGCTGAGCACTTTAATTTTAAACTCACGACATGCCAATACAGGTTATGCCTCCACTCCCCTGGAGGTTTACTCACTCTTTTTTTTTTTTTAATTCTCAGCAGTGGACATTCTTAGAGATAGGAAGTGGGGGCGGGGGGGGAGAGAGAGAGAGAGACCACTTACAACATTTCTGACAACATGGTTGGACATAGAGGGTACTTTGCTAAGTGAAATAAGTCAGACAGAGAAAGACAAATAGCATATGATTTCATTTATATGTGGAATCTAATAAAAAAATAAATGAACAAACAAATCAAACATAGAATATTTTGATGGTTGCCAGATGGGAGTGGGTTTGGGGTAATGGGTGAAAAAGGGGGAGGAATTAAGAAGTACAAATTTCCAGTTATAAAAACCGTCATGGGTGTAAAGTACATCATAGAGAACATATTCAATAATCCTATATAATAAAACCCTAATATGCAAATCGACCAAATGATGGAACGACTGGTTGCTATGATGCACACTGACCACCAGGGGGCAGATGCTAAATGCAGGAGCTTCCCTCTGGTGGTCAGTGCGCTCCCACAGGGGGCGCGCCGCGCCGCTCAGCCAGAAGCCAGGCTCACAGCTGGTGAGGGCAGTGGCGGTGGCGGGAGCCTCTCCCACCTCCGCTGCAGGCCAGTGGTAAGGAGCGAGGGGTCCCAGAGTGTGAAAGGGCGCAGGCCAAGCTGAGGGACACCCCCCATCCTCCAGTGCACAAAATTTTGTGCATGGAGCCTCTAGTAGTATAATAACTATGTATGGTGTCAAATGGGTAATAGACTTATCTGGGTAATCACTTTGTAAGTTATATCAATATCTAATCACTATGCTGTACACCTGAAACTAATATAATATAGAATGTCAGTTGTAATTGGAAAAAAATATATTTAAAGAGACAGAGAATGTATTTCCTCGAAAGGAAGTGAAGAAAGTGATGTAAAGAGGATGCAATGGTTGATGGTGTCCTAAAAACAAGCCCAAGGTGGGCTTTGGATTTCGCAGCCTGCAGATTGTTTCTGACTTGTTAAGACCGGCTTCAGTGGAGGTCACTGACTACTAGTGACCTCGGTAAAGGAATGAGGGAGAGAGACTGGAACTGCTCTGTGCCTAGCTCTTTCAGATTTTACTGGGTGACACCTGTAAGGGTGAGTCCTGAGAAGGTTGGCTTGTTTGTGTTTTTGTTTTGGTTTCGAGAATGAACAGCATATTTGTAGGCTGATCTTCCTGGCATTTATGGGGATTAGGTACCCAGTTACTGTTAGAGGTCTGCAGGGACAGGAGTTTTGATTAGAAGTCAAGGCTGTGTGAACAGATCATTTGGGACCATGGTCTTTGTGGGAAATGCCAGTGCTGCACTGGGTGACATGAGAATGCTGGCATCACAGGAGAGAAGCAGGGGCACCAGAGACGGATAGGGCAGCAGAAGAGGATGGGTCCAAATCAGATACTGCCTACTTGCCTTTTGCATTCAGTTTAGGTTACTGCAGTCTCCAAGGGGTAAATGAAAAAATCTTCTGCGTGCCGCAGATGGTTAGGCTAGATGAAACCTTCACCGCAGATTTAATAGAATTTCTTCTTTGATGTTGAACTCATTTCTGTTGGAGAGGTCATTTCGAATGGGTTTAAGGCAGGGAGAGGGGCCACTGGCATACAATGGACACTTTGGAAGTCAGCATGCCTTCTGCTGAGGAGCTAGAGTGGTGGTTTATGTTAATTAACATATGCATCTCTGTAACACTGTGTTCTAGGAACTCTGTCACCTAGTAATGTAAGTGTTCTGATGAATCAAGCAATCTAGCTAATAAGCACCTACAATACATGGTGGAAATTAATTATCAGTGTTGAAACAAGTGTGCGTCTGTGTGCATTGAAGAGTAGAGTTGAAGACTGAAGTCTCCTCAGCCAGCACCTGCGCTGCCAGTGACCTTGGGCATCACAGATTCAGAAACCAATCTTCTTCCTTCCAGGGGTAGAGACTCTATGTCATTCATTCAGCCCTTCATCCATACATTCAGAATGGGCTGTACAGAGATTATTCCTGTCTGTCCTGGGTTTCAGAGACAGACTAAGCAACTAATTAGTCAAAGCGATCATGAGATTTGGGAGCCTCCAGATCTCACTAGCATCATCTTTGGGAAGGGTTGTGTATTGCCTGTATCTCCATAGAGTCGTGTTCACATTCTTAGTTTAGGCCATAGCGTCCCCCTGGATAACTACAAATATTCCACAGTGCAGCCTAGTCTTGTACACCTTCCTTTTTGGAAGATGGTTACACTGTGGTCTGAGACACTGCATTGGAAATTTAAAAAACAAGGTTCACTTGGACAACGCAGTCTCAAAACTACTTTGTTCTCCCATATCATATATTATTTGGTATAACATTGTTACTGCATACTCTATACACTTGTGTGAATAAAATAGTACTAGTGGCCCGGTGCACCGATTTGTGCACTTTGAAAGGAAATTATTTAGAAGAAATATTTTAATAGCACTATTCACCCATTCTCCATAATAGAAGTGTCAACCAAATTCACAATCAACAATGGCAGATTGAAACACACGCGTACAACTGGTGCCAACGAGAGCTTTATATGTATTGGGCATGTGAGAGTCAACTTAGCCTTTTATATATATAGAACAAACTTGCTTAATTAGACCTGCTTTCTGATTTAGCTAAACTTTTTCCAGCCCAGTGAAGCACCCCAACTTCTCTTTCAGGTAATTGTCAGCAACACAGCAGTAAATATCAACACAAAGCAGATTATTATTGTAGATCACACAGAGAGAACAAAGGGTAAAATATTTAACTGCAGCAGTGTTTGACTATATCCTCTGCAGTGAGAAAACCTGAAGTCATTTTCAAGGTCCACCATTTCTTACTTCCTTTCAGTCGGGTCAAGTTTCTAAACTTTCTAAATCTCCATTTTCCAACTAATGAAAAGAAAATAGGATTCTACGAAGTCTCCTGTCTACCTACTCCAGGACTTCTGTGAGGATCAAATGAGTTGAGGCAAGGGAAAACGCTTTCACAGACATTTGGTTGAAATGTAAAATGTTTGCACCTAGCTATAAAGCAAGACATGTTCCTGGGCTGAAGAAACTGCAAGGAGGCTAGTCGCTAGCGAGAGGAAGCCGGGTGTTGCTATGTGACGTCATTACCCGTTGCCCAGTGACCATTTCCGGGCTGGGCTGAGTTGTGGTCCGCATTTTGCGCCACGGGATCTTGCCAGTGTTGGCTGTGATTTGGTGGGCTGTCGCTCCGCGGTGGTGGCAGGGCCTGTGTCCCACTTGGGGGAAGCTGATTGTTGCTTTGTTGGTGCCAGGTCCGTGGTGTCATTTCTTTGTAAATGGCCAGTGTGTGTCATGGCAGCTCCTGCATTGAGTGTCTGCCCCCTGGTGGTCAATGCACATCATAGTGACCAGTTGGACTGTTGGAGGGACACTTAGCATATTAGCCTTTTATATATATAGATGGTTATCAGTAAAGTATTTCAAGAAAAAAATGTTATATAGCAACTATAGATAATGATTTATATTATGAGTTACCAATTTTAAGCTTTTTATTGATTTCAGAGAGGAAGAGCAAGGGAGAGAGAGATAGAAACATCAATGATGAGAATCACTGATTGGCTGCCTCCTGAATGCCCCCTGCTGGGGATCAAGCCTGCAACCCAGGCATGTGCCCTGACATGGAATCAGAAATCAAACTGTGACCTCCTGGTTCATAGGTTGATGCTCAACAGTGGTGCATACCAGCTGGGCTAAGCTTTTGTATTATACTTTAGATTAGTATTTTATTTTTTCTTATTGCCCCAATATTTAAGATATATAGGTTATATTGAGTTAAGGATATAACAAAAGGGAAAAGTAAGGTATGATTTTTAATTTACATGAAGCTGTTTATACTACCCATATAATCCACTTTTTTTAGTTGATCGATACATTAAAATAAATGTTACTAACATGTTTTAGAATTTACCAATATATAAAGTTGAAATTACAATTGTCACAGAAACAATGATGAAAATAATACTTCCACCATATTTAAAAATTGTTTTTATTTTCATTTTCAGGATTTACAGTGTTAAACATCACTTTGGCCAGATGATTAGATAAATATAGTTCTAGGGATTATTCTTATCCTAGAATAATCTTTCATTATTAATCTATTTAAGTCTTCTCTGAAACCAGTTCATCAGTGCTGCCGATTAAAAATAGAAAATGTGTGTGTTCAATTTTAAGAATTAAAAATAATGTCTGGGGACTAGCATTTGTTCCCTGTGGTGAGAGGATTGTTGGATTTTCCAATTAAACAAGTCTCCATACTGGAAATGAGTAGTCAATTATGAAAATCATTTTTGAATAGCCAATTTACATATCCCTAATTGTATTCATTTCTTCTGAAAGATTGAACTTGGAATGTATGATGTTCTGATTGGTTACCCCTGAGCTTGTGTCATTAATACTATCGCCAACAAGGTTCCCCTATGAATAGGGCTTTGAGTGTTTTTCCTGAATAAATGTTTGAATCATAAGTAGGTTTGTTTTATTTAATGAATGAAAAATATATAGAGATTTACTAGCGGTTTTCAAATTTGCACACACACTGCACTTTTCCTGGGCGAACAGGGGCATCCCTGAGCTGCCCTCATGTTTGGACTTTTCCACATCAGTGATAAGGGCCATCGGAGGTTCCCTGATGGTGGTGCTGTCCTGTCCGCTGGCCAAAAATGCAGTCTCAGCCGGGTTGCCTCACTTTTTACACAGCAATGTTTGCACAATGAATGGAATATTTTATGATATTTTGCCCTTATTTTATGAAAAATGACTTGGAAATTGACATTTTTATATTTATGACAAGAAGCATAGGTCTCCCGTGAAATAAAATTGAGATGAAGATGGGAATAATTAGGTTAAAGTGCTGATGCTTATTCTCATTGAAATTGAAATTCATTGGACTTAGACCAGTCAACATAGATCAGTCATGTGGGAAAAGAACAAACCTAAAGGCATGTATGAAAATGGGTTATCTCTGTGTGTGTACAAGGTAAATACAAATTCTGTGTAAATATTCACATTTTGTCAGTTTATTATGATTGTGTCTAAAAGGAAAGATGTAATTATGGATTTTATCATGTCTACCATTTCATTTCTGCATGTTCAACTTTTATGTTTTTGGAACAACTCTTAGAAGCGACACTGGAGTCCTTTCAGGCTTATTAGAAAAGGGGTGGGGAGGAGGCAACCATTTCATTCCTTCTAGAGAGATAACCAAAGTTAGTTCTCTATTTCAGGACATATACACTGTTCATTATTTCCTGGCCATGGTGCTTTTAGACATAATACTGAATTAAAAGTTGTGGGTACCGTCACATTAACATTGTAAGTTTTCAGAGGCCATTTTTATTGAAACCAAAGATCACAGCTAGATACAGTCTCCAGGTGATGTGTGTGTCCAATGAAGCACTAATTGGTGTTGCTGGGTTTGTTTGTAGCTGATTGCCGTGTTTGACGAACAAGAACCACTCCACAAGATCGAGAGCCCCGGAGGAAACCCAGCAGGTCGCCAGAGCCCAGATGCCTTCGAGACTGAAGTGGCTGCCCAACTGGCTGCCTTTAAACCAGTTGGTGGGGAAATTGAAGTAACCCCTTCTGCTCTGAAACTAGGTATGTGTATTTTCTGTGGTATATTTTTCACCTGGTGGATAGATATCCCCTTGCTGACTATGAGTTGCTCTTACTTTGTGACTTACCTTGTTAGTCATCTTTCTTTAAAAAATACAAACTGGTTTCTTCTCTATATTATTATTTTTATTATTTTTTACATAGCTCCTTGCAGTTGTTGAGGCTCAGGGAAGTGGATAGCATTTTTTCTTGAATGGCAGGTGAATCGGAATCTGAACTGTGTGCCCTTGAAGTATCATAAGGGAGGGATTGGAATGCCTGTGATGAGGTTCATCCATAGCCTATGAGAATCATTTTTTTTAAGTCCCTGAAAACGTCATTTGGAATAAGCTAAGCTTGATCAAGGAATCCACTCTAGGAATAAAGGTAACGTCTGTTTTTGCCACCTTCTTTTTCTCCCCAAACTACATATCTCAGAGTTTGGGGCAAACATTTTGAAGTTAGTTTCTTAATTCTGCCCTACTGGTTTATTAAAACAAGAGCAACTGACCCAGTGAGTGCGCTCAGAATTCTTCTTTTGTTATATTTGTTTTAAAGGTGTGGATAGAAGGAGAAAATAAACATTCTTCTCAAGTTTCAGTGAATTGACAATTGTAAGAGACATAATATGTCAGTGTTTGGTGATACCTCTTAGAGAGAAATTTAGGTCAGTTTAACAGCATGAAGTTTCTGGAAAGTTCAATATTTTGGTACTTAAAACAGTTTTTTATTCCTATTGAATGTATGCAGACATTTTGAGACAGCTCTGAGCACCTGTTATAGGTTAATTCTCAAGCTAGAACAGGGGCTTTTTCCACTTTGCCTTTTAAAGCAAAGCATATGCTTAAAGTTGTAAGAACTGTACATAGTACTAGTTTTTCACATTTGAAACAAAGTGTATACTGTCAAGTTTCCTTTACACACGACCATTCTGAGTATCCGTCCTTTGCACTCATTTTCTGGGAAGCATCTGCAGTGCCCCTTTTAGAAGAACCAGGTGGATATTAATGATCTATGATCTGTACTAGTACAGGCTTCATAATGTTCCTCTGTTTGTTGGAATGCAAGCGAGAGAAGCAGTCTGCTGGAACCCGGACACTGGGCGGCTTCATCGCGGCTTCTCTTCATGGGAAGCCAGGTTTGTGGCTTCAACAACTTCACAGCCCTGTCGTTCATTTGCATAATGGATGCCTTTTTATCCATTATGCAAATGAGATTGGGAGGAAAATTAGGCAATAAGGGAAGACGAAAGGGGAAAATTGCCTTTGCTTGTTTTAATATTCCATTTATAAGCGAGCACTTTGGTCTTCAAAAGGCCAAACCTCCGAATACTCGTGTCTGGGAATTTGTTTTTATCTTTCTTGTGCGCATCCTCAGAGAAAACGTTTGTTTTTCTTCAGATTTTTCATAGTTTCTTTTGTTGAACCATCTGAGCAACATAACATTGAATGCGGGAAGAGAAGTAAGTAAGCTGAGGTTTCTCTTCTTTGCAAGTGGACTTTCTACTCTTTCAATACTGATTTTTGGTAAGACAGAGATAGGAAATAATATTCATTAATGGTGACTACCCAACAAGCACTAAGCTTAAGACCATGCATGGATCATTCTAAATCCTTTACTCATAACAACTCACTTAAGCATCATCATACTTAGTTGGGTTCCATTATTCCCTTTATTTAAGGGATAAGGCAGGCACAGGGCAGTTCAGTAACTCATCAAAAATCACAAAACTATTAGGTGTCAAGGCCAGGATTTGACACTGGCTCCAGTGTCAGGAACAATTTGGCTATGTGCCTCTTATATGCTATTGTAAAAAAAAAAAGGATAAAATAATTGATTTAATTTTTCTGGGATTAACTTTATGACTACATATGAAAACCCTGCAAATGCTAACCTGTTGGCTTCTAGTCCCATTCCCCCTCATGCTGAGGGTTCAAGGGTGAGATGAGCTCATTGTTAGGTGATCGATCAGTGTGCCTCCCAGAGACTGGGTCTGAAATCATGGCATTATCTCCAGCTCCTCCTTTGCCTTCCCACCATCACCACTTTCTCCAGCCATCATGTCCACACCGTTGCAGCAACCCAGACCTTTATCATGAATCAGATGCTTGCAAGGCCTCCATCGGACCCCTTTCTGGACAGTGCTGCTTTCTCCAAGCCCTGCTCTGCCAGCGCCGCCTTCCTAAGTCACAAACCTGATTATATGGCCCCGGCTTAACAACTTCCAGTGGAGTCCTACTGCGTGGACAACCGTGTCCAAACTCATTAGTAAGCTGATGCAGGTGGCTCCTCAGAATTCACTGGAGGAATTTGGGCAGGGATGAACAATGACAAAATCATCCCTTATCCACCCTCAGCATCCCATCAGATTGAGTACTTTTCATATCTTGAACTTTAAAAGCAAAGAAAAAGCCTATGTATGTAGTTTCTTTTTACAAATGGAAGAAGGAAGCAACACAGCCAGCTTTGGTGTTTTCCAGTTTTGTTTTGTTTTTTGTTGCCGCAGGGCAGGATGTGGTCATAAGTTGGGCAGGCGTCATCTCAGGATGGAGGGATGTGCATGGCAGCAGCCCATAGCCATGGCTCCTCCCGGGGCTGTGCTGCCAGACCCCCCAGAGATCCTGTTTACATGTAGAGTGGGAGGGGAGGTTGGAGAAGCAGCAGCCTTTGTGTCCCAGCGATTCATCATAACATTGTGCACATACAATACCAAACACAGAGCCCCGCCCTGCTCCCTGCTCAGCTCCCCGAGGCCATTGGAACTGGCCCTGCTTGTCATGGGGCTCAGACACCCTCCCAGGCTGGTGCAGCAAAAACAAGCACTTATTCTCAGTTCTTTTCTTTCTTGAGACCCTTCGGGAAGCCAGGGAATTTAATCCTCCCCAGCTCTCCTGCTTGTCTCACTTAAGGAGACACAATTTTAACATGTTAAGAATCAAGGCATTTTTATGATTGGGTCATATTAATCACCAAAAATTTTGACTGATATTGGGGTTAAAATATACTCAAAGTTCAGTATAATTTTTATATCTCTTTTTCCAACACAAGGTAATCATCAACAATATTCTGTTAAAAACCAACTACCCTCCCTACTATGGCCCCTGCTGTTCTTTTTGTATCTTCCAAGATGAAATATTTATGCACAGAATATGCAGAAAGTTCATACTCACAGGCTCTTCATGACCTGGCTACTTCCTCTGCTCACTTTCATTCCTGGCCACACCCTACAGTCACCTTCACATGCAGCCACTATGAAACACTTACCAGGGCCCCAATTGTCACTTGTTTTCAAACCTCCATGCCTTATAGGTACTGTTAGCTTTAGCTGCTCACCCCTTTTGCCTCTTGTCTAGTTGGTGAACATATGTACCCTTTAAGCTCAAGCTCAAATATTAACCTTGGTTTTGATGCCTTGTCCAAATCTTCAAGACAGTATAGTAGAGGTACAATAAATAAATGTCTTAATTCCTTATTCAACAATAAAGTGGTACAAAATGCATTGAAGAAATGTTCCACTCGCCTAAAAAGGTTTATAGTCTTATGCCCTATAAGCTAATGGGGTATATATTTTTAATTTGTAAGAAGAGTTTTAAATCAAGTGGGCAACCACACAATTCCAACTTCATTCATCTAAATAATTTCCTACCATTTATTTTCTAATGGATTTTCTAATGTAATGCTAAATGAGTAAGTCCTGACTCAGCCCTAACTAGCAAATCATTGGAACACTTAAAGATTCTAAGTTTCTAAAATTATTTGATGCTTTTTACTGTATAGCCTAGAGATTGCTAAATAGCCTATTTAAAAGAAGAGACATGGTGGAACAAACACCAGGTGAAACAGCAAAGAATCAGATTCACAGAGGCCATCTGCACTTTAAAATTACCTAGTTCAGGAATTGTCCAAGTCTTCTTTGTGGAACCAATGTTACTTTTTGACATGTTTCAGGATTTCAACATATATTTGATTCTAGTTAATTAACAAATAACATTTATTGAGCACTTAATTCTAGAAGCTATTCTAATTCATTTATGTTTACTTATTGTCCAAATAGGATTGGTTGTGCGTGCAGGGAAGAAAGTGTTGAGCAGGCAGCAGAAAACCCATTGTTTTCTACAATTCCTACAGCAAAGAAACCCACCAACAACAAAAGAATTGTTAGCACCCCTTAGAACAACGTTTATGAAATGCTGGTCTAGAAATAGCCAGTTCCATAGATTTTCATAATCAGCAATTGTCTAGATCAGTGGTTATCAACCTTCCTAATGCCTCGACCCTTTAGGACAGTTCCTCATGTTGTGGTGACCCCCAGCCATAACATTATTTTCATTGCTACTTCATAACTGTAATTTTGCTACTATTATGAATCGTAATGTAAATATCTGATATGCAGGATGTATTTTCATTGTTACAAATTGAACATAATTAAAGCATAGTGATTAATCACAAAAACAATATGTAATTATATATGTGTTTTCCGATGGTCTTAGGTGACCCCTGTGAAAGGGTCATTTGACTCCCAAAGGGGTAGCGACCCACAGGTTGAGAACCACTGGTCTAGACAATTGTCATTACCTTACAATGAGAAAAAAAGAAAAGAAAGACAAAAGCTTAGAGAGAGTGTGTGCTTTAATATCATATAACTATTTGGTTAAAGAACTAGAGTTGGAACCTTCACCTCTTGGCTTCTAGTACAATACTCTTTCAACTACATGACATTTTTTGGATTAATTGTAGATTTCAATTATCCATGACTTTTAATACTGTATGTGAAAAAGTAGCACCTCATATCTTTTGGAATTGAGATAGAGTGTAAAGTAAGAAATACATATTATGAATAGCTTCAGATCACCAGCTAATAAGGGAATAAAGACTAGAAAATTAAGATGGAGAACATTTTGTTAAAACCTTCTTTAGGTTTCAGAAATGAATCTGCTCCTGTCTCCTCATCCCATGAGTTTGTGCACACACGTGTGTGCATGTATGTGTATGTGCGTTTTGGGGGAACTTGTGCCAAAAACATTATGCTAATAGGATTCCTAGGTGACTTTTCCTGTCCTGTGGATATTGTTGTACTCTTTTTGACATTTCGACTGCCTTCATGTAGGACCTTCTGTAAATAAGGTAGAATAGCGAGGGCAATTATTTTGCAGTTCGGAAGAATCTGCTCTTGAGCCTTTCCCCCAGTAGTTCCTATGCTGCCTTTATGACCTTGTACTGTTCTCCAGAAGACCTTCGAGCCCAAGGTTGGCCCAATCCTTGTCCCTTGTGAACCAATGGTAGGGAGCTGGTTCCCAACTCTACAGATTTTCACCTAGCTGTGTTCCCACACAAGTCATTTAACCTATATCCATCAGGACCACCCTTTTCCAACACCAGCCCCCCAAAGTGGACACATCTGACATTTCATAGGAATAGATATTCTTTTTTTAAAAGATATTTTTATTGATTTCAGAAAGGAAGGGAGAAGGAGAGAGAGATGGAAACATCAATGATGAGAGAGAATCATTGATCAGCTGCCTCCTGCTAAACCCCCACTGGGGATCAAGCCCGCAACCCAAACATGTGCCCTTGACCGGAATCGAACCCGGGACCTTCCAGTCTGCAGTCCAACTCTCTGTCCACTGAGCCAAACCAGCTAGGGCTGGGTATTCTTATCTGAGACCATCCAAGTCACTTCCTGATGTGTCACTGCCACATGTCAGAGGACCACAGTTTTCTCATCTATAACATGAGCCTTTCTTGCTCTTATGGGCTATCACTGTCCCCTGAGAATTTCAGTAATGCCCAGCTAAAGTTGAATCTGACTCAGTTGTCCTCCCCCGGCCCCAGTTAATTAGTAGTTTTAGTTTAGACAAGTTGATCATTTTTCTAAGGACTTCTTGACTGAACTTTGCCATGTTGGGTTCAGGCTTCCATGAGAAAATATTTCTTTAGTTATAATTATTTTAGCAATTTAATTCAAACAGTGTGTCAGGATACAGAGTCCTTTCAACGTGGTTGTTGCCACTCTTGTGATCTCTATTACCCAGATATGAAGCCATCTGATTAAAGTCGGGAGTTGCAATGGCATTAGCTTTGCTCCCCTCTTGTGTGTTAAACTTTGAAGATGAGCTACTTTATATTTGAAAGTGGTTCTTGTTTCTGAGACTTGAAAGCTGGAAGGTGCCTCAGATGCTTTATTGTTTCCATGTGTGTTTGTGCTGCTTCAGAACTGACATGGAAATTATGCCTGTGTGTTTGTTATCATTATTTTCAAAACACTGAGTTCTTTGCTCTCTGTTTTCAGTAGTTCTCAGAAAACGTTGTATAGCCATAGATGAGTGTTGGGACTCGTGACTGTTTTCTTCCGAATTTGACAATTTACTGCATAAGGGAAGCATATGGGAACATTTGTCTGAGTTTTTTAACGAAACCAAATCCCTTCATGGCACTGATCTTCAGGAAAAAATAAAGAAGGGGGAAGTTTATTCCTTTAATTAGGCTGCAGCATGTAAGTAGCTGCTGTGCCCATAATGGGAGTTTAAGTATTGGCATCTGATCCTAGACAAACACGCTCACACCACACACATAGCAGAACTGACGCTCGGGGCTGGGCTGGGCTGGGCTGCTGCCGGAGCCTTTGAATTCCTACTACAAAGCGCACAAGCATGTGAGGGTTCCTTGTTGCTGGGAGCGCTCGGCTGTGGGCTGTGCAACTCGGAGTTGAAATTACCAGGACTGAGGTCATTTGCTTGGATGGATCCATAAGTCATAATTTGGTCATTGAATTTCATCCTATTTGTTTCCTGTTGTGGCTGATTATTCAAAAGTTAACAGCTAGCTATGGCATAGCATTTCTTTCTTTCCTTTTTCTTCCCCGGGAGCCTGGCATTTTTTTTCCATGCAGGCTTAGATGAATGATGTTGTAATTAGCTATGGTAACCTTACCAGGCTATCATCAATCAGTCATAGCCATCCAGTCAACAAAGTGTGTGCGTGTTTTCTGGTGTGGCAGTAACTAAAGCAGGACTGAGGAGGCCAGAGCACCACTCACCCACTTCTGGCATCGTTCTTGTTTTGTGACGGTGGTATCAGATTTTATTTTAGTTTGTTTTCAGAATAGGTGAAATGTTGCCTGGGGAAGGGGGGGGGGGATGGATCAAGTTATGCATTGAATTTTTTTATTTATTTTAATACTCTGGAAAAGGGCCTAAGATTCTTGGTTAAATGAAAGAATAGAATCAATACCTAAAGACAAGCAACTCCTAACAAGTAGCAAAGGGAGTTACCACATAGGAGTAGTTTTTGTTTGTGTGAGCTACATGCAAATGTGAATGAGCATTCAAATAAGATTTTCAATATACCTGGCATTGCCTCCTCTGAGTAATTTGAGATCATGGTGGATGCATGCAGACTTCCTAGACGGGCAGTTACTTCGCAACATTGTGTAAAAATAAGATGACTTTTGCTTGAAAATATCATATATTCTTATGAGTGTCATTTAAATGAGATATTATTTATTATGTTATAGAAAGTTAAGCAAGAAAAATAACAAACGGTCATCTTCTTAATAGAACTACATTTTCCTTTGTCTTTTTCCTATCAGGTTTCTTTGTATTTTAGTCTTAATTCAGTTTATTTTCTGCTGCCTCATTCAGTTCTCCTTTTGTCTCTTTTCCTTCATTTTGCGTACTTGTATCTAACGGCTCAATGTAGTAACTAAATTGTTACTAAGTTGGTTGCACTCTAATAAAAAAGTATTAAAGGGAATTTGCCTTTAGCCATTTACCCCCAAAATGTAAGATAGGATATAAAAAACCAAGCTTTCATTCTTGTTCTTTTCCAGCTGTATTTTCTAAGTTGATTATATGACCTCAAGAAAAAAAAAAACCCACACACAAAACACAGCGAGTTCCCCATCTCCCCTTCGGCCTCTTGCCGATGCCGGACCCACACTGAGCCGGAGTCCGCAGATCCGTCATAAACAAGCAGCAGGAAAGGTCACCTTCCTACTGCTCACTTGATACTAGACCCCTGGGTTTTCGAGCCTCTGGACAGATTGCTTTTAATAGTAAGTCCAGGGAGGCCGTGCTGGCAGAGGCCGAGTCCCTGAGTGGGGAGAATGTTTTTAGCCATGCAGTCACAGCCAGCTGCTGTAGTTACCTGGACCACAGATAAAATGACTTGCAGTTTGTCCTTTTAATAAAAGAGAAGAAAGACAACCCCCCCACCAAACACACACACACGTACACCCCAGCATCACTTCTTCCTCCCTTCCCGACACCATTACAGCCCGATCTACCCATCTATCTTCCTTTCTTGTAACCAGCCCCCAGCTTTTCTGGTCTTCAGTCCAGGTGGTCTGACAGCCAAACAGGACCCAGCAGCATGGCCCTGTGTTCACTCAGTGTCAGTGCTCCTCATTCTCTAAGTAGAAGTGCTGCTGTTGAGAGCTGGAAAGGGTTTCACATGTCTATTTCAAAATGCTTTCAAATTACTTATCTGTATTAAAACCTTTTTAACAATATGACTCGGATTTTTATTCACATAAATCTTTGTGGCCACGAAATACATTACATTTCTCATAAATTTCTGATCACACCTAAGCAAATTATTTATAATAACGGTGCTGATTTTCTTTTGCAGTTTGAAGTTCAAGAATCTGGCTAATAATTCCATATATGGCAAAGCCTTTTTTTGCACTAACAACTTAAACAGAAGGTTTAGCCTTTGGGATTTATTTCTGTGTGTGTGTGTGTGTGTGTGTGTGTGTGTGAACATGCATGACTTTTTTTTCTTTCTGCCCAGATGGGAAGGGGGGGGGGGGGACATCCACTAATTTAATTATTTACAGAAGATCCATCTTAAGGACAAGTCACTCAGAGTTGGACACGCTTTTATGACTGGCTCGGGATTTTCTCATTTGCTTTATCTGATAAAGCCGCATGATGAATTATGCCCCAATATGCACACATTTGGTTATTTCGTTGCTCTATATCCAATTGGAAATTTTACTAAGATCTGGATTCGGCCCAATGGAAGTAAGAAATACCAAGGCAGCTTGATCTGCTCATTCTCACGTTCCAAGGTGATAAGGAAGGTGACAGCCTTTGCTAGCAGTTGCCTTAAGAGAAGCTATCTCTCTTGTGTTTGCCCTTTTTTAATGTTTACCAGATAAAAGAAGACCACCTCCCAGATATAGCCGCCACACCCTGTCAATTTATCACTGAAACAATGCATCCATCATGTGGTACCAGAAAACAGTTCTCACTCTGTTTATTTCTGGACTTAATGGGGAAAATCTTGATGCTATCAGAAAAAAACAACAGGTAAAATGCAAAAAAAAAAATCTGATTATCATTCTGTATGAAAATGAGACTCTGTTAAACTCAAACTCCTTTACATATGGAAGAAATTTGGGGCTTTATGGTGGTTTTTTTTTTTTTTTTTTTTTTTTGTCTGTGTGTAAAATTAAAGTAAAGGAAATTATGTGGTATATCTTGCTTATTTTCTTTTTGTTTATGTGGGCACGTTGACTCTGATTACTTAATACATGTATGTAGAAAAGGGCATGATCAAGGAAAATAAGTGAGTAGGCTTTTTGCCTCACCACAACGTATTTAAAATCATTACACTTGTATTTGGTATTTTAAGATAATATTGACTAAAAGAAGCCATTACTTCAGTGTCTATATTTCTTGAAATTGTTAGTAAGAATGGTGTTTCCATCTCCTTTGCACTGTTTGTCTGAATAACGGCACGGACAACAGCGAGCTGAATGGCTTTGTGTCATCTGGTTCTACATAATTGCGATGATCAATTAAACTCTTCTTGTGTTTTTAAAACAAATAGACTCGCTACCCCAGAGGTCTGAAATCACGAGGCAAACTTCTCATTTTAGTCACAGTTCAGGAATAATGCCCTTTGACCCCAGGGCTTTAGTTTGGTGTTACAGTTAACTGCCCCTTTGGCACAGTTCAGCATCTGCACCACTAACATCTGCTCTTTGTAGATGACTGGGCTTCAGCTGTAGCTGTGGACATCCGTATAGCTGATGTCAGTGCTACAGAAGTTGGTGGCATGTGTGTCACTGACTTCAGTTAATCAATTAGTATTTATTGCTGGCCTGAAAGATGAAAAGTATTATGCTAGGCTACCAGAGGAAAATAAAAAGTCATGAACTCATTTCCAAGCAGCCTGCAAGCTGGTTGACTTAAAATTAATTGCTGAGTGAGTGCCTTAACTTGGTTAGATTTCCGTTTTTATAATTTACAACTGTTGTTATAATAATACAGAACAAACAACTGCAAAGCCTTATAGTTGAAAAAGATGTTGCCTCGTAAGTAAGTTGAGATGCACGTAAAAGATGTCTGTGTGCTCTATTAGTCATGCGCAGAGTATCTCCATAGCTTGTTGGTCTTTTATTTGGGTCTTTGGTTGATGAGGAGGTTCATGGAAATAATCACTTCAAGTCTGTAGACTATCTGTGATTCCGGTTTTCACTGACTCTCTATTTGGGGCAGTGTGCGCTTTGTGTCCTACTAGGTGGCAAGAAGTAAGTAAAGTCAAAGTCCACTACCACCAGTGTTGTCCTTTGTTGTCCAAGATGGGTCTCCAAGGACCTAATGGATTGAGAGGTGAATATTTATTTATCGGTCCATTCATCTTTTCATTATTTTCCTCAACTAGTCTCCAGTCAAATGTACTTCTTTAATTATTGGTAATGAGGTTGGAAACCAAACTTCTATCCTGGTAAACTCAGCAATCACACTGTTCAAAAGAATTAGCTGTGCTGTAAGCAGGAAGCAGATGTCAACAACCTACTCCTTGCTTCTTTTCCATTGAGTACCACATGCATTACTGATTAGACCTCCAAGGTGATCTTTTCCTTTCTAAATCTATAGGCTGTACCTCTGCTTACTTTATTAACATGATACATAAAGTTCAAGAAAGTTCTGTATTCAGTCCCTCTATTTTTCTGAATCAAAACACCACTTGTCAGTTGAGTGTCCAACAAGTCTAAACATGCTTATCCTGCAAGTGAATTCCTATACATTGTGGACTGTAATGACAAGGAGCATCTTGATCCTCTTGGAAGATTTCCTTAGTGAGGTCTAGAGAATGAGTTTTGTGTTTTTTCTCATTTTCAGATCAGTCACCACCTTCTTCAAAAACAAACTCAAAAATTAATTTTTTGAAAAAGAACTTCCTAAATTACCTTATTTCCCTACATTCATTCATTTGTTTGTTTGTTTATTTATTTTTGTTAATCCTCACTTGAGGATATTTTTCCATTGATTTTTTTAGAGAGAGTAGAAGGGAGGGGGAGAGACACAGAGAGAAATGTTGATGTGAGAGACACATATCAATTGGTTGCCACCTACACATGCTCCCACCAGTGCCAGAGATCAAGCCTGCAACAGAGGTATAAGCCTTTGACCAGAATCGAACCTGGGACCCTTCAGTCCACAGCCTGACACTCTATCCACTGAGCCAAACTACTTAGGGCTTATTTTCCTACTTTTTAAAATAATGTTTATCATATGACAATGTTTGGTAATATAATTGACATGATTATGTTCTGTCTTTACAAGATGAAAAGTTAGGAGAGGTTAGGCAGAATTCTTGTCTAGAATTCATATCTTCTTCAAAATTGGCTCTTTTCTTGGTACTTAAAATGTAACCTGAATATATCTGAGTTTATTTCTTCTCTAATACTTGAGTTGAGCAAGTAGGTAATACATTATTTCCAAAAGAAACAAGGGGTGGAGAAGGGTATTGATTATGTATACCATTTATTTTATAGCAGTATAGTATAAAAGTGATGATCATAAGCCGTGGAGTAAGACTGCATAGGTCAAATATGGCTTTGCCCTTTATAAGCTGAGTGGGTGATCTTAGGCAAGTTATTTAATCTCACTATGTCTCAGTTTTCTCATCTGTAAAATGGATAATATTAGTAATGGACTAATGGAGTTGTGAGCATCAAAAGAGGTTCATGTAGATATGAAACACTTAAAGCAGTGCCTGTCATATAATAAATACATGGTAAATAACTACTAGTTACTATTATTTTCACCATTATACTTATTATTGATCATTGGAAGATAGGACACCTAAAAGGACACAAAACTCATACTACCCTTGTGTTTTTTTTATTTATATTTTGATGTGGTCTTTTGTCCTCCCCTTTTCATTTTCAACTCTCAACCCATGATAGATATTCTCTCTTTTTCATTGTGGAGATTCTTTTCATAATTTTTCATCATGGGGATTCTGGTCATCTTATGCCTTCTCTTAAGCCCCCAAACAATGTTTTTTTCTCTACTTAGGCTTTCAAGATAAATGGTAAAATGGTTTATTGAAGACAAAACAATTCCCAGGGACATTAATCAAAATAGCATAATTGCTGCAAAAATTTTTCAAATAATACCTCTCTGCTCATTTCTAAACATTTGTAGAAGTGTAATTGCTTTGATTCTTTTTATCTTTACTTAACTCAAGTATTTACTTTCATGTCCTCACACTGATTCAGCATATTGTTCACAAGGATTTTCTTTTAGAATTGATAAGTGCCTCCTGTTCGTGTTTGACAATACTTTACACAAGGGAATGACAATTTATTTTTAATGTTGTTCCACTCACCCAAGTGACCTAGAATTCTGTATCATCAGGGTGCCGACAGGAAACAGGCGTGCTCAAAGGTGTAATTGTGGAGAATTTAAAAATGGGATTTTGGCACTCACGTTCCAAAACGAATGAAGAGCTCTTACCAGCCCAGGCCTGAGAAGGGCCAGGGAAGACAATTCCTACCAGTCTGATGAGAGCTGCAGGTGTGGGAGAGGTCCTCGGGGGATCAGAACCTGTGACCTAGTATTGCCCAGTGCTGCCACTTTCAAAGGCCAGGCTGGCTGAGAGGGAGCACAGTGGGGAGGAGGGGAGGAGAACACCCTAATACCCCTACCTGCTGATATCCTGCCACTTCTTCCTAATGGCCAAAGCCTACTTTAGCCAGGAGGAACCAGGCCTGTGTGATGCACTGAGTCCTGACTGGAAGTCAGCCCCTGGGGACCAGAGCAGGGCTTAGGAGGCTGGGGATGGCCCTAGATAGCAACACGGAGATCAACCATCACAAACACCTAGCCTGTTTCTCTGAGGTGACTTCTTTTTTATAAAGTGCTGGTAGAGATCAATCATGTTTTAAAGTTGGTTATACTTTTGGCATAGAACTTACTTATTGAAATATAGAAATCATTAAAATACACTTTGTTTCTCAACGTGTTCACAATTCAGTGCAATTGTTCTCACCTTTTTTTTTTGAGACATACCGTAGGCGATATTTATTATACAATACACTGCAATGTAGCACCTGCCTTTCTATAATATTACTGTTAAGCTGACGATAATTCCATCACCTTTATAACTTAGTAAAGCATATCAGCTTTCAGTTCACAAAACGTACATTGAATATATTTATTGTGTGTCTTCTTCTTCCCAAACTTTCATAGAAATGGCAGTTTTAAGTACAAATAAAGTGTGTGTGTGTGTGTGTGTGTGTGTGTGTGTGTGTGTGGTGGGGGGGGGGTGAATTAATAAAACCACTGGAAATGGAAAGTGGATAGGATCAGATTAACAGGTGAACTCGGACTTCAGGCTACTCTAGAGTAAAGCCTTTCTCCTTTGGCATTGAGGGATGACAGGGAAGCAGCCTGCCTGCCTCTAAGAGAGGGGAATGTTTGTTCAAGTGAGACCTGTCCCTGAACATGCTTTATCACGTCACCTGCCTAACTCAGAAGAGAGGCTTGTTCAGGAAAGAACAATGTATTAGCAACAAAAACTGAAGCTACTTATTATTTTTAAGCAACTGAGATTTTCATCCAGAAGTACGAACAGTTAACCACCACTCACCAGACATTTAAGGGAGCAACAGCTCGGAGATGTTGTTGGGATAGAATTGACAGGACAACCTTGGAGAAGACGGAAAAGCTGGAGGAGCTACCCTACCAGATACCAAGACTTAGGAAGTTATAGTAATTTGATTTTAAATCATTAAAATGACAATTAATTAAAATTCATTCAACAAATATGTATTGAACACAACTATATGCCAGGCATTTTTAGGTTCTGGGAATATAACAGTAAACAATAACAAAAAATACAAAAAACAGTTCTGTTCTCCTATAGTTTGATAGGAGACAAACAATATATTTGATAATGAGTTATTTATATAGTGTGTTGGGAAGTGCTAAGCATTTTGGAAGAACACTAAAGTTATTGAATAAGGAGAAAGGGGTTGTCTGGTAGTGAGAATGACATAGTGGCATTTAAACCAAAACTTAAATGAAGTAGGGGAGTAAAAGTAGTATAGAATGATTAGAGAGAGGAGAGAAGGCAGGAATTGTTAGGAAAGTTCCTTATCCTTCCTAGCAAGGAATCAACTGATGCTACTTAAATTTGGAAAATTCAAGAAATGATTATATAATTTTAGCAACTAGAGGCCTGGTGCACGGATTCGTGCACTGGGGGGGGGGGGGGGGGGGGGAGGGTGTGTCCCTCAGCCTGGCCTGCAGTGATTGGGCCAAAACCAGCTCTCCAACATCCCCTGAGGGATCCCAGATTGTGAGACACCCTCCTGCAGGCCCAGCCCCCAGGACCTTGACGCCAACCAGCTCCCTCCTCCCACCTCTCCGTATCCGGGGTGTGGGTAAAGCAGATTTTGGGCCTACAGTGCCCCAGCAGCAACCTAACCCATGGCTGATTCGGCAAGGAATCAGGCTACCTCCTCTACTGGTCAGAGTGTCTGCTCCCTGGTGGTCATTGTGCATCAAAGCTACCAGGCGAATGGTTGAATGGTCACTTAGGCTTTTATATATATAGATTAGCCACTAAAAGAGTCAAAAATAGAAATGTTATAAAAAGAGTAACTTTGGGCATTTGGGCTTGATGATGCAAAGGAGAAAGAGTTTTATTTTTTGTTTTATTTCTTTCTTCATCGTTTGCATTATTACAATGGGTGGTATAAATAGTATTTAAAGTAACATTTTAAATGAGTGGCTGTAGGCAATGAATGTGCGGAATATTAGAGAACCTTAAAACCGCACTAATTATATTTTTTAAAGATAAATCATCTGCAAAACTTAGAACTTACTGTTGATAGGGAATTACTGTGACATACCTGTCAGCTGCTTGGAGGAGCTGCTCACTCTCTTTTCTCCAACTCGTCAACCAGGCTGGGAGGCTGAGGAGTGAGTGTGGCCATGGGCACAGCTGCAGAGTCCCCCCATCCTCCCAGGGCAGGCTCAGCAACATGCTCCAGCTGCCACTCAAACTGTGTCTCTGTATCATGAGAGCAATAGATTGTATTTCATAGCCAAACCAACTCACCGCGTCTCTCACTGTCTATAAGGTCAAGCTTGAAGATTTTAATTAGGTGAATGGCAAAAACAACAACAACAAAACAAAACAAAAGAATGTTTTCTAATTCAACCTTTAGAAATGGGTAACGAACTGAGTCATAGACTGAAGATGCTGCCTAACAATTCAGTATTAAATTGACTGTGTGTATTCACTTAAGGGTTAAATCAGTATACACCTCAAAGGAATTAGTCATCGACTCTAATGAAAAGTTATGTCTTAAGAAATTGTAATATACTCTATAGGGCTTGTCTTTTTGTTTGTTTGATTTTACTTGGGAGAATTTCAAAGTGCATATGTCTAAAATGGTATTAGACATAATTATCTAAGTCTAGAATAACTAAAACTGTTTCGCCTAAATAATTGGGACTCTTTTTGTCTTGTTTTGCTTGGAGAACCTGGATATTTGCCTCCATTTTCCACCTGACTTAGTATAGGTAAACACAGCTTAATTATTTTCCAAGAGGTGCTACTTGAATTTTCATAGCACAGTGACTTGAAGCTGAAATGGTTGATACTGGGCACTGAATATGATGACTTTTAGGCATTATATAAGAATTTCCTTATTTTGTAGCTATATTCTGAAAAAATATTGGTGTCATTAAATCTTGAGCAAATATGTTTTCTGTTGCTGTACTGTGGTTCTAACTGCATGTGTATTGTGGATTGAAAATTATGAAGTTTCAGACTAAGGCTTTGGTAGAGAATGCATCCAGAAAGTGCATGTGTGCATGCATGTTGTACAGATACGGGGAAAAGGAAAAGTTGCCAACAGAGGCATGTGTGCAGAAACATTCAGGTGTTTCATTTCCTATAGAGCTATCTAAATCAAAACTGTTAAAAAACGTTTTATATCTGAGAGAGTACTCATTGTATTTATAACTTAATGGCCAAATTAGCAAAAGCATAAATAAAAACAATTATTTTAAAGAGATTTTTACTTGCATGATTTGACAAATATGAATAGATCTTTGTTAAACTGTATTAATACTAGTCAAGATTTTTTAATCTTCTCATTAGTCAAGTGAGAATAATTAAAACACTTTTCACATATGTTTCCATGTATAAGCACTGCTACTTTATCACTGACATTGATGGAGTTTTATGTTGAGAGTTTGAGTGGAATTAAAATTGGGTAATACTCAAGGGAAGATTTGGCAAAATGATTTCAAGGAGTTTCAAATTCGGATCATTCATAGACAGGACCCCTAGGAGAAGTAGAAGTCCCCTTTCTGTATTTAATATGAATAACATTAATATTAAAGATAAGTGTGTGTAACAGATAAGGCAAGAAGTGATGTTATTTGGATGTATGAGTTATCTACTTTTCTGGGAAGCGTTTAGTTCGGTAGCCAGGCATAGAGAAGGTTTGGAATTTGGAGGAGGGGATTTCTCCTCTGAGGACACAGATGTAGTTAGAAAGATAAGGGTCATTTCAGTATTGCAAGTGTGAAATTGTAACCCCTCTTCCCACCCACTTACACACTTAGATATGGGTTTTGTGCTGCAGATGCATAAACTGAGAGATGTGGAAAGATTGGCAGAAGCAATGTGCAGGAGGCATGGAATAATCATTGGGGGACAATTACTCCCCTCTTCACCCCACCCTCGCCCCAGAGGACTCCATGGTGTCCTTTTTTTAAAAAATATATTTTATTGATTTTTTACAGAGAGGAAGGGAAAGAGATAGAGAGTTAGAAACATCGATGAGAGAGAAACATCGATCAACCATGGTGTCTTAATTCGCCAAGTTCCTACACAGTTCCAATACCAACAACATCTTTGCTACCACGTAAGCAGTAATATTGTACACCATAAGAGTAAGAACTCTCCGACTTAGTTTCCCTCCCTCTCCTCTCCCTTTCTCTTTTATCTCTGTATTTCAAGCCTTTCTTTCATTTTCCCTGTTCCACACACCCCCATCCATCCTCCTTTATTTCCCCCTCTTACAATCTTTGTCAATTTTCCTTTCTTGGACAATTATGTATTAAAGCCCATATAGTAAAATTGGTTAACTCCTAATGTTCATCTTTCTGAAGAATGGTAATCTATAGAAACTTGGATACCAAGACTGAATGCTTAAGTGGTTGAGTGGACACCATTGGTGTCAAAAGAGATTATTTCTTGTTTAGAAGGAAAGGTCCCACACTCGATTAACTGAAACAGAAAGTGTGAAGTCATTGAGCTCAGGGAACATGCACAATTGCTAAGATTTTGCAGAAAAACAAAGAGGAGGAACTTATGAAATGTTTGCATTGTTGCCATGTACCACAGACGTGAACATGGCTGGAGTTTGACTAAATGGACAGAGGGTCTTGTTGAAATTGAACTGAGTATATCAACCACCCTACATGATATCAGCAACAGAGGGTCTTTCTCCTGCCAATGTAGTTAAATGTCAAAGCCACTTGAAGGAAGTGGAAAAGGTGATGGAGCCCTGTGTACCAAGCTGGCTTCATTTGGAGAGGACCTCAAGAAGTCTGGGAAGGTGCATGTGTGATAAAGGATGTGAGGAGGGGAAGCAGCTGGATTGTATTGAAAAGGGGCATAAGAGGAGCCATGTGCTGCAGACCTCAAGGATGAGGCAGAATTGTTGCATCTTTTGCAGACTTCGATGGTGGCCTCTGCTGGCAAATCGAATGTTTCTGGATCCCTTAATTTCATGAAGCCCTGTCAGGTACCAGTGCTGATGGAGAGGAACCTTCAGCAGCTGCAGGTATAGAAGTCAGCAAAAGTACAGGGAATAAGGCTTTCACAATGGGCTTCTGAATCTTTGCTCTTTACATGTTTATGGCACTGTGAAGTTCTGGATTGTGCAAACCAGCCCGAAACTGGGATTGATTTCAGCACTGGCAATTGTTAATTTGTACTAATCATCACTTTTCTGGTATAAATCATGGTAACGATTCGTTGAGCTCTTAAATCTAGTTTCTTAATGCATCAAACTAAATGTAAAGACTAGCATGACAACCCCTCACATGGCCACATTACTTTTTTTTGTGGGTCTGGTAGCTATTTCTGAGTAAGAGCAAATCATCAAGCAATTAGTTATTATCTTTGGCAACATCCTACTTCTAAAGCATGTAATTATTAGCATTGTGTGTTCTTACGGACATTCCGAAGTGATTTTTAGATTTTATAGGTAAGGATTATTCAAAGTTCCTCAGTCTGTTCTGTAGAGTTTTAAAAATTCTCTGGGGCAAAAATTCCTAATATATTAACTAGAAGAATAATTGTCATTGGAATGACCTTTTCAGCAGATAATTTGACAGACACTTGATGGACAGCATTCTCCCTTGTCTCTGCCAGCCTTTTACTTCCTGCCATAAAATGCCAGAGCAAAATTTTAACTCAACTGATGAGATTCTCAGCAGGCATTCGTTGCCTATCTCCCTTGGTGCAGTGCCTCAAAATTTGAAAGCTCTCTCTCTCTTCAAGGTATTTTTCATTACCTGGAGAAAATGTGTCCTTTGGGGAGGAATTCTAAAACAATAGTACAGGTGCTGAATCAGATTTCCCAGGTGTGTGAGTGACTCTGTTGTCAGGTTGCTAAATAGTACTAGCTGGGCGTATTAAACAGCACTCCGGTGGCCTATTTTGAGTTAACACAACTGCCAAAGGTGCCTTTCCCTACAGCAGGAGAATAGCTTTGACTTTGAGGAAATATGGACTGTGAAGTTCCTTGTTGAAATATCCAAGAGGAAAAATAAAAGCACTTACTAGTAAAATGAAGGCAATTAATTTGCAAATAAATGTGTTTTTAAAATGTGGCCCTGGGGTGACATGTAAATTCAAAAGACCATTTTCTTCAGGAATAGAGATAGTTTCTCTTGAATTCTGAGAGTGTCACCAGAATGAAATGCTTGTTGATTGAGAAAATATGTACTTTCATTAGGATTATTTCTTGTGGGATTACCTTTACCTAAGAAAAGTTTTTCTAGAGTTTCAGGGCACAAGTTATAAAGGTGACACTCTTATGCATGCATTTGTTTCCTCCTTTTTCTAGAAGGTATGTTGCATGAACTCTGGGACATTACATATTTTGTTCTCCATAGTATCTGTGACTCCTGGAACAATGCCTTGAGTGTAGCATTCAGTCAATTAATATTCACCAAATGAATGCAGGAACACATTGAATAACTGAATTCTAAATATATTTTCATCTTTTTAGAGTATTTTTTCAATGTCCCAAGTCTGAGCCCTTTTTTGAAATTGGGAATCTTAATCCTGTTTTGCTCCTTTCCATTCATTAATAATGTTAAACATGTGACAAGAAAAGGTAGAAACATTATCTGTGATCCCCATACAGGGAGGTAGTTTCATTCAATTAGCTAATTTCTGGAGAGTTCATGGATTTTTTTTTCTGTGTTAATCCAGCTTACAAGCAGAATCCAAAAAGTGCCACTTTAAAGGCTGGAAAGAAGAGGGATTGTTGAAGTAGGAAACAGAAAAACAGGGCCCAGGGAAAGAGATGGTTAGGAGAAGGTCTGGGAAAGAGAGTTTTTCCGAGAAAGTGAGCCATTGTCGAGGCAAATGAAAGTAGAAAGGGTATTTTATAGCATTGTATGTCTAAGGAAATGAATCATGTTGAGGACCTAGATAACCGATAAGACGTTTTTCTAGAAGCCACTGAAAGGTTTCTTTTTTTAAAAGTTAAATCTCAAGTAGATAAAAGAGACTTTTCTAAAACTATGTGTTGGGTATGAAGAGTCGCAATGCAGTTAACACCTGTATGCCCATTGGTTTGAAAAAAAAAATGGACATTACCACTATTCTTAATGTCCCCTATTTAACTCTTGCCAATTCCATATATTTTACTTATTCTTTTGCTTTTCTTTATAACTTGACCACTTATTTTTATGTCCTTAAGGATTATGCTGAGTTTTATAAGATTTTGTACTTTACAAATGGAATTCTATTATAAAAATTCATCTGCATTTTGCTTTTTCTTCTTAATATTTCATTCCTAAGGAGCATCGATTATGTTAAATGCTCTTGTAATCTATTTTCACTGTTGTATAGTTTCTAGTTTCCTTGTAATGGGCATTTGTGTTTTTTCAGGTTTTTGTATGTAGCATGACTATAAACCTTTTTCTCCATGTATTCTGATTACCTTGAGTAAAGCTTTCATCTAGGAAATATGCCTACTTAAGAATAAAATTGTTCGTTCATAGGGTATTCCACTTTTCAAATATATTAGATGACCAATTATTTCTCACATCACTTTTACCAATTTTTTTCTCTCCACTAAGTGTAAAAGAACTCCAGTTGTTCCATATGATCAACAAAACTTAATATTGCCAATTTTTTTAATGTTGCCAATTTGGTGTATATAAATAATTTTACTGTGGTTGAACTTAGGTATATTTTGATTTGCATTTTGTTTGAGATTTAATTGAATCCATAGGGCAGTTTGGGGAGAAATGATATCCTAACAATATAGAGTTACATATTGTTTTATATAATTTATAGTGTATATATAAACACATCTACATAATTAAAACACATTTATGATAAAATTACATACTTATTTATACATTATTTAATATTTTCTTATAAATATTATGAATAAAATCACCCACTATCACCACTTCTGTTCAACATTGTAGGTGTTTACATAGTAAGGCAAGAGAAAAAAGTGTTAGGATTAGAGAAAAAAATGAGAGAAACATTTTTTTAGGTTAAGGAAATTTTTTTTCAGTTTTAGCTCACTAAAAGTTTTTGGCATAAATGAATGTTAAATATTAATAAACCTTTTTTTCTATATCCACTGAGGCAATTATATATTTTTTACTTTTAATCTATTATTTTGGTGAATTATATTAATCGATTATTCAGATTTAAGTCAAACTTTCATTCTGGGGTAATTCCAAATTGGAAAAAAAGTATTTTTTTTATAATATTACTGGGAATAGTTTGCCAATATTTTCTTTAGGACTTTTGTGTCTGTTCTTGAGTGAGATTTCTTATACTTTCCATTCTTGAACTATGACTAGTTTTGTTGAAATGTTTTGATCAGGAATAAAGATCTGCTTAGTTTTAAAGTGTAGCTCAAATATGGAGCATAATTAGAAGGGTTAAAAAGTATAATCATTTTTCATGCGTAGATACATAGCTCATTCATAGGTTGAAGGTAGTGCAGAATTGTTCTTGGTTACTAAATGGTCTTCCCAACACTAAAATATGATGGTTTTATAATTCATTACCTTTGCCAGCATCATTTACCACATAACTAGAAAAGTAGCAAGGAAAGATAGGACATGCAAAGAAAGGCCAATGTTGTCCCGTTAAGTGGAAGTATCTTTCAAAATATGACAGCCATAAGAGTGAGTTTTTTAAACATTTACTTAGAATTTCCATGGTCCCATACTTTCTGAAATTAATTCATGAAACATTTTCTGCTAGTCTCAGGAACTTGCTATGGAATGTACAAAGACACTATTTAAAATTGAGTTTTGAACTTTGAAAATCTTCCCTTTTCAATCTCACCTGATAATAATGCCAAGTGCACCAAATCTTCTCTGTCCACTGGAGATGAGAACATTTTTCCTGTGATGTTTAAACTTAATTCCAGAGTCCCAATCCCACCGATGATCATTCTTCTTTTCCCAGTATATTAAAGTGCTCTCCTTAATTGCTGTAATATTCACAAGGAGGCCATTGGAACTGGAGTGCTCTCTGTTGAAGAATAGTACTGTAGGTGATAAAGATAAAGTGGTATTGAGAACTACCAATTTGCTTCAGTGAATCCAATCTTTCTTAGGAGGCAAGCAGTGCATGATACAATTACCTGAACTTTTAGAGTGGCAAAGAAATGTTTGGCGTTCATTTGAGACCACAGAAACTTTAAAGCTTTATCTCAACAACACGGTGTTGAGAAAAACCGTCTATTTACTTGTAGGATACCAGGGCAGTATACATTTATAGTTCTTTCAGCCTGGGAGTCTGCAGAATTGTTATCAATGAAAAATATAAGCACTACTAAAGTTGAAGTAAGGGTTTCTCTTGCTCTTTTTAACTCTGTAGAAAAACTGCTCCTCTTTGGGGGTACCCGGGGACGGCAGCCCTGTTCCATTACTGAAACGCCTACTGAAACGTCATCATGTAAATCACTGGCTGGCTGGAGCCAATGCCACAGGCCGGGGACGTTCTGGACAGTGCAGCGTTAGCAATAGGCCCTTTCCTAGCCTGACGGGGCCCGTGTGCACAGCTTGATTTGGTGCATTCAGCTTGTTAAATTATGTTTTCAGTGAGGCCACGGCCTTGTGTTTTATGCCGAGTGAGCCTGCTCAGGTGTCACATATAAAACCTGTTGCTGATATTTATTGAGTGCCTGTGGTGGTTGTGGGACTAGATAATGTTTCTGGGGGTCGCTCATGTTAGAGAAGTCGCTTTTCTCCTTTGTTCTGGTTTACATTAAATTTCCCTAAAAAAAAATCCAGGTTTGTTATATTACATACCATATATGCCCTGAATATATGACACAATAAAAAATAAGGTGACCCCATTTTCTCAGTGAGGATATGAAAACTTTTAAGGAAATAGGTGAAATAGCCAAATGCCAACTTAAGTGCAATTTATTAACTTAATTAAACACACATTTTTATAATTACATGTGTAAAATTTATTTGAAAAATGTTGATTTCCCCCCCACTCTCACATTTTACAAGAATTGTGTTATTCCAACTTACCACATTTACTAGAGGCCCGATGCATGAAATTTGTGCAAGGGCCTTGGCCCGTCGCAGCCCCAGATGCCTCGTGGCCCTGGCTGCCTCGTGGCCCCACGGCCCCACCCACTGGTCATTCTGGAAGGTTGTCCAGAAGGTCGTTCTGGACGGTTGTTTGGCCATCCGGTCTAATTAGCATATTAGATCTTTACTATATAGGATTAGTTACTAGAGGCCTGGTGCACAAATTCGTGCACCAGTGGGGTCCCTTGGCCTGGCCTGCGGGATCAAGCCAAAACTGGCTCTCCAAATCCCCCAAGGGGTCCCGGATTGCAAGAGGGTGCAAGGCAGGCCGAGGGACCCCACCGGTGCACGATTGGGGCTGGGGAGAGACGCGGAGGTTGGCCAGCCAGGGAAGGACCAGGGGAGGGTTCCAGGGTGTGTCCAGCCTGTCTTGATTGGCCAGACCCCAGCAGCAAGCTAACCTACTGGTTGGAGCATCTGCCCCCTGGTGGTCAGTGCACATCATAGTGACTGGTTGACCAGTTGACTGTCTGCCCCCTGATGGTCAGTGCATGTCATAGCAAGTGGTTGAATGGCCTTAGCATATCATTAGCATATTACGCTTTGATTGATTGGATGGACGACTAGACGATCAGACACTTAACATATTAGGCTTTTAATGTAGGATAATACCTTGCTATCATAGCAGTTGTTTTTTACATGGCTTTCCTAACCTATCATCCATCCTTACTTCCATCCAAATTGTTTGAGATACTAAACTTTTTAAATTTATTTAAGATACTGACACTAGTAATTTTGGTTCTAGGTACTTTCACCTTAAGCATCTTTACCACAAACACTTTCACCCTGAATATGTTTAGCCAGAAGGCACTTTTGAAAAGGATAAAATCACATGAAATTAAAGAGGGACATTAAAAAGGACATAATGATATATCCAAAAATGAATGGCAAATTAAAGACTGTATTTAAATGTGTGTAGATTTACGACATACTGCGCAAAAAACTGATTTTATTTTATAAATTGTACATAGACCCTTGTCTTCCACCTATGGAAAATGTGGGTTCAACCAACTCTGTACCCCCAAAGAGGTCTGGGCTTGTCTCCTCCAATGAGTGTGTTTCACTAATAAGAAACCAACTCTGAGGGCAACTCACCATCATCTGGCAGGCGTGACAAATATTTGGAGACCATCACCACCACATGTCTACTTCTCATTGTATTGACAATTATGAGGGGTAAGATTTATAATATAATATAAAAACCTGGGCAACTTCCAGAACTTCATTAATAGAGAAATGAAACAAAAATGACAACTAGTTTAAATATATTAAGTCTGCTGAAGGTGTTGATTGGTTTTTCAATGGAGAAATGAAACCGACCAAACATCAAACAAAAGCTCAACTGCCAACCAGTAATTTTACCTTTTTTTATGACAAAATTGCCTTACAGCCAGTTTGTTATGCAGCAGAAATCATACATCGAAAGTGCTGGTGGCTAAGATGCTACAATGAAAATACCAACACCAGAATTTTCATCCCAAGTTGTCTTTTGCACATTAGGGGTGTTAGGCATTTTGTTTTTGTTTTTCTTTTGTTTTGTTTTTTTGGTCCTATGTGTATACATGTGTGATTTACAATTTATTGCTTTTCGGATTGATGTTTAAATGTTCATTTGCAAAAGTATCCAATACTTATAACTGTAAGGTCAAACCCCAGGAATACTGACTCTGTGTTAATTTTTTTTCTCTCATTACTGATTTGTAGTCATTTGTGTTTGAGTAGGCTAACTCCCCATATCTCGGTAGCTTAATACAACAGAATTCATTTTCTTTCCATACAAAGTTCATGGCAAGTGTAGGTGGCTCTCCAGAGCAACAGTCTCCATGTGGTGACTCGGGGACCCAGGGAGACCGGCGCTGTGATCTGAATCTCTGGCCTTCCTGATTAGCATGTCAGGGGTGACAGTTCTGGGGGCATTACAAAACTTTGGCTCACAAGTTGTACCTACTGCTTCTGCTCTCCACCTACTGGGCAGAACTCATGAATGAAAGTGTCAGTGTGCAGCATAATGCAGCCCTCTGGTGTGTTTGGAAGGAGCAAGGAACAAACTGTGGAGCAAGACCTG
The DNA here is from genome assembly GCF_028538775.1 of Myotis yumanensis. NCBI lineage: Eukaryota > Metazoa > Chordata > Mammalia > Chiroptera > Vespertilionidae > Myotis > Myotis yumanensis. The sequence goes on from NW_027223759.1 coordinate 12,201,654, forward strand.
CAAGGCTGCATAACAAAAGACCAGACTTGCACTGCTTGTAACTTTTTTCAAGGTGATGTGGTCCTTGTTAAATAAAAGTAATTGAGAATGACCCTGAGATCATTTTTAGTCTTCAGGATGAAATTGTGAAAGATGCTCTCAGTATATAGCTCAAATACAGGATTGATGAAGAAAGAGCAAAGCGGAAATACCTACCCTGAATATTAAAGTTTAATTGGGCTCCTTTGTGGTTTAAATTACACAAGAAATATCAGAAAAGTCTCCCCAAACAAAAATATATTTACTCCATTTCCTAATATAAGTAGCTACTAGTCACATTCATGTTACTCATGTGAGTAGTTTAAAACCACCAACTGCCCATCAATTCCCTTAAAGCTTGTCAATAGTCATGTGGCAGACAGCATTTATAAGGTGAAAGTGTATGTTCCTAGCCTACCCGTCAAACAACTCATAAATAAATATTGGCTTTCTCTTAAGCGGTCCTCTTCCTACCTTCCTGCAGACTGTAAACTATATTTAAAAAATAAAAAATAAACCCTTAAACAAATCATGGTCTAGCTCTGACATTTTAGACAGACCGCACCATTGAATGGTTCCCATGCTGAACTCCTAGCTCTCTGCCCTTAATATTCTTTCTTCAGTGTGAAATATTTCCCATGCTCACCTCCACCCAGCTACTCCCACTTACCCCCCACCCCCACCCGCCCACACACACTGACCTTCTTTTTACCTGGAGGAAAGCATTTGGTCTTTTCCAGGTCCAAATCAGATACTTCCTTTTTCAGGGAGTCTTCTTTGAGTCTTCTCTGCTATCCCATAGCAATGTCTTCTTCTCATCTAATTATTCAACCACTTAAAAATATATATTATATATATATATATTATACATATTATATGTTATATATATATATTTTTTTATTTTATTTTTATTTTTTGAGAGAGAGGAAGAAACAGAGATAGAAACATCAGTGATGAGAATCATCAATCAGCTGCCTCCTGTACACCCCCTACTGGGGGTCAAGACTACAAACTGGGCTTGTGCCCTGACTGGGAATCAAACTGGTGACCTCTTGGTTCATGGGTCCATGTTCAACCACTGAACCACACCAGCCAGTTATCAACCACTTCTTATCTCCAACTGCCTCTACCTAAATCACTTACCCAGGCCTCCATCATGTCTCCTTTTAAAACCCTGCTCCCTGCAGTCCTGTCTCCACCCCTATTGCTTCATAGTCTGTTCTTAAATTGCAATAAGTAGATTTAAAATCTCAGACATATGCCGAAGCAAGTTCTTCACCGATACAGATCCTAGGGCATTGGAAACTAAAGAGAAAATAAGCAAATGGGACTACATCAAAATAAAAAGCTTCTGCACAGCAAAAGAAACCATCAACAAAACAACAAGAAAGCCCACTACATGGGAGAACATATTTGCCAATGTTATCACTGATAAGGGTTTAATCTCCAACATTTATAGGGAACTCATACAACTCAACAAAAGGAAGATAAACAATCCAATCAAAAAATGGGCAAAGGACCTAAATAGACACCTTTCAAAAGAGGACATTCAGAAAGCCAAGAGACATATGAAAACATGCTCAAAGTCACTAATCATCCGAGAGATGCAAATCAAAACAACAATGAGGTACCATCTCACACCTGTCAGACTGGCTATCATCAACAAATCAACAAACGACAAGTGCTGGAAAGGATGTGGAGAAAAGGGAACACTCGTGCACTGCTGGTGGGAATGTAGACTGGTGCAGCCACTATGGAAGACAGTATGGAGTTTCCTCAAAAAACTAAGAATGGAACTCCCATTTGACCCTGTGATCCCACTTCTAGGAATATAGCCCAAGAAACTAGAAACACCAATCAGAAAGGATATATGCACCCCTATGTTCATAGCAGCACAATTCACCATAGCTAAGATCTGGAAACAGCCTAAGTGCCCATCAGTAGATGAATGGATTAGAAAACTGTGGTACATCTACATGATGGAATACTATGCTGCTGTAAAAAAAAGAAGGAACTCTTACCATTTGCAACAGCATGGATGGGACTGTATAGCATTATGCTAAGTGAAATAAGCCAGTCAATGAAGGAAAAATACCACATGATCTCACTCATTCATGGATAATAGAGACCATTATAAACTTATGAACAATAATAGATACAGAGGCAGAGCTGCCTCAAACAGACTGTCAAACTACAGCCGAAAAGGCCTGGGAGGGTTGTGTGGCAGGACACGGGGGGCGGGGGGAGGGAAGAGATCAACCAAAGGACTTGTATGCATGCATATAAGCATAACCAATGGACATAAGACACTGAGGGGTAGGGGAGGCCAGGGGATTGTCAAGGGCGGGGGGAAAAAAAAAGTAGTATTTGTAATACTTTAAGCAATAAAAAAAAAAAATAGTTACAGTAACAAAAAAAATATATAGTTCAAATCATGTCTTTCCTCTGCTTTAAATCATCCAGTGTTTCCTCATTTCATTCAGAGTAAAAGCCAAACTTCTTACAAAAAGTAGATTGTTTTTCTATTGTTGCTGTAGGAAAGCCCCACAAACTTGGTGGCTTAAAACAATACAAATGTGCAGTCTTATAGCTCCAGAATTTTACTGGGCTGAAATTAAGGGGGGAATCTCTATTTTTGCCTTTTCAGCTTAGAGAGGCCACCTTCATTCCTTGGCTCTTGTTTCCTTCTATCTTCAAAGCCACTATGGCCCGCAGGGTCTTTCTCATGCTCTATCATTCTGACCTCCCTCTTCTATATTTAAAGTACCCTTGTGATTACACTGCACACAACCAGGTAATCCCAGGCCATCTTAAGATCAGCTGATTAACAATGGTAGTTCCATCTGTAACCTTAATTTCCCCTTTCCATCTACAGTAGCATATTCACAGTTTCCAGGGATTAGGACATGGACCTCTTGGGGCTTGGAGGGGTGTCATGATCTGTCTGCCTCAGTGGAGGATGACAGGCCTTCATGATTAGCCCCTGTAACTTTGCTGACCTTATGCCCTACCTTTGTCCCATATACTCCTATATACTGGGCTGCCTGGTCTCCTTGCTGTTATATATAAATGCCTGAAACTCATCCACCTTCAGGCTGTGCCCCGGCGGCGTCAGGCCCCCAAAGATCCACCTAGCTAACTTCCTCACTTCCTTCAGAAGTTCCTCCGTAAAATCACCTTCTCCGCAAGGTCTATCCTGACCACTTTCTAAAGTTGCAGCTTGGCCCCAGCCTGCACTCTGCTCTGTATTTCCATAGTAGTTGTCCACACCCAATGCAGTCAACAACTTACGTTCTTGTTTGAGGTCTATAATGTAAGCTCTTTGAGAACTCACATCTCCAAGTTTCCTTTTGTTAGGTCCCCAGCACCCAGAATAGTGCCTGGCCGAAGCCGGTTTGGCTCAGTGGATAGAGCGTCGGCCTGCGGACTGAAAGGTCCCAGGTTCGATTCCGGTCAAGGGCATGTACCTGGGTTGCGACCACATTCCCAGTGGGGGATGTGCAGGAGGCAGCTGGTCAATGTTTCTCTCTCATCGATGTTTCTAACTCTCTATCTCTCTCCCTTCCTCTCTGTAAAAAATCAATAAAAAAATATATTTTTAGCCAGAACCGGTTTGGATCAGTGGATAGAGCGTCGGCCTGTGGACTCAAGGGTCCCGGGTTCGATTCCGGTCAAGGGCATGTACCTTGGTTGCGGGCACATCCCCAGTGGGGGGGTGTGCAGGAGGCAGCTGATCAGTGTTTCTCTCTCATTGATGTTTCTGGCTCTCTGTCCCTCTCCCTTCCTCTCTGTAAAAAATCAATAAAATATATTTTTTCGAAAAAAAAAAAAAAAAATAGTGCCTGGCACGTAGTTGGCAAGTGATTGAATATTTGTGGGATGGATGAATCCTGTTTGTTTGTTTGTTTGATTTTTTAAGCTCTACTTAGGTATACTTAGTATACAAAAATAGCAGATATTCAATGTGTACATTTTGATGAGTTTGGACATATGCATCCACCCGGGATACCATCACCACAGCCAAGGTCATTGCCTCCGTAGGATTTAGTGTGCCCCTTCCTTTTTTTGTGATGTTTTTAACACAATACAGTATTAAATGCAGGTTCTATGTTGTTCACCAATTTTGTGGAATTTATTCATCTTTGCAACTATAACTCTATACTCATTTTGAACAAAAACTTTTCATTTCCCCACCCCATCCCCTGGCAACCACCATTCTGTTCTCTGCCTCTGTGAGTTAGACTGTTTTAATGTTTTTGTAAATAAATACAACTGTTTGCACACATCAGGTCTTCCCAGTAGCATCCATGAAAGCGCCATGGTATGCCTTAGGGTCTCTGTGGCAACTGCCTAGGAAACTGGCTTGCTGTAGACACCTGGTGTACGTCAAAGTGAATTACAAAACCGGATCCTGGGGATGGGGGTGGCATGAAACCCTTTTCATTTTATTAGACTGGACTGGATTTCAGAAACAGAATTAAGGAGTTCCAGGCAATTTCCTAGTCAGTGTAATTCAGGAGATGGGCTAATTTGGTGAGGTAGTGGAAGAGTGCCTGAGTCCTTATTAAAACTTGGGGTATCACTATATTGCTTCTTGAAATTACCCCCTCTCGGTCTTCAGCCCTGAGGGCTCTTTTGTTCTTGTCTCATGGAGGGACTCTGGGAGAATATTTCATCACGCAGTGCATTGTCAGTGTGGGTGATGAGAGATAGCCCGGGTATTCCAGCCTGCACGCCTGCTCCTGAAAGACTTCTTCTGAGTAAATGAATTGAGAAGTGAGGATTTTGAAGCCCACATGTTATTTAAAAAAAATAAGTTTTTGTTATAAAACTAAATGAAATATATATTTTATCATTTCAATTCAGGCCCTAAGCATGCACAGTAGTTACCTTTCATGAAACGTACTTACAATAACGCTATTTCCCTGGGCTTTGTAATGAAGCTTAGATTTGCATCGTTATCCTGAGAACTTTCTGACAAAGCTCAGGCGATATTGTGGAGGCAGAGGAAATGAAGTGAAAGGACGGCGATGCACGTCCATTGTGGAGAATGTGAAGTTGCCAAGGCAATGTCATGTCGATAATATTTTCATAAATTAAATTAAGATGCATACGGCAAATAAATATTGCATTTCTCTCTATTATCACTTCAAATATGCAAGGATAACTGTTTAGGTTTAAAACCAGACTTAAAGCATCTCAGCTGAAATGAGAAATGTGCCATTTACCTTCAACCTGAGACCCCCTCAAGATTCCCGTCACGTTCCTCCCAGGCCTCAGTCCCTCCCGTCGGATATTCCGCAGCGTCTGTGCTGTCCTGGGCTTCCTGAAGCAGACTCCCTGCGGGGAACTAGTGGGAGAGGCAGGCTTTTCCCTTAGGCCTCACTTTCCCACCACACCACCAACCCTCTGGTGTAGGTTCTGTTCTTTTCAGGCAAGCTGGTCTTACTCCTCCCTCCGTCCCTCTCCCACTTCTCCCTTCCTTCCTCCCTTCCTTTCTTTCTCAAGGGGGTATTTTCATTTTGTTAATGGGATTATTGGTAGAAATGGCCTGCTTAGAAAAATGCTACTAAACATTACAGTTTCAGAGCTGAGAGAGAGCACCTCCCTTTTCTCAGTCTCCCTGTGACATGGGAACCAATGCGACCTTACAGGTAGTCATGAAGACCAGTGTGATTCTGCCTGTGAAGACCCGGAGCCACTAATGACAAGTGGTATTTTACCGAGACCTAGGTTCAAATCCCATACCTTTAAATCACTCGTTAAAAAACGTGATAGGTAGCGATGAGGTAATAGGTGTTTATTGTAGGAGAATTAAAGAATATTGGTAACCAAAAGGAAGAAAAAGACGTTACTATAATCCCACCACCAACAATGAAGCATAAGCACAACATATTCCTATTTTGGTATATGATTTTGAAACTATATAAATGGGACTATAATGCATGTACTTTCTTGATAATATACTCATCTACCACCCCAGTAAATATATTCTGAGACTCTCAATATCAATTTATAACTTTTAAAATATTTTTGGGAATAGCTGGCCCAGAGTGCTTTGGTCTTAGTCATACCACAGATTGACAGGTGTATCGGTTAATAATGCAGATTTTTTTCAATAGATGGAGTTACACATATGTTGATATATATGCAATTTGATTTGTATGCTATTTTGTTGTATTGAAAACAAGCTTCAAAACTTCATATGTCAAATTTCCTGAAGGTGTTAACATCATAGATATTTTTACGCTTAAAAATGTTGAATTTCGTGCCAAAATAAGAGCATTTGTGGGAAGTTTTAATTCATTATTTTATTTTGAAGAAAAGTGCTGCTGAAAGTTATCATATACTTCAGGAAGCTTATGGTGAACATGCTCCATCTCAAGATACTTGTGAACACTGGTTTAAATGCTTTAAAAGTGATGATTTCAATGTGAAAGACAAAGAATATCCAGGTCAATTTGAAGCACCCCTTGATCATAAAATGACCAGAAAGGGCCAGAAGACAAGGCAAAGTAATTTTGCTTCATGATAACGCACCATCACACACTTCAAAACCAGTTAAAGACATGTTAAAAGATCTTGCCTGGGAAGTATTAACCCACCCGCCGTATTCACCAGACCTTGCTAATTTAGATTACCACTTGTTCCGATCGATGGCACAAGCACTTTCTGAGCAGCCTTCAAAACGTACGAAGAAGTGGAAAATTGGGTCTCTGAATGGTTTGCCTCAAAACAAGAAAAGTTCTATTGGGACGGTATCCACAAATCTTGAAAAATGGGGGGATTGTGTAGCTAGCGATGGACATTACTTTGAATAAAGCACTTCTGGTGTTTCTCTTGAAATTATTGTGTTTTCTTTGATTACAAAATCCCCAAATCTGCATTATTAACCGGTACAACTAGTAAATATTTGGTACCAGCTTTATGTTATTTTAATTACATTGCTTATTCCAAATGCCTCCATATCCTTAGGGAAAAAAATCATCACATCAAAGTAGAAGTAATTACATGATATAAAAATAAGATGTCCTATAGATATGTTCAATGTATTTTACATAAATTAATTTACTCAGCAAATATTTGTACCCTTACTATCTTTCAGGTGCTGTCTTTTATTTCATCTAATGTTTAATGTTTTTAAGATTTATATTTTCTCTTCTGATTTCTGTCTTATCATGATTAGTCATAATGCACCTTAGATGGTAATATTAATTTCTGAGACTTCTCTTATGTACCTGATTCTTGATTGTAACAAAATCTCTGTAACCTACATACTTAGAAGCTGTGTCATCCTGGAAAAATCACCTAACCTCTCTGATACAAAGAATTGTCATCTTAAATCAGAGACTTTTACCTGCATCACAGAAATAATTAATGTGGTATATTATTGCAACTAGAAATTCTAACTTCTTTTGACTAATATCATTTCTAGCAAGTGTTAAGTTGATTTGAGAAAGACTATGTTTGCCCTATTCTATACTTAAAGGATTGTTAGCTTTTGTACCTCTCTTTTATCTCTCAGTTTATTTAGTCCAGGGATGTATAAAGCTGATTTCCATTTATTGTTCAGCATCAGAAAGTACAATTGTGGAGCGATCAAGTGGAAGGCAAAAGGGAGGAAATGGACTTTTCAAAAATACATCTCTAAAAATATTAATGGTGATGTCAAAGTTCAGTAGAGTTGATGGCAGATAACGGCCCATTTCCTTTGTTTAAAAATAAAAGCAAATTTGTTCTGAAGGTAGGGAGGGGGAATTCATCACTTTTGCCAAATACTCATATTAAAGGAAGCCTAGCAATATTCTCATTAGACGTACTGGTTTTCATGTGGTCCACTCACTTCAATGAAAAATAAGACGACGTGTGCCTATAAAACAGTCACATTGCTTTACAAAGGTTATGAATTATTTAATTCTCAGCATATAGAACACATGGAAAGAGCTGGAAATTAGAATTTTTACTTGACGCTATGATGTGACCCCAGTTTGAAGCCAAATCTCATTCTTTAAAACAATCTAGGTCAGGACCATCAGTGGCATGAGAATGCACCATTGCATCTCCTACTCTTCTTTGTATTTATATCTTTTTGTTGTTTGAACTTCTCTCATATGATTAAAAAAGTGCTACTGTTTTTGGTACACATAAGCCAAGATCAACATATTTCGGTGGGTTTTTCTTGCAGGGAGTATACCTTTTATCAGGGGTCCTCAAACTGCGGCCCACGGGCCACATGCAGCCCGCAGAAAACATTTATCAGGCCCGCCAGGTGTTTTTGCCACTGCTGCCTGTCCTGCTTAGCAGTCAACTCGTCCCGGGCCCGCAGTGCGCATGTGTGGAATGTCTGAGGGACAGTGAACTGGCCCCCTGTTTAAAAAGTTTGAGGACCTCTGCCTTTTATTATTTCCTAATATCTACTTTATCGTATCTAGTACCTTTAAGCTTATATTCACCTTTACTCATTGAATATCATAATTTCTGCTTTATTTTGTGTCCGTGTATATCTTAGCTCAGTCCTTTTTATCTTATTTTAGAAATTGTATCAATAAAAATGCACAAAGCGTATAAAGTCTAGTACTACATCAATGGTTCAATGAACCAAAGTAGCCCAGCCCTAATTCCTCCTCTCTAGACATCAGTTCACAATGATTTCAGTGGCTTCTTCTAGTGCTGAGCTATTTCTGAATAGGAGACTTGTGCCCTTTTTGTTATTAATTTTTCCATTTGGGACATTACCTTTGGAAAAGGTAAATCTTTGGAAAAGATTTGGAAAGGATCCTTACCTTTGGAAAGGATTTATGGAAGATAAGGATTTAAACTCTCTCATGCAAACAACCCTCAAGCTTTCTTTTCCTCTTTTTCCCAAGATAGTTATAATAAAATTTGGGATGAAGCTATACTTTTACTTATATTATTATTTTCTCTCTCTCTCTCTCTCTCTCTCTCTCTCTACATATATATATATATATATATATATATATATATATATATGTATGTGTATATATCTATGTATGTGTATATATATATGTGTGTGTGTGTGAGATCATATATATGTGTGTATACATATGTTTATACATGTGTACTATATATATACTACAGAGCATGTAGTATATTATGATCATAGTCCCTTCATTATGCTATTTTTCTAAAGTAATATATACTAATAAAAATTGTATTTAAAAATTTCCATCAGAAATGTAAGATTTCCCACGACATGGTCAGGCAAGGCAGTGTACCCATTTTGGCTTTTCTTGGTCATTCCTGCTGGGAGACTCCTTGCATCTTCTTCCTTCAGTCTGTGCTGGTCTCTCACTTCACTTCACAGCTGTGATAGGGGGGACACTTTTTACCTTTATCCTGGGCTGAATCCCCTCTTTATCGGGATTTCATATTTTCTCATTTTGGGTTTATTCCTTCATTTTTGTAGAACACACCATTCAGTAGCTTTCTAAGAAAGATTGCATAAGAGCAAATATTTTTCAAGACCTCATATTAAAAAAAAAAAAAGCCTTCATTCTACCTTCATAACTAACTCTGACTTGTAGTTTGGTTGCATATTGAACTGTGGGCTGGAAATTTTTTAAAACCTCCCTGTGCATTACGAAGGTTATTTTAAGTATTATTATTATTATTCATTTTTTAGAGAGAGAAGAAAGGAGAGGGAGGGAGAAACATCGAATGTGAGAGCATTGATCAGCTACCTCCTGCATGCCTCCCACCGGGGATCAAGCCTGCAACCTGGGCATGTGCCCTGACCAGGAATCAAACTTACAATTTTTCTGTGCACGGGACAATGCCCAACCAACTGAGCCACACTGGCCAGGGCTAGGCTGGAAATCTTTTCACTTCCAAATGTTAAAGCCATTGCTTTATTATCTTCCAATCCTCAGTATTGCTGGAGAGAGGTATGGTGGCATTCTCATTTTAGATCCTGCTTTTTGGAAACTTTTAGGATCCTCTTTTACCTCTAGTGGTCTGAAAGGTCAGAGATAGGCATTATCAAGCCTATGTATTTTCCATGAGCTGGGTCCTCAGTAGGACTTTTTAACCTTGAAACGCATATGAATCTCAATTCTGCAAACCTGTCTTGTGTTATGTATTTGACAACTAATGCCCTTTTCTATTTTCTCTATATTTTTCTTTCTGGAATTCTATATTAGTTGGCGGCTAAAAATCTTAGATTGATTCTTTAACTTTTCATGGTTTTCTCTTTTGTTTTCCATTTCTGTGCTCTGTATTACTACTTTTTGACAGATTTCCTCAAATTTATCCCCCAACACTTTTATATTTATTTATTTTTCATTCCCACCATTGTACTATCAATTTCTATGAGCTCTTTCTTATTTCCTGAATGCCCCTTTTTATATCCTACTGTTTTTATGTTATGAATACACTTTCTTTTGTCTTCAATAGTCAATATTAAGTCTTCAATTCTCATGCTGTCTGTGTTACTGCTGAGTTTCTCCCTTCTGATTGCCTTGGTCATTCATTTTACAGGTTTTTCTCAATTTTTCTGTTGCCTTCAACTGTCTGTTCAAATTTAATTTAAGAAAGATCCCATAAAAAAGCTGGTTGCAGGCTCACTGTGTATGGGATCCGGAGGTGGTGGGAGCATCTCCTAGGCTGATAGCAACCTAAGCTGATTGGACAGACATACTGACTTGTTACTTGGGCTCCTAAATGTCTTCATCCACAAGCCATGTGTTACTATTTACAAATTACCCAAAACTTAGCTTAAAATGACAAACGTATATTATCTCGTACCTCTTCTCAATATCAGGGGTGCAGCCGCAGCTTAGCGGGGTGATTCTGCCTCCGGGTCTCCCAAGATGTCGCAGTCAGCTGGGGCAGCAGTCACCTCAAGGCTTGACTCAATCAGGGCATTAATTCCTAAGTGCACTCACATGACTGTACTTACTTGTTGTTGTTCATCTCGCACCACTGGGGTGCGTCCTTAAGCTGCTTCGGGCCTGGCAGCTGACTCCCCTCAGAATGAGCTATTCAAGAGAGGAAGAGAGGCGTGTAGTTTCATAACCAGATCTCTAAAAGGACACATCAGTACTTCTGCCATTTTGTATTTGTCACAAACCAATTTTGATGCAGTAGGGGGAGGGGCTACAAAAGTCTGAATCCAGGCAGCAGGGGTCACTGGGGGCCTCCTGGAGGCAGGCCACTAAGAATCTCTTTTCTCAGATTCCCCAGACAATATTCCTCCAGGCTCCTTGCCTAGTGCATGAACCTGGAGGTCAGTGTTGAGAGCCTGGCTTGGGAAGAGAGAAGAGTCTCATTATTTAGTGTTCAGACTCATGCTTACTTCTCTGTTTTTAGCCCCGTGCTTCACACCATTCTTTGCATTACTCTGGGCATTTCACTCTGCATCTCTTCAGTCAGGCGGTCGAGCGAGTGTACCTCTGAGGTGTGCAAGGGTGAGAGGAAGGGAGGGGCGGTCTCTGGAGCACCCAGAGCGGTGGGAGAAAATGGGGCAGAACTTACCTGAGCTTTTTAGAGGTTTTCTATCAGCCCTCCTGCCAATCAGCCCCACCCTGGCCTTCAGAGATACCCGATTCCCCAATTCGTGAGTGTTGGTCGTTTTCCGCAGCTTCAGTTGGCTTTCCCTCCCCTGGGTGTCTTAGGCTGCAGCGTGTGCCCATCTGGTAGGATCATTACTTGTACCTCCACTTGCCATTTGCCAACATTTTCTTGGTATTCACTTAGCTGCTCTCATTTTCTCTCCAGTTTGCTTGGTCTTTGTGGCCTTGTGTCTGTTTTAATACTTCACTGTCCTTGCGATAAAGTTTTAGGATGGATGAATGTCTATATTTAGCCTTCCACTGGTGTGTGTTTTATTTTTCTGCTCCTATAATTTCAATGTTACCTTGGTAAACAGTGTTTCCTACAAAGTTTACTTGTAGAGAAAGAATTCAAGGTATTAATAGACAAATCAGCTTATCTCACTCAACGCTTTTGAGATGAGACTAGAATGGATTTTGTTTTCTATGACACCCTTGATTTCTTGCTGCTTTAGAATGTAGGCTTACGAGCTAATAAGAGTAGATGAAAGTGGTGAGTAGTATAATGCCTAAGAATCAGCTTAGAAATCCAAGGATTTTTTTTTTTACTTATCTTGGATTACTCTTTAAAGTGCCAACCACAACACACACTTGATAGCTTAACATGTGCAACTTCATTAAAAATAATGGTTTAGCTGCACATATACCTTAAGAATATCTTCATTTATCTTCAGTTTTCTGTGTTTAAATCTGCCTGTTCCTTTCAGTGTTAGGATCATGGGAAGAAAGCTGTAAACAAGTTGGAAATATTTATTACACTACCTCAAGGTGAAACCGCTGAAGTCACCCCCTGGGTAATTTATTACACTGCTAGACAGCAGACTCATGAGAAACTGCCCTGAACTCCCCGATGCAAGTTCCTCCAAAATATAGCATTTCTAAAATTAGTAACTTTTACCTGTCGAAGAGTAAGATATATTTAAGGTTTTAAAATTTTTTGCTGATGGACCTAAAATCTTGGTAGTATTTGCTGTATCTTTGACTTTTGCTCACACACTGTCCCTCCCCAGGGAGACTTGAACCTGCCTGTCCCTTCTTGATTGCATATTTGCATCTACACTTCCTATCCGAGACCACCCCATGCAGGCAGAGTCGTATCCAAGTGTGGTTTGTATTGTCTGTACTTCAAATGCCAATTCTTATTTATTTTCTATGGCCCTCTTTTGTTCAGATGTCTTCTTCTAGTATTCATAATTTATAACTGTAGTTTAATTATTCAAAATAGTTATTTTTATATGTTTGAAACTTTTTTTTATGCTTGAGCTGTCTTGTGTATAAATGTCATTATCCCCAATGAGATTGTTTAATTCTGAGGAGTAGAGAATATATTCTCCTGCCCCTTTGTGTAGCCTGTGGTGTAGTGCAGGGTTTCTCAAACTTGGGACTACTGGCATTTTGGACTGGATAATTCTTCGTTGTGGAGAGGCTGTCTGGTACATTGTGTATTGTAGGTTGTTTGTTAAACAGTATCCTTGACCTCTACTTGCTAGACCAGTGGCACCCCCCTGTCTCCCCCCACATTAATGATATCCTGAGTATCTCCAGTCATTGTCAAATGTCCCCTGTGATGGGTGGGGAGGCGCTCTCATTTGCTTAGTGGGACTCACCTTTCAACAGCTCAGCTGCAGCCTTAGCTACCTAAATTGTCCTGCTATGCAACCTCACTCCTGGAATTCAGAGAATTCTTAGGAAAGGCTTCCTATATTCATATATGCATGCTGCTACTTTAAATTAAATGTAAGTCCGAGTTGAACCACACATGAAATAAAAAAGAATTGCTTCATTTGCATGCTGTCACTAATATCCACTAGACTCCTCATGTCCTTTTCAAATAAGGCTGCAAAACCCCCCAATTCCCTGACAGCTGGACTTCCACCACAGCTGTGATAGCCTCTCTGCAGGCGCAAGTCGATTCCTGTCATTCTGCTTTTGTGATTCTGGTGTCTAACTGTCACGTGTGCAGTTACTGAAGTCCGCGGGGTAGAGCTACCTTCTTATCTATAGTTCTCAGGTACAGAGCATGAAGGGTAGTTGCAACAAAGGGAGTGATAACTCATTCATAGCTGGGATGCCCCAGTTTGCAGGCTGCAGAGAAGGTGCCTTAGTGATGTCATTCATCAGCATCTACTTGTTGCTTTGGCAACTCGTTTTTCCTGTTGGGATACTTAGCATGCTCTAACCCAGTGATGGCAAACCTTTTGAGCTCGGCGTGTCAGCATTTTGACACGCCGAGCTCATGACTGAGTGAATGACTGAAATGAGTGAGTGAATGAATGAATGAATTGGAATATTCAGGAAAGGATGATGTCTGCTTTGTCCTTTGCATCCATTTTTCTCATCTAACTTAACTTTGGTGCCATGTCACATATAGAAATTTTTTGATATTTGCAACCATAGTAAAACAAAGACTTATATTTTTGATATCTATTTTATATATTTAAATGCCATTTAACAAAGAAAAATCAACCAAAAAAAATGAGTTCGCATGTCACCTCTGACACACGTGTCATAGGTTCACCATCACTGCTCTAACCAGATGTGCCCACAATTATCTTGGATTTAAAAACATCACTTATTCGACTAATATTTATTGAGCATCTCCTCGGGGCCAAGTGCTGTGCGCATTGCTGAGAAGACAGTGGAGGGAAGGCAGATGCAGGCCCTGCTTTCGCATCGCGTGGCTTCCGGGGGAAGCGGCAGACACTTAACAAGCCCCTAACTGCACACTCAGAGGAGTGCTGCAAGGCGAGAGTATCCAGGGAATGCAGTTCAATTAGAGAGTCAGAGAAAACCCCTGTAAGAAGCAGAGTTTAAGCTGAGTATTCCTGTCTGGGGCTTTTCTGTGTGTAGGGCTGTGCTGTAGGCCGCAGAGGCAGCGTTCTCTATGTCCCATGCACGGTTAGTTGTGTATATTTTTATTGTAGCATTTCACATGATACTGACGTGTCATTCTCCTCAACAAGGTGCAAACTGAGTTCCCGGAAGATATGGATTGTGTCTTTCTCGTGTTGGTATGACCCAGACTTGAGTTTTACCACTCAGTAATGCTGAATATTGAATTGAACGAGATTGGGGAAGTGAATGAGTGAATGACTGAAATGAGTGAGTGAATGAATGAATGAATTGGAAGATGCAGGAAAGGATGATGTCTGCTTTGTCCTTTGCATCCATTTTTCTCACGCCAGCTGTGGGGAACCTCTTCTTCTCCTGCAGTGGGTTTCTTACCTAATCTTGGACAATTGGCCTCCTTTACATGGGTGCCCAGAATTGAGCACTTACTACCCATTCATCAAGCAAGAGGTTAAAGAATGAAAGAATGGGTTTCTCCTGATTGTGAATCTTATACTGTAAGCCTGCTTGCTGACCTTTGAAATCTTCAGTCTCGCCTGCCCGCCCGTCCACAGCGTTTCTATATTCTGAGTCCCCCATTCCTAACAGTTACACTAAGTTAATTTATCTAAAAATGAAAAATAAGAAAAAAATTGGTTTTATCTCTAAGCTATGTTTCAAAACTATGTCCCTTTCTCTACCTAATCTAAACCACCCTCATCTCTCTCTAGCACAGCTACACTAACCTCCATTTTTATGTGTACAATCCATTATTCACAAAGCAGTTTAAATTATAATTTAAAATATGAAATGCAGCCCTGGCCCTGATGTTCAGTGGTTATAGTGTCAGCCCGCCCACTGAAGGGTCACAGGTTCGATTCCTGGTCAAGGGTCTGTACCTAGGTTTCGGTTTGCTCCTGCTCCTGGCTGGGGTGCGTGCAGGATGCAACCAGCCGATGTGTCTCTCTCACATCTAGATTTCTCTCTTTCTCTCCCCCTCCTCCTGCCCATCCTCCCCCTCTCCCCGAGAAGCGATGGAAAAACACCCTCATGTGAGTATTAATAAAAAATAAGTAAATATATAAAATATCAAATACAAATATAAAAGTAGAATTTAAAATATTCTATATGTCAGATAACGGCAATGTATTGAATAAACACTGTGTTTTGAGCTGTATCTTAAGCACCTTGTAGCAATTCCTTATCTTCACAATTCCTATAAACTAATGCCATAATGATTTCCATGTACCGATGAGGAAACTGAGGTGTAACAATGTTAAGCTACTTGTGCAGAGTCATACACACTTCATGCATGTGGCAGACAGGATTTGATTCTGTGCCTGTTAGTGTTCATGATAAAAGAAACCAGACTAGAAAAGTCAGTGGGGCATTTTTTACGTAATTAAAGCCAAGAAGTGAGGAGGATCTAAACATGGATTCGTTCCTTTGGGCTAATCAGAAACAATCCACTTTCTGGAATTCCCGGCTCTAGACATAATTAAGCAGAGAGTGGTGTCAGTGGAAGTGGGAAAGGGGTGTGTTCAGGGACGTTAATCTCGTGGTGGCATGGAGCAAATGTGAAAGTCCTTTGATCACTGTAAAGTTCTACATAGAGGGACCTCCCAGCCTTTAGGGTCCATATGTGCAATTTTATTAATTTCTTCAAAGGTGAACGGGCTCCCAGGGCCAAAGCTCCTGAGAGGCGGGTTTGTGAAGCTACTTGATCACTTTACTGCAGGGAAACAACTGCCTCAAAACTGCGGCTGTTTGCCTGCTCGGGGAAGTGCTCCGGAGACCAAATCAAAGGACAGGAGGTTACTCAGACTTAAAAACAAAGGGAATTGATTATTCATCAGGGATTTTTCCATTGATCTCGGGCAGGCTGATGAATTAATTACCCTTTTCTACGGGAAGATTTTTCTATCTGAATATCCAGCATTATATGTTTGGAAACAGAGCATCCTGTTCTCAGAGCTGTGCAAATATTTAGTGAATTCTTCCTCCCCAGTCCCTGCCGCCCTCTAGTCCGCATTTTCCTATCTAGAGGGCAGTTGTATCTGGAAGGCATCGTGGCGTAGAGGGAGGAGCACAGCTTGAGAGTTAGACAGACCCGGGATCTAACTCTGCCACGTAAGGCCTTTCGGGTGTTTGCCAGATTATGTGTCTTCTGTGTCCCGGGCTCCTCCTCTGTCAAACAAGTAATCATCTCTACGTTTGCAGGGCTCATCGACGTGATATAAAGTGTGTGATGAAGTGCCTGGCCTATGGCTATTTAGTGCAAGGTTACAAATGCGTACAGTAGCTGAGGAAGTTCACTAGCACAGACAGAACATTACACACTCACAAGTGAGACAGAGGTAGTTATTATTGCCGTAAATACCATAGCCTGCTAGGAAAAAATATTATTGAATAAAGTCCAATTTTCCTTTTTTAATTTCAGTCGTATTACAATTCTTTCTTCTAGATACGTCTTGGTTGTCCTGACATAACTTTGTTGCCCAAGGACATTTTGGCAGAAGGCTAAACTCATCCATTATGAAGTGTTTTTTACGGTTTATAAAGCAACCATTCCCTGACCTCATTCCAGCGTCATCCTACCTGCCCCTCATACGCACTCATTGTTTTCTATTTATGTGGACATCTGCCTTCTCTTGGATTGCTGTCCGGCATAATCTCACATCGTTCTGCCTGGCTTTGCCTAAGGGTCTCACCAAGGCACTCTCCTGTTTACCCAGCCCCTCCTCCCGGTCACACCCTTGCCAGTGATTTGTTAATGACTTGATTTCTTCTCCACTTTCCCTGCCTAAATGAAGGGGTTCTAGACTCTACTGAGTAGTCCTGTGTAAACTATTCTCTCTAAATCCTGGCCTTGTCACCAGGTGCCTAGCAGAAGGATGGGGCCATTGACCAAAACAGTTGAGGTCAAAGGAGGAACTGACCAGGTGAAAAAGTTAAGTGTGATCTATAAGACAGTAGTGTCACGGTTCTCAACCTGTGGGTCGCGACCCCTTTGGCGGTCGAAGGACCCTTTCACAGGGGTCGCCTAAGACCATCCTGCATATCAGATATTTACATTACGATTCATCACAGTAGCAACATTACTGTTATGAAGTAGCAACGAAAATAATTGTATGGTTGGGTCACAACACGAGGGACTGTATTTCAAGGGCCAGAAGGTTGAGAACCACTGCAGTAGTGTAAGTGTAGGTGGTATTTAGGTGGTTAGAGATAAGGGACTAGAACTCTAGTTTGGAAATCTATGTGTGTTTTTTCTCTATTGCTGGAAGATAACGTTTGTTCTTCAGGTATTAATTCCTTCAATGTTTAGTGAGCTTATGCTGTTGGCAGGTACCATGCTAAGCACTGGGAGTACAAAATGCGGGATTTTGGATCCTTTAAGGCATTCTTCTCTGTAGTATTAAAAAGGTGTGCCCATCTGTGTACATATATCTACTTATTTATCCATAGCCTAATAGATAGCTCCAATTGAATTGCCAGAATATGAAATGTGAGCATTGAGCCCGGAAGGAAGGATGGAAGTGAGGGGGACCAGCTTTCTGAAGCGTATTAGCCCTCTACCTGAGGCACTTATCTGAGTCCCAGTTGTCTCATTTGTAAACTAGAAACGCTGGGAAAGAGGCAGTGTGTTCAACTTGCTCTCCTGTAGAATCAAATGGCTCAGCAAAGATTCCAGAAACATTTGACTTTAAATGCTTTTGAAAGGTGTGATAAAAATATGTGTGCTTCAGTAAATGTATTTTCTACCTAGACTTCGCCTCATCAGGAGAGCCTCATTGTGCCTGACCCAAGCGTGTAAATAAATGTTACAAACTTGGCCCCAAAGTTACCAATTTGACTTAGCTGTTTAACTGAAAAATGCACCAGCAGATTAATAAAATATTGCTTTTTCCGTTTTACTTATTGTGTTTCATGCAATATTTTGCTTGACCAATAAATTCTGCTATTAAGGAAGTTTCCATCCCTAGCCTGCACCTGCAATACCCACCTCACTTCTAAGAAGCTAGGAGTTTTATGAATCATGTACTAAAAGTGATTTTTACCTGAATTCATCAGAGTGGATGGTTCTTTTCTATTTAATGGCTTATTGAGATGTAATTCATAACATACCGTTCATCCATATACAGTGATATTAGTGTATTTACAGAGTTGTGCAACTATCATCGCAATCAATTTTAGAGTACCTTCACCAAGTCAAAATGAATCCCTACCCCTTAGCAGCATGTCATAACCATCCCGACCCCCACTTCCTAGCCCAGCCTCAGTCTCAGCAACCACTTACTTACTTTCTGTTTTTAGAGATTTGCAATTCTGGACATTTCATGTAAATGGAATTGTACAATAAGTGATCCTTTGAAACTAGTTTGTTTCTCTGAGCATAATAGTTTAAGGTTCATCTATATTGTAGCAAGTTGTCAGTACTTCATTTATTTTTATTGCCAAACTAGAGGCCTGGTGCATGACATTCGTGCATGGGGGAGGGGGGGGTCATCCCTCAGCCCAGCCTGGGCCCTCTCACAGTCCGGGACAACTCAAGGGATGTCCGACTGCCTGACATACAGTTGGGACCCCTCGCTCCTTACTGCCCACCTGCAGTGGAGGCAGGAGAGGCTCCCGCCAGCACTGCTGCTCTCACCAGCTGTGAGCTGGATTCTGGCTGAGCAGCGCTGACCACCAGGGGGCAGCTCCTGCATCGAGCATCTGCCCCCTGGTGGTCAGTGCATGTCATAGCGACTGGTAGCTCCACTGTCCGGTTGATTTGCATATTAGCCTTTTATTATATAGGATGACCTTCCATTTTCTGAACATACTATATTGTGTTATACATTTATCAGTTTAAGACATTTGGTTGTTTCTGTTCTTTGGCTAGTGTGCACAGTGCTGCTATAAACATTTATGTACAAGTGTTTGCATGGACATATGTTTTTTTTTATTTCTTTTGGGTATGTACTCAGGAGGAGCATTGCTGGGTCACGTGGTAACTCTGTGGTTAATCATCTAAGGGCCTGACAGGCTGTTTCCATAGCTGCCACACCATATGCATTCCCACCACCTGTATAGCGTTCCAGTTACTCCACATTCTCACAAACGCCTATGATTATCTGCCTTTTTCATGTGAGTCACCCTCCTGGGTGTAGAGTGGCACCGTATTATGGTTTTGATATGCATTTCCTTTAAGTTACAATAAAGTGGTCAGCTCTTGAAAGACAAGTGTCAGACTGACAAAGACAGAAACTGGGGGAAAGTAGAGAGGGAGAAAGGGGATCGGGGTGGAAATGTAGAAGTCAGTTGCTTAGAAAACTGGCCAAGAGACAGGACATGGTAGGCAGGACAGTGCTTCAGGGAGCCTATAGTTCTGGATTATGGCCGCGGCACAAGCCTCCGTGGTGGTAAAGTTACAGTCCTTCCTGAAAAGGTAGACTGTGCACTCATCCTCTCACCTGGTGTTACCAGCAGACAGCGGCTTCTTCTGTGTAACCACAGTGGGTCGGCTCTGCTCACTCTTCCTACCACCCCTTTTCCAACTCTGCATGCTCTGGTCGTCCCTGTCACTGTTGTTGACCTTGTATTTCCCTTCACTGAGAATGACTTCCCCCCTTTCCTCTCCGCCCTACCTCATCTTTAACACTGGGACACCCACACCGCCTGCTCATTGCAAACCCATCTGACCTCTGGGACAGCACTGACAGCACTTGGGGGGTTTGCACCCCTCAGCTCCATACTTAGTGATAATATTGTCTTGCATTGTTTGCATTATTGGGTGCATGACTTCAGGAATCCATGTTCCTTACAGGGAAAGAGGGGTCTATACCACTTAATATCACCTATCACACCGCAAACACAATAGGTGCTTAGTGCACATTCATTGAATTACATAAAAGTCTTATTCTTCTGTTTCCATCTAAACACTTAGGTTTTCATAAATGCAGACAGCTTCTCACTGGCCTTAGGAAAAACTACCATTCTTATAAATTCATTAATACAAAACAAGACTAAGAGTTTGTATTTTCAGATAAAAATAAGTTTCTTTTCAGATACGATGACATTTACAGTTATAACATTTTAGGGCATTGAGCATTTATGAAGAATTCTGGGGGAACCCATGTCCACTTATTACAGTCAGGGGATCTTTTCTCTATGGGAAATTATTTTTCAAATTTCTGTCTGTGTGTTGTCAAAGTCAGAAGCATCATGTTGATGTGAGGTGGCGTTTTCCTCCACATGTTAGAACCCCAGGGCAGTGGGGGTGGGGTACTGCATTTAGGGATTCTGTTGTTGAGTTGTCCTCAAGGTTAGTTTTTTAGAACATTCTACTCCACTTCTGTCCTTGAGCTCTCAATTCGAAATTAGAGATGGGCAAAGTCAAGCAAACAAGGCAAAGGTTAATATGGGCAGGCTAATAGGAAACAGATGGGGCTTGTCAGCCTGAAGTGAGGTCCCGCCAGAGCCTGCCCTTCGGAGACCAAGACTGCTTGAACTGGAAATTTGACCAGGACGGGACTCCCTAAGCAACCTTGCCTCAGGACCCCTCCGCCGAAAGGGAGACAGAGTTCAGAGAAAGGTGATGGGTGAGAAAAGGGCCGAGAAAGCACAGTTACCTATTGGGTTACCTCAAAACTGCAGATTTCTAATGTAGCAAATAAAGCAAATGTGAATGATTTCATGAGCCCATGTGGACAGGTCTACAGCTGGGAAGGTGTCCTGGAAAAGACTATGTCAGTAGTTCCACAGAAATGCATCCACACTGGCTGAATCCCAGTTTTAAAATAATTCTGAGGATGAGGGGACCAATTATGAGTAGCTGGAATGTAGGATAAAATAATTATTTAGACTTTGTTATAAAACAATGCAATTTATTTTATTTTTTAATACAGCCTTTCATAAATTTTTTAAACATATATTTTTATTGATTTCAGAGAAGAAGGGAGAGAGAGAGAGTGAGAGAGAGAGAGACAGAAACATCAATGATGAGAGAGAATCATTAATCAGCTGCCTACTACATGCTCCCCACTGGGGATTCAGCCCACAAGCCAGGAATGTGCCCTTGACCAAAATCAAACCTGGGACCCTTTAGTCCTCAGACCAACACTCTATCCACTGAGCCAAACTGGCTGGGGCAAATTTATTTTAAATGGTAAGCAAATTATATATTGGAGAGTTTCCAGATTCTGGGATACACTGGGGCCACAGATTATTGTGGCTCACATTTTTGGGTCAACTTTTCAGCAGCTTCTTAGGCTGCCTCTAGAAATGGTAACTGTGGAAGGCTGGCTACAAAGTGGAATCAGAGTACATGGGATTGCTAGGTGGCAAGCAGGGGGGACAACATTTATTGAACACCTGTTCTGTCCTAAACATTTTGCTGGACACATGATAGATTTACTTGCCCAGTCTTTTCAGTGACCTTGTGCCTTTTTTTCTTTTGATTCTTACTTTAAATATGATGAAACCAACACTCAAGGAAGTGAAAGAACCTGACCTATTCATACATCAAGTAAATGGTGCAAACACAGGGAAACTGGGTCCTTTTGATTCCCCAGCTCTTGGAATGTTTTTTTCCTCTACACTTTACTATATATAGTTCAGGTGCATTGCTAGGGAGACAAATTCTTTATATTGATCAAATGCCTGTTGCTTTTACTACAGAAAATTAATTTAAAAAAAAAGAAAATCCAAAATAGCAGAAGTTACTTGTTTTAAATAAATTCAATCCATAATTTGCTGTTTTTAGCAATTACCTGCTTCTTTCATTGTTTAGATTTGACAACATAAATAGATAATAAACATAAATATAATGATTATATTTCATTACTTTAGCTGTATTTTAAATGGTATATTACTGTGTCACCAAAAGTGGATATGTATTATACATTTTGTCTAATATTACCTGCACATATAGCCTTCAATATGTCATTCTATCACTTTATTAAATTACCAGTCCACATTTAAACACATATTTATGACTAAATTCTAACAGAAATCAGAATTTGAGAGACAACATTGATTTAGAAAATGCCTTCATTCAAATTTTTCTACAAATGGTCTTTAGAAATGTATTTTAAATTTCATTCTAATGAGACCAACTTAGAGTAAATCTTAATGGGCCAGAACAAAATAGATTCGGGATTGATTTTTTTCCATAAAATATGCAAAGCCGTATTTTTAGATAGATTTTTTCCTCTGCAATAGAGCTCCTTTTCTTTAACAATGAACTTATCTAAAATGTTTCTTTTTTCAGATTTTACTTAGATTATAATATAATTAATGCCTAAGAATCGCCAAGATGGATGCAAAATACAGAGAAATTTTAGATTCTAGACCAGATGAACTTTAAGCCAGTGTTTTGCCTGTAGCTGTTCTCAAGAATTATATGCATGTTTTACTACATTTGAAGTCGTTTTGAGGCTGGATTCATCAGAATATTATAATTTGTTAAGCAGTATAGCCATGCACAATTGTTACAAGCCCGTCCACTGTTGGGCTCCACCCCCTTACTTCATGTGTTCACTAGGACATCTGTGCCAGGCGTCCCTCTACAGCTTTCTCTTTTGCTTGCTTCTTGTTAGTCACGAAGATACATACTGTGCCAGGCCCTAGGCTGGTTTCAGCAGCTATTTATTTAGATTGTGTGAACTGGAGCTGAACTTGAACCCAATTAATAGCAACTGAACTTGAACAAACTGATATGAAATCATTACAGGCTCAGTTCCCTGGTCCATTATCCCTGAAGAGATCATCCGACAGCACTCCAGGTGCCTTTTCTATGCCAAAACTTGGTGCAGTGCCCAATCAGAAAGTGCCGGGGGGATTAGAATTCGGTTGCATCGGAGTTAGCTCATTACCGCATCTGTGATCGCGTTCACGGAGAGGAGAGGTGCTGATCCCACTGGGCGGGCCGGCGGAGAAGGCTTTGTTTTCGACGCCATCTGGCACATGGTTGGCACTCATTAACACAGCACAATGTTGATTAAAATAATCATTGTCCAGGGCAGCAATGCTGCCTGGACAGGTCCCACCTTTGGCCTCCACGCCAAGAAAATGGAAGAAAGGAAAAGAGGAGGCGTTGCCTCTGGTAACTGTGGTCCCTGGGTTTGCATCATTGTTGGTGCCTACACTTCCCCAGATCATCTACTTTACATACATTTTCATATTTATTGTTAGCAGCAGTGTTGTTGTTTTTGTTTGTTTGTTTTTTGTCTGGCTTTTGGGGGGGAAGGGGGGATGCCCTATGCTACACTGTAGCCACAAACATTTTGCTAAAGGACATTCTATGCAGTGGTAGTTCTTTCGCAAGTTGAATGAAATATATTTGAGGGTTTTAGGTTTCCTCCTTGAAAGAATGAATGAATGGATTCAACCATTCAGGGGTTGAGTAAGACTGCACTGTCCTTCCTTAAGAAAACGAATGTGGATTGACATCAGCACACCCAGGACCTGGCCTGTCAGGGTCTGCGTTGCTTTGTTCCCAGGAGTCTCCTTGGAAGGCTGCACTGTGCATGGGGACAGGCACGCAGGCTTTCCGAGGCAGCGCTTGGGTTTGAATCCCACTTTGACCGAATGCTAGATGTCTGGCCTGGGGCAAATCACTTAACTGTCCCTTGGTGTCAGTTGTCTTAGCTCTGCAGTGCGGTAAAGTCATCCTCAAGCTTTAGAATTGCTGTGAAGATTAAGAAGCACACAAAACACTTAGAACTGTGCCTGATGCTTGGTGAGCTCTTGATGAGGTTAACTATGACCATGTATGCATCGCCATCACTTTCTGCAGGAGTTCATGCTTCCTTAAAAATGTACGTCATATCTATTTACCCCTCCCCCCCGCCCAATGATAGGACCTACCAACCATGGTAATGGAGGTGGTGGTTAAGTAGGCATTTGTGCAGATATGTTGATCAACTCTTTCTTATAAGACAATATGATTTAATTCCTTGTCATGGTGGAGCAAGGTGAAAAACCAATGGACATGGTTCATTTCCCTATAGGTGTGTGATGACGCATTGATACTGTGATAGGTAATGAAGCATAGCGTTTGCTTCCAGAGCAGGTTATGCATATATCACTCTGCAGAAGTTCAATGCTATAGGCAGGCGTTATCACTAATGATCATGCGATTTTCTCCGGTTGTGGAACCACGAACAGCTTATCCTCTGGCAACCTAATGATTTGTGTCCTGTGATGCTGCGTGTAACTAGGGTTTTTCGTTCTGTTATCCGTTCGGTCTGTCGAAAAACCTTCAAGAGACTGGCTTTCTGCAGCAGCGTTTAAATACCATCCATTCCACCCAGAGAAGATGACAGGCATGGTAGATGCAAGGGGAAGATGAAATGCATTCGGTTTAACTAGCGGCACTAAAGGGGCTGCGTCGCGCTTTGTATTGTTGCTGTTTATCTTCTCCCCAGCAGCGGAATATTGAGCTTCCCAGGCTGTGACTCTGGTCTTAATGCCGAGTTTGGGTCGGGCAAGAGTGTGTTCAGTCTGTGACACTTAGATAGCAAAGGCAAACCGCTCAGGGCCGTGCGTCAGGAGTTTCTGCGCGCCAGCGATTGCATGCTGGTGGCTCACGATCAGGGGGATTCGCCGCGTCCCTTAGATGGGCCTGTGTGGCAGCGTGTTCCTTTTGGGCTGCTCTCGCTGCCAACATTGTCAGTATTTCTCCCCCAGGCCTATCCATATGACACATGCACAGTGTCCTTCAGCTGTGCTAAATAGCTAACTGCTAACATCACGGATAACTGTCATTATCTTAGAGTTGTTTCCCACCGCTCCCTTGAAGAATGGCTGGGAGTAAAGAACTGTTTCATTGTGTGTGTGTGTTTTCTTAATTGAGACTCTGTGACTGTTGACTGAATTCGTGCCACGATGCTTTCTCGGGTGGTCTGGTGTCCAGATTTCTGCCTTGGTTCAACTGTGCACACACATGAGAATCAGCAACGAGATGTCGTGTTTTCGGTGTTTCTGTATCCATGGATCAGACATGTGAAAAGTCAAAAGCCTCTTTAGGTTTGGCCCTGAGGCCCACAGGTGACCCTACTCCACATCCCTTACCGGTCACCACCCACCCTGACTCCTCCCCACCCACCCTGACTCCCCATGACATACAGACACTTGGTATCTGACCTTCTAAATCGAATCAGGACCCTGTGCTGCTGAGTTGTCATGTAATTCCTGTCTACCCTGGTTCAGATCCTCCCGTATCCCTGCATGACTGCTCAACCTACACCTGGCCCCATTCTTTCACCAATTGAACATTTATTCAGTGCCTGCAGTATGCCAGAGCCTGGGCATACAGCAGGAAGAGAGAAATAAGACTTCTGCTCACAAGAAGCTTTCATTCTGGCTGAGTCAGGAATTATACACGTAAACAGATGCCCGGAATATTTCTGACAGTAACATTGCTATGAAGAATGATAGACAGGTTAAAGGAACAGAGACTGGGAGAGGAGAGGGGAGGGCAGAAGACCATTCAGAGCAGAGGGCTCAGTGGTACAAAGGTGCATGGCATTCTGGAGGCTTTTGGGAAGATCCTGAGCCATAAAGGAGGCTGTTGGCTGGGATGTAGTGAGCATAGGGGCAGGGAGTCAGGTGAGAGGGAAGCGACAAGGCCTGAACACGTAGTCTTACAGGTCTTGGTAAAGAGTTGATTTTCTTCTAATGGAAATGGTCAGAAATGAGGATTTAAAACAGGAAAGTACTAAAATTTGATTTCAGAGTCTCTGTTCCACCCCTTTGATTTAAGCTTGATCTCCAGTACAGGAGTTCTAGCCCCTATCTCAGCTCCTGCCTTATGTTTTTGGCATTTAGTTTTTGAAATGTTTACAAATATGCGCACACTTGGTTCTCATTATTTTGCTCTGTCTACCATATGGACCAGCTTTTTTGTTGTATCAGAGCCTTCCTCCACTCTCCACCATTCCCCAGCACCACCTCTCACAGCCCCGCTCCTGGAACCCAGCAGAGGGGAGCCCTCCACACAGGGGTCTCCTGCCTGGTCCCTGCCACTTCCTCCCTCATCCTGTAAGTCTTTTTCTCCTGTGGGTGGGTGGAGAGCTCTTCTAGGGTAGTCCCTTTAACTTATTCATCTAAGTTCCCCCAACTTCTACCTTGGTGCCTTGAACAAAGTAGGAGGTGGTTGGTGGGTTGGTGGGTGGGTGGGTGAGTGGATGAATGAATATGAATACTTACAGATATGTCAAATCTCCTGTGAGGCCCTCCCCAACAGTTACCATTGCAGTTCTCCCTTTTGGGTATCTTTAGTGACATGGTCATGCATTATTGTGTCAGTCTCTTGAGAGCTCTTGCGGGGTCAAGGACCTTGTCATATTGATCTTTGTTTCCCCAGGATTTAGCCCGGTTTCTAGCAAGGAGCACGTTCGCAGTAAGTGCTTGAGAAAAATAATGTTAAACAGGACATATAGCTCCAAAAACAGAAGGGCTCTGGAGGTAGATCAGCAGACTCCCTCCTGGGCTACATATGTTTCCTTAAAGAGCGTGTCATCCCCAGACACTTCCCAAGCCGGTCAGGGTTGCAAGGTGCTGTTTAGCATCCTCCCGTAAGGCAGATTTAGACCTGTTTTTCCCCAAAACACTTTTGACCATGACTCAAAGCAAGAGAATGCATTTTACAATGCAACCCAGAACACACATATGTAACTAGCTATTCTATAAAACAAAGCATATCTTTACCATGTGTAGCACAGTTTGATATTTCCTACACCATTCCCAGTATAGAATTCTGATCATGACTCCTTAAATCAGTGGTTCTCAACCTTCTGGCCCTTTAAATACAGTTCCTCATGTTGTGACCCAACCATAAAATTGTTTTCGTTGCTACTTCATAACTGTAATGTTGCTACTGTTATAAATCGTAATGTAAATATCTGATATGCAGGATGGTCTTAGGCGACCCCTGTGAGAGGGTCGTTCGACCGCCAAAGGGGTCGCGACCCACAGGTTGAGAACCGCTGCTTTAAATGGATTTCAAGACTTGGGAATGCGTTCCAACCCACGGAATGAGAAAATTCTGTTTTCAAGGATCCAGAGATTCTCCTGCGGTGACCTTCAGAGAAAGCAGAGTGAACTCTACTTGGTTCCCGGGATGCCTGGGCACACTCTATTAGTGGTTGAATATTTGCACAAAACTAGCAGTGACCCTGTGGCAACCAAAAACACAATCCTTCATTGACAAACCCTTAGATTGCGTACTGAGACACCTTTGGAAGTTAGGATCAAATTGTTCGAATGCTGAGAAGTTGTTGGCAGTAGGTCTCCTCCTCGTCACTCAGCCCACCACGCTTACATACAACACTGCGAATGTTTTATGTAAATGTGTTGCTTCTAACATGAAGTCTTGGGCCCACATAGATACAGGGAACTTAACATTTCCTCTGCCAATATGTTTATATAAATATTGCCGTCGTTAAGCATGCTCAAATAGCAAAACTATTTCAGTCCTTTTATTTCTTTAAGACTAATTTAAATCTGAACATTAAAAGACTGTTTGATACCATATGTTTGTTTTAGATAGGAAACAAAATCCATTCTAAACATAAGGGTTCATGAAATCTGTATTTTAAACATCAGGGCTTATGAAATTCATCTCTAGCGTGGAAGCCATGGTAGATGCTCTGTGGCCATGGATTCCTCCCATCTTCCTGTGTCTTACCCTTCCTAATGCAGTGTTGCTGCTCCTCCCATGCAACGGGAGAGGGTATTTTCTCACCCTTTGCTACAAAGTGTGCTCATAAGCTTTGCTAACAATCCAATGTTTGCTTGGTAGTAAGTCTTATTGTGGCATTTAAGTCTAGTCTGACCATGTAAGAGCTATGGACAATGAGTATCAAAAGGCTTTGTGAAAATATTGGCTAGACTTCAAGAACACAACCGAAGAGTGACACAGGCTAGAAAGATAACCATCACACATCCCAGGAAGCTTCAAGTACATGACAGAAACAGATGAAATGATTTAGCAATGTCACTGCACATCTGAGCATTCAACTTGTTTCATTTTGAGGCCCAAATACTTCATCTGTAGAGGCAGCTTTGTGTGTGTTTTCCAATCTAGATAGATAAGGAGTAGGAGATGACCTAGACAAGCTTGTACAAAGACAGTCCTGATAGCATCTGAACTTTCATTTTCACTTTAGAAGGGCAGTGCCTCCTCATTCTCTGTCAATCTTTCTTTTACAAACAGCTCTGTGTATTGGTTTGCTGGCCCTGAGAAGACCTGGAGATGAGATTATGGCCCTTCACCTGAAATTAAAGGAACCATTTGACAAGTTCAAATACTGTCTGATTTAGATACTGACCTCTTATCAGCACCTGCAATTTAATGCGTTTCATAGGTGGTAGGTCTATATTGTTAAATTGTGTTCCGTTTCTTGGGGTAGATTGTGCTTTAATTTACTAGTCTGTGACTTC
Source organism: Myotis yumanensis (assembly GCF_028538775.1). NCBI lineage: Eukaryota > Metazoa > Chordata > Mammalia > Chiroptera > Vespertilionidae > Myotis > Myotis yumanensis. Next base: position 12,230,504 of record NW_027223759.1, read on the forward strand.
TTATCAATTCTGTCTACTCATACTATTCAGTTATAATAAATACCAACCTAGTATAATGCAGCACTTATGATTATAATGGGCTTGTGATATAGCTAGATAAAACAGGTATCACTTTCAAGTTAACATACATCTCTTATCTATATATATAAAAGCCTAAGCGACTGTTACAACCAGTCGACCAAATGACCTGTCAGTGCTATGATACGCACTGACCACCAGGGGCCAGACGTTCAACCCAGGGGCTGCCCTCTGGTGGTCAGTGTGCTCCCACAGCCAACCTCCTGCGGCTGACTAACCTCCTACAAACCCTTCCCCCGGCTCGCCAGCCTCGATTGGCCCCGATTGGGACTGGGCAAGATGGGCCCTATCTGTCCTGATTGCCGGCCAGGCCAAGGGACCACATCCATGCACAAATTTGTGCACCAGGCCTCTAGTTCTGGTATAATTTGGTTTATTTCTAGAATCTGTGGGAAAACAGTGATATAAACTTACTTGTTCTGTCTCTTAAAATAGTCATGGATTTCCAATTGTTGTTTAATTTTATTTAAGTTGATTAAAACCCAGTTATTCCTGTGACTCTCAAAAATTCATTTGAAGAAATTATTTTAACTTTAAATCCACACTTGGAATTGTTAGGGGCAAAAATAGAATATTTGGACTAGCTAGAGTTATAAGAAATATTATTCATGCTCTGTTAACCTTAATTGCCTTGTTCTGATTTAAGAAAGGACATTCTAATCTGGCTGAGAGTTGTATGGCTAGGGACCTGGGAGTCAACCTTGGACTTAGGAGTCAACCTTGGAATGTATGTGGTCCATTCTTATTCAATAACTGCCTATTATCATGGAAAAATTAACAATTTTGTTGCCCAAACAGTGGAGTCCATCCCCAGCCTGCATTGCCTACTTTCCATGTCTATATTTCCTACTTCCCCATGGAATCTTTGTCCTACCCAATATAAGCAGCAGGCTTATGGCAGAACAGATTTTTGTGGGTGACCTGCTGCTTTCCCATATTGCCGACATTATTGAAATAAATGCTCATATATGATTAAACCCTGTCTGTGCTTTATTGACTCAAGTAGTGACAGGCAGCCTGGACACCCTGGTTGTCCAGTTACAGCGTGAGCAGGCCCTCTCTGTCCAATGTCTTTTCCTTTGAAAGTTAGAGCTTGAATGCTGTTAGCAAGAGCAGCTTGTCTCTGGAGGAATCATAGGGACGCAATCCAGCATTGTACCTGCAGCCTTTGGATGTTGATGCACATTGGATCTGCTGCCAGGAGTTACACGGAAAAGTCAATAATGATCTGTGGATCATGGCCTCGCTCTGCCCCCGGGAATTAGTCTGTCCGTGTAATGTGCTCCAGCTTGTGTAATGGACATATTTAGTAGTGAGAGAGCAGCCATCTGAAACACCTGGGTGGTCTTTCAGGAAACATTCAGGTGGATTAGATTTCAGTTATCTAATGTGAGGTCACAACGGCTTGGACATCTGGGGCCAGTCCCCCATCACGGCTTAAATATGACCCCTGCCTACCAGATGCATGAGATAAAAGGTGCCTGAGGTCAGTGCTGATCCCTGGGCTCCAGGAGTAGCCATGGGTCAACAAATGAGGTCTCAAGCCACAGTTGCAAATGTTGGAAAAGTCTCCATGCAGGGCCGCACCAGACAGTCAGATTTCCCCCTACTGGTTTATTAGACATGTTCCCTGCCTGTGAAAAATCAGTGTTTGAGTTTTCTGGATTGAGCTTTACTTGATTGACTCTTGTTTAGAATTTTAACTGCTGTTAAGTGTTTCATTACTGTTTCCACATCAGAAGTGAGGGCCTGAGAGGCACATAGAAGACAATATTTGTGGCACACGAGCACTGGCATCAAACCATCTTTTGAGTGTTCCTAAGAGATAACAGTGGCTGCACAGTGCACCCCTTCTTCAGTCTACCAGGGACCTTCCACAATCCAATAAAATGTAGCTGATAAATCATATAGTCTTATGCCAGGATGCCTTAAATTGATGTGTCCATGTTTCTCATCTATCATGAGGGACTCGGTGATTTGAATTTAGTGCTTTGATGTTGTCAGTAATTGTTTGCAACTGTGGGTGAGTGGCCTGAAGGCCTTGCTGGTTTCTCCCTTTCTCATCTTGCAAAGAGCTAGTGAAATCGATTCTCTAAGAGGCTATTCTCAGTTCAGTGGTGGCAGTGCCCAAAATTTGGGGTAAAATAAAGGTTCCGTAAATCCTTGGTACAGACCAAACCACTGCCCTAATGAGCCATCCCATATGAGCTCCATTCTGAATGAAACAATCCTCCCAAGTCTAAACCCCCTTCACTGGACACATATTAGGATCCATCTTATGGATTTTAGGAGGGGATCACTAAAGAAGCTATTGGGCTATCTTCACTTATTTTGTTAGTCAACATTGTTCACATATTCTTAGGTACAAATATCTTTCCAAAATATATTTTAACCAGTTCCTTAAAACTTGAAAAAAAGGCTATATACTAGTAGTGCCCTCCCCCCGCCGCCACACACACACCTTGGACAGGTCATTGCTATTTTAATTAGATTATGTGAATGCTCTCTCAGTGTCAGACCTTCTTATAATGTTCTAACCAGATTTCCTTAGTTCCTCAATCACTTTCTCCTCTTGCCACTTGGTTTATGCCTACTTTCTGGCTGAGCAAGTCTTCTCAGTATCCATGAATGGATGTCCATCTCTACCCTCTAGAACAGGGATGGGGAACGTCTGGCCTGTGGGAAGTATAAGGCCCCAGAAACCATTTGGTCTGTCTCTTCCAAGCCATTAGGGGTGAGTTAATTAAATGTTTGACCAAATACAGCAGGTCAGTTTTTAAGTTGATAATTTTGTGTGGCTCGGGAAAGATGTTATAAATATCCAAACGGACATTGGCAGAGGAAAGGGTCCCCATTCCTGCTCTAAAATCATGTGCCCAATGCCTACTATTAATACCTTAGTCATCATTTTATACTTATTTGTCCATTGCTATATCTTCTGAATTTCAAAATTCTGTTAAAAGATCTTTTTGGCTCTAGCCAGTTTGACACCGACCCTCAGACTGCAGGGTCCCGGACTTGATTCCAGTCAAAGTCATGTACCTCAGTTGCAGGCTCAATGCTCGCCCATGGTCAGGGCATATGCGGGAGGCAACCAATCGATGTCTCTCTCTCACATTGATGTTTCTCTCTCTCTCTCTTTGTCTCCCCCCCTCCCTTCCACTCTCTCTAATAATCAATGGGAAAATATCTCCTGTGAGGATTAAAAATATATATATATCCTTCTGAAGGTTCTTTTCAAGTAAACTCAACTATTCTTCTTCTAATTATTCCATGAGTTGCCATAAATCTTATGAATATAGATTAACCTCGTAAATATCTAGGTTGTAAGACTGTAAACTAGAAAACTGAAAGATCAGCTGATCAGGCAATAGATTCCTTCGTAAACCACCATAATTGACAAGACCGTAGTCAATATTTCAGAGCCTCTACTGGAGTTGTTTAACACTGATGTTGATGTCACTTTTATGCTCATTTATCATTAAGTCAAAAGGGTGATAACATATGCTGCATTGGTGTGAATAGTGTTTGTTTTAAAATAAATGTTGGTGCTGAAGAAAAATGTGTTAGGTTTGAAGAAAAAACAAACCTGACAGTAGCAATGTATTTACAGATTGGGGGGCATAGACACCTTTAAGGGGGGAAAAAGTCCTTGTCTGGGCCACTTCGGGTTCCAAAGATTTCTGAATTTAGAGGTTAATCTTTGTTCCTCTAGCCCTCTTCAGCTCTGTTCAGCATGCAGCTGTTAAGTAACCGATCTGCTAGGGATCCTACGTGGTTCACTAAAATGAGTTGCTTGCTATCACAGTGCTTACAATGTAATGTTACCCCACTGTCCTCCCTCCCCATCACTCTCTCCCTTGTTCCTGTTTAAGAACTTCCTTTATCCCTATCTTAAACACCCACGTTTAGTGCATACCTGTTTCTTATCTATCTCCCAGCTGTCGATACACTCTACAAGATTAGGACCTTTGTGTACTGTATGCCGAGGGATCCAGAGTGTCTAGAACAGTGGTTCTCAACCTTCTGGCCCTTTAAATACAGTTCCTCATGTTGTGACCCAACCATATAATTATTTTCGTTGCTACTTCATAACTGTAATGTTGCTACTGTTATGAATCATAATATAAATATCTGCTATGCAGGATGGTGTTAGGCGACCCCTGTGAAAGGGTCGTTCGACCACCAAAGGAGTCGCGACCCACAGGTTGAGAACCGCTGGTCTAGAAGAATGCCTGGTATAATTTAGGCATCCAGCAAACATTGTTAAATGAGTAAATTAAGGGGATACAAGAAAAATACAACTACACACATGAGACGAAGGAGGATGTGACATAGGCTAAAAAGGTATAGAAGCAGGTCCACACTTTGTGGGACTCTCAATGTATGAAATGTAGAATTGCTATTTAAGAAAAGGAACATACATTTTAAATTAAAAAATACAGAAGTATATATAAATCAACACTTATTTAGAATCATTAAAAATCACAATAATTTAGAAATTTAATAGAGCTAATATTCTAGGGGCATTAGAAATATTAAAAATAATATTTCATTGATGATATATTAATTGATTACATATTAATTTATACTTGAAAATAACTCTTTTATACTTTTTCCCCTGCCACTTTTGACTGCATGTTCTTTAATAACCACTTCCTATGTGATATCAATTTTTGTACATTGGTAAATGGATAATTCGATCTCTGCTCCAGCCTGGTTAGTCAAACTGTTTCTGTTGTTTAACATTGTGATGTGTAAACAGGGGACTTCCAATTGCAGGCTGTTAACCTATGGAACTGCTGCAGGTTGTGTCTTACTAGCACAGGGCTCTATTCCGTGCCGCATTTTCAAGTGTATTCTAGATAGGAGAGAGCTTTCGGTTGACAAGGGATTGGCCAGAACTGAATTATCCGAGTACTGAAATGCATACACTATTATACATCGGGTGAGTAAAATGATTTTCTTTAGACTAGCTTCTGGTTTTGTACATTTCAAATCTTATCTTCCAGGACCCACACCCTTCAGCCAGGGGCAAAAAGAGCACAGTCATTCGATTATGTCACCTGGCCCCGCTTCTTTGTATCATGAAGCTGGGTGAACCAGCACAGTGGGAAATAGGTATATATCTGCATTCCCCACCAGGGTGACTGGCGTTAACTTAACTATACAAAGCAGTGTCTGTGAACCGCAAAAATATAGGCCACTATATTCAAATGAGCTATATCCCCAACTCAATGCCCTCTTAACTGGATCCCAAAAATGCTTTGGGCCATTCTAGGTTCACCCGACAGGAGGGAGAGTGTGATGGAGGGGATGTCAGAGCTGAGGTAGTATTAAGCTACTTGACTTGTAAAGTTTACAGAAGCATAGAATCATGGGATCTTGTTGCCAGGCTCCTCCTGGGATTTTGCAAGGGGCCCTGGCAGACAAGGGTCCCTGAAGTTCTGCTTCGTTAGCTGCACAGCAAATCTGCTTCTGGGTGTCCCAAAGAAGTGAGGTTGTTTATGACTTAAGGAATGGACGGGATTGCAGCAGATGTAGCATCAGAACTTCGGTGCGAGGGTCGGGCTGGTATGCACTGAGGTGGGAGTCTGCGGGGACTCGGAGGCGATGGCAGGTAGTCCTGCTCGACATGGACCACGTGGCCATCGGCGCAGAACAAGCCGCCATCAGAGAGGTAGGTTGGGGGAAACAGTGAGATCCTTGAAAACCAGAACAAGAAAAGGGAGCTTGCCCTGCCCATGTCACGTTCCTTCCCTTCCCCTCCACGGTGCAGGAGCCTGTACTTGGCATTATTGAGACAGGCGTCTTTATCAGTGCCTGTTAAGGTTTTGTTCCCTTTTCAGACTGTGTGCCTTTTAAAGTCCAGGGCCTTTGGTTGTTGTGGTTTGTTTGTGTGGTTTTTTTGTTTTGTTTTGTTTTGTTTTGTTTTATATATAAATCATTTGAATTTTATTCTAACCTAAAATGACCACTGCTGAATTTCTTCAGCATCACTGGAACACATACAGCGAGTTTTGCCCCTTTATTGCTTGTCATTGTTCTTAATGTAACATTTGGGACATAGTTCATGTCCACCATGTGGCATAAACTGTCTGTAAATAGATGAGTAAACTGATAGGGTAAAGTATTTTCAACAACATGAACAATTCTAGGTGTGTACATCAGAACTGGATAAAGTGTGAAAGCTCCAGTAGAAGAAAAAGCAGGCACCCCAGGAATGCGGCAACGCTGCTCCACGGCACGTTGAAGGCATCGCCGTCTTCCGAGAAAAGTACAGTCCCTGATCAAAGTCAGTTAAAAACCCCATCACTTGTTTTTATAGCAGTTGTGCTCCAATTCACAAATAGTAAAATATATTTTATCTTGTATGGGCTCATTCATATCTAGTGTGTTGCTGGTGACAATTCTGTGAATTACCTGCCTTTGCCTGTTATGAACAGGCATGGTTTTTGCAATCCCAAATGAAAGAAAAATGATACTGTTCATCAACTTGAACTTCTTTGCTCCTTTTATGGCAATACTGGGAGTCATTTTCCTAATGGGGTGATATTTAAGACTGAAGTATTTGGACAGCTACAGTTCTGCTGAAGTGGGACTTGGTTTCTCTTGTGCGGTTTCTGCATGGTGGTGTCTGAGAGCCTGCGCAGCTGCTGTGCTCATCAAGGCAGGGCTCAACCCGGCCAGGCACTCCTGCGGTGAAACCCGTCTCCCCTCGGTACTTTGCCATAAATTGTGCCGCTACTGATACCATTACCGAGTTTTTTAAATGGGTCTCCAGATTTCAATGCAGTGGAGTTCGTTAGGCATCATTGGAAAAGCCCTCTCTACCACCCATAAAATCCACATACAAAATAAAACCTGGTTTTCTCCAAAAACAAGTGAGGTGCCCTTTCACGCATCTTTTCTTCTTTTCTTTTTCTTTTTTTTTTTTTTTTATTGTGATATTGACAGGATGCATAGGAAGAGAGTGCTTTCAAGTGATTTAACTCGCCTGTGAGGGAGGCCGTGCGCTCAGGTAGAGGTGCCGGTGCCTGGACAGGCGGGCCACGCATCCTGCCAGATATGCCCATGTGGCTATGGATTCATGTTTGCTTTTGGCTGCTCAGTTTCCACCAGCCTTTCCTTTTCTCTGTACCTTCCACTCAAATCTTTCTTTTGCAACTCTTTAAATGACAAGGATTGCCACTGCTTTAAAGAGATCTCATTCCCCTTCCACACACCTACCCAAATTGAGATTGCAGCCCCACAATTGAAGTGCCAAGTAAATAAAACTGGAGTGGAATCGAGTCCAAAAGACTTAAAAACTTAGTATCTCTGGAACTCCATTTCCTTACTGGCTAGATAATCATGGAGCTGTCTCCTTGTAGGTCCAAAACGGGACTGTGGTGTAGCTCGTCCGACCTGCTCGCTTAGCTGATGCGGAGAGGTTTGGGCCCGGGTCGGGCAGCTTCCTGGAGGCTCCTCCCTGCCAAAGATGCCCGTGGAAGGCACCATGCCTCTGGAAGACATGTCTACATTTCAATGTCCTATTCATTCAATCAATGTCAAATTCATCCCACTGGTGTTGAAGTTCAAGACAAAGGCATTCTTGTAGGTGCTGACTAGTTACACAGTCTATTAAAGACATGTGCTCTATGAAACCAAGGTGCAGCTTCCATATACTATTAATATTGTTAATATGCCGTGAATATTGATTATCTGGTAACTCGTGTTTTCCTATTTATCTCTTCTTAAGTTTATAACACTTTTAGCCATCTGCAATTTATTTTCATCATCAAAGTTAAATAGTTACCAAGTTAGGTGTATTTCAACCGCATGTCCCCGTTCAGACTTACCTTGTCCTAAGCAGCAGTGTCGGTAGAATTGGAAAGAGTGTGTTTTCTTTCTTCAAATCTGTGTTTTGTGATTTGATAATTGAGTAGCACAGAAGTAATCCTTTAGAGTAAAGGCCAATTGAAACCGAAAAGACCAGGATTTCCCCCTTTTTGTAGAGAGACGGTTTCTCCTGTTGCATCCAGTTTTTCTCATTGTCCCTCCCCACCTTTCCCCTAAGTTGCCCTCTGTGGCATTGGTAACCACTCGTCATCCTAAATACCTGTTTCTGCTGCAGATTCTGGGAGAATATAGATCCTGGTTTTCTGTGTTTTGCATGTGATACTGTCGATAGACCTGTTCTGATCCTTCCTCATTTCTTTTCCTTGGTTTACCTCATGTTTGTCTCCACTCACTTACCCTGGATGCCAACATGATTTCCAGTATGAGCTCCATACTCATCTTCATGAATGGCCATTGGAGACTCTGGAGACTGATTTCTTGTGTATATCGAGATATCTTAGATTAAAAGCAAATTGTCCTAACCCTCAGTGGGATAAAGCCAGGTTCGTTGTTTCTTCTGAAACAAATCATAATACTTGCTAAACACTTTCCTATTGCTCACTCTTCCCCAAGCAAGAGATACAAGAATGGTTTTAGGTTTTGGCTTATTCCCCTTCTCATTTCCTTTGTATGTGTAGTCATTGCTGATTTCTCCCATGTTCTCTTCTCATTTATTATTGCATCTCTGCCTGTGACTTCCGGTCCCCATTCCTTTCCTCCCAGTGTTTTTCTTTTATTTTTCTTTGTTTTAATATATTTTATTGATTTTTACAGAGAGGAAGGGAGAGGGATAGAGAGTTAGAAACATCAATGAGAGAGAAACATCGATCAGCTGCCCCCTGCATGCCCCCTATTGGGGATCGAGCCTGCAACCCAGGTACATGCCCTTGACCAGAATCCAACCTGGGACCCTTCTTCAGTCTGCGGGACGACGCTCTATCCACTGAGCTAAACCGGTTAGGGCTCCTCCCACCTGGGACCCTTCTTCAGTCTGCGGGACGACGCTCTATCCACTGAGCTAAACCGGTTAGGGCTCCTCCCAGTGTTTTTCCAGCCTCACTTTGCTTGAGGCCTCTTGCTTCTTACAGATGCCTTGTCAGCACATTAACTGGGACCCTCCTAGAGCCTCCAGGTATCAGTCATCCTAGACTCAATGAAATAGCCCTGATATTGATGTCATGCTGGCCTTCCAATGTTGCTCAGGAAAATAATTATCTACCTTTAAATAAATCTCTGCTCTTACGCACCATACAACTCAGAACATGTGCCTTTGTGATGTTTGATAGGAGGCTCATGTTTGAAGTCATTGTTTGTTTTCTCTGCAGCATCGCAGGGATGATTCTTCTGGACCTTGGCAGTCTGTGTGACTGCCTGTCTTTCTGAGACATCTTTCCAAACGCCCAATACAGAATTTCATGTATAACACGTTGCCTGTCATTTCAGCCAACTCCATCACAAGCATCCTCTAAATGTAGAATAATCATTGAGGTGTGTGTGTGTGTGTGTGTGTGTGTGTGTGTGTGTGTGAAAGAGAGAGAGAGAGAGAGTGAGAGAGAGAGAGAGAGAGACTTTATAGCGAAGAGACAGAAACTTGTTTTATATAGATAACTTACATTTGTGTCGGCCTTTCTATCTTGTGTGATTCACTGATGTACCAATTTGAACCTTTTAACTAGTTGCTGCCTCTTTCAAATTTCTTTTCCTCAAAATGGATTAGATGATCTTCCTATGGGGTGCCTTAATTTCATTTGTAGGGGACATTGGACAAGTATCTGTACCCGCTTTGATTCTAATTTTACTATCATTAAAATGGTGACTGCTTCAGAACTAGAAAATGTGCCGTCATTCGTAGACACCTGGGAACGGAGGCCAGTGCTAGTGGCTCTAGGCTTGGGAGACCCTGATGAATGTAGCCATCTCCTTAAAGGGAAGAATATGAGAGTGTGAGTAAATTTCTCCTGAGTGTAACCTAAGTCCAGAAATCACATGAGCGTTGCTCCAGAAAGAACGGAACTTCTGCAATGAGGGAAGACCCTATTTGTAGGGGCAGAGTCGCCAGCCTTACACTCCTAATCAGAAACTCCTGTGTTTGGAGGGACATGGCTTCTCTTTGGCTTCCATTAACTTTCTGAGCGTCTGGATAAATAAAATGGGACTGGATCCAATCTATAGTGTGTGTGTTCATTGGTTCAGGATCAATAAACCATACACCAACTCCCAGAACACTGCACTTGCTAAATGTACTAAATGTTCTCTGTCCTCACATCTCCTTTTTTTTTGTTGTTGTTAACCCTCACCGAGGATATTTTTTCCATTGATTTTTAGAGAGAGTAGAAGCAAAGGTGAAAAGAGAGAGAGAAACACAGATGTGAGAAAGACACATCAATTAGTTGCCTTTCACACGCACCTTGACTGGGGCTGAGGATCAAACCTGCAACCCAGGTACGTGCCCTTGACTGGGAACCAAACCTCCCGAGACCCTGGGGGTGCGCAGGGTGGACACTGTAACCACTGAGCACACTGGCCAGGGCCCCACATCTCTTTCTGTAAAAGATAACCTAGAGTAAGCACCATGACTACTCATCTTATTATCTCCTTTTCTTAGTGGAGTTCTTATATATCATGAGACCTCAAAAGTTAACTGTGTGGAAAAATATAATGCAGTTGTCTGTGTAGGACTTTGTGCTTTGAAGTGCCTAACATTTCTTACTTTACGTGGATTTTACAGCCACTGGCTTTTAAACTATGAATGTGAGCGATACTGCTATTCTCTTGAGCTGAAGTGAGGACTTTTGCCTCTAAAATCTAAGAGTCTTTTCTCAATTAACTGAAAAATACCAATGAACAGTCTATTTTCTTTTTCCATGTTTGAACTATCTTCCCACACCATCATTTTTTTTCTTAAAAGCTTTGATTTCTATAATAAGGCTATACCTGGTTAAGCAAAGAATTCTGTTCTATTTTAATTTGCGTATTATTCCATGAAAATTACCTTGACTTCCAGGTTCAGCTTTTTGAGCAGATAACACTGTTTACAACAATAGCAGGTACCATTCCTCCTTTTTATTGGGGAAGGGGGATTTCCTGCGTGAAAATTACATACTAGGCCGTGTATATCCACCTCCCATGAAATCTGTGGTGTTTGGTTATTACCGGGTTTTACATGAGGAGACTGTGTCACTGAGCAGCTCATTGTCAAAGAGCCACCAAAGGTGAAGCTCAGTCTATTTGACCCCAAACCCACGGTCCTCTCCACTGAACAACACGTGCTAGTTCTTAGTGCTGGTTTCTAATCTTACTGATAGGTTATAAGCTCCTTCATTGCAGGGGTTAAGTAATTTCCTCCTCCTCCCCCAGGAGGTCCCATAAAACCAGATTAGTGGTTTTCTTCTTAATTTAGTTAGTCTTGCTTGTGAGGTGTGCCATTTTCTCTATTACACATGCCCAAGGACTGGCCCAAATCATCGTCAGCACTTCAAATTACACGCCTCTGTTCTATATTTTCTTTGTCTTTAAGTCAGGAACTTAGTCTGGTCCTGACAACCACCTTCAAATGGGCCTTGGGCCATTTAAAAAATAAGTTTTAAACAGCCCAAGCAAGGGCTGTTTAAAACTCCCTGCGATAGCAGCTCGTATTTAAAGATGCTCATTGTTAATTCTAATATGAAATGATTTGTATGTGTTACTAACACGTTAAGACAGCAAACGAAAAGATGAGAAGGCAACTCAATAGGAGACATTGATGTGTGGAATGCAGAAAAAGTAGAGAAGAAAAAAGCTTACTCCTGATGAGTTGCATGTTTAAGAAAGACCCAACTATCTCACACTTGTTTACGTCCCGAATGGTTGGGACCCTGACATTGAGCTCGGCTGTCTTCTTCGGGGAGATACACTATAATACTACTGTGAACTGATGGAATACAGAGGCCCAACTACATGTTATAAAATTGTCTTCAATGATTACACTTTGTTATTAAAACAGCCAGTATTGACAAGTAGTGAGGAGTCTTAGTAGGGTCCTTAAAATTGAAGAAAAGCTATCTGGCATTGCTTCTTTAAGAAAAGTATACTTCTCACACAAGAAAAATAACAGGTCTATTTTCATGGGCACACACACACACATACACACACACGCACACATATTATGTACATATTCATATACTAGAGGCCCAGTGAACAAAATTCATGCATGGGTAGGGTCCCTAGGCCTGGCCGGCAATCAGGGCTGATCTGTGGGGTGACCAGCAGGGCGATCAGGGGTGCTCTGCTGGCACCCACCTTGGCTGGCCTGGCGCCGCCCACTCGCTGGTTTGCCCTCGGCCTCCAGTGCTGGTTGCCTCCCTCTGTGGGGTGATTGGTGGGGTGATTGGGGGGACAGGGAAGGCCCGCTGGCACCTGCCTTGGCTGGCCTGAGGCCTGCAGACTGGGGTCAGCTCCTGCATTGAGAATCTGCCCCCTAGTGGTCAGTGCATGTCATAGTGACCGGTCATTCCGCCCTTTGGCGGATTTGCATATTAGGCTTTTATTATATAGGATATGTATATGACTCAGCTGAAATCACAACATAACTAAAATTGTCATTCCCTCACATTTTTGTTTCTTTGCCTCTAAAACAATTTCCTTTTTGACCTCGGTATATCATGGTGGTTTTACCTGCTTTTTGTCTGTTTGTTATATTTTATTTATTTGTTTTTCTCCAATTTGACGTGCAGTGTACCGGTCTGTTTTAAATGCTTGAAAACAGGCATTTGCCCCGTTTTCTTCTTCGTTTTAAAGATAGCGGGTTACTTCTGAGGGTATCACATTTAGACTGACTTGCTCACTTCAAGTTCATGGTAATCCAGGGCTTCACCTGAGAAGCAGTCAGTCTTCAGTTTACTGAAGGAGGGAACGTACAGTGGTACAGGACTGGGACTCTGAGGTCTTCAGAGTTGATGGTACTTTGTATTACTTCTGCTTTTCTTGTTTTTAACAGTTTCATTAGAGAACACAGGTGCTATTGCTATGATACTTGCTTGAGAAAAATTTTAGATGGAGATAGAGAAGGTGAGGAATAATGTAGTCAACTGTCTATTAATTAGAAATAAATAATCAAATGTGAACTTGGACTTGATAATACCTTTTGATATGGTGTTTCATCCTAAGTAGCATGATAATTTCTTACTGTAAAATAAGTTATTTTATTAAAAAGCAACATTTTTTCTAAACAAGGATGAAAGTATTGGCAAGTCTAGGTTTCATACACAGAATAAGAATGTTGGAAAACATCGAAAAACCTGATTTATAAATAGTTCCAAATAGATTTACTTATTATTACTGTGCCATAAAAAATGAAGTATGGAAAATTTTTATTTTAAACTGCAATAGCTTGAAAGAGTTGGGGAATTAGTTTCAGAATATTGATTAACAGGGAATTGCATTTCTACTGTTTTCCACTTTTTTTTCCCCAAAAGTACACAAATAAAAAGTTAATTTTTATATGAGAGCAATTTTAAACCACAAATGGATTTTTTTTTTGAGAGTTTCCTCTATTGTGGCCAATTTTGTATGAAACAAATTATTTTAGGCCTAATTGCAAGCAGAATAGTTAGGCCGCTAGCTCTGCTAAGGTTGAATTTCATTTGAACTTTCTAATAGTATGATCTCTCTTTTCAGAATTTAATAACTGACTCAAATATTTAATAGTGGGAGCTTTCATTAAATTAAAAAGAAATCAGGATATATTTTTAGAAGATGTAACTTATTTTCCTTATCAGTTTCATCTACTTTAGGAGAAAGGAAGAGAATGGAACCGATCTCTTTGTATACTTAAATAGACATTAATGCTGTAACCCCAGAAAATAATTTATTTCTATATATGTCATCATTCAGAAGATTTGGGAAGCCCAGAATGGCAGCAAGAACTATACTTCTAGCTCTACTCAATAGCAAATTGCACTGACTGTGTGAACCCCTCTACTGGGCTACTGGATAATCATTCTTTTCAATACCCAAATAGGTTTTCTAGGTTGGTGTTAGATTGCACACAGTCAGTGTTGCATTGCCTAACAGCTCTGGCTTAAGTACAATGACTTGTTTTGAAATGCAAGTGGGGAAAGATGAGGGTTGAAAGATTGCATTTCCGTGTGTCATTCTGTGACTAAATGACAAAAGATCATTAAATGGATTAATTTACAAGCATTCTTGAGAAACAGAATGTTTTTACATAAAAGCATGTTGTAAACCTTTTTAATTAAATTGCATTGTACCGTGCACTCTCTTCCCCCCAGGGTTCTCTTGACCTCTCACCTCTTATTTTGTCCTCCAGGCACTCCACTGCTGGTGAGGAGAAGCAGTGACCCAGCGCCAGGCCCACCTGCTGATGCCCAGCCAACTGCTTCACACACCAGTGGACAGAGTCTGAAACCTGCTATTCCAGTAGGTATCCTGCCTTTTGCATTTCTAAGGAAAGATCAAAGTGCCTAACCCATAGATAGATTTGCAGTCTTAAGTCAGTTGACAATTAGAGATCTTTTGATAAGATATACAGTATTAGTTATAATAGCTAGTATGATCTATTAAGAGTATATAGTTATAAAGATAGCATTTGTTTATAAAGCACTAATTATGTGCCCAGTAGTGTTTTAAGTGCATTACATTAAGTGCTATGAGCCAGGGTATTAAAGGAGGACCACGTTTTTGTCTTCATTTTACTGATGCTGAAGTTGGAGGCAGAGGAGGGTTTATAGTGAGTTGTCTGAGGTCACAGCTAGCAAGTGGTAGAGCCAAGCCTTTAACCCAGGTGGCTTGGCTCCAGAGTCCATGCTCTTGCACAGTGCACTATGCTGTTGACTCCCATCCTCCTCCCGCTTCATAAAGCCCACGGATACAGCTGGTATGGTCAGCGTGTCAGTGAAATGCTTCTGAAATCGTAATATGGTAAGTGGTGATACAGTTTCAAGACAACGAATATTATGGGGATATGGTGCCAGTACTGGATTTCTAGAACTCAACAGTGAAATTAAAGAAAAATAAAATGCCATGCCCAAAGTGCTTATAACCAGATATACCTGTATGCTCTACCTATAAAATGATAGGTTAAATGAAGACAAGTTTCCTAAAGAAATAAAGTCCTTCTTCCACTTGGGACTGTGGAATCTTTCTGCTAAATCCCGAGCTGCTTTGAAGAGTTGTGATTGTGGTTTGTCCTTTGCAATGGCCTGAGAGTTAGATTCTGGTTAACGGCAACATATCATTGCAATAAGTGGTCTTCAGTATGTCACCATATTAAAAAGACTCTGAGAAACGAGGCTCTTCCCCATTTTAAGTCTCACTGTCTATAACACCTTAAGAAAAAGGCAATGTTTGCAGGGATATACGGGTGCTGAATGAGCTAAATGGATTCTCCCAGTTTTGTATAAAATTTTCTTATTAAGAACCTGTGTGATTGTGTTTGAGGGAGGTGTCAGTATATCGAATCATTGGCAGTTACTAATAGGTTAGTGGCAATATTTTAGCATATTTTTTTCTGTGAACAAGGAAGCAAATATCCTGGAAGTATTTTAGATATAATATTTTTTACTCTCCATCCTTTTAAGGAAATATATTTAATGGAAATTACGTTAATAAAAATTAGATGTGTGCGTTCTACTGCAGAGATTAGTGTAAACGGAACAAGTATGTGGTATGGTGTGTGTCTGTGTGTGTTTGTATGTGTGCATTTAACACACATGAACTAGATTGGAGGGGAAAAGGAACTATATAAATGAGATAATGATTGCATCAAAGAGAAAAACTGCAATTTACTGCTTATTTTTGCAGTGTCAGAATACTTTAAAATGAGAGTGTACCTGACTGTGTTACCATCATTTACATGCGGAATGTCACCAATCTGTTCCATGTTTCTATTAGTATGTATCCTTACCAAAATATGATACCAGTGAGTTCTAAGTGGAGTAGTTGGAGTGAGAGATATATTGTTACTAACAAAGATGCAAGTCCTAATTCCAGAAGAAATGCTAACACCCCAAATGCTCTTACCTAACAATACGCAGGTTATCAAACATGGGCCGAGGCTACATGTACCAAGAGTTAGAGGAACACGCCTATTTCCTCCTTTGCTCACAGGCCTCCCTGCGGATGATGAAGTGTAAACTTGAGACCCAAAGAACGGTCCTTGCCTGCCCACCGAACAGTGGCACGGCCCAGGCTTTTCTAGCTTCAGTTGTGAAATACTCTCCATGCAAAGTTTAAGCATTAACGGTCTAACGTGCAGGCATCGTCCCTTTCTAACCTCCTTATTTCTAGTTGGAAGTACATGGGGGGTGCTCAGTGTGCATGTGTTGTATTTAGGAATGCAAGACACATGTTAATCTGGGAAAAGTCTCAGAAGTTCTCAGCAATTACCCGGCTTTTCTAATTCAACCATTCTTTCTGCTCTCCAAGGGAATGCACCGGGTAAAGGTTTACCTGCTCCAGCGTCTGGTTCACAGACAATTTAACTGCCCTAGTGTGGAGGGTAGGCGAAGTCAGTATGTGAAGACATCTAGGTGCATCTGTTTTTACCTAGAAGAAAAATATGTGTGTGCCTGTGTGTATTTTTTAAAATATATTTTTATTGATTTCAGAGAGGAAGGGAGAGGGATTGAGAGAGAGAAACATCAGTGATGAGAGAGAATCACTGATTGGTTGCCTTCTGCACGCCCCATGCTAGGGATCGAGCCAGAAACCCAGGCATGTACCCTGACCTGGAATTGGACTGTGACTTCCTCGTTCATAGGTCAACACTCAACCACTGAGCCACGCCAGCAGGGCTGCATGTGTGTATTATAACTCTTTTTTATTCCTGCCTATCCAAACTTATGGATTACTTAAAACTGTGTCGTCCAAAAGCATAGCCACTGGTTCGTGGGGCTATTGAGCACCAAACATGTGCG
The DNA here is from genome assembly GCF_028538775.1 of Myotis yumanensis. Lineage (NCBI taxonomy): Eukaryota > Metazoa > Chordata > Mammalia > Chiroptera > Vespertilionidae > Myotis > Myotis yumanensis. Next base: position 12,247,378 of record NW_027223759.1, read on the forward strand.
TTAAGTGTAATATGCATTCTGGATTTCAAAGATTGCAATATGAAAACTCAGGTGAAATATCTCATTAAAATGTTCATATCGACTACATGTTGAAATGATACTATGCTTGGATATATTGGGTTGAATAAAATATGTTACTAAAATTATTTTCACCTATCAATGTTTTTTTTTTAAATTTCTACTAGAAGTTTTAAAATTGCATGTGTGGATCTCATCCCATTTATAGTGGACAGAGCAGATTGGATATTGCATTAATGAAATGGTTGGAGACCCTTGGGAGGAGTTATTTGAGTTACACATCATCTCTGGTGGTAGCAGTGTGATTAGGTTTGCCTGGGGCAGTCCTAGTCCATGCCTGTTGTTCTGGCATAATTATTAACAGTGTCCCCACTAACTCTCCGAGGTGCTCGTGTGTGGATGATAAATTATGTGGCGCCCTCCACTGTAGCCCTATAGTCACTTTCATTGTTTGCTCAGCGATAAAAGGAGTGGTGTTTCAAGGAAGCCCTGGGAACAAAACCACAGCTCTCACCTCGGAGTCTGCTGCAGAGAGAGCTCTTTGTAGCAGGGGCCTGAGCCCTGGGAGTACGGTGTGGAGCCTGCAGATTCTTTCCCGTCTCTCAGATTCCGTAATTCTACTGGTTGCTTCCCCCACAACTTCAGCGACACCACTCTTGATTCCTGTGATTTGATAAGTGGTGATGAATATGGGGAGTGTGTGATAATGTACTCATGCAGCAACTAATACGAAAACTAATTGCTTAAAAAGCTCTCTTCAATTGCATTGCATCTCAATATCCAAAGGAAAAAAACAATCAACATTTCCATCTCTTAAACAGAATGTTCACATGTAAGCGATTCACAGATGGCAGAGCCCCAAGTGGGTTATGTTCAATCATCCCCAAGAAATGAAACTTACTCATAACCCAGAGCATGAGAAGCTGTAAGAATGAGTAGTTGACACATTTGATTATGTTGAATTATTGCCTTTAAAGCCTCAGTTGATGACTGTTATTTTTAGTTGCACTTCATTATTCTTACTATAGAGGGAAGAGTTTTTGTTGATGCCCAGAGATGTGTTTTTGAAAAGTTGGAAAAGTTGCACTTGTTTTCTAGCTGGTTAAATTATTACAAATTGCTTATTTAAGATGTGTATCCTCAGACAAGTTGGAATTTTAAAAAGGATTTAAATTCAAAATATCACATTCTCTGCAAGCTTCAAAGTCTTTGAATAATGAAAAGCCACCAAACCTCATTGTTTCTTAGAGTACAGGCCGGTACACAACATGAAATTGTGTTTCCTTTCTTCCTCTTTTCATAAACCTCTTTTCATATCCAGTTAATCAGAGTAGAATAATTATTAATGTGCAATTAGTAATGACTGTGTTTCTTTCAAGGCAATAGAAAATCTAATTCCACTGACTGTTTTTGAATTAAAGAGAGAGAATCCAGGGGGCAAGATATTGCAGTGAGAATCCGCTTCTGGGACGCCTTACCTTCTTGCCTTGATTGCAACCTGGTGTTCTTGGCTGAAGGGCATGCCATAAAACCAGGTTCTTGAAATTGATGTTCCTGAATTTGCGGATGGAAGAGAACTCTAAAACAGATGTGATTTTTTTTAATATCCGGTTAACTACTATGGTTGTTTTGTGTTTTAATGACTGTTTATAGTTTCACATTTAACCCCTAAAGCAAAAACATCCTGCAGGGGAGTAAATTAAAAAGTGGATTCCTGAACACTATAAGGCTGTGCCTGTTCTCAGAGAGTAAACGCCTTTGTTTGTTCTAAAACCGTTACTTGTATCGCATCACCAAAATCAGTTAGGAAAATCCTGGTGTATCTTTTAAAAGTTCATATCTATAATAAATACATTTTGTTTTTAAATGGCAGCCTTTGAGGCTGCTAAACTAGAATTCGTGAATGGGTTCGTCAGAAGTTTTATACCATGGAGGGGGAGAAGGACATGGGGGGGGGGAAGTATATTTAACGGAGGAGATTCTATCACTGCTATCAAATTTTAAAAGGAAAACAAGAGATCAAAAACTTATTTAGGGGTTGATTTGGGATGAAATCATACGGGAAAGACACCATTTCTCAAAGTATGAGGAATGTTAGAGATTAAGAAGTCAAGTAAAAATTGCCACCTCTCCCAAATACCTATTAAGTAATTAAGGTAATTTCATCTTTTCTATCCAACGCATAGTATGTAAATTCAAGATGTTAAGATGAATAGATGTTTGTGAATTGCTGCAATGAGAAGCCAAAAATAACTCTTCAGTCAGTAGCAACATCATGCTTAGCAACAGTGAGACGGGATAGAGGGCACAGCCTGGTGGTGGGAAGGCAGTGGGAGGCGTCTTTCCAGTGGCCCTACTTGTGCACTGGGGGTGAGAAGTGAATGGACAATGTTGTTTTCTTTGGAATTTTGGGTATTTTATCAGCAAAGAGAGTGCAAAGTGCTTCTAGTGGGAGAAAATACTTCCAGCGAATAGAAGCATTATTTTTGTGTCAGACATGTAACTGATTTGAGAAATCTTCCCTTGTATGTTACATATATTGAAATTATAATCAACACTGCTCCTGGTTTAAGTGTTTGCAAATCCGTAAAAGAAATAATCGAGAAATTACAGAGAAATTGAAATAGCTTGGCTTTTAGGATTAAAATCTTTGAATTGCCACTAATTTGTCAGAGGACTTGTGGTTGTGGGTTGCTGACTGTCAAAATCCAACATAGAAACTTCACTAAAATTCTGAGTAACCAACGCATATATGTCTAGCCATTAGATATACAGCTAAGTGGCTGTAGAAACACTGGAACAAAACAGTTGTAGAAACCAGTGTAGACTGGAAGGGAGGCTCTATCCATTGTTTTCCAAGGCAGAGAAATGGGTCCTGTAGGGCACCGGGGAGGGAGCAGTAGCCTGTACCACGGAATGGCATTATTACAGACACTGAAGCCTACAGAGGTTTCTCCTTTTCCCCTCCTGACACGGTGATTTAATAACAGACCTGGTGTTTGTGACTCCAGCTGTTCGCGCGGGGTGCTGATAAGACCAGAGCGTGGAGACACATGGCGACATGGTTTTCATACGGCTTTGTTTTTAGGAGATAAAGCTGCCATCCAATATTTCACGGGGCCAAATGTTTACTTAGTTTGGCAAGTTTAGACAACTTAATTTCTGAAGCATTTGTATGTGTAAGACTCAAGTTTAAGTCCAGAAGCCTGATTTATTCTGCAGCAGAGATTTTCATCAAATCTTGTAGACGTCGATGAACCCAATTTGGATTGTCTGGAGGTCTGCACCGTGACTAATCAAAGGACCTGGGGAACGTGACCCCCACGCAGGTGTGTGCTCCCATCATTCTTTTCGGGTCTGGTCCAGAACTGAAAGTCTAAGGAAGGTTCACTGTGCAGAGGTCAGTTCCAGGAATTAAAAAGCTCACCGTGACATGTTGCCTTTTGTTGTTGAGATTGATCTGCACAGAATGAAAACTGAATGGGCTTTGCTTTCATGTCAACAGTAATTGATTAAATCCTTAGATGTTCAAGGCTCTGCTCTGTGCCATCTGGACTGCATACGACATGGGCCCTGTCCTCAGGACACGTACCACCTAGTCACGAAGGCCAGATCTCTAGCAGTTAGGCCACCCTCGCAACCTGCAGGAGAGGATCAGATGATCATGGCATGCACTTTCAACCATCAAAATGAGTGTCCTTTGCCTTTAGTCTACACTCTGTTCAGCCTCCTGAGCCCCTCAAGGGAATTGCCATGCGTGGTATCTCTTGTTCTCACCTCACACAAATATAAGTGCCTGTTTACATGTCTGTTACAAGACCTAGCTCCTCAGAGATATGAGCCAGTGTATTCATTTTTATATTCAAGCCCCAGGCACAGGGCCTGACACATACATGTAGGATTAGAGGATTACAACTTTTATTTTTGAAATGGGCAAAATGAATGAAATTCAGCAACTTTTTTTTTAAAATATATTTTATTGATTTTTTTACAGAGAGGAAGGGAGAGAGATAGAGAGTTAGAAACATCGATGAGAGAGAACATCGATCAGCTGCCTCCTGCACATCTCCTACTGGGGATGTGCCCACAACCCAGGTACATGCCCTTGACCGGAATCGAACCTGGGACCCTTCAGTCCGCAGGCCAACACTCTATCCACTGAGCCAAACCGGTTTCGACAAAATTCAGCAACTTTTAACTCATTTTGTAAAGGTGTGTATATTTGTGTGTATGTATAGTATGTGTGTGTGTATGAATTAGAATGTAAAAGTTGTGAAATAAACTGTTTAATATAGTGTTTTGCACCTTAAGTAGCTTTTTAGTCTGGAATTTTCTGTTTTAGGACAATTTTACCTTTGTTGTCAACGGGAGAGAAATGTTTAAACACAAACTCTTTACTTAGAATTAAAATGTTGGTTGATAGCTGAAGTCATCTTCTTACCATTCTAGTAATGACCATCATAGAAATTGGTTCTGAGAAAGAATAAACATTATAGGAAGAGACAAACCTTGATAATTCTAGAGATTAGCCACTATAAAAGCTGATTTTGTTAGTGCCCATGATATGTGAACAAAGAATAGAAATTAATATGCGTGCAATAGAGTCAGTTATCTGAGTTTGTCAACAAAAATATGAGTTCTAGATTCAAACTGCTAGTAATCTTGATAGTTACAGCTTTGTAATTTTATAATAATTGTGTTTAAAAATTTAGGAAATTCTTGAGTAGACTAGAAATTTGTGAACAAGATACATCTATGCCCATAAAAATAAAGATTATATCCTAAATTTTTTCTCATATTCCATTTTTATTAAAAACTTCCTCTGTTGTCAAGTGAAATAGAAGAAAATAAAAATCCTGGTATTGTGAATTAATTCAAAATTATGCGGACATTTATAAGACATTTCTTAACAAAACACTTCTCATGATAGTGGTTTGGGCAAATGAATTAGACAGCTTTGTTTGAAATTTGGTAAACATGATGTTTAAAGTAGCTTTACTGTGAAGGTCAAGATCCCATGTCCTGATTGCCTCCACAACTCTGTGACCCTCAGCAAATGATTTAAATCATGGGTGATTTCTTCAGAAACCCTATGTAACTGAAAGAAAATAACAAATAGAAATTCTATATAACTCCTGTTCTTAGGGTCTCAAACACCAAAACTAGCAACTTCAGGGTTCCAGATGTGAATTACTAACTTGGTTGGTATGAATTCAACATTAAATTTCCTTTTTATATCTCAATATTTATGTGTTTATGGAATGAGGTTATAGTTCCAGCCAAAACACCAAAATGTACTTATTGCTCAAGGTAATCATATTGATATATATTTTAAGGCCACAAATACACAAAGGCAGCACCATAAAAACATACATACATGTGCACACGAAAATTCTTTGGAGGAGAGCACTGCTTAAATCTGAGGGTGGACATGTGGTAGGTCCTGTTACTTTCACGTGAAAGCTCACGGATGTGGACTATGTCCTCCGTATGTTCTGACTTTCCATGAGCTCCTTCCTCCTGTGTTGTGGATGCCTACTGACTATGGTTGCAAAGGGTTAATGAGCGTTCACCTTGAGCAGAAGCAAGATAGTCCCTACTGAGGGAACAAGAGAAACTGTTTTTTCCTGGGGCATGGTGGGATTCTTAGAAATCTCTTCTGATGGGGGATGTTTTTTCCTCTCACAACATGAATTCTTCTGAAGTGCAAGTTTCATTTCGGTGTTTTCCTTTCAAAATCTAGTCACAGAATGACAGGGTGCAGACATTTAAAGGACTCTTCTCTCTCTCGGGAGGGGTGGCCGCTTTCCTAATAGCTCTGTGCTTGGAAATGCAATTCTGATTTAGATGAATCACATTTTAAAAGCAGCTACTGTGTGTGTTTTACGCTTGTGGAAACATCTAGCGTCCTGGTAAGCAGTGTGTGAGCTTGTCACACTACACAGCTTTTGATGTCTGATGAGAGGATCACAGGGACATCTGGAGTGAGTTAGTTTTGAAGTTGCTGGTGTGAAGCGCAGAGAAGCCAGAGCCTTCCGACAGACCTGAACCAGTAAAAACATCGCCGCTTTTAGCAAATCTTTTTAACTGGCAACTGGCAGGCGATTTTCAGACTGACACAGTCCTGGCTTTTTCCAGTCTGCTCTCCCCACTGCACTCCCCGTCTTTCCAGCAAAGAATGGGCGAGTGGCATTCACTGCAAAAAATCATAAAGGATCACCCTCCTCTAAAAGGTGCAGGTAGATTCTTAAGCATCAGAAGGCAGACGCAATAGACTTGCTCGAAGAAATTGTATTGTTTCCTTTTTCTCTGCCTCTAATTTCAATCACTGTGTCAATCACCCATCCTCCTTACATTTTCACTTTTAAGTAAATATGTTTGACACTTAGCTATGTTCTGTGACTATCCAAAGATAAACAAATAGGCATAAAATACAGGTTCTACTAGGATAAGGTTATTCCTTATTGTTTCATGAATAAAATTATTATATACCTATAAATATCTGTCTTGAAACATCTGACCATTATCGTGCATCCAGGATACCTTTTAAATTTATTAGTTTCGCTTTTTAAAAATCTTTGGTTATCATGGTAATAAACATAATATTTACCACCTTCATAATTTTTTTAAGTGGAAGAATTTGTATTAGTGGCACTAAGCACATTTATATTATTCTGCTCCCATCACACTATCCATCTCCAGAATTCTTTTTATCTTGCAAAACTGAAAGTCTCTACCATATATGCAAGGGTTTATGTTTGAGTTCTTGTCATGACTTCACAACCTAACCCCAGCCGACATGTTTAGCTTCATCTCTAGCCACATCACACTAGATACACCTGCATGAAGTTTCTCACATGTCCGAGTAATGCATCTCTCTATGCGTCTTTGCCCAGCTGTTTATTCTGCCAGGCCAATGACAAATGTCAGTTTCCCCCCTTTTCCTAGAGAATGTCCAATTTTCTTTCAAAATTCAGTATAATGGTCTCAATGGCCTTTTTCTTTACTAATCTGTCCCTGCCCTCTCTATTATGAGCAGAATTAACCACTTTCTGCACACTGGCATATCTTTATTATAATTATGGATACCTCTTTATCATTTCCCATATTTTATATATGTCTCACTAGACTCTGAGCTCCTTGTGGGTGGATTGAATTTCCTTCCACATACCCACAACATAACATTGTGCCTAAAGAACGGGGGGGCACTTATAAAAGGTTTATATAGGGAATGGAGAACATTTTCTGAGTGGATAATACCTTGTTTAACTACAAAGTAATTTAATAGCAGTTTTAATAGCATTAATCTATGTGCTAGGTAGGCCAGCAATTGACCAGGTAACACGACCCAGGGTGTCATGGAGGGAGGGACTTTCTCTACTCAGTTTGCATTTCATGTCAGATGTGGACACTTTATTACGTATATTTAAACATTTTATTTTATCCCGTAAAAATTTACATGTTCAGTTTTATTAGCTCTGTGTTATGGATGAAGAAGCGAAGACTCAAACAAGTGAACTCATTTGCCCCAGATCATATAGCTACTAAGTACAAGTGCTAGAATTTTACTTCAAATAAGCCTTAATCCAATTATCGCCTCTTTTCCTTATACACTCAGTCAAATGTTAGCCTTGGAAGTACTACCCTGGCATCTGTACCTTTGTCTCATGAATGCTGCCATTGCTGAAATGCTTTGGGCAGTCTTCATGTGAGACTGCCTTCCAAGCCAATCTGTGAGCCACCTCCTAAAAGAATCCATTGTATCATTTGGTAGAAATATATTTTTTTTACCCAAAATGTTATGGTTCTATATAATGCCAAAACGTATATTGTAAAGATGGTCTCAAATGGCTTGACTGTTTACAAAAGTTAGATATCCCTATGAAGCAGAAATATTTTTCACCACAAAAACAAATCTAATGCTGGTATTAAAAATACATATGGAAGAATAGATTCAGATGTGCTTAAAGCAGCAGATTTTTATAGCCATTCTTTGTTTATTCAATTGTCTAGTGGTTAAGACAACTAGGTTTTACCCTGACTCATTCACTGGCTCTTTGTCAAGTTAGGCGAGTATAGTTTTGTCTTCTGTCTGGAAGAAGATTGTCTTCTATCTTCCTCACAGTGGAATTGCAAGGTTAGTGCCTTTTATCTTGAGTAGAGCACTTAGCAGACTGCTTAATATATGGTAATAATAGTGATAATAATTAATGTTGATAATTAAAGGTCTTTTCTAATGACCAGATCTCCAATGTGTGTTAAATATAATAAAAGGGAAATGACTTAAATTATTATGCATGCACACAAAAAAGTAGAGCTAGCCACAGCTTTTAGTTTTAGCCGTCTAACTAACACCATGCATGTGAATCTAATATTTAGAACTCCTGTTTTGATGATAGTTTCACTAGGGTCATGTATGAAGAACCCATGCAGGTTCTAGAAACTAGAAAGTCATTTGTTTGACTTGAAAAACATGGTTATGTATGGAAAACCTCAAGGGACTCTTGTGATTGGAGCATGACCACATGAACTAGTGCAATGGGCATTATAGTTATAGTTTACCCTCATAATACTCTCTGTGAGTTCTGTGAGAGAAAGGTACTTTTCCTAGAAGCTGGGCGCCGTCCCAGGAATGAGTAACAGATCTGCCTAGAAGGTGTCTAAAAGACTTCGGTGGAAAAGAAGAAAACAATAGACCAGCTGGAGTAGCTCAGTTGGTTGAGCATTGCCCTGTACACCGAATGTTTGCCATTTTCATTTCCAATCAGGGCACATACCTGGGTTGCAGATTTGATCCCTGGTTGAGGCACACGTGGATGGCAGCCTATCATCGGTCTCTCTCTCTCTCTCTCTCTCTCTCTCTCTTCCTTTCTTTCTTTCTTTCCCTGAATATTCTCAGATGATGATTGAAAAAAAAAAAAGAGGAAACAACAATCATAACTAATTTCTCATGAAATTCAGCTAGGAGATTATTTGAAATCAAATTATTATGACTTCATAAGGTACTAGAATGGGGTACGGAGTTGTGAACTATGGCAGGCCGTGGGCTAACGTGGTTAAGAACATGGACTGCCTGGTTCAAATCTGGTTCTGCCAACTGACTAGCTGGCTGATTTTTGTCAAGTATTTCCCTTCTCAGTTTTCTAATCTATAAAATGGTAATAGCAACAGTGCTTACTTCACTTCATAGGGTTGTATTGAGAAACAAATGAGTGATTATTTATAAAAATTCTTACAGTGCATGGTGGATAAGTACTATATATGTTTGTTAATAAAATATGTTTGATTTGTCCCATACATGAAGGAGGAAAGGGTGGTAAGTTAAGTTTACCATAGTAGTCGTTCTGAGAATAATCTTTAATTTTTAAAGCTGAATTTGATGTTTCGTTTTCACTTAAGAAAGGCACTTGGCACACAGCTAGAAAAACATACTGATTCCAAAGGTGAACATTAAATATATATTGAGCTTCTTTTGCTTATAGAGATCCTGGCAAGCCCATTTCATTTGAAAACAAAAGAAAACCCAAAACAAAACGATAAAAGAACCAACCCTCTGAAGACCAATTCTTAAGGCACTGTTGGAACTGCATCAAAAAATCCAGCCCTGGCTTTCCTCTCTTGCTGTGAAATGGTTCTCTTCCTTGTAAACATTTTGTTTAAATTGAAAACCTAGAAGGAAACAGGAAAGAAGGGGCCATTAAGGAGCAGGGCAATTTCAAATGGCTCCAACCTGCCATCCATCTCTTCTAGGTTTCTGGAAGGCCCTGCCTTTTGGCATTTCCCTGGTTCACTCTTCCTGTACCCTCTATCTTGACTCACCTTTCTCAATTGTCTGCAGGGCAGATGCCTTCTCACTTGTTAAGTCAAGGCTAAAACACCACCTCCCTTTTAAATCCACCCTGGAAACCCCATTCCCTGACCTAAGTTTGGTGCCATTTCAGCCATTGTTTTTAAAGTAATGTATGATATGGCATTTGTGAAGGTCACGGTGAAAATATTATTGGTGGGAAGCAGTGTTTAATGTAGGGCCAAAATATGAGAGGTTACACACAGGACAGACACCTGGAGAGCACAGGATGGGTGCCTCCCATTTCACAGGCTGGTTCCCTGACTCAGACAAGCTCTGCTGTGCTCAGAGGCTGAGCCACCTGCTTCCTCCTGGGGCCCTACTGCCCCCTTCTGAGAATGGTTCATAATTATGTGTGAACACTTAGCCACTTGTTTTTGTATATCTCCCTCTTTCCTCAAGAGTGGAAGTACCCTGAGGGCAGAGAATTGCTTTTCCTCCTGGTAGCCCAGCACTTAGCATATGGTAGGTAATAAGGGATTGACTGACTGACTGAATGAATGAATGAAGCCCATATGGAAAGAAAGAAAACATAAACAGATTCTCAGATTCTAACAATTTATTTTTTTTCCTAGAGAAAATATCTGAAATGCAATATTTCAGAAAAGAATAGTGTTTTAAGGGTAATATATGTTTTTGTGTTTTCTTCATCCACTGCTGATGAACACATGGACTTCAGCATGAAATTTATTTATATATATTTTACATCTATATTGCAAACTAAGACAGCATAAGTAGACCTCTGAAGGTATTGTGGCATTTCTGCATTTTTAATATGGTTCAAACTCAATCCTCCTAGTCACTTTCCAGCTTCCTTCATTTTAAACATGATGGCAGAGGTAGGGGAGAGAATTTTCTCGGAAATGATTGTAGTCATTTGATTTTAGCTTCAGGTAAGTGCTTTCTTAACAGTTTGAACATATTTCATTTAATTATCTGCATGTTTGGAAAAGTAAATATAGAACCTAAAGAGATGATCATTTAATGTCAGAATATGAGTTTTTCAGTATTTCTAAACCTCTTTTGATAAGTAGATAAATTAGAAATGAGAAGATTTCTGCAAGTATGTTCCATTAAACATACAAATATCAGGAAAATGTTGATCTGGGACCAGATAGACATTTAATGAATATCCATGAACTACTTTCCCTGAAATAAGTAGAATAAATACTCTCCGTAATGTTCCTGCTTCTACTTTTTTTTTTTGTTAGGTACCTTTAGTACTTATACAAATAAATTGTGAAAGCACACTATAGCCATTGCTTGTATGACTGTACCCCACACTGGAGAAACACTGTGGACAAAAATATTTGTTCTGTTTTGATTCTACCATATGTATTGTGCCTAAAGAACAGAGGAGCACAATATTTATTGCATCATGTAACATAAAACAATTTACTTTAGAAATTTCCGAACTGATTTTTGATTTTAAAATCCTTGCAATTTTTCAAATTGGTGGCCCCAAAATAACATGCAAAATTAAATATTTTAAAGCCATGAATCTAGGCATCAATTTCAGGATACATTTCTTCTGGCCTAATTTGGAGGAAAATTTTTTTATAGTTTTAGCTCATTGCATGATTCCCAACTGATAGTATAACCTAGAGACCAATATGGACAATTAAGGCTTTGTCAAGCTCTCATAATATTTTCCTACTTTTGAGTATGTGAGATCTTTATCCATAATGTTGTGCTGACTCAGCAAAATGGTTCTAATGTCTTCCTTCATTTAACAAACATTGTGCCAAGTACCATGGTTTTTGCTTGCGATTAAAAAATGAATAAAACATGGGCCTCCCCCTAGAGTATAGTCATTTATACGCCTCTCTCCCTCATCCATTGAGGAGTACAGACAAATAAATGGAAATGATGATATAATGTGGCAGGTGCAATGATTTTTGTATGCACAAAGAAAATATATGGAAAACTAACAAGGGAATTTGAAAATAATTCTTGAAGGGAGGAAGTTGCATGGAAATGCTGAGTCTTAAAGGATGAATAGGAGACAACCAACCAGGCCAACTCCTGGGAGAATGTGTTTTAGCCAGAGAAGTACAGAAATAAAGCCAGATGTGAGAAATGGTTTTTCCGAGGGATCACCAGCACTCTGGTCTTGCTGAGGGAGTGTTGAGAGATGAGGGGCCAAATCATGAAGGACCATATAAGTCCCACATAGGAGCTTGACATTTATGTTATGCAAGACCACTGAAGAGTTTTCAGCAGAGAGTTTACAAGTTCAGCTTTGCAAAATTAAAGGGTAGAGATCAGAAAATGCTGAGGAATTTGCTCTAATATGACTCAGGGCAGAGGTGCAAAATCCTGAATTATATCCTGATCCCTTTACGGATATAAACTTAGTGATTCAGTAGTAATTACAAAGCATCCACAGCCACACTTACTTTTTGCCAGTCATTCTTCTAAGTGCTTCAAATGTATTGTTCTGTCTAATCCTCATAACAATCCTATGATAATAGGCACCATTTATATTCCCATTTTATTGATAAGGAAATGAGGCACATAGAGATTAAGTAAAGTTGAATTGCTTAGTCATAAAATTAATAAGTGCCAGAAATATTTAGGAAATAAAACCCACAGATCTTGGATAAGGCAGTAGAACAATTAATCAAGAATAATTAATTGTCGGTTTCACTTTGGTGTAGTGAGGCAGATGAGTGTTCTGCCAACCAACATACAGAACTCAGCATCAGCTTTTAGGCAAAGGCACAAGCAAAGGGAATCAAAGAAATAGGAGTTCAAACCTGATATTGTGAATAACCTTATTAAGAGCAGTTTTGAGTAGAGGGCAGTGAGGTATAAACCATCCTGCTGTTGTCTGAGAAGCAAATTGGAGGCAAAGCAGTGGAAACAGCTCTTCAGGAATTTATAATCCCAGTGGAAAGCACACGGAGTTAAATTTTATATGCCAGTAACCATTTAAGAGCTCCTTTAATTGAAAGTGACAAAAGTACAATTAAAAAATGTCTCAGTCAAAAAATGAGGGGTATTTTTTTCTGAGTTTGTTGCATATAATCCTTGAGCGAGTGGACTTGCCACATCTTGGGAAGCAGGAGAGGCAGGTGGGGCTCAGGAACTGGGGAATCTGATTCCAGTCATCGCCTCTGCTTTGTTCTTTCACAGATTCTGTCAGTTTATCTGCAGGCCAGCTTCCTCACCATAGGCCACATGCCTGCTGATAATCCCGTCTCCCCATCTCCAGGGAGGCACGAACCCTTTTTCTAGGCTCTGGGAAAGGAGTCTGATGAGTGACTTTAACTAGACTCGGGCTACTTTAAATCAGGGTTTGGGGGAGTAGACTATAGCCACACCATATTGGGTACATGGTTTCCAGCATGGGGAGGACCGGAGGACCGGGCAGACATTCCCATAGATGTACACCCAGAGCCAAGGGCAAATAGAAACCACTGATCATGGCAGTGGGTGCAGTAGGTTCCAGGGGAGCTTTGTGCTGAGCGGTCAGGGAGGCCTCAAGGAGAAAGATACCTCGAAGGATGAGCATCCGAGAGGCATGCAGAATTCAGGGATTCAGTTCGTAGCAACAAGGATAGGCAAGCAGTGCTGAGATGGAGGCAGGCCTTAGTGGACAGAGGGGAAGAATAGTGAAAGCACTGTTTCTCAAAGAGTAATTGAAAGAACACTTGCCTCAGGAATGCCGGAGGTCTTTGCAGAAATGACAGAATCTGAGCTACAGCCCAGTCTGTTGAATGAGAATCTTTGAGAGGAGGGTCTGGGGAATCTGCATAGCAATCGAGTACACTTTGCAATCTCAGTGCAGTGGGAGAATGGTGAGAAGTCAAATGATGAGGAGAAACTCGACCAGGCTTGTGGGGGAGCAAGCTGCTTGATATGGAGATGGTAAGGAGATGGAAGAAACCCTTAGCAGCATAGTCTCCATGAATTTATTCAACGATGTAGCAGGTAGAGTGAACAGATCACAAGGTATTTGACAAATGAATAAACACACTGGAGTTGTGGAAAATAAATTAGCTGTAACATTTCGCATGGAATGGTGAAGTTGTAAAAACAAACAAAAAAAGAAGTAGAAGAAAATGGGACAGATATTCTGTTGAAGAGGAAGGGAGTGGTGAAAAACATAGGATAATTTGACATGACTGTAAGGATACCTTGACATATTTTTTTAAAGAAACAAGCATGTGTTTTTATTCATTCCTATTTAATTCATCATACTTAGCATCGTCAGCCTTGTTAAATAAGTAGATTAGAGAAAAGGCAACCAGCACTATCTCCCTAGAAGGAGTTTTGTCTCACCACAGGAGCCATGATTTAGGACACAGACTCTCTTGGGTCTGGAAAAGTAAATGCCTCAATTAACTAACCGACATTCACCACATGTAAGAACAGATCAAGTTTTCCCCAAAGATCCCGTGTATATTATTCTGCTCTCTATTTGGTGAAAAATATTTGGCCACGGCACTAATTTTAATCTGATGCTGTTGAACAGGACAACCTGCCCTTTTAGCCTTCCCTTGTCTGGCAGTAGTTCTGACATTTGGTTGCATGGCTAACATCAAGCATGAAGAGAAACTTGTTTCTGGTGGAGCAGTTAAGACAGTTACGCTGACTCTCTCGGAAGGCTGTACCAATGGAGAAATCAGCCAAGCAGAAAGCGCCAAACAAGAGATAATTTTGGCTATTTCCACCTGAGTTAAGAATACAGTGTGTTCAAGTAAAACAAGACCAGCCAGTGTTTTGTAGGTTAGGAATTGGGACCCACCCTCTGGTCTAAGCTTAGAGACTGAATTATGTCACCTTGGAGAAGTAACTTAACTTCCCAGGAATGGTTCCCTCTTCTGTACTGTTTTTTTTTTTTTTTAAATTATGTTTTATTGATTTTAGAAAGAGAAGAAGGGAGAGGGGGGAGAAAGAGAAAAACATCAGTGAAAGAGAAACATCCATCAGCTGCCTCCTGCCTGCCCCCCACTGGGGATCAAGCCTGAAATTTGGGCATGTGCCCTTACCAGGAATCAAACTGGCAACCTCTAGGAGCATGGGATGACATTCAACTAAATGAGCCACACTGCCCAAGGCTATTTTTTTTTTTTGCCAATTTTTAAAATTTCCAGAACTTTATATTGTCATTAATTCTCAAATTTACTGGTATAAATAAACTTGAAATTTTAAAATAATCCCTGTAGTTATCCCCCTTCCCCATTTCTAATAATGTTAATTTGTGCATTTTGTTTGTTTTTTCCTTGGTCTGTCTTTATGGAGATTTGTCTGTGTGATTGGTATTTTAGAATTGTTTTCAGAGAAACAGTTTTAGGATTTTTAAAATCTCCTTTATTCTTCCTGTTCTATTTTATTACCTCAGGCTCTCATTTCCTTTATTTCACATTAGTTTTAAGTAAAGTAAGAGTGAAGAGAGAAATGTTTACATTTTCCTTTCTAGGTTTTTATGTGGTTATTTTTCACTTTCTTGCTTTAAATAAATGCACTTAAAATATGTTTTCTCATCAAAATACAGCTACTGGAGCTGCATCCTCTTAATTTTTGATACCCAATACCTTCATTTGTAATTCATTTCACAGTGCTTTGATTTCCATTGTGAGTTTCTCTTTACCCTATGAAATATTTAGTAATACATTTTAAAGTTTATGAACATATCACTCTAGACCCATTGCTAATTTAATCACAGCATCCACAAAGAGATTTATATGGTACTGATTTCTGGTAAAGCAGTTAAGATAGGTATTAAAATAAATGCATACCCCCTACTTCTTTCTCTATTACCTCAAGATTGATTGTTCATTTTGCTGTTCAAATACTCTTACCTACTTTTTAAAAAATTTTTCTACCTTTCTATTTCTGACAAAGTGTACTGAAATCTCCACCTATGGTTATAGATTTGTCAAATCGTGCTTCTAAATTTGGGAGATTTTGTCTTATGTTTGCTGAGGCTATATAATCAGCTATTTACAATTCATGGTTGTTATCATCTTGATGCTTCCTTTCATTTAAAGTTTTTCTCTTCAGCCATATTAGTAATTTTTTATTAAATTCTATTTAGTCCAATATATTTACAATCACCAGTTTGTTTTGGTTACAATCTACTTCATGTATTTTCCTGTTACTTTATTCCCAGCCTGTCAGTGTGGTTTTATCTTAGGAATTCAGATAGGGACATGAGGGCCATAGAAACCATGTATATTGAAAATCCACTGTAATTAACTATGTATTTTAATAGATAAGTCCAACCTGTTTAATATTATTATGATTACTGTTCCGTTTGTTATTTCTTATTAGCATTGGACTGATATCCCCCATTTGTTTCTTTCAAATCTACAGATTTTATTTGTATTTTTTACTTGTTTGTCATTAATTTTAGTATTTGTAAGTTATATTATTTCATGCAAAGGAGTTTTGAAGTAGCCTTTCAGCACTGTGGTAAAACAAGCAGAATTGGCTGAAATGACCATGGGGGCTCACCCTGGGTTGAAAAGTAAGCTGGCTAGGACCAGAACCATGTCCTCACCATGAGAGTGTGGGGCTGCACTTGAACTCATTTTCAATGGGGCCAGTGGCTCCCAGCATCAGTCACATTTACAGTAAAATTCCGGAGGCCCCGAGATATCCAGGTTCAAGGCAGCTGGCCTTTGCACAGCACCACGGTGAAGAGCTGGATATCCCTCGCCGGTTTGGCTCAGTGTATAGAGCATCAGTCTGTGGACCAAAGGGTCCTGGGTTCGATTCTGGTCAAGGGCATGTACCTTGGTTGTGGGCTCCTCCTCTGCCTGGGCCTTGGTCAGGGTGTGTGCAGGAGTCAACCAATCAGTGTGTTTCTCTCATCGATATTTTTCTCTGTCTTTCCCTCTCTCTTCCACTCTCTCTAAAAATCAATGGAAAAATATCCTCAGGTGAGGATTGGGGAAAAAAAAACAACAAAAAACAGCTGGATATCCACACTGTGCTCTGGCATGTCCCAGGCTTCTTCATTACTCCTGACACCAACAGGGTTCCTCTCACACTTATTCTGTAAAATGTAGTAGTATTAGGGGTATTGGCCTTGTCCTGTGATGCCTATCCATGGCATGTTTACAGAACACCCTGGTGCAGCTTCCATTGGGGTCAATGGGATGATCAAGAAACCTGTGCTGTCTCTCTTCTTCTGCCCTTGTGGCTTTAATGTCCCCAACCCTGTTCCTCAACACATTCGGTGGGAGGCTGGGAAGTCATGCTGAGCCCTGTAGTCCAATAGGTGGTGACCACCAAAGGGTCTACATTGCAAGACAGAAATCATCACAAACAACCCCCAAAGCTTACACATGTACCTCAAAAATATAAATCTTTTTATACATCCTATATAATAAAGAGGTAATATGCAAATTGACCCTCACGCCTTAACACCGTCACAAGATGGCGGTGCACACAGCGGGGGCTAGGCAGCAGGAGTGGGGCCAGCGGCCACTCCGTGCAGCTTCCACCGGGGTTCCTGCGGCCCCGCATTGGCACGGGGTCCTGCTGCCCGCTTTGTGCAGCTTCTGCCGAGGTTTCCGCAGCCGCATGTGCGCGTGCCACAGGGTCGCCGTAGCCACTTCGCGCTACTTCTGCTGGGGTTTCCGCGGCCCTGCATGCACACCGCAGGTGTGGGGCCCAATGGCCGCTCCACGCAGCCTGGAGGCGGGGCATCGGGCCAGCACTCCAGGACTCAGGGCCGTCCTGCGGCATGCTGGCCATGTGGGGCGGGACTCCAGGACTCGGGGAAGTCCCCTCTGTGCGTGGGGGGTGGGGGGTGGGGGCTGGGAGTGTGAGGGAGGGGTCCCGGGTCTCATGCGATTTCGCATGACGGGTCACTAGTCGTGATATAATATTAGTAAATCTCAAAATTAACAATGTTTAACATTATCTAATAAGTAATCTATATTAAAAGTTCCCCAGTTATCCTCTGAATGCTGTATTAAATTAGGATTTAATCTAAAACCGCACATTTAGTTCAAGAGCACACATCCGATTGCTGTGTCTTTTACGTATTTATAATGTAGAATAGGCTCTTCATTTATTACACTGGCTTGCATAAAAACCAGCCAGTTGTCCTTTAGTATGTAATTTTTTAATCAATTTGTTTTCTTTCTTATGATAATTTGACTTGTTCCTCTAGTCTCTGTAGGTTCTGTTAACTAAGAGTTATATCTAAAGGCTTGATTAAGTTTAAGTTAAATGTTTTTAGCAAGATGACATCATAGGTGATTAAAAAAAACAACAACAGATAATATCTGTTGTATTTTTCACCATTAGTGACCTAAATTTGATTATTAGATTAAGGTGATAGCTTCATCCCTCCATTGCAAACCTGAATTTGTTCTACTTGCAACCAGAAATAATTACTTTGGTAGTATTTCCAGTTACTGGCGATTGCTTTTTTAACATTTGCTAATTTTAACCTGATGCAACAATTTCTTTTAGTATTATGACACTTCTAAAAGTCTTTCATTTTTTTCTACCCTTGCTAGCATTCTTTTATAATATAACACTCTTTCTAGTTTTCAACCATAGCTACTTGAATACTTTGAAATATAATTCATACTAGTAATACAGGAAAAATTTAATTTTTTTTTGCTTTTAATGACTAAGTGATTTTCAAAGTAATTAATTTGTTTCATAGACATACCAAATGGTGATAAATGAGTTTTCTCAGACTCTTTCTTCCTTGAGTAACACTTTGGGTTCAGACTTTCAGAGATGTAGTGAGTTTCAATAAATTATAATAACTCTTTCTGATGCCTCAGCTTTGGTGAGTTGGAAGCCCCATTAGACTAACCTCTGTGTTCTTGACATGACTTAATATTTATTAGCTTCCTTCCTTTCTGGAACAGATTTCCCAAGATTACCTTTTACCTTCCTTGCCCCAGACTTGGCATAAATCTCCTCTCCAAAGGTCTGTGGAGAATGGTGTGGACCTGGGCCAAAATCTAGGTCCTAGGTGTGTGCATTTTTCCTGAGAATGCATTACTTCTGCATCAGTTTCTGGCCTGAGTTAGAAAGTATATGAATATATTTATTTAAAACCTTGAGTTTAAGTCAATACCTATAATTCAGCTTATCATTCAGAGTTTAATTTCTTTGATTTTTAATTGCTTCTCTTCACCCTGAAAGTCTTGATTGCTGTTAAGTTTAATATAATTCCTCATTTATGCTATAATTTTAAAAGTTTAAAAATAATAGCATTAATATGACTACAAACAACAAAGATGCACCATCAAAGGGTTTTGATCTAAAGTCATTTGAAATGATCTTTTCACTTTGTGCTTTATTATGTATGTATGTGTGTATAGAGAGATCCATACCTACATGTACATAGTAATTTTTAAAATAAAATTTTGTTACCAAGAATTTCTGTCTTTCTAAATATGATTCACTCTTACACTCTCTATTTATTGATTAATACAGTTATGCTTCTTGTTACTGTTATGTATAGATTTGTTTTACCTTAAGCTCAAAACACTGGTAATTAAAAATTTAAAGCCATTAGTTAATTAGACTTAGCAACCTGTTTGAATAATTATACTTGTGTGATTCATGCCTTTCCATGATTGGCTTTTTGAAAAATACTATTGTTGCCCAGCTGGAGTGGCTCAGTTGGTTGAGCATAATCCTGTGCACCAAAAGGTTGCTGGTTCCATTCCCGGGCAGGGCACATACCTGGGCTGAGGGTTTGATCCCCAGGTTGGGACCGCTTGATGTCTCTCTCTCATCAATGTTTCTCTCTCTGTCTCTCCCTTTCTCTCTGTAAGCATGTCCTCTGGTGATGATTAAAAAAATAATGGTGCTGTACTTTCTTGACTATTTCTATGAAAGAGGATATGTGAAATGCAAACTCTTTGAATTTCCAAAGATGCCTTTAGTTTGCCCTAACTCTTGGATGATAGGTTATTGGATATAGAATTTTTAAGTTGACAGCTGTTTTTCCTTAAAGTTTTAAGAGATTATTCATTGTCTGCAATCTATTATTGTTGATGAGAGTCTAATTATCACTCTTTGATTGAAGGAATGCATTTTTGCTTTATTCTTGACGTTTTACTTTTTCAATCATTTTTTGTTTGTGTGGTATTTGAGATGCAATTTCAACCAGAGGACTTATGTCCTCCTTCTCTTTTGAAAATTTATCAGCTATTATCTCAAACTACAGTGATTCTTAACCTTTTTTATATTTTCTTCCTCTGGCATTCCTTTTAGACAATCAGTGGAATCTCTCAAGCTATTCTTGTGGAGTCTAGCAAGTATGGCTTCGGCCGCAGTTGCTAATTTATGTTTCAGGTATACTGCAGAGTTTATCTTGTTTTTGAGTCAAGCTTGTCTTTTGGAGTTTCTTCTTTTTCTCTTTCATTTTTCCCCAGTGTGCTTTATGTAGAGGTGATATCAGTTCTTGACTATTCTTCTACACCTTTGCTGTAAGTCATTAATGATATTTTTAAATACAAAAAGTGGAAAAATTTCAGTTCTACTTTATTAGGGAATGAATACTGCACATTATTTAGGCAAACTATACTTTAAAGCAAAGTCTTTTTCATTGTATAGTGCATCTATATTAAAATTGTAGATGTAAATTAAATTAATTATTTTATGTATTTCTTCTTATGAAAGCTATGTACTCTCACACATAAAAATGAACTTTGTACTTTTACTTTTTATAAAGAAATAAGATATAGTTTGAAGTCTATATTTATGTTATAGTAAATCATGGGTATTAAGTAATATATTCAAGAATCCTACATTAAAGACTGACTACAATTTTGTAAACTGTACTTGAATTTAATATAAGTAAAATAAGTAAGGCTACCTGTTAAGAGCCATAACACTGGCTCACAACTATAATAGAGTTTATAATTCAGATACTTTAGAATGTAAATAACATTTTCTCATTTTTGTAAAAATTATTTTAAATAGGAAAATTGAATGTAGTAAGGAAGAAAAAACATTCTTCTCTGTAGCTGCATTTATTTACTATTTAAAAAATTATATTACTTGCTATGGCCATATTTCTTATTTTAATTATACTAATTCTGTTTGGTAACAGTGATAATACAGTTTCTGAAAAACAATATTAAGTTATATTATTTAAATACTAGTGGCCCGCTGCACGAAATTCATGCAAGGGGCTTGCGACACTCCCTCCCCCCCCAGCTGAGGAGGCTGCCTCTGCCTCAGCCTCAGCCACCAAGGCTTCTCCCGAAAGTCTTCCGGAAGGTCGTCTGGTCTAATTAGCATATCATGCTTTTATTATTATAGATTATGTATGAGAATCAAACTCAGTTCATTGAGAACAAAAATGTTGTTCTTTCTGATTTGTTTGCTTTAAACACCCATTGTTTCTTTTATGTAAATGCTACTATTTTATTGCCCCTCCATACACAGAATTTTTCAAGTAAATCAGGCTGTGTTCTCTTAAAAATCATCATCTTATGACTTAAAGTCGTGTTATATATGTAATTGGTTCTGGCATTATCCTGCTGTGGCATATTTTGAAAAGATGTAAAAAACTTGTCTTATTTACTTTGAAGTAAGAGACCAAGATAAAACTAAAATAAAATTAAAGGGAGCTTAGACAACATTTCATCTCATGCTATTTTTGAAAAAAGAAAAAAGAAAAAAGAAGTCTAAGTGTATATAGCAACCTTGTGTCTTGGTAGTAAGTCTGTAGACATTATCAGATCAATCTAAATTGAGTTAGTGTATATGTGGTAGGCAGAAACTGGTGGAAATTAGTTTATCTTCCCCAGACTCTTTCTGTTTTCTTTGTACAAAATAGGATAAACTCGTTTTTAGACCTGATTAGGTTTCTTTGTTGTTGTTTTTTCCCTCCTTCCCTAAAAGAGCAAGGATAGTCCATATTCTGTTAGATTCACACCAACTATTAGAACAGGAAACCATTAAAAAGCCCTGGTACATGTATGACATTTACAGCTACTACTGGAAATATATTGTATACAAAACATGAGACAATTCCAAATAAAAAATATGAATGATTACCCCTTACGCTTTTTAGTTTCACTGGTTATAAATAACATATTGAATCAACAGGTATGATTCTCAGGATAGCCACACATGCCAACGACCAAACCTGCAGATATCCCTCTTTATTTTTTTTAACATCTGTAGAAAATGCATTTGATTTGCATAAGACAAACAAAAAGGCTGTCCTGTAGCTAATCTTAGCGGAGGTATTATGAATTTGTTTGCTTTAGATACCCATTGTTTCTTTTATGAAAATGTGCAATTTTTTTCCTCAGTGAATACATTTATTCCTGGGATTTCTGATTTGTAAGCTTAGGTTTTACTTAGGATATTTGAAGGAAAAATATTTAACATATAATGCTTTCTGAAATATTTTACTAATATGTAAATTGTCTGAGTAAAAACATTTATTGATTACAAATACATATTTTTAAAGAATTTTATTTAATTAACTTTCATGGTAAGAATTAAATATATTTAGTAATATATCTGCATGTATCAAGTGTCTCCAACATATCTGAACTCTCAAATGTTCCTGATATGTGAAGCAATTATCTAATCCTACCTTGAGGAATTTGAAAGCAGAAGTTGCTTTATATAACTATTTAGGAAAAATTATCACACCCTAGCTGGTTTTGCTCAGTGGATAGAGCATCAGCCTGCAGACTGAAGGGTCCTGGGTTCTATTACATCAGGAACACATGCCAGGGTTGCAGGCTCGGTCCCCAGTAGGGGGCATACAAGAAGCAGTCAGTCGATGATTCTCTCTCATCATTGATATTATGTCTCTCTCCCTTCTCCCTTCCTCTCTGAAATCACTAAAAATATATTTTAAAAAACCTATCATATGCAGTCTATTGACTATTCCATCTAGGTTAAATAGTGACTTCATAGAAAATGGTGCTGATTTACTTGTTCCACCCTCTTTATCATTTCTGGTGAAAACTCTGTGATCAGGTGAGCTCTTAGTAATATGGCTGGCTGGTGTGTCAGAAAGGTCAGCAGTAGCTCTGACATAGTAGGGTTCTTTACATCACAAAATCTGCCAATCTCCCCTCCCCCGCTCCCCTCCTCTCCCCTCCCCTCCCCTCCGCTCCTCTCCCCTCCCCTTCCCTCCCCTCCCCTCCCCTACTTCCCTCCCCTCCCCTACTCCTCTCCTCTCCTCTCCTCTTCAGAACCTAGCTTCCTTGAATACAGATATTCAAGCTGTAATTGGAGGCACACAAAGACGTAGACTGCCCTTTTGTTCCATATACCCTCAAAAAATTTGTCAGCTCTCCAATTTATTTCTTAATAAAGACAATCTTCCAAGACTCCATATTTTCCTAGGTCGTTTAAACAAATTTTGCTCCACATCAACATATAATTAAATGATACATTATCAGTTTAAATTGCGTTTTTGGTGTATTGTTTTGGAATAATTGTGATTTATGGTGCTGCAGACTGCTTTTATAATCGTTCTGTGTTCTGTAGCTCACTGAATGTTTTTAACTTTGATCTGGTGCCCAAAGGCAAAAATTGTAATGGGCTTAATTTTGTAAATCAAACTCATTAATAAATAATTTTTTCATTATGAGTCTGGAATAAAGAGGGCTATATAGGTAGTAAGGATTTTAAAATCATTACAACTTATAATTTGATGTCGCTTTAAATGGGGCATTGTACATAATCTATTGTAATGAGACAATCTATTCTAGCCCTATACATATTTTACACCAAATTTCACAGTGAAAAAATGTTCAAAAGCTTCAAGGAAGTCTCACAGTGAATTTTATGTTGTTGTTTTTCACCTAATGTAGAAGTTCTGTACTAATAAACTTTGGTTACATCTTTGTGAAGATTTTTTCCTTACTAATTATGATAGAAAGATGAATTTTTGAATAAAATGACCAAACCCTCCTTGATGTAAAAAAAATGTTTAAAATTTATATATAGAAAGTCCAAGTTAGCTCAATAACATTTTAATTCACCCTATAAATAAAGGAAAAAAATCCAAAACATAGATTAAGAAACCTTTATTTGCCTATGGGGGTTTAAAGCTCAACCTATCTCCAAGAAAATGAGAAACTTCACTTCTTTTTTAGGTTGCAAAATTTCTGTATTTACCATTACCTCATAAGAAATAAATTAATAGATGTTCACCCCAGCTGCCTTACCTATATGAGATTTCTGAACAGACGTATTTTGATAAAATGATGTAATACCCAAGACACTATCCAAAAGAAACATTTTACTTGACCTCTACAGTTAAACTTTTTTTTTATAAACACACACTTTTGCTTTGTATTGTTATTCAAACTATGGATCAAATTTTAATAATGAATGCAATCCTCATACTTTTAAAAAAGTAATATTCATCTACAGTAAATATAAAATACCCCATGTCAACAATGAACATCTGCTTGTAATTATTTTAAAGCTATGAAGTTAGATGAGTATTTTATTAAATAAAAATTTTCAATTTATGTAATTAACAGGAAACATCACAATAATTAATTTCTAAAGTGTCCTGTGTTATATGAGAGAATTTTTATACCTTCAGTTTTACTTAATTTTATGACACTGAATGGTTCTGTAATTGCCTCTTAAAGCTTTAAAAAGGTAAACGGGGACGCTAAGAACTGAAAAGGTGGCCTTCAAATTAGATAAGTAGCTTCAACTACCTGAGGTTTTGAATGCTCTGATATGCAGTGTAGATGAGAAGCTGTCTGGTTAACATCTTAGTTGGCTAAGTCCTATAGTATATAACTAGATTTATGCAACTAACCAAGTAAAGGAAGCCAGTCAAAAGCATTGTTCACCAATGCATCTAACAACTCCAATAAGTTTGCTGTTGGGAACCTCAAAATTTTTTAAAACTGTTGGCTAATAAGTTGTATTAATTACTGTTTACATATTTAGGACCATGTGCTACAAGAACTGCAGATTGGATTCCATATCACTTTTAGTTCAATTATTATCGTAATTCAAATTCAATACATGTAGTTTAGGACTTCTCAAAGAGTGTTCCACAGATTTCTAGTCCTCTAAATAATCCCAGTTCAAATAAGACTGTGAAACGCTACATACTGCATTCCCTCCACGGGGGCTCATAATGTAGCAAATTAAAAATTCTGAGTATTATATAAATTTTTTATATTATTTAAATTAGTTTCCCAAATTTATTTGACCGCCGACCCTTTTGCAAGTGCCATTTACTGTGAGCCCACAGAAGACATTGTAAGAAATACTAGAAATACCAATCTTATTCCATCTCATTAATAACAAGAATGAACCTTAAATCTAACCTGCCAGTTGCACATGGTTTAATTAATTACCAAGTTGTTTTATGAATATCTAGATGCAGTGGACAGGTGAGTTGGCAGAAGGGAAGGAGTGTTATTAGTCATGAGAAATGTCTAAAACCATTGTGCTTGAAAGGGCCTAAGAGCCTGGGGATTGCCTTCCTTTGGGGCTGTGAGCAAATTGAAGTACTTTTTTTTGGTTTTGTTTTTCTTGTTTATCAGTTAAAAATGTCAGACAACCTCCGTTGAGTTCTGAAATTCCATGTCTCAAGACTGATTTTCTGCTTCTTTTTTTGTTTTGTTTTCCTTTTTAAAAAAAACCATGGCCTAGAAATAAAAGTGGTTAACAATTTGATCAATACCCCCTTGCATATTTTCTTAGTATTTTGCTAGCTATTTGGTTTGATGCATGCCAGCCTGACATAAGAGGCAGCCGGTCAAGTTCATTCATTTACTATTCTCTAGTTCCTTGAGTGAGCTCTCCTACTTGAAGAAGCCAAGAACGAGGAGCCATTCTATCCCTTAAATTGTGTTCTTAATGAAATTTTAAATGACTTCCAAATAAATTAAAACCAGTCCAAAGATCTCTTAGAAAATAATTGAAAGGGGTGACCGAGAAATGATAGCAATGGAGAAGCTTGAGGTGAATGTACACTTGGGGATAGGTTAGAGGAAACAAGAGTATTAAGGAATAACACTTATTTAAAGAGCTTGTTCTGTTGAATACCCAAATTCTTACTAACCACCTTCACGACTCCTTGTTTTCTTATTTAAACAGTGAAAGACAGTTGACCTTAGGAAGTGTGTTGGGGGATGGGGAATAAGAACATAAAGAAATAGGACATATGAAAACTTGCTCCAGTGTCCTAATGCAGAGGAGTTATTTGCGTTTATTACAAATTAAACCCAGCTAATGATAAAAATTGTGCCCTCTTATTTTTGACTTAACGACTAGGAATTACTTCATTGAGATTTTAGTCCCAGAGAATTAGTTAATATATATTAACTAATATATATTAAGAGTGAAGTGTAGTTTATTCAGGGAAAGGTACTTTTTCTATGGTTACATGTTTAACCTGGACTCGTTAGGAGCCATGAAGATTTAGTTAATAAATGAAGGCATTGGGAACTCTGACTCGGTGTTTATAATTTAGCTTTGTTCCTTTTATTCGATGTGACAAAACAGTTTTGTATTTTAAGTTCACTCAGTTGTTATTGCTACGTTATTCTCCATAATTTTTTTTATTAATTGGAAAGTTTCCCTTTTATGTTTTCAGGTGAAAGTATTTCTTTTCCAAAGATGGGCCAAGCTTTTGCTTTTTTAATTTTTTCCTCAGTAATTCCCCTTTCTCCTCCACCCAATGAATGTCATTCAATTTATTATGGTTCACAGAAGTATTCTGCTAAGGTAGAAATTCTAAGTAAATGTGACTTCATTAATTAAAAATTGTAGTATTTTACTTAAAGTCACATTTTTCAAAAATTCTTAGAGTAGTGTGGTGATTATAAAACGTGTTTACAAAATCTTTGACACCCCTTCCTTCAAGAGCGAGAGTCTGTGTCTCCTCTTCGTGAATCTGTAGTTTACCATCAGTTAATATCAGTTACTCATTTGTAACCAGTAGCCTGCAGCTGACATTGTGAGACTTCTGAGATGAGGTCACAAACGGCCACATAGCTTCCATCTGATTCCCTGGGGAAAGTCACTCTGGAGTAACGCAGCTGCCAGTGAGTTCTACTGCTCGGAGTCCATCTGACTGCCAAGGCCATGGCTAGACAAGCTAATTAACAACTGTGGCCGAGCTCCTAGCGCCCAGGTTGCATAAACTCCAGCCAAGTGAGGGCGCCATCTTAGATGCCCAGACCTGTGCAGCCTTGACTGCAGCCCCAGCCTACATCCGACTGCAACCTTGTAAAAGACCCAAGCGAGAGCCGCCCAGCTTAGACCTACGGAATTCCTGACCCACAAATTTGGGGAATCTAAATATATATATTTATACCATTCAGTTGGAGGATATTTTGTTATGCAATAACTGTAGCCAGAACAAGTACCTGTAGGTCCATTAAATAGCACAGATCTGTTCCTACATGATATAATATATTATTTAAAAAAATCATGATTTTTAAGAAGTATTTTGCCTCCAAGAGCTCAACTCATGATCATATTATTATCTTGCAGCTCGGTCTTTAAAAATTAGCAATGTATTCTTCTAATTATGCATAGAATAATATGTGTTGAAAATGTAAATCATACATTCATATTTCAAAACAAAACCATTTAATAGAATTATGTTAAAGTGGAAGTTAATAGGCTATAATTTATTGAATTATAAAATCATAGGCAGTTGCCTTAATTTATATTCTAGGGTTCTAAGAGATTTTGTATGCTCATATCTTACTACAACCATTTGTCAGGAGCTCAAATTGCTGAGCTCTGGTGGAGACTAGATCTCTTCAGGTCTTCACTCAGAGCCTTTTCTTTATTTTATGTACCTTTTCTAGTATTTATATTATAGAAGTAATCTATTTACATGCTAAACAGCTGATTTAAAAAAGAAGAAAATGAATGTTGGCCTCTCTGACTCCTATTCACTCCCAAACCCAAAGGCCAATACTGCTTGCTCACAGTTGCTGTTCTTACATTTTGTTGGTAGCTGTCATATAATTTTAAATTAATTATTATATTACTAGAGGCTTGGTGCATGAAAATTCCTGCACTTGGGGGTGTCCCTCAGCCTAGCCTGCACCCTCTTGCTGTCCAGAACCCCTCAGGGGATGTCCACCTGCCAGCTTAGACCAGGCTCCCCAAGGAGCCTGGCCTAAGCAGGCAGTCAGACGTCCCTCTGGCAGCCCGGGAGCCCTTAGGGGATGTTCGACTGATGGCTTAGGCCCACTCCCCGCAATCGGACATCCTTAGCGCTCCTGAGGAGGCAGGAGAGGTTCCCGCCACCACAGCTGTCAGCCCAGTTTGTGGCTGAGCGGGGCTCCCACTGTGGGAGCACACTGACCACCAGGGGTTAGCTCCTGCATTGAGCATCTGCCCTCTGGTGGTCAGTGTGCATCATAACAACCAGTCGTTCCCAGTCATTCTGCCTTACCCTTTTATTATATAGGGTTCCCTCTCTTGATATGTCAACTTAATGTAATGCATGCTCTTGACTGCCTGCAACCATAGATGAAGGATTTCATACACTTACATTATCTCCCACCTCCCACTCACCTCCTCTACTTCCTGATGGCTACATGTAATTTTCAGGTTAATGACTATATTTTGAATAATGGTTGCTTTTATAGCATTAAATAATACACTTAAACATCTATTTCTTGATTCGCCTGCCATGGACAATATTTCTTATGCTTTACTATGAAGAAGAAGGAATTAGAAGCCCGTTTCCTTATTTAAATTTTCCTTGATTTATTACTCTATTTGTGTGAGTTATTATTTTTACCTAACAACTCATTCTTCTACTGTTGATAAATATTTGTTTTTTTTCTACTTCAAGACTATTATGAATAATGCTTTTTTAAACATTCTTGTACTTGTCTTTTGGTGCACAGATGTACACATTTTGTTGAATCTGTACACTTAGGAGTTAAAGGCTGTGTGCTTGGTACCAGTTTTCCAAATGGCTGTTCTAAATTACCCTGGCACCTGCAGTAAAACAGAGGAGGTCCGTAACCTTACCAACAGTTGATATTGTTTGGCTTTCTCATTTTAACCATTCTGAGAGGTATGTAGTGGTGTCAAATTAGGGTTAAATTTGTGCTTCTTTGGTGACTAATGAGATTGCACACCTTTTCATATGTTTATTAGCCATATTTTTACCTTTTCCTGTGAAGTATTTATTTTGATCTTTTGCCCATATTTCTATTGGATTTCCTGGTCCCCTCCTCTCTTTCATTGATTTGTAGGCTTTCTTTATTCTCTATAAGAGCCCTTATATTGAAAACATGTGTTGCAGATATCTGTTTGTGGCTTGCTGTTTTCACTCTCTGTGTGGTGTCTTTTGATTAAGTTATTTTTAATGTAGTTCAATTTATCAATCTTTTATTTTATAAATAGTGCTTTTGTGTCCTGTTAAATATTTTTTCCCTATCCCCAAATAGTGAACATATTCTTCTTTGTTGTTTCTGAAAAGCTTTATTATTGTTGCCATTCATTTGTAACTCTATCATCTACCTGAAATTTATTTTTTTTCTGTGCTGTAAACTAGAGGTCGATTTTTTTCGTATGTGTATGCACAATTGACCCAGTGCCATTTTTTTAAGGGAAAAAAAGATAATTTTACTTACTTATTCCCAATCATTATGTTTTTATTCCCTTTTCTTACCTAACTGCATGGTTCCAATGTGAAATAGAAATGGCAAAAACAGATATTCCTGCCATCTTCCCATCTTAGTAAAAAGCATTCAGTCTTTGCCATTAAATATGGTGTTAATCTCTTGTTAGGTTGAAGAAGGATTCTTATATTCCTAATGTTCTGGGAGTTTTTAATCATAATATTTTTTTTCATATCTCTCTTTTCTGTTCCATTAACATGGTGAATTACATTGATGGTTTTTTTAATGTGAAATCAAGCTTGCATTCTGGATAACCTCATTTGATCAAGATACATTATCCTTTGTGTATATTGCTGGGTTTAATTTGCTAAGATTTTATTAAAGATTGGTCTCTGGTTTTCTTTATGGGGTAATGTCTTTATATGATCTTGGTTTCAGAATAATGTTGGTCTCATAAAATGAGTTAGAAAGTGTCCCCTGCTTTTCTATTTCTAAAACTTATAGTAGGGCTGGTATTATTTCCTTCTAAGATGCTTGTGATGTGGGCATCTGGGCCTGTCATTGCCTGGTGGGAGGTTTGTAATTATAGATTGAAATTCTTTATATGGCATAGAGCCCTTTAAGTTCCATCTTTCTTACTGTGTTGGTATAGGTCATTTGTATCATTCAAGATATTTACCGGTTTCATTGTAATAGACAGATATATTGTCATAAGTAATATTTTTTTGTTTATTTTTCTTTATCTGTCTATGGAATCTGTAGTGGTATTCCCTCTTTCATTCCTGACATTGGTAATCCGTGTCTTCTCACTTCATAGGTTATTCTGGCTAACTATTTGTTCATTTTATTTGTATTTTCAAAGGATCAGTTTTTTATTTAATTGATATTTCTCTATTATATACATATTTTCCATTTTATTAGTTTCCATTCTTTTCATCTTTCTTCTTCTTAGCTTTTATCTTCTTTAGCTTTCTATAGGGGAAGCTTAGATAATTTATTTTAGAAGAGATTACTATACACAACTTCAGACCAATAATTCGAAATCTTTGCTTAAATGGAGAATATATTACTAAAGCACTTTTATGAAAAATTAAACCCCCAAATCAGACATATAATTATAAAGGAAATTGAATCAAAAGTTAACATATACCCATTTTAGAAGGGGGATGGAGTCCCAGACTATTGACTAGGAATATTCTCCCTGGTGCTCAAAGGGCAGGTAATCTCATGGAATAAAAATGAATTAAAGAATAGAAAGACGTATGGACAGTACTCTCCAACTTACTTTGTTAGTATATCGTCAGTATGTTCTTAATACCAAAGCTAGATAAGAATGGAATGAAAAGGGCAAATTATAGGCTGATTTCACTTGTGAAAATTAACACTATAATAGGAAAAGGGCAGACTTTGGTTTTAAAAACCTTAACAGGTTCATTACAAATACATCTTTTTTTAAAAAAATTTTGTTTATGTGTGCTTCCTCATTTTTATTTTTTTCTCTTCCTCAGTCTTACCAATGGATTTCTGTTTTCTTTCTTTCATATTTGTTTTTCTTTTTTTTTTAGTAACCAGTTTTTTGACTTTGATGTTTTTAGCAGTGGCTTTATTTTCTATTTCATTTTTTGTGTTTTTTTTTTTTATATTTGTCATGACTCTTTTTCCTTTCTTTCAGTACATTCTTTAATTTAAAGCCTCATTTTTTTTTCACTATTTAAGAACATTTTTAGCCTCGACGGTATGACTCAGTGGTTGAGTCAACCCATGAACCAGGAAGTCATGGTTCGATTCCTAAGTCAGGGCACATGCCTGGGTTGCAGGCTTGATCCCCAGTTGGGGCGTGCAGGAGGCAGCAGATCAATGATTCTCTCTCATCATTGATGTTTCTATCTCTCCTTCTCCCTTCCTCTTTCTTAAATCAATAAAAACATATTTAAAAAAAAACATTTTTAAGCTCTGTGTTATTGAATAGTTTAAACATGCACAGAAGTGGATTGGTATAATGAACCCCCATGTACATGTCAGCTGTTTCCATAATTAGCAATATAGTCTCATCTTGTTTAATCCAGTCTTCCTTTTTAATTTTCCTTTAATACTGAAAAGTGACCTCCAGACATCATGCCATAGTTCAGTGCACATCGCTAACAGATTGGAAATCTTAAACATAACCTAACAAAATTAATACATGCTTATTTAAATATCACTTGATACCCTGTCCATATTGAAACTTATTCAGATATCTCCAAAACAATATTTAGAAGTCAAATTTGTTTGTGGTGGAATCTAAATTGTGTTCACACTTCTCATCTGTTTGTTGTGATCATAGGATTCTTATTATAGAACTATCCTTCCTCCTATTTTCTTTTTTATTTTAAGTTCTTTGAATTTGAGGAAAAATCAGGTCATTTTTTTTACTGCACAGAATCCTACATTCTAGAATTAGCAGATTGCTGCCTTGTGGTATCATTTAAGTTGTTTTTTCTTTCCCTGAATTTTCTGTAGTTAAATGTAGAAACTTGATTGGATTCCGGATCAGTTCTTTTGGCAAAACTGTTTCATAGGTGGTTCTGGGAACTTGCTACCTTTTGAATCACTTTTGTGGGGAACGTAATACCTCCTTCATAAAGTTCTCCATTGTCCTTTCATTTGATGTTTTTATCATCTGTTGCAGGCTTTCTTTTTTAATATAAATATTCAAGTTTTTAAATGTTATGAAATTTAAAAAAACCCAACATATAGTTATATGCATTTCTACATGTTCATTGTTATTTGCTCCCTGATAGATGAGTCAGATACCTGCTTTAATTTTTTTTCCCCTACTGTGTGGGTATCATACATAAATATGTCATAGATTCATCTCTGCTGTAGCAAATGGTAAGATTTTATTCTTGTTTATAACCAAGTAATATTCCATTGTATATACATACCATATTTTATTTTATTTTAAACATCGAATAGTATACTTTATTATTATTTTTTAAATCCTCACCCAAGGATGTTTTTATATGGATTTTTGGAGATAGTGGAAGAGAAAGGGAAAAACAGAGAGAAATATCGATGTGAGAGAGACCAGGGTCCAGGCTGGGAAGCAGCCTGCAACTGAGGTACGTGCCCTTGACTGGAATCAAACCCAGGACCCTCCTGCCCACAGGCCGATGCTCTATCCACTGAGAAAAACCGGCTAGGGCATACCATATTTTCTTTATCCAGTTGTGTATTAATAGACACGTAGGTTGCTTCCATATCTTGGCTCTTGTAAGTAATGCTGCAATGAACATAGGGATGCATATATCTTTTTGAATTAATGTTTTGAATTTCTTCGGATAAATACTGAGAAGTGGGATGGCTGGGAAATACGGTAATTCTATTTTTAATTTTTTGAGGAGCCTCCATTCTGTTTTCCATAGTGGCTGCACCAATTTGCAATCCTACCAACAGTGCATGAGGGTTCCTTTTTCTTCACATCCTTGCCAACCCTTGTTTGATTTCTTTTTTTGAGAGCTATTCTGGCAGGTATGAGGTGATGTCTCATGGTGGTTTTCATTTGCATTTACCTGATGATTAGTGATGGTGAGCACCTTTTCCAATGTATGTTGTCTATCTGTATGCCCTCTTTGGAAAAATGTCTATTCAGTTCCTCTACCTACTTTTTAATCAGATTTTTCATCTTTGTGCTATTAAGTTGCATGAGTTCCTTATATATTTTGAATATCAACCCTTTAACAGATACATCATTAGTAAATATATGCTCTCATTCAGTAGGTTTTTGTTTGTTGATGGTTTCCTTTGCTGTGCAAAAAAAATTTAGTTTGATGTAGTTTCATTTGTTGACCTTTTTTTTTTTTGTTTGTTTCTCTTGCCTAAGGAGACATGATATGATTATTTTTGCTTTAAATAACAAATGTCTATATTTGTCATTAATCTCTTCCCCTTGATATTTACATATTATAAAAAAATCATTGGTGGCTTCACCTTTTTTGAACTTTTTTGTTTTAAACATCAAGTTAAGCATTACTTAAATATTGTAGGTATTTCCTATCTAATTATCAACCCTAAAAGCTTTAAAGCTATTTTGATACTTAGTATATATTTACATTTGAATTATATTTGAAGGTGTTCTATTATTTATATTCATCCCAGGAGTGAAATATGGCAGTACATCTTTCCATTATTTTCTCATATTGATAAACAAGTGGATTGAATGGATGGAAATTATTATCAGACATTCTTGTATGTTATGTAAGATGATATATAAGCTTTAAATATGGTCAGACTTGTTCATTAAAGAAAATAATGTGGAGTACTGAGAAATAATGAAAGGTCAAGGTCCACACCTTCTACAACTTGTGGTGATGCTGTTGTTAACACAGAACATCTTGCTTTCTTGGCTGTGTAGCTTTATTAGACAGTAGGGATTATGATCACTCGGTATAGTTTCTGGCCCCTCAAGTGAAGAAGAGCTGATCTAATTAATTGTGGCATTTCTAACCTTAATTAATTTGCTACTATAGTGAGGATTTCAACTAGACCTATTGTTTTTTGTTCCCACAGGTGTCAGTTATTATTATAGAAACTAGAGGCCCAGTGCATGCCTGGGGGAGAGGGGTCCCTCAGCCCGGCCTGAGCCGTCTCACAATCCGGGACCCCTCGGGGGATGTCCTCAGCGCTGCTGTGGTCACTGCTGCGGTGGTGGTGAGGCTCCCGCCACCACTGCTGTACTTGCCAGCCATGAGCCTGGCTTCTGTGGGAGCGCACTGACCACCAGGGGGCAGCTCCTGCATTGAGCATCTGCCCCCTGTTGATCAGTGCGCATCATAGTGACTGGTCGTTCCATTGTTTGGTTGACTTGCATATTAGTGTTTTATTATATAGGATAATACACTAATATTGAAGTTCAGCTCTGTGGAAAGCCATGGAGTGCGGATGTATTTACATGACAGGAGCACTTCAAGTGGGCTCTCTGGTGGCCTCTTTATTTTCCAGGAAAATGCACATAGAACATGAGAGACTGAGACTGAGCTCTTGCATTATGTGGGAGCAGTCGCAGAGGCCTCTCTCTTATTTCCTCAGAGACCCAGGCATCCATTTGCACCTAGTTCTGCATGGCTTGAGTTGCCTCTGCATCAGTTTTATTTCAGTTTTGAAAACGTTAGTTACAATGACCATATTTTATTACTAAATATTTTTGCCATGTTTTAAAAGTAATGAGTCCCTTGCTACTTTATACATTTTTCTGCATTGGAGGGGATCTTTGGGAACACTCCTAATGTAGGGAGAGAGAAGCGAGCCTCCATTCAAACAAAATATGGTCTGGTACAAGTATAAGAGAAGGGAAGGCTTTGGGGCAGTCCGTCACTCCCCCATCCACCTACATGGCCCTGGATGAGTAAGCCCACAAGTGTTGGAGTGGGTTCCTATGCATCCAGCCTCTACAAAAACGAAGGGATGAATTAAATTGTGTGATTTGGGGAATATAGCAATTCAAAATCAGATACCGAGACCACTAAGCCATCCCTTCTGGCACATTGTAAAGCATGAAGCTGTAAATATAGCAGATAATTGAAATTTAGATTTTAGATATGGGCATTGTTAGCAGCCCTCCTCTAGCTTTCATTGCTTAGAGTCTTAGAAGTATATTTAACAGTTCATATTAATGCAATTCCTGTCAAAATTAATTAAGCTTTTAAATTTTTTCTCCTGTTTTTTTTTTTAACTTTTTTTTTATTAGGAGACTGTAAATAATAAGAACAAAGGAAAAGTGTCTGAACTTAACAGTGCATCTAAACTGAAGATGAAAAGTGTTCTATAGATTGAGAAATCAGTTTGTGTTCTTCTTTGAAGTTTCAACTTAAAAAAAACAAACACAAAAGCACATACATGTTCCTCCATTAATTAAAGCTGCCATTCTTTTTTGTTCCTCATATAATGTACTTCCCATAAATCGGTTGCTTCTTTTTGTATACTTATCAATTTATAGTGGTCTTTAGGCTGAAATTGGGCACTTTATAATCCTAGCAGCCCCACTTCATCCACTGTGCCATTGGATCAGTAAATTTTCTCCTTTTTATAGTCGTCTTCAATATGATGGGAAAAAACATTGTCATATTTTAGCAATTCTCTGCACTTCATAAAACATCTTTTTGTAATGAGACTATTTGTGTAAAATGGAGCTAAAGTTAAGAATTTGTTGAAATGATATCACTTTATCCAAAAATAGGTAGAACAAAAGTAAAAGTCTGTGGTGGTTTGAATGGGGAGTCAACCCGGAAAGGATGTCATTTCATCAGTGCTAGTATTAGATGTTCAGGTTGCAAAATAGTATGACCAATGATAGCATCATTTAAAAACAAAACAACACAAAACACCTCTCCCAGGTTTAAAGGGATGCTGAGCACAGTAGCTACTCAGGGTAGGAACAGGCGGAATGGAATAGTACCATTCCACATGGGTATTGTGTGCTGTCCAAAACCCACACCTAAGAAACTCGTAAAGCATGGTTTCAAATGTGTCTGTGGATTTATAGGGGACAGGAAGGTTAGGCCAACTGCTCCAGTCCAGAGCAATTCTATATGGAGAGTTCTTTCTAGGTAGAGGTGTCCAGATGAATGTGATTCTAAAATACAGTAAGTAAATGACATCAGGCTTTGAGGAGTTTGCAACTGCAAACTAAAGTTTTTGTATCAAGACTAAATCAGGCACTCACCAGTCTTTCCAGTTAAGGGTTTCAGAACAGCCCTCCCCAAGATGCGCCATTTAGTCATGTGAACTATTTTGAACTGAAGGCAATTGAGACCCTGTGAGCTTAAGAGAAAAATGTACCTCTCTGTTAAATAATTTAAATTAGGAGCCTTGCCCATAGTAAGAGTTATCAGCAGAAGTATATTTTGTGACCTATTTATGGGGCAGGGCATAGTTCTAATTACTGAACATCTGCTTTTCTTATCATCCTGAGAATGACCTCCTCCTCTCCGAAGCCCCACGGTGCCTTACCTCATCCTTATTGCAGAATGTCCTACATACCTCGTTTTCCATTTCTGTCTCTGAACCTCTTGTGTATGTGGGGTCTCTGACGCTCTCACATTTGGGGTTCCCATATGTATATATGTAATTAAATTTCCTTATTTTCTCTTATTAATCTGTCTTATATCAATTTGATTGTTAGAGCAGCTGGAAGAACCTAGAGGGGTACAGGAGAGTTTTATTCTCCTCCACACCCGTAACAGACCCACACACTGAGAAGTTATCATTAGCACCATAATGGAACCTGAGAGTCAGTGATACATTTGACAGTTGCACAGAGTCAATTCCTTTAGAGGAAAAGATTAAAACTTGACAGAGTTTATACTTAAAAAATCCATTATCTTAAGACAAGAACTCTAGATGCATGGATACTTGGAGGATTGAATTATTTAGGTAGACAAAAGCAATTCATCCCCCAAATCCAGCTTGTGACAGGAACCTTAACAGAAATTCAAAATAAAATAAGTAGATTGGTATATTGCTTTGTAAGATAATAGGGTAGAATGTGATAAGCTGGATTTGGGGGGTGAATTGCTTTCAAAAATAATGGGAAAAAAGCCAACCAATTTTGCTCTGTTTCAACTCATTTGGATCATAACCATAAGACTGTACTGAAAGAGAGCTATGTTAATTAAAAATTGGCTCTCAATTTTCACTTTTTTTAGGCCAAAAGCCTGGAAATAGAGTGGGACATATTCAGATCACTGACTTTTTCTCTTCTTTTTCTAATTATTTTAATGACTTTCTGCATCTTTTTTGTTCCCTAGTCTCAACTTCTTTGTATTGGAGGGGAGAAAAATATCTTGTTCCTTCTATCCTTCTAGATTCAATGTTTGGGACTCAAGAATCAAATTGATAAAAGTACATATTAATACAAGAAGAAAGTTTTAACTATGTGCATACACATGCACACTGGGAGTTTACAGAGTGAAATGCGGCTCAAGGAGGCGGCCAAATGATTAGAGCTTACGTACCCTCTTAAGGGAAACCAAGGAAAAGGGTCTCGGGGACCCTGGGCTTAGCGAGCAAGTTATGGGCAGGTGAAGGGAGGAATGTGTGGTAAATAAGGGTTGTCTCGTTATTTCAGGTGGTTAGGAAGACATCTTCCCAAATGAAAGTTTTCGTCACAAAAGGGGAAATTTATACTTTATTTTTCGGAAGTTAGGATGAGGTAAGGAGTAGTTCCTGTGTCTTCTGGTCCTCAATGGCCTTTAGCTCAAAATAATCCTGATGTCAAAGAGGAGTGCTTTGGAGTGACACATCCTGGTACCCTTCAGTGCCAATAATATTTATTTCTATGAATGACTGCTGACGTCAGAGTGCAAAGTATATAGAATGGTGCAAAACATAGGACCCTTCTTTTCTACAAGCTCCAAATATTTGTGCCCAGACATAAAGCCATGTACCATCTTTTCTTTTAATTTATTGCTTTTTAGAGTGAGAGGAAGGGACACAGAGAGAGAGAGAGAGAGAGAGAGAGAGAGAGAAGAAAAACATTGATCAGTTGCCCCCCACATACCCCCCAACCAGGGATTGATCCCGCAACCTGAGCACGTGCCCCAACTGGGAGAGGAACCCACCACCATCCAGTGCACAGTACGATGCTCCAACCGAGCCACACCAGCCAGGGTTAAACCATGTGTAACGTGATGAGGACACCTCACTACCTGACGGGAGGGCAAGGTGACCACAAACAAGTGGCCTGCCCTGGCTCCTTTCACTGACCATGGCAGCCTACTGCTGTGTGCCAGCCCCCGACTCATTAGACATTTCTCTTTTTGGTGAGATGAGGGTCGGAAGCCTGAAATCTCATTGATTCTCATTTATGGAGCTAGGGGGAAGACTGAGTCCGTTATTTCGTTCAGACTACAGTGGGGCCTTGACTTACGAGTGTCCAGACTAACGAGTTATTCGAGATACGAGCCATCTCTTGGCCAATTTTTTGCTTTGAGTTGCGAGCTAAAATTCGGGTTACGAGCCAGCTTCAGATACCCCACCGCTAGTTGGCGCAGCGAACATCACAGTGAACGCCACAACATCAGGCCAGCATCATATGTCTCACTCGTTCACTTTTGATTTGACATATGAGTAATTTGAGTTACGAGCTCCGTCACGGAACGAATTAAACTCGTAAGTCAAGGCCCCACTGTACTCTTTTACATCCAGCGGATGTCCTAACCATGACCCTTTCTGCATCTATGTATTTCAGACTTCAGGAATGAATACAGTAAAAACCAAGCTTTTTCTTTATTGTCATATTTGGAATTTGATCATTCCTTAAA
Organism: Myotis yumanensis; assembly: GCF_028538775.1. Classification (NCBI taxonomy): domain Eukaryota; kingdom Metazoa; phylum Chordata; class Mammalia; order Chiroptera; family Vespertilionidae; genus Myotis; species Myotis yumanensis. The sequence continues at coordinate 12,286,095 of NW_027223759.1, forward strand.
AGAACTTCACCCACAGAAAATTAAGCAATATATTTGATTATACAGAACTATTATTTTTGCTTCCTATTGCCATTCTTTCTGAAGAGCTATTGAATGTTGTGAGTTAATCTGCTGTGATCGCCTCACGGGTAAAGAGGTCATTTGCTGTATTTTGTAAAGAGGCATCACCTGAGTGGGTGCCTCGGCGACAGTAGAAGTGTCGCCCTTGTAATAGGAAGAGAAGAGAGGGGTTTACATCACCACTCGGGTTAAAAACTCTTATCTGTCAGGAAGCATGCACTTCCCTAAGCAAGCCTGGGAGTTCATTAAAAGTGTGCGGTTGCATCACTGGTTAGACATAGCTGAAGGCTGGGGTGAGGGTGTTGTGGCAGAAACCTTAACAGAAATTCAATATAAAGAAAATCTCTTTAGTTCAGGCCAAGGGAAACTCTGATTAGAAAGATTTCTCTTTTTTTCCACTTGAGACTGTTTTGTTCTGTCATATAGCATTGAGTAAGTGATCCATTATAGATCTGAAAAATACCTGCTTCATTTTTTTAACTATTTCTTTCTGTTATTCTCATCACTTATTAAAAGTATAGTTCAGGGAACAGTCAAATATTTACAAGTATTAATAAATTGACACTTTACTGAATGACTAGAAAGATACAGTTTCTCTTTGGTGGGTTATTTCTGTGTTCAATTTTGGAAAAAAATACACTGGCGCACGTTTCTCTGGGAAGGAGTGTGGGGTGTAGTCTGGTTCAAATCACACAGCAGCGTGGGTGGGTTGGCTTGTTCATGACTCATTCATTCAATCAATTAGAGTATCCGCTATAAAATAAGCTGATAAAACTCAAGCAGAGACCCCAAGGTGGTTGGACATGGCCTGGTTTTAGACAACTTTGTAAGCTGGAAGCCATGTCGGCCTTCATGAGGATTTCAGATGGCATTTACCAGTGTTAAATGAGTGTAGGTGCTGTGTTTTTTGAAGCCGAGTGAAAGGGAAGGTGGGAGAGAAATGGTAATGATGTACATGTGATGGGCAAAAGATTGGCCCAGTAAGTTGGGGAAGCCCTTTATAAAGCTGATTTATAGCTCTTACATAGGAGGAATCCAAATTTATAAACAATCCATGAATATCATCCTCTACCAGTTTTCCTTGCTTAAATTTCTTGTCTACAGAATTGCAGCATAACTATGCCTGTTTGATGGATCTGGATAGGATTCAAAGATTATTACTTATATGGTATTTGGATTAAACCATCATTGTCTAATAGAATTAGCTCTAAAATTGTGAATTAAGAAATCTGATTTGAGTATATTTTTCCACATACTTCTAACAATTGCCTAGGGCCAGGATTGGAGGCTGAAAATTAGTCCATCCCAGAAGAGCCAACAAATGGACTAGTGGACAAGAACATCAGACCTTTAGTACTCACAGATTTAACTTTTGAAATGTCATATATACTGCATGCAAGCCAAAGGTCCAGAGCGTAGTGTAGTTTGTGATTTTGCCACAGCATGATGTGCATCTCTCACACGGGGAGGTCTGTGTGCAGGAGTTGCAGCTTGTCAAGGAGGCTTCAGAAACGATCGCAGCATTTGTGACCTATTTTGAAGGGATCTTTGTCTACACTGCACCTCTCAGCTTCCTGGGGGTTCTCAGGAAAGTTTGGGGCAAGTGTGGTCAGTAGGCTATCCTCCCCACATTCACTTAGGCTCTTTATCTGTAGCAGCTACCTCCTGCCCTATTCAGATATTTTTCCATGTAGCCATCACTATTTAAGGATCCGTCTGTGAAAACATTTATTATCATTGCTGCATTACAAATCTCTTATGATCCTGTCACGGACATGGACTTGGATTAGCAGCTAGACATCAGGTCTTAACCTTGAGATCATAGTCAAGATTGGGGAGTTTGAAAAGCCCTAAAATTTTATGTAGAATTACTGTGTGTATTTTTCCTGGGAGAGGAAGCATTGCTAGCATTAGTTTTGTAGATGATGCCACGATCCCCCCAAAAAGTGAAAAACACTGCTTTAGATGGAGAATGGTTAATTTCTGTTCCTCTATTTGCACATATGTGTTGTTTCACATGGAAAGGGGTTGAGGTTGAAGAAATAGCAGCGTATTTGGGATCTGACTTGCACTCAGATGAGTTGAATTAGGGAGCATACAAGGGCCACAGTTGAAAGGTCAATCACCACTGTCTTCTCTGAAGCCTTATTGCTTCTTGCTCCCCAGAATGAGCTCATTGTGTGTGTGTGGGGGGGGGGGGGGTGCGCGCGTGCGCACGCGTGTCCTTCTGTATATCTCCAACACTTAGCACATTGCCTAGCACGAAAGGGCATCTCTATAAATGTGAACTGAATGAACCCTCTTTTGCTTGTGGGTTTCTGGCCCTGCGCTGGCATACCATTTGCTATGCTTTGAATCTCAAGAGCATCTCATGGACGAGTAATGAGGACTTGGCCTGGAACCTCACTTTTGGCTTCTTATGTTTGACTTTCCTTTTGGTTACAGTTTCTGAAACAGGAAGAAGAAGGAGGTACTGAGTGAATTCAAGGGTTAGGGCACCGGAAGTGGAAGTCACAGGATGCTAGTGAGAGACCAGGCATGGAAGAAGAAAGATAAATAAATTAAAACCATGGGACAGGAGGACATGCTGGGGACCAACTTGAAGAGTGACAGGTGAAGGTAAAGAGAAGGATGCTGCAGGCTCTTAAGGAGGAAACAGGGATCTAGTCTAGAAACAGCCCCGGATGGGGGTTGGCAGCATAAAGTAGAGCATGTCCTACTTCAGAGGCTGCCCTGGAAGTGGCTCCCTGGCAAAGTCAGTTTTCATTTAAATCAAAGTAGAAGAGGGAATACCTGAAGAAATTCCTAAGCGTGTGAAATAGTTCCGGGTCCTTCTTGAAAATAGTGGGAGAGAAGGGTTTGGAGGCATTTGGGAAATGTCCCACTGAAGGGTAAGGAGGTGCCCAAGGAGGGAAAACATTGGGAGAAGACAATTGACCTGAGATTTTTTCACCTTGACGGTGTTTGGATCTAAAGAGATGGGCTACCTGGAAGAAGAGGAGAATGATACAAGTTCCTAAATGGTATGGCTGCAGTGGCAGGGCCTTGCTCACAGCCTTCCCTCAGGTGGAAGGTCCCCACCACGCTCATCGATCTCCAGTCCAAAGGTTCAAGATCTGGAGGTGTCCGCATGGCAGGGTCCCTTGCCCAGCTGGCTTCCAGTGATTGTGGAACTTAGATGGTTTTCAATATTGGTTCAGATACAGTTTATAAATTATGAAAGCCATTTTAAATTATATTATTATAAATAAAATATAAAAGCACATATGAAGAAACATAACCAGCCAGGTACAAATAGGTGCCGTCTCTTTTACTTCAATTATTTCAATCCATAAATAAAGATTAGCTTTCAGTTCCACTTTAGATTCTCCTGCCTGAGATGCCTCTGGCAATGGTTCCAGCTAGCTTGCTGCTTTGCATGCAAAGACAGTGTCATATGCATCTTTGAAATCCCCCCATCGAGTCCAGCATAATAGTCCGCATGTTGTAGAGGGTTCATAAATGTTGGGATATGTTTTCTTCCATTGAAAGTTACCTAAGAGCTTTTAAGGGGGAAGATTTCTAAGGAAAGGATTTCTTTATAAACACCTCTGAAGTGGAATATTTATCAGATCTAGGCCTGTGCTAGGCGACAGGCATACAAAAACGGAGAAGACATATTCTCCACCTTAAGGATATCAACCAAGCAAGGAAGACAGACATCTAAAGGAATCATTGCCTACCCTAAGATGAATGCCATTGTAGACCATTTGCATGGTACAAGGGTGGTCCTGGGGAGCTACATTGAGTCTGCACAGAGTGCTCAAGGAGAAAGTGCCCATGCTGTTAAAGTATGTTTGCATGGATGGATGGATGGATGGATGGATGGATGAATTCCAGACAAGCACTGGTGTTCTGGGTACCTGGTGTGTCTAGATGTATCTACTCTATGCCAAGCATTAGTCTAGGTTTTGGGGATATATGAGTGAAAAAAACTCTACCCTCATGGTGCTTATATTTTAACCATTGATCACTTAACCGAAGAGATCTTACCAGGGCAGTGCTTGCCCACACCCGGGACCACTGTAAACACCTTTAAGTAAAAGGCATCGGTATTTGAAGAGAAATGCATGGTGGCTTCCTAGAGTGATTAGAATGTGTTCTGGTCTGGCTTATAGCTGCTTTGGCAGAATCTCTTTCAATTCTCTCTTGTGTCTTTCTGTCTAAACAAACAACATCCTTCTTGCTGACTGCTCCCTAGGACTACAGCTTTTCTCAGCAGGTCAGACTTCTGCACCCCATTTCAGCTGTTGCCACGTGCTGTGAAAACCTGAGATGCAGCCAGCTCTGGATCACCCACTTCTTTTCTCCGTAGCATTTCCCTCTCCTGCTGTTCCCTTCTTTATATTTGTCATGGATAGCATTGCTTCAAGGGCAGCTTAGGTTGTCTGGGAAAAAATTCCTCCCCAAATTGTTTCTGAGCAGTAAACCTTATAACATAAGGGAATGAGATAGCTTTTGAAACCAGAGGCTTCCATAAAGGTGTCACAATGTGAAATGCAAGAAAGATAAGTGAATGGCAAAGTGACTGTGGGAAGATCCATGAAGGTCAGAGGAGAGAAACAAGTGCAATGGCCAGGTCAGGGCGGTTTGGGGCTGGATGAGAAGAGAGTAAAATGCTTCTCTGCATAAGCGATGAGAAAGATGTTCTAAATAGCCCTGGAGCATGCCTTAGTCATGAATGAAGACGGTATACTCCTGATAATTATAGAGGATTTTTCAAGGTAGAATGTTAGCTTCCTAATTTTGAGAACTTTTGAAACATATAAATAAACTAAGCATACACAAAAAATCCTGTGATATTTTCCTCCCTGAAACAGCTATGTATTTGGTCTGTTGATTCAAAATTTTCTGCAGCCCATTTCCCAGTGAAGATTTTCAGGGAAGACGAGCAGAGACGTGTGTCTGTGCTGGCATGAGAGAAGTGTGCATGCCAATGACAATACTCGCTTAATAATGCCGTTTTTCATGTTTATGCTCTCCTGCCCAGACCTGGGATTTGCATAGCTTTACTTAAAAGCATATGGTATATCTACTAGTGTCATAACCTGAAGGAATTTCAGCCAGCAAAATGAGAGTGGGTCAGCTAGAAATGTCTTGCAATTGTGGAATTCTCCCCACTCCCTCAAGTCTTCATATACTTACCAGCATTAAGTGATGGATTGTAGTTACACCGGAGACCCCCCTGCCATCAAACCACCCATTTTGACAGACCTGTGTTCTAAATATTTGAGAAGATGATGCGGTTTAAATAGAGATTAAATGGAAGAGAAGCAGATGTGTACAATACCTTTGATCGTGTGTTTGATGATGGGTGCATGATCTGAAGCAGATGCTTATGGGAGAACATGTTTGTTGTCCAGTATTCTCACTCTTTCAGAAGAAAACAACATTATTCTGATGTACCTAAGTGTTGGGCTCAAGTGGTTTTGTAGTATTTTTAATAATAAAGAGAACAAAGAAAAATTAGCTGTAACTGGGTGGGGAAATAATCCAATTATAAATCAAAGTGGTCATTGGTGAAGTGTTTGTGTCAGTGTTGTATTTTTTAAAAAAATACATTTGTTTTTACCCTTATTTTCAGAATTTTTAAATTGTGTTATCGGAGTATAAGATACGATGGACATTAGTATAGGGGTTGCAGAATCTTCTTGTTGAACTTCTGAAGCTCCACAGTCCTAAGGATTGTAAAGCAGCTTTTCGTTGAACATATTTGAGTGGTTAGCAGCACACCCATTGGTGTTGGTTTTCTGTTGCGAAGAGCAACAGAGCAGGTAAAATGTTGATCATATTAGTAGTGGTTTTCTTTCATTTTAAATTTTAAAAATGAAGCCGTTTCAATTACAGTTTACATTCAACATCATTTCGTATTAGTTTCAGGTGTACAGCATAGTGGTTAGATAATAATATGCTTTACAAAGTGTTCCCCCTGATATTTCCAGTACCCACCTGGCACCACACATAGTTAAACAGTCACGGGGATGTAAAGTACAGCATAGGAAACAGAGTGGATTTTATTTTTGATACCTAGATGAGATTGGTCAGTGTGTCTAGTCCACTCACAGCTCAAAAACAAAACTGAATTTGCCCCTTTTCTTCCCCACCTTTTTTAAAACTCAGAGCTGTGTTTTGACTGTCTGGTATCAGGTTCAGTGAAAGCCACTTTATAAATTTCTACCCGAAACAAACAAACAAAAAACACAGACAAAGAGTCCCAGCAGGTACAATGTGTAAAGGGTATGCATTTAAGACAATTTTTTTAAATGTGTCTTCTCAACTCTAAGTCAGAATATTGGCAAATCTTAACAACCTCATCCAAGAAAACATGAGAAACATATAAAGAAAGATAATGAGGTATGGAGGGAAGGTTTTAGTTTTATTTACTCATGCTGTAGATTTCTTCCTCAATATTTAGAATCAGTATTTTGAGAAAGTATAATATTTTATATCTCTGTGAGAGCTTCTCAAAGAAAGCTTTCCAAGAAAACATTTGTTCAAATGAATAATCAGCCTTAAATTTATCTGTTGAAGAATGTTATTGTTTCTTTAGCAAGGGCTTACCAGCCTGACCATTTGGTGTCCCTTCACTGAGTTCTGGAGCATTTTATACCTAGGAAGGAGATAGAAATCTTCTTGTCTCCTTTTCATAGTTAGTGAAAGTGAGGGCAGGAAATTGTAAGGTGTATGGTCAGCAGGCAAAGCAATGAGAGAAATGTTGGAACTTCTGTCTCCTTTGTCTTAGACGAGAGCTTAATTTTACTACTGTACCTTGGCCTTTCTCCTTTCCAATTTATTTTTATTAAATCTATTTAACCATTCAGCATCTCTTGAACACAAACCAGATGGACAGAAAGTGTGGCCACCTGTGCATGGTTGAGAGTCAGTGGCATTTAACCTGTGCAGCTCAGCATCCACAACTGCTTGAGCTCCATGAGACAGTCACCTGGAAGGTTGTTGACTTTTAGTGCATGTCACTAAGTCCAGAATTGTTTAAACTCTGCAGTTGTACCCCTCTTATATTCAGGTAACATACCTCGAGACTTAGCAGTGAGTGTGCGAATGTGTGCACACACCCCACAAGCCAAGGTTTTGAACTAGCCATTTAATGTCAATGGTTTCACCTGCTTCCAAATTAGCAACGGACTAGTTCCTAGATTATTTATAATCTAATTTGTTGTGTTCCCTCAAAATAACTTTTTAGTTTATAAATGCTATTATTAGAACTCAATATCTAGAATAATGAAGCACTTGATAGTTTTTCATGTGAAATATTTCTTTTAATGTTTCATGATATAATATTGTTTCCTCGCCCCATTTGCCTAAATCAGTAGCAAGGAGAAATTACAAGGTAAATATAATTAACATGCTTATGCACAAACCTGAATCTCAGAAGACATCAGTTCTAAGTCACCTTGGTTCTTTCTTTGACCCTTAGTTGCATGTGGGACAGGACATTAATCTTTTTGTCCTTGAATATGTCCATGTATAAAGTTGGAACAGGACTGCCAAGAAATTATTTAGGATTGCTATGCATATACATCTGGCTACATGTGAAATCTTCAAAAGAAAGGTAAAGTATATCCAAGACATTAGTAGAGTTTTTGTTAACATTGAAAGTTAAAAGGATCCATAAAATGAATAAGGTCAACATTCATTAAGTCAACAGCTGTTTACCTTGGGACCCAGAGAGAGCCCTGAATTGAGAATCAAGAATCCTGGGTTCTGGCTTTGTCACTTTCATTGTCCCCTTCTCCTTTCTAGGTCTCAGTTTCCTTAGCTACCAAATGAGTTGATGAGACAAGCACAACAACAGTCTTTCCAGGGTCTTATTCACATTGTTCAGTTTTGTGGATCTGCACTGGTTACTAGAAGGCAGCATTTTCAAAGTGTTGTTCCCTGACTAGCAGCATGGGTAACTTGTTAGAAATGCGGACTCATAGGCTTCACTCTACACCTACTTCATCAGAACATCAGAGCAGCCCCCACAACCTGTGTTTTTACAAGGCCCAGATGATTTTGATCTGTGCTAAAGTTTGAGGACCTATGTTAAAAGTAAAGGAAATAAAAGGCAGTTCTTATTCTTAAGAAACTTATAACTTAGTACTTTTTAAATCTCTAGTTGTCTTGCCAATTTCTAGATTTGTGAATATATAATCTAATATGCATTATATATAATCACATTATATTATGTTATATTAAATTATTTCATTATATAATTTATAATATATATATAATTACTTATTGTGATATACATAAAAAATAAATTATGTGCGTGTGAAATTGCCAGGACTGAAACATTTTGGGGTAGTATCTATGAAGCCAACTGAGAGATTTTCCCATGAAATGCATTGACTAAGGCATGAAAAATCTATATTAGATCATGCTTGAATAACAGTGTTGACTACCAAAATGCATGTTCATTTCATATGTGTGCTTATCAAGTACATCTCGTTTTTACTTTAGTACAGATATTCTTGTTCTAAAAAGTAAAACAAATATTCCAAAATTATGCCTAGGATTTTAATTTTAAAATTAACATTATGTTTATGTATGAGCACCAGGCACATAAGTATGACATTCACATCTTCTCTGTATAATTTTTCTATTACTTTCATTCTAAAATTCATGTGCAATTTCAAAATAAAACACTTTGCAGTTGAATTTTCAGAATGCAAATCTTGTTTTTAAATGCCCTGAACTTTTGACACATAACTTAATTGCAGTTAACATTTTGTGGGCACATAATCTCAACTACAACTGAAATACTGAAATGCATTGGAGGGTGGGGGGATTGAGGCTGTATATTTTCACCTAGTATAAGTCAAAGGGACATCTATTTTAGTTCTCATCTGAGAGATGAAAAACTGAGCTGTAAAGCTATCCTATATAATAAAAGCCTAATATGCAAATCAACCAAACAGCAAAAGGACTGGTGGAACAACCAGTCGCTGTAATGCGTACTGACCACCAAGGGCCAGACGCTCAATGCAGGAGCTGCCCCCAGCAAAGCGGATGCCAGCAGTGGCCCCCGGATTGCCCTGCCAGATGCCCCACAGAGGGAGATGATCAGTGGCAGTGGCAAGGGGTGGGGCCAGCCCGTGAGTGTGTGGTGGCAGGAGGCAGGGCCGGCTAGTGAGCGGGCTGGCACTGCCCCCGATCACCCTGCCACTCGCCTCCAAGGTGGGTGCCAGTGGGGGCCCCAAGATCGCCCTGCAGGTTGCCCCACAGATCGGCCCATTGCGGGCCAGACCTAGCGACCCTACCCATGCATGAATTTAATGCACTGGGCCTCTAGTTTATAATATTGTTTTATAGCTGTGGTCAACTAGGAGAAAGCAATGAGAATTTGGGTAGTGTTTAAGTGGTAAGTGTATTTGGAGATGTATAACTTAACAATACTACATAATGGACACACTTTCCTGAATGGAATCAGTGACTTATACCAACTGTGAAATATGAAATGATAGTCTGGTGCCAACACCATGATCACCCTGGAGAGAGAGGCCCTGCCTGGTGCTTGCCCTTCCATGCTGCCTGCAAGCACTGGCAGTTGTTAGCACTGGTGCTAACTAAATGTAAACACCTTTACTTTCCAGATGCTGCTAATTGGTTTGGGAATATTTATGTAAGTGTTGATTTTGAAGCTAAAAATAGTGCAGGGATGTTTGAATCCAACTCATTCGAGCTGTCAGAACTGCTCCCGTGATCTTGCAAGTGTTGCTAAAAATGTTCACTTTTTTAAAAATTGTAGTAATTAAACTTGTCTCTTGTGAGAGCCATAGATGATATGTTCCCCATTTTGATAAAAGAGGGTAAGGACAAGGTTCTTAAAGGTCTCTGCCCTGGCTGGCAAGACACGACCTTCTGCTGAACTTGATCAGAGAGCAAAGGCTTGTTATGTGGCCAAGACCAAACACATCTGGAAATAACTGTGTGCCCTTATATGCTGTGTAGCTAATCACTTCACTCCATTTTAAGTTAACAGAAAAAATAAAAATTGTAATAATTTTATTAATAAAATTAAGTAAAGAGCTTCCCAAACCATTGTATTTTCTAGAAGCGAGTTTGAGGATTTAAAATCACATATGTGTCAAGTCTACAGTTAAAGAACAATAGTGGCCATTTAGCACCAGTTGTTTATACCTCTAGTTCAGTGGTTCTCAACCTTCTGGCCCTTGAAATACAGTTCCTCATGTTGTGACCCAACCATAAAATTATTTTCGTTTCTACTTCATAACTGTAATGTTGCTACTGTTATGAATCGTAATGTAAATATCTGATATGCAGAATGGTCTTAGGCGACCCCTGTGAAAGGGTTGTTCGACCGCCAAAGGGGTCACGACCCACAGGTTGAGAACCGCTGCTCTAGTGCTTCAGAATCATATATTTTCCCTTTATTTCCAAATTTAAAAGTCATGGTTTTACAGATATTTCAAAGTTGTTTAAGTAAGTTATGAGAAAAAATTTTTTGATTTTAGATATTTGTTGTTTTGTGACTCTTTATTTTACCACGTAATTAATTTATTGAGGGGGAAATGCTGAGCGCTCTTAAATTATTGCTTGTCAAACATTTTGTAATGTTGGGAAAAGTGACTTTATGAACTCTGTACAGAAATAAACTGCCTTGGCCTATAGTTCTTGAAGCACTGCATTGCCACAGCATTGTTGACGTAAATTTGGAATCAGCTTTGTGTCCTTCTAGGATGCCCTAAACATTTGTCTGCCTGCCTCATCTCTGAAAAATATCAAAAACTTCTGTTACTGCAATATAAAGAAATGATTTTGGCAAGTATAAGCACTGCCTGTTAGTAGAGGACAACCTATAGTTATTGCCCTTTTTGATAGCTGTGGCAAAACGAAGAGTTTTTGATGTCACTTAACTGTTGCTCTGGCCTGGTGGTTCAGTTGCTTGAGCATCGTCCCATGCACCAAAAGGTTTTGTGTTTGAGCCCTGATTGGGGCATATATGGGAGGTAATCAGTCAATGCTTCTCTCACATCAATGTTTCTCTCTCTTCCTTTCTCCCACCCTCCCCCTCTCTCTAAAAAATCAATAAAAACATATCCTCTGGTGAGGATTACATTTAAAAAATAAATTAAATAAATAAATTAAATAGTTCAACTCGTCTTAGACATATAAATCTCTGTGTGGGTTCTTTTTTAAGTCTGTAGTCATTGACATGATTGCTCTAAAACTGTAGTTAGTTCAGAATTGCCCTTGAGCAGATTATTACATTGCAATTGGCCCAATATTGCTTTCAAATTCTAATTGACATTTCCATATAATTGGAGCATTAAGTATGTTGTTGACATAAATAGAATCTTTACTTACCATCTAACTAGAACTAGAAAAAAGTCTTTTAACCTTGCAGAATGTTGATTTGAACTAGAAAGTATGTTCTATTCTTAACATTGGCAAGGATCAACATGAAAGTTCTATGTGGAGTACGGAGCAAAAAGGCAAAACTAGATAGTTAAAACTTTAGAGCAAATCTCCCAACATTTCTTTGCCATTGCAATGATATACACCTATGTACACAAAGCCAAAAATAATATTTATTTCATCTGACTGCCGCTATGAGCTATTCATGGTATTGTTAAGATGGTAAAACTCTCTAAATCCATCTATAGATTCAGTGCTATCCTTATAAAAACCCAGCTGGCTTTTTTACAGAAATTGATGTCCCGATTCTAAAATACATTTGGAAATGCAAGGGACCCAGAATAGCCAAAACTAACTTGAAAAAGAACAAATTTGGAGAACTTAAACTTCCTGGTTTCAAAACTTTGTTCACAACTACAATGATCAAGACTGTATAGTACAAAAGAGAATTTAGAGTCCAGAAATAAAACCTTATTTTTTTGGTCAATTGGATTTTTATAAAAGTGTCAATACAATTCAGTTGGGGGAAAAATTGTCTTTTCAACAAATGGAGCAGGCACGACAAGATATTCATATGACAATTATAAAGTTGGATCCCTACTGCATACCATGTATAGCAGTTAACTCAAAATGGTAATTAAACTGAAACTAACAGCTAAAACCATAAAATTCTTAGAAGAAAATATAGGAGTAAATCTTTGTGACTTTATATTAGACATTATTTCTTAGATACAACACCAAAAACATATGGAACAACTGAAAAAATAGGTAAGTTGGATTTCATTAAAATTCAAAAGTTGTACTTCAAGAAAGTGAAAAGACAGCCCACAGAAAGGGAGAAAGATCTGCAATTTATCTGTAGTATAAGGAATTTGTATAAGAGTACAGTGGGGCCTTGACTTACAAGTTTAATTCGTTCCATGACGGAGCTCATAACTCAAATTACTCATATGTCAAATCAAAAAGTGAACGAGTGAGACACGTGATGCTAGGCTGATGTTGTGGCGTTCACTGTGACATACGCTGCGCCAACTAGCGGTGGGGTATCTGAAGCTGGCTCGTAACCCAAATTTTAGCTCGCAACTCAAAGCAAAAAATCGGCCGAGAGATGGCTCGTATCTTGAAAAACTCGTTAGTCGGGACACTCGTAAGTCAAGGCCCCACTGTATTAAAGAACTCTTACAACTCAATAATAAAAATTCATGTAATTAGACATTGCTCTAAAAAAGATATATAAATGTTCAATAATCACATGAAAGGATATGCAGCATCATTAGTCATTAGAAAAATGCAAATCAAAATTCAATTCACACGAAAAAGGATGGCTAAAATAATTTTTTTTAAAAAAAGGAAAATAAGTGTTGGCAAGGACACAGAGAAATTGAAATCTTCATTCATTGCTAATGGGAATGTAAAATTGTACAGGTACTTTAGAAATAGTATAGCAGTTTATCAAAATGTTAAACACAGAGTTATTATATGACCCAACAGTTTCATTCCCAAGAGAATTGAAAACATATGTCTACACAATAAATCCTTTTTCTTAGCATTATTTTATAACTGACTATTATTTCAAATGTTCACAACAACATTGTTCATAATCAGAAAAGTGCAAACAAATGGCCATCAAGTTGAATGGGTAAAAAAAAAATGTGGTATGTCTACACAATGAAATATCATTTGGCCATAAAATTGAAGGAAATACTGATACATGCTTCAATCTGGAAGAGTCTGGAGAACATTACACTACGTGATAGAAGCCACTTACCTCATGATTCTGTTTATGTGAAATGTTCATAATAGGCAAATCCTTAAAGACAAAAAGCAGATTGATTACCAGGGGCTGGGAGAGGGGGAGTGGCGAGAGAGCAGGGAGCATGGGGAATGAGGGCTAAGAGGTATGGGGTTTCTTTTAGGGGCTTTGAAATTGTTCTAAAATGAGTGCTGATAGTTGAAAAGCTCTGTGCAAAAGCTAAAATTACTGTATTGTACTTTTTTAAAAGGAAGAATTTAGCCCAGCTGGCATGGCTCAGTGGTTGAGCATAAACCTATGAACCCGGAGGTCCTGGTTTGATTCCTGGGCAGGGCACATACCCTAGTTTTGGGCTTGCTCCCTAGTGGGGGCGTGCAGGAGGCAATTGATCAATGATTATCGTCATTGATTTTTCTATCTCTCCCTCTCGCTTCCTTTCTGAAATCAATGAAAAAAATATATGTATATTTTAAAAAGGAAGACTTTAATGTTATGTGGATTACATCCTAACTAGAGGCCTGATACATGAAATTCATGTAGGGGGCTCAGCTCTCACAGCCCTGGCCAGCCCTCACAGCCCCGGCTTTGTCCGGAATGTTGTCCAGATGGTCGTTCTGCTGTTTGGTCTAATTAGCATATTAGCTCTTTATTATTATACTAGAGGCCTGGTGCACAAAAATTTGTGCACTCGGGGGGGTTCCTCAGCCCGGCCTGTGCCCTCTTGCAGTCTGGGACCCCTCAGGGGATGACCACCTGCTGGCTTAGGTCTGCTCCCTGAGCTGGCAGTCAGAAATCCCTCTGGCAGCCCTGGAGTCCTCGGGGGTTGTCCACTTGCCAGTGGGGAGGAGTTCTAAGCTGCAGTCAGATATCCGTAGCGCTGCTGAAGAGGCGGGAGAGGCTCCCACCACTACCACTGTACTGGCAGCAGTCAGCCTGGCTTGTGGCTGAGCAGAGCCCCCCCTGTGGGAGTGCACTGACCACCAGGGGGCAGGTCCTGCATTGAGCATCTGCCCTTTTATTATATAGGACTGCCTGGCCAGGCTGGGTGAGGGGCTGATGGCTGTTTGCAGGCTGGCCACACCCCCTTCAGGGTGTGGGGGGTCCTGTTGGGGTGCCTGGCCAGTCTGGGTGAGTGGCTGATGGCAGTTTGCAGGCTGGCCACAGCCCCTTAAGTGTGGGGGTCCACACTGGGGTGTCTGGCCATCCTGGGTGAGGGGCTGAGGGCCATTTGCAGGCTGGCCACAGCCCCTTCAGGGTGAGTGGTCCTGCTGGGGTGCCTGGCCAGTCTGGGTGAGGGGCTGAGGGCTGTTTGCAGGCTGGCCACAGCCCCCAGCCACCCTAGCTCCCAGTGGAGGCTGGCTGGAAGCAGGTATCTGGGATTTATTTTTCTTCTATAATTGAAACTTTGTTGCCATGAGCGGAGGCCTCAGCTGGCTCATGGCTGGCAGGAAGCTTGGCTTCCTCCATCACCCGGCAACCAAGCCTCCTGCTTGCTCCAGCTCCGTGGCTGCCAGCCGCCATCTTGGTTGGGTTAATTTGCGTATAGTCACTCTGATTGGCTGGTGGGCATGGCTTGGGGCGTAGCGATGGTATGGTCAATTAGCATCTTTGTCTTTTATTAGTGTAGATAGGATAAAGCTTTTATAAGAAAAAAAGAGTAGGTCTTAAAGCCCAGTAGTCAAGCTTTTGGAGCATTGCTCCTGAGGCCCTGCTGACACCTTGCCTGTCACCTCTGAGAGGTCCCAGCCCAAAACTGCCCAGACAGGTGGATTCTATGTCTTTGTCTCTCAGAACATGAGAGATAATGTTTATTTTTTTAATCCATTAAATTTGGGAATAAGTTCTTAAACAGCATTTCAAAACGAGCACTCTAGCCCTTGGCTCATTTATCCATTAACATTTCTTCAATGAAAACTGTTATGTGCTTAATATGTAGAGGACTAGACGAAGGCTCACCCCTCATAGAGCTCCCTCTTGTGAGAAAGAGGCAGATAAGAAAGTTAATGACTTTGACATAGATGCTGTCACCAGATGTTTTGCCATGTGTGATAGTCAGAAATGCAAATATCTATTTAAACTGCCTTCTGAAGTATTTTTGTAACCTGCCCAACCCTATCTCTTTTCTATGTAAGCATATATCTCATCCTTCTTATTTATATGCATGTTTGAAAGCTTTCAAAGACATTTATCTTTGAGATTAGAAAGAATTAGAAAGGGTTCTTTCTTTAGTCTTATGGATTTTTCTTCCCTTCCTTTATCTCTGTGAGGAGAAGAAAACAGATATTTTTTGAAAATCTATGTACACCAAGTCCTTCATAAAACTGCCAGTCCCTAAATGAAATGTTGCTACTCAGTCTAAAAGTGCAATACATTTGTGTTTTCTTTTGTTTTTTGTTTGTTTGTTTGTTATTACTCGATGCACTATGACAAAATGCTTCAATTGTAGCTGTGTCTTCTTTTCTTCAAGATATTAACCTAATTCTGTTGTGGCTAACTCCTAACTATTGTTCTTTGTTGTTTCTGAAATGGTGCATTCCGATCCAGGAGTGCTCTGTTCACAAGAGGGATTGCTGATAGTGGGTCATCTCCACGTGGTTTGTTGTTTCATTGAAGTCTGAGTCCATGACTAAAGCTATTTATTTGTGACCCTGCTTCTGAAGGGTGGTGTATCTGCAGAATTACTCTATTAAAGTCCAGTTCCAAAGCCTAATGGAGAACTAATCCTATCTAATAAAGAGGGAATATGCTAACTGACCCTCACACTGTTGCAAAGTTGCCGGCACCCACAGCCAATAAGGAGGGAATATGCTAATTGACTGTCCCACCCTCAAAGATGGTGGCACCCACAGCCAATAAGAAAGGAATATGCTAATTGACTGCCTCGCCCTCAAAGATGGCAGTACCCACAGCCACAAGATGGCAGTGCCCAGTCCCCTCAGCCCTTCCAGGTTAGCAGGTGCGCGGCAAGGCCGGGCCCGTCCCAGGCAGGCCAGGCCCCTCCACACGCCTACCTCCAGAGTCCCCCAAGTCCCCTCAGCCCCCCAGCCACCCAGGGCCGGCCCGAGGTGCAGGCAAGCCTCGTATGGTGGCTACCCAGCCGATGCCCGAGGCACAGGCAAGCCTCAGATGGCGGCTGCCCAGCCACCTAGGGCCACCTGAGGATCAGGTAACCAGGGCTGGCCGAGGCTTGTGCTGCCAGCAGTGGCAGCAGCAAAGGTGTGATGGGGCATCACCTTCCCTTGATCACCAGGTCGCCTCCCGCCCCTGAGGGCTCCTAGACTGTGAGAGGGGGCAGGCTGAGCTGAGAGATCCCCCCTCTCCAATGCATGAATTTTCATGCACTGGGCCTCTAGTGTCTTACATAAGTGGGGATCCATATCAGGCGTGTTTTCCAGAATCTATCCTCTCTTCTATGTGACATCAACTCACCTTTGCCACTGTCCTGGGGTAAAGGGCCTCTCTGACACTTTACCTCTCAGTATCAGAGTGTTGACCATTTTAGAAATTAAATGATTCCTTTTGTTTTCTGTGATGATCATCGTTAGAATCAAAGTCTCATAACAAAGGAAGAACTCCAGATTTCTTTTTTTGCAATATTCCTATTATACTTTTGACAGAAGTGACCTTGCCAGGCAACATTTTTCCCCCATGATTTTTGCTTTCTTTATATTTTAGTGTCACTGGGGAGGGGGGTGCAAGCAAGTACAGTACATTAAAGCTAATACATCACCACCTGTCAATGACTCCTTCCCCTTGGTACCCCTTTACCTTGCTGATTGAAAACATTCAGTCCCCAAAGCTTATAGTTGAGTAGGAGGAAGCTAAATGATGTATTCCTAAGCTCTTAACATATTGCCTTGTGTAAATGGCCCATTTGAGTATTTCAGAAATCAAATGGGAGAGAAAAGAACATTGAATGCCCTGAAAAGATTAACACCTGTTTCCAGTCTTCAGAAAAACTGGAGCATGCTGTATATAACCATTTACTCTCTCATGTCGAGACATTTTATTCAAATTTTCAATTCTATATGCAAAGCATCCACATGTTTATGGGTTTGCTTCTCTACAGGATTCCACACAAAACTTAGAAGATGGAGAAGTTATGAATGGTGTGCAGACAGAACTACTGACATCGCCGAAAATTAAGGATGCACTGAGGTATTCTCTTCATGTGAATGGAATATTTTCTTTCAATTCAATGTTTGTCCCTTTAATAGTTTATAGATGTTTTATTTTTTTTAGGAAAGATGAAGATGATTAGAATAGTGGAATGAAACCTATCACTATTCTAAAATTACTTAATTACTCTGTTTTTTCATTTTCTCTATATGATATGAGAACTTCTGGACAAACATATACAAATGAACCTCCATCCTTCCAACTCTGCTGCAACCTGGATTTCATAATTGCATTTGCTTTCTCTTGGAACAGCAGTTTAAAGTACACCTTTCAGAGTTCAATTTGGCTGAGTGTTTTACTTTGATGTTAACTCTTTGAATATTGCTTTGCATTGTATTTTAACTATTTTGCAATATTTTATTTGATGTATATAAAATGAAACCAGCCAATCAACCAAGATTTTTCATAGTTTTAATGTAACATTATATGAAGCCAGTTGCTCTCATGTTTACCAGTACTTCTTTTCTCGGCACTAATTTCCAGTTCTGCCCTAGCTACTACCTGGGTTCAATTCCCAGCCCCGCTGCTTACTGGTCCTAATTGCTTAGGCAAGTCACTCATCTGTCATTGCCTTCATTTCTGGTCTGTAAAAGAAATAATAATAAATCCATCACAGGATTGGTTTGAAGACTAAATGAATTAATATATGTAAAGCACTTTAAACAGTGCCTAGGTCAGAGTCAGCCCCGTGAGTATTTGCTACTGTTGCTACCACTATAATGTAATTATCATTGTCTATGTTACTATTATCATTACTACCATCATGATTAGTATCATTTTTTAAGTTGCTTTAAATTTTGCATAAGGAAAGGAATTCCATATTTAACAGATGCTTGGCTTTAGCACTAGAAGGTGATGCTTCTGAAGTTGATGGTCACTTATTCATTTAGCCAACAGATTCCTTTAATTCCGTCCAGTTACTAATGAGTGCCAAGCATTTTACATGGCATTGGCTTTTAAAATATATGTGACCATCCTTTATTATTCTGCCTCACTGTGGACTTTCCTCAAGCTTATAATTGATAGCCATGTGAAATTGTTACTCTTTATATAGGTTGTTTTTTTGACTAATGAGCTACACAATAATAAAAATTTGGTACCGAAAATCTCCAGGGCCATGTCTTTTTAGAAGCTTGATAAGATTGTTTTTGGAGGTAGGCATAATGAGTGTAATACTCTTAATTCTGTTTGACTTTAATTTCACTTTTTGTAATGTTTGCTTTTTGAAGTTTGCTAACATCTTGGCTAAATGTTATGTGGATAGCTGTCGTAGAGCAAACAAATTGTGCGGTTTAGGGCTGCGGGAATAAATTAGCTAAGCTTTGGCTAGGTATGAGGAATTGAGACAAATAGAGTTTAGGAATTTTAAAAAAGAATATTCTTTAACTAAAAATATATCAATACAAGCTTCCACATGAGTTATATCATTACCTCTTGTAGGCTAAGGAATTACCAAGTTTAGAACAATTAACTTCTAGAGACTCAATCTGCATCCATCACTCCTTTCCCCAAATCTTTTGACTTCAGTGTTACCTGTTTTGTGCACCTTCTCAGGTGCGAAGGATCTTAACAACATGGAATGTATAGCGAGCAGGGGAAACTTGGAGGTAGCAGTTCTAGGAAAAGACACTGGTTTTAGCTGGTATGGAATGATGAAGAAGTAGCTGAAGAGAAATTATGAAGTCATTTAAAGCTGAGTTATTGGGTCAGCATTCTCCAATACAGGTCTTGGAACCAAACAGCATATTTGTTAACTGGATGACTGAATGGATAAAATGCACAGATCCATAAATCATAAACATAACTATTAGCTGCTTTCCCATTATTAACACAAATATCTTTATTTACAGAAAAAAAAATGACACTTAGAGGGTAGTCTATTTGTAGACCACCCTCTGAGTGTCATCTATCTCTGATGAAGCACCATTCAATTTATTTTGATCTTAAGAAGACAATGAAGCAAGAGGTGTCTAGAGGGTGAATTTTCTTATATGTAAATTTACACCTTAGCTTCTCCATAAAGGGCCAGTGGTGGATGCCGGAGACCTTCACCTCATTCCTAACTTCTATCTTGTTCCTGACCTGACCTTATTTCTTGACATTCCCCCACACTTGCCTCCTCCAGACTTGCCTCTTTTTCCAGGCTTAAAACTGCCCTTGCCTTTTATCCCCTCTTCTCCTTTGCCTCTAATATCCATTCATTTAGCAAATTATTGGCAGAGCCCATCTGAGAATATCTTGAGCCTTTCCCTGTGTTCTTGTGCTATTTTCCTATAATCAGTGCTCAAGCATTATTATCTGTCAGATAGATTCTTGCAAAATTTACAAATTCCTTTCTCCGGTACCAATCTCTCCCATGTCTTTCCATTATCTAATTGATCACACATATCACCACCACTTATATATAACTAACCACAGCATTTATCACAGTGCCCCTTCATTCTAAAACCTTTAGCAACTCCGTTTCTACAACATTAAGTGTGAATTTTTCAGCGTCGAATTTGACATGTCATTCTCAGATTTGATCTCAAACTAATGGCTCAACCTTATCTCCTACCCACCACAACCAGTCAGTTGATCTATCTTTCTCTTACCTTCTCTCCTTCTGTTTCCCTCACTCTTTCTATCTTCCCTTCCTTCGTGCCCTCTGACCCCCAATTTGTGTGCCCACAACATACTGCTTCACAATCTCAGTGCAGAATTGTGTGCATGCCCTCTCTACCCCCTTGCTAACTCCTTGGATTGAAGATATATTTGCCCTTCTCAGTTCCATCTCAAATGCAACCTCCTCTCAGAAGATTTTCCCAGTTTTCCTTTCTGATCCTGTATCCTCTTCCTCTGAATCTCATGAGAAAGTGCCCCCGATTTGAAAAACGTCATAGTGGTTTAAAACCACTGATCTGGAATGCAGCAAGTTCCAATTTGAGTCCTGACTACCTTGTATGACTGGCATGATGTTGGACAAGTGATTTAGCCTCTCTAAGGATCAGTTTACTTAGCTGTAACATGGAAGTGACGTAAGCAGTTATACATTTGATTGAGTACATGTTATAACACCAAGAATGCAACTAGCACAGGCATCCCAAGTTAGAGCTTGCTTACTTTCACTGAGAACGTACTACTGTTACTACTACTTCTATTTTATTGCTTTGTATTCTTCTTTTCATTACCTTTCTTAACCTGCCTCCTAGATTATGAACTCCTCAGGCTCTTTGTTTTTTCCTTGCAGAACTTCCCCATTGGAACTACTCACTATTTGGTGAATTAAGTGAACTCCACTACCATCAACAGCAAATTCTTTGTTAGATGTTTACTCAGTGTATTTGCATTAACAGAACATTTACATCAGGTGGGCTTCAGTCTCAGATGCAAGCTGTTCTGGGATGTCCATCTCTGGACTCCATCACTCACTCCCTTGTATATGATAGACTGGGCATCAGTCCCTAAAGGCCGCCAACCACTGCCTTCTATGCACCTATTACAGCCTCTGTCTTCTCTCTCACTGTCAGCAGTCTAATCGTGAAGAAAGGTTCCTCAGCCCTAAAGTATTTAAAGATTTATTTAAAAAGTCTTACAAAGGAAATAAGTTGAGAAAAATTGTAAAGCCTGAAATAGGTTATTCCTTTTTAATCTATAAGCTTACTTGTTCCCTCAGAATGTTCTAATAATCATACTAATAGCTGATAGTTACTGGTCTCCTTGTATATAGCAGATACTGATATAGGATGTATATGTTAGCTTCTCTATTTTTTTTTTCTTTAAAACCAACAACTCTACTAGAGATTTATCTTAATTTCCCATTATACAAATAAGGAAACATGCTTTTGGTCTTAGTTTAAATGATTTACTCAGACACTTGACTGAACATCACCACTAGGATCTACTTGCTGTCTAATTGCACAAGTGAATCATGATTTCCTTCTGAACCAAACTGTCTCCCCATCCCTCCCCTGAGTCCAGTCTCCTCCCTACTCTAAAAGAGTGGCCTCACTGAGTTAAATCATTGTAATGTTAAAAATGCTGTCTATTTGCCTGGAGTGAAGAAATTAGACCTACAGACTCCTGCAGCTCCTGTCGTATCCTCTCCCTCAAGCTGTACTCCTCTCCTCATGGTGGAACCAAAGGCAACGCTTTCCATCTAGTTCTTGCAGAGCAGCTCATTTGTAACCACTGATTCTGCATCTCCTCCCATCATTTTGTTCTAACGTCTTACATAGGTAGCAGCTGGTTCCAGTGATTATTGAATCAGTTTTGTCAACTGGATCTTAGAATGTTTATCTTGTTAACACTTTTGGACTTAATGCTTTGTAACTACCTGCTTCTGTTTAAGTTTGTCGTAGGAAGCTGTGTGGACTTAGCTATTTTGACTGTAGTGAAAGCTTCTGACTTTTACTTAACTGAAGTATTTTCATTTACCCCACAGTTCATTTTTTGTCTGTTTTCACAAGTAGCATCCAATCCTGTTTTCCTTCCATTGCTAGAATATCCCTTTCATCTTATTTTCTACATTTTCCACTCTTAGCCCTTCCCCCATCCTATCTAATAAAAGACAAAAAGGGTAATTAACCATACCTCTGCTATGCTTCCCATTGGCTAATTAGGGTGATATGCAAATTAACTGCCAACAAAGAGGGCACAATGATGGGAGGTGAAAGGGGAAGGACGGAAGAACAGTGATCGGAAACCCAGGCAGCAGGCAAGAGCCTCGCTTGCAGCTCCGTGATCGCATGTTGATCGGAGGGAGAGAGAGAGCCTCATTGGGATCGGAGAGCCAGGGCGCAGGCGAGGTGGCACCCCCGCACCCCAGCACCTGACATGCAAAGGTCAGGGATGAAATGATTTTCCCAAACACATCTGCAAATATCCTGGGGAAGACATCACTGAAGAGTTCACAACAACTCTCTTACTGGGCAAGGAAGAAAACAGTTTACAACGGAAACAATCCCTTACATCAAAGTTAAGGTCCCTCTGAGTAAAAAAGAATATTGCCAACGTAAAGGAGGGGGAGCAGGCAAAAATAATAGGTTCTCATGACTTCCGCTGAAGTTTGAGCATATGACAGAGTCAAAACGAACATACAAATTAAAACAGACAGTGGACATTCAAATGACCGGAATCAACTGTCACTGTTTGTCCCAATAGCAGCAATGCTTATGTGATAATATAGTTTAACAAACATACAGAACAAGTCACATGATAAGAGAGGTTTGGCTTCTAAAGTAAATTGAATATGTTCTTTAAAAATTCTCATGTTCTCCCCTCTGACTATAATTCTTAATTTTCCAATCAGAAAATTACCCCAGGTGATCCAGTAACATGTAGAACTCCAGTAACCTAACTTATTTAAAAAAGCAAACATCCCAACCATTTTAAAAAATATTTAAATTGATATTTTAGGGTTAAAATTATAGAAGATATTTAGATCCAAATATATTTTCTGAATAGAAAATATTTCAGTTTTTGATTTTAAAAAAAACACATAAAAAATATATGTGATACATTTTCCCAAGGAACTCTGAATTAGTACCTTTCCCTCTAACTTTCTTCAAATTAAGAGAATCTATGGAGTTCCCTATACTGCACAAGTTTTAATGAAAGAAAATAAGACTTTCTAAGAGCATCAAATACATGTTTTCTTATTTACAAACATATATACTCTTCTTTCTCTCTCTCTTTCTCTTTAAAATATATTCTTACTGATTCAGAGAGGAAGGGAGACGGAGAGAGATAGAAACATCAATGATGAGAGAGAATCATTAATCGGCTGCCTCCTACACGCCCTGTACTGGGGATCAAGTCCACAACCTGGGCATGTGACCTGACCTGGAATCAAACTGTGACTTCCTGGTTCATAAGTCGATGCTAAACCACTGAGTCACACCGGCCGGGCTCACTTCTTATTTATAAATTCATTCCAAGGACCTATACAGCTTGAAAAGCTTTGGAAGTAGTTTCAAAAAAACTAGCTTTTAAGTAACAAGAAAACAGTTATAGAAGAAAGTTTAAATTAAAAGAAAAAAATTGTTTTAATTTATTCAAGAGTGGGAACATCCTCCATGAAAATGTGTACCTTGACTGTGGATGGCTGGGTGGCCTTATCACACCTTAGGAATTCATATGCTTTTTACAATGAAAAGAAAGAGAATTTCATCTCATTCCTCTCCCAGGGTAGATGTCTGTCAATAGAAGGTGGACATCAATAAAAGGAGGGGCTTGCACAATCAATCCAGAAAGTCAGCAATCTATGAATAATCCAGAACCAAGTATTTATCTCCTCTGCCTCACACCCTCCCTCCCAGCCAGTGAGCAAGATAATTACTCTCAAGTCAAGCTAAGTGCCCCAGTCACAGTGGCCCAATGCTGACATACAAAGCATACAAGCAATTCTCACTCTGGCATAAAAGTGACAACTTTCTTGGAAGAAAAGCAGATACTGTAAATTTCTCAAAGTCTTCCTGAAACATTTTTTTAAAGTAATTTTTACTTCTTTAGAAAAAATGCATACATGGCAAACCATCTGTAATAAAAGGCCCATTCTATAAAATTTTACCTGGTCCTACTCATATCTGCAATCATAACCATATTTACAGACAAATATATCTATACTAATAAAAGAGTAATATGCTAATTAGACTGGGAGACCTTCCAGGAGACCTTCCAGATGTTCTTCTGGACAAAGCCACGGTGGCAGGGCTGAGGTAGAGGCAGTTAGAGGCCAAGAGGGGAGGACAGTTGTGGGTGATCAGGCTGGTGGGGGGCGGGGCTGTCGGGGGTAAGCAGACCAGCAGGGGGGCCAGTTGGGGGCAAGCAGGCCATCAGTGGGGCAGGTCGGCAGGCAGAGTGGTTAGAGGCAATCAGGCAGGCAGGCAGGCAGGTGAGTGGTTAGGAGCCAGTAGTCCAGATTGCAAGAGGGATGTCCGACTGCTGGTTTAGGCCTGATCCCTGTAAACTGGCAGTAGGACATCCTTCGAGGGGTCCCAAATTGGAGAAGGTGCAGGCCAGGCTGAGGAACACACCCTCCCCTGTGCACGAATTTCGTGCACCGGGCCACTAGTCTATATATAAGCGACCGAACGGCTGAACGACCAGTCAACCAGTCACTATGATGCACACTGACCACCAGGGGGCAGACTCTTAACGCAGGAACTGCCCCCTGGTGGTCAGTGTACCCCACAGTGGCAGTGCCGCTCAGCTGACCGAACGGGTGCTGGACGCAGGGCTCACAGCTGGCCACCGCAGCCTAGAGACCACAGCGGAGCGGCAGTGAGCCTAGTAAGAGGCGGCGGCATGCGCAGTGGAGCCCGGATGAGCAGGAGCAGCAGGCGGCGTTGGACTGCTGGTTTTGGCCCGATCCCCACAGGCTATGCCAAGGGACCCCACCGGTGCATTCGTGCACCGGGCCTCTAGTACATAAATAAATGTGTGCATATCCTGCTCACTGGTCCCTGAATTCTATTCTGTAATTTACCTAAACAAATAGCATTGATAGCTATTTTCACTCTATGAGGTACTGTGTCCAGCCCTACTTGCTGTGTTTATCTTCCACGAATGGTGTATAGAGAGATTTCTATGGAACACCATCAAATTTATATAATACCGAGGTTTGTTTTTTTTTTAAATAAGTAAAAATATATGTACTAATCTCTGAGGCCCCCTTTTTAAAAATGCTTTTCTTTCTATCTTGAAATGAATAACAGATAACAGTTTATAAAGAGCATGGTGGGCCATGGTATGCATAAAACTTACAATGCTTGTCTATATTAACTAGATCAAATTCTCTGTAAGTGCCTGCATATTACAGTCAACAAAATTAAAAGTCTTGTTTGTTTCTAATATAAAAATATTTTCATCGTAGTAATATAACAGTTGTCAAATATCCCTCAAGCCAAAAACTGTGCTGTCCTGTATAAAAATAACCTAAAAGTTCATTCTGAAATGTTGAAAAATAAAATCTTATAAAGTAGAAGTGAAACTTAAAAAATGCGTCCCCCCAAAAAGTTTTAGTTTTTAAAACAAGATTGATTACTGTAACAGATTATAAGATTTACTTTATTAAGTGAATGTAAAAATACAGGACTAATAAAGAGCAGACATCAGTGTGACACATAGAACTTAAGTTTACACAGGGGTTTTGAGGGAGGTAGAGAAATATTTGCAAAAGAGAAAAAATGAGAATCCATAAAGGCATTCTAAAACTTCTTAAGCTGAAATCTTGAAGTCTATACTAGACTAAACACTTGCATTCCAAAAACCTTTATATAATACATAGGAGTGCCATCTATCAGCATGTGTGTACTTAATACATTTATTAGGAAAGATAAGTGTTATGCTCTAAGTGCAAAACTATAAAAGTACATCATAAAGGTTGAGATAATAAAGTTTCAACGGTTAAATGAGATTTTAGTCTCTGTTTTTAAAAGTCTTTAAAACAATACCGTAACCTTAGAACGTGAATGTTTTGGTTTAGTCTTCCTCAAATACCTCCAAAAGCACTATATAGCTGTTATTATATAAAAATGATTGCCTTGTGGTCCATTAAAAGCTATATAACATTCTCTGCCCACCAAACAATTTTTATTCATGACTTATAATGCATCCCTTTACCTCGTATTTTATATACATATATTCATGTAATGTCCATATTCTCACACAGAGAGTACAGAGAAGAATCTATTTTATCCTATGATATTATCACTCTAAGATTTGTTTTGTTTCTACCTTTTATTCCAAGCCTCTGCTATAACCTGCTTGACTGAACAAGTTTTAAATATATCAGCAATATCTGAGCAAAACTCATCTGAAATTTTTATCAGCTTTGAAATTCCATCATATTCCACAAATGTTGGAAAGTGGCATGCTCTCCTTTTTTTTTGCCGTTTTTAATGATAATAGGTTTGCAATGAAAACACATTAAAAAATAAGCTTAGAGGGAGAGAAAATGGCGGAGGCTTAGACGGACGTGTTGGTGCTTTGTCCCGGACCAGATAGGGGCGAGCAGCTGAAACGGGTAACAATCAGCCTGATCAAGCTGGGGAGGTTCAGCTGAGAGACAGTCTGCAGCCAGGAAAGACAGAAAACTCCTAAAAAATGCGGATGGTTAGAGATTGAGGCTGAAACCTCCCTCTGGGCGCCAGTGCAGCGGCGAGACCGCGCCATCTCAGGCAGCGTTTACCGGCATCCAGAGATCGGCTACTAACCCGGAGGCAACGATTCACAAACAGCGCGACTGCAAGAGCCAAGGGGAGACCTGCACCCCTCCACGGAAAGGTTAGACTTACCTCAAAGGTGCGGTTCGCAGTTCAGGTTGGAGCGAGGAACGCGCGCGCGGGCGCAGGGGGAAATCTGCGTCCGCCAAAATCCGCGCTCTCCAAAATCCGTGCCTATAGAGGCCAGCGTGTCTCGCAAGGGGGGAGGGCTCCCGCAGGGCTGCTGCCAGAAGGTAACACTATAAATGAGCCCATAGTTGGACTGGATGCAAAAGGGCTGCCTCAGAGTTTCCCTGATAGCCTGGCTACTTGTTGGTGCCAGGGGCTTGAGCGCGCGCAGACACTCCGCGCGGTTATGGAGGGTGGAACCCTGCAAGTTCGAACAGCTTCCCAGGCTCTTGTTTGCACACTTCCTCTTACTTCTGTGAGTTTGATTGTTGAGCCCAGTGCATGTGAGTGCCCAGTTGGGGTCACTAGCAGAGCTTGTAGGGGAAGATTGTTTTTGGGGAGCCTGGGAAACAGAGCTGGGAGTGGCGCCGGGGGAACCACCTCTGGGCGGAGCTGGTTCAGGTACAATAGAGAACTGGTCGGAGAGAACTTATAGCCTCGGAGGTCAACCCAGACACACTGCCACCCAGAGGCAGAGCCACGAACTGACTCCTCTGTAAATACAGATAAGGCAATAAGGACTGTGGCTTACAACAAGGAGGAACAGTGTATCAGAGGGAAAGTCAACATTCTCCTGAATTCCGGGCGTGCCAATAAGAAGAGTAGAAGATCTGAAGCACCTGCATTAATGCACATTTTTATTTTTATTTTTTTAAATTACTTTTTCTCCTTTTAACTAAGAAAACATTTTTCTTTTTTTTTTTTTCATTTTTCTTTTTCTCCATCACCCGATTTTGCCCTTTCAGCTACTACATTTTTATTTTTAACTAGTATTATTACCGCTACCATTTTACCAGTTTTTAAAGTGTCATCTTATCTTGTCTTTATTTTATTTTGGGACTAATGTTCTCCATTCTATTTTCATCGTTCCTTTAGCAACATTTTTCTCCACCTCAATTTGCCTCTGTGCTAAACAATCTTCCCCACTTTTTCCCTTTTGCTGTCCTGTTTCTCTTACCCTACTCCAGCTTTAGATCTTCCCTATTCTTTTTACCCTCTGTCAAAATTTAACCCTGCTTAAATATCCTATGTCCAATCCCCTGTTCTAAATCCTTATACACCTTTCCCTTATCTTCCTTCACTATCCATTTTTTTTTCTCTCTCTTCTTCTTCTTTTCTCTCTCTATTGTTTTATCGTTGTTTGCCTGATTGACGAGTATATTGTTTTTCTTTTTTTTTTTCTTTTTTTGATTGTTTGTGAGGTTAGACTGCTTATTCTTTTTATTTTCCTGCCCCTCCCTCTCCCCCCCGCCCCCCCTGGTTATTTCTGCGCTCCTCTGTCCCCTTGCGTCGCTTGATATTATTGGTTGTTTGTAGTTTGTATTCATCTCCAGGAATCTGTTGCTGCAGTTTGTTGGTATTAGTGGCGGACCTATAGGAGTTTTCTCCTCACATAAATAGTCTCTCCCCCTTTTACACTTCACTCTCTTTTCTCTCTTACTTTTTTTCTTCTTTCTTTTTTTTTTTCTTTTATTCTTTTTTTCCTCCTCTTTTTCCCCTCCCTTTTCCAATCTCATTTTTGCACTCCTTTTTTTCTTTCTTTCTTTTTTCTCTTCTACCTTTTTCTCTTCTCTCCCCCTTATCTCCCAACTCTCTTAGCTCGGGTGGCCACCTTTATTTGGGGTTAGTAATATTGTAAATACAATAGTGTTCAGTGCCTGGTACGTTGTGCCTTGTTGTGTTGTATTTTGTGCCTCTAAATCAACGCAACAGATTCAAGCAACAGCGGCCTCCTGATCACCACACGCTCTGCCTGGGGAACAGTTGCTGCGTCTGAAGCCTCCCTCCACCAGCCAGAAGAGCCACCACAACTGTGAACAGCACCCATCAGAGGCCCTGCTATCAACAGAGGAGCCGCTGCTACCACAACCGCCCAAGGAGCAACCACAGCCCGAGGAGCCACTGCCACCCAGGGAGCAGCCACTGCCACCCAGGGTCCAGCCACTGAACGATTCAACAACTAGTAATGTCAGTGAGATCAAACATGGGTAGACAAAGAAACCCCCAAAGGAAAGAAAAGGAGGACTCGCCAGAAAAGCAGCTAAGTGAGACAGAGATATGCAACATGACGGAAAAAGAATTCAGAATAAGGTTCCTAGAGTACATGCACCGGATGTTCAAGAAGCAAGAAGAAACAGATGAAAAACTCAACTACGTATGCAAGAAGCTAGAAGAAACAGATGAAAAAATCAACAACTTAAGTAAGTCCCAAGAAGAAATGAAGAGCGACATAGCTGCAATAAAAAACACCATTGAAAGTATCAACAGTAGACTGGGAGAAGCGGAGGACCGAATCAGTGAATTAGAAGACAAGGAAGCAAAACACACTCAAACTGTACTGCAAATGGAGAAAAAAATTAAAAGACAGGAGGAGAGCCTAAGGGAACTTTGGGACAACATGAAATGAAGCAACATACGAATAATAGGGGTGCCAGAACAACAGAAAGATGAACATGGATTAGAAAACCTATTCGAAGAAATAATATCAGAAAACTTCCCTGAGGTGGGGAAGAAAAAAGTCACACAAGCCCAGAGAGTCCCAAACAAGGTGAACCCGAAAAGACCCACACCAAGACACATCATAATTACCATGGCAAATGTTCAGGATAAAGAGAGAATCTTACAGGCTGCAAGAGAGAGGCGGAAAGTAACATACAAGGGATCTCCCATTAGATTATCAAATGATTTCTCAACAGAAACACATCAGGCCAGAAAAGAATGGACGGAAATCTACAAAGTGATGCAAAGCAAAGGACTGAATCCAAGAATACTCTATCCAGCAAGGCTATCATTCAAAATTGAAGGGGAAATAAGAAGCTTCACAGACAAAAAAGGGCTAAGGGAGTTTATCACCACCAAGCCAGCCATGCAAGAAATGCTAAAGGGACTGGTGTAAAAGAAGAAATATCAAGCTCAGAAAGAAAACAGCCACACACACACAAAAAAAAGAAATGGCTACAAACAAGTACCTTTCAATAATAACTTTAAATGTAAATGGACTAAATGCTCCAAATAAAAGACATCGAGTGGCTGAATGGATAAAAAAACATGACCCATACATCTGCTGTCTACAAGAGACTCACCTCATTGGAAAGGACTCACACAGACTGAAAGTGAAGGGATGGAAAAATATCTTTCACGCAAATGGAAAGGAAAAGAAAGCTGGGGTAGCAATACTTATATCTGACAAAATACATCTCAAAGTGAAGGCCATAACCAGAGATAAGGAAGGCCACTTCATAATACTAAAGGGATCAATACAACAAGAAGATATAACCCTGGTAAACATATATGCACCCAGTGCAGGAGCACCCACATACATAAGAAAACTTCTGGAAGATATCAGGGGAGATATCGACAATAACACAATCATAGTAGGGGACTTTAATACACCACTGACATCACTGGATAAATCCGCTAGACAAACAATCAGCAAAGAAACAGCAATCCTAAATGACTCACTAGATCAGATGGACTTAATTGACATCTTCAGAACACTTCACCCCACAGCTGCGGAATATACATTCCTCTCAGGTGCTCATGGGACATATTCAAAAATAGACCACATATTGGGTCACAAGCAAAGTCTCCACAAATTCAAGAAGATTGAGATCATAAAAAGCATCTTCTCAGACCACGATGGCATAATGTTAGAAATAAACTACAATAAAAACAACCCAAAATACTCAAACACTTGGAAGCTGAATAGCATGTTATTAAATATTGATTGGGTTACCGATGACATCAAAGAAGAAATTAAAAACATCCTGGACACTAATGACAATGAAAACACAACAATCCAAAACCTCTGGGACACAATGAAAGCAGTCCTGAGAGGGAAGTTTATAGCTCTACAGGCCTATCTCAAAAAACAAGAAAAAATGGTAGTTAATCATCTAACTCTACAACTCAAAGAATTAGAAAGAGAGCAACAAGAAAACCCCAGAGTGAGCAGAAGGAAGGAGATAATAAAGATTAGAGCAGAAATCAATGACATAGAGACCAAAAAAACAATACAGAAAATCAATGAAACCAAGAGCTGGTTCTTTGAAAGGATAAACAAGATTGACAAACCCCTCGCCAGGCTCACCAAGAAGCAAAGAGAAAGGTCCCAAATAAACCAAATCAGAAATGATAGAGGCGAAATAACAACAGACCCCACAGAAATACAAATGATTGTTAAACAATACTACGGGCAACTCTACTCCAACAAACTAGACAACCTGGAGGAAATGGACAAATTCCTAGAAAAATACAACATTCCAAAACTCAATCAGGAAGAATCTAAAAACCTCAATAGGCCAATAACTATGGAAGAAATTGAAGCAGTCATCAGAAAGCTTCCAGCAAACAAAAGCCCAGGGCCAGACGGCTTCACAGGGGAGTTCTACCAAACATTCAAGGAAGAACTAAAACCTACCCTCCTCAGACTACTACAAAAAATTCAAGAGGAAGGAACACTTCCAAGCTCATTCTATGAAGCCAGCATCACCCTAATACCAAAACCAGGTAAAGACATCACAATGAAAGAGAATTACAGGCCAATATCCCTCATGAACATAGATGCCAAAATCCTCAACAAAATCTTAGCAAATCGGATCCAGCAGTACATCAGAAGGATCATACACCATGACCAAGTAGGATTTATCCCAGGAATGCAAGGATGGTACAACATCCATAAATCAATAAATGTGATACATCACATAAACAAATTGAAAGAAAAAAACCACATGGTCATATCAATTGATGCAGAAAAAGCATTCGACAAAATCCAACACCCATTTTTGATAAAAACTCTCAGAAAGGTGGGAATAGAAGGATCATACCTCAACATAATAAAAGCCATATATGACAGGCCCACAGCCAACATCATACTCAATGGTCAAAAACTAACACCATTTCCCCTAAGAACAGGAACAAGACAGGGATGCCCACTCTCACCACTCCTGTTCAACATAGTACTGGAAGTATTAGCCATTGCAATTAGGCAAGAAGAAGAAATAAAAGGCATCCAAATTGGAAAAGAGGAAGTAAAACTGTCCTTATTTGCAGATGACATGATATTATACATACAAAACCCTAGAGACTCCATCAAAAAGCTACTAGAATTAATACATGAATTTGGCAATGTAGCAGGATACAAAATTAACCCCAAGAAATCTGAGGCATTTCTATACACCAATAGTGAACTTTCAGAAAGAGAGATTAGAAAAACAATCCCATTTACCATCGCACCAAAAAAATTAAGATACCTAGGAATAAACTTAACTAAAGAGGTTAAAGACCTCTACTCAGAAAACTACAGGACGTTGAAAAAAGAGATAGAGGAAGACATAAACAGATGGAAGAACATACCATGTTCTTGGATTGGTAGAATCAACATCATTAAAATGTCCATACTACCCAAAGCAATCTATAAATTCAACGCACTTCCCATTAAAATACCAATGGCCTTCTTCAAAGATCTAGAACGAACTCTCCAAAAATTCATCTGGAATAAAAAAAGACCCCGAATAGCTGCAGCGATCCTGAGAAAGAACAAAGTAGGTGGGATCTCAATGCCAGATATCAAACTGTATTACAAAGCCACTGTTCTCAAAACTGCCTGGTACTGGCACAAGAACAGACATATAGACCAGTGGAATAGAATAGAGAGTCCAGAAATTAGCCCGAACCAATATGCTCAATTAATTTTTGACAAAGGAGGCATGAACATACAATGGAGCCAAGATAGTCTCTTCAATAAATGGTGTTGGGAAAATTGGACAGATATATGCAAGAAAATGAAACTAGACCACCAACTTACACCACACACAAGAATAAACTCAAAATGGATAAAGGACTTAAATGTACGACAGGAAACCATAAAAATTCTAGAAGAATACAAAGGCAACAAAATCTCAGACTTATGCCAAAACAATTTCTTCACTGATACAGCTCCTAGGGCAGTTGAAACTAAAGAGAAACTGAACAAATGGGACTACATCAAAATAAAAAGCTTCTGCACAGCAAAAGAAACCATCAACAAAACAGCAAGAAAACCCACCTCTTGGGAAAACATATTTGCCAACGTCATATCTGATAAGGGCTTAATCTCCAAAATTTATAGGGAACTCATACAACTTAACAAAAAGAAGATAAACAATCCAATCAAAAAATGGGCAAAGGATCTAAATAGACACCTTTCAAAAGAGGACATTCAGAAAGCCAAGAGACATATGAAAACATGCTCAAAGTCACTAATCATCCGAGAGATGCAAATCAAAACAACAATGAGGTACCATCTCACACCTGTCAGAATGGCCATCATCAACAAATCAACAAACGACAAGTGCTGGAGAGGATGTGGAGAAAAAGGAACACTTGTGCACTGCTGGTGGGAATGCAGACTGGTGCAGCCACTATGGAAGGCAGTATGGAGGTTCCTCAAAAAATTGGAAATGGAACTCCCATTTGACCCTGTGATCCCACTACTAGGAATATATCCCAAGAAACCAGAAACACCTATCAGAAAGGATATATGTAACCAGATGTTCATAGCAGCACAATTCACCATAGCTAAGATCTGGAAACAGCCTAAGTGCCCATCAGTAGATGAATGGATTAGAAAACGGTGGTACATCTACATGATGGAATACTATGCTGCTGTTAAAAAGAAGGAACTCCTACCATTTGCAACATCATGGATGGAACTGGAGAGCATTATGCTAAGTGAAACAAGCCAGTCAATGAAGGAAAAATACCACATGATCTCACTCATTCATGGATAATAAAGACCATTACAAACTTTTGAACAATAATAGATACAGAGGCAGAGCTGCCTCAAACTGATTGTCAAACTGCAGTGGGAAGGCCAGAGAGAGTTGGGGGGCAGGAGGGAGGGGAGTAAGAGATCAACCGAAGGACTTGTATGCATGCATATAAGCATAACTAATGGACATAAGACACTGGGGGGTAAGGGAGGGTAGGGGTTTGTCAAGGGCGGGGGGGGAAAAAAGGACACTTATGTAATACCCTTTGTAATACTTTAAGCGAAAAAAAATAAAAAATAAAAAAAAATAAGCTTAATCCTCTGATAAGAATATATTTAATGTATTTATTTTAGATTGCTGATAATTTAGAGAATATTTCATGCAGAGACTTCATTAGACATTTGCTGTCTTAATGCTGTTCTCAACTTTCCAGCAAGGAGCCAAATTTCACTATTTTCAATTTGGAGCAGGAATGCATTTGTAGCAGCTGTAGCTCTTAATTTGACATCTAGTTTCTGGTCATTTTCATGTAAATAGAAAACAATAGAAACCTGCTTACAATTTCTATAACTGGGATGTTTGCTTCAACTTTATCATTTTTCCTCTGGCAATTTTATTTTCTCTCTCTGGGATTAAAAGAGCCAATAATTGCTCACGGTTATTATTTCCCATCTATATAAAAACGTGTTAGTTCCACATTTTATTACTCAAAAGCTCCCAGGGTCTTCTACATTTCAGTCATACACACTATCTGTTAATGTTTCTAGCTCCTCCTCTCCTTAATCTGGAGTAGGTTAGGCGGGTCAGGCTTTCTATTTCTTTCTGTAATACATTTTCTCCAGGCTTTATAACTTTTTTTCTGCCTCTAAAAAACATACAGAGGTGAAAATTTGGAATTGTTCCATTGAATACAACTGATGCCTTATTAAAAGGCAACTTTAAATTTTGATTTATAATGCTTTGGACATGCCTATATATATTACCAACTGTGGCTTCACAGTTGGAAAATCTAATTCTATGCTTTTTCTATTAAATACATATTTTATTTCATTTTTCCTCTTTTTGGGGGGGGAAATCATACTTTATGATTATGCATAGCTGTGCTTAGTTCTATGTATTTTATCATCTATACAGTAATTTTCAAGTGTGTCTCAATGGGGAAAAATTTTATTTTTTTGTACATCCTTTTAAATATGTTGATTTATGTAGATTAAGTAGGAAGTTATTTTTGTAGGTAGTCATTTCCATTTGTTCCTCTTCTAGGAGAAAAAATAAGAAATCAGAAACTCTTTGAAGCATTTTATTTCCCGAATCTTCTGAACATTATCAGTAAATCATGCACTCCTTTGATTTTATCTCTGCTGTTAAATTTATAGGAGTTGATATAATCCTAAAATCATTTTTTTAATGTGCTTCATCTGTGTTATTTTTAGCAGAGACTCATCTATGTTCTTTTTTTCTGCCCCAGTGATATGACCAGAACAGTGGAGATTTCTGCCGAAGGAGGCCCCCTGGGAATACATGTAGTGCCCTTCTTTTCTTCTCTGAGTGGAAGGTAAGATGCTTTTCTTCTGTCAGGAGTTCATGCTAATGGAAACCTTGACCAGAGCTCATTTGCCCAAACATTTCTCAGAGGAGGATTAAGTGTGTATCTTTGCTATTCAGACGGACACCTCAAGATAATACTTCTGTTGGCCACGTATGTGTTAGAAAGAAAATGAAACCATTTGTTTCTAAGATGCAATGGAAAAGAAAAAAAATCAATGACAGTTCCTGAATTTACAATTAATTATGAAGTGCTTTCTTAATGTATTCTTATCAGTCCTATGTAGTAAACAAAATCCTTAGAAAAGATTTTAATATATTGTTAGATGAATATTGCAACTGAATTTTTTAATGTTCTAAAATACACTTCAACAAATGAATATAGTAATTCCAAACTGATATTTTCTGATATTCCTCAGGAATATAGATTTTAGAATAATAAATAATATAACATATCTAATTGTATCAAAAGCTGTGTATATTCTGATGATGTTAGCTATAGTAAGAAAACGTCATCATGCTATTTACTTTAAAAAAAATAAAATATGATCAATTATAAATAACTTACCATATCCTTTTAAAATTTTACACTGGCGAATGTTAATTTAGATTGTGTCAGCATTTCTTGAAAATAATATCTACCCAATTGGATACTGATGGAAATTAAATGTGTACCCGAGAGCTAATATTAATACTGTTATAACAACCATACAAAACTAGTATTAGATATTATGTCACTTTTCAACAAGATACTGCCTTTAGATTTATATTGACAAGGACTCTCAAAAACTTAAAAGAAAATCAGTATTTCATATGACACGATTTTAAGTAGTTTGCTATATTTGTTTTCTTAAATTAAATGCATCATCAAAAAGGCAGAACACTTTATTTCAGCTTAGGAGAGACCAAAGAGTAGAAAAGTCAGTTGATTTTCTCAAGGCCGTACAAAATTCAGATCTCCAGACTTGCTCTCACTCCATTGCTCCATCTAAAATAGAACTTTTCCCAAAGGTTATATAGTATTAATGTACTGGTTCTGAATATTTATTCAATTCAGGCTGCCATATAGCAGGAAGAGCAGGTTTAGGCCTGATATTTTGGTTGGCATCGTTTTCAGCAGGTAGCCATCTGCTACCTGTAATTGCAAAGTCATCACCTTTTTTTTTCTGCAAATAACAGCTGATGCCAAGCTGTTGCCGGAATGGATGCTCCTGAAAAAGAAATGAACTGAAAAACCGGTGGCTCTTATTGTCTCATTTCCTGTATGTGTTAATAAGCGTGTTTATAAATGTTCCGGGTGATGGCACAGGACAAGCAGAGGCTGTTTCTGATAGACAGGGAGAGTATTTACCCAGTTGTCCTGAGAAAGTCTAATGGCTTTTGGCAGAAGTGCAGAGGTAGAGCTTTGTGAAATACCAGAGGGGTTACAGTACAGGCCCTTTAGCTTAATGAAGCTGGAGTAGAACACACGATCATCCCAATGTCCAAAACGTGAGGGAATATACAATGTGCTCATCATCATACTTCATTTTCAGTGGTTTGGAAAACAGGTTGACCCTCTAGACCAGCAATCACCTTCTCTCACTTCAAATGAGGAAAACTCACTGGAATTTATTGATTTCCTCCCTTCTCCCTCCTAGTTCTGACTTCTCTAGCATAAGCCTCGTAGAATAGTGGAAAGAGGGTTGGGCTTGGATTCAGAACACTTGGATTTGGATCTCGGTGTTCTCTTTTTATAACTTTGAGCAAGTCCCCTCAATTTGCCTCTTGTGAATACCTATTTCACATCAAGGTTATGAGGATTAAATGACATTAAAAATGGGAAAGCGCCTTGTAAAACACACACCATATGAATGTGTAAATGGTCATTATTATTATTATTTTGACTAAAACAGAAAAGCTTAGTTCAACAATGAACTTTTATAAGTTCATGGTCAACTGTGCAGTAACTTAGTGAAATAGTTGTGTAACTTTTTTCTGCTATCCACTAGTATTATAGAAAGGAAATTTAATTTAAAAACATAAAAAAATAATATGGACGTGGAGACATGAGCCAATAAAAGTTAAGAAGTAATGAGTACAGGCTGAAAAAGCACACTTAACTCAACCCATGTGTCTAGCTGTAACTGGGTATAGAGCGTGTCAGACAAGTGTCTGGCTTCATAATGCCATATGGTTTCACTGTGGGAGAGGGGGTGGGGTGAGCTAAGGTCAGAGTGGTATACTTAGTTCTTAATTTCCTTCCATTTATTGGTTTGTGTCATTATTTTAAATTAGAATTTACATTTAATTATTTACTAGGGCTACTGTAATTGGCTTTGCCTCCATTTTTTTTTTTTTTTTTAGAAAAATACTGCCACACCTGTTGTTGAATTAGAAACCTAATCTAAGCTAGAACACCCTGAGTACAATATAGTGGCTGTTGTATTAGATAAAGTCTCAATGGATTCATTAGCTATCACAGCACAGGGTGCTAAATGCTGCTTGTATGGAGGGCTATTGGCTTGCACAGTAAAACACAAACAAACAAATATATATATAAAAACTGAGTTTTGGCAGGTAAAAAACAATGTAATTTTATTTTTTGTTAAATCAATGTGGTTTTGTTCTATAATTAAAGTCATTGAATCTCTTTGATTTTTAGTAAATAAAAATACTGTAGCTCAGTTTCATAGGAAGGACAGCTAAATATGAGAGAGAAGAAGGAAGGGACGGGTAAAGAGAGACACAATGTGAGAAGAACTGATGTTTAGATCAAAATGCTAAGCTGGGAGCGTGGTGGAAGCCATGTGATACAGTGGGAAGCATGTGAGGCGGCCAGGGAGAGGGTGGGTTAGTGCCTAAACGATTCTCAGAAGACCAAGGAGCAATTGCTACCCCTCTGATTCTTCGGGACTATGGATTTCAGCCTCCTTTATCACTGCTCATTAATGCAAATTAACCTGTTTATCTCAGCTTATAACTCCTCGACAGCATTAATCATTATATCCTGAGAGTCTTGGTCTCAAATGAGACAGCTAATGCAGCCCACCAGTGTGGGGCAAAGTGGATTATGAAGGATTCTTTTCTGAGTCTCTCATACTCTGCATGAAATCAAACTGGAGGAATCCATTCCTTCCAAGGAACAGAGAGGCAGGAATGGTTTGCCAGGGACCAAACTCTTAAAATCAGTCAGTTTTACATTTTACCAAAATTACCTCTGACACATGGCTTTTAGAGTTGGGCTTATACTGACAATAAATTTTTCATGGAGAGTTAGGTTATTTAGATCAGCAAGGGTCACATAGCATGCTCCAGCTGTAAAATGCCAGCTAAATTGCAACCCAGTGGCCTGAAAGAATTAATTCATCTCCCAAAATGTGAAATTAAATCCTACGGAGTGGCATTACATGACTGATGATGTACCGAATTAAATTAAAGGAAGACTTGAATGCTTGTTAAAAAAATATCACTTACATAAACTAGTTTAGAACCACATGTGAGTCTCCTAATGGATCGTGTTATTGTGAGTCCACCATAACAAACTCCAAAATGTGAACTCTCAGAGAGTTGTTGAATTTAGGAAAGAAACACTAGTTTGTTCTATTTCTTTACTTTTATATTTTTGCATGTCCAAGAGTTCAACTTTTAATATTATGTTAGATTAAGGTAGGATTAGTGCCTTAAACATATTCATTTGAATCTCAGATCCTTTATCAAATAGCAACCTTGGCCCCTGTCCTCCTCCGCACAGAATGAGGTTAAATTACTAACCTACTGGAACTAGGGAGTGAAGCGTAACACCTCACCACACACTGGGCCTGTGACCCTGGGCCTTCCCTGAATGGGTGGTATGACTGTTTGCAGTTCTCTCTCTCGCATCCGCATACTGTATCCATCCAATATGTTTGCAGTAGAGATCTCAGTGTCACTGCTGTGCTTCTCCTGCTGCCATCTCGAGATGACATGTGCTCACTCAGCCAGCTGAGGCCCTGGAGGCAGAGGCTCCACTTTGTGGCTGTTCCAAACAGGAAGATGGGTTTTCTCCTCCACTTTTATTAGTGGCAGCCCTTTGTCCATGGCTGACCCTATTATTCACCCATAAAGTGTGCTCATATCTTATTTAGATTTGAGATGTAATGCAGAGGGGCTGTATAATAGTCCTCGAGGCCCCTATAGAAGGAGATGACAAAGAAAAGCAAGAGGACCAGGGAAGAGGAGATGGCAGCTTCTCCACACCCAGAAAATTCCTCATGGAGAAGGTCTTTCTCACTCTGGGCTACAGCTAGTTACCCTGACATGCCATAAGGAGCAGGGATATCCTCAAAAGAGAAATATCTATAATAGACATGAATTTAATATCTTCTAGTTTTCTATGTAGTTACTACCGATATGTAATAGATTTACACACACACATATATATATACATATATATGTATGTATGTATGTATGTATGTATGTGTGTGTGTATATATAAAAGCCCAGGGACCAGAACAGCAGAATGACCAGAACAACCAGAATGACCGATGGCTATGACGTGCACTGCGGCAGCCAACCAGCCTGATCCGGGCCCCGATCGCCCGCCCTCCCCAGCCAGCCCAGCCCCCAGTCAGCCCCCAACACCCAATTGTGGGTGAGGCCAGTTGGCCAACCACCGACGGCCCTTCCCCCCTGCTGGCCCAGCCTAATGGGCTCTCATCGGGGCGGGCCAACTGGACCCCATCCGTGCATGAATTCGTGTACCAGGCCTCTAGTCTATATATATAAAAGCCTAAGTGACCAGTCGATCAGTCACTATGACACATACTGACCACCGGTGGCAGACACTCAATGCAGACGCTCAATGCAGGAGCTGCCCCCTGGTGGTCAGTGCACTCCCACAGCGGGATCCCCACTCAGATGACCAGGATGAGCAGGAGCAGTTCCTCCCCGGCCACCTGCCACTCCGAGCACTGCTACATTCCTTGGGGGATGTTGGATGCTGATTTTAGCCTGATCCCTGCAGGCCATGCTGAGGGACCCCACCGATGCACAAATCCGTGCACCGGGCCTCTAGTATATATATAAAATTCAATCCCTATCTTTTTATTGCTGTAGTTCTTTCCCGTTCCTTTCTTTTCCAGTTCCCTCCCTTCCTGACTTTAAGCCACAACCACAAAGCACCAGGAGCCACCAGGTATCCTCTCTGAATCCAGATTGGTTGAAATTTCAGGCATCTCTTCCCAAAGCCCTGCGTTCCTCGCACCACTGCCTTGCTCAGAAGCGGTGTGTGGGGGTGCAGGTGCCACTCCAACCCTATCAGGATAAGTCCATTGGAAAGTATTCAAGGCCCCTCCACTGGCCGCCCCATCCAGTGTTAGCTCCCACACTGCTCCTCACACAAGGCCAGCTTACACAAACACACAGCGTTTATCCTGCCTTCTTGTCGGTTCTCTCTCTCCTATCCAAATTCTACTCATTCTTCCGACCCAGTTTTATCCCACTTTCTCCCCACATCCTTTTGTGAAGGATCTAGGCTTATTGATGTGTCCAGACTTTTAATTTCTGTTTCGCTCTAAGCATGTACTGACCATTTGTTCAGGCAGTAAGACTGCAAAAACATTACAGTGAATAGCTCATCCTCTCCTGTTACTAACCATCAAGTTGCCCCCTTGGCACGAACTGCGTATTGCGGTCAGCTGTGATGCCCTCCTCCAAACCACCAGCCTGTTGTATCCTCAGCTGCACTTAGCCACCGGAGCCCTTTCTAAGTTTCCTACAAGCACTGGAAATGGGACTGTAGGTTCATGTGCCCTGGGTAGGCATTTATGTCTATTTGTCTTGAAGGGATTTTTCTCTTTTGAGTGAGTTGTGTTTTTTGTCCTTTTTTTTCACTTAGGATTTAAATAACAGACAGTTGCCTGAATATAAAGCATCCTTTTTACCCCATAAATAAAAATCAGTACTTATTTCTGAATAGTTGCAAGTGGAGAAATAATGAGCATATTATTATTCAGTAGTTGCACTTCAACCTAAATTTTGCATTTAGGATTCTCGGACTCTTCATCCGCGGCATTGAAGAAAACAGCAGGTCCAAGCGGGAAGGACTGTTTCAGGAGAATGAGTGCATTGTAAAGATCAACCACGTGGACCTCGCAGACAAAACTTTTGTTCAGTAAGCATTCTTCTCATTGTTTTATATACTATATGATGCCTAGAATGTTTACAATCATTGCTGAGCTCATTATGATCAAAATTCTAGGTAAAATTTCCATCAGTTCCCTTTGAAGGACCCTAGACTACCCATTTTTAATTGCAGCTTATATTTCAGCATACACAAAGCCCCCGACAGCCCCAGGAATGAATGGTAAACTGTGGAATGGAGCAAGCCTTCCCAGCTGGTTGTCTTTCTGGGGCATCTATAGATGGGTTTGTTTTTCCGGGGATATGGGTCAGTTAAACTGGTATTTAATGACTCTTTTCACAGACTGTTAGTTCAGCTTATTAATTAACTTACTTGGTATCAGCAGTCTTCCTTCAACTAAATATCTGTGAGTGATGTTTGTGAGGATTCACTGAATAATAGAAACAAAGGGGGAGGGGATTAAAATACTCTCCCCCAAGAAATAATTTCTCTGTGAATGAAAATGTGATGGGAATAGGTTTGTTGATCAAAGATTTAGAAGATGTAGCAGCCTGCATGTATTTTTTATTTTTTATTCTTTTTTTAATATATCTTTATTGATTTCAGAGAGGAAGGAAGAGGGAAAGAGAGATAGAAACATCAATGATGAGAGAGAATCATTGATCTACTGCCTACTACACGCCCCCTACTGGGGATTGAGCCCGAAACCCAGGCATGTGCCCTTCACTGAAATTGAACCCGGGACCCTTCAGTCCACAGGCCGACACTCTATCCACTGAGCCAAACCAGCTAGGGCTGCATGTATTTTTTAAATGTATGTTGGCCTTGCCTTGGGATTCTGGAGCAAG
This sequence comes from Myotis yumanensis, assembly GCF_028538775.1. Classification (NCBI taxonomy): domain Eukaryota; kingdom Metazoa; phylum Chordata; class Mammalia; order Chiroptera; family Vespertilionidae; genus Myotis; species Myotis yumanensis. Next base: position 12,328,130 of record NW_027223759.1, read on the forward strand.
AAGAAAAGTGTGATGAATACTTCCTAGTAATCATCACCATCCTCTTGTTTCTGACCAAAATAACTCATAATATGTCTTCCCTGTGGCCATTAGTTGTCAGTATAGTCTGTGGAGGGAAGAGGCCAGTGGTTGTGGGTTTAGGAAGCATCAGGTTTAAGTGTGGAAGGTAAGGAAACCTTAATTGTCTATTTTTGAAAATAATGAATAATAGATAAAATTATAGTCATTATTAATAATGATATTACTGTCTTTTACAAGGACTTGCTCAGTATGTAAGACAGACATTATCATTCCTATTTTTTAGAGGTGGAAATTGGGACTCATAAAAATTCAGTATGGAGTTAGTTGAGAACAGAAACTGACTCCTGCTCAAGGAACTGGCCGGGAGAGTGGGGTGGTCATATGCAGTCTTCTCCCTCCTCCACTACCCACATGGGCAATTCAGCACTTCAGAAAGATGAGGAGGGCGCAGAAGGCAGTGGGAATTATGATTCATTATTATTTGGTGTGGCTGTTGGTAACAGAGGCCTGAAATAAAAGTAGCTCATACAAGATTAACATTTATTTTTTCTAAGGAAAAAAAGTATGGAGGTGGCAGTCTAGCGTTGATGTGGTGGGTCCACCATCATCAGCGTAGCAGGCGTCTTCCCTCTTTCTGCTTTACCATTCTTCTTGTGTGGCTGCCACCTTTCAGCTGTGTCAGGCTCACAGGATGGCTGCAGGAGTTCCCTCCATCCCTTCTGAGTTCCGAAAAATAGGAAAGAGAAATGGGAGAACAAAAAAGTCTCTGCCTCCCAGATAATCCAGCTTTTCTCTATGCCTTCACTGTGTCTCACTGGCAAGAAAGGCTGGAAAGGGAGAAATGTTACCTCATCATAAGGCTTAAGGAAGAAGAAGAAAAGTAGTCATAAATTTGAGGAGAAATATAAAGTGCTAAGACTTTATAAGTAAAAACTATAGGTAGTGGACAACAGAGTGACCAGAATGAACAAGATGGTGCATATGGGATTAACAACCCACTATGACATCCGGCTCAGCCCGCACACCTACCAGATGTCTCTATGAGGAAACATTTGTGTCAAAACTGAATTTTGGGAACAAAACTCATGTTACAGAAGACCTATACTTTAGAATGAAGTCCTAAAGGGAATTAATTGATAATCTGATCAATATACAAAATGATTTTTTCCCATCTAAAATTAAAGCTTGCTTTGATATTTACTTCAGTAATCATTACTGCATTGATTTAGAAATGCTTAAAAGCTGTGGTTTTCTAGACAAGTTACTTAATCTCTCTGGGCCTCAATTTTTTTCATTTTTGTAAAATGAGAGCTAATTTTACTGAGCTAATATGGTCATTAAGAAGATTGAGAGACTTACCCAGCTGGTATGGCTCAGTGGTTGAGCATGGACCTATGAACCAGGAGGTCACGGTTCAATTCCTGGTCAGGGCACATCCCCAGATTGTGGGCTCGATCCCCAGTTGGGGGTGTGCAGGAGGCATCCAATGGATGATTGTCTCTCGTCGATGTTTCTATCTCTCCCTTGCTGTTTCTGGAATCAATAAAAATATATTCTTAAAAAAAAAAAGAAGAAGATTGAGAGACTAATGCATGTGTAGCCTAGTACAGGGCACTTAATGGGCAGGACATGAGTGGTAACTAGTATTCAGTTAGCAAAGTCAAGCTCGTTGAGTAGTGATAGCATCTCCTATGCTTATGCTGTGCTGCTCCCATCACTGTGATGCTGGCGTGCTTTAGAGATGGCATTGCTAACCTCGGTTCTTTCCACGTTTCCTTACATGTTTCCTAACTCTCCTTCAAGGGCTCAAGACGTCTTCCGCCAGGCAATGAAAGCTCCCTGTGTCCTCCTCCACGTGCTCCCCCCTCAAAACCGTGAGCAGTACGAAAAATCAGTCATTGGACCTCTGAACATTTTTGGTAACAACGATGGTGTTTCGAGAACAAAGCCACCACCACCTGTCCACCCAAGATCGGGAATAAAGACCGTGAGTCTCACAGGAACAAGCAGCCCCGAAGAAGATGGGTCACCTTCCCTGCAGCAAAGCAAGAGCCCCCGAGTGCCAAGAATAGGGAGAAAGCCATCCTCTCCCTCACTCTCCCCTCTCATGGGGTTTGGCAGCAAGAAAAATGCAAAGAAAATTAAGATTGACCTTAAGAAAGGTAATTATTAAATTATGCTTAATAGCATTCTATTATTGTAACGTATAAAATTGGTTAAGAGAAATGCATTAAGGCTAATTTCGTTAATTCTCCCTTCATTTAATTGTATCAAAGAATGGATTTAAGTGTATACTTAGGTAACACATTTCTGAAAACTGTGGTACTTTCTTATTCATCTCTTCTTGTGAAGAGTGTAAATTATTTTAAACAAGAAAATAATAGACATGCTGGGGAATGGAGAGAATCATTGCAAACTTGATAGAGACAGAGCAATACTTTAACACAAGTTAATACTAGATAGACACTACAATTCAATTGTTCCTGTTTTGAGCAAGATTCATGATTTTTGAGACAACCTTAGGCCAAGCTCAAAAAAACATATGTTTTTGGTTCTCTAACATAGTTTTGGACCAGCAAAAAAAAAATTTACTCCTCAGAAACCAAACATGTGACAATTAGTCATATCATTAATTCAACATTGCAAGCAATTTTTGAAAATATACTTAATTTCAAAGGCATGTCTAACCTTTTATTCATCTTTTTCAATCCTTCTATCCATTTCAAATGCAGATCAATGAGACTAGATCATGGGTGTACATACATATGTATGCAATATTATCATAAACATAAGCATTCATGCATTTCCGTGCCTTTGTTTATTTTGTAACTTCCCTTCCCCCACTGCAGACTTCTACAATAATATGTGATTTTCAAGACTCAATTCAAAAGAAACTAAGATCTCATAGATTCTTGTCTAAATTAGCAGGTAATTTAATGGTCATAAAGTAGTTTTAGAATGCTTGTTAACATACATTCAAAGCAAAAAAACATGTACCTTTAATAGAGATTATTCTGAAAGATCTTTGTTCAAAATTGCCTCCCCCTGTAAGAATTCTATACTAGAAAGAAAATGTATTGACTGAGAGGCACAAACAGACCAGTGTGCTTAGCAATTGGGCTTTTTATATAAATGCACAATTTGTGCTTTTTGTACAAATTACCCAACTGTGTATAGATATAAGGCTGTGTGCTTTGAGGATAGATGAATCAAAAGTAGAATGTGGCCTTAAAAAATCCATCAGAAAGCCTTGATTGTAAAAATAAAGAATATAACATCACAGTTGTACTTTGGGAAGATTAATCTGACAGCAAAAAGATACACCAAAGAAGAGGCCAAACAACAAAGGCTCAGCAAAGGGTGCATTGCATGTGTTCAGATATAATGTGTATGCCTTAGTAGCTGCCTGGATGTAGGAGGGACGGGAGAGAGGAATTACAGTTATTTCTGAGAGTTTCAGCTAGAGTAACTTGCACGATGGAGATGCCATTTCTATAAATTATAAATTTATGTAGATGAGTATGTTTGAAAAGGTCGGGATCTGCATCAGAGAACAGGTTCATAGTGACGTTTGAAGAGCTGGTGAAAGTATGTGCATGGTGATTTCTAGAATGCCGACACCAGAAAGATTAGAGCCAAACAACGACATTTAGGTGTCATTTATAGGGAGAAGATAGTTTGAGCCAGGAGCTGGGTCTGGAGGAAAAATGGTTCCAGGACAGGTCCTTGGAGAACATCTATTGCTATGGGAGAACAGTGGATAAGAGAGAGAATGACAGATATGATATGATCAGAGTGGTAGGAAAATAATAAAAAAATAAAGATACAGAGACCAAGGGGAGAGTTAATTTCAAGAAAATGATTGCTAAAAAATGTCAACACTAGAGAATGGGAAAAAATAAGAATAGGAAGAATTATTGGGTATGCTTACAGGTAGGTCACTGGTGATGGAAGACTGAAGAAGCAGTAAGATTGAAGTAAGGACTCTTTAGGATAGAGAAATCTGAGCATACCTTTAGATAGAGTGAAAAACCATATCCTTACTGAGTGCTTGAAGATGGAAGCAAGCAGGACAGAGCAGCAAGAGTGAGTGAAGGGACAGTGGGATGCAGCGTACAAGGGACAGATGCACGTAAAAGGGGCCATAGGGGAACCCGCTGATTTGAGTGCTGGCAGAACTCATGTCCCAGGGTCCTTTGCTTCTAATGGTTAACTGAGAATTCAATCTCCCAGGTGTGTGGACAACATGTGGCATTTCTTCTAGGGCCTTAATAATCAAAAGTGTTACACGTCTGCACTTGGCCCTAAATCCGCTTTGATGGCATCATAGCCTGCCGGAAACTACAATCTGTACTTGAAAATAGAACAACTGAAACTTATTTTAAATATTTGCTGGAATGTAACTATTTCACTCGTTCTACATGAGTCTAAATTAGGTAGATTTTAGTGTAGGATTGAATATAATATTATTCCTCTTACGGTGACCCTGCGTTTTCCTGGTCTTATTCACTAGGCCCAGAAGGACTTGGTTTCACTGTGGTCACCAGAGACTCTTCCATACATGGTCCTGGTCCCATTTTTGTGAAAAACATTTTACCAAAGGGAGCAGCAATAAAAGACGGCCGTCTGCAATCCGGGGACAGAATTTTGGAGGTAAGAATTGAAATTAATAGCTTCAATAAAGTATTTCTTGATGTTTAAGTAAGTACATAAACATATGTATTAACACTTACATTTTGAATATAACATATTTAAAATCACTACTGAAATACAAGATAAAGACTTTAATTATAAAACTCGTTAATAAGCAGCCTAACTTAGTAAGCCCCCACTGAGGCCAGTGATACGGGAACAAGTTACACTGAAAGCTTTTCTCTGTCTTCTTTGTCCTACTTTCACCTCTTAGGGTCCCTGGGGAATTTGGATCAAATCTAAGAGTTCCTTTAATTAGGGGTAAGATTTTCAAAGTTATACCCAAGCCCTGGTAACAATTTCTTTAAACTTCTTTCAAAAATGGGGCAGCCTGTTTTGGGTTGATCTATGCCTCTAGAGAAGAATTTGGAATTACCCAATGCAAGAGGCTTTGTTTTTTTTCCTCTCATTTAATTTTGTCTGATAGAATCATCTCCTCAACTCCTTGGCAAATATATATTGTCAGCTTACCTTTCAAGAAATCAGCTTCATTGAAACTGCTGGTTCCGTTTAACTTCCTCATGGCATAGAAGCAACACTACATAGCTCTGTAGGCAGTTCTAGATCATGAAAGAAGATGTGCTGAATGACAACACAGCTGCAAATGAGAATTCCCAATAATCTATGATGACCTGATGACTGTAATTTTCCAAACATGTAGAACGCTATAGAATGTTAACAAAAGACTCCTGTGCCCAGAGGGATTTGCCATGTGATAATAGTTGATTTCTGCTTCCTGCATGAGGCAGAAAATGGTGCCAGCTAAGCATTTGAAATACACTTCTTTCTTACTTAAAGAATCATTCTCTGGTATCTTTCAGTTTGATTTTCTCCTCATAAGAATGTGAAGTCTTAGGAGAAACTGCTCATATTAATTACTGACTCTCTGAGGCTGTCCAACACCTTAATGAGTGATGGTTGGTGTGTTATTGTTATTTTAAACATGGTTGGTTTGGGCCCATGTTTTCACTACTCATGACTTTAGATCTTCGTGGATCGTGGGAAGTCCATTTGCTGCTTACTTTCAAACACCAATTAGGGTAGAAGGAGATGGCAAGTGTTGTAATTGTGATGGTTCCTGTGATTGTCCTCATCAGGTGAATGGCAGAGATGTCACTGGCCGAACTCAGGAAGAGCTGGTGGCCATGCTGAGGAGCACCAAGCAGGGAGAGACAGCGTCTCTGGTCATCGCCCGCCAAGAAGGAGCCTTCCTGCCCCGAGAGCTGGTAATGTTCAGGCAGAGCTTACTGAACTCAGTAAACTCCTAACATCTGAAGGAGGACATCTAAGCCCCAGGCTTCCTTCACACCAAGAGTGCACTGCTGCACTTGGGGTATCTCAGTTTTAGGATGTTGATGCAAGGAGTTGGATAAATGTTGCTTACTGGTGCACAAGACCCTTTTAAGGAAGCAATTTGACAATACCCAGCTGAGTAAAATATACATTGAGTATGAGCTATGCGGTGGGCCTTATGCAAAACACAGATCACAAAAATGTCAATGGCCCTGCCTTACTGCAGTTTGTAGTCTAAAAGGAAATACAAATGTAATAAGATATTCAAAATGGTGATGCAGAAGACTGCTCAGTGCTGCAGTAACATATAACAAGGGAATTTAACCTAGTCTTGAGGGCTGGGAAAGGTAGCTAGAGAGAGAGTATTTCAAAAGTCTTATTAAAAATGTATACCTTTTGACCTTTCGAACTATACTTCTGATAATCTCTCCTAAACTGAATAGCAACTATGTGGGGAAAATTCGTGGACATATATTTTTTTCCTAAGTCCTATTTATTATAGTGATATATTGTGTTCTGTACAACCATAAGGTATTGGTTGGGTAAATAACTGGATAGCTTCTAAGGAAATATAAGAACTTTAAATAGTCTCAGTGAAGAATTGATAATAACATGAGAAAACGTTTATAGTATATTGTTAAGTTAAAGAGCAGGGTATAAAATGATCTATGTCGTATGATCAAATTACATTTTAAAATCTTTTTTAAAAATAACTGAAAGGAGATGTACCTGAATAGCTTGAATTATGAGAGAATTTTATTTTCTCACTTCTTTACAATGAACACAAATTATATATTTTATTATTGAAATATTTGAGAAGGCTATATAGAATCTTCAAAGGACTTTTTATGGCTAATAACAAAGAGGAATAGATGTGATAAGAGGATTTTTTATTACCTCTTGGTTTTTATTTTATTTCCTTTGAATCTATATAAGAAATTACAAAAGCACATATGGGTAATATAATAAGTCCCCAGAGTTAGATCAACAGAGGGCTAGTTGAGAAAATTGAGGGTAGTTAGCTTGAGAAAGAAAGTTCAGGACACATCATATTTGTTATCAGATATGTAAAGAGTCATTGTATAGATTAGAAAGTAGTCTTAATCTATTTCTTTAGTTTATATTCATTAATTTACTTTTGCATTAAGTTAACAATTTATTGAGCATCTGCTGTGCACTAAATAGGAGGTTCTGGGGATGCAAAAATAAAAATCATTTTTGCCCTTATTGAGTTTGCACCAAAACAAGTAGTTGGAAGTGATAATGTTCCAAGAACTTTCTAACTATTGGAGCTGTCCAAGAAGGAAATGGGCTATATAGGATATTGGAACAGAGCCTGCCTCATCATCTGCCTAAGGTGCTCTCAGGAAAAATCCTTACATTGATAAGGTGATCAGACAAGATAACCTTTAAGATATGTACTCTGAGCCTAAACATGAGTTATGTTTGAATAGACAGCCTTGCTGAATCACCTCTCTCGTATATTAATGCTCATTATTACTGGCCAAAGGTCTGCCTTCCCAGCATGATTTTTGTGGCATGGAGTTTCCTTTCAATTATTCCTTCTCTTTCCCATCATCTTATACATTCTTCTAGGGAAATAGGAAAAGGAAGAAGAACTAGTTGCATAAACCACAAAGACAGCACTCCCCACCTCCTTTCCTCTATTTGACTCTTCTATATCCAAGCATTTTGGAAGACAGAATCTGGAATTTCTATCTCATCTCCTTGCTGAAGCTCCTTACTTTTCCTAAAGAGAAATGCTGAAGAAACTTGGAGTCTAAATTTTTCCCCCTAAAATTTGATAGATTTTTCCTTCAATCCTTTATTTATCCCAACATCTTAGTATTTTGCTACAAAAAATTGAAGTGGAAAGAAACAACAAAAAGGGGGCTGCATGTGGACATGGCAGGAAGTCCTTCACTTCCTGTCCACTTCTTTGGTTACTGGGGATAAAAACTCAGAAAACTTCAGTGGAATTAGGCAGTACTTGTTTCAGGGACAGGAGAACAAGGAGAGGAGTTTTATCTGTGCGTTCTGTTGAATAGGGGAAGGAGCAAAACCCTATATAGAAAGAGAAACTTCCCAGTGGCCCCCTGTGCATGCAAAAGAAATGAATGACAGAGCTCCAGCTGGAAACTCAAACCCTCACATGCCCCTGGTTCCCCATCTAACAGTCCCTATGCCCTTCCCCATGTGTCCTCTAGCATTCCCACCCCCCACTCCTAAGTCCTTCTTCCTACAAGCTCCCTCTTCCACCAGGTAAGGGGGAAAGGATGTTGAACCTATCCCAGTTTGAAACTCTGAATACATTTTCAGGCAAAGGCAATAACATGTGGAATGTAGCAAATGGAATAATAGAATGTTCAGCCTAAAGGGAGCTGGAAGAATCTGTGAGTCCAGCTCTAATTTTCAGTTGAGAAAACAGGTTCATTGTTATTGAGTAACCTGTGCAGGCCCCCACAACAAGCAGGAGCTAGAAGCCTAAGTTACTTAACACTGAGTGTCATCTCTGGAGTTCAGCTCCCTGTCCTCAAAGTCTGTATTCAGCACTTACTGTGTGATCTAGAGCTGGTCATAATATCATTCTGAGGCTCAGTTTCCTCATCTGTACCTAAGATTTTTGTGAGGATTAAAAGAGATAATACATGCAAAGCTTTTAGCCTAATTTATGGCTGATTATAAGTTATTGATGTATGTTAGCTATAATTATTTCTTCTTGTACATTACCACTTCTGTAGCACTGTAAACATAATACTACTAGAGGCCCGGTGCACAAAAATTTGTGCACTCGGGGGGGGAGGGGGGGTCCCTCAGCCCAGCCTGTGCCCTCTCGCAGTCTGGGACCCCTCGGGAGATAACGACCTGCTGTCTTAGGCCTGCTCCTGGGTGGCAGAGGGCAGGCCCAATCCCTAGGTGCAGCCCCTGGTCGGGCTCAGAGCAGGGCTGATTGGGGAGTTGGGGCGCCGCCCCCTGTCATGCACAGAGCAGGGCGGATTGGGAGGTTGTGATGCCACCCTCAGTCACGCTCAGGGTAGGGCCAATTGGGGGGTTGGGGCACCGCCCCCTGTCACACTCAAGGCAGGGTCAATGGGGAGGTTGCGGCACCACCCCCTGTGATGCACAGAGCAGGGCCAATCAGGGGGTTGGGGCGCTGCCCCCTGTCACTCACAGAGCAGGGCCAATCAGGGGGTTGGGGAGCTCCCCCCTCTCATGCACAGAGCAGGGCCGATAGGGGAGTTAGGGCACCGCCCCCTGTCACACACAGAGCAGGGCGGATCAGGGGGTTGGGGCGCCACACTATCACACTCAGGGCAGGGCCGATGGGGAGGTTATGGCTCTACCCCGTCACAGACAGAGCAGGGCCGACCAGGGGGTTGGGATGCCACACCCTGTCACACACAGAGCCGCAGGGCGATCAGGGGGTTTGGGCGCTGCACCCTGTCATGCTGATCTGGTGCCAGGAGACCTCTCGGCTCCGCTGATCCCGGTGCTGGGAGGCATATTACCCTTTTACTATATAGGATAGAGGCCTGGGGGCCGGCTGGTTTGCCCTGAAGGGTGTCCTGGATCAGGGTGGGGGTCCCCACTGGGGTGCCTGGCCAGCCTGCGTGAGGGGATGATGGCTGTCTGCAGCTGGTCACACACCCTTCAGGGTGGGGGTCCCCACTGGGGTGCCTGGCCAGTCTGGGTGAGGGGCTGAGGGCTGCTTTCAGGCTGGTGGTTGTTGATGGAAGCTCCCAACCGCTCCTTTTTTTCTTTTTTTTTTTTTTCTTCTGGGCCAGCTTTAGCTCTGGCTCTAGCTCTGAGGCTTCTGCTGCTGGTTTGTTTGCCGTTCTGTAATCGAAACAATGTATAACTTCAGCTCTGAGATCCCAGCCGGCTATATTTGTTACAAAGTTTCAAACTGCCAGCTCAGAGGCCTGCAAGGCAGGCGGGGAACGTTGGAGTCCGCAGTCACGGGAGCAAGCAAGCCTCATGTTCGCTTCCAGCTGCCTGGCTGCCGGCCGCCATCTTGGCTGACAGTTAATTTGCATAAGGATATGCTGATTAGCCAATGGGAAGGGTAGCAGTCGTACGCTAATTACCATTTTTCTCTTTTATTAGTGTAGATACTTTAGATTCATTGTGGAGTAAATAAATGTATCCAGTTTTTCCTGGAATTAACCACTATTTCAAACATTGATTTTTTTTTATTATTTTAAAAGTATTTTGGTATCCAAAATACAGAATTGCAAACAAGTTTTATAACCAACCAAGTCCATAATTCAGGACAGCCTGCATATATTATTTCATTTTCATTTAATAGAATTTAGCAAAATTTGATTTCTATCCCAGAAAGTGACATCATAGCCTGAGCCCACCAGAGAACATATTAAATTAATTGTGCAATGACAAGATTGAGTGCAAATAAATTATTTGTTCTCATTGTTTTTAGTTTTATACAAAATTTGGAGGGCATATGGTTAGTATCCATCCTCTTAGAATTCCCTGGCAAATCATCTCAACTCTTTTAAAAATATTTGACTTCTAACTATCCAAGTATGTTCAATATTCTTTGTAACCACAGCAAAGCAAGGGCCTTTGAGGCTTAGAAGCACCTAAGCAATGTGGACCCGGAATCTTTGTTCTGGAGAACTATGGCATAGTATTCTCCTTCCAGCCCGAAGGCCTGCCTCAGGTGCTAAGGAGCATGAACCATGCAGCAAGTTTAAAGAGGGGGTCATGCTTGGCCTGCACAGGGGTGTTTCAATGGGAATGACTTCATAGTGTGGATGCACTGGACTAGTCGAAAGAGCAAAATAAGGAACACTGTTCCTTGTGATAGATCTTTGTATTTTTCTTCAAAAAAAAATTGAAGATGGTATCGCTTCGGCCTCTTCTCCCTTCTTGTGATTGATGTGCACACTTGACTTTCCATTGAAAATGTGGCAGGGTGAAGGAAGGACAGCACTTCCTGCTTTTGTCTTGTTCTATCTCCTTTAAAGACAACAAACTGTGTTGATTGTTTTCTTTTCTGAGAAGCTGTCCCCTCCCTTTTGTGAAGCCTTGCTATTTTAGAAGCTCGTTCCCCTTTCAGCAGCACAGCTCTGCCTGTTTTCTGACAGTTAAATCTTCCTTGTTTCCTTGTTATCACTAGCTTATTGTCAAGTCTTAACACGTACAGTCAGGGGACTGTGTGGTCAGCAGCGATACAGGAAGCCCCAATATAGGATGGCCTCTCGGATGTGACCCTCTGTCACACCAAAAGGCCTTGGCACCCATTTCCTGGTCATTTCTCCCGCCTGCCACATAAGACATGTGTGCTGGACTCATACGTTGGCTGGGCCATGTCCTCCTTCCAGAGCTGTTGGTTAGTATCACAGATTTAGCAGCACATACAGCCAACCTTCTTTCCATTCGTGGCAAGCTGGGTTCAAAATCAAATGAGAGGAATTTATGTAATAACATTACAACTACTTAGCTCTTCCTGGTATCTTTACCAAAAGAACTGTGCGTCCGAGATAATCCTTCCAGAACCCCAGCCCCAAAGACCCTTTGATCTCCTTGCCCCCTGACAGGGTGGGAGTTTATTAAAGAGGTGTTCACATCAGGAACGTTTTTGCAGAAGGAACTTGGAGATTAGTGTTGGTAATAGAATCGGAGGGGGAGACTGCTGTGTCTGCGTCTGCACTTGAAATGGAAACTATGCCACTTACTCGGTGGTTTGTTTGGTCTGTTCAGTGACAGACTGGTCTACAAGTTCTTTTCCATCCCCAAGACCATATATTTTTTTTTTAATGTTCATGCAAAGTGTGGGATGAAGCCATCTTTCCATTTAGGAAAGATTCTGAAAAACTGAAGGTTTTATCTTTATTTCATGACTTTATTATTTTTTAAGAGCTTCAGAGAGAGAAAGAGCGACACTGTGTTACTGTCCTGTGTGTGCATGTATGTGTGTGTGTATGTATATGTCTTCTTTCATTTCTTGAGGAAAAAGGAATATTCTGCCATTTCTTTGTTAACCTCCTTAACGTTTCCTATTCTGACCTACTGCCTTATCTTTAAATTATCCTGAAAATCACAGCAATCCCTGGTGGGTAAAACCCGCTGAGAAAATTTCAAATGTATTTATAATTTCTACCTGCCAAGTGTGCCTGCTATTAAATGACAGTCTCTGCAAGTGGGATTGACTTTATTTCAAAGAAGCAAGTTGCTCCTACCTGGCAGGATTGAGATCCAGAAGTCGGCCATGTTTGTCATGCTGATTTGACCTTCACTTAGGAATAGTGCTCTTGCTGAGAAAAAAAAAAAAAAGAAAAGTGATGCACACAGGTGTGGAGGCTCCCTTCATAGCTGCTGTGCTTAGAGTATTTCAACACTTCCTGTGCACCAGTCCCTGCGACCACCTCAGCCAATAACATGTGGACCCACTTCCTTCCTGGTTTTCTCTGTCCTCTTAAGTGAAAAATTCACATCTTCAAATGTCAAATTATTGAACATCATAAATCATGCAAGAAATTTTGTTTGAAATTTTAGATGAACCTCATTTAACTGATATATTATTGTACTCCCTTTGGCTATTGGATTCAAATGATTCCATGCTTAATTAACCAAGGTACTTAAGGAAGAGTGAATATGATAGCAGCTACTGTGGATAAGTAGCAGAAATTAAAGAATGATTTTAGAATGATTTTTCTATGTAAACCAAAGTCCCTGGGTTATGTTTTGAAATTTAAATTATTATACAAAAATCAAGATGCACTGCTATATTTTATGGATTCTTCTAGTAACACAGTTCTAGTGCTGAGATATAGTCTCCATTTCTGCTTTCCACTATAATAATTTCCATTTCCTTCTTACTGTTTTTCCAGTCAACCAATTTGTGTTTAATCCAGTCAAGGCTCTGCAACATGAACTCCAGAGGTGAATAAGATGTGTTTCTGTCCTAAGGGAGCTTCTAGCCATAAAGAAAAGAAAAGTGATGAGTTGATGAAATTGGACAAATAAAGTGTTTCAGTGATTCAAAGTTGGGAACCAAGGACACCTTCAAAAACACAACAGACTTTGCCCTGGCCGGTGTTGCTCAGTTGTTTTGGCATCAAAAGATTGCCTGTTTGATTCCCATCTACTGATTGGCTGAATGGCCTAAGATACCCCCTTGAGCCCCATTTCTCATCCCTAATATGAGGATCGGACTATTGTCAACTTAAGAGACTCTGCATTAAATGAGATGCATGTAAAGTACTTAGACTAGGACACAGAATGGGATTCAACAAATGTTATTTTTATCATCATTGCTCATCTGAATGAGGAACACTAAGTGTGCAGTTAGGGTTTCCCACCCATTGGTGATTGAGAGAGAAATGAAGGTAGAGAACTTTAGTTTGAGCATTTGATAGATGTTAGGGTGATGGAGTAAGAAATATCAATAATTCTAATGTTTTGACTTTGGATGTTTAGGGATAGCATTAAGAGATGTATAGGTTGGTTTGTTGGAAAAAACAGTTATTCTCTCCTAGAATTGTATTCCTTTCATGGATTTCACGCTGGTCTATGACCCTGGGTTGTCAGCACATTTTCTTTCTCCCTGCTCTCTAGCCATCCCAAACTCTTCTCACCAGTTTAAATGTTACCAGGGCCCTCTCCTTGCCAAACATTTGCTATGAGCCTCCCCCCTGTCTAGGACACCCCTTCGCTTCCCTTTCATCTCACAGTTTCTTTAGTCCGCAGGCGGATGCTCTATCCACTGAGCCAAACTGGCCAGGGCACCTCACAGCTCCTTAAGATATCTACCCACAGGTCCCTTCCTTGGTCACAGCTTTCTTGAGAGCCCAGGTGTTGGTTATGGAGCCTCATTTTGTTTTCCATTCATATTCAGGCCTCCCCTCTTCATGCCCCTGAATTGCTCATTGCTAAATTTCCTCATGTAGACCTTAAAAACTATAGAGAAGTGGCAGTTAAGAGCCCAGGTTCGGGAGTCTCAGGGATGCTGAATGTGAATCCCTGCTTTCCTATCCTATTCACCTCTCAGTGCCTCAGTTTTCTTATCTGTCAAGTGAAAATAACACATAATTGTGAGAATTAACCGAGCATAGATGCTAACACATGGTAAATCTCAAATAATGTTAACTCCTGTTATTTCCTGTGCCTGGTGCATGCTACATGCTCAGTAAATATTTGTTGACTGAATAAATGAAAGCTCTGCATTGTTAAAGCAGATGACAGGAGACTAAAAATGTATTGCTAAAGGGCTTATTATCCCTAATCCATACCTAACCTTTATCTAACACATTATCCATTTAAACCAAATAAGAATATATACAGATTTTCTCAGATTCCAGGGCATTAGCAATCTTTAATTACAGCAACACATGACAGAGAGAGTAGGGATAGTTAATATTGAATATAAATGACAATTCAGACAGTTTAAATTATCAGAACATTTGCATAATCTAGTACAGTCTACTTGTAAAGATATAGGAAAGTATTATTACCTCACATTTAAAAATATTAGAGGTATTTTAAAGTATTAAAAGTATTTTTAATGCTTCAATCTTTGGCTACAATAACTTGTGAGAACAGTGGTTTTCAAAGTGTGGTCTTAGACCAGCAGTACAGTATCACCTGGGACCTTCATACACATGCAAATTCTCAGGCTCCCTACTGAGCAAAGAAATGGAAAACTCTAAGGGTGGGGCTCAAAGAATTATTTTAACAAGCCCTCCAGATTATTCTGAGCTCACTCAAGGTTGAGAAGCATTGGAATAGTGGTTCCATTATAACAGCATAAGGACTACAGGGTAACTCAGTGACTAGTTGACTAGCTTCAGTAATCACATTTTCACATTATCTTCCTATAGCAGCGGTTCTCAACCTGTGGGTCGCGACCCCTTTGGCGGTCGAACGACCCTTTCACAGGGGTCGCCTAAGACCATCCTGCATATCACATATGTACATTACGATTCATAACAGTAGCAACATTACAGTTATGAAGTAGCAACGAAAATAATTTTATGGTTGGGTCACAACATGAGGAACTGTATTTAAAGGGCCAGAAGGTTGAGAACCACTGTTCTATAGTCTGCAAACAATGTCTCGCTCTGTGAAAAATTGGCTGTGAGAAGTTTAAGCTCCGTGTCTCTTAGGCCACGTGCCTTCATTTTGGCCAAGGGCCAATGCTGAGCACAATCCAGTTACTCAACTCAATTACACCTGATTCATTTAGGCAAACTCAATTGTACTTGACTTTTTCAGGCCCATTCAATTGTGCTTTAAAATTTTCACACTCAATTTGATTGTGCTCCAAATATGTTACATGCCACCTTGTAACTTGTAGATTTAGACACTTACCAGAGGCAGGTCTTTATAGGGAAGCTTAAAAGATTGTGTTATTGCTGTTTGTCTGCAGTCACACCAATTTCCCTTCTCCCTCCCCCTTTATCTCCAACATGGATGCTAGAATGTAAGAGATGCTCCATTGGCCTCTTACATGGACCATACCCTACCATGCCCCACATACTGTGGTTGAACTCATGGCAAAGATTATATGAAGCTCCTAAGAAAGTGATCCTCATTTTCTATCACAACTATGCTTAGTTCCCATTTATTTCATTTATTTTGTCTGTTTTTAGATAGGACAAATGGGGCATGGAGGTATTGGCCCTTTTCAAAATGTACATTGTTTATCAAAATCAGAAACATTTCTAAGTAAGACTTCCACCTCACTGAGATAAGCATCACGCCTGCTCTCACTTGTGCTGTGCACGGAGATTCTAGGTCCTCAATCTCTGCCAGTTTTTTTGAATGCGTTCAATAACCCACAAGGCTGAGGGATTAATAGTCATTTGCTACTCCCTGGGAAGTACTTATACCTGAAAGAATTTTACTGAAGCCTTGTCAGCAAAATCTAGTCTTGGTAAAATGGATGATGATAAATGCTCTGGTCCAGCATTATTAAAACAGATGGAGGAAGTGCTGGCCGCTTTGCCTGGTTGTATGGCTTCCAGGTGTCAGAAGGAAAATACTTAATGGCCTTTATCACAAGCCTGGTTTTGTTGGAGGGTGGAAGGTGGTGGAAGGAGGAGCGCTCCATGCTAAAGCAAAGCTCTCTTGACATTTCAGAGGATCGGGGCCTAATTACATTCTCCTACAAAGTTACAGTAAAACCGAAGAGCTGTGAGAGACAGCCATAGTCTCATGGCACAAGAAATATGTCTTATTAGTGGCCACTGTGGCCATTATTAGGCTTCTGAAGGCTGAAAAAAACACACAAGAAGTTTTCAAATATACATGTTTAAACAGCTAGGGAAAAGTAAGAGTGTGACCAACCACACACTCCATTCTTCTTATTATTCAGTTAGCCACATGTTACCAGTAATTCATGCCAGCTGTTGATACGTAGCAGCTGGATAAGAAGGTGGTTACAAAACTCGGGGGAAGACCTTGATTTGCTTAATTACCTCTGTGCCTGTGATCTGTGCATTTGCTAAGGTACATTTGGTGTAAGATAAGGAAACGCATTCATTTTGTAAAGGATGTTTAAAGATTAAAGGGAAGAAAGTACCGCCTTAATTGATTGTGGTTGACTTTTCCAGCAGTTATCAAAGTAAATACCACACATGTGGAGCTGCCACGACAGTCCACTTGATTTTGAAAGTACACTTAGAGGTCTGAGCATGTTTCATCTGCCTGTTTCTCAGGAAAATGTGTGATCTTTATCATTAAAGAATATCAGCTTAATCATGCGCCTTTATTTTTTTCCTGAGGGCTGATAAAACAGAGATAGACACTTAAATAACAATCTGTTGCCACTTACCTCTTCCCATGCTCCCTCACCAAAGATTCTCTGGGCAAGGACTTTTAAATATGCTCTCGTTATTTTTAATGAGTGTGCAGAGCATATGACGCATAATGCACCAGTAAGTAGGTGCCCTTTTACTGAACTTGTCAGATATAATAAAACACGGAAGGAGTTAAGATTCATTTTTACTTAAGATATTGTAATTATTTAAATTAAGATGCCCAAGTACAAATCACAGACTATTCCATTCCTGTGGCTGCCTCATGGAAGCCCATCCACAGCCTGGTTCTCTTTCCAATAAAGACTGCTTTATCAGGAATGTTAAAAAGACAAAAGACATTTAATATTGTTATGTCTCTTTAAGTTTACTCTTCCTTAAATCCACTGGATGGCAGGATATTCGATTACAGACGAGTTCAATTATGTTTCCTGACCACTTATTGAGTTATATGAAGGACTTTTATCACTAGTCTTTCCTTAATTAATTCTTTGCATTTTTATAGGCTTGGGATCTAAGGAAGCATTGTTTAACAGCTTGAAATGTTGTTTCAGTTTTCTTCTATTTCCTCTTTCTCTCCTTTTCCTTCCTCTCTCCTTCTCTTTCTTGCTTCTGACCTGCCATTCTGCCTTTTTAGAATAGACTAACACTCAATATGATATTTACCAATTGCAGAATATATTTACTTCTGCATTACATTAAGATGTCGGATGGTGATGAAGAAGAAGGTAATAAAACATTATATAAATTACATTGAAATGCCACGTGGTAGATGAAGGTGGTAATAGAATGGCAAAAATATCCCCAAGAACAACAAAGCCTGTGGTAGTCATTATCGCCTAAATCAGGGTCAGGCAAAAGTAGGCTTACAAGTTGTGAGTCCAAGAAACACACTTTATTCTTGTATTATTATTATTTATTAATATTTGTATTCTTTTTCATACCAACAACTATAAACCTACTTTTGCTCCTCCATGTATTGGAGCCGATGGCTGTTGATTTATGGAACTGTGGGCCTTGACTAAACCCTGCAGGTGAGTTACAGCTTTCAGCCTGACACAGGGAGCTCACCCCTCCCTTCTCTCCTTCTCAGCAGCTACATATTTCATCTACAGACCCTTGACTTCCCACTTAAGGGAGAACACACACAGAAACAAGCAAAGAAACCCCAAATGGAAAAGCACAAAAACACCCAGCCAGTATATCATACCTGTGACTTGCTTGCCCTCCATCCTGGAGATGAATGCTTCTCCCCCGTGATTCTCAGAGAGAGGCTGATGTTCAGGAGAACTGTCTTCTTGGGCCTCCATGTCCCTTTAGTTCTGGGTCCTCATTGATGATAACAAGACCTGATTGTTCAACAGATATTTACCGAACACCTACTATTTCCAGTTTAGCTGATGAAATGCTGACTGAACATTTATTTGTGCTAGATGCTGTACCATAAAGTGTGTATTTTAAGATGCATTAAGTCAGGAACTTGTAGACATTTGCTAAGTGCCATCAGAGAAACCAGGTAAGAATATGACATAGTTCCTATCATCTGAGGGGAAAGCTGATAGGAGGGAAATAGTACACAAATTTAAGGAAAAAGCTGAGAGGAGGTTAATAGTGAACTAGAAGTTCACTAAAAAATGAAGAAATCCAGGTGCTAACCAGATAGCTCAATTGGTTAGAGCATTGTCCTGATACACCAAGGTTGCAGACTCTGTTCCTAGTCAGAACACATACAAGAATCAACCAATGAATACATAAATAAGTGGGACAACAAATCGATGTTTCTCTCTCAAATCAATAAATACAAATATTTTTTAAATGAAATCCATAAGGGCCTTAAAATTATGAAACATTTCATCTCTGTTGACTCTGGGCTGTGGATGGATTCAAAGAAGCAAAGTGAGAAAACACTTCTAGGGATATGGAAAAGCAGGAGGCAAGATGAAGGAAAACTGAGGAAAAGGGAGAGTAGAGGAAAGATACATTTTAGTTTAAGTGCTGATAATGTTGGCAACTTACACCATCACTTGGGCAAAATTTACAAGTCCGTAACAGGACCATGTCTAGGGCTAATATAGAAATGCCAGTAAATGTAAATTTAAGATCCATTGGATGCCCTGTGTTCATAAGTTACCTGTTTACAAGTTTGGTGTCTGGGCTTATTCATGCAGCTTCCCTCCCTGGTGTGGCTGTCAGTTGTCACTAGCTCTTGGGTTGGGCACATTGGTTCCCCTTCATGTGATTCCTTATCTTCCAGAAGGCTGGTCCTGCTTCGTTAACTGACATTCTCAAGACAGCAAAAGCATGAGATGCAATGGCTCTCAAGGGCAAGTTGCACAATGTCACTTCTGCCTCATTCTCTTTTTTTAAACATTTTTTATTACAGTTGACATACAATATTATATTACTTTTGGGCATATAACATAGTGATTAGAAATTTATATAACTTACAAAGTCATCACCCTGATAACACTAATATCCATCTGACACCATAGGAAGTTATTACAATAGTAGTGACCATATTCCTTATGCTGTACTTTATATTCCTTATGCCTTCACCATGACTGTTTCTATAACTGGCAATTTGTACATCATACTCCCTTCCCATTTTTCACCTCTCTCCTCACCCCCTTCCATGTGGCAGCCTTAAAACGTTCTCTTTCTCTATGAGTTTGTTTTTTGTTTTGTCCCTTTATTTTGCTCTTTAGATTCTGCATATAATTAAGTTTTGTTTTCTTATTAATT
Organism: Myotis yumanensis; assembly: GCF_028538775.1. NCBI lineage: Eukaryota > Metazoa > Chordata > Mammalia > Chiroptera > Vespertilionidae > Myotis > Myotis yumanensis. The sequence goes on from NW_027223759.1 coordinate 12,347,659, forward strand.
TTTCATCACTTTGAATATCTTATGTTAGTACATCAGTGGGAGAGATTGGCCCTCAGGCTGGTGGTTGTGAGGACTGGCCATGACGCAAATAAACTCTTAAACATTCTCTATTGGAAGTTTCTTATGTCGACAACACCCACAGTCTGGATTGGAGACTAGGAGTAGAAGTTGGATTGTGTAGTTAGTGATAAACTAATAAACACTAAAGTTAAATTATCAAAAGAAAAAGTAATTTGACAGTAAGTAAGGAGAAGAGTCTCCTTGTCTTTAAAATGAGAGGATTGAATTAAGTGGTCTCTTAGATCTCTTCCTAATGCAAAATACTCTTTTCTGAATTTCTGTGCATCAAATCTTGGCAGGACACTCAATACAGACAGAGCCTGAATTATGATTGATCTGTGTACTCTATGAATGGGCAGTAGGAGTCTGCCTCTGAGTGTCTGTTTCACATTTCAGAATGCCTTGGGAGCATTTGAGGTAGAGTGCCTTCTCCTAAGTAAATGTAGAGCTAGCCAGTTGCCAACAGATATCTTTCTTGTGCCCACTTTTTTTTTTTATCTCCAGCTGTTGTGGTGTTTGTTGCCAGAGTAGTTAATAGGCACATTTGGAACCCTTCCTCTAACCCACTCCTGACGCCATCAGGGCTGTGGGTACCATAAGAGACTTTACCTCCATTGCCAGCTGAAAAGGAAATGGGTTCGTCCTCTCCTGAATTGGAAGTTTGGGTGTATTTTCCCCATAGACCATTCTTATATATAGCCCATCCAGTAGAATGTAAATTATTACCTACTATTATATTTTAGACATACTGTAAAGGAAACAAATCTGTTATCTACGTGAAACCTAGGCTCAATTTACCAGTTTCTTTTCTTTTTTAAAATTTATCTTTATTGTTGAAAGTATTACAGATAGTCCCTTCTTCCCCATTGATCCCCTCCACTCTATACCCCACCCCCCAGGCCTTCACACGCTATTGTCTGTGTCCATGGGTTGTGCATATATGCATATAAGTTCTTTGATTAATCTCTTCCTGCCCTTCCTTCCCCTTCCCTCTGTCAGTCTGTTCCATACTTCTATGTCTCTGGATCTTTTTTTTTCATCCTTTTATTTTGTTCATTAGATTTCACAAATGAGTGAGATCATGTGATATTTGTCTTTCTCTGACTGGCTTATTTCACTTAGCATAATACTCTCCAGGCCCCTCCATGCTTTCTCAAAGGGTAAGAGGTCCTTAATTTTTACTGCCTGCATAGTAGTCCATTGTGTAATTGTGCACATCATTTTCTTGAGAGAAAAAAAAGTTCAAATTGCAAGAACCAGGTTTACAAGCAAACTTATAGTAAACTAGAGGCCTGGTGCATGAAATTCATGCACTGGGTGGGGAAGGGGGTCCCTCAGCCCTGTCTGTGCCTTCTCACAGTTTGGCCCTCAGGGGATGTCTGACTGATGGACATCCTTAGCACTGCCGCAGAGGCGGGAGAGGCTCCCACCACAACTGCTGCGCTCGTCAGCCGTGAGCCCAGCTTCTGGCTGAGTGGCACTCCCCCTTGTGGGAGCACATTGACCACCAGGGGCCAGGTCCTGCATTGAGCGTCTGTCCCCTGGTGGTCAGTGTGCGTCATAGCGACCAGTTGTTCCGCCATTTGGTCAATTTGCATATTACCCTTTTATTATATAAGGTAACCTGTTTTCTAACTAGAAATTGTCTTTCTCCACAGTCATTTTACTTAAAGCTAATTTGCATTACACACAAAGAAATGTGAATAAATTACAAACACTATTCATTAAGGTTTGGGCTATCCTTTATGCAAAAAAAAAGAAATCTCTGAGCTCTGGATTCTGTTAATGGAAAAATATGAGTGTGTCAACATTAGCAACTTGTTGAAAACTTGGCAGATATTTTCAATGTAATTATTAATGCAAGCCGCTTCAATTCCTCTTTGATACTATACAGATTGTAAATAAATTATATAAATAAATATTAATGCAATTATTAACTTGGTAATTTTATATGCTATGTAGGCATTCAAAGAAATTAAACAAAGATGAAGGCTGTTGAACTTGTTCGTGTTTGACGATATACATAAGAGTGACTTATTCCCTGTATCATAAAGAGATAGAAATACACTCATTTTCAGCTGCCTAACTGAATATGATTGTAAAATATATACATATATATGTAATTTTTCATGGTGGTTAAGTTAATAACATGTCACTATAATTTGTGTGCTTCTGAAATAGAAACCAAATCATGTGCATCCTATTTGGAAAGAAAGTGAAGACAAAATAGATACTAACAAGCTAGTTGCTTACTTTTTTATTTTATTTATTTATTTGTTTTTAAAGTGTATGGATTTTTATTGAATTTATTGAGGTGACATTAGTTAATAAAATTATACAGGTCTCAGGTGTACAATTCTATAATATGTCATCTGTATTTTGTGTTCACCACCCAAAGTCAAGTCTCCTTCCATCACCATTTATCCCCACTTTACTCTCTTCTACCTCCTCCCACTCCCTTTCCCTCTGGCACTATGTTGTCTGTCTATGAGGGTTATTTTTTCTTTTCTTTCTTTTTTTTTTTTGCTTAATCTGTTCACCTTTTTCACCTAGCACCCTAACCCTCCTCCCCTCTGACAACCATCAGTCTGTTCTCTGTATCTTTGAGTCTGTTTCTGTAACGTTTGTTAGTTTATTTTGTTTATTAGATTCCACATGTAAGTGAAATCATATGGTACTTGTCTTTCTCTGACTGGCTTATTTCACTTAGCATAATACAGGTCCATCCATGCTGTCACAAATGGTTAGATTTCCTTCTTTTTTATGGCCGAGTAGTATTTCATGGTGTAAATGTACCACAGATTTTTTATCCACTCATCCACTGATTGGCATTTGGGCTGCTTCCAAATCTTGGCTATTATAAATAGGGCTGCAATGAACATAGGGGTGCGTATATTCTTTTGAATTGGTGGTTCAGGTTTCTTCAGATATATTTCCAGAAATGGAGTTGCTGGGTCATAAGGCACTTGCTTTTTTAAAAGCCCAGCCTTTGCCGCTGGATAACAGTTCAGAGGTTCTTCTTTAACCTGTAGGGTTTTGTGCAGAAGAAAATAGCGATAGCATGTAAATGTCTTACTTCCTTTGCAAACCTTTGAAAATGTAACCCAAAGATCACTTTGCCTCTCACCCTGGGCTCTCAATGACTCTTGAGGGAATTGGCAAGTCTTATCAGAGGAGAGCAGCCAGGCGAGGGCAGCCAGCACATTGAGGCCAGGGTCAAGGCCATTGGGCAGGTAGTGAAAGGCCTCTTACAGTGTTAAACAAATGCCGCTTCCTTCCTGTCTTCCGCAGGAGCTAATTTTGTTTTTCACTTCTCTTCTGGTATAAGAACAATAAGGATTCATGAGGCCATTCTGCCTGTGAGAAGATGTGCATTAGATTATCATAAATCCACAGATAAAAAGTGCAGTGGTCAATCAGAACAGGCATTCCTGGGTGAAATAAAAGGTTTAATTGAAAGTACTGTCCCAGGAGAGACAGATGACTGAGGGTGGTATTGAGTAGACATTAATGACCACAGACCAGAGAGTGAGGAAAGCTAAAGGAAGACCATTGTTTTTTTTCCCCCAATTCCGTTTTTCTTTAAAAGATGTGGGAGATTATCCTAATAGAATACTAGGGAGGAAATTGGGATTTTGATCACATACAATGTTCTTAGAACACTATTAATATTTCCTAGGAACTTGCAGCTGAATTTTCTACTGGTACAGATCGTTTTGTTAGAAGTTAGAGATCTGGTCAGAGTATAGACTGTACTGATATGCTGAATAATGGTTAAAACTGATATATACCTATTATGTTGTTATTACATATCAGAAAATTATTTGCACTTATTCTTAAGTCTAGAATTTTTTTTTTGACTCTTTGATTATGTCTCTCAACTTGTTCTCTTAAATACTTTGGATTTTTTTCAGTGTTACAAAAAATATATATATAACTAAACATACGGTCCCCATTAAGTACTAGGTGACTTGCTTTCTATCACTGAAATATGGTTGCCTTTGTAAATCACACATATTTGTTTAGACCATGCCCTACTTTTGATGTGGCTAAAATATTGGGATGAACTCTAGCCACAGAGACAAAAGCTGGGGCTAAGGACTGCCTTTACAAGAATATAATTGGGCAGGTGTCTCTCTACCAGTCATTAACAGATTTGAATTATGACTTTGATTCTTCTTTAGTGAAAAAAACAGTTTAAAAATATTCTGGATTATTTGAACCTAATGTGCAGTGATTTTGAAAGGACAAAGATGGGGAGATACCAAATACATTAGGAGTGTTTTAATTGGGCTCTGTGACCAAATAGTGCCCAGTTTAGATTTTAGAAAATAACTGCCAAAACCATTTTTAGTTTACTTGATTTTCAGTTTTATTCCAAATAAATGAATTGTCTCAGTAAGTGATTTTAAACTATTCAAACAATTGTTTAGGAGTTAATATAGACACAGTCTTCGTTTTAAATGTAAAAAAAAATGTTATTTTAGGGTTAATATGAACAGGGTAGTTGCCAAATGGTACCAGCTGTCATAATAAAGCAGAAGTGAATGACAGATTCACTCCACCCCATATCAAAACTCAAGAGCGGATATGGTGATCAGATGAGCCAAAATAAATCTAAGTTCGTAGAAACATTTGCAAGCGATTTTCTTGCATAGCTCAGCCCTTTATAGGCATCAGAGTGCACACAGGTCGTGATTAAACTTAGCGCTGTTATAAAAATGAGAAAGGAAACCACTTAGTTGGTGTGGACACCCCAAATGCACATCTCAGAGGACTGCAAATTATTCCAAACTTCCATTTGATGATGATGATGGTGATTTATATTAGGAAGTATTGAAACTTAATTAGCAGTTTTTAAACTATTTTTAATATTAATAATAACATGGCCCACATTGACCTACAAAGGAAGAACTAACTGATGGAGTGCTTGTCAGCAATGCTCTTTAAAAAACATGTAGTGTACACTCATTCTCAGGCATGCATTAGAATAGGCCCTCGTGGCATAAATGTAGGTAGAATGGTCATTGTTGCCTTGCAGTTCTTAAAGATTTATGTAATAACAAATAACCATAATACATTGTGATTTGTGCTATAATTTAATTATGTACAGAGACCCAGCCACAGACAGTAGGTGACAATTAAGTTGGGCTTTGATGGCTAAGTAAGAGTTTTCCAATGGGTGTCAAAGTGGGAGGAGGGGAGAGAATGAGTTTCAGATAGAGAGAATCCCATCTAAAAAAAAAACGAAGAGAGATTGTTTGTGACATTTAAGTAATTAATTTTATTTCTATCTAACAAATATGCTAGAGTTTTCCAATGGGTGTCAAAGTGGGAGGAGGGGAGAGAATGAGTTTTAGGTAGAGAGAATCCCAACTAAAAAAAACGAAGAGAGATTCTTTGTGACATTTAAGTAATTAATTTTATTTTTATCTAACAAATATGCTAGAGCGTTATGGTAGAAGAGTTAAAATTTTGATTTTGTAGATAAGATATAAGATATACAATTGTTACTTTTTTTTTCTTTTGGTCTTTTAATGCTATTATTTCAAAAAGGGCACTGTGGCAGAGAAATGTCAACAAAATAATTTATGAAGTCACCCTAGCACAAATATTTATGACACATGCATCCTACCGGAAGCTGAACTGGATTCAAAGTTGAATTAAACATAATTCCTGCCTTTGATGGGATCACAATGGTACAGTGGGGTTAAGACAGACAGGCCAGCAAATAACTGTAAAAACAGAAAGTGATGAGAATCATAAGACTAGGGGAAAGAAACTGAAATAGGAGCTCAGAGGAAAGCAGGTTGTTTTCCCACTGATAACATCAGGGAAGAAAGAGGTGTCTTATGTGCTGAGCCCAAAGCCAGGGCACTTGGAAGTGCTAAGTAAATAGCCTTTTATTCCATTAAACCTTTGAGGGAGAAATAATTTCTATAATTGATATATACGCAGATACATGGGAAATAGGTTTTTCCTTATGTATGTTTTCATTAGGTGTCACGAAAATTATAGGTCTGTACCACCAGGAAAATGCTTAACCAGAAAGATTGTTCTCTCACTGTGCTTAGATGAGTCTTTCAGCAGGTGAAACTGGAGCTGTGCTGGATTAGATTTTTAAAGAATTTAATTCCTTATTTAGGAACGGGACTGGTGTAGTCCTTGTTTAGTCTTTGACATGTACTTGACTTTGTTTGAAAATTAAGATCCATTAGTTCAGGGGAGAAAGGAGTCCTGTACAACCTATAGCTAGGGAGATATTGATTGGAAGTGCACTGAACTTTTAAACTTCTTGTAATTACACACTGATTTTACAGGAATTAAGGCCATAGAAATTGCTCCTTTCCCCTTGTCCTGCTTTCCTATACTATATATAACAGCAAGGCGGGGGAGGATTCAGATGGGGAAGACTAAAGAAGAAGAATGTAAAGTGAAAGACAGCATTTAATAGCTCAACAGTTATCTAGGACTGGGGGGCCTCTTTCAAGAACTTGGCAGGAACAGTGAAGAGATGTGGGAGGAGGTATCTTCCCAGAATTGGGTTGCCTACCTCCTCTACCTTGGGAAAATTTTACAGCTCCAGAAGCCACTGTGAACTTCAGACTCTGAGATGCTGTGTTAGTCTGTTCACGCTGCTGTAACTGAGTGGCTTACAAATAACAGAAACTTAGCTCTCATAGTCTGGAGTCTGGAAGTCGAAGGTCAGGGTGCCATTATGGTTGGATGAGAGCCCTCTTTGGGTCATAGACTCCTCATTGTATCCCCCTGTGGAGGAAAGGCTAGGGAACTCTGAGGGTTCTCTTTTATGAGGGTGCTAATTCCACTCATGATCGCCTCCTAAATCCCCACCTCCTATATCATCACCTTGGGGATTAGGACTTCAACATATGAATGTGGAGGTGATGCAAATATTCAGCTGATGGCCGATGGATATATGTGTCAAATAGAAAACCTGACATCAAAAAGAGAGACATGATTAAGAGAAATATAAGCCCTATGATACATCATTAATCCTTGGTATCTCCCATGTGTCAAGAAAAAAGAAAGAAAGAAATCCTCCAGTTGGTGAATACAATTATTGGTCTCAATTCTTCACTTCCAATCAGAGCATCATATATCCATACTCTTGTCATGGTCTCATGGTGTGTGGAGAATATTTTTCCAACCATAGCCTATGGACTTGGCCCCGTGAATTCATTTGGCCAATGAGATGTTAATGAATGTTTTGTGAGCAAAGGTTTTAAAATTACTTTTGTTTTTAAACATTGATAAGACCATCAAACCTCAGAGGGAAGGCAGGGGAGGGTGGGGGTAAGGGGGAGAGATCAACCAAAGGCTTGTATACATGCATATAAGCATAACCAAGGGACACAGACACCGGGGACACATATATAATACCTTAATCAATAAGGAAAATTAAAAAAAAATACATTCCTGTTTTTAATCATGAGGGAAACATGCTTCAGATATCCAGTGGTCTAAGGAAGATGAGAAATCTACAGCTTGGAGGCAGGCCTACCTGAGCCCAGCCTAGATCAGCCAAACCCCCATCGACTTGCAGATATGTGAGCCAGAAGTAGATGCCTTATTTTTCATGTTACAGTTTTTGGTGGTTTGTTATGCAATATTTTTATGGCAACAGACAACTGGTACATTCACTCACTTTCCCCCATTTAACTCTGGGTAGATTTCCCCTCTCCTTTAAAATTGTTTGTAGTACTGAGGATAGGAAGATATATCACAGTGTAATGTTATGGGTTTTCATACTCTATAGAACTTAAATGACTTCTTAGTTTATAGTCAGTTTTATCTGAAAATTAATTTTAACAGATTGATTTAATTATTAAAAGGCAAATTATAGGTCTATCTGCAAATGATGTTTTGTGTATATATATATATATATATATATATATATATATATATATATATATATACAGGGTGTCCCAAAAATACATAATCTACTCATTTCTGTAGATTCTTTCAAATTTTGAAAATGAATTGTATGTTAATAAATACTGACTTTAGAATCTCAAAGTGTGTATACATTTTTGGGATACCCTGTCTATATGGTAATTATAAATATATATATATATATATATATATATATATACACACACACACACATATATATATATATACACACACATATATATATATACATTAAGAACATTGGAATTATTTATCATTAATAGTGTACTAAAGGGGATTGATTTCCCCTTGTAATCTCTGTAGATGAAACTCAGACATCAGAAAAAAAAAGGTAGGGTTAAAATGGCTATATTTTAATCACTTGATTTTCTTATAGCCGTAACCAACAAATATAAACTTCCCCTCCCCCTGCCTTTAAACAAATATCACCTTCTTGAGGCAGTGGTTGTACTGTTTTACATGGTAATGTGATTAAATAAACGTGACTGTCTGCACCTGAAAGGAAAGAACATTAACAGGGTCCTCTAGGGAAAATGTAGGTAACTGAGATGTAATCCCTGCCTTTAGAATTCTTCAGTTGGGAAGAAAGCTGTATTTCTTTACTAAAAGAGTTATTTACCCTAAATAATGACACATATACTAAGAATGGAGGGTGTTATGTAGAACATTCTTATACTTTTACTGTAATGGTTGAAGAGTTTATTCCTAAAATCCCAGTGAATACAACCTGCAATGCATTGTCTTTAAAAAACCTACAGAAGTTTCCCAATTCAAAACTAAAAAATAATAATATATTTTTAAACTTCTCATAAGGAAACCAAACATTTAGGCCCCTTTAGTAAGGAGTCCCTCATTCTAAAAGCTTCAGAATGCCCTGGCTGTCTGGCATAGCTGAAGCCTGGCGTGACCCCTATGACCTTTTGTTGTTGCTGATGCTGAAAGTGACATACGGAATGTAGACAAGAGTGTGATGCAGCCCGGCCATGGGGGTTCAGGGGCTGAGCATTGACCCAGGAGGTCACAGTTAATTCCCAGTCAGGACACATGCCTGGGTTGTGGGCTCAATCCCCAGTGGGAGGCATGCCGGAGGCAGCCAAGCAATGATTCTCTCTCATCATTGATGTTTCTTTCTCCCTCTCCCCCTCACCCTTCCTCTCTGAAATCAACAAAATATATATATTTTAAAAAGGGTGTGATGCAGAAAAAAAAAATGGAACTGGAAAGTTTAACCAGGAAGTTGTGCAGTATCTCTAGGACTTTGTTCATGACCTACAAGATTTCTCTCTCAAACCTTCTCTCTTCTCTGCCCCATTTCTTTCTAGCCTCACCTTCCTTCCCTATGTTCCCCAGTGAAGCACTGCATTACGTGTATGCTAAGGAGCACTGTTTCCATAATATGCTCCCTGCAATCATGTGTTCCACGGTTCAGTGTTATTTTAAAAGCACTGAGAAGCCCCAAAATAAAGAAACCCTTTCCTTAGACTTTTTCATCATAGAAACCCTCATTTCCCCCTTACTGCAATGCTGCGAGCCTGTGCATTAGACCTGAGATGGATCCATGTGTTATGGGGAACCCGTCTGGTGGCTTCCTTGGTTTCTGAAGCCGGCACTAATTGGGCACAGCCTCAGGCCAGACTTCCTCAGGAAGCACCAGCAGCCCATGCACTGGCTGTGGCGGGGTCAGAGGGCACCTCCAATTTCCTCAGTGCCACCCCTTCCTGAGCAGAGGGCTGGGCTGTGAGTGGAGCAGACACCATGACTGTGTGTGCCCTTCCATTTTTATTTATGTTCAGCTTCTGTCCTTGATAGTTGCATTGTCTTTTCAAAGTGTTCTGTGCAGGGAGCCTGGCATACAAAGTATTTGTGATCACAAACCCAGCTTCTCACATAGGTGTCTAATCCTCTCAGAACCAGGCCCACCGGGCCTCCTTTCAGATCAGTAAATTATTACAATCAAATGGGTTTTATCAGCACAGAAGTCTTTTTTATTTTTTCCCACTTATCATGCCATGAATTCATAGCGAATGGGTTCCAGCAGCTCAGGCTCCTTTCCATTGGTTCTCACAAAGTGTGCTTCTCTGGGTGGAGCAGGCTGACGCTTCAGTTGAACCCAGGTACCTTTCTCTTTGGCTTCCTTCTTTTTCTGATAATTTTCCTTCACACGTTTCAGGAAGCTATCTCGGCTCTTAGAGTGCTTAATATGGTCAATACGTACATTAATTCTCTTGGCAAGAATCTTACCCTTAACTTGCTTGTTCACAATAATGCCCACTGCATGCTGGGTGACATTGTAGACTCTTCCAGTTTTGCCCTCGTAACATTTGTGGGGCATTCCTTTTTGAACAGTGCCCATTCCCTTGATGTCCTGAATATCACCTTTCTTGTAGATTCGTATGTATGTGGCCAAAGGAACAACTCCATGTTTTCTAAAAGGCCCAGAGAACATATAGCGGGTGCCTCTCCTCTTTCCCTTTGTGTTAGTCATTTTTGTGAATTACTGGAAGATGGCATTTCCGGCCGAAAGGAAGACAATCAAATGGTTTGTTCTTGGATCTTATATTCATATAAAACAGGGGTCCTCAAACTACGGCCCGCGGGCCACATGCAAATACAAATATTGTATTTGTTCCCGTTTTGTTTTTTTACTTCAAAATAAGATATGTGCAGTGTGCATAGGAATTTGTTCATAGTTTTTTTTAAAACTGTAGTCCGGCCCTCCAACGGTCTGAGGGACAGCGAACTGGCCCCTGTTTAAAAAGTTTGAGGACCCCTGATATAAAAGCATGTCTTCTTATATTTTAACCACGAAATAATTGCCTATAGCATATTTAAGACATTGGTAATCATGTTTCTGTAATCCATTTTTAATAGGAAAAAGTAAACACAGAACAAAAAGACCTGCTGTTTCTTGATATTAACAAAGCAGGTTCTAGTTTTCTAAAACTCCATGCCGTCTGAATATAAAATAATCACGTATATGTATTACTTTTAATGACAAAATACTATATTCATTTTCTTAATCTTCATGGGCAAAGGAAAAAACTTGCCAGTGTCAATAAACTGTGGAATTTGCTGACATTTCATGTGTAAATAGAAGAGGAAAAAGGTTGCTATGAGAATTTTAAGTCTGACTTTACTTTTGTTAGTTTCAATCTCTGACTTAGTATTAAATTAAGGTACTTTTAGATTGAACAGGCAAGAAAGAATGGCCATTTTTTTACATTTGTTTCCTGGTATTAGCTTAATCCATTACTTAAGTAAATGTTTCTTTTTTATAAATTCAACCAGAGATCAGCTCTTGCTTTCAATGGTTGCCTCCATCCGCCCCTTTCAAAAAACATGAAAAAAACTAAGTATCTCAATTGCCAATACTTTATAGGATTTCCTTCATTCAGATCTTTGGTTACAAATCATTTTAAAATGAACAAATGTGCACATAAGGACATATATACAAAATATTGATTATTGAGCTAACTATGAGAAATCTACATGGAATATTTCTATCCATTAAAAGAAAATACCAGTGTTGCTCACACACAGCTCTCAAACTTTCCTGCTATTTATTGCAACACTAACTTACATTTTTCTTTTCCATATGATTGATGTATAATATTGAACTGTGGGTTGATTCTCAACAACCTATAGAATAATTCAGTAGATTTGTAAAAACTTATCTTCACTGTGATCTGTGTTTCTTTTTGGTAATTTGCCTGTATTGTCCAGAAGACAAAAGACTTTAAAAGATAATCTATCCACTTGTAAATCACCCATGAGTTCTGCAGATTTCATGTCTATATCAGCAGCAGTGGTGGGAAAGTCTTTTACCATTTATTACAGTGATCATCCTCAGATTACCATTTACATTTGCATGTGCCCACTCCTCTCTCATTGTCTTCTTTTCTTTCCTCCCTGAAAAATATAATCTTTTTGAAATAAAATGCCTCCCAGCTGTTGGAACGAGCCTCTGATCCCCTCTCTCGGGTAATAGCCACATGTTGAATTTTATATAATCCAATTGGCCAAAAAGCTTTCATGTTTATAATAGCTACTCATGCTTTTCTAGAAGATTAAAAAATTTCAGAAATTAAGTGCCTTGCAGGTGTCTTATCCTTTCATTGTTGTGAAAATTTATTTAGCTATAACAAAAGTCTCATCACCCTAAATTCCTTAGAATTTACTTAGTTAACAAAAGTTAACAGTGGTTAAGCCTATTATAAAATATCCTGGCAGAATTGCCAGGTATGGCTTTTGCTTTATATATTTTTAGAAAAGCATTCTCTTTTTTTTCCCTTAAAGTCCTTTTGTTTGAGTTTTGGTAATTGACAAAATGATTGCATGTGAAGCATAAGTCTTGCATAAAGTAAGCTGCTCACAACACAGACTAATTACACATTTGGGAGGCAGGGCTAAGACATCCAGAGCTTACTCGTGCTGAGCCAAGAACACAGCATTTAATGAAATGAGGACCATAAAGGGTTCAGCATGGATGCTTTCAGGTCTGACCTGGGCTTCTGGGAAATTGAACATTGGCCCTGCAGACTGGTGGATTCCCCCGGGCTTTGAAAAGCCGGGTTATTACCACTTGTGTACGTGAATCAAGCACTGCTTTGCAATACAAGAACATTTGTGATTCCAGAAATGGCCCCATTTGGAACACTCTTAAGCTAATAATATAGATGCCTCCCCAGTCATCCATCTTCCTGCCTCTCTTTCCTCCTCTCACGCCAAGTAATTACTTTTGATATTTGTTTGATAAAAAGCGGTTAGAATATCTGGCAAGCTCCAACTATGTAGATTCTTCTGTCTCCTCTTTCCTATTCTTGAAGTCTGTTTTTTCTTCTCAGATAATACTGTGACTGAAACAGAAAGGCCCTCCCGTGTTGTTCAATAAACTATTTGTCAAGTATGTTCTGTATAAATAGGCTATTTCATATTTTGGGTTTAGTTGATAGTAGATGCTTGATAAAAATTTGCTGAATGACTGTGGTTGTCAAAGATTAACTCCAGTCACTTAGGCCGAAATGGATCAGTCTCATTCCTGAATCCCAACCATGACAGGTTATTTATTATGTTTAGGTATAGAAATAATAATACGGAAAACAAAATGAGAAAATGGAGAAATAGGAAAAGAAATAACTGAATGGGAGTGAGAAGGAACATACATATAATCAGGGTGATAACCAAACAACAGCTGTGAAAACTTGAAGACCATTTGCCTAAAACACAATAATGGGTTGGCTAAGGCTGGGTACACATATGATAAAGCATTAAAATGGCTTATAAAATTTCTTAAAGGGCAGTTAACATTTTACTTACCATTTAGTTTTACATTTCACTTCTTTTTTATTTAATAAAGATAATGTCTATATATTCATCACTGCAGTATTTTCCAAATTGAAAACTGTGATTCATTATTTCAATGTAGTGGATTGTGACCAAAGCTTTTAAAAAAATAAAACAGCTTAGAAGATACTAGAATCCATTGAACTCTGGGTATTTTCTCATAAAACGTTTGTCTTTGTGTGTGTGCACACATATACATATATGCATGGCAGGATAGAAAGAACAGTAAGCAGATAGATAACGTAGTTTTAGGGACTTGGTCACAGTGCTTCCCAAACTTGATGAAATGTACCATGAATGTTGCTGCTTGCAGTGTTCACTTGTGACTTGAGCTACATGATGCAATTTAAAACCATGAACAGTCAAAAGTCTATCACAAATTGGTAGCTACGGCACAGCCCGGTGCCTTCATTGAGAATTTGATATTGAAGCTGGACTGGGGTATTATCTTCCCCAGGAGCAGAAAGTATGGTCTGAAAGGGGAAAGACTGGCCTGACCCCACCAGCTGATGCAGACCCTCTAAGGTGTGTTCTAGAAAGATCATGGGGAGCTGGCATAGACGGATGGCAAGAGGGGATGGGACTGTGGACTCCCCCTGGAGAGGCTGTCCTGCTGGCTGAGGATCCTGGAGCACGGCTATTCTGAATATCCCCAATGGTGTCTCTGACCTGGCATCACACATCAAGGACATTCACCGAGTTGCTTTGGGGTGCAAAGCCCTCTGCCAGGTTCCTTCAGGACACAGAACATGCCTTTACCTAAGACATTACTCCGAAATATCAGCTCAGACTAATTTCCTCATCCAGCAGCAGCCACTCAGAGGGTGGGTCCACGGCCGCTCCGCTGACCAGAATGAGAGGCACTCCCACAGTAGGCCGATCCCCACACACCACACCCCCCCACCAGTGCACGAATCTGTGCACCAGGCCTCTAATGTATGTATGTATGTATGTGTGTGTGTGTGTGTGTGTGTGTGTGTGTATATATATATATATATATATATATATATATAATATGTGTACATATTATATAATTATATATAGTTTTAAAAGAACATATATAGCACATATTCTACTTATATATACTTCCACATAAGAATGGTCCATATTCCAGTGCCAGTAGATAACCAAGTTATTTTCTGTAGAAACAGATGAGGCAAGATGAGGGGCAGGTAGGTAATAGGTAGATGAGTAGTTATCTGATTATGTGTATGAAGTGTATATGTTACATAATTGAAATATACTGCACACATAAGTTTTTGTGCTTAATTTCATATATTCTCACATGATTAAAAGTCGTCGTGTCAATACTATGTTCCATAATTATGCGATTCTTAATAAGTAGGAGTACAGAAATAACATACATGCAAGCAATACTAACCTGACAAACACCACTTGCTAGGCTGCCTTTTTCTTCTCAGTTCTTATGTAAGTAAAAGGTAGTATTCTGCAGATGTTCCAATAAATTTAATACTTATCACTTTTCATTCTCTGTGCCACATTGTTCACATTTGTGCCTTTGGAAAATTAGCTGCTATAAAACCAGACATAACCAAGTGCAGAATTCCCTAATAGTAAGTGGTCAGTCATGAACCTATGGCCTGAGACCTAGTCAATTGAAGAGGTTTTTACTGCCACCCCATTCTGGGACTTGGGAACATAGGGACAGGCAGTTCTGCAGTCCCAGTGCCTCTCTGGGTCCTGGTGGCCTTAACCTCAGTGACATCTGGCAATTGTTGATTCAGGGCCATGGTTCTCAACTGGAGGCGATTTTGACCCCAGGAGACATTTAGTGATGCCTAAGGTTTTTTTGGTTGTTACAGCTCAGGAAGGAACTACTACCAGCATCTAGTAGGTAGTAGCCAGGGATTCTGCTAAATATCCTACAGTGCATGGGATCGTCCCTCACTACAAAGAGTTATCAGGTCCCAAATACCAGTCGTGCTGAGGTTGAGAAAGCCTGAGTTGAGGATCCTGTATGGCTGGCCCAGGGCAGGAGCTAGGACATTGGACCTGGGTGCCTGCAGGTTGGGCATCTGAGCATCCATCCTGGGCCCTGCTCTAGGGACCTCGAGGACTTTGACTCTGGAGGCATGGCCTCTAGTAGCAAAACATAAGAGGTAATGAAAAGACAAAAATCAATGAAATTCATAAGATTTCCTTGATGTGCAAGGCTTGTCTCTTTGGTTTAGTTTTCCCTCTGTTGGTTGTCTTGGGTGGAGAAAGCAGGGATACTCCTGGCACAGTGTGGGAAGAGCCCTTGTCTGAAAGCGAGGAAGCTGGGGAGAGTTGAAGGTCCCATGTACCACTGCCTTGGGGCTCATTCCTATAATGAAGGCCTTGCAGTGGGGCCCTTGTGAGGACTTTATACCTCTCTCCATCCTGCCCCAAAATGCTGTCTGGCAAGATTTGAGTTTAATTTTCTGAGTTACTAGTTGAGCCAAGATTATTGGAGGAAGGCATTCAGCATATTGATTTTTTTTTTTTTTTTTTGTCCATTAGGTAAAGGGACATTTATTTCTAACAGGAAATGGCTATGTTAACTACTGTAATGGCTTCCTCCACCATTGGGAATGTTGCTATTATTAGAGACCACTAATTATGGCCTGAGCCTGGTATAGCATAAGAAAGATATAAAACGTTACTGTAATTGAGTGGAGGATGTGAAATTGCATAGTGTCTTATGGTCCCTGTAGGCATCTGTCTTGGAAGTTCTTGTGGTCAGGCCAAGTCATGGTGGTTCAGAGAAATTGAGACTCGGTACAGCAGTGAAGAGTCTGACACAGGAACCACACTGCCTGGACTCCACAAACACTGACTGTCATCATGGTACTTACATGCATGCACACATGTACTTACATGCATGCACACATGGCACCACATACATGCACACTTTAATGCACACACAGTACTTGCACACACAGTACATACAAACTGCCATGCAGCTCAGTTTCCTCATCCATAAATGGGCATCATAATAATCCGCGAAGGCTTGGTGTGAGGAGTAAGTGCATGGATATGTGTGAAGTGCTCAGAAAAGAACCACTCAATCACTGTGAGCCCTACTTTGTTTTTGTTGTTATATCTGGCTCTCTGATATCAGGGTCTTAAAAAAAGATACCTTTTAAGTTTAAAATGAAAAGATAACCATACTTCACCTGATTTATATTTTGTTTGTACCACGTATGCACTAAATGAAAGGTGTCAGTGCCACTCTTTATAAGAGTTAAACAGTTGCCAAAAGAAACCTGATTTGATTATAGAATAAAGTGGTGGAAGCAAAACTGGTCTTCGTATCTCTGACTCAGTAGATAAAAAGCCAGAGCAACTTCCTAATCTTTCTCTCTCACAAACTTCTAGCGAGAACAGCTGTTCTTTAATTTATACTTTAATTCAGCAGAACTTTATTACTCTTAAATTCACTAAATCCCACAGAGATCTGGACACATAAATGGTTTTGAAATGTTATGGATTCCGAATAGGGCATTCTGGAAAACTAAGATGCAGGCTAATAATTTACATTTAACTCTGGCATTTTAATGGAAAAAGGACAGCTAGTTTGAATCAAATAATGAAATTTTTCTTAGATAATAATAAAATGAGTTAGTTTAAAGAGCTAGCCTGTAATAGGTTCATTCAATTAAGCAAAGTTTCATTTTTTTTTGAAACTACCTATTGTCAAAATATTTACAGCTAATTTCATTTACAGTGAAATTAAATGAAGGGACTATTTCTTTAAAGTTAGACATGGATTTTTCTCTTTTTTGGTGGATCTGGCTATGATCAGACCTCCAAATCCTGTTTTAATTATGGGTTCTTTGCTACCTCTGATTGTATAGTTGTTATTTTGTGACTGGCGTTCAGACCTTCACAGTAATTTTCAAAATATGTAATTTTACATAAGAGTCCCTCAAAGTGACCTTAAGATGAGAGTGTCTAGACATAATTATGGAGAGGAAGGAACTACCGACCTCAAGAGCCGATGGTTTCCAGGACTATCTCGTTTTCAAATGTTAACCCCTGTGGCAGAGTTTCGTCTTTCTGCAAGCCTGAGAGATGTAGGAGGGGCACCTGCAGAGTTGACCACACGGGCATCACTTTCTAGTGTATATTTGGAAATACTGGAAATACTAGGGACCAAATATGATTAACCATGGGCTTCTCCCTGGATGCCTGTCTTTTTCACCATCCTCTGTATTTTCTGAGAACTGCTATTTTTGTGGCTCCGGGTCATTTGTCCAAACACACACACACACACACACACACACACACACACACACAAAAACAACCATAAATCTTTATTGTATATTATACTTTTTGTCTAGGCTCAAAAATGGGTTGCCAGTCAATTATACTACCCAAAGAAGCATGGGTAAGGCCTGAGTTTTCACAAAGTAAAATTTAATTCAGTCATATCCATTACAAGTCACATCTCTCTAACTTAATAGCATGTTCTTTTCTCAATGCTCTGCATCCTATTGACTATCTTTATCAGTAGCTTTGCTTTCACAGTAAATGATATGTTTTAAATTCTATACGCCAGATATTTCTTCAAAATTTTAGGATGTTTCTACACTAAGCTCTGTCTCTTTGTCTGTAAAATGAAGGGTGTTACAACCACACCACATCTAAGGGCTTCCTGGTACGTAGGATTCCCTAAGTCTAATACCCAGCCTGTTTAATTATTGAGAATATCTTGCCGAATTCCAAATACTTATGCGATGTTTCAAATGACATGGCCCTGCCTTGCTAAAGGATCCTCTCTTTTGCCCATTACCAACTATAATTCCCCAAACCCTTCCACCTCTCCATGGACATGGTGGCCCCTGCAGAGAGAATGAACCCCCTTTGCCCCATAGGGATAGGGAATGCAGCTGTTAGAGGTCCAATCGCCGTCTTACCAAATGCATGTGTTTGGCCATGTGAGTATGTGAATATTAACCTGCTTTCTTCCCTCCACTCTTCTCATGTCTGTCTCCCCAACAGAAAGGAGAACCTGATTGCCGGGCCCTCTCTCCAGAAACCACGGACCAGCTCACCTTTGAGATCCCCCTGAATGACTCCGGCTCTGCTGGTCTGGGGGTGAGCTTGAAAGGGAACAAATCCAGAGAAACTGGAACCGACATGGGAATTTTTATCAAATCCGTCATCCATGGAGGTGCTGCCTTTAAGGTGGGTAAGAATGATCTTTCCCCATCAGTGGGGAGGTACCCAGAGGTGCAGCTTTTGGGCCTGAGGTCTGGTTGGAGAAGGCGTGTGAAGGGGAGACCACTGGGCCTTCCTCCCGCACTCAGAAAGGTGTGTGTGGACACATCTGGGCAGCAGGGGTTTCCTCTCCTACTTGAAGCGGTTAATTTCATCTCCTAGGCATGGTTTACAAACCCACCATGATTAACATGCTCTCTTGCATTCTTTTTATGACTGTGCGAATGACTCTGGATGTGTAAGCTGACAGACTTGAACCTAAAAATACACCATCAGGAAAACAGAACGAAAAAAAATAAGTCAACGTCAAGGCAGCAAATAAGAAAATTGCGTTTGCAAGAAAGAAAGCTCAGTGGAGCTTGTGAGTGATTGTAGTAGAAGCTAAAGGCCATTTATCACATTTTATGCACTTGGAGATAACCATGGTGCGGGAATGCAGATTTGCCTTTGAACTTGGAGAAGCTTATACATTCCCTGCACCCCCCCCCCAAAAAAGGGGGTGAGGGGAGAATGGGACTCTGCCTTTTCCCTTTGGGTTGGGAGTGTGATCATAGCTGTTAGCATGGGGTCAGGTATAGTTAACTAGATGGCCTGTGTTCAATTCCAACCTACCACCTGCTAACAAGGAACTTGACCTGCCATGTTCCCGTTCCCTCATCAGTAGAATGGGGGTAATAAGTAATACCTAATCCACGGGGTTTCTCAGGATTAAACAAAGTGATACAGACCATGCGATTAAAGCAGTAAAGTGATCACAGAGGGAAACGTGCTTGAGCTCGCCTTCAGCTCCTGCTGGACAGTGAGACTTCCTGAGTTTGCATGCGGCCTCAGCTACTCTCTCACTCTGTGAATGTTGGCAGGGCACTTATCCTCAATATGCCTCGCTTTCCTCATTTGTAAAAAGAGTAAAATTAGTAGTGCCTACCTCCTGGTGCTCTTGCGAAGCCAAAAAAGAGACAATATGTATAAAGTGCCTAGTGAAGTGCCTATGATAAGCCTTCAATAAATGTTAGCCATTTTTTAATAATCTTGATATTAATAATGTGTGCCATCTCCCCTACAAAACCCAAGCACACCTAGTTAGGTTTATAGGAGCAGCCTGCTCCTAGAATCCTGGTTTTGTGGGAGCATTTTTCATATATGTGTGTGTGTGTGTGTGTGTGTGTGTGTGTGTGTGAAGAGAGAGGGAGAGAGAGATAGAAACATCAATGATGAGAGAGAACCATTGATCAGCTGCCTCCTGCACACCCCTCACTGGGGATCGAGCCCACAACCCAGGCATGTTTCCTTGACCAGAATCGAACCCAGGACCCTTCAGTCCACAGGCCAACACTCTATCCACTGAGCCAAACCGGCTAGGGCCATTTTTCTTCTTCACCCTACCGTATCACTTTTGTTTCATAGACACTGTGAAGCAATGTCTTTTTTCAGTCTTTTTCCTTGGGTAATAAGAAATGCATTATAGAGAGACAATTCTTTAATGTACTCGTTGGATCCATCAGCTTTTGTTGTATAATAAGTGACAAAATGTTAATAACATGCATCAGTAAACCTTTATTTCCTTCATGACCCTCATGACTGCAGGGCAGCTAGCGGAGTTCAGATTCAGGCCAGCGTCTATCACACTGTAGGTTGACAAGTCTGACTGTGGTCCCCACATCCCTGGTGTCCCGAGCCAGCAGACTAGCTGTAGCACATTCTTAATCCATGAGTTGTCAGAGGGCCCACAGCCATGGGTGAAGCCTCATAAGTTCTGGGATCCAAACTGGCTCACAGTAACTACACACACACACACACACACACACACACACACACACACACCCCATTGGCCAAAATAAGTCATATGATTGAATCCAAAGTCAATCCAAGGTGTGAGGAAATACAGTCCACCCATGATGAAGCCATAGCAAAGTGTGGGTGCAGAGAAGGATGGAGATTTGAGGCCCATCATCCAATTTACCAACAGTCTAGCTCCAAAATGCAGAACCAGGAGCAGAAGGAATAAAATAGTAATAACAACAACAAATAACATTCATTGTTCTTAGTGCAAATATGTGCTGGACAGCATGGAAAGTATCTCTCTGGCTTCTCTCGTTTTACTCTCGACGTTCACACTGGATTATGACTGCAGTGGTTAGTGCCCCTCCACAGTGTGCCTGTGGTCACCCAGCCAGGACTGGCTTCACCTGAGAGCTGAACCCAGGCAGTCTGCCTTCAGACCCTGTGCTGTGCTGCCCTGAGATGCAGCCTCTTTATCCGATTGGTTTATCTTCCTAGAGATCAGGGCCCGTTGCCCTGGAACTATCTTGTATCAGGCTTGTCATGCTGAGCCAAGCCACGTAAGCATGTGCTGCGTTTGAGGGAGTCTTGGTCGTGGTGGTGGACATCAGCTTGATATCACTCTTCTTATTCCTGATGACAGCTCTATTTGCAGAATTTATTCCAAGTAAAATTGAAACGGAAATGAATTTTGGGAAATTAAAAGCAAACATCTTAGCCTTTTTTATGGGCAATAACTTACGCGCAAGCGGCTACTGGAGCGCTGGTTTAGTATGTATGTCCATGTTTGTGGAAGTGGGCATCTCCTTACCTAAGCAGTTTCTAACAAGCCTGTTTCTTGCAGAAGGATTTCACTTTCCATTTATGTAAATTTCTTTCCTGATGTTGGTCTGCTGAGTCAGACGATCACACCATTAAAGCCCACTGGACAGCATGTTTATAGCTGATCTTAGGCAGTAGGCAGCATCAATCATGAACGTAGCCTTATTGTGAAGGTTTGCTATCCATTTGTCTTGTTTACTTCGTGCAGTGGAAAGGGTGGAGGCCTAAGCATTGCTCACAAGAAATCTGATTCACTAGGGAAAACAGAAAGAGAATTTCGCTGTTCTCCTTCTGCCGTTCCAATCATCTACCATTACTCCTCAGAAAATTGCCACCCACTCTGTGATTCAGGATTATGTTTTACAAAAATTGTTTTGAGACTTTGTTCCTGTCCCTGTTCAGAAGATACCAATGTAACAGACTGCAGGTCCCCGGGGCAAAGGGGATATAAGCTTGGGGAACATGGGCTTTAGCATCTGGCCCCTGGTTTTTACCTGAAACCAACAAAAGCATCTTTCTGTGGGAGCACAGTCTTCCTCCTGGCCCGTCAGACCACTAATTGGTTCTCAAGGTGTTGTTTCCCTTTAGGGAAGGTGGGTTTTTGAAAACTAAACTCCTTTGAAAAGTATGAGCAAATTCTTCCTGTGGATTCTGTGTGCTGCATTCTCCCCGGTTGGTGTAAACAAAGATAGCCTGCTTCTTGCCAGATGTAAAACCCTGGAATGACTGGGGCTGCACTTGGAGGCTTCTGTGTTTCCCCCCTTACCTTTCAGGCTGCTGCTTCCTATCATTTCAGCTCTTATTTGAGTCATTTCTAACAGAGAAGTAAAGCTCTATTTGAAAGTAAGAGCATTCAGCTAGCCTAGGAAGTGAATCTCTCACTCACTCTAAGGGAAAACAAAGTAATACTTTTACTTATTCAAATTACCCAAATGCTTAAATATTTAAATTCCGGTCAAGAAGCCCAGAAACTCTTCCCTGTTCATGTTAGGACACAGCATCTGCCATTTCAGACTGCTTTGCATCTAGAGTTGTCCGTGGCCCCCTCCGAGGCATCGCGTTGAGCTTCCTTAGCAATGTGCAAAGTGAACTTGGACCATAACAGCCAAATACAACTAGAAGTATTGATCCTAATATGCTTAAACAATAACATGCATTACTGTATGTCTGTAGGTTCACTTCAGTTTCTGTCATTCTTCCTGGGCATTTGCCCCTGAAGTATAGGGCAATTGTTTCCAGAACCAACATAGACTAGACATAAGCGTATGTGTTAATTTCTCATGACCCAGGCACTATGAGTGGAATACGTTAGTATGCCATGAGGATGCTTTTCCAAGATTCCGCTTTTGTGATTGGAATTTAAAGTTAATGTGGTGTTGTTGTTACTGTTAGGTGAAAAGAAATGTTGTCTTTTTTGCACTTAGAAAAAAAATACCTTGAGAAAAATACTCTCCTTTCCCAAAATTCACACAAAAATCAGCTTGTCCTTTTCTCCATGAAACCTTGATAATCAGATTGAAGATCTTAGATGTTTTCACTTACTTGGTAAACATTTTGAATTCTGAAATCAGTGGCTTGTTTAGTTTGGTTTTTGCTTTGCTTTTGATGTACTATGTCAATTGAACCTTTTTTTGGAGAAAATGCATTTTTACATCTATTGATTATACTAACTTAAACTACTTATTTTTTTTTTACCTAACAATGAATCACTTTTAGAAAAATATCACTAGAATAGTGATATTTTGAAGGTTGAGATAGACTATTAACATATAGTAAAAACCAAAATCTCACAGTCTAATTTTTTTATTGGAATATACGGACTTTGGGACTGAAAAGTGTCCTATGAAACCTCGAAATAATAAGGTAAAATTAAAATTTAAAGACAATTTTTGCTAAGGGAAAATGTCATGTACCAGGTAGATTATTTAAGGGCTCTAAAATAGAGAGAATGAATTTAAGAATACCTGTTATTCTCTAGAAAATTAATTAGCGAGGTTTGTGCTTAATAAATACTACTTGATGATGATGAAATTAAATGAAGGAAAAATGCCTGACATAGCTAATTGCAAATGCATGCACTCAGAATATGAAATAGATATAATTTAAATGATTTGATTTTGGTGTGCTTAGGAAATTCAATGCAGAATTTCATAATCTTACACTATTTAGTAATTGGTAGAAGATAAAGTTTTATCTAATACAAGCAATCCTCCTATTTTTAAAATAACTAAAATACAGATTTTTGGAGAGACTCTGCCCAGTTCCAGAATTTCTGGGAATATGGGCTGATGCTAAACCTCCCTGTCTCTTCATAATGAGGAGCATTTAATAGCATCCAAGCTCTTAACAGGGTCCGGTAGGAGTTCCCAGCATGAGTAATTTCCACCTTCATCTCTGCTGGTATCTATAAATCATGTGACAGATCTATAATTAATGAATTTAAAGGAAGATAAAAAGAACAGCTTTTTAAGTAACACTAATGTTAAATGATTTCTTTAACTATTCATTTTCCTTAAAATTGATAATGTTTTCTACTGGTAGAGCCTAAAGGATCATTACTAGTATTCATGTCTTCCAGATTTACACCTTTGACAAAAGGACCATACACGGTATAAATAGCTCCATTGCAAATCCTCAAATGTTAGAAGACAAACTCTACAGTTCATCCTAATCACAAAAATATTATACATGTTATGGACAACTGAAAACAGGAACTTTACCAGGAAAAAGTCACACTCACTGTTTTTCCATTAAGAATTTACCCAAAGTACTGGCTAGTGAGGCTCCGTTGGTTGAGCATAGTTCTGTGCATCAAAAGGTTGCTGGTTCCATTCCCAGTAAGGGCACATACCCAGGTTGCAGGTTCGATCCCCAGTTGGGATGCGAGGTAACAGATCGCTGTCTCTCTCTCTCTCTCTCTCTTTCTCTCTCTCTCTCTCTTTCTGTCTAAAAATCAATAAAAACATATTTTTAAAGAATTTTACATTAAGAAGTGAAATTAGTAATTTAAAAATGAGAAAAATACCAATTGTAATATTACGTTTAAAATCCAGCATCCATCATTCCTTTTCTTGCTGATCTTTATCACTTTCTCATTTTTATTTCATGCATGGACATGCAAATGATGAACAAATTTATACCATGCTGGGTAAAATTTTGGAACTCTACATCAATTTGATGTATATTTTGGATTCCGTGATGATCTCAGTAGGCTTGAATAATAATAAAGCATTGGTAGACCTAATTAAAAAGGAAATTATAATCTACAGAAGTTGATATCCTAAGGTGATGATCCTTTGTGTCTGAAAACAGCACCTTTCACCTAGGAAGCCATGCCCCACTTCCTGGTAGGGATTGATAGGAGGTATAATGTGCTCAGAGTTTTGTTCTAGATCAGTGGTTCTCAACCTTCCTAATGCCGCGACCCTTTAATACAGTTCCTCATGTTGTGGTGACCCCCAATTTCATGGTTACAAATTGAACATAATTAAAGCATAGTGATTAATCACAAAAACAATATGTAATTATATATGTGTTTTCCGATGGTCTTAGGTGACCCCTGTGAAAGGGTCGTTCGACCCCCAAAGGGGTCGCGACCCACAGGTTGAGAAACACTGTTTTAGATGCTCTGTTTTGGGCCCATGTTTCTAGTGACCAGGCCTTTAGCAATCATAGCATGGACGAGAGCACACTTTCTTTTTGTTTTGTTTTTTTAAGTAAATAAATACTTTTCAATAAGTTGGAGAAGCCTCTGAGATTCTAATCCGGTTAGGCATTCATGCAGAATCTTTTTGATTCATATATAACATATGCCTTGGTAACTTTTTATTATCAGGTTTTCTAGGCCAAAGTAAACTGAAAAGAGAAAATCAGGAAGTGGATAGGAAAGGATGGAGAGGAAACTGAAATGACAGGAGACAGAAAAAGTGTAAAACAAGCAGAGGATGCTATCACTGCCAGAGGCCAGTGAATATTTGTGCTAAGTCAGGACTTCTGAAATTGTCCTGCTGAGGAAATTGTAAGAATCAGTAATGACTATAATAAAAGCTCATACTTATGGTGTATTTGTTTATGCCCCATGTTTCCAGGAGGTGTTCAAAATGGAAAGAATTATAACACATTTTGAAAACATTATATCAGAATGGTTTTTATGTATATTGTGATGCTCTAAAGAAATACTCTTCAGATATCTTTTTGAAAAAGTCTCAGATGCCGCAGTGCTAAGTCAATAGTATGTTGCTGGAACTTCACTGGTTTGCTACATAGAAATGAAGTGAGGCTTTTATGGCAATAGCTGAATTAGGTCAATACATTTAAAATTTTGCATAGCTGACCCCCTGATATTGGGCCAGTTCGCAGTAAGTAATCAAGCTTCACTTTGAAAATTGTAAAGGTTCTCAGAACATGTGCGGGTGTATCCGAGCCAGCCTGGATTCACGGCTCTCCCAGAGTCATAGTTTGTAAATTAAACAATTGGTCTATTGTAGTTGAAACTTACACCAGGCCCAAAGCACCTGAATGAAATGTTTTTCAAGTGACTCAACTTAGCAAGTATTTCTTGAACATCTGCAGTGAGTTATGCAATACACAATAGACTGGAGACAGAAAACTGAAGGCAGCTCATTCCATAAGCTAGGGAGGTAGTAGCATAATAAGGGAAATATATACACAACTCTCTAATATGATCAGGGTGATGGTAGACAAATATAAAATATCATGGGTGGTGAGCGAATGGAGCAATTAATTCTGTCTGTGGAGAAAAATATGAATGGAAGGCAGTTGTTGAGTCTTGTTATAAACGATAGATATTCAACAGGTGAGCAGGAAGGCAGAGGACATTTGGGACGGAAGGAAGAGTGTGGGTCAAGTCACTGTGGCATATACACCAGAATGCAACATATTGCCCCTAGAAAATAGAGCTCTGGTTGGGCAGGAATGTCCCATTCATGTGGGTTGAAACGGTCTTAGGACAGATGATGTAAAGCATTGGCTGATGGAGGTAGGTACCCTTCAAGACAAGAATTTATGTGCTTCCAGTCTTACCAACTTTCTTTATTCCACTTCTTTATTTTAAAACTGTACTTTAAATCTTGATTTATTCTGTTCCTTTCATCACTACTATTTTTCAATGAAATTAAAATATTTCAATCTGACATGCAAAGTTCTTTCCTAGGTTGGAACTTGTTGTTGTGACTGTTCAAAAGTACAACAGGCAGTTGTTGTCATGGAGTGACTTTAGGGGCTGGAGAAGGTGTTTTCTGGGACACCCTCTCCCCCAGTCAGGGGCCCTCTTGCCTGGAGGCCCACCCGCTCCAAGGACACCCTGCTCTGCAGTCGGAAGCCAGGCTTTGGGGTTTGGGCTCTGGGTGTGGATACTATCCTAGAAGGCTTTACCCAGGGCCCCTTTAGAAACATGCAGAGGCAGGAGCCGACATCTGGTCGTGATTAATCCTCTCAACACCATGGCCTAATTCGGACTGGCGTTGGGCCCCGGCCAGCTACTCCTGGGAAAGCCAGCCTACTCTCTCATGCTTGTCTCAGGTTCTGTGGTGGCAAGTTTTTTTTTTACCATGGCTTCCTTACTCTCCCCCCTATAATCATGAGAACTTTAGAGATAATGATGCCTCACAAGAAATTGGCCCTAAGAGGTGGGTTGAGCCATGTAATGTCACCAGCAATCATGGCAGAGGTAGTACCCAGAAGCCATTGAATTCCGTGGGAGCTGAACTCCAAGGTCACTGGACCCCACTCTAGAAATGCCTCCTCCTGACTGCCCCCGCTGCTAAAATCACCTGGTCCTGTGTCCAGCTGAGGAGAAACCATGTTGTAAATATTTATTTTTTGTTTATGTATTTTTGTTGTTGTTAATCCTCATTCGAGGATATTTTTCCATTGATTTTTAAAGAGAGTGGAAAGGAGGAGGGAGAGAAACATCGATGTGAGAGAGAATATTGATTGGTTGCCTCTCACATGAGCCAGGACCAGGGCCGGGGATCGAGTCTGCAACCTAAGTATGTGCCATTGACTGGAATTGAACCTGGGACCCTTCAGTTCAAGAGCAGACACTCTATCCATTAAGCCAAACTGGCTAGGGCCATATTTATTTTAAGAGGTGAGAATCGGTAGCTTTTATTAGATTCTCAAAGGAGGCTAAGAGCCCCCAAAACACAAGAATTACTAGCAGAGTGGTTGAAAACTTGAGAGTGAATAAGACAGCTCAAATCAGCTTTTAGAAATGTGAATTGTCATAATGCACTCAACCAGCCTGATCCTTTGTTTCTTGTTATAAGATGGGGAAATAGTCCCTAATGTATAGGATTGCTGTATGGATTAAATAGTCTAGTGCATGTAAAGGTTTTAGCACAATGACTGCACAAAGTAGAAAATCATTAATAATTCTTGTCATTAATAACTGTAGTGTCTTTAATCATCTCTAGAACTCTGATTTTAGACGCAATGTAGCATGACAGCTACATGTCTGATTCAAAGACAAGTAGACCTGGTCATGCCTGTGCCCTTTAACAAGTCACTTAATTTCTTTGAGCCTCCTTTTTATATCTCTTAAATAGCAGAGAGTAGTATCAAAGGCTTGTGGTAAGGAATGAATAAGAGAACATATGCAAAATATTTGCACAAGGACTGGCCTGTATTAGTGTTCAGTTAAAGGGAGATGTAAAACTCAAACATCTTGTCTCCCAGTTCACTCTTCCTCCTGCATTAGAACCAGGTGAGGGCTGATGAGATTTGAAGCCAGCCCAGGACAGGGAGAAGACCTAAATCTCCTACCAGTTTTTACTTGCCCTAAAGTGCCCTGAGGAAGTTACTTCTTATCTTTTCTCCGTTCTTCCTCTTTGGAAAATTTCCTGTACTCGCTCCTAGCTTGAGGATGGCTACATTGGTTATGGGGTTGCCAGAGGTGAGAGTATAGTTGCTGTCATTGTGATTAGCAAGGAAAGTGTCTTCATGTGTTCAGGCTGCTATAACAAAATACCATCAACTACTGGCTGCTTATCAACAACAGGAATTTATTTCTCACAACTCTGGAGGCTGAAGCCTAAGATCAAGGCACCAGCAGATATGAGTCATTAATAACTGTAGTGTCTTTAATCATCTCTAGAACTCTGATTTTAGACGCAATGTAGCATGACAGCTACATGTCTGATTCAAAGACAAGTAGACCTGGTCATGCCTGTGCAGACCAGGGTTTATAGGTGGGCATCTTCTTGCTGTAGCCTCACATGGCAGAGGGAGCAGGGATCTCTCTCTCAGGCCCCATTTTAAGAACACTAATCCCATCCATGAGGGCTCCATTCTCATGACCCCCAAAGGCCCCATCTCCTAATAACCTCATGTTGGAAGTCAGGATTTCAACATATGAATTCAGGCAGGGGCGTGGGGGATAACAAACATTCAGTCCATAGCAGAAAGGGATTTTTAAAAAACAAACAAATAAATGTAAGCATGGCTCAGATTATAATGAAATAACTATCCTAAAATTACTGAGGAATATCCTTAGATAGTTGAATTCACTTATATACAATCAGCTGATGAGAGTTAGCATCCTCATGCTTAATTAAGCATTTGCTTGAACATAATATCAATGGGGGAGGGGGGAATAAAGCCATAAAAACTACTTTTCTTGACAAAATTACTCCAAAGCAGAATAGACATACATAATTTTGAGTGATATTTAATGAGTGAGGAGTAATGACCTCACTGAACCAACCTCATTTTACATCAAGACTAGACCTGCGGAGGTATATATAGAGGGGTGTTTTCTTTTTCTCCCTCTTCTAGTTCGCTTCCTTGCTTTTCCATCCCCCAGCTCAGTCTCCTGTCTTCACATCCTTAGCCATCTGAGTGGCTTTGCAGGTAGGGTTCTCTTCCAGGAGATATCATGAAACATATTGTCCTCTCTGAGTCTGAAAGTTCCTTTTTGCTTGGAGCATTACTGCTTTAGGGACTAGTCATGGTCATCTTTGTAGACGACAGAATGGTTAGTGAATAGGTGATGCCGAGAAGTCAGGACTTGGGCTCTTCTGACGCAGCGCTGACCTTAACTAGCTGAGCAAGTCCTAATTTAAGTGTCTTCTCTTAAGAGGAGTTCAATAAATGGTTTCTGCTCCTCTTTGGCCATCACATTATTCATCTGTACACAGAAGAGGTTGGGCAAGATGACCTCTAGGGATGCTTCCAGCTCTAAATTCTGTGATTATTTTCTAAATGTTAGGACAACATGGTGCTTAGTGGCATCACCATTAGTGAAATTACCCATCGTTTATCTTTTAAGAAAAAGCACACACCAATAGCAACAGACTAGCCAAGCCTGAAAATGAGAGAGTGTGGATTTTTATCACGCCAGCAGCTCTACCGAGCTACTTGTGATGAATGTGAATGTCTCTAAAAAAAATCACAGCTGCCCTGCGGTGACCTGACCTGCCTTTTTGTTTGGGATTTGGATTCAGCAAACATGTTCTACTTCGGTGTAGTTCTGCATGCTTGAGATTCGGAATGCAGCTGAAAATAAAAGCTGTGCTTAATACGTGTTGGTAAGAGATTACTTACCTTCCCCGCCCCACCCCCCAAAAAATGTTCTTTTTATATCTCCTTATCTCTTGGTTACCTCTTCACACAGACCTGGTCCCAGACCTCACAGAGCAGGTTCACAGGAGGTTACCAGGTGGGATCTCACTCAGATTTCATTTCCTTCATTCTACAGATATTCATACAGTTTCAAACTTTATCTTTCTTCTTCCTGTTCCAGAGGACAAGGTGTCCTGCCAAGACTAAGCCTCTACAAATCCAACACTAGACCTCATTTCCTGTTCACAGAGCTAGGATCTTGATCCAACTCTTCTGCTTCCTCCTCCTCTTTAAAAACCAGTCATCCTAAAAAGAGTTGAGTGACCCTCCTAACCTCCTTCCCAAGATTCAGCCCCGTAATCCTCCTTCCATCAAATGTCTTCCTTTGTAGGACTAAACCATTATGGTTGTTTTTTGTTTTACCCCCATTTCCAGTAACCTTAATCTTATTCTTTCTGTGCCTCCCTCAAAATAGATAACAGAAATAAGAGATTTCTTTCTCAATTGGCCTTTCCTGTAAATCTCATTTCCAGATTTGCTCCAAATTAGGGTAAAGGTTAAGTGGAGTGGGAAAACAAGAGGAAGGCGGGGGGGGGGGGGGGGGGGGACACACACACACAGCTCTGTTGAGACAGCCCACTCAGGCATTTTACAGCTCTGATGGTTCACCCTTCTCTATCGATCCCATTGCCTTGCCATCTCAATTTCTTCATTGAGACTGGGTATGTTCCTTTGGGTGGCCCCCGAGATGCCACATGACCAGCACCCTCTCCAGCAGGCGGTGTATACAGTGCTTTTCTAAGACATTAACTCCCCAGAGCAGCTGTCGCCACTCACCCTGTTCCCTCTGTCAGCAGAGGAGTGTCCTCTGACCATCTGCTACCGCACTAGTTGAAGCTCATCAACTTGTCCACAGGATTTCTCTTCCAGAGCCATAGTTTTGGTCCAATTGGTCACTTTATGTCTGCTTTTCTCCTTTCTTAAGGAAGTGTTTTCCTTGTGCATTTCAGTCTGTTCATTTGAACATGGATCCCAGATGCTTCCAACTGCTAACACTCTTTAATGTTTTCCTGACCGTGTTTCAGTGTTGCCCAATTACCATCTAGAGAGGGATAACAAGGGAATTCTAGGAGACACTGAAGAGACCAGGTGCATGATACCTGACGTTGGATTGGTTTGTCTGGACCTTGCTTTTGTGACCTGGGACAAGTCACATCACTTCCTTGCCTTAGTTTTCTTATCTGTAAAATGTGAAGAAAAACATTAATCTACTTCACTGCCTGGGGTTCTGTGAGAATCACTTGAGATTGTTAATGGGGAAAAAAAATCTCTGGAAAGGTTAGTTGTTGTACACACCTACTGTTATTTCTGTTACATTTATCAGCAGCAGCCACAGCATAACGTCCAGAACACTGCCTCTGTGCCTCATAGCAAGAACTTTCTACCCTAGTGGACAACAGACATAATTCATGTCTCTAATCTGACTGTCAATATTTTAAGCACCCCTTCCCCACCAGGCTGCCTGTAGGGGAGATGAAACGTGGTCCCCTCAAGTTCTTTTGGCGGCAGAGCTGGCTACTGCTAGACTCCTTTTTGTGAGCGATTCTGGCTGAGGATGACTGGTGCCGAGAATTGAATTAGTCTAGAGTCCGGGCTGCCTAGTCACATGCTGAGGTGCCATTCGTTCCTGGAGATGCTGGACAAAGTACTCAGCAGTCAGAACCTCCTTATAAAAGGCTTGACAATCCCCTTTCTCAAGCTTTTCTGCCAGAGGACATCACAGCAAATTAGTCCTTCAAGACATACCTCTGTGTTCCTTTGCAGACTATCAGACTAGCAACTTTTGGTTGTGTTAGAGAAAATTACATGAGAATTTTATTCACTAGAGCTAGCAATAACATCTGAAGACACATTACCACTGTCATGCACAAGGCACTTAAGCGTGATGTCTCTCTGTGCCTAATAATGCAAACCCTGTTTCTAAGGGATATGACCACTTCCTTTGGTTTTCAAACCCCTTTCCTGGAGTCAGCAACATGGTCCCTGCCAGAGCAAATGGCAGAATCAGGCTGGGTTTGCATACTTGCCAAAGATTCTCGGTAAGAGACGTTATACAAACATCTACATTATTGCGTCTCAGGACTCGAAGATTTCTAAAAAAATACTTTCACACAATTCATTATTGCTTGTCTTTGTGACTATTTGATAAGCTCCAGAACGTTTTTCTGCCATAGAAAATAAATCATTTCTAATAGCTGAATTATTTTCTGTTTTTGTATTTAAACTTGAACTTTCCCTGGAACAGCCTCATGTCATCACCAGACTTTTCTCTGTTTAGGACTGTTTTTCTTTCCTCTGCCCTAGGACGGTCGTCTGCGGATGAACGACCAGCTGATTGCAGTTAATGGGGAATCTCTCTTGGGAAAGTCCAACCATGAAGCTATGGAAACACTTAGACGATCAATGTCCATGGAAGGAAACATACGAGGGATGATCCAGTTGGTGATTCTGAGGAGGCCAGAGAGGCCGATGGAGGTGAGCAAATCCATATTTCTGTCAGCAAATTGCCCAAATGGCCTCCTGAATATGCAAACTTCCAGCACTAGTATGGTAGCTAGACTTACACAGATTCTGAAATTGGAAAAATATGCCCCAGAAGTTCTCTGATGGATTTATGTGGTGAACAGGTGGTTGTATATTTCAGGCATAACTAGAAGGTGTAAAAATGTGCATATAAAGTAAGTAATTTATCAAATGTAACAGGACCATATTTTCTACTTTTTCCCCAGAAATTCCTAGAGCCCGGGACTTTATGAATAAGGCTTTATTCACATAATAAATTATTAAACTATGCACCATCTTTTTATATCTTTGATTGATGTGCTAGCAGTGTCCATACCTTAGAAAGTTCTTAATCAGATATATACAATGCTCAGTGTGAAGATCTTTATAAAGCAATCAAATGTCTGCATTATCCCCCATAATGCACACGTGGATAGTAGAGAATGGGAACTTAACTAATTTAAAATGTGATCTATTAAGCAACTGCTTGTTTTATGTTATTAAATATATGCTTTTAATTAAATAAAAATACTTAAAATGTTTTATTGTGTTTTCTTTATGGATTTTTTAATTGTATGGAATACTTTTTACCTACACATGAAGTATAGGCATAAAATATTCTTGAATGCTAATATCCCTAAATATTTTACTTACAATTATAGGATTATATTTATATTAAACAAGTATTACATTATACAATCATATATATTATACAATAATATTAACATTATTTTCGCTTATATGAAGAGATTATTAAATGCTGCTGAAATTATTTAAAGAAAAGATAAGAAGAAAAATGTTTAGAGCAGTTAAGAAAAGCATCAACAAATGACACACATTCTCTCAAACAAAACATGTTTGTATAATACAATGAGCAGAATTAAAATAGATTACTATTAAAACAAACTAAAGTGTTTGTTTTAATAATAAGTTCAACTTAAAAAAATAATAAAGGGTTTTCAAATTGACAAGAGTAGAAAGTAGTTTTGGATTACTTGAGTTAAATCCCAGGTTGGCCATTTCCAGGCAATGTGAAGACATCCACAGTTGAGTGCTGGGTACTTGTAGATGACAGGCACTTTTGTCTGTTTTATCCCTCATTTCCCAGCACATCGCAGACACTTAATAAATATTGTTGAATGGATGAATAAAGGTTCCATCTGAGACCTACTTCGTCTGACGGGTTAGCTGAAGTAGTACACATAAACTGCCTCTTACTTTGTTATATTATCAGCTATTGGAAAGGAGTAACTGCACCTTTTTACTCTTCTGTACATAACCTTGTAAATGTTAAATAAATGTAAATTGGCCAATTACTGGAGCCTATATATAATGAGCCAACTCGATTTCAACATTTGTGTCTGCTTAAGTGACAGAGAGGCTTCCATGAATATTTAATGCATTTTACTTATGTACATAGTTGTAAAACCCATATTTATTGCTCCCATCCTTGAAAGAATTGGCTGCTTTCTGGTTTAATTTGATTCCTACTCTAGAGCCCTTGGACTTCATGGAACCCAGTTGTTGGTGAAAGATGACCAGTCTGTGCATCTGTGCATTTGACCTCACTTAAGATTTCTTGAAAAAAGATACTTCAACTAATATAAAAGTCTGGAGGACACTGCTTTAGAGTACCATGCCTGTGCAGATAGCAAAAGTAAAAAATAAATGAATGTGCGTGTTAAGAGTTAGTTATCCCCCATCTCTCATCTTCCCTAATTTTATGTGTTTCTCTAGAACATATGAATGCTTAGTGGATAACTGTTCTGTATTTTGGCTCATCTAGTAGAGACATTTTATCATTTTCATTCTCTTTATTGCAGGTTTTCTCATTTTAAATCTCATACTCTGGGGTGGGTTGACAGTTATACCGTCAGAAGAAAGTACTAAACTTTCCATTTGTTGCCCATCCCCAGAAATGTCTTGTTAATATAGTTCACTAGGGAATCAACTGTGAATAAGAAATGGGACAAAAAGCAATTTTTATGAGGACATTTAAACAAGATCCATTTTTAGTTTTCTTAATATTAAAATGCTTTCCATGGGGGATAAGCAGGCATTTGACTCTCCGAGCTATTGAGAATCTCTGTGGTGCCCATGAAGATTAAAGAGCATGTTTTCTTAGAAAGACAGCTAATCTTTATTAAATTGAAAAGAAATAATCTGCAGCTATTTGATCTCCCAAATCTGTGTTTTACTATGTCAAAGCATATGTTGTGTGCTCGTGTTTTTGGTGTATTCTCCTGTGGGCCAGCAATCACCCCCAGGTGCAATAAGAAAGCATCTGTAACCTAGAAAAAGGTCTCCACATGGCTCATGCATTCAGGCAAATCAAGTAGACTTGACAAGAATACCATAATGGTTACTTGAACCTTATATTGATATAAAAATTGAAGAAGCTACTTAAGAAAAGTCAAAATATAGAGTTGTTGGGGTATTTTTCCACATTACCCAGATGTACAAGATGCGTAAACAGTTTTGATGAGGGCCTTGTGAAGAATACCTAATGAGCCCTTGATTGAATCAAAAGCATTTTAAACAGAAACATGTTTTTCAAAGGATGCGCTTGAGGTTCAATTGTAATTCTATTTGAGCCTGGAGACTTGGTGTTAAAAAATGGGTTATGACCTGTTTTTTGTGTGTGTTTTTTTCCCCCTTTCCCCAAAACATTTTCCTTCCCGCTGCAAGCTCATCTTGGTAGAAGCAGAATATGTTTAAAAATCCATTATATTTTTTATTGGTTGGGACACTAATGGAGGGCTCCATGGCAGCTCCATTTTACAAGCTGAACACTTTAATTAGGCTGTTTACTGATCAGTTGTTGGGATATCGATTGTGTCATTTATCAAAGAGCTGGGAAAGCAGGAAAAAAAACAATTTTTTTTGTTCTTGTTGTTGTTAAATCATAGCAGGACAACAGTATGGTGAATACCAGAGGGAAAGGGATAAGGGGAGGTAGGGAGGTAGGAGAGGATCATGGGGAGGGGGTGAATGGTGATGGAAGGGGACTTGGCTTGGGGGGTGAACACACAATACAATATACAGATGATGTGTTATAGAATGGTACACCTGAGTCCTATATAATTGTATTAACCAATGTCACCCCAATAAATTCAGTTAAAAAAAAAAAAAAAGCAGGAGGCGATGCAAGGTAAGTCCTACCTCCCCTGCCTGCCAGGGCTCCAGCTGTAACTTCAAAGCAGTTTGCTGAGTGCCAGCCAGCAGTGCAGAGGCAAAGGATGTGGATAAGGTGTTATAAGTCTTGACAAAAAGGGAAAGGACCTTCAGGCACTGAAAACATTTTCAGTATTAAGAATGCATAAAATGAATCTTCTAAATATTTTCTCACTAGCAGGATACTGTCACCAAAGAGGAAAGTATTCATCAAATGCATTGTTTGGGCCAAACGCCTTGGAGCTTTGGGCCCAGATCTGTGTCTCTCTTGTGGCGTGTTCCTCTCCCAAACAGTCAAGGGCACGGCCAGGAGATAGATTCCAAGTGACTTCCTTGATATCTGTGAGGAAGACACATAATGTGAAGAGGATCAAAACCCCGTTCTCTGTGACTCCATCCTCTTGAACAGATAGCTCTCTATATCGACCCCACCTACTACACGGCTTAGGGTGTTCTTCTGGATTCAGCAGTTTTAAGGAAACTGTGAATTTGTTTACTGACTAGAGTTTCTAAGTCAAAATAGGAGAGGGAAATATGGAAAAAAAGAGAAAAAGGTCTCAGGAGATCCCAGTCTGGCATGGTCACAGCAGCTTGTTTTAGTTCCTGGCCAGAAGGCCTGGCGTCTGCAGTGGGCCACACTCGTGGCATTTCAGCGGCAAACCTGACTTGTCCTAGAGTGTGTGCACTCAGTCCCCAGGGAGGGAGGGGACCAGCTGGCTGGCAGAGACACGTCCTTGGCATGAGCTGTGTTCTTGTGTTGACACCGCCACAAGCTGTACTCCCAGATGGGAGAAAAATTGGAAGGAGCCAGTTGTAAATGGGGAAAGTTAATCCCCTTTTGTGTTGGCTATCAGCACTCCTAAGCCTTAGTACCACATTGTCAGTATTTTTCTATTCCAGATTCAAGGATATTTTAACTGATAGGCCCATCTTGATTTTCCACAATTGAGGATTTATGGGCAACAGGCTCTTGGAAGATTATTCATCAATCAATCATTCTTTTGCTTTGCTTTCATTGACCGAGTTGGAACATATCTAAAAAGCAAATGTAATTTTTGTGTTCATCCCTCAGGAGCCCGGAGAGTGTGGGGTGTTTTCGAAGCCGTGCTCTGAGAACTGTCACAGCGCCGTGGCCACCTGCAGGAGGAGCGAGGATGGCACGTGGCATCCGCTGAGCACTTACTGTCCACACCACAAGCAGAGAGGTAAGGCCTGTCCTTGGTCACCCACGCAGGTGGTGCGAGAAAACACCAGTGTGTTTTTGTTTTTATTTTTGTAAAGGGGCATTAATTAAACCAAGTGCAGACCCTGTTGCTCTGAGTAGTGAACGCAGAGGTGGGCGGGAGAGCTGACTCCGAAGTTGTGAAACAGATTCCTGGCATTGCCTCCAGCGTAAGTGACAGTTTCTGCGCTTGATGCCCCACACACGGAGGGTTCGTGCAAAACAAACCGTGCCTGGGGAAACAAAATGGCAACTGCCACTTTTCCTTTTTTTTTTTTTTTTAGAATATTTTAATATTGAAAGTTAAGAAGTATAAATAACTAAACAAACAAAAAAAATATGTGTGGTCCGGCTGGCATGGCTCAGTGGTTGAGCATCTACCTATGAAGCAGAAAGTCAAGGTTTAATTCCCAGTCAGGGCACATGCCCAGGTTGCCGGCTCAATCCCCAGTGTGGGGCCAGCAGAAGGCAGCTGATCAATGATTCTCTTTCATCATTGATGTTTCCATCTCTCTCTCTCCCTCTCCCTTCCTCTCTGAAATCAATTATATATTATATTTTAAGTGTGGACTAGAATTAAATCATTAAGTGGTCCTAATGTGATTCACAGATTTACGCTTGATTCTGTAAATATCATGAACCTAGACCAGTGGTCGGCAAACTGTGGCTCGGCAAACTGCTGCTCCAAAGCCACATGCGGCTCTTTGGCCCCTTGAATGTGGCTCTTCCACAAAATACTGACTTCTGCGCATGGGCCACGAAGTTTCGCACTGTATGTGCGTGCCCGCATGTGGTATTTTGTGGAAGAGTCACACTCAAGGGGCCAAAGAGCCGCATGTGGCTCACGAGCTGCAGTTTGCCGACCACTGACCTAGACCACTGTGACTGTGGGAACGTCCTTGCGGAGGTCTCACTGTACTCCCACGCTTTTTACCTGCTGTGGGGGGGGTGGGGGAGTCACATTTCTAGCTGAGCTTAAGATAGGAAACACTTGGATTTTCTTCTTTGTGTTTCAAAAATTCTACTTCAGGTCATCAAGAAAATTCTTTTTATTTCCCTGAATCTAAGTTTTGTATTGTGAAAGCAATACTTATTCCTTACAAAAAAAAAATTAGAGAAAAGCAATAAAAAGCCAATGTTACTCATACTTCTATCAAAGATACTAATCTATAACATTTTTATGTATATATTGCAAGTCTTTCCTTCATGCAAATATGTGTATAAAAGTAAAATGGAAGTGAAATATACTATATATAATATTTAGGGAATTGTTTTTAGATTAATAGCACATTAGGAACACTTCCTATGTCATTGGATATTCTACATCATTACATTCAGTAGTTGCATAGTAATCTATTGAATGGAGTACTGTTTATGTAATCAATCCCTTATTTACATGTAAGATGTTATCAGGATTTAATTATATGGAAACAGTCTCTCAACTCTGAGATTACTGAGGTTTCTCTAGATTAAATTGTTTCATCAGAATGGGATGCCATTTTTCCCTCTGATTCCCCCATTTCAGTGAGAGCAGTAGCAACAGCTGTGACCATTTATTAAGTGTTTGCTGTCTGTTAGGTACTGTGTTAAGCAATTTACATGTACACTCGAAGTGGGTAATATTATTACCCTCATTTTACAGATGAACAAATAGAAAGTCAGGAGAGTAAATAATTAACCCAGGAACACACACTTGATCCACACAGCCTGGATTCAGCCCATCTCCCAGACTCAAGTGTATTCCCTGCACCATAGCATGGTCCCTTGAAACTGTTCAAGTCCTTCTACCTAAAAATATCCATTAGAAACCCACTTTACTTTGTATCAGAGGAAGAAATACTCAGTATGTTTCTTATCTTATTAAAAATTAAAATTTGTCTTGACAAAGCAAGGTCTCCTCCTGAGACCTTCAATTCCAACAGCAGTAGAATCTGGGGAAGAAACAGCAAGTTTTCCACAGACTAAACCAGCCATCTCCCTCCCGTGCCCATATTAAAACATGTAGCCTTAATATGACTTGATTGTCATTTAATTCTCAAGCAACAGTTTAGTGGCCATCCAAGTTCAGGGTTATATTCCTAAGTATACCTGTGACATCCACGGGAACATTGAGCACCTTACCTCCTATCTCGTTTCATTTTCAGTACCTATAAAACATGATGCTGAAGTGATAATTGCACAATATATTTTTAGAGGACATTGAAACATTCAAGGATATTGATAATAGCTAGAAAGGCTAACAAAGTCTAAAATTATGGAACTACATAAAGTATAAGACTACACCCAGGAAAAAGTTTTACAATAATAGAGTCCATTCAACGTGCTAAAAACAAACGTGTAATATTTTAGAATGTCAATAGAATGTTCAGAGTTGCTATTTTCAATGGACGATTGGAGTTGTTTAGGCACATTGGCCACAGACAACCACTGGGCAGTTCTGTCTGTTCTCTTCCTCCTGAGACGTAAATCCAGGTAGAACAACATTTACACCAATGGAAAACCCATGCAGATCAGCTACCTACAAGGTTCTTACTGTACTTCCTCCCTGAACCTCAATTTTCTAAGGGAAACATAAAAAATCCAGTCCTTTCAAGAAGTGACTCACTAAACATTATTTCTTAAACATCGGAGAACATCTATTTTATTGTTTTCTTGTGGATCTGTGATATACTATGTTAAAAGAATTAGGCCTTTAAAAGCATAGACTCATGAAATTTTAATTGTAAGAGGCCAGTGGGTGAAATTCTCTTACTTTCATATAGGCATATTGACTTAGAGACAAAAAATATATATATATAACATAATTTATAAACATGATGCTATAGAACAGGGTTGGGCAACCCCTGGCATGCGTACCAAACATGGCACGCCAGTAACTTTTGCTGGCACACGAAACCCTCTCTTATAATCTTTCATATACAATTTTTTTCTTAATATCGACTTTTTTATTTTTCAGATAAATTCAGTATAGGTGCATCTTAGATAAATAATTTTACATAACATGTATACATTAAAAAATAAATGTATTTTTCATCATCACATACTGTGTTTTGTCGCTCGAATGAATTTTATTATTTCTTCAAGGTTCTTCACATATGTACACCTTAAGAGATATCAAGTAGGCATAACATGTTCTCAAAAAATTAGGGTTGGCACGCAGAAGAATTTTGAGTCAGAGATTTTGCTGGTTTTGGTACGCATTCACAAAAAAGGTTGCCCACCCCTGCTATAGAAGATGACCATGATCATCACCTCTATGTAATCTTAATAACATTTTAAGTTTTGAGAACCACTGGCTGTTGCCGAGTTTCAGACGCCTGGGAGATGGCAATAGGTCACCAAGAGCCGTAAAAACAGAGTGAGTATTGACTCACCAAAACCCACTCCTTTTGGGAACTCTTTTAGAAAAACAAGATTGATTTGACAAAATGAAATGTCTAGTGAGGAAAGGAACTATTACAGCCAAAACATTGACTTTTTTTTCTTCCCTTTTTGCTTTCCTTTGTATATTTAAAAATCCAATGTTGATATGCTGTGTTCCATCCATTTTTGTAATAATAGTACATACCACCCACAGTTCCACATTTCTTTTTTTTT
The DNA here is from genome assembly GCF_028538775.1 of Myotis yumanensis. Classification (NCBI taxonomy): domain Eukaryota; kingdom Metazoa; phylum Chordata; class Mammalia; order Chiroptera; family Vespertilionidae; genus Myotis; species Myotis yumanensis. The sequence goes on from NW_027223759.1 coordinate 12,387,938, forward strand.
ACACATGAATATTTCTGTCAAGCTGTTCCACAGAAAAGGCATTTTTAGAACTAACATTTGTAGAAATTGTAACACCATAAAATTCACATTTGTGTTGGAGAATCGCTAGCAATGCCTGCAGTGGAAAAAGTGTGGTTCCAGGATGGTAATGAGGATGGAGGTTGTGTCCCAGGGGGTCACTGTGAAATTCTACTAAGCATTTGAATGGTAATAAAGTCCACCAACACTGTATTTTCAGAAGAATCTTGCTGGCAGATCTCATTGTGGGCCAAGAAATAGCCTAAGCACAGTTTGCCTCTTATTTGTTTCTAGAGGCCCGTGCACTCAGGGGGTAGGTCCCTCAGTCCAACCTGTGCCCTCTCACAGTCTGGGAGCCCTTGGGGGATGTTCGACTGATGGCTTAGGCCCGCTGCCCTGGGGAAGCAGACTTAAGCCTGCAGTCAGACATCCTTAGCACTGCTGTGGAGGCAGGAGAAGCTCCTGCCACCGCTACTGTACTCGCCAGGTGTCAGCTGAGCTTCTGCCACCAGGAGGCAGCTTCTGCCCCCTGGTGGTCAGTGCACATCATAGCGACCGGTTGTTCCACTGTTTGGTCGATTTGCATATTAGCCTTTTATTATATAGGATTACCTCTCCCTTCCTGCCCTACTCCTGCTTCCCCTCCTTGTCAGCTCACATGCACTCCAGCCCCTGCCTCAGTCACCCATTGCCCCAAATCTGTCCAGGATCACCCACAGGGGTCTCCTCTAAGCCTTTCATCCCTACCCCGAATCAAACGTTGGTTCTATGTTCTGTCTCACTGAATTTGTGTTCCCTGGGGTCCTTTGAGGCAAAACCTAATAGTACAGTTATTTCTGATGTGTCTTCTCATGGGAACCAGCATGTATCTATCCCCACCTCCATAGCATGGAAGGCACTGCCTCTACAGTGGAGATCAGAAATAGAATTATACTTTTTCAGTCTTACTGATGTCTATTGGATCCCTCCATTGTGCAAAACACGCTATCAGAGATGTAAAGATGAATACAATGCCATTAGTGTCCTCAAGAATAGTCTAAAGCAGGGGTCAGCAAACATTGCCTGTGAAGAGCCAGACAGTAAATATTTTAGACTTGAGGGCCATAGCATCTCGGCTGTCGCTCCTTAGCTCTGCCAGTCTGGTGCAAAAGATTAGGCTGGAAAAGTATATATTTTTGGTGGGTAGGAAAATCAAGATTCAGACTTCAGTCTTTATGCTTCCAAGGCCCTAAGCCCAGGGGTTTCAATTATGAAACAGATGCAGTATATCCACTCCCCTCTACTGTGTCTACATGGGGAGTGGATATACTGTATCTCATGGTTTTTTCAAGTACTTTTTGTCACTAAGGCACATGCTTAAGTCACCATATAATCCAGAGCATTCATTACAGAGTCTTGTTTATAAAACTGTTGTCATGACAGAAATAGCTTTGTTAACCTTCCACTCATCACAGGGAATGGATGTGTGTCAGCCTTTCCTGAGAAGGAAAAGGTAGTCAAGATGCATGGACTTGCCAGGAATTGCCAGCGGGTCACCAGCGTAAAGACATTAGCAGGCTGAGAGTTCCTTGTCCAGGCTGCACCAGCTCTCCTCCAAATCCCTCCGTTCCACCTGAGGACTTGTTTATTTCGAGATTGGTTTATGTGCTGGTGAAAATTGTGTCTGAGAGTTGGACTGAAGCACAAGCAGGCACTGAATGCTTCTGCCCCCAGTTTACTACAGCTTCATTTGTTCTTTGTTTATAGAGCCATTGCTTCCCAGTGATGGATGGGCCGAGAGCGAAGTACCTCCTTCTCCATCACCACTTCCCGTTCTGGAATTGGGCCTTGAAGATTACAGCCACAGGTATCGATAAAATGATATACCATAAATGTTCCTAGTTATGGTTTTTTGGGGAAAACCCAGCAACCTTATTTTAACTCTGTTTCTTTCCAGAATGGAAATCTCAGAGTGCCTATAATTCCTTTCCAGCGAAGGCTTCTCATAGCTGATAGCTTCGATTGTTCGTATTTTGCTTCTTGGAATTTTTTAAGATTCATCACATATTATAAAATACTTAAGAAAATTGTTGGATTTTCTTTTGCCAAGTTAAAAACTTGGAAACAGTGGAAATCAAAGAAAAGTTATATGGGAAGCTATAAAGCAAAACTGAGAAGACATAAAGCTGGGGTTTTTTATTTTTTTCTTCTTTTGTAATTGGCAAACCCTAAAGGTATTTTAAAAAATAGCGGTTCCAAGAAAGTTAATGGAATCTAAAAATTAAAGCAATGCCATATATAATCTAAAATATTGCAAAGAGTGCCCAATGCTATATCCATTTTGTAATAGAAACCAAAAAAAATCAATATTTTTTAGAATCACACAAGCATGAGAGAGAGAGATTTGCTAAGCATACACACCATTTAACCAGTGGAATTCATAGATTTTGTTCTTCTGATGAATTTTAAAACTCATTAAATTGCCCCTTTGCTATTTTCTATATTTATTATGGCTGTTTAAAACTGTTCATTGTATTCTATTCTATGTCCCATGATAATTCTATGAATTTTTTTTCATTTTTCTTGCAGCAATGCTGGTGTTATTCCTATTATACTTTTTATTACAATCTGCTAAAAATTAAAGCAACACAACAAGAGAATAGCTAACTCTATTAGCCGGCAGCTTACCTATACTTAGCTATCTCTGATTCCAACATTTTTGAAGTCAGCTATCTCACTCAAAGACAGTTTCACAAACTAGATTGATAATTGCACTCATGTTCTAGATCTGTGTCTCTTGGGGATTTTTGAAAGAATATCTGGACATATTTAATTTTGTGCGTTCATTTCCATTGCCTACCTCAATCCTGAATCAAAATGACAGACTGGTGGCATTAAATATTCCTTTTAAAGAATACTTATATTTATTCTACTTGAGTGTTTATCCTGTGTATATGTGCAAAACTGTTGGGACAATGCAAAGAAAAATCAGATGTAAACCCTACCCTCTAAAACAGCGGTTCTCAACCTGTGGGTCGCGACCCCTTTGGGGGTCGAACGACCCTTTCACAGGGGTCGCCTAAGACCATCGGAAAACACATATATAATTACATATTGTTTTTGTGATTAATCACTATGCTTTAATTATGTTCAATTTGTAACCATGAAATTGGGGGTCACCACACTATGAGGAACTGTACTAAAGGGTCGTGGCATTAGGAAGGTTGAGAACCCCTGCTCTAGAAGGTGGTAGGCTAGTAGGTAAAAGTGACAAGCAGAACACAAGGTACAAAGTGGTATTTACAAAAGTTATACAGAGAAAATGCCCTGGGTATCTAAGGAGGAGGAGAATGCTTCCAGATGGAGCAGCAAGAAAACATTATGGAAGAAAAGTGGCGTTTGAGATGAATCTTAACATGTGAGTAGGGTTTCAGCAGACAGGAGCATGTTATGACCAGGTTTGGGGTGTGAGACATAGATTAGGAAAATGGAGGAGGGTTAATGTTCCCTGGAAACACAGGCTCTTCAGGTACCTTCTGTAATTGTAGTGAAAGATACTGAGGACTGTCCTGGGGGGGATGGGAGAAGCCTTCAGATTGTTACCAGTGAAAGAGGGACCAAGGCGGGTCTGCCCAGAACTATCTGGAAATAGGTTCTCGTGTTATCACAAGAAAGGCATTTCAGGGACAATCATGAAGGCGGATTTTAAGCAATAGTGGCAAGATTTATTAGAGTGAGCGCCCTTGAAAAGGCTGCCACACTCGATGAGGTGCTGCCCTGGCATTCAGCTGGTAGGTGGCATTCACTGCCCCCAGGTATACCACGCCTACATCCAGGACCACTGCAGAAGAAGTCTAGCTTCAGATGCCAAAGGTTTGCACTTGTCCCCAGGGCCCGAAGCTGCCTGCCTGTACCCCCACATCCGAGGCCCAGGAGTCTAGCTAATACCTTCCCCTCAGTCTGGCCTGAGATCAGCACTGTGCCTAGGCCCTGCAGCTGCTAAAGAGACTGGGGCTTTTGTTAAGTGTACCTATATTTCCTTGGGTTAGGGGAGAGGTAAGCTTTCTTTCAAACTACCCAATATTTTTCCTGGATCTTCCTGGGGCTAAGCTGGTGCCTCCCCTATCCAATCTCTTTCCTAGATGTTAGGCTTTGCCCTGTCCAACCCCATCTTTTCCCCAGCTTTGTTTCCTCCCCTTTATGACCCCTTGAAAAGACTTTCCCCATAACCATTTCTCCCCTCCCCCCCTTTAATCTGGGGAAGGGGGAGGGTTGTTCCCTGGGGCAATGGGAAAACCAGTCTTTCCTGCCCTCTGGGGTGTTAGTCTGTTTGGCAGAGTGATGGAGGCTGTTCCCCTGTGTGACTGAAACTAGTTTCCAGATTTAATCAGCCTCAGGCAGGGTTCTCCCTTCTCTTTTTGTTAATCCCTAACTAGCTGCCTATGCTAACAAGATGAAAAACCTTCAGAGAGAGAGAGAGAGAGAGAGAGAGAGAGAGAGAGAGTTCAGAGATGTCACAGAGATAGAATTATTGAGAATTAGCAAGTGCCTTTTTAGATGCTTCAGTGTCTCCACAGATTTTTTTTCTTGCCCTTTTCTATAAAGCTTTCTCCATGATCTTGAGAAACAGATTATATTGACCCCTACTGCTATAACTCTTCATCACATGCTTTGAAATAGTAACTTCCGTTTCCATTTCCCCTCTCCCTCCCTAACCTTCTGTGTTTCAGCTTCAGTTCTCATCCCTTCCCTAGAATTGCTCTCTTAACCATCAATAGTAATCTCCTTTCAATCAAAAGTATGTCGTCTCAAACTGGATTCCTTTTTTCTCCTCCACAGTATTAGAGTCATTAATTTGCTCACTCATCCACCCAAAAGTATCTATGGAGCTCTAAGCTGGTCACTGCAGAAGGTTCTCAGATTGGAAAACACCCCTGCCCTAAGGAATGCAGCCCCCTCTTGAAGAGACAGACACACAGAAAGGAAGTAGCCTGCTTGCTGAGCTTTAGATACAATCTGCTGTTGGAGCCCAGAGGAGTGGGCCACTAACTCTGCCTGCAGGTAGTGAGGAAGGTCTAACAGGAGAAGTAATGTTGAAATGGTCCCTTGGAGAAGAGAAAGGAGCTTAGGAGGCAGAGAAATGGTGGGAAGGGCAGTTTGGGTTAGAAAAACCCAAAGGAAGGGAGAGGGCCATGCAGAGCGTGCTCAGTGTGGCTGAAGCATCTGGTACCTGGAGAAGGATCAATGGGAAGGGCATTGTCTGTCACTCTGTGGGCACCCGCTTCTCCAGAGAGCGGAGAAGCAGTGAAGGGTTTCAAGCCTGGGTGACAATATCAAGTCGAGTGTGTTTGGTTGTGGAGGATAAGGGGACAGAAGAAGCCCTAGACAAGGTTACAGTCTGGGGACTGGCAAGAGCAGAGAAGGGCTTGAATGGAGGAAAGAGCAGCATGGTGGAGAGGAACAAACGGAGCCAACGACATGTTTGAGATGGAAGGAACAAATCTAAAGCTTTGAAACGCTCTCCCTCCTGGGATTTCCTGACCTGCACCATCCTGTGAGCTGCTGCGTTGCCTAGGTGACCAGCAGCAGTGGGGTTTGGATGTGTGAAACTTGGGGTGGAGGAAGAATTGGAAGGGATCCAGGATGGCTGAGCAAAGGAGGCTGGGAGGCCGTCCTGTCTTTCAAAATAAGTAAATAAATAAATGAACGTTGAAAGCCTTCTAAAAGGGAAAGCGGTGCTTTAGGGATGGAGCCAGTCTTATGAAGCAGAAAACTGCTGTTGCATGAAGAGTAAAAAAACGGATCTGATCAAACCTAACGCCTGCACTTTGAACCGAAATGAAATCAGGGATTTACTGAACTTATTTGTAGCTTTATATCAATAATTAGCAGACAGAAATTTAGAATATATGTGTCTGAGTAAAAAGTAAATATTAAAGGAAATGTATTTTCTATAGTGATATCTCATGGCAAATTAACAGCAGACAGAATATAGTAACAGCTTAGACAATATTTGGTTGTCTCTTTTCCTCTATCTTGATTCTATCTCATGTCTCTGCGCTCTCTCTCTCTCTCTCTCTCTCTCTCTCTCTCTCTCACACACACACACACACACACACACACACACACACTCTCTCTCATCTTTTCTCACTCAGAGTAGCCAATTGTTGAAGCCTATTTGTGGACACCTCAGACTTCTGACATGATTTTCAGCATGCCCCTAAAAACTTACCCCCAGCTTTTATTTCAGACAGTTCTCCTACATGTCTGTCACATCCCTGATTTGCCACCACACTCAGGACACTGGTGTGTGTTTCATGCTACCCCCGTTTATTCATTATGCAGCATAATTTGACATGGAGTATCATTTCTATCTGATAGATCCCCTGGTTGCTCATGCTGAAAACACAGCCTTTACCTACGGCACGTCTGTGGCCTGCTGTCAACGTCCAGCTTCCCGCAGCATCCACTGGGGCCCACTCAGCCATGAGCACATGCAAACTCCTTCAAGAGTAACATGCGTCATATTTTATAATCATCGTGTCACTCTCCCACTCGAAGAACTTTTCATATGCAGCAGAAAACTGCAAACTGTTTTGCTAGTCAAACGTACATGTCTAAAATGTTGGCCTGTTAACTAGTTCAGTGCTACACTCATTATTGAAGTGCTTGTATGCTCGCATCGGCTTTAGTCCCACAGTGCCATATTAGACTTCCCTCCTGAACTATCTGCCAATCTGATATCATCTTCAAATCCATTTGTACCACTGCAGGAGGGAAAACCTTCTAGAGAAGGTTTCCAAAGTGTACACTTGGTCACATTCAAAACAATGGTAGCAGGTGTATATATCGCTATGGTTAATTTTATTTCTTTGATTATATATCAACATATCTACAAAAAGAAATTCACTTTATTTAGACAGAACCTTACTTGATGTTATTTCATCAAGTGGTATTACCAGCTTTCTTTGTGGGTTTTTTGTTTGTTTGTTTTTAATGGAGATAGAGAAGGCTGTCTCCCAAGAGTCTGGGGAAATTTGAGTTTTTATTCTTAATTTGTCAATGAATGTGTGGTTTCGTAAAGTAATCTAAGACAATGAAGTGCGTTAACTAGTATGTTACTCATTTGGGTGGGTTCCCATAGTCTTCCTTGAGCAGAGGGCTTTAAATGCCTGGGGCCTAAGTTTCAATGAGGGCTATTCATGTTGGTCCTAAACCTCCTCCCTAAAGACTTTCATGATAACGCCTGGCATCTGTTTGGATTGACTCTTTGGTTTTCCTTTATATCATGATATGCACCCCTCCCCTGAAACAAACAAACAAAAAAAAGTGAATCTAAAATGCAAGAAGCATCAGAGAGTGAGCCAATCTATAGTCACAGGGAAAGTTTCAATTTTTTGGACTCAGGATCAGCAATAACCTGTGCCTCAGGTTGGCCACCATTTTAGCCAACGTTTTTGTGGCTCTGGGAAAAGTTCAAGAAACCACAGTGTGGGTCCTGGCTTGGCTACCGGCCAGCTGTGTGACCTTGAAACTTCAGCCTCCCCTTTGGGCCCGAGTGTCTTATCTACAAGATGGAGAGTTAGATGAGGTGACCTTTCCCGCCTTCTGGCTCTGAAAGGCTCTGATTCTATGAAGCCCATGAGTCTTTCTGACACTAAAACCATATCATCACAAGAGATCAAAGGATGAAAGACTAAGTGCACATGGAGGTCAGATAACATCATTAAAGGCAAGTGCTTCCAAACACGAGGCTGAGCTCACAGCCACAGTAGCATCCGAGCTCTTTAAGATGAGCTGAAGCAGTGAAAGTGTTGCCATTATGCGAGGCCAGTGGCAATAGCACTAGTGGGTCAAGGATTTTTGTTCACAGTTGGCATATTTTGCCATCACTAGACACCACATCTAATACATTTTCTATGTCAATGGTTTTGTCTATTGAAAATGTAGACAGACATCAAGAAAGAAGAAAAAAAAAAAAGAATAATAATAATAAGCTTCAAATTCTAAAGAGCAGATTTAAATGTCTTGAGAAGTTTCTGTGAAAACGTATTATTTCTTCACTGTAGAGTGCCCCAGACCCTCATTCAAAGACCAATCTAACCTACAGAAATAAAGAAAAAAATTAATAGCTCACTTGTTGAGCTCTTATTGTGTGCTAGGCACTATTGTCAATATTAACAAATTTCAAAATTAATCCTTATAATAACCTTATAAAGTAAGTGCGATTACTATTCATTTTATGCACTAGTACACTGAGGCCATGGACCCTGGCCTCTCGCTCTCAAGCCCAGGGCCCTGACCATTGCACCACATTACCCTCTAAACAGGAGAGAAGGGGTCTCAGACACAGACCTACCAAGAGACTGAAAAAGCAGAGAAGGCAAAGTACCTGTAAAAAGCCTGGAGAACTCAAAAAGCAGAAATTTGCATTCATTTGGAAGCTTAAGCAGGTCTATTTATTTATCTACTTGTTTCCTAAAAGCTTCTATAGAACTTACCTAAGCAGACACTATTCTCCTAACTTTACAAACTTAAATCACTTTATCTCTTAACAATACTATAAGATAGGGAGTGTAATTATACCCATTTTCTACGTAAGGAAATCCAAGCACAGAGAGGTTCAATAACTTGCCCAGGTCCCACAGCTAGTAAGTAGCCAGGATTTAGAACTGGGCAGACCCGCTGTGGCGTCTGTGCTGTGCTGCCTGTCCCCGGTGCTCCTTTTATCTTCCCACTACATCACAATAATAGAGCTTCATTCATTCATTCATTCAGCAATGTTACATAACTGCCCATTCATTTTAATATTGCTGTAAGGCAATATTAAATATGCATGACTAATGAGTTTCAATAAAAGATTAAACTTATTTGGGTATATTTGGTTAAGAAACTGAGATCCCCTGTACATTTTAGAGGGGTTCTCATTCATAATAGTTTATTTTTGTTGTCATTGTTTTCTTGTTTATAGTGTTAAATCTCAACTGTTTGAAAAATTCAGCCTCACTAGTTTCAGACTCACCAAGATACTTGATTTGAGTTTTCACTGTATTTAAGATTAGGATAAAGTTATGTTAAAATGAGCCACTATATTTACCCATATTTACCTTCTGAACATACAGAAGTACCAAGGGAGAAGGTTGGTGTAATTTAATTTTATATATATACGCTTATATATATATAAGCGTAATATGCTAATTAGACCGACGTCCTTCTGGACAAAGCCGGGGCTGTAGCCGCAGCTGCAAGGGATGGATCCAGATAGCTGCCAGGGCTGCAAAGGCCTACTCTTGCATGAATTTCATGCATCAGGCCTCAAATATATATATATATATATAATTTATTTCCAGATCAAGAAATAAGCTCTCATCCGTAATTCCCTTATATAATTTCCTCCATCCTCAAGCAAAATAAATACAATGTTCAGCAGAAATAGAATTCTATGAGATTGACTACAAGTATTAGAAACCCTATAATGAACATTTGATGTATCTCGTGTCTAAATTGTCAACTGTGCTTTCCCTGTTATTTCCTTTTGGTGTTATTGATGAGTAGCCTATTTGCTCAGCATTAACATTAGTTTTAGATACTAGATCTAAAAAAAGGAGAAAGTCCAACTGTTGCAGCCATCAGTCATTCAACAGGATGGTTTTCTCTAAGACAGCGGTTCTCAATCTGTGGGTCGAGACCCCTTTGGCGGTCAAACGACCCTTTCACAGGGGTCACCTAAGACCATCCTGCATATCACATATTTACATTACGATTCATAACAGTATCAACATTACAGTTATGAAGTAGCAACAAAAATAATTTTATGGTTGGGTCACAACATGAGGAACTATATTTAAAGGGCCAGAAGGTTGAGAACCACTGCTAAGAGATTCCCTTTCACTTGTTTTTAAAGGAAGGGCATGCCTAGCCCATAGACATCTAACCCGAGTCTAGTCTGTGCTGATATCTGGCGACATCCTTTGAAGTGCCCGTGCATTCCTGCCTCGCCTTACACACTCAGAGTTATAGATTGTACCACAGGATCCCAATTAGCGGGAACCAGTCAAGAGGAAAACACCATATTAGCCAGAGAATTTTTTAGTTAAGTTGTAGAGTGTGATAACATACATGAAAAAGAAATTGCTACATCTCATAAAAGAAACCTGAGATTCATGAAAGAAACCTGAGAATTAGTTTAAAATGCACGGTTGTGTGCTGCAATGAGAGTGATGAGGGTCTCTGTTCAAAATGAGGACTGTTTCAGAGAGAGAGAGAGAGAGAGAGAGAGAGAGAGAGAGAGAGAGAGATTTCATTCTAAACCTAAATATGGCATCTGGCTTTTTTTCCACAGTTCTGGGATGGATCCGGCTGTGTATTTTCCAGATCAGCACAGCAACTTCAGATCTGTGACACCAGCCAGGCAGCCCGAATCCATGAGTCTGAAAGCCTCAAAGAGCATGGACCTTGGTAAGTGAGGGTGGGGTGACTTCCAGGTCAGCTCTCCAGCCTCAGCCCATCTGTCTTCCCTAATGTCCTGCCTTTCTTCTCACGGGGCAGGGCCTACTGAAGCCTAGAGCAGGGGGTAATGGTCATCCTATCTTCTCACTTCCTCTCACATACTTCATTGCAATTATCCCTTCCCTGTTTGAAAGAGAGATAGATGACTTGTTTTTATAAAGTGGTCCATATAGGTCAGAAAAATATGATGACTCGTTCCGGAGGATGTGAATACCATTAGCATTTAACTCACCTGCCTTTGGACCTGTGCTCTCGCTTCTGCTGGAGCCTTTCCCTTGCTTACAGACACATGTGTTGCAGGGCCTGGGAAGATAATGTGGTTAAATGCATCCTCTTCCACAGGGTTTGCCCTCTCTGTGGGTGATGGGGCAGGAATGGCAGCAAAGGACTCATGTCTTTAAATGCCCATCTCCCCATCCTGTAACCCTGGAGGGAAGAGGGGTCCTGGGTTTGCCAGACTGAGGGTGCCAGGGTTCCCTCGGTCGGTGCCTGAACAACTTCATTGAGGTTCTGAGCCCCTCAGGGAACCTGGTAGAGTGTTGGCTGCAAGGGCAGCTCCAGGGCCCATGCACAAACCAGGCCCCGGAACGTGGCACCCTGGACACTTCAGATGCCCAAGGACATTGCTGCCCCATGGGCTCCTGGGGAGAGAAAATGTTTAGAGAGGAGTGTGGGTACAAAATAAATCCTCAGCGAATTATTCATTGCTTCCTGAATGTTCAGAGGCCATGCTTTGCCAATGTTTTTTCTTGAGGCATATTACATATTTCATTAGTAGCAAATAGTAGAAAATAGAATAATCAAAACTGCATGTTCTACAAAACAGTCTGATAAATAGTGCTTATCTGTAACTCATTTACAGGCGTTCAGAAAAATGTTCAATCATGATGAAACAAGAGAAATTCATCCTATTTTCTATAAATTAAACAGATCCCTGGGACACATTTGCTCTAATCAGCTATAGTAAAAGATGGGTAGAAAGCCTTACCAAAGACGCAGTCCTAGGCACTGGCAAAATGGGGTATTTTCTCTCATGTGATCCTTTGAAAAAACAGAGGAATAATGTGTGACAATGACATATGTTATTACTAATAATTTAAAGGGCAATTTATTTTCAGAGAGTGCTTGATAAACATTTCCTGTTCAGTCTTCCCAACTCCTCTTATGATGAAGATGAATGGATAAAAAATGCTCTTCATTTTGGAGTAGAAATATATTACTGTTTTCCTCATATAGTTTTTAAAAGTGGCCAGCAGTATGGTTCTAAAAAATCTGTGCAAAAGAAAATATAGCGCCAAAACCGGTTTGGCTCAGTGGATAGAGCGTCGGCCTGCGGACTGAAAGGTTCCAGGTTCGAGTCCGGTCAAGGGCATGTACCTGGGTTGCGGGCACATCCCCAGTAGGAGGTGTGCAGGAGGCGGCTGATCGATGTTTCTCTCTCATCGATGTTTCTAACTCTCTATCTCTCTCCCTTCCTCTCTGTAAAAAATCAATAAAATATATTTAAAAAAAAAAAGAAAGAAAGAAAATATAGCATCCATTTTAATTTAAGGGAGGAAAAATATCAAATCTGTATCCAGAAATGGTATTTCTTTTGATGTTTCTTGTTGCTAAAAAGTTTGATTTTAAGAGCCTTTCTCTCTCAAGTTGAAACAGTCCTTGCAAAATATGTATGGTGAGCAGTCACCCATTGCATTTCATCGTACTTACGCCATAGATGACAAGGATAATAGTAATGTTTGTTCAGCTTACAGAATTGGGCAGAGGCCATGAGCTGTTTTCTTCAGGACACTAATGCCCAACTAAGAGCATTGGCTAAAATGCACTCTACAGCAGAAGTGGTAAAATATTCTGTAAAAACATGTTTAAAGTAACCATCAACGTGTGGTCCCTTCCAGAAAGTGCCAGTTGAAAGCTAACAATCTTGCAAAGGGCTCTGAGGGTCACTATTAGAACTATTTTTCACGAAGTAAAAAAATAAAATAATTGCAGCAAAACAAAACCTTCTGTTTATTGTTTAATTAATTTATGTTGGATATTGCTCCTGTATAAAGTGAGTGGGAATCTCCAAAAGCTAAACACGCCCAATCAGTACCTTCTTTGATTTGTTTGTTTCATTTTTTGCTGCTGGGGCTAAGCTAGTATTAACTCGAATACTGATGAGTCATTTTCATATGTTCAAATTACTTTAAGGTGAACAGGTTTCATTTACTTACTTTCACTTAGGTTTCCAAAGCCAGAAAATTCTGATCATAAAAAATAAAGCCTTCTCCTCCCCCATCTCCTTCCGCTATTCTCCAGACACAAACATAATTTTAAAATAGTTTGCTGTGTGCATCCTTCTAGATAGCACTCTATCTATTTGCTGTCCCATCTACATACAAATGTCTAGATCATATGTTGTGTTTCTTTATAAGATATGTATGGTGTTATGTTATGTGAATGAATCTTGATTTACAATTTACATTTCCCCTTTTGACTGAATTTAGGCTTCATTGAGAGTTTTAGGGACTTTTTATGTTTTGGGCGTTTGGGGGCCTATTTCTATTTCTTATTCTATAATTTTCTTATTCGTGTCCTTTGTCAATGTTTCTATTTGTTAATTCTTTATTCTCTTCTTAAGAATATTATATATGTTGCAAATAATTTCTTACAATTTGTCTTTTTTAGCTTGAGGGTGATATTCATTACTATAAAAAGGTTTTGTCTTATAGTCAAATATTTTCATCTTTTCCTTCATGACTTTTGAGTTTTATATTTATTTATTTTCTTCTAGTACTTTTAAAGGCTTTTATTTTTTAGTGTGTAGCAAATTGTGATGTAATATTATCCATGGCTTATGAGTGGAAAATTTTTCTCCATGTAAATAGACAAATTATTAGTAACATTTATTGGCTTTTGCATCCCTTCCCCATTAATTCAGAATGTAGTCGCGTTGCACACAAAATTCGCTTACTACCTGGTTTGGTTCCTAGACATGCTGTTCTATTGATATATTAGACTGTCCCATGCCAGAACCATCCTTTTTAGATTATCATGCTGTATTTTGATAACTTGCAGGACACTCTTCCTCTGATTTTTCTTCTTTGGTAAAATTACTTTGGCTCGTCATAGGCATTTATTCTCCTACATGAACTTTAGATCAGCTCATCAAAATAAATTTAAAAATTAAACGGGAGAGTTTTTTGTGTGGGTGCGTGTCCATCATCATGTTTGCTGATGGTTCCTGATAGAAATGTTTTCACCAAGTTGAATAAGTTTCTTTGTATTCCTATCTTCTTAAAAAGATTTTTATTTGCTCATTTTGTTTAATCAGGAATGTATGCTGCATCTTATTAAGTGATTTTAATGATCTATATAGAATGATTATGAGAATTTTGTTCTTTATTTTATTAATATGTTGAGTTATATTAATAGATTTACCTAATACTAATCTCTGAATGACTTGAAATTTTTCTCTGCACTTGTAAAAGGTATAAATGATTAATATTTTCTATGTGCTCTAAAACATAGCTATAAAACTCTAGTTATAATTTTACTCAGTATCATTAGTTCCTATATATCCAGATTTTTTTGAGGCTCTTCTGCCTCAATATTTGGTGGATACTTTTTTTAGCATGCATGTGGCCACATTTAAGTAACATCAAGAATGATTAAAATAATGAATAAAAGGAAATTTATTTTTAAATAATTAGATCTAACTATGCCTATTCAAAGGGGTTAGGGTGTCATTTTCTGGGTTTTCCAGAAAATCAATCTTTTCCTACTAATTGTAGACTTTCCTCTATTTATTTAAATTACCAGAATTACTATGTTCAGCCTGGATCCCTTTAATTTGTTCATAATTGAGCTTGGGTGGGTGTTGAGTTGGAAGCTCTCAGGAGCTGAATAACACAGCTGCCTCTTTGGCCTTTGGCATAGGGTTTTCCCCCAAAGAGCTGGCCTTGTTGGCAGTATGCCAGAGAGTTACAGTCAAAGACTTTTTGTTGAGAACTAAACATCTTTAATTTCCAGGCCTGGTGTTTTATGACCCAGTCATACTTTTTAAGTATTCGTCTGAATTATTCTAGGGACAGCATTTCAGTATTTTGGCCCATTCATTGATCTAATCTATAGCTCAATTCAAAGTTAAGTTTAAAATGTTATTTCACACAAGATTTCTTTTTTTAATGTTTTCTTTCCTGTTTCAAATCGACCTCTGAGTAGTGCTCCTATTTCAGAAGGGCGTCCTTGTAACACAGTTAGGAGGAGCCTGAGGGCGGTGCAGATGGGAGATGCTGGCCAGCTGTCCGGCCCAGTGCAATGAGAGGAAATGAGCTCTAAGTGATGCATGAGGCATTCAGGCAGCATTTCCGGAAGTTTCCTGACAATGAAGATTGTTAGCATTCCATGTCTCTTTAAAAAGTGCCTGTGTTAGGAGTCCCTAAAATCAAGACGATAAATAAACTGGCTGATTTTCCTTTGGGTTCAGCAATTTTATTTTGTGAGTTGCATGTTCAAAATTTGTCTTAAGACAGAAAATATTTGCAGACACTCACAGCTGAAGTAAATTATACATCAACTGATTTATCATATCAACAAAGATAAATATTTGGTTCACATTTTGAATATAACCCCTTCATAAATATCAGACATTTCCATCAGAGAGTAGTTAGGCATCTAGTTTTCAGATCGAAGATGGACATGAAAAAATTAATTAACCCCACTCTACTTTTATATTTAATTTTTAAAATTAATTTTTTGTGTAGTGAAATACTTCTTTATACATTGTTAGTAATAAGGCAAAAATCCTGAACACTGAATGTATCAGAGGATTTCTATTAAAGTGTATATTCTAATAACTATAATGCTAGTTTATAAATTATATATTATATTAATATAGTACATAAATATATATTAATAAATATAAATGTTTGTTTATACATATGGATCCTCTTTATTGATCATCAATAAGTAATACCTCTGAAGATGGTAAAAGCTGAATCAAGAACTGCTATTTAAGATAAAACTTTGACCTATTTAAAAATAAAAGGCCTGGTTGGTAAAGAAGAACTAATAGGAACACCAAAAGTGTCTACCATCTCTAATAAATGAGGAAGAGTATACCGATACAGTCAGGTGGATGCCCTAAGCTTTAGGAAGTCCAAATGAAGGAATTACCCAGAATGTGACTTTTTCATTAAACACATGTTTATTGAATGTCTACTATGTGCCAGGAAGTAGATTAAACACTGAGGATCCAGTAGTAAATGAGAGAAATGATGTTTGCTGCATGTACCTAGACTAAAACCCTAACAGAACCTAACAGAAAACTCAAAAGTTAAAGACTTCGAAAAGGAAATACTGACATTTTGATGATAACTTATCTCGGAGAGGAAGAAAAGGGAGAGGCATCTGAAGACAGGAATGTGGTTGTTTTCAAAACTAGCTGATAACCTTGAAAAGAGGAAGAGAGAAGCAAATGAGAAAAATAAATAAATAAATAAAAGTACAGGAAGAGCTAGCTAGCAGTTCGAGTTGAGACTTGCAACACTTAGGGAGTTAGACACTCAAGCTATTTTTAGAGCCCAAAAAAGAAAGTGTGGTGGCCCATTGTTTATCTTAGCGAACCACTGTCAGGTGGAAAGCAGGCACCCAGTTCCTGTGTTCATTTTTATCTTCATCTGCACAAGAGAAAGATGTTCGAATTGGATAAGCACAGCTTCTAGCAAGTGGGAGACTAGACAATTTATATCTGTGTACACCAAAAGGATTGTGATTATAAAGTGACTGTCCCTGGTTATTAGAAATTAAGAAGAGTAGTCCAGGAAGCAAATTACCAATTTTCACAAAGATGATGAATTCCAGAGGCAACTGGTGAAGCTGGTGATCTCAATGCTGATCCTCAGAGGATTTCCCTGTTTGCACAATGAGAAGGGGGTGGGGAGAATGGTGGTTACCAGCAACCTCCACGGAATCTCTGAAACAACTGATGTCTTAGTTCCTTTTGGATAGAATTTTTAGACTGATAGATCAGGGAAATGTTATGATTTGCATTGGTCTTTTTAAAAGAATTTAATTCATTGTTTTTTATTGAGACATGAGCCAAATTATACACTAAGATAGGTAATAGCATTAGAATGCCCTTTCCCCAAATGTGCTAATTAAAGCTCATTGTCACTCTGAAAGGAATTAAATAATATATACTATAAGACTCTGGATCTTCTCATTATATTCTAATAAAACAACAGAATTTGATAAAGAATAGATACGTAGAATTTTGATGAAGGCATGAAAGGCGTTCTTCCAAATTTTTAGTAGATATTGTCTCAGGGAATTGGGTAATATGTTAGACTGACAGAATTAGCATTCAAATAATTTCTTCTGGAATTGAAGAAGATATATTTTAACAAATAATGATGGATGCATTCATCTAAGAGGCATTCTTGGATACTATTTTCCAGGCAATATCCTAGGTAAACAAGACAAAGGCTTCATTCATTCTTATTGTGTTTTCGTTCCCTTTGGGTAAATACATGATAAAGTTGTATACAAGTAAATTGACAATAAAATTTCAGATAGAGACTATATTTTTCTGAAGCCAAATTCAGATAGAGAGGAAGACTCCGGAGAGGTGAGCCTCTTTTAGAGAAGGTGGTGAGAGATAAAGGCAATGTCCCAGAGTCAGGTTAAAGGAACTGAATTGTGCAAGTGTACAGTTTGGGAGACGTGGTATCATTGCAGTTATTCAAGATGTCTGTGGATTTTAGTTGCCACCCCCAAAGCTAGTTTTATGTTACCAGACCAAGGAAGACAACAGTTCCACTCTACCCTGGCCTATATTTAATTACATTGTTAAATATAGCACTGGCCCTAACCGGTTTGGCTCAGTGGATAGAGCATCAGCCTGCTGACTCAAGGGTCCCAGGTTCGATTTCGGTCAAGGGCATGTACCTTGGTTTCGGGCACATCCCTAGTAGGGGGTGTGCAGGAGGCAGCTGATCAATGTTTCTCTCTCATCGATGTTTCTAACTCTCTATCCCTCTCCCTTCCTCTCTGTAAAAAATCAATATAGAACTGTATGTAAATCTGAGTACAATATTTTAATAGAGACAAAAACAGTGTGGAATGCATCCAGATATTGGTGAGAAGCCTAGAAACCATGTCCAATGAGAAACAGTAGGAAGAAATAAAGATGTATTGCTTGGAAGAAAGATGGGTGGAGGCACACGAGAGTTCTCCTTAGATATTTTCATGGCTAAGACTGAAAAACTCAGATCTGTTTAAATTTGAATATGCACCCCAAATATATCAAGTAGTGATAGCTTCTTCAGAAGATACGTCAAGTTTATAAGCTTTGAAATGAAGGAAGTTATTAATGATGGAAAACTAAATTCTGGTTTGTGACATGTTTGATATGCAAGGAAAAGATAGATATATAAATTTAAAAAACTCACGAAGACTGAGAAGCAAAATTCATCAGCATTATGGAAAAGGATCCAATTTTTCAATATTAGATAAAGGATAAATGTTATTTTTTAGTGTATCTTAATATATTGATATAGTTAATATAACCACACAGGTTATAACTCAAGTGGGGTGACTTAGTGAAAACAAGTGAGTTTAGAGAAATTACATATCAAGACTCAGGCTGAATTCTTAAAAAGACATCTCTGGTGAGAAAAGGAAAACCTGAAATAACTGACTTCACAAATAGTTTACAACACTGCCATCAAAGCAAGCCTCTCACGACATTGAAAATCCAACATTCCAGTTAATGAAAACTTAACATATAATAAAATTTTAGACAACTATGCATTTAAGAGTGAAAATTAATATTAACTTGTATTACTAATAACTGAATTATAGTGATATAGATCACTTCTCTGTATCTGTAATATAATTAGAATCATAAATCTAGCCGAATAATACAGATTTTGTTTAAAATTATTTAGAATAATTATTTGGGTTGGAAGCAAAGGCATAAAAATGCCTTTTTATAAAAAGGACTTGATTCTCTCCCTGTAAGTCCAAATGCATTTTTCTGCTTTTTTTGCCTTGCATTGCCTAAGAAATATGTTTTCAAGAATAACTTACTTTGTGTTCATTATAACTATTAATTGGAAAATGATGCCTTTTTGTGTAGAAATTGTACTTTTATACTACTTCCTATGTTTTAGATTTGCCCAAAAGTCATGGCACATTTCATCCCACCTCTCACATACCATCTGCAATGAATACATGTGACAAATACCTAAACACCATTACTTTCATTTGTCTTTTTTTCCTTTCTATTGAATTTATTGGGGTACCACTGATTAACAACATTACATAGGTTTCAGTTGCATAATTCTAGGATACCTCATCTGTATACTGTATTTATTGTGTGTTCACCACCCCAAGTCAAGTCTCCGTCCATCTCCATGTTATCATTTGATGAATGAATGGTTAAGAGGCACAACTCTCTCATATATTTCCATCAGGAAAATAAATTATCTTGGAGGCAAGGATCATCTGTCTTATATAAAAACATGGTAACCTGATACCTAGAACTAGAACAGGAGAGTCAATGCTGGTATTAGTAATAGTTATAGCCATAGAGAGGATAATGTTAGTTGTATTATTAGAGATGAGTGTTTGACTTGAATTGTCAATGTAAGTAAATTCTCTTCAAGTGAGTATTGTGAAGTACTGGGGGAAAGGTTCTATGGATTTTGTATGTAGAACCTCAATCAATCATGGGGTCACAAATGGTCTCAAATGTTGACATGCAGTGTTTCACATTTACTTAAATGGAGGCATTGTTCAGTGGAATACATAGATAAATCAAAAATTCAGTGTCTGGAAGAGAAACCCTAGGTTCTGTTTTCTCACAGTAGATATAAAGAAAACTACATTTGTAATTGAATCTTAACCAATGATGTATGCCCATAACAAATCCATGAAGATCTTCATTAAATTAGCCTCTGTATATTTAGAGCATTATTTGTGCTCTGATGGAAAATCTTGATCAATAGAGAAACTGCCTTATCCTTTAGAACTGAAATATTCTGGGTTCCACTTGAAGTTTGGATTAATACATGGACTGCTTCTTTGTTTACCTCAAAGGAAGCTCTACCTTTCAGATACTAAGCATTTTAAATAAAGCCAAATATGAACCTTTCTTTCTTACTTGTCTTTGTTTTGTAAACTATTATTCATGTTTAAATGAAATTCTGTGTTCCTCTTAAAGAACTTTTGTGCTAATACAAGAACATCTTCATAAAAATGTGAAGCTAAGGGAGCTATTTAAAGAATAGAACAAAATACTTAAATTCTCCTTCTCAGTGTGAACCAAATTCATTTTAGTTGTTTTGAAGTGAGAGTTTGTTAGTTAAAAATATTGTATATAAAAAATAATTAAATATAGTATAATAATAAAATATTATATAAGTATATAATATAACTAGAGGCCCGGTGCACAAAAATTTGTGCACTCGGTGAGGGCGGGGGGGGGGGGGGGGGCTTCCTTAGCCCGGCCTATGCCCTCTTGCAGTCTGGGACCCCTCGAAGGATGTCCACCTGCTGGCTTAGGCCTGCTACCTGGGGGATTGGGCCTAAGCTGGCAGTCAGACATCCCTCTGGCAGCCCGGGAGCCCTTGGGGGATGTCCACTTGCCAGCAGGGAGCAGGCCTAAGCTGCAGTCAGACATCCTTAGTGCTGCTGAGGAGGTGGGAGAGGCTCCCGCCACTACCCCTGTACTGGCAGCCGTCAGCCTGGCTTGTGGCTTAGCAGAGCTCCCCCTGTGGGAGCGCACTGACTGCCAGGGGACAGCTCCTGCATTGAGCGTCTGCCCCTGGTGGTCAGTGTGTGTCATAGTGACCAGTCATTCCCAGTCATTCTGCTGTTAGGGTCAATTTGCATATTACCCTTTTATTATATAGGATAGAGGTCTGGTGCATGGGTGGGGGCTGGCTGGTTTGCCCTGAAGGGTGTCCCTGATCAGGGTGGGGGTCCTGCTGGGGTGCCTGGCCAGCCTGGGTGAGGGGCTGAGGGCCGTTTTCAGGATGGCCAAGCCCCCCAGTGGGGATCCTCATCCCATGAGGGTGTGGCCAGCCTGGGTGAGGGGCTGATGGCTGTTTGCAGGCTGGCCATAGCCCCAAGCCACCCAAGCTCCCAGTGGAGGCTGGCTGGAAGCAGGTATCTGGGATTTATTTATCTTCTATAATTGAAACTTTGTTGCCTTTAGCAGAGCCCACAGCCAGCCAGGGCAGGCGGGAAGCTTGGGTCCTCCATCGACGGGGCAACCAAGCCTCCTGCTTGCTCCAGCTCTGTGGCTGCCGGCCGCCATCTTGGTTGGGTTAATTTGCATATAGTCGCTCTGATTGGCTGGTGGGCGTGGCTTGTGAGTGTAGCAAAGGTATGGTCAATTTGCATGTTTCTCTTTTATTAGATAAGGTGAATATATGTTAAATGAATTTTGGCAATTATGTAGTTGTCTCTTCTGAATGATATTTGGAATGATTTTTTTATGGGCCACACTTTAAGCAGAAATTAATACTATTGTAGGGAGTTACAACTACCTCAGTTTTAGGTGCAGTAATTGCAATTTGTCCTTTAAAAGTCAAATGGGAATAGCCTTCCATATTTTTATTTTAATATATACATATTCATACCTTTCTGATCTTCTTTTTTCTCAAAATGATTATATTGAACATATGCTTTTAAATTTGTGTCCTTTAAGAACAATCTAGCTTAAATATTATTTTCTTTATCTTTGTTTCTATATTATCATTTAATTGTAAAGTTTGCTCTTGAATAAATTTGTCCTGATTTATTTGCCTAATATTATACTTGGCCATAAGAGTTATTTTCAATTTTTTGCTCTTAGAAATATCAATGCATTGAGCCTGCTAATACATAAACCTTTGTAAATAATCATGATTATTTTATCAATATAAATTTTTGGCCAACTGTTATGTAAAGATTTAAAGTTTTTGACCACTTGCTCTCCAGAAAGGAAATATTGCTCCTATCAGTAGTATATGGAAGAATCTAGGTGTCTTTTTTTTTTTTTTTTTTTTTTTTACTTTTGCCAATTTTAAAAGGATATTTTTCTTTTACTTTTAAAATTAACTTTGTGGCTAAACATTCTTTATACATTTATTGACTTTATGTTTTCTATGGTGAATCTTCTCAGCATTGCCTCTGTAAGGCTAAAAATTTCTAAATTAAATATCACCTCACTGGAAATAAAATGTTATTCTACATTAAAGGTCAAATCGTAACTCTTGCTCATGGGGAAAATAGATAGTTTGCTTTTACTTTTCTAAAGCTAAGGATGTTACCTGCTCCAGAATACATATTAATCAATAAATCTGTCTTTCATTAAATGGTTAGAAAATGTCTAGCTAATTTGAATAAGAAACAGAGTCAGAATTCAGACTTATTTATGATAAAATCTGCTTAATCTTGGGTAAATCAATCTTTTAAAAATAATTTCTTTTTAGTTTTTTATTGAAGCATTAAAATTACTATACTATACAGGGTGAGGCAAAAGTAGGTTTGCAGTTGGTCATGCAGGTTATTATATTACAACAGCTTTATTAACTCTGTCTCCTGTACTCACAACCATAAACTTACGTTTGCCCACCCTGTTTACAGCTGGCTGCTTTAGAACCCCAGAACCACTTAGTACAAAGGCTAGTGTCACCAAAACCACCTACTCTGCTTTTATCGGACTGAATAGGTGTTCAACACTTGAAAATATAATTTCAGTCTCATGTAAAACTCATCCACCTATTTCTCCCTTCCTTCCTTCCTTCCTTCCTTCCTTCCTTCCTTCCTTCCTTCCTTCCTTCCTTCCATCTTTCCTTCCTTCCTTCCTTCCTTCCTTCCTTCCTTCCTTCCTTCCTTCCTTCCTTCCTTTATTAAACAAATATTTGTGTTCCTTCTCTGCCAGATACTATTTTAAATAACTGAGACTTATCAGTGACAATGGACAACAATACCTTATTTCTGTTAGATTACCTAGAATGGAAATAATCTCATGAACAGAGTTTGAGAGATTAGGGATGTAAATGGTAATAATAAAATAAGTGAACAAAGACACCAGAACGATAGTCACTACAACAAACAAACTACAAATTGTGGAGAGAGGAGACATGACGGAAAGGCTAATGCTTCAATACCCACTTGGCTAGAGTTCATGAGAAATGGTACTGGGCGCTCTATCCAATGATGGAATTAAAATTAAAATAGAGATCGAATTGGAAATTGACTAATCAAGTGTGATGGTTCCAAGTGAGCTGGGAAAAGCCAATCAACCCTCTGCTGATCCAGGAACTAACTGGCATAAGCCCCAAGTACATCAGCATTGTCTTGAAAGATTTGTGAGAGCCTGCAAAGGTTTCAGCTGAAATCCTTAAAAGTAAAATAAGATTATAGCAAAAAATTGGAAAACATTTAGCTCATTTTTTTTAAGTTTGGGAAAGGCTTTTGTAGCTACCAAAATGAATGAAAAATGAGTTACATCCGAGATTTCCTATTTCCAGCCTTAATAAATCAGTCATGCCAGGTAAATGAATCATGCCTGAGCTTTCTCTGGACTCAGAAAGGCTAGAGGACAATCACAAGTGGCCAAGTCCTCTAGCCGTAGGCTAATAATGAATAGTCAAGTAAGACCGGAACATTCTGAGTTAAACAGCCTTCTTAGATACAAGTTTGTTCACAATCTTCCAGTGTGTTTGTGTGCATTGCTGGGCTTTTAAGAGTCTACACCAGCCGTGGGCAAACTACAGCCCGTTTGAAATGAATAAAACTAAAAAAAAAAAAAAAAAAAAAAAAAGACCCTACCCTTTTATGTAATGATGTTTACTTTGAATTTATATTAGTTCACACAAACACTCCATCCATGCTTTTGTTCTGGCCCTCCGGTCCAGTTTAAGAACCCATTGTGGCCCTCGAGTCAAAAAGTTTGCCCACCCCTGGTCTACACAAATCTTTAAGACATAATATATGACACAGACCAATGGAACAGAATCGTGAGCTCAGAAATTAACCCACATGTATGTGGGCAACTAATTTTTTACAAAGGAGCCAAAAATATACAATGGAGAAAGGAAAACCTTAAAATAAATGGTGCTGGAAAAATTGGAAACCACATGCACAAGAATGAAGCTAGACTGCAATCTGACACCATACACAGAAATTAAAATGGATTAGAGACCTAAATACAAGACCTGAAAAAATGTAGAAGAAAACCACAGTACTAATGTTATGGACCTTGATCTCAGAGTGGCCCCAAAGTCAAGGGAAGTAAATATCAAACTAAATATTAAACTTTGATGCCTGAGCTCCCAACCATTAAACCTTTCTGTTCCCAGTCATATTAATTTCTTAGTGTTAACTCTAAAAACAAAAGATACATCCTGGCTCCTATTTAAATGTTAATTTTCATTCAGTTCTCACTCAAGTCTTGCCTGCTTCAGCTCATTCTCTAAGTTCCGAAAGCAGTTACCACTGGCAGCACTAAGTTTAGCACAGAATTGCATACTCTCTGGGGTACCTACCATGTGAAATTCTTTTCTCACTCCGATTAGATGAGAAGCTCCTACAGAGTCATACCTTATATATCTTTGGCACCCTCCTCATGCTTAGAATGTGTACCTGCTGAGTAAACCCCAGACGGATGACATGCTTGGGTTTTGGTAGAGCAATCTGGGTGCAATCTCAGAAACCTATTGGTCGCCATGATTGATTTGGCTGATTTTACTTAGTAGGCAGGTTCTCCTTTCCTACATCAAATTATTGAATGAGTAAATGGATAAAAGTGCAAACCAATACTTAAAGGTAAATGAATAAAAGTGCAAATAAATGTTTGGTTTGGGGAGCAAAATAAAATAGGGATAAAGATATTCTGGGAGGGTGTAGACCATAGCACTCCACACTCACATTCACTTACCCAAACCAGTGTTGTTTATTTAATAGCATTTGGAGAAGGTTCATAATAATGAACAGACTTAAGAGCCAAACACAGGCAATATAAAAGGCCAAGGTTATAAATCATTATATAGAAAAGAGTGAAAGCAGTTGTTTAGAACTTGAGAAAAAGGGCTGTGTGCTTTATTTCCTAAGTGGAGGAATCTATGAATAAATTAGGCAATCACTTGACATAATTGATTTAGATCATGTGAATTCCTGGCACTGCCTGAGGGTTAATTAGATCAGATTGTTTTGTGGCCCTTGCTAGTCTTCTAGCACTGACATTTTTTTCCCCTTTGTATTAATCTATACCTCACTTTATTGTTGTTTTGTTTTAATCTCAAGAAGAATATTATTTTATTTATATTATTTAAGTTTAGTTAACATGAAGTTTTTTTTGTTTGTAGTTAGGAAAAGTTCAAGATATAAATATTCATCTAACAAAATATCTGTGCTTCTTATTTATGAATCATGTTTTCATTTTCTATTAATCTATTTGCAAAGAACAGTGTATTCTGTGCACAAATGTAGTGCCATGGGAATTATATTTAAAACATGCTTGAATTGCTTGCAGCAACATGAAATTGAATTACATTAGTATATAGAGCAATTTGACTGTATGTGAGTTGTCCCAAATATTGTATAGGCTGAATATTCAGAGATTTTGTTTACTTTGAGTATTGGCAAATATCCTAAAGTAATCCCAAAAATGTCCTGAATCAAATAACATGATTGACTCAAAATAAATTAAAAATATTCTACATGATTTAAATACTTGGAATAGGCTCACCCATTACTGCTTCATAATTTACACACATTTTTATCCATGAAGCAATTTTGGTATTTAGGTTTAATCAATGAATTTATTGATACAAGTACAATCTACTCTAGCCTCATTTACTAAGACAACAAGGAATTTTAAAGTGCTCCATATTCATGTAACCTGATTTATACAATGTCCAGCATAGAGACTTGATACTGATAGATGTATGTTAACTCTTAAATCAACTAAATTAACTAACCCCTTAGATATCTAAATCTGTATCCCTGTAAAACATAGTACTTAAAGGGCTCATCCATGACCAATCCATAATTCAGAGAGGTTATTATATTGAAAATGTGGTCACAAAGTCATTAAGGGCAAGAATTTCTGAAGACAGCTCAGTCTAATTGTCCACCCCCACTGGAAAAAACTGATGATGTGATTAATCATTAATGGATTAGGAATATTATATTTGTAAAAGAAGGCAATAGTATTACACAGGTGCTTAATATATCATTACCATTGCTTTAGGAGGTTGAGTCTGAAAATAAAATGCTAGTGTATAAGATTAATACTTAAAGAAGCTTATTGGAACAAAAAGAGAAAAATCTTGTCTTCTGTTGGAGAAGAGATTTAGTATGGATAACGTAAAACTAAGAAATGGTCTTAAGAGTTTACTTTGGATTACATTATTTTTCTTTTTTAATCCAGCAACATCCTAAAAAGTTAATTCATTTGGAAATAACATTCTTAAAATAGGATTAAGAGATGCTGCTTAAGAGATACTTAATCATCACTCCATATTTTTCACGTGTTGTTTCTTATTCAGGAGAATAAAGGAATAATTATAAAATACATGACAAAGAATTAACATATTTAATATATGAAAAGGTCTTATTAATTATTAGAAAATAAATATTTCAATTTAAAAATATATGGTCAGACAATTTACAAATAATTTATTCAGTTGGCCAATATATATATGGATTATGTCCAACTTCACAAGTAATTAAGGAAATGAAGATATTTTCTTGGAAAACTGGGAAATGTTACAATATACATGTGCTTGTGTTGTAACACATGTTTATTGGGTATTTAAGTTAATACCAGTTTATCACAGGGCAATGTGGTAATTGTATAAGATACCTTAGTGCTTTTGTTATCTTTTACCCAGTAAGTCCATTTCCTTCCAAAAAAAATCAAAACCAAACATTAAGGACTTTTCACTATAGTGAACTTAATTTTCCAGAAATTAATGGGTTGGTGAAATTATAGACTCTAATCTAATAGATATAATAGACTTAGAAGTCTTCAGACTAGTTAATGACATAAAAATGTTAACGATAAAACATCATTTGAAAAGAAACAGTATACAATTATGTCAGTGTAGGAGCATATGTATGTATTTGTGTGTACATATGGAAGGAAATTCAATAACATGTTTACATTGATTTGTCTTTTAGTGGAAGTTGTAGGGACAATTATAAATAATGCTACGTGTATTATTTATATATTCCTGTATATTTTCATGTCCTGAATTGTTGAAACAATTCCTCTGGTGTTGTTAGCAGGCAAGGGTTTTGTTTTTTTCTGATAGTCACTATAGTCACAAAGCTTAGAATTACAGAGCTTTACAAGGACCTACCAAAGTATCTGAGACATGAAAAAAACAACAACAAAAAAACTGTTGGCTCTAAAGTATAAAAATAAAGCCATATATTTTGAATTAATAAATGTTCAATTATCTCTGAAACGTAACCCTATGCCAGTTTTATTTAGTTACATTTAGAATTCAATGAAAAATATTATTACATTTGAACATAGTTTTTATTTGGGGGTTATTTTCCAGTTCACAATAATTTCTATGCATGCACAAAGATTGCTAAAAAAAAAAAAGTAGTCTATGACTATTAAATGAGTAATTCATACCCAAATAATTTTGAATCAATTTTCCCAAATCTCTGGGGGACAGAGGAGTAGGGAAGAGTGGTAGGAGGGGATTATGCCCATTGCTTTTCTTTTTTCCTTTCTTCATCAGCAGGCTTGCTGACATCCAAAGAAATCCCTGGTCAAAGGGAAAGAGATTCAAAAATTGCTGCCTGTGACATCATTTTGGATGCTGGGTCTAACAACTTTCTGTTTTTTCTGTTAATATTTTCTACGAACTCAACCTGGTTCAAGATGGTTAATACACCTCAATACCTTCTAAAAGGATAGTGGAGGCTTAGTCTCTGTGTGTAATACCTGTTCTGCAAAAAGGAGCCTGATGTAAATGAGCTCCTCTAATAGATCAGTATAACACACCAGGCCAGTCCACCAGAGTGTGTGCAGGATGTTGTGCATCCATTGATGTGAATGGGTGTGCTCTGAATTGGAGAGACAGCCCATAAACCGCCAAAGTTAATATCCTCTGATAAGCAATGAGTCCGAATGACTTCTCAAAATCGATTGCATACTAGTAGCCCTGGTTTTGCACTGCTTGCATATTAAACAGATGATACTGGATTCTGGGCAGAAATGTAGTCAGTATTATATACTTCAGCTCATGCCAGAAGAGAAATCTTTTGATAGCACTATTATAGCCAAGAACAGCAGCAGCTATCCAGTCCCAAACCAGGAGCCAGGCGCCAAAATGAATTCATCCAGGAATAAATTGGGTTGCCGTCTCAGTGTGAAGTCCGTGAGCTTTAGGGAAAATGCACATGAAAATCCTGGGTAGCTCATGTTACCAGATCTTGAGGGTTAGCGTTCAGTTCTGGGCTGTCCAGTTAACTTTAGGAGAAGAAACACAAGTGATGGGAGAGATGCTCTCACCCAGCCAGCCAGCTTGCAAGCACGTACAGAAGTGCCATGAAGGGAGCAGAGGGTGTTCAGTAACGTGAGCCCTGCATGTGACTTGAAGTTACCATGCTTACTTGTCAGATGTGTAGGTGACACGCAGCTGGGTGGGGCATCTAATGCACTGGATGACAGAACCAGGATTCCAAAAGATCTGATCAGGGAGAACTGATGAGCTGCAATTCCGAAGATTACATTTAATAGTGATAAATGCAAATTCCTGTACTCAGATTTAAAAAAAAAAAAGAACCACCTCTCTCCTGTCTTACTCCCATCCAATTCATTGCACATGTTGCAGCCTGGGAGATCTTTTTAAAACGCAAACCCCATCTTGTCACTTTTTTGCTGAAAATCCCTTAACAGCATCCTATTGCCCTTGGAATAAAGACAAACTCATTATGGGGATTTGAGATTCTCCATGACTGGCCCCTTCGTTTCTCCTCTACCTGGGCTCGCACTGGCCTCCCTCTCATGTACAGTCCAGGGGTTATCACATCTGTCGAGGTGAGAGCCATAGGAAGCTTTGTCCCAGAAGGTTTGATAATACTTCTGACTCCAGCCGTATGACAGGCCTTCAGGTTCTATGTGTAGAACCTGTTTTGTTTCATGTTTCCTCTGTCCAAACACTATCTTCACCCTTCCCTATATATCTCCAGGTCTCAACTGAAAGTCAGCAGGAAAGTCCAATCCATAAACTAGGCTTAGTCTCTTCATTACCTATTTTCAAGGTTCCCTGACCATCCTTCTTTCATTCAACAAATATGTTTTGAGTGTCTACTGTGTCCCAGGCACTGTCCTGGACCCTGGGAACCAATTGATGAACAAAGCAAAGCCCACGTCTACCTGAAGCTCATGTTCTCATGGGGAAGAGGGCAGGCAGCGATGAGTGCCTCGTGAAAGAATGAAGCAGGAGGAGGAGATAATGACAGAGTTGGGGTCGGAAGGCCCTACCTTAGGTGAGGTGGCCAGGGAGGACCTCTGTGCCGATGCGATGTCTGTGGAGACGTGAAGGAAGGGTGGCAGTGAGCCAGGTGGCTGTCCAGAAGAATAGCACTAGCCCTGAAGAGGAATGTGCTTTCTATGTTTGGGGACCTGCAGTGAGGCCAGAATGGGTGACGGAAGGCTGCTGAGCAAGGGGACAGCTGTGCAGAATGAGCTGGGAAAGGCCCTGGGGACCAGCTCAGGCTGGGCTTGGAGGCTGTAAGTTTTTAGACTTTCTTCTAAATGTGATTGGAAGCTATTTGAGAGGCTTTGAGCAAAGGATTGTTGTGATTGAGATTTGTTTTTGTTTTAAAAGGATTACATTGGCTTCTCGGGGCTGGGTGGGGGGGGGGGGGGGGCGGGAATAATGAATAGGGAATAAGTGTAAAATCCCAAAGTTCAGTCCAGGGGTTATCACATCTGTCGAGGTGAGAGCTATAGGAAGCTTTGTCCCAGAAGGTTTGATAATACTTCTGACATTGGTTGTGTGATAAAAACCCTGCTGGTACAGGCTCAAGGCTGTCCCTCCACAATCCCAGTGCCCAGCATCCTGCCATTGGCTCTCCACAGGGATTTCTTGGACAAAGTCCTGGCTTAACAGGAGTTAATATAAAAAGGATTTCAGTTCGCTGTACACATGATGAGCCAACAATAGTGCCGTTTGGCTGCCAAAAGAGCTAACGCTGTCTCTTTCCCTTTCCTACCGCCTGACACCTGAACAATAGTCCATGCTTCCCCTTGGTAACAATTTCCAGGTGTATGAGCCTCACAACAACTTATGACAACTCTATTGCTTAACTTGTGAGTGTTCCACCAGCCATTTTTAAGAGACATCATGTGCTCTTGCATGTAGTTTGTTGGGAAATTCTACTTTTGGTAGGTAGTGGTGACTAGTGAATTATGTAGTTCTTGATTATGAAGCCATTAGCAGAATCTTAGCTCTCAGACTCACATAGTAGAAGGAATTTGTGCTTTGAAGTCAGGAACCCTTTGGATCCCAGCTGTCCCACTTGCTAACTTTATGACAATCCCACTGAGCCTCAGTTACCTGCTCTGTAACTGCAGATTGTAATGCCCAGCTCACGGAGCTCTGTAAGGATTAAGTGAGATAGCACATGTTAAAATGCTTAGCATGATTTCTGACACGTAAGTTGGCAACAAGTTTAGTTTCCTTCCTCCTCTTTCCTGTTAAAGATAGAATCACTATGTGGAAATGTGCATTATAAATAGTGGGATTATAACACATGTTATAAAAAAAGGTGTTGTTTCACTCGCTCATAGAGAAAAATGGTTGTGGGACTTACAGGATAGTCTGAGCCCTTCTTTTCTGATGGCTTCATCAGTATCAATTTCTTGCTGATAACAGAATATTTACCAACGGCCTAGGAAACAGCAGTTTTCATACTCTGAGTGGTAGAAATAGTCCAAACCTGGTAGATCCCAAGAATTCACACAAAGAAGATTCCTGGGAAGGGTCTCACAAAGAAGATTCCTGGGAAGGGTCTCACATAGGCATCTTTTCCTCATCATGCAAAAAAGGACAGAGACTCCGTACAACTGACCTTTGAGGACCTTTGTTATCTGTAGCTGTTTACCATGAAAAGATTAATAAAATTCTATCTGCATCTTCATTGAAGTTGCATACAAATCAACACAATACAGATAGAAAGTGGTGCATTTTCTTGGAAGTGAAGCTGAAGTGTCCTGGGGGAAACAGATGGAGAGAATATCCTACAAAGAGGAGGTTATAATGGGGATCTGGGCCCAGGAGGAGCAATAAAATAGTATTTGTACACATGAGGTTCCAGGCATTTCCCCCTGAGAAAGCCAAATGGGAAGAAACCAGGAATTACTTTATGACTTCAGTAAAAGGAGAATAGAGGAAAATACAATGAGAAAAGTAAAAAGGATTCAAATCTCAATATCAGGCTAAGGAGACTGTATTATTTTCTAGGCAGTTGAATTTAGTGAAGGCTTTTGGTGAGGTAGAAAAATGATGCAAGTGATATTTAGCATGAGCTAATCTGGGCTGAGTTGAAGAGATGTATAGTAGAGTTGGGGAGATGGAGGTAGGTCAAGAGCAAGTTGGAAGCAATTTCCAAAGATCAGCCTTTGAATAGAAAAAGCCTTGTGTCCGGTTAGGAGACCCGGAGGGAGGCCTTGTGACTGACTGTCCTCGTGACTATGGCATGTGTGCCATCAGAACAGGGGAGTAGCCCTGGGCCTCCATGCGGTTCCCTCTCCACTCACCAGCGCAGCTACACCCTCTGAGTGGCCCTAGGTGCCAGCCTTGATTTCATGATGTCCTCATGCAGGAGAGAAGCAGGTGATGGCACTTCCAAAGAATAATGCTCTTAATCACTGATCACATTCTTAGCTTTGGATGAGAGTTACTCAAGGTATCTTAGGACCATTGGTCCTGTGGTTTAGGAAGCTGTGGTTTTAAGCACAAATATGTTTCCATTTATTAAATAGTGTAATAATTTTGCAACTTATTCCAGAGAAATTAAAAATACCACCCCACAAAAACTTGCTGTAAGATATATATCCCGTTGTTTCATATCTGAGTGGAGGCAATGGGGCTGAGAATCCAGGGAAAACAAGGTGGGTAGAGTGCAGTAACAGAGAAGAAAGAACTGCATAGAGAGTGAACTCCAGAAATATCCAGAGCAGTGGTTCTCAACCTTGGCTGCACATTAGAATCACCTGGGAATCTTTTTAAAATCCTGATTTCTGGGCCTCATCCTCCGGAAATTCTGTTTCTTTGTTACTAATGTTGTGGCCCCACCCCATAACAAAGAAACAGAATTTCCGGAGGATGAGGCCCAGAAATCAGGATTTTAAAAAGATTCCCAGGTGATTCTAATGTGCAGCCAAGGTTGAGAACCACTGATCTAGAGAATCAGTCTTGAGAGTTGCAGAGTCCTGATCAGAGCACCCATGTCAGGAAACTAACAAGCCAGGAACCTCACTCCCACAAGGATCCAGGAAGGAGTACTTGAGCTCAGACAGTATCTGATTCCTTTGAGAAAGACAGTGTCTATTGAATGCACGCCAAACAAATTAATATAGTCAATTTGTGATAAAATGATTTGATTTTCCCAGTACTCTTTAATGGGATAAACACAATAGTGTAAGAATAGTGAAAAGTAGTGGATTTTCCTAACTTTAGATTTAAGCTCCCCCGAGATTCATGAAGAAAGAAAGGGAATTTTAAAGAGATGGCTAAAAAGTTGTGAAGGAAGGAGTAGTTGGCTAACGATGAGGAAGCAGGTCCTCATTTTTGTCCTGTGGCACCCTGGCTGAGAGATACACTATAATATTAGAAAACTTCAGCTACTGAGTTCTAACTAGCTTATTGTCAGAACAGCCAGCCGGCCAGGGAGGAGCATGGTGCTTTGGGGAAGCCTGCTAAGAGAGATGGCAAGATAAACATTGGCATCATTATCTTGTACTAACTTCCTAACACCTTTTTCAGCAAAAGCTTTGTGTATGTTGTTTTTGTGGTTTTGGTTTCAAGAAATGGGAGAATTTTTCAACACATAAAAATGCATAGTGCTGATACTCAAAATTCTCCCTGAAGAGAAACAGTGTGCCAAGTAGCCATCGATATAAGAAAACACTATAAATCAATGCAGTAAAGGAGGGAACTTAATTTACAACTTATAACAGGTTGGCCTTCCTTGAAATTTCTGAAAATCAATCAGGGGCACAGAAATCGATCTACTAAAAGCGAATAAAATGGATTCTTAATATTGGCAACTGTGTCCTTTTTCTTAAAAAGTTCTGAAGGAACAACTCTCAGAAACAAGTTTATTAACCATTAAGGAATTACTTGATATTTAGTTTCCTAGCAAACTATTCAAGGACAAGTGTTGATGGCCTCATTAGAAGATGTATTTTTGTTGTGCCAAACATCACCTTCAAAGCTGCAGTCTCTATGCTGTCACAGATATGGAAATCAAAAACTAAATGAAATGGAGCTGCCTGTGTAAAAGACAAGCGTTGCATCATATTTTAGAGTGCTGCTTTACATGGAAGTACCTCACCATGAAGTAGTGGGGATCTGAACACATTTGCATATCCCCCATTCCTGACAAAGGGTTGGCATTCTCAACAAGAATAACTGTGGCTGATGGCAATCTTCATCTGAAGAGATTTGTGCATGTTAGCAATATACCATCTTCTGTCAGCTTAAGAAGAGCATATGGGGCCCATTAACTCACCAAATCTGCCACTGTTCTGCAAATTGTTATGAAGCAAGTGCAGTTCCTAATAGTCACTTATGTTATAGAATGCGTATCAAATGCTATCAATAAGCCAGGGGAATATTTCCCCCCAGTGAGAATGCATTTGAAGTGTACAAGAGGGCCTGACAAAAGAATAAAACACTTTAAGTGATCACTATATTAATATAAACGGATCCTACTGGGGAGCCGATATGTTTATGCACTTGATTTGTTTGCCACTAATAAGTTCTCGGAGTGCCATCTTTTTCATAGATTTTCTCCTCTTAATTTCTTTATTTACGGTTTCTCTTCCATACAGTGAACGTGGTTGAAATTCAAAGGCAACGTGTGTTTATCTGCTCTTTTTAAAAAGGTGCCATTGATTTTGAGCAGTTCTGATGAACTCAAAGGTCTACAACCAAGGTAACTGGAAACATAGGCGGGCAGGCTCTGTGTTTTCCAGAGAGGTCATCCTGGACAGAGGGCGGACCATGGAGTTAGGAAACCTCCAAACCCAAGAGTGGCCTCCTTAGGAAACACTTCCCGGTAATTAAATCAAGTGGTGCCCATCAGTCTGGAGTTGAATACTAGGAAGCGTGAGCTTAGTATAGACATCCCATTATCTGAATAAATCCAAAGATCTCTCTGGAGGCACAAGTCCATAGCACCCTATAAGTATTTCATAACAGTTACAATAAAAATGTCTGAATTTCATCTTCAGCAGCACTCGGGCATTCCACTGGTATCTCTTCAATTGTTGTAATATCCCTTTAAGGTGATCAAGAGCAAGTAGTATCATTTCTTAGGTAAAACCGAAGGACAAGGAAGGGAATATAATATAGGCTCTGGAAACTTTAACAAAAGAAAAGGAAGAAAGAACAATCTGTCATCAGAACTAGAACAAAAGACTTTGGCTCTTGCTCCATCAACACTCTCTTACATGATGCTTTCGGTACCTTCGCATTTTGGAATGAGAGACCTTTCCCACACCAGCCCTATAAATAAGGTCTTGTAAATAAGGTTTGAAATGACATGCCTGTCATAATCACATTGCTACTGTTCCAGTTGCCGGGCTATCTAAATATTATGCAGTGAAAAGACTAGACCTTAGCGCCAGCCTCAGGAGATAACTTTATAGTAGCTCTAAGGCAGCGGTTCTCAACCTGTGGGTCGCGACCCCTTTGGCGGTCGAACGACCCTTTCACAGGGGTCGCCTAAGACCATCCTGCATATCAGATATTTACATTACGATTCATAACAGCAGCAACATTACAGTAATGAAGTAGCAACGAAAATAATTTTATGGTTGGGTCACAACATGAGGAACTGTATTTCAAGGGCCAGAAGGTTGAGAACCCTGCTAAGGTAATGTGAGTTATAAAGGAAGTTGAGTATTAATTATAACACTTGTCATTTAAAAATAAATGGTGATGGTGTGTATAATTTTACCTCCTTTTCTTATTTGCCACTGTTATTTAAATCACTTACAGGCACTAAGCATGTGCATAAAGGAAGATTGTTCCCAATTTAACCTTTTAAATAAAATGTATTCTATTAATTAAGCCATTACAGTTCCCTCTCTTTTCTATTAGATTTATTCATTTATCTTCTGTCCCAAAGATAGATATCTGTGTCAGTGAATATTTTGGAGAGAAACTCCTACTTTTTATGCCTATCACTCATTTGGATTTTCTACACTGTTGTTAAAAAAAGCTTATGTTACTGTTCTAAATAATTTCAAATTGTCAATTAAAATAATAAGTATTCCTACTAAGAATAATAGACAGTATTGCAGCTGAAAAATTAGGAAAGTACCATGTTTAACCTAATATGACTGGGAAATTTGCAATAATACTAAAATTGGCTTAGATTTAATGGGATAACTTATGTCTGTTGAACAAAACATCAGACAAAACAAAACAATACAGTCCTCCCTTTCTATGAATCTCTTTTTCAGAATAACTGTATATAATAAGACCATGTAGTCTGAGTGTTATGTTTCCTTTGCCTTTCTTCACCTAAGCAATGAACTAGGACTGGGAGTAAACTGGGAGGTCATACCTGCTGTGGGTATTGGATTATCCATAAGATAATGATTAAAAAGCCCAGTCTGAAGCATAGTACACCATCAGTTATTTCTCCCTATATCCCTTTATAATCCCAGGCAACTTAAATCATTGAGACCACCACCACCAAATTCATAAACTTTGCCACTCTCACAGTTTTCATTTATCAAAAGCTTTCATTTATTGAGAAATATGTAACTGGCACTGTAGTAAGTGTTTTTGTACATATTTTTCGTTTTATTCCCACCACTCCCTATGTAGTGTTTTTATTTAATTTTTCACATGAGGAAACTAAGGTTAAAAAGGGCTTTGTGCCCTGGCTGGTTTGGCTTAGTGGACAGAGCGTAGGCCTGGGGACTGAGGGTTCCAGGTTCGATTCCAGTCAAGGGCACATGCCTGGATTGCGGGCTTGGTCCCCAGTAAGGGGTGTGCAGGAGGCAGCTGCTCAATGATTCTCATCATTGATGTTTCAATCTCTCTCCCTCTTCCTTCCTCTGTAAAATCAATAAAAGCATATTGTTGTTGTTGCTGTTTGTAAAAAGGCTTTGTAACTTGCCTGGTAAAGCTGGGATTCAACCCACATCTATCTCATTCGTTATGTTATTCCACTTTTCTACTTAGTTTCTCATTAATAATAATGATAGTAGCTAATATTTTGTAAGCACTTTCTATATGACCTTATAAGTACTTTGCACAAACCTACACATGTAATTTTACTTCAAATCTATGGAGTAAGCCATATTATTCTTATTTTACATATGATGAAATTGAGGCACCGAAAGTTAAATTGCATACAACTAGTAAATGTCCAAGTCAGAATTTTAACTCAGACTAGTGATTTTTCATCTGTGAAATGGGAATGGATATTTTAGCTTGAACCCACTAGAATTATAGATTTCCAAAAATGTTAAAAAAAAAAATGTAGCTAACACTTAATACCATTCACCACAGACAGATTTTTGTTTAATAACATATGTTCAAATAAAAAAGATAGCTTTCTAACATATAGATGTTGGTTAAGTGTTTAATTTATGTAATTGATGATTCAAAAAAATATAACAAGTTTTCTGCGACTCGTCACCTTTATAGCAGAGTGTAAGAGGGCCATATTTAAGTTCTGGATCCTATCCTCCACCTAGGAGACATGCTTCAGTTTCTTTGTCTATAAAATAAGGATAATAATGACACCTATCTTGACAGATCATTGTGAGGATTAAATGAATGATAATAAGATATAAAGTACAGCCCTAACCGGTTTGGCTCAGTGGATAGAGCGTCGGCCTGAGGACTGAAAGGTCCCAGGTTCGATTCTGGTCAAGGGCATGTACCTTAGTTGTGGGTGCATCCCCGGTGGGGGTTGTGCAGGAGGCAGCTGATCAATATTTCTCTCTCATTGGTGTTTCTAACTCTCTATCCCTCTCCCTTCCTCTCTGTGAAAAAAATCAATAAAATATATATTTTTTAAAAAGATATAAAGTACATAGGGCAGAACCTGCAATTACAGGTACTTAATAATTAGTGACTAATATTTTTTAATCATTATGATTGTTTTCCAATATTTTTCTATTTATACTCTAGATTCCACTGTAATTAAGTTTTTTAGACTTGGGAAAGACAGAATTTGGCCCCCAACATGGAGCCTAATAAGTACAAACTGACATATCTAACTGGAAGTATGAAGAATACTCTAACAAGATTTTTAAGCATTTCATTCCAGAAAAATTACAGACATGCAGTGGTTTTAACTAAAAAAAATAAATCACTTAGGAAAGTAGGGCTAGGTGGGAGTGGGAAGATTGAATGATGTTTAATAACTGGGTTAATGAAATAGGATTGACTGTGGTAGGCAAAGGAAGGAGGGAGGGGCACATTACTCTGAGACCAATGTAGTGTTAGGGAAGATGGAGGAGGTCCTCCTTGTGAGCAAAGTTCCCCTCACCTTGTTTCAACCCTGAGCAGTAGAGTTTCATAGACTAACATGACATGGCGAATAATGAACAGCTGTCATTGAATATTAAAGTGATAATCATGCAGAGATGCTTAAGGGTTAAGAACTTTGCATCTGTGTTCATGAGAAATATTAGTTAATAGCTTTCAGATAATATTTTGCCTGATATCAGGGTAATATCAGCCTCTTAGAATGCATTGGGAAATATCCTTTCCTCTGAATTTTCTGAAATAAGAATTTATATAAAATTGATATTAATTCTTCTTTAAATGTTTGGTAGGTAGAATTTACCAGTGAAGCTGTCTGTCTAGAGCAGCCGTGGGCAAACTGCGGCCCGCGGGCCGGATCCTGCCCGTTTGAAATGAATAAAACTAAAAAAAAAAAAAAGACCGTACCCTTTTATGTAATGATTTTACTTTGAATTTATATTAGTTCACACAACACTCCATCCATGCTTTTGTTCCGGCCCTCTGGTCCAGTTTAAGAACCCATTGTGGCCCTCGAGTCAAAAAGTTTGCCCACCCCTGGTCTAGAGTTTCCTTTATGGGAGAGTTTTAACTAAAAATTCATTAAAGAATCGAACTATAGGACTATTTAGCTTATCTATTTCTTCCTGTGTAAGCTTTGCTAATTTGTGTCTTTGACAAATGTATCTATTTCATTAGAGCTGGATTAACCTGGAGTTATTAGTCTCTCCCACTACTGAAGCAAGGTTCCTCTTTGTATCCTAACTGATGCTCCTGAATTAGGAAGATTTTCACTATGGCTGTTGGGAATAGTTCCTATTCTCAGCCCTGTGTCAACTTTGGACACTGTTCCCTTTCTACTTAGGCGTGGTTCTTTGTCAGGTCTTGGGTAGTTTCCTCACATGCATGCGATCCTTGGTATTCAACTAAATATATGAGGGGCTCCTCTCAATAGCTCTCTCTGCAGTTCTCTGCTCTGCAGACTCCGTCTGCCTTGGTTTCCTGGACACCCAGCTGCATGTCCTCAAGATGGGATATCCCTGGGCTCTGCCTCTGTTCCCATCCCTGCACCACAGCCTGGAAACTCTCCATGCAGTAAACTAGGGCAATTGTAGGATTCATCTTACTTGTTTCTCATTTCTCAGGAGTCACTAGTCTCTGTTGTCCGATGTCTAACCTCTTGAATGTCATTGTTTCATATTTTGTTTATTTTAATATTTTTCAGAAGGATTATAAATCTGTTAACTTTTACTCCAGGTTTATCAGACATAGAAGCTCATTATTGAATGTTTATACATACTTCTATTGTGTTTAAAGAGTTTTACTATATATTATACATCTCTAGTCCATGAGTTTAGCTTTTCTTTTTGCAAACAATAACCCAGTTTAAAAAAAAACTGAAAGTATTGAAAATTAAAAGAAAATTAGAAGCCTAATAAATATATCTTTCTTTATAGCTATTCTGAACATATTTACCAATAGAAATGAGGTGCCCCAGGGAGGCTGGGGAAAATTTTTCTCAAGTCCTTGCCAGTAAAATATTTAACTTATTATGAATCTATATTAATTTATTATTAAAATGACTTATTTACAGGCAGGCTGATCCTTGTCTCTCTTATTTCTTCTCAGTGCCAGATGAAAGCAAAGTCCATTCATTGGCTGGACACAAATTGGGTAAGAAATTCCTTGTAACTGACTTTCTATTCTCCTTCCTGGAAATCCCTGGCTGTGTTTGAGTAGCAGTTGGAACCTATTTCCATCCACCAGTCACTGAAAGGCTTGGTAATTAATACATGAGATGTTTCTGACTTCCACAAAGATGAATTATTGCTTGGCTCTGTATGTAGTGGCATAATGTATGCTGACTCAAAATGTTTGAGAGGAAAGAGTAAACGTTTCCAAAAAAATGATTATAACATCCAAAATCTTAAAACTGTATGCCAGCTGAACACTTAGAACAACAAAAAAATTATAAAGAAACCCCCAGAAAGTTTGAAAATTTTTCCCATGATGACTTTCACATAAAGTGATTGGACAGAGAGTTCCAGAATAAGAAAATTTTGCTTATTTCTTTCTCATCAAGAAAGAATAGTCTTTCCCTGGCCAGTTGACTCAGTTGGGTTGCTTGGTTGATTGGTTGGAACATCGTCCCTATACCAAAAGGTGACGGGTTCAATTCCCAGTCAGGGCACATACGTAGGTTGTGAGTTTATATGGTCAGGGTACATATGGGAGGCAACTGATTGATGTTTCTCTTTTCCCTCCTTTCTCCCTAGAAAAAATATACCCTGGGTGAGGATTAAAACAAAAGTCTTTTTGCCTGTCATCAAAAGGGATTGTACCCACCCACAATGATCATATTATCTTTCTTTAGACTCATGAATGAGATTCCTAGAGGTTCTCTAGAAGGTCCACAGGGATCTCCCTGTGTCTACTGGGGCTTTCTCTATTAGAAACCTTCAGGTCTAAAAACCAAGCTTTTTCTCTATTGCCAAGTGTCCTGCTTTCTATCCCTTTGCCCTTCCTTCATCATTTATTCACAGTAATTGAAAACACTGCAGTTCTCTAGGGGTGCACTGTTGGGGTGAGGGAATATCCATTTTACTCCTAAAATTGCCACTCCAAACAACAAAACGGGTATGATTTGTTCACATCCCTCTGTTTCTGAAACAATGAAGTCTTCCCCACCACCAGCGTCTCCTGTGTTTATGTGCCAATTATGTTTTCAGCAGTAAGTGGCCTTGATGCCTCATTACCTCCATCATGTTCCAGGGCACAGTTACGATTTTTTTCTTTTATTCCTTCTCCAGAGTCTCTAGTGGAAACAGCAGGGAAGGGCTGGTTCACAACTTTTAGATTTCTTTTCTTTTTTGCTTCTCCTAAGAAAGAGCCTCAGAGGTTAGATCACTGCAAAAGAAAAGACTTCTGTGGGGCTGAGCAATCGCCACATGCTGCTCATTCCCGTCATCCTCATCCATTAAATGCTCTACTACTGGACATGCATTGAGGAGTCTGAGAGGGAAGTTCCCATGATCAAGGAGCCCCAAGGATAGCCCATGTTATTTTCATCCTCAATGCATGGTACTGCTGGCGGTTAGTTCTCTGACATAGTAATACTTGAAGGTCAATGCCTTTTCACATACTGGGCTAGGCTGCAAGGTGAAAAGTGGAAGCAGTTTAAGAATGTTTATCAGTTTGGTTTTTAAAAAAGAGCCAATGATAAACTTTCTGGTTTCCACCCCTCCCCCCCCCCAAGAAATCAGATCTTATTCAAATATTTTTAATTTCCAAACAAAGTACTAATTGCCAGTAACTAGAAGTTATTGTCAGCCTTTAAAAGTGAGAACATTGTTACCTTAGTATATTGCTGTAATATTTTAGGTAAATTTGAATGATAAGTTTTTATATGTTGTGTTACAAAAATATTAATGAAGAATCAATCTAAGTACAAAACGTATAATCGTCTTCCAAGTTTTAAAAATAGCATAATCTTAAAGCTGTCAGGTAGGCTAGTTGTAAGCTCCACACGGTGGCTTTGCTTTAGCTGATGGATAGAAATAGTACCAGAGGTCTCTATATTACTTCCATGAGCCAGACTGTTTACATACATCAGTTGTTTTAAAGAAGATTTGGAGTTATAATAAACTCTCATTATAATATTCACTATCCTTATATTTTAAGAACTTCTAAATCCTATCACAGCGTCTTTGACTTTTTAATCAGCTGTCTGTGGAACCAGTGCAAATGCTGCAAAACATACTTGATAACTTTGGAGCAAAAGTGGCACATGACAAAACACAACGAAGAGGGCTAAGCAAGCCCCTGGAATTATACACGTCAGAGTTAAAGCGA
This sequence comes from Myotis yumanensis, assembly GCF_028538775.1. Classification (NCBI taxonomy): domain Eukaryota; kingdom Metazoa; phylum Chordata; class Mammalia; order Chiroptera; family Vespertilionidae; genus Myotis; species Myotis yumanensis. The sequence continues at coordinate 12,429,028 of NW_027223759.1, forward strand.
AAGCGCTCTGTAAAGCATTAGTGACAGTTTTGAAAAAATAAAAAGAAGCATTAAAGAAAAATATGCTACTAACATTGTAGGTTTATATACTTCCAAAATATACCCTTGCCATGCTCTGCGTTTATTTCTTTTGGAAAATTAGTCTTGAATTATAACGATCCTCAGGAACTCATCCCTCATATAAAAGGCTGAGTTCTGCATTTTTTTTTTTCTAGCAATTTCTCATTAGGCGTAGGTGGTGGTGGTGGTGAAAGAGGATTAAGGGTCCGTTTAATTCTGGCAACCCCTTTTAGTTACAAAATCATTTTTAAAAGCCACCTAATATATAACGGTAGTCTCAATCTGCCCCAGTCTGTGACTACTAAGCTAGTTACCAGTTTGAACTGTAATGTACAATGTTCCATGATCATACCAGTCTTACAAAGTCAAAAGGTATCATTCAACTTCTTTTTGTTTCATGTTTCCCTGCCCCAGGTTCTTTCTCCGGAATATTTAGGTTTGAAAAAAGTGGTTTCTCTTTTGCTAAGAAGAAAGAATACCTCCCTCTGTCTATTTTTAATTATAGAAATGTGACCAGTTGTCATGCTATCCAAGACCATAGTAAGTTAAATTCAGTCGTATATGCTGACCTAGATCTATCACCCATCCTCTTGTTCAGGATGATATGCAACATTTTAATAAATTCATCTGAGTTTAAATTTCTTCTGCGTCAGCTACTTAGTGTGTAGAGAGCCATTCCGTGCCAATTTCCATCCGTTGGACTGGCTTGGATTCCTCCCAAACTTGTGACAATATTCTTGGCACCCTTTCCTTGGCTTAATCTTTAAGTGGTGGATTCTTCAGAGCTCAGATCAAATTGAAAGCTCAGGTAAGATCATCTTTCTAGCACTTTCGGCCTAGAAGGTAGTGTTCCCGCAGCCCTTCTGGAATCAGTCCAGTCTTCCCGAGGCTCCTCTGATGCCCCAGCTCAGGGCCTCCCCCTGGCAATGCATCACATCTCAGACCTTGGCGAGAAAGACAGCAGGATGATTCTCCCTGTATCTGTGCAGGGTCCTCCTCCATGTGCCGGAGGTATTAATATCTGCGGAATGGAGAGGCCCACCCAGAGGAGTTAGGAACAAAATTTTGCCTTTTATCTGGTTCTTTTAAGAAAAATCACAAGTTTCAGAGAACCTGGCAAAACAATGAGGCATCTTTGACCTCTTTCTCTAGCTATCTCACTATTGAATTCTGGCAAAATTCAAATCCTAGCAATGCAGGGGAAAAGCAAAAACTTCAGCAATATATATATATTTTAGACAATAAAAGCATTAAATATTGATTTATGTTAAATATTATAAAGGAACATTAGGATCCAGAGAAAATGGCATCAAATTCGGCATAGCTGTTTTAAAAAATATATATATATATGCTTTAATGTTGACTATAAGGACTCACAAACAATGTCCTCGGAGGAGTCATTCCTTTCTCTTTCTTTCTACATGCTGAATTGACACCTAAACCAATAGTTTCATGCTCCTCGGCATTCAGACAGAAAGGACTTATAAATTTTACTTTTTTTTACTGTGTCTTCATTTTTGTTGTTTTGATTTACTGCGTGGAGCTGTTTTAATATGTATTGACTGTCTGCAGAGATCTTTGCTGACCCAGCTCTTTACGATGATGCAGTGCTGAAGAAAGCCAGCGAGTTCTTCTTTATGAGCTCTGACACATTAATTAGCAAAATGGACTAAAAAGCTTTCCGATTTCTATTTTAATTTCTTATATTCTCCAACACCTGTCTATAGAGCTGTAAAACAGGCAAGTCTGTAAAAGTAATGGTTGGCAGTAAGTCCAGACCTTTCCTGAGACAAGTGTATCAATTAATGAGCAAATACTCGTTAACAATCTAGGGGATGTCTCTACATGAGGTATGTTGCAGCCAATAAGTGTGTTGATGTCTTAACGCATTTTACTGATGAAGAAGTTGAAGCTCAGGGCATTTCAGGACTTGTTCTCTCAGCTGTTAACTAGTGGGTTTAGGATATGAATCCAGATACTATATGCTTTTGTGGCATTTCATTTTCCACCAGAATGGACCTAATACTTCACACTCCCAGGAATGGAGAAGAATATAAGAGTGAGACAAAGTTCTAGTTGGAAGACATGATACACGCATCAAGAGATCCCATGAATTCTTACTTAGCTTTTATAGCCTCAGCCACCCAAACAAGGAACACAATGGGAATAATTTCTCTTGCAAACTGCTGTAATTCTGTGAGCAGGAAAAGGACATCTGATCATTCTTCCCTTTGTTTCCCTGAATGCATGTGTACACATATATATTTGTATGAGTGTGTGGGCTAAGTTGAGAGATGTATGACAGAAAAATACATGTGATGTACATGTGTTATATATAAATTATAGCAAATGTGCATGTGATGTATATCCTCATGGCAAAGGCTAAGGTATAATATGCAAGTTCCTAACCTGGCAGACCTTCCATTCTGTCCTAAATGCATCATGGGTAAACTTCAAATCTAGAATGTCCATATGTAGCCAAAGTAATTTCTGAATCATTGCAAGGGAATAGAGCTCTTAAAAACATGAGATGATTGGGTAGTCACTTTTATACAAGAGCAATGAGTTATTAAATGACATTTCATAAATTTTGTTGAGTCTTAGTATTTCATATTTTATGGGATATCTAAATTAAAATATGCATTTAACGTTTGGAACACCAACCATGGTCATTTTTTCATATTTGAGTCTTCTAATATTGCAGCGGTTCTCAACCTGTGGGTTGAGACCCCTTTGGCGGTCAAATGACCCTTTCACAGGGGTTGCCTAAGGCCATCCTGCATATCAGATATTTACATTATGATTCATAACAGTAGCAACATTACAGTTATGAAGTAGCAACGAAAATAATTTTATGGTTGGGTCACAACATGAGGAACTGTATTTAAAGGGCCAGAAGGTTGAGAACCACTGTAATATTGGATTGCTGTTTTTCATGGCTTTTTATTATTATTGTTGATGAGGAAGTAAAATCTTGGAGTCAGTGGGTTAGGGGAATTAGTTCAAGTCAATGGAATTGACCTCTGTTTCTTTCCTTATCAATTGGTTAAGGTAACATTGCATGATTATCTATTTGGACAAATATCTTTATTGGGTACTTTGAAAGCTTTTGTCACTTGTTATGTTGGATAAATATAGCTTTAGACACAAGAAATTTATACATTTCTTATATGTTCCAGCTTTGCTTTACATTTTCATGGGCTTCAGGAAGTTATCATACAAAATTAGCAATATGTCTAAGGTTCTTCTTGTACAAGCTTGATTATGAAGCAACCATGTATTTTCTATGTTGCGAAGGTTACCAAACACTCTAGTCGCTAAAATTCAATGAATCAAATTGAATTAGAAAAATATGTGTCAGTCTTTTTATAAATGAGATGAGATTCTTCACTACTTAAATAGGGTGTATGTGTGTGCACCGCTAAATTTCATGAGGAAATAGAGACTATATTTTTTTTACAAATCAAATTTCAAAATTAATTACTTCAGTTCCACTCATGTTTATTAAATGCCCACTCTGCGACAGGTACTGTATTAAATGTTGGAGATACAAAGTGACATAAAGCATGATATCTGCTTTAGAAAAAAATGTTTATAAAGTGGTAGAGGAAAAGACATACCTAATTAAATATTCAGTGCCTTCCTGTTAAAGGGGCAGTGCAGTGAGACATCCAACAGAGGAAATAGTGCTTGGTTGTGCTTGGGCTTGAGGATCGGTTCCCAGGTTTCAGAAAGGAAATGCTGCCAGAGCAGGATCTTAAAGATGAATAAAAGTTTGAGAAATAGAAAAGGTTGATGAGCCACCACATTTCAGGCATATGGAAGGTTATCAAAACATGAAGCATCATGTTATGTTCAAGAAACTATAAACAATTCATTGTGTTGGGAAAGCAAAGTAAAGAATAAGAAGGATCAAGTAGGGAGATGTGAGATCATGGGGAACTCCTACCAAATGAACAAAAACAAACCAAAAAGAGCAAGGGAAATAGTCAAGAGACCATTGCAATAGTTCAGATAAGAGATTATGTAGGGCCCTGGCTGCTGTGACTCAGTTGGTTGGGTGTTGTCCTGTGCACCAGGAGGTTGCTGGTTCGATTCCCAGTCAAGGGCACATGCCCCAGTTGCAGCCTCGATCCCCAGTAGAGGGTGTGCAGGAGGCAGCTGATGGATGTTATGCTCTTAGATCAATGTTTCTCTCTCTTTCTCTCCCTTTCCTTTCCTTTCTATCTAAAGATCAATAAACTGTTTTTTAACAGCTACTATATCAGCATACATTTAATGGATTAGCAAGGGGAATGGAAATAAAAACTTGAGGATTTCTTAAAATTAAACTTAGTAAGTGGAGAAGAGGATCCAAGTTTATTCTCAGTGTATCAGTCAGCTTTTCCTACAACTATGCTGCATAATAAAGCAGTAAACATTCATTCCTTGATCATGTATCTTCATGTAGGTTGGGATTTGCTGATCTCAGAAGTGTTTGCTTGAGCTTAGCCCCAACCTACAGTTTAGGTCCAGGTTTTTTGCATGTGTCTTTTATCCTCCTTGGGCCAATGGTTTGCTAAGGCATGCACTTTTGCTAACAAGGGTGATAGATGGAAATGGGGTAGATAAAGAGGTGGGTCAAACTATAGGGAAAGTGTTGGGGATGCGTGTGGGTATGGATACATTTGTAGATTGAAGAGGTGAGAAATTAAGGACATTAATTGTCTCAGTTTTCTTGATAATGATGAAGTCTGTGCATAATGGGATTATATGATTAGCCAAGAAAATAATAAACATTATAGGTGATAGGTAACTCATGATGGGTTATGTTTACATCATTGAAGCAAAATTGGATGGGAAACTAAAAAACTACTTTTATGCCTATACACACATACATGCACACTACATTCAAGGGTTGGGTTTACAGATAGGCTATATAGTTTTTCCCTGAACTAAAATTTTATCTCTTGCAGCTATATTTTCAATGATCTATTTATGTTGGAATTGCAGGATGTTAGGACTACATGGAGCATTATATGTCTCTAGTATAATCAGCTTGTTTTAGAGGCCTGGGGAGGGCAAGCCATCCTGGTCCCTGAGAGAACTGAGGCTCATCTTTCCTTGAGGCTTCTCCCATTAAAAGCCTCCAGAATTGAATAAGCTACTATCAACAAAAGTCCATGTTTTATTCAAAGTTCATACTATAGACTTAGTAACAGTCTGTATTTATTTATAGTGACTATTATACTTTTTACTTTTATAATGGTGTTCTATATTTCTTTTTCCCCCCATAAATATAAATGGACAAAACAAACTATTTTATTTTACTCTGAGTTCCAGTGGACCTTTGTTGATGTGGAGTATTTTGGGACATATTTTTCTCTGTCCCCCTATAAATTAGTATTTACATTACAAAATTATCATTAACAAAATTATTTAATATCCTTTCCCATTATTCAGAATTTGACAGTTTATCTTTGAAGATAAAATTTACTATGCTTGAGAGTGCACTGACTTAGAAAATTTATAGGTTCTAAGTATTTTTTAATTATTTAAACAGGTAAAAATAATTTGATAAAGAGGAGAACATATTTCTATATATGTCAACTTTTTTCAAACATGGCTGACTCTCAAACTTTGCCATCCATGGGGAATATGTGTCTTGTATGTTTGGAAAACAGTGGTTTGGAACTGACAATTCTAATAGTGTTTCTAAATGCCAGAGTGAACATCTGCAGTGGAAAATGTTATTAAAGGATGACACGATGGCTGGTGATACAAACTGGATGCTTGACATCAGAACTTTACTGTAGGTGAAGCTTTCTGTATCCAACCTTGAATTTTCTCTGAAACTGCAGAGGAACAGCGATACGGAGTGACTTAAAGATGACTCCGAGATGCCATCATCAGTCAGAATATTATTGCATGAACTTAGATACACCAGGGGTAAAAGCAAATCACATTCTCAAAAACATAGTCACTATAAAATGTAACCTACAGTCTGAGCACCAGTTCTCTCTTCTTTCCTTTGTATTTAGCTTTAGGATGTCTTCAGCCAGCTTTTTGCAATGAGAATATTTCAATAAAATCATTGGACTCTAACCTGCTAGCTGTAAATAATGCAGCCCTTATCAAGAGTAAACTTGGGAAGAGGTAGAAAGCTGTTTAGTTCCTACCTGATTATTTTAGAAAGGTTTACATTGAGACCTAGAATTAAAAATCACACCTCTAAGGGAGGTATTTCATGTGCAAATTTGTTGTGGAATCAAAAACGAAGACACTTTGATTCCAATGACCTAGTCAGGTTATTCCTTATCTGCTTATAAGACCTTTCATTTTGAACTTCTATGGAAAATGTGGTTGCCAGTGTTAACTGAGTGGTAATTTAGCCACCCCAGCAATGGTTATAGCTCTGAAGTTTTCTGAGCTAAAAATTAGCCAACACATGGAAGGACAGGTTTCAAATCCAACCTGGGAAATCTGATAATGAGCTCTTGCATAATAGATACCCAATCTATTTTGAATAATCTAAATTATATCATAGCCTAACTATTGTTTGTAATATCTGAGAAGGGTATAATATTGCCAACTAATAATGGGAAATATTCTACATTATCTACTTTGATAATTTTAGTTTACTTTATATTAGATGCATTTATGTCTGTGAGTATATATACAGACATGAACTTCATAAGTGAGTACCGTTTGGGGGGTGGGGGGAGCAGATAGAAGGGACTTATTAAAAGATATGTATATTTCTAGAAGAGTGTTGTCTACTTACAAACTCTTAGTTTCCGTATTTATCTCCAGGGATAAATTTCAGTATCTTTAAGTCATTCCAGGCCCTCATCACCTTGACATGACCTGTCCTTTCAGCCTTATCTCTTGCCATTAACACCCTCCACTCCACCCACCAGCCTCATCCCACATGTTCCCATCTCACAGAGCTATTCACCTGGTGCTGTCTGACCATGTGTTGGTCTTTCATTCTCAGAACCCCAGCTGAACTCTTCGAAGGCCTCCCTCCCCGAGAAACCTTCCCCAGCTCTGTCTCTCGAGGCTCTTTTCTGGTGTGTCGCCTTGTTTAACTTCAGGTATCTCTAGGCTCCATTTTTATACTTTTTATCTTGTCTCAGCTTCTCTTGCCCAAACTCACAGCTTTGCCTCAGAGGCAGCCAGCCCGTGATATCCCCCTCAGGCTGCTTTTCAAGCTCCTTTGATCCGTAGTCATGGCTCCTTACACCATCAATAATCCCAAGGCCCACTTTTCCACATACAGGCCGGAGAGCTCTGTTATCTGCTGCATAAAGGGGAGGAGTCAGTACCTCCTTTCTTAAGCCAATATTTCTTGAGCACCTACCTTGTGTCAGACACTACACCAGATACTACTACACATATTAAGTTCTATGGAATATGGATTCTGCCCCCAAAGTGCTCACAGCTTAGTAGCAGCAATAGGAATGCAAACAGTGGAAATACCACGTGCTTATATATAAATGCAACCACATAGAAAAATGAACAGTGGTCACCTTTACTGAGGAAGAAGTTGGCGTTTGGCGTTCAAGGGGGACTTCTGCTTTATCTATAGTATTTGAATTTTAACATTGAGACTATATTTATGTACCTATTGGGTAATGAAAAAACGTATGGATCTTTATAAATGAAAACATTTTAAACATTGTGCAACTTCACATGCTGAATGTAGTAACAGAAATGGTATACAAATGTGAGGATTTAGCATGGGGCTGGCACAGAGATGTACAGAAGAACCACAGGAAAAGGGATAATTTGGGAAGAGGTGAGAAGCCGAATCCCTGGGTCATACTGGAAACCTATTTGGGGCCCAAAGGTATTTCAGGGAGGAGGAATGGAGAGGGGACTAACCATGAGCAACCTCATTTATGGGTTGCTAGAAACATGAAAAACATGTTTGGGGAATTTTGAAATCCCCTGTCAATTTTTGGAATCCCAGAAGTCAAGAACTCAGTCTTTGTTATTATTTGGTAAGGCACCCACATCATGCTGTGTATAAAAATGTTCCTTTTACAGGTTCCTGATGCCCAACTGTGTCTAATAAAAGCAGAGTTATAATAGGACTAATAATGAATATGTAAACATTAAAGAGAAAGCTTAAAACAACCTAGATTACTTCTTGCTGAAATGTGAATTCATTCCCACACTATTGATAATTAGAAACCACACACCCACACAAAACAACTTTCAAATTATACCCCATCAAAACAAAACGAAGCTGTTCAGAGTTACCTTTTGAAGAAAAACCCTTTTATTAACCAAAGTTAAAAATATGCCTGCCTTTTTAAACCAGGCAAAGTGCAACTGCAAAAAGAAAAAAGAAAAAAATGGGGGAGGAAGCAGATAGCTGTGTGTGTTTTTTTAATTCAATATATTTATTAACTCACATAACAAAAAAAATTTGGTGTAAGGTCATCAGAGAGTTAATTCAATGGCTCAACAATTACTTCAAAGACCCTGTTTCTTTCCACTTTTCAGTGTGTTTATTATTATTATTTTAAAATATATTTTTATTGATTTCAGAGAGAGAGAGGGAGAGGGAAAGAGAAAGAGAGAGAGAAACATCAATGATTAGAGAGCGGCCTCCTGCATGCGTCAGGAGCAGATAGTTTTGTAGAATATCATGAAATGCCATCGGGGAGTTGTTGGAGGTATTTATAAACACTGGTGATGGAGGCTTTTTATTTGCTAACATACATAAGAGAAAAAAAAAATGGCTACAAATGGCTACTATTGGTTAGTTTAGTCACCTAGTGTCCAAGAAATGTTTTAAGTGATGTAAATGGGCAAACACTTTTTATTCTTAAAAAGTATTTATCTGTATTAATGTATATTAGTACAATACTGTTTTTCCATGTATAGTAGTGCTACATGGTTTTTGGTTGTTGTTTTTAAAGAACTTTAAATTTTGTTTTTCGATTACAGTTTACACCCAACATTATTTTGTATTGGTTTCAGGTGTACCATGTAGTGGGCAGGCAATCACATACTTTCCAACATGTTAACCCTGATATTTCCAGTACCCACCTGGCACCATACACAGTTATACAGTATTAGTGACTCTATTCCCTATGCTGTACTCTACATCCCCATGACTGTTTTGTAACTAAAATCTGTATTTCTCAACCCCTTTGCCTTTTTCACCCAGTCCCTCAAACCTCCTCCCCTCTGGCAACCATCAGTCTGTTTCCTGTGTCTCTGAGTCTATTTCAATTTTGTTTGTTCTTTTATTTTGTTCTTTGGATTCCACATATAAGTGGAACCATATGGTATTTGTTTTTCTCTGTCTGATTTATTTCATTTAGCATAGTACCCTCTAGGTCTATCCATACTTTCACAAATCTATACTTTCACTTATCATCTAACTCCAATTTGGTGTCTAAATCGCTTTCATGTTTCTTTTGACCCTCATTTGTGGTGACTTTTTCTTTTAATGAATTTGGTAATTGATGTTTAGGATGTCCTATTTGGTTGGACTTAATGTGTGAGGATCTTGGAGAGCCTGATTTATATATGCTTTTCTCCAGAGAAGATTTAGTTTTGCTTCTTTATGGTACTAGGATCACTTTCATAGAATTTCTCGACTGCTTAATTAATTGAGAGAAAATAAATTTGAATTAATAATTCTAAGAGGACATTGAAAATTCTTAAATTTCAATGGTTGAAAATTCTCAAAAGTAAAAGGTTACTTAAAAAAATATATTATTGTTATGTTCCCTATCTAAAGCAAGAGTAAAGGCATACTGTCTTGGACTCCCTTTGCTGAGGAAACTGTATTCAGGGGATAAGGTTTTCAGCCCACCCTTCCACTAAGGTTGTAGGTCTTCTTTAAAAATATATATTTTTTTATTGATTTCAGAGAGGAAGGAGAGAGAGATAGAAATATCAGTAATGAGAGAGAATCATTGATTGACTGCCTCTTGTACTAACAGGGATCAAGCCCGCAATCCAGGCATGTGCCCCGACTGGGAATCGAGCCATGACCTCCTGGTTTATAGGTCGACACTCAACCATTGAGCCAGTGTAGCCAGGCTGTTGTAAGTCTTCTTGAGGGTCATCACTGTAACTCTCAAGTATATTTGAGTTTGTGTACCTCCAAGATACCATCATCACTCCACCTCCCCAAGCTCCAGATACCTAGTATCAGCATTTACCTAAGGGGCGATCTCAACCTGTTAAGTTTGGTTGCTTAGCATTATTCATGCTTGATTTTTTATTTGTTTATTTTCTGTTTGTCAAAGGACTTTGCTTAAGGATTTCCCTTAATTTCCTTTGAGCTAAGCAGTGCATTTAAATGTGTATTTGTTTCAATGTATCCAAGAACTATTTGTATTTTTATCACCAGGGTTTTGAAAATTGATGCATTACTGGAAGCAGAAGTCTAGAGTCCAGAAATTGTTTGCTGAATGACTGACTGACTGAATGAATGAATGGTTAGTCTTTGTCTATGGCTGAATTCAAATAAACCATTGGGTCCAATGCGGGTTAAAGCACACATTAAGCCAGGTTTTATCTCACTGGGTCTGGATTACTTTTGACAAGACAAACCAATTTAAGACATTCCATTGAAATCTGTGGAAAGCCACATGACATGGGAACAAAGTGGGGGATGATGTCCATAATATGCTGAGAAAGTTTGAAATGGAAAATTCTCTTTAATAAGAAACCACACAATAAAAGGTTCTGGTTATATTTGTAGTTACGAGCTATGGTTTATTACCCTTTCTAGAGATTCTTATACTGAAACATTATTATAGGAAGAAATAAAATAGGGTTCACAAAGGAGCTTTTACCAGATTACAATGTGCCCTGTTGTAAAGTGGGAAAGAAGAGGCATATCTGGCTATTGTCGCTGCTTATGTGGGCCTTGGATCAGATACTAAGCAGAATTCTTTCTGAACCTCTGGAATGCCCTTCAGACTGAATTCCTAGTCATGACCACACCCGAAGAGTAATGCAAGAGGAGGCTCTTTGATGGGTCCTTTAGGTACTAAAACAAATCAAAACCAGTCCTGTTCATTCTTACAAAGCTGACCTCCCCTGTGTTCTTCTTGAACCACATAGTACTCTTTAGTTTTTCATCTTTCTGAAGACCAGAAATTGATGCTTTATAGAATTTTATGTAACTTTTCAATTAGGTAAGACTCATGTTACCATAGTGTGGAGATGAGCTTGGCCAAGGGGATGACATGAGACTTTGGATGAAGTCTCAGCTCAGAGTCATGGTTCTGAAGAGCTGTCTCTGCTGCTGGAGTCTACAGGGACTCAGGAAACCCTTAAGATATTAGCTGGGTCAGCTTCAGTAAAACAGATGACGTGCTAGTTGCTATTGTGGCTGCAGAAATTAGTAAACTTTTATTTTTCTTCTTCTTCCTCTGTGTGTTCTCATCCTTTGTTTCTATGAATGAGAATTTCTGGGCATGGCAGCCAGGACTGGCATTGCACACACCATACCCTGGGCTCCAAAGAGGTCGTGAATTTGGATCTTTTCCCAGATTATACATCTGCCCCTCTAGCTTGCATTTCAGAGCATATGGCTGTGGCAGAGGGGGCAGATGAGAAATGGCCTCTGCAGTGCTTTCGAAGTGTAAGAGAGAGGACACTCCTTATGGTCTGGTCATGAAGTTGCTACTTGAGTATTAATAGGGTATGGGTAAAACTGTTTGCTTGCGCATTGTCTTCAGTAAATTAAAATGCGTGCAGTCATGGAAACCAATGAGTGTACTGCCTAATAGGAGTATAGAACATGAAAAATCCTGACCTCTGTTGTTAAGGAACTTAGAAGTCACTCAAAATGACTATAGCAACACCTACAAGGAGAAAAAAATGAGAATAGTTCATTTATTGCTTTAAATTGTATTGATTTTTCAAGTGCTGACATATAATTTTTCCTTAACATTTTATTTCTATATGCAAATACTTATGGAGTAGTTAGCTCAGCCATTAGGGCTTCTTTTAAAATTATAAAAATTTAAGATTCTAGGAACTATGTATAGAATGCTACCAAATGGCAACATAGGGCAAGGTTGAGACCCAAGGTTACTGTCTAGCTGCTGAGAGGGTAATGCTTTATGGGCCTGGAGAAATATCAAGAGTAAGAACACATGAAGGAAAAGAGACGTATTTTACAAAAGAAGATGTATCGTTCCTTATCCTAAGCTAATCTGTCACTTGTGTTCTGGTTCCACTCCCAACTGTTTCTTCCAAGGCTTTCTTCAATCAATTCACAGCTTTTCCTCTATTACTTCTGTTAGAGAGAATTGGATAGAATTTCTATAAAAGGGTGTATAAAAAGAGTGTGTAGGACTCGACAATTTCTCATCTTTGGGGACAAGAGATAAGGGGACCCAAAGCTTCCCTGAGACTGTTAGGCTGGAAGACCAGCAGAAAGGCGATACCTTTAATAGAAAAAGATAAACCATGAAGAAAGGCCAAGTTATGAGGAAGAAGTATCTACACTAATAAAAGACAAACATGCAAATTGACTATACCTTCGCTATGCCTTAAGCCATGCCCACCAGCCAATCAAATAACTATTGCAAATTAACCCAACCAAGATGGCAGCCGGCAGCCACGGAGCTGGAGCAAGCAGGAGGCTTGGTTGCCCCAGTGATGGAAGAAGCCAAGCTTTCTGCCCACCCTGGCCTGCTCTGAGCTCCACTCAAGGCTACAAAGTTTCAATTATAGAAGGTAAATAAATCCCAGAATAAAAAAAAAAGATAAAAAGGAGAGGCTGGGAGCTTCCATCGCCAGGGGGCTTAGTCAGCCTGAAAACGGCCCTCAGCCCCTCACCCAGACTGGCCAGGCACCCCAGTGGGGACCCCCCCCACTCTAAAGGGGGTGTGGCCAGCCTGAAACGCCATCAGCCCCTCACCCAGGCTGGCCAAACCTCCATGGGGTGAGGGTCCCCACTGGGGGGGGGGGGGTTGACCAGCCTGCAAACAGCCATCAGCCCCTCACCCAGGCTAGCCAGGCACCTCAGTGGGACCCCCACCCTGATCCAGGACACCCTTCAGGGCAAACCAGCCGGCCCCCACCTGTGCACCAGGCCTCTATCCTATATAATAAAAGGGTAATATGCAAATTGACCCTAACAGCAGAACAACTGGGAATGACTGGTCACTATGACACACACTGACCACCAGGGGGCAGATGCTCAATGCAGGGGCTGCCCCCTGGTGGTCAGTGCACTCCCACAGGGGGAGCTCTGCTAAGCCACAAGCTAGGCTGATGGCTGCCAGCACAGTGGTGGTGGCGGGAGCCTCTCCCGCCTCCTCAGCAGCACCAAGCATGTCCGACTGCAGCTTAGGTCTGTTCCCTGCTGGTAAGTGGACATCCCCCGAGGGCTGCCAGGCTACCAGAAGGATGTCTGACTGCCAGCTTGGGCCCGATCCCCCAGGGAACAGGCCTAAGCCAGCAGGTGGACATCCTCCGAGGAGTCCCAGACTGCAAGAGGGCATAGGCCAGGCTGAGGGACACCCCGCCCCCCAAGTGCATAAATTTTTGTGCACTGGGCCTCTAGTCTACACTAATAAAAGAGAAACATGGTAATTAGCGTAAGACCGCTACCCTTCCCATTGGCTAATCAGCATATCCTTATGCAAATCAACTGCCAATTAAGATGGCGGTTAACCGCCAACAAAAATGGCAGCTAATTTGCATACAGGAGGCGAAAGGGGAAGGACTGAAAAATGGTGATCGGCAACCCAGGTGGCAGGTAAGAGCTAGGGGATGGGCAAAAGCCGCCTTCCCCCACCCCCCAGCCGGTGATCGTTATTGGAAAACCGGGCGGCAACCCCGGACCCCACTGGCCTGCGCGGAGTGATCCCATTGGCGATTGGAGGGCGGGAGGGCCCGGGCGCAGGCCAGGCAGCAACCCCGGACCCCACTGGGGCCGGGGTTGCCAGCTGGCCTGCACGGATCCCCATGGTGATTGGAGGGTGGGAGGGCCCGGGCGCAGGCCAGGCGGCAACCCCGGACCCCACTGGGGCCGGGGTTGCTGGCTGGCCTTCGCCCAGGATCGCCATGGCATCGGAGGGTGGGAGGGCCCGGGCGCAGGGTCCGGGGTCCAGGGGCCCTCTGCCGGGCGTACAGCACTGCCTCCTGGCTGATTCAGGGCCCCAGCAGCCCCAGTGCCAAGGTGGTGGGCCTTGGGGCTGCTGGGTACAGGCCCCCCGCTGCGCGGAGTGATCCCCTTGGCAATCGGAGAGTGGGAGCGCCCGGGCCCTCCCACCCTCCGCAGCGGGGGGCCTGTACCCAGCAGTGACTACAGAGGGAGAGGCCTGTACCCATGTTCTTTGTTCTGAGTGTCAAAGACCCGCAGCCCCAAGCCCCGCCATCAAGATGCTGGGGCTGTTGGGGGTATCAGAGACACAAACCTGCAGGCGCGGCACACAGCAGACCCAAGGCCTTCGTGGCAGCACTAAGGAGCAGCAAGCCGAATGGTAGGAAGCAGCAAGCAGGTGGGCAGTAACGAGGGAGGGGTCCCGGACTGCAAGAGGGCACATGCTGGGCTAAGGGACCCCCATCCATCCCCAGTGCACGAATTTCGTGCACCGGGCCTCTAGTCTATATAATAAAAGCCTAAGTGACCAAATGGTGGAACAACCAGAACAACTGGTGGAACACTCAACGCAGGAGCTGCCCCCTGGTGGTTAGTGAGCTCCCACAGGGCGAGTGCCGCTCAGCCAGAAGCCAGACTCAAGGCTGGCGAGTGCAGCAATGGTGGCAGGAGTCTCTCCTGCCTCCACAGCAGCGCAAAGGAGCAGCGAGCCAAGCGGTGAGCTGCAGTGTCAGGCAGGTGGTAAGGAGCGAGGGGACTGGCCTGCGAGACGGATATCAACCTGAGTGAGCCTAAGCTGGCAGGCGGACATCCCTAGAGAGGTCCTGGACTGCAAGAGGGTGCAGGCCAGGCTGAAGTACCCCTTCCTCCCTCTTCACCCATTACCCCCCGCCCCCATTTGAAAATATGATTCTGAAACTCAAGAGACAGGTCAAGGTTAGCAATATAGATTTAGAAGTCATCTGCATAGAGCTGATAGTTGGATCTTGGTTTTGTCCACATGATTGCACAGATTAAATTAAGTAATAATTCTTTAAAAGAGTTAGCAGCCATTAATTGATTTGGCTAACTAGCAGCCTAAGATGAAGACAAAGGCAGTTACTAGAGTTAATGATCAATCTCATCTTTGTTATTATCATGTTCAGTGGCTTGAAAGGACTAGAATTTGTCTCTGAAAATTAGCAGCTGTATGGGAAGGCAAAATTTCTAGCAGTTAAAAATTCGATACCAAGTTAAATCAATTTATATATTTATATTCATAAGGCATCTTAAACATCCAAATGTGATTTTTGTTTTTATATATTAGTGGGATATGACTGCATAGAAGTCATTATGCAATGAAATTGGCACTGATTTTGCCAATATAGTCTTGTGTTTTCTCTTAAGATGTAATTATATGCTTGTTTATTATATTAGTTGTCTGTTTTGATCAACTGACAAAAGTCAGCTTCTAACATATTTCCACTTAGTAAAAGTAAATGTTGAACAAATGATGATATGTTCTTCCTAAAGTATGTAGTGTTATAAATATACTGTTTTCTCTCTCTCTCTTTTTTCCCCCCAGTTTTCATATTTGGAGGTTAATAGATAAGTTTTCTTGTTATTTAAAAATACCTTTTTTACATGCATAAAAGGCACAGCTTTGCAATGAGTGATGTCTTTGTAGCTATTGTAAATTGGTAATTCACATTACACACATATATACTACAATATTTTCATTTGCATACTCTTATGCCATGTTTACTGGTATTCATGCTGAAGTTGTCACAAAAATTGCTCTGTCCTCAGAACAAGCAGGAAAAATATAACATCAAAACTAGATGGAGGAAGCACCAATAGCTTACTCTGAGATAAATTAACATTTGTAGGCCTAGAAAAAGGAAAGACATCCAAGAATAAGTATAAAATGCCTATTTACATTTGACCTTTGGGGGCACTGGGGTGGTTAATAGAATAGGTGCATTTTCAAGATTGAACATCTGAGCATTAATCTCTAAATGGTAGTAACAATCTGGAACATTTACTTTTGAAATTAATGTGAAGGGTTCTGCAGCTTCTTTTTCTGCATTGAGTTTTGACATGTTGCTGTCATCACAACATTGGTTGTTTGTTTGGTTTTTTTACCTGCAAATGGCATAAGTTCCTATACGGTGGGTTAGGGTGGAGTCTCAGGTGCTTTTTGACATGCCACCGAAATTGAGACTTCACTGAAAAGATAGCCACTGCAGTGTAGTCATGTCTATATCACTTTGCATTGTTTTGGTCTCAAAAAGGAAAAAAAAAAAATCTTCTAGGGAAACATTGGTAACAAGGGCTATAATTTTATTTTTAAACTAATATCCAGTGATCTTTTGAACACTTGATACTTATTAATTGCATTAGGTGCAAATCATATGCTAATAAATAAAATTAAGACATATTCAAATCTTTGGATTTTCCAGATGTGAATTTTACCAGGTATGTATTTATTAAATTAAACAGGCTATCCCCAAGTGCTTAGAAATCTTCTGTTGATATAGATTTTTATCATCTTGAGACTTTGCCAGTGATAGAAAACGTAAATCTTCAGAGAAGGGCTTTTTGATTTTTACTAAAAGTAGCTTGCACATCCTGTAAGACATCAATCACAAGACGTATTAGGAACATCATACTAAAATATTAAAATGTTTCTTATGCTAAGATTATACCACTCTATCCTGAAAATACATAGCTTCTTATCTGAATATGCTCTGCCTTTTAGACTTCCATTTCAAGGAAGGAAAAGTACTTTTTGATTAAATATCTATTGATTTACTGTCTCCCAGGCTCACCAAATAGAGTTCATCTAAGACTAAAATGCAGTTACCTCCAGAATAAATTTTGGCAGCTGAAATGGAATTTGGCAACTGTTTAACTGGACAGAGAAAATTCACTGAATTTAGAACAAGAAGTCAAGTGGACACTATTTTATCTATTCAGGATGCAGTGGTATTTTAAGGAGGGATAATATTAAGATGGCAACACAATAAAATAAATGAAAATGAATTTAATTTTGTAGTTTAAAACCCCATGCAACATTATAGGTCAAGAATACAGTTATTGCCCGGCTGGCATGGCTCAATGGTTAAGCATTGACCTATGAACCAGGAGGTCACAATTAGATTCCCAGTCAGGGTACGTACCCAGGTTGTGGGCTTGATCCCCAGTAGTGGGCATGCAGGAGGCAGCCGATCAAGGATTCTCTCTCATCATTGATGTTTCTATCTCTCTCTCCCTCTCCCTTCCTCTCTAAAATCAATGAAAATATATGTTTAAAAAATACAGTTATTGGACCTTTATTGGGACCATAAGCAACTTGTTGCTTAGTAATTTCCCTGCAGGAACACTTACTTACAACCAGCACTGAGAGTTAATACATGGCAAGTACTTAGCATGGTACCTAGAATACAGTAAGTTTCCAATAAATGTTAGCAGTTGATGGTTTTGTTGCTATTTTCTCCCTCTGACTAATTTCAAGAAGCATGATTTTGGCTCACCTAGATTTTGAATTCCAGATCCTATTATTTTGGCAATAAAAGGATTCTTTTCAATACCTTGCCCTATTTCATTCTCACTAAGAGGAAGAGATTGGTGATGGTGGTGGTCTCCTGGCAGACATCTTGCACACATGGTTTTTAGAGTCAGGGTGAAGGCATATTAGTGATTTTTAGTGAGACGTGCCACTTTTCAGGCTTATTCTTGAATTCTCCTTACAGTCAGGGCTATTAAAGGCATTGTCAACAAAAAGAACCCCATCCTCAATCTTAATGACACTAAAGAAGAAGAAAAAAATGGCATTTCCCCTACAAGATTTAGAAAATCTAAATCCAGGGTGTGTGCATGTTTACTAAAATCTAAGGTAATTGAACTCATTTTGAAATTTTAATAATGCATACCTTTAATTTTCAAAGGTGATCATTTACTCTGAGCTCTCCTTTTTCTTACTTTTCTTTTGTAGTCCCAGTAGTAGTTTCCCATTTTAGGCAACATTGATAACAGAACTCTTTTAATATTTATACATCCATGCAAATTATGGCATCAAGTAGCAATACTGGATTTCTTGCTGTGTCGTGATATTGCATGAGATACTGTGAAGATCCGAGCAAAGTAAAAGGAATGGAAGTGAATACGTTTTCAGGGAAGGTAAGCATATGAGACAATGAAGAGCAAGTGGCTTGTAAATACTGAACTCTGGCAGTAGAAAGTGCACAGATTGTGTGACACAGACAATAGGGCAACGGGGGCTTCGAGATGGGTGAGATCAGTATTCATCAAGAAGGGATTTGGCCTGAGCTTTGAAGGACTGGTTTGGATCACTGTAGAAGAGAGGGGGGAGGCATTCAGGACAGCAGGGAAAGCAAAAGCAAGCTCCGAAGCAGAAATGTCATGCAAATGTCATAGTATGCCCTAATTTTAATGATTCTGCAGTCCTAGGAGGTGACTTTGATCTCATTGTAATTTCTATCAGCAGAAAAAGATTCCAGTGTAATAGCTGGCTTCATTTAGAGATAGGAAGATTGAATACATACATAGGAAGATTAAATACTGAATACATACATTTTAGAAATAATAACAGCAAATAGAAATATGAAAAAGCTGGGATTTTAGTTTCTAGCTTTCCTAAGCATATTCTGTAGCCCAGGGCTTATTTTTAAGAAGACAGAATTCTTAGGGCACCATAAAGTAACTCAAACACTCAAGAAAACGAATCTAATCTCTAAAGTAGAGGAAGGATGTTTTTCTTAATACTCTAATAAAAAAGGCTGCCACCATATTTTATATGGCACCAATTCTGTTGGTTATTAATCAAACTCTTTTAAGGCTAAACTTCAGGCTTGCTCTCAGCCCAGGGCCTTTCGTGAGTGTGCCCTGGCGAACATAACCATCATTCAACTCCTTGCCTTCGCCGGTGAGAAAGAATGCTGACACCGAAATGTTTTAGAGGCAACTGCAAGGACTCGTTAATACTGTGCCAAAGTAGGAACTGCTGATCATCAGGGATTTGATCACCAAGTAAATTAGAGCTTGTGCATCACCATGTCTGTGACAAACACACATTAGTAAAAGTAAATAAGCATGAAGACAGACCGATTAAGTTCTGCTTATATAATTGGTTCTTGAAAACACTTTATTCCAATATATTAGGGGAAAAATGAGCATCCACTTGCAAATCAAAGTGGCTCTGTTGTATCGCTGAACAGGAGAATTGTTCGAGTTTTGTAGTGAAAGATTCTGGCAGAAGCTGGTATTGATTCAGATTACTGGTCAGCACTCTGAAGATGCTGTACTTTTCTGGGTGTTAAAGATCCACTGGGAAAATAAGAGAAAGAAAATTGAGTTTCAAGTATATCAAAGCATTTTATTTGAAACGAAGTGGAAAGAACCTCGTGTTCTAATGTTACTAGTATTCTGAGGCAGTAATTTGTGGATAAAAAGTAGACATACAGGTCTGCAAGCAGTATTTTAAAATTTTACTTCTGTGGAAACTTGGCTTGGGCTGGTGAACACACAACACAATATACAGATGATATGTTATAGAATTGTACACCTGAAACCTATATAATTTTATTGACCAATGTCACCCCAATAAGTTCAATAAAAATGAAAATAATAAATAATAAATAAAAAGAAAATTAGAAAAAAATAATTTTACTTCTGAGATATTCAACCAGTCAAAAATAAGTTAAAAAATATAAAACAAAGAATAATTTTGAGGAAAATAGCAGAGGTTTGGCAAAAGAGGAGACTTTTTAACTCTTTGGGGAAATTTTTGAAATGAGTGAAGATTTTCATGTGTCCATGAGAATCAGGACAAGAAATCATATCATTCTAATAATCTCATTAATGAACTAAGAAATTGCCTTAGAAATTACTTCAAGTGTGGACTGGCACTTCTCGAAAGAAGAAAAGATAATGTAAGAAAATGTAATATTCTTATATAATAAAGGCACACTCAAGTACAATTTCCCAAGCAAGTGGCTCACCCTATGAATAAAATTAGTATAAGTCATTCAGTTTCAGAAAACTGTGAGGTTTAAAGAGTGGATATTATTTTATAGAGGAGGAAACTGAGATGTTGATGTAAATGGTAAGGGACAGTGTCTAGATCTGAACCTAAGTCACTTTAAAAGTCATTTTAAAATACCTAAATCATTCAAAACTTTTAGGATTTCGCATTTGTCTTCAGATAAACAGGATAGATAAATTTCCACCCAAATAGAAAAAATATATAATAATAAAAGCGTAATACGCTAATTAGACTGGACGACCGAACGACCTTCCAGACGAAGCCGGGGCTACAAGGTCTGAGGCAAGCCAGGGCTGCGAGGGCTGAGCCCCTTGCACTAATTTCACGCATCAGACCTCTAGTTTTATTATAATTTTCCATTCATCAAAGTCAAGTTCTCAATAATTGAAGGTCTCTTGAATGTTTTTAAATACACTCATTTAGATATTTTGTACTGAAAACTTTTTGGTACTGAATTCTCTAGAAATAATGGCACACTCTTATAGCCAAATAGACTTTCAAATTGTTTTTCAATTGTTTTTCCCATTGGTAGTATAGCTCAGACATGATCAAGGAAGCAAGGAGGACTTTTCAGGTAATGTTTCCTGAGTAAGAAGAGAGAAAGCAATGTTGGCAGCTTGTTAGAATTTCCAAGAACTTTTATGTTCAGGAATTTATATTCAGGAATTTCATTGATTTTTTTTAAGTGCCCCCAGGGGCAGTCGAGCTCCTGGGCTGCTGATTCTCAATAACCAACTCATACCTGACAAACAAAAATGCATTACTCTGTGACAAGGTATAATTAGTAATTTCCCTCCGAACTGGAATAGTCATTTCAGCTGTCAGAAATATCTTTTTCTTAGTAAGAAAATTTACTTGCAGAAACAAATTAAGATCTGAAGGATACTTACCAGGGTGAGCGAGCAAGGAGAAGTGGATTAGCTGAAAGGAAGCTACGCGCTTCTCCACCATTGGAATGTGCCACAGACTAGTGTCTAGGGATTCCTCCTAGCACTTCTGCCAATCTCCTCATTCACAAAGATCATATAATTTGTAATTTTCTCCCTGAAATACAGCAAATAATAACTGACAGCTTTAAGGGGCTTCTGCAGATCCTTCAGACAATAATGTTTTGAGTACAGGACTAAATTAATTCACAATACTATTTGTGTCCGTTAAGAAGGCTCAGTTGCTACAAATAACAAAGCTCAACTATAGGTAACAATATGATGTAGGGTTTATATTTCTGAGATAATAAGTAGTCTGAATATAGGCCCCAGCCAGCAGGGGAGAGAAGGAGGGAGTCAGTGGATTTGAGGTTGGTTGTGTCTCTGATTTTCTTGGCTTCTTCCTCTTGACCATCTCATAGCAGCTCTGGGCATAAGGGCTGTGGTGAAAACAGGAAGAGGTAGGAGGAGGGAAAGGATAGTGCCAGCCTTCTCTATCTACCCAGTACAAGCTAAGGCCTCCCCCCAGAGGGCCTCACCCTCTTCCACACATGTCTCATGGCCCAGAATTGGCTCATTGCCCTCCCTAACAGCAAAGGCTAGAATGGAGGTATTTGATTTTCTAGCCTCTGCTCTGGAGTCAGTGGAGGAAGGAATTCTGCCACAAATGAACTTTACTGTACATCACATTAATCCCAGGACAGTTGCTGCATTCGCCACGAGCTCGCCAGGATCTAGAAAAATAATCACTTAAGGATAATTCCTGTACATCCAAAGCCAAGCAGAGAAAATTACCCTCCCAAAGGTTTCAGGAGCTGGACTTTGTGCCAAGTGCACTTTCTGAAAAATGATTCAAATTCATGCCTCAGCAAAATCTAAGATTCCTTCCAGACGAGGGAGGACCTTCAGAGTCACTTGAGAACATATGAAATGCCAGTGCCAAGCACTTGCTGTGGAGGGCATGGAATGGAGGCCTCAGAGCCCCATGTTTGAAGGATATTCATGGAAAAGTGGCATTGATAAGCAATAGTGATTGATTGTTCAGCTTTTAGTTATTAACATACAAATAAATGTGCCAATAACTACTATGTATGTGTGTATATATATGGTTTTATATACATATATACAGTTAAAGCACACCTGTACATATGGACATATGTATATCGGAATTTCCACCTGAGGTAACCAGTGTTACCCTAAGTTGACATAATTTTACCCCAAAGCAGAAATATTTGCTCTTACAGAAAATATGTGAACTTATTAAAATGTACAGTTGCTAGTCATCATTTGGAAGTAAGTCATAGGTCCTCACTACCGTTGCCTACTATTTCCATAGGGGAACCAAACATAGACCAGGAGCTCCAGGTTGCAAACCATGTTCACCACTTTCCACAGATGCTCCCACAGTGCATTTGAAAGAAAACATTACATGGATGTTAACAAGACTTACTATGGCGATCATTTCATAATATAGACAAATACCAAATCATGATGTACACCTGAAACTAATATAATTTATATATCAGTTTAAAAACAAAACATGGTAGCATATATGAAAGTTACTTTATTTTAAATTAGCTATGTTTTAACAGTATATTAGCCCTCCTGTAGTAAACTTAGGAAAAGATACTATGTTTGGCCTTATTCTCTGAATGAAAGGTAAAACATTTGATTCCTGTAAAATTTTGCATAATTTGATTTCTCAGAATTCAGTATTGTAATATTATTTACCACCTTGTCACACATTTTCTTATTTTAGATCATCTGTCCTCTGATTCCCATAATTATTTCCCCCCATAATTATAGTTTTATTTGATAGACCATACTTGCTTTAAATAGATAGTAGCAATAGCTGGTGTTAAAATGTGCGAACTTCAATATATGAAGGCCATTAAATATTTATGATTAGTTGTTTTATCAATTAGTATGTACTGGCTACAAGTAATCGATAATCAATGACAGTGGTTTTACCAAAAAGGGTTTCTTTTTCTTGGGCGTGACGAAGGGCAGAGGCAGTCAAGCCAGGGCCAGGATAACTCCTTAAACAAGTCCCCAGAGCACAAGCCTCCTTGTGGCTTCCTGCTCCTCCTGCTATACCTTGTGGCTTTCAAGGAACAAGGAAGATAGAGACGATGAGCAAAGAAATAAAACATGCCAGCTGGTTCTGCCCCTTTTATCTAGAAACAATAGCTATCCAGAAACGTGACCTTAAACACATTGTTTACATCTAATTATTCAAAACCATTGCACAGTGACCCAGGATTTCGTGACTGTATGGGGAGAGGAATATATTTAATGAGTAGCATTTCTTCTCCAAAAAAATCAGGATTTTTGTTAAAAGGAAGAAAGTGAAAAGGATTTCAGATAGACAACAAATAGTTTTGCATAAGACAGATGAGTTAAATAAATAAAAACGGTCCCATTTATTATATCTTAGTTTTTTTTTCTAAATTTAACTCCAAAGCCTGAAGTGATTGAAAGTAAAACCATTTTGAAATGCAGCCACTGAAAATTATCTGTGAACAAGTTCAGTGTTCTCTGAACAGCAACTAACACATACATTGCAGGAATTTAATGAATATTAAATTAAATTGTGTTGATTGCTTCAACGAGTTTCCTTAACCTAAATTTTTATTTTAACTGTTGCAACTCACTATTCATATATACAATCAACTGTTAATTACCAAAGGGCGAACTCTCTGAATTCCCATTGTTGTTGGAAAATCTGGCTCTCCGTTCCCGGTGTGCATTGTCTCCTAGGGGACAGCTTTCTCTCCTTCTTAAGCTTAGGGTGGACCCTCCTCCTGGCCCTCGCAAGGCAGGGCCTGAATGGAAGCATTTGTTAGTTCCCCTGCACTCTCAGGTCATCTCCTTAAAGGGCCTTCCCCTCCCATGAACTCCTCCTCCTACAGCAAAGGTAGAAGCACACAGGCAGTTATCTAAAGGAGCAGCTACTTTGGGGCCAGTCTTCTCGTTCTTGACTATGAATCAGGGAGGGAAATATTGAGTACAAATATAGAATGCGGTTGCCTAAGAATGTGCATACTCCTCCTAAATCAGGAATTTTCGTTCTTGTTGGAGATGTTGCGAGTTGCCAGTGCAAACACTCCATTTGTTCAATCAGTCATGTGTTCACTTGACAAACACCTGTTAAATCCCTGCTATGTGCAGTATATCATGCTGAGCTCACAATGTATGTAGCCACACCGTATTCTGCAGCCAAATCAAACAATGTTTGTAAATGCAGCTTGAAAAATTCGTTACTCTCATAAGTTACCTCTGTTGTTTTTTACTAACAAGTCCGCCAGCTCTGTGGCGAGGGTGGAAGGGAGTTAATCGTGCAGACTGCATGTGAGTCTTGTGAATGGTGCCCCAGGGGTTGCATAGCACACAACCTGTGTGCATGCACGAAGTTACTCAGGTTACTTTATTGCACGTTTGAGGATTGGTTCCTGGTTTGCGTTATCCATGTCATTAGCTTATCATCTAGATTTGGACAAACACAGAGGTTGGGCGGGGGGGGAGAGAGGGGGTTGTTTGTTTGTTTTTAGTAAATTTTCCTCATATGTATCTGGAACTTAGATAAATTAAAGTGTCTTTAATTTCCATAAATTTTAAAATCTCTTAAGAGAATTCAGTACCTGTGTTCTTTATTTTCTGGATTCTTTTGTAAATAGACAGCATGTCCACATGCTTGTGGGGTTAGGATATATGATAAACTCCAAACTTGGAAAGTTTGCAGGAAGATTGGCCAACTGGTTTCATTCCCTGAAGCTTGAAGGAAAATACTCCATTTTTCAAGCCCCTTTAGACACTTCCACTCCAATCACTACTGAGAGAAAAAACTAGTTATCTTGTTCACCTCAGTGAGAAATTTTCACAGTATTTATTATTATGCAAATATAGGGAACATCACATTCTTTTATGAACACCTTTGTTGTATTCCTTAGTTTACATAATTTACTTTTACATTAGTGAATTTTCAAATCATCATTTCTACTTAATTTCTGCCTGAAATTATTTAGGTATCTATGTCAGTTAACCCATTACTTTTTCATTATACCTTTTATTAAATACAGTATTTGTCTTCAGTTAGCATCAAATGCAAAATTTGTCAGACAACTTTTGAGTCCTCTTTGGAAATTATGACATTACTTCACACATGACCCATAGCATTTTCTCTTCTTGGCTTTTCAACAAGTCTGTAATGTGTATCTCTTAATATTACTCTTATGATTTAACCTACTAAAAAAACAGGTTGGTGAAATTTAGAAATATAATTTTACTGAATATTATTTTAATATTTTAAAATTGATTTTCTTTGTTATCCTTTTCTTAGTTTTTGTCATCCTTCATTATAGAGTTGGATGTTGTTTGGAAATGCTTTTAGTTTGGGCCTCTTCTAGATTTCTACCTGCTTATATGCCTTTTGAATACAAGTTTAAAATAAGAAAAAGAAAAAACTGTAATGCTTAGGTTAGCATCCCACAGCTATACGGGGCGATTGCAGACTGTGTGAGCAGGAAGTGGATAAAGAGGTAATATTTAATCACAAATCAACCCACGGCCCAGTGCTAGGCTTCTGTCAGTACCCTTTTGGAAAGGAAAAATCTCCTGAGTTTCACAGATTAGCAAAAAACTTCCTTGTATTTACCATGCCCTGAAAATACAATTAACAGTGTGTATGGGGAGAAGAAAGATAATGAAAAGAGAAATTAGTTTCTGAAAAGCACATTCTAATGAGGCTATGAAATATAAGTTCATGTGTCTTATCTCAAAATATTTATTTAAGAGACACAGCGATAAAAACCAGGAGCCTCCTGTCTCTTTCGATTACCCAAACGAGGTCATTGTGGCTTCATAATAGTATAAAAAAATCTGGGCTTGTCCTTCTTGTGTTTAATCCTGAATTCTGTATTTTGTTGGAAAGAGGAGCTGCGGACAAAAAGTTCAGTTAGATGTCCTTATGAAAGACAAGAACTTTAACAGGGTTTTTTTTTTTATTGTTGTTGTTTTTTCATATCAATGCGATTGTTCAAATACTAATGCAGATTGCTCCTGGTGGTTCTGAGAGCAGTGTTTATCTTAACAGTGTTAAAAAACAGACTGTAACTGAGTAAACTTGAAGACCTAACTGGCTTTATTGAATGATTCCTGAATCAGGTAACATCCCATCCAGCCGGTAGAAAAGAGCTCCGAGGAGCTGTACAAAATGAATGGCTCATCTAGGCAGAAGGGGAAAGGACAGGAGAGAACCCATCACCTTATCTTAAAGCATGGAAAGGGCCTATGTGTCAGAATACCTAGTTGCCACTGACCAGAAAATTCCAGACTGACCTGTTAAGACGACATTCCTGGGGAAGGTTGAAACTGCAACTGAGTTGAGTTTTCAATCTGGGTTTGCTGACGTGGAACTTAGCACAAGTCACTCCATTTTGGGCCTGTTGTTTCTTTTTCACTATACGAAGCAGAAGCTAGAATCCCAGGTGTGTTAGTGATATTGTCACTATTTAGTCTGAGAAGTCCATTAAGAGGTAGTCTTATACAAGTCACTGAAGCTGTTGCCCTCGGAGGTGTTCCCTTCCTGGACATGTAGAATGTACACAGTAAGCTGTATATATAGTATTCATTCATTGCTGACACAGGAAGTCCCAGCGGAAAGTTGAATGGGAGAGCACTCTGCAGCCTCATTCTACTTGCCATGCCTTCCTTTTGTGTGAACCAGCAGGATTTCTGGTGCCAGGAGAGCTTTGCAAAACAACCTGGAGAGAAAATGCACCTTCTGAAAAGGTAGTTAAACCTCAAAGGCCTCCAGCTCCTTAGTGTTTCTACAGTAATTGTGGTATTTTCTATTTCTTATTCATCCTTGTTAGAAGAAATGGCAAAAGCTTCAGCCAAAATAGGTTTTTGGAAAGAATTTAAAAGAAGACAAGGCGGCAGAGCCAAGCATTACTGCGGAGGAGTCCAGGGAAGAGGAGGGTTAGTTGAAGGCATGGGGTGGGCCTGGGGCAGTGGGAGAGGGAGGCAGAGCCCAAGAGCACAGAATGGGCGCCATGGAGCCCTGGAGCGTTTCCCGGGGAAATGGAGGGATTTCACAGTGCGGCTTGTCGCAGTGATCAGCAGCAGCACAGGCACAGAAGCACAGAAATGTCTGCCTCCAGGCTCCCTAGGAAATCCCTGAGAGGAGAAGCCCGAAAGACTCTGGCCTAGAGACTGGCCATCCTGGGAGGGAGACCTGGAGGGCAGTGATTACCTGCATGGCCTTCACTGTCAGACAGCCCTGGCTTTGAGACCTGGTGCCACTGCTGGCTCAGTGTGTGACCCATGGTTGTTCTGAGACACAGCTTCTTTAGCTTTTAAACAAGAATAATAATAATAATAATAGCAACCTCAAGATGAAGTGGATTTAGACGATTTATATAGAACAACTAACACGGTCTCTGGCACTTAGGACAACTTCCAAACATGTTCATTGTTATCATAGTTGAGAGATCTGCATATTTGCAGCGCCAGGGTGCTGATACCTAAGAATAAATGCTGTAAGCAATCAAGGATGGGCAATCTTTGAGGCTACAGTCAGGAAGGCTTCAATCCATTAGTCCAACAGATTGTTATTGAGTGCCCACCCTGCCGGGCATTGATACAAAGGTGACCATGGCTTCATCCCTGCCTTAAAAAGCTGTGAGTTTAGTAAGGGAGACAGATACATACACGATGATACATAACTCATAAGAGCAGCTATATCATGTTGTTTGGGTCACTGAAACTAGAGACAGAGAGCTTGAGTTCAAATCCCAGCTCTGTCGCTGTGCAATTTTGGATAAAGGACTTTCCCTCTCTGTGCCCAAGTATTTCCCTATATAAGTGACCATAATAATAGCACTTGCATCCGTGGGTTGTGGTGGGAATTAAACTTGTGAATACTGTATAGGGCTTTAAAAAATACTTGGCACTAAATAAATGCTAGGTGTTATTACATGATGGTAACAGAAATTAGGAACCTGACCGCTTCTCTCTCCCTTTTTTCTTTTTTGACATAGAGGTGGTTAGGGGGGCTTCCTGGTGGAAGTGGTATCTAAGAAAATAAAGTTGAGGAAAAGCTGTCCTGAGAGGAGAGAAAAGAATCCTGGAGAGAAATGGCATGTGCAGTGACACAAAGGAGGGTCCTGGCATCTTTGAAGTACAACAATTAGTTCAAAATGGCTAGAATTTGGAATCTGTGGGGAAGAGCAAAGGAAAAAGAAAGGAGGTGAGGTAACATGGGTGAAAGAGGCAAGATCATGAAGGGCTTTGTAAACCATTCTAAGGAGTTTGGACTTTCTCCCAAAAGCAGTGGGGAGCCTGGAGGAGTAACTTGATCACATGATCAAAAACCCTGGAAACGGATGCCCGGAAGGAGAATGTGAGTAAGTAGGGATAGTGTTGAGTTGAGGGTGAGCCTCAGAGAAGGCCCACATTTGGGGAAAAGGGGAAGAAAGGGCACCAGGAAAGGCGACTGAGAAGAGCCAGGTAGTAGCGGGCCTGTGCGCAGGAGGAGGATAGGATTTCAAGCAGAAAGGGTTAAGCCAAGTATGCAGTGCTGCAGAGAGATCAAACAAAATAAGGAGCCAGCGAAGTTTATTGGTTCTGGCAATTAGGAGGTAATTGGTGACCTTGGAGCACTGGAGCTGGAAGCCATATGGCAGGGGATGCAGAGAACAGGGAGGAAGTAGACTCCTTGGATGAGGCCTCTGGGTGCCCCCAGCCTGGCATTAAAATAAGGGAAAGGAGGCTTGGCCTGTGTGGCTCAGTTAGTTGAGCGTGGCCCCATGAACCAGGAGTTCAGGGCGCATGCCCACCCGGGTAGGGGGCATGCAGGGGGCAGCCAATCAATGTTTCTCTCTCATTGATGTTTCTATCTCTACCTCTCCCTTCCTCTCTCGGAAATCAATAAAAACATATTTACAAGAAGGGGGAATAGAAGACCTGCAGAGCCTTTTGAATAAGAGAAACTAAAGAGGAGATTTCAGTGAAGAGAAAGAATTTCTTGACTCCGAATAATGGAGAAGCAGACCGCTGACAGGCTCAGAAGGGAGAGGGCCTCTCTATTGGGCATGAGGCTTAGAAGACAGGGTGGGTGCAGGCGGAGAGACCATGTGTGAGGTTGAGAAAGAAGAAACTTAGAGGGTATTTTTTAAAGTTCTGAGAAGGTGGGGAAATGTATGGAAATAAGGGCCTTGCTGTTACAGAGGGTTCTGAGCCAGCTGCTGGGGGCTGTGGGGACTTCTTGAGAATGAGCGAAACATCTGCTAGACGCCCGGAGGCTAGTCCACTTCCCACAGTAACTTACTGAGTCTCATTGCTCTGTGAGCCTCGCATAGTTGTGAGACTGAAACATGGCATCCACGTAATTCCTTCAGAAACGTGAATTTAATTCTGAGTCAGAATTTTAAGAAACTACTGAATTTTAGAAAACAGTGTTTGTTCTCCAGTTCCCTTAGCTATGCTAACTTTTCCCCCAAATTCAACACTGCTTATCAAACGACAGCCAGAATAAGTGGTGGCGCCTCCAGTGCCCTCGCCTTCTACTTTATTCAGTGTTGGTCCCATTTCAGAACTCTCTGCTTCTTAAAATGTTCCCTAAGGTCCCCCGAAATGTACCTTACTCTTGTTTCTGCCATTCTTCCTGCCTCTAATGTCAACTAACCCCATTGGAGGACTCGTCCTATTCATATATTTCATCTATTACCAGCTTTTCTCATTACATTCTTTCATATTTTCAGGGGTTTTTGCTTTGTTAATTATGTACATTGGCCATAATTTCCCAGTGGCATTATTAAAATGTCATATTGTCCAAAGGGCAGGCTAAATGGATGCCTTTCCATTTGGAACAGAATTTCTCCCTAAATCACTGCTTTGATGTGTCTTTGAAATTTAGACCTTGGAGTTGCCTCAGTCTAGTTTCAGAGTCTTTGCCTGAAACTCTGCAAAGTTCACAGTCACTTACTTCCTGGTGTGTGGGACCCGAGAGGAGGAAGGCAGCTTTCAGTGGCTCAGCCCGGCCCATTTCAGCCAAAGGACAGCACTTCCCTGAAACGCACCACCACTTAGAGAACATTTCTCACTTTCCAAGAGAGTCAAACCGGACTGGACGAAGGGCATTCTGGGAAGTGCTCCAGTGTTTCTGACCATAAAGCTGGGTTTCTGAAATCCAAAATTACTCCCAGCAGGGACCCTAAATACAGCCTGAACCTACAAAAAAGAAGTAGCCCTGTTTTACCTGAGATGTCGATAAATTGAGATCACTTATTTTCATCCCGGAGCCACACTTTGCGCTGAACCATGAAAAGCAAAAATACATTTAAAATATTAAACCGTAAGCTATTAGAGAAGGGTAAAAGAGTCCCTTTGTGTCGGGATTTCTTCTGTCTGAAGGAGTGAATAGCAGTTGCCTTTTTCTGTCATAAATTGCTTTCACATAATACCTTTCAGAGGAAAAAGAAATGACTTTAGGACAAAATCCAGTCACTATGCCTTTTTCTATGCATGAACTTTAGAAGAGAAAAATAACATTAACAGATTATTAAACTATTTGTCACCAAAGGAAAGTAGAAAGTATTTTTGTGCCTTGGATAATTTATAGCAAGAAAAAAAAAACACATCAAAAGGATAGCCTTTACTTGCCCTGCTTTCAAAATCTACTAATGTTTCTTTTTCCAGTGTAATTCACAATTGCCCTTAGTTTACAGACTTGTGATGTCGTTCATTATTGCAAAAGGTTTAATTTTCATTCTAAAACCTAGATTAAGTTTCAGAATTCAGCAGGCGAGAAAGGAACTATTGAAAAACACGTGTGTGTGTGGGTGTGTGTGTGTCTGTGTGTGTGTGTCTGTGTGTGTGTGTGTGTGTTTCTTTTTTTCCTACGAGAAAGCTTAGGTTCTCAGAGGCTATCAAATTCCAATGTCGGTTTGTAAATAAGTATCAGCAAGTCTGTTGTCCTCCCAGGCCAGGCTGTTGGTCTCATTTGTGTGTTTGCAGTAAACTCATCTACACGAGCTTCCCTGATAAAGTTAATGCTTAGTTAATTACCCAGAGCCTTGACATGGCCTGTCATTTGGCAAACAAACATTTGAGACGTGTCTTGGGTAGAGTTTGTTGAGACCTAGAGGAGCAAGCTTTTGATGGATGGGGGACAAACCAAATAAATACAGTATTTTACGTCCTTTTAATTCAGGGCCAAGTGGATTTGGATGAAGTGTTTATTTAGTTTGCTGGCTGTTTCAAGATGCTGCGGTGTATTGATTCCTTTTATTACTAGCAGCCGTTTAACCTAACCTCTTCCAGATCCAGTATTTTAAAAGCCATAAATTTTAACTTCACTTATGAGCAAAGGCTGAAATGCTGTGAAAGCCTTTTTATTAGTTGAGCTGCACCATTCTCGATGCTCTCGTGTCACCCATGGCAACAATATTTAGGGCTTCTTAAATTAGAGTGGCTGCTCAGCTGCTGGGGAGGGGCAAAGACAGCTATAAAATGAAGCCATAAACATCTACAGGGTGTGGGGGTCCAGGATGCGACAGCAGCAGGTGCAGGGAAGAAGGAGCTGGCCTAAAGAGATGAGGATTCGGGTTGATCGTGTTAAGTAAACATTTACTTGAGCATCTCACATACTGAACACTGTTTGGAAACAAGGAACAGAAGACTCAGTAACCAGACTGGGGTGGAGCCAGAGACCAACTAGGGAGACTTTCCTGGTCTTTTTTTTCTAGTTTTTATTTATTGATGAGAGTGAGGGAGAGGGAGAGAGAGAGAAACGTCAATTTGTTGCTCCACTTATTTATGCATTCGTAGGTTGACGCCTGTATGTGGCCTGACCAGGAATCGAACCTGCCACCTTGGTGTATCTGGTTTTCATTCCAACCAGCTGAGCAACTACCTGTCCAGGGCTTCCCTGGATTTTGTGTCCCAAGGTCCCAGGCACCACACTGATCTCTGGAACTAGTATAAATCAAGAAATCTACTTTTTTCCCCTTGGATTTGAAAATATATGCTCTCTATCATAGATCAGTTTGAAAAAGATCAAGGAGAGACTCCTGAGTGGCAGGGCTTAGCTGTTCCTCTGAGGACAGGGGACTATTTTGTATCCGTAAAACAGAACCATTTCATGTGGAAATAGCCCAATAATTAACCTCTTTGCCAGGTTGTAGACACTTTAAAGGACCTAATTTTCCATGAAAAGAAGAGAAAGAGATATACATGTTTACTCCTGAAGGGCTTCAGTAGGTGAGAATGCCTTGTGTTGGGGGGTTAAAGACAGAAAGAAACCAATTCTACTTGTGTGGCTTCCTGGTTTTAATGTATGCACATCGTTAGCTTTGGTCTGCTTTGTAGAACATTTCCCATCAGTTTTCTAATTATCAAAGATGTTTGTTTAAACAAATTTTCTTTTCTCAACCCCTAGACCTCTTTTTATTTGATCATGCAGCAAAACTCTAATACAGCATTAGTGAGGTTATATAAGCAAAGAATTATCATTTCACCAAAGGAAAAAAATCTAAGCTACAGACAGAAAAACTCATATTGAAATAATTTAAATTAAAAGGACTGCAACAAAATATTGAACGAGAAGATGCCTCCATCTTAATTTATATTTCTTTGCAGAGGAATTTAATCCAAAATGATGTATTTAGACTTAGTTTGTATGTCTCTTTACTGATCTCTCTCTTTTTTTTCTTGATGATAATATACTTAAAAATCTTTGCACTACCTATGACCAAAGATTTTTGTCCTAGAATTTTAAGGAGCCAGGTATTTTTAATAATTCAAGTGATTCTTACAAGATAACCTTTAATATTTGTCTCCATTTTGGATAGTTCAGTAACTTAAATAAGAAAAACAAAATATATTTAAATTTCTCGCTGTTAAAATTAAATTGCACCCTGGCTAGGTGTCTCTGTTGATTGGAGCATCATCCTGTACACTAAAGGTTGTAGGTTCAATCCCCAGTCGGGGTGTATACGCAAGGCTGTTTCTTTTTCACACTGATGTTTCTCTCTCTCTTCCTCTCTCTCTTCCCCTCTCTCTAAAAATCAATGAAAACATATCCCCTGGTGAGGATTAAAGAAAAGTTAAGTTGCTTCCCCAAATCATGTTTCTTAAATCGCAACAATAGGAGAAACTTTCTTAATAATTTGAAAACAAATTAGGGTTAAAACAACATCAGAATTTTGCCACCTTTCAGTTTAACAAATTAACATTGGGTGTAAATACACAATGTAATATACAGATGATATAGAATTGGACATTTGAAACCCATATAATTTTTTAACCAATGTCTCCCCAATAAATTTAATTAATTTTGTAATTGCCTAAGCTCATTGGATTAGGTGTCCCACTGCCTGAATCATTGTTAGGTCTTCATATGAAACCAAAGCCTTCAGAGGGTGTGAATCTTTACACTACTGTGGCCAAAGGCTCTGTCTTAGCATTTTAAGGAACCAGTTATTCTATTCAGCTCCCAGAATTCAATTCAGTAAACAGCAGCAAAATGTATACAATGTTTTCTTTTTCTACAACCTAATTTGAATCAAGGTGGCCCTAAGCGCTTTCATTCCCCAAAATATCATCTGATCGCTATGCTATATCATACTCCTTATTAATAACCACACATCCAATTTTTCAAAAAAAGTAATTGTAGTACAAGATACATAGCACACAATTTACCATCTTAACCGTCTCCGAGTGTGCAGTGTTAAGTACACTTATGGTGCATCTGACTTTTAACATATAAGATATCCTACTAAGAGCCCCTCTCCCCTGCCTGTACAGCCAGAGCAACCCCGGATTTGGTGATCTGGGGCGGAAGGTCCCCCCATACCACCAAAGGGAAAGCAGTTTTTACCTTGGGGAAGTTACTCAGATTTCTAGAAAAACTTTCAGTCGGGCTGGCTGTCATGGTGTGAATTAAAAGGTTATGTCAGAGGTTAAACTATGCAATTAAATCAAGAAAGCAGATTATTCTAGTAGCTGACATTAACTTTTGAAAAGAGCCAGAATTAGCTGTACTTACTCACCTATAAACTGCACAGAGCGAACATGGGGGGGGGGGGGGGGGGAGTTCTTCCACCGAGTACTTCCCCTTGAAAGAAAATTGTTCTGTCTCACACCTCTAATTTCTCATCTTAATTCTGTTACTTCAAGAGCCTCATTATCCTTTTCCAGATTTGCACAGGGTGACGGATGCGTTGTGACGGGTTGTTTTTGTTTTTCTGCTGTAAAAGATATTCCCTCCCTCCCTAAATAATTATTTGCAAATTAACCTCTTCTTTTACTGGAATAGTTGTAGGGATAGAATGGAGGAAATAGCAATGTGTAAGTGAGACTCTTTAGACAGGAGATAAATTCTTCGAGGCCATGAGAGTATCATTTATTAAATGACTGCCACAGTCCACTAAATGGGCCCCTTTTGACCCGAAAGAGTTAATGCTGCATTGAAAGTGTCTGGGTTGTCCCCAGCTTTGCTCCCTTGGAAGGCACTGACCCATTAATGGAAGTAATAATAATAATAGAAAACAATCCCACTTTGCCTCCATTACCCTGAAACTGTTAATGGAATCCTAATGTTTTTTATTCTTTAAGTGTAACTGAAAACTGACATTCTGCTCAGCTAAAATTTCAAATGTACTATTTTTTTTCATTTCCATTTTTATATCCCATGCAGAATGCTGAGTAAGGAACAAGGCAAAGGCTTATAATTGGTCTTTTAAATCATCATAAACATTTATTTTTCCCCCCATGGCTATAGCTAGTGCCAATAACTCAGTCACGAGATGATGGGAAAACTACTTAATGATGCATCACAAGCGCCTTCCTAAATTCTTACCCAGAACAAGGCAGGGAAAATAAAATATGACACTTGGCTCAGAAGTTGATCTTAAAGTAAGAACAAAAGTAGCTCTTTTTTTTCTTTTTGTGTGTGGGAGTAGTAGCAGTGAACCAAATTGTCTTTTTTTTTTTCTTTTTGGGTAAACACTTTTCAGAAAAGCTGTATGATTTTGTGTTTGTGTGTTATAATTAATTATTAAAAGTAGAATAGGGCTCTGCAGTGTTTGGAGCAGAGCTGGGCCCCTGCTCATGGAGGCTGATTCTATGAAAGGTGAATAATGACCCCCGGGGCCTGTCCAGCGCCTGTCAAAGAGTGAGTTCTAAATAAAGATTGGCTATTGTTGTGATTGCTGCTGAACCAAAACATTCGTCCTGATTTCGGGTCCTTAAATCACACACACAGGGCAAACGAGTCCCCTCCTACGTAGTGCAGTCAGAATCCCTGCCTTGTTTATTGGCCTCAGAAATTAACTAATGTATTCGAGCAACTGTTGGGCACAGGGTCCCAGACCTCAGAGGCCTCATTTGGCAGAGAGGTCAGTCATGCACCCGTCACCTGGCTGGTAGGGTCCTCTTCACTCTTTTTCCATTCTCTCTGTTCACCCTCATCTCTGCACACCCCCAGCCCCACCTGACTACCCTGTAGTAGACGAATCCCTGGGCCTGCCACCCCTCCGCCAGCCTCTGCTCTACTCTCTCACCCCCTCTGTCTCGCAGTCTGTCATTGCTGCCCATTTTTCCAGGATCCATTTCAGTCCACAGTCTTCCTTCCCTGACTCTTACCGCTCTCTCCATGTCTTGCTACATCTCAGCTTGGTTGGGGTGCTTTCCAATTAAACATTTTGACTTTCTATAAAGCTTGCTCGTTGCTTAGGAGGATACCCTTCTGTGTCTTCCTTTGATCACTTGAGTCCTGCATCTGTGACAGCTGTGGAGGAAAACAGCTTTTTATTACTAATAGCAGCATCTGGCATGTTCATGTAGGATGGTGCAGCTTTACAATGTGCTTGTATATGTGCAATGTCATCTGATCACAACAAAAACCGGTGAGGTTGGCATTCTGTTACTTAGACACATTACTTACCCTATCTGTGCCTCAATTTCCTCAAATATAAAACAGGAATAACAATAGTATGTACCTCAGACAATTAAATGAGTTAATGTACATAAATTGTTTTCACCACCATCATCATTATCATCATTAATATTATATTTTTCATTATTTCACTCTTACTGAAGAAGAAACTAAATTCCAAGTCCACACCAAAGATGCCTCCTCCATCGGATTTCACTGTTAACCACCTGAGATGGCTTTCAGTCCATCATGTCCTTAGTTCATGTATGGCTACGTTCCTAAATCGCAGTTTGTTTAGAAATTCTATAAAACAGAAGCTGGAAATGAAAGTATCTATACAACACGGGTCCTCCTCCACAAACAGATACCTCCTCCCTGTGAGGCAGCTCTGTCACCTCCCAAATGATAGCAGCCTAGAGAGTACAGTGGGGAGATCAGGCCCTTAATAGTAACGTCAGGTTTACTCTTCTATTGTTACAATCTAGAACAACATGTTTAATTAGTGCAATTGTAGGTAGGTTGTTTGAACCCTTGGTCAACCACAGCAAGAACTGATTTTATTCCTCTTCTGAAAGCCCTTTTAAAAGCACATAGCAATTAGTAGTACATCTATAGTTATTAGTAATGATCTGAGGAATGGCCCTCTCTTCACAGAGGAGTCAGGGGCCAAATTGAGCTGATCTAGGGTCTCAGTGTCAACAGTATTTTTTCTCTCTCTCTCAGTTCTAGTTCCTCTTTTTCAACTTCATTCTGATGAAAAAGCAAGATAGCGACCAGAAGCTCCAGGCTTATCATCCCAGTAACTCCAGTACCAAAGACAATTTCTTTTTCCTGGTCATTCTGCCAGGATTAGTTCTAATTGGCCCTATATGAGTCAGCAGCCTATCCCTGAACGAACCAGGAAGACGAAAAACACTGACTAGTCATGGCTGGGTCATCCCTTCTGGGTAAGAATGAGGGAGACATAGTAATGCAGACAAAACTAGGATGTTCATTCCAGATAGAATAGTGGATACTGGGTAGAATAAAAAGAACGGATGTCAATACCAGGGGCAGAGCAAAGGGGCAGATCAGGATGACTGAAGAGATGTGGTTCTCTTCTTGTTTCTCTCTGAGCGTCCCTGAGACGGAGTGAAGCAGTGTTTCCGTGTACCCTGATGTTTCATTACAATCCAGCAAGAATTTCAGTGTGAGAAAGATTGATCATAGACTTTCCCGAGGGGGAATTACTAATGGGAAGACCACCTTCTGTGACCTTGTTCCCCGCTGGCAAGGGCTCCACTGGCTGAGTTATAGGGAAACTCCAGCGCGTTGTCAGATCTCACAACAACATTAAGTGGGACTTCCTTTTCATATTTGCCACCTCATTTATTTTGTATGTCCCCATGTTATTAGTTTTACTGCCCATTAATCATTATATATTACAAAACGTAGGAAAGTGTGCTTAAGAGGAGATAGTGCAGGGACTGGCCGAGGCAGTCACAGCTTTGTGGTGCCAGGAGAGAGCTTGGGCGTGGCGGGCAGGGCCCCTGTCGCACCCACTCACAGAGGCACCCCTGTAATCACCTTCTGCCTCACGTGTGGATGCGAACATGTCTTCTGCCTTTCCCACCAGCTCACAGAAGGATCTGAGGAAAGCAGCTCTTTCTCTGTGAGGGAAGGTGACCAGCCACCGAAACATGTTTTTACAGAAATTGTTTCACAAAAGCCTGAAGTCAAATGATAAAAAGGAAGAAAGGAAAAACTGTGTTTTTTAGCAGTGAGTTCCATTGCTGTATAAGAGAGGAGTCTCCTGCTCTATTATATTTCTTCCCTTTTATCATTTCTCACAGTATCAGTACTATCAAGCCATTCCTCTGATGAAATCTTTTAAGGGCTTCCAGTTGCATCTGCTCTGAGTCTCTCCTTTGCCAGATTTGGAGGCCCTCATGTCTCCCCTTATCCTCTAGACCAGTAATTTTCAACCTTCCTAATGCCGCAACCCTTTAATACAGTTCCTCATGTTGTGGTGATCCCCAACCATAAGATTATTTTCGTTGCTACTTCATAACTGTAATTTTGCCACTGTTATGAATCATAATGTAAATATCTGATATGCAGGATATATTTTCATTGTTACAAATTGAACATAATTAAAGCATAGTGATTAATCACAAAACAATATGTAATTATATATGTGTTTTCCGATGGTCTTAGGCGACCCCTGTGAAAGGGTGGTTCGACCCCCAAAGGGGTTGCGACCCACAGGTTGAGAACCACTGCTGTAGACCAAAGGCCATTTGGATATTTATAACATCATTTATAGGCTATACACAATTTTGAACTTAAAAATCAGCCTGCTATATTTGGTCAAACATTTAATTAACTCATCCCTAATGCCTTGGCAGGGCCAGACCAAATGATTTCACGGGCCTTATGCAGCCCGTGGGCTGGGCACTCCCCACCCCTGCTCTAAACCCACACTTACTTCCCACCAATCTCCAGTTCCGTCATTTTCCCTATGGTCACTCCATCCATCCTTTGTTTCTACCACCCAGTAAGTGTGTCGTGCACTTCCCCGTTTGTGAGTGACTGCCCACCTCCTACTTTTCCTACCTTCTTCAAGGCTGAGTCCTGCTTCATTCACGAAGCCTCATGACTCAGGATCACAGTGCTTTCTTTTCTCTGGATTCCACGGGTCCAAACTACTCCAGCGATGAACTGCTCCGTTACTCACAGACATGCCTATTGGCCAATGACCCCAGAAGTCTAGGACCATGTCTGGTGTGTCATTGTGTTGAAGGTGTCATGCGTCACTCTGAGGGAGAAGAGTCACTTGGCTGTGAAAGAAACTAACCTGCTCTTTATTTGCTGTCCAGACAAGGTTATTTTTATCAAGTGATCTTAACACTGGGTTTCTTTATGGAAAATGTCTCTGGAACAAATTAGCCTTTTGGGTTATTGAAATAAGTGAAAGGATAGAAAAGATAATTTGAGAAGTGGTGAAGTGTTCTACAAAACCAAAGAAAAAGTGGAAGTTTTGAATAAAAAGTCAACATTCAAAGCTAGTGGTGACTCGGCCCACAATGTATAGATTGGAAACAAATCCTCCTGGCACTCTCTTTGTTTTAGAGAATACTTGTAATGAATATAAACATTGCTCATAAAAGAAGACACATGGTACAAACCAGTTATTTAATGAATATAAGCGGTGTTCCAGGTACCACCTTTAAGCTCTATATCAGGTAATCTTCTAACTACCCTGTCAGGGAGGGGCTATAATTATTTTTTAAATATTTTTATTGACTTCAGAGAGGAAGAGAGAGGGAGAGAGAGAGAGAAACATCAATGATGAGAGAGAATCATCGATTGGCTCCCTCTTGAATGCTCCTACTGGGGATCGAGCCCGCAACCCAGCCATGTGCCCTTGACCAGAATTGAACTGGGATTCTTCGGTCAACAGGCCGACACTCTATCCACTGAGCCAAACCAGCTAGGGCTAGGTGCTATTATTATCTGCCTTACAGATGAGGAAACTGAGGCGCAAAGAGGTAGGAGCCTCACCTAAGTTAACACAGTTAGTTCAGGGATGGGCCTGGGACATGGGCCCAAACAGTTTGATGCCAGGACCTATGCATCAGGACAAAATCGTAGGTATTGCTTTAAATATGAAATTATTAGTGAAGAGGCAGTTAATTAGTGGAATAAAGAGATAACATGGTGCCCGTTGGAAATATAACTCCAGAGAAAGCTAGGAGTCCTACATCTCTATTTTCTAAAATGTTGGGATCTTACTACCCTCAGGTGATATTTTACAAATGTTAGGGGACTTCTCCGCATTCTCTGGTTTTATCACTTCATGTGTGTTCATCTTTACTTCACACATGGATTATAACCTTCTGGAGGAAACTAGATGCCTTATCTTTTTATTTCTGAGGCATCAAAGAAAGTGGGAGGAACTTTAGCTCAAAGATTGTTCAGACGAGGAAAACCTCATGTCTGAGTAGCATTGCCAAGTCAATAGGCCAACATTGTTTTGTTGGCAAATTCCAGGCACTTAAAAGAGGAATTAGAAGAGAGTAGAGTCCAGTGATTGTGCTGAGTTTACATAAGATACAGTACTGAAGCACCACCTCTCAGGAACGGTTTTCAAGTCACCGGGGAAAGGGAAATCACAAAACACAATTGGAAATCTCCTAAATGCATTTTAATGTAGATGATACAAAATTATTTCCAGCAGATAGCTGTATCTTCAGTCAAGCATCAGACCAGCTGATTGGCTTCTGACTAAGGGTGGGGGCATATGAAAGATTTAAATGTTGAACACAAGGGTCACACTCCCTGTGATAAGATGATAATGGCATGAGCATCAAGCAGAGACCATTACTCACACCTATAAGAATAGCTACGATCAAAAAGACAAGAGGTAATTAGCGCATGTAGGATGTGAAGAAAAGGGAACCTCTATGCAGTTGGTGGGAATATAAATTAGTACAGCCACTATGGAAAAATTTAAAACTAGAACTATCATGTGATCCAGCAATTCCACTTATGGCTGTATATCCAAAGGAAATGAAATCACTATTTTGAAAAGATATCTGTACTCCCATGTTTGCTGCAGCATTATTCACAATCGCCAAGACATGGAAACAACCCAAGTGTCCATTGGTGGATGAATGTGTAAAGAAAAGGTCACACACACACACACACACACACACACACACACTGGAATGTTAGTTGAAAATCCCACTATTTGGGACAACCTGGATGGGCCTTATGAACATTATGCTAAGTGAAATATATCAGACCAAGAAAGACAATTACTGTATGATCTTGCTTATATGTAGAATCCAAAGAAGCCTGACTCATCGAAAAAAAGAATAGAAGGGTGTTTGCCAGGAGCTGAGAAAGGTGGGAAACAGGGAAATATAGGTCAGTTATAAGATGAATAAGTTCTTCTGTACAGCATGGTGACTATAGTATATACTTGAAAGTTCCTAAGAGAGTAGATCTTAAGTGTTCTCACCACACACACACACGGTAATGGAGGTGATAACTAACCTTATTGAGGTAATGATTTCACAATATAAACATGTATCAAATCATCATGTTGTACCCCTTAAACTTACACAGTATTATGTGTCCAGTATATCTCAATGATAAATAATAAAACGTATCCCAGGGATTTAAACAAAAAAAAGCAGAGACTCACAGAAATCAGTCCATTTCTCCCAACTTCTGCTCTCTCCTTGACTAGCATTCACTCTAGAACACACTGTCATTGAGTGAGATGGTGAGTGAAATTGCTCTCCTTACTTAACTTACTTTATCCTGCCCCTCCTCCCTCCTTCTCCTCCTCTGTAGCTCTCTGGGGACATGAATGTACAAGCAAATTTAGGAAAGATCAACTGTGTGTGGTGTGGTCTCATTTTGAACAGGAAAGAACATTGTAAATTAGAAAGCAGCAAGAGAATGCGAGTTACTAATTACACTTGTCTTTTGTTCCTCTTAGGACCAAGCACAATTCTGAGCAACAAAAAATACTCAGGAAACAGTGGTAGCTGACTTGATTTTGGCTTGACATTCATTAAGTTGAAATCTTGCTTAATGTGTATCTACAAAGAGATTGTTATTTATGTTAACACAAAACTGAAAAACCTCACTTTCTCAGTAATTGAGAATGTGAAGTTGTTTTTAGTACAGTCCCCTCTAAAAAGAGCATAAAATAATAAAGCAAAATGTATAAAAATGATGTTTGATCCTAAAAAATACATCAGTTTACACATTGTATAAAAATATCTTCCTGTGGATACCATCCAAGAAATCAGTTTGACCTTTTAGTTATGCTAATGGTTTTTAAAGCAAGTTATTAGAATTCTTTATATTATACTTTGTTTTGAGAGTACTATAACAAATGACCCGCACAACACATAAACCATTCAACAATCAAAAGCAGAAGAAAAATGTGTTGTCAAAGCAAGTCATACAAAGAGTAAATGGTAAAAAAGAAAAGGGGGTGGGTATCCCTGAAACAGTTTGTGTTCAGAGTGAAAAGCCTGTTACCATGATATACAAAGAGGAGCTGGAAGATAAATAAAGGTGTTCTTGGCAGTGGGAAAAGATAAGATGACTGGAAGTGCATATAAGGAGGTGGAAATGACAGGAAAGGTTGATATTACAAAGAGAAGTTGAGGGAAAGGAATGACTATTATAAAAAGAAAGGCCAAAGCGTAGAGAAGAGGAATGAATAGTTATAGGCAGGGTAGAAATTACTAAATCCTTGAAAGTGGCCCAAAAGAACCTAAGCGCTGTATTAACAAAGAACAGGATGCTCTGTGTGGGCTTGGAGGAAGTGAAGCAATTGTGGGGTGTGTTTCTCCAGGTAAAACTTTATTCGCTCTCACAGCATTGGAGAAAGGGGGCATCCGAGTGCTATAATGACCCTTTACTTTCACCTTCATTTACTCCTACAACAAATATTTATTTAGCACTTCTCTGTGCTGAGGATACAAAGATCAGCAAGACTAAGGACATGGTAGGTGGCATTTATCCATCCTCTTATCCGATTTCACAGGTAGAAAAGCTTGCCACTAAGTCGGTTTGTTTGACTCTCAAAATGAATCTTTTTTTCTCCCCTGGTAAATAATAAAAGCGCCAGAGTTTTTTGTTATATTTTGTTTTCTTTAAGTAGCCATATTTTCCTCCAGAGACTGATGCTATTTCTTTAATTTTTAAATTCATTATGGTCTTCAATGCCAATTTTGGGTGGTTTTAAATGTATATGTTTGTTTTTAATCCAGTGGCGTTTTCCTGATAAGGCAGGTAAAGGAAAACCAAAAGATTAAAACAAACCAGTCTATTGGATTGAATTTGCCTGAGTTCTTCAGTTACCTTAACAGAATCTACCCAGAGATGTAGCTATATATTTTTTTAAATAATTTACCTGTGAAGTTGAGATATTTTGTTATCCACAAAATAAAAGAAGACAGAAAAGTGTCATAAGAATATTCTCAGTGTGATAAATTCACTGTTATTTTTGTTGAACATAATTTGAGTCCAGGAAAGAAATCAAAATATGGCATAAGATTTTGACTTTCAGTATCTAAAAGGAATCTTTAGTAATGAAAATTAAAGTGTATAGCAACTCTTGGCAAAGATTTAAAGACCTTTGGAGGGCCATGACCACACACACAATCGAAGCATTAGTTGTATTTGTTCACCTAATCTTCTCATATTTTCTCTAGATATTTTCACTTTAAAATAGATAATGTTTGAAGGCAGAGGAGGGATTATGCAAATATATGAATCTTAATGAGAAGTTGATTATTGAACATTTTGACGTGAATTTCAGGAAATGATGAAAGACCCTGGAATTTATTAAGGCTTAAGAGAAAAAGCTCTGCTCCCAGAGAACTTAGAAATTGCCAGTAAAAGAACTGAGACCCAAATGACAGCAGATAATGTATAAGCCAGATTACTTTATGCCCTGTGGTAATGACTAGGAAATGGGGCACTGTGATAAGCTTGGAATGATGATCAATATTTGGAATACTGAGATAGGCAAGAAAGTAATTAGTCCCATTATGGACACAGTTAGCACAGATAACACAATTTGGGAAATTATACATTTGAATATTATGGGGAATTTTTTTCAAGGCTAATGGATTTGCAATGATATCTATTAAAGCACATAAGACATTTTGCCTCTAGGGAAACTACTAGAAAAATCAAATATACAAAATTTTCAGTAAGTGTAATCTAAAATAAAAAGACAAAGTGGGATAAGTTAATGAATAAAATGGTGCTGTGACTTCCTACTTGGAATTTATAATAATTTTTCATTCAAAGAGTTTTAAGGCTATTAATTTCACATCACAACTCCCCATGAAGCAAGTAAAGCATTTCTATTGTATTTGCCCAAGTTCATTGCTCATAATACAGAAAGGCCAAATTGATAATGAAAGCAACCTATCCTGATGAATTCCTGGCCTTTTCAGGTTTCATGCCGTGACCCCTGGTAAGCATTGCAATCATTTTGGTCCCCAATTTATGCCTGGGCACAATTCCTTTATTTTCAAGGGCGAGGGGGGGGGGGGGGCTCTAGCTTAATTAATTTCCACTAAGTGCCTTGAGGACCATTGATGTTATTGAAATGAGCAGATTAATACGTTATTTATTGTTAATTTATCATAAATATTTGTTAATTATTAAG
This sequence comes from Myotis yumanensis, assembly GCF_028538775.1. NCBI lineage: Eukaryota > Metazoa > Chordata > Mammalia > Chiroptera > Vespertilionidae > Myotis > Myotis yumanensis. The sequence continues at coordinate 12,473,266 of NW_027223759.1, forward strand.
CTGTAGCTGGGAGAAAAACTTGCCATGTATTTGAAAGTGAATACCTTCCCCAAAACAATTTCCTATGTTTTATTAAGAATGTATTGGAAGCAATTTCATCAATAATGGAAGATCCAATTACTGGTCTTCTGGATTAAGGCATTCTTTTAATGTGAGACTTTAATGCTGGAATGGGAAGTTCAAACATTGCCAATAAAACCTCTGACTAATTAAATGATTATAGCCTAAAGGGGAGGGCAACCAAGGCCCCATCATTAATCTTCCCACGAATAGCCTCTATATGTGACAAATAGATGGAAACGTGTAAGGAGTTATTTGGGGGAAAAAATCAGGTTCAACTTTTAAATTAAAAAGTAAAGGAAGTATATCTGTTTGAAGCCCTTTTCAGCTTTTGCAGAAGGAATGGTTATATTTAAGAATGCAGTGGTAGCCCAGCTGGTGTGGCTCAGTGGTTGAGCATTGACCTATGAACCAGGAGGCCATAGTTCAATTCCCAGTCAGGGCACATGCCCGGGTTGTGAGATAAATCCTCAGTGGGAGGCGTGCAGGAAGCAGCTGATCAGTGATTCTCTCTCATCTCTCCCTCTCACTCCCTCTCTGAAATCAATAAAATATATATATTAAAAAAAGAATGCAATGGTGGATTGAAGCAAATGAACTGTGCTGGGCCTTCACTTACCCACATGTTTAGAGGTAACAGTCATAATAATTATCATCAATGTTTTATGAGCATATACTATGTACAGGCACTCTTGTATCCTTGTCTTATCCTCATTTTACAGATCACAAAACTGAGGCTTAGGAGCATCAGTAACTCAAGAAATAAGTAGCAGAGTGGGGCGTATTGGGATTTTCCACAGCCTCTCCTCGTAATCACTCTCTGTGAACCACTACTCTCTGGACTGTTTTATTCTCTATTATCTTATTCACGGGTCTTGTAAGGAACCAGCAGCAGTTCCAGCCCAAGTTCGGGGGCAGGAATCTAAGTCTGAGTCAGAGAAATTGAGGTTCACACCCAAACAGTCGTCCAGGAAGGACTTTCTGTTTCACCGGTGAAGTGGGCCTTCGTATCTAGAAGGCTGGTGCAGTGGTTTCTCAGTCTTTTAAGAATCTGTTTCGTAGTGACCCCTCTCCACCTACACAGGAGCTCTGAACTCCCCTTTCCTCACATTTTTAATACCCACGGGAGAACTGGTGGCACGACTCCTTTAAATCTTTAATCTTGGTGTGTGTGTCCATTCTCTCATAACACTATTTTCCTAGTTGGCATGGAGTAGTGGATGTGTCTGAGGGTGGGTGGGGCCAGGAGACATGACCCTGAAATTCCCCTTTACATAAGGAAGTCTTCTGGGACCAAATCAAGGCAATCCCCTTCATTTGAGAATAGAAGAATGTTCGAAAGTGTTATAACATCTTTTTAAAAAATGATTACAGCCTGGCCAGTGTGCTCAGTGGTTGAGCATCCATCCATGAACCAGGAGATTACGGTTCAATTCTCAGTCAGAGTATATGCTCGGGTTGCGGGCTTAGTCCCCAGTAGGAGGGATGCAAGAGACAGCCAATTGATGATTCTTTCATTGTTGATGTTTCTATCTCCCTCTCTTTCTCCTTTCCTCTCTCAAAATCAATTTTTAAAAAAGATTACAATTATATTTCTTTAGGAGGCCTTTATTTTAAGGGAATATTTGGCACATGGAACTTACAGTATATTTTTATTATGCCGCCTATTTTTGACACGGAAGATCCCTCTTTTCACACCTTGATAACTGTTGCATCATTTATTTTGAGAAGTGTGTGTATGTCAGGTTCATATTTCTGATGGTGAGATAAGTTTATCCGGATCTCAGAGAACATGGTCACTGGGCATGGAAATCACAGGTTACAAAATGAAGCCTTCTTACTAAGCGTTGGAAGATATATTCCTTGGCCTGTGCACCTAGCCTACGCTGGCCTGAAAGTCACTGAACAGTCGTACTCAGATCAGTTCTGTAGATGCTCAAAGTGGGACAAGTAAACACTCAAATTTGGACAAAGTCCACCCCATGACTGATAACACGGGGTATTCATAGATCACTCTCTCAGACAATTGCTTAAACTCAGCCACAGCCAATATCATATCAGCTACAGATGAAAACGTGAGGAGTGATCATATTTTAGGATGACTTCAGTGGGATAGAATGACTGAGATTTTTTACTTTGACTAATTATTTACTTTATACTATCCCTTCAAAGAGACCTTTTCTTTTAGTGGGAGCCTAGAAAAAATATTTGGGTGAATAATTAGGCTAAAAATAGATGGTGAATCTTCCCATTCTAAAAGCTATGGAATTCCCAATGCAATGTGAATCTCAGCTGGAATTGGTGAGGTCAGGAGTGCAAAAGATGGATTGAATGTAACGTTTTGTTGTACATCATGAATCTGTATGTGGTAGGGTACTTTTTTCCAAAGGTTCTGTTGCGATTGAGTGCTGATGCCCATCAATTGACATAATAATCCCTCCTGCAACCAGTAACCTTGACCTCTCCTTAGAAGCCTTCTGACACATAAAGGAAATGTGAGCTCTGGTCAAGGTCCATATCAGATTCCCCTTTCAGTTGGAGATTCAGTTCCATCAAGTCAATGAACTTGTAAATCCTCATAGAAGCCTTCCTGAATTTGGATTCTCCTCTTTACCATCAGTCTCTCTTCCACTGCTACATCCTATTTACTCCCTGGGAATAAATAGAAACACTTGTTTCAAGCCTGAAAACCCCTGAGTCCACATTACAACCTAGGACTCAACCACCCTTTTTGCCTTTAGTTTTACTATGTACTGCATCCAAGAGTGCCACATTGTCATTGGGACCAACATCAGTTGATGCTTCTAATTTGTGATGTCTATTTATACCAAGTGAATCTTATGTGCTAGAAGCTCGGTGCACGACATTCATGCACTGTGGGGGAAAGGGTCCCTCAGCCCAGCCTGCGCCCTCGCGCGGGCAGTCAGACAAGGGTCCTTAGTGCTGCTGCGGAGGTGGGAGAGGCTTCTGCCACCGCCACTGTGCTCACCAGCCATGAGCCCGGCTTCTGGCTGAGTGGCACTCCCAGCACTGACCACCAGGGGGCAGCTCCTGCATTGAGCGTCTGCCCCTTGGTGGTCAGTGCGCATCATAACGACCAGTCATTCTGCCATTTGGTCAATTTGCATATTAGCCTTTTATTATATAGGATTTGTATAACCCATGGGCACAGACAATAGTGTGGTAGGCTTGGTTGTGGGGGTGGGGAGAGGGTAGGAAGGGGGAGGGGGTCAATGGGGAAATAAAAGGGGACATCTGTAATACTTTCAACAATAAGTATACATTTTCAAAAAACAAAGTGAATTCATTGCTGGCTCTATTAATCCTACAAAGTCCATGAATCCTTAATGTTCAGTGTTCTTCGAATGAGCAGCAATGTATTTGTTCCTTCTCAAATATAACTTCTCACTAAGCTTCAGATGAGCTCCTTTTAGATAACATGCCTTCTATCTTGGATAATTTATTCACTTTCATGTTCCCTGGAATTTATTGCTAGAGGTTGATGTGAATACTTACAGTTTGGGTTCCAATATAATCTCCTGGATGGCAATTAATAAATAAAAGATGGCTACTATTGTCAACAGAAGGATGAAGCTTTCTCAGACACTTTCATCTCTGTGTTTTCACCAAACTTCATATCAAACATCCCTAGGGCTTGATGTGTAAAATATTTTCTGTAAACTCCAAAGCTTTTACTGTTGCTTCAATACCCCAAGCCTCCATGTTGCTTTTTTGTTTTCTTGTCAGAAATGACCTTACTCGATTTCTGTTTATTCAACTTACCTTCCTTTCTGTGAATCTAAGAAACATCTCCCTTTTTGGATTTAGTAGGAATGTATTCTCAATATTTATGACTTGCAAGTAGTACCTAAATATGTCCCTGAAATCTATTGGGATTTTGTTTTTTGCTTAGTCTCATCTCTGTTGCATTTATTGGAGATGTATTATCACTCCATGAAATGTGGTGTTTATTGTCATCATGTGTATTATTCAAAGAGCAAAATTGCCTCTTGAAAGTTAATGATGAAACTGTAAAAATATATCCAATTTTTGCAGTTTGCCTGCTTGACTAAGCTCGAGGCTAATCTAAACTAATGCTCTTCTTTTAGAGACGAGGAATCTGGAGGCCACTTGAAGTAGCTTGACCATAATGAGGAAGAAAGCAGAGGCCAAATGACATTAGGCAGTGTGATGCAGAAAGGGTGGAGTTAGGCTGCCGCAGGACAGTGCCCAGTTCTGACACTTAAGTGTATAACTTTGGGCCAAGTATTTCACTGCTCTGTGCCTCAGTTTCCTCATCTGTAATGGGACTAACGATAGTGCACTAGCACAACTATTAGGCTTCTAGTAAGGTAATACAGGTAAAGCACTTAGAACAGGACTAAGCATCCTTAGCTGTTAGCATTATTGTAATTATTTTGACTATTTTTAATATATTCAGAACTTATGAAAGGTGTGTATTGTTTTTTAATGTTATGTGTGTTTATGTAGGCATTTCATCTTTGTACAGGCATTACTTCTTTTGTGTTCTTTGCATTATTTAGTGCTGTGTTAAGCAATTAGTATTAAAGGTGGGCGCAGTAGAAGAGCAAAGATACTGATCGTAGTTCAGTGAGACTTATTGTGTGCTAGGCACTGAAGTGTAGGTACTTTATGTACACACCCCTGAACATGCATGCCATCTATATCTACTGAAAACCTGCAAAGGAGTTTATTTCCAGTAATGCCAGTGTAGCCTCGTCATCTTAATCTCCTTCATAACTGGAGAGGATCGTGAGCCCTGGCCCTGATGGCAAAGAGCCCTGATAGGATTCCTTCCATCTTCAAAGTGAGCCTGTGCCGCTGGTATTTGTGTAGCCTCCCCCTGTTGTGGACAACGGGGAGCCCCGCTGTGGGAGGGAATGAGGGAAAGGAGGCAGATACAGGGCAAGACAAACAGTACAAATGAAAAATAGTGTATATCAGAACACAAATTATTAAAACCTATTTAGGCATTGCTTATTTCTTTTTGGAATATTATATTATATAAAAAAGCTGCCCCTTTGTAAATACCCAAGTAGAAATAATTTGTAACAATAAGCATTCACACAGAAAAGTTATTTTCCTGCTCGCTTTGCTTTATTTATCTAGAGACTAAATAAATTGTATTCACCATGCACTAATAGCCACCAGAGTAAGGTAAACTATTTAATCACAAAAATTGCAATCGCTTTAGTGTTCTTTGATTTCTGTGTGTAGGGTACTTAATAATTATAAAAGCAGTGATGGAAGTAATAAAAGCTACAGGGTATGGGGGTGCTCGAGATGGGTCCTGGAGAACAGCATCCTTTACGTTGGGCGCTCTGTGTAGGTATATGTGAAAGTGTGTGCGTGTGTGTGCATAGGCACACACAGTCATATACACACTCTCACACATGGAATCTCTGCAGACCGCTGTAACCTTTCAAATGTATATGTATGTGTGCGTGTGCCTATGCACATATATACACATACATATTTATTTCTATATATGATACCATTTTAAATCTTTCCACAACTTTATACAAAAGGAAACTAAGGCTCAATGAAGTCAAGTCACTTGCTCACAATCACAGCAAGAGGCAAAGCCGGGGTTGATCCCCAGCCGCCACCCGCTTAGCACCGCTTTTGTAAGATGCCCAAACAGAGAGATGTTTGGAACAGCAGACCTTGCCAGGTCACCACCCGGCTCGTAGGAAAGAGGTGACCGTTGGCCTTTCTCTTCCAGAATCTTCCAGCAAGGACTTCGGCCCCACTCTGGGACTGAAAAAGTCCAGCTCCCTGGAGAGCCTGCAGACGGCGGTGGCCGAGGTGCGCAAGAACGAGCTCCCGTTCCACAGGCCCCGGCCGCACATGGTCCGCGGCCGCGGCTGCAACGAGAGCTTCCGCGCGGCCATCGACAAGTCCTACGACGGCCCCGAGGACCTGGACGGTAGGGCCAATGCCTCCTGTTAGGGCTCCTTCATCCTGTCATTACCCACGAATCGCGGGCGAGAGTGTGTGCTTAACTGCGGAGGAAACTGACTTAAGGATCCCAATTATAGTTTCGATATTAAAAGTAATTCATTTTCCTGATATGTTTTGCCCTTTGGCTTAACGAACATGAGATTGCATAAGGCAATGTGCAATTTATTCTACTGCGCAGACGCGAAAAAAATGTTCGCTGTCACTTTCCTGCGAGGACCAACTGTCATTCCCCCTGAAGGCGGGAGCGCTCAGTCTGCGTTTCTTGACATTCTTATTGGAGCCATTAGAAGCAGCATGAACCCCCACCCCCACCCCCACCCCCTATCGACTGCATTAATGGGGTGGAAGCAGTCGGGTTATCTTGTGCTCAAAAGCCTCTCCTGGGAATAACTCCCCCTGCTTGTTGCCCAGCAGGTGCGCTTTCTGAGCTGATCAAGGTGAACAAGCTGGCCCTCAGAGGCGTGCTTCCCCATATGCATCAAGCCTTTCCTACTCATCTCCCACTCCCTGCACCAAACCAGATGTAGGTGGTTGTCTCTTCAAAGGGTACCAGTGGCCCCTGGGAGGGTAGGCCTGCAGAGCGCTTTTATTCATTCTTCTGGGTTCTGCATTTTAACTTTTCTTGGGACGCTAGCAGGGAGTGCCCCTGACCATGTGTGTTGATATTTTTTCTCTGCACAGATGGGTTGTCTGATAGGAGCTCTCACTCCGGCCATGGAGCCCTGAACTGTGACTCGGCCCCTCCGGGGAACTCTGAGCCGGAGGACCTGGAGAATAAAGCCAGGAAAGCCAAAAAGACGAAAGAGAAGGAGAAGAAGAAGGAAAAGGGCAAAGCGAAAGGCAAGGAGAAGAAGCAGAAGGAGGAGAGTGAAGATCCAGAAAGGAAGATAAAGAGGAAGGGGCTTGGTGCCATGCTGAGGTAGGGCCTTGCTTTGAAGGCTAACTTGGTTTTGGTTTTCATTTGTTCGTTCGTTCGTATCCCGTGGTGAAATCACCCATTTGTGTGCATTCAGCGGCATGCATACAACTTTAAACTGAGAACGCGCTTGCTCCTTTTCTGCGGACGCAGAAGGAGACTTCTTGGGTGAGTTTCTGATGACAGGAAGCTATTCTATATCTGTTGTCAAAGACGTGGGCAATTCCCGCAGCCCTTGGTCCCAAAGTGCTATGCCGATAAATTAAATGTGAGTCCTAACTGTGACCTTTAGGACAATCTCTTTGAATCAAAGAAGACTGACCAGATGAACCACACACCCCTGTCTACCCCCATGAGACTAGGTGTGTACGGCCAGACCTGTGGGCACATGGGCTGTCTGTCACCTACAGAGGCTCTGGGATCCAGTGGAGGTGTCACTGGGTCTGGAGTCAGATGAGGCTGGTCTGAACTCCTGCAGTAGCTGCTGGGCTTCACACATACCACTTACTGCCCTGAGCCTGAGTTTCCCCGCTCTCAGAGGCTGGCATACCTGCTCTCCTGACACGTGTAAGACAAGGCCTCCTGTGCAATTGCTCCGTTGACTAGGCATGGTCGCAGGTCCAGTCCAAAAACAACCCCTGCATTTGGGTTGGTGTCAGGACCACACCTGCTTCTCAGTCTGTAGCCAGAGGGAGGGAGGGGGGGAGGGGGGAGGGAGGAGGGGGAACTGGGGGAGGGGGAGGGAAAGGCACTATTACAATAAGGATAAGGTTTTACTTAACTGGTTGTACCTGGTATAACCGGGCTGTTGGGTGCCCTTTTGTGGGCCACTTTTGTGCATTTTTCAGGGGGCTCCCTACTGCACCAATAGTGACATAGGAGTTTCATTTTCTCACTGACTTCCTGAGGCCCTCTGACCTCAGACCACACAGCCCTGGGGCCTCCTCCTCACCCCAGCTGGTTCACCACAGTCTGAGATGGTCGTAGCCTAACTTCCTCTACAGCATCCACTCGGCTCACTGGAAAGGTGATCTCTTGTGCCTCCAAATGCCAGAAGTACAGTCTGTTCCCCGGTCCCTTACCTCCTCACCCTGCTCCAGGATGCCTGCCCAGCCTGGCACCTCAGAATTCTCCAGGGCAGACTCAGGCATGGCTCTGCCTCCCCAACTCGAAGGCCACGTGCCAAACTCTCCCTGGAATGCTCTCATGCTGGGGAAGATCAGCAAATGTTTGCAAGTCACCCAGCACATATGTAGGAAGTGGGATGACAGTCTCCTTTCATGCAGTTGCCTTCACATTCTCAGAGGGGATTTCCTCAGCCTCCCCATTCATTTTGTTGGTGTGAGAGATGGAAACGCCCCTGTTCATTACGTTCCTTACTCACAGAAAACCTCTCTTTCTCTCAGTCTCTACCTTCTGTCCCATGTCTGAAGGTGAGTGAGAGGAGGGGATAGGTGATGAATCACTTTGGCCTTCATATTAAACCCTTAGGAGATCTCTCTCTTAAAGATGCTGAGTGGTATTTGTCATCAGATGTTCTCAGTGTCTGGATCTTGAACTGAAATTTCTCACAGATACGGAAAATTTCATTTGAATTTTGTTATTCATATATATATATCCTAAATATCCTCTCTGTTCAATTGTTTATATATAATAGTTGTTCATATGGAAAATAATGCAATAATTAAATAATAACAATAATAAACTCTGTGTTTCACATACTCATAAACTCCTATATATGTCATTTAGGGGACACAAATAATACTGATACCAGTAGAGAAATCTCCCAAAGATCAAGGAAATGGATTCTCTCTGAAGAACCTCTAGAAAGGAACACAGACCTGCCAACCCCCTAATTTCAGCCTGTTTTTGTTGTTTAAGCCACTAAGTTTGTCATACTTTTTTACAGCATCAATAGAAAACTAATATAATTATCATCATAATTATTACTATTTCTTTAATGTCATAGTAATTGATAAGGAAAAAAATTCTATAGAGGCTTAACTAGAGTCGTCTATAAATATAAAAAACTCTCAGAGCTTCCCATTTTCTAGAATATTACTATATTAAGCCTTACCTTGATATGTTACTTCAGATGATTGGATTCAGCAGGTTCATACTCCATTGCCCATAACACAGAGCCGGCTTCTCTTGTTGTTCAATATGTGCTATATTTTCCTCTGTTAGAAATCACAGGGCTCCTAGATCCTTCAGACATCTAGCAACTCAGGGTTTGTTCCTTTCTACTATTTCAGCAAAATTAAGATCTGAAAGGTGGTGTTTGATTTTATCTCTGGTGTAAAAATAGCAACTGTTTTCCATAGCCTTTTGCATCTGAGTTTGTGAGCATATTGGAGCTCCTGCTACATGCACATTTCAACAACAAAGAACACAAAAGCTGTTACCATTAGCCAAGAGATTTTGCCTTAATTCTCATCTGTTGCTCAGATGCTATTGACTTAGTTTCTTTCTTATTTAAAAAAGATTGATTGCTTTAAGGTTCCCTAGGAGTTAGATGTGTGGTTTAAATATGTATTATTTTTTCCATTAGCTTTTTTCACAGACACTTTCCCGAACCTAGGGCTTTAATGTAGGTTGTGTACTTGCACCATGTACGGTGGCTCCTGGCCAAGGGCCTGAGTGAGGACTGAAATTCTGCTTCCTTCTGCTCACCACGCCTTGCATCATGGAAGTGCAAATATGTTGGCCATGGCTATGCTTGTAAAAAAAAATGTTGTGTTGTGTGCTTTTCTGATATTAGTTGATCCACTCCTGTTGGTGATATGTAGGGAGTGGTACAGTGCAGCTGATTAATTAATTTAACCTACTCCTAATCCTTTTGAAAAATTGTGGCGGATCTCATTAATTCATATCTTCGCATGTGTTGTCTGGGCCCAGGATGCTGATTCTGTGCTGATTTCAGAATGACCTTGCAGATTCAGCCATGGCTTGCTTACACAGGCCATAAATTACCATGGAAAAATAGGCAGGGCTGGAACCCACCCTCGTTGCTAGTTTCCCTGTATCCTGTTTGCCTGCTGTTGAAAGAGAACCTCAGGGGTTCAAACCGCTTAGATTCCTCCATTATGTGTTGGGTTTCCTTTAGGCATTGTACTCTTTATGGCACTACCCTGTGGCCCGTGGCTCTTTGTAGCCAGAGTGAATGAAGCTCAAACCTCTCAATAGACACGCCCATTGCTATCAGCCTTAAGCCACCTTCCTGGGGTCTAACAGGTACTTCCTAAGCACTGAAGAGAAATAACCTTTGACTAACAAAATCTTGCCTGTCTAGAGTGAAAAACCCAGGAACCAGTGTCTGATTTCTCAATTATTTAATATCCTTGTCGATCTTTATATTATTTAAACTGAATTCTGCCATAGATTTGTGTTTAAAATCCATTCTTTTATATCATTGCTGCTGTATTATCTTCTTTAAATTATAGGCCACTCACTTCAAAAGCCTTTGAATTGTCAACTGGTTTGGGATCCTGAATGGAAAACCTTGATATTGTTGATCAAGTACCTTTTTCTGTATATTTTTGTGTGATTTTGTTCTCAAAAGAATTGTGCCTGGTGAACTCCATTTTAATGGATTAACCGAGAACAAAGTGTAAAATGTGTCAATAGAGACTTCATCTCTGCTTTTAAATCTTGTTTGCCCTTATTTGTTTGATTAACAACATGTATTGAATGCCTACTCATTGCCAAGCACATTAATAATTATTCTTCAGCTGTTCAGCTCTATTAAAGGCCTGCTTTGCATCAGGCAGTGTTCTAGACACTGGGCATAAGCAATGAAATCCCTACTTTGATGGTATATTTTTTGTCATAGTGAAGGAAGGAGAAATCAGACTTTTGGGTTTCTTGAGTTTAAAACAAAAATAAGGAAAATATTGCATAACCATGAGAACTACTTACAACAATGCATTTCCCAGGAAGTGGTGAGCCATTTGCCTAGGAGACCTCTGGGAGAAAGCAGTCCCTTGTCCGCTCAAGGGGATCAGCAGTCATTGATTCTGTGCCACGGCTCTTGCAGAACTTACATTCCAGTGATGGGGAGAGAGTCAACAATGAACTCAAAATAGTTGAGATGATTTCAGATTGCAGTAGGTGCTATGAAGAGGGTAAGAAGTCAGAAGGGACAGCGTCATCTCACCCTTTGTAACTGTCTTAGCAGGTAACCGAGTGCATCTGCCCAGGCCACGCTGAATTTTTAGCAGATATGTTATCAGAACTTTGCACACTGTGGTGCTGATGCCAAATCACTGTATGCTTGCTTTTTTAAAAAAAATGGTCTGCTACATATTAGTATGGGGTGGTTATTTTTAAACCAGCTTCCCATGAAGCCATTATAAAAAGCTAAGTATAAAAATTGTGTCTGTTTCAGTATACAAAGCCCTTTTATACCTGAAGTAAACGTTCTAAAGAAATGTGCTCTTTAATCTAAATAGTGAGCTTGGTTTGCGGCTATTTGCATCAACTCTATTCCTCCTAGCCCATCAGTTGAATATTCTTTATTGTTACTTCTTAACTGAGCCAATGTATGTATGCCTTAAGGTTCAGGGTCTGCACAGCAAATCCTAAATCATGAGCCCTAGTGACAAAGGTATTTTTAAAAATCTAGAGGCATCAGCTTTTTATTTCTTAGCTTTGCAAATCTAAAGCATCTATGTTCATTTGATTTATACTAAAATATACTATATATCTTATTGAAATTAGGGCAAATCAATATAATGGCACTATACTGTGAGTTTTTGAAAAGAACACTCCTACACATACACGCACTCACTCTCACCCTCCTCTTCCTCCTCCTTCGCCACCACAAACAACAACACAGACATCACCACCGCCAAATTCGTACCTAACCTAGTTAAATATCTGTCCCTTATGAGCTCTGAGTACTTCAATCTCCAGACTTTCATTAATCCCTTTGAATCTCAGTCTACTCATCAGTAAATTGGGGATAATAACACATTCTCTCAGAGTTATTATGATGTTTAAGTTCAACAACTTATGTAAAGCAAGCTGTCAGCCTGACTTGCTAGGCTTTACCTCTTGTCTCTTTCCCCAAGGCCCCACCCCAGACAGCCGAACATCAGTTATTGCCTTTGACTTGATGCCCATTCAATTTCCATTTCAATTTCCACCCCCCTCTAATCACTATTTTGTATTTCAGATGAGCATGCTCTTTTTTCTTTAGCCTGGATAATTTTGCATAGCAAACCATAATAAGTAATGACAGGTAAAATCATTCAATCATTTTTACTTTATAAGCTTTGCCTACCCCTTTCTCAGTGTAACTGGGAACTATTTTCAGAGGTTATCTAATCACTTGATGGTGCTGAGTAGAGATAGAAAATGAACTCAAATAGAGAAACAGGTGGGGTTTTTTTTGTTTGTTTGTTTCTTTATGTATTTCAGATCAGAATGTATAGCTGGGTTTTGAACTTAAGGTTCTTAATGCATGGCTCATAGTTATTTCATGGGGCTGCCTTGGAAGTTGTCTGATAATGCATTACCCATAAAGATACATTTTGACTTGGTTTTTAAATTAGGTTAGATAGAGACTGAATACTCCAGGGAGTATGACATCTGTCGTACATCTCTCCTCTTTACCTTGATCCCATGATGGCAGTTACAGGTCTCGTGTACAATAAATGTAATGTGGCCGTGCCTGTCATTACCTCTTTCTAGATAGTGGTTGTAAAATGTCTGGGTATCCCTTCAACTTTATGGGTATGAAGGGTAACCCAGCTAATGTAGCCAGGCCATGAAATCTTAACAGTCATTTCCCCAAAGGCAAAAGGCCATCAACAGGCTAGAGTTGAGGTACTTTGCTTCATGAAGTAGAGGCCAGTTTGAAACATGAAATTTCAGATGAAAAATGAAAGCCAAAGTAGGGCAAAGCTCTTAATTCAGGTTCAGGCTGGATATAGAAATACATTGAATACAGAGAGCCTTGCAAATCAGGGTAAAATGGCTGCATATATTGAGCCTGAGAGAAATATATGACTTTCGCAAAAAAATAATAATTTGCATGTCGAAGGCTACTATGAGTGCAGCCAGCCATCCTTCTCCCCGCTTTCTGTGATTGCAGAGGAAAAGAAATAGACACTAAAAGCCAGAATTTTGTTGAGTTCATTTTTTGTCTCTTTGGTAACTGAATTTTCCCACCTCACAGTTTATCTTAAATTATTTACTTTCTCTTTTACATTAGGAGCCATCCATATTTTGTTTCTTCATTTTGTTAATTTACCAATTTTCCTTTGAGCTAAGTGCCCTAGCAATTTTAATTTTTCTTTCGAGTTGGGAAGAGCTGTGACCCCCCCCCCTCTTTTTTTTCATTATTATTATCACAGGCCCAGGCTTAGAATGCTACATTTTATGAGCAGCAGTGTTGAGCCCATAATAGAATTGCAAAGTAGAGAGTGTAATATACCGATATCGACTTCCATTAAACCCAGTGGTGTGATAGCTGATAACGTTTATATATTTATGTATTCTACATTCTAGCTTTTGTTCATTTGCAACTAAGCACCAGAGAGGACAATTAGCACCCTAATAGGAATACATTGTGAACAGGAGAGCATGAAGGAGTGAGTGTGAGTGCCTGTGGGAAGAGGACAAGTGATATAAAACCATGGACACAGATGCAAGGATGGGAACTAGAAAGTATAGATTACATTGGGATCAAACAAATGCAGGCTTGTTTGGTTGGCGTTTATTTCCTAACTAAAAGAAACCCCCAAAACAGATGGGCTGCTCCTCAGATGGGCTGAGTACACAGACAAATGAGCTGTGGCAGTGCCCACCACCCAGAGTTGTGTGGTGTCTGACTTCACTCACTTTTCTTTTAGATTTTGCAAATCTCTTTCATGGTCTCTCAATAGAAAACAGCTAGATTCTGTTTGGTTTGGTTTTCTTTTGTTAATCCTCACCCAAGGATATTTTTCCTATTGATTTTTAGAGAGAATAGAAGGAAGGGATGGGGAGGGGGCAGATAGAGAGAAACATCCATGTGAAAGAGACATTGATTGGTTGCCTCCTGCCCTGACTGGGGCTGGGGAGCAAACCTGCAACCCAGGTGCGTGCCCTTGACCAGGAATTGAATCTGAGACCCTTGTGTATGGGCCAATGCTCTAACCACTGAACACACCAGCCAGGGCTCATATCTACTTTTTAAAATAACAATTCTATTGATATATAATTTACATACCTCCCCAATTCACTGATTTGTAGTGTACAATTCGATGGTTTGTAATAGAGTCACAGAGTTGGACAACCACCACCACAATTAATTTAGAACATTTTTATAACCCCCAAGAGAAACATTGTACCCATTAGCGTTCATTCCTTATTTCCATTTACCCTCCACACCCATGGCCCTGCCCTAGGCAACCACCAATCTGCAGGCTGTCTCTGTGGATTTGCCTATTCTGGGCATTTCATATAAAAGAAATTATGTAATACGTGGTCTTTTATGACTGATTTATTTCATCTAGCATAGTGCTTTCAAAGTTCAGCTATTTTGTAGTGTATTTTAGTAATTCATTGCTTTTTATTGCTGAATAATATCCCATTGTATACATATTCCACATTTTGTTTATCCATTGATGGACATTTAGACATATTTCCAGTTGTTTACTATTATGAGTAATGCTGCTATGAACATTCTTTTATAAGTTTGGGCATATATCTTGGGACCATTGGATATATGTCGTGAGAAATTTATGTGTCTGACTTTAAAAAATTGTTTTAATTGTAGTTGACATACAATATTATACTGGTTTCAGATGTACAAGATAGTGAGTGATACCTACAAAGTGCTCACCCAATAAGTCTAGTACCCATCGGACACCATACATAGTTATAATACTAGAGGCCTAGTGCAAGAAATTTATGCCTGGGGTGGGGGAGTGCCTCAGCCCAGCCTGCACCCTCTCACAGTCCGGACCCCTCACTCCTTACCGCCTGCCTGCTCACTGCTCCTTACTGCTCGGCTCGCAGCTCCTGGCAGAGCAGCAGCTTCTGGTTGAGCAGCACTTTCCCTGTGGGAGCACACTGACCACCAGGGGGTAGCTCCTGCATTGAGTGTCTGCCCCCTGGTGGTCAGTGCAAGTCATAGTGGCAGTCGTTCTGCTACTTGGTCAATTTGCATATTAGCCTTTTGTTATATAGCATTATTGACTGTATTCCCTATGCTGTGCTTTGCATCCCCATGACCATCTTTATAACTGACAGTACTTAATTTTTTTTCCAGCTGTCAAACATGTCTGCAAATGTTTGTTTACCATTCTGTTTTTTAATGTGTTGGAGGGGTGAGGGGCATAGATGGAGTTAATTAGTGTAAAAATGGATAGGTAGCTTGTTTTCAAAATCATTTTAAAATCAGATTGCTCTCCATCAGCTTCCCTCCCTGCTTATATAATCTTGATTGCTTTGGAGCTGTGTTTATGGCTGTCCAAAGCAACATGGTTTTCTCATACATATCACAGTGAACATGATCACGTAGACTATCAGCTGAAAGGCTTATTTGTTTAATTAAGGTTCTCTTCTCCTTTTCATAAGTGTGCACAGCTCCCATTAACACTGATATGGATTATGAAAGAGCACTGGAGAAGAATAGACCCCTTTATCTCATTACTTTTCTTGGATAATGAGATGTAGATTTGTTAACAGATCAGAATAAAAGTCCAATGGAAAAACACTGGCTTAACTTTTAGAAAAATTGTTATGCTAAAAAGAACTTTCACAGGTGCTAAAGTGGAAGATACAGATTAATAAATAAACTCTATTAGCATTTGAGGTAAAATATAATCATTTAAGATGCTGGATTAATAAAATGCAAAAGATTTCCTAATGGACCTATTTGCATACTGATCTTAAGTAACTAATAAAACACATTAATAACAGTTTGATTCACATATATAAATACTCATAAGTTCCAAGTTGGGACTGTATTTGCCTAATTTGCTTTTTACCATATCCAGCACAATGTCATGTCCTTGTAAGATGTTTACATAATACTATTAGATAATGACATGTATAGATTTAATAATTTGCTTGAGGGGAAAAACGGAATTAGTTATTTGTGTAGCACCTTTTCTCTGAGAATGTCAATGTAATTTACTAACATCCATCTTCAAGTTGCCGGGGAGATGGATGTGGCTGAGAGTAGTTTTACTTTGCGGATAATAAAGAATGAGACATTGAGAAGCGGAACAGCCCATCTAGAGCCAGACACTGAACTGATATAATGCCAAGACCCACCTGGGTCATTGCTACTATTGTATTAGCATCTAGTAATGCATTGACACCAGGCATAATTCTGTGTATACTTTCTCACACCCTGTAGAACCCATATTTCTTTATTTTTGCCATTCACTGGATTTTCTTGTCCTAAGTCAACATATAAAAGAGCAATTTAATAACATGAGATGGTTCATAGTTAAGGGAAAAGACTTGAATCTTTGGCATAATAACTGTAACAATTTTCCTCTGTAGAATAAGAAAGAGACTTCCCAGAACAATTATGGACAGATATAGAAGGTACACAAATTGAAAAATGGATAAGAGATATACAAATATTATTGGATTGCACATCCAGGACTATTATCTCAACCATGCTAAATAATATCCACCAGGATTTTGGAGACAATCCAACTTTGCTTCTCCAGCTAGCTCCTGATCATTTCTGTATGTTGGCCCTGCCTCGCCCTTAGTTTCAACATGTCTAAAATCCAATTCATCATTTGCCCATCTAAGTCACCAGCTCATCCTGACTTTCCTCATTCTGTTTGAGGCCCTGCCAGGAATCCCATGACATCTGGGAGCCTCCTTTTTCCCATTCCCACATTCCATCACCCGGTAATCCTGTTGATACTTACAAAATGCTATCTCTTACATCTGGGCCTTTTTTCCCATTTCCACTGCCACACTGTAATCATAGTCTTTGTTATTTAAAATTAGATTGTTTCAATAGACTCCTAACTGATTTTTCTCCTTTTCCCTTTCCTCATTCCAGCTCATCCTAAGCATAGCTGCCAATCATTCATTCATTGTTATCAGACCTTTAATGTACACCTTCTGCACTAAAATGCAATATAGTACAGTGGTAAAGAGGAAGTCCTCTGGAGTCATTCTCCTTAGGTTCAAATCCCAGCCCCATTTCTTTCTAGCTGTTGGTTCTTTTTTTTTTTTTTAATATATATTTTCTTATTGATTTCTGAGAGAAAGGGAGAGGGAGAGAGAGATAGAAACATCAATGATGAGATAAAATCATTGATTGGCTGCCTGCTGCATACCCCCACTGGGGATAGAGCTGGCAACCCCAGCATGTGCCCTGACTGGGAATTGAACTGTGACCTCCTGGTTCATAGATAGGTGCTCAACCACTGATGTATGCTGGCCCCGCAATCTTTAGCAACTGTTTAACTATTCTGTGTTTCAGTTTCCTCTTCTGTGAAATTAGAATAATAATAGCATCTACCTAATAATGTTGCTTAGAGTGTAAATGAGATTATATCTATAGAAAATGCCTGGCACATAGCATAGTATTCTGCTCCAGGAGCTAAGATGATTCCCAATTACCTTGTAGTTCTCAAAAACCCAACTGTACTTTAGGGACATCTATGGAGCTTGATAAAATTAAAGATCATTGAACCTTATCGTCTGAGATTCTACTTCATTAGATTTAGGGTGGGGCCTGGGAATCTCGGAGAATTCTGATGCAGCCAGTCCCAGGAACTGCTATTTGGGAAATATTAACTCATAAAGTTCAAACTATTTAGTTTGGTATTTAATGCCCTCTATATTTTTACACCAATTCATTTTTCTATTACTGTTTTTTTACTGTTCATTTCTGCATACGCAACCAGTCTAACCAGATTACTCACTATTACCCAAAACACGCTTTGTGAAGCCCTAAGATTGCACCCTCCCTAGGGATGACCTCCCTCCTCTCTACTCCCTCCTCTTCTCTCTTTCCCTCCCTCCCCTCTCTCTCTTTGTAGTCCTGCTAGGCTTCTGAAACCCACCCTCAGCCCCATCTCCTTTAGGAATCCTTTGACCCCCATTACTGTCTTTCTCATCAAAACTCTTATAGCCTTTGTCTTCTCATTTAGTGCTTCCCATCTGCTGGGCTTGGGTTTTAGTGTGGGTTTTACATGTCTGTCTCATATCCTTAGTGAGGTTGTAAATTCCTTTAAGCAAAGGGACCTCCTCACAATGCTTTTTACAGTGTGAGCCCTTAATAAGCTTTTGCTGATTGACTAACTGGCTTATACGGTGTGCTAATTGGAATAGACTTATTTGGATATTAAAGTGTTGTGCCCTTTAGTCATTTGAGAAAACAGTATTAAAAATAATGAAAACAGTGGAAGTGATTCAAAAACAAGAAAGAGGGTTAACTGCATTGGGAGTTAATTATTATTAATTTTTAAATTTCTGCTTGAAGAAAAGGTTGAAGGATGAGTTAACTGGTAGTAGTAACCAGCTCTTATCCATCTCCACTGGGGACAGTGCTAGAGAAAATGGGCCAAAATCATGATCAGGGGAAAAAAAATGAGGTTATATATAAAAAAGGAGATAGTTGTTAAACACTGGAATGAGGTTTGTGAACAGGTTGTGGAATTGACCTCCCTAAAGTACTTTAAAAGTAGGAAGGATAAATATCATTGAAAATGATACGAAAAATGTGTCAGCCAGTTCATTTCTTGAATATCTATTAAACGCTACTCTGGGGAAGCCAAGAAAGAATATACAATATGAACCCTTCACTTAAGCTCACTATCTAATTAAGATGACCCATAAATAGGAGATTATTAGCAATGAAAGTAGGATTTACAGTTAAAATCTAAATTGTGAGGTTGTGACCATAATTGTGGTTGTAATTCAGATGTATCCCCTCTAAGTACTCTCTCCCTCTGCACCCCTAAAAAATCCACTCCAAGCATGTTTTAAATAAATGAATTTTCAACAACTTTCTAAGCTGCTTTTCTAGGTTGAGTAGAGTATCCCCAATCTTTTCTGAAATAATTTATTCAATATTATAACAACTGCTAATTACATGAAAAGTATCTATATATATATAAAAAGCCAGCAACCGGAATGCCATAATGACCAGAATGACGGTCATTCATAACATGAACGACGGTCATGTTATGACGTCCACTGTGGCCAGCAAACCGGCCAGCCAACTGGTGGATCAAGGGGTGGGGCCAGCCAGCCAACCTCCCTCAGCCCCTCCCCATGGCTGGCCATGCCCCCAATCACCGCCCCCCCAATTGGGGGCGGGGCCCACGGCCAATTGCCCATGGCTCCTCTCCCTAGCCAGCCGGGCCCTGATCAGGCCAATCGGGGTAGGCCAGCTGGCCAACCTCCCTCTGTCTCCTCCTCCCAATAGGCCTTCCCTGATCCACCCCAATTGGGGCCAGGCTGGCCGGACCCCACCCATGCACAAATTCATGCACTGGGCCTCTAGTGTTGTGATAAGAATACAACCTATATTTTATTACTTTTTTTCTGGCATCTTCTTTCATTCACTCCACAAATATTGATTGATTGCCTAATAAGTGGCAGTCCTGATGCTCAGTTCGAAGATATCCACAATAAACAAGTCAGATGTGTTCTCATGTTACCTGTAACCTTTTCCTCAAAACGTGGTGAGGCATAGATGTTCTAATATTAAGGTGACATAAAATTGACTAAGCTCCTTTTAAGTAACCAGAACATCCCTGACTTCATAAAACTATGGTTAAGCCACTTGTAGCGAAGTTGGTAAAGATACTGAATAGTAAGATGTCTTGATATGTAAACTCAGCTGTGCAACTGCCTTCTTGAATGGATGTTTTTCTTTGCCTGGGAAATTCGTACTCTGTATACACTTGCAGTAGGTAGATAAATTGTCTTTATGGTCACCAACTATTTGGCCATCGGCTAGAAATGGTTCTAGTGTAGATGTGTCTGTAGATTAAAATAGATAAGGGTTAGTTATCTAAAAAAGTCCCTTCCACAAGTGAAATGACACTGAATTGAGGGAAATCACCCAGACTATTAACATTTAACTTGCCAAAATCAAAAATTTAATTAGAGGCATATATGACAACTTTGGCTTTTAAACATACAGGGGTGGGGCAGAAGTAGGTTTACAGTTGTGGGTACATGAAACAGTTTATTCTTGTAATTATTATTATTAGTAGTAGTAGTACCCTACTTCTTCCCACCCCTTTATTCATACTCAGCATGTCCTTTGGTCTGCAGTAGGGTAACCTTCTTATCCTGAGTTAAGCACGGAAAATTCCATGCCCAGAGAAGCTCCTCAATTGTAAATAAATCAGGACAGTTAATCACCCTCGTACTCCCAGGGTGATTAGTCCTTCCCTTCCCATCCTTTGCTTATGTGCTACTATATAGACATAAATTTTTTTGGAAAATTTAAAAATATTTTAAAAGTAATTATCATTTTTGATACCACAACCTTAAAAAGTCTATGATACAAACTTAAAAAGTATAATAGAATGGAAGGTATAAAAGAAAGTTGAGTAAGTGAGCTCTTTTGTCATCTTAGTTTTGTGCTTGCATTCACCTGAGTTGCCATCTAGTCTCCTAATGCATTTTTGTATCTGAAAAAAGCCACAAAGCTCCAAAAATCAAAGTAGAAATGTCTCAGCAGAGAATGACTAAAAGCAGCATCCCAACTGCCAACAAAAGGATCCTTAAAAATAATATATAATTTAAAACTCAAGAAAGAGAGAGCAAGAGGCACATCAACCAGAAATAACGGTGTGACTCTGATTACAGACAAAATCACCAGTGAGCAGTAAAAACCCTAATTCTGGGGCTTTTCAGATTAGTTTCTCCCATTGATGGGTTTCTCCCTCCCCAGGGACTATACTTTTTCACTTTAAGTTTGAACTCTAGTCAATGTATAGTAGAAAATCAATATCATAGATTTGTTCTGCTTTCCTTCTGCCTCCTGGAATTTTCAGAGTATGTGAAGGAAAAGCTTTTATGATGAAGATGGACTGTAAAATGAAAGGGGAGGCTTTGACCAATTTCCTAGAACTCTGACCCAAACATTCTTCCCCAGACTACGATGCCGTATCCAGGTCTCTGTCAGGCCTCCCTTATTCCCATTCTACTGGGGTATTTAATGTCTAGAGGCATATGATTACTGACACACTTTTGTAAAGACTCTTTGGCAAGTTAATTGGCACTTGCTATCAGAATAGTTTTCCTATTTATCCTATCTTGTCCCCTTAATTTTGTTTTTCAATTACAGTGTATTTCCCTATATTGTGACTTGAGGGGAAGGAAGTGAAGGAAGCAACTTATATGCATGCGCATGCGCGCACGCATACACACACACACACACACACACACACACACACACACAGGAGCGTGCGTGAAGTAATCAAAAAAAAATCTAGGCATTTATACAGATGCTAATTCTTCCATTGTAAAAAATAAGCAAAGTGCCCGAGGAATTGTTGCAACAAATGCAGAAGTGGGGGCATGGTAGGTCATTCTCATTCCTTCAGGCTGACTGAACTCCTTCCCCTGACAGGTAGAATCCTTTGATCAGCCTTCTCACTCATCTCATCCAGCATCTTCCTGGTCTCAACATGCTCGGGCCACACTTCATGGAAAAGGCCCTGGCCAGGTCTGATTACTCTAGACGTGCCTGAGAGCTGGTCTGGATCATCTTGGTGTTTTCCACGGGTTTTGTAACCACCTGGAGTACAAGAACCATGTCTTTTGCATATTGTGTTCTCCCTCGTACCTCTGCCTCTTTACCTCCTTTTTCCTGACACTGCCACCTCCTCCTATCTTCTCATAATTGTAACCCAATTTTCTGGTTCCTCTTGGTCCTAGTTTTTTAACTAAACACAGAGATAGAATTATTACCAGCAGTCTCTCCTCTGACCCTGGTTAGCTTTGTATACATTCTCTCCACATTTGACAACTGGCACCCCAACTACAGAACTCAATAAACCTGTGGCGCTCGGAGCAATCGTGACTCAGCCAAATATTACCTCCCTAACATGTTGGTTTCTACTCTGAGGTCTGCTTGGTAGAATTGCATAGAACCCACAGTCCCATGTAGTCCCCACTTTAAACCCCATTAATCTTAGACTAGAGCACTGTTACAGTAGAACTTATTTCTGCTAGGTCACACCCAGTACACTGGCTCTGGCTCCATCTCCAGCCCCATAAGTCTAGTTACAGGA
Source organism: Myotis yumanensis (assembly GCF_028538775.1). Classification (NCBI taxonomy): domain Eukaryota; kingdom Metazoa; phylum Chordata; class Mammalia; order Chiroptera; family Vespertilionidae; genus Myotis; species Myotis yumanensis. Next base: position 12,495,457 of record NW_027223759.1, read on the forward strand.
CATTTTTTTCTTGAGCCTCATGTATCTTATCTGACTTTAAAGTATTTATCTGTCACTTGCTCTCCTCACTACCATGGCCTGTCTTGCTGATGAAATATGCCTGAATGGACCACTTCTAAACTAGCTAGCTGACCTCGATAAGTCAGACTCTATGCCTTTGTGTGAATTCTCCAGCCATCACCCATCCTAGTTAGTGGGTCTCTAATTCCCATCCCCAGTGGTCCTATGGTGTTGGGAATATCTGACTACAATTTGCTGTTGCTTACTTCCTGGGCCACAGTATGCATTCAGCAATGGATTGCTGAGCTAATTCTTGATCCCAAGAAATCCATTTTAGAAAGAGTAGCTAACAATTAGTTTGTACTTGAAATTGCTTTCATTGACTAATGTGACTTTTAAATGGCAACTGATATTTTTTCTCGTGTGTGTGTGTGTGTGTGTGTGTGTGTGTGGTTTTTTTTTAATCCAACTCATTCATCTGGAAAAATACTCAAGTATTAATCCCAAAAGAAATAAGTCCTTTGAACAATAGAATCTCTAACAGAAGGAATGCTCTTAATTTTGGAAATACAGGTTAAAACCTACTGCGCAGCTCTGCTCTCCAGTTTTGCATTTTCAGTGTTAAACTTTAAATCTAACTATCATGTTTTATTCCACAAGTGATGCATCAGCATAAAGAGAAATAGTGGAAATAGTGGTGGGTGATAGGATGTAATAGAAATTCTAATAAGCTGTTTAACAATAATATGGCAGGCAGATACCATTTTAATCAGTATTGTCATTAACAACTATCAATAGAGAAGATAAAATGTTCTTGTCTTTGTGAATTATGATTTATGACTGGCACGGCAGTCACACTGAAGCATATTTATTTTACAATGTAGAGACATTGATTAAATGCACATGGCATCTCAAATACAGTTGACATTTTAAGTCAAAATTATTACAGACATGCAGCCATTCATTTAAGCTGTTGCTTTAAAAATGTGTCTCAACTGATTGTTAATGGAAGAAAGTCTAGCTGGGCCAATATTTCAATAAGTTGATCCTGTATTTTGCTGGCATACATAGCCTAGAGGGGAAGAAGCCTCCTCTGTTAGGCAGTCTTAAAATTTTGCTCGATCTGGTGGATAGGCCACCAGATGAAAATAGTCCCTTATGTATTCTAGACTGCTCAGAAAGCATGCTCCTCCTAGGGTAAAATTATCTTTTGCTTCTCTTTTCAGAATTCTCACTACTCTCTCTGCCAATCTTACCTTTTAGCCTATGAACCTACTTAAGGAAGTAAGTCTTAAATAATTGATGACAGCTGTGGTTGAAACATTACTATCGTTTAGGGATGATGGTTTTTGTAATGTATATTACTGCATCTTGCCAATAGACCAGTGACTTTAAACAATGTAAGTGTTTGAGTATTGATTGTTGATTTACAAGATTGAGGCCAATACTAATTGTGTCTGAGAGCATACTTATGTACCATGTCTATAAATTCTTTGATCTCTTTTCCCATTTATGTCTTTTTAACTCAGAACTTACTTAGATTTTTAAAATCTTTTTATTATGAAATAATTTTAGACTTGTAGAAAAGTTACAAAAAAATAGTACAAAACCTTTCATCCAGATTCCTCAGATGTTAACATTTTACCCATTAGCTCAAGCATTTTCTCTCTTTTTATTTCCCTCCAGATGGATGTGTGTGTATAGATGCATGCATGCTTGCATAATTTGTCCAAATTCTTTGAGAATATTTTCTTTTTTTTTTTTAATATATTTTATTGATTTTTTACAGAGAGGAAGGGAGAGAGATAGAGAGCCAGAAACATCGATGAGAGAGAAACATCGATCAGCCGCCTCCTGCACATCTCCCACCGGGGATGTGCCCGCAACCCAGGTACATGCCCTCGACCTGAATCGAACCTGGGACCCTTCAGTCCGCAGGCCAACACTCTATCCACTGAGCCAAACCAGTCTTGGCTTTGAGAATATTTTCAAGCCTGATGACCTTTTACCCCTAAACTGACTTTGAAGCTGGGACTGCATCATTGTATCATTTTTATCCTGTATTTGGGAAAAGTAAAGAGCTGGCCTCAAGTTATCCTCAAATTAGTGAAATTAGAAATTATAAAGCAAGGAAGGTAATAATTTCAAATATGATTACAAGTCAAGAAAACCAGTTTATGTCACTTTTATTTTTGTGGGCTGTATTATCACCATGTAATCTAAAAATCTAAATTAAGTCAGCGTTGACTTCTGACAAATGAGTACACATTTCCAAGAGTGAGGTGTATTTCTTTGACTGTTAATGAAAGTTCAAAAGTAAGACCTCTTCAAAAAGGTGCAAATATCTCATCCTTGTGATGAGGCCTCATTAACCACCGAGTTTAGCACAATATGCTTGAAAGAGATGGTAAATAGGAAAATGTCCTGCTGATTATTATTAAAATTGCTGCAGAAAGATTCTGAGAAATCCAATTCTATCTTTCTCTCAGGCTGCTGACCCTTTTTATTTTGCTGCAAATGATTTATTGATAAGACTGGAGGTGGGAGCTAGGAAGTACTACCAGTCTTTAATCACCTTAGGGCTTTTCTTATCAATACTGTGCATTGGAAAACACATTTTGAAAACAAAAATGTACAAAGATAAATGTACCAGTTAATAATTTGGATTTTTTTCAATAGACGGAGTTACACATATGTTGATATATATGCGATTTGATATGTATGCTATTTTGTTGTATTGACAACAAGCTTCAAAACTTCATATGTCAAATTTGCTGAAGGTGTTAACATCATAGATATTTTTATACTTAAAAATGTCAAATTTCATGCCAAAAAAAGAGCATTTGTGGGAAGTTTTAATTCATTACTTTATTTTGAAGAAAAGTGCTGCTGAAAGTTATTGTATATTTCGGGAAGCTTATGGTGAACATGCTCCATCTCAATATACTTGTGAACACTGGTTTAAACACTTTAAAAATGATGATTTTGATGTGAAAGACAGAGAACATCCAGGTCAACCACAAAAGTTTGAAGACCAACAATGACAAGCATTATTGGATGAAAATGCATGTCAAACTCAAAAACAACTTGCAGAAAGATTAAACGTTGCTCAGCAAACTATTTCTGATCATTTACAAGCAGTGAAAAAGATTTTAATGGAAGGAAAATGGGTGCCACATCAACTGAACAAAAGACAAATGGAAAACTGAAAAGTCATCAGTAAAATGTTGCTTCAACAGCACGAAAGAAAGTCTTTTTTGCATCGAATTGTGACTGGTGATGAAAAGTAGATTTATTTTGAGAATCCCAAATGCACAAAATCATGGGTTGATCCAGGTCAACTGTCAACATCGACTGCAAGGCCAAATCGCTTCGGAAAGAAGACAATGCTCTGCATTTGGTGGGATCAGGAAGGTGTGGTGTACTATGAGCTTCTAAAACCAGGTGAAACCGTAAATACTGATCGCTGCTGACAACAAATAATCAATTTGAACCACGCTTTGATTGTAAAATGATCATAATGGTCCAGAAGACAAGGCAAAGTAATTTTGCTTCATGATAACATACCATCACACACTTCAAAACCAGTTAAAAACACGTTAAAAGATCTTGCCTGGGAAGTATCGACCCACCCACTGTATTCACCAAACCTTGCTCCTTCAGATTACCACTTGTTCCCATCGATGGCACACGCACTTTCTGAGCATCACTACAAATCATATGAAGAAGTGGGAAATTGGGTCTCTGAATGGTTTGCCTCAAAACAAGAAAAGTTCTATTGGGACGGTATCCACAAATTACCTGAAAGATGGGGGAGTTATAGCTAGTGATGGACATTACTTTGAATAAAGCACTTTTGATGTTTCTCTTGAAATTATCATGTTTTCTTCGATTACAAAATCCTCATTATTAACCGGTACCCCTGGTACTATGACATAGCAATAGTGGAGTTAAATTCATCCACAAAACTTATAATTTGCCTAATCAGGAGGGGGAAATCTGGAGAAAAAGCTCTGGTATATTCTGTAAGTCTTTTATATCACAGTTGTTAGGCATTCGGGATGCTTTATATTGGAGCGGTATCTGCTGTTGATTAAGCTTTGGTGTCCTGAGAGAGAAGAGGAGATCCGGAAGTATAAGTGTGGTCTATAATATTATGATGCATAGATATAGTTAGAGGATTTGGGGATACACATCTGTGGAGGATCAGTACTTAAATAAGAAAATACCTGATTCCCTGAACACATTTATTCCAGCTTGGACAGAAACTGAAGCAGCGGTACCCAAGAGTGTCCCTCATCACAGGTCTGTTCCCAGATGATATGAATGCAAGTGATAGAAACCTTCCTTTGCTCATGACCACATTTCACTGAATTTGTCTGTATTGCTAACTGGAGACAGTTTGGTTCTGGGTAAGACAAAAAGGTACAAAATGGTGTAAACACTCTACCAAATCCTGGGCTTCTTTCTGTCTGTCAGGATTTAGTTAGTCACAGTGGCTGAAATCTACTCTGTTGTTTTTGTAAATTGAATATGTCTTTGAATGTTTATGACCAAATATCTTCCATAGAAAAGATAGTACAGCTTTATGAAACACCTTGAAACGCTTAGCCAAAAGGTAGTGTGTGTTGTTATATTATTGTTACTATCTCTTTTTAACTTAGTTAAAATTAAATTGGTAGAAAACATTATTATAGGTATTTTGTGAATGCTAATGCATCCTTACTGCCTAGGTTAACTATATTCTACCAAGGTTTATGGTAAAGAATTCCTAGAAAACAAATCTTATTTTTTCTGTTCTTGTGGAGAATCCACATGCAATGACAGTGTTTATGAAGCACATGTGGAGTTAAATTCCCAAGGCACAGTCCTTGGGACTATGTAAAAAGTGCATGTAAAATTTTGACTATAAATGAGTATATATACTTTTATGGAGAGAGTTCATAATTTCCCTCTAGTTCTCAGAGTGTTTTGTTACTACAGAGAAGTTAAGGACCATTTTATAATGGAATCCAGCCTCTTCGTGGCCACGTGTGCTCTGCTTGACAAGTAGGTGATATTCTTGTTTCTTCTGACTCCTTTCATGAATTAATTTCAATATTCAACTCTGTTGGGTACAATCTCTGTCAGTGGAGTAGGAATGCCACCTTCTGTGGGAGGAATAATGACGTATAGTGTGTCCATCTTAACATTTTTTATAACTCAGAGACCTCCTCAGGTAGAGCCTGGTTGAGAGATAACCACCTAAGTCCAGTGTCATGGGAAGCAACGCTGTCCACCATGGAAGGGTGTTTATTAAAGGCTGTCTTCTCTCTAGTACTCCCTAGTTAGTTTCAACCAAGCACAAACCAAATACAGCTTTCCTCAACCTAAGAATTATGACTCTTTTCAGTGGAAAGACTCTATGTTTATGTTGGTCTGTGATTTTTAAAAAATACTGATATTTTCTATCTGTTGTCACAACTCAGACCATGAAACTTTGAAGTATGTTTATGAGCAGCTTGTGTTTCATACCACCAGGAGTGCGTTACACACCTTCGCCTTTTGTCAGCATTTTTAATGTCTAATAGAACTAGGCTGCAATGTCATTCTTGGCCATTAGATGTTGCTACATTGCACACTAAGCCCCAAACTGAAAAATGATGAGTTTGAGACTTGCAAGTTTATAAAATAAACTAGAGGCCCAGTGCACAAAAATTTGTGCACTCGGGGGGGGGGGGGGGGGCAGCCCAGCCTGTGCCCTCTCGCAGTCTGGGACCCCTCGGGAGATAATGACCTGCTGGCTTAGGCCTGCTTCCGGGTGGCAGAGGGCAGGCCCAATCCCTAGGTGCATCCCCTGGTCATGCACAGAGCAGGGCGGATCAGGAGGTTGCGATGCCACCCTCAGTCACGCTCAGGGTAGGGCCGATTGGGGGGTTGGGGCACCGCCCCCTGTCACACTCAAGGCAGGGTCGATGGGGACGTTGCGGCGCCACCCCCTGTCACGCACAGAGCAGGGCCGATCAGAGGGTTGGGGCGCTGTCCCCTGCCACGCACAGAGCAGGGTCCATCAGGGGTGTTGGGGCTCCGTACCCTGTTACACACAGAGCAGGGCCGATCAGGGGGTTGAGGAGCTCCCCGCTGTCACTCACAGAGTAGGGCAGATAGGGGAGTTGGGGCACCGCCCCCTGTCACACACAGAGCAGGGCGGATAAGGGGGTTGGGGCGCTGCACCCTGTCACACACAGGGCAGGGCCAATGGGGAGGTTATGGCTCTACCCTGTCACACACAGAGCAAGGCCTGTGGAGGGGGGTTGGGGCGCCGCACCCTGTCACAGGGAAGGGCCGATGGAGAGGTTATGGCTCTACCCTGTCACACACAGAGCAAGGCCCGTGGAGGGGGGTTGGGGCGCCACCCTCTATCACCCACAGAGCAGGGCCGATCAGGGGGTTGGGGCGCCGCCACTGTCACACTCGGGGCAGGGCCGATGGGGAGGTTATGGCTCTTCCCTGTCACACACAGAGCAGGGCCCGTGGGGGGGGGGGGGGTTTGGGGCGCCGCATCCTGTCACACACAGAGCAGGGCCAATCAGGGGGTTGGTGCGCTGCACCCTGTCAAACACAGAGCCGCAGGGCAATCAGGGGATTGGGGAGCTCCCCCCTATCAGGCACAGAGCAGGGCAGATAGGGAGGTTGTGGCCCCGCCCCCTGTCACACACAGGGCCGCAGGGTGATCAGGGGATTGGGGAGCTCCCCCCTGTCACACACAGAGCCACAGGGCGATCAGGGGGTTTGGGCACTGCCCCCTGTCACGCTGATCCCGGTGCCGGGAGCCTCGCTGCTCCGCTGATCCCGGTGCCGGGAGGCATATTACCCTTTTACTATATAGAATAGAGGCCTGGTGCACGGGTGGGAGCCAGCTGGTTTGCCCTGAAGGGTGTCCTGGATCAGGGTGGGGTCCCCACTGGGGTGCCTGGCCAGTCTGGGTGAGGGGCTGAGGGCTGTTTTCCGGAAGCGAGTGACTAAAGCTTCCAACCGCTCCTTGTTTTCTTTTTTTTTTTTTATTCTGAGCCAGCTTTAGCTCTGAGGCCTCGCCGCTGAAAACATCCATACAATGTTGCTAAAGCCCGGCTGACTGAAAGCTGGTTTCTGGGGTTTTGTTTATCTTCTTATTTGCAACATAGTACATAGTTGCTTAGAGTTGTAGCTCAGAGGCCGGCAAGTGAGGCGGGGAACGTTGGAGTCCGCAGCAAGCAAGCCTTATGCTCGCTTCCAGCTGCCTGGCTGCCGGCCGCCATCTTGGCTGACAGTTAATTTGCATATACTCACTGATTAGCCAATGAAAAGGGTAGCAGTCGTACGCTAATTACCATGTTTCTCTTTTATTAGTGTAGATTATGCTATTAATTTATCAATTCTGTAGATTTAAAAACTTTAACATGAATGTACTTAAAATAAGATGTGGCTATAATAAATATGTATAAAATTTACCCATAAATTTTAATTTTATAATGAAATAATTTATGTTTAGCCTTGTAGAGCAATGCTAGTTTTTATTAAAGCCAAAAAATTGATATATCTTCAAAAAACAAGAATATCTTATTTGACACAAATTACCATTCAAGAAAGAAACAGGAATTTCCTTTCTTGAAAGGGCAGGCAATTAGAGATACAAGGACAGTTGTAGTTTAATGTTTCGACCTTCTCTTTAAAATTAGTAATGTTTAAAAATGAATTCTTTCATTTCCACCAAGATCACTCTTTCCTTAACACTATTTTTGCTGTTACATTCTGCAATGCTGCTCTCTCAACATATTCCTTTTAGCTTTCTGGCTGCTCCTTCTAGCTCCTCATGCTAGCTTCTTATTAAAAGCTGACATCCTGGACCCCTATATTTAGTCTTCTCTTCTCACCCTTTTTTCTTTCCCCCTCACCCCTCCCCCCAATCAGCTGGAACATTGTGGAATTAACCTTACTTGTCTGCCCTTACTAAGGCTATCCAGGAGGCCAAAAGAGTGATGCGTCCTTTCCCCTCACTCTTCAAATCTAATCCATTACCAAGTCCTATGAATTCTACTTCCTAAGTATCTAAATTCTTTCTCTTTTTTTATATTGAACTTTTTTGGTTCAGATTCTCCTCATTTTACACCAGATTAAAGCAATAGCCTTCTGAGCAATAGTCACTTTCTCTTCCAACCCACCGTCTACAATGGTGCTCACATGATCCTCCCAAACATAAACCTGATCTCCTGCCAGAATCATTGCAGTGGCTGAACAGTGCCTTGAAGTGCTCAGACTTGTGAGCTGGCATACGACCCCCCTCTTTTATTCTTTTCTACAGCCATAGATAAGTATAGGCAGTTATCACAATGTACCGCGAGAGCATTAAGCCAGTCAATGTCCTGGGTCCTTTCTATTTCCTGTGAATAAAATGCCATTTCCCCTTCCTTTGGCCTTTACTCTGCCCCTGGCCAACGCCTGGTCCTGCTTCAATACTGAGTTCCAGGGCTACCTCTTAGGGAGTCTTTTCTGAAACCCACTCTCCTAACTCAGTGCTGGCCATTCATTTCACCCACTATTTTGAATAGTTAGACATCCTGCACTGAGACCAGAACTTTTACTGATTCCCCTTTGGAGGAATTTGGTTCCAGAGAAGGCTTTTGAATTTCACAGTGCATTATTGTAATTTACCTGTAATTATGAGGCCAAATAAACACAAATGCATAATACCATCTTAGACACCATTGCGTGTGTGTCTTAATGTGAAAATCATGTGGTATTTTATGAATCCTCAAATCTGAGGGGACAGGACCTGTAAAAACTGCCTAATTTGTTGATTTGCATGGGAAGTGTGCTGTTCCCAGTAGGTGGTGGAAACCGATTCGGCATGTAGCTTACTAGCTCTAAGCAGATAACTGGTGTTACTTCCTGCTGCTGTAACAAAATGGATTTGGCCTTTATTATAGCTCCTATTTGAAAATTACTATTAAAAAGTGTGTGCTGGAGATTATATATTGAGTGCTTTGCAAAGGTGGATGCATTCTATGTAGCAAAGCAGGAAACAGTGACACCACGTCTTAATGACACTTTATATTCTGCCAATGTACTTAGCCACAACTTCCTCAACTGCATAATCTAAAGTAAACAAAAATCATATTCCATTAGAGACACAATTCGACAATTGAATTTTTTGGTGAACCTTTGGCATCCATTGAAAAAATTGGCTCTAACCCCATAGAGGAGGTTAATCTTTTTAGGGCAGCATTGCCTGGAAAGTGGAAGAAAGAGATGACCAAGTCAGGGAATAGTAGTGAAAGCATTCTCTCTAAGAGCTAGAATGAGGGCGCTAGTCAACAGTTGCCATTTTCATGACCACACATTATTCAATTGTAAAGTAACAGAAGGAATATTATTTTACTGAGGAAAATTGGGGGGGGGGGGGGGGGGGGGCGGGGGGAGGCGGGAATTACAAACAATCCCAGTATGCTGAAGCTTGGTATAATTAAATAATGAAACATGTTACCTCTGTATTTTAATAATTTCTTAAGGTCTCAGGCCAAATCTGTGTAGAACAACATTGAATACCCCAAGGCTGAGGAGATTGACTGTAGCACCCAGCTGGCTTGGAAATGCGCTCTTCGTTAGGTGAAATAATTGGTACATTCTTGTACAATAGTAAATACTTGTAACAAAACTATCTTGTAGCAAGACAGAAAAAAATCAATATTAATCAGAGCAGACAAATGCTTCTGATAATAGCCGAAGACCCTCAAGCACTAGCTGTTCTCTTTAGTATTTTTGTTGTTACACATTCTCTGCTTCTGACACCCCATAGTTCTCTAATATAAGATCTGTAACTTATTGTATCTTAGTCTGATTGTCAGAATGTCCAGCTCTGTCTCTGTGTGTCCTCTTAGGAAGAATATGAAACTTCTCTTTGAAGAACTTCAACAGATATGTGTGTTATTTTCTACCTGGATATCCCAAGATTAAGCTGCTGGAAGGGTTTAGTACCACTCTGATCACTCCCATCTCTTTCCAAAACCTTGAATGTTTAGTCCTTAATTTGCACCTCTCATTCCATTTCCCCATGTTTATAGAGATATGACTATAACTTGCATCTTTCCATTGTTGTACCTACTTCATATACTAACTAAGGTTGTACCAGTGCCCGGTATATTACAGAGGCAGTAATAATAGCTAACCCTATATTATAGGGCTTATTGCTATATAAGTACTGACACTGTCCTGAGTTCTTGGCATTCATTCATTAATTTACTCTTCACAAGGATGTTATGAAGTAGACACTATTATTATAGCCATTTTACAGATTTAGAAACTGGATTATAGAAAGGATGACTTGCCCATGGAAAAATATATCCTGAATGGGCAGAATGACTGTGTTTTGACCCCAATAACCTGGCTCCATACTACTTTTTCTTTATACTTATTGACTCCTTGCTACCCGGGCATTGTTGGTCACCTTAAAGTTATTCAGTCATTGACTTTCCTTGTCCAATTTTTTTTAATAAGATAAGTTCTACCTTTATAAGATTTTGGTTTGAATTATTTAGACATTTATAAAGTACTTAGCTCAGTTACAGATACATAGTAAGCATTCATGTTACTATTATTATTATTTTCATGTGACAAATGTCAGGTGAAGGAACTGAGTAATAAAGCTTCATTACTCAGAATCACTAAGTTGATCCTTCCCCATTCCATTGTTTCTGTTGAGAAGCTCGTGAGAAAGGATGGACTCAGTGGTCTAGCTCAGGCTCTCTCCAGAAAGCACTGTGTGCAGGGATCAAACGACCACACGCCGTCCTCATCTGGTTAGAGGAAAAGCTATTATAATAAGAAAAGAATAAATCTTTATTACAGCAATTATGCCACTAAATTCGAAATTTAGAAATATATAGGCTAGTCCATGGAATGTTATAAGTTGTCAAAACTGCCAGTGTTTCCAAAGCACAGACTATAAAGAGAGTGGAAGCGAAACCTATTGTATTATTGTGTCAGTGATCATGCCCTGCTTTTCTCTTTGCTGTATTATGAAACTGACATTATATCATCATTTCGCATTGTCACCTTAGCCTTGTGAGCTTTAGATGCAGCTAATGTTATGGTAATAACTGCTACAATCTGCAATTTTCACTCGTATTAGACTTTAATTCATGTTTTTAACTATCTTGTATAACCATCACTGATTTGTCTTGCAGATAATAAGCAACTTAATGGTTTTTATAAATTAATACTGGTATGAAATTATCAGAGCCGGAAAATCAATAGTAGAAAATTTTTATTATGCATAACAACAAAAATGGAGTAATACTAGAGTAATTGTAAATATTCAAACACCCAATGAATTCATTAATTTCAAACTAGTGTTAGAAATTTTATAATGTAAAAGTTGCCCATTCTATACTTTTTAAATTTCACTCTACTTTTTAATATTGTAGCTCCCTGCCCCCCCTTTTTAATTAAAAGTACATGCCTGGGATCACTGCAGAGCTAGGTTTTCAGAATGCTCTCCCATAAGCAACACAAACCATTCCTTCCCCAGTAATTGGAAGTTATATAAAATCAGGGAATCCATCACATGTCTCCGGAAAGGTCAGTATATTAAAGTTTTGTTTGTTTGCTCTGGTTAAGTGGGCCCCAGAGATTCATCAGCTACTAGGAATATAAAGTAGCATAACAGACCACGAAATGGTGTCTCTTTTCTCAAACCTTTTCCTCGGTGCATTTCCACCAATCACCAGCCTGCAGCCCCCCCTCCTCTGGGACATTTCATCTTCCCTAAATGACCCTAATGACAAAGCTGCTCTCCCTCTCAGCCCCCTGTCCTTCTCTGGCATGCCGCTCCTTCACCTGATAAATATTTGCTAAGCACCAGGTATGCACAGCACTGTGTACAGTGATGAATGAGAGGCAGCCCTACCCTCAGAGAACCTAGAATATAGTAGCTTGTCACTGACTACCTTGCATCATTAGTTATTTTCCAGGTGTCTGTGTCTTGCATCGCCAAAGACTGCAACCTAACATTATTTTGCTTTCTGTGTATGGCTCAAGGCACACTGAGTGGAAGCGTGCAGTGGCTCACCCTGCAGGGAGAGCAATGTTGGACTGTGTTACTCACTCCCAACCCAGGATGAGCACCTACGGGGCCTGGGCAAGACCTTTATCATATGTCACCAGGCTAGTTTCTTAGCTCAGACAGTGGGTAACTTGGCATATGATGAAATACATGATTTCATTTCACACCATGAAGAGTTGGGTGCTAATTTCTAAACTACATTTAGGTTCCTTACTCTTTTTCCCCCAAACAGACATAGTTTTATCCAGGGCTGCTGATGGTCAAACCTAGTCCACAGCCAGGGACCTCTCCCAAATGATATTTTATTATTTCTTCCTCTCTCCTCCTTTGTGGAGAAGAAGGAGAGAGAGAAAGGAAAAGGGAGGGAGGAGGAGAGAGAGGGAGAGAGAAGCATGCAATCTCTCCCCAATACTGCTTCAGTGTTGACAAAGAATTCAGCCTCCCTCCAACCCCATTCTACACATACACAGACATGAGTACATATACATACATGCAAGCCAGTAGATGGCCATATGTGCACACATGTACATATATTTCACATACACACTCACCCCTTAGCTGACAGCTCAGGTCTCAATGTTCTGGGATGTACACCATGAGCAGTTTTCCTAGGAGCCCCGGCTAGAGGCTCTCTGCGAAGCAGCCTCCTCTGGGCTGGGCACAGAGAGCCAGGTTCCCACAGGCCCTCCTCACCCTCTCCTCTACACTCTGAAAACCCCGGGTTGATGTTATCATAAGATTAAAGATGCTTCTCTGCAGGCCCCCTAGCAGCTTCCCGCCTTCGCTTACCTTGTTAGCTAACACCTTTTCTCTATCATCGTAGCTACTTTATGGAGGGGGACTTATGCGTGTTGTGATGAACGTTCAAAAAGCTAGTATGAAAAAGGGAATGTAAAGTATCTCAATGGTTTTTTATATTGCTTCTATGCTGAAATGATACTGTTTCAGCTATGTTGACTTAAAATATACTATAACATTAAATTCACTTGTTTCTTTTATCTTTTTTAATGTGGCTAATAGAAAATTAAAAGTTACTTATGAAGCTCACATTATAGCTCTGTTGGACAGCACTGTCCCACACCGTAGGTTTTCAAACTGGGTTCCCAGTGACCCTGAACTTCTTCCTCCTGGGGTAGCCAGAGATGAAGAAGGATTAGTTCCATCTGAGAAACTCGTTATTTGTTTGTTTATCAAATCGGGTTTCTGATGGTGAACTTCTTTAAAGGAAAGAACCGGCAGCCAAAATGTTTGGCAACTCGAGTCTCGGACCATCCTCCATCCCCCTCAGATGTAGCATAAAAAGAACAAACTCAAACACGTTCACCATTCCCTGTCACTGCGCCCTGCATAAGCAAGGGCACCCAGACCTGTCTGTGATCCCCAGGAAGATAGAAGCAGGCCTCTTTTCTTCTTTACTCTTTTGGGAGTCCATCAAAGTTTATTTGTTAGTGGAATTGTACCCCTATTCTGCAAGTTGTAGAAATTTATTTGCCACAGAATGTCTTCTAAGTATTCCTAATTGATAGCATGGAGGGCCAAGTTACAGATGGTCTTTATTAGGGAACCCTTTTTCTTCTGGAAAATGTAGACCTCCTCCCCGCCCCCCACCCTTAGCAACAGCGATTGGAGGATGATTGAGTGGTCTCATGTGGAAATATGTATTTACCTATGTAAAGATCAGTTTCAACTCAGCACATTCTTCTTTAACCAGTGAGCTAACCTGTAACCTCCACAGGGTGTTGACGTCTCTTCAGCTCATAGCTTTGTGTGCATGTTTGGGTGAATGTGTGTGTGTGCGCGCCTGTGTGGTGTACACACACACTTATTGTTTTTGCTATAAATCCAGCTGCTAACTGAGCGAAGAGCCTTTCAGCTACTTTGTAAATGTTATTTTCTTAAGAATAAATGATCCTGACCGTTTTAATCACCCTCCTCCAAATAAAATTAACACATGGTCGCATACCTGATTACATACCGTGAATTAACTTTGAGAGGGATAGACGTGAATCGAGGGAAGGCAAGAACAAGCAGCATATTGTAAAAAAAAGCCGTTGATTTCCCTGACACTAACTGTAACCAGAAACAGCAGTGGAACCTCAAGGGGTATTTGTATGTGTTTGTTGTCCGAGAGTAGATACAGGGGCCCAAGATAAAGAGCAGACAGTTTCTCGGTTAGAATCTCATCTCTGCTTTTGGAAGCCTTAGAGTTTTTCTTCCTCTATGACCTTTCTACTTGGTCCTCCCAAGAGCCTGTTAATTTCACCTTGACAATTTTTACACATTTCATGGAAGGGAGACATTCAGATGTGAGAACGTTCACCTATCATTAGCTGAATTCATTTTTCTGCAAAATGTTAATCCGTAGATCACACCCTGGTGAAGGACGGTGCCTAAGTGAGAACATACCAGATCCAGTAATTTTTTCCTCATGTGTCTGTTTTACCTCAGGCAGATGTGCACACGTGGTGATACAACATAACTGACACGTGCCTCCCTCAAATATGGGTTTTATACATTTCTCCATGATCAAAAAGGAAGGAATGCTATCTTGAAGTTACAGATACACCATTTACTTAGCCATCTTTTTAAAAGCAAGAGTACCTGACTTTTAAGACAAGTAACAAGCCCGTAGTTTATGCACTGTTTTCCTTCCTTCCCTCCCCATCTCTGTCCCTCTGTTCTTCCATCCTTTCCTTCTCCCTCATTTTCTTTCTTCTTTCCTTTTCAAAGCACCAACAGTGCTAAAGGTTGTAGGAATTCTAGATAGAAATAAGACCCTCTTATGAAATTTACATCCTATGTAGTTTCAATGCAATCTGACTATAAGCATTGGTACCCATGCCACTAAATAAGTCATTTCCAAATAGTGATGCCTGCCCCACCCTTGGGACATAGTGGGAAGTTACAGATGGCAAATGTCTACCAGGTCCACTGGCTCTCATTTATCTTAAAGGATTGCCATCATGCTCTCTGAAAGTCCCTACTCTCAGGCACCGATTATACTCGCTGTAGAATTGGGAGACATGTTAATAGTCTTTTTTTGCTGGGTTATGTGTTTAGCATATAACATGACCCCCAGTCCTACAGGCCATATGAGCCATGCATTCCTCCATGTCCTGAGGGGCAGTGAGCTGGAGTGGGGAAAGCATGGGCACCAAGAGGCAGGAGATTTGGGTTCTAAACTTGGCTATTTCACCAACAGATGGGGTCACCTTGTCAGTCACAGAACTTCTCAGGTTTAGAGGTATTCTATTTATAACTAGCTTAAATTTGGTTATCACCATTTTTCTTCCAAACCCTATCTACCCACAGTACTGCAAAAGATGGTGAATATGGATTTCAATATCAGAAGTGAGATGGTGACTCCTAAACTCCATTTTGCCTCTGACCCTGGGCTAGAGTCCTTCTCTTTGCTTAATAATATTTCTTTAAGAACCAGCATAAGTAATTAGTAGAAAATTTCACATGAGTGAAAATATATGAGAATGTGACCATCATACCATTTGGCCATGAGTTCACTTAAAATCTGTGTTAGTCCAGATTCTTCAGGGAAACACAATGAGGAGAGGTGTGAGGGGGAAGAGAGAAAGGGGGGGGGGGGTAAGAGGAGAGGAGAGGCATAGACATACATAAGAGGAGATTAGTTGTCGGAATTGGCTCATTTGATTACAGAGGCTGGGAAGTCCCACAGTCCGCTCTCTGCAAGCTGGAGACCCAGGGAAGATGGTGGTGTGATTCAGTCTGAGTCCAAAGGCCTGCGAACCAGGGGGGCAGATGGTGTAAGACTCAGTCCTAGCCCAAAGGAGAAGACCGGTGTCCCAGCTAAGCCAGCAGAGCAAATACGCTCTTCATCTGCCTTTTTCTTCTGTTGGACCCTCAGTGGATGGGATGATGCCCACCACACTGGTGAGGGTGCATCTTTACTCAGTCTACTGATGCAAATGCTAATCTCTCCCAGGAACACGCTCACAGACACAGCCAGAGTAACATTTTACCAGCTATCTGAGCATCCCTTTGCCTCAGCTGACATAAAACTAACCATCACAGTAGGCAAGGTGACATACAGTTATTCCTTGGGCCTTTAGCTTTAAAAACTGTAGAACGACTGTGCGCACAAGGAGCAGCTCCATTTCTGATTCTTACACTGTCTCTACACTCACTGCTCTTGGTTTCCAAAAGGGCAACGTTTATGCTACTTGATTTTAAGTTATTTCTCTCTCCCTTTCTTCATTTATTCCCTGAACTTGCCTTTAACTTCCACTTAAACCAGTAACTTGTTGCACAATTAGCTCACACTCAAGAATTAGTCTGACCTAGTTGCTGACTTCCACAGTCTGATGAATTTGGAAAGCATTCATTCATTCATTCATTCATTCATCAAATATGTGCTAAGTGCCTATTATCTCCTAGAAATAATATCACCTGAGACATGTTAATTAATAGTTCATAGTCCTTGCTCTTAATTAACTTATTGTGTGATTTAAAAAAGGTAAATAATAAGCTGGTAATTATGTTACAGTGCACAGTAACCCTTAAGAAGAGAAGAAGGTGTGTGGGGCCCCAAATCCCTTAGGTGATGAACAATGACCACTCACGAGAACCAAGAGGCAGATTTAGGCCTAAACACTGAATTAGGGCCCAGTTCAGCTTGCTCCTCAGCCATTCTGTCATTATCTTCAGGAATATTTTAGGGTTGAATCTTTCTTTAGTGGAACATTTTTATTAAGCTGTATGCTGTAAGAAAAAAATTAATGCCAATTTATCTTTTATAATTTAACCTGAACTGTGTCATTTTTAAAATGTCGTTGTTAGATTTTTTATGACTTTCCATCTTTGCCAAGGTAGTGGTATCTTATTAGAATACTTATACAGATAATTTCAAGTTTAAAAGAAATACAACCAAATCTATTCAGCAACATAATCTGGTGTAAACATATCTGTTTGAAAGTGTCTATGTGACTTGAGGTTTATTTTAGCTAATAAGCAACAATTAACATGATTTCAATTTTGTCATCCTTGTGTTCTTTGTATGCTTCTAAGTCCTTGAGTGCATGTATTAGGAACATATTTTTTTAGATATTTTTCACAATTCCAATATGATAGAAAGCATGTGCATTTGGAAAAGAATGTTTTGGCATTAGTTAATGTTTTCATTATCTATAAATCATTTATTAGGTAGATTTTTCTTAGCATTGAAATGCTAAAGTTGATCCATCCTAAACTCTTTGGTTATTGGAGATAGACGTGTACTCTGATGAGAGTATTAACATTACTTAAAGATTGTTTTGGTTTACATAATAAGTATTTCATTCACTGTCTTACAGTTTTTATAGTGTAGCCACTAAAAAAAAAAATGCCCTACTGTTACTTTCAAGTTAAATGTAGTTATTTTCTGTATTGGTGTTTAAGTGATATACATTAATAACTCTTTTTTAATGAGGTTAATGAAGGCCGATGTCAAGAATAGCTGGCTTATTATAGTCCAGTTCATTTAATTTGGTTAGTGTTCTACTTGTTTTAAGATAACAAAAAGCTTTGTGAAGAAGTTTGGGGCATGTTATTTATGATGGAGAGTGTTTTTAGATTTCCCTTTTATGGCATCTACCCAAAGATTTAAAGAAGACTCTGTTGTAGTGTTACCATGGTCTCACATCAAAACTTTCCTCCCAATATATGCTTATAGATGTTTTAACTCATCCTCTTAATGTCGTTTCCACTTTGTCCTCTACTCTTGTTCTTTTATATTATTTTCATTTCCAGTTAAATTGTTAAACTCCAGTTACATGGAGACTATTACCCTGGGAAAACATGAGTTTATTTATATCACATCCAGTTCTGGCAACCGCAATGACATGTAATGTGGTGCTTGCAGTGTGCTAATTTAACTAGCTCAACTTGCTCTGAGGTCAGGCAACCTACTCTGGCTGATCCATCTCACTATTCTGTGTCTCAGTGTGATCACGTAGCAAATCAGTTCATGGTAATTACTCCTGCTTAATTCACAAGAATTCTGAAAACGGGTATAATAACAGGATGTTTGGCCATGGAATTTATGTCTCTTAAGGAAAAAAGCCATCAGCATACATATTCAAGTGAGAATAGAATTCTACCGACCCAACTTGTACGTAGCTAATTTTTGTGGAATTGTAGTGAGTTTCCAAATAGCTTTCTGTCCCAGAGGACATCAAGTGAAGCTCCACAGCATTGGACCTCTTCCATTTCTTTATTTCACGTTTTGCACAAGGAGGAAGACTGTAACAAATTAAGCAGGTGTTTCTGGGAAAGTAAGTCTGGAAGAAATCCTGTGATTTGAGGGTGGAGGGATAGAATTTAACCACTGGTCCAGTGAAATGGGTGCTACCCTAAATAGTTGTGTATCTCTGGTACTTTCTACCAATATTTAAAAATTTATCAAGGTAACTCAGAGTTTATTGAACACCATTTTCTTTCAAGTTGATGCACTGAAATAAACTTGAAGCATTTTTGGCACAATAATAATAATTATATTTATTCTAGGACATGCTGCACTCTGAATGTCAGTTCATCATCCAAGAGATACCTCACAGCAAGTGGTAATCCATATTAACAATGAGGAAAATACTTTTTCTTTTTTTTTGGTGAGAGTTAAGTCACCAACCTTAGAAGTAAGAGGATTAGATCATATGCAGTATTATTGAATCAAGATTCAAAAATATGAAAGTGAGAATTTATTCTTAAAAGGAGAATTTTACTGGTGTGGCCTTGGTTTAGCTCTTTGGTACTGACCGTGTGGTCTCTGGACCAACAGTGTGGAGGCTTTCTGGGGAGCTTGTTAGAAATGATCTCAGAACCTACCTCAGGCTTGATGAGTAAGAACATGAGTTATAGCCCGTTCTCCATTGATATGCATCCAGCTGAAAGTTTGGGAGATGTTGGGTGGTAAAATGTAAGGTTAATTTTAGTTAGTGGTGTGACATGTCTCCCAACAAAAAAACTGATCAGAGCCCACATTGATAAACATGCGGTATCAAGAGGAAGACGGTATTCAGACTTTCTGTTCTGGTCACTTGACTTGGCTATGGGGACTCTACTTTAAGAGCACATGTCAAGGACACTGACCAGAATGATGAGGCAGCTCAAATCAATTTCATAGCAGGAGTAATTGAAAAAGATGGAAACATTTGACCTGGCGAAGAGAAAGCAGGGGAGTTGTAATAGCTGTGTTCAGTGCTTGAAGGGCAGTCCCTTGGAAGAGGGGTGAGAAGCAGGCAGAAATGAAGCAATGAATCCAGACAATAAATTGGGGAGGTATATCCTTGCTAAATATAAAGATGAACTTTGGAACAGCTACGTGTGTTCTGAAATGGCTTTTCCCTTTTCTGTAAGTAGAGAGTGATATTGTTGGGAGTTTTCAAGGGAGACTGGAAAACCACTGACCAGTCCTTCTGCTGAAAGTTCCCCAAGCACTTGGAACTTCACCCTGTGACACTTGCCACATTTTTACCATAATTTCAAAATAATCTTAAAAGGTATTCTGTGTTTGTCCCATCTGGCAAGGGACTGTCTGCTTAAGTCACCGAGTGCCTAACCTCAGCCCAGGCGCAGTGTCTCACAGACAATGTTTCTTGTATGATTAAAGGAAGAAAGGACTAGACAGGAGGGAGGGTTGAAAAATGTATTCATTAGTATATTTAATTAATATGTACCAATTGCCTTTGATATGTCAGGCACTCGTGTAGGCATTAGGGAGACATAAACGAACAAAACAGATTAATATTCCAGTTCTCAAAGTTCATGTCCCCATGGGGTTACGTAGCCCCAAGAATTTCTCAGTAGCTCTTGCAGAAAGAGGATGAAGACCATGAACCAGGTGTCTTCACTGGAGTAGCACATCTTTGAAGAAGTGAACACCTTCGCAATACCTTAAAGATCAACCAGGCCAACTTGAAGTGTTTAGAACAGTGATGGTGAACCTTTTGAGCTCGGCGTGTCAGCATTTTGAAAAACCCTAACTTAACTCTGGTGCCGTGTCACATATAGAAATTTTTTGATATTTGCAACCATAGTAAAACAAAAACTTATATTTTTGATATTTATTTTATATATTTAAATGCCATTTAACAAAGAAAAATCAACCAAAAAAAATGAGTTCGCATGTCACCTCTGACACGCGTGTCATAGGTTCGCCATCATTGGTTTAGAAGCTGAGATGAAATAGAGACCTCACTTGCTTATTTTAATGTTACCTTGGACATGAAGGTAAAATCCTTAGGTGCTATAGAGCTGGTGAAAAGCTTGGACAAATTACCCAAGCTCTGGAGATCGTAAGACTGCAAATGGGAACAATATGAGGCAGGGCAACACGTACATCTGTATTAGGAGAGAATATTCAGGAATATGCTCTAATTTCTTTATCAGTGTTTCCTTTTGTGACTTGTTTGATTACAGCATAGTATTATAAGTAATATGTTAATATTTACTATTATAACTATTTTTTACCTAAAATTTTTACCTGAAGTACATTATTGTATGTGAGTCACTCTACACTTTGAGCCTTATTCCATCCAGGTGCCAACATTTTTCTCTCGCCACCACACATCTTTGATTTTATAATGCAAGTCAGTAGGAAAACAGGATTCATTCAACATAAAATTGCTTTTCACAATCTCTTCTGGAATCTCTTTGTCTGCTACCCAGGCGATATCTATATTATTACTTTGTCCTCAAAAGCTTTTACCAATTTGGCAACACAGAGTGACTAAATTGCCTTTCTTTCATCTGGCGTTTCATTAGCAGGGAGACTCCCCAAATTCATTTCTATCAACCTTGTCCTCAGTGCTAAATCTCCCGCGCCTCAAGTCTATTTATAATAAATATCTCCGTTATGAGGAAGGTCATTTCGGTTCTCTATATTACATCCATTTCTAATGAAAGCTGTGCCAAATGACCAAGTGAAAAAAGCTTCCCCGTCTGCCCCCGCCCCCAGAAGAAAGCTTTCCTGTCAAATATCTCCTAATTGCCCTCCATGCATCAGCTTCATGCTCAGGCTTATCTCGGGCGCCTTCCCCGGCTTTCTGCAGATAGCCAATGACACGCGCTCCAAGCATGAAGGGGATAGAAATGGTGTGACTCTCAGAAAGCCAGCGCCGAGTGGGCTTAGAGAGCTGTTTAGAAGCTTCACTTCCGTGGTTCTGACATGAGGGATCTTCGCCAATTTGCCTTCAGACACGGTTTGCTCTCATTGCTTCAAACATCAAACTGTGGATCCTGCAGGGACACTTGTGCTCCTTGCTTTGTGTCTTCTGCCTTCCACGTGGGTCCCGTGTCAGGACATCTTGTATTCATCAGCCTTCGGTGGTAACTTTAGGCAAGTAACATAATCACTTTCTCTGACCATCTGTAAAATTAAGAAGTAACTACAAAGCATCTGACACATTCCTAATAAAAGCACAGCCCAGCCACCCGGGCCTGGCCCACAGCTGTGGAGAGCAGCATGCTTGTGTGGGAGCCGCCGGGCTGTGTTTTCTTTTCTGTGCCTCGGCCCCCTGCCTTCTTGACCACCCCAAGATCTCCCCAGTCTTTCCTGAAACAGTCCCCCCACACTAACCCCCAGGCCTGACCCTACTCCTCACACCTGCTCTGGCCCCATATACTACAGGATGTTTTAATATTCTAAGTGCATGGAAGAGAAAGGAAATTGAAGTTGCCCGCCACAAACTCTCTTTTCTTCTATTTTAAATGCGGAAGAACAGCACCCACAGTGAGAAGGGTATTTTCTTTGTGGCAACGGAAAGTAGTAGGGGGTTAAGGAAAGAACATTCAAGAAATTAGAGCTTCCAGTGGATGTTCAATGTTTGATCTTTTAATGGTGGTGTTGTCACCGGGCCTGTTACCTTTTTTAACATGGGAGATGGTGAGAAAGCAGAGCTTTGGAGGTGTTATTTGGTTTGGTTTTGTGTGGCACACAGGGGAGGCCACAGAGACCCTTAGCTGTGGAACCACCAAAAGAAATAGAAGGAGGGGCATGTGGAAATGGCGTGAATGGGATGCACAGAAACACACTAAGTGAGGACCTACCAGTGACACTCTGCAGAGAGAGGCGAGCAGGCCTGACACACTGGAGGGAGAGTGACAACGGGTCAGTGGGTGAGTTCTGTGCTGCCGTTTAGTTCTGCCCTTGTGGGCGACTCACAGACTATCTACCAACTCAGCACATCTGGGGGTGACTATGGACAGAGAGCTCACAAGTCCCACCTGTTCCAGGTGGTCCTTGACGGTGCATGTCTGACATCAGACTTTCTCTCTGTGTATCCCTAAGAGATACTGAGCACATTCTTCAGTACCTCAGCTGACAAAATGAGCATTTCTGGTTCTACCCAAAGGCATGTCTTAGGAGCCACTTCTATTTCTGCAGTGTTGCCATTATGGTCTTTCTGAGCAGTGCCTGGGTACCTATTTGAAAATTCTAGGGCATTTTGCACTCACATGTGTCCATGCTCAGGACCTACTGGAGCATCTGCTTCACCCGATGAAGGAGTGTAGGTCCAGAAGGAGGAAGATGCCAGATCCAGAAGCAAGGATGCAATCTGGAAGAGAACAAGGGGAAAGCTCAGAGCTGCAGGGAAGGGAAGCCGGCCAGACAGCAGCGACCATCCCAGGGGAGACAGCATGATGAGGGAGGCAGCAAGATGAGGGAGATGGTGGCACAATAACATGGAGGCTCCAGGAGTGATAGCTCCACAGAAAGATATGGAATTGACAAATTTGGGGATGCAATGGCAGTGTTGGAGTGACCAGGAAGCATTAGCAACAATGTATAAACTTATGCAAATTTTTAAAAGAGGCAATGATTAATTTCAGGGAAAAATGAACAAGAAAGAAGAAATGATCATTAATACACTACTTGGCTCAGCACTGAGCAATGTTTGCAGGATTATAATAATAGAAGCATTAAACTGAGTAATTTTAAGCCAAATTGTGGCATAACTCTATTAGGAGTATGGGATGGGAATGTTTAGGAGGATGAGGAACATAGACAGTTAAACCTTTATTTGTCATCACCAAAGGACACCAATTAGTGATGAAAGTTTATTAATTAAGAAATAACTTTACCAGCTCATTTTCTAGAAGTGTGGGTATCAGCTAAAAGATTTCTCAACAGGGCTGCCTCAGGGAAGCTGGCTTCAGAGTGGGCAAGGGAGATATTGCTTGTAGAATGTTTTAACTTTTAAAATTGTGAATTACGTGCACAAATTATTTTCATGAAATCTTTTTCAAAATTAAAGAAAAGTTTAGGTTAAAAACTTACATCAATGCAGATTCCTGGCTTCCCCTAGAAAATTAAACCACCTGGCCCCCTGGAACCACATCCCATCCGACAGTATGGCTCACCCCACCCCACTCATCAGATGCACACGCTCTCTAGCTTGCCACAGCCTCCACCCTGCCCTATTGCCTCTCCGCAGCTGAGGCTAAATGTCAGGTATTATTTTGCATTATGATTATGGGGTCATCTTACAAAGAGAACCCCGTGTGTGCTCATGCCTCCATCTAAAGTGGGACAATGAGAGAGATTCTGAGAGGACTGTGGGTTTCTCCTAGCTTGCTTTACCAGATTACCTGCATGCCTTCCAAGACACTTAAGTTTTCTGCCTTAAATCCCTGGTGATATGCTACAAGCTTTTTAGTTCCTTTAGGAGCACGGACACCATCTTTCATATGGTCCTTTTTATAAGTTTTATAAACTTTGTCACCTGCAGCTATTTCTTCTCCAAATTACTGTCTCCAAAGCTCTTATTTGTCATTTTTCTGATCATACCCACACACTCTCAATCTTCTCCGCGTATTCTCTCTCCACACAGTGAGGGCCTGATCAATGGAGAATGACTATCTGCTGATTGCTTCACAGCTCTCACCCACTTTACTCAGGGCCCTGCATCCCAGGGTCCTGCTTTCTTTTCAAATATTGCCATTATCCTGATGGCTAATGCTCAGGGGTGGCCTTCTGTGACTCCTGTGTATTTGTCTACCTTGGTTGAGCTCAGTGAATACATTTCCATCTTGTATTTATGCACGGGGGTTTTCTGCCTTAAGTGCCTTGCCCTCCAGTTATTTCCATTAAATTTCCCATTTCTTATTCAAAACACTTTTCCAAATTGATCAAAGTAGGTTTTAATTTTTCTACTGCTGTCAAAGGTGCTGGTTAACTCTCTTGCAATTGTTGTAATTATCACATTTTTAATGATACTATTTTTTTATTCAAGTCATTGTCATTAAAATATGAAATAAAATAGATGATGGCCAATCTCTGCAAAATAGTAGGAAGTGTCCTATTTAAGACTCCCAGTGAGTCATTGAAAATGGTGTTTTTTTTAAAACCTTTAGATGAATTAACCAATTACTTAAAGTAGTTAAGAAGCCCGAATTAAGTATAATCTGCATTTTATTATTAAGTAAACATGGTTAAACCAACCTGTATAAGAACATTTAGGATGTAAAAAAAATTACACTATTTGTTAGTCTCCTATATACAAATGCCATATAATCTGAAATGAAAAGCCATAATAGAAGAGGGAACGTGGATCAGGAAGAATCCTAAGGGTATGTTACTTAGAGCCCTTTGCACAAACAGCAGGAAAGTAGTAAGATTAATGAGAAGTATGCTTGTCAATTTCAGGATAATCTGAGGAACACTGTGAGTTTCCATTTCATTTGTCCTGGCAAGCATTACTACTATTTAACTTATTTGTCTCTGTCGTCTCATATACATATTTGTTACCAAGCCTGTTGCCAGGTGATTTAGGGAGAGTTTGGGATCTTTACCTAAGCACAGGAAGCTTTCCAGGGTTGAGTAATGGGAATTAAAATTTCCCAGTCACATCCTCCAGGAAGCGGTGGGTAAGACAGAGCAGGAGCACAAGAGGTTAATTGAGAGGGTAACACCTGTGAAAAATAAAAAAGCAGGGTTGGGCAGGGAGAGCTTTGACCACAGTATAAATCCAACAATGTCTTGGCCAACCCAACGTGAGCTCCAGAGCAAAGATTGCCTAGTAGAGGAATTGTACACTGGGCAGAAATAGCCAGACTCCAGAACCCTACTATGCTCAGTCATTGACTGGTGGCTACCTTGAAAGAGTGGCCTTTAGACTTATATGCAAGCATATAGGCCTAACCAATGACATAGACAACAGGGGGGGTGGGCATGAGTGGGGAGGATGGGGGGTAATGTGGGGATAAGAACACATATGTAATAACTTAATCAATAAAGAAATTTAAAAAAAGAAAGAGTGGCCTTTAGTCAAAAGCTGAAGAGGATCCTAAACAATGAATGGCTAGAGCCTGTCAGCTACTTCTGTGCTGCGTGCCGCTGAATGACAGGTTATTTCTTGAAGGGTGACGAAAGCAGTGCATCTCCATCGCTGTGCACAGAACATTCCTCTAATTGCTGAACAATCTTTGGAGGTGGCTTTGCCATTCCTGTTCTCTCGTTCTCAGTGTTTCACCAACACCTGAAAATTCCACTCTTCTGGATCAAAGTGATATAGTCGCAGGAGACATGACCTCACCAACATTTGAAGTGGCTCCCAAGAGCTGGGTGAAGGATTAAAGATCAAAATGTGCAAGACAGGGATGGGCAAGGAACCGCATTGAGTTGGATAGGAAAGAGACTCACCGAGCCCTGATGCCACCTGAAGCTGAAAAGGATATGACAGATAGGTGACCAGGGAATCAGACATGAGCCAGGGTGTTCTAAAATGTTTCCCATTCATGACAAAATGATGGCCTTTGCCTCTTTGACGATGGTTAGCTCCTAGTACTCTGAAAATCATGGCGAGAGTTAGATTGGGAATTTTAAACTTCCAGAATCAATCCTAGTCTTGAGAGGCATGCAAAGTCCTTCAGTTCTCATAACACTGAATCTCACCTTTGACATTATCATCTAACTGATAGACTAGATAAGGGAGGTTTCATTTCAGAGTAGAATAGATACAAAGGATAATAATAACAATAATAATAATAATAATAATAAAAACTCTTAGATGATGTTACAAAGTGACTTGATGAATTCCGGGAAATACAAACAGATAGAAAAGGGAAGTTCAGGTAAAATAAGGAAAAATGCATATAGAGATAGAGAATAATCTTAGCATTGATATTGTATATATACTGGCTCATTACCCACTGCATCAAAGATCATAATGTGTTTATTATGCCATTTACCAAATTATAGCTATTTCCTGAATGACTGGCCTTTCCTGCATGTCCTTGTCTTCTGTCCTTTGTTAATAATGAGGCCTGCATTTTGGGGCAGAAAGATGGAAAAAGGATCTGCAGGAAATAGAGGAATTGGTAATCTCTTTAGCTTTGCTCTTTCATGCTGTTACTTTGGCTGTCTTTCTGGGGAATCTGAAATGTAACATCGGTGCTACAACTCAATCCTCGGGGTAGAGTTAGGAAGAATGAGAGAGAAATACCAAAAACTCTTATTTCACAGGTAATCTCCCTCGGTTCTTACCCAGCCTGCCTCTCTAAATTCTACTGGCCAGGGAGAGGTCTGCCACAGTTAAATAGTAAATAATCAATTTGTGGTTTCTTGTCGAATTAGTGGTGTGTTTTTTAAAAAATAGATAAATAGTGAAGGGAAATCACTTCCCTATGGAACCCAACCATCACAACATCACAGGGTTTCTTCAACTAAATTAAACAATTTTTAAAAAGAAATATGTGGGCGTTAATTACTCATTTGTATTTAAGAATTTCTTCCATTAGCATTTTACAGACATAGAATTGAAGATATAATTAAACTTTGGAATGAAAACCAAGGTTCCATTAGCAAGTCCGTAGCACTCAGATACCCGACATCTTCCCAATCATAAAATAGGATGTTATGAAAGAGATATTTTAGTCAAAAAGGAGGGAAACCTTTCCCTTTCCTTTTCTCTCCTTTAAACAAAGGGAGAAAAGAGGGATATGTGTGATACTGTGTCCCACAGTGCTTTATTTATTATGTCATTTGATGGAGCACAGACATGTTCGAGTTCTTCTACCCAGCATGTAAACACACAGCAAACCTCCCTGGATGTGCCTGAGCTAACACGGAACAGCACGCCGTGGTCTTCAGCTGCTTCTCTTCAGCCTTCTCCAGCATCTGAATGCTTCTCCGGTTAGGTCAGTAGTCTTTGTGCGCCGCTGGATTGGCTTATGACGATTTGGGTTTAGGTTAAAAGCACACCGCGGGCAAACATGTGTTGAACATTATTCTGTGTGCGTAGACTTTGAAGCGCCTCCCAGGTATATTCAGGATTCCGTGTGACGAGATGAATTCAGTTCAAGGTACTCAATGTTATTGCCAACCTTTTTCAATAAGAAACCATTTGTAGCCTCCTTAGTGTGCACATCTGTGTTTGATAACATGGAAGAATGTCTTTGATTAGACTTTCAGAGTAATCATTCAAAGGCAACTTTCTCCTCTGCTTTGCTGCATCTCATAAAGTTAGATGTTGCACATTAGTGATACACTTGATTGCACTGAAATAACATTGACTTTATGAGAGTATAATCTTGTTCCAAATATGACGCCCCTCCCCTCCAGAGTGCTGCTATTTTTGTGTCAGGCTCCCTTCCATCACCACTTTTATAAGCACTTCCCAAAATACTATTTTTTGTTTATTTCCCTTTATTGTATTTGTATTACTTTTAATCATGTTTTTATGGGATCTTACTAGCCTAAGGCAACATCACGAGTGGCCCTTTCTTATCTCTAGTATTTTTCTTTTCTGTAACCCAAATGGTATTGAAAGAAAAAGGGTCCCTGGATTGTCCCAAAGAATACTTGTGTATATTTTCCCACAATATTTTTAATATTTCTACGAATCAAAATCTCTGACCTTGTGTTAAAGCATGTACACTAGCCTCTTGTCATGGATTCTGAAATGATTTGTCTCTAGTAATATTCTTGCCCTTTTTCTTTTAAAATTATTTATATAGTTAATGACTTTAATGTTTTCTTAAAAACTATATAACACCTTTTGGCAGTTAGCATTGATTAAGTTTTACTAGTTGTATATCAAATGAATGCTAAGAACACCTTTTTTTATCCATATTCTTGGTTCACCTTCCTGCTTTTCTCTTCAACTTAGGTCAGATTTTTCTATTTATTATTTTTCAAAAGGTTAATATTTTCTGGGATAAAATATAGCATTAGATTGGAAACAGTGCTGTTGGTGTTTGGATAATGGTTTTTAAGCCACAATTCTCTCTTATCTCACTTTGTTCTCTCCCACCCACCCACTTACCCCCCACAACTATGGTGTGAAAATCTTCAATATCAGTGTTTTGATGAGATCTTTCCTAGGAGAAGTTGCATCAGTGACTAATCTCTTAATCCTGGTTGTTCACAGTTTTGTTTTGTTTTTCCTTCCTTCTCTGTTAATCTGGATAGAGTTAGCCCAGATCTTCTCCTTCGGGCAGGGTGTTGAGTGTTCAGACAACTGTGACAGGACACCCTCAGCTTGGAGGGGGGAGTTTGCCAACTGTGCCTAAAACTGAGTGAGTGGTAGAGTTTGCAGTTTGACCTGGATGGAGGAAGCTACAGCCTTAACTTAATAAGTTTTAAGAAATGAGAAACCAGCTAACCAAATTAGAAGGTGCCATGACCAGAGCTCTCCAGCTCTTATGCCACCGGAAGCCCCACAATAGGAACAATTGCCTTGGAAATTGGAGGCAATTATTCTGCTTCTGGTGATATCATCCAATTCTTTAATGGTTTTAATTCTAGAATAGCTCAGTGTAGCTCTAGGAGTAAGTTTAGTTGCTAGTCTATCTCAAGGTTCTTAAAATGGGTGGAATGGAGGGCAGAAAGGATTGGAAACGTTGATTTCCAGGGGCTGGAGACTTCCCTTACAGAGGTGTATGATGGTTTCCTTGGGATCTATTTGAGTAAGTAGCACCCAACATCTTTCTGTCAAACCTCCTGCCTCACAGATGTATGCACAGTCCTGAAGAAACACAACCAAAGCCAACTGTTTCAAACAGAACCATTTTTTATGGAGTAGTAAGCTCTCTGATACTAAAATAGATGTGGAGAATTTGGAGATGAATAGTCTTAGAGCTGCTAAATTCTCCCCAGTTTGCTCTCATTACACAGATATCCGTAAGAGCCTGGGATTTGGTGTATATATAAAGATGGTGTTTGTAATTGAGCTTAGTACTCTTTGTCGAGTTGGCATATTATAGGTTTCCCTCATAACGATAACAGAATCTTACATCAAGTGAACATGGAGGAGTGAATATTTAAACCATGTGTGAAGGAGGAAAAAAGAAACACAGTGGAGCTGTTCTTTGCACCGAACAGTTATGGATTATCTTTGCTGGCTGGATATTTGTTTCAGATTTTTGTGGTTTCTCATGTCCTAGATTATAGGGAGTCTTGTAAATGGGTTTCATATGGTAGCGGGTGACCCTGAAGGACTCTATTTTGAAGATAATGAACTTCACAGTTTTAAGTCAGATCTATGCCACTCACAGAATGAAGTCATGTTTATTTCATTACATAGGACTTCATTAGGTTGGTTAATACCTTTAAGACGACTGGATATTTGCTTTGATTTACCTCTGCATTCCTTCACTTAAATATTTCACTACAACAATGAAAAGGACTCAAGAGTTAAAGTTCTAGCTCAGATGCACAGGCAGCATTTGGTCTCTGTTATGGCACCAAGTGGCGCTTTAAGATCTTTGATATGAGACCTTAGAGATATACACGCAGCACCAGACTTGCACAGCCTTGGGTTTCACTCGTCCCCTCACTCTTCATCACCTAAAGTGTGCACCTAACTTTGCAGTTGTGAGCCATCCCTTTGTCATGCCCCTGTCCCGCTACTTGTGATTATGATTCATCTACTTTCTAAATATGTTTTTTTAATTGATTTCAGAGAGAGGATGGGAATGGGAGAGAGAGAAACATCAATGAGAAATATCAATCGGCTGCCTCCTACATGCCCCCTACTGGGGATCGAGCCCTCAACCCGCACATGTGCCCTGACCAGGAATCGAACTGGCAACCTCCTGGTGCATGAGTTGGCACTCAACCACTGAGCCACACCGGCCAGGCTGATTCATCTACTTTTCTTATTTTCCTAAATACCAGTCCTCATTTTATCACATAACTCACCAATGTCTTATGATGGTAGAAAAGATAAATCCCCACCAGTGGATGTATCATACAGGAAAAAAAAAATTCAATTTTTCATCTATTTTTTTTAAGTCTCCTAGAATGTATTGAGGCAAAAACCAGGACAGAATCTGCTAACCTGCAAAGCAATATGTTTCCCATATATAATCCACTCAGGACGTGTGTAGACTAGCATCTTCTGATCCTGCAGATTCCTTTGAACTGTTACTGGGTCCAGCCTGTGCCACCACTTGGGGTTAATGTGTTCCGCAGATGAACTGCAAGTGGAAGAGAGTTAGAGGACCCCCAGGAGCATATGCGGAAGAAATGAATGTGCTCCTGGATAAGGAAAAAAGTGCTAGTTTATCCAGAAAGCCTTCCTTGAACACATCGCCAGCCCCAGCCTTGAGCTGGTTAAGGACCCTTCTTTCCTGCTATTACAGCATATGAGTAAGCCTCTCTAGAACTAATTATCACAGGACATTGTCATTCTCTATTTTACTCATTATCTCCCTGTTGAACTCCTTGAGAGTATAGACCAGACCTTATTTATCCACGTTCCACTAACATGAAGCACAATTTCTGGAAGTAAATAAACTCCTTGTGCCGGGGGGGGGGGGGGGGGGGGGGGGGGGTGGCGCGTCGCGGATGGCCTATCTTTGTATTCCAAGGGCTCTAGGAATTTTTAATTGGTAGATAGAAAGGACCTAACAAATATTTTGTCAAAGAAGGAAATTGAATAAAATAAAATTATGTTAGAATTGTTGAGCATCTTGGTGATATGATTGAAACCTTTTGTTTCATGGATGCAAAGACTCGGGCCTGGAGAAATGGAGGCGCTCGCCCACCATCCCACAGCATGCCACTGGCAGCAGAAATTAAGGCCAAATGTCCTGATTTACAGCTCAAAGTTCTTTCACTATGAATTGGTAGCTGGCTATCGTTTGCTGGCATGGAAATCCCCAGAATAATATTGTATGTGTGCGAAGCCCTTGGGAGGTTACAAAGCATTTTAATAAACACTCTCTCACTTGCTTCTTGTGTTTGCTCAATGAGGTCAATGAGGAAGAGAGTATCCCATTTACTAAACGAGGAATCTAAGATGCAGGAAAGCTAATGGCCTGCCCAGGATTTAGGACTCAAATCCTGATTTTCTGATGAGCATTCTTGCTTTTTACATGGCTGAGAGAATGACTGATATTGTCAAGGAGAGTTATACTAGAGATTACAAAGATTTTACTATTAGAATTGGGCAAGGTGGGGGTAGGGGGTAGTTTCTAGAACATTCTCGAAATGAAGCTTTTTGTGGATTGGATAGGCTGTGAGTTTGGAATGGGAAGGAAGGTAGGCTACAGGTTGTTACAGGATGTTAGTCTCCTGGGATAAAATGAAGTCAGTAAGGTGAGAACTTTTAAAATGGTGGGGGAAATAAAATACAGAACACAAGCACATTAAGAAATGATAGATGTGAGTGGTCAGGGTACAAAAGAGGAGAAATTTTTTATGTAAAATAACATAGGTCTTTGTTTAACAGTCTTGGGAAGCTACTTCTCAGCTTAGTGGCTCCACCCTTCCCATTTGCCAAGAGCTTGCCGTCCACTGTTCTCAGGGAGCAGAGCTGGCCGTGTGACGAGCCAGCTGCACAGGACACTGCACCGTCAGGCTCTGCACTTAGGTTCATACTCTGAGGCCACCTGCTGAACGTCTTCATAACTTCTGAACAGTAGGCACCCTGTTTTCATTTTCAACTCGGCCCCCAAAATGATGTAGCCAGTTCTGCTTAAGAGACTGGGACACTGCCCATTTGTTCTAATGATGTGGGATATATTTCCTCCTTTGCAAGTGATTAATTCTTTAGGATAGAGAAATCTTTGAACCGTGATGCATACTTTCTATGGAAGAAGAAAAAAATAGAGAAGATTGCAAAGGTAGTACCAGAAATGAAAACTAAGCAAGAATGTTAAGTCTAAAGTGATTCTGGTAAAGCTCTTCATTATGATGAAGTTTTTAATGATCAGCAACTGATCATATGTTAAGTACTAGAATTTTTGAGATGATCCATTAAATCCTTTATCCTGAATCTTTGCAGGCTGTTTCAACTATGCAGGGTAAGTGATCTTTGTTTTTATGTTGAGAAAATGATTCTGAGTAAACAATCCTGAGAGCTTGATGTGGGTGAAGTTCATATTTTTCTTCTAAATAACTTGCTTATTTACCCACAAATGTCAAAGGGCCAGTATAAAATCAGTGAGAAGCCTTGAGCTTGCACAGCTGCCCAGTGCCTGGAAGTTCCTTCTCCTTCGCCCCCCCTTGTAGTGGATTCTTTATTAAACTTTATATTACTTCTCAATTCTATCTTGAAATGGTCTGACATAAAATTTGAAGAAGAAACTGAAATACTCTTTTTCTATCTTTTTATTTTATTCATCACATATATTAAAACAATAATAGGGAAAGTGTTTACTGGGATTATTTCTAAAATTTACTTAGATATTATCCTTCATTGGGCAGCTCTGCTGAGTGTACACATAAAAGAATATCCATCCATTAACAATAAACACAAGAAATTCTGGGAAGAAAGTTTCTCTTGCCCTAGACCAGTGGTTCTCAACCTGTGGGTCGCGACCCCTTTGGCGGTCGAACGACCCTTTCACAGGGGTCACCTAAGACCATCCTGCATATCAGATATCTACATTACGATTCATAACAGTAGCAACATTACAGTTATGAAGTAACAATGAAAATAATTTTATGGTTGGGTCACAACATGAGGAACTGTATTTAAAGGGCCAGAAGGTTGAGAACCACTGCCCTAGACCCAAACTATGAATGTTATTATTTCTGATTTGAGTAATAACCGTGTGGCTGCTTTCCCTCTTCACTCCACTGTGATCTTTTTTCTTCCAGACTTCTCTAATACTGAATTTGGACCCAGATATGTTTATCTATTCACCCATTCATTAATAAAACAAAGGAAAGTGTTGAGTACCCACTAAATGTTAGGCGTAGTGTGGGGGGGAGGCGGTGGGGAGGATATATTTTACTCCTTAATCATAATTAGTTTTGGTAGTTCCCTGGGAGTTTTCGGTGTGTGTGTTTGGGCTTCTTAGGTAACGCTGAAGCATTTGAAGACAAATGTGTCTTACACACTTTGGATGGGGTGTTGAGAACAGAATACACTCCACGAAAACTTCATGGATTAAATTCAGTTTGGAAGAATAGCAGAATTACTCTCTGGCTTATAAATGTTAAGAACTCAAAGGACCTGAGTTAAGGAAGAAAAGGGGCTGACATGGGCACGGATGTGTGCTTAATAAAAGGTTAAGAACTGGCTTGGGTGAGTGAAACAAAAGGATTATTTTAGCAGGGCTCAAGGTACTGGAGAAAAGGAAAGAAAAATACCAGTAGAGAGTAGAAAATATTACATATGGGAAGTGAAAGATTCTGAAGTTCCAAGGGAAAGTTTTAGTTGGGAAAATAAAAGAACATCTCAGAGTTTTATGAAAAAATTAATTATAGGTTGTAATTATGCCAACTGCTCTGAAATCAAACAGAAGGGAGAGGATGGTGCGGCATCTCCAGGAGTTGTTAGAGCAGAGAGTAAGGAAAAGACTCCAGGGCGTAATGTTCCTCTTTGTCAAAGATGTCGGGAAGGTCTAAGAAATGTTAAAGCATAAGGAACACTGATACAACTAGAAGCCATTGATGCAGCGAAGTTAATGGGGGGAATCACACTGTACCTGGATCTCTGCCTTTGGAGGGGTCTCATGGCGGTTTAGCAATGTGCCCACATCGAGCTGACCCTCAGAATCACCTGGTGAGCTTTTGAAATCTAGGGATTCAAACATCCCACACCTCACATGGGGAATTTTTCCCATATGAAAGGGGCGGGGGGTGAATTTGCCTTACACTCCTGTTAGAGCCCTTAGAGAGCAACGATCCCATTTTCATTCTTTTTCTCTTGAGTTCCGATAAAACATCTATTTAACTATTTATCCGGGATCTTGAAATCCACTTTTCTGCTGTTTTCAAAATGTCTCCCCTCCTTATACCTGACCCCCCTTTTACACAGCAGGCTGTTTCCCAGGGCGCATGCTCTTGAACCTCCCACATTTTCCTGGCTCGCTTAGAGATCGCCACAGAAGTTCTAGCGTCACATCCGCAAGTTTCTCCAGGGAAGTTGGATAAGATTCATTTGGGCCTAGAGATATGAACTCATCTAAAGGAGCTAGATGCTGCCTCTTAGTTTTATCACCTCTCTCGGGCTTCAGTTCCTTGCTAATCCCTTGTTTTGTGGCTTCCTTTGAAGATCATTCTCATTGATAGGGAAGGTGGGAGCAAACAGAATGCTAACAGTTTCTGTTGGCTCTTACTATCATCTGCTAATACTATAACATCTGCCCCCAGGGGGATGTGAATCATTCCTTGCATTCACTCTAAACATACGTTAATAATTCCTTTTATTGTCCTCTGCATTTTTCTCCAGCTTGAGCTCATCGAAAAGTTAACCCCTCCTGACACCGCTCTTATCCCAGCCTCTTTGTATTGGTTTTTGATTATGTGCTTTTTTCCCCTTCCCTTTTGTTTCATTCCTGTTTCATCAGCCACATGCCTCTCTTTACATTCTCACTTCCTCCGTGGCATTCTAACTCATCTATACAATTTTCCATTCTATTGTCAACATTTGGTTGTTGAACGCCTTGTTTCCTCGGTCATGGAGTGCCATCATGCTTTCCTCTCAACGTTTAGAAATGTCTGTACCCTAATCTTTGTGGTCTTTGGTGCACCTAGCTTTACAATGTACATTCCTGGGTCCTCTCTAGGCCTCAGGAATCAACAGCTCTTGGGGGGCTCCTGGTGATCTGGTGATTAGTAGGTCTGTAATGTTTGGGAAGGACTTTGCATAGCACTTCTCTTCCTTACTCTTGTAGCCCTTTTTCCAAGTTCACCATCACTTTAACTTTGCTTTACTGATGCAGGGCAATAGCTACTCTGATTAACCCCTCCAAGTTTTGAAAAATTAAATTGTCAGCAAATTAATAATCCATCAGTCCTGCTTTTAGAAGAATACAACTTTTGAAAATAACCTGAATTTCTCTAAACGCTACTATATCTTGCCTCCATGATAATGGTATAAGGAATATGAGAAATATAAGGGGCATGTTATGCTTATCCTCTGGCTGACTAGGTTGTCTGTAACGTATTTCCGTTAGAATTGTGCCACATGAGTTTGGTTTTGTTTCTTCTTTTGGGGGACTGAGTGCAGAGTTGAGTGAATACTAATTCTCAGTTCACAGTTCCATCATCATTTGTCTGCACCAGTAACTTTCAACCTTTTTCATCTCATGGCACACATATTAATTACCAAAATTCTGGGGTACACCAAAAATATATTATACTTTTTGCCAATCTGAGAAAAAAATAGGTATGATTTTGATTCATTTACACCAGACGGCTATTGTTGTGTTGGCTGCTGTCATTTTTTTTTTTTTTTTTATTTGATAGTCTAAGGGAAAAGAGGTCAGTGCCCCTGACTCAATAGTCAGGAATTGCACGTTTTAAAATTCCTTGCAGCACACCAGAAAATCGCTGCTCCACACAAAGCTCCTTCCTGGTTGGAGTTTCTCTCCCCCCCTTTTTATTCCTAATCCACACCCCTGTTCCTTTCTCCTCCATATTTCCTCCATGTAAAGTGTTTTAATATGGTTTTCTCACAATGCCAGTGAGTTTGGGCACCTTTTTATAACTGTAATTGTAATTGTTAATTCTCAGGACTTTGCATTCTATA
The DNA here is from genome assembly GCF_028538775.1 of Myotis yumanensis. Lineage (NCBI taxonomy): Eukaryota > Metazoa > Chordata > Mammalia > Chiroptera > Vespertilionidae > Myotis > Myotis yumanensis. The sequence continues at coordinate 12,531,475 of NW_027223759.1, forward strand.
ATTTTTTTTTTTTTTTTTTTTGCTAAAAGTATTACAAAGGGTATTACATAAGTGCCCTTTTTATCCCCCTCACCCTTGACAAACCCCTCCCCTCCCTTACCCCCCAGTGTCTTATGTCCATTAGTTATGCTTATATAGATGCATACAAGTCCTTCGGTTGATCTCTTACTTTTTGTCCATTTCGTGTTGGTATTTTGTTTATTCTTTTGGGTGTTCCATGTCCTTCTCAATTTGTAGTCTTATTTGATTTGTCATTTATAAAAAGAAGTTCTTAATATTGTACTGGTCCCATCCACCATATTATTTTCATTGAATAGGGATACAGTTTGGGCATTTAAGGCTTAAGAATTATTTTCTACTTCTACATCATAAAGATATCTTCCTACATTTTCTTCTATTTGGTTGACCTTTCATATGTAAGTCTTTAATTCATTTGCATTCCACTTTGGTTTATAGTATAAATAGGGATGTAGAAATCTAGCCTTTTTTTTTTTTAATATAGTTAGGAAATTTTCCCACCACCAGCACTAAACAACACCTGTGTTCCCCTGAGGATTTCAGTGTCCTGGGAGGTGTCCACTACAGTGGTCAGGAGATATGGGCTCCAGGGCCTGACCCCACCCAGGTCTGACTCACACCCTGTTGCTCACCAGCTCTGTGACTTAGACAACTACCTAACAGTCCCAGGAAGAAATGAGATGTCCAGGCACATTGAACACTCTCATTTTTTGTTATTATCTATCAGGTTCTTGTATACTAGTATATAGTCATGTGCTGAACAACGATGTTTCAATGACAGACAGCATATATAACATTGGTCCCATGAGATTATAAAGGGGCTGAAAAATTCCTTATTGCCCAAGGATATCAATGCTGACATAGACAAGCCTACTGCACTGCCACTCATAGAAAAGTGTAGCATGTGTAATTATGCACTGGACAGGATACTTAATGATGATAATAAATTTCTATGTGACTGTATTACCATACTATACTTTTTCGTTATTTTAGAGTGAACTCTTTCTACTTACCAAAAAAAAAAAAAGTTTGCTGTGAAATAGTATGCTGTGTTATACTGGCAACAGCCTCATACATCTCCTATTTACCTTATCTCTTGATTGTATCGTTTTCTCTTGTGCTTGATTTAATCTCATGTTGTTTTATGAATTTAGTGCAGCCTAAGTGTACAGTGTTTATAAAGTCTGAAATAGTATGCAATAGTCCTTGCCCTTCACATTCATTCATCACTCACTTACTGACTCACCCAGAGCAACTTCCAGTCCTGCAAGCTCCAAATGGTATACAGGTGTACCATTTTAAAAAATATTTTATAATGTATTTTTACTGTACCTTTTCTATGTTTAGATATGCAACTACTTACCATTATGTCACAATAGCCTATAATATTCAGTACAGTAACATGCTGTACAGGCTTATAGCTCAAGAGCAATAGGTTATGCCATATAGCCTAGGTATGTAGTACATTAAACCATGTAGGTGTGTGTAAGTGTACTCTGATTTTTGCACAACAAAATAACCTAATGATTCATTTCTCAGAATGTATTAATCTTTAAGCAGCTCATGGCTGTACATGGATCTATTGCAGTTCCCTTATTCTTTACTCAGTTTTATTAGTATTCTTGGGGGGTACCAGAATATGCTATACACATGCCTTTGTAATCCTTCATATATAACTTCCTCATTTCTTTCTTCTTTATCTTCACTTCTTTTTTACTACCCCAACCCAGGATTACCTCCTCAGTTTTGCAGACTGAGAAAGTTTACTTTTTCCACGTTTTCTTAGTTAGGTATAGGTTGGACAGCTGCTCTAAGGAGTAGAGGGGAGTCTTGGAAGAAGTTAATGCACAAAAGAGATTGCCAATGCAACTCATTAATTTGCAATGAGATCTATAACTTCCCAACAGATGTAGGTACTTGGTTTTCTTGATTACCTGTGCAAGAGAGTAAATTTGGAAAGCACTTAGAGTAAGGAGCTCATCGAACTAGAGAGAGTGATAGATGGAAGATCCAATGTCCTCATACCATGTAGCCAGACACATACACATACTATACAATATAATGCCCCATATTAAAGATATACTTACCTGCCAAGCAAGGCAAAGAGCAGTAGAATTACCCAGACCACTCCCTTCTCTGGATCACACAGAAGATTCTTCTTTGCCCACTCCCCCTGAATAATTTCAACAGAACACATTATTTCTAGCACATCTTCCTTCAGGCTTATCGACACCATTGATTAAGCTTCCACCGTCTTCCTGCATTCCAGCCACATATACCTTGATTAGATTTCTAGACCCTGGATTTTATCCTGCCCCTTAAGGTGACACCTTTAGGTAGTTACCTAATCTCATGCAATATAGGTGGTTTTACTAATTTATCTAGGAGGACAACACTTTTTCCAAGCCCAGGAGATAACCCAGTGCCCCATTTGCTTCTCTCCATGTTGTACATCATGGCCACATAGAATTGGGTTTTGTTTTATCTAGCTACTTTTTCACTTTCCCCTTTAAAATATTCTCTGACCAATAAATTTCCTCCCAAACACATTTTTTTTCTAGTCCCCCAGTTAGAGGCCTCCACCATACTGTTCCCCACATCTATCCCATCTTCCTCATCTCCCCATCATCCTCATCTTCCCCACATCTCTCCCACCTCTGACTCCTCCCCAGGCCTATCTTTCTCTATCATCTGCTGGCACCATAGGGTCTATCAGAGTGGGAGGGACAAAGAATTGCAATATTTAGAATAAATATGGGGAGAGGAGGGCTGGGATGTCCAAACAGCTAGACCTTTTTTCTCAATCCATTTAAACCCATTTGCCATAGACAACCATTGTCTAACCTATGACCCTGGGCATATTTGTAGCATCAAACTTTATTTCCAAAGATTCTTGCTAGAAGAAGCTAGTGACAATGAAAAGCAGTCACTGCTGTTTCAGATACTTTATATCAATTGTTTCTCTGACTTGACACACAAAATTGAGTCACGGCCTTAAATATAGGTATTATTATACAATTAATGTCAGAACAAAATAATAGTCTACTTTATTTTGATTTTCACATTGCCATTGTACTTATAGCTATTTATTTCTATTGTTCAATCATAACTTATTTTGACTTCGTGCTCAATAGGTTCTGCAACAAATTTACAGTTAAATAGCATTACATGTCTCGTCCCAATCAGTCATCGTGCTGTGTCGGGTAGACTGAAGCAGGCAGGGCGCACGGTGCGCGCTCTGCTCCCCGGAGCATCTCAAGAGGCCTGGGTCACAAGTGAAGATGTCCCACCCGCTTCTCTTACTCCTCTGTGTTATCGGAATTCAGACATTTATAATTCCTTAGATAGTCTATCAGACATAACCAGGGTCTATAATTTTAATCATATCTGTACCTTACACTTATATACTTTTAACTTGTCTAAGTGCCACTTTCATTAGCTCACACTAGCTAGTTTATGTGACATACATTCAAGAATGAATAGCTATTGTATTTTGACAGCGGAATAAAGGGCCTGCCCAAGGTTATCGTTACCAGGGGCTGACATTGGAAGCCAGCTCTCCTGACGTCTACCCTTCCACAGAGCCTCTGCGCTGTATTCCTGAGGATGGAGCTCTTCTCTCAGGAAAGGCTGTGACTCCCAGGCTCTGCAGGGCCTCACTCATGCCAGCATTAGAAAGATCTAGAGCAACCTTCCTTTTAGGTAGATGCCTATGAGTGAAGCAAGCTTCCACCAAGTACTGACCCTGGGGGCGTCAGAAAGCCTCTGTAACTCTTGCCAAAGCTGTGGTGCTTTCTATTCTCACAGTTCCTCTCCCTCTGCCCAGAGCACTGACAGGCACTGTGGACGTGCTGCGCTCACAGCCACGTGAATGCAGGGAGCCATCAGCATGCACCTCTGGTCATGCTGTGAGGTCAGCCCAAGTCCAGCTGAGACCTCAGGGACAGGAACCAGGAAAGCTTCAACAGGAGCCAAAGCATCACACTCCTTCCAGAACAGAGCTGCTCCCAGCAGGGCCACCAGAGTGGGTGTCTGCATGGAGGCTCAGCAGCAGGAGGGGAGGAGCGTTGAAAGGAGAAGGGCCTTCCAGCTCACTTCCTGGTTTTCCCAAGACTGGTTTCATACAGGAGGATCTATCAAAGCAAAAATAGGAAGACCAGGTCAATTAAATGAGGTAAGGCATATAAAGCATGCAGTATAGTACCCAGCACACAGTAAACCCTTACTATCTCTGCAAGTAAGAAAGCAAAGCAGAAGGGCATAACTGCACAGAGATTAGAGTTTTTCCTGTGGGGGGTTGTGGAGGGGCAGGGGGGATACATGGAAAGGCCGAGAAGCAAAATGTGCCTCTTTTCTGGAGCCTCTTCTCTCCCTATCTCCCAGCCACGCTGTGAACGCAGGCTGGACGCCCTTTCTGAGGTCAAATGCACCTGTCAGTTCCAGACTGGAGTAGACTCTGGAGTCCTTAGAGATCCTCAGGCAAAGCAACCACACAGAGTAGCAGGACCAGGAAGACTGTACTGCAGGAGTGGGAACACTCATAGGCACTCAGAGCTCAATGCACTGAACTTCAGCCTGAGCCTCAACATCCTAGAGCCCCACCAGTTAGTGGTTTCCTGGGTGACCTTCCTGGAGACCCACTCATTTTCAGGATCGCCTCCTCTCCACCTCTTCGGTTAGTCCTGACGTAGGTAAGAGACCTGGCACTCCCCAGTGTACTGTTTTCTTTGTCCCCTATCATTCAAGCCTAGAAATTACATCTGAGGCCTCCTTGTTACAGGTGACAACCAGCATTTGTTTTGCATTTTGATGCAGTCAGGTTCTCGGGTTCCGGCCTGTTGAACAAGCTCGCTCGGGGCTGGTCAGCCCCCGGACTTTACTCCCCTCTGTCTTTTAATTCTGTGGAGGAAGCTCTGGCATTAACCCTCTCAAAATTGCAGAGACTCGTTTTGTGTGCAACTCTTGACTATCGTATTACATAAGGCAGAGTGTGATTTTTATTGTCAACTGGAGTATGCTTAACTGAAGTGTATGGATGCCTCGAGAGGGGCCACACTTACCATGGGCTCTGTAATGAAGACACTTACCCGCTAGGGAAGAATGTCAAGTGGCTGTGGCTGCCCTGACGGAGGCCTACAATTACTTTAATTATAATACCTTCCTCACATGTAATCATTTCTCAAGAAGCATGAAGCTTGCTCACTCTATCGGCAGCTTTTAAGTCTTTTTCACCCCGAGACCTTTCTTTGGGAGTTTGCTGTGGCCTAGCAGGTTATAACATTGTTTTCAGACACATGGCATCCAATCCATTTGTAGATAGTCCCTTCTTTCTTTCCCTTGTCTCTGCCCTCCGAGTATCACATCAGGGCCAAATCTGCCCAGAGCACCTGGGTTTTGGTGGGTTTTTTTTGGTTTGTTTGTTTGTTTGTTTGTTTTCTTAATCTACAGGAAAGGGAAAAAAACAACTTGAAAGGAAAAAATAACATTTAGGAAAGAAAACTTGCTTCATGATAATTTGCTTTCATTAAATTATCTTCTTTGGGGATGTAATCTGTGAGCCCAAGTCTGTTAGAGGCAGCAACTGGCATTTATCTTTATAGAAGCAGAGTCATCGTGAGCACAGTGTGGTGTTACTTGTCCCCTTTAGTATTTTCCTTTTGTTATTCACACTGATGTCTCTAAGGTAGTTTTTGAATGAACAAATTAATAAACCCCAATGAAGAAAAATGGCATTTGGCTATCTTACTGCATGTATGAAACACGGGGTGCCTGTTCAGTAAGGTTTCAAGTAAAAGCTTTCTGGGTGCTTTTGAAAGGGTGGAGGGAAAATAAGCACAGAGAGTGGTCAGCTGGTGTGCTGAGGGGAAGGAAGTCAATGACAAAATAAGCCAGAGCAAGCAAAGCAAGAGATTATCTATTTATCTCTCCTTTTCTATCTATATATCCACCCATCCATTCATCCATCTGCTCAGCTCTCTGTATTTATTTGGCTGTACTCGGGAATTCCTTTAAAACTGTTGTTTTGTTTGTTTTCCCTCATTATATTCAACTTAGGAGACATTAAAATTAGTTGTATATCCCACAAGCACTCCAATGCTGATGGAAAGGAGACATAGCCTATACCTGTGTTTGTCTGGTGGAGTTAGAAATTTAAATTTTTCCTGAATAATCCCCAAAGACTACTAATCAAATGTTGATTCAACTTTTAAATTTGCTATCCAGTACTTCAATGGGAGGGGTGAAGAATCCCCTACTTACACATGATGACAACTTAATGTTTTGTTCTATTGCTAGTTATTCCAGCAGCTTACATTTATGAGGTGTCTTTTTCTGAAGGCTTTAAGACATTCTGCAATTTGCCACATTTTACGTGTGGAGACCCAGAGGAATAGAAATGTCACATCGTGACTGAGGGACAGAGCTAGTGCCAGAAACTTCCAGGTTTCGCTTTATCTTATCGTGCTGCCTGTCAGCACATGATGACACGCAGATCTGTCTCCTCTCAGTGCTAAATTCACTGATTTTTTTTTTTTTAGTTTAACAGATATTTGGATTGACTTTCATTTCTTTCCTCTCTTTATTGATTAAGGTATTACATATGTGCCCTTATCCCCCAATTGCCCCCCACCCCCTCACTCATGCCCTCACCCCCCTGGTGTCTGTGTTCATTGGTTAGGCTTATATGCATGCATACAAGTCCTTTGGTTGATCTCTCTCCCTTACCCCCTCCCTCCCCTACCTTCCCTCTGAGGTTTGACGGTCTGATCGATGCTTCTCTGTCTCTGAATCTGTTTTTGTTCATCAGTTTATGTTGTTCATTATATTCCACAAATGAGTGAGATCATGTGATATTTATCTTTCTCTGACTGGCTTATTTCGCTTAGCATAATGCTCTCCAGTTCCATCCATGCTGTTGCAAATGGTAAGAATTCCTTCTTTTTTACTGCAGCGTAGTATTTCATTGTACAGATGAGTGGGTTAAAAAAACTGCAGTACATCTACACAATGGATTTTTTTAAACTGTGGCTGATCCTCAATGGACAGAGGCAAAGAGGATATCTAGCACTTAGTTGCCTACCATCTGATTCCCCATCCTTTGAAGTTTCATCTGTGCACCTGAGGGCATTCGAGGTGGCCCTATGCCCGTGTCCTTCCCCACTAATAACTGGTTGATGCTGAACTAGCAAAGGTGGCCTCAGTTATAACTGGTCTAGGTTTTAGTTGCTGTCACAGATGCCCTAGGGGCATGGAGGCTCGACTATCACATTTAGCTCTGGGAAGCTGCAAAGGCAAAGTCCGTGGTTCCATACAGCCCTCCCTCTTTCTGGGAACATCTCCCAGTGTCTTCCTCTACCAGGAATTCTGAGCTCTCCTAACCTCCTCCCCGGTGAAATGGTGGCTTCTAGAAAAACAGCCTCTAGCTCTAGAACCTTTCCCAACAGCCACATTTAGTGAATCGTGTCTTCATTAACGATCAGAACTGTGTCGAGCTGATACAGTGTGGAGCCCTTTCAGAGTGCAGTAGGAATGATTAAATGATGTTTAAACGAATCATTTAGGACCAACCATCCCCAAAGGTGAAGGCGTCAGGGTTAGATAGTCAAGAGAATAGAAAGGTAAGAAGAAATGTAATAATCCCCCACTGGTGGTGTTTATATGATGAGTTACTATGTTCAGGGTGGTGATCAGATGGTCTCCTTCCTCCGCTAAATGAGGGGAGTGGAAGGAAATAGATTTCATCTAAAGCATGGGGGATTTAAGTTAGATAACAAAGAATTTCCTGACAATAAGATTCTTAAACCCTGGAATGGGTTATCAAGAGAGGTTATGAAATCTTATCTAAAGACCTTTAAAAACAATGTAGATTCCCATGTGTCTAGGTGGTTGAGAACAGACAACACTAAAAGCCTCTCAATGGATTAGGTTATCTTCTAAGGTCCTTTCTAGTCCTATGGTAAACAAGGGAAGTTGGGGGTCTTAGTCACTGGCCAATCAGTAAACATTGCAGAGGCTAAAACCATCTTGAGCCTCCAGATAACCAACTTCACAATCACCAGCTGAAGTCAGCTTGTCCTGAGACCTGCCTAAAAGTTTCTAAGAAGGCCAGCATTTCTCTCAGTTTGTGGTTCTGCTGTTTTGTTTTGTTTTTTAATGGTGTGGGAGTTTTGTTCGTTTTCAAGAGATAATAATCAAGTTTAGCACATACATATGAATGGGAACCCTGCATATGTGAGAGAGTCAGAGACCCCACGTGAAGGAGAGGTCAGAGGTAGAAAGGGGGATTGGGATATATAACACACTTTGAGTGAGGGATGAGGTAATGCACCTGGGGGACTCGGAAGGGTTATTGTGGGATGAGAACAGATATTTAGTAAATAGAAGTCTGTCCTGCCCTATAGACAGGTCAAAAGAGGTCACCTCTGATAATAGCTTATTATGGGCAGGGCCCCTAATTTGAGTTCTTCTAGGTGGTTAAACTTCTAGGCAGAAGTTTCTGTTGAACCACTGGCTAAAGTTGCCTTTAGCTTAAAACAAGCTTAAAACAATCACAGTGGGATTTTTTTTTTGTTGTGTGTGTGTGTGTGTGTGTGTGTGTGTGTGTTTGAGTTTATATAGTTTAACCAATTGACTCTTTTTTTCATATTCCTTCTATTGCTTTAATGCTAACACTTTCATGATTAAATTATTTCACTTTTATAAAATGATATATAAATATAAAGGATGGTCACTATGGTGTTTATATTAGCAAAAAGTTAGAAACTACCTAAATATTCAACATGAAGGGATTCACCTCAGTAATGTGTGAAAAAACTGCAGTACATCTACACAATGTATCACACAGTAATGTGTGAAAAAACTGTGGTACATCTACACAGTGGTGTGTCTGTATGATAAAATATAATGGAGTCATTACAATTAAAAAATTTCAAGGATATTTAATTACCTGAAGAAATGATTTATATAGGGAGGAAAAAAACAGCATACAAAACTATATCCATGGCATGATTCCAAAAGTCTTCATATAAGAAAACAAAAATCTGGTACCAAATATACTAATATTGATGGAATATTGCTGACTGGATAACAAGGGCTTTTGTATATTCATGTGAGACTTTTTTTGTCTTCCAAATTTTCTGTAGTATATATAAATATCTCTTATTAACAAATTTTAAAAAGTTATAAAGTAAAATAAATTCTAAGCTCATAGATACAGAAAACAGATTGTTGATGGTTGCCAGAGGCAAAGGGTAGGGTATGGGCAAAATGGGTACTAAAAGGTACAAACTTCCAGTTATAAAATAAATTAGTCCTGAGGCTATAGAATGTAATGTACAGTAGGATAACTATAGTCAATAACACTGTTTGCATATTTGAAAACTGCCTAAGAGTAGATCTTAAAAGTTCTCATCACAAGTAAAAGAATTATAACTCTGTATTCTGACAGATGTTAACTAGACTCATTGTGGTGCTCATTTCCTAATATATACAAATATTGAATCATTATGGTGTACAGCCAAAGCTGATATAATGCTGTATGTTAATTATACCACAATAAAAAACAATAAATCCACATCTGAAAAATAAACAATGACATACTTCAGACACAAAACTAATATCACCGTGGTCTTACCTTTATCTCTATAATATTTCTAAAATATTTATAGAACATTAGATTGTTAGGCTTGTCATTGCTCTCAGAGAGGCACTTTGTCTACTCTGCAATGCAAATTATGTACCTATTCTCAATTCTGGGAGCTTGGGGGGGAAAACAACAAGAAACCATAACCCATAACTCTCCTTCATCGCTTGTCTTGCTCTGGACTCAGGGGCTGAATCAGAAGCTAGTATGCTTCATAGCCCATCCTTCAGTCCTTTCTCCTGGCAAACACTCTAATGTAAGTTCCTGTGTTGTTAGGTTTGATGGGACTCTGTTGCATATTGCAAGTGTAGATAGAGCTTTACCTACTCAAATGTTTTGCCCTCTCTTCTGTGGTTGCAAGAAAATAAGGTAGTTTAAAGATACTATTAAAGAGTATTCAGCTGTCCACTGACAGGATTGTGGGAAATACCTTAGTTTTAATGCCCAACAGCTTATGGTGAAATTTATCATGGGCTAATTGTGAGTTTGGATAGTACTCAATATCCAGTTCTTACCATTACATGCGCCTGATATCCAGCCTCTTCTCACCACCATTATTCTAATCCAGACATGGATTCTCTCTCAGCTGCATTAGTGTCATGGGCTCCTAAGTGGCCTGCCAGCACCCGGCATCTTTCCCCTGTGCTCCGTCTTCCACCTGACAGCAAGAATGAGCTTTCTCACATCCCAGTGGTCATGCCACCATCCTTCAGTAGCCTGCCTTCACATCAAGGATGACATGTAAATTCTTTAGACAGGCTCTGAGCCTCTTCATGTTCTGATTCTGTCTACTTGTCTCACCACATCTTCAGTTTATTCTCCAGTTATACATTCTATTTCTTCGGTCTGGAAAATGGGGTTGAAGAACAAATTCTTCTAATTTTTAAATATCTACATCAAGTCCCCCACTCCATCCTCTGAAGGCTTCTTTGCCTTACTCAGTGAGACCTAAATGTCCCCACCTTCCCCATCACAGACAATCCCAATGTAATTATTTGTTTGCATAACTTTCTCCTTGTGGGACACGGAGCTGTTTAAGGCCTTAACTTTTACATCCTTAGCACCTTGGACAGAGCCTGGAACATACTAGCTGATAAGTAAATTTTTTTTTTCAAATTTATTTTTATTGATTTCAGAGAAGAAGGGAGAGGGAGAGAGAGAAACATCAATGATGAGAGAGAATCATTGATTGGCTGCCTCCTGCACGCCCTCCACTGGGGATGGAGCCCAAAACCCAGGCATGTTGCCGTGACTGAGAATTGAACCATGGCCTCCTGGTTCATAGGTCGACGTTCAATCACTGAGCCACGCTGGTTGGGCTAAGAAGTAAATTGGTTTTGTTCAGCTAATACATTAATGAATAAAATTGCCTAGAATAAGATAGAAATTAGATGCCTTTAAAATAAACAGGCAGTATGTGGACTCTAGTTATTAGTTAGCAGCAAGTCACACCACAGACTTAATTTCTCTTGCTTGGCTCCTGAGAACTCCTAGAGACTCTGTCCCCAGAGCCCTGCCTGCTGGACTGCTCCCAAGAACATCTTTTTCTCAGTCCCCCAAGGATGTGCCTTCAGAGTGACACGAGGACCCTTGCAAACAACAGAGAGGTCCTTAGGGAGAAAAAGGAGGAACACACTCAGTCATTTTTCACCTTGCTCCCCAGTTGTCTTAATGATGTTGCGAGATTAGAGTTTTATGTTGTTTCCGAGAAGAGCTGATCCCAGACTTTTCATGGACTAATCAGCTTTTAAAAAAAAAAAAAAAAATGAGAGGTCACCATAAGGCAACCAAGTTTTTACTTCATCCATTAAGAACATAAGTAAATAAAACTCCATAACTGCTATAGTCATTGTTCTATAAAGAAAAGCACATTTAAAATATTAACAAAATAGGGAGGATGTAATCACAGAGTATTGGAGAATTCCTTAAATTCAGTGAATATAGTGAGACTTTCATGAAGTGAACTTGAGCTTATTTTTCTCATTATGTTGCTGGCCCGGCATGAGATAACATGCAGTGTGTACTGTTTTTGAGAGAAGGAAGGGATGGCTTGTAAACAGCAGGGCAACCGAAGGGCAGGAGGAGTAGCAAGGGGGATTCTTCCTGCTGCTCACAATTGACCTTATGAGCCATCGATTTCCGGAGGGAGACACAGTTCCTTCTGTCCTCCTGGTGCTTCCACTTCTGACAATTGCTCTAGGGTTGAATATGGGGAACCTATTTCTTGAAAGCTGAATTCAAGCCATTACTTAAGGATTTCTGAAAGTACCAACAGATGACAGTAGCATTTTAACTTGGAGAGAAAAGAGTGCTTTAACTGCATTCTGTCATCTTGGTTACTTATTGAAATCTGTTGATGGTGAAGTGGGTGGTAAGGTAATATTTGCATTGGCATGGCAACCATCAACTTAAAAACTATTTTCATCTATAGGTGGTGTGTCTTGTGTTGCCTTTAGCTTGTGGGTGGCCTGCACTCCATATTTCTGTACATATCTCTTTTTTATTATTGTCTAAAGTTTTACATATGTCTCCTTTTTCCCCAATTAAACCCCCTCCCCCCTCCAGCCATTCCCACCCCAGGCAAGCCCCCACCACCCCAGTGTCTGTGTCTATTGGTTACGCTAATATGCATGCTTACAAGTCCTTTGGTTGCTCTCTAACCACCCCCCTCCCCTGCCATTTGTCTCTAGATCTATTCTTTTTAACCCCAAGTACCCCTAGAGCAGTGGTCGGCAAACTCATTAGTCAACAGAGCCAAATATCAACAGTACAACGATTGAAATTTCTTTTGAGAGCCAGATTTTTTAAACTTAAACTATATAGGTAGGTACATTGTTATTAACTTAATTAGGGTACTCCTAAGGCTTAGGAAGAGCCACACTCAAGGGGCCAAAGAGCCACATGTGGCTCGCGAGCCACAGTTTGCCAACCACGGCCCTAGAGGAACAACTGTGGGCACCTTGGTATTGCTAAGTCCCCCAACCAAATTGTGTGGTGTTACTTAGCTTTTCTGTTGGCACCTTATCCTACAAAGATCAAGTGCTTGACATCCTTAGTCATAGATCAATGTACTTGTGATTGTTATTCTCATAATTGGAAATCATCTCAGTAATGTGGGAATCTGTTTCATTACTGTACTAGCTAAGTATTGTTGTTTAGAGAGAAATGAATATTCAGTTTTAAGATCTCTCCCCCCTTCCTCCTTCCTCTCTCTCTCTCTAAAAATCAATAAATAAAATCTTTTAAAAAGAAGAGTTACTATCTAATCCTTGAGTACATTGATGATTATTCTGAATTGATATTTTTGGTCTCGTTTAAACCCAGTGAGTATCCAGTAAAAGGTGCCCACCTCTCTCAGTGTGATAATTGGGATGCTTTCCTCTTTGCTCTGTCCATATAGACTCCTGTAATGAGATGATCATCTCTGCATGTTAGAAAGATGTCATGTTTAATCACTGCAAAATCTTCTAGTGGGAAGGCCTATCTTTAGGTCTATTTCAGGGCCGTTTCTTATTCCTATTTCTATAGACTTTTTCATAATTAATATGTACTAAGCATACATAAATGAGAGGAAATGATAACCTTCAATAGTGATTTTTATGGCAGTCTTTTTTATTATTTTAATCATGTTTTATTTAACTGAATATATCCAAAATATCATTGTGACATGTGCAATGGGCTGAGTTTTGTTCACTCAAAACAGTTGCCGTTCTAACTCCCAGAACGTCAGAATGTGACTGTTTGGAGATAGGCTCTTTAAGGAGCTAATTAAGTTAAAAGTGGGCCATTTAGTTGGGGGGATCTTAATCCAATATGATTGGTGTGCTTATAAGGAGAGGAAGTTTGAAGATAGGCAACCATAGCGGGAAGACCATGTGACGACACAGGGAGATGATCATCTATAAACCAATAGGAGAGTCCTCAGAAGAAACCAACTGGCTGACACCTTGATTTCAAACCTCTAGCTTCTGAATTGTGAGAAAGTAAATTTCTGTTGCTTAAGTCAGCTAGTCTCTGGTGCTTTGTTATGGCAGTCACAGCAAACTAATACAACGTGTAATTAATTTAAAAATTATTAGTGAGATGAGTTTACATTACAAAATAATAGTTTACATCATTTTCTTTTGTACCACATCTTTGAAATCCAGTGTGTATTTTACACTTGCAGTGCATTTCAATTTGGACAAGCCACAGTTCAGTGCTCAGTAACCATAGGCAGCTAGTGGCGACTGCACTGGACAGTATAGGTACAGAAAATATACTCTGAGGGCCTTGATGGTTGGTGGGGGGTAGGGGAGCATGAAATGAGAAGGCCAGGAGGCTAAATATATGTTTAGTGGCCAAAGAGGAAAGAGGACATTATCTTGGTTTTTTGTTGTGTGTTTTTTCCTTTAAAATTAATATATCCACATTACATAAAATTAGGGAAAAATCAAAAAGAGGTAAGATGCCCTATTCTCTATAATCCCATTACTATAACACAATCACTTTAATATTTTCCTTCAGCCTTTTGTCTAGATATTTTGCCTCTTTTTGTATATAATCATATTTCCTACTCTTATTTAATATGATGTTCATTTTTAATGGCTATATAATACTCTATCAAGTGGAGGCAACAGAATTTCATCAGTGTCCATTAGTATGACAGTGTTTAGTGTGTACAAAGAAAGAAGTTAGAGTAAAAGTATAACAATAAAGAGAACTAAACCAAGAAAATTAAGAGAAAGCTTTTAGGACATAACTTCTTCATAGTTTGGGCAACTCACCAGGCATGAGCACAAAGCACAGTGAAGAGTGAAAATAGATGAGAAATGGGTTATTTATAATCTAAAAACATTTAATTAATGCGATACATTTAGTTATATGCAAAATTTTAATGGCTCTTTATGGTAATTATGTATAAATTACTCTCTAGGTCCAGAGATGAATGTTGACATAGGTAATCTCATAATATAATTAGGGATACCTTTACATGGCCAAACAGAATTTTCAATTTTCCTCCTCTCTTAGTTTTCTCGTACTTATAATTAGTTTCAATATCAAGTATTACCTTGGTACTTGTTTTATTCAACTGCACTGGATTATATTTTCTCCTAAATGAAACTTCTTGTATTTCCTTATTAGAAATTATTATTTAACACTCACAGTGAGTAAAGAACTGTAAAATATAATATTAAGGACAGATAATTTAGATATAGTTTCTGATTTCAAGTGACCTTAGAGATGAGTGCCTCATTCATTCATTTATTTATTACAAAAGTAATAAGACTAAAAAGGCGAATTGGGGGAAAGGTTGGGGAGAGTCTTGCAGACCAGGCTAAAGAGTTTGAACTTGATTTCAGAGGCAAGAGGAAGACAACAGAGATCTTTGAGCAAGACTTAAATATTTCTACACTTTAGTAAATGGTTTTAGAATGACCATGCTGAGGACTGTGAGGAGAAAGGACTGAAGCAGGAGAGATTTGGGGCAAGACGTCCAGATAGCAGGAGACTGATGGAAAAGCCTGGAGAGTAAAGATACGGGCCTGATAGAGGCACTGGCAGAGGAAGGGAACTCCTCTGTGTGTAATTTAGGAGAATGGATGCATGCGGAGGTAAGCTCCAGAGGAGTCAGAAAAGGAAGAGCCCTAGAGAAAAAGATAATAAACTCTGCTTTTACTCAATTTTGAGGAGTGTCTCGACACACCAGTGGAGAGGTCTTGTGTTTAAATAGTAGACTGAAAGTGAGACAAGGAGAAAGAGTCCTTCTAGACATTAAGGAGGAAACGTATACATGCCAAGAAAGCTTGCTCTGTTAGCAATGAGAGTTTCATGAAGTATAGAGTGCTCCACAGTGCTTAACCACAGCTAATGTGCAGGGAATACAGTCTGAAAATGTACACGAAAGTCATCAATGACTTTAGCAAGAGCAGTTAAATAAAGTTCGTGAGAGACTGGTTGGTATGACTCAGCGGTTGAGTGTCAACCCATGAACCAAGAGGTCAGTGGTTAGATTCCAGGTCAGGGCACATGCCCGGGTTACAGGCTCAATCTACAGTAGGGGTTGTGCAAGGGACAGCTGATTGATGTTTCTATCTTTCTATCCCTCTTCCTCCCTCTATCTCTAAAAATCAATAAAAACATACTTTAAAATAAATAAAGTTCATGAGATAAAACTCAACCATTTATAATAAATGCTTACTGAGAGTTTTTTTATGTGCTGGATACTATTCCAAGCACCTTGCCATATATTATCTCATTTAACTCTTTTTACAATCCTATGATACATTTTGTATAACTATCTCCACTTTCTCATCTCATTCCACTGGATGAGAAACCAGGCTCAGAGGGCTGAGTACCATGGGAGGCCACTAGGTAGAGAGGGCTGGGGATCAAAGCAGGCAGAGTCTACCGCCCATGCACATCCTCACCACACAGAGTAATGAGTCAGAGAACATGTGGGAATTGAGGAAGCAGAGAAAGCAAGACTTGGTGGGGCTGAGCGACAGAGGCTGGGGACCAATTAGTCAAACCACCCTTGGGAAACATGAAAGACACCTGGATGGTGTTAATTGCTGAGAAGTGGGGGAGTAGAGAGAAATATGACATGAGGTCCTGGGAGAGGGTGGAGAGGCATGGAAGTGTAGCTTTGGTGGTCTACCAGTTGCTGTAGATAAATCTAAGGGTGGTGGCAGGAACTTTAAGGGAAATCATGGCTGAGGCATTCAAGGACCGCATGCAGTCCAGAGGGAAGCGGTGTGCATGCCGTTTGATGGCAGCATAAAATCTGGAATCACTGCCATGGGGAATGTAAATGGGAGCTGAGGAGGAGTAAGTAAAACCAGCACTGAGCAGTTCCAAGGCAGGAGGAAATGAATGGGAGGTTGCGTGTAGGTGTCTGCAGCATTATGGGAATGGCGGCGGGCCTGGGGGAGCAGGCATGCACTCATGGGAGCCCTGGAGGAAAGTAGATGTCAGTGAGAATAGAGAGGTCTCTTTTCTCCTTTGTTGTGTTTTTCAATAAGTCTGGAAGAACAAGCTCTTTAAGTACTAAAACAGAGGCAGGAAAATGCTGAAACAACCTCCAGGTCCAGAGATGAAAATAATAGCTAATATTAATGGAGCACTTAGGGTATATTGGAGCTTTTCTACACACTTTGCAACCAGCCTATGAAATAAGAACTATGTACGAGATAACTGGGAGAACCACAGCTTCCATTCGTGAGGGCCATGAGCCAAGCCAGGTTTCACTTAAAGGAAAGAGTTGTAGGAAGGGTTTCAGTGAAGAGATAAGAAATTGCAATTTTAGACTTAGAAGAAAAATTAGAATGGGAAGTTCATAAATCAATGTTTCTCATACTTGCTGGAACTAGGTACCCCCTGGGGTTCCTAGGAAATACAGATTCTGATTCTGGAAATTCCGAGTCAAAGTTTGAATGGTCCCTGAAAGCACTTTTTAAATAAGCGCTTCTCGATTGAAGAAGCTTGGGAAATACTATCACAGAGTTAGAGTTGGGAACAGGCAGTTGGAAGAGACTGGGGCCTATTGGAGGCCCAGGTACCAGGTACCTGGAGAGAACGCCCTTCCTTAGGGAAGAGAGATGGAAGGGCAAAAGGAGGAAGGGTTCAAACCAACGTTTAATTTTTCTTTGTTTTACCTAAGAAGTCCGAGGGCTGACATGTTCGCATTCAGAACAGAAAAGCCAAGTGGGAGTTCCAGGTTTTTCTGTTGCCAGAGCTCACCAGGTGCACTGCTCAGGAGCACAGCTTGTGAGGGCTCAGAAGACCGAAGTTATCAGAAAAGAGATGTGATTTTAAAAAACAATGAGAGAACGATCTCTGGGAACTTCTCAGGCAGCTGCTGCTGGGCTGTAGCTAAGCAGGTCCCTTCAAAGTTGGGAGGCAGGAAACCATGAAAAAGCATATGAGAAAAACTATGGAGGGGAGTTCGCAAGGCTAAGTGCTGATTCTCACCGACTTTGATTGAAAAATTGTGGTGAATTTGAAGTGTATGAGCAATGGTCGTTCTCAAAGGCTCCATAATTCAGCTAGTTCACTTCAACTTCATTGAACGGCCTCTGGTTTTGCTTCACATCCCCGCCACCATCAAAACTGTTAGAGCCAATCAAATGCAGCTGTAATGTATAGCCGCTGTATGGACAGGCAGACATAGCCCTCCTCCCAGAGCTTCATGAATTGGTCTCTGGTAAACCTACGCCTTTGGAAAATGTTACTGAGTGAAATGTATGTGTGTAAGCTGACCCTTTAGAGATGATTCTAGAATGTATACCCTAAGTCTAAGGTTATGGCAAAGGCTAACGTTATTGTTGGATTTTTGTGTTGTTTTTTTTTTAAACAAACACAGCATCTGATTTTAACAGGTGTACTGGCAAAGAGAAGGCACCAGCTATTGTCTTATATCGCTATTTAAAAATATACTCTCACAAATGCCTTCTCCATCATTTCATACTCTGAGTACTTCCTGTCTGTGTCAAATCCTAGTAATTGGCAAAGAAAAGAAAAGAAAAAATAGTGGCCTCATACATGATTTTATTTTGCAGGCATTAGACTGAGAACTCATATTTAAATCATTTTACTTTAAAAAATATGGTGGATGTCTTTTTTCTGTGGAATATTGTACACATAGAATTCAATTTTTTTTCATTGTAAATGCTGTTAACATTTGTCTTTCCTCAGTCCTTAACAGTCAAAATCAAGTCATCCATCCCAAATCTGCTCATCATACACAGCCTAAATCAGAGTTCGAGTCCCAGTCAGGGCACATGACTGTGTTGCAGGCTCGATTCCCAGTAGGGGGTGTGCAGGAGGCAGCTAATCAATGATTCTGATCACTGATGTTTCTCTCTCTCCCTCTTTCTTCCTCTGAAATCAATTATATATATATATATATATATATATATATATATATATATATGTATGTATTTCCTTCTTCTACCTTTCTTAATTATTCTTAAACTTTTCCTTCTGCAACTTTTTATTTTGAAATAATTTTAGACTTACAGAAAAGTTCGAAAAAATAGTACAATTCCCATATATCTTTCACCCAACTTTCTCTAATGTTAAGATAGTGCATAAATATAACACACATAAAAATTAAGAAATTAACATTGGTACAAAATTATTAACTAAATTACAAACCTATTTGTATTTCACCAGCTTTTCTGTTGGATCCCCTGTGCTCTGGGACAAGTCTGCCCTTGTTTTTGTACGACCTTGACACCTTGAAGAGTTTGGGTCAGTTACTTTGTAGAACATCCCTCATTTGAGTTTATCTGATGACTTATCATGATTAGATTGAGGATGTGTATTTTTGGCCAGAATACCACCGAAGTGATGTGCCCTTCTCAAGGGGCACATGATGTCGATATGTTTTAGAACCAGTGATGTTAATCTTGCTCATCTCATTAAAGTGGTATCTATTTGGTTTCTTCACTGCACAGTTACTATTTTTCCCTTTGTAATTAACACACACCTTGGGGGAGATATTTTGAGACTATGCAAATATTCTATTTCTCCTCAATACTTTCACCCACTAATGTCAGCATCTATCAGTGGGTCTTGTGGGCAGCTATTATTACTGTGCTATTCCAATAATCATTTTCATTGTGTTTATTCCTTCTACATTCACTACTTGGAATTCTATATGAAACAGCTATCCTTTCTTTGCCATCAATTTATTTATTCAATATTTATATCATTATATAAATTTATTTTGTTCCATGGGTTATAATCCAGTCCTATCATGATTTTGTTGGTCAAATTATCCCAGCTCTGGCTATTGGGAGCTCTTTCAGAATCGCTCCTGTTTCCTTTTGCTTTGTCAAGACTTCTTGAGAACTTTCTTACTTTTTGGCTCTATGTGGTACTCCAGGGTGATCTCTTATTTTCCTTGCCACCGCCAAGAAATCAACCACTTTCCTAGGAGGCCCAATTCCTTTTATTAAGACTTCTATTCAGAAGCCAGGATCTGAGCTAGGAGTGTTGATTGCTGGAACCATTGCTTCTAGACCCTCTCAGCAAACAGGACTTAGAAATATATATACTTACTAGAGGCCCAAAGCATGAAATTCATGCAAGAGTAGGCCTTCCTACCCCCGGCTGCCGGCACTGGCTTCCCTTTAGCACCCAGGACCCGGGCTTCCCTCCGGCAAACACCTGGGACCCAGGCTTTCCTCACAGCCCCGGCTCCGTCTGGAAGGTCATCTAGAAGGACGTCCAGTCTAATTAGCATATTACACTTTTATTATTATAGATAATAGCCTGTACATCCACACACATCTATATCTCTGAATCTGTATATACATTTTAAAACTATGAGTTTATGCTGATACTACCAATTCCAATCCAACACCACAATGTTTGTTATAACCTTCCCCCTTTTCTTATTGCTAATTTATTTTCATATTGTAAAAGAAGCTGGCAGTCATTATCTACAATATATTTACTTCCTTGTTTATTTCTTTAGTATTCACCTAAAGTTGTTTCAGAATTTCTAACTCCTAGCCTTGTGCTAACTAAAGTATTATATTTGTGTATAGTTCTTTTTGTCTTCACTCTATTGTAGCCAGTAAAAATACTGCTTTTCAATGTTATTTATGCTAGTTCTTTTATTTCCAGGCCCTTCAATGTGGTTATGTGAGTTATTTGCAATATAATTAGGTTCATTTCTTATAGCTGTATTCCTACTTGGGGTCCCCTCACCCCCCCCTGTTGGCTAAGACAGTGCACAGTAAAAGTCACTCTTTGTTGTATACAGTTCGTGGGGTTTGGATAAGTACAAAGAGTCGTGTCTCCACAGCTATGATGTAGAACAGTTCCATAGCCACAAACTCTCCCCTCCAGTCTGTTTAGTTCCACCTTTTCCAATATGCCGTCAATAGAATCAAACAATAGGTAGCCTTTTGAATCTGGCTTCTTTCATTTAACACAATGCACTTGAGGTTCATCTGTGTTGTTGTGTGAGTAGCATTCCACTGGGTGGATGCTGTCCTCCCTTCTCATGACATAATTTGTGGTCCTTGTCCATGCATATACTATGTATATTCATAAAATTGCCCACTGGATTGATGCTCCTTGAGACTGTGAAACTGTGACTTTGAAAGTATGTTGTCTTTTATCTTTCTTTAGCACAAAGTTTGCATCATTTACTGTTATTTACTTTGGGGATTTTCTACAACCATCAATCACTTTAACATTCCAAGGAGGGTTAGAACCAACCTTTAATTGTTTTTGGGTAAGATTGACAGGGAGAGTATCAATAATTGAAATCTTCGTGTAAAATACAAGCCTTGTAATAGCTACTTCTCCCCCCAACTACTTAAAGGTAGCAGAATTGACTCATTTTCAGTTTTATGGCTTTTGCCTTCCTTTCCTCATCTTCTGGTGGGAGCACTAATGAGTCCTCAGCTGGCCATAAAGACGGGAAGGTGGCGGGAAAGGGGAACCACAGGCTGTGGGTAATCTACATGGTAGATAGAAAGCCTCCGTGTCACCGAGAATTGATTGCATTCTAATAAAATAGATCTGGGTGGGGATTATGTATCTTTGACTTATTTTAGATTTCCATTTAATGTTTGGCATTTGTCAGTTCACTGATAGACTTATGGTCTGTCCTGAAAGTCTGCCTAAAGGGATGTATTCCTGTGCAGAAAGTACCTACCTCCTAGCTCTATTGTCTTTTGCAGCTACCTGTGTGTTCTTCACTGCAAAGTGTGGCATTAATTGGTGTCACCGGGAGAATCTTAATTGCATTAAAACAGATATTTGTTTTAATATCTGTTCATGGATAGGCACACATGGATAGTCTTCTAGGAATCTGTGAGCTTCTAGAAATTATATATA
The DNA here is from genome assembly GCF_028538775.1 of Myotis yumanensis. Classification (NCBI taxonomy): domain Eukaryota; kingdom Metazoa; phylum Chordata; class Mammalia; order Chiroptera; family Vespertilionidae; genus Myotis; species Myotis yumanensis. Next base: position 12,552,974 of record NW_027223759.1, read on the forward strand.
TATTAGTGGATGCACATTTCCTGGGAGGAAGGACCTCAGTTTGAATCAGATTTTCAAAACTGCAAAATTAACCAGAAAGATCATCTACCCAACTCTTCTAATATTGACATGGTAACCCTGAAAGCCCTCATATCCTGTTTCTTTAGTCTGAGAAACATTCATTCAAGCTCAAGAAGCATTGACTACACTGTAAATTCCATAGGAGAAAGCATTGAACCTTTGTCTTTCTGTATCTCCAGCACCTAGGACAGAGCCTGATATATGATAGGTGTTTGATAAATAACTTTATGAATGAATTCCATTTTTTTAGGCTACTGATAGGCTTTTTAGTCTATTGCTATAAAAAATCTGATTGGCCTATGTTTTGTAATACATATAATTTAATTAGTTTGCAAGAATCCATAAGGCTTTCTCATATATCAGTTAATTAGCTAGTAAATCACTAATATTAGTGAGTATACCCAGTACTTTTTTTTTTAAATATATTTTATTGATTTTTTTACAGAGAGGAAGGGAGAGAGATAGAGAGTTAGAAACATCGATGAGAGAGAAACATCGATCAGCTGCCTTCTGCACACCTCCTACTGGGGATGTGCCCACAACCAAGGTACATGCCCTTGACCGGAATCGAACCCAGGACCATTCAGTCCGCAGGCCGACGCTCTATCCACTGAGCCAAACCGGTTTCGACCCCAGTACTTTTTAAAAATATTTTTTTACTGATTTGAGAGAGAGGAAGGGAGAGGGAGATAGGAACATCAGTGAGAGAGAAACAGAGATGGGCTGCCTCCTGCACACCCCCTACTGGGGATGGAGCCCACAACCCAGGCATGTGCCCTGACCAGAAATCAAACCGTGACCTCCTGGTGCATGGGTTGACACTCAACCACTGAGCCACAACAGCTGGGCCCCAGTACTTTTTTCTAGTACTTTATATATTTGCATCATGTGCCTTCCTTTCCTGAATCACTGTGGCCTGCATTGGTGAGAAATGGAAATATATTTCTCCCTCTATATTTTATTACCTAAGGGAGGGCAGGTTTGACTGAGTTTGAAAAGATCACTCTGTAGTGTGAAATCTTAAAAAAAAAAGTTTTATTTCTGTTTTCTAAAACTTTAGATACAAGGTCTAAACTGTGTTATTATGCAGAATTGACTATTCTAGCCCTATTGATTTCTAAATTTCTATAGAGGGCTTTCTGAAGAAAACACCGATAACTGGGTTTTGGTATTCAAAAATATATACTAGGGCTGAGTTTTAGAGACGTGGGTGATCCTCTCTTCTACAAGGTGGTCACCAACAATTTCAATCCACAATAATCTTTGTTTTCTATACTAACGGTACTATTTAAAAGTGGTACATCCTTATTTGAGGGATGACAGTTCAACACTAGCCAAGAGCTAAGCAGTAGTCATCGATCAATGGAAAGCTCAATCAATTATACTTATTTCAGGTGGCTACAGTCATGAAAATGCATATAGACATAACATGGATATAAATATGTAGGTATTTAGATATATTACCAAAGTTTGCAAAATGGGATACCACAGCCTGAATCTGGTTCACAGATACTTTACATTTGGGCCTTAGATTATTATTTTTTAATTAAAAATTAGCCAATATTTTAAAATCAGGATATTTCACAACATGGGACAAAATTTGTGGGGGGAAAAATTTAAGCTTGTAGAAATCATTGGTTCACGTTGAAAACTTTTCCTGTAAATTTCAAATGCTTGCTTGAATTTAAGTTTCACCAAAGGCTTTCCTGTTTTCTAAAAATTTGTTTTGAACTCCATGCTTGCAGTTCTGTGGTGTTACAAACTCTGAAACTATGTTCTGCCTTTCACCTGTGAAAACGTTGCTATTAACCCACATGTGTTCAACAAAACTGACATTGAGCTGTTTTTCTGGGAGAATTGATGGATTTATGCTGCTCCGTCCACACATTCTTGGCAAGTGCCCTTTTGACCACTGGCACGTATTTGTAAGACTGTCTGCGTTGGTGGTAGACCCTGTGGTTATGGAATAGGTCCAAGTTAACTGGCCCACACAGGGGAGCCAACCCATGACCTCGACCCCATTACCACAGTGTTCTAGCCAACTGAGCTAAATAATAAGTAATTGTTTCTTAGCAATCTGACCAAATCAGCTGGCATATATTAAGGGTCTGTCTGTGGACAAGGGTGAGGATGTCAGTGAACAAGGGAACTTAAGATAATGGGAAAGTTATCAAGCCCTCACATTGGTTGGCATGTTGTATTTGGCCAAGTAGTTACTAAATTGGACTTTGTCATTACAACTAATTGCATATCTGGGCAATTCAAACTTAAAAAAAACCAAAAACCTAAATTTTATTGAATAGGGTTCTTTTTTAAAGATTCGGAATTTTTGGTGAATAATTCATAGCACATGTACAAACAATTGGGGAACATCATGAGATGGAAAGACTTTGTAATGAATTGAAGGATTCAAGTCCCTGTTTGGTCCCAACAACCAATGGCTTTAGGCCATTCGGTAGACTTTCTGAGCTTTGAGAGGGTTGCATAACTATGATGGCAAAGATCCCTCTGGCCTACACAACTTTCTATAATTCCACAATTTTTGAACCAATCAGAACACTTTGCATACAAATCTCTTTATAGCTAAAAATGCAAATGGAATATTTTCCACAGAGAGATAATTAAATAATATTCAAAAATATTTATTGAACAAACTTATTTTTAAAATATATTGGTGCTTGTAAAAATTGATATGTAATATGCATATTTTATACCAAAATCTAATTTAAATCCAATAAATAAATAAATAGGCTATGGTTTTATATATTACATGATAGGTTATTAATGGCATTTTATATTTTAAAGCACTTATAATCACCTTAAAAATTTTGATTTATCCAGTAATCATTATTTTAGATGCAACATATTAATTAATTGCTTTAGGATTAATATTCATGAATCTTCTCATTTTTTTTGTCTATTAATGTGACCATCTTAGACCTACTCTCCTCTCCCTAACTTGCTAAACTTATATGAAGCATGTCAAGTTTCAGCTTTCCTTTCCAAATTGCACATTTTTCCAGTTCTTCTTTCTTTTCTTTGTTACTAATGCTCTCAAATATTACATTTATAGAACTGAGATAATGGCTGGATATATTGTTCTTTTATCCAAACTGATTCTTACATCACTGGATTGGCTAGATCCGTGAGCCCACAGGGCTCAGTGGGATGGGGCCTAGAAAGTCTTAGGGTTGGTGTAAAATGAATGACAACAGCTTAGTCACACTTGAAATAATACATTGGCCTGGCTTTCCAGATAACCTTCCAAAATGAAATACACAAATACTGAGGGTTTCTACAGAATCAAATACGACTGTAATGTTTGTGAAAAGGATGAGTTATTGGAAGTTGCTTCAATATTAGGTGGTGAAGTTTAGAAATACTAAACCTGGAGAGACCAGAAGCATTAAATTCAAAGCCAAATACAGGTGGCAGATGTGCTGGGTAATTGTTGCCAACCCAGCACCATCGACTGCCACTTCTGATGGGCCCTGTACTGGCCGCCCAAAGCCTTTCTGAAACACTTGCAGATTCTGAGGCACTTCTGTCATCTGAGAAAACACATAGTTTGGCAAAAGTAACATTTCCAATATAATTCCTTGTATGTGATGTGGTCCAAAATGGATTTAATATTTAAAAACAACCACAGAGATAAGGAAACGCCCTCAGGCTAATTTACTTGGTTGAATTGCCCACTTTTTTTAAAGGTATGCTCACCAAAAATTCTATCTGGAATGTTCTACTCAGAGGATTAACCCTCTGCTTTATTTAATTATGTGCTTTATAGGATTGTGCATTTAATTACATATACACAAAATTCCTAGCATTGGTTTCTTTATGATTCTGTGAGAACTATGGCAGCCATTTTGAACTGTAGAATAGTATCAGGAATCTGGGGGAATTATTCATCTGTGATATTGAAGAAAAGAAAAATTAGCCTTTGGTACTGGAAAGAGAGGAACAAGAAAATATACTTACATAGCAGAATAGTAGTTTCACAGTCTAGTGGACAAGCAAATAAGAGCCTGATGCTTTGGACAGACTATAAATCAATTTCTGATTTCTTTGGTCAAATTGTAAATCATCAGTGTGCTAAGCTACTACACATTTCTAGGTGAAAGCATACATTTATGATTGTGTGTTACTAGTAATAGCTCTTCTGAATTATAGGTGATTAGAAAACCTTGTCAAATTAAATTGCTGTTGTTGTTTCATCCTGGATATACTTTCTTTAGTGATGTTATATGGCTGAGAATGAGATTATATCCATTTTTATAAAATGATATTACAATCCCACGGGAAACCTATTCCTATGTAAAAGATTCCTGTCTTTTGCCCCGCCCCACCCTGGACAAAGGAAACGTTGATTGCTCAATGGCCTTTGAGTGACTGTCATTTAGGCAGAGCTCCTCAGGATAAGGTGTTCTGGGACCTGAGGATGCCTACAATCTTTACTGTGTGACTTAATGAATAAACAGAAATTCTATTTAAAATAACAAATTACACCACATTTTGAATTTGGCAACCCATGGGTCGAAAACTCAAATGTAACTAGAGGAAGGGAGTTTCTAGACTTTGAAAAAAACTGAAGTAGAGACTCTTGTAAGCAACACAGATTTGAAAACTTTCATGAGACCGGTGACTTTTGTGCCCTAGATGAGTCCAGGTGTTACATACAGTTTCTCGTGAGACACTAGGGATGGATATTTTTTTCCTATCGGCCCATTCGTAGTTGAGAATCAATCCAGTTTTATGACCTGCTCTTAAGGGACTTATCAAATAAAAAGGATATTAGTTAACTTTACTCTAAATCTAACATAAAAATATTGAAACCTGACCCTTTGCCTTATAAACTAAGTTATGGCTCAATTTTTTTTAATAACCTCTTTTTCCTAAAAGAACTCCTTTATTAAGGAGCACAGATGGAGGTTATTATTATTTGGAATTTCGTTAAAGACAGGATGAACTAATGACAAAGATAAGCAGTGTCAAAACTCTAGAGAATGAGAACCTAGCAACTACCTCACACATACCTTTATTTGAAACCTAAGATTAAAGAGGCCATAATTTCTGAGGCTGAAATTAAAGGTCTAAGTACATAGACATCAGGTTTTTGTTTCCAGGTGACATCTTGCAGATAATCATCTTTAATGATGGCTTGGGATTTACATCTCATTTTAGAACCTGGCGTGGTGTTTTTAAAAAAGGTGTTTGTACAACATGAAAGAACTGGTCATCAGAGATAGAAGCCTAAGGTGACTCAGGGCCCCTATGATGCTTAGATAGCCAGGTGTCCTGTCCATTGCCTTTCCTAGGCGCGTCACAGTCTGCCCCCTGTTTAATCTTGCTGTGGCTGACTATAGACATCCAGGCTTGCCTACCTTGTAGCTCTCACACCTACACTGAGCTAGTATGGTGATTGGCATGTTTATAGGGACAGTATCTTCTAGCTTGGGAGCTTTGTAGGGGAATAACATGCTGATTTTTGAAGATCCATTGGATCCTCCTTCTAGGATAGAGGCTATGAAAAAAGGACACAAGCAATATATTCCCTGAAATCCAAACTTCATCTGTAATACGGCTCAGCAACAGTTGTTGAGTTTTTACTGTGTATTAGGCACTAAGAATGAGAGTAGAGACCATTTGACTAATTTACTTACATCCTTAGCATCTACTAGAGAATCTGGCACAAAGTAGGTACTCAGTAAGTATTTGTTAAATGAATGCATGAAGGCGTAAACAACAAAACATATAGAGACTCAGTCCTAGCCCTTGAAGAGCTCATGCTTAAGCAATGGTTAAAATAGTACTCTATTCCAAATACAGCTGGTAGTACCAGCACAAGCCCTCCTCCTCTCTGTAACCTTCCCTGAATCCATTCTCCATCCTACCCTGAATAAAGATACATATGCCTACTCAAGTTTGTTTTGAATAGGAAAAATGTTATGCACATCAAAAAAATTAAAGACCTTTAAATGTGAGTTATAGTCAATGGAGACATCCCAGAAATTAACCTCCAACAATTCTCCCTTATTCAAAATTGCTTTTTCTTCTACAGGAAAAAGCCCAGTTAAGAGAGCTTCCATCTTTTAAGAACAATTTCAAACTTAGTGTCACTTATTGAAAATCAATATAATAACTCTTTTCTATTGTTTAAGGTTCTCTTACCAGCTCTCACATGCATTAATTACTTTGCTTCTTTTGTACTTGTACAATAAATCCTGGGGGGCGCGGGGAGGAAGCCACCTAATTTAAGACTTTTATGGCACAATGGAAAAGTTTCCCACCCGCAGGGGGAAAAAATCTGTGATGTTCTCATTGTCTTTTTAAGGACTATTTTATATATTAAAAAGAAAAAATATTTTTTAAAGCCCAAGTTATACTTTATGTGACATGCAGAAGGTTTAGAATATACAGAACATAAAAGAACATTACATGAGCTATAGAGGGTTAATGCTGTGTTCTTAATTTTAAATTTCAGATAAATATGATTTCAGCTTTGATCCTACATGGACTAATTCTTTTGTCACTCAGCTAATTAATTCAGTATGCTAGAGAAAAGATGCTAATTTGGGCATCAAAGAAGTGATCATTTTTTTTGTTTAATCAGAGCTATAAAGATAAGTTTTACCCCCATTAGACTGGATCGGGAGCTCAATCATTTTATTCTTATCCAGTGCAGATGAATTCCAGAGAAAATGTGCCCTGTTATCTGAACTTCTGAAGATGGAGAGGCAATATCCAGGATTTTCTTTAAAAACAGTCCTTTGAATAGTCATTGTCCACCCCCCTCCCCCAAAATATCAGTCATTTCTGAACATTGTCCTTCTGTTCTTTACACGCAACAAGTTAAGGGCACCCTCATTTTTTTCTGGTAATAGATTTTATACAAATTACACATATATTCATTGGTGATGTTGGAACATAAGTTGTATTTGACATTTTATTCAGAGACTATACATGAGGCCTCTGATTTCTACTGCACTTTTTTTTGGTGAGCTCTCCCTGGGGTTAATTCCATTGACATGGGTCAGTCAGTTTTTCCCTTCCCAGGCCCTTTGCTGAAATGGCCCCACCTGCCAGGGAATGAACCTCAGAGCTATTTCCTGCGGTGCGGGGCCAGGATTTCCTTCTGCAGGATGAGTTTGGTCAATGTGGGGGGAGCCTGGCAGGGTGATCAGAGGAAAGCCCTGTCATTGGGAGAACCTCCCACAGTTGGTAGAAAATGTTTAGACATGAGGTGTGATTTGGTCTCAGAACACTCTTTCCTTGTTTTTGGGTTTCTGGGGCAGAGGAAGTAGAGAAAACGGAAGGAAAGAGGAAGCAGGAGATGCTGTGGGTGGGAGAGTGAGAAGGGCTATCTGGTTATTAGCCATGGTCATAACTCCAGCGGGTGGTCTGTCCGACTCAGTATTGGGGTTCATGGACAGGCCTTGGGTCACGCCTGTGCACTCCAGCAGCCTTCAGAGATGCTCCAAGACCCACTTAAAAGTAATAGGAAGAAAAAGGAAGAAACCACATGTATGCTGCTTTGAAATAAGTAAACATTTAATAAAAAGACAAGCCTATCTAACTAGTAAGAAAGCATAAGATTGCAAAAAAAGAGATCTATTTCTTTAATGCTCCTGTTCAATATTTTTCCCAGAAATCCTAAGCAGTTAGTCTGCATCACTGAGGCTCTTGCCTACGATGTCTCAGAGCCAGCGAGAGCGTATGAAAGCGATTAATCAAGTTCACGGTGCTCCTGATGAGGATTTCTCCTTCTAGAAAGCGGAGGGTAGAATAACTTAAAACCCAGTGTGGTAGTGACAGCTAATACGCTTTTATAGTCCCCGTGTGGATCTGAAAATCATACCTTATTAGTAACTTTATCTTTCTTGCTCACTCATTCAGGTTTATTTTTATTTCTGGCCTCTTTTTCATATTTTCCCGTCTTTTTCCTAACAGATGATGCTTTAATAATCTCAGAGCAGAGTTTTCATTTGCTACAAAAAGAAAAACTCATCAAAAGTAACTGGCCAGCATAGCCAGTGTTGCTCAGTGGTTGAACATCGACCTATGAACCAGGAGGTCATGGTTTGATTCCTGGTCAGGGCACATGTCCTGGTTGCAGGCTCGATCCTTAGTAGGGGGCCGTGCAGGAAGCAGCCCATTGATTGATGATTCTCTCTCATAATTGATATTTCTATTTCTCTCTCCCTCTCCCTTTCTGTCTCTCTAAAAAAATCAATAAGAACATATATTTTTTCAAAAAACATATATATTTTTTTAAAGTAACTCTCCAGTAGCTCCCAAATTCCTTAACTGATTTTTACAAGTCGGTCTTCTAGAGGGCCTCTTCACTTGGTTGTTATTTGTAGGAAGATGGGTTATCGGTGATGTGCATTCTGCTTTACTGCATTTCCTGGATCCTCTAGAATTATTTTTTAAATATATTTTATTGATTTTTTACAGAGAGGAAGGGAGAGAGAGAGAGAGTTAGAAACATCAATGAGAGAGAAACATCGATCAGCTGCCTTCTGCACACCTCCTACTGGGGATGTGCCCACAACCAAGGTACATGCCCTTGACCGGAATCGAACCTGGGACCTTTCAGTCCGCAGGCTGACGCTCTATCCACTGAGCCAAACTGGTTACGGCTAGAATTATTTTTTAATGTATTCGGTATTTCCAAATTCATGTGTTTCCTAGCTCCTCAGTCAGGGCAGGCAAATTAGCTCAAGGATTCCCAAGTCACTTGAATTGAGCCTGTGGGCTGCCTAAGACTCTACCCAGCAGGTGTTTTATCCGCTTAGAGAGAAATCTTAGAGTGTTATAGGACCTCTCTGCTTTTTAATCCCCAAAACAAACATCAACCTATTTGAGATCTGAAGATTTCTTGCTTGGGAATGAAGAGTTGCCATGACCACCAATTTAGGAGTCACATCCTGGAATTAAGAACAGCCCAGAGGAAAGTAGTCGTTTTAGGGTAGACGGGAAGGTTGGCCTCAAAGGAAGTGGTAGATAAAGATATCAGTGGGATGAAACATGTTTGTCGTTTCCATATAGCTTGCCTTCATCTTGGAACCATATAAACGTATCCCAAATAAATGTCTAAACCATATGCCAGAAATTAAAATATTAATTAGAAATCTTATTTTTAGGGCTTCCACTGCTTGGCCCAATTGGAGTTAACACGACTTTTAAGATTGAGTTCTTCGGTTACTAAAAAGCATCAGCTTGTGAACACATCCTATGAAGCAAATCCCTGTCTCCTTCCACAGGCCATGGAGTGGACTTGGACTTTTAAAGTCAATGCTTCTGTTTGGGAAAGCATAGAGAGTGATAGCATTCCACCCCCCTCCTGAAAAGTCTCCAGCATTAACAATGGCAATCCTACATACTGTGGGAGGCTAAAAATAAAATTGAATGTTGGGTTTTTTTTGCTTAATCAAGATTGATTTCCAACAAATGCAAATGTGTTCATTATTCTATCAATAATATTAACATAAAAGTAGGCGATGCCCTTAGGTACCCACCACAAGGAGGGAAAACGCTCTAATTGGTCAATTTTCACTGAATTTTTATCAGATGCATTAACTCTCAAATACAGTGGGAGCCATCTGAGGTAAACAAGTAAAGACCTCTGTGGCATACGTTTTAGAGAGAAGCAATAGCTGAAGTGCACAAAACCATAGGAGATTGCAATGCATGGAAACTAATTTTGTTGGCATATGCATATGCTAATTCACAAGCCAATTTAGAATACATCAGACAACAGAACCCTTTTATGGGTGAATTTCAGAATAAACTATGGAAATACAGCCAAAAGGTCTGTGAACTTCTCTCCTCCCGTATTTTGCTTGAGCTATTTCAAACTGTATAATTTATAAAGTGCTAAGACAATATCATGTGTAGTTTGTAAGTCAGCTAGTTACAGGGAGAATGAACCATTATCCAACTCCAGCAAACATGACCGTGAGGCTTGTGCATTTTTACATCTGACATCATTCCATAGATTTCCAAGTTCAATATTAATGGTGACTGGATCTCGTAGCCTTTCCAAATACACCATGGACACCTAAAGGTATTCTCTGATTGGAGGGGGGGAAATACATTCTATTTCAAACTTTCAACTATCCTTGGGTTCATAGGTCACCATTAATTTGGAATAAGATTATCTGAACTTTTTTCTTGCCCACCTTTTAATCATCTTAAGCCATTGCTCGGGGTTGCTTTTAAGTGGAAGAAGAGTGGATGCTAATAGCTGCCTAAACAGCCCAATGGGATCTAGGAGGAAAGTTGTAGACAGTACTTAGCAGGACTAGGAAGTGAATTACATGAGAGACTAGACATGGAAAAAGCCAGAGATGGAGCTAAACATATTGTGAATTTGGATCATTTGCCATCCTGCCTGGGAATCTGCAAAGGTTTTGAATGTCATCATTATCTAGAAAACTCAATGAAAGATACAGAAGAAAATATTTGCTGAGAAATTAGGGGATAACTACTTAGAATTGTATTTAAAATCTTTATCAAATGGAAAGTGATAGGATCCCACGGCTTGTTTTGTTAAATTAGATACTACCTGAGAGTTGATGCTATTAATGGTTAAATTATATGTATATAAACCATATGATGTGTAATGGCTGTTCAGTAAATGATTGAATGAATGAATAAGCCATTACTTTCCCAGATGGCTGCTTAGGGACTTCTTACCTAGGCAAAATCACAATGTAAGTAAGGTCTGTTTTCGGTATTTTTCTGTAACCCTTTCTGTTTCCACCTTGTGCATTCTACTTCCTTTGATTTCTTCATTTCTGCCAAGAAATCTCATTTTATCGATAGAAACTACTTCTCTTACACATGTTGTATCATGTTATCTGCTAAATTATTTACCTGGGAACACCTTCACTTCCCCTTTATCAACTCTATAAACAAACTAGTTTCTTCTCCTAGCCATTTCTTTTTCCAAATCTCCTCCTGCTTACAGCCAATCCCTCCAGAAGTTCTGTGTATCTCTGACCTCTTCCCTTATCAAGAACGTTGTTCTCCTACACCAGTGTTCATGATAGCATTATTCACAATAGCCAAAAGGTGGGCCTACCCAAATGTCCATCCACAGATGAATGATAAGCAAATATAGTAAGTACATGCAATGGAATGTCATTCGGCCTCTAGAAAGAAGGAAATGCTGATACATGCTATAACAGATGAACCTTGAGGACATTAGGCTAAGTTAAATAAGTCAGACACCAAAGGATGAATGTTGTATGATTTCACTTACATGAAGTACCTAGAATTGGCAAATTCAGGCAGAAAGTAGAATAGTGGTTACCAGGGGCTGGGGAAGGGGAAATGGGGAGTTACTGAGTGGATACAGAATTGAAGTCATGGGGTGATCAAAGTATTCTGGCAAAGGATGGTGGTTCAAGGTTGCACAACAATGTGAATGTACTTAATGCCACTAAAATATACACTTAACATTTATTAAAATGGTATATTTTGTTATGTGTATTTTACCACAGTAAAAAAATAACTTTATTGCCGGGAGCCGGTCCATCCTTGCTGTTTCAAGGGACCTGGCGTATATGGCATACTGTTCTTAATATGTTTGCTCCCCTTCTTGGCGCTATGTGTTTTAACCAAAGTCACCTCTCCGAGAAAGGTTGTTTCCCCAGGTAGGAATTTTTCCCTGAGGTTAGGGAGGGGATACAACCCCTTAATTAAGTGCCAGGCGGGTAGTTAAGCTACATAATCTTTACTCCCTGGAATGGAGATAAGAAACGCCCTAACCTTTGTAATAGAAATTGACAGGATTAAAATCGGCTGGTATAAATACGGATGTAACAAGACAATAATGATCAGATCCTAACCAGAACCTAGCCAGAGAACATGGCAAAAGATCCTGGACAGAACCTGGCTACATATCTTGGCTGGAGAACCTAGACAGAACATGGCGACCGAACCTAGCTAGAACCTGGCTGGAGAACCTGGCTGGAGAAGCTGGATGGAGAACCTAGCAAGAGAACATGGCTACAGAACCTGGCTGGAGACCCCGGACCAGAACTTGGTTGGAGTTTCTAACCAGAACTTCGCTGGAGATCCTGGAGGGAGAACCTCACTATGCTGATGAACTGAAACCAGTTTCCATGTCATTCATTCTTCGCCGACTCCGTCCACACCTTTGGGGATCCCTGGACCCCAGCACTTTATTCTCTTCTCTGTTCCATCTCTAACCTTTCACACTCTGTGGCATTTTTTCTCTCTCAGCAAACAAAAGTCCTTCAATATCAGCCAAATTGAAAATATCCTTCTTGAACTTTCCACCCTGCGTCTAGCTCCCATCCTACCAGCAATGGTTGTATACACACAGAGACACAAAATTTTAGACTTATCTGCCATTCATTGTTGAGATCACTTGGCCTCTGCTTACACCTCTCCACTGAACCTTGCCAAGATGATGAATGGCTACCAATTGCCAAATCTCCAAATCTAGTGGATACTATTCAGTCCTCACCTCTCTGGACTTCTCAGCAGTAGTCCAGGCCAACCAATCAATATTTCTCTCTCACATCAATGTTTCTCTCTCTCTCTCTCTCTCTCTCTCTCTCTCTCTGTGTGTGTGTGTGTGTGTGTGTGTGTGTGTGTGTGTGTGTCTTTCTCTCAACATATCTCGGGTGAAGATTATAATAAAATGTATGTTATATTGTGTCATTTCTGCTTAAAATGACTTGGTTTCTCCTCTAACACTCTTTAAATCTCCCAATTTCCTTGACTAGCTTCTCTGTTCCTTGAATTACTAAGGAATGACCTACTGTCACTCTTAGACTAAACTCCGAGCTTCTCTCAGACCTGCACTTTGTGGTCCTTGCCCTTCTTGCCCTCAGGATCCTGTGCGAGTACCTGCTCTGCTCTCATTCCTTCAGCTACTCTGACCTTCTGTCACTGCCTGGGATGCACCAGGCCTTTCCCACCTCTTGTCCTCTGCGTGTGCTGATTCTTCCACCCACAAGGCTTACCTCCTTTCTTTGCTTGTCTGGACCTCTCGCCCTTTTAGTCTCAGTTTAAATGTTATTTCTTCACTGAGCACTTCCCCAATAATATCCTAGTTTTGTCCCTCTTAATACCCTTCATAGCACTTTTCACAACTTATATACTTGTTTGGTAACAGTTACCTCTATTAGAATGTCAATTCCATGAGGTAGTGCCCAATACAGTACCATACCTAAGTATTATGTTACGGAAGAGATGCCTAATAAATATTTTTAAAACAAATTCATAAAGGAGCGAAAAAGAAAGCTACCAAGCTAGTTTTCCATAAAGCTGTTTCATATAACCTCTCCACAGAAATGAACAGGGACAGGTGTTTTAAGCAAACTTATAATTCATGAAAATCTAAATTTACATAAAGGGTATGTTGAAAGGTGATTTTTCCACTTTACAAAAAGATCCATCATAAAATTCTTTAAACAGGCTTCCCAGGTACATGGAACATAAGATTTTATTGATTGAAACCAAATGTTCACACAGAATTCTTCAGGAAAATATCTTTTATATAAAACAAGGTTGACCTGTAAGCAATTTCCTTAAGGCACCTAGCCCAGAATGGCCAATCTCAAATTTCCGAGGTAATAGATAATGGGAGGCCTGGAATGCAGTGGATATTTGAAACCCTAGAATGCAAAGCAGTCATTTCAGCCATTTAGGGTCCTCATGAATTTTCTTACAAAAATAGCTAATGGGGAAGTGAATCAAGGTATCTGAATCTCCCCAACTCCTCTTCCTGTGTGTCAGGGAAAGTAAGAATGGCTGTGAAATGACCCCCAAAGAGGCTGCTTTGGAAAGCAGAACAAAGGCTTGTAAAATTCATCCAATTGATGCTTTTCTCCCAACTCCCTACCACCACCACCACCACCACCACCACCACCACCAACACTGATAATTAAGTTGTCTGATTGCAAAACTGGAATAAAGAATTATCTGTGTTAATATATAAAATGCAGTTAACTTCTCTGGCTCTTAATTTCCTCATCTGAACAATATGGGAGTCCTTTTAAAGATTATTGTTTTATAATTCTGTTCTTGAACCTACCCAAACTTTATAAAATAATGTGTGACTGTTCTCTCTGGTTAATGAAAAAAATTTCTCAGCTATTTCCGCCCTTCTTGTTGGAAACTTTAGTAAATGATCATGAACTATAATTCAAAACATTTATAATACTTGTGGAATTGGTTGATTTGTTTATGACTAATGATTCTTGCTAAGAAGAACATGCTTTGCAGAATTTACTTACAACCAACCTTTTCTTGACCAAACATGCTCCACCAGGGTAGGAGTATAGTAAGCTATTCTCAAGCTGCAGTAAAATTGAAATACTTTAGCTGCAGGAAGAAAAAACACTTGACTGGTTGTGGCAATAAAGATCAAGGTATACTAGGGCATAGGTTAGTTTTACCCTTCAAAAACAAACTACTTTTGTCTCAAAAAATCCATAACCTTCAAATTTAGAAGAAGATATTTAGAACACAGAGAAAATATCTATAGAGTTTTGGGCAACATTTTTTCCCTTATCAACTTCCTGAAGCATTATTCTATCCTCCCCACAATTTTTATTTTTTGCCGAAATATTACTATATCTGATGACATTTTGAGGGAAAATTGTTTCTCTATGTGATGTACTAAGGTATTCTTTCATAAAGAATTTTAGAGTAATAATATTGACTTCTAAGACTTTTCTGCATGAGTCTGAAAAACTAAAGAATATATTAATGGAAACACACATTATTGAGATATCTCCTGCTTTGTAGGTTTAAGAGAGACCTTGAATATATCAGCAAATCTCAATTATATTTGAAAGTTAATGTTCTTAAATTTTGTACTTTTCTTTCTTCCTTATTTACGTCTATAAATGATATCAGGTCATTTCTTCATTGAGGGAAAAAAATTAGATGCAGAAAGGAAGGCAGGAAAGAGAGAGATAGGAAAAAGGCTGGGGATGATGGCGTTAAAGCTGATACTTGATCAACCAACATCCCAAAACTAGGCTGAATACAGAGGGAGAAATGCAGTAAGAGCAGAAGCCGATAGAGAGAGAGCAATGGGAAGAGAGAAAGTTCATGAAAGAGAATTTATTAATTGGAATTAGAAATTGCACAATATGCAGAAAAGTCCAAATTGGGAGAGACTCTGAGGAAAGTAGGATGCATTTGTATTCTAATAACAACAAGAATGTAGATATTAGTGGTGATGTCTTCCATGTGCGATACTTAGAGCTGCCACTTGACTAACAACCTCTGCTTTGTTTTTGTTTTTGTTTTGTTTGTTTCTTAATCCTCACCTGAGGATGATATTTTTTCCATTGATTTTTAGAGAGAGGGAAAGACAGAGAGAAATATCGATATGAGAGAAACACATTGATTGGTTGCCTCCTGTACACCCGCAACCAAGGCCCGAGCCAGGGAGGAGCCAGCAACTGAGGTATATGCCCTTGACTGGAATCAAACCTGGGACCCTTTGGTCTGCAGGCCAGCGCTCTATCCACTGAGCCAAACCTGCTAGGGCACAACCTCTGCTTTAGATTGAAACACAATCTAGAAAAAACAAATATAACCCATTTGCATGAAATTCAGAGTTCCTTACAAGTTTATAAGCCAGGTCCTCATGTGTGGAGATTCTGACTCACTGTGCATTTGTCAGGAGGTTGGGGGACAGAGAGCGGGATTGGTGGGGGTGAGCCAGTCAGCCCAAGAATGTGTAATTTGAAAAATGTCCTTAGTCAGAGTGACTTTTTTTTCTGTTTATCAGCAGAACATCAAGTCTTTTTATTTTTTATGTGTGTTGATCCCAAGACCATGGGAGACTGCTTCTGAAGAAAATATTTGTTGGGAAAAATGTCTGTCATTTAAGAATGTGTCCTGCTAATAATTTAATAGCTTTTTTTATTTCAAATGTGCAATTTTATTTTCCTCAAAATGCTGAGGAAACACACTGTTCTTTTAAATGGAACTCTAGTTCACTATTGACAGGGAATGTAAATTGCTACAGTCACTATTGAAAACAGTATGGAAGTTCCTCAAAAAATTAAAACTGGAACTAACGTATGACCAAGTAATCCAGAATCCATTATATTCTGGATATATATCCAAAGGAATTGAAAGAGGATCTTGCAGAGATATCTGTATTTTCATGTTCATTGCAGCATTAGTCACAATAGCCAAGATATGGAAACATCCTAAGTGTGTTATCAACAGACAAATGGATAAAGAAGACATGGTATATACAAGGTGGGCCAAAAGTAGGTTTATAGTTGTGAGTATGCAAAACATAGTTTATTCTTGTATTATTATATATCAATTATTGTACACCTTAAATTTACACAATGTTATTTGTCAATTGTATCTCAATAAAGCTAGAGAAAAACATAAGGTATCATATGTGCCATTGTGTCCAGTTAACAACAAATGTGCCTGACACCAAGGAGTGCTCAGAGCACACTCACCCTGGGCTGACTTAGGAAGCCTGTGGCTATGTAGGAGACTAAATGTGCTGAGAAGGAAAGAGAGCTGTGGAGGAGGCAACCCAAGTTCTAACCCCAGCCCTGTATGGAATTTGTTATGTGGTCTTGGTCAAGGCCTAAGGCCTCTCAGAGCTTTCAGTTCTCCATCTGTAAAATGACAGTATTAAAGTAGGTGTTCAGTAAGGTCCCTTGCAGCACCATCGTTATATTATCCCATGAGTGTAACCTTAAATGTGCATGCCACTTGGAGCTCTGGAGTCCCGTTTCAGAGGTTGGTTAGGTTTTACTTATATTTGAATGATAACCTTTCAGTTCTTTAATTTCTACTGAATTAATGGTTTTACATTTTTGGTCTTTAACCATATGATTTTGTGCATGCTGTACAATCAATATCTGAATGGAAAGAGGGAGAGTAGAAAGAAGAGAATTCAATAACTATGTTATTTGTCTGCTTTCAATATCTTACTTTACTTCCATTTTATGCAAAATGATTTTGTATTACTTAGTATAAAGAATTATGGTTTAATGGACTCATCTCATAAATATGTTAAATGTACCATAACAAGAACACTGTTATTGTTAACAGCCATCTTCTCCTTCGTGTTTTACTAGATTTGGAAAGAAGAAAGATGAGAAGAGTGGGAAAGCTGAGCAGAAAGGTCCTGTGAAGCATGGGGGCCTGCGAGAAGAGGAGCTGGAGAAGATGAAAGAGGAACGGGAAAGGTGAGCAGAAAGGCTGGCCCTGTTGCATGTGAGCCATGGTCTGGGTTTCATTTGGTTATTGCATCCATCAGCTGGAGAAATTTTACTTTAAGAAACACAAGAGGTTGACTGATACAAATGGAAAAGTACTTGATATAAAAGGGGACTGCCTGTCTTGGGGGATTTTTATTATATTTTGAGAAGAAATTAACTTCATGTTTTTTTATGTCAATATTTATAATTTCATAATATGCTACTCCTGGTTTTGACTTTATCAGTGTATATTTTCTGTATGGTTTAAACAACCAGTTTTTTTTAAGTAAAAAAATATCATTTTGATGTTGATGTTTAGAATGATCATATTTCCATAGTCTGTTCCCAATTTTTGTCAAACTGTTGTATGCCTCCTTAATTTTATTCTGCTAAATCCATTTGCGTACTGTAACTTGAGAAGTACATGTCCTTCATTTTTTAAAAGCCAGTGTCTTTTATTAGGCTATCAGCAAGTTGCAAAGTATGTCGCCCATCTGTTAAAGGACCGGTTCCATTTACTGAAATAATGACAGTTTGCAAGGACTGCATTCTCCAGTTTGAGGAGCTTAATGTTCCCATTTGGACAAGAGGTCCTTCACTTATCTGTGATGTTAACTCTGGCATTTATCCCAAGTAGATGCGTAGATATTTGATTTTGAAGCATGTAGTAGAATATTCATATTTCTCCATACTAAGTTGCGCCTTTACAACTAAATGAAACTTGGAGAAAGTCTGAGATTTGACAAAACTAGCATATAATTTTAAATATTCAATTCTGATGTCATTGTGTATCAGGTCAGATTTGTCCAACTTCCCACTTGCTTTTTAGTAACTACAGTCCCCCTTTTTTTTAGAGTTGCTCATACTTATTTTAATACTCTAGCATGTATACTAAGAAAATCATACGAATTCACTGTTTTCTTGCACAGAGCAGACTACGAGTATCTACAGTTAACCTTTGACCCCTATCTTATAGTCTATTCCCATTGGGAAGGCTGACTTTATCAATAGGGAAAAAAAAGAAGAAATGATTTAGTCCTTTCTCATTTTTGAGGAGTTGATAGGCTCCAACCCAGGGTCAGTGGAGCAGTTAGAAGGAAATCAAGTGCATTGCATTGTTGTGGACAATTCGCCTGGCAGAGCTGCCCCAAGGACAAGAAAGACGAATTCTCCAGCATCGCCCAAGCGGCAGTAACCCTGTATATAGAATGTGCTTCGGGCTAAGGTTTTAATGCATGTATTGGCAAAGACATCAGTGTGGCGAGCCCACATCACAGTGTGCTGCTCCCTTGGCTTTACTTACCGAGGCACCACATCCTATGCCTCATCCTCTGGAAACTGAGCTGTTTGCTAGAATGCAGACTTCATATATTTTGTTGCTCAATCTTTGCTTGGGTTTGGGGCAGGAGGTGGGGGGAAAGGGAGAGAGACTCATAGTAGCTAGGGAGCTGTGTGCCAGCTAGAAAATTGATAACCCATAAAATAAGGTGGGTTGTCTTTAAGCAAGAGTTCATTTCCTTTCTGGTTTTGCTTTTAGGAAGCAGGTGCCTGAGGGAGTTTTGTTCTTAAAGCAAGGCTGTAAATTCGCCTCAGCTGGCTGTATAGGCTTCAGGTCCAATTTTTAAAAAAATATGTCTGTTCAAAATATTGAAAGAACTATGCTATTAGCCTTCACTTAGGCCACGTCCCACACATGAACACATAAAACGCATCTGATATGGGTTTCCCAGAGACAACATTGTCTCAATCATGTGTGAGGGGAAGAAGTTGGAGGAGTTGATTTTATGGTTGGGTGCTATAGAATGAATGACCAAGGGCATTTCAACAGCTCAGGGGCCCAGGGCCACAGAGGGTAGAGGTGGGGGCTGAACACTTGGCATTACTCCCAACCCTGGAGTCCCACTTCTTGGCTCTCCATCATCCATAGGAAACCAATTCACAACTCTTAAAGAACTCAGTGAGCCTATCACTCTTCATGGCATGGCCATGGAAAACATAAAGCAAAATAAGAAATAGTGTATACAAGTTCATAAAGTTGTCCTTTTCCCTAATACATTTAGAATTTATTACCTTATGATGTTTCAAGCCATCCTATTGCTTACTGCTTTGTCCTAGATATCGAGTTAGTAGTTTTTCATTAACATATCCCTTTTACAAAGGATTTAAAGCATTTACATAAAATATATACCATACAGTGTTGAAGCCAGCTTGTACCAGCGTGTGAGAGACAATTATTAAGCTTTCAAGAATTCTGTGAGCTAGTTGACAAATCCGTGGTAGCTGGAAATTGGTTATGGTGAGAATGTTTCCTACTCCACAGAAATAGGCAAATGCAAAAAGTTTGAGTTTGCTTTTTCAAAGAGGCGGCTTACCAACACACCACTGAGGGGCTATACCAACTCTATTTAGTGAGTACCCAGGAAGAAATTACCAAAAATAGAGGCAAAAGAACACAACACTCATCCAAATCAAAGCACATGACTTCCTATAGAAGCTGAGTTTCTCAAAGTGTGGTTCATGGGCCACCTACATCAGAATGAATCACTTGAGATGCTTAGGAAAAATGAAGATTCCCGAGTCCCACACCAGCCGTGCAGGGTGAGACCCTTGGGAGGTAAGCCCAGGAGACTGTGTTTAATAGGTGAGCCCAGGTGATTCTTTAGCATTCTCATGTCAGAGGACCACTGACTTGGAGGTGCAGGGTTTGGCTTGAACATTGAACTGTTCTTATTCTATAAAAAACGATACACAGATTTTTTTCCCCAAGAGGATTGAATAACCCAGTCTAAAAATATAGTCATCTTTCTCATGCTTCCTCTCTGTAGCAGCCTCCCTCACTGCACACTATTTTGCACACACAGAGGAACCCTTGCCAGAGCTCATGCCTAAGGGAAGACGGATCACTTTCCCCAGCACCTCCCATGCATGAAAAAACATGGAAAAACTATAAGTTCATTAAGAAAATTTTGGGGGGGAAAAGTATAAAGAAGACTATTAAAATCATGCATAATTCCATCATAATTTCATTACTACTATAAATATTTGTGGAATCTTTTTACTATGTATATTATTTCTTTGAAAACTTGGTATTCATACAGAATATACAAGGTGTCTCAAAAGATGTACATGCATTTTGAATGATTATAAAGTCAGTGTTCATTAACATACATTCATTTTCAAAATTTAAAAGTATCTACAAAAGTGAATAATGTTTTTGTCAACACCTGTTTTCAAGCTGATGACCGTTCTGGTCCAGGCACTGCTGATGACAGGAAGCAGTAGAATCACATACAGCAATAATCATTTTGTTGGGCATTTGCATACCCTGAGTTCGTTGACTGTTGTGGGTTTTGTACTGTAAACTTTATCTTTTATGTATCCCCATAAAAAAAGTCTAGTGGCACTTTAGGATAAATTTTCTTTGTTCACCCATTATTTCAAATCAGATAAACCTGAAAAGGAGTAAAATTTAAGTGAGTTATCGTCTGTTAAAGTATGTACACATTTTTGCAGATGCCCTATATAGTATCTTACCTTTTTTCATAGCATTATATTATGAGCATTTTCATTGATGTTTTGACAAATTTACTTATTTATTTATTTTTTTAATCCTCACCGAGGATATTTTTCCATTGATTTGTAGAGAGAGTAGAAGGGCGGGAGAGAAACATCGCTGTGAGAGAGACACATTGATTGTTTGCCTCCTGCATGCACCCCACCAAGGTATGGGCCCTTGACTGGGATCAAACCCGGGATGCTCTATCCACTTAGCAAAACCAACTAGGGTAAAAATATGTAATTTTGATGACTATCCAATATTCTGTGAGATCAATATACCATAATTTATCTTCTATTGTCAAACATGTAGAGTTTCTAGTTTCCACTGTCCCAAATAGTAATTCCTTGATGAGCTCCGGGTACAAAAATTTTTATAGATTTCCTTTTCAAATCATAGAATTGCTGTTTGGAGGCTCAGTTTCCCTGTAACTGTTTAGTTTAAGGGTTAATCTAAATTTAATTTTAAATTTTAGGATTATATCACACCTCTCCATTTCTCCCATTATTTTATTATGATTTCCATATCTCACTATTGTCTACATATCTAAATTATGGTATGAAACTATTTGGTACTATATTACTATATATGAAGAGTTTACTCATAACTGTAGCTATGAAACGGTCAAAAAAGCCATAACAGGTGGATTGAGTTACTATATTAGATTGGAAGAATGCAGAGTCCAGAATAGTGTTTCTCAGTGGGGGGTTAGGGGGACGGGGAAACTAATTTTGCTCCCCAAGGAACATTTGGCTGTATCTAGAGACATTTAATTGTCACAGTTTTGAGGGGATAGGAGGCAAGGAAGGAGTTGCTACTTCCATGTCCTGAGTAGGGTTCAGGGATGGGCCTAAGCATCCTACAATGTACAAGACAAGTGACTTGTCCTACACAAACTGTCAGTATGGAGGTTGAAAACCCCTGTTCTAATCTCTGGACTTCACAAAGAGAAGGTACCTTCCTGGACATTGGCATTGATTGTCTCATGATGTCCTGTGGCTAACACAGAGAAATATATACCAGATGACATGACCCTAGAGGGATTATGAGCTATTTGAGAAGCTGTACCCAAGACTGCTAGTGATTCCATCCATATAAGCTTGCAAGAAAAAAAGTTCGTCTCAAATTTTATTTTTAACGCTGGCCTGATGAGCATCGGCATCAAACGATGGTGCCTATGGGTCATATTTGAATGCCAAGAAGCTGCAGGGTTTGATAATGTGTTGGATGACAGAATCATCTGGAACAATGGATTGAATCAAACACAAAAAAACTTAATAGGAATAAATATAAAGTCTAGCTTTTAGGTCCAAAACTGAACGGTACAAACACAGGATGTGGAAGGTTTGACTTAATACCAAATATATGAAAAATTTGCCTGATGGTTTTCTTTGAGGGAAAGTTTAGCATGAGTCAATATGAGGATGTGCCTGCCAAAAAAGTTAATCCAGTCATAGGCTACATGACTGAAAGTCCATAAACAAAATGAGGGAAGAAGCAATAATTCCAGTTTTACACAGCTGAGATAATACCTGGAGCCTCCTGTGCTCTCTCACACACAAAGAATGGCAGCGCCAAATCCAAGTTGTTTGAAAATGTTGAAGGACCTGTGAGTCATAGTCTGCAGAGTTAGGAGGTAGCTGTTTTCACATGATTGAAGGACTTTCCTATGGAAAAGGAAGTAGGCATATTTCATTCCATCCATTCTATTATCTGTCTCTCTGTCTCTGCTCTTATTCACCACTCATTTGTTTTCTTGAAGATACTAGTGAGGAATTATTTTAAGAGAGATGGCCTTCCGCCTTCCACTTAATAGAAGGGAAAACATCCTGACAATCACAGTCCTCATGACGCAGTAGTTTGTCGACACTGGAAATGTCTAATACGGAACCGATTGAGAAACAATTAGTGTGTTAGGAAAGTATTGGACTAGGTCAGAGTTTCATAAACTTCAGTCATTGATATATTGCCTTCATTGTCTTATTTATATTTATACACATGCAAATCAATAAAATATATAAGTGCAAAATCATGTAAGTTACTGTAATTACATACATTAAGCCACATACCATCAAAAATCTTTTTGTGTATCATTGATGCTGCATTTGTTCTTAGATTATCTCAATGGTCTTCTCCAGATCTCAGGGTCTTAGAGATCCTATATAATAAAAGCCTAATATGCTAAGTGTCTGGTTGTCCAGTTGGCCATTCTACCAATCAAAGTGTAATATGCTAATGATATGCTAAGGCCGCTTGATCACTCGCTATGACATGCACTAACCACCAGGGGAGCAGACAGTTGACCAGTTGACCAGTCACTATGATATGCACTGACCACCAGGGGGCAGATGCTCCCATTGGTAGGTTAGCTTGCTGCTGGGGTCCGGCTGATCGGGACTGAGTGAGATGGGCTGGACACACCCTGGAGCCCTCCCATGGTCCCTTCCTGACTGGTCAACCTCCCGCGTCCCTCCTGGGCCCCAATCGTGCACCGGTGGGGTCCCTTGGCTTGGCCTACACCCTCTCACAATCCAGGACCCCTCAGGGGATGTCTGAGAGCCAGTTTCGGCCGGACAGTGGAACGACCAGTCACTATGACGTGCACTGACCACCAGGGGCAAATGCTCAATGCAGGAGCTGTTCCCTGGTGGTCAGTGGGCTCCCACAGGGGAAGCGCCACTCAGCCAGAAGCCAGGCTCACCCAAGGGCTCCCAGACTGCGAGAGGGCGCAGGCCGGGCTGAGGGACCCCCTGAGTGCATGAATTTTATGCACTGGGCCTCTAGTATATACATATCTAAGTATAGAAGTATTTACCTTGAACTTTCTAGAGTGGCCTCTCTTGAAATTGCCATGGCATTGGTTCATTGTACTGTGTGCACTATTCTTTTTATTATTTTTATCACCTTTTGTCCCCTCTTTTACCTCCCACTCATTCCTCTCCACTCCCGCAATCACCATACTGTTGTTCATGTCCATGAGTTCTCTCTCTTTTTTTCCTTCTTTGCTCAGTCTCCTCTCTAAATTCTCCCCCAAGCTGTCTGCCTGCTCTCTATCTATGACTCTGTCTCTATTTTACTTGATAGTTCAGTTTGTTCGTTAAATTCCACATGTGAGTAAAATCATATGGTACTTGTCTTTCTCTGACTGGCTTATTATAGCATAATACTCTCCAGGTCCATCCATGCTGTCCCAAAGGGTAAAGTTTTCTTCCTTTTTACAGCAGAGTAGTATTTCATTGTGTAAATGTACCACAGCTTTTTTTAAATTTTTTTTCTTTATTGATTAGATATTACATATGTGTCCTTATTCCCCTGTTGCCCCCTCACCCCCACCCCCACTCATGCCTTCACACTGCCCCTCCCCCCGGTGTCTGTGTCCATTGGTTAGGCTTATATGCATGCACACAAGTCCTTTGGTTGATCTTTCCCCCTTACCCCCACCCTCCCCTACCTTCCCTCTGAGGTTTGACGGTCTAATCGATGCTTTCCTGTCTCTGGATCTGTTTTGTTCATCAGTTTATGTTGCTCATTATAGTCCACAAATGAGTGAGATCATGTGATCTTTATCTTGTACCACAGCTTTTTTATCCACTTGTATATGCACTATCCTTATCTGAGTGTATAAGCTCAAGTTTCCTGCTCAACATTGTACACTAGGATTTTCTTTGTCTGTTTGATTTGTTGAGCTGGTCATGTGTCCCCTCCTGAAACACGTCAAACAGCCCACTGCTGTGCAGCCCTGTTTTAAACAAACTCATATTTTTTCTAGTAAGATTGGAAATATTAAAACATTAGTTCTAAATTTCTACATGCATTGCTAGGAGAATGAATTCAATATTATATTCCAAGATTATTTCTTATAGAAATTTTTATCAGGCTAAATTAAATTAGCATTTTTCAAACATTCAGATTATGTAAATTCGTACAGTGAACAGAAAGCAAGAGATTGTCTTAGCCAGTCGGTGAACATATCTTTTTGTTTTATTCCATGACTTGAACTTAAATTGATAACCTTCTACAAAGTGTGAAATTAACCAGTCTTAAACCTATAAAATACCTAACTCCATGCATGTTATATTTGTATTGTTAATGCCTTGTCAGAAGTCAGGTGGAGATTAGGTAAAAAAAAAAATATGTTTCCTCATTTATCTAGGATTATAGTACTGAGGGAGGAAAAAAATCTCCATTGACATCAAAGCCTGTCTTCCATTAAAGTCCCATATCACCGAAATAACATTTCATTAAATGAAACGTCTTACTAATATGGAGTGGGAGAAGGAGTTTAATAACAGGATTTTGCACTTTAAGATTTTCTATTATTCTTATATACCATTATCAGAGTTTATTTTGCAAGGGAGCTCATTCAGTGTGTTAATGAGATGTTTTTGTAGATCTTATTAGACTCTAAGAAGGATAAATGAGGAGGTGAAAGAGGTGCCTTCTCCCGTCCAGGATTGAGAAGCATGAAAACATATGGCTCTTGTTTTCAACCAGTGGCCTGAACGGAATGCCTAAGTGAGAGTGAAGCTAAGATTAGGGAAGTTCATCGGTTTCAGTGTCTGCATTCAAGGTTCTAAGTTTTCTTTCCTGGTAGGAAGCCTTCCAAGAACGCACAGTCCTCTCCCTTGCCTTATCAGCCAGGCTGCTTGTGGCCTGTTCCCTTCGTTTAAATCAATACATGTGTTTTTGATATTTGGCAAACCGAAATTTAATTATGCAGCTGCAAGTTCCCCCCATAAACGAAATGCATCTTAGAGAAATAAAAACATTCAGAAACCATTTATAGTTTGAGAATACAAGTGAGTGAAAATCTATTCCCAGCCTCTCAGCATTTTATTTAATTTTGGGAGATTTTTATGTTACTGGAAATTGAAATGAGAACCAGAATAAGGCTAGAGTTTATCCAACATTTGTTCATGCTGCAAAATGAAGATGCATAGAAAGGAAATGAAAGTATTATATTTGAAATTAACATTTTACGTGTAACCTACATAAGTATTACCCTCCTAAATACATACAGCAACAAATGAATTGATAGGATTTTTTTCATTATTGTATCCTAAAAAGAGTGCCTACTTTATTAAAGATACCAGAAGGCTGGTTTCTTTTATATGCCAAGAGACTCTCTATAATTAATTATTTACTGAACTTAAACGTTGGCATTATTTAAACTGTTGAAAACACCCATGATTTGGCATGATCACACTCACATGATTAATTCAGCGTGGCTTTGCTCCTCCCTGAATATCCCCGTGTTTTGCAGTAGAATTTGCTAGGTCCTGTGGTGTGGGCAAAATAAAATGTTGGAATGCTTCCCAGTTTTAATAGTCCTAATTTATTATTACCACTGAACCCTGATCAGATCATGGACTGGATTAGATCCCAGTTTTTCAAAATGCCCCAATTTATGGCTCCTTTAGAGTCCTGATAAAAATGTGTATTTGAATAAGGCTTTGGGTGGCTAACCGAGATCCAGTTAATTACTTTTAGATTCTTATTAGATCATCACTGCACGGAAGTTATGAAACATATTACTAGACGATGCTTCTCAGGACAAGGTCATGGTCTCATTTTATGCTGACAGAAAGAAGCTATCAGATTTCTGTTCTTCATAGTACTAACCATCTCAGTGAATGGAAAGAGATTTGCCATATCCCAGTAATTACTACTGATGCTTGGGTTGCAGTAAGGATGCCTCCTTTCCTAGAATAAGAATTGAAGAGAGAGCGGGCGGCCGGGGGGGTGGGGGGCGGGAGAACACTCAAAGACACAGGGCATAGTGGCTACTACACCCCACCACCCTGTATTCAGAAGCCATCTTTCAAGATTTACTTCTAATATAGAAGGCAGAGGGGGATGCTGGTGGTTTTAATATCCATACATTTATTTGATCATTGTAACACCTATCTTCTCAGAAATGCTTGCGGTCACCAAAAAATTTGGCACATTACAGTATTCCTATAGACAAGAGCTAGGATCACCTACATCCTACTGTCGCGCCAGCATTTTTTATGAGCCAAAATCCTTTTATGGAACTTGAATCGATGTTAGAAGTGCTGTATTAGCAACTCCTTGTCAGCCGAGCTGGATTAATACATAAAATGAATCACTTGACTGGCAGGCTTTCCAATAGTCGTTCAGACAAACTTCTAAGATTAAAGTACACCAGCTCTTTTAAAAAGTGTTTTAAGAGGATACTCTTAAATTCAAATACCCTGGAGTGACATATTATATTGTTGTATTCAATTATAGTGCAATTGAAATACATTCTAAAAAGAAATTATACTAATCTACCTAGAGTGATTCCATGGAAATGTATAGAATACCTGATATGATTTTTTTTTTTTAAAGTCAGACCCAGTTGGTGTGGCTCAGTGGTGGAGCATGGACCCATGAAGCAGGAGGTCATGGTTCAATTCCAGTTAGGGCATGTGCCCAGGTTGTGGGCTCGATCCCCAGTAGAGGAAGTATAGGAGGCAGCCAATCAATTATCCTCTCTCATCATTGATGTTTCTAGCTCTCTCCTTCCTTCTTCTCTAAAATCAATAAAAACATATTTTTAAAAATTAACGTATGGGCTTGCCCCAAGACTTACTTTAAAAAAATTTTTTTGTAAAGTTCTATTTATCTGTATTTTGCTTTTAATATACACACAAAAATATATTCAACATAATTAATTAACTTTGTTTTGCACTGAACTTTATGCAAATCAGAGGTCTAGATAGATTTAGTTTGATGAAGGTTACCTAGAGCAGTGGCAGAATCTGAAAATAGCATTTTTCATGAAAGCTTTGGGTCATTGTCACCATTTGGTGACTAGAATTTAGGAATAAGAGTCCAACACTTATTTTATCGATTGTTTCCATGCCTTTGGATAAACCACTTTTGAGGATGTATTCTTCAAGTCCCTCTTGTTATTACCATGAAATAAAATGGTAGTAATAATACTGTAAGACCTCAGTTTTATTTGGGTAAAATGTTTTTTAACTGCTAAGTTCCTTGGAAGGGAAAAAAAAGGAAAAAATAAAAGTTAAGTGAATCCAGCATATTTACTGTGAACTACCTCAGGCTGGGCAGTGTACAAATAAACTTAATTTGTTGAAAGTGCTCTGACAGATGTGGGCAAATCAAACTTTTTAAGTCAAATGGCATTTTCTAGGACTTCTAATGTATTCCGCCTTCATTTCTTGTTGGCCATATGTTATGTTGCATCCTGCTTTGGACAGCTCCCATGACAACGCACCCACTGTGGAGGCCAAGATTATTGTTCACACAGGTTGGCAAGTTCTGCAGGTTCAAAGGACACTCGACCTATTGTCTTCCAGAGTCTGCTTTTTCCCTTTTGCGTTCTTTATATAGAAATCCTAACCTAGGCCTGTGATTTCAAACACTAAGTTTTGAATATGCTTTTTTTCCAAATTTCCTGGGCACTTTTCCACTGGGAGTGATTTTTCCCTCCCAGGGACCATTCAACAAGGTCTGAAGACGTTTTTAGTTGTCCCACCAGAAGGAAGGTGCTTCTGGAATCTAGTAGGTAGAAAACGAGCATGTTTCTCACCACCCTACAATGCATAGGACAGCATCTCTATAAGAAAGAATTATCCGGCTCTATATGTCAGTTGTGCCAAGGTGAAGAAACCCAGTTTTAGAGAAATAGATGATTGTAAAATATGGATATAGATGTACAGATATAGACAGACATGTGCTGTAGATATATAGAATCTCTATGGTTGGACCTAAGGATGTGCATTTAAAAGCCTTTTCCCAAATGATTATTGTTTATAACTGTGATTGGGATCAACTGCCAAGGGGGGGACCTGGGGAGGCATGTGGCCAGGTGGGAAGGTTACAAGGCCTGGGAGAGGGTCAGAGCTAGGTTAAAGACCTGCCTCAGCATGAATACAGTCAGGCCACTCAACTGTTTCAAGCTGCTCTGTTCTGACTAGTTAAATGAGAAGTTTGTCTTTTAGACGATGGTTGGGAAAAGCCGTATTTCTGAAGCAAGCACCTGGCTCACTCTAGGTGCTCAGTGCTTTTTTCTGACCAGCTCTGGGGATTAAAGACCCCAGATAATCTCTTCAGTAGCCTTCGGGAGCCCAGAAGGCTCTGAGACACACCATCTGTGAAAATTGCTGAATTGGATATTGTCGTGAGGAAGAAGGCCAACTTGAATGCAGGCTTTGCCCAGCTGGGAGTCGTGCCAGGTAATTCCATTCAAGAAGCTTCTCCTCGTTTCTTATTGATCACCTGTTGGAAGTTGAGCCGCAGAGTGATCTTGGCAGGAGATGGCAGCACAGCAGCGAGGGAGAGCTGACTGCAGCCAGTGCTGGGCTGCCCTGGGAACAGTTCCGGGAGGAGGGGCGCCAGTGGCATGGGTGACTGCCTGCCAGCCTTTCCAAGTCCACAGGGCATGTGGCTGCAGAAAGCACTTGTAACCACAGTCATTAAATTCACAAAATCCTCACTTTGCATTTTCATTGTATTTGTTACACTGGTTGGGAGGGTGATTCTGGCCTGCTAATGTTTCAGACCCAGTGTTCGGTGGAAATGGAACAAACATGTCCATGTTCTCCCCGTTCACTCTCTCCCACCCACCTGTCCTTGTTTCTGGTGGTTAATTATTGAATGACTTTATAGTGCATCTGAACTGACTTTAGATTGATGTCCAAAGGAACCTGACCCTTTCCCAGGCTCGGACTCCTGCCTCTTTCTGCTTTGCGCCCTTTGTTTGACTTTAGAAAGTCTAAAGAGGTTGTAGTGGTTTGAGCTGTGGCATCAAAGTCTGCTTTTCTAAAAGGTCACTTAAAAGAGCCTTTTTATTTCAACAA
The DNA here is from genome assembly GCF_028538775.1 of Myotis yumanensis. Lineage (NCBI taxonomy): Eukaryota > Metazoa > Chordata > Mammalia > Chiroptera > Vespertilionidae > Myotis > Myotis yumanensis. Next base: position 12,582,652 of record NW_027223759.1, read on the forward strand.
CAGGAGTAACAGTTGGCTGTTTAGATAGAAGCTGTAGTTCTTGGGAGGACCTAGGTAAATAATCATTTGTGTAATAGTGATTTTGTGAAGTGAAATTGCTAAATACAACAGGTTGGTGAAGAGCGAATTAGGAAATAATAGCCTTGATCAGCCATTCCTCTCTTCAAAACTATTCATGGCTTTCTGTTGTCTACTGTATGTGGTTCACACTCCTTGGCCTAATACCTGACAGTAGCCAAGCTTTCAAATTATAAGTTTTACTTCTGGCCAAGATGACCTGTATACTCCAGCCATTCTGGAATGTTCATTTTTTTGAGATGGCCATAACCCTTTCCAATCTCTGTGCTTTTCTTAAGACCATTTTCCTTACCTGGAAACCCTCCTTCTGCCTCAGTTGGTCCAAATCAATGGAAATTCAGTAAACTCACTTCTTCCATTGTATCTTCCCAAACCACCCAAGTTAAAAGAAAATTCTTCCACTGAATAACCTGGGTCAAGTTACCTAATGTTTCTATCTTTCCTTTGTTTAACCGCAAAGTGTGTTTATAGTCATTGTAGCATCATGATATTGTTGTGAGGATTGAGATACTGAAGTGAGGCATTCAGAACAGTGCCAGGCATAGAGATGTTCAATAAACGGTAAACTTACCATTTTTCTTAGAGCATTTATTCGAAAGAGAATGAAAATTAAAATCAAGTAGTGTTGCATCCCAAACCCAGCTCTTCTCTGCATTGGCTGTGCATTCGTGCATGTTTTGAAACCTTTGGAGCCTCAGCCAGTTCGTCTGGAAATTATTTTTCAAAGGGGAGAAATAATATCTAGCTGTCAGAGTTCCTGTGAAATTTATATAAGATGAAATAATTGAAGCATCTAGAGCAGGTCTTGGCATATGGTAGATACAGGTTGTTATTATTGTTGTTATTTTGCTTCATTGAATTGTAGATGTTTATGATTTCAAATGTGCCTTCTCTCCCTCTCTTGTAATTTCCTTGAGGCAAAGACTACATTATAATCATTTTTCTATTTCTCTCAGCATCTAATACATTATGTTTCACAGAGAAGGCACTCAATAAGCAGTTGTTGAGTGATGGATGGATGGATGGGTGGATGGATGAATGAATGAATGAATGAACAAATATGAAACTGTACTAATTTTAATTTTACATTTCAAGTTAATATTTGCTAGAATGGAACCAAGGGGCAGAATAAGCAGAATCAATGGTTGACAAGGCTATAGAGTTTAGAAGAAGACTATCCCTTGGGCTATGAAATGGTGTCAAGAAGCATGAGGTCATTTGTAACCAGCAGTAGAACTGTGGACATGGATCAGCGACCATCAGCACTTGTTTTCCTCTCACTGAGCCAGATCCTACCAGACAAGACCTTAAAGTGAATGAAATTTATCCACTTCACACACAAATGGAAATGCCGTGGTCCTAGAGAGTTGTTTGTTTGTTTTTTAATTGGGCTTTTGCCCTCATCCTTTTCCATTGGCTTAAATTTAACCAGTTGAAATTATTTTTAAGTACCATTCATTCCAACCTCTGAAAAGGAAAGATTTGGCTTTCTAGAGAAAGCTGAACTTGAGTATATAGATGATACACACTGTCCTTGGCTTATTCTCCATCAAAGAAGGTTATTTTTGTACTGCATGCTGTGCCTATTCAATCAGAATTCACGGTGCAGATTACGTTTCAGGGAGCAAGCATAAAAAACTGTAATGGGAAGGGAGTATCAGGAAAAATGGCAGCAGCCATTGGTGATGTACCGGATGCCATAGAGCTACTCTCTTAGGGAGGCACTATGACTAAAATCCAAGTCCATAATCAGGAGTCCACATTACCATTAAATTACACTTTTTATCTTATAATTTCTTATTATATATTCTCCTGCAATTTCACACCTTTTCTTCTTGTCTAGATCCTAATTCTCTTGAGGCACAGATTGCAACTACTACTTGTTTCATTCCCTTACATCTCGGTAGAGAGAAGATATTTAGTAAACTCCTGGTTGACCTGAAAGTATAAAATAATTTCAGATTTAAAGTAAGTTACTTATGAAATTTTAAAGAATAAGAAACTCCTAAGAATCAGTAGGAAAATAATGAATAACCATGTATTAAAATAGACTGCCTAAACTAACAGCTAGTAGACGGGAGGAGAGAGGGTTAGGGGGCTTGGTGAAAAAGGTGAAGGGATTAAGCAAAAAAATAAAATAAAATTTATGGACACAGACTCCAGTATAGCGATTACCAAAGGGAAAGAAAGGGAGGTGTGGAAGGTAGAAGAGGTAAAGGGTGGATAAATGGTGATAGAAGGAGACTTGACTCGAGTGATGAACACACAATACAATATACAGATGATGTGTTGTAAAATTTTACACCTGAGACCTATATAACTTTATTAACCAATGCTACCCCAATAAACTCAAGAAATAAAAAATAAAGTAAAATAAAAAAGATTGCCTAAATTTCTTGTCTAGTTTTGAAAGTATAGTGTTCTGCTTAAAAATTAGCCTGATTATAATAGTAAGTACCAGTTAGAAAAAATTAAAAAAACAAAAGACTAGATAAGAAGTTGCTTAGATAAATCCTTTTAAAAAAATAGCAGACTCTATTAATGACAGTATCAACAGCTAATTAAAAATTCTATTAGTGAAGATATAAAAGATGGCACATTTTCAATTCAGATTGACACTGAGGACATAGAGATAATTGATATTTGTTCAATAATCCTAAAATGTTTCACAGTCTCTAATAGGCACTATGATAGCCAGAGAAACTTTCAAGTGCTAAAAATATATATATATCAGCCACTTAGAAATATTTTCAGATCAAATAATGTGTCTTTGCAAAAAAGTATAATGTTTTAGCTGAATGAGCATCAATCCACTTTAGTGGGTTGACTTTGTTTAAGAAAAAAATCACTGAATCAAGGAAATACATTGTGTAATTCATATGTTTTTAATCTCCTTATAGTAGATGTAAGAAGAAAGTCAAGAGAGGATAATTACTACTTGAACTTTTAAATCTCAGAGCTGCCTTTTGTAATGGTCACATAAATGAATGCATATTGAAAAAAATTATGCAATGACCATTAAATATTCCACTTTGGAAAAACAAGATCCTAGCTTTAATAAAATGCTTTTGTCTTATAATTGGCTGCTTTGATATTCAATTAAATATGTTGTGATATTTTTTTACACAGCAGATTAAAAACTTGGTATAGTAATTTTTCTAGTTAACAACCAGTTCTATCCTCAATGGTTGTAGCTTTGCCTTTGTCAATTTCAAAGGATGGACAGGTAAGACCTAACAGACAAAGGCTTTAAATGAAACTAGAACATTTTACAAAATGTTAAGAAATGGCCAGTCAGTTCTTGAGAAAGCATAATTCTTCTTTGCACCAGCACCCAAAAATTCAATGCCAAGAAAACTGGCGTTATGCTAAAATATTCCCTGCCTCAAATATGTATATGACTTAAGGTAAATATGGATGCCTAATGTCATTGACCAATTCATATCATCAAATGATAAATATTTAGAGGAAATAAATATACTCTACTGGAGCTAGTCATGCAACCCACATTGATCAATCCGAAATAACCTCCTGCATATATCAATTACCATGGCTCACATGACTGAGGTTTACATAAGCTTGGCTCTGCCTAAATTCAAGTAATTTTTTAAAAAGTGACCCAATATTCCAATATGGGGTGTGAATCAAAATAGAAATTCAACTTATCAAAAATATACTTCTAGATTTTGCTTCTAAGCAGGAGAGGAGGAACACAGTATATTGAAAGCATGCCAATTAAGAAGGGAAAATTGAGGAAGATCTCCAAATGCCACAAATTAGAAGTCAAATGTATAGTATGTTTTCACAACTTTTCTGGAGCGTTTGAAAACATTCAAAACTATATAGACATGCTTATGCTTCTATTTACACACTCATTTTTATATTTCCTCATAATCAGATGACATAGGGAAGGAATTTTTTCATCTAACAAAATCTGAGAAGCTGTTTCAGACATAGACTAGCTGAGGAGTGCTTAAGTTTTATTTTATTACATTGTGGCTTTAGAGGATATCTTTCTGATATTAAGAGACCGTAGCTGTTGGAAAGTTTCACTGTTTGTGGGAATATCTGTAATGTTATAACCCCTGCAAGTGGCTGTGTGTGTGTGTGTCTCTGTCTGACTGTCTTTCTTTGTGAGATTGGTGGTTACATAGATAGATATTATGCATATAGTTTTAAAAGTGCTTGGAACTTGCTGAAGCAGGTTTGGCTCTGTGGATAGAGCGTCGGCCTGTGGACTGAAAGGTCCCAGGTTCGATTCCGGTCAAGGGCATGTACCTGGGTCGTGGACACATCCCCAGTGGGAGATGTGCAGGAGGCAGCTGATCGATGTTTCTCTCTCATCGATGTTTCTAACTCTCTATTTCTCTCCCTTCCTCTCTGTAAAAAATCAATAAAATATATTTTTTTAAAAAGTGCTTGGAACTGTACTTCCTAGCCCCCACTCAAGCATTTAATAAGCAGTCCTTGACTGGTTGGAAAAGTAGACGTTTTCAGTGTTGTTTTTAAAGATTTTTTTATTGATTTTTAGAGAGAGAGGAAGGGCAATGGATGGATGAAAGAGAAATATCATGGATGGTTGCCTCCTGCACACCCCCTACTGGGGATCAAGCCTGCAACCAGGGCATGTGCCCTGACTAGGAAAGAACCGCGACCTCTTGGTTCCTAGGTCAAAGCTCAATCACTGAGCCACACCAGCCAGGCAAAAGTTTTCAAAACCAATTATTGTATGACATCAGTTTACCTACTATAGAAAAGGATGTCCATGAGGAGCATTGGGAACTTGAAAAGGGGAGAAATGGCAGAGTGCGGGGAGTGGACAACAGGTGGGAAGCCACCACCCCCTCTTGCACCCCACCTCCCTGAAATGCCCTGAAGGCCTGCACCTGCCTGTGAGCAAAAGTAGACTTTTGTTCACTGAAAACAGCTGGTTGGCTCAGATAATTAAGGTAATATGCTAATAAGGCTGATACTATATAAACTATACCCCTTTATTGAAAATTGATACATTCAAATATCAGTTCATACCCACTGTGGTCCAAGTACTGTAACAGATGCTAAGGACTCAGATTAATATTTTTTTAAAGCAGGAAAAGGAGGTCTTTGTCATCAAGCAATTTGTAGTTCTTATAAGTAGTCCAAACGGTACCTCCAACCCCAGGTGAACATCTAACATATGTTCTCTCAAACAGAGGCCTTCAAGCTGAGGGAACACATAGACCCTATTTTCAGGGAGGGCATTGGAGCGTGTCACCTTTATATACAAAAGGTGGCAAGTCTCACCCCACATGTAGCTTATTGAGTGCATCTCTTCCTGGTAACCCTCCAACCTGAACCCCACGTGCTGGAGCCATTCTTGGAGGATCAACTCAGCCACCCTGACCTTTCACTGAAGTGCAGAAATGTGTCTGACTGCTCTGTGTGTGACAGCCCTGGGTTCCATCCAGACGGGAAGTACGCTGGAGGCTTAAGATGTGCATTTTAAGATCTAACAAGCATGCTACTAACAGGCAATACTTACTTGGGTAAACTATTGCTAATCTTTACCATCTTGTATTCACACTTTTTTTCTTTACTCTTTTTTTCTTTTTCACATCTCTCATATGATAGGTCACCTTTAGTTGGTTACTTCATTTGAATAGTTTCCGATTTCAGTTCTAAAAGCACATGAGAAAGATTTGTATTCTGATGAGTTTTTAATATTTTTGATCATCTATGGAACTAATTATCTATTTTACATCCCTGAATCTTTTTCCTCAGGATACACCATCTTGCCTTCGAATCTGAAGTTAAATTATACTTATATGAAATTTTCCCACTTAGAGGATTCGAGTAGATACTTTCTGCTATGATTCACTTTTGACTTTTTAATTATTTTTGGCCTGAACTCTTCAATAATTCAGCAAGCATTAATTGAGAAGCTAGGCGTTTAGGGGAAATAGCAAGATGAGTAAAATACTACCTCATCCCTCAACAAGTTCATGATTAAGAGAGAGGAGAGAAAACAATACACAACTAATTACAATGAAGTTAAACTGTGGTAAATACTGTAACAGGCTATAAAAGTGCTGTATGATCACAGAGAAGGCAGCCATGAATAAATAGTGTTCTAGGTGGGACAATAGGACAGACCTTCCTTATCATCCAGTATAATAGACACTTGCAATGAAATCATTAAAATCAATTAGAAAGTACAACTTAACTGGGCAACATATTGAAAGAGATTTTTAAATTCTTAAACACATCAATAATATATGATATTTTTGCTGCTGACTAGAGAGGAATTTAAGTCTCAGGAAGATTTTTCATTTGAAATCTAAAGGGTTTTCCAAGCAATCAGGGTGCTTTTAATTATAATTTCTTTCTCCAAAGCTGACAGAGGAGACAGTTGAAAAGTTTAGGGCGAAACTTTCTGGGAAAATAGCCGTTAGTTGAGTCAGGCAGATAATGTCAGTTTCCAGTAGTGTGTGAAAGTTTTGCCAAAATAGTTCTGTTGATAGGGGGTTTACATACTATCTATTTGTGTTTAGGTCTACTAGTATTTGCAATATAGATATAGATATATGTTTTTTAAAGATGGAGCAAATTGAACTTTTGTTACAGTTTTGAAAAACTGAAAAAAAAAATCAACTTGGGTAACAAAAGGCCATTTTTTGCTTTTGTCCCACATATTGGCAACAGATATGACAACTCAAGCTACCTGAACAAGCAAGTGCCATGTTTCTTACAATTTAGTTACCCTTTAAACTTTTGCAAGTTAGTAATTATACCAAAACTTCATTAATCTGGACTTAACTAATCAGATCTATACTAATAAAAGCCTAGGTGGCCCTCGTGCCCTCATGTCATCATAAGATGGCTGGCAGGAGAGGGCAGTAGGGGGCGATTGGGCTGGCAGAGGAGGGCAGCTGGGGGCTATCAGGCCAGCAGGAGAGCGGTTAGGGGGTGATCGGGCTGGCAGGCAGAAGCAGTTAGGGGCTGATCAGACAGGCAGGGAGAATGGTTAAGAGCCAGCAGTCCCGGATTGTGAGAGGGATGTCCAACTGCTGGTTTAGGCTCTATCCCAAACCTGCAGTCAGACATCCCCTGAGGGTCCCAGATTAGAGAGGGTGCAGGCTGGGCTGAGGGACACCCCCCCCCCACCCCAGTGCATGAATTTCATGCACAGGTCCTCTAGTCTACACTGATAAAAGACAAACATGCAAATTGACCATACCTTCGCTACGCCTTAAGCCATGCCCACCAGCCAGTCAGAGCGACTCTATGCAAATTAACCCAACCAAGATGGCAGCCGGCAGCCATGGAGCTGGAGCAAGCAGGAGGCTTGGTTGCCCCAATGATGGAGGAAGCCAAGCTTCCCGGCTCTGAGCTCCACTCAAAGCAACAAAGTTTCAATTCTAGAAGGTAAATAAACCCCAGATACCTGCTTTCAGCCGGCTGTGGCCACGGAGCTGGAGCGAGCAGGAGGCTTCCCTCCCGCCCACCTTGGCCAGCTCTGAGCTCCTCTCAAGGCTACAAAGTTTCAATTATAGAAGGTAAATAAATCCCAGAATTTAAAAAAAAAGAAAAAAAGGAGAGGCTGGGAGCATCTGTCTCCAGGGGGCTTGGCCAGCCTAAAAATGGCCCTCAGCCCCTCACCCAGACTGGCCAGGCACCCCAGTGGGGACCCCCGACCCTGAAGGGGGTGTGACCAGCCTGCAAACACCCATCAGCCCCTCACCCAGGCTAGCCAGGCACCCGAGTGGGACCCCCACCCTGATCCGGGACACCCTTCAGGGCAAACCAGCCAGCCCCAACCCATGCACCAGGCCTCTATCCTATATAATAAAAGGGTAATATGCAAATTGACCCTAACAGCAGAATGACTGGGAATGACTGGTCACTATGATACACACTGACCACCAGGGGGCAGACGCTCAATACAGAAGCTGCCCCCTGGTGGTCAGTGCACTCCTATAGGGGGAGCTCTGCTCAGCCACAAGCCAGGCTGATGGCTGCCAGTACAGCAGTGGTGGTGGGAGCCTCTCCTGTCTCCTCAGCAGCACTAAGGATGTCCGACTGCAGCTTAGGCCTGCTCCCTGCTGGCAAGTAGACATCCCCCGAGGGCTGCCGGTCTGCCAGAGGGATGTCTGACTGCCAGCTTGGGCCTGATCCCTCAGTGAGCAGGCCTAAGCCAGCAGGTGGACATCCTCCGAGGGGTCCCAGACTGCAAGAGGGCATAGGCCAGGCTGAGGGACCCCCCCCCCCCCCCCCAGTGCACAAATTTTTGTGTACCGGGCCTCTAGTTCTTTCATAATTCTTTAGAACGTTTCACTTAGCGGGGGAGGTGGAACAGAGAGAATAAACCACGCCCCCCAGTGCCAGACATAGGCTTGGCCTTCAGCAAATGAGGATGAAATGTATCAAGTAAACTTACAGCTAACATTTCATTACTCCATTGTGACTCTTTAGTATCTCAGGTGTTACAAGGATGACTATTGGAGCCAAGAAGGCTGGTCTTTAAGTGATGCATGTACTAAGCCTTCTAAAAGAAATTCTATTCAGTGAGTTGAGTTAGGACAAGTTAAAGGATTAGTGTTTTAGAAAAATTTGCAGCCAACAGATTCAAGCCAGAAGCATTTGCTGTTTTGCTCTCAATCAAGCTGAAAATTTAATTAGCTGTAACATCCCCATCCCCTGTGCATTTCACCAACGCAGGTCATATAGCAATTGTTAAAAGTAGCTACTCTGTCTAGGGTTCCAAGTACAAAGGAAGAAGCTGGATGAACTGGGCAATGCTTTGCAGACACCCCCAGGGGTGTGTGCATGTGAAATTGCTACTTCCCCCTCAGCTATTTCAGAAATGGAGGATTATTTATTATTTATTTACAAATATATATGTTTTTATTGATTTGAGGGGGGTAGGGGCATTGATCAGCTGCCTCCTGCATATCCCTTACTAGGGATCGAGCCCAAAACCTGGGCATGTGCCCTGACTGGGAATTGAACCAGCAACTTCTTGGTGCATGGGATGATGCCCAACCAACTGAGCCATACTAGCCAGGGCAGGATTGTTATTATTCTTGCCAACAATCTCTGTCACTTATGTGCCAGAGCTTGAAAACTAGCTTTTAGTTATATTAATAGCTTTAGCTGTATTAAGTCATTTAGCCTTCTCCCTGTGAGGTAGATACTATTATATTTCTCATCTTACAGGTGACAGAGAGGTTCAATAATTTGCCCATGGTCTCAAAATTAGAATGAGACAGAACTCGGTTCCAAACCCAGGCTCTCTGGCTCCTTCTGCCACGCTGCTTCTCCATTTCTCAAACAGCAGAGTGCTGCATACCCTCCACTGTGGCTGGGCTATTGGAAAAAGGCCTTCTTCCGTGGAGCTGTAAGGTGCAGAGGCTGTCTCCTGTGCAGATCTGAAGGCACAAGTCTACATGCAAATCTCCCTCATTAAAACCATAATTAATTTATGGAAAGTGAATTGTTATTATTTCAGGGACGAATGCATGTTGGAATATGCTGATTATTTTAATGAACCAAGGGGCTCTTCTGGGATACTTCCACTGTATATTTGCAAGCAGGTCGCTGTAGATTTTCTAAGAGAAGGGATAAAAAGACTGCTGCTTATTTGGAAGTTTTGCTTTATTGAAAATGCAAAAGAATATGTGTACTCTATAACGAATCTGGGGCGATGATAGGGAAGTATCTGTAGGAAGGCCCTGACATCAGCTCTTTGAAACCCACAGTTCTTCTTCAGGGGGGTCATTTCTTGTGTCACAGATTCAGCTGCAGGACCACGTTGGGTAGATGTTGGGCCCACAATAAGGTCTCCAATATAATTGTTGACATTTAGAGCTGTTCATTTAGGTTCCTTCTTCTATGTTCCACGGTAAACATATATTTTTATTTTTAATCTTTTAATGACTCACAGTACAAAAACATCCAGAATTTGGCTTACTTTATCTCTTTATCTGCTACAGAGTGTGAGGTTGGTTTCATTGCTTATATTTCTACTTTGCAAGAAAGACTCACATGACACACCACCCTAGGCTCTGAAAGAAAATATCTCAGGCCTAAATGCTTTTACTTATCAATTCCATTTCTTTATAATCTGTATTAGTTTTCTATTGTTGCTGTAACAAATTATCACAAACCTTGTGGCTTGAACAGCACAGATTGCATATCTTACAGTTCTCAAGCCACTATTCAGAAATCAATTTCATTGCGATAAAGACTAGTTGTAGGCTGGCTGATTCCTTCTGCAAACTCTAGGGAAGAATCCTTGTCCTTGCCTTTATTTGGCTGCCTCAACTCCAGCTCATGGCCTCTTCCTCTGTCTTCACTGTGTTTCCAGCCTCACATGATCTGCTCTCTCAGGCTCTGCTTCCATCATATTTGTGCGTGCCAAGCACTGTGCTAGATATTGGAGTCATATCCATAGTCAGGGAATAGGTCCGTGCTCCTGCGAAGCTTACATTCCTGTAAACAGATCCATGGGAGAGATCAAGTTGTGTATTGACGGAACTATAAGGAAAAGAAAATAGGATGAGATGACAGGGAGAAGGGACTGGGAAGGGTAGCTGACATCACCGTGATGTGCCCGCCACAGGAAGCCCTGGAGGCAGAGGGTTGCAGACAGAAAGAGCCGCAAGTGCTAATCAAGCCCAAGGCATTGAAGCCACTGATGGAAGTTTGATAACTAAGACCCAGTGGCATAAGCCAAAGTCATGGAGGGCTTGTGTCTGATGACATTGCCTCATGGGTCGGATGTTATCTAAATGTAAAAGACATGGAAGTTTTTTAAATAGAGTAGCAGTTAAACTTTCATTCTTTAGGAGATCATCCAGACTGCTAGCTAAAGAGTGGATTCTCCCTGCAGGGAGATATCTAGCCACACCCTTCCTCCACTTAAAAAAAAAAAAAGTATGCTTCTTTATTGCTAATAGATGAACCTGAATATCTAAATCTCAGGTAGTAATGAAAGGAATTAAGGGTGTTTTCCTCACATCTTAAAACTCAGACCACTGCTATACCCTGCTAACCACAATAAAAAACGTCAGTCTCTCCCTTATGCCCAACACTTCACAGTCACGTTGGGAATTTATGGTTCCAATAAGAGGTAAACCAGACCTCTTCTCACCTGTTAAGAGATTTCCTATATTAACTCTAAACATAACCTGGAGCAAAGAGCCACCAGGTGGACAAAGGAATAGGGAGCCAGTCAAATACTGGAATGCTGTGGTCAGAACTGAGAATGACAACTCAAAAGAGTTTGTCTGACATGACTGTTGGTCATTGTGGAGGGACAGAAGAGGATAGATCGACGTTAGACTCCCTTGTGCGAAAACCCATAGGCCCTCGTGTCAAATAAAAATCCTCACTGCCATTCTCAGGACCATGTGCCTGTAGCATATGTTCCTCAGATAGCCTCCCTCAAGCTACACCCAGGTGGAAACCAGTGGTTGTGGTTGAACGTTGCTCCTCGTCATCCATTGGAGCAGGAATGGGGTGATTCCTCCTAGTTGTCTGCTTACTTAATTGTCCCACAGCTCGTTGGCTGAGTCACTGTAGACACAGTGGGTGCCTTCTGGATTAGCTTGTTGGACCTCCTGCTGGCTGCATGGTGGGGATCATCTGAGGTGGTGGTTGGCTTTTCCTCATGTCCCATTCTTAGCATGTACATGGAGGAGGCCAGGTGACTCCTGGCGCCAGTTCATCTTAAATCTGAACCCCTATTAAGGAGACCTTATCACTCCCCTTTTGGAATTAGGAGGAGACTTAGTTTGCAGATGTGATGGGCAAGCCTGTGGTTCTTCCACCTGTCACTCCAATATCCCCTATCCTTGTAATGTAGCCCCGCACAGTTCTGAGTACATAATAAACACTCAGTAAATGTTGGAACCTAAGAAACCAAATTGATTGACAGGGTCATTTTTTTTTTGGCATGTGTCTAGACTTTTGAAAATAATCTATATCCGTGGTCGGCAAACTGCAGCTCACGAGCCACATGCGGCTCTTTGGACCCTTGAGTGTGGCTCTTCCTAAGCCTTAGGAGTACCCTAATTAAGTTAATAACAATGTACCTACCTATATAGTTTAAGTTTAAAAAATTTGGCTCTCAAAAGAAATTTCAATCGTTGTACTGTTGATATTTGGCTCTGTTAACTAATGAGTTTGCCGACCACTGATCTATATGGTTTCTCTAGGACAAAGTCACATCTTGAAAAGGCAAGAATAACAATCCTAACAAGCATTGCAGATAATACAGTGGTTCAGTACAATATTTTTGCTGTTTAAATAGTCTCTTGTATAAATAGATCGGGGGGTTGGCAGGGGTGGGAGACTGTACTTTCTGCTTCTTTTAAAATGCTTGTGTAGATGAACCACAGTTTTTTAATTTACTCATCTGCTGATGGGCACTTAGGCTATTTCCAAATCTTAGCTACTGTAAATTGTGCTGGTATTAACATAGGGGTGCATATATCCTTCCTGATTGGTGCTCCTGGTTTCTTGAGATATAGTTCTAGAAGTGGCATTGGGGGGGGTCAACTGGGGATAAAGGAGACAAATATAAAACTTTAAACAATAAAAACATGCTTTATCCTGCAGGGCACATGACTTTTCGGAATAAGAGAATCCCTCACATTGGGCTGGATGGAGATGTTAGGTGTACAGTGTGCGTTTATCCTGTCTCAGATACAGTCGTGGGTCCACGCCTGGTTTGTCCAGGCCCTGTGGAGGTTGATAGTCCTTCCAGAACTCTTCCTAAAGCCAGAGTTCTTCCCAAGAAGACATCTGGCATTTACGGCTAAGAAAACAAAGGAAGTAGAGCCGCATTTGCTGTGTGGATGTCCACTTTCCCTGTGCATCAGCACATTTTTATGTGAAAAGCTTTTAGAGACAAAGATCAAAGACACGTCCAGGGGAGCACTGGCAGGTGTGAAATTCCAGGTGACAAATGGAAGGAAAAGAAGAGTTTGAAGGGAAAGGAAAGGAAATGTAGCTAGTTTCCTTTTATTCTCTGGATTCTTCCTGTTTCCTCCCCAGGAAGTTTATGTAGACATAAAGTAACTCAAACAGTCAGCATTCGGGATTTATTCTCACTCTTTTCCATATGATGAAAACCAGTACCATGTCAACAGTCAGCCATTTATTTTTGTAGATATCACCTCAGGCAGGTCCTAGGATTGAAAAGTGCTGTATTTCAGATCATTTTAATACAGAAAACTTACTTTCCCCTCTGCTTTCCACAGTGGATGCACAAAAATGGGGGGAATTATAAAAAATAAGGCTATTTTTTGCTACATACAAATGTCACAACAATAAGCATAATGAACAAGAATAAAGCACATCAATAACTTATGAACTTTATTCAACCCGCAGAGCCCTCTCAAGGGCAGAGTCTCCTAGCTCTTTCTTCAGTGTTAGGCCAGCAACCTGGACCTCTTTTAATGTCTTCGCTGCCTAATGAGACCCTTGGTAGGGGCACCGTCTAGGGTGGCTGTGAGGGCGCCATGCATTATCAGAGAAGATAGCAAGCACTCTGTCATTTGTTCCCCTCACCCCCTCTTTGGGGCTAATTTTCCAGTGAAAACTAAAGGATGTTTACTAAGCACTTCTGAGAAATTTGTCCACATTATGAGAAAACAAATTACAGGAACTCAGTACATTAGCAATGGAGGAAGTTTAATGGGTCTGGGAGAGGTATAAATTTAGGGAAAGTGTAAATTGCAATAATAAGAGAGTCTTCACTGAATGGCAATTCTCTCAAAACGGTAGTATTTAGTAGCAATGAGGAACTACTAGAGAATCTTGCCCTTTGACATAGTAAGAAATACAGCTAATAGGTGAGGATTGCAAATGACCGCCATGATTGTAGAATATGAAATGCACTCAGTGACAAATAGGTAAAAACCATATGATGTGGGAAATTCGGTAGGAGCTGGACCATGTGGGATATGGAAATCTTTTCTTGGTCACCCTACCTACACAAAGACCTGGTGAGCCGCTCAGGGATCTCCAGGATCAGAATGTCCTGAGACCACACCTGACCTCATAGGCTTCCCAGACTTGACTGCCTTAACCTGCTTCAATCAGCACCAGCATCACCCTTCCCTATGCCATTTGCATCACCCTTACCCCAAACCATGGGTACAAATTCACATACAATATTCCTAGTCAAACACAATATCCACAGGGCACAGCATTATTTGCTTCTGCAAATCACGAAACACTAGATGTGTGTCCGTGTGCAAAAAGAAAAACATGAAGAAAAGGTCTACTTAAAAGATTCAATTAATGGCATTAAAGAGTTTGCATGTCAGTATTGTAGAAAGTAAGTTTTACTTTCCAGAAAATGTATTTATTACAGGATAAGTGATAGATTATCCCATCAATGTAGTTCCCTTAACCACATCAGGTCTAGTTTAGGATGACAAGAAAAATGCACAGGAAAAAAAATAATCATTTAGAAAATATTATAGATACCAAGGCAGGAATGAGAAAGTAGTGAAAAATATGAATGCACTTAAAATAGTCTTGTTGACAAATTGAAACATTGATCACAAATATTGCATGTGACTCAATAATAATAATAATAATAATAATATTACACATAATAAAGCAGGCATAATTTTTCTTGACCAGGTATATTGCAGCTTAAAGTGGCTTTCATAAGAAAAAGCTGAAGAAACTGGGCCTGGTTGCTGGAACAAAGGATAATTGTAGTGACCTAATTGCAGCTTCTATTATAAAAGCAGAAATGATAGCAGGACAAATTATCTCCACCGTCAAAAAAGAAAGCTGGTTAGCCGGTAGTTCGTAATGTCTTTTAATGATACTACCTCTTTTACCCCATAGCTCTCCCCTGAAAAGCCTTTTCTGACCCCAACTACTGTCACCACTGCAGGTAGCAAATCATCTCTTCTACTATCTATTCATCTGTGTCTCTGCTGTTTGGGCTCACAGAGTAGCAACAAAGAGGATTCCAGTGGCTACATTTTCCTAGCCCTGGTCAAGTCAATCAGCACTACACTTCTGACACCTTCTGAGTGAGACAAATCAATCAAGAAATGGTACACAAAACTAGCAGCATTTTAGAAAGTTTTTGAGGGTAAAATATAAAGTATGAAATGCGAATCAACCATTTTAAGTGGACTTATAAAAGGCAAATGACAAACAGAAAAAAATATATGCAATTTATTTCACAGATAAAGTGCTAATATTGCTGCTACACAAAGGTCTTTGAAAAATCGAAGGGGGAAAATGACAATCTGATAGAAAAATCAGCAAAAGATAGGGATACCTCGCAGAAGAGGAAATGAAAATGGCCCTTAAACATATGAACAGATACTCAGCGTCACATAATAAGAGACAGGCTAATTAAAACTTCACTGAAATATTACTTCTCACTTATGTTTATCAAACATCTCAAAGTTTGACAATATATTCTGTTGGTGAGACTGCAGAGAAATAGGCATCCTTCTACATTGCAGGTGGTAATGCAAAATAGATCAATTATGGAAGGAAATTTGTCATAATCTAGGAATATTATATGTGACTTCTCTTTGACCCAGCAATCCTACTTCTGTGAATTCATCTGAAAGCCACAATGACAAAAATATGGACTGACTTTTGCATAAGATTTGTTATTACAGCATTATTTGTAATTGGAAATACCCAAATGTCCAAGAACATGGGACTCATTGGAACAAAAGCTTGTTCACACAGTAGACTACTACGAAACTTCTTTTTTAAATTAGAAAAATCTCTTTTCACTAACATGCAGTTTTTTCTGGATATTGGTATATGGAAAGCAAAGTATAGGGGGGAAATATGGACCTGCTTTTGGGGACCAATGTTCAACCCACTGCAGTACTCTTCTCCCAAAATAGTTGAACCTGAATGTAACTGACCCTCTAGCTGCCTAATACAGTAGCCGCTGGTCCTATGTAGCTATTTAGATTTAAATTAATTAAGTTTTAAAATGTGTACCTTAGTCACACTGGCCACATGTCAAGTATTAGACAGGCCACATACAGATTTCCCTCATCACAGGAAGACCTTTTGGGCAGTGTTGCTCTAGAACTGCCTTTCATAAACAGGAAGTGTGTGTGTGGGGGGGGGGAATGGAGAAATAAATTAAATCACATCATGAAGAAGCACGTGGGACCACTTATAGGACAATCTGCCTGGTCTCTACAACAATTCAATGGCATGGAAAATTAAAAAAAAAAACAAAAGGGAAAAAGAGTATGGTTCTGTATAGGAAATGAGGCTGAAAAGACATAAGCAAATTTAATGTGTGATTAGCTTTTGGAGCCAAATTCAAATAAATCCACTGGGAAAGAGACGTTTTTAGGCACCTGGGGACATTTGTTTATAAACTAGGTATTAGCTGACATTAAAAACATTGTTCTTTTTTTAATATAATATATTTTTACGGATTTCAGAGAGGAAAGAAGAGGGAGAGAGAGATGGAAACATCAGTGATGAGAGAGAATCATTGATCAGCTGCCTCCTGCACACCCCCTATTGGGGATCGAGCCCGCAACCCTGGCATGTGCCCTTGACCTGAATCAAACCCAGGACCCTTTAGTCCACAGGCTGAAGCTCTATCCACTGAGCCAAACCAGCTAGGGCCATTGTTCATTTTTAAGTGAGATGATGGCATTGTTATTATGTAATAAAATGTGGGGTTTTTTTTTTACATACCTCTCTGAGAGTAAAAGCCAAATCTTTACCCTGGATCTCAAGGCCCCATAGGATCTAGGCCCCCATTCCCACTCTGGCCATCAAACCCCTCGCTCTCTCACTCTGGCCTCTGCTGTTCTTGGCACTTGCCAGCCTCAGGACTGTTACACCTGTTACCCGTTCTGCCTGAAGTACTCTCCCCCAGCTAGCTACACAGTTCCATCCTCTTCTTCTTCAAGGCTTTAATTCAATATTCTCAGGGGTGCCTTTTCCTATCACATATTTAAAAGTATAACCCTCCCACTCTACCCACAACCATCCCAATACCTCCCCCTGTTTTATTCTCCTCTATAACAGTTACTACCATCTAACATCATTTTTTTTATTGTACTTACTTTGTTGTCCATTTCTGCCTCCCCTAACTAGAATTTAAATTCTGTAAGGGCAAGGATTTGTATGCACTGTTGAATCTTCAGTATCAAGAACAAAACTAAAACATGTAGATGCTCAATAAATATTTGTTGAACGATAGATGCAGAATCTTGTAATTGACTTAAACAAGTTATCCAGTATTTAGAAGATGTGCTTATGGATTAATAAGAATGATACGTATTTATCAAAATCAATATCTGGCTTGTAAATTAGTACTTGGAAAGTGTTTAAATTGCCTGAAAAACAGGGCTGTGTTTCCTTAAGCAATTTAAATTATTTCCCAGCAATCACACTCATTCTGTTAATTTATGATAATTATTTTTAGGTGATATATTTTAAAGGAGAATTATATATAAGTACATTTATAATAAATTATTCCAAGTATTTTAGATTTTATCACATGGATTTAAGGGTATATACAGAGTGGGGACAAAAGTAGGCTAGGTTTGTTAATACAAAAATAATACAATAATTAATAAATAATAATATAAGAATAAACTGTTTCACAACTATAAACATACCTTTGCCCCACCCTGTATGTAGCATAATTGGCATTTTAAAATTTAGTTTTCATTTTTTATTTTGTGTTGTTTAATTGAAGTATAATTTACATACAGTGAAATGTTCAGGTCTTAACTAAGCAGAAGACTATCCCTGTTCTATTTTGATGAACGTATATCAAGGTGGAGAATTTTCCTTTCACCCGAGAATGTTCCCTCATGCCCTTTCCCCCTGAGTGGAGCCCTGCCATGAAGCACCTGATTTGATTTCAGTCTCCATGAGCTTGTTTTTGCCTGATCTGGAGTTTCTTATCATTGGAAGCATGCAGTAAGTCCTTTTGTTATGTCCAGCTTCTTTTGCTAAGCATCAGAATTTTGAGATTCATCCTTATGGTTGAGTATTTCAGGAGTTTATTTTGTGTTATTGATCATTTATAGGCTGTTATATGAACACTAGAGGCCCAGTGCACGAAATTCGTGCACTGGGGGATGGGGTTCCCTCAGCCAAGCCTGCCCCTCAGTCTGGGAGCCCTCAGTGGATGTCCTACTGATGGCCACAGTCTGGCAGCAGAGGCTCCGTGCAGCCGTCCCCGTGTGTGTGTGTGTGTATGTGTGTCTGCTGGGGGCCTGCCGCCAGCCCCGCCACATAGGCTCCGAGCAGTTGTCGGGTGTGTGTGTCCACTGGTGGTCTGCTCCCAACCACATTGGAAGCTCAGAGTAGGTGCTGTGTGTCTGTGTGTGTGTGTGTGTGTGTGTGCGTCTGCTGGAGGCCTACCACCAGCCACACCCTGAAGGCTTCAAGCAGGCGCCCCTCTCTGTTGATCCCTCAGGCTCCTGGCCTCCACTGCATGTTGTACTCTCCCCTGAGCTGTGGCCAGGGTGGGGCGCCCTTCCCTACTGTAGGATCCCCAGGACTACCTAGGGAAAGGCACACAGGGGGGCTGGCTGCAGGCTGCCCTATCCTGCTCTGTGATCGCGGCTGCGATCCCACGGGCAGGCGCACACAGGGGCTGGCTGCAGGCCGCCCTTTCCTGCTCGTGATCGCGGCTGCGATCCCACAGGCAGGTCCACACAGGGGCTGGCTGCAGACCGCCCTTTCCTGCTCCGTGATCGCTGCTGCATCCCACAGGCAGGCGCACACAGGGACTGGCTGCAGGCCGCCCTTTCCTGCTCCATGATCACTGCTGCATCCCATGGGCAGGCGCACACAGGGGCTGACTACAGGCCGCCCTTTCCTGCTCCGTGATCACGGCTGTGATCCCACGGGCAGGCGCACACAGGGGCTGGCTGCAGACCGCCCTTTCCTGCTCGTGATCGCTGCTGCATCCCACGGGCAGGCGCACACAGGGGCTGGCTGCAGGCTGCCCTATCCTGCTCCGTGATCGCGGCTGCGATCCCACGGGCAGGTGCACACAGGGGAATTCGGGTCCAGGGCAACTCGCCAGCCCTGGTCTGCCAGCGGGTTGGGGGCCTGAGTGAGGGCGATCGCCCCCTCCCCCCACCCTCTCCCCGCTCTCGAGGGTTGGGGGTGTGACTGCTGGGCGGACGCCGCAGCCGGCCGCCAGCCCGGGTCTGCCCGCGGGAATGCGGGTCCAGGGTTACCCGCCAGTCCTGGTCTGCCAGCGGGAGTGGGTCGGGGGTGATCAGGCGGGTTGGGGCGTGAGTGCGGGCGATTGCAGCAGCCGCCTCCCCAGCCCTAGTCTGCAGGGGGAGCGGGTTGGGGGCCTCTGCCTCCCCAGCCTTGGTCTGCTGGCAGCAGCGGGTCTGGGGGGCGTGACTGTGGGAGGAAGCCACCAGGCCAGCCCCGGTCTGCTGGTGGGAGAGCTGGTTGGGGTCTTGGCCAGTAGGGGACAGCTGCGGTCACGCCCCGCCAGGCCTGGGTTGGGTCACCCGCCATCCAGGTCACAGATAGCAGGCCTGGATGGCGGAGGGACAGGCACGATGGCGCTGCCCCATCCTGCCAGCAATATGCAAATTAGCCGGCATCTTGGTTGGCGGTTAACTGCCATTTTGCTGACAGCTAATTTGCATATTGCCCGTGATTAGCCAATGGGAAGGGTAGCGGTCGTACGCCAATTACCATGTTTCTCTTTTATTAGTGTAGATTCCACTGCTTGCTTATCCATTCTCCTACGGATGGACATCTCAATGATTTCTATTTCTTGTTATGATCAATAAAGCTGCTACCAAATGTTCTTCAGCAATTTTTGTGGACATATGTAGTTATTTCTCTTGTATGAGTACCTGGGAGGTAAATTGTCTGTCACGACTTCAGTGCCGGTGTAGTGTGATAAGGAACTCCCAGACGTTTCTCCAAAGGGATGATGCCATCACAGTGCATGAAAGTTCGGGATGGTCCACAGCCTCTCCAACACTCGATGTTATCCTTCTCTTTCATTTTAGTAAGAGTATCTCACTGTGGTTTTAATTGGCATTTCCCTGATGACTTACTGTATAATGTTAAACACACTTCCTTTGCTTATTGGGCATGTCTAGATTGTATCTGTTTAAGTCTTTTGCCCAGTTTTAAATGGGTCATTTTGCAAATATTTTCTCTCATTTACCTGTCCTTTTCTTTTTATTCTATTTCTTTTCTTAAAATTTTTATTGAGTTTATTGGGGTGACAGTGGTTAATAAAATTATATAGGTTTCAAGTGTACAATTGTATAATACATCATCTGTATATTGTATTGTGTGTTCACCATTTAAAGTCATCTGTTTCCATCACCATTTATTCCCCCTCTACCTTCTCCTGCCTCCCCTACCTCCTTCCCTCTGGTAATGACCATATTATCACCTGTGTCTGTGAGATTTTTTTTTTCTTAATCTCACCACCTTTTCCAATCAGCACTTGAAATGTGGTTTGTGAAGTCAAGAAACTGAGTTTTAAATTTTATTTAATGGTAATTTGTTCCCATTTAAATTTATATAGCATCATATGGTTAATGATCACCATACTGGACAATGCAGATGTAGGCAATATAAAACCTAAACACTAGACTGCAACTAAAGAAATTGAATCAAAAGAGGATATCCAAGAGGTGTAATGAAAAAAAGAAACAATGTTTTTATAGGGGAAAAGGGAAAAAGGAGATTTAAACAATTTAAAGGTAGAGTACTGGGGAGAATGGGGAAACTGGTGGTACCACCCAATAAAAAGGCTATATTATCCAGGACTATTTTGAAAAATTGATATTTTTACAGCTTGAGTTCCCAGTGATAAGGAGACCTCCAAGGGGAAATGACTATAAACAATTAGAATTCTTACACTGAATTGGGGCAGAAGGCCTATACTCCCCTTTGCAAACATTGCCTTTTCCTCTGCCTCTTGGACAGACCCTCAGATGTGGCATAATAATGATGGTTCAGAGAAATTTCTGTTTCACGTACTGAGGGATTAACATGAAATTAGTTACTGCAACACTTAGTGGTCTGGAGAAGATCAAGGAGAAATTTGGTTTTGTTTTCAAAAGGAAAAATACAAGCTAAAATATTGCTTGAGTACTTTTCACCCAAGGATCTCTGCATGCTCACATTAATGAGCAAGCCTCAAAGAAAGAGCAGTGATAAAATAAGGAACACAGATACTAGTGTTCTGTTCCTGTCATATTCAAAAATCAAGCTTGGTGTTTTCCTCTTTCATTAATGCACAAGTGTAGCCCCACGTGGCAGCCATGAGATGTTCATCTTTCTGCTGAATGACTCCTCTTGAAGGCATCCCACTTAGGAGGGATGGTAACCACACAGAACCCCACCCCCTAACTTGATTGATGTCCTGCACTCTATTTGCAAGGAAATCCATCCCTATCATCCCAGGGCAGCAAGCATTCTCTGATAATCCAGTTGGCACTGTCCCTGGGAAGATTGTTTTGTTGCAGCTTATCTCCTTTATCAAAAAATTATTCAAAACAAACATCCATGAATCTAGGGCTAACATGCATTGAAAGAGGATAGGCAGGGCCTCTTAACAGGTGCCCTGCTGAGTAATCTTCCTTTTATCTTCATTCAAAATCCCTTGGAGATTCTAACTCCCCTTTGCAAAAATATGAATTCTCCTAATTATTTATATGCACTGTATGGTACACGATTTGACCTAGTCCAAAGAGAGATGCAGTAAAGTATCCTGACATTTATTTTCATCTGTTGACTTGAGGATAGATGCTGTTTTTTTTTTTATCCTATCCTTTCTTTATATTTTTTTTCTCCTTTCCTCCTCTCTACCAAAAACAAAGCAAAAAAAAAAAAAAAAAAAAAAAAAAACCATTCTGCCTAAAGAGAAAATACCTTGAAAGATCATGGCTTTTAAAGATTTTTACAAAGAGTTTGATGTTCAGTAAAATAAAACTAGCTGCAATGTGCAAAAACAGCTGTTTTTATTTGAAGAGAATATATTGAGAGAGTTCAGTTTTTGTTTTCCCTCACCTAAGCCTTCGACATATATCTCCAGGCAAATATAGATCTTTTGCTTCTAGCCCACAGCCCTCTCGTATTCTCTGAGCCCAGGACTCCGGATTTGTCACCATCCTTTCTTGAGAGTCTTTCTTTCATCACCTTACTTCTCTCGTTCTGTACACAATACACCTTGCTTGCCCAGTGATGTGTAAGGTTACGTTCTCCCCTCATTAGCGCTGAAAGCCTCCTGACACCATCAGATCACCATTGTCCTATAAGATACACAGTGACCTTTCCATTTTAACACCTAACTGGGAATTTAGGAGAGCTGATCTAACACTTTCCAGATTAAATGTCAAATGCTCAAAATTCTGATGGATTTGGAATCCACCTAAGTATACTGTTCTTCTCCCATTCCCAGTAGTCTACACAGTACACTGATCAGCAGTAATATCATTTAAGGTTTTAGCGCTGTGGAGTTGTGCCAGTAGTAGTGTTTAATTCATTTATATGTGCCAATTCATCTCTGTCAGGAGTCTATTAATTTCTTCACTATTTTACTCTATCCCTAGTTCCTATGTAATGAGACACAATGATCCCCATTTATGTAACCAAAAAAACTTAAGAGTCTCTGATAAATTACATCTGATCCCACTGCTCTTAGTAACCAGAAAGCCTCTTTATTTATTTTTCATATTCAAATCAATTTTTACAAGCTCTTTTCTTTAGAAGAATACACTGGAACTCTAGAGTGCCAAATAGTGACATCATAGACAAAGTATGAGATTCTGATGGACTCTTTAACATGCATCCCTATTCCAAGGCCGGCTTCCATAGTATCACATCAAAGATATACTGTTCCCATGAGCACATCCCACTTATAGGAAGGGGATGTTAATGAAAATTAGCTTGACTCTGCAATCATCCCAGGCATCAGTGGGCAAGATGTCAAAATACCTACAGCATTGCTATAATAGCAAAGACTCCTTAACAAATAAAGGCCATAGATATAAAATTAATCCCATGGACTATGCTATTTGCATTTCTCTGTGGTGTGGTCTTGAGGATACAGGTAAGTGACAGCTAAGTGACCGACTAGGAGGAACAGAGTCGGAAGAGTGTATCATTGTACTAGCATATAAACTCACAGATGTCTCTGTTACCTGTTCTACATTTTTCAGGATTGGAGCAAAACATCAGGAGCTAAGGGAAAAGCAGGCAAGAGGTCTTGTTGATTATGCTACTGGTACAACTGGATCACTGCATGATATGGACGATGATGAAATGGATCCCAATTATGCCAGAGTGAACCACTTCCGGGAACCATGTGCATCAGCAAATGTCTATAGGTCTCCGTCTCCCCCTCGGGCTGGACCACTGGTTTATCCTCGTGATGGCCGTCCACTCTCTCCAGAGAGAGACCATTTAGAGGGTCTCTATGCCAAGGTCAACAAGCCATACCATCCACCGGTGCCAGTTGACAGGTAATGTAATTTATTGAAAGATGAATGTAGTTTTAACTTAATAAGTTTGAAATTATCTCTACTTCTGAAGCATATAGAAACACATCCTTCAATCTATTAAAACTGAAATGACACAGTACCCTTGACAAGTGCTATGCTTTGACCTACCTGTAAGGTATTGGCTATCAAAAATAAAACAATAGCCCATTATAAGATGACATGAATGAGTAGTAGAAGTTGAGTTCATGGTACAACAGGGAGTGATTTTTGAAGGAATACGGTGAACACTTTCAGCTAAAAACCCTACTGTGAAAGTCTTATTTAAAAGAGATGAGGAGTCTTAGGTGAGCATGATGACATATAAGAAGGCATAACTGAGGTGAAATCATAGATCACTGCAGAGGTGCAGAGGGTTTTGAAAAGTAAGATTGAGATTTTATACTCATGTGATTCTGTACAGATATTCATGGATGATCAACAGTAGGAAAGGAGAACATCTTGGCAATAGGAGTTTGATGAAATAGAAAAAGATAAGAGGTGACAAGGCCAAGGATCTTTAGGTATAGCAGCTAAGGCAAGAGATAATAGGACCATCCGTCACACAATTGAGGTAGGTGGGAAACAAGATGATTCCAGCTCCACCTCCTGCCAAAAGCAAAATGCTTCATCTCTGGAAAGGCTGATATAAGAGCGTGTTAGTCAATATACATTGTTAGGTGACCCTTAGAATTACACAGGCAGGGAATGAGTTGACTGACCTTGGTTTAATCTGGCTGCAGCTTGAAGTCTGGGGGGGAGGAGATGTAGGGGGGAGGGTGGCAGACACAAAGAGCTCTCATTCTAGATGGAGAAAAAGAAAAAGACTTGTTTTCCAGGTTCCTTTTGGTCCTGACAGCCACCCAGTCCCTATTAGTAACCAGCTTTTGTGTGGGAGCATGATATATTGCGTATGTTTACCGTTTACATTTCCCCAGCTGGGTGATATTATGCACTTTCAATTAGGTTGGGGAGAGGTAGGGAAATCATGGCATTTTTATGCAGACTGTAAAGTGTAGCTTCACAAGACTGATTACCTTTCAGAGCCTTTCCAATAACCAAGTGGGAAGGAAGGAGCAATTTTTAATCCTTACTGTCAAGCTTCCAGGTTGATAGTATTTAAGAAAGATGGTCAAGTTTTTCTTTGGGATAAAATGAAAATATAAATTTCTATGACTGTGTGAGACCACCATAATAACTAAACTGTCCATTCAAACAACTGATTAAAAGTCGGTCTTTTTCTCCCAAGTCTTTATTTGGGGTTTCATTTTTGTCATATAAATAACAATACCAAGGATGAGTCTTTTCTGGCCCAGACCAGAGTAAACCTTACTTTCTCCAAATCAGATAAGTTTTCATAGTAATCCCCTTTCCATGTGTCCACTGCTAGAATCCCAGCACAGAGCTCTTTTTGGGAACTTTAAAAGCCAGTATTCCTTAACCCTAATTCCAACAAAATATATGTGAAGCATTCTGTTGAAAAATTGTTTAGTTGATAAAAGCTATGGAGAATTCTGGATTAAGTAATACTGAACACGTTTCCTTACAGTGGTCTTTTTATCTCTAATATACTCATGTGCGATGTAAGTCTCTAAGAGGAGCACAAAACACTCAGCACTTATCACTCCCCAAATTGTTGTCACCTAATGCTTATTTCCCCCCAGATCTTGAGGTTATTCTTTGGGACACTTGGAGACACTATCCTGAAGCTACTTTGCACCCATGTAGATTTGACCAGGAAAAAAATTTCTTAGGATAATCATAACTGGAGCCACAATAGAATGATGTCAGAAAAAATATTCAATTTACTGCCCAGCCCAGACATGTGTACAAGCAATAGTCTTTCCTTTGACTCTGACCTCTTTGTCTTAACCATTTGTACACCATACTAGTAAGCGTCTATAGACGCAAGTGGCAGACCTTTTTAAATTAAATTCAAAATATTGTGGCAGTTAACTGATTAATCAGTGATCTAAAGTTCTTTCAGTGGAGTTTCAGACAGGTGCCATATTTTTGGATAAGTGATCAGAGTGTGATTCTTTATACTCTGAATTACTTTATTCTGTCCTTATCTTTAATTATATTTGAAGATTGCTCTATTCCTTGTTCTTTAAGTTTTAAAGCAAGAAGTTTTTGTGTTGGCACATAATAAGCATTCATAATGTTAGCTATTATAATTATCATTGTTATTATTACTGTCCTTTATCAATGACATTATGAACTTTCCTGATATGCCTGGGACCAGGTGAGTCTAAGAAGATAGTTGCTGTGGGATCGTCCCTAACAGTGTCCATAATTGAGAACTATGAGTTCTAAACCTACTATATGTACAACTAAAAGCACATCATTCATTTTTCATCTGTTCAATCTTTCACTCTTTCAATAAATATTTGATGGGTACCTACTGTATTCTAGCTACTTTAGTAAACTCTAGGGAAGATACAAAGATAACTAAGATAAGGTTCCAGTCCAGAGGAGGTTATATTCCAATTTTTTTGCATGTGTTTGTGCCACTATATGAAACAAACCTCTATTGTCCATATATCTTTATATCACAGGAATATATCATATGAGTATGTCCCACAGTGGCTTCTCAATAGAGGCAACATCTGCCTCTTATCTCTGCTTCTCAAGGGTTGGCCCTGAACTTTCAGCTCTTCTAAGAAAAGCTTGGCTTATAAAGAATTCATCTGTATTCCTGAACCCTTCTACATGCTGGATATCACCCCGGCATTAAACAACTATAGTAATCATGGTTACACAAAACAAACTGCATACCTGTAATTTTTTAAAGGAAGGCTGCATAAAGTAAGAGCAGTGATTTGGCAATAAAAATCCAAGAACATAGCAATCAAAGTGAGGGATAAAAGACAGAGGAGGAAAAGAAGTGTCAGTGTCAACAATTAAGACAGTATAGTGGGGGTCATAGGACTAAACAGACAGACTAAGAGAAAAGAATGATGCATCTGGAACAGGTATGCCTGCATATAGGAACTGGTACATGATTTTTAAAAATATAGTTAAAATTAGGGAAGGGGAGCCTAGATTATTCAGTAACTTTTGGAAACAAAACTAATATTTTGGAAGATATTAACATGAGATTTGGTATCACTTAGGAATGATTTCATCTGCAGGTAGCAGAAACCCCAACTAGCAGTTGTTTAAATAAATTGGGGGGTTACATGGCTGGCCAACAAGAACTCTGGAGATAGGCAGCTCAGGACTGGCAATGGCTCAACAACATCATTCAAGCCCAGGCTGTTTCTCCTTCCACTCCATCATCCTCTGAAGGAGACAGATGCCTGTTGTACCTCATGACCTCAGGCCTGTGTTCTAGGCAAGAAAAAAAGGGGAAAAGCAAAGGGTAAATTGGCACATCAGGCACATATTCACCCAAATCTTAACAGTGGTGGTATCTGTAACTGGATTATTGTTATCTTCAGTTTTTCATGTGATCTGAATTTTTTCAATGGTTGTGCATTGAATTTTGTCAAAAATAAATTATGAAACTATTTTCATTTTTCAAAAAGAGATTAATTAATCAGGGAAATAATAAATCTCTTCCAAAATAAAAAAAAAAAAAAAGAATTCATCTGTAAATGATGGTAGTTAAAAAAATCCTTATCACTATAACAGAATCATAGGCCTGGATTCTCACAGTGCTAATCCTTCCAGGATATGAACATAGCATGGGCTAAGTCCTGTCCCAAAAGCCTGACAACTGCTTAGGGTTTACAATATGTTAGTCTCCACGGCAGCAGAAGCAGCAGCTCAAGGGCTTCCACAGTGTATGAACCTTAAAGCTTTATGTTTGAATGAGTTCAGATTAGCCCCACAAAGGGGAATAGAAGTGGTGGCACTTGATGTGGTTGCAATTTGTATTAGTTCACATGATTATTTAGCATCTTGGTTGATCACACAATGTATAAGTTAAAATGTTTTTGGGTGTTAATTCCCTAAAATATATGTATTTGATTCTGAATGATATGCAAGGTATCATATGTATTATAAAACATACTAGAGGCTCAGTGCACAAAATTCGTACACTGGGGAGGGGGGTGCTCCTTCAGCCCGGCCTGCACCCTCTCGCAGTCCAGGAGCCCTTGGGGGATCCTTAGTGCTGCTGTGGAGGCAGGGAGGCTCCCACCACCGCTGCTGCACTCTCCAGCGGTGAGCCTGGCTTCTGGCTGAGCAATGCTCCCCCTGTGGGAGCACACTGACCACCAAGGGGCAGCTCCTGTGTTGAGTGTCTGTCCCCTGGTGATCAGTGCATGTCATAGCGACCGGTCGTTCCTCTGGTTGTTCCACCGTTCAGTCGGTTTGCATATTAGCCTTTTATTATATAGGATAGAAAATATAAAAATTAACAAAAGAATGAAAAAATTTTAAATTAATAAGTAATAACTCTAATATTTTCTTCCTCCCTTCAATTGGGATGCACACAGCCCATTTTGGAGACCACTGGTCTCGTCTCCAGGCCCCCTGAGAGCAGGGACCTTGCCTGCTTTTGCTCACCATTATCTCCTTATGGAACAATCTATATTCAATAAATAATTAATGCTTTGATAGAATCTTAGAGTTGAATGGGACCTTAGATGGTGAGGTCTCATGTCCCATCCAGCAGAGGCATCTTCTCCACAAAATCCCTCACAGGATGTCACTTGACCCATACATTCCAGTGACAAGAATTCATGAGGCATCCGTTTCCTCTTTCAAATCACTCTAATTGACATACACATGCCCACTTGTCTCCACCCAAAAGCTGCTTCTATGTAACATTTACCAGAGGTCCTAGATTGATCTACCTGGACACAGGATGTGAGTCTCATTAGTAGCTCTTCAGATATCTGAATTGACTGCGTGACCTCTTCATTAGCAAACATTTATTCAACTCCAAACACGTGCCAGGCTCTGTGCTCAGAGCTGGCCTTACAAGGAAGAAAAAGAAAACATGTACATAACCTTGAGAAATAGAATAACTTATTCAGGATAAATTCTTCTATTTGTCTTAGTCACATATTATAATCGAGCCTGTAGCACTCTTGGTAACCATATTCTGAAAACACTCAACACTACTAAGTTTATGGAATTTATGATTGTCGTCTATTGAGCATGGCATGGAGAGATGTACACCATATCTCAGGTATGGTCAGAAAAAAAGGCCCAGCGATCAACAGGACTCTTGCCTCTGTTGGCCTTAATCCTTTAAACTTATTAAAATGGACTTAACTTTTATATCAGTTGCCTTAACTTTTATATATTTTGTTTTCACTTGAGTTGTTATCAAGCCAGATTCCTCAATATATTGTGAAAAATCCAGTCATTTGTACAATAATTTTTTTAGATGTGAGATATTCTCTTTATTTAAGTTAAATATTTGCTTATTAGGTTTAGCCCATTGTTGTAGCCAATAAAATACTTTAAAGTATTTATTTTTGTCCTCCAATATATTAGCTATCCTTTGTAACTTTATGCCATCCTTATATTTAATCATTGTGCACTCATCCATGTCATTAAAAGATCGTTTGATCAAAGTCAAGTGTAATCCCCATAACTCATCATTCAAGATCTCCATTAATCAACACTGTTAGCTATTAATCCAGTCTACTGTGATCTAGAGTGCATTCTCCAGTTCATCCATGAACATTAGGACTTTGTCAAATACCTTACTGATATTAAGGTACACCATGTTTCCAAGTATCTCCTGATTTAGCAATCCAGTAATCCGGACAAGAAAGGGTTGCTCTTGGGAATCCTATCGATAACTTTTTTCTCTTCTACATATTCATAACCAATGTGCCCATTTAGATTTAATTATGCAAAATAAGGCTTTCTGTGATCCAGTGTGATTTTAGGCACTTAGTATATGCTTACTAAATACTTATTGACTGATACGCAGCAGCTATTAAACTAAAGTGGCAAATGGCACACAGCTCCTCGGTACTACAGTTAAGCAGCCTTGAATTCCCAGAAGATATTCACCAATGTTTGTAGGAAGCTTTTATTGAGCATCTGCTATATTTCTTAAGTCATACAAAGAAGTTTAGAAACTATCTTTACCTTCAGGGAACTTAGTCTAAGAGCTGAAACTGTCTCATATAAAAATAATCACAGTATAATGTGTTCTATTAGAATAGAGATGTATACAGAATATATTGTAAAAATCATGAAATTGCATATACATTCAATTTGGGGAAGACCTGAGGTTTGGTCTTTTTAGAATCTTGGTTCAAATGTATTAATTTTTCAAAGTTTCCGTTTTCTCACTGCAAACTAGGGACAACGGTGCATCCTATTTCCTATTAATTGCTTGTGGATTAAATAAAATTATCCCAGTACCTAGTTTAATAAGTGTTGACTATAACTATTTAAGAAGGCTATTATACTTTAAACTATTAGAATAAGATACATCTTATTGGGCTATATTTTAATAAGGTTATTGAACTAACTATAACTATTTAGAAAAGTTATTGATTATATCTAGCTATTGAGTCTTAAATTTGTGGGTATAGGAACCTATTAGATTCTGTCTGTTCCATGGATACTTGGTTAATGGTTACCTAATTGGAGCCCAAACTCCTGTTGGTGTATTTCAATCATTAGAAACAAAAACAAAGTGAGGGGACAAAAGGCAAAAAAACTAGCACCGATTCTCTTAGATCAATCATATCATGTACGTAAGTGAAGAACAGTTATTACTCACCTCTTTTGTCAATTGCTTGTTAAAAACCATAGCTCATTAGCTGTCCCTAAGCTGGTCATTAGAACCAACACTTTCTTCCTGCCATGTCACTTGAATGTCCATATGGTTTGGAGTTGGGCTCAACACTTGTCCACAGAATGGACTAGCCCCAGAAGAATTGTCAATAACAACATGTCAAGGCAGACGCCATTTGGCTGTAAACAACAGAAAACTCAATTGATATATTTGTCTCATCCTTTAAGGAATTTAGTGACCCTGGCCTCATAAAGTGGCTTCTTTTAATTTTTCTCCTCTGCTTTCTAGTGTTTGGGCCTTTCCCTCATGTTGCATCATGATTCTGAGATGGCTATTGCAGCTCTAGGCTTCATGTCCACTTTCCAAGGAGAATGGGGCAAATGGCCAGTGGAATGTGTCAGTCAAGTTTATCCCTTTCAGAACATTTTCTAGGGGACAACTTCTTATTGGCAAAAAGTCCTTTTAAAAGTCTCTGCCAGTTGTAAAAGAATCCTGAGAAATAATACCCCAAAGGCAAGGGAGAAAGGAATTGGAAGTGGCTTGCGGGAGTCATTCCATGGGCTCCAGCACAAACAGATTACCTCTAGATGACTTCTCTCCTTTTTTTTCCCCACTTCCCTTTAATAATGTAAAAGTTAAAGATTAATGCCATATAGTACTCTGTTCAAATATACTTATTAACTCCCTGTAGGAGGCTATCCTTATTACAAAGACCCTCCTTTAGAGCTGAGACAAAAAATATTTCATTCTGAATAACTTCTAATATCACTTAAGCAAAGCAAGTCGGGACATACATTCTTAATTTTTGTGATCACTGAAAAAATGTGTTTTGGGAACTTTGAATTTAAGAGTGATGAAGGATCAACAAAGTGTTAACAGGAAGGCTTCACAGCCAGGTGTGAACTGCTGGATGTGAACATATCTTCTGCTATTGGGGCAGTGCAGGAAACTGAAATCTCATTTCTTGATTTCAGAGATTGTGCATTTCATTGAGCCACAGTCTTGTCATACACAGCTCATACCTCTGTTGGTGTTTGTCCCAATCTCTATCTCCAGTGATTTTTCCTATTAACTTTACTGTTTTAGAAGTGAGGCTTTTTGCTGTCACTTCTGACTCACAGTTTAGTGAGGCTGTCTGTAGGGCCTTGAAGAATGAATACAGATTACTTGAAGATGTGTTTTTTTGTTTCTACAAACAGAGCCAAAGAGGTCTCATTTCAGTTTGGGAATCCCAATGATAAATGCCATTCCCATAGAGAGTTAAAATTAATCAATTGAACAAAGCAAGCAGATTTTTTTTCCCTTAGAACATATTACCATCAATTTTTAAGTGACTTTTAAACAATAATGAGAAATCTCTTAATGAAAGAATCTCTATGACCAGATAAGTGCTAATAGTAACTGATATACCATTAACTCTACTTTGCTCCATTCCCCCTCTTACAAACTTGATGTTCTCATTAATTTTTTTCCAACTTCTGAAAGCCCTGCTCTTGGGACTATGCTAGACTTATGTCTGCCTAAGTTGTCAGCTTCCAGGGGTGACAAATGTAGACAACCTTCTCCTTTATTATACATGAGCTAGGCAGAGAGTTGGTACTCAATGACTATCCATTTCCAAGGCCTCCACCCCCCTGCCATCCTCAGTCACGGGTAGTAAGTGAGCATGTTTGAGGAGTGCTGGCCAAAGGGTTGCTCTGATAAATCTTAAAGCTGGCACTTAAGCATTGACTTGACTGTTTTTCAAACAAATTACCCGATCCTTAGGATATATTCATCTAACTTATTCTGTTTACTAAGAGGAGATGGGAGGAAGTATACAGAATTTTTTAGAAATATAAATAACACAACGAGAATAGAGCAGAATACAGAGTCTTCTGCCTTCTAGAGGATGCAGCTTATATTTTGGAACAATAATGGTGATATGCTATGAAAAGGGTAAGCCAAAGATGCTATAGGAGCATAATAGGGAGGCACTGAAGGCTGATCTGGGGGGTCAAAGAAAGTTTTTGAGGTACTCTGTATTATGACCTAAAGAACAGTAGAAATTAATCAATTGGGCAGAAGAGCATGCACATAGGCCCAAAGAGAAAACATTTAGGGAACTTTATATATTAGAAGAGGTGGAGTGTATTATGTAAATAAGGGTCATCTGAAGTAAAAAGATGAAGGTCAACACAGGCCAAATTGTTAAAGGCCGCACTATCTATATATATAAAAGGCTACTATGCTAAGTGTCCAACCATCTGGGTAATAACATCAGGTAGCAATGCCCGGCTTCCTCTCCCTAGCGACTAGCCTCCTTGCAGTTTCTTCAGCCCAGGAACACGACTTGCTTTATAGCCAGGTGCAAATATTTGACACTTTAACCAAAATGTCTGTGAAGCGTTTTCCGTGCCTCATCTCATTTGATCAACACAGAAGTCCTGAAATAGGTAGGTAGGAGACTCGGTGGAATCCTATTTTCTTTTCATTAGCTGGAAAACGGAGTTTTAGAAAGCTTAGAAACTTGACCCAACTGAAAAGAAGTAAGAAATGGTGAGCCTTGAAAATGACTTCAGGTTTTCTCACTGCAGAAAATATAGTCAAACACTGCTGCAGTTCAATATTTTACCCTTTGTTCTCCCTGTGTGATCTACAATAATAATCTACTTTGTGTTGATATTTACTGCTGTGTTGCTAACAATTACCTGAAAGAGAAATTGGGGTGCTTCACTGGACTGGAAAAAGTTTAGCTAAATCAGAAAGCAAGTCTAATTAAGCAAGTTTATTCTATATCAGTGATGGAGAACCTTTTGAGCTTGGTGTGTCAGCATTTTGAAAAACCCTAACTTAACTTTGGTGCCGTGTCACATATAGAAATTTTTTGGTATTTGCAACCATAGTAAAACAAAGACTTATATTTTTGATATTTATTTTATATATTTAAATGCCATTTAACAAAGAAAAGTCAATCAAAAAAATGAGTTTGTGTGTCACCTCTGACACGTGTGTCATAGGTTCGCCATCACTGTTCTATATCTATAAAAGGCTAAGCTGACTCGTGTATGGCGATACATATAAAGCTCCCACTGGTGCCAATTGCACATTTGTGTTTCGATGTGTCATTGTAATCGATCATGAATTTGGTAGACACTTCTATTACAGAGAAAGGGTGAATAGCGATATTAAAATATTTCTTCTAATTAATTTCCTTTCAATGTGCACGAACTCATGCACCTGGCCACTAGTCAAAGATAAAGCACTTAGTCTTCAGCTCTAGAGCAACAGGGAACCCTTGAAATGGCGATGGGATGTTGAGATTTATGCTTTGGAAAGATAACAGAGTAGGTTTGTATTTCACAAATAAGAAACTGGCAGCTCAGAAAAATTAGGAAACTTACCTATGATGACACAGGTAATAAATTGGCAGAGCCAGGATTTCAACCCAGGTCTGACTCCAAAATCCATGCATTAGCTTCTAGCTAAGTGAGGGTTTCTAAAAATTGCAGGATGTAATGTATAAATACATCTTGAAATCAATTTGGTGGAATCAAAACTACCATTTTAAAAAATAGCACAGAATAAAAAATATCATTGCATAGATTGTAATGAGTGTAAGAATTATTTCATAATTTAAGTTATATGTGTATGTAAAATGTATACATGTGCATATGTACACAAGATATGTATGTGAGTACTGGGACATGATGCAAAATGCATTTCTCACTGCAGATTGCAGTAGAACAAGTTGGAAGCCAGTAAGCATGTACGAAGAGCATGTATGTTGCTCCTTACTTGCCAGACATCTTTCCCTCTCCCACATTCATTCATTCATTAATTCCATTAAAAACATTAGATTCCTACTTTGTGCAAAGCACTCTACTCAAGGCTATAGAGACACAAAAACTAATCAGAAACCTTGGGCTTTGACCTACTTCTCTGTAGAAGTCCTAAGTTTGTGTTGATATACCTCACTTACTCCAGGCCTCTTGTGACCTGTGGTTTGCATTAATCTGTTAGTCAAAGCCACATACCTTTTCATTACACACTTTTGCCAATGCTAAGGATAGATTCAAAAGTGCCCTCGTTATAATTTCTGTATTTAATGCAACATATAATCAAGAATAGGCCATTGTTAGGTCAGTTGTCTTCTTGTATTTATCTTTTCAAACAATATATAATCAGTGGGATGAGAAAGGGCAATAAAAGATGGTTTTAATGTTAGTACTCATAAATACCCAACATCTTGAAGAGATGTTTTAATATTTATGTGCTGTGGACTCCCCTCCCCTCTGGAGAGCTGACTGAGCATTGATATAAAACCATCCAGAAACAGAACTCAGTAGCCACAGTTTTTGTACAGACTTCCGGTGAATCCTGAGCAAGCACTCTGAATTCCCTCAAGCTTGGCCATTACTTGGTCTCTGACTTTCCAAATTGTCAAGGCCTCTGATCACAAGACTAGGAGGGATATTCTCTTCAATGCAGACAAAGTAGATTTTGTATGTCAAGGTCAGAAGGTGGCCTGGGCCCATCCTTAGAGCCATAGAAAGATTTGGTCATTAGCATTTAATTTTTCATGTTGGTCTTTTGTGGTTGAAGCCCCACAGAACAGCAATCACTCTCAGGATGCTGAGTTGTTGATCTCATGAACTTTAAATTAGTAACATTTCTAAGGGCTACCTCTCCCTACCATGCTCTCACTTAGAGACTCTGTAGGGCAACCTCAGCATTTGAGGGACAACATTTAGCAGGTGAGAGGACAAGTTTGTTTTCTTCTCTTGCAGCTCGTGTCTCAGTGTTGTTCCGTAGAGAATAACTAATCTGTTGGCGCTCCACTTCAACCCTTTCTCTCAACGTCTGTTTTCCTGGTTCTACCAGTTTCCACTCTCTGCAGCTTTGTTCCCGCCTTTTTCTTTCGACAGTGAGGCCAGGGTTGGTGAAAGTTGGCAATTGTCTTAGGAATTGGCTTATCTGGGTGCTGAAGTGAGTGAAGACTATGATATGCCAAGGTAGAGAAGCAGAACTAGATCTAAGTAATTCAGAAATTTGGGACATTATAGTACGTGCTTAAATTGAGTTTAAAGTCTGGGAAACAAATTTTTTGAGTGTGCATGATTTCTAAGTCTCAAAACAAATTCACTAGAAAACAAAAAATGGAAAGCAGTAGACTTCAATGTAAAGTAGTAGATTTCAATAGTAATTTCAGACCATTTGAGACTATAAGCAGATTTGAAGAAGCTCAATTCATAAATTTTATTTTGGGTCATTTATTTCTGAGAGAGAATTTCTCCAAACAGTATTTCCAGAATCTGCTCAGATATGGGTTTTAGAATCTAGAAGCATAATGTATACAAGGATTTTCAAGACTAAGGATGGTAATAGTGATGATGACGATGATAGCTAATAATAGTATTCATTGGATACCTAATATATGCCCAGAATTGAAACATTTTACATCTTAAATTTCATTGCCTCTTAAGCAGTATTTAACAATCTATTTATTACTTTTCTTGAGATTATTGTCTTTCTCCTAGTAGTCAATCACATGGAATTTGAAGTTGGGATAAATCCTAGTATATAATATCTTCCAGCCTCTCTTTATTTCTGGAGTGAAGCTGAGACCATGACTCCTAGGATTCTAGAAGACTTGAAGAATTAATGCATGTTAAATCTGTTGCTTAGTGACTGGCTCATATTGAGTTCTCAGCAAACTTTAGCCATTATTGTTTTTTTCACTTTTCTACCATTATTGGTCAAGATGCCCTTCAGTAGACCAGTCAGATGAAGAATGTAGCTAATAGAAATATCTTAACATATAAAAAGAGGGGATTTACAGGAACCACTGATGATGTATTATGAACCTGATTAACACCCAGGCCAGAGTTTAGTAATTGGATGAGTTAATCAGTCTGCATGGTACCGTCTTATCCATTTCTTCCCTTGAAATATGCCCTACCACAAATATATAGATACTAGAGGCCTGGTTCACTAGAGGTCCCTCAGCCTGGCCTGCGCCCTCTCGCAATCCGGAACCCCTCAGGGGATTTTGGACTGTCAGCCTACGGGGATCTGGCTGAAACTGGCAGTCTGACATCCCTAGAGGGATGCAGCAGTGCGCAAAGTGGCAGGCGGCCAGTGAGGAGACCAAGCTGGGGCTGGGTGCCACACTGCTCCCACTCATCCCGGCCCTGCTGTGCTTAGCATCTGCCCCCTGGTGGTCAGTGTACATCATGGCAACTGGTCGACCAGTCATAACAGTTGCTTAGGCTTTTATATATGTAGATAGAAAAGGTTCCCCATTTTCTTCATTACCACATCTCAAGGTACCCATTATTTTCAGCCTATCCATGGAGAAATGTACCTTCTTGCTTCCAGAGGTCTAATCGATTTCTCACCCCTTCACTCACTCTCAGAGCTATGAAATTCCTTATTAATATAATAAATGTATGTGTCTGCAGTAAAAGGTCAACCTTTAATTGTCTAAGGAAATGGTTCTCAAACTTGAACTTGAGTCAGGATCACCAAGAGGCCTTGTTAAATTATAGACCTGGGCTCCACCCACAGAGTTTCTGATTTTGTAGGTCTAGGATAGGACCCTAAAATTTGCATTTCTAAGAAGCTACCTGGTGCTACTGATGTTGCTGGCAGGGATTTCTTATTTGGTGAATCACTAGTTTAAGGTGTCTTTCTTCTTTTAGCAGCTTAACAATCATCATTTGTTCCTTAACTCAAAGAAAAATGCACAAGGAGCATTTTCCAAAGGGAAAATACTAAAATAAAAACTAAACTTTGTGGGTAACTGCCACATTTGTCTAATGCGGTGGGTGGGGAACATCCAGCCTAAAGGCCATATAAGGACTGAAAAATTATTTGGTCTGGCCCTGCCAAGGCATTAGGGGTGAGTTAATTAAATGTTGGACCAAATATAGCAGGCTAATTTTTAAGTTGATAATTTTGTATGGCCCAAGAATGTTGTTATAAATATCCAATGGCCCTTAGCAGAAAAAGATGTTTCCCACCCCTGGTCTAATGGGACTGTACCTTTTTGTATCTTAAATGTCTGCATCCCAGTGCTTGGCACATAGTAGCTAACCAATGCATGTTTGTTAAATGAGTTGAATCAGTGAAGGAACCACAAAATGGATCTAGCTCAGTGGATTTCATACATCATTCTCTGGAAAGTTCTCATGATTCCTTTCAGTCTAAAAGGCCTTCTAGGAGAATAAATTATTGTCATTCTTTTGGAACACAGTCTCAGAAATTGCAGACTCAAGATATGCTTGCATTTTAAGTACTTACTTGGATTAAAAACGGAATTGTTAACAGGATTACAAAATGCCAAGTTTACTGAGACTCAAATTGCTTATACACATGTTTGGTTGTCAGTTCTTTCTTCAGTCAGTACATGTCTGGTTTTAATTGCAGTCTTAGTTGTTGTTTTAGTTGTTGTTTTGTTTTGTTTTTTTGACACCTGCACATGAAGTCTCAGTCAAAACCAGCTGTAATTTGCACAGGTATTATGTAACTAAAACAAGGCTCAGAGCCACCATTGTGTCACCTATACTCAGTGTCTAATGAATTCTGAGATGCTTTACCTCAATTCATATTGTGATTCAGAAAATGGTCTCTATTTTTCCCACTTTCGCTCCCACAGTAATGTAAAACATTTTTTATGAACATTCTAACAATTTTTCTCATTCCCAGAGCATGGAGTTTCAGTAGATGATGCAACATTATTTTCATTTGTGATTCTTTGTTTATGGTTGTCTTTCAAATCTCTGTATTTGGATAAAAGAAAAAGAAAAGTGCCCAGGATTACCATAATTCTACAAAATAGAATGTGTGTAATTACTGTCACCAGTCATATGGAGTAAAGACTTATAGTCTAATCCCTGAAGTATGCAGGTGCTTTGATGCGACCATCTACCCAATCTCAGATGTGACGCAGGCACTGTCTCATGGGTCCAAGACTCCCATGTGCTGTGATAAACCAACCTGAACAATTCTGTGCCCAGTTTTGTGCTTGGGCCTTGACCCTAGCTGACACCTGTAAATTACAAATGACTTCCTTGTCATCTCTAATAACCAGAGTCCTAGTTAGATAAAAAGTCATTTCAGGATCAGTTAACAATTATTTTTTGGCCCTGAATATCCTTCCCTGCCCTATTATTTGGCTTGAACTAACTCACCTAATTGGGGTCAACTACCGA